>NC_140588.1:35600134-41115134 GCF_964204655.1 Triturus cristatus
AGAAGAGAGCTAGCCTCCTGCTGGAGTCTCAGGCACATCAGACTCCACCATCAGCCTCCTGTTTCCTCCCAGCGAGGATTACTATCTGCAGGTGAGGCCCCTGTGTGTTCCAGGGCCTCTATTTCTACTGCTGAGAAGAGAGCGCTGAAAATCATCGCTAACCCCAGTTAGCGAGCCGCTGCAGCTGGTGAGCGTGAGGAAAATCGCCGCTCCGCTGTCGCCGAGTGCTTGCTATCCCCAAGAAGATCGCATCATTTGTCAGCAGGCCCGAAAACGCCTGCTATCTGAAAATCATCGCAACAGGATCATCGCAGCGCGGACGCAGAGCGTTCGCCATTTTTCCCGCATCGCATCCGGATCGTCGCTCCCTCGCGGAGCGCCATTTTCATCATCGCAGCACGATCGCACACGCAACAGGCCCGGTGCATCATCCTCCCTTCGCGGCAAGGATTTCATCGCTTCACCGGCTTAGCGTGAAGAAGTTTGTCGCTTTGTCCTGCCCGCAACCCAGCGCATCATCCTCCCTTGCGGTAAGGATTCAACGCATCACTGGTTAGCGGGAGGAAATTTATCGCTACAGCTCCTTAGCGACATTTTTGTTGCTTTGCTCCAGGAACCAGATACTTTGTGAGTAAAAGGGTCGCAGAGACCACTGCATTGAACTAAACATCCTTTTGTGCACCTTGAACTATTTTTGCAGCATTTCTAAAGTAATTATATTTTTATCGTATTGTGATTATGTCTATATAAAAATACCTATTTTTCATAACTACTTGAGTGGTGTCCATTTGTAGTGTTCCTCATTATATTACTGTGTATGGTCATAAATGCTTAACACACTGCCTCTGAGATAAGCCTAGCTGCTCGTGCTATGTTACCACAGGGTTGAGCAGGGGTTGTCAAAGGGTGTAGGCTGCTTACTCTGACTTAGGAAGAAGGGTCCCTACTTGGACAGTGGCCAGCCATTGCCAACTAGAGACCCCCATTTCTAACAAACAGGATATCACCTAACCCTCCTGCAGCAGTAGCACTCCCAGATACTGAGAAGGCCTTTGACTCTCTGGGGTGGCCTTTCCTCTATGCAACACTCAGCAAACTAGGCATACCCAAGAAGTTTATTGTGCTAATTTCACTCTTATACTCCTCTCCCACAGCCAGGCTTCGGGTAAACATCTCCCTCTCAATACCCTTCCTGGTGTCATGGTGCACGCAACAGGGCTGCCCATTCTCAGTTACTTTTTATTATAGCTATGGACCCCCTGGTTAGGCATTTGCAGGAGAAGCACATGCACCGTGGACTTCAATTCTGTCCCGGCCCTCTATTAATTTCCACGTACGTGTATGACATAACGCTATTTATAAGGAACCCTGCTGTAAATCTGAACCCTCTTATGGATGAGATCGGCTGCTTCGGAGAAATGTCGGGCCTGCGCATAAATTGGGGCAAATCCGAGCTTTTCCCTCTGACGGCCTTAACTCCCGCTTGCAGCACCTGCCTCCGTCGCTGGGTGACGGACACCACCAAACATCTATGGATCACACTTCATAGAAACAAAGAACAGATAACCTGTATGAATTACGGACCTGCCATGGATAAGCTGACCACCCAGGTGGACCGCTGGGTCTGACTGCCACTGTCAATGGCCAGATACTGTGAGAAAGAGCCATCTTTCTTGCATGCCCCCACTTTTTGCTGAATGTACTTTAACTGCGTGTGCCCTGGACTCCTGCCAATCAGGTGCCCAGGGCCTATGTTCCTTCCCTAAAACACAAAACACAAATTTGCAAACCCTCGCCACATGTCAGCCCCTGGTAAATGGTACCCTAGGCCTTGTGACCAGGGAAGGCCTCTAAGGGCTGCAGCACCCATTGTGCCACCCTTAGAGGCCCTGTACACACACACACCCCCACCCAGAGTGTCTGGGTACAAGACAAATCAAAGAGTCGACATGGCACACATCCCTGTGTGCCATGCCCACCACCTACAATGCCATGGCATACATCAGCCACCCCTCTAGCTGGGTGCCCTATGCCAATGGTGTGGGGACAAGATCAGGAGCCCTGTGCCCCTACAGTACCCGGGTCCATTCCTGGGCACTGTAAGTGCAGTGCTGCCATTTAAGAGCATATGGTGCTGGAAGCTCGTCAAACACGAACTCCACAGCACCATAATGGCAACACTAAAGACTGAGAAGTTTGGTATCAAACTGCTCAGCACATTAAACCCACTGATGCCAGTGTGGGATGTAAAGTACTAAGCACCCCAGAGGGCATCTTAGAGATGCCCCCTGAAACCTAACCTACAATCCACGTCTGTTCTGAGGCTGCCTAGGCTGCCACACAGCAGACATGTTGCCGGACCCCTGGGCAGGCGAGCCCCTGCTCTCCTGGGTCTGCAACAATGCACATCCTGGGCAAGGTGCTAAATCTCCTCCCCCAGGATGAGCAGGGGGAAGCTTCAAAGGCATGCCGCTCTGTGAGCTTCCCCAGGCCACTGCAACCCCCCACTCTGGCGGGAAGCTTGGCCAGAAACCCCAATAAGGACAGGGGATGTGCCAGCCTGCCAACCCCACCCCTCAGGTGAAGCACATCTTCGGGCTCTCGCTATCTTGAAGATGGGAAGCCCTGCCCAATCAGGACTAGGCTGCTGCCCCCCTCCCACAGGAGAGAGGCAGGATAGGGGCTGTACCCACCCCAGGAAAGGGACCCATTGGTCCCTGTCCTTCACCTACCTGTAACACCCCTAAATCTAGTATTTAGGGGCACACTGAACCCCTCCTTCCCCAGATTCCAGAATCCGAAGAAGAGCTAGAAGAAAGAAGACCCGCCCTGCAGCTGCTAAGAAGAGGAAGACACCAACTGCTTTGTCCCCAGCCCTACCGGCCTGTCGACCCTCGAACCTGCTCCTGCTCCAACCCGGCATCTCTTGTGGCCAGCAACCTCACAAACCCCGGAGGACCTGGCTACCTTTTGACTCTAAACCCCTGGGACTCCTATGAGTAGAGGCTCTACTCAAAACCTACTTCTAATCCCTGGCAGCAGCCCGGAACCGGGAACCCTTCCCACTCTGCACCCGCCAAGTCTGGCCTGTGCCGGAGTGAACAAAGACCACGGGGACGACCACACGGTGACTGTGACCCCTAGTCCGGCACCCAAGGACCTCCCTCGACACTCCTGAAGAAGCCTGCAGCCTCAAATCCAGGTGCCCCCCCAACCACGATCAACAAAGGATAAGATTTCCCGACACCAAAAGGCACCCCTGCACCCGGCGCCCCGCGGCCCCCTGTGCCCAATCCCGGGGTACCTACCTATCCTCCAACTAGCCAACTTACCTCTCGAAGTGGTGGTGGCACCTGAAGAATCTTCGTCCCAGAGCTTGCAGTCTTTTTCTAAACCGGAGATTTCCCATTGCGATCAATTGAGCGCCCGAAGGCTCAAATGCACCCTGCACCCAGCCGCTCGAGTGGCCCTGGCAGTGTAACCTCTACACCTATCTACTTCCCCACCTGCCCTGAGTAAGTGACCAGGAGCCCAGCTCCCACAGCCGCGTGGCCTGCTAGGTAGCAGCCACCAACCAAGGCCCCCCCCTACCTCTCATAGGATAACACTGGGCCTAACTCTCTGCACCCGGCCGCCCTTGTGCCGCTGAGGGTGAACCAGCTGTACCTACCTGACCCTGGGAGACCCCAGAGTCTATGCCCAGAACCTTAACTGTCAGTCGAGTACTGACCTTTAAACCGGTAACTCAATTTTCTCCATAGGGTAACATTGACTGGCTTTTCCTGAAATTTCTTCTAAGTGTTGACTTTTCAAAACTTAAAATATTCACCAAAAATCAGCCGAGTAACGAAAACTCTCACCTGCTCTTAGGTGAGCTACCAGTACTGGATATTGGTGCCCAGCACTGACTCTGAAAAATACTTACATCTGTACTTACCAGTAACCCAATTTTCTCCCATAGGAAATCATGGACTGTTTTTCTGTGAAATTTGTCAATTTCTGCAATCTTTAAATATTCTTTAAAAATCGTATAATTTCTGAAAACGTAATTACTTATTTGTTTTGGATAAAGGTCCCAGTACTGAGTCTAGGCACCCAGTACTGGATTACAAAAGTAACGAGAATATACTATACCTGCAAATTGAATTTTCTGCCATAGGGAATCATTGACTGTTTTCTATGAAATATTTTCTAAGTGTCAACTTTTAAAATAGCAAAATATTGACTGAAAATCAGTCATTAAGTCTACTTTCATCACTTGATTCCAAGTACTGACCCAGGACTGAATCTAGGATCCAGTCCTGGAATTCCAAAAGTAATCCTAAAAGTAATCTGTGGTAAATAACTTGAAACTTCCATTGAACTCAATGCATTATTGTGTTTAGAATTGTGTTGCCTATTGCAACCACTTGTAACTTTCTACAAAAGTCAATTGCATATTGCGAAAGTATTTATATAAAGCATCTCATTCTGAGAAAGTATATTTTAATACCTATTGTTGGTTCTAAAATAGAACAAGCATATATTTTTTATATATAAACCATTGGCCTAGAGTTCAGTTATTGAGTGTGAGACCATTTGCTGGCTGTGTGTGTGCGCAACAAATGCTTTACACTGTCTTCGGATACTGCCTTACTGCTCGACCAAGCTACCACCTTAGAGAGTAAGGTTATATCTAACTCTAGCCTCTGCCAAACCTCTGGGGACTGGACTCTGTACACCCTGTACCTATTTGGGAACAGTATATACAGAACCACTTTCTCACAGATACATAACCCTCAAAAGGAACATCCTTCCGCACTTTCTAGATCCCTTCGTAAACATACCCATCCCTCAGACAAACGTTTTTCTCACAGCTAAACGGTCAACTGCTCCGCCAGATATGGGCTGGTCGAAGGCCACGAATAGCATGCCATACACTCACACTTCCCTACGAACGGGGCAGGTTTGCTTTCCCCAACCTCAACTTGTATGATCGGGTCATGCAGGCGCAGTTCGCCTACAACTGGTTTCATCCTGACACCCGTATACCCTATAGCAAGCACGAGCAGGACCTGGCGGACCCTGTCCCACTCAATACGATATTCCCACAAGGAATCGGGCTGGACCCTACAGAAGTAAAAACGCTACCACATGTTGGGCCTGGCGGACTTCTGGGATCTGGCTCTTTGTATTCTGCTAAATTTCCAGTGCCTCGCAATCCATGGATCCTATTAAAGTCCGAGAAATTAGTACAACGTACCTTACGAAAGCTATGCCTCCACACATTTGGAGACCTTTTCTCAGAGGGACACATCAGAACATTGGAAGAGCTATCTATTTATTCGGAATTATCCCACATAGATAGATTCATTATAACTGGACTGCATGGTGCTTTGCATGCAGTAATCCTATCCTTCTCCTCCCCCCAGACGAATTCCCACCTGTCACACTCCTTATAACAGACAATAACAGCTCAAATCTGGTCACTAAACTCTACCGGTCTTGCAAGACTCTGAAGCAGTTACAAGATCGGGGGCACGGCACCACTGGGAGGAAGACCTGGGACAACCGCTCAAAGACAAAGAAAGGGCCTGCAGCCCAAGGACATTTGGCACATATACTGTACCTATCTTTGCACCTTGCACCTCGATTCCACTGCATCTTTTCCCCCGCCCCTTCAAACTCCTGACCACGACCAGACCCCTTCCATTTCCCTACCCTTCCCAACCTACCATCGGTATGTGCCGCACGACGCCCCATGGTAGTCTCATGCATGTACATCCTCCAACATGAATAGGTAAAATTGGACTCTAATCCTCTTTAACGCAAAGCTGTTTCTTTGACTTAAACCTACAGCAAGTGTTTATACTCTCCAATCCCCCTTACCACCCCCTGATCCCTCAATATGTATGATATTTTATGATTCCTGTCATCCTTTTATTTAATCCTCTCATGAACTGTTAAGTACAGTTTATAGACCTGACTTATTATGAAACTATGGATACATATGCCATCTTATGGGTGCGAAGTTCCCCTTCTTTGAGAAAATGAAAGTTTGCCCTCCTTTTGTATGTTTGTTTCTGTTTCCTTAATGCAGCAATAAAATAAATAAAACTTAGTGTGACACAACCGTATGACACATCATAACTAAATATTTTTAAAAGGACCGATTTAAAAAAGTTAAAATCTTCGCAATGTATTCAAAACTGCAAGGTAAAAATAGATTTTTAACAGCACCATTCTACAGTTGAAACATTCCATAAAGTCTTATTGCACTTAATAGGCCCATACGCCTCAAATTTCATAATTACACCTTTGTGGATTAATCCACAATTGAATTTGTGGAAAGCAATCAACTAAGTGCAACGTGCCTGACAGGGTTCCTCTATTATCCTAATACTAAATGATAGTCATGGATGAAACACAGATATTTAGAACATGCTCGAATGTACAAAACATTATAAAACCACAAATCTGATAGTCGCATATCAGCCTGGTTATCCATTTTAAGAAAGTGAGTAACTAATTTATAACCTTATGTTCAGTTAATAATAAACCTATAATGTGCCTCATTTCATATTCCATACACATTGTAACAGAGTCTTAAAATGCTTTAAACTGATTCAAAGTTTAGAAAGAAGAAGAAATGATTCTGTTATATTCCCCGGCCTGTATCCGATTCTCCCACTTTCTAAACGTAAGGATTTTAAAGTGCGATGTGCCCATTATCAACATCAGTATCATTCTTTACTTTAAAAAAACATACAAAAAACCCTAACATTTTTACGTCATAAATCCAACCACTAGACCATTTATCTGACGGGAAACCCGTACTATCAGTGTCTCACGTTCTCCTCAGTTTGAGCGTGGGTAAATAGCGTAATCGACCTTGTAAATCATTATGATATGCATTTAGATAGTTTGCCCTCCGCTACCTCAATGAACTTTAGAAATTTACCAGTGAATGATTAGTCTTCTCCAAACAAACTGGCTATTACTGCTTGACATGATGTGAGAATGGCATATTTGTTAAAAACCTCTCAGCAGGCTTCTGCATTCTCTCGATAGAGCCAGACAACTAACAACTATATGACAAATGTCTTCTTTGTAATAATTACAGAGGTGACATGAGGTTAAAATGCCCACCCTTTTCCAAACTGGCAAGTTGAAAATTGCCTAGCCGGAGACTCCTAAGCTTTTTTTTTTACTTTTGGGACCATTCAACCCCCTTTATTTAGTTTATAACAGAATTTCTGAAATTCCGAGACTAAATGGCATTCTTTTTCTGGTGTTCTCAGACAACAGTGATCAATGGCTCAATTCTGACAACTTAATTGGATCCTTTAAAAAATTGTAGCCATTAACTGGCTGCAAAAAGTTTTCAGCAACAGTCATAATGACCCTTAATATATTCTAAATATAAAAATCAACGCCCTGGATTGCCTGAAAAAAAGAACCCCTCTCTTACTACAATACAGTGCAACAGAGGCAAATTAATATGAATGATACAACTGCAACAAACAAAAAAAAAGGCTCCCCATCCTCCAGATGTGCAACTACCCAGCATAGAACAGCTTACACTGGAACTCAAACATAACAGTCATGACAGCATGTGGAAGCTATAGTTTGAGCACAATTCACTCAACATAAGGTCTTACTGAAGGCTATGTGACCAACAAAGTAAAAGGATACAATTGCTTTCATCTACAATGACATACAAATTATAAATGAAACAATCCAAATCCAAGTTGCAAAGCTTAAACAATCTAGTTTAATAAGGCAATCAAACTCACTGCATAGGTTTGTATCCCTTCTTCTTCCTCAACCTCCTTGGCCAATTTCTTTATAACTGCCACGGTCGGAGCCTGTACACCTTTTATGAGAAGTGGAAAGTGCCTGTTCTGTTGAAGAAAACACAACACAATTATATGTTACATTATAGCGATATAATAATTTGCTGAGTTGCCCAAATTAGCTTTTAAAATAAGATGGTTTGTGGAGTCATTTGTCTAGTACCCAAAAGCTAATGTACTCCTCTATCCGCCCAAACAGTATACTACCAAGGATTGCCAAATCAAGGTGAGGCCAAACCCATTCAAGTCTACGGTCATATCTACTTCACTATTATATGGATCATTGCCCCAATCCCAAAGAACCCTGCTAGGCTTCAACACATTTAAAAAAATGTCTTGTGAAAACAATACCCATAGCTCCCATCCATATGCACAGGACTAACATAAGGAAGCATAAGGATTGTGATTTACCCTGTAAGCATCTGCTCATGGCACGTAGTGCTGTAGATTAACATGCTCTGCATACTTTGGCCATCTAGATTTTGGGTTTGGAGTTGTGCAACTTGTTTTTCTTTTAAGAAATCTTTTAAGTCACGAGGTAGAGTGACTACTCCTCTTGGTGATACTGCACATGGACTCCTTTGATAGACTTTTCTCACAGGCAGGTGGGAAAGAAGTGTAAGGAATATGCAAGACAAGCTTTGGCATAGCCAATAGGTCTCGCTTTTGGGACCTTCTAAGTATTTAGTTTTTGCCGCACAATATCCTTGGTGCAACAACATCAGCTGGTGCATGGATAAACCTTGTACCTTATAAGTGTTTAGCCATGCAACAGTTGATGTTGTTGCACCAAACATTGTGCTGCATAACTAAATACTTATAAGGTCCCAAAAGCGAGACCTATTGGCTATGGCAATGCTTGTTTTCCTAGTAAACAGTCCAGCAGATGTGAAAGGTAGCCTTTCAAATGCAAATGTGAGAATCTCGATGCTAATGGGTGAACATTAGCACTCCTTAGCAAAACAAACCGATGACAAAGAATGTACCAGAGCAATGTACCAGAGCAATGCAGGCAGCAGCAGATGAAAGTGGCAAAGTAGGAAAAACAATGCTGACAAGACATGGTGAGCCCAATCTAGGCTGAGAGGTTGGCGATTTGAGTGAAACGCGGGTGCCGCGATTATAGCAAGAGTAAAGAAATAGATGTTTTTTTCTATTCCTTTACTTTTGTTATAATCGCGGTGTGAGAAAGTGCCATCTTTCTTGCATGGTATGCCCCCACTTTTTGCTGAATTGCTGAATGTACTTTGACTGAGTGTGCCCTGGACTCCTGCCAATCAGGTGCCCAGAGCCGATGTTCCTTCCCTAAAACAAACAAAACCCAAATTGGCAAACCCTGGCCACATGTCAGCCCCTGGGCTGAGTGTTTGGGTGCAAGACAAAAACAAAGTCGACATGACACACATCCCTGTGTGCCATGCCCATCACCTACACTGCCATGGCATACATCAGCCAACCCTCTAGCTGGGTGCCTTATGCCAATGGTGTGGGAGCAGGAGCCCTGTGCCCCTACAGTGCCCAGGTCCATTCCTGAGCCCTGTAAGTGCAGTGCTGCCATTTAAGAGTACATGGTGCTGAGAGCTCGTCAAACACTAGCTCCACAGCACCATAATGGCAACACTAAAAACTGAGAAGTTTGGTGTCAAACTTCTCAGCACATTAAACCGAATATGCTACTTACCAGTATGCATCTGTTCTTGGCATGTAGGGCTGCTGACATTCATATCTGTGCATAGATCGCCGCCTAGTGTTGGGTCCGGATGATTGCACATTGTTGTCCTGGAAGAGTCTTCGAAGTATCACAAGATAGGTGGCTCCTCCCCTGGACTACAGTGCGCATGGGCATCCCCTCCATCCTTAGATTGTTTTTCGCCATTGTGGCATAGATGGAGTGTAATACAGTGAATGATGACCATGCTAACTAGTAATTACTGAATGCTACAGCTGCTACAGGCGCCGGGGAGGAGGGTGGGCGATATGAATGTCAGCAGCCCTACATGCCAAGAACAGATGCATACTGGTAAGTAGCATATTCGGTTCGAGGCATGTGGGCTGCTGAATTCATATCTGTGCATAGATTATATAGCAGTCCCTCCATTTAGCGGCGGCTTCCCGTGCCAGCTGCAGCAGTCTGAAAAAGAGTTTTGAGAACAGCCTGTCCTACAGCTGCCTGCTGTCTTGTGTACATCTACACAGTAGTGCTTGGTAAATGTATGTATAGTGGACCATGTGGCTGCTCTACATATCTCCTCTAAAGGAATATTTCCCAGGAAAGCCATGGAGGCCCCTAACTTTCATGTGGAGTGGGCTCTCGGAAGAATTGTTAGTGTGCGCTTAGCTTTTTCATAGCAAATCTGTATACACTTAACGATCCACCTAGCTATTCCTGCTTTGGAAATGGGGTTGCCTTTGTGCTGTGGAGAAAATGCAACAAACAGTTGTTTCGTCTTCCTGAAATTTTGTGTTCTGTCAATATAGTACATGAGAGCTCTTTTGATATCAAGTGTGTGGAGCATTCTCTCTGCTACATTCTCAGGATTAGGATAAAACACTGGTAGTTCTATGGATTGGTTCATATGGAACTGCGAAATTACCTTGGGCATGAAAGTAGGATTGGTGCGTAGTACGACCCTGTTGGCATGAACCTGTATAAATGGCTCTTGAATGGTTAGTGCCTGAAGTTCACTAACTCTTCTTAGTGAAGTAATGGCAACTAGGAAAGCTACTTTCCAGGTTAGAAATTGAATCTGACAAGAGTGTAGAGGTTCAACAGGTGGTCCCATCAGTCTGGTGAGGACCACATTTAGGTTCCAGACTGGTGAAGGTGGGTGTGTAGGAGGAATCACTTGTTTGAGTCCCTCCAAGAAGGCTTTGATGGCAGGCACTCTGAACAGTGAGAGGTGCTGCCTGTTCTGAAGGCAAGCTGCCAGTGCGGTTAAATGTATACGGATGGAATTGTATGCTAGATTGCATCGGTATAAGTGTAATAGATAACAGATAATGTTTTGAGTTGATGCATCCAGCGGATTGATGTCATTATTTTTTTACAATAAATGACAAATCTTTTCCACTTAGCCGCATAGCAGGCTCTGGTAGTGGGTCTCCTTGCCTCCTTGATGATATTCATACATTCTGGAGGCAAGTTTAGGTAGCCAAATTCTAAGATCTCAGGAGCCAGATCGCCAGGTTCAGCTGTTGCGGATCTGGGTGCTGAATTTCGCCATGGCTCTGCGTTAAAAGCGTGGGTGTTAGCCGTAGTCTTCGATGCGGTACCACGGAGAGTTCCAGAAACGTGGTGTACCATGGCTGGCGTGCCCACGTTGGAGCAACCAGGATGAGCGTCAACGAGTGTTGCCTCAGTTTGCGTGCCACCAGCGGTATTAATGGTGCTGGGGGAAAAGCGTACGCAAATCTGCCTGACCAGTTCATCCATATCGCATTGCCCTGCGACTGTGGATGTGGGAACCTGGCGGCAAAGTTTTGGCATTTTGAGTTTTCCCTTGTGGCGAATAGGTCTATCTCTGGATGACCCCACCGTTGGAAGTACGGTTGGAGTACTGATGGATGCATCTCCCACTCGTGTATTTGGTGGCTGTGTCTGCTGAGCAGACCCGCCATCTGGTTGTCCTTGCCCGGGAGGTGTTCCACCATGAGGAAGATGTTCCTCTGAATGGCCCACTTCCACATGCTCTGAGCCAGATGAGACAATTGTGGGGAGTGTGTTCCTCCCTGCTTTTGTATGTAGTACATGGCGGTCATGTTGTCCGTCCGGATCAACACGACTTTGTTGCACAAGTGTACTTTGAATGCCTTCATTGCAAGGAAGATTGCCATGAGTTCCAGGAGGTTGATGTGCATCCTCCTTTGCTGTGTCGTCCATAGTCCCTGCACTGTGTAATTGAGTACATGAGCTCCCCATCCCTGGAGAGACGCGTCCGTCAGTATGATTTGTGGGACAGGCTCTTGGAACGGTCGGCCCTTGCAAAGGTTTTGTGGATTCCACCAATGCAGAGTTGTATGCCCGAGCGCTCACCAACACTAGGTCTTTCAACTGTCCGTGAGCCTGATTCCACTGACGTGCCAAGCACTCCTGAAGCGGGCGCATATGTAATCTCGCATGCGGGACTATGAAGATGCAGGAGGTCATCATGCTTATCAACTGCATAAACACTCGTGCCGGTAGTGAGTGTTGAGGTTTGAACTTTTTTTTATGAGCAACTGCATGCTGTTGATCCTCACTGAATTGGGCTGTGCCTTGGCTGCCAGAGTGTCTATGGTTGCGCCTAGGTACTGCTGTACGTGGGAGGGTTCCAGGTGGGACTTTGGATAATTCAGTGAGAATCCCAGGCTGTGAAGAAGGTGAATGGTGTGGGAAATGTGGTTGGCACACTGCTGGGCTGACTTTCCCTGGATAAGCCAGTCGTCCAGATAAGGATAGACATGTATGTGCTGTCTCCTTAAGTGTGCTGCCACTGTCGCCAGGCACTTGGTGAACACTCTGGGTGCCGTTGTTACTCCGAAAGGGAGGACTTTGAATTGGTAATGTTGATTTAGAACAGTGAACCTGAGATATTTTCATTGTGATGGGTGTATGGGTATATGGAAATACGCATCTTTGAGATCTAGTGTTGCGAGAAAGTCTCCCTGACTGAGTAACGGCAGCACCTGTTGTAGGGTGAGCATGTGAAAATGCTCTGACAGAATGTAACGGTTTAGAAGTCTTAAATCCAGTATGGGTCTGAGAGACCCGTCCTTTTTGGGGATCAGAAAATACAGTGAGTACACTCCTGATCCCTGTTCTTCTGCAGGCACGAGTTCTATGACTCCTTTTTGGAGCATACTGAGAACTTCCTGGAGGAATAAGTGCAAGTGCTCTGCGAACATAGGACGGTGTCTTGGTGGGATGTTTGGTGGAGTGGATGTGAGCTCCAGACAATAACCGTACTGGACAATGTCTCTCACCCACCTGTCTGTAGTGATGGATTTCCAGACCGGCAGGAACTCTTGGAGTCTCCCCCCGACAGGTGTTATGTGGTCGGGTGGCAGTGACAAGGCGTCACTGTTTGTTGGTGGCGGAGGACCTGGAGCCGTTGTTCCCTCGGCCTCTGCCTTTGACGTTGTTTCCACGGTATCCACCTCTATTATTCTTATTATAGGTGGTCTGTGAACCTCCTTTAGTGTACTGCGACTGTTGGGAGTTCTGGTTTTTAGATGGTCCTCTGTTGCTAGAGCGACGAAAGGACCCACTCCGAAACTGCTGTGATTGCAGAGCCCCCATAGACTTCGCAGTCTCTGTATCTTTTTTGATCTTTTCTAGAGTGGTGTCAACTTCGGGGCCAAAGAGGGAGTCAGGGTTGACAGGTTGATTGAGTATAGTTGTCTGTATCTCTGGTTTGAATCCTGAGATTCTCAACCAAGCATGCCTTCTTAACATGACGCTGGTGTTGATAGCCCTAGCTGCAGTGTCCGCTACGTCAAGAGCGCACTTAATGGAAGCGTTGCTTATGAGCTTCCCTTCTCTAATAAGCGACTCTGCTCCTTCCTTATACTGATCTGGGAGGTGCTGTAGCAGTGTCTCTAGGGTATCATAATGCGCCCTGTCGTATCTAGCCAGAAGTGCCTGAGTGTTGGCAATTCTCCAGATGTTAGCTGCCTGTGCAGCAACTCTTTCCTGATGTTTCCAAGACCTTAGACTCCTTGTCAGGGGGAGGAGCATCACCCGTTTTCTGTGAGTTGGCTCTCTTCCGAGCATTGGAAACCACCGAGTCCAAAGGCAACTGGCCTCTTATGTAGGTAAGGTCCACAGGAGCTGGCCTATATTTTTTGTCAATCCTAGGGTTTAGTACTCTCGCCCTTGTGGTCTCCTTAAAAATGTCATTAGCCGGTTTTAGGACCCCTTTGAACATGGGCAGAGTCTTAACAGATCTTTCTGAGGTAAAGAAGGTATCCATCAGAAAATCATCCTCAATAGGATCAGTGTGGAGCTGTACATCATGATTTTTAGCTGCTCTCTCAATCAAGGCATTGAAAGCAGCAGTATCCTCAGTAGGAGATGTTTTTACCACATATGCCTGTGTGTCTGGAGCAGTTTGTGGGTCCCCTGTACCAGTATTGTCCACCCAAGGTTGGTTTTGATCTTCAGGGTCAGTGTCCACAGGATAAGTGTCCTCAACATCACCAGCATCCCCATCAAATTGTGTGGGTGAGAATGACTGAGGCTCCTGGTCATAATATTGACTATGTTCTACCAGAACTGGTGATGTGGCCCTCTTCTTCAATGGAATTTTGTATGGCTCCATTGATTTCTCTGGCAGTATCTTTCTTTTATATATTGAAAGTCTACCAGTCTCCGCATCGATAAACTGCCTTGGCTCCTCATCTTCCTGAGGTACTTCGACAGCTCTCTGTCCCATTGGCATTCCTGTTGGTGCTTCCACAGTTTTCTTCGGGTCGACCCGTTTTTGCGGCTCAGGACCAGTCTTTGCGTCGAACATCTTCGGTCGTACTGCCGGTGGTAGTCCGAATTTTATGTGCGTTGACGCGATGTGAACTGTGCCGACCGTCTTCGGCTGCGGGGGTGCTTTTGCGCCGAGCATGGAAGCAGTGTCGTGGATGCGGAGTAACGACTCCGACACCTTCTTCTTTAGGAAGGGAGACTGTGTTGTCGATTCGACACGTTCCTTCGATACCCTTTTTGACGTGGCATCTAACCCCGAACCAGACGCCGTGTTCTCGACACGAGGACTGGGATGGGTAGGTTCTCGCGGGTCGCTCTGTATTTCTGTGTCGACGATCCTCGGCGCCGATTTTTTCGGGTCGGCAACCTTGACCTTGGTCTTCGGCTCGACGTCCCCATGAGATCTCTTGGCGTCGACAGCCTTCTTTTGTGTTTTCGGCTCCGAGGGCTTCGAGGCCTTGTTGCCGATGAGAGACTCTTTCACTTTCGAGTTAGGTGCCTTTGCCTTCAGTTTCGATTTAGTTTGATCGAATGATGGCGCTTTCGATACTGATGGCTCTTTAGGGTAGTTTAACGCCGGGCCTTTATGCGGGGCTTTAGAACGAGAGGAATGATCTTGGGTAAGGCCTTGTGGCGATCCCTCGACCGGAGCCTTATCGAGTGCCTCTTTGGGCCCTGTACCGGCCTAGCTCATCTTCCGAGCCATCCTCCTCGGCCCCAAGGGCCTCTTCGTCGTCTCCTACCTCTTCGACGACATAATCTTCCTCTTCATCTACTATACGCTCGTCTTCGGCATCATAGTCGGATTCTCGCTCCGAAGCCGGATCCGATAGCTCCCCCTGAACTTCAGGGTCCACGACCTCCTCATCTTCGGTCGCGAAGATGTCCGGGTTCGGCGTCGCTTTCTGCGCCTCGAGCCGAGCTGCTCGACGAATACAAAGGTCTTCTTCGATCGAAACCTGGAACACGCCATACAGGTGGCTTCGTCGCGGTTTGGAGAGAGGCACTTGTTGCACACTGGGTGCACGTCGAAGCGAGCATACTTAGCGTTGCAAAGAGGGCAACGCTTAAAGGCTATTCGATGTCTTTGATTCTATCGTTGATGATCTACTCGAGAACGCACTCGACAAAAATACTCGGCGCCGAACGAAAACAATACCGACGAATTTAAAGGCCTAAATACTCAAAGAGCTAAGATTAGGACATCCGAACCCAATGGCGGAAAAAAACTATCCAAGGATGGAGGGGATGCCCATGCGCACTGTAGTCCAGGGGAGGAGCCACCTATCTTGTGATACTTCAAAGACTCTTCCAGGACAACAATGTGCAATCATCCGGACCCAACACTAGGCGGCGATCTATGCACAGATATGAATTCAGCAGCCCACATGCCTCGAACCCACACTGATGCCAGTGTGGGATTTAATGTACCCAGCACCCCAGAGGGCATCTTAGAGGTGCCCCCTTAAACCTAACCTACAATCCACGTCTGCTCTGAGGCTGCCTAGGCTGCCACCCAGCAGACATGTTGCTGGACCTCTGGGTAGGAGAGCCCCTGCTCTCCTGGGCCTGCAACAATGCACATCCTGGGCGAGGTGCTAAATCTCCTCCCCCAGGATGGGCAGGGGGAAGCTTCAAAGGCATGTCGCCTCTGTGAGCTTCCCCAGGCCACTGCAACCCCCCACTCTGGTGGGAAGCTTTGGCCGGAAACCCCAAATAAGGACAGGGGATGTGCCAGCCTCCCAATCCCACACCTCAGGTGGGGGAGTCTAGGTTAAGCACATCGCCGGGCTCTCGCCATCTTGAAGATGGGGAACCCTACCCTATCAGGACTAGGCTACTGCCCCCCTCCCACAGGAGAGAGGCAGGATAGGGGGTGTACCCACGCAGGTACAGGGACCCATTGGTCCCTGCCCTTCACCTACCTGTAACGCCCCTAAATCTAGTATTTAGGGGCACCCTGAACCTTCCTTCCCCAGATTCCAAAATTACAAGAAGAGCAAGAAGAAAGAAGACCTGCCCGGCAGCTGCTGTGAAGAGGAAGACACCAACTGATTTGGCCCCAGCCCTACCGGCCAGTCGACCTCGAACCTGCTCCTGCTCCAACCCGGCATCTCTTGTGGCCAGCAACCTCACAAACCCTGGAGGACCTGGCTACCTTTTGACTGCAAGCCCCCTGGGACTCCCTTGAGTAGAGGCAGCACGGAACCGCGAACCCAGCACCCTCTGCACTCGCCAAACCTGGCCTGTGCCGGAGTGAACAAATACCATGAGGACGACCCCATGGCGACTGACCCCCAAGGACCTCCCTCGTCACTCCTGAAGAAGCCTGCAGCCTCAGAACCAGGTGCCCCCCCCCCCCCAACCGCGATCAACAGAGGGGAAGATTTCCCGACACCAAAAGACACCCCTGCACCCGGCGCCCCGCGGCCCCCTGTGCCCAATCCCGGGGTACCTACCTATCCTCCAACTACCCAACTTACCTCTCGAAGTGGTGGTGGCACCTGAAGAATCTACGTCCCCGAGCTTGCAGTCTTTTTCTAAACCGGAGATTTCCCATTGAAATCAACTGAGCGCCCGAAGGCTCAAAAGCACCCTGCACCCAGCCGCCCTGGCAGTGTAAACTCTACAACTATCTACTTCCCCCACTTGCCCCGAGTAAGTGACCAGGAGCCCAGATCCCACAGCCGCGTGGTCTGCTAGTCAGCAGCCACCAACCAAGGCCCCCCTACCTCTCATAGGAGAACATTAGGCCTAACTCTCTCTGCACCTGGCCGCCCTTGTGCCGCTGAGGGTGAACCAGCTGTACCTACCTGACCCTGGGAGACCCCTGAGTCTATGCCCAGAACCTCAACTCTGCCAGTCGAGTACTTACCTTTAAACCGATAACTCAATTTTCTCCATAGGGTAACATGGACTGGCTTTTCCTGAAATTTGTTCTAAGTGTAGACTTTTCAAAACTTAAAATATTCACCAAAAATCAGCTGTGTAACGAAAACGAAAGTACTCACCTGCTCTTAGGTGAGCTCCCACTGCTGGAACTTGGTGCCCAGCACGGACTCTGAAAAATACTTACAACTGTACTTACCAGTAACCCAATTTTCTCCCATAGGAAACCAGTGTCGATTTCTGCAATCTTAAAATATTCTTTAAAAATCGTATAAGATCTGAAAACGTAACTACTTACCTGTTTTTGATAAAGGTCCCAGTACTGAGTCTAGGCACCCAGTACTGGATTACAAAAGTAACAAGAACGTACTATACCTGCAATTTGAATTTTCTGCCATAGGGAATCATTGACTGTTTTCTATGAAATATTTTCTAAGTGTCAACTTAAAAAATAGCAAAATATGGTCTAAAAATCACAGTAATTAAGTCAACTTTTATCACTTGATTCCAAGTACTGACCCAGGACTGAATCTAGGATCCAGTCCTCGAATTCCAAAAGTAATCCTAAGAGTAATCTGTGGCAAATAACTTGAAACTTCCATTGAACTCAATGCATTGTGTTTAGAATTGTGTTGCCTATTGTTGGTTCTAAAATAAAACAAGCATATTTTTTATATATAAACCATTGGCCTAGAGTTCAGTTATTGAGTGTGTGAGACCATTTGCTGACTGAGTGTGTACAACAAATGCTTTACACTGTCCTCTGATACTGCCTTACTGCTTGACCAAGCTACCACTTTAGAGAGTAAGGTTATATCTATCTTTAGCCTCTGCCAAACCTCTGGGGACTGTGGACTCTGTACACCCTGTACCTATTTGGGAACAGTATATACAGAGTCACTTTCTCACATCCACCCTCTGGGAGACGTGGTCCATTCGTAGATCTAGAGAGTCCCGTTTTGAGTCTATATCGCATAGGCTGACCTTGACCTCCCTCAGCATTGTTTTTAGGTCTTCCTCTTGGTCTGGTTTCGAGTTGCGTCTTCGGCATCATCGTAATCTGTGTAGACCCCATGTCTTGTAGCCTTGTGGCGTGCTTCTCAAATGTGATCTTGGCCTGTTTGTTGTCGGATTTGCCCATTGTGGCGTCTTGGGAGATGTTTGCGTGGTGGTATGGGGCCCTGTGTCTGGTTTGCAGGCGGTATGGGGCGAGGCAGGAAGCCCACATCTGGATGCATTGATAACCGCGGGGCGCCTTTTCTGATGTCGCCGCAAGGTTCGCTTGAACATTCAGTGTCCCTTCCTACAACCCACGGTGCCGCCACTGTTTTCTCCTTAAGGGTGCTACGATTAGCACCTGCAGTGCAAGCTCCTGGTCCGTATTTGAAATAAGAGCTGTATGGGGCGGGGTGGAGTACCGCAGTCTGGGATCCTTGTCTGTTATGCTGCGTTAGGCACGGAGATTGTTACGGCAGGCCGGACAGCCGTTGAGTGGGCCCAAGAAAAAACCCGTAGTAGTAGCTGGGTATGTTTTTATATTTGGGTCGCGTGGTCTGACCTCTTATCCCCCGTGTCACCACACTATAGAATATCTCTGCACAGTTGCGGTGTGTGGCGAGCTGGGACTCGTGTCTTCCCCACTAAGCAGTGGCATCTCCACCGTGCACTGCACGGGGCGTTGCTTTCGTGCTATGGGCCTGATGCACCTGCAATGTAGTAAGCGCGTCTGCCATGGTGCTGTATGCGAGGCGGAGAAGGATTCCCCCTTGGCCACCGGGATGCTCAGGTCAGTCGGGGACCGCAGCCAGCCAGGGGTGGGGGGGGGGGGGGGGGGGGGGGGGGGGGCAAATCATGTGGGCGCTAAAGAGCAAGTTTCCCCCACCCTGGTCAATGGGACTTCGGGCCTGTGCTAGAGTCCACAGTGTTGAGACCTGCCATGAGGGAGTCCCCCGCTGGCGGCTGCCAAAGTTCACAAATTGTCTATGTGGTGTGCATCTTAGCCCCAGGCCGCACGCCTATCGCATCTCCGCTCCGTGGGGGCGGGGGTGGCGAGTAGCGGGATCTCAGGGCAGCGCGTCACTCCCCCCCCGGTGTCCCCGGCCAGCGCAGCAGCCCCTCACCATTGTTTGTGGGGATTCCAGCCGCCTGCGTTCCCGTTGGTCTCCAGCCGAGGCACAGTTGCTCGCTTCCCTCACAGTCGCCGCACAGCCCCCGCCTCAGCAGGCGTATCGTTATTTGGAGGCCGGAGGCGAGTCGCACACCACGACAGTCTCGGTGCACCTCAGCGATCCTCCGGCCACTGCTCCCCGGGCCCACCCAGCCGTGTCCCTTCTCCGCGCGTTTACTTCTCAGTCTCGGCCTCAGGACCACGAGGCTGTGTCGCGCGTCGTATTGCTGTCCTCAGGCATGCCTCGGGTATCAAACTGCTTCGCTACAGTCTGGCAGTGCGTTCCTGCCAATGAAAGCGTGGAGGGGTGATGATCGTCCGGATAACTGACGGATTTTGCACCCGGCCGGCAGAGCCACTTCAGCAAGCGCCCATCTGTTAGAAAGTGGGTTTCTGTTGCAGTAAACCCCCCCCCCCCCTTTTTTTTTGCCTAATAGCTGATGCACTTTTCCTTGTTGTGCCCTGGCCACATCTCAGCCCCTGGTAAATGGTACCCTAGGTACCCAGGGCCTTGTGACCAGGGAAGGCCTCTAAGGGCTGCAGCACTCATTGTGCCACTCTTAGAGGCCCTGTACCCTTACACACACACCCTGCCCTGGCAGGCTGAGTGTCTGGGTACAAGACAAAACAGAGTCGACATGGCACACATCCCTGTGTGCCATGCCCACAAACTACACTGCCCTGGCATACATCAGCCACCCCTCTAGCTGGGTGCCCTATGCCAGTGGTGTGGGCACAGAGGCAGGAGCCCTGTGCCCCTACAGTAACTAGGTCCATTCCTGGGCCCTGTAAGTGCAGTGCTGCCATTTAAGAGTACATGGTGCTGGGAGCTTGCCAAACACGAACTCCACAGCACCATAATGGCAGCACTGAAGCCTGAGAAGTTTGGTATCAAACTGCTCAGCACATTAAAACCACACTGATGCCAGTGTGGAATTTAATGTACCAAGCACCCCAGAGGGCATCTTAGAGATGCCCCCTTATAACTAACCTACAATTCACGTCTGCTCTGAGGCTGCCTCACAGCAGACATGTTGCTGGACCCCTGAGTGGGAGAGCCCGGCTCTCCCGGGCCTGCAACAATGCACATCCTGGGCAGGGTGATAAATCTCCTCCCCCAGGTTAAGCAGGGGGAAGCTTCATAGGCATGCCGCCTCTGTGAGCTTCCCCAGGCCACTGCAACCCCCCACTCTGGCGGGAAGCTTGGCCGGAAACCCCAAATAAGGACCGGGGATGTGCCAGCCTGCCCACCCCACCCCTCAGGCGGGGGAGGCGAGGTGAAGCACATCTCCGGGCTCTCGCCATCTTGAAGATGGGAAGCCCTACCCTATCAGGACTAGGCTACTGCCCCCCTCCCACAGGAGGGGGGCAGGATAGGGGGTGTACCCACCCCAGGACAGGGACCCATTGGTCCCTGGCCTTCACCTACCTGTAACGCCCCTAAATCTAGTATTTAGGGGCACCCTGAACCTTCCTTCCCCAGATTCCAGATTCGAAACTACAAGAGCAAGAAGAACAAAGACCTGCCCTGCAGCTGCTAAAAAGAGGTAGACACCAACTGCGTTGGCCCCAGCCCTACCGGCCTGTCGACCCTGCTCCTGCTCCAGCGCGGCATCTCTTGTGGCCAGCAACCTCACCAACCCCGGAGGACCTGGCTACCTTATGGCTCTAAGCTCCTGGGACTCCCATGACTAGAGGCTCTACTCAGAACCTATCTCTAACCCCTGGCAGCAGCCCGAAACCGCGAACCCAGCACAGTCTGCACCAGCCAAGCCTGGCCAGTGCCGGAGTGGACAAAGACCCCGAGGACGACCCCACGGCGACTGTGACCCAGAGTCCGTCACCCAAGGACCTCCCTCGACACTCCTGAAGAAGCCTGCAGCCTCAGAACAAGGTGCCCCCCCCAACCGCGATCAACAGAGGGTAAGATTTCCCGACACCAAACAGCACCCTGCGGCCCCCTGTGCCCAATCCCGGGGTACCCACCTAACCTCCAACTACCCAACTTACCTCTCGAAGTGGTGGTGGCACCTGAAGAGTTCTCGTCCCCGAGCTTGCAGTCTTTTTCCAAATCAGAGATTTCCCCATAGAAATCATTTGAGCGCCCGAAGGCTCAGAAGCACCCTGCACCCAGCCGCCCGAGTGGCCCTGGCAGTGAAAACTCTACTCTTACCTACTTCCCCACTTGCCCTGAGTAAGTGACCAGGAGCCCAGCTCCCACAGCCGCGTGGCTTGCCAGTCAGCAGCCACCAACCAAGGCCCCCCCTATCCCTCCAGGATAACATTGGGCCTAACTCTCTCTGCACCCGGCCGATCTAGAGCCGCTGAGGGTGAACCAACTGTACCTACCTGACACTGGGGGACCCCGGAGTCTATGCCCAGAACTTCAACTCTGCCAGTCGAGTACTTACCCTTAAACCGCTAACTTCATTTTCCTCATAGGGTAAAATTGACTGTGTGGACTTTTCAAATCTCAAAATATTCACCAAAAATCAGCCGAGTAACGAAAACGAAATTACTCACCTGCTCTTAGGTGAGCTCCCAGTGCTGGATCTTGGTGCCCAGCACTGACTGACAAACACTTACAACTGTACTTACCCATAACCTAATTTTCTTCCATAGGAAACCATTGTCCGTTTTTCTGTGAAATTTCTTCTAAGTGTCGATTTCTGCAATCTTTAAATATTCTTCAAATATCGTATAATATCTGAAAACGTAATTACTTACCTGTTTTGGATAAAGATCCCAATACTGAGTCCAGGCACCCAGTACTGGATTACAAAAGTAACGAGAACCTACTGTACCTGTAACCTGAATTTTCTTCCATAGGGAATCATTGCATGTTTCCTTTGAAATATTTTCTAAGTGTCAAACTTTTGAAATAGCTAAATATTGTTTAAAAATCATTACAGTAATTAAATCGACTTTCATCACTTGATTCTGAGTACTGACCCAGGACTGAATCTAGGATCCAGTCCTGGAATTCCAAAAGTAATCTAAAGAGTAATCTGTTACAAATAACCTGATTTTACCTTTGAGCTCAATGCATTGTTATGCTAAGAAATAGAGTAGCCTACTGCAGCCACTTGTAACTGTTTACAAAAGTTTATTGCTTCTTGCAAAAGTATTTATATTCAACCTCTCATTCTGAGAAAGTATATTTTAATTCCAATTGTTGGTTCTAAAATAAAACAAGCATATATTTTTTTATATAAACTATTGGCCTAGAGTTCAGTTATTGAATGTGTGAGACCATTTGCTGACTGAGTGTGTACAACAAATGCTTTACACTGTCCTCTGGTACTGCCTTACTGCTCGACCAAGCTACCACTTTAGAGAGTAAGGTCATACCTAACTTTGACCTCTATCAGCCTCTGGGGGACTGTGGACTCCGTACACCCTGTACCTATTAAGGAACAGTATATACAGAGCCACTTTCTCACACCATCTTGCTGCACGGCTCAGCCACGCCCCCGGCATCAGTTTGGGTTTAATGTGCTTAGAAGTGTGATACCAAACTTCCCAGTTTTCAGTAAAGCCATTATGGTGCTGTGGAGTTTGTAATGTCAAACTCCAAGCACCATATACTCTTAATGGCATTACTGCACTTACAATGCCTAAAGAAACGGTCTAGACACTGTAGGGGTACAGGGCTCTGGCGCCTGTACCCTCGCCACTGGTATAGTGTGTGAGAAAGTGGCTCTGTATATACTGTTCCCCAATAGGTACAGGGTGTACAGAGTCCACAGTCCCCCAGAGGCTGATAGAGGTCAAAGTTAGGTATGACCTTACTCTCAAAAGTGGTAGCTTGGTCGAGCAGTAAGGCAGTACCAGAGGACAGTGTAAAGCATTTATTGTACACACTCAGTCAGCAAATGGTTTCACACACTCAATAACTGAACTCTAGGCCAATGGTTTATATATATAAAATATATGCTTGTTTTATTTTTAGAACCACAAAGGGGATAAAAATATACTTTCTCAGAATGAGAGGTTGAATATAAATACTTGTGTCTTCAGCAATAAATTTGTGTAAACAGTCACAGTTGGTTGCAATAAACAATCCTATTTCCTAAACATAACAATGCATTGAGCTCAATGGTAAATTCAGGTTATTTGTAATAAATTACTTTTCAGATTACTTTTGGAATTCCAGGTCTGGCTCCTAGAACCAGCCTTGGGTCAGTATTCAGAATCAAGTGATGAAAGTCGACTTAATAACTGTAATGATTTTTAAATAATATTTAGCTATTTCAAAAGTTAGCACTTAAAAAATATTTCAAAGAAAACATTCAATGGATCTCTATGGCAAGAAATTCAAATTGCAGGTAGAGTACTTAGTCGTTACTTTAGTAATCCAGGACTGGGTACTTAGGCCCAGGACTGGGGTCCTTATCAAAAACAGGTAAGCAATTTCGTTTGCAGAAATGGTACGATTTTAAAAGAATATTTCAAATTTGCAAAAGTAGACACTTAGAAGAAATTTCACAGAAAAGCAGACAATGGTTTCCTATGGGAGAAAAAATGAGTTAGAGGTAAGTATAGTTGTGAACACTTTTCAGGGTCAGGGCTGGGTACCAAGATCCAGCACTGGGAGCTCACCTAGGAGCAGGTGAGTAAATTCGTTTTTGTCACTTGGCTGATTTTTGGTGAATTTTTGCAGTTTTGAAAAGTTCACACTTAAAAGATTTTTGAAGAAAAAGCCAGTCAATGTTACCCTATGAGAAAAATGAAGTTAGCGGTTTAAGGGTAAGTACTCGACTGGCAGAGTTGAAATTCCGGGCATGGACTCAGGGGTCCCCCAGTGTCAGGTAGGTACAGTTGATTCACCCTCAGCGGTTTCAGGACGGCCGGGTGCAGAGAGAGTTAGGCCCAATGTTATCCTATGAGGGATAGGGGGGCCTTGGTTGGTGGCTGCTGTCTGGCAAGCCACGCGGCTGTGGGAGCTGGGCTCCTGGTCACTTACTCAGGGCAAGTGGGGAAGTAGGTTAGTGTAGAGAGGGCACTGCCAGGGCCACTCGGGCGGCTGGGTGCAGGGTGCTTTTGAGCCTTCGGGCGCTCAATGGAAATCAATGGGAATGTTCCGGTTTGGAAAAAGGCTGCAGGCTCGGGGACGAGGATGTTTCAGGTGCCACCACCACTTTGAGAGGTAAGTTGGGTAGTTGTAGGTTAGGTGGGTACCCCGGGATTGGGCACAGGGGGCCGCAGGGCGCCGGGTGCAGGGGTGCCTTTTGACGTCGGGAATCTTACCCTCTGGTTGATCGCGGTTGGGGTGGCACTTGGTTCTGAGGCTGCAGGCTTCTTCCGGGATGTCGAGGGGGGTCCTTGGGTGCCGGACTCGGGGTCACAGTCGCCGTGGGGTCGTCCTCAGGGTCTTTGTCCACTCCGGCACTGGCCAGGCTTGGCTGGTGCAGAGTGTGTTGGGTCCGCGGTTCCGGGCTGCTGCCAGGGGTTAAAAATAGGTTTCTTGAGTAGAGCCTCTACTCATGGGAGACCCAGGGGCTTAGAGCCAAAAGGTAGCCAGGTCCTCCGGGGTTGGTGAGGTTGCTGGCCACGAGAGATGCCGCACTGGTGCAGGTTCGAGAGTCGACAGGCCGGTAGGGCTGGGGCCAAAGCAGTTGGTGTCTTCTTCTCTTTTTAGCAGCTGCAGGGCAGGTCCTTGTTCTTCTTGCTCTTCTTGTAGGTTTCCATCTGGAATCTGAGGAAGGAAGGTTCAGGGGGCCCCTAAATACTAGATTTAGGGGCGTTACAGGTAGGTGAAGGCCAGGGACCAATGGGTCCTTGTCCTGGGGTGGGTACACCCCCTATCCTGCCTCTCCTGTGGGAGGGGGGCAGTAGCCTGATCCTGATAGGGTAGGGCCTCCCATCTTCAAGATGGCGAGAGCCCGGAGATGTGCTTCACCTCGCCTCCCCCACCTGAGGGGTGGGGTGGGCAGGCTGGCACATCCCTTGTCCTTGTATGGGGTTTCCGGCCAAGTTTCCCGCCAGAGTGGGGGGTTGCAGTGGCCTGGGGAAACTCCAACTGGCGGCATGCCTTTGAAGCTTCCCTTTGCTCATCCTGGGGGAGGAGATTTCTCACCTCACCCAGGATGTGCATTGTTGCAGGCCCGGGAGAGCAGGGGCTCTCCCACCCAGGGGTCCAGCAACGTGTCTGCTGTGTGGCAGCCTGGGCAGCCTCAGAGCAGACGTGGATTGTAGGTTAGCTGTAAGGGGGCATCTCTAAGATGCCCTCTGGGGTGCTTAGTACATTAAATCCCACACTGGCATCAGTGTGGGTTTAATGTGCTGAGAAGTTTGGTACCAAACTTCCCAGTCTTCAGTGTTGCCATTATGGTGCTGTGGAGCTCGTGTTTGACGAGCTCTCAGCACCATGTACTTGTAAATGGCAGCACTGTACTTACAGTGCCCAGGAATGGACCTGGGTACTGTAGGGGCACAGGGCTCCTGCTCCTGTGCCCACACCATAGGCATAAGGCACCCAGCCAGAGGGGTGGCTGACATATGCCTTGGCAGTGTAGGTGATGGGCATGGCACACAGATTTGTGCCATGTCGACTCTTTGTTTTGTCCTGTGCCCAGACACTCAGCCTGCAAAGGCAGTGTGTGTGTGTAAGGGTACAGGGCCTCTAAGGGTGGCACAATGAGTGCTGCAGCCCTTAGAGGCCTTCCCTGGTCACAAGGCCCTGGGTACCTAGGGTACCATTTACTAGGGGCTGACATGTGTCCAGGGTTTGTCAATTGGGAGTTTTGTATTTTAGGGAAGGAACACAGGCGCTGGGCACCCGATTGGCAGGAGCCCAGGGCACAACAAGGAAAAGTGCATCAGCTATTAGGCAAAAAGGGGGGGGGTTACTGCAACAGAAACCCACTTTCTCACATAGTGCACCCAGCTAGAGGGGTGGCTTACCTATGCTAGGGCAGTGGGTTGTAGACATGGGTGGAGAGAGAGAGAGAGGAGGGTGGAGAGAGAGAGAGGAGGGTGGAGAGAGAGAGAGAGAGAGAGAGAGAGAGAGAGAGAGGAGGGTGGAGAGAGAGAGGAGGGTGGAGAGAGAGAGAAGGGTGGAGAGAGAGAGAAGGGTGGAGAGAGAGAGAAGGGTGGAGAGAGAGAGAAGGGTGGAGAGAGAGAGAAGGGTGGAGAGAGAGAGAAGGGTGGAGAGAGAGAGAAGGGTGGAGAGAGAGAGAAGGGTGGAGAGAGAGAGAAGGGTGGAGAGAGAGAGAGAGAAGGGTGGAGAGAGAGAGAGAGAAGGGTGGAGAGAGAGAGAAGGGTGGAGAGAGAGAGAAGGGTGGAGAGAGAGAGAAGGGTGGAGAGAGAGAGAGAGAAGGGTGGAGAGAGAGAGAGAGAAGGGTGGAGAGAGAGAGAAGGGTGGAGAGAGAGAGAGAAGGGTGGAGAGAGAGAGAGAAGGGTGGAGAGAGAGAGAGAAGGGTGGAGAGAGAGAGAGAAGGGTGGAGAGAGAGAGAGAGAAGGGTGGAGAGAGAGAGAGAGAAGGGTGGAGAGAGAGAGAGAGAAGGGTGGAGAGAGAGAGAGAAGGGTGGAGAGAGAGAGAGAAGGGTGGAGAGAGAGAGAGAAGGGTGGAGAGAGAGAGAGAAGGGTGGAGAGAGAGAGAGAGAGAAGGGTGGAGAGAGAGAGAAGGGTGGAGAGAGAGAGAGAGAGAGAGAGAGAGAGAGAGAGAGAGAGAGAGAGAGGAGGGTGGAGAGAGAGAGAGAGAGAGAAGGGTGGAGAGAGAGAGAGAGAGAGAGAGAAGGGTGGAGAGAGAGAGAGAGAGAGAGAAGGGTGGAGAGAGAGAGAGAGAAGGGTGGAGAGAGAGAGAGAGAGAGAAGGGTGGAGAGAGAGAGAGAGAAGGGTGGAGAGAGAGAGAGAAGGGTGGAGAGAGAGAGAGAGAAGGGTGGAGAGAGAGAGAGAAGGGTGGAGAGAGAGAGAGAGAAGGGTGGAGAGAGAGAGAAGGGTGGAGAGAGAGAGAGAGAAGGGTGGAGAGAGAGAGAGAGAAGGGTGGAGAGAGAGAGAGAGAAGGGTGGAGAGAGAGAGAGAGAGAGAGAAGGGTGGAGAGAGAGAGAGAGAGAAGGGTGGAGAGAGAGAGAGAGAAGGGTGGAGAGAGAGAGAGAGAAGGGTGGAGAGAGAGAGAGAGAAGGGTGGAGAGAGAGAGAGAGAGAAGGGTGGAGAGAGAGAGAGAGAGAAGGGTGGAGAGAGAGAGAGAGAGAGAAGGGTGGAGAGAGAGAGAGAGAGAAGGGTGGAGAGAGAGAGAGAGAGAAGGGTGGAGAGAGAGAGAGAGAGAGAGAGAGAAGGGTGGAGAGAGAGAGAGAGAGAGAAGGGTGGAGAGAGAGAGAGAGAGAAGGGTGGAGAGAGAGAGAGAGAGAAGGGTGGAGAGAGAGAGAGAGAGAAGGGTGGAGAGAGAGAGAGAGAGAAGGGTGGAGAGAGAGAGAGAGAAGGGTGGAGAGAGAGAGAGAGAAGGGTGGAGAGAGAGAGAGAGAAGGGTGGAGAGAGAGAGAGAGAGAAGGGTGGAGAGAGAGAGAGAAGGGTGGAGAGAGAGAGAGAGAGAGAAGGGTGGAGAGAGAGAGAGAGAAGGGTGGAGAGAGAGAGAGAGAGAGAAGGGTGGAGAGAGAGAGAGAAGGGTGGAGAGAGAGAGAGAAGGGTGGAGAGAGAGAGAGAGAGAGAGAGAGAGAGAAGGGTGGAGAGAGAGAGAGAGAGAGAGAAGGGTGGAGAGAGAGAGAGAGAGAGAGAGAGAGGAGAGAAGGGTGGGAGAGAGAGAGAGAGAGAAGGGTGGAGAGAGAGAGAGAGAGAAGGCTGGAGAGAGAGAGAGAGAGAGAGAGAGAGAGAGAAGGGTGGAGAGAGGGGGGCGGAGAGAGGGGGGCGGAGGGAAGGGGGGCGGAGAGAAGGGGGGCGGAGGGAAGGGGGGCGGAGGGAAGGGGGGCGGAGGGAAGGGGGGCGGAGGGAAGGGGGGCGGAGGGAAGGGGGGCGGAGAGAAGGGGGGCGGAGAGAAGGGGGGCGGAGAGAAGGGGGCGGAGAGAAGGGGGGCAGAGAGAAGGGGGGCAGAGAGAAGGGGGGCAGAGAGAAGGGGGGCAGAGAGAAGGGGGGCAGAGAGAAGGGGGGCAGAGAGAAGGGGGGCAGAGAGAAGGGGGGCAGAGAGAAGGGGGGCAGAGAGAAGGGGGGCAGAGAGAAGGGGGGCAGAGAGAAGGGGGGCAGAGAGAAGGGGGGCAGAGAGAAGGGGGCAGAGAGAAGGGGGGCAGAGAGAAGGGGGGCAGAGAGAAGGGGGGCAGAGAGAAGGGGGGCAGAGAGAAGGGGGGCAGAGAGAAGGGGGGCAGAGAGAAGGGGGGCAGAGAGAAGGGGGGCAGAGAGAAGGGGGGCAGAGAGAAGGGGGGCAGAGAGAAGGGGGGCAGAGAGAAGGGGGGCAGAGAGAAGGGGGGCAGAGAGAAGGGGGGCAGAGAGAAGGGGGGCAGAGAGAAGGGGGGCAGAGAGAAGGGGGGCAGAGAGAAGGGGGGCAGAGAGAAGGGGGGCAGAGAGAAGGGGGCAGAGAGAAGGGGGGCAGAGAGAAGGGGGGCAGAGAGAAGGGGGGCAGAGAGAAGGGGGGCAGAGAGAAGGGGGGCAGAGAGAAGGGGGGCGGAGAGAAGGGGGGCGGAGAGAAGGGGGGCGGAGACAGAGGGGGGCGGAGACAGAGGGGGGCGGAGACAGAGGGGGGCGGAGACAGAGGGGGGCGGAGACAGAGGGGGGCGGAGACAGAGGGGGGCGGAGACAGAGGGGGGCGGAGACAGAGGGGGCGGAGACAGAGGGGGGCGGAGACAGAGGGGGGCGGAGACAGAGGGGGGCGGAGACAGAGGGGGGCGGAGACAGAGGGGGGGAGAGGGAGATGGAGCTCCCTTAGAGACCTTCCCTGGCACCTATAGTACCAGTTACAAGGGAATGACATGTTGCCAAAGAGTGCCAATTGGGTTTTGTTTTAATGCAGCTAGGGAAAGAACATAGGCCCTGGGTACCTGGTTGGCATGGGTACCTGGTTGGCAGAATCCCCGGGCACACTCAAAGTACATCAACAGTTTGGCAAAAAGTGGGGGCAACCATGCAAAAAGAGGGCACTTTCTTACAAACTGTACCAAGAAAAGACTAGATAGACAAACATCCACAGTAAACTACAACACGATTAACAGGCCAGCTCTTCGCAGATAATCTTCTGACATATGCAACTCTTTTTACCTTCATGGTGGCAAAAATTATTTTTTGCTCATGTACTGTACGTCAAAATCAACAGGCGCAAGAGTGCACTATATAGTTCAAATGAACTAAAACGACGATTAGTCGTGACTGATTCTCTTACTGGGAAAATAAATTAAACTGGTTCAGGAAAATCCTACAATCAAACCACATTTTTTTAACCCTGCGGATACAGTTAAAGGTGTTTTGCACCTCATATTTCATGGAAAGAGAAGGTTTTATGCAAAAATTTAGAAAGGAAAAGGCAGGCTTCATCTAATTTATTATTTTTCAAGTTAAGCACAAGAGGATGCAGGTTGAACAAAAACTTGTGGAAAAGGCATGCTACTTACTAAATAGGACCTTCTGTGTTTGTGACCAATTAGGTGGTCAAACATAATTTGCATAGCCATATCATGCTCACACAACGTGCATCTGTAGTGCCTCTTGCCTTTAATTTTCTTGCCTTCCTCCACATATTTTAAACCTGTAAAGTGACAAACACTTTAGTTAAAGGAAAGTAGATTTAGTGAGGTAATTAACATATTAATTGTGCCGCATTATACATCTGAATAATACATGATTTATAAATCAAGACTTTAAATAAAACAAATACCATAAGGACACTTCAGAGTGGAAATGAATACACAGAGCAATGAAAAATGAAAAACCACCTACCAAATACATGTGTGCTTCTAGTGGGAACTAAGAACACTTCACTTAAAGCGAACGCAAGTAAGGGAGATCCAGTAACTTAAGATACAGTAACTGATGGTGTCCTGCTTGGGATTGTTAGACATGCTGTGACCAGGATTGAAAGAACATCAATGTACAATACACCTGCAGTTCTGCATGGTTTAGAATGCTTTCATTCATGGTCGCTAATGAGCTACCTGTGTCGTGATGGAGGACCTCGATGATTTTTTGTACTGCTAGTAATAAACTCAAGACTTCCAGAGCACTTTCCCAGTGTGTAAACAGCAATTGGCAGCCGGGGCACAAGTCTTACAAGTCCAAGGACCCTTCCTTCAAAACCCCCTCCAACATCTTCACTAGCTTTCTCCTTTCTTTCCACGTAGGATCTGGTTCTGGATACAAATAACAGGAAGAGCATCCAGACTCCAGCATCTCCTCACTCAGGTCAGGGACTGAGGAGTAGTTTCAGCATGACACCCATTGACCGCATCGGAACCACAGCATCCTTGGTGCATCTTCAGCATCCTTCATCCCTTTCATCAGTCCCACTCCAAAAGAATCTACTGTAACATGGGTAAATTGCCTGGAACTGTTTAAAGACTGCTTCTCCTGTGGAGATAACAGTTTCTGAATACTTTGCTGGTCCCCCTGACTAAACCTCTGCCAGAGTTTGTTGCCCCAAACTCCTCTGCCCGACCGCATTGATACTTGAACGAGTTTTCCTTGAAAGTTTCCATGGGTCAAATTAGTTGCATGGATCTTTTTAGTTTTGGTAAATAAATGCGTATAAAACTAGTCACTAGTTTTCATACACTGGATTTTTTTTTTTTAAGAGTAGTGTCAATACTCTCTTCAATTGTTTTGGTGCCGTTTAAATGCTGTGCACTTGTCCCTTTGTGTAAGCCTTGCTGCTCAGAGCCACAGCTACCCTGTATGGCTGGAGACGCTGTGACCCACTCAGCAGCAGGGCGATCCATTCGGTTGTACCTTGACAAAACGTACTCAGACCACAATCCATTCTAGAGGACGCTCACTTCACTAGGACCCACTCCACCCACCGATTCTATCCTGAAAACTGATCACAGATGCCTTGAAAAACCCGGTATTCTGGAACTCCCTGTCATATACCGTCTAGGATTTCTTTTCTAAGAAAACCAGGGGATCGCAGCTTCCAAATTCACTGGGTGGGAGGTATTTAAGGTGGTGGTTAGGGGCCATTGCATTGCGGGATTGGCAGGTATCCAAACACAATTGCTCAAAGAGGCTTCCCAAAAAGAACGCCTACTTGACATTAGAAAGAGCGAGCCCCCATGAACCTGGCAACTGCCAGAAGCAAAGGAGAAATTGATGGAGCTTTCGGAGAGACTAAGAGGAAATGACGATCGTCAATTCCTTAAAGCACATAGCGAACGGGACAAAAACGGCCACTTAATCGCTTGGCTTGCCAGTCCCTCCCGTGATCAAAAGAAAATACTATCTATTGCCAATGCTTCTGGAGAGCGAGCATACATTCAGGCAAGAATATGGAACTCCAAAACTACTATATCCGACTTTACACCTGCCAACCTAGCGCCCCGTCCCAAGCGTTGCACACTTCTGTTCTGAATGCCTGGGTCTCTAGGGTGGGACACAAGGAAGCAATGGTGCTAGAGGGAGATATGCAGGAAGGTATGGGGTGCTATTAAGTCCCAGGCACCGGGTAAAGTCTCAGGAACAGATGGCTTACCTATCAAGTTCTACTGGACATACAGTGAAACTCTAGCCCCCAGGTTGACTAAGCAATATAACACCACGTGTGACCAGAGTAGTCGCCTCCCGATATGCAGGATGGCCTGTTGGTGCTGCTCCTGAAACAAGAACAGGAGGCATCACATCACCTTCACGAGCTCAAACACCCGGATCCGTCTGGGTATGTCCCGACCTGCAGCACCGCCCCAAAACACTACGCAAATAATACATGGCTGCGACAAGTTGCCTCCACAGGATACCCTACAGTTTGTGTTATTGTGCAAATAGATCAGTGCGCCTAGGAATGTATTCCTCCTCCTGTTACCAAAAGCTCTGAACTTTGCACAAGCTCGTCCGGCGCTTATGTATCTGCATTACCTGCCGAACTAGCACACTCTTTTTGCTGTTTCATGGTTTTCTACTGGCTGCTTAGAGATCTTGATGGTCCAGGCCTGAGTAACTCTGATGTGGTACTAGAGATCATCTAATGCATTCTACTGTTGATATTATCATATTGTTTTTAACCTTTTAAGCTTGTAAATGAATGTATGTGTGGTTGCTTTTTATTCTGTTAAATATGTGATTTGGTAATGTTATGCTCCTTTGTAATTGCCTCCATATTCTAATATAGATTTACATGATGATGATACATGTTACAATTAAGAACTCAGCTAACCTCTATGCCCGAAGAGCTTTGTGGAGCCTAAGAGGGGAGAGCACGAGGAGGGGGGCGGGGGGAGTAAACCGAGCAGCCTGGGTCGCTGCCATCCTCCTCTCCCAATACGACTGGTCTCAAGAGCTCCTGGCAGTGACAACCACCAACGATAAGCCAGAGGAAAAGGAGAAAATCTAAAGACCTGTGTGAGAAAGTGCCATCTTTCTTGCATGGTATGCCCCCACTTTTTGATGAATTGCTGAATGTACTTTGACTGAGAGTGCCCTGGACTCCTGTCAATCAGGTGCCCAGGGCCTATGTTCCTTCCCTAAAACAAACCAAACCCAAATTGGCAAACCCTGGCCACATGTCAGCCCCTGGTAAATGGTACCCTAGGTACCCAGGGCCTTGTGACCAGGGAAGGCTTCTAAGGGCTGCAGCACTCCTTGTGCCACCCTTAGAGGCCCTGTACCCTTACACACACACACACACTGCCTTTGCAGGCTGAGTGTTTGGGTACAAGACAAAAAGTCGACATAGAACACCTCCCTGTGTGCCATGCCCATCACCTACACTGCCATGGCATACATCAGCCACCCCTCTATCTGGGTGCCTTATGCCAATGGTGTGGGCACAGGAGCTGGAGCCCTGTGCCCCTTCAGTGCCCAGGTCCATTCCTGAGCACTGTAAGTGCAGTGCTGCCATTTAAGAGTACATGGTGCTGAGAGCTCGTCAAACACGAACTCCACAGCACCATAATGGCAACACTAAAGACTGAGAAGTTTGGTATCAAACTTCTCAGCACATTAAACCCACACTGATGCCAGTGTGGGATTTAATGTACCAAGCACCCCAGAGGGCATCTTAGAGATGCCCCCTAAAACCTAACCTACAATCCATGTCAGTTCTGAGGCTGCCTAGGCTGCCACAAAGCAGACATTTTGCTGGACCCCTGGGTAGGAGAGCCCCTGCTCGCTCTCCTGGGTCTGCAACAATGCACATCCTTGGCGAGGTGCTAAATCTCCTCCCCAGGATGGGCAGGGGGAAGCTTCAAAGGCATGCCGCCTCTGTGAGCTTCCCCAGGCCACTGCAACCCCCCCACTCTGGCGGGAAGCTTGGCCGGAAACCCCAAATAAGGACAGGGGATGTGCCAGCCTGCCAACCCCACACCTCAGGTGGGGGAGGCGAGGTGAAGCACATCTCCGGGCTCTCGCCATCTTGAAGATGGGGAGCCCTGCCCTATCAGGACTAGGCTACTGCGCCCCTCCCACAGGAGAGAGGCAGGATAGGGGGTGTACCCACCCCAGGACAGGGACCCAATGGTCCCTGCCCTTCACCTACCTGTAACGCCCCTAAATCTAGTATGTAGGGGCACCCTGAACCTTCCTTCCCCAGATTCAACCTACAAAGAAGAGTAAGAAGAAAGAAGACCTGCCCTGCAGCTGCTAAAAAGAGGAAGACATCAACTGCTTTGGCCCCAGCCCTACCGGCCTGTCGACCCTCGAACCTGCTCCTGCTCCAACCCGGCATCTCTTGTGGCCAGCAACCTCACAAACCCCGGAGGACCTGGCTACCATTTGGCTCTAAGCCCCTGGGAATCCCATGAGTAGAGGCTCTACTCAAAACCTACCTCTAAACCCTGGCAGCAGCCCGCAACCGCGAACCCAGCACACTCTGCACCAGCCAAGCCTGGCCAGTGCCGGAGTGACCAAAGACCACGAGGACGACCCCACGGCGACTGTGACCCCAAGTCCGGCACCCAAGGACCTCCCTCGACACTCCTGAAGAAGCCTGCAGCCTCAGAACAAGGTGCCCCCCAACCGCGATCAACAGAGTGTAAGATTTCCCAATACCAAAAGGCACCCCTGCACGCGGCGCCCTGCGGCCCCCTGTGCCCAATCCCGGGGTACCTACCTATCCTCCAACTACCCAACTTACCTCTCGAAGTGGTGGTGGCACCTGAAGAATCCTCGTCCCAGAGTTTGCAGTCTTTTTCTAAACCGGAGATTTCCCATTGAAATCAATTGAGCGCCCGAAGGCTCAAAAGCACCCTGCACCCAGCCGCCCGAGTGGCCCTGGCAGTGAAAACTCTACTCCTACCTACTTCCCCACGTGCCCTGAGTAAGTGACCAGGAGCCCAGCTCCCACAGCCGCGTGGCTAGCCAGTCAGCAGCCACCAACCAAGGCCCCCCTATCCCTCATACGATAACATTGGGCCTAACTCTCTCTGCACCCGGCCGCCCTAGAGTCGCTGAGGGTGAACCAACTGTACCTACCTGACCCTGGGGGACCCCTGAGTCTATGCCCAGAACCTCAAGTCTGCCAGTCGAGAACTTACCTGAAAACCGCTAACTCTATTTTCCTCATAGGGTAACATTGACTGGCTTTTTCCTGAAATTTCTTCTAAGTGTGGACTTTTCAAATCTTAAAATATTCACCAAAAATCAGCCGAATAACGAAAACGAAATTACTCACCTGCTCTTAGGTGAGCTCCCAGTGCTGGATACTTACAAATGTACTTACCCGTAACCCAATTTTCTTCCATAGGAAATCATAGAAGAAATTTCATAGAAAAACAGTCAAAGTGTCAATTTCTGCAATCTTTAAATATTCTTCAAAAATCGTATAATATCTGAAAACGTAATTACTTACCTGTTTTGGATAAAATGTACCAGTACTGAGTCTAGGCACCCAGTACTGGATTACAAAAGTAACGAGAACATACTGTACCTGCAACTTGAATTTTCTTCCATAGGGAATCATTGACTGTTTTCTTTGAAATATTTTCTAAGTGTCAACTTTTAAAATAGCTAAATATTGTTTAAAAATCATTACAGTAATTAAGTCGACTTTCATCACTTGACCCAGGACTGAATCTAGGATCCAGTCCTGGAATTCCAAAAGTAAACTAAAAAGTAATCTGTTGCAAATAACTTGAATTTTCCATTGAGCTCAATGCATTGTTGTGTTTAAAATATTGTTGCCTATTGCAACCACTTGTAACTGTTTACAAAAGTCAATTGCATATTGCAAAAGTAGTTATATGAAACGTCTCATTCTGAGAAAGTATATTTTAAATCCAAGTGTTGGTTCTAAAATAAAACAAGCATTTTTTTTTTATATATAAACCATTGGCCTAGAGTTCAGTTATTGAGTGTGAGACCATTTGCTGGCTGAGTGTGTGCAACAAATGCTTTACACTGTCCCCTGATACTGCCTTACTGCTCGACCAAGCTACCACTTTAGAGAGTAAGGTTATATCTAACTTTATCCTCTGTCAAACCCTGGGGGACTGTGGACTCTGTACACCCTGTACCTATTAAGGAACAGTATATACAGAGCCACTTTCTCACACTGCCTCTCTCCTGTGGGAGGGGGGCAGTAGCCTAGTCCTGATAGGGTAGGGCTCCCCATCTCCAAGATGGCGAGAGCCCGGAGATGTGCTTCACCTCGCCTCCCCCACCTGAGGGGTGAGGTTGGCAGGCTGGCACATCCCCTGTCCTTATTTGGGGTTTCCGGCCAAGCTCCACGCCAGAGTGGGGGTGTTGCAGTGGCCTGGGGAAGCTCAAAGAGCCTTTGAAGCTTCCCCCTGCCCATCCTGGGGGAGGAGATGTAGCACCTCACCCAGGATGTGCATTGTTGCAGGCCCAGGAGAGCAGGGGCTCTCCGACCCAGGAGGCCAGCAACATGTCTGCTGTGTGGCAGCCTAGGCAGCCTCAGAACAGACGTGGATTGTAGGTTAGGTTTCAGGGGGCATCTCTAAGATGGCCTCTGGGGTGCTTGGTACATTAAATCCCACGCTGGCATCAGTGTGGGTTTAATGTGCTGAGAAGATACCAAACTTCTCAGTCTTCAGTGTTGCCATTATGGTGCTGTGGAGTTCGTGTTTGACGGGCTCTCAGCACCATGTACTCTTAAATGGCAGCACTGCACTTACAGTGCCCAGGAATGGACCTGGGTACTGTAGGGGCACATGCTCCTGTGCCCACACCATTGGCATAGGGCACCCAGCTAGAGGGGTGGCTGATGTATGCCATGTCGACTCCTTATTGTCTTGCACGCAGCCCGGGGGGGGGGGGGGTGCATGTGTGTGTGTGTGTACAGGGCCTCTAACGGTGGCACAAGGAGTGCTGCAGCCCTTCCTGGTCACAAGGCCCTGGGTACCTAGGGTACCATTTACCAGGGGCTAACATGTGGCCAGGGTTTGCCAATTTGGGTTTTGTGTGTTCAGGGAAGGTACATAGGCCCTGGGCACCTGATTGGCAGGAGTCCAGGGCACACAAAGTACACTCAGCAATTAAGTGGGCCCCCTGCCTCCTATAGGGTAACATTGGGCCTACCTCACTCTGCACCCAGCTGCCACTGTGCCACTTAGGGTGTAACAACTGTACTTACCTGACCCTGGGAGACCCCCGAGTCTGTGCCCAGCACCTTAACTCTGCCAGTAGAGTACTTACCCAAAAGCCGATAACTTACTTTTCTTCCATAGGGTAACACTGGCTGGTTTCACTTGAAAATTCTTTTAAGTATAGAGTTTCCAAACTTTAAAATATTCACCTAAAATCAACCGAGTAACGAAATCGAAAATACTCACCTGCTATTAGGAGAGAACCCAGTGCTGGCTCTTGGTGCCCAGCATTGACCCTGAAAAGTAATTACAAGCATACTTACCGCTAACTCTATTTTCTCCCATAGGAAACCACTGACTGTTTTTATGTGAAATTTCTTCCAAGGGTCGATTTTTGCAAACTACAAATATTCTTTAAAATTCGTACCAACTGTGAAAACGTAATTACTTACCTGTTTTAGATAGATGTCCCAGTACTGAGCCTAGGACCCGAGCACTGGATTACAAAAATAACGAGAACATACTTTACCTGCAACTTGAATTTCCTCCCTTAGGAGAACATTAGTGATTTCATTAGGAAAAGTTTCTAAGTGTCAACTTTTAAAATATCAAAATATTGCCTAAAAATCACAACAGTAACTAAATCGTATTTACTCACCTGTTTCGAGGAACTGTCCCAGGACTGAACCTAGGATCCAGTCCTGGAGTTAGAAAAGTAATCAATTGCATTAACCATTTAACTTGACATTCCCATTGAACTCAAAGTATTATTGTGTTTGAAATTGTGTTGCCCATTGCAACTAACTACTGAATTCAAAAGTCAGTTGCATAGTGCAAAGTATTTAACTAAAGCATTTCATTCTGAGAAAGTATATTTTGATACCTATTGTTGGTTCTAAAATAAAACGACCATATATTTTTATATACAAACCATTGGCCTAGAGTTCAGTTCTTGAGTGTGTGAGACCATTTGCGGACAGTGTGTACAACAAATGCTTTACACTGTCCTCTGATACTGCCTTACTGCTCGACCAAGCTACCACTTTAGAGAGTAAGGTTATATCTAACTTTAGCCTCTGCCAAACCTCTGGGGACTGTGGACTCTGTACACAATGTACTTATTTGGGAACAGTATATACAGAGCCACTTTCCTATACAAACTAATTGCATCAATGTCCTCACCAGAAATAGGAGAGGGAGGTTGTGTCATTATTTGTATCATGCACAGCACTACAACCAATAAACTTCACGGCCAGTCATGGATCATAGGTAGTACAAATCAACAAAAAAAGGAAAACAAGGAAAGGAGTAGAGAGGTACCACTCAGCGAGTGGTGGAGGTGGATACTTCCTCCCAATCAATTGTACATAAACAAAGGGATCCACCCACGGGGATAAGGGATCTCCCGATTACACAATATGTATCCCACGGTCGTGGAGAATACACATTAGTTGTTTAAATACCCCTCACACACCAAAAGGGCCCTTGGTGTCATGTGTGAAAACAAAATTGTGAGTGAATAAATGAAAAAAGGAAGTAAATAGCCTCCAACAAGTCGTAATGCCTTAATAGGTCCCGCCAAACGAACCACCCCGATCGGCTTCGACGGAGCCGACCGGGGTGGTTCGTTTGGCGGGACATTGATCCTTGGAGTCGTAGCCTACCTGGCACGCCCACCACTCTGTCCACGAGCTCATGAGGTTACTTATCTCCTTTTAGCAAGTTAATAGGATTATGTAAGACCTTTTAAGGCATTACGACTTGTTGGAGGCTATTTACTTCCGTTTTTCATTTATTCACATCACAGTGAGTGGCAGGAAGGGATCCTTAAGGTCCTGACGAAGAAGCACGGGGAAGCTTCGAAACATGTCGACACCACTAGGAGGCATAGCTCATTGAGGCATACACCCTCCTCCCCCCACCTTTTACTAATACCAGCTCGAACGGCAGAATAAATTTTCCGAGACCATCGAGCCAGGTATTTTTTAACTCACTCCTTATTCACTCCTGAACCTTCCTCTCACACCCCCGCATCACACATAGCTGTCTCATTAACAACAGTGCTCCCACGCAAACGTAGGTCGTAGCACGCCCTGTCCCGTAGAGGGGCAGGAAGACCCCTATGATGAAGCATGACACCAAGGGCCCTTTTGGTGTGTGAGAGGTATTTAAACAACTAATGTGTATTCTCCACGACCGTGGGATACATATTGTGTAATCGGGAGATCCCTTATACCCGTGGGTGGATCCCTTTGTTTAGTACAAATCAACAGCCAACAAAATGTAAATACGAGAAAACATTGGCCTCACTTCTCCCGGCACTGAGACCTCAAAGCATCCCTGTGAGAAAGTGCCTCTTGACATGGTTAGCACCCCCTTTCTGCTTGGTATTTGATGTGGTATCGAATGTAGTGCACAGGGTCCCTGCCAACCAGGTTCCCTGTGCCAGTGCTTTTCTCTAAAAACGATACCACAATTGACCCTTCAGGCCCCTATAAGTCCCTAGCAAATGCTACCTGGGTACCTACGGAATTGGGCCTGATGAGGGTCCCCCAAGGACCCATCACCTAGGACAGGCAGACTGCCACTGCAGCCTGCCTGGCCTGGTGCAGATAAAACGACAAAGTCGACATGGCACACTGCCTGTGTGCCATGCCAACTAGCACCCACTTAAGTGTAGGTGAGTCACCCCTCTAGCAGGTCTTCCAGTCCTAAGACACAGGATGCACTATACCACAGGTGTGGGCATATCTGCATGCAGATATGATCATAAATTATTTTACACCATTCTTGGATATTGTAAGTGCCAGGGAAGCCATAGTGTGTACATGGGCTGGGAACTCAACTCGATTTCCGCAGCACCATTATGGAATCTCTGAACCCAGGAGTGTTTGGTACCAAACTACTCCTTTCAATAAACCCACACTGATGGTAAAGTGGGATTTCTTGAACCATGTATCCAGAGGGCACCTCAGTGGAGTGCCCTGAGAACCTACAGACCCTGGTGTGGTCACACAATGGCTGTAGGCAACCTGCCAACACCAGACATGTTTCTGGACCCGCTGGGTCAAGAGCCTCTGCTCTCTGAAACCAGAACCAATGCACATTCAGGTGGAAAGCTTCAAAGGGCTGCTGCCTTTGTAATGCGACCCCCAGCCTCTGCTTCTAGCAGCAGATGACCGGCCCAGTTTACACCCCCACATTGGGTAGCAAAACTGGCGGGAAAACTTAGGAGTATAGAAAGTGTGCCTCCCCTCTGCCAACTCCACCCCTAAGGTGGGGGAGGTGAGGTGAAGCACATCTTTCAGTCTCCACCACCTTGCAACTAGGGAGACCCCCCCCCTTTCTATCGGGGTTAGATGTATGCCCTCTCCCACAGGAGGGAAGCATAATTAAGGGTGTAGTCACCACATGTAAGGTGCTCATTAGGTCTACCTGCTACTCACTCCCCTGAAACGCCCTTAAATGTTGTATTTAGGTGGCTCCCCCAGACCTGGAAACTAGTTCCTGATGACTAAAGGAGAAAAAGGACTAGAAGATGCTGAGCAGAAGAAAACTGAAGATTTCTAATGACTAGGTTGCAGCCCTACCAGCCTGTCTGCAGGCCTCGAAAAACCTGCAAAGAAACGCCTGTTACACAGTCAGCAACCTCAACAAACCACGAGAGGACTGCCTGCCTGCCTCTGAAGGAGGACACCAGCTCTGTATACAAAGAAACCTACACAAAGGACTCCGGTGCCCTCAGGATTCGTGAGCCCTGTCCACTCTGCACTCGACGTGTCCAGGTGGACCTACAACCCGGAACAGGTTCCCCGGTGATCCAGACGTCCAGGCCAGCATTGGCTGACTCTTCCTTAACTCCAAGGGGGTGCCTGCAGCCTGAATCCAGAGGCTCCCCCTGACCGCAACCGGCTTCTGATGTCTAAGGGCACCCCTGCACCCGAAACCCCTGGGCATTGGTGAGCTGAACAGACCGTGCCCCTACGACCCTCTAGATACAAACTTACCTCTGGCTGTTGCTGGTCTCCCTCCTGAAGCCTCCAGTGCGAAGCCTGCAGCCTGTTTGTCCGAGTTAAGTATCAATGGGGTAACCCGAAACGCTACCAGACCTGGGTGATAGGCAAATTTTCCATTGAAAAGCATTGGACGCCCGACGCTGTAATTACACCCTGCCACCGGCTGCTCCTGTGCCGTTGGTGGCGTATATTTGGTGCTAATTTATGGCCCCCATGCTTATGCTAAACCCTAAAGCTTAGTCCCTGAAACCGATTTACCTACCTGCAAGCAGGGAGTCATCGAGCACTCCCAGTCTTCATCGAAACGCATTGGGCCGAACTCAAATTTTGACCTCTGCATCCGTCCACTCCTTGTGTTGCTGGTGGTGCAGTTTTGGTACCCCCCTGACCCTTACCCCTTGTTTACCGTTGATCCCAAAGACTGACATTGTAAGTCGCGCGCTTATCTGTATAACCGCATTATTGTTTTCTTCCATAGGATAACATTGAACTCTTTGAAAATCTTAAGTATTTTTCCTACAAAAAAAATACTAACCATATTGCGAAGATCTTGGTCTTAAAATAAAACTTAAACAAAGCTTATTTTTTTTAAATTGATATGGATCTCCTTTTTTGGAGTCGTGTGTCCATATTGGTCAATGTTGTGTTAGGCCTAAGGCCTCTCACCCAAACGACCACCAATAGAGCACTTTGGGTTGTACATTGAGCCCTGCACACTTCGGGGAAATCACTGGACTCCGTGCACGGTATAAACACCTAGTGGTATAAAATATACAGAGACAGATTCCAACAATCCCACTCGGATTCACTTTGGCTATTAATGGGAGATTTTAATGCCAACTCAATGACTACATACACTAACAAAATATGGTAGAAATTAGACGATCAAACATGGAACAGACTAGAGATTAACTCCCAATTCCAAAGACACAATAAGCATGGGACAGAATTCAGCAAAGAGATTAGAAACCTGAAATTACGCCTCTTAAATGGCAGAATATCGACTGATTCACCGGCGGCGTACAAGCACATATCATCCAGGAGGTCAGCAACTCTGGACTACATGTGGATATCAATAGCCTATTTCCAGCATGTGAGCTCATTCAAGGTGCTCTCCTCAGCAGCCAGCGACTGTAGAAAAGTGCCTTTTTTAAATTTTTAACCCCACCCCCTTTTTGACTGATATCTGATGCACTTGGACTCAGTGTGCACAAGGTTGCTGCTAATCTGGTTCCCAGCAACTGTGTTCTTACCCAAAGTTGTACCTTTGTTTCCACAATTGGCACACCTCTGTGTCGCATGTAAATCCCTTCTAAAAGGTACCAGTGGTACCAAGGGCCTTGTGACTAGAGAGGGTCTCTAAGGGCTGCAGCTTGTATTGTGTCACCGCAAGAGACCCTCACCAAACACAAACACACTCCTATTGCAGACTGTTGTGGTGCAGACAAAATGTACGAGTCGACATGCCACGCAACTGTGTGTAACGCCCACCAACCACTGCCTATGGATGGCATAGGTAAGACCCCTTTCTAGGGGACCTCACAGCCCTAAGGCAGGGTGCACTATACCACAGGTGAGGGCACAGCTGTGTGAGCAATGTGTCCCTAGAGTGTCTGTGCTATTGCAAGTGCAGTGGAGCCATACGAGTACATTGGCTGGTAGTTACCAACTCCACAACGGCTCTACTGAATGCTGAAAAACTACCAACTCCCTTGAGCCCAGCTGAATGGTCTCCACCAGCCTGCCACACACAGACATGTTTCTGACCCCTGAGGTGGGAGCCCTTGTTCTCTTGTGGGTCAGAGGTAGAGGTTGCTTCAGGTGGAAGTGCTTCACACCTACCCCCAAGCAGGAACAGCATTCGGGGCTGTGAGCCTCAAAGGCTTCCCACCCTTTGATATGCTAGTCAGGGGCTCTCCAGCTAGTGGAGATGCCCGCCCCCTTGACCTGGCCCCACTTTTGGTAGCAAGGTCAGATAGAAAATTAGCAGTTAGGAGAGGTGCACCCCTGCTCTTGCCAAACCACCCCTAAGGTGCCCTGGACCAAAGTTCCCCCCTCCTTGTAAATGTAAATTGATACTTGTATAGCGCACTACTCACCCGCAAGGGTCTCAAGGCGCTTGTACAAACACCGCTGTGGAACCCATCCTGGCTTTCCCTGTGAGGCGTCCACTCCTGGGCACCCCCAAGTTGGAGGCCAGGCATCCTTAGCGTTGTGGGGGCCGTTGTGGAGATTAAACAAGCTATTGCCCAGAGTTGCAGAGTGGGACTCCATGATTGGAATGGCACAGAGGCGAGAATTATCATGTCCGTGGAATTTTGAGCCCAAGACCTGCCGAGGTGGGGAATTGAACCCTGGTCCCGGGCTAGACCTCTGCATCGGGGTCTGCCGCTCTAATCATTGAGTCACACTTCTCCTTAGCAAATCCTCCATCTTGAATGGAAGGATTCAACCCAATTAGGTTAGGGGGATACCCCCTCCCCAAAGGTATGGGACACTCTAAGGGTGTAGTCACCCGAAAGGCAAGTAGCTCGTTGGCTACCATCTGACAGTAACTGTAACACCCCTAAATTCAATATTTAGGGACAACCCTGAACCTTGATCCTCAGATTCGTGTCACCCAAGAAGAAAAAGGACAAAGACTATGCCATGCAGCCGAGCTTGGAAGACTACTGATTTGTCCCTATCCTACCCGCCTGTCTCCAGCTCAAAGACCCTGCAAAGATGACGCCTATCCAGTGGCCAGTGACTGCCTAGAACCCCTGGAAGACTGCTTTTCTTCAGCCAAGACCAGATCTCGCAAGGACAGAGAGCCTGTCCAGAAAATCTCCAGCTTCAAGGATTTCAGACCCAGGCGGATCCACAACCCCTGCCCTCTCTGCACCTGATGCCCAGGTTTGAGTGGCTCACCTGTCTCTGAAGTCTCCCCAGTGATCCTAACCTCATCACCAGCGGTGGCTGACCTCTCCAAGACCCCACGAAGCTGCCTGCAGCCTCAACATAAAGAGCCCCCCGGCCGCGACCGGCTCCGGTAAAGTAAACCCAACACCAAAGGCACCACTGCATCCTCCGCCCCCTGACATTCGGGAGCCCAGCTAATGGCACTGTGGTGTCCCTCAACCCTCCAACTTACCTGCCCAGCCAGGGGACACCTTCATCCAGCCTCCTGGCCCGAGCCTGCAGCCTGTGTGTGACTGTAATTTCACACTGAAATGCATTGGGCGCCCAACGCCGATTTTGCACCGGGCTGCCCCTGTGCCTCTGATGGTGTAACTTTGGTGCTGCCTTGTTGGCTCCCGTGCTGATCTTAACCCCTGGGACCTGGGCCCTTAAACCAAAAGGTACCCGTCTGCAAACCATGCCTCTGATGTACCCCCAGTCTCCATTGGCTAAAATTGGACCCAGTAATCTCAGCACCAGGCCTCCCCAGTGTCGCTGGTGGTGCAGTACCTACCATGAACTGACCCATGCCAATGTTAGTCCAAACCCCCGAAGACTGGAATTCTAAGTCGAATACTTACCAGCTAATGCATAACACTGCTTTCCTTCCATAGGTTTGCATTGCATTCTCATCCTATTTCATTAAAAAGTCTATCTATTGCAAATTTCTACTGTTTTGAACCAATACCACTAAAGTATTTCTATTACTGTGAAGAATTGTTAACTGCCTTGCAAAACAATTCCTATTGTATTTTGAAAAGTAGTACTCTTTGAAAACTGTTAATTACCTGCAACTGGGTATTTCTTGGTTCTAAAAATAAAATAACCAAACAATAACTTTATATACAAAACAACTGGTCTGGATTCAGTTTGAGTGTGTGCAATCATTTACCAGAGTGTGTACAATACATGCTTAACACAGCCCTCTGATAAACCTAACTGCTTGACCACTACCACAAATAGAGATTTTAGTATTATCTACTTGAGCCTCTGTAAGCCTCTTGGGATCCACTTGACTGAGCACATTATAGCTTGCTTTGGTATAGTATATACAGAGCCAGCTTCCTACAGGGACTATTTGATGCTAAAATGCAGTCTGACTGACGAATACGCATCACTCTAAGCAGCAGCACATCAGCAAACCATAAGGTCCGGAATCCATCAAAAGATTAAAATCTGTCACTAGTAACCAGGAGGTGTTATCCTGGGCAACAGAAAGAATGCTAGACCTACATCAAAACAAAATAGTAGGTGTTAAAAAAAAGAAAATTAGGATCCATGGTGCGAATGGGCACAGCTCCTCCAAAAGATCGAACATGAATGTACAATATTCAGCTGCAGTCAGCTGGGAATCAATGCACAGCCAAAGCAGCTCTGCAAGGAAATAACTTCATTTTACTTTTTACTAAACAAGGTCGAGAGAACAACGTTGGAGCAAAAATGCCAACTAACTAGTCAGAAATAAAATCTACGAGATAGGAGGATCCTGTAGAAAACTGCTTTATAGGAAGAGGCCAACAAATGGGCACAAATACATGAGATCATAAGTTCCAATAACCAGAAAAAGTTCTGGACATGGATTAACAGCATAGAATGCGCAGCTCCTCAAAAAAAAAGGTTGCAAGCATCTCTACAGCACAATGGGAGGCCCAAATAAACAACCTCTTCGATGACCCAGCTACTATCCAAACTGAAAATGTTAGCAAACAGGCAAGTAAGCAAACGTTAAACGTATCTGCAACCCAAACGAAACAAGTGTGTGGTCTCTTTGAGCAAATGGGGCACCCGGACCTAATCGCATTCCAATAGCCATATTTAAAAGATCACCTAACAAGCATTGGCATAGCCAATAGGTCTCGTCTTTGGGACCTTATAAGTGTTTAGTTATCCAGCACATTATCCTTGATGCAACGACATCAACTGTTGCATGGCTAAACACTTATAAGGTCCCGAAGGCGGGACCTATTGGCTATGGCAATGCTTGTTGGAACTGCCGGTGATCAGCACTGGCAAGACCTGGGCCACTTAAAGCCCTGATTGCTGGCACTTACCAACATCAGGTAATAGGTACTGAATGACTGAGTGTTCCATTTGAGCACCAATTTTGATTACACCTTTATAAAGTGAACGAGGTATTGTGGATAGCCACAAAGATGTTGTAATTTGGACTGCAAGTGTTATTACAATTCTTTGCACTGTGCCTCCAAGTCACTCATTTAAGCCATATCGTTTATTTCTCGCGATAGCGTTTTCTGTCATCCATGCCACTATAAATAAGATAATTCCCTCTGCTTTATGTCCCCTGCACGGTTATCAGATAACTATCACTGACATATCACGTCAGCAAGGGCTTTAAGTAGGCCTGGTCCTGCTGGTGCTCAACACCAAAAGTTCTAAAAAGCAGGTGCAACGAGGGTCCAATTTTGCTCTCACTCTCACGGTTCTCAATATAAGAAGCTGACAGTGCCCGTCTGAAGGTCTGCCCACTGCCTCCCGGTATCAACGCGAAAATAAAACACAGACCATGCTAAAAAAAATACATGCTGATATAGCGACGTGAGGTTTATTTAGTTTGCAACAACTAGGAACTCAATTGTGTAAATCAGTGAAATGACTGGGGAATAAAAATAAATGCAGAGCGTGTTTGCATAATTATACTCATTTTAATGACATAAAAAATTTAGTTTTTTACAAAAGACGCAACATAGTTTCTTCAACTAGAAAGAAAATGCCCTACAAAATTGTTTTTTGCTAGTGTAAATGCTGAAACCAAAGTTGAATTGGCTAGAGAAAGAAAGGGAGCAAGGCTCTGTGCGTGCCACAAACACCAAAACTCCTAGGCCCTAGTAAAAAAACACTTATATCTCTGTTCTAATTCCTCGACTGAACCCACGGTGACGAGTAACCGGAATTCTTGGTACTTGTGAGTTATCTTGCATGCCAGTGACTATTGCTCTTGATGTGTAACGCCCCTCCTAAGTAACCTGTCAACCTCCTCCAGTCAATATGCTTAATAATGAATCCAAGAGCGCAGCCTCTCATCGTACTCTTTTCTATATGTGCATCGTACTAGGTAGATTTGCACGCTGTAAATTAAATACCTACACACAAGGGTGTGTTGAAGGCTGGGATATGTCATGGGAGGTGAAGTCCCTAATTCTGAGAGAATGCACGGGAATACTCTATAAAACTGGACACTCCTTGTAGCCCTGCATATGAGTGGAAGCTTTAAGTTTGTTTTTTCTACACTCGGGTCACAGATAAAGGTTATTGGCTATGTGTGCGTGGACCACCGTATAGTTGTTGTGAATGAATGGAAAAAGTTTGTATCATTGTGGTTTGCGAGTTTCTGGAAGGTCATGTTATGGAGCGTGTGGAGAGAAACATCTGAACCTGTACATTGGCAAGTGGAATCCCGGCCATGCTACCAAAGTGTGAACGGAAACGAGTGTACGCTGGCACGTCAATTAAGTCTCAGGTTATCCTGCATATGAAAACAGAACCAATGGGAGCAGAGAACCACGTAATTGTTTAAACTCCCGTTATAGTGTTTGCGACTACAATACAGTTTTACCGTGCACGTGTGTGTACACAACCCTGTCACTGTTAGTAAAAGCCCCCTTCTCATCTTATTTTTAGTGCGAGGAGGTCTTGGGATATTATGGTTTCTCTTGGTTGGTTCATATATTTGGAGGGTGGGGGGGGGAGGGGCTCACAATGCCTACCCCGGGTCTCCCTCATTAACTGGTAGTGGCTATTGTCTCCCTCAAACACTGCCTGTGTTGTAGCTGGCTGGGACTCCCGGGTCACCCTAATAGAGCGATTACACGCTTGCCCTCTCTTACCCCCCCAGATCCCAAGCTTAAGCTGAGACCGGTCCAAGTTCTGCAAGTAATCTCCCAGGTACCGGTTCAGTTGGTCGCCGACTACCGACTCCAGCGCCATAATGACAGCTGCTGCGGGCGCACTCCTGCTCACACTGATGGAGCCTCCCTCTGCGAGCTCCGGCCCTGACAGCCGCACCACAGCTCCCGATAGCCACTTCGGGCGCGCATCACGTGGCTGCGCACGAGCCCTCGACCTGCTTTTGACAGGCGGACCACTACTAAAAGAGCACCGCCCCTCATACCGGTGTGAAACTGAACGTGGCCGGGCGCAGCCTTCAGTCTTGTGACGTAGGGTGAAGGAGTACGCCAACGCTGTTGATCACGAACGAGAAACCCATGAGAAAGAATAGACATAGAAACATGCGCAGTTCTTAATGCAGCGTTCGGGCGAAAGACTTAGTTCCATTGTAGCTGCCCAAAATTAAGTTACAACTTTGCAATTAATGTTGTGAATCCGCCAAAAGCAAAACATATTTTGTAAATATTTAAGAATAAAGTAGCTTTCGGAAAGTGGTGTTTAAACAGAGTTTGTTATTAGCAGTTGCAATTATGATCTAATTGACCTTCACGAGGAGAGGAGGCGGCAGCAGGGAGAGAGAGGAGGGGGCCTGCTCCAGTTTCCCTTGCGGGAGCGAGCAGGAACCATCTGTTAATTACAAACAGATGGTTTCAAAGCTCGCTCCCGCAAGGGAATCGCCAAACGTGCACGCGTTGCCATTCAAAGCAATGTAATGCGCGCACGTTTTTGGCCTCAAAACCTAATCAATTACATGAGGTCTCCTATGCAGCGCACTGCGTAGGCGAGACCTAAAAAATGGTCCCAGGAAATAACACCTATTTTCAAATTTCACCTCCTAGGCAAATCAACACCGGATAACTGGAGAGGCTCAATCCTAGTACCAATTCTAAAAAAAGTGTTGCGCACTAATACTGAGAACTATAGGATGATAGCCTTCATGGGCACAGAAGGAAAATGCTATGCAAATATTTTAAACAAGAACTGGAAAATGGGTGAAGGAAAAAGGCGGATTTCACCATGCCAAAAGGGCGCCATATCGAGGACAATCTGTTTTGCATTACCCACCAGAGAGAAGAAACAGTGCTCACAAAAAATAAATCCTTATATCTTGGCTCTGTCAATTTTGCTGCACCCTTTGACAGCGTCTCATGAGATAAGCTTTGGGCCAAACTAAAACAATTGAATGATCCCATCACTGCTCTTAAAGGCTATAATGCTCTGACACGGAGGTAAAGTCAAAGTGACAGCAGCCTGGACAACAGCTATGTAAGTGCACATAAAGGGCCTACTGCTGTCCAATCTATACCTATGTGACCTAAAGGAAGCTCTAGAAGAAACAAAAGCATTCCTTCCAAAAATGGCCACTCACAAAATCCAGATCCAACAATATGCAGACGACAGTGTTACTAGACCAGGCACAAATAGGGCTAAATAACTCATTCAACATCTTAGCTGTGAAGAAAATGAACTCATGATCAGCACACGCACTGGCATAGCCAATAGCTCTTGCCTTTGTGATCTTATAAGTATTTAGCCAGAGTTATTAGCTTTGCCAATGTCTTTAGTTATGTTGTAGAGCATTGTGGCTGCTGTGCAGCATGTCTAAAAGTTATAATAAAGTGTTATAAGCGGACTTACTGGTCCCGCATTTGGCTAATCTCTGACGATATGTGGGTCACTGGTACTATGCCACCTTCAATGAATGAGGCAATTATTGTTGCTATTTTGAAGCCAGGCAAGCCTCCAGATAAGTGCGCTTCCTATCGCCCGCTTTCCCTGCTTAATGTAGATACATAAATATTTGCGAAGATCTTAGCTAACCGGCTCGTTCCGCTGGTCCTGATATTGGTGGCGCCGGAACAGGCAGGTTTTGTACCAAGTAGAAGCTTAACGTATAATTTGAGAACAGTGTTTGAAGCGATTCAGCACACTAAACCGGAGATGCAGGTGGTAGCTGTATTTCTTGACATGGAGAAAGCTTTTGACTTCGTTGAATGGCCCTTCATGCAGCAGGTACTTATAAGGATGGGGTTGGGGGGCAGTCTTTCTGCAATTGATAGGGGTATTATACAGCACGCACACGGCTAGAATTAAGCTTGGCAACCTGGTGACGGATGCTATACATATCACTAGGGGTACACAGAAGGGCTGCCCTCTTTCCCCCATTTTATGTGTTGGTGGCTGAGCCCTTGGCATGTGCGCTCCGGGAATACCACAGACATAAGGGTACAAGATTTCAGGGTTACAAGCTGATTGTTTCCACTTATGCGGATGATACGCTATTGTATGTGCGCTACCCAGAACGCCACCTCTCTTCTGTCCTGCGTGAAGTGGTGAGATTTGGAGCCGTGTCGGGGCTCAGTGTTAATTGGCCAAAGTCTATAATATTTCCTCTCAAGCGGGTGACGACTCCATTTGAACCGGACTATCCGCTGCAATGGACAACAGTCAGTGCGTTACCTAGGGATCAAGATAGACACGGACTTGGCGGTAGTGTTCAGGGATAACTACAGGGTGGCAATAAAATTAGAAGATGAAGTAGAAGGCTGGATCCGTAGCCGCTATCCTTATTGGGCAAAATTTCGATCATGAAAATGGTGATACTCCCCCCGTTTTTTGTTCCTTTTCATCAATATTCCCTTGGTTCTCCCTTGCTCTTTCTTTCGGAGACTTACAGAATTAATGATTACGTTGGCTTGGGCTGGAAAGCAGGCACGGGCCAGGTGGGACGTGCTTACGTTGCCATTCCATATGGAAGGACTGGGTGCACCGGACTTTGATCTGTACTACAGGGCAGCACAGAGCACACCTGCTTACCACTGGATGCATGGCTCGCCACACTCCACAATTGTGTATAGAGGGGGTTGTGGCCTCCCCTCTACCCATGCCAGTATTACCGTTTAAACCTCCGTATCGTAGGACCGGGATATTAGATTCAGTGAACGCTACAACGCACGCATGGCACTACCTCCTGAAGTTACAGGCAGGAGCCATACTGTACTCCCCACACACACCGCTGGAGTGGGGTCACTGGCTGCCACCCTGCAGGGAAAAAGGGGTTACACGTACGCTCAACTCAATAGGGGTGAGAGCTGTTGGGAATCTGTTTGAGAGGGGGCTTTGCCCGCGATGAACTAATTGGCGTGCTGAAACTCCGGATGCGTAGAGCTAGACAGCCTACCAGATTTCCAATAGAAGAGATTCGTTCCTTTGAAATTGGTCTTCAAGTAGATACAGACAATCAATAACCACTCCCTTGAACTACTTGTCAGGAACAAACCCTGTTTTTAATAGATTGTAAGTGAACAGTGTTCCGGCACCAGACCAAATAAACATTTATAAAAACCTCAGTAAAGCGGTGTGTGGGGCAACTGACCAAGACATGCCCACATATACCCTTTTATAACACCTGGATTAGCCGAATAATCAGCGACAGACTGCGAGCAATCCACCTACCACGACAGACTGCGAGCTATCTATCAACCGAACAATTTGAGGAACCGATGGACCTACCTGTAACTGCATTCACCTGCATTACCTTAGAAAAGTATTATTTTACTTACCTGCACCAAGTCTGGCTTGAAATATTTTTGCAGGGGTGCCTTTGAGGCGAGATTTCACCTTACCGGGTCACTCACTGTTGGGGGGTTGGGGGGGGGGACGGTCTCCGTGCTGAGGCTGTAGGCGATGGAGAGTCCTGGAGGGGTCAATCCATGGTGGACTCGGACTCTGGAGGGCTTGGGGACCTCGACAGGACGAATGGGCTACTATGACTCCGGCCGTAGGCGTCTGGTTTCTTTGTCCTCAGTAGACTCGGAGTCTTTCTTCGGTGATTCTTTTGAACAGAGCTGCTGTTCACAGGAGATCTGGTCTTTGTTGGAGGCAGTCAGTCCTCCCACGGGTTCTGGAGGTCGCTAGATGGAGGACAGGGTGATTTTTGGCGCAAGAACTCCGGAAGCTGCAGATGGGCCAGTAGGGCTGGGGCAAAGTCGATTCTTCTCTGCAGTCTCCTCTGCTGGGAGTCTTCTTTCGTCCTTCGGCGTACGTTGCAGGAATCTGCCTTCCTGGTTCAGGCCTGCCCACTATTGCATTTAGGCGGTGTTTTAGGGGTCTCAAGGTCAGTAGCCAATGGGCTACTGACCTTAGGGTGACTTCACTCTTGGTGTGCGCACCCGAAGTGGGGGAGTGGGCACAATCCCTAATCCTGATTGGGATCACATCACCCCCCCCCCCCGTACCAGAGGGGTGGGGTTGGCAGAGGTGGGCACACCTTCTGGGCTGGTCTCATTTTTCCCACCTGTCTTGCAGCCGAAAAGGAGGGGAGACAGGCAGGGGTCCTGCTCCTGATGGCAGGAAAGGCTGGGGGTTGCGTTACAAAGGTGGCAATGCCTTTAAAGCTCCCCTGCCACAGATGGCTCGACCTGACCGTGGGGAGGTGTGAACACCTCCGCCCAAGAAAGGCTTTGTTTCTGGTGTTTGCCAGTCAGGGAACCCACCAGAGGCTGGTCGTTATTCATTGGCCCTCGGAGTGCATTGGCTAATAAATCCCACACTGGCATCAGTGTAGGTTTCTTATGCCGAGAGGTTTGCTACCAAACTTTCCAGAATCCAATAAAGCCATTGTACTGCTGTGGAGTTCGTAATGACAAACTCCCAGACCATATACTCTTTATGGCTTTACTGCACTTACACTGTCTAAGAAGGGACTTAGACACTGTAGGGGTACAGTGCCCATGCAACTGTACCCTCACCAGTGGTATAGTGCACCCAGCTAGAAGGGTGGCTGGCCTATACCATAGGCAGTGGCTTGTAGGCATGGCACACAGGAATGTGTGCCATGTCGACTTCACTTTTCTCTGCACCAACTACCCGCAGCCTGCAATGGCAGTGTGTGTGTGTGTGTGTTAAGGTACGGGACCTCAGAGGGTGGAACAATATGTGCTGTAGCCCTTTGTGGGCTTCCTTGGCCATAGTGCCCTTGGTACCGATGGTGCCTTTTATAAGGGACTTACATGTGGCCCGAGAGGTGCCAATTGGGGGTACAAAGGTACAGTTTTGTGAAAGAACAGGCCCTGGAAACCTGATTGGCAGGGACCCAGGCCACACCAAGTCGAAGTGAATCAGAAATCTGGCAAAAAGTGGGGGTGGGGGGGGTTAATGCAACGGAAACCCAGCTTCCTACAAAACCAAAACATATTCCAGGCAAAAAGTGGGAGGCTAACCATGTCAAAAGAGGCACTTTCTCACAGTAGCTTATCAAAACAGTATTGGAAATCAGCTTTAATGCCAGACTAACACAATTTCTGGTTAAAAAAACACACACAATGATAGGAAATTTACAATGATTACAACTGAGCAGAAATGCGACAAAAAAGGTAATCAATAAGAATACTGCAATGTTTTTGTATCTAATGACAAATATGGATAAGTGCTAGTAAAGGAACATTAGGCCCATTAACTATTTCTGACATGTCCAACTCTAAAACCATGAAATAATTATTTCACCTATAAGTGGCTCATCTCGATCAGGGTCATTGATGTAATCTTTCAAGCTTGTCAATTTCTTTGCAGGGGGTGGTTGACCATCTGGAATAGAAAATAAAGACAAATTGCACAAAATACCCAAAAGCTAAAACTCAATTCAGAAAATGCAACATATATATATATATATATATATATATATAAGTTTGAGATTATTTTTAAATAAGGGTTTTCATTCATTTTTAAATATTAGTCAGAAAATAGTAACGATTTTTATCAGAAAAGAACTATATTTATAAAACCATCTATACATCTATCTATCTATATATAGGGAATGTTACTCTGTAAGCATCTGTTTGTGGCATGTAGTGCTGTCGATTCACATGCTTAGCATATAACTGTCATCTAGTGTTGGGCTCGGAAATGTGCAAGTTGTTTTTCTTAGAAAAAGTCTTTCCAATCATGAGGTTCCGTAACTTCTCCTCTTGCTTGCAATTCGCATGGTCCTCAACTCTAGTGTTATATTGTTTTCCACTTGCCGGGTGAGGATGGAGGGTAAAAGGATAATGTAGCATAGTGCGATGACCATGGAAATGCAAGTATAACTGCAACCTCCACAGGTTTCCGGAGAGCAGGGTCGCCGCATGTGAATCTACAGCACTACATGCCACAAACCTGCTTACAGGGTAAGTAACATTAACCTTTTGATGGCATGTGTGGCTGTAGATACAAATGCTTAGCACAGACAAAAAAGCATTTCTCCTCCTCAGCGGTGGCTAATCTGTGGTGGGTGCATTTGTTTGAAATAACGAATGTAGTACCACTCGACCGACATTGGCTTGGTGTCTTGCCATGACATCTACCGTTCTGTAAATGTATGCGGCGTATTCCATGTAGCTGCTTTGCATATGTCAGCTATTGTTAGATTTCCCAGAAATGCCATTGAAGCCCCTTTTTTACGTGGAGTGAGCTTTTGGCGGGATGGGGGGGGGGGGGGGGGGGGGGGCATTAGAATAGCATGCTAGGATACATTTTACCATTCAACATGACATTTCCGATTTGGAAATTGCTTTACCCTTATGTGGTTTGGAGAATGCAACAAACAGTTGTTGAGTTTTCTGAAACATTTGTGCTATTTTAACATCTCGTGTGGAATGCTCTTGCCGCCACGGAGTCTGATTGAGGAAGGAACACAGGCAACTCAATGTATTGACTCATGTGGAATGTCGAGGCTACTTTTGGTAGAAATTTAGGATTCGTTTGTGATACTACTTTGTCTATTTGAAGAATTGTTCTAATAAAGTTAATGCTTGAATCTCACAAACCTGTCTGAGTGAAGTGATTGCGATGAGAAACGCACGTTTTCATGATAGGAATTGTAGTTTCAACTGTAGAGAATCCTTGCCAACCAGGTCCCCCGTGCCAGTGCTTCTTCCCTAAAACATATCCACAATTGGTACTTTTGCCCCTTGTAAATCCCTAGTGAATGGTACCCTGGGTACCTAGAGCCAGGGACCCCCCTCACTGGGACCATGCCACTGCCTTTGCAGCTCGCATGCCCCTGGGAGGTGAAAAACGACAAAGTCGACATGGCACCCTGCCATGCCAGCCAGCACTGCCTTAGGAATAGGTAAATCACCCCTCTAGCAGGCCTTAAAGCCCCAAGGCATAGTGCACTATACCACAGGTGAGGTCATATCTGCATGAGCAGATATGCCATTGACAATATTAGGGTCCATTCCTTAATGTTGTTAGTGCCAGTGAAGCCATAGAGAGTACATGGGCTGGAAATTCGACAACTCTACTTTCACTGCACCATGATGGCTTCACTTAAAACAGGAGAGTATGGTACCAAACTAATCCTCTCACTAAATCCACACCGATGCCAGTGGGAGATTTATTGTACCATGTACTGAGAGGGAGCCTCAGGAGGTGCCCCCTGAAGACCTACCAACCGTGGTGCGGTCTTGGACTGGCTGTAAGCAGCCAGCCACCCCCAGACATATTTCTGGACTCCTGGGTGGAGAGCACATACTCTCTGGGATCTGAAATAATGCACATCTTTGGCAGAGTTGTCACACCTCCTCCCCCAGATTGGGCCAGTGCTCGAAGGGGAAGCTTCAGAGGTCTGCCACCTTTGTAATGCGACCCCCAACCTCTGCAGCAGCAGAGGCAGCACAGGTTTATATCCCCACTTCGGGAGGGAAATCTTAGAAAGACTAGGAGGTGTTCCCACCTTTGCCAACTCCACCCCTCAGGTGGAGGTGAAGTTGAGCACATTTTTCAGTCCCCTCCATCTTTAAGATGAGGGGACCCCCTCCAACCAGGTCTATGCCCCCTACCACAGGAGGGTGGCATAATAGCAGGTGTAGTCACCCCAGGTAATGTTCCCATTGGCCCTACCTGCTACTCCCATAAACCCCCCACCTAAATTTAGTATTTAGGTGGCTCCCCCAGACCTAGAAAATAGTTACCTGTGACGACCGAAGAAGAAAGCAGACATCCCTGCATAGGAGACTAAAGACGACAACTGCTTTGGCCACAGCCCTACCGGCCTGTCTTCAGCTTTGACGAACCTGCGACCTGTCTTGCACCCATCAACCTCTGAAAAGCCTGGGAGGACAGCTGCCTTCGAAAAAGACTTCAATCTCCTGAGGACATCGGCCCAGTCCAGAAGAAACCTACTCCAAGGACCCCAAACCAGGCAGATCAGAGTCTCCTGCACCTGATGCCCATAGACAAGTGACTCACCTGACCAGTGAAGTCTCCCCAGCGATCCTGAACTAGAGTCCAACATTGGCCGACTTCTCCTGACCTCCACAACAGCACCTACTGTGTGAATCCAGAGGCTCCCCTGAACGCGACTGGCTCCAGTAAGAAGACTCAGAAGTCAAAGGGCACCCCTGCACCAAACACCCCTGGGCCTTGGGGAGCTGAATCGACAGTGGCCCTGCGATCCTCTACATTTCTCCTTACCTCTGCGGTCATTGGTCTCCCTCTTGCAACCTCCGGTGCAATGCCTGCAGCCTGTTTGCCAAGAGAAGAAACTTGGGTGGCCAATGCTAATGTTGCACCCGCACACAGCTGCCCCCGTGCAACTGGTGGTCGATGTTTGGTGCGGCTTTGTGCCCCCCCCTGTGCTTGCACTGACCCCCAACGCTTGGCTCCTGTAACAATGTACCTACCTGCAAGCAGTGTGGCTTCAAGCACCTGGTGATACAGTTTTGGCCCTCACCTGACCCTTGCCCACTGCTGACCTCTGGTCCCTAAGACTGTAAGTGTAAGTGCGATACTTACCTGTTTAACCGCAATATTGTTTTCCCCATAGAATCATTTCTGAACAGCTCAATGTTTTCCTAAGTGTCAAATTTTGAAAGTGAAAAGTTTTTTTTGTCAAAACCGTACTTACCTTATTACGAAGACCCTGGTCTTAAAATAAAATATAAAGTATATTTAACTAAAATTGGTGTGAATCTCCTTTTTAAGTGGATTGTTTATTATTGGTCAGTGTTGTGCAATAAATGTTTTACACTCCTCTGTGTTAGCCCTAAGGCAGCTCGCCCCACTCTAACACTAATAGAGCACTTTGGGTTTTACATTGAGCCCTGTACACTTTTGGGGAACCCCTGGGCTCTGTGTATGGTATACCCACCTAGTGTGATACCATATACAGAGCCAGCTTCCTACAGAAAGCAAACCTGAGGTATTGCAAATGTGATGGGTGAATAAATTGGAATGTGAAAACATGCCTCTTAAATCCAATGTAGTCATGAAGTCTCCCAGTTGTAAAAGTGGTATGCCATGCTGAAGAGCGACCATATGAAAATGTTCTAAAAGAATGTACCTGTTTAGCGGTCTTAGATATAGAATGGGTCATATAACCCTGTCCTTTATGGGCATAAGGAAGTAAAGGGAATAGGACTATGGGCCCTGCTGGTGTAATGGCAGCAGTTCCATCACTCCTTTGCTTAGGATAGCTTTAACTTCCTCTTTGAGTAGTTTGATGGTCTGTGGGTGCAAGGTGGAATGTTTGGAGGTGTTGAAGTGAGCTTCAGACAATAACCATGTTGGATAATATCGAACACCCATTGGTTGGATGTAATATTTATCCATACTTGAAGAAACTTGCTGTTGTCTTCATCCGACAGGTGTGTGATCGAAGGGAATGGTGGATGGCGAAAAGAGCCCAGTTGTGATTGTGTTTGCAACGCTCCAATCGCTTTCGCCATCTCGTTATCTTTTTTAAAAAAAAATTCATAAGGAGGGTATCCACCTGTGGCCCAAAAAGGAGTTCTCCGTCAAAGAAACGGGCTGATAAATTTGGTTGAACGTCTGGCTTGAAGCCATATACTCCGAGCCATGCATGCCTTCTTAAAATAATGCTTGAATTAATACCCTTAGCTGCTGTGTCTGCCGTGTCCAGGGCACATCGTAAATTGGTATTAGATAGAAGCTTCCCCTCTGATGCAATTTGGCCAACTCTCTTTTTATGTTCTTCTGGGGGGTACTGTAGGATCTCCTCCATGCTGTCCAAGTGTGGCCTACGAATAAGTGATGAGACCAATAGAGTTGGCAACTCTCCAATGGTTGGCGGAGTGCGCCGCCACTCTCTCATCTGCTGCATCTATCAGTTTGCTCTCTGTCTGGTGTGGGTGCTTCACCAGTTGTTTAAGAATTTTCCCATTTACAAGCAGATGATGGTGGATAGATGATGGTGGATAGATGATGGTGGATAGATGATGGTGGATAGATGATGGTGGATAGATGATGGTGGATAGATGATGGTGGATAGATGATGGTGGATAGATGATGGTGGATAGATGATGGTGGATAGATGATGGTGGATAGATGATGGTGGATAGATGATGGTGGATAGATGATGGTGGATAGATGATGGTGGATAGATGATGGTGGATAGATGATGGTGGATAGATGATGGTGGATAGATGATAGTGGATGGTGGGTATTTTTTATTTTATATCTGATGGGGCCTTGCAGGACTTTTGTGGACCTCTGCAACCGTACATTCTGCCATTACTATACCCGGCTCTTAAAAGTCTACTGCATTCGCCACTGCAGTCATCCCAACTTCAAATCTTTAGGCATTCTATGCAGAGGAAGAAGATGCCTATGTTCTGTGCTTTTTCCTCACACAGCCAATAAATATGCAGCTGTGAGCAATATCAACAATGCTGGTGCAGAAAACTTTGAAGGAGTTCTTTAAGCCACACAACAAGGAGGCTGCAAACCTTCCTTGCTCAGCTGGCCAAGCACTAAGCTCCAGGGCTGGCTGTTCTTTAATGCCACTTATGTCCTTTGCTGAAAGCTCTGTGGTTCCATCAGGAATTTTTCTGATTGTCATGTTCAAAGAATGCTCAGAATCTATTGATGGTGATGATAAAAGCAAAAGCATAATCAAAACGTTCTCATTGCATGAGATCACTGATACGTCTATCACTGAGAGGCCCTTGGAAGCTCTGAAGAACCAAGAAGGTATGGCAGGAAAAATGACCAACCTGGAGGGCCTGGTGGCCCTGGATTCTTCTTTCACTGTCATATCCAGCCAGTGCTCAATGAAGTGTCAGGATCGGAGGCTCAGATTTCACTTTACTTCCATTTAACAAGTAATAACATTCTAGCGAAGGACAATTTACATAAGTAGAAGAGTCCCAAGTCCACCTATCACATATACAGTTCTTCAAATAAGAACATTCCCAAGGAACATCACTTCCTCTTTCTACACTGATCAGCAGCCAGATAAGTGCTCTTCCTTGTGAATATTCTTATGGCAAATGTAGGTTTATCTGAGGGTTATATTGTGAAGAGTATTGTGCTATGCTACAATACTTTGAGTGCTTGACTTTCCTTTATCGCTTGCTAATTTTATCACATGCTTACATTTTAAAATCCAAGATATTATACTCACCCCTTCCTCCGAAGGAACGTACATTTTTCATCGCCTTTAGTTTTTAACATGAAAAGAAAAACATCTTATTAGATTGAGCGATATCTAATACACAAAATTTGTTTTGTACAGCACACAATACAAAGACACACTAAAAGGTACAATTTTATCTCATAGCACACAGTAAGCGTTAACTATAACACTAAACAAAGTGTCTATTTAATCCAGTCATACTGAAAAACTACCATAAGTGATTAGGAGTTTTGCATAATGCAACTACACATATGCATCTGTCATGTATCACATTTTGCTTTAGAATTCAATATTTTGATATCACTAACAAGAACATTACAATACTAGTTTATAGGCATAAATTTCAGGTAAGGCGCAACATCGCAATGCCTTCTGCTACATCCAGTAGACCATATGCTTAGCAAATAGCTAAATACTGATCCTAGATCATCCACAAAAAGAAATCTGGAAAGGGAAACTAAATCACTGAGTAAGGTAAGAATTGAGCGAAGAAGGCTTTCTTCGGGAACCAGACACAGCAGATGTGCGCAATGACTTCTGCCCCTCATTTCTCCAGCACTATACCTGGATCAAAGTCACTCTCATTGACCCAGAGTAAGAAGACAACTACACCGCCCTCCTCCCCCGGGTTATAGTGAGCGAGTGAAAAGGTCACTTTGGGCTCTGACGAATTCATGGTCTTGCCAATCCTTTCTGGATGCTGGAACAATGAAAACAAAGTTAGTTTCCATTTAGAACAGGGCAACTAGAAAGGTTTTATTTAGTGTGCAATTCACTGGTAAAAAGTAATATAAAAATAGAACACTAATTACATGACAATACTGAGCTTCCTCATTTTCTGCTTTTTAAAAAAGTAAGCCTTTTCTCTAACGTCTCTTTTCCTTTCTTTCTAGCTGCTCTCTCCCTTTTTCCGGTCCATTCCTCCTTTCTCTCTCTCCTCGTTCCTGGCAAGCTAATCTACAACACTTTTTCCCCATCGCCTTGGCCTTTTCTTCTCCCTTAGTCCTAGCTGAGGAATGAGGTGTGGTCAGCGATAATCTCACGAAAATCCAGTAAGAACACCTGTGACATACTAGGGGTATTCCTAAGAGAAGACTGCACTAAGGGGTTATGACAGCTTGACAATTGGAGTGTTTGCTTCCTGTGTCCTCTCCATGCACATGCTTCAGAGTCCTTTACATCTTTCTCCCCATTAACCAACTGGCTCCTAATCTCTACAAGCATTTATCTATTCTTGCTTTTAACAGCCCCAGCCCCCCTTATCCTAACACAATTCATTTAACTGGTTGTGAGAAAGTGCCCACTTTCTTGCATTGTATTCCCTCACTTTATGCTGAATTGATGATGTTCTTTGACTGAGCGTGCCCTGGGCTCCTGCTAATCAGGTACCCAGGGGACACTTCCTTCCCTAAAAACTGCATTGAAGCCTAACCCCAACTGGCATCTGTGGCCACATGTCAGCCCCTGGTAAATGGTACCACAGGTGCCCAGGGCACTGTGACCAGAGAAGGCCTCTAAGGGCTGCAGCACTTATTGTGCCACCCTCAGAGGCCCTGTACCCTGACACACACACACACACACACACACACACACACACACACACACACACACACTGCCTTTGCAGACTGAGTGCCTTGGTGCAGAACAAAGTGAAGAGTCGACATGGCACACATCCCTGTGTGCCATGCCCACAAACCACTGCCCTGGCATACATCAGTCATCCCCCCAGCTGGGTGCCCTATGCCAGTGGTGAGGGTACAGGTGCATGAGCCCTGTACCCCTACAGTGCCCAGGCCATTCCTGGGTACTGTAAGTGCAGTGCTGCCATTAAGAGTATATGGTGCTGGGAGTTTGTCATTATGAACTCCACAACACCATGATGGTTACACTGAAGACTGGGAAGTTAGGTATCAAACTTCTCAGCACATTAAACCCACACGGATGCCAGTGTGGGATTTAATGTAAAATGCACAACAGAGGGCATCTTAGAGATGCCCCCTGAAACTCAACCAACTCCTAGTGACCTGACTGAGTGGCTGCTTAGGTTCCCACCACCAGACATGTTTCTGGACCCCTGGGTCGAGAACTTGCTGCTCTAAAACAATGCTGGGCCTAAAACAATGCACATCCTGGGCCGAGGTGCCAAGCCTCCTCTCTCAGGATGGGCAGGGTTCACGAAGAAGCCGCCTTGTGAGCCTCTCCAGATCATTTGCAGCTTTCAGCAACTGGTCCCCACTGGTTCTACCCCCCACTTTGGGCGGGAGAACCGGCGGGAAAAACAAGTGAGGAAAAGGGGGGAGCCCACCTCTGCCAACTCCACCCCTCAGGTGGGGCGGGGGGAATGGGGTGGCGCGAGGTGAAGCACAACCTCGCGTCCCCGCCATCTTGAGGATGGGGGACCTAGCCAACCAGGGACAGGCTGCTGCCCCCCTCCCACTGGAGCGTGGCACGATAGGGGGTGTACCCACCCCAGGGAAGGGACCCATTGGTCCCTGCCCTTTACCTACCTGTAACACCCCTAAATCTAGTATTTAGGTGGCACCCTGAACCTTGTTTCCTCACATCCAGACAAGAAAGAAGGACTGAAGAGCCGTGCAGAGCTAACAAGAGGACGACGCCCACTGACTTGGCCCCAGCCCTACCGGCCTGTCTCCCCCTCGAACCTGCTCCTGCAAAATCCCAGTGTGTCCTGCAGCCAGCAAGCTCAAAAACCCCGTAGGACCTGCCTGCCTTCACTTCCAAAGACTGCTTCTCCCGTGAACACCGGATTTGTTCAAGCTGCAACCTCTGGCAGAAGCCAGAGACCGCAAATCCAGCCCACTCTGCACCCACCGAACCCAGCCCGAGCGGAAAAATACCACGAGGTGGTCACCCCAGCGATCTTGACTAGAGATCCGGTGACCCCCGACCTGCCTCAAGCCTCCAGCTGACGCCTGCAGCCTAAATCCAGAAGGCCACCCTGACCGCAACCCGGAGCTGGTAAGAAGATCCGACCCCAAAAGGCACCCCTGCACCCGACGCCCCACGGCATTGTGTGCCCAAACCGACTGTGCCTAACCAACCCTTAACTTCTCAACTTACCTCTCCAAGTGGGGGTTGTATTCAGAAGTCCTTTGTCTCTCTGCCTGCAGTACTTTTGCAAAATGAAGGTTCTCCATAGAAAACAAGGCACCCGACGTCAAAACAGCACTCTGCACCCAGCCGCCCCAGTGCCGCTGAGGGTGCATCTTTTGTGGTACTTTGTTTCCCCATTTGCCCTGACCTTAACCCTAGGAGCTTTGCTCCCACAACCCAGTGGCCTGCTTGCCAGCAGCAACCAACCGGAGGCCCCTTATCCCCTATTGGATAACATTGGGCCTCAACACTCTGCACCCGGCCGCCCTAGTGCCACTGAGGGTGCAACAACAGTGCATCACTGACCCTGAGGGACCCTTGAATCCAACCCCAGAACCTTAACTCCCATAGTCGATTACTTACCTGTGAACCGTTAACCTGTTTGCCTCCCATAGGAGAACATAGAAACTTTTTGGGAGAATAAGTGTCAAAGTGTGGAGTTTTGAAACCTAAAAATATTCTTTAAAAATCGCACAAATAACCAAAACGTGTTTACTCACCTGTTTGCTGGAAATGTCCCAGTGCTGAATCTAGGTATCAAGCACTGAGTTAGAAAAGTAACGTGAAAAGTAACTTACCTGCAATTTACTAGAAAAGCCTATTCATTTCAATGTACTGCTCCAAAAAGTTTCTAAGTGTGGAGTTTTGAAGTCTGAAAATATTCTTTACAATTCGTAATAATAACCAAAACTTAATTTCTTACCCGTTTCCAGGAAATGTCGCAGTGCTGAATCTAGGTATCCAGCACTGAGTTGGAAAAGCAAAATAAAATGTAACTTACCTATAATTTACTGAAAAAGCCTATTCATTTCAATGTACTGCATTTGCTAAGTGTTGCATACTACTGCTCCCCTGTAAATCAAACAAAGAACAATTTCTATTGCCTTTTCAAACTGTTCTACATCCAGTAACTTATTACTGAAAAGTATTTAATGCTTACCTGTGCCAGACTTGCTTGGTTCTAAAAAATAAACAGTATTTTTCATACAAAAACAATTGGTCTAGAGTTCAGTTCTTGAGTCTGTGAATTCATTTGCTGACTGTGTGTGTACATCAAATGCTTAACACTCCTCTGATACTGCCTTACTGGTCGACCAAGCTACCACTATTACAGAGCAAGGTTCTATCTAACTTTAACCTCTGCTTACCTCTGGGGTCACTTGGACTCTATACACACTATCTCATTTTGGTGTAGTATATATAGAGCCAGTTTCTTACACTGGTCCAAGGACATTGTCGAGGTGTGTTGCTTTTCACTTTATGTCCGTCTTCTTTTTGTGTAGGTAGCTGCTTAAACAACTAGAATTTAGTGCCCCTACACTTGTCACTAGCTATCAGAACCGTTTTGGAATGGATTTGGGCTTTTTTACCTCAGATACCTTAGAGTCCGACTGTAGCAAAGTGCCCCTTTTTGCATGGTTATCCCCCACTTTTTGACACATGATGCACTTTGACTTGGTGTGCCCTGGGTCCCTGCCAATCAAGTTTTCAGGGCCTGTGTCCTTTCCCAAAGCTGTACCTTTGTACCCACAATTAGCACATCTCTGGACACAGGTAAGCCCCTTGTAAAAGGTACCAAGGGCACTGTGAACAGGGAACACCTCTAAGGGCTGCATGTTTTGGTGCAGAGAAAAGTGAAGTCGACATGGCACACATTCCGGTGTGCCATGCCAGCAATCCACTGCCTATGGCCTAGGTAAGCCACCCCTCTAGCAGAGTACACTAGACCACAGGTGAAGGTACATTTGCATGAGAACTGTACCCCTACAGTGTCTAAGTCCACTCTTAGACATTGTAAGTGCAGTAAAGCCATGAAGAGTATATGGTTTTGGGAGTTGGTCAGTGCGAACTCCATAATGGCTTTACTGAACACTGGGACTTTTGGTAGTAAACTTCTCAGCATATTAACCCCACACGGATGCCAGTGTGATATTTAATGTAAAATGCACACAGAGGGCATCTTAGAGACTCCCCCTGAAAAACAACCAGCCCTTTTATGGTTCCTCAATGGCTGCCCGACATTGGTCACCGCCAGAAAGGTTTCTGGACCCCTGGGTAGAGAGCCTCCGCTCTCTGGGTCCAGAAATAAAGCCTATACTGAGCGGAGGTATCATGCCTCCTCTCCCAGGATGGGCTGGATACAGGAAGGGGAAGCTTTCCCTGCCTTTTGCTGCCCCCAGCATCTGGCTCCCACCGGTTCAGGCCCCCACTTAGGGCAGGAGAATTTGTGGGAAAACAAAAGCTAGGAGAGATGTGCTCACCTTTGCCAACCTCATCCTTCATGTGAGGAAGGCGAGGTAAAGCACACATCTCAGTTCTCTCCATCTTGAAAATGCGGGGACCCAGCCAATTAGAATGAGACTCATGCTCCCCGCCCACTGGAGGGTGGCATAATAGGGGTGGGGGGGGGCTGAGTACTCATCACAAGGAAGGGACCCATTGGTCTTGACCTGCAAACCCCTTAGTAGTTAGCGGCGACCCTGAACCTTGCCTCTTCCGATTCGAGGAAGAAATAAGATGGACCAAAGAGCTGTGCTGACCTATGAAGAAGGGGACACAAACTGCTTTGGCCTCAGCCCTACTGACCTGTCCCAACTCCGACCTGCCTACAGTGGAAACCCTGGTGTGTCCAGCAGCCGCCCGGAGAACCTGCCCCGCACCCATCTCAAAGACTGTCTCCCATGAGCACTTGACTTGCTCAACCAAGACTCACCCACAAAATCCGGATCCAGACGGCTCTGTGATTTTGCACCACTCTGCCCCAAACACCCACCGACCGAGTTCAAGTGGCCCAACACCACAAGGACTCACCCCAGCGATGTCGACTTGAGATCTGGTGATCCCTGACCTCCCTCAAGCTGTATGGATTGTTGGCCCCTGCAGTGCTGATCTCTACCCCAGGAGCTTTGGTTCCACAGCCAAGTGGCCTGCTCGCAAGCAGTCCCTGACCAAAGCCCCCCCCCCTTAGCCCCATTGGCTAACTTTGGGCCCCTGTTGCCCCAGTGCTACTGGTGGTGCAATTTGAGTGCCTATCTGAACCTTGGATCTAACCATCAAAAGCTATTCTTGCAGGTCATTTACTTACCGGCAAACTGATAACCTTTTCCCCAAAGGAACCCTTGTTGTAGTATTTTGCTCCCAAAAAAATTCTGTCGAGCTGAACTTTTGGATGAAAGAAAACGTAACGTTCTTGCAAACCTGAAAAAGTCTCTTACCTTGTACTGTAGGTTCCACGGTGTGATATCTAGGCATATCACCAGAGTAGTCGATGTAATCCAAAAGTAACAGAAGTAATCAACAGTAATTACGGTGGAATTTAAACTAGCTTTAAAGAACATACATATCTGTAACAATTTCAAATCCATTCCCAATTGCATTACACTGTAAAGTTTACAATTGCAAGACCATTTACCTAGCTGTACCAAGTCCTGCTTGGTTCTAGAAAGTGTATGTGGGTCTGAGTGTCTGTGTTGAGATCTTGAGTGAGTGAATACAATCAATGCTTAACACACCCTTCTGATAGGCCTAACTGCTCGCCCACAGTACCACAAAGAGAGCGGTTAGTACTTATCTAATTTTGCCTCTGCTATACCTCTGGGAACTCCCTGGAGTCTGTGCACACTACAGGCTACTTTGGTATAGTATATACAGAGCCAGCTCCCTACACTTAATCTCTACCACTAATCTGCCCAATGTGAGCAGTCTTTCTTTCGCACAAGTTCCTTGTAACAGCCATGGTCAAGAACCCAGCAGTCACCTTGAGGGGTTCCCATCGAGTGACTAAGGTAGGCTCTCTCTTCTCAATTGTAGTATTGTTCTATGTCCCTGACTATTTCAGACTAGTCAACTGGGTTTCGGATAATTTTAACATTTAACCTCAATGTCTCTCTCCAGTTACACCTTTTGACCCTGTCCAATTGTCAACTAAATATGCGCATGGTACGATACGGATCTATATCTGCAATGTCCACTTCATCTTGGTTATATAACACCCCTTGCATCATGAAGACGTAATCACGAAGGGAATAAACGGTGTCTGTATGGGACTAGAAGATGTAATCTTTACCTTAAGGGAGGATTCATCTTCAAGGACCAAATTCCGCTGGACATTTACTCTAAAGCTGCCCTGTCAATCATGCTCCTATCCAAGTCCAGGTCCCACACAACAATCATATTGCCCTCCCCCAGATTCCTTCAGAATACCCTTAAAAAATAAGTCATGCCTTGCATTGTGGGCATACACATTTATCAACGATGCGGTTTGGTCAAGTAGCTCAAACTGTACACCTACTCTCCAAGTCTCTCTTCACCATGGCCACCTAGATGGCGCTTACATTGGATGGCATTAGGTAGGCTCTATATTTCATACTGACTTGATCCTTGTGTAGTGGGAGTGTCTACTGAAGGCAGATAACGTCTGGGTCAAGAGCTCCCATGTACTTCCAGGAAAACGTGCCTTGTATTGGGGAGTTTTATTAATGGAAATGAGCATGCATGTGTCTGTTCATGTTGACCCTTGTACCCCTGACCAAATACTAGATCTGGTTGCTGTACATTTCCACCATCATTCTTAATAGTGGGCTTCTACAGTCACCAACCAAAAACTTGGCCAACAGGGTAGCATTCAAAAACAGACTCAGTTTCTCCGCTAACCAACTGGGATCCAGAGACAGCCTCCTACATCCCAATGCTGTAAATGGTGGTTGTCCATCCCTAATCTTAGTCTTATTTTTTTATTTGTCCCTTGATATCCCTGTGAGGTACACTGCCCGATCCAATCTGAACTACCCCTGTTGGAAATGTGCTCTTTCTGCAGCCTTGCCCGGCCTTTTTTGCTGAACCCAATGGACTCGTTAGCCCTGCTTGCCACTATGAATCTCTAGTCCTCCTTGAAGTTCGAGGGGGGGGGGGGGGAGATATTAAGAAGTGCACTCATATGGTGGATTGGGACTTAAAAAGTTTCTTGGCACTATTTCTACATAAAACGCTTTAAAAAATCATTGCTCTGGTTTCCCTTATTGGATCTTTGTCCTTTTAGAGTCATTTAGTTTATTACATTTTACTCTATTATTCCAATTCATTTTGGGACTGTTATTTTGTATTTCGACTTTGTTACTGTTTTAGTAATTCATAAATACTTTACACATTGCCTCCAAGTTAATCCGGTCTGCTCTGTGCCATACCTCCCAGGGGGTTGAACTCAGGTTAACTTACTGACTTAAGGGTTCACCCTGACAAGGATTGTGATCATCATTTGTGGTGTATACCTACCCCCCTACAACTAATAAACCAAGATCTTACAACCACCACCCAGGTCTTGCTACAGGCCATGCTACGTGTGCTGAAACTAGTTCACCCACCTTCGCATCTATCAACCACAGTCTACCAATACCAGCTATCCTGTGTGGGCGTTCCCTGGGTTGTTCGGACCACCTCAGGCAATCATGCTGCTCCTATGAGAGTTTCAATGACAGCCAGTCTGTCATTCTAGGTTCACCCCCATGGGTTTCACTTTTTTCTTGGTCAGATAGCTTCATGCCATCTGGCGTCTTTGTGAGTGTGTCTGCATTTCCTCTTTGGTGCACTGATGTTAACTTTGTTTCCTCCAATAATGAACTGATGACAAGCTGAGCCTTCGATTGAAGGTTTAGGTGCAATGGATAGGCCCATGTATAGGATGCACAGGGATCGTAGAAATTCAGTCACCAGATGAAGAGTGCAATCTACGGAGTGGCACAGTTAATGGATTATGGTATAAATACACCTTCTGATTCTCAAAGAGAAGCTGCTTTCCTGCAGCCTGTGTTAATTTCTACTTTTGTTAATAGTGGGGGACCCTTGTCAAGAGGTCCAAAGGACAACATGGCTGGGTCGAAGAAGCCCCACCCATCTCCAGTTCTGAACCCTCACCTGGCAGAAGGGAGGAGCAAAGGAGCCAGCAGATTTAGCCCTCAATGTCATTCCCTTCACGGTCTTACAGCATGGCCTTGATCTTCATATTTCTGCAGCAAGATCTGTTCTGTAAGTACTCCAGGCGCACCTGTAGTAGTATGTTCTGTTCCTTTCAATTACTGTGCTTTGGCCAGTGCATCTCTGTTCTCTTTCAGTGAGAACACCCATTCCCCAAGATTGCTCACCTTCCTCTTAATATCTTGCAAGTCATTCACCAAGTCTTTCCTGAGGCTCCAAAACAGTAGTGATATGAACTTTCTGGTCATGGGAGCTTCATTGTCCTACTTCTTCAGTAAGTTAGGTTCTAGTCCCATTGAGGAGCCTGAACGGGTTTGAAGAGTCTCAATTTTCTTTGTGCCAGCCTGAGAGAGCATTTATTTCATACAGTTGTCTCATTTGCCCCTTATCACAGCCATAGGCCTCCCTTTTCTGGCAGTCTATTTCCCCCACTTGTGCAATGAGATGTGATGCACCCCCTGCGGAAAGTCCAGGATATTTATATACTTGCGTTGTCTCAACATGGAGGCACGCATAAGTGTACAAAGCAAGCACAAATTTAGGACTCATGTCTCAATTTTGCAGACAAGTTGAAAGTTACCTTCATATGTTTTGCTCCACGAATATGCGCTTGATAGCTTATTTCGCTAAGACAGGTCACTCTGCACACCTAAACAAAAAAGTTTAAAAACATTAAAGTCCGAGTAATTACAAGAACAGGAAACTGTACTGTTCTTGCCCTAAATGAAATGTCATCCATATCATAGGTGTCCTACTATGTGAGGGTTTCTCCCCGCGACTGAACAATGAATCTATTGTGCATTGACTTATTTCTCCAAGCACAGTTACGTGCTAGCAACAGAACCACATGTTTTAACCACAAACACAACTGAATACAGATCAAAGCAATGGTGTCAAAAGCATCTGAAATCACATCAATGTAGCTCTTTACAGCAAAATAGATATTCTATAGTTGGTTTAGAATGCTTGTGGATGAAACTGAACATTTCCTCTACAACGTTCCATCTCTTGGCTGACCCTCATTTTATTTGGCAGCTTCTGGACTATTTATCAATCATGGAAAATAAGCCATTTCTATCTCAAGAAAAATGAAGAACCAATCCAAAGAGCGGTCACACCACTTGCACTACCAGTTTATTCATGGAGGACAACAGGACGTTCCTCAAACTTTTACTGTATGTACCAACTACATGCAAGGTCCTACATGTAAGAGCATCGGAGGCACATACCCACTACATATAGTGAGACTAATCTTGAAAGTGACGTATTGTACCCAAATAGAAGTAAATTAAAAATGCTGTCCTCCTAACAGACAAAATGCTAGTCAACTGAGCTCCTACTCATTCTTAAGAAACTGCAGCATACATCAAAATATCACACTTAAGACAAAAAGCAAATTTATGTAACCTGCCTGTGCTATGTTGCCCGATTATGAAACAGCATCATAGATAATCAGTGCAATGTGCTGCTACATTTTCAAATCTAGTCTAGTAAGCAGCCAGTCCCTTAAACCACTGATAGATGCTGTGGGAATATGTGTTCAGCTGGCAAGTTTTAAAGAAACATAATCCAGGATCTCCATAAATAACAGCATTTCTTGTGCCAGATATTTTGCGGTTATTCATTAAAATGTACAGAACAGCAAATAAGCATAAACTCATTTAAGAACAGTCATGGATGCTACCTTGCTGCATTCCTACCTTCCTCTTACCGATTTGAACCGAAATACAACTTTAATGCTCTCACCGTACAACGAAATTCTTTCTTAGGATGAGGCTTGGCGCCATCCTGACTTTTTGAGCTTGAGCTCATTGTGCTCTGGTGGTTAAAACCCTAGAGAGAGAAAAAATGCAACATCATTTTATTTTCATGCACATTATATACTTGATCATATAAAATGTAAGAACCATGACATTTTTGCCATGTATAAATTCTTGCTTACTTTGGAAGGTGAGTTTGTTGTTGAGGAGGAGTTGCCTTTTGGTGGAAAGTACAGAGTTCTAAACATTTTTGGCAATGCACACTTAAGCCTTAAGTTTGTCACATCAGTAAAATTCATGCCTTGGTTCTTTTACTCCCCACAATTGTGGTATGTTCAGGAGGTGTCTGGAAACAAAGTTAAATCATCCTCGCCTTCTTCTAAAACAGGCTCAAAGGAAGTAACCTTTATTATTTAGGTGGTGGTCAATTTAGGTCTTTTTGGTTTCTACATGTTTGCAGTCTGAGGAAACCAGCACTGGCAAAGTCAATAGGTTTCGCCTTTAAGACTGGCTGAAGAATTCTGATTAAGTACAGCAAAAGCTGAAAAGGGTGCTGTAAGGTGGCTGCATTATTTTGTATGCAAAAGCATGTGTGAGACGGTATGCATGCATGTGAAATTACATATATATGCCTCCAAACTTACATAAGTGCCTTTTTTTTAATTTACCAACCCGAACTGGACCTGTACATTTTTTTAAAGTACTGCACAAGTGCTTTTGTTGATAAGTACAATAGGACTTCTGTGCGGGCTTGCGATGGAGGAATGGGTGGGGCAGGAAGGAACCGGGTGTAGGAGGAAGAACGCAACACAGCACTGGGAACACATGTGAGAGCACAGCACTGGGAACACATGTGAGAACAATCTGGAGCACTGAAAGAGGGGTACCCACATTCCAGTATCATGGAGTATCAGTGGATCACTAACACTATATTTCCCAGAATGCATTATGATGCTAAATAACAATCCAGGTCTAGAGTACTGTGTCATTGGTGACATGGCCTACTGTGGTAACCTTACTTACAGGCCATGCTATGACCTCACACCACTGAAAAGCCTCAGTTAATGTTCTGTAACAGCCGGACCTCTCAACACTTTACACAGTTTGATGCACAAGAGGCATTTTGAACTACAAAACTGTGTGGGAGCATTTAGAAATTGTTATACGTGTCATTCCAACTCCTAACAGGACTTAATTTGAAGCAAAGATGTGGCAAGCATTGGGTGAATTTACCCATCAGCAAGCCACGTCAATGAAAGACCAGTGCAGATGGAGTACGAGTTAACAGCAATAAAGGGAGTTATAACACCTGATGCAAAAGGTGCATTGGATGAAAAGAGGAAACATTCTTTAAAAAGAACACATTTTCTTTGAAAAGAACCCTTACTCACCAACCTGGTTGGTGACATGCTTCATCATAGGGTCCCCACCCGGGTGGTCGAATGCTGCTCGGGTGTGCTACAACGCCCCATTACAGCGGAGCTGGTTTTTAGATGGTGAAAAACTTAAAATTGCCTTTATTAATCCCTACATTTTATATAATGGTGTAATAAGGCAAATTTAAAACCAAGGAGGACCTTGCTTTTTAGCATGAGCAAATATGCAAGTTTAAATTTGCTCATGCGAAAATCTGTTGATCGTTGACAAGTTTATTTTCCCTCCAACCATTTGTTCCCCACTCCTGGAAGAAGTTTTACTTCTGCCATTGTTAGGAGTAAATTTCCAACTTTCTCAACATGGGAAAAGATTAAAGAGCGGGCGAAAACCTCTAAACATGCAATTTAGTAGGTTTGCACAGACTCAAAGGGGTATTCCAACCCCGGAACTATTGCTTAACGCAACCGCCAGCCCCAGTTTATAGCTCTACGGAAAGGTGACAAAATAAAGAAATTGCTAGAATTCAAACTCTACTATAGTATGAGCCCTGGCATAAGCAAAAGGTTAAATATTATTTCAGATTGTATAGTCCAGGGAGAATTTTAAAGTTTTCTGGCACCCAAAAATGTATGAACACAGCAAACACAACGAGATAATGGACGGAGCGCTGACATTTTTCAGTCACTCACCCCCAGTCACAGATCGGGGTTGAATCCATCATCATTCTTTAGCTCACTTTGCCACCTCAGTTCAGACCCAGCATGAAAATTGGAGGTCAAAAGGTACAGTCAAACTAACTGTGGGGGTAGAAGTTTTGTGAACACCCGGCCAAGGAATGCAAGGTACTAAACCCCCCCCCCCCAACCAGGACTATTCCGAACTTGTCTTGGTTTAGGAAAGAAAAACGTGGCTTTTCACCAAGTACGTTTCTCTTAGGGCTCATGCTTTTCTGCCAAAGTGCTAGCTAGCGCCTTGACCTCTTAGTGTAATTATGTGTGCGCTCAATTCATTTCTGTAACATTAACATCAGCTTTTATATAATGATATTGCTGCCATAAATTGTCGCTGCACTGCGTGGCACCAAAGGGATGAGTGGACCTGTCCCATGGACAAGTAGATATTTTATAAAATTCCACACCCCTGAGCCAAAGGCACACAGAATGGTAAAGTAAGAAAATGCCTACTTTCTAAAAGTGGTATTTTCAAACACAGAGTTTTAAAATCATCTTTACCAAAAGGTGTGTTAATAAATTATGAGTTCAGAGAGCCTAAACTCCATTTTCCTATCTCGTCCCTATTGTAAAAATGTTACAGTGCAACCCCAATGACAAGCCTATGGAACAGATAGCCTTTCAATAGTGAAAAACGAATTCACAGTATTACACTATCCGGACATGTCACACACACCAGGACATGTCACACACACCAGTACATGTCCTACCTTTCACATACACTCCAGCCTGCCCATGGGGGGGTACTTCGGGCCTACTTAGGGGTGCCTTACATGAAAGGGAAGGTTTAGGCCTGGCAAGTGGGTGCACTTGCCAGGAAAATACAACAGTTTACAACTGCACGCACAGACACTACAGTGGTAGGTCTGAGACACATTTACAGGGCTAATCATGTGGGTGGCACAACCAGTGCTGAAAGCCCACTGGTAGCATTTGATGTACAGGCCCTGGCACACACCGTGCACTTTACTAGGGACTTACCATTAAATCAAAATATGCCAATGATGGGGGGCGTGGCCAAGATGGCGATGGAGTGAGACGTGGGTTTCCATCTCTCCGCCCCAACCAAGCAAGACCTTCCCCGCCGCCCTAACTGTAGACCTCTCTCCGAGTGTGAAACACGTGGGAGGGCACTTGGGTCGACCAGGACACCCCTGGGGGAAGAGTTTGAGCGGATAGCTCTCGCAGTGCCTGCGAAGGAAACGAGTGGCCTGGGCCCTGGTTTCGCAGCTGCAGGACCTCAACTGGCAGTGCCACGGCAGGCCAACGGACGGCAGCGAGGGATGAGACTCTCCCTCTGTAGGCCGGGAGCGGCTGGACTGAATAGAGTGATTGCAACCGCAGCTCCCGATCGGCACAAGGACAGCGGATTGGCTTCCTCGGTCGGGTCATCGGGCGACCTGGCCCGGGCCAGAGAGAAGCAGTGAGAGTCAGAAAGGAGAAAGGCCTGGCAGTGAGAAGGCCCAGAGCAGATAACGAGGTGTCAGGTGCCTGAAAGCGGCTAGGAGAAGAGGAGTGCCTGCGTAGATCGGAGTGTGTGACTGGCCGAATGGAACATGGGGTCCAGAGAGGAAGGACGAACGCTGAGGAGAGGTCCTTGGTGCATTTCTATACATTATCCCGAGGACAAGTTGGACCTGTAGATACAAAATAGAGTATATGTATCCAGGCTAATCTTGCTAGAATTATTCCCAGGGAATTGTGGAGTTAAAAGACAAAGCACACTGTCTATCATTGTTCGTCCTCCCTATTCTTTAGGGTTCTCTGTGGTAAAAGTGTCATAAGATGTTATGTTATGTCCTGATTTGATGAATTTTATTGTTTTTAATTATGCTGAAATGATGCAATGTGTTTTATTATATGTGTTTTTATAATATTTGTGTTTTAATATTCACATGTATTAAAGAAATAAAATTGACTTGTTTGCACTGCATGTTATAGTAGTATCATTGTTTGAGTGTTTCAGGGATTTTGAGTGAGATCTTGGAGTTGATCTATGTGTTTTATATGAATTAAGAATTCCACTATTGATAGGGGGTTCTTGTGGATTGAGTGAATCAAGGGATAATCTGTGGACCTGTGACTAGATGAAGTCACTCGCAAGCCAGCGTGGACGATAGGGTGCGACCGAGATCTGCAAGAATAGCAGCGCCGACACAGCCCGAGGGGCGGGCAGTCTCTCAAGGCCACGGCGTCTGGTGGCAGAGAGGCCTCCTCCTTCACTGGAAACACAACGGTAACAGGAGGTAACGAGGGGCACTGAGACGACACATCGCCGGGCTGGCGGCGGCTTGGGCCCGCGGCGGCTTGGAGTGAAGAGGCCCCACCACTTATAAACTGAAATCCATAAGCCTGGGACCGAATGAATCGGCTCGCCTACCTGCATATACAATAAGGCGTCGTAAGGTTTGGCCCGAACCGCAGCAAGGACAACTGCAGCACGAGGGGCCGCTTGAGTCTGCGACATCTGGGAGCAGAGAGGCTTCCCCTCACTGGAAGCACAACGGAAAGAGGAGGTAAGGAGGGACACAAGGCAAATAATAAAAGCAAAGTGAGGCCATAATCAAGAGGAATAGATACTCCCACAAGCCCAAAAATATGCAGGAGAATGCAATAGCTACAGAGGCCTGACAATCCTCAATAGGCCCCACAAAAGGCTGACCGACGCAACGGATTACCGCAATACACTAAGTTCATAATACCAAAGCAACGCTTACAACACTATATTATTGAAAAATGCCTCAAATTACTGCAATGCTACACGACTGGGTGAACATTACGCAGGAACTCTGATCAGCCGAGAAGGCACAGGTCTGAGGAGGGGTGAAGAGAGGAGCACAGAGTGGCAAAGGCTAAAAGGACAAATGGAGACGAAAGATCATTTATCTCCTACAAGGCTAAGCCACCTAGACTGCCACCCAGGGCTAAATAATGGAGGGGCAGCACTGGGCAGGGCACATCTGCTACAAACAGACATTGCGAGTGCTGCTGTGATCCCCCATAGCTCAGACATGGGACTGGCAGAGGGGAAGCAAACCAAACTCCCTTTCACATCTAAAAAGATGCCACGTATGAAACAGGAAGAGACAGAACAAACTGGGATGGACCAACCCAGAGATGTACCACAAAGCCATTAAGATGTGAAAGCCCTCTTGCTCACTATGAAGCAAAGTCTCACCTCCACTGAGACAAAAATGGACACAATGTTGTCACGTATGGACCCCATACCAAGCAAGCTAAAAAAAACAAAAAAAACAGGACACTCGCCTCACAGAAGCGGAACACAGAATATTTGACCTGGAGGACACTTCGGACAGCAGGAAGGAACAGCTCACACAGATGGAACACTTGCTGAAAGTGATAGCAGCCAAAAACGAAGAATTGGAGGCACACTCCAGACGCAACATCATACGAATCTTGAATACCCGAAAGCATGAAGACAGGGCGGATGGAAAGGTTATGTGGAGCGGCTGCTGTAAACTGTCTTTGGAGCAGATGCATTTTTTTAGGTCTCGGCCTGGCGTGAGCAGCGCATGCGCTGCTCTTGCCATGCTGAGGGCTTCTTGGAATCAATACGGATTCCGAAGCTTTCAGAGGCGTACTTGAAGCCCCGTCCATCTTTTCTATACGCTGGTGTCATCATCCATGGTAAACGCTGGCTCACAATTGGAAAGGAGGCTTCTTAGTCCCTCCTTGTTACCGCCCTGTCCACTATTGGCCCCGCCCACCGGTATTGATCTCTCACTTGCGGCGTCACACACTCCATTAGCTGGGACACACTGTTTTTCACACAATGCAGACAGCTTGTTTTCTCAGCAGTCTACTCTTCCGGGGCCTTTATCTCGCTATTGCAGGTTCTTTTCCATCCCTGCATTCTCCCCTCGTCTGTTTCATTCTTTTTCGTTTGTTTTCTGCATTTCTTTCTCTTGTGCTCTAGGAAAAAGAAATAAACTGAAAAAATAAGCCATCGTCCCCAAAAATCAGGGCTGCTGCCATCCACACGCACCATCGCTGCTGACGTCACTAAGAGTCCCTTGACTCCATCCAGCCATTCTGGGCCATCGAGGATTCAGACATGACTTGTGAGGGCTCGGACTCTTCTCGTCTTTCTGCCTCTGGTACAGATTGGCAGTAGTGTTTTTGAATACCTTTTTTTGTGGTTGAAGTCTTAGTACAATATTATATCTGGTTGGTCTGGGAGGCCACTGTTGTGTTGATGCAGAGTCAGCGCTAGGAGAAGCGTCTACATCAGCTCTGCCACCCTTTTAGGGACCAGCTAAACAGCTGACATATTCAACCCAGTGACTCCTTCCCAGCCCTTCGGTCGTCCACTGGCACTGGCCAGTCTGCCCATCTCCCAGTTTCCGTCCGTCCAGCCTCACTCTCTTGCTCTGGGGACGAAAGACTGGTTTCTCTGCTCCTTAAGCCTCCAGACGGTATAGGGGCCTGTGGTTTTCATGGAATTTGTGCAGAGCCCGGTCAAGTGTGTGGTGTTTGGGGGCGGGGGTCAGGAATTGGCCTCCTGTCCTGACGCAGGTCTGGAAATCTGGCGGAGGCCTCTCCGAGGCTTTCCAGGCTCATGGCAGCGGTTGAAGGGGGCTTAAAATGTGCAGAGTCTGCGAGCGGGGGGGGGGGGGGGGGGGGGGGGTTGTCTGGAGGTTTGGGACCATAGTACAGCTCCTGTTCTGCCTCTTGGTCAAACATACAGAGCGGTGCTGGAAGGAGCTTGCATTGCTCACGCCTGTAGCACTCACTAGGCGCTATTGGAGAGAGCTCACACTGCTGACGCCTGTAGCACACACTAGGCGCTATTGGAGAGAGCTCGCACTGCTGACGCCTGTAGCACGCACTAGGCGCTATTGGAGAGCTCACACTACTGGAGATCGCTCACGCTGTTGGAGAAAGTGCATTCTGCTGCCTGTGTAGAACTGACAATACACTATTAGAGGGGGTACACACTGTTGGAGGGAGTGCACACTGCTGGCTCCTGTAGCACTCACTAGGCGCTATTGGAGAGAGCTCACACTGTCGGAGAGCGCCCACACTGCTTGAGAGCGCGCACACTGCTAGCTTGTGTAGCACTGACAGTACACTATTAGAGGGAGCTTACACTGTTGGGGGAGCGCACACTGCTGGTTCCTGAAGCACTCGCAAGTTGAAAATGCAATAGGTCTCGCCTTTGATTAAGTTAAAGCCATTTATTTTTTGGAGATGGCAATCTACTTGACCACGACTCCTTTCTACAGGGGCCCCACCATGTTTATATCTATTACACGCTACGCTCTCCCATTACATTAGGACTCCCTGGGCCCCGCAACATAGAGAACCTCCACAGCATAACTTGGTTCACCTCTTATATTATATGGGGGAACACCTAGTTAGATGGATATATACGGGTATACGTACACGCCGCAATCCCACTTACATCCCTTAGAACAAAACAGTCCAAGGATACTAATACAGAAATCACGGATAAAGCTTGGAAGTGCATCCATGAACACCCTAAAAGAGTATCCCGTAATGGCAAACTAAAATTTATACAGACAATGGTTCTTCATAGGTCATATCTTACCCCACAAAGGATCCACCGCATGTTCCCAGAGGTACACCACTGCTGCCCCCGTTGTAAAGGGGACGAGGCAGACTTCCTTCATATGCTATAGTCCTGCCCCCGCCTCCGGGACTACTGGAGAGGTGTTTGTCAATCCCTAGGCGAGGTCACACACCTGTCTCCGATAGCACCCTGGATTGCCTCATGGGCCTTCGTAAACGTACAAGTCCACAGAAAGTGCAACTGAGATTCTTAGATTTGGCCCTCATACTGGCAATACGAGCCATTACCATGAGGTGGAAATCCCCCAGGTGCCCGACATTATCCAGCTGGCAAGACAACATGATACAATGGGGGAAGGCTGAAGGCACAGCCCTTCGGAGGGAGGAAGAGCAAGGATTACGAAAACACACCGTCTCCATGGAGTTGTCTCTTCTCTCTAGCCATGCGTAGCGTCGTATCCCGGTCTCGGTTATTCAGGAGCCCTACTATTATCGGTCTAGGGAGGGCACCTGGGGAGGGTGGGTGGGTTGTGATGCCCTCTGGCGTGCCCCAAAAGAAGATCCCCTATTTTCATTGTTGAATTTTACTCTAGTTGAGTTAAATTTACAGGTTGGACTAAGAGGGGGGTGGAGACCTACAAAGTGTACTGCAGTTACATATATACACAAATACCGTAATGCTATATAGTCACTTTGTGACTCAAGGATTCCCCCATGTGCCATTATGACACAACCTTTACACCCTCTAAAACTGTGCACCTCTTAACCTGGAATGTTGGAGGACTTGGCGACCCACGCAAGCGCAGACACATACTAGTTTACTTAGACAGACCCAACATTCACATTGTGCTACTGCAGGGGACACTTCAGACCTCACAGCACCCCTGTATTCGCCATGTGCTGGGCGGAGCACCGGGGCTTTGCATCCTACTCTACCTATGCTAGCGGCACGGCAATATTGGTAAAAAAACCACAAAACAAAAAAAACATATCCCCATGGGAGACTCAGGGCTCGAAAAATTCACTCGACCGCTCGCATTTGTGAGTCAGATTAATTCAGGACAAGCTATTTTTAGGTCCTACTCGCCCTTACTGGCGAGTAGGAATACAAACTGACACTTGACCTCTGCCTCTGAAAACAGGGGAAATGTGACAAGATAGCAAGATTTAAAGGCATCTTTATTGCTCACAAAGTAAATGAGCAATAAAAATGCTTTTAAATCTTGTTAACTTGTCACATTTGCTCAGCTTTCAGATTAGAGGTCAAGTGCATTTCAGTTGGTTTGAGGAGATTTTGTAGGTTACTAGACCTGCAGGTCTAGTGCATTTTTTATGATTTTTCAAGCCCTGACATCTAGGTTGATACAGTATTATGTGGGGTAGGCTGTGCTCCAAATCGGGCACTATTGAAAGCGATTATGGCCCCAATACTGATGACCCTACCTTCTTCACCACACTGTGGGGGAAAATACTTGACATTGGATCAACTTATATGTGGGGGGAGATTTGAATAGAACACTAGAGCCCCAGTAAGATCTATCACACCCTCTGCCCCACCACTACACTGCTGCCCAAAGACTTATGCATAAAATACTCAGAGCATGGCGTAATGGACGCTTGGAGACAATTTCATCCTACCGCTAAGGAAGGTACGCACCACTCAACGGTCCAGGCTCAATTACTGGCTAGTCCCCTTAGGGGCACAGGCCCCCCCGGAGGACAGGCCCATGGATTACCACGGTTGAACACCTAGCGAAAACATACTCCGATCACTCACCAGTAAAACTGACACTAACCCCCCAGATACCACTACATCGCACAGGAATTGGAGACTCATGCCGACGACATTATCAGACGCAGCATTTAACATGGAAATAGGCTACACTTTTTCCAACATAATATTAGTACGGTTGCGCACCTGGCTACGGTGTGGGAGGCCTTCAAGGTCACAGTACGAGGCTTCTGCATAGCAACAGGAGCTGGAGTACTGCGTGATATCTGGAATACACTTAGTATGTTAGAGACAAATGAAACGTTTAGAGCAAGAAATCAGCTCTTCCCCAAATGGGGAGAATCAAAGATATCCGAGGTAAATTGACAGAAACTGACTGCAGACCGTGAAGGGTTATTTCGAGGGAAATATTTCACAGCTCGCATATGGCGAGGGAGAAACGGCCTGGAAAGGCATTAGCGGACGAAATTTGCAAGCCCCGATATTCTAATTGCGTACTAGAAATTCATGGCTGATGGTGTGAGTCATGGTGATAATTCTGACCGGATACAAATATTCACAACTTATTACTCCACCCTCTACACTACGCGAAGGCAACAAAAGATTAGCTTAACTCCATATTTGAAGAAGGTTTCCCTCGGATGGCTTGGGAATGCACAAAGAATTTTTGTCCGCACCTCTGGAGGAAGATGCGATCCGCACTGCAATTATGCAGCTGACGTCTGGTCGTGCTCCCGGGCCAGACGGCAAATTTTATAAGACTTACATAGATCAATTAGTCCCTATGTTGAAAGAGGTGTACAAAGAATCCAACAAAACTGGCACTCTCCCACCGTCGATGAGGGAAGCAATTACCTTATTGCTAAAGCCAGGAAAGCTTGCAACCAAATGCGAATAGTACAGGCCGCTATCCCTAATAAATATCTACACAACTTGTAAACTATACTAGATCTTTGCTGCAATAGTATGCATTTTAATAAATCAATGTGGATAGAACTACACAAAATAGATTGAAACAAAGTACACCACCTATTGCACTGGAAGAGAGGCTAATAGAAAGTAGACTGTTTTCTATAGATGCACAGGGGACAGGCGTAGTAGAAGTAGAAGCCATAGTGGGTTTTTTATTCTGCCCCCTATCGGAGGTGGTGGATAACACCTTATAGTACGTCTTCAATGATGGTGTTATTCTAAGTTCAAAAGACAGACCCCTTCTGGCTTTCCTCCTCCCCCTTCCCCTACCGGGGGGTGGGGGGGGGGGGGGTGGTACTCTCTGGAATAACTCTTCCTTTATCCTGCCTAACGGTAGCCTGAACTTGTGTAATGGGGGGGGGGGGGACTGAAGAAGGTTTAGGCAAATCCGAAATAAGGTTAGGAGCCCTATTGCGCAAGGTATAGCGACAAATGGTAGGCTCGAACGTTTGTTTTACAGTCGCACAGTGAGGGGTGCTATAGGGGACGCTGCTCCCACACTTCTCCATGCAGTTCTTATAACCCTCCTGAAAAAACACAGTCCCAACCAAACCCTCAGCCCCACTCGGCGTTGCAAAAGACTCAGAGGGCTCTCAGAATGGCACCTTCAGCGTCAGGTGTATTAACCTTCTGAACTAATACATCTTCGTTGGGCACATCGGGGGGAGAGGTAGGCCAAACAATTAGGGGATCCAATAAGTCCCCAGAAAAAGATTCCGAGACCTTACCTCTTCCCTTGCGAACAAAAACGCCGGTAGCGCTCCTAGATAGATACCGTAGACTGCTTCCAGCCTCTTGAGGACTCTCCAAGCTGTTCCCCCGGCCGACTACTCGCGTCAGCCTGCCACACTTCTTACTCGGGGCGTACTGGAGGGCGCAGGCTCCACAAGAGAAGACCCGGAACTGCAGGCCGGGGATCCGCCGCCTCCACTCCCTTGCCGCACCCATGAATCGGAGCCACGAAGGCTCCAGGACCACTCCTCCCTTATCGTCGCACACCATCAGACCTCAGGAGAGGCGTCGCACAAAGCCATCAATATATCCTTAAGTACACCGGACTAAAGGTAATGCTAATAAAGCGGGGGTACGGCATTCACTTATTTTGGGGAAAAAATCATCTCAAAAGTGCCCGCTGTAGCTCCTGGCGAGATTAGGAGTTACACGCCAGAGGAGCTCGGACGCGGCCATTAGCTTCCGGCCGCCATGTTCCCCCAAACCTCCTTCACCCACCCGCAAAACCTCCTTCACCCCCCCAAACCTCCTTCACTTCCCCCAAACCATGAAAAAGTCTCTGGTACCCTCTCAGTTAAGGAGAAAGTGGATGTTTTTCTTCCTACACCTGGGACCCAGTTAGCTGCATCACCTATTCCTCCCCTGCCTCCGACTAAGATTCCCCCTGGGTCATTGGCAGATAGCTTGTTAAGTCTAAAGGAGGATATCGGGAGAAGATCCTCAACTTCAGAGACTAATCAAGCTGCTATACAGGCCTCTTGTGAGGTATTGGCGCAGAAAATTGAAGATGTCTCGCAGAGAACGGACGTTCTTGAGTTAGAGATTCCTAAGATTAAGGATGCCTTACACTCCTCCTCAGTCATGATGGACACGCTGATACAACAGAACAGGGAACTTAAGGATGATATAGAGCGCTTGGAAAACCACTCAAGAAAAAACGTGAAAATAATAAATGTTCCTGAAGATGTAGAGGGGGATGATATTAAAAACATTGTGATCTCCCTTTTAAAGGTAACCATTCTAAAAGATTTGCCGGAAATGGACTTGGTCTCTGATATCCAAAGGGTTCATCGTGACCCATACAGGAAGAACCCAGATATGCAACGGCCAATGAAAAACTTTAGTTAATTTCCTTACATACATTATCCTTGGCCTTGAAAGCTGGCCAGGTTAAGAGCAATTTCTTTTCCAGTCCATTTTCATTCTCCATCCGGTCCGATGTCTCTCATATTACTTCAACAAAACAATGGGAGGTGGGCAAAAGAATGGTTATTTTAAATTCATTAGGGGGCAAGACTCAGTTGAGGTTTCCTGCATCCCTCCGGACTATGTGGAACAATCATATGTATAATCTGCGCCAAATAGAGGAAGTTGATGTCCTAATAGACAAAATAAGAAGTGGAAGTGGAGTATAACTGAAATAGGGGGGGTAAAGGCATTTTTCTGATCTGAAGAAAGAAAAAAAAATGAAGAAAGGGGAAAAAAAGAAATGTATCCATCTTTCCTCTCCTTTTCTCTTTTTGTTTAGTAAGTGTATAGTTAAGAGCCGCTGGTGTCCTGGCGGGATTGGGCCCCTTCTATATTGTGTTGTCTTGTTATGGTCACGTCCAGGGGTCCTCGTCCAAAGGGCTTATGCTCAGAGGAGAAGGGAGGGTTCCCCAGGGTAGAGAGGGGCTGTTGGGATCACGGGGGGGGGGGGGGGGGGGGGGGGAGCACTGGTGGGGTTGCAGTGGGAAAAAATATAAAAAAATGTCGTCACTCTCAATTGCGTCTTAAGATGTAAGCCATTTCTAGAGTGTTTGATTAAGATCCGGGTAGTTGGAAGGGTCCGTAAATCATAATGAGTACCAAGACTAGATTTGTCTCGTGGAATATCAATGGGCTCCGATGTCCACGTAGACAAAGGTTAGTTAGGAAATTTCTTGAACAATCTTCAGCTCTGGTCTGTCTCTTGCAAGACACTCACCTGAGCTGCTTGGAGTGTAAGGCCGTCTTTGGGAAATATCGATGGGTTGAGCATTATTGTTCCTCTGAGCTGACAATTCATAGTAAGGGGGTGGCGATTTTAATTAGATCAGGTATTGGAGGCACTATTTAAATCAGATCTCGCTATAGTTTCATTTTATGGCCCCAATGTTGATGACCCAGCCTACCTACACAGAGTACCGACAAAATTAATAGAAGTCACTACCCCGATAATAATCGGAGGTGATTTCAATGTTCTTCTCAACCCCCTTCAGGACAGGTCTAAAATTATAGCCAATGTGCTGCTGCCCCCCATACTCGTCGGGCTATGATCAATATGATTCACCAGCTCGGTTTAGTCGATGTTTGGAAGGCAAAAAAGGGCACAGAACAAAGTTTTACTTTTTTCTAGTAAAAAACAGTCATTCTTCTAGAATTGACTACATCCTTACAGACAGGTCGGGCTTGCAGAATCTAGTTGATATTTGTCCTTCCAAGCATTCTTTCGGACCATGCTCCAATCTCCTTTTCATATTTAGGGAATAAGCCAAGACCCAATTCTAGGTGGACACTGAAAAGGGCAATGCTAACTCCGAAATCGGTGCCCTTAAAATCTCAACAACAGATTATTTCTCTGATAATATTGGTTCAACATCTCAAGACTATGTCTGGGATGCATTTAAGGCTCATCTGTGTGGACAGCTACATAGTCTGATATGTTTCCAAGAATAGGGAAGAGGCTTTAGAATTTCAAACTTTGGAAAGGGAGATTTCGAAGCTTGAAGGAGACAGATTGAATTGTCATCCTGATAATTTGACACAGGTCCTTAGTGATCTAGAACGTTTGCGTCTGGATTATAGGGGGAAGCTAGATCAAAGTAAGAGCACAGTGGTTAGCCCATAACATGGAAAACTAGGAGTACGGTGAAAAAGCAGGTGCTCTTTTGGCATGGAAAGTAAGGGCTGACCGGGCAAAGAATAATATCAGCGAACTGATCATAGATAAAACTGGAGTGACCTGTAAACAGGAGGACATGCAAAGGTGCCTTCTCTCCATGTTCTCAGAGTTGTATAAAGAGGAGATAACTTCTAGTCCTGGGAGTATTCAAGAGTGGCTCCGAAATAGGGCACTACCGGTATTAACAGAGGATAGCAGAGTCATTTTAGATGCCCCCATATCGGAAGATGAAATCAAATTCTATATAAAAAAGATTAAGAATAATAAGGCTGCAGGGACGGATGCTCTTCCTGGGGAAATGTATAAGGTTCTCCAGGACGAGATACTCCCCAGAATGTGTTAACTATTCAACTACATTTATAGTTTTGATGGGAGGATAACTAAATCATGGAAGGAGGCTACGATTGTCCTTATTTTAAAGCCGGGGAAAGATCCCCCTTAAAGCGGATTCCTATAGACCAATCTCCCTGCTTAATGCTGATTAGAAGATCTTTAGGAGCATTTTAGCGGGGAGATTGGTCAAGATAGTTCCGTAGCAGATAAATGTAGATGCAAAGGGCTTTATCCCAGGAAGGTTTATCCAGGAACAAACGCTGCAGCTAATAGTTAGCATCAATTTAGCGACGGCACGGCCGGAGCCCCTGGCTGTATTTGACGCAGCCAAGGCGTTTGATCGTGTCAATTGGGTTTTCCTTTGGGAAACCCTAAAAATGATGGGATTGGGTTCAACGTTTATACAGATTCTTATTAGATGTTACGAGGGTGCCTCCGCAGTTATTCTTTTGAATAGCTCGTTGACACCTAGCTTTAATATCACAAGGGGAACGAGGCAGGGGAGTCCCATCTCGCCCTTGTTTGACATTTATATCGAGCCTCTTGCTCAAGCTCCGAGATTGGATGACCAAATCACCCCCTTTCAAGTTTTAGATAACAGCGGTAAGCTAGCCTTATACGCGGATGATCTGCTGGTTTATACCAACAACCCAGCCGAGGTCCTCCCAAGGGTGGAAGCTACCCTGGAGGAATAGGGTCTGTATTCTGGATATCTTGTCAACTCCTCTAAGACAGAGGTAATGTGCTGGGGCGTAGACGATTGGGCTGGAAGGAGTAGTAAGGAATTTAGGTATTTAGGGTTAACCATAGTTCAAGATTTAGTTGAAATTCCTCTGATAAAGTGGCCAAGGAAATTGACTCTCTCTTTTCCAGATGGCAGAACTTACCCATGACTGTTTATGGCCAGGTAAACCTTGTCAAGATGGTTATCCTGCCAAAATTGACCTATTTGTTCAGCACTATTCCCCTCGACTTCCCCAGTAAACTTCGGAGTAAAATTCAAGGTAAAATTGGAAGTTTTGTTTGGTCTAATAAAAACGCCAGGCTATCCTGGAAGAAGTTGACAGAGGCTCCTTAAGGGTGGTCTAGCTCTCCCAGATGTGCTCCGGTACTCTTTCCCCTTTCAGTTTAAAAACATACGCTCTTTGCTCGTTAGTACGGTTGAAACCAACTGGGAGAAGATTCTGAGCGTGATGGCCAGCTTCTGGGGGGGGGGGGGGGGGGGGGGGGAGTCAGTCTTGCAACCCCCATCAAGAAGGCAGGAATTAATGTCTGGTCTGACCTTATATCATCCGACGGAGTTCTTAAAACCTCCCAAGGAAGATCAAAAACAGGCAGCTCCTTCTCTCAATTTAAATACTTGCAGTTGTGCTCCTGGTTTATAGCCGAGAAGGAACGCATAAGTGGCAACTGTGAAATTGAGTACCGTCTTCAAAATACAAAGCCTATAAAAAAAGGAGGTCGGACACTGGTATAGGAGTCTGCTGGATGCCGACGACGTAGACATCCCTCCATCTCACCTCATTTGGAACTCATCGGTTCTGGGCAATATAGCCATTAACTTGTATGCCTTATCCCTTCAAACCCTATACAAGCATGTTAAGCCAGCCTCTCTTAAAAAAAACATTTCTTTGTTATCAACAGACTATACTATACCCCGAAGAAAATAGTGAGATTTGCCCCCTGCTCCTCCCCGAAGTGTCCAAGATGTGAGTTTGCCGAGGCAGATGATATACATATATTCTTTGAATGTGCCTCTTTAAGAGGATTTTGGAACAACGTAGAGCGTGCCCTTTAAGTTATTTTTAGAATTAAGCTTAAGTTGAACCTAGCATTAGTTTTTTTTTGTTTTGATAATGAATCCACAAATTCGCTTTCTAGTGCGCAAATGGGTTTATTCTTTTGTTTGATTTTAATTGCCCGGAGGGAGATCTGCAAATTGTGGAAAGACTCTAGGCCCCCGTTGTATGAGAACTGGCTGGGTGCTGCATTCGGTATGGCTCGTTTAGACCAGGGACATTTGAATGATAACCACCAAAACATTTTGTCACCACTACTATCTTGGGGTACCGAAATGAGGTTGGTCTAACGTTTTCATGGTCCAATGATTACACCAAGCCTTGTATAAAGAAGCTGGCCTGGTTTGGCCCAAAGCAATGCAGTAACAAAAGCCCGGGGTGCCTACGTCGAGATGGGCTTTTTGTTTGTTTTGCAGACACTAATGGTGAGATGAGGACTAAGAAAATAAAAAAATAAAAAAGTACACATCTATGGAGGTGGAAACCTTGCACACGAGAATTATTGGTGACTATGTTTCCCAGCCTATGCAATTCTGTATTAATCTGTAAGGCTCCTTTCATGTGCAACATTTCATCTGAAACATTAATTTTAAAATATTGCAGCAAAATCAAAGACCACATTTTCAAATTAGATTTCTGGCCATTTAACCAGGGTCTCGTGCCTATGGAATCTATCATGAAGTTCATAATCACAAAATATGCAGCTTTGCTGGCTCTGGTAATGCTCAAGTAGTTCCCTAAACAGACATTCACCTTAGACGTTATTTTATATTGCAACAAGGCCTCCTGAAAAATCCATACAAATGTGCTATCACCAGACAGGGAGGAATCAACACAACTTAACTGGAATACGCCTACTAGTCCAGCTAATAGGATTAGGAATTTCATCACTGAAAGGAAAAAAAGTATTTGCATGACTAATTGTCACCATTTCCTTAAATTCTCATCTTAGCTGCACATTTATTGGACGATGGGACCAGTTCGATTACATTTTTAATACCCATAACTCTAGACGTAAATGGTCAACAGTCTAAGAGGTTATTACTCACTGAGCCTTGTTTCTTTTAATAGGGACTATTATTTGGTCAAGACTTGAATGTGGACCTTTACTGCACACAGACAAGTACCATTCACTCACTCCATGAATGCCCATGTTAAAATACAGCAGGCTGCATTATTAATTTATTTGTGGACTTATCGATTATGCAGAAGCACCCACTTTGTGCTGTCAATTTAAAGGAGACATGGAGAAAGGGAGAGGTTAGAGCCTGAACTATCTGGAAAGCAAAATACTGGCTACCTACATCTGAGGTATGCTTGAGATAGGATAAAGAGTAAGAACCTTTAATGGCAGCACAGAGTCACAATACGTTAGTTAGCATGACATTACAGCTAAAACGTTTTCAAAACAATTATCCCAACATATCTATGAAATTTAAAAAAAAAACATTTAATGTTAATGTTAATAGTGCTTATAAAGCGCGAACAATCATCCTGAGTAGGATATCACGGCGCTATAGTGTCAGTAGTGAGTGGTAGGCAGATAACAGGGTCATTATTTTAATCAGGCTTGGGGAAGAGAAATGTTTCAATTGCTTCCTGAAGGACAGGTGGCTGTCCGTTAATCTAAGATTCACAGGCAGCTCGTTCCAGCTGGTCGCCGCCAGGTGGGAGAAGGCCCGTCCGCCCATCCTTGCTGTTTTCACACGGGTAGTTCTTGCTCTTGCTGTTTGGGAGCGTAAATTCCTGGATGGGGCGTAGAATTTGATTTTGTTTTTTAAAATACGTGGGCCTTTATTGTGCAGTGCTCTATGCGTTACACACAGTAGCTTAAAGGTAGCTCTTTGTCTCATTGGCAGCCAGTGCAGCTCTCTCATGCAACTCTTGGCTGGGTCGTATTTTCTTTTGTTGCAGACTGCCTTTGCCGCAGCGTTCTGTACGACCTGTAATTTGGAAAAGAGATAGTCAGCCATTCCCACAAACAGGGAGTTTCCATAGTCCAGCCTGCTCATTAGTAAAGACTGGACCAGGATCTTTCTGCACTCAGTAGGAATCCATGGAAAGACTCTTCTGAGCGTTTTCAGTAATGCAAAGCCTTTACCACAGATTATTGATACATGAGTTTTCATACTCACGAGTGTTGTCTAGTGTCACACCTAGATTCTTAGCCGTCATTGTCGGGCTGGGGGGGGGGGGGGGGGGGGGGGGGGGTGCCCAAGGTTGTGGGCCACCAGCTGCTGTCCCATAACTGTGTGTGTCTGCCGAACAAAAGTATTTGGGACTTCTGCATTTAGCTTAAGACAGTGGCTATGCATCCAATTGGCTAGTTCCGTGAGGCAATTTAGTAACCTGTCCTTTGGGTCATCCTCCTCATCCAATGTGATCATCAGTTGGGTGTCGTCTGCATAGGAACAGATAGACACCCCACTTTCTTCCTGTTTCAGCCAACGAGGAGACAAACGCATTGAACAAAGTCGGACTCAGTGAGGCCCCTTGTGGGACCCCATACCTGATGTTCCGGGGAGGGGATGAAAAGTCACCCATCCGTACTGATTGTGTCCTGTCTTGCATAAAAGACTGTAGCCACCCTAAAGCATTTTCCCGGATGCCTTTTGCTGCAAGAATTTCCAGTAACCGATTGTGTGGTACGGTATCAAATGCCGCCGAGAGGTCCAATAATATCAGGGCGACCATTTTCCTCCGATCTACCTGGGTTCTGATGTTATCCATCACTGCCAGGAGTGTTGTCTCGGTGCTGTTATTGGTCCGGAACCCTGTTTGAGAGATATCTAATAGATCATTGGCTTCCAGGAAATTGGACAACTGCCTGTTGACTAGTTTTTCTAATACTTTAGATAAATAGGGTAATTGTGATATAGGCCGATAGTTTGTCGGGTTATTAACATCAGAACCTGCTTTTTTTAATAAAGGGGTGACTGTTGCGCTTTTCCAGATTTTTGGAAATACAGCGGAGTTTAGAGAGAGGTTAAATGCTTTTGTTACGGCCAGGCAGATTATTGGAGTTAGTTGCGAGAAGATATGATGTGGACATGGGTCCAATGGAGAGCCTGATTTTACTTCTAACATAACTTTGCCCACCTCCTCCTCTGAGAAGGGGCCGAACCTGGGACAGCTAGCCTGAATTGTGAATGGCACATGGGGTTCTGTATGTTCCAGTTCGATATTGGAGAAGGAGGCATAAATTGTGTCTATTTTCTCGCAAAAGTATTCATTTATTTTGTTACAGCCTTCTTGCGAAGGAGTGAAATCTAGAGAGACTCGCATGGCTACATAGTTCTTTGACTATTTTAAATAGTTCTTTCGATGAGTTTTTATTTTTTGTTATTCTACGTGAAAAATATTCTTCTTTCTTCGCTTTCCTAATAGCTTTGTTATAAAGTGTAAGCTCTCTTTTGTATGTGGCTCTAGTTTCTTGGGTTTTATTGAGTCTCCATTTATGTTCACATAATGTGCATTTCCTCTTCAATGACTTTAGTTCTGATACGTACCATTTCTCTGATATTGTGGATCTACGTTTGTGTTTGGAGTGTAGTGCTGAACAATGTTCCAGTGCACTCCTAATGTTGTTGTGGAGTAGTTCTATTTCGTCGTTAGTGTTGCTGGAATTTTTCTACAGAAAAGTTTTTCAAACTCCTTGTTTTTACTGCTGCCAAGGCCGGTAGCTTGGAGTGTTTAGTAAATAGCTTAATGGAGAACACAATCATAAAATGATCTGTCCATATCATTGGTTTTATCTCGTTGATGTCAACGGCTCCTATGTTAGAGAACATCAGATCTAATATGTGTCCTGCCATGTGTGTAGGCTGATCAATTCTCTGAGTCAGCTGTAGGATTTCCATATCCTCCAGTAGCTGTTTAGTTAGGGGGTTGTTGCTATTGTCGTAGTGTATATTGAAATCCCCCATCAGCAGGATATTTTTGTTTTTAAGACAGACTGGCATGATTTGTGCAAGGAGCTGGGCACTAAAGTCTAACGTACTGCCCGGGGGGGGTTATAAATTATCACTCCACCAAATAGAATGTTGGTGTTTATAGACACTGAAAATGCCATTGCTTCATGGCTATTGGCCTGTGTGATCACCTCTTGTCTACAGGTGAGGGAGTCCTTAAATAGCAATGCTACCCCTTTTGGGATTTAACATAGTCTGCGTGAAAGCACTCCTAAGGTGGGAATGATGCGCCAAACAGCCAGCAGCATGAGACAAGACACTCTAGGTTTATTTTCGCGTTTTCGTACCAACAGGTCGTGCAGACAGATGGCCCGTCTTGCCATCCCTAAACAAGCATTGGCAAAGCCACTAGGTCACACCTTTAAGATGCAAATCCTGAGCTGTTGCTTTTGCCTAGGGCCATTTGTTACATTGGTGGTCTCACTCTGGGCAGTTGTGTGTCTGTGGAGTAGCCACTTCCTCAATCAACCTCAATAAGTGAAGGCATCTGGGGAATGTTAGTTCTCTGAATGCAACAGATAACAGGACAATGAATGGGTGCGACAGTTCCCTATAAGAGTCATCGCTGACAGTGAGGGTAGGGGTGAGTCTCTCCAAGCCCAGTACATACCATAGACGATTAATCCAACCCAACTGTGTCTGGATTTTATCCGTATCCCAATGTGTTAAAATATTCTGGAGAGTGGCTCACAATGCAAGCCCGATATGGCGCCCTTTATCGGATTGGAGAGGAAATGTAAGAGCAATAGGGAGCCCTAGAATAATGTATCCAAGGAATCAAGGAAGCTGCGTGTTGAGGTGGATATCTACTTCAGATAAGATCGTGTCCCAGTACCGTGTGAGCTTGGGGTAATCCCCGAGCAAGTGGAGAAGAGTCCTGGGGGACCCACATCCCTTCCAACTGCACCAAAGCCTCCTGAAAATCCATACAAATGTTCTATCGCCCCAGAAACTGAAGAACCAACACAACATAACTGGCATACTTCCCAAGATACATTTAAGCCTCTATGAATGTGCGCTGGTGTAAGACACAAATAGGTCATGATTTTTGTGGCTGTGTTTCGTGCTCTATGGTATATCTTCTCCCACTCTCTCTGCGACAGGGGTCGCCCCAATTCAATCTTCTAGCGCATCTGTCCCACTGTCTTAGTCAGTGGGATGGCTTGTTGAAATATTCCATACAGGTGTGAGGAGTCTTTGCCTGAGGTTTTTGTAACTAGTCACTTTTTGAAGGAAGTGAGGGGCCTCTGCGCCCCGGCACATATGGGCCAGAGTCATACCTGCAGGTAGAGCAGCCTCTCCAGCAGCACATAGCCTGTAAGCAGCTGGTCGAAGTTGAGAGGGCCCTCTTCGAAGAAATGACCAATAGATCAGCATCACTCAGTGCAGATATGCCCTTTGGTCAATTCCTGGAGTAAAGTCAGTGTTGTCTATTAGCGGTGTCAAGGGGGAGGGGGAAACGGCTATAAGCCACTGCACGTTGCCACCCGATGCCACACCTAGAGCGTGGTCTTCGTGATCGGTGAAGAAAATAAAACATGGGTGCTGTGAATTACGAAGAAACTGGACCCTTCACATGTCCAGCCAATGTTTCTCAGATTCCTCCCTGGTCCACTTCACCATATAGCGAAGCTGGGCAGTCCGGTAATAATCTAGAAGATTTGAAATGCCCAGACCCCCTCTCCAGGTGGTCTATAAAGCTGGTTGCACCGCAATAAGGGTCTCCAGTCTGTACAGAGAAGGCGGCTCATCTATCCTTGCAGGGTCAACATCATTCCAGTGGGTGGGTCTATTGTGAGAGTCTGGAACAAAAATAATATTTTGTAAAGGAGTCATTTTTAGGGCGGCAATGTGGCCGAGACAAGACAGCCAATAATGCCTGCATTGGGCGAGGTAATGCCTTATTTGCTAAAGTAGGGTACAATAATTAAAACAGACATGGTGGCTTTTACTGCAGGAGCCAGTTAAACTGCTAAGTAGGGGATACACATGGTCGCCCATTGGAGTGATACTGGCAAGCAAGTTGCTCCGCCGGAGAAACTGACTGGTTACTTGAGATTTTTGGATATTAATGCGGAAACTCACAGCCTCTCTAAAACCCTCTATCTCAGTCAAAAGGGCTGCAAGAGATGCTGCTGGGTTGTCCAAGGCCAAAATACACTCATCAGCATAGAGGCCAACAGTGTGCTCCTCCCCTCCTAAGGTGACCCCTGTGAGATTTGTATTGTCCTATATACACTGGGCGAAGGTTTCCATGTAAACAGGGGCGAGAGGGGGCATCCGGGTGCGTACCCTAGAGGATGGGGAAGGGAGCAGAAGACAGCCGATTTACTCGAACCGTCGCTCGCGGTTGCCCGTAGTTACTAATGACCCATGTGCTAAAGTGTTTGCCAAAGTGGGTGAATGTTGCCTCCAGGTAGATTCAACACAGCCAGTTAAATGTTTTCTCTGCATCTATAGCCAGAAGCATGATTTCCCTGCAAGAGCGTTTGGCCTCGTCAATCAGATGGATTATGCGCTTAATTGTCACTGCATTGTCTTTGTGGGACGAAGACCACTTAATCTGGGGCGACCAACCATGGCATAATGGTCCTAAATGTGCTGCCAGAATGCTAGTGAACAATTTAATGTGAACATTAAGAGGAGAAATCGGGCGATACGAGCCACATTGCTTTTTGTCCTTCCCAGGTTTAGGAACGACCACTAGGGAGGCATCCAGCATGGAACCATGCCTGGTCCTGTTATGGAGTTAAAGAGCCGGGTCAGAATTGGAGTGAGGGTAGAGCGACAGGTCTTGTAAAAGACAGCCAGAAAACCACCCGGTACTGGTGAATGAAGGGGTTTCTGGCGAACTATTGCAGAGATAAACTATTCTAATTGGGCAGTCAAGACTGTCAGCCGGCTCAGACGTCAGTTGTGACATGCGCACGCCCCTATGAGGTATAAATCCAGTCCCTCTGGTGCAAAGGTTTGTTCAGTATAAAGATCCTCATAGAAATCCCAGGCCAGTCCCGCTAGCTGTACGTGCACCGCCTGTAGCTGCCTCCAAAGCCTTAGTGCCCCTGTGCATTCATCTTGCGGAGGTGCTCTCTTTTGTCCCGTCGGAGTTTGCTGTCAGTGGCGGATAACAATCGGCTCACCCCGAATAAGTGCCCAGAGAGCGGTGACCAGAGTGTCATCCATATCATTAACGGCTAGATAAGCTATTGCTTGAGTAATACTCTTCACCACTTCTGGCTTATGGATTAGTGACTCCTGCATTCTCCATGACAGGAAATGGCGACGTCTGGGAGAGACGGCTAAAGTAAGGGATATGGCTGCATAATCTAATATCAATCGAGGCTCTATCTCTGGGTCTACGACTAAGAGCTGGAGCTCCCTTGTTCCCAAAAAAAGGTCTAGGCGTGCGTATGTCTTATGGGCATACGAGTAAAATGTCCTGAGCCTGGGAGTGTTGGGCCTGTAATAGGTCCCTCAGCCCCATCTCCTGCAACCATTGAGCCCCTTCACCGGAGAAGGCCCCCAGGTGAGGGGAAAAAAAAAAATTTAAAAAAAAAAAAAAAAAAAATCGGTGACCTGAGCGTTTAGGTTATGGTCGAACACAAAGTTAAGATCTCCATCCATAAGTGCCATTCTATACTGTGTTGACATTACCTCGGCCACGGTGTGCTTCAGGAAATGCTCTGAAGGCGTAGAAGGCAGCCAGAGTAAAAACATGCTCTCTCAAATCACAGAACAATCTAGTAGGCATCCCTTACACTCTACTAGCTTGGAGACCATCTTACCTCTAAAATAGCAGGAGCCCAGTATGGCCTCTCCTGCTGTTTTAGAGGTGGTGAGGTAAAGAATTGGTGTGGAAAAGTGGGTGACATCATCCTGTGACAAACATAACTAGAAACCAAATTGGTCTCCTGCAGAAGATGCTGGTCTGCCCCTGTCCCCTCCAAGTAGGACAGGATGATCCGTTGATTTGTCGGGCCATTGAGCCCCTTCACGTTGTGGTTAATCTTTAGACAATACTGTGGAGATGTAGAAGGAAGAAGCACTCAGTAGATACCACGAAAGGAGGGTGCCTCTCTGTCTGGCTCATCCTCCGCCATCCTTGGCGAGCCCCATGTGTGCTGGAGTCAAAGAGCCCCTTCATGGTATGAGTATCCACTGTAAAACTATAACAAGAAACAAACCAAAACAGTGTCTCTGCACACCTGAGTTCTGGCAAGAGCCAGAAATATCCCACTGGGGAATTGGGTTATTTGGACTGTACTGTGGTCCAAATAGCTCCCCAAGCTACCCCAAATCCATCTGCTCCTGCACCCCCCCCTTCCAATCCATACAACTCACTACAATCCAGGTTCTTTCTGGTGCTCATGTTGCCTCCAGTCAGTCTGCATCACCAGACTTCTCCTGGACCGCTTGTCTCTCCAGAGCCATGGTTTGTGGGTCAGTTCCCAGTACCGTCCTGCAATCTGAGGCATTCCCAGGCCTTACCCCTCCCAGGGGCCGTCAGCTAGTCTCCTTCTGTGGACTCTTCGATGTTCAGCACACAACAGGCCTCTGGCAGGGACTTGAGCTGGTGACGTTTATCTTCCTACCGGAATATGATGCAAAACAGATGGCCCCAGGAATATGAAACGCCTTGGTCGCAGAGATAGGCGGTGACTGGTTGGAAATCCTGTCTCTTTTGCAGTGTAAGAGGGAACAGATCTTGCTTGAGCATCAGAGTGTGCACTCTGAATTGTAGGCGTGTTGGTCCCTGGACTTGCAAGCAATGCTTTAAGTTGGAAGTCATGGACACAGACCACTATGACCGCTGGACAGGAATTCTCCGCTGGCAGGAGTCCCAACCTAAGCACGCGGTTGAGCTGTATCTTCCCTTCCGGGGCGAATTCCAGGATCTGGAGGAAGAGGTCCACAACATAAGCTCCCATGTCCTTTCCTTCTGCGTTGAGGGAGGCCCCTCCGATGAGTATGTTACGTCGTGATGGGTTCTCCAAATCTTCAATGTGCGCCTGCAAATCGATGTGCTTGTCCCCAAGTCAGATGATCTCTTGCTGCAACGGTTCCATCCCCTCATCGCAGCTAGTCTTGGGATTCTCAAGAACAGAGACCTGATCCTCCGCCTCCAGCAGGTCCAATAGGATCTCTTTCAGGTCATCCGATAGTTCCTTTTTGACAGTCTGGAGGTCATCCCTGAGTGAGGCAAACAAAGCCTCCAGAAAGGAGCGTGTTACTAGGCTTTCGGCCTCCTCCTTTTTTGCCTGTGCCGCAGCAGTGTTAGCTCGATGCTCCTGGTAAGCGATTGTGGGAGAGGTTTCAGAGCCCCAAATATGCTGCAGGAGTGCTCAGTAGGACGAGGGAGCAACAAACCTGCCCCTCGAGCGCGAGATCCTTTTGTGTTCTGGCTCAGTGGCCCAGGGCTGCTACCTCTCCGGGGTGTGGAAGCCACTTTCAGTGCTCCGAGTAGTTTACTTTTTTACTTTAAGTAAGCTGGTATCGCAATGCAAGGCTTACTCAAGATCATCCATACAGCACATGATGCTAGCTGAGCAACAGGCCTTTGCCCACACTATATTTAGAAGTGGCAAAGCTTTTATGTCCGTGATTGGACAAATATATCGCAAATCTTTCAGACAGCATTTACTGTTACTAGCACATTAAATTAGCTTGGAAAGTACCAACTGTCACAATCAAGGGACATGTAGGTAGCGACAACCCCACCACCTTACAACATGCAGGTATCACGCAAAGTTGGCCTCTCCTGATTGGCCTGATGTTCAATAATTGTGTAATCTACAGTCTGGTGATGGGCAGGTGACACATCTGTCCACCATTTCCGAGAAACTTATTTTTAGTGATTGTACTGGAAATTAATTGCATGTATAGCGACGCCTTCTTTTTGTGGTTTCAGACAAAGGATTGTGGGAGATTTCCTCTTGTTGGACACTCAGGTGTTATCTTACACGTGCTGCATGTATAATACATTTTCTCTATCATCATATGTGCGGACAGAGTGTTATATTTATTTTATGTAGGATTCCACATTTGGTGAAGAATAAGACTCCAGGATTGCTGTTTTTTCTCTTGCTGTTCTCTCTCTAACATTCTCTCTCTCTCGCCGCCTCCTCCTCGTTCCCTCCCGCTCTCGTTCTCATTATCTCTCCTCCTCTTGCTCGTTCTCTCCCTCTCAATTCCCCCTCCCAATCCCCCCCCCTCTCTCTCCATCTCCACCAGCTGTGAGTAGCTGTCACATCTCTGGCTGCTCTTACTCCACTTTTCCCCAGGCCTTTGCTTTGTTGTCCCTGTCATTTCTTGTGTGCTGTTCGAGTAATGCAGCACACTTGTTTCCAGATTGTGACCCTTTGGTTTTGACGCTAAGCGAGAGGCGCCCCCGGTCTTGCTGCCTCTGTGCGTATGTACAGGTTTTGACATTGCGGTATTTCTCTTTTGTCGAATATTTTAATGACCGTTTTCTCCAACATTTTCTTTGCTGTGGTGCTTTGCTTCATCCCGGTCACACTGTCCCCCCCCCAGAGTCCACATGCCACAATCTGTGCCGTATCTGGTGGCTAGGAGTACACGCAATTGGGTATATCTCATTGACAGATTCTGTGCTCAGGGGATGCTGATGGTCAGAGGTCCTTTATTTGGATGCCTGGGCAGCCACTGCCCTGGCTGAGGGTGTGTTTTCGATTTTGAGCTGGTATGTGTCCCAGGAGATTGACTCAGGAGTTTGCACTGGGGGCTGTCCCAGGTGAGTGCATATCTTTGGGGTACATGGATTGGGTATATCACGTGTTTCATGTTTATATTGGCCAAAAGAGGAAGGTGGTGATTCTTCTGGAGAAGGCTGGGGTCCTAACTTGCCTTGTCCCTGCCATAGACCATGGGATTGACTTCTTCAGAGGGGTGCCCCCTAGAGTTAATGTCTTTTACACAGTTCCGGACACCTGGTGTGTGTGTGGGGGGGGGGGGGGTTTACTTGTACTTGGCTCTTTCATAATAGGAGCTGATCTTGGTTTTTTCATGCAAGACAACTGTTGTGCTGTTTTCTCCAAATATACTGTCTTACCATAATGTTCCCGGTTCACTCATGTTCATCTAAATTTGGGCTTTAGCTGCCAGTCTGCTGCTTTCGCTCCTGGGTCCCGGAGAGTGCAACCTTTTGCCTGCAGTAACTTTCTGGTAGAGGGCCAGAGAGAGCGAGTCTCTGCATTCCTAATTACCCCACGTTGCCAGGGGAGACTCTCCGGTCGAGAACTGAACGCTTCAGTACGTGAATAGAAAGGGGGTCAGATAGTGTATGCAGGTTGGACATCACTAAGAGGTTGGTGCAGGAGGCACTCCTTGATTTACAGGTTTATAGCAGGTGGCGCTCACCCTTGGCAGTCGGAGGCAAAGGGTGAAGGATGATTTTTTGTGACGACCCTGGTGCAGGCGCTGGCTGGTGGTGCACCTATTATAGGGTTACAGTTTTCTGCAGACAGTGGGGGGATGTTCTTAATTCCCTATTTTTTTCTCCATCCAGATAAGAGGCCAGAGATGTGTCGACAAGAATGTGGATGGTTACATGTGTCAGACAGAATACCATCTTTGGAGTATGGGATAATTGGCTCAAGTAGGAGACAGCCGTGTGGAAGTATGGATTTGTGAGAAGAGAACAGAAGGGTTTAGTAAGATATGATGTTGGTGCTTGGGTTGGGCAAAGGATGAATAGTAGGAAAAGGCTTTGTAAAAGATGCAGCAGGGTGCACAGATATTATTGATATGGACTACGCACTGATTACACAATAAGGTGTTTATTAATAACACAGAAATGTCACTAGAGCTCAGACCCTTGTACAGCTACTTTTGATGTTATGCGTAGGAACCATGTCCTTCCATCTAGTATGTTTCATAAAAGAACAGCACAGCTATGGCGCATTGTTTAAGCAAGTACACCACAGTCGTTATCACAGTTGCTCCCGTACAACTATAGCCTTACAAAAAACAAAAAGAGTACAGCTATGTGAAAGGGTGGTGTGAGCTGATGTGGGATACTTGCACATCTGTGAGGCATACATTACACGATACAACAGCACAAAGTACAGCGGTACAGGAACCATCAGAGGTCCGGAGGAATAGCTTACCACGGATTGCCGCCACACCGACTTTCCCATCACACACCCAGTGACCTTGCAAATGACTTATAAAATAGTAAAGAATAATCAGTGAGAAATAGTAAAGGAATACCAAATCGTTTTATGATAAGGGAATGACCACCCAAAAGGAAAAATTAAAGTTTTTAGCTAAGCAAGCACACAACAAGCAATACAATAGAATGCAACTTCAGAGTAATGCTGGATAATTTAACAAAAAAATAGTATTTTTCAAAAGATAAAGTATTCCAGAATTGCACATGTACAAGTAGCACCAGGGATAATAAATGTTAAAGATTTTAACCAATTAGCACCAAAAGGAGAATGAACATTTTAATACATGTGTTTGTGTGTATTAATATTTCCCTTTTTAGGGTCAAGCAGGGTGCGCTAAATTGCGTTTTGATCCAGTGCATTTACTAGGGATTACAAAAAATGGACAATGGTATGTTTATATATGTGTTTCGTTGATGTTTTAGTTGGAAAAAAGCCACTCAAATGCAAAAAGGACAGTATGCATTGACTAACTATGCTTCGTACTGTGATATTTACAGGATTCAACGCGTTACAGATTTAAAATGCCTTTTAGGTGAGCGGCATCAGTGGGGGGTTGCTGTGAGCCATAAGCTTACAGTGGAGACATAGCATTGAATATAAAGGTTGTTTTTAGCATGATGCTGTTCTGTTCCCTTTTCTTGGCTTTGTGTTGAGTTTAGTAGGTGATGCAAATATTTTCAATATCTGAGGAGAAGTACATTTACTATTCATTCACCCATCAATTTCTTTTCCTTATATTGTGTGTTGCTGTGACTGGAATTATGCACTACTTTATGCTTTGGGTTTTGCACATTGATGGGAGAATTTTGTTTTGAAGTATGTCTCTTCATCTCCTTATCCAGAATAAGTTGAAAAGTTTATGCTACACTTGTTGTGCCATGTAAATGAAGCCAGAAGCCAAAAGGATTCTAGGGCAAAGGTGTGACACGTGTCAAGCATTGATTAGGAAATGTTTATTTCCTTATACGAAGGAATGTTATGTTTAAATATATCATGTCCTTTCAAGTTGATTCGGCCATGATCAGAGGAGAGGCCCTCTGTACATTTAGAAAGGATGTAAAAGTATATGCCCGTGGAAATTCCTGAAACCATACAGATATCATGTACACTGCTCACATTTGTGCCCTTAATGTATGATACATTGCTGGACAACTATTGGTCTTGTCGTGCCCACATATAATAGAAAGAAAGTGTTCAATGAAGGGTGAAGCTCCATGTTGAATGCATTAATGAGTACACTTAGTTATACCGCACACGTAGTACAAGCGTTATCTTTGGGCTGCGAGATAACGTATGCACAAAGGGGAGAAGTTATATAACTTATTTCTCGCATAGGCTGATACGTTTTAAATCCGCCGGCTATGTATTCTCTATTTATATAACTATTTGTTTCCACCTTCTTACAATGGTGTGATAAAAGGTCTTTGCAAAGGGCTTGGGAACAACACGCAAAGCTGCACTGTGCACAGAGAAAAGAAAGAACATGAAAAGATTTGTACATCCACCGAGCTGTTCTGGATTGATGCACTACCATTTGTTTGAAAGAATGTAAGGAGAGACCAAACGTAGTCCACACAGAGTGTTGTTGAGGCTGGCCTGGGCATATCTCAGACCACGTTTATTGCTCCACTTTCAGTAGCTGATACCGCATCATCAGGCACACGAACAACACAAACTGGATACAACCTCCAACCAGGAGACTGGAGCCCTGCCAACACCCACATCAGAAGCCAAAGCCTGTCCAGCTGCCCAGTGTGAGGAGCTGATCTCCTAGACCCTTGGCCCTCACACCAAGATAGCATCAGAACAAAGGCAACACCAGCAGTTCCACCAACACCACGCTGGTACAACCTTATCTCCACCAAAGCACCAAGCGGTTGCGAAGAGGGCTGCTTGTGCTGCACAGTGCTGGGGTTCCGGGGGGTGCAAGAGGGCCCTGCTCCTCAAAAAGTACCTGGTGAACATTAAGTGCTGGCAAACTTCTGATGCTGCACAAAGGGGGTACCCCAGACACAGAATAGATTTTCATATCATTGAGTTTTGACACCAAAGTTGCTGGAGCCCGTCTCAGTAGGAGCGTAGGACCTGCTAGGTAGTTACAAGAATTCATCGCTTTCATCATATGCGGTTCTGGCTGAAAGATTCTGATGGAGCATCCTTTCTAGAGCACCTCACCTTGGTTTTAAAGTACCCATTGCTCAAGCACTGGTGACCTCTGATGCAATATAAAAGGTACAGGAGATTGATAATGTTAAAGGTTTATTTTGCAATTCAAGACCTAAATGACTGACTCCGGTGTCAGTTATTTGTGCTACAGTAACGCTTATGGTCCCTGCGGATTTCCTTTAAAGAACTTCTACTAGGAACATTGAATGACATTGATACATGTATTATGTTATCCAGAATTTGTGCACACCTGCTCCGAGAGAGGATAGTAGTTACTGACTTACAGAGTAATAGGGTACATCACATTTTACAATCTACAACTATAAAGTAAATACACCTACATGGATGTTCCATTACCTGTCTGATAAGAATGGGAATCAAGACGGGAGTGTTACAGACTTCCATGTTTACGAATAGCATTAGGCAAAGTTCCGAAAGGTTCACAAACAGGTAGCTAATTAATGACTAGGTTTCCTAAGACACAAATATCCCATAATGTAATTGATAGCAATATATCCGGTATACACCAAATACCGACAAAAGAGCACCATAGATAATGCTGCACTTGAGATCGTAGTAGTTCATTAAAGTGGAACAGTCCCATATGCCAGACAAAACAACAATAGACACACACCTGTTACCAATGTTGAACAATGTCAGGAACACATTCCTCACCGAGCACAATAGAAGTATAATAGACCTGGCATGCTGCACTATAACCACTACATGCATGCTCATGCAGTCCACTGTGGGGGTTGAGTTGCTGTTAGAGGGTTTTGAAGAAAAAAAAAAAGGCACGGTTTGGTGGCAGGGGAACAGACTAAGCAGCTTGGAACTTACCAAAGGTCAAGGGGGCGGAGGACCTAGGGCTACCAAGTCTGAGAGTAGAGGGCACCATGACTGCACCTTGGTGCATAAGGATACCATAACTAGATACAACACTCTGAATGCTGAAGAGGTCCATTATCCTGCACACTTCAGGAACTAAGTCAGGGGAGAGCAGGGTCAGGAAGAATGTGAGAATGAAAAATGACTTGGGTTAAGAGCGGGGGGGGGGGGGTCATGGATACTGGAAGCAATAATCATTATAGAAATAGCACTGATGGTTACACTATGCATAAAGATCCAGGTATGCCCTGCTTGCTAGTCTGCAATAATGAGTAGTTAGTTGTGGACATTGCATGGCAAGGAGCACTATACCACTCACACACATCCCTAGAAATGACACTGGAGAAGACCGTAGTGAGAGGATGACTAGGAAAGTCTGTGAGCAAAGGAGAGTGACTGAGTATCGGAGGACTGGAATGTGGAAGCCACTTTGTGTTCACTGATGCTGTTGTGTAGTTCCTATTAATCCGTAGGATCTGCGCAGTGTTTGGACAACATAAACTAAGGGCTTGGTGCCTAGACTGGTTCCGGACACCCCCGCAGGATATGTTGGCCTATAGACCAGCTAGCTCACAACGTTGGCTTACAGTGCCTCTATAAGCCCCACTAACCTTTTTATTAACGTAGTTCCCTTTAGTATTACCAGTCACTACTCAAGAACTTAACCCAGTAATTCACAATAGCGTAATATTAATGAGAACAATACTAATTTGTTTTTCATGTGTTTTACAGCATTTGCTCTAAAGGCTTTGCATGGCTGTAATAAAAGGTGTTACAATTACCCTGCTCACTCCTGCTCTTTTTCACAGCCTTTCAAGGCTGATGACTAAGTTCACATACACACAGACGTGCAGAGGGTGATTGGGACGTGCACTCTGCAGCCAGTTTTTTCTCATGTCAATGTTGCTATACTTTGAAGTTGCGCTTCGCACTATAGTAATAAAATGTGTGTTTATTAGTAGCGTTGCCCTAGATAAGCTGTTATTGGGCAGCTTTTGTTTTCACTGCTGGCATAAGCATATACACGTGGTATTGATGTAGTGCCAAACTAGACCACAAGCAGTAAGAGCTGTACGCAAGGACGCATCCCCGTCCTCTCGTCCGACCCCATAATGCCACTCATTTCATCAGCAGGAGTACAGACGCCCTTTGGGTACGCTCATGCCAAACCCATGGAACCTCACAGATCCCCACCTCTGGGGTGACCTGGGCCGGGTACGTCGGAGTCCCGAAGCCCTTCAAATTGCTCTGCTCAGGAGGGCTCATGATTAAGAAATGTTGGCATGGGGTTTCCACTTCTTCGTGCTGGGCTCTATTGAACTTGCTTAGCATTTATGCTTTTTCTTTTTTCTCTTCCTGCATATTTCAGCATTCTGTGTTTAGATGACACACGGCACTTTTCAAAACACCTAAATAAACTGCGATTCTCGAGAGACGCGCAGTTGCACACAATTTGAGGCTCGAATGGTCATAAACCTTTATGATAGTGTAGAGAAATGTCTGCGGAGTAGTTCGGATCAGTCTGATAAAAGGGCAACAAGCCCCACTAGGTATGAAGTAAATACATCTATGACCACAGATATATGTGGTTACCCGGAAAGTAACACTAATCTATTTTATTACGGGTGGGTGCACATAGATTAACCTGGAAGGGATAACATTGGCACAATCTGTAAATACCTATGTGCACAGTGACGGGGTCGCAGCATTTCATCCTTTAAATCGAAAGAGGCTGCAGCTGCCGGGGGCCTCTTTGTCCTGCTGGCGAAAGCTTGGAGCCTGCGGCTTCATCTGCAGGCAGGTTGATAGCATCATAGTATCTTGTGTTCCTCATCCCAGGTGCTCACACCTGCTAGTGATGGCATGTTAACCCCGTCAGTTGCAGCATTTGTTTTAATACTAGCTCTTTTTAACGGTAACCTACACTGCAACGTGGGCCATTTCTACTCAGGGGCTTTCATCTGAAATGTGCATCTCTTTCCTTCAGCCAGCACTGTGCATGCAGTGCTGCGCGGCGCTAGCGCACATAGCCCTACTTGTGAAAATACTACACACAAAAACTCACAACCAGCAGTTGTGCTTTAGGGCACTCGCGGTCATCTGGAGCCACGATATTCCAGCAAACCCAAAAATTAGAGAGACTCAAGTCCAAACACATGATCAATAGGTTTCCTACAGTATGCATCACCGGCTTGAGGACATACAAGTAATACAAGTTACTGGTTCCTGTATTATGTACCACATGGCAGACGATGTATTTCAACAAGTTGAAGTAATCATAAGATGACAATATAAAACATTGAAATAAATGCATCTGATTTGAGGGGATCGGATTCAACAAGAATTGGTCGGGTGGTGTGAAATATTCCGGCCTCTTTCCTAGGTTTGCCCACACTTCGTTGACACACATCTTTCTTCTAAGCCATGGTAGGTCGCGGCAACAGCTGTTGCCCTGCCATGTGCTCAACTTCAGTGTTACGCAGAAGGTAGAGACGGGTTTGCAGCTCCCCTTTCAAGTTAATGACTAGCCTTCCAAACCAGCTTCAGAAGGAGCCAACGAGTAGGATCAATAAAAGAAATGAAAACTCGAGTGATGGGAAAGGCAAAGGGTTTCGTTAATGGCGTCATCATCAGAACCAAAATAGTATTTTAAATAACTCAAATAGCAGAATTGTAATGTAAATATTCTGAAAATGTTTGTGCTTCTTACACCATTAACAGACACACTGTACCGTGAAAGAAACAGCATGCTGTCAGTGTAACTCAGCACACACAAACAGAGGGCCGCTACACAGACGAGGGAGCGGGACAGTGTCACGGGAGCCCCTGTTAATAAATAAATTATACATCCCAAAAATAATTTAAAAAGTAAACAGACAAGTGAATTTCCCAGACGGCTGAGAACAAATAAAGCCTTATTGGCTTCCTACTTTTATAGTTACAGCAAGCTCATTTCAGGGAGGGGGGCGCGGGACTGTAGTAACCAAAATAAAGCTAAAATGACCAAAATCGTTTACAGGCAGTAACGTTTGTGCGGAGTCCACCGCCAGGAGCTGCGGAGCAGATGCCCAAACAAAAAATCCCCAGGGTGTCACGCCGCCAGTAAAGCATCCAGTCCCCGCGTGCACATCTTCTGTCCCACCGCGCACGCGCTTGGAATCCGTATTGATTCCAAAAGGCCCTCGCCATGATGAGAGCACTGCATGCGAGCTGCCAACGCCAGGCGAGACCTAAAAAAGGGTAGGGGGAGAAAAGCAAGACGGTTTGCCCCCCCAAACAATTACTAAATTAGAAACGCACTGCCTGCTAAAAGCAAGGAGAGTGGTGATACCATACTGATAGAATTAAGGGCCCATTAATAGTCATTGTCCACCATAGCACAGACAGGGGCATAGAATTAAAATCTTAAATATAATTACTGCCTAGGAGGGGGACACTATCCCCTCTTAAAACAAAGTGGGGTCATGAATGCCAACGTATAAGGACGCTTGATAAGGAGTTTGAAATGCCAGAAGTCACCTCTTAAGGAAGGGGGCGTGAAGGTTAAAAACAATGTAGTTAAAAATACAGATGACGTTTATAAGGCAGCAGAGAGCAAACCGCATACAAGGGAGATTTGTGTCCACTGTACAAGTCTTGTTTTCAGTCTTCACAATACTAACCAAATTAACTGATTAACTGGGGGATGTTTATATTCCCTTATTGTTTTGAGAGAGGTGGTTAATAGGTTATCATCATTAAGCCTATTGGTGTTCATTCATAACACAGAACCAGTGTTCCCTCAACAAAAAGAAACTGGCTATCGTTTGGGTGGCCATAAATGTTGGGATAATCAATAACGGTCCATCTAATGTTATCTTTACTATCTCCCTCGCAAAACGTGCTTGATCGTCTTAGGTGAAGCATTCACACCTAATGTTGCTCCTATGTTCAGTGAGGAGATGTCATTCTGTCTTAGACACCAGCTGAGTGAATACAGCAGATGGCCCTACCCCCAGCGAGACAATTCATGCGTGTGCCAGAGCTTGTGCTTTTATGAAATATTTGGAATGCAGGAGAAAAACAGAAACAACCTATAAAGTCTGCTTTCAGCCACACTGCGGCTGAAACATACTTGTTGCTGTCCGTTTAAAGAAAAGATATGTGGGGTGGGAGTGCACTTTCATGGAGCACTGAATGGAAAAGAAAAAAGGAGGTTCCTATGTGTGCGTAGTGGAAGGATACAAGCCATCCAATCAAAGGGATCGTAAAGAGGGTATGCATGTTCCAAAGGAGTGGCGAACACAAGAAGAATGCAATAATCAAATAAAAAGTAAGAAAAGGAAAGCAACAATAACACCAACCATTGGTAAGTAATTGGTGAGCTGTAAGCACACAAGGTTTTTCGCAACCTGCTCGTACAAACAGGGGAAAAAAAAAAGCATTGGCATAGCCAATAGTTCTCGCCTTTGGGACCCTTTAAGTGTTTAGCATGCAGTAGTTGATGTTGCCCCAAGGATATTGTGCTGCAATAACTAAATAAATACTTATAAGGTCCCAAAAGCGAGACCTATTGGCTATGCCAATGCTTGTTAGATTGCACGAAAGTGACCAAATTGGGGCTCTTTACACGAGCACCAGATTACTTTACATAAATCCGATTCCTGTTTTTAAGTCACGGGAGAATGGTAGTTGCAGGACTAAGAGGGTCAAACGGGACAAAATAGGGATTAGTAGATTTGTGTTTTGTTAAGCCTGTGGGTGGGATGCAGTGGTAAAGCCATCAAACATAGCAGTGTGCGGTTTGAGGGTCTTACGGCTGTTGAAAGAAAGAAAAAAAGTGGGGAGGTTAGTAGTGTGTCGAGGTTTGTTATTGTGGTGGTTTTTGGAGAAGTAAGGTACACTATGTGTTGCAGACAGAAATATTTACCCGCTGCAGAGCAAGAAGATTGTACATACCAACCTTGTGGTTGTGACTGAAGAGAGAGCATGATTGACAAATCCCCCCAGGACTGGAAAATGAAAGCCGTATGTGCTTCTTGATGAGCCGCCTGCAGTCAGCTGGCCTGCAAGTGTCCACGTAACTAATAAACATCATCACAGCTGGTGCCTGGGAGAGAGGCAGGTGGGAGAGGCCAAGCTGCCCTTAACCCTAAAGGCGCGGTGACACACTGTGAGGAAGTGTCTGCCACTGCCTGGAGTGTGTGTGTGTGAAAATGCACTGCTGCTATCTGTTCGGTAAGGACCCAAAAGGAAGGAAGCTTGATTGCTAAAACAGCATCTTTCTATGGGTATGGCCGTATGGGAACAGTGTTTCCTCTGAATGTATTACGTTTCCTGTAAAATGGGACATCAGCCTCCCTTTGGTTTGAGAACTCTGCCTTAAGAGCCACAGTATCCAGGCTCCCGAGCTCCTCCAACCTCCCGAGCTCCTCCAACCTCCCTAAATGAACAATTACTCTCTCCCACATCGCTTCATGATCAAGGCGGCTGCAAACCTGTCAAAGGTGAGTGAAGTCGTGAGGAAATTAAACATAGTCATGAACGTGTTTGGGACCTCGAGCATTAATTAGTCTTCAGGGCGCTGGAAGTTTGTTGTTAAGAGAAGAGTGCATGTTGACGCAGTTTACATTATCTGTGGCAAGAGAGCTGTGCTAATTAAAAAACAAGGTACGGATACTTGCAATTCTCACTGCCTTGTTTGTGTGAAATGTTTATAAGTTTTAAATTGAAAGATGAAACCGTCTTCAGAACTGTTATTCGAATACAACTGCTGCCTTCACTCTGAGTGCGGATGGACTAACGGGATCTTTGGATTGCCATGTTTGTATTACGGTGCAATAACATCTCGTACTAATTAGCGGCCGGCCCAAGTGGGTGTAGGCCCATGTCTGTAACTGTTTTGAAATCAAATAAAGGTTTTAAAAAAAAAAAAAAAAAACAAGGAAGAACGAGTAGAAACGCGTGGCCGCAAAAGTGAACGTCATCTGTCTCCAATTAACTCTACCGCGAGATAGGCAAATGTAAACAAGCGCGGGCGCAATAATTGGAAACAGATGGCGTTGCTGCTTGCTCCTGCAAGGTGTCAGCCATGCATGCACGAGCGCTCATTGGAGAGAGTACAGTAGATGCACGAGTTTTCTAAAAAGTACAGACCGTTTCCAAGAGGTCACTCCTAAGCAGCACTTGCGCGCTGATTAGGCTTGACCTAAAAAGGACACGGCCATGTTGAAGTTCAAATGCTTTCCAATATACTCAGACCTACACAAACACATTATTCATTAAAGATACACTTATGGTCACACTGCAGCGCTGATACCCCATACCTTCTGGTCAAGTTCGCGCTAGATAAAACTCTGTAAAATAAATACCCTGCAATTCAATATTTCAAAATATACCAGGAACTACAAAAGTACATTTTTTTTGTAACCAAGAAGTGTTACGCAAACAAAAAGTTAAATAGGATCCAAACAAACCAGAACACTTTACTTGGTGAAGTGCAAATGACACATATTTGCAGAAACTCTATTTTCAAACATTACTGTTTGTACACTATAAAGTTTTATTAGTAAAGCTGCATGTCAGTGGGAAAATGTATGGCCATTTCAATGTAAAATCTGTCGATTACAAATGACAGTGCGCTACTACTTCATGCTTTAGTTATGTATTTGTTAAAAGGGATAATTTTTAAACATGATTTGAGAAACATTCCTGTCCCCGTCCTGATGAAATGCTGTTAATTAAATAAGAAGTAAGTCAGGGGTCATGTATATCATATGTGGCTAGATTTGTAATATGTGTGTGTATATATTATATATACACACATACACACACACATATGGGGGAAAAATAGTCGATTACATCAAACAAAAGTTTTTGGACAGCAGACATGCTAAATTTGCACATTTGAAGGAGCTCTCATGTGATAATGAAGAAAATGGCAGCTCAATGAATTAAGTAATTAAACCACGATCACATCATTTGAAACCAATTTTTTTGGTCAAGAGCATTACAAGTAGATTATTTAAGTCACTAGACCTGTAGGTCTAGTAACATTTTTATAATTTTTCGAGGCCCGCACTTTGATGGATCTGCTCTTTCCTGACTTGAAGGACCCAGTAAGCCTGACACCGTACACCTCGAATGCCCGTGACCTCATCGGTTGAGTTCCACAAGGATTCTCCCTGAGCACTACCCTCTTCGTTATATACATAATCCCTCTAGCCAGCATCATCCACTCTCACAATATCAATGTCCTTCACCACGCAGACAACACACAACTCATTCTCTCCCTTCCAGACAAGACGCCAAGTACCCGCATAACAACTGGAATTGTCCATTAGATGACGACCAAGTGTCTAAAGCTGAACACTGACAAGAACAAAATTGCGATCTTTGGAAAGAGTGCATCACTGTGGGACTCCAACTGAAGGCCAAAAGAGTTAGGACTGACACCAACACCCACGACAAGAACCTCAAAATCATCATCTACAACAAACTCGACATGACTGCACAAGTATATGCGGTCTCTGCCTCATGCTTCCATTCTCTGAAGCAGCTGAGGAAGGTTTTCAAATGGCTCCCTATCAGTACCCAGAACACCACCACGCACAGCCAGGCCACAATCAAGCTGGACTACGGGAACACCCTCTATGCCAGGAGCAACAAAAAACTCAACAGAGGGCTACAGATCATTCAAAACTCATCAGCCAGAATCACTTTCAACCACCAATGGCACACTCACCCCACACACCAGAAGGAGGTTCACTAACTCACAATTTAAACTCCGCACCCACTTTAAGGTACTGCAGAACACTGGCCCAGCATGCCTCAACATTTACACCAGCCTTCACAAACCTTCCAGGCACCTCCTCACAAACCTTCCACCCACCTCCGTTCATCCGAACAACTATTTTCACAAATCCCACAAACACTGAAAACAAGATCCATCAGTCGAGCCTTCTACTACATTGCTCCCAAAGCATGGAGCAACCTACTGCTAACATAAAATAATCCTCCTCACTGCCTGAATTCCGCATGAAGCTGAAGACTTGGCTTTTCGAGTAGTCCAACTAGGCCCTACGTGTGTTTGGAATAAACGCACACCGGCTCAGCGCCAGAGTACACTCCTGGGTGATCGTGCGTTCCAGACATCTACCTAACAGGAGAGGCCAGGTTCCTATAACTAACCCTCAAACTACGATCTTATATTAAACACAGCAAATGTGAACAAAGCCTCGTCAGCACTAAAGAAGACCCGCAGGGCACCTTAATTTGAAATGGAAGGCCTTCGCCCTCGCGAGCGACCTGCAGGAAACGTTCCAACACCCACGTTAAACCTCCTCAAAAGGTGGCGAGAACCAAGTAACCTCTTCCAAATGTAGACTTGTAACGAGCAGTCATGAACAACACAAACTATAAATGGAAATCCCAGGTATAATGTGGACTATTGCTTCCAGCGAAATGCGCGCCTCCTCGCAGCCATATTTATCGTTTGCCATTACGCTGGCTTCCCTAATAACTGGCTTCTGATCCAACCATACTTCACTCGCAAACCGAAAAGGTTTACGGTGTCGAGTGCCTAGGGAACATTGTGACCAGCACCACCACTTACCTCTTCTCTTCGTTCGACAGAGATGAGAAAAACCCGCACCTCTTCAAAATGTGTTCGATTCGCAGGCTAATGGCGGCAGCGCATGCGCACAAGTATAACCATTGAAAGAGAAGAGACTACCAACAAGACCTGTGGGTCAATTGGCTGTGTCTTTTTTCCATGTCTATTTCCATGAATAGACAAGTGCTTCGGAAACCAAAGAAGGACTGTCATCAGAGGAGGAAACTGCGACAATGGCGTTTCCCTATGACGCTTTCAGTGCTTGTCGCATCTCTACTTTCTTTGGAAAGCTATCATCGGAATTAATTTTCCCGTTGTAGCGTTAGCCACCTGCGCGTAGTGGCCAAATGAATCCCAGCATCCCTGCCCACATTTAGTGGGTTTATGTGAAACGCAGTGCTTTAAATGGGAAAAATAAGTGCAGGTACCCATTAAAATGAGTTAGAGGTGTGGCAAATGGGACGAGTTAGGGCCGCGCTGAGAGCAAGAAATGATGATACATAATGACCTCTGTACCAGTTACAGAACATATCAAAACGCATGAGAAATGCGTTTATGTAAACAAATCAGGTTAACTCATTACACAAAAAGAAAGCCAAACCGGATTATATGTTAACATTTCCTTGTTTTGTTATATTTACTGCTTCTTAATGCCATATGTTATTTGTTGTTGTTTGGCACCATACTATATATTCTCAAGCGGGTGATCCAGCGGGAGACTGGGAAAAATGGGGAATAACATTTACCGATACCCTCCCTGCATCGCAGACCCAACGTCACACTAGCTCATTCACACACGCAGTCATTGGTGGGGCCCATAACACCAACACTCATACATCTCTCTTACGAGTCTGTACACAGGAGGGATGAGTAATTCAAATGCTGGACATGTGGGGGGGGGAAAACCTTGTAACCTATAGGGAGAGAAAAGTTATTTTACAAAATATACATTAACATCCTTCGCCTATAGATTCTTAATCCTAAACATCAAGGCACTCCACCCACTTGGTCAATGGACCAATTTAGTTGATTTGGTTGATGGTGATTTATAACCAGCTAAAACACATTCTAAGACTCAGAATCCTTAACTTTCTTAATGAAAAACCACAACTCATTATTTCTCGTTAATCAATAATTGTTTATCTAAATTTTCATAATGACTTATATTCGCATTTGTCTCGTCAAAGTTTAGAATTTCTAGATCAATTCAAGTAAATCGCAGAACATCATATTTACCTAATCTGGCTATTTGGAGTCCTCTGATTCATTGGCTCTGCATAATCAAATTTTGTCGTAAATTATCCAAAAAGCAGGCCAAAGCTCAAAGTTCTTTGCTCAGCACGTTACAGTCCCAATTTCTCAAAGGACCAGAAATCGTGCAAGCATCTATCATAGTCCGTTGATTTAGAAAAAGTTTGTTGTCATCAAACGGTCGGGCAGCATCTGGATCATCAGGAAAGGCATCACAACGAAGGTGGGAAAAATGATGGAAACGATCTCTCTCCAAAAATAATGAAGAAGACGACCAAACAACGAACGCACCCCCTCTCTATTCTACCACTTTTTTTATAATGAAAGCAAGTTAAAGAAGTTACAATTTTAAGCTTTAGGACAGTCGTGATTGGCTGGTTGGGAGCGTACGATTTATATTCCCAGATTTTCAGTACAGTTCGAGGGGTGAGATCATTTGTCAGCAAAGTGTCAGCTTGTTCCGGTTTTCTGTAAGGTTGATTGTTCCCCTATCTTGGCGAATGTCCCGTTCCATATCCTTGACCGGAGACACGTTGTGCAAAGGTCGCCAAGAGGTTCAAGATACATACTCGCACATGCGCAATTGATTCCATGCCTCACGAGACAGTGGCCACTTCTGCGTGCGATGTTAGCGGCCATATTGGATTTAGGCACAGATGTCAACTTAAGCAAAACAAACACAAAAGAGTAATTAATACATAGAAATGGTGATTCTAATGTTAACCCCTTACTAATCCCTCTATGTGTTTATATTTATCTAGCATATAGCGACATTTAAAGCCATTATATTCACCTTTTTCGATCCACTTCAAGGATGCAACATCACAAAGCAACATATATCATGCAGTATTCTATTACCACATATACTATTATTAATATGCGTACAGATTTTAGTTATAAAGGTTATTTAGCCAAGCAAAATGCAAATCCCACATGTACCTTAAGTATTAATAATGTTGATTAGTATACATGCAACACTCGTTTAATAATATTATAGTTAATAGATTATATAATTAGTATTTTCATGCAAGAATAGAGGAGGTATACAACATTTTGCACTACCTGCTCCATCAATCCCCCCTTTGGTGATTTTATCACCAGAATACCTAACATTTTTGTAAATTTTATGAAAAAAAAATGAATTCATTGATTTTTAGTTCACATTTCTGTTTCCCCAATTTCTTCCCTTCTCGCTTTTCTATACCTACTATCTTTCATTCCTTCTAATTCTACTTCTTCAAATTCTCTTTCTCGTCTTTTATTCTCTTTCTTTTTCAAAGTTTCTCTTTTTACATTTTTCTGTATTTTCTTTCTTTTGCAACATAAACATCCTAGTCTTAAAACTAATACTAGAAAAATTACACAGGTTAGTGGAAATAGGATTTTACCTATAAATGTACTACCTAATTTTAATAGAAGATCATTTCTTTCCAATCTTTTCCCAAACACCTTCAACCTCCAGAGGTGCAATTTCCTCATGCAAATCAGTTATATTTTTAATGTTTGACTTTAGATCTTGACTTTCGTCAGGAATGTAAGTACAACAATGTTGAACTTTCAGCATTCCATAGACTCCACCCTCTTTTGCCAAAATGATATCATGGACAAGTCAATTTTGCATTACCATGGCACTCATGGCAACCATTTCTGTATTTACCAATAAAAATCCTCCAGCGGTGCTTGTTGACAAGCGATCCACTACTGTTGATAATTTTCTAATTTTATGTGCATTCAGAGATATTCCCACTGCTGGTATCAATGCTCCAAAAATGTCTCCCACAATTTCTGACCAAGATTCTCTCTTTCTACGTGTTAGTTGTCTACCTAACTCATGTACACCATCTCTTCCTCTTCCCACATGGAATATCTTTGGGAAAACCAGGCCCACGTAACATGTGCCAAACCAGTGATCTGGTAATCGATAATATGCTTTGTTCCCTCAGATAAAATATAATCCCGGAAAAACTTGATCATTTCCTCCTTTAAATCCCCATCCACCCATGATTCGATATGTATCATGGCAATCACTGTTACCTACAAAATAATTATCATATACAGTTTGATTCCTTCTAATACACAACTTTCCTTTCTGAGGCCAATCTAAAGCCATTGTTGGACTAGCTTCTCCTTTCAAATGTTTTTCCTTTTCAACATCCCAGGCTGTCTTTTCCTCTCTTCCCTCAGAGGCTTTCTTTTGCATTTTCAATCTCCTTTCCTCAACCATATCCAAGAACACCTTCTCCTCTTTCTTTAAACTACAAGTTAGATTATTTCTAAATATGGACTCTAATGTTAGTTCTTTAGTTTCTAAGAAAAATTCGCCTAATACCTTTGCAGGTTTTACTTTATTTAATTTATTAATTACAGGTACTTGTGAAAATATGTTATCGACATCTGAAAAATAATATTCTAATTTCCCTATTTTGTAAAACAGACTTGCTATTACACTACATGTTATTCCATACGTTACTGGGAGGTGATGATAGGTCACTCCCTCAGACACAGATGCAGGTAACTGCATGCAGACGTAGCAGTCCCTCACGTCCATCGTCTTTACATATTCATTCAGTAATTTTGAAAATAGATTGTTAGAGAAATCATTTATGGACCTGTCTTTATGTAAGTAATTTCTATCTATTTTAGTCGGATATACTTCCTGAATGTTTTCAACATTGGTTTTATTCTTACTATGTCCTTCTATTGTTTCTAGTGTAACCTTAAATGAAACCATTAGCGCTAACGCACTCCACAGAAGCATTAGTAATCCTGTACAACAACAACAAATTTTGAACCATCTTCTAAGAAATACACATTTAGTTTTTCTACTTTCTGTGTTTGCCATTTCGAAAAATGATCAGTGTCTTTTGACTTAGCCTCTTCTACTTCACAACTAGTTTTGTCTAACCCAAGGCTCTAAGCACCTACTTGGTTCTATCAGTTATGTCCTTTCTAGTTATTTATTGTCTTTCCATTGGTATCACTTTTTGGTCTTTTCAGTTTGGCATTTGATCGTCTTTTACTTTTCTTCCACAATCTTGACACAGAACTTCCTGAACATCAGTTTCTTCTCCAATGTCGGATAAGATCACTCTCAGGATTTCCGATTCTTTGTTTTCTTCAACCACTTCTGGTACAGTCACCTCTGGATTTTCTTGGCTATCCGCCTCTTCTTTTATTTCAGGCAGCGCCACATATGACCATTCCGGCGACTTATACTTCTGGTTAGGTTTTCTTGTTCTCTTATTTTCCTCTGTTGTCGTTTTTCCCTCATCTTTCAACTTTTCTTGACTAGATACTTCATTCACTTGTTCAGCTCTAGGGGAATTCACTCGTGTCAATCGGTATCTCAATCTCTTTATTTTGTTTGGCCAAATTTCATCTTTTGCTGATCTTTTCAATTTATTTCTTTTATCATTTTTTTCAGCTCTCCATGCTCTTTACCTCAGAACTCGACCTTCTGGTACTTCTTCATCACTGTCTTCTGATTCTGTTTCAACTTGACTCTTACCTTCAACTGTTTTTCTTTCCACCACCTTTTTAATTTTCCTTACTTCTGTCCCTCCTCGTGGTTCTTCCACACAATCTTCCTGCTGATTAACTGTCCCTTCCTCTAGCTGGATGTTTGAATTCCCTTCAACTCCTCGGGGGTCTGCCACAAAAATCTTTCCCTCACTATCTGTATCTGGCACCTGACCATCTGCTTCTGTTACTTCAGGTGGAATTTCTCTCAACTTTTCATCAGGGATTTCCTTATCAAAAATGTCTTTAATTGTCTCTCACTGCTTTTCTCTTCTCCAGTGTGTACTTGGGCTTGTTCAGTTTCTGAGTCTGAGCTGGTGCCTGAGATCTGCAACTTTCTTCTTAAGGGAATGTTCTCTGGGGCAATGGTCAAATTTGGTTCTGACTCCCCCCTTTGAGGATTTTGTCTTGTTCTGGAGTCCTCAGTATCCGATTCAGAACTAGTTTCTGACTCTTCAAAGTACTCTCCTTCCTTGTTATCCACTGGGTTTGGAATTCACAAGGTATGACTAGCATGGATCCAGTTCTTTACTCCTGCACACTTCACAGCTGTGGTCGTAGTTAGAATCACTTGTCGTGGTTTTCCCCAACGTGGGACCAAACAGTTCCTTCGTCTGTGCACTTTAATTCTCACCCAGTCACCTGGGCTTAGATCATGAGCTGGCTTCTTTTTAAGGGTGGTGGCATCCGATCCAACCTGATGAAACACAGAATGTACGTCGTCAGCCAGCCCCTTACAGTAATCCAACACCAAGTCATCAGAGATAGGCAATAACTTGTTGACTGGTATGAATACATGCCTCATTGCTCTCCCCATCACAATCTCGTGGGGACTCAAACCTGTGTTCCTACCTGGAATTGATCTAATAGTCATGAGTACCAGAGGCAAGACATCAGGCCATTTCAGTCCTGTGGCTAAACACATTTTTCCAAATCTGTTTTTAATAGTGCCATTTACCTGTTCCACCACACCAGAAGCCTCTGGGCGATAGGCACAATGCAGTTTTTGTTGTACATTCAATGCTTCACAAATTAGCTTCATGATTTCATTATGGATACGCTTTCCTCTATCTGATTCAATTGTAACTGGAAACCCAAATCTAGGGATGAATTCCCTCAAAAGCAGTTTTGCAACTGTAATTCCATCACTTCTTCTTGTGGGATATGCTTCTACCCATCTAGAAAACAGGCAGACCATCATCAAAACATACCTCAACCTGTTACAGGAGGCATCTCAATGAAGTCGATTTGCATTCTGGTGAAAGGCCCTCCTTCTTGATCTATCGTTCCTAGACTTACAACTGTTTTCCTTCCAGGATTGAACTGTTGACAAATAAGGCATCTTTGACAAAGGCTCTCAGCTACAGGTCTGAATTTTGCATTATAACATGTCTGCTTAAATAATCTAATTATTGCGTCTCTTCCTACATGTGCTTGTCCATGATACATCCGTGCCATGGCTGACACCATGCTATCAGGCATAAGTGGTCTTCCATCCCGATAAACCCACACATGATCTGTTTCTCTTGGTGCACATCCTGCTTTTACCCATTGTCTCATTTCCTCATCTCCTGCTTCTTCCTGTAACTGCCTCACTTCTTCCCATGTTTTTGCAATGTTAGTAAACAACAAGGGACATGAATTCATTTCCTTTTCCTTTGCCCTATTTACTGAATTCTGGTTTCTCGCACAATATTGAGCCATATCATTTGCATATTTGTTACCTACTGCGATGTAATCTCCGTTCTTCGAATGTGCAGCACATTCACAAAAGCCAATTGCTTAGGCAGCTGTATCGCCTCAAGCAATTTCCCAACCACTTCAGCATTCTTTATAGGGGTTCCACTTGAAGTCAAAAATCCTCTCTGTGACCAAATTTGGCCAAAGTCATGCACAACACCAAAGCCATACTGAGTATCGGTTATCACAGTCACTCTCACATTCTTTCCCAACTTACATGCTCTTGTTAATGCGAAGAGCTCAGCTATATGGGCTGATTTTACTCCTTTTAGGTAAGATGCGTCCATTACTGCTGCAACTGTGCATACTGCATATGCTGCCCTCAGAATCCCTTCGTCTGTTCTCAAGCATGACCCGTCCACAAACATCACGTAGTCACTTTCTGACAAAGGTACATCTTTTATATCAGGACGTGGTTTGGTACAGAAATCAAGTACATTCAAACAGTCTTGATCCACATCGTCTCTGACTTCCACATTCTCTGCATCAGGTAATAACGTTGAAGGATTCACATTCAAACATCTCACCAGGCTTACATTTGTTGCACCTAATATGACTTTCTCATATTTAGTCAGCCGACTATACGTCATGAACTGAGTGCGGATCCTTGTTAAAAGGATTGCCACATCATGAGGTACAAACACTTGCACAGGATATCCCATCACAATTCCTTCACTCTGTTCCAGACTCTTACAGGTGGCAGCCACCGCTTTCAAACAACCTGGCAAATGCTACAGCTACAGGGTCGAGTATAGCGGAAAAATATGCAATTGGTCTTCTCAGTTTCCATGTTTCTGTATTAATACAGAGAGTGCACATCCATTTCTTTCACTGCAGTATAGTTCAAATTCTTTTTCATAATCAGGCATACCAAGTGCTGGTTCCTCGCACAAACTGTCTCTCAATTGTTTAAAGGCTGTTAGTTCTTCCCTATTTAATTCAATGGGGTCGTTTACATCACTTCTCGTCAGGCATACCAAAGGTTTTGCTATCAGGGAAAAGTTACTTATCCACTGACGACAATATCCAACCATTCCAAGAAACATTCTTACTTCTCTTTGTGTCATTGGGGCTCTCATTCCTTTTATTATCTTGATTCTCTCTGCTGTTATTTTCCTCAGTCCTTTTTCAATATTTTGTGGCCTAAATATTGTACTTTTTTCTGACAAAATTGCAATTTCGATGGGGATACTTTAAGTCCTCCATCTGCTAGATGATTTAGCAATGCTATGGTATCCACTACACAAGCTTCTCGTGTTTTTGACGCCACAAGCACGGTCGTCAATGTATTGGACTAGTACTGAGCCCTCGGACATCTCTAGATCTTCTAAGGACTTTTTCAATATCTGGTTAAATATTGACGGGCTCTCTGTATACCCCTGTGGGATTCGGCAACATGCCAAAATACGTTCGCCTAAACGGAACGCAAAAATCTGTCATGATGCAATGGGATGGAAAAGAAAGCATGACACAAATCAATCACTGTGTACCATTCTGCATCATGTGAAATCTGATACAAAATCACAGATGGATTTGGTACAATAGGACAACATGACACAACAATCTTGTTTATTTTTCTCAAATCTTGCACTATTCTAAATGTTCCATTAGGCTTTTTCAGTCCCATAATTGGTGAATTACATGGACTACTCATTATTTCTCTCAAAATACCTTGTTTAATCATTTTCTCTATTATAGGAGTAACTCCTTCAATTATTTCGGGTGTCCATTTGTACTGAGGAATATTTGGGTAACTTATTCCTTCTTTTACTGTCACTTTTACAGGATCTACATTTTTCATTAATCCCACATCTTCTCCTGTGAAATCCCAGACTTCTGCTTTTACTGTCTTTTTCAGTTCTTTTGGTAGTTCTTCAGGGTTAAATACAGCAAATGCTTCAGTAATTTCGGTTTCCATATTAGCCATAGTCATTTTATACAGTCAGTCAGTCAGTCAAAGAAGTCTTTTTTCGATTTTCATCATAAAAGACATACTATACATAATAAAATCCATATAAAACAGTTATATCAACATAACAATACATATGTAGATTATAAAACCAATAAAAATTATTAAATGTGCATATTATTAAAACACGATGACTGTACATAGTTGGTAAATATAATAAACACATGATACCTAACCCTGTAGCCATAGAAATAACAGTTATTAAAATCGACAAAATGATATATATAACACAAGTTAGATTTTAACCTTCCGAGTCCTAAGAATCCAAACCCAGCTGATAAATTTAGCAACACATATAACCACAGGTTTTGACGTGTCAGATTTCAAAATTCTACTAGCAACCTGTGCAGAACGAGTTCTCATTAATCGGCATACTGGACGGAGCCACACACGCCGTGAAAATAGATATGCCGGACAACAAAAGAGAAAATGATCCAGAGTTTCTATCTGGTCCACACAAAAGGGGCACTTATCACTACCAAGAGGGCTCCAGCTTTTTGTTAGCCCTCACAGTGGTAGGGAGCCCACTCTAAACTGGTGATACAGTTTACGATCAAGTTGCTTCGTAATAGTGTCCCAATATCCTTCATAAGCGGACTCATCCTTAAGAACAAAAAACGTTACTGTCATAGAACTACCCATAAGGGAAGCAAATCTCCTGACCTTAATCATGCTCCAGTAAGCATCCCTCAGAACAGTTTTCGAAGGGAAAACAGCTGTGTCCGGATTAGCCCAAAGATTTCCCATCCCTATATCAATCAACAAAGTTTTAATTCCGGTCAACCAAGTAATCCTATGTGAACCCTCAAGCCCTTTGACTTCCAGTAGTGCTTTGGCATAAATAGACAGTTCCGGTGTGGTCCACAGACGTCGCCAAAACGCGAGAGGTCTGTACCTTACCATGTCCTCAAGGGTCTGGAAGCCTAAATCATATAGTAATGGGATACAAGGTGTTGATTGAGGAAGCCCTATTGCGGACCTAAGAAATTTATTCTGTGCAATCATTAGTTTAGACAAGTTACTAAATCCCCACAATTCAGCACCGTACATAATGGCAGGGAGAATCTTGGAACCGTAAATCTTCATCAGGGGAGCAATAGGTTTAGTTAGGGAATGACTATGCTCTTTCAACAAAGCGCCACCTAATTGGGCATGTTTAAGAACAAGGAGATCCAGCTGATGCTTCCAACTACAATTCTCACTGAAGGTAACCCCCAAGTAGGTAAACACAGCCGTTTGCTCCAAAATAGCACCTCCCATACGAACCTGCGCACTAATACGCCTTGGGCCACGGAAAACCATAAACTTAGTCTTGCCTACATTTATTTTCAACTCATGTTCGCGGCAAAATAACTCAAAACGAGACAGGGCCGACTGCAGCCCTGTCTTGTCTTAGAGATCAAAAGAGTATCGTCCGCGAACATGAGGAGGGGGATCTTCATGCCAGCCAGAGTGGGAGCGTCCGTCGGATGGTCAGAAAAATAACTTATAACCCTGTTAATGAACAGTGAAAACAGGGTAGGGGCAAGCACACACCCTTGGCGAACTCCTTTCGAAACCTTTAATCTTTCTGTCACCTCCCCTGGTTTACACCAGCGAAGACGGGCATACGTGTTTTCATGGATATTTACCAGGATCGACACCAACTCTTTAGGCATACCCATCTCCAAGAGAACTTCCCATAACTTAGCCCTTGGAACAAGATCAAACGCGGACCGTAAGTCCACAAAGGCCGCAAAGAGCTTACCACCCCCGAGAAAAACCTCCTTCCAATATAAAAGGACAACCCTAAATGCTTGATCCTGGGTCCCTATATGGGACCGAAACCCCGCCTGAAGGGGAGATAACACATTAGTTTTGATCATCCAATTCTGTATGCGACCCAGTACTAGGCGAGCTATGATTTTTTGTACTGCGTCTATGAGACTAATTGGCCAATAGTTGGCTGGGGCAGAGCGATCGCCTTTCTTGTAGATCGGCAATATCTCCGCCCCAAGCCACGAGTCAGGAACCGAAGCTCCACCCGCAAGGCCATTAGCTAGCATCGTCAAGTACGGGACCCATACTTCTTGCTCTTGTTTAAATAAATCAGCGGGGATACAGTCTGGTCCCGGGGCTTTGCCACTCCGAATAATTTTTAATACAGACTTCACCTCGCAAGGAGTAAATTCCAAGGGGGTTTCAAATACAGGGGAAAATGTAATAGAAGTGGGCTTATCGCTGACCTTGAACTGCTCCTCGATAATACGCAACCCACTGCTGGGGCTCGACATGAGTAGTGGGCCGCATATCAAGGGGGCGATTGCCCCATTTAAGAAGGTGCCAAAATTGAACCATATTATGACCGTCACAAGCCTGGTATAAATCCCTCCAACGGTCCTCATCCCAATTTTGCTTTGCCTTTAATTGGGCGAGTTTGTAGTCAGCCCTGCATTTTTGGATGGATACAGGTAACCTGGATTTAATGGCCTGAATCATAGCACTTTGGGCCTTTCTACAATCATTATCATACCAGGTACAGGATCTCAACTCTTTACCTTTGTCTGTAGGTGGTAGAACTCTTACAAAAAAAGATTTAAGTTCTGAAAATAGTGCATTATGGATGTCCCGAATTTTACCCTTAATCTTTTCCTGGGACTTCAGACAGTTGAGTGTTACCATAGTATTACTGACCAGGTTCCTAATTGAAACCCGTGTATCCTCACTTGTGGCAATCTTAGGCCATCGCACCCTTCTTTTATCATTGGTTAGAATTACATCTACAGATGCAGAAGCATCATCGGTCGTAAGGGAGCTAGTAAAACTATTATCGTTAATGGATACGATGAGGGGATTATGATCACTTTCTACTCTACTTGTTACCACCATATCAACAATAAGAGGCCACATCTCCAAGTTAGCTAAAATATAGTCAATACGACTCCCAGTTCTGCCATTATCAAAAGTCATCCTCCCTAGCCTATCTGACTTAGTTCTCCCATTAACGGCCCTCAAGCCCATGTTTAAACATAAACCCTTCATATACAGGGCAGCTTGTGTCCATTTCCTTATTGGAGTCAGCTCCAACTGGGGAACACCCCAAAGAGAATCCTCAACCTCGGTTAGATCCCCTCTGTCCGCACCCAAGGGCTCAAAACAGGTGTTGAAGTCCCCGATGTGAGAAAGTGCCCTCTTTCTTGCATGGTATGCCCCCACGTTTTGCTAAATTGCTGAATGTACTTTCACTGAGTGTACCCTGGACTCCTGCCAATCAGGTGCCCAGGGCCTATGTTCCTTCCTTAAACACACAAACTCCAAATTGGCAAACCCTGGCCACATGTCAGACAGGATATCCCATCACAATTCCCTCACTCTGTTCCAGACTCTTACAAGTAGCAGCTACTGCTTTCCAACAACCTGGCAATGCTACAGCTACAGGGTCTAACATTGCTGAAAAATATGCAATTGGTCTTCTCAATTTTCCATGTTTCTGTATTAAAACAGAGAGTGCACATCCATTCCTCTCACTGCAGTACAGCTTGAACTCCTTTTCATAGTCAGGCATTCCTAGTGCTGGCGCCTCACACAAACTGTATCTCAATTTCTTAAAAGCTGCTAATTCTTCCTTACCTAAATCAATAGGATGTTTCACATCACTTCTCGTCAGTCGTACCAATGGTTTTGCGATCAGGGAAAAGTTACTTATCCACTGATGACAATATCCAGCCATTCCAAGAAACATTCTCACTTCTCTCTGCGTCATTGGGGCTCTCATTCCTTTTATTATCTTGATTCTGTCTGTAGTTATTTTCCTTAGTCCTTTTTTGATTTTATGACCTAAATATTGTACTTCTTTCTGGCAAAATTGTAATTTCGATGGGGATACCTCAAGTCCTCCATCTGCCAAATGATTTAACAAAGCTATGGTGTCCATTACACAAGCTTCTCGAGTTTTTTTTGTTTTTTGTTTTTGAAAAACTTTATTATGCAAAAAAGCATCATTACAAATATGGGCCTACAACCACCAGGGCCGGCCACTAGTATATACATGTCAATTGCTTGACGTCACGGAGCAGCGACTGATCCCCAGAGGCTCATCAGGGTTACAGGAGATATTCTCGGCAACTCAGAAGTTAGGCAGGATACAAATATTTTAAATTTTAAAAGAAAAGAACAAACAAAGAAACAAGGAAACAAAACTCAAGGCGAGAAAGAGACTAGACGGTGTTGAGCGCCGACGGGGGGACCCCACCATACCAGGTAGCAAATCAGGAGGACAATAGAGATGACCGGGGGGGAGGGAGGCAGCGGGGAAGTCAGAACAATCAGCTAAAAGGGTACAGTACGCCAGGAACCTCAGGATCAGGGGGACAGAGAAATGTCCGGAGTATCTTCAAAAATGGGCGTACAGATGTTACCTCGGTAGGTGTTCCACTGACCCCAAATTCTACCCCACGCCCCGGGCTTGTCCCGAACCAGATATACTGTCTTCTCTCTGAACATGCACCAGTCCATGTTCTCCTTCCACACTGACACGGTGGGAGGCCGTCGGGAACCCCAAAGCTGCGCGATATCCCGCTTTGCAATCATGTTCCCAAGTGCCGCCCACCGGGCCTGGGCTACGTTGTAGTCATTCGGCTCCCATACATTCAACAAACATCGACGAGCCTCAGGCAACAGAGCGACCCCAGTGACACACTCCTTTACAGCATGCACACGGTGCCAATATGCCGCAACCTCGCGGCACTCCCAGAGGATATGAAGGAAGGTGGCGCTCATTCCACAACCGCGCTTACACAGCCCATCCGGAGAAAAACCCATCACAACCAAATGAGGACCCGTCACATAAACACGGTGAAGAATTTTGAGCTGGACGAGACGGGCAGGAATGGCGACCTCTTTCGGGGAGGACAGTGCGGACTGCCAGTCTTCGTCATCCAACTCCAACCCGTCTCCGGTCCAGGCCTCCCGAAGACGCACAAGGAGGTTCGCCCGATTGTTGATTAATTTCTTATAAATCAAGGAAATCGTACTATCGGGCAGATGACCATCAAGTATACGGTCCTCGATTGGTGAAGATGCAGGGACTGTGGTACCGGCCCCGAAGACAGACAGCAAAGCGTGGCGAACCTGTGCATATCTGAAGAACTCCCTCTCACTCAACTCATACTCACTCTGAAGCACCGCAAAGGATTTGACCGCACCTTTCACCCAGAGATCACCCACTCTGCTAATGCCAATCGTATCCCAGTTCTCAAAACCTTTTGTTGTCCAGAGGCATCCCAATCTGTCCGATGCAAACAAGGGGGTCGCTCGTGTCAGGCGATCATTCCATCCCATGGCCACATTGGCATCCTTCCACACACGTACTGCAATCTTAGTGGGTCCCGTTAGGTTCCTCCCCGCCGTCCGAGAGTAGAGCGCTCTGTTGAAGTTGCCACCAGGCAACTGATATTTATCCATCTCGAAAGCCGGATTTGGACCGGGTGCATACGTAGCATGGTTGATAGCGGACAACTGGGAGGCCCAACAATACCTCCTGATGTCCGGGAGCGCAATGCCTCCGTCATACCAGGGGAGAGTCAGTTTTGCAAGAGCGATGCGTGCGCGACCGTCCCAAACAAGACTCCTCTGTAAACCCTCCACCTCCCGGAAGTAGGCCGCCGGAATAATATCGAAGGAGTTCTGGAGTGCGTGATGAAATCGGGGCAGGGACATCATTTTAAAATGTGGCGCTCGACCGAGTGGCGACAACGGCAATCTACGCCACCGAGCCACGTCCAACTTCAATCGCCGGAGAGGAGCGGACCGCCGGGTCTAACGATACGTAGACCCCCAAGTACTTGAAACCGGATTGTGAAATTTGAATGGGAAACCTATTCGGCAAGGGGGGAAGGCCACCGGAAATAACAAAGACACACGATTTAGACCAATTAATGATCAAAATTGAGTTTTTACCGAAAGAAGTGAGGACGTCAAAGAGGACGTTAAGGGATTCACGCGGGGAGGTGAGGTACAAAAGAATATCGTCGGCGTACAACGAAACCCGGTCCTCAAAGCCAGGGGCCCACTGAATGCCCCTTATCGACAGTTCCCATCGGAGCCAGGCTGCGAGCGGTTCTAAAGCAAGAGTAAAGAGCAGGGGGGACAACGGACACCCCTGCCTAGTACCCCTCCCGAGAGCGAAGGACTGGGACACCCTCCCATTGACAACAACCTGAGCTAGCGGATCCGTATATAAAAGTCTCACCCAACTAATAAATCCCGCACCGAAACCGAACTTCGCCAGAGTGGCCCAAAGATATGGCCATTCTATAGTATCAAAGGCCATCGTGGCGTCCAAGGAAGCCAAGATGGCCGGCTCGGAAAGAAACTCCGCCCTGGTGAGGACGCCATGTAAACGTTGCAAATTGAGAGCAGTGTTCCGGTGCGGAATTAAACCAGATTGATCCGGATGAATCAGGTCACAGATAACTGCGAGTAAGCGATTAGCAAGGGCGAGAATCTTCGGTTCAGCATTCAATAGGGAAATAGGCCTGTATGTGGCACAACGATCACGAGGCTTGCCCTCCTTAGGAATCACAACTATAGTGGCCAGACGCTGGTCACAAGGGAGGGAACCAAGCTCACGCGACTCCAGAAACATATCACGGAGAAACGGTGCGACTTTATCCGGGCGCAATTTGTACAATTCAATAGGCAATCCATTGGGGCCCATAGCCTTGCCAGAACGAAGGGAACGAATCGCGGTAGCAATCTCGTCGGCCGACAACGATGCCTCCATGCACTCTCGATCCTCCTCAGACAGGCAGGGCAGCGCAATGTCCCTCAACAAGAAACGGGAGTCATCCTCATCTCTGTCGGACACCGGGGAGTAGACCACACGAAAATAATCAGCAAAACACTCCACAATCTCGCCAGGGTCAGTCACATGCACACCGTCGGAATTCTGAAGCACAGGGACCACACGGTTCGCTCTCTCTTTCTTATCAAGCCATGCAATCAATTTACCCGCCTTATCCCCAACATCATACAGTCTACCTTGCTGTTCCCTGTACATTGTCTTGGCGGCATCCGTAACAAGGGATTTATATTCAAACTGTTTCAAGCTAAGGGCGTGGAGCCTATCCTGGGTGACACCTAAGTCTAGATCAGCCTCCAACTCCAGTATTTCGGCCTCCAGCCTCACGACCTCCCCATTCCTAGCTTTCTTGGTCTCAACTATTAAAGATAGGGCCTGTCCACGAATAACAGTTTTGAAGGCTTCCCACAGGGACACTGAGGACAAAACAGACCCCTCGTTCTCTAGGAAGTAGTGGTCGAGTGACTTAATGAGGCTGTTGCGAGTCTTGGGGTTGCGTAGATGCCAAGGGTTAAAATGGGCGATCAGCCCCGCGGCTTGCGTCCCCGTGTCGAAAAGAAGCCACACAGGGGAGTGATCTGAAATGCCCCGGGCCAAATGTCTAACCTCCCCAACATGGGAGGATTGGGCCGCGGGCATGAGGAAGTAATCAAGCCTGGAGAGACTCCCATGAGCCCCGGAGTGGAAGGTGTATTGACATTGCGTCGGATGCATTAACCTCCAGCAATCCACCAGACCAAAGGTGTCCAAAAACCCACCAAGCCATGATTGGGAAACGGGAAGGGCCCTAGGGGGGTGGCGATCCAGCTCGCCGGATAGCACGGAGTTGAAGTCCACACCCATGAGGAGAAGACTATCGGGGAGTTCCAGCAACATCCGACCAACATCAGAGAAAGTGGAGGTCTGGAGGCCTGGGGGAACATATATCGTGACTAAAGAAAGAGTCTTACCCTCCCACCTACCGATTAGGGCGGCATAACGCCCTCTGTCGTCAAGGATGACATTATCAATCTCTAGTGGGAGGGAAGACCGGACCAGAATGCCAACCCCTCTGGAACCAGTGGTGAACCCGGAGTGTGCAACCAAGCGGTATCCCCACCTATTCATAGCATGACACACGTTGCCAACCAAATGCGTCTCCTGCAGGAGTACCACATCAGGAGTCAAACAACGCAAATATTGCAGTACAACACCCCGTTTGATACGATCCCCCAATCCATTGACGTTCCAAGATATCAACCTCAACCCACTACCCCCCATCCCCACAAAAGTAGCATGAGTCTCCCCACAGAGAGCAGGACACCTGAAGCAGAGAAAGAACTAATATGCCGCCTTGAGAAAAGAAAACACAAACACCCCCTCCCACCCACCAACCGAAACCCGTTACAACTCCCCCCTCCCTGCACCCCTGCAGACTATACAGCCACCCCAAAATGCAGTGTACCTGTCGCCCTAACAATCCCATTCTACAAAAAGACCCCAGAGGAGGAGAGAGGCCCGTCTCCACCCGCCACCCGGACGCGAACTACAATAAGGCAAAATATACAAAAGAAGTAGAACCCAACTGAGCAATGTCCGATTGTCAAGGTTAGGGACCGAGAGGTCACTTCTGTGGAGGCTCACCACCCTCGGCACCGCCAGGGTGCCCAGCTCGATCGCCCCGACCAGGCAGGGAATCCAACCAGTCACTCACATTGTCCGGTCGCTCGAAAAAGAAGGTCCGGTCCACATATTCCACTCGAAGCCTGGTAGGGAAAAGCACAGCATACTTTAATCCCAGGTCCCGGAGACGTCGCTTAACCCCCTGGAAGCCCATCCTCTGTCTCTGGACAAGTTGAGTGAAGTCCGGGAAAAAATTGACAGAGGAGTTTTCGAATTTCACCGGGCCGTGCACTCTCGAAGCCTGCAAAATCGCATCACGGTCCCTGAAATGAAAAAGTTTTGCGATGATAGGCCTCGGAGGAGCGCCAGGCTTGGGCTTACCGCCCGGGACACGATGTGCACGCTCCACAGCAAAAAACTTGCTCAGTCCAGAAGTGGCAAGATGGGTGAGGATTAGATCTTCGACCAGGAGGTCAACCGAACGAGTCTCAGGATTCTCTGGAACACCTATGACGCGAATGTTATTGTGTCTTGCCCTGTTCTCAAAATCCTCCAGCCGATGGGACATCAGGTCGTTGGCCGATTTCAGAGCGCCAAGGTCTGTTTGAAGTTCCGACACATCGGCCGTAAGGCTGGAAGTCTTCAGATCCAATGACTTCACCTTCTCGTTAGTCTTAGACAGGTCGGCCCTGATTAGAGTGACATCAATGGCGACCATGTCAATTTTACGAGCCAGAGCCTCATACTTCTGGCCGATGGTCTCCTTAATGCCGGTGATGGCGCCCATAATGTCCTGCAGGGACAAGTCAACAGAGGCAGAAGGGTCCTCTCTGGCGTCCTCCGGGGTACCGCTGGAGCGCCCGGGGGATCCTTTGGCTTGGGTGTAACGGTCCATGACACTTGTCTGGAACGGTCCTCCACGAAAAGACGTCTTGGTCTTCCGCTTCTCGGGTTCACCCCTGCCCGTCATGTTGGAAGATGCACCCCGGAGGGGCCCGCAAGACCTAGTGAAAATGGCCGCCGGCAGTTCGGGCACCAACAGGCCAAGAAGCTGGCTCGTACGGTCCGGAGAGAGTCACGACTTGACCCAGTAGGCTGTAATGAGGAGGCAGCGATGACACAAAAACGGAGGCCGGATTGGTCCCCGGCCGAGCGAAACGGTCTCTCAATCAGACCATGCCAGGATCCGGAAACGAAACCGAAAGTGGGGGTACGGCCACCGGTGAGGTCCCACTGCCGTTGTTGTTCAACTACGTCCCGGCTCCACAGATCACCAAGTCCCCGGCACAGCCACCAGGTGGGCCTCAAAAGTTCAAAGTGCTGCAATTCTGGTCGCCCAAGTCCGATTTAAATTCTGGAAAGAGTTATGGACTCAGTCGAGGTTCACCTTCGAGAGTCCATCCAAGAAATCAGGATATCATCAGGATAAATTGCGAAGAGTGGCGAGGGTCCGGGGAGCCCTGTGCTCACGCGACCATCTTGGATGCACGCTAAGCTCCTCCTCGCTTCTCGAGTTTTTGACGCCACAAGTAGGTCGTCAATATATTTGACTAACACTGAATTCTCGGGCATTTCAAGGTCTTCCAAAGACTTTTTCAATATCTGATTAAAAATCGAGGGGCTTTCTGTATACCCCTGTGGGATTCGGCACCAAGCCAAAATAAGCTCACCAAAACGAAACGCAAAAATTTGTTGGCTATCATGGTGCAATGGGATGGAAAAGAAAGCGTGACATAAATCGATTACTGTGTACCATTCTGCATCATGAGGTATCTGATACAAAATCACAGATGGATTTGGTACAATAGAACAGCACGATACAACAATTTTGTTTATCTTTCTCAAATCCTGCACTATCCTGAATTTACCGTTAGGCTTTTTCAGTCCCATAATTGGGGAATTACATGGACTACTCATTATTTCTCTCAAAATTCCTTGTTTAATCATTTTCTCAATTATTGGGGTAACTCCTTCAATTATCTCGGGTGTCAATTTATATTGAGGAACATTTGGGTAGCTTAGTCCTTCCTTCACTGTTATTTTTATGGGATCCAGATTTCGCATCAATCCTACGTCTTCTCCTGTAAAATCCCAGACTTTTGCTTTTACTGTCTGTTTCAATTCTATTGGTAGTTCGTCAGGGTTGAATATAGCATAGGCTTCAGTAACCTCAGTTTCCATATTAGCCATTGTCATTTTATACAGTACATCTTCATCAGGGGTCTCAAATGCTATACCATCAGGGGTACAAAATATGGTGCAATTCATTTTACACAACAGGTCTTGTCCTAATAGGTTTACAGGACTTGAATCGCACACAACAAAACGGTGCATTACGGAAAATTTCCCTATGTTGACTTTTACGGGTTCTGTGAGATACGTTTTGATTTGTCTGTTGGATACTCCAACTACTTGGATTGTTTCATCCGAGAGAGGAAGATTTCTAACATCAGCTGACCTAACAGTTGATCGGGTAGCACCAGTATCTACTAGGAAAGTAATATTTTCATTATTTACCTTTCCGTCCACAAAAGGGCCTGTCTGGTCTACTTCTAGAGTTGCGTCAAGTACGCACTCTTCTTCCTCCCTTCGGCACCGTCAATAACCTCGTTCTGACTCACTCTCATCGCGTTGTAGCCAATACTGCGAAACAGCGCTAGCACGCAGCAGCTTAGTTACCTGTTCTTCGTTTTAGAATCCTGTCTCATTACTGTATTTCTGTGAATTTACGCTCTGTGGAATAGGTTCTTTTGGCACCTGATTCTGTTGGGTAACAACCTGCTGCTGTCGCTGCGGTTGACCACTCACCTCTTTCTGCACCTGCGGATTCAATGATGCAGTATCACCATTAGTATTTGGGGGAAATTTACACTCGGATTTCCAGTGCCCTTTTCTTCCGCAATTATGACATGGCCATTTCTTTTTGGCTTCTTCTATATTGAATTGTCCCTTTCCTTTTTCAGTATTAAATCTAGGTTTGGTCCTGCAATATTTGCTTGTTCAATCAATTGTGCTTCCTGTCTTTCTGCTACCTTTACTTGTGCCCACATAGCCTTTTCTTTTAATTTACGCTGCTTGGCCTCAATTTCATCACTAAAATAACTTGCATGTCTCAGTACTTCATCTATTTTCTTATTTTGCCAATCCACTGTATGTTGCTTGATCATTTCACTGATTTCAGGACGTAGTCCATATACAAATCTGTACACAAAATTACTTACATCCTTTTCACTCAAATTTTCAACACCACTAAATTGCTTAAAGGCAAGAATTAACCTTTCGTAATGTGCATGTACTGACTCCTTAGCTTCTTGATGAGTTTGGTCAATTTTTACCCAATCAGTCTCTTTGGGAGGCACTTTGTTTTTCAAAAATGTGATTACTTGTTCGTATTTTCTCATCACTTCTGGATCAGGGGCACCTGTCTTTGGATCTCTAGGGTATTCTTTTGTAGGCCAGTCTATCATTAGCTTACACTCTGTCCATAAATCTGCTGGCACTATTATGTCAAATAGACTATTCAAGTCAATCCACAAAACTTTCGACAATTTTACAAATCTGTCCACTTGTCTATACCACTCAACTGGCTTTTCGCGTAGTCGAGGGAAATCATTAGTAAATGACAAAATATCTTGCCTAGTCCAAGGAACATATACATATCCTCCTCCTGGAATTTCTCTCATAGGGCATTCTGTCACTATCTTTTCCTTTTCTCTTACGGGGAAAGCAGCAAACGTTTTCTCTGAGACATCATCTCGTTTTCTAAACCATCTACTTTTCCATTTATCCACATCTCCCCACTTTCTTAACAAAATTATTATGTCTTTAATCTGAATTATTCGTCCTGTGGTGTTTACATTTTCAATATCCTTCTCTGTAAAGTCTACTCGATATGGTTTTTGTAAAGCTTTTACTTTTTCCATGTCTATACCCATTTTATTTGCTATTTCCTCTAATCTCTCGTGTGGGCTTTTTGCTCTCCAAATTATACTTTTGCACAAAAACAATAATTCTTCATCCTGATATGCTTTTAATTTTTCTGTGGGGATCGTCCCTACTATTAATTCTTCCAAAACCATCCTTAGTTTTGCCACATCTATAGATTGAGATTCTCTGTCTTTTCTCTGTAAGCTCCTTAACCATTCACTTAATTCTTCTGAAGTAGGACCTACTGGTTTCTCCTCATTACCTTGTTCTGATTCTCTTGGGGATTCTGATACGGGGTCTGTAGTCATTATCAATCTCTCAACTAGATCTGGATTTGCTGTTACATTTTTAGACGTACCCTGTTCTGATGTACTTACTGTTTGCCTCCATGGGTTCCCTTCTAAATTTATCCTTGGCCTTTCTATCTGTTTATTGATGTTATAAGGGACCGTTAAACAATGTTCGTTTTCCTTCTGTTTATCAAAGATAGGCATTACTGGACCTATGGTTATGGGAACAGTCACGGCTTCTAAATTTTTAGTCAATTCCCTAATCTTTTCAGTTAACTCTAAAGTGGTTTTTGCTAATTCTGTTGAATTTTCACTACTTACCTTGCTATCCTGTTTTCTCTGAAAGAATTATTTTTCCCTAACTCTTGAGATACTTGTTCAGTCTCAATGCTTCGCAAAGTTTCCCTCACTGGGGCACTTGGTGTCAACATTTCAGAATCTGGTTGATACGGTGGTGGATTTTTATAAAACATGTCGTCCAGAACATCATCCTCCGACTCATTCATTCCATACCCTCCTAACCCTACATTATGTCTCTTTTCCGTACATTTTTTACCACTAACTTCTTCAACATGTCGCACAGGAAACAAACCATCAGCCATATTTGCACTTTGCCATCTCCTCATTCTGTCATCATGATTCTCTTGATAATGGGATCTACCAAACATGTACCTATATCTTCAGACACTCCTCTGTCTTTCTCTGTCATGCATCTCACCTTCCTATTCCGTCAATGCCTCAAATTGTGTTGGTCTAGGTCTTGGTTCTAGATTCATCATTCTCTCTCTTAAATTTCTCAAAACCGCTAAATTAAATGAACCATGCTCTGGAAATGCCAAAACTCCATCGTCTTTTGTATATTTTGCCCAATTGTCCAACCAAATGCATGTATGATATCCATATTTTGCAACCATTAAGGATGCGGGCGATTTCGATGGAGGAAGCAACTGTCCCTCTCTAGTCACAATCGGCTTGTCCTTTTTAAACAAACTCTTGATCTTCCCAAACCAGGTCTTTTTCTCTTTCTCTGGTGGATCGTAATACATCATTTTGTCTTCCGTGTATCGCTAGTTTTCTCCCTACGACTATTCTGATGTTTTAGCCAATCGTAGCGCGACTCATACTAACGCACAATCCGGAGCGTCTACATCACCCTGTAATTCTCCACTCCTAGCACGGCGTACACTAACGCACCAATCAGGAGCGTCTACGTTTCTTACTGACAAGCCAATCCCAGCGCGGTCTTTCTGACGTCAGCTTTTCTCGCTACTCCTGCTTCTGCTGACCCCTCCTTTACAAAAATTTCTCGGTGAGCTTTTTTTACGTTCTTTAAACTTACAAATCAGTTAGTAACGTCATAAATACGCCACCATTATCTGTTTCGCTAACCAAGAATAGTTGATGACCTTTTTCACAAGAATTTCGTCTTTCCCGAGAGCAGCGCTTACCTCTGCCCTACTACGGAATCGTTACTTCCGTGATAAAGTAGCACATACCTCTACCTTACCCTTCTAACAAGCATCAGCTAACCATTTCTCCAGAATTAGGACACCTAGTTGGAGACCCAATGCTCCTGAGAAATAAAACCAGAGTTTCACAATTAACCCCAATGCTATTTCATTTACGCACTTTCATACGGAAAATGTAGTTCATTTACACAGAATTCTGTCTTTCCCGAGAACAGCGAAGAGTCTGTCCTACTACAGAACTATGACACTCGTTAACAAAGTAGCACTTCCCTCTACTTTATCCTTCTAGAAAGCTTAGGGAACACCTATTACCGTTCCAGTGATAAGCGTAATCAGAGTGCCTTCTGGACTCCTGGTACCTAAGACCAAAATTTCACAGGTGACCTTCGCTACCATACATTTCTCTCATACAGAAAATGTCCCTAATGGCAACACACGACAATGTTACCGAATCGAGCCCAGACAATGCGTCGTGCAACTTCAATCGTCACACGTTTTCCCCGTGTACCTACAGGGCAACAATAATTCCGTCTTTCCCGAGAGCAGCGCTTACCTCTGCTCTACTACGGAACCGTTACAAACTTCCGACTTCCTACATCCCAGAAGCCGTCGAACAACATAGAACTCGACACAACTCAAACATAGAGTGTTAATACATAAACCAATACTTTCCCACAATCAATAATCAATAAGCTATTTACAAGCAATAATCACCAAACCAAAACAATAAAAAACATCATCCTGCTACCAGAAAAACTGATGCAGCGCGGAAACCCTGGTAACGGGGAAAACAAACCTGTACCGATAGCTCCCCCTTCGACAGACCGGACGTCACACTAACTCATTCACACATGCATTCATTGGTGAGGCCCATAACACCAACACTCACGATAATCATTCAACGGTCTGCACCCAATCGGGAGGGATGAGCGGTTCAAGCGCTCGACATGTGAGGGTAACACCGTATAACCTATAGAGAAAGAAAGTTATTTTACAGCAATATACATCGATACCCCTTTCACCTACAGATCTTAATCTTAATCATCAAGGCACTCCTTCCACAATGATCGATGAATCATTTAGTTGGATTGGTTGATGGTGATTTAGAACCAGCTAAAACACATTCAAGATTTAGATCTTACCTTCCTCAATAAACCACAAACTCATTATTTCTTGTTAATCAATATCTTTTATCTAAATTTCTGAAAGAGTTATGTTTGCATTTGGAAATTTATATCAAATTTCATATACAGCGCAGAACATCATATTTATCTAATCTGGCTATTTGGAGTCCTCTACGTCATTGGTTCATGACGCAGTCAGTTGTCAAAGTTCAAAGCTCTTTGCTCAGCACGCTACAGTCTCAATAGATCAGCAAAGACCAGAGACGTGCAGGCATCTGTCAGTGTCCATAGAATTTAGAAAAGTTTGCAGTCATCAGTAATTGGCATCATCTGGATCGGCTAGGATTCAGGAAAACGCAGCAGTCACCCTAAGTAGTAGAGTTCGCGTAACGTCACCGTCGTCGTCGTTGTCATCAGCAGCATTCAGCATCAGCATAAGCATCAAGAGAAGAACTAAAACCTCTCTATTCTACCGCGTATTTTAATAATAAAATCAAAGCAAGAAGATACATTTCGTTATTTTAATACAGTCGTGATTGGTCGGTTTGAGATCGTCCGATGCTGAAGTTAGCAAATTTGTTATAGTTCAAGGAGTGATGTTATGAGTTCAACGAAAGTCAGTCCGTACTAGTTTGCTGCAAAAGTCCATTGTCTTTTGTCTTGGCTGTCATCCCACAGTGACCTTGCTTGGGAACATCAGGTTCAGAGTTCATGACGAGGTCTAGAAAGCTTTGTCGCATTTGCACAATTCGCTCCATGCCTCATGGGACAGTGGCCACTTCGTCGTGTCGTGTCGGCGGCCATCTTTGTTTTAGGCCCAAACGCCAACTTAAGCGAAACAAACACAAAAGTGTAATTAATACATAGAAATAATAAATCTAATGTTAACCCCTTACTAATCCCTCTATGTGCTTGTATTTATCTAGCGTATAGCAACATTTAAAGCAATTATATTCACCCTTTCGGTCCTCCTCTTGGGCAACATTACTAAGACACCGAAAGCAACATATATCATGCAGTATTCTAATTACTACATATACTACTTATTAGTAGGCATACGGATTTTAGTCAACAAAGGTTATTTAGCCATGCAATATGCAAATCCCACGTGTAAATTGAATATTAATAAACATGCAAAACTTATTCCACACATTCCAAGGTGTTTTTTTGAATCCATGGTGTCAGGGCCGGACTGGCTGTAGCGGGCACCCGGCATTTCCCCGGTAGGCTGCTAGGATGGGGGCTGGTTTTGGGTCCCTGCAGGGCCGTTTTTGTTACCCGGAGTCAGTAATATCGGCTTCCTGTAACAAAATCGTCCGAAACCGGCCCTAGTAAACAGCTTGGCCACACCCCCAGGGGGCAGGCTGAGCAGTTTGCCAGGGCCAGTTACGGTTCCCAGTCCGGCCCTGCATGGTGTTCCTTAAATAGCTTTGTGTGTCTAATATTAAAGGTTTAAAAAATATGTCAATGTACTTTGCCGGACGTTCGAGCACTGAGTTAACTCCAGAAATAATCTGTCCCCCCAGTGGCCTCACGGTGTCTTTGTGTGTTTTGGGGAGGATGTATATTAATGATACTCTGGGGTCCCTGTTATATAGGTACTTCTCTTCCTTTTTCGAGATCCATCCTTTCCTTATTCCTTCTCTGACTAGTTCCTCAATTATCCTCATGATAATGGGTGTGAGGTCTTCTTGGAACCCTCTATGGCCTCATTATTTCATGTTCATATTGGTTTTGATCCATGATGACTGTGGCACCTCTTTTATCCGCTGGTTTTATTATTACTTCTTGATTTGTTCTTAATCTCAAGAGGGCTAATTGTTCCTCTTTCGACAAGTTATGCTTTATATACATATTTTTTCTTTTTAAAACTGTCTATATCCTTCTATACCATTTTCTCAAAGGTTTGTAATTCTATGGGCATATATGAGGTTGGTGGATAGAAGCTTGATTGTTCTTTCAACCCTGAAATATTTCTTTCTTTTACCCATGAATGCATCATCAAGGGTGTCCAGGAAAGATTCCAGTTTGGTCATGTGAGAAGTTGGCCTGATGTATGATGTCACTAGTTCTAGTGTACACCTTATATCAGTCCAAATACCCTTATGGTGATTGGTTGTAAAGTCAACCTTATAGACCAGCTATCCTAGTGGTAGCATGGACAAGAGCAGTCTTAGGCTAAACTCTGAATGGCATGTGAAGCCAGCTGTGATACCATATGTAATCCCTTGAATACCAAATGAAAGGACACCACAACAGATATATATACAAAATAAAGTGTATTTATTCTAGTCAAACCCTCAGCACTCTTTATGAGATTAGAGGTAAGTACAACACAGTCTTATTTAAGCATACATTAAGTCACACAGGTAAGTAATACAGTTAGGCCCTAGGGGCCACGCAAACCATATACTAAGTAAGTGGTATAAGGACCACTGTCACGGAAATAGGATAGGCCTAGGCCTAGGGAATCGCTGGGGCTACACTACACTAGTAACAGTTAGGAAGTGGGAGGCCCACGGGATTCGGGTGCAGAGTGGAAACACTCACGCGTAATGCGTAAAAGTCGATAGAAATAGTAGTTGTTAGCAATTAACAGTTTGAGGACACTTCTAAAGCAGCTAGAGAGTCGAGACTCGGAAACTAGACCCTAGGATAGTCACTACCCTTGTGAGCACCGAAGTACCCAAGTTACCTAGCCCACAGGCTGCGGGTGCATAGGTGTGAACTTGCGTCGGGTTTCGTCGTGGACTTCTATGGATGCCTGAAGGAAAGTTGCTGACAGGCAGTCAGTGAAGAGTGTCCGGTGGATCCCAAGGCTGGGATCAAGAAGAGAGGAGACCTGCAAGCAGAAGGGACAGAGTCAAGGTCACTAGCCAGTGACCACGTGGAACCAGGAAGGAACCAGGCGATGTCGTGAAGATTGCAGGTGAAGGTGAAGCTTGTTGCTGCAGCCACGAGGACCAGGGAACATCGAGGACGACCAGGAGGCGAGCTGTCCCACGAAGGCTCTTGCTGTCGGCGGCGTCGAAGTTGGACTAGGACTCACCAAGCCTTGGCAAGCGGAACCCACGAAGAACGGAGGACTTGCTTCTGGTGCAGACCAGGAAGGTCTGGGGTGCTTCTCTTTTTCAAAGAAGCAGGAGCCAGTCTGGAGGAGCCAAACCAGCGGTGAAGATTTCAGGATGCGCCGTCACAAAGGCCACTAGCCAGCGGGCAAGCAACCGGACATACGCAGCAAGCAGGAAAATGCAGAAGGGCCCCACACAGGACTCGTGGAGTGTGGGGGGCTGATCTTCGGTGCAGATGGTGCTTGGGGTTGGGGCTTCTCAATCCCCGGTGCACAACTTTGAGGGTGCCTCAGAAGCTGCGCCTGAAGATACTAGCCACTTTTCCCAGGTAGCCGGTCCCACGTCTCTCGTCGCCTCCACGGATCTCAGCTCGGCTGTGGATGTGGATCAGGGTCGGAGAAGTCTGGAAGTCAAGGCTCTGGTCGGGCTCTGCAGTCGGTCCCTCGTAGAACTTCAGCAAAGCAAAGGGTAGTCTCTTGATGGTGCCTGTTTGCACAGGGTAGCCACTCCTTGGCCACAAGGGAGATTCTTCAGTCTTCTTCTTTCGTCGAATGTCGAAGGTCCAGAGTTTCTGTTCAAGTTGCAGGTTCAGGATAATCTAATCTCCTGGGGCCCAGCAACCACTCTTATACTAATCTGGGGGGCTGGGTTACCTGCTAGGTCAAGCCTTATGGGTGGTACCTGGGAGGGGGGTGGTTACACCCCCTTCCCTTTGTCCAGTTTCGTGCCAGGACTGGGGCTGGAGTGCCCCAGCACCGGTTTGAACTGGACTATGCATGGGACACCTTGTGTGCCCCAGGCATGTCTCATTCCTTTCAGCCCTCCCTGCCCCAATACACTAAAGTCTGTCTGGGGAGGTGCTAGCACCTCCCCAAGCAGGAAACCTATTGTCCAAGCCTCCCTTGCCGGGATCACTCCCAGCAGCAGGAGGTCAGACTCGTGTCTGTGGCAGCAGCATCCATTTTGTGATGCTGAGGCTTTGGTTAGAGTTAAACAGCAAAGTAGGATTTTAACATGTCTCTCCCTCTAGAAGGGAGGAATAATATCCTCATCACCAGAAATGGTATGGGGGTATTATTCCAAAGTGTTAGACACCTTACACGACATGTTTTGATACAGCCAACCCATAGTTACCATAACCGTTTAAGATTATAAGGCACTTTAAGAGTATATGGTAGGCTATATCATAGAACAGCTATAAGGACATGGTTCCGAAAGCTGCAGACAGGCTCAGCTCATGCTAGAGCACCATCTCACATGTTACCAAGCACTCTGCCTCCAGGATTGTTAAGGCCTGCCATAGGAGTGACTGATAGGTACACATGTGTCTATATATAAGGGTAGATATAGGCATACTATATCTAAGCAAGGGGTGATTACACGACCTTGCCCCAGCTGAGTGATCAGCCAGTTGTGTCTGATTGGAAGGCCAGACCAGGGGTGGCATAATACATGCTGCAGCCCCTGGGAGGCCTAGGGTACACCTATGCCCTGGGTACCTAGGGTACACTGTACAGGGTCCAATAAGGTGATCCTTACCAATTGGTTATGTACCTAGGGTACATGGAGTCCATTTTAAAGAGAGAGCAGACAGCCTGAGACCCTGAATGGCAGGATCTCAGGCCAACTAAGTCGAAAAACCAGCTAGACACTAGGCAAAAAGTTGGGGGTAACCATAGTCAGATATCCACCTTCCTACACAGACATAGAAAGTCCTTACTCTTTCCACCCGTGATAACAAGCAAGCATGCAGGATCCAATAGACCATGTTTGAGATCCCAACGTCGAAGTTGGGGGGCAAAGGGCCAGGAATTTCTTCCATTTGAGTTTGGTGCCAGAGGATTAATCAGCCGAAAATCAAGTTCCTTGGTACTCAAAAAGTAGCATGGTTGAGGAGCATCTTGCCGCCAGCAGGATGGCTCTAGTATATTGATGATATCTAACAACAATGTCTCAATGTGGGGTTCATTGGAAGGACAAGTTATTTCAAAGCGAACCGTATCATAGAGTACTTATTAGAGGAATGAATCCATACAGGGAAGACACGGGGAGACCAAGGATGAAGGGAAAAATATATTTTAAAAATGTTCAACACATGATGGACATATTACGTCATATGTACATATCATATCAGTAAGAAGCACTGCGTGACAATTAGTGGCAATGTAACCAACAGAATACTGTGCACAGGTGCTCGTGGAGTTTGTGACGGCGCAAGTGACACATAAAGTGGTATGTACAGCGGTGAAGAAGGCGCAACAGAAAAAACAATGGTACATTAAATATGCCGGAGTTAGGGCATTTACACAATTAATGTTGGAACTTTCAAGGAACAATAGAGCAAATGCCCATGGTAAAAAGGCGCCACAAGTAACGCTGTTGAAGTCGACGGCGTTTCGGCCTGTAATACTCTAGGCCATCATCAGGACTGGTTACACATACTTGGGGCAGTGCTTAGGTGAAAGGAGAAACATATCTCAGGAAAGAACTCAATTTAAATTGGACCAAAAAGGAAGAAAGGGAAAGCTGTGCAGCGGAGTGGTGACCACGGGCGGCGGAAGGCGACCAAGCGTGAAGGACTCCTAAGAGGCCAAGGGTGAGGGGGTAGCATAAGGGAGAGACAGAGAGATAACTTAAGAAGTGCCAGAAGGAGTGGCCTCTGTGCATGGATTAAGCGACGAAACCGAGTGACTCAAGCAAGCACAAAGGACGATATTCGAATAAAATCGTGAAGTGCCCTAGGGATGGCATCTGTGCATGGTCGTAATGATATACGATTCCATATGAGAGAGTGACTCGTGATGTGCCCTAAGGATAGGCATCCGTGAATGGTCGTAACGACGAATCTGAGTGACTCAGGTAAGCGACTGAACACAGCCCCTAACGATCCGGTGAGGTGAAGGGCGCAGAAGGAGGACAAGGGAAACTGAGTGGAAAAGTGACCCGGGCCGGCTGGGAGACCAATCGCAGGCAAAGTACACGAGAGCCCCGTGATGAAACGGTAGAAAAACGGGCTTACTTGCAAGAAACTGGAGGACAATATCATCCAGCGGGGCACGGCCTCAAGAGAATTGGGGAGGTCCGTGAAAGCCTAGATTGGGTGGGGGAGAGGAGAGAATAAGAAAAAGCCAGGTCCGGGAGGGGACTGGAGAAGGGGTAGGGGCAGCACTTACTTGCCTGCAGACAAAGGGGGAGGGATTGTCATACAAGATCAAACCAAATATGACATGGAAGTACTTTGCCAACTTAACAACATGGAACACTACCGTACTCTTCCCTCAGACCCTCTTCCCGGTATAAGATCTAAAATACTTACCCTTACGGATCAGGCTATACTGGATAATATCATCTCTGAAAAGGAGGCCTTGTTTCTTAACAAAATCAATCCACGCACTCCAGTACTCTATGTCTTACCAAAGATACATAAGAACCAACAGAATTCCCCTGGTAGGCCTATAGTATCCGGATGTGGTTCTATTCTGGAGCCCATTGGCAAATACATCGACAGCATCCTCAAAGAATTCGTACCTAAGACTGATACTTTTGTGCGAGACAGCATGGATTTAATTAACCTTATTGAAGATACTCCTTTCGTACCTGGTACCAACCTGATGGTGGGTATGGACATTGAATCCCTCTACACCAATATACCTCACAGAGAAGGTCTCGAAGTCATAAGAAATATCCTCAACACTCAACCTTCCCCCTCAAGAATACCCACCGATTTTGTGATGGCCCTCTTGTAAATTGCTCTGGATAATAACTACTTTCTGTATAAAGACACCTACTATTTACAGATCAAAGGAGTCTCCATGGGCGCATCCTAGTTTTCAAAATAAAAATAATGTGACCGATTCACAACACTAATCTAAGACACAATCCTAAAATTACTACTTTTGGTATACACAGAAGGCATTTGAGTAGTAGTAAAGTTTGGATTTTGTCTTAAGTTAGGATTTGGTCTTAAGTTAGCATTTTCTCTTAAGTTTATATTTTATCTTAAATTAATATTTTATATTAAGTTAGGATTTTTTATTAAGTTAGAATTTTGTCTTAAATTAGGATTTTGTGTTACATTAGCATTTTATCTTAAGTTCAGTTTTTGTCTAAATTAACCCAAAATCCTAACTTAACACAAAATCATAACGTAAGACAAAATACTAACTTACTACAAAATCCTAAATTAAGACAAAATCCAAATTAACTATTTTGCCGTAAATTAATATTTAGCTAGGATTTTGTCTTAATTTAGGATTTTTTCTTAAATTAGGATTTTGTCTGAAATATTGACCTTGAGACAAAATCATAAACTAATATGTAGGACGTGCTTCCAGGTTTTTTGCGGGTGGCATGGTTTCGCGTAAGTGTAGCAGCCAGCACCCTTCCCTAAGGTGTCCATGAGGCACAACTAAATATAGTTCATAATTGTTCCTTTCACACAAGGCTGGAAAGTTGCCACACTGTAAGTATACAATGTCATACATACATCAAAATGACTCATTTAACTGTGCCTGAGTTCAATGGACAAAAAATATAAAATTCATCTCGCAACACACAATTTCAAGTAAGTACAAGAAGCAAAAAATAACTGTATTAACAAAAACAAAAGTTATTGCTACATACCTTAAAAAACACATTTTCTTTTCTTCACAGGTAATAGAACAACCACAGGAAAAGATAACAATCACAATATATGGACTTGAAAAGATAAATCAAGAAAACATAACTATAACACTACAAGTCCAAGACACAGAACTTTTCAAATCAATGGCCATCAGTAATACCATTTTAATGGACTTTCTGAACATAGGTGCAGACATAGATGATTACGGAGATGCTCTGATGCCACACTTGCCCAAAACATTAAATGTACTGTTTTCCAATGGGTGCATAACAGAAATAATTGAAGAACATGAACATCTATCTGAAGCAAGCACCCCAAAAGTGCAAATAAACGATAAGTAATACTACAATAAATAAAAATGCTTCACATGTAAGCTTAATAAACACATTTTAAAACACATATTCGACTATTGGTTATTAATATAAACATAAATTTGCATCTTCATATCTATAAAAATGCAGATATATATACAGACATGCATTGCTATGCATACATATGCATCTATGTTTACACATATACATATACATGGCCACGGCAGATGTATATGGCGGAAGCATGCAGACATTTGGGAGACAGTGAATGCTATATCAAAGCAACCTTCAATAACTTGAAGAAAACCAAAGAAAAAGTATTCAAAGACCTATCCAAATGGAAAAGAATGGGACTGTTGACCAAATATGAGTTTGAATTTTTAAAGAATGATCATCCTATTACTCCGGTAATTTATTTCATCCCTAAGGTACACAAAATGACTAATCCAGTCCCAGGGAGACCTATAATTTCAGCTCAAAGGGGACTCCTGGAAAATATGTCTAAATACGTGGATTTCTTCCTACACGAACATGTGGAAAAATTGGACTCATATATTCGAGGCACTAACCATTTCTTATCCAAACTTCAAACTATTGAATGGCATCAAGAATATATCTTTTTGGTTATGGACATTAGTTCCCTATATACCAGCATTGGACACTCTGATGGTATAGCTGCCAATGAATACTATTTGTCCAAGCGCCCCAGTATGTTTTACCAACATAATGTTATGCTACTTAACATGATCAACATATGCTCAACAAACAACTTCTTTATTTTCAACAAGGAAGTGTTCCAGCAGCTACGCGGGGTGGCAATGAGGGCATGTTTTTCCCCCAGCTACGCGTGTCTCAACGTGGGCTAGTGGGAGGAACATGTCCTCAGAACCACCCACAAGGAGCTGTTTGACACTCATGTCATCAGATGGTGGCGCTTTATAGATGATGTGTTTGTTATTTGGAGGGGCAACAAAGAAACAGCGCTCAAATTTGTCGAAATCATAAACGTCAATAATCTAAACCTGAATTTCACGGCAGATATAAATGACAAGTCTATACAGTTTTTAGATGTAGAAATTTATATCAAGGACAACTCCATTCATACCAAACTACATAGAAAAAGCACAGCTGGCAATGCCATACTGCATGCTACGAGTTCTCACCCCTATCATTTGATCAAAAGTATCCCTTATGGGGAATTCTTGAGGATCAAACGCATATGCAACACAGATGAGGACCTCAAGATATGTCAACTAGGGGCATATGACAGATTTATCCATCGTGGATATAATAAAAAGGAACTACTCATAGCTATGGATAAAGCCAATACACATAGCGACAATGTAGAATTGAATGAAGTACTATGTCCCACTACTAATAAAACTGAATCTGAAAACACCATTAGACTCATTACACCGTATAGCCAACAAAATAAACAAATCAAAAGGATTATTTATAAAAATTGGCACATTATTAAAACAGACCTTACTATGTCCCAATTGGTGCCCGAATTGCCTAACATTACTTTGAGACGGGCACCCTCCATGAGAGATGCATTAGTAAGATCAAGTCCAGAAGTTACCAGAACCACTAGTAATTGGTTAACCAACACCAAAAAGGGCTTTTTCAAATGCAGCTCATGCAGAGCTTGCAAATTCGGCATCAATACTCATGAAGTTATAGGAATGGTGGCATCTAACCCTATTAAAATCTCTAAAATGCTCACATGCCGCACTGAGTTTGCAGTTTATGTCCTACAATGTACTTGCAAACTCAGATATGTAGGGAGTACCAAACTCCAAGTTTTTAATCGGATCCTACAGCATTTGAGAGCAATAGTTAATTCGGACCCCAGTTACCCGGTGGCACGTCATTTTAAACATGTACACAACAACAATCTCAATGACCTCAGCTACTTTGTCATAGACATGATACCCAAATCCATCAGAAGGGGCAACAGGGAGAAAAAATTGCGGCAACTAGAGTCATATTACATCCTGACTCTAGATTCCAAAATGCCAAATGGTCTGAACAATGGTGATGAGTTGCACCATTTCCTGTAATGTATTTATCTGGAATTTATTTATCTGGGTCGTACATCTTGTCTTATTACCTTTCTTTATATTGTCATTTTATTCATCTGTTGGTATGCACGCCCCCAGTGGGCGTAGACGGTTGCCTTATGGAACATTGAGTCCTGTGGTGCGATAAAAGTACATCCTTTAGTAAGGTCATTAATCTTGCTTGCACTTTAAAAAACATTATGAACCTTCGTAGGTAATGAGACCAAGACCACAGGCTTAATTAGCATATTGCGGTGTACTGTTCAAGTTTTATTGCACCACAGGACTCAATGTTCCATAAGGCAACCGTCTACACCCACTGGGGGCGTGCATACCAACAGATGAATAAAATCAAGGAAAGTGAAACGTGGAGCGCTTTTCATTACTTGCCTGCTGGCCATGAAGAAGGGATTTGACATCCCGAAACGCGTCGGCACCAAACTATTAAAGATGGACTGAGTAAGCAGGCTGCCTTTTACTAAGGCGATGTCGAGTGACCTCCTATGCGCAAGGCACATTGTTTACAATATAGAAATACATATACATGTATATCAATATATACATATGTGAACATATCTGTTTATATCTAAATAGAGATAGATATATATGCATTTATATAGGTATATGTCTATTACCTACTGGCGGTCGCCAGTAGGTAGTTATAGTTAGGACCCCTTTTCCATAGGAAAACCTCAACATTCTATTTTGAATAACTTTGGCGCCGGTCGATGAATCCTCGCGAATTTCTCAAAATAGGTGGGGCGCTACGCTCCGCTCCTACCCTGAAAGTCTCGGGGGGATCCGTCAAGCGGGGGCTGAGATAAAAGGGGGGTCCCAAAACGCGTTTTCCCCATGCATTTTTCCATAGGACCTTTAGAACGAGCTACAGCCCGAACGGCTGAACAGAATTACTCGAAATTTGGCAGAGAGGTAGTCCCTAGGTCAAGGAAGTGCCTTTTGTAGGTTTGGTGTAAATCTGTTCAGTAGATTCTGAGAAAATAGCCTTTAAATCAATATATATATCTGAGCCCGCTTACGGTACGCTTACCGTACGCTTACCGTAAGCGTACGGTGGCGTGCGCGAGCGCGATTCTGATTGGCTCTTAGATCTTAGAAAACATTCGAATCGGCCGAAACCAGGAAGCGGCGGCCGCCATTTTGTGTATTTCACTCAGAAAAAAAAGAGTGAAAACAAGAAAAGGGGGCAATGAGGAGAGTTACAGACCCCTTACATTTGTGAGGGGGTCAAAGAAGGACTGTAAAGTGCAAAGAAAACATTTATTGATTTTAAAAAAAATCACGGGGTACGCGTACGGTAAGCTTACGGTAAGCGTACGGTAGAAAAAAAAAAAAAAAAAAAATGAAAATCAGATTTAAGTGTTTAGATATTAGGGGGCTCTAAAAAGAGCCGTTGTGTTTATGAAATGATTTTTTAGTGGTACCTACAAGTAAGTACCGATGCAGAGTCTAAGGTTCAAGAGGAAGACTCTGTTCCCTTCATCATTGAAGTGCACACCATCTCCTCTATAAATGTCTTGCATGTCATAACGCAAGTTGTTGTGGTAAATGGCACCCATACCATAGTCACGGAGGAAAGCAGAAACAGATTTGTTGACGTGCTTTCTTGCTTTGTCATCGCACCGCGTGCCCACCGTGCGTGCACGGCACTAACTGCGTAAAGTGGGCGCGCGGTGCGCGAAGCGCACCGCGTGCTCACTGTGCGCGCATGGTGCGCGAAGCGCACCGTGCGCGCACGGAACGAACTGCGTTAAGTGGGCGCGCACGCCATGAATGGCGTAAAGTAACTTAGCATTTAAAAAACCGTACAAATTCACTGAAAAAACCATAGGTTTCACACACGTTATAGTTAGGAATTAGCATTTAAAAAACCTTGCAAATTCACTGAAAAAACCATAGGTTTCACACATGTTATAGTTAGCGGAAATTTTACTGATAAAAAACCAATGAAATTCCCCCGTTATAGTTAGTGCAGGCAACTATAACTCACGCGACCGCAATCTTCTGCTGATGACATATGTGTCTTTATGAACAAAAATTTTTTGTAATATATGAATAGCTAAAAATGTATGGAAGAAGACATGGGCAAATAAGTGTCTAAATACAGTATTAGCATCAGCAGAGGATTGCGGTCGCGTGAGTTATAGTTGCCTGCACTAACTATAACGGGGGAATTTCATTGGTTTTTTATCAGTAAAATTTCCGCTAACTATAACATGTGTGAAACCTATGGTTTTTTCAGTGAATATATATATGCATATATATACATAACTAAATATCTACAAATCTGCATATCTATATAAATGCAGAGCTATATGTACATATATATGCATATACATGAGCATATATATGTACATATATATAAATGTGTATATATATACATACACATATGTATACATATGTTGACAAACAAATATGTATAGATACATATATATGCATATGTCCACCCATATATAAATATATACATATATGTGCATTTACATATGCATATATATAAACATATACATCAGCATATTTATAAAAATGCAGATATATACACAAGCATACATATATATGCATACATATGCATGTATGCATATATATGCACATATATGCAAACATAAGTGTATATATATGCACATATATAACAAAGCATATATATTCATATAAATATGCATACATATATATGCATGAACGTAAATTCGCCTTATGTTTCTGCCTCCCACGGGTAGAAAAAGACGGAGAGCGGACCCAGAAATCAGTGCCAATCAAGTTTTACTTTATTGAATATATGTCGAGCCTGTCCATCATGACCCGTTTCGACCCCCACTCGGGCCTTGATCACATGACGCGTTGCTGTGGGAATAAGCAGCATTTAAAGGGCAACACAGCAGGAAATGACATCATCAACACAAATCGATAGACAGCGAAAAGTTCCGCTTTAAAATCTTCATCCCACCATTTCGAAGAGGTACCATGCACAATTCAAAAATGTTATCTCCTTTGTTCATCAGTAACTATATAAATATTTGAATAAATATATAAATATATAAATACTCATGTTAAAATAAATATTAAGATCCCTTTAAATACATAAAAACATCAATATCTATTAAATACCACATCAGTGCTAAAATGAGCCAAATGTACATAGTTTTGAAAATGAATTAATATTGGATTGTGCATTTTATTGGCTCCATAAATTGGGTTACCTCGATACAGTACATTCTAAGTTGGTCTAAATTCAATTTGTCCATCCATTCAATGTCGCCCCAATGGGCTGATGTATGCTGCGCTAGTAATATCACATCCTAAAAGTGTTTACCAAAATAGCCGCTAAAACTCATTAGGCGTAAATAGTGCAAAAATGTGTTTATTCATTAAAAACACCTAATGACTATGGAGACAGAAACTCTGTCCTCCATCTCTCATTTGCATTCCCACACAGAGAGTATGGCTGAAATGTTCATCTAAAAAATTATCCGCATGTTATTCTAATCTAGATTGGAGTGTGTTCTACTTTTTTCCATTTTTTATTCTATTTTTTATTTATTCATTTTATTTATGTTATGTTTCTTGTTCTACATTCTACCTGCTTGTATTGCTTTTTTGTGTGTAAATTATCGTATTTATGTTTTGTTTTGAAACCCAGAAAGACATAAGAAAACTTACTTTCTATATGCTTTCTTAGGAAAAAAGGAACTCATAAACTAAATTAATGTTGTAATCTAAAAAACTAAAGCCTCCATGTTCCTTATAGGATTGCAATGTGAGCCCACATTGTGAAACCTCCAAAAAATGACTCAAGTCTAGAAAGCTATAAACAAGTGTGAAAGTCCTCACTCGAATTCAAACCCACTGGATTTTTTGTATCCTGTTCCAAGATATATCTAGTTTCCAACAAGCAAAGTTTGGCCTCTCGATTACCCCCCCCCCCCCCGTTTCATTGGCAACACTGTATCAATGACATAATACTGAAGGAAGCTAGGATTGCCATTGTGCATCTGTTCAAAATGTCTGGCCACGGGGTAGGCCTGATCTTTATTCGAGATGGCCCTAATGTGCTGCAGTGTCCTTTTGTGAGCCGGCAGTTTAGTGCTGCCCACATATTTAAGCCCACAAGGACACTCCAGCACATATATGGCAAATTCGGTTTTGCAAGTTAATCTTTTGTTGATCTCAATAGGTTTGGATTTAAACGGACTTAAAAAATGGGTTTTGCTGCAGCCAAATTTACATGCTTTGCAGCTGGGGCATTTTCTAAAACCTTTTACTTGGGCCATCCAGGTGGCTGTGAAAACTGATTCAGGGCTACTCCTCACTAAACAATCACTCATAGAGAATGCTTTTCTAAATGTTAGAGCCGGTTTGCTAGTTACAGCGCCCCCAATTATTGGGTCACCCTGGATCAAATTCCAGTTGCGATTAAAAATCTTCCTTAGTTCTTGATGTTGTTTACGGAACGTAAGGATGATCCTAGGTTGAAAAGTGGGGGCCGCATCCAATATAGTATTGTGTTTCACTTTAGGGATCAAGGTTTTTGTTCTAGAGAGAAGCCTCGTTTTTTTGATAGCCTGATCAATCACACTAGGTAAATAGCCCCTGGCGAGAAATCGATTTTTAATTGCCTCCTGGGCAATGTCGCATTCAAAATCCGAACTGCAAATTCGCCTAATGCGGAGCATCTCTCCATATGGGATGCTACGTATAAGGTGCTGAGGATGATGGCTAGAAGCATGCAGAATAGTATTGCCCGCAGTCGACTTCCTATAAAGTTTAGTAGCTAATGTATTGTTGTAAACAAATACCTCAACATCTAAGAAGCAGACTGTTTGCTTACTAATCAAGGACGTAAACTGAAGATTTAAACAATTGGTGTTAAGCAAATTTACGAAATCCTGTGTACTTTGCTCCGTGCCCCTCCAAATAAAAAACAAGTCGTCAATATATCTCAGGTAAATCAATGCATGTTCTTTCATAATTGCCAAGTGATCACCCATCAGGACCTGCTCCTCCCACAGCCCCATGTGTAAACATGCGTAGCTAGGGGAGAAGCAGGCCCCCATCGCAACACCTCTAATCTGTTGGTAAACCAGATTGTCAAACAGAAAAATATTCTGTTCTAAACACGTAGATACCATTGACATTAGCATTTTGTTGTGGGCTACGCAATTCATTGGTCTCAAATTCAAGTAATGTTCTATTGCCTTTAGGCCATCACAGTGCCTTATCGAAGTGTAAAGTGATGTCACATCTAAAGTCATTAAAAACATGTCTTCACCCCACATTACTTGATCGATTTTGCGTAGGAAATCAGAAGTGTCTTGTACATACGAGGATAAGCTCCGAACCCACTCTTGCAGGAAAAAGTCAATGTATTTGGAGGTATTTTCCATTATACTGTTTATAGCTGAGATTATCGGTCTGCCTGGTGGAGTTATAGTGCTCTTGTGTACTTTTGGAATAAGATAAAAAGAAGGGATGACTGGATATTCCTTCTTTAGAAATCGATATTCAGCTTCCGTCAATAATCCTCCACTTTTCCAAGCAAGGAGTTTAAGATATTGTTCTTGCCATGCCGCTTTTACCACATTGATGTTACTTTTCCGATAACATGCTATATCATCTAATTGTGATCTCGCTTCTTCCATATATAATTGGCGTGGCCATAGGACTACGTTGCCCCCCTTGTCCGCATGTCTCACAATTATACTGGTATCAGATTCAAGTTTCTTCATAAGTTTCTGATAACCAAGGTTTTGTCTATTTCTGCTACGATAAGTCTTATTGGAGGAAATATACAATTTTTTCAAATCTTGAGTCACCAGTTCATGGTAGACATCCACATTATCATGTAACATGATGGGCTGGAAGATTTCGGTTTAAAAGGGGTTTCAAAAGTACCTCTGTCTCCCAATTGCCCTTGTTCCTTCATTTGTATTCCTTCCTCTTGTTCTTTTACTAGAGGACCAGGTATCTTGAAACAGGTCTGCATCACCCGCCGTAAGTAGAGGGGGACTAATAGGATTGGTCGCCAAGGGAACTGTGATCTTTTTAGGTTGGTGTGTATGAAATTTGTGGAGTTTGAGCTTTCTCACAAAACGGTAAGTATCCATTCTGGTATACACATAGTTAAAGTCACATGGTGGACGGTATGACAGTCCCAAACCCAAGATTTTTTCCTCAGCAGATGTTAACTGTATATTCGTTAAGTTAATTACTGCATTGGAATTCCCACTTTCATACAGTTTTTGTTCTGAAATCGATTCCATCTCCCCCTGGACGCTTTTTTGCCCATGTTTTTGTTTTCTTTTGGCACATTTTCGTCTCTGGCTTCGTTTGTAATTGTGTCTTTGTTCCTTGCTGCTGGGGGTCCACGAGGTCTCAGTGTTTCTCGTCTGTCTTGGCACAGGCAATCGACCTCCTGTGCTAGGGATAGCTTGGTAAACCCCAATTTTATATAAAATACATATATATGCATATAAATGTGTATAGCTATATATATGCCTATATCTATACACATAATATATATACATTTATATATACATATATCTATATATATAACGCTTTACATGAAGTTTAGGTTTGGGTCCCTCCCACTCAATTCTTGGGTTGCAGGGTGGAATTGTCAGTCTCCAACATCTGCTGACTGTCCTGGGTGCTCTGCCCCTAGCGAATCTATTCCCCATTTCCTCTTTGCATGCCCAATGTACAGGGCGGCCAGGAGGAAGTGGCTTAGACCCATTTGCAGGAATCAGGGTTTTGAGAATTATAGGGTGGCACTCCGCTTCCTCTCAACTGATGTCTCTTCCCTGGTGGTGGTCTGCGGGGTAGCCAAATTTCTGGGGTGTGCCTGGCTGATCCGTTCCAAACTGTTAAAATCTCACATGAGCCCGGTCATTGGAGATGCATGAGCATTTGTCTCTGCTATATCTTGAACTGTTTTTATGGTTTACTATCTGTCTATAATCATTTTTTATCTTTTTAATGTCTATGTTGTATATAAATGGATTTTTAGGATGCTCCACAATGTACATACTTTTATATCGAATAAAGTTATACAACAACTATATATATAAATATATATACATATATAAGCATATACACATCTACATATCTATATAAATGCAGAAACTTTTGTGCTGAAACGCGTAGCGTTACCTTGTGAATAAACTCCCACTAGCTGTACCTTTCTGAGAGCGTGTTTTGCTTATCGTAGCAGAAAACTTTATTGACTCTAACTCGGCGGTGGGATTGGCCGAGTGCAACACGCCACCTGACAATGGGATATGGATCCCGGAAACGAATCCTCTTGTGAAGCGACTGAATATACCGTAGAGATATATATATGCATATATATTTACACATATATTCATATATATGCACATATATCTTCACCCAAAACTCCTCCCCATTCCACGAGAGTTTCCACAGCACCAGAGAGACTCCACAGATGATCAAATTCAAAAAGGCTTTATTTAGTACACCAGTGCGAGCGTAGACGGTCATACATATGTATGTATGCACAATGCATATATCCGCCCACATATCAATATATATGTATATGCATATATATATATATATATTACCTACTGGCGGTCGCCAGTAGGTAGTTATAGTTAGGACCCATTTTCCATAGGAAATCCGCAACATTCTATTCCCAATAAGTCTGGTGCCGGTTGACGAATCTTCGCAAAATTTTCCAAACTGTTGGCCAACACCGGTCCGTTCCTATCCTGAAAGTTTCGTGGTGATTCATCAAGCGGGGGCTGAGAAAAAAGAGGGGTCCCAAAACGCTTTTTCCACATGCAATTTCCCATAGGACCTGTTGACGCAGCTACAGCCCGAACTGCTGAACGGAATTACACCAAGTTTGGCAGAAAGGTAGACCTTGGTTCAGAGTCGTGCCTTTTGCTTAAATGGTGTAAATCCGTTCAGTAGTTCCTGAGAAAATCAAAAGTAAAATCACATATATATCTGGGCGGAGCCTAACCACACATCTCATCGTGAGATCTGATTGGCTGTCAGCACTTCATCCAAGAAGTGTTGGCAGCCATCTTGGGACCAACATACATGATAGCACCTCATTAAAAAGCATTGCAGTTAATAGAAGGTTTTAAGACTTTAGTTACATTATAAATCATTTGTTGATGGTACCATACTCATTTTAGGAATTGTGGTATGTTCTAAGGTGATTTTACCATGTGAAAAAGCCTTCTGCTGGGATATCATGAATCATGTTTGAGAGAAAACTATTTTCATATGCTTTTCCCACATAGGTTTGGAAGGTGATCTATAAGCTAAACTGAGAGCATATTTTCTGTAAATTCACATTATCTTTCTTAGTCATGTGAGAATGAAGTCTGACATTCTCAGTAAAACATGTACATCCAACAAAGGCAGAGACTGTCAGTTGATTCCTTTGTGTTCTACTGCAGCTTCCCAGAGTGTTCCAAAGAACAACTAGAGCGCTAACACTCCTACTTATGATAAACGTATGGCACACCTGAAGCCATCTTGATTGGAATAAAGTGGTAACTCTTAAAACATTTAATTTAAAAAGGAACAAAATGAGGGGGTTCATTTTGCCATAGAATGTATGATTAGTGCTGCAGAAAGAAAAATTAGGTCACATTTTGTGAGACTTCTCAAATCCTCTTCTATTTCATTAAAGAATTCTGACATGCAGACTGAAACATGCACTTTCAATACCAGCAGCAGACTTCCCTGGTGAGCAGTAGCTTTACTACAGTGATCTAATGAGCAACTAGAGTGCTAACATTCTGAATTTATGGCAAATGTGTGACACATCTGAATGCCTTCTTCATTGAATCAAAGTAAAAAACTGACAGTATGTCTACTGAGGAGACTGTAGTAAATGAGGAAATTAGGAAACTTCATAACAAGTCTCCCAAGATGGCCACCAGAGACAAAAGAGCCCAAATGTAGCACAAATATCACCGAGATGTAGCCCAAATATAGCCCAATGACAGAAATCCCAGAGTGTTTTAAAGAACAACTAGAGCGCTAACAGTCTTACTTATGACAAAAGTATGGCACACCTGACGCCATCTTGATTGGAATAAAGTGGTAACACTTAAAACAATTAATTTGCAAAGGAACAAAATGAGGGAGTTCATTTTGCCATAGAAATTATAATTAGTGCTGCAGAAAGAAAAATTAGGGCTCATTTTGACTTCTCAAATCCTCTTCTATTTCATTAAAATGTTCTGACATGCAGACTGAAAAATGCACTTTGAATACCAGCAGCAGACTTCCCTGGTGAGCAGTAGCTTTACTACAGTGATCTAATGAGGAACTAGAGTGCTACCATTCAGAATTTATGGCAAATGTGTCACATCTGAATGCCTTCTTGATGGAACCAAAGTAAACAAGCATTGAAAATGCAATAGGTCTCGCCCTCGTTTAAGTTAAAGCAATTCTGTTTGTAATTAGGCAGCTTTTTAGCTTTGCTTTTATTAGTGTTTTTCAAAATGTCATGTACATAACATGCATATATGTATATGTATGCATGCATTTATATTTGTATTTATATAGATATGCAGATTATATATATGTTTATATATGTATGTATATATATATATACACATACATATATATAAATGCTTATGCATATATGTGCATATGTGTGCGTGTAGAGAGAGGTAGAGAGAGGTAGAGATGTAGAGGTGCAGAGGTAGAGACGTAGAGGTAGAGAGGTAGAGGTAGAGAGGTAGAGAGTAGTAGAAAGAGAGGTAGAGAGAGGTAGAGAGGTAGAGAGTAGAGGATGAGTAATAGAGAGTAGAGAGTAGAGAGAGAGTAGTAGAGAGTAGTAGAGAGAATAGCAGAGAGTGAGTAGGAAAGAGTAGTAGAGTGAGTAGTAGAGAGTGAGTAGTAGAGAGTGAGAAGTAGAGAGTAGTAGAGAGTAGTAAAGAGTGAGTAGTAGAGTGAGTAGTAGAGAGTAGTAGAGAGTGAGTAATAGAGAGTAGTAGAGAGTGAGTATTACAGAGTGAGTAGTAGAGAGTAGTAGAGAGTGAGTAGTGGAGACTGAGTGGCAGAAAGAGAGTAGTAGAGAATGAGTAGTAGAGTGAGTAGTAGAGAGAGAGTAGCAGAGAGCGAGTAGTAGAGAGTAGTAGAGAGTGAGTAGTAGAGAGTAGTAGAGAATAGTAGAGAGAGAGTAGTAGAGAGCGAGTAGTAGAGAGAGAGTAGTAGAGAGTGAGTAGTAGAGAGTGAGTAGTAGAGAGAGTAGTAGAGAGTAGTAGAGAGTGAGTAGTAGAGAGTGAGTAGTAGAGAGTAGTAGAGAGTGAGTAGCAGAGAGAGTAGTAGAGAGTAGTAGAGTAGTAGAGAGTGAGTAGTAGAGTGAGTAGTAGAGAGTAGTAGAGAGCGAGGAGTAGAGAATGAGTAGTGGAGAGTGAGTAGTAGAGTAGTAGAGAGTGAGTAGTAGAGAGAGAGTAGTAGAGGGTAGTAGAGCGAGTAGTAGAGAGTGAGTAGTAGAGAGAGAGTAGTAGAGAGTAGTAGAGAGTGAGTAGTAGAGTAGTAGAGAGTGAGTGGTAGAGAGTAGTAGAGAGTAGTAGATAGTAGTAGAGTGAGTAGTAGAGAGTAGTAGAGAGTGAGTAGTTGAGAGTGAGTAGTAGAGAGTAGTAGAGAGTAGTAGAGTAGTAGAGAGAGAGTAGTAGAGTGAGTAGTAGAGAGTAGTAGAGAGTGAGTAGTAGAGAGAGTAGTAGAGCGTGAGTAGTTGAGCGTGAGTAGCAGAGAGTGAGTAGAAGAGAGTAGTAGAGTGAGTAGTAGAGAGTAGTAGAGAGTGAGAAGTAGAGAGTAGTAGAGAGTAGTAAAGAGTGAGTAGTAGAGTGAGTAGTAGAGAGTAGTAGAGAGTGAGTAATAGAGAGTAGTAGAGAGTGAGTATTACAGAGTGAGTAGTAGAGAGTAGTAGAGAGTGAGTAGTGGAGACTGAGTAGCAGAAAGAGAGTAGTAGAGAATGAGTAGTAGAGAATGAGTAGTAGAGAATGAGTAGTAGAGTGAGTAGTAGAGAGTAGTAGAGAGAGAGTAGCAGAGAGCGAGTAGTAGAGAGTAGTAGAGAGTGAGTAGTAGAGAGTAGTAGAGCGTAGTAGAGAGCGAGTAGTAGAGAGTAGTACAGAGTGAGTAGTAGAGAGTGATTAGTAGAGAGTAGTGGAGTAGTAGAGAGTGAGTAGTAGAGAGTAGCAGAGAGTGAGTAGTAGAGTGAGTAGTAGGGAGTAGTAGAGTGAGTAGTAGAGTGAGTAGTAGAGAGCAAGTAGTAGAGAGTGTGTAGTAGAGAGAGAGTAGTAGAGAGTGAGTAGTAGAGAGTGAGTAGTAGAGAGAGTAGTAGAGAGTAGTAGAGAGTGAGTAGTAGAGAGTGAGTAGTAGAGAGTGAGTAGTAGAGAGTAGTAGAGAGTGAGTAGCAGAGAGAGTAGTAGAGAGTAGTAGAGTAGTAGAGAGTGAGTAGTAGAGTGAGTAGTAGAGAGTAGTAGAGAGCGAGGAGTAGAGAGTGAGTAGTGGAGAGTGAGTAGTAGAGTAGTAGAGAGTGAGTAGTAGAGAGAGAGTAGTAGAGGGTAGTAGAGTGAGTAGTAGAGAGAGAGTAGTAGAGAGTGAGTAGTAGAGTAGTAGAGAGTGAGTGGTAGAGAGTAGTAGAGAGTAGTAGAGTGAGTAGTAGAGAGTAGTAGAGAGTGAGTAGTTGAGAGTGAGTAGTAGAGAGTGAGTAGTAGAGAGTGAGTAGTAGAGAGTAGTAGAGAGTAGTAGAGTAGTAGAGAGTGAGTGGTAGAGAGTTGTAGAGCATAGTAGAGTGAGTAGTAGAGAGTAGTAGAGAGTGAGTAGTAGAGAGAGTAGTAGAGCGTGAGTAGTTGAGCGTGAGTAGCAGAGAGTGAGTAGGAGAGAGTAGTAGAGTGAGTAGTAGAGAGTGAGTAGTAGAGAGTAGTAGAGAGTGAGTAGTAGAGAGTGAGTAGTAGAGAGTGAGTAGTAGAGAGAGTAGTAGAGAGTAGTAGAGAGTGAGTAGTAGAGAGTGAGTAGTAGAGAGTAGTAAAGAGTGAGTAGTAGAGTGAGTAGTAGAGAGTAGTAGAGAGTGAGTAATAGAGAGTAGTAGAGAGTGAGTATTACAGAGTGAGTAGTAGAGAGTAGTAGAGAGTGAGTAGTGGAGACTAAGTAGCAGAAAGAGAGTAGTAGAGAATGAGTAGTAGAGTGAGTAGTAGAGAGTAGTAGAGAGAGAGTAGCAGAGAGCGAGTAGTAGAGAGTAGTAGAGAGTGAGTAGTAGAGAGTAGTAGAGAGTAGTAGAGAGAGAGTAGTAGAGAGCGAGTAGTACAGAGTAGTACAGAGTGAGTAGTAGAGAGTGATTAGTAGAGAGTAGTGGAGTAGTAGAGAGTGAGTAGTAGAGAGTAGCAGAGAGTGAGTAGTAGAGTGAGTAGTAAAGTGAGTAGTAGTGTGAGTAGTAGAGCGCAAGTAGTAGAGAGTGTGTAGTAGAGAGAGAGTAGTAGAGAGTAGTAGAGAGTGAGTAGTAGAGAGTGAGTAGTAGAGAGTGAGTAGTAGAGAGAGTAGTAGAGAGTAGTAGAGAGTGAGTAGTAGAGAGTGAGTAGTAGAGGGTAGTATAGAGTGAGTAGCAGAGAGAGTAGTAGAGAGTAGTAGAGTAGTAGAGAGTGAGTAGTAGAGTGAGTAGTAGAGAGCGAGGAGTAGAGAGTGAGTAGTGGAGAGTGAGTAGTAGAGAGTAGTAGAGAGAGAGTAGCAGAGAGCGAGTAGTAGAGAGTAGTAGAGAGTGAGTAGTAGAGAGTAGTAGAGAGTAGTAGAGAGAGAGTAGTAGAGAGCGAGTAGTACAGAGTAGTACAGAGTGAGTAGTAGAGAGTGATTAGTAGAGAGTAGTGGAGTAGTAGAGAGTGAGTAGTAGAGAGTAGCAGAGAGTGAGTAGTAGAGTGAGTAGTAAAGTGAGTAGTAGTGTGAGTAGTAGAGCGCAAGTAGTAGAGAGTGTGTAGTAGAGAGAGAGTAGTAGAGAGTAGTAGAGAGTGAGTAGTAGAGAGTGAGTAGTAGAGAGTGAGTAGTAGAGAGAGTAGTAGAGAGTAGTAGAGAGTGAGTAGTAGAGAGTGAGTAGTAGAGGGTAGTATAGAGTGAGTAGCAGAGAGAGTAGTAGAGAGTAGTAGAGTAGTAGAGAGTGAGTAGTAGAGTGAGTAGTAGAGAGCGAGGAGTAGAGAGTGAGTAGTGGAGAGTGAGTAGTAGAGTAGTAGAGAGTGAGTAGTAGAGAGAGAGTAGTAGAGGGTAGTAGAGTGAGTAGTAGAGAGTGAGTAGTAGAGAGAGAGTAGTAGAGAGTAGTAGAGAGTGAATAGTAGAGTAGTAGAGAGTGAGTGGTAGAGAGTAGTAGAGAGTAGTAGAGTGTGTAGTAGAGAGTAGTAGAGAGTGAGTAGTTGAGAGTGAGTAGTAGAGAGTGAGTTGTAGAGAGTGAGTAGTAGAGAGTAGTAGAGTAGTAGAGAGTGAGTGGTAGAGAGTAGTAGAGTGAGTAGTAGAGAGTAGTAGAGAGTGAGTAGTAGAGAGAGTAGTAGAGCGTGAGTAGTAGAGAGTGAGTAGTAGAGAGTAGTAGAGTAGTAGAGAGTGAGTAGTAGAGAGTGAGTAGTAGAGAGTAGTAGAGCGAGTAGTAGAGAGGGAGTAGTAGAGAGAGAGTAGCAGAGAGTGAGTAGTAGAGAGTGAGTAGTAGAGAGTGAGTAGTAGAGAGTAGTAGAGTAGTAGAGAGTGAGTGGTAGAGAGTGAGTAGTAGAGAGTGAGTAGTAGAGAGTAGTAGAGTAGTAGAGAGTGAGTGGTAGAGAGTAGTAGAGTGAGTAGTAGAGAGTAGAAGAGAGTGAGTAGTAGAGAGAGTAGTAGAGCGTGAGTAGTAGAGAGTGAGTAGTAGAGAGTAGTAGAGTAGTAGAGAGTGAGTAGTAGAGAGTGAGTAGTAGAGAGTAGTAGAGCGAGTAGTAGAGAGGGAGTAGTAGAGAGAGAGTAGCAGAGAGTGAGTAGTAGAGAGTGAGTAGTAGAGAGTGAGTAGTAGAGAGTAGTAGAGTAGTAGAGAGTGAGTGGTAGAGAGTAGTAGAGTGAGTAGTAGAGAGTAGTAGAGAGTGAGTAGTAGAGAGAGTAGTAGAGCGTGAGTAGTAGAGAGTAGTAGAGTAGTAGAGAGTGAGTAGTAGAGAGTGAGTAGTAGAGAGTAGTAGAGCGAGTAGTAGAGAGGGAGTAGTAGAGAGAGAGTAGCAGAGAGTAGAAGAGAGTGAGTAGTAGAGTAGTAGAGAGTGAGTGGTAGAGAGCAGTAGAGAGCAGTAGAGTAAGTAGTAGAGAGTGAGTAGTAGAGAGTGAGTAGTAGAGAGTGAGTAGTAGAGAGTAGTAGTAGAGAGTAGTAGAGAGAGAGTAGTAGAGAGTGAGTGGTAGAAAGTAGTAGCGAGTGAGTAGTAGAGAGTGAGTAGTTTAATTTAAAAGGAACACAATGAGGAGGTTCATTTTGCCATAGAAATTATGATTAGTGCGGAAAAAAGAAAATTAGGGCACATTTTGAGTGACTTCTCAAATCCTCTTCTATTTCATTAAAAGAATTCTGACATGCAGACTGAAACATGCACTTTCAATACCAGCAGCAGACTTCCCTGGTGAGCTGTAGCTTTACGACAGTGATCTAATAAGCGATAAGAGTGCTAACATTCCGAATTTATGGCAAATGTGTGACACATCTGAATGCCGTCTTGATGGAATGAAAGTAAAAAACCTGAAAGTATTTCCTACTGAGGAGACTGTTGTAAATGAGGAAATTAGGAAACTCTAAAACAAATAAGTCTCCCAAGATGGCCACCACAGACAAAAGAGCCCAAATATAGCACAAATATCACCGAGATGTAGCCCAATTATAGCCCAATGACAGAATGTCCCAGAGTGTTTTAAAGAACAACTAGAGCGCTAACAGTCTTACTTATGACAAAAGTATGGCACACCTGATGCCATCTTGATTGGAATAAAGTGGTACCATTCAGAATTTATGGAAAATGTGTGACACATCTGAATGCCTTCTTGATGGAATCAAAGTAAACAAGCATTGAAAATGCAATAGGTCTCGCCCTCGTTTAAGTTAAAGCAATTCTGTTTGTAATTAGGTGGTTTTTTAGCTTTGCTTGTATTAGAGTTTTTCAAACTTTCATGTACATACCATGCATATATGTATATGTATATGTTTGCATGCATTTATATTTATATAGATATGCAGATTATATCTATATGTTTTTATATGTATATATATACACATACATATATATAAATGCATATGCAAATATATATATGTGCATATGTGTGCATGTACAGAGAGGTAGAGAGGTAGAGGTGTATAGGTAGAGGTGTAGAGGTAGAGGTAGAGAGGTAGAGAGTAGTAGAGAGAGAGGTAGAGAGAGGTAGAGAGTAAAGAGCGAGTAATAGAGAGTAGAGAGTGAGTAGTAGAGAGTAGTAGAGAGTAGTAGAGAAAGTATCAGATAGTGAGTAGTAGAGTGAGTAGTAGAGAGTGAGTAGTAGAGAGAGTATTAGAGAGTGAGTAGTAGAGAGTAGTAGAGAGTGAGTAGTAGAGTGAGTAGTAGAGAGTGAGTAGTAGAGAGTAGTAGAGAGTGAGTAGTAGAGAGTAGTAGAGAGTGAGTAGCAGAGAGAGAGTTTTAGAGAGTAGTAGAGAGTGAGTAGCAGAGTGAGTAGTAGAGAGTAGTAGAGAGAGAGTAGTAGAGAGTGAGTAGTAGAGAGTAGTAGAGATTGAGTAGTAGAGAGAGAGTAGTAGAGAGAGAGTAGTAGAGAGTGAGTAGTAGAGAGTAGTAGAGAGTGAGTAGTAGAGAGTGAGTAGTAGAGAGAGAGTAGTAGAGAGTAGTAGAGTAGTAGAGAGTGAGTAGTAGAGAATGAGTAGTAGAGAGTAGTGGAGTAGTAGAGAGTGAGTAGTAGAGAGTAGTAGAGAGTGAGTAGCAGAGAGCAAGTAGTAGAGAATGTGTAGTAGAGAGTGAGTAGTAGAGAGTAGTAGAGAGTGAGTAGTAGAGAGAGAGTAGTAGAGAGTGAGAAGTAGAGAGAGTAGTAGAGTAGTAGAGACTGAGTAGTAGAGTGAGTAGTAGAGTAGTTGAGAGCAAGTAGTAGAGAATGAGTAGTGGAGAGTGAGCTGTAGAGAGTAGTACAGAGTGAGTAGTACAGAGTGAGTAGTACAGAGTGAGTAGTAGAGAGTGAGTAGTAGAGAGTAGTAGAGTGAGTAGTAGAGAGTGAGTAGTAGAGAGAGAGTAGTAGAGAGTGAGTAGTAGAGTAGTAGAGAGTGAGTGGTAGAGAGTAGGAGAGAGTAGTAGAGTTAGTAGAGAATAGTAGAGAGTGAGTAGTAGAGAGTAGTATAGTAGTAGAGAGTGAGTAGTAGAGAGAGAGTAGTAGAGAGTAGTAGAGAGTGAGTAGTAGAGAGTGAGTATTAGAGAGCGAGTAGTAGAGAGTGAGTAGTGGAGAGTGAGTAGTGGAGAGTGAGTAGTAGAGAGTGAGTAGTAGAGAGAGAGTAGTAGGGAGTGAGTAGTAGAGAGTAGTACAGTGAGTAGTAGAGAGTGAGTAGTAGAGAGAGAGTAGTAGAGTAGTAGAGAGTGAGTGGTAGAGAGCTGCAGAGAGTAGTAGAGTGAGTATTAGAGAGTAGTAGAGTGAGTAGTAGAGAGTGAATAGTAGAGAGTAGTAGTAGAGAGTAGTAGAGAGAGAGAGTAGTAGAGAGTGTAGTAGAGAGTTAGTAGTAGAGAGTAGTAGTGAGTGAGTACTAGAGAGTAGTAGAGAGTGAGTAGTAGAGTAGTAGAGAGTGAGTAGTAGAAAGTAGTAGAGTGAGTAGTAGAGAGTGAGTAGTAGAGAGTGAATAGTAGAGAGTAGTAGAGAGTGAGTAGTAGAGAGAGTAGTAGTAGACAGTGAGTATTAGAGAATAGTAGAGCGTGAGTAGTAGAGAGTGAGTAGTAGAGAGTAGTAGCTAGTGAGTAGTAGAGAGTGAGTAGTAGAGTAGTAGAGAGTGAGTAGTTGAGAGTGAGTAGTAGAGAGTGAGTAGTAGAGAGTGAGTAGTAAAGAGAGAGTAGTAGAGAGTAGTCAGTGATGTCATCAGTGATGTCACTGACCATGTCATGAATGATGCAATATGTGACATCATCAGCAGTGCATTGCGGGCGCGTGAGTTATAGTTAGCAGAACTAACTATAACGGAGGAATTTCTATGGTTTTGTATGAGTGAAACGGGCAGCTAACTATAACACCCCTGAAACCTATGGTTTTTTTCTGTCTGTGAATATCTATATATATATACATATATTTTCGCTCCAAAATTCTCTAGTTGTAAAGAATGAAGCACTCACGGGTAGCGTGTCAACGAGATTTATTCCCAGAACAGACGCGTTTCGGCGATCTGCCTTCCTCGGTGTTCACAGCACACCGTAAAGCGCCATTATTTAAATCTTTCAATGCATCATGGATTTTAACATAGAAAGAGGACAGCGTAAGGTGCAGAGATAATACAGCGCCATTTTGTACGTGTGTGGGGTGTGGTGGGGCAATGACCACTATGGTGAGCTTTTAACGTTGCCTTTTCAGTTATTTTTCTGCTTTTGCAGAAAATCAGTTGGGCAGTAAAAGCCGATTCACGGTTTGATTGATGGCAATGCCGATACACGGCTTGATTTTGTGCAGTAAAGCAGATGCCAGTAAGCGTAAGCCGACACACGGCTTTATGAATTTACATTTACGCAAATTTGTTGTTCAATATTGATGTGCTGGTATTTGAGACAATATGCCTTTATCATGTTTAATCAATTTTGACGATTCTGTAATTTGGATCAATTTGCATGTACTTAGTATGCATATGTATATGTTTATTTATTCATATACTTGATTTTGAACACATTTCAAAATGGCGCTGTATTTGTCTCTCCAAACAAGCCCCGTCTTTTTCGGATTCGGGGCGTGTTTTTTACTTTCTTTCTTTCCTCTGGAATGTAAACATTCCAGCCAATGGCAAGAGGAGAGAAAGAAAACCACGCCCCCGAATCTGAAAATGCCGCTGCGTTTCTCCGAGGCATTTCTGCTTGACCTCGGAGAAAGGCGGCGGTGTTCATGGCACTCGCCACAGGGGCGTAACAAAGACTGTACTCAAATAGCATTTGTTAAATAAAACAACGTTTTTTATAACTGAAACTCGAAAGCATGCAGTAGATTGTATCACGTGTAGTTATTGAGAGCAGGGACGTAGACGTAGTTTAAATGTTACGCCACCGTGCGCAGCGCTCCAGTCCAACAATGCCTACCCGGAGTATGTCAAGAGGCACCTGCAGGTAAAGACGTCACGATCGCGCTCCTCTTTGGACTGTTGTGTGCTGCTGGTTGAGACCCCTCACAATGGATGTTCTACTTGCTGCATACTTTGTAAAACAGTTTTGAAGCTACAAAACACGCTATGTCAGATGGGCTTGTCGTGGACCGACCACGGAGTGCTTCAAGGAAAAAAATAGGCGTTGCAAATAAGGCACGTGAATCCCCACAGAAGCAGCAGGGACCAGGCAGATAATAAACGCAGCACTAAACTAGCAAGGGGAGCTGCCAAACCCTTTAATGCAGCCTCTGACATAAAATAACAGTGTCCTTAACTTAAATGAGCTACGCAAAAAAGAGCAAGAAACTCGAGCTCAACAGGCAAGGCAGGAGAAGCGACAGGCGACTGGGTGAGAGGAAGCAAGTGAGGTCCAACTGTTGTGCCCGGGTCAGTGTCGAGCGGAGATGGAGTCAGTTTGATACGATAGGCCAGAAGATAAATCCCTCTGTTTATATTAGGGACTCGGTTGTTAACGTTATTTATTCCAAACGTGCAAACTGCTTTCAGGAGACATGAGTGGCTGTTTGCGATTTATCCGGGCACACGATCCCCTACTCCATCCATCACTAAACCCCATGACTGCAAGTAGCACCAGAATTTAAGAACCATGCTCCAGCGAATGCGAGGTAGGCAGATGCTTGCTTTTTTGTGTGCTTGTTTTTGCATAAAACGAGTTGGTCCCATATTGACTGATTCCCCAAAAAGCCCACCCCTTGCCTACAACCAGACTATATTGTGGACTTGATTTTTCCTTTAAGTGTTTATGCTGTCTCTTATTCTGTTTTGTTGCTGCTGCTGGCATAGTTCATCAAATGTATGGTTTCCGTGTAGATACACTACAGTTATAAGTGACCAGATCATGTCAAGTCTCAGCCGACTTTAGTAGGCGCAGTGGTAGCATGGACACCTGTTTACTGTGTTGTGAAAGCCGATCATGTTAGATAATACGTGTTTCATCACACTGCTCAGAGCTCAAGGCAAATCGTGCAGCTATTGTTAATTGATGGATGCTAAAGAAAGGCACCAATTACATTTTCAAAATTGTCTATTTAAGTATATCGTGTATACTTTGGTTACTGTTGCAGAGAGCCTTCCAAACTGTTTTGCAAAATGCACATTGGAACTAAACATGGTATAACATATAGTGGTTCTAAATGACTGCAATTAGAACCTTCCCCCCACTCTTTCATTCCTCCCTTTCTTTCTGTCTAGCAGTTCTTCTCTTACTGAAGTTCTCCTCCAGTCTTGCTAGCAGGCCTATGAAGCAGCACAGCCAAGAACAACAGTGGCTCTGTCACTTAGGTCACAGGACCCTTGAGAAGGACCAGCTCTAGGGCAGTGCAACCGGTGAGACCGGGCGCTGACTTTGGGTGGAGACATTATGTTTGCAATTAAATTAAGGTTTTAAAAGCGCTTGCTGCCTCCTTCCTGGCCTCCAGCTATTTTCGGCAACAATAAAAATGTCATGATGACTCTGGTGTTTAATGTTCTTCCTAGAGAGAGATCGGAGTTTTGTCTAGTGGAAGTTTTGACTCCTGGAAAGGTAGCACATAGGGTTAATGTGCCTGCAGCAAAGAACATGTACCATGCAGATCACAAAGTGCACATAATGTAAATAGGTCAGTGGGCTACTGTGTGTGTGTGTGTGTAGGTGGCTCTATTTGTGTGTGGGTTGCTTTATGTGAGTGGCTCTGTGTGTGTGGGTGGCTTTGTGTGTGTGGGTGCAAATGCAATAGGTCTCGCATTTGAGAGTGATTAAGCTATTGACATTGTAAATAACAATACCGTTTCTTTAAATGTTTTAAAAACAAAAACATAAACAAAAATAATGTCATGAGCAATGCCAATAGCTCTAACTTTCACAATGCCGAGACCGTTGCATTGTAAATGCTTGTTTATGTTTGTTCCCATCATGCCTTTTCATGTTACTTGTAAAACCCGGACTGAATCCCTACAGGGTTAAAACAAAACCGGCATTCTAACCATGTCTCTTTTTTATAAAAAAAACAGTCACGCATTTTCTGTCAATATAGACAGAATATTTTCCAGCACAGTCGCCCTGTCCTTATAATCAGTTCCATCGATGTACTTCCACATCCAAGTGTGTATCACTGTTTTCACTCGGAAATCCACTCGTTTGTAAAGTACAAAATATTCAAACTTCAGGGGACTTATGGTGCATGACAGGTTGAAAAAGGCAGCAAGACTGCCGAAACGCGTCCCTGTGGTGTCCGTGTGTGGATTGTAATCATGCAATAAACGGGAGAATACCCATGATTTCGAGTGCCGGCTCTTCAATCATAGGAGATTGGGAATATTTTCTTACATTTTCAGTGCTAGCGGTAGCGCTATCTTCTGTGTACCACCAGCGATCAGGCAGCACGCCAGTACACCGCAATTTGTATCTGGATGTTGAGACAGGCGTGCCCCCTTTGAAGGATTATGGCAATGGAGAAGACGAGAAAGCGTACGTGGAAGGGGAGGTTCAAACGCTGGGAGCAGGGGCTCCCATGGCGGGGAATGGTAACCTTCTGCTAAAATGCATATCCTCTCCCTGGTATAACCACCCTTCAAAGGAGCTGGACACCGCAAGGCACTGGCCGAGGAAGCGGTGGTATCATGGGACCCTATTACTGCTTGTTTATACTGCTTCCTCTAAACACACGGATTGATGTTTCAACAGCAGAAAGTTGCCACTGTAAGTCCCCTGAAGTTTGAATATTTTATACTTTACAAACTAGTGGATTTCCGAGTGAAAACGGTGATATACACTTGGATGTGGAAGTACAGGGATGGAACTGATTGTAAGGACAGGGCGACTGTGCTGGAAAATATTCTGTCTATATTGACAGAAAATGCGTGAGTGTTTGGTTTTTTATAAAAAAGAGACATGGTTAGAATGCCGGTTTTGTTTTAACCCTGTAGGGATTCAGTCCGGGTTTTACAAGTATTTATATTGAGAGGGTAGCTGTTCCTAAAGATAGGAGTAAAACAATCTGTTGTGTGTGCTCTGAGATTGGTTGGGCCGGAATGAGTGTGGGGAATTTCTCCTTTGAATTTTAGTGCCCTCACACACCCTTTCGGGTGTCCTGCTTTATCATAGGGCGTTGCTCCTCGTGGGGGTGGCGCTGCAGTCCCCCACGGGCCCCGCAAGAGGGCTCTTTGTCGGAGTTCTTTTAGGAGACGCCGCAGTTGTGCATGGGGGTGTGTGGGTATGTCTATAAGGGAAGTGAGTGGTGCGTTAAAACTACTAGGTAGAAACCAAGACCTTTATTCACGGCTCTATCTAGCATTGATTAAAAATGATCCTGGAGGTCCTCAAAGAACAATATAATGAGGGCAGATATAAAATTTACTGCAACTCTCAGGATAAGTGAGTGAATAGGGAGTGGGAGTTCTAGAAAAATAGGGTCAACATGTTTCGCGCTTCAGAGTAGGTCCTTAAGGGATCCGATCGCGCTTCGTCAGGACCAAATCAGACAAGTGAATGTAAAAAGTATATGAATGAGAAGGAATAGGCTCCGGTGAAAATAAAGTACTGTGAACCTATAGTACCTTGATAGTAAGGGGAAAATGCGTCCTCGCGCTGGTAGGTGCTCCTTCTTATTGGAAAACCTACACCCAACCTAGTAAGATAAAGACAAGGACAAACACACACATAAACAGAGAAGGAAAATACAACATCTATCATATTTTTGTACCAAGAGATGTCGTGAATTCATTGTACAGTGGCATGATAAGTGTTCATTCACAATCCACATGCTTCTATTGTTCACATGCAGATTGAGTGAATTAATCACAGAAACAATTTCTATAAGAAAGAGTGAATGGGGCCGCTACCTGCAGTGCATGTGTGACTTTGTTAAGCTAATCAAATACGACCATGTGCCAAAACAAAAACCAAAATGAAGGTATCTTCTCAAGCGGCCCTTAAACTTAAAAGCAACACCCGGTGTATGTCGGGGGATGTATCTCGTAAAATGAGAGCGTGTTATTGCATATAAAGAAATACCTAAGGACAAACCAGGCCTACCCTATGAGATGAAAGGGATGGGCTCCGTCAGCGGTTCGGAGTAGGCGACAGAGAAACTGAAGAAAATCAAAGAATTAGTCTACCTCGTCTCAGTCGTTCCACCGCCGATCGTTTTCCCATGATTGAGGAATACTTACAAGTGCTCAGTCGCCTTTGGAGTGGAAACCTACCCCTCCTCCGTTACGCGCCAGGATTGTTGACGGGGGTGGGGGGAGATGTCTTATAAATGTTCTATAAAGACGCTGGGTGAAGACTCCGCGCGGTAAAGTGACGCCCGAGTGTGACGTAATGACGTTGCATGGACAGAGAGTCACGATAATCACCAATCGCTTCCCGAGGCTGAGAGATGACGTAGTGACGTTCTCTGAGAAGTTGCCATGACGATCATGTCGATTACGGGAGCGTCAGACTAAGCAATGGTTATTCGGAAGGATTATTTAAGACGTTGCCATGACGATCACGTTGGTTACTGGAGCGTCAGAGTAAGGGGCTGGTTTACGGAAGGTAAAAAATGTGAAACCAGGTGACCTTCAATAGAGTTTTTTTCTTTTTATGAAAAAAACTTTATGTGTAAATATGGTGCGCAAAGTCACTGGGTATATTTTATCTCATATGAATTCTATCTGGGGTGCTAATGACACATGAGACGTAGGCGTGGTGTACATTATAAATATAACAATAATAGAAAGATGGTACATGACGCTAGGACCATTAGCAAGCAGCAATAAAGATGCTTAAAAGTGGTATTAACTAGTAACATAATCCTGATGCCGCATATTAAAAATAGAAATCACATACCTGATGTTATAAAAGGTATTTACATTAATTCTGGAGTTCTCGTCATAGTGTAGTAGCGAGTCAGGATAGAACTCGTTAATCGGTGTTAATTACAGATTCCAAGTGCATCTTGCATAAGCCCATACTTCAGGACAGTGTGGGTGAGCCTAAATCTGAGGGGTTAAGATCTGATGTGAAATATTGCAAACAGACATCTGCTTGTCATCGCAAAATTCATTAAGACTTTTTCTGGGGGGAATCAGGTTAGTTCGACCCACGGGATTTCGTCATTTAAACCTGTGGTGTCACATCTCAATTTATGGACCCATCGTTGTTCTTGTATGAACAAAGTGCGTTTGTTCCAATAGGGATTGGAAACTATGATGGTCCATCGAAGACTTTCTGCTGGATGTCCTAGTTCAGAAAAGTGTGTTAATAATTTGGTATTAGTCTTCTTGCGTCTTATAGTGCTTTTATGCTCCCCTATGCGTATCTTGACTGCTCGTGTGGTCATACCCACATACCTCTTATTACATGGGCAGACTATGGTGTAAACACAGTTAGTCGTGTTGCAATTTGTGTGTCTGGTTTGGCGCCAAGGTGTCATTAGACCCAGGTCGATTTCCTTTGAGATCGCAGTTTCTGCACAAGTTGAGCATGAGCCACAAGGGTAATGTCCCACTACTGGTGGCAAAGACCATAATGTTGATTGGTATGTGGGTTGTGGTTTTGGTCTCGTGTGTACCAGGTGGTCTTTTAAGTTCTGCGTACGTTTGAATGCAAACAACGGTGGGGGGCCAGGTTCGAAGGCTCCTGAGTTCAATATTGTCCAGTGTTTTTTGATTACCTTCTGTACACTGTTAGAGCCTGGAGTGAACGTGGTGACACATGTGATAGTCTCCAAATCAGGTTTTTCTTTTATTTCCAAAAGAGCTGTCCTGGGGCTGTTTCTTGCTCTTTTGTGAGCTTGACGGATAATGTTCTTGGGGTAGTGTCGTGCCTCCAGATTGTGCCTAAGTAGAGCTGATTGTATCTCGAACTCCTTGGTAGTGTCACAATTTCTTCGTAGACGCAAGAACTGGCCAACCGGGAGGTTATTCCTCAGAGCCCGGGGATGGTGGCTGTCATAGATCAGAAGATTGTTCCTGTCTGTAGGTTTTTTATAGTTTGTGGTGTGTAGGCAACCGTTCTCCAGTGAAATGAGAAGGTCCAAAAAGGGGTTTCTATGTTGAGATCTTGTGCTCGTGAACTTCAAATATGGGTTTAGAGTATTTACCCAATTACAAAATGAAATACATTGTTCTTCATTTCCTTGCCAAAACAAAACCACATCGTCAATGTAGCGACGCCAAAGAAGAATGTGTTTAATGTAGGGGTTGGTAACTCCTAGAATGTGCCTATCTTCGAAATGGGCCATGTAAAGGCATGCCAGGCTCGGCGCGAATGTGCTTCCCATGCTCGTGCCTTGTATTTGATGGCGTTAGAACTAAGGGCAAACCCAATAATCACTGGGACCTGGGTAACAAACAGTGGAATAGAAATGGTCCCAGAGCATGCATAAAAATTGAGAAAGATCAACACAACAAATATTGCAACAATTTTAAGGCAGAACCATAGTGTTATTTAATCACACTAGGAACAAGCACATAAATGCATAGGGTAAATCACACTATTTACAAAAGTGCGGGGTGCCACGGGGAAGGGGAGGGAGTGACGAATTAGGTAGGGTAGTAGGATAAGTGACATAAACAAGTTCATAACAATGGTACAAGTCAATTGCTGGGCACCTTACTGTTGTGCCAAATATTCAAGAGTCATTCATTGACAGAATTAGATGTTATTGCCAAACAGCCATATACAAGTGAAAGTCCACAGTGCTCAACGCACTATTGAGGGTACTGGCATGATGGGATGTCGATGTTTCGACCCCTCTTCAAAGGTAGGTAGATTAATTCCTTACAGGTGGGGTCTTCCTCAGGACAAAGAGGATGGTGAACCGGGGAAGGTAGGCACCTATGCAAAGATATGGGTGGGAATTAAAAAAGGATAGTGCCAAGCGAAGATTCAACTGCAGGACTGGATATGGATATGACTGCCATAATTACCAGAAAAAGAGAGAGCATCTAGTCAGTGACTGCTTGGCATCTGGGCATAGAAGGCTCCACAGTCGGGTGGGAGTGAAAGTCACCTAAAAATCAATTTAAAAGCGACAGTGAGGTCAACAGTGGAGTTGACTTAAAGGGAGGGAAGTGGGTAATAACTCCAAATAAATATAAACTCACGTGTATTGTTTAGCAAAAGTGGGAGGATTAGATTACTCCGTCAAATCACACCGCTGTGTGAATCGGTATGTTGGGTGAGATGAATCACCGAGAATACAGCCTCTAAAAACCAAATGGAGAGAGCGCTCTTTTAATGGGAAACCTGATAGGTAGTCCAAAACTAGAGAAATACAAAGCAAACAGGACCTGGTAACCCACACTATCATCCGTATACTAGGATGTCAGAAAGCGGGACTGGCGATTCCGATAAATAGAAAAACTGAACAAACATATTATTAAAAAGGAAAAAAGTCAATCCAGCGAGAATAGCTTATACCCAATGCGTGGAAAATTAGCAGTAATCAGTAGTGGGATAAATCGTGTTGAATACGAGGACCTAGTAACGGGACTGAAAATTAAATAGAGGCAAATACGGAAAAACCGTAATAATAAAGAATAAGGCAAAATTAAGGGGGGACTAAACATAGGGACAAGGACAAAAATCCTAGGTCGAATTGGCCAAAGTACACGGAGTATCATCCAAGCGGTTCCCTTACCTCGAGACGGCGTACAAGTCTGAACCCGCTCGACTCTGACGGCTAACTGACGACGCGGAGCGGCTCCCAGATAAGGAGAACGCTGAAACCGCGTGACGTTACACCGGGTGCAGCCGCTGGATGCTGCCATCAACGGGAGAAAGGAAGAAAGACCATTCGAGTAGTTCGATAGCGCGGTTTGAAGATAGAATGTGGGTAGATAAATTCCCGGACAGAATAAATAAAGTAAATAAATTACCAAGTTGTGTCAAAAGGAATATGTGTGTTAATAAATATTGTTCAGTGGAATGCAACACTAGAAGGGCCTCGTCGGGGCCCGGGGGATCAGCATGATCGACGGATTAAGGTTGAAATGGTGAACATGAACGTTGGTGGATCCTAGAAAATGGAAGATGGTAAAATGAAAAAGTCTAATTGATTAACAAACGTATGTGCACGTTTGGATTGCACAGATGTACAGACTAAAGGGCGTGCAGTCAAACTCGTGATTTATTATTGGGTAAACACACAGATGCAGTGACTATTGTACAATGGGTGCATTGATTGAAAGTGTCTCAAGGTTATATGATGACACATTGAACCGGAAAAATGTATTGATTCATTAGTAGAAAAATGAAAAAAGAACATTGGTTGTTAAAAAGCAGACATATGAGCTTATATCAATAAACATTTTCTGATGAAGATGCAAGAGAACCAGATGGTAATTACATTGGGAGAGAGACGTCAAATGGTCATATCAATACATGTGAATGGATATTAGCTTGCTGGATATGACAAAAAATGGTTCCAATGGGAAAGAAACAATCAAAAAATTCATGTGCAAAATACGTACATTCGTCATAAATGTCTCATGGTCAACATCATAAAGTGTCTCAGAAATAACGTTAACAACAGGTTAGATAATGGGCTGGGGAAAACAGAGCAAAATGAACCTTGTTCATGAGCTACCGAGAGTAGCTAATTGGGCATTACTCGGGTCTTGTTCGTTCAAACCAGTTAGGATAGTGTCAAAGCGTATCATCATTTTTGACTCTCTAATGAGCAGGATAGAGGATATATTGCCTCCCCGAGGTCCCAGTTCTGTCTTTTCCAAGACAATCCATTTCATTTCATCGGGGTGGTGTCCCAGTTGGTGATAGTGTTCGACTAAAGGTGCACCTGTCACATTGCATCTTATTCGACTTTGGTGTTGAAGAATTCTAGCCTTGACTTTCTGCTGTGTCTGGCCAATATATAGTTGGTCACAAGGACACAGGATCCCATAGATGACGTTGCTAGAATTGCAGTTGGTATGTGATTGCAATGTAATGGTCTGATGCTTATACTCAAAGTTCTTTGATTGCATAGTTGTGGGGCATGCTTTACACGACCCGCACTTGAAGTGACCTATGATTGGTGGTAAACTCCAGAGTGACCGAATAGTTGGTTCAACCGGGTCCTCAAGGAAGGAATGCACCACGTGGTCCTTAATGCTCATTGCTTTCTTAAAAGAATGCATCGGTGGATCAGGTTGGTCAATCTCCGTGGATATAATGTTCCAGTGTTTATTGATGATCTTTTTCACTGCATTACTGCGAGTGGAGAATGTTGTGACACATATCATTTTGTTCATTTGGCGTGATGTATTGGGATGTTTGGGTGAGAGCAGAGTGTCCCGTGGGTTGTACCAGGCCCTCTTCCGGGCCCTCTTTACCAGGCGTTTTGGGTAACCTCTTAGTATTAACCTGGCCGTTAAGTTCTCAGACTCTGTAGTGTAGTCTGTTCGTTTTGTGCAGTTCCTGCGGATCCGCAGGAACTGTCCCACTGGGAGATTGTCGCGCAAGCCGCGCGGGTGGTGGCTACTGTACCTCAGTAGAGAATTTCTTTCCGTTGGCTTCCTATATAGGGTAGTAAGAAGTTTATCATCTTCGTGGAAGATTTTCAAATCGAGAAAGGGTATCTCCTGTGTGCTGGACTGCATGGTGAACTGAATGTTGTGGTCGCACTGGTTTAGCCATTGGTGGAACAAATTGAGTTGGATAGTCTCACCTGTGGCATTTTATATTGAAGTATGTTGATGTAAGCTTTGTATAGAATTCTATCTATGTCATGGATTGTTGTAAGTGGGGAGGTTCTGAAAATGACCAGTTACAAGATTGGCTGACTGGCTGTTGGATGGGATCTTCTGTTGTGGAATAAACTACATTTACCTTCATCTTCCTCCTGTCTCTGTGATGATTAAGAGGAATTCTACACTGGCGTAGTCGGCACAGGAAGCTCAACAGGAAGATCTCAACAAGATGCCATGGTGAAAATTTTATTCATTTCTTCAAAAATGAAAAGGTGCAGGATTTGATACCTTCAAGCAAAGACATTGATATTTCTGATGTGGCTTATTGAATTTTGAGCCTGTGATCCTGCAAATGGGAGTTATTCTGCTTGAAAGGGAAAAAGCTTATACGAGTTTGGATACTCTAACTCGTTGATTTCCTCTGGTGAACTCTACTCTTTTGTGCTGGAAGTGTGCACTGAAAGGCGTATTTCGTTGGGACTTCATGAAAAGTTTCTCGCCGATTTCCCTGTGCTGAACTCTACACTTTTGCGCTGGATGTGTACATTGCAGGAGCAACGAAGTTCGAGACTTCATGAGAAGTTTGATGTCATCGCGGCGTCTCCGTGAGCAGCGCTTCACTTGTCTATTCGTTTTATTTTTTACGAAATAGATTTGCGCATACAGTGTGTGTTTGAACAATTTTTTTTTATTATTATTTAAATCGCCATCTTTGTTCAAATTTTGAAAATAAACATCACTGGACAAGGAGCGTTACCTTCGGAATGGATCTTTCAGCTCTGTGAGGTTCTCTGTTCTCCTTCGCAATGGGCTTCTAGAGCGGCACATGTTGTGGCTGACGATCGTAACAAACACCTTGTGGTTGCTACGCAATACGCACGCGTTGTGTTGGTGAGTCAATACGCATGCGTTATGACGACGTCTTGGGTTGCCAGGTTACCGCGCACTGTATAACGCGCATACTGTGTCGTGTTGTGCGTGCTTCGATTATAATGGATATCTCTGCCATGAAGGAAGGAATAGATGGACTTTGTTTATATTCACGCGTATAAAGAGGAGGACACCATATGTTCTGCAAGTAAACTTTAACATATTCCCTCTGCAAATCGAATGCGTGCAAGTAGAATTTGGTCAATTTCTCTCTGCAAGTTGAACACGCTTGGGAGTACATTAAAAGGAATAAGCTTTGTCAATTTCCGTTGCAAATCGAACGCGCTTGGGAGTACATTTATAGGAAAGAAAAGCTATTGGAATTTGAATCTCTGTTTAAACTCTGTTTAAGCTCTTTTGGTAGCGAAATCTCTTAGTTTACTCCAAGTAAACCGTGTTAAATTGTTTATTTTTAAAATTGTATGTATTTTGATGTTGTAGTTTATCCTTTGCAAGTAAGTAATCTGCAACAGTTTTCTTCAGGAATTTTTATTTTTTTGCAGAATCAACATGCAGAATGTCACAGCAGCTCCATTTTTTTTGTCTTCCCCTGGGTCTCCTCCTATCAAATGGAAAAAATGGAAAGTTGTCTTTGAGAGGTACGCTAGAGTTTGCGGTCCCTCTTTGAGTGCGGAAAGAAAATCAGCCTTATTATTGCACTGCTTGGGGTCGGAAGGTCAGGATGTGTTTGACCATTTGCCTGAGCTTTCTACTGCTGAGGCTGGTAGATTAAATGACTATGAGGTGTGTATCAAGAAACTTGACAAACATTACCTCCCAAAAGTCAGTACAATTCTTGAAAGATACCAGTTTGCAAAAAGAATGCAAGCTGTAGACGAGACCATTGAGGATTATATCACTCAATTAAGAAAATTAGCTTCCTCTTGTAAATTTGAAGAGTTAACTGACGAACGTATAAGGGATCAATTTATGTTTGGTTGTTCTATTGAGAAAATTAGAGAAGAACTATGGCTAAGGGATGAACCAACTCTAGATGAGGTACTTACAGTTGCCAAACGCATTGAGCATTCTTTAAAATGTGTTGCGGTGATTAAAAAAGATTCAGAAAAGGGAAACAAGATTGAAGCGGTGAATGTTAGAGCTGAAAGTGGTAAATTAGGAGAGAAAAGTGTGCCTGAGAAAGGATGGGCAAATAGGAAATGCTATAGATGTGGTAAGTCAGATCATCTTGCTAATGACAAAAAATGTCCAGCCCTCAACCAAACATGTTCTAAGTGCAAGTTAAAAGGGCATTTTACAGCTTTCTGTAAAACAAAGCTCAGACCTATGGTAAAAGAAATTGAAATATGTCATGGGGAAGGTGGTGAAGTTAATTCTGAAGAGAATGTGTGCGGGCAGATTGTCATACAAGTTGAAGATATGTGTAACAAGAAAACCTCTCCATATGATAACATCCTGGTTGAAGGAGAGCTCACCAGGGTTCTGTTTGATTCGGGGGCAAAAATAACCATTGTATCCAATGAATTTTATAACTCCAAGCTGAAGGGAAAAATTACGTTAATGAAACCTGACATAATTCCCTTAGCATATGGAGGTGAACCCATAAAATTACATGGTTATTTTATAGGGTTGTTAGAATATAAAGAAAGATTGGTATCAGGTAAAATTTATGTTTCTAAGCGTGGTGATAGCATTATTAGCTGGATTCATCAGGGAGATCTAGGAACATATCTTGATCCCAATGCTAATCCTCCAATACAGTTAAGGGACAGAGTTCAATCGGTGGATGAGGTAGTTGATGACAAGTATGTACATGATTTAAAAATAGAGTTTCCTAATGTGTTTAAGGAAAATCTAGGTTGTTTAAGAGGATATCAACATAAGATTCTTCTAAAAAAAGATGCTTCTCCTGTATGTAGTAAGGTAAGGAATGTTCCTCTGTCGGTCGGAGAGGATATGGAAAAAGAAATTGAGAAGTTACGCAATGGTGGAATAATTGAGGAGATTGAAGGATGTGAATGGTTGGCTCCGGTCGTTGCAGCGCGGAAGCCCAATGGAAGTTTGCGCTTATGCATCGACTTGAGACAACTCAACAAGTGTGTGGTTGTTGACAGGTATCCCTTACTGAACATCACTGAGTTGTTGACTCTTCTAGATGGGGCTAAGGTATTTAGCACGATTGATCTTACCTCTGCTTATCATCAAATAGAACTGGAGGAGTCATCACGAGATTACACATCATTTATAACACCTTTTGGTACATATAGGTTTAAGAGAATGCCGTTCGGCTTGGTATAAGCTTCTTCTGTGTTCCAGCGGGTAATGGAAAAAGTGCTAAAAGATCTACCAGGAGTATGTGTATATCAAGACGACATTTTGGTGTTTGCCAGGGACGATATAGAACATGATATGAGATTAAAATCTGTCTTGAAGAATTTATGTAAATACAATTTAACAGTCAAGGGGGAAAAGTGCAAATTTAAATCTAATAATATCAATTACCTTGGTCACAATATCTCAGGGGATGGTGTAAAGCCTAAACCGGAGTTGGTTGAAACCATAATGAACTTGTGTTCTCCGTCAGACAAATCAGAATTAATGAAATTTCTAGGAATGATAGAGTACTATGCGAAATTTGTGATGGGATTTGCATTAGCAACGGTTAACATGAGGCAGCTGTTACGCAAAGGTGTGGAGTTTGTGTGGTCGAATCTATGTGAAGAGGAATTTGTAGCCATCAAAAGGAAACTTAGTCAGGCTCCTTCTTTAAGAAGTTTTAATCCAAAATGTAAATCAATTCTGGTAACTGACGCCAGTGAGAAAGGGCTTGGAGCGGTATTAAAACAAAGTGGTCCTGAGGGTGTGCGAACCATTATGTTCTTGTCAAGAAGTCTCAGAGATCCTGAGATGAGATATTCTGTAGTTGAAAGGGAGGCGTTAGCTGTATATTGGGCCATAAAGAAAATGAAGAAATTCTTGTGGGGTATGGATTTTGAGGTTCATACAGACCATAAACCTCTCATTGAAATTTTTAGCAAAAAAGGGTTGGATCTGGTTTCTGGAAGAATAACCAAATGGATAATTGGCTTGCAGGAATACAACTTTGGTATAAAATACATTCCTGGGATCGAAAATGGTGTTGCTGATGTTCTATCTCGTCTAGTTCCTGGCTGTAATGAGCAGGATAAATGTTTGCATGATGTTGAAGATGATGAAATGGTTTGCATGGTGGATCATGACATTATTTCTGAAGAAAGATGGTTAAAGGAATTAGAGGGTGATGCAACCTTGGTGGAGGTGACATCTCTATTAAAAAAAGGATGGGATTCTAGGAAAAGGGGGTCAGAAGGTACAAAAGATTTTTGGGCTGTTCGGAATGAATTGTCTGTGGACAATAACTTATTATTTCGAGGGACCAGACTGATTCCTCCTTCCACTCTTAGAAAGGAATTGATTGATTTAGTGCATGTGGCTCATTCAGGCTTGACCAAAAGTAAAGGTAGACTTCGCTTGTCGTATTGGTGGCCAGGTATGGACAGGATGATTGAGAGAATCATAAGGGATTGTGTTCCATGTGCTATCAGTGAGAAAAATAAGATTACTCATGTACAACCAATGATTTTGAGAAAACGTCCAAACAGTCCATGGGAAGAGATTGCGTTGGATATAGTTGGCCCTATACTATGTAGAGAATCTCAGACATATATATTGGTGGTCATTGACATGTTCTCAAGGTGGCCAGAGATTTTTTTTCTGTCTACAATAAACACTGGTAAGGTGATTGAATGCTTAAAAAGTTTGTTTGCAAGGGAAGGTCTTCCTAGGTCTATTTTGTCTGATAATGGCGTGCAACTGGTTTCCAGGGAGATGGAGATTTTCTTGGCATCTAGAGGAATTCTTCACAAAACTACCTCTCTTTATCACCCAGAGGCCAATGGGATGGTGGAGAGATTTAATAAAGTGATTAAGGAGACCATTGCCTTGGCCAAGGGTGTGGGCATGGATTGGAAAAAACAGGTCATTGATAAGGTTGAGGAGTACAGATTATCTCCTCATGCAACAACAGGGAAAACTCCTTTCTTGTTGTTTCGGGGTAGAGTTCCCAATACGTGTGTTGAGCCTTACTGGGTTAACAAGTATGAACTATCCAAAGGAAAGGAGGGTGTGTGTGATGGGGAGAAATTGGTTGGTGTTGAAGAAGAAAAAGCCAAATTGAGAAAGGCATATTTCGATGTCAAACATGCTGTAAAACAAACTAAGGTAAAGATTGGTGACTGGGTCAGAATTAAATGTCCTGGTATCTTGGGTAGTTCTTCAGCTAAATTTATGAAACCGATCAAAGTGATAAAGATCTTTAACAATGCTATTCAGACACAGGACCATCGAATTTGGAATTTAAGTAGAGTATGTGTGTGTGGTGATGTCTCGGAATTTAGCAACAGGTTGGTGCCCTCAAAGGAGCGTTCATCTTTTCATCAATCAAATGGTGTAAAGGAAAAGGTTTTAGTTGGCTCTAGAACATCTCCCAGAGTGGTGAAAAGACCAGGGTATCTTAAAGATTTTGTTAATGTCATTGCTTAATTGTATTAGATGCACAGTGTATTTATAAGTCTTTAAAAAGAAAATGATCTTGTCAAGGGAGGGAGATGTGTGGCATTTTATATTGAAGTATGTTGATGTAAGCTTTGTATAGAATTCTATCTATGTCATGGATTGTTGTAAGTGGGGAGGTTCTGAAAATGACCAGTTACAAGATTGGCTGACTGGCTGTTGGATGGGATCTTCTGTTGTGGAATAAACTACATTTACCTTCATCTTCCTCCTGTCTCTGTGATGATTAAGAGGAATTCTACACTCACCATTCCAAATCATCAATATATCGTCAATATATCTCTTCCACGTATTGACATGTGCCAAAAATGGGTTGTTGTTGAGGACGAAACGCTTCTCAAAGTTATCCATATATAGGATCGCTAGATCTGGAGCGAAGGCAGCCCCCATCGCGACTCCTTTCGTTTGTACATAGTACTTTCCTTGGAAGTAAAAGAAATTATTTTTCATAGCGATGGTCAAAAGAGCTATGATAAAATCCGTAGGTACCCTTGTTGGTGCTGGTCTTTGATGGAACAGCTGTGATTTAAAGGCAAAGAAATTTTCTTTTAGAGCTAGGGAAGCACAGTCGCAAATGAATGTGATCGGCGTTTCGAAGGGCCATGGTTCAATGTTCCGGAGCGTATTCTCCAAAACTTCTAATGTGGCATCCTGTGGTATGTTCGTGTAAAGGGCTTCCACGTCCATAGTCACCAGGAAATCAATCTTATCCGCATCAGGGAAGAGTTCTATCAGATTTAGGACTTCGGTAGTATCTCTAAGATAGGTCGGAGTTTTGCTGACCAAGGGACGTAGATAGAAGTCGCAGAACTTACTTAGAGGTTCTAGTACAGAGTTAATACCGGAGACGATTGGACGGCCTGGTGGAGGGGTAAGCCCCTTGTGGATCTTCGGTAGTGTGTAGAAGTAAGGAGTACGGGGTTCTTCTGTCGTAAGGAAATTTCCTTCCTGTGGTGAGATCCAGCCTTCCGCTAATGCTTCGTTGGTCATGCTCTTGATCTGAGTCTGAAGACGTTTGGTAGGATCCACCGTGATCAATTCATAGTACGTGGTGTTCGCCAACTGACGGTCACATTCTCTATCATATGCCTCTTGGTCCTGGATGACAATGGCCCCGCCCTTGTCAGCTGGCTTGATTATTATATTGCGATCTTCAGTGATGGTTCGAAGAACAGATCTTTCTTCTTTTGATAGGTTGTCATAAGGCCGTTTCTGGTTCAGAGCTCCTACATCTTTAAGAACAGCTTGCTCAAACCTCAGGACCTCATGTGGAGTCATTGCTGCTGTCGGAGTAAATTTCGAAGGTTTTTTCAGACCTGTCTCAGTAGGGGGGTTGTCAGGTTTTCCTTGAAAAAAGGCCTTCAGTCTGATTTTCCTGAAGAACGGGTTTTACAAGTAACATGAAAAGGCATGATGGAAAAAAAAATAAAAAAATGAATTGATGAACTTTACTCGTAGTAGCACAGAAAGTAAAAAACCTTGGAGCACTTCTATTTGCTGGTTTTACTCTGTTGTGATCCTGTTTGAGTAATTGCAACTTTGCAGCATGTTTGAATTTTATAAATGCACACCCTTTTAATGTTGAAAAGGCATTTTCTATTTCTACTTTTTACGAATGTAAAGCTTTAAAAAGAGGCACCAATATGGCGCATGACAGGTTGAAAAAGGCAGCAAGACTGCCGAAACGCATCCCTGTGGTGTTCGTGTGTGGATTGTAATCATGCAATAAACGGGAGAATACCCATGATTTCGAGTGCCGGCTCTTCAAATCATAGGAGATTGGGAATATTTTCTTACATTTTCAGCGCTAGCGGTAGCGCTATCTTCTGTGCACCACCAGCGATCATGCAGCACTCCAGTACACGGCAATTTGTATCTGGATATATATATATATATATATACACCAAATAACTGCAAATTGACTCAAACAATCCCGGGTCATAAATCACAGCACCGACACTCTCTATGATGAAAGACGTACGTTTATTCACACACGGCAGTGAACTATTACCCAACGCGTTTTGGAGCCAACAGCACTCCTTGATCACGGGTTAAGCCAGATCGTGCAAAATCCCTCATTTAAAGAGATAGTAAGTGCAATTTACAAACAACATAGAAAAGATACTTTGTCATTAATTACATTCTTGCTAATGCATTCAAGAGTGAATTATGGAAACAATTCATTCATTGAATCAAAAATAGATGCAATTAATTACTTGAGATTTAAACACGCAAATAGGCAATGCTATAATCATTTTTGATCATGACACGATATTTACACAGGTCTATGAGCAATATACCATGAACACTTCAAAGACCTTGCTGTTTCAAAGCCCCAGTGGGCATTTTTCAACGATTAATTAAATCTTATTCAGTGGCAATAAAGGTGTCATACTTTCTTTCTTACTATCAGCAGAGTACTACTCATAATTAAACACAATTACGCCCTAGTATGTATATATATATATATATATATACACATTTATATATCTATATATATATATATAAAAAACATATATATAATCTGCATATCAATATAAATGCACAAATAAATGCATGCATACATATGTATGTAAATGCATACATATGCATGTATGCACATATGTTAACAAATATATATGCACATATATACATGCATACATACATACACATACATATAAAAATGTATACATCTGCATGCCTATATAAATGCACAAATCTATACACACACATATATATATATACCTTCATATATACATATATTATTATATTACTATATATATATGCAATTGTATATCTATATACATATCTATATACATATATATATATATATACCTACATATATATGCAGATATACACATATAGATACATTTTCATATCTAAATAAATACACATATAAATACATACATACATATGCATGTATATATGCATACATATGCATATTATGTACATTCAAATTTGTAAACAATAATAAAAGCAAATCTACAAAGCAACACCATTCACAAACAAAATTGCTTTAACTTAAACAAAGGCGAGACCTGTTGCATTTTCAATGCTTTTTTAATGTTATCTCTATTCCTAAGGTTACACCTCCTTACGGAGGGCTCCTGCTGAGGAGACCTACCTCTGGATTGAGATCTATTCTTTTGTTGTATGTTACTATCCCATTTATTCTTTGAAGAAACTGGCGTTTGCTTTGCCTGTTCTTTTTTTGGACTTCCCATTAGTTGAGGTTTTACTGGTCTAGCTCCCAAACTATCTCTACCTAATTCTGCATAGCAGTTTCAATAATTTTAGGTAATTCTGTCTCCTGTTGTAAAGGAGTGAAATCCCTCAGGAGTTGGCATATTGCCACTGATGCTGCTTCCACTTTAATGTTTGCTCATATTATAGCTGACACCTGGGCAAAGTTATTTAGTAACTTCATCCCTAAGTTCAGAGCAGGTTCTGCTCCATACTCGTTCTGTATTTGTCTTAATCCATCTGGTATTACTGCTAATGAAGGGATACCATGAGTTCTGGTATATATTGTAGCGAAGACTGTACAATCCTCTATCGGGGGAGCTATCCCCTTTGGCAAGCAAATTGTCAGCATTCTATGCTTTTCGTGTGGACCAGTGTGTGGAAATACTGCCTCCAGCTGTGTTATTTTTTGAGCTATGCAAAATGGCATTTGTTCACGTTTGGTGGCCATTTTACCCATTGGCTTGGATATTTGATGTCCACTAGTTATAGTGGGCACCTTGCACCAGTCCAAACAACCCTTATCGATGATTAGGTTTAAGACAACCTTTATTGAAAGCTATCCTAGTGGTAGCTATGGAGAGCAGTGTTCAAGTTAAGTCTTGAAGGAGTGTAAAGCAGCTTAGTTTACCAGATTATCACCTCTTGAATAACTAAATGAAAGGAGAACCACACAAGGAATGTATATAAAATCTATGTATTTATTTCTAAACACTCTCTACTAACCCCTTTATGAGATTAGAGAGCAAAAACACAATAATACAGTTCTAAAACAACAGTAAATAGCACAATATAGAATGGGCCCTGGTGGACCAAACTATATATTAAGAAAGTGGTATAAGAATCACAACTTGACTAGACACAGTGCCTAGAGCACATAGAATTGCTGGGACCCCAAAGAACCAAGCGGTACAAAAGGGGGTGGTGATGGATGGAGCATCAGAACCAATCAAACACTCACAACCAGTCAACAGATCTGGGTTTGATCCATCACCGTTCTTTAGCCCACTCTGCCACCCCAGTTCAGACATGGCCATATGCAAATCAGTCTGACCCTGTGCTTCATGGGAACAGTCCAGCCCGAACTGCCAAGCCATGCCTTCCCTGGACCGGAAACAAGCTTCCTAGGACCGGTTTCTGGCATTTCAGCCATCTTCAGCCAGGCTTGCTAAATCCAGTGACAAAGTGAACAAGGGACTCACGTCCGAGCATACCCTGCCAACTTATGGCGAACAAAGCAGTACAAAAGGGGGTGGTGATGGACGGAGCATCAGAACCAATCAAACACTCACACCCAGTCAACAGATCTGGGTTTGATCCATCATCGTTCTTTAGCCCACTCTGCCACCCCAGTTCAGACATGGCCATATGCAAATCAGTCTGACCCTGTGCCTCATGGGAACAGTCCAGCCCGAACTGCCAAGCCATGCCTTCCCTGGACCGGAAACAAGCTTCCTAGGACCGGTTTCTGGCATTTCAGCCGTCTTCAGCCAGGCTTGCTAAATCCAGTGGGAAAGTGAGCAAGGGACTCACGTCTGAGCATACCCTGCCAACTTATGGCAAACAAAGCGGTACAAAAGGGGGTGGTGACGGACGGAGCATCAGAACCAATCAAACACTCACACCCAGTCAACAGATCTTGGTTTGATCCATCACCATTCTTTAGCCCACTCTGCTACCCCAGTTCAGACATGGCCATATGCAAATCAGTCTAACCCTGTGCCTCATAGGATAAGTCCAGTCTGAACTGCCAAGCCATGCCTTCCCTGGACCGGAAACAAGCTTCCTAGGGCCAGTTTCTGGCATTACAGCCGTCTTCAGCCAGGCTTGCTAAATCCAGTGGCAAAGTGAGCAAGGGACTCACATCTGAGCATACCCTGCCAACTTATGGCGAACAAAGCGGTACAAAAGGGGGTGGTGATGGACGGAGCATCAGAACAAATCAAACACTCACACCCAGTCAACAGATCTGGGTTTGATCCATCACCGTTCTTTAGCCCACTCTGCCACCCCAGTTCAGACATGGTCATATGCAAATCAGTCTGACCCTGTGCCTCATGGGAACAGTCCAGCCCGAACTGCCAAGCCATGCCTTCCCTGTACCGGAAACAAGCTTCCTATGACCGGTTTCTGGCATTACAGTCCCATGCTCTCCATGCCACTGGAATCAAGCTATCCTGGCTGAAGAGGGGTGAAACCCTGAAACCGGTCCTAGGATGCTTGGTTCCAGTCCAGGGAGGACCTGGCTTGGCAGTTCGGGCTGGACTGTTCCCATGAGGCACAGGGTAAAGACTGATTTGCATATGGCTGGGTTCAAACTGGAATGGCATTGTGAGCAAAAAAACGATGGATTTAGGCCCAGATCTCTGTACTGGGGTGAATGTATGACATTGTTCTGCATTCTATCCATCAACTGTTGTTTTTGCATTTGTCACCCCGAGTGGGACGGGTATGCTCAGACATGAGTCCCGTGCTCTCCATGCCACTGGAATAAAGCTATCCTGGCTGAAGAGGCGTGAAACCCTGAAACCGGTCCTAGGATGCTTGGTTCCAGTCCAGGAAGGACCTGGCTTGGCAGTTCGGGCTGGACTGTTCCCATGAGGCACAGGGTCAAGACTGATTTGCATATGGCTGGGTTCAAACTGGAATGGCATGGTGAGCAAAAAAACGATGGATTTAGGCCCAGATCTCTGTACTGGGGTGAATGTATGACAATGTTCTGCATTCTGTCCATCAACTGTTGTTTTTGAATTTGTCACCCCGAGTGGGACGGGTATGCTCAGACGTGTGTCCCGTGCTCTCCATGCCACTGGAATCAAGCTATCCTGGCTGAAGAGGGGTGAAACCCTGAAACCGGTCCTAGGATGCTTGGTTTCAGTCCAGGGAGGACCTGGCTTTGCAGTTCGGGCTGGACTGTTCCCATGAGGCACAGGGTCAAGACTGATTTGCATACGGCTGGGTTCAACCTGGAATGGCATGGTGAGCAAAAAATGATGGATTTAGGCCCAGATCTCTGTACTGGGGTGAATGTATGACATTGTTCTGCATTCTGTCCATCAACTGTTGTTTTTGCACCCCACAGAACCACCCAAGGTAGTGACACAGGGGACCCACGGGGATACGTGCAGTGTGAGAACACAGCCTCGAACTCCGTACAATCCTATGGGAAAGTCGCGGTTGGAATTTTAGAGTTTAAGGACACTTAGGAGAAGACTTGGAGCAAACCCTTTCAGACTTAGAAGGTTCTAACACCCACGTGAGCACCGGAGTACTCGTGTTGACTAACCCAGGGAAGCCGGGTCATAGGTGTCAAATGGTGTTGGGAATATTCGATGTCGTCAATGGAGAGTTGCTGCAAAGTGCTGCTGCCGTGGAAAGGAGAAGTGTCAGGTGTGATCCAAGCCTGGATCGAAGATGTGAAGAACCTGAAAGCAGAGGGTACAGAGTCTGGGTCACTTGCCAGTGACCAGGGGCACGATAGACGAATGCCCACCGATGTCGGGTGTTTCAGGTGCGATGAGGTGAAGCTTGACTCCACTGCCACGGAGACCAGGAGGCGTCGACGATGGCCACAGTCTGCAGGCGAGCTGTCCCACGAAGGATGTCGAGTGCTGGGTGGTCGGTGTCCGGATTGGAGACCAACAAGCCTTTGCAACGGCAACCCACGCGGTGAGAGTAAAACGGCTTTGGTGTGGACCAGCAAGGTCCTGTAGACTCCCCAAGCGATGGAGAGTCCGGGTACGTCTGGAGCAACCAGGTAAGCCCATTGAAAGTCAAAGTACCCTTCTCAGGGACCTGCAAGTCGACGGACAAGGGATCGCAAAGGGACCTTGAGAGGAATCACTAAATACCAGCCCACGGGTCACTCGAGGAGTGTAGGCCAGTAATCTTCGGTGGAATCACTGCTCGGGGTCTGGACTACATGTAGCCCAAAGCACAGCCTCAGGGATTGCCAAGAAGCATATGCTGCTGCAAATGTGCACGTGTCCAGGGGATCGGATTGCACGGTCCCAAAGAGGGATTTGGATCTCAGGGTTGCTGAGAGCATGGATTGGCCTCGGGGAAGCTTGGAAACCCACCTCCTGTGTTGCAAAGTCTTTGGAGTCCATCAGGAGCTGCGTAGTTGCAAACCGGACAGATGCGTCTTTTGTGCCTGCCTTGCCGGGAATAACTCCTTTACTCCAAGGGAGATTCTTCGGTCATCCAACGTCTTGTAGATAGTAGAAGTTCTGGGGTTCTGTAGCAGAGTTTTGTCCAGGTAAATCTAAAGTCCTGTAGTCAGGGGTTCCTACTTTATAGGCAAGGAAGGGGTGGGACAAACTCTGGGGACCCACCTATGGGAGGGTCAGGACAGAGGGGTGGCTACACCAATATCCTTTGTCCAGTTTCACTCCAGAGCAGGGGCTGGTAGCCCCTGCAACCGGTTTGAGCTGGACTATGCACAGGGACACCAAATGTGCCCCCAGTGCAGACATCAAAGCACTCTTGGAGTGCACCCACCCAGCCCTAATACACTAAAGCCTTTCTGAGAGGTGGTTACACCTCCCTGTGACAGGCAACCTATTGTCCAGGCCTCCCCTGCCGGAGTTTCGTCCAACAACAGGAGGGCAGACTCGTGTCTGTGGCTAGCAGCATCCATTGTGTGATGCCAGGGTTCTGTTAAGCTGGTACCAGGTGTACCGGTGAAGTCATGTTTCTCCGTTTAGTAGGGTGGAATCATACCTCCCCATCCAGTTACTGGTGGGGAGGTATGATTCCAAGGTGTTTGACACCAAACATGGCATGTTTCCATGCAGCCATTCCAAAGTTAGCATTTACTGCAAGGTTATAATGCACTTAAGAGTATATGGTTTGGCTGCATCACAAACAAACCCGGAATAAATGTTCCGAAGGCTGCAGAGGGGCTCAGCTCATGCATGGGCACCCTCTCACATAAAACCCAGCACCCAGCCTGCAGGATTGAGAAGGCCTGCCATAGGGGTGATTGATAGGTTTATATGTGCAGTAATATGGATAGATATAGGGAACCTATATCTGAGTAAGGGGTGCATACACCACCTTACACAGGCTGCTGTAGCAGAGCTGTTGTGTCATTTTAAATGGTCTCTCAGGGGTGGCATAATACATGCTGCAGCCCCTGAGAGGCCTCTGGGGTACCTATGACCTGGGTATATAGGATACCATATACTAAGGACTTATAAGGGTACACCAGAATCCAATCTGTGGTGTACCTAAAGTACATGCAATCAATTTAGAGAGGAAGCAGCTAGGCTGGGGCCCTGAATAGCAGGGTCCCAGTCAGACTAAAGTCGAAAAACAGTGAAACATCAGCAAAAAGTGGGGGTAACCATATGAAGCAGATCCTACTCTCCTACAATCACCGCATGTAACGTTTGTGGTGTAATTTTGGTTGTTGATGTTTGAATCGGACCTGTTCGTATATTTGTGGTTGGCTGGGGTGTGAGTGTTCTCATCACGAACTGTGTCATGTTTCTGTAAAGTCTTGTTAGCTCTTTATGTAATGTAAGTAAGTCTCCTGCTGGCATTGTTTCAATGTCAGGGTGTGGTATGTAGGCCGCTAGTACCGGCCATGTTGCTCCATCTCTTGCGAGCAGACCGAATCTTACTTTATTTCTTGTATGGGGGAGGGCGCCTTTAAACCAGTATTCGTGCTCCTGGTAAGTGAGCGGAACTTCCATGTCCTCATATGGACAATATTCATTCGGTATGTCATCTTCGACATAGTAATGACATTTTTTTGTTCGTGCATCTGCCTGTGGGAAACTAACCCATGAATAGAAAACCTCTGTTCTGTATGATTCGTGTGCCTCAATCACAAATGTTACTGACCTACCCCTTGCTGTTTAAACCATATGATGCTAGTTTTAGGGTGATGGCATTTCTAACATTTTCTGAAAGATGTATTGCATCTTCTTCTTCCTCTGTTATATGCAGTTCAAGCACCCCTTCGTCTTGTTGCTCAGTCATTGTTTTAGTAAGAAGAGTTTTTCAAGGGAACCAAGATAAGGTCTTATGCAGCATAGGAACAATGTGTCCTTCAAGCTCGATTAACCTACAGCCAATACATAGGATTTTTGCCTACTCATCTGTGGCGGAATTTGTACCCTCCCCCTCCAGATGTCTCTGGGGAAATGTGAGTAGGGGTCTCTGAGAATAGCATGACTGAACTACTCAGATTTGACTGTTAAATAAGTGCCCAACCAACGTTAGGCGCCATGTTGTATAGTTCTTATAAAACCTATTAAGGATCTGCGTGTTCAGACAACACACACTGCAGGCCTGGTGTCTGGACTGTTTCCAGAAACCCCCACCAGGTGTGTTGGCCTGTATACCAGCTAGCTCACAGTGCCACTAGAAACTCCACTTACCAAGGAGAGAATAGTTCTTGGCAACTATCAAACATGACAACCCTGATCCCTCAGGACCGTGGAAACAGTGCAATAATTTTCGCTCAGTCACTCGTGCTCACTTTGTCTCAGAGAGATATGCTGCAGATCGGCGCATATAAATTCTCCCTACTTCCACGGACAGAGTAAACCTACAGTCGCACGCACATACACTCATCATACGCTATGGCCCATCACACTAACATTCATAACCGTTACTCTATCCACACTGTATATATGAGCGAAACCTATACCAATCTGCATCCAGTGCGAGGTCAATGTGACCATAGAGATATGTCCTGAGTCATGATTTTAAATACAAGAAATACATTCGGAACTCAATAAATGACAAAGAAATAACCACCCGACACTGATATTCAAACAAAGATCATCTTTTATCTAAATTAGTTCAATGAAAGTCAATCAATAGCAAGATCATTATTCTCATAATTACCTATTCTAGCTAAATGGGTCAGGACAGGTCTCTCAGTAAAGTCTCCCGAGTCGCTGTCCTCTCGATCAGCATCGATCTTCACGAGCATAGGTTCAGGAAGAAGTGGCCTTAGACCCTCTCTAGTCTAACATTATTTATAACAAAACTAACGAAATAAAAGTAACAAACTAACTCTAAACGTCCGTTGAGCCGCTGAGCAGAGCGAGCAGGAAAGGATGTTGTCTGGCAACATTTAGAAAACCTCCGCTCAGAAAAATCACAAAAATAAAAACACGGAAGAAGGAAATACAAGTTAGGAAACGATACATTCATGAATGCTCTTCCTTGGTACCATAGTAAAGCCACCGCAGGTTTATCTCAGTTCATTGTGGCTTTATTCTTTTCCAAGGGCAATTGGAAACAAGCCCGGAGCTGCTGTCCTCACGGAAACTTTTAAATCAGACAGAGGCTGTGGTCAGGTGACTTCCAACTGTAGTGTCCTCAAGGATATGAATAAGTAGGAAGCAGGTCAAGTAGTTAAGCAAGTGGATTTATTGGCACCTCATCCACCAACAGCTCATCTCCAACTCCCACTTACAGAACCCCCACGATAGCCCTTCTGATTCCACACTGGAATCCATGCCACATTCCGACCTTCTTAGGTCATAAACCAATCAGCTTCACAGTACATTGCCACACATCTTCCCCCTCAACAATAATAATAACAAAATTGCAAATGGTAATAAACAAAAGAAAGCATCTCACAGAATCAAGATAGAGAGTAACATGCTACTAAGATAAACAGAAAAAAACTTCATAGTAAAGCATTAACATGTGACATATGTATATGCAAATGAGCCTGTGACATAACTTCATAGTAAAGCATTAACATGTGACATATGTATATGCAAATGAGCCTGTGACATACATATATGCAAATGAGCCTCCCCACACTCAACAGAACCAACTTATGACCTAACATAGTCCTTCATATACAGAGGAAGTCTGCGCACCCTTTGACTTCTTTCCCGAATGCCCCTCAAGACCCCAGGGAAATTAGAACCAGAGGACAAAGGAACAGAGGACCCAGGACCGGAGATTAACCTGTCGCTATCTGCTTGACCAACCGAAACAACAGGATTAACTACAACAACACGACTCTTGTTCCAAATCCTGCCATCACTTGTTTTAACAGCGTTGTTGAACACCTTAACCACAGGTCTTACATCAGTATATTTCGACCAAGGTTGACACCCCACAGGGGCTCTTATCTTAACCAAATCCCCAACCTTGACCACCTGAAATTGGGCACCTTTCTTATCATCAACATAACATTTCCTCAAAGACTGCTTCTCTATCTCTCTATCCCTCCATCTCCCCACCTGATTATCAACAAAACCTTTGTTTAACTTCATCCAACCAGGACACAACAAAGTATTAGGTACTCTCCCTTTAAATAACTCAAAAGGAGATCTCCCAGTAGTTGAATGAGGGGACACCCGGTAAGCCAAAATTCTATCTTGAAGAGATTCCTTCCAATTCAACCCACTAGCTCTTGCCAGCTGAATACTCTCCTTAAGAGTCTTGTTGACCCTTTCTATTGCACCATTCGCTTCAGGATGATATATGGCACACCTTTTATGTTGAATACCACATCTCACCATAAAATCTTTGAACTCACCAGAGGTAAACTGAGGTCCATTGTCCGAAAGGATACTGTTAGGAAAGCTTTCTCTGTTGAAAATTTCTTGCAAAAACCTGATGACACACACCGTAGACACATCCCTAACAGCACCTACCTCAATCCACCTAGAGTATAAGTCCAGAACCACTATTAGATATGGAGTGTCACAAACCCCATGCAAAGGACCAACAATGTCAATAGAAACCTCATCCCAAGGATGATCAGGCAACTTCCTGCACACCATTGGGGTTTGTTTAGTCTTCAAAATCTTATCACTAGCACAGCATTCAGGACATTCTCGAACCAACCTCTCTATCTCCATATCCATACCAGGCCACCAAAACTGCAACCTCAACAGTTCCTTAGTCTTGACAATCCCAAGATGACCAATATGGGCAAAACTGAGCAATTTCTCTCTAATACCCAACGGCGGGACCAACCTCGTGCCCCTCGAAAGTAAACCGTCCACCACAGAAAGCTCATCAGAAACTAAACTCCACGGTTTCTCCAACCGTTTACCTTCCCTCAACATCACCATCACTCTTGAAATTTCATCATCCTTTTTGATCTCCGTATTCCAATCCTCTTGGGTAACGGTACCATCCGTGATTTCACAGACATTAACCACCTCATTATCATCCTCACCATCCTCCTCATTGCTCCCTTTAAGATCAACCAACCTAGAAAGACAGTCAGCAGACCTATTGACCACACCTGGAATGTAATCAACTTCAAAATTAAATTCTTGTAAAGAAATAATCCATTTCCTTATTCTTGAAGAAATGGAGTCCAGACCTTTCTTAGAAAACACCTCCTTTAAGGGCTTATGGTCCGACAAAACACAGACCTTTACACCCCACACCAGATTTTTAAACTTCCTCAAAGCCCAAAATATAGCTAGGGACTCTTTCTCTATAACTGAATAACCCCTTTCAGACCCTCTTAGGCACCTTGAAGCACAAGCAATCAAGCAATCCACTCCATCCTTCTTCTGAAGCAGCACTGCCCCCAACCCTTTATCACTAGCATCCGTCATAATAACCGTCGGATCACTAGGCACAAACGCATGAAGAGCTGGCGCTTTACTCAACTCCTTCTTGATCAAAAGGAACTCCTCCTCGCACTCACTTGACCACAAAAACTCTGCATTTTTTACAGTCAATTTCCTCAAAGCATGAGTTTTACTTGCATAACCAGGGATAAATTTACCGTAAAACTCTACCATACCAAGAAAAGAAAGCAATTCTTCCTTGTTAACCGGCACAGAAACATTCATGATGGATTCTACCAATTCCTTCTTGGGAAAAATTCCATGTCCAGTTATACAATGTCCAAGATAATTTACCTCCTGCAACCCAAATCTACACTTATCTTTCCTAAGAGTAAGACCCGCTTCCCTTAGACGTTGCAAGACAGCCAAAACCCGACAATCATGCTCATGTAAGGTGTTTCCAAAAATCAAAAGGTCATCCTGATAGCATTTAACTCCACTTAGACCTCTGATAATGTGTGACATTATTCGTTGAAACACAGAAGCCGCCGACACAAGCCCGAACGGCATTCTACAAAATTTAAAAGTACCCATAGGGGTAACAAAAGCCGTGAGATCCTGGGAGGAATCATCTAAGACAACTTGATGGTACGCTGAAGCCAGATCAAGAGTTGAAAAGAACTTCGCCCCGCCCAACGTACCAACCATCTCATCAATGTTCGGTAAGGGAAACTTATCCACTATGACTTCTTTGTTCAATGCCCTCAAGTCAATGCAAAGTCGAATTTCGCCAGTGGCCTTCTTGGCCACGACTATTGGAGCCAACCACTCTGTGGCTTCAACCGGTACAATTATGCCTGCTTCCACCAATTTATCTATCTCCTTCTGAACACCAGCTTGTTCATTCAACGGAATCCTCCTTACTTTTGCCACTACAGGTACCGCTCCTACTCTCACTTTGATGTGGTGTTTGTATCCCTTAAGACACCCCAAAGTATCCTTAAATATGTCAGCAAACTGTTCTACAAACTTGAGAGAGGTATCCCCAACCGCTTGTACCTGAACCTGTGGAGAGGCATTTGGGTTTAACCATACCCCCAATAGGCGTTGATGAGGCCAACCCATAAGAGAATCACCCCGCTTAGCAACATATATCTTCCCCGCAATCATCTTCCCACAAAGTTCAATGGTGGCCACAAAATATCCAGACATCTTTATAGGTAAACCACCATACCCCATGGGAGAAAGATCATTCTTGAAATATTTCACCTTATTGACAAAATGTTGCATAAAGACATCCTCTCCAATAATTGTCAGGTGCGAACAGGAATCAAACTTAAAATTAAGGGGTACCCCTTCTATAACTACTACATGAGAAGGGTGATCACTTATACTCGCATCAACTTGAAATGTGACAACCTTTACTTCAGGCTGATTTCTTGCAGTTACACTGTTATCTTTATTGCCTTTACCCTTGCAACATTTAGCGAAATGCCCTTTCCGACCACACATGTTGCAGATGGCTCTCAGTCCCGGACAATAAGGTGAGTTAGCAAAATGTCCAAAACGTCCACATCTAAAACACACAGGTTTTCCTCCAACAGGAGAACTGAATACATTGCTAGGCATAGATATACTAGTATCTTTTCCCTTAACCTCCCTCTTTTGTACTTGACATACCACTTCTTCTATTTTATTTTCAACCACAGTACTTTTACTCTTTTCTTCACTTTTACACTTTTCTTCATTCAACTCATCCACACACTTCCTCATGTGCTCAACTTGCTTGGCAATAGTAATAACTTCCTCGAGTGGAGGTTCATCCTTCAACCAGAGCTCTTTCCTGATATCATCATGCGCACACCTCAACACAAACTGATCCCTAATCCTCTCCTCCACAGCAGAACCAAATTTGCATGAAGAAGCAAGCTTCCTCAGAGCCGAAACGTACTCCTCAACCGACTCCTCTTTTTTCTGCAGAGATGAAGAGGAACAGCTCCAGAATCCACGCAGACACCTTCTAACGGTTAGTGCCCAGTCGATGTTGAGGTGCCTTTACTCCCGCTCGTCGCCAAATAAATGTAGTGTCCTCAAGGATATGAATAAGTAGGAAGCAGGTCAAGTAGTTAAGCAAGTGGATTTATTGGCACCTCATCCACCAACAGCTCATCTCCAACTCCCACTTACAGAACCCCCACGATAGCCCTTCTGATTCCACACTGGAATCCATGCCACATTCCGACCTTCTTAGGTCATAAACCAATCAGCTTCACAGTACATTGCCACACCAACCATGTTCAGCAAGGCCTCTCGTCACATCTCAATCACTCGAGCGCAGGCTGTAAATAGCAGCCATCTTGGTTTAGGCCAAAACGGACCATCTTAATTAAAAGAAACACAAAACAACGTTACCACATCATAATGATTATACAGTGTTAATCCCCACTAATACCCTTATGTGTATGTAATTACCTAGCCGTCTGCAACACAAAGAAGCATTAAAACACGTTATTTTTAAAGCGTAAACACGAAACAAATAGCATTTTAGCAACACTTATTTAATTAATTTGTTCACCAATTTAGTTCACGTATAAATTAAGCAACATAAATGCATTCCCACGTGTAATTTCTCTCATTAGTAATGTTGATTAGTCAAGACTTTAAACAAAACTAATAATTAGTGATTATAAATCAGTAATTTTAATCATAACATATAAACAAAACTGGAGCTTAAAACTCAATAGATTTTCAACAGAAAACTCTGCTCTAGCAATCCCCCCTTTGGTGATATATTATCACCACAAAAACCAACCCAAAAAAAAATGTAGTCCCAATTTTTAGGAGAAATTGAAAATGTCTTTTATGACACAACATTAAACACCAGACTCTCTCTCATCATCCCTCCTCGACTCCAAGTAAACACTTTCCCTCAATTCTTCTAATTCTATTTCTTGTGGGTCTCTCCTTGACCTCTTCTGTTTCTTTTCAGTATTTCCTCTAATTATTCTCTTTTTCCCTCCCCTGTTTTTACAACACAAACACCCCAATCTTAGTATCAATAAAGCAACAATTACACATGTCAATGGTAATAATATTCTACCAATAATGGTACTACCTATCTTAGCAATAAAACTCTTAACAGCAACTATCTTATTAGCTATTTTAGTCCAAATACTTTCAGCTTCCAGTGGTACTAATTCTTCATGCAAATCAGTAATATTTTTGATATAGACCTTTAGATCTTTGCTTTCATCAGGAATGTAAGTGCAACAATGTTGAACTTTCAGCATTCCACAGACTCCACCCTCCTTGGCCAATAGAATATCAAGGGCAAGTCGATTTTGCATAGACATGGCACGTACGGCAATCATCTCCGTATTTACCAAAAGAAACCCTCCAGCGGTACTTGTCGATAAGCGATCCACCACTGTTGACAGTTTTCGAAGTCCATATGCATTTAAAGAAATTCCCACTGCTGGAATTAAAGCTCCAAAAATATCACCTACAATGCTGACCAAGTTTCTCTCTTAAAACGTGTTAGTAAATTAATGTGTTCTACATCTTCTATCCTATCTATATGGGAAATCTTTGGAAAGACCAGGCCCACATAACATGTGCCATACCAATGGTCAGGCAACTTGTAATAAGCCTTGTTCCCTCACACATAATACACTCCCGGGAAAACTGGATCTTCTCCACCTTTAAAACCCCATCCTGTTGCAATGAAGTATGTATCATGACACTCACTAGTCCCAACAAAATGCCTATCATATTGGGATTTCTTTCTGGTAATGCATAGTTTACCCTTCTGTGGTGCATCTAAAGCCAAAGTTGGACTGGCCCCATCTCTCAATTCCTTTCCCATCTCAATATCCCATATTGTCTCACTCACTTTATATTTCCCTGCCTTTTCATGCATGCTCATTCTCCTTTCCTCTACCATGTCTAGGAAAGCATTTTCTTCTTCTTTCAAACTGCAAGTTAAATTGTTTCTAAAAATGTAATCTAATGTTAATTCTTTTGTCTCAATAAAAATCTCACCAAAAATGTTAGCTTCTTTAGCCGGATTCAGCTTTCTATTCATAGGCAATTGCCCAAAAATGTTATCTTTGTTAGACATCTCATAATCTATTTTCCCTAACAAATAAAAAACACTACTTAACACACTACATGAAATCCCATACGTAGCTGGTAAATGGCGATAAGTAACACCTTCTGAAACGGATGCAGGCAATTGCATACAAACGTAGCAATCCCTAACTTCCATTGTCTTCACGTATTCATACAACAACTTTGAAAAAACATTGCTAGAAAAATCATTATTTGACCTATCTTTATGTATGTAAATGTTACTAATTCTAGTTGGAACTACCTTCTGTGAACTCTTCTCTACATTGGTCACATTCTCAGTATCTATTCCAAAAGTGTCTATCGTAACTCTAAAAGTAACTAGTAAAGCTAGTACACCCCATAACAGCATTAATAATCCAGTACAACAGCAGCACATTCTACACCATCTTTTCAAGAAGGCACATCTACTTTGATTATTTTCTGTGTTAGCCATTTTACTACTTTGGCAGTGTCTTTTGACTTAGCCTCTTCTACTCCACTACTGAAACACTAGAACACTAGATTATTTCAAACAGCTAATTTCAGACTTTCTTCTTTCCACTTTTCTCCAAGTGACTCCTTTAGTTCACTCAATTTGGATTTTCATCACTTTTCACTTCTTCTTCAGCAACATCGAACTGTATCAAATCTTCAACAACATCCTGAGCATCCGACTCTTCTCCAATGTCAGTCAAGATAACTTTCAGGATTCCAACAGTTTTCTCCTCAACCACTTCTCGTACGGTCCCCTCTGGATTTCCTTGACTCTCTACCTCTTCACTTTCAGACAGTGCCACGTACGTCCATTCCGTTGACCTATACTTCTGGTTAGGTTTTCTGATTCTCTTGATCTCTTCCGGTTCTTTTGTAATCTTTTGTTTATCACCCTTTGCTTGATTCTGACTAGACACCCCGTTCACCTGTTCTGCTTTCGATGAATTTGCTCGTGTCAGTCTGTACCTCAGTCTCTTTATTCTGTTAGGCCAAAGATCTCCTCTTACAACCCTCTTTGGTCTCACTTCTTTATTATTTCTTTCTCCGATCCAAGTTCTCTTTCTCAGAACTCGACCCTCTGATTTCTCATTTTCACTCTCATCTGATTCTGTTTCATTTGCCTCTTGTTCTTCAACAATTTTCTTTTGCTCCACAGTCTTTTCCACCACTGATTGAGATTTCCCTATTTCTGTCCCTCCTCGGGTCTCCGACACGCAATCTTCTTGTTGTCTACTTGTCCCTTCACCTAGCATATCAGGAATGTTCCCTACACCTCCTCGGGGGTCTTCCGCAATCTGTCCCTCTCTATCTTCTACTGACCCTGCTTCTTCAGGTGTAATCTCAAGTGGATTTTCAACCTCTTCAACTGATTCAGGTGTAGTCTCTGTTGAATTGCTCTTTCCTCTTCTTTCTTCTCCACTGCTTGTTGGAACTTCAGGCACTCTTACAGAATCCGATCTCTCCTCTGAGACTCTCAATGTTTCTCTTGAAGCCTCTCTTGGAAAGAAAAAAGAATCACCTGACTCTCTTTCTCCTTCCCCCCTTTCAGGATTCCTTTTTCTTCTCACTGGTTCAGTTTCTGCATCATCACTGGAATCTGACTCTTCAAAATACTCTTTACCAGTCCCATCCTTTGGATTTGGAACTCTCAGAGTATGACTTGCATGCACCCAGTTTTTCACACCAGCACACTTTACTGCAGTTGTTGTGGTCAGAATAACTTGTCTTGGCCTTCCCCACCTTGGAACCAAGCAATTTCTTCTTCTGTGTACTTTAATCCTCACCCAGTCCCCTGGACTCAGATCATGAGCTTGCTTCTTTTCAAGTGTAGTAGCGTCTTCTCCAACCTGGTGAAACACAGAATGAACTGCGTCAGCCAGGCCTTTACAGTAATCCAAAATCATGTCATCAGTTATTGTCATCAACTTATTGACAGGCACAAATGCATGTCTCATCGCACGTCCCATTAATATTTCATGTGGACTCAACCCTGTGGTTCTATCTGGAGTAGACCTAATAGTCATTAGCACTAGAGGCAAGACATCAGGCCATTTCATTCCAGTGGCTAAACACATCTTACCAATTCGGTTTTTGATTGTGCCGTTCATCTGTTCAACAACACCAGAAGCCTCTGGTCTGTATGCACAATGTAACTTCTGCTGTATGCTCAATGCTTCACAAATCAAACCCACTGTCTGACTCAATTGTCACTGGAAATCCGTACCTAGGAATCAACTCTCTTAACAGTAACTTTGCCACTGTTATTCCATCATTTCTCCTAGTCGGATAGGCCTCCACCCATCTTGAGAACAAACAGACTACCACTAGAACATACCTCAATCTGTTCACTTGGGGCATTTCAATGAAATCTATTTGCATCCTGGTAAAAGGGCCTCCTTCTCTGCCTATTGTCCCTAGACTCACCACTGTCTTTTTTCCAGTATTGAACTGCTGACAAATCAAACATCTCTGACAGATGCTCTCTGCAATCAGCCTGAACTTTGCATTGTACCAGGTTTGTTTGAAGGACCTAATCATCGCATCCCTCCCCAGATGTCCCTGGCCATGATACATTCTTGCCATTGTCGACAACATGTTATTAGGCATGACTGGTCTTCCATCTCTATAGATCCAAACATGATCTGTCTCTCTTGGGGCACAACCTGCCTTAATCCAATCTCTCATTTCCTCATCTCCTGCCTCATCCTGCAACTGTTTCACTTCATCCCACGTTTCTAGGACATTAGTAAACATCACAGAACAAAAAGACATCTCCCTTTCTCGTGCCCTGTTAATCGAATGATTGTTCTTTGCACAATACTGTGCTATGTCATTGGCAAAACGATTACCAAGAGTAACAAAATCATCTCCTTGTCCATGAGCAGCACACTTTACAACCGCTAGTTCTTTAGGCAGCTGTATCGCCTCAAGCAACTTCCCAATCACTTCAGCATTCTTTATTGGAGTCCCACTCGACGTCAAGAAACCTCTCTGTAGCCAAAGTTGGCCAAAATCATGAACGACTCCAAATCCATACTGACTATCAGTCATCACAGTCACTCTCAGATTCTTCCCAATCTTGCAAGCTTTCGTCAATGCCACCAATTCAGCCACTTGAGCAGATCTTACTCCTTTCAAAGGCGAAGCTTCCATAACTTCTGAAACCTTGCACACCGCATATGCTGCACTCAGCACACCATCATCAGTCCTTAGACATGATCCATCCACAAACAGCACATGATCACTCTCAGGTAATGGCAAATCTCTTATGTCTGGTCTGGGTTTTGTGCAGTAATCAAGCACATCCAAACAATCATGATCAACATCATCTCCCACACTCACATTCTCAGCATCTGGTAACAACGTTGCTGGATTCACATTCACACATCTCTCAAGAGTCACATTTGATGCTCCCAGAATGATTTTCTCATATTCAGCCGACTATGTGACATATATTGAGTTCTGCTTCTTGTCAAAAGAATTGCCACATCATGAGGTACGAATACCCTTACAGGATATCCCATTATTATACCCTCACTCTGTTCCAAGCTTCTGCATGTAGCAGCTACTGCTTTCAGGCAACCTGGCAAACCCACAGCTACGGGGTCAAGTGTCGATGAGAAGTACGCAATTGGCCTTCTCAGTTGTCCATGCTTCTGAATTAACACTGAAAGTGCACATCCATTTCTCTCACTGCAGTACAATTCAAACTCTTTCTCATAGTCTGGCATTCCCAAAGCAGGAGCTTCACACATTCTGCTCTTCAACTCTTCAAATGCTGCCATTTGTTCTCCATCCAATTCTAATGGGTCTCTCACCTCACTTTTAGTCAATTTAATCAGTGGCTTTGCTATCAGGGAGAAATTACTTATCCACTGACGACAATAACCCACCATCCCCAGAAACATCCTCACTTCTCTCTGGGTCATCGGGGCTCTCATTCCTCTGATAATTTTAATTCTGTCATCGGTCACCTTTCTCAGACCCTTTTCAATATTGTGTCCAAGATAATGCACCTCTTTTTTGCAAAATTGCAATTTGGCTGGAGATACCTTTAACCCTCCATCTGCCAGATGATTCAGTAAAGCTATGGTATCTACTTCACAAGCTTCACGTGTCTTCGATGCCACAAGTAGGTCATCGATGTACTGCACTAGTACTGAACTTTCAGGCATAATCAAACTCTCCAATGATTTCTTCAGTAACTGATTGAATATCGAAGGACTCTCTGTATACCCCTGTGGGATTCAACACCATGCTAAAATACGCTGTCCAAACCGAAATGCAAAAATCGGCTGGCTGTCATGATGCAATGGAATTGAAAAGAAAGCATGACACAAATCAATCACCGTGTACCACTCAGCATCATGAGGAATCTGATACAAAATCACTGACGGATTTGGCACAATGGGACAACCTGCCACCACAATTTTGTTAACCTTTCTCAAATCTTGTACAATCCTGAACTTTCCATTAGGTTTCTTTAGCCCCATTATCGGTGAATTACACGGGCTACTCAATAACTCTCTCAAAACACCCTGTTGAATCATCTTGTCAATTATAGGAGTTATTCCCTCAATTATTTCTGGTGTCAATCTGTACTGAGGAATATTAGGATAAACAATCCCCTCTTTCACTGAAATCTTCACTGGATCTACATTATTCATCAATCCTACATCTTCTCCAGTAAAATCCCAAACTGCTGTTTTCACTGTGTGTCTCAACTCCTGAGGCAAATCATCTGGGTTAAACACTGCATATGTACCAACAATCTCACTCTCTCTATTATCTAGAGTCATCCTGTACAAAACATCCTCATCTGGTGTCTCAAAAGCTATTCCATCCGGAGTACAAAAAATTGTGCAATTCATCTTACACAATAAGTCCCTACCTAACAAGTTCACTGGACTAGTGTCACAGACTACAAACCTGTGCATATCTGAGAATTTCCCTATTCTTACCCTTACTGGTTCGGTAAGACGAGTCTTAATCTGTGTATTAGCTACACCAACCACTTGGATTGCTTCGTCCGAGAGAGGAAGATTTCTTATATCTGCTGACCAGACAGTTGATCTCGTCGCTCCTGTGTCTACCAAAAAAGTAACACTCTCCCCATTTATTTTCCCATCTACAAATGGTCCTGCCTGGTCTATTTCTAGAGTTGCACCAAGTATGCACTCTTCCTCCTCTCTTCGGCACCGTCAATAGTCCCCTTCAGATTCACTCCCCTCATTCTTTAACCAGTTCTGCTGTACCGGGTTTGAACGTCTCGGTTTGTTTACCTGCTCATCATTGTAGAATCCTGAGTCCTGGTTATACTTTTGGGACCCTCTATTCTGCGGCAAGGGCGGTTTTGGCTCTTGGCTCTGCTGTCTGACAACCTTCTGCTGTTGCTGCTGATGATTACACCCCTCGTTCTGCACCTGTTGATTCAAGGGTTTATTCTCATTACTCACTAATGGTGGATTGGTACACTCGGATCTCCAATGCCCCAATTGTCCACAGTTGTGACAAGGGAACTTTTTCTTTGCTTCTTCTAGATTCCCCTTCCCTTTTCCTGCATATCTGGGTCTATTTCCTTGATTATTTGCCTGTTCCACCAACTGTGCTTCTTGTCTCTCTGCAACTTTCACCTGTGCCCACATTGCTTTTTCTTTCAGCTTTCTCTGTTTTGCCTCAATCTCATCACTGAAGTACTTTGCATGTCTCAAGATTTCATCAATCTTTTTACTATGCCAATCAACTGTATGCTCACGAATTCTTTCACTGATTTCAGGTCTCAAGCCATATACAAATCTGTATACAAAATGACTCAAATCCTTATCACCCAGGTGTTCATCTCCACTGAACTGTTTAAAAGCCAGTATCAGCCTTTCATAAAAAGCATGAACTGATTCTTTCGCTTCCTGATGTGTTCGATCTATCTTAACCCAGTCTGTCTCTTTCGGGGGTACTTTATTTTTCAGGAACACAATAACCTGATCATATTTCTTCATCACCTCTGGGTCTGGTGCTCCTGTTTTCGGATCTCTTGGATACTCCTTAGCAGGCCAATCTACAACTATTTTACACTCTGCCCACAAGTCTGCCGGAACAATTATATCAAACAGACTATTCAGGTCAATCCACAGCACTTTTGACAATTTCACAAACCTGTCTACCTGCCTATACCACTCGACGGGCTTTTCTCTCAGTCGAGGGAAATCATTCGTGAATGACAAAATATCCTGTCTAGTCCATGGGACATGTACATATCCTCCTCCAGGAATCTCTCTCATAGGATAAGCATCCACTGTTTTCTCTTTTTCTCTCATGGGAAAAGCTGAGTAAGTCCTGTCCACTGAATCTTCCCTTTTCTTGTACCACCTATCTTTCCACTTTTCCACATGACCCCATTTTCGCAATAAGGCAATCATTTCCTTAATCTGTCCTGTTCTGCCAGCACCATTTAGATTCTCAATATCCTTATCGGTGAAATCCACCCTGTAAGGCTTCTGCAAAGCTTTCACCTTATCCATGTCAACTCCTTGTTCACTCGCTATTGCTCTTAACCTGTCATGTGTACTCTTAGCCCTCCAGGTGATACTCTTGCACATGAATAACAACTCTCCATCATGATGGTTTTTCAATATTTCTGTAGGAATTGTTCCTGCAATAAGCTCCTCCAGTTCTATGCGCAACCTGGCTACATCAATTGCCTGTGAATCTTTATCCTTCTTTTGAAGAACTTTCAACCAATCATTCAAATCCTCAGCTGTTATTTCAGTAGACTTTTTCACTGTACCCACTTGTTCTGCCATCCTCTGTGGTTCCAAAATCGTTCCTCCCAAACAACCAGTATTCAATCCTGAATTAGGCTGCACATCTGATCCCCCACTACATGTGTCATGTCTCGACTGTCTCAAATTATTTCCTCCTGTTCTCATTCCTGATTCCTCCAAAGAACAAGTACCAACCAAACCATTTCCAACATAGGGGACTGTCAAACCATTTTCACCCATTCTTTGCTTATCAAAAATAGGCACAACCGGACCTATGGTTACAGGCACTGTAACAGCTTCTAGATTTTTCGTCAGCTCTCTAATTTTCTCAGTCAGCTCAGATGTGGTTCTGGCTAATTCTCTTGTTTTCTCGTCACTAACTCGATTCTCTCTCTCCCGTTCTCTCTCTCTTTCCCTTTCCGTGAAAGAGCTACCACTTTTCAGATCAGGTGTCATAACCTCAGTTTTAATAATTCGCAAAGTATCTCTTACAGGAGTAGCAACTGGCGTGCTCTCTTCTGGTTCTGGTCTATATGGAGGTGGTCTCTTGTAAATCATGTCATCCAAGACCTCATCCTCATAATCATTAGCCCCATACCTTCTCACTTCTGCATCAGGCACCTTTTCTGTACCCTTCCTCTCTTCCTTCTCGTCAACTGTCCTCATAGGATATAATCCCTCTGACATACTAGCATCTCGCCATCTCCTCATTCGATCATGATGAGTTTCACGATCATATTTTCTCCCGAAAATATACCTATAATTGCCTCCACTCCTCTGCTTTTCTCGCTCATGCACCTCATCTTCCCATTCCACCAACGCCTCGAACTGTGTCGGCCTTGGTCTAGGCTCTAGACACATCATTTTTTCCCGTAAATTTCTCAACACGGCCAGATTAAATGAACCATGTTCCGGGAACGCTAAAACACCATCTTCCTTAGTGTACTTAGCCCAGTTATCCAACCATATACAGGTATGATACCCATATTTCGCAACCATGAAGGATGCAGGAGTTCTCGTCGGAGGTAACAATTCACCTTCTCTAGTTACTATGTTTTTATCCTTGTCGAACCACTTTTAATTTTACCGAACAAGGATTTCTTCTTCTTTTCCTCCGATTGGTAATACATTTTAACGTTTACCAATATTCCCTAGTCCCTTCCGCAACTGTACGATCTTTTTGTCCAATAACAGCGCGACTCACACTAACACACCAATCCTGGAGCGTCTACGTCACCCTGTACTCCTTCCAATCCCTGCGCGGCTCACACCAACGCACCAATCCCAGCGCGAGCACTATTCTGATCCACTACCCAATCACAGCGCGGTCTGTATGACGTCAGTAGGCGCTGCAGTCACTTCTGCTCTGTCTCCTGTCACTCGTCTACCCCTCCTTTACAAAGCCTTTTCAGTAGACTTCGTTTCAGATTCTACAAAATCTATTAGTTACAACATATAAACATCTCCATTGTCTGCTTCGCTAACCACAGAATAGTAAAGAAATTCTTTCTCACAAGAATTCCGCTTTTTCTCTAGAACAGCGCTTACCTCTGCTCCACTACGGAATTATTACTTTCATTGACACAGTAGCACATCCCTCTACTCTGCCCTTCTAACATGCATCTATTAACTGTTTCCTCTAGGACTGCGCCAAAGAGTCTTACAATCAACTAAATGCTCATACATTCACGCACTTTCACACCAGAAAAATGTAGCACACCCACACAGAATCCTGCCTTTCCCGAGAACAGCGAACAGTCTGTCCCACTACAGAATTATAACACACGTTACCCAAGCAGCGCTTACCTCTGCCCAGTCCTTCAAACAAGCTCAGAGAATACCTATTACTTCTCCAGCAGTAAGCTTTAACGGCGAACCTTACGGATCCCTGGGACTTAAGACCAGAGTTTCACAGATAACCTTCGCTACCATACGCACTCCTTTTATACCGGTAATATATCTCTAGTAGTAACACACGACGATGTCACTGATTCCGAACCCAGACAATGTGACGCGCAACTTCAATTGTAACACGTTTTTCCCTGCATACGTACAGGGCCAAAAATCCCGTCTTTCCCTAGAGCAGCACTTACTTCCCTACTACGGAACCGTCACCAGCTCCCCACGTTCCAGAAGCCGTACACACTACATAAAACTCAATACGACGACCTCAACATATAGTATTAGTACATATACCAACATCAATCAATAAATCAATGAATCAAAAGCCTATGTACAAGCAATCTATCAGATCAAGACAATAATCTCTAACCATCCTCTGCTACCAGGAAACTGCTGCAGATCGGCGCATATAAATTCTCCCTACTTCCACGGACAGAGTAAACCTACAGTCGCACGCACATACACTCATCATACGCTAGGGCCCATCACACTAACATTCATAACCGTTACTCTATCCACACTGTATATATGAGCGAAACCTATACCAATCTGCATCCAGTACGAGATCAATGTGACCATAGAGATATGTCCTGAGTCATGATTTTAAATACAAGAAATACATTCGGATCTCAATAAATGACAAAGAAATAACCACCCGACACTGATATTCAAACAAAGATCATCTTTTATCTAAATTAGTTCAATGAAAGTCAATCAATAGCAAGATCATTATTCTCATAATTACCTATTCTAGCTAAATGGGTCAGGACAGGTCTCTCAGTAAAGTCTCCCGAGTCGCTGTCCTCTCGATCAGCATCGATCTTCACGAGCATAGGTTCAGGAAGAAGTGGCCTTAGACCCTCTCTAGTCTAACATTATTTATAACAAAACTAACTAAATAAAAGTAACAAACTAACTCTAAACGTCCGTTGAGCCGCTGAGCAGAGCGAGCAGGAAAGGATGTTGTCTGGCAACATTTAGAAAACCTCCGCTCAGAAAAATCACAAAAATAAAAACACGGAATAAGGAAATACAAGTTAGGAAACAATACATTCATGAATGCTCTTCCTTGGTACCATAGTGAAGCCACCGCAGGTTTATCTCAGTTCATTGTGGCTTTATTCTTTTCCAAGGGCAATTGGAAACAAGCCCGGAGCTGCTGTCCTCACGGAAACTTTTAAATCAGACAGAGGCTGTGGTCAGGTGACTTCCAACCATGTTCAGCAAGGCCTCTCGTCACATCTCAATCACTCGAGCGCAGGCTGTAAATAGCAGCCATCTTGGTTTAGGCCAAAACGGACCATCTTAATTAAAAGAAACACAAAACAACGTAACCACATCATAATGATTATACAGTGTTAATCCCCACTAATACCCTTATGTGTATGTAATTACCTAGCCGTCTGCAACACAAAGAAGCATTAAAACACGTTATTTTTAAAGCGTAAACACGAAACAAATAGCATTTTAGCAACACTTATTTAATTAATTTGTTCACCAATTTAGTTCACGTATAAATTAAGCAACATAAATGCATTCCCACGTGTAATTTCTCTCATTAGTAATGTTGATTAGTCAAGACTTTAAACAAAACTAATAATTAGTGATTATAAATCAGTAATTTTAATCATAACAAACAAAACTGGAGCTTAAAACTCAATAAATTTTCAACAGAAAACTCTGCTCCAGCAGATACACAGAATAAACAATATGGATATTTTTCAATAAGCATGTATTAAACACTCGTCATTCTAGTGTAAAATAGGTGTGCTGAAACAACCACTAGACACAAACAGATATAAATGATTAGAAGCACTAAAAAGGTAAAAGGATGGTAGGTTTCTATTGAATACAGGCAAGTATACAAATACATGACAATAAAATGCGTACTCCTATGATGCTGCCCTAACTAGATGTACCTAAATGCACCTAGCATGTGTGTAGGTGTTAAGCCAAGAATCCCTCTAGGATACAGTCAACACCATTACCTGAAGTGAGAGACTGTGGGATCCCGTCTTGGTCTCGAACTGGACACCCTGCAAGGGATGTCAGACCACTGTGAGCTGGAGTATCTGCATGCAGGAACCTCAGCCTCTCGCGTCAGTGTGTCGGCATGGAAGTCGTGATCTCCTCTGACTATCTCAGCAAGATGTGATGTTTAGATACCCGAAGGTATCCCCAGGGGTTCCACCATGCTGTGCCACTGTCAGACTTAGGATGACGTCGGGAATAGACCTCGTACATAGTTATTATGCAGGGCAGGAGATAGTAGTCCTGCTGAGTTTCCAAGAATCCAAGGATCCTCATGCATAATGACTGAGGCTATTGTTCAGGGAAAACCCCATGTTCTGTAAGCAGTACTGTAACTAGGTAAAGGGTCAGTCCTAGCAGCCCGTTATGTATGTAATGCAAGGATAAATATAGGTGAAAGGTTGGGATGTTACCCGAGCCTATATTGGGGTACCTATATGAAATATAACAGCCCGTGTAGGGCTGTCTTTATCTGGGTTCTTCTTAAAGCTGTTCATCCCAGTCTGTGCTATCTGTATAGCGGTCTGAGTTATTCAAACCTTCAAAAGGGCTTAATGTGGCTATGATCCTCTCAACTTCAAAAGGTGAGTCCTTTTTGGATAGTGATAAAGAAAGCTCCTATACCTGTGCGCTGTATAAATATCACATTAATCAAGAAGAGGGAGAGAGAGGTACGTTGTGGACCTTGCCTCCTGTGTCAAATAGATAATCAAAAGAAATCCACTAGAAAGCTTGAACTGGTATCCTTCCAGATATAGTAGTATTACTTAAGGGAAAAGATTAACTTTTCTTAAAATAACCCTCACCCACCTGTCTGGTCCAAAAATCCATAAAAACCTAACACAACCACCTGGACAACCCATAGTTTCAGGTATTGGGTCTTCCTGGAACCACTGTCGAAATTCGCTGACTCCTTTTTAAGACCACCAGTTAAAAAAACTGACACTTACCTGCAAGATACCATAGACGTCCTTTGAATCTTACAGGACAAACCTTTCAATCCTAATACAGAATTACTAATGGGTCTAGATGTGGAGAGCCTGTACACTTGCCTCCCACATGAGAAAACACTAAACATCATTGAGGAAGTCCTGTATGAAATTGACTGGGCATACCAGACACCACGGAACATCGCAATGGAGTGCTGCAAACTCGCCCTATCCAGGAACTTCTTCCAGTTTGAAGATTCTCTCTACCTATAGAAGCACGGGACCAGCATTAGAAGCACCTTTACCCCCAGCATACAATCACCACCTAGAGAAACACAGGATCCTCCACAACAGTAACCCCTTCTTGTACCACATCAGCATGTGGAAACAATATATTGACGATGTTCTGGTAATATGGAGGGGAGATGAGGAAACAGCACAGAAATTTGTTACATGGCTGAATTATCAAAATGACTTTTTGAAATTTACAAACACCACCTCCAATCAGGAACTAGTATTCCTGGATCTCAATATCTTCTGTCAAAGCGGCACACTAAAAATTACTACACATGTCAAGCCAACGGCAAAAAATTGCCTTTTGGTCTATAATAGTTTCCCTCAGACAGGAGGACGATTGGGGTAGGTTCGTCAGAGGCCACACCGGAGCAAAACTCACAAGAAGGTGTGAACGCTCGTCCCCTAGTCTATGGAGCAACTTTCTCCTTATACTTAGGCTTATATCCAGGAGCGACTCACAATCTGACATAACAGATAGCAGGGACATTGAGTCCCTGGACGCCCGGATATATACTGCGGGTATTATCCCCCAGATCACTTTTACACATACTGCACTTCTTAGTTGGTCCTGAGGAAGCGCCACGGATCCGTTTGGACCGCAGAGGCACGAAACATGTCGACCACATTGACCACATTTTAGTTATCTGATGGGACATTAATCCCCTTAGGGTAACACCTAACCTACGGGTTTTTTAGTTTGCCAAGGGTGCCATTCCTTTGTCTTTATTAAACAATACTTTTCGAGCAACCCTTAGACAATTTTAATTTACCACGTCACACACACGACTGCACCACTACCTTTTTTAGGACCCAAACCACACACCCGCATGCACCAAACGCCGTTTTCTCTAAAAAGATCTCCGCTAAAGTGACCCTTCGGGGGACCCGTAGGGCATTGCAGCGCCGGCCCGACGAGGAGCAAAACGCCCGATGATGAAGCATGACACCTTCCGGGGTGTGTGAGGGCAACAAGAGAAAATAAGCTCTGCTTCCCCTTCCAACACTTGGGTCTTTTACAGCCTGGGACCCTCTCTTCTCACGCTTTTTGAGTCTCCTTTTGTTTCTCTCCTTTTTTGGAACAGTGTCTCCTTTTTTGATTGATACTATAATAGTTTCCACCTGAGAAACAACCTCCCAGGTGGCAGTTCCTACGTCTGAGAAGGAACTGCTCGGACATCAAAGACTTCAAAGAGCAAGTAGTGGACCCGCACCAAAAACTGGTAAAAAGGAACTACCCAACACAAGTCATAAACAAGGCAAGGAAACGTGCTTCCAATCACAATAGAGAAGCTCTACTGGAGATAAGACCACCAAAACCAAAGGAAGACAGATCCATCTGTATCACTACTTATAACACAGCTAGTAATCAGGTGAACAAAATAATCAATGAACATTGGCGCAAGTTGAATTGTGGGGAGCTTCTTTTTCCCAAACCCATGTTCTCACACAAAAGAGGCAAGAATCTGAAGTATCTATTGGTACACACTAGACCACACAAAGTCGGAGCAAAAGGGACACAACAAACCTTTCTAAGCTCCCTGTCTGGTCATTACCCATGTGGGACATGTAGTGTCTGCAATCTCACCACCAGAAGTAAGAAGATACTGTTCAATTACAACACTGATTGGGAACAATGCTGTTTTACCAATTGCAACACTAAAAACGTGTTCTACATGATCACCTGCCCATGCCAATTACATTATGTAGGCATGACGAAGAGGATGGTAAAGACCCGCATTTGTGAACACCAGAGTAACTTATGTTGTGAGAGGGCCACGACCAAAATATCAGCACATTACATTGACAAAAAACATTCAGTGCAAGACTTACACAGAGGACTGTAATTGAACACATTTCAAATGAATCACAACTTTTTTTAAAGGAACAGTGATGGGTTTTTCGTTTGAAAACCCACACAAACGAGTTAAACGATGGAATCCCATGGAGCCAATTTGCAAAACCAGATTCTTTTTTCCCCCTGAAAAACTACATGCCTCGACATAAGCACGAAGCATGCCACTCTCCACTTACGAATTTTTTCTCACATCAACTACCAATACCCCATAAAAGAGAATAGAAACAGTATTTTCTTTTAAAAACACCTGTAACATCTGCACAAGAACACTGATATCACAAATATCATGGAGTATCATTATCAAATGGAGGCTGTCGCTCCTCAACTACAATACTCCTCCCATCATGCACCAAATGAGGCCATGGTGCGGCGGCCATTTGGAAAGGTTAGCGGTCCATGCAAAACTAACATGAGGCAGTGAGCACGAGCAGACCTGATATTTAAGCAGGAAGGCTGAGTCACTCACGGAGCCACAGGAAGGCAAAGTATGCTGGGCCAAGGAGTAGCTTTGAGGCAGTAAGTACGGCATAGCCGCTTCCCCGATCACTGAGGACCACAACCCCTTTTATTTGTTAAACTTCAAATTTTGCAAATTTCATTTATCTCTTCAGAGTTTGACAACAAGCGTCCCTCCCCTACCGTGCAGAGTTCCTGGGGCAAAGTTAGAACAATAGTAAGTACGCTTTTCAAGCTAAGTACTCCCACAAAATGTATTTAGTGTTTCACTGACTATGAAGCACAACGAGTAGAAATACGGCTTGGTTTTTTGAAAAGAGCGCCTGGACATGACGATATTATAAAGTGTGTGTTTTCTGTCATTTGTTGTGTACTGTCTTATCTGTATATATTTTTTTTACAAAGAGTTAAAGGCACTTTAACAATGTCAACTTGATGGAAAAATATATCACACATTTTTCCACTGGATGGTGATGTGGTTTACAACACTTAACGTGCTGGTGATTTAACCCATGTTATGCATACTTTTATCTTTCTGGGAAAAATTGAGACATCTTACCAAATAGGTAGTATTGAAGCATTATACCGATTGGGTATTGTATAACGCACAATGATATACCATGAATAGGCACTAAAGAACAAGTTACTTACTTTCGGTAACGATGTATCTGTAAGAAACACTAGTTAGTTAGATTCCTCACCTTAGAATATCCCCAGGCGTCAGGCTGGATCCGGAAAGTTTTTCATCAGCAATACCCTTGCGCGTCGTTAGGCGTCGTCGGCGGCTCCGCGTCCGTCGTCAGCGTCGTGTGCCGGGATGACATCGTCGGAGTACTTAGACGCCGCCCTCGCGCGCTGACGTCAGTTCTTGTACATAGCTTTCCGCGCCAGGAATGCAGAGCCATGCAAGAGACCAACACTGGTGCCAAAAATTTCTAGGGCCCTGAAAGGGGGTGACCTCAACCCTAGATATCGGTTCGCAGAACGGGGAGGATGGGTAGGTCGGTGAGGAATCTAACTAACTAATGTTTTTTACAGATACATCGTTAACGAAGGTAAGTAACTTGTTCATCTGAAAGAAACACGTTAGTTAGATTCCTCACCTTAGAATAGATACCCCAGCAATACCAACCCCGGAGGTGGGTCTGCGAACCAAGATCACACCAGAAAGTCCTGGAGAACAGAACGGCCAAAGAAGCCGTCTCTCCGGACTTGGCTGTCCAGGCAATAATGTTTAGCAAATGTGTGCAGCGATGCCCACGTTGCTGCCTGACGGATGTCCTGCAAGGGGACTCCCCGGCCCAGGGCAGTGGTAGCCGCTGTGGCCCGAGTAGCATGGGCCCGCAGCCCTACAGGAGGTTCCTTTTTAGCTAAGGAATAACATGCCTTGATACACAAAACGACCCACCGTGAGATGGTTCGTTTGTGTACCGCTCGTCCCTTCTTAGCGCCCACGTAACCTACAAAGAGTTGGTCGTCCACCCGGAACTGCTTTGTGCGATCCAAATAGAAGGACAGCGCTCGTTTTGGGTCCAGACGGTGGAGCCTCTCTTCCTCTTTCGAGGGATGCGGAGGCGGAAAGAAGGTGTGAAAGGCAGTCACCACCTTAGGAAGGAAAGAAAGACGAGTCCTGAGAACAATTTTGTCCGGATTGACAGAAAGGAAAGGAGGCTTAGAGGAAAGAGCCTGGAGCTTACTCACCCTTCTAGCAGAGGTGATGGCCACCAGGAAAGCGGTCTTAAGCGTCAAAAGACGAAGAGGACAATTATGAAGTGGCTCAAAGAGAGCGCACATCAGAAACGTCAAGACTAGATTCAAATCCCACTGAGGCATTACGAAAGGGACAGGAGGAAACCTGTGCGTAATGCCCTTTGAGAAGTGGGAAACAACAGGGGATTTGAAAAGAGAAGGCTGATCAGGAAGCCGTAAGAAAGCATAGATAGCTGAAAGATAACCTTTGAGAGTGCCCAGAGCAGAGCCCTGATGGGCCAAGGAAAGAAGATAGAGGAGAACCTCAGAAAGACTGAGTAGCTCGGGATACCAGTACCTTCTTGCCCAATCCGGAGCCACCAAGATGACTTGGGCCCGGTCGCGCCTGATCTTCTTCAGCACTCCGGGCAGAAGTGGTATAGGCGGAAAGGCGTACAACAGACCGCAACTCCACTCGCAAGGAAAGGCGTCCCCGAGCGAGTGCCGCCTTGGAAACTCCAACGCGCAAAACTGCTGACATTGCGCATTCTCTTCGGTGGCAAATAGATCTAACCAAGGCTCTCCCCACTGCCGAAAGAAGCCTTGCACCACAGTTGAGACAGCATTCGTGATCCATCATGCACCGGCAGCTGAGTTCGTCTGCTCTGCCGTTCAGAGAGCCCGCCAGATGTTGAACCACCAGGGTGATGCCCTGATGTTCCAGCCATGTCCAGAGGCGCAGAGCCTCCTGACAAATGGTCCACGACCCCACCCGACCTGTTTGTTGCAATACCACATGGCGGTGGTGTTGTCCGTGAACACCTGCACTACACTTCCCCGGACAGAGGGAAGGAATGCCTTCAGTGCAAGTCGGATCGCTCTCAGCTCCAAAAGGTTGATATGGTGCAGAGACTCCGCCGGAGACCAGAGTCCTCTGATCTCCGCCTCTCCCATGTGGCCCCCCCATCCCAGGAGGGACGCATCCGTCACTACTACGTGCTCCGGTTGGGGTAGGGAGAGGGATCTGCCACTGACCCAATCACGGTCCGTGAGCCACCACTGCAACTGCCTTGCAGTGCCCTCCGAGATCAAGACACAGTCGGACAGGTTGCCCCGATGCTGGGCCACTGAAACTTCAGGTCCTACTGCAGCGCCCACATCCGCCACCTGGCGTGATGTACCAGCAGGATGCCATCAGACCCATAAGCCGCAGCACCAACGTGACTGAAACCCGGGATAGAGGCCGAAAGATGGGAATCAGGGCCTGAATATCCCGGACCCGCTGTTCCGGTGGATAAGCCCGGAACTGCTCCGAGTCCAGAACCGCTCCGATGAAGAGGAGCTACTGGGAGGGACTCAGATGCGACTTCGGCACATTGATGGAGAACCCCAGCGAATAGGAGGTCGGCCGTAGTCAGCAGGTGGGAGACGACTGCCTGGGGCGAGCCCGCCTTCAACAACCAGTCGTCAAGATAGGGGAAGACCGGAACCCCCAATCTGCGCAGATGAGCTGCGACCACTGCCATCACTTTCGTGAGCACCCGAGGGGCACTGGTGAGGCCGAAGGGAAGCATGGTAAACTGAAAATGCTCCTGGCCCACCGTGAACCGCAGGTAACGCCGGTGGGCCAGCAGGACGGGGATGTGAAAATAGGCGTCCTGGAAGTCCAATGCTACCATCCAGTCTCCAGGGTCTAGGGCAGCCAGAACCTAAGTTAAGGTGAGCATCTTGAACCTCTCCTTCCGGAGGAAGACGTTGACGCGCCTGAGGTCCAAGATAGGACGCAGGCCCCCTTTGCCCTTCTTGGGAACCAGAAAGTAGTGGGAATAGCAACCACGACCTACTTCTGGACCAGGAACATGCTCGATGTCCCCCTTGGTCAAGAGGGCCGTAACTTCCTCCCGCAGAAGATTCAAGTGATCCCCCAACATGCGGTGGGACTGCGGTGGCATGGTTGGAGGGGTCGTCTCGAAGGGGAGGGAGTAGCCCCTTCGGACGATTTGCAGCACCCAACTGTCCGATGTGATGGAACGCCAGTGAAGCAGGTGATGGCGAACTCTGCCTCCCACTGGCGTGGAATGGGCCTGAAAGCACGGACTAGGAGGGCTTTGAGGCGGATGCTGCCGGGGTAGATGTGGACTGACCGGCACGTTGTTCCCCAGTACCGCCTTGGCGGAATCCACGTCCGCGACCGCGTGAAGGTTGGTTCTGCGGCCTGTGGCTAGGCGGACGTGAGGGGGCGCCCCTTCCTTGGCCACGAAAGGGGTGAAAAGCGAAAGTTTGCGGGCGCGGGCCGAGAGGCCCAAGGACTTGGCCGTAGCCCGGGAGTCCTTGAAGCGCCCCAGCGCACTATCCGCCTTGTCGCCAAAGAGGCGACTGCCATCAAAGGGCATATCCATGAGGGTGCTCTGGACATCCCCTGAGAAAGACGTGGACCGCAGCCAGGCGTAGCGGCGGAGTGCCACCGTGAGCGACATCGCCCTACCCAGCGAGTCCGTAGTGTCTAGTCCACATCTGATAGCGTGCCGCGCTGCATCCCGCCCGTCGGCAAGAGCCTGGGCGAGCCGTGTCCGGGCCTCCTCCGGACACTGGGGCAGCACGTCCTCCACCGTATCCCACAGGGAGTGAGAGTAACAGTCCAAGAGACGCACCTGTGGCTCGGATTCGGGTGAATAACTATATCTCAGACACCATTGACATTCGGAGGGGGACGAGGCAGGGATGCCCGCTGTCCCCTCTCTTGTTTGCAATAGCATTGGAGCCCCTTGCATGCAAAATAAGACAGGGGCATCACTATTCGGCCCTGCAGTTTCCGCAGCGGCCGTTACACATCTCACTGTACGCAGATGATATGCTGCTTTATGTGAGGGACCCACAGGCCAATCAGAATCCACTGTTGAGGGAATACATAAAGTTCGCGCGTCAATCCGGTGTCACTATAAATTGGGCCAAATCCCTGATTATTCCCTTGACTGACAACACGCACCCACACTCCATGGATTATCCTTTGGAGTGGAAAACGGACCCGATAAAATATCTGGGTGTGTGGTATCACAGGGACCCGGAAATTGTGATCAGGACTAACTATGGGACGGTGATTGACGCACTAGAGGAGAAGGTGGGGAGATGGATTCAGCTGCCTTTATCGCTGGCTGATCGTATTGCTATCGTCAAAATGGTGATCTTGCCGAAGTTACTCTATCTGTTCACTAACATCCCTATACACCCCCCAATGGAGGTGTTCCGCAGGATTGCCACGATGGTCCTCCGGTTTATCTGGGCGGGAAAGACGGCTAGGGTGGAGATGCGGACACTCACGTTACCGTACAGTCGAGGAGGGTTTGGGGTCCCAGACCTCTATCTATACTATCTTTGTGCGCAGGCACAATACGCACATTTTTGGTACCACAAAATCCCATTTCTCACCCACACTGCGATTGAGGAGGGGGATGCTATGCCAATTCCACTTGAGGCGATTATCACCCATCGTAGGCCCCCCTTGCACATGCAAGACATAAACACCATAGATGCCACGAACAAAGCATGGCATACCATGGGCAGAATGGCCAATAAACTGCCGCTGTATGCCCCGGCGCTCCGGCTCCAATGGCATCCGGATATCTCGGTAACGCAAGAAAAAGTGGGGTTGGACTTGCTGCGCCAAGTGGGCATCGACACCATGGGGGACCTGATGAAGATGGGACTTTTAAAACACTAGAGCACCCAACATTCATTAGTAACATGTCTGCATTATTTCGCTTCAATTATCATAGGTTGCAAAGAGCTGTGAAGCGACTGTACCCAACGTACCCGTTGGAGCCGCCGGGATTGACCGCGTTGCAATGGCTGATCACCACACCTGCGAGCAGACACCTGGTATCTACACTATATACGAAAATGCAGGGGGACATAGCGGCGAACACACACGCTTCCATGGAGAAGTGGAACAGCTGTCTGGACACTCCATTAACAGAGGAGGAATGGGCTACTGCCTGTACCTTGACGGGAATGCTGACACCTAATGGTAACCTCCGCATTCTACACTTCAAATACCTACACCAGACGTACTACACACCGGCTAGGCTGCACCGTTATGGGCTGCGTGGGGATTCTAGATGCGAACGTTGTGGGGCTGAAGGTGCAGATTTCATTCATCTGGCATGGTCGTGCGAGGCAGTTGGGGAATACTGGGAGCAGGTGACGCAATTACTGGGGGCCATGGTGGGCGGTGAGGTGCGCTGCGAGGCCAAAACCTGTTTGCTGGGACTGCTGCCTGAGTTTCGGGCCCTAAAGCGCAGATTCTGTGTGATTGCGTTGCTAATGGCCAAAAGGAGGGTTTCGCTATGTTGGAATGGAAGGCGGATCCCAAAGCCGAAGGACTGGCTTACGGACTTAACGTACTGTAGAGATACCCTGAGGACTTACGAAGAAGAACTCCCTGCTGGGTCAAAACCCAGAGACTACTGGGCATACCTAACCCACTATTTGCAAAATGCTTCAACAGAATCACTAAGCGATTATCATATAAGTGGAAGGGTGGTGGGTATAGGAGACCTCTGATTAGGAAACGAACAGACAACTTGGATGAAGGATGCTGTTGTGCTGTGACCGCAATGTTATGGTTGTTGTTTGATTGTACACAATTACAATTGCCAATAAAAAAAAACAAAAAAAAAACAGTCCAAGAGACAAGCAGTGTTAAGAGACCGCAGACCCAAACTAAGGGAGGAGAACAGCTTCTTACCGAACTGTTCAAGCCTCTTGGATTCCTGATCCGGAGGAGCGGACGGGAAGGAGGACTGGGAAGTAGAGGCCTGGATAGCCAGGCTCTCAGGCGTGGGGTGTTGGGACAGAAAACTGGGGTCGTCTGGTGCAGGGCGGTGGCGCCGGGCCACGTTCCGGGCCACGTTCCGATCCACAGGTGGTACTGTGGAGGGCTTGGACCAGGTGCCCTTCAGAACGTCCACTAGTGCTTCATTAAACTGCAGCAGAGGCTCCGAGGAGCTTGCTGACGGTTGGAGCAATTCAGTGAGGAGGTTAGTCCTCACGGCCACAGCAGGCAACTCCAGCCCAAGGGCTTCGGCCGCCTTGCGCAGCACCACGGAAAATGCAGCACCTTCCTCCGAAGCCAAAGTCGGAGGAGAGATGAAGCCAGTGTCAGGGGAGGTGTCAAGACCACTGGCATCCCCTAGCTCATCTGCCCAGTCCTGTGATAACTGGCCCTGCTGGGCCAGAGGGTCCTCAGACCCCTCCCAGTCGTCACCGTCATCCGATTCCTGGTAGACAGGTGGAATGATCGGAGCCGTCGAAAGATGAGATTGCCACCCATCGGTGTCGGACACGCGCCGGAGGTGGTACCGGAGGCGACGCCGGCGGAGGGGTCGTGAGGTCGACCGGCGTTGTCTGGCATCCAGGCCTGGATCCCACGGGGACCTGCAGTGTCGGGACTGGAGTCGAAGATGGTGCCGGAGCCGCCGGTTTGCTAGGCCCCACAGTCGAGCCCGCAGGGCCCGAAGGCGGGCCGGCAAGCGTCGACGGCAGAGCCAGGCCTCTCATGGCCAAGAGGAAGGCACTGATCTCCACCGGAGTCGCGTCGGTCCCAGGGACCGGCAGGTATGGGGACGGACGCGACTCCTGCGGCTCCGACGGAGCCGCGTGGGTGTTACCACCCGAACCCTCAGCCGAGTCGCACGACCGGCGAGGGGAGCCCAAAGAGCGATGTCGCCTCTTGGACTTCTTACCATGCTTCGACCTACCCGTAGACTTGGAACCAGACGAGTGGTGGTGATGACTGCGGCTCCGCAACTGGTCCCTCGACCGGGAACGGCGTGGAGCCGACTGCCGGAACTCTAGGAGCTTGCGGGACCGCTCCTGCCTAGCTTTAGAAGTCAGGGCCCGGCAGTCGAGGAACGACTCGGAATCGTGGTCAGCCCCCAGGCAGTAAAGGCACCGGCGATGGTGGTCCGTACCCGACATCAGTCGGTAACAGGAGTCACAGGGTTTAAAACCAGGCATCCTACCGGCACCAGAGTCGAGTCGACACAAGACCACAAGAGTCAAAACGTTTAGTCAAAAAATGAGTAAAGGGGTAAGCTCTTCCCGGATCGGCGCTGTCTGGCGTGGAAAAAAGAACTGACGTCAGCGTGCGGGGGCGGTGTCTGAGTACTCCGACGACGTTATCCCGGCGCACGACGCCGACGACGGACGCGGAGCCGCAGACGACGCCTAGCGACGCGCAGGGGTATTGCTGACGAAAAACTTTCCGGATCCAGCCTGACGCCTGGGGATATTCTAAGGTGAGGAATCTAACTAACGTGTTTCTTTCAGATGGATACAATAGCCAATATTCAGGAGTGGAATTAAGGCTCAATCGTACTTGGTCCTGAAGAAAAGCCAAAGAGGAAGGTTTGAAACATGTAACCAGGAGTGAAACATACATTATATTGTGCACCTCCAACACCCCTGTTTTTAACATTACCAGCCACAGGATTCAATAGTTTTGGTCACTAGTGGCCAGGTATTTTTTAGAATTTTTGCTCACTATCTCACTGACCCTTCCACTCCTATGTTTTATTAATATAGCTCACACCTTCCAAAAAGTGCTCCCATGTCTCCGTTGGTGGCAGCACGCCCTGTCCGGCACTAAGGCGGGAAGAATCCGATGATGAAGCATGCCACCAAGGCACCTTTTGGTGGGTGAGTGTTATTTTAAGAAAAGTTAATCTTTTCCCTTAAGGAATACTGCTATAATATCAGTTTAAGCTTTCTAGTGGATTTCTTTTGATTATCTATTTGATACAGGAGGCAAGGTCCACTATGTACAGCTCTCTCCTTCTTGATTAATGTGCCGTTTTCAATGGGCCATGGATGTCTGCCTCTCCAATACCACACATGCTGCCCTGGAATACCATCTGTTAATGGTTCCGTTGACGGCCCATGACCAGGAATGTGCCATGGGTAGGCGTTTGGTGTGCAATCCTTTACTTGGACCAACAGCAGACTTGAGTACCTGTGCTCGTGCCCGGCACCTCATAGATTGGAGTTTTATCCAAGTTAACGCATGTTGCCCTGGCATGCTCATAACAGCCTCTGGATATGAGGAGCATGTGTGCTTTTTCGATCTACTAAACTGGATGGCATCCCTTTTTACTATGGAGGGCACAGACAACATGCTGGAGTTGATGGCATTCCGCTTTTCATACAACATTTTTGTCTCCGAGGACTAAATAATAACGAATGGGATTTTGCGTGCACAATTACTAGTTTCTTTTCTCTATTCTCTCGTTCACAAAAATATACCTTGCAATGAGTAATTTTCACCATTGAGACACTTTGCCTCTGCTTATCTATGATTTTTGTCTTCACATATGGCTAACGCCCTGGCCAAGGGGTGAGTATCAAGTGACCCATAGGGACATTGTAGTTTTTTTACTAAGTTAGTATGAGCACGTCGCAGCTTGCCTGCTGCTTTTGCGCACGTTACTACACGTCTTTATTTTTACAATAATTTCAATGACTGCTTGCACATGAGAACTGTTAATAGCCTGAACCTTGCAATGTTCAACACTCCGTCCCTCATCCCCTTTGGTTTTGCAATAGCCTGAACCTCCCAGGGAATTGTGGCCAAGAGAAGCTATTTGCTGTTTCGACTGGAAATTGGTAGAATAGGCAGAGTAACCCCCCCTTTCTAAAAACTACTATCTTGGAACATAGCTGGTCTGGGGTCCAAATTAGTTGATTCAGACTGGAGGGCATATATAGCTGAACAAGATATTTGCCTGCTACAGGAGATGTGGGCGACAGAAAAAGTATTATTGATGGGTTCACGTGTTATAGCGTGGAGGCAAAAACTGCAGCCCACTATGGGAGAGCTATAGGTGGACTCCTGTTTTAATTAAGAATGGTTGCGCTAGCAGTTCTATGTTGATGGCGATTGATAGTTTGGATCTAATGGGGATTACTGTGACTTTCTCGTCTGGACTTTGTTTGTCAATTTTTAACATTTATGTTAGAAGCACAAGGGCAATCGATAAATTCTCCCACACTATCCCTCCTTGAGGGCTTTATGGATAATTTGGAACCAAACATAAAAACTGTAGTAGCTGGTGATTTTAATACCTCCTTTGAACCCTCAATTTATTTAAACGAGGTAACAAAAGAGTAGGATGAAGCCTGGGGCATTCCACCATTTCTAGGTCTCCCTAAGGAAAAGTTCTCAAATGTTGCACTAGAATTGGCTTCGTTCACATTAAGCAGGGGCCTCAGAGCATGCAATGGGCATACTCCCTCTGACCTCACAAGGGCAGTAACATTTAAAAGAGGGGTTTGTACCAGCACTATTGACTATGTGTTAGTTGATATAAGACTGTGGCCTATCCTGCATGATATGAAAGTGGTGACGCGTTTGGACAGTGACCATAACTCACTTGAAGTAACTCTGACTGGCGACTCTCTGAACCAAGATAATAATCACCACATAACTATTGTGCCCGCGCCTTTGGTAGCAAATAATCGTTGTTACATTTCTTGGCCGAATATTATGTCCAACTATAATTTATTCACACAGATTTATAAACTCTACTTAACGTTTTTCGAATCATATGAAGGGTCGAGTGAGGATGTAATCCCTATTTTAGATATACATATTGGCTTATTTAAAGCACTATGGGATATTCTTCATCAAGATAGTATGGTTAGGATCCCTATCTCCTCTAAAGTGGAGAAATGGTTTAACCAGGTTCATAAACTAGCAAAGTTAGCTATAAGGAAGGCTATAATAGAGGAAAACCGTGACAATATCAAGGGGGCAAGAACTTTATATAAGTCCACCCTGACCAAATCAAAGAGGAACTGGGAAAATAACCTATGTTAAGAAATTTTGGACACCAGCAAAAATAATGACATTGGACTTTTTTGGCGTCTTATTGCCCTAGCTAATCAGAAAAGCCTAAACGCCCATCACTATAATATTCCTTCTGATAAATAGGTGATACACATTTCTAACCTCTATGCTCCAGCTGAGCCCCGGGTTTTTAATGGCACTAGCACTTTAAATGCATCTTTAGTAGTAGATTCTGCCCCTTCTATTGTCTTTAGTCTGGAAGAAACATCCAGAGCAATTGATTCGCGGAAATCCGCAAAAGCCCCCGGCCTGGATATAATTCCTGGTGACCTGTACAAATCGGAACCCTTAATATGGTCCTCATATCTTAATATGTTGTCAAACGCTATAGCAGATGGGGGGGGGAAGGTACCACATTCCTGGCTTGGGGCTGAAACTATAGCGATATAGAAAAAAGGTGATGCAGGGGAGCCATCGAACTACAGGCCAATCAGTCTGATTGAAAATGCCCCAAAAATCTTTTCAAAGCAAATTTTAGTGAGACTTCTTGATTGGGTAAATGTTAATGACATTGTATCCCCCCTCCAGGCAGGTTTTAGATCGAGAATTAGTACGACAGACCTGATTTTTAGATTTGTTGTTTTATATTGGAAATATGTTTTACTTCAGAAACAAAAAATATAAATAGCTTTTATTGACCTTAGCGCAGCATTCAACCTTATTCCTCGTGCTGCTTTTTGGAAAGCTCGGTCAAATATGGGGGTCCCGGTTAATTTAGTACATCTAATAAATAAATTGCATGTAAACAACTACGCACAAGTTTGCTGGGGCCCCAACGGCGACCCATAGAGAGAGGAGTCGTCAGGGCTGTGTTTTAGCGCCTACCCTATTTTCCCTATATATTAATCATGTTGTGGATGTTTTAGAACAGTGCAGGAACGACTCCCCAGTTTTGAATGATAAGATACCAATTTTACTTTTTGCTGACGATTTACTTCGTTTATCGAAATATCCAATGGGCCTCCAAATTTTGATTGATATGTTTTACAATTTTTGTACTTCAAGAGGTCTAGAATTAAACATAAATAAAACCAAGTTTAGTATCCATGTAGATAGCGAGGGAGGCTCTTGATAGAGTTCATAGCTTTGACTTAGGGGATAGACTTATGGATAATTTAAGGTGGACTAGTCAATTGGAAAAATCTACACTAACGATTGAGCACAGATCTAATGCTATTCTAAGGTTCTACAATCAAATGTCTTTGCGCATGATTTCCCCTGCGGTAAAAATTACTGTGCCAACTGCACAGGGAGCTACCCTTTACGGGGTGGAAATCTGGGGCTGTGGAAATTTACATTCATTGACAATTGTGGAGAATAATGTTTTCAGAAGGCTATTAGGTCTACCATCCAGCTCACCGCTAACCCCCATGTACTTCGATGTTGGAATAAAAAGAGTTGCCGATCTTGCTATTTTAAAAACCCTAGCTTATTGGATCCGACTTTGGTCCACACCTGAACTTGGAGTATTCAAAGATTCACTGACAGAGCTATTGAATCTCCAAGGAGCCAGGGACATTCCATGGGTCAAAGCCGTCTGAGGTTGGGTTTTAAAACTTGGATTACAGAACGGGTGGGATGACCCTAACTCTATTGTAAAATCAGATAAACTGTTAAAATTCGATACTGGGCTTATATTAACAACCGTTATGTTACGAATATCAATAATGGGTCTGTAATCAGCACTTTTTTACATCATAAGTTTACTCCCATGTATGACGAATTCCTTGATTTAATATATCCATTTTCAACTAGGAAGCTGTACATAAGATTCCGCTATGGGATCCTACCACTGAGGTCTTTTACAAGAAAATGGTGTACTAACCAAGATCTCAAAACTTGCCCTGCATGTAGTTTGAGTAATGAAGATGAGAAACATGTACTGTTCTTCTGCAGGGAGTACCATTCCATACGTTGCAAATGGCTAGCTCCAATCTGCCATGACTTGGCTACTATTAGTCACCTGGAAGCTTTTAGGATTTAAAAAAGAGACACATTTTACAAGCGATGTGGTACAAGAGACTAAAAGTTTTAAATGCTATAGATATCTATGCTTTACTTGATGGATTGTAACCGAATTGTTTAATTGTACAATGCACGGTCACTTTATACAATTGTTGCACAATCTCCATTGCACATCTGAGTCCAACACTGCAAATGTACAGGTGGCTTTTAGCTATTTGTTTTGCTTATTTTTTAAGTAACACATTTTAATATTACCTTGCACTTTAGTATCTGTCGCACTTAGTATGGTCATGTTGTGAGTTTTACCATATCCTACTGCCTATAGAAATATCATGAGCTATATCATGAACTCTTAGAAAAGTTTAATGAATCTTTTGATTACAATTTTAACAAGGCTATTGTGATTATGCTGTATCTGGGTGCACATAGGTCCCCTGTTTTTTTTTTTTTTTTTTTTTTTTTAAAACCTTTATTTGTGCATATGAAAAGGACAAATACGGGCCTACAACCATCAGGCCGGCCACAAAACGGTTAAGCACTGAGACACACATTACAACCCCTGTGCGTCAATGGTCAAGATTAGCAACGATTCAGGAGTTATACACTGGAGAGATCCTTGACACCCGGGGAAGGAGAAGTAAAGGTTAATTTTAAGGTTTTCAAAATAATTTTATCGAGGAAAAAGTCAGTAGAGGATAGAACCAAGGAGATTCGAGTCCGCAAGATGGCTTCATCACACGGGAGAGCAGCAGCATCAGTAAAACGGCCATAGAAAATCTCAGACAGTGAGGCGATGCAGTTATATAACAGGATAGTCACATGAGTAAATACGCACCCCTCCAAAGCCGCCCCCACTCAATCCACCCCACACCCGGACCCCGAATCGGAAACAAGTATAGCGCAGAGACATAGAAGAAAGAGGCCCATAGAACTAAAAAGAAAAGGTACATTACCCCCCCACCCTACACCAATGCGGAGGCTACGGCCTGCCCCCCCCCCCGGCATAGTGCCTGTCGCCCAATGAACCCGAAATATAGACAAGAGAGAAAGTAGGAATAGAGTAAAGAAAATAAGAAAACAATGAAGAAAGCGGGGAGGAGCCCACGTAACCTCAGAGCGCCCGAAACCACCGGCCAACTACGTCTCCACACACTGAGAACCCACTACACCCAAAGGCGGTCGTGTGAAGATACGTGTCACAACAATATAAATGAAGGCAGACAAATCGCGACGAGTGCGCACAACATATGCAGACAGTTCCAGTCCCAGTCCAGCCCATCCGTGACACCATGGTGATAGAAATCAATCTAGCCCTGGCCCGATCGCGGGCGTAAGATTAGACTAGCCCCCACATGAAGGCCCCGCAGCCCGTGCAGACAAAGACAATATGGCCGCTTGGGAGAAGATGGAGAAGTAGAGTCACAAAATGGCCGCCGATCATCTATTGAGGTCCCCTTGTGCACCATATCAAATCCAGACCTGGCCTGTAAAGTACAGGAGTTCCACATAAAAGAAGCCGTAGGCCACCGTGAACGGTTCCTCGAGGACGTCAGGTGTCGCTCAGCTGGATACTCTTGCGGACGCGGTGAGGCAGGCAACAACAAAGCAGGCAGCAATGAACGGGGAAACAAAGTGTCCACAATTGAGCAGGAGATCGATTGAGCCTGGGTGCCGGGAAAGCCAGATGCAGACACCAGTGTAGCACGGTTAGACACAGTCGTTGCGTCCCCGCAAGAGGACAGAAGCACTGGCAGACCCACGTCTTGTTGAGAACAAACGGGGCGCTCACGACCCGCAGCCGACAGTATGGCGTCGAACCGCTCACTCAGCGTTTGCAAGCCAACACACAATTGCAGACGAAGGTCCCGCAGGGCAGCCAGAACGGAGCCGCATGTCAGCGGAAGCTGCGCCCCCACATCGGCAGCAATCCGGGACGGCACTGTGGAGCTGGAGTCTGGTAGAGGGAGGGCGAAGCGGGCAGCGGGTGAGACCGGAGCATCGCCCCCCAGCAGCGAGCAGGCAATCAACGCCATGTTTTACCGCTGAACGGTACAGTGGCCAGGGTGGGGGTCGTAACAAGGAGGCAATTCCACGCAGGTCTGGCCGCAACAGGTGAAAGCCAACAGTCGCTTCCCCTCCCTCGGACTCTCTTTGCAGCCGACTAGGCGATAGAAGAAGGGGGTCCGCAGCCTTCCACAGCGCGGGCCACAGAGCGAAGCAGGAGACCCGCCACACCGGGGCTTACCCTATAGCTCCAGCCCGTCAGGTGAAAGGTGAAGGAGGTGTCCGGGCGTCTCTCCCCCGGCTCATCTGGCGACAATCCGTGGTGTGAGGCGGGATCGGGGCCTCGGGGCTCAGATTTGCGCCGGGGGTCCAGTGACTGCGGAGCTTCCAGGGGGCCGGCCAAGGCCACAATAGAGCAGGGGTCCAGCGCGGAGAACAAAGGCACCAAGAACTCCGGCATCCGGGCGGGCTCAGACTCCGGGAAAGCGGCGGAGCGGTCAGCGCGTCGTCGCGCACGTTGCACCTCGAAAATCGGCGAGGATAGGAATCAGGATGATAGTCCGAGGCCAAGGGCCGGCGGAGCCGGGCGCTCAAGCGTCTGCTCCGGTCGCCATCTTGGCTCCTCCCCTCCGGGTCCCCTGTTTTAGAAAATGAACTACATGTACTATTCTTCTTGTCTACTGTCTGCTAGTGCTTTTGTTTTACTTGTTGTGTATACTTTGATATTTATTTAACCGAATAAAGTTATTACTTACTTACACGTCTTTATTTTTGTAATAATTTCAATGACTGCTTTCACTTGAGAACTCATCGCTGTGTTCCCTCTCTGCATGTTCCTGGGATTTTGACGGAACATTATGCGCAAGGTCGAACATTGCCCCTTGTTATTTTGTTCTGGCCAGGCCTTAGCCCTTAGACAAAACATACTGATGCAGCTGTTTGGACAAACACACTCTGGTCTTATTAGAATACACGAATAGGAAGCACACACTTGGAGAGGGAGCTTTCCAGGGAGAAGAGCAAGGCAGCACCTATGATGTAGATCTACAGGCTAAGGGATGGGGTCTGCTGACAAAGCCTAGAGATCTTCTATTATATATTAATATTTTTTCTTAGCAGGGGGAGGGAGGTTAGGCACTATAGTCTTTTCTCCACTCTCTTTTTATGAGGACATCTCCCTTCATGATATATGGACTAGCTGCTATGATGACTGTATTTGTACTATGCATTTTCCTGCTTGTTGTGGCACGTATATTGCATGTTAAGGCACATTAGTTAAAATAAATATTTTAAACTGTTTCGTGTCTCTGTCAGATCTTATTGTGGACAAGTACAAGAGTGGGAGCAAAAGGGTGTGCCTTGTTACCGCAATTCCTGAGAGATCTGGGAGTGTTGTGTTCTGGGGTGTCTAATAATTTATTTCTCTGTGAGTAAGTAGGAGAGCAAGTGAGACACTACAGCTAGTCAGTCCTGGGTTTGTGGGTACTAAGGTGGTAGGAAGACCCAGTCTCTATACACCAAGGTCCCATATTCCTGCGCATAGTTCTGTATGTGTGCAGAATCCCTGCAACAAAAACAATGGCCATCTGGATGCCCAGAGACACATTGTGGCCTATGCCAGTAGAAGCCTGTCTGAAACAAAATGTGAGTACTCTCAGCTGGAGAATGAGAGTCTTGCTCTAGTGTGGGCCTGCAAACTTTTTCATATGTTTTATATGGGATACATTTCACTATCATCACAGACCACTAGGCACTGCTTACTATCTTCAGAAACCCGAAAGTTAAAATGTCGCCTTGTATCGAGAGGTGGAGGTTGCGACTGCAAGAGTATGACTGTGTGATTGCACACAAGCTGGGGAAAGATCAAACTACTCTTCACGAGTGCCACTTCATCATCACAGTGCAACGTCTAAAGTGGCTGAACATTATCTCAACTTCATTGTGAGGTCCAGCACACCAGAAGCTCTATCCATTGAACAAATTATTGCTGCTACGAACGCAGATAAGGAAATGCTCACCTTTAAAGACATCATTACTAGGCAATCTTGGAGGAAAAGTGTTCAACCTTTTGCTGATGATGTTGAATTGAAAAAATTAAAAAAAAATGTACAAAATGAGCTATCCGTCACCCGAGAAGGCATCATACTGAGAGTCTTAAGAATCACCATACTGGTGAGCCTGAGGCAGCAAGTCATTGAACTGTCCCAAGAAAGACATCATGGCATTGTAGCCACCAAAAGAGCCCTAGGAGACCATGTGTGGTTCCCTCGCCTAGATGAAGAAGTTGAAAAAGAGCTGAAAGGGTACCACCTTTGTAACTGTTTATCTCCCAAGGTGATGCAGCATCCATTGCAATGTCTGACCTTCCTGCGCATGTCTGAGAGAGAGTTGCAGTTGATTTCTTTAGGCCTCTAGGAAATGGACATCATCTCATGGTACTTGATTATTCGCGTCTCCTTTGGTGGAAGACTTGTCATCGACAACCAATCACAAAATCATCAAGCAGCTTGATAACCTCAGCTTGGGGCATCTCGGCTATTCTCAAATCTGACAATGGCCTGCCTTTCAATAGCAAAGAATTCAAGGAGTTACTTGTTCGACTCATTGTCAAGCATCAAATAAGTATACCTCTCTGGCCACAAGCCAATGGTGTTGTTGAACAATTCATGGACACCCTCAAGAAGGCAATTCAGCAAGCATCGATAGAGGGAATCGATCTCAAACAAACCATGTGTCAAGCCCTTTGTGCCTTTCGATCAACTCCTCACTACACAACTGGTGAGAGTCCTGCCACCTTGCTATTTGAGATACCCATCACAACCAAACTGCCACAATAGATTCAGGACTGATCGATGAATGCTTATGAGGTTTGTGTCACAGACAATTTTCGAAAGAACAAGATGAAAACATATGCTGATCAGCCTCGAGGCACCCAGGAATCAGTCTTTGGAAATGTACACTGGTCAAACAGAAAAGTAAGTGAAAAACGGACACTCAGTTTGAGGTCGACCCTTCCGGAGTTGTAATGTGCAAAGGAAACATGATGACAGTTCATCGTTCTGGAAAGTCCATCACTTGGGACTCATCACACTTTAAACACCTACTTTGATGTTCGGCAGCGCCTGATATCATGAGTGAGGCTGAACCAATGCCATTGGCACTTGATTAAGGTGCCCCTCAACTACCTCATACCACCGATCCTGCCGACCTGTGTGAGCACCTCGCTGACTCTTTGAGTAACTAAGATGCTAATGCTGTCTGTACTTTTTATTTAACGAAAGGGGAGATGTAGTGCCGTACGATTATGCACGCTAGGACCCTTGCGGTTCTGGGCAAACTCGAAACAGGAATTATCTAATCTGCTGGGAGGTGTTAAGGTGTGGTTATAAAAGTTATGCCACAACACGTGCAGTGTGTGGTTGTATGTTGAAGAATAAAGTGTGGGGCATATTTCATCTGTATAGTCCCAGCTGGGGAGGACGCTACAGGCTGTACCTGGTCAGCTCTACTACTCCTCTCAGGTATTAAGCATGGTGTATCTGGGCCTTGATCCTTATTTAGGCTAAGTTACGGTAGCCTCTTTCAATGCATTTTCTTCCTTCCTCTTCTCCTGTCCTCTTCAATGTTTAGTTTTACTGGTGCCTGAAGAAAGCTGTTTGATGCTTTGTTGTTTCCTTTTTGCTATGGCTTGTTTTGTGGAGACTCTCAGGTGTTTGGTATCTTTTCACACAGTTACTTTCAACTTTTTTTGTCAATGTATCAAGTATTTCACACCCCCAAAGAATTCTCGTAATTTCAAGTTTTGAAATCTTACTTTATATTAAGTAAGGAATAGCCTTGAATCAAAAATATCTACTACATCCTAGCATCAGATGTAGAAGAACCATGTTGGTAAAATAAAACAAAATACTGTTGCAGACAACAGGGATTACTTTGTTGATTCTGGAGGAGAATGTATGGTAGATATTCTAAACATTTACCTTTTCCAGTTCAGAACTGAAATTTGCCCGTCAAAGTAAGATGGTACACTCTGTTTCCTGTTTTACTAAACACAAATCTGTATTCTGTTTATTAAAGTTTGAGAGAACTGTGAGCAAATGTATGCCTATGTTTCTTAAAATATGTTTAGACCCTTTTAATTGGCTGCCTGATGGATTGAGTTTAAGTGATCCACTTTGAAAAATGACTGCAGTCATCATTACAGTTCATACTAATGGAATAATAAATCACACAATGAAAATAACACACTTTTGTTCCATTTTTTATTGTGTGTGTGTTTGAAAGGAGGGCATTAAGTATGTATAACCAAAATTCAAAAACACTACTCACTTTACAAATCTAAAAAACACACAAATTCAAAACTATGCAATGGAATGTATAAAGATAGGCAGCATGTCTCATTAGCTTGACACATAAGGGCAAACATACCCTAACTTGTGGAGGGATGAAAATGTAACATTGAGGGCAATTGCACATAAAATAAACTGCATGTTTCCTATACAAGCACACAATGCATTCAGAAAAGGTGTCTCCTGGCTATGGCACAGGGCAACTTGAAAATACCTCAAAGCTCTAGTGTTATCAGATGTACCTCATTCAAAGTTTCTATTTTAGTGTATTCCTACAGGAGAAGAAACAATGGACGCAACTTTACAAGAATATATGAAAAAAACATTAACCCAATAAATAATTGTTGATGATCTCAATAACCAAACTCCGTGTTGTAGCAGGTTATTGTCATTTGCTGTAATTGTCAAACCAAAAGTTATTAACTCTTCCAAATGCTTAATATCCATCACTGCAAGTCCTACCTAGAGGCTATTTATTTTTTGTTTTTAACAATCATGTATATTGTTCTCAGCTTATCAGCATTGTGATGCTATATAATTTACCTACAGTCATCTATTATTTCCTATATCAGTGGGTTATTTTTCATTATAAATAAGTCATTCAGAATAAATTAATAAAATGTGGTATTAGTTTCAAACTGCTAATAATTTTTGGTGTAGAATATGAATTTAATGTAAGTAGTCCATCTATCACAAAGGTAGAAAACCATTAAAACAATCTAAGGAAGTGACAACATTTAAAAAAAATCTAATCTTAGTTTTGGAATATTTGAGTTTTTTAACCAATTGTGTGGCCACCCATTGTTAAAAAATAAAAGTCTTTAATGTCTAATACTTTTGCTAAAACAAATCTAAGTGCAAAAGCAGCTAACTGTATCACTTTATCAGCTGCCTCTGCTTCCAGATAACTGACCCCAGGAAAATAGTCAAATTAGTTCAGCATCTAAGGAGAAACAGTAGAGTATGGAAATACTATATACAGATCTCCCTACAGTTTTCTTAGGTAAGGGTATCCTTATCTCCTTTAGTTGCCAGCCAGAGTATAATTATTGGAATAATTGTTTTCCATCTGAGGTAGAGAATCAGGGCAAAATCCATACTCATGTCTGAGAGCTCTCACTAGCGACCCAAAAATCACAGCCTAGTCTCTCCACAGGAAGCACTTTTGCGTTTAGTCAGGGGTGAGAATCATAATACAAATGCACATGCAATGTAGAACATGTATCAAAAGAGTACCCAAATAAGGATGAATGGCTACTGTACCATAATGTAGATCTAAGGGTAAGGAATGGACCAAACAGTATTAGATGTAAACAGAAGCTAAGAAAGTATTATAAAAAGATTTGCATCAAAACAGTAATCAGAGATAGTGGGTAAGGAAGCTATGTATTCACCTCCCCCCGTGGGGCAAGCCATTTGGCAGTAGCTTCTCTGTTGAATCAAAATAATGTTTTATATGATAATAACTTTTCTTGGATATTGAGTATCACTAATTCTCCCTTGATCTCAAATGAAATCCACAAATCAGGAGCTTTATAGATTATAATAAGAGGTTAAAGGGCTTCCGACCCAGACCTTCAGAATGTTTCTCATCAAGTTGCACTCGTAAAACTGAGATGGAAAGCTGAGGAAAACAGACAAATACATGCAAATGATCATAGGATGATGTTATCTTCAGCACCACTATTTATTTTTTAATATAAAACTGCACGCAATTACTTAAGCAGAATAGATAAAGGCGGGCTGGACCTTGTTGTAAAATTGATTGAAACTGTAAAATAGTCTGAATAGTCAGGTATGTTTTTATTTAAAGACAAACTAATTGCTACAAGTAAAAAGTGTGTGGGTGTGTGTTGGGTGTTAAACAGTGATGTAGATCCAGGCCTTCCTAGGACGCAACGAAAGCCTATCAATCCTTTTATAATATACTCCATTAGGTACACTATTGTGATGTTGACCTGCACTTTTCTTTAACTCATCACTTCCTGACAGCTTATCTCTTCTTAAACTGACTATTCACTGCAGACGTAGTTAGGTGGTGTTTCAATCCACATTTATGGAAACTGTGTACTTATTTTGTGAGTCAAATAATATTTATCACAAATTATAAAACATTTCAGTACCTAGAAATAGTGCACAAATCAATCTCAAGAACATTAAATTAAAAAAAGTAAATGGACAAATCTCAAACAAAATGTTGAAAGGTATGTAATTTCCTTTGTACAACATATATTCCTAGTATGAACCCCAAAACATGACATAAGTACAGTACTTTGTCTTGGAGACCACCTCAAGCTCAAATGTTTATAGTTAACTTTATCACCCACTAATGTCAGGTCTTGCAACTCCTTCTCTGAGCTCTAAACAAAGTTGTATATATGCATTACTGTGAAACAGAGGTATGATAGTTCCTTTCTTTCCCTGGGTGGTATGGACATCAAGTCACACACACTAGGACATCACAGGATTATGTCCTGCCCTTAGCCCGAGATTACGTCTTGTTTTCTGAGGAACTAGAAAAGTCAATAAGTTCAGAAAATAAACAAGCATGCTAGTTTACTTTCAGTTCCTGCTGCTAACTAATAGGACCCCAGCATTGAGGGGGGCATGCACGGTGCTAGGACAAGGATAACAGCTGCTACTTTGAATTGATGTCTATGACGTAAACTTTTACCGGTTTACCTATTACATAGCCAAGCAGTTTTTTCCAGACAAGTGGATTGCCAGGAGAAAGTTGAATATTATAGAGCACTAAGGGGAAGCCGAGTAGCTACAGCTGTAATTTAACATGCTCCATTTACTGGGCTTTTCCTATTCCAGATCGGCCTTATTATGGGTAGTGGAGCATAAATCTCCAGATTCCCTCTATGGGGGCCCAAGGGTGAAGTTACTGATGCACCTTTAGATAAAAAAAATACTGAAAACCCCAGGAAAATTGGAAGAAAAATTATCTTGCGTGCTGCCAACAGTTGTGACTCATGATTGTCCACTTTTGTATCTGAGCTATTAATATAGATGAGATAGATTGGTCAAAAACGGTTCTATACCCAGCTTCAACATGAACTGTTAATCCTCCTAAAAAAAATGTTGCACGAGGAAGGAGTATGACTCAAACCATTTCCATAAGTACAAGCTATAATGGCATTTGTATGAGGCTCTGTTAAGACGTCTAGCCTGGTAGGCTGTCTTTCCATGGTTCTCCATGAGGTACTTTTTGCCCCCTTTGAGGAAATTGGTTCAGGAGGGTGTAAATACTGTCAACGACTAGCCTGGGGAGTTTGAAAGCACAATATGAGCCCAGAAACTAAAACAAATGACGCTCCATGTTGAGGAATGGTTCCATCAGTGGAGCACACAAGGTAACCAAGACAAAGTGTGAAAGAACAATACAACAACGTGTTAATTTGAAAACAAAGAGCATTAAGGGTGTCCGGTAACCAGAATCAGCAGAGGTCAGGACACTGATGTGGTTTCTTTAGACTGCTGGTAACTGAACGTCTCCAGAGAGCATGAGACCTTTTCATTTTAACACACAGCTATTACATAAGTTGTAAACATACAGGTACAAACCCCAGCTATGGAAATTTAACCATTTTTACTGGTTTGATTTACTGTTGAACCCCTAAATTTTGTGGCTTTTTCTTGTTCTATGGAACTTTGTAAATGTCATTTATAATGTGCCTGGCTTTTAATGTATGGCTGGCATTTAAATCGAACAATCTGTGCTTGCTTTTATTGACAGGAAGATGTCTCCTAGCTTGGAGAAGGCTTAAAATGTACAAAGGTGATGAGTAGCTTTCAATTGTAAATGGTGTGTATTGAGACAAAAATGTAGCCAAAAAATGAGTCCTCTTGAACCACACTACTTTAGGTCTACATTGAATCACAAAACACTTGTAAACTGATCTGAAGTCTATGCATAAGCATGAACTTTTCATTCTCAAGACACATCCACTCTCTTCTTCAAAGCTTTCTATGGGATCTATATCGCTACTGTTCGATCAGGAAGCATAGTTAAACCATGAACCATTTACATTACATAATGTATTTGTAAAGTACATGTTCACTCAATGGATATCAATGCACTGATACATTTTTGGTACCCAACATAGTGGTACTTGTTTTGTCATCCACGGGAGGATAAACAGCTAAGTGGACCAGTCCGGATTTGACTGTTGGGTTAAACAAAACAACCTGCAGTGAATGCATTAGTCCACTGAGAACCCAGACCACTGTGTAGATCTCTTAATTGGTTCTCCTGCATTACTGATGCAGTCTGACCTCTGATTTGTCTTTGGACATGGTACCCAGTATCATGTTCCCCATCAGTTTCGTAATACTCAGGGGTCCACTATGCATTAAGAACAACTCTTTTATGGGGAAGAGTAAGTTGGGCACAAAAATAGGTGCACCTTCCTAGAGTTCTAAAACCTGTTTCCCACCATGGCCCATATGCCACAAAGATCTCAGTTTTGCCCATCTGGGAGACAAATAAAGACCAGAGAAGAAGTGCTGACTACATATGGAGGGATCATTACAACCCCTGCGCTCTAACATCAGCAGGAACATTCCCCGTCCTGGTAACACACAGAGAAACCATGGCAGTTGTGCCCATGTTGGAGCAGCTTTAAACTGCTCCAACCAGTGTGTGCTGCAGACAGTGAATCATGATTAAGGCTGATTTCAGTAGAAGTATTGTGGGGAAGAGGTCAATGGTACATTGATGACCCTTGGTGTAACTAGAGTTGCAGGTAAGTGGGCTCCTATGTAGCAAGGTGATGGTGAGGTGCAGCTGATTTGGGAAAGGCACAGGCTGGGCCTGCAAGCTGTAACCAAACAGTAAAGGCCTACTAACAAGGGACCATAAAAGAGGCCCAAGGTAAAGAGCGGATACACAGCAGCAAATTTAATTCAATCTTGATTCTCTCTCAAATCTAAATAGAGGCAACTTACCCACGCTACACGCTACACCCACATTTCTCAAGAGGCACACCACATCTCATTCATTAAATAAAAAAAATAAAAAAAGGACTGCTCCTCAATTCCTCTACATTGTAAGTCGAATAAAACTATGCACTTGTACTTCCATGGAGGGGAAGCTTGATGCCCTGAGATGAAGAGTCTTTGGGGCTAAGAATTACCCAATGAGAAGAGGTAGAGATTGAGAATACTAGAAAATTGTGCTGAAAAGTCAAAGCAGCCCCATAAATGTATCCAGAAGTGTCAACAATATGGTGCAAATAAAATTATCCAATCTAAGGCACAACTGGTGATGCTGTAAAACCCTTAGAGAACAGTACAAATACTTAAGAAAATGACATAGTAAAGAACATTAATGGACTTTTGGCATTAGTGAACCACTTGGGTAAAACAGTCTAGTCTAAATAATGTAAGCAGGGCTTACAGGCTGCAACATAAAGGGTTGGAATGGAGTGGCTTTAGGTGAAAGCAGGGGGTGGTTTGTGTTAGGAAATGAGAACAAATCCTAAGGGTCACAGCTGTAGAGAGATGCTGGGCTCGTTTCTCTGACTTCGGTAAACGGGGAAAAAAATATTATCCGAGAAATTTAAAAAAATGTTCTTGACTTTAATGTACCAGGGTCAATCAAGTACAAAGCCTTTACATGTACGCACAAATATGCTACTAGAACATTTCTGAAGGGCCAGAAGAGGGGTGAAGAGGCATACAACTTCTATGTGTGAAGTGAATAATGCTTATGAGTGTGTGTGGGGAGATGACAGATTGAAAGCACTCAACGTTCAACTGGCCTAGAAGACAAAATATATGCCCAATTCAGCAGGATGCACTTCTTCTAAATGAAGTTGTTGCACCATTAACTGTGTTTCAATCTATCTATTGTATGATACAATGGTTTACCATCTCCTTACTGCGATCTTTACTGTTAAGAATATATTTGCTCACTAGCAGTAATTTAAATCATTGTTAAAATGTGTAACATCGTTGACAGATTTAAATGTGCAGGAATGAGATAAGATCAACTTTAGAAGAGTTACTAGTTGATGTTTGCTATTTGTATCACTATGCAAACACACCAATTCAGCCAGGAGTCAGAGGCTGGGATGGAGAAGTAGCCTGCTGGTGTTGGCAGACCTTGCACTCTGCTGAAGAGTGCCAGAGTGATGCCAACCTCTGACATGCTGAGGAGAGGTATAAACCTTCTACAGAATTGGTTGAAGAAGACATTTGCACACTCACTCATTTACACCTTAAGAAAATGCAGTTTTAATGTAAAAAATGAGTAAATGGTTCGGAGCTCACATTTATTCCTCATATTTTACTCATGACAGTAGCAAATATGAATGGTCACTCAGATGGGGTTAGTTTGACAGAGGAAAGTAGGATTAATGCCAGTTGTATACCTTTGTGGTAGGACAGAATGGGCAGATTTGCTAGGGGGCAGATTATGAGGGTCAATCAGTTTGGAAGCCAAAGTCAACGAGGGTTAGGTCACGATAAGTCTGGAATGGCTATTGGGCCCACAAGAGTGATGAATCTCCAGGTAGGAGTGGCATGGCCGATAGGATCAGGGATGGGGTCCAGCTGCTGGCTGAGTATGGGACAGCACAAGGACAGCGCCCTGAAGAGAATTTACATGGCACTTCCAACATTAGAGGATTCGGCCGGTATGTCATCTGCTTTCCACATAACTATTCAGAATTGTGGGCTAAATATGGTGGAGGGATGGATGAAGGAAAATAACTAAGCACAAATGATGTCTGTATAGCTGGAGCATCAGAAGGCAACATCGGCTTATGAGGAAGAGGATGTGAATTTGTAAGAGGGCTAGATTGAAGATTGGTCTGAAGGAGGCGAGGGAGATTTGCAACAACAGAGGAGACAGTTGTTGATAGAGGACAGCGGTTCTGAGGGTTAGGATCAAAGGTGCAGGGGTAAAACGCTTGGTTGTGGGAGATGGGGGAGATCCGGTGGGGGATGATGAGACCCCGGTTCCTTGAGCGCCCTGTGACAGGCTTCCCCCTATGCTCCTGAGGCACTCTCTGTTGGGATAGCTGGGAGGCGGATCCGACGAGTGGTGGGTGAGGCTTTGATGTACATGTAATTCTGATGGATACTGGCGACATGCTTGGGTGGGTGGGTAGGGTGGGGGGGTTCGTTGGGGGGGTTGCTGGGGGATGGGGCGGGGGGTATATTGGTTTTATCGCACGCCCACTGTGGATTACTCCTGTGGATGAACTACCTCGTAGCACAGATACTGTTGGGGTGACTGTTGTACAGTTGTGATCAGTTTGGTGGGGGTGATCACTGCACTACGTCCTGATTTGGCTGGAGGGCGGAGTACTGGGGAATGGGATTGACTGCATTTTGTTCTGTGCCCTAATAAAGTCTGTTTAAAAATAAAAAAAATCAAAGGTGCAGGGGTAATGGTGCCTTTAAGAAGTAAGTTCCAAAGGAAAAAGCAAGCAAGTGAGAAACAAGGAGGAAGTGGAAAATAAGGTTAATAGACTAAAGAGAGAACAGTCTGCTGAAAAGAAAACAGGGCGCATTGGAAGTTGGACTGGACCATGAAGAGAAGGGAGATCTGGGGGGTGTGGCACAATTTAAATTGGTTGATGTTAGAAATGGGATCTCTAGTTGGCAATCGGTATGCACCCACTAGCCTTTGGAGAACCTTGGCAATCAGGATACAGAAAGAAAAGTCCAGTCCTTTCACTGCCCAAGACAGAAGCAGCAGGTCAACACAGCAAAGTGGTAGTTCTTCCTAACAGCTTCTCCAGCTCTTCTTCTTGGCAGAATGTCCTGTTAGTCCAAAAGCGTTCTCAATTTATGGAATCCCAGCTCCAGTACTTTTACTAGTTTCTGTCTTTAAAGTAGTCAAACTACAAAGGTAAGTCTCTGTAATACACATGACCTTGCCTTTTCCTGACCAGGCTCCAGATACACTACAGGGGGTGGAGACAGCTTTGTGTGAGGAAAGGCACTGCCCTATTCAGGTGTCAGTGACAACTCCTCCCACTAATCTAGCTCAGGAAGGCTGTTGATGGGCCATCAGGATACGAGGGCACACCCCGGCTCCCTATGTGCGACTGTCTAGAGTGAATGCAAAAACAACCCAACTGTCACCCTCACTCAGATGTGGATTCCACAGGCAGGCAGAGGCACAGAATGGTAAAGCAAGAAACTGCCCACTTTCTAGAATGAACATGCGTGCTATTCTGTGATTGAAGCAATTGATATTATTCTTTGATTTAGTTATTACGTGTAAAGCAACTATTTTTAGATTTATTACTTGTAAAGCAATTGTTCTTTCCTGACAGAACCATTATAGATGCTCACACACTCTCTAGAAGTGGCATTTTCAAACATGCAATTTAAGAAAAACAACTTCACTAATAGACGTCTTTTTAAATTGCATGTTTAAGGGACTCTAAACTCCAAATCTCTCTCTCTTCCCAATTGGAAGTTACCCTTGTAAGATGTTACAAGGCAGCTCCAAAGATAACCTATGGGAGGGATGTAAAACACACCAGTACATGTCCTTCCTTTCACATACACTGCTCCCTGCCCATGGGGCCACCTTGGCTCTAACTTAGGGGTGTCTTACATGTAGTAAAAGGGAAGGTTTGGGCCTGGAAAGTGGGTGCACTTGCCAGGTCGAAATGGCAGTGATGAGACTGGAGACAAGGCAGTTAAAACCGAGGCAGATAAGGAAGATGGGTCAAACATGGTGTCAAGCCTGGGAAAGATAACTTAAGTGGTCATAAGTCAATGAAGACTAAAGAAGAGAGTATAAGGATGAAGGCAAGGAAGCCGAGAATGAGCTCAAAATGAAACTATCCTACATGGAGATGAGGGTTCTGCTAGGGGTTCATTTGTCTTCTACCACAGAGGACATTTTAAAAGGGACTTTAATAGATGTCGATAGAGAAGGAGAGGTAAAAGAAGGAACTAAGTAGGAAGAATGGAAATTGATGGGCCTCTCCAGTATGATTTTGAATATTGAGACTTGGATGTTCATCTTTATAATTTATGCAAGCTTTTAACGTGAGAAGTATTCTGCAAAATGTGTGGCAACATTTAAATAAATTGACATAATTAGGAAAGATCAGTTAGATTTTGGCTGGTTGGCTTGGTTACACTATGATGAAGGGTTTAGGGCCAGATTGAGAATGAACCAAGATAAGCTATGGAGGGAAGCGAACAGTGAGCTATTGTTTTAAAGGATGCCTCCAACGTGGCTTGCCTCAGAGTTCCACAAAGCTAGTGGTTTGCCTATACAGTACCAGCCCTTTCTACCACAATTTGGGGTGGGGGCATTTTCAAGAGGACAAAGTGTCAATAAAGGCACATGCAGGGGGTACAACAGAGGACTTTGCAATATAGCACTAGGAAATTTGAACAAGAGTGCTCCAAGTGAGAAGTATTGGCTCATTCAGTACTAATTCAGAAATTAAATAGCATATCAGTCACATAAGAAAATAAATATTAAATGTAAGAACATGAAGTGTTCAGAGTCGGAGTGTGACAGTTTGCACTGCCTGCTCCAGTGCTTCTACACTCCACTTTGTCATTGGTGAAGTAAAGTTCTTCGCAACTGTACTTACCCAGGTTTCCACTGGCATAATTGGTTGCTCTTTTGTATTATATTGTAATAAGTGTGTACGCACACACCCATTACACAGTGTTTTGGTAAAGCTGTGGGGAGGTCAGTGGCAGCAGGGGAGGTAGAAGGCTCAGCAGCAGCCTTTCCCAAAGAGCTTCTGATGTCCAAATATTCAATGACTTGTGACATTTTGGCCAAATGTAAAAGCTGCAAAAATCACTGGAATGGTGTTTTAAAGAAGGTTTTATGTCAAATTAGCAGGGTACAGATGTTCAAAGATGTACTGAAATTCCTAAATTTGTAAAGGTGCTATTTGCAGGTGGTATAGGACAAATGCGGAAGGAAGTTGATAAAAGAAGGGTCTCTGGCCCCTTTGACACTTGTCCTTCACTAGATTTGACTATTTTCCCATTAGGAGTTGTTACCATGAAAGCAATTTTGTTTAATTTATCACTGGTCTTGGACAGAAAGTCAGTTGAGTGAGTGATTTTATTACGTAAGCTGATTAATCAGTACGCTGAGGTGGATGGTGTTATTAGTTTGGTCACACAAGTAGGAGGGAGCAGAATGGGCTAAATACGAAAAAACTTGTTTTTAGGTTATGCCAGTTCATCCCACCAATTTGACTGTATTAGGCAAGCAATTTGATGGGGTTGGGGGCATATTTGTCCTTTCGCAGGAATGCATAGAGATAATGAAGATTCAAATTAGGAGGTCTCCCTCTGTCCTCCTTCGGCACAAAGAAGTAACAGGAGTAACACACAGTTCCTACTTCCAAGGTCAGAACCCTCTCTATGGCACCTTTGGCCAAAAAAGACTGCAGTTCCTTCTGTAAGATGGACAGATGTCCTCCGTCAGCTGCCTTGATAGTGGTGGAAAGATGTGACTGGGTAGGAAAAAATGGGAGGGTGTAGCCCCGACTGACAATCTATAGGACCCACCTGTCTGAAGAAATGGCCTATCACCCCTGAAGGGAATATTAGATTCTGCCACTGACAGGGTTGCTGTGTTTCAGCAAGGACTCACTAAAGCAATGTTTGGCTGTGGATGCTGGAGAGGAGGGGGACTGACCTGCATGTTGTTCCTGCTGTCCTGGGCATGGCCTCTGAGAACTGCGGCGTCGGCCATGAGAGGGATGAAAGGCCTGCAGGACTGGTGGAGGTGTCTGCCATTGTAGGAACTGAAAACCTTTTTGGTCTGAAGTTTATTGACCAATGGTATAATCTCTCTTCATCTTCTTTGTCTCATATTTGCTCTCCATCTCCCTCCTTTTTCTCCTCTTGGTATGCTCCACCCTCTCCCCACACGCATGGTACTACCTTAGAACGTTTACAGGAGTGCACCTCAGAATGTTGACACTGCTGGCTGAGGAGCGCTTAGGCTTGGCAGTTTGAGGAATTGTCTATTCAAATAAACCTACGTTTTCTAATACTTCTGCCTCGTGGACTTATTTTAACAATTTGGCAACGACTGGAAACTGGGTGCTGTGCAGGGGACAGCTGAATTTAACAACCAATCCTTTTTTGTTGTCTTGTATTGTGTTTTGCAGATTGCGTGCATGGGCTGTTAGTGAATACAACTGCCATTTAATTTATTGGTTATTCATTGGTGAAGTAGACTGCTAAACAAAAGCACACAAGATCATTGCTAGTTTGCGGGGACTGAATGGTATCAAGAATGCGGTATAGGAGCGGGGCAGAAGGGAATGAGCTGGGGCAGGTGGGAATGAACTGGGGCCAGCTGCCTCCATTGCTAGCTGAACCCTTCAAAGTCCAGATTTTAAAATATTACAAATTTAAATTAACCACTCACGTGGAATCTAACATTATTTGTGTAAATAATTTGAGTAAAACATGCTGTTCTTCAGACAGAAGCTAAGTGGAGTTTTAACAGTTTTGCTTAAGGATACAGAAATGAGCCATAAGAAGCAACAGGGTTACTGGATAGGAGGAATTCACCTTAGTAGCCCACGCGTACCCGACAGTATCAATGTGAACGAAAGTGCTATTTTACAACAGATTTTTAGATGACCGCTTTCACAAACCAAGGTTTATCAGTGTAGACAATAACCGCAGTAAGTTCAGCAGTACCAGTTTTCACCTAGATTAAATCAGTCTTGACACTACATACTGCCCTATTCCTCTAACACAAAATTGCACAATATCAAAACAGCCTGAATAGGAAGAGTAGTGGTTGAGGCGCCTATTCAATATTTTGCAACCAGAAGGTTGATAGTTTTGAAGGCGCTGCAGCGCTGCCAGACGCAGATATGCTAAAAGAGATCTGGAGCCCTCTACAACTCACAAGGATGTAAGAGCGAGGATGAGACCCTTGGGTGAAGCCGAAAAGAAGTATGTTAAAGGATCTGTTCTCTCGGGTAGACATCGGTGCCTCTCAAACACATCAGGCCATGGATATGTACATGTATGTCTTGGTGTATTCCCTGATTTTCTGAGAAAGAAATGGAGCATGAGCCCTGCTATTTGCCCCTTATCGACGTTTCTTGTAGGACATGCAGAAGGCATTGCTCTAAAAAACGAATCAAAAAACAGGAAACAAAAGGAAATGTCTAAAATTAGCAAAAAATGGATACGTCACAGAGAGCAAAACGACCTCATAGAGAGAAGAAAATCTGGATTAAAACACATTTTTATAAATACTGAAAAAATGCAGCACAACAGCGACTCGGCCACTTTAGATGGCTGTAAAAGAACGGGACAATGAACTTTGGCGTGGGGCCAGAACACCAGAGGCAGGCACAAAACAGCTTCAACAGTTCCTACTAAACAGAGCAGACCATTTTACAGTAACTTAGCTACAGCTGAGGGAAGGGTTTTTAACAACCACACTCACTTGCCCAGCACAAGATTAACCACTCTAATGTGCTGACTGTACTCTTTCCCCTGTTTCACGACACAACCCACAGTTTAGGTGAAAAAAAGTTGCAGCGAGTCCCCAAATACAAGACTAGAAAAAAGGAGCCTCTTACAGAAATCCAAAGCAAATTTCCTGGCCAATGAACAAAGGACTTGAAATTAAATGTGCTAGATATCTCTGAGGGCAGTTAAAAAACGCCATGAACCAGCAGACTGACAGGGAAAGAAACCCTTTTTGTGCATGTAAGCAAAGCATTCAGAATCTGACCTGCACTCATGAAAACCTGCTGCCATCACATTCACATTTCAATGTCACTAGAATGAATTGCTAGAATTATGCGCTAACAGTACTCTTCAACCAACAGATGTACAGAAATGCACCGGAGGAACACACTGGCCTCGCTATAAACAGGTTTACCACGATAATACACCTTGTTTCATTCAGGATGGAGCGGACATATACCGTGCTCTTCATCACCGCAACCTCAGACACGGGGAGGGGCTTCCAATGACATGGCTCTTAGAATGACAACCAAATTATCCTATCCGTCTTTTATTCTTACACAATCAAACGAACAAAGATGTTTCTTATTTGTAAATGAAGAGGCAGTTGGTGGACATTAATGTTAAAAGGTCCGTGTGCAGCTCATTAGAAACATTCCTCCTCATGTAGGATGCCACGTCATAACTCTGACTTTGAAGTCGTTACATCTTAAATAAGAAAAAAGATAACATTTTTGGCTCACAATTTTGAACGTTGTCACATTTTGCAAGTAGACGATACCCAAGAGTCAAGTAAAAGGCAGTAATTCGCATAGTCCGTTTCTGGTGGACTACCTTTAGCTTGCAGTAGAACACAACAGTAGGGGCAGCCTCGCGCTGCAGGCGTCACACAGATATATATAAAAAAAATATGACAAGTCGAAAATGTCACCCAGATCATGGAATATTAAAAACAATCTGCAATGTACTGTACGACTATTCAAAACAATGTGGTGTGGGAGCCTACTCCAGCGTTGGCACGAGGCTATGCCACCAACCCAAGTCTGAACGTTTAAAGAAGGGGGCACTGCGGCTCACATCTCAACAAACCCGAGCGGCTTTGTAACAGGGCACACTGGCAGACAAACGGATTGTGCCTGTTCCCATTTCCCTCCCGTTCCTCCTACCCCGAGTCCCGACCATCCTAATGTACATTTCTCGTGCCTGCATCGTCTTTCCTATATGCAGTTCCCAGTCAATATTCGATTGGTCTGATTGGACAGTCGTTGCCTGGCATGGCCGTTTGGGACGGCCTCTTGCCAATAATACACCTTTTTCGTTACAGAAGGTCCTTCCATTTCTGACGTGTACCTGAATTTAGGACGAACTTGGGAAGGGTCTGTTAAATGGGGGCACTGGCCACTCTTTCGAGATGGTTTGCATTTTTCGTTCCCAGTACATTTTTTTTTTATTTAGAATTTCCATTTTGAGCCTGTGTTCCTCCTCCGCCATTTCGCATTCGCGTTCAACTTGTTGGATTTTGGCCACGTGCACTTCATTCATCTGTATGAGCTGCAGCTGCAGGATGGACATCTGCTGGTGATGTTCCTCTTCGTGCATTTTGTTTATGGCCCCTTCCGGCGCGGTGTTGCTACTTTTGTAATGTTTGTTCGCCGACACTCTTACAGCTGAACACGAGGGCTCCGGCTGGAAGGTGGTTTCACACTCCGGAACATTTACAACTGCTTTATCTTCTTCGAACATTTCTCTTTCCGCCACCACAAAGGACTCTGAAAAACAATTCAACAGGGTTTATTCAATGTTGGTTGAACCTAAAACCACAAAGACCGTTTCCACATTATATTTCCCAACTAAGATCAGAATAGTTACTATGTGCAGCTTACACAGTGATTCTATGTCAGGACAGGAGGCTCCGATTATGCTTTCTCATTTCTTTATTAGAAATGCCCAGCAGCCAATCAGAACCGTTTATGAAACGAAAAAACTACAGTACCCATGAGTACCCGGGTACCACGTGACCAACCATAGAGTCTCTCATATAAAAGGTACAACAGGAGAAAGTACGTCCTCTTTCTTTGCTGCTCCGCAGCCAGTTAAGTGCCTTTTTCTTCTTACTCTTGTTACATTGTTGCATTATTGTCTGTGCAATACTGTTTTGACGCGCTCGCTTGCAAATTGTACTTTATTACTGTTACATTGTTGCGCGCTGTCTTACGCGGTTCATTTATTTATTCTGCTCCGCTTCGCGCGGTGCACATGCAGGGAGCGTGGTCTCACCTCCCTAGGGCGTGACGCTCGCTCGAGCGTCGGTGTCCGTGTTTAGTGGAGTGGGAGTAAAGGGGCTGAGAAGCTCGCGCTAGCGCGCGTGCTTCTCTGTTTACATCGAATCTGAGGCGGCCGTTTCCGCGCATGCGCGGCGGCCATTTTCATTGTTTACATAGCGTGTTTTCACACGGAGCTCAAGAATCGGTTGTTCTTCACACCGCTGCCCACTGCCTCAGCTTCTCTTCAGCCCCATCGACGCCCTTTGCTGTTTAAAGGCCTGGGGCTGTACAATTACGCATAGGCTCTGCCTAGAGTGACTCAGCAAGCCCTCCCTCCACAATTAATTTATTTATTTATTTATTTTTTGGTCAGGTTTTTTCTGCCCTTTCTTAGTGGCTTGCTGTGGGGTTTTTCACTCCCCCTGAATTGTGCCTTTGGCATTGAGATATCTATTGACATTAAAGTGTCATTTTGTGGGCATTACTTTCACTTTTCCAGTGAAGCACGATAAAATGGAGGAGTATTTTGATGAGGATGATTACTCCTTTGAGGATGAGAGCTCAAGTTTCCTTGAGCAGGATTTAGTAGAAGCATTGGACCAAGGAGTTCAGCACTCCGTTAACAAAGCTCTGGTCCACGCTATTAATCCGCTGAAGCGTCATTTGACGCAATATGCCAAGCAGCAAGGTTGGTTGCCTTCTTCTCGTTCTTCCAAGTCACCAATAAATCCGCATAGGGCGGATTTTAAACGCTTGGCTAAATCTCTAGCCTCAGAAGGCTTCCTCCATTCCTTTGGTAGGCGCTTCTACCTCGGCAGGCTGTCATACTGACACTGACGCTCCTCCTTCTTCCTCTTCTGACCAGGACGTCCCTCCACCACGCAAGAAGGCTCGCAAGGAGCATTACGTGGACGCTCCTACTCACCCTCAGGTCCTAACCTTTGAACCATCGGAGATATATCACCCCCATTCGTCTTCATGGCTTCCTTCTCCTGCGGTAGCTGAATATGTCCAGGCGCACATCCGTCAACCCTTTGAAAAGGATGTTAGGGCTCGCCTCCGCTCCGAGTGCCCTCGCCCGGATCTTGCAGATCACCTGGCAGACACTCCTGAAATTGACCCCACAATGCTTTCCTATCTGAAAAAATTTGCTAAAGATCCTAAAAAGGGTCTGGACAGATCTTGGCGGTCCTGTCAAGATAAAATGCTGGATTTAATGGGACCCCTTACCAAGATCCTTGATCTCGGATTTCAGGCCAAGGAAGCTGAATCCCTTGTGGATCCGGATGAACTCATAGAATGGGCTCAGAGGGCTATTTGCCAGTTAGGCAACGCAAATTGTGCCATTTCAAGTGAGCGCCGCCGCTCTATTCTTCTAAAGATTGATCCCAAATTGGCGGAACTTTCTTCTTCCGAGTCTGGTCCGGTGGCTCAAGGTCTGTTATTCGGCCAACCGTTTCTTAAGGAACTCACTAAATTTGTTGCAACCTTCAGCGGTTTGGATAAGGCGCAAGCTTCCATCAAGCGTGCACTTCGTCCGGTTTTTGCCAGGGCCGGACGACATAGGGGACGCTCGTTCGGCCGTGGCTCCAATAACCCCTCCCAGAGAGGTTATCAGTCCCAGAGAGGCGGTGGTCAGGACTCCGGCTACAACTCCCGCTCGAACTTCTATCCTTCCCGAAAAGGGAGAGGTCAATTCCGGAAAGGCCGTTCCGGTGGCAACCAAGGTGCTTACCAAGACTCTAATACCTCAGGTGAGTTTGATTTCTTTTTCCGAGGTGGTTCTGGGGGGCAGAATACGTTTTTTTCTCCAGAACTGGCGTCAAATCTCCAACGATGCTTGGGTTCTGCAAACTGTTCAAGGTTTCAAAATAGAATTCTATCAGACCCAACATCAATCCCTCCCCCCAACTCCTCTCCATTTTTCTCTTCAGGACCAAAAGTTTATTTCGGCAGAGATAGAATCCCTTCTCGCCAAAGGGGCAATCATGTCAACTGTCCCCCACCCTCACGGGTTCATCAGCAATGTTTTCTTGGTTCAGAAAAAAGGGGGTGGCAATCGTCTGGTCCTCAACTTGAAGGATTTCAACGGAAGTGTAGTTTACAGACACTTCAAAATGGAAGGGATCCATCTTTTGCGCGATCTTCTTCGCGAAGGGGACTGGATGGTTCGGTTCGACCTCAAGGATGCGTATCTTTCCATTCCCATTTACGAGCCTCATCGTCGTTTTCTTCAATTCAGTTGGCAAGGGATTTGGTACGAATACACGGTTCTCCCCTTCGGCCTCTCGTCAGCACCCTGGTGCTTCACGAAACTTCTGAGGCCCGTAGTGGAATGTCTGCGTGCTCGGGGGGTCCGCCTGATAATCTATCTCGACGACATTCTTCTCATGGCGGACAAACCCCTCACAGTATTAACACACCTGGAATGGTCTATCGACCTTTTACAATCCCTGGGTTTCCTAGTCAATCCGCAGAAGTCTATCTTGAATCCTACTCAAGTAATCGAGTTTCTGGGTTTTCAAGTGAATTCCCTATCCTGTCAACTATTACTACCACACCAAAAGATTCGGTACATCAAGAGAGAATTGAGGTCTGTTCTTTCCAGACAGATTGTGTCGGTGAGGTCGTTAGCACGTGTAGTCGGTCTACTGGCGTCCTCCATTCAGGCGATATTCCCAGGTCCGCTGCATTACAGAGCACTTCAGAGATTGAAGATTCGTCATCTCCAAAAAGGTCTTCGCTATTCAGATCTGATTCCTCTTTCCGAGGATGCGAAGAGCGAGATGCAATGGTGGCTGGACCACATGGAGGCCTGGAATGGACGAGCCCTGTTCGGCTCCGCTCCGGATCTGGTGATAGAATCCGATGCCAGTCTTTGGGGTTGGGGAGCCCGGTGCGGTCCCATCTCCACCGGGGGTCGCTGGTCCCCCCAGGAACTGTCTCTTCACATCAATTGCCTAGAACTTCTAGCGGGGTCTTTTGCGATTCGGTGCTTCTCCCCTCATCAGACCAATTGTTGTATTCTTCTCCGCATGGACAACGTTTCAGCGGTCCGGTATGTCAACAAGTTGGGGGGAACACGATCCAAGATTTTGGCGGAGATCGCCAAGGATTTTTGGCACTTCTGTCTTCAGCAGAAGATCACAGTTATTGCCGAATATCTTCCCGGTTGCCGCAATCAGATTGCGGACTGGAACTCTCGCCATCTTCGCGACTTCAGCGATTGGCGCCTTCACCCGCGCATTTTTCGCATTCTCCGTCGCACTTGGGGTCAATGTCACCTGGATCTGTTTGCGTCTCGCCTAAATACTCAACTCCCTCTATTCTTCAGCTGGAGGCCGGATCCGAAAGCCCTGGCCACAGATGCATTTCTTCAGACTTGGCCGTCCACTCTGTGTTACGCCTTTCCCCCGTTCATGTTGATTCCCAGGGTTCTGGCCTACTCGAAACGTTTTCAAACGGAGCTAATTCTCATTGTTCCGCTGTGGAGAGCTCAACCATGGTTCCCAGACCTTCTGGAGATGTGTTGTGCGGTTCCGTTCCTTCTTCCCCAGAAGTGGAATCTGTTGCTGGATCCCCTAGGCGATCCGCATCCTCTGGTTCTATCCGGCAATCTCCTTCTGTTGGCGTGCCGAGTTTCGGGGATCGCTGGTCGCTCCCAGGCCTTTCATGCGACGCTTCCAAATTCATCAGTGACGCCTGGTCTCCCAGTACTCACAAAAGATATAGAGCCTCATGGAAACGTTGGTGTGACTGGTGTGTTCAGCGGGAAGTTGATCCCGCTTCAGCAGATGTGGCTCTGATTATTAATTTTCTAGCTTCTCTCGCTTCTTCTGGTTTGGCTTATCGTACGGTCAACAACTTCCGTTCCGCCATTTCTGCCGCCCACGTTCCCATTAATGGCAAACCGGCGGGTGAACATCCCTTAATTTCCAAATTGCTTAAGGGCATTCGTTTAGCGAATCCTCCGTGCCCTAAATATGTCTCGCTTTGGGATGTCTCCATTGTTTTGAGATTTTTGGAGGCTTGGCCTTCTAATTCATTACTTTCTCGCAAGCAACTCTCTGCTAAATTGACTATGCTGTTATGTCTCGTTTCTTGCAAACGAGTGTCTGACGTGCGGGCGTTAGACTTGGCAGGTCGCAGATTTACACCTGAGGGTGTCACTTTTCTAATCTCTAAACGCACCAAGACTGCCACCTCTTCGGTTACTTATCCTTCCTTTCCTCATCATCCCAACCTTTGCGTTGTTCAATGTGTCAAGGATTACGAGGTATGTACTGCCCCTTTACGTTCTGATACACAGGGTCAATTACTTATTGCCTTGCAAAAACCTTTTCGTCCCGTTACTCCTGCTACTTTAGCTCGCTGGGTTAGATGGCTCTTGTCTGAGGCTGGAATTGATGTTTCCATTTTTGGTGCTCATTCGGCTCGCGGGGCCATGGCCTCTAAAGCGTTCTCGATGGGTGTTTCATTACTGGACATCATGAAAACCGCAGATTGGTCTTCTGATTCTATGTTCAAGACCTTTTATTACAAGCCTATCGAACATATTGCTTCTGTAGTGGTGGATCAGCTTTGAACAAGCATAATCGGAGCCTCCTGTCCTGACATAGAATTAAAAATTTGCAAACATTCGTGACAAGAATTTTCAATTCTATTAAGGACAAGGAGGCGAGGATTATCCCACCCAAAGTCATGTTTGATTCTCATGTTTATCATTGTCACAGTTGCATTTGATTTATGGCAATGCATTGATTTTCTCTCTGTTTACCCTTCCCTTTTATTGCCTTCACTCTCTTTATTGGATGAGTATTACGGCTGTACTTTCTTTTCAGGTTCTGACCCGAAATAGTGATTCTACTGTTTATCCTGCTTACTCCGCTTGGATCATCTGCTGCCTTCCTCTGTTCGGCGTTTGCTGTGTTTCTAGCGTCAGGATGATCACCGACTGTGGCTGATGGACTTTGTTTCCTGGCATGCTTCGTTTTCCATTGGATTTCATGTTTTTTCCTGTGAACTGCTCCTCACCAAAGAAAGAGGACGTACTTTCTCCTGTTGTACCTTTTATATGAGAGACTCTATGGTTGGTCACGTGGTACCCGGGTACTCATGGGTACTGTAGTTTTTTCGTTTCATAAACGGTTCTGATTGGCTGCTGGGCATTTCTAGTAAAGAAATGAGAAAGCATAATCCTCGCCTCCTTGTCCTTAATAGAATTGAAAATTCTTGTCACGAATGTTTGCAAATTTTTAATTGTCTATTGGAGTACCGTTACTTGAATCAGGTGCCGTGCTAACAAAAACCTGGCTACCCTAAGGCATTTTAATAAAAGTGCTTGTAACACATTACATAGGCGGCTTTGAAGCCATAAGCCATATTTGACTGTGCAGATAACAACCTTTCAGCTGCTTTTGTGGGCCCCCTGCAACTGGTGTTAAACACATTTTGCTCTTTAACCCTTTAATAACAAAATTGGAAATAAGTTCCTAGGGACGGACAGCATGTTCCGAATATATTCTGATACAAATAGCGTTTTTGATGCTTGCATTTTTTTTATACCTGTGAATAAAGTTAGGTCTTTGGTATATAATAACATGGACGATGAAGGCAGCACAGCTCGGCAGGAGACTTTCGGGTGACTTACACAGAAGGTTGTAGGAGACTGACTGGTAAGCCATACTATACAAATGACTCCCCACCGAAATTCCTGGGGACGAGACTAACGAGGAACTGAAAGCAGCAACGTGAAAGCCCACACTATCCACACATAATAAATCAAGAACAGTGATTGAACCATCAAGGAACGGATAGCATAAGGTGAGCAAAATATGGAAAAGGCATGGGGCTAGACAAACGTAGGAGTCAGAAAAGGTTAAGATTTGATTTTGACTGTTTTACATACGAATGCAGGGACGGAATTACATCTCTAAAGTCTCAAAACAGGTGTTAACTGCTTCCATCTTAGAGACCACAAACTTTCTTGATGTCTTACCAACAGCAGATAGAATCATACATGTACTGACTTTTTAAACAGGGCAATCTCAAACAGCAAGAAGCAAAGCACATGGTTGTTAAATGCCCAATTACTTACCGATAACCTTCATTAAACTGAATTGCACTCGAGGGGCATGGCCAAGCTGAGCAACAAGATGGCCGCCTAATCTGTCGGCTCTGCTGACCGGGCACAAAATCCGCCATATATCCGGTCAAAAGTGCCTAAACTGGAGCTTTATTACCAGAATCTACAATCGGAAGGGCTAAGGAACAGACTGATATCACTTGTGGCCAGAGAGGAGATACGGCAAGTCAGCGGCGCGATCTGCGCCATCGGGCCGGATTGAGACGAGGGAGCGGCCGCACGGCTGGCCGGCCGGGTGTATTATCGCAGCGGAAAACCTCCGGAATCACTGCCTCTGGCAGCTGGAGTGTTGGGTGATTGCGGGCAGCACCCCACCAAGTCAGGCGGGAGGACCTGGACAGTGGCTGCCACCATACATGGGCCGCGATTTGCAGGGAGCGTGCCGACGACGATCCGGTGCGGAGGAGGGCAGAGAGCTGACCGAGGACCTGAGGGGCCGATGAGCACGTAATTGCAGCATCGGCGCCGGTATCGGCCTCCACCGATGCAGACAGAACTCGGAGAGCGACTGAGGTGAGGTGGAAGCCCAGCGCCGGCTGGAAATGAGGTGCAGAGCCGGGCTGCTAATTGAACCATCAGAGGGACTTCACGCGGCTCCGCGCACCTGGGACAGCGCGGGACCAGAACCGCAGCGCCGCGGTATCAAAGAACTGATACACAGCTGCACGTCTGCAACCTATACCCATAACCAAAGTCAGTTGAGGTTCTGGATTGCTTTTTGACTAGTGGTATACCACGCGAAGGGCTTATTAGCTGGGATGATGTGGTCACCCCCGCGGCTGCCTGGAGACATCGCACGGCCGCCCTGCTCAGCTGGCCGCAACAGTTGCTGCACAAGTGAGCATAGACTACCGCTGAAAGCCTCCTGTGGAGTAGACCCTCCTTCCCTGAACGCCGACTCTGGTGCACAGCCGGGGTGTGTACTTGGGGCGGCTTTGGCGCGCTCTTGATCACACCCTGGTGCTGGGGGGGTCCAAGAAGTGTGAAACCAGAGGCCGCACTCCGGCCATTCATAGACTGTATTGCACAGGAAGGCGGATATTGGCGACCCCACTGCTGGCTGGCACACGTTGTCCTCCGTACCAACCGCAAGTAAGCCAGATCGGAGAGACGTGCATACATCATGGCGGGGGGCCGCAGCTCAAAGGCAGCCCTCCAGGGCCAAATTGACGAAATACGCATGGGAGGGAGGTCATGGCGCGAGCCCCAAAGGGGGGTTAGCTACATCCGACAAAACTGAGCCCAGTGGGAAGCAAAAGGAACTAGCGTTGCAGGATATTCTCGAAGCCATAACCACCGTCCGCACGTCCTTGGAGTAGCGGATTGACACAGTGTCCACCGAAGTGTCTCTTATTACAGAAGATACGCGCTCAATCATCTTGCGATTAAAAGATGTCAAAATCAAGGCGACCTCCCTGGTAGAAGGCACGTCAGAGTTGTAGAGAAAGGTGGATGAACTGCAAACGCACGCTGCGAAGCTGGAAGCGCAGTTGGATAACTATGAAGGATGCTCCAGGTGCAACAACGTCCGCATAATTGGGGTGCCGGAGCGTGCGGAAGGGCCATCTGTGGACATTTTCGTAGAAGATCTGATCAATACTTGCCTCAAGCCACGAGGACTCTCCAACTTCTTCTCAGTGGAGCGAGTGCACAGGGTGCCAAGAGGCCGACCGAGGCCTGGAGCCCCCCCATGACCACTTTTTGCAGGATCTTCAAGTTCCGCGACAGGGATGTCATCCTGCAGTGTGCCCATTCCGCCCCGCCAGTGGAATTCCAAAATAGTCGCATCACTTTCTTCCCGGACTTCACCCTCAAGGTGCAAAGACAGCGACGAAGCTTCCTGGAAGCGAAGAAAATGCTCCGCGACAAGGACTTGAAATATGCAATGATGTTCCCGGCTAAGTTGAGGGTGGAACCGGAGGGGAAATCCTGGTTCTTCACCATCCCGGAGGAGACCTGGGCCAGGCTGGAGGGATGGCGTACGGCAGACCACCGCAATAACCATGCCTGGGGTGTGAGGATGGACGGTGACGCCCGAGCTTCTGGTGGTGGCTCGCCACAGCAGGACTTCAATGAGGCGGCGGGTGGTGCCGAATAACTGGTCTGTATGTTTTCCCTTTGGGAGGTGGAATGATTCCAGGTGGACAGAGGGCTGTGGGGATAGAGTTGCCCCCGAGAAATGCGTCAGACATTTGTTGTCTTGATTTAGAATGTCATAGATGACTTTGTTGACCTGATCTCCTCGAAATTTGCCTGTTCTCCTACTAATCAAGTGGGCGACGTTGGGTGTATGTTAGGCCCTTGCTGATGCTCTTAGCATAAACATGTTTGGCTATTAATGTTAATATTGGTAAAACAAAATTTCACAGGGACGGGTGCTCGGTTCAGCTGCACGACCCCGTAAGTTCTTGGAAGGGTGGGCGATAGACACTCTGCTAGTTTGGGGGGCGGGAGGTTTTGTTACTGCTGATTAGGGAGGCAGGGTGAGGGGGTTCAGAGACAATACGTTGGGGCTGTGGGGTGGGTGGGAGGGATTGTATTTGTGTTTTGATTTAGGTATTGTTTTTGTTCAGGCATTCCATCTTCGATTGGTCTTGGAAGCAAATTGCGACAGATGCGGTGTTTGTAAAGCTCTCATTGGCTACAGTGTTTAGGAAAGTAATGGAATCCTTTCTCACTTCCCCCTGGACGTGCTCCTCTCTGGAGTACCTCACACCTTTCACACAGAGGGATAGGTACCATGCATAGACAAAAACTCAACATGTTATCCTGGAATGTAAATGGGCTGGGAGACAAAATTAAGAGAGGGGTGGTTCTCCAATTCCTGAAACGGCACTCGCCTGATGTCGTTTTTCTACAGAAGACCCACCTGTTGGGTAATGGTTGTAGCCTTCTCTCTGTGGGGTTTCTAGATGGCTGCTCACTCCGCTTTTGGTTCTGGTTCCCGGGGGGGGGGGGGGGGGGGGAGCATTCTAGTTCGTAAATCCTTCCCCTTGGCTGTCAATGTGGTCCGTACGGACCCCCTAGGTAGATTTGTGGCGGTGTCCGGGAGGGGGCTGCCCTCAACCTGGTATCAGTGTACATTCTGCCAGGCCTACACACACAGGCCTTTATCGACCTTGGTGATCTTCTCCTGAACCTCCCTGGATCGCTGACCCCAAAAGGACCAGCCGATCTCACGCAAACGCATACATAGTTTTTTGGGGGGCTACGGGCCTAGTGGATGTCTGGAAGTGCCTGCACCCAAGGGAGCTGCAATACACGCATCTCTTGGGCCCCCATTGATGCATGTTGCGCATAGACCATCTACTCACACTCACGCAGCAGATCCACAATGTCCAAGATATTCAACATTTGGCTAGGGGAATTTCGGATCACTCGCCTGTGCTGTGCAGGGTGGAAGTGGGGGAACCCACGGTCGGTCGTGTGACACCGATTAACCCATGGTATCTCACTATTCCCCCATCATAGAGAAGGTGCTGAGTGAATCTGACCTTTATTTTCAGGTAAACCTGGGTTCGGTCAGTTCATCTGTCTCACTTTGGGAAGCCTATAAAACTGTTATGCGGGGGGTTGTGGTGGGACAGATTGCTGGACAACGCAAGGAGAAGACTGCGGATCTGGTGCGATTAGAGGGTGAGATCCTGGTATTGGAATGAGCAGTCCGATTACAGGACTCGGAGGAAATGCGTCAAAAGCTCCGTATTAAGACGAAAGAATTCTCGGACTTAGCCACTGAAGCAGCTAAAGCACAATATAGGGCTACACTTAGTAGGATTTATGATGTAGGCGATGGCAGGCAAGTTGCTGGCATGGCTGGACCGAAGAGATGGGGCAAGGCGCGTAGTGGCTGAAATTACCACTGACCAGCATTCCCGCATTACTGCTCCGCAAGACATTGCGGATGCGTTTGGAAGACACTACCACTCCCTTTATACTTCTCTCACGACCTACTCAGAGGAGGAGGCCTAGTCTCTTCTACGAGATATTCATATGCCGGCTCTTACCACAGAGGAAAGCTCTGACCTGGAGCGAGACCTCACATTAACTGAAGTGAAGAAAGCTATCCATGACCTCTGTGGGGGGGGAAAGCATCGGGCCTTAATGGGATCCCCATAGAATTATTTAAACTGACGGCGAAAATGACTGCCCCTTTTCTCACAGACATGTACCAAGAGAATAAAGAGATTGGAATTCTTCCCGAGGATCACAGACTGGCTACCATCATTGTCATCCACAAACCGGGCAAGCCCGCAGATCTGTGTTGTTCATATAGGCCCATCTCGCTGCTCAATTTCGAGGCCAAGATCCTCGCGAAGGTCCTTGCCACTCTTCTGTTGCAGGTTCTTACCACCCTGATCCACCCGGATTAGTCCGGGTTTGTGCCAGAGAGAAACACATCTCTTGATCCCCGCCGATTACACAGAGTACTCTGCTGGACAGGTACAATTAGAGAGGACGCTGTGGTGGTGTCCCTAGACGCCGCACCGGCCTTCGACACGATTGAATGGCCATACATGTTTGCTGTGCTACACAAGCTAGGTTTTAGCCCGGAATTTATTAAATGGGTGCGCCTTCTAAATTGCTAACCATTGGCACAGGTGGTCGTCAACAATCAGAAATCCCCTGTCTTTTCTCTGGGTAGGGGCACCTGGGAGGGCTGTCCCCTATCACCGCTCCTCTTCGCCTTTGCCTTGGAGCCCCTGGTGGCCTGGATCCGTCAGGACCCTGCTATCAGGGACCTGAGATGGACTCACGGCTGGGAGGACCGCATATCATTGTATGCGGATGACATCCTGCTTTATCTAGCCTCCCAGCAAAGTCTCTTAACGTAGCAATGGATATATTCCACATCTTCGGTGGATTCACGGGCTACAAGATCAACTGGTCCAAATCGGTGCTCTATGTCCTTAGTGGGCGGCGGCCCCGATTCCCCCGGGTTTGCCAGCTGAGAGACGCCGTGGAAGTGTTTGAATATCTGGGAATCTGGGTATCCAAAGACCTTTCTCGAGTCTATGACACCAACCTTCGGCCACCGCTAGCACGTCTAAAATCTGATGTCCAGCACTGGAAGTCCCTTCCCTTAACTCTCCTGGGGCGTGCAGCATTATTTAAGATGATGTCCCTCCCCCGACTTCTGTATGCGCTGCAGAACACGCCTCCTCCGGTTGCGGTGTCGTACTTCAATGAACTTGAGTCTACAGTGCGGGACTTGCTGTGGGAGGGGAAGAGGGGAAGCCCCCCCGCATCGCCACGCAAAAACTCACACTGGGATGGTTTGATGGTGACATTGGGCTCCCGGATATGAAAAGATATTATTGGGCCTCGCAGCTCGTTGCTATCAACCAATGCAGGTATCAACGGCACGATGACCCGGCCTTTCGGATAGACTGATGGGGGGGGGGGGGATTCAAGGGGGCAGTGTACAGAAAATCTCTGACACCCGTCCTGTCCGACCCGACTAAGCATGCCGTGCAGGTATGGAAAGACGCTACTAGAAGCCTGGGTTGGGAGGGTAAGCTCACCCGAGCCTCGCTGCTCTGGCACTGTGATCAGCTGGGTCGGTTGTCGCGTTCCCTGGGTTTTGACAAATGGGATATCATTGGAATCTCCAGAACTGGGGACCTTTGGAAATCGGGCGAGGTCATACCATTTTCCAGATTGCAGCAAGATTACGAAATGGCCAACTCTGAACAATTCCGGTATCTCCAAATCAGGCACGCTTTGCTTGTAGTTCTCCCAAAAGGTGCTGACCTCCCTGAGTCCTCTCCGCTGGAGGACAGGATACTGGCAATTTTCCCGAAAAGGCTAGATCTCTGATATACAAGAAGCTCATTAACAACATGCTCGATCCCCTGATTCACCTGAGAAGTCAATTAGACAACGATGTGGCCGGGCTGGATGATGAGGAGTGGCGGGCCGCAGTGGCATCACCACGCGAGGTTGCCATCTCCTCCAGACTCCGTTTGGTCAAACTGAAAATCCTTCACAGAACATATTTGTCTGGACCCTTATTGGGCCATATGGGCTACGCCCAAGATAGTGGCTGTGCACGACACTGTGGGCAAGAGGGCACCTTTATTCATACCCTTTGGGAATGTGCTGCAACACAGAAATATTGGGAGGGGGTGACACTTATGATGGAGGAGGTATTGGGGCAGCAGATACAATGCAACATCAAAATGATTTTATTGAATATATGGGATCCCACGGACCTCAGCGCTGAAGAAAGAATTTGGGTTACTTTGGGCTTCATGGTGGCCAAGCGGAATATCGCACGACTGTGGAGGGCCCCGAACCCCCCTAGCATTGCAGACTGGGCCAGGGAAATGGATTGGTGTATGGTGATCGAGGCCCCTATTTATGTCTCCAGGGGGTGTCCGAAGAAATGGTCACACATATGGGGGCCTTGGAACACATTTAGGGGGGGGATATATGTGAACCACCAGGTAGCAAGGATGATGGCGCTGCTGAAGTTGGATAGTATGTGACTCCCGCTGACATTTATATCGTACTGTGCAATGAGCTTTTGATGTTTTACCAAAATGTGCATTACGGATCATGTGAGCAATACTGTGCTTTGATTGTTCACAGGCCTATTTTTCAATAAAAAAAACAAAACTGAATTGCACTCTTTTTAGCTCGAGCCTATGGCAGCGCACATGCGCTGCATAGGAAATCGACCTCTTGGAATGACTTCAGCTTCTGTAGGAGCTCGTGCTTGTTGTGCTCACACGCTATTGGCCTTTGCGCGTGGCTTTCGTACGCAATTGGCCAAAAGCGTGTGGATGTCTCAGCTTCTTGGGAAATGTTTACTCCCAGAGTGTTTTGCTCTCAGGAGCCAGCAGCGGCGTGCAGGGCCATCTGTTTTTAATTAGCTGTGGCGCACGGCAGTGTGCCATCTGTTTCGGGTCACACCGCGCTAGTTTGTTTTTACCAATGCTGAGTTGTCGTAGGTAACTTCTATTCTCACCGAAGGCCGGGTGATATAGGAATGTAAATCAAAGCTACGGCCGGTACCTCCGCAATGACTGAACCAAACTGAACAGCCGGAGGAAGTCACCGCCGGAAGTAGTTTTTCCTCCTCCTGGAAGCGCACATATATCTATTTTGAGCACTGTCCACACAGAGGAAGGAAGATGTTAAAGCGGGCCCGGGAGCTGCCACAATTTGCTTCAAACTTGACTTTTCAGGCCTCCTCCCATGGACTGGAGTTTATTTGACATCACGCCTGCAGCACGCGCATGGCCATTGGACTAGATGGCACTCAGTTTTCTCCTACCTTAGGATGGATTTTTCTGGGAATCTGTGGCGGTACTCTGTATAAACGTGAGTTACTTGCAGCAGAATTACAAATGCAAACCTGCCAGCGTTCCCCTTGTTGTGGCAGCGCGGCACCACCAGATCCCATGTCAGAGGCCTTTTGTGACCCGCTCGTTACGGTTTTGTGAAAGCCCCTCTTTTTGTTCCTCTTCCATCTTTACTATCTTATTTTAGAGTTTGCCGAGCAGCTGCTCAGGGCGTCTTCTCCACCTTGTCAGTTCCTGCAAACCTGATGCCAAAGCAGCGCTCATCACACGGCTGGGTGTGTCCGTTTTGGTGTCTGTGTTTTTGCAAATGTGAGCCGTCAGTGGGAGCTCCAGAATGCACGACTGTAACCGAGACAGTGGGTCTGGTTTTCGTTACACTTGTTTGTCAGAAAAACATCAGTCATTCAAATATGATTACGGTGGTGAGGGCCCGAGAATGGCGCACACTCTGCTAATCACCCCCTCCCCCTCAGCTCATTATTTAGGCTGGGGAGTTGCGCTCCACAGAAGCATGTGAGCCTCGCAAATGCAGTGGCATAAATAACCAAACGTGCTTGCGTTGCATGGTAAGGGTAAACAAAAATGTTGAGCACAGATAAAGGCATGTCAGGATGGCGTTGACCACAGGAGCAGTCATTGCCGACACGAGGAGACGGCCGTTACGAATTGCCTCAACATTAAAAGTAGTTGAATGAGGTCTCTTGTTGAGCTAAAAATGCGTGTATTTATAGCGTTATCGCCGGTACCACACTGGTGCCAGTCAATCTTTCAGCACAGCTGACCACGGTATCACTTACTTAAGAGCCTGGTGTTTGCAGTAGCTCTGTGACAGCCGCAGCGGTGGTGCTGTGCAGCAGATAGAGTGGGCCGCCCGGGTGGACACTGCTCAGCAGTGCTCGGTAATGAAGCTCTTTCAGTGGGTCAGGGGAGGTATTCAGAGTTCTGCCTCTGAGGGAGTACCACCGATCTCTCCACCATGTCAGAAGCCACTTGATTCCCCCCGTGGTGCCATAATGAGGTGCCTGGGCCGTTGCCGTGTGGTTTAACACCAACACTGCCACTGCTGCCGAAAGGGGCCCCTGTCCGGCATTCGGCCTTCTGTCCCAGGACAGACCGGCTGAGAAAGGGAGGCACGCAGAGATGAAGACCAGCCCCAATGGCACCCTTACACTGGGCTCAAGGACTGGATGGCTATCCTGGAGGCAAGATGTCGGGTGAAAATGGTATTTTTATCTAAGTCATCGTGCACACAGCACGTAAAATTCGAAGACCATGGCATGTCCTTCCAAACAATCAGACTGGAAGAACTTACGACAGCAGAAAACGAAGCTTCTGTCAGCTGTGGTACTCCCTCATTTAATGAAGAGTACAGTCACAGAATGGTTGTCAGGGAAAATCGGTGTGACGGTACAGAATGCATGTAAAAACCGACCAGTCTGCAGGGTGAAAGTTGTCGGTTCACTCCTCTTTCGAGCAGCAGAAGGACATACAGATGCCCTTAGCATGGAGAGCAAGACACAGACCGCTGCAGGAAGTACGACTGGCGGGCCTGGCAGTACGGGGACAGTGTGCCAGGAGAGCGCTGGGGGCTCTGAGACATCGCTGCCTGGAGTAGATGGCATAACCTTGAACACTTCTGGACTGGGCTCAAGGCTATCTGAGTAGAGCCTGGATCAGGAAAACACGGTCTCTCGCCCGGTTCTTCTTATATTTACCTTTGGTTTTTATTCATTTAAGCAGTGGGTCTTGTCCCCGAAGCGCTTTAGTGTTGACTGTATGGATGCAACATTGTAGGCCGATCCTGACAGTGATCTAATAAGAATAAGGGGCCCGTTACATTTGTGAAATTGCTGGCTTTGAGGTTGGTTGACCTGCCTGCATCATGCTTTAATGTTTGAGTTTCCCTGTGTATTATACTCTTAAAATAGCATCTGCTGTTTTCATTCGGTTTTCTGGTGACAAACGGCAGCATGGACACCCGAGCAGCTTTCTGGTGGTAAAGGAAAGGACTTCGCAGCTTAGAGGTATTTCCCATGTCGAAATATATTGCTTGCAAACCACTCACTGCTGTAGATGAAAACTATTGCAGACCACTGGAAAATGTCAGGTATCCAAGGATAGTGGCACTGTTAAAAATTCCAACTACTTTGTTGCTCAACGGCAAAACAGTCTTATTCCTTTGAAAAAAGAACTATTGATGGACAGAATGCAGAACAATGTCATACATTCACCCCAGTACAGAGATCTGGGCCTAAATCCATCGTTTTTTTGCTCACCATGTCATTCCAGTTTGGACCCAGCCATATGCAAATCAGTCCTGACCCTGTGCCCAATGGGAACAGTCCAGCCCGAACTGCCAGGCCAGGTCCTCCCTGGACTGGAAACAAGCATCCTAGGACCGGTTTCGGGGTTTCACCCCTCTTCAGCCAGGATAGCTTGATTCCAATGGCATGAAGAGCACGGGACCCACGTCTGGGCATACCCTTCCCACTCGGGGTGACAAATGCAAAAAACGATGGATTTAGGCCCAGATCTTTGTACTGGGGTGAATGTATGACATTGTTCTGCATTCTGTCCATCAATAGTTCTTTTTTTGCATTATTCCTTTGAAAGATAAAATCAGTGCACATGAAGTGAGAATGCCACAATAGTAAACGCCAATTGTACATTTGGTGAAGGCATTAAAAAGCGAATCAGGTGACGCCTGCAAACTGCAGTGTGCCTCTGAGGTTGCTAGGTCTATTCATATACGCTTAATCCACTGCTCTATTGTTGGGTCTTCTTTGAACTAATCATTGATTTGTAGGAGTTGTGCACTTTGTTTCATTTGGTCCACTTTGACTGAAAAACTTCATAACAGTGGTTAAAGGTAAAGCTCAGGAATTAATGCATGTTCTCCAGCATGCAAGGAGTGTTCTGGCAACAATCAGTATGATATGTTAGTCCTAGAAAGATGCAGGAACTTAAGTGCAGTTATAGATATGCATGATTACAGCAAAGAGTCAAGGAAGGAATGGGCATGCAGTATGCATTGTATTGTTTCCTACAGGGGATCATTCCAAGGAGGGAAAGGATTAGATGGCCATTAGTATTCCATCACACACTTGGTGATTTCTGCAAAGAGGAGTCAATGACGGAGTGTCTGTACCTGTAACCTCTGTCGGCCGGGCTGGGCTCCGTTGACCGGCGCTGCATGTTGGATACTGCGGCAAGGAAACCTGACGGCCGGGCTTGGCTCTGACAGTATCTGTGGCTCCTGGGCTGACTCGGGAAGAGTGATTGAGCGGCCGGGCTCGGCTCCGCTGCTCGTCACACCCGGGACCTCAACTACATCTCCCAGCATTCCTGCCCCCAATCAGCACGCTGCTTACGCCATCCGTTGGCGCCTGGAGGCGCATTTAGGCCCGCCTGGGGCCGAGGACCCTGGGAGTGTCTGTACCTGTAACCTCTGTCGGCCGGGCTGGGCTCCGTTGACCGGCGCTGCATGTTGGATACTGCGGCAAGCAAACCTGATGGCCGGGCTTGGCTCTGACAGTATCTGTGGCTCCTGGGCTGACTCGGGAAGAGTGATTGAGCGGCCGGGCTCGGCTCCGCTGCTCGTCACACCCGGGAACTGAACTACATCTCCCAGCATTCCTGCCCCCAATCAGCACGCTGCTTACGCCATCCGTTGGCACCTGGAGGCGCATTTAGGCCCGCCTGGTCCCTCGTCCGCGTGGACGCGCGCGGGACGTGCCGGGAGAAGCCCGGGACAAGGGCGGGACCGTCTAAGGCCGTCATAGGCCGAAGGAGGCTGGGCTGGGCCACCCCTCTAGGCTCGATAACAGAAGCCTGGGTCCCAGGACACTTGTGATCGCGGTGGGAGTGGGCAGGAAGCCAATGACATTGGGACATCAAAACGGAGGTGGTGCCTAAAAGGGGGTGCTGAAGGCCCTTACGGTTGGTACGGGTACCCTTGTATGGGTTTCGTAGAGTGTGTGGTGGGAGTATAAGCTGTCTAATACTGTTTGAAGGTACAAGGCTAAACTATAGATAGAATGGCGGGCAAAGTTAGAACACGCTCAACCAAAACCAAGCCCAGGATGCTCACCCCGCTAAACTGCTCACACAAGAAAATGGTATACTGCCCCCACAAATTATCCAACCCAGGGCAATCGATCGCATGCTACAAAAAGCAATTGGGGCAGTCTCCAGTGAAATTGAACGAACAGAGAGACGCCTATCTCTTACCCCATTAATCGAGCCATTGAACCCAACCCAGGCGCTAGATTGTGAGATTGTGGATACCTCCCCCTCTTGCTCGCAAGAGCTTAGTGCCCTGGACTTACCTTGTGCCCAGCAGATCTCTGAGGGGGAAACGAGGGACCACATCATGGGCACACCAACAGAGGTATGTGGGAAACGTAAATCCAGATCAAAGAAATCTAGAACCGGCAGCGCCCAGTCTAACACAAGAATTAAACCAGGGGGGGGGAGGAGCCTAGCGCGCAACCAAGATGGCCGCGTAGGTGCGAGGCTCCCGAGGACCTCCGCAACCTCCTACGTCTATCCTGATTTCATCCTGCCTCGGTTGAGGGGACAGTGTTGGTGAACCTGAGTTGAGGTGGTACCCGTTTTCCGTTTTCAAATCGGACCTCGGGTGCCGGAGTGAGCACCGATTGAAGTTTGCGGCCTTCTCCTCGCCGGACCCCGGATTTGCGTTGGGGGGTGACCCAGCGACAAAGTGAACAACAACGGCGGGCCGGGCCTGGCGAGTCGCGTACCCCGCACTTTCGCTTTCGCACCGTCTCTGCAAGTGTGATCGCGGAGCCCTTTGTGTTGGTGTGGCCTCGTTGGGGGACCCTGCCTGCCTGCCGGCTGTGACCCACCCTGCCGATCTGGGGTGGCCCCCCCCGGAGCTCGTGGCCCTGATTGCCTGCCCTCTACGGCGTTGCTGGTGCGATTGTGGGACCAGTGGCGATGGCCACGAAACAAGATGGAGATCGGTCAAAGGCCAAGTCGACCCGGCGTGGCACCGTCCATCAGGCCAACAGTATGGACCGCTATACCCTCCAGAGGGGATCTCCCGGCGGACCGCACAAGTCCCCCGAGGGCCCTTCTGATGCCCCGGACTTGCCCACGGATCTGACTCTCCACGACGTCATGGGCGCCATTTCGGAGATGAAGGCCTCGGTGGGCCAGCGGTTTGATACCCTGGCACAGAAGATCGACGCGGTCCTCGTGGATGTCGGCCTGGTGAGGGCCGATCTTTCCAAGACCAACGACCGAGTTAATTCTTTGGCCCAAACCGCATCGGGCCTTACGACTGAGGTGGCGGTACTGCAAACGGAGGTGCGCCGGCTTACTCAGGCGACGCCTTGAGGATTCCGAGAGTCGGGCCCGGAGGAACAACATCCGCATCATCGGAGTACCCGAGGGACGGGAGGAAGCGGCGGCGGATCTATTTGTGGAAGACCTGATCGCTACCCATCTCCAGCCTCGGGGACTGAGTAGATTTTTTGCCGTGGAGAGGGCCCACAGAGTTCCCGGGGGAAGGCCGAAGGTCGGAGCCCCTTCGCGACCTCTCATTGCCCGGATTTTTAACTTTCGGGACAGAGACGCGATCCTGCAAGCCTCCAGACTACAAGGGCCGGTCAAGCTGGAAAATATGGAAGTGAACTTTTACCCTGATTTCACCGAAGCGGTCCAGAAGCAGAGACTGAGCTTCCTGGGCGTCAAACGCCGACTTCGGGACCTGAACTTAAAATACGCCATGCTCTTCCCGGCCAAGCTGCGAGTGGAGGTGGATGGTCGCACGCACTTTTTTGATCGTCCCGAAGCGGCTGGGGACTGGCTGGACACTCTGTCTGGGGATCGTGATCGGGATGGCGGGGGGGGGCGGCGGGAGGAGATGGCCCACTGGATCGTGACTGAGGGTTCAATATTGGGCCTCACTCTGGACGAATACGATGCTATTTTCGATCAAGCGTCTGTCTTTGTACATTCCCCTCCCATGGAGGTTGTGTGGGGTCTAGGAGGGGTACTCTTTCCTCCTCTAGAGGGTCTAGCTAGTTTCTTCTATAGGGGCGACAGGCACACTGCAAGTTGGGGGGGCTGTCCGGGCTCATGCAGGGGTGCAGGGAGGGGGGAGTTTTGTTGGGATGGGTGGGTTGGGGTGGGTTGTTGTTTGTTTATACCACAAGGCAAACGTATCATTGTGTTATCTCTACAGTGCTCTCTGGGGGACGAGTGACGACTTCTGTTTATGATGGGGGGTACAGGACTTAGTTTGTTGTCCTGGAATGTTAATGGACTGGGGGACAGGATAAAGCGAGGTGTGGTCCTGCAGTTCTTGAAGCGAATTTCGCCCGATATAGTTTTTCTGCAGGAGACGCACCTCATTGGCAATTCCTTTTGCGCTATGAATAGACGGGGCTACCGCCTCGTGGCCCATTCGGGCCTCACGTCTGGTTCAAGGGGTGTGGGCATTATGGTAAAAAACTCGCTTCCGTTGGCGATTGATGAGGTGCGCCATGACGATAGGGGACGTTACACGGTTTTGGTGGGCAGAATGGAGGGCAGAGTGGTCGTTTTTGTGTCAGTATATGTCCCGCCGGGGCTGCAGACGACCACCTTTGCGGACCTGGGGCGCCTCCTCCTTGGCCTTCCGGAGGGGATTCTAGTGGTGGGGGGGATTTTAATGCTGTAGTTTCCGGAACTGTGGATCGTCACCCCCCTAGGGATCTCCCCCGGGCCCAAGCGTGGTTATCTGGCCTTTTGGATACCCTGGGGCTGGTGGATTGTTGGCGTTTAAAACATCCCACGCAGCTACAGTACACCTTCCATTCAGGGGCTCATGGTAGTCTCTCACGGCTAGATTATGTCCTGGTTCCGGCGGCACACGTTGGGAGGGTAGGGGAGGTGCGCCATTTGGCACGGGGTATTTCGGACCACTCTCCACTCTTGTTGCACTTTGATATTATTTCGAGGGGAGAGGGTAGGGTGGTCCCGATTAATCCCTGGTACCTGCGTGACCCCACCATTCGCGCAGAGCTGATTAAATCCCTTAAGCGCTATTTTGACGAGAATGTGGGGTCTGTGTCATCGGCGGTCTCACTGTGGGAGGCGTTTAAGACAGTACTCCGAGGAGAGGCCCTGTCCCTTATTTCCCACTCCCGGAGGCACGAGCGGGAGGAGGTGACCCGTGTTGAAGCTGAGATAGCCGAGTTGGAGGGGGATCTAGAATGTGGGGTGACGGATGACAAATTACATGTTCTCCAACTCAAGCAAGCGGCCTATAAGGCCCTCGTCACGGAGGCGGCCAGGGGCCTCAGTAGAGAGCAACAGGGGAGACTGTATGATGTGGGTAATAAGGCTGGTAAATTGATTGCGTGGCTGGACAAAAAGGAGAGAGCGAGTCGAGTTGTCCCGTTGATTGAGAAAACAAATGGTGTGTGTGTCACTGAACCGGAGGAAATAGTCTCCTGCTTCGCGGACTATTTCCATGGGGTGTATTCCCCGGTGTCTTCCCGCTCTGAAGAGGATTCCCATGCCCTGCTCAGAGATATCGCGCTGCCTTCCCTTTCGGAGGAGGACAGAGTGTCGTTGGACGCCGCTCCAACCTCCGAAGAAATCGCCCTCGCCATACGCTCGGTCGCTTCCGGCAAGGCCATGGGTCCTAATGGTCTTCCCATCGAGTTGTATAAAATGTGACCGGATACGCTGGCGCCGCATCTCCGTGCTATGTTCCTTGCGGCCCACTCGGTGGGTTCCCTCCCGCTAGACCAGCGTCTGGCTACCATCGTGGTTATCCACAAGGAGGGGAGGCCACGGGACCGGGTCACGTCCTATCGACCCATTTCGTTATTGAATGCAGAGCCCAAAATTCTCGCCAAGGTGTTGGCCAATCGGCTGGTCGGCGTAGTGTGTGACTTGGTCCACCAGGACCAGTCCGGCTTTATTCCACATCGCAACACAGCGCTTAACCTGCGGCATTTGCATGGGGTGCTCGCACGTGTCCCGTTCATACGGGAGCCGGCCATCTTGGCGTCTTTGGACGCCACTATGGCGTTTGACACACTTGAATGGCCATATATTTGGGCGACGCTCGCGAAATTCGGGTTTGGCCCAGGGTTTATTAGCTGGGTTAAATTGTTGTACTCTGGCCCACTTGCGCAGGTGGTTGTGAACGGTAGAGTGTCGGCTCCGTTTGAGTTGGGCAGGGGCACGCGGCAGGGTTGCCCGTTATCGCCGCTCCTTTTTGCGCTTGCCTTGGAGCCCCTGGCGGAGTGGCTGCGGTGGGAACCTTCTATTCGTGGTCTCCGCTGGACCCCCGAGTATGAGGACCGCGTATCTCTATACGCTGACGATATTCTCCTGTACCTGGCTTCCCCACGTAAATCACTGATAGTACTGGTTGATGTATTGCATTCATTTGGTCGTAACTCCGGCCTTGTCATCAACTGGGCTAAATCGTGCGTGTATGTTCTCTCTGGGGAGGCTCCTATCCTTCCGCGAGGCTGTCCTATCCAGATCGCCCCGCAGGGATTTAGGTACCTGGGTGTCTTCATTACTCTGGACCATAGTTCCCTCTAACCCGCGCGGCTGCGCGCCCGCGCACCTTTAAGGTACCGAGCGCGCAGTGACCCTTGTGAAGCGCGCGCACGTTCTCGCCGCCGGCCGCTTTTTAAATGCGAGCGGCGAAAAACGGCAATTTCCCGGTTGCCTGAGGCACTCCCTTTTCTCACAGTGATATTAGTTTGTATTCCGAAGGGCAGCAGCTGGTACCCTGGGCTGGCACTGCCCATTTTGCATTACCCTTACTCGAAGGTCATGAGGCAGCAGAAGGAACAGAAAAGAGTACACCACGTTTACTGTTTCCTCCTTCTCCATGTCCCTACGCAGTACAGAGGAGGCTGGAATAAAGGCTCAATCAGGTGAAGTCATCGGGGGGGGGGCTGTTAAAGGGCGCGATGTCACTTCCGTCTCCACTGGGATTTTGGTGAACTGGCATCGCTGCTGCACGGTTAAGTGGAGGAGGGTGGACGAGTGTGGGTTTGTGTCGCACATGCATTGTCCGGCAGGGAACCTTGTACTGCCACTTACCACAGTTTACTTGTGTGTTTGTGAATCTTGATGCGATTGTCCGTCTCTGATCGCGTGTTTGGTTAGCTAGGGAGCCAACCCTCTGCCAATGCAGAACTCCCAAAGACATGGTCTCAGCACAGTCCCAGGTCTCCAATGTAGAGTGGTTGTTGCGCGGTCACATCAGTAATGTAAGCGACAGAAGATCCGTGTATTAGAAACCTACGGAGGGGCCACAAAGCGCGGTCATGCTTGCTCTAGAAGCCACCATCACAGCCGCAGCTCGGTGTGACACCTTGCCACGGGCACTTGGACTGCTAGGACGCAGTGTGCGCAATATACATTTAATAATACAAAGTTTGCTTCCTAACAGCTTGCTTTTGCCTGCCGAGGCTCTGTCTCTGATGATAATACACACTGCACACCACAACAGCAGGATGTCAGAGAAGCAGCACGAGGGGGAAAAAAGTGCATCACCCTGCCTCCGTGCACTGGCCACGGGCCGACCAAACATAGGCACTGTGGCCGCTGCAGCTTCGCACAGGCCCTTCTCTCGGGCAGAAATAGGATACAATGTGCTAACAGTGCACTTTAAAAAAAAAAAAAATTACATTCCTCCTCCAAGCGGCCTCCCTGCTGTCTCCTTTCTGGATCAGAAACATCTCAAATGTTCAAACATGGCGTAGAACTAGCCCAGTACTCACAGCAGTCAAGGATACAAAGTTCTTACATGGATGTTGAACCCGTACACTAGAAAAACAATCAGTGTTCAAACAGACACAGAGTGTTTGCTGCTTTTATTTTGCAGTTACCTTAGCTATCGCCCAAACAAATGTAACCCTGACTCCGATAAACTGAAGTGTAATTCTTTTTGTGCAGGATTTTATAAAACGCATCGATTACATGTTCAGAATCATTTCTTCCCTTACACTGACATGAAAAGAAGCAGCAGATTTGTGATTAGTCAGCCAGCAATTAAAAAAGAAAAACACAGAATGAGTCAGCCCACTTCGGCCGTGGTCTCTCTTCAGTGCACACCTGCCTACAAAGTAGCTCACTTCAGGGCCATAACTAATAGGAAAAGGTAGTCTGCTTTTATTTCATTTTCCCCCCTGATATTTGGGATGGGTTATTTTAGTAAATTTGTGTATGCCAACCTTAGACTGATCCATTTTTATGGTTAGAAACAAACAAAACATTAATTGGTAAAGCCAATAGTTCTCACCTATGCAGGGTAATATGTTCTAACCGTGACGTACACAAGTGTGGCTGCTGTTCAGCATGGCTAAAAGTTAGTGTGTCGCAGAGTGAGGTTGAGCGCCGTAGATTGAAGTACATAGAGTGGAGTGGCAAGGACAAGAGAAGCGTGGAATGGATTTGAGTGGACTAGAGTCGAGTGAATTTAAGTAGATTGGGGTGTTGTGAAGTTTATTTGAGTGGAGTGGCATAGACTAGAGTGAATCACACCAAGCAGGGAAATCCGGACCTCAGCTTTTGCTAGTGTGAGTCTGCACGCCAGAGGAAAGTAAGAGGTAGACAGATAGTGCTTTTCATCTGTGCTGGGCCACAGAGTGTGGTCACCAGTGTTCCCTCTAACGTACGCGCCTGCGCACCTTTAAGGCACCGAGCACGCAGTGTCCCGTGTGAAGCGCGCACGCGTTCTCGCCGCCGCCCGCTTTTAAAATGCCAGGTGTTGCCTATAGACAGCCTTTAGCTGTTGTCGAAGACGTGTTGTGGACACAGGGGTAGGCAAAAAGCAAACTAAAATACCCCCCCCCCCCCAATTTGATCGGTACCTCAAATGCCATCAGGAGAGTGAAGCTAGTAAGGTTTGTCCTCCCTAGAAGAGGTCCTTTCATCCCTCCTATCTATTAATCTCTCCACCCTTTAAGCCTTTCATCCAGAGTCCATTTCACCTGTCTATTCATGCTCCCATCCGTCTGACTTTTCATCTAATCCATCCATCCTTCCTTTACCATTCCATCCATCCATCCATCCATCCATCCACCCATCCATCATTTCAACCACCTTTTATCAATCACCCATCCTTTCACCCTTTCATCCAGGTTTCCATCCATCTACCCAAACATTCATCCTTCAATCCATTCCTACGTGCACCCACCCATGCAAATATAACTTTACTCTTCCATCTCTCAAACCTTTCACCTTTGTATCCGTCCCTTTTATTGACCTCTCCTTCTTGTCACAGTTTCTTCCTTCTTTTCATATTTCCTATATTTCATTCTTCCTTTCTGCTCTCCCTTTCTCTTTCCACTATTTTCCTAATTCTTTCTCCATCGGTTATGGTTTCTACCCCACATTTAGAAAAGAAATGCAGCAAGTTTTTATATAGTGCGAACTCAACCCAAAAGTATGGGAGTGCTTTACATGATTTATTATCATATATTTTTTTGTATGCATGGGGAAATTAATTGATTTGCCCAGAATCACAGGATGTTAGGCTGACCCAAGACTAAAAACCCATCTCCTAAATCGACAGCTCGAGTATTAAGCCACAACCCTAACCACAAGAGCGGAATCATTTTCAATATTATATACAACTTGATGCAAAAAACAACCATTGACAAAGCCAATAGTCTTGGCTTCTTGTAGGTGTAATGTTACTTGTATTGTATATCTGGATGCAATGACAGAAGCAGCAAAATATCAGTAGGGTGGCACACTATGCAATGCACATATTTTTAGCTTAATTGCTTTTAAGCCACACCCATAATTGCATTGGTTACGCCCCTTCGAAAGATAACCCAGTATTTTGATCCCACTCAAAGCCCTGGTCTACACGCGTGGTCAGGTTCTTGGCGCACATAGCCTTGGCTGCAGTGCACAGAGACATTACTCTTCCGCACGCAGTGGAAAATAATTAGAGGGAACATTGCTCTGGACGCGGAGGCCCGGTATGATCGGAACTTGCTTCCCCCCCTCCAGCGTCTGAAGGAGGATGTCGTGCGTTGGAGGCGTTTGCCGCTCTCGCCGCTCGGCCGGGCGGCATTGTTTAAGATGATGTCGCTACCGCGTTTCCTGTACGCGCTGCAGAATACAATGGACCTTGTCCCGGCGCGCTACTTCCGCGAGGTGGAGAGTTTGCAACGCCGCCTGTTCTGGGACGGGAGACCGCGTATCGCCCTGGCGAAGCTGACGCTCCCGTGGTATGACGGGGGGATTGCCCTCCCGGATATCAAACGGTATTATTGGGCCTCCCAGCTGGCTGCGATTAATCACGGCCTATACGGGCCCGCCCTAAACCCGGCCTTTGAAATGGACAAGATGCTACTGCCGGGTGGTGACTATAATCGAGCGCTCTACTCCGGCTCGATCGACGCACGTCTGACGGGCCCCACGCGCGTCATGGTACGAGTGTGGCACGCGGCTAATGTAGCGATGGGGTGGAAGGATCGTTTGACCCGGGCGTCACCACTATACGCATCTGAGCAGTTGGGCTCCCTGTGGACCTCGAAGGGCTTCGAGAAGTGGGACATGATAGGCATCAGCAGGGTGGGGGATCTCTGGACGAGGGGGGGATTCAAAACGTTTGAGATGCTGCAGACGGAATTCCAGTTGCAGGACAGGGAGTACTTTCGGTATATGCAGATCCGTCATGCACTATGCTCCGCCTTCCCGGACGTCGCCTCCATCCCGGAGTACTCCCCTCTGGAGGATAGAGTGCTGGATGGACATGTACCGGAGAACACGATCTCATTGATCTATAAAAAACTGATTAATGACCGCTCGGGATTGCTGACTCATCTTCGTGAGGCTTGGGTTGCCGATGGATTGGAGCTGGACGACGAGGACTGGGTCTCTGCGGTGGCCTCCCCGAAAGAGGTGGCCATACAGGCCCGCCTTCGCTTCGTCCAGCTCAAGATACTCCATAGGGTCTACATAACGGGGCCAAGGCTATTGCGTATGGGCTATGCTGTGGACGGGTTGTGTAAGCGTGGGTGTGGTTCTTTGGGGACCTTTCTTCATATTCTGTGGGAATGCCCAGAGGTGGAGCGATTCTGGCGTGGTGTGCATGAGGTCCTGCGGGTGGTCACGCGTGTGTCGCTGCTGCCTGAAGCGAGGAGATGTTTGTTGAACGTGTGGGAACCAACCGACTACTCGGCGCCACAGACGTGGTGGGTGACTCTGGGATATATGGTGGCCAAGCGCGATATTGCTCAACTGTGGGGTTCCCAGAGGTCCCCGACTGTTTCGGCCTGGAAGGAAAATATGGACTGGTGCATGTTTCGGGAAAAGGTGGTGTATGTAGCGAGAGGTAAGCCTGGGACATGGGTGAAAGTATGGGGTCCCTGGAACGCCTACCGCGGGGGAATCTGTACCCCGCCGTTATTGCCTGATCCATCGCCTGCCCCGTCCCCCTAGCCGGCTTAGCTCTCCGGTACCGGGCACGAAATCCACCCAGTCCCTGTCCTGACCTTCTCCCCCCCTTGATACTCCTATGGATCGGTAGGGTCCCCCTTCTAGGGGAGCACATGCTGCTGTTTTCGATTGTGGGTTGCCTTGTGGTTTGATTTTTTTGTTGTTATTTATGTTTAAAAGAAACCGTTATGTGGGGTCCGGATGGTGTGGCCATCAACGCTGCTAACTCCTGTACGTTTCCCTTTGCCGCAACATGCGTTCTACTGTGTGTATCATATGCTCCTCTTGTTTGCTAGCGGCCGGCCTGAAGGTTGTAGGCCCATCTTTGTATATTCTTTGAACTTTGTAATAAACGGTTTAAAAAAAAAAAAAAAAAAAAAGAATTAAACCAGGGGAAGGGAGGGAGGTTGAGCCAAAACAATACTCAGTCCCACCAATCTGGCTATCACAAATAGTGGCTGACTTACAAACACATCTGGAAGCTTTTATTGTAAACCAGACTAAACCACTCGTAAGCAGATTGGACAAAATTATTAATGAAATGAAAAATAGGGATAGGGCACATAGGTTACGGTGGATACGACTAACACCACAAATGTAACTGGCCCCAATTTAGCCCCTGCAATAGAGAGGCAAACTAGCAGGTCAGAGGAGGGACAAGCGGCTGGCATGCAGATGCCAATACGAGAGGACCATATAATGCAGCAAACCGAGATTACTAGACCAAATGAGAGGGATCAGCATAAAGGAGGGAGAGGACAGGGCTTACACATAACATTGAGGGACCACCCAAGTTCCCTGATTACAACTCTGATAAATCAGGTGACTAAGCAGCCTGTGAGTGTGCCTAGGATAGCACTCACTGCCCCTCTAACAACGATTAATCTACCACCAGAGGTGTGCCCACTGGTGGTGATTTTTGCGGGGGTCCCAGAATTAAAGGGCGAGCAGAAGGAGTCTCACCAGGAATTAAAAAATAAGATTATACACTGGTTGAGCCACAACAAACCGCTGCCAGAGGGGAAAGACGGGGAGATCCTTTTGGTTAGAAGGGTGAACTGGCTTGGAAATAGGCATAAAGATATTGCAGGTAATTGTATTATTATCAACTTCAGGGACAGTAGTGTAGTAAAACATATTCTCAGTGAAGACATAGTAAATTACACTGGGAATATAAAACCTCTGCCCCTGGATTATTTCTACCCTCGCCAGCTTGCCCCTAATGAGGACACATGCTTTCAGGAAGGACGAAGGGAGAGAATTTACACAAGTCTCCATATGAATCAGAGACATCATGGAGAAAGGCTAGAGATGTGGGAAGGAGGTGCGGCTAGCCGGAGAAACAGGTTTTCCCCCCTGACGTCCTTAGGGGATAATGACTGACTAATTCTTTCTCCCGTTTCAATGTCACCGCAAAGAAATGAGGGAAAGTTAAAAAACGCGGCGGCCTTGAGGGAGGGACAGATGAACCTACTACAGGATCTCTCTCCTCTAGTTAATCGGCCCACGGACAACCCCGAATCACCAGTGACACTGAGGGGAGTAAGAATGGAAGAGATGGCTGACCAGTTAATTACATTTACTGGAGAAACAGCGCACCCCACTAGGGTGGAAAGGGAGATAGAGAGAGGCGAAACCCCCCAGGGTCGCGAGGTAATGAGAAGGGTGTTAAGGCCTACGGGAGGGTCCAATGGGGCACAACAAAACATTCAAAGCCGGGGTCAGGCAAGGAAGGCAGAGGGAGGCTTAAGCATTATCTCCTGGAATACGGCTGGCCTAGCAAGCAAGTTTAATAACCAGGAGTGGAGGGAAAAGATCAAACTATTTCAGGTAATTAGCCTCCAGGAAACTTGGGTGACCGACAATAGTTCCTTCCACATACAGGGATATAAATGTTTTTTTACCCCAGCTTTAAAATCTAGCTCAGGTAGAGCTATGGGAAGTTTGTCCCTGTATGTAGACCTAAGAGTGCAAGGTAAATGGTCCAACATAGCAAGCCCATCTCGCAATGTACAGGCTGTAAGGTTTGAGGGTAAGGGACTTGGATTGATTTTATACAATGTTTATAATCTGGGAGAAGGCAGGGAGGAAAATTACACTCTGGGGGTATTAGATTCCAAATTGAGTAAGGAATACCCACATACAAATAGGGCAATGAACCCACTTAATATAATCATGGGGGATCTAAACATCCACTTGTGCCCATTTCTGCTCCCAACAAATTCAGATTGGTTACGTTGCCCCGCCAAAAAAGGCCCTCACTTTGCCCATACACCAGAAGGAAGGGACCTGAGCAAGATTTTGCTCAGCCACGATATGGAACACACGATAAATATGATGGCCACGGGGAGAGATGGCACCCTCCCCTCGACTTTTAAGGGGAGAGGGTGTTCGTCAATTATTGATTATATTTTAGTTTCTAGGCACCTCAAACACTGGATTGTAGCAGTTGGGATCGAGTGGAGCCCATTCAGTGATCATAACCCTCTAACAATGGTACTCCAGTATCAGGTTCAACCTAGGATACGTTCTGTGGGGGGCATTGTTGAGAGGGTGACAGATCAAGGAAGGCGACTCAAGTGGGCAAAAATAGAGAGTGCTACACTCTATAGAGCCCTGATGGAGCAAGGAAAGCAGCCTATTGAAGAATGCCTAGACCTTGAAACTGATGGGCCACAATTACTAAATGCATTTGGGCAGATAACCAGTCTGGTTGAAGGGCTTTTGACATCACGCACCCCAAAAAAAGCCTTTAACCAACCAAGATGGTTCGATTGGGATTGTTCACGGGCCCTAAGGGAGTTAAAAAGCAGCCTTAAACAGAAGCCTCGGGACAAAAATAGGGTAATTCAGTGCAGAGCAAAATATAAGGTTGAGGTCAAAAGGAGAAAATTAGCACTACAGGGGGAAGTGTGGACAGACCTAAGGGAGGCAGCGGAAAGAAGGGATATCACCAAATTCTGGAGCATAATTAATAAACCCTGCTTTCAAGACAGCAGTGCCCCGGAGGTTGGAACAAACATCCTACCGGAGCAGTGGGTCTCCCACTTTAAGAGCTTGTATAATTACGGCAAGGAGACCGCTGCACCGGAGGGGGGTGCTGCCCCTCAGGATCAGCTGGTCGAGTTCACCTTAGCAGAAATCACTGAGGGTATTGAGGGACTAACTGAAAATAAAGCACCCGGTCCAGACGGGTCCCCACCTGACCTGTTCGTTAGTAATGTGGAGTTGTGGGCCCCGATTATGACCAGGGTGATAAACGCAGCCATCACGTTTGGTCTGCCCCGATCTTGGTCAACTGCTATCATTGTGACCATTTTCAAGAAGGGTAACAGGGACAACCCCCAGTGCTATCGGCCCATTTCGCTGATTGATGTCTCTGTTAAGATACTGGGAAGGGTAATTCTTAATAGACTAATTGAATGGACCGAGGAAAAAAACATCATATCGGACATTCAATATGGTTTTAGATCAGGGAGGTCAACTAGTGATCAATGTTTGAACCTTTATATGCTAGTCGCCAAGTACACTAAAACAAGCAATGAAACTATTTACCTAGGGTTCATGGACTTGGCGGCTGCTTTCGATCATGTAAATAGGGACAAACTCTGGCTAATGATGAGCCAGCTTGGCATTGACCAGGGCCTGATCACCATACTCAGGGAATTACACAGGGACACCACAGCTAGGGTACGTTATAACACTGAGGGGGGCCTTACTGATCCCTTCGTGTGCACTAGAGGGGTGAGACAGGGCTGCATTCTTGCGCCCTTCTTATTCTCACTATATATTAACAACTTAGAGCAGACCCTAATTAACCTAAATACTGACTGCCCAAAAGTTGGTACACGCCATATCCCAGTTCGCTCTACGCAGATGATGCGGTTCTGTTAGCACGCACTCCGAAAAGCTTACAGATTTTAATGAATGGCTTTGTCAAGTTTATGGGAACTCTAGATCTTTCCGTCAATCTTGGCAAATCATTTGTAATGACGGTAGGCAATAAACCTAGGTCAAAATTCACGCATAGAATTGGGAGTCACACATTGGAAAAGGTGCAGACCTTCTCCTATTTGGGCCTATGGTTTGATGAGATGTTAAAATTCACCCCCTTGGTAGAGGAGCGATGTGGGAAACTAATATCATCAAATGGTGCAATAACCAGTTATGGGCGGAGGCTAGGGCGATGGTCTCCAGAACAAGCAATGAATCTGTATAGCTCCATTTGTTGTTCTAAAGCCATGTATGGTGCCGAAGTCTGGGGATTTGCAGATATAGAACAATTGCAGCGGGAGGAAAATAAAATTGTACGGTCAGTTTTAAAAATTCCCCAGAGCATTCCAGCTGTCATCGCCCATAGAGAGTTGGGGAGGCCATACATTGAAGATATGGTCAAGTACAGACCTATTCTGTCTTGGCTTAATATCTGGACAAACCCAGAAGCTGCGATATGTAGGCAAATCCTGAGAGACTGTTTAGGAAGAGAAAGAAGCATGAACATACCTTGGCTTAAGTATGTTAAGACTAATTTGGAGAACCTGGGCTATAAAGACCTTTTTTTTAACCCATCAGTAATTAGAGCCCAGGATAAACCCAAGTTAAAAAGATTGTTCCTGGCCCAAAGAAACACAAGTAGAACTATAGAAGAAGGGGCCAAGGGAACAGTGATTGCCAAGGGAACAGTGATTGCCCATAGCTCTGTTAAGACCACCGAGGGAATGGAACCTTATCTCTACCTCATGCACAATGCACAGGATAGATTTTTAATATCGCGCTTTAGGCTCAATCTTTTACCACATTTATTAGGTGACCCATTAGGTTTTACTGCATCGATTGAGCAGAAGGGTGCCTGCGGCTGCGACAATAGGTCTCCGCAGGACACCCTTCATTTTGTATTTTTATGTTCTTTTTATTCAATGCCGAGGCGGAGATTTTTAATTGAAATCATCAAAAGGGCCAAACTGACTCAAATCAAACCTGCGCTACTTTTCTTACAAAGGGCGGTTGACCCACTGACTCTGTGCTGTATATTGAATTTTATTAAGGTCGCATTGAGACTAAGAGCAACTAGAGGACAGGCTTAAATTGTGATTGCTATGAATGTATGTACCTCCCTTGTGAATATGTATTTCCTTTTTACCAGAGTTCTTATGATGATTCAATTGTTTTTTTTTTTTTTTTTCTTTAAAGAAAAAGTATTGCGTATATATATTACTTTTATGGTGTTTTTAACAACCGAGTAAAGAACTACTGGACTGAACTGACTGAGTGTGCATTGACACTCTGTTAATCTTCCACCTTAACAGTGCGGGTAAATACTACCTGGCAAGAACGCCTGACTCACACTAAGATAAAGAAAGCCTCCTTCCAACCGGCCGTATTTAGTCGGGTTGAAGTGACTGCTTATTTAGTCTTAAGACAAGTATAATAACGCTGTACCTTATGCTTTATTATGTTTTCTGTTTACCACACTTCTGAGACTCGCTGATTATGCTAATTTTTGTGTGGAGTTACCATGCTCGCATTTGCATTTTGGTATTCACTTATATCGTCCAGTGTTCAGTTGGCTTAGATCTGCGTCTAACGGACTAACTAAACAACACTTTATGTTCAAAGAGACCAGCGCCCTCACGCTGTAGTATGTTTCCTGTCCCCTGCCTCACACGTATTCCCTTTACCCTGACCTACAGTCACTCTCCTAAGCTGGCAAACATAGTGATGCCTTTATCACATAGACTTTGCTTGCAGTAATATTTCATGAATTCTGTTGATGAGTTTTAAGTCACAGAAGCCATATTCTGTGAACAGCTTGAATGTTAAAAATTGAAGAAAGACGCTAATGCTCTCTAGGCATCGTGCAGAGAACCTGCCTTGTCTGTCGCCAATGTTGATTTAAGGTTGCACCAGCATCCGTGCAAGCTATGTGACCTGGAATTGTTACTGCACATAATCCGCCCCAGATGCTGTCAAGGATTCAGCCACAACAAAGCCCTTTTTACATACATATCCATGGAGTATCCAGCGAACTTCGCTCAATAATACTCTGTTTATCCTCCTTCACGGATAGCAGCTGACAGTCAGACCCTTTACCTAAGCCTGGCTGGGCATACAGATTCCAAGCTACCTCTCTCACAGCGGCGACTCACATTCCCCATAAATGATATTTTGGAAATGGTAATATCAATGTTTTATTCAAAATAGCATGACCGCTCATAACTGGGCAGGCATACACCAATAGTTCTGGCAGCTAATAACCTTTATTTATAGCTCTGAGTTTTCCCAGATTACACTTGAAAAGATACATGGGCTGTGTTTTGTTTGACACTTGTTATCATTACACTGTAGCTTCACAGCACTGCAAACAACTTGTGGTATTACTGAACTCAATGGTACTTATTGTCGAAAGATGAAAGGCAGAGAAAACCCTCCCTAGTGGTTACAACTAAGTAGTTACAAATCTACTTAGCCACTTGGGATGGCACATTCTGCTGTAGCAATCCATACCCGCTATCGCTCTTCAGGGATGCGGAAACAGCCTCAACTCCCTCCCTGCATTTCTTTTATTCAATCCTCTAGTCCTGTTTTCACTTTCATTCTCCTCCACTGCATCCACGCTCTACCACCTTATGTCCTTCCTTACAATCGCTTCATTCCTCTCCCCTTCCCTTCCTTCACTTTTTCTTACCTCTTGCCCTTCTCTTCATTATTTACATCACCTCTACCCCACACTCTTCCTCTCATGCGCCCTCTTTCTCGTTCACTAATTCCTCATTTTCTCTCAGTCATTTCAGTTTCTTTTTTCCTTAAACCTTCTCTCTCCCTTTCTCCCTTCTTTCCTCCCTTTTTGTCTCTTCCACTATCAACAACACAATTACAAAACACAACAAATGCATACAATCCACATCACATAATTCCCCATCACACCACAAAATCCAACAGCCCTCAACATAATTAAACTCCGCTACATAACACCCCACAACACAAAGCACCATACCACATAATTACTCCCTATAACACACAAAATCACACTCTACAGAATTTCATTTCAATACGCTACACAATTACTATCCACATAATTCCACTGCACACCTTATACATCCACTCCTCAACACATAAGTAAAAACACAGTGTAATTTACAACGCCAATAGCTCTAACTTTCACAAATGCGAGACCGATTGCATTGCAAATGCTTGTTTGTCATGGTACTACATAAATAATGACTATTAGGAGGAAGAGGGGTGAGGTGCTAATGGCCCAATTAAGTAATCATCATTACACCAAGTCCTATCACTCCTCTTCACAGTCACTATCTAAGCAAAACTGTGATGGGGAAAAAGGATAAGTCAGATCACCAGAATATAATGAAGTGCATGCTCTCAGACTGGTTGCTTCAAACAGAAACGATAGAACTAAAGGTCAGCAGAAAAAATAAAAAGATGGAGCAACAGGGAGGAATGGGCCACCATACTAGAAAGACCAGTCCGAATCCCCCGCAACGCCTGGTTTCGCCTCAGCCAGTACTACACTGACCAGAAAGCGTATCTTACTCACAGATACTTCACTGTGCAGACACCGGTTGTCCCAGATGCCACATGCCGATCTTCTACACATAATATGGGCCTGCCCATTCCTCATCCCTTACTTGCAGGGAGTCATGACCCAGCTACCCGACTGCACAGGCTGCACACTGGCGCACACATGGGAGGTATGCATCCTGGGCCTTTTTCATAGAGGTAAACAACTTAAGGTGACCTTTCTTAGACCTAGGAATGCTGGTGGCCAAACGTCTGATCACCAGGAGATGGAAATCACCAGCGCCCCCCCCCCCCCCCCCCCCCCCCCCGAGTCGATGTTGACTTGGGCCAAGGCAGAGTATCGCATTAGGCAGGGAAGACACCCCGAGGCTTGGCAAGATCCTTCTTGCCGCCTATTTGGACACAACTCTGCAAGACTTCTCAAATGTGCTCACCTGGAATTAAATGACCCAGAACCCATAATGCCATAGGTGGAGGAAGGTGATGCGAGTGGGCACACATCATAATAGCAAACACGAGAGGGGGTAGCTAACATCAGCGTGTTCGCCTCACACTATAAGCATGGTTTGATGTAATAACTTAGCAATGTGCATGTTGTTGATATATTTGGCGGGACAGAGGGAAGGGCGGAGCCAGGGGGATCCCGAGGTTGGGCCAAGTTACCCTTTTTAGACTTTCTTTGTCCCTTCCTTATCTCCTCCGCCTTCCATTATTATTGAGGTTATTCAAGAGGGGCACTGTCGACACAACAAGCTGGAGCTCTTACAGCATAACACAAGACTGAGCTCCTAGTAGTTCTCCCAGACTTGGAGGCGCGTATCCTGCCATTGTACAGAGAGGGTAAAGATAAAATGGCCACATGAAATGCCCCGCTGTCATTTTACACTTAAGGCAAAAGAGCAAACTAATCAGATATTTTAACCTGCATTGACATGTGGACCCTTCTGATGTGTTATTGTTTGTACAATGAAAATGAAATAAAGAAAAACAGATTTGAAAAAAGAAAAAAAAGCAGCAGCAACAGGGGCTATATATTCTTACATAATAAACTATTAGTCAACAGTTCTTGAATTGCATTCATAAAAGGTAGGTGTCAAGCAATGACCTTAATACCTCACCTTTACTGATTATATGTTTCATATAAATAGTTCCTGCAAATCAGTAGTGGGGAGGGGGGGGGGGGCATGGTCGGGCAGGGGCAGGTGGGAGAAAATACCCCCCCAAAAAACACTTAGCTGCCGGCCGGCCACCCGGCCGGCCGCTGCCTCTCTTCCGTCCTCTTCCTGGCTTCTGTTGGAGCAGGAAGCAGAATAGGCTCCCGTCAGCCAATCAAAACGCTGCAATACAGCGTTGTGATTCGTAAGCACCCAGGCTCCCTGAGCCAATTGGTCTGAGTGCCGTGTTTCAGCGCTCAGATGGGGAAAGGAAGCCTGGGCATGTTCTCTACCTAGGCTGTAATACAGCCTGATTGGAGAATATGCAAAGTGCGCATTTATGTTTAACCAGCCCCAGAGGGCCTGCCAAACATTCATGCAGACTTAGGAGGGTGCCACCACTCCTTCCCCCTTTGCAGCCTAGCCTGCCCCACCGAACAGCCCCAGCACAGAAAAATAAAATGATAAAAACATCTTGTTATTATCCTTTTATTTTTCCTTTTTTGCCGTGCTTTAAGGCAGTGGGGTGATGCTTCTCCGCCTTACTGGAGGGGCTGCCCCTGATAAATAGACACATACATATGGCAAACCATCAATGCTCAACCATGCAGCCGAGGTATGAGTGAGGTTTATGCAAAATTCTACGCGCTTGAGAAGCACTGATTACAAGAAATTTACACTGCAAAGGAATATGAAACTGGACATGGGGATGGAGAAAAGGAACATACGCTAAAAGGTTGCATTTACAGCCCAATGTCCATTCATGTTTTGTAGAGCGACCCTTTTCTTGGTACACCACTAACTCTGCCAAACACCAATCCATGTTAGCACACCAGTTGTCCTTGGTACTTATTTCCGGACTAGGTTCTTCCGATATTTTCATCACAGATATTGAAACTGCTGTATCTAGGTGCCTATCTAGAACTTTAATCAATGTGTCCTCCACTCTCTGCCAAAACACCTGAATCACAGGAGATTTCCCTAGGCCACAATCCCATAACCATACAGAGCTAGGAGTGTTCCCAAACAGTTTAGGCCATATTCTAGTGTAGGGTACCCTGTGGAGGATTTGAGTTTGAGTACCCCAAATCCTGTTTTTATTACTACCTCCATGATGAAAGCCACAGCCTCCTCTCAGTCGGCATCTTCACGGCCCACATACCTTTGCCCTTTTCCCCTCCTCTTACTGCACAAGGCCAGAAGGGCACTGGCTCATCGATGTGTTGTAGATGAATGATGTAGCTCCTTTCACCAAAGGCTCACTCAATGCTCTACTAAAGGTGTAACATTTTGGCACATCCTCATCTGTCCTTACATGTGTATGTAGCGCGAGTCTAAGTTGTAAATATCAGTAAAATTCATACTTATTCAAGGCTTACACCTCCTGCAACCTCTCAAGTGACTTTATATCAGTTGGTTGCCATTCATCTTACCTCAAAAATTCCTTTTAGATTCGAGCTTAAATTTTTCAGCGAGTCTTGAGACCTCTAGCACTCTGCTACACAACCACACTGGGGTCTACACAGTCAGTTGGTTCTTCCAGCACATTATCTTCTTTGCAGTATTCCACATTTCCATCACAGAGAGCGTGATATAGGGCAACGCATGGGCACTCTTGTTCTACAGTGAGTGAATGTATTCCTTATGATCTTCAGAAAATGTGTCTTTTTGGAGCGGGGCTTCACCACAAGCAGTAAAAGTTCAATTGTAAGCCACTCTTAATTGACCTGCCCAGCAGCAATTAAAAACATGTGGGAGCACTATTCCCTCTTTGCAGATGCTCTCTCAGGTCGTTTCCAAGGATTTTCTCAGTGGACCCCTGGTACTGCAATAAGTCAGTCTTCTTGAAGTATTCTTTTGGAGCACAGAAGGGAGCAATGTGCAGGATATAGATGGATTTCATTAGCGCTATCAATTTAAACAGTCAGATTTTAATTCTTGCTGGGATGGACAGTGGGAGTTCCCTCCAGAGCTCTATATCACCCTCTCCCTGGAACTGTGCAATAGTTTGGGCAAAAACTGCATCCATAACATCTTTTCCCACCTCTCATGTCAGTCAAATATTGAAATTCAATTATCACTATGCAAACTATTCGAAAAGGACTGTTGGGGAATGATAGTGCTTGTCTGTTGACGATTTGGAAGAGGTACAACTTGCTCCAATTAATTCTGAATCCAGAGTATTTACCACATCTTAAAGGTATGTAGCAGCCTGTCAATGGAGCACTCTGGGTTAGCTACATATAGCAAGTGATGTCACACAGAATACTATCCTGCCGTCACAAATTTTGCAACAACCAAGAAATCCTTTCAGAGGATCACCCGGCAATCAGCATGCCAGAACCCCTTTGCAGAGAGAGCAAACAGAAGCGGGTAAAGGGTACAACAATGTTTCATGCCCCTACCGAGGCTAAATGTCCCCAAAAGAACCCATTCACCCACTCATTACTGAAATTTAGAGTTGAAAGCCATTCTCTCCAGAACCTGGAACATGAAATTCCACTCAATGGAGTTGAGCGCATTTTCAGCATCAAGGAACAGTATCACTACTAGATCTGCTCCCAGTTGAGCAGGTTTCATAAAATGATGTAGTCGACAGAGTTTCAAAATGGTCAATCTGTTGCCAATGAATTCTGGATGAACAGGGTGTAAAAGATTAATTATGACCTTTAAAAATCTATTGAGTAAATTTCGCCAGGATATTTATTCCAACGTTCAGCATGGAGAATGGGTAGTATGATGCGCAAAAACTCCATGTTTTGCTGGCCACATGCGTCAGGGCCACCATTGTGTAATCTGATCATGGCACCAAGAACATATTCTATGTTTGACTGTCAATTTGTCAAACTGCTTGGCCTTAATCACTCTAGAGATGATGGCCTTCCATGAATGGATTTGATTTGGCGCTACCAAGATCACGTCCTCAGACATATCCTCTTCCACAGCGGGCCCACACTCTTGTTGTAGTCATAGGACAGGGGAAGGTACCCACAAATTCAAGCTCAATCTCACTCCCTTCCAAAAGGGTTAAGTAAAATGTCTGGAGACAGTCACCGAAGACCCAGGGGATGGCAGCATCACTCTCAATCGCTTCCCCTCGGTCATTTTCAATCTCATGAACTCATCTACTACCATCACCAACCAGGCCTACAAAGTCATTCTATTAAATCCACAGCTTTGCTGCCTACATCACATGGTCTCCTCTTGTTTGCCAGGTATTGTATCTTAGTGCTACCTCTTACTTTACTGTTGCATTCCTCTTTTTTGCCTCAATGAGGCTCTTCATGGTGTCATCTGTTGAACATATTGTGCTTCCAAAACAAAGAAGTCTTCCTCCATGCCTGTAGCTTTCTGGGTCATATTATTAAATTCTCCAAAACTCTGCAAGTAGCCTGATCTCTACACACAGTGCTGCCTCCCACATTGTGGCTACAGAGGCCACAAAGCCCGTATTCTGAGAAAAATATAGATTCCATGGCACTTATATGGTCATTAAGTTTCCAGGCTTTAAGGGTCCACTCCACATATATGTCTCCTGTACTGAGTATCATCAACTAAGCGGCAAGTGATCAGGTATTCCCTAAAAAAGATACAACAAGCTGACATGAAGCAGAAGATCCCACAGGGTGTGAAAATACTCCCATGTGGAGTAAGAGATGGGCACTTTAGAGATGTAGGAGAACTGGTGCAAGACCATCAAAATGTAAGTCAGATCCAGGGCGTAGTGTAGGTCCAGAAATCAAATGCTTCATCACCATGCATTGTACCACTGTCGAGAACCATAAGCATCCATTAATAAAACTGAATTTGTGATCTACAACCAGGATCCCCTCTACATTCTGTGTCAATAAAGACCGCAGTATTTTGAATACAAACACTGCAGCCAAAAAATGTGTAGTCACAATCACCATAGTCTCCCCAACCCATATTCAGGCACAGCTGTATAACACCATTTTGTCTGTTGAGAACCTCCCTGTGACAGGAGTACATTTTTACCAAGTATGACCGCAAACCCATGGGAGCCCTTTATCTATCTTCTGTGTATCCTCTGTGTACTAGCTGTATGTACCTGCCCCTTCTCATTTTTTAAGTGTTTCTATTGGCATTGTCTCACTACATCATCAATACATAACAGAATGATATCTATAACCACCATGTTCGTCATGCCCCTCGACAGAGTGGTGTCAGGTGCAGTGGTGGATTCGGAACCGGGGTTTCACAGTGGTCTCGGAAGCCTTTTTTGTAGTTTCTTGTGGAACAGGGCCACTATTCTCGGGAGTTCTGGTCTTTGTTGAAGGCAGCAGTCCTTCCAGAGGTGTCTGGAGGCTACTGGGCTGCGGGACGAGTCGTCGTTTTTTGCAGGATATTCAAGGCTCAGACAGGCCAGTAGGGCTGGGGCAAAGTCAGTGGGTGTCTTCAATCTTCCTCTGTTGCACGGCCGCCATTTGCCCTCTTCCTTCGTAGGTCCTGAGAAACTAAAGATTAAGGTTCAGGGGTGCCCCTAAATACTCAATGTAGGGCATTACAGGGACTGGAAGGTAGTAGCCAGTGGGCTACTTACCTGTAGGGTGACGACACCCTTTGGGGAGGAGGCATACGCTTAACACTATTGGCTAAAATCTGCCAAAACAATATGGTGGATTTTCAACAGAGGGGGTCACTTCAGCTTAGGACACCTTAGGGGTGGTCCTGGCTGAGAGGGGACACACCTCTCCTGCTTACTAATTTTCCCGCCGACCTTGCCGCCAAACGTGGGGCTTGGTCACGGGGCCGGGCATCTCCACTTGCAGGAGAGGCCCTGGTCAGTATAAAGGGAAGGAAGCCTTTGAGGCTCATTGCCTTTCAATGTTGTCCCTGATTGGGGGTAGGTGTGAAGCACCTCCACCCAGAGCAGGCTTTGTTTCTGACCCATTAGAGCAAAAGGCTCCCACCTCATGGGGGTCAGAAACCTGTCTAGAAGTGGCAGGCTGGTGCAGTCCAGTCAGGCACACACTAGTGGTTTGGTAGGTTTTCAGGGCGCACCTCTGAGTTACCGTCTGAGTGCATTTATTAATAAATCTATCAATGGCATCAGTGTGGGCTCAATCTGTGGTGTTTGGTACCAAACATCTTGGGATTCCGTGATGGAGCCATCACGAAGCTGTGTAACTCGTATTGACAAGCTCCTAGCCCATGTACTCAGTATGGCTTCAATACACACTTATGATGTTGAAGAATGGACGTAGACACATAGGGGCATATCTGCTCATGCAGTTATGTTCTCACAAGAGGCATAGTGCACCCTACCTTAGGGCTGTAAGGCCTGCTGTGGTGGTTACTTAACTATGCCTCTTGCAGTGCTGGCACGCCTGGCACACAGTGATGTGTGCCAGGTCAACTCTTCACTTTTATATGCACCAAAACACGCAGGCTGCAGTAGCAGTATCAATGTGTTTTAGTAAGGGGTCTCTTAGGGTGGCATGATACATGCTGCAGCCATTAGAGACTCTCTCAGGTCACAGTGCCCTTGATACTGCAAGTACCTTTTACAAGGGGCTTATATGTGGGCCAGAGGTGTGCCAGTTGTGGAAATAAAGATACAGGTTTGGGAAAGAACACAGACACTGGGAACCTGGTTAGCAGGAACCCAGTGTACATTCAGGCAAAAAGCATCAGAACCATGCAAAAAGTGAGGGGTAACCAGGCAAAAAGGGTTATTTTTCTACAAAAGTGTCTGCATGATCAAGAGTATACGTGAGGCTAACATCTTGCTAAGATTGTAAAATGTATTCAAACTAGCTATGCAAAGGTAAAAAGATCATGACCAACACCCCCTAGAGCTCATTCCACCTTCAAACTAGGGCTACTATGGCTTTTTTAGAGAACATTCACATTGCAGACATCTGCAAAGCTGCAACATGGTCTACTCCGCACACATTCACTGAGCATTACTGTGTAGATGTGTTAGCGAGGCAACAGGCTATTGTAGGCCAGGCAGTTCTTAGAACACTTTTTCAAACGACTGCAACAGCTACAGGTCGGCCATCGCTTCTGGAGAATACTGCTGCAAAGTCAATGCAAAGTATATGATCTACAGCTCACATGCCTCGAACGGAAAATGTTACTTACCAGTAGACATCTGGTCTTGGCATTTAGAGCTGTAGATTCACATGCGGCCCAGGTACCTGTTGCAGTTACAGTCATTTACTTAATTACTCATTACATACATACGCATGGACATCTCTTTCTATACTACTAACTCCATTCTTATCCTCTGATGGGAAACAATCTAACGATGGAGATGATGCCCATGTGCACTATTACTGAAAGGAGGAGTCATCACGCCTAGTGACTGGGAAAGACTTCTTCGAAGGAAAACAAAGTGCAAACATCTGGACCCAACACTAGATTGCAGGAGTATGCAAAGCATGTGATATACAGCTCACATGCCTCAAACTTATCTTTTACAGCTCAAAATGTGGTGAAAATGATGGGGGGTCAACATGTATTTTGCCTTTAGTTACTCAAGATTGATCTGGGCAATTCATCAGGAGCATAAATTAACCTAATCTACAGCTGATTGGGATTGAAGATATAGTGTTAGTAAAGTACCCAATCATAAAATCACCCACATGGTGTAAGGTATACCTTGTAAAGGTAAGTGTATGGCATCACTAAAATGGGTGGTCGAGTAATGGCATTCATCAGTCATTTATAAATGCATCTGCAACAGTGTCCATAATCATGCCACAAGCAAATTATCACCGTCAGTGAGCATGCAAACAAGTAGAGACAAACACCCAGGCAGGTGATACACACGTCAAAACATACACAAGTCCACGTGTAAATGTGCGTGGCAAAAAGATCAATATCTGTAAAAGCAGAAACATGCAGTATTGTGTGGATGGCTACATTATACTGGGTCCAAGGGGGGGCAATGCAGTCTATTGTTCAGACATATTAGTAGAGCAATATCAGTACTAAAAGGATTGTGACAATATAATGGGTCCAAATGGCTGTAAGGTGGATTGGTTAAAAAGGAGTCACCACACGAGTGCCACCCAGAGAGTGAAGGGGAACAAGATAATAGTGTGATAAAGGGTGAGGAATTGCCAATGTCATCAAGGCCTAAAGATATGTGGGGCCCTCTGACAAAATATTTGATGTCAATATCCGACGAAACTGGTGGGATTGATGAAACTGAAATGGATGGAATGGAGCCCTATGGGGAGATGAGTCTATAGCATGGTAATTGCATACGTATAATTGTATTTTGCCTTTTTTCCAATATAACAGTCATGTTTAAGAGATGTGGGAACTGGTGATGTAACGGTTTGTACATGTTCTTTGGTTCTTGACTGAGTTATTTTGTATTTAGAAATGAATAATAATAATGAAAAGAAATTGTGTGATAAAGGGTTCTCAAACATGGAGTGCCCTGTATAGACAGTAGGGGCAATACAGAAGAACCCCTCTGCAATGTATGTGTAGTCACTGATCATGGGGGTAAGCCTGATGACAGCACTGGAAGGTGTTTGTGCATGGAGATTGAAGCAATAGGCAGTGTATAGGGACAGAATACCATCCGCAATGTATGTGTCATCAAAGATCATGGGAGTAAGTCTGATGACAGAACTGGAAGGTGGTTTGTGCATGGAGATTGAAGCGATGGGCAGTACACAGGGACAGAATATGAGTGTAGTGGTCAGGTTTCAAAAGGTACCATAGAAAGAAATATAAAAGCAGGTGTTAGGCAGAAACCCTAAATAGGGTCTGCACAGATGTTAGTGGACCATTCTATTTGTGTAGTGTAAGTTAGTTATCCAGTTCACTCCACAGAATGTCATCATTGAGACAGATGATGTGAGGCTAAGCGAAAAATCCTGTGTTGTTCCCTCCAAACAAGGGCACATTTGTTCATGTGGAGTGCTTCTAAGTCAGTCCAGGGTGTGGTTTTTGTGTAGGAAAGAATGCCCATCTTGGTGGTGGTCTTTTTACATCGGATACCACTCCGATGTTCGGTGATTCTGACCTTAACTTGCCTGGTTGTCACACCAATGTATCGCATGAAGGTCCCCCAGAATCAAACAGCACCCTCTCTGGAACCTTCCTCCCATCAACAATTACTACCCTTGTGGTTCATGTGAGGTCGGTCATTCAACAGAAATTGCCGAGGTTGCCAAAATCTCCTGTTACTCTGGGAAGGTTAGGAGTTCAGGTGAGGCACTGTGAGCTCACCAGGATTGGGCTAACAGGTATTGATGTAATAGGTTCAGTACCTACATTCTGGTGTCTTGTTGTCCTGACACACAGTTCTGCTCTAACAGCAGAATACGTGCAACATGGCGCTACCATCTTTGGTCAGGCACTTATTTAACAGGTCTCCTGAGTAGTTCTTGTGTGTACTCCATCTATGGCAGTTTTGCCCGAGGTGTTGAAACAAATACAAAATGAACACGGGGCAGCTTCTGCCCTTGATTTGGGGATGAAATTAATGGGAAATGTTTCCGTGGTCTAGTCAGTTATTCTAGCAAACAATAAAAGTGAAGCAGCATCTTTGGCTATATGCCAAAGGCTGGCGCTGGTCGTAGCAGTCGACCAAAAACGCGCGCTAACTATAATTTTTGCTGGGGTGTACACCTTCATAAGACACAATAATTTGGAAGCCAGACCAAATAAACCACATGTACGCAAACCTGGTTCCGAGAAGGACTCTGCCAAGCAGAACCCGGAGTTTGTTAAAAAACGATGGGACAAATCCAAACCTAAAGAAAGGGTTAGGTCTCGGGTGGTTCTCCCTAACAGGAGCCCTCTGAAAGATGCTACAAATTGCGTGATCGCACACAACTGAAGCCACTCAATTGTTATCAGTATTCTGATACTCATCCCTCTAGTTCCTTTCAGGAATTGATAGATAAACAATACGAGGGAGGAGGGCATTCTGAGCGCAGACAGGAAGGAGTACATGAAATCGAAAAAACTCAACGCTCGTCTGATGTGAAGGTAAAGAAAGAAAATAAACTTCCTCAATTTAAACCCCAATTTCAGAAAAGGAAAGTGTCTGCTCTAACCACAAAATATGCCACTAACACTGAGAACTATCCTCTTGAACAGGAGGTGGGCAGTGACTCTCCTTCATAGCGTGGTAGAGATCTCTATAGTGCGCCAGAATCTCCAGGAGTTTCTGGCAGCAAAAGCAACTGATAAATAGATGACAGTTGAAACCGCAGATGCACGTGTTGGCCCACCAAACAGATTATATGATTTGGATATCCAAACTGAGGGTGACATGCAGCACACCATTCGAGTAATATTCTGGGAAATGTAACACTATCATATGACATTCTCTTAGCAGAGGTCGATTAGTCCCAAGAGTTTGTGCGCACAACCCCACAAGGTGAGGATGTAATCATACTCTCTTTTTCTGGGCCTGTCCCTGGTAAAGTCAACCAAGCCAACGCATCTGAAAGGGCTCTTGCAGAAGCCCTTGCTTTATATCGCAATCATGTCGGCTGGGATAAGGACTATCCTTATCATATAATTCCCAAAAGCTCCAGCCCGCAAGTGCAATCACAATGCCCTATTAAACGGAATGCTAAGGCCCCTGTTAAAGAAATACTCTCCCAATTGGAATACCAGGTTTGTCATTGAACCCTGTATCTCCCAAATGAAAAACCCTCTTTTTCCAGTGGTGAAACCAGACCAATCATGTCTTCTAGTCTTAGACTATAGACATTTAAGCAGTCATTCTTGCACATTTTCAATACAAACTACACCCAGTATGGCACTAATTAATAATATAGTCCGTAAAAAATATAAAATTACTTTGGATCTTTCCAATGTTTTATTCAGCCAAAATATAGCGCCTGAAAGCAGACTGGACTGCATTCGCGGCGCAAGGCTCTCAAAATCGCAATGTTTGCTGCAAGCATTGTGCCAATTCTACACGATAATGATCCAAACGCAATGTCCTTTGTAGATGATAGCTACCTTACGGACGATAAGTTGAATACACATTGTCAGGGTAGATCGCTTAATATTGGGATGTGCTGGATATGGCTACAAATGAAACTTTAATAAATCTTATATAGCATTTGTAAGTGTCCTGTGTCTTAGATACCAACTTACCCATGAAGAAAAGCGCCTTCCTGGAGAAGTGTGCTCGGCTACAACCACCCAATACACTTAAAAATTGCAGTCCTTACTAGGATTCCTAAATTTTGGCAAAAGTTATATCCCTGATTATACACAATGCATGAAACCATTACGTGAATAAATTCATCTTAAATTTACCAGTTTACAACAGACATCAGAATATACCAACATACTCAGGTTGTTACAATCTAACTTGCTTGCTACACAACACATATGCATGTCAACAACGCAAACCTGGTCATCCATATAGTTGCGAGTGTGGTTGGCTTTACTTATGTCACCTTTAATGAAGGTGAAACAGTGCTGATTGCATATATATCGCATTTATATTCCAATGTGGAAATGCATTTTGCATTCACTGAAAAAATACAGACTGCAGTTGAGATGGCAGTCACTAAAGAACGGCCACTTGCACAAGGGAAATGCATTATTGTCGCTACTCCCATTCCAGCCTTAGCGGCTGTTACTAAAGCAAGCATTCCTAGTGTGAAAGCCCTGCATCTGCGTTGGATACAATGGGCAACATCTTTTAACAGCTACAGACAGACTTTGACCCCTCTTTACAAACACAAGAACTTCTGCAAAATGAGCATATCTTTCCAATTCCTAGCAATATTTTGCCACTTGAGCAGAATAAATATTTTGTTTATACTTGATGGTTTAGGCCAGCCTGCTACAGGGAGAGGCACCAATATTTGGCGGCATGTGCCTCTGCTCATGGTGTGATGTTGGATGGAAGATTCCAACCACAGAAAACATGCACAGTCCTTAGCTGACTGCACTGCGCAGTTGGCTGAACTGAAAGCCTTACTTCTGGCACTGGAGAATACGGAACCTGAATTCCCAACTCTTATAGTGTGTGATTCGTATTATTATGTCCAGTCTTTTAAAGACAATTTGCATTATTGGCGACAGATTAGATTTAGAGATTCTAAAGGAACTACTATAAAGTATAAGCTGCTTTGGATGAAGGTACCGGACCTCAAAGATAGGTTACCACAGCTCATGGTATTCAGACATTGAGTCATCAGTGTGTTGGAATACACGTTAATGGGAATTACCTGGCAGATGAAGCTGCCAAGGCTGCAGTTTTGACTGTGACAGTTGCTGCAAAAAATACTTCTCATATGAGGGCAGATGACGATATAGTGGCTGCCGTTCATGCTACGCATGACAGCACATCTTTGCCTAAGGGCTTTCTGGCTAAGTATACTTAACATTTAAATGAACATAATGTTCCCTTTGGTACAATTACAGGAGTTAGTGATTGTAAGATTACCAACCAAGATCGCAGATTAAGCTTTGCGAAAGCTGCCCATGAAGGTGTTGCATCTCCACATGCGGGTGCGGCTGTCACAATTTCCTTATTGGAGCAGCGTTATTGTGGCATGGCTTATACAAACAAGCCAAGAAATATGTTATTTGTTGAGATATTTGCCAACAAATTAAGATCCACTGTGGCTCACCCACCACAGAAACCTGTTGATTTTCAACAAACATTTCGGCTGCATTTATTTGGAACATTGTGGTTCTCTCAATTCGAATGGAGCGTTGAAATTTACCCTATTTGCTGTTGATTCTTGCTCCAGGTTCCTCTGGGTGTGGTCACAACATTCGGCTGATGCTTGTACTGTTATTAAAAATTTGCAAGTCTTTATCGGAACATGTGCATACACATGCACTACATTCCACTCGGACCAGGGCCCTGCGTTCGCTTCGAAAGCGTATAGGGATACTATGGCCTCCCTTGGTGTAGAGGTGCATTATTGCCTCCCCCCGGTGGCTGAGAGGGTGAATCGTGACTTAAAGCAATCCTTAATAGCTGAAGTATTAGGCTCAGGACATAGTTGGATCCTTTACCTGTATGGGGTACAAAGAGCATTTAATAATCTCCCTAAACGATATCTGGGTGGCCGGACCACATATCCTTTTTGGCATAAAAATGTATGCTCCAGACCTTGACGGTCCAGACATCGTGGCAGCAACCACGTCCTTTGGTGTGAATGATAGTTCTGCTGTCTTACAGGATTTACAAAACTTCCATGACAAAACTTCCACGACAACCAAGCAGCCAAGCGAACAGTTCAAGGAACCGCCAGCGCCTTCCGGATGGATTCTACACGCTGGAGATCTTGTTAGTGAGAAGATTGCATTGAAGAACAAGTTACTTACCTTCGGTAACGATATATCTGTAAGAGACATAGATTAGTTTTGGATTCCTCACCTTAGAATTACCCCCAGGCTGGATCCGGATAATTTTTCTTCAGCAGTACCCCTGCACATCGGTAGGTGTCGTCGTTTGTCGTTGGCATCGTGGTCGCCGGAATGCCGTCGCGGTATCTACTTAAATGCCACCCCTGCGCGCTGACGTCAGTTCTTTACACGACATTCCACGCCAGAAGCGCAAAGCCATGCAAGACACTGACCACTGGTACACAAAACTGGGGCTCTGCAGGGAAGTCCCTTACCCTAGTAGTCAGTTCGAAGGATGGGTGAGGCGGTGAGGAATCCATAACTAATCTGTGTCTCTTACAGATATATTGTTACCGAAGGTAAGTAACTTGTTCATCTGAAAGAGACAGCTATCGATTCCTCACCTTAGAATAGATACCCCAGCAACACCAACCCCGGAGGTGAGTCTGTGAACCAAGTTCACACCAGAAAGTCCTGGAGAACTGAACGGCCAAAGAAGCCTTCTCTCCGGACTTGGCTGTCCCAGCAGTAGTGTTTGGTAAACGTGTGCAATGAAGCCCATGTAGCTGCCTAGCAGATGTCATGAAGGGGGACTCCACGTCCCAAAGCAGTCGTGGCTGCCGTCGCCCAGGTGGAATGGGCAAGCAACTTCACTGGAGGTTTCTTTTTTGCTAAGGAGTAATAGATTCTGATACAAAGAACGATCCATCAAGAGATGGTTCATTTCTGCACGGCCCGACTTTTCTTGGCGCCCAAATAGCCAACAAAGAGATGGTCATCCACCCGGAATTGTTTTGTGCGATCCAGATAGAAGGAAATTGCACACTTTGGATCCAGACGGTGGAGCCTCTCCTCCTCTATAGAAGGATGCGGGGGAGGAAAGAAGATGGGCAAAGTGATAGTCTGTCCTATGTGGAAAGAGGTAACCACTTTGGGAAGGAAAGAAGACCTAGTGCGAAGAACAACTTTGTTCGGATGAACAGTCAGGTAAGGAGGTTTTGAAGAAAGAGCCTGCAGCTCACTCTGCTGATGGTGACCAGAAAGGCAGTTTTTAGTGTCAGAAGTCTGAGAGTAAAATTATGGAGCGGCTCGAAGGGAGCACACATGAGATAGGTCAGAACCAAGTTCAAGTCCCACTGAGTCTTTACTAAAGGAATTGGAGGATACAAGTGAGTAATGCCCTTAAGGAAGCCATTCACCATAGGAGACTTGAAAAGAGAAGGCTGGTCAGGAAGCCGAAGAAAGGCTGAAATGGCTCAAAAATAACTTTTTAGAGTGCCCAGAGCACAGCCCTGCTGGACCAAAAAAAGAATGAAGAGGAGAACCTCTGAAAGAGGGGCAGAAAGGGGATCCACAGCCTTTTCTGCGCACCATGCCACAAAACTTGATCCATATACAGGCGTATACCGTTTTGGTGGAGGGACGCCTGGCTGCCAAGATAACGTTACAGACTTAGGGAGGAAGGTCGAAAGCTGTCAACTGACACCGTTCAATGTCCACGCAAGGAGGTGGAGGCTGGACAGGTTCAGGTGGAGGACCACCCCTGCTGCTGCGACAGAAGATCCTCCCGAATAGGCAGTCTGATCGGAGGATCGATGGCCATGTGCAAGAGCTCGGGATACCAGACTCTTCGTGCCCAGTCCGGGCCCGCAAGAATGACTTGGGCCCGATCACCCTTGAACTTCTTCAGTACTCTGGGTAGAAGTGGTATAGGCTGAAAGGCGTATAGAAGACCGCAACTCCACTCGCAACGAAATGCGTCGCAGAGCGAGTACCGCCGTGGAAATTCCAACGCGCAGAACTGCTGACATTGCGTGTTTTCTTCGGTGGCGAAAAGATTGAACCAAGGCTCTCCCCACCACTGAAAGAGACCTTGCACCACCTCCGAGTGAAGCGGCCATTCATGATCCATCATGCACTGGCGGCTGAGTTTGTCCGCCCTGGCGTTCAGAGAACCTGCCAGGTGTTGAACCACCAGGGACATGGCCTGATGTTCCAGCCACTTCCAGAGACGAAGTGCCTCCTGACATAGGATCTACCACCCCACCACTCCCTGTTTGTTGCAGTACCACATGGCAGTGGTGTTGTCCGTGAACACCTGCACTACTCTTCCCTTGACAGAAGAAAGGAATGCCTTTAGTGCAAGACAGATCGCCCAAATCTCCAGAAGGTTGCTCTGGAGCCCAGACTCCGCTGGAGACCAGAGGCCTCTGATCTCCGCCTCTCCCATGTAGCCGCCCCACCCTAGAAGTGATGCATCTCTCACCACTGTGAACTCCGGATAGAGAAGGGAGAGGAATCTGCCGTTGATCCAATCCTGGTTTGTCAGCCACCACTGAAATTGGTGTGCAGTGCCCTCAGAGATCTGGACGCAATCGAAAAGATTCCCCAAATGCTGTGCCCACTGAAACTTCAGGTCCCACTGCAGAGCCCGCATATGCCACCTCGCATAGTCCACCAGCAGGATGCAGGAGGCCATGAGGTCCAGTAGCTCCAGGGTCATTCTTACCAAAACCCGAGATAGAGGCTGAAAGATCGGAATCATAGCCCGAATATCCGGGACTCGCTGCCCGGGAGGATAAGCTCGAAACTGCGCCGTATCCAGAACCGCTCCAATGAAAAGGAGCTGAGCAGTTGAGGCCCAGTGAGCTATTCAGGATTGGGCTGGTAGGTACTGACATAGTAAAGAGACTCAGTCCCTACATTCTGATGTCCTGTCCTTCTAACACACAGTTCTACGTTACCAGCAGACTCCGTGCAACACTACCCTCTCTGGGTGGTGGCACAAAGGGCCTTCTGCGACAATCGTGCGGTGCCCTCTTTTTAACCAATCCACCTCACAGCCATTTGGCCCCTTTATATTATCGCAATCCTTTTAATACTGATATTGCTCCAATAACAGGTCTTAACAATAGACTGCATTAGCACCCTGAGCAATTCTTATAGGGCATTAAGAAGTTACTTACCTTCGGTAACGATGTATCTGGTAGAGACACAGTCTAGCTGCAGATTCCTTAACTTAGAATATCCTCCAGGTGCCAGACTGGATCAAAAGATTTTTCAGCAGTACCGGGGAACGCCATCGCATGGCTCCACCCTGGTGTCGTCCACGGATATGACGTCAGTGGAGCCATATAAGTCCCTCCTGGTGCGCTGACGTCAGTTTCCTTCTATGAAACTTTTTCGCGCCACAAAGTGGAGCAATTACTAAAACTGTGAGAGTGTGGGAACACTCTGCCCAAAAAGATTAAAAATCTTTGACACAACAATGACAATAAATAATAAAATGAGAAACATCACAATGCATTGTAGAGAAAGACCGTCATACTGTAAGGAACTGAAGGGAGAGAGCAGAGTACTCGCCCCTAGAAACAGTCTTGCAGAAGCGAAGAACCATACCCTCTTATGAGGCAAAACAGCAATGGAAAAGAATGTTATGGTAAACGAAAAGCAGTCTGCAACCACATGAATGCATTGTAATGGACAACAAGACTGTAACAACATGAAGTTATGGCAATTGACAACATTTCTGCAACAACAGAAAATGTGCAACCATACGCACTAACTATGACCAACTGGCTGTAGCATAGGCAAATTGACATCAAACTAGTGGAGAAAAAGTCTCGGGGGCGCGGGGGGAGAAGGACATGATCAATCTCCACACTAGAAAAGAACCAGGGTGCGACATGGTGGATGGATATAGGAGCCCACCACCCAATTGCAATAATGTGTGGAGAAGCAACAGGTAAAACAGAATAAGACATCCTGACCTGTAAAGGGTGCGAAGAGACCAACACGCAGGAAGAGAGAGACCACAGGCAGAAAGACCAGTGTGAAGAACCCAACCTAAAAAGGTACTCGCAGAGCGGGGAAGATGGGTGGGCATTAAGGAATCTGCGGCTAGACTGGGTCTCTACCAGATACATTGTTACAGAAGGTAAGTAACTTGTTCATCTGATAGAGACATCTAGCCGCAGATTCCTTTACTTAGGATACCAAAGCTACACTCCATTGGAGGAGGGTCTGCGACTGAACCCCACCAAGTTCCAAAGAGAACTAATCTTTCAATAAAGATTGACTAAAACAGGTGGAAACAGCAAGTGCAAACGTGGCTGACACTAGACCCATTAAGCCCTCAAAAAGGTGCATGAATAAAGTCGATAGTTTGTAGGAAATCAGGAGGACTGCTTTGGTAAAAAGGTCGCAAAATACTTCCTTGCCATGAATCATGGAACAGTTTGCATCGAAATGAACTCAATATAAAGGGGGGGACAGAATCATTGCCCACAGTCAGGATCTGTCCTAAAGATGGCATTTGGAAGGCCATTTGGGCCAGGCGGCCCATTTGACCTAATCCATTTAAGCAGTGCTATGATTTCTTCTTTTTTCAGAGGCTTCATTATAGGGTGAGATGTTGTGTTGGTCCTGCTAGCTGCAATGACTAAACGGTGCTCTTATGCGTGGGCAATGTTTCTCTTTTTCCTCTCCAAGTTTCTCTGTAAATTTAGTATTCCAAGAGGGCCTATACTTCGGAGAAAGTGCCAATTGTATGCCATACCATTTGGTAATATAGTCCACCCAAGCAATTTCTGTGATGTTTGCAGTACTGGCCCCGTTACCATTATTGTCAAGAGCATTGATTATTAACCTGAAAGCCTTACTTGCTGGCAGTTAGCAGTTTCTTCCACCGCTCCTGATGGTAGTTATTCTTAGCTTTCCTTGTATAACTTTAAGTCTTTTTACTGTGGTTTGAATAAATATTGCATGGACAAATGTTTCTGGTGAAATGCAGCCTATGTCAATTTATTCAAACCCTTCTTTTGTTGGTACAGATTGGGCGTATACCACTTTTTTAAATAGAATTTGAAAGAGATTTAGCCTTTCCTGCATTTTTGAATGTGAATTTCGAGATTAAGGAATAACTTATAATGTTCTATTTATCCACCATGGAGCTTTCCGTGGCGTCCGAAGAGCAGCCAGTTCTAATTGATGTATTGGCGTGTTGCAATAGCTCTTCCTGTTTGTTAGACTGCCAGACCAAACATTTTAATTTATAGGAAGAAGCCACATGATGAAGGTCATTGGATTTTTGCATACAACACACAGCCAATTGCAGAGTTAGTTTTTAGGGATTGTGGTCACTTCCAAGTCTTGGCGTTCTAACATAGCTAATAGCAAGGGCTTGCAGGCCCTTTGAGATAATGGTACAATCAATTATAGAGCTGTGACGGGAAGACCTGTAGGTCAGAATTTTATTTTGGGGATTTCTGCCACATTTGTTAATCATCAGTAGGTCAAATCGTTGAAGTTGTTCACAACAAATTTGTGCAATATTGTAATTGGACTTGCCAGATGTTTTTGTTGCTATTGAGCTACTGGTATAGAGGTGGATATTGAAATCACCAGAGATTATTTGGTTTGCGTTGGGGTATTGAAAAACCATTGATTTAACAATTTTCCACAAAATTGCAAGTTGAGTTAGCTTGTTATTCCACCTTGTGCTCAGATAAATAATTAATAGAAATATCAAATAGGAATTGTAATTTTATACATTGCAACCATGTCAATTCAAAAGTATGTACTTGAACTTCAAGGTTTAGTTCTGATGCTACACATTTTGCTAACCCTCCTTTGGCTCGGCCTTGATGTGAAGAACGTGTGGCATTAATATTAAATTCACGATGGCTGATGATAGGGGTGCATTGCTCTCTCCATGTTCCTTGTAACATTAAGATTTCAAAACTTTGTAAGAATGATATTGCCTCTGGCTCTTCCAGAAGCCCTGTGAGGCTGTGCACATTCCAAGAACAATTTCTCATGAGCAATTTTTGTTGATCAAAGTAAACCGCACATTGTTTTTTACTGGTGGCTGTTGGTTTAGACAGATCAGATGGAAGCCAAGTCCAATCCTGCATTAGAATTTTCCTCTTGGCAGTTAGTTTACAAATGCAGGATTCAGAGACTGAGTTTGTAATTGTAAAGCATGACATTTTAGTCAGTTTGTAGAGCGGGCCGTAAAAAAGAAGTAGGCTGTTTTGTAATATTGGGTGGGAGTGAAGACTGCCATTCTTAAAGGCATAGAAGGAATCAGGATTGTTGGACAGTTAGAAGTAACATCTTTCTTAATTTCAATACCTCACTCTGCAAACTGCACGCCGCAGTCATATACTTTTTTTTGCAATTTCTGTGGTTGATCATATGCCATGGGTGGTTTCACACGAGGTATTGGTAGGATCTTGTTAAAATTGAATTGCCTCGATACCTGTGGATGTAAAGCTGGAAAATACGAAATTGATGCTAATAATTTAAAAATAGCACTTAGGTTGAGAATGTCATTGGAACCTCTTGATTTGGAATGAAGATACGCTTCATATAAGTTGTAAAAGCGTTGGATACTCTGGTACCTTCATGTGGCCTGTTTCCATGGTCCAAACCAGAAGGCAGACCATTTGTCCTCAGACAACAATGGTTTCTGTGCTGAGATGTAATAATCTGGGAATCCACATGTTCTCCCCCTAGTGATACTAGGCATATGTTGATTGTTAGCTTTGTTTGAGGTAAAAGTGCAAAGATTTCCATTCTCTGAGTTCTTCAAACTTTTATTTTGTTAAAGCCATGGACATTTTCATTCGACTTTCAACATCTTTTATAGGGGGAGTTGAATATTTTTTTATCTTGTCTTCGATTGGACATTCAACTGTTTGTTGACTGGGTTGAGGTTTATTACCACTTGCCGAATTGCTATCAGTCACTGAATGCCTTTCATGACAATCGACCACTGATGCAACCAATTTTGCCTGATTTTGGCAGGTACTATGTTTAAAGACAGGATAACAATCTTTTATCTTCTCCTTGACCCTTGTGGTTGCCGTTAATTTTTTTGTTTATTAAAAGCCTTTCCGATTCATTTTCTGGTCCTTTTTGTTAGACATTTTTGGGAACAATAACAATTTAGTACATTTTGCTCTTGCTTTATCATACTTGACAGCAGCTTCTGTGGAGGAACATTTTCAGTCGCATTACACAGATGGACATTAATCATGATTTATTTTTCTTCCGCCGGAATTCTAACGCTCGTTGTTGGATAATCTTTTTGTCTAATTAGTGAAGCTTGAATTTTACCAGCACTTTGTCCCAGACGTGGTTCCGAGAGATGGGGTTTCTACCGTTTTTCAATTGTGCATCATGGCTATTTTTTTTACTTAATCAATAAGGGAACTAACTATCATTGGAAGATTTGAGACATTTCCAATATAAGGGCACAAGTCGAAGTTAATAGTTGGGTACTTGTATAAGATTGCACTTTTACTACACTCAATTTTAGCAATTTGGAATTGAATCCTGTGACTAAAAGAGGAAGAGTATTAAGCAGTTCCACCTATATATATAGTTTATCTGAGTGGAAGTTTAGGGCAGCTGTTATGGCATCCAAGCTAATAAGCTAGTTGTTCCATAGACCCGAAGGGTCCTGACGAGGCTATTTAGGGAACTTCGCAAAATCAGGGTTAATTGTATAAGATTTTGCAATAAAAGAAAGATCAGCTGACTTTTTTTTAGTTGTTCATAAAATTCTTATGATCAGCCATGTGGTCAGCCATTAGAAAACTAGATTCAGTCAGAGGATACCCCCTGATTTTATTCATATTCTTAGGGGATACATTTTCAAAGTTAATTTTCAGTGGAGTTAGGGCCGGCTTTGGATCCGAATCTTTTAAACCTATAGATGGAACTGGACTAAAGGGGTCTATATCGGCGTTTTCCCTACTTAGGTCCAGGCAAGAAAGCTCCTGTATTGAGAGGATACTAGATATGCTACTATGTTTTGTTTAGATTCTGAGTCAGAACAATGGACCTGAGCCTTTACAATAAGCTTATAAGGGCCTTTACTCAACTTTGCAGTACTAGCTAAAGTTTGCCGAAATGTCTGGTCTTTGCTTTTTTGCTGGGTTATCTAATATCATATCCTGGGAACCTGAGTGCAGGTTCTTATATGATTTGAACATTGATTTCCCTGAGTGTTTAAAATAATCAACAATGGAAAATGTAATAATCAAGCACTCAGCAAAGTCCTCTTTGGTCACTTTCCCCGAGAGCAAATTTGCAGGGCATGTGGGGCCTTTAAAATGATTAGTGAGCTCATAGTAGAGCTTGGTCACTCGTTCTTTGTCTTCTTCCACTTTCTCAGTGGCTGTGGGGGTCCCACGAAAGCAACTGTACCTCATTATCTTTGGCAGCCTAGATAGACCAGGAAGGCTCGCTGATGATTAAGCCAGGGGAGCACTCAAGGGACTTTCAGACAGCACCTGGACAAGGCCAGACCGTCTCCACTTCCCCTTGGCTCAACCCTACTGCAGCAGGGCCTAAAAACTGCTGCTACATCACATTACTCAAAGTTATTCTGCAACAGCCAAATTTCTCTGAACCACAAAACTCACTAAATTATTCTGTGCTTAAATCTCTGGTAGCTTGGCACAAAGCAGTCAGGCTTAATTTAGTAATCTGTTAAGTATTTATGCATCAAACAAACAGCAATAAAGTGAAAATACAGCACAAGAAAACCCTAACCCAAAATAGAAAAACAGAGTTGATTGTAAGAATTTAAAGGACAGCAAAATTACAAAACGCCAATCAGTAGAACTGGAGATATGAGTTTTAAAGTTTTAGGTGGAAATAGCACCAAGAAGCAAGTGGAACTCACGGTTATTTGGTGGCACTGGACCGGGGATAATCACAAGTTCAGGCTGACAGCAATAGAGTGTAGGTAAAATACACAGACTAGGTTAGTCCTGTTGAAGAGTTACCACCTTAAAGTCAAAGCGAAGAGTTCCATTCACGTTGCTATGGGTCGCAAGCTGGGTGATGTCGGCATGTGGTGCAGGGTGAGCATTGCGGATGGTCAATCTAGCGTGAAGAGCTGGTCATCGTTGCTGGAGCTTCACACTGGCAATCACTGCAGGATATCGCTGCATAGAGCAGATTCCGCTGGCTGTTGGGGGCGGTCGATTCTCAGCTACAGGAGGTAACTTTGCAGATGCAAGGAACCCAAAACTTCTGTATTTTCACCTTTTCTTCAGAAAGCGTTCACACTGATGCCCACCAAGGGTCTAGGACCTGAGGGCAGCTGTTGGTGATCAGGACTTACTCCAGCAAAGGCTAGCAGTAGTGCTCAGGTAGGTCAAGTTGGCATTGAGCAGGTGACGGAGGTCTCTGGAAGCTTGCTTTATCCCTATAGCTCACAGCAGGCCAGCTTACTGACCCCTTGTAGCCTCTCTAGCAAGCAGGTCCACTCTTCTTTATTCAGTCAACAGGGCAGTCCCTTTTTCCTGAGACAGTTGGGCAGTACTTCTTCTGAATCTTCCACATGTCCATGCGTTTTCTGATGATGGATTCAGTATGTCCCATTTTTATACCTGGTGCCAGCCTTTGTGTGGGGGAGTTCCCTGACCTAACCCCCACAATGGTTCTGTCAGTTCTTCCCCTTCTCCTGGTCCGGGCACCAAACTGTCAAGGGTGACCAAGGCAAGGGCAGTCCTGGTGTCAAGTTCCAGTGTCCCATTTGTATAACTGGTGCCAGCCTTTGTGTGGGAGAATTCCCTGACCTAACCCCAAAAATGACAGTTCTTCCCCTTCCCCTGGTCCTGATGCCAAACTGGCTAGGAAGACCAGCCAAGGCAGGCCTAGTGTCAAGTTCCTGTGATTGCTGCAGGCAGGACCGTTTGAAATGTAATCAGGCCAGGACACAATTTGTACCTAGCAATCTTATCAAGAAGACTGTAAAGATCAATTCACAGAAAATGTAGTTAAATCCATAAGAGTTTAATAAGAAGGTCTATATACACTTCAGCCTACACACACAGCTATGAATGTAAGACTCAACAGCTGTCCTTTGAATACTAACATTCTGAGTAGAGATTGTTACCATGACATGTGGAACTAAAGGATTATCAATGTTCTATTAACATCAGGAAATACAAAGTACAGCATACTACACAGACCCTCTCCCTCCCACAGGCCTTCTTTGTTACAATGTCTGAAAGCAATACATACGACACCACAGAAGAGCCATTTCCAATCATGTGACTCTGGACACAGGCAGAAAGATGCATTTGGTTATGGCAGAAAGATGACAGCTTGTGAAAGTGGTATTTTCAGAATTGTGACTGAAAATTCAACTTTGCCATTAAAGAGGATTTAAAAGTATAATTCATTTGAGTGTAAAAAGCACCTCTCCATCTGGTTCCAAACTGAAGTTAGCACTTATTAAATATAATAAGGTAACCAAATTAGTCTATGGGCAAGATGGCCTTACGGCACGGAAAAATTAATTTAGGAGTTTTTCTCTGCCAGGACATGTAAAACAAACCCACATGATCAGCTATTTAAACACCATGCACCCTGTAATATAAGCCTTTAGGGCTTACCTTATAAGTGACTTGAAAGCATTAAAAAGGAAGGGTTATGCCTAGAAAAAGGTTTATTTTGCCAGGTCAAAATGGCAGTTTAAAACTGCAATAAAATGTTGCAGTGGCAGGCCTAGGGCATGTTTTAAAAGGCTACTTTAGTGGGAGGAACAAGGAATGCTGCTACCCACTAGTAGTATTTAATTTAGAGGCCCTGGGTACATGTATTACCATATACTAGGGGCTTAAAAGTAAATAAATGTGCCAATTAGGTGTGGGCGAATGTTATATTTCCAGGAGAGGACACAAGCACTTTATCACTGGTTAACGGGGAAAAAGTGCAGAGTCCCAAAAGCCAACGGAAACGGTTCAGCAAAGGAAGGCAGAGACAGGCAAACATGAATGGTGATCCTGCAGAGCGGACCAGGTTCATCACCTCCTAATCCAGATCCTTGGCTCTTACCAGAATGCCAACAATTATGCTACCAGCAACTATTACAAAATGTACTCATCCACCATATCAGCTAGAAAACAAGTAGGATTACTTCCGCTCACAAAAACTGTCTGAAAGGACTCTAGTGTATCCTGGTTCTCTGTGCAACCGCAACTCCTTTAACTGACAGTTAACTCATTCCTTTGACTACAGTGAGTCTCTAATCCATGAACACCTCTGTTGCTTAATTCAAAATAACAATCTCACATTGCACTACGAGGATTACTACAAAATGGATCCCTCACAGCTTGGGCAACCTGACATTCCCCAAATTACCCCTGCAAACCACACATTTATGTGAGGTGGGGTCACTGGAAATTCTGTCAGAAGCATCCAACTACTGATCACATTGAATGTCGCTGGAATTGTTTCCTGGGTCCTGTAGGTCCAATCAAGCAACCAGGATGCCAACACACTGGCTTACATGAACCCTACGACTTACTAGCAAGGACCCCCTCATACACTTTCCAGACAATCACTTTTTGAATCCAGTAGAGTTACTACTGGATTTTTAAAAAATTACCCCTGGCCACTGTAGCATTTAGCTGCAATCAAACAGCAGTGCCTGCCACACACTGTCCAAAAGGCCTGCATGTCCATAGGCTGGAAGACTGAGCCACACCAAGAGATGGCTGCTGTCCCCTTATGGCCGACCAGAAAATTCCCAGAGGCTTCAACACACTCAGAGGCACAAATGATCTTGTTTAGAGAAAAATATAAGGCCACCTGTATAGCCTACATCTTTTCACAGGGGCTTCTTGCAACTGAGGCTCAGGCCAAGTAAATAAAAACCCAGCATTTGATTGTGTGAAATCGGCTTTTGACAATATGCATGATCAAATATGTACTTCCAAAATTAACTTCAGATAAATATACTACACTTGATGGTTTGTCTACTTGTGGACTGCTTATGGAGGAGAAAAGCTCTGGACTCTTAACAACATGTCAATGAAAAGTGATTATCACCTTAATCTACCCACCTTATGATCTAATTATAGATAGAAAAAGAAAAAAAGAAATACAATTCTTTGTCTCCTTTTAAATGATTTGTTTTTTCCTAGAAGTGGATTACCTACAAACACCCTCCTCCCTCCCCGAACGATTCTCCATTTGTTTCTCACTAATACGAGCTGTCTAATCGGGGTACCTTGCTTTATAGAGCGTGGAGGGACGTTTCCTGGACATAATGAATTTGATGCAGGCGTCTTCCTACATGTTTTGGATTGAACCTTTCCTTGTTCATCAATTAATAGCTCTAGATCCAAGATATTAAGTCTCTTGCCATCAAGATCTGAAGTAAAAACAAAAACAAATTCAGTTTGTTAGATGAGCTATTCACCCAACTAAGCTCCGAGATGAGAAAAACCTCAAAACTATTCATTAGAGGTTGTTCATCAGTTTTACGAGAGAATACGTTTTGTCATAACTTATGTGCATATTTAATGGAAAACTGCGACCCTTTATAAAATGACATTCAGTGTATTGCTTTCAACAAAACGGTGGTCACCTAACATTCAAGCTTATATATGCATAAACAAGCATTTTCTATATAAAGGCAAGGTTATTTAGTAGTATAAGCATAGAAGAGGATTTATATTTTCTAATTGTGAACGCCATGTATTCAACATTTTACTAAAGGAACACAAATGTGTGTAGATTTTTGTGAGTTTTACCTTGACTTTGGCAGTGGGCTGTACTTATCTCAATATGGGCCTTGCTGACGTTTCCTTGGTGGGAATGGTTGCATACTTACCGCACTGCCTACGTAGATTGAAAATATGCTGTCTAGTGCATGTGCTGTTTATTACAGTTCTCATTTGTCTAGTTTGCGACAAGATATATAGCTTAAGTCCTACCAGCTTGGTGACTCTGTGGGCTTTTGTCTGCGGCAGGGGCGTGGTGCAGGGTGGGGGCAGCCCTTCAGGGGCCCCATAAACCCTCAGGGGGCCCACATTCAGCCTAAGGGCAATGACTATCTGTGAGATATAGGCGAATCAGGGGCAGCTGTTCACATTCTGAGGGAAAGGGGGTGGGGTTTATTTTGTATGACACCACTGGTCTGCGGATTTCTATATCTAATAGAATCTCACATTTTATTTCATTAAACACATGCAACCAGGTTTCCAATGACCCATTGACATTTTCATTCCTTGTCAAAAAGACGTCACAAGTGCAAATTCGGGACAAAAGGTTAAATATTAGAAAAAAATGACGTCAGCCCCGTGATGATATTAGCGAGTTCTGACTTGCAACACAATGATTACTATCTTGGATCGCTTTCAAAGTTTAGCAGGAAAGTACATAAAATGTACAACAAAGTTACTGATAGGGTTTTGCAAACATGCCTCTCCTGAATGGGTTCTATTCATGAATGGCAAGTGCAGTGATCAATCAGGGGTTAAGAACTAACCTTTCAACACGACAATTTACAGGACCAAGAGGATGCACTACCACTCATTTACTTATTGTTTCAGCACCACTTCATTTGATAAAAGGAATGGGTCATTTTAAAATAGCTGGGTTTTTGTTTTTGTTTAAGGTCTATGATATGGAACAAGATTCACTGGTCTGCCACCATAGGACTGAGTATGATGCTCAGAGATGTAAGTCCTTCAATTAATCGAGAAGCGCAAGACCTGGAAATGGATGAAGACACTACATAGAATGTTACTATTGAATCCAGAGCAAGAGTCGGCCAGTACTGCTCTTGTACGGAAAATAAAAGGAATAGAAACTAATGAAGGACTAGTGGAAAGACTACTGAGTTTAAGGGTTAATTCTGCGGCTAGAAAAACAATGTTTCCAAGAAGATGAAAATATTTTTTGGGATGCTAAGAGAACAGGAGCACTCATGAAAGGCAGTTCTATGCTGTCTCCCAGGGCGCAAGCCAAAAAGATGGTTTGTGCTGGTGAACATAGGGGTTTCCTTGAATGTCTTCCTATTGGTCACCTTTGGAGAAAAAGATGTGCACACAAATACAATTTGGGAAATAAAACAATGGGTTTATTATGAAAAATACTCCCCTCCCCCCAATGTTAATGGTGCACTCAACTAACTGCACGTGTCTAATCAAAATCTGAAAAGGCGACTATTTTAAAATAAAGATGAATTGACAGTGTTGAATAAGTTCCAGTCAGCAGGACTAGGGAACTTCACAGCCCTTATTTTCTACCGCCAGGGTTAATCCATTCAGTTAGCGACCAGCCCAACATTGCAGTTAATGGCCATGGCAAGCATGCTTGTCTTTTGTATCAGTCCACTCACTGTGAAATATTAATAAAGCACAATGCTTTTTGTAAATACCTTCGACTCTATGAAGCTGCCCAAAGTGGCTATGCCTATGCTGATTACGGATGGAATTTACAGCCTCTCTAATTACAATGATAGGTGAAAATGGCATCTTTGCATATTTCCACAAATTGTGCCTATCTTTTTAAGAACGAATATTTAACTGAAGGAATTACTGCACAAGGATAACCTATCCTAAAGGGAGGACGACGTCATTTAAATTTATATGGTCCCAATAATGCAAAAATACGCATTGCTAACTAAATAAATATAAGAGTTAGAATGCGAGTCACTTAGGCACCATTGTTACTTGTGTTCTAAGTAACCTTCAGTTTATTAATTTGTAATGAGCTACATCCCTTGGCAGAGCCGTTATTTCATAATGAACTTTCTTGTCGCTATCATGCTGTAACTTCCGCAACACTCCTTTTTGAGTGTCCAATTGCTTTACTGGTATGTAACTGCACATTCTAAAGGACATGAGTGTTCAATAAAGTATTTACGTAGTTACTAGCCTAAAGTTCTTGCCCTGACTTCTAGTGAGAAGAAAAGGAACTAATAGTAATAGTCCACAACGGGGACAAAATCGAAATATCTCCATTTCTAGGAATCAATTAAGTGGTTTAAGAAAGAACATACTTAATTTGTAAATGAACAAAGCTTTAGGGTTAAGCATTGCCAGTACAATGTCCGATTATCTGGTACAAGGCACCTTACATGCTTTCTACATTCTCGAGCCCAAACATTTGTCCAGCACATTGAACCTTGCGATCACAGATCATTTCTAAATCCAGGCATTTTAGGGCTAAGGCTATTCAAATTATAAATATCTTCTGAAAATGGATAGAGTGATAATCCCTTGATTTTGCAAAGCACACACTAATAAAACGGGTTCAAGTGTGCCACTGCCATGCCTCGACTGTCCACATGCTTTAGACAACTCACCTATTCATGTGCTTACCTAAACCTTATACTTTGTTAATGTTTTCAGTGCTGCTGAACTCATTCACATTTATTTAATCTCTCCCGTTTTCCAATGGATCTGTCAGGATTCTTTCAAATTGGATATAAGGGTGGATCCACCCAAAACTAAACAAGAGGCTACTTAAAGGAGAACCATGTCTTGCAACAAATAAGTTTAGTATTACCTGATTTCCCATGTATCACATGCCACTTTCTGCTTGAATTTGCCGCCGAGACCCTCCAAGAAGCTAGGTGTAAACAAATAATAATTGAATTAAGTGCCAAAACCTAAACTTTGCATGGTACACACCGAAAGGTATGCTTCACATGGCACTACTGCTAAAGAAATTGGCAATTGTAATGGACCTCAATCACTGCATCACTGGCAACACTTAAAAACAAATATTTGAACAATTAAATAACTTTAGTCAGATTCCCCCCAAAAATGTGTTCTCCAATAACCATCTACGCCTTTTTAAAAGGCGAATAGTGTGCAATATTTACTGGTATAAAAGATTGACTGGGGCTTAAATGTGGTCTTAACCTTCTCTTAGTATCTCAGATGGATATTGAAGCAATTAATCCCTTCAAATTGGAACATTTCCAAAAACATGTTTAAGTAGTCGATTACTTTCTAAGAAGGTTACCACAAGAACCGGATAAAGCTTAAAAAACAAATAAAACAGACAATATTACGTAATTTTTTGCCTTGAGCTTTTTACCATATGCCAATAAGCTCAAGTATATTAAATATTTAAGCCAACCTAAGAAATATTGACTTTGAATCTTAATTCATATTTATGTGGCAAGTGATTTCACTTAACTGCAAGCGGACATGACGACATATGAAAAAGTATCGGCTGTAAATGTAATCAGTACTTGGCCTCATTCCTGATCAGGTAACCTTTTGAAATATCACCATTAGGCCACATAACTTGGCCAGAGTTTTTGTTTTGCTTCGTGGCACGATTTACTCTTCATCATTTTTAATTGTCCGTCCTCTATTTTAAAAAATGTCATTCACTGCTCTCTTCCGAGTGATCCCTAAAAGACTTTAGTCTATACCAGTAGTCAATGTCATTTCTTGACTTTCTGTTGGTGCTTGGCTCAAATAGCCATCAACGCATTTGAATTTATTTGTCTTCTTTTCGCATAAATTCATAGTCGTTCTCTCTATCCCTTGCTCGGAACGGATGCTACAGACGTTTTGTGGCACTGCTGCAAACAAACCAAGTCAGCTGGTTCACCTTTTAGGTAAACTATCACTAATCCATGGTTTGGAACACATCCTCAATCCTCATTACAAGGGCCTTCGTCTTTGCCGGTTTTGCCAGTCCTTGGTTTTAGAACAACCTACTTCAAAAACATTAAAATGATTAACACTACAACAAAATCACAAGTGGAGTAAAACAAACATTTCTCACCAGATATTGCTAAAGTGAGAAAGACAACAGGACTGCCCCTTTTAGCTAGTCTTTAACATTTCAATGCTTGCAGAACTATCTGTATTATGTTCGAGACCCAACAGCACAAATTCTTTTTTTTTTTTTGTTTAATGACAAACTTTATTGATATTTTCAATAACAGCAAAGAAGGCAATAGAATCGTAGTGGCAGCTATTATACTACGTTGTTAGGTAGAACGTCTCAAAGTATTAGGTACTGTCAGAATGGCAGCAATGCATCCTGCCAGTAATCGTAACTATAACAAGATACATATGGGCAAAGACCGGATACATGTAGGCCACGTCACAGACAGGCCAAAGTAGACCTGCCAGGGGTCCATAATAGGTTAAATTTCCTGGAAAAACTTCAGGCGCGGAAATTTAGGGACTCTAAAATCATGTACTTGTCAATGCGATCCTAATCCATTCATCCACAGAGGAACTGTATTTATATAGTCAATGCTTGTTATGTTTCTTTTGACTGTCAAGAAATTCAGATTAATCAGTACTTTCATAAAGTGTGCAGGGTCAAGGTTCTCCGCCAGGTCACAAACTGTGATATTTACAGTACTTAGGAAAACATCCTGGCAACCCTGAGCCAAAAAGCCTGGAGGACTACACATCACAGAAACGAGTGGAGAAAATCGAGGTTTATTGACGTTGTAGACAACTCGGGAATTTGTTTCGTTTCATGATTGACAGTCTACCTCACTTGCAGTATACAGCGTTTTAAAATGATTTACATTGGCATGCTGTGGCGGATAGGCTAAATTCAGAGATCCTCTCCCATGTTGTTGATAATTACTGAAGGTGTGTCTCAGCTGAAGGGATCCATAGACTTGCACACTCTGGAGCTGGTATTCGTATTGCAATTGGGCAGCAGATTTGATGACCCCATGAGAGACCAGGTCACTCACCCTAGATACCCTAATAGGTCCTAACTGGAGAAGCCCTTGAGTCCAGCGGCCTGTTATGCAAGTTACTTACCTTCAGTAACGTCTTATCTGGTAGAGACATAGTCTAGCCGCAGAATCCTTACCATAGAATACTCCCCAGGTGCCAGACAGGATCCGGATATTTTCAGCAGTACCCCCTGCGCGTCAATAGAGGGCGTCGTGCGACTCCGTGCCGACGGCGTCCACATATGCGACGGCACCGGAATCTATGTAAGCCCCTCCCCCGACATGCTGACGTAAGTTTCTTCTGTGACTATTTACCGCATCAAAACGCAGTCAACATAGAAACTGGCTGAGGAAACAGTGTGCCATAAAAAATAAAATCTCTCTTATGTTAAAGATTACGAAGTTGAAATGCACAGAATGCAAATACCAAGAAAGGGGTCTTTTAGGCAAGATGAAAACAGTTAGCAGAACAGGGACAATGGGTAGGTCGGTAAGGAATCTGCGGCTAGACTATGTCTCTACTAGATAAGGAGTTACCAAAGGTAAGTAACTTGTTCATCTGATAGAGACATCTAGCTTTAGATTCTTTACCTTAGAATAGATACTCAAGCAATACCATTCACGGAGGAGGGTCTGCAAATGCTCGTCCTAAAAATACCCGACTAGAACTAGCCATCTACAATAAGACAGAAAAAAACAGATTTTCTTAGGAAGTTAGGTGAGCAAGAGTATACACTTCACCCTAAGAACTGTGGCAAGAACCACAGGCAAGCAAAGTCATAAAGACGGTGAAAAGCATGGCGAAACAGAATTACACAAGAAGGGTAGTCGAATTGGTACTCCCTGTATTGTTCAACGAGAAACGAGAGCATCATGACAAAGAGATCTCAGCTATATAGAAACTCCACCTAGGAGAGAAAAGTGAAAGGTCCCTATAAGAGATACTAAACATTATTTATCAACGTGAAGTGTCAGGATCAAACGTTCCAGCAGGTAGGATGCGAGTCAAAGCTCAAACTCTAGACCACAAATGGCTCTCATAAGTAGCGCATAGAGCATACTGAAGTGCTCTAAGTGCATGTGACACAGGTAATTATTCTTGTGCGAGAAAGAATAATACCGAAAAACAAACTCTTGGGCACGTATCTCATAGTCAGAGAAACAGAATACCTATGAAATAGGTGTTAAACCCATGTAGGGTCATAACGGAGCCATAATCTGTCATCGACAGTGTACGGAGGATAAGAATAGTACGTGCAGGACGCAGGAATACCACACCGGGTGTCACCAGTAGATGGGATGGACAACCATGGACACCACCATGGAATGCGCAAATGAGAGAGAAATCAAGGACCAACATCACCATACAAACTGAAAGGATTAATTTAGCACCCTGTTGTACATCTTGGATTAACTGGATAAGCTAGCTCCGGGCATCATTCGGAAGCAATGGTGACAAGATGCGTCAAGGAATCCCACAATGTTTGAGAAAAGTGTCCAAGAACAAAAGATCAGATAGTGGAACGCTAAGCAGAACATGTGGAGGAGAAGATATGCCTACGACAAGCGTCCTGTCTCCTGGAATCTCTGTCTGGCAGAACATGAGAAAGAGAGTCGATATTATGCAAGGCCAAAGCAGCCTGTACCATCAAAATATGAGGAGGAGGAGGTCAGATAACCAGGGGCCAGATGGTGTCTATGAGATATAGATCGATCCACTGGGGCAAATGTATCAGGTTTAGCCTGGCTCCCAAAAAAATGTCACATAGGGCAGCATTGGCTCCACCCCTGTTTGGCCCTGATGGAGCAAGCCAATTTGGGGATCAGTAGATTTTTCTACAGAAGGAAGAGTTAAATCCAAAATCAGATCAACACGCCTTAGCAAATTAGCTAAAGAGGAGCTCTCCTCTGTAGCAAGACCAGGAGGGGAAAGAAGGCTGGAGGCTGTGGAAGACTCCAATCCACTAGCTTCACCCAGATCAGTTAGCCAGCTATCCTTCAGAGGAGGCAGAGTAGCATTAGATATGGGATGAGAAACCCCGTCATCTCCTAAACAGTGTTCCTCAGAAGGAAAAACATTAGAGGCTGAAAACCCAAGAATGGCATGCAGTGAGCAATAATATGCTCGCATCTGGGTCAGAGTCACCCCGACTCCAGGGTGGACATGGAGGTGTGGGGTGAACTCATGCACAGAGTCCTCAACCAGTAAGCGGGAGGAGACAGGAAAGTTGGATTCTCTGCGCGGTGAAGTCAGGGGAGCCGCAACTTCAACCGCCTGCGTCGAGACTCACTGTGGGACCACGATGGAGAGTGACGTCCAGGGCTCCTGAACCGGGCCTGCCAATGGACACTGTGAGAGTCATGCCAGCAGGAGCTCCATCCAATGTTCCTGTAGCACCATTGGTCAAAGTAGGCGACAGGAGTCGCACGGTTCAGAGTCATGGTGCTCTCCCAAACACCTCATACAAAAACAGAGAATAAAAGTACAATGTTTCAACGCTGAATATGTCAAAGTAGACCAAAAACAGCTGAGGTAAAAGCTTCTCCGAATCCACGGGCAAGCGTGTAACTAATGTCAACACATCGGGAGGGGCTTATATGGACTCCGGTAACGTTGCAAACGTGGACGACATCAGTATGGAGTCGCACGACGCCCTCTACCAATGCGCAGGGTTCTGCTGAAAAAGTTCTAGATCCCATCTGGCACCTGGGGAGAATTCTAAGGTAAGGAATCTGCAGTTGGACATCTCTATCAGATCTAACCACACTTTCAATCTCAAAGGGTAGTTTCTTTAATTATTTCACCTGATCTGCTCAGCCCAGCCAGTCGTCTCTAGTGCCTTCCATCACATCCGAAAAACAGATTGTTCCAGTTTCATACGAGTACATAACTAGTAGGAGATCCCGATCCTCTAACGCATGCCACGACTTGTCTTTTCTTCTAATGATGTGGGAAAACATCTTGTGACTCAAAAGACGTCTTCAAAACAACTTGCAGACGTCCCAGCCCAACACTAGATGGCAGGAGTATTCAGAGCATGAGTATCTACAGCCACACATGCTACAAACACATTGTCACTGATGGTAAGTAACTTATTCTTCTGATGGATAATCATAACTGCAGATTCCTCACCTCTTCAATCAATACTGAAGCAGTAAACCCTAGGAGGAAGGACTGGAGGAAAAACAAGACTTGTGCTTTACAGAGCCATTAAACCAATCAGGCTTGTAAGTATAAGCTGGAACAATGGCATACAACATGTTCAGCAACCCAGTGCTAGCGCTAGTTGATAACACCTAGGGATATGGAAAAGAACGATCGTGCCCAGCAAGTGGCTCTGTGGCAAGGATGTACGACTAAAGACACACCCAAGGGGATCCACCTTAATCATAGTCTTGTAAACCACACCACACATTGTAAGGTAAGACCTCCTCTTTCTTTTTCAAGTAATAAGTGAGGAAAAACATCTAAAATGGCAAACCCCCTAAACAGCCCAAAATATGCAAGAGCACATACTAATCAAAGTGTCACATATGAGCAATGACACATGTAATGACACATGTAATATTGAGAACTGAAAAGCTGGCATTCCTCCTCATTCATTTCTCATACTAGAGAAATGAAACAGATGAAGCAGAAAACAGCTTACATATTCACATCACACATGGCTGAAGATAGATGGACCATCAAACAATTGATTGATCACAGCCTCAAAAGGCTGGTAAAGAAAAGTATGAGAACATTTCTCAGCAAGATGACACTGACGGCCTTATCAACAAGATCGAATAGGTCCCAAGGTGGTCCACAACAGGGAAAAACAGATGTGCAATGGTCCCCAAATAAAGGTTAACAAGAGGATAGCCATGAAGAAAGCGTGACACAGAATGGTGTTCCTAAGTAGATTACCCCTTTCTTGGCTGCCAACAGGTGAGCCTCAGCAGAACAAACACCTTTTTATAATAGTCACCCAGGGTGATGAGCCTGATTCAAAAAGGTATCAAAATCCCATGTCAGCACTACTCCCACCCAAATTTAAGCAGGCAACAATACTAGTGGAGAGGGACCAACTCTTCAACAAAGGGTATACCTAGGAGACAGAAGAAACAAAGTAGAAGGTAGATCTAAACGTAGCACCTCTCAGAGGGCCACTTGATAGAATAGTCCTGGCCAGTTCTAAAAGACACCCGCAATCCAGGTACTAACAGGACCAAAACAGCTTATGCTGAATCAAAATAGTCAACCAGTGATATATTGTAGGCAACATTACTGACATGGTCTTAAAAGACAACACAACCCAAAACTCAACTAACCGGCAACAAAGGAAAGTACTCCACACATCAACCAACATCTGCATCCACGACAAGTTAAGCAAAGATGACCTAACAATCCATTCCAGCTCTCTGCCTCAAGGATCAAACAAAGGGACCATACATATTTTAAAGTGCTGAAAAAACAGCACCCCAAATGGCGGCAGGTGTCCTAATCACCAATATTTTGAAAACAAAGTGGATCACTATGAACTGGAAAGGTTGGTTACCCCCTCTCTTGAAACAAGTAATGAGCTGATAAGGACAGATTAGACAACTAAATCCCTGGTTCCCCAAAAACTACCATGCCTGATGAGAAAAGTGATCCAGACCACGAACGCTTGTTAACTAACAGTAACTGTCAGAGGCAAGGTGCGTTCACGGGCCAATATGCACATAAACCAAAAATGGCACCAGTAACCATGGTGGACCTCAAATATCATGCCCAATTCATTCGACAGGGTAACAGTTCACAACCCGATAGTGGGTTGTAAACTATTACCCTGTCGAATGAATTTGAATTCAATTTCTAAACAGTGATGAATAAATATCATTGTAATGATCATCATTGTTTATTGACTTTAGAACATTAGATTAAACTCCTCTTTGGAGCTTGGCTGTGCAATCGGGGCACTTTACCCGACCGGATAACACTTCTTTTCCCTTTCATATTTCCACACTGGTTGTTCAGACAATGATACCCGGGTTGCAGGCTGAACATTTGAACTATTCAACCACAGTCTACCTTGGGTGTGCATCTACTACCATTACTGGTAATTCCAAGGATTGCTAATGGCATGAACTATGTCTATGGCTATCTGATTTTGACAGGTTATTGCCAAAGGAGAGCAACTCCAGGACTTCATCAAAGGCATGGAAAAAACTTTAACTGAGTCCGAGAGCGGCAAGGTGGTGTCATCTACTGCTCCGTGATATCACAGAGGCACTGGAGATGCGTTGGAACAATGGGGCCACCTGCCGGGCCAGGAGAGGTGTTTCAACTTTCTGGATGCAGTCGGGCACTTTTAGAAAAGAGAAAATCAATTGTTGTTCCTTTACCATTCAATAGTAAGATTCTGAATCTTTATAGCGTAAACCACTTCTTACCAAACTTTAGGAGAGGAATGTTGTTATCCACAGTGGATAAGCAGGTCACTGAAAACAAAATTGAGTAATATCAATGTAGAGTCCTCGCCTAGTTTCCTGTTAGCACTTCTTCCTAGTTATTAAAGAAGGTAGATTCAGCACACTGGTGTGATCTAAAGCCTGAAGGGAAATCTCTATTAGTTCGTAACCAGATCGGTAAAGAAATGTGTGAAAACATGCCTTACAAATGTCAATCAAAATGCAATATCTAGAAATCTTTTTGCCTAATAATGTGATGAACTATTTCACTAATCTGGGGTTAAATATACTAATTTCTATTTAATACATCGGATATTTATGGCTGCTTAAAAGTGAATTTATTTCAGAAACCAGGAGTAGCAAGATTACAGTTAAACCAGAACTTATTGAAGAATTAGAAAGAAGTGCTAAATTCAAAACTATGGGCCTGATTACAATGTCGGGCGGACTCAGTCCTGGGAATGGCTGACCTCTGGTCCCCGACCAGCTAATTACAATGCGACCGAACACTATTCGGTCAAATACTCCCATTTTTCCGGTCCCGACCAGCTAATTACAATGCAACCGAACACTGTTCGGTCAAATACTCCAATTTTTCCATGGGAGCTCGTGTTACGGCCGTAAACATCCGCCATAACACAAGCTTCAATTGAGAAATGGGAGGTGTTGTTTATCCCTGCACCCCGTGGCATACACCGCAAGATGCCTGCCACAAGGTGCAGGGATCAACAGGGGGCACCATAGGTGCCCACTTGGCCTTCAACCAGAGGCTGCAGGCATAAAGGGGCCCTGCTGAGGGCCCCCCAAACACGCTTTCCGACATGGTTTCCATGTCGGACATGCCGGCATGGAAACCATGTCAAAAACCGTGCATCGTAATCCCAAGGACGGGAAGGCCCGCCCTTTAAGATAACGAGCTGGCTCCGACTGGCTCCATGAGCCCGTCGTAAGCCAGCCGGAATGACCAGTCGGTTTACTTTCCGATCGCCAGCATCATAATGCGACAGTGAGAAAGTTAACCGAGAGGCCCATTACGATGGGGCCAGAAAGGCTCTGACCATCGGTCGGAGCCTTTATGGACCGCATCGTAATCGGCCCCAAAGTGTTCAAAGATTATCACAACAAAACAGTTTCATAACAAATGTGATTTGTTCGTCCTCAATTAGTTCTAGGTGTTTTCCTGATCTACTCCAGCATTGTCTTTAAATAGTTCACCTTCTCTCTTAATTGTGTGGGTGCATGTAAAGGTAAGACAATGCTAATGTTTTTGGATGACGCTATTATAATATTCTTATTAAAGACATTTTGGTTTGCAATAGGTGGGGAAGGTTACTTAGGTCACAGGTTCAAGTGAATAAAAAATGTTAAAAATGTTACAATGAGTTTTAAGACATCACAGAAGGCATGTTTTCCATACTTCTTTATTATATATTAATAAATACCAGCAACAAACTAAACTTCCCATAAATCTTTGGGAAGAAAATGTAGCTAACTGCATCCTAGCTTGATCTACCTAGGGGGGCAGTTAGGACAGCACATAATCTTTTCTTGCTTCAGCATCAGACGCGCCCCTTTCATTTTTCTCTCATTGTTTGTGCATCGCTGTGTGTGCTATGGTGTTTTGTTATTTTGCATGCCCTGGCTGACTCCATGTTGGATTCTTTATTGAGCTGGAGAATGAGAATAGGATTTTCTCTGGAAGATAAGCTTTAGGCCTAAATCTGGTCTATGGTGGACTGTTCTGATATTGATAAACAGCATTCTTATAGGTTGATCAAACGCGTTTCCTACATGGAAGGGTATATTCTATTTCTTCACTATATATATATATATATTTTTTTTTAAACAATTTTATTAACATTTTGTTTATCTTGACAATATCTCATAGTATAATCCTCTTTCACGGTGCTTATACAGAGATGACACAATTTACACAATCTGGCATGCTGGTTATTAACTTCAGAAACCAATCCATCTAGAGCAGTGAGACCAATAGGCAGACCGCGACATGTCCTGTAATCTCCGTAGGCGGAAACGTGTTCATGCACTAATGTCTGACCCAGACTCATCCTGTGGGGGTTCACATATATTTCCGCGGTAAGCGTTCCATTTCCCCCATACCCTTGTACATTTTCACTATATTTTTGCATTGCAGGTGTTACACAAATTGTTTTACAGGCATGTACGAATTTGTCAAAATTAAATTTTTAGTCCTCAAGACAAAAACGTTTCGCATTTTGTAAAATCCAATGCGACTCGTATTCTTTGTGTTTATAGAGTGATGAAACTTGAATTGGTCAATCGTGCTCTTCACACTCTTCAGGCTGTCCTTGTAAGTATACCTGGAACATTTCCTACAGAAGAAGCTACAAGAGCTGCAGTCAAATATTCTTAATCCTGATCATCCTAGCCGCAGGAAAGCTGCCACTCTCGAGAATTGTGTATCCTCTCGACACCAACAAAAGATATGCCTGTGACATCCGTCTTCCTAAACTCGCGGAGGAGGAGTCTCAGATCCTGGAAGCAAAGCTTATGACAGACGAACTGGCCTTAGCAATTAACAAAATTCAGTCTTGGAAGGCCCTTGGCCCCAGTGGAATCCCCATAGAGTGGTTTAAACGTAACGTTACGACCTTAGCCCCACATCTATTAACAATGTTTGAGGCAGGTCTAAAAGCGGGAGAACTACCCCGAGACCAGCGCTTAGCGACTATAGTGGCCATCTGCAAACCCGGGAAACCCCAGAGGGACTGCACCTCCTACAGGCCTATATCCCTGATAAATGCGGAAGCCAAAATCTTGGCCAAAACCTTGGCAAACCGACTCACACCGTATCTAGCCAAATTAATACACCCAGACCAATCGGGCTTCATTCCAGGGAGGAATACGGCCCTAAACCTACGACGCCTCCACAGAGTTATGGGGCGCAGACACAGAATACAAGAGGACGCCATTATACTCTCATTGGATGCAAGAATGGCCTTCGATACGGTCGAGTGGCCTTTCCTATTTGCTGTCCTCAAAAAGCTAGGATTTGGCCCCACGTTCTGCTCCTGGATACAACTCCTTTACACTAACTCCCTGGTGCACGTGGTGGTGAACGGCCGCATCTCCAGAGAATTTTCACTGCATCGAGGCACACGACAGGGCTGCCCACTATCACCACTGCTCTTCGCCCTTATACTGGAGCCCCTGGCGGCATGGGTACAGCAAGACCCGCTCATTTGTGGGCTCCGATGGACTGCCGACTATGAAGACCATTAATCACTGTACGCAGAAGATATTCTCCTATACCTGGCCTCTCCGAGAAGATCCTTGTGTTGGATTCTTTATTGAGCTGGAGAATGAGAATAGGATTTTCTCTGGAAGATAAGCTTTAGCCTAAATCTGGTCTATGGTGGACTGTAATTCTGATATTGATAAACAGCATTCTTATAGGTTGATCAAACGAGTTTCCTACATGGAAGGGTATATTCTATTTCTTCACTATATATATATATTTTTTTTAAACAATTTTATTAACATTTTGTTCATCTTGACAATATCTCATAGTATAATCCTCTTTCACGGTGCTTATACAGAGATGACACAATTTACACAATCTGGCATGCTGGTTATTAACTTCAGAAACCAATCCATCTAGAGCAGTGAGACCAATAGGCAGACCGCGACATGTCCTGTAATCTCCGTAGGCGGAAACGTGTTCATGCACTAATGTCTGACCCAGACTCATCCTGTGGGGGTTCACATATATTTCCGCGGTAAGCGTTCCATTTCCCCCATACCCGTGTACATTTTCACTATATTTTTGCATTGCAGGTGTTACACAAATTGTTTACAGGCATGTACAAATTTGTCAAAATTAAATTTTTAGTCCTCAAGACAAAAACGTTTTGCATTTTGTAAAATCCAATGCGACTCGTATTCTTTGTGTTTATAGAGTGATGAAACTTGAATTGGTCAATCGTGCTCTTCACACTCTTCAGGCTGTCCTTGTAAGTATACCTGGAAAATTTCCTACAGAAGAAGCTACAAGAGCTGCAGTCAAATATTCTTAATCCTGATCATCCTAGCCGCAGGAAAGCTGCCACTCTCGAGAATTGTGTATCCTCTCGACACCAACAAAAGATATGCCTGTGACATCCGTCTTCCTAAACTCGCGGAGGAGGAGTCTCAGATCCTGGAAGCAAATCTTATGACAGACGAACTGGCCTTAGCAATTAACAAAATTCAGTCTTGGAAGGCCCTTGGCCCCAGTGGAATCCCCATAGAGTGGTTTAAACGTAACGCTACGACCTTAGCACCCCATCTATTAACAATGTTTGAGGCAGGTCTAGAAGCGGGAGAACTACCCCCGAGACCAGCGCTTAGCGACTATAGTGGCCATCTGCAAACCCGGGAAACCCCAGAGGGACTGCACCTCCTACAGGCCTATATCCCTGATAAATGCGGAAGCCAAAATCTTGGCCAAAACCTTGGCAAACCGACTCACACCGTATCTAGCCAAATTAATACACCCAGACCAATCGGGCTTCATGCCAGGGAGGAATACGGCCCTAAACCTACGACGCCTCCACGGAGTTATGGGGCGCAGACACAGGATACAAGAGGACGCCATTATACTCTCATTGGATGCAAGAATGGCCTTCGATACGGTCGAGTGGCCTTTCCTATTTGCTGTCCTCAAAAAGCTAGGATTTGGCCCCACGTTCTGCTCCTGGATACAACTCCTTTACACTAACTCCCTGGTGCACGTGGTGGTGAACGGCCGCATCTCCAGAGAATTTTCACTGCATCGAGGCACACGACAGGGCTGCCCACTATCACCACAGCTCTTCGCCCTTATACTGGAGCCCCTGGCGGCATGGGTACAGCAAGACCCGCTCATTTGTGGGCTCCGATGGACTGCCGACTATGAAGACCATTAATCACTGTACGCAGAAGATATTCTCCTATACCTGGCCTCTCCGAGAAGATCCTTGTCGAACAAGTTACTTACCTTCGGTAACGATACATCTGTAAGAAAAATTAGTTAGTTAGATTCCTCACCTTAGAATATCCCCAGGCGTCAGGCTGGATCCGGAAATATTTTTCGTCAGCAATACCCTTGCGCGTCACTAGGCGTCGTCTGCGGCTCCGCGTCCGTCGTCGGCGTCGTGTGCCGGGATGACGTTGTCGGAGTACTGAGAGGCCGCCCTCGCGTGCTGACGTCAGTTCTTGTACATAGCTTTCCGCGCCAGGAACGCAGAGCCATGCAAGAGACCGACACTGGTGCCAAAAAAGTCTAGGGCCCTGAAAGGGATAACCTCAACCCTAGATATCGGTTCGCAGAACGGGGAGGATGGGTGGGTCGGTGAGGAATCTAACTAACTAATGTTTCTTACAGATATAGAGTTACCGAAGGTAAGTAACTTGTTCATCTGAAAGAAACACGTTAGTTAGATTCCTCACCTTAGAATAGATACCCCAGCAATACCAACCCCGGTGGTGGGTCTGCGAACCAAGATCACACCAGAAAGTCCTGGAGAACAGAACGGCGAAAGAAGCTGTCTCTCCGGACTTGGCTGTCCAGGCAATAATGTTTGGCAAACGTGTGCAGCGAGGCCCACGTTGCCGCCTGACAGATGTCCTGCAAGGGGACTCCCCGGCCCAGGGCAGTTGTTGCCGCTGTGGCCCGAGTGGAATGGGCCCTCAACCCTACAGGAGGTTCCTTTTTAGCCAAGGAGTAACAGGCTTTGATACACAAAACGACCCACCGAGAGATGGTCCGCTTGTGCACCGCTCGTCCCTTCTTAGCGCCCACGTAACCAACAAAGAGCTGGTCGTACACCCGGAACTGCTTGGTGCGGTCCAAATAAAAGGACAGCGCCCGTTTTGGGTCCAGACGGTGGAGCCTCTCTTCCTCTTTCGAAGGATGCGGAGGCGGAAAGAAGGTGGGCAACGTAACAGACTGCCCGATGTGAAAGGCAGTTACCACCTTAGTGAGAAAGGAAGGATGAGTCCTGAGAACAACTTTGTCCGGATGGACAGAAAGAATGGGAGGTTTAGAAGAGAGAGCCTGGAGCTCACTCACCCTTCAAGCAGAGGTGATGGCTACCAGGAAAGCAGTCTTAAGTGTCAAAAGACGAAGGGGACAATTATGAAGTGGCTCAAAGGGAGCGCACATCAGAAACGTCAAGACCAGATTCAAATCCCACTGAGGCATTACGAAAGGGACAGGAGGAAACATGTGAGTAATGCCCTTAAGGAAGCGAGAAACAACAGGGGATTTGAAAAGAGAAGGCTGATCAGGAAGCCGCAAGGAAGCAGAAATAGCAGAAAGATAACCTTTTAGGGTGCCCAGAGCAGAGCCCTGCTGGGCCAAAGGAAGAAGAAAGAGGAGAACCTCAGAAAGAGGGGCGGAAAGGGGATTCACAGCCTTTGCTGTGCACCATGCCACAAATTTGTTCCACCTGCAGGCGTATACCGATTTTGTGGAGGGACGCCTGGCTGCCAGAATCACATCACAGACTTCAGGAGGCAAGTCAAAAGGCATCAACTGCTGCTGCTCAATCTCCACGCATGGAGGTGGAGGCTGGACAGGTTCGGGTGGAGGACCGTCCCCTGCTGCTGCGACAGAAGGTCCTCCTGAAGAGGCAATCGTATTGGGGGATCGAGCGACAGACTGAGTAGCTCGGGATACCAGAATCTTCGTGCCCAATCCGGAGCCACCAAGATTACTTGGGCCCGGTCGCGCTTGATCTTCTTCAGCACTCTGGGCAGAAGTGGTATAGGCGGAAAGGCGTACAACAGACCGCAACTCCACTCGCGACGAAAGGCGACCCCGAGCGAGTGCCGCCTTGGAAACTCCAACGCGGAAAACTGCTGACATTGCGCGTTCTCTTCGGTGGCGAATAGATCTAACCAAGGCTCTCCCCACTGCCGAAAGAGGCCTTGCGCCACGTCCGAGTTGAGACGCCATTCGTGATCCATCATGCACCGGCGGCTGAGTTCGTCTGCTCTGGCGTTTAGAGAGCCCGCCAGATGTTGAACCACCAGGGTGATGCCCTGATGTTCCAGCCATGTCCAGAGGCGCAGAGCCTCCTGACAAAGGGTCCACGACCCCACCCGCCCTGTTTGTTGCAATACCACATGGCGGTGGTGTTGTCCGTGAACACCTGCACCACACTTCCCCGGACAGAGGGAAGGAATGCTTTCAGTGCAAGTCGGATCGCCCGCAGCTCCAGAAGGTTGATATGGAGCCGGGACTAATCCGGAGACCAGAGGCCTCTGATCTCTGCCTCTCCCAGGTGGCCCCCCATCCCAGGAGGGACGCATCCGTCACCACTACGTGCTCCGGTTGGGGTAGGGAGAGGGATCTGCCGCTGAGCTAAGGTGAGCATCTTGAACTTCTCCTTGCGGAGGAAGGCGTTGACGCTCCTGAGGTCCAAGATAGGGCGTAGGCCCCCTTTGCCCTTCTTGGGAACCAGAAAGTAGTGGGAATAACAACCACGACCTACTTCTGGACCAGGAAAACGCTCGATGGCCCCCTTGGCCAAGAGGGCCGTAACTTCCTCCTGTAGAAGTTTCAAGTGATCCCCCGACATGCGGTGGTACTGCGGTGGCATGGCTGGAGGGGTCGCCTCGAAGGGGAGGGAGTAGCCCCTTCGGACGATTTGCAGCACCCACCTGTCCGATGTGATGAACGCCAGTGGAGCAGGTGATGGCGAACTCTGCCTCCCTCTGGCGTGGAATGGGCCTGAAAGCACGGACTAGGAGGGCTTTGAGGCGGATGCTGCCGGGGTAAATGTGGACTGACCGGCACGTTGTCCCCCTGTACCGCCTCGGCGGAATCCACGTTCGCGACCGCGTGGAGGTTGGTTCTGCGGCCTGTGGCTAGGCGGACGTGAGGGAGCGCCCCTTCCTTGGCCACGAAAGGGGCGAAAAGCGGAAGTTTGCGGGCACGGGCCGAGAGGCCCAAGGACTTGGCCGTAGCCCGGGAGTCCTTAAAGTGCTCCAGCGCACTATCCGGCTTGTCGCCAAAAAGGCGACTGCCATCGAAGTGCATGTCCATGAGGGTGCTCTGGACATCCCCTGAGAAGCTCGTGGAACGCAGCCAGGCGTTGCGGCGGAGCACCACTGTGGTTGACATCGCCCTACCCAGCGAGTCCGTAGTGTCCAATCCACATCTGATAGCGTGCCGTGCTGCATCCCGCCCCTCGGCAAGAGCCTGGGCGAGCCGTGTCGGGGCCTCCTCCGGGCACTGGGGCAGCACGTCTTCCACCGTATCCCACAGGGAGTGGGAGTAACGGTCCAAGAGACAAGCTGTGTTAATAGACCGCAATCCCAAACTAAGGGAGGAGAACAGCTTCTTACCAAACTGTTCTAGTCTCTTGGATTCCTGATCCGGGAGAGCGGACGGGAAGGAGGTCTGGGAGGTAGAGGCCTGGATAACCAGGCTCTCGGGCGTGGGGTATTGGGACAGAAAACTGGGGTAGCCCGGTGCAGGCCGGTGGCGCCGGGCCACGTTCCGGTCCACAGGAGGAACTGTGGAGGGATTGGACCAGGTGCCTTTCAGAACGTCAACGAGTTCCTCATTGAACTGCAGCAGAGGCTCCGAGGAGCTTGCTGACGGTTGAAGCACTTCTGTGAGGAGGTTCGTCCTCACGGCCACAGCAGGCACCTCCAGCCCAAGGGCTTCGGCCGCCTTGCGCAGCACCACAGAAAATGCAGCACCTTCCTCCGAAGCCACTGTCGGAGGAGAGATGAAGCCAGTGTCAGGGGAGGTATCAAGGCCACTGGCATCCCCCAGCTCATCTGCCCAGTCCTGTGATAACTTGCCCTGTAGGGCCAGAGGGTCCTGAGACCCCTCCCAGTCGTTACCGTCATCCGATTCCTGATAGACAGGGGGAATGATCGGAGCTGGGCGGAAGATGTAATTGCCACCCGGCGCCGCATCCGACGCCGGGCCTGGACCGGGACTGAACCGGGGTACGGCGTCGTCTGAAGGCGGCGCCGGAGGTGGTACCAGAGTCGGCGCCGGCGGAGGGGTCGTGAGGTCGACCGTCGCCGACCGAGATCCAGGCCTGGATCCCACGGGGACCTGCGGCGTCGGGACCGAAGTCAGCGACGGCGCCGGAGCCCCCGGCTCGCTAGGCCTCCCAGTCGAGCCCGCAGGGCCCGAAGGCGCGCCGGCAGTCGTCGACGGCGGAGCCAGGCACCTCATGGCCGAGAGGAAGGCACTGACCTCTGCCGGAGTCGCGTCGGTCCCAGGGACAGGCGGGTATGGGGACGGACGCGACTCCTGCGGCTCCGACGGAGCCGCATGGGTGGTACCACCCAAACCCTCAGCCGAGTCACACGACCGGCGAGGGGAGTCCGAAGAGCGATGTCGCCTCTTGGACTTCTTACTACGCTTCGACTTACCCGAAGACCTGGAACCAGACGAGTGGTGGTGATGACTGCAGCTCCGCGACCGGTCCCTCGACCTCCTCCTCGACCGGGAGAGACGCGGAGCCGACTGCCGGAACTCCAGTAGCTTGCAGGACCGCTCCCGCCTAACCTTCGAAGTCAGGGCCCGGCAGTCGAGGCACGACGCAGAATCGTCACCGGCGGTGGTGGCCCGTAACCGACATAAGTCGGCTACAGGAGTCACAGGGCTTGAAACCAGGCATCCTACCGGCACCAGAGTCGAGTCGACAGAATAGACCAAAAAGAGTAAAAAAGTTTAGTCAAAGAATGACTAAAAGGGTACGCTCTTCCCGGATCGGCGCTGTCTGGCGCGGAAAAAAGAAGAACTGACGTCAGCGCGCGAGGGCAGCGTCTAAGTACTCCGATGACGTCATCCCGGCGCACGACGCCGATGACGGACGCAGAGCCGCAGACGATGCCTAGCGACACGCAAGGGTCTTGCTGACGAAAAATCTTTCCGGATCCAGCCTGACGCCTGGGGATATTCTAAGGTGAGGAATCTAACTAACGTGTTTCTTTCAGATGTGCCTCCTAGATATCTGTGAATCCTGTGGGAGATTCTCAGGCTACACAATAAATTGGGCGAAATCCGTGTTCTATGTTCTACATGGCTCCCCACCACGACTGACAACTGGCTGCAACGTGAAAATAGTGACGGATCACTTTAAATACCTAGGGATACATATAACGCACAGCCCCGAGATATTCACGGCCCTCAATCTACACGCCCCCCTGCAACGGCTGCAGCGAGACACTAAGCACTGGCAATCGCTACCGTTAACACTCTTAGGTAGTGCGGCGCTCTATAAAATTATGGCGTTGCCACGTTTTCTGTACGCCCTCCAAACTACCCCTTTCCGGATTCCCCAATCCTACTTCCGAGCTATAGAAGCAGAGGTCACTACGCTCCTCTGGGATAACAAGCCAGCTCGCATAGCAATGGTTAAGCTGTGTCGAACATGGTATTATGGTGGAATAGCGCTCCCTAATATCCAGACCTACTATTGGGCATCCCAACTAACGGTAATAAACAACTGGCTGCATGTCCCTCACACGGACCCGGCTTACGGGCTAGATAGGGTAGGAATGGGAGACGAAGGTCCGTATCGTGCAATCTACGGCAAGCCGCAGGCCCTGCTGGGTCCGACGAAGCACACCCTCCAAATATGGTAGACAGTACATAAAAAACTGGGCTGGCACAACAAAATCACACAGGCAACACCACTTTGGGTCACGGACAGACTGGGTAGACTGAGCAAGAGCAAGGGATTCCAACAATGGGATGCTATTGGCATCTCCAAGGTCGGGGACCTCTGGGTACGGGGGAAGATGATTACATTTGATCAACTCCAATCCAAATATGGGATGGCACCAACGGAGCGTTTCCGATATTATCAAATAAAGCACGCCTTAGAGGCAGCAATCCCGCCCGCCACCAACTTACCCGAGGCATCGCCATTAGAAGACAGGTTACTTACGGAACATATGGACAAAAAAGCAATTTCCATGACATATCGGAAAATCATTAACAACGCACCTGACCCCATGCAAAAGCTCCGTGATAAATGGGTCGCGGAACTGGGAGACCATGACGATTCGGACTGGCAGGACGCATCAGCCTCACCCAGGAAAGTGGCAATCCCATCTAGACTTCGTCTGATACAACTTAAGATCCTACATAGAGTGTACTATACACGACTGACACTCGTCCAAATAGGGAGAACGGACACTCCACTTTGTTTGAGGGGGTGTGAGGCGCCCGGCACTTTTTTCCACACTATCTGGGAGTTCCCTGCGATAGTGAAATACTGGAAATTGGTCATGGAAAAAATCACGCGATTCAGTGGTAGCCCAGTCTTGCCTGAACCCAAACGCTGCCTTCTAAACATATAGGAACCCACAGACCTTAACATCACAAGACAGGCATGGGCAACCTTAGAATGATGTTGGCAAAAAAGAATATCGCAAGACACTGGGGTGCAGCGGCCGCCCCCACACTCACAGAATGGTGTAAAGACATGGATATAGCTATGGTAGCTGAAAAGACTGTATATGTACGCAGGGGGTGCCCGAAAAAGTGGATCCGACTGTGGAAAGGGTGGAACATATACAGGGGGGAGTTATGCACCTTGCCACTTATACCACAAGACCCAGAAGAAACATTATGAAGGAGATCTCCATAATATAATACTGTGATTTGCTTGTGAGGTATTACGTACGTATATGTGACGACACACAGATGACTGAAGTTTACAATTCAACCGGTGGATGTGACAAACACGCTAAATGTAAGAAGGAATGTCTGACTGTCTGTATGATTTATTCATGTGACATTTTGTTAGTGTTCTATTATGGAAAAATTAAACATTTTTAAAAAAATGTGCCAATGATTTTGGTAATGGCACTATCAATTAAACAACTGCTGGTGAGTGAAGCCAGAAAATGAGAGTTGTGCATACTGTGTGTTCATTTAAAGTCAAACTCAGGCTTACACAGCTCCTACTTAGGGCACAGTAAGACAGTGACGCAAGGTGTAATATGGTACACCAGGAAGATAGAAGATCTCTTCTCAAAGGGTGACCCAAGACTCTTTCATATGGAGAGTGCTTGAGGCAGGACCACCCTTTCAATCACACAGTTGTGAAATGCTGGACTGAGGAGCTGCAAGTTGACATTTCCAACAACTCCTGGGTTTCCATCTGGCAGATGGCATCTAAATCCTCCGTCTGCACTTGGAGAGTGCCTAGAAGGTGATGCCAACATGATATTTAATGCGGGTAGAGGGCAATGTTCGGCAGCTAGGACAAACGTTGCACGAGGTGCGACGGTATTGCCACTTAGTAATATATGTGGTGGACTTGTGAATGTATGAAAGTATTCCATAAAGTGGCTCTGTTAGATATCAAAGATATTACCATCCGACCCGCATATTGTAGTGCTTGGAGAGGAAGAGGAACATATTTTCTCTTTATTACTCAACTACGGTTGGGTGCCAGGCTACGACTGCCCTGAAATGGGGGCTCCTGACCTTCCAACTACGAGTTTATGGTGGTCTAAGGTTTGCCGTTTATATGCTAGAGAAAAACTAACAGCGATCATTAGAGATAGGCCTGCGTAATTTGGATGGATGTAGACTCACTTTCTACTCTGCAGCCGATACCCCTTCCCAGATGATCCACACTGCCGGCATAAGACCTTTGACTATGATTTCCTGACTTATTAATGTGGAAAGCTTGCCTGTTCTAAATTCATCCTTAGTACACCGCAATTCTCAATGCCACCCTGAAAATTCTATTAAAGTAACTCCTTGGTTGTAAGACTGCCAGTGCCATACTACTTATAACATCCTGCTCTATTTGACCATATGTTTCTCACTTATGATGCAAATATTCTGACAATTATTATTTTTGTAAAACTTTAAATAAAGATGTTTAAAAAAAAATCTGAGGGGGTGTGGCTTGGCAAGCCAGCATGGCGGACGTATACTGAGCGAGCTCCGTGCAGCCCGTAATTGATCCTTTAATTATCCTGATCCTTCGATGTCATTTTGACCTCTGCAGAGAACCCACAGACCCGCGACATTGGTGACGCCGTCCTGAGACGTTTTCTGGCATCCGCAGGGGCTCGTGGCAGTGAAGCGGAGCCTTGGCTGTGACGAGGCCCTCTGGGACATCGCGCTGGAGGTTGCACGGAGCCGCAGACGGGGAGAGTGCGGCCACCTGGGTGTGGTATTGCTGCCGGGGAGAGGAGACGTGTGCCCTGGGGTCGACCCGGCAGACAAGAGCTGCTGGAGGGAAGTCAGTCACCACGCCATGGTGCTACTTGAGGCGGAGGACGGCTGGGTGGCTCTGCGGCTAGATCGGGCCGCGGAGGTGAGGAGCGGTGCCTGGGGGCGGCATGCGGCGGGCCTCGGGCCACGCTCTGGGTTGAGAGTGGGGTGACGGTCCCCTGGCCCCACAGGGCAGAGGCACCTTTTTGCAATCGGACGCCCCTTATTCAGCGGTGGAGGCCAGGAGTGTGCGCGGCCCTCTGGCCTTACGGGGCGCGGAACCTGGACAGCTGTCCCGGATTTCTCTCCCCTGCCCCCGACCTATAAATCAGCGCGGGTCTGGCGGTGCCATCGAGCCGCAAAGGAAGTGGACGGGGAGGCGGTAGAGGGCTGGCGTGACCACCAGTGTGTCCCTGAGCCGGCCTGGGGCTCTTTCTGGCACAGACTCCCCCCCCCGGCTGCAAGGGGTGCCCGCCTCGGCGGTCATTCGGACCACGTGGGTGCCTCATTTGACCCTGTTGCTGCCTGGGATCTGTGCAAGCCAGTAGGGGTGTGAGGCTTGGGGGTGCGTCATTTGGGGCGGCCGCAGTGAGGCAGGAGCCTGAGTAGACCCCGACAGTGGAGTGCCCCCTGTCTTATTACCTGGGCGCCTTCACATCGGCGGTCGGTCGGGCCGCGCGAATGCCATTGAGGGCCCCTGGCCGGGTCCGACGCTGCGTAGGCCTTTGGTATCGCTCCCTGGCCTCAGACCTAGGGCAGCTCTGTAAGCGCTCCCGCTCGGCGGCCGGTTCGAGCCGTGGTAGGCCGCTGCTGGGGGTTTCTCTTTCTTGCACCCTCGTTCTATCTGGGCTTGTGCAGGGTGCCCTGAAGACAGCCATGAAGAGAGACAGGGGTGGCGGCGGCTCGTCCAAGCAAGGCCCCATCGACAAGTTTACTGGCCCGGGTGCAGCGTCTGGGGCGTCTGGAGGACAGCAAGGGACTATGCCAGATAATGCGGAGCTTATGACCACCATTACCCAGTCCAGGGATATGCTGGATGCTAAAATCGGAGCAGTTGGCTCTGATGTCATGCTCCTGCGACAGGACTTGTGCAACGCTGTGTCACGTATCACTGAGGCCGAGACCCGCATCTCCGGAGTGGAAGATGATGTTACCACGCTAAAGAAAAAGATGGCCCCCATGGAGACTGCTCAGAAGGGGCTTGCGCTGCGAGTGCAGGATGCCGAGGGACGGGCCCGGCGCAATAAACTTCGCTTTGTTGGGTTCCCGGAGGGATGCGAGGGGGGCAACATGGAGTGCTTCCTCATGCAGTGGCTAGCTACTTGGCTTCCTCCGGAGGCCTTGTCCCGTTGTTTTGTGGTGGAGCGGGCTCACAGGGCACTCATGCATAAGCCCCTGCCTGGGGCTCGCCCACGGCCAGTTATAGCGTAGCTATTGAACTACCTTGACCGCAATGTGATATTGAAACAGGCCCACATCAAGGAGCCCTTGCTCTACGACAATGTACGCATCCTCATCTTCCCTGATTACACATGGCTGGTGCAGCAACAGCGGCAATCGTTTCTAGCGGCGAAGGGCCGTCTGAGAGACCTTAAGCTCCCATATGCTCTCCTGTTTCCTGCCAGACTACGAGTTGTATATTGCTCCCGCACCCACTTCTTTGAAGAGATTTTCAAATGGACTGATGAGACAGTACCGGTGCGAGCACACAGGCCGTCTGGGAGGGAATCAGACTCCTCATCGGGCGAAGCGGCCCGAAAGGGATCCCGGTGGCAGCAGAAGGGTACCAGAAGGTTGCAGTCCCGGCGCCGCTCTCAGTCCTGTGGCGCTTCCTCCCGGACGGGCTCAGCCCCTGGGCGGCAGACATTGTCGGACTGACTAGTGGGACGATGAGGGACTGAAGGGTCCTAGAATACTTCACTCTGACATGGGCCGGGATCTCTGCTAGGCTCTTTCTGGCAGGGAACGTGCCCAAGAGACATGAGCTGTAAGTTGGGGATCCATTGGTCTGGGTGGTTCGTTGGGGGTTGTGAGTCATTCCCGCCGCGACAGATGCTTCAGTGTTTTTGAGGTATAGGGTGGGGGGTTTGTTGTGTTGGGTGGGGGTTGTTTTTGATTACAGATCGCACTTTCACTCATTGTCCGCTGTTTTTCACACATGCACCGAAACGTCTTCCTCTTTCTCATCGTTGCCGACACACTCCCAGATGGCCAGCATATCCACTAGGGGGCAGGTGACCCCAGGTACTCTCCGCATCGTTAGCTGGGACGTACGGGATGCCCTGGACAAGATTAAGTGTGGGGCCGTGCTCCAGCAGGCTAAACGGGCTGGGGCGGATGTCCTTATGTTACAGGAAACACACCTTATGGGAACGAAGGCCCTCTGCTTTCAGGGCCACGGGTTTCAGCAGGTATTTCACTCCGGCTTTGCGAGGGGTGGCAATTTTGATCCAGCGCAGGGTCCCCTATACACATACCAAACAGTGGACGGACCCACAGGGGTGCTATTTGTTCCTCCAGGGCAAGATCGAGGAGGATCCTCTGGTGCTGGGTAGTGTCTATGCTCCCCCCCGTTGCAATGGAATCTAGTGGAGCGGCTCATGACCCTTTGAGCAGACATGCCAGATGCTTTATCTCTAGTTGGCGGGGACTGGAATGATGTTATGGACATGGCCAGGGATCGCTGGAGGGCGGTCCGGATAGTGGTCATCCCACGAGGTTATACTCCTTAGTGACAGGGCTAGACTGGATCAATGTATGGTGGCGTCTTCACGGAGATGGTCGGGAATTCACCTACCTCTCTGCGGTCCACGATTCATACTCAAGAATTGATTACCTCTTTGTTCCCCGGGTGGCGGTTGGTATGGTGGTATCGGCAGAGATTCTTCCACGGGGCCTGTCAGATCACTCCCCAGTAGCCCTCACGCTCCAAATAGGGCGGATGAAACAACTGTTAAGATGGCGCCTCTTGGGATTGCATCTGCAAAACGATGACTGTAGGGAACACATGAGTAACGCTATCAATCAATACCTGACTGTCAATGTGGGGTCGGTCCCTAGGGCCGAGATATTATGGGAGGCACTAAAACCCACGCTGAGGGGGGCAGACATTTCCTGGTGCATGGCAGCGCTTAGGGTGCGTAGAAAAGAGCTGCTGCAGGTGGAGGCAGGCATAGAGGCTCTCGAACGCAGGAGTCGGGAGGCAGGAGGCAGACAGGTTAGGAGACAACTACTGCTGGCTCAACAGAACTATGCTGCCCTCCTGATGGATATGGCCCGCCAAGCCTGGCTGGCGAAGCGTAGCAGGGTATATCAGTGGGGGGACAAATCCAGCAAGATGCTGCATCGACTGTCAGGGGACGTTTCATTCTCAGGCTCTACCGGGCGTCTTGGGCCCAGCGGGTGAACCGCTTACGGACCCTCTGGCCCTCGCGGAAAGTTTCGCTACGTACTATGCGAATCTATACGCCCCTAGGGAATGCTTGCATGCCGCCACCATAGATAAGTTCATAACTGACCTTCCGCCCAAACCCCAATCGGATGAGGTACGGGATCAGTTGGAGCTGCCTCTGACGGAGGAGGAGCTGGGCACGGCCTTGGGAGAACTTAATCCCGGGAAGGCGCCAGGGCCCAATGTCCTAGTGCATTCTTTAAACGTTACTTCTTGCAGTTGAGCCCTCATTACCGATCTGTGGTGAAGAAGGCTCGGGAGCGGGGCTCACTCCCTTCAGACTGGAGACATGCGGAGGTGGTGGTGTTCCATAAGACGGGCAGGCCCCCCGAGCAGCATGCATCGTATCATCCCATTTCCCTCCTGAATGTGGAGGCAAATATTCTGGCTAAGGCCTTGGCCAATCGCCTTATGCCCCACATTACCACCCCGGTCCATCCGGACCAGGCTGGGTTTATGCCCCAGAGGACGACCAGACAACATTAGACAGGCGTATGTGGCGGCTATTCGGCAGTTGGGCGTTCGATTCCCTGAACTGGGTGTATCTATTCGCTTTGCTACGAAGGCTCAACCTTGGACCGCAATTCCTTTCCTATCTAACACTCCTATACACTGATCTGACAGCGTCGGTGCGGGTGGCCGGTGCAACCTCATCCACTTTTTCTATCAGGCAGGGCACGCAGCAGGGCTGCCCCCTGTCCCCTTATTTATTCGCACTGGCTATGGAGCCATTGGCTGCATGGGTGCGAATCGATGCACAGGTACAGGGATTTGAATGGGCTCCGGGACTGTCGGATAGGATCGCATTATATGCAGACGATGTCCTTTTCTTTTTCACAGCCGTGGACAGGATGGGGCCGCGTCTACTGCGTATTATTATGCAGATTTTTGGGGAGACGTCTGGACTGTATATGAATTCCCTGTAAGTCCACGTTGTGGATTCTGGGGGATCAGTCGGGCGTGGGCGCGTGTGTCTCCTCGGTCCAGCGGGCGGTGGGGGTGCTGAAATACCTAGGTGTGTTTCTGTCGGACGTGCCCGCTGTCTCCTGGGAGCGTAACCTGGTTCCGGTATGGGAACGAGTACGTGAAGTCCTTGTCCTGTATGCCTCTGTCAATATATGGCAGATCGGCAATATTTAAGATGGTGGCGCTTCCCCGGCTCCTCTACCAGCTACAAAACCACCCTTATCAGATCCCGCCCGATGGTTCAGACAGGTGAATGCAGCGCCAGGGCAGTTCTTATGGGAGGGGGGAAGGGTGCGGGTAGCCCTGCAAACGTGCTTCGTGTCCACTTATTGTGGGGGCCTAGCGTCCTCTGACATTCACTCGTACTATCAAGCCTCACATCTGCTGGTCCTCAATGAGTGGTGGTATGGTAATTGGGAAGACCCAGCATACGCGGTCGAGCGGCAAATTATGGGATACCACTCGCTACATACAATTCTCTACTCTGCACCGCTGCGGGGTTCACTGCCGCCGGCTACAAGGGTAGTATTCCGGATCTGGAGGCAGGCGCTGGGACGGATAGGGTGGTGAAACACGCTGACTCGGGAGACTCCCCTTTGGAATAATGGGCGCTTACCACAGCTGGCGGCTCAGCAGGGCTTCCGGGGTGGGATAACATAGGCATCCCGGTCCTAGGCGATGGTATGAGGGGGCTGATGCTCAAATCCTTCCAGGACCTCCAGAAAGAATTCCTCATGCCAAAGTCCCAGTTCTATCGATACCTTCAATTAAGACACGCCCTGTCCCCTAGCCTGGAGGGCTTGAAGTCCTTGTCCTTGCCGGAATTTAGCCCGCTGGAGGCGAAGGTTTTTATGAGGGACATGAAGGATCGCAAAATCTCCCTAGTTACCCATTGCTGCCCCACACTACAGAAACTCCGGGATGATTGGGAGGGAGATGTAGGTCCTCTGGAGGAGGAGGACTGGACCGAGGCCCTAGCTGCTTCAAGGAGGGCGGCCATAGCAGTACGACTTTGTCTCGTCCAATTTAAGTATTTACACAGGTTGTATTTTACACGAGTGCACCTGTGGAGGGCGGGGCTGATAGCCTCTCCTATGTGTCTTCGGTGCAGGGGAGGGAGTTGGGGCAACTTTCATATTATTATCTATGCTTTTCTGTTCTCAATTGAAAATGTCAAAGTCATTATTCTTTTGTGATTTGATTTTGCAGTTGTCTCTGGGGTACAGAGCCCTGCAATATCCGTGCATCTTGACAAATAAAATTTGTTTACATTTTTTTTTTTTTTAAATCTGAGTCGGAATATTATGCTTGTATGCAACCACTGCTCACACCAGACTATGCCATCTATAGGACTAGGGCACTCATCTCGCAAATCTTTGCCATTAAATCTAGACCTGCATCAGTAATCTGAATCTCAGAAAGCAGGCCTCAGAAGTGCTGTTTCGTAGGAATTTGAAAACCAGGTTCTTCAGGCAATCCTCAGTCATTTAATGACTGTGGCCGGCTTGTAGTATACTTCTGATTGACGGTGAAGGAGAAAACCTAGCGCGGGGACACTCCATATAGGAGTAACCAGGCGCTTTACAAATTTCTAACATGACCTAACAATCACTGTTATTGGACAAAGTTAATCTATCCCGAGAAAGGACAGTACTTCCTGGTAAAACCCTCACCACTTGTCTGATTACTTTATTCAATAAAATGAATCCAGGCTGAGTTCACATTTGTGAAGTGAACAGTATGGCCTGTGCAGCAGTATACCTTGTTGCTCTGGTTTATTAAACCACTAATATATGCGTCATGAGCCAGTCCATACAAATAAGGACATTTTAGTTGTCCCGTGGCAGGCATGTTAACTCTCCAATCCTGTTAGAATTTGTTTTTAGTTTTGAGTGCTTGTTGCTTTTTTTTTTATCTTACTCCTAATGCAATGCTACAAGTATCAGGAAGAAACGAAATCACAGGACTGAAAAAATACTGCTCACGCTGCATAAACAATAGTCACCCCTTAATGTGAAATGTTACCTATTTAAAAGAAATGCCAAAATGCAGTGTGCGCACTGATAATTCCATAGCACTGCACAATCCAAGCTGAATCACAATTGAGCAGACACAGGAACTGCGTCAGATACAAGGATGGAATGATTGGCCAGGATGCGGTCCAATGGACAGCGTTGGCCTTTGCCAACCCTGACTTTCCAGGGCTGCGAGGGAAACACTTTGGGCCCTGGCACTTTATTTTTATACAGTTAACACTGGAGATAACTCTGCTAGGATGACTGGACAAGGCATCTTTTGGAACAGTTGGGAGCCATACTAATCCTAATAGATTCTGTTTGTAAGGAAAAGTAAATTTATTACACAACCACTACTAAAAACTATGCATTGAATTAAAATATATATTAACCAGGTAGATGGAAATATCTTTGGCGGGCCCCTCATATCACATTACACCCCTAGTGGGTCCTCAACCCTATAATCACATCATCCACCTATACCAGATGCAACATCCACAATAGAGAGAGTATCAGTATAGCTAAGGCAGGCCTACTTGCTTTGTCAGGGTGTATGACATTAATAACAATAACCACATGTTATACCTGGTCAGTGTAACACCATTTGAATTAATCGGAACAATATCAGAATTACATGCATCCATTATAAATATAAACATTACAATTTTCATCACCAGTATTGTCAATGAAGCATTTTCAAATAAATACATGTTAGTCATCACTCTCAACAGGCATGCAAATGCAGCCATAGGACCGGCCACTAGAGGGCTCCGTACTCCAGAGCCCAAGTACAAAAGCTCCAGCTCAGAGTCCTTAAAACAATGGTTATTCCCTGCCAAGGAGAAGAATTCAAAACCTCGGGAGAAATAGAACTAGTTTTTAAATGCAAGGAACTTGCTGCCTAGATGGTTATTCTCGGTCAGGGAGGGATCAGGGTCTCTGGGACCTATAACTCGTGTGCTGGCCAATGGGGAGATGAGAGCGCCCCCCCCGCCCCGAGGGCAGAAATAGGCGTAAACTAATTAAAGAAATTAACATTGTGCTGACCCCCAGGCCCTGGCCAACCATAAGGAGATTTTTTTAAATAAATGATGGTGGGTGCAATGTTTAGTTTTCCTCATTTTCTTTTGAAAGGGGCTAGCTCGAAATCCGCATATCAATGGCCCCGTAGCCCTGATTCCCACATGTTTGGCCTTGTTTTGTTCTTTTTGTGAGGACCTGGTTTTTTAAGAGCTCCCTGCATCAGACCAGCCCTCTGCATGGCTGTCAGTGCTCTTTTCCCGGTTGAAGGGGTATCTTGCACAGCTCCTCCACAAAATCCCAGCAAAGCACTCACTCGGTCCCAGAGTCTCATGACTTGTTGAAGGATGCTAATGGGTCAGTGGAGTCCAGGACCAGACCTCCGACGTCCTAGGGTTAATAGTCTGATTCTCCCAGTAGGCCCATTTCCCAAAATGTTCCTCAGGGAGAGACCCATTCTAGTCCTAGAGGTCCACTTGAGTCACAGTCTTAGTCCATCCTTCCACAGCATAAGGTGGCTTCTCCTGCCAGCTGGGCATCCTTTTGCTGACGTCACTCGTAGGTCCTGGGTCTTCTCTACTGTCTCTCCCATGTGCAGGGATTTTTAATAACGGGACCAGGCACCCCTGGCCAATCCTTTAATGCCACATCATCCCTCCACCCCTGTCCCAAACGTCCTGAACAGCATTACAGGGAAACTCAAAATGGGTTCAAGTTGTCTCTGGTAAGAGTTCCTTTGAGAGTTTCAGCTCCGTCCTTTGTTGACACAGCTGCATCTACCCTTCACACAAAAACTTCAAAGACTAATCCCTCCTTTGCCAGCTCCAGAAGTCTGGGCGTCCTCCTTTTTTCTAGTGAGACAGGACTGTCCTAGCCCAGGTGTAGTGTGACAAGCTAATTATCAGATGCATATTTTCTCCCCACCCCTTTCCTTTACCAGGAACTGGGCCAAGCAATGTTATTTGCCCGATTGTGTGGGAGGCCTTTGATTCCTCTGCTGTGGAGTTGAGTAATTAACATTGCCCAGGAGAGAGGACAAAGGCCTCGAATCGGATTATGAGATGAGCTAGAGAAATATGACACATCTTGAACTGCCATAAAGTGTATATGTGGGTCCTTAAGGACTGCAAATTCAAAACCAGGATGCATTTTTAACCCCAGATAGATACTTCACTGGACCCTGTAGAGACACGTGGAGCAAAACTATACTTTAGGGCAGCTTTTGCCTCTGTGTAATGCAGTCAAAACATCACAGACCTTGAGAAAGCACTACAGGCCTAAACTATGGATGTCCACTAGCAATATAAATCCTCCCGCAGGTCAATACCAATCCCTGATAAATACCTTTAGAAACAGACTATCTATGCACAGATACTGGACTGCGAACAACATTAGTCTCACACATTCAGTCCCCACACATGTGCATACATGTTCACATGTTGCCAGCTAACCGCCTCTTAACCTAGCTGCAAAGCAGCAGCCTTATCTTAAAAGGTAGTGTAAGGACACAGTTATGCATCTATGTTCAAGGGCAGGAACAAACTCCCAATGGGAAGTAAAGCCCATACAAACTATCAAGTAAGAAGCAAGCAAATGACAGTGACAATGAGGCCAACCAATGGTAAACAATGGGCAGGCTCTAAGCCCACGGAAACTAACAATATGTCTCGCAACCTTTCTTAGATGAGACCTAAAAAGCAAAAACTTTGATCTTTGTGTTCTATGCCCAGCTGATTCTAAAAGAACCAGTCAATGCCGATATCAAGAACTGCACCTATGGCATCCATGTAAGAGGCAAGTTGCACCCTTTTTTGGGGCGACCAAGCATGTGTCTTTTGCCCAAGTTAGCATTGCTTTGCAAAGTCAAAACCTAGTTTGGGCGAGCTACAGGACAAGAGATTGCTGAACATCCATGCCAAGAGGGCACACATTGTGTTGGGTATTTGTAAATTCGATCATGTTTTCTTGGTTATCAGTTATGTAACTGGGCTGGCACATTGAACCAACACCATTGGTAGGTACAACCCTGCTAGACAGCTGAAATGTGCAAGCCCAATTTGGCTGCTGGTAAATACTTCCTTTGTCTGCATTTAGTAGACAAGCACTGGCAAAGTCAAGAGGTTTCACCTATGCGGGAGCGTCTGGCATTGCAAATGTCTTTTAACCATGTTTACAGAAGCATGGCTGCTGTTCAGCATGGTTAAAAGTTGGTGGCACTACATAGAAAAGAGTGGCACAGATACAATGGCAACATGTGGAAGGGAGTGGTGGAGACCAGAGTGGCATAGAGTAGACTGGCGTAGAGTTGAAAGGAGTGGCATAGAAATGAGTGGCATAGAGCGGAGTGGTGTAGAGCACGGTGGAGCAGAGCAGGGTGGAGTAGAGTGACGTGGCATAGCACAGAGTGGAGGAGAGTGGCACAGTGCAGCGCCGTGACACACTGTGGAGTAGAGTGGCATAGAGTTGTGTGGTGTAGAGGGTCACAGCACAGAGTAAAGTAGTGATGCAGAGTGGCGCGACACAGAGTGGTGCAGAGCTAAGTGGCATGGCATAGAGTAGTGTGTAATAGAGTGGCTTGGAGTAGAGTGGCACAGAGTGGAGTGGAGAGGAATGTAGTGGCGTGGAGCAGAGTGACATTGTGGTAGCATGGAACAGAATGGGGTGGTATAGAGTGACGAGGTTTAGACTCGCTTTGTGTGGAGTGGCTTAGAGTAGAAAGGCGTGGAGTAGAATGGCACAAAGCAAAATAGCACAGAGTAGAGTCATGTGAAGTAGAGTGACATAGACTCTCATTGTGTGGAGTATAGTGGCATGGAATGGAGTGTCAGAGTAGATTAGAGCAGATTGGCATAGAGTAGAATTGAGTAACGTACAGAGAATGGAGTGGCATAGAGTGGGATGGAGTGGCAGAGTGGAATGGAGTGGAGTGGCGTGGAGCGGTGCCGAGTAGAGCAGTGTGGAATGGTGTGAAAGACCAGAGCGGCGTAGAGCATTGCCGAGTGGCATTGTGTGGAGTAGAGTGGCATAGAGTGGTGCAGAGTAAGGTGGAGCAGAGTAGAGTGGAGCAGAGTGGACTGGAGTGGCGTAGTGTGGAATGGAGTGGTGAAGAGTGGAATGGACTGGCGCAGAGGGAGGACGGAGTGGCGCAGAGGGAGGACGGAGTGGCGCAGAGGAAGGACGGAGTGGCGCAGAGGAAGGACGGAGTGGCGCAGAGAAAGGACGGAGTGGCGCAGAGAAAGGACGGAGTGGCGCAGAGGGAGGACGGAGTGGCGCAGAGGGAGGACGGAGTGGCGCAGAGGGAGGACGGAGTGGCGCAGAGGGAGGACGGAGTGGCGCAGAGGGAGGACGGAGTGGCGCAGAGGGAGGAGGGAGTGGCGCAGAGGGAGGAGGGAGTGGCGCAGAGGGAGGAGGGAGTGGCGCAGATTAGTGTGACATACGGCAGGGTGAGTTGGGGTATATTAGAGTGGGGTGGAGACATGTGGAGGGGCTGAGCAGAACAGAGTGGCATAGAGTGCAGTAGAGTGTGTGACATACAGTAGAGTGCCATAGATTGGCAGTGTGTGGAACAGAGTGGTGTAGAGAGGCATGGCTAGGAGTGGCACATAGTGGAGAGACAGAGTGGAAAGGAGTGGTGTGGAGTAGAGTGGCATGGAGTGGCACAGAGCAAAGTGGAGCACTACAAAGTACAGTAAAGTGGAACAGAGTGGAACAGCAGAGTGAAGTAGAGTGGAGAAGAGTGGGGTGGAGCAGAGTGGGGGCGGAGCGGGGTGGAGCAGAGTGGGGGCGGAGCAGAGTGGAGTAGAGTGGCATTTTGGGGAGTGGAGTGGCAAAGAGTGGAGAAGAAAGGAGTGACGTAGAGTAGAGCAGCATGGAGTGTCATGGAGTAAAACGAAGTGACAGAGTGGCAAAGAGTCAAGTCATGCAGAGTGCAGCTGCACAGAGTGGCATTGTGTGGAGTAGAGTGGAATGGAGTGATGTAGAGTAAAAGGAACAATTAATCGACGGAATGCTGAATAATGCAAACATTCACCCCAAGTCACAAAGATCTGGGTTTAATCCATTGTTCTTTTGCTCACCACGCCACCCCAGTTTGGACTCAGCCATATGCAAATCAGTCTTGACCCTGCTCCTCATGGGAACAGTCCAGCCCAAACTGCCAAGTCAGGTCCTCCCTGTGGTGTAGAGCAGTGTGGACAGGAGTAGAGTAGATTAGCAGAGTGGGGTGTTGTAAAGTGATGTAGAATAGAGTGACAGAGCAGAGTGACGTAGAGTAAAAGAGAGGAATTGAGTGGCATAGAGTGGAGTGGCGTAGATTACAGCGAAGTAGAATGGAGCAGAGTAGAGTGAAGTAGGTGGAGAGGTGCAGAGTGGAGTAGAATGGGGTGATGTCAAGTGGCATGGAATCTTAGGGTAGTACCGTTGTGGGTGTATGTAACTAAAGCGTCAACAGAGATCGCAGATAGGTTGAAAGCAACATAAATAAGAAGCTGTATGCCTGTGTTAAAAGTGGTAGGCAAGCATATTGTATGTCCAGGAAGAATACCAAAAGGCTTATTAAAAAAAAGAAAGTGGTGCAAAAAGAGTATGAAAAACACATGCTCAATGCTCCAGGGAGGAGCTAACACAAGAAAGGAAGGGAAGCACTCAGAAGCTAAGCAATGGAAAGACTGCAAATGAGAATGACAATAACACTACTGATGACATGATGTGGGCAGGATGTATCCCAAGTAATTGTAGACAATATGTCTCGCACCTTAGGGCATTGCGCTGTGTAGGCGAGACCTAAAGAAATTAAATCCCTAGATCCGAATCGAATGGGCTGCCCTCTCCACATCAAAGCCCCACGCCAATATTCCTAGATACCAAAGATAACTTAGCTGGAGAAGTTTAAGACATGCTTAAAACTCCTCTTTTCTCATTGGTTTAGTGGGGCATACACGAGGCAAGGATTGTAATGCCCTAATGGTTTTAGTACTTATATACATTTCTATGTCCATTTTACTCAGTGGTTCAAGAGCAGGGGACACGAACACACAAAATTACACGTCCAAGCCTTTACTTGGTGAAACAAGCAACAGTGAAGTGTACAACAGCAATGCCCTTACTGTGAGATCTGGTGAACCTGCCTTGTGGCGGTCTTGGCCCCTTTCCACCAGAGGACTTCCAGGACCAGCACCCATAATAAATGGAAAACTCTTGCTGCCCAGGAGGTAATGTAATGTGCAATGGTATGGTTGAGTGAGGTCTCTGGCTTTCAATCAGTAAACCGCTCATGCTTCAAAATCCTAAAGCCATTCATGCTGAGGTCACAGTAACCAAAGCAGGAAATTACCATTCCCCTGAAATGCAGGTATTGAGAATCCGTGCCGAGGCTGGGTGCTGTTGAGGAATGTGAGAGAATGCCCACCGCCTTACCTTTCTTTGATTTTCAGAAGACACTTGAGCGTTAGAGATGATCCTTGGGCGTGTTACTGATCTCACTGGAACTAGGGCTGTGTGGTAGACAGAGTTAGAACGAATGTTCAGGATTTCTGTAATGGAGCGGCTTGAAAGGAAATACTTCGTCCTTTTGCAACTACATACCAAGCAGAGGTGTATTAAAATTGAAAGAAGATTGGCAAAGCCAAAGGTCTAATCAATTCACTGGAAAAGCAGTCCGCACATTTATAACCTATCGTACATCCATAAAATTAAGGGGTTCCATGGTGGTAAATGATTGTTTAGGATGTTATCTGGCAATAATGTACGGAGGAAATAAAAATCTAAGGCTGTAGATGCAGGGTAGTAACAGCAACTCAGATATAGGAAAACTCCTCAACCATAAACATTCCCCACTAGAGTAGTGAAAACAGTCGTCAAGGAGTTAATACATTCACAGTGCAATAAACCTATAACTGCTGAAGGTGATCTGCAAATCAGGTCAAACATTCTTGAAAAGTATTAAGGACTTTTCGCCACTTCGTTGGAAAATGTGGATGAAAAGGGGCATGCTGCAATTTATGGTACTGTTTTTATATTTCTGTTAAAATCACAAACGAAAGTTGGGTAAAATGTCTTCAAAAACCAAAAGCACACAAAACCCAATTATATCCTTTTCCGGTTGGATGAAATGGGCCAAATGAACTGTTATTAACACCCTCCACCCGCCCCAACCCAAGCAGGTCCATCTTCCAAGCAGGGCTCATCTTGGTCACCTTGATCAGTGGACCGCCATTATAATGACTTGATATCCAGCAAATTATGCATAAATTCACATTATCATGTCTTACAATTGAATATTATAAAGCAACAGCTTGGAAAACCTCACCCACCTCAAAAAAGGTTGATTTAAGGGCTTGCTAGGCGGCACAAAACAACTATTGAGCAGTTACACTACAGATTACATTATTTTGTGTTAAGTCATCTTTAAATCACTGCCAATACAACACAACTAAACAATTCTTAAAAGCTGAGAGGGAATCATACTCCATTATAAATGGCCAGATACTTTTAATTCTTCAGCACCAAGGTCCCTAGTGAGTCGTTTTGGGCTAGACGTGGGCATGGCCGTGTAACAATTTACATGCAAAGAAAGCTTCTTAAATTCATACCCATGAAAATCCCATGGAGTGGAAAACGCAGTGAGGATATATAATCAAAGCTTTGCCCATCCATCTGTAAGCCATGCTACAGAATCCAGTAGATGGCGTGGTACTCGCGCTCATACAGTGCCTCAATAACAGTCAAGTTTAAGAGAATACCTGGATTGCAATAGATTATCAAATGATAAAGAAGTTTATCATGCTCATAAATGTCATATTGGCAGTCAGTGGATTTAATGATGAGTAGCACTGTCCTCCACAATAGAGGGGCGTCCCCCACTCGCACTCAGGTAAAGTGTTTGATCAAGTTCACAAATGTTTCAAATACTTCAAATGAATGGTGTTTCAAATCAAATTTAATTCATCTTTTGTTCCCCAAAACGTCTTCTCTTGTCCTTATTTTAATATCATAATGGAAAAGATGTGATTCACAATATACGTTGTGTTACTGGTTACCCAATGCATTTCGGGCCACAGCCCTTCGTCAGGGGCATAATATCTGTAATATATAAACTGGGTAAGTGAATGCACACTAACTTGGTGTTCTCACATCGTTTAGGCACAGTATAATACTGTTTACAGTAGCTTCACTTAAGCGTTAGACGGGTGACACTAACCACAGTGGAATTTGCTCGACACTGGATGCACATTTTTTTGGTTCTTTTTGGTCACTTTCTTTTATGTTAGTATCTCGCTGTCACTGTGAGATCATTGGTATATCCAAAATTATTTACGATGCTAATTAGGTTTAACATTCTTTATAATTGAGCTTCACCATTGTTTTTTGCCAAATGTCACTCTATAGCGAAAAAAGCATGCCATCACCACGTAAAATATCATATTTAGTGTAGTGATTGAACTGATTGAAGGTCATGTGGGGCGACTGACCGATCGTTTCTTTCCAAAAAATGACAGATATTATGCCCCTGACGAAGGGCTGCGGCACGAATTGCATTGGGTAACCAGATACACAACGTATATTGTGCTAGAATCACATCTTTTCCATTATGATATTAAAATAAGGACAAAGGGAGCAAAAGATGAATAAAACTTGATTTGAAACATCATTCATTTGAAGTATTTGAAACATTTGTGAACTTGATCAAACGCTTTACCCGAGTGCGAGTGGGGGATGCCCCTCTATTGTGGAGGACAGCGCTAGACGCCCCTCTATTGTGGAGGACAGCGCTACTCATCATTGACACATCCTTTCACTCAGAAGGATTAACCCACCAGCACCACCCACTTTTACCAGAAGGATTTAAAATTATGGCAAGTACTAGACCAAACCTAACTTTGAGTGATCATTTTGCCCCATTTAGTATCCATTCCTGAAGTAGCTATTTTGTACATAATTAACACCATTGGAGCCTACTAACATCTTAAGAACGTTCAAACACTAGATTGACTTCTAATAAGGATTTTCTAACATCCAAATCCTATCGCGGCTAGATACCCAGACGCATTCGAATACTAACAGACTTGGTACCCTGCACGTAAAACCATAAGAGGATGAACATCATTGTCAACAATGAATGACGTAACTGATGGAAAAAGACTACACTTTCAATTAACTATGACTCTAGCAGCCAAGTGGTTTTGTGTGATGTATGTAAGCTATAGTCAGCCAGCACGTTTTAAGTCAACACCATGTTGAATATGGGAGTTTGTTTTTGTTCATCATTAAACATGAGGCTTAAATAGTCCAGCATGCAATGCACAGATGCCTAAATGACAACGACTGGATCAGGGTATTAGGTATGATAAAGGGCCGTTTGGCAGATACGCTGGATCCACTCGGGAGAGGCACCCAAAGCCACTTTAATGGGACACGCTTTATGGAGCAAACAGCCATGATCCAGGGGAGCAAACTCAGGACAAATTCCCATTTTTAATTAATTTATTTTTTATTCCTTTTTACGGTTTCTTACAGATACTCAAAAAGTTCACAGAATTCATCTTACTGCATACAATATCCAATTCATCATCATTTCGATTTTATTTATAAAGTGCGAAGTTCGAAGAGGGCAGGACAAATTGGCATAAATGCCACTATGGAAAGTATTGGCTTGAATTCCTAGCAGCTTATTCACAGGTGAGACAAGAATAGCCTTGCTATTCACAAACAGGGAACATGAATGCATGGTTAATTTCAAGACTTCATCCAACGCTCTAGAGCTGCTACATGGTTAACTCACACTAGGAATTGATCAAGCAACTGAGAATTAGTTGCAGAGGGAAAATGCGTTAAGATGACTTATTGAGAAGGGGCAAGACCAACTCAAGCATTCTATGCTGTGGGCATCATCCATTCCAAAACACATTTATGTATCAACGATATAAGAGAGATGAAATAACAGTTATATTGATAAATCGTAAGGAAAGTAAGTAGGAATTACTCCAGGAAGTCAAGATTACTGCAGTGAGTACTTGAATACATCAGTCTCGTTAGTAGGGATTTAATAGGTGTTACAGAATATTCCAGGCAATTTAAAATTACTCTGCCTTTTATGGAGGTGTACCCAATGAAAAATCATAAGACAGAAATATCTTGTTTTAACTAAAGCTTTTGGGTTACATGTGCATGTTTGTCCCTTAATCGGATTTATTTTGTATTGCTTTTCTCAGTCCTGCTGGTGATAATATACATACTGTAGGTGCAAGAGTAGGAAAACGTACACGTCCAGCTTTCAGGGGTGTGCTACTATTCCACTCCAATCTAATATCATTATCTATATTTCCAGAAGCAACTTTCCCTAGCAGTGAAATCCTTTTGGACTGTTTGTAGGAAAGAATGGGTATCAAATTTGAAAGAGACATTACATATCTAAAAAGGAACACAGTCTCATTTAAATTCTAGAGCTCTTCTTCATAGGTCTTGTTCAAGACATGCAATAGTTTGATGCCTTCGGGAACGGCCTTTGTTTATCTGACTGCTGCTATTTCACAGCATACCAGATTATGCCCATTTGACACTTTTCTATACCAAGTTATACTATTTTTTAGTATGCATGCAATGAAGTGAATTTACACCTACACTCCTGCATGTCATGGTGGTATGTATTTAGTTCAGGACTACAATTATACTTGTAAACCAATATAGTGTGTATGTCCTGCTTTCTAATTTGCTTTCAGGGCTCTTGTAGGTCATGCTTTTATAGACATTTAACTATATTAATAATTTAAGCTGTGCTGGTGGCTGCAATTTGCTTTGCCTTTCTACCTATCTTTGCAACCCTATCTGTATGCATGTGTTATGTGTATATCTAAGAGCTCTATCATCAGTGAGGGTATCCTGGCACTGAGCAGGTGTGTTTGCCTAGCCCTGCCCATGGTAAGTTGGTTAATTGAAAAGCCAAGACTTCAGGTTCAAAAAGAGAGGAAGAGTGTGAGGTCATTCAATGCTTTGTCTATCTACATGTCTCTCTGTGTATCTAGTCCTCTAACCATTCAGCTACCTGCCTATCAACCTATCTATCTCTCTATCTATCTACCAATTGTTCTGCTGACCTTTCTCACTCTCTGCATCTCCGGTCTATCTAGGTCTCTTTGTAAATCAGCCTATCTACCCATGTATTTACAAATCTAGGCCCATTTTCAAATGTGCATCCATCTCTGCAACTGTCAATAGGTTCATCTATCTATGCAATCTGTATATCTATTCATCCATCTATCTTTGCAAACCTGTCTGTATTTTGCAAACCTATGTATGTTATCTATGTCTGTCTTTCTATGTCTGTCTTTCCAACTCTATCCATCCCTCCAAGCAAGCCTATGCATACGTCTATCCATGTAACACTTGTCTATCAATAAGCCTCTTTATCTATCTGTGAAACACTCTCTAGCTTGCAAGCCTCTGTCTAGCTATGTAAGCCTCTATGTCTAGCTATGCAAGTCTCTGCCTAGCTAGCTATGCCAGCCTCTCTAGCTAGCTAGGCAAGCTTCTCTAGCTAGCAATGCAAACCTCTCTAGCTAGCCTGACATCTATGCAAACCTCTAGCTAAGAAACCCTATTTATCTAACCATTTATGCAAGCCTCTCTATTTGCAATACATATTTACAAATGCATCACAAACAAGCATTTGCAATGCAATAGGTCTAGCATTTACGTGAGTTTAAGCTATTGGCATTGTAAACGACTGCCTTTTATTTATGTTTTAAAAACAAAAACAAAAATAAAAGGCATTGTTATTTGCAATGTGAAGAGCTCAACCTCTCGTAATGGATGCTCATGGTCGATCTTGGCACTCGAGCACAGTTTTTAGATGTATTTACTTTCTTTTTGTATTAGCAGACCACTGCGAACGGCGTTGGAATGTTTGTGATGTACTATTTTAATTTCATAAATAGTTATTCCAGTTTTACGTTTGTCCATGTTGATGCCTTAAAACTACATTCTGTACCTTCTATGTTTGTGCTGCAGAGGGTTGGGGGGGTTGCATTTGCCCAGCCCACTGCCTGTTTCTCTGTTTATTCACTTCAGATTGCGTTTCTCATTCTCAGCACTCTCATTGGTGGGTTCAAGTCTGTAAGTGGGTTGGTTGAGTAGACACTGCAGATATCTGTTGCCAACCTTTAGGTTATCTCCGCAATCCAGCAGGGCCAAGTCATCCTTTCATCTTTATGAAGAAAACCTGTAAGCTGGATGCTAAAACAACTATACATGTTAATTCAACACAAACCGACAGTGTCGTTTGCGGTGTGGGAGATGTAAATACACTTTATTCTTCTTTTGGTGGATTTAAAGGAGTTCCCAGAATTATTTCTAGCCGTTTGGATGGTATTTGATGTGACCGCCATGTGAGAGTTTTTGAGAGATCTGATATAATCATGTCTTTCACTAGTCACCGTGCTCGCAGTGGTGGTGCGGGTGGGGGGAGGGGGTCGAGCTGCAGGGGGAGGGGTCTGAGAGCTCCTGATTGAGTCCTGGGAGGGGGTGCTCCATGTACCTTGTGGAGGGCGGGGGCAAGTTTTGTTATGCCACTGAATCCTCGTCAGGGAAATCGGCAGCATGGCGACCCCTCGACTCGACACCAGGGGAACAGTGGGTGCTGTTCCATGCACAGGGACAGGGCCCTCCTTGCAACCACTGCTACACAGTGCAGGCTCCACCTACCATGACACCCTCTTCATGGCTGGGAGTGTGGGCTGCCACCCTCCCTACCCCCCACCTTAATTTCGCAGGTCACAGCTTGGCTAATGTCCTATTAATTTTCTCAATTGTCCCTTGAGAGGAAAACTCAATTTCTTGCAGCAGTGCTGGCTGGGTCTCCACCCTCTCTCCATGTGGTCAATAACATTTCACCAATCCGAACCCTTCACTATGCGCACAAATTTAAAAACAAAACTACACCCATCGGAATGTCCCACTAATGGGAAATACCAATTTGTACCGATCAACATTTTTTGCGCGATGTAAAATCTAAGATTTATCATCTGTCAATCTTCCCTATATATACAATGCAACAACTACAATTTTACTATTGACACACTTCTCCAAATGCACAAATACAGAACTCCAAACTGGCCGCCTTCAGCAACAGGCTCAATGTCTATCAGCAAGAATGAAAAATGACAGAAATATTTAAAGGACAAATACGACCTCCACTGACACAGTATGGTGGCCTGCAGGGGAAGGGTTTAATCTGAGCAGCAGGAAAGGATTTTGCATGGTGCTAAGCATTCTTTTACGAAATAAGCTCCTTCTACGGGCTTTGAAAGACTGCGACAAGCACGCGAGTGGTGCGCGCGCCACAGCGAGCCATGTGTTTTGCATTATCGTGCACGCGTGTGCGCACGGTAATGCAAACCACATGTTACCCTGTGTGGGTAACAGACACCAATAGGCCATGCTTATAAGGTAACAGTGGTTCTGTTGGGTGAAAGTATTGCTTTGCGCATTAGGCTTAGTCACACGTTATTCAAACACTATACAATAATTATTAGACTGGAAACAACACACAGGACAGTTCAAATGCAAGGTAAATTCTTTATATATGAATTACGTCATTCATATATGTATACATCAATATTTCACGAATGGCCGTCAGGCAATGGTGTGATGACACAAGTGACACAGTGAATAATAAGTGCTCGGTGACAGTGTGCGTGATATGTACAGTAGTTTAAAATCGAAATTATTCGAAAGTGGCCAGAGGGGTACAATAGTAAAGCTGCGCAATGGAAGAGTTCTTTTTTGGCGCAGATTCTATGCAAAGGTCCACGGAATAGTCGACGTTTCAACCCTAGTACTGCACTCTTGATAGGTCAGTGCGGGTCTTCATCAGGACTTGAATTAAGCGTGACGGCCTGTGAGTAAAAAGGGGGACTGAATCAGGTGTGTTGACACTAGAAAAGGAACCATAGATTAAAGGTGGTGGATGACTCACCTCAGAAAGAGAAATTCAAATCTCAAAATGGTCTAGGTCTATGGAGTAGGTGAGTATCCGGCATGTGTCTCAGGATATGGTTCCCTTACAACGGTATATCGTGTAGATGGGCCTGTAAATAATTACAAACCTTGTAAATATGAGAATTTGTGTGTGTTTCAACGAACAACGAAATTGGGGAGCCTGACTTGCTCACCTATGTTAATTCACTCAGGGCTCCATCGTTGTGTCTAGTGGTGGCGGTATCTAGAAAATAATGAATAACAGGGGTTTCAGCAAGAAAAAAAAACAAAAAAAAACTATTGCATATTTGCCGTATGATTGGCTGAACTGGCGCACGGTTGACGCTCACCTATTTGCTTGCGAAGTGCTGTCTATAATCCAGGCCCTTCTATCTCCTTAGTGTGGGTAAAATTGGCTTCTTCAGACGAAATGTACTGTAAAGGAGCAAGGTTCAAGTTACCCAAACTTGAACCTTGCTCCTTTACAGTAAATTTCGTCTGAAGAAGCCAATTTTACCCACACTAAGGAGATAGAAGGGCCTGGATTATAGACAGCACTTCGCAAGCAAATAGGTGAGCGTCAACCGTGCGCCAGTTCAGCCAATCATACGGCAAATATGCAATAGTTTTTTCTCGCTGAAACCCCTGTTATTCATTATCTTCTAGATACCGCCACCACTAGACACAACGATGGAGCCCTGAGTGAATTAACATAGGTGAGCAAGTCAGGCTCCCCAATTTCGTTGTTCGTTGAAACACACACAAATTCTCATATTTACAAGGTTTGTAATTATTTACAGGCCCATCTACACGATAGACCGTTGTAAGGGAACCATATCCTGAGACACATGCCGGATACTCACCTACTCCATAGACCTAGACCATTTTGAGATTTGAATTTCTCTTTCTGAGGTGAGTCATCCACCACCTTTAATCTATGGTTCCTTTTCTAGTGTCAACACACCTGATTCAGTCCCCCTTTTTACTCACAGGCCGTCACGCTTAATTCAAGTCCTGATGAAGACCCGCACTGACCTATCAAGAGTGCAGTACTAGGGTTGAAACGTCGACTATTCCGTGGACCTTTGCATAGAATCTGCGCCAAAAAAGAACTCTTCCATTGCGCAGCTTTACTATTGTACCCCTCTGGCCACTTTCGAATAATTTCAATTTTAAACTACTGTACATATCACGCACACTGTCACCGAGCACTTATTATTCACTGTGTCACTTGTGTCATCACACCTATGCCTGACGGCCATTCGTGAAATATTGATGTATACATATATGAATGACGTAATTCATATATAAAGAATTTACCTTGCATTTGAACTGTCCTGTGTGTTGTTTCCAGTCTAATAATTATTGTATAGTGTTCGAATAACGTGTGACTAAGCCTAATGCGCAAAGCAATACTTTCACCCAACAGAACCACTGTTACCTTATAAGCTTACTGCCCAGGTTCTGAGGGATACTGGGTCACCCCATTATTTGTTTAGATACCAATAGGCCATGGGCAGAGCAACGTGCCCGCCTTTGGCCTATTGTGTGCTGTTTCTGAAATACACGCACACACAAGCCAATCCCGTAACAAAAAAGAAAAAGCACACGCACGAGCATGTGAAATTCCTAGGTACAGTTTAAAACCCCCCTACGAAAGGGCTCTCGCTGCGTGAGCAGTGCTGTGCACTGCAACGCAAGTGCGAGCCCTAAAAACCATTAGCTAAGGCAAGAGACTGGCATCCAACGTCAGACTAATTGTGTTTATTTGGTCTGGTGTTAGCCAATAACCAGGTTTCCATCATTAGTATGTTGTTGTGTCTATTACATTTTTCTTCCAGCCACTCCACATTGCATGGAGTAATGGATCAGCCCACTCAAGCCACTGGTGGCCTTCACTGTGTGTTATGGCATGCTGTCTTTTCACAAGGCGAACATCCCCGACACAAAGTAATTCCCAATAGTGCCAGGGGCAACTATGGTAATGTGTGGTTTTTAAAGGTTTTTTAGACCCAAAAATATTCTTGCCTTTATCCAAGGTTTTTTGTTGATTGAGGGACCTCTTTTCTTCCAGCACAGAGGAATGCACCATGATAGTCAGCACAATGATTAATACAAGTTTAGATGAAAATATACAAACCCCTGAAAATCAGATGTCTTTAGTCTGGTACAATAAGGACTTAATGTCACCCCACTCCTCTAAAAATCTATCCTCAATGGAGTAGACTCCAATACATATTTCCTGAACTGGCTGGCCAAAATTCTGGAAAGCACAAAGATGCTCAAATCCAAACACAAATAATAAATATCCTAGACAACTACCAATATTGATTTTGCCCCAAACAACGGCACAGAAATAGAACTGGTCAACATCTGAGACAACATCATAGTGTTAACATACTAGGGATTGCTAAGTATGATAATTCTTTTTGACCACTCTACCTCCGATACAGTGCACAACATCCGTCTACAATGTCTTCAGTTGGTGAACAAGTTTCTGAACATTTTGTAAAATGGTGCAAATCCATATTCGCTGAAAGATTCCAAAATGTGTCAACAGGAGACTTTATATCTCAGCTTCTGTCCCCTAGCCTAGGGACATCTAGGATCCGCCATGATTTACCATAAACCAGTGACGGCTCTTCTAAGACCAAGTAATCGCATCTTGCATTTCTATGCGGTTGACATGCAAATATCCCAAACAATAACCTTAGATGAAAATTAATCCAGAAGCACCACAAAAGGACTTTGAAGAAGAAGAAATCTTGAAGAGTGGGCCAAAATACAATGAAACTAAAAATGTCCAAACCCCCGTTACTACAAAGAATGAATGTTCTGCTCTCCCCGTCAACACCAAGGTTAGAAATGACGGAGTCATCTGTGATGCAGACCTCTATTCTCCAATGAGAACGGTAGTAAAATCAAATCTACTTTTTATCAAACATATCTATTTAAAAATGAAAAAGGAGAAAAAACACCTTTCAGCCCATCCAAATATTACTCCACAGTGGGGGCTAGGGCAACCTTTGTACTTCGGTCTAACTGCCTACGAAATAAAAAGGCTACAAAAACCAAACACAAATGCAGTGTTCTTGCTAATTTTCTGCTTCCGCAAGAGCCAACTCCTATCTCCATTCATTAACTCCCTGTGCAATTCAGGACCAACTTTATAAAATGGCATTACTCTTAGGAAGGCCTGGAGGATTCTCTCAATGTAACCTCCAAGAAAAACAATCAAATCCTATCTGCCTCCTTGCCACTTTCAATCCCAACAAATCTAATGGTATGCTGATTTTCAAAACCAAGTGCAAAAGTAGAGAGACGAGACTGCTCATCAACAGTAAGTAAGTAATAGTTTATTGTTTGATTAATTAAAACCTTTAAAATTTCTCATAAAAAAAAGTTATAGCAGCAATGTTCATGATTTAAGACAAATTTAAAAATAAGTTTCCATAAAACATCCATGCATTATGCTAACATCAATGATGCAATTATCACTGATTGTTGTCTAGTACAGTACAGACTTAAAATTTGATAAAACAAATACTCAGTTCTCAGTGAAGGGGTAAATGTACAATAATCAGCTAATTTATGTCCAAAGGCAGTAGTAGATTGCTGTTGACTGTTATGCTGGAGCATATGTCTTCCGGGTGAGGGGCAACCTAAGTTCCTCCAGACCCAGGTGCTCTTCTGGTGCTGTCAGATAGCTCATAGTTGCGCAGTCCCTCTTTCGATGTATTTCGTTCCAAAGGTAGGAATTCAGTGTTCCTACTTCAGCCCTTTTGATCCTGTACCAGCTCTTGACAAAAAGTCTTTTGAGGGCAAATTCTTGGCTTTGTAGGCCGAATTGTAACCTTATTTGGGCTGGCGAAACATACTTAGGTAAATTGAGAATCATTCTGTCCTCTCGAGACCGTGCTGTATAATATGGCCGCATCTCTTCCCCTTATTCACTCACTCCCATAAGTGATCGCCGGGATGAGCTTTGCTTGCCAGACTTGTAGAAGGGGAGTAAGGCTTGGGCCAGTAGTTTTATATTTGATAGATTTTATTGCTGCTGCAATAGAGTTGCCTCTTCTTTTGATTACTTCTTTTTGTACATTGAATGTGCCATTATTGTCTATTATCAATCCTAAGTATTTGTATTGGTCAACTACTTCAATTGTTGAGTTAGCCAAGTGCTTGCAGAAATTAGAGGTTTCCTTTCTTGGATGAATCCTCATTACCTTAGTTTTATCGTAGTTGATGGTTAAACCATTGTTTGCTGAATATCTACTGGTTGTGTCTTATAGATGTTGAAGGCCAATGGGGGTTTGACCGACCAGCACGAGGTCATCTGCATACAGGAGGTTGGAGAGTAGCAGCCCTCCTATTTTTGGCGCATGCAAGTTACAAGTGTCCAGTTCAGACGATAGATCAGACATGTACAAGTTAAAAAGTGTCAGCGCCAAGACGCATCCCTGTTTGAGCCCCGTGGTTGTTGGGATTTTCCAGGACAGGAACTTACCATCTCCTAGCTTGACTTGAACCCACGTGTTTGTGTGGAGAAGTATTAACTGGTTTAGGAAAGCAGGTGTTTTTTTATTCTTGAGCGTGTGCCAGAGTTTCTCCTGTCGATTTTATCAAACGCTGACAAATAGTCAATGAAGCACATAAATAGAGGGTGTTTTGCTAATTTCACCCCATCCACCAATAGGGACAGGGCAAGTATGTTTTTAGTTGTTCCCATGCCCTTGCAAAAGCCCGTTGGATTGATGGGCATGATTGATTTTTCATCTGTCCAGGCAACGAGGTCTTCCAAAAGTAGGCAAGCGTAATATCTCGCTTCGATATCGATTAAAGCCACAAGCCTGTAGCTATTTGCGGAGTTCTTGTCCCCTTTCTTGTATATTGGGGATATGATTGACCCCCTCCAAGAGTCTGGGATGGTGTTACCTCCTGCGATTTGTGCAAACAACGGTAGCAGTTTGGAAGCCCAGTATTCCCAGTATTCCGGGTCTTTTTCTAATAGGCTTGACTTTAGCTATCCTGTCCTTGATCTAGCGAGTTGTGAACGAAAAATACTCGTTTCCTGATATAAAATTTTGATTGGAAGGGATTGCCTTAGAGATATGGCGTGTGCTCTGCTTCTGATCAGAATCAAAGTGGTGAAGCAGATGCGAGGCCCAAGCTTCCTCTGTCAGGTGAGAGTTGATTTTTTGAGTATTCAGGTTGGCTAGGCTGTTTATTGTGCGCCAGAATCTTGCACTGTTGTTTGAATTTGAGTCGTGTAACAGTATAGCCCACAGCTTTTCGTCCAAATCCCTTTTTGCCTGCCATATTATTTCTTTCTTTTCCGCTTTGAGTTGGGCTAGGTCCCTCTGTAAACTCGGATCCTGTCCTGTACGCCAAAGCCTGTGTTATGTTCTGTTTATTGCTTTCTTGAGATTGTGGAGATTTGAAGTTTTAGTGATAAGAAAATGTTTGTCTAAAGACCCGTTTGTCGCTGAAGCTGGAAGTACACTTGCCATGTGCTTTGCTCCTAGTGTTTTAATAAAGTATTCCCAGTGCGTTATCTTGTTTTTATCAGTCTCGTCCCTTTGTTCATCTGGTTGGTTGGTTGGTTGGTTGGTTTTAAATTTGATCCTCCTCAAATTGTCCGTGTATAGAGACTCGGGGTCCTCCGCAGGCTGATCTAGTGGTGATACAGTTATTCTTGTGGAGATATCCTGTGGCAGATAGTCACTTTGATCTTGGGTCCCTACCTGGAAGACTGTAATCATGCAGAAGAAAGATAAGGATACAAAGGTGTAGTCTATTAGCATGCTTGAGGTTGCACTGTGGAACGTTGCCGCCGGGGGCTGATCTCCCGGGAAGCGCCTATTTTGTGCCACAAAGCTTAGGTGTTCCAGATCCTTGACGAATTTCCTAGCGAGTACTGATTGTTGCATCTTGGTATTCAGCTCCTGACAAGGGATATTCCAGACGGTGTGTTGTTCTTAGAGTCACTTGTCCCTCGTCTGTGGTCCCATTAGGTGCATATTGAAGTCACCTGTCTGCAATAGATTTGAAGTTGGTTCTTCTGAGAGGAGCCTAATAATTTCTGCCTCCACCATTGTAACTCCTTTAATTTTGACTCAAGGATGTATATAGGAGTTTAGGAGTAGTATTTGTTGTATAGTGTTTCCAACCCGTATACTCACTCTGAGTGCTTTAATTGCATTGGTGGAAGATGTGAAGATATCAACATCTTCAGTCGCTGTTATTGTTTTTATTGATGAATAAATTGTTAGACCACCCTTTAGATGTCCAAATTTGGAGCCTTTCACTGCTGGAGTATGATGGGTTTTGAAGCCAAATAAATGGTAGGGTGCTTCTAGCCAGGTTTCTTTTAATCGGATGCGATGGAAGCCTTGAAAGTAGTCCAGAAGGTCTTTATCTGATGTTTAGTTACCCAGATCATTTATATTCCAGGAGCAAATTCGTAGGTGGCGATCGCTTGGAGGTGTTTGTTTTATCCTAAGTCAAGTACTCTCCTCGTGTTGGTTTATCGTCCTCGCTAGCCAGGACCAGTCATCTGACCTGATTACGCGGTGTTGATCATTCCTTTCCGATCGTGCATCCATACTGCGTGCGCCTTTAAGCACTTGTGACTGTGGGCCCAGTGAGGAGCTAGCTGCATTTGCTTGCTCTCTTTTGTATGGAATCAGTGGATCCGGGCAGCCAGACCTTTGATAGAGTAGTATTTTTATTCCCCAATCTTTAAGTTGGGGACTTTCGTCTAGAATCCTCCTCACTATATCTTCTGAGGACCAGGTTGTCTTTGTTCTTTCTCTATCAGAAATTTCTTTGATGTTTTTAAAGGCTATTCTTTCCAGATCGTGCATACCTATATCCGCCAAGTTTCTAATTGCTTAAACTAAATGTAAAATGTTGCCTCTGTTGAGGATATCCCCACAACCTCTCGATTTATATCCAGGGATAAACAGAATTGAGTCGTTTTTGAGTTGTAGTTGGCTGGCGGTTGGCAGTTTTGCCTGGATAGCTAATCCCTCTTCGGGTTGAGGGTTGGAGAGATCCACTCGGAGGCTGCAGTCTTCCCTGGTGGTAGTGGTTGGTTTCCTCGAGGTGACTGCCTCTCCAGGTTTTTTCTTGATAGAGTGTGCCGGAGCTCTCTTGCATTCGTGCTTTCTGGCTTCAACTGATGTATTTATAGATGGCTCTGTTAATTCATCCGCTTTCTTATCCGGTTAAGTTTCTAAATCCCCTAATATTTGAGTGGTCAAAGGGATTAGTTTGTTGTCTCTTTTCGTTTTCCTGGGAATGGTTACCTCTGCAGATCTTTTTTTGGTGGAAAATGCTGAAGCTCTGGTGCTTGCGTTCTTTGTGCTTCTATCTGATGTTTTTATAGATGGCCATTTTGGTTAATCCGCTATCACATTCACTTTGTTCTGAGTCCCTTAGAATTGAAGTGGTCAGGTGGCTCAATTTGTTGTCTCCTTCTTGGAACAGTAATTCCGTTGTTTTGCTAGCAGCTTGTCCCTTTGTCCAAGGTCTTGCGCTGCCTATATGGAAGTAGTCCAATATGTTATTTTTCTTCTTTCTCCCCTTTCTCCTCTGCTAGCGGCTATGTGTTGGTTCTTCTTTCCCCCCAGCATGGGGCTTTTCTGAAGCATCTGGTTCAAGCTTTATGTGTGATGGTTCTTCCAGGTGGTGGTCATGGCTATGTTCTGGGCCCCTTCTGTTCTCTAGTGTGTTATGGCAGCCAGGATCCTTGCTTTTTTGATCGGAAGTTTCTGTGGCAGCGCTGAACGGTCTGACGATTGGGTCCTTGGCTGATCGTATTTCGTTGTAAGAATCCTTTGGAGGGGGGGGAGGAGCCTAGCGCTTGACCAAGATGGCCGCGTGAGCTTTGAGCTCCCGAGACCCTCGTGCCCTCCGTCGTCTATCCTGTACATAATCCTGTTTGTATGCATGGCACCGTGTAGATGACTTGTCAGGGAGGCGATCGATGCCACCCGAGGTCGAATCGCCCACCGGGAACCGGAGTTATGCATGGCGGAAGATTGAGGCCCATCTCCGAGGGATGCCAGGGGCTCGAGTTGGCAGGATGCCCGACCTCTAATTGAACAACAGCGGCCAGGCGAGGTGTGAACTGCCGGACGGAGGTCCCTATCCTTTCACTTTCACTTTCTCGCCCTTTGTCTGCCCAGCCCAGGGAGTGCTCGCGTCTGCTTTATCATCATTTGGACGCTCTGCATGCCACACTGGCGACCCATCGTAAGACGGAGCACTCCTGCTCTCTCTCGCTGAGAGAGGGCAGTCCTGTTTGACCCGACTTGCTCGAGCCCACCATGTCGGGCAAAGCAGAGGTGGATCGGCCGAAGCCCAAGGCCACCAGGCGGGGAGCCTACACTCAAGCCAATAACATGGACCGCTATGCCCAGCAGAAGGGGTCACCGGGTGCACCGAGCCAGTCCCCGGATACACAGAAGACTGCTTCGCCCTTGGCCCCGGAGCTCTCACTGCAGGATGTCATGGGTGCACTTGACGGGCTGCAGACTTCGATTGGGAGACAGTTTGATGCCCTGGCGCACAAAGTGGATACCATCTTGGTGGATGTTAATCTGATCCGCGCGGATTTGGGCAAAACAAATGAACGGGTCAAATCCCTGGACATCAAGACCACGGGCCTCGCCGATGATGTCTCGGACCTGCAGACCGAGGTCCGTAAGTTGCGGACCGAGCATGATCTCGCAGCCCGTCGGCTGGAGGACTTCGAGAGCCGGGCCAGGCGCAACAACGTGCGCGTTATCGGGGTCCCGGAGTCCTCGGACGAGATTTCAGTGGACCTGCTCGTGGAGGACTTGGTGCTCAATCATCTGCAGCCTAAGGGTCTAGGGAAGTTCTTCGCAGTTGAGCGGGCCCATAGAGTGCCTGGTGGGCGGCCCAAGGTGGGAGCCACACCGAGGCCGATCGTCGCCCGGCTCTTTCATTTTCGGGACCGGGACGCTATCCTGCAGGCCTCGAGGGTAACGGGCCCGGTCCCCTTCCAGATCGCGTCGGTGAATTTCTATCCTGACTTCACCCAGCAGGTACAGAGGCAGCGGCAGGGCTTCCTGGGGGTGAAGAGGAGGCTTCGGGAGAGGGATCTGAAATACGCCATGCTCTTCCCTGCCAGACTACGTGTGGTGTTTGAAGACCGAACATTCTTCTTTGAGTCGCCTGCCATGGCGGATGAATGGCTGGACGCTCTGCCTCGACGACGCACGGAAGAGGACACGGCCGTAGACGGGGACAGTGGCCGGGATGAACAAGGTTGATGTATTCTGTCCGGACTGACTCGGACTGACTTTAGATAATGACTTGCAGTAAACACGGAGGTTGTGGGAGGACGAGGGGAGCTCTTTCCTCCCTTAGGGTACTTTTTGTAGGTTTTGGGTTTGGTAGGGCGACAGGCACACTGCAAGTTGGGGGGGCTTTGTAAGCTGCAGCAGGGGTGCAGGGTGGGGGGGGTTTCCGGGATTTTGGGGTTGTTGTTGGGGGGTTTGTTTCAGCAAGGCATAGTGATTATTTCCAGGACTGTTCCATGGGGGCTCTTCGGGTGTGGGGTGGGTCTCTTTACGTTTGGGGATGGGGGGTAGGGGTTTAAGTGTTATAAGCTGGAATGTGAATGGTTTGGGGGATCGCATTAAGCGTGGGATTGTTTTGCAATTCTTGAAACGGTCATTGCCGGATGTCGCCCTGCTGCAGGAGACGCATCTTATAGGTAATACGTGCTATGCCCTGAATAGGAAGGGTTATAAATTCATAGCTCATTCGGGATTCTCCTCTGGGTCCAGGGGTGTGGGCATCCTAGTCAGAGCCTCGCTACCGTTTGAGGTGGACTCCACCATTGTTGATGATAGGGGGAGGTTTGTGGCGGTGGCGGGGCGGTGGGAAGGGAGAACTTTGGTTTTAGTTTCGGTTTATGTCCCGCCGGCCCTGCAGGCCTCCACTTTCACAGATCTGGGTAGGGCCCTGCTGGATCTCCCGGGGGGTATGCTTGTAGTGGGAGGTGATTTCAACGCTGTTGGCTCCGGCCTGCTGGATAGATACCCGCCCAGAGACACGGGGGGGGGGCTCAGAAGTGGCTTCCAGACTTTCTAGATACGCTTGGCCTGATAGACTGCTGGAGGCTCCGGCACCCCACACAGACCCAATACACTTTCCACTCCGGGGCGCATGGTAGCCTTTCTAGGATTGACTACCTACTCACTCTGGCTGCGCATGCCTCATTGGTGTCTGAGGCCAGGCACATGGCGCGTGGTATATCTGACCATTCGCCGGTGTGGGTCAGGCTGGATCTGGGTCGAGAGGGAGGGGGAAGGGTGGCCCCTATCAACCCTTGGTATTTCCGAGACCCCAAGATGCGCAGCGCGCTGGTAAAGACAGTAGATAATTTTTTCAAGGACAATCAGGGATCCGTGGACTCGGCAGTGTCGCTGTGGGAAGCATTTAAGACCGTGCTGCGAGGGGAAGCCCTCTCCCTTGTAGTGGCTGCCAAGCGGCGGAGAGATGGCGAGGTTTTGCAGGTTGAGGAGGAGATCACGGCTTTGGAGGGAGCGCTGGAGGAGGAGCTAACAGAGGCCTCACTGCATGAGCTGTGCTTGAAGCAATCCGAGTATAAGGACCTGGTGACGGATGCCGCTAAGATCCTCGGTAGGGAACAGCAGGGCCGTCTGTATGATGTTGGTGACAAGGCCGGGAAACTCCTGGCTTGGCTGGACAAAAAAGAACGGGTCAATAGAGTAGTGCCGGAGTTGACGGGAGAGGGGGGAGAGGTGATTGTGGAACCTGAGAGGATTGTGCAGTGTTTCTCGGACTATTTCCGTACGGTTTATGCCTCAGTGTCGGACAGGCCGCCCGAGGACTCGCGTGACCTCCTGAGTGATATTGCATTGCCCTGTCTCTCTGATATAGATAGGGACGATCTAGATGGTGACATAACGGTCGATGAGGTGGCGGGGGCTATCCGCGCGTTGAACTCGGGCAAGGCCTCGGGTCCGAACGGCTTGCCGGTCGACCTGTACAAGCTATTTCCGGATAGGGTTGCCCCTCACCTGCGCGCCATGTTCGTGGAGGCGCGGGGGAGTGGGGCCCTCCCGTTGGATCAGCGACTGGCGACGATTGTGGTTATACACAAAGAGGGCAAACCCCGAGATAAGTGCGCCTCATATAGGCCTATCTCACTCCTTAACGCAGAGCCGAAAATTCTGGCTAAAATCCTGGCGGCCCGGTTGATTAGGGTACTCGGTGACTTGGTCCATCCGGATCAATCCGGATTCATCCCGCACCGTAACACAGCGTTAAATCTTCGGCGCCTTCATGGTGTAATCGCCAGGGCGGGCACGCTGCGTGAACCAGCCATTGTGGCGTCTCTCGATGCCACGATGGCCTTTGACACGGTGGAATGGGCATATTTGTGGGCCGTGTTGACCAAGTTCGGCTTTGGTCACGGTTTTGTGAGCTGGGTGAGGTTGCTGTATGAGGGCCCTCTCGCGAGTGTGGTGGTAAATGGCCGGGCGTCGACTCCGTTTCAGCTTGGGAGGGGTACTCGGCAAGGTTGTCCCCTGTCGCCATTGTTGTTTGCCCTCGCCCTTGAGCCGCTGGCTGCGTGGATACGCTGGCACCCGGATATACGGGGACTTAGATGGTCGCCTGAGCACGAGGACCGTATATCGCTCTATGCTGATGACATCCTGTTGTATCTTGCTTCACCCAAGAAATCACTTATAGTGGTCTGTGACGTACTCACATCTTTCGGTAGGAACTCGGGTCTCGTTATCAACTGGAGTAAATCGTATTTATATGTTCTTAGTGGCGAGGTTCCACCAATCCCTCGAACTTGTTCGATCCAGGTTGCTCAGCAGGGCCTCGTGTATCTGGGGATCTTTATCTCCATGGATTCTGCCGTGCGATATGAGAGGAACCTGCTCCCCCCCCTAGCGCGCCTGAGGCGGGATGTGGAGGGCTGGCGGAGGCTGCCGCTCTCCCTCGTTGGGCATGCGGCCCTGTTCAAAATGATGTCTCTTCCCCGGTTCCTTTACGCACTGCAGAATACTTTGGATTGGGTACCGGCCAACTACTTTCGGGAGGTCGAAGGCCTCCAACGAGCGTTGCTGTGGGACGGGCGGCCGCGAATAGCTATTGCAAAGTTGACGCTCCCATGGTACGACGGGGGTATTGCACTTCCAGACATCCGACGGTACTATTGGGCCACCAAGCTGAGTGCGATTAATCATGGGTTTTATGGCCCGGCCCTCAGCCCTGGGTATGCCATGGACAGGTGGTTGCTGCGTGGTGGTAACTATTACAGGGCGTTGTATTCGCGGTCCCTGGACTCGTCCCTCACGGGGCCCACTGGTGTGGCGGTGCGTGTGTGGAAGATGGCAACTGACTCGCTGGGCTGGAAGGATAGGCTCACCCTCGCTACCCCCGCTGTTTGAATCTGAGAGATTGGGTAGGCTTTGGCACACAAGGCTTTGACAAATGGGACTTGATCGGCATCTCTAGGGTCGGAGATGTCCTGATTAAGGGGAGGGTGAAGTCCATTGAAGAGTTGCAGAAGGAGTATGAGCTGGGGCCATCTGAGTTTTTCCGCTATATCCAGGTGCGTCACGCCCTCCGATCAGTCCTCATAGAGGGTGAGAAGGTGCCTGAGTCCTCTCCTTTGGAGGACCGGGTCCTTGATGGTCATATGCCCGAGAGCACGATCTCGCTCATCTATAAGAAACTGATCAACGTCCGGGCGGATATGCTTCTGGGGTTGAGGGACCAGTGGTCTAGGGATGGCCTCGAGTTGGATGACGAGGATTGGCAGTCTGCTGTTTCCTCTCCTAAGGAGGTTGCGATCCCGTCGCGTCTGAGGCTGGTGCAGCTTAAAATACTGCATCGAGTGTACGTGACGGGGCCAAGGCTGGTTCACATGGGATTCTCGGAGGACGGCCTATGCAGGAGGGGATGTGGTATGGTGGGTACTTTCCTGCATATCATTTGGGAATGTGGTGTCACCACGGAATTCTGGCGGAGAGTCCATGCAGTGATGGGGGAGGTGACGGGCATTGCTATGCAGCCAGAAGCGCGGTGTTGTCTCCTGAATGTCTGGGGGCCCACTGATCACAATGCGGCGCAGACCCAATGGGTGACTCTGGGTAACATGGTCGCTAAGAGAGATATAGCGCGATTGTGGGGATCCGTGGGCCCCCCCACATTGACCGCGTGGAAAGAAAATATGGACTGGAGCATGCTAAGGGAGAAGACGGTATATTGCGCTAGAGGCCGCCCTCGGAAGTGGCACGCCATCTGGGGGCGGTGGAACCAATACAGGGGGGGAATTTGTCTTGCCCCTGATTTGGATCCCCCCGAGGAACAGCTTTCCTCCTAACCTTCTTTCCAGCTCAGTATGGTTAATGGACTTCTTTGGCCTCTGCTGTCCCCCTTCTTCCTCTTTTCACGGTACTGTAAATGGTAGACGATTGGGGTCCTGCCTCCCCTGGGGGGCTATCACCATGGGCATTCAGTGTTCTTGCCTTGCTGGGGGTTGTTGTGTGTTTTGTGTTTATTTAAAAAATGGAATCTTTGCACTCCTCCTTCACTGTACTGTGGACGCGTCTCTGTTCCTCTTTACCGAAGCTGCCGAACCTCCGGGTTGTCGGCTGAATAGCTGTGTCCAGACTTTTGAAAATAAAGGTTTTAAAAAAAAAAAAAAAAAAAAAAGAATCCTTTGGAGGGCCCTTTGCCCCTTCTATGTTGGCCGTGTCCTCCTGACAGCTGGTTGATCCCATTAAGGGGCCTTTTGTTTGAACCTCCTGAGGTAAAGTGCTGGGACTTTTTGATGTTTTCCTGATATCTGCCAGGATATCACACATTACCTCTGGAAAGGTGGAGAGTTTATCGACAATAGCAAAGCAGGTGCAGAGCGTTGGGAGTAGTTGGATGTCTGCCTGGGCCCTTTTTATCAAGTTATTCATGTCTGATAGTCTGCAGTCAATATTTGAGATATGGATGGCCACTGAATTAAGGATCGATAATTGAACATCCATTTTGTCCGAATGATAATGCATTGACTTGATGGAGAGCTGCATGGTGTCCAGTAAAGATTCCCAGAGCTTGTCTGAGTCTAATTGATTAGATCCTTTAGTGTCAGTTTGCTGGGCAGGAATGGCCTTTGCCTGCCAGGCGGCAGAAGAATGGAAAAGCTCTTGCTGATCTTGGTTGTAAGTTATTTGGGATAAAGTGCGCTTTGTAAGTCCTCCATGGTTCCCAATTCCCTGCCCAGAGTTGTTTTGTCTGAACTACTAAAAGAAGTGGTAGGTTGTTTGTTAGGCAGGAGGGGGAAGTCAATGCTGGAACAGTTGGTTGCAGTTGAGTTATCCTGTTTTGGTGTTCTATTGTAATTTCTCCTTAGGCTCTTTGCCCCGCTGGGGCTGATCTCGGTGTGCCGTACTTCCCTACCTGACTCTGGGCTGGTATAGTTAAAGTCCTTCTGTCCCAGAGGTTTTTGTAACTGTGGCGCTAGAGGATCACTACGCTTCTCTTCCTCAATGTACATGACTTCATTATGTGTTGGCGTGGGACCATGTGCCAAGCTTTCTGGGGTCTCTATGAGTATCACGTTGTTGGTTGGGGTGAAGGGGTTGAGCTAGAGGCAGTTGTAGATGCTTTTCCAGTATTTTGAGAATTTATCTCATAAATTAAATTTGTTCTCCCAGAAAAGATTTCAATAATTGGTTCAAGTGGTATACCTCTGCCAGGTTCAATCCTAGTGGAAAGTGTTCCTGCTATTGTTGTCTGGTTCTCCACAAAAGCTATTTCCCTTTTTGGTGCTTGGCAAGATCCAATGCGGTCTCTCTTTGTTACGGCACTGGTTTTAGGGCTGGGCACTAACCCCCCTTGCTGTCCTTCCTAATATGGGGTACTTGTGACTATGGGCTTGTTTTCCCTGTTGCCTTCTGTACCTTTGCTGCCTTGATCAGGCGTATCAGCCTTGGGACCCAGATGGTCTGTTTTCACCGGGCACAAGGGAGAGGGGAGTCCGTTTAGACTCTCATTGCTTGTGCAGAGGGCTGACCCTGCGTCCCTCAGAAATGCAAATTTTGTGTAGATCTTTCGGTGATGGCTGGTTGTTGTAGTTTTTGTGTTCAGTTCATGGCCTGCGACATCTACCGGGATCTGGTTGGGGTTTTCTCCCATCATTAAGTTCTCCTTGCTGGCTATGTCAGTTAAACCTTTGCTCTTTTTTTCCCTTTTATTCAGTATGGATGTGACAGTTAGTCCTTGCCTTCCTGATCTCCTCTCATCAAAACCCTTGTGCACCTGTTCTTCCTGTGGTTCTTATGGTTCCTGTACTTCTTAAGGTTCTTTAGGGTCTTTTTATTATAGGTAGGTCCTTAATATTGTGGTATTTTTAAATAAGGATCCTATTTTCAATTTTTCTGCCCTTTTTGGTGTTTAAATTCAGCCCTTTTATTATATGTTATTTGTTGTTTATTGTTTGTTATTTGTTTGATTGTATGTTGGTTTTCTATTTTTTTTTTATTTCCTCTGGTTTTTCCTAGAGTAACTCTCTTCTCCTTTAGTTTCCTTTGATTTTCTTTTAATTTATTGTGGTTGTTTTCCCCGTCTTTAACCTTGCCTGTTATCTTGCCTTTAATCTTGCCTTTTTATAGCCGCTACCGTGATACTAAAGGTGTTGCTGATGGTTACTAATGGATGCTGGTAATAGATGCTGTTAATTACTGGTGAGTGGTGTTTTGTAGACTGTAGTCTTTTGAACTTGAGGACAGCTTCAAGGGCAGCAGTTTTTGCAGTCTAACGGGTTGTTTGCCATTCTCTACAAAAGAAACTCACTGTGAGGCAGCTCCCGTGGGTCCCTGGAGAGCACTCCAAAAAGACTACTGCATGGCCCCCTGCGTGGCTCAGGGACACAGCTCCGGCACTGCCCCAGCACAACCCAACCGCTGTGCTTAGCTCCCAGCCCCCCAAAAGAAGCATCCACCGGAGCGGCAAGGTGGGAAGCAGGGAGCAAGGTAGGTGGATTGGTGGGAGGGAGGCAGAGAGTCACGCTAGAGAGCCACAGGGCCAGCTGGGAAAGCACTCCGCGGTCACTGCGCTTACCCTCTGCCACCGATTCTCCCCCAAGGTTTGTGTCCTGCAATTGTCCTGCAGGACTGCGTCTCCTGCCACTTGCCGCCGACCGTAGCCCGGGGGAGCTTCTACGTTGTCTCGGTTTCTCGGTGTAGCACGTGCGGTCCGCCTCCAATCTCTCATGCGATCTCCAGAGGTCATCAACAGGGAAATGACTTCTGTATGGATATCTGCGGTATCCCCATCCTCTTGTTCTTCAGAAAATAAAACATAAAACTCACCTCTTCTGGCCGCCACTTGAGCCTTCTTTTTAAAGCGGGCATTGGCAGTGTGGCTGTCTGCGAGATGCATTGTTACCTGATCTTCAAAATGTGCTTTGTGGCTGTTTGGTATAACATTCTGCCTTCTATCGAGTGCTTACATTGCAGTGTATGAGGGACCATTAAGCATCCTAAAAATATACTAAATTATCCCATATTTAATTACATCTCATGGAAGCTTTCTTTATTAATGCAATAGGTTTCTGTAATAATTTCGTTATTACTCAAGCGCAACCCTCACATTACAATAGCCACATAATTAAGTTTTGTTCTCATTCTAGAAATTTTATTTTTAGATCATTACCACCAACATTTTTACTACCAGTGCCAACCTTACCTAGTCCAATACGAGTAACATTATTACCACCATCACCAATATTGCTGCCACCACACTATCACCATCATGATTATCTCAATCACCATTAAAACCACTACAGTTATAGCCCTGGTGCTGGTTTTTACCATTTGGCATAGCTGTGTCCTCCAGTGGCGGAGTTCTGGCGTCAACTTTTTGAGACTCTCACTGCCACTGTGGACTCTCCTGTCACACCTGATCCTTTACTCGCACTATTGGGATACAGAAAGCCCCTGCGTAAAAAGTTGCGCAAATTAATAGCAATGGGTCTTCTCTTGGCCATAGGCAGGCTTGCCATGAGATGGATGCGGGGGCCTTTACCAACAGTGGCCGAATGAGAAAGAGACATGGTGTACTGTAACACCCAATCAGACGTATACAGAGAATTACTTCCACCTTCCTCCCGTCCCTTAAGCTTTTGGGGCCTTTTTGCTCAATATCAGGAGTCCAAACGCACCGCTACTGCGGACTCGGCGGACTAGTGTGGTCTGATACATTATCGTCTGCCCGCCAAGGTCATCTTTACAGAGAGGCGATGGTTTACTACTGTGACGCTAATGTGGGGTTATTATTTCAGTATTTTCAATATGTATTCTCAGGGGATGCTACTGTGCAGTTGCTATTCTGTTAATGGAATGTCATGGATCCTTTTCCTCCTCCTCATATTATTCAAATGATGTTTTTGTACTCTGTATGTGACCTGCGCATTTTTCAGTTTGTTTTCTTTATTTTTTGTGTATCGTTGATTGTATTTGTTTTGTACTTTTGTTCAGTGTCTTTGAAAAATCTCAATAAATAACGTTTAAAAAAAACCACTACAGTCACCATATTCATCGTCATTATTGATGCCAGCACCTTGTCACCACCACCACTGCCATCAAAGCCAATAGGTCTGGCCTTAAAGAGCTAACATATGCAAGTTATCTGAATCAGCATATGCTGTTTTCGCGTATTTCAGAAATCTGACTTTGCTAGTCCTTGTTTAAAGTGACGATAGACACCAATAAGGAGGAGGAAAGTGCAAGATATACATTACCAGCAGCAACAGGCATGGTGTATACTAAATTCATCAATTTTGCTGTTTCAGAATGTAGATGTTTACAGTTTTGCAATATTGTGTGCAGGAAGATGGCTAGCGCACTTGCCCTGAGTGTGCTATTGGTTTACGCTCTGTTCAATGTGAGACACTAAATACATTTTTGTTTAAACGGATGGTCTAATGAGATGGTGTTCAAATACCTATTCTTAGGGCTTTCCCAATAAAGTGCTGTTCACTGCCTGTTGTGTCTGTCCTGTGCCTTCTCATTTGCAGTGTTTTCTTTTTAAGGGCGTATCTACTGATGTGACACCAATTTCATTGGCATATGCTGATGTCCCAGGTAATTTTGGTCTTTGACCAAGCTGGATGCATTCTCTTTCCTGTATTATACTCTCTTTGTGTGGATTGATTTTCTCTTTAGGCTGTGAGAGTGTAATTTCAGATCGATCTCTGAGTTTTGCTCAATTATATAACATCTTGAGTGTCAACGCATACCGACTTCTCGCTGGACACACATCAGCAACTGCCTTTCTGTATGCCGGCTTCTTTTCCTCTTGATAAAGATATGTAGTTAGCATTAAGGTGAAATCCTCAACAAGAGAAACGTTTATTTTCACTCATTATTCAACAACACCATCTACTCCCAGCATCCACAAACTTTGTACATAAGTATGGTAGGGGAAAGTGAAGATTGTATGGACCTCTTCAGAAACATCAACCACCATATGAAGAAGCAATGCAAAGGCTTGATGGGTTTCACAGTTGAGTATTTGACTCACGTTTGCTAAGACCAGATTCAATAACAGTTTTCAAACCCAATGCTCAGAAACCTCAACGGTCATGAATCCTAATTTTGAAACCCGTGGTTAACAGCTGAATTGTGGGCTGATTGAATGGCTCTTTGTCCAACATGGACACAAAGTCAAAAGGCATCACAGTCCATTTGAGATTTTACAGGAAAGCAACGGGTTTTAGGAAGACTAAGAAAATGTTGCTCGTCTTCGGTATTGATCTTTCTGGTGGATACTCTATCACCTGCAGATCGGTCACTCCATGAATCTCTCCCAGATGTCAGACTGGATCCGGAAACCAAGCAACAGACTTTTTGACCCACACACTTGGAGGTGGATATGAGCTTAAGGAACTTGGGGTAATGCAGTAAACAATCTACATTCTCATTAATACCAGGAAGCACAGTAAACACTCTCCAGGGTGGTTACTGTACTGGTTATGAGCAGCTGGGTCATGAGGAATCTACAAGTAGAGAGAGCCTCCACCAGAGAGATCGCAATCAAAGGTAAGTAACTTTCTTCTGATGGGTATTTCTATCTGCAGGTTCTTCACCTCCTGATTCAATGCCAAAGCAGTACCCGAAAAAGGCAGGTCTGAGGAGAAAACTAAACAGCTCTAGGCACAGGCAAACAGGAAGCACAATATGAAAAACATCCAATCACATGACTTAGGAAGTGACCAAAAAGCACCAAAATGAAGCAATATCTCAACCTTAGGGGAACATCCTTGCATGCCACAGAATAATAGCAACCAGCCATAAGAGGGAACAGATGGAAGAGAAAATACGATTCCTACATGGGAATGTTCAGTAGCGTGGGACTAACGGTCCGACATACAAAAAGAAGTCAATGCCAGCAAGCCCAAAGCAAAAGCCACCCAAAGGAAGGATTCAGAATATTCCCAAACCCATCTCCCCTAAAACATAACTGGGCAAGGACAAAAATAAACCATCTAAACACAATAACCGCTTTGGAGCACAATATAACACAAGGGTGCCTTGATGTAATCACCCAACAAATCACAACCTCCCAAACCAAAGAAATACTCTCCTACATCGGAGACGATTTAAGGCATGGGCAAAGAGGACTCTGACCCAGGGCCCCAGCCTTTCATGGGGCCCCCTGATAGTGCCAGTTCTGTTCTGCAGAGGTTTGCCCTGGTGACCTTGAGGAATTCAACAGATTATTTTAAATACTGTTTCTCTTTCATCTATTTTTGATGTGAGCAAGTCTATTACAGACATTATTGAAGAGAAATGTTGTATTTATGTTTAATGCAATATCCATAAATAAAGTTTCTTTTAGATAAAAACAGGACCTCGTATATAAAAAGAAAAATAGGAGGGTGTCACTGAGATCATTTGTAGTAATATGAGTGAGCTGCTGCTGTGTTAGAATATTGAAAACACGGGTAACCTGCCATGAAAATTAGATGTAACAATTTTAGAATGTGTACGACTGTGCTTGTGCACTGTAAGTGACCCGGACAAAGAGGGCATGAAGGAGCTGAAACTGGGTTATACATTCAAAACTGTTCAAACAGGGTGGAGGAGCCTAGCGCGCATCCAAGATGGTTGCGTGAGCACAGGGCTCCCCGGACCCTCGCTGCTCCTCGGAATTTATCCTGACTTTATCCTGCCTTGGTTGATGGAATCTGGAAGACGAATGCTGGCTGAACACTAAACTCCTTTCGGAAATCAAATCGGACCTGGCAATCCTGAGTTATGGTGGTTTGAACTTTTGAGGCCCAACCGATGGCTGTGCCCGAAGGGAAGGTGATCAGTGGAGCCGGGGCGTAGTTGAACAACAACGGCAGCGGGGCTGTGCCAGTGGCCGTCACATCACTTTCGGTTTCACTTTTGGATCTCTGAGGGGCTGGACAGTGGACTTGCTTGGTGCGACTGGGCTTTCACTTTGCCTTCGCTTGATGCCTGTGTCTTCGCCTGCTACCAGTGTGCCCATCGACGGTGGTCCCTTCGCTCCGCCACATTGCGGCCTCTGGTGCGGCCCGCGTCTGCTTGGCCTGTGCCCCCTCGACGCTTCCTCGGTGGTCCCCTTCGGCGAACGTGGTTCTCATGGGAGGCAAGGGAGACCCCGAGAGGCGTAAGACCAAGACATCCCTACGTGGGGGACCGGTCCAGACGAACAACATGGACCGCTACACTCAGGGTAAAGGATCTCCTGGGACGGCCAGTGTCCCCCCGGATGATGCCCGTGGTGGCCCGTCCGCTTCTCCGGATCTGTCCCTGCAGGACATCATGGGCGCCATTAATGGCATCAGGGAGACCATCGCTACGAAGTACGAGGCCTTGGCCCGTAAAATCGACACGGTGGCCATTGATGTTACGCTAATCCGGGCGGATCTCTCTAAGACCAACGAGAGGGTCCAATCGCTGGATGTGCGGACGTCCTCCCTTGGTACGGACGTGTCGGACCTGCAGACTACTCTCGGCGATCTCAAGTCGGCCAACGATCTGATGGCCCGGCGGCTGGAGGACTTCGAGGGACGGGCCCGACGCAATAACATCCGCGTCATAGGCGTTCCGGAGACCTCCGACAACCGCCCGGTTGATCTCATGGTTGAGGAGCTCATCCTCTAACAGCTTGCCCCCGCTGGCCTGAGTAAGTTCTTCGCCGTGGAGCGGGCCCATCGAGTTCCAGGTGGTCGGCCGCGACTGGGGGCCCCCCCGAGGCCTATTGTTGCGAAACTTTTTCATTACAGAGACCGAGATGCGATTCTGCAGGCCTCACGGGTCCATGGCCCGGTCCGATATGAGAACTCGTCCATTAATTTTTTCCCGGACTTCACCCAACTTGTCCAGAAACAGCGGATGGGCTTCCAGGGGGTGAAGCGTCGTCTCCAGGACCTCGGTCTCAAGTACTCTATGCTTTTTCCTGCAAGGCTCCGAGTGGAATATGAAGATCGGACTACCTTTTTTGACTCTCCTGCGACTGTGTGACTGGCTGGATTCGCTGCCGGACTGGGGCGACCGGACTGGGCCCTCTGCCGGTACCGAGGGTGGCGGGTCTCCTTCGGAGTGACTTTTGGTCCTTGACTTTGCCATTTTGTACTGTTCGGCTGGGTTCTACTTCTTTTGTGCATTTTGTTTCATTATGATCTGTGTGGGGGGCGGGCGGGGACGGGTCCCTTTCCTCCTCCGGGGTCTTTTCGTAGAATGGGGTTTGTAGGGCAACAGGCACACTGCAAGTTGGGGTGGTTTTTTGGACCGCAGGGGTGCAGGGTGGGGGGTGTTGGATTCGGGGGGGGGGGGGGGGTTGGTGGGTGGGTGGGGTTGTTTGGATTTGTGTTTTTTGTTTTCAAGGCGAAGTATTGGCTATGGTTCAGTTTCGGGTGTTGCGCTATTTGCTAGGGGACCTTTGATCTACTGGAGGGGATGGGGGGGGACGGGTTGAGATTGATGTCTTGGAACGTCAATGGATTGGGGGACCGTATCAAACGGGGTGTTGTGCTGCAATATTTGCGTCGTCTGACTCCTGATGTGGTGTTCTTACAGGAGACGCATCTGGTTGGTAATGTTTGTCATGCCATGAACAGGGGGGGATACCGACTCGTGGCCCATTCTGGTTTCACCACTGGTTCGAGAGGGGTAGGCATTCTCCTGCGATCTTCACTTCCGTTAGAGATCACCAGGGTAGCCCTAGACGATAGAGGGCGCTATGTGGCTCTGACTGGGAGGTGGGAGGGGCAGTCCCTTTCCTTGATCTCGGTCTATGTTCCCCCGGGCCTCCAGAACTCCACCTTCTCAGACTTGGGTCGTATGCTGCTTGGGCTTCCTGACAGTCTTTTGCTTATGGGTGGGGACTTTAATTCGGTTGTCTCGGGAGACCTGGATCGCCACCCGCCCAGGGCCCTCCCTGCTGCCCAGGCGTGGCTCGGCGGACTCCTGGAGACCTTCGGTTTGGTGGATTGTTGGAGGTTAATGCATCCGACACAGTGTCAGTACACATTTCACTCTGGGGCCCATGGGAGTCTCTCCAGATTGGATTATTTCCTTATGCCCGCGGTTCAGGCTGCTCGGATTCGAGAGGTTAAACACCTGGCCCGGGGTATCTCTGATCATTCCCCACTGTGGTTGCTTTTTGACACTGGGACGCGGTCCGCTGGCCGGATCGCTCCTATTAACCCTTGGTACCTGCGAGACCCCAAGATCCGTGATAGCCTGATTAAGTCGATTGATCAATATTTTCTTGAGAATGAGGGGTCGGTGTTGTCCTCGGTATCCCTGTGGGAAGCTTTTAAAGCAGTGCTCCGCGGGCATGCCCTGTCCCAGATAGTGGAGGCTAAGAGGGTTAAGAGAGAGGCGGTGGTGACGCTGGAGACTGAAATATCGGGGCTGGAGGCAGCCTTGGAGGCGGGTGTCACTCCGGATGGGCTGCATGCCCTCAGCCTGAAGCAGTTTGAATATAAGTCTCTTGTTACTGACGCTGCCAAGACCATGTATAGGGAGCAGCAGGGTAGGTTGTATGATGCCGGAGACAAGGCGGGTAAGCTGATTGCCTGGTTGGACAAGAAGGAGAGAGTGAATCGTGTGGTCCCGGAGCTTCGGGCTTCGGATGGAGTGTGTGTGACTGAACCTGGTGAGATTGTGGAGTGTTTTGCTGACCACCTCCGGGCTGTGTACTCCCCGGTGTCTGATAGAGATGAGGACGACTCTCGTCTTCTGCTGCGGGATATTGCCCTGCCCGGCTTATCCGTCGAGGACCGCGAGCTGATGGATGCCCCTTTGTCTGTCGACGAGATTGCTACTGTGATTCGCTCCCTTCGCTCGGGCAAGGCTATGGGCCCCAACGGCCTGCCGATTGAACTGTATAAATTACGCCCGGATAAAATCGCGCCTTTCCTCCGTCATATGTTTCAGGAGTCGCTCGAGAGGGGTTCCCTTCCCGACGACCAGCGTCTGGTTACTATAGTGGTGATTCCCAAGGATGGTAAGCCACGTGACCGCTGTGCCTCATATAGGCCTATTTCCCTACTAAACGCCGAACCCAAAATCCTTGCTAAGGTCCTCGCTAATCGCTTGCTGAGCGTTATATGTGACTTGATACATCCGGATCAATGCGGCTTCATCCCACATCGTAATACCGCTCTCAACTTACGGCGTCTGCACGGCGTCCTCGCTAGGGCGGAGTACTTCTCTGAACCGGCCATATTGGTTTCCTTAGACGCCACGATGGCCTTTGATACCATTGAGTGGCCATTCCTTTGGGCCGTCTTGGCGAAGTTTGGTTTTGGGGAGGGGTTCCTTAGCTGGGTGAAGCTCCTTTATGCTGGACCAATGGCTCAGGTTGCTGTCAATGGGCGGGTTTCTCGGCCTTTCGCTCTCGGGAGGGGAACTAGGCAGGGGTGCCCGTTGTCCCCGCTGCTCTTTGCTCTCGCCTTGGAACCGCTCGCTGCCTGGCTCCGTTGGGAGCCCTCGATTAGGGGGCTCCGGTGGGCCCCAGGCTTCGAGGATCGGGTCTCATTGTACGCGGATGATATTCTCTTGTATCTCACCTCTCCGCGGAAGTCGCTCAATGTTCTCTTTGATGTCCTTACTTCCTTTGGGAAAAATTCGGGTCTGATAATTAATTGGTCCAAATCTTGTGTGTATCCTATCTCTGGTGGCCTTCCTCTCTTGCCGCCTCGGCTTCCGCTCCAAATATCTCAGTCCGGCTTTAAATACCTGGGGGTGAACGTTTCGTTGGATCCGGCGGTCCGCTATGAGCAGAATCTCCTGTCTCCACTCTGGCGTTTGAGGGCGGATACGGCTCGGTGGTGTAAGTTGCCCTTGTCTCCACTTGGTCGCGCGGCGCTGTTTAAAATGATGTCCCTTCCCAGATTTCTTTATGCACTCCAGAACTCCTTCGATGTCATTCCGGCGGCCTACTTTAGGGAAGTGGAGAGTTTGCAGAGGAGACTGGTTTGGGACGGGCGAGCGCGTATCGCTTTGGCAAAGCTGACTCTCCCCTGGTATGACGGGGGCATCGCGCTTCCTGATATTAGACGGTACTATTGGGCCTCCCAGCTGTCTGCCATTAACCATGCTACGTACGCTCCTGGTTTGAACCCGGCATATGAGATGGATAAATTCCTGATTCCCGGCGGTAACTATAACAGAGCGCTTTACTCTCGATCCGCTGGTAGGACCCTTACGGGCCCTACTAGGATTGCGGTACGTGTGTGGAAGGCGGCGAACGTAGCGATGGGCTGGAGTGAGCGTTTAACGTGTGCCACTCCTTTATTCGCCTCAGAACGCTTGGGAAGCCTCTGGACAACGAAAGGCTTCGAGCACTGGGACACGATTGGCATCAGCAGAGTGGGGGACCTGTGGGTTAAAGGTGCGGTTAAATCCTTCGCGGTGCTCCAGAGCGAGCACGAGCTTAGTGAAAGAGAGTTCTTCCGTTATGCACAGGTTCGGCACGCCCTGCTCTCGGTCTTTGGGGAGGGGACCACGGTCCCTGCTTCTTCGCCTCTCGAGGACCGCATACTCGATGGTCACGTCCCCGACAGTACGATCTCCTTGATTTACAAAAAACTGATAAACAATCGGGCTGACCTCTTGGTGCGTCTTCGGGAGGCATGGACGGGAGATGGGGTGGAGTTGGACGACGAGGACTGGCAGACTGCACTGTCATCCCCTAAGGAGGTGGCCATCCCGGCCCGTCTCCGTCTGGTCCAGCTTAAGATTCTCCATCGTGTATATGTGACGGGCCCCCGCTTGGTCTCGATGGGGTTCTCTGACGACGGACTCTGTAAGCGTGGCTGCGGGCTCAGTGCCACCTTTCTCCACATTCTATGGGAATGCCGCGAGGTGGCGGAATATTGGCGCCAGGTGCATGATATTATGAGACGAGTCACCGGGGTCGCTCTGCTGCCGGAGGTGCGTCGCTGTGTTCTGAATGTATGGGAGCCCAATGACTATAATGCGGCTCAGGCTCGGTGGGCGGCCTTGGGGAACATGATCGCAAAGAGAGATATAGCGCAGCTTTGGGGTTCCCAACGGCCTCCCACCGTGTCCGTATGGAAGGAGAACATGGACTGGTGCATGTTCAGGGAGAAAACTGTGTACGTGGCTCGTGGAAACCGGGGGCTTTGGGTAGAATTTGGGGGCAGTGGAACGTGTATCGCGGGTCTATCTGTGCTCCCCCCTGGTGGATACGTCTGGGGTTGCCTCGTCCCCCTGATCCTTGAGGGTTCCTTGCTTATCTCGTACTTCGGAGTACAGATTTGGTTCTCCCGTGGCCCCCCCCTCCCTCTCAGGCCTTCTTTTATTGACCGCCCTCGGGTGGTCGGGTGTGGACTCCCCCGGCTGTGGTTCGACGCCCATTTCAAGTAGTTTCGCCTTGCTTTTTGTTTTTCTTTATTTTTGTTGTTATTTATATTAAAAGTGTGTATCCTGACTTCCCTTATGTGCAGTCTGATCTACTGTGATATAGCGGAGCCCCTGTGGGCCAGTCATTGTTTTTTGATCTGCTTGACCACTTTAACTACTAGCGGCCGGCCCTGGCGGTTGTAGGCCCGTGCTTGTAACCTTTTCTCTGCACAATAAAACTTTTTTCAAAAAAAAAAAAAAAAAAAAACTGTTCAAACAGGGGCCCCCAAAATCCTTAGGATGTCCCCGCTAACCAGAAGCAAGCAATAGGCAAACTAGCACAAAGAAATCAGGGTTTACTGAATACGGTGCAAAGAGCCAGAAAATGGTGCAAAGTGCCAGAAACTCAACTATCCTGCAGAAACCTGAGGCATAAAAGGGGCACAATTTGTAGGCAGAGTCCAACCAACAACTGGAAACAGAACCAAGATAACCAATCCCAATATGGCACACCCAAAGTGTAGCTTTAAGAAATGGTTAAATACAGAAATTTCAGAAAAGTCAACAGATGCTAAACATTGAATCCAAAGTAAAGCACCAAAGGAAAGTTAGACCACCAAGGCTGTTGACAGACATCCAAAAGAGTCTACATTGGTATCCAGCTGCTCCAAACCTCTTGCTCACATGACCAAGCATAGGCTGAATTAAGCCCCCGCCCTTCGGCTAGTGGCAAAAGTGTATATATGTGTAAAAAAAAAAAACAGTAACCAACACATGGACTTCCATAATGATGTGTTATCAGCTCATTTAACTAGCTCATAACCAGAACAGATCAAATTCCAATACATCATACCGCCATTATGTAGAGCACATATCCCATAACTAATCAAATCTTTTAAGGGAACTCACCCACGTCACAAGGCACCAATCAAGAACGACAGTTGAAACCAATAAAGCAGTGCCTGTAAGCCCAGGAGCAAGACGCTGCCAAGCCCCGCTCATAGTACCGCTACAGAGTTTACTGGTCATTAAGTACAACTGTCAAATCCACACTATAGGAAGCCAAGTGACACACAACAATTCAGAGAGCAGTTGCCAAAAAGAGGTTTAAAGCAAGAAGGGACCAGAATAGCAAGTAGCCTACCAGCGTCCAAACTGGCACTGGTGCGGTGTGCCGCCCGCTACTGCCAAAGAGAGCATGTAGAATAATATGATGCCTACCACCAGAGGCACAATTTTAGAACACCCTAAATGCAAACAGGAATCATCCTTCATTCATCTGGTCATAGGCCTCAACAAACAAAACAACAAGGGCAGAAGAAGACCCCAAACATGAAACTTGATCCCTCCCTTAAGGACTATTCACTTCTACAACAAGGCTAACCAAGATATTGAAATGTCACAATCCAGAAAGGGAACAAACAAAATAAACCTGGACCCAAGCACCTGAACGATTCCAAAAAGGCTCAATTTGCAGCAGAAACTCAAAAACCAGAACTGCACCAATCCTGAGGCATGTGAGGCACAAGGTCGATCAAAGCATCAACAGAAAAAATAGAACTTGAGCAGTTGTTCGAGTTGCAATCCCTGGGCTCCTCACTAACCCGCTTACAATTTGACATAATGCTTTTATAAATTATGCTGAGTTTAGCAACGCAAACCTCCAAGCAAAAAACGAAAGGCAGGGCCATGAGCCCCTGTGATCAATTCTCACCCACAGTGAAAGGAAACTTGAAATTGAGTAAGCACAGATTTGTCTGTCCAGCAAATAAGATTGCAGCCATAACCTGGCATATGTGACCAGACCTACTAGAATAGGGGTTTGGGGGCATCCGACTGAAGGGAGGTATGCCCCCCAGGAATACTGTGTGAAGTCCAGGCGACTGCCTCAAAATGTGGGTTACCTTCCGTTAAATGTGTAGCCCAATGAAAATATCCCCCAGGTTGTTGGGCTATTCACCCACCATTTTCCTTCAGGTGACCTGGTGAATGGTGTGCCCTGGTAGGGTAGCAAAGTTTGGGAAAGGTTCTGGCTTGTATTAGTCGAGGTTCTAGTAGTTAGCGATGGGAGATAAAGAAGCACAAGCAATCAATCAAGTTGCTGGGTGAGGCAGGGAACATGGATCTGGTGGTTCCAGGTGCAGAGATGGTATCAGGCCACCTGACACGTAGCGCGTCGGAGGGAGTAGCGGCGCAGTTTGGGCCAGCGTCAGCATTAGTAGCAGTGCTTCTAGAGTGGAGTGATGAGGCAGAGATGGTGGGCAAGGGAGGGACCCAGCCATGATTGAGTTGGCCGTCTGCAACGTCACATATGATAGAGGGGTGACGGTTCGAGGAGGGGTACCCCCAGAAGTAGCCCGAGTGGGGGGGGCTAGGCCTTCTAAGAGTTTGGAGCAGATAGAGAGTAGGGCGTGTGAGCAGAGGGCAGTCCCCAGCGCCAGGGGGAGCAAGCATCAGGGACTTTTCAAAACGGGAATCCAAGAGTGAGAGGAGCACTGTAGATGGCAGTGGGTGCCGGAGTCAGGTTTAAGTCCGGTGGGAATAGGAGGCGCACAGAGGGCCAGTATAGCAGTCCCGTATATAACTGTCTCTTTGTTAGGTTGTCTGTATTTAAAAAAAATTATTATTTGATTGTACATTTAAAGTTTCTTCACTATAAATAGTTTTCAATAGAAGTGTTGTTTAATTTAAATAGATTGTTTTCTTGTTTCAATATTGCGTTGTTTTGAACGTAGTGGTAGATTCAGTTTATATAGGAAATAATTAATTTTCGTGGTTTAGTAAGTTGTTGTAAAATATGTAGTGGTTTGGCTTTGGTCCTTGTTTAGCCTTCGTGGTTTAGGCACTCGTTGTTTAAATGGTAATTGTTTAATCATACATCCCTCTTTATGTGGACAGCACCACCCTGGCTAAATAGGCCTGCAACGGTTGCCAAAGTTTTAAGCCTGCTGCTCGGGGCTAAAGCAGGGTAATACACTTCCAACTGGTCATTACCATATATTAGGTCTGCAAGTCAAGCGTTGGTACTGGGTGTTTTATTCCATCGACACACAAATGCTACCTTTCGTTTTGCCAACAGTACAGCAATGGATGTAAAATGTCTGACTGATGGGTGTATCTGCTCAATATATCCGAGCTAGGCCACTAAGGGGAAGGTGATAGTTCAGATACAATCATATAAGAGAAGAGTTTAAAAATGTGAGACCTATAGTATGCAATCTTTGGGCACACCCAGGCCTATGTAAAAAGTCTATATCTGGGGCTTGACATCCAACACAGTTGGTGCTAAGTGATGGGTTTTATTTACTTGTGTCTGTCTGAAAGACGTGTCATAGTAAGATGCTACACCTTGCATGGTTTTGGGTTCCTGAGGGAAAGAGGGATAAGTAGCCCTGAACAGTGCCCTAATCCAAAGATAGGTGAACCTGACTATATCAGTGGCTTCCATCTTGTCGGAAATAGTAGTATATTCTAAGAAAACTCCCTCTGGGAACAAGCCTCTCATAATGGAAATGCCAGAGCTCCTTATTTTATGGAGGGATGTTCTTTCTGCAGTGAGCAGGATGAGTAGGGGATGCTTAAGTGACTGTTCTGAAGCCTGACGGATTGAGAGTGAGGCACATTTCCTGATTCTATTCCAGGTCAATTGTGTGCTAGCTACTGTGTTAATTTCAGCCCGGCTTCCGGGGAGAGGCACAATTTGACCGACCAGTGCATGTAGTGTGGTACAATATGCAATGTACTTTTTCTGCGGCAAGGTGCCTATGGAGGGTGTTCCCAGTAATATGCATATTGTGGTTGTGTGCATTGATAATTTATCTGTCAGTCAAAGACAGCTAGTCCTCCTTAATCATGAGGTAACGTTAGAGTTTACAAGTGGAGTCTGGGTTGCCCCGCCAACCTATGCCAAAGTGACCTCAGTGTTTTGAACAATTATTTATTTAGGTGGACTTGTATGCTATACAATACATTTCGGAGTTTGGGCAGGATGACCATCTTCAAGGCAATTTTGTTAATTAATGAGATGGGCACGGAGGTTCATTTCTTAGTTTGATCCTAGATCTTACTGAGCGCTGTTCCATAATGATCAGCTACAACAGTTGCTTTAACTCCACGTATTAATATCTCCAGGTATTTAATAGAAGATTGGTTGAAAGGGAAAGGGAATTTCCAAATCATAAACTTACATTCTGGGAGTCAGGGGAATACTGTTGATTTATTACACTCTATTAAGATTCCTTCGAGTGCCTTGAAATTTGTATATTTCCGGATAACTGGGCTGGGTTAGTCAGGAATAGGTTAATGTCATAAGTACATACAATGGAAGCAGTGCTTAGAAATGTTGACCGACCTGTCAAAACAGACTCAGCACGAAACCCTACAATAAATGGTGCAAGTCCCCCAGATCCTGCTAAGTCTTCACATGAATCAGCAGGTGAAATGTTAGTTGAACAGTGGGTTGACGCAACTGGGCTCTAATATGTTGTATCTATGTGCAAACTTGGTGACTTGCCCTTGGCACCAATTAATAGGATTTGTTGTCCTGGACTCAGACACCAACCACTCGAACTGCCCACATGGGCTATAGACTGCCTTCCGTCCTAGTGGGATCAGGCATTCCCCATGCTGCGGTACCATTTAGACTACCTGGTACAGGTGATCATATATGGCGAACTCTTTGCCTTCATTAATGTGTACCACTCAAACCCCAGTTTTATACAGCAAGTATGACATATTTACGTAACATTAAATCCCCAGGAAGTTATTTGGGATGGGGATTTTAACTTTGTCTTAGACAGAAGCAGGCTGATACTACCTAGCGACCCACAGCCACAATGCCACAGCACTCTAAAGATTTCAGAACTTTACAACTCCTTGGACAAGGGTTCTTTAGGTTCGCAGGCTGTTAAAGAACATCCAAAAGCAAGAAGTGAGAGCAAGCGTTCAGGCAAGGAAAAGCTGCACTGAAGACAAACAAAAATGCAGAAAGCAACACAAAACAAGGTATTCCTAAATACAGGAATGCCGCAGGAGTGTATATCATTTGAGAGACTGATAAAATCAAAACGTCAGATCGGTGTCATTATACTGATAGCTGTTTTCCATGTTCTAATCAGGGCTCTGGGGAGAGCAAAAAGTCAGAAGTAGTGTGGGCCGGCTAAGTGTTGCGGAAAAGACCATTTTATCAAGCAGCAAAGTGAATCAGGATGTGAAGCTGAAGTTAGTGAGGCACTGGGTCAGACTGATTTGCGTATGGCCATGTCTGAACTGGGGTGGCAGAGTGGGCTAAAGAACGGTGATGGATCAAACCCAGATCTGTTGACTGGGTGTGAGTGTTTGATTGGTTCTGATGCTCCGTCCATCACCACCACCTTTTGTACCGCTTTGTTCGCCATAAGTTGGCAGGGTATGCTCAGACGTGAGTCCCTTGCTCACTTTGCCACTGGATTCAAGCAAGCCTGGCTGAAAACGGCTGAAATGCCAGAAACCGGTCCTAGGAAGCTTGTTTCCATTCCAGGGAAGGCATGGCTTGGCAGTTCGGGCTGGACTGTTCCCATGAGGCACAGGGTCAGACTGATTTGCGTATGGCTATGTCTGAACTGGGGTGGCAGAGTGGGCTAAAGAACGGTGATGGATCAAACCCAGATCTGTTGACTGGGTGTGAGTGTTTGATTGGTTCTGATGCTCCGTCCATCACCACCCCCTTTTGTACCGCTTTGTTCGAAATAAGTTGGCAGGGTATGCTCAGACGTGAGTCCCTTGCTCACTTTGCCACTGGATTCAAGCAAGCCTGGCTGAAAACAGCTGAAATGCCAGAAACCGGTCCTAGGAAGCTTGTTTCCAGTCCAGGAAAGGCATGGCTTGGCAGTTCGGGCTGGACTGTTCCCATGAGGCACAGGGTCAGACTGATTTGCGTATGGCCATGTCTGAACTGGGGTGGCAGAGTGGGCTAAAGAACGGTGATGGATCAAACCCAGATCTGTTGACTGGGTGTAAGTGTTTGATTGGTTCTGATGCTCCGTCCATCACCACCCCCTTTTGTACCGCAATGAGAGATAGGCATGCAAAACCTGCATACAAGGTTCATTAATGAGTAGGGGGTATACAGCACACAAAAAGCTATAATCTGACCTCCTTTACTTAATGCTTTCGATATCATTCTTGCAGAGGATGAATAGCCTCTAGTTTCTGTACTAAAAGCACCTTGAGGCAAGGAGTTGATAATGCAAGTATTACCCTCATTAGAACCTGAAGAACTCAAGGATAAAATATGCGTATGAGTGGCATTTGAAATAGGCTCCTGTGTTGCTCAGAAATCAAGAGCAGTGGGATAAAGAATCTATTCCACATGCAATTCCCTTAAGGACTGAGCCCAAACTAGAGGGTCAATAACCTTTCAAACCAAAAGCTAAGCGTGATATAAAAGCTATATTAGATCAGCAGCAATAACACGGTATGATACTGCCTTGTTATTCCACAATGAACTCTCCTCTTTCTAGTATTGAAGCCAGATGATTTGTGTACAATAGTCTTAGATTATAGAACTACATAGGCTGTACAAAACACCCTCAGTACTAAACTAATGAATAATCTAGTAAATTAAAAATATAAAACTACCTCTTTAGTCAAAAATAGCACGTAAATCCAAGTATCTAACTGCTTTTTCATTCAGTGGTTTTCAATATGCCTCAACATGATTACCACAAGGATGTAAGAATAGGGATTTTGCAGCACAAATCATGGAGCTCTTACAAGATGATCCTAAGGCGCTTTCATATATTGATTATATATGCATTACAGGCGATGACTTGACTGAACACATGATTAGAGTGTACAGGATAGCGAATCTTTTACCCTAACAAAGGTACAAAATCAATTTTAAGTAATCTGAAACTGCATATTCAAAGACGATGTTCCTTGGCCATGAGGTATCCAGTGAGGGTAGAAGCTTGGCAACCTACTTCCTACAGAAGTGTGTTGCTTTGCCACCTTTGGGCATGTTAAGGAAGTTACAAGCCCTGGTAGTGTTTCTCAACTTTGGCAGAGCTTACTTGCCTCATTAAGCGTGTAAGAGTGAAGCCCTTGTATGTAGTAATCTTGACATTTTCTATAAAAACACTGGACAAAAGTACACATTTATCTTTTAGGGATTGCAAGCAGATATGTTAGAGAATATATATTTACAAACACTGGACAACAAAATAAAACCTAGTGATTAGGATTGTTCCAAGCATTTCATGCTACACATAGGTTGTGTGCAATGAAAGACAGATAAATTGCACAGCTCACATTTGTATGCTACTGCTGAGAAAATAGTACAGAGAGCCATACTGAAACATCACCCTTTGGAGCATGGGTAACAAATCATTATGGTCTCTCCTCTACCAACACTAGAAGCAGCAACAAGAGCAAGCATTCGTAATGAAAGTGTCGTGGGCCGCTTCCTTAAATGCTGCGGACGTTAAATTTGAATATGATCCTACACTTTGCATGCAAAATGTTTTGCAACACACAAACAATATTGCACAAACTCTGAACATCTTATCCATACAAGAGCGTGTTCTACATGAATGGCTTTGCACAGCTCTTTTATGGCACTAAACAAATTCTCTACAGCTTGTGCTGCAGTGAAGGGAATTTTGACGAAGGTGACTTCAAGGCGCTTCTCGCACCCACTAAAGTGCTGGGTGATTCCACTGCATAGCTAGCAGAAATACCTGCCCTGTTGCTTGTTCTACAGAAGGTTGATCTGACAGTTTCTACACTTGTGTCAGACTCAGCATTCTGTGTCCAAAGATAAAATGTAGATTTAGCTAAATGGTGCTTCAATAGGTTCAGAGATTCAGAAGGGAAGTCAATTAAAAGTAAACAGCTTTGTTGGAAGGTAGCTGTCCTACAGGAAGGGCTTCCTTTGGTTCATATACTGTATACTATGGCCCATAAAAATCAAGGAATTCACACTAAAGGGAACTTCACATCAGATTTGGCTTCAAAGACAGCAGTGCAAACCTTTAAGGTGGCTTCTATAACTTGATCTCAAACTAAGGTCGATGCAGACATGTTGGTAGCAATACAAACAACGTTGACAGGGTAGAAACCTCCTGATGTGTGGACTGTGTTTTTTAAAGAATTTGATGATGGATATCAACACTTGTTCCACTGGTGTTGACTACAAACACTGTATTATCCCCATCAGCCACATGTATATATTTTTGTACACAGCACGTATGCACTTTTTATTCACCATACCTCATTTTCACTGTGCCGCCACCCTTTAGGGGCACCTTGTTTATAGAAAACTGTGAATACTGCATTATACTGCTAAAATGTATTTGTATATTCTGAAATGGGATATGAATAAATAAATGCACTAAACGCATATCTGACACTCACTCATTTGAGAGTTTTTTTCTATCCCTGTTGTAATACTATTGCTGTGGAAGTAAAGGGCTACACTTTCCCCATAGGGACCACTTTATTGATGCAGACATGTTGGAAGCAATACAAACAACGTTGAAAGGGGAGAAACCTCCTGATGGTTTCCCTGTAAATATTTCTACACCCTTACATAAGATGACGTCCCTATGGGTTTCATATGTAGAGAAGGAAATAGCCATATTCCTAATGAGAGAACTAGATTAGATCTAATAAAGGTAGTCACAATTGGCAAGCCTCTGTTCATGCTGGCATCAGCGCTACTGTATCAATGCTACAGCAATGATATTGGTGCCTATATTTACCAAAGCTCACAACAATATGTGCAGCAATGCAATACTTGCCAACAGATAAAATACTATACAGTTGCAAGTATAGAAGAGACTCCACTTACCATCACTGTTAAACAATTTACTTATCTTCGTTAACACTTTATCTAGATGAGACTAGCCACAAATTTCTTACTATAGAATTATCCCCAGGTGTCAGAATGGATCCGGAAATATTTATTGAGCAGTACCCCTGCACGCCAGTAGGTCGCATCGTTCGGATCTGCATGGCAGCGTCGTCCACGCCAGACATGAGCTACGGTGAGCATATATAGGCGCCACCCCAGCATGCTGTCAGGTACTTTTCGTGACTTCAACGCCAGGAGAATGGAGCCACGAAGCACACTGACCACTGGCGTGGAATACTAGGGCCCTGGAAGGGGAAAGATGTGTCCCTAGAAATACACAGAGCGCAGGTGATAGGTGGTTGGGTGGGTCGGTAAGGAATCTGTGGCTAGATAAAGTCTCTACCAGATAAGGCATTACCGAAGGGAAGTCATTTGTTCATCTGAGACTATTAGCCTCAAAGTCCTTACCTTAGAATAGATACCCAAGCAAAACCTCATTGGAGGTGGTTCTACGGACTAATTTCACATGAGAAAGTCCTGCAGGACCAAACGAGCAAGTGCCCATCCCTACAGACCTGACTGTCCAGGGAGTTGTGCTTGGTAAACGTGTGCAAGGAAGCCAACTTTGCCGCCTGGCAGGTGTCTTGGACCGGAACTCCGCATGCTAACGCAGTGGTTGTAGCTTTAGTCCTGGTGGAATGAGCATGCATCTCATGGGGTTGCTTCTTAGCCAAAGCGTAGCAGATTTTGATACAGAGCACAATCCATTGTGATATGGTCCACTTCTGTACGGCCTGTCTTTTCTATGCTCCGACATTCCCCATGAATAGTTGGCCGTCCACACAGAACTAGTGTGTGGTCAAGGTAGAACGACCACTCTCTTTTTGGGTCTAGATGGTTAAGCATATCCTCTTCCTTGGAGGGATGTGTCAGAGTGTAAAAAGTAGGCAGACTGATGGATTGGCCTATGTGAAAGGGAGTGACCACTTTCGGGAGAAAGGAAGTCCTCGTACGAAGCACTAGTTTGTCTGGGTAGATGTTCCAGTAAGGAGGTTTGGATGGCAGGGCCTGAAGCTCACTGACCCTCTGGGCAGATGTTATTATCAGGAAGGCCGCCTTGATGGTAGGAAGCCCGAGAGGACAGTTGTGCAAAGGCTCAAATAGAATGCACATCAGGAATGTCAGGACCAGATTATGGTCATACTGAGGTATATTGAAGGGTGAAGGACGAAACATATGATGCAAACCTTTCAAGATCCTATGTATGATAGGGGATCAGAAAACAGAAGCTTGGTCAGGTAACCGCAAAAAAGCAGAAAGGTAGCCCATAATACTGCCCAGAGCAGAGCCCTGCTGGAAAAGGGAAAGAACAAACAGAAGACTCTTAGAGAGGGGAGCAGAAAGAGGGTCAACCTTTTCCTCTGCACACCATGTCACAAGCTTGCTCCAACGGCAGGCGTATACCGTTTTGGTGGTGGGCCGTCTGACTGCCAGAATAACATTACAGACTTCAGGCAGAAGATCGAAGGCTGTCAACTGTCACCACTCAATCTCCACACAAGAAGGCAGAGCATTGACAAGGTCGGACAGATAACCCTTCCCTGCTGCTGTGACAGAAGATCCTCCAGAAGGAGCAGAGGGCCATGCTCCACAACTCGGGATACCAGACTTTCTATGCCCAGTCCTGAGCCACAAGGATGACCTGGGCTTGGTCGTACCTGATCTTCTGGAGAACTCTGGGGAAGAGTGGTAGGGATATAGGAGGCCTGAGCTCCAATCGACACAAAAAGCATCTCAGAGCGAGAGCCGCCTTGGAAACTACAGCATGCATAATTGCTGACATTGTGCATTCCTGGCAGTGGCGAACAAATCTTACCTAGGCTCTCCTCACTGCTGAAAGAAATCTTGCACCACCTCCGGATGGAGACGCCATTCATGATCTGCTAGGCATCTGCGGCTGAGTTCGCTTGCTCTGGCGATCAGAAAGCCCGCCAGATGTTGAAACACTAGGGATATGCCCTGACATTCAAGCCATGTCCAGAGATGCAGGGCCTCTTGACAGAGGGCCCATGACTCTGCCCTATTTGTTTAAGTTCCACATGGCAGTGGTATGGTCTGTGAACACCTGTACCAGCCTTCCCAAGATGAAGAGTAGTAAGGCTTTCAATGCCAGCCGATTGCCCCGAGTTCCAACAGGTTGATGTGGAGTTCCATCACAGGAGTGACACAGCTATCACCACCATCAGATCTGGTTGGGGAAGGGAGAGGGGTCTGCTGCTGACCCAATCAAGGTTCGTTAACCACCACAGCATATCTCTTGCAGTTCCCGCCGAGATCTGGACCATGTTGGAGAGATTACCCTGATGATGCGTCCACTGGAACTTTAGGTCCCACTGCAGAACCCACATTTGTCATCGGGCATGCATGACAAGCAGGACTGAGGAGGCCGTGAGGGCCAGCCCTCAGTGTCAGTCTCACCGAAATACAAGATAGAGGTTGAAACATCGGTATCATAGTCTAAATACCCTGGACTCACCGTAAAGGTCCAAAACTGCACAGCGTGCAGAACAGCTCAGATGAAAGGGAGCATCTGAGGGCAAGTCAGGTGTAGCTTTGGCTCGCTGATTGTGAACCCCAGCGAATGCAGGACGCCTGCCATAGTCTGGAGGTGGAAGACAACAGCATGGGGTGAGCCCGCCTTCAACAGCCAGTCATCGAGATAGGGGAAGACTGGCATCCCTGATTTCTGAAGATGAGCTGCAACAGCACCATCACCTCGGTGAACACCCAAGGGGCACTAGTAAGGCCAAAAGGGAGCATGGCAAACTGAAAGTGCTCGTGGCCCCCCATGAACCGCAGATAATGCCTATGTGCAGGCAGGACAAGAATGTGGAAATATGAGTCTTGCAAGTCCAACGCTACCATCCAGTCTCCGGAGTCCAGGGTCGACAGGACTTGAGCGAGCATCAGCATTTTGGACTTATCCTGCTTAAGGACGAAACTGAGAGTGCGGGTGTAGGATAGAACAATAGCTTCCATTCGTCTTGGGCACCAGAAAGTACCGGGAATAGCAACCACGACCTACTCCTGGCTTTGGCGCCCTCTCTATGGCTCCCTTGGCCAAGAAAGCCATCACTTCATGGTGGAGTAAGGTGAGATGGTCCTCTGTCAGCCTGTCACAAGCAAGTGGCAAGGGTGGAGGGGTAGAAACGAAGGGGTCGGAGTAGCCCCTTAGGACAATTTGAAGAACCCATCGGTCTGATGTTATGGATCTCCAGTGGGGTAGGTAAAGGCATATCCTTCTTCCCACTGGGTGCCCATGATGGTTAGAGGGCAAACTGAAGGGGTTTGGAGTCTGTGACTGCCCAGGGTGGGGGGGGGGGGGGAGATGGGGGCGGGAGGGAGGGGTTGGTGGACTGACCAGACAACTGGCTGCCCCGCCCACGAGGTCTATGGGTACCGCGACCTCGGCCATGCAAAGGCTAGGAAACTTGCACTCCGTGGTGGCTGAGAATGTAAGACGCGGCTGAAGGCCCCTTCGTGGGCACGTAAGGCAGACTCGGGCTGGCTGAGTACGTATCGTCTCTGAGGATATGGGAGCCATCAAAGGACATGTCCATAAGCAATGCTTGGACATCCCCTGAAAAGCCAGTTGTTCTCAGCCAGAGGTGGTGCTGTAAGGCCACCGTTGATGAAACCGCTCTGCCGAGCTAAGTCAGTGGTATTCAATCCACATCTGATAGCAAATTTAGCTGCTTCTCTCCTGTCAGCAACAGCTTGGGAAAGTATGGCCCAGGCCTCCTCCAGAACCACGAGCAGCACCTGCACATCAGAATCCTATATTGCATGGGAGTATTGGCCAAAACGCACGCAGTGTTCACGGACCACAGTGCCAGGCTGTTGTAGGAATATTTTATTTTGCCTAAGGTGTCCAGCCTTTTGGAATCCCTATCCAGTAGGGAATGCGCCAGGATTTACACATGAAGTAGAGGCTTGGACGACCAAGCTCTCTGGGTTAGGGTGTTGCATGAGGAACTAGGGGTCCCCTGAGGGCGCACGGCGAGATGGCCGCCTGCTAAGTCGGCTCCGCTGGTCGGTGTTAGGAAACGGCAGATATCGGCGACATGCAGTGATCCTAGCGCCATACAAACGGGGTACCAGACCCTTTACACATGCTGGAATAAATATGTGATGGTTTGAAACTCTGGAGCTGCAGACCCGCGACGAACGCTATGCTCCGGACGCTCGTGGCTGGCAGAGGAGCGGACAACATGGCGGCGCTGGAGTAGCAGAGCGATATGGGACGAGACTAACGGGGATCGATTGCGGAGACGAAGTGAGTTGCCGTCGCTGCGCTGTGGAGCTGCTGGCTGGAGGTGGGGATCTCTGGAGCCGCGGCCCCGGACCGGCGTTCAGGCAGAGCGAGGTGGACGGCGCGGACGAGAGGACGACCCGGAGGCAAAATGGCGCCCGTCATGTCGGACTCTGCTGCATTCGGGTGGACACGAGTGAGGAGCGGAGAGAGGAACTAGGCCTGTGGCTCCTGAATGCAATGGGTGAGACGCAGCCTTGATACACGTAACGTTACTCGGAGGAGACCGGCGGTGACCGACGGAGAGCGGCTGAACCGGGTGATACAACGGGTGCATGAACTGCCGGGCTGATTGCGCGCTGAGAGTGCAGATGAGGCTGTGCGTTGCAGATCTGGCGGAGGGTGAGTTGAGCGCCTGACAAAGACAACTGGCCCTGGGAGCGAAGCGACAGGCGGGGAAACGGGAGAGCCGTATGAGGGGAGGAGGAACACCTGAAGTGCTAAATATTGCCGTGAAGTGCAGGTGCGAGCGCCGCAGCGACCCCTCCAGAAAAACAGTGCGCAGAAGACGGGGCTCGAAGCGTACGTGGAGGTGTGTGGCGCCATGGGAAAGGCCGACCGAGGCCAGACGAAGCTACACTTTGACGCAAAAAAATCGGCAAAAGCGCACACGGCGCCATCTGAGGAGGCTGCGGAGATTGCACAGTCGGCGCCAGTGGGGATGGAGGGTGCCCTGCAGGCCATACAGCAAAGCCTGCAGGACATACATGGCAAACTCGACTCTATCACGCTTCGCGTGGACAACATGGCGGCGAAGCTGGATGGCCACGGGGAGCGTCTGGTGGAAGCGGAGACCCGGATATCGGCGGTGGAGGATGAAACGCACGCCACAACCCGAAAGTGTACGGACATGGAGCGGATGCTGGACGTTATAAAAAACAAGGCGGAGGATTTGGAAGCGAGGTCCCGTCGCAACAACGTACGAATAGCGGGAGTTCCGGAGTCCACGAACATAGCCAAGATGGAAACCTATGTGGAGGAATTGATCAAAACTGTGTGTGGAGTGGAATCCCTCTCACCCATCTTCCTGGTCGAACGCGCGCACAGAACACTGGCTCCGAGACCGAAACCTGGACTACCTCCGAGACCTATAGTGGCGCGGATCATGAACTACCGAGATCGCGACACCATTCTACGTATGGCCCGAGAAAAACGCAAGATCAACTATCAGGGCAATGAGCTGGAGTTCTACCCGGACTTCACAATAACGGTCCAGATGGCACGCAAGGAGTTTAACCCGGTCAAAAAGAAGCTCCGGGAGTTGCAAATTGACTATGCTATGTTGTACCCGGCGCGTTTGAAGGTCACTTGCGACGGGAAAACGACGCTACTACAGACGCCTAGGGAAGCACAGGACTTCATCAAAAGGACCGTTAATCGGCGAAAGGAACAACGTCGAGCTGATCCCGCCATAGACTCGAACTGAGAACTACTAAGTGGATAAGTGTACTGTTGGTTATAATAGACGATAAGGCTCGCGGCTGTGATGGAGATTGAGTGTGGTGAGATACACGCTGCCGGATGGAAAATACGAATTTGGGGGGGTGGGTGTCGACCGGAAAGCATACTGCAAGATAAGAGCGTACGAGGGAGGTAAGATGCAGATTCTGCTGATTAATCTGGTGGACACAAGCTCTCTGGCAAATGCACGGAGAAGTAAGGCATGGCAGACGTGAGTACAAGAGCTCTGTGGGGAAGAGAGGGCTGGATGATCTCCCGTCGTGCGAGGTATTGACTCCCTGATAGCACCATAAACGCTAGGATATATGACCGTTATGCTGGAAGCTGAAGGGTGTGCTGGGATCTTGCATGTATTATGATTACACAACTGACCACATCCATTAGGTTGGATGGAAGAGTGCGCTCTTGGTGGATCCCCCACGCGGGTGTTCCCCAAATCCAGTTGGGTTGAAATGTTACATGATAATGGGCAATGTCTTTGGCAGAGTTGGATTGCTAAAGTGGGTGGGGGGCGGAGGGGGGGGCGTTGGGGTTTGTTTATTGGGTTTTGGTACGACAGAAGCAACAAAGCTATGAAGGGTGGTATTGAGACACGAGGTGCGGGTAGGATTTACGGGGTTGACTGCAATGGGGGCGACGTCAGAACAGAGGTTGTGAAATTATGGACCGCATGGGTGAATGATGGAGGGTAGTACGCTGCGTGATACTGGGTTATCATTCCTGACGTGGAATGTACGAGGGCTGAACAACCCCAAGAAAATAAGGCAAGTTTTGGCATACTTGGATCGGCATCACATTGATGTTGCAATGTTACAGGAAACACACATGACGCCGGCAGCCCCTATGCGAGTGGGTAGTCGATGGGCGGAGACGGTGCAGTACTCGTCATACTCTTCCTATTCCCGAGGGGTCATGATACTGATTAAGAAAGGGGTGCAGTTTGATGTAGAGTCCACGTATAAAGATGAGATGGGGCGCTTTGTACTAGTGATGGGCAGACTGCGGGGTCATCAAGTGGCATTAGTGAATACTTATGGACCAAATATAGATGACCCAGACTTCTATGCTGAGGTATGGACTCGATTGGGTGAACTACCTGACATACCACTGATCTGGGGGGGAGATTTTAATATAGCGTTGCAGGATGATTGGGATAGGTCGAGTAACGCAATTGAACCACATGCTAGGGCCAGGAGGAAATTGCTGGCCATAATGGAGGATAAGGAACTTGTGGATATCTGGACAGCCAGGAACCGGGAGAGCAGAGAGGCGACACATACGACAGCGATTAGTAGTAGCTGGTCCAGGATAGATTACTGGTTGGGAAATGAGGCGGTGCTCATGTGGACGAGATCCGTATGCCACTTGCCTAGGACACTTTCGGATCACAATCCGGTAAAACTCACCATTGAGATACCGAATTACACCCCCCCCCCATTTAGTTGGAGATTTAATGCTAGAGCACTAGCTGACCCTTTATATGAAGACGCAATTGGTAAGGCCGTGACGGAGTACTTTGAACTAAATGCGCCAACCACAGAGGACCCCGGGTTGCTATGGGAGGCGTTTAAGGCTACCATTAGGGGGATCTGCATTGGAACAAGTGCGGGCATACTGACAGATATTCGCCAACAATTAGCATCCCGTGAGCAGAAAATCCGTGAGTTAGAGAGAGAATATGAATGTACACAAAACACGACACTACTGGCCGATATACGACGCAACATAACCGAATACCAAACACTGGCAGAAGATGAGCTGAAATATATATCGAAACGACACATGGCCAGGAATTACGGCGAGGGTGGTAGGCCGGGTAGAGCGCTGGCGGCCAAAATATGTGCAGGGAAAACACCACAGATAGTACGCGGGGTACGAGATGAGAAAGGGGACATGCAATATGGGACACAGAATATTCTGAGGGAATTCAGAGCCACATATGGTAAGCTATACGAGACCCAGCAGACAGCGTCGGAAGAGGAGACAGGGAACTATCTGGAGGAGGTAGCGATAGCCTGGCTATCGGATGCACACAGAGAGTATTTGGCGGAACCCATTACAGTGGAGGAGGTGACGGAGGTGATCAAAACTCTCCCCAATGGGAAGACGCCGGGCCCTGATGGGTTCACGGGTGAATTTTACAAGGCATTCCTTGACCAAATAGCCCCACACCTGGTGGAGATGTACGGAACTGTGCATGACCAGATGCAGTTGCCGCCCACGCTCCGTGAAGCGCTTATCATTGCATTATTAAAGCCAAAAAAGGACCCTGAATACTGCGAATCGTACAGGCCACTCTCCCTCATTAATGTTGACGTGAAGATTCTGGCCAAACTGTTGGCGAAACGGCTACAGCCGCTAATGACCCGATTGATTCTACCGGATCAGTCGGGATTTATCCCCACCAGATCAACCACGCACAATACGCGCACCCTATTTGCACTGTCACACTATTTGCAACCAACGACTAGGGCGGCTGCGGTCCTCCTGGACGCGGCCAAGGCATTCGATTCCCTTGAATGGCCGTATTTGCACAAGGTGATGCGGCGGATGGGATTTCCGCTGCGCTATCTGCAATGGATACAGCTGCTGTACACAGCCCCGACGGCGCGAGTGAGAGTAAATGGATATGTGTCTGACCCGATACCTATATGCAGGGGGACGAGACAGGGCTGCCCACTGTCCCCATTGCTATTCGCACTGGCGATGGAACCGTTGGCCTGTAGAGTACGGCAGAAGCATCACTATTCGGCGCTGCAGTTCCCTCAGCGCCCGCTCCACATCTCGCTATATGCGGACGATATGCTTCTGTATGTGCGCGATCCCGAAGTGAATTTAAATGCATTGCTAAGGGAGTATGTGCGCTTTGCACAGACGTCCGGGATAAGCATTAATTGGGCGAAATCGGTCATTGTTCCTTTATCGGACACTACTCAACCGCATCAGCTGGACTACCCAATTGAGTGGCAAACGGACCCGGTGCGATATCTGGGAGTGTGGTATCATAGGGACCCGGAGGAGGTGATCCGAGCGAACTATGGTAGGGTGGTAGGAACGCTGGAAGGGAAAATAGATAGTTGGATACAACTGCCCCTCTCGTTAGCAGATAGACTGGCCATTGTTAAGATGGTCGTATTACCCAAACTGCTGTATCTATTTAATAATATACCGATACAACCACCAGCTGAAGTGTTCCGTAGAATCACAGCGATGGTACTAAGATTGATTTGGGCGGGTAAACACGCTAGGATTGAACTGAGGGCGCTGACGTTACCATATGCGAAAGGTGGGTTTAAAGTGCCGGATTTTCTGTTATATTATTTATGCGCACAGGCGCAGTTTGCACACTACTGGTATCATCCTGTACCATTCCTAACACACACAGCGGTGGAGGAGGGTGATGCGGCTCCTATTCCGCTAAAGGCAATACTTCCGCATAAGCGCGCACCGCTGCATAAGCGTGACATCAATACAATCGATACGACTAATAGAGCGTGGCGGGTAATGGGGAGTAAAGCGGGTAAACTACCTTTGTACGCGCCGGGTTTGCCCCTTTTACAACATCCAGCACTGTCGGTGACGCAGGAGGAGGTAGGGATGGGGCTGCTGAGACAGGTAAGCATGGCCACAATGGGGGATTTGTTTCCTAATGGAACATTTCAGGAACTAAGCGATCTTACCTATATTAGTAATCAAACATTGCTGTTTAGGTTTACATATTACAGATTGCAAAATGCCATGAGGGTGCTCTATCCTTCGTTCCCTGAGGAGCCGCCACAAATGCAGGCGTTGCAGTTCGTACTAACCACACCCACTGCCACTAAACTGGTGTCGAGACTCTATAGTAAATTGCAAGAAGATATTGCGGGAAATACGCAGGCGTCATTGGACAAATGGAATAGCGTACTAGAGGACCAACTGACACTGGAGGAATGGGAGATAGCCTGTTCACTAACTGAAATGCTGACGCCTAATGGTAATTTAAGAATGCTACATTACAAATATCTGCACCAGACCTATTATACACCGGCTAGACTTTGCAAGTATGGATTAAGGGAGGACTCGCGCTGCTGTAGGTGTGGGGGGGAGGAGGCAGACTTCTGCCATCTGGCCTGGCGGTGCACAGGGGTGGCGGATTATTGGGTAAAAGTGGTGGAAATGATAGGCGAAATGGTGGGAATGCAACTGGGGTGTTCAGAAAAGATTTGTTTGTTGGGGATAGTGCCTGATCTGCGATCTCTGAAACGTAAATTTGCTGTGATTGCACTTCTGATGGCCAAACGGCGTGTATCGCTCTGCTGGAACAGTAGACTTGCACCATCTATTAAGCTATGGCTCAAAGATCTAACCTTCTGTAAGGACACTCTCAAAACCTATGAGGAAGAGCTTCCGGGAGGGTCGAGACCACGTGATTACTGGGTGTACTTGATTGACTATTTACAAATGCATCAAAATGTGTGATAATGATGGACGACGGAGGGAGGGTGTGGCTGCTTAATACCATAAAGATACTGCCCGAGGGGAGCTGGGAGGGTCCTAGAGGCCGGATGATATTGTACCAAGGCCTAATTGTTTTGGTTTTGTATGTTGAAATGTTGATTGCATTTCCAAAATGTGAATAAAAAAAAAAAAAACTAGGGGTCCCCTGGGGTGGGCGGTGGTGGCGGGCAATTGTCCTGTTCACAATAGCCCCTGTGCTGGGTTTGGACCAAGTCCCAAGCTGGACGTCTGTGAGGGCTTTATTAAATTGTAGAAGTGGTTCTGAGGGGAGTCACGCCCGGCTGAAGCACTTCTCTCAAGACATCGGTCTTGACTGCCATTGAGGGTAGGCTAAGATCCAGGACCTCAGCCACCCTTTTCACCACATTAGCAAATGACGATCCCTACTCTGCAGCCCGGATAGGGGGGGATGGGGGGGGAAGCATGCCAGTATCTAGGAAAGTGTCAAATCCACCAGCATCCTCGAAATCCTCACACCAGTCCAAGTTGTGATCTAGGGACTGGTATTATTCAAGGTCCCGTGACCAATCGCAATCCTTCCCAAGTTCTAGCCCATAGGAATAGGACTCAGGCTCTGGCCTGGAAGGCATGGCTTCAGTCGGCACCCAAGTCTGCGTCGGAAAACGCCTCTCTGGCTTCGTGTCAGAGTCAGGATCAGCATGGGGAATGCACCGGCAGTGCCAGGAGCATTGGCATTGAGACTGGTATGACCAGCGCCATTCCGGATCTATTTGTAGATCCAAGGGGCCCGCCTAGCGCTGGGGGTGGACCCACTGGCAGAAAACAAGTGGGGCCTCTCCTGAACCCACGGAGCCCGAAGGTGCATCGGCGGGTACAAGCCACTTAAATATAAGGCGCATGGCCTCATAAAGCTCTTAGAGTGGGTGGTGGACACACCGGCTCCCGGAAACTCATAGAGGCACAGAGCCAGGCCTTGAATGAAGATACTCCCTCATCTGGTATGAAGCCTGCAATGGACGGGTCGAAGTCAAAGACCTCTACAACGACTTCTTTTTCTTATGGAACTATCCTGGACAACTTTGAGACAAGGAATTTGGGCTCCGTGACCAATTCCAGAACCTTTTCCTCAACCAGGATTGAGACCGTTGTGGTATCGCACGTCGAGCGGCAAGGAGATGGAGGGACTGCTACCTCAAGGGTTTGTGGTGCATGGCACGGCAATCGACGTAGGTCTTCATGTTGTGGTCGCATTCCAGGCACCAAAAGTCATACAAGATGTGGGTCCGTACTGACATCTGCCGATGACAGGCTCCCCAGGGCTTGAAGCTGGCCCTCCTAGTGGACACCCCTGTCACACCAGGAGAAGATCTCTCCCTCTCTTAAAAAAAAAAAAAACATTCAACAACAGTCGAAAAAGGTCAGTCAAAAATTGACTGGGGGTAGCTCTGAAAAAAACTTGTCAACATGCTGGGGTGGCGCCTTTATAGGCTCCATGCACATCACTTCCAACGCAAACAACACACAGCGGTGCTGCTTACGAAAATTTTCAAGATTCAGTCTGACACCTGGTGGTAATTATATGGTAAGATATCCGCAGCTAGAAGTCTCGATCAGATGCCCGCAGTTGGCCCTTTAATGTTTTGGGCAATATTTTTCCGAAAAACTTTCAAAATTCATTACTCTGGTTCTGCTGATTTAATTTGTTTTGGTGTCAAATTATTTATTACATTTTTCTCTATTCCTCTAATTTGGTGTGGGATTCGTCTTGAGTTGTGGTTTTCCTTTATTAATATTTGCGTGTTGCATAAATTCTTAATTCATTGCCCCTAAGTTAAGCCTGACTGCTTTTATGCCAAGCTACCAGAGGGTTAAGCAAAGATTAATTTAGTGACTTTTGTGGTTCAACTTGACCAGGATTGTGGCTGTTGCTTGGGAAGAGTTTACACCCCCCTAAATCAAAAACCCAATGTCCTACAGTGGTGTGTGCAGTGAACATTATGATAGTAGAAAGAGGTGCAGTTCTTAGATTTATGAGCGCCCTTCCCTGGCTGTGTTGCTCCTTCCGAAAATGCACCTTTTTGGACACACTGCCTCGTCCTGGCCAGATTTGAGTATGAAAGGATTAGGGTGATTAACCGTCCGTAATTTTTACGGACTGTCTTTAAATTTACTATAATGTCCGTGAATAAAATTTCCATAGATGGCATTTGTCCCTAATTTTACCCATTTGTGCTAAAGAATAAATGTTAACCCCAAACAGCTGAGATGTCTCGGCTGAAGCAGAAGTGAGGAAGGTGCCTGTGTAATGATTCAGAGGGAGGGGTAGCCAGGGTGCTGGGCTGCTTCAAACAAATGTAAATGTGGGTAACTGGTTAATCTGCACATATAAAGTCTGCTTGAATGCCAATGTAGGTGTTAATTAATAATGTTCACTTTAAGCTGCCTGAAGAGAAAGATTTCTTCTTTTTGAGAGATATTTATAGGGTGTTCCAAGTTGAGCTGTGAAGTGTGTGCATTTAATGGACAGTTGTAAACTGTTTGCACTAGATGCAATCTGCATATTACTAAAATATACACTTTGAAATTACTTTTGGTCTTTAACCTAAATTTATTTCCGCATTTTGCGGCAGCCAATCTTATACTGTGTCATGCAAATTAAAAATAGTGACTTATACACTCATAGTGCCTTCTGTGAGGGACAGGAACCTATTGGCACTAAAATTACACCAGCCACTATGCTCTGCTAGCCAAACAAGATTCAATTCCATGTGCCTCTGTTTGCCCAGACATACATTTGCAGTGATCACATTAATCAAAAGGGGTTTCATAATATAGAATAGTGTATTTCCCACTGATTAGTTTAACTTGCATTTATTTTTCATTTAAGGTGTGAAATATTTTATATGCAGTTACCTGATAGTGAAAGATCAATAAAAAAGTCACTAAACATTTTGTTTTTTTAGCCACACCTATGATTCCACCTCCCCGCTCAATGACTCAGTCTCAGCTGCACTCAGGATCACAGTATCCGAACTTATTGTAATGCACTTCAACTCCTGCATTGATTAGCTATGTAAAGTCTGAGAAAGCCAGTGATGGTTTCTCGTAGCCCCTCACTTTCACTATGCATCTTCTTTTTATATAGATATTGTTTCAAATGAACCTGTGACCTGTATTTACTTAACAGTCCACTATTCATCTGACAGATTTGCACAAAGCCACTGTCATGTGGTGCCAAATGAGATTGAGAAAAAGAAAGAAATCTAGTCAGTTGTCTAAATACATTATGGGGTATAGTTATCATAGTTTCACACATCAAGCCACCTTGTTGTGCTGTGCTGCATAAAAGAACAAGAATGTGCCATATTTAATATCATCATACTGTGCATTCCTGTCCTTTCCATGCACTGATGCTCTTTAGGCTTCCTAGGGCCAACGCAGGCACCCTTGCACTATGGTGGAAGGGTACCTGTGTTGTTGGTATGGTTGTTTTTGTGCAGGAAGGGACACCTTCCTGCACAAAAACAATCTTGAAAGCATGTTCCTCTTTCTATGTCTGCTGCATTCTGCGGCACACATAGAAAGATGTACAAACGAGGAGAAATAAACATATTTCTCCTCGTTACACCCCCCCACTCCCTTAGGAAAGTGTTGCATTTTGATACATTTCCAGGTCTACCGCTAATGATACATTTGGGAATGCACCAAAATCCATGGGTGAATGCGTGGGAACGCCCACGCTCCACCCATGGAACGCCTCCCTGGGGCACAGTAACGCAAGGCAGCAGTCTGCGCTGCCTTGCGTTACTCCAGATTTATCAAGCCAGCTAGGGCTGCACAAGGTGGCCTTGCATGTCTTGATAAATCTAACTTTAGTGTTGCGTCGCCCTTGCACCCCCATGAGTGGCGCAAGGCAGATGCAACACAATGATAAATATGCCCATTAGTATGACCGGGAAACCTGGTTTCAAATTCCATCTCACCCACATGATTAAATTGTGTGATTTCACTCAAATCAACTTACTTCATTAGAGAGCACTTTCAAGTAATTCAGTTCAAGATGGATTCTATACAAAAATCTCATTTGTACATCCTTTAATGGTCTGTAACGTTCCACCAGCCATCAAAATATGATTGGCCATAATATAAGGAACACCAGACAATTGGTTCACTGTGTTCACTCATGGCTTTGTCAGACAGTATTGTTTCTAAATGTTTTAAAGTTCATGTTTAGGAACTTCCAATTCAGATAAATATCAATGCAATGTTGTGATCTAATATAATAAACTGTAACACTTCCGTGTGTTAAAGAAACGCTTTGTACATTTTAATGTCTTTATCATGTTCTTATATTTTAGTTCTTGCGTGATTTGCATCCCAAATATTCTGAAGATTCTCATGTTCTTTGGTACTTAGGGATGAACCAGACCATTGGTTGGGGGTTGGCTCAACTGCAGAGACATTTCAAAACAAGGACAGAGTGGACAATTGCTCAGGGCCCAATTTTCCAAGGGGCCCAGCCCCTGCCTGCCCTCTAGAAGCACCACCAATAGTCCATCGCACAAGCAGAGTTTGCCAGGATGGGTGGGCGCTGCATATTCTACCACTTGACAGTGCTTCTTCTGTTTCTGGCCGCTCTGCTGAGACTACTCATCATGGATGCAATACATTCCAATACTCATGGATGGCCTATTTGATTTTAGAAATTGTTACATCTTGCTCTTCCCTCCTTTATTTGTCCAGTTCTTAGCAATGACTCCATGAATCAGTTGCTATGGATCTCCAATCAGATCACTATTTCATCCTGCTCTTTAATTCCTTGTGTGGTCATCGAGCTCCCTGTTCAGAGATTAATGTAGAGTCCCTGACGCACACTCTAATGTATCAGTCGGGTCTTCTTGGTGCTGTGAGACTACAGACAGGCTGTGAGTACCTCACAACATGACAATAGATGTGAGACTGTCACCCATACCTTCTGCTCTGCTCTGCCTCAATAATTGTTTTAGATTTTATGTCTAGTGGAAGGTGAGATGAGCAGAACTTAAAAAAAATCACTTACCTTTATAGTTTCTCAAACTGTTTCCCATGGGTATTGAAATGTTTAGAAACAATCAAAATGTTGCTGTTGCTTTTTCCCCTTACAAAGATTGGATAGGTTTGGGTAGGAGCGATGCCCCTGACACCATGCTTGGCATCAATTTACTATTGAAGAAGGACATAATGCACCACCTGAATGGTAGCATAACTAGTATTCTCACATAGCAAAGTGCATAAAAATTGTAAATAAATGCAATATAAAAAATAGTAAACAAATGAATTGATAAAGTGGTGGGGTATGGCCACACCTCGGATGTGTCTGTAAAATTGACTTTTTGTCCTGAACTTCTGTCTTGAATTTTGACCTTTGCCCTGAATTTTTTACAGTCTTGTCCTGGATTTGCCTCCATGCCAGGTGATCACCCTAGAAAGGATCTATAATGTGGGGGACACTAAAGGGTTTAGGGGCACTACAATCCCCCTACACAAATATTTTGCACTATCCATCACCTAGCGCACTATAGATTTTTCCGGGAGTGATGCGGTGGTGGAGGGCCAAGTGGCAAGAAAGCAATATAACTTCACTAATACATGCATTCCTCCACAGATAGCAAAAATCTCCCTTGACGACCATAAAAAGGCACTCCAGGGTCTACCTAAGGTTTGATCATTGTAGGCAAGTACTTCAACTTTGTCTCTCCTGGGCAACTGCATCAAAGCTGCAGTTAAAACCAGTGCTGGCTGAATTCGCTAAGCTTATATAATGTGTGGCGAGTATGACATCGATGTGCGACTGAACATACCCATGATCCCAGTGGTGCATGAAAACCCATCTAAAATTGATTACAGTTTCCTTCCAGCAGCGGACGTGCTAAGTAAAAATGTGGCAGACATAATTTCCATGAGAATCTCAGACCACTTTCCAGTCACAATTTGTGTGCGGTGGGATGCTGACCAATGTGGTATATGATTGCATGGTGCCTTGTCAATGTGCAATGCTCAAAGTACTTATTGCAAGAACTGAAATCCTACTTTGAACTCCAACTACCAAAGCCTTCCCGAGAGGGAAGAATGAGGATTAAAACCAACAGGTATCCGACTGGGAGGTGAGAACTTTAGCACCTTAACACAAATACTTTACTAGCAGGGGTCAGATAATCCAGAGCCAACTAGCGACAGGGCCTCCCTTCACCCACTCTGCCTACAGGAAGCTTGGCAGTGTTGGATCGCCTTGAACAGATATGTTGATGAATAGGGTGACAAGTCTAGAACACACCTTACTAGCTGGTGAACAGACATGCTGCCTCCTGAGTGATTCCTGAACCTAAAGGACCGGTTAAAGAAACGGATCAATGCAGCGTCAGAGATTGCTAAGGCTTTTGCTTCATACTATAGAGACTGCTATGCCGGCTGAAACAGCCCGCTCATGAGTGCTCCAACCTCCTCATTGAAGATCTCCCATTGCACACAAGACAGAGACACTTTCCCTCATTAACGCTGAGATCATGATCCACACCAAGGTCCTGGCCGCAGGCTTCTCCAAGTAGTAACCTTGCTGTTTCACAAGGACCAATGTGACTTTATCCCCCACCACTCAGCTTCCAGTACCTGGGAATGCACATTTGCCTGGAGCTAAGCCTCACCAGGACTCTCAAACTCTAACCACTGTCAAACCAGAAGGGAAATGAGTAAATGGTCTACCCTCCCCTTATTATTCTCAGCAGGGTGGCACTGTTCAAAATGAGGGTTCTGGCCTCGGATTCTAAATATGCTACAAAACTTCCCTTAGTTACCCTACAGGCTTGGTTTGCTGACCTGATAGCAAGGGCGTGTTACTTTTGTTGGGCAAACCAAACTCCCCGCACCGCATTCAACAAATGCTTACACTCCACTTATGATGGGGAAATCAGCATGGAAGACCTTCGGCTATATTATTAGACATCACAGAGATAATGTAGTGCTTCATGGCTGCCGTAAAGCTAGATCCTCATCAAGTGTTGAGATATTTCTGATCGGTTGAGGCAATATACTAGGCTTACTGTATAGGAATCCCCTCCCAGACTCCCTGTCGCAGGTTACAAGAGTGGTAATCCTATGTTGGCGACTGGCATTGTGCTAGATCCGATGAGATCAGAGGCTCACAGAGGAGACACCTTTTTGTCAGGGTAGAGGACTTCTTCATAGTGCTCGTCTGGACGAGATTGAACGGTGGGAGCTCATCGGAATTTCAAATCTTGGGGATGCCTAAAACAGTGCCCAAATGAAATCATTCAAGACTCTTCAAGCAGAATTTGACCTCCAAAGAACCCAATTCTACAGGTATCAACAACTGAACAGGCACTAGCTGCTCACCAGTCCGCCTTGAGTGAGAGTTTGGAATACAGCCCGCTGGAAGATAGAATCACCCCGGGTCCATAAGGGAAAGGGAGCACATCACAGGGAGCCAGTTCATGGCGCTTAAATCACAATGGGAGTGCTGGGTAAATCCCCTGGATTAGGGTAACTGAAGGGACGCCAAGAGTCCCTCCACTAGTTGGTCATCTCCTCAATGCTATAACGCATTCAACTGAATTACATACACACACCACATACTTTACTCCTAAAACACTATGGCAAATGGGAAAACTACCCTCACCCTTTTATTCCCGATCCAATGCTAGTGAATGAGATATTTTTTCCATAGGATCTGGAACTGTCCTGCCATGGTAAAGTACTGGTTTGAAATATTCTCTACCCTATCTAGGATAATGACAGGGAGGCAAATTCTATGTGCCCCACTATTAAAAACTGAAGAAACCTGCGCACTAAGAAAAGTGCTGGCTGTTTTAGTGCTGCCGACACCATCCACAAGTCAATGGATTACCCTCTTGATCGTCTCTTGTTGGTGCTCCATGCCATGCCTGCTGAAATAATACATGCACGGAAATCTCCTTCTACTCTATCATGTTCTTGTGTCACTGGAGGATTCATCGCTAGACACAGGGAGTGCCTGCACTGACCAATAACCATGGGTACTACAATACCTGGATGCTGTTGGTAAGCCAAGTAAGCAGTGGCTATCCAGCACTAAATGCCTACCATTTCCATAGTTATTGGTTTCCTCAAACTGGATAACCTTCCACGAAAATCGCAGACTACACTCTTTACCAAAAGCAAGGTCGCATAAATGGACTATCAGGGTAGCTGTGAAAGAAATGTCACTCCTCCACATGCTTAATGGGACAGAAGTCTGTAAAGAATCGATGACCGCTCCAAAATCATTTGGTACTTATCAAATGGTCTACCACTCAAACAAGAGCAGTAACCTAATGCCTCAGAAACTCCTAGTTCAAAAACTCAAAACAGCCACTCCAGATGCTTCTACGGAAGATTATGGAAAGGCAAACAATTGGAGACAAGCTTAAAAATACACAGAGTGGAAGGGAAACGACGAATGTTGGCTACAATTGGAAAAGTAGTTCCTACACACCACGTTTCTCTTACTGAATGGAACAAACATGAACCCCAGAAAACATTTGGAGAGAGAAAAAAAAACTTGGAGGTTTGTTCCCTTTTTCTAGCGTCAAGGAGACAATCCTCCATAAATGTTTGCAGTGAAAATTACAATCGCACCAAAAAAGGGCCACATGGGGATCAGTCCGGTGTACGAACGAAAGCCAACTCAAGAGGGGTGGCAGCTCGCGTGGCTCTACAGAGCTGCCGCAATGCACACTTAGCTGTACCTTGGTTGGCAGCCTCGCGGTGGTAGTCAGAATCGTCTTCTGGTGGGTTCGGTATGTAGTAGATTTGCTCGGGAATCATACTGGCGACCTTCTCTTTCAGTGCTTCGTGGCTATTCATGCTTGGGCTGATACTTCTTTTCACCTTTTCTCTTCTTTCATGAGCCAATATCTTTTTGGTCCGTGCTTTAATATTCTCCCAGCACTTCTTAAGCTGCTTAAAGTCCCTTAAGGATACACTAGGCTGAGAGTTGTATTCGTGTGCAAGTGCCTGCCAGGTGCGTTGTTTCAAGGCAATAGTCCTAGCGTCACTTTTTTTGCATTCAAGTACATATTTGTACTTCTCAACCAGCGCAAGCAGCACACTCTTTTCGAGTTCAGAGAAGTATTTGGCAGGCTTTAAAACTTCGTTGTTTTGCATTTTGCTCAGCTTCTTCAAGAAGAGAAGAGTCCTATAAAAAAAAAAAAAAACAATGAATAAATTAGTATTTAGATCACCTAAAATTAACTGGAGCAGTTATCCCATCATGGAAACAAACATTGACAAGCGAACAAAAGAAACCAGTGCGCGGTAGTTTAGAGCAAAAGGTCTGCCTCTCAGGTTCTGGGTATGAGAGTCACCTGTATCCCCCCACCTATTTCAAAAGGATTCATTTACTAACCACTTGCAATTAACAGGATTCCAATTTCTGTCATTTGTGGAGCAGCAGGCATACTTGGATGCAAGCCATTGGCACACCCAGAAACAAAGCCAATCGCACGATGACAAATTGACAGGTAGCAGTGTGTGGGGGGGGGGGGGGAACCTGGAAAAGAGATCTCAAATGGTCAAATCAACACTTCATGATTATACTTAAAGTAAACAAAGTTAGCACAAAACGCAAACAATTCCTCCTGCTATAATGGAAAAAGTATTGATTTCAATGACAGCCAAGAAATCATGTGTGCGTAATATAGCAAAGACTAAATGAATAATGAAAAAAGCATAACCAGCAACTCTGTGGATGTCCACGTCACCCGCGGGGGGACACTAAAGGGGATAGCCCCTTAGTGTCTCCTCACTGCCCAGTATTCTTTCTGTGGTCACCTAGCCTATGAACTTAGCCACGCCCAGCACAAGATCACGTCTCCCCCCGTGACCCCAGGTGTATGACATCACTTCCGGGAGGTCGGTGGGGTATTTAGGGCGGCTTGCCACCTGGTTATTCCTCTTTTGGTGGCCAGCAGCAGACTTGAATGAGTGGAGTGGACACCCAAGGGTGCATGTCACATGGATCGGCAGCCTCGACATGATGTGGGCGATGCTGGAACCTAAACTAATGAGAACAGACAAAAAAGATGTGAGGGAAAAGATCCAAATGATTCTTTGTAGGGAAACAATGAATTAGTCCTTTCATGTGGGATGCTAGTCCCAATACTTGTTACTTAATTAATTGAGCACTCACAAATCAACCCCAAGTTGGCTTTCAAACTGAAACTATATATTTTCTTAAACATACATAAGACACATTAAACAAATAACAATAACGCAATGATCATCAGTTATCTCCTGATTCCTTCCTACCCATACAATTAATGTGCAATCCGTGTGGGAGATAGTCCAGTACACACATGGGAGGATAACTTTGAACCTCCAGACAGTCCAAAAAGTGTGTATCCAGGTGTCTTGTATATGACTTCTAATCAGTCGGACTCCTCCACTTCATGAAGTTGACGCGTTTCGACACACTAAGTCGGGCCTCATCAGGACATGGGCAAAAAGAATGCAATAATGTGCAGGACCGAAACGTGTCGACTTCGTGAATTGGAGGAGTCCGACTGATTAGAAGTCATATGCAAGACACCTGAATACACACTTTTTGGACTGTGTGGAGGTTGGAAGTTATCCTCCCATGTGTGTACTGGACTATCTCCCACACAGATTGTGCATGAATTGTTTTTTCAGCAACCGTCATTAGATTGTATGGGTAGGAAGGAATCAGAAAATACTGATGATCATTGTGTTATTTGTTTAATGTGTCTTATATATGTTTAAGAAAATATAAAGTTTCGGTTTGAAAGCCAACTTGGTGTAGATTTGTGAGTGCATTAAGGAATAGGTCTGGGGACTAGGCTCCCACATGTAGGGACTAATTCATTGTTTTTCCTACACAGAATCATTTGGATCTTTTCCCACACATCTTTTTTGAATGTTCTCATATGTTTTTGCCCAAATGTGATGGGGTGATTAGGGCAAACCCCTGTGCTTTATCTATATAGGAACCTAATCTAAGGCACACCCTCAGGGCAGGCGAGAAGGTGCCCGACATGCTAGCGATACACTTCAGGGGTAATGACCTTACCACAATTGGCAGGGGCCAACTGCTACACGACAGGACGGCGGCACTGATTAGACACGCAGCAGACCTGGTTGACTGCAACCTAATCTGGTCTGAGATAATCCCAAGGGGTGAGTGGCAGGGAGCTCAGTCACACTCAGAAGTGAAAGCCTCTAGAAGGGTGAATGAGACAATGTAGAAGTTCGGTAGGAACTTGGGATTTGTCTTTGTGAGGTACAGCCCGCTATGCACAAGGACGTCCATTTACTTTGCCAAGATGAGTTGCACCTATCAGACCTGGGCAACGAGGTATTTGTGAGAAACACTTGGTGGGCCCTGAAAGCATTTGGTTGTAGAAAATGAACGCTAGAGCTACACAGGTGGGGGACTCAGGGTCGCGGTAGGCCACCCCGAGCCATGGCGGGTCTTACGGGCTACCTTAATACAAAAAACAATTAATACCCCATCAGGTGGAGAAGGGGCCGCTAAATATGAGATCCTCAGGCCATAGAGGGCCATGAGAAAAAAGCAACCGCAACCCCTTTGTCCTGTAAGGGAAAGTTGGTATCCTGACAGCTAGGGGTTGGCCTTACTTTGTTCCACGGTGGCACGGGTGCAACTATTAGAATCATTGGGGCACAGCCCCAATGTGAAATATACAGCACTGGATGAATAATAAGATGGCAAGGTAATGCTCCATGGCTGGAGATTGTTTAAGGATGGGTGTCAGTGGTTAGTCGTAAACGGTGCTGCACTCGTATGATCACCCGTAAGTTAACCCTACTTGTGCACTGAATAACAAAATATGAATAAATGTGCAACAGTTTCCCCCACAAAAAAGCGTGTGGTCTGTTTTGTTGATGATACAACTGTATTTTGTCACAAAAGTATGCGTGTAGACATGTCAGAGGGCAGAAGGGCTAGGGGTGGAAACACTAACGTTAGTGTGTTCAAACTCTTTTGTCTGTAGGAATGGATGACGCTGTACAATTAGAGTATGTGTTAACAAACATGTAGCATGGCACACTGTAAGGAATCAACTGAGGCCATAAAACCCCCAAAATGTTGTAATCACACAGCTTCCACACAGCTTAGTTTGAAGTTAACTTTATTTAGTTACAGAGCAGGAAGGTACATCAGCAACAGCATCTCCGTGGCTCCCCTCAGTTGCCCGTTTCAACCGCCACCTTTAGAGTTCTATAGACATAACACATTCCTGACATAGATGCAGAACCTGCCACTTGGAAAAGCTTCAAAATAATGGACAGAAGTGTGCGTGGTGTGTCTCAGCCACAGTAGTTGGCGTGACCTGCAGCGACTCTAAAGAAAGCATCAGAGCTCTAATGTTCTGTGGGCATGGCCCACTCAAACACAGTAAAGAGCTGAAAAATTGCAGCGGGGTTTGCCAAGAGCATATGGTGCTAGGTGTTAACAATGTGGCTATGCCTCACCAGCAGCAACACACCCATTGCTGCCAGAGTTTGGATTGCTCCACTTCCTGGCTATACCTATGGCCAGGATTGGCTGATGAGGCTATCGTCAGAGGAATCGGGTATGCAGACAGCCCAGGATGGGCGACCCTACTAGTGGGGGCTTATCAGACTGCATTTGCAGGTGCTCAGCACTGGAGGGAGGTGGTCCGCATACTAGCAACCAGAGTGTTTAGAGCATGGGTACTTGCAAACATTTACCCAGGGGCCAAAAAGTTCAGTCTGTGATGTGAACGAGGGCCACACTGATGCCAACAGGGTGGAGGTCGAGATCCAGGAGTGGGATTGTAATAAGGTGGGTGTAGGGAAAGCAATGCATATACATCTAATGGGTGAATTGCACAATGTGAAACCAAATAACCTGGGATAAATCCTGGCGTCCCCATTTTATCAAAATGTGTGATCCTAGGCAATTATTTTATTTTGCTATCCCTATTTTTTCTTCTTTGTCACATATAAGAGAACCACAAAATACATAACTTCAGGTTGTGCGCTGTACAAAACCTTCTGTGTGTTTGACTGAATAAACTATAATATTGTTCATGTATAATAGGAACCTGGGCCAGCCACAGAGTTACACATAACACCTGATTTGCCTCTCAGTTCACTATTGGCATTGTCAAGGTGGGGAGAAGAATGAATGTTTCTAAATTCATGTTTGAAAATTATCACTGTAAGAAAAATACTTCTCCAAGCACCGATCTAATCTGATATACTAAGGTCAAACCGTTCTACATGTTAATGAAATACACTTTCTGAATTCTGATGAGACGATCATATTTTTGCACTTTTGTTGCAAGATGTCTTTAAAAATAAAGGTGTTCCTAAAGTCAAATGATGCAGGACAACCTAGTTACTTCCTTTCTTGAACTTCAATTAACCTTTAAATAAAGACATGACTGCTTATTTTTTTTAAATGATAATGTTAGAGATGAGTCGAGTAAACAGCAGCCCAGGGCCAGAAAAACTAAATGCTTTAAGTTTTAAAAACTGAAACATTTTATTTTTTAGTGCCAAGGACAACCCATTGATGTCGTCTGCAGTACAGAAGTGGTGCTGAGGACCTCGACGGGCATCCTCAGTACCATTGAGTTTAATGTGAATATTTTGAATAGGTCTACTGTTTTCTGAAAAACTCATCTTATAGTATCTGCCCACAGTAACTTTCTGGAGATGCTTCAAATCTTCTCTCATATGGTTCCACTTTTTTATTCATCTGCTTTGTTTATGATCATGAGCAGTAAGGGAATATTTTCTCCATGCTGTAATGAGCCATGTAGCTTCACAAAATCTAGCCCATTGTCTAAGTTGCTGATGTACTCTCCTGTTCTTGTAACCTAAACTCAAGTTTACAAATGGAAAGGGTTTTGATTTCCCCCAGACAGGAAACGTCCTGCGACAACAACCCCCACCACAAACAACGTTACTTTACCTTTTGCATCTCAAAGTGCCATCATAAATAGGTTTACATAAGGATAGAACAGTTTTGAGTTTTTTTCAGTTTTATATAGTGCTGACTTGGCCAAGGGCATTTGAGATCTGTACATGAGCATCAGATTACATTGCACAAGGTCAGATTCCGGTTTTTTGTTAAGGCACAGGGAGATGAAGTACTTTGTCCAGAATCACTGGATGTTGAGACAATGCTGGGATCCTAACCTGATTCCCCACTTCCAAAGTTTGAAGCTCTGGCCAATAGGTCACGTCTCTTCAAAACAACTTCGATTGCAACTTCTTGGTCCATGCGGGTCATTATTTCCAGAATATCTCTGTGACTGTTCAAAGATCTTTTTAAGTGTGCTGCTTGAGAATTATGACGTGAAATTCCCCACCTTTCTTTTCTAGGACAATCCGGTTTTATGCAGTATGGTTTTTTTTAAGTTTCAAAACTGTATTGTTATTTTTAATATTACAATTATTAACTTGCTAATTAATAATATATAAACTTTTCATTCAAACATGTTAAAAAACTCAATAAAAATCATGGTGAAATTGAGCAACAAGTTATTAGTAAGTCCTAGCTTTTATGACCAATAATAATAATAATATGACACTATAACCTCCTATGAAACCACCATGAACAGAATGGTGTCATATTATTATTATTGGTATTCATATGATAACTATTTTGTATGTTACAATAATTTGATAAAGTTTCATTTTTTGTATTGGGAAACTTTATAGGCAAGAAAGGTCCTTACAACATAGGAACTTAATGATGGTGCCTATCATTACTGGGAATGTTGTTGCAATTACTATGTAATAGGTAGTAATATGTTGAATCTACCTATTCGCCAACCGTGACAATTGGGCGCAGTTGACCTAGGATTTATGAGAAGTGGGGCGGCTTTAATATGAGGGTGACCCGGTCATGGTCTTTGTTTTTTTTTACCTTTTTAAATAATGTTTTAGAATTGCCTAATAGGTTTGTTATTCATCTAGATCTCGAGCTGGGGCATCAATTGGCATATATCCTTATTCTGGGGGGACTATCCTGGTGACGTTACAACGGCTCTAATGAAAAAAATGTGAACATACTATTTAATATTTGAAGGTGAGATTTTGTACTATGGATATGGCAACAGGATGGGGAGTACCTCTGTTGCCCCCATGGCACTACTCACGTTTTTGTAATTTTTAACTAATCTATATCAAATCACAAGAGTTTCCTTTGCAAGTAGACATGCAGCATGATAAGTATTACTTAAACAATCATACAATGTCTCTGTGGAATGTACTATACAGAAGTGGACGAGTGCATGTTTCTCTCCCTTGTGCCTATGACTGTATATAATTAATATGTATGTGTCTTGTGGGCTGTCTAGTGACAAACTACAGTTAGTGTGACTTTTTGTTATGTAATATGTCATGTGTGTTTTATCTGTGTTTTAAGAGTGTGATCCCTTTGGGACAGATATGGGTTAGGGATTTTTGTGTATGTGTATGTAAATATGTGATGTCAGTTGTACATGTTTGTATGTGTGATGACTTATATTTCGTTTTATGGGATTGTTTCAGCCCTGAACAAGTTCCTACTGTGACAGCAACGAAAAGTGTTGGCTGATGGCTGATTTTCAATTTACGTGCAATAACTTTCATTAATAAAAGAAGATGATGAACTGACATTGGCAATTTTATCAAGTGTACCCAAGGGACAGGATTAAAAGTAAGAGGGGGAAAAACTTCCCCCCAATCATTAGTAAGGGTTCAACATGTTTCTGCCTTCTAAAACCCTTTTAAGGAGGTGTGGGAGCATTCTTCTGGGCCAAATGTAGTCACTCTGCCAACTACTGAGACAAAGTTACAGAAAAACTAAAATAGAGTACACTCGGTGCTTCAGGAGTTGGATATGTATCAACCATGGTCTCAAAATGTATAATATCATTCAGCAGTAAAAAGACCAGTGGGTATGAGAGAGAACAGCTTGTTCAAACATCACTGTGATCGTCCAGAAATGTTGGAGCATCAACATGTGTAAACACAACATGCAGGGATTGTGAACACAGTAAAAGAAATAAGAAAAGTGGCCAAAGTGAAGCTGTCACACACATATCTACTCACCCCAGTTGATCGGGTATGCACCTCAACTCAAGCCTACCAATCAGGAGCAAGCAGGGCTGTTACATATTATGGTTAAGTAGAACAGCCGACAAGAAACCCAAACTTGTACTGATGATGAATTATGTGTGGAATGAAAGTATATGCCAAATGCAGTTAATCTCATATAGGTGCAAAATATGTCAAACATTGAGAGACTTGTAGTTAAAAATTAACCATTAAAGATGGTCATAAGAATCCTAAAAATCGTTGCCAAGACTGCATCTCTTCCTACAACATGTTCCAATACTTTTAGTGATGGGACAACCCTTTACAGCGTCACTGTAATATTGCCAGCTAAAAAAAGGGGGAAGGGATGATATGGACTAAAAGGGGAGAAAATTAGTTACTTACCTGTAACTGTAGTTCTCCAGTATTGGTATCTTTCATAGATTCACAAGCTTGAATCATCCCCTGTTGTCTAAGTGGGAGTCCCATTGTACCATAATAAAGCAGTATGCACAATGAACAATCACTTAAATAGCCTATGTTCTCTGAAAAAAGACCCAAACTTCGGCTAATCAGACATTAGCACACTCTAGAATACTCCCAAGAGAGACCGAATCCATCAGATTTTCAAAGCACAAGTGGGAAATAAATCCCAAGCTATAAGGGGAGCCTCTCAAGGTAGGAGGGTACAGTTACAGGTAAGTAACTCAAGTTTCTATTGCAGTATTGGATCTTTCATAGATTCACATGCTTGAATCAGAATAGCAAGAAGTTACTGTATTTGTATACTTCATAGCATTCGCACAAATAGCAGATTATTATTATTATTACATTTATAAGGCGCACAGCTACCCGGAGGTTTCCTGGCGCAAAGGACAGATTGCAGATAAATCAGACAGCTTTTTACTGGTTGAAGAGCCAGGTCTCTAGGCCCTTGCGGAAGCTTTTATGGCTAATTTCGTGGCGAAGTGGGGAAGGTAGTGAGTTCCACAGCATTGGGGCCAGGTACGGAAGGAGCATCTGCCCATACGTGAAAGTTTGAATCTGGGGACTATGAAGTTAGCTTGGGATGCGGAGCGAAGTAGACGGGTGGATGATATGTCTGGGCTAGGGAGCATAGGTAATGGGGTGATGTACCTAGCTTAATCTTATGCATATAGCATAAGGCCTTAAATTTCGTCCGTTGCTCAATCTTGAGCCAATGGAGATCACGCAACGTGCCTGTGATGGAGGATGTTTTCGGTACCTGACGAAGTAGCCTGGCCGCAGAATTCTGCACCACCTGCAGCTTGCGTACTAACTCCCTTTTTGCTCCTAGATAAAGGACGTTGCCATAATCAAGCCTCGACATGATTAGGGCCTGGATGACTGTTCTTTGAGTAGATTCAGGCATCATCCATAATATCTTACGGAACCACTTGAGAATAGTGAAGCAAATAGAAGTGGTCTTCGCTACTTGCTGTTTCATAGTCAGCTGATAGTCAATCACTATTCCCAAATTACGTAGAGTTGGTGGGTAGAAACACACGTGTGTGATCCTCTTTGGTTTACTTGTGTTTGACTCTGTACTTCTGAAAAGTTTAACGACTATATATAGATACATGCACATATGCTTATCTAACATTGCATAGGAATGTGTGTGTATATATGTATATATATATATATGTATATATTATCTACTGGCGGTCGCCAGTAGATAGTTATAGTTAGGATCGTGTTTCCATGGGAAATCTCAACATTCTATTTTGAATAACTTTGGCGCGGTTGACGAATCCTCGCGAAATTTTCAAAACAAATGGGACGCTCCGCTCAGCTCCTACCCTGAAAGTCTCGGGGTGATTCGTCAAGCGGGGGCCGAGAAAAAAGGGGGGTCCCAAAACGTGTTTTCCCCATGCATTTTTCCATAGGACCTTTAGTCGAAGGTACAGCCCGAACGGCTGAACAGAATTACTTGAAATTTGGCAGACAGGTAGTCCTCAGGTCAGGGAAGTGCCTTTTGCAGGTCTGGTGTCAATCTATTCAGTATTTCCTGAGAAAATAGCATTTAAAAGCATATAAATATCTATACGCGCGCATGTGCGCGCACGGTGCCGTGCGCGAGCGAAATTCTGATTGGTTGTTAGATGTCGGTAAACATTCGAATCGGTCGAAATCAGGAAGTGTCGGCCGCCATTTTGTCTCTCGCACTGAAAAGGAAAGGGGGAAAAAGGTGGAAAACGTGAAAAGGGGGCAGGGAAGAGAGTTCCTGACCCCCTAGCCTTTGTCAGGGGGTCACAGCAGGACCCCCAAGGGGAAAAAAAACATTTTTTTTTTTTTTTTTTTAAATCGAGGGGTGCGCGCATGGTGCGCACAAGGTGAAAAACCTTGGGAAAAAAATAATTAATAAATACATAACTTAGCATTTAAAAAACCGTACAAATTCACTTAAAAAACCATAGGTTTCACACACGTTATAGTTAGGAATTAGCATTTAAAAAACCTTGCAAATTCACTTAAAAAACCATAGGTTTCACACAGGTTATAGTTAGGTGGATATTTCACTCGTAAAAAACCAATGAAATTCCCCCGTTATAGTTAGTTCAGATAACTATAACTCGCGCGACCGCCACTCTATCACAAGGATGATGTCATCAGTGATGTCATGAGTGATGCCACTGACCATGTCATGAGTGATGTAATATGTGACGTCATGAGCAGTGGATTGCCGGCGTGCGAGTTATAGTCATCTGAACTAACTATAACGGGGGAATTTCATTGGTTTTTTACGAGTGAAATATCCACCTAACTATAACCTGTGTGAAACCTATGGTTTTTTTAAGTGAATATATATATATATATATGTGATCAAGGGCACTTGATGCCCGAAACGCGTCATGAAATGAGGAATTAAGAACAATAAAAAGAAGAAATATTGCCACTAACTTGTCCTGGTGGTCCGTTTCTGTCAGTTCGCCGTAAAGGAAGTGCTGAGAGGTGTTTGAGTGCATATATATATATATATATATATATATATATATATATATATATATATATATACACACACACACACACACACACATTCCTATGCAATGTAAGATAAGCATATGTACATATACCCATGTATCCATCTCAATATATAATTACATGTAAATATAACCATCAGAGTCATTAAACTTTTCAGAAATACAGAGTCAAACACAAGTAAACCAAAGAGGATCACCTTATAGAAATAAGTGGCGTAATACAGCCTTGTCCAACTGCTGAATCACTGCACTATGCCGATTCTAAGCAATAATGCTGCATGAATGTATGCACAATCTTCTAGGTCGCAGCACAACATATCTTCTCCAGAGGCATACCGCAAACAAAGTAGTTGAGGTGGAATCTGCTCTAGTTGAATGCGCTCTAGTTCTTCTTGTGATCGGTTTGCCTGCATTCAAGTGGCAAAATTGGATTGTGGCTGAGATCCATCGAGTGATGGTTACTTTTGTGACTGCAGTACCCTTATGAATATGTCCATATGAAACCAACAGCAAGTCAGTTTTCCTCAGCTGTTTAGTGCGATGTAGGTAGAACTTTAGACATCTTTAGCTATCTAGCGTATGGCGAGACCTTTCAGCTGGTGAGGCAGGATTCAGTAAGTAAGTCCATAATATGATAGGCTCATTGAGGTGAAAGTCAGTCGGGACCTTAGGAACTAATTTTTTATTGATTCTGAGAATGACAGAATCGTCCCTGAAGCACAAGATGGGTTCTTGAGTTGTAAAAGCCTGTATCTCACTCACCCTTCTGGTCGAAGTGAGTGCTAGCAACAATGCAACCTTCCATGTGAGAAATCTGAGGTGTGCTCTGTGTATGGGTTCGAATGGACTCTTCATAATTTGAGCTAGCACTATGTTCGGGTGCCAGTCCGGAAGAGTAGCCCTTACGAAAGGAAAAACTGAACAATCCTTTCATGAACTGTTTGATGATTCTGCTTGAGCATAAATAGAGTGAATGTGAGGAACGCCTATATCTAGATATTGCAGCGACATGAACCGTGATACAGGCATGCACCAGCCCAGACTGAGCTAGCAAGAGGAGATAGAGTAGTATCTCCTTAGGTGATGCCTGTAGAGGATGCAGAGTTAATACGTTTTTATGGTACAAGGAGAGACTGCGGAACGCTCTGTCGCCGGCGTAGGCCGCGAAGAGGTGACACCTGTGACGGTGAATAGGAGACGGTGCCCCTCGTGGCGAGGAATCCATCCCTGGCAAGTCGTGGCGGGCCAGACTCTCTGCGCAGTTGAGGAGCAGTAAGCGCTTGTGTGGCGTCGTTGGCACGGGGTCCTGCGGTGGCTGCTCTGCAGAAGGACGCGTTTGTGGGACCGCGGCGATAGAGTCCTTGCACTGACCGTTGCCCAGTGCAGTGATCGTTGGGGCATCATCACAGATCCCTGGTGGCGTGCTCTGAGACAGTGGTTGCCGGCATGGGTGCCTGCTGTTCTTGGACCTACACTATTGCAGAGGACCCGCTGAGATGGGCAGAGTAGATAAGTCTCAGCCGAAGCCAACGTTCGACCAAAGGAAGTCCAAGATGAGAGACACAGCTGCCGAAGATGCGGACACGATGCAGGAAAAACCTCAGGAGGAGGTGGATGGTGATATTCGCACCATGCTGGCAGCAATGGAAAAAGGCTTGCAGAGCAGTCTCTCGGTTCTGGGCACTAAGATGGACTCCCTCTCATATCAGATGGATAGAATGTCCGAGAGGCTGGACAAGCATGCTGAACGATTGGACATGACGGAGCGCAGAGTTACGGAGGTAGAAGAAGCACAGACAACGTTGGACGCCAATCATAAGTAACTGAGTAGAGTGATGCAGGTTTTGCAGGATAAATCCGAGGACCTTGAAGCGCGTTCCCGTCGCAATAACCTGAGAATCACGGGCCTTCCGGAATCGACCCGACTGGCAAAATGGAACACTTTGTTGAGAAGTTATTGGTAACACTCCTGGGGAGTGAAACATTTTCTTCCATATTTGTAGTGGAGAGGGCGCATCGCTCTCTGGGCCTTCGCCCAACTCCTGGTGCTCCCCCAAGGCCGATAATTGCGAAGTTGTTGAACTATCGTGACAGGGATTCGGCGCTGAAGGTGGCCAGGGAAAAACAGCCACTGCAGTATGAAGGATCCACTATCTCTCTGTTCCCAGACTTCACGCTCAGAGTGCAAGAGGCGCGTAGACAGTTTGCTCCACTGAAGAAGCAATTACGTGAACACAACATAGACTACGCCATGCTATACCCGGCGAGACTCCAAGTCAATCAGCAGGGCCACTCACGTATCTTCACCGGTCAGAAAGCCCTGAAGGACTGGTCTAAATAAAAACGTTGCAGCCCGGAGCGAGGCTCCTTGGAGGGAGCAGAAGGTGGACGATTAGACCAGCAGGACTGAACTCTGGACTATTCTAACTGCAGATAAGATTGTTACATTTGGGGTGGTGTTGGGAGGCCTAAAGTGAAAATGCATGGGGTTACCACGTATAAATATGTTTAACTGAGTTCTTTACCACCAGAGGGCGTTATTGGGGAGTTAGAGTGATAGAGCCCTGGCAACGTTGGAGCTCGTTCCTCAAAGGGGTTAAGTAATGATGCTTTTTGACATAACGTTGGGAAGGGGAGGAGGGGGTTGGAGATTCATTCTTTTTTGCAGATGCATAATATTTGTTTGATGGTGTGCGGAGCGGATACCTGGCTAAACTTAGAAGTTCTACCTTGTTAGGCAAGCAACATCCGCCCAAGAGTGAAGCACACACCTGGGGTATTGCACTTTGGGGGGGGTATCCCTTGGTTTGAAGTTGAGTTTTTTCCGCTTGCTGAGTTTTCTGCTGGAACAAGGGTACTGTTCGATGTCATATTGCCGGCGCACAGTTGGGGTAGGCCTGGCGTGGGTGGGGTGCGGGAGGGGTTGGTGATCCAGATGGTGGGACACTTTCTCTAAACACTATATTTTGCACATGACGATTGCACGAGCTGTAAGTTCCAATGGCAGGCACAGCTAGATTGATAACGCACGACAGCTCGCAGTAGATCCCATAGTGATCCAACGCGCTGTAGGCTTCGAGCACTAATATGGAATTTGAGGGGTCTTAATGACCACAGGAAGCTCCGCAAAGTCCTAGCCTACTTGACGAGACACGAAGTAGATATTGCGCTACTGCAGGAGACACACCTTCCTCTTAATAGCCCCATGCTTCGCAGCAGGGGATTACATGGACACATACACGCAGCAGGTTTTACCACAAATGCGCGAGGAGTGCTTACATGGGTGAACCCCAAGGTGGCGATTACACTCAAACCAACAGACACTGACAGAGATGGGCGATATGTAATATCTAGATGCAGTGGAAAGGGACTGGACATACTACTAGTTAATATATATACAGCCCCAATTATGATAATCAAAAACTTTTATGCTGCATTGTCTGAAAAGGTGCGTGTTTGCGGGGAAGGGCAACAACTCTTGGGTGGCGGCCTCAACTTAATCTTGAACCCACATCAGGATAGATCGGGGGGACGGAGAGCCAAGTCACGGCGGCAGCCCGGACAGTGACAGATGTCTTGGTCCAGTACGACTTGCATGATGTGTGGTGGCAAAGATTCCCCGACAATGGGGGATACACATATTACTCCGCATTGTAGAATTTATATACCCGCATAGATTATTGGCTAGCATCCAAGCAGCTGTATAAGTGTACCCGGTCTTGCGAGGTGCTGCCCCAAACGCTCTCTGACCATTCCCCAATAGTACTAGTTTTAGACGCTCCCCAGAAGACTATCCCCCCCTTTACTTGGAGGTTCCCACCTTTTTCTCTGCTAGATGCAGTATTTAGGGAGGAGCTGGCTGAAGCGATCGAAACGTTTTTCGTCACAAGTGTGGGTTCGGTGGACAGCTTCCATGTGGTTTGGGAGGCGTTCAAAGTCTATATCCGCGGTGTCACCATGACTAAACACTCCGGAGTCCTTAGAGCGATACGACGGAGCCTTGCAGATTTGGAAATGATCTTAACTAACCTGGAGATACGTCTCCAGATTGGAGCAGATGATGAAGTAATGAAGGAGTTCAAAGCCCAGTTAGAAGACTACCATGATGCTGCAGATGCGGAAATAAAGCATCTTGGTAAATACGCCACTGCTTGCACCTACGGTGAGGGCAAAAGGCCGGGTGCTGTACTAGCCCAGTTACTCAAAAAACGGCGATAAAAAACAGTAGTCGCAGAAATCAAGACGGCAGATGTAGATACACTCACTGAAGAGACAGCCATAGCAGAGAGGTTTAGGCAATATTACTCACTGCTCTACTCTACTCGTAGCGGAGGCGGAAATGTTAGACTACCTAACTCATATAAAGTTGACATGGCTAACGAACACGCATTGTGAATTCCTGATGTGACCCCTAGAGAGTGAAGAGATTACTTTGGCTCTATCAGGCATGAAATCGGGCAGCGTGCCGGGAATAGATGGCCTAACAGTCGCTTTCTACAAGGCGTACTTGGACCTGCTGTTTCCACACTTAGCCACTCTCTTCGACAATATTTGTGTGTCGGGCACTATGCCACCTTCGATGAGAGAGGCGATCATTGTAGCCATACTGAAACTGGGCAACCCCCCTGAAGAATGCGCATCCTATCGCCCGCTTTCCTTGATTAACGTTGATACAAAAATCTTCGCGAAGATACTGGCAAACAGGCTGGTCCCTTTGATCCCGACGCTTGTTGCCCCGGAGCAGGCGGGGTTTGTTCCAGGTCGAAATCTTACTTACAATTTGTGTACGGTGTTCGGAGCTGTGCAGCACACTAAGCCAGAGATCTCAGCGGTGGCAGTTTTTCTAGACATGGAGAAAGCCTTCGACTCTGTCGAATGGCCCTTTATGAGACAGGTGCTGACGGGGATGGGCCTGGGAGAAGTCTTTCTGCAGCTTATAGGTGTATTGTACACTGTGCCCACAGCCAGGATCAAAATTGGTAATCTGGTGACTGATGCTATACATATCACTAGGGGCACACGAAAGAGCTGCACGTTGTCACCAATACTTTATGCTCTGGTGGCAGAACCTTTAGCTTGTGCGCTTCGGGAATACCAAAGGTACACGGGTGTACGCTTCCCGGGCTACAAACTTATCGCCTCTACATACGCGGACGATACGCTTTCTATATATCCGTGATCCAGAGCGCAACCTTACCCCTGTTCTGCGTGAAGTGGTTCGCTTCGATGCCATGTCTGGATTACGAGTTAATTGGCCGAAGTCTATCGTAATTCCCCTTACCCCTGCCACGATGCAGTTTGAGCTTGACTACCCGTTGCAGTGGTCGACGGACTCGGTGCGATATCTAGGTATCCAGGTGCACATGGACTCTGCGATCGTATTTACGGAAAACTACAGTGTAGCGATTAGTAAATTGGAAGATGAGGTGGACGGCTGGATTCGACTACCTTTATCCTTGATGGGCAGAATTTCTATAATGAAAATGGTGGTACTCCCTCGCTTTTTGTTTCTTTTCTCTAACAGCCCGTTGGTACTTCCAGCCGCATGCTTCAAAAGGCTCACAACATTGATGATTAAATTAGCTTGGGCTGGCAAACGACCACGGGTCAAATGGCAAATCCTTACCTTACCGTATAACATGGGGGGGCTTGGGGGCCCTAATGTGGACTTATACTACAGGGCGGCGCAAAGTGCACAGGCTTACCACTGGATGTATGGTTTGCCAGACACCCCACACTTACGCATAGAGAAGGTTGTGGCCTCCCCTCGCCCATTGCCTGCTCTGCTTTTCTCGCTCCCAGACCGTAGGAAGGGGCTACTAGACACAATTAACGCGACTACGCATGCCTGATACCATCTTCTAAAATTAAGGCGGGAGCCATACTGTATTCCCCGCTTGCTCCACTAGACTGGTGCCACTGGTTGTCTGTAGGGATAGGGGAGTTGTATAAGCGCTCAACTCAATAGAGATCCGGACTATAGGGAACTTATTTGAAGGTGGCACAGCGCGAAGCTGGGAGGACTCGGTGACTGGAGACGCAGCGCCCACCCTTCCTACCAAATTTCAATTCCACAGGACTCGACACGCGCAGATTCAAATCTTGGGAGATGATTTAGCAGAACCGCCGGAGTTGACTTCCTTGTCATGCGTCATCAAAACTGACAACCCGCATATAGTATCTAAAATATATAAAATGACTAGGTCCTATAGAGAGAACTACTTCACTAAAGCCCGCTAAGCTTGGCAGAGGGACTTAGGTAGAGACATTGACGACCCAATGTGGATGTACTGCTGCACCAGCACAAAACGTATCTCCCTGAATGGTAGACACCGACTGATCCACTTTAAATATCTTAATAGGGTCTACTATACTCCAGAAAGGTGGTGCAGATATGGCCTCAGAGAGGAGTCGAGGTGTGAGCGATGCAGCGAAAAGTTGGCTGATTTTCTGCACCTAGCATGGACCCGCCCGGAGATTGCTAGATTCTGGGAGCGAGTATTTAAGCAGCATACAGAGGTGATTGGACTGGAACTCACACCGGAGTTGGCCTTGGCGTTGCTGGGCTATTCCAAACCAATACCTAAAGGGGTACGTAGATTAGTCGACATGGGTCTACTGTTAGCCAAACGTAGAGTGGCGATGTGTTGGTCGAGAGAACCGACTCCTACGATTGCTCAGTGGGCAAACAACATGCTATATTCCGGCACTCAAATGGAGAACTATAGTGATCTTCTCCCTCCCCGCAATAGGCCTAAGAACATCTGGGTGCTGTACAGAACATACAAGGCGACTGGGGCAGGGGAAGGTGAGTCCAACGAGGGGTACAAAAAGAATCGAGGGCGACCAGCCTTAAGGTTTAGTGACACAAGCATGGCTCTGGTAGAGACAGAGGGAGTGGAGAGTTGAATATAGAAGCACTGTGGAGCGACTCCTTAAGTTACCTTCAGACACTTTTGGGACAGGTCCTGAAGCGGAAGGGGTGCTCATGGTCGGGTGGGTGGTGCGGGTCGATAGCGAAATGTAATGTGGTTTTACTTGCCTGCTGCATTATTTGGAAACTATGTTGTAGGACTATTGTATTCTTCTGGTAATTGCATCTGCCGCACGGATGGAAATGTGTCCTTTGTTTATTGTGCATCAATTAATAAAGGTTTTCTTAAAAAAATATATATAATCAGAGAAAGTAGTCAGACTGCTTGACTGATACTGGTAGTGGGAACCTTGTTGCAGCCCTCTCTATCAAATTGTGAAATCCTCCTATGCCGTCCAGAGATGAATCCACAGTCTGCGGCACAGGAGGGGATGGAGTGGTAATCAGGTAATCGTCCCACTTGTCATTGGCAGGCTGGTTGTCCATAAGTTCTCCCTCCTCCCTGTCACCATCTGATGACAATGGGTCATCCCTAGGGGATGCTGCTATATTCGATGCAGGCATCATCCTGGGGGTTAATAGTGGAGGAATAGGTCTCGGTGCTCTGGGAGATAGAGGTGGAGGCAGAGCACTGGGCTGGTCTTGTGAAGGGTCAGGAAACCTCTTATGGTAGTCTTTTAGCAGACAACTTCTTTGAGTTCAATTCCCAACTTTACCACCAAACACAGGGTACATCGATGGGCAGCACATTTGCGCCGAGCCTGGCATGTATGTACATGTCGGCGTTCGAAGACAGGGAGATTTTTCACACCAGAAACCCATAACTACAAAATATTGGGATGTGGAAAAGATTTATGGACGACATCTTCATTCTCTGGAAAGGGGACAGAGCAAAATGTGTTGAATTTTGTTCATGGATTAATACCCTGAACCCTTATTTGAGATTTACCAATACTATCTCCGCCTCAACAATCCCCTTTCTTGACTTCACAATCAGATTAGAGGGTGATAACATCTCTACAACCCTCTACCGCAAACCAACCGATAGGAATAGTCTCCTACTTTTTAGTAGTAACCATCCAAAGACTGAGACAGAACTTACCTTTCGGACAGTTCCTTCGCATTCGAAGAAACTGCAGTAATCTCTCTGATTATAAGAATGAATCACACACACTAAAGAAAGACCTCTTAAAGCGTGAATATCCCAAGAAGATTGTTGACACTGCTCGTAAAAGAGCTTTATTCAACAACCGTGATAACCTGTTGGAAGACAGGGTCAAAGTACCTGACCCAGCGATGACCTGTGTCACTACATTTACCCCTGACTCACATCGAATAAGAAAAATTATTCGTAAACATTGGAACATCTTGAACATAGGCACACTTGATTTACCTATTCCTCGTTTTGCTTTTAAACGAACAAACAACATTAAAGATATCCTCATCCACACTAGGCCGAGAAAACAAGCTACCATTCGCCAAAGTACCTTATGGGGCCTTCCGCCGGTCACAGGCCACTATCCCTGTGGTTCATGTTCTGTCTGCCACCTTACCAAAGTGACAAAAAAACTGGATTTTCCAAATGGGGTCACATGGACCATAAATGCACATACCAACTGTAATTCCTCCAACTGCATCTATTTGCTGCGATGTAAATGCGATTTACTCTACATTGGCATGACCACGAGACAGGTAAAAACACGCATAATGGAGCATAGAAGCAATTTCAGATGCATGAAGAGCAACACCAAGATGACCACACATTTCAAAGACACACAACATTCACCAGAGTCCTTTGAATAGGGTGTATTAGAAACCCATCCCGGAATAACAAAACATGCTTTATTCCGCATTGAACAACGATGGGTTCTACGATTGGCCACTGATACAACTAGGTTAAATGAGAATATACCGTGGAGCCTTCTGACCTAAAACACACCTGATGTGTTAACATTATGATAAGTTACCTTGTTCTGAAATAAACCTCCTTTACTGACAAATAATGATTATTGGGTACTGAAGACTTCCACATGGCCTAACCCGTTCCTCTATTAATCGACTATGATATTTTTAGTACATAAGAATAACTACTTATGTATTACCATAGTTGCTTGCTATGACCACCGGGACTCTTGTCCGGGTTTGGCTTACGTTTTAATCCATTCATGCTCTATGGTAATTCTTATCCTACTACGCTTCCTTTCTCCATAATAACAAAGAGAGGGCAATTACAAATTTTTGACACCTTGTTAGGGGTCGTTTACAAGTTTATCACTCCACGGTGTCGATTATTTATTTATACTACAGGGTGCTTATGAGCAGCACACCATAGGCATCACGAGCCTTTGTTTATTCACTACATTCAAAATCCGCCTCCTTTCCAACCCCACCTACCCGAGCATATGTTAGAGCAACTTGGCTGTATGCTTAGGAGTGTGCGGCGAGTCCGGGGCTTCGGCTCGTCTGGTTGTGAAGGTAACACGGCTGTTCCCCTTCCAAGATGGCGCCTTCTCGATAATGGCATTGTAGTCCCTTTTCCTATGAGTGACCCGGAAGTCCTTCTTCCATTGCACGCCTGTTCCGGTATATCACACGCCCACTTGTAGCATACTCGTGTGAATCCCGGACCGGCGACGTGGGGTAGGTCTACCGCCACCTCCGTTTTTTGGAACCGTGAGTAGTACTATTCTTTGTCATTCCCCTTTCTTTGTTTAGGTGTGCCGCGTCCTCCCACATACTTGGGACCACATTGTAGAGGTTCGTTGCACAACTTTGTGGCACTGACTCTGTGACGGTTGACAACAACAACGCCCAGGAACTATTACCTTTACTGTATTGGTAACTGCGCGAGTCTCTGCTCATTTTGGTTGTTTGGTTGCACCGCGAATATACGTTGTGTTCTAAGGTGGAGACGCGATTTGGCATCCTCGTGTGAGGCAATGGCGGGCTATGTTTACGACCCTGTCCTCACCTTGTGGGGCTGTGGGCAGAATTGAAGCTAGCTAAGGCACCACGAGACGCCTATCTGTGTCTATGAGCATTATTACCATACTTTGTGCGCCTTGCAATGGAGGCGTGGCACAACCTCGTTTTACTTTGAACCTTCAGTTATCTCATGTGACACTTCGGGTCGCTGTGTGTCTCTTGTGACCCCGGGCGTTTGGCGCCGGACTCTGCACACAGTCCATGTGTATCAATCATGTCTCTCTTCATTTCATTTCCCAATATTATTAGGACACTACAACTTAGTGTCTCCACTAGCCGGATCTGAAACACCAATGCTATGACCCTCATGGGTGAGTGAACTTCCTTGTGTGCTTCTCTTGCTGCATTCATTTTATATGTTCTCAATTCACTGTATGACAGACACGTCATCAAGCATGTTATGAACCTCTAAAGAGCATGAGTTTTGCATCAAATTCACGTTGCATGTCCTGTCATGATCTAGTGAATAATATATTGATTTGTATTGATAAATTTGTCAATCTGTTTTTATTTTGCAGGTTATGTTTTTTGAGTTACAGGTACCACACTTTTTTTGGGTGCTGTAAGGGTGGTCAATAGTATACTTTACCGCAGACCACCACCACTTAAGTGTAGGTAGTTTATTCCGGTCCTGATGAATTGCCGTCTAAATTGACTACAAGGCAAGAAACATGTTGACCATCTGACAGACGCTACTAACCAGCATCCTTGTAGTTGGTTATAGCATTGGTTTGTCTTATTATTTTTAATTAGGGTTGGGGCCACGTTCATTAAAATATTTCTGAGTGGACCACCTCCCCTATTTTAGATTCTCCACACACACATCATTATCACCTACACCAATTTTAGGGCCCTCACTTGCACTTCACCAATTGACTTCTGGAAAAAAGATCTCCGCCAGGAAGGCCCCTACTTGGGTGCTGATCGGGGATTGCAGCGCCGCCCCGATAAGGAGCAGACCCGATGATGAAGCATGACACCTAGCTGGCAGGGTGTGTGAGGGTCTTATTCCAACTAGGAGAAGTTCCTTCTCCCCTCTTACACTCTAATATTCACTAGAGTTCACTCTACATTTACATAACCTATCTGCGTATTAGGAACTGCATACCTTCTTTGTTAGTCTTTTAGCATTGCCTGGAGGTCATGAAACAGAGACATAAGCACTTGAACCGCTTCCTCACGAGAAGGTGATTGCGCATAATGTTGGTAGTGCTCACTATAATGTCTAGGCCTGTCCGGATATCTTGCTTGCGGGTTATAATGCTCCCTCTTTGTCCTCATCCTCTTCGTCCTGGTATTTCACATGGAGTTTAGATGGGCTCTGGGCTGTCCTAAAAGGGCTGTCATCCTCCAACTCCTCCATGTCTACAAGATGGCTTTGATGAAAAGGAGATACCTTGCTGGGTGAGGTATGTTCAGGTAAGAGGAAAGTCTTTTTAACTTTTAGTGTATTCTATGTTGAGCCGATGGACATAGATACTGGCCGAGTTACTTCAAGCGTTGTCAGTGTTATTCTCATTGGCGGGGACGTTGTTGATGAAAGGGCTGGCGTAGCCATCGACAGAGGTTTATCGACATCCTCATTGACGGAATCAACGCTGATGCGGAGATGGAAGGTGTTGTCGTTGTCACAATGCAGTCGTCGACAAGACTGTGGTAACTGTTGTCGATGAGGCTACCATTGACGGTAGTTTTATAGGAGTTTTATGCTTCGTCGTTGACGGTTCTGAAGAGAGCTTTGGAGGATGAGCACCAGTTTTCACAGATAGAGTACTAGGTTCAAATCTGGCAGTCTGAGATTTGTTTTGATTTCTCCTTCCTTGAGCTGTTTTTGGCAGGCCCATGGTGGGATTTCTTAAGGGCTTTTCTGCATTCCTCTGACATATCCTGGTCATTGGATCTTTCCCTCTTGTGAGATCTTTTCTAAAATGCAGAAGAGGTGTCACTATCCTCCTTAGAAGATGGTCTTGGCTTTCTGAAGCCACAGAATAAGCCTCCCCTGCCTGTCAACCAAGGTTTTAGTGGAAAAAGTATAACAGACTTCACAGTCTTTGAACTTGTGCTGAGGGTAGAGGCAGCACAGACATTCCTTGTGGGGATAATCCACATGAAGCCTTTTCTTTCCACAGGTCTTGCAGGGCCCTAACAGCCCTTTCTTGGATGACTTCAACATGGTAGAAGCAGTAGTAGTAGTTTCCAGAAACTTGTTTGAAGAAAACCGAGCAGAGCTTAGGGAGACTCCCTTCACAAGAGGTGTGGTAGAAAATCTGAGGGATTCTGACTCTCTTGGAAGTATTCTAGAGGGTGCTATTGCCTGAAGTTTGGACATAGGCTATTAAAGTGATTGTTCATTGCCATTAAAGCCTATGATAATGAAACATACACTTTATTATGGTACCGTGGGACACCTACCTCGACAACGGGGAATCATTCAAGCATGTGAATCTATAAAAGATCCAATACTGGAGAAGTAGCCTTTACAATGCAGCCATTATCACACATTACTTTTACCATGCATCATTAACAACACATAAGTCTTTATGATGCATGTCTTATCAGGCATATACCTTTACCACACAAATGTAAGTATTTCACAGTTAAGTCTAAAGCATATATATCAGGGCAAGGGATTTTTAGAGTGGGTAGAGCTATTTAGGTGGCAAGGTTATTTTGGGGGTTTTGGGTGGATATGGGTATTTGGGTTGCAAGGGTATTTTTAGGGGTTAGGATGGGTAAGGGTATTTTAAGTGGCAAGGGTATTTTAGGATAGGTAAGGGTATTTGGGTGGCAAGGGTGTTTTTAGGGTTTAGGGTAGGTAAGGGTATTTGGGTGGCAATGGTGTTTTAGGGTGGGTAGGGGTATTTGGGTGGCAAGGTTGTGTTTAGGGTTTAGGGTGGGTAGGGGTATTTGGGTTGGCAAGTGTATTTTTTTTTTTAGAGTTCAGGTTGGGTAAGGGTATTTGAAAACCAAGAGTATTTTTAGGGTTTAAGTGGCAAGGGCATTTTTAGTGTGAGTAAGGGAATTTGTGTGGAAAGGATATTTTGAGGGTTTAGGGTGGGTAGAGTATTCGGGTGGTAAGGGAATCTTTAGGGTATAGGGTGGGTAAGAGTGTAGAGAAAGTTTAGGGTATAGAGCGTAAGAGTGGTAGGGGAATTTTTAGGGTTTCGAGTGGGTTGGGGAATTTGGATGGCAAGGGAATATTTGGGTAGGATTTAGGGGTCGATCAGGTAATATATATATATCCCATTGGCGGTAGCCAGTAGGTAATTATAGTTCAGACCAAAAGTTCCATAGGGAAAGTGTTTTTTGATTTGTCAATAACGTTAGCTCCAATTGACAAATCTTCAAGAAATTTTCACAACACCTCCCCTTTTGTGGTTCAGATGCGGTGTTGAAAATTCGGGGAGATCCATCAAGTGGGGGCAGAGGAAAAAGGGGAATCCCAAAACGCGTTTTCCCTATGTTATGTCCAGGGGGATTTGTCATTTTTTTAACACGACTACAGCCAAACTGCTGAATAGAATTATACCTAATTTGGCAGAAATGGATGCTTTTTGTGATTTGGTGTAAATATGATCAGTAGTTTCAGAGATATTCAAGTAAAAAAATATAGATATTGGGAGCCCAAAAGCCTACTGAAACCCTACTGAAATTTGATTGGCTGCCAACACTTCAACCACCCTGAACCCCTAGGCCTCTTTGGGGGGAGGGGGGGGGTCCCACTGGAACTTTTCGGCAAGCCCGCCCTTCGCTATTAATTGGCCCCCAGGTGGGCCAGGTCCCGGGGGCATTGTTTTAATAAGGGAGGGGGGGTACATGGCCCCCACCTTCTAGGACCACCACCTCCCCAGGGACCACCACCTGCCCAGGCTTATATTTTTATATTTTTATAAATGGGGGGGACCTCTTGGACCCCCCCGCCCTAGGGCTTTATGTATTACGAAAGCAGGGAGGGGGGGTAGCATGGTTCCCCCTGCAAACCTGGGGAACACCACGTTCCCAAAGAAAGGAAGGGGGCCACGTGCCCTCCTTGATGGACCTCTAGATGGCCCTGAGGGACGCCACACCCCAGGGGCCGCTCCAGCAATGTCCAAGGTTGCCCAGCCCGGGGACACTGAAGTTTGCTATGGCTTGGCGGGAGAAGCCATAGCAAACACTGTTCCACTTTGCTTAAGCGAGAGCACATTAGCATGTAAAATGCTCTCGCTTCTACGAAGCGGAGCAGAATTGCTTTAGGACAGAGGGAGCTGCATGGTAGCAGGAGGGGTAGTTGCCCCTCAAGGACCATCAAGAGCCAAGGAGACTACATCCTCCAACTAGTAGTGCGTCAGGAGGCGTGTTTGCAGAGTGGTAGAGAAAGGGGGCGTGGCCACTGAAACCATCTCAGCAATCCCACTGTGGGGGACTTACTGGTGGTAACAGGAGTGGTATCTGGCCCCCAAGGACCCTCAAGAGCCAAGTGGACTTCATCCCATAACGAATAGTGCATCAGGAGGTGGGTTTGCAGAGTTGTGGAGAAAAGGGGCTTGGCCTGTGACAACTTCTAGGCAATCCTGCTGCGTAGGACTTATTGGAGTTTACAGGAGGGGTAGTTGGCCCCGCAAGGACATCCTTGGGGGCAAACTGCCCCTTTCGTCACCTCCAGTAAGTCCCAAAGAGCGGGACTGCTAAGAGGTCTTCAGAGGCCACGCCCTTTGCTCCACCACTCTGCAAACACAGCTCCTGGCAGACTACTGGTTGGGGTATGAAAACCACTTTACTTCTGAGGGACCTTAGGGGCCAAGAAGCCCTCCTGGTACATCCTGTAAGTCCTACACAGTGGGATTGCTTAGAGCTGGTCGAAGGCCCCGCCCGTTTCCACCACTCTGCAAATGCGACGACTCCTTAAAAAAAATAGGATTTCACTGAAAAAAAACAAAGGTTACAGGGACATTATAGTTAGAAATTAGCATTTAAAAAACCTTAGAAATTCACAGAAAATACTAAAGGTTACAGGGACATTAAAGTTAAGCTCAGGTTTCACTCAAACAAAACTACTGAAATTCAGCCATTCTAGTTAGTGAGCTAACTATAACTCGCACCCCCGCAATGCACTGCTTATGACATCACATATTACATCACTCACGACATGGTCAGTAGCATCACTGATGACATCTCAAATGACATCACTGATGACATCATCCACAGAATCTGTGACCCACACGCTCACAACCCCATATAACCTTTTATACACCCACTCCAACTTCCACACTACCATTCTCAAACCCATTCACACACCCATACCCATACCAGTACTTTCACAGCCACTCACTGATTCATAGAACACACACATCCACTCACTCACTCATACACCCACACGCTCACTAATACAGCAATTGACATATCCACTCATACACCCATACAGCCATTCACACACTAAGTCACCCGTGGAGCTACTCACATACCTACTCATTCACCTATACAGTCAATCACACAGCCACTTACTCACCCATACAGTTACACACACACACTCACTCACACTGATACTAACACGTACTCACTCAGCTATACAGTCACTGACACATGCATTCACCCATTAAGACACTCTCACATTCACTCACTCACCCATAGTCACTCACATACCCCATCACTCACCTAGACTTCTTTTCACATATCCACTTACTCACCCACATACCATTGACAAATCCCCTCACCCACACACACACACACACACACACACTCGCTCACCCATACAGCCCCACACTAACCCATACAGCTCCTCACTAACCCATACAGCCACTGACTCACCCACTCACTCACTCTTCCTTATAGTCCGACACCCCCTCATCAACCCACGGAGTCAGACACCCACACAAGTACTCAGATAACCAATCAATCACCCTTAAAGCCACTCACATACCAATACAGCCACTTAGACATCAACTACCAAACTGATACAAATATTCACACAACCATTATCTCACCCATACATTCACTGAGACACAATCACTCACCTATACAGTCAGTTACGCACCCACTGAATCATCCATACAGGCACTCATACACCCACTTATTCACCAATACACCTTGGTATATATATTTAAAACTCATAAACTTTTTTAAAACACTCAGTTACTAGATGATGTCTTCCGTGATGTCATTTGAGATGTCATTAGTGCCGTCACTGACCATGTCATGAGTGATGTAATATGTGAGGTCATAAGCAGTGCATTGAGGGGGTGCAAGTTCTAGTTAGTTCAGCTAAGTATAACTGCTGAATTTCACTGGTTTTGTATGAGTGAAATCGGACTCATCCCTGTAACCTTTGTTTTTTCAGCGACTATATATATTGACAGATACAAAGGTTAAAGTAACGTTTTAATTAAGTGAAATTGTCACTGACATTTGTATCCCCGCCATGCACTGCTTGTCACCTCACATAATACATTCACTCATTACATGTTCTACAACATCATTTATGATGTCACTGATTTTTTTTGTTTTATGATCCCACAGGAGTCCTGCTGATCTCAGCAATTTTTGCCAGTCTGTTTTCTTGTTTTGGGTCCGGGGTGCAGGGGATTCCCTAAGAGTCCCCCCCATTGGACCTAGGGAGTCAGTCAGGGTATCCATATCCTGCCCCCTTGTATATGTTTTCTGTTTTTTACATGCTCATGACCGAAGACTAAGTCCTAGAGTCCTGTAAAGGATACCAGCAACATTTTTCACGTGTTGCTGGAAGCAAATGAGAGCGCTCGCTCCTGCAGGAGTCTGACTCCCACAGGGGTGAATTGTTGCAAGGGATAAAAAAAGTTACCACGGCCAATCAGAATGCTCTAATTTTTTAAATTACTTTTCAGGGACTCGAGATAGTCCCTGGAACCCACCTGTGCAGGTTGTTTTTTTTTAACCTTCATTTCTCAAAAACTTCTGAAAGTGCTAACATCAAATCACAAAAAGTGCAATCTGCATACCAAGATCTAGCTTCCTGACATTTGCAGCAATTCCGTTCAGCAGTTTTAGCTGTAGCCCTGTCGAAAGAAGTGTATGGAAAATGCATGGTGATTTTGAGTTTTGGGACTGTGGGAATTTGGCAGAGATCGCTGTTAGCATGAGCTGAAGCCATTTTGTTTTTGGCAGCCATTTTGACTGACCATGTGCTCGCCATGTGCTCCTTCCTTCGTTGCTGTTGCCTACCCTTGTGCTTTACTAGAATAACTATCTATACTTAGCTCCTGCAGCACTGAGCATGCTCAGAAAAGTCTGTAGCTGCTCTTGCACCTGTCTTAGTCTGTAAATGTCAGGCTGTTTTAACTGATGTCAGCAACTCATTGCTCCTCCTACTATGTTGACTGAGCATTTTCTGTATGTCCATGTATGTGAATAGCTATTCTTGTGTGTACTTGTACCGCCTCCTTATGAGCTCTTGAGTGGGTATAAAAGACCCACAGTTTCTGTACTCCTTGTGCTACCTCATACACGGCCTGAGGGTTGTGTTTAGATGTAGTTCCACTCATGAGGTTTAATAAACTGTTTTCTTGATATTACAGCTTCCGTGCCAATCTCTATTTATTGGTCTGAGGACTAGTGTGCAAAGAAGGGCGAACCCCTAGCACTGGTAGGCCTTGGTGAGGTCTACTTCTACAGGACCCCCCCCTTTTTTCTCAGCTCCCGCTTGATGGATCACCCCGAAACTTTCCATGCAGAAACTAGTCAAAAAGAAGTACCTTTTTGGAAAGTTTTGTGGAGATTAGCCAAACGGTGCCAACACAAAAAATGCTTTCACTATGGAACTGCTGACCCAACTACCCAGTGGCAACTGCCACTGGGTAATAAATATATATTATTTTACCTTAACATTACATTAACGCATAGTCACACTAATGATAATGTAGTTAGGAATTAGGTTTATTCACGCTTCGTTTTATTATAGCTAATGTAGGCCTAAATTTCAAAATGAGAAAATGTTGGTTGCCACCTTTGTTTTGTGTCACAAATGAACTTTATTTCTAGGCAAGCTAGAGTTCTAAAATTGTCAAGTGAAATGTTATTTTTTTCCTTCTTTCCCATATGAAGAAATATTTTCCTTTCTTTGTAATGATCATGGAACCAGTGGATGGGATCCTAGGGACACGTTGTGCCTATACTTTTCTAATTTAAGAAAAACAGTTCCCACACTTTTTAGTGAAAAGATCCCTGTTCCGGGACGGTTAATTTCGACAGCTGAAATGTTTGAACTGAAGTGTGAAGCAGGGAGTCTCATATGCTGGAAAACCGAGGGAGCTGAACATGCCTTCTTGCCAGGGTGTTTGCGTGAAAGACATGTAAATTTGCACAACTGGTTAATCTGCAATGTAAAGGAATGCCTGGAAGCTGGTATTGGCTTTAATTGATAGAATCACTTGAAGCTTCCTGATAACAGACTTATTCTTTTTTAGTGGTATTGCAAGGGAGTTACCAGCTGAGCTGTGAAGTGTGCGGTTTTAATGAACAATTAAAAATAAAATTGCACTATGTCTATATTTTGGAAGCACTTTAACTTAAATCCTTTTGCGGGTTTTGTAGCAGCTTATCTTATACTATCCTGTTTTAGGTTTAAACCTATAATAACTGATAAAACCCCACCGAAAGGGAAATAACCCTCACCAGTGTACACATATAAACACTGAAAAAACACCTTCACAACCACAAACTAAATGACATTCGAACAAACGAAAAGGAGAGCGAAAGTCTTTTTTATTTCTTCCTGAAGGGGCCAATACAGTGTAACTTTGTTATACAAGGTAGCAGCAAGAAAGACTGAGCTAACAATTTGTCTGCTTGAGTTTTGTTGTTTAGGGATGACGCTAAAATATTGTTTCTTTTTCCTTTTGCTTTTTTCAGTTTTGTGATCTTTGGTCTTAAGATGCAGGGTTTAGAAGCAGGTTGTAGGTCTTATTTAATTATTCTAGTAGTTGTAGAGAATCAGCTAATATCAAAATCATATTTGGTATTTTGGCTACGTCTAATTCTTTCACTGATAGGTAAAATGGCTGGCTGAATAAGAAGTTTTCCCAATAAGTACCATCACATTTACCCACAGAGAATGGGTGAAACCATTTGATACGTCAGCTCCCTTTTCTTGTGAGTCAATATAGATAGTAGGAGAATTGCCAAACTCCCCTGGCTTTAAACACTCAATGCAAGGTGTAGTGACAGGTAAATGTGAAAAGAGTGCTGCCAACTAGCATCTGGGATAGTGGTGAAAACATGACACCAGACCTTTGGAAAACATGGAATGCAGTATGACTTAGAATACTTCTGCAAAAAGTTCATATCAAGTTCAACAAAGATTGGAGTGACATTGTTTGAATTTACAGTGATTCAGCTATGTATATGAAAAAGTTGTGTGATAAACCTGAGCCGAAGTGCCTTCCTGTAAGAGATCCTTGCCACTTGCTAGATGATATGCTGAAAGCATCTGTACAGTCCTCAGAGTTAACGAAGAATGCCACTGACTTTGTAGTCCATTCCGGTCATCCCAAAAGTGTCATTTAGCTGGTGGTTCTCTGTCCTTGAGGCCCAGAATGCTATATTATCCACGAGGAGAACGTTTACAGAATTTTTACTTAGTGAGGATGGCAAAGGCAAGAAATGTGAGGATCTTCAGTTGCATAGTGATTTGAAAAAAGTAAACTACTGCATTCTTAGATTTTTATGGGAAAACAGGAGTGCTCTAGTGGACATAATAAAAAAACTAGAGTCTGAAAACACCCTTGTCTACCAAGTGTTCAGCGTTAATTGGTGTAGATGTTAAACATCTGCCTGAGAGTAGGCTGGGCGACACTTTAAGTGACTTTGGCACTGCAACATGTTTCATGTTAGAATGCTTGCCACTTGGTAAGCAAAGAAATGTTGGGGAGCAATTCAGAAAATTTTATTTTACAATGCATGAGAAATGGTTTGCAATGATTCATAGAAATGTCCCTTCACTAACCATGGCATTTGAAGTCAATGAAGCCTAACTGTGGTACTCTACACAAGTTCTAGATCCCTTCCTTAAATGGGAATTTTCTCTGAACTTTGAAAAGTACTGCTTCATTTTTGACCGATTCAACAACTGAGGGCACATGAACCTAGTTCAACACATGTTGCTGAACCTGTCCCAGAGAATCCCAATCTTCAGATGCACCAGTATTGGAAAGCTATTTGAGTGGCCAAAGTTAGCAAATTGTGTACTGGCTGTTTTGGCGTTGCCTGTCTCAAGTGGCAAAGCTAAGAGGGCCTTTTCACAGATAAAAGCTTACATGGGAAGGAAAGAGCGGCTGCGCATGACCAAAGACTCACAGAAGATGCCCTGCATGGTGTACTACAATAAGTTGGATTTGTAAAAATGTATTTGGACCTCATATACACTATACGTACACAGTTAGTGCAGAAAGAAAGCAATAATAAAAGCGAAACATTCCATAAACACCGGGAAAAACACGGTTTCTGTTGTTTTTAATGGCACAAAGATGTGTAACCACTGATAGCCACTGTTTTTTTAAGGTATTAAAAACACTTGAAAACCCACCAGAATTTACAAAAAATAGAAACTGAAAACAGAAAAGCCTACTTATAATGTGTGTAATGCACGTTTAAAATGATGACTTACATATTCACAGCGCTTTCTGTCACAGACTGAGACCTCGTAGCACTAAACATGTACAAGTTACTATTCTCCATTGCATCAACCAGGATTCAATTTGGTGGCTCTCTGGTTACAGACGCAGCCCTCTGCAGTACATTAGCTAATAGAGGGTTCATAATGTGCAACAGTGCATTTCCCTTAGATTAATTAGCATTTATGTTCCATTCAAGCTGTGCCTTATTTTAAATGTAGTTAACTGAAGGAGATAGACCTAAAAAAGTTTGTTTTGTTTTTCTTAGCCATGTCATTGGCCTCGCCCCCACGCGAAAAAAAGTACCATTCAGAGCACGCAACGGTTACAATGACCCCCATGCCCCTCCCCCCCCCCAAGTTTGCAGCCACCCAAGTCCTTAACATCCCATCAGCCAATCCCTGAGCACTCTCATCTCTACCACAGACACACTATTTTATCAAACTTCTTAAGCCATCCCTGTGACTAGTACACTGTCCCCCAGTCTCAGGCAGTCCAATATGGTATGCACCAGGGTCCCCCTCTGCCTGCGGCCTCTCAGGCATCTTTTGGTAAGGGCTCTGGGCATCTCATAAAACCTCGTTCTTGTGTAGTATGCTCTGTGTAAGATCTTTAGGTGGATGAGGTAAAAGTCAGCCCGCATAGCCTCTTCCCTCGGGTATCCTCATGCCTCAGCCAAGTCAGCATCCTCCAATACGCCCAAGTCTTGCTGCCAACTATTCTTCCACCTGCCCAAAGGCTTCATGTAGTTCTCAACTAAGGTGGAGTAGATGATGGACACCACATGGCACTGAAGCAGGCTGCCAGAGGCCTATACTGTAGAGGGCTTTCTTCCTTTATTGACCCAAGGTGCCCAATGTGTCTGGTAAGGGCATGGCTAAGCTGCAGGTATTGGAACTCTGGGACTCTGCTAGCTCATATTGTTCTTTGAGGTACTCAAAGGAGACCATACCCGACTCCCCCCATAAGTCCCCCCACTTTAGAGATTCCAATAAAATCTCACAGAAGGAATCCCCTCAGCCATTTTCTTCTCCCATCTGGTCTCCTTGTTCCATGCCTGGACCACCACCGCTGTAGAGGCCATAGCCTCCTGCTTCGATGGGTGGCCGTAAATCGCCCTCAGATAGCCCCAGCAGGTACAGCCCTTCTGTCTGCCATAAAGGCCGGATCATGCTGGTCTGCAAATGCCCACACATTAACCACCACCAGCTGCACCGTCCAGTAGCAGAGCTTCAGACTGGGCAAAGCAGTTGCCCCCCATCATAAGGCTCTGGTGTCCTAGGGGAGTCCCCATCCCATACCAATGTCCTAGTAACAGATTGTACCCCACGAAAAACTCTTCTGGACAGTGCAATGGTGCATTCTGTGGTACATAGAGGAATTTAGGTAAATATATCAGTTTGTAGAGTGCTGCACTACGCATCAGAGACAGCACCAGCTTCCTCCATCGGGCCACATCCACTCTGTAACCACCAAGTAAACCCCCCCCCCCCCCCGTTTCTGAGCATAAAACTCATCAGGGTCTTTAGTAATAAAAAAAAGTATCAAAAACTGGACTCGGACTACTGCAGGGGACAATTCCTATCCTCCACTGGACTTCAACCCGTAGGCGAGTACGTCACCGACTTGTGTCAAGTTATCTTGATCCCGGAGTACCTCGCAAAGATATTGAAAATTCCCAACATCCGGGAATGGACCACAGCGGGGCAGCCAAGTATAACAATAGATCATCAGCATAAAGCGAGAGCACATCCTCCCAATCGGAGTCCCAATGCAAGCCTTGCAGTAGGGCATCCCTCTTGAATCATTACGCTAGTGACTCGATGGTCAATACCAACAACAGGGGGATAGCGGGTATTCCTGCCTGGTACCTCTATCCGTTACAAAAGGGGGTGGTGATGGACGGAGCATCAGAACCAATCAAACACTCACACCCAGTCAACAGATCTGGGTTTGATCCATCACCGTTCTTTAGCCCACTCTGCCACCCCAGTTCAGACATGGCCATATGCAAATCAGTCTGACCCTGTGCCTCATGGGAACAGTCCAGCCCGAATTGCCAAGCCATGCCTTCCCTGGACCGGAAACAAGCTTCCTAGGACCGGTTTCTGGCATTTCAGCCGTCTTCAGCCAGGCTTGCTTGAATCCAGTGGCAAAGTGAGCAAGGGACTCACGTCTGAGCATACCCTGCCAACTTATGGCGAACAAAGCGTTACAAAAGGGGGTGGTGATGGACGGAGCATCAGAACCAATCAAACACTCACACCCAGTCAACAGATCTGGGTTTGATCCATCACCGTTCTTTAGCCCACTCTGCCACCCCAGTTCAGACATGGCCATATGCAAATCAGTCTGACCCTGTGCCTCATGGGAACAGTCCAGCCCGAATTGCCAAGCCATGCCTTCCCTGGACCGGAAACAAGCTTCCTAGGACCGGTTTCTGGCATTTCAGCCGTCTTCAGCCAGGCTTGCTTGAATCCAGTGGCAAAGTGAGCAAGGGACTCACGTCTGAGCATACCCTGCCAACTTATGGCGAACAAAGCGTTACAAAAGGGGGTGGTGATGGACGGAGCATCAGAACCAATCAAACACTCACACCCAGTCAACAGATCTGGGTTTGATCCATCACCGTTCTTTAGCCCACTCTGCCACCCCAGTTCAGACATGGCCATATGCAAATCAGTCTGACCCTGTGCCTCATGGGAACAGTCCAGCCCGAATTGCCAAGCCATGCCTTCCCTGGACCGGAAACAAGCTTCCTAGGACCGGTTTCTGGCATTTCAGCCGTCTTCAGCCAGGCTTGCTTGAATCCAGTGGCAAAGTGAGCAAGGGACTCACGTCTGAGCATACCCTGCCAACTTATGGCGAACAAAGCGTTACAAAAGGGGGTGGTGATGGACGGAGCATCAGAACCAATCAAACACTCACACCCAGTCAACAGATCTGGGTTTGATCCATCACCGTTCTTTAGCCCACTCTGCCACCCCAGTTCAGACATGGCCATATGCAAATCAGTCTGACCCTGTGCCTCATGGGAACAGTCCAGCCCGAATTGCCAAGCCATGCCTTCCCTGGACCGGAAACAAGCTTCCTAGGACCGGTTTCTGGCATTTCAGCCGTCTTCAGCCAGGCTTGCTTGAATCCAGTGGCAAAGTGAGCAAGGGACTCACGTCTGAGCATACCCTGCCAACTTATGGCGAACAAAGCGTTACAAAAGGGGGGGGTGGTGATGGACGGAGCATCAGAACCAATCAAACACTCACACCCAGTCAACAGATCTGGGTTTGATCCATCACCGTTCTTTAGCCCACTCTGCCACCCCAGTTCAGACATGGCCATATGCAAATCAGTCTGACCCTGTGCCTCATGGGAACAGTCCAGCCCGAATTGCCAAGCCATGCCTTCCCTGGACCGGAAACAAGCTTCCTAGGACCGGTTTCTGGCATTTCAGCCGTCTTCAGCCAGGCTTGCTTGAATCCAGTGGCAAGCCTGGCTGAAAACGGCTGAAATGCCAGAAACCGGTCCTAGGAAGCTTGTTTCCGGTCCAGGGAAGGCATGGCATGGCAGTTCGGGCTGGACTGTTCCCATGAGGCACAGGGTCAGACTGATTTGCATATGGCCATGTCTGAACTGGGGTGGCAGAGTGGGCTAAAGAACGGTGATGGATCAAACCCAGATCTGTTGACTGGGTGTGAGTGTTTGATTGGTTCTGATGCTCCGTCCATCACCACCCCCTTTTGTACCGCTTTGTTCGCCATAAGTTGGCAGGGTATGCTCAGACGTGAGTCCCTTGCTCACTTTGCCACTGGATTCAAGCAAGCCTGGCTGAAAACGGCTGAAATGCCAGAAACCGGTCCTAGGAAGCTTGTTTCCGGTCCAGGGAAGGCATGGCTTGGCAGTTCGGGCTGGACTGTTCCCATGAGGCACAGGGTCAGACTGATTTGCATATGGCCATGTCTGAACTGGGGTGGCAGAGTGGGCTAAAGAACGGTGATGGATCAAACCCAGATCTGTTGACTGGGTGTGAGTGTTTGATTGGTTCTGATGCTCCGTCCATCACCACCCCCTTTTGTACCGCTTGGTACCTCTATCCAGCTGGAATTCCCTCAACAACGTCCCATTAACCAGCACTCTAGGCCAGTGGTGTTGTGTACAGCAGGCGAACCCAAGGCAGAAGCACCTTCCCAAACCCCATCTTTTCCAGCACTTCCATGAGGTATGGTGATTTGAGCGAATCAAATGTTTTTTAGCATCTAAGGACAAGATCACCACCAGCCCCCAAATAGTGCTCGCTCTTCCAAGAACGCCATACAGGCATCTCAGGTTGTGTCTCGTAGCACGCAGTTGCATGACCTCTAATTGGTCCCTATGAATCAATTTGTCTCTTACCTCATATAGACGGGTTGCCAGCACCTGTGCTATCAATTATGCCTTTATATTTGATAAGGAGATAGGCCTATAGAAAACACAGTCTTCTGGCTGCTTCCCAGCCTTGTGCATTAGGGCAATGCGGACTGTACGAATGTCTGGGAGTAGGGTCCCTGCAGCCAAGACAGCCTGACACATACAAAGTGGCTCCCCCAACTGTCTCCACATACATTTTAAACATTCTGCCGACAGGCTATTTGGACCCAGAGTTTTCCCCATTGAGATGGCGTATAGCGTCCACAATTTTTGTCACCTTGCGAGCCATATCCAAAATAACAATATGCTCCTGAGTCAGGACCGGAGTAGGGATATCAACTACAAAACTCAATAGTTTCTCCAGTGTATATTGCTGCCTGGGCGAGTACAGGGCCTTCAAATAGTCCGCAAAACTCTCAGCAATTTCTGGGACTGTGTCTACAGTGTGCCTAGTAACTGCGACTACCTCCCACACCCATCGCGGACCCTTCTACTGTGCCTGCCTTATTATCAACCTCGTATAGTCTATGTTGCGTGGCCCTAAGCTGTTTCTGAGCCCTCTCCTCCTCAATCTGCCTGTACTCCTCTCCCAGGTTCATAAGGCAAAGCGCCAGTGGTGTAGTCGGAGTGGCCAGGTACTCCTCTGCTAGCAACAACCGTTGCGCCATGTCTCCTAGTTTTTCAGTCACCTCCTTTCTAATCCTAGAGATCCTAAAGATCAGGTACCCCGTGCCACTTGCCTATACACCTACCACAATGTTACCTCCGACACCACAGAGACCCTGCTGCTGGTAAAGTAATTCTCCATGGCCATCCCAAGGCCCTCCCTTGTGTCCAAATGCTTGAGGTACCAGGAATTCAAGCACCACGGAGGACAGCAGATCCTTGTCTGCGTTGTGAGTCGGGTGTAAAGCGGTGCATGATCTGAAACCCAGCCCGGCAAGAAAGTTGTGTCCCGATACAGGTGTGCCTGAATCTGTATGACCAGGAAGTTGCCTAACCACAAGCCTACCCAAGAGCCAAAAGGTGAAGGATACGCAGGAAAATTGCCCCTCGTCAGGATACCTAGCCCTCCAGAGGTCTTGTAGCCCCCCACTAAAATTAAACAGTCTCTGATCGCCCTCCTCTTAGTATCCATAGCAGTTAGCATCTAGGTCTACATGCATAGTCAGATTGAGGTCACTCCTAATAATCAGCAATACGGTTGGGGCCTAAATGATTCACCGTTCCATGTGTGCCAAAGCTCGGGAATGCTACCATGGGGGCACATACCAGGACACCTGCGAACTGTCTCCCCATTCTAATTCCCCAGAATTGCTGCATAGCAACCCCCTGAGTCCATCCAATGCTGTGTCACCATCAGAGGAAGAGACCAACATACCAGGATAACCACTCCCCTGGAATCAGATGTGAATCCAGAGTAGGCCACCGTCCTATTTCAACCCTGATCCAGGAAAGCGCAATTGTTACCCTTCAGGGGTGTTTCTTGTACGAGCAATACACCGGGTCATGTCTATTCACAAATCTATGCACCATACCTCGTTTGACCTTGTGGCCCAACCAATTCACGTTACAGGAGAAAAATGTCAAGCCAAGGGGTGCAGTCTCACTGACTGGCCTTTACAGCCTGTCATAAATGTCATCCCACTTGACCCAACCAGTCTGCGCCCATCCCAGCCTTCAATTGTTCCCTAGATGCCACTGCAAACCCCTAACCCTACCCAACTCCCACCTCCTTACTACCACATGGAGTTGGTTCTAAAGCTCGAAGCCTCTGTCGCCCCTTCCCCATGAACTACTACTCAAAGAACAATAACAAAGCGCACAAATTTCAAACCCTTGTGGGTATTAGTGTGTTGGGTCTGTGTGTCACCCACTAAGAGTCCCTCACCTCCGGTGAACGCCCCCGCCTGTCTCCCACCTGGGGAAAAGCCTTACATTCCCACGTTCATGGGATTGGTCTGGGGCTCTCTATCCTCCGTCTACATCTGCCGTTCCTCACAGTCCAAGGCTGGGGATGAATGCGGCTGATCAGGTCTTGCTTGAGTGTCTCGATTCCTTTCCGTCCCTTGACCACCGGATTCCAGACCTCTAGCCAATCCCACACTATGACTGAAGTATGGAGCAACCAAGGTTTCCCTTCCAACAGGACTTTCAAGTTTGAGGGGAAGAACATCATGTATTGTAAACTCTGTTTCTGCAGCTCTGCTTTAGCCTTGTCAAATGTTCTGCACTGCACCTGTACCTCCTCTGTAACACCTAGAAAGATCATGAGCATGTTGCTCTCAACCCTGAGGGATCTATGCAGTCTGGAAGCATGTAGTACCGACTCCTGGTCCCTATTGTTCAAAAGTCTTGCAATGATCAGTTGCGGCGGTGCCCCTGGGCAAGGCAGCACGCCTATAACCAAATATGCCCTCTCTACTGCTAATTGGGGGGAGAGCTGTTGCGGTCGGAGAAAGGACCGAAGCAAGTGTTCAATACTTCTAAGATCCTCCCCTCCACTTTTTCAAGCACGCCCACCAGACACACATTATTTCTTCTCGCTCTCCCCTCCGCAACTTCAGCCCGAGTATGCAGGCACATAGGGGGCCCTCTGAGGTGCCATACTCCTCCAACAGCTTCCAAATAGCCCCACTGTGCTCCTCCACCACAGTCTACACCGTCCCCTGTCGCACTGGTATCTTCTGCAGTTTCACCCGCAGGACAGTGCAGTCCACCGCTACGGTGTCTATCTTCTGTTCTAATGTTATTTTGGAGTCCCACACGGCCATCAATAAGTCACTTAAGGAGGGCCCAGGAGGATCCTCCAAATCCATCCTTAGGGGATCTCCATGCACTTGATCATCCCCCAACACCAGTAGGCAGAACGCACATTTCTCAAGTTTGTGCAAAGCACTTTCTGGCCTTTGTTGCGTGCCATTGTGTCCCACTCTACCTCTATGGCAGAATCCCCCTTTCATAGGCAGCCTGACCCCAAGAGTATTCACGTATATCATAGAGCAGGATGTAGAATCCCTCAGGATCAGGCCTTGGCAGTCCTTCGCTCCGCCTCTGGGCCAGGTAACTCCTCCTGGAGGAAAACTCAGTCCAAATCCAATCAAGGTCAACAGTCATCGCTCCCACAAGTTTCAGTCCCTCAGTCTAGTGCTATGAGGATCAGTATTACCTATGTGCCGGGGCACGCCAGTCTGCCCCAGTCCTTTATTGCTCCCTGTACACCGTGGCTCAGCACAGCACTTCCAGGCCAGCCCCCCTTCAAAACATTCCTGAGGGGTAGAATTGCAGGATCCCAGCCGGGGCCATGTGATGCTGACCGTCCCGGGTCAAACTAGACTTTCCCACCAAGGGATAATGTGGCCCTGCCACCTGAATGGGCCACTGTGAGAAAGTGCCATTTTTCTTGCATGGTATGCCCCCACTTTTTGCTGAATTGCTGATGTACTTTGACTGAGTATGCCCTGGGCTCCTGCCAATCAGGTGCCCAGGGCCTGTGTTCCTTCCCTTACACTGCATTGAAGCCTAAACCCAATTGGCATCTCTGGCCACATGTCAGCCCCTGGCAAATTGTACACTAGGCACCAAGGGCCCTGTGACCAGAGAAGACCCCTAAGGGCTGCAGCACTTATTGTGCTACCCTTAGGGGCCCTGTACCATGACACACACACACTGCCTTTGCAGGCTGAGTGTCTTGGTGCAGAACAAAACAGAGAGTCGACATGGCACACATCCCTGTGTGCCATGCCCACAAACACACTGCCCTGGCATATCTCAGTCACCCCTCTAGCTGGGTGCACTATGCCAGTGGTGAGGGTACAGGTGCATGAGCCCTGTACCCCTACAGTACCCAGGTCAATTCCTGGGCACTGTAAGTGCAGTGCTGCCATTTAAGAGTATATGGTGCCGGGAGGTCGTCATCACGAACTCCACAGCACCATGATGGCCACACTGAAGACTGAGAAGTTTGGTATCAAACTTCTCAGCACATTAAACCCACACTGATGTCAGTGTGGGATTTAATGTAAGATGCACGACAGAGGGCATCTTAGAGATGCCCCCTGAACCTTACCAACAACAAGCGTCCTGCCTGGGAGGCTGCCTTGGCTGCCACCCAGCAGACATGTTGCTGGACCCCTGGGTAGAGAGCCATCCGCTCTCGTGGGTCTGCAACAATGCAAATCCTGGGCGAGGTGCTAGGTCTCCTCCCCCAGGATGGGCAGGGGAAGCTTCAAAGGCATGCCACCTTTGTGAGCTTCTCCAGGCCACTTGCTGTACTCAGCAACTGGCCCCCACCGGTTCTGACCCCCACTCTGGCGGGAAGATCGGCGGGAAAACCTAAGTGAGGAAAGGGGGTGTGCCAGCCTCTGCCAACCCCACCCCTCAGGTGGGGGAGGCGAGCTGAAGCACAACTCCGGGCCCTCGCCATCTTGAGGATGGGGAGCCCTACCCAATCAGGACTAGGCTCCTGCTCCCCTCCCACTGGAGAGTGGCAGCCTAGGGGGTGTACCCACCCCAGGGAAGGGACCCATTGGTCCCTGACCTCTACCTACCTGTAATGCACCTAAATGTAGTAATTAGGGGCACACTGAACCTTCCTTCCTCAGATTCCGAAACAAGAAATAAGAACAAGAAGAAAGAAGACCTGCCGTGCAGCTGCTAACAAGTGGATGACACCAACTAACTTGGCCCAAGCTCTACAGACCTGTCGACCCTCGAACCTGCTCCTGCTAAATCCCGGCGTCTCCAGTGGTCACCAACCTCGAAAACACCGGAGGACCTGACTGCCTTGCTCATCTAAAAGACTGGGACTCCCACGAGCAGTGGTTCTGCTCAAAGCAAGCAACAACCCCTGGTGCTAGCCAGGAACCGCGAATCCTGCACACACTGCACCCACCGAGCCCGTCCTGTGCCTGAGTGGACAAAGACCACGAGGACACCTTCCCCCCGGCGACTGTGACCAAGAATCCAGCCCCCAAAGACCCTCCTCGACGCTCCGGACGACGCCTGCAGCCTCACAACCAGGGACTCCTCCAACCGCGACCAGCAGAGGGTAAGATTTCCCGACGCCAAAAGGCACCCCTGCACCCAGTGCCGTGCGACCCCCTTTGCCCAACTCCTGGGTGCCTACCTAACCTACAGCTTCCCAACTTACCTCTCAAAGTGGTGGTCGCACCTGAAGAATCTCCGTCCCCGGGCTTGCAGCCTTTGTTCATCTTGCAGCTTCTCCATTGAAATACATTGAGCGCCCGACGGCTCAAAAGCACCCTGCACCTAGCCGCCCGAGTGCCCCTGGAAGTGCAACATCTATTCTATCTTACTTCCCCACTTGCCCTGTGTGAGTGACCAGGAGCCCAGCTCCCACAGCCGCGTGGCCTGCCTGCTAGCAGCCACCAACCAAAGGCCCCCTGGCTCCCATAGGCTAACATTGGGCCTAACTCTCTCTGCACCCGGCTGCCCCTGTGCCGCTGAGGGTGTAACAACTGTACCTACCTGACACTGGGAGACCCCTGAGTCTATGCCCAGAACCTTAACTCTGCCAGTCGAGTACTTACCTGAAAGCCGATAACCTAAATTTTCTCCATAGTTTAACATTGACTGGTTTCACTTGGAAATTCTTCTAAGTGTCGAGTTTTGAAACTTTAAAATATTCACTAAAAATCGCCCGATCAACGAAAATGAAATTACTCACCTGTTATCATGAGAGATACCAGTGCTGGATCTTGGTGCCCAGCACTGACCTTGAAAAGTAATTACAACTGTACTTACCGATAACTTGATTTTTCTCCGTAGGATAACATTGCCTGGTTTTTGCCAGAAATTCTTCTAAGTGGCGATTTTTGAAACATACAAATATTCCTTAAATATCGTCTGTGTAACAAAAACGATTTTTTTCAACTGTTTACAAGAAATGCACCAGGGCTGAATCCAGGATCCAACCCTGAGTAAGAAAATCATACGTAAAGTAATTGAAATTGCATTTACTTAAAAATTCCCATTGAGCTCAATGTTATAATTTTGTTTAACTTGTGTTGCCTATTGCATCAACTGTAACTATTGCATTTAAAAGTCTATTGCTATTTGCAAGTATTCAACTAGAGCATCTTATTCTAAGAAAGTAATTTGATACCTACTTGTGGTTCTAAAATAAAACAACGTTCTTGAGTGTGTGAGACCATTTGCTGACTGAGTGTGTACAACAAATGCTTTACACTGTCCTCTGATACTGCCTTACTGCTCGACCAAGCTACCACTTTAGAGAGTAAGGTTATATCTAACTTTAACCTCTGCCAAACCTCTGGGGACTGTGGACTCTGTACACCCTGTACCTATTTGGGAACAGTATATACAGAGCCACTTTCTTACAGCCACTCCCTCTCCTATCAGAACTAGCCTGTCAGAAGCGGTTCAGTGACTAAATATCGAGGGACATAATATATAAATTGCACAAAATATCGACTCCAAAATATAGAAGTACAGAATATAGAATCCCTATCTACAAACAGGTAAGTAATAAAATATCGATTCCAAAATATAGAATGTTAAAATATAGTTAGCTAAAATATCTAATTTTTTAAATGTATTAAAAATAATATAAAAGTAATTAAATATTAAAAACAATTAAATAAAACATAGTTAAAATAATATAAATAAGCTTAAAATGTAAAAAGAATAAATGAAATGTAAAAAAAGTAGAGATTTTGTTGGATAGTGAGAGCGTAAAAATTACTATTTCCACTCCAGTGAGTGCAACAGTAAGGAAAGCGGTGGATAGCGCAGGGGTAAAAATTACTATTCCCACTCCAGTGAGTGCAACAGTAGGGAAAACGTTGGATAGCGTAGGGGTAAAAATTACTAGTCCCACTCCAAAGAGTGCAACAGTAGGGAAAGTGTTGGATAGCGTATGGGTAAAAATTACTATTCCCACTCCAGTGACTGAAAGAGTAGGGAAAGCGTTGGATAGCGTAGGGGTAAAAATTACTATTCCCACTCCAGTGAGTGCAACAGTAGGGAAAGCGTTGGATAGCGTAGGGGTAAAAATTACTATTCCCACTCCAGTGAGTGCAACAGTAGGGAAAGCGTAGGATAGCGGGAGGGTAAAAATTACTATTTCCACTCCAGAGAGTGCAAAAGTAGGGAAAGCATTGGATAGCGGGTAGGTAAAAATTACTATTCCCACTCCAGTGAGTGCAACAGTAGGGGAAGCGTTGGATAGCGGGAGGGTAAAAATTACTATTCCCACTCCAGAGAGTGCAACAGTAGGGAAAGCGTTGGATAGTGGAAAGGTAAAAATGACTATTCCTACTCCAGTAAGTGCAACAGTAGGGAAAGCGTTGGATAGCGTATGGGTAAAAATGACTATTCCCTCTCCAGTGAGTGAAACAGTAGGAAAAACGTTGGATAGCGGGAGGGTAAAAATTACTATTCCCACTCCAAAGAGTGCAACAGTAGGGAAAGCGTTGGATAGCGGGTAGGTGAAAAGTACTATTCCCACTTTAAAGAGTGCAACAGTAGGGAAAGCGTTGGATAGCGGGAGGGCAAAAATTACTACTCCCACTCCTGAGAGTGCAACAGTAGAGAAAGTAATGATTTAATATTAAAATAAGATTAAATTAATTATCAATACCAGGAGGAGGAGCCTAGCGCGCAACCAAGATGGCCGCGTAGGTGCGAGGCTCCCGAGGACCTCCGCGACCTCCTATAACTATCCTGAACATATCCTGTCCCAGATGAGGGGACTGTGTTGGTGAGCCCGAGCTGAGGTGGCGCCCGTTTTCCGCTTCCAAATCGGACCTCGGACACCGACTTTAACACCGATTGAGGTTTGCGGCCTCCTCCTAGCCGAACCCCGGATTTGCGTTGTGGGGCGATCCAGTGACGAAGTGAATAACAGCGGCGGACAGGGCTTGGTGGCTCGCGTGACCCGCACTTTCACTTTCGCTTTCGCACCCTCCTTGCTGTCTATGCGAGGTTGGGTCGCGGGGCTTTGTGTGTTGGTGTGGCCTCGCTGGGGGACCCTGCCTGCCCGCCGGCTGTGATCCGCCCCGCAGATCTGGGGTGGCACCCCCCCGGAGCCCGTGGACCGGCTTGCCCGCCCTTCAAGACGTGGCTGGTGCGATCGGGAGACTGGGACCATGGCCACGAAACAAGATGGCGATCGGGCAAAGGTAAAATCGACCCGGCGTGGCGCAGCCCATCAGTCCAACAGCATGGACCGCTATACCCTCCAGAAGGGATCTCCTGAGGTGCCACGCAGGTCCCCTGAGGGCCCTACTGATGCCCCCGATCTGCCCACGGATCTGACTCTGCGGGATGTCATGGGCGCCATCGCCGAGATGAAGGCCTCTGTGGGCCAGCGTTTTGACACACTGGCGCAGAAGATCGACTCGGTCCTCGTAGATGTTGGCCTGATAAGGGCCGATCTCTCCAAGACCAACGACCGAGTCGATTCTTTGGCCCACACCGCATCGGGCCTTACGACAGATGTGGCGGCCCTGCAAACGGAGGTGCGCCGGCTTGCTCGGGCGAGTGCGCTGATGGATCGTCGCCTGGAGGACTCCGAGAGTCGGGCCCGGCGGAACAACATCCGTATCATCGGGGTGCCTGAGGGACGTGAGGAAGCGGCGGCGGACCTTTTCGTAGAAGACCTGATCGTTACCCATCTCCAGCCACGGGGGCTGAGTAAATTCTTTGCTGTGGAGAGGGCCCACAGGGTTCCCGGGGGAAGGCCTAAGGTCGGAGCCGCTCCGAGACCTCTCATCGCCCGGATTTTTAATTTTCGGGACAGAGACGCTATCCTGCAATCCTCCAGACTACAGGGACCGATTAGACTTGATAATATGGACATTAATTTCTATCCTGATTTCACCCCTGCGGTCCAGAAGCAGAGACTGAGCTTCCTTGGTGTCAAGCGCCGTCTTCGGGACCTAAATCTCAAGTACGCCATGCTCTTCCCAGCTAAGCTGCGAGTGGAGGTGGAAGGTCGCACACACTTTTTTGATCGTCCCGAAGCGGCCGGGGACTGGCTGGATACTCTGTCTGGAGACCGGGATCGGGGTGCCGGGGGGGGAGCGGCCGGGGGAGAGGGCTCGCCGGATCAAGGGACTAATATTAGGCCTCGCTCGGGACAAAAATGATGCCATTTTTGACTATACGTCGGATTGCTTAAGTTCCCCTCCTATGGAGGTTGTGTGGGGTCTCTTGGGGGTTCTCCCTCCTCCTCTGGGGGTCTAGTTAGTTTAACTATCTATGGGGCGACAGGCACACTGCACGTTGGGGGGGCTGTCTGGGCTCATGCAGGGGTGCAGGGAGGGGGGAGTTTTGTTGGGGTGGGTGGGCAGGGATGGGGTGTTGTTCGTTATTATCACAAGGCAACCCTTTTTTTGTGTTGGTTCTACTGTGCTCTCGGGGGGACGAATGATGGTTTCTGTGTATGATGGGGGGTAGGGAATTAACTTTGTTGTCTTGGAACGTCAATGGACTGGGGGACAGGATCAAACGAGGTGTGGTCCTACAGTATCTGAAGCGACTCTCGCCTGATGTGGTCTTCCTGCAGGAGACACACCTTATTGGCAATTCCTTCTGCGCCATGAATCGGCGTGGCTACCGCCTCGTGGCCCACTCGGGCTTCACGTCAGGCTCGAGGGGTGTGGGTATCATGGTAAAGAACTCGCTCCCGTTAGAAATTGATGAGGTGCTCCACGACGACAGGGGACGCTACACTGTCTTGGTGGGGAGAATGGAGGGCAAAGTGGTTGTCTTTGTGTCAGTGTACGTCCCACCGGGGCTGCAGTCGACCACCTTTGCAGATCTGGGGCGCCTCCTCCTCGGCCTTCCGGGGGGGCTTCTGGTGGTGGGGGGGGGGATTTCAACGCGGTGGTTTCTGGGACTGTGGATCGTCACCCCCCTAGGGACCTCCCCCGGGCACAGGCGTGGCTATCCGGCCTCTTGGATACACTGGGATTGGTGGACTGCTGGCGCTTAAAACATCCCACGCAGCTGCAATACACTTTCCACTCGGGGGCCCATGGTAGTCTCTCACGGCTTGATTATGTCCTTGTCCCGGCGGCCCATGTCGGGAGGGTGGGGGAGGTGCGCCATTTGGCACGGGGTATCTCGGACCACTCCCCGCTATTGTTGCATTTTGATGTCTTTCCGAGGGCTGAGAGCAGGGTGGTCCCAATCAATTCCTGGTACCTGCGCGACCCCACCATTCGCGCTGACTTGATTAAATCCCTCCAGCGCTATTTTGAGGAGAATGTGGGGTCAGTGCCTTCAGCTATCTCCCTGTGGGAGGCCTTCAAAACAGTACTTAGAGGGGAGGCCCTATCCCTTATTTCCCACGCCCGGAGGCGCGAGCGGGAGGAGGTGACCCGGGTGGAGGCTGAAATAGCTGAGCTGGAGGGTAATCTAGAAGATGGGGTGACGGATGCTGCACTACATGTCCTCCAGCTCAAACAGGCGGCTTATAGGGCCCTCGTTACGGAGGCGGCCAGGGGCCTCAGTAGAGAGCAACAGGGGCGACTGTATGATGTGGGTGATAAGGCTGGTAAACTGATAGCGTGGTTGGATAAAAAGGAGAGAGCGAATCGTGTGGTCCCGCTGATTGAGAAAACGAATGGTGTGTGTGTAACTGAGCCAGAAGAAATTGTCTCCTGTTTCGCGGAGTATTTCCGCGAGGTGTATTCCCCGGTCTCTTCTTGCTCGGAAGAGGATTCCCGTGCCCTGCTCAGGGATATCGCGCTGCCTTCCCTGTCCGGGGAGGACAGGGTGTCGTTGGACGCCGCTCCCACCTCCGACGAAATCGCCCTCGCCATACGCTCGGTCGCTTCTGGCAAGGCCATGGGCCCGAACGGTATCCCTATCGAGCTGTATAAGCTGCGACCGGATACATTGGCGCCTCACCTCCGCGCAATGTTCCTCGCGGCCCACTTGCTGGGCTCCCTCCCGCTTGACCAGCGTCTGGCTACAATCGTGGTGATCCACAAGGAAGGGAGACCTCGGGATCGGGTTACTTCTTATCGGCCTATCTCACTACTGAATGCGGAGCCCAAAATTCTCGCTAAGGTACTCGCCAATCGGCTGGTCGGTGTGGAGGGAGATCTGGTTCATCAGGACCAGTCTGGCTTTATTCCCCATCGCAATACAGCCCTTAATCTGCGGCGTTTGCATGGGGTGCTTGCGCGCGTCCCATTTATACGGGAACCGGCCATTTTGGCGTCCTTAGACGCCACTATGGCGTTTGACACGCTTGAGTGGCCATACATCTGGGCGATGCTTGCGAAGTTCGGATTTGGCCCAGGATTCATCAGTTGGGTCAAATTGTTGTATGCGGGCCCATTGGCGCAGGTGGTCGTGAACGGGAGAGTATCGGCCCCGTTTGAGCTGGGCCGGGGCACGCGACAGGGCTGTCCCTTGTCGCCACTTCTTTTTGCGCTTGCCTTGGAGCCCCTGGCGGAGTGGCTGCGGTGGGAGCCTTCCATCCGTGGTCTCCGTTGGACCCCCGAGTATGAGGACCGCGTATCCCTATACGCTGATGACATCCTTCTGTACCTAGCCTCCCCACGTAAATCACTTATAGTCCTAGTTGATGTTTTACACTCGTTTGGTCGTAACTCCGGTCTCGTCATCAACTGGGCTAAATCGTGTGTGTATGTTCTCTCTGGGGAGGCTCCCATTCTCCCGCGGGGCTGTCCGATCCAGATCGCCCCGCAGGGATTTCGGTACCTGGGTGTCTTCATTACTCTGGACCCGGAGGCCCGGTATGAACGGAATCTGCTTCCCCCCCTCCAGCGTTTGCGGGTAGATGTCGCACGCTGGCGGCGCCTGCCGCTTTCGCCGCACGGCCGGGCGGCACTGTTCAAGATGATGTCTCTGCCGCGTTTTCTGTACGCTTTGCAGAACACTATGGACTTGGTCCCGGCGCGCTACTTCCGTGAGGTGGAGAGTCTGCAACGCCGCCTGTTCTGGGACGGGAGGCCGCGCATTGCCCTGGCCAAGCTGACGCTCCCATGGTTTGACGGGGGGATTGCCCTCCCGGATATTAAACGGTACTATTGGGCCTCCCAGCTCGCTGCCATTAACCATGGCCTCTACGGGCCCGCCTTAAACCCGGCATTTGAAATGGACAAGATGCTCCTGCCAGGTGGCGACTACAATCGAGCGCTCTACTCTAGCGCGCCCGACGCTCGTCTGACGGGCCCCACGCGTGTCATGGTGCAAGTCTGGCACGCGGCCAATGCAGCTATGGGGTGGAAGGACCGTTTGACCCGGGCATCACCACTATACGCGTCTGAGCGGTTAGGTTCCCTGTGGACCTCTAAGGGCTTCGAGAAGTGGGACATAATAGGTATCAGTAAAGTGGGGGATCTTTGGACGAGGGGAGGATTTAAAACGTTCAATATGCTGCAGACGGAATTTCAGTTGCAGGGCAGCGAGTACTTCCGATATTTGCAGGTCCGTCATGCGCTGGGCTCCGTCTTCTCGGACGTTGCCTCCATCCCGGAATATTGCCCCCTGGAAGATAGACTGATGGATGGGCACGTCCCGGACAGCACGATCTCACTTATATACAAAAAGCTGATAAACGACCGCTCGGGCCTGTTGACTGCCCTTCGTGCGGCTTGGGTTGCCGACGGGCTGGAGTTGGACGACGAGGACTGGACCTCCGCGGTGGCCTCCCCGAAGGAGGTGGCCATACCGGCTCGCCTTCGCTTCGTCCAGCTCAAGATACTCCACCGGGTCTACATGACGGGGCCAAAGCTTCTGCGTATGGGCTATGCTGGAGATGGGTTGTGTAAGCGTGGGTGTGGTGCTTTGGGGACCTTTATGCATATTTTGTGGGAGTGCCCGGAGGTAGAGGGGTTCTGGCGTGGTGTACATGAGGTGCTGCGACTGGTTACGCATGTGGCGCTGTTGCCTGAAGCGAGGAGATGCCTGTTGAATGTGTGGGAACCGACTGAGTACTCGGCGCCGCAGACGTGGTGGGTGACTCTGGGATATATGATAGCCAAGCGTGATATTGCTCAACTGTGGGGATCCCAGAGGCCCCCGACGGTCTCGGCCTGGAAAGAACACATGGACTGGTGCATGTTTCGTGAAAAAGTGGTGTATGTGGCGAGGGGTAAGCCTGGGACATGGGTGAAAGTATGGGGCCCCTGGAACGCCTACCGAGGGGGTATCTGCGCGCCACCGCTGCTGCCTGATCCCTCGCCAGCCCCATCCCCTTAGCCGACTCATTGCCGGGCATTGGGTTCCCCCAGTCCTCGCTTTGTTCTCTTCCCCCTCTTCACACTTCTGTGTATAGTTGGGATCCCCCCTCTTGGGGAGCACGTGCTGCTATTTTTGATTGTGGGTTGCCTTGTGGGTGTGGTTTTAATTTTTGTTGTTCTTAATTTAAAATGAAACCGCATAATGGGGCCTGGATGATGTGGCTTTTGACATTGTTATCTACTGAGAAATGCTCCTCCTGTAATACCACGTGTTCCATAAATGTATGTCGTATGTTCCTACCATTGCTAGCGGCCGGCCGGAAGGTTGTGGGCCCATACTTGTATACTTTTAAGACCTGTAATAAACGGTTTCAAAAAAAAAAAAAAAAAAAAAAAAAAAAATCATCAATACCAATAAAAAAGTTAATTAAAAAATTATTTACCAATTAATAAAAATTAATTACCAATTAATAATTATCAATTAATTATCAATACATATAAATACAAATTAATATTTATTTTATTACAATTAAAATACTTACCACCCAATTCCCCTATAAACCCACAACCCGCTCCTAATACAAAATACAATATAATTATCAATTAATCAATGGATAAAAATTAATTACCAATGAATAAAAATTAATTAATAATTATCAATTAATTATCAATACATAAAAATAAAAATTAATATTTAATTTACTATAATTAAATTACTTTCCACCCTATTCCCCTATAAACCCACAGCCCGCTATGGAATTAAATTACGCAAAAATTAAATTACATAACATTCATTACTTTAAAAAAATTAAACATACATTACAAAAATAATACATAATATTAACACATATACTACCATACATAACACAAAAAAAAAAAAAATCGATATTATGCAAATCTATATTTTTAAATTTGATATTATGGAAATCGATATTTCATTCCCCAATTTCGATATTCTGTCCTATCTATATTTTGGTAATTCAATATTCTGTGCTATCTATATTTTAGAGTCGATATTCTGTCCTGTCTATATTTTGGATTCTATATTTTGGTCGTTTACCGTCAGAAGCACCTTCTGTTGGTACGCAGATCCCTGTCGCCTGGGATATGTGCTATCGTCTATTCAATCTCCTGGCCCCAGGGCTGCCAACCAGGGGCTGCCAACCAGCGCCTTAAACTGCCTTCGGGCCCACTGTTTGATAGACTGAGCAGACATGGGCTCGACTCCCAAGGACGGGGTTGGCCCGCTCGCACGACGGCACCCCAGTCACACACTGCCTCTAGCAGTCTGCTGGGCCCCTACCGCTCCCTGCAGCTCTCCTCTGGTGCGCGAGAAACTGGCTCACAGGGAATGCTGGGTCTTGGCGGGCAACGTGGCGCATGCAGACACTCCTCTCTGAAACAATGACATGGATACTGCTGACTCCCACAGCCCGACCAGCTGCACTTCAAATGTCAGTGCCCGGGGTTCCCTCGGCATGGAAGTCTTGTCCTCTAGGGGACAGGAGTGTTGATTGGGGCCTTGACATCCTCCTCCATGCAGGATCAGTCCGGATTAGGGCAGATTCTCTATCCTCAGCGGAAGCTCAGGTTTAATGCACCATTTTGCTTTGGCGCTTGGTAACAACTCTCCAGTCCCCCCGCCCCCCCCACCCCCCAAATGTTGTTTTAATGAAGAGCACATTCAAGAGACTCCTGTAGTTTACTGACAAGACATGTATTTTATCTTTTTACTGATATTGTAAGTTAGAAGGACGCAGTGAGAAGCTTGCATAATGAGAAACCTTGAGACTGTATGGAGTATATAATTGTATCGTTTCGCTTTAACCTGATTGGACAGTCTTTCTGAGAACTGTGTGTAGTTGTGTAAACTGTTAGATTATTGTGGGTCGTTAGAGCAGAACTGAGCAGAAGATGTTAGAGTGCTCTCGCACAGAGAAGGCCGACTTCTCCTTTGTGGTGACCCCATGCTGGTTCATCCGGTTTCCTAAGATTTGATTTTAACTGATTGCCTATTAATTGAAGCATATGCATTCGGATTATAAAATAGCTGCTAACATGATTTTTGCCTTCTATAAAACATTAACTCCTAGTAAACATTCATGGTTTGATACTAAAATATTTCACCCGTTTTGTGGAGTTTAATGTGGTTTACATTATATTGAATGTGTGGATCTGTTAACCAGGCTCTGGTGTAGAGCATCAAAATTCTTAGGAGAATAAAACTGCTCCAGGTCCATCCAGAGACACACTTTATGGTTCTGGAATATGCATTAAAAAAAAAGCGGTGGCAGAGGATAGTTACCAACTTGGCATGAAAGACATAAAATTCCCCCCAGAACTTCAAATTTTGCCCCCATCAATCTGTGTTCCCGATATTCCATGGTCCTTTCGGATTACTGATACCATTCTAGTATTCCTGAAAGCGGCTGCAGTATCCTAGGAGTTTGAGAATAAGTAGGACAGTGAATCTTTGGTTATGTCCTTTTGATTGTGGGGCACTGAAAGTTGTGGTGTTTGCGATGTCGACGATGTGTGTCCTTTTTGAGTTGCTACGTCCAAGCGGACATTGAATTGAATTTGAAGTTTGGAGCGTCCTTCCATGTTTATCACTTGTGCTTATTGTTATGAATGTGCTTATTGGTGAAAGTAAAGGTTTAGGTTATCAGATTAATCGAAATCCAAGATCCCCAGATATACTAATCTAGTATTTGACTTGTATGTTAAGGTTGAGGTCTAGCCTTGTGAAACGCCAATGTCGCACCAAAGATGGGGACTTATTACATTTTATTGAGAGATTATACTAACTGAGACTGGTGTTTAGTTGATCCTTTGCAAGCAGGGGTAGACCACACTAGTCAGAGTGGGTTCCAACTGGTCAAGAGCATTACCTTGTGTGTTTGAAAGTACCACGAGTGTTCTATTCCCTAGTTCTATTAGAGCGATTTCCAATTCAATGTTTCCTGTAAAGCAGACAAGGATTGTTCTGTTTTATTTTCATGAGGAGTAGATTGGAGTAAAGTGAGAATGCTGTGTGTTGTAAATTCAGTAATTGGGTGCCATACTTAGTTTGGTGGGTTAGCTTTGTGTGTCTCGCTGGGATTGAGTGTTACATCATTAAGTGCTGTGCTGCAATTGGTTGGTTTTGTAGAGCTGTACTAGGGCTGTACTAGGAGTGGGTGTTTGTATTTCTAAGTGCTGCAGTATGATTTGCCAAGAACTGGTGGTTACTCCATAGCGATTGTCAAATTCTGTGCTTACATTTCATGAGTTGTGAAAATGAAGTTCTTTATTTAAAAAAAAAAAAAAAAAGCCTATTTTGAAAAAAATATTATGTGCCTATTTATCATGGCAAGGAACTACCTCGAGAAGGCATACCTGTATATGATAAGTAAAGTCCCACATGTATGGCTATATGTGCTTGGTTTAAACAATCGAATAAGATCACAGCAAAAGATGTGTGCTTGCACTTCTTCTGAGTGGCACATTCAATTTGAGAAAAATTCTAAATTTGAGAAGAGCGATGTATAGGATGAACCCTCACCCCAGGCCTGTACAAATTGAAACACTGAAAGCAAGGGAATATGCTGCACATGAAAAAGAAAAGCAGAAATATGAAAAATTAAAATGAGAAATAAAAACCGTTGTTGGATAGAGTCAAATTGAAATGAGAGATGACAGGAGAGTGTGTTCTTGAGGGTGTGGGCATTTTTTCTGTGATCGCAAAAGAGGAGACAGAGGAAAAAAGAAGTGACAAGAGGAAGGTGGGGATGACAACAGAGGCTGAAATTGATAGCAATCAGATGATGATTTGTTAAGTTCCCAGCCACCTCCATTAATATGTCTCCTCAACCTGTAGCGAATCTCCACCACAGATGGAAACAGGGACAGACCGTGTAGAATGTGGAAGTGCGCCTCTAGCACAAGGACCTCCAGTGGGAAGTTTACACCCTGCCACTTCGAGTTAGTATTTGAAAGTCCGAAGTACATCTGTCGTCACTACAGATTTAGTTTCAGAAGCACAATCCCAATCAGAAGAGGCCCCCTCCAAGGAGAATAATGTGTACAATGAAATGCAGAATTAATGGAGCTTGTAAAGTAGGCTCTTGATCTAAACTTCATAAACACGTTCAATGAGGCCGAGCTTGTGTTCTTGAGTAGAGAGGATAAAAGACATTCCTGCAAGGTGCACACATGGTTGGAAGAGTTGGCTGACTGGTTGATTTGAATGAAAATAAGAACTTGCAGAAGAATTTCAGGATGGTAATGAAGTGTCATGATTTAAAGAAAATGAGATCAAATTTAAAAAAGCATGTTAAACGAGTACGGTACTTAATTGTGAAGGAGAGTAAAAAGGTATAAGAATCAAACGGCGAAGCATGTAGGGAATAAGAAAATGAAAGGGGGCAGAGAGGAAAAAAAAGGAAGGAAGAGCTAGTATGAGTGACTCAGAGGCAGGAGATTTCCAGTTGAGAGAGGTGCACGGTGAGGCATACATCCATGTGACTTGGAGATCTTTTTTTCATTCATAAATCAGTTTCCTAAGTTGAGAGAGAATCAGAATAAATGCTTACACAGGGGTGGACAGGATAGTGACAATTCTGAGGTGATTTGGGTAGATTTCAATACGTTTTTTGAAGTTGTGGTCACCAAAGATGTATGGGAAGAATGCAAATTGGTAGTGGGTTTGTCTGTTGATGAGCCACCAACGATGCCCCCAGACAAACACTCCTGTCTCCTATTCTCATGGACAAGTATAACCAGATAATTGCTAACTTTAAAACAAATGCCCGCACAAAGAGGTGGATTGGTTAAAAATAACACTAACCACTCAAGAGTTCAAAGAGTTGGTACATACTTATGAGAGGTTGATGCAAGTTTTCAGACAGCATAAGGACATTGAAAATCCAGATGGGAACATTTTACTTCCTCACTCAGTTCAGAATAGGTTTGCGTCAGGAAATTAGTTCTCATATATTGCAAAATGTGATTTGTTGGCAGTCAAAGTCATTAGATAAAATTCTTAGGGATGAGAAATATTGCAGTGACAATCTGGAAGCCAAGCAGAAGGTGGTTCAGGAGAAATCTATGTAGGCACAGAAAGAATATTAGAACAGCCTGGGTGACCAATTCAGGATTTAATTCAGTTTCTGGTGTTGGTGCAGTAAGTTGGCTTCTACGGCGGTGCCTAGCTGGCACAGACAGGGATAGCTGGTTTGCAAGACAGAGGCCGTGGGATGGCTGCTGACTCAAATGTAGAGATGCATCAAGATTCTAATTAATACAGCTCAAGATATTACATAGAGTATACTTCTTATGCCAAACTCTAGTTAAGATAGGTCTCAGGGTAGATCCCAATTGTAATATAGTCAAGAGGGAACATTTTACCGCATAATTTGGGACTGCATAAACAAATATTGGGGGATCAGTTGTACAGGGCACTGGAGAGACACTAGGGTTGAGATTGGAGCCAGAACCTAAATAGTGCCTCCTAAATGCATGGGGAGCTACAGATTTGAATATTAAAGAAAGGGCCTGGGTTACGCTGGGAATGAAAATAGCCAAACAGAACAGCAAAACCATGGAGTGCTCCCTAAACGCCAATACTCCGTGAATGGATGGAGGACATGGACTGGTGCATGGTATCAGAAAAGACAATATATGAAAGCCGTGGTTGCCCGAAGAAGTGGGTGCGGATATGGGGTAAATGGAACTAATTTGGGGAAGATATATGTACGCCGCCAGTGCTCGACACCCAGCCCATAGCGAGGAATGAATAGGTCTTTATTTTAGAGGGGAAGGAAAGTTAACATAACAATACATACTGTTGTAATTGTGAAATATATTGAATCTCTGAATGCAGTCTCTCCATTGCTAATGTACTGTAATAATACAGGTATACCTGGTTGCTTTCATCAATAAAAAGATTTTTTTTTTAAATGTAGAGATGCATAAACATGAAGACAACCACTGCTAGGCATATTTGCAACAAGGTGGGCCATTGGAAGGGAGAGTGCAAATGGAACCCAAATCGAGTGCAAAATGAAATTGACATGCCAAACGTTAATGCAACGCCCATGCAGAATATGCATGGACAACGGCCATATAATGATAACATGTCACAAGCCACAGTGATGCAACAACACACTGTAAACAGAAGGTACAGTTTAAACTAGACTAAGATTCAGCAGAATCCTTTCATTGTTGCTGACAACCTCCAACAGCTTCCAGTTTGACAGTCCCACTGGACTGGATGCCAATCCATTATAATGACAGTACCCGAGGGGACAGAAGGATTGCATGCTTGGCACAGTTCTAGAGGTAGCCCAGAGTAGGTCATATGTGGAGGGGAGGTGAATGGCCACGTCGTATCATTTCTAATCTATCTTGGAGCTACCTGCTCTACTGTGAGAACAATAGTGGCCCCTAACCTATGCCTCTCGGGAAAACAAGTCCAAGTTGTAGACATCTCTAATACAAGAGATTCAAAAATTGAAGAACGGTGCACCAGAATGAAGTTAAAATAGATCCGGATGTATTCCAAAATATATATTTATTTATTACTGTCTCTTAAAATTAGGATTTGAACATCAGCCAACGCGTTTCGTTCCAAAGGGAACTTCGTCAGCTGTCTGGTTGCGAAAGACCTATTGGGGGTCGCCAAGGATTAATTACAGGCCAGACCTTCATTGTTACCAATCGTTATAAATTGGGTAATTAGTTGGGGGGGCGCTACTCAAATAATAAACAATCCTTGTCCACTGAAAAAGTAACTACATAAACCTGTGCTTAGCCCTCTGATAGCTTGGCATAAAGGTAGTCAGGCTTAACTTAGAAGCAATGTGTAAAGTATCTATGCACCATTCAAAAAGTAATAAAGTGAAAACAAAAATATCAGACACCAATTTAAAAAAAAGATTATTTTAATAAATAAAATAACACCAAAATGTCAATAAGTAGAACCGGAGTTATAAAGTTAAGGTTAAAATAGTGTCACAAACCACCACTGGCAGGAATCTGGTCATGCTGGACCAGGTAAAAGTCACATGTACAGGCCAAACACAATAGAGCACAGGTCGGATACAAGGACCAAGTTTGCCTCTGTGACCAGTTTACCTTGTCAGAGTCCAAGCCCATGTGAGGGACCTTGGCTGGAGCTCCGAGTCAGTGGGGGCCACGTATCTGGTCACGAGTGACCAGGAGAAGTCACAAGTTCAGGCCGAGTGCGATGGAGAGAGGGTCTGATTTAAGGGCCACTCCAACAGAGTCCAATAGCAGGGCTTAGGCCAGTTCAGGCAGGTCCTATTGGTGCTGGTCAGCTGGGCAGATCCAGGAAGGACTCAAGAAGCTTGCTGTGTCCCTGTAGCTCAAACAGGCTGTCAGACAACTGATCCGTGGAGTCACTTCTGGGAAGCCTGGGTCCAAGACAAGCACATCCAGTCTTCCTTCTTCAGAAAACACGGCAGTCATCCTTCTGAATCTTCTACAGGTGCAGGAGTGTCCTGAATGTGCTATTCTTGCACCCTGTGCCAGCATGCTGGAGGGAGGGGGGCAGTAATGCTCCCTATGCCTAACCTTACACTTTTCCTGTGTTTGGTTCCAAACTGTCTAATTTAACTAAGGGCAGGCAGGCCAAGGTGTGAGCTGCATTTGTCAGAGGCAGGGCAGGCAATCCTTGTAAGTGAGGAAGTGGTGGGTGGGGGGCAAGCTGTGAGACTACCCTTTGATGCACAGGAAGCCCCCCACCCAGTACATTCTGCTCAGGAGAGGAATACCCTTGCCCCACACATCGCGTGCTGCTCACTTTCACTTATACTTTTCCCCCATGCTCAGTGTTCTCTCCATCGTGTGCTTTTCCCTCACCCCATGCTGCTCTCTGCCTCCTGCGTAGCCATTTCACTACCCCAACGTGCCTCAACACACTCCTCTACTGCCCCCACCCTGCAGTTCTTTTATTTTTGGTTGTGTGCTTTTCATTTGCCGATACACGTGGCGTCCGCTATCTTGAATCAGTAAATAAAGCAAAGTAACTGGCACCTGCGTCAATTCGTAGGCACAGGCAGGTGTTGTGACATCTTTTTGCATACCTCATCATGAATTCGTGCACCGGCAGGATCACATGACTGCTAACCATACTCACAGCACTGCATCTTTTTTGTGGCCAGTGGTGCACAGCATCAGGAAAAAAAAAATTGTTTCGCCCCTCAGATGGTGTCCAGCACAGCCACACGGCATCAGCACAGCCAATAGATCACTAAGGAGGGAGCTGTTCGCTTAGTAAATGCTTGTTATTTTGTGCCAAGCTACCCATCCTGCACAGCCTTTAATCACAAATGTCTTTATTCTCGGTGGATTTAATTTGCTGACTGCCTGCACATCTCCTGCAGTTTCACAGCTTCTCCATTTGGAACTTGGTTCTTTGCCTTTATTTCCATGTTGAATGTGCCGCTGGTCTCTCTTCCACTGTGCTCCCTGGTGCGGTTACGGTTTCTTTTGCCACCAGGTTCATCGCTTCTCACCATCCCTCCACGTCAGTAATGCACCACCTGTGCAGTTAAGTCTCCACACCCCAAGTCCACATGCCAGCAAAAACAGGAGACTGTTGTTCGATGGACACAAGTCCCAGATGGCAGTTCACTGCCACCAGCCTCTCTCGCACTAGCGCCTAGTAACGATTATCCAGTTTCTTTATTTACAAATAAAAACCAGTTAATATTATGCAGCATTAACGTACTTCTCTTGAGTTAGTTTCCTCAGAGTCACTCACCTTTCCCCGAGGTCAGTCTGTCCAGTTTCTTTCCTTTGTGAACATGCACTTCACATATATGGAGTGCGCCATTGTGACCCTGCTATGTTACTGGGCCCATGTGCCCTCGTAGTCCTAGTTCAATGCTGAAGGCTCTACGTGCAACAGCAGTCCTGCTAGTTGGCCACTTCTGTGTCAAATTGAGGTACTTCTTTAATCTTGTACTTTTATAGTAAAAATCCATACTTGTTAATAGGAGCACTGCCTCCTCTATTCAATATTTTATTTTTATTGTATCATAGTTACCATGTGTGAGAAGTTGACCCGGCATATGCTGTTCCTAGTTATAGGAACACCTTGCACCAGTCCAATTCGACTCTTATTGATGATAGGTTTAAGACAACCTTTAAAGAAAGCTATCCTAGTGGTAGCTGTGGAGAGCAGCCTTCAGGCTAAGTCTTGAAGGAGTGTTAAGCTTATTGTTTTACCATAATAACCTCTTGAATAACCAAATGAAAGAGTAGTCCACACAGGTATATATATAAAATATATGTATTTATTCTAGGCAGAATCCCACAGGCACTTTATGTGACTAGTGGCAAAGTTACACTTCAAACAAGCATTTATAAACACAATAAATAGCACAGAAATCAATGGGCCCCAGGGGGGGACCAAACCATATACTAAAATAGTGGTATAAGAACCACGACAATTCTACAGGCAATGCCTAGGGCATTCAGGATTGTTTGCCCCTTCAGAATCCACCCACAATTATGAGGAAGGGGACCCACGGGAGACGCGTGCAATGCAAAGAGCAACTATCGGGATCGCAATGTTAGCCTATGGAGAATGTCGCGGTTGAATATTTAAAAGATTAAAGACACTTCTAGCAGTAGTACAAAGTTAAGGCTTGAGACTTAAGGCTTTGGAGAGACCACCACCACGGGAGTACCGAAGTACCACTGTTACCTGCCCCAGGGAAGCCGGGTGCATAGGTCGATTCTGGTGTCGGGTCGCGGGCTGATTTTCAATGGAAAAGTAGTCCAAACTGCTGCTAGCTGAAAGCGTCGATGAAGTCGTGAAGATCTAAGATGTAGGAAATGTAGAGAAGAACCTAACAGCAGAGGGGACAGAGTCTGGGTCACGGCACAGTGATCAGGGGGCTCAAAGCAAGGAGCCCTTCGATGTCGGGTGCTTCAGGTGAGGAAGATGCAGCTTGGCTCTGCAGTCACGGGCTCCGGGAGGCTTCAAGGAAGGCCAGCTTCTGGAGGGCGACTGTCCCACGTCGGATGAGGGTCGCTGCGGTGTTAGTGTCCCGATTGGATCCACTAAGCCTTGGCAACCGCACCCCACGCAAGATGAACAAAGCAGCTGCTGGTGCAGACCCACGAGGTCTGAGGGTGCTCTCCTTTGGAGGGAGCGCAGAGCAGGCCTGGAGCAACCAGGGGAACTCTTGGATGTGAAGATTGTCTTCCGCCAGGGCCCACAAGTGGAGAGACAAGGGACCGCGGAAGGCAGCAAAATGGAGTGCGTAAAAGGGCTCCCACGGGCCACCGGAGCGGGCTAGGGAGCTGAGATTTGGCACGGATGCTGCTTGAAGGTTGGCTCAGAAATGGGCCAAAGCACAACTTCCCCACTGGTCGGGGTCGTGTGCTATGCAAGAGGTGGCCGGTGTCTCGGGGTATGCAGGGATCTCGGCACCCACGTGGTCCACGGTGCTCAGACTTGCTGGGCACGCTCACAGGACTCCGGGATGTCCAAGAGACCCACCTCGAGGTTGCTGGAAGACGTCGAAGTTCGTGAGAGCAGCGAAGCTCCAACCGGGTATCTTGCAGTCTTTCAGGTGCCTGCCAAGCAGGGGGATAACTCCTTTATCCCAAGGGAGATTTCTTCAGTCAGCTGGGCAGCAGCTCGTCGAAGGTCAGTTCTGTGAAGTTCTGGATTAATCTGAGGCTCTGGGGCCACGTTATTCACCTTTATCCCCAAGATTAGGGGAGTGTCCAGAGTAGTGTCCACCAATGGCTGGTGAGGCGGGAAAGGGTGGCTACACCCTCTCCCCTTTGTGTGTTTCCCGCCTGGGCGAGGGGCAGGATGCCCCTGAACCGGTTCCAAGCGGTGTATGCAGAATTAGGTCTCTGCAGCTGCCTACGTGCAACTCTGAATGGACATTTGGTGCACCCACCCTGTTCCAATCCACATTATCCTGTCTGGGGAGATGCTAGCACCTCCCGGTCACAGGAGCCCTATTGTCCAGCTGGCGAGGCTGGGGTTTTCCCCAGCAACAGCCAGCCAGGGTCGTGTAGGTGGCGGGCAGTAGCCATTTTGTGTAACTTGTGCACTTTTAAATTGGTGTCTAAATTCTACCGCTTTTCCCATATCGCCCTTCTAGCAAGGGGGAATCGTACCCTCATGCCCATGGCTGGACTGGGGGTATGATTCCTTCATGTTTGACACCAAACACGATATGGTTCTGTGTAGCCATTCTCAAGTTATTGCGATGACGCAATTTACTTATAATGCGGTTAAGAGTATATGGTATGGCTACACTACAAACAACCCAGTAACGGTTTTACGAGGGTTGCAGAGAGGCCCTACTCACGTAGGGGCCCCCCCTCACACATACCTCAGCACCCAGCCCTGTAGGATTACCAGGGCCTGCCATAGGGGTGACCTATGAGAGTATATGTGTTGTAATGGTGTGGGATATAGGGTACCTACATCCCTGTAAGGGGTGCTAGCACCACCTTACCCAGACTACAGTAGTGGTCTGGTGGTGTCAGTTTGGGTGGCTGTCCCAGGGTGGCACAATAAGTGCTGCATCCCTGGTAGGCCTACTGGGGGACCCATGCCCTGGGTACCTAGGGTACCATCTACAAGGGACTGGTAGGGCATGCCCAGCATCCAATTAGGTTAGTACCTAGAGTACTCACATCAGTTTTAGGGAGAAAGCAGATAGGCTGGGGTCCTGGATAGCAGGATCCCAGCCAGACTAGTCAAAAACCACTCAAATACCAGGCAAAAAGTTGGGGGCAACCATTAGTCAGATTCCACTCTCCTACACCATGCAGTGGCATTGCTAATTTCACAAAGTCTAGTAAACACTTGTGGTTTTGCATAGCTGTGCTGCTTAGGGCATGCCCAGCATCCAATTAGGTTTGTACATAGAGTACACACATCAGTTTTAGGGAGAAAGCAGATAGGCTGGGGTCCTGGATAGCAGGATCCCAGCCAGACTAGTCAAAAACCACTCAAATACCAGGCAAAAAGTTGGGGGCAACCATTAGTCAGATTCCACTCTCCTACACCATGCAGTGGCATTGCTAATTTCACAAAGTCTAGTAAACACTTGTGGTTTTGCATAGCTGTGCTGCTTAGGATACCACGTGAGAGCCTATTGTACAGCTATGTCCTGCTCACAGGTTTCGGTCTGTGTGCCCCAGCTTTTATCACTACTCTTAACAGATGCACTGAGGTCTTCACATCTCTCACCTCACGCTGATGACTATTCCTTATTGCCCCTCCTAGGACGCATCTCCATTGGAATCCATTAGGTGCATTTTTTACCATGGTACAGGGACTGCTTGGTGAAACAGACACCATCTTAAAAAGAATGCTTCAGCTTCTAAAACTCATTCTGCATTCTAAGCAAAAGCTCACTCACAATAGGATCTAAAAATTACTTATGTAAATGTGCTATATTATGAGTTGTATGATGTGTCAATAAAGTGTTTTGATGTAGGAAAAAGCTATGCAAATAGTGTTCCTGGCAAACATTATCCAGCATTTACATGCTTCTATTGGTAAGCTGTGCCATTTCTTTGCTCGGGCAACAGCTTCATTTTTTAGGTTTGACCTTTTCCACTGGGAGCAATAAATCCCAGAGTGGCTCTTTTAATAGGTCGCTGGTTTTGTGTGCCAGTGTAGTTTTTCTTCTTGGTTGTTCAGTCTATATGCCACTGTAGTTCTACTGTGCTGACTGTATGCGACATTGCAGATAAAATTAATCCAGACTTGATGGTATGAGTACGGTCACAGTGATTTTCTAAATTAAAGCAGTTACTTTCCAGTGCCACTGCAATAAACTGAACTGCTCATTTTTTAGGTCTCGCCTAGCGTTGCAGCGCGCATGGGCTATGAGACATATTGGGGTAGAGGAGATTTTACAAAGGGACTTGAAGTCCCGCCCCTCATTTTCATTGGGTCGCGTTAGCGTTTATGGTAAACGCTGGCTTTTCATTGAAAAGGAGGCTACTTGGTTACCGCACTTTCTCCTTTTCATCCGACCCATCCGGAATGGGTCATCTGCTTCACGTCTGTCGTGAAGCAATTTCTTATCTCAAGTCGGCATGTACACATCTGTTTCACTCAGCCGCGTGTTTATTTTTGCATCACACTTTCACTTAAAGTGAAAGTGAAAGCGCGATGCAATTATAAACAAGCGGCTGCCTTCCCGCAATGGCGAGCGCTTGTTGAGATCAGCAGCGCTGCGTAAGGAGGCGAGCAACTCCCGCTATTTTACAGAGTTCAGCCTCGCCTTTCACAACTGGGGCCTCATGGCGGACCAGCTAATGTGTCCAGGTCCTTTTTGTGGGAAATTGATTGGCTACGGAAGCATAGCTCCTTCGTGCCCAAGGGAACCCTGTAGCGCCCTGTTTGACGCTTCTATAGTAGGATTTATAGTTTCCAGAATAGTATCCTTCTCCTGGGACAGGGGGGGCTGTCTGAGGGTGAGTGTGTGTGTGTTTGTGTGAGTGAGTGACCCACCAGCTTGTGCAAATGTCCGTGCGAGCACATGAGTGTGCACGAGAGGTAAGGTGTGTGCGGCCACCTGTGTGTGTGTGTGTACGCCATGTGTGTTCTCTGGCATAGATCCTGTTGCCGCTGCCAGGTGGGGCTGGTTTACAGCAGGACTGTTTTCTCCCGTGGCGCGGGCTGATTTACAGCAGGACTGTTTACTCCCGTGGCGTGGAGCCAGCCCTGTGCTCACCACGCATGGCCTTGTGTTCCTCGACACACTGCAACTAGGCTTCCTCCTGCGCCTGCTCTCACCCACCGACACCTCCACGTGCCAGTGGCTTCTCCCCCGCCCTCTGTGGTCCAGAGTCCACCCGCCTGGCCCCGTCACTGTGTCACTTCTCTAAGCTCCAGGGGTCCCCACTCCACACCCGGGGGCCTCCATCCTAGCCCACACCTCGATCCCACTCACGCCCCTTTGCTGCATCGGTCCATTATCGGCAGGGCCTCTATGCCGAATCCTCGCTCATTCCCAAGCGTTGCTGCAGTTTTACACACTCCCTTGAGTCTGGGGTACTTACCTCCTCCTCTAGCCAAGCTCTACCCTGCATCACCCCCTGACACATGCAGCTCTCCCTTCACTCTCTCTCTCATGCTCGTTTACCTCCTCTTTCACCACTTCTCCCTTTCCCTCCCTCTATCTCATTTTACTCTGCCAGGTCCATATTTCTTGCAGCCTTGATCTCTCCAACTCACTCTTCTGTCTTTCCCTCTCACTCCCTGCCACTCTCGGGCTCCTCTTCACTTCTCTCTCTTCCACTCCCTCGGCGGACCCCTTGTGCACCCCTCACCCTTCTCTCCCACCTCTCCATCTTTAGCTCCCTCACACTTAGCGGATCTCTCTTACACTTCGATGTAACTCTCGGACTCTCGCCCTCACTCTCCACAACTCTCCCCTCTTGTGGTGCCTCCCTCTCTCCCCTCTAACTTAGGTGCCCCCCGCCCCATCCCTCACACAGACGCACATACGTACTCCTGTCTTCCTCTTTCCTCCTCTCTCCCTCTCTGGTTGCCGCCTCACTTCCGCCACTTGCTCGATGTCTCCCCACTCCTCTGTAGTTTTTCCTTCCCCTCCTCCCACTGTTCTACTCTCTCTCCAGCTCTCTACCCACTCCCTCACCCTCTCCAATCTTAGATGTTCCCTTCGTCCTCCAAACCCCCCACTTCTCGTTTTTTCTCCCTTTCTCCCTCCATCTCTCTTCCTCCTCCATTCCCCTCTCCCCCCTCCCGTCCCCCCCGCCTTCTCCACTTCATCATTTAATGCCTCACAACAACGTGTGCTTTGAGCTGGACTCTTATCAAGAGGCTGCGTGCGCTCTACCTTGCACTGAAATAAAACGCATGTCTGACTCTTTCCTGACCCCCCCCCCCCCACCCACCCACAGGGAGAGCTCAAGCGCAACCTCCCCTGCCCCCTCTCTCCCTGTGGTTGTACATTTGTTTTTCAGATGGTAAAAGCCGTATCACCATCATCTGTGGCATGTTGCGTTTACTGCCCGCCTTTATCCAGACAGCTCGCAAAAGACATACATTTGAGCTTTCATCCCCAAACCCTAAATCTTTTTGCTTTTGTCCTGTCTTTCTCCTAAACCCACAGAACATCAGGTTGTGCAATTTGTTTAATAAAGTTTTGAAGTGAATTCCAATCTCTCTGCATGCCAACCCTGTCCTCGTATGCAGTCAGTGCCAACCACTAGTCCCCTGTGCCACAGGTGGTCTGAACCCCAAATAATCAATATCAGTACTGAACAAACCGCCACTTTCAACCAACACCCCTGCACTGAAGGGCGTCGCAACCGAATAAGAGATATAATGTAATCATGCCTGGTACTAGGCGAACATTTTCTTGCAGGTGCGAATTGGTGAAACCTGCTCTCTTTTTTAGGGCTCGCCTAGCAGACAGTGGAAGCTGTCTGTAGGCAAAAAGACCTGTTTCCTGCTTATAGTGGGCTTATCATGGGTTGGTTTTATCGTCACTCTGATTTGCTTGCTTTTTATTTGTCAGCCTGTGTGGACTTTACTTCCTGTTCTTGTGTTTGTTCCTCCCCTGGAGCATTAAGTTCTCACTTATGTTCTTTCATCGCTCGCTTTTGAAGTGCTACTTTTTTTTGTATTTGTTTAAGCACTCCACGAGAGTGCATGTATTTTTCAGCTGTTTCACTAGTGCCCCCACGCGCTCCATGTTGGCCTCTCTTGCTCATGTGCTTCTCCTCCACTCCCCTCCATGTTGCGTTCGCCCTTGTGTGCTTCTCCCCACGTGTTGATTTCTCACCCGTATACTTCCACTCAACAGCTCCACATTCCCCTCTCTCGCCTCAATGCTTTCACCCACCCTCCGTATTGCTTTCCCCATCAACGCATCCACGCCCTCGGTTGGCCTCCAGCCATGGCTTTCCGTGTTGATTATGCCCATGTGTTGCTTCAGCCCCCCCCCCCCATATTCTTCTTTCCACATCAGAACACTCAATGTTAATTCTCTACCCTCGCAATTAAAAAACGTTTTTTGTTTTATTTTTTATTTACTGATCCAACTTGGGTAGGTAAATAAACTGAAAAAGGGGCCACGCATTTTTGTAGGCACACACATGCTTGTTGCACATGCCTACAAAATGATGCAGGTGGACACATTATAATCCTTTTTAGGTTGAGCATGCGAAACCTCTTGTATATACTTTAGTATATACTTATATGTCTTGATAGAAAACAACCAGTAGAGGTCAGTAAAATGCCAAAATTGCTTTCTGCTGAGGGACTTTCTTTCTTTAATTTTTCTGCCAACTGCCCCTATTTAACTTTTGTTGATAGAAAACGACCAGCAGAGGTCAGTAAAATATCAGAATCACTTTAGCATTCTCTAGATTCCAGTCCGTAGCAATTGTCTTCCACGAGCACCCATATACAATAATATTTTTTCAAATCTTATATTTTCAGTGATATGATCACCAAAGGCCCTGATTTTATATTAAAAACAGAGCTTTGGACTATACCATTTCCTGCTGAAAGGCAATATTTCTCTCCATGTGTTCCCATACCTGGCGTGTCACGCAGTTTGGTGCTCACTTTCCCTCCATGTTAAAGAATGGTAGATGTTTTAGCACCCAGGCTATTGTGCTTCATAGCGAAATACATATAAGGTTCCAAAGGCGAGACTGATTGCATTGCAAATGCTTGTTATACTTTAGACACCTAGTGACAGCCTGTGCTACTGCAGGAGTGCGCTGCCTTAGTGATGGCACGTGATACTGCATGGCTGTGCTTTTCACTTTCTGAGCACCCAACATCCGAAAAATATTCAAGAGGTTTGACTTTAACATGCTAATGTTTTCAAAGTGGCTGGCAGTAATTGAATGTGTTCAGTACATTAAAGCCCAACCTGCTGGCTTTGCCAATGTTTTTTATTGCAAGAGAAATAAACGTTGGACAAGTAACTGGAAACCTTTCAGATATGAACATATTTTGTACCTGCAAACAATTTTTCATTAGATACTTTGTCAGAATGCAAGGAAAGTAAACAAAAAAATGTACCTAAACATGAATTCTGCAAACCTTTCTTCCATTTCCATTCAATATCTGTGTCTAGGTCTATAGGAGTGTCTTTAATTTACTCCTATGCCTTAGCAAAATCTTTATGTGGAGTGTTAAACGAAGAGGGAGACCAACTGGAGTTTAGGGAGACTATGTGCAACAGAGACATTTCTTCAACAGAGTGCTGTAACAAAAATAACACTTCATTCCACAGCACATAAAAGAGCTCTACAATCTCAAGCTCTTAAATGTTTGAATGGGCAATTCTTTTGTAGACACAGTTTTATTCTCCACTGTTTTCTTCTGATATCCTCTGTTCACTAGTCTACTAAAGAGTTGTTTTGAACTAATATTTACTGCAAATCATATAATAATGCAATATCTAATGGGATGAAATATCAATTACACATCACCCATGAATGAACTAAGAATGGCCTTGAAATAAGCCTTAAATGGGGCACAGAAATTGTGAGGGCAAATGTGTATGTGGTGGGAGCATGTCTCTGTTACTTCATTGCATTTCAATTATTGACAACATGAGCAACATTAGCACTATAAGGCAAGGATAGGGGTGGGTGTTCTCTGCAAGGAGAATCAAATATTTTTATCATCCCAATTTTCTAATCCTTTATCACTGTATTTTCCTTGGGTCTGCTCCCCGACCAACAGCTACTCTCAAACAGGTGATCAGTCGCTGGCACCATGTAGCATTCATCTTTGTTTCACAGTGCACTACCCCCCAAGCACTCGTCAGAAGCAGGCTGGACTACGGCAATGCCCTCTACGCAGGAACAACGGCTACACTCCAGAAGAGACTCCAACACATACAAAACGCCTCAGCACGCCTCATCCTCGGACTCCCTCGCCACAACCACATCACCACCCACCTAATAGATCTGCATTGGCTCCCGGTCAACAAGAGGATCACCTTAAAACTCCTCACCCACGCTCACAAAGCACTCCACAACGCAGGACCAGCATACCTCAACGAACGACTGTCCTTCTACATCCCGAACCGCCAACTTCGCTCCGCCGACCTCTCCCTTGCCACCGTCCCACGCATCCGCCGAGCGACCACAGGCGGAAGATCCTTCTCCCCCGCCTCGCCGCAGAAACGTGGAACACCCTCCCCGCCCACCTGCACCGGACCCATGACCTGCTGACCTTCAGGAGACTCCTCAAGACCTGGCTGTTCGACCAGTAGCTGCCTCCCCTCCCTACCCCATTAGCGCCTTGAGACCCTCACAGGTGAGTAGTGCGCTCTACAAATGTCCGATTGATTGATTGATGAACTCAAAAAGCATGCGCACTGCTTCTATTACAGATATATGCCTTGTCACACCCCATTTGAGGGCTCATTGGTCACTGGCAGGGGATCACAAGGGAACCTATCTCCTACCCTTGTCCCCAAGGTAATTTGGATAGGAGAGGTTTCACTGCAGGCAACGTACCACACACTCAAGGGGAAAAAGTGGCCTGTATGGGAACAAAATCATTTGAGCTCCTCACTTACCCCGTTAGGCAGTCTTGCACTACCAATCCTTGCAACATTTTCTCTGTGACAGCTAATTATTAGCAGGAGGAAGCAAATAAAAAATGCACCTATAGCATTAACATTCAATTCACCAAGTAGGCCTCTGATGGGGACAAAGGAAAGATCAGGCTTCATATGTAGGAGAGATGCAGCTTGGTGGAGCCTGAAGCATCCTACCCACAACCCGGGTACTTGTAAATGATCACGCAACACACAGAGCTTGGTATTACACATCTTTATTATTCAGAATGTAATCGTGAACTGAACATTCTGGATCATGAATTCTATGAAACACACCCACGTAATTACGTCACTGTTCTACGGAGTACGTCAGGAACCAAAAGGGTCCCATCATCTCTAACTTACAAGGCACTACAGAACCTATGTAACAAAGAGTTTTAGATCAAAAGACCTTTTAATTATCATATTTGATGGTTGCGTCTCAAGGTGACCTCCAAATTTTAAAGTATTTATGTGCATTCAGTGGGTCAGCATCCAAATGAATATCAGACTTGCACTTCTGTTTCTCCTTACGATCACCTGGTCTCCTCAGTTGAATACAGTGTCTGTCCGCACAGGTCTCAATGTGACATTTGCAAGAAGAGTTATTAGTAGAAAAGTGGGTTTCTGTTGCAGTAACCCCACAACTTTTTGCCAGACTACTGATGCACTTTTTCTTGGTGTGCCCTAGGTCCCTGCCAATCAGGTTCCCAGGGCCTGTGTTCTTTCCCCAAAACTAACCCAATTGGCATCTCTGGCCACAGGTCAGCCCCTGGTAAATGTTACCACAGGTACCCAGGGCACTGTGACCAGGGAAGACCTCCAAGGGCTGCAGCAGTTATTGTGCCACCCTTAGAGGCCCTGTACCTTTACACACACACTGCCTTTGCAGGCTGCGTGTTTTGGTGCAGCAAAGTTAAGAGTCGACATGGCACACCTCCCTGTGTGCCATGCCTAAAATTCACTGCCCTGGCATCGATCAGTCACCCCTCTAGCTGGGTGCCCTAAGCCAGTGGCGAGGGTACAGGTGCATGGGCCCTGTACCCCTACAGCGTCTAAGTCCATTCTTAGACATTGTAAGTGCAGTGTTGCCATTAAGAGTATATGGTGCTGGGAGCTTGTTATTACGAACTCCACAGCACCATAATGGCTACACTGAAAACTGAGAAGTTTGGTATCAAACTTCTCAGCCTATTAAACCCACACTGATGCCAGTGTGGGATTGAATGAAGAATGCACACAGAGGGTATCCCAGAGATGACCCCTGAAAAACGACCAGCCTCTGGTGGGTTCCCTGACTGATACACACCAGCCTGCCACCACGAGACATGTTTCTGGACCCCTAGGGTGGGAAACTACGCTCCCTGAGCCCAGAAACAAAGCCTTTCATGGGCGGAGGTGTTCACACCTCTCCCAGGCCAGGAAGAGCCATCTGTGTCAGGGGAGCTTCAAAGGCCTGGCAGCCTTTGTAATGCGACCCCAGCCTCTCCTGCTATCAGGAGTAGGCCCCCTGCCGGTCTCCCCTCCCTTTCAGTGGGAAGACGGGCGGGAAAAACTATCCAGCCCAGGAGATGTGTCCACCTCTGCCAACTCCACCCCTCAGGTGTGGGAGGCGAGGTGAAGCCCACTCTCCAGTGCTCGCCATCTTGCAGATGGCAGGCACTCCCCAATCAGGACTAGGGATTGTGCTCACGTGGGGTGAGCACACCAAGGGGTGTAGTCCCCCTAAGGTCAGTAGCCCATTGGCTACTGACCTCAAGACCCCTAAAACGCCCCCTAAATACAGTACTTAGGGGGCAGCCCTGAACCAAGAAGGCAGATCCAGCCTACCTATAAGACGAACAGGAGAAGGACGAAGAGCTGTGCACAGCTAACAAGAGGATGACGCCCATTGACTTGGCCCCAGCCCTACAGGCCTGTCTCCCCTCGAACCTGCGAAATCCCGGCGTGTCAAGCAGCCAGCAACCTCACAAACCCCAGAGGACATGCCTACCTTCACTTCCCAGACTGTTTCTCCCGTGAACACCGGACGTGTTTAAACTGCAGCTTCTGGTGCCAGCCAGAGACCGCGAATAAAGCCCACTCTGCACCCGCCGCACCTGGCCTGTGCTCGAGTGGAAAAACACCACGAGGAGGTCCCCCCGGTGATCCTAACCCGAGATACGGCGACCCCTGACCTGCCTCCAGAAGACGCCTGAAGCCTCAAACCAGAGGACCCCCCCCTACCGTGACCAGAGCGGGTAAGAAAATCCAACGTCCAAGGGCACCCCTGCACCCGATACCCCACGGCCTTGTGTGCCCAAACCAACAGTGCCTAACCAACCCAGGACATCCCAACCTACCCCTCGAAGTGGTAGTCACACCCAGAAGATCCTCGTCCCCGAGCCTGCAGTATTTCTTCGTCCCCGAGGTTCTCCATTGAAAACAACAGGGCACCCGACCTCAAAACATCACCCGGCCGCCCTAGTGCCGCTGAGGGTGCACCTTCGGTGCTACTTTGGTCCCCAACTTGCCCTGAGCTTAACCCTAGGAGCTTTGCTCCAACAACCCAGTGGCCTACTTGCCAGCAGCCACCACAACCAGAGGCCCCCTATCCTCCATTGGATAACATTGGGCCTCAAAACACGGCAACCGGCCACCCTAGTGCCGCTGAGGGTGCAACAACAGTGCATCACTGATACTGGGAGACCCCCGAGTCTAACCCCAGAACCTTTACTCCCACAGTTGATTACTTACCTGTGAACCGTTAACCAGTTTTCCTTCCATAGGATAACATACACACTTTTTCTCCAAAAAGTTTCTAAGTGTGGATTTTTGAAACCTCAAAATATTCTTTAAAAATTGCACAAATAACCAAAACGTGTTTACTCACCTGTTTGCAGGAAATGTCCCAGTGCTGAATCTAGGTATGCAGCACTGAGTTAGAAAATTAACGTGAAAAGCAACTTACCTGCAATTTGTCGAAGCCTATTCATTTCAATGTACTGCTCCAAAAAGTAAGTGTGGAGTTTTGAAAACTGAAAATATTCTTTAAAAATCATTCGAATAACCAAAACGTAATTACTTACCTGTTTCTAGGAAATGTCCCAGTGCTGAATCTAGGTATCCAGCACTGAGTTAGAAAAGTAACCTAAAAAGTAACTTGGCTGCATTACTGAAAAAGCCTATTCATTCCAATGTACTCTATTTGCCACGTGTTCCATACTACTGCTCCCCTGTAAATCAAACAAAGTACAATTCATATTGTATTTTTCAACTGTTCTACATCCAGTAACTTATTACTGAAAAGTATTTGATTCTTACCTGTACCAGGCTTGCTTGGTTCTAGAAATAAACAACAGTATATTTTTATACAACAACAATTGGCCTAGAGTTCAGTTCTTGAGTGTGTGAATTCATTTGCTGACTGAGTGGGTACATCAAATGCTTAACACTGTCCTCTGATACTGCCTTACTGCTCGACCAAGCTACCACCATTAGAGAGTAAGGTTCTATCTAACTTTAACCTCTGCCTACCTTTGGGGACTCTTGGACCCTAAACACACTGTACCTCACTTTGGTGCAGTATATATAGAGCCAGTTTCTTACATTATTACTGCGAAGTTTATCAACATCAATAGATCTCTCATTAGTACATTGTGGCACTTTGCTGCCTAAGGCTCTCCCAAACATTAAGGTGGCAGGGCTTTCGCCTGAAGTAGAATGCGGAGTCGACCGGTAGGCACAAACTGTAGACTGAAGAACAAATCCGAGTTCAGGCTTGTCCAGCGCAGTACGCTGAATGGCCTTTTTGAGGGCACTCTTAAATATCTCAACCACACCATTCACCTGTGGCCAGAAAGGTGTGCTTTTGCGATGCTTGATATTTAAATTCCTGACTATTGAAGGGCAGGTCACAGACAGATTTCAAAATCGAAGGAACATTCCAAGTTGGAAAAATATTTTCTAGACTTGCAATGACTCGGTCATGAGTTGTTGACAAAACGTCCACCAGAGGAAAATGGGAATATTTGCCAACGATTTGTAGTGGATGACGGCTATTGTCAAGGGATCCGAAGACATCAATTGCAATCTTATCCCATGCATGCTTTGGGAAGAAATGTTCAATAGATGTGGAGTTGCCTTAGATGACCAACAGTTGCATAACAATAGGACTTTAACTAGTGCTTAATTTGTAAAAGAAGTAGTGCAGGGGCTCGTTGGCAGGCCACTGCAGCTGCACCACACACTGCCCCTGACAGCGCTGGCAATGACAGTACAAACACAGCTACTAACTCTCACAAGTATGACAATTCATACTATTCCAGGCCTCCAGACCTAGAAGTATGGCTTGGGAGACCGGTATTAGTCATCGTAAATGTAAATTGAACTAATTAACAGCTGTTGTGGGGCTCATACCCAAATTAACCAGACAGTGCAACCATGTGACAGACCGTCAAGCCCCAGTCCTGCCAATTAGTTGCCCGTGCCGAGCACCGGAAACAACCAGCTCAAATTAAGCACTGCCTTTAAATCTTTTTCAACTCTTACATAAAGATGGGAGAACCACACTCGGTCCTGTAAAGCTCTTTTCGTAGCAACACCACCACGGTGTCCCTCGGGGCCAGTTCAAAAACTTGTTGTATCAAACTCTCGGATATGATAAATCTCGACCCTTGTAAGATGTCTTCTGGGGTAACTGAAAGTTACTCTTGCACATTCTTGAATTTCCTGTATTCACAGTCATCATGAAGAGGTCGAGTATGTGTTTGCCACAACTAGTGTGCAATAATCTATTTGAGTATTGGCAAATCCTTGTCAGTACTCGTGGAAGCAATGACTTGTTCTACCGATATGGTAGCAGGGGTACTGGATTTCAAAATGAAATTAAAATAGGCATCAACCGCTTTAGAAGTAGAGCCATAACACTGTATTAGCACACATGAAAAGTAGTCCGCAGGGTTTTGATCTTTTCCTAGATATCATACTCCTGCAAACGGAACCACCACCACTCACTGCGAGGGGGCATCTTGGCTTTAGGATTGCCAAAAAGGGGGAGCAATGCTTGTTAGTCCATGACAACAGTGAAATGTTTTCCATACAGGAACACATGAAATGTTCACAAGCCCATACGACAGCTAGGCTTCCTTTTTTGAGCTGAGAATAAGAACGTTCTGTCATTGACAAAATTAAACTAGCATAAGCCACAATGTGTCTTAAGGCATTGGGATGTCTAGTGTCCTATACACGGATGACAACCAACCCCTTGGGCTTGCATCAACCACAACCTCTGTCTGCAATTTAGGAAATAAAGTATGCCATTACAGTTGCGGTCTCAACTGCATGCTTGATTGTCTTGTAATTTAGTTCACATTCACTTGACCATTTAAATGGGACATTTCATTTTGTTAAATCTCTCAATGGGGCATGTACAGTGGCAAAGTCATTTATAGACCTTGAACAGTAACTAACCCTATCAAGGAAGGATCTCAACATAGTTACATCCTGTTGGGGAGAAGTAGATGGCACGGCTTGTACTTTATTCTGGTATAGAGTCATTTCCCAACAACACTGGGATCAAAGCTTTATCATGTTCCTTTCGTGTGACCCCAAAAACTAGAAAGAAAGAATTTGTGACTGGCTGTATTATATGACGAATTATATCCTGAAACAGTTCGGCTGGTGAGGACACTACTAAATTTGGCCTTTTATTTCGACACAAACCAACAAGAGTAAAAAAGTTAGTAATGTACTTGCAATTCTCTTCCAGTTTGAGCTGGGGATACCCTTTGTTCAAATCAAGGTGGGAGAAGACTTTACCTCGAATCAGCTGCGTAATCATGTCGGCAATGTGCAAACCTGGACGCCATTCTCTTTCAATTGCCTTCTTTGCTTGGCGCATACCAACGCAGATGTGCACAGCTCCTCCACTATCCTTTTCCAGCTCTACCACTATGGGTGATACCCATGGCGTTGAATAAGTGGATCGCTCAATGATGTCATGCTTTAATAAGGTATCAAGTTCTTTCTCAACAGCCTCTTGTAAATGGAATGCAATTCAACTATGTTATTGAGCAACAGGATGAATAGCCTCATTTATGTGAAGTTGCACTTTCATGGTCTTAAGCCTTCCTAATTCATGAAACAAAGACGTAAACTGATTCACTATCTCATGATAGGCATTGACATTGTAATTCAAAGAAACGAGCCCCATGTCAACAGCAGTACTGTAACGGAGCAAACATGCACTCAATGAAGTGCGTGGCAGGGCACAAATTGGTGCTTGTACTTTCGTATTTTTATGCTTCATAGTGGCTATGAATGAACCTTGACTTTACAGTGATGTTGAAGTAGCCCACGTCTACATTTTGGTTTTCAAGGGAATTAAACGGGGCACTGGAGACAGATCATTGCACTTCTCTACCGGCATAATGTTTATCAACGCTCCACTGTCTACGACAAAAGGTACAGAGCACCCATTCACTTTCAGTGTGATTTTGGGACACGGTCCACATGAATTTCACATTTTTTTTGGCCTAGTTTTGACGGGCATTCTTCCATGCAAGAAGTCAACCCATGTGCACATCGTCCAGCAGTAAACATTATTGCACACCTATCTTCCTCACTGTCGCTCAACAATGACAAACATTTAGATGAAGAATTGGACAACAATCAACACCAATCCGTTTCTACTTGCCTCAACTCATGTTGCCGCTTGGCCTTGTGAGCATGCGTAGATCGTCGCGTCAGTAACTTTCTGGTATCCTTTTTGTTTTATCGGCGTGACGCACCAGATGTTTCTCTCACTTTGCAGACTGTTACAAAATGGTTCTCTTTCCTGCAGCCTTTGCATACTTGTCCAATGGCGAGACATCTACCCTCATGTGGAAAGGAAAATCCACATTGGAAACAACTTCCTTTTCTTTGGAAACATTACTTTATGACCTACAGACTTGTGTTCAGACTTACTTTTCAAACTCAACATTGATTCATATTGGGCTGTTCTGGCCTCCAGGTTAGCTGCCTGCCAGTCAGCTCTCTCCTTTGCTCTGGCAGCCATGAGTAGTCGCTACTAGCCGAGTGTCTCTTTCAGCATTCGTTGTCTGAAGGAATCAGACAGGCAACCATCTATTACTCTAAGATGCATAGCCTCTTCATCATTAAACTCATTGAACTTGCAATGTTTTATTAGCGAATAAAGTCTTTCTACAAACTAATCACCATTTCACCATCTCTCTGCCTTTCCTGACTGAAAATGTACCTTTCATAGTCTACATTCGTCATTGGATTGAACTTGGGAGTTTAACAATTCTTTGATTTGATGGTACGTCACATCACCACTTCCGGTATTTTCTTTATGAACTTTTTTTACACCGTCACCTGTAAAAAATGTTAGATATTTAATGATTTTTTTGTCATTTGCTTCTTTCAGCGCATCAACGAAATCATTGAAGGTTTCAATCCAGACAGTCCATCTATCACCAATATTTTGCTTTTTGGAAGCATCGAAGGAAGGTGGTAGTGGTTTTAGGAAAACAGCAGCATTATAAACAGTTATGGTCCTTACTGACAGGAGTATATGCTGTTCAGTTAGACTTGCACCATTTATACCATCTCCAAGTCCTTGCTACGTGCTTGTTTCAGGATCGTTATGGCCAATCTGATCTTCTATGGCTTGCTTTCGCTTTTGCCATTGGTGCCTTTCAATTTCTTTCAAGCTGTGCGGAAAGCACCCGATGCGTACCCGCTTCAGTGTTTTGTATTCACAACCCTTGGGCCAAAAGCTGTAGTATGAGGATTCTTTACTCTAGTTTTGGTAAGCATGAATGTATTCTCTTTGATTGGCTGTAGCCGCTTCTAATGTATCTCTGCTTTTATCGTTTCTTTGCGTTCACCTGCTTCTGCTCACAGTATTCTCCTGCACTTGGCTGACGCTTCTCTTTCCTGACCTGGTAGTCACTGCCTTTAGTGTTTCTTGATGTTAGAAATGTCTCTGCTTTTAGCACTTTCTCGCATTTAGCTAGCAAAGCCTCTAGTGCTTCTCTGTACTTGGTTGTCGCTGCCTTTAGCGTTATCGTACTCTATGGATGACGATTCGGTGTCACGTTGTGACACAGTACCACCGGTCTCGACTTTATCCGCAAATTTCTAGCCGACGACAAACAAATTCTGTAAGGCCTTCACTTTCTTCATAGGCCTGTCACTTTAACTCCGCATACGCCAATCATGCATTTTCACTTCGACAGAGGCACACGCGGTATGCACAAGCAGTTTCCTGGGCCACAGCAAACTTTCCGGGTGGTCACTCTGTTCTTCAGGTTGTGGGGTTTATGTAATCCCCTATCTCGTCACCAGTTGTAGCATCCTACCTCCCGCCCAGGTACTTGTAAATACTATTACACCTTTTTATTAATCAACGTGTAACCGTGAACTGAACGTTCTATATCATGAATTCTATGACCCACACCCACGTAATTATGACACTACAGACACTAGAGAACCGAGTTAACCAAGAGCTTTATATCAAAAGACCTTTTAATCATCACATTTGATGGTTGTGTCACAAGGGGATCTCCATGTTTTAGAGTACTTGTGTGCATTCTGTGTATTGTGTATGTGGGAGTGTGTGAGTAGGTGTCTAGCTCTTCTGTGTAATTTCTTCGACTTCTTAAAATTAATTTGCATTTGAAACCTGTTCTCTCTCTTTGTAGAATCTGTCCATACACATATATGGTGTCTTGGTGTCCAAAGTCCTGATGCCACTGTGTAAGATTCATGCACCCTGGAGCGGGTTTGTAAGATAGAATCTTAGCACGCCCCATCTTGTCAGAAGATAATGGGGTCTTAAGAGTTTGAGAAGCTGTTGATAATGGGAATAAGTAAGCATAGTAAACCATTTTCAAACACAACTGGTGAAAAATCCTCACACATGGCTAGAATATTATCCTTGCATAATTCTTAATATAAGAGATGTTGACTGGAAAGCATAGAAACATTTCCTTGGTCCCTCTGGTAGTACCTTGTGTTGTTACCTTGGTATTTGAATTTCTGAGATAAAGGACCTCTGCTTGAATCTGCCTTGTGCCATGTGATCCTTGAAAATAATAGTGTTTTGGATTCTATAGTCAGTCAGGTTTTCACCAGAAAATATACACCATTGAAAGATATCTCTAGGATCCTGGAGTGTACTTCAAAAAGATTTGTGCGGCCTTGAAGTCTGTCCCCACTGCCCAACTGGTGGAGCCCACTTCTGCTACAGGCAGGTACCTTGATTCTATGGTACAATTCTGTTTAACCATTGAAGACAACCTAACTCCCTCTCTTCTGCTGCTTGGAAGTACAAATCTGAAAATGTTGACATCTTGTGTCAATAATGTACTTGCTGAAATGGTGGTAACTTTGTTCCAGAAAGTATCTTGCATTCTGCCTTCTTATCTAGTGGTAATTAACATGCTTAAAGAGTCTCTGAGCTCAGACCAGATCACTGACTGTGGTTGTATGTGACCTAGTAGGCATTTTTGTACAGATGCTGTTAATGTGTACGATTTATCTTAATGGCTGAAAACAGCCAGAGCTCCAACAGCAGATATTTCATGCTGGGCAAGTCGTCGTCACAGATACTCTCAAGGAGGAGGACTATAGGGAACTCTCTGGTTCAGTGTAAAACCTTCTATCCGGCATCCACCTTGAACCCTGCAGATCTAAAGGCATCATGTGAGGCAATACATGTTCATTTGTAAAAAGGAAAATGCTACTTACCAGTATGCATCTGTTCTTGGCATGTAGAGCTGCAGATACGTACACTGTGCATTAGATCGCAATATGGTGTTGGGCTCAGATGCTTGCACCTTGTTGTCGTCTTAGAAGAAGTCTTTTGTAGTCACGAGATAGGGGACTCCTCCCTTGGACGATAGTGTGCAAGGGCATCTACTCCATCCTCAGATTGTTTTTCGCCATGATGGAAAATGATTGAGTCAGTGAGAAGTAGAAGAGATGTCCATGTGAATGTATCTAATTAAGATAATACTGGAACGGATACAGGTCCCGGGGAGGCGGATGGGAGTGTACGGATCTGCAGCTCTACATGCCAATAACAGATGCATACTGGTAAGTAGCATTTTCCATTCGAGGCATTTGAGCTGCAGATCGTACACTGTGCATAGACTTACAGCAGTGTCTCCCTTAGCGGTGGTCACTTGTATCCGCTGCAGTAGTTTGAAAAAGTGTTTTAAGAACAGCTTGGCCAGAAGCTTGTTGCTTAGCCTGCACGTCAACACAATAGTGTTTGGTGAAGGTGTGTGGTGTAGACCATGCTGCTGCTTTACGTATGTCATCTAAGTGGATGTTCCCTAAGAATGCCATGGAAGCCCCTAGTTTGCGTGTTAAATGAGCTCTAGGGGGAATAGTTAATGTGCGTTTAGCCTTTTGGTAGCATATTTGAATGCATTTTACTATCCACCTGTCAATCCCAGCTTTGGAGATGGGGCTACCCTTATGAGCTGGGGAGAAGGATACAAACAGTTGTTTTGTTTTTCTAAAGGGTTTAGTCCTATCGATATAATAAAATAGTGCCCTTTTAACGTCTAGCGTGTGAAGGGCTCTCTCTGCTACAGAGTCAGGGTTTTGGAAAAACACCGGTAACTCCACTGATTGGTTAAAGATGTAAAGCAGAGATGACTTTGGGAAGGAATTTTGGATTTGTTCTGAGTACCACTTTGTTACGATGTATTTGTAAGAATGGTTCTTGTATGGTTAAAGCCTGGATATTACATACTCTTCTCAGAGAGGTAATTGCGACAAGGAAAGCTACCTTCCATGTGAGGAACTGAAGTTCACATTTATGTAGAGGTTCAAATGGGGTACCCATGAGCCTGGTAAGAACAATATTTAAATTCCACACCGGAGAGGGTGGTAATGTGGGAGGAATTATTCTTTTAAGGCCTTCCATGAAAGCTTTAATTGCAGGCACTCTAAATAGTGACAAGTGTTATCTATTTTGTAAATAAGCAGCAAGTGCTGCTAGATGTAATCGTATGGATGAATATGCCAGATTACATCTTTGCAAGTGTAGCAAGTAGCAGATGATATCCTGGATGGAAGCATCCAGCGGATTAATATGATTGTTGTTGCAGTAGATGGCAAATCTTTTCCATTTTGCAGCATAGCAAGCTCTAGTAGTAGGGCGTCTGGCTTCTTTAATGATATTCATACAGTCCGGTGGAAGGTTAAGATAACCGAACTCTAGGACTTCAGGAGCCAGATTGCTAGATTCAGCTGACCTGGGTCGGGGTGTCTTATCTCTCCATGGTTCTGCGTTAGCAATGTTAGGGAGAGGCGTAGTTTTTGGTGTGGAACTACTGAGAGTTCCAGTAGTGTTTTGAACCACAGTTGGCGTGCCCATGTGGGAGCCACCAGGATCATCTTGAGAGACTGTTGTCTGAGCTTGCTTACTACTAGGGGAATTAGTGGGAGTGGCGTACGCAAATCTGCCAGACCAGTTCATCCATATCACATTGCCTTTGGACAACAGGTGTGGAAATCTGGCGGCGAAGGCTGGGCATTTTGCATTTGCGTGTGTGGTGAACAGATCTATTTCTGGTTGACACCACATTTGAAAAAATGGTTGAAGAATTTGGGGATGAAGTTCCCATTCATCTATCTGCTGTGTCTGCCGACTTAGCAGATCCGCAATCTGATTGTGAACTCCTGGAAGGTGTTCTGCAAGCAGGTATATGTTTTGTGGAATGGCCCATCTCCAAATGCTTTGTGCGAGCTGGGACAGCTGCAAAGAATGTATGCGCCCCTGTTTTTGCATACAATACATGGCTGTCATGTTGTCCGTCCGGACTAGGATAGTCTTGTGCTGTAGATGTACTTGGAATGATTTCAGTGCTAGGAATATTGCTAGTAATTCCAGGTGATTGATATGGAGCACTCTCTGTTGAGTGGTCCATTTGCCTTGAATTGTATGTTTTAGGAGATGGGCTTCCCAACCGGTGAGTGATGCGTCTGCTGTTAGCACTATCTGTGAAACCGGCTCGAGGAACGGCCGCCCTTTGGACAGGTGTTGTGTGTTCCACCACTGCAGAGAGCGATGTGTGCGGCTGTCCACCAACACCAGATCTAGAAGTTGTCCTTGGGCCTAGTTCCACTGACATGCTAGGCATTCCTGTAAGGGGCGCATTTGAAGTCTTGCATGAGGTACGATAAAGATACAAGAGGCCATCATTCTTACGAGTTGCATGAATACACTTGCTGGGAGGGAGTGCTGTTGGTTTGGTGATTAGGGCTTGCATACTCTGACTATCCTGGTTGGAGTGGGATATGCCAGAGCTCTGGAGTGGTCTAGTGTGGCCCCTAGATATTGATGTATGTGGGAGGGCTGAAGATATGACTTGGTGTAGTTGACTGTGAATCCCAAGTCGTGTAGTAGCGGGATGGTTTGATAAGTGTGATGAACACACTGTTTGTGTGAACTGGCTTTTATCAGCCAGTCGTCTAAGTATGGATTTGTTGTCTTAGAGTGTGCTGTTACTACGCCACACTTTTCAAACACCCTGGGTGTGGTGGTCACTCCGAATGGAAGGACTTTGAACTGGTAGTGTTGTCCGTCCACCATGAATCTTAGATATTTCCTGTGAGTGGGGTGAATGGCAATATGAAAATAGGCGTCCTTGAGGTATAGGGTTGGGAAGGAAGTCTCATTGTTGAAGTAGTGGGAGGACTTGTTGAAGAGTAATCATGTGGAAATGATCTGAGTGTATGTAAAGATTGAGAGATCTGAGGTCGAGTATTGGCCTCAGGGTGCCGTCCTTTTTGGGGATTAAGAAATACAGCGAGTAAACCCCTGTTCCTTGATGCTGTAAGGGAACTGGTTCTATTGCCTGCTTTTGAAGCAGTGAGAGAACCTTTCGTTGCAAGAGCGAGAGATGTTCTGTGGACATTGTTTGGGTGGTATGGTGGGTGGGGGTGCTGTAAGTTCCAGGCAGTAACCAAACTGGATAATTTGTCTTACCCACTTGTCTGTTGTGGTGGATTTCCAGACAGGCCTTCCCCCGACCGGAGTAGAATGGTCTGGGGGAGTGGAGGGAAGTCACTGTTTATTAGCAGGGGAGGTGCGAGTATTATTGTTACCTCGGCCTCTCCCTTTGTTATGTCCCCTGTATCCTCCTCTAAAATATCCTCTGTTGGGGGAGGTTTGTGTTTAGTTCTTGTAAGAAAAAGAGGTAGTGCCTGTTACCATGTTTTTGGATGCCCCTCTATAAAAGGAGCGACGAAAGGAACCACGCGTGGATGGAGACTGCAACGCTCCCATGGATTTAGCAGTCTCCATGTCGTTTTTCATTTTTTCCAGAGTGGTGTCTACAGCCGGTCCAAAAAGTTGTTCCTGATTGAACGGCTGGTTGTTTGTACCTCCTGTTTAAAGCCTGAAATGCGTAACCAGGCATGTTGTCTGAGTAGCACACTAGTGTTAATGGACCTAGAGGCTGTGTCGGCTGCATCACGGGCACACTTGATTGAGGCACTGGTAATTAATTTGCCTTCCTGAATTAAGTCATTTGCCAGAGTCTTGTACTAATCAGGTAAATGTTGCAATAGGGTTTCTAGTCAGTCATATCATACCTAGCAAGTAATGCTTGGGTGTTAGCTATGCACCAGTAATTGGCTGCTTGGGCAGCAACTCTTTTGCCAGAGGCATCTAGCAACTTAGATTCCTTATCCGGAGGTGGTGCGTCACCGGAGGTTTGTGAGTTGGTGCGTTTTCTAGCGTTAAACACTACTAGTGAGTCTAGGGGTAGCTGCCCTTTGATGTCGGCGGGATCATCAGGGGCAGGTTTGTATTTCTTATCAATCTTGGGATTGACGATTCTAGCTCTCACTGGGTCTTTGAATATGTCTGGGGCATGTTTAATGACTCCTTTGAGCATTGGCAGTATTTGGACAGATTTCTGTGACTGATCGACAGTGTCTAAAAGGAAATCCTCATCTGCAGGGTCTGAATGCATGTGAACCCCATGGTAAATACCAGCTCTATTGACAAGATGCCCAAATCCAATATTGTCATCTGGGGGAGATGGTTTTGTAGGATATGGCTGGGGATCTGGGAGGTCTGAGGGATCTATTGGGTCATCATAATCGTCCCAATCATCCTGTGGTGTGTCCGTATCATTATCAGGGTCAGTGAAAGGGTCATTGTTGCCCCCCCCCCCCAAATCCTCATCATCATCCTGCGGTGGTGGTGTATGTGGTGGAATTGTTATAGGCTGTGGAGGTGAGAGAGGTATAGGAGGAAGAACAGGAGTAGGAGGAATAGGAAAAGAGGGTCTTATAGGTGAAGTGGCACAGTCTTTCTTCTTCACAGGCACTGCAGGAGTGTCTGTTGTGTCCAGCTTCCTCTTCTTGTGCAGCACAGCGGCCAGATGTCCTGTTTTGGGGTCAATATGGAGTTCTCTGTTTGGGATCGACAGGATCCGGTCGAAAAAGTTCTTCCTCCTGGATAACCGCTTTCGGCGCTGACTTTTTCGGATCTGAGCGGGGGTTGAGATTTGTGCTCCGAGGCCTTCTGAGGTGTTTTAGAGTCCTTTGGCTTGGCTATGGAGACTGAAAAATGTTTCGGTTTCGAAGGGTTTGGTTTCGGATACAAAGGTTTTTCTTACGGCGTCGAAGTGGTTGGAGCGGATTTCTTTTTGGAGGTAGGTTGCTCTCCCGGCTTCAGTGCCGAAGGCGCCTTCGGGACAGGGATATGCGGTTTGCGTGGTTCCGAGCTACCGGAAGACTTGTCCTTTATCTTCAGAGCCGGTCCGAGGGCGGGGCTTCTGAAGTATGTTTTCAGTCACGACTGGAGCCAGCAGGCAAAGTCTTGACCAGGGCCTTCTTTTTCTCGGGTGGAGTGGGGATAGGGGCAGTTGTACTCACTCGTTGACCAGGAGTGATGTGGTCGTCTGAGTCGTCTGCTTCGGACACGATTTCCAGGTCTTCGGAATCTTCCTCTGGGACATCTAGGCCTCCGTCGAAGATGTCCGCTGGTGCTGGAGCTGCTCTCTGCGCCATGATGTGTTGTCGGGCCCTTGCATCACCGATGGTCTTTTTCGATCGAAAAGAGGCGCAGGCTTGGCAATGGTTCTCGTCATCTTCTGGCGAGAGACACAGGTTACAGACCTTGTGATGGTCACTGTGTGGGAATTTTGCTCCACACTGGGGGCATTTTTTTAATGGAGTCCTTTCCATGAGCTGTAGGCCCGAACGGCGTCAATAGGTCCATCGGCCCGCGTCGACGAGCGGAATTGAGTTGTTGAGATGCGCAAAGATCACACGATCGAAGACAATACCGGAGAGTTCTAGAGAGTTTGCGCGTCGAAAAGTGTGAAAAACAAGGTTTCGAACCGGAGCGCAAAAGTTACATCCGAACCCAATGACGGAAAAAAAACAATCGGAGGATGGAGTCGATACCCATACGCACTATAGTCCAAGGGAGGAGTCACCCATCTCATGACTACAAAATACTTCTTTCAAGACGACAACAAGGTGCAAGCATCCGAGCCCAACACCAGATGGCGATCTAATGCACAGTGTACGTATCTGCAGCTCTACATGCCAAGAACAGATGCATACTGGTAAGTAGCATTTTCCTTTTTACATGTATTGCCTCACATGATGCCTTCATATGCCTCGAACAAAAAAAGTAACATCTGGGTGTTCCACAGAAGCCTCATTCTGCACTACATATTTATTCCTTTCTGTGTCTCCATTATCACATGAATATCAATCTTCATTCATAACTGAGGCTCAGCTCAATTAGTGTCAGGACATGAGACAGGAAAGGACCATGGATATCACAGGATGAACTCACATGAGCTTGTTGGTTTAGGCATGCAGATGGATGCTGTTTCTTACGTGAGAATGGCCTGCTCTGGAGCATCATGTTTATTGGCATTTTTTTTTTTTTTAGTTATAGAATTCTAAAAGTCCTCCCTGGTATCACAGATGTGATAGAAGGGAGAAAATTCTTTGAAAAGTGTCCTTACACTATAGAAAGTGCATGTCAAGGCCAACAATATCCTCTATAGTATTATCAACGTGCACTTAAAGGGAAACACTCTCTATGGAAGAAAGTGACTTAAAAATCTCTATGGAGAATACCCCTTTTACGATTTACCATGCCAGAGATGGTCGGGATTGCTGGATGTCTGACTGGTGGGGCAGTCATCTGTGAAATGACCAAAGTCTTGTCAAGAAAAATATGGTAGACAAGGGGATTATCGACCAGGCAGGCCCAGAGTTACTAGAAATTAAATGCTTGGCAAGCACTGGTTAATAAGAAACCTGTTGAAAAATTCCAATTGTGGAGATGGCACTATTTATGTTTTGGGCACACTGTGAGCCAAGTCAGGCTATGCAACCTTGCATTTCCTTTCTGAAGACGTCTGCTCCAGTGGTGATGGGGGCAGGAATTTCAAGATGAACTGTAGCGATGAAGCTTAAGACTAGACACTTTACTGGCCTTAACCGAACGAGATAATTGAGCTACTGGTCTAGAATACGAAATGAACTACCTTAACACAATCTTACATTTACAGTTCCATAGCTTTCAAAACTAATCGATGGGGAATTATTTAAATCTTGGCAATCTATAAAAATGTTGCGCTGCAGAAATGAGAACACCCCTGTAGTGATTCACTTTAAATTCTGATCACTGACCCACTACAGTAGTCACTGAAAAAAGGTTAAAAAGTAATTCAAATAGTAATTATGAACTGGATAGCCACCGTTCAGGTTAAAACTACTGTTGTTTAATTTCCAGTGAAGAATATTTGTATCAATTAGGTGACAGAATTGCTGAAAAAATCCACATTACCCAGCCCTAGGCTTACTGCAGGTCTGCAAAATGCCTTTTATTATGCATTTATGTCCTGCGTACCCATCACCAAGGGGCTTCTATGCAATTTAAACTTTCTGAAAATGCAGTGCAGAATATGACCACTGGGAGGTACACAAAGATTAAAATGAACTTTGTTTACAGATTTTTCTCTACCATCAAATTCCCTCTCAATTGCACAGAAGCACAGACCTGTGGGGGCAAAACAATACACACATTCAGACAATTTAAACTGGCAATAAAAATGAATCAAGACAAAACCCTTAGCTCCCCAAATCCAACCATACGGAGTTTGTGCCGGTTACAACCTGAAGGAGAATTGGAAGACAATGCATGGGGATGAATCCTTTTGATAATCCTGAAAACCTCTTGCAACGCTAGGTTTAAATAGATTCATAATAATTTATTTTATATATGAACAGACAGGACCTTTCTCACTCCTGAACACAATTAATAAATACTTCCCAGAGGCAGGAGCAGTGCATCCCATCACGTATCATGGGCTTGTCATCACATGCAGGCTTATTGGACAAAAATCATACTAATGATTAACCAAGTCAAGAAAGGCAAAAGCCATAGGCTGTACTGCTGAGGGCTGTCAATTGAACGCTTTCCCACACCCAAAAGAGAAATTAAATAACTAGCAAATGCATTGATCTGGTCTTTCTTTTTGCAAAGCGGCAAACACCTATGAACTGGAACGCCTCCTCGCATATCTAAGTGGCGGTAGGATTTGTATACCTGGGCGGGATAGGAGAGCGCCTTATTACATATGGAAGCTAAAAGAGGCCTGAGGAGGCCCAAGTACAGCAGAGCCTCTGAAGCTCTCCTGGGAGTCGAAAACATGGCTACAGAGGAGTCTGGGCTGTAGGGTATTAGCTCCGGCTCCCCCTCCCTCCCCCTCCATCCGAGGCTTAACCCTTTTGAGTTTAACTCCCTTACCCCTAACACTGTCTCTGATCAGTAGTGGAATGATGGAGTATGCTTCTGCTCGCTTGTCCCTATAGGAAGATGGCTCTCTATATAATGCACTAAAAAGAATTACACTATGTAAAGAGTCCAGTGGGTCCACATTGTCTTACAGAGGCTAAAGTACACAATACTAAGGCTCTCTTTTGGTAGTGTGAGCGAACAGTTAGACTTATCAGAGGGTAGTGCTAAGCCTTTGTTGTACTCACAGGGGAAATAAATCAAATACACACTCAAAGAACAAATCCAAGACCAAATAAGAACAATAACACTTTTTATATATATTTCAAAACAAAGAACTTTGTTCAAAGGTAAGTACTGTTTTCGTTACAAATTTACACAGGTAAGAAACATTCAAACCTATGCGCTTTTCTGCACAATGCAATCCTATGGAAGGAAAAGTCAGTGATGAATAAAGGTAGGTACAGTGTTTCAGGATTTCACCATCAGGGTTCGGAGTTGTAGGGGCCAAGGTCCGAAGTACTACCAGCAGTTCTTCAGGAACCGCCCAGGTGTTACCAGGAGCAGGGTGATGGTGAGGTTGTAGCTGGGCATGCTGCAGTGAAGGGGGGCCACCTGGAAAAAGGCTGTACAGGGGAACTAGGGAACAATGAGTCTTGAACAAGGGGCCACAACCGGTTCTTTGGTACCGGGGCTGGGCAGCTTGGTTGCAGACTGATTAGGGTGGCTTGGCTGGAGAGCAAAGATGCTCCTTGCGGGTCGACGCAAACAGCTGACAGGGGTAAAAGCAGGACAACTGGGCCATTTAATAGATCAATAATAAACTTTTTTTTCCCCTCGAACCATCAAAGTATACACAATCTGTCATATGTGCAGTCTTAAAAAATGTACAAAAAAAAAAGATAACATCCATGTAATTAGCATCATAAATATACATGAGATCAAAAAACAAGAATGATAAAACAATCAAATTTCCGATTAAAAAGTTCACATCATGTTAAAATATTAAGAAATACGATCTAAAATACAAAACACAATTCGCCTTCTTTTCCTGGGCATACCACAGTATCATTTGAGTCCATAATTATGATGGCAGGATTTAGTACATCAAACACATGGCTGGCCTAAACGACCTGGGTTACCAAACTTCTGTTGTCTAATCCAGAAGTAAAATAAAAATTGACTTACTGCAAAAATTATTGGATCAGACGTATCGCTCTTCAGAATTCTATACAACCCAATATTTTCTAACTCCTAGATTTAAGCAAATTGGTCGTATCCACCTCCTGCGGATCTGGCGATATTTAGTACAGAAAAACAAAATGTGTTCCTCGGATTCTTGTGCTCGACCACATGCAGGACATAATTCTGATGTTAGGTCAACAACCTGGTTGTTAAGAATCTTTTTTTTAAAAAAGCTACCAGACGAAACTTAAAAAAGAAACCTTTGGCGAATGGTGGAGAAATCAAATCCAAATAGGATTCAAACCTAGTGCAGAGCTTAAAGCTTAAGAACTGTGTTTAGAGACCATTGGTCGTTCTCACTGCATAATGCTCTGCCACGTACGCCCAGTACTTCACCTTTACTCTAAGTAATTCATCTTTGCTCACCCCCTCCGGATGATACCACAAGTTTGGCATTTCCAATACTCTACACCAATTTGCAATGTGTTTGAACCACAGTAATTTTTTAGCCCCACTAATCGTCAGGATCTCCTGTAGTGAATTGCAGTAATCAATTAGCTCAGGCATTGTCCACAAGCGCAGCCAGTACATTAACGGTTTAAACAAGGCCACATCCCAAAATCTTTTCATCCCTAAATCAAGAAATATTGGGGTCAGAGGAGTGGTAACGCACAAGTTACTACTTGTGTAACGATATATCTGTAAGAGACATTATTTAGTGACAGATTCCTTACCTTAGAATATCCCCAGACGTCAGAGTGGATCCGGAAAGTTTTTCGTTAGCAGTACCCCTGCACGTCGGTAGGTGGTGTTGTGCGGCTCCGCGCCCATTGCTGGCGTCGTAAGCGCCGAGATGACGTCACGGAGACTACTTAGGCACCACCCATGCGCCCTGACGTCAGTTCTGTACACGACTTTCCACACCAGGAACGCAGAGCCATGCCAGAAACCGACCACTGGTGCCATGAAACTAGGGCCCTGAACGGGATGACCTTAACCCTAGAAATCAGTTCGCAGAACGGGAAGGATGGGTGGGGCGGTAAGGTATCTATCACTAACTAATGTCGCTTACAGATATATCTTTACACAAGTAGTAACTTGTGCATCTGAAAGAGACACGTTAGTGATAGATTCCTTACCTTAGAATAAATACCCCAGCAATACCAACCCGGTGGTGGGTCTGTGAATAGATTACACCAGAAAGTCACGGAGAACAGAACGGCCAAAGAAGCCGTCTCTCCGGACTGTAAAGGCAGTAATGCTTGGTAAACGTGTGCAGCGAGGCTCACGTAGCCGCCTGACAAATGTCCTGCAAGGGGACGCCGTGTCCCAAGGCAGTAGTGGCTGCAGTTGCCCTGGTAGAATAGGCATGCAGCCCCCCAGGAGGCTCCTTCCTAGCCAACGAGTAACATGCTTTGATGCAGAGAACGATCCACCGAGAGATGGTCCGTTGGTGCACAGCCCGACTTTTTTTTTGAGCCCACGTAGCCAACAAAGAGCTGGTCATCCACCGGAACTGTTGCGTGCGCTTCAGGTAGAACGAGAGCGCACATTTTGGGTCCAGACGGTGGAGCCTCTCTTCCTCTTTTGAAGGATGCGGAGGCGGAAAGAAGGTGGGCAAAGTGATGGTCTGCCCGATGTGGAAGGGTGTGACAACCTTTGGCAAGAAAGAAGGACGGGTCCTTAAAACCACCTTGTCTGGATGAACAGAAAGAAAATGAGGTTTGGAAGAAAGAGCCTGGAGCTCACTCACTCGTCTGGCAGAGGTGATAGCTACCAGGAAAGCCGTCTTGAGAGTGAGAAGACGTAAAGGACAGTTATGAAGGGGCTCAAAAGGAGCGCAAATCAGATAGAGGTCAAGACAAGATTTAAGTCTCATTGAGGCATGAGGAAACGTGTGCGTAATGCCTTTCAGGAAACGGTTAACAACCGGGGACAAAGAGAGAGGGCTGATCTGGAAGCCTTAGAAATGCAGAGATGGCCGAAAGATAACCTTTAATAGTGCCCAGAGCAGAGCCCTGCTGGGCCAAGGATAATAGGAACAGAAGGACCTCAGAAAGAGGGGCATAAAGGGGATCCACAGACTTTGTTGTGCACCATGCCACAAACTTGTTCCATCGGCAGACGTATACGGTCTTAGTGGATAGACGCCTGGCTGCCAGAATGACATCACAGACTTCGAATGGAACATCGAAAGCTGTCAACTGTCGCCGCTCAATCTCCACGCATGGTGGTGGAGGCTGGACAGGTTCAGGTGGAGGACCGTCCCCTGCTACTGCGACAGAAGATCCTCCCGAAGAGGCAGACGGATCGAGGGATCGATCGCCATGCTTAGTAGCTCGGGATACCACTATCTTCGTGCCCAATCCGGAGCCACAAGGACGACTTGGGTCCGGTCGCGCCAAATCTTCTTCAGCACTCTGGGCAGAAGTAGTATAGGCGGAAAGGCGTACAACAGACCGCAACTCCACTCGCGACGAAAAGCGTCACCGAGCGAGTGCCGCCTTGGAAATTCCAACGCGCAGAACTGATGACATTGTGCATTCTCTTTGGTGGCGAATAGATCTAACAAAGGCTCTCTTCACTGCCGAAAGAGACCTTGCGCCACGTCCGAGTGCAGACGCCATTCGTGATCCATCAAGCACCGGCGGCTGAGTTTATCTGCCCTGGCGTTCAGAGAACCTGCCAGGTGTTGAACCACCAAGGTAATGCCTTGAGGTTCCAGCCATGTCCAGAGGCGCAGAGCCTCCTGACATAGGGTCCACGACCCCACCCCACCCTGTTTGTTGCAATACCACATGGCAGTGGTGTTGTCCGTGAACACCTGCACCACACTTCCTCGGACAAAGGGACGGAATGACTTCAGTGCAAGTTGGATCGCCCGAAGCTCCAAAAGGTTCATATGCAGCCGGGACTCCACCAGAGACCAGAGTCCTCTGATCTCCGCCTCTCCCAAGTGGCCTCTCCTTCCCAGGAGGGATGCATACGTCACCACTGTGTGCTCCGGTTCAGGAAGGGAGAGGGATCTTCCATTGATCCAATCGCTACTCGTGAGCCACCACTGCAATTGTCGTGCAGTGCCCTCCGAGACCTGGACATGATCAAACAGGTTGCCCCGATGCTGCGCCCACCAGAACTTCAGGTCCCACTGCAGAGCCCGCATATGCCATCTGGCATGTTGCACTAGCAGGATGCAGGAGGCCATCAGGCCCAGGAGCGGGAGGGTCATCCTGACTGAAACCCAGGATAGAGGCTGAAAGATCGGAATCATAGCCTGAATATCCCGGACTCGCTGCTCGGGAGGATAAACCCGAAACCACGTCAAATCCAGAACCGCTCCGATAAAGGGGAGCTGCTGAGAGGGACTCATGTGCGACTTCGGCACATTGATGGAGAACCCCAGGAAATGCAGGAGGTCGGCCGTAATCTGAAGGTGGGAGACGACTGCCTGGCGCGAGCCGCCTTCAAAAACCAGTCGTCGAGGTAGGGGGAAGGCTGACACCCCTGACCTGCGCAGATGAGCTGCGACCACCGCCAACACTTTCGTGAACACCCGAGAGGCGCTGGTAAGGCCGAAGGAGAGCACGGCAAACTGAAAATGCCCCGGGCCTACCGTGAACCGCAGGTAACGCAGGTGGGCCGGTAGGACAGGGATGTGAAAATATGCGTCCTGCAAGTCCAACGCTACCATCCAGTCTCCAGGGTCGAGGGCAGCCAAGACCTGAGCCAGAGTCAGCATTTTGAACCTCTCCTTCCGGAGGAAGCGGTTGACGTTCCGGAGGTCCAAGATGGGACGCAGACCCCCTTTGTCCTTCTTGGGGACCAGAAAGTAGTTGGAATAATAACCACTCCCTACTTCCGGCCTAGGAATGCACTCAGTGGCCCCCTTGGCCAAGAGGGTCGTAACTTCCTGCAGGAGAGTTGCCAAGTGTTCCCCCGACATGCGGTGGTACGGAGGTGGCATGGCTGGAGGGGTGGACTGAAAGAGAAGGGAGTAACCCTTGCGAATGATCTGCAACACCCACTTGTCCGATGTGATAGCATGCCAGTGGGGGAGGTGATGGCGGATCCTGCCACCCACTGGAGTGGGATGCTCCACAAAGCTCAGATTAGGAAGGTTTGGAGGTAGAAGCAACTGGGGCGGAGGTGGACTAACCCCCACGTTGATTCCCAGACCCGCCCCTGCGAAAGCAGAGTCCGCACTGAGGCTGGTTCTGCAGGCTTGTTGAAGGACCGTGCCTGGGCGCCCCTGCCGTGGCCACGAAAGGAACGAAAACCAGGAGTGGCTGGGCTTTTCGTGGAGATACCTAAGGACTTGGCCGTAGCCCGCGAGGCCTTAAAACGCTCCAGCGCACGGTCGGCCTCATCGCCAAACAGGCGGGTGCCATCAAAAGGCATGTCCATGAATGAGCTTTGTACATCTGGCGAGAACCCGGTAGATCTCAACCAGGCGTGGCGAGGAAGCGCCACAGTTGTAGAAATGGCTCTACCGAGTGAGTTCTCGGTGTCCAAACCACACCGAATGGCGAACTTAGCCGCATCCTTACCCTCGGCAACAGCTTGAGACAGCACAGCATGGGTCTCTTCAGGACACTGAGGCAACACCTGTGCAAAGGCATACCACACCGCGTGGGAATAGCGGCCCAAGAGGCAAGCGGTGTTCACCGACCGCAGCCCTAAGCTGGCCGAAGAGAACAACCGCTTTCCAAACTGCTCCAGCTTCTTAGAGTCCTTATCCGGCGGAGCCGTGGGAAAGGCCCTCTGGGACGTCGAAGCTTGGATGACCAGGCTCTCGGGTATAGGATGAGTGGTCAGAAAGGCAGGGTCACCCGGCGCCGGGCGATGACGCCTGGCGACATTCTTATCCACCGGTGCCCCTGTGGCTGGCCGTGACCAAGTGCCCAGTAAGACGTCAGTGAGAGCATCGTTAAATGGCAGCAGGGGCTCCAACGAAGTGGACGCCATCTGGAGCACCTCAGTGAGGAGATTAGTCTTTAGGGCCATAGTAGGGAGATCATGGTGGAGGACCTCAGCAGCCCGACGAAGCACCATCGTGTACGAAGCGCCTTCCTCCATGGTTGGCGGAGGAGAGGCAAGCCCCGGGTCACAGGAGAGATCATGGCCGCCGACCTCCCCTAACTCTTCCGCCCAGTCCTGCTCGGAGTCACACTGACGAGCAAGAGGGTCCTCGGACCCCTCCCAGACGTCCTCCGCCGTATGTGGGACAGACTGCGGCGGCAGGGCAGGGACCGGAGAAAGAACAAATGGCACCGGGAAAGGCGCAGGACGGGGCCGAACCGGCGCCGTGTCCCAATGCGGATCCCAGGTAGGAACAAAATTGTCCGAGAACCTGGGCAGGGGTGGAACAAATGGCATCCACTGCGGCACCGGCGGCGGAGCCGAGGGCGGCGCTGGGGCCGGAGCTGGCAGTGTGGGACCTTGTGGCGCCGTGGCCAGAGCCACCGGCACAGGATCCTGCGGCACCGGAGCCGCCGGCCCGACAGGATCCTGACACGGGACCGCGGGGCCCAAGGGCGCGCCCGCGGGAGCCCGAGGCCTAAACAGGCGGTCCATGGTAGCAAGAAATCTTGCACCCGTGCGGGAGTCGCCGACGGACCCGGGTAAGGTGGGTAGGCCGCGGGACTCCCAGGCTCCGAAGGAGCCGCAGGGGCAGAACCCCTGTCCCCCTCATCCGCATCCAGGGACCGACGGGGGGGACGTCGGAGAGCGACAATGCTTCTTCGACTTCTTTTTGTGTCGTCTCTTACCCGAATCCGAGGGTGAAGACTTGGAGCCCGAGGAGCGATGATGGTGGCCCCGCGAGCGTTCTCTGGGTGGCCCCTGGACCGTGAATGGCGGGGGGGCCGAGTGCCGGACCTCAAACAGCTTCCGGCGCCGCTTCCTCAAGGCCTTCAGGGCCATGGCCAAACAGTCCACATAGGCCCGGGAGTCGTGGTCGCTCTCCAGGCAGTAGAGACAGACGACGTGGGGGTCCGCCACAGACATATTGCGACGGCAGGCCCCACAAGACTTAACACCAGGCATCCCTACGGGCACCAGAGTAGACTCAAACTTACAAGAGACAAAAAGTCTCAAAAAGATAGTCAAAAAGTGACTAAGGTACGTGCACTTACCGGATCTGCGCTTACTGGCACGGAAAAAGAAAGAACTGACATCAGCGCACATGGGTGGCGCCTAAGTAGTCTTGTGACGTCATATCGGCGCTTACGACGCCAGCGACAGACGCGGAGCCGCATGACGCCACCCACCGACGCGCAGGGGTACTGCTGACAAAAATCTTTCCGGATCCAGTCTGACGCCTGGGGATATTCTAAGGTAAGGAATCTATCACTATCGTGTCTCTTTCAGATAGGTACTGAAACAAGTGACCTAACAAAGATGTTTTCACATACCATCAATTTATAGGTTTTTGTGTAACCCCATATCTCAGCTCAATACAATGCGCCACTTTGGGCTTTTGCAAGGTAGACCTCTAATGCTGGGGTCAGTGGCCGAATTCGTGACTGTCTGAAGAACCTCAATATTGACTTTGAACTATGACATAGGGTAAGGTAACTTCTGTCTAATTGTTGCTCCCATCCAATTGAGTCAGTTAAGCTTATCCCCAGGTAGTCAAAGCTTTTTACCCTCTCAAGTGGTTCGGCTGCGATCCTGATTGTTTGCGTTTTTCCCTTCCCCATCCCAAAGACCATAAATTTTGTTTTCGCAACATTGAGTTCCAAACCCCTGTCCTTACAGAAAACCATAAATGTATCTTCTGAATTTTGTAGGCCCATTGGTGTTGTGGAGATGAATAGGGAATCATCTGCAAAGAGCAGGATCGGCACTTTCTTACCATTCAAGATGGAAGAATCATTCCTGCATTCCATACGCCTATTGTCCACTTCGTTTAAGAACAGGGAAAACAAAGTGGGAGCGAGTACGCACCCCTGACGCACCCCACGATATAAGGAAATCTTGTCTGTTAGTTCATTATTTTCCTCGATTGTACATGGACATAATTGTCTTCGTGCAATCTTGATATCAGGTTTACCAGATTAGTTGGAGAACCTAAATCTAGCATAACTCTCCATAACATCTTGCAGGGCACAGGATCAAACGCAGCCCTCGGATCAACGAATGCTAGATATAATTTGTTTCTTTAGCAACACATACTTCCACGTGAGTAAAGTGAATCTGAAGGCCTGGTCACATGTACTTCTCTTGGATTGAAAGCCCGCTTGATAGGAAGACAAGATCGCATTGTAATCTATCCAAACTTGGAGTTTATCTAGGACTTGACTTGCAAAACTCTTTTGCAAATTATCGATCAAGCTGATCAATCTATAGTTTGAGGGGATCGAGGCATCTCCCTTTTTATATATCGTAATTATCTCGGCCAGGTGTTGGAATATAGCCTCCAACTTATATACAATTTGACAAAAGATTTATGTAAAGAGTTCACACCATAGGTTTAGATTTATATAAATCGCCTAGTATCCGGTCAGGCCCAGGGGCTTTTCCTGCTGTCAGTCTGTTGGAGCTGCACGGTTCTGGTTTTGTCCTGGTGCCTTAACACTCTGAGGAGAGACACATCTGACCTTCCTGAGCACAAGTACCTCCGCCTAGTCCTTTGCGGTGTCGGTCGAGCAGGGGAGCGGCTGGGCTGTGGACGGAACTCTACTTGTCAGTGCCTGCAAACGAGTAGCTCCTCTACTCCACGGGAGACTGTAGGTGTTTTTTGAAGTGCTGGCAGGCAACCCAAGCCTTTGGTAATCCACTCTATTGAGACTGTTGAGAGTTGCGAGCAGGCAGGGTTTTGCACCAGAAGTTATTAGCTCTTCTTGCCAAGCAGTGACTCTTCTTCATCCTTCTCTTGATTCGTTGAATCTCAGTCCTTGGGTTGAGGGGTGCCACCTAAATACTCAATTTAGGGGTGTTATGGGGAGTGACAGGTAGTAGGCAATCGGTTACCAACTTTTAGGGTGTCTACACCCTCTATATGATCACTTCCTATGGGAAGTGGGGACAACCCAGACCTTAGAATGCCAATTCCGTCCAAATCAAGATGGAGGAATCTGAAAAGTGGGGTCCACATCGCCTAGTCCACATAAGGCACACCTCCTAATCTTACTAATTTTCACACCTGTCTTGCTGCCAAACAATGGGGTCAGGACAGGGGGGTGGGTAGCTCCACAATCTAGAGAGACCTGGGTAGCATAATGAAGGCAGCAGGGCCTTTGAAACTTCCCGCCCTGGAAGGCAGTTCCTGCTTGGATGAGATGTGAGCATCTAATCCTAAAGCAAGCTTTGTACCTGACCTCCGAGAGCGAAGACTCTCACCTAAGGGGTCAGAAACTTGTATAGAGTGGCTGGCAGGTCGAGACCAGTCATCAAACACACTAAGGATCAGTAGGTTTTCAGGGGCACCTCTAAGGTCCCCTTAGGGTGCATTTATTAATAAATCCGGCTCTGGCATCAGTGTGTGTTTATTGAGATGAGGTGTTTGGCAGCAAACACCTTGGGGTAGAGTGAGGCTATCATGTAGATGGGAAACTCGTACTGACGAGTAACCAGCCAATGTACTCGGTATGGCTTCCCTGTGCACTGGCGGTATCTAAGGGTGAACTTAGATGTCACCAGGACACATTCACTCATGTAGATATGCCCACACATGTGTACAGTGAACCCTGCCTTAGGGCTGTTAGGCCTGCTGTAGAGGTGACTTACCTACACGACATGCAGTGCCGAGCAGGCATGGCACACCGGGATGTGTCAGTCTATGGTGCAAAAAGGACTAAGCCTTTTGCTGGCGTGAGCACTTTACAATAGGTTGTGCCAGCAGCCATTCATGATTTTTTATCAGGTTAACTGAAAATATAATCCAAGGAACAAAAATTTCATCCAATTGATTTATTCATATGAAAAGCATACTTGTATTCAGTATCTTTTACGTAAATGATGCTCATAATTGCTGGGAAAAATCATCCAGTATAATATGTTCTTGACATTTTAACATTGTACCCAATGCATTTCGGGTCCGATTGAACCCTTCTTCAGGGGTATTCTTAAAGGTCGAAATTACTAGAAAAACAAAAGAAGCAAAAGAAGCAATTCAATCAATGCTCCTCATAATCAGTTGAAAAACAAGAGATCAAAAGTTAATGTCGTAACTTACTCAAGTATTACAAACATGCGATGAGTAAAGAGCTCGTTTGTTGATTTTTAACACCTAAACCTTAGAAAAGTGTCTGCAAAAAATGGCTGTGGTTCTGTAAAGTGAAAGTTGTGTTAAGAATAGTCCCTTGTTAAAATTAAAGCTCAAAGTCTAAAATTCAACTCACTCTGTAAAACACCGTGACTCATCTTTAAGTTAAGGAAGTGCTCGTGACAAACTCATACACGAATCAAAATGGGTGCATACTAAAACAAATCAACATTTCACCCGTCAACCTGGCGAAGAAAAATAATGTGAACTCGGGAGTAGAAAAATAATGTGAACTCGGGAGTAGAAACAGGCTCACAAGGCGACATTGCGTAACCTAGCCTGTTTCTATTTCCTTTGCACTTTACAATATCCGTTTTCCATTTCTACTATTTATACCACGCAAGCACGCCATCTGCTATTGACGCGGCTCTGGCAGTGACGTGTTTCCGTTAGACACGGGTTCAGCTTTTCACCGGGTATGTTTACGGGCTCTCTCCCGAGTTCACATTATTTTTCTTCGCCAGGTTGACGGGTGAAATGTTGGTTTTGTTTTAGTATGCACCCATTTTGATTTGTGTACGAGTTGGTCACGAGCACTTCCTTAACTTAAAGATGAGTCACGGTGTTTTACGGAGTGAGTTGAATTTTAGACTTTGAGCTTTAATTTTAACAAGGGACTATTCTTAACACAACTTTCACTTTCCAGAACCACAGCCATTTTTTGCAGACACTTTTCTAAGGTTTAGGTGTTAAAAATCAACAAACGAGCTCTTTACTCATCGCATGTTTGTAATACTTGAGTAAGTTACGACATTAACTTTTGATCTCTTGTTTTTCAACTGATTATGAGGACCATTGATTGAATTGCTTCTTTTGCTTCTTTTGTTTTTCTAGTCATTTTGACCTTTAAGAATACCCCTGAAGAAGGGTTCAATCGGACCCGAAATGCATTGGGTACAATGTTAAAATGTCAAGAACATATTATACTGGATGATTTTTCCCAGCAATTATGAGCATCATTTACGTAAAAGATACTGAATACAAGTATGCTTTTCATATGAATAAATCAATTGGATGAAATTTTTGTTCCTTGGATTATATTTTCAGTTAACCTGATAAAAATCATGAATGGCTGCTGGCACAGCCTATTGTAAAGTGCTCACGCCAGCAAAAGGCTTAGTCCTTTTTGCACCATAGACTGGCAGTTTACCCAAGTCGCCATTGGATAGGCGTCACAGCGTTCAGAGCACAACTTTAAAAAACGTGTTACTTTGGATTGAACATTTATATTAGTGTGCACGTTGGCTTTCGTTTCGTTTTGTATTACACCGGGATGTGTGCCATGTAGACTTCGTTTTTCTCTGCACGAAGACACGCAGGCTACAAAGGCAGTTTATATGAGCTTGTTTAGGGGTCCCTTTGGGTGGCACAATTTGTGCTCAGGACGTAGGAACCCTCTTTAGGTCAAATCTCTAGGTAACGTGGGTACCATTTACTAGGGGCTTACATGAAGCCCAATGTGGTGCCGATTGCGGAACAATGGTACAGTTTTAGGGAAAGAACACTGGTGCTGGGGACCAGATTAGCGGGAACCCAGCACGCTTTTGGTCAAAGCCGCATCAGATACCAGGGAAAAAGTGGGGGTACCCAGGTCAAAAGGGGCAATTTCCTACAGTCCCCCACTCCCTCTCACCAGCACCAATGACTGTTGAGTTTAGCAACTTTCTGGCGACTGTCTATTTTACACATGGCTTTGAAAAATAGTTTATTGGTATCCTTTCTGCTTAATCTTCTTTCATCCCATTTACCAGTCTTGGACACTTTGCTACAAATTTTGCATGCTTTGTCAACCTGCATTGGAGTGGTTTATATACATTTAATGGGAGGACTGATCTGTTGCGTATGGTAAATGTTGTGATGCTAAACGTGCGCTTTAACCCGAAGAATTGCAGAAATGTGGACAAGCAGATACCAGATTATTGGAAGATTTTTATTTTTCCCTACTTTTGACATCCTGTTGTGGCAGACATTATTTGTAACATTGTGTAATGGTATTTTTGTATAACACAATTATTTTTGTTTTTTAAAGGCAAAGATCTTTGCATTCTACACCATTAAAGTATTGCTGGGTGTATTTTATACTTCACATGCAAGGTAAAATTATTGTTAAAACTCCCAATATTACACATGCAACACTTTGGTTGGAATAGGCATCTGGCCCATGAAAACAATTATGAATCACAAGCAGCACCAAGCAAAATGGTGGATAATGCCAATAGGACTCAGAGTGCCACAGTGCCACAGTGCCACTCACTCACGTCCTCCAAATCTTACCCTGCTCTTCCTCCACAACTATCCCCTCAAAGGCAGCTGCTCCTCCGTGAACTTTCTTTCCCACCTTGCTTTTTTTCTATTTTACGGAGTTTTATATAGCGCGAACTTGACCCGAATGTATCGGGTATCTATCAGAGCGCTTTAAATAGCACCAGTTGTATTACATGAGGACACATCTTTGTTAGGCACAGGGAGATTAAGTGATTTGCCAAGAATCACAGGATGTTCAGCGTCATTGCCGAGACTCAAATCCGGTTCCCCAGATTCGAGGTCGACCGTCCTAGCCATTAGGCCAACTCCTCTCCCTATCCATGTCTTTGCTGCTTCAGGCACTTCTTCCTACCCCACATATTCCCTTTGCAGAACCACACCATCTCCAAACTCATCGCACACACCCCTGTAAGCTAAGACGTGAGTCAACCAAAAGCCCCACAACTAATCTGACTTCGAACTCTCCTAATTCCCTTCCCTGTCAAAGTTTAGAGGAAGAAACTACTAGAGTCTGTGAAGACAGGGCTTAAACACAGGTGTTCAACAGCAACACCTCCTATATCACTGTCTTTCACTGTCTCATTAGGTTGTACAGTCACAGAAGCCTTTGATTGTAGTTATGGTCCACAAGCTAAGCACTCTGATTTGGGTACCAAGACCTAACTAATCCTCTGAGGGCACAACAACCTTTGAAAAAGTGCTACACTATCTACTACGGCACTCACCATAGGCAAAAATAAAACCAAGTTACTGGTCAATGAGACAGAGCTTAACATAGCAGAATATCTCAAGGTGGTCAAAACCCCAGAGCACAAACAATCACTACATAAAGACAAGAGTGGCTGAGGTTTTCTGACCGATCAAGGTAGAAACCTGGAGATGATGGAATCTACCAAGAGTATGACTCTTAAGTAGAGACCATAAGACACTTTGTTCTAAACTGCTCAGGTGAGAAACAAATTTCCGACAGTTCCAAGGAAAGAAAAATGCCCTTGCTTATAAAAAGAAAATGGTGCCTTGTGATGGCTACTAGAAACATCAGAGTGGAATACAAACAACCTAATAAAATCAACTTCAAAATTGCTGAGGAAGTGGCCTGTGACAAATCAATTGATGTACTTAAGATCTCTACAATGGAAACATTAATTTGACTTGTCATGCCAATGAAGTGTCTTGTAGTGAATTGACAAAGGTAAAAAGTGAGAACACAATGTGAATTTTGAAGACCAATATGTAGACGGTATGCAGATAGTATAACATTCTAGACACTCAGAATATTCTATTGCGGATACATGCACGTCTATGCCGTTGAACATTTTGGTAAACATTATTAGTCGTAATCAATACTGGAGCAGTGCAATTTTGGCTCCACCCTTACACGTCACAAATATGCATATATATGTGCACTTAGCACTACATACTTGTGTGTCCTAATGATATTAATGTACAGTGTTGCACTTGAACTCAGTACTGATGTGCATTCACTGTAGAACTGGGATTCATATATATACTGTGTGCCTTAACATTATTAAGAATAATAAATACTACTTAAGACACTTGATAAAAATCATTTTCACACTATTTAAACATAATAACTTTAGAAGCCAGAGAAATCTATATAAATGCGTGTACAAATGTTTTCGCATTGGTATTCATAATTTAGTTCTTAGTCACACTTGCATTCGTGCATTTAAAGTTATTTCACATTTACTGAAATGTAACAAGAATCAACTTACTGACAGTTCTTATTCCTTTGTATGTGCACACGCATATTACATATGCACCATTGAGTTATTATGTAAAGTTACCATGTCTAGGCCTGAATTTGTCTGCTTGCATGATTTTTCCCTCGAAGGTACGTTCACATGGTTTGTTAGTTTGAAAATAGATTTAACTCTGTATGAGCGGTATAGAGCCTAAGAAGACCTTGATAAGGAACATAGAGAGCCAGATTGTTAACTGACAGGCTCCATTCATCAATGTTTCGAGGAGCTCCAGGTACCCAAGAACGATGTTCTCGGGGCAGCCCTATGAGAGTTTGTTAATGTAGCAGATCGCAGTGTGAAGATGGAAAGGACGATGCAGCTCCTGATGGTGTGATCAATGGGTGTTATAATATCACAAAAAAGAGAGGTAAGGGAGAGATTGAGCCTTCTCTGACTCCCCTAACTAACGTATCAAACTCACTACACAGAGAAGAACTACGCACAAAACTTATTAGTCACCGGTTATTATGATAGTGAAGAACACTGTACTATCCCTACTATCAAAAAAACCTCGAGTATTTTTTAGAAGGAAAAGACATTACTCTTTTAATACTGCCCTCACACACTTTGCAGTGTCATGCTTCATCATTGGGCCGCGTCGAACGCCCCCGTGCAGACCAACACAGTGGGCGGAGCGCAATGTTTTTTGAGATGAAGGATAAAGTGGTGAGGTAACAGAGAGGAAAAGGGAGTTAGACAAATAACACAAATAGTGACTACAAAAACAAAGCAAGGACAATATTCCCTAAAGAAGGGACCACAAAAGTGCAGACATATATAATAAAACTATCTAGGAGGGGACTATCTTTAATTTTATTCCTGTCACCCCCTGACAGGATTAAAAATGAATAATCGGGATTAATTCGGGGAGGTAAAGGCCCCTAAATCCCTGCTGCTATTACCAACATGTTTCTGCCCAAATCAAACGCTCATAAGAGTTGCGCTGGCATTCATCAGGGTGTTGGTCCCTTGGTTTTTTTTGGTCTACCCCCAGCTAGGGGATTCGTTACCTTCTACTGACAAACAGCCGATTGCCATTTATGCTTCTGTACTCTGAATAATTTCCGAGAGCGAACAATTATAAGGGTTTATTGGAAAATCTCCAAACCCGGGACCGGTGAGGGACCGTGGTCCTATAGTCACACTTACTCCAAGAACGCACGGCACTCTTCGTCCCCACAGAGGTCCTCCGTCGAGCAGAAACATGTTGGTAATAGCAGCAGGGATTTAGGGGCCTTTACCTCCCCAAATTAATCCCGATTATTCATTTTTAATCCTGTCAGGGGGTGACAGGAATAAAATTAAAGATAGTCCCCTCCTAGATAGTTTTATTATATATGTCTGCACTTTTGTGGTCCCTTCTTTAGGGAATATTGTCCTTGCTTTGTTTTTGTAGTCACTATTTGTGTTATTTGTCTAACTCCCTTTTCCTCTCTGTTACCTCACCACTTTATCCTTCATCTCAAAAAACATTGCGCTCCACCCACTGTGTTGGTCTGCACGGGGGCGTTCGACGCGGCCCAATGATGAAGCATGACACTGCAAAGTGTGTGAGGGCAGTATTAAAAGAGTAATGTCTTTTGCTTCTAAAAAATACTCGAGGTTTTTTTGATAGTAGGGATAGTACAGTGTTCTTCACTATCATAATAACCGGTGACTAATAAGTTTTGATCAATGGGTGTTACCCAAGATTTGTGTGGTATAAACTAGAGTTCTCACAGGTTGATGTTGGGCACTTTTCCCTTGGACTTTGGGGGGTAAATTCCTCAATGCTTAATTAGCCCTTTTACTCTTTGCTGAAGTGTGGCTTAAGCTAACACTTATTTCCCGGTCCCTGGAAGAGTCTTGACCGAACTTCTGAAATGCTGATACCTTCCCACAACTTCCCGCATTATTCCTCCATTCCTGGATCTCCGACCTTTTGAGATCCTTTTAGGCTTAACCATCCTCTTTAGTTTTAGTCTCTAAATTAGATGACTTTAAAACTTTACTCATGTTTAGGAGAGAAGATCAAAGACTCTTCTCTGAGCACCAAATTCGGCTGTTAAATCTTTGTAATACTGTGACTGAACTTTTTGTGTGCCTCATTCTGATACACCGGAACTTCAGGAAGTTTGGCTATCCAGTTGTTATTCTGTATCTTTATAGCATGATATTGATATTAATGTACATTATTCTGACTTTTAACTTGCATAAAAAAACCTTGACATTATGTACTGATTCCTGGTCCTTGTTGGTGTAGCCAAATGGGTTACACTGTTAATTAAATAGTTTGACCAAGTGAAAACTCCCCATCACCTCTCAGTCGCACACCAAGATCCATAGGATAACAATGGTAAGAGGGTTGGCCCAGCGCTGGATCAACACCAAGGTGAGAAAACAGATCAATAAGTATCCACCACAATCATTTGGACACAATTTTATATAGGTATCCAACTGTCATAAAAACAAACCATTTAACACCCAGAGAGGTTTAAAATTAACAAACAGCTTTTAGTCCATTATATCATGTAACTACCACTGTGTGAAGAACGTGCACATACCCATTAGTGATAGATCTTTAATAATCAGTGTACTTGCATTCATAATCAAATTCTGATAACCAATTAAATATTCAAATATGCAGTAAAACAACTCTTTTTCATTTCTGGAAACATCAGCATTTCGGGGGTTATGTGGTATGGCTGAAGCAATAGCAATGAATTTTACATAGTTACCCACTAGAGCCTTTCAATGCGTCAAGTTAGTACATACCTGAAAACGTTCCCACGTAGTGCAGAATGCACGTACTCAAACGCCTCAGGCAGCTGCTGTCCCATTAGTCATTCTCATCTCTTACTTTCACTACTTTCAGCACCAATCAAAGGCCTTGAAAAAAAGGTAAGAAAGTCATATATAAAGATAGGCACTATCAAATATACACAACACATTTGATGGCTTACATTTTGAATCCATACAAAAGAACACTTCCACCCCTCCGACCTCTGCTCCTATTCTTATTTTGAGTGCAGTTACACCTGAATTTCAGGAGATATCAAAAACTTGCAGAACAGAATAAACTTCTTAAATTGCTTGAAATGCAACATAAATTGTACGCACATACACACAATCTTAACGGAAAATTAGCCAGATGGATGAATCGAGCAGTTCACTACCAACAAAACTAGACTTGCTGACGACCTCAGCTCATAAAGTCTTACACCACAAGCAGGGCAGGAGTCGGGGGTACACGCATGTGGACGGCGTCCAACCACTTTTTTCACAGGGTGAACGCCGTCCACCCTGCCAAGAATTTGGGCCCCACTGAATAATGTGCTGAACTCGTCAGTGTAATTTCCAAACACCGGGACACTTTCAGCAGCGCCTGCACGTTGTTGTCTGTTTTCCATCTGCAACAAGCAACAACAGGGCAGTCAGGAGCCTCACACCTGATGCAAATGAAGTGGAGGGGAAACAAAGGCTCACACCTTGTTAGCATGTCACACATACTTAAGAGGCAGCTTTGCGCTTTGTTCAGTCCCTGTTTAGGAGATATGCATGCACTGTAAGAATGTCAGATGTGTTGGTCTTTCCCAGTATTTACACAAGGCAAATTGCATTTATATAGAGTTTCCTTCCCCTGAGGAGGCGTTGAAATAATTTTTAAGTACCACTATTTTGTCTTGATAAGCCCTACTCATCCCAATGCAGGGTGTCAGAGCGCTTTACATCAACACATGCATATTACATGTACAATAAATTATATATGTTTGTAAATGAATGTACAGGATGTGTTAAACTGGGGGATTGCAAGGTGTAGAAGTCACATATCTTCCATAGCTCACTGTGCTATTATCCTCGCAATGCGCTCAAAGGTACACATGATAGACCTGCTAAACATATATGTGAGGGCTTTAGATCTGACGTCACTTCTTGTGATGCCACTTCCTGTGAAGTTGTGGCTTGTGATGCCACTTTCTATGATGTCAATTCCTGTGATGCCATGTGTTATGTCATGCTCCGTGATGTCATGCGTGCCGTGATGTCATGTCATGCGCGCCGTGATGTCACTTGCATACTGCCTAACTAGGTTAGTCCGCCCACTACTTGTTTTAGGACTTGTGCCCTGACCACACGGTACAACACTTGGGAACGTCGGATGTAGTATTATGGGAGGTTGCAAGGAGTGAATGGACATTCCAGACCCGGTGTGGTCTTGTTGCTTGCAATCGGTTAGGCAAGTGATTTGGAATGCGCGGTTCAGACTTATCCAGTTTCAATACCTACATCATGCGTACCCGACCCCGCAAAAAGATTGGGCAGATGTATCAGGGGCAGTTTGCGAGTGCCGTAGGTGTGGGGTAGTCGAGGCATATTTTGTACATATGGTGTGGTCATGTGCAGAGATATCTTCCTTCAGGCAGCAGGTCACGCAGTTGAGAACGGAGATTACCGAATGCTTGTTTCTCCCGGACCCACGTCAATAACACTTTTTAAAAAGACCAAAAAAAACAAAGGGCCTGGTGCGGTTCTAGAATTTGGCGCTGATATTAGCGAAGCGTAGTATCTATGGCGCTACCCAATCAGTAGGTGTCGTGTTGAAATGTGCAAGTGGGCCGTAGCTGAACTGGCAGTACTCAGGAGGTTGCGCACCAAGGAGGGGTGGGAGGGGGATCTGTTACGTTGCTTGGAAACCTACCTGGAACAGTTAAGCGATACACTCGGATGAACGTCCTCCAGGATGTTTCAAGGGACCAAACAGGGAATTGCAAAGGACAGTGGCAACATCTACTGTGCCGGACATTTCTTGTATGAAGAGATGTGTGGAGGGGGGGGGGCTTTGATCAAGGGCTCTAACGGGGTGCCCCACAAGCACAGGGGTATAATTGGATATACTGAAATCAGATTAAGACATCAGGGTGGGAACAGGGGCTGCATGGGGGTAGAACTGTAGGAGTAGGGTAGGACACACATGGTTGATTATGTTTATTGCACTGCGCATGTTGAAATATGAAACTAACTGACCTACCGCCTCCAATCCGGAGTATTATTGTTATACGTGCAATGTGGATTTGCTTGATCCCTGAAAATAAACATATACATTAAAAATATAATTTTTTTTAAAAGGGCGGATGCAATGAGCTTCTTGGAGTATGGTGGACACAATTTCTTAGAATGGCAGGTGGTACAGTACTGCACTATTGTAGAGAACCAATTTCGCAGAAAAAAAAACATGAAGGTCAAGATACTTGACCTTTTCATACCATAAAAACTAAACTACACCAGAACATATGGAGCCACTAACATCTGACACACTACATCTTTGCTCACCCATGAAAATGGCTGAAGACTTGTCACCCTGCTATTTGGCGCCCTCCAGGGGACGAATACATCTGATTATCCAGCACTCAGAGAACGATGGGTCCACAGTATCGGGCAGGAATTAACTTATAGAAAGTGGAAGAATGCCTTAGTAAATGTCAAGCAAGTATCAAGGAACCCCGTCTTAAATATAAACAATTCAAACCTGTGCATTGTACCTATCCAACACTGAAACAACTCAACTACATGTTCCCGGAGGCAAAGCCGAACGAACTACCCTCAGTGCCATTGCCCAAAGCCAAATTTCTACCACAAGGTATGAGTTTGCCTGATGATCACGAGGTTATGGTCAGAGACAACTGCCATCCTGGTGGAAATCACAGACAGACACCTGGTGGTGGATCTCTTTATGTGCCGGTTGAGCATGGCGCCACACACCAAGAAGAACAAATATGTGTTGTGCTTTATAGACCTAGCGTATGTCCTGGCCAATAGACTAATAGCAATGACTTGGAAGACCCCTACTGAGTCATCAAAAGGTGAACGTTGAGATTACGGTATGGAGCTCCTTGAGCACGAGGCGCGATTAATTCCCCCCCCCCCCCCCCCCGTAGATGAGGCACACATACTTGACATATTGCCCTAAGTTAAGCCAGAATGCTCTGTACCAAGTTACCAGCGGGTGAGCACATGTTAATTCAGGGTTCACTTGTGCCTTAACCCGACTAGGATTGTGAATGCTATCCAAGACCAATTTGGGTTTTAAATTCTCCCGATTGGCCTTTTTGCTTTTCTTTAAATTCATTCCTACTCAACCTGTTTGACTGTGTCTGTGGCCTCACCTGAGAAGATGGAGTTTGAGCTGGCTAGCATAAAATCCTACACTGTGGCCCAGCTCATGAAGTTCTGTAAGGACAGGAGAAATCCAGCAAAGAGGACCCATAGGAAGGTGGAGCTGCTTAAGGCCCTGATGGCCTGGGCAGAAGTCCACCAGTCATTGACTGGAGTCCTGCTGAGACATGTGGGCTAATTCTCACAAGGCTTTTTCTTGTATAACCCTCACCCACCAGGTTTACCCCTTGTTGGCAAGCTTCATCACTGGTTTGTTTCCGTTCTGCTGCAGAACAGGGTGTGCTGCTACCTGTGACTTACACTGGAGCACTGTATAATCTACACAAAATGATGGGATGGATAAGAGTTGGAGGGATTCTTTAGAGGTTAAAAATACTTGTTTTGTAGATAAACTTGGTTTCTATTCAGTCCTTCAGAAGGTATGATTAAAAAGGGGAAGAACAGTAGAAAATATGTTTGGATTTAAAGATCCTACTTTCTAAACGGTCAACAGGTTTCAAACCAACCTTCCCTGTGGCGTTCGTAAGGACCAAAGAATACACTCCCCGAGACCACTCCTAGTTCAAACTTACAAGAAAATGCAAAGTGTTACGATTTCGCACAGTCTGCATGCGCTTACACCAGTGTGTGAATATTGGTGATGCAATCCCTGGTTACCAGACCAGATGAAACTTTGATACAAGTGGGACTACAGGCTCGCCTTGTCACCGGAAAACCTATGAAGCAATAATATTGCTATCTATATGTATATATATATATAAAAACCGTAACACCAAGCAGGTGTAAGGTTCATTTGCGCATGCAGAGTGTGTGAAGTCATAACACTTTGCATTTTCTAATAAGTTTGAACTAGGAGTGCTCATACGAAGTGTATTAATTGGTCCCGACGAAAGCCACAGGGAAGGGTGGCTTGAAAACATAGACCGTTTAGAAAGTAAGATCATTAAATCCAAACACTTTCTACTGTTCTTCCTCATTTTAATCATATCATCATAAAGATGGAATAAAACCAAGGTTTCCTACTAGACAGGTATTTTTAACCTCTAAAGAACCCCTTCATCTTCTATCCCCCATCATTTTGTGTAGACTATACAGTGCTCCCATGTAAGTCCCGGGAAGCAGCACGCCCGTTTCGCAGCAGAACGGGAAGAACCCAATGATGAAGCCTGCCACAAAGGGGTAACCTTGGTGTGAGGGTTCTACAACAAAAAGCCTTGTGCTTTTTTCAAATAGGAGAATTGGCCCACTTGTCTGAGTAGGACTTCAGTATTTTTTATGTACTTGCAAATAAGGTTGAGCCCTCCTCTGTAATACCTCGTCCCCCCATCTTTAAATAAACACCGGTCATTGACTATAGCAGCAGCAGGAGAGGGTGTGATGGACATAGAAGAAGAGGATTTAAATACCAGTACTAAGGGGAAAGGGCCTTGAGAGGACCTTCCTTCGATTACCACTGCAGTTGAGGGGAATGGCTTAACAAACTCCCCCCCCCCCCCTTACTGAGTTGATACTTGATCCCTACAAAGGAAGCATTGTGTCTTCCAGGGACCTGAGCCCAGAGTAGTTGGAGGACAGAAGGGGGGGGAAGGAAGCTCAAGTAGAGCTGGTCAAACTGGAGCCGGAGAAGGAGGCAAAGAAACTGGCCCTTGATGAGAGCAAATTGATGTTGGCCCATGAACGGAGTTTTAAGGAGCTGGACTTCAAGGCCAGGCAGGCAGAGTCCTGCAATGATGGTGAAAGCAATTTCTACAGTGCCTTCTGGAGACAAGAGGGTTCATGTTCCTAAAGGTCTGGTGCCTGACTTTGCTGTAGAAGATGATAATGACAAGTGGTTTGAGGCTTATAAAGTTGCCTTACATATGCACAGTATCCATGAGGAGGATTGGGGGGCTAGCCTGTGGAAGCGTATCCCTAGCCAGGAGAGGGACACCCTACTGGCCCTAGCAAAAGGAGAGATGATAAGAAATCCCCCTGAAGGAAGCCCTTGGCATGAAGTATGGTCTGACCCCATATAAGTACAGACAGACGTACAGGGATAGCCAGAAACTGGCTCAACAGACCTGGGTAGAGTGTGTGGATTCCTTTTACAAGACACTGGATGGTTGGGTGAAAGGCAGTGAGGTAAACAATTATTAGGTGCTGTACAATTTGATTGCAAAGGAGCCCATGTTCAGTCTTTGTTTTGCAGATCTGCGCCAACACTTGATTGATAGTAAGCTCACTGACCCCAGGGAGCTTGCTAATGAGGCGGGCCACTGGGTCACAACAGGGTCCACAAGAAGGTATCTGCAGAGGGGTGGGGGCAATCATTACAAGGACGGGAAGGGTCCATATCAGAAGAAGGAGGGGTGAGAAACTAAAACAAGCAGTTCTGTAAAGAGATTCATGGGACAGGACTGCCATTAACCAACTGAGAAAAAGAAGAGATGGCTTCCTGACAGTAAGCACCCCCATAAGTAATAGGAGTACCAATAGGAAGGGCACTTCAAGGGGGATGCAGAGTGTCTCAAGTGGGCACAGCCCCCCACTGGCGGGCAGTCACTGGGGCTGGTTAGTGTAGCGCTTAGGGAGGAGATTTTCCCAGATAGTGTCAGAGACCGAGCAGAGGTTACCCTAGTTTCCCTGGGTGATGGAGAGAAGGTGCAGAGAAATCACATGCCTAATAATATTAGGAAGTACAGGCTGTGGGTCACCATCAACGAGCAGAGGGTGGAGGCTCTGAAAGACACTGGAGCCAGCATGAGAACTGTCAGATGCATCTGGTGACCTCAGAGCAGGTAGTTCCTAATGCATACCACCAAGTTGTTGCAGCTGACAACCATTATAGTCACTATCTAGTGGCTCTGCTTCCTTTGACTGAAAGGGAGGTTCTCAGGTTCCTTGACAGTAGCTGTGTGTCTGTCCATGCCTGTGGATTGTCTGTTTGGCAATGACTTGGAGCATACCACCTGGAAGGAGGTGGCGCTCAGGTCCCACTTGGAGATGATAGGGTTGCCTGAGTGGGTGTGCCTGATCACACGATTCATGGCAGCCCGAGAGGCCATTCAGGAGGACCTGGAGCCTGGAAAAATGGCCCAGGTACACGCCAAGAAGCACAAGTTACTTACCTTCGGTAATGATATATCTGTAAGAGACAGCTAGTTATAGATTCCTTACCTTAGAATTACCCCCAGGCGTCAGACTGGATCCGGAAAGTTTACGTCAGCAGTACCCCTGCGCGTTGGAAGGTGGCGTCATGCGGCATTGTAAATTGGGGGATTTAGTCCCCTTCAATCCTGAGGGTCCTTGGGGGTCAACTAGCCCACCAAGTACCTTCAGTAAGCGCCACAGAGCTGCGTTGCAGAGTGGTGGTCCAAGGCTACGCCCCTTTTTACACCTCTCTGCAAAGCAGCTCTGTGGCGCTTACTGGAGGTACCTGGTGGGCTAGTTGGCCCCTAGGGACCCTCAGGATTGAAAGGGACTTAATCCCCCAACTTACAATGTGCCAGGGAGCGCGTTTGCACAGCGGTGCAGCGAGGGGGCGGGGCCTGAAACAACAAGTGTGCAAACGCGCCCCCTTGCGCGTTGTAAATTGGGGGGATTTAGTCTCCTTCAATCCGGAGGGTCCCTGGAGGCCAATTAGCCCACCAAGTACCTCCAGTAAGCGCCACGGAGCTGTGTTGCAGAGAGGTGGTCCGAGGCCATGCCCCTTTTTACACCACTCTGCAAACGCAGCTTCTGGTGCACTGCTGGTGGTCCTCTTGTGTCCTGAGGACCTCAGAATACAAGTGGACTTCATCCTATGAGCATCCTATGAGCAGCAGTGCACCACAAGCCGCATTCGCAGCGTGGTGTAAAAAGGGAAGTGAGCTCGGAACACCTCTCTGCAATGCAGCTCTGTGGCGCTTACTGGAGGCACCTGGTGGGCTAGTTGGCCCCCACGGACCCTCAGGATTCAAGGGGATTTAATAGGGAGGTTATAGTTGGAAAGTAGCATTTAAAAAATCTTTCAAATTCACTGAAAAAAACCACAGATTTCAGGGACGTTATAGTTAGAAATTAGCATTTAAAAAAAACCTAGAAATTCACGGAAAAACCCTTGGTTACAGGGACGTTATAGTTAGTTGGATATTTCACTCGTACAAAGCCAGAGAAATTCCACCGTTATAGTTAATTCAGCTAACTATAACTCGCGGCCCCGCTATGCACTGCTGATGACGTCACATATTACATCATCCATGAAATGGTCAGTGACATCACTGATGACATCTCAAATGACATCATTGATTACATCATCCATGTGAAAATCTGATGCACCTCACACCCAAATATAACCTTTGATACACCCACTCTAAAATACAGACCACCATTTTCGAAACCATCGACACAACAATACCAGTTATTACATACACACTCACTGATTCCTAGGTCTACACACACATCCACTCATTCACCCATACAATCACTCATACATGCAGTCACTCATCAATACAACACTATCATATGCACTCATACACCTAAACAGACACTCACACACCTCACACACCACCACTCATCCAGAGCTACTCACACACCTAGTCAATCATGCAAAGAATCAATCACACTTCCATTTACTCACCTCTACAGTTATACACACACCACATCACTTATTCAAACAGAAACAAACGTATACTTACTCTCTTATACAATCATGGATACAAGTACACACTCATCCATACAGCCACTCTCACTATCACTCACTCTCACATATAGTCATTTATATACTCCAACACTCGCATATACTGCCTTTCACATATGTAGTTACTCACACATATACCACTGAGACATCCATTCACTCACCAACACAGCCATACGCACTCACTCACCCATACAGCCCTTCAGAGACACACTCTTGAACCCATACACCCAGTGATTCACCTACTCACACATCTATGTACAAAGTAACACACCCCCCACCCACACAAACACTCAGGCACTCATACAGCTACTCAGGCAACCAATCAATAACCCATATAGACACTCATGTAGCTACTCACCAACCCATGCAGCAGCTTACACAACAACAGACACACAGTTTAGTCACTAACTCATGCATTCAGTAAGACGCATTTAAACACTCACTTATACAGTCACGCACCTACTAAATCCTCCATCCAGACACTTATACACCCACTCATTCTTCAATACACCTTGGCATACATATAAAACACATGTCACTGACCATGTCAGGAATTATGTAATATGTGACATCATCAGCAGTGCATTGCGGGGGCGCGAGTTATAGTTAGCTGAACTAACTATAGCGGCGGAATTTCTCTGGTTTTGTATGAGTGAAATGTCCAACTAACTATAACTTCCTTGTAACCTATGGTTTTTTCAGTGAATTTCTAGTGTTTTTTAATTCTAGTTTCTAACTATAACGTGCCTGAAACCTATGTTTTTTTCAGTGAATATATATATATATATATATATATATATATACATACACACCCACACACACATATACAGCTTTTCTTGTTCCTGAAAGCTTGGAAGATACTGATTTTAGCACAGCAAATGATTCAGTGATGTCATTTGTAGGAAGAAAACAATACTGTGGGAACAAGTTAAGGAAGTGTAAGGGCGAAGTCACCCAATTGGCCAAAAAGGGCAGCTTGCTCTGTTCATATGTGTTTAGGCCTGGTGATAGCACTGGTACCAGGCTTGACGGTTCCTGTCTGGGTCAGATCCTTTTGATATTGATGTATCGAAAACGTAACAAAACGTTTAGGGTAGTTTCTAGTCATTTATGAATGACAGCCCGTTTCGTCCTGATGGTAATGTTCGTCAGCTAGATATAGATATGTTTTTACCATATCATAATTCCTTATTTCTTTGGCCAATTTATCACATTTGCAGCATTCTGTTACAGTTGTAATCTCAATGTTTTTTTATGAAGTATTCAGTGCTTCCATGGCATTGGTCAGTGCTTGATCATCAGCAATTTGTTGGGTACTGTTCAGATTTTCGTTTTTAAAATTTAAGTATGTGTTAAAGGGCCATATTCATGCAGAAAACCATCCAATGACGAGAGCATTTTTATTTAAAGATTACATTCTTCTTGAATTTTTGGGCCTAAGCTAGTGGGGATAGAGCACACCCACCCTCCCACTGAGGAGCAGAGCTAGCAGTGGGAGAGGTGGAGGCAGAAGTTACTTCCAACAGGAAGTGCAAGGGGCGAGACACACAGACCTACACCTGGCAAGTCAAGCCTTACCACAGTGCACTCATTCCTCTAAACAATGGCTCCCAAATTAAGTTGGTCAAAGCACATTGTCATGATTTGGGGTTGCCATTTTAAATAGAAGCCTCAGTTTTGCAATATCTAACTGAAATTGCAAGCGTGTTTCTGCAAAATTAGATTGAAATACTTCTTTTGCTGCTAAAAACGGGAAACAGCCTTTACAACGAGGTAAATACATTGCATGCCTTTGCCTCGTTTTTTAGCACACATATTTTTGCCACAATTATGCATTTACACCGCATGCTAATACCACGCATTTAAGGTAAGTTGGGTTGGATGGGGGGGTCTTCCCCCACAAATACATTGTTTTTAAATCTAAAAACAATGCGTGGTATCGGTATTCGCTGTAAATGCATAATAGCAGTAAAGACATGCATGCTAAAAAATGTGTGACAAATGCATGCAATGTTTTTACCACCATTGTACAACCCTAAAAACATATGCAGAGCAATGTGACACTACTGGTCTACGACCAATGTCCACCTTTAACCTACATGTAAATCTATTACCTGTGGAGATTCTAGCTTTTGAAAAATTGTATCCAGGGAAATGTTTCTCTAAGTCAAACTAGGCCATACATCTAATACAATATCTCAAGAGAAGAAAACACAGCCATCAAAACATTTAAAATAAATTTGTAGATTAATAAATCAGCAGAGAAGGTGTGGTTATAGAGATGCACCTTTTGCTCAGCTTGTGCTGGTTTTGCTTTAACAGCTTTCACAGCCTGGCCTGAGAGCTGCAGTAAGCGTCTACTTATTGACTGCAGGAACGCATCTGATAACTTTCATTGATACCTGGTGGACATTTACTGGGTTTAGGAAATAAAATTTGGAAACAATTAGCAAGGTTTTCCAGACACAATCCGTTTTCTACCTTTACCAATTGACTTTCCTATTTTGATTTATGAACCTTGAGTCCTACTTTTTTGGAGAGGTTCTATCATTAGCTGAGCCGTCGGTCCTCTCGATGTGATTAACTCACTTATACTAAATTCTTTGATGGTTGCTTTCAAATACTTGTCTGGTGTCCCGATGATGACCTTTGAGTGATAAGGTTGAAACACTGTTGATATTCCCTATAGGAATTGAAGAGGGCGCAGTCATTGTATTGATTTTGTGGTTTATTATTATTCCTCTGCCATTGTGTCTGTTTGCATACTCTAATTTTTGTTTTTATATGTTGATTATGTGTAACCCATGAGAACCATGTTATATGTTTGTATTGTGTGATCTTTTTTGTGTTTTGCAATAAGTAATTTTAATGACACGAAGGTCCTTTGAAAAAAGCTTGGTCTGTGGGTATCTTCACCGGCATCTTAATTTTGTATGCACTTATATCCATCTCTTTTAATAAAAAAATCCAGTTGCAACTGCTAAATGGTTTTGTAATGATTCTTGTAAACGTTTTTATTAAATGTATCTCAACAATGGATTTCTATTCTGGCCAATGATCTATGCTCTTTTCCGGTTGTTCCCGTCCGGGTCTAGTGTTTCTCACTGCAGGTCTTGTTTAAAACTCCAGTCTTACCAAGTGCCATTGCATGACTCCTTGCATGCCTACGGTGTCGGAAAATGCTCCGTTGAGCACATTCCCATACGAAATAACTTGATTTAATCCAGACTTACCCTGGAACTTGAGGACACAGGTAAGCCATTCGCGCTTATAGCATTACTGTTAAACTGTCCCAGTTCACATTTGGTGAAGACATGTTCCTTTCTTCCCTCTTATAGCTTTCATTAGTAGACCAACTCTAGGATGTCCACGTTAGTTAGGAGCTTTTTGTTTTCCATTTATCTAGCCCAAGCTCATCTGACTAATCCTGGTAATGGAACGACTTCAACTCACCCAGACTTTCCCTGGGATATGATAATACAGGTAAGCGCATTCGTATTTAATGCTCCTCCATTAATATTGTTATGGCTTAGTTTGCATTTATTTTGTGAACATACTTCTTTCACTCTTCATTTTCTGTAGACTTTACTAGCAGACCACTCTCGAATACTTACATCTGTTTTGCTCATTTCAATTGCCCAAGCCTATTTGACTAACATGGGTAAGCGGACCAACTACGGTTTTAACATATGTGTCTTAAATAATATCAGCTTACACACTATAAGGCCAATTTAGTTCAGCTACTCTCAATACTGCTGTCCCCACATAAACAGTTATTTGTTACAGTTTCAAAACGATATTCATTTGGTGACCTGTTCCATGTTTGCTTTTGAAAGTATGTCAGATGTATAATGCTAATGTGAGCAAAGAAGGCGAGTCACCTCAATTGTTATGACATAGCGGGTCCTACTTTTGCCTTTATAAACCCCATTTACTTTTGGTTTTTCATACCAAATGTTTTTGTCCCTGTTAATTTCCATCCATTTTAAGAATCTCCGTTGTGCACACCACTGCTTGGGTGCACTCCAAGATACTATCTTGTCCCTTATGTGAAAATTGATCATCCTCCACCCCAGGTAGTAAGTAAGCCATTCGCATTTGATTACTCCCCCTCCCAACCCCTCCATTTCTTTCACTATTCTTATCCTGTCTAATCCTTGTTTTATTTAATTTTATACAGCACCTACAGTCATTTGTGTCCTGATGATGACCTGAAACGTAAACAGGTTAAAAAGCGGTTGACCACTCAGTGCAATTTTTGGGCGTTTTTGGTTCTTAACATGCTCCTCATTAATTGTACTCTCATATTTCATGTTTCGTAACCATTTTCCAATCATTATTTGTTGCACCGTTTTCGCTGTCCCCTGCACTTTGTCATATGTTCACTTGCATCGTTCACTTTTTGCACGAGCACCTTGTGCACACAAATGTTTGGATAATATTTATATATAATGTAATAGTGCTGATATATCATTTACAATTTGTAAAATCCTAATACAGACCACTCAGTTTTCTAAAAAGAACTATTGTTGTCTTCCTGCTCTTTAGAAATTGGTGTTTGCATCTTATTTAATCGCCTAGAAATATTACCTGTTGGCAAGTTGTTTGTTACACTTTCAGAAAGTTGGCATTTTCTTGTCCTAACCATTTGTGCCTTCTGCCATGATCCTGGGTGTCATGACTGAATGTCTCTGCTGTTGGGGGTGGTGCATTTCTTCCAAAACCGGTTCTAGGATGCTGGTTTCTAGTCCAGGGATGATCTGGCTTGGCAGCTCAAGCTGGACTGTTCCCATGAAGAATATGGTCAAGAATGATTTGCATACTGTAATTTCAATTTGGCAGGAAACAATAACTTATAGCAGATATAATGTTGATCTCAGGGACTTTTACTTTTCAATAAAGCTGGGTATTACCAGAAGATAAAGACCGGTTTGATTCAGATTTCTGAAAAAAAGGCCTGTATGTCTGATTGTATGAAAGTGTTTCTACAAGTTAACAATCTCACACACAATTCATGTGGGTGAGTCTCACTTACACACCCTGGTTATCACCGCAGTCAACGAGGCCGCAGAGGTCCTGGGCCTCCCACTGGTGGCTGCCAAGTCCAGGCGCCTGGAGCACCACTAAATCTCAGGATCTCTCCTCGTGCTCCCTACCCGATTTGGGGAAAGTGTTGATCATGCAAGCTCTGGGTAATCGAGGATGGTAGCTAGAACCTGCATCTTTCCCTGAAGGCTTCAAGGTGCCATCAGAGACAGCATGACTTCCATCTTGGCCACAGATGAGCGTTGCCGCATTCAGTCCCTCTCCAGATCACATAGATTTCAGGGCATAGGGAGGAATGCTGGGTCACAAGGTTTTCTCCTCACAGTGAGGATGGAGTCTGGCACTCAAAGCTCCAGATGAATGGGGATGGCATATGAAAGTCAGGAACTGAGTGAGTTGAGTCTAACTCTATCAGTCGCTAGACAGGCATTTCCTGTACCTTTCACCCATTTACTATGGGCCAGGAAAATACCAATAATTCTTTCCAACTTAGCTTCTAGACCAGCAGCTAGTCAAGGTGTCAGAATGTGAGCAAGGAAACTGTGGGCTTCTACTTCATGAAAGTCTTGTAAGGATCCATCTCACAGCACTCAGAGGAAAAAGAGTGAAACCCGATGCAGGTACTCCTAGTTTTTAAAATTCAAAATGAAGCATTCTCAGCTCCTTCAACCTCCTTGCGGTGTTAGATGACAGATAGGGAAAGATCCCTGATGCAAGTGACACCTCTTTTCTCTTGCCTTAATGAGTTTCTTTTCCCAGATTGCATATTTTTGGAAAAATAAATCTAAGATCGGAGGGGTGCTTGTTCTCTGGCAAGAGGGGTAGTGCCTGAAGAGCTCTTACAATAGGCTCCAAAAACAGATATGTTTCAGCACCTAATGTATTTTCTCTCAGCAGCGCTACAATCCATGTAGTTACTGTGTTGACATCCTTTGCTTCTGCGTGGAGGTTTTTGGACCGTTTCAGAATTCCATAATTTGATATTTCCTCGCCTTGACAAGTTTTATGTAATTTCACCTTTAAGTTTTTAAGTCATCATTCTTGGTGGGCAGTGTTCAATTGCACGGATGCCTCTAGTTTATGTACTTGGTTCTTCAGTACCATTTGTTTTCTGCACAAGACCAGATCCTTTCCGAAAGCTTATTAACATTTTCAATCAAATTTTCTAAATCAGCGATGTGGTTTGAGCTGTTTTCTTCCCCATTACTTCTCTCAAAATAGCCTTCAATAGAGGCTATGAATATGTGTCAATTTGTTACGAACCCACATTTTAAGGTCTCTTCCTTCATATATAATAAATTAGAGCTTTGCTTGATTTTTTCAGTTCTCAGTCCTTATATGTACTTATTGTGGCCAATATGCATCTAGATCCTTCCAAGTCACTCTTCCCAATAGTCATTAGACTAGCATAATGGGTGATCGCTTAAGCCTTCCTGCAGAGCAGTTTGCATAATTCATGAAATAATCGCTTCAAACTGATTTCTTATTTATGGCAAGGATTGGTACTCTATTTTTAGCATGGGCCAGCACACCCTTAGCTTTAAACAGCAGATCTGGCTTTTCAGGTTTAGGGTGCCTGTTCAGTTGTGTTGTACATCATGGCAAGAGCAGCAAGTTTCTTTGATGTCTCTGGATTCTTGAAGATTCTCTGTGTAGGAGAGTAGGATCTGCTTCTTATGGTTACCCCCACTTTTTGCTGATGTTTCACAGTTTTTCGACTTTAGTCTGGCTGGGACCCTGCTATCCAGGGCCCCAGCCTAGCTGCTTCCTCTCTAAATTGATTGCATGTACTTAAAGTACACCACACATTGGATTCTGGGGTACCCTTATAAGTCCCTAGTACATGGTATCCTATGTACCTAGGGCATAGGTACCCCAGAGGCCTCTCAAGGGCTGCAGCATGTATTATGCCACCCCTGGGAGACCATTTAAAATGACATAACAGGTCTGCCACAGCAGCCTGTGTAAGGTGGTGTATGCACCCCTTACTTAGATATAGGTTCCCTATATCTATCCATATCACTGCACATATAAACCTATCAGTCACCCCTATGGCAGGCCCTATCAATCCTGAAGGTAGGGTGCTGGGTTTTATGTGAGAGGGTGACCATGCAGGAGCAGAGCCCCTCTGCAGCCTTCGGGACCTTTATTCCGGGGTTGTTTGTGATGCAGCCAAACCATATACTCTTAAGTGCATAATAACCTCGCGGTAAATGCTAACTTTGGAATGGCTGCACGGAAACATGTCGTGTTAGGTGTCAAAACAACTTGGAATCATACCTCCATACCAATAACTGGTGTGGGAGGTATGATTCCACCCTACTAGAGGGAGAACCATGACTTCACCGGTACACCCGGTACCAGCTTCACAGACCCTGGCATCACAAAATGGATGCTGCCAGCCACAGATATAAGTCTGCCCTCCTGCTGCTGGACGAAACTCCGGCAGGGGAGGCCTGGACAATAGGTTTCCTGTCACAGGGAGTGTGACCACCTCCCAGACAGGCTTTAATGTATTGGGGCTGGGTGAGTGCACTCCAAGAGTGCTTTGATGTCTGCACAGGGGGCACATTTGGTGTCCCTGTGCATAGTCCAGCTCAAACCGGTTGCTGGGGCTACCAGCCCCTGCTCTGGCGCGAAACTGGACAAAGGATATGGGTGTAGCCACCCCTCTGTCCTGACCCTCCAATAGGTGGGTCCCCAGAGTTTGTCCCACCCCGTCCTTGGGTATAAAGTAGGAACATCTGACTACAGGACTTTAGATTTACCTGGACGAAATTCTACTACAGATTCCCAGAAATTCTACTATCTACACGTTGCTGGATGACCAAAGAATCTCCCTTGGAGTAAAGGAGTTACTCCCCTGCAAGGCAGGCACCAAAGACGCATCAGTCCGGTTTGCAACTACACAGCTCCTGAAGGACTCCGAAGACTTTGCAACACAGGAGGTGGGTTTCCAAGCCTCCCCGAGGCCGATCCGTGCTCTCAGCAATCCTGAGATCCAAAGCCCTCGTGAGAACCATGCAACCCAAACCCCTTGACACCCTGCACATTTGCAGCAGCATATGCTTCTTAGTGATCTCTGAGGCTGTACTTTGTTCTACTTGTAGTCCAGACCCCGAGCAGTGATTCCACCGAAGATTACTGGCCTACACTCCTCGAGTGACCCATGGGCTGGTATCTAGTGATTCCTCTCGAGGTCCCTTTGCAATCCCTTGTCTATCGACTTGTGGGACCCTGAGAAGGGTACTTTGTCTTTCAACAGGCTTACCTGATTGCTCCAGACATGCCCAGACTCTCCATCGCTTGGGGAGTCCACAGAGCCTTGCTGGTCCACACCGAAGCAGTTTTACTCTCACCGCGTGGGTTGCCGTTGCCAAGGCTTGTTGGTCTCCAATCCAGACACAGACCCCCGCAGCACTCGACATCCTTCGTGGGACAGCTCGCCTGCAGACTGTGGTCGTCATCGCCGTCTCCTGGTCTCCGTGGCAGTGGAGTCAAGCTTCACCTCATCGCACCTGAAACACCCGACATCGGTAGGCATTCGTCTATCGTGCCCCTGGTCACTGTCAAGTGACCCAGACTCTGTCCCCTCTGCTTTCATGTTCTTCACATCTTTGATCCAGGCTTGGATCACACTGGACACTTCTCCTTTCCACGGCAGCATCACTTTGCAGCAACTCTCCATTGACGGCATCGAAGATTCCCCGACACCATTTGACACCCAGCTTCCCTGGGTTAGGTAACAGGCGTACTCCGGTGCTCACGTGGGTGCTGGCCCTAGAACCTTCTGAAAGGGTTTGCTCCAATTCCTCTCCTAAGTGTCCTTAAACTCTAAAATTCCAACCGCAACTTTCCCATAGGATTATACGGAGCTCGCGGCTGTGTTCTCACACTGCACGCGTCCCCCGTGGGTCCCCTGTCACTACCTTGGGTGGTTCCTTGGGGTCCCAGCGATTCTACGTGCTCTTGGCACTGTGTCTAGTCAAGTTGTGGTTCTTATACCACTTTCTTAATATATGGTTTAGTCTCCCCCTGGGGCCCATTGTATATTGTGCTATTTAATGTTTTAGAACTGTTTTATTGTGTGCCTTGCTCTCTAATCTCATAAACAGGTTAGTAGAGGGTGTTTAGTAATAAATACCAGTCAGTCAATCTTTATTTCGATCAATTAATGTCATAAAAGACAATGTACAGTAAAAAAAAAGCAATTAACCTTCCATAAAATGCTACAATCTAAACACAATGTGCGCTTTTTAAAAAAAAGATATCAATCATGCTAAAAAAAAGTCCATACATTAAAATTCATACATTAAGAATTGCGATTAATAGAACAAATTGATCTGAAGTTCATAATTATGTTAAAAGGACATAAATGAGTCTATAATACAATTGGCATTTTGAAGCAAGGGAAGTACTTTTTTGGGGCTCATAACTTTGTGAAGTACTAGTAGTAGATAAACATTATAGCCTTTATTTAGTGTATCACAATAAGGAAGATGTTGCTGCAGTATAACGGGGAATGCCACCTAGTATCATGGTAACGGCCACTTTTCTGGTGCAATACCCACGTAACCATTGATACCTCATTTTTTCCTTTTGTTTTTTCTTTACGAACTCTGATTAAGGTAAACGAGGGTATTGAAACCGGTTTTTGCCATTTTTCTTTCCCATATTGACCATGCCCAACTTAAACATTTTGCAACGGCTACTACACACTGGGCACCAGTGTCAGTCTGCAATATTCTCATCGCAATGGCACTGCTCCTCACGCCCACGTTTTTGCATAGTGGACGCAACCATTTGTTGCGTGGAGCCTGATATGCCGGACAGACAAATAGAATGAGTGAATAATTTTCGTCATGTTCCAGACACATCTTACACAAACTATCATTATCACTGTGCCACTTACATGTGAATACATTTAGGGGTAGTGTGCCTACCCGGAATTGAAAATATAAACGTCTATCCCTGGGTTTGGTGATGACATCCCAATACTGCTCATATTGTGGGCAGGACTTAAACTCTAAATATTTGCCCGTCAATTAAGTGGACTCGGCGGTAGTGACGTTATTATTTATCACCATAGACCATCTCTCTTTTGGGGGTAAATTGATGGGTCTCTGGCTCATCCCACAGGTGTCGCATACCCATACTGACCAGTGTAGTTTTTAAGGTTTGCAGCCACTTGATCTTACATGAGGTATCTAGGGCCCGTACATCTTTGAAAGCAGCTGCATATTGTGACAGCTCAGGGGTTATCCATTGTCTCCGCCAGTACGCTATTGGACGAAACTTAGCAACCTCTTCCAGTCTACCACAACCCAGGTCGTGGAAGATTGGTTATAAAGGTGTGCTCCATGGCAGCCCAATAACACTTTTAACAAATTTGTTCTGTGCTAAGACTAATGGCTTTATATCACTAAAACCCCATAATTCCGCACCATAGGTGACAGCGGCTAATACTTTGGTGTTATATATCTTAAGTAGGAGATGCATGGGTTGAGTATGAGAGGTCTTAAATTCCTTCAACAAAGCACCAGCTTATTGACTATGCTTTAAGGCCAGGGTGTTTGTCTGGTAGTTCCAATTAAGTCTATTCCCCAGCGTGATCCCCAGATAATTAAATACATCAGTCTGCTCCAGCAGTTCTCCATTAAGAAGCACCCTGCCCTTAATTACTCTATACTTATGCAGGGCCATAAACTTAGTTTTGGCTGCATTGATCACCAACCCTCGATCTTTACAGAACTCTTCGAATCTTAGTAAGGCCCTCTGCAGACCACTCTGGGTTTTAGAAATAATCAGGGTGTCGTCTGCAAACATAAGTATAGGGATTTTGACACCTGCAAGAGATGGTGCATCAGTTTAAAATGCAGAAAAATAAATCAGCAACACCATTGATAAACAATGAAAATAGGGTCGGCGCCAGAACGCACCCTTGATGCACTCCTTTCAGTACTGGGAATGGACCAGTATTGTTGCCCTGGATGCTCCAGCGTACTTGGGCAAAATTTCCTGTATGTAATTGCTGTACAGCAAATAACATTTCTGCCGGCATGCCCAAATCTTTGCATACCCTCCAAAGTTTACTCCGCGAAACCAGATCAAAGGTGGATTTTAAGTCCACAAAGGCTGCATAAATGGTGGCATCAGCCAACACAACAACAACACCAATAAATCAAAACAAACCGAAAGACCTGGTCTATTGTGCTCACGTTGGAGCGAAATTCTGCCTGTAATGGGGTTAATATCTTATTATGATCGATCCAGTCTCGCATCCTGTTTAGTACCATTCTGCCCATGATCTTCTGAATGGCATCTATGAGACTGATAGGTCTGTAATTGCCTGGGCACGAGCGATCTCCTTGCACCCCTCCATGAATATGGGATAACTGCCCCACTCGCTATAGCACTCATTAACAGGAGAATATATTGTTGTCAGATTGCCTTATCTTTTTTTAAGAGACCCGGCGGTACACCATCGGGCCGGGTGTTCTACCATTAGCAACTGAACTCAAAGCTAATTCGTAATGAATATATATATATATATATATATATATATATATATATTTATTATCTACTGGCTGTCGCCAGTAGATAGTTATAGTTAGGACCGTGTTTCCATAGGAAATCTGAAAATTCTATTTTGAATAACTTTGGCGCCGGTTGACGGATCCTCGCGAAATTTTCAAAACTAATGGGGCGCTCCGCTCAGCTCCTACCATGGAAGTCTCGGGGTGATTCGTCAAGCGGGAGCTGAGAAAAAAGGGGGAGTCCCAAAACGCGTTTCCCCATGCATTTTCCCATAGGACCTTTAGTCGAAGGTACAGCCCGAACGGCTGAACAGAATTACTTGAAATTTGGCAAAGAGGTAGTCCTCAGGTCAGGGATGTGCCTTTTGCATATTTGGTGTCAATCTGTTCAGTAGTTCCTGAGAAAATTGCAGTTAAAAGTACATAAATATCTATATGCGCGCACCGTGCGCGAGCTTAATTCTGATTAGTGGTTACATGTCAGTCAACATTCCAATCGGTCGAAATCAGGAAGTGTTGTCCGCCATTTTGTGTGTGACACAGTGAAAAAGAAAGGTGGAGATCGTGAAAAGGGGGCAGGGTACAGAGTTCCTGACCCCCTAGCTTTTGTCAGGGGGTCCCTGAAGGACCATGAATCGCGGGGTGCGCGCACCGTGGAAAAATAATCATAAAAAAAATAGAATTAAAAATCAAATTTAAGTGTTTAGATGTTAGGTGGCTCTAAAAAGAGCCGTTGTGTTAATTGAGGAACAGAGGAACAAAAAAATGACAAATTATAGGGTGCCGCATGTGTGCTGCTGTATCTTGCTCTCTATTAGGGGAATGCTGGTGTCCCCATAAGAGAGAAGAGCATTGCACGCATTGCACCGTATATGCACCCTCTTAAACAGAGGGTGTATATCCAGAGGAACAGAAGCAGGTGAAGCTGCCGCTGCAGATGAAGTGCTCGGCTGAGCTACCGATGATGTGCTCGGCTGAGCTGCTGCGGATGTGCTCGGCTGAGCTGCTGGAGGGGTTTCTCTAGCAGCTCGAGCATAAGCCACAGGCTGTACATCTCTAACGTGCCTGATCATAGTGAAGATACTAAAAGAGTATTTCTTTTTAGGATCTCCTCTTGATAAGACACCACCACAAATAGTGCAGGTGACTTTTGGAGCATTCACCTTCTGCCCCTCTGGAAAAGTGAAAAATTGCCATATAAAAGAGTTTTTCTGTTTCCTCTGTCTCTGTGGCACAAGGGTCTCCTGCTCACTCCCAGAAGATGACTGCTGCTCTGCCATTCTCAAGCACTGGAGTACTAGAAAAGCTGCTCAGCTCCTTCTCCCAGGGAATCATAAGTAATAATGAGGGGAGTGGGTGTGGTGTTGGAAGTTTCTGGAACTGAAACTACTATAAACCAATGAAAAGTGTTGTTTCTAAATCACATGACTTGCCGTGCGCGCACCGTGCGCGCACGGAGCACGCACGCATGGAGCATGCACGCATACGCGTACGGAGCACGTGCGCACGGAACACGCGCGCATGCGCGTACGGAGCAAGCACGTACGGAGCCCGCGGGTACGGAGCACGCACGACGTGCACGTGGAGCACGTACGCATGCGTGCACCGTGCGTGCACGGTGTGCGCACGGTCAAAAACACTTAAAAAAAAAAAAGTGTTTATAAGTTTATAGAAGATATTAACTATGCTGTTCAACTATCCAAATTATAAAAAATAAAAAAACCTGAGCCATTCCATATTACAGGATAAAGTTAATCTATAACTATATATATATATGTAGCTTATTGTAAAATAAATATTTAAAAAATATAATAATACATTCATAAATTAGCATTAAAAAAACTTGCAAATTAACTTTAAAAACCATAGGTTTCACACACGTTATAGTTAGGAATTAGCATTTAAAAAACCTTGCAAATTCACTGAAAAAACCATAGGTTTCACACACGTTATAGTTAGGAATTAGCATTTAAAAAACCTTGCAAATTCACTGAAAAAACCATAGGTTTCACACATGTTATAGTTAGCTGGACATTTCACTCGTAAAACACCAATGAAATTTCCCCGTTATAGTTAGTTCAGTTAACTATAACTCGTGCGCCCGCAATCCACTGCTGATGACTTCACATATTACATTACTCATGACATGGTCAGTGACATCACTAATGACATCTCAAATGACAACACTGATGACACCACTGATGACATCATCCAGTGAATGTGTGTTTTTCTGAAAATTACATATGTTTTATATATGTATATCTCAAGGTCGATGGAAGAATAAATGGGTATACAAGTGTCTAAATGGATGATTTGTTTTTGAAAAATTGATTGTATAACTGACAGATTAAGTGTATCTTAGTGAATACATGGCTTAGTGAGTAATGTTTAAATATGTAAATATCTGTATCAGTCTCTCACTTTGTGTATAAGTGGCTGCATGAGTTGGTGAGTAGCTACATGAGTGTCTATATAGGTTATTAGTTGGTTTTTTGAGTATCAGTATGAGTGTCTGAGTTCGGTGGGGGGTATTACGTAGTGCATAGGTGCATGAATGAGTGACTCACTATTTGTATGTGTTGAAGACAGCATGTGTGCAGGACTGTATGGGTGGATGAGTGTGTGCATGGGTGTGTTAGTGAGTGAATGACTGTCTCAATAGTGTCTTTATGAGTAACTACATATGTTTTAAACTAGTATATGTGACTATTGGCGTATATAAGTGAGTATATGTGAGAGTGAGAGATTGAAAGAGTTCCTGTATGAATAAGTATGTGTTTCTATAAGTGATTGTTTAAAAGACTAAGTATGTATAAGTTTCTGTAGAAGTAAGTGTGGTGGTGTGTGTATAACTGTATATACAAGTAAATCGATGTTTGATTCTTTATTAGCATCGTGTACGGTTGTGGGCAGTTTTGGAAAAGCTTGGTCTCCCTAAAGAAATCCTGACATTGGCCATGCGATTGCACGAGTCCAATTATGCCAGGATCCAATGGGGTGGGCCAGGTGAGGTTGCCCCCGAGTTCCCCAGTTGAGCGTGGTGTGCGACAAGGCTGTACTATGGCTCCCACGCTCTTCTCATTGTATATTAATGGGATAGTTGATCTAATGCGCTCTGCAAATATTGACGCCCCAAGGTTGGCTGGAGTTAACATCCTTATATTAATGTTTGCAGACGATACGCTTATCGTATCCAAAACGTCGAGTGGCCTGCAAAAAGCTTTGTGCCTGTTCGATGACTTTTGCCTTGGATATGGCCTGGAGGTTAATGTGGCAAAAACCAAATTTATGGCCTTTAACCCCCATGCTAGCTTTCGAGGAAAAAAGCCATATATGAATGGCCAATTTTTGGAGATGGTAACTAACTTCACGTACCTTGGCATCCAAATGACAATAAATGGCGCAAACATATCGAAATGGCCACCCTGCGATTTAAACAACTAACCGGCGCCATCAGCAGGGAATTTAGCAAGTCATTCACTAAACCAATTAGCCCAGTCTTGCAAGTTTACAAAGCTAAGGCCCTAAGTTCTGCACTATATGGAGCTTTGGGGTTTTGACCAGTTAGCCCTTCTATCTAGTGTAGAAAATAAGTTTTTTCGGAGTATAACTGGTCTCCCCCAGAGTACTCCTTTGATTCCACTTAGATATGACCTAGGAAGGAGGTCCATTTTGGACATTGCAAAGCTCCGACCGGTTCTATACTGGCGGAGACTCTGGACTACCCCCGAGCTCTCCCATTACGCCAACGGTCTTATGGACATTATAAAAACTGACGTCTTCCATAAAACTGTATGGTTAAACAGCTTACATGAGACGTTAAAAGGAATGGGCATGGAGGTGTTATGGTCTGACCCGGTGACAGCCCTGTTTCCATCAAAGAGTTCTCTCAAAAAGACATACTGGGAAAGAGTAGACCTCCAGGTACTGAATAGAGCTACAGGGTTGTCCGGCCACTTCCTTGAGGCCAAAATTGCCCCTGCCTTAGAATCATACTGGGACTTGGTTACCAATGTTAGCGACAGGAAACTTTATTTCCAGTTTCGAGCTGGGTCTCTACCCCTCAGATCTTTCACAGAGAGGTGGGATAGGAAGTCACAGGAATCATGCCTTGCATGTGGGGCTAAATCCGAAACAACTGCTCATTTCTTGTTTGCCTGTCCGGCATTTATTTCCCCAAGATGTGTTTGGCTTTCCCCTATGTGCAAGACACTTGGTACCAGGAGCAGTGCTGTGGCGCTACGAATTCTGCGAACTAGCACTTTAACAATTGTTTCTGTGGCCCTAGCTAAATATTTGGGCTGGGCTTGGGCTACACGGAGAAAAGTGACTAAGAAAACCCTGGAGGACCAACAAAGGAACACGGGACTTGGGCCACCTATGTGCATTGCGCCTGAATCTATAGCTCAGTGATCTAGAAAGCACAACTGACAATGCGTTTCTTCATTACTTTTAGATTTACTCATCAGCATATTGATTTATTTAATGCTTTTCTTAACTGTCTTTTTAATGTATTTATTGATGTATGGTATTAATGAGGGCGCAAAACTGTGCTCCAGTTTTTATGTTTGTGTCTTTTAGGATTCATTTTAAATCGAATAAAGACTGATGATGATGAGTGAATGACTGTCTCAATAGTGTCTTTATGAGGAACTACATATGTTTTAAACTAGTATATGTGACTATTGGTGTATATAAGTGAGTATATGTGAGAGTGAGAGATTGAAAGAGGTGCTGTATGAATAAGTATGTGTTTCTATAAGTGATTGTTTAAAAGACTAAGTATGTGTAAGTTTCTGTAGAAGTAAGTGTGGTGGTGTGTGTATAACTGTATATACAAGTAAATCGATGTTTGATTCTTTATTAGCATGAGTGACTGTGTGTGAGTAACTATGGATGAGTGGCGTTGTGTAACAGGATGTATAGGTGTATGAGTACATATGATGAGTGAGTACATGTATGAGTGACTGTAGAGGACTGTTGGTGAATGAGTGGATGTATATGTGGATCTCAGAATTACTGAATAGGTTGTTGTAACTGGTATTGGTATGTCCATTGTTTTGAAAATTTTAGTTTCTATTTTTGAATGTGTGTATTAAAGGTTATACTAGGGGGAGAGGAGATCTGCGCCACTCTATCACAAGGATGATGTCATCAGTGATGTCATTTGAGATGTCATCAGTGATGTCATCAGTGATGTCATCAGTGAGGTCACGGACCATGTCATGAGTGAAGTAATATGTGACATCAGCAGTGCATTGCGGGCGCGCGAGTTATAGTTAGCAGAACTAACTATAACGGGGGAATTTCAATGGTTTTGTACGAGTGAAAAGTCCAGCTAACTATAACGCCCTTGAAACCTATGTTTTTTTCAGTGAATTTCTAAGGTTTTTTAAATGCTAATTCCTAACTATAACGTACCTGAAACCTATGGTTTTTCAGTGAATATATATATATATATATATATATATATATATACACACATATACACACACACAAACACCTTGTGTGGTTCTCCTTTCATTTAGTCATTAAAGAGGTTATAATCTGGTAAACCAAGCTGCTTTACATTCCTTCAAGACTTAGCCTGAAGGCTGCGCTCCATAGCTACCACTAGGATAGCTTTCAATAAGGTTGTCTTAAACCTAATCATCAATAAGGGTTGTTTGGACTGGTGCAAGGTGCCCACTAGAACTAGTGGACAGCATACACCAGGCCAACTTCTCACACTCAGCTTCTTGGAAGACTAGGTTGTTTAACATCCCCAAGGTTAACTCCTGTGCATGTTCCTCTCTGAAATGTGCACTTATAACGTGCTCCAAAATTTCGCACTTTTTATCTTAGGTCACAACCTCATCATTAGTTCTGAGAATTGTACTTGCAAGCTCTTCTATATATGGAGAGAATCTGCTTGAAGAGATCTTTTTCACTGCACCATGTACCTGACATTTGTGACTAAGCATGGCCAGAGCTGTGCCAATCCTGCATTTTGTTCTCCTTACTAGTTAAGTGTTGAGTAGTATCCTGATATGATGGTTCCTTCCACAATAGCAGTCGATAGCTCAGATAGCATGATAGAATCGACTTCTTCCAAAACTCAGCTGGCATCGAGGCATCTCATCCGATCAGTGGTATCTGATGAAAGATATCCTTTCTTGTAATACCATTGCCACAGCCGATGGGCTTTGTTTTTTTATTTTTAAGCTTGTTTTATTTCTTATAGACTTGAGTTTTCCAACATGGTCCTTTTTGCCCCACCACCTATTATTTCACTCACCTTCAAACCCCCAAGGCTCCTGCGTGCCTTGAAAATTGGTTTATGCACCTTGAGGATTTTCTGTATGTAGAATTGTCTGGTTTTGTGAGGGCACCAGAATTACAATATTTGTCAGTTTTAGAGGTGTCTGAATTCCATTCAATATCAAGCTACTCAGGCGCACATTGCAGGGAAAGGACAGTCCCAGTAGGAAATTAGTAAATTCCTATCCTCTGTTTTTTTCTTCCTCAGATCCCAGAATTCACATTGGGTTTCACGATCAGACTCCAGTCCCATTAACTTGCTTCAGTGTTACAATTTCTATTTTCCTCACTGGAGCTTCATTCCGATCTTTATTTGGCTGACAATGTTTTAGTCACTTTAAAAGCTACAAAAGTAGCATAATTGTATTGGGGAAGTCTGAGAAATAAGCGGTGAGTAATCAAGGACTAATGTTCTCAGTAGATCCGACGAGTTTTAGGGTTTTGTTTTCTTCTTTTCTGGCTTATGACATTCTTCAAGCGCTATGCCTTGCCTCTTATACCTTATCTTCTTCAGTGAGGCATCACGGACAATAGGCTCACCTCGTCTTAAGCAGGCTGCTGTTGAACAGCTCTCGCTTCTACTGCCCCCCTCACCACAACCCCCCAAAAAAAGTCCCAGTGCAGTACAGAGTTTTATCATCTCCAGAAGTTACCCCTTTAATCTGGGAGACCTGGGAAAATAAAAATCTGTCTTCTCACTCTTTCTAGAATGATCCATTGAGAATATTCACTTTACTAGGATCCAGACTTTAGAATTCCGATACAAAGCAATGACCATTCAAATAAAAAAGGTTCCTCCTTAGCCAAAGCTTTCCATGGTTTTTACCACTATAGACCAGCTTAACCTGTCAGATGCACTTTCCCATCTAGTGCGACCATTGTGGTGCTCTATCTTTTCATTGAAGACTTTTCAACAAGACAAGCGCGCTGTCTGATGTTGTCAAAAATTTGCCAGTCTTTAACAAAGCTGGCTTGGTCCTCTCCAGTTACTTCAGGGAGCACTTCCAATAACCAAAGAGTTAGAACTTTCATGTGAATCTTACTGTCAATTTTGAGGATGACTTGGAGTCTACCTCAAGATTTAGAATTCTTCTGTCAGCATTAGTGTTAAATATCGAACCAACACCTTGCAAAATTCTTACATGGAGCCATCAGGACACAGGACTTTATGATTTGGTGGTCTTGATTCTGGTCTGAATCTCCGCTTCTAACACAGCTGCTGACAAGGCCTACTTGGGTTCATTGGTTATCTGCAAGTGTTAGTTTTCCTAGGTATCAAGGAGATATCTGGACAGGATCTAGTGTGCAGTCACATAATTGGACTCGAAATAATGACTAAAAATGACCACTTTGTCTCTAACCAAAAATGTGCCAGGTTGTCAGTCCGATACACTTCAGATTCAGGAGTGCTTCTTCTGATTTGGAGGACGACAGTGTATTCAACTGCTCTTTAATTGACATCAGGCACCTTAAATGTCTTTTTGAGCTTGTCTATATTTGGTCTTTGCCTGCTTCAATGCTGACTCTAGTTCACTTTGTGTGTTCACAACTTAGTTCGCAAGCCACTGCTAAGGCTTGAAGTCTTCTCAGAGTGTTGTTCTTATGACTTTAGAGTGTTATGAATGAAAAGCAAGAACTATGTAATTAGGTCTTGATCTCTGTACTTTTATTTGCATCTTATAAGATGCGGCTCTCTTGTTGCTACTTTTTATCCCTCCGTGGGATAGCCGTGGCTCACATACGAATTGTGATTGGCACATGATATGAAACTCTAATGGAGTCTATTTCCGCTCATCTTAACTATTTAATTCATTCTTGTGAAAAATAGAACTTGTATACCCCAGAGTAAAAATGGTGTACATGACTGTAAAAAGTATAGTCTGTCGTACGTATTTTCCTCTACACATCCACTTACCCATTTCCAAAAGATCTTCCTCATTTTAACAGACGCCTCCCTTAACATTTCCATCTCCCACCCTGATCTGTCCAGCTTTCTGCATGTTACTTCATTACAATCACCTGCCATGATCAACAGTTTCTCTGTGAAACCTTTCAATGTACGCAGTACACTTAGGAGGCAGTGATCCTGGCCCAAACAGGTAAAGTATACTACTGCTAGTCATGGTTTCTATACCTATTCCTCCACTTGCAAAGACATCTTTCTCTCTGTCGCTCATGATTTCTGCCATCACAATATCTAAATTGTTACATATCTGTATTGCAACCCTGCACGTTTTGGTAGGTACAGTAGTGTGTAGTTGGGTGGGGGTGAGCCAATAACCCTGCATCCCACTCTCTTTAAGCGCACTGCCTGCTATAGGATAACTCCCACTTGCAACACTATTACGGTGTATAATCTGGGATATTTCACAGGAGAATTTAGACAACTGACATCAACACTGTGAATGGTTCGGTACTGTGTGCGTTTCCTTTTAACTTTAGTGTGAATACCTTGTGTGAGATTTCCTTCACGCTGGAGTTTACAGCTCACAGATATGAAACAGCCCTATCAGTATACCATTTCCCATATAGAGATAAAATAAGGAGCGCTGAAATATGGCTAGCCAAGGGATTATATAGCAATTTAAACTCCTATCAAACGTTCTGGCCCACAATGACACCATAACACTCAGCAGGCTGCAGTCAATTATGGCTCATGCAGGCTGCTTAATAACTCCCTTTTCCTGGTTAATTCTGCTATCCTTACACAAGACCAGTCCGCTATGGGTCTTATCCATCACTCAGTAATGTGCCAGCTCCTAAACCAGTCACCACCAACTGAACAGACATGGGATACCTGAAGCGATCCGACACAAAGCTGACCACTCGAAGGACTGCACTCTTGTCCAGCACGGCAGGTCCCAATTAGCTACATTCGATACGTGCCGCTTTACATCTCACAGTGGCACTCAGACATGAGATGCTAGTAACAAAGCCAATCCGAGCAGATCTTCCTCACCACTTTTTTCACCAAACATGACTGCTCGGGACCATGAACTGTAAAAAAAAAAATATATATCAAACTGGACAACCCAGTGCAGTAACCATTTTAAATATATTATGATCACATGCAATACCACAAAAAGACCTGCACTGTTGCTCTAAGCTGTGTGTATACCGAAAAAACTGTTAAGTGCACGATTGTCTCAACCTAATACACTTATTTTGACTTGTACTTTTGTTGTTTGTCTATTTACTCAGTTAATGCGTGACATCCTGAATTTTGACCTTCCATCCTGAATTTTTGTACCGATTTTTATGTATTTTCTTTTTACACTCACTGTCCTGAATTTGCACCCATGCCAGCTGGTCACCCTAGGAGGCTTAGGTGCATTAGCATCATAAATGTTGGTTCCATTAGTGTGGCATAGTTTCTGCCTCCGTCCAATTTCATTCAGCATACTTAAGCTTTTATGCAGGGGTTCGTAATGTATTTTCTCATTCCAAATGTTGCCCCTGCTTCTTCCATCCTTGTGCGTTGCACAGAACAGCTTCAGGCTCAAGTGTTTGTTAATGTTTGCTAATGTCACATCACCCTAAGGGTGTATGCGCACAATTTTGTTGGCCTTAGGGACCTTGTGATGTGGTCACTTTATCCATCTAACCAAAACAGGATACCATATATGTCAGGTGTTGTCACTCCTGCTGGGCTGTCCTTATGACCTTGGTTGCCACCTCTATGGTGACTCTAGCGCTTTAGTCACTCAATTGCGTTCTCCTGTGTTCCTGTGGCCTTTAGGGGTAGACTTGGAGCACAGGGGGGCAATTATTGCTGGGAGCCCATTACTGAAGTTTATTTATTTCACAGTTTGCACCTTAAGGATCCTGCTTGGTATTTCTGATAAGTGTATACTAGGATTTGTTTCACTGATGCCTCGTCCCTCCACTCTGGCACGGGAAATATTTACAATCAATCTTTGTGCATCCCTGTTGGGTGCCAGTCAAAACTCAATAACTCTTGCAGAAGCAGTGTTTTTATTTCCCTTTTTTCAATTCCACCAGGGTCTGTGTTAAACTTTGTATTGAGGATGCACAGAATTCCCAAAGGAAGATTAATCTAGGTTAGTGCTGAATCTTTGTCTCCAGCTCATCAACGGAGTGAGGCCTTTAAACATGATTATCCCGAAAAAGAAAAACACATTTAAACTACATTTACATTAGCTGCCAGAAATGAATTATTCTTGGTGTCTTGCTCAACAGCTAAATACACTGCAGGACAGATACCCAATAGCTTTTTGGATTACACAGATTCATTTGGATTGTGACTTTGATACCCTTATATGTAAAAACTTGAGAGGTGGCAGTCGATAAAACTGTTACGCCAAGATGAAGTATGGATTGCTATCAATAAAGGATTTATAAATTCCATAGTCTGGGATGGTTTTTCGGCAACTCTGCAGAGGGGAATTACAATGTATTACATTGCCCAATGTAGGCGAAGACATGAAATAATAATAATAGCATAAAAAGCACAGAAAGTTAATGCAGAAAATATTTTCTCATTGACTCACACATTGATAGATAGAAAATAACGGAAGTAAACCAAGAATGCCCTTAGGACTTATTTTAATGCGGATATGGTGAATGCCACCCCTGGAGGGAAAACATGGTGTGAGGAAAGGAGTAGATATGTGCTTATCATGGTAAGCCTAGGAAAAAGCTGCTCATAATAGGACGAGGAAATATCAAGGCCCTGAAACCCATTTATTGACAGATGATAGTCTTGAGATACAAACTATACTCTTGAAGCTTTACCATAAGCAAAAATGACCCTCTGCAGTTTACATCTGCATAACAACTGCAGCCTAGTGGCTTGACGCTGGGGTGAATTATCCGAAAATGCTGGCAAATGAAGGAACATCAGATTACTTGGCGCTGGAGTGTGTGTGGCTTGGAGGAGTATGTTGTTCAGAACCTGGATCTCCCTGCTGTACATGTCCGAGCCACCGGAGATCTCCACAGCGAGCCTTTCACTTGAAGTCCCTTGTCTGAATGCAGCCCATGACCGTGAGATTTTCTTGGTTGTTTGGAGGAGAAGATACTGTTGTACCCCCTGCACTCCCAGTCAAATGGGAAAGAGGCCTAAGCATGTATGAAGATCTGAAAAGATGAATGAGGGTCATCATGGCGATCATAATCACTGAGGCACTTCAGTAATTTGCCTGAGCCCAGCGTTCAAGCTCTTGCAGACAACAAGAACTGTGGTCCCTCATTGAGCTGCTGATGCACGTCACACATTAATACACAGATGAGACTACCCTCCTAGGGATTGCTGATGCCGAAAATCCTAGATACTGAGGAAGAACCAGGGTACTCTCAAATGTCCCCACATAAATGCCTCGTGGTCTACTTAGGCAAGCCTCAACATAAACAAAATTTGGGAAACAAATTATTTATGAAGAAGAATATAATTCAAATGGTATCATTCGATTGCGATACTGTTGGAACACAAAACAAACAAAACAAGAATGCACTGCTCAGAATAGCAATTTTACTTCTTACCAAGTAGGGCAATAAAAATGCATTTGCAAGGCTGTCAAAAAAAACTAATGTATAAATATAGTGACAGATTACAGTGAAGCAGAGTGCTCAGTGACCGTAGTGCTGTGATCGTTTTATATACAGGTGTAGTTGTGAATTATATACAAGTTAAAGGATTTTACAAATGAAAACATGGTCAGAACAACATTAATCAATGTCTCCGGTAGATGGCAAAAGCGCTCATTATTCGAACCGCGAGACTTATTGCAGCTGAGCCAAAAGTTATCACCGACGTTTCGACCCCGACAACAGCCTGATTAATTGATGTCAAGCAGGTCTTCTTCAAGGCTAAGGGTGTTGTTGACAGCCCAACATGGGGGTGAATTCCCTATAAGTAGCCTCTTTTGGTCGAGGCTAGTAGTGGCCTGAAGTAATTCAGGAAGACAAAAGAACAATTTTGCAGGAAATTCAGTATAGAATCAGCCAGGTCCTGATGGAATTCAGGAAGACGCAAGGGCGATTTGTCAAGAGACTCAATGTAGAATCAGCGAGGTCCTCGATCCTGTGGGTTATGGCAGACGTAATTATTCATCAGCCTCGGTAAAGCAAATTCAAGTTGTGCTCCCCAGAAGGCAGTTAAGATCCTGATGACACGTCGTCCTCAAGACTGCCGCTTGACATCAATTAATCAGGCTGTTGTCAGGGTCGAAACGTCGGCGATAACTTTTGGCTCAGCTGCAATAAGTCTCACGATCACAGCACCACAGTCACTGAGCACTCCACTTCACTGTAATCTATGTCATTATATTTATACATTTGTTTTTTGACAGCCTTGCAAATGCATTTTTATTGCCCTACTTGGTAAGAAGTAAAATTGCTATTTTAAGCAGAGCATTCTTGTTTTGTTTGTTTTGTGTTCCAACAGTATCACAATCGAATGATACCATTTGAATTGTATTCTTCTTTGTAAAGAAATTATTTGTTACCCAACAGAACCACTGCAGCTCTTCTGGTAATCCAGTCAAACATTACATATTGATTTAGTTATGGCAATGCTGCAACCATCAGTAATTGAGAAACTATATTTCAAATTGAAGGACAAAAATGTTTTTTTTTTTGTCCAAGAGCAGCTAACCCAGTTAGGAATATAATTCATGCTCCCACTACTGCCTAATAAATCTAAAACATTTTATAGGAACGACTGAAATGTATTAAGTGCGTATTTATCCCAAGAGATTTTGAGAACCAGGTTGAGAGATTTCGGAGAGACCGTTTCATGGTTCAGATACAAAATAGGATTCCAGTATTTAGCAGCACAAACAGAAATGCCTTACAACTATGCTCTTGTAAATCTGAGGAAATATTAGGTTCTGTGCAGAGTGTACAGACTAAAAGGATGATGGAGCCCAATTCATTCAGGGTGCTCGAGGGCTAGACGCCGGCATGAGGGCCTCCGTTGCAGCCTTGGTGCCTGGGGAGTAGCCAGGTCCTGTGCTCACTTCCGCACTGCACTCCCCTCCCCTCCCCCACAGCTCTCCTCACAGGCGAGGCAGCACAAGGGCAGCATGAAGGCACTAGCAGCAGGCTTAAACCCAGCTCGTAGAAGCAGCCCAATAGGTCAGGTGCTGTTTGTGAGCAGGTCTGCTTTACCAGTCACCAGGAAACATGCAGGCTGCCATACAACTGCCACTAAACTGCCACAGAAATCTTTACACCTCCAAACCCTTTGTTCTCCATGGGAGACCACAGCGCCACATTGTTACGGCGTCACAGGGCCCACTTCAACTTTCCGGAACTGTTAACAGTGGTCGGGTGCAGTTTGTGAGCAGGGCACTGCACCTTCTCAAGGGGTGGAGGGGGCTCTCCACACCAGACTGTGCTACCTACCGAGTACCTACAGAGCACCTTCAGGCTCTCATCACGAGGAAAAAATGCTCCTGGCTAGCCTCAAAAATAAGTATGGACACGACCGTGCAGTCCCTCCCTAACTCAGTAACATCTTTCAGCTGGAGGGCCAGTGAGGGCCTGGTAAAGCAACAGCCACAAAGGACGCATCAGGATACCTCTGGCCAGGCAACCAACAAAGCAAAACTACCAGTGCGCTCATGCCCCCCCACTGCTGGTGCCCTAACCCCAACATAAGGAAGTCCACGGGACTTACCAAGGGGGTGTGATGGTGCTGCATCTCGGAACACAGCCATCAGGTGAACAGTTCTACTGCAGAACCCAGGAAGCCTGGGAGCCCCAGGCTGCCCCACATACAAGACAGCGAGCCAGGAGAAGCACTCTAGCGCAGCTTCGCATCCTGCGCGCTCATGTTTCCCTCTTCGACACAGCATTGTCACTGGAGGTCATACAAGCAGACAAGGGAGAGGAGATGCCAGGTGCCTTTGCGCAAGTGCTGAGGCACTAGATCTCAGCTCCACCCTTGAGGTCTGGGAAAGTCAGGGGGAAGGCCCCCCGCCACCTTAAGAAGGAAATGTGGCAGACACAGCCCCTTAATCCAAGCAATGAAACATGGAAAATCTAATCAAAAATACAAGCTACGACCAGATGAGGACCCCCCTTAATCGACCTCTTTGACCAACAAGTAGAGGAAAAGGCAAAACTGGGGGCATAAAGGAAAAGCTTAACCCCTCCTCCCCAACAAAACTGACTCAACAGGACACAGCCGAAAATCTACACAAAATTCAGTTTTCAAAAGTATGCCAGCTCAGAGCTCTTCTCGAGCAATAAGCAGCACATAGGCTGCAAACTCCCCTACTGCCTTCACCACCAATGGCTGCCACAAACATAATTAAAGGGGTTTCAGGTCACCCCCTTCAGTCTGGGACCCCTGAACCCAAGCGAAGAACTCCAAACCAACAGCAAAAGTCTTAACTCAATAAGCCTACACAAAACAGCAATAAGGGAAGCCGGAGTCCCCAAAATTATCATGAAGAAGGAAATGACAGCACCCCCAGCACGCAAGCATGCAGCCCAATAAATACTCTCCTTGTCAAATGTGGCCCCGTTGCGGGGGGCTCTACCAGCACTCCTAGTGCGTGCTATAACTCCAATACACAACCAGGCGCTTTGGGGCGCTACCCCTAGTAAACCACAAAGCAACAGAGCAAGCAGAAGAAAGGATGGTGAGGCACTCCTACTTAACCCCAGAATGGGAGGAAATACTGCTGACCCACTCACAGCACTCTGAGAAACCATATCTGACCCCCGGCAATCCAGTCTCCAAACGTCCCAAGAAAACAGAGGCAGGAGGGGAATCAATAGCAACAATAGAGCACAAACAATGCCTGGGTAACCCTGCTGAACAGCTATCCGCGAAAGCACTCCAGTACGAATCTAGCAAGGTGGACATACAATTTTCACTTCTCAATACCTTGGCCGACTTTGTGGCTGGCATCGATGACAAGCTTGCGGAATTAAATTCACTGATCAAACAGGTCCAGTCGGACACCACATCCACATACACTCAAACTAACCTTGTATCAGCTTCGTTGAGAAGCTGTCAATCCTTCCTTCAATACTGGATGATTTTATAACCAGTTTTAAACAACACCTACTGGTACAGGGGGGGGCTCAACCCATTGGTGGGAAACCCCCAGATCACAACTCATCCAACTACAACGACCACATAAGCCCCTAGCCAACCAGCAGAATTCCCAGTGAGAGCGCAAATCCAGCTCAACTGTCAGCAGTGATTTCAAAGGAAGCAGAGACCTCAAACAGCGAGACACCGAACAAATGCTGTGATCGCCCCAGCACTCCTCCGGATGTCACAACATCGGATCCGCTGTTAAATACAGCTCTCTTCCCAGTTCAATTGGGGCTGGGAGTGCAACAAACAATGTTAAATACAGACAGGGAGAAAGGGACAGAACAAAAAAGGTTAAGCAGGCAGAAGAGCAGCCCCACTCTCGAACAAATCGACATTGGGAAGGGGGGAGGGGGGAGCAAACAGTCAGCTACTTCTAGCACCAGGCCGCCTGGCAAAAGCACACAGGGCGCACGGCCCAGCCACCCAACTGTGACAATTAGCAGGCCATTTATTATAGGGGAGCGGTCAATTGTAAACAAAACATCCCATGGCAATAAATGTTTTAATTTGTATTATATAATAAATAAATAATAATACAGACACTTATAAAGCGCGACAGCTACCTCAAACAGAGGTGTCCCGGCACTAAGAGAACAGTAGTGCATTGCTGGACAGCTCAGAAGGTCAGGCCCTCAGTCTGCCCTAAAGAGCCAGGTTTTTACCATTTTCCTGTAGAGAGTCTCTGTTTCTATGGTGTGGAAATTACTCTGCAGGGAGTTCCACAGATTTGCTGCACCGAGCGTAAAAGATCTGCCCCCATTCGAGCCTTTTTGAAAAGTGGGGGATGCACAGTAAATTTTGTGAATTGGACCTCAAGGGTCTAGACTGTTTATATCCACGTAATCTGTGTTTTAGGTAGCTGGGGCAGTTGCGTTGCATGGCTCGGAACGCCAGCGTCAAGGCCTTAAATTTAATTCTTTTTGCCAATGAAGTGCTTTTAGATGCGGAGAGACATGCTCGTGGAAAGGCACTCACCCGATTATTCCCGCAGCCGCATTTTGCACCATCTGCAGGTACTCAATCAGGTACTCTGGCTGACGCAGGTAGAGGCCATTTGCATAGTCCAGCCTGGATGTCACGAAGGCGAGTACTATGCTTTTCCAGCACTCCTCTGGCAGTAGATGCAGAAATTTCTTCAGATTTCTCAGTTGACAGAAGCAGGTAGCTGTCACCGGACGTATCTGAGCAGAGAATGAAAGTTCAGCCTCCCACTTCACACCCAGATTTTTTATACAGTCTGCCGGTGAAGATGGGGGACCCATTTCAGTAGGCCACCAGAGATCCGGAGCTGGGCGTCTCTTTCCCGAAGAACAGCACCTCTCTTTCTTTCCTGCCTTGAGCTTGATGTTGTTCATCCTCAATGCAATATCTTTCAGGCACGCCTTGAAGCTCTCAAAGGTGACCTGGGATTGCTCTTTCAAAGTGAAGACCAACTGGGTATCATCCACGTAGGAGATCGCTTTTACCCCCCAGTTGGCTATCAAGGTGAACAGAGGAGTCAGGTACAAATTAAACAGGAGCGGGCTTAGTGCTGACCCCTGGGGGACTCCACACCAGAGCTGTTTTGGCTTAGATAGAAATGGTTGGAGCGCAACCTTCTGTGTGCACTTATCCAGCTAAATGTCCGCAGCATGCTTAGGCAAGGATATGCAATTTATCATACCAGCCAAATTGTCATCTTGTCCTTGGATATCTCCTACATCTAAATTTTTCCCCACCAGTCCCGAAAGCGCCTCGAGATCCCAAGCACAGGCAGTGCAGGGACCTGGTAGCTTGTCTGTGACTACGTTAATAGTGTGCGACTTTGGGCATGGATTACCTCTGTATGACAGTAAGGCATCTCTTGACCAACAGATTACCCCACCGCTTGACATCCGAGCAGAGTGGCTGGCGCTGGCAGCGGTCTGGCCGCTGATGGGCGCAGACGGGCTTGCCTTTGGCGCACGCCCTGGCACCCATGCGCTTTAAATAAAGTTGCAGGACCCGGATGTGAGGAGGTTCAAGGGGCGGAGTCACGACCCTCCATACAATCATCACTCTCAAGCTGTGAGACCGGGGCTTCGTGATAGGTAATCAGGGGGGAGATGCGTCTGATTCTATGCGCACAACAATAGTTTAAAATAATTGACAGTGAATAAAACGAGCACACAATATATCTACACACGTTAAAAGTTGCAATTTAAAAGTCTACAGTTCAAGGTCTGTGCAAACTGGTAGATGAGCCCGTCAGCGCGCCACTACCTCTCGCTATAACATAATAGCAATATGGTACTGTGTAAAGGCTAAGTGATCATTAATAAACAATGTAAAAAAGGCTTTTATTAATAAAAGTCATATAAAAATGTATGATACATCCTGCTTGTAATTTTACATGGTAAAACTTAAAAGCACAAAGACAGACAAAATGATTCTTCCTATTTACATACGTCTCTCAGTGAACAACATGAATCGAGCATTCGTTTCGTGTATATTTCTTCGAAGATAGAATTGATGTAGAAATGATGACAAAATTAATTAAATCCAAAAATATTTTTACATACAATCATTACAATGAAAATCATGAATATCTGAATATCAAAAATCAATAACACGTGAAAAAACACAATAAGAAAATAATAAAGTGACATGTCCAAATAGAGACAATGAAGTGGCTCTGATCATAGACAGATCCTGTTGTGTCGTTTCTACACGTGTTTTGCCGACTACAGCGCCTTCACCAGGAAAGACACTGATAGCATGTTAACTATGAAAATTTTTATGGTTCTGGATGAAAATTTACATGGGGGGGTCAAAGGTTACAACAAGATCAACTGATGCGAGCTTGTATGTTTAAGTATTTCTTAGAATATGTAGAAACTCATCCAGGATTGTAAACTCCACAATGCTTGATGGTAAGCTAAAGAGGCTGACTTATATGTCGACCAGTCTTGAAATGAAGGTGGGGGAATAATGATCACCCCACGATATGAGCCAGGGTACCCCCAACCTTGTCATCCATCTGGCTGCGGAAGAGGACCAACCCGTGTACAGAAGAAAACCACCTCAGTGCTTAAGGGCGCAAAATTTCCCACGACCAGAGAGGATAAAAAAAATTAACAACCATCGCAGAGTAGGTCGTTTTGAAATGGAGCAATCTATTGACATCGGAAGAGGCATTATGAGAGCAATCAACTGCTGTCCTGTGACAACGTGACCTTGCTTTGCCCAGGAGCAACAAGGTGAAAGTAACCCTGGGCTGTTTCAAATCTGCTCCTGGAACATAAATGGTCTCACCACAAAGCTAACCAAACCTACTTAATTACCTGAAGTCATTTGACATCATCCTCCTGCAAGCAACCTGGCTTGCCGAACCAGCCCACATTCAGGGTTACTCGAACTTCTCCACTCCAGCTGTAAAACAGGCAAAATATGGTCATCTCTCTAGTGGCCTTGTAACCTACATTTCAATAATAAGCATAGCTCAGGCAACAGTCCTGGAGACCAAAACCCCTGGTATGAGTGCAACAAAATGCACCATACCAATCATCGATACAGCAGTTGACCAAATTGTCATTAACATTTACATCCATCCAAGGAGCAAGTCAACAGACTGCAGGAAATTAGAGAAGGAACTTACAACGATCACAGAAAAGGACATCTCGACTTACCGAGTCATCTCCAAGGATTTTAACCTGCACCTGCTAGGTACCTCCACCAGCAACCTCGCTGCTGCCCAAACTACACTGTGGGAGAGTCGCCCCGCAAAGGAGAAAGAAATTTGGGTCACAAACAAAAATCAGAAGTCACTTGCTTGACGACTGTATACTCTTGTGCTTCAGGGGACTGAACAGCAGATTCGCATACAACACCCTACTGGCAGCTAAATTTCACTCTGCACAAAAATTTGCAACAAATAAGCTGCTGCAAACTCTACGGAAAAGACCGACTGTTCTGGCAGCACAAGACTCAGATAAAGAACTGAAATAGGCCATAAAAAGAGCGCCGGACGACGATCCTTGGCCCAAACTGCACATGGACTTAAAACACAATGAAAGTGCAAGATTTTAGACTTCAGTCAACCGCCTCCTCTGTCCAAGTTATGGAGGCATTGACGGAAACATCTCTCAAGCGAAATGGGCACTCTTTTTACAAGATCATTTTAAATTACCCAAAGTCAGACAGCCTCGAGCAGGACCATCGAGAAACCAGAGCCTCAACACCAACCAAAGGTTCGACTGAGGTGGACATAGATAACAGCACAAAGCAGATCGCCAAAGGGCGGAGACCAGGCGCGCTGAGCCCCAATGCGATGACTCACAGTATAAGAACGCGACCCAACCCTTTGGGCAGAAACTCCCGCCTGCCTCATGGCAGGGTTTGGTTATACCACCAATCTTCAAGGGTGGCAACAGATCATCTCCAGCCAATTACCACCTAATCGCCCTGATTGACAAGGAGGGTGAGTATTTTCATGGGACGTTGCTTGAGGATCCAGTACCTCCATCATCCCACTCAACCAGACCAGATTCTCAAAAACACAAGGCACAATAACAAATATAGTTGCAATCTCACTCCTAATGGATGCCGCCCATGGTTGCAAATCACCACTATATCTCTGCTTCCTCTACTTCAAAGCTGCCTTCGATGATGTTGAACCGAGTAAGACTGTGGGAAAGCTACCAAGTTGGAAAGTTCCTTAAGGCCTGCTGAACATGCTTCATAAAGACACATGGGTTTGGGTCAAGCTAGGTGCTTGAAATTTTCCAAAGGAAAATTCCAACCACCCATGGCCTAAACAGCAGGGAGGGGGGGGGGGAGGGAGGGGAGGTCCTGGCACCAACACTCCTTCATCTTTTTCTGGCAGACCCGACAGAGCAACTGCAAACCTTCAAGGGGGCATGGCGATATCCAGTCTCCTCTACGCAGAAGATGTGGTTTTGGCAAGTCACACACTGGTGAGGCTGCACCCCTCCCTGAAGTAGCATGAGCAAAACTCATATCGACAATCTCGTATGGGAGGGAACGGTTTAGAGGCCGAGATGTCAGAATCCTGGACAAAGTAATGGTGCGAGCTTACAGGACCATCTTTTCAGTTCACAAATCACTTCTCCAGTCCAGATACGCCTGGAATTTAATCTACTAAAACAGACGCTGGCCCGGCAAGCAACCTACTTAAAATGCTGGAACAAGATAAGGAAAGCGGAACCAAATACATTGAATCATCTGCTATGGAAGGAGCAACGAGAACTGTTACCTGCAAGGGCCTATCTAAAGCAATTACTGGAAAGCACAGAACTCACACAGCTCTGGGACACCTCAACCACTCACCAGGTATCAAAGAAGATGGTCTGGAAGGCCCTAAAAATGTGTTCCGTTACCGAGGACAAGGCTTAACTAGCAAACAGAACTCATGGATGGATTACATTAAACAACCACAAGATTAAACGTCTACAAAATGACTTTTGGGAGGCAGGTTGGGTTTGTTCTGTTGGGAGGGCAGGATACCTGTGCACGATGCATCTTAGTTCACAACAGCATTCATCATGTCCCAGTTGGGCATTCGCTAGTGCAAGGCGGGGAGGAGGGATACGTTCTATGTTGTTTGATTTTGTCCCTTTACAGACAAGGGACGATTGATTTCCACTGCATGCCGGTGACTGAAATTCTGCGCTGGGCCGCAATGTACTGAATGGGCCCACATTCACAAGCACGTTATTCTCTACGAAGGTCTAAAGGGGTGGTCCCTCAGAGCACTGCGCCTCTATTGGTGCAAAGGTATCAGGTCTCCTAGCGGGTCTTGCTCCGATCTAATGAAGAGGTCCGGGGCGGGGTCACCCAGGAGAGTCTCAACATACCAAAGTTCCTGTGTGAAGGGGAAGGATCCTCGCTGAGCACCCAGACTGAATGGGGTGGAGGGTGGTTTGGGCAGGTTCCTCCCATGAGGCGTCAGGCCTCAGTTATATACCCTTAATCCAGGGGCACGACACATATAGAAGGATTTAAGTTGCTGTCCTGGAACGTCACCGGTCTCGGGGACAAGATTAAACGAGGCATTGTATTGCAATATGTTAAAAGACACCTGCCAGATGTAGTTCTACTCCAGGAGGCACACCTTTTGGGTAATACATGCCAGGCACTGACTCAATGGAGTTTCAAATTGGTGGCACACACAGCCTTTGGTTCTGGCTCTTGCGGTGTGGGGATATTGCTCTGGAAAATGTTTCTGATGAAAATCAATTTCACAAAATTAGACATCCAGGGCAGATTCGTGGCAGTTACCGGGTGCTGGGAAGGGCGCACACAACCTTGTGTCGACGTACATTCCCTCCTGGACTACAGGGTCCGGCCTTCAAAGATCTGGGCGATTTCTTGCTCTCACTACCTGATGGAAGGCTCTTTATTGGAGGAGAATTCAATTCCATAGTGTCGGATAGCTTGGATAGATGGCCGCCCAAGACATTACCAGTAACGCGTACACAGGTTAACAATTCCCGGACTGCTCTGGGCCTTACAGATGCCTGGCGTGCATTTCATCCCACGGACAGACAATATACGTTTTATTCGGGGCCCACAAAACACAATCCCGCATTGACTACATGATCACACCAGCAGATCAGCTGGGTCACATTAGAGAAATTACTCACTTAGCCCGAGGTATCTCGAACCACGCACCCCTATGGGCTCGGGTAGAAGTGGGGGAGCCGTTGGTAGGAAGCCCCAAACAACCCCTGGTATTTTAAGGTCCCCAAGATACGCAAGAGTATTATCAGCGACACGGAGCACTACTATCATCACAAAAATGAAAACTCAGTAGATTCGGCAGGGGTGCTATGGGAGGCCTATAAAACGGTCATATGAGGGACCGCCATCGCCCAAATTTCCACCTCCAAGAGAGAGAAGCGTGAAGATCTAGACTGCTTGGAAATGGATATATTAACGATAGAAAATAGTCTTCAGGAAACTGATTCAGAGAAGAAAAACCATGAATGGCTACTCAAGCAGAACAAGTTTTGGGCTGTGTCGAGGGATGCGGCCAAGACACAGCACAGAGCCACACAGTGTAGAATTTACGAGTTGGGTGACAAAGCAGGCAAGCTACTTGCGTGGCTCTACCATAGGGACCAGTCGAGTCGCATAGTGGTGGAACTCGCCACTAAAACCCGGGCCTTGACCTCCGACCCGCAGGCCTTTGCAGAGGAGTTCGCTGATTACCACAAAGAAGTATACACCTCCCGAACAAAGTACACTGAAACCGATGCACTCTCTATGCTCCATGACATCCCCCTCCCTAGGCTTTCCGACGAGGAGCGATCGGACCTGGATAGAGAACTGGAAGCTAGAGAAGTGGAAAAAGCTATCCACGATCTGCATGGGGGGAAAGCCTCCGGTCCTAAGGGCTTACCGGTCAAACTCTATAAGCTAACCGCAAGTAAAATCACGCCATTTCTAGTTATAATGTTCCAAGACAGTCTGGATTCTGGATTGCTCCCATTGGACCAGAGACTGGCCAATATTGTGGTAATCCACAAACAAGGTAAGCCGAACCACTTGTGTTCGTCCTACTTGCCGATATAACTTTTAAACACGGAGGACAATATCCTGGCTAAGGTACTCGCTACCCGCCTTTTGACAGTGATTACTAATCTTGTTCATCCTGACCAATCAGGCTTTATGCCAGCCAGGAATACTTCTCTCAACTTGCGGAGACTGCATGGAGTCCTAGCAAGGGCCAACACTATTAGGGAGGATGCTGTGGTGGTCTCGCTGGATGCGGCAATGGCCTTTAATACGATTGAATGGCTATATATGTTGGCGGTATTGCAAAAACTAGGATTCGGCCCTGGTTTCCTGAGTTGGGTACGCCTCCTATATGCCGCCCCCATGGCTCGGGTACAACAATCGGGTGTCCTCCCGATTTGAGCTGGGTAGGAGCACTCGTCAGGGTTGCCCCCTATCTCCGTTGATTTTTGCCCTCATTTTGGAACCACTGGCGATGTGGATAAGGAAGGACCCGGTAATTAGAGGGTTGAGATGGGCATCAGACTGGGAAGACCCCATATCACTCTATGCCGACGATATCTTGCTCTATCTAGCTTCACTGGCAGCCTCCTTAAATGGAGCGCTGCACATCTTCCTGGTCTTTGGGGAATTTTAAGGCTACACCATCAATTGGTCTAAATCGGTCCTCTTATGTCTTGAGCGGGACAGCCCCGACTCTGCCCAGAGGCTTTGCCAAAACACTCGCCACCAACAGTTTTAAATATCTGGGGATTCATGTCTCCAAAGATCGGACACTCTCATACGATCAGAACCTTCTTCCCCCATTACAGCGCTTCAAAAGTGATGTCACACTGGAAATCGGTCCCTCTATCCCTACTAGGGAGGGCCGCCTTGTTTAAAATGATGTCACTGCCTCGTTTTCTTTATGCGTTCCAGAATACACCTCTCCCAGTAACACATGCATATTTTAAATCAATCGATTCAGTATTGAAGGAGCTCCTCTGGGAGGGAAACCTCCACGGATATCTATGTCTAAGCTCACTAGGGGGTGGTACGATGGCGGCATAGCGCTCCCCAATATTAGACGATACTACTGGGTAGCTTATCTCACTGCCATTAATCACTGTACATACGGACCGCAGAATGACCCCAGCTTCAATATGGATAGATGGCTATTACCCGGAGGAAGTTACAGGGGAGCACTGTATGCCAATCCTTTTAGAGTAAAACTAACAGGGCCCACCAATTACTCGGTCAAGGTATGGAGGGACGCCACACTGAGTTTGGGGTGGAAAGACAAAATCACACTGGCTAACCCACTCTGGGACTCAGTCCAGTTAGGGAACACGAGGGTCACTAAAGGGTTTGATAGATGGGACCTAATCGGTTTATCTTCAGTGGGGGACCTGTGGAGGGATGGTGTAGTACTCTCCTTCGACCAGTTAAGAGACGAATATGACCTAGCTGCCTCAGAACACTACAGATACCTTCAGGTCAGACACGCGCTGCAAGCCGTAATACCCAGGGATGATAATCCGCCAGAGTCCTCACCGCTAGAGGACAGAATACTAGATGGCCATCTTTCGGAAAAAGCAATCTCCGTGATATATAAAAAACGAATAACTCCCACAATACCCTTCTATGACTCTGTGCTCACTGGGACCACGACGTAGCGGGGTTGGATGATGGGGAATGGCTAGAAGCGCTTGCATCCCCCAGAGAAATTGCAGTCTCATCCAGACTGAGGCTTGTTCAACTTAAAATATTACATACAATATATTATTCGGGATCAATGTTGATTAAGATGGGCTTTAGGGAGAACGCAGATTGTATCAGGGGCTGTGGGCTGGATGGTACATTCATACATACACTTTGGGAGTGTCCATTAATCCAGAGGTACTGTGAAAGGGTCACGAACTGTATGACAGAAGTCATGGGGATAACCACTGACTGCAATATTAAGCTATGTCTTTTAAACATCTGGGGCCCTACAGACCTAAACTTCAAAGATAAGATATGGGTGTCATTGGGAATGATGGTCGCCAAACGCAATATTGCAAAGTTGTGGGGAGCAGGAGAAAAATCGTCCCTGAGGCTTTGGGAAAATGACATGGACCATTGTATGTTCACAGAAAAGACTGTATACATCTCACGAGGCTGCCCAAACAAATGGTCGAAAATATGGCAGAAATGGAACACTTACAGGGGGGATATTTGTGAGCCGCCGAGAGACCTACCAATATTGGACGCTGAGTAATGCTTACCTGTCTGACGTCTTGTGCTATCTTCTACCCCGGCAGAGGATACACCTTTGATGGGGAGGGTTGCCAATTGCAGTATAGTACATGATATTGTCTGTAATGTGTTCATTTGTTATTACTAAAAAGAACATTTAAAAAAAAAAAACACAAGAGCCTTGTGCCATAGCAATACTTCACCATGGGATATCTAGCTTTAATTAAGGTGCAGCTCTTAAAATACCAACTAGGTCTGTTTGCCGCAAAGGTCCATCTACCAACCTGGCTACAAGAACGACACATGGATACTGGTACCTACGCGGGGCAAGGAAGGAAGATCTACTCCACCTAGTCTGTTCCTGCAAGGAGATACAGGGCAAAAGGAGACCGTTTTCGAAAACGCCCTTTAGTCAAAGAGGAATACGCACTACAAGGCAAGCCATATTGTCCTACTTTAATCTAGTAGACCCCTAGATAAACTGCAGTCTCGTTAAATTTCTGCAGAAGGTGAGGAAAAAAAAAAAAAGAAAAAGATGCCCAACAGCACTCCTTCCAGGCCTGAATCGGCAAAACAGCCCACTGGTAGTAGTCCTGCCCATTAACTTTGATCTCAAGAGGGAAAATAAAAACAACAGCACTGCCTTGCACTTTCTTGCACCCGCACTTTATTTTGTGTTATCCTATCCTACTTACGTTTTAAGGCCCACAACAAAGTCAAAGTATAGGCACAGCCAAAGAGATGGGGCACCCCCACCAGCAGAACACTTATCTACATCCAAACCTGTTCTCAAAAAGGACAACAGTCGGCAGGCCCCCTTTTTTTTTTTTTACACTTGAACATAAACACATAATCATCCACAACTAAAACAAAGTGATGTAACCAGTATTCTAAAAATTCTGATTTATTGCAATAGTTCTGTCGATCAAAACACTTCACTCACGAGGGCATAGACCGAACTACAATTTAAAGATATTTTGCTCCTGCACATGTATTCTTAAACTAGAGAATAATACCTACTGTTGCATGTAATTTGTATATTAAAGTAAATGTGTTATTGCAATAGCTTTAAGTAACCACATGATTTACCAATAAACCTAAACGCTGGCTTAAATACATTAAGGAGTTGTTTCTAAGTATTGGGAGGGTAGAGTTATGTCTAAAGCCAATCGGAAGTGGGTGAAGGAACACTTTTTTTATAGTAAGGATGTTGGACAGGGAACAGGTGGTACTGTCAAATAGTACGGGGGATGGTTTGTTGAACACAACTCAGTCAATGTACCCTAACAGTCGCGAAAAATAATACAGAGCGCTTTTGGCTCACTAGATTTAAATTATTGCATTTGCTGCCAGCTTTCCCCAGAGGATGGCAAGCTCACTGGGTCCTTGCGGCTGCAACCAAGTCTCTCCGCAAGATACTATACATTTGAAAATGCTTTTAAGTTTTATGATGAGTCCAGGAAAGTTTTTTTTTTTTCCTACATTGAAGGCCCTGAAATTCTCACAAGTTCGACCCGCTCTCATGTTACTACAAATACTATCAGATGAATGTGATTTTTTTAATGGTGTCCGCTTTTTAAATGCTATGTGAGATTGCGGTGACTACATAGAGATTGATTGCTTTGTGTCTTAAGGATTTGGGATTATTGTATTCAATGTTATGCTTTTAACTTCATCCAAATAAGGCTTGATTTGATAATACTGCTATAAATAACGCATGTATGCTGTTTCTAGGCACTGTAAACAACACCACTGTAGCTACCGACCATAATGCATGAAGAAAAGCTTTTATCAACACTGTTCAGTGAATGATGCACATTGTGGTTTTCACTTGATATTCCCATGCAATCCGTTTGAGCAATGTCTAGCTCTCCACCTGCAATCAGTACGAACCGTTTTCATGAACTTTATGCAGGGTCACTGGAATTGTATTGATGGAGCAGGTAGTGCAAAATTGTGTGTACCTCCTCTATTCTTGCATGAAAATACTAATTATATAATCTATTAACTATAATATTATTAAAACGAGTGTTGCATGTATACTGTTCAACATTATTAAAACTTAAACTACACATGGGATTTGCTATTTGCATGGCTAAAATAATTCTTATAACTAAAATCTATATGCATATTAATGAGTAGTATATGTGGTAATAGAATATTGCATGATATGTGTTGCTTTATGACGTTGCATCATCGAGGAGGATCGAAAAGGGGAATACAATGGCTTTAAATGTCGCTATACGCTAAATAAATACAAGCACATAGAGGGATTAGCAAGGGGTTAACATTAGAATTACCATTTTTATGTATTAATTACTCTTTTGTGTTTGTTTCGCTTAAGTTGACATCTGGGCCTAAATTCAATATGGTCGCTGACATCGCATGCAGAAGTGGCCACTGTCTCGTGAGGCGCGGAGTGAACTGTGCAAGTGCGGACAATATCCTGAACCTCCTAGCGACCTTTGCTCATCATGTTCCCGGTCAAGGATATAAGGTTGGAGGATCGCCAAGATAGGGGAACAATCAACCTTACAGTAACCCGGAACAAGCCGACACTTTGGCTAACAAGTGACCTCACCCCTCGAATGGGACTGTGAATAAGAATCGGACGATCCCAACCAGCCAATCACCACTGTTCTTAGCATAAAAATGTATCATGTTAACCTGGGTTTTTATTATAAAAAGATGGTAGAATAGAGAGTAAGGGTTTGTCCGTGTCGCCTTTCCTGATGGTCCAGATGCTGCCCGACCGCTTGATGACTGCAAACGTTTTCAAAATCCATGGGCTATGATAGATGCTTGCACGATTTCTGGTCCTTTGATAAAATTGGGGACTGTAACGTGCCGAGCAGAGGACTTTGAGCTTTGGCCTGCTTTATTCTGACAATTTGCGACCGACTCGGTTATGCAGAGCCAATGAATTAGAGCATCTCAAATAGCCAGATTAGGTAAATATGATGTTCTGAGATTTACTTGAATTGATATAGAAATTCTAAACTTTTGACGAGACAAACGCAACTATAAATCATTATGAAAATTTAGATAAACAAATATTGATTAACAAGAAATAGGAGTTTGTGGTTTTTCATTAAGGGAAATAAGGAATCTGAGTTTTAAATGAGTTTAGCTGGTTCTAAATCACCATCAACCATTCCAACTAATTTGTCTGTCGAACAAGTGGGTGGAGTGCCTTGATGTTTAGGATTAGGGATCTATAGGCGACGGATGTTAATGTATATTTTGTAAAATAACTTTTCTCTCCCTATAGGTTATAAGGTGTTCTCCCCCACATGTCCAGTGCTTGAATTACACACCCCTCCTGTGTGTGTAGACTCGTGAATGGTGACGTGTGAGAATTGGTGTTATGGGCCCCACCAATGAATGCGTGTATGAATGAGTGTGCGTGACGACAGGTCTGCGACGCAGGGAGGATATTGGTATGTTATTCCCCATTTTTCTCAGTCTTGCGCTGGATCGGTATCATTCTGTGGGTGCAGCATTTTCCATATAATTATAGTTTTGCCGCTTTTTGCCACATAATCCATCATCTGCTGTATAATCTGTAGATAAAGAAAAAAAATGCAGTTTCTAGCTCAAAAGAATCAAAAGTTACTAAAAATGCAGCAACATCTTGCTGTGCAGTAAAGGTCCTTCAAAAAGGTTGGCTGGAAACGTTTCAGTTATTTGCGGATGTTTGGATTTTAAACCGGTACTAATGAGATGACGACACCTTTGACCATAACCTGTTAAAGCTACTTAAAAAAAATCAAACTAAGTAATACTATCGCTAAACGTGCTCCATAAGCCACATAATTTACTTTTTTTTGCGTATATTATAGTTAACCCTGACGCATAATTTGGTCCTCATTGGCCACACAGTTCCAGTGGCCCTGAGCGTATGACCCTTCACAAGACTGCGAATATCATTTAAAAACATGCGGCACTCTGCTGATACGCTAGAGGACGGGCTACAGGCGAGGAGAGCAACTTAAACGAGGTTCTAAAATATGTGCTGAATGAAACCTCGGATTTATCAAGCAAAACCTGGGATAGGAGAATGACCCCGGGGATGTGTCAACTGATAAAGGACTTTGGGTAGCTCAGTGCCTACTGGGAGGCACTTCTTTACATACGACTCCAGCCAGAGAGGATTAGAAGAGAGGTCGTATTCATCACCATGTCCGTGAGGCCAAAACCCCATGTTCTGCAAACTCTAAGCGGAGGGTGCCCATTCTACTCTCCCCTTTTAAACCGAGGCCAGGGAGGGGGAGTAGGTCTCCTTCTGTGCGCTATAAAGACCTCCCTCCAGATTCTCACCCGTACTCCCAGGATCCCCTCACAAATCAGGCGCGTGCAACAGCACAAAGAACAGATTCTTCCTACCAGATTTGCAGAGCAGACCGCGGGGTGCTCCAACGTAAAGGCTAGCGGGTGAGGGGAAGTGATGAGGAATGCCGGCTTCCCAGGGCCTGTGGGTGACTCAATCCTGGTCTGAGAGCCACCGGAGCAGGTGTAATCTGCGCTCCTCCTGAGGGCCTTGGAGGGGTTCACAACAGCACTCCGGCACAACAAAGGAGCGGCCCCGCGGCTGCGCCGCAGCCCGGCGACCTCTCCACCATCAGGACCTCTCAAGCCTAGCGCCGCTCCTTTCTGCCTCAACCCGTTGGAGGCCGCGCCGAGCCCAGCTCCCCCGCCCCACCAAGCAGCGCTGCCTGCAAACCCTGGCCCGGACTCTCGCTTCGCTCCTGCGCGCAGATTTCCGGTGCCGAGAATAACGCCCACAGCCCAGAGGAGGGCGGGATGAACCTGACGGAGGTAACCCGGGATGCCTCCAATCACCGGTGTGCTGTTAGCGCTTGTCTCTGAATCCACGCCCTCCGCCTATAGCTCTAGGAATCTCTCATCTTTCCCAACTCTTTGGGCAACAATAATAGGTTTGATTTAACCGACATGTCTAGTCCACCGCACCTACTATTGGCAAGTTATTTTTTTATCTCGTGTATCTTATTGAATAGCGTGGCGTGTGCACTTAATGAGCGGATACTTTTTTCAAGAGTTTTAAAACAAGGTGTACCTCCTCCATACCATATTTGACAACATTTGGGGAACGCTCGCTGGAAAACATGCAGCATCTTTGACAGAATGGCAACACATTTAGGACGATTTGTTAAATAGTAAGTCGAGAATGTGTTCGTAAATGTCACTTCGTTTGAAAGTATTTTATTTGCGTTTAAAATTAGCATTTTCCATTTATGGATTTCTGAATATACAAGCTCAGATAATCTCCGAGAGGCATTTTATCTACATCTTAATTTGTACCAACCGACTGCGATCTTCCTTGCACAATGAAGTACAGCACTCTTTTCTAGTTTTCCACAATGGTGATGTGGTTACTTGGCCAACTACTTCTCCAAATCTTCATTATATTTAATTTCACCATAAGTTCATGTGCGCACCACCATCGGACCTAGTAAACGATCTTTGGGGTAAAGCCATAGCCATTTCTCTCTTTGTGTGCTTGGATGTTTGCATGGCACTTATGGTGCAATAAGGTAAAGGAGATATATATATATATATATAAAAACCAAAGGTTTCAGGGGCGTTATAGTTAGGAATTGGCATTTAAAAAACCTTAGAAATTCACTGAAAAAACCATAGGTTTCAGGGGCGTTATAGTTAGCTGGACATTTCCCTCGTACAAAACCCTAGAAATTCCCCTGTTATAGTTAGTTCAGCTAACTATAACTCGCGCCCCGCAATGCACTGCTGATGACGTCACATATTACATCACTCATGACATGGTCAGTGACATCACTGATGACATCACTGATGATATCATCCATGTGATAAATTAGTGCATCTTCTCACACCCTAATATAACCTTTGATACACCGACTCAAAATTTCAGACGGCCATTTTGAAAACCATAGATACTCCAATACCAATAACTACATACCCACTCATTAACTCTTAGGTCTACATACACCTCCACTCACTCACCTGTACAGTCACTCATACTTACATACTTACAGTCGCTCCGTACAAGACTATCATATGCATTTATACACCTATATAGACACTCACACACCGCCAATCATCCATTGAGGTACTGACACACCTAGTCAGTCATGCAAGTAATTAAACACAGTCCAATTTACTCACCTATACAGTTAAACACACTCAAGTTCACTTACTCATAAAAGTAGTACCACATTCTTACGCTGTTATACAATCATTGATACAAGCACACACTCATCCATACAGCCACTCTCACAATCACACATATACCCACTTGTATACTCTTACACACATATATACTGCCTTTCACATATGTAGTTAGTCACACATGTACCACTGAGATATACATTCAATCCCTAACACACCCATACATACACTCACCCAACCATACAGTCCATCACAGATGCACTCTTAAAACCATGCACCCATAGAATCACCCACTCACACATCTATGCATAGAGTCACACACACCCTACCCACACAAACACTCAGGCACCCATACAGATACTCAGACAACCAATCAATAACCCATATAGACACTCATATAGCTATTCACAAAACTATTCAGCCACTTATACACCTACACACAGACACATACAGACATTCACACAGTTTAGTCACTAGTCTGCAGTAAGATACATTTAATGACTCACTTATAGAGTCAGTTACGCACATAGAAATTCATCCATTCACACACTTGTACACCCACTCATTCTTCAACAGACCTTTCCCTATATATATTAAACATATTAAAACTGTACAGAAACACATACTCACTGGATGATGTAATCAGTGATGTCACTGACCATGTCATGAGTGATGTAATATGTGTCGTCATCAGCAGTGCATTGCGGGTGCGCGAGTTATAGTTAGCTGAACTAACTATAACACGGTAATTTCTAGGGTTTTGTACGAGGGAAATGTCCAGCTAACTATAACGCCCCTGAAACCTATGGTTTTTTTCAGTGAATTTCTAAAGTTTTTTTAAATGCTAATTCCTAACTATAACGCCCCTGAAACCTTTGGTTTTTTCAGTGAATTTCAAAGGTTTTTTAAATGCCAATTCCTAACTATAACATGCATGAAACCTATGGTTTTTTCAGTGAATTTCAAAGGTTTTTTAAATGCTAATTCTTATCTATAACTTATCTCTAAAGATATCATGTTTAATGATTTTGATTCCTAACTATAACTATCTACTGGCGACCGCCAGTAGATAATTACCTACTGGCAGTCACCAGTAGGTAGTTATAGTTAGGACCTATTTTCCATAGGAAATCTGCCACATTCTATTTGGAATAACGTTGGCGTCGATTGATGAATCTTCGCGAAATTTTCCAAACTTTTGGCCAGCTCCGGTCCGCTCCTACCCTGAAAATTTCACGGTGATTCGTCAAGCAGGGGCCGAGAGAAAAGGGGGGTCCCAAAATGCATTTTCCCCATGCATTTTCCCATAGGACCTGTTGACGCAGCTACAGCCCGAAGTGCTGAACGGAATTACACCAAATTTAGCAAAGAGGTAGTCCTCAGTTCAGACTCGTGCCTTTTGCTTAAATGGTATAAATCTGTTCAGTAGTTCCTGAGAAAATCAAAAGTAAAATCACATATATATCTGGGCGGAGCCTAACCACACATCTCATCGTGAGATCTGATTGGCTGTCAGCACTTCATCCAAGAAGTGTTGGCAGCCATCTTGGGACCAATATACATGATAGCACCTCATTAAAAAGCATTGCAGTTAATAGAAGGTTTTAAGACTTTAGTTACATTATAAATCAGTCAGTCAGTCAAATACTTTTGTTCGATTAATAAAAATCAAAAAAAGACATAAACAGAAAATCACATAAGATACAGGACAAAAAGTTAATCAGTTACAATAATAATCACATTGTTAAGATTAAAAAGGATTGAAGTGAACATATTTCATAGGTCCAGTTCAAGGTTAAAAAAATAAATAAAGTACAGTAATATAGATTCGATAAAAAGTCTAACAGGAATTGAGACTCCATAGATAGAAACCACCAACCCATTCACACCAAAGCAATCATGTTATGTCTTAACCGTGCGCTAACACGCTTCTTGTTTATACGGACAGCCGCAACTAGAAAACTTGCTACATAAAAAGCAATGCGAATGCTAGGTAAAAGTTGCAGAAACAAGAGCGCTGGCCGGACTTGTAAGAAACCAGCCCCTTTGAGAAGAGGTAACAGGTATTTTTTCCTAATCTGTGCATAGTGCTCGCAGAACATAATGAGATGTAGTGTATCTTGAGTAGAAAAATTATCGCAATCACATGGGGTTGCATTTTCAGGGGTAGCCCATGTGGGATACAAACCAAGCACAAGATGTATCAAGTTTAAGCGAAATTTGATTAGGAGAAACCTGTGAAAAGGACTGGTTACAAAGGCCAGATAGGGTTCCAGACCAGGAACAGTTAGAAGCACATAGTTCTTTCTAACTAATGGCTTTTTTAGTTCCAGGTCCTCCCTCGCAGCCGTAAGTCGAGTGACCAGAGCAATCTTAATCCCTATAACATCTTTCTTGTTGATACATTCAGGGGAATTAAATAGGTCTGGTCTACCCACTATTGCCAACATCTTTTTAACATAAGCCAGCCAGGGGATTCTATGGGCTCTGTCCAAGGCTAAACAGTCCTTAAGGATCAGGTGGTTTAAAGAAATTTCCTGGTAAAGCCAGGTTTTTAGCCAACAAATGACAGGTGCCACTTTAATTAGGTCTGCGACATACCCCACACCCAACTCTGAATGTATTGTGAAAGTGGGTGTGGACTGAGGGACGGACAGCAAAGATCTTAAAAACATATTCTCCATCCTCTGGATAGAATCGGTATTGGCGTAGCCCCAAATAGCAGAACCATAGGCGGCTATGGCCAAAGATTTGGCTTTATAGACTTTCAGAATAGCCTCCATGGGGCGAGCTCCCAGCTGTTTGGCAAATCCAAGTATTGCTGCGGCCGATCTTGCCACAGAGTTGCCTTTTTGTTTATGTTGCGGGCCCCATGTTCCTTTCTCGTCAAAGATTACCCCTAAATATGTAAAAATGGGGACCCTTTTTACTTCGCAACCTAGGCAAAAAAAAGATTTAGATTTCCTTTTCCTGCTGGCCTGACCAGTGATCATAACCTGAGACTTTTGGGTGTTAATTTTAAGATCTAAAGATGTCATGAAATCTCCAAAAGAGGCCAGTAATCTATCAAGGGCCACACCTGAACGTGCCAGGAGCACGGCGTCGTCAGCGTATAGGAGAACTGGGATCTTAGTATCTCCTGCACGCGGAACGTCCACCGCTGAGTTGGCCAAAGCAGGGTCCAGGGTATTTATATACAGTGTGAAAAGAAGGGGTGCCAATATGCACCCCTGCCTAACACCCCTCTCTGACCTAAAACAGTTGGTACACCTTCCTCCCTGAGTAACTCTCACTGAGGCTAATAAACCGCAGTGAAGGTCCGCCAAGAAACCAACCAGAGGGGGATCCACCCCTATGTCCAATAGGATTCTCCACAGCTTTGACCTGTTAACCAAGTCAAAAGCTGAGGAGAGATCCATAAAGGCCATATACAAGGACCCCTCCTTTGCGATGGTATATTTGCAAATAAGTAAATGAAGGTTTAAACATTGATCCAACGTGCTCCTGTTAGCCCTAAAACCATATTGAGCATTTGATAGTATACTACTGCCCTCAGGCCATGTGGTCAGTCTGCCCAAAATGACTCTGCCTAGGATTTTAACAGCAGAGTCAATTAAGGAAATGGGCCTATAACAGGCCGGATCGCCCCTCTGACCTTTTTTAAAAATTGGGATAATAATAGACTTAGCCCAGGACTCAGGGATATTCTTGTCTCTAGCGGCATTGAAAACATTTGTTAATATTTTGGTCCAGAATTTAGGAGCAGACTTATATAAGTCTGCAAGGACACCATCTGGTCCCGGAGCCTTATTTTTGGGTGTCTCATAAATGGCTTTTTCCACATCCTCCTCCCTAAAGACCGACACTAGACCAACCTGTTTAAAAGGTAATGACCCTTCTAGATGCCCCGGTGAGTGTGAGCTATAAATCTTTTCAAAGTGAGCTAACCACTGCTCGTCAGGGATACTACATTCCATGGGCAAGTTCTCAATACCGGAGAAATAAGAATGATTAATCACTACCCAGAATTTTGAACTATCCCGCAGGGTTTCTTGTGACTGTAAGTTATTCCAAGCATCTTCCTTGATCTCATTTTTGCGGGCTGTGATGGCCTGTTTATATTGTTTCCTCAAGGATACAATCAATGGTCTGTTTCTCGGTGTTTCCTTTAATGCCTTTAAAAGAGCAGAGTGAGCCTTAGTACAATTAGTGTCAAACCATTTTTTTCCTATTTGACCCCCTGATTTAATTTTTACCAAAAGGGCATTATCTACTTGTAGGCAAATAGAATTAAAGGCTTCAACTATCCTCGAGTTGGCATTAGCATGATCTAAGCATATGGCCACCTCCAGTTCAACCTTGTAGGAAAGTAATCGGTGTCACTTTAGCCCATTTCAGCCTCCTATCCTGGTCTTTTTAGACAAGATCTGTTGTCCTTGCAATTCTTATATCTTTAAAAACCAGTGACCCTCCCGGAAGAGCCTCAATTATTACGGGGTTATGGTCGTTAAATACAGAGTCTTCTACCCTGTAGTTTAAAACCAAAGGCAAAATCGAAGTCGAAACAAATATGTAATCAATGACTGATCCTGAATCTATACCTTTAAATGTAAAAGACCTCTCCCCTTTCGTGCAGCAGCCGGATTCAAAGAGGTTTGAGGAAGCCAAAAGGCTCTCCAAAACCTCACCTTTTTAGGTCTCGCGAGCCAAAGGCTTGAAGAGACATTTTGTATGTGGGATTTTCAAAGTGCTACCCACAGTCTTTTGGCTGGCCTAAACCTTGAGTGCACGATCACATGCACGTGCACAGCTGCTCCTCTGCTCATTGCATTCCCCCTCCCTTCTCACCCAGCCCTTTGATGCTCTGCTCGATTACTTTCACTTTCGCCGCTTTGACCCTTGCATTCCCCCCTCCCTTCTCACCCAGCCCTTTGATGCTCTGCTCGCATCTCCCTCCTCCCTGGGCGTGAAGGGAGACAGAGCCATCCTGCATGATTAATGGCTTTTTTTTTTACTGGTGCTAATCTCAGCTACTTCACACAGATGGGCGCCAACAGAGCAAAGTATTTGTGAGGTTATTTAACTTCAGTTAAAGGGGTTTGCGTTTGGCGACGAAATCCCACTAGAAATAACTCTGCCTCCTGAATATGGCTTGATTTAAAAAGAAATACATTTTGCACGCAGCTCCCAAAAGAAAAAAAACGGGGGGTCTGAGTGCTTACTTGCACCCTAACGTCGGGGTGAAATCGTTCAACAAAAGGCATTTATTTTAGTGTGCGGATGACAAAGTTTTTTTTTTTTTTTTTACTGCAGCCCACTTTGATTTTTTTATGCATTTCTTTTCCTTATCAAAATTCGCACTCTTTGAGTTGGTCACAAATGTAGTAAAAATGCCAGCCGAAGGAGGACTCGCTTCCAGACTACTTGAGGTTGCCTCCTTTCCACTGAGCGGCTTTGAAGCACTGGTCCCTCCCTGCCTGTTGGAAGCCTCGAGGGCCTGGGCAGACGCTGAGTTGATTGATGTGTCGAGCACAGAGTTATTATAAATACATCCTCCTCTGAACCCGACTGAGTTTTTTTTTTTCAACAGCGGGGCAAGAACGCACACAGGAGGCGTGCCCTGTACAAACACAGGTGTCCCCGCTCAACTTGTACACGAGACGTTTTCGGCTGGGCGGGGCCGAGCGCCCCAGTCTGCCCGTGGAGTTTTAAAACAACATACTTCACGTAAAACCCAGGCCAGCGTTCCTCGGAATCCTTGTTTGATAACGCCACTAGCCGGTGAGATAGCTCGGTGGGATAATGTGTCTGATGCGTGAATCTTTTTGAAACCAGAGGGCTACAGGTTCGACTGCTACCAGCAGATCCGCGGATTCAGTTCTAGATCCGCGGATTCCATCATAACCTGTGACATTGCATCTTCTACAGAGATCTGTCTGTCGCAAACCCCAGTCCCTTTAACAGAAGCATAAGAAAAAGGCATCTCTTGAAGGGTTTTGATTCTAGTCCACAGAGCACGATTTCCAAATCCAGTGGGTTGGGTTTAGCAAGTGGGATAAGGCACCTGCAGCAGAGGACTGTGAGCATCCTACAGGCCACTGATTTCGATTCCTATAGCACAGCTCAGCAGGTTGACACATCTGCTGCAGAGGTCTGTCTGTCACTTGCAGGTCACAGTTTATATCCACACTGGTGTAGTTGATGTGTGTTATTGTATTCAACATTTGTAGCGTGTCAGCAGCAGCAGTACATAACTGATGACGAGCAAAGGTTACTGTGATATCGTATCTTCAGCGTTTCAAGACTATTTAGACTGTGCCAGATTTGTTTTTTAGTTATAAAACTCGCATTTGCACCTTAACGTCGACTTTTTTATGACGTTTGTGATTTTTCCTGGCTTTTGTGAAAATGTTACAACTGTAACAAGCATGTACAATGCAATAGGTCTCGCATTTACGCGAGTTTGAGCTATTCACATTGCAAATAACAATGCCTTTTATTTGTGTTTTCGTTTTTCAAACATAAATAAAAGGCATCGTCATTTACAATGCCAATAGCTTAAACTCGCGTAAATGCGAGACCTATTGCATTGCAAATGCTTGTTTAGTATGTTCAAAGTGTGTGGGTGATGAATTGGGAAATCCCTCATCATCATCCACAATGCAACCCAGACTGCAGGGATGGATATTAAAGTCACCCATCAGGATGACCTCAAAGCTATTATGTGACGCTCTGAATTTGTCCAGAACCTCCCCCAGAGATTCTAGATGCTGGTTTAGACTGACACTATTTAAAGAATTATAAAAATTAATAAGAAACAGGGTAGGGGAATTTACAACCACTAGTTCTACGACCAGGCAATGTTGGGAACCTGATTCTAACTGTTTAGCAGAACCTTTTAAATTCAATGAGACCAGGAGTGCGAGGCCCCCCCTCGCCCTACCCGCCAGGCTGGGTGTGGCTGGGATATAAAAATTGACATAACCATCCAAGAAGAAACTGTTCGAAGTATCCCAGGTCTCTTATAATGCAATAATATCGTGTGACTTGACATATCCAGCCCATATCTCGTCTTGGGTTTTAGATCTAATGCCTGCAATATTCCAACTTAAGATCTTACATGTGGTCTTAGTACAGGACTCATTCGCTAGTGTATTTACCTCGCTTCTACCCTTAAACCCTCCTGTAAGGGTGTTTAGTATAGGGGACATAATAGGGGGCAACCCCTCTAATGCCGGTCAAGCTAGGGCTACCGGATAACATACGTTGTTGGTAAGATCAGAGGAGTATGTAGCAGGCATTGGGTTGATTCCCCGTCTTGCCTGGTCGTGACCAGATCTTGCAGAGACATTAGAATTAAAATTATAAAAATACCCCAAATCATGTACCCTTATTTCTGACCGGTCACATATGAATGAGTGATCACAGATAAAAAGCACCACACGTCTATCCGCAAAGTTAATAATGATGGAATCCCCTGGGACATCTTTAGGTCTAGGGCCCACCCAGCTGACTCTTCTGGCAAAGAGAATCTTCCCGTCCATTAAGTTCGGGATCGGTCTATTCTTACTTAGCCAGAAAATAACTTTATTTTTAAGTTGTTGGTAGGATTCCGCTATACCATCTTTCAGTTCGGGGACACCAGTCAGAACGATAACATAGGGTGTAGAGTCTGGGGGGAGATGAATGTGAATATTGGGGGATTTATTAGTTCTATCCCCAGAATCCATATTTACACCTTTATGCACATCCTTAGTTACGGTGTTAATGCCTGATAGACCCCTTATGCTAACCCTATCCTGAGTGCCACCTTGAATAGTGGCGATATCTTTAAGCAGAGTGCTAGGGGGAGCAGCCCTGGAATTAGTTTTAGAGGACGCAACAGGGGCAGAGGGAGAAGATGGCAGGACAGAAAAAGTAGGATTAACCCTAATGAGATTATCACTTTCCTTATTGACTAATTTGATAACATTTTTCAATGAACAGAAATTATCTAACATGGTTTGCTCAAGTCGTTCGACCTTTTCATTAACCACTTTTACCCTTTCCAAGAGTGGCAGTAATAAAGAACGGACCATTTGCTCGATCTGAAAAATCAGATCGCCATGTTGAGGCAGGTCCGAAGGTCTATTGTTAATCTCGCCCAAAAGTGAGTTATCAACAGCTTGAGCCTCACCTGTTACCAATGACAAATTTGTAGTAATATTAGGGTGCTTTGCCTGTCTCCCTTCCTGAGTCAGACCATCTCTTTTCCTTTTAAGGATAGCAGGCTTAGCTACTTTTCTACTGGCTCTTGTCTGGGGGTAGCTAGAGACAGGTTTAGGAAAATTAGAAGCGCTACCTATTATGGTGGCAACTTCTCCCGGTGCATCAATCAAGTCATTTTGGGCAGATGATATAACATTGCTATCCCCGGTATTATCCCGCTGCGCTTGTTCACCTAGAGCCTGCATACCTAAATTCTTAGGGGATTTTGCTAGAGCAAGTGCTCCCAAAGACGAGCGTTTAGCTTGAATTAGCTCTGAGGGTAAACGGCGCTCAGTAATAGCCAGTTCATGCTCTAGCACTGAAACTGCTCTGGTAATGAAATTATCAAGGGTACCAGACACAGACCCACACCTTCCGGTGTGCTTCCCCTTGGCCGCCATCATGTACTTAGGGCGCACCAGTGGGAATATGGTGTCAAAACAGTGTCAACAGTACACAAAGAGCAAACATGCAAAAAGGGTTTCACCATAAACCTTTCAAATTAATAAATAAAACCTCAGATCTCAATTACAAACACAATAAACGCTACCATATGATGTAAACAGCGTGAGAGCTCAATTCTACCTTCTACGCTGGGACACATATGACAGTGTTAGGGGGTTGGCCCAGCCCAGTCAGGAACAGTCAGGGACGAGCAAGGACGGGCCCGCCCTTGGCCCGGGCTTTGCCCGCGCGCGTCCCGCGCTGCGGGGGCACCTCGTGGGCTTTATCGTGGCCCGGCGCTGCCGCGTAGCGTCACTGGCGTGCGCGGCCGCCGAGAATGCAGGGAGTTGTAGGCCGTTCCCCTCACGGCGGCGTTCAAACCTGAATGGCGCCGAAAACACAGTCCGCTTCTCAGGCTGCCGCTGCGCCGTTCCCCTCACGGCTGACCAAAGTTCTGTCCACAGGTAAGGCGTCCCCTTATAAATCTTTGTTGATGGTACCATACTAATTTTAGGAATTCTGGTGTGTTCTAAGGTGATTTTACCATGTGAAAAGGCCTTCTGCTGTGATATCATGAATCATGTTTGAGAGAGAACTATTTTCTCAGGCTTTTCCCACAGAGGTTTGGAAGGTGATATATAAGCTAAACTGAGAGCATATTTTCTGTAAATTCACATTATCTTTCTCAGTCATGTGAGAATGAAGTCTGACATTCTCAGTAAAACATGTACATCCAACAAGGGCAGCGACTGTCAGTTGATTCCTTTGTGTTCTACTGCAGCTTCCCAGAGTGTTCTAAAGAACAACTAGAGCGCTAACAGTCCTACTTATGACAAACGTATGGCACACCTGAAGCCATCTTGGTTGGAATAAAGTGGTAACTCTTAAAACATTTAATTTAAAAAGGAACAAAATGAGGGGGTTCATTTTGCCATAGAAAGTATAATTAGTGCTGCAGAAAGAAAAATTAGGGCACATTTTGAGTGACTTCTCAAATTCTCTTCTATTTCATAAAAAAATTCTGACATGCAGACTGAAACATGCACTTTCAATACCAGCAGCAGACTACCCCGGTGAGCAGTAGCTTTACTACAGTGATCTAATAAGCAACTAGAGTGCTAACATTCTGACTTATGGCAAATGTGTGACACATCTGAATGCCTTCTTGATGGAATCAAAGTAAAAAAATGAAAGTATTTCCTACTGAGGAGACTGTAGTAAATGAGGAAATTAGGAAACACCATAACAAATAAATCTCCCAAAATGGCCACTAGAGACAAAAGAGCCCAAATGTAGCCCAAATATCACCCAGATGTAGCCCAAGTATAGCCCAATGACAGAATGTCCCAGAGTGTTCTCACGAACAACTAGAGTGCTAACAGTCTTACTTATGACAAAAGTATGGCACACCTGAAGCCATCTTGATTGGAATAAAGTAACACTTAAAACATTTAATTTACAAAGGAACAAAATGAGGGGGTTCATTTTGCCATAGAAATTATGATTAGTGTAGCAGAAAGAAAAATTAGGGCACATTTCGACTTCTCATATCCTCTTCTATTTCATAAAAAAATGGTGACATGCAGACTGAAACATGCACTTTGAATACCAGCAGCAGACTTCCCTGGTGAGCAGTAGCTTTACTACAGTGATCTAATGAGCAACTAGAGTGCTAACATTCAGAATTTATGGCAAATGTGTGACACATCTGAATGCCTTCTTGATGGAACCAAAGTAAAAAACTGAAAGTATTTCCTACTGCAGAGGAGACTGCAGTAAATGAGGAAATTAGGAAACTTCATAACAAAGAAATCTCCCAAGATGGCTACCAGAAACAAAAGAGCTCAAATGTAGCCCAAATATCACCCAGATGTAGCCCAAGTATAGCCCAATGACAGAATGTCCCAGAGTGTTCTAACGAACAACTAGAGCGCTAACAGTCTTACTTATGACAAAAGTATGGCACACCTGAAGCCATCTTGATTGGAATAAAGTGGTAACACTTAAAACATTTAATTTACAAAGGAACAAAATGAGGGGGTTCATTTTGCCATAGAAATTATGATTAGTTCTGCAGAAAGCAAAATTAGGGCACATTTTGACTTCTCAAATCCTCTTCTATTTCCTAAACAAATTCTGACATGCAGACTGAAACATGCACTTTTAATACCAGCAGCCGCCTTCCCTGGTGAGCAGTAGCTTTACTACAGTGATCTAATGAGCAACTAGAGTGCTAACATTCAGAATTTATGGCAAATGTGTGACATATCTGAATACCTTCTTGATGGAATCAAAGTAAAAAACTGAAAGCATTTCCTACTGAGGAGACTGCAGTAAATGAGGAAATTAGGAAACTTCATAACAAATAAATCTCTCAAGATGGCCACCAGAGACAAAAGAGCCCAAACGCAGCACAAATATCACCCAGATGTAGCCTAATGACAGAAGTGTGCAAAACACTTATTTTTTGTGTATTTGCAGTTTTATATAGTGCAGACTTGTCAGGTATTGGAGTGCTTTACATGAGCATTGGTTACATCACACAAGATCAAATTAATTTTGGTTGTAGACATGGGGAGATTAAGTGATTTGACCAGAATCACAGAATGTTGAGCTGAAGCAGAAACTCCAACCTGGTCCCCCAGTTGCAAAGTCTGCAGCTCTGGAAGTAACACCACATCCTCTCCCCTAGGTGCAACATTTAATCAAGTGGTCAACTGGATAAAAAAACATAAAGATTACAAATTAAAAGTTCTTTGTCGCTATTTGAAAACTCAGAAAAAATGTCCTCATTTTAGTTTTTTAGAGCACTAACCATAATTTTGATGCAAATAAGACCCTCTCATATATGTAATTTCTAAAGGAAATACTCTAGGTATTACAGTTTTGATTACATCAAGATGACGTCAGGCGTTCCACACTTTTGTAATAAATATAGAATGTTAGCAATCTAGGTGTTCATTGGGATACTGTTGAGAGGCAGAGGCCAGGGGCACGGACTCTGAAAATTGAAGGCAGGTAGGAGAGTACAGATGCAACAATGTGACCACACTGGGCAGGCAGGAAGGGCAGTGGCAGCACAACAGACTATGGAGGGCAATGGAAAGGGGGGCAGGGGCAACAAACCAACAATACAGGACTGGCAAGAGAGGCTGTGGCAATATAATAGACCATTGTGGGCAGAAGGAAGAGGCAGTGTTAGTACAACCATACATGCCAACAGACCCGTTTCAGCCAGGAAACACCCAATGTTTTTAAGCTCAAATGGGCTTTATTTGATCTATCTCCTGTCTACAATCTCCTCTTTTTCAATGTAACTCAAAGGGGAAAATCAATACCCCAGTTTTTTTTCAAAATCTCCCTCTTACCAAGTTCAAAATGTTCGCAAATATGGTACATTGGATCATGGTAGACAGGAGGAATTGGGGTAGGGACATGGACTCGGATAACAGAGGACAGGAGGGACATGGAGAGGTGCACCAAACGGACCCTACAGGGCAAGCATCAGGGTGTGCAGCAGCACAATACACCACACAGCGCATGCGGGACGGGAGTGCAGCACAACAATCCATAAAAAGCAATAGGGAGAGGACAGGACAGGACCATGCACATGGACAACAGAGAACAGAGGGGAAAGAGGCAATGGTAGCTAGCTGACCATAATGGACAGACAGGAGAGAAAGCTGCAGCATAACAGACCATAAAGGGCAGGAGGGACGGATCAGGGGCATTACAATGGAACAGACAAGCCAGGAGGAAGGGAATAGGGGTCTGCACATGGAAACAGAGGGCTGGGGGCAAGGGGGCAGGGCAGGAGCAGCAAGATGACCATGGAGGTCAGGCAGGATGGGCACTAGAAACAAGACACACCATGGAGAGCAACAATGAGACTATGATGGCATACATACAGACCATGGAGGGAAGGTGGGAGGGGGTCAGGGGCAGCTAGCTGACCACACAGGGAAGTGGGAGGGGCCATGGCAGCACAGAAGACCATGCATGGCAAGCGGGAGGGTTAGTGGCAGCACAATGGCTATGATGGGCAAGAAGGAGGGTGCAGGGGTATGCACAAAGGACCATGAAGGATAGAAGGGAGGATCAGGACCTGGGCACAGACAAGAGAGTTCAGGGGAAGGGGCCTCACAACAGACCGCGCGGGGCAGGCAGGAGAAGCAGTTGCAGCACAACAGACCAGGGAGGGTAGAAGGGTGTGGCAGTAAAATGGACCATGGAGGACAGGAGGAAGGGGATAGGGGCATGGCATGTGGACAGGCAGGGTGGAGGTGGCAGGGACAGGTTACAGTCATCTGACAATACTAGGCAGGTGGGAGGGGAGTGGCAGCTCAACAGAACACTCGGAGTAGATAGGAGTGGCAGGTCCATGGAACATGGTGGGCAAAAAGGATGGAGCAGGGGCATGCACAAAGACATCGGAGGGTTGGGGGAAGGAGAATAGGGGCAGCAAGCTAAGCACAGAGGCTAAGCAGGAGGTCAATGATGGGCCATAGAATTGGGCAGTGGAGGACAGGAGGAGTGGACTGGTACATCATGCTAAATGGAAGGCAGTGGCAGCACATCAGACCATGCATGGCAGGAGGGAGGAGGCTAGTCCATGGATTCAGACAACAGAGGATAGGGAGGAGGTGGATGGGGCAGCAAGCTAACTGTTCAGAGAAGGTGGGTATTAGGAACTTTATTGTTTTTAAAATGTGTGTCTGTGCGAACTACTTAAAATATGAACAAGTATGCAGCATAATCTCACTTTTATTCAGGAAGAAGAGGATGTTTGTGATTGTGACTCCGGGCTCATTTGGCAGAAACACCCCCTGACCCTCCACCCCCCATCGCAAAATGTAATGCCCGTAAAAAAGGGTAGGTGGACGCAGTGTTATATAGTGTTATATAGAACATAGTCCTGAGAGCACGATTGAAAATGAAAAATAGATATAGTATATGGTATAAACTATGCACCAAAAAGTGTGATATAAGATGAACCGGGGCGTGAAATATAATATGCAATACATTGTACGCGAGATAGCACAGGCACTACCGCGTGCTCTGCGATATGCGCCTTAGAGTGTAATATGCACAGGGCAGTGTTGTGTATAACCTAACAAGTCTCTAAAGTTGTAATATAAAATATGTGCTGGGGAGTGTAACATTGCATATGCACTGTGACAAAGATATGGATCCCAGATTGTAATATGTATGGCATAGCGCTGTGCGTTATAACATAGGCATCGAGGAAGGCACTTTAGATGGGGCAATATAACCCGTGCGAAGGGAAGTGTGGCATGACATATTCACGGGGTGGTGTTACAGTGCACATGGGCTAGAGAGTGTCATAGCATACGCACTAGCTGGTCGAATACAACACAGAGGTGTGAGGCACTCGGCGGGCACTGGTGGGTGTAACACAGCATTGGGCTCATCCAGGAGCACTCTGTGACTCTCAAGTGAGATTCGTCTCCTTTCCAGAGAGTAAAATAAAAAGTATTACACATCCGGCGGTGGATGTGTGTTTTATTAACCGTGAGGGGGGTTTCTTGCATAGTTTGGTAGAAGTTTTGTCGAATCCCCTTTGAATGGCTTGGTGTGCGTGTATATTAAATGTGCCCATCAATAGCTACCCATGTTTGTATAAATAAACGACAAGGGTGTCTACTTGGAGAGTACCCAACGGCGGGGGCGCCGGGATTAGGCACGGTAGGGCGTCAGACACGTCAGAGCTTCACTAGCGGTATAAATACATTCCATGTGGATTCATTCTATGCATAGTCGCCTTTTAATGAATATCACGCAAATTGTCATGGTGATAGGTACATACGGTTTATCCAGCATGTCCTAGGTGTTTCTATAAATATATATTTTGTAAAAATAATAAAAAACAAAGGCCGGCCCCGGGGGATGGGGTCCCCGGGGCCATAAGTGGCCTGAGGAGGGGGGCAACGCAGCCCCCTCCTAAATATTTTTTTTTAAAAAGGCCATGACCCGGGGGTTGGGGTCCCGGGTGACGATTAAGGCCTTGGGAGGGCCAAATAAATTTTTTTCAACAAAAAAAATTAGGGTGCAGGCCCTGGGAGATGGGGTCCCCAGGGCCAGTAAATTAGAAAAAGAAGGGGGGCCACACAGCCCTCCTTCTTAAAAAAATAAAATAAATAAAAGACCGGCATCGTGCCGGAGGCCACGCCCCCTTCCTTGCAGCACTCTGCAAACGCCCCCCCTGGCCAGTTGTAAGTTGGGGAATTGATTCCCCTTCAATACTGAGGGTCCCTGAGGGCCAACTAGCCCAACGGGTATCTCCAGTATGCGCCAGGGAGCTGTGTTGCAGACAGGTGTTCTGAGGCCACGCCCCTTTTTACACCTCTATGCAACGCAGCTCTGTGGCGCTTACTGGAGGTACCTAGTGGGCTAGTTTGACCCTAGGGACCCTTAGGATTCAAGGGGACTTAATCTCTCAACTTAGAACGGCCACAGGGCGCGTTTATACAGTGGTGAAGGGAGGGGACGGGGCCTGAGGTGACGTGTGCAAACACGCCCTGTGGCGCGTTTTAAGTTAGGGAAATAATTCCCTTTCAATCCTAAGGGACCCTGGGGGCCAACTAGCCCACCAGGTGCTTCCAGTAAGCGCCACTGCTCTGCGTTGCAGAGAGGTGGTGCAGGCCGTGCCCCTTTTTACACCTCTCTGCAATGGCGCTTACTGGACGAACCTAGTGGGCTATTTTGCCCCTAGGGATCCTCAGGATTCAAGGGAACTTAATCTCCCAACTTAAAAAACGGCCACAGGGCGTGTTTACACAGTGGGGAAGGGCGGGGCGGGGCCTGAGGTGACGTGTGCAAACACGCCCTATGGCGCGTTTTAAGTTGGGGAAATAATTCCCCTTCAATCCTGAGGGTCCCTGGGGGCTAACTAGCCCACCAGGTGCTTCCAGTAAGCACCACTGAGCTGCGTTGCAGAGAGGTGGTCCAGGCCGTGCCACTTTTTACACCTCTCTGCAACGCAGCTCTGTGGCACTTACTGGAGGTACCTAGTGGGCTAGTTGGACCCTAGGGACCCTCAGGATTCAAATAAACTTAATCTCCCAACTAAAAACGGCCACAGGGCGTGTTTACACAGTGGGAAAGTGAGGGGACGGGGCCTGAGGTGACGTGTGCAAACACGCCCTGTGGCGCGTTTTAAGAGGTAGTTTTAATCCCCTGTCCTATTATATACTAGGGGCTTACAGAGGAGGTCATGCTGATCACAGGGGGACCCCAACGCATAGTGTTCCCTAGCGTATGTAGGTGTTTTCACTGTATTCTGAGTGTCTTTTAACATAGCACTGGCTCTAGGACTGCTTAGGCAGACTCAGTTACCACCAGTATCCGTCTGAAAATGTAGAGGGTACAGGATGATTTTGCAACAAGGCTTCTTTCTGCTCTTCTGTTTGTTCTTTCTGCACGTTATCCTTCTTCCTGCACTTTTCTTCGTCTTTGAGGACTTCTGTTGCTTCTTTCTGCATTTCTTTTTTTTCTTTCTGTGCATTTTTTCTTCTTTCTTCACATGTCCTATCTCTGTAGGCATAGTTAGAAATTAGCATTCAAAAAACCTTTGAAATTCACTGAAAAAACCATAGGTTTCAGGCACGTTATAGTTAGGAATTAGCATTTAAAAAACCTTAGAAATTCACTGAAAAAAACATAGGTTTCAGGGGCGTTATAGTTAACTGGACTTTTCACTCGTACAAAACCATTGAAATTCCCCCGTTATAGTTAGTTCAGCTAACTATAACTTGCGCGCCCGCAATGCACTGCTGATGACGTCACATATTACATCACTCATGACATGGTCAGTGACATCACTCATGACATCACTGATGACATCTCAAATGTGATAGAGTGGCAGACCTCCTCTCCCCCTAATATAACCTTTGATACACACATTCAAAAATAGAAACTAAAATTTTCAAAACAATGGACATACCAATATCAGTTACAACAACCTATTCAGTAATTCTAAGATCCACATACACTCATTCACCAACAGTCCTGTACAGTCACTCATACATGTACTCACTCATCATATGTACTCATACACCTATACATCCTGTTACACAACACCACTCATCCATAGAGTTACTCACACACATAGTCACTCATGCTAATAAAGAATCAAACATCCATTTACTTGCATATACAGTTATACACACACCACCACACTTACTTCTACAGAAATTTACACATACTTAGTCTTTTAAACAATCACTTATAGAAACACATACTTATACATGAAGGAACTCTTTCAATCTCTCACTCTCACATATACTCACTTATATACACCAATAGTCACATATACTAGTTTAAAACATATGTAGTTACTCATAAATACACTATTGAGACAGTCATTCACTCACTAACACACCCATGCACACACTCATCCACCCATACAGTCCTGCACACATGCTCTCTGTAACACATACAAACAGTGAGTCACTCATTCATGCACCTATGCACTACGTAATACCCCCCACCGAACCATACAGACACTCAGACACTCATACTGATACTCAAAAAACCAACTAATAACCTATATAGACACTCATGTAGCTACTCACCAACCCATGCAGCCACTTATACACAAAGTGAGAGACTGATACAGATATTTACATATTTAAACATTACTCACTAAGCCATGTATTCACTAAGATACACTTAATCAGTCAGTTATACAATCAAGTTTTCAAAAACAAATCATCCATTTAGACACTTATATACCCATTTATTCTTCCATCAACCTTGAGATATACATATATAAACATATGTAATTTTCAGAAAAACACACATTCGCTGGATGATGTCATCAGTGATGTCATTTGAGATGTCATCAGTGATGTCATGAGTGATGTCACTGACCATGTCATGAGTGATGTAATATGTGACGTCATCAGCAGTGCATTGCGGGCGCGCGAGTTATAGTTAGCTGAACTAACTATAACGGGGGAATTTCAATGATTTTGTACGTGTGAAAAGTCCAGCTAACCATAACGCCCCTGAAACCTATGTTTTTTTCAGTGAAAATATATATATATATATATATATATATATATATATATTTTTTTTCTTAATCCTAGTGGACCCACTTGAACCTCTCAGTTTTGCATGACACTTGTTCTGACAGCCTTGAAAAAGTCCATAGTGCTGAAACACATCAGCTGTATCTGTTCTTCAGAGATCTCCAGCGGTTACTCGCAACCTAATAGATCTAACAAGGAGCAACATATTTCTGCAGCATCTGTGTTACCTGTGTACAGTTTGCAACAAATATTTATTTATTTATTTGAAAAGTTTTATAAAGCGCGAACAAGACCCAGACGCGTATCGGAGCGCTGTACAAATAAGAAACTAACATTGACATGAAGAAACAGTATGAGGACAATACAATAAGACAATATAAGAGGAACCGGAAGATAAAAAGTAAATGTGGGTGCTAGGGGAAAACGAGGTAGCACGTGATCAAACAGGTAAAAGCCCCACTAGACTGGGCCGTGCAGGTTTAGCAGCGCACTAAGTCAAAAGAACAACAAAATACATTTCAAAACAAAAAGTAAAAATTATTGTCAAGCATACATTTCAAAACACAAAGTAAAAATGATTGTCAAGCAAGAGAAGGAAGTGTCTAGCAAATGACATAGAGGCTAGTGTTGATGATGTTCATCCAAAAGTAGCCATTTGACCTGTTTTTTGAAAGAAGCAGTCGAGGGGTTGGTTCTGGTCTCCGTCAGAAGGGCATTCCAAATTCTTGGAGCCAGCCCTCAGAAGGTGCGATTGTAAGTTCTTTTTTTGTTGAATTTAGGTGGTTTCAGTAGTAGGGTATTGGAGCTTCTTAAGTTCCGACTGGAACCGGAGAGCTCAAATTTTTTTGCCAGGTAAACGGGGCTATTGAAATGTATCGCTTTATGCCCTCGTGGAAATCAATAGTCATCCTCCGTCGTTATTGAATGAGGAAATTAGGTGCCTTCAGTACGCAGACGATCTAGTAGTCTTAAGTCAAACTCCAATCGGCTTACAACAAGGAATGAGTGCCTTAGCAAAATATTTGACAGCACAAGGGCTAGAATTAAATTTATTAAAAACAAAGGTCGTACGGCTAGTGGTTGCCAAAAACAAAACCAAGAAATTCCTATGGCATATAGAGGGGAAAAAAGTCGATGCAGTCGCCTCCTACAAATATCTTGGATTCTCGGTAGAACAAAAATTGAGTTATAAATCACAGCTCATCTCAATGAGGTCAAAATCTCAAGACCTGATACATGGTTTTAACGTATTAAAAAAGAAACTAAGCTGGCCATCATGCGGCAATTTATTAACAGTCATGCAAGCACAGTTAATGCCAAGAGTAACCTATTTCACTGAAATAATGAAAGGATGTGACATCCCCGCCTTGAACAAAATACAAACAAAAGTCTACAAAAAATTTTTCAGATCCAACAAAGTGCATCACCTGCCCAGGTGCGGCTAGAGTTTGGCTTATTAAATGAGGAATTTCACAGCAATGGCGCCTTCATGAAATTATGCTGGAGGTTGCGTGCTTCTGAAAACGGGACCATAGACCACCTATGCTGGACAGAAATAGACAGACAAAAAGAAAAAGCAAGGATCCTGGGATAGTTATTTAAACCAGGTGATAGAGGACCTCTCTGCCCAAGACATTTGGAATCTTAGTATAGGAAAAAAGGCATTCAATAAACTAATAAATACGACAATAAAATCCTTGTCTCACTCAGCGGATGAGAATACCTTACTGCAAAGACAGCATGCCTGGACGGTTATCAGCTCATATGGGAAAAGGAAGCCTCAGGAATATCTATCAGCCTTTTTCTCGCTTACCCTAAAACATCAATTTATGAGGCTGCGTCTTGGCATGTGGGAAACAAAAGATTTAATCCCAGCATGGAAGGATAAAAGGGAAAATCGAGACTGCAGACTATGCGGATACAAAGACGAATCTATTCAACACATTTTTTGTGTATGCCCAAAGTTATTAAAAGAACGAAGTCTCTATTAAAAACACTATTGAATAGTTTGAATATACGATCATGTAGAGAAGCTGTAATCACCTGGCTCACCTGGACCTCAATCCCCCTAGTATGCAGGGGGGTGAAACTTTTAAATGTGTATTTAAAAGAAAGCGGTTTAAACTCTGTGGAGAGCGAAATCAATTTTCAAATACTATTGGACAACCAGAAAAATTTCGAAGAGTTAAATGCCATTTAATAATAAGGATGTTAGAAATACATGAACTTCTTAAACCTTTGTTTTAAATAAAATTTTAAACATCTGTTGCACAAAAGTACCTTATAGACTAACTGTGTAAAATTCTACTAATGATTTTATGTGTTTATATAAGTATGTAGTAGTACTATTTTTAAATGTCATTTGGTGTAATGGTTTTTGTTTTTTAAAAGACCGATCACCCTAAATAAAAATCTTGTATTGCTTTATGTGACAGACAAGCTATCTTGAAGCGGATCCTTGCTTCAAAGGGAAGCCAGTTAAGTTGAATTAAGTCAGGTGTAATATGCTCATGCTTTCGGGAGCCTGTGATTAGTCTGGCCGAGGGTTTTAGTGTAGCTCTTAGCGCAGCTAACCTAGATTTAGGAAGCCCAGCTAGGGTCACCAAGCCATATTCCACTCGTGCGATAACTAGGGATTGGACTGCTGACTGGATGTCCTCGGGAGGTAGGAAAGGTTTGATTTTCCTAAGGGTGTTGAGCTGATGATTGGCACTCCTAATGGTGGCACTGATGTGACCTTGCATGTTTAGGAATTTGTCCAGGATGACACCTAAAGAACAATCGGAGTCCACCATATGAGGGGTACAGTTGAGTGCTGAGATTTTTTTGATCCAGTTTTGCAGGGGTTAATCAGGAGAAATTCTGTTTTGAGGGTATTTAGTAACAGATGATTATGTGTTAGCTATTGTTGAGTTTTTTGAAGTGCCCCATTAAGAATTTTAATGTCATCTGGAGAGGAGATCTTCAAATACAGTTGAATGTCATCCACGTACATATGGTACTGAATGTTAGCACCGTTCAGAAAAGCAGTTAGAGGTTCATTGAAGAGATTGAAGAGCATGGGCGAAAGTGCAGATCCTTGAGGTACCCCAATAGAGACCGTGGTGCTGGCAGTCAAAGATTGGTTGACTTTGATTCTTTGGGTTCGGTTTTGCAGGAAAGAGGCGAACCAATTTAAGACAGGGCCAGATAACCCCATCCTATATTGAAGAAGGGTAACAAGTTATCATGTTTGATAGTGTCAAAAGCAGAGGACAAGTCCAGAAGAATTAGAGGACAAGGCGCATCTTGGTCAAGAGCTCTCAAGGCGTCATCAACAATGTGAGTTAGAGCTGTTTCTGTACTATGACCTGTTCTAAAGTCTGACTGGTGTCGATCTAGAAGCTGACATTTCTCAATGTGGTTGCAGAGCTGTGTGTGAACGCATTTCTCAAGCAATTTCGCTAAAGACATGATGCTGGTGACCGGCCGGGAGCAGCAAGGAATTCCAGCAGGCATTGTTTTTGGGAGAACGCCTCCGCACGCCTCGTCCTCGACATCCCCCACCACAGCCACATCACTGCCCACCTGAGGGACCTGCATTGGCTTCCCATCAACAAGAGGATCACCTTCAAGCTCCTCACCCACGCTCACAAAGCAATCCACAACGCCGGACCAACATACCTCAACAAACGACTCACCTTCTACACCCCCAACCGCCAGCTTCGCTCCGCTGACCTCGCCCTTGCCACCGTTCCACGCATCCACCGAACGACCACCGGCGGTAGATCCTTCTCCCACCTCGCCGCCAAGACATGGAACACCCTCCCCATCCACCTGCGACAGACCCTGGACCTGCTGACCTTCAGGAGACTTCTCAAAGCCTGGTTGTTCGAACAGTAGCAGCTCACCCCCCCTCAGTGCCTTGAGACCCTCACGGGAGAGTAGTGCGCTCTACAAATATCTGATTGATTGAGTGTACTCTGTGGGGTATAGCGGAGCACACACTGCCGCAGGTACTGCCAAACCCAAGGCGCTCATAGACATCAGGTTAGCAGCGGCACGTTGAAGCTCCCCAACAATACTCCTAGACTTTTCAGAAAAGTGCGCTGAGAAGTCCTCCTCACTGGGTCCAGAGGTTTTGATTGCTGGAATAGGATTGGTATATTGATTAGCCTGTTGTTTGATGATATCAAACTGTTTCTTGGGTCCAGTGGCGGCTCCCCCATTGGGGCGTGGGGGCGTCGCCTCACTGCTTTCTCGCGGTGCGAGAAGGCAGAAACATAAAAGTTAAAAACTACCATGGAGCCGACCAAACAGTCAGTACCCACAACAGTGGGTTTGCCACCCCCCCCCCCTGCCCTCGAGCAGGACTGCCCACTCTCCATATTTCTCTATGCAGAGAAAATGTCCCGGCTGGGACGCTCTCCTGCTGCGCCTACCAATCACAACGCTGCCATTGCAGCGTTGTGATTAGCTTACGTAGGGGAGGGAAACTGCCTGCTGGTTGCTTCCTGTTCCTGCAGCAGTGGCATAGGGCAGCCTTAGCTCCATGACACCTGATATGGGGCAACGATATCTCCATGCCACCCTCAGCCCCTCTAACAAACATGGTCAGAAGCCCAAGAAATTACAACATACCATGTACTAAGTCCATAGGCCCAAGAGGAACCGCTGCGTCACAGAGGAAGCAGAGGCCTACATTATGCGCCGGAGAGGATCCTTTCTCATACATGCATTACACAATCGGAGCCTCTACGCGTGCAGTAGGGTGTGTTGATAAAGACGTTTGTGTGGTGCGTTTGTGATTTTCAACATGCTTCGCTGAGATTGAGACCCCAAACTCATTCATGCCTGATCGTGTGGAGCATGAAAGCAAACAACATTTTAGCATCATTGTAAAAGCGGTAGTAATGTTTGATTGTGTCGCACTTCAGTAATCAGTACATCATCAGACAAGGTAATGTGACAAACTTTCTTATTTTTGTAACAGAAAAAATATAGGAATGGTGCCACTAAGGGTTACAAATGCACCCTACTACCTTGGGTGCATATACACCTGGGTCTCGTAAACGTGGCCCTGTGATAATATGAACAATACACGTACCCCGGCACTCACATGTAATATTCTTATATAGTAAGAAATACCCTATTAGGCAAAAGACTTCATTATCATCTCATACTGATTCAACACAGAGAAGATTTTATGCAAAAAAGTATAAATATTTTTAATTTCATCAAAAAATGTATATGTGATACTGAACAAGACGTTTTAATAGCACAGTATTCCAAAGACAGAAACCCAATGGGACACCTTTACATATTTAATACATTGGTATGTTGGGATTCATTTGTGGTTGGTGACCTTGGTTCTGTAATCTTGGTCTCAAGCGCGCTACAGCCGACACGTGTTTCGTCCCGACAGTGACTTTTTCAAGGCTGTAAGGGTAATAACACGAACTCATATTCTGTACACGTTAAAATCAGATTGTCTACCATGTGCAATTATCGTTTAGAGTCATGCACTAGGTAAACCAATTTAAAAAGCATACGTACTAAATACAGGAAGAGAAAGAGGAACGAGCAAGGAGTGCCAACAGAAAAAGGAAAAGGAAAAAATAATAAGAAAACGAGTGTGCAAATTATTACAAAAATAGTGTCACTATGAAAGAAACGGAAAATACAAACGAACTTGTGAAAGAAAATGTGAAAAATTCCAAAGCCCGTTAGGAACATCACTGTCCACTTAACCCATGGGTATTTGATCACAGGGAAGTGAGCTCAAGCAGGGGCAAATATCCAACTTGTAGACTAGACAGGGTCAGACTTAGAATCACTAACCTTTTTCAAGTACGAAATTCAAATCTTAAATGTCATTTGGTCATCACAAGATTCTCTATAATTGGATATTCGGATCCATGTTGGATCCGAATATCCAATTATAGAGAATCTAGTGATGACCAAATGATGACATTTAAGATTTGAATTTCGTACTTGAAAAAGGTTAGTGATTCTAAGTCTGACCCTGTCTAGTCTACAAGTTGGATATTTGCCCCTGCTTGAGCTCACTTCCCTGTGATCAAATACCCATGGGTTAAGTGGACAGTGATGTTCCTAACGGGCTTTGGAATTTTTCACATTTTCTTTCACAAGTTCGTTTGTATTTTCCGTTTCTTTCATAGTGACACTATTTTTGTAATAATTTGCACACTCGTTTTCTTATTATTTTTTCCTTTTCCTTTTTCTGTTGGCACTCCTTGCTCGTTCCTCTTTCTCTTCCTGTATTTAGTACGTATGCTTTTTAAATTGGTTTACCTAGTGCATGACTCTAAACGATAATTGCACATGGTAGACAATCTGATTTTAACGTGTACAGAATATGAGTTCGTGTTATTACCCTTACAGCCTTGAAAAAGTCACTGTCGGGACGAAACACGTGTCGGCTGTAGCGCGCTTGAGACCAAGATTACAGAACCAAGGTCACCAACCACAAATGAATCCCAACATACCAATGTATTAAATATGTAAAGGTGTCCCATTGGGTTTCTGTCTTTGGAATACTGTGCTATTAAAACGTCTTGTTCAGTATCACATATACATTTTTTGATGAAATTAAAAATATTTATACTTTTTTGCATAAAATCTTCTCTGTGTTGAATCAGTATGAGATGATAATGAAGTCTTTTGCCTAATAGGGTATTTCTTACTATATAAGAATATTACATGTGAGTGCCGGGGTACGTGTATTGTTCAACATTTTAGCATCGTTCAGCAGCGCGGTTTCTCCCGCGGTTGTTTTAGGAGCCCTTGTGCACCTTACAACAATAATTCTTCATCCAGACCATGCGGAGCGGCTTCTGCTGCCAAAGAAGCCATGGCCGTCCACTTGCTAACAAAGTCAGCAGTTTAAAAAATTGTTTATTAACACGTAGCAACCAAACTCAGTCAGCACCAGTACAGCGTGACCAACCAGGAGAGGAGGCGGTGCGGTACCCGGCACTCAGGTACGTTTTATTCCAATTGTTTTATTCCCCACCCACGACCTCCCCCTCCCCACCCCTACGGCAGAATGTAGCTCCAGAAACTCTTTGCAATATTACTTTGGATATTTGGTGGGTGAGCTGTTTATTAACGGACAGAGACCAGGTAGGAACATTGGTCAATAACGAGTTATTTATTATCTGGAAGTCTTCGCATGCATACTTTTGAATGTAGTTAGTGCCTTGAAGGAAGGTTCATACATCTCGGTGCCGCAGATACCTTGGTGCAGCAGGTGCAGTGACACCTGTAGAGAGCCACTCGGCCTCTACGAGACAATGTATACACATACACATGCATCCCCCACCCCTCGAGGCGGGCTCGCCTCGAGGGTATAAATAAAGTGACGGAAGACCGCTCGTGGTCTTTCCGGTTAACCATTATCAGACTCACCGTCTCTGTGTTGCATTACACGTTCTCCTCGAATGCGTGGCCTGCACTGGGTCACCACAACACCGAGGCTTTAGAGGCCAATTGAACCCAGATAATTACAGTATGTTGCTACCCTATTTGCATGCATTATTGCTTCACTACTGGTGTGCATGCATACAGCTAATTTGGCTTTGCAACTTTTGTGTGAAAGCCTGTGTGGAGCGACGGTGATATAGACATATTTTCTCCATTTTCATGTATCTGTTACTTTACTGTACACAAATGAGGGGCACTTAGAAACATACTGGGCGGCACTTTCTTAGAGCGACTTGATTACAGAAACGGTAATACAAGTGAAATTTACTTCAAGTAATAAAAATGTAAAATATCTTGTGTTTGCATTTGGGCGAGATAGTCGTAATATTAGCCTCCCTTAACTATTTCCTTTTTAAGATAACCGGAACTTGAATGGCACCACAGATGTTTTCCACACTCAGTGACTGGTCTGTGAAATGCATGGGTGTATGGATATGTTCTTCAAATTATTTGAGTACATAAACTGTGCTGAGTGGAACTAATTTATTGAGAGAGTGCCAAATTAAGCAGGGTTGGTGTACTGGTGTTTTGCCAAGTTTTGTTTTACAGAATTTGGAGTGGTACATAACTTGCAGTGACGTATTTTGTGCATCAAGTACATAAGTAGTGTGTTTGGAAACAACAACTTTCATGCACACATAGTGGGTGGGGCATAAAGTTTGTTTCCCTTTCCCTTGTGTTCTTAATGCCCCCACGTGATGTTTTTTTTCTGATTTAACATATGGCTATTGGATGCGTTTTTGTTTAAAACCCCAAACCCCCTACCTGCGACCCAGGGAACATATACTTTTACTTTTCTGGAAGTCACTGGGTGCATAGTTCAGCATTGCTGTTGTGGAAGGCAAAAAAAATACAATATAGTAGAGCAGCCTCAGTATAAGAGTGACGGATGATTAGGACTCAGAGGTCTGAGGAATTGACATTTATTAAAGAGATAATGGTAAATTCGTTTTACTTTAATGGTTGCTCAATACCATGCCTCATTTCTTCTCATATCGATCTGTTGGCTTGTGAAAGGGACCAACAAACATTATTCAGCTCGTCTCCGCTAGTACAGTATGTTTTGTGTTGAACATGTCCATTTATTTTGATGATTCATGACAACATTGCGCTCTGGGGTCTCCTTTTCTCTGTGGGAGAGAAGTTGGGGTTCAATAGGGGTACCAGACTCCTCTTAATTGTTCACTCCTCCAGTGCTGGTGCTGCCCATTCTGTACAGTCAAAGCCTCAGTTTGCGACGTTTGTCATTAAGGGCCCCATTGAACCAAGGTTTGGATTGTTTGCAAGGAATCATTTTGAGTTGCTTCGGGGCGGCAGAGTCAAGAATATTTGACATGGCGTTGATGTAATGCTCCGTCAACTCTTCCAAATTATTCATGTTAGGGGGAGGTTCCAGCAGATTCTTGCTCAAGTTGGAAAGGTTAGAGATGTTGATGTCTCTCAGATATTACCTGCACTAACTACTGTTAGACTGTTTGAATCACAGTGTATCCATTTATTAGCATAAAAAAAAAATTCACTTTCCTTTTTCTTAACATATATTAAGAGGTAATTATTTTTTTTACTAGACAGAGACAAATTGTTCCACGGACACTTATTGTGATGTTATGTGGGTGATCTCATGCAATCATCTCTGTCACTCTTTTTGGTAGCAGCAGCACAGTCTGTTGCAGCAGTAAACCAATCTGTTCCTTTTTTACTACTTCTTAATTCTTAACATTGTTTAAACTTCAGCCACTGTATATTAGGCATGTGTGGTATCTGAAATCAATGCTATCATTGTAATAGCGCTGATACAGAACAGTGGCGGAAGCTTCTCCATCATTGTTGGGAAGGGCCTCAGCCTTTAAAATGATCACCTTGCCAAAGTTTTTGTACTACTTACTAAACAAACCTTTCAAGATCCCAATCTTCTACTTCGAACTACTGGAACACTCACAGCAGCCTCTCTTTAGATCAGTGTACAAAGGGGACATTGCTCTCCCAGACATTAAAACATATTAATGGGCCTCCCAACTTCACGCTATTAATGACTGGAACATCAGTTCCAGACCCGACCCAATAACTTGAGTAAAGAGATCCCAAATGGGTACAACCACACATTTTCAGTATATTTATGGGAAAATACACCATAAGACACTGTCAATCCCACTTAAGTGACTCCGGACGCATGCGATAAAGCTACAAAGTATTTCAGTTGGCAGGGAAAAATAATGAACACAACTCTTATATGGCCAGGGGAATGCTTTGTAAGAGATGAGGAAAGTAGCAGGGTTCAGACAATGGGACGTCCTGGGAATATACTTTCTGGGTGTCATGTTGGAGGGAAAAGGGCTATAAACGTTTGATGCATTACAAAATTAGTATGAGCTGATGCACACCCAAAAATACAATTACACAGAACTGAAACATGCCCTAATGGCAGAATAGATAGACTGGACAGATATGCCAGATAGTAGCCCATTAGAGAGCAAAGAGCTTTTGGGAGAGATACTTTCTAAACCGATATACTGAACCGTCTTTAATAATAAACCTGATAACCTACTGAAACTAAGAGCCACCTGGGAAAATTATCTAGGGATATTAGTGTCACCTATCGGTTTCTCCTGTCGAGTCCTCGGGTCGATTCGTGGCTCAAGTGGGTCCACCCCTTGATAGCCTCAATTCAGTTTGCTATAATAGCACAGAGGTTAAGGTGATCAAGTGAGGGAAGGAAAGGAAGGGGACAGCAGGGAGGGAGATCTGAAACGAGAAACAACACCTTGAGCATGGATAACAATGACTAACATATAAAATGCGAGAGCTAGCGTTGTCTTATTACCTGTAAACAAAATAACACAGTCTTGCGCAAGAGCACATAAGGAATGTCCTATTCCTATTTAGCCAATGACGGAAAGGTAGCTGAAATTACAGAACTAAGCAATGAGTACCTGTGCTAATGTTAGACACATCTCTCTGCATCCATGCTGTTATCAACTGAACACACACACACAGAGTACCCACCAAAATAATAATGAAAACGGGCATCACAGGGGATGAATGCTAGTAAGACCTCATAACCCCCTGTTAGGAAACAATAATAAACAATTATACTCCAAGTGTTGCGAGTGTGAGGAATCGTGGTTGCACTCTTGTACTTGTGGTGACCGATAATAATTCTTATCCGGTCACACAATTGTTATACTGCTATCACGGCATAAATGCTTCCTCATCATGATAATAGTTGCTGGTTAACATGTATTCCCAAACATGAATGGCAGTTCGTGATTTTTAGTGGTCAAAAAACAACAAGTTTCTCCATGAAGTTCAAGCCCAATTTCTGCTATGAAAAGGTGAGTAGAGCCCAAGTAACATACAGTGTATTTTTTCTTAGGAATCCGCCACAGGTACCCTCCGCCACCTTACCGCACCAGAAGACGCTGTTCCCTCACAGCGTGTTACTTCAATCCCGAAGCAAAATAATCTGCTTCGTTCTCAACCCGGAAGCCCCTTTTGAGTGCTTCCGGGTTGACGTCCTCGCGTACGCTCCCTCCGCTGCGTCGAGGAAGAGCGTAGAAGCCGCTCGCTTCCTGAACACCGCACCACAGGTCACGGAGCCTCTCCCCATATCACAGGTAAGAGCGGTGGGTAGCCTGAGTCACGCAAATGGCAGCGTTGCTCGCGGCACCCCCCGCGGCTCCAAAGGGACTCGTAACAATTAGAGGACATGGACTATGAGGCTCTCCTGATGAACCCATGAGAAGTAGTGATAACAAGTGGTTACAATTAGTTTAACTAAATTCTTTACACAGAACATAGTAAAATAGAATCAAATTTAACAAAAAGGGAGGAGCGCAAACCCCCAACAGCATTAGATGCACAACAGCTGATGGTACATTTTTACACACGATCTGGGAATGTCACAACATATGGGCGTAGTGGAAAGAAATACTTAGGGTTAGGAAGATACACCAGAATTAACCATACCATGTACATGTCAGTTAACCAAATGACATGGACAACCCCAGAATTAAGCTGTTGTTCTGTACCATGGAGTTCATAATAAGAAAAGAAGATACTGTGAAACTGTGGGGACAACACCAAACTCTGGCCAAACAGATGTGGCAAATAAATATGAATATGTGTATGGGAAACTGAATGAGCAGTGTATGAGGAGAAGGGTTATTCGAATAAGCTCAAGAAGATATGGGGCAGGGACAGACATGGCATAGTCAAGCAATACTTCAACTGAACTGGAACTTTCCACTGCCCTATTTGGGCTTGATGGATGCCTGATGAAGGATGGGAGCTACGGGGATAGGGGAAGACAAAAGAGATATGGGATCAGGGAGGGGACAAAAGTGAATAATTGTAACCAATGCAGAAGAAATGTAATGATGAACAGGAGGAAATATGTGTAGAGAGATGCCGTAGACATAAACGTGCTACATAGGGAGAAAAATACAATTTGTTACAAGACCGTAGGCTCAATTTTGACTGATTCTTCTTTACTGAAAACTCTACCAGGGAAAACAAAATAACTGTAGCAAAAACTGTTTTTATATGAGAAACATGGGAGGATCCCAAGCATACAATCTTATAATCAAGGTTAGCACACTAGTTCCTCGTAGTCCATGACCTCACAGGACTTATGCATTGATCCTGCTCCATATAAATAGCCCTCTCTCAGATCGCACTTCCTTTTCTTTCCTGTTCTAGCAAAAGATAAGTGTCGCTATATTCTCACAGTTGTTCCTTCATAACATTTAAATTAGGTTGGTTTGCTGTTTTAGTAATTTTTATTTGTTGGAATATTTTTATGGTTTTATGAGAATGCACATGTCTTTGCTGACATTTGAATTGAGCATTTCCTTTTTTGGGGGGGAGGGACTTTTAGGGGATGAGTTTGCATATTTCACTTTGTTTATTTCCTCACTTTAGCGCATGAGTGTGATTTGTACCCGGCGGAGGTGGGAGTGTGAACTCTGAAGGACTCCGGGCTGAGTCACGGTGTGTTGGGGCGAGCGCACACTGTACTTCTTTGTCTTGGCGCTTTGAAAACAGGGGCAAGTGCACATGTGATATTTCTCTTCAGACGCAGAGGTACTTTGTTATAGGGTCACTTTTGTTCCACCAGTCAGGCATCAGTTCTGCTTTTGGCTGAGAGAAGTGGTTAACCAAGCTCAATTGCCTAGCCAATGTCATTTAGATATCGCTCGTATATTAGGGAAGAGAAAAAAGGAAAGTTTGCTATATTTAAACATTTGACAGGGTTGTATTTTCATCATGGTTTAGGAGATTTACACAAATTAGTACATACTCCTAATTATGCTGCTTCAAAGTTGTGACATAAAAAGCCAAGCAGGTTACTTGGCTTTTTAGTTCAAAGCCTGCCAGACAGTGGTTTGCTAAAGACTTCTTGGGGACATTCAGAAACCTTCCCAGGTAATGAATTCTGCCCATTGCCTACCATTGGCTTTGTGGTTTGTAACACACCCTTTCTGGCTTTCTATTTGCTGGCTTTATTTGTTTTGGGCTGTCCAGCTTCCGTTCATCCCGCCCAAGGAGCAAAGGATTTCCACATTACCTCTCCTTGCATTCTTCCACCAGTTCTCCTTTCAGTAAGTGGGCCTGGAAACCTTGTTCTTATTTTGTCACATTAGCTGTGTATTCAACGACATAGGTCAAATGTCAGGCTCTGCCTTCTGAGGGAGCTTGGTGTTTACTTTTCTTCTTCTGACTTCAAAGTAAGAGTATTTTGTGGCAATCTTGCTGGCTATTAGGGGATGGTAATGTTTTTTTTCTAGTACACACAGTGGCGTAACACAGGCCCCCGCATCACCCGCAGTGCGGTGGGGGCCCCAAGCTCCAGGGGCCCCCATCAACACTGTACTCTGGCCGGAGAGACCCTGATTAAGTTCAGAGGGGGCCCCTACCAGTACCTTGCAGGGGGGCCCCCTCAATTTTCATTACGCCAGTGAGTACATAACAACATTTAAGTGAACAGTGCAAGTATTTCAGAATCTATTAGAGTTAGTAAAGCACAAATAAAGCACATTTCTTTTAATTCTGAAATGTTTTAGAAACAAATACTTTAATATGGTCAAAACACTAGGTAATATTATTTCCACACGTTATTGTTTGTGTGCTGTATAGTTTTATTAGTAAAATTGTATGTTTGTGCAACTGTAATGGTCATTTCAAATGAAAATGTGTTGTGTGTAATGGCAGGGTGCTATCACCTTATACATAGTCCACTCCACTCCATGACACTGCACTCTACTCTGCTACACTCCACTTTACACCACCCCATGCCACTGCACTCTACTCTGCACCACTCCACTTTACACCACTGCACTCTACGACACTCTGCTCTGCAAAACGGCATTCTATGCCTCTGAACTCTATGCCACTCTACTCTGTATTCTATGCCAATGCACTCTATTCTACATCACTCCACTGTATGTCATTGCACTCAGCAGCCACTCAAGCCACCGCACTTTATGCCACTACACTCTACGGAACTATACTCAACTCTGCACACTTGACGCGACTCTTCTCTGCCCCACTGCACTCTACGCCACTCTACTCTACACCACTGTATTGTACACATGGCCGGACTGGCCGTAGTGGGCATTTGGCGTTTTCCCGGTGGGCTGAAAGGATGGGGGGGCGTTTTTGTTACCAAAGGTTGGTTTTGCAGCAGTGCTGCAATAGCGGCCCTCTGTAACAAAAGAAGCAACTGTGCTCCTCACTAGCACCCCCTGTCTGCCCCCCGCACCCACCAGGCCAGTCCGAAAGAATTGTTGCTAGGACTGGATTTTGTATTCAGTCCGTCCCTAATTATACACTGTTGATTTCCATGCTGCTGCACTCTACACCACTATACTCTGCAACACTCTACGCCAGTCCGCTCTACACCAATCAACGCAACTCCATTCTATGCCACTCCAATATCCAACACTCTATGCCATGGCACTCTACTCCACTTTTCGCCCTTCCACTGTACGACACTCTCCTCTATGCTGCTAACTTTAGCCATGCTGAACAGCAGCCACGCTGGTGTACAACATGGCTAAACCATATTGGCACTTGCGTAGGCAATACCTATTGGGTTTGCCAATGCTTCTTACCTCTCATTGTTGCTGTATTCTGTATCTTTTATTTTCTCTATACTGGAGCATACAGAGAAGAGCAGTATGAGAAAGTTTAACCTGACTGCTAACTTGGAACAAGATACATTGAGGTCTGACCTCAAGGTAGAACTTATTCATGGGAATAAGCAAAAGTCTGCTCAGGAGAAAGCGCAGTTAAGGGTCCAGAATGTGCTTCATTCTGCTATAATGCTGCAATGAAGTCAGTGCATGAGGCAGTAAGCAGCTCCATTGCACCCCTATTTGTACCGCCTCATTTTACATGTTCTCCCATATTCTATGGAGTAGTATGGCACTTCCTGTGGTTGTGATGTTTCCCCTTTTACTAGCAGGGAAAGCGTCTATTGAAGCACAAACATACCCCTGGGGTGTCTTAGAGGTACTATGATCTACTGCCCCTGAAAAGGACTGGTGTTTCCTCCCACACAGAGGTTCCTAAAAAAAAGGGTGACAGTTGTTAGTTTTTTGGGATCCCTTTTTATGCATACAGACAGATAGTACAGTGTTAACTAAGTTCCAGTCAGAGAATTCAATAAATTTCCTCGCTCGTGAGAACTCATCTAAAGCTTCGAATGGGTGGCAATTTCTCCCTTTAAACGATTCAACCCCTGCAAGGGGTTTTGAAGGGGCGATTTTAGATTCTCTGGGACAAATATATTTTGATCCTAGCATCATAATTCACCCTAGATCAGGTAAACCGATCATTTCCCCCTATATTTCTGAGTTCATAGTAAAATGGGTAAGGTAATCAATGGAAAAAATCAATAGAATAAGCTAATGTCAAACATCCCAAGGCCTATCCTGCCTAAGAAGCTCAAGGCTACTCCAGACAGATTGGCCCTACTAAGGTGGCCTTCTTATCTAAGAAGGGAAAACATCCTAAAAAGGGAATTCAAGAGGCCTTGAAGCTCGGCCAGCATTAGCTTACGGATATGCTGGGCCCTCTTGCTCAGATAATGGAGTTAACAAAAGAAGCTGTGGCTGCCAATGAGCCTCTCAATCTTTCTGCTTTGAAAGGCTGGGTTCAGTGATCTATTTACATTCTGGGGAATGAGAACGTCTCTCTTTTAGCAGACCACAGAAAATCTTTATTGATGTGTTCTGATCTTTAATTGTCAGAAATGGTGGACAAGGAGTTGGGAGTAGCAACAGTTGTAGGAATATGATGGCATGGCCTTCAGCGGTACGAAATGCCCCTCTTGGTCAGGTGTTCCACCATGACTAGGATTACGGAGTGCCCGTTACTGAGAGGCATCTCCACTATAAAGTCCATTGAAACGGTGTGCCATGGAGCGTCTGGAATGGGGATAGGACACAGCAACCCCACTGGTTTGGTATGCAGAGTCTTGCCTTGGGCGCATACGGCGCACCTCATGATGTACTTCCGTACATTTTCTCACAATCCTGGCCACCAGAAGTGCCGTTCAACGAGGGCTATGGTCGTGTGGATCCCCATGTGTCCCCCCAAGGATGTGTCATGAGCCCATTGAATCGCTTGTTCCTGCAAGTGGGCTTTGGGTAGGAACAAGGCATGGTGGTGGTAAAGCAAGTCCTCCTTCTCGCTTGTTTCCAGGTTCTTCCTCTACCCAAGCCTGTGTATCTACGCCCACCAGATTGATCCTTAGGTCGTCCAGGAATCCTTCTTCGGTCACTATGGCGATCTCTGTACTAGGGAATGCAGCTTTGCTTAGGATGGGGGGGCGGAGTCGTGAGGGATCGGCCTTCCCCTTTAGCGGGTTCGTTCGGCCTTGACAAAGCATCCACCTTGCATTGTTTCCTCCCTGGCAGATATTTTATCACAAAGTCGTAGTCCGCAAAAAAGAGAGACCATCGTAACTGTCTGGGTGTCAGGGCTCTGTCTGTCTTCAGGAATAACAGATTCCGATGGTCCGTGAAGATCTCAACGGTGTGTTGAGCCCCCATCAGATGATGCCTCCATTCCTCACACGCCCTCTTCACTGCCAACAACTCCTTGTCAGAAATGCTGTAGTTGACCTCGCACTGCGACAGCTTCTTGGAGTAGAAGGCCACAGGATGTAGCTGTCCTGTTTCGGGATGTCTTTGGGAGAGGATTCCTCCTACGGCATAATACGAGGCATCGGTTTCCAAAACAAAGGGCAGATGCACGTCAGGGTGTGTTAAGATGGGTGCGGTCGTGAAACAAGTCTTCAGCGTCAGGAAGGCGGCTTCTGCTGGTTCGGTCCATATGAACGTTGCTCCCTTCTTGAGCAGGAAGGTAAGGGGCTGTATTATCTGTGAAAAGTTCGTGATGAAGCGCCGATAAAAGTTAGCGAAGCCGATAAAGCTCTGTAAAGCCTTCAAGTTCATCGGGGACTTCCACTGAGTGATTGCCTCCACTTTCCTTGAATCCATGCAGATCCCACTGGTATTGATGATGTACCCCAAAAACTCCACCTCGGAGGCATGAAAAAGGCCCTTTTCTGGTTTGGCGTACAAGGAATGCTGTTGCAGCCATTCCAGGACCTGTGGCACGTGCGTGACATGCTCTGCGACAGTGGTGGAATAGATCAGGATGTCGTCAGTGTACAACATGCACATCACGTCCAGGAGGCCCCGCAAGTCTTCATCCATGAAATACTGAAATGCCGCTGGGGCATTGCAGAGTCCAAACGGCATGACTTGGTACTCGAAGAGCCCGAACTTCGTACGGAAGGCCGTCTTTCACTCATCCCCTTCTTCGTTCTCACCAGGTGGTAGGCTCCTCTGAGGTCCAATTTCATGAATATAGAGGCCCCTTTTAGTTGGTCCACCAGCACCGATATCAGGGGGAGAGGGTACCGGTTCTTTATTGTGACTCTGTTAAGGGCTCTGAAGTCTATGCACGTTCGTAAATCGCCTTCCTTCTTCGGGATAAAAAAAAGAGGAGAGGAGGTGGGGGAAGACGAGTGACATACAAACCCGTTGGCCAGATTCTCGTCCAGATACTCCCTCAGATGCTGAGTTTGGGGTTCGGTCAACGCGTAGACCCTGCTACAAGGTATCGCCGCTCCAGGAACCAGGTCTATCCGTCAGTCATAGTCCCTGTGAGGCGGGAGTTGTTTCGCTTCGGCCTACCTGAAGACGGAGGAGAACCTTCGGTACTCGGGAAGAATCATGGACACACACAGCCCAGTATGCAGTCGGTACAACCCGCAGCTAGGTACAAGGCTTGTGTGTCCGCCTGTTCACCACCCAACACATGCTGTTTGGTGCAATGTTCCTTACAGTACAGTGAGTCAATTACCACAGACCTGCTTGCCCATCCTACTGTGGGGTCGTGATGCGTCAACCACGGCATTCTCAGGATCAAACGTAAATGCGGCGCGTCGATCAGGTCGAACTGTATCGTTTCATAATGATCCTGTCCGCATTGAATAAGAATGGGCTGGGTGTGGTATCGGACTAGGCCAGACGTCAGCGCAGTCCCGTCTACTGCCTTCACTGGTTCGGGTATGGTTTTCTTCCGTAAGGGCACTCCCAGATCCTCTGCGTACTTCCGATCTATGAAGTTTCCAGTGGCCCCGGAGTCCACCAAGGCTGGAATTAGCTTGAGAACACCGTCCTCCAACCACAGAGAAACGCACACATTGAGATGAGGAACGGTATAGTGTAAGGTGTTGGCGATCACTGGAGACACTTCGTTATCAGCACGCCCCGAGCTAGAGGTCTCACATTGGCTCGGGGCTATTCGTTTCCCGATTCCTCTGCGAGGTTCCAGGACCCGTGGGCCACGTCATGGGTCTTGGATGGAGGCTTCCTGTCTGGTTGTTTTGATCGGGCCTTGCATTCCCGAATGAAGTGTCCGGCCTTTCCACAGTAGAGACAAAGAAGTTGTTTCCGCCTCTTCTCCCGTTCTTCCGAGGTCAGCGGACCTCGTGTTCCTCCTATTTGCAGCGGTTCTGGGCCCTCCGGGCTCTGGACTCCGTCTCCGGAAGCTGGACGACCCCGAGGGACATAGAGCTTGAGGTTGCCCTTGTTCTTATCGGTTTTTCTCTCTTGCATCCGATCGTCCAGTTGCACAGGCAGATGGATTAGCTCCTCACACATCTGGGGCAGATGGATTACCTGTGCGAGAACATCCTTCAGCTCTCCCAGAAGTCCTTGGTAAAACAAGGAAGTTCTCTTGTTCGGAGGTCAGTCTGTCTCCACCACAAGCCGGTTGAACGTGGTGATGTAGATAAGGAGGTCCTGGGTCCCTTGTTTGAGGGTAAGCAGTTCTCTGTCGGAAGTCAGAAGGTGCGATTTTCGGTCAAACAACTTACGCATCTCTGTGTAGAACTCACTAAAGTCATACAACACAAGGTCATCCCGTTCTATCAAGGGGATAGACCAATTGGCTGCGTTCCCCCCCAAATACGACATGACAAAGGAGGTATTCGCATGATCGTCATGAAAGAGGATCGGTTTACACAGAAAGGGCAGCCTACACTGGCTGATAAAAATCCCAAACTTCTTTCGGTCACCATAAAAGCGTTCTGGGGCCACTAGGGGTATCCGCGGAGAATGGACCACGTGCACAGGGGTGATCGTGCCCGTACCCACAGAGGGAGTGTGAGAGGGTGGAAAGAACCCTCCCATATGAGCTGCAAGCGACTCCGTTGTCTTAGGCTGTGGAGGTGGTAATGTCCAGTCCTTGATGTACTTCCTCCCGGATGGATCAGGGCGCGTTCTGCTTAGCCCAGCCACTTCTCGACGCATGGTACCCATCTCGTTCCTGAGTTCTTACGTTTCGGTACGAAACGCGTTAACTTTTACCTGCAAGACAGACATGGACTCTAGCAGTGAGGTAAGCACTGTGTTGACGTCCATCGCCCAGGCTGGGTGGTCGTTTTGGGCTTGTCACTCTGTCAGGTTACACTAGGGGTACTCTAACCTTCTCAGACAGATCCAGCGGGGGCAATGCACAGATCCCAAAGCCCCTTTGCACTACTCCACAAGGGAAGGTCAAGCACTCCACCCTGCACCGTAGTACACCGGGGATAGGGGAAAAAGAACAAGGAGTAAAGGAAAGAACGCTCCGCTGCCTTCTTCCTAGGGGATCTCTGGTTTCTGGGCTGCAAGGCGTAGACATGCACCAAGGTAGTCCCAGCGGTTCCTTACCGTATACTGCAGGTGAGACAACAACAAACAAGTGGGGTTACTTTATGTCCTTTCACACCCTCGCCTGCCCATACAGAAATAGCCAACCTCCCTCCCCGTCTCTTGCTCCGGACTCTTACTTGGCTCCCAGGGGTACTCTCCTAGGGAAAGCAGGCAGCCAAGAACAGCAGGGGAGCAGATGGGAAAGACAAACACCGTCAACGCGCATAACCCTCTCTCTGAGAGCTTGCGCTGTGTTCTGACGCTAAACAAAGCAGGCGCGGAAAAACTCTCTCCCGGAGAGCCTGCGTAAGGTCACGAAATAAAATGAAAACGTCGCGGAAAAACTCTCTCCCTGAGGGCCTTCTCAATGCCATGAAATGAAACGAAAACGGCGCGGAAAAGCTCTCTCTCTCTGAGAGCCTGCGCAATGTCATGAAATGAAACGAAAACGGCGCAGAAAAACTCTCTCCCTGAGAGCCTACACAATGTCATGAAATGAAAGAAGGCGGCGCAGTGGGTGTGATGGGTTCTCACACCTGCTGGGACCATGTTAGGAGCACAGCGGAGCTGGATTGAAAGACAGTGCAATGAACTCACACTGCGGGGGATGAGGCGCTGCTCCGGTAGCCCGAGTTGCAACCGGATCGACAGTTGTGAGTGAGCGCTGTGAGGAAGGTCTCCTCTCAGCCACCCTTCTGAGCGTAGGAATCCAGAGGTGCAGGGTCGGGTTCACAGGGGCCTTAGAGGGCGGAATGCGGCCAGTCTCTGGCCCGAGGCAAGAAGCTGCAGCGTTCGTCCACGCGGCGTTAGAACGCCGTCTCCAAGAGCTGCAACGTAAGAATCCAGGTGCATTCCGTAAGCAACAGGTGACAAGCACCGGATCCCCCTGGAGGTAGGCTTTATATAGCAGCCCAGCCTCCAGGGAAGACCCGGTGCCTGCTCAGGTGCAGGCTTGGAGGTGTAGTTTACCCCTACCTTTCCACACGCATTCCGCGCCTGGGAGGGACCGTGACAGTACTGGGTGTATAGCAATACATTTGGTAAAATATAAAAAGTGAAAAATAAGTATCAAAGACACCTACGTATTTCCAAAATGGGAACAAAATAGAGAGTTTAGAAACAGTAGCTATTTGCACATCTCTGAAATTGTGGGTACCCATACTAGCATGTGAATTATAGGACATTTTTCAAAGTTACTTCTTTTTTGCACATTGTCTTACATTTGGAAGGCAGAAATGCATCAAAAGTCAATAGTTAATAACAGTTGCTCCACAATTCTGTGTGTCCCTATGTCTCCCAATAAAAATGGTACCTCACTTGTGTGGGTAGGCCTAGTGCCCGTGACAGGAAACGACCCAAAACGCAACATGGACACAGCACATTTTTACAGTGAAAACTGTCCCTTTTTTTGCAAAGTGCCTAGTTGTAGATTTTGAACACTAGCTCTGCCGGCAGCTAGGGAAACCTAGCAAACCTATACATTTATGAACACTAGACGCCCAATGAAATCCAGGATGGGGTGACTTGTCAGGTCTCACCAGGGTCTATTACCAAGAATCCCCTGCAAACCTCAAACTTTGCGAAAAAAACAAACTTTTTCCTAACATTTCTGTGATGGAAAATTCTGGAATCTGCATGGATCCACAAAATTTCACACACCCTGCATTTCCCAAAGACTTCCGATAAAAATGGTACCTCACTTGTGTGGAAAGGCCTAGTTCCCGCAGCAGGAAACGGCCCAAAACACAACGTGGGCACACCACATTTTAACAGTGAAAACTGACACTTTTTTTGCGAGGTGCCTAGCTGTAGATTTTGAACCCTAGCTCTGCCGGCACCTAGGGAAATCTAGCAAACCTATACATTTTTTAAAAACTAGACACCCAGGGGAATCCAGGATGGGGTGACTTGTCTGGCTCTCGCCAGGTTCTATTACCCAGAATCCTTTGCAAACCTCAAACTTTGTAAAAAAATAAAAAATAAATAAATAAAAAAAAACATTTCCCCAACATTTCTGTGATGGAAAGTTCTGGAATCTGTGTGGTTCCACAAAATTCTACCCAACCAGTATTCTCCAAAGTCCTTCAATAAAAATGGTACCTCACTCGTGCGGGTGGGCCAAGTGCCCGCAGCAGGGAAGGGGCTAAAATGTATTGTGGAGACATCCCAATTACCTATCACAAAACGACCTGGTTTTGCAAGAGGGGTCATCTGGATTTTTGGCCCCTGGCTCAGCGGCCATCTAGAGAAACCTACTAAACACATACATTTCTGAAAACTAGACACCCGGGAGAGTTCAGGAAGGTATGGCTTGTGTGGACTCCCCAATGTTTGCCTACCCAGAATCCCCTGCAAACCTCAAATGCAGCTGAAAAAAATCACTTTTTTCTCAAATTTCTGTGTGGGAAAGTTGTAGGATCACCGGGCGGACACAAATTTCCTACCACCCAGCGTTCCCCCTGGTCTCCTGATAAAAATGGTACCTCACTCGTGTGGGTGGACCAAGTACCCGTGACAGGTAAGGGACCAAAACTTGCTGAGAAGACATCAATGTTACCTATCACAAAAACGACCTGGTCTTGCAAGGGGGGGGGTCACCTGGGTGATTGGCCCCGGGCTCGGCGGTCATGTAGGGAACCTACCTAACCCACACATTTCTGAAAACTAGACACCCGGGGGAGTCCAGGGAGGTATGACTTGGGTGGACCACCCATCGTTTTTACTCTGGAAACTGAGGTGACTGCTTTGTGGTAGGACATTTGTGCCAGCACGGTTATCCCACACAAAAATATGTGGCAAATTTATTTTTTCGAGCTAAATTTGAGGTGTGCAGGGGATTCTGGGTAGGAAAACGTTGGGGGGTCTATGCAAGCCATACCTCACTGGACTCCACTGGGTGTCTAGTTTTCAGAAATGTGTGGGCTTGGTGGATTTGCTTAGATGGCCACAGAGCCTGGGGCCAAAAACCCAGGTGACCCCCTGTGGGAGTGCGGGCCGGATAAACAGACGTGGAGGCTGAATGTACTTTCCAAATGCACGTGTTTTATTATCAGTAAGTAGGGTAGGGAGAAAAGGAAGCCGTCAGTGACGGTGCGACTGTGGGGTGGGGATTATGCGCTACCCATCACCACACCAGAAGTGTTATTGTCTGGACATTCGAGGGGAAATTAACCCCAAAGGACTTTCATAAAACAAACTGAATGGAGAGTAACGAAAATGGGTTAAAGCAGGGGACAAGTGCTCTATCTCACTCAGAGATCGAGTGTGTGTCTGTACAGACGAAGGTGATAAGAATATGGGATGGGAAAACAAAGAAGTGCTTCAGAGTGGTAGTGCAAAAACAAAACGTTTCTCCAGTGCTGGTTGTGTTTTCAACTCCTCTACCCCGTGCCCGCCGTCTCGACAATCCTCCGCCACCCTCGTACACTCCCTCGCATTCCCCGGAGTCATGGTTACTCACCGGCTCCGCCGCAACTCTCCTGAGTTGCGGCCGCTCTCCAGCGTCCTCGGTGGACACCACCACTCCTTGCTCCACCGCTCGTCCGTCTCCTCGTCGATTGCTCTGCTACGGCTCTGTCTTCTCTCTCCGGGATCTCCTCGTTCTGCTCTCTGCTTACCTCCACTCCGCTGTTGGTCGACGACCCTCCTCCTTCGCGTTGATTCGTTTTCATTGGATGTGAAGAACTGCTTCTGGGGGTCGTTCCTCCTGCTTCCGTTCTCGGGCCTCGGTCTCACTGTAGGGAAACATGACAGGTGGGTGTGTCTAGTCTCCTGACCCCAATGCAAGCAGTCCGTTTACTGGGTGTAGCTCGTTATTGAGAACTCCGGTGCTTGACATCCTGTGTGTTTTGGAAACAACCTTCCATCACGTGATAGTAATCGTTTAAAGCCTAGTTTGACTGCGCATACTTTATCAATATAGTGGATACTGGGGCTTATCCTTCGACCCGTATTCTCCATATATTGGAATCACGTTTCAGCATTTTCCTGAGTTTTTATTGGCTCAAAGTGTTCCTTTCCTGGATTCAGTGGAAATTATCTACTGATTGCTTCACTTTATTATACATGTGAGCAATTATAGCGCATATTCTTTAGGTAGTTTTTACACCTGTAATTGGTCTTTATAGGCTATCAATATATCCCCGATCGCACATAAAAGGGAAAAGAATTTGTGGCTCTCCTGATGAAGGCGCTTTTTAGCATCGAAACGCGCGTTGACAAGATCTCAGCTACAGCCACCGCCTTTGTTTCTGTCTATGTGTAATTATGTTTGTCATATCGTATATTGATCTAACCTCTACATTCTTTGTGTGCTATGCAATGTATTGTATTTTTGCATTATAAATTGAGATTATGCCTATATAATTGGCTTCAATGAAGATACATTCTTTGTAAATTATATAAAATAAAAATCAAACATGTTTTTATAAATAATGTGCGCACTGAGTTCCCTTCTGAATAGGTTATTGTTGTTATTATTATGTACATGTAATATCTAGACTGCCTAGGGTATTTAGATTCATATTTGCTATTTGCCTTGCCCTAGGAGACTCTTAGTCTTAACAGGGGGTCCTTTATATATGCATAGTCTCCTGAACCCAGCCTCCCGGAAGCCGACCCTCGGAGACCGGGACTTTGATTGCGGAAGCGTTTTTACATTGCGGGTCCATGAAGGCAGGTAAGAACGGGGTCCCCAGGCTTACTACCTCACATCCCCTTTCCCTTGCTGTCCTTCTACTAGGATTTTCGTTATTGGGGAAACCTAGACAGATAGTCCACATGTGTGAGAAAGTGCCATCTTTCTTGCATGGTATGCCCCCACTTTTTGCTGAATTGCTGAATGTACTTTGACTGAGTGTGCCCTGGACTCCTGCCAATCAGGTGCCCAGGTCCTATGTTCCTTCCCTAAAAACCTCAAACCCAAATTGGCAAACCCTGGCCACATGTCAGCCCCTGGTAAATGGTACCCTAGGTACCCAGGGCCTTGTGACCAGGGAAGGCCTCTAAGGTCTGCAGCACTCATTGTGCCACCCTTAGAGGCCCTGTACCCTAACACACACACACTGCCCTTGCAGGCTGAGTGTCTTGGTACAAGACAAAACAAAGAGTCGACATGGCACACATCCCTGTGTGCCATGCACACCACCTACACTGTCCTGGCATACATCAGCCACCCCTCTAGCTGGCTGCCCTATGCCAGTGGTGTGGGCACAGGAGCATGAGCCCTGTGCCCCTACATTACCCAGGTCCATTCCTGGGCATTGTAAGTGCAGTGCTGCCATTTAAGAGTACATGGTGCTGGGAGCTTGTCAAACATGAACTCCACAGCACCATAATGGCAACACTGAAGACTGAGAAGTTTGGTATTTAATGTACCAAGCACCCCAGAGGGCATCTTAGAGATGCCCCCTGAAACCTAACCTACAATCCACGTCTGGTCTGGGAGGTTGCCTAGGCTGCCACACAGCAGACATGTTGCTGGACCCCTGGGTAGGAGAGCCCCCGCTCTCCTGGGCCTGCAACAATGCACATCCTGGGCGAGGTGCTAGGTCTCCTCCCTCCAGGATGGACAGGGGAAAGCTTCAAAGGCATGCCGCCTCTGGGAGCTTCCCCAGGCCACTTGCTGCCCCCACTCTGGCGGGAAGCCTGGCTGGAAACCCCAAATAAGGACAGGGGATGTGCCAGCCTGCCATCCCCACCCCTCAGGTGGGGGAGGCGAGGTGAAGCACATCCACGGGCGCTCGCCATCTTGAAGATGGGAGGTCCTGCCCAATCAGGACTAGGCTACTGCCCCCCTCCCACAGTAGAGTGGCAGGATAGGGAGTGTACCCACCCCAGGACAGGGACCCATTGGTCCCTGCCCTTTACCTACCTGTAACGCCCCTAAATCTAGTATTTAGGGGCACCCTGAACCTTCCTTCCTTAGATTCCAGATTCCGAAAAACTAAGAAGAGCAAGAAGAAAGAAGACCTGTCGTGCAGCTGCTAAGAAGAGGAAGACACCAACTGCTTTGGCCCCAGCCCTACCGGCCTGTCGACCCTCGAACCTGCTGCTGCTACATCCCGGCACCTCTTGTGGCCAGCAACCTCACAAACCCCGGAGGACCTGACTACCTTTTGGCTCTAAGCACCTGGGACTCCCATGAGCAGAGGCTCTGCTCAAAACCAGCTTCTATCCCCTGGCATCAGCCCGGAACCGCGAACCCTGCACACTCTGCACCCGCCAAGCCTGGCCTGTGCCAGAGTGAACAAAGACCCCGAGGACATCCCCCGGCGACTGTGACCCCGAATCCGGCACCCAAGGTCTCACCTCGATGCTCCTGACGATGCCAGCAGCCTCAGAACCAGGTACCCCCCCAACCGCGATCAACAGAGGGTAAGATTTCCCAACACCAAAAGGCAACCCTGCACCCGGCACCCTGCGTCCTGCGTCCTCTTGTGCCCAACTCCTGGGTACCTACCTATCCTCCAACTACCCAACTTACCTCTCGAAGTGGTGGTGGCACCTGAAGAATCTTCGTCCCCGAGCTTGCAGCCTTTGTTCAACCAGGAGCTTTCCCATTGAAATCCACTGAGCGCCCGAAGGCTCAAAAGCACCCTGCACCCAGCCGCCAGAGTGGCCCTGGCAGTGTAACCTCTACACCTATCTACTTCCCCATTTGCCCTGAGCAAGTGACCAGGAGCCCAGCTGCCACAGCCGCGTGGCCTGCTAGTCAGCAGCCACCAACCAAGGCCCCCCTGCCTCCCTTAGGATAACATTGGGCCTAACTCACTCTGCAACCGGCTGCCCCTGTGCCGCTGAGGGTGTAACAACTGTACCTACCTGACCCTGGGAGGCCCCTGAGTCTGTGCCCAGAACCCTAACTCTGCCAGTCGAGTACTTACTCAATCGCCGATAACCCAATTTTCCTCCATAGGGTAACATTGACTGGTTTCTTCTGAAATTTCTTCTAAGTGTGGAGTTTCTAAAACGTAAAATATTCACCAAAAATCAGCCGAGTAACGAAAACGAAAATACTCATCTGCTATTAGGAGAGATCCTAGTGCTGGATCTTGGTGCCCAGCACTGACCCTGCAGAGTACTCACAACCGTACTTACAATTAACCCAATTTTCTTCCATAGGAAATCATTGACTGTTTTTCTGTGAAGTGTCGATTTTTGCAAACTACAAATATTCTTTAAAAATCGTACCAACTCTGAAAATGTAATTGCTTACCTGTTTTAGATTGAGGTCCCAGTACTGAGCCTAAGAGCCCAGTACTGGATTACAAAAGTAACGAGAACATACCATACCTGTAACTTGAATTTTTTCCCATAGGGAATCATTGTTTTTCTATGAAATTTCTTCTGTCAACTTTTAAAATAGCAAAATATTGCCTAAAAATCACAACAGTAACTAAGTCGACTTTTATCAAGTCAAGTCAAGTCAAAGTAGCTTTATTTCGATATCCAATATCTTAAAAGCATTTCCATGATTACATCCGTCAATTTTTATAGACCATAAAAAAATTTAAAAAATTAATTTTTTAAAACATCCGTTTAAAAATATAAAATACAATCAGACATTAAACACATCAAATTCTAATTGCCCGCAATATTAAGTAGTATAATTATTTGCAAAGATAATCCAATCTTAGATCAATAATTACAAAATTAGTTTGTGGCCCTTCCAGTCATAAAGGCCTTTTTCCCCTTTAAGTTATTCTTAGTTCATTTCTCGAAAGTAAAGTGGCAGTGCAATATATCACAGGTAAATCATAAGACTAAAAATATGGGCATAGTTCATTGCAAGTCTTCGCGCAAGAATTTAAACCTTACAATCCAAGCACAGCTAAAGTATTCGGCTACACCACAAGCAAAGAGGGTCCGCGGATCAGCCTTTAAAATGCGTAGAGCAGTACAGTGTTCACGGGTGCTCAACTCTCTGCAGATAGGTTTAAGCCATTTCTTCCTGTCACTTTTATAAGCAGGGCAGACAAACATAAGATGGGCTATGCTCTCTGTCAGTGCTTTGCAACAGGGGCACCCTAAAGGCGTCAGATGTGGGGTGCTCCATTTCGCTGTTAGCTCTCTGACCGGCAGTGAACCTACCCTAAACTGAATATAAAGCGCTCTATCGCGTGGTGTTTTTATAAAATCTAGATATGGTTCTAAAAGTGTACGTTGCTTGGGAAAATAAAACTCTTCCGTCAGCCTTCCTACTCTTGGGTTGTTGTGTTCTTGAGCGTCAACCCAGGCCCAGTAACGTCTTTTAAGATCAGCCTTACTAGGGGCGGTTTGCGTGTCCCATTCCTCCTTGAAGCCTAAAGCAGCGAGGGATTTTTTAATATTAACTAGCCAGCTGATTCTTTTATTTACATCTAGGTCCATAATTTCTATAAATGCGGCTGTGTAGTTGGCTAGTTCGGGGATCCGACATAGGTGGGCCCAAAATAACAGGGGTCGTAATCTCGCTAAATCTTTAAAAGAATGCCTACCCGTATCTTTTAACAGCGGTTTCAATGGCATGCTTCTGGGTAACATCACTAGATCTCTTAAAAACTTGTGTTCGGACCTGCAAATACTTTCAGTATTCTCAAAGCCCCACAGTTCGGCTACATAAAGGACTGAGCTGACTGCTTTAGCTGCATAGATTGTAAGGGCAGGAGCCACAGGTCTACTCAACGATAGACGATGTTCTTTAATTAATATGCCCGTGGCACGCTTATGATTTAGGAGCATTTTGTCAATGTGATGCCTCCATCGCATTTTGTCATCTAGTCTTATTCCCAAGTAGTCGAACATTGGGACTTTATCCAAGCGTGTTCCATCTAAGCTAAAGTTGTCTCTGTAAGGCTTATAAGGGTTGAGCGCCACGAGCTTAGTCTTAGAGGTGTTCACAATCAAGCCCCTAGATTCACAAAAAGTATAAAAACTGTCTAGGAGCTTTTGAAGCCCTGCTGGCGTTTTGGAGATAAGCAGTGTGTCGTCTGCAAAAAGGAAAGTGGGAACCCTATCTCCTGCCAGGGCTGGTGCATCAGATGGAAACGCCTGCAAATAGCTCACCACTCTGTTCATATATAGAGAGAACAGAGTGGGAGCCAGATCACAGCCCTGGCGGACTCCTCTATTTACAGGGATCCTATTTGTTTTTTGTCCCTGGGACCCCAACCTCACTTGGGCGTAATTGCCTTCGCGTAGGCGAATCAAGATGTTCAGTAGTAGCGAAGGCATCCCCATTTCTTCCAGTAGGTGCCAGAGCCGGTCACGGGGAACTAGGTCAAAGCCGTCTTTAAATCAATTAATGCCAGATAAAGGCTGCCCTTGCCAATCAAGACTACCTTCCAATATATTAAAAGCTTGGTCCACCGTTCCTGTACATGCCCTAAATCCAGCTTGATATTGGGAGAGTATATTTTCTTCCTCCACCCATTGGTGGATTCGCTGTAATAGCAACCTACCAACTAATTTCTGCATGGCGTCTATCAAGCTAATTGGGCGTTAATTGGCGGGATCGTCCCTTGCTCCTTTTTTAAAAATTGGTACCACCTCTGCCCCTTTCCATGATTCTGGTATTGGACTCCCTCTTACAATTGAATTAATTAAAAGCATGGTATAGTTTGCCCAGTTACGAGAGTCGGCAAGAAAAAGGTCTCCTGGAAGACCATCGGGTCCTGAAGCTTTTGCTGGGACTATTTTCTTTATGGCTTTCTCGACTTCTTCTAGTGTAAAAAGGTCAGTGGAGTTTGGGATAGAATAGAGATTTGTTTGTTTGTATATCCCTCCAATGTCAGTAGAATCTAATTCAGATATGATTAAGAATCGCATCAGGGTCTTCGTTACCGACCCGTCTGGCCTTGTTCCAGAAAAGCTTGGGGTCTCTGGCTATGCTTGCGTCTTTAGGTCTTGCTAGTGTGACTCATTCCAGTCTAATTTCGCTTGGTAAATTGCAATTTTATAGGCTTTTCTGGCTTCTCTAATTAAAAAACAGTTTTTACTTTTAATTACCAAGATCAAGTCCTTTTTTTTTTTGTCTGCAGTCCCCGTTAAACCAAGTATGGCGCTTTTTAGCTCTTCTAGTTGCCTTACCTGGATTACCTGCTATAAAATATGCTCCTATCTGAACTGTCATACCGTCGTACAAATCTGGTATTTTCATTAATCCCCCTGGTTCCTCAATGGCCTCTAGAAGTAAACAGGTGTTTTCGCTCAAGGCTTGGCTTATGCCAGCTATCAATGATTCTTGGGCAAGAACTTTGGGCCATTTGAGGGTCCTTCTAGAGTTAGAAGGAACTAGATCTTTTGTAATCATAAGGGGATCTAGGGGCTGGTTACTGGAAGAGAGGGAGACCCAAGGATTGGCTATAATCATACTTAGTGTGTTATGGACACTGTCAATGGAGGGGAGCACTTCCATTTCAAGAATCTTTTTCCATAACCTCACATCTACTAATATATAGTCGATTCGTGAGGGGCAATTAATTCTAATAAATGTATATGCTCCTGTAACATCAGAGGGGGTTCTTCCATTCACAGCCCTTAGACCAAATTCCAGTGTTAGCGCATTAATCTGGATTGCAATTTGAGACCATTTTTTAATGGGGGGTAGATTTAACGTTGGGACACCCCACTTGGTATCCACTTCATCTGACCCCGTCAAATCCTCTGAGTCTAATGGCTCGAAAGTGCAATTAAAATCGCCTGCAATCATAATACATGAATTTGGTGCACAATTGGCTAACTCCTGTTCTAAGGACAGTACAATATTTGACGGTTTGCCCCCAGGTGTACCTCTTATATATACATTGAACAGCTCCACGGTTTTACCACATCTATGTCCCTTGATCATGAGCCACATGATATCTAAGTTATCACAATGATGTTCAGTAATTTGGCAGCCCATATCAATCTTAATCCACACAATAAAGCCTCCAGAAGGCCTTATCCTCCCCTTGGAAACAGCAGGTTTAAAGAAACAATCACTTGTTTCTAAGAACTGTCCTAGGACTGAATCTAGGATCCAGTCCTGGAGTTACAAAAGTAATCCTGAAAGTAATCTATTGCAAAAAACTTAAAACTTCCATTGAGCTCAATGCATTATTGTGTTTGAAATTGTGTTGCCTATTGCAACAACCTGTAACCAGTATCTACAAAAGTCAATTGCATATTGCAAAAGTATTTACCTAAAGCATCTAATTCTGAGAAAGTATATTTTAATACCTATTGTTGGTTCTAAAATAAAACAATCATATATTTTTATATAAACCATTGGCCTAGAGTTCAGTTATTGAGTGTGTGAGACCATTTGCTGACTGAGTGTGTACAACAAATGCTTTACACTGTCCTCTGATACTGCCTTACTGCTCGACCAAGCTACCACTTTAGAGAGTAAGGTTATATCTAACTTTAGCCTCTGCCAAACCTATGGGGACTGTGGACTCTGTGCACACTGTACCTATTTGGGAACAGTATATACAGAGCCACTTTCTCACAACATTCCCTTGCTCCGTTCCCTTTCGGTGTTTTGTATGGAACCGGTATGGCTGTAAGGATAGGAACCATCTTAAAACTCTTTCGTTATTGCCCTTGTTCCATGCTAGCCACTCAAAGGGTGCGTGGTCCGTATACAAGGTGAACTCTCTCCCCTCAAGATAATACCGTAGGGTGTCTATCGCCCACTTAATTGCAAGGGCTTCTTTCTCCACTACCGCATAATTTCGCTTGAGGGAACAGTTTCCGGCTGATGTACAGTATGGGCTTCTGCTCCCCCTGATCTGTTACCTGTGACAGTACCGCCCCTAGCCCCTGCTCTGATGCATCGGTCTGGAGGATGAATGGAAGGGAGTAATCAGGACTGACTAAGACAGTATGGGACGTAAGGGATGTTTTCAGGGACTCAAAGTGTCAGGTTCCTCCGTCCAATTCCTTGGGGTCGTGCTGATGCTCAAAGGGGGCCCACCTTTGAACCACCCCAAGTCTGGATTAGAGATATGTACACAGACTGTTGAGATGATTGAGCGGGGGAAGGAAAGGGTAGGAACTGCGGGGAGGGAGATCTACGAAGGAGGCAGGAAAACAACGTGAGCCCTTTTCTGTCTATTCTTCCCCGCAACTGTTATTATCACTATACGGCTTGCTCCTCTATGCAATACCCCCTACCTGAAACAAAGAAAAATAGAGGCGTAGACCTCAGAAGAGAGTAGAGGGCGAAGGCACATTCAGACACTTCCTACATGAAAGAGAGAATAACAGAGAACACATTATTAAAGACTGCTTCTTGTTCCCCCCTTAGCTCTCACTATAGTCTCTTCGTACTGAGTAACAGAAAGACACCTACCAAGGCCACTTGTCCTGTGCACTGCAAAGCCAGATTCTACCCCCTCTAAACAACCTCTCTTCTGAAGGGACTACAGAAAGAAAGAACAACCAAATAATAATAGTCAGAGGGTTAATCTGGACCCTGGACCAACAAAGTTTGAATACTCAATTCATTTGTGCTAGGCGCCCAGGAATGTGAATAGCACATAGCTCCCAGCATCATGCTGACAAAGTGTAGGTGTCTTACCGGAAATTCGAACACTGCCTGATATTGGCCCCAATCACAGTCTTGACGCTTTATACCAAACAACACAAAAGGCAACGTGTCAAGTAATCCCAAGTTATTACCATCATAGCTGGGATTTATCGCGGGTGCCTCGTTTTCCCTGCATTAAACCGGATGAGTCTCTCGGTTTCTCTAACAGGAAAAGAACAAGCCCAAGTGCCGTTATAGGCACCTCAGCTCCCCTTCAAGAGACCATAATTACCGCGTATCTTGTCCAACAGGGGAGTTCTCGGACAGCTCGGGTTCTCACCGCGTTCGTTCGTCGCAGCGAACAGTTCCAAAGAGGGGACGTGAGCACTCACTTAAGCTCCCCTGCAAGAGATTGCGAGTCCCGCGTATCTCGTCCAACAGGGGAGTTCTTTGATAAACACGGTGAACTCACCACAGTTCCAATAGCAGCAGTTGGCGGTCAGAGGGTAGTGCACGAGCACTCTTACCACCTGTTTGTATAGTGTTAGCCGGAGGAATCCACTTCCGCGATCCCGGAAGAATAATCGGCGCGCTTCTAGGCAGCCTCCGCCCTTATTTCCTTCCGGCGCAACGTCCGAGTCACGTGATACGTGACTCGCGTTGCATGCCAGCAAGTGTAGTCCTGGCACGTGTGTCGTAATACGCTTCCGCGCATGAAGGGCAGGCAGTGTGTACCGGCTTACGATCCTGACACAAAGGCTTGCAGGATGTCGGGAGAAGGATGTTTTAACAGAGTCTCTGTGTTTACGTTTTTCTGGAGTAGGTTTGTAAGGGGGGCTGCCAGTTGTGAAAACCTGGGGATAAAGTGACGGTAATAACCAAGTAAACCTAGGAAAGCTTGGAGGTCTTTTTTGGTCTGTGGCAGGGGGATCTGGGAGATGGCTGTAAGTTTGGTGCTTTGGGGTCTTATAACCCCTTCCCCTAACAGAAATCCAAGGTATCGAACCGTCTGAGCTGCCAGGTGACTTTTGGCGGGATTTATCTTGAGACCATGTCGTCCTAAAGTCTGTATCACCTGGGACAGATGTATCATGTGTTGTTCCCAGGTTTCGCTGTAGGGAGGTCCTACCCGGAGAGGAAGAGAAGTTGTCCTGGAGGGGAATTAGGACGTTTGTCAATTCTTGTCTCAAATCAGAAGGAAGAACAGGGTCTATACACTGATCAAACAAGGGGGTTTGTGATTCCGCTCTGCTCACAAGGACCGGTAAGGGCCCCTCCCATTTCTTCAACAAATGAATGTTATAGATCTGGGAGGTACCCCTAGCCGTGTCCGTTTCAATGCGGTAGGTTACAGGTGTCACTTTCTCGATCACTGTATAAGGTCCCTGCCACTGCCCCATTAATTTGTGATCAGAGGAAGCCATCATTAGTAACACAGAATCACCTACATCGAAGGACCTTTCTTTTGTTTTTTTATCATACTGCCCCTTTTGGGCGGTCTGTGCTTCCTCCAGGTTATTCCGGACTATAGTCCTGATTTGCCTCAGGTGCGTTCTTAAATTAGACACGTAATCTACCAACGGTTTTGAATCATTCGGTTCTGTTTCCCATTTCTCTTGAGCCATTTCCAACAATGTACGTGGCTGATGGCCATATAACAATTCGAATGGGGAATGACATGTGCTTTTTTGTTCTTTGCACCGAATAGCGAATAACACCAAAGGTAACATGTCCTCCCATTTTCTGGACTCCAGGGCCAGGAGTTTCTTGAGGGTGGTTTTGATGGTGGCATTGTACCGCTCGACTAATCTATCCGTCTGAGGATGGTATGCCGCGGTCCGTATCTGCTTGATCCCTAACTGGGCACATACCTGTTTCATTATTCGGGATACGAATGGAGTCCCCTGATCTGTTAAGATCTCCTTTGGGAACCCTATCCGTGAAAAGACCGTCACCATGGCTTTGGCAATGTTGGTGGCATCCGGACGTCGCAAGGGCATAGCTTCCGGGAAACGGGTGGCATAGTCGACAATAACAAGAACGTAACGACACCCGCTTCGGGAAGGTAACAAAGGGCCTATAATGTCCATCCCTATTCTACAGAAGGGCTCACCAATGATGGGGAGTGGTTGGAGGGGTGCACAGGGAGGACGGTACCAGCTGGTTTTCTGGCATATAGGACATTCTCTACAGTATTTTTTTACTTGTTGGTATATGCCAGGCCAGTAAAACCGTTCTGTGATCTGCTTTTCTGTTTTTTCATTCCCAAAGTGGCCCCCTAAGAGATGGCTGTGGGCTAGATATAAAACCTTTTCTCCGAACGGCCCCTGGACCAATAATTGTGGTTTTTGGGTGGGACTCCCTTTTCTATACAACAACCCATTGTTAATAAAAAATAGGGACCTACATGGAGAGGATCTTAATTCGCTAGGCTCTCGTAGGACGGGGTCCTCCCTTTGAGTGGCGTGAAAGCTTCTGTCGATTTCCCAGGGATTTTCTTCCTGAAGAACAGGCAGTACGGCTGTGTTTTTCCCTTTTTCCGCCCTCCTTTGTTTTCTGCTTTTTCGGGTTTTCGTGGGTGGCCAGTCCTGGTCCTCTTCCTTGGCAAAGGGCGCCGTGGTCCACTACACTTCTTCCTTCATTGAGGTGTCCTTTAACAATTGCGATAAGTTCGGATAATCATTCCCAAGGATGACTTGTTCAGGCAAACAAGGTATGAGTCCCACCTTCAGAGAGGTCCCAGGGTCCTGCCGGTGTTGTATCTGTACTCGTGTAGTGGGATATGGCTTCGTATCACCGTGGACACAACGTATGGCCACGGTCCTGTCGATAGGATCGATCCCCTGTTCCAGGTCCTAGGGTCTGCCTACACTTTGGAGGCAGCCCGTGTCTGCCAATGCCGTAACAGGCTGTCTGTTCACTGTCACTCTACAGCGATAGGGAGGGAGAACAGTAGTAGCTTCGGGCCATCCCTATCCCCATCGGCTCTTCCTTTTGGGGACAGAACCTGGCGATATGTCCCATCCCTCCACAGTGAAAGCATTGAGGTCCAACAGGAGGGTGTAGGAACACCGGGGTTCCGGGGATGATGGTGACAGGTTCGGGTTTCCTGACGAGGGGAGGATGGGGTGGCCGATGTACCTCCGGACCTCCCGGGTGGATCTTCCCGCCCCTTTTGGATTTCTTGGGCTCGGCTGTAAGCACTGGCTATTTCTACTGCCGTTTCCAGGGTGAGATGGGCCTGTTGTCGGACCCACTTCTGGATGGGTGGATGAAGGGAGGATAGGTATTGTTCCAGGTATATTTTGGCCATGATCCCATCCTTATCGGTAGTGGCAGGCTTTAGCCAGTAGTCGGCCATGTCCTTTACCCGGAAGTACAGGGCTCGAGGTGTCTCTTGGGGTCCCTCTTTTATTTGACGTAGCTTCATCCTATACATCTCGTCATCCACTCCCAACCTCTCCATGATGCACTACTTGATGTCGGCATAGGGGACCACTGCTTGTGCTGTTGCAGCTTGGTAGGCTGCCTGTAAGTCGCCGGACAGGAGGGGACCCAGGTACTGTCCCCATTTGTCTGCTGGCCAGAAGGCCGCGGTGGCCATTCGCTCGAAATTATTGAAGAAATAATCTGTGTCTTCGTCACTCACATATCGTTGTAGGACTACTGAGGGTAGAGTAGTAGGCACCCTCTGATGTCCAAGGGCCTCAGTGATTTTATCCAAAGCAGCCCCATGCGATTGGCTCTGTCCCGTGAGTACTTGCTGCAACTTGCCCCAATCTTCTTCCACTATAGTCAGGAAGCGTTCCATTACTTTTCCCAGATATTCCTGGTTTTCCACCATTTTGGCGAGGGCAGCCTCCATGTCTCTGGCAGATCCCACTTCTGACACCTGTGGGAGTGCGCGCTGGATAAACAGACGCGAAGGCTGAATGTACTTTCCAAATGCACGTGTTTTATTATCAGTAAGTAGGGTCTTCGAAGTCACTGAGGGTGTTCCTCCTTCCTCTTCTCCTTGGTCCGTCTTCGCGGTTCTCGGGTGGGGATTGGATATTGCTCGACCCGGCTCTTTTGTCTCGTTGGTGTTACCCCGGAGGCTCATAAAGAAGGGAGAAAAGGAAGCCGTTAGTTACGGTGCGACTGTGGTGGTGGGGATTATGCGCTACCCATCACCACACCAGAAGTGTTGTTGTCTGGACGTTCCAGGGGAAATTAACCGCAAAAGACTTTCATAAAACAAACTGAATGGAGAGTGACGAAAATGGGTTAAAGTAGGGGACGAGTGCTCTATCTCACTCAGAGATTGAGTGTGTGTATGCACAGACAAAGGTGATAAGAATAGGGGATGGGTAAACAAAGAAGTGCTTCAGAGTGGTAGTGCCAAAACAAAACATTTCTCCAGTGCTGGTCGTGTTTTCTACTCCTCTACCCCGTGCCCGCCGTCTCAACAATCCTCCTACCACCCTCGTACCCTCCCTCGCATTCCCCGGAGTCGCGGACACTCATCGGCTCTGCCGCAACTCTCCTGAGTTGCGGCCGCTCTCCAGCCTCCTCCGCTCGTCCGTCTCCTCATCGATTGCTCCGCTACGGTCTCTGTCTTCTCTCTCTGGTCTCTCCCTGTTCTGCTCTCTGCTTGCCTCCACTCCGCTGTTGGTCGACGACCCTCCTCCTTCCCCATGATTAGTTTTCATTGGATGTGAAGAACTGCTTCTGGGGGTAGCTGCTCCTGCTTCCGTTCTCGGGCCTCGGTCTTGCTGTAGGGAAACATGACAGGTGGGTGTGTCTAGTCTCTTGAACCCAGCCTCCCGGAAGCCGACCCTCGGAGACCGGTCTTTGATTGCGGGAGCATTTTTACATTGCGTGTCCATGAAGGCAGGTACGAACGGGGTCCCCGGGCTTACTGCCTCACACCCCCCTTGCAAAACTAGCTCGTTTTGTGATAGATAATTTTGATGTTGCCTCAATTAGTTTTGGGCCCTTGTCTGTACCGGTTAATAGGGCCACCCACACGAGTGAGATACCATTTTTATCGGGAGACCTGGGGGAATGCTGGGTGGGAGGAAATTTGTGTCAACCCTGTGATCCTACAACTTTCCCACACATAAATGTGAGAAAAAAAGGATTTTACCAGGTAAATTTGAGGTTTGCTGGGGATTCTAGGTAGGGAAACGTTGGGGGGCCCACACAAGCCATACCTTCCTGGACTTCCCCGGGTGTCTAATTTTCATAAATGTGGGGGTTTGGTAGGTTTCCTTAGATGGCTGCCGAGCCCGGGGCCAAAAACCCAGGTGACCCCCCTTGCAAAACCAGGTCGTTTTGCGAAAGGTAATTGTGATGTCTCCACAATACGTTTTGGCCTCTTCCCTGCCGCGGGCACTTGGCCCACCCACACGTGTGAGGTACCATTTTTATTGGGGGACTTTGGAGAATGCAGGGTGTGTGGAATTTTGTGGATCCACACAGATTCCAGAATTTTCCATCACAGAAATTTGAGGAAAATGTGTTCGTTTTGTTTTTACAAAGATTGAGGTTTGCAAGGGATTCTGGGTAAGCGAACCTGGTGAGAGCCACACAAGTCACCCCGTCCTGGATTCCCCTGGGTGTCTAGTTTTTACAAATGAATAGGTTTGCTAGGTTTCCCTAGGTGTCGGCAGAGCTAGCGTTCAAAATCTACAGCTAGGCTCTTTGAAAAAAAAGGATTCGTTTTCACTGGAAAAATGTAGTGTGTTCACGTTGCGTTTTGGCCCGTTTCCTGTCACACGCACTAGGTCTACCCACACAAGTGAGATACCATTTTTATCGGAAGACTTTGGAGACTGCGCGGTGGGTGGAAGTTTGTTGATCGACGCAGATTCCAGAACTTTCCATCACAGAAATGTGAGGAAAATGTGTTTGTTTCATTTTACAAAGTTTGGGGTGTGCAATGGATTCTGGTTAACAGAACCTAGGGAGAGGCACTCAAGTCACCCCATCCTGGATTCCCCTTGGTTTTTAGTTTTCAAAAATATAGAGGTTTGCTAGGTTTCCCTAGGTGCTGGCTACGCTAGGGCCCAAAATCCACAGGTAGGCACATTGTGACAAAAAAGTCAGTTCCTAGTGGGCTTTCTGCCACCCTGGGTGGGGGGAATGGGGGGGGGGGGGGTTACCCCTATATGAAAGACTGTAGCTTTTTTTTAGGGGGTATTAGTATGCCCATTCTGTGCAGCCCTCACGTATAAAAAAAAGCCAGCGTAATCCCACTAGAAGCTAGGGATTTTTTTTAAATTTGATTTAGGGGTGGGGGCTGCCTAAGATGGGCAGACCAATGCCACCCCCAAAAAAAATACAACAGTCTTTCTGCCCCCCCAGGGGCAGTAGCCCCTGATTATGCCTCCTGGGGGCGCAGAAAGCCCACTAGGCACCCGGGATTATTATTTATTTTTTTATACGTAGGGGTGGGGGCTGCCCAAGACGGGCATGCCTATGCCCCTACCCCTAAATCACATTTAAAAAAATATCCCTGGCTTCTAGTGTGCTTTCTGCCACCCCCAGGAGTCAGATTTGGGGCTACTGCCCCTGTCTGCCCCTGGGGGGGGGGCAGAAAGACTGGAATTTATCGGGTGGCATTGTCATGCCCATTTTCAGCAGACCCCACCCCTACATCTATACAAAAAAATATCCCTGGTTTCTAGTGGGCTTTCTACCCCCCTGGGGGGGCTACTGCCCCCATCTGCCCCTCGCCACTCCCTGGTGTCTAGTGGGTGGATCCCTGCTTGGGGGTTGCCCTCCTGGGGCAATTCCCAAACAGGGATCCACTCGGGAGGGCATCCATTCTCCCCTTTCCAATGATACCTCAGCGCGACGTGAGCGCTGATTGTCATTTCACAGAAACCAGGGGAGAGCCTCAGGAGCTGGGGAAGCTCTTCCCCAGCTCCAAAGGCTGTTGGGGAGAAAAGGAAATCCCTCTGGTGCCTGCACCTGAGGGAATACCAGTGACATGTGCCAGGACAGCCGGGAGCCTTACTGAGCACACAAGCACTCTGGCTCTGGATGGCTCCCCTAAATGGCCAATTTGGAAAATATAGTAGTGATTAATCTGATCTGAGAAGGGAAAGTTCAATTTCAGATCTTGTTGCCCTCACACACCTGTTAGGGTGTCATGCTTCATCATTGGGCGTGCTCCTCGTCGGACCGGCGCTGCAATGTCCGACGGGCCTGGTGGCATCTTTATCGGAGATCTTTTGATCTGAGTACGCCGTTTTGTGTGAAGACCATGTAAATGATTGTGGAGGGTAATAGCTCCTAAGAATGTGGGGATTCGAAAAGATTAAAATAGGCCCTGGCCCCTCGATAGTTTTAAACGCTGGCGGGGGGCAGGCCAAAACAGGACGTGTCTGCTCCTCACCTGAATATATATTCAGGTGAGGAGCAGACACGTCCTGTTTTGGCCTGCCCCCCGCCAGCGTTTGGTGGGACCGTTCCAGTGGTCCGGTTGCTACTCCTTCACCTATGAAGCTCTGAACCCCTCATTCTGAGGCGGAGCCATTTATTCTGTACCATACTTAGGTTCAGCTTTCATGTGGTTGACCTCCAATACCCCGTTATAAGAAACTGAGGTATATGTACTTATTATTGGTCCCACGGTCCTGAAGAAGTGTTGCTCGAACTTGAGCATCTGTGACACGAAACATGTTGACCCCTGTCAACTATAGGCTACCCTGATACCTAGAATCACCTGAGTAGCCTCCCTGGTTTTACCTAGTCCCAGCCCTACCTAACCTTATTAAAACTATCGAGGGGCCAGGGCCTATTTTAATCTTTTCGAATCCCCACATTCTTAGGAGCTATTACCCTCCACAATCATTTACATGGTCTTCACACAAAACGGCGTACTCAGATCAAAAGATCTCCGATAAAGATGCCACCAGGCCCGTCGGACATTGCAGCGCCGGTCCGACGAGGAGCACGCCCAATGATGAAGCATGACACCCTAACAGGTGTGTGAGGGCAACAAGATCTGAAATTGAACTTTCCCTTCTCAGATCAGATTAATCACTACTATATTTTCCAAATTGGCCATTTAGAGGAACTGCTCTTACCTGTCTTTTCCTACGTAGACCCCTGGGAGCATTAGAACAGGACCTCTTTAAACAACCAGCTCTCGTGTCCCCCCTTCCTGATTACATGCTTCTGGATGGCTCCCACCATCTTGAGCACCGAAGGGGCTACAGAATTGCTCTATTCTGATCTCATATTGCTTCAAACACCTCACCATACATAACTGTTCATCAAACCGAGGATAGAAGTTTGAAGATGCCATGGTCATAGTTCTTGGAGAAATCTTAAACAAAACCCCACATGGGTTATAACATCAATTACTAACTTCCTAAGCCTTAACATCAGAGAATCTTCTGAAAGATACTAAACATAACAAAGTCACCAGTTTACTTGACAATAGTCTTAAAGTATAAGAAGGCCAACTTTCCAACTTCACAAATATTAACTTCACATCCCACAATTGACTATGCTTTGGTCTGGGTGGTCTCAGCAGCTTAATAACCTTCTTAATTCTGCAAATTAAAACATCCCTTTCAATTGAAATACTATTAATAGGAACATGCCCAGCTGCCACCGCGGACCTATAACAATTTATAGTTCTATTACTCAAACCTTTGTCATACACACATGACAAAAAATGTGATAATTCTACAGGAGGTGCCTCCATGGTATCCTGATTCCTCTCCAGGCACAAACCCAGCTCCTCCAAGCTCCAACAAACCACTTCCTTATACCCAGGTCCGACATTCTCTGAGTAATTCCTGAGTCTTGTATCAAAGGCCTGCACTCCTCCCCTGAAATATTCCAAGCAAGAAAGTTCAAAATGCCTTTGATCACCAAAGGATGGTCTTCTCCTTCTGAACCCAACAGCATAACTCTTCAACCCGGAATCAAGAATGGCGCCTCCAATAACAACTCCAAAAACCCTTAGCCGCCCAAAAAGGAATTATGAGAAACTTTCTGGCATTTCTGTCTCCGCACCATCAGTAGCACTGTCTGAATGAATGTAAAAGGAGGAAATGCATACCCACGAAGATTCCTCCAGTTCTGCTCAAAAACATCCACTGCCTCTGCTGGTGGATCCAGTCTCCAACTGAAATACAGATCCAACTGATTTGTAAGCCTTGATGCAAACAAATCTACTTCTAAAAGACTGCAAATCTCCTGCAACTTTAGAAAATGTGCACATTCACCTTCCTATTTCTGTTACATTGCTAAATTCCAGAAAATGCTCTGCTTTCAAACCTATTTTGTGTTCCAGAGAGAAACTCCAAATCTCTTTGGCCAACTCCATCAGATTTTTCACCTGAAATTCAAGAAATTATATTACCTGGCAATGTTTTACTACCTACTTCTCCATGTTTATCAAAATTCGGAGAGACTCTAAAAATTCTATCACTAACCGTAAATGAGACCTCAACTCCTCCTGATTTTGTTACAATCCAAAAATGATCTAAGTACATAATTGTTCGAAATGGGGTCTCCAGTTTGCAGAGGTATGCACCCGGTCCAAGTAGGGATCACCACTCTAGTCAGGATAAGTCAGATACACACCCTAAGTTAAGCTGTGCTCAGCCTCTGATAGCTTGGCACAAAGCAGTCAGGCTTAACTTGAAAGGCAATGTGTCATGTATTTGTGCAACACTTATTACAGTAAAACAGGAAAAACACCACACAAAAATAACCCATAACACATTAGCAAAATAGAGCATATTGTAATGAAGAAAACAATACCTAAAGGACAAAACTCCAATAAGTAGAGCTGGTATTATTCGTTTTTGAAGATTAAATTTAATATTTGTGCTTAAAAGCATAAAGCGCCAACTGGGGACATCTGGTCGTGCTGGATTGGGTCAAATCTAAAAAGTCAAGACAACCACGATGGAGTGCAGGTTGGATACAGAATCCACGCAGGCCCAGCTGAAAACAGTACCTTTCCATAGTATATGTTGATGTTGAAGGGCAGCCACGTAGGTTCTAAGTCACGCAGTTGGGTCCCGTGTCATTATCGAACCCCTTACGATGAAGGGTCTGCTTTGTCGTCAAGCTGCACTGTCGACGCTGTGGAGTGTCCAAAGCGGCACTGTGTCGGCGTCAAAGGCAAATGCCTTGGTTTCGACTGGTGCAAAGCAGGCAATACATGGATTTTGGCAGAAGACAGATGTAGAACCCCTTTTGAAGACCCAGGACTGGATTGGCACCATTTGGCAGAACAGGACTCACAGCTGGCAGAGTCCCGCAGCTGAAGGAGAGTTGAATTAAGTCTTTGATGTCCTTGAGACTTCAGAACAGGAGGCAAGCCAGCAAGACCTAGCAGTCACTTGGTGCTGGGAAGGTAGAGATTCAGGTCCAGTCCTTCACAACACCAGGCAAGGGTCAGCAGGGAGCATGGCAGGCAAAGCAGAGCATGAGCCTAGGAAATTTAGCAGAGTGCAGCAGAGTGTCAGTCCTTTCAGCAACACTGTAGTCCTTCTTCCTGGCAGAGTGTCCTTCAGTCCAGAGTGTACTGAGTTGGTGGTGTCAGGGGACAGAACTTACAACCAGTTGTGCCTTTGAAGTGGGGAGACTTCAAAGAGGAATTTGAGGTACACAAGGTCCCTGCCCCTCCTGTCCTGGCCCCAGACTCACTTCAGGGAGCTATGCAGCTTCTTGTGTGGGGACAGGTACAGCCCTATGGAGGTGCAAGTGTCAACTCATCCCTCCCACCTAGCCCCCAGAGACCAATCAGCCTGGTGAGGGATTATCAGAATTTGAATGTCGCACCTCAGCTCCCTTTGTGTGTGACTATCTAGAGGAAACGCACAAAGCCCAAATGTCACCTACCCCAGATGTGTATTCAGAGACAGGCAGAGGCACAGAATGATTAAAGTAAGAAAATGCCAATTTTCTAAATGTACAAAAAATCAAGGAGGGGTTGGGCCTATATATACATCCGCAAGGCTAGGCCACTATGCAAGGCAAGAAGAACACAAAATACCAATACTGACAACTTTTTTACAAACCAAATGTTTAGCTCTGTGGTCGCCCAAATTACTTATTGCAATTACTGTTTTATTCTACTTCAAATCACAAAAATATTGCAAACATTAAACAACAATCACAAATACTGACCCCCACATTTAAACATAAATTTGCATTACATAAATAAACTGATAATTCACAATAAATACTGATACATCAATATCAAAATTCGCAAATTATATAACAAATTCAACAAAAAACTAAAATATCAATACAAACAACAGACAACACTTTCAGTTCTGGAATATAACTCCCAACAGGAGCTGTAATGTCTTTTTGCAATTCAAAGGCTCCTGCCTATGGGCCATAACCATACGGTGCAAAAAAGTATCTTTTCACCCAAATGACAATGACCAGGGATCGAGCTATGAAAATATTTTTGGGATTTCTCCTCTGTGCATCAAAATCGTCTCTCCAAAACACTCCTTGTTTATGGTTCAAAGCCAAAGCTTTTCAAACCCCACACCAATTAAGGGGTTCTCCTCAGGACTCAGAACCGTGAAATGCTCAATTGTTGTTCATAAAAAAATCCAAAATGAACTTTCCTTGTTATTGTTTGAAATGGGGGTCTCTGGTTGGCAGAAGTAGGTACATTTAACCAAATAGGGACCCTTGCTTCCAGTCAGGGTAAGGGGGAAACACACTGTAGATAACCCCTGCTCACCCCCTTGGTAGTTTGGCACAAACAGACAGGCTTATCCCCAAGGCAATGTGTAAAGTATTTGTACCAGCACTCACAGTAATACAGTGATGACACCACAAATGGACACCACACAGGTTTAGAAAAATAAAGTATTTTTATCTAGGTTTCACAAGACCAAAACGACAAAAATCCAACATACATAAGATGACGTTTTCAGTAAAAATATCTTTTAAAGGTGTTGCCAAAAATAAACTTGTAGATTCTGTATTTTTTTCACAGGTGTTGCAAAAATAAACTGGTAAACTTCTGCATTTCTTTGTGCGCAAGAGTGCTAGGGCGAAACAGCCCTTGACTGGCAGTGATTTATGTGTCCACCTGGGAGATTCCCCAGCGTACGCCCCCTTGGCATCGACGGACGATGCTGGCTGCGTTGAAGCCTTCAAGGCTTCCCCACAGCTGACTCCACAGTCAGCGATAATTACAGTATGCCCCCAAATGCTCACATCAATGTCAGGTGAAAGAAAAGGGGCCCGTTACAGCAACTCCAGTTATGCCGGTACGGGCTGTAATCAGGACAAGAGCGCGCAACAGTTCCCAGCGGCACCCCATGTGGCAGCTCGAGTGTGCAGCTCTGTGCGGTACCTGGGAGACGAGATAAACACCGGCTTGTGGCTCCTCAAGACTCTGGCTCGTAGATCTCCCTATGCGGCTCAGAGACAGATTCTTCTGGGTGGGAGCGCAGCTACGCGCTCTCAACAGTGAAGTTGACGTATCGCTGGGGGGCTGAGCGTCAGAGGTGTCCCGGTTGCTAGGAGACGCCTCGCAGCTGATAACGCTCCCGCCCGGCTTCTTCCACTCGGCGATTACGATCATGCTGATGACTCAGGCCAGCGGCGTTGACGGCCTCTCAGTGGTTCGCGGCTCAGTCCCCTCCTCGGATGATTACAATCTCTCCGGAGACTTGGGCCAGCGGCGGTGACGGCCTCTCAGTGGATCGCGGCTTCCCACTGTGCACTGACACATGCACAGCGCCGCGGAGACGATCACAATGCAGAATTCACAATAGGTACACGCTGTGCACAGACTCACAGCGTTTGTCGAGATCTTTGGAAACTTTGTTGTCCCTGAGTTTCCACAACAGGAGGCCAGCTCTCCTCAGGCCCTTGGAGATTTCTGTCGGGAATCAGATTGATATCTCCAGCAAACATCCCGTTCCCTAGGAGCGAGGAAAATATCTCTCCCCTCTCAAAAGATACCGTCTCCTCAGTTTCACTTTTAAAAAACACACTAGAGGAAGACGCCTATCTTAAAAAAGTGAAGAGACCCATAAGCATACAGGGCAGCGGATCCAACCCCTCAACCGGGCTGATTCGGGACAGGAAAACAGGAGGGTATCTAGACACCAAAAGAAGAACAAAACAGAAGATTACTCGTGTATATGATGTTTACCACCTCTACATTACTATTCTCCAGATAACCACTAGCAGTAGGTTGTGTACTATCCCACTCCTTACCTTACACGGACAGGAAGGATGGTTCTTTGTATGCTCTTTAAGGGAGGTCAGATACCTTCCCCATATGGACAAAAGACAACGAGAACTGCTTTCACACACTATGGACCAACGGGCAAAGTCTCGTAGAGCGCGAAAGCCTGTGTTAGCAGGTATTGTCCAAGTTTTCAAAATAAGTCTCTTCACAGAATCGGGGAAGGTCAAACTTGCACTGACAACGTCTCTGTACACGATGTGGATGGAAGGGAAGGGCGTCCGATTTAACAGGGATATGTAGGATAGTTGCAATGCCAATCATAAACAGCCAGGTGAGTCCAGCAATGTAACAGCACCGCTTGTGTTGTTACCGCGCTTACGCGCTAAGACAAAAACGTATGAAACTGAATGGGGAATCAACCCCAACCGGAAAACTGGGGTAGTCTTCTCAACGTGTTGTCGCTGTGAGTCTGGAGGGTTGGAGTTGGCCAGGAGCAACGTACCTCGTACTGAATACTTGAAGCCGGAAGCGTTGATCGGAGCAGCCCGACCTAGCGCAGGTGCGAGAAGACAGGAACGGAGTTCGTATTCAGCGCGTCCTCGCGCTACCGCTTGTGGCCATGTTCGGAGGAGTGCTCAGACCGTTCGTCGTCACAGCGGAATCAAGGGGGGAATCCACGTCTTCGAATCCTCGGAAACAAGAAGGGAATACAACTCTGAAGTTCAGGGACGTAGTACCTCAACGGCACCGGGCAGGTCCCACAATTGAAGCCAAGCATCGCTCTGGCCGTCCGGAAGGCTTAAGACCCTCCCGATCACTTGACCAGTCCCGAGGCAGGATGGCACAGCACACAATCACCCAGCACTCTAGGCATGCTGGGACATGTAGTTTTGGCCAATATACAGACCGCCTGAGCCCTAACAATTTCCTTTCAAGCAGGGGACACAGCACACAGCAAAGTCCTTTTCCTTCCTTTGGCAGAACAGCAACTGCAGGTCAGCCCCAGAACACACAGCAAGGGCAGTCCTTCTTCTCAGTTTCTTCCGCTCTTCTCCTCAGCAAGAGTTCTTCTTGATTCCAGGATGATCTTAAGTACAGGAGTTTCAGCTCAAATATTTATACCCCAAATATCTTTGTTCTTTAGGTATAAGGGGTCCTGGACCCAGTCCAAACCAGTTCTGGGTGCACTCTGCCAGTGCACAACTTCTTCCTTTGTCAATGTGGGCCAGGGTATTCAGACACACCGCAGGAGGTGGAACCAGTCTTTTGTGGAAGGCAGGCACAGCCCTAGTCAGGGACAGGTACTACTCCTCCCACCACTCCAAATGCAGATAGGCCTATTCAATCCAGGCTGACTAACTCAGACTCCTGGAGCTACCTCAGCCCCTGTCACTCCAAAGCCAGACAGTCAATCCACAACCAGGCAGAGGCACACAGAAAGGTTTAACAAGAAAATAGCCACCATCTAAAAGTGCTATTTTCAAACACAGAATTTAAAAACCATCCTTACTAAAAGATGTCTTATTAAATTCTGAGTTCAGGGATACCAAACTCCAATTTTCTATCTCACGCCTATGGGAAGATATGCTTGTAAAATGTTACACAGCATTCCCCATTCTGTCCTATGGGCAAGATAGCCTTTCAATAGTGAAAAACGAAATTGGCAGTATTTCACTATTAGGACATGGTACACACACCAGTACATGTCCTACCTTTTAATTACTGCACCCTGCCCGCCCAGGGAGGCACCTTGGGCCTACCATAGGGGTGTCCTCTGTGTAAGAAAAAGGAAAGGGTAAGGCCTGGCAAGTGGGTACACTGGCCAGGTCAAAATGTCAGTTAGCAAACTGCGCGCAGGCACTGCGGTGGCAGGCCTGAGACATCTCTTTGGGGCTACTCATGTGGGTGGCACAATCAGTGCTGCAGGCCCACTAGTAGCATTTGATTTACCAGCCCTGACACATGTAGTGCACTTTACTAGGGACCTACTGGTAAACAAATATGCCAATTAGGAAGAACCAATCACAATTTCAATTCATACAGGGAGCACTTGCACTTTGACACTGATCAGCAGTGGCAAAGTGCACAAAGCATCTAACCCAGCAAAAACGAAATTGAGCATAGCATCAAAAACACAGGGGATAGAGGCAAAAAGTCAGGGAAAACCACGCCAAGGATGCCAGGTCTAACACGTGTCACCTCCAGCTGTAAAGTGGGGGGAACTACCCACCCTCTTGGGAGTTCTCATCACTAAGGCGAAAACAGACCATCAGCATTGGCGTGTTCTGTACCAGGGCGGTGTTCCACCGTAAAGTCCATTCCCTGTAGGGAGATCGAACACCTCAGCAGTTTTGGGTTCTCACCCCTCATCTGCAGCAGCCATCTGAGGGGCCTGTGGTCTTTCTGAACTCGGAAGTGAGTCCTAAACAAGTAGGGCCTTAGCTTCTTGAGTGCCCAGACCACAGCAAAAGCTTCCCTTTCAATTGCACTCCACCTCGGCTCCCAGGGAAGTAGCCTCCTACTAATGAAAGCCACGGGTTGGTCCAAGCCCTCGTCCAATTGTGAGAGAACTGCTCCCACACCATGCTCTGAAGCATCCGTCTGCACCAGAAACTCTTTGGTGAAAAAAGGCGCCTTGAGCACGGGTGCCGTGCACATGGCAGTTTTCAGGGCATCAAAAGCGGTCTGACAAGCATAGGTCCAGATCACCTTCTTGGGCTGCTTCCTTGAAGTCAGCTCTGTCAAGGGGGCAACAATGGTGCCATATCCCTTGACAAACCGCCTGTAATACCCAGTGAGACCTAAGAAGGCTCTCACCTCTGTCTGGGTCTTGGGGGGCTCTCAAGCCAAAATGGTATCAATCTTGGCCTGTAGGGGCGCCACCTGGCTGCTCCCTACATGGTGTCCCAAGTACACCACTAATCCCTGCCCTATCTGGCACTTTCTGGCCTTGATAGTGAGGCCTGCTCTTTGCAGAGCCTTCAACACTTCACAGAGGTGTTGCAGATGTTCCTCCAAACTGGAGCTGAACACAGCAATGTCATTCAGGTAAGCGGGCTGAATTCCTCCAGCCCGGACAGTACCCGGTTACCCAGTCTCTGGATGGTGGCAGGGGCGTTTTTCAATCCAAAGGGCATAATACGGAACTGGTAGTGCCCCTCGGGTGTTGAAAACGCTGACCTCTCTTTGGCCCCCTCAGTTATGGCAATCTGCCAGTACCCAGATGTTAAATCAAACGTACTGAGGTACCGGGCAGCTCCTAATCGATCCACGAGCTCATAAGTTCTGGGGATGGGGTGTGCGTCAGTCTTGGTGACCGCATTGAGCTACGGGAGTCTACACAAAACCGAAGTTCTGGAGTGGCACCGGGTGCAGCAGCTTTTGGTACTAAGACCACTGGGCTAGCCCAGGGGCTGCTGGAGGGCTCAATTACCCCTAGCGCCAACATCTTGGAAACTTCTTCCTTGATGCTGGCCCTGACCTTGTCATTTACTCAGTAACATTTTTGTTTCACAGTTAGACTGTCCCCAGTGTCCAACTCATTGACGCACCAATTGGTGACTCCTGGTGTCAGGGAGAACAGGGAGGCGAACTGACCCAACACATGGTGACAGTCCCTCTGCTGTTCTGGGGTCAGGGTAGGCGAGAGGTTCACCCCATCCACTGACCCATCCTGCTCCTTTGCTGACAAGAGGTCAGGAAGAGGTTCACTCTCCTCCTCCTTCATACCATCATCTGTAGCAAGGAGCATTGTCACCTCAGATCTCTCAAAGTGTGGCTTGAGGCGGTTCACATGTAGGACCCTCAAAGGGTTCCTGGGAGACTGCAAGTCAACCAGATAGGTTACTTCACTCTTGCTCACCACTACCTCATATGGACCAGTCCATATGAGGTAGCGCACAGGCCTCCACTGGTGCCATCACTCACACTTTCTGCCCAGGTTGAAATTCAACCAGAGTGGCATTCTGGTCATACCATCTTTTCATTTCTTCCTGCCTAGCTTCAAGTTTCGCCTGAGCGAGTTTTCTGAAGCTGTGAGTCTGGTTCCTGAATGCCAGCACATAGCTGGACACATCCTGTAGGGTATTACCAGGAGACTTCTCCCAACCCGCCTTCACCAGACTCAGAGGTCCTCTCACAGTGTGACCATACAGGAGTTCAAAGGGACTGAACCCTAAGGACCTCTGGGGTACCTCCCTGTAGGCAGACAACAGGCATGGCAAAAAGACGTCCCACTTCTGTGTCATGGGTTCCGCAAGACCCTTGATCATACCTTTCAGGGTTCAGTTGAACCTCTCAACCAACCCATTCCGTTTAGGATAGTAAGGAGTGGTGAACTTGAAAGTCACACTCCACTCCTCCCACAAAGATGTCATGTACTTCGAAATGAAGTTGGTACCCCGGTCGGATACAACCTCTCTGGGGAACCCCACACGTGAAAAGATCCCCATCAATGCACGGCCCACCACGGGGGCTGTGGCTGTCCTGAGAGGGACAGCTTTCGGGTACCAGGTGGCATGTTCCACCAAGACCAAGATAAACTTGTTGCCTAAGGCTGTCTTGGGTTCCAGTGGCCCCACAATGTCGATGCCCACCCGCTCAAAAGGGGTGCTTACCACAGGAAAGGGTTGGAGGGGAGCCTTACACTTCCCACCGCTCTTGCCACTTGCCTGGCAAGTCTGACAAGTCCTACAATGTGTACCGATGTGCTTCCTCATTTGGGGCCAGTAAAAGTGGGTGACAAGCCTCTCATAGGTCGTGTCGCACCCCAAATGACATGCAAGAGGCATGTCATGAGCCAGACCCAGGTGGAAGGTCCTAAAGAGCTCGGGTACCACCAGCACATGGGCTGCACCAGGCTCAGCGACCTTGGGCTCACTGTAGAGTAATCCATCTTCTCAGTAAATGAAATGTGATCAGGACTGATCCCCTGCTGCCTGGTCTGCAGTCTGTTGCCGCATACCAATGAGAGAAGGACATTCCATCTGCGCCTTGCAGAACTCCTCCTTGGAGGGACCTCTTCCTGCTTACAATGGGTCAGCTCAGGCAGGTCTCCCAGTTCGGCCACTTGTTCCCCTGTAGGTTCCAGGGCATCCCCCTCAGGTTCAAGTGGAAGAGGTGTGGCGCAGCGGCCAGGGTACCTGACTCCGGACCGCAGGGTTCACGGTTCGATCCCCGGCTACGGCGGCAGGTTAGCCCAGCACCATGTGACTCTGGGCAATAACTTGCTTAATCTTCCCGACGGCCCCCAGTGCCGGGACACCTCTCTGGAGGTAACTGTGCGCTTTACAAATGCTGGCATTTACATTTATTTATTTTATTTATTTTCTGCCTCCTCCTGGGCCGTGGGAACTTCTGGGGCTGGTTTCGCACGCCCCCTGCCCTTCCTCTTCCTGGCAGGCCCCTGGGCCAGCTTTTTCAGACGCCAGGTCCTCTGATTACCCCTACTGGCTGCCATTGACAGAGTGGTCACACAGACCCACTCGGGCAGACCCAACATCTCCAAATGAGCCTGGTGTTCCACCTCGCTCCAGGGGAACTCTCCATGTCATTTACCAGCAGACAGTCTACAGGCATGGATGGACTAACAACGACCTTCAAGGAACCTGAGACCCCCCCCACTCAAAGGGAACTAGCACCACCTTACATAGGCGCACAGAGTTGTCTGCTGCAACTACAGGGTGAAGTACATTCGGAATAACCTGCTCCCTAGACACCCATTGACACCTGACAGATGTCACACTGGCTCCGGTGTCTCTCAGACCTCCACCCTCCTCCCATTTATGGTCACCCACTGCCCGTATTTTTTAGTGTTCTCAGGCAGAAAGGACTCCTGGACCATCTCTCTGTCTCCCAAAGAGACAAAGGTCACCCCTGCCTGCTCCTCCCCTTCACTGGAAACTAATTCCTCCCCCAACGCTAAACTCACTAAACCTAGTGACGGAGCACCAGTGGGTGCTGGGGGTTTCTTGGGGCCTTATGGGGCAATGTGGCCAACCTCCCTACAGGAATAACATGTGGGGGGGACCCTGGTTGTCATGCCTGCCCATAGGGGGCCAGGTCCACTTAGGCTTGAGGGGTTGGGACTCCTTTTCATGGTAACTGTTTTGGGGCCCTTTAGAGAACTCCTTTTGGTTACCCTTATCCTCCCCACCCTTCTGCTGGGGACCCTGACCACCTTTGGCTGTGGTACCCACAATCCCCTTGTGGACCCTGGTTATGGCCCAGCGGTTCGCCTTCTTAGCAAGCTCCCTGGGATCAGTTAGCATACTATCAAAAAGATGCTGGCGCAGCTCTGGAACACAAAGACTACTCAAGTGCTCCCAACTAATCAAATGGCCCAAGCCCTCATAATCAGTTACCTTGCTGCCCTTTATCCAACCGTCAAGTGCACGCGTATACAAATTCACACACTCAACCCAAGTACTTGAATCATGCTTCTTGAAGTTCCTGAACTTCTGCCTGTACTGTTCTGGGGTAAGCCCATACATGAGGCATAGGGCCTCCTTCATATTGGGGTAGGTCAGGGTACCCGCCCGCTCTAAGGGTGGTAAGACGTCCCTTCCATTAGCCTCAAAGTGTTTCCATAGGCCCGCCCCCCAGTTCTTCTCAGGCACCTCATTCATCCTTAGTGCAATCTCATAGGACTCAAACCATGCATAAATATCCTCTCCCCTCTGGTAATTCTGCACTAAATCCTTGGGTATATACACCTTACCCGCTTGCACTGGCTGTGCGCTGCCGCCATTTGAACTGGACTCCACTTGTTTGGCCTTAATATCCAGTTCCCTCATGCTCAGCTCATGAACCAAAAGCATTTTTTTCTCTGCGAGAGCGTTCTTGCTCTCCTCTGCTCTCTTTTTGCTCTCAATAAGCAACTTCTTTTGCTCTGCCTGAGCCTTGAGTTTCAAAACTTCCAGCTCATGTTCTCTGACCCTTTGATTTTCCTGCAACTCCTCTGAGGAGAAGCCCCAACTGGAATGGTTGCTGCCAGCCCTGAAGGCTGGTCTGCCCACAGGCAGATCCTGCGATATGAAACCATCCCTTTGCACATCCTCCTCCACATTTGCATCATCTGCCTCCTCAACCTCTTTGGCCTCCCACCAGGCCCTTAAGGCCTTCTGCAGCTCCTCCTTCTTAGCGCTGCTCCTCATGAGACATCCAACATTTTTGCAAAATTGATTCAGTTGATCTACTTTGTATTTTAAGCAATGCCTCAATATCAAATTCCAATTCTGCAACCTCACTCGCTGCTTTACTCTGAGACATGATGCGTGGATGCTCTTAAGGGCCACTCAAAAATAGAACCAAAAACAAAACACAGTATGTGGTTGCGTAGTGGTTTGCGATAAACTAGTGATGTACACCAATCACTGTGGGTCGAGTACAAATATAAGTTCAAATCCTCACCACAGACCACCAATGTTAGAAATGGGGGTCTCTAGTTGGCAGATGTAGGTACCTTTGACCAAATAGGGACCCGTGCCTCTAGTCAGGGTAAGGGGGAAACACACTGTAGATAACCCCTGCTCACCCCCTTGGTATCTTGGCATGAGCAGACAGGCTTATCCCCAAGGCAATGTGTCAAGTATTTGTACCAACACTCAGTAATACAATGATGACACCACAAATGGACACCACACAAGTTTAGAAAAATAAAGTATTTTTATCTAAGTTTCACAAGACCAAAACAACAAAAATCCAACATACATAAGAAGGAGTTTTCAGCAAAAATGTCTTTAAAAGGTGTTGCCAAAAATAAACTTGTAGATTCTGTATTTCTTTCACAGGTGTGGCAAAAATAAACTGGTAAACTTCTGCATTTCTTTGTGCGCAAGAGTGCTAGGGCAAAACAGCCCTTGACTGGCAGTAATTTATGTGTCCACTTGGGAGATTCCCCAGCGTAGGCCCCCTTGGTACCGACGGACGATGCTGGCTCCGGTGAACTTGTCAAGGTGTAGTGTAGTTCCTATATCCCTGATAGGCTCTGCGCATTGGAATAACATACACTATAGGACTAAGGTCAGTATGTCTCTATCGAGTATATTAAACTTAATTACTTGTGTGTGCCAGCTAACTCAGAGGTCACTAGAATCTTCTCGAATATACAAGAAGGGATTAGTCTCTGTCAACCCTATAAACATGACAACTTTGTTTCCCTTCAGAATCGGAACAGTCTCAGAATCGTGGAAACAATAGATAACAGTTTCACCCAGTCAATCGTGCATGCTTCGTTTCGTTTCAGAGTTGCACAGAAATGGGCGTTTTCAATAAAAGGGTTTATTGAACAGTCTTATTTCTCGTGCAAGAGATATGAATTGCTACAATCGTAAGACACCTGCGTAGTACAATATGTACGAGGTTAGCAGTAAGATAAAATAGTACTGCAATAGCATGGGGCCTGATTCACAGAACTAACTTAAGACAAAATCCTAAACTTACTACTTTTGGTATTCACAGAAGTTAGGATTTTGACTTAAGTTTGTCTTCAGACAAACTTAAGACAGACTTAAGACAAACTTAAGACAGACTTAAGACAAACTTAAGACAGACTTAAGACAGACTTAAGTTAGGATTTTGTCTTAAGTCTGTCTTAAGTGTGTCTTAAGTTTGTCTTAAGTCTGTCTTAAGTTTTCCTTAGGCTAAACTTAAGACAAAATCCTAACTTCTGTGAATACCAAAAGTAGTAAGTTTAGGATTTTGTCTTAAGTTAGTTCTGTGACAAGGCCCCATGGTTTGTAGCTATGACATATATTTATCAAAATACATACATAAATAACATATGCTAAAATGTGATACTTCTTAATTGTTCTACCCCAGTGTACCTAACCTAAGTGTAGTACGAGGTTTGAAGTAAGTGCAATTTCTGAAGTACAGCTAGCTATATTTTAGTTTAGCCAAGAGTTGCCAAAAGTTTCTCTAAGTTCTAATCAGCTCCATACCTGAGAATAAGAGAGGTTGGAATCTCTTTTCTGGACTCGATAGTCTAACCCCCGCAAGAGTCAGAGAGCACTGGAGCTGGATTCTCTGCGAGGAGAATGACAGCGTCTGGTCAGTGCATCAGGCTGGAACTCGATCTCCTTCCAAACTTGCTGTGGCAAACCGCGTAGTCTAGGTTGGGTCGAATCCTCCGGGAACCACAATTTGCCAAGGCAAGTGCTGGTATATTTATACCTTGAAGGTGTCTAGGAATGCCAGTATTGACGTAAAAGTCGGGCAGAGGAACGTCATGAATGAACCCCTAAAGAATAGATGTTCATGCATACTTAATGAGTTCCTGGAGAAATCAATATTCAAGCTGGGGGAAATTCCTTAAGGCTTAAGGGCCTGGTTTTCCAAGAAATCGTTGTGACGTGGATGGACGGATGTAGGTGGCCATGCCTGTATTTGGTTTGTACGGACAATGTCTAAATAAGGGCCGGATTTCTGTGTCCAAATAAGGGCAATGTGAATTGTACCTATATAAGGGCATTAATCGGGATACCTATAAACGGAATCTAAATCTACACACAACACCCACTCCAGTTTCATATGAACGACGTTACTAAATCCTAAACATATCTTAAAACAGTATCGCATTGGTTTGCTAAAATAAGCTAAAAACATATCTAAAACATATTGTCTAAAAATACATTACAAAACCATTGCTATGCATAAAAAGTGTTGTACATATAAAAGGAAATGTTTCATTCTAAGCATAGGATCACATTGGAATGCTAAACGAATGAACAAAATATATACATGTGATGAAATGGCTCGTAAATACAGAAGAAAAAAGAGGGCCAAAACCATTTCATATCATGTTACACAAGTCAATTTGTTTTTCATGACAAGGTGGCATACTGTCCCTGGAAGTGTTATCAAAGAATTCTGTTTTCTATGAATAGTTCTACTATAATCAGATTACTGTGCCAAAAAATGAAAAAATACAAATTTGGCAAAAAAAATTAATCATAGAAAAAAGTTCCAAAGTCAGTATCACGTTTGAAACAGAATGAAGGCCAAATTCGAAGTCTCTCCGGAACACTGTGTGCTTGATTCAAAAGTCAGTGTTTGGGGATGGAGAAAACATAAAATGTTCTAATCCAATAGACAACAAGTCGTCTACCGTAGTGGGTGAGAGTTGGAATACCTCGTGTAGAAGATCAACAGCACAGAGATGCAAACTATCACTTTCAGCATGGGTAGCATCAGCAATGTCCGGATTGGATGTTACCTGCACGCCTGGTGTTTCTTCTCGTACCTCAGCAGTAGCATATATAGGTATATAGGACTAAATCTCAATATCAAGCATCTAGTGAACTATATGTTGTGTAACCAATGTTGACCCGGTGGCGTGATATCGAGGGCTCTATGTTCACCATTTATCGCCAATACTGATCTAACGACCTAATGTACGGATAACATTCCCTCCGGTCGCTACACCCTCTGGCTAATAAATCCTACTACTGTAGTAAGCCAATAGCGCTGTGAGGTCCTACTTGTGGAGTGTATGAATAACACACCAATTATATTCCTACCTGAAAAAGGAAGGTAAGGAAGATGAGCGGGACCCAGCGCCGTACGGTGTCTCGATAGTACAGCACACGCTAGCCGATTGATACGAAGCTCATTTCCGAACTCGTACGTTGTTTATGGGCTAATTCTCACAGGCGGATGCCTCCGTCTGTCTCAGTCAGATGCAGTGATGCACCGTGACTTTAAAATGCCATGTGATCAACAGTCGCGAACGGTGAAGGTTGGCGCGCCAAGATGTTGCTCAATTTGAATATTGGGCCTACTGGATTGCGCATGTGCGACACGTCATAACAAAACGTCGCTGGTAACACGCGCGTTAGTTAAAAGGAGCAAATATCGGCGCCATCTTAGTGGAATACTTAAAATGGTAAATAGAGGGATCTGGCCTTATCGTTTATTACACTGAATCCATGTAGTGTAATATAGCGATTTGCAAACATTATAATATGAGAAAAAAAGTTTCTATAAAAATTAATGTGTGTTGAAATGCAATGATTATAACGCAGTAAACTAATTCCAAAATAAGCTGCAGTGTACCAATATGATAGAAATGGCAATACAATATTCCATATAATGAATATTGTCACACTGAGCCTAGATGACGACGAGATCTGTATGGTCTAACATGGAAACCAAAAAATTAAAAAGATGAACTTTACAAATCTCCCTATATTGGAAAAGGGCATACACTTATGTCACACATAAACTGCAATTGGTTCTAATAATTACTTGTTGTTAAATCTTATTGCCTGGCTCCAGGGAATTTCACTGTTAAGGCCTCTTTTATAGGTGTCCAAAGTGAAAATCCAAAAGACCTCCGTACGCTTTCGAATTTCTGTGCCTGTAGGGCCTTTGGTATGGATTTTCTCAAGGATAAGCCATTGAATATCCTTTGTGGTATGGTTCGCATCCATATAGTGTTGGACCAGAGGTGCATGAATTTTCTTGGTCCTGATAGCGGACCCTTGTTCAGTGAAACATGTTGCCATGGACCGTGAAGTTTCCCCCACATATGCCTGTTTGCAAGGACATGTAATTTTTTTTTTTTGATAATCAAGTTTTATTGATTTTTAAACACTCACAAACAGTTCAGCATAATCACGGATAGCAGGTATTCATGTACATCTTCAAGAGAAAGAATCCCCCCCCCCCGCAGCCCCAGTACGGACCCCCGCGGGGAATGCTACCACAGGAAACTAGAAGCTTCATTAATTTCCCCCAACTGCGCCCAGCCATTTGCCCCACACCCTTCGGTACTTCTTGGGGCATCCGCGCGCCATGTATAAAGCCCTCTCCTGTGTCGCACACCAGTCCACTCCTTTACGCCACTTTCCCAGAGCTGGTGGATCGGGACAAATCCATGCTGCCACTATATTGCGCTTGGCAACTATCATTGCTGTGTTAAAAAGGGTCTTGTCGCTCCGGGACCCGTCAGCCCGTCTGTTATCCCCAATAATGAATGTCGTGGATCATGACACACTGCCCACCCCCAAACCTCCGTGAGTTCCCCCTCAATGGCTCTCCAGAAAGCTGCCAGCTGGGGACAGGACCAGACCACATGAAAAAAATCAGCTGGGGCCCGGCCACACCTAGCGCAGGACGCATCGGAGCGAAGGCCCACTCGTTGAAGGCGTACTGGAGTGAGGTAAGCGGTGTGCAGGTAGTATAATTGGATAAGTCTAAGTTTGGCGGAGGCGGTAATGGTTTTAGGCGCCATGAGCGCATCACGCCAATCCACCTCATCCAGTGGCCCCACCCACTCTACCCATTGTTCTTTCAGTCTGTTCAACAAGGTGGGAGTGTTGTTGATTAAAGTACGGTATATCCGGGAGATACCCCCCTCTCCCAAGTCCCCCAGTAGCGTCTGGGCCTCCATGGGGCTGTATTCCGGGAGCCGAGTGTTGTCTACAATGTGCTCGTGAAGGGCGTGTCTTAATTGCAAATACTTATAAAACTGTGAGGGGTGCAGGGAGTAACAATGGCGCATATCTTGGAAGGAAAGCATGTGGCCCCTCACCCATACATCCCCAAGCTGCGATATACCTATGAGGTCCCAGGCTTTGAACCCCCGCAGGCAACTCACCTCCCGTAGCCAAGCCCCTTGCCAGAGGGGGGTGCATTGGGTCAATTTGCTGGTCCAGCCGGTGTGACGCAGCGAGGCCCGCCAAGCCAGGAATACTGAGCGTGTCACCTCAGGCAGCCGAAGCGGGACAGGTCACCCGTACAACATGGCCTGTACTTTAGAAAGCCCCAGTTCGCACAGCTCCAGCCGGTAGGCCGGGTCGGACCATCCCCCGTTAAACCAATCGTGGACTACCAGCAAACGCATGGCTAAAAAGTAGACGTACAGATGCGTCATGGCCATGCCCCCGTCAAAGGAAGGGATCCGACATGTGGAGAGAGCCAGGCGCGACCTCCCACCACCCCATAAAAATTTGGTAACAAGCCCGTCCAACTCCTTAAACCAGGGTCTGGGAAAACAGAACAGGGTGTTCTGGAGGACATAGAGGAACCTGGGGAGAATCAACATTTTAAACAAGGCCACCCGGCCCAGAGGGTTCAGGGGCAGCGTCCTCTATTTCTGGAGGTCTGCTCTAGCCTTTTTGACCAGAGGGGTTACATTAAGGGACCAGCCCAGCTCCGGGAGCGTGGTAACCCATATTCCCAGGTACTTAAAGGAGTTGTGTCGGATCGGGATATTGGACTGCCAATCATAACAGTCCCTTGACAGGTGAAGTGGGACCAGTACCGATTTCCCAGGGTTCAGCCGAAGACCCGACGCCTGCCCAAACGCTCACAACAATTGGAGGCAACGCGGGTCAGAGGAGGCGGGCTCTGCCAGAAAGAGCAGGACATCGTCTGCGTAAAGCGCAATCTAGTCCGTTTTGGTGCCGGGCCACTCTCAACCCCTGACACGGGTGTCCGCCCGCACCAGGACCCCCAAGGGTTCCATGGCCAGAGCAAACAACAGGGGCGAAAGGGGGCAGCCCTGCCGCATACCCCTTGCTATGGGAAAGGCCTCGGACAGGACGCCATTCACCAGCACCCGAGCCTGCGGCTGTGCGTACAGCACGCGGACCAATTCTCAGAACCGGGGCCCAAATCCCATCTCAGCCAACACATCTTGGAGGTACGCCCAGTCCACCGAGTCAAAGGCTTTTTCGAAATCAATAAGGAGGAGTGCCAAGTAGGGAGTAAGGAGGTGTCGGTGGGCCAAAGCCAGCTGCACCCTCCGAAGGCAGTGCCTGGTCGCACGAGCGGGCATGAAGCCACATTGGTCCGGATGTACCAACTTGGGCAGATATGGCTTTGGCCGTTGGGCCAAGATGGTAGCATAGAGTTTGATTTCGGTGTTGAGGAGGGATATGGGGCGATAATCCGCACAACGACGGAAGGGAGGCTGGGATTTAGGAAGGACCACGATTGTAGCTATGTCCGTCTCTGGCGGGAAGGAACCTCGCTCGATGGCTTCTTGAAAAAGTCCAGCCAAATGGGGCACCAGTGTGTCGCGATAGGCCACATAGTATTCTTGGAGAAGACCGTCTGGTCCCGGAGTCTTGCCCGGGGACGTAAGAGAAATGGCTTCCTCGATTTCTTTCTTAGAGAGGGGGCGGTCAAGATCCTCCCGAGCTGCCGTCTCTAACTGGGGGAGACTGACTTGCCTCAGTCCAAGGAGATCACGGAGTGACGATTCGGGTGTTTGTGCGGCATACAACCGCCGATAGTGGCTGGCAAACGTGCTCGCCATCGCTGAGGGGGCGTTGAGTACTGAGCCCTGATCGTCGACCACTTCCGGAATTATTCGGCTTGCCCTGGGGAAGCTAGCCAGCCGATGTAAAATCACGCCGTTTTTGTCTCCCCAATCATAGAGTCGTGCCACTGAGGACCTCCAGAGTAGCTTGGCCTTGTCCAAAGACAGTTGTCTAATCTCGGACCGAAGAAGGGCGAGTTGTCGGCTTTGGATCGTGTCGTCAAGCTGGGAAAGGGACTGTTCCAACCGAAGCGCCTGCGCTTCCTTTGTGGTGATTTCCCAGTGTCGCTCCTGCCTCTGCTTTTTAAGTTGCCCTTTCGCGAACCCCCAAATTGTGGCTTTCCCAGCCTCCCATAGGGTCCCAGGGGAGGATACGGAGCCCTTATTAGTGAGGAAGTAATGTTCGAGCTCCTTCCCTACCGCCTTCCGAAAGTCTTTATCTTGGAGGAACCATGCATTCATCCTCCACGTTTGACAAGCCAAGGGAGGGGGGGTTCTGGTACTGAGAAGTATCGGCGAGTGGTCTGAAATTCCCCTGGGTAGGATACGAGTATCAACAACTGTCAAGCAGTCAGTAGCAGGGAGAAAGATCATGTCTATGCGTGCCTGCGTGTGGTGGGCTGCAGAGGTGTGAGTAAAGTGGGTGGCGAGCGGGTGCCACGTACGCCATGCATCGCAGAGGCCCAGGGACTCGGACCAAGACCTCAGTGGTTTAGCTTGTGCAGTGCGGACAGCGGAAAGAGGGCCCGATGAGTCTATGGCCGGATTGGAGACCGCATTGAAATCTCCCCCCACAACCGTGACGCCCAGGGGAAGCGAGGCTAGGAGGGTGGAGGTCTGTCTCAGTGTAGAGGTAAGCAACAAGGGAGGCGAGTATAGGGACATAAGGTTGAGCGGGGCGCCGGCCAGAGAGCCGCAAATCATCACATATGTGCCATGAGGGTCATGGATCACCTGGGAGAGAACGAAGGGTAAGCTGCGTCTCAGGAGGATAGCCACCCCCCGGGAACCCCTGGAAAAGCCGGAGTGCCACACTCTGTCGTACCCGTACCGGGCAAGAAAGGGGCAGCAGTTACCCAGTAAGTGTGTCACCTGGAGGAGGAGGATATCAATGTGGAGGCGTTGTGCGTAGCGCAGGACCGCGGTGAGCTTCAACCTGTCCAGGAGACCGTTAACATTCCAGGACAGGACATGAAGGGAGGCCCCGGTCACGGTGTCGTCAGTCACGGCGGGAGGAATCTAGGGCTAGGCCGCGCCAGCGCCTGGAGCAATGTGAGCGCAAGCTTGGGCCGGTGCGCGTGCGGGAGATCGCGCGCATTAAGAGTTGGTGCAATCTCTACAGAGAGGGCATGTTTCCGTCCGTGAAAACTGAAACAGTAAGACAAGTAAAAGAACAACAACAAAGGAAGAACCCACACCCCAACCAACCCCCAACCCCCACCCCCCAACCTACACTTCAAGAACGGAAGCATCTGTCGACCCCTTAATCAACTAAACAAAACTAAAACGCTCGGATCGATAGCGTGGATGACCCCTCCAGAAGCACGGATTAAGTTGAGCCTTGGCATAAAGCAATAGAAAGGACATACAAGTCCATCAAAGTCGGGTGCCCCCCCCCCCCCCGGGTGAAGCGCTGCACTCCAGTAGCGAACCAGCATCCAGACCTGAGTGCAAGGCGGCTAAAGGGTGGGAGTGCGAGAAAGCTCTGAGTCCACCTGGGCCCGTGGTGGGGATGAGCCTGTTAAGTCCTCCCTGGAGCGGCGCCTGCTTCGCGGCGGAGAGCCTGATTGACTGGAGGAATCACGGTGGCCGGGGACCCCCCCCCCCGGAGGATCGGGCAGTTGAAGCACGTAATTGGCGCCCCCGATGGGACCTCGTGCGACGCTGCCGTTGGCACCCCGGCGATCTCGGCCCCAAAGGTAGCGGCCATGTATGTTCTGAAGAGTCCTCTTGCCGAGGGCGGAGGGGATGCTCCTCCGTCAGCCACGCCCACGCCGCCTGTGGAGATTCAAAAACGTGTGTTTTGCCCTGAAAAATTACTCGGAGGCGTGCCGGGAATTGGAGCTGGTATTGCAGGGCCAGAGTGCGCAGCTTCTTCATAAGCTCCGTGTAGGAGCGCCGGAGATCCTGAACTTCCCTGGTGTAGTCTGGGAATACCATAATAACGTTGTTTTGGAACTTGAGGGGACCCTTTGCCCTGGCCGCCCGTAAGATGGCATCACGATCCTTGAAGTTGAGAATTTTAAGGATGATGGGGCGGGGCGGGGCACCGGGAGGAGGCCTAGGCACCAAGGACCTGTGGGCCCTTTCTACAACAAACCAAGTTGACAAAGCCTCCCCCAGCATACAGGACCGAAACCATTGTTCAGCGAAGGTGGCCGCTTGCCCCACTTCCACCCCCTCGGGAAACCCCACAAGGCGAAGGTTGTTGCGGCGTGCGCGGTTCTCAGCATCCTCGGCACGCCTGTGGAGCTCCCCGGTACAAGCTCGAAGTTGGGCCACCTGGTCTTTCAGTTGGGAGATGTCGTCCTCAGTTGTGGAGATGTGGGATTCGGCCTCTGACCATCGGGCGGTGGTGTTGCGAAGGTCCTGTCTGAGGAGGGACACGTCCACCTTGATTTCTCCTATCTTACCCTCCACGGATGCCTGAGAAGCACTGATGGCCTGAAGGATAGTAGCCAGGTCCTTGTCTGGAGGGGGGTAGAGATCCCCCCACCGCCCCCCCAGGAGGATCCGACTCTTAAGTAGTAAACCGGTCCATTTTGGTCTGTGTGGCCGCCGGCGCCGGCCTGGGGCCCTTGTCCCTTCCCATGGCCGAGGACCAGACCCAATATCACTGCGGCCGCAAGAGACCCAGATAGGGTGAGGGATCAGTGAGGGGGAGGGGATCCAAGGACGTGCAGGCGTGTGGATTGTCCTCGAACCACGCGGAAACCACGCCAGAGGAGAGTAGTCCGTGGATACCACCAAAGGTGGGGGCGCGGGAACAACAATGTGGATCCCGGATCCCTAGGTGACCTGTGGCATGGCGGAGCCCAGAGGTGCAACCCCAGTCCCACGTCCGGACCCCGGTACCTCCACAGCCGTCCCCGGGGTCCCTCGGGTGGCCAGTGAAACCGGACGTCACCCACTCCTTAGACAGCCAACGGATATCGAGACACCCAATGCCACCCGGTATGGTGGCTGAGAAATCCCCCCTCCTGGGGCCTGAACCCCCGCTGGACAGGCAAGCCCAGACCGACCCCCCACTACAGCCAAGGTCCGTCGACCGCCACTTGGGAGCACCGGCGAGCAGGGGCTCAACGACGCCCTACGATCAGGTGGGTAGGGGGGCCCACCCCGTCAAGGCCCGTCCGCTAGGGAGTTTGTGCCGCCACCCGGTAAGATGGCCGATGGCGCCCAGTCAAGGACAGGTCCATCCGCCACCGCAGCTCCGTTTGCCGCACAGAACCCAAAATGCTAGTACCGAGGGGGTCTATGCCGCGGCCATGCACTGCCCGATAAGGCAGCCGAACTCTCCCCCTGCCGTCAGACAAGGGGGTGGGCGCGAAAATGGCCGTGCCGGCCAGACACAGGGAGTAGCTATGGGGTGGGGAGGCACGCACCAACACCCGTGCTGCTGCCCGGACCGGAAGCCGGTCCCCCCACTCACCACACTAGACCGCCCCCCGACTCCTCCGCCACACTCCGCAGCTTGCTGCAGACCGCCACTCGTAATAGGCCTCAGGGGCGGCACCGGCCGACAATCCGGCCGAGTTCCCACCAGGGGCCCCACCAGCCACAAGGCCGCCACTCCCCCGGGCCGCCGGTGATCGAGCACCACTCCTCCCAAGAGCCCCAGTCACCGCCGCCTGGTCACACAGATGAGGGGCTGCGAGGCCCTGCCCATCCAGAACATGCAGGAGTCAGGATAACACGGGGCGGGGGCCCGCAACTCACGCCGCCACCACCTTCCTTGCTGCCAGCCGGTCCCCCGGCTCACCTCACCCCGCCAAAAGTGCTTCGCCCTGCTCGGAAACCTGCCACTCTGCCGCTGCTGCCTCCGCGCCGGCCAATGCACCGGCCGGTCCCGGTTGGGGGTCGCGAAGCACTGCAGGCAACGTCCTGGTGTGTGCGGCCCCGCCACCAAGGGCCACCGATGCCGAGCCACCCCTGCGCGGGCCGCCGCCCGACCCTCAGCAGCTGCACAATGTAATTAAATAAACTATATTTGTTGTTTTACAGATAGTTAGAGTTTGAAGATTCACGCTTGTTCCATTTACAGGGTACTTCTTTGCTTCTATAGCAAATTGACATGGCACACATGACATACATTTGTAGTTCCTACCAGCGTAGTAGCTCCACTAAGTGTGATTTGTATGGATTCTTTCCCTGTGTTTGTCATGCGTGAACGTGTAATCAGATTTAGTCCTATATATCTACCATGCTGGTAAAGGTATATTATATCTCTAAATAGCCCAGTAATCACTTTTGATAAAGCAGCACTGGACACATCATCTATCGTAGAATGTCTCATTTACCATTATTTCAGGAACTCTGTAATTCTGAGAGGGATTATCCCCTATTTCTCTATCTATAATACATGAGAGGGTGAGAGTCCTACTTCTTTTGATATACCTTGTCTCATATATGCCATTGATTACATAATAACAATCATGGTTTCTGGGGGCCTATTCCATTTAGAACTTGCCCGCCAGTCATTGCTTTCAGTTTACATCAAGAGCGAATAATCACAGCGTAATTGACTGTGCCACCTTATTAGAAGGTAAATATTACTTCGCTATTGACAGTAGCCGGTTAGACATTGCATGAAAGGAACTGCACGTGTGAATACACTTAGGTATGGGTATATATCACATTCTGGGAACATCTTGGGATTTCTACTATCTTTACTAACATTCCTGATTGATGAGGCTCACATCTATCTCCTTTCGTTAACACATCTATGCAAGCTTTCCTTTCTCTCTTTACGAAAAACGTTGCTTCTTCTTCTTATGTTTTATACTTCTCTTGAACTATTTTTCCTGTGACGTTGCAACAATTGTAAATATGTATATTTATGGTCTATTGTATTTTAAATGTAAATAATATATAGTGAGTAGGACTGTGAACATGTAACCCCTTTGGATACACCCCAATCATCGCCTTATAATTTCCCTTCCTTGTTTTTATTTCTTTAGGATTCATTAATACATGGCTACCTATGAAGGCACCAGGCCAAAACGCGCGTAGACTATACTTAGCTATGAAAGATATACGCTTAAGAAATTATTATTTTTTCCCCTATTTTTTCCCTTTGTTTTCGTTTCTTGGTTTGATATTTATTGCAAATGTGTAACATGAACACATCTATTTGACTGATATGATTTTGTATGTATAGATCAATGACTATACTGTATAGATAGAATTGTACTAATTGACAATTGCCTCTATGAGAGAATGATACAAAATCTTTGATCTGATGTATAATGTATTTCCCCCCTTTTTCATTTAAATATAAAATACTGAATAAAAAATGAATTTTGATTGACATCAATCCATCGGTTTGTACATGTCTATTTAAGTAGTCAGTCCACTCTATATTAGGTTTCCTATATGTCTTTTTCATACATGTTGCAACATGACCAAGTCTTGTTCCATGATGTCTATGACTGTGGATACAATGCTGTCCAAAGAATATATCCTGGACGACAGAGTCGTTAACCCATTGTCTACTACAGAGAGAGATTTATCTAAATTAATACAATCAATTTCTCGTATTCGTTCTGCAGTCTCTGCTTGGTTGACCTTCCATGCTTCATTATAAGCAGTGTAGATACCGGCATATATGAAACGTTTTTGACACGGTTTTCTTGGTCCTAACAAGAATTCCCTAAGGTCTGCAAATTCTTAAAGTAAAGTTAAGTGTTGTTTTACATCCTCTAGTGTAGCTTTCTGTAGCCAATCAAGGCAAAGTTTCCCTACACTGTAAGCTGTTACTACCCCCGGATGCTGTCTTTGGACATAACGTGGGTTTGGCCTATGAAAGGTAAAACCTTGTGTTTTATTTAGGAATCTACCTTGACAGTTGTTTGTGTCTAAGGGCCAGAGCAACCATCTTTCCCATTCAGGATCTGATCTGCTGTGATGCAAAATAGTATATACGTCGACCTCCCCCTTTGTAGTGCTTTCACTTGTAGGTGCAGGAATAGACGGTGTGTTCATGTCTTTTATCTTGGCTAATCCAAGGCATGATGTTTGTTGGACAGTGTTGTTCAAAAACATAATTTGCTCAGGGATGATACAGGCTCTAAACAAAGCTTCTATTCCCTGTACTTGCCAATCTCTAGTACCCCAGACAGTTTTTGTCTCAATATTGTCTTTCCAAAAGTCGTAACCCTGTCTAGACAGTTGAGCAATAAAGGCTGCAGAATAGATCTGTTTGGTATTCGTTAACATATTTTTCATTTCCTGTCTTGTTGACATTCTTAAAGTAAAATGATTCTGCATTTGATACATTGAACCCTGAATAATATGGAAATTTCATTGCAAATGTTTTCGAGCTACCCTTTGGTGGCATCGGACAATGTTCCCATTGGTTATACATAAATACATTTCTGGGCATTGCAGATTTATGCAGGAAATGATGATCATAGTGGTTATAGCAATACATTTGTTCATAGTCCGATGAACCTTGTAAATATTCATTATTAGTGAATGCAGTTGACATCTCTAGATCAGACATCATACTATTAACAGTCTCGAAGTCCCAATAATCAGAAAAAGTACTGGAGGTAATAAAGTCACTTAAGGAAATTTTAAATAAATGTGGAATCTTCGAAAGCTCCGACGGGCCAAAAATGTCATATTCGGTTTTGTCCCAAACTATACCATCAGGTATAGGAATCGCTGTGATGTTCACTGCTGACAAGTCTCTTGCTTCACGATGGGATGATTTTTTGTGGCTGGAGAAGTACTTGCTGTGTCTATTTGAATATATCTTCTATTAATCAGCATACCCAGAGTTATTACCAAAGCTAACCAAAGTAGAAAAAAGAATATTCCCAAAACAATCCATAGTTCAATCCATGGTGAAACCAGATAAGTCTTTTCCAGTAGATGAAAAAAGTCTGTTGCTTGTTCTTTGAAAGTTCTTTGTACTGGCGTTTCAGGCTCGCTGGGATCCTCAGAAAAGGTATCAAAGTTCATGAAATAGCCAGAAGCAGTTCTGTCAATGGTTGGAATTGCATCCGTAGTTGATGATATTGCTGGAACCAGTTGATCACTTGTTACTTCGTGGTAGACAGGTGTTTCTGGACGAACTGTTATTTGGGTCTCAAGAAGTACAAGGTCCATAGCATTGTTGCTTAGTCCTCTATTTCTTACTGTCGAATCTTCAAAAGTGATGAGACTCTCAGTTCGAACCTCTTGGATTGTAGCTAGAGGAGTATCTCTGCTCGAATTGGCGGAGTTCACTTGGCCTACTGTTCAGTATCGGCCACATAGTATGGTTTGATCAGGTCGATGGACACACATCTTTTCTCCTTTTTACCAGCAAGGGGCGGCAAAAGTACTGTTTTTGATCCGTGGATTGCTAGGAGAGGTACTGGTTGTTTGTATGAAGGCCCAAATTCCTTCTTATCCGCGATCTTTCTCTGACTAGAGCCTTGCTGTGACTGCCGGATTTTTCTCAGGGGTGGTTGGCTTCAGGACCACGTTGCTTTGTTGTTTTCTCAAGTCATTTAAGTCCTGTAAAACAGCCAAACGATCTTTGATACCAAATTGTTTGTTATCCACCACTGTGCCTTTCATATCTAAGTCCGGAACCAACATTCTAGTCCCAAGCAGGACCTCATATGGAGTGACACCCCCTAGAGAACTTTTTGGCAAGTTAAGTGCACGCTGGACCCCATATAGATGTTTGACCCACCCATCACCCAAACCTAATACCTTAGCTGTTATAGACTGCTTTATGTCCCGTTTTTTTCTTTCCACAACAGAATTTCTCTCAGAATGGAATGGAGAAGAATACCGCAATGCTACGCACAGACCGGCCATGGCTTCTTTGTAAGCCCTAGAGCTAAACGCAGGACCCTGGTCAGAATGGAGTGTGCCTATTGCGTAAGTGCCGATAAAGACTCGCAAATCTTTTATAACAGTTCGAGCGTCAGCCGAGCGCTGAGGCCACATAAAAAGGAACCTAGACTTAGTGTTTCTGGGATTGCATTCGTCCACAAGGACGCATGCACATATATATATATATTTTTAAAAATTATTTTATTTGTACATTTTCAAAAAGAAAAAGAACAAAGTACAGTCATTCAAATCAGAGCCTTGGCAATGTAATTGCATAATGAAGGAGTCATTTGGCAGAATGTGACATTACACAGTTTGGCAGAATAAATATACATAGACATGACAGGAAGTTGAAGTGCATCATATAATAGGATAGACAATACACTACTGTAACAAGATCGGCCATCAAATATTAGTTACTGTTAGCAGATAAGCAGTGAGTGGACCCTAAATATCACGAGGGCAATTCCTCAGCATAGCATGTGAGCTGATCCCGACAATATGCCAAGTCCTGCAGCCATAGTTTAGTGGAGGTGCAGTCCGTCCCCCCCAACCCATGAAGACTCTGCGTTTAGCAAATAGCAAGGATATAGCTACAAATTTCCTATGAGATGCCTTGATATTTGCTACAGCGCCCAATAGGCACAGCTGTGGAGTGCATGCTAAGGGCAACTCCACCATCTGATGCAGAATTTGCGTGATTGATCTCCAAAACTCATGCACCTTTGGACACACCCAGGCTAAGTGATAGAAATTGGCATCTGGGGCACCACAGCGCTTACAATGGTCAGTATCTCTCAACCCATACCTGTACAGGAGTGTAATACATTTGGTGCAAATATTCAAAATGCACCAAACGCAGGTTCCCATTCGCTGTTAATTGACCAGTCAGACGGCAACATTGAGACCATTCATTTTCAGAAAGTGGTTCAGGGAGCACGTCATTCCATTTAATCAGTGCAGACATATCCATTGCGGCTACCTCCCTCTGGGAGGCATGATAGAGTCTTGTGACCAACCGGGCCCTGGATGTGGCAGTATATATAAGTTGCAGCGCTTCAAGTGTCTGCGGCTCTGTAGGGAACATTGGATAAAGGATACGCATGGCAGATCGCAGCCTAGTGTAGACAAACATTTGCATGGCAGTGGTATTGCCTCCAGCAATTATAGTGTCAGATGCTATAAATTGACCCCCCGGAAACGCATCTTCCATGGTTATCAGAGCCATGCCATGAAGAGTCTATAACGTGCCAGTTTCTTGTGTAACAGAGAGTTCGGAGTGATGTAATAATGGCATGCCAGGAGCATATAATGGTAATTTCTGTGCCTGTTTCCCTAACTCTCGCCAGGCCTTGGCTGTAGTTTGTACAGTGTCAAATTCCCCTTTCTCAAATACTGTGTGCTTGTTGACTATCATAGCTTTAAGTGGTATAGGGTGTACCGCACCTGCCTCTACTGCCACATGGGGAATATAAGCTGGGTTTTGTTGCCAATAATACGCATAATGGGCCTGCGCACAGAGATAGTAGAGAGGAAAATCTGGTGCAGTGAACCCTCCTTGCTCGTAAGGAAGTGTAAGTGTTTCCCATTTGAGACGATGCTTTTTACCACCCCATGCTAACGTGATCAAGAGGGAACGGAGCTGATAGAAAAAGTGTTGTGTTAAATGTACCGGTATGTTTAAAAATAGGTATAAAAAGCGTGGAAGGATTATCATCTTCATGAGTGCTATACGATCTGCAAACAATAAGGGTAATTTAATCCAGCGATTTACTTGCCTCTCAAGACGTGTGATAGCCGTTCCATAATTGGATTGGACGACCGCTTGTGGGTCCCTGTGGAGCCATATTCCTAAGTATTTCACAGTATCAGTACACCATGTTAAGGGATGATCTAGGTTGATGCAGTGCATGTTATCCGTAAGGGGTAGTATAATTGACTTAATTCCTAATCCAGAGAACCATTCAAACCGTATATATTCCCTAATGAGTTGTGCAAGGTGCGTAGTGGGGTATCGGACATACAACACCATGTCATCAGCATACATGGAAACAGCCAAAGGGCGTTGATAAAAACGTAGAGCCGCCTGTGCATGGCGTTGCCTCAAAATACAAGCCAATGGTTTGAGTATGAGTGCAAATAGCAGAGGCGAAAACGGGCAGCCCTGCCATGTGCCGCGTTGAATAGCAAAAGTCTCCGATAGCTTACCATTAACCTCACACGAGCTAGTGGGTTAGGATATAGTAGCTTGATCCAGTTAGTAAAAATGAATGGCACAACCATGCGATGCAAAATTGCAAACATATAAGACCAGGAGATGGAATCAAAGGCCTTTGCAGCATCCTGGAGTAACGCAACTGCCGGCAAAGTGGGCTCGAGCACATGCATTACAGCAAAGAGCGTGCCTCAACCACCAAATGTCCGTAAGCCCCAGTGACTCCATACCATCACCTACAGACATAGTGGCTTTCTTGGTTGGGGTATCAACTGTCGACACTGTCCACAACAGGATTCAACACTGTATTAAAATCTCCCCCTCAAATAATGGCAGATGACGGTAGTTTATATAACTTGCCCCATAACGTGTCATAAAAAGCAGGGTCATCAACATTGGGACCATATAGGTTCACGATAACCATCTGCGTACCATATAGCATTCCCTGCACTATAATGTAGCGCCCCTCCACATCTTCTGCCACGTGTATTGGCACAAAGGGAATGCCCTTTTTTATAAGAATCATCACTCCCCGCGCATAAGAGGAGTACGATGCGGCTAGACACCCCCCGCCCATCTGGTATCTATAGTTGAAGCTGCACGTTTGTTAAGGTGAGTTTCTTGCAATAGGGCGACCTGTATATGATGACGATCAAGGTATGACAGTACCTGCCGTACTTTTTTAGGGTTGTTAAGCCCCCTAACATTCCAACTTAACCACGATAGTGTGGATGGTTTGGGATCAGTCATGTGTATCGATGATGTGGATTATATCCATACCATTGCCTAAGAAGAAAGAGGTTAGTGTAAGCCCTGCTCTTCCAAAATGTAGCGTCCAACGCTCTAAGACTGCGATAGTGTTCCCCCCCACCCACTGCAGCATTAGAACCATGCAGCGAATACCCTGTTTCAAAACAAAACAACATGTAGACAGTTGCATCTGTAAGTCCTAATACTATGAGAGAAAACAAGAATCAACATTACTAAGGCACCAAAGAGCGCCAGAACAAAAGGAAAAACATTGTGGGGAATACCCATACTGTGGGTCACTAGTAGCCATCAGCCCCCCGAGTTAACAGGGTGGGTCAAGAACAAAGATGTAGGCTAACCAGCCACCAGCACATGAACAATTGACTTGCCCTCGTACAAGATGCCATCAGAGAGTCAACATTCTAAAGTGAGCAACCTGCAATAACAAAAGTTAAAACATTTTACAGGCAACATAGAACCAGCATAACATAGTAAGCAATGCAATAATAGATCAGATACAAGCTGATAACCACATAATGCGCCCATGATATTTGACCGTCTTATTGAAGATGTCCAATTAAGCCCTTAGGGACATTGCAACTGAGTACAGCTAACAATATAACTCTCACGTGTTCAGCCCTCAGAGTCCGAGTCAGCACCCCTTTCACGCATAGACTCCTGCCGCTCAATCCGTAGAATATATTGAAGCGCTTCTTTGGGCGTTGTGAATATGCGTGCCTTTCCCGCATGTTTGATCCGCTGATGGGCAGGGTACAACATCGCATACTGGATATGTAGAGATTGTAGTTTCTTTTTGATGGTTTGAAATTCTCGACGCGCCTGCTGCACAGCAACGGTGAAATCAGGAAAGAGTTCAACCTTCATTTCTTGATAGTCGTGGTTGCCCTTTTCTCTGTCAAGGCAAAGCGCTGTGTCCCGATCCCAATAGTTCAAAAGTCTAGCAATGATGGGTCGAGGTGGAGCCCCAGGCACAGGGCGGGCAGCGAGGGAGCGATGGGCCCGTTCCACTATGAGGACTTTGGAAAAATGGTCAGCACTCAGAAGTGTCACCAGCAGCGTTTCGATGAATGATTCCATGGGCCCGGTGTTGGTGGATTCTGCAATGCCTGTGATGCGAAGGTTGTTCCTGCGGGACCGAGCCTCGATGTCCTCGTTCTTCGCACTTATCACCTCCAGGAGCTTCTTCATACTGGCACGAGAGGAGCTGACAGCCTCCATGCGATCTTCAGTGGTCAAAATACGTTGCTCAGCCTCTGCTATCTGCGCACCATGCTTATCTATTTTTGCTGCCATGGTGGCCATTCGCAGGTTAAGGTGATCAATCTTTGCGTCTATGGACTGCAAGCTCTGTTGCATGCTCAACATCAGTCACTCTAGTTTTGTAGTCAATCCCGCTTCAGGATCTGGGTCTGTGTCCGAGGCGTTAGGAGTTTGGGCTTTTGTGTGTTTTTTTATCTCAAATTGCAACTTGCTCTGCTGCTTATCCGTCCTCCCCATTTTGACTATGGTCTAGCGCAGATAACGACAAACAAATGATAAGAAAAACCTAGGCTTAGACAGTATGCCAGGGTCCGGCAGCGGAACCTCTACGTGCTGCACAACAGAGAGTCAGTTTAGGGAAACTGATGTGGACCTTTATCCAGTCTATTTTCTACATCAGACAGGCCAGCAATCGGACCACAGCCGCCAAGTTCTGCATATTCTTTTGAGCAGTCCAATATGGCATACAGTAGCGAGCTATGTTGCAGGGATGGTGCAGCAGACATGCACAGAAGAGGAGCCCCCGCCAGTCAGGCCGATCAGGCTAGGAGCCAGAGTCGCAGCAAAGCCAGATAATACGCCCCGACGACAGTGAAACTAGCAGAACACAGTGCAGCAGATCCAGAAAATGTTCATTCAAACACACTGGGCACAGCCAGCAGCTCCGCAGGACAGAAGTCTTGTGGTCACAGTGGCATAGATCTCATGCTAAAACGAGCACCAGGGCAGGCAGATGTCAGAAATGTAGAGAACCAGCGCATCCCAGCAATGACGGCAGATTGCAAGTCTGTTCCAGGGCCCACAAAATTATTAGGAAGAGACCAAGCGATACAACCAGCAGCACCACACTCTCAAGACCCCATGCCAGGCTGCACAGATAGCCGGGCCATTGTGTAGAAATCTGGGGTGATCACATGCAAATTAGCAGTGTATTGAGGAGTTCAGCACTTATTGTCACCACTGTTATGCCTGCCACCAGCTGGGGAAAAGGGCGCCGAAAACGTAGATCACACTCCGTCACCGCAGCACAGTCAGTGAAGCAAGGGCAGCGCTACGTGCACGGGATAGCGACGTGTGAGTCCGATAGGAAGACAGACCGTCACCACACGGCTGACCGCAGCGTATATATGCATCAAATCATTGCATATCGCGGCCGCAGCCAGAGCGGGCAGGGGGCTGTAACGCAGGCACCTCATCTCCGGTCTGTTTGTCACTCCTGAAATGGCGGTTGTCCGCCCCGCTGAATAGCCAGGCGAGCTATCAGTTCAGGTATTTCACTGCACATACCGCCAGACGTACCTCTGCCCGGCACTCGCGGTTTTCAAAGGCAGATGTCTCGAATGTGTGGCCCAGCCTCAGGGCAGAGGAGAATCCCAGCAGTGGAGCTCAGCAGCTAGGGCACTCTGGGGCCGCCATCTTGCGCCGTTCAGGGAAACGTTGTACAAAATGTGCCGTAAGATGCAGAAAATTCGAAGTAATAACCACAAAATACTATTAGTGTGGGGAATTTGCGATCTGTATTTTCAAGTGCCATCTTAAAAGCTTGTAGTTCAGCTCGCTGAGCTGTACAATCTCCTAGAGATTGGGTTTTTGTGACCATTGGTCTGTATTTGCCATCTCGCATGCGACCTTTAACGATAGCACACACTGCACTGTAAGCTTGTTTACTCCCTGTAGCGGGCTGTGCAGATCCGTCAGTATAAATTATAAATTCGTACTGGTCAAGAGGGAGAATTTCAGTAGGCAGAGGACATTCGTGTTCATATTGCAGGAATGCTTGTGTTTTCAAATATGGATCAAAAACGTATTCAACATCAGTTGCAGCAAGAGAATTAACCCATTGTATCCATCTCGGATGTAAAGCTTTTGCATTTGGAATGCTAGCCTTTGTCACTGCCTCTAGGGCTGGTACAGGAGTTACTATCACAATGCGTTTCCCCTGTGCTAGGGCTCTTTCTTTTGCTACAGCGGTTTGAACTGCTGTCAGAATTTGTTCTGTAGAAGTGAATTTCATTTCTGCTTGTGCATACAAGTGTGATTTGTATGCAATGGGTACTTTTTCACCTTCGTTAAAAGTTAAGTAGGTGAATCCGCACTGAACCGGCATTTGTTCGGATCTCTAAGTTGCGTGAGTTTACGCATGTTTGCAAGTGTTTCGTTGCTAACATGTCTGTCTGGAGTGAACGCAAAATTTCAGTGTGTTTTTGTGTCCAATGTGTGACAGGTTTGATTAATTAGTAGAGAGGTTTAACCCTTTCTGCGTTATTCAAAATGTAAGTTCTTCCAAAAATCAGGAAACCTAGAATCGAGTGTAAATTCGTCATTGTTTTTGGAGGTTGGAGCAGGTCAAACTCATCTAAAAAGTTGGCTGCCATGCTTTTGCCTTCACTTGATAGTTTATATCCTAGGAAAAGGACATTGAGGTGGGCAATTCATGACTTTTTAAAGTTGAATTTGTAACCCTCTAAGGCGAAGCCCAATATTATGGTGCTCACTCTGTTCAAGTGCCTATCCAGGTCATCGTCTGTTAGATATATGTCATAGACATACGAAAATGCCTCGTCATCATACGTTTGTAGTAACTCTGTCACCCTTGCTGAGAAAAACCCCGGGCTGTTTTTGAACCCCTGGGGCAGTCGACAGAATTGACGCTGGGTCCCCATTATTGAGAAAGTGGTCAAATATCTGTTTTCTGGTGCAATATTTTGACAAAAGAAACCATTTGAAATGTCTAATGTGGTTTTATATTTTTTACACACAATGTTATTCATTAATGCTGTATTGTGTGTATTTTACACTGCAAATGTTTTGCAACACAAATTTAAGTGTCTGTAATCCAAAACTAGACGATATGTATTGTCTGGTTTGGAGACAGGAAACAAAGGATTGTTCATTGAAGAGGTGCATGTTTCAATCACCCCCTGGTATTCAAGTTGATCTAAAATTTCCCTGACCTGTTTTTTAGCTTCTTGCTAACTGGGTACTGCCTTTGTGCAGTTGGTTGACTTTTTAACTGGATTTTATGATGAGGTGAGTCCTCATCCCATCCTTCATGATTTTTATACAGGGCTGGGGCTTGGGCTACTGCCCATTTTCTGGCTAATGTATATTTTAAATGAATTGGAACATGGTTGGAGAAGGCAGGCATAATAATGGCCTCGCTATGTGGGCACTCCCTGACAAATTCTGGTGTCCAGTCCTTTTCTGCTAGAAGTATATCATAACCCCTTGAAAGATGCCCCCAAAAGAGCGCTTTCACTTTTCTTGGTATGTCTCCCTCCATCCGGAGTGTTATTTCATATAACCTATATGGAGAACTAACCCTGGTGTCTACAGTCTCAACTTGTATGTCTTCACTCAAGTCCACTGTCTCCAGAAGTCCCTTCAGGTTCTGGTGAGCTATTGTAACTTCTGCTGCACTGTCCAGCATGGTCTGGGCCCATTCTCGTTCTGTAGTTGAGTTCTCAGTATTCTCTGCATGTCTGACCTTCAGACCTGCTACCTTTTTCTTGGAGAATTGAGGTTTTGCTTTATTTTCTGAACGTGTTGATCGTCTTTGGACTTCACGCGTTCTTCCTTGTTTTCTGACCGTCCTCTTCTTTCGGATGTCTGTGACGCTATCTGAAAGGTATGAGAGGAACGTGTATCATTATCTTGATATCTGTCAGGTTTTCTCAAATTATCCCTATTCCTGCGGTTGTACCTACTTTCAGAGGGCTACTTCTGTGATGGAGACCTGCCTCGGGAATGAGAACGCTTCTCTTTGGAATTCTGTTTACTATTTTCCCACTTCTTTTTAGAAGTGGTAGGAGTGTTTTTAGGAAAGACCTTATCAGGACTTTCAGACAGTTGTGGTTTTACTGGTTTCCCTCCCAGACTGTCTCTGCCTAATTCCTCATAGGATTTCTCAATTATTCTGGCTAGTTCTTGAGGTTGTTCTGTTACATCAAATTCCCTTACTTTCTGGTGGATCGCCACCGATGCTGCTTCTCCTTTAATATTAGATAATATTATTGCTGACACCTGGTCGAAATTTTTAAGTAACTTCATACCGAAATTCAGAGCAGGCTCTGCCCCGTATTCGTATTGAATCTGTTTCAGGACATCAGGTATTACCGCCATTGATGGAACACCATGTGTTTTTGTGTAGATTGCAGCAAAGACTGTGCCCCAAGAGGTGCAGTCTACTCCTTGAGTTGAGCAAGTAAATCTATGTCTGACATAGTTTCAATGTCAGGATGAGGTGTGTAGCCGACTAGAATCGGCCATGTTGCTCCTGGTCTACCTAGTGGACCGAGTCTGGTAATGTGATTGTAATGTTTTAGGGCGCCTTTAAACCAGAGCTCATGCTCCAGGTATGTGAGTGGAATTTCAATATCCTCGAAAGAAATATGTTCCTCAGGTGGTTCATCTTCTTTGCAGAAGTGAAACATATGTGTTACTGGATTTGATTCTGGGAATACTATCCATGAATAGAATACCTCTGTCTGGTGAGATTCATGTGCCTCTATCACAAAAACTGCTCTTCCACCTTTTGGTGTCAGACCATGTTTTATAAGTTTTAGAGTGATGGCTCTCCTTAAATTTGGTGGGATGTGTATAACACCCAACTCGTTTTCATTAAGACCTGTAAGGTCAGCTGCAGCTTGACCGTTGTCTACGACAGCCTCTCCGGTGAAAAATTGCAGAGCACGTTTCAAGGAAACAAAGATAAGGTGCACAATATTTTGGAACACTGTATCCTTCAACGTTGAACAAAACCAAACAGCTAATACATAGGACTTTCGTCCTACTCAGCTATGATGGATATTATCCCTACCCACTCTAGACGTCTTATGGAGTATTATGAGTAGGGGTCTCTGAGAAAAGCACGACTGAGTTACTTCAGTATCTAGCGTTAAAATAGTGCCTTACCAAACCGTTGGGCGCCATGAAGTGCAGTTCCTATATCCCTGATAGGCTCTGCGCATTGGAATTACATACACTATAGATTTGACATAGGACTAAGGTCAGTATGTCTCTCTCGAGTATATTAAACTTAATTACTTGTGTGTGCCAGCTAACTCAGAGGTCACTAGAAACTTCTCGAATATACAAGAAGGGATTAGTCTCTGACAACCGCATAAACATGACAACTTTGTTTGCCTTTAGAATCGGAACAGTCTCAGAATCGTGGAAACAATAGATAACAGTTTCACTCAGTCAAATGTGCATGCTTCGTTTCTACAGAGATGCACAGAAATCGAGAGACGGGCGTTTTCAATAAAAGGGTTTATTGAACAGTCTTATTTCTCGTGCAAGAGATATGAATTGATACAATCGTAAGACAGACTGCGAAGTACAATATGTACGAGGTTAGCAGTAAGATAAAATAGTACTGCAATAGCATGGTTTGTAGCTATGACATATATTTATCAAAATACATACAAAAATAACATATGCTAAAATGTGATACTCATCTGATGCTTCTAAATTGTTCTACCCCAGTGTACCTACCCTAACTGTAGTACGAGGTTTGAAGTAGGTGCTGTTTCTAAAGTACAGCTAGCTATAGTTTAGTTTAGCCAAGAGTTGCCAAAAGTTTCTCTAAGTTCTAGTCAGCTCCATACCTGAGAATGAGAGAGGTTGGAATCTCTTTTCTGGACTCGATAGTCTAACCCCCCGCAAGGGAAGTCAGAGAGCACTGGAGCTGGATTCTTTGCGAGGAGGATGACAGCGTCTGGTCAGTGCATCAGGCTGGAACTCGATCTCCTTCTGAACTTGCCGTGGCAAACCGGTTGGATTGAATCCTCTGGGAACCACAATTTGCCAAGGCAAGTGCTGGTATATGTATACCTTGAAGGTGTCTAGGAATGCCAGTATTGACTAAAAGTCGAGCAGAGGAACGTCATGAATGAACCCCTAAGGAATAGATGTTCATGCATACTTAATGAGTTCTTGGAGAAATCAATATTCAAGCTGGGGGAAATTCCTTAAGGCTTAAGGGTCTGGTTTTCCAAGAAATCGTTGTGACGTGGATGGACGGATGTAGGTGGCCATGCCTGTATTTGGTTTGTACGGACAATGTCTAAATAAGGGCCGGATTTCTATGTCCAAATAAGGGCAATGTGAATTGTACCTATATAAGGGCATAAATCGGGATAACTATAAACGGAATCTAAATCTACATACAACAAAGGCTTCCCCACAGCTGACTCCACGGTCAGCGATAATGACAGTATGCCCCCAAATGCTCACATCAATGTCAGGTGAAAGAAAAGGGGCCCGGTACCGCAACTCTAGTTATACCGGTACGGGTCGTAATCAGGGCAAGAGCGGCACCCCACGTGGCAGCTCGAGAGCGCAGCTCTTTGTGTTACCTGGGAGATGAGATAAACACCGGCATGCGGCTCCTCAGGACTCTGGCTCATCGATCTCCCTAGGAGGCTCGGAGACAGCTTCTTCCGGGTGGGAGCGTAGCCACGCGCGCTCTGCAGCGAAGTTGACATCTTGTTGTCGGAGGTGTCCCAGTTGTTAGGAGACGCCTCGCAGCTGATCGCGCTCCAGTTCGGTTTCTTCCACTCGGCGATTACGATAATGCTGATGACTCGGGCCAGCGGCAGTGATGGCCTCTCAGTGGATCGCGGCTTCAGTCCCCTTCCTTGGATGTTTACGATCTCGCTGGTGACTCGGGCCAGAAGCGGTGACGGCCTCTCAGTGAATCGCGGCTTCCTACTGTGCACTGACACAGGCACAGCGTCGGGGAGACAATCGCAATGCAGACTTCACGATAGGTACACACTGTGCCCAGACACACACACACACACACAGCGTTTGTAGAGATCTTTGGAAACTTTGTTGTCCCTGAGTTTCCACAACAGGAGGCCAGCTCTCCTCAGGCCCTTGGAGATTTCCTTTCCAGCAGGTGACATAGCACACAGCAAAGTCCTCTTCCTTCCTTTGGCAGAACAGCAACTGCAGGTCAGCCCCAGAACACACCACAAGGGTAGTCCTTCTTCTCAGTTTCTTCTGCTGTTCTCCTCAGCAAAGGTTCTTCTGGATTCCAGGATGATTGAAAGTACAGGGGTTGCAGCTCAAATATTTATACCCCAAATGTCTTTGTTCTCTAGGTGTAAGGGGTCCTGAACCCAGTCCAAACCAGTTCTGGGTGCACTCTGCCAGTGCACAACTTCTTCCTTCATCAATGTGGGCAGGGTCTTCAGACACACCGCAGGAAATGGAGCCAGTCTTTTGTGGAAGGCAGGCACAGCCCTAGTCAGGGACAGGTACTACTCCTCCCACCACTCCAAATGCAGATGGGCCTATTCAGCCCAGGCTGACTCACCCAGACTCCTGTAGCCACCCCAGCCCCTGTCACTCCGAAGCCAGACAGTCAATCCACAACCAAGCAGAGGCACACAGAAAGGTTGAACAAGAAAATAGCCACCTTCAAAGAGTGCTATTTTAAAACACAGAATTTAAAAACCATCCTTACTAAAAGATGTGTTATTAAATTCTGAGTTCAGGGATACCAGACTCCAATTTTCTATCTCACTCCTATGGGAAGATATGCTTGTAAAATGTTACACAGCATTCCCCATTCTGTCCTATAGGCAAGATAGCCTTTCAATAGTAAAAAACAAAATTGGCAGTATTTCACTATCAGGACATGGTACACACACCAGTACATGTCCAACCTTTTACATACACTACCATAGGGGTGTCCTATGTGTAAGAAAAAGGGAAGGGTAAGGCTTGGCAAGTGGGTACACTGGCCAGGTCAAAATGACAGTTAGCAATTTGCGCGCAGGCACTGCGGTGGCAGGCCTAAGACATCTCTTTGGGGCTACTCATGTGGGTGGCACAATCAGTGCTGCAGGCCCACTAGTAGCATTTGATTTACCAGCCCTGGCACATGTAGTGCACTTTACTAGGGACCTACTAGTAAACAAATATGCCAATCAGGAAGAACCAATCACAATGTCAATTTATTCAGGGAGCACTTGCACTTTGACACTGATCAGCAGTGGCAAAGTGCCCAAAGCATCTAAGCCAGCAAAAACGAAATCCAGCATAGGATCAAAAACACAGGAGGTAGAGGCGAAAAGTAGGGAAAACCACGCCAAGGATGCCAGGTCTAACAGTTATGTACTCCCGGCAACAGCCTTTCAGGGTCTGACAGCAATCTAGTGCTGCTGTCAACCACAGACCCAATTCTGCCCTCCTGCTGCTGAGCCAAGCTCGAGCAGGGGAAGTTAGAACAACAGGTTTCCTGTCACAGGGAGTTGTGACCACCTCCCAGACCGGACTTCGTGTATAGGGCTGGGGTGGGGGCACTTGCCTACACCACCAGACTGCATTGAAGGGCAGAATTGGTGCCCTCCTTGCATACTCCAATTTTAGCCAGTTCAGGGTGCCCTCGGCTCCTGCTCTGGCGTGAAACTGGACATTGGAGTATCTTCCCCTCTGTCCACCCCTCTTGTGGTTTGGACCCTTGAGCTGTTCCAACTATTATCCTACGGTATTTAAGGGCTTACCTGTGGGTGGCTCCTTAGATTCATCATGGGAAAAGACTCAAGTCTGAAACTATGTCGCTCTTCAACCGACCGTCTGGACATTTGGACTTTGACTGGAACTGAGACTGCACCAAGGAAGACTCCTGCTGCTCCTGGTCTTGCTGTTCTTCAAGTCTTCTTCCAGGTCCATCAACAGACCTGTAGGCGTCAAGGACACCTGAAGAAATCCCCCCTGGAGTGAAGGAGTCACAATCCTGCATCTGTAGGCACCGCAACAAAGCTGACCGGTCTGCTGCTCCTGATGTCCTATGGACTTCCTGAGGCTCAGCAGCACAGGTGGTGATTCTGCAACTCCCTCAAGGCCTGACCTGTCCTCTCTGCAATTTTGAGACCAGTATCCCTCATCAGAACCCTTAGGACCAAACCCCTGGGCATCGCATAGACTTGCCGTTGCCAAGGCTTGTTGGCTCTGCACTCCAGAGATCTTCTGGCTACAGGAAGCTCCAGCCTCAAGCATCTCTATCCTCCAAGATCAGCATCCTCACTGCATCCTCTGCACTGTGGGCCTTCATTCTTGGTGAGAGGTTCGAGGTCCTCTTGCGACTCCTGTGCATTTGACCTGTAAGTCCTCCTGGGGGTCTTCTACTGCTTCACTGCTGGTCACTTCTGAGTGGCATAGACTCTGTAGCTTCTACTTGCAGGTTCTTCAATTCTAGAATCCACCCTTGGATTCCACCAGACTCTTTCCTGAACTTCTCCAGAGGCACTTTCTTTTAAGGCTTTTATCGTCGTCTACGGAGGTTTCCTATGTCTCTTCAACCCTATGCACCTGCCTTCCCTGGTGTAGGTAACCTGGTTCACGGGACATCCATGGGTGGGGTGGCTCGCCAACCTTCCGTCTGCCAAGGAAATTCTTTGGGGTTCTCTGGTAAGGGTCCTTCTTCTGCAAAATTGTAACCGCGACTTCTCCATTGACTTCCATTGGTCATGGGGCTGTGTTCCTATACTGCACAGAGCCTCCGTGGGGCTCCTGGGTACTTACCTTGGGTGGTTCCTTGTGTCCCCAGATCCTCTGGGTCTTCTGGTCCAAGTTCCATCCTCCTTTGCAGTTCGCATTCCACTTTCTTAGTATGGTTTGGTCTACCCCTGGAGACCACTGTATTATGTGCTACTTACCTGATTGTATTTGAAGTATCCTTGTGTATTGTGTTGATGTCTCCAGGTAGGAGATATACCAATGTGTTAGTGGGTGTTGTGTAATAGATAGAAGTATTTTCATATAAACACTGTGTGGTTCTTTTTCATTTACCTTACACCATAAAATTAAACTAATGAAACAAGCTGCTTAACACTATTTCAAGAGCATGAAGGCTGCTCTCAACTTGCTATTGCTTTGAGAGCTTTCTATGGATATCCAAGACCACTAAAATCACCATAAAGGTTGCCTGGATTAGTGCAAGATGAATCACTTAAATATGTGTGCACATATATACTAAGCCAGCCCCCCACAAGTTCCATAATATATCATATGCCCAATCAAAGATAGCGGCACACATGGCGCGCACTGCACACCAAGACCCGATGAGGCAGTCAGAATACCTGACTGAATCCCTGCTGGCTCAGCTCAAAAGTGCCTCACTCCAGAGAAACGGGGTCACATGAAAAAAAAAGAAGAGAGAGAAGTCTCCCTGCGGTCTCCGCACACTGCAGCCTGCTCATGCTACTTTCAAAGAAGGCAACAAATGGTTAAGATAAAATGATACTTGAAAACGCACTGAAACTCAGAAACGCATACAAAAAATACACATAACTGTGTTTTGAAGACATAATAAGCACATGAAAAAAGTTAAATAACAAGGTTAGCCCATTTTAAAACCTAATAAAGATTCCCCACAAATTGGGAATGAACTATCCTAAAGAAAAACATTAAAATTAAACACGCTATTGACATTCGCCTTATTATCAAACAATTAAATCATTCAGCCATTCTAGTAGAAAGATGAATGAGATATTTAACTGATACAGAGCAGCACTGAAATTAGGAAGATGGCTGCTGTACTGGGGTTTATACGGACTAGCATGCCCTCATTCTAGAACTGTAAGTGTGGTTTAGAAGTTGCTTTAAATGGCCGCCATGAATTAGCAATGACAGGATTTACGCATAATGCTAGCCTCCGGTCTTGACATGAAATCCCAGTGAGCAGCTCGAGAAGAGATTAAACTTTGACATCAGTGGAGTTGTTTTAATCCTGCAATTGACTTGTGCACTTCAGAAAAAGCAATATATGACACACATAACTGATGTGAAAGTTAATAAGCATACATGTATCCAGTACATGTAAAGACAAAGCATGTGTATTAGAAAAAAGCATTGAATTGTTATTTGAGAGAGTTCATTCAAGGAAGGAGAAGCAGCTTGCACATCATTCTGACAATTATTTATTTCTAAATTAGTTTAAGCAAAAAAGAACACTTTACAGGAGCAACTAATGGCATGATTGTAAGCAATTGAGATATGAAGGAATTTAGGCGACCTGTAAAAGCATAGAACTATTTAAGAAGGCTTAGGCATAAACAAATAAATTCAAAGTTATGCAAGATGAACTTTGTTAAGTTAAAAGAGTGAAAACAATCTGGACATATTTCAGAACTACATCAAAGAGTTTTAAGTCCAATTTCAAAGACAAAGTAAAAACATAATGTTTAAGAGACAAGTGATGAGGTAAAGAATCATGTAGTAAATACTTCGTGATGATTATTGTTTTGGAGACTCTAATGTTTTACTAAATACTATTATATACTTAGGGCAGTGTTGCAGGCTAGATAATTGCCGATTGAAGCTGAGAAGTATTTTAATGCAATAGAAGAGGTCGTATCAGCTGGTCATGAAGAGAACACCAGTAAGCCACCTACCTATTTCTCTCTTTCAACCCTATCCCTTTCCCCATTATGCGCGGATTTTGAATGAGGTGTTGTGTGAAAGACATTCATTATGGTCTGCGTAAATGAGTGAAGGAGGTAGTTCATTACTCCAGCTAGGTCAGCATTACACAGGTGATGCTTCTAGAGAAGTTCTTAAACAATTTACTTACCTTCGGTTACGCCTTATCTGAAAGAGGCAATATCAAGCCGCAGATTCCTTACCTTTGAATCTCCACAGGTGTCAGACTGGGTCCGGAATATTATTCGTGAGCAGTACCCCTTTCACGCCGGTAAGTGGTGAAGATTGGGTCCCCGCAGCGTTGTCCGCATCGGAAGTGATATCTGCGTCAACTATATAAGCGCCACCACGTCAGGTTGACGTCATTTACTACTCACGACTTTCCAGGCCAGAAGCGCAGAGCCATGAATTGCACTGGCACTGATGTGTCCAAACTAGGGCCTTGAAAGGGATCTTCCCTGACCATAGAAGTCTGTCTCCAAAACGGGGAGGATAGGTAGAATGATATTGTCTCTACCAGATAAGGTGCTACCAAAGGTAAGTAACTTGTTAATCTGATAGCCGCAGATTCCTTATCTTTGAATAGATACCCAAGCAATACCATCCCCGTTGGTGAGCCTGCAGGCAAATTTAAACTAGGAAGTCCTGCAGGACCTAACGGGCAGTGATGCTTGGTAAACGTATGCAGGGAAGCTGACATTGATGCCTGGCAGATGTCCAGGACTGGAATTCCATGTGCTAATGCAGTGGTCGCAGGGGCGGCTCCTCCATTATGGCAGACGAGCATCGCCCCACTGCTGGAAGCAGCATGTGAAAACGTAAAATGAAATGACAATGAAGCAATTATTAAAACTGCTTTATTATCATTTTATTTTACCTGTAGGATCCGGTTAGAAATGCAGCCGCCATCCCAGTGCTGGGGGCTTGGCCATCAGCAGCAGTAGCAGTGGGACTGCTGTCAGTGCACATATTGGTTTGGCCGGCCGTCTCGGAACGGCCAAACCGACAAGCGCACTGACATCTCCCCAACTCAAGCTCATTGCCGGTGGAGAGTCCCCTTTGGAACGGAAAACAAGCTCACTCAGGTCAATCCCAGTGCTTCCCGAGAAGCACTGGGATTGGCCGTAGGGAAGTCTGGGAGTCTGTGCTCATTGGAACTGCAGTTTGCTGTTCCTGGAGCAGAAGAGCACTGAGGTGAGGAGCAGGAGAAGAAGATCGTAGAGGCGGCGGCCGGCACCTGTAAGGTAAGTGCACTTTTTTCTCTTTAATTTTATTGTTTTCCCCTTGCTGCCCCCAAGCTGCCCCTCCCCACTTTGTGTCGGCAGCAGCTGCCTCTGAGTGGTCACAGCCTTAGCTCTGGTGGAATAAATCTGTAAGCCTTCAGGAGGCTGCTTCTTAGCCAGTGCATAGCAGACCTTGATGCAGAGAATGACCCATCGAGAGATGGTCCGTTTCTGCACTGCCCAACCTTTCTTCGCACCAACATACCCCACGAAGAGTTGGTCATCCATCGGAAACTCTCGTGTGCAGTCCAGGTAGACCGACAAAGCTCTTTTTGGGTCCACATGGTGGAGTCACTCCTATTCCTTAGAGGGACACGGAGGAGTGTAGAATGTGGGCAAGGTGTCAGATTGGCCTACATGAAATGGTGTCACTACTTTCAGAAGGAAAGAGGCCCTAGTGCGAATCACCAATTTGTGCAGATAAACTGATAGGATTGAAGGCGTGGAAGATAAAGCCTGCAGCTCATTCACCCCCCAGGCCGATATAATCGCCACAAGAAAGGCTGTTTGATGGTGAGCAGCATGAGAGAACAATTGTGAAGAGGTTCGAAAGAAGCACGCATAAAAAATGTGAGGACCAAATTAAGGTCCCACTGAGGCATAATAAAAGGAGAAGCGGCAACATATGCACAAGGCAGTTCAAAAATCTATTTACAATGGGGGACTTAAATAAATAGGGTTGGTCAGGCAGCCGCAAGAAGGCAGACAGAGCAGATAGCCCTTCAGAGTGCCCAAAGTAGAGCCCTGCTGGGCAAGGGTAAGAATAAAAAGCATAATATCAGAAAGGGAGGCAGAAAGTGGGTCAATGGACTTTACAGTACAATATGATACAAATCGCTTCCAACGGCAGGCATATACAGTCTTGGTGGAGTGACACCTGGCTGCCAGACTAACATTCCATACTTCGGGAGGAAGATCGGAAGATGTCATCTGTCGCCGCTCAATCTCCATGCATGAAGGCGTATGGTTGACAGGTTCGGTTGGAAGACCCTCCCCTACTGCTGCCACAGAAGATCCTTCCGAAAGGGCAGCCTGATTGGAGGATCGACATTCATGTTCAGAAGCTCGGGATACCAGACTCTCCATGCCCAGTCTGGACCCACAAAAATGACTTGGACCCGGTCGTTCCTGGTCTTCTTGAGCATTCTGGGCAGGAGTGGTATGGGTGGAAAGGCGTACAGGAGGCCTGACCTCCACATGAGACAAAAAGGGTGTTTCACTGCTTTGGACACTCCCGCCCACAAAACTGCGGGCATTTCGCATTCTCGGCAGAGGCAAACAGATCTAACTTAGGCCCTCCGCACTGCTGAAAAAGACCATGCACCACCTCAAGGTGGAGAAGCCATTCGTGATCCGCTAGGCATCGACGGCTGAGTTCGCCCACTCTGGTGTTCAGAGAACCTGTCAGGTATTGAACCACAAGGGATATGCCCTGCCGTTCCAGTCATGTGCAGAGACGCAGGGCCTCTTGAAAGAGGGTCCATGACCCCACCCTGTCCTGTTTGTTGCAGTACCAAATGGTGGTGGTGATGTCTATGAACACCTACACTAGCCTTCCCTTGATGGAAGGTAGAAAGACTGTTAATGCCAGATGGATCGCAGAGGTCCAGCATGTTAATGTGGAGTCCGGTTACAGCCGGAGACCGCGGTCACCTAATCTATGCCTCTCCCAAGTGACCGCCCCTTCCAAGGAGTGACGGATCTGTTGCTACTATGAGATCTGGTTGGGGAAGAGAGAGGGGTCTACCTCTGGCCTAATCGCAGTTCATTAGCCACCACTACAGGGTCTTTGCGGTTCCCCCAAGATCTGGACCATGTCGCAGAGATTCCACTGATGCTACACCCACTGGAACTTCAGGTTCCATTGCAGAGCCTGCATATGCCATCTGGCATGCATCACCAGCAGGATGAAGGAGGCAGCCTCATAGTCAGTCTCACCAAAACCTAGAATAGAGGCTGAAACATCGATATCATAGCATGAATATTCTGGACTCTCCACTCTGGAGGACAAGTGCGAAACAGGACTGTGTCCAGAATAGCTCATACGAAAGGAAGCGTCTGAGAGGGAGTCGGGTGTGACTTCCAGCATGTTGATAGGGTACCCCAGGGAATGCAGGAGGTTCACCGTAGCCTAGAGGTGGGATACACCAGCCTGGGGTAAGCCCACCTTCAGCAGTCAGTCATCAAGATAGGGGAAGACTGGCACCCCTAACCTGCTCAGCTGAGCTGCGACCACCACTGGTAAGGCCAAAAGGGAGCACGGGAAACTGAAAATGCTCGTGGCCTACAGTAAACGGCAGATAGCACCAATGGGCAGGCAGGACGGGGACGTGAAAAAAGGCATCCTGCAAGTCCATCCAGTCTCCTGGATCCAGGGCAGACAAGACCTGAGCCAATGTGAGCATCTTGAACTTCTCCTTTTTGAGAAAGTAGTTGAGGGTGTGGAGATCTAGGATAAGACGAAGACCCTTATCCTTTTTGGGGATAAGAAAGTAGCGGTAATAGCAACCACAGTCTACTTCTGGCTCCGGAAACTTCTCTGTGGTTCTCTTGGCCAAGAGAGCCATGACTTCCTCGCAGAGCAGGGACAAATGATCCTCCATCAGCCGATCATAAGATGGAAGCATGGAGGGAGGGGTAGTCTCAAACGGGCGGAAGCAGCCCCTTTGGACGATCTGCAGAACCCATCTGTCCAATGTTATGGACTGCCAATGGTGGAGGTGATGGCAGACCCTACCACCAACTGGACGCCCATGATCTAAAAGGGCACGATTAGGAAGGTTTGGAGGCTGCAGCTGATGGAGGGGGTGGTGGCTGGACCAGACCGCTGGCTCCCCGACCCACGAGGCCGGTAGGAACCGTGCCCTAGTCCACACAGAGGCTGGGAAGTGTGTGCGGCTCGGTGGATGAGATAGGGTTGACACGGTTGAAAGCCCTTTCTGTGGCCACGAAAGGAGCGAAATGCAGACTGGGGACGTCGGACAGCTGAGAGGCCCAAGGACTTGGCCACAGCACGCAAATCCTTAAAGCGCTCCAGTGCTGTGTCTGCCTTGTCTCTGAAGAAACGGATGCCATTGAAGGGCATGTCCATGAGGGAAGCCAGGACTTCCCCCAAAAAACCATATGTTCTCAGCCAGGTGTGGCATCTGAGGTCCACTGTCGACGAAACTGCTCTGCCCAGTGAGTCAGTCATGTCCAAGCCACCGCGTAAAGTGAACTTCGCTGCATCTCTCCCGCCTGTAACTGCTTATAAGAGAATGGCCCCGGCCTCCTCCAGGACCTGTGCCAGCACTTGGTCAACACTGTTTCCCACAGCGTGTGGGAGTAGCAGCCCAATAAGCATGGGGTGTTCACTGACTAAAATGCAATGCTGGTGGAAGAAAATATTATCTTTCCCAGGCTTTCCAGCCTCTTGGATTCCCTGTCCGAGGGAGCGGCAGGCAAAGCGCCATGGAAAGTGGGGGCTAGGACCATCAAGCTCTCCTGGGTAGGGTGCTGGGTGAATTTGGGTCCCCTGGAGCTGGGCAGTGGTCAATCGTCTTATTCACAGGAACCCCTGTGATGGCTTTGGACCAGGTCCCCAGAAGGATCCCAGCGAGGGCTTTTTGAACGGGGTAGAGATTCAGGAGGAGGAGCCTCCTGGTTGCAGCACCTCTATCAAGAAGTTGGTCTTGACTGCCATTTGAAGTTTGAGGACCTCAGCCGCCCTCTACACCACCATATTTATGTGGATCCCTTCTCTGTAGCCATGGTAGGGGGAAAAAGCATGCCGCTATCTGGAGACGTATCCAATCCGCTGACATCACCCAGTTCCTCATACCAGTCCATGTCCTGATCATAAGGCTGGTATTCTAAAGGGTCCAGCGACCCCTCCCATTCATCTCAGAGGCCAAGCCCTTTAGAATAGGGCTCAGGCTCTGGCCTAGGACACAGGGGTGCTGTCGGTGCCAGAATTGGTGTTGGTCGATGCGGATCCATGTCAGATTCGGGGATCACAATGTGGCTGGTGCCAGGAGCATTGGCGTCAGGGCCGGAGAAGGTTGGGGTGGCATGACCAGCGCTGGTCTAGATTCATGACTGGATCCATGGGGGCTGCCGGTACAGAACCAGATGGGGCACCCTTCTACCCTACGGGACCCAACGGCACGCTGGAGGGGCAGACCTCTCAAAAATGAGAGCATGGTCTCATAGTACTCTTTAATTTGAGCGGGGGTCACATCAGCTCCCTGAAAAGTGGGAAGGCGCGGTGTCGGCCAAGATGCAGGTTCCAAGAACCAGGCTGTGAACACAGATGGTCCTTCATCGCGTCAGCCAATGGACGAGGAGAAGTCGAAGTGCACTTCGATTTCTTGTGTTTTTTGTGCCTCTTATCGGCAGAGCCCAGACTATTTTGAGTGGGGCGAAAAGGACTTTGGACTCCTGGAATGGTCCTGAGACCTTCCTCTCGAGCGTGACAGTGACTTTCGTGGAGTCGCAAGCCGGGCTGCTAGCAGCTTCAGGGACCGCTCCCTGAAAGCTTTCAATGTCATGGTCCGGCAGTCGGAGCACAACTTGGAGTCATGGTCGCATTCTAGGCACCACAAACACATGAAGTGCGGGTCTGTCACTGACATGGCGAGGTTGCAGGCGCTATTGGGTTTAAAACCTGTCTTCCTCGATGATATCCTCAACACACTTGGAGGAAAAAAAATCAAAAAAGATTGACAAAATGTCACAAAAATCCTGTAAAAAATTAGCAGAGGGTTAGCTCTTTTCTCGGATCAGTGCATACTTGCGTGGAAAGAAAAGAACTAATGCCAGCGCTCCGAGGTGGCGCCTATATAGGTGATGTGGAAGTCACTTCTGGTGTGGATGATGACACACAGAGCTGATCAATGCCACCTACCGGCGCGCAGGGGTACTGCTCAGGAATTTTTTTCCTGATCCAGTCTAATGCCTGGGGGAAATTCAGAGGTAAGGAATCTGCGGCTAGAAGTCGCTGTCAGAAAAGATGAATCCAGAATTGGCTAGCAGCTGATGGTTGGGTTGTGTCACTGTTAGAAGTATTGGGTTTTGAGATAAATGACCAAAGTCATTGTTGGTTCCAACACAGAGGATCAGATTCACTGGGAATATTCTGTGAAATTCACACTTTTTCTTCCAAGACAGAAAATCAAGGTTGTAAAGAAGGAGAGCCGAGCATTTTTGCGGGTGGACACATTTTTATTTTGGACGCTGGCTAGGAATGTGGAATTGTTTTCAGGTCTTTAGAAGTGGGTCCTGCCCAATTGCTTTCCCAACCTGCTTCAACGTCTGAGAGCCCTACATTTGAGAAAAGCCACCCACACTCTGAATTTATTTCCCTTTTGGAAGACTCAAAGGTAGCAGTTGTGTTGTTGGTTCTCTGAAATGGAAGCTTGGAATGGAGATTCTATCTTTCGTCCCATTCCCAATATCACATTAGAGTCAGTTGCAAGCAAGTCAGGTTGGTTGGCTTGGCGTGGTCTGGTAGTATCTGGTGGAAAGTGGTCATGCAAAGACTCTCTGTGGCATATAAATTACTTAGAGCTGCTCATAGATATCTTTGCCATAACAAGTTTGGATCAGGATAGGGGGGATTCTTGTATTTTGTTATAGGTGTACAGCATCTCAGCATCATTTACAGCCTCTCTGCATTATGTAATCAAGTTAGGCATGGTCCTCTGCAAAGCTTTGGCAGATTTAGCCATAGATTTTTGCCATTTTGGTCCGGATGGAAAACAAATGGCTTGCCCGGGATACCCCCCAGGTTTATCAAACTCAATAGCAGATTGGGATTCAAGGTTTCTGCACAACAGGAGTGATAAGCTGCTTCATAGGTCTGTGTCCTTCAATTCAGTCGACACTGGGGCTCAAACGTCGACTATTCTTCAGTAGGAGACCCGAAGCGGAGGCTGCAAATATAGAGTAGCACAATTTAGACTCCATCCTTTATACGTTATCACTGTGCAATTGCTCATTTATTTTGACATATCTACTGTGTGCCTTTAAAAATATAACATGTGTGAAAGTTTAAATGCATTAATGAAATATAACTATTGAGAAATTAAAGCTTTATAAACGTGTGCACTAATGTTCAGTTTAAACATGAAGATGTATTTTGTATTCACATTTGCATTTATACTTCGTCACATTCGCATATATTCTGAAAGTCATATTTGAAAGTGTAATCATATATGCTTTTACTCACATTTGTATTTGTTTTTGGGACATATGCACAAGTATTACTATGTATTTGACGTGCACATTTAAATGTTTATTTAAAGGTAGTAAAACTAAAGGCGATAATTTTGAAATGTATTTTGCTTGGTTAGCGTGTTTTTTCTTTTGCAGGTGCGTTCTCATGGTTTCATTAGCTAAAGAAAAGGAGTATTGTTTTATGTTTTAGTTTATTGATAATAAGGCCTGAGAAGAGAAATTTTGGCAAAAGACATGACGACCTAATGAGCAGATGAACCCTTCTATTTATTGCGTATCAGGAACGGGGAATGCCCAAGGTTGCAGTATCTGTCCAAATTTTGTGGGATGGGAAATTCAAGTGATGTTGCAAATGCTTAATGTTCACTTTTCCTAGATGTTAGAGAAGATTCCTTTAGACTTGGAGGGGTACAGACCTCTCAGCTTCCTTTATTCTTGCAAATGTGAAGCTTCATGCTGAAAAAACGTATTCCAATTCTGAAAGACTTTTACTGGAGTCTTTACAATGCTGAAACCTTCCCACATTTCTAAATTTCCTTCAGACCCCTCTCTATAATCCATTCTTATTCTAAATTTAGAATCTAGATTAGATGACTTTAGAATGTATTCATGTTTAGGAGAGACAATCGGAGTTTCTTTAAGGAACACCTCTAATTCTCAGTTTCTGTATTGCTGTGACTATGATTATTTTATATCTTATCCTACTGAGACTGAACCTATTGGGATATTTTATTTTGCCAGCTGTAATACTGTATCTTTTTAATATTCTCTTGACATGCATATTTACTTAACTGAACTGATAAATAATTGGAAATAAAACTACTTAACTTCAACATCCGATTCCTGGTCCTTATTGTGTGGCCAAATGGGCGTCCAAAAGTTGAATTGTTTCATTATTGCTAACTCCTTTGCCCTCTCAGTCAACTTAAAAAGATCCAGCGGATGAGAGATTATAAATCACGCACATGCACACTCTTAGATGGTAGCTTGTCAGACAGTTAGTTACTGAAGCAAAGCAAATTAGTGTATCCTATTGAAGACTTGCCCAAACCCAGTCCAAGCCTCTAAAGCCCATGTCTCGATTTGGAGGACCGGCGGAGTTCATCAGTTCGTAAGAGAGTTGTAACAATGGAGGAGAGAGTATCAACAGAATTGCGTGTTGCAGTTGCATCTAACTGGCTGTGTTTTTCAGAGATTGTGTGGTGTGATGTGCTGGTGTTTTAAGTTGTTGTGCAGATGTGGAAGTGCCTAATGCAAAGAAGTTGAAGTGGTTATCAGGCTGGATGTAGCCTTAGATCCCGGCATAGTGATACGTTATCAGTGTAGAAAAAACTGTGTTGTAATTGTCTGCTAAGGTTTTGTGGTGCTAGTCGTGAGGTACCATCAATGGCACAATTGGGATTAGGACATTTATCTTTGTGTGACAGTAAGGTGTGGTTGGTACGGTGGATCCTTTTGTGCAGGGGTGAAGCTACACTAATTCGTTGGTCGAGGTTTCACTCAAGTGTGAGTCAGAGTGTGTTATGATTAGGCCTGGGCTAAAATTCCGTTCCGGTCGCGAAAATTGCGATAATTTGACATTTTCGCGTTCCACGTAGAGCGCAAAAATGTCAAAATTTCCGCAATCCGCTTTTTACCGGAAATTTTTTGCTTGCTCGCGCTGTAAAATCCGGTCGCGTTCTCCATGAGATGTTGGATTGTTGGTAGCCATTTGCGCTGTCTCGCGACAGTTCGCGCCCGCAGTGACGTCATTCGTCGCGCGATCACGTCTTTCTTCTCGCGATCATGCACCGCGAGACAAGTGAAAACAAGAAGGCCGCGCCCGCGAGCAACCACATGGGTAAGTTGGCGAGCCGCGACCATGCAGAAAATACCTGTATTGAGGAGAGGTGGGGCAATAGAGTAGGTTGCCAAGGGTCGGGTGGTGCAGGAAGCGGATGGAGCAGAGGTCTGAGTTGTGAAGGAGGATAAGGAAGCCCAAAGAAGGTGAAATTATTGTTGAAGGTGATTATAAAAAGGGCTGTCGGAGGCTGGCTTAGTACATGGTGCACACTTATTTAAGTGAAGCACCTTGCACTAATCCACACAATGCGTATGGTGATTTTAGTGGTCTTAGACAACCATAGAAAGCTCTCTAAGTGGTAGCTGTGGAGAGCAGCCTTCAGGCTTAGTCCAGAAGGAGTGTTACACAGCTTGTTTTACCACAACTAATCATATAGTGTAGGTTAAACAAAAAAGAACCACACAGTCTAATTATAAAAATAAGTATATTTATTATACACACTCACTAACACATTGGTATATTTCCTAACCGGAGATATCAACACAATACACACAATATTTCAAATGTAAAACAGGTAAGTAAGCACAAATACACAGTGGCCTCCAAGGAGAGACCAAACCATATACTAATGATGTGGAATACGTACTGCGACCGAATTTGGGACTTGGACCAGGAGACTCAGAAGAGATGGGTACCCAAGGAACCACCTGAGGTAAGCACCCAGGAACCCCACCGAGGATGTGTGCAGAGTGGAAACACAGCCGCGTACTCAATGCAAGCCAATGGGAAAGTCGCTGTTGAAGTTTTCAAGAAGAAGGACCCTTCCCAGTGGACCCTGAAGAAATCCTGTGGAAGACAGAAGGTTGGAGAGTCACCCTACCCGTGGATACCCCTGGAACCAGGATACCTACACCATGGAAGCCGGGTGCATAGGTGCGATTGAGGACTTCAGAAAACTTGCAGCTGGTGAAAAAGGTGAAAGAGTCCGGTGGAATCCAAGGATGGATTCTTGAAGAGGAGTACCTGCAAACAGAGGAGACAGGGTCTATGCCAATCGGAAGTGACCAGGAGACACTGGAGACCAATGACCACTGATGACGGAAGATGCAAGAGTGATGACGGGGATCTTGTCGCTGCAGCTGTGAGGACTAGGCGTCTGTGAAAGACCAGGAACCATTCACAAGCTGTCCCACGTCAGAAGTCAAGAACCAGGGAGTCAGTGTCCAGCGGGATCACCAACAATCATTGGCAGCAGCAACAAACGTGGTAAACAAAAAAGGTGCAGTGTTGGGACCAGCAAGATCCAAGCGACTCACCAAGTGTAGGAGAGTCAGAGCAGGCCCCGAGCAAGCAGAGGGGCCCACTGATGCTATAGAAAACCCTCAAGAGGACCCACTGGCCAAAGGCATAGGAGTCACAAGAAGAGCTCACCAAAGATGCAGGCCCACGGTACAGAGGATCCGATGAGTATGAAGATCTTGGTAGGAAAAGATGCTGGAGGCTGGAGCTTCTTGTAGCCTGAAGATCTCTGGAGGACAGAGTCAACAAGCCTTGGCAGCGGCAAGTCGATGCAGTGCACAGAGGTTCTGTTCCAGCGGTTCCGACAAGAGATAATGGCCTCAAACTTGCTGAGAAGACAGTGCAAATTGCAAAAAACAGTTGATGGACAGAATGCAGAACAATGTCATACATTCACCCCAGTACAGAGATCTGGGCCTAAATCCATCGTTTTTTTGCTCACCATGCCATTCCAGTTTAAAATTCGATGGATTTAGGCCCAGATCTCTGTACTGGGGTGAATGTATGACATTGTTCTGCATTCTGTCCATCAACTGTTGTTTTTGCATTTGTCACCCCGAGTGGGACGGGTATGCTCAGACGTGAGTCCCGTGCTCTCCATGCCACTGGAATCAAGCTATCCTTGCTGAAGAGGGGTGAAACGCCGAAACCGGTCCTAGGATGCTTGTTTCCAGTCCAGGGAAGACCTGGCTTGGCAGTTCGGGCTGGACTGTTCCCATGAGGCACAGGGTCAAGACTGATTTGCATATGGCTGGGTTCAAACTGGAATGGCATGGTGAGCAAAAAAACGATGGATTTAGGCCCAGATCTCTGTACTGGGGTGAATGTATGACGTTGTTCTGCATTCTGTCCATCAACTGTTGTTTTTGGAGAAGACAGTGAAGGCCTCAAGGGAGTTGCAGAACCATCACTTGTGTTGCTGAACTTTGGGAGTCAGTAGGACGTCAGGAGCAGCAGATGGGTCAGCTGGGTTGTGGTGCCTGTAGATGCAGGGGAGTAACTCCTTCACTCCAAGGGAGATTACTTTGGGTATCCTTGATGCCCACAGGCCTGGAGAGGAACATGAATGAAGCACAAGCACATATGATGCAGAAGACTGGCAGGACGACGAGAGCAGAAGCAGTAGGAGTCTTCCTTGGTACAGTCTCAGTTCCTAGACGCAGTCCAACATAGTCCAAAGTGCCCTGTATTGGAGGTATCGCCTGTATTGAGGAGAGGTGGGGCAATAGAGTAGGTCGCCAAGGGTCGGGTGGTGCAGGAAGCGGATGGAGCAGAGGTCTGAGTTGTGAAGGAGGATAAGGAAAAAAAAAGAGAAGCTCTCCACAGTTGTTGCCAGTAATTTGCCCATGCTTTGTTGGGAGGGTGGGAGGCATTGTGGTAGAAGACGTAGAAGATGGGTGCTATTCTTAAAATGAATCTGCTAACCACCCGGAGAGAAGGCAGGTTATATTTGGGAATGGAGGGCTACTGTCGCCAGGGAAAACACAAATTTTCCCTAGTGGCCAAGTCTTTACAGATGGTGAGGAACAAGGATGTGTCTGATCCGATACCATTGCATAATGACTGCTAGATTGCCTTGCTAGAGCGGAGAGAAAATCTCCGTTGTGCCCTGGCCCTCTGAATGCCTGATTATGATAAAGCTTTTACTGTTATCTGCAGTGAGAGGGAGGGCTGCTCCCTCTCAGTGCTTACACAAATGCACAGAAATGCTAGATGACCAGTGGCTTACTTTTCAGCCTTTGAAGCAGTGGCAGCACTTGGTGTCAGCATAGAACGGTGTGAAGGTATTGTGATGGGACATTCCCTATCCGTTCCTGTGCCACATTCAGTTGAGATTTGCTGACACGTACCCGTACACAGCACTTAACCAACAGTTGCTTAACAAAGCACAAACCGATCATACTGGCTGCAGAAAATGTGATCCTTTAGAGATGTGCTACTTTGAATCCTGCCACTCCCGGAAAATGAAAATGACGTGGGAAAGGTTGAGCATTATTGTCTTGATGGCATTGAACGTTGCACCAGGCCAAGACCAGATAAACGAGATGAGCCACTAGTGGAATCTGATTACATACTGTTTGTGGATGGGTCATGTTTAAGAGACAGTTAAAGAAACTGGAGAGCTGTATACGCAGTCTGCACAGTCTCAGGGGTAGTGGAAGCCTCCTGGCTTCAAAGGGTGTTCTCTGCACAAGTGGCTGAACTGATAGGTCTTACAAAAGCTTGCTGTGTCTCTGAACAGCTGAGAGTGATTATTTTTACAGACAGTCAATATGTGTCAGAAGTATCTTAGTTTAGCGAATTCCACAGGAGCAAAAGAAGGACTTAATGCCCCTCCACCAGTACCCAGGCTGATAAATAATTGTATCTTTCTAGCGTTAAGTGACATCAGGGGGGAAGGGGAAGTGGAAAGACATAAAAGAGACTGCTTGTGGAGGAAGGTGTTAGTTCTATTTCTAGTCCTCTTGTAAGTATCCTCTCAGTTAGGGGTGTAGCACTATTCAGCACCTGCAGTTTGAGAAATAAAACATCACATTTACATAGCAGGTACAATTTCATGCTGACTAGTATTCATATCAATATACACATATTTCTATGTTTTTACTCAAGTTTACAAGGCTTGCGCCACTCCCTTGTACTTTGTAAAAATCTCTGAATAATTTTGGGATGGGAATAGTAAGCAGAGACTTGCATCATCACACACTGAATAAAATGCTCTGGAAATAGTTAAACATTCTTCTATTGTCTTTTTACATTGTCCCAAAGTCTCTTATTGAGTTAAATAATGAGTTTGAATATTGAAATTTGATATATATATATATATGTATTCTCTGAATAAATCAAAGGTTACAGAGACGTTATAGTTAGGTTCAGGTTTCACTCGTACAAAACCAGTGAAATTCAGGGGTTATAGGTAGCTGAGCTAACTATAACTCGTGACCCCGCAATTCACTGCTTATGACGTGACATATTACATCACTCATGACATGGCCAGTGACATCACTGATGACATCATCCAAAGAACCACCCACACACCTACTCACACCCTATACAACCTCTCGTACACCCACACACACCTGTACAACCACTGACATACCCATTCACAGACCTATACCAGTACTCAGTACTCACACACCTACTCACTCTTCAATAGAGCCACTCACACACCCACTCTCACTCATATAGCCACTCTCACAACCAGTCATACACACACATAGCCACTCATACAACCAGTTAATCATCTATACAGCCAGTCATATAACCACACAATCACCCATACAGGTACTCACCTCCCCACTTATTTACCTACAAAGTCACACACCTACTCACTCATTCAATCAGCCTCTTACCACAGCCACTCACTTACCCATATAAGACCCACTCACTCCCCCAATCAGCCTCTTAACACGGCTACTCATTCACCCATATAAGCCCTCATACACTCAGTCACACAACCACGTACATACCCATTCACACATCCATACAAGCACTCACACTTCCCTGTACTCACCCATACAGCCATTCTCACAGGCACTCACTGTCCAATACAGTCACTTACACATGAAGTCACTTAATGAAACACCTACTCAAACAGCCACTCACTCACCCATACAGCCACTTACACACCCAGTCACTCACTCATACAGCCATTCAGATGCCCACTCACTCAACCATAGTCACTACACACCCACTTACCCACTGATAGAGCCACTTACACCTTCACTCACCCACCCAGAGAACCACTGACGCACCCACTCACTCACCAATATAGTCACTCACATAACATCTCACTCACCCACACAGCTATTCACACAACCACTCATACACCCATACAGCCAATCACATACCCATATGCAAAAGGATACATACATTCACACATCCACTCACATGATATATATTAAAAGTAGTATCACTCATTAGTAGTACACCTACTATACTACTTTAACTTATGTAGTACCTTAGTATATATGTTTAACAACCAGAAACTCTTACAAAATACTTACACTCACTGGAGGGTATCATCAGTGATGGCACTGACCATGTCATGAGTGATGTCATATGTGAGGTCATAAGCAGTGCATTACGGGGGCATAAGTTATATTCAGCTCAGGTAATTATAACTGCCAAATTTCTCTGGTTTTGTGAAATCTGACCCATATTATAACGTCCATTTAACCTTTATTTTTTCAGTGAATTATATATATATATATTTTCACTGAAAAAAAAGAAGGTTACAGAGACGTTATAGTTAGGCTCAAGTTACACTCGTACAAAACCAGTGAAACTCAGCAGTTATAGTTAGCTGAGCTAACTATAACTCATGCCCCCACAATGCACTTCTTATGACCTCACATATTACATCACTCATGACATGGTCAGTGACATCACTGATAACATCACTCATGACAACATCTAGTGACTGTGAGTGTTTTTAAAAAGTTTATGAGTGTTAAATATATACACTAAGGTGTATTGATGAATCAGTGGGTGTATGAATGCCTGTATGGATGATTCAGTGGGTGCATGACTGACTGTATAAGTGAGTGACTAGGTTGTCTGAATGCCTGTATCAGTCTGTCAGTTGGTGTCTAAGTGGCTGTATGGGATGGTGAGTGGGTACATTAAGGGCTGTATGGGTGATACATTGGTTGTCTGAGTACCTGTATGGGTGTATGAATGTCTGTGTGGGGAGGTGAGGGGGAATGTGACGGCAGGTATGGATGAGTGAGTAGGTGAGTCAGCGGCTAAATGGGTTATTTAGTGCATATGTGAGGAGCTGTATGGGTGACTGAGTCTGTGTATGGCTGTGTTAGTGAGTGAATGGATGTGCCAGTGATATATGGGTGAGTAACTGCATATGTGAAAGGCAGTATAGGTGAGTGTTGGAGTGTTGGAGTATATGAGTGACTATCTGTGAGTGGGTGATTGTTAGAGTGGCTGTATGGGTGAGTGTATGCTTGTGTCACTGACAGTATGGGTGGGTGAGTGAGTATGTGTTATTATCTGTATGAATAAGTGAATGGGTGCGTGTATAACTGTATAGGTGAGTAAGTGGCTGTGTGATTGACTTCATGGGTGAGTGAGTAGATGTCTGAGAAGCTCTATGGGTGACTGACAGTGTGTGAGTAGCTGCATGGGTATATGAGTGGATATATCAGTCGTTGTATTAGTGAGTGAGATGTATTTTGAGTGGCTGTATGGGTGAGTGAGTGGATGTGTGTGTAGATCTATGAATCAGCGAGTGGGTGTGTAAGTACTGGTATGGGTGTCAATGGTTTTAAGAATGGTAGTGTGAAAGTTGGAGTGGGTGTATGAAAGGTTATATTGGGGTGTGAGTGTATGCGTCAGTCATTCTGTGGAAGATGTCATCAGTGATGTCACTGACCATGTTATGAGTAATGTAATATGTGAGGTCATAAGCAGTGCATTGCAGGGGCACGAGTTATAGTTAGCTCAGCTAACTAGAATTGCTGAATTTCCCTGGATTTGTACGAGTGAAACTTGAGCCTAACTATAACTTCCCTGCAACCTTTGTTTTTATCAGTGAATTTCTAAGGTTTTTTTAAATGCTAATTACTAACTATAACGTCCCTGTAACCTTTGGCTTTTTCAGTGAATTTTGAAGATATTTTTAATTTTATTTCCTAACTATAACCTGAAAACATTGAATGTGGGTGTGTGAGTGGCTGCATAGGTTGGTGACTGGGTGTGTGAATGGCTGTATTGGTCTGTGAGTGAGTGTGTAGTATCTGAGTAATTACGGAAGTGCCTGTGTGATTCTATGAGTGCATAGGTTGTGCCTGTGTGATTCTATGAATGCAATTGCCAAGGACACACTGCGAATAACGTGTGTTTTTGACAAAGTGTAAAACATATATATAGACATATTTTACATAAAGTTTCAGTCTAGCTATTTATTAAGTTACTAATTTAACTTTAACCTTTGTATTCATTTATTGAAATAACTACATCAGAAATGCATTTTTCTTCTTCACAGCAACAGCGGAGGTTGCAATGACATTAGTAGTCACAAATACAAATGACAAAGTGTTAAACAGATATATATATATATATATATATATACACATATCAGGCGCGGTGCGTCCATTGGGGCGTAGCCCCCCCGCCCACAGCTCCCTCGGTGTCTCTGAACTTAAGTAAACTGAATCAGTTTACTTTAAGCTCAAAGACGTCGAGGGAGAACTGACAATCATGTCAGTCAGCACAACGTCGGACCGCCCACCCCCTTCAGAGTCTGAAGGGGGTGGGCGGTCCGGCGTCATGTTGACTGACATGATTGTCAGTCCAGGGGGCAGGCAGCAGCACAACACAAGTGTGAATGAGTGGGGAAGGTTTGCGAATTTTTGCGCCGTGCCGAGTCATGCGCACTAGTGTCTGCTCTGGCTGGCGCATGCCCATTAGGAGAGCGAGGGTTGAGCAAAGGCTCAAACCTCGGTCTCCTAATGGGCAGGCGGGTGAGTAGCAACCGTGCCCTAAGCCAATCCTGGCACTGCTGGCAGCGCCAGGATTGGCTGAGAGGGGTTGCCAGTCCACTCCAGTGCCGTTCGTAACGGCGCCAAGGGGAGCAGAGGTGGCGTGGACCGGCTGTGAGGTAAGTTTTGTTTCTTACTTAATTCCCCGGCCCCCACCCCTGTGCGACCCCCCCTCCCCCCAGCCGCGACTGTGTGCACAGTTAAAGCAACAAATTCATGCTATTGTAAACACGATTCCTTTCTGTAGTTCAGCCCACTGATGAAATAAGGCCCCGATAATTATTCCTTTCACGTTACCCAGCGCCTGCCTCAGAACCATCCCGGGGTATAACATAAGGCATGCTACACAATTTGTTGAGGAAAAGAAGGCCTCTCTATTTAAAACACCAAATACGTGTGAAAACAGCCTTTGATTTTAATGATGCGATTGCTCAAACCACTGAAAATGAGTGCAAATTCAAAACATTTTGAAGCAGGGCTTCTATATGTGCATTTTTTCAAGTTCTCCCCTTCCATTACAACCCCGCTTCATGAACACGCACGCACACTCTGCACAGCGACGATTCTGCACCCCAGCACTGCAGTTTTTCTCATCTTTGCACTTGCATTGTTTATACAGTAGCGCCAGGTGTTTGAACTTTTCCCAGGTCCTTCAGCCTGTGCACTTATTAACATGGTAAGAAGGTTTTGCGGGCCGCGTTGGGCCGGTGCTCCTGCAATGTGGGACAAAATTAAATGTAATGAGAAAAATCGAACAATCTAATAATAAAAGTGCTTGAAGGCCTCAGCTGCCGGACCGGACCGGCACGTCACTAAATAGACAACTTTCCTGCTCACTGCAGCTGAACCAGGGCCAGTATCGACAGGGAAATTCCGAGCACTTCAGCGTAACCAGCAGAGCTTTTAACAGAGCAGAGTTATCCGTTTGTACAGATGGCATGATGCATATGTGGGAGAGTGTGTCTGAGAGTTTGTGTGTATCAATGTGGCTTGTGTGTGTGTGTGGTGCATTTTATAACGTGACATATATTTATGTGTGCGTTAGGGTGTGTGTATGTTTTAGCGTGTGTAATTGGATGTGTCTTTGTATGGGGCTGTGAGTCTGTGTATTAGTCTACTTGTTTCTGTTACCATTATGTACTGGGGTATTTTTCAAAAGCCTTGCATGCTCCACCTCTTGTGGATTTAATGTCAACTGATTTACGAGTTCCTGCCTGCAAAAGCTGGAGTGGGCAGTGAATGCACTGTTGCTAACAGGCGATTAAATTCAGTCCAGTGTGCGGCTACCAATTGACATAAAACACTATAATGAAAGGATAATTAACACATAAGGGCCAACATCACCTTCATCTTCCAATGGATTGATGACTCCCTCATTCTTAAATCATGTCCCCTCCAAATTCTAGCGTCCTGATGCCTAGAAATTCTGCATTTGGAGGTTGCCAGCTAGGTTCACGCTTTATAAAATACCAACACAATCTTTATGCAAATTCAGTATTGGTTTTACGTTGACCACCTGCTGGGTGTTACCTATACACATCTTCCAAGAGCGAATGGCTGAGAGTTCTCAACAGGAATAGCAGAGTGTGTTGTCCTTTCCCTGTGTTTGCATGAGGTCTGCTCTTCATGGAATCGCAGAATGTTGTGACACTCAAGAAATGTGGCATTCAACCATGAAAGATCAGACAAAGACCTCGGACCATTGCATCCACAATGTAAGCAATTAAAAGTGCTTTCCAGAGTTATTAACTTTTCTACTTGACATGGCTGCTTTCGTTACATCAATTTGCAGAAATGTATCATCCCAGTGTCAGATATTGAAGGATTGGTAGTGTTCAGCATATTAATAGATGTGTTCACTCTCGGAGGCTGAACAGCTCCTATGGAGAAGGGTCAAGACTGATTTGCATATGTAGTAGAATTAGAGGGCATGGGATGGCCACAAGAACACTTAAAGAAATGATTGCCACGCCAATTGTGTAATATTTTCCTTTTCAGCATTTGTTACAACCTGAAGAAGTGCACATCATTTTTGGACAGAGAGTGGTTGCATAGAACCCAACCTCCTTTTCTGCTTTTCACAACCTCAGGGTTTAAGGTAAGGGCACTGACACTATTTTATTTTTAGTTAAGGGCTATGACTATGTATGTGGTCTTTCACAATTGCTTTATTACCTTCTTGGTTTCTCAAATTTGCTTGAAAATGTACCATTTGCCCACTCTTTTTTCTAAATTTTCTCAGGGGAGAATCCCCCCGAACCCCTCTTATGCCGGTCGGACACACTCCCTACGCTCACTCGCCACACTGCACTCAGCCACAACTTTTACGCTGCAACTTTTACGCCTCACCACTTTCAAATGTCACCTCCAGTTTCCCTCAGCTAGATCACCAGTTGTAGACGTTTTCTTTGATAGGTTTTAGGATTATATAACATGGACGTCGCCCCACATGGATATTTTTTTTCGTCCTTCTAGAGAGAGTCATTGCACTAGTTTTGCTGTAGTTTTTGGTTTCCCATGAGTTCGGGTAACAATGGATAATTTGATGGGTGTTTAGTAGTTATGTTCTAATCATGAGTTAAGCTGTTGAAAGTTATTTTTTTTAATTGTTTTTTACAATGTGTTGTTAAAATAAAGTCAAACTAATATCTTATTAAACAGCTAGACTCAAAATGTATATAAATATGTGTATAAAAATATATATATATATATATATATATATATATATATATATATATATATATATATTTACTGGCGGTCGCCAGTAGATATTATAGTTAGGACCGAGTGCCTATAGGAAATCTGAAAATTCTATTTTGAATAACTTTGGCGCCGGTTGACTTATCTTCGTGAAATTTTCATAACTAATGGGGCGCTCCGCTCAGCTCCTACCCTGAAAGTCTCGGGGTGATTCGTCAAGCGGGGGCTGAGAAAAAAGGGGGGTCCCAAAACGCGTTTTTCCCCATGCATTTTCCCATAGGACCTTTAGTCGAAGGTACAGCCCGAACGGCTGAACAGAATTACTTGACATTTGGCAAAGAGGTAGTCCTCAGGTCAGGCATGTGCCTTTTGCATATATGGTGTCAATCTGTTCAGTAGTTCCTGAGAAAATCAAAAGTAAAATCACATATATATCTGGGCGGAGCCTAACCACACATCTCATCGTGAGATCTGATTGGCTGTCAGCACTTCATCCAAGAAGTGTTGGCAGCCATCTTGGGACCAATATACATGATAGCACCTCAATAAAAAGCATTGCAGTTAATAGAAGGTTTTAAGACTTTAGTTACATTATAAATCATTTGTTGATGGTACCATACTCATTTTAGGAATTGTGGTGTGTTCTAAGGTGATTTTACCATGTGAAAAAGCCTTCTGCTGTGATATCATGAATCATGTTTGAGAGAAAACTATTTTCTCCTGCTTTTCCCACAGAGGTTTGGAAGGTGATCTATAAGCTAAACTGAGAGCATATTTTCTGTAAATTCACATTATCTTTCTCAGTCATGTGAGAATGAAGTCTGACGTTCTCAGTAAAACATGTACATCCAACAAGGGCAGAGACTGTCAGTTGATTCCTTTGTGTTCTACTGCAGCTTCCCAGAGTGTTCTAAAGAACTACTAGAGCGCTAACAGTCCTACTTATGACAAACGTATGGCACACCTGAAGCCATCTTGATTGGAATAAACTGGTAACACTTAAAACATTTAATTTAAAAAGGAACACAATCAGGGGGTTCATTTTGCCATAGAAAGTATGATTAGTGCTGCAGAAAGAAAAATTAGGGCACATTTTGAGTGACTTCTCAAATTCTTTTCTATTTCATTAAAAAATTCTGACATGCAGACTGAAACATGCACTTTCAATACCAGCAGCAGACTTCCCTGGTGAGCAGTAGCTTTACTACAGTGACCTAATGAGCAACTAAAGTGCTAACATTCAGAATTTATGGCAAATGTGTGACACATCTGAATGCCTTCTTGATGGAACCAAAGTAAAAAACTGAAAGTATTTCCTACTGAGGAGACTGCAGTAAATGAGGAAATTAGGAAACTTCATAACAAATAAATCTCCCAAGATGGCCACCAGAGACAAAAGAGCCCAAATGTAGCCCAAATATCACCCAGATGTAGCCCAAGTATAGCCCAATGGCAGAATGTCCCAGAGTGTTCTAACAAACAACTAGAGCACTAACAGTCTTACTTAAGACAAAAGTATGGCACACCTGAAGCCATCTAGATTGGAATAAAGTGGTAACACTTAAAACATTTAATTTACAAAGGAACAAAATGAGGGGGTTCATTTTGCCATAAAAACTATGTTTAGTTCTGCAGAAAGAAAAAATAGGGCACATTTTGACTTCTCAAATCCTCTTCTATTTCATAAACAAATTCTGACATGCAGACTGAAACATGCACTTTGAATACCAGCAGCAGACTTCCCTGGTGAGCAGCAGTTTTACTACAGTGATCTAATGAGCAACTAGAGTGCTAACATTCAGAATTTATGGCAAATGTGTGACACATCTGAATGTCTTCTTGATAGAACCAAAATAAAAAACTGAAAGTATTCCCACTGAGGAGACTGCAGTAAATGAGGAAATTAAGAAACTTCATAACAAATAAATCTCCCAAGATGGCCACCAGAGACAAAAGAGCCCAAATGTAGCCCAAATATCACCTAGATGTAGCCCAAGTATAGCCCAATGACAGAATGTCCCAGAGTTTTCTTAAGAACAACTAGAGCGCTTACTGTCTTACTTATGACAAAAGTATGGCACACCTGAAGCCATCTTGATTGGAATAAACTGGTAACACTTAAAACATTTAATTTAAAAAGGAACACAATGAGGGGGTTCATTTTGCCATAGAAATTATGATTAGTGCAGAAGAAAGAAAAATTAGGGCAAATTTTGAGTGACTTCTCAAATTCTCTTCTATTTCATTAAAAAATTCTGATATGCAGACTGAAACATGCACTTTTAATACCAGCAGCAGACTTCCGTGGTGAGCACTAGCTTTACTACAGTGATCTAATGAGCAACTAGAGTGCTAACATTCAGAATTTATGGCAAATGTGTGACATATCTGAATACCTTCTTGATGGAAGTAAAAAACTGAAAGCATTTCCTACTGAGGAGACGGCAGTAAATGAGGAAATTAGGAAACTTCATAACAAATAAATCTCCCAAGATGGCCACCAGAGACAAAAGAGCCCAAATGCAGCACAAATATCACCCAGATGTAGCCCACATGTAGCCCAATGACAGAAGTGTGCAAAACACTTATTTTTTGTGTATTTGCAGTTTTATATAGTGCAGACTTGTCAGGTATTGGAGTGCTTTACATGAGCATTGGTTACATCACACAAGATCAAATTCATTTTGGTTGTAGACATGGGGAGATTAAGTGATTTGACCAGAATCACAGAATGTTGAGCTGAAGCAGAAACTCCAACCTGGTTCCTCAGTTGCAAAGTCTGCAGCTCTGGAAGTAACACCACATCCTCTCCCCTAGGTGCAACATTTAATCAAGTGGTCAACTGGATAAAAAAACATAAAGATTACAAATAATTTAAAAGTTCTTTGTCGCTATTTGAAAACTTAGAAAATGTGTCCTCATTTTAGTTTTTTACAGCACTAACCATAATTTTGATGCAAATAAGACCCTCTCATATATGTAATTTCTAAAGGAAATACTCTAGGTATTACAGTTTTGATTACATCAAGATGACGTCAGGCGTTCCATACTTTTGTAATAAATATAGAATGTTAGAAATCTAGTTGTTCATTGGGATACTGTTGAGAGGCAGAGGCCAGGACACGGACTCTGAAAATTGAAGGCAGGTAGGAGAGTGCAGAGGTAACAATTTGACCACACTGGGCAGGCAGGAAGGGCAGTGGCAGCACAACAGACTATGGAGGGCAGTGGAAAGGGGGGCAGGGGCAACAAACCAACAATACAGGACTGGCAAGAGAGGCTGTGGCAATGTAATAGACCATTGTGGGCAGAAGGAAGAGGCAGTGGTAGTACAACCATACATGCCAACAGACCCGTTTCAGCCAGGAAACATCCAATGTTTTTAAGCTCAAATGGGCTTTATTTGGTCTGTCTCCTGTCTACAATCTCCTCTTTTTCAATGTAAGTCAAAGGGGAAAATCAATACCACCGTTTTTTTCAAAATCTCCCTCTTACCAAGTTCAAAATGTTCGCAAGTATGGTACATTGGATCACGGTAGGCAGGAGGAATTGGGGTAGGGACATGGACTCGGATAACAGAGGACAGGAGGGACATGGAGAGGTGCACCAAACTGACCCTACAGGGCAGGCATCAGGGTTTGCAGCAGCACAATACACCACACAGCACATGCGGGACGGGAGTGCAGCACAACAATCCATAGAAAGCAATAGGGAGGGGACAGGACCATGCACATGGACAACAGAGAACAGAGGGGAAAGAGGCAATGGTAGCTAGCTGACCATAATGGACAGACAGGAGAGAAAGCTGCAGCATAACAGACCATAAAGGGCAGGAGGGACGGATCAGGGGCATTACAATGGAACAGACAAGCCAGGAGGGAGGTAATAGGGGTCTGCACATGGAAACAGAGGGCTGGGGGCAAGGGGGCAGGGCAGGAGCAGCAAGATGACCATGGAGGTCAGGCAGGATGGGCACTAGAAACAAGACACACCATGGAGAGCAACAATGAGACTATGATGGCATGCACACAGACTATGGAGGGAAGGTGGGAGGGGGTCAGGGGCAGCTAGAAGACCATGCATGGCAAGCTGGAGGGATAGTGGCAGCACAATGGCTATGATGGGCAAGAAGGAGGGTGCAGGGGCATGCACAAAGGACCATGGAGGATAGAATGGAAGGTCAGGACCTGGGCACAGACAAGAGAGTTCAGGGGATGGGGCCTCACAACAGACCACGCGGGGCAGGCAGGAGGAGCAGTTGCAACACAACAGACCAGGGAGGGCAGAAGGGTGTGGCAGTAAAATGGACCATGGAGGACAGGATGAAGGGGATAGGGGCATGGCATGTGGACAGGCAGGGTGGAGGTGGCAGGGACAGGTTACAGTCTTCCGACAATGCTAGGCAGGTGGGAGGGGAGTGGCAGCTCAACAGAACACTCAGAGTAGATAGGAGTGGCAGGTCCATGGAACATGGTGGGCAAAAAGGATGGAGCAGGGGGAAGGAGAATAGGGGCTGCAAGCTAAGCACAGAGGCTAAGCAGGAGGTCAATGATGGGGCATAGAATTGGGCAATGGAGGGCAGGAGGAGTGGACTGGTACATCATGCTAAATGGAGGGCAGTGGCAGCACATCAGACCATGCATGGCAAGAGGGAGGAGGCTAGTCCATGGATTCAGACAACAGAGGATAGGGAGGAGGTGGATGGGGCAGCAAGCTAACTGTTCAGAGAAGGTGTTAGGAACTTTATTGTTTTTAAAATGTGCGAACTACTTAAAATATGAACAAGCATGCAGCATAATCTCACTTTTATTCAGGAAGAAGAGGACGTTTGTGACTGTGACTCCGGGCTCACTTGGCAGAAACACCCCCTGTCCCTCCACCCCCATCACAAAATGTAATGCCTGTGAAAAGGGTAGGTGGACGCAGTGGTATATAGAACATAGCCCTGAGAGCACGATTGAAAATGAAAACTATATATAGTATATGGTATAAACTATGCACCAAAAAGTGTTATATAAGATGAACCGGGGCGTGAAATATAATATGCAATACATTGTGACTCTAAAGTGAGGTTCGTCTCCTTTCCAGAGAGTAAAATAAAAAGTATTACACATCCGGCGGTGGATGTGTGTTTTATTAACCGTGAGGGGGGGTTTCTTGCATAGTTTGGTCGAATTTTTGTCGAATGCCCTTTGAATGGCTTGGTGTGCGTGTATATGAAATGTGGCCGTCAATAGCTACCCATGTTTGTATAAATAAACAACAAGGGTGTCTACTTGGAGAGTACCCACCGGCGGGGGCGCTGGGATTAGGCACGGTAGGGCGTCAGACACATCAGAGCTTCACTAGCAGTGTAAATACATTCCATGTGGATTCATTCTATGCATAGTCGCCTTTTAATGAATATCACGCAAATCGTCATGGTGATAGGTACATACGGTTTGTCCAGCATGTCCTAGGTGTTTCTATAAATATATATTTTTTTAAAATAATAAAAAACAAAGGCCGGCCCCGGGGGATGGTGGCCTGAGGAGGGGGGCAACGCAGCCCCCTCCTAAAGAATAAAATAAATAAATAAAATAAAAAAAAGCCCATGACCCGGGGGTTGAGGTCCCCGGCGCCGATTAAGGCCTTGGGAGGGCCAAATTAATTTTTTCAACAAAAAAAAAATTAGGGTGCAGTGCAGGCCCTGGGGGATGGGGTCCCCAGAGCCAGTAAATTAGAAAAAGAAGGGGGGCCACACAGCCCTCCGTCTTAAAAAAATAAAATAAATAAAAGACCGGCGTCGCGCCGGAGGCCATGCCCCCTTCTTGCAGCACTCTACAAACGCGCCCCCTGGCCAGTTGTAAGTTGGGGAATTAATTCCTCTTCAATACTGAGGGTCCCTGAGGGCCAACTAGCCCAACAGGTATCTCCAGTATCCATTGTACTCTAGGCTGTCCGCCGCCCCATGCCAGCTTAATTAGGGTTTAGGTCAGCTGTTTAAAAAAGGCCTTAGACAAGACAATGGGGATGTTGGTAAAGAGGAACAAGAATCTAGGTAATACGACCATTTTCATAATGGCTATTCTACCCATCAGGGATAAGGGCAGTCGGATCCAGGACTCCACATCCTCGACCAGTTTGGCGTACGCCACACCATAATTTTCCCTGAGTAACACCTCAGGATCTCTATGGAGCCGTATCCCCAGGTACCTAACCGCATCCGTTGTCCATTGCAGGGGATAGTCCATTGGGAACGGGGCCGTAACCGGCGTCAACGGAAACGCCAGTGACTTGCTCCAGTTCACCTTGAGGCCGGACAGCGCTCCGAACCTGACCACCTCCCGTAGTATAGACGAAAGATTCACCTCCGGGTCCCGGACATAAAGCAGCGTATCATCTGCGTATGTAGAAATACCAATTTGGTAGGTGGGAAAGTTAATGCCCTCGTATCGGTGGTACTCCCTAATAGCGCACGCCAAAGGTTCCGCCACCAGGGCGTAAAGAAGGGGGGAGAGAGCTCAGCCCTGCCTGGTTCCCCTGCTGACCCTGAAGGCTTCTGTGACCCGGTCACCCATTCGTAGCCTGGCCGAGGGCTGGTAGTATAATGCTCCAATCATCTGCAAAAAGGGCTCCCCCAACCCAATCTTACGTAGCACCCATACCATAAAGGGCCACTCCACCGAGTCGAACGCTTTTTCCATATCCAGGAAAATGGCCAAAGCCTTGTTTTCCGGACGCACGTGTTGCATGGTCCCCAGTACCGTGCGAATATTGTATGTAAGATTCCTGGCAGGTATAAAGCCCGCCTGCTCCGGCGCCACAAGTTCCGGCACCAGCAGCGCTAAACGCGTGGCCAGCACCTTAGCATACAACTTTGCGTCTACGTTGATGAGGGAAAGCGGCCGGTACGATCCGCACACGTTGGGGGGCCTCCCTGGTTTCAGAATGGGAACTAGAAGCGCTTCGCGCATAGTGTCAGGCATGTAGCCATCTTGGCATATGGCATCAAATAAAGTTATCAGATGTGGGAGGAGCTTATCTTTGAATGCCTTATAGAATGCCACCGTCAACCCATCAGCCCCGGGGGCGCTGCCCGCCCTCATTCCCTCTAGTGCCTCCAGGATCTCATCCTGCTGTACGGGAAGCGACAGGAACTCCCTCTGAGAGTCGGATAAAAAGGGCATTTTGATGTAGCTGAGGTAATCCTCTATTTCCTCCTCCATCTGGGCGGACCTGGCTGTGTAAAGCCCCGCGTAAGAGTCCCGGAACTCGGCGCTGATCGCCTCTTCCCCTGTGACCACCGTGCCAGCCCCCGTAGCCAACTCGTCTATGACCAGGGGCTGCCTGCTGTTACGCAAAATCCGCGCAAGCAGGGAGCCAGGGCGCCCGCTCTCCCCGTACACCCGGGCCGTAGCATATTTGCCCATATGCTGCACCTCCCTGTCCGCTTCCCTGTGATATTCCGAGACCAACGCTTGGATCTGAGCCTCCCCAGCCGAGTCCGCAGACTGCTGCTGTCTCTCCTCCAGTTGTGCCAGCTGAGTCTCTATACCCTTAAGTCTCCCCCGTATAGATTTTAGTACTCCAGAGTGCTTGGCCATGGCCATACCTCTGATGTAGGCTTTAAACGAGTCCCAGACCGTGTGGAAGCTCTGGACAGAACCCAAGTTGTTGTCGAAGAAGGACTCTATATCCTCCGCCAGTTCACCCCGGAACACCTCGTCAAGCAGCGAGTATGGCGGGAACCTCCATGTGAATGGTGGGATACGCTTGACCGAGGTATCTAATATTAGGAGTAGCGGGGAGTGATCCGAAAGCGTACGCGGGAGGACCGCACAGCCCTTAAACATCGCAAGTAGCGACGTCAGCCAATAATCGATTCTAGTGTGGACGTCGTGGTATGCGGAGTAATGCGTAAATCCCCCCTTCCCCTGGTGTCTCTGCCTCCAGGCGTCCACCAAATCGAGTCTGGTGAGCTCCGCCTGCATGCGTAATGCAGCAGACGCCGGGCGACGCTCCGGCCCAGAGGAGCGATCCAAAGCCGGGTCAAACGTGAAGTTAAAGTCGCCCCCCCACACCATGCAGGTGTGCGTATAGCGGCGGCAGCTGGCGGCTAGAGCCGCGTAGAATTCTGGATTGTCGTATTTTGGGCCGTACACATTGACCACCACCAAGTCGTGACCCTTCCCTGCGCACCGGACAATCAAGTATCGCCCATCCGGGTCTGTTTCAAGTGCCGTCAGCACCAAATTGGATCGAGGATTCACCCAAGTGATCACACCCCTAGAATGCGAGGTGAAGCCTGCCGCAACGCTGTTACCTGCTAAACCCCTCGCATTAAGCATATTGCTCGTGAAGGGGAGGTGCGTCTCCTGCAGAAGTGCCAGATCTATATGATGCCTACGCAGGTAATTCAGCACTTTCCGCAATTTACGAAAATCATTCAAGCCCCTCACATTCCATGTCATTGCCCTCAAGGACGCCTTATCATTATCACCAGTCAGCTCACTAGGTTCTCCCATCACAGATACACTGCGTTACGGCGGTGGCATCACAACAGGCTCTGTGCAAAGTGCCACCCATCTACCAGTATCTGACACATCAATACAGACATAAAACACGACATCTAGCGACCAATCACTCCGCAGTGCGTGCAAACCCCCCACCCCAAACCCCAACCCGCCCCTCCGCCCACAGCCGACCTCCCCCAACCTGGCCAGACAGTTCCCCCGTGCACCCTCCCACCCCCCACTAAAACAAACACTCCCCCCAGACATCCTCCCGAATCACACCCCACAAGGACCCTACTAGTCAACTGCGCTAGGGCCGAGGTTGCCAGGCACTTCAACAATCTCAACCTGGCAAAGCGCCAGAGAATCGCGCACCTCCGCCACCCCGCCCTCTGGTAACCTTGCTGCTTAACGAGCTACTCTCCCATCTCCTGCAGGAATGACAGTGAACCCCTCACCGCCCTCTCCCGTGGTCTACCTCGCCTTCTGACGGGCCAACGGCTGCTACACATACAAGCCCGCATCCCAGACCCGCCCCCGCCCAGGCGTACTCAGGTCCGAGTCCTAGCAGGCAAACCCCCGGTTCCAGCCCGATGGGGGCTCCCGCTCCGTTGCGCATAGCGCGCGAGCTCGCCAACAACATGTCCAACCCAATATCCAGTTGTCTAGGGAAACAGATCCAGAGGGAATCGGGAGCACACCGCGTTTGTTAGTTCTAAAGAATGTCTCATCAGGTGGGGCACCCCGTAGTACCCAAGTGCCGGTTTCTCAGCAGCGACTGTCCGTGCAGGACCCAGGTGTCCCAGCCCACGCCAGGGCGAAGCACATCCCTCGAACAGCCAGTGAGGCTCAATAGACATCCGCATGCTATGCCCGGCCTCCCACCCACATCTAGTCCTTCTCATCCAGGCCCGCGGTCGCTTCCGAAGTGTCCCCTGGACCCCTAGGGCTATTCTGTCGATCCCGAGACCATACCTTCAAGGATTTCTGGAGCTCCATCGGGTCAGTAAAGAAGTGCGAGTGACCTTGCCTGTTGATCCTGAGCCTCGCCGGGTAGAGCATGGCGTAGTCCAGGCCGAGGTCCCGAAGCTGTTATTTATACGGCGCAAACTGACGTCGCTCCTCCTGGACTTTCGCCGTGAAGTCTGGGTAGATCGAAATGTCCATGCCCTCATATTGCAGCTTGCCCTTGTCTCTGGCCACCCGAAGCGCCACATCCCTGTCTCTGTAATTCAGGAGCTTCGCGATCATTGGCCTCGCCGGCGCTCCCGGCCTGGGGCGCGGACCCAGTGATCTGTGAGCTCGTTCGACCACAAACATGGGGGAGAACACGTCCTCACCCAACAGAGTGCGCAAAAGTTTTTCAACAAAGAGTTCCATCCTCCCAGTCGGGGTCGATTCCGCCACCCCCGTGATGCGAATGTTCAATCGTCTTGAACGAGCTTCCAAGTCTTCCGACTTATCCTGAATGACCTGCAGGAGCTTGCTGAAGTGTTTATGGTCCGTGTCCCACTCTGTTTGGGCTTCTTCCACCTGCGTGACTCTCCTCTCGGCCATGTCCAGTCTCTCCGCATTTTTGTCAACACGTTCCGACATGCGATCCATGCGATACGTGAGTGCATCTAGTTTGGCGTCGATGGCGGTCAAACTGCCCTGTAGGCCATTCTCCATCGCAACCAGCATCTCCCTGATGTCCGCACCTGCCGAGGGCTCCGCGCCCGCTCCGCCAACATGTGCCTTCTGCCCCGGGCTGGGCACCCCCTTTGGCTTGCGCGGGTCAAACGAGAGTTTGGGCTGCGTTTTATCACCTTTCCCCATGTCGGTGACTCTCTGCCGCCGCACCGCCAGGCCTGTATTCCTCGGACGGGATGTCGTGGCCAGTTCCGGGACCCCCGGGGTATCGGGTGAGTAAGGGGACACCAGGACGGGGCCACCGAACCCCTCTCAGGGCCCCCTGCTGAAATCCCACCTGTGACCAGGGACGTGGCTCCTTAAGTCCCCAACGCAGGATCGTCGTCACACTTCGCGCCCCTCGACGCCCGGGGCCACCTCTCTCCGCTTACGGGGCTCCCCGGCGCCGCTGTTCCAAGTGGGTCGTCGCACTCCCTGGGGCCACAAAGCGATCAATACTCTCCCAGGCAACGGCCCGGTGCAAGACGCCCGGGTACCCCCTCCGTACCTCGTCTGGTGCAGGTGGCCACACCGATGAGTGACGCCTGTATGACCGGGGTTCCGCTTCACCCCCCAGGTCCCAGCAGCTCCGCCTCTCCCGCGGTAGCCCGACGTACCGTGACAGGGCCCACAGCAGGGGGCTTCGCCGCCCAATGTCTCCCGCCCCTCAGGGGCCGCACACCGCCAGAGTCTCTGAGGCCTCCAGGCCAGTGAGGATGCCTTCGCAGTCGTCGGCCGCAGCGAGGCCAAACTCAGGGCACCACAGGCACGCCTCTGCACAGGGGGGGGCGCCAGGACCCCCAGCACCCCCCGGAGCCGTCCTCACCTCCGTCGATACGGCCGCTGCTCCTCCGCCAATTTCGCCGGGAGACCGAGTCAGAGTCTCCCGGCCCTGCCGCACGTCTGTGCACGTTCTACGGGCTGCCTCTCACCGCAGCTCGGGGATGACGGCCCGGTCCGGCGCGCACCCCTCCACTCCTTTCCGGCGCTCCGCTCGGCTCCTCCGGTTGCTGCAGGGGGCCGAGGTCACACCGCCAGCTTCCGAGGGGGCTCCCCCGTCTGTAACGCCAGGCAGCTCAGCAGAACAGGATCAATGGACGGATGATTTGAGGGCCGGGACGGACAGCAATGCGCTTACACGTCCGCCATCAAAGCCGGCAAGCTCAGCCCCCCCTACTGGACGTACCTAGTGGGCTATTTTGCACCTACGGATCCTCAGGATTCAAGGGGACTTAATCTCCCAACTTAAAAACGGCCACAGGGCGTGTTTACACAGTGGGGAAGGGAGGGGACGGGGCCTGAGGTGACGTGTGCATACACGCCCTATGGCGCGTTTTAAGTTGGGGAAATAATTCCCCTTCAATCCTGAGGGCCCCTGGGGGCTAACTAGCCCACCAGGTGCTTCCAGTAAGCGCCCCTGAGCTGCGTTGCAGAGAGGTGGTCCAGGCCGTGCCACTTTTTACACCTCTCTGCAACGCAGCTCTGTGGCGCTTACTGGAGGTATCTAGTGGGCTAGTTGGACCCTAGGGACACTCAGGATTCAAATGAACTTAATCTCCCAACTAAAATCAGCCACAGGGCGTGTTTACACAGTGGTGCAGGGAGGGGACGGGGCCTGAGTTAACGTGTGCAAACACGCCCTGTGGCACGTTTTAAGAGGTAGTTTTAATACCCTGCCCTATTTTATACTAGGGGCTTGCAGAGGAGGTCATGCTGATCACAGGGGGACCCCAACGCATAGTGTTCCCTAGTGTATGTAGGTGTATTCACTGTTTTCTGAGTGTCTTTTAACATAGCACTGGCTCTAGGACTGGTTAGTCAGACTCAGTTACCACCAGTATCCATCTGAAAAAGTTGAGGGTACAGGATGATTTTGCAACAAGGCTTCTTTCTGCTCTTCTGTTTGTTCTTTCTCCACGTTATCCTTCTTCCTGCACTTTTCTTCGTCTTTGAGGACTTCTGTTGCTTCTTTGTGCATTTCTTTTTTTTCTTTCTGTGCGTTTTTTCTTCTTTCTTCACATGTCCTATCTCTGTAGGCATGGTTAGAAATTAGCATTTAAAAAACCTTTGAAATTCACTGAAAAAACCATAGGTTTCAGGCACGTTATAGTTAGGAATTAGCATTTAAAAAACTTTAGAAATTCACTGAAAAAACCACAGGTTTCGGGGCGTTATAGTTAGCTGGACTTTTCACTCGTACAAAACCATTGAAATTCCCCCGTTATAGTTAGTTCAGCTAACTATAACTCGCGCGCCCGCAATGCACTGCTGATGACGTCACATATTCCATCACTCATGATATGGTCAGTGACATCACTCATGACATCACTGATGACATCTCAAATGACATCACTGATGACATCATCCTTGTGATAGAGTGGCAGACCTCCTCTCCCCCTAATATAACCTATGATACACACATTCAAAAATAGAAACTAAAATTTTCAAAACAATGGACATACCAATATCAGTTACAACAACCTATTCAGTAATTCTAAGATCCACATACACACCCACTCATTCACCAACAGTCCTATACAGTCACTCATACATGTACTCACTCATCATATGTACTCATACACCTATACATCCTGTTACACAACGCCACTCATCCATAGAGTTACTCACAAACATGGTCACTCATGCTAATAAAGAATCAAACATCCATTTACTTGCATATACAGTTATACACCCACTACCACACTTACTTCTACAGAAACTTACACATACTTAGTCTTTTAAAACAATCACTTATAGAAACACATACTTATTCATACAGGAACTCTTTCAATCTCTCACTCTCACATATACTCACTTATATACACCAATAGTCACATATACTAGTTTAAAACATATGTAGTTACTCTTAAAGACACTATTGAAACAGACATTCACTCACTAACACACCCATGTACACACTCATCCACCCATACAGTCCTGCACACATGCTGTCTTCAACACATACAAACAGTGAGTCACTCATTCATGCACCTATGCACTACGTAATACCCCCCACCGAACCACACAGACACTCAAACACTCATACTGATACTCAAAAAAGCAACTAATAACCTATATAGACACTCATGTAGCTACTCACCAACCCATGCAGCCACTTATACACAAAGTGAGAGACTGAGACAGATATTTACATATTTAAACATTACTCACTAAGCCATGTATTCACTAAGATACACTTAATCAGTCAGTTATACAATCAATTTTTCAAAAACAAATCATCCATTTAGACACTTATATACCCATTTATTCTTCCATCGACCTTGAGATATACATATATAAAACATATGTAATTTTCAGAAAAACACACATTCACTGGATGATGTCATCAGTGATGTCATTTGAGATGTCATCAGTGATGTCATGAGTGATGTCACTGACCATGTCATGAGTGATGTAATATGTGACGTCATCAGCAGTGCATTGCGGGCGCGCGAGTTATAGTTAGCTGAACTAACTATAACGGGGGAATTTCAATGGTTTTGTACGAGTGAAAAGTCCAGCTAACTATAACGCTCCTGAAACCTGTGGTTTTTTCAGTGATATATATATATTTATACACATATTTATATACAGCCCACCACTTTCAAATGTCACCAGCCGCCCCTGATATATATATATATATATATATATATATATATATATATTTATACACATATTTGTATACATTTTGAGTCTAGCTGTTTAATAACATATTAGTTTGACTTTATTTTAACAACACATTTGTAAACAACAATTAAAAAAAATAACTTTCAACAGCTTAACTCATGATTAGAACATAACTACTAAACACCCATCAAATTATCCATTGTTACCCGAACTCGTGGGGAACCAAAAACTACAGCAAAACTAGTGCAATGACTCTCTCTAGAGGGACGAAAAAAAATATCCATGTGGGGCGACGTCCATGTTATATAATCCTAAAACCTATCAAAGAAAACGTCTACAACTGGTGATCTAGCTGAGGGAAACTGGAGGACCATCTACATCAGTGGCAGCAATTCCCTGACAGAAAGTCCCTTCAGAGTTGCAGACTACTACACCAGATATGGCTTCAGAGTTTTCAAGAACGGCCCTGTATTACATGGACTTTAATGTTGTTATAAGTGCTGGTGGGCAGCGTGTTACAGCTATTCGCAATTTTGCAAAAAATCATACATGCAATTATTTTTTCTCCTTTTATATTTTCTGCACATTTCTCAGTGCACATTTTTTAAATTCCTCCTGTCCCAGTTGCCATTTTTATTACCATGAAAAAGAACAAAAACATTTAAAACTTTACAAAACCACAAAAAAAATCAAAAACAAAACAAAATCATGTCACCGGAAAATAAAGGAATATTATTTGATAATACACTTTTCAACTAAAAGAATAAGAAAAACACACCCATTTATGTATCTTGAACATTTAAGGAGTTCATAGTAAGCAGATTTGCACAATGCACAATATGCCACAAGACATTGTCAAGGGGTACAAATCAAAAATATTATTGCTGGACTACGTCCATGCTTTACCATCTAAAAACATACCATAGCAATAGTGTAAAAGCAATAAGAAGGCAACACAAGACTGAATGACCCTCAACTTCGATAGCAGCTGCAACAACACTGAGGCAGAAAGTCCCTTCAGAGCTCCAATCTCAACTTCAAGATTTGGCTCCACAGTTTTCCCGGATGGCATCATACTGCATGGATTGTGGAGTTGTAGTGAGTGCTGGAGAACAGTCTATAACAGCCCTTCGCAATGCTGCAAGGAATCATAAATGTTGATTTATTTTTGGCTCTTCATAGTTTTCTACATTAGCAGACATTTTATTATCTTACAAAATGGGTATCTAATATCTATGTGTTGTTCATTTTATTATCTTCTAATTTATTGTTACACTTCTTACATATAACTTGCCGTATGGACAAGTCAAAGCGAATCTTCTAGTGAGTACCACGACAACATACACAAACATACTCTGGTTTCTGAGGCCACACTGTGTTAAATTTTGTAATCTCTTTTTCAAACTATCAACTGTGATATCTGTGTTCTGTTCTGCAACTCTTCCTCTTAACAACTCTTCATTTTTCCTAGAACCGTGCTCAGGACCAAAGAAACGAAACTGCACATCATCACAAACCTTTTCTATGTCTGCCACAGTACCATGCAAAAGTGTGTTATTCATTTCTCCTAAACATAAAGCAGGAGTTCTCACATAGTACAGCCACTTAACCAAAGTTTACAGCTAACATCCTGAAATGCTGAAAAGTGCTTTGGCACACTTTGTTTGATAAACAAGCTAGTGAGTGTCCCTGCAAATTTGTATGATTTCTAGTCTTGCAAGGATCCATTCCTTGTAAAATACATATTTTGTGTTTTAAACTTCGCCTTTGAAACATATGTAGAAATGTCCTTAATATATTAATGGACTGCTGTTGAATACTACTAACACTATTACAATTACATTTCTATACAGGCGCCTGACCCTGCCTTCCTTGAACCTGCTTTCCAATAACGTGTTCTACATTTGTAGGTACCATTACCTCTTTCGCTATAGGAGTGACATTCTTTATTTCCACTGTAATCAATAGCATGAGCTAATCTATTGTCCTGGAGATAGCTTTCTTACTTAAAGAAGGACTCTGTACTAGACGTATGCATGCATTCTGCTCTAAAACCTGTACAAAAGTTACTTTTATTCACTGATCTTTTTTTCTGGTTTTGTCTCTTCATGCACAACACCATTTTCTCAAGAGTCTTAATTCTATTTATAATCAAAATGAAAAGCTTCCACTTCAATGCAAAGGTCTTATCAACTACTCTATCAACCCGTTCTTTCTGTTTCAGTGCCTCTCTTCTTCTTCAATACTTTTTCATAGTTCTCAGTAGATTTATAAATGATCTTCTACGAAACATCCTGGCTCTAATTTCCTTAAACTGCTTCTGTCTCCTGGTTAAGGTGTGTCCAACTTTGTTACAATCTTTCCTGTTCTTGTTATTTAGATTCTGTACACCATTAGTCTTTCTCATAGTTTGAATTTTATTTTCATTATTTTGTAAACTTTGGAAATGTCCACATATATTTTTAAGAAATGACTTCGTTCTCTTACCAGTAGCTCTTTTTTCTTTCACCTCTTTTTCTTCATTTTGCCCCTTTTGTGTCTCAGTTCTGTATAGATACTGTAGTTGCTTTTGTTCCTTTTTCCTCTGAGCTTTTGAAGGCATTCTGTCTGTAGTTATGCAGATATTGTTCTGTAAAAAAATATATATATTTGAATTTTTATTCTAGCCAGTGTACCAACTACTTTACTACTGGCTTGCCCATAGTACAAAAACAGTTTGTATGTTATATTGCAGTATCTACAGATGAACCTAGCTACATAACTACAAGCACTTACTTTAATTTACCAAAACCTAATTTATTAGTTACCTTTTAATATTATAGCACCTTCTCCTACAAAACAGCTGCACCATATCTCAGTTCTCACTTAGACATGGTAAAAGACCACTTTATCTGTTTTGTAGTAAATTATAAAATAAACATCAACCAAAGTGTAAAAGTACATACTGTGTCTCAATACTGTAAACCCGAAAACACAACATAAAAGCTATTTCTGTGCTGCTCAACTACTGTATCACTGGTAGATTTAGTGTTTCAGTACTTTTTTACTTAAATGTGTCAGATTTAAATTTTGATAAACACTGCATATAAAAATATGCACAATAATCTGTATCACAGCATATATCTCTTTAATTCTTCCGAGTACATGCAAAGACGGTGTGGCAGGTTACATATATAATGCACCAGAGGATTCTAAAAAAGTACATATTTCTCAATAAAACTTGTAAATAAATGTGTTTATGGTTGAGTACAACAAAACTACCTGGATGATTGGATGAGAGCACAGATAGTGCCGAGGTGATTCCTTCAGAATATTGGTAGTGCCTGCATGATTCCCTGAGTATGTAGGAACTACATTGGCGGTCCCATATCTGCATAGTTAGTGTCTGTGTAGTCACAATGTTATAATGCTACTATCTGAGTGATGGGATGAATGCATGGGTTTTGCCTGCGTAGCTCAATGAGTACATATTTAGTGCCTGTGTGATCAGAAGAGTGCATGCGTAGTGCCTGGGTGATTGAATAAGTCTAGATATCACACTTGATATATAATTGCATATATGGCTCTCTAAGAGCATACATTGCTCTGTTACTCAGTGTGTACATGCATCAGTAACTTTCTAAAACGAAAAACAACAATTCTTACTTTTTCAAAGCACAAAACCCTTTCTTAATGGCAGACCGACATCATTTTGCAAATATTTCTTGTGTCTTTAAAACACATATTCAGCATTTCTCAAAGAAATGTTACATGCAAAGTGAAGCTAGCACAAGAACTCTCAAGAGACATTCTGCACTATTAACCCGCCTAAATTTTAAACATAGCATGTTTAAAGAAATACACCACCCTCACCATATACATAAAATAAAATGTTCAACAGCCTTAAAGATCATAGATTACCATGTTAACATATATGTGATTTCATAACAGATATACACCTTCATGCCATCTTTCCAAAAATATATAGTTCTCTGCATCTTTAAGTAAACTCAAGAGTCTCATCTTACATATAACTATCTGCAAACACAAAAACCATCTCACCCTCTAAATTTATGCAAAGCTGTCATATATGTTAAAACCCACATTGACAGACACTTCCTAATATATACCTAACAAGTATTACTAGTTTACAATTCATATACAGATGCAGCACATTTTCTTATCTTCTATTTCTGACTACACTTCTCCTGTTTAATAATGTAACTTAAACTACAACTCCCAAAATGCAAATAATATAGATGCATCTATTCTGCACAAAATGCTTAGACATTTAAAACATTGTCCTTTTTAAAGGCATTGCTCATGGTAATTTTCAATGGTACTACCATCTTAAGCGCATACCTGCTGTCAGATACAGTTCATCAGATAATTTTGTTTCACATCACTGTGATATTCTGTTTGACCAAACTCCCATTTACATCTTCATTTCTAATGATTTTTTTTAATAATTAAAAATTTATTTCCATACCAGTTAATTGAGTATATGGAATATATTGTTGTTTTAGCTCTTTCTTGACAGTTTGACACTGTTAAGATTTGTAAAAACTACGCACAAGAATGGGACACCACTCTCAAACAAAGCCACAATAAAATGGCAACCTCTTCAACTTTCCACTCTATGATCATGAGGATGGCAGTAAATGAAATCATGTCTTTTATTTTAGGCTACTGCATCTCCACTTGTGAATGGTTAGCGTCTGTTAACCCTCTCCTTCTGTTTCAAAACAAGGTTCCTGTCTCTGCGTGTTCACGATGTTTGCTCGATCATCACGGAATAATCGTGAAAGAAACGGGAGTCCTAACCGATATTTAGCTTCAGTTTTTCAAAATTTAAATGCTGGACACCAGTTTATAACATAGTCCTGAGTTAATAATTAAAGTTTGCTATTGCTTAAATTGTGTCATCACTCCTCAACTTTAAAAAAAAAGTTCTGACTCTTTAACACCCTTCCCCCATACACTCTTAGCTCAGTGTACCTGGCAACTCAGTGGAACGGATGTATGTCGTTACAACGCACACTTTTACAACGCATGCACTTACAACGCATTTTTTACAACGCAAAATCCATTACAACGCACTACACTTACAACGCATGACACTACAATGCATTTTTAAAAACTACCTTTACAACGCATTCCATTACAACGCATACTACCTTTACAACGCATACCATTACAACGCATAATATTAAATTGCATTTAAGGTAAGTATTAGATAGTATAGGGGTAAAAATTACTTTTCTAACTCCAGGGGGTGCAACAGTAGGGTAAGTGTTGGATAGTATAGGGGTAAAAATTACTATTCTAACTCCAGGGGGTGCAACAGTAGGGTAAGTGTTGGATAGTATAGGGGTAAAAATTACTATTCTAACTCCAGGGGGTGCAACAGTAGGGTAAGTGTTGGATAGTATAGGGGTAAAAATTACTATTCTAACTCCTGGGGGTGCAACAGTAGGGTAAGTGTTGGATAGTATAGGGGTAAAAATTACTATTCTAACTCCAGGGGGTGCAACAGTAGGGTAAGTGTTGGATAGTATAGGGGTAAAAATTACTATTCTAACTCCATGGGGTGCAACAGTAGGGTAAGTGTTGGATAGTATAGGGGTAAAAACTGCTATTCTAACTCCAGGGGGTGCAACAGTAGGGTAAGTGTTGGATAGTATAGGGGTAAAAATTACTATTCTAACTCCAGGGGGTGCAACAGTAGGGTAAGTGTTGGATAGTGTAGTGTAATATTATGCGTTGTAATGGAATGCGTTGTAAAGGTAGTATGCGTTGTAATGGAATGCGTTGTAAAGGTAGTTTTTAACAATGCGTTGTAGTGTCATGCGTTGTAAGTGTAGTGCGTTGTAATGGATTTTGCGTTGTAAAAAATGCGTTGTAAGTGTAGTGCGTTGTAAAAGTTGCGTTGTAAAGGTTGTTCCCCCAGTGGAACAAGTAGGTCACAAGTTCACAGCACCTTTTAGAAGAAACATGCTACTTCCAAATGATACAGCAGGTGTGGTTTACTCCACAGATGCCCAAGCATATCCAGGTCTGTATTACATGTATTTTTTTTAAACAACAGCCAATAATAGGACTTCTTGCTAAGGTATACAACACACTACTTAATTTTATTTACTTTCATGCTGACAGCATCCAATGAAATATATATTTTTTTGTTTTTTAAGAACACCTCCATTTTAACTGCTCTTCATTTAAAATACTACCTCATTCAGCTCAGCCTTCTCCTGACTGCTATTGCTCCTTCACTTCAAAATGCTTAGAGGTTGGATTGTGGGCCACAGCTATGTTTATTGGGCTAAAGAGGCCTACAAAAACAGGAGGTATTGACAGTGACTTGGGTTTGCCAAATATGGAGATTACTTGGTTTGGCCAGAGAGGGTTAAAGTTTCATCAGTTGTTGGCTTTGGTTAAATCCATTGTGGATTGCCGATCCCCTCACCTCATGATTGTGCACTGTGGTGGCAATGACCTAGGCACATTGACTGGGGTAGGGCTGGAAATCCTAATGAAAGATACCTCTACAGAACTGATGCCGCTTTTCCCTCACACTGTCGTGGTGTACTCTAATATATGCCAAAGACAGAAATTAAAGTGGCCAAATACATTCTGTCCACAGATAGCCAAAGTAAGATAACATATTAGTAAAAAACTGTTTCTACATTCCTCAGAGACCATCATATGGGCAGTATCTATAAAAAGTCTGCGTTTTGACATTTATGGAATTTATAGAAATGATGGAGTGCACTTTACAGACGAAGGCAACAGGGTGTTTCTAAGTAACGTGAAACTCTGCATCCGGTCTTATGTGTAGCTGTCAAATACACACAATCAACACAAAGGCTCTTGTCAGAGCCACCCTGGTACCTGAAATATTGTTATTTTTTTTATAGAGATCCGTTTTTTTTTTTAGGAATCTTTGCAGCAAATAATGTTCCTGAATAAGTTGCGAAATTGCAAAACAAAAGCAGACATTCAACCACCACCAGCTCATCCAAAAATAGTAACTAAAAAAATCCATTCTAAACATTGCGCTACACATATTACTATATATGTTCTTCTTTAAAAACATGTTTAAACTCATGTTTTTGTACTAAGTTTCTTTACAATTCATCTTTAAGACCTATTTTCGGTTATTCGGGGAGCCGCGCCGTCACCGGTAACCGCGATGATCACACCTTTTTCATAAAGTGAAAAACACATATTACAGTATTTTACACACTAACGTTTTTTTACTGTACACTTCAAACTCATGTTTTTCTAGTGTATTTCTAGAACAAGCATTTCTAAAAAACAATTTTCAGTTTTCACGGTGAGGCCGGAGATCGCGAACATGTCGGTAATCGGGATCCCCGTGGATATGGCATGAAAGTGGAATGCAAAAGCAGGGATTCAATAGCTATCACCACATTCAAAAATTACAACTATATAATTAATTCTAACCTTCACACTAGATAAATCAATATCTAAATAACTCTATAAAAACATTTATTTGAATCTCAATATAATACAATGTGCATTAATGATTCACTATATATTTTTTTATATTTCCACCATTATTCACGGTGTTGCTGCAATACTCACGACGTCCCCGCAATGGTACATAGGGGGTAGTGCTGGCGGTTGCGGCGCCATAGTGAATATCGGGTGCAATAAAAAAATCAGTTTTGGACACATAGCTTGTGTCATTAACACACCCATTTCTCAAACATGGGTGGAGATACTCTGACCTCACCTTTTTTTCGCACCCCTATTTCTCGGTCCCCACTGCGCGGATCACTCCCGAACTTTACATTGACACACATAACACTTTTTTGGGTAAATTTTATGATGATTAGTCAAACTACACCAAAGTTGCAGGCAACTCAAAAAATGCTTTTCCTATGGAAACTAGGTCCTAACTATAACTACCTACTGGCGACCGCCAGTAGGTTAAATAATTTATATATATATATATGTATATTTTTTCGTTTTTCACACAACGGTAAAGATTGACGACGCTGTGTTCTGGCCAAATAATTAATGGGAAGGCTTGGAAGGATGTGTTTCGCCTGCCCAGCAGGCTTGTTCACCAATAGTTTAACCATTTTGAAATTGGTCATTTTAAACCGCAATGCATGAATACAGAATCACATGATACAACTACAATTGCAGTGTGTTGAAAAAAAGACTAGTAGTTCTTAATATCGAACGTCTCTAGTCTTAGCTGATTGTTTCATGAAAAATAAATCTATTACATATAATGATACATTGGTATTTGATACATTAACGAATACTGGTTAAAGATTCGAGCAGACCGTAAAACAAACTTTTGAAATTCATTTTTTCTAGTTTTCAATAAAACTTTATGCAACCATTACATGTCGCACGTACTCCTCTTGTTTAATCACGCTAACACAGACAGTTCAACCCTAGTGGGTATGACTTATTCAGACGGGTACAAATAATCCAACCCTAGTGGGTATAACATTTGTTCTAGTTTTCAATAAAACTTTATGCAAACACTCACGTTGCACGTGCTCTTCTTATTCGATCTTACTAGCAAGGATAATTCAACCCTAGTGGGTGTGACTTACTGAAACGATTACTCGTTTCAGTAGGTCACAAAATGGTTAAACTATTGGTGAACAAGCCTGCTGGGCAGGCGAAACGCGTCCTTCCAAGCTGTCCCAATAAATTATTTGGCCAGAACACAGCGTCGTCAATCTTTACCGTTGTGTGAAAGAACGAAAAAATACTACGGACCCTGCCTGGGTGGTCCTTTGCGACGACACACCCGTTGGTTTGGTGAGCGGCAGCTGTACCGAGGAGAAGAGAAGTGAAATATATATATATATATATATATATATATACACACACACACACACACACACACAGAATTCCTCTCACCTTCGGCTTGGGTGAAGAAAGCGAGCCACAGCAGTATGCAATAGTTAAACATAGATTTATTGCGGGCACAAAAACATAACGCGTTTCAACTACTTCCGGAGTCTTGGTCACATGACCTTCATAGGAAATCTCATGTTTTAAAGACAACGGAACATCTAACATGACGTTTACAGATTTCTATGGACATAGTAAACATACCACCCGTGATTGCGGGTTTTAAGGCTCTTGTTCAAATATAAAAATATAATCAATGTAATATAATTCATTCTGGTCATTGATTTAACAATAAAATAAGATTGTCAACAGATTGTCGACCTGATGTGAATTACAACAAGGTTCAATTTTGTGACATCGTTAAAATTTGTTTTCATGACTATAGTAGGCTTATATGCATTTTCTAACGTATTTTGGAACCAACTCTATATTGAATAAGAGTTCCTCAGTATTATGTATTTCACATTATTTTACCACAAAATAATAATGTTACATGTGTAGCGACATTCATAGATACAATACAAAAATACAAACTGATCATTAGGTTATTTCTTGGGGTTTAATACCCTTTCTGCAAACAATAAATATGACAAATTGTGAAGGCAAATTCAGGTATCTCATTATTGCAGACTGATAATATTCACTATTATAGTCATGTACATACTGCAAAGAAGAGGCGTCTGTCGCATAAACTAGGCCGGATCTCCGTGTTTTTAGCTTCCTGCTTAGTGATTCTAGACTGTCGCTCTCTGGTAATCTTTCTGTACAGAAAAAAAGGTAAATTAGGTTAGTATTCATCTCAATTTCTAGGCATTCCCTGACATGCTATAGAAAAACATTTACGGTGAAAATCTGGACCCCGCTGTATCAAAATAACTAACACAATGATATTTTGTGAACAAAAACAAGATGCACACAGAACTTCAAAGATTGAAATCGGACATAAGTGCAGTGTGAATACAAAAAATCCTTGTGTAGGAGTGCAAATAAAAAAGGTGGGGAAACGGAAAACTAAACCCCAGCCAGTCTATAGGTGCACATGCAGTTCCTCATCGTTATTCATACCAAAAGGAGAGATGCAGCCTGCCTGTAGGATGAACCTAGACTCTAGGCGGCGCAAAACTTGCACTCTGTTGCCGCCTCTAGGGTTTTTAGGAACACAGTCGTTGCCAAAGTATTTGGCCTGTGTCCAATCACTTTCATGAGCTTAATGAAAGTGTTTCGCTGTGCTGTATGTGAAGTCTTTGTTAGTATTCACCCTCCAGTGTTCCAGAATACGTTTTCTCACAGGGAAAATTGTGAACCCTATGTACCATCTGCCACACGGGCAGATGATAACATAGACCACAAATTCAGTGAGACAGTTGATGTTCTTGGAGATTTTCCACTGTCTATTAACTCTCAAGAGTTTGGCTTCCTTCACATTTTCACTGTGGTGACAAGCTTTGCATTTGCCACATTTGCGAAAGCCTCCCCTTCTTCCCAGCCAATTGGTTTTCAGTAGTGATAGATGGCTTTTGACCAGTTTGTCTTGCAGGGACGCTGGTTTCCTGAATGTCATCGAGGGAGTGTGACCTAACTTAGCTTTCAAGGTGGGATCTTGGGTTAAAATATCCCACCGTTTTTGTATGATTATTCTTAGGTCCTTAGATTGGGTACCAAACTCAGTTATCAACCTAATCGGACCCCCATTGGTCCTTGTTGTCTTTTTTGGGTTTAGTTTGTTCAAAGATGGTTTGATTTCTATCAGCAGCATCCGCTTTGATAGCTCCTTTGTGCAGTGTTTGTTGGGTATACCTTCTAGCTCAGAATCTCTGTATGATCTCCTGTTTGTTGTTCTCATAATCCTCACTCGAGCTACAGTTCCTTTTCGCTCTTAAAAACTCACTGTAAGGGATGCTCCATCTGAAACTTGGGGGGTAGCAACTCGCTGCATGCAGGACTGAATTTCCTGCTGTGGGTTTGCTAAATAGTTTTGTGGATAATGTGCCTCTCTCTATACTCAATCTGAGATCAAGGAAGTCCACTGTTTGTTGACTGTGTTGCATTGAGAATTTTAAGTTCACATTGTTTTCATTCAGTTTACCAATAAATTCAAATAAATCAATTTAATTTCCTTCCCACACAAAGAATATATCGTCTATATACCGTAGCCAGATATTGACTTTGTCAGTCCATTTAGTGAGGGTATCGCCTCTGAACACCTGCTCCTCCCACCAGCCTACCAGGAGACTGGCATAGCTGGGAGCGAAGCAGGTGCCCATCGACGTGCCCTGTATCTGTTTGTACAATACATTATTGAAGGTGAAAATATCCTCCGTAAGACACAACTCAACCATTTGTAAAATCATATGTGTGTGCTCTAAAAGATGGATGCTTCTAATTTTCAAAATATGTTTGCAAGCCGTCAGACCCTCACGGTGCTTGATACTAGTGTATAGGCTTTCCACATCCAGACATACTAGCCAGTGATCTTATCCCCAATGTATGTTGTGTATTTTCTGCAGGAAATCCTTTATGTCACTCACATGAGAATTTAAGTCTTTTACATACGTGCATAGAAAATGATCTACATAACTCGAGGTATGTCAAAAAGGCTCCCTTGAGATATAACTATGGGACACCCAGGTGGGTAGTCTAGATTCTTATGTACCTTTGGTAGAAGGTAAAATGTCGGTGTGGTCTGATTCTAATTTTTTAGGAATTGATATTCATCCAAATTAAGTAGATTGGTCTCGAACCAGCCTTTCAGCAATTTAGAGAATCTGTCTTGTAAATGTGTGATATATGTTTTTCCCACTTTCTCATAACACACTGTGTTGTTAAGCTGTCTCACCGCCTCTCGTGTATATTTTTCTCTCGACATGATGACGATATTACCGCCCTTGTCAAAGGGTTTGATAATGATCTTATCGTCTTTTTGTAATGTTGTGATCGCATGCCCCTGACTCATGGATATATTCTTCCTTTTGGGTGTTTGGTGAGTTTCAAGATGTGTATATATATATATATATATATCAATATCTCCTACTGGCAGTCACCAGTAGGTAGTTATAGTTAGGACAATGTTTCCATAGAAAACTTGCCTATATCTTTAGCGCCATTTGATAAATCTTCACAAAATGTTACTAAAAAAAGTGTCATAGTGAGTCTTGTTGTGTATGGAAAGTTTCGCGGCAAATTGTCAACCAGGGGCCAAGAAAAAGAAGTGTTAAAGTGCATTTTCCCATGTTCAGTATTCCCATAAGACCTTTAGACATGCCTGCAGCCCGAACTGCTGGATGGAATTAAACCACATTTGGCAGAAAGCTAGCCTTTTGTTCACAGATTCTGCTTTTTGTTATTTGGTGTAAAGCTATTCAGTAGTTGTTGAGAAATTTAAGAGAATCCAGTTAGTGATATCTGTGGTCGTGGGTCCTTCAGGATTAATTGCAAAAAAATGATGAGCTCGTGCAAGGAAATGCAGAGCTCTGATTGGCTGCCAACACGCCAACCAGGAAGTGTTGGCAGCCATCTTAGGACCCAAAACAAAATGTGAAAAAAAAGGAAATGGGGCAGAGTAGGAATACCCTGACCCCATAAAGTTGGTCCTGGAATCCGAGAGGGACCCGACAGACATTTTGTTTTTAAATAAAAAAATACAGCTGAAATAACGAAATTCATGAATTTGCAGTAAAAATAAATGAAAAAACAAGCATGGGCTCCCACGCTTGTTTTTAATTAACTCCGGTGGGCCGGTCATGTGGGCATGCCAATGAAAATGGCCCCCCTTCTAGGTCTTAGCGGGGACTCCCACCCCCGGGGGCTAAACTTAAAATTAATGCATGGGGGCCATATGGCCTCCCCCAGCCACGGGGACCACCACCTCCCTGGGGCTAGAGATGAAATTAATATGGCCTCCCTGGGACCACCACCTCCCCAGGGCGGAAGCCCGGGGACCTGCCCAGGGCTAACTGCTATGATGAAGGGGGGCCGTGAGGACCCCTCGTGGGGCCATGGATGGCCCTCGGGACTGCCACCTCCCAGGGCCAGCTCCTGCTACCTCCTGAGATGCCCACCATTGGGAGGTAGTTGTTTGCTTTTGCTTGGTTGGAGCTCACAGTTCCCACTAAGTAAAAGCAAACATAACTCAGCTTTCTGCAAGGTGGAGCTGTAAAACTGCTCCTTCTTGCAGAAAGCGGAGTTTTCATCTATTTCTCTGCACACAAATATGTGGGCAGAGAAAAAGATTAAAACATTGCTCTGACAGACAGGGTGATGCTTTTCAGCAGCCCCCTGTCTGTCATAGCAATGCCAGCTCCTGCAGGAGGCAGGGATCCAGCAAGGACTGTGGGGCCTTGAGGCTCCCCCCAAAGTCCCCAACATAGATCACTGGGTGTCCTAGGGGTACCCGGATTAAAGATGCCAGGCCCCGGGGGATGGGCCTGAGCCTGCAGCCTCCCTCCCCATGGTTTAATGGACTGGCCCCCAAGGCATGGGGTCCCTGGGGCTGAGATCTGCCCAGGGAGGGGGCTGTAGAGCCCTTCCTCCCCTTATAATGCAAGTTATGAAAAAGGTCTGGCCCTGGGAGTAGGGTCCCCGTGGCCTCCTGCCCCATTGGAATTTGTTTTTTTTTAAAAAAGTTATGATCATGGGAATCCCTGGTAAACTCAGAAGGAGATGGGATGTCCTGTTGTTATGCCTGCTTTCGCCTAGAGAGGTGCCACAGAAAGGAGTGGGCTTTAGTCCCTCTGAGCTTCTGTTTGGCCATCATGTTAGGGTTCTTCGGAGTCTAGTGAGTAAGGCTGGGAGAAGCCTCTCAGAGCCTAAGCTGGTGTTAATATTGGAAAATACGATATCAATGCCTGTCACAATATATGTACGTATAATAATGAACCTGAATCACCGTTGTTGAAATCATCTAATGTGACCTCCCCCTGAACCCCAAGTCAGTAGTACGTGGTCAGGCAGGCCCTGCAACGTAGGGCCGAAGCAACTGATTGATAGATCACACGTGGGGTGACACGTAGCCCTTAGACAAATGTGCAAACAGGAAAACACAGATCTATCCTACAGATAAGCAGCGACACCACAATGGTCTTAGGAGATTGGCCTTAATAAAACACATTTGGCCAGAGGGGTGCGCGTTTCCAAAACACCATAATGTCAGATGCCACACTAAGTTAGAAACACTCAGCCACAGCATGCACATTACACGCAGCAATCACGCACTCCTCATGTCGGACATCTTACACGTACCCACTGGCACTTCTTATCAAATGACCAGATTTATGGCCCCGTGACTAGGCCCAGGTTCCTGTTCTAAAAAAAATTGTACAAATTGCTTTATTACGCTTTGTGAAATGTATAAAATGACAACCTTGAGACAGTCTTCAGACCCTGACTCTATTGCCTGCTTTCCCGCCCACTGTGTTTAATTAAACCAAATGTTCCTGTTTAGCCAAACGCCTCTTGCCTTTCATTTTTTCAAGATAAATTCATATGCGAGCAACATTTTGGTGAGCCAGATAGGAGGGATTGGTTATTTGAGCCTGACTGCAGCAGAAGGAACAGGACCCTGTCCCTACGGATTCACATATGTGCAGCAAGAACGGTGAGTAGACACCACAATTGATTGAAAGTTCTGCTGAATCTGCGGGGCGAAGGTCCGTCCTGGAGCTGCTGTCAGTGGGTAAGAGACTACATCTGGTCCTTAGTCCAAGCATTTGGCGTATGGCAAACTAGAAAAAAGGGACCCGCTGGGCGTGACACAGAGGGTACGCTTGTCTCTGGGTGTGATACAGGAACCGTTTGGACCGTTGGGCGAGGCACAGAGGGTACACTTGTTCCCTCGTTGTGATACAGGGGTGAGGCCTCACCGCTTGGTCCACTGGGCGCGACACAGACGGTACGCATGGGCTCTGGGTGTGAGTCAGCGTCTCTATCTTAATTTTTATATCTAAAGGAGTTTTCTTAGTGCTATCGGTTTCTTAACACTGGTAGTATCTGATAGAAGTGAGAGGTGTTATTCGCTTGGACTACTGGGCATAACACAGCCGGTACACATGACCCCTGGGTGTGACATAGGGTGCAATTTGCATGTTAGGGAAACATTTGGACCTTGGAGAGTAAGGTGAAGCTTGGGGTTGGCCAAGGAGAGCCTGTAGTTTTCGAGTCGCTCCTTCTTCTCTGCGTAAATTGTTGCTTTCTTCACCCCAGAGACGGTATTGACAGACTATCAGGCTCGCTTAGTCCTGTGTACCTGCTCAGACCCTCCCCTCATCATTGAGCGGCATTTGCTAGGATTTTTGGACAGACTCATAATTTTTTCTCTCTGTTGGGTTTATTCTCTTTGCTTTTGCTTCTATTATGGTTTTCAATTGATGCGTTCTGTGTTCTATGTTATGTCCAGTTAATAATTCTCAGCAGGGACGCTAAACATCCTGTGATTCTGGACAAATCACTTAATCTCCACGTGCCTACCAAAAATAAATGTGTCCATCTGTAACATAACTGGTGCTAATGTAAAACCTTCTGATACCTTTGGGTTGAGTTTGCGCTACAGAAACACACTACAAAAAAATTAAAGATTATATGTACATATGAAAAAGTCATAATTTGTTCAAAAGTTGTTCTGTTCCGCCTCTAAAAATCAATTCATAATGTTTTGAATTAACTATTGCGCTTTCTTACGGTATGTTATTTATCATATGTGCTGTTTTATGTGCTAAGTTTGTTTGATGCGTCTTTTGTCTAAGCTGAGCTTGTTCTGTAGCACTTATTGCCAGCATAATCCCTTGTACATATTTTCCCCACGATCAGAGTAGAATTTAGGATTGTCTAAAAAGCACTGAGAAGTTAGAGGTGTACTGGTCCCTTAAAAAATTCCCATCCCAGCATGGAGTCACTGTTAAACCACATGCAAACTAGATTCCCCACACAAGCTAAAAAGCAATAACAATTCTGCCATGAAAAGCCCACACACACGAGGATGCATGTGTCCAAATACATAGGTCAGAAAAAGTCTAAAAGAGAGGGACTGTTAGAACTATGGGCCATCTTCAAGGTGAACTGACCTGCAATTCAGTCCCCGAATCTACAAGCAAGGCGGCCGCACCTCCTCATCATACAAAGTCACAAAGGTGCTTTCTCTGATGCCTGCACACCCTGCACTAGGTGACACCAATCCGCCGGTCGAGGGGGCTGAAGGGCCTCCCACCGGGCAGCAAACCACTAGATCTAGGGGCAGGGAGGTTGATAGATTGGCAAACCCAGACAATTCTGGTCTCATCCCAGTTCGGTGCTAGGGTTCCCCGGAGTTCGACCCACATCCATCGTACGCAACCTATCAAGCCCTAGCAGCATGAAAATCATACACTCCAACCCGTCCAGTAGAGCGCTCTTAGGTAACTGGGAAGGTCATAGCAGTTCTGGATAATGACACCACGGGGGGATGGTCGCAGCACTCTGGGGTCTGACATCAAGAGGGGAGCTGCACGGTATACTCAGGAAGTGGAAGAAATTACAGGAAGTGAGCTGGAGGACACGTTCCTACCAAGGAGAACTCTGCAGTACCGAGTGAAGGAAGCAGCCTAGGTGGGAGTTGGAAGAGAGGAGTTGGTTGAGAATAGAGAGAGGAAAAGCTCTCACCTGGGAAGCACAGAGGGGCAGCAGAGTAGGAGAGCCGAACAAGGCCCTGGGTTCCACGTGAAGAGGAGCCCAAAATAGAAGCTAATAGGAACTGCACCAGGTCGTCAGCGTAGGAGGGGGGCAGACCAAGAAAGAAGAGATCAGGGTAGCCTAGCCCAAACTCAATGAAGACATAGGAAAGGCAGAATGGCACCTCGGCGCAGGCTCGAGGAGAGCAAACTAACACATTCCCAAGCCCTCATCCCAGTCATCACAATGACCAACACCAAGCATGACGGACCACATTCAATTCATTTAGACACCAGATATGGACAGCCCTAAGGGAAATGTTCCCAGTTCCCAGATCACCCAGATATAGGAGGATTGAGGCGGGGAGTATGAAAACTGGGGAAACAGTAACTGATTTTCTCGACAGAATGGGGAAGCGATGCGGACAGGAGACAGGACAGCCATGGACTGACATGAGTCCCCAGGTTGCATTCTTCTACAATATCCTCAAAAAGGTACTGCCCACCGAAATACAGAGTAGGCTGGATAGGGTCATAGGATTAGACACCAAACCTGGGCGGAAAATACAGGCCCACATATTACATTACTACAGAAAGAAGCAGGAAATGGACAGGGAAAAGCAGGAGAAATCTTAAAGAGACACCGCTAAGCTGGTCCAGCAGAAATGTAAAAAGACCGCCCTTGAGGGGGTCACGTTGGCCGCAAGCGGGCAAATACCACTAGTCTTGAAGGGAGCTCTGCCGCCGAACCCCAGAGGGTTTCCACCATTTCTAGTGCCAGAGATCAGCAGGGCTGGCAGCAGCCAAACCTCAGAGCGTGCCTCTACGGTCACTGAATGGGCCACATGGCCGACCAATGTCACCTAAAGGCGTACCATCAATAAAGATTGATAGGCCTGGGCGAGTCCCCGCAAAATCCCCATCCACAAAAACAAGCGCAGATCAACCCGAGTGCACAGCATATTCAGCCACAAGGAAATAGTGAATACACTACCGCAACAAGGACCTGGTGGTTGGCCAAACACATGTCATCCGCAGCAGGCAGCTAACTCAGTCCAGCAACCAATGGGGCCACAGCAGGGAGGGGTGACTGTGTGGAGAGGTAATGCCTTCACGCAATCACCCAATCCAAATACGCAGTAAATCCATACCACCAATAGGCCGCATTCACTTCACACCAACTTCAGAAAACTCACCACAACAATAAAGACTAGCGACAGTGTTAGAAATGGGGGTCTCTAGTTGGCAATGGCTGGCCACTGTCCAAGTAGGGACCCTTCTTCCTAAGTCAGAGTAAGAGGGCTCCACCCTTTGATAACCCCTGCTCAACCCTGTGGTAACGTAGCACGAGCAGCTAGGCTTATCTCGGAGGCAGTGTGTGAAGCATTTATGACCATACACAGTAACACAGTGAGGAACACTACAAAGGGACACCACACAAGTAGTTATAAAAAATAAGTATCTTTATATATAGACTTAACACAAGACCAATAACGGTAAAAAGCCACAATACTATAAAATAGGATTACTCTTGAAATGCTGCAAAGATAGTTCTAAGTGTGCAAAGAGGAGTTCAGTTCAAAGCAGTGGTCTCTGTGACCCTTTTACTTACAAAGTACCTGGATTTCGTAGCAAACCAAACAAAATGTTGCAAACGAGCTGTAGCGATGATTTTCCTCACGCAAGAACGTCGATGCGTTGAATCCTTGCCGCAAGGGAGGATGATGCGCTGATCTGCAGATGCGTGCGGGACAAAGCGACAAACTTCTTCACGCTAAGCCTGTTATGCGTTGAATCCTTGCTGCAAGGGAGGATGCTGTGCCAAACCTGTTGCGTGTGCGACCTTGTTGCGATGAGAAGAAATGGCACTCCACGAGGGAGCGACGATCCTGGTGCGATGCGAAGAAAGTGGTGGACACACAGCGTCCGCGCTTCGATGTCGTGATGCGATGATCTCGATGCAATGATCTTTGGTTAGCGAGCACTCGCCAGCCTGCAAATGTGCGATGCGATGATCTTTGGGTGTTAGCGAGCACTTTGTGGCCTGCAAGCGTGCGATGTGATGATCCTTGGTTTGCGAGCGCTCAGCGGCAGCAGCGCGTTGATTTTTCGTACTCTCTTCAGCTGCGGCGGCTCAGGAGGAATCAGGAGGCTGGTGGTGGAGTCTGATGTGCCTGAGACTCCAGCAGGACGCTAGCTCTCTTCTAGCCCTTGGGTGATTGCTTTAGCAAGTTGAAATTTTAAAAAAAAGTTCTCTCAAAGTCCTTTTCCCTCTTCTTCCAAGTCCAGTGAAAACTACTGCAGGCCAATCCCAGAAACAGCACACAAGCACAAGGACAGTCCTCTCCTGCAGATTCCTTCAGTTACACGGACAGGGGTACTTCTTGATATCCAGGAGCAATACAAATTGTCTGGCTTTCAGCACAGATATTTATACCCCAAAAGTCTTTGTTCTCAAAAGCTACAAGTCACTGAACCAAGCCAGAACCAGTTCTGCCCAGTCCTGGAGCACTTTGTTTACCAGGCTGCATCCTTCCTTTCAGAAAGAGGGGGTCTGCCATCAGACGCACAGTAGGAGGTGGAGCCAGCATTCATCTTGCCATGCACAGCCCTATTCAGGTCAAGGAGCTACACCTCCCCATACTCCAATGCAGATCTCTCTATTCAACCCAGGTCTGACTCAGCCTGCCCTGTCCCTCCAAAACCAGACAGCCAATACACATAAGAGCAGAGCACACTGGAAGGCTTAGGCAAGAAAATAGCTACTTTCTAAAACTGGTATTTTCAAACACAGAATATAAAAATAAACTTCACTAAAAGATGTATTTAAATATTCTGAGCTCATGCATACTAAATTCGTTTTTCTATCATGTTTCTTGGGTCAGTTAGGACTATAGAATGTAATAGTCAAACTGCCCATTCTGGCCTATGGAAAACAGGTAGCCTTACAGTAGTGAAAAACGAAATTGGGTGACACCAGGGCATGTCCTACCTTACACATACAATGCACCCTACCATAGGGGTGACTTACATGATGCCAAGGGAAGGTTCAGGGGCTGGGAAGTGGGTGCACTTCACAGCCAAGATGGCAGTTCTGGACTGTACACAGACTCTGCAGTGGCAGGTCTGAGACACACTTTACAAGCTGCTTCCGTGGGTGGCACAAACCAGCGCTGCAGGCCCACCAGCAGCATTTGGTTTACCAGCCCTGGGCGCACACAGGCCACACTACTAGGGACTAACAGGCAAACCAAATAAGCCAATCATGGATATACCAATTCACATGTCATATCTACAGAGGGAGAGCATATGCACTTTAGCACTGATCAGCAGTGGTAAAGTGCCCAGAGTCATAAAACCAACACAAACAGGTCAGAAAAAATACAGGAGGAAGGCAAAAAGTTTAGGGATGACCCTGCAAAAAGGGCCATTTCCAACAGACCGCATTAGGAGAAAACTGAAGCCTTTACTTGTGTTCAGGAAAACTCAGGGCTGACGTATGTTCGGTTGATTGGGAATCCGCGCCCATATTTGTCATTTGGGTGCCCGCAGGGGCCTAGGCCCCACTCTGCTGCTAGGCCCACAGGGTGGGGTTGGCAGGCCGGGGGGAGGGCAGTCTGACCAGGGGGCAGGCGACCACCCCCCAAACAAGTGCATAAATAGGCACCCATGGCCTTTCACCCACGTCACTAGGGCGAGTTGTAGGAGGCTGGCTCTGTATTTACTATACCAAAGTAAGGTATAGTGTGCACAGAGTCCAGGGAGTCCCCAGAGGTATAATAGAGGCTAAATTAGGTAAGTAATAACAGCTCTCTTTGTGGTAGTGTGGGCGAGCAGCTAGGCTTATCCAGAGGGTGTGTTTAGCATTTATTGTATTCACTCAATCAAGACTTATAGCATACAGTCAGACTCAATCCAGACAAATTAGGTAAGTATAAAAAAGATATACTTATGTTTTATTTTTAGAACCAAGCAGGCTTGGCACATGTAGGTAAAATATACTTTCAAATGCAAGGCTTTACGAGGAAATTCAGTTGTGGTTGAATTTGCAATCATTACAGGTTTGTATTTGTTTAAATGACACAGTAATTACTTTTGCAATACTTTTGGATTACTTTTAGATTACATCAACTACTTAGGGTGGTAAACCTAGATACCACGCCAGGGATCTCACAATACACTGTAAGTAAGACTTTCAAGGATTATCAGTGTAGTTACTTTTTCTTTCATACACAGTTCAGCTCAACACAAAATATTTTCAGGAACAAAACTCGTAACATGGGTTCCTATGGGAAAAAAGTGTTAGCGGTTTCTCAGGTAAGTAAACAACTTACCAGTGGGAGTTTTGGGGGTTAGGACCAAAGGTCTAGGTAGGCACTCAAATTGCGCCAACAGCAGCACCGGCACGGCCAGGTGAAGAGTGCAGGGGCACAACGTTAGCCAATGGGACTAAGGGAGCCTTCGGTCAGGTACTGCTTACGAACAGGCCACTCAGTTGTGGGAGCAAAGGTCCTGGGCTTAAGGTCAGCATTGCAGGAGCCAACAGTCAGCACAGGAACTACACTAGCAGCGGCACAGGGGCGGACAGGTGCAGTGTGCCAAGGAGACGTCAAGGACCCTGTGGATGCCAATGGAGACTTGTGGTTCAGAAAAGATCTGCAGGCTTGGGCAGGGAGAGTTCCTGAAGGCGACCACCGACTGGAAAGGTATGTTGGGTTCTTGGCGATGTCTAGATACTGTCGGTTGGGCCACTGAAGGTCGTCGGGTGCAGGGGTGTCTTTTGGCATTAGTTTTTCTTACCAGCTCCCATCACGGTCTGGGCGACCCTTCAGGTTAAGGCTGCAGGCGTCGACTTGAAGCTTTAGGGAGGTCGGGAATCACCAGATCCCAGGTCCGGATCGCTGGGGAGACCTCTTCGTGGTGTTGGCCCATTTGAACTCTGGCCTTGGGTTTTGGGTGCAGAACCACGGAGCGGCCTGGGTCCGGGTTCTGATCTCGGAGTCTTTGTTGAGAAAATCCGGTGCTCACAGGAGACAGAGCCTTTAAGGTGAGTGCAGGGCAGGTCCTCCGGGTTCTGGGGGCTGCTGGATACACTGGTTTCTTCGCTGTATGTAAGCCGCGGTCTGACAGGCCGGTAGGGCTGGAACAAAAGCAGTAGGTGTCCTCTCCTTCCTGGGTTAGCAAGGCTCTTCAGTCCTTCTATTTTGCTTGAATCTGAGGAGACGAGGTTCGGGGTCGCCCCTAAATACTACATTTAGGGGTATTACAGGCGTGTGCAGGTTGGGACCAATGGGTCCTTTTCTTGGGGTGAGTACACCCCCTAATAAATGCCACCCTCCAGTGTGAGGGGGCATGATCCTCCTCCTAATGGGTTGGGTCCCCTCATCACCAAAGGGAGGGGACTGAGATTTGTGCTTCACCTCGCCTCCCCCTCCGGAAAGGTGGGGTTGGTACGGTGGGCACACCTCTCTTTTTCCCACTGATTCTCCCACCCAAACTGGGGTTCAGAACCAGTGGGAGCCAGTTTCTGGGGGCAGCACAAGGCAGGGACAGTTTACGAAGGCGGCAGGCCTTTGAAGCTTTCCTTTTCTTGGACTCAGCCCATTCTGGGGAGGAGGCATGCCACCTCTTCCCAGGATGGGCTTTGTTTTGGGACCCAGAGAGCGGAGGCTCTCTACCCATGCCCTCTGTGTGCATTTTACATTAAATTCCACAATGGCATCAGTGTGGGTTTATTGTGCTGAGAAGTTTGCTAGCAAACTTCCCAGGTTTCAGCAAAGCCATTATGGAGGTGTGAAGTTCGTAATGACCATCTCCCAGACCATATACTCTTTATGGCTTTACTACACTTACAATGTCTAAGAATGGACTGCGACACTGTAGGGGTACAGGGCTCATGCCACTGTACCCTCACCTGGGGCTAGTGCACCCTGCTAGAGGGGTGACTTACATAGGCCCCAGGCAGTGGGTTACAGGCATGGCACACAGGGATGTGTGCCATGTCCACTCCTCACTTTTCTCTGCACCAAAACACACAGCCTGCAATGGCTGTGTGTGGGTGTTAAGGCACAGGGTCTCTAAGAGTGGCACAACAGATGCTGCAGCCCTTAGAGGCCTTCCCTGGTTACAGTGCCCTTGGTACTCATGATACCTTTTACAAGAGGCTTACCTGTGGCAAGAGAAGTGCCAATTGAGGGTACAGAGGTACAGCTTTGGGAAAGAACACAGGCGCTGGTAATCGGATTGGCTGATACCCAGGGCACACCAAGTCAAAAATGCATCATAGGTCAGGCAAAAAGTGTGGGGGGTAACCATGCAAAAAGGGGAACTTTCCTATATGAGCCCCCAGATCAAAAGGACCCCTTTCTCCAACATTTTTAAGACTCCAGCTAGTGGAACCTCTCTTTCAGTTCCAAAAAGAGGCAATGCTGCGGTGCCGGAAGATCAAGTTACTTACCTTCAGTAATGCATTATCTGGTAGATACAATATCTAGCTGCAGACGCCTTAACTTTGAATTCACCAGGTGTCAGGCTGGATCTGGAAACTTTTGTGTGAGAAGTACTCCCCTGCACGCGCCATCGGATGTTTCCATTCGGCTCCGCATTACGTCATCGGCGTAGTTTATGATCTCACATTCAACTATATAGGTGCCACCCAGGCGTGCAAACATCATTACTTTTCGCTTTTCCATGCCAGAAGCGCAGAGCCATGAAGTGACTGACTTGATTGTGTTTCATAACTAATGGCCCTGAAGAGTGAGCAATCCGAGCCCAAAAAAATGAGTCCACAGAGTGGGGAGGCATAGGTGGGTCTGCAAGGAATCTGCAGCTAGATATTGTATCTACCAGACAATGCGTTGCTGAAGGTAGGTAACTTGTTAATCTGATAAAGACTTCTAGCTGCAGATTTATTACCTTTGAATAGATACCCAAGCCATACCATCCTGGCGGTGGGCTGTGGACGAATTCCTCACACTAAAAAGTCCTGCAGGACCGAACGGGCAAAATGCCCATCCCTGCGGACCTGACTGTCCAGGAAGTTGTGCTTGGCAAACGTGTGCAAAGACACCCATGTTGCTGCTTGGCAGACGTTCAGGACTAGGACGCCCAAGCCAACACCATGGACGCAGCCTTCCCCTGGTGAGATGGGCTCGTAAGCGCTCAGGCCCAGGCATCTTGGCCAGGACATAGCAGATATTAATGCAGAGAACAAACCAGCGAGAAATGGTCAGTTTCTGCACTGCCCACCCTTTTATAGCTCCCACATACCCCACAAAGAGTTGGTCATCCACCCAGAACTCTTTGATGCGGTCAAGGTGGAACGACAACACTCTTTTTGGGTCCAGATGATGGAGTTGCTTCTCTTCTTTAGAGGGATGCGGGGGAGCAAAAAAGGTGGGCAGCGTGATTGATTGACCCAGATGGAATGGGGTTACCACCATCAGCAAGAATGAAGCCCGGCTGCTGGAGGGGACAGTTATGCAATGGCTCAAAAGGAGCACACATGAAAAATGTGAGGACCAGACTTCGGTCCCACTGAGGCATGACAAAGGGCGTAGGTGGAAACATATGTACAAGCCTTTTTGAGAATCTATTTACAACAGGAGATTTAAACAAAGAAGGATGGTCTGGCAGCCACAAGAAAGCAGACAGAGCAGAAAGATAATCTTTGAGAGAACCAGGGTAAGAACGAAAAGAAGGAAGTACATAAAGGAGCAGAAAGAGTGTCAATGCACCTTTCTGTACAATATGTTATGAACTTTTGCCAACGGCAGGCATACACCGTCTTAGTGGAGGGAAGCCTGGATGCCAAAATAACTTCACATACTTCAGGAGGAAGGTCGAAAGCTATCAACTTTCGCCGCTAAATCTCCAAGCATGGATGCGAAGGTTTGACAGGTTCAGGGGAGGACCTTCCCCTGATGCTGTGGCAGAATATCCTCCTGAAGGGGCAGCCTGATCGGAGGATCAATGCTCATTTTCAGATGCTCTGGATACCAGACTCTCCTTGCCAAATCCAGAGCCACAATAATGACTTGGGCCTGGTCATTCCTGATCTTCTCGTGAACCCTTGAGCTCCACTTGTGACAAAAAGCATGGCTGAGCAATAGCCGCCTTGGAAACTCCAACACGCAAAACTTCTGACATTGCTTGTTCTCTTCGGAGGCAAACCGATCTAAACAAGGCTCTCCCCACTGCTGAAAGAGACTTTGTGCCACCTCAGACTGGAGACACTATTCATGATCCGCACAGGCATAGACGTCTGAGTTAATCCGCACTGGTGTTTAGGGAGCCTGCCAGGTTTTGAACCACCAGGGTTATGCCTTGCTGTTCCAGCCATCTCCAGAGATGCAAGACCACCTGACAAAGGAGCAGTATTTTTTTGGGGGGTGTACAGCTGATGGGATTTACGTGCAACCAGTCAAGACCCTAATTTGTTGCACGGATGCAGGATAACCTATCAGGTGGTCACACCCCAAGGTCCACCAAACTCAAGGAACAATTGCAAATAAAGAGACACCTCCTGCTAGCTATGACTTAGTTCTTGGAATAAATTCCCCAGATTCTAGAGAGCTCGTGCAAAATTCCATGATTTTATTTCCAAGTGATTCAAATGGTGCAAGGAATGAACAGCCCATGTGGCTATCCAGCCAAGGACTCTCTAAAGGCAATTTAATACATTGTTAAGTCATAATGATAGTACAGTACGCATAGAAAAATCGATTGGACTGATGTAACATTTGAAGAGAAAATAGGACAGGAAATATAGATGAGATTCAGTAGGGAAAAAAAGAAAGAAAAAAAGGAAAAGAAAGGGAAATAAAAAGATAAATATATAAGTAATAATTATGTATTAATTACATAGCATCATGTAATCCCAACCGATGTATACAACTCAGAGTACCTGTATTGTCCTAGGGACAAACCAACAAGTCATTCATATAGTGTTATTCAGAAACAAATAGGTTAGATCATATACATGATTTCTGCGTGGGATACATTATTACAAACATTCAATGGTGGGTAACAAATACGAAACAATTTTTTCATCATAGGAAAGAATAAAAGAAAAGAAAATGAGTGAACGGCACTGTAGTAAATAATTGGAGAGAACGATTCTCAGTAAGCTCTCAGGGGGGCAACAAAACTCTACTCTAAGGACATGTCTTTTTCATTTAACTTGCACTATCAGATTAAACTGGTAAAACAAGCAGCTTAACACTTCTTCAAGATAAGCCTGAAGGCTGTTCTCCGCAGCTACCAATTTGAGAGATTTCTATGGTTATCAAAGACCACTAAAATCCCCATAAGGGTTGCCTGGATTAGTAAAAGGTGCATCACTTAAATAAGTTTACACGAAATACTAAGTCAGCCTCCTACATGGAGAGTCTGAGAAGGAGTCAGGTGTGACTTTGGCATGTTTATAGAGAACACCAGCGAATGCAGGAGGACTGCTGTAGTCTGAAGGTGGGAGATGACAGCCTGGGGTGAGGATGCCTTCAACAGCCATTCGTCGAGGTAGGGGGAAGACTAAAACCCCTAACCCACACAGATGAGATGCAACCACCGCCATTACCTTGGTAGACACCCAAGGGGCGTGGACAAGGCCAACAGGCAGCACGGTAAATTAAAAGTATTCATGGCCTACCTTGTGACGTCTGTGGCCCGGCAGGATGGGGATGTGAAAATACACATGCTGCAGGTCCAACGCTACCAGCTAGTCTCCTTGGTCAAGGGCAGACAAGACCTGAGCCAGCATGAGCATTTTAAGCTTCTCCTTTTTGAGGAAGAGATTGACGGTCCAAACACCTAAAATGGGCCATAACCCTTTTCTGTTCTTCGGAATCATAAAGTTGCGGGATTAGCAACCACTGCCTACATCTGATACCGGGACCATCTCTATAGCCCGTTGGCCAGGACAGCTGTAACTTCTTCTTGAAGTAAAGTTAGATGAACTTCCGCCAGCAGTTCTTGAAGTGGCGGAAGAGGAGGAGAAAAAGAAAGGAAAGGCAGAGAATAGCCCTCCTGAATAATCTGCAGGACCTACTTGTCCGATGTTATGGACTATCAGTGGAGGAGACTCAAACTCAAACTGGAGTAGCATGGCCTTGCAGAGTCAAACTAGGAGTGTTTGGAGGCTGCGGCTGCCGAGTGCTGGGTGGCAGATGATTTCTGGCTTCTATTCCGAGATCAGAATGAGCTGCGCCCACATCCTTGCACATCTTGGGAAGTCTGCACAGGTCTCAGGGCTCACAGGAGGTTTCCTCCTTCCATCTTGACGGTGGCAATGATTTCCCCCCTTCAAGCCCATCAAACCAACCTAAAAGCAGTTTGTCCCTTGAGCTGGCGAGTATGTTGGCATCGTAGGAATTCCAACATGGCCGCCAATATCCTGAACAGACATCAACACACCGCTGTTCAGCGGTCTAGTTCTTTTTATTAATCATAGTCTGGTGAAGCGCACTCTAATGTTCTACTGCGCACTTCACCGAAGACTCTATCTGAGAAGCAGCTTTTCCTGAGCGTCGTGGAAGTTTAGTCAGGGTAGTTGCGTGAAGAAACTCGTGGTTAGTTTTCCGACGGTTAAAAGAATAAACTCTGCAAGTTAAGGTCAGTGTCATGGTTTGGCACATACTAATTGCAGTCTAAAGTAAAGTTCCAGAGTTTTCCCTTCAAAAGAAGGTTCAGTTGCCATAGATAAAAGATACTCGTATTTAGAGTTTTGAGCGCTCGCTTGGGAACTCTAAGCCGAGATACAATTAGCACAGAGTGTAACCTTTCACAGTTCCTTGTGGGTGGTAGTATTCGGAACTGCGAGCAAGCGGAACAAAGGATAATTACTGGTTTGTCTGCTTCTTGCACCTCAGTAACACGTAGAGTAGGATTCAGGAAATAAGGTTCTGAAATTTCTGTCAGCTAAAAGATTCGAGCTGGGATTAACGCGAGCGCTATTTCCTTCCCACAAAACGCAGCATTAATTCCGAGCTATTGGATGTAAACTAAACTACTGAATAACAAATTAAATACCTATTAAGCTCTTAACGCTCCTGTGAACCCAGTACCACTTTTAGTGCTCAAGTAGGAAGGAAGCGTGAACATACAACAATCAGAACCCCATAGAAAATTCACTTCAGTTCGAAATCTTGTGAGTTTTAACTCGACAGAAGAGGTCATGAGCAAGAACCCACGTTGACAGGTAGAAAGAGTATAACTTACCGTCCCCTCTTCTCTGTGTATCCAGAAGAGGCAGGATAGAGCACAAACAACCTGCAAGAGAAAGAAAAGAAATAAATAACTGAGTGACATCTTCTCTTCAGAGAATAAATCGACAAGAAGAAAAGTAAAGGAAGAGAAGTAGGCTCATAAACTGCCCTGGTAAGATAAGTTATCCTATAACATTGAGGACGTAAGTTAAAAAGAGTTAATGAAAATACTTGCTAAAGATATGTATATGTTTACAGCACTGTAAGAAATTAGAAGAAGAAGAAGAAGCAGAACAGGCAGAGTGCTTTTGAGCCGTGTCTTCTCTGTCCCAATCCCCTTTCCCCCCTTGGTACTTACCTGTGATGGACTACTAAAAATACCTAGTAGGAATGTTCTAAGAGGGGCATTGGAAACTAGCGTTGTTCTGCTCCTGTGTGGTTTACTAGTGATTACTAGTCCTGACAGCAGGATGGTGGCAGGGATACAGTTGACATGGCTGGAAAACCCCTTTGTTGACAAAAAAGGGTCAAAAGCTAGACTGGCCACGTGGTGTTACTGAGAGACCCAAGTATCTGGCCATAGCATGAAAGTCCTTGAAGTGCTCCAAGGCCGAGATACGTCAAAGGGCATGTCCATCAAATTATCCTGGACATCGCCAGAGAAGCCAGATGTTCTTAGCCAGGCATGACGCCGCAAGGTCACTGCACTTATAACCTATAAGCCACCCCTAAGGCAGGCCTTTCAATCCTGAAGGCAAGGTGCTAGGTTATAAGTGTGAGGGTGCCCTGCATGAGCCATTTTGATACATATAGTGACCATGTGACCACGCGATGGCTAACTATATATTGGCTGTGCCGAACCTGGCCATATTTGGGTACAAACATGTTGGAATCATACCCCAACACGGTTACCGGTGTTGGAGGTATGATTTCATGCAAAAGAGGGCCTCTCCGGGAAGCCCTCAGTGCTCTTGGTAACAGACTTCCAGCGTCTGCGAGTGCTACTGCTGACCCCAGACACGATGCTGCCCTCCTGCTGCTGAGCTGAGCTCAAGCAGGAGAAGGTAGAACAATATGTTTCCTGTCACAGGGAGGTATGACCACCTCCCAGACAGGACTCAGTGTATTGGGCTGGGGGTGCTTGCCAGCGCAACCAGACTGCTTTGAAGGGAATATTTGGTGCCTCCCTTGCATACTCCATACTCCATTGGCTCCCGCTCTGGCACGGAACTGGACAATGGAAATGGTAGTATCCCCCCCTCAACGGAGCAAAACCCCTGAGCACCGAGTCGACTTGCCGTTCCCAACTTGCTCGTTGGCTCTGCACACGAGAAATCTTCGGGCTACAAGAAGCTCCAGCCTCCAGCATCTCTTCCTGCCAAGATCTTCATCCTCACTGCATCCTCTGCACCATGGGCCTGCATCTTTGGTGAGCTGCTCGAGGTCCTCTTGGGACTCCTGTGCCTCCGGCCTGTGGGTCCTCTTGAGGGTTTTCTTTGGCTTCAGTGGACTGCCTCCCCGGCTTGCTCTGAGTCTTCTGCGTTTGGTGAGTACCTTGGACCTTGCTAGTCCCAACATTGCTCCTTTTTTGTTTACCACGTCTGTTGCTGCTGCCAGGGCTTGTTGGTACACCAACCCCATGGTTCTTGACTTCCGATGTGGGACAGCTCATGAATGGCTACTGGTCTTCCACAGCGTCGCCTGGTCCTCACAGCTGCAGCAACAAGGTCACCGTCATCACTCCTGTATCTTCCGTCATGGGTGATCATAGCTCTTCTGTGCCTCCTGGTTACCTCCGAGTGGCATAGACTCTGTCCCCTCTGCTTGAAGGTCTTCTCTTCAAGAATACATCCTTGGATTCCACTGAACTCTTTGACCTTTGTCGCCAGAGGCATCTTTCCTGAAGTCCTCCATTGTGGTCTACGGCGGTTTCCGACATCACTTCTCACCTATGCACCTGGCTTTCCTGGTGTAGGTATCCTGGTTCCTGGGGTATCAACGAGTGGAGTGACTCTCCACCCTTCTGTCTTCCACACAGTTTCTTCAAGGTCCACTGGGAAGGAACCTTCTTCTTGAAAACTGCAACCGCAACTTTCCAGTTGACTTGCATTGAGTACTATGTACTGTACTGTTTTTCCACTATGCACACAGCCTCTTTGGGGTTCCGGGGAACGTACCTCAGGTGGTTCTTGTTTCCCCAGTTCTTCTGAGTCTCCTGCTCCAAGTTGCGACTTCGGTAGCAGTTCGTATTCCACTTCTTTAGTATATGGTTTGGTCTCCCCCTGGGGTCCACTGTGTATTAGTGCTTACTTACCTGCTAACAATTTTAGAATTGTGTTAATATCGGCGGGTAGGAGATATACCAATGTGTTAGTGATTGTGTGTAATAAATATACTTATTTATATAAGTGCACTGTGTGGTTCTTTTTGGTTTTAACCTACGCTATATGATTAGTTCTGGAAAAATAACCTGCTTAACACCCCTTCTGGACTAAGCCTGAAGGCTGCTCTCCACAGCTACCACATAGAGAGCTTTCTATGGTTGCCTACGACCACTAAAATCACCATAAGGTTGTCTGGATTAGTGCAGGGTGCTTCACTTAAATAAGTGAGCACCATATACTAAGTCAGTCTCCTATTTCTCCAGTGCCTGAAAAGTCCTGAAAATGACCAGGCGATAACATAGAACCTCTGGGTTCTACCGTCGCCGGAGTCGGCTTAGAGCAATCATCGGAGATAAGGTTGGGGCTGGCATGGTCAGTGGGTGCCGGTGGCCCCAACTTTGGGTTTGACATCGGGGAAGGTCGCATAGGCACGACTGGTGTCGTCCCGTATCCAACAGCGTTTATTCCAAATGGGCCCCTTTCGACCACGCAGGGCCTGAAGACTCACCAGAGGGATCAGCATGCCAATATACGCAGTGCATGGGGTCGTAAAAGTATTTTATTTGAGTTGGGGTGGCTCCAGCACCCGGAAATTGAGGGAGTTATGGAGTTGACCCTGACTCCGGCACCACAGAACCATACCTAGAGTGTCGGTGTGCCTTACCTCGTTCATCGACGGAGGATAGTCGAGGTGAAGATGAAGTCTGCTTAGACTTCCTTTTCTTGTGCCTCTTCCCCGAGTGTCCCGAAGACCTCGAATAGGAATAAGAGGTCTTGGGGCTCCGGGAGCAGTCCCGCGTCCTCCTCTTCTTCAATTGCGACTGGTATATCCGCAGAATCTTGCTGGCTGGTGTTGACTGCCGGGCCGCAAGGAACGTCACAGCACGCTGCCGCAAGGCCTTTGGAGCCATGTCCCCAGAAGCCTAGCTTGACTTCGAGTCGTGGTCATGCTCCAGACACCAAAGAGATAAGAGGTGGGGGTCGGTTACCGACAAGGATAGGTGACAGGCGCCACACGGTTTAAACCCTGTCTTTCTAGAAGACATCGTCAACAAACCAAAAAGTTTTGGTGAACAAAAAGTTGAAAAAAACCTGCCAATAAGTGACAGAGGGGTAGCTCTTCCCACAATCAGTGCTTAACTGGTGTGTAAAGAAAAGAACTGATGTCCACACGCCTGGGTGGTGCCAATATAGGCGACCATGATGTCATAACCAATGCAGAAGACGTCAGGCGGAGCTGGATGGAGCCACCCGATGGTCACGCAAAAGTTTATGGATCCAACTTGACGCCTGTGGAATTCAAAGGTAAGGAATCTGCAGCTAGAAGTCTCTATCAGATGCCAGGTTTTCTGTGCACTAATATAATAGTGTCCTCCATAGTAACTCCGTAATCTGCACACGAACAAGCGACAGTGGGAAAATTTACCAGGGCAATAGGCCATCTCAGTTCATTACTCGCAGCAGGACAAGTTCCAGTCACTTCCATCTTGAGCAACCTATTCTGCCTCCTTCTCTCCCCTAATTCTTCCAAAGATCCAAAGTCTGCTCATCGGATAATGCACCTCCAAAACAGCTCGAGTAGCGAATCACCGGTTAAAAAGTCTCCGCTTCCTGACGAGGATGGCAGACCTAAAGCATCCTGGATCCAAAGGAGAGAGGGGAGAAAGAGGTCCCACAGATGACCATTGCAGCCCCACACAAGGTGTACAGATATGCTCACCATCCAACACAGCTTTTTGAATAAAGTAACACAGGGTCTCCTGAACATCGTCCAAGGGAGCAATAGGCCCAATCCCAGTCATTGTCACATCTGAATCACATGGGGGCCACAGAGCAGCTTCTTAACCCCCACCCGGTGTGCCACAATAAAATCAACACTACCTGAGACTTTATGAAGACACCCAATGACCTGCAGGAAGCAGCCTAAAAGTAGCACAAAAACTACACTTCCAGAAAAAGGGAGTAACTAAAGCACTCAACTTCATTAGAGGAAACCTCATTGCATGCTACGTGCAGGGGCCAGAGGGGCGTACACTTCTCCTTAGGACATGTTGCTATTTCCAACAACCTCCAACTTGCGACACGCACCCTTCCTTTCACAATGCATCACGCATGTGTAGGTCAAAAGGTACCATCTGCATCAATAAAACTCCACACACACAAACGTACATGTTAGGGAAAGTACAGTATTAGAGAGCCAACAACGTGCACAAAGAACAAGTTACTTACCTTTGGTAACAATATATCTGTAAGAAACATAGCTTAGTTACAGACTCCTTACCTTAGAATTAGCCCCAGGCGTCAGACTAGATGCGGAAATTTTTTCGTCAGCAGTACCTCTGCGTGTCAAAAGGTGGCGTCGGTCGGCTCCACGCCCGTCGTTGGCGTCGTGGTCGCCGGGATGACGTTGCGGTAGCTACTTAGACGCCACCCTCGAGGGCTGACGTCAGTTCTGTACACGACTCTTCGCGCCCAGAAATGCAGAGCCATGCAAGACACTGACCACTGGTGCACAAAACTAGAGCCCTGAAAGGATATCCTTAACCCTAGAAGTCAGTTCGCAGAATGGGGAGGATGGGTGGGGCGGTAAGGAATCTATAACTAACCTATGTTTCTTACAGATATATCGTTACTGAAGGTAAGTAACTTGTTCATCTTAAAGAAATAGTTAGTTATAGACTCCTTACCTTAGAATACATACCCAAGCAATACCAATCCCGGAGGTGGGTCTGCGAACCAAGTTCACATCAGAAAATCATGGAGAACAGAAAGGCCAAAGAAGCAGTCTCTCCAGACTTGGCGGTCCAGACAGTAGTGTTTAGTGTTTAGTGAATGTGTGCAAGGATGCCCACGTCGCTGCCTGGCAAATGTCATTCAGAGGAACTCCTCGTCCGAAAGCAGTAGTGGCTGCCGTCGCCCTGGTGGAATGGGCATGTAGCCCCACTGGAGGCTCCTTTTTACCTCTAGAATAGCAGGCTTTAATACACAAAACAACCCATCTAGAAATGGTCTGCTTGTGTACAGCCCGACCTTTCTTGGCGCCCACGTAGCCAACAAAGAGCTGGTCATCCACCCGGAACTGTTTGGTGATATCCAGTTTTGGGTCCAGACGGTGGAGTCTCTCTTCCTCTTTCGAAGGATGCAGAGGCGGAAAGAAGGTGGGCAAAGTGATGGTCTGCCCAATATGAAAGGAGGTGACCACCTTGGGAAGGAAGGATGGAATCGTTCTTAGGACAACCTTATCTGGATGTACAGCCAGAAAAGGAGGTTTGGATGAAAGAGCCTGGAGCTCACTCACTCTTCTGGCAGATGTGATGGCCACCAGGAAAGCAGTCTTAAGAGTTAAAAGTCTTAAAGGACAGTTGTGAAGCCGCTCAAAGGGAGCGCACATCAAATAGGTCAGGACCATATTCAAGTCCCACTGAGGCATAACGAAGGGAATAGGAGGAAAGAGATGAGTTATGCCTTTCAAGAAACGATTAACAACCGGGGACTTGAAGAGAGAGGCTGACCAGGAAGCCGAAGAAAGGCCGAAATGACCGAAAGATAGTCCTTGATAGTGCCCAGAGCAAAGCCTAGCTGGGCCAAAGAAAGGAGGAACAAGAGAACCTCAGAAACGGGGGCAGAAAAGGGTTCCACAGCCTTTGCTGTTCACCATGCCACAAATTTGTTCCACCAGCAGGCGTATACCGTCTTTGTGGAGGGCTGCCTGGCTGGCAACATTACATCACAAATTTCGGGAGGCAAGTCGAATGACATCAACTGCCACCGCTCAATCTCCATGCAAGGAGGTGAAGGCTGGAAGGGTTCGGGTGGAGGACCGTCCCCTGCTGCTGCAACAGAAGATCCTCCCGAAGAGGCAGTCGAATCGGAGGATCGATGGCCATGTTGAGAAGCTCGGGATACCAGACTTTTCGTGCCCAATCCAGAGCCACCAGAATGACTTGGGCGCGGTAGCGCTTGATCTTCTTCAGCACTCTGGGCAGAAGTGGTATAGGCGGAAAAGCGTACAACAGACCGCAACACCACTCGTGACGAAAAGCGTCGCCTAGCGAGTGCCGCTTGGAAATTCTAACGCGCAGAATTGCTGACATTGCGCGTTCTTTTCGGTGGCAAAAAGATCTAACCAAGCCGCTCCCCACTGTTGAAAGAGCCTTGCACCACCTCCGAGTGAAGAGTCCATGACTCCACCCTGCCTTGTTTGTTGCAGTACCACATGGGGGTGGTGTTGTCCGTGAACACTTGCACTATTCTTCCCCGGACAGAGGGAAGGAATGCTTTCGGTGCAAGCCGGATCGCCCGCAGCTCCAGGTTTATGTGGACCCAGGAATCTACCGGAGACCAGAGGCCTCTGATCTCGGCCTGTCCCATGTGGCCCCCCCATTCCAGCAGTGATGTCTCGGTCACCACTGTGAATTCTGGTTGAGGAAGGGAGAGGGATCTGCCATTGACCCAATGCAGGTTTGTGAGCCACCAATGCAATTGGTGTGCAGTGCCCTCTGAGATGTTGACGCAATCGGACAGATTCCCCTGATGTTGTACCCACTCGAACTTCAGCTCCCACTGCAGAGCCCGCATATGCCACATGGCATGATCCACCAGCAGGATGCAGGAGGCCATCAGGTCCAGCAACCGGAGGGTCATCCTGACCGAAACCCGGGAGAAGGGCTGAAAGATCGGAATCATAGACCGAATATCCTGGACTCGCTGCTCGGGAGGATAGATCCGAAACTGTGTCGTGTCCAGAACCGCTCCGATGAAAAGTGCTTCTGAGAGGTATTCAGATGTGACTTTGCCACGTTGATGGAGAACCCCAGCAAATGCAGGAGGTTGGCTATAGTCTGGAGGTGGGAGACAACTGCCTGGGGTGAGTCCGCCTTCAACAACCAGTCGTCGAGATAGGGGAAAACTGGGACCCATGATCTGCGTAGATGAGCTGCGACCACCGCCATCACTTTCTTGAACACCCAAGGGGTGCTGGTAATGCCGAAGGGGAGAACGGTAAACTGAAAATGCTCGTGGCCTACCATGAACCGCAAGTAGCGCTGGTGGCCCGACAGGACGGGGATGTGAAAATAGGCGTCATGCAAGTCCAACGCTCCCATCCAGTCTACAGGGTCGAGGGCAGATAAGACCTGAGCTAACATCAACATTTTGAACTTCTTCCGGAGGAAGCGATTGACGCTCCTGAGGTCCAAGATAGGGAGCAGGCCCTTGTCCTTCTTCGGTACCAGAAAGTAGTTGGAATAGCAACCACTACCTACTTCTGGGGCAGAAACGCGCTTGATGGCTCCCTTGGCCAAGAGAGCCATAACTTCCTGTCGGAGAAGGCCCAGGTGATCCTCTGACATGCGATGGTACTGAGGTGGCATGGCTGGAGGGGGAGCCTTGAAGGGGAGGGAGTAGCCCCTTCGGACTACCTGCAAAACCCACCCGTCCGACGTGATGGTGCACCAGTGGGGGAGGTAATGGTGGATCCTGCCACCCACTGGTGATTGATGGCCTGAAAGGTCGGACTAGGAAGGTTTGGAGGCGGAAGCAGAGAGGGGGTTGGTCGACTGGCCCGCTCACTGGCCCCCACCAGCCGTGCAAAGGTTGTACAGCTTGCGCTGACCTGTGGCTCTGGGCGGGACGTAGTGGGGCACCCCTTCCGTTGCTACGAAAGGGGCGAAAAAGCAGACTGCGCAGGGCGAGTGGAGAGGCCCAAGGACTTGGCCGTAGCCCATGAGTCCTTGAAACGCTCTAGAGCGTGGTCTGCTTTGTCGCCAAAAGGGCGACTGCCATCAAAGGGCATGTCTAGAAGAGCCCTCTGGACATCCACAGAAAAGCCAGTCGATCTCATCCAGACATAGCGACGAAGGGCTACCGATGTGGAAATCGTCCTGCCTAGAGTGTCGGTGGTATCCAGCCCACAGCGGATGGTAAACTTCGCGGCATCTCTCCCTGCCGCAACAGCCTAGGAGAGTATGGCCTGGGCCTCCTCCGAACACTGAGGCAGCACTAGCGCAACTGTGTCCCACACAGAGTGAGAATAACGGCCCAATAGACATTCAGTGTTTACCGACTGCAGTCCCAAGCTGGCAGAAGATAAAACCTTCTTCCCAAGATGATCCAGCTTCTTGGATTCCCTATCTGGTGGTGCGTTAGGAAATGCCCTCTTGGAAGTAGAAGCTTGGACCACCAAGCTCTCAGGGGTGGGGCGGTGGTGTCGGGCAGCCATCCTATCCACGGGACCCCCGTGTTTGGCCTGGACCAAGTGCCCTAAAGATGTCGGTCAGGGCTTCATTGAATGGCAGCAGGAGCTCCGAAGAGCTTGCTGCCGGCTGAAGCACCTCTGTCAGGAGGTTAGTCCTGACTCCCATCGTAGGAAGCTTGAGAGCCTCAGCCGTCCTACTCAACACCACTAAGTAAGACGCTCCCTCCTCTGTAGCCACAGTAGGAGGAGACAACATGCCATGGTCTGGGAGGTATCCGGACTACTGGTATCCCCAGGTCCTCTCTCCAGCCCAGATCGTACTCCAACTGGTCTGACAAAGGGTCCCCAGGCCGGTCCTGCCCAGAGTCCATATTGGGTTGGAAGCCGGGGTCAAACCCTGGCTGGAGGTCCAGGCGGTGTTGGCAGCAGACGTGGTGCCGTTGGAGTCCGCGCCAGAGGAGGTGTCACAAGGTCGACTGGCGCCGATCCGGACCCAGGCCTGGATCCATGGGGGCCCTGCGGTGCCGGGGCCGGAGCCGCCAGCAGGAAAGGCCTCGGGCCCCCAACCATAGGCGCACTGCCAGAGTCGGTCTGCCTAAAGATGAAATACATGGCTTCGTAAAACTGACGAAGCTGGGCACATGTATTGGGAGGGTGAAGGGGGGACCCCCCAATTATCAGCACGCTCTTTGTGCTGATGTGGTAAGTTACTATCGTTTGTATTCCTTCAGTCGAGCACCCAGCTGGCAAGCACCCGGCGCCATCGGAGGGCTCAAGGAGGGTCTCAGGTTATGTATCGGTAGAGCGGGGTCCCTGTCCTGAGTCGGAGTCTGCCCCATGTGACTCACACCCCGCTGGATTTTCCCAGCTCATTATCACCTCCCGCCATTGCGCAGCTATTGGATGCTTCCTCATGCCTTTAGACTCCTCCCAGCTAAGTGCCCTACCTTCTGCCCCTGCCCACATAATGACGTCCCTATTCCAGGCATCAAATTGGGGACCTCGTAAGGATTTCCATTCCATTGCAATTCGACGTTTAGCCAAACCCAGCGCCAGATCTATCAGCCTGTCCCCAACTTTACGCTTTGGTGGTCTGGGGAAGAGACCTAGAAAACAAGTCTACTCTGTGGGAGGCCATGTTCTGCCCAGAACCCCTCTGAGCTTACCAAGTATAGCCTCCCAAAAAGGCCGCAAGCTTTGACATTCCCAGATCATGTGGCCAAAATCCGCATCTGGGTGCATGCATCTCGGGCAGTGGCAGACCTTGCCCCCATAAGTCACATTAAGGCAGTGCAGTGTCATGTATGTCATATGTGCGTAGTTGAATTGTATATACTTTAGGCGTGTATTGCGAGAGATCGTCTTAGGGTAATGCAAGACCCTGCACCATTCTGCATCCGTAAGGGACCGACTGATGCTGATTGAAGAGCTACATAGAACCATTTTACGAGGTGCCAAACAGTCTCAAGCGTAAATAGAGCATGCAATTCTGGGTGGGTCTCCGGTTTATCTCTCCCCTTGTTCCATAACTGTACAAGTGTGCGTACCAGGGCCTAATAATGCAGAAACTGGCCCGGAGGAAGGCCGCAGTCCTCCACCTGGTTGAGAAATGGGAGTAGGGAGTTATCCAGGAAGCAATCCCCGAAGCTGTCTAACCCCACTTTCGTCCAGCAGGCCAATTGCTTGCTTGTGAATGTCGTCGAATGACCTACAAACGGCAGCACGGGGGTGTACTTTGTAAGTCGTCGCTCCCTGCCCTGGCATCGCCGCCAGGTTTGAAAAGCTGAGCAATATTGGGTAGGCGTTTTGGGTAGTAGTAATTTCGCCATCACTAGACTAGGATGGGATTCCAGGTGGGACAGAAATGTTCCATCCTCATTCACACGCTCCACCTGTTGCGCCAGCCATTGCAACTGAGCAGCGAACATATAATGCTCAAAGTCGGGTACCTCTAACCCACCCTTGGACATTGGACGTTGTAACGTTTGAAGAGACACCCTGGGACGCCCATCACCCCATACCAGCTCACGCAGCAGGGAGTTCAGGGGTCGGAACCAACTACTTGGCATTAAGACCGGGAGATTGACAAAGAAGTAAAATAAGCGCAGGAGCATTACCATTTGAGAGAGGGAGATCCTGTCCATAATAGTTAGTTGCAGTGCACGCCAAAAGTGCACGCATGAACGCAGCGAGTGCAGCGTTTTACCCGGGTTACCCTCCTTCAAGTCCTTTAGAGAGTGAAATACCTGTATACCTAGGTATTTAAACGTATTCTGAGCCCATATTATATCGGCCATTATGGCGTCGGGTCTATGCGCATGGCCTGTTAACGGGAACAGATACGCCTTGGCCTTGTTAACTCACAGTTCTGAGAGGCACGCAAAGTCCTCCAGCAAATGTTTGGCTGCCGAGCTACCGTCTACTGCATCCGATAGGTAAAGTAGCTGATCATCCGCGTAAAGGGAGACCTGGTGCGTCCGTTCTCCAACAGCCAATCCAATTCCTTCCCCACCCCGGCGAAAATTCGCAGCATGGGGCTCGATAGCCAGGGCAAACAGGAGGGGGGCCAGAGGGCACCCCTGCCTAGTCCCTTGGGCTACCTTATATTCTCTGGAGATCGTTCAACCCGTTCTGACCCTAGCTGTTGTCGCCGTGTATAAAAGCTGCACCCACCGCACCCACTCCTCTCCCAGGCCCATACGGAGCATCACCTCATACAGGTATCCCCACCCCACCGTATCAATGGCATTTTCTAGATCTACAGAGAGCACTGCTGCCTGGTGATTGGTCGGGGTTTCAACATGATAGAGAATAGAGTACAGCCGGCGAAGGTTATATGAGGTGTTGCGGGAGGGTATAAACCCATTCTGATCAGGGTGGATCAACGTCTTCATGTGGGGAGCTAACCTACCGGCCAGAAGTTTACTCAAGATCTTGAAATCGGTATTAAGCATGGAGGGGTCTATAGTCTTTAACCCCCACCTCCGGTTTCTTGGTTTTTGGGAGAGGGATCACCAGGGCTGTCCAGGTGGAGCCAGCCAGCTCCCCAGATTCATATGCATCAACATACAGCCGGACTAAGTGCGGGGCTAACAGATCCGTATATCGTTGATAAAATTCTGCCGGGGGGCCATCTGGTCCCGGTGTTTTACCGGGGGCCAACACATGGATGGCAGCCTTAATTTCCTGCAGAGTTACAGGCTCCCCCAGTTCTTCTTGATCCTCCTCTTCTAGCACCCGGAGTGGTAGTGGGTTCAGGTACTCTCTTACGGCCAGCCGGGTAGCTGCTCCCGGGGCCGTGTATAGTTGCTCATAATATGTTAGAAAGGAGTCATTAATCTCATCTGAGTCGTACACCATCACCCCAGTGTCCAAGCCAATTTGCGTGATGGGGAGCCTCCTAATTCAGGTTTAATTAACCTTGCTAAAAGACGGCCCGCTTTTCCCTCCTTCCTCTGCACTTTATCTAAGTACTCTTTGTGGTTATAAGAAAGCAATCGCCCCAGAGCCTAGTTATACTTTTCCCGCGTTTCCTGCAGCGCAACCAGGGCTGCGTTGCCAGTACCCTGGACATTATGAAGTCTACGGATGTTCCCTTCCAACTCCAGTATTTCCCGTAGGCTCCCACCGTCTGCCCCATGCAGTGACCCCGTACCACCACTTTAAATGCCACCCATTCTACTTGTGAGGAGGATGCTGTATTGGCGTTGATGGGGGAAGTATGAATCTAGAAATGTATACAGTGATGCATGAAAGGGGGCATCGTCAAGCAATGCCGGGTTAAATCTCCATGTGCGGATCGGAGAGCACAGGCCTAGAGGTAGGTGTGTCATTACCAGGGGACTATGATCCGACAATGTACGACCTAGGTATTCCGTAAGCGTAATGGAGCTATTAAAGGCGGGGGAGCATAAGAACATGTCTAGGTGTGTGTGTACTTGGTGCACTGGCGAAAAGAAAGAAAACTCCCTTGCACTATGATGCTGTAATCTCCAAGTGTCTTAAATACCCCAGTGTGCGACCCATGTTCAAAATCCCAAGGCCGTGTGGCGTGGCTGAGATCCCAACAAGGGAGGGTGAGACCGGTCAGTGTCCACGTCTGCTACACAGTTGAAATCCCCCCCAAGAATCAGGTTACCCCTCAGGCCGTCAGCCAATACAGCAGAGAGGGGGTCCAGGAAGCCAACCTGGTCTTGATTAGGAGCGTAAATGTTACCCAGGGTGACCACCTGACCCGCCAATCTCCCTGTGTTGGGGCAGTATCCTTTAATAAGAAATGGAACCCAGTCCTAGAGTTCCAGTGAAGGGCCATTTATCTTGATGACATCAGAGGAAATGAGTCTAGAAGGGTAGGGCTGAAAGCCAGCATAGATACCCCATGTCAGACGTTCTGGGACACTAAAGAGAAAGGGACGTGCCAGAAGGAAAGGGGCAACCCCTAATTGTACTGAAACTTACGCTGTGTTCCTTGTGTTTCAGAGGCAAATGAACAATATCGTTTGGCACTAACGAGAATTGTGAAGCAATACCACACGTGCCAGATATGCAATGGGGTAGTTTGCCTACACCCAGCATGTCCCCGGATGGCGGGGCCTCTGCTCCCTCGTAACCATACTCACCTCAACTCTGGTCATTCCTGGAGGAAGATCTGTCCGGGTTGTGCCGACATACGCTACAGAAGAAAACCACGCATCAGGCTTGAGAAAAAAGAATAGCTGATTACTTTGGCTGGGCTCAGTACAAGGACATTCCAGAGGAATTCAGACTGTTTTCCGACACTGTAGTAAACACAGGAGGGTCCTTACCCTTCTTCACCTTGCAAACAAAAGCAAACGCCCACTGGTTACAAATAGCTAGGTGAGAGATCCAAACATTATTAACGATACTGAGCTCAGCCTGAATGCTATCCAGGAAAAACTAAGGGCCATCCGCCAAATGGTGATACAACATCGGTATGTGTTGGACTATGCCTAAGTACCACACACAAGGATTTCACTATACAAGGGAAGACTTTTCTTGGCTTGAGTTAAAGTTACTGTATTCCCCATACAAAACAAGTTCAACACTTACAACATTTTAGGCCCAAAATCGTATAACATGGGTGCCAGTGGGAGAAAAATGGTTATCGGTTTCACAGGTAAGTAAACGTCTTGGGGGTTAGGACCAAGGTTTCCCAAGGTCTAGGTAGGCACTCGAGTTGCACAACCAGCTGCACTGGGGCGGCAGCCTGCCGAGTGCAGGGGCCCATTGTGAGCCAATGGGGCTAAGGGGGCCTTCGGTGAGTGGCTGCCTATAGCAGGCCACTCTGCACTGGAGCTTCACCACCAGTGGCACTCGGGCGGCCGGGTGCCAAGGAGACAGCGGGACCCTATGCTTCTCAATTGAGACCTTCGGTTCAGCAAAGTTGTTGCAGGCTCGGGCAGGGAGGCTTCCTGAAGGCGACTAACGGCTGGAGAACTAGGTTGGATTCTTGGGGGATACTTGGACACCGTCGGTTGGCGCACCCAAGGCTGTGGGGACTCAGATGCAGGGGTGTCTTCTGGTGTCGGGTTTTCTTACCAGCTCAGGTCGCAGTAGGGGGAAGGTTCAGGCGTAGTCTTGAGGGAAGTCGTGGATCACCAGATCCCAGGTCAGGATCATTGGGGAGACCTCCTAGTGGTGTTGGTCCATTCAGGGCGTGGGCATCAGGTGCAGATTCGCAGAGTAGCCGGAATCCGGATTCCAGTCTCAGAGTCTTTGTTGAGCAAATCCGGTGCTCAAAGGAGACAGAGTATGTAAAGTGAGTACAGGGTATGTTCTGTGGGCGGCTGCTGGATATGCTGGCTCTTCACTGCAGGCAGGTCAGAGACGGGACAGCCCGGTAAGGTTGGGACCAAAGCAGTAGGTGTCCTCTTCTTCCTGGGTCAGCACGGCTCTTCGGCCATTTTCTTTCTTCCTCGAATCTGAGGAGGCAAGGTTCAGGGGTGTTAAGAGGGGTGTGCAGGTCGGGATCAATGGGTCCCTTCCTTGTGATGGTTACAGCCCCTATTATGTCACCCTCAAGTGGAAGGGGGAATGAGCCTCTTCCTGATTGGTTGGGTCCCCTCATCTTCAAGATGGAGGGGACTGAGATGTGTGCTTCACCTTGCCTCCCCAACCTGAAAGGTGTGGTTGGCAAAGGTAGGCACACCTCTCCTCCAAGCTTAGTTTCCCCGCCGATTCTCCCACCCAAAGGGGGGGGGGAACTGGTGGAAGGCAGTTACTGGGGGCAGCAAAAGGCAGGAACAGCTCACAAAGGTGGCATGCCTTTGAAGCTTCGCCTTCAGGGACCCAGCCCATCCTGGGGAGGAGGAATGACACCTCGGTCCAGAATGGGCTTTGTTTTGGGATCCAGAGAGCAGAGGCTCTCTACTGAGGGGTCCAGAAACCTGTCTGGTGGTGGCAAATGGCGGGCATCCATTCAGGGACAAACACCAGGGCTGGTAGTTTTTCAGGGGGCTTCTCTAAGATGACCTTTGAGTGCATTTTACATTATATCCCACACTGGCATCAGTGTGGGTTTAACGTGCTGAGAGGTTTGGCTCAAACTTCCCAGGTTTTAGTAAAGCCATTATAGAGCTGTGGAGTTTCCAGACCATATACTCTTTATGGCTTTACCATACTCAAAATGTCTTTTAATGGACTTAGACACGGTAGGGGTAAGGGGCTCATGCCACTGGGCCTTCATCTGCGGGCTAGTGCACCCTGGTAAAGGGGTGGCTTACCTAGGAATCAGGCAGTGGGTTGTAGGAATGTGTGCCATGTCGACTTCAATTTTCTCTGCACCATATCACGCAGCCTGCAATGACAGTGTGCGGGCGTCAAGGTACATGGCCTTTAAGGGTGGCACAATAGGTGCTACAGCCCTTAGAGGCCTTCCTTGGTCACAGTGCCCTTGGTACCCATGGTACCTTTTCTAAGGGGTTTAACTGTGGCCAGAGAGGTGGCAATTGAGGGTAGAAAGGTACACTTTGGGGAAAGAACAGGCCCTGGGAGCCTGACTGGCAGAGACCCAGGGCACTTCAAGTCAGGTTGCATCAGATGTCAGGCAAAAAGTGGGGGGTAACTATGCAGAAAGGCGTACTTTCCTACACAACTCCCCCATCCGAAATGAAAGAAGATGAGACTAACATTTCCCAAGAGAGTCTTCATTGTCCAAGTGGAAAAATCTGGAAAGGCCATCTGCATTGGCATGGGCAGTCACAGGTATATGTTGCACTGTAAATTCCACTCCCTGTATGGATACGGACCAACTCAAAAGTTTTGGGTTTTCTCCTTTCATATGCATCAGCCATCTGAGAAGTCTGTGGTCAGTTTGAACTAGAAAGTGAGTTCCAAACAGGTATGGTTTCAGCTTCTTCAGGGACCAAACCACAGCAAAGGACTCCCTCTCAATGACACTCCAACTCTGTTCCCAGGGGAGTCGCCGCCTGCTTATAAAAGCAACAGGTTGGCCTTGTCCATCATCATTTGTCTGAGATAGGACCGCTCCTATCCCTAGCTCAGAGGCATCAGTCTGTACAATGAGCTGCTTGGAGTAATCTGGAGCCTTGAGAATAGGTGCTGAGCACAGTGCATCTTTTAAGGTGTCAAAAACCCAGTTCACTTTCTTGGGCATCTTGTTGGAGGTAAGTTCTGTGAGGGGAGTCACAATGGGCCCATATCCCTTCACAAACCTCCTATAGAACCCACCCAAGCAAAGGAAAACCCTGACTTGGGTCTGGGTGGTTGGAGCTTCCCAATCCAGGATTGTTTGGATTTTGGGTTGGACCTGGCCTCCACCTATAAGGTGGCCCAAGTACACAACAGTTCCCTGCCCTATCTGGCACTTGGATGCCTTGATAGTTAGGTCTGCAGCTTGCAGGGCCTCTAAAATCTTCCCCAGGTGATCCAGCCAGGAAGAGTTAATTACAGCAATATCATCCAGATAAGCTGCACTAAAGCCTTTCAACCCAGCAAGGAGCTGATTCACCAACCTGTGGAAGGGGCAGGGGCATTCTTTAGACCAAAGGGCATCACAGTGAACTCAAAGTGACAATCAGGTAGGGAGAATGCTCTCTTTTCTTTAGCTCCAGGTGCCCTGCCAATCTGCCAGTACCCTGCAGTTAAGTCAAAGGTACTTAGGTATTTGGCAGCCCCTAATTTATCTATCAATTCATCAGCTCTGGGAATGGGGTGTGCACCTGTCTTGGTGACAGCATTGAGGCCTCTGTAGTCCACACATAACCTAGTTTCTCCCCATCCACCCTGTGGATGAGGTTTGGGGACTAGGCCCAATGGGCTGACCCAGGGACTCTCAGAAGGCTCAATGACCCCTAATTCCAGCATCTTGCTGACCTCAGCTTTGATGCTTTCCTTAACTTGGTCAGACTGGCGATAGATTTTGGTTTTGACAGCCAAGCTGTCTCCAGTGTCCAAATAGTAGGTATACCAGGGAGTCTGACCAGGGGTTAAGGAAAAGAGCTGGGCATACAGTTGCAGAACTTCTCTGCAATCAGCCTGCTGTTGGGTAGAGAAGGTGTCTGAATAGACAACACCATCTACTGAGCCATCTTGAGGGATGTAAGAGAGGAGGTCAGGAAGAGGTTCACTCTGTCTCCTGATCCTCATAAGTAACCATCAGCATGGTCACACTGAACAAGTTACTTACGTTCGGTAACGATGTATCTGTAAGAGATATACATTAGTTATAGATTTCTTACCTTAGAATTACCCCCAGGCGTCAGACTGGATCCGGAGAAATGATTTCATAGCAGTACCCCTGTGTGTCGGTATGTGGCGTCGGTCTACTTCACGTTCGTCGTCGTGGCTGCCGGGATGACGTTGTGGTGTCTACTTAGACGCTGCCCCTGCACGCCGACGTCAGACCTGACACGACTTTCCACACCAGAAGCGCAGAGCCATGCAAGACACTGGCCACTGGTACACAAAACTAGGGCCCTGTAAGGAAGTCCTTATCCCTAGAATCAGTTCACAGAACGGGGAGAATAAGTGGGGCGGTAAGGAATCTATAACTAATGTATGTCTCTTACAGATACATCGTTACCGAAGGTAAGTAACTTATTCATCTGAAAGAGACCATTAGTTATAGATTCCTTACCTTGGAATAGATACCCCAGCAATACCAACCCGGGAGGTGGGTCTGCGAACTAAGTTCATACCAGGAAGTCCTGGAGAACAGAATGGCGGAAAAAGCCGTCTCTACAGACCTGGCAGTCAAGGCAGTAATGCTTAGTAAACGTGTGCAGGGATGCCCACGTGGCTGCCTGGCAGTTGTCAACCAGTGGAACACCACTTCCCAAAGCAGTAGAAGCAGCCTTCGCCCTGGTAGAGTGGGCAGGCAGTTCTACTGGAGGTTCCTTTTTAGTCAAAGAATAACAGATCTTAATGCATAGGACAACCCATCGACAGGTGGCATGTTTATGCACTGCCCGACCTTTCTTGGCGCCCACATAACCCACGAAGAGTTGATAGTGCACCCTGAAGCCTTTAATGCGGTCAAGGTAGAAAGACACCGCACGTTTTGTATCCAGGCGGTGGAGTCTCTCCTCCTTTTTGGAAGGGTGTGGAGGCAGGAAGAAGGTGGGCAATGTGATGGTCTGACCTATGTGGAAAGAGGTAACCACTTTGGGCAGAAAAGAGGGCCTAGTACAAGGGACTACTTTGTCCGGATGGACAGCAAGAAAGGGAGGCCTGGAAGAGAAGGCTTGAAGCTCACTCACCCTGCGAGCAGAGGTGATGGTAAGCATGAAAGCATTATTCAAAGTAACAAGACCACAAGGACAATTATGTAGTGGCTCAAAGGAGCACACATAAGATAGGTGAGGACAAGATTGAAGTCCCACTGGGACATTACGAAAGGAGCAGGAGGAAAGAGATGAGTAATGCCCTTCAGAAATCTATTAACAATAGGGTGCTTGAAAAGAGAAGGTTGATCAGGAGTGGCTGAAAGGTGATCCACAACCTTTGCTGTGCACCATGCCACAAATTTGTTCCATCTACAGGCATATACCGTTTTAGTGGAGGGACGCCTGGCTGCCAAGATGACAGTACAGACTTCGGGAGAAAGGATGAAAGCGGTCAACTGTCACTACTCAATCTCCACGCAAGGAGGTGGAGACTGGACAGGTTCGGGTGGAGGACCGTCCCCTTCTGCTGCGACAGAAGATCCTCCCAAAGAGCTAGTCTGATCGGAGGATCAATGGCCATGCTCAAGAGATCAAGGTACCATACTCTCTGTGCCCAGTCCGGAGCCACAAGAATTACTTGAGCCCGGTCACGCTTGATCTGCTTCAGCACTCTGGGTTGAAGTGGTACAGGCGGAAAGGCGTACAGGAGGCCACAATTCCACTTGCAACGAAAGGCGTCGCCGAGCGAGTGCTGCCTTGGAAACTCCAACACGCAGAACTGCTGACATTGCGTGTTCTCTTCGATGGCAAATAGATCTAACCAAGGCTCTCCCCACTGCTAAAAGAGACCTAGCACCACCTCTGAGTGAAGACGTCATTTGTGATCCATCATGCACCGGCGGCTGAGTTCGTCCGCCCTGGCGAAGAGCCTCTTGACATAGAGTCCACGACCCCATCCCTGCCCTGTTTGTTGCTGTACCACATGGCGGTAGTGTTGTCCGTGAACACCTGCACTACTCTTCCTTTGACAGAGGGAAGGAATGCTTTCAGTGCAAGACAAATTGCCCGGAGTTCCAGAAGGTTGATGTGGAGCCCAGACTCCGCCGGAGAAGAGAGGCCTCTGAGCTCCGCCTCCCACATGTGGCCACCCCATCCCAGAAGCGACGCATCCGTCACTACTGTGAACTCTGGTTGGGGAAGGGAGAGGGATCTGCTGCTGACCCAGTTCTGGTTTGTGAGCCACCACTGCAATTCAGCCCCCCCCCCTGAGATCTGGACGACATCGGAAAGATCTCCCTGGTGCTGCACTCACTGGAACTTCAGGTCCCACTGCAGAGCCCATATATGCCATCTGGCATGATCCACCAGCAGGAAGTAGGAGGCTATGAGGCCCAGCATCCTCAGGGTCATTCTCACCAAAATCCGAGATAGAGGCGGAAACATCGGTAGGAGGATAGAACCGAAACTGCGCGGTGTCCAGAACCGCTCCGATTAAAAAGGAGCTTCTGAGAGGGAATCAGGTGTGTCTTCGGCATGTTGATAGAGAACCCCAGTGAATGTAGGAGGTCCGCCATAGCCTGGAGGTGGGAGACAACAGCGTGGGGGTGAGCCTGCCTTCAACAGCCAGTGGTCGAGATAGGGGAAGACTAGAACCCCTAATCTGCGCAGATGAGCTGCGACCACCGCCATCACTTTTGTGGACACCCGAGGGGCACTGGTAAGGTCAAAGGGGAGCACGATGAACTGAAAATGATAGTGGCCTAACGTGAACAATCGTTAACGCCGGTGGGCAGGCAAGAAGGGGATGTGAAAGTAAGCGTCCTGCAAGTCCAAAGCTCCCATCCAGTTTCCAGACCCGAGACAAAGTTACCATCTTCAACTTCCCATTCTGGAGGAAGCAGTTGATGTCCCTGAGGTATAAGATAGGTTGCAGGCCTTTGTACCTCTTGGGTACCAGAAAGTAGTGGGAGTAGCAACCACAACCTACTTCCGGCACAGGGATGCGTTCGATAGTTCCCTTGGCCAGGATAGCCATAACTTCCTGGAGTAGAAGGGCCAAATGAGCCTCCGACAAGTGATGGAGTGTTGGTGGCATGGAGGAAGTGGTAGTCTCGAAGGGGAGGGAGTAGCCCTTTCGGACTATCTGCAAAACCCACTGGCAAAACGTGATGTTTTGCCAGTGGGAGAGGCGATGGTGGATCCTCCCGCCCACTGGCAACTGGTGGCCCTGAAAAGTCAGACTTGGAAGGCTTGGAAGCTGCTGCGGGGGGGGGGGCCTTGGAGGGCTGGCCCCCTGACCCAAGACGTTGGGTCCTACGTCCCCTGCCGCGCATAGGCTGGGTAGCTTGCGCAGGCCTGTGGCTCTGGGTGAAGCGTGGTGGGGCACCCCTTCCGTAGCCACGAAAGGGGCAAACGGCAGACTGCATTAGACGAGAGGTGGCAGCGAGGCCCAAGGATCTGGCCATAGCTCAAGAGTCCTTGAAACGCTCAAGCGACGGTCATCAAAGGGCATGTCCAAAAGGGTCGATTGAACATCCCCAGCGAAGCCAGTGTATCTCAGCCAGGCGATGCGCCACAGGGCTACTGACATTTACATTTTTCTACCCAGCGAGTAGCGGTATCCAGCCCACACCGGATGGCAAACTTTGCTGTGTCTCTACCCTCTGCGACAGCACGGGTGAGCACGGTCTGGGCCTCCTCCGGGCAATGTGGCAGCACTTGCGCGTCCGTGTCCCACACAGAGTGTGTGTAATGGCCCAAGAGACATGCGGTGTTCACCGACTGCAGTCCTAAGTTGGCGGAAGAAAACATCTTCTTCCCAAGATGGAGCAGCTTCTTGGATTCCCTATCTGGGGGAGCAGTAGGGAACACTCCTTTGGATGTTGAGAGAGGAAAAGTGGGTCGCCAGTGGCTGGGCGGTGGCGTTGAGCAATCCTCCTTTTCATAGGAGCCCCTTTGTTAAGGTTGGACCAAGTGCCCAGAAGGATGTCAGTGAAGGAGTCATGAAAAGGCAACAGGGGCTCCGAAGAGGCCGCTGCCGGCTGAAACACCTCAGTCAGGAGGTTAGTCCTGACTGCCACCGTAGGAAGCTCAAGGCCCAAGGCCTCAGCTGCCCTACGCAACACCACCATAGGAGGCTCCCTGCTCCGTCGTCACGGTAGGGGGAGAAAGCATACCAAGGTCTGGGGAGGTATCCAGACCACTGGCATCACCCAACTCTTCTCGCCAGTCCGGCTCCTCAAGTTGGCCTGCTAGAGGGTCACCAGACATCTCCCAGTCCTCCTCAACCTCCTCTGGCTGCCAGTCACAGCGGTAGGGTACGCCAGGGATGAACAGCGGTACAAAAGTACTCGACAGCGCCGGTACTGACGTCGGTCCGGTGCCGTGTCCAGGTCAGGGGTGAGGCTGAGGTCAGGGGTAAGGCTGAGGACAGGGGTGAAGCTGGGGTCGACACCGGCTGGGCGTGCAGCCGGCGTCGCCAATGGAATCGGCGCCAGGGAAGGTACAGTGAGGTCGACCGGCGCTGATCAGGATCCAGGCTTGGATCCATGGGCGCCCTGTGGCTCCCAGGCCGGAGCCACTGGCATTGAAGGCCTAGGGCCCCCAGCCGAGTCCACGGGCCCGCAGGCACGCCGGTGGAGTCGGGCTGCCCAAAGATGGAGTGGTGGGGCTTTGTAAAAAGCACAAGGCTGGTCAGGGGAGGCTCCAGGTCCCGGAAAGGGAGGAAAGCGTGGAGCCGTCCCAGCGGGCTCCGAAGACAGAGCCGGGGAGCGGCAACGCTCCAGGTCCCTCGTTGCGTCGGCCGACGGACGGGGAGCAGGCGAAGAGCGCTGATGAGTGTGAAGACTTCAACATCGAATTGTGATGGTTACGCGACCGGTTCCACGACCATGACAAGGCTTGAAACCGGGGCGACGGCTGAACCTCCCTCGTGCACCATGAGTCGTTAAGACTCAAAAAAGATGTTGACAAAAGTCGAAAAACAGTTAGTCAAAAAGTGACTAGGGCCAAGCGTAATACAGCTAGGAAGTGGGGGGCTACATCCACGCCCACGTTGGAGGAATGGGAAAATGACCTTAATTGGTGCTGGCAAGCCGAGACAGTGATCTACAAAAGTAGAGGGTGCCCCAAGAAAGGAGAGAAAATCTGGGAAGCATGGAGGGTACACTGGGGTCTCTGAAAGGAAAGTGGGGAAAGTTTGTATGGTTTATGAATGGGGACTTCAGTGGCCAACATCTACAGTGCATTTAAATGTAAAAAAGATTGAAGCGACTATTAATTTGCTCTTTATATGTACGAACATGTCAAGGTTTAATAAAAAGATTTACAGGAGCCTAGCGCTTGACCAAGATGGCTGCGTGAGCTTTGAGCTCCCGAGACCCTCGCGCCCTCCGTCAACTATCCTGTTCTTCATCCTGTTTCTTATGCACGGTATCCTGCAGATGAGTCATCGCGGGGGCGATTGACGCTGCCCGGGCTAAAATCGCCCGCCGGGGACCGGAGTTGTGGACGACGGCAGATTGCGGCCTACCTCCGAGGGATGCCAGGAGCTCGCGTTGGCGAGATGCCCGGCCACTAATTGAACAACAGCGGGCCTGTGGGGTGTGAACGGGCGGATGTAGACCGCCGCACTTTCACTTTCACTTTCTCGCCCTTTGTTGGCTCCGGCCTGAGAGTGCTTCCTGAGGATCCACGGACATCTGGAGGACTTGTGCCCGACCCTGGTCGATGAGTGACGGTCCGGCCTGTCTCATTTAGCTGGGTGAGGGACGTTTCTCCGTAATTGCCTACATCGAGTCTGCAATGTCGGCCAAAGCAGAGGCTGACAAGCCGAAATTCAAGGCTATCAGGCGGGGAAGCTATACCCAATCCAACAATATGGATCGATATGCCCAGCAGAAGGGGTCGCCTGGTGGATCGGGACAGTCGCTGGAAGTACAGAAAGCTGACTCGTCCCCGGCCTCGGAGCTGTCGTTGCAGGATGTCATGGGGGCTATTGAGGGGATGCAAACATCGATCGGGCGACAGTTTGATGCCTTGGCACAAAAAGTGGACACGATTTTGGTCGATGTTAACTTGATACGCGCGGATTTGGCCAAAACCAATGAGCGGGTCAAGTCCCTGGGCCTCAAGACTACTGGCCTTGCGTATGATGTTTTGGGACTGCAGGTGGAGGTCGAGAAGCTGCGGACTGCTAGTGACCTCTCCGCCCGTCGGCTGGAGGAATTTGAAGGTCGGGCCAGGCGCAACAATGTGCACATTACTGGAGTCCCGGAATCCTCGGAGGAGCGCTCAGTGGACCTACTCGTTGAAGACTTGGTGGTGAACCATCTTGCGCCTAAGGGCCTTGGAAAGTTTTTTGCCGTAGAACGGGCTCACAGGGTGCCTGGCGGGAGGCCTAAGGCGGGAGCTCCCCCGAGACCGATTGTCGCCCGGATCTTCCATTTTCGAGATCGGGACGCTATCCTGCAAGCGTCGCGGGTGACGGGCCCGGTTCCTTTTCAGAACGCCTCTGTGAGCTTCTATCCTGATTTCACCCAGATGGTGCAGAAGCAAAGGCAGTGTTTCCTGGGGGTTAAGAGACGCCTTAGGGAGATGGATTTGAAGTAGGCTATGCTTTTCCCTGCCAGACTACGTGTGGTGTATGAGGATCGGACTTTCTTCTTCGACTCGCCTGAAATGGCCGGAGATTGGTTGGACGCTCTGCCACGGAGACGGACCGGCGGGGACTGTGTCACGGGAGTGGACAGTGGCCGGGCTGAGCAGGAGTGATGCCCCGGGTGTCAGGTTGTTTTGATTTTGCCCCGGACAATGACTTGTGGCTAACTGCAGAAATGGGGGGGTGGGGGAGGGCCGTTCGGAGCTCTTTCCTCCCTCGGGGTTCTTTTTGTAGATTTGTTTTTGATAGGGCGACAGGCACACTGCAAGTTGGGGGGGGCTTTGTAAGTTGACGCAGGGGTGCAGGGAGGGGGGAGGATTTGGGATGTTGGGGTGGTTGTTGGGGGGGTTTTTCTTGCAAGGCGTAGTAATGGTTGTCAGGATTGTTTGGTGATGGCTTTTCGGGGGGGGTGGAGGTCTCTTGGTGTTTGGGGATGGGGGGTAGGGGCCTAAATATTATTAGCTGGAATGTTAATGGCTTGGGTGATTGTGTTAAGCGGGGGATCGTCTTACAATTCCTGAAGCGGACCTCGCCTGATGTTGCCCTATTGCAGGAGACAAATCTTATAGGGAATATGTGTTATGCACTTAATAGAAAGGGTTACAAATTCATTGCCCACTCTGGCTTTTCATCGGGCTCCAGGGGGGCGGGCATACTTGTTCGAGCCTCACTGCCACTCGAGGTTGATTCCACCATTGTTGACGATAGGGGGCGGTTCGTAGCTGTGGCGGGGAGATGGGAGGGTAGAACGTTGGTATTGGTTTCTGTGTACGTTCCTCCGGCCCTGCAGGCCTCCACGTTTGCGGATCTGGGCAGGGCCTTGTTGGAACTCCCTGAGGGGCTGCTAGTGGTGGGGGGAGATTTCAATGCTGTTGGTTCTGGGCTGCTCAATAGGCACCCGCCCAGGGATACCGGGGGGGGCTCAGAAGTGGCTTCCTGACTTCATAGACACTTTTGGTTTGGTGGACTGCTGGAGACTCCGGCACCCCACCCAGAGTCAGTATACCTTTCACTCCGGGGCGCATGGTAGTCTCTCCCGGATTGATTACTTGCTCACCCTGGCTGCGCATGCCTCGCTAGTTTCTGAGGCTAGGCATATGGCACGTGGCATATCTGACCACTCGCCGGTGTGGGTCCGTTTCGACATTGGCCGGGTAGGAGGGGGTAGGGTGGCTCCTATTAACCCCTGGTACTTCCGTGACCCCAAGACGCGCAGGGCATTGCTGAAGGCAGTTGATCACTATTTTCAGGACAATCAGGATTCGGTTGATTCAGCGGTGTCTCTGTGGGAGGCGTTTAAGACCGTATTGAGAGGGGAGGCCCTCTCATTGGTGATGGCCGCCAAGCGACGGAAAGACGCCGAGGTGATACAGATTGAGGATGAGATCGCGGCTCTAGAGGTAACCCTGGAGGAGGAGGTTACAGCGGACACTCTGCATAATCTGAGTTTGAAGCAATCGGAGTACAGGGATCTGGCGGAGAATGCTGCCAAGACCCTTAGCAGGGAGCAGCAGGGCCGTCTGTATGATGTTGGGGATAAGGCCGGGAAACTGCTAGCTTGGTTGGACAAAAAAGAGCGGGTCAATAGAGTGGTGCCGGAGTTAACGATGGAGGAGGGAGAGGTTGTTACTGACCCCGAAGGTATAGTCCAGCGTTTCTCGGATTATTTCTGCGTAGTGTACACCTCGGTTTCGGACAGGCCGACTGCGGACTCGTGTGACCTTTTGCGTGATATCGCTCTGCCCTGCCTTTCTGACGTAGATAGGGACGACCTAGATGGTGATATAACGGTTGATGAAGTAGCGGGTGCTATTCAGGCGTTGAACTCGGGTAAGGCCTCCGGTCCGAATGGTTTGCCTATTGAATTGTACAAGCTTTGTCCGGATAAGGTCGCTCCTCACCTGCGCGCCATGTTCGTGGAGGCGCGGGTGAATGGGTCTCTGCCGCTTGATCAACGACTGGCAACCATAGTGGTGATACATAAGGACGGTAAGCCTCGGGACAAGTGTAGTTCCTATCGGCCGATATCGCTTCTTAATGCTGAGCCGAAAATCCTCGCTAAGATCCTGGCGAACCGCTTGGTCCGGGTGCTTGAGGATTTGATCCACCCGGACCAATCGGGCTTCATTCCGCATCGTAACACTGCATTAAACCTTAGGCGTCTCCATGGGGTGATTGCTAGGGCGGGCACGCTGCGGGAGCCGGCTATTGTGGCGTCTCTTGACGCCACGATGGCGTTTGATACGGTGGAGTGGGCATACCTGTGGGCTGTGCTAGCCAAGTTTGGCTTCGGGCCTGGTTTTGTGGACTGGGTGAGGTTGCTTTACGAGGGTCCCCTTGCTAGTGTTGTGGTAAACGGGAGGGCGTCCAAGCCGTTCAAGCTTGGGAGGGGCACCCGGCAGGGTTGCCCCCTGTCGCCTTTGCTGTTCGCCCTTGCTCTTGAACCGCTGGCGGCGTGGATACGATGGCATCCGAGTATACGTGGGCTTCGATGGTCGCCCGATCACGAGGACCGTATCTCACTTTACGCCGACGATATCCTATTATACCTCGCCTCGCCCCAGAAGTCTCTCATAGTGGTTTGCGACGTCTTGACTTCTTTTGGTAGGAACTCGGGCCTTGTTATCAATTGGGGAAAGTCATATCAGTATGTTTTGTGTGGCGATGTTCCGCCTGTCCCCCGAAACTGTTCGATCCAGATCGCCCAGCAGGGCTTCCGGTATCTAGGGATTTACATCTCCACTGACTCCATCTTGCAATATGAGAAGAATCTGCTCCCCCCCCTGGCGCGTCTGCGGCGGGATGCGGCGGGCTGGCGGCGGTTGCCGCTCTCCCTCCTCGGGCGCGCCACGTTGTTTAAAATGATGTCTCTTCCCCGTTTCCTCTATGCCTTGCAGAATACCCTTGAATGGGTCCTGACTAGTTACTTTCGAGAGGTCGAGAGCCTCCAGCGTTCGCTATTGTGGGACGGGCGGCGGCGCATAGCGATCGCTAAGTTGACGCTCCCGTGGTACGACGGTGGTATTGCGCTTCCGGACATTCGAAGATACTACTGGGCCACCCAGTTGTGTGCGATTAATCATGGTGTCTATGGCTCGGCGTTGAGCCCCGGCTATGCCATGGATCGGTGGTTACTGCGTGGTGGTAATTACCACAGAGCTTTGTACTCGAAGTCGTTGGACTCGTCCCTTACGGGGCCCACTGGGGTGGCGGTGCGGGTGTGGAAGTTGGCGACGGACTCCCTGGGTTGGGGGGGCAGGCTTACCCTCGCTACCCCGTTGTTTGATTCTGATATTCTGGGGAAGCTTTGGCATACAAAAGGGTTAGAGAAATGGGACTTGATCGGTATCTCCAGGGTCGGAGACTTGCTGGCTCAGGGCAGGGTGAAGTCCTTTGAGGAGCTGCAGAAGGAGTATGAGCTGGGGAGCACTGAGTTTTTCCGCTATGCCCAGGTGCGTCACGCCTTGCGGTCAGTCCTCGTAGAAGGTGAGAAGGTGCCTGCGTCCTCTCCGTTGGAGGACCGAATTCTGGATGGCCATATGCCGGAGAGCGCGATCTCTCTCATCTATAAGAAGCTGATTAATGTCCGGGCTGACCTTCTTCGGGGGTTGCGGGATCAATGGACTAGGGATGGCTTCGAACTGGATGACGAAGATCGAAGATTGGCAATATGCAGTTTCTTCTCCTAGGAAGGTTGCGATTCCGTCGCGTCTGCGGCTGGTGCAGCTCAAAATACTCCATCGAGTCTACGTGACAGGTCCTAGGTTGGTCCGTATGGGTTTATCTGAGGAGGGTTTATGTAAGCGAGGCTGCGGCATGGTGGGTACCTTCTTACATATCATCTGGGAATGCGGCGTGATCGTGGAGTTTTGGAGGCGAGTCCATGCAGTGATGGGGGAGGTGATGGGCATTGTCATGCAGCCGGAGGCGCGGTGTTTTCTCTTGAACGTCTGGGGTCCTACCGATCTTGATGACGCACAGACTCAGTGGGTGACCCTGGGGAACATGGTGGCTAAGCGGGACATCGCGCGCCTGTGGGGCTCTGCTGGGCCTCCTGCGCTGGCAGCGTGGAAGGAAAATATGGATTGGAGCATGCTCAGGGAAAAGACAGTGTATTGTGCTAGAGGGCGCCCTCGGAAATGGCATGCAGTATGGGGGCGATGGAACCACTACAGGGGGGACATATGTCTGCCCCCTGATCCGGATCCGCCTGAGGAGCAACTTTCCCCTTGACATTCTTTCCGGCTATGTATTTATTGTTGATGACTGATTGCCTTTTATGAGTCTCTGCTTTCCCCCTCCCTCCTCTCATTATAGCTTTGTTTCTGGTGGACGAAATGGGACTAGCTCTCCCTGATGGGCACCCATCATGTGCATTCGAAGCTTATCGCCTTGCTAGTGTTTGGTTTGTGTTTGTGTTTATTTAAAACTGAACCTTTTCTGATTCTCCTTTCAGTGCAGTGCGAACGCTTTTCTGTGTTGCTCAACTTAAGCTGCCGAACCTCCGGGTTGTCGGCTGAATAGCTGTGTTCCGGATTTACTGAATAAAAGTTTTTTTAAAAAAATAAAAAAAATAAAAATAAAAAGATTTACACAAAAAAAATGACTAGGGGCCCGCTCTCTCCGGATCTGCGCTAGCTGGCACGGAAAAGGAAGAACTGACGTCAGCGCGCAGGGCGACGTCTAAGTAGACACCGCGACGTTATCCTGGCGACCACAACGACAAGCGCGGAGTTGACCGACGCCACCTACCGACGCGCAGGGGTACTGCTAAGAAATAATTTCTCCAGATCCAGTGTGACGCCAGGGGTTAATTCTAAGGTAAGGAATCTATATCTAATGGCCTCTTTCAGATAGCCCTCTCACAATAGAGTTTGAGGCAGTTCACAAGTATCACTCTTTTGGAGGACCTGCAAGTGCCCAGGTCTACCAAGTAGGTGACTTTGCTCTCTTTTTCTAGCATAGGGTAAGGGCCACTCCATTTGTCCTTGAGATCCCATGATACCACTGCCTCCAAAACCCACACCTGTTGCCCTGGTTAAAATTCTACAAGGGAAGCTTTATGGATATATCAGAGCTTCTGGAGCTCCTGACTGGCCTCAAGATTCTTTAATGCTTTCTGCATGTACTCTGCCATCCTGGAACGAAGGCCTAGTACATAGTCCACCACATATTGTTTTGGTACATGATGGGGTGTCTCCCATTCGTCTCTCACAAGTGAGAGTGGTTCCCTAACAGGGTTGCCGAACATAAGTTCAACGGGTGAGATCCCTACTCCCTTCTGAGGCACCTCCCTGTAGGTAAAAAGCAGGCAGGGCAACAGAAGATCCCATTTCCTTTTGAGTTTTTCAGGGAGTCCTATTATCATTGCCTTTCAATGTCTTGTTGAATCTTTCAACAAGGCCATTGGTTTGTGGGTGGTAAGGTGTTGTGAACTTGTACATCACTCCACACTCATCCCACATGTTTTAAGTATGCAGACAAAGTTCGTACCTCGTGCTGATTCTACCTACTTAGGAAACCCTACCCTGGTGAAGACACCAATGAGGGCCTTGGCTACCACAGGGGCTGTAGTAGTCCTAAGGGGAATTACTACAGGATAACTAGAAGCATGATCCACTACTACTAGTATGAACTAGTTTCCTGAGGCTGTGGGAGGTTCAAGTGGACCCACTATATCCACTCCTACCCTCTCAAAGGGTACACCAACTACTGGGAGTGGAATTAAGGGGACCTATGGGTGTCCTCCGGGCTTGCCGCTGGCTTGACAGGTAACACAGAAGCTTACAAACGCCTTCCCTTTTTGGGCCATCTGGGGCCAATAGAAGTGGGTGACCAATCTTTCCCAAGTTTTGGTCTGGCCCAGATGCTCAGCTAGGGAGATGTCATGAGCTAGAGTGAGTAGAAGAACAAGTTATTTCCCTTCGGTAACAATATATCTGTAAGAAACATTGGTTAGTTATAGATTCCTTACTTTAGAATTCCTTATCTTAGCATTACCCCAGGCATCATACTGGATCCGGAAAGTTTTTTCGTCAGCAGTATCTCTGCGCGTCGGAAGGGGGCGTCGGTCGACTCCGCGTCCGTCGTTGGCGTCATGGTCGCCGGGATGACATCGCAGCAGCTACTTAGATGCTGCCCTCACGCGCCGACGTCACGATGTTCCGCGCCAGAAACACAGAGCCATGCAAGACGCCGACTACTGGTGCACAAAACTAGGGCCCTGAAAGGATAACCTTAACCCTAGAAATCAGTTTGCAGAAGGGGGAGGATGGGTGGGGCGGTAAGAAATCTATAACTATCTAATGTTTCTTACAGATATATCATTACCGAAGATAAGTAACTTGTTGATCTGAAGGAAACACGTTAGTTATAGATTCTTTACCTTAGACTAGATACCCTAGCAATACCAACCCCGGAGGTGGGTCTGTGAACCAATATCACACGAGCAGGTCCTGGAGAACAGAACGGCCAAAGAAGCCGTCTATCCGGATCTGGCTGTCCAGACATTGGTGTTTCGTGAACGTGTGCAGTGATGCCCACGTAGCTGCCTGACAGATGTCATTCAGAGGAACTCCTCGTCCCAAAGCAGTAGTGACTGTCGTCACCCCGGTGGAATTGGCACGTAGCCCCACTAGAGGCTACTTTTTAGCCAGAGAATAGCATGCCTTAATACACAAAATGACCCATCGAGAAATGGTTCGCTTGTGTACGGCCCAACCTTTCTTGGCGCCCACGTAGTCAACAAAGAGTTGGTCATCCACCCGGAACTGTGTTGTGTGATCCAGATAGAAAAAAAGTGCACGTTTTGGGTTCAGACGGCGGAGCCTCTCCTCCTCTTTCGAAGGATGCGGAGGCGGAAAGAAGGTGGGCAAAGTGATGGTCTGCCCGATATGAAAGGCAGTGACAACCTTGGGGAGGAAGGAGGGACGAATCCTGAGAACCACCTTGTCCGGATGGACAGACAGGAAAGGAGATTTGGAGGAAAGGGCCTGGAGCTCACTCACTCTTCTGGCAGAGGTGATGGCTACCAGGAATGCAGTCTTTAGCATCAGAAGCCGCAAAGGACAGTTGTGAAGTGGCTCAAAGGGAGCACACATTAAAAAGGTTAAGACTAGATTCAAGTCCCACTGTGGCATAACAAAGGGAATAGGAGGAAAGAGATTAGTTATGCCTTTCAAGAAACGATTAACAACCGGGGACTTGAAAAGGAAAGGCTGATCTGAAAGCCGAAGGAAGGCAGAGATGGCTGAAAGATACCCCTTGAAAGTGCCCAGAGCAGAGCCCTGCTAGGCTAAAGAAAGAAGAAACAAGAGAACCTCAGAAAGAGGGGCAGAAAGGGGATCCACAGCCTCTGCTGTGCACCATGCCACAAACTTGCTCCACTGGCAGGCATATACTGTCTTAGTGGAGGGACACCTGGCTGCCAAGATTACATTGCAAACTTCAGGAGGCAGGTCAAAAGAAGTCAACTGCCGCCGCTCAATCTCCATGCAAGGAGGTGGAGGCTGGACAGGTTCGGGTGAAGGACCGTCCCTTGTTGCTGCGACAGAAGATCCTCCCGAAGAGGCAGTCTGGTCGGAGGATTGATGGCTATGTTGAGCAGCTCGGGATTCCAGACTCTTCATGGCCAATCCGGAGCCACAAGGATGACTTGGGCCCGGTCATGCCTGTTGTTCTTCAGCACTCTGGGCAGAAGTGGTATAGGCAGAAAGGGGTACAACAGACCGCAACTCCACTCACAACGAAAGGCGTCGCCTAGCGAGTGCCGCCTTGGAAGTTCCAGGGCTCAGAATTGCTGACACTGCGCATTCTCTTCAGTGGCGAATAGATCTAACCAAGGCTCTCCCCACTGTCGAAAAAGACCTTGCACCGAGTGAAGATGCCATTCGTGATCCATCATGCACCTGTGGCTGAGTTCGTCCGCCCTGGCCTTCAAGGAAACTGCCAGGTGTTGAACCACCAGGGATATGCCCTGATGTTTCAGCCATGTCCAGAGGCGGAGGGCCTCCTGACATAGGGTCCGCCCTGTTTGTTGCAGTACCATATGGCGATGGTGTTGTCCGTGAACAAGTGCACTACCTTTCCCCGGACAGAGGGAAGGAATGCTTTGAGTGCAAGACGAATCGCCTGGAGCTCCAGAAGGTTGATATGGAGCCCGGACTCCGCCGTAGACCAGAGTCCTCTGATCTCTGCCTCTCCCATGAGGCCGCCCCATCCCAGAAGGGACACATCTGTCACCACTGTGTGTTCTGGTTGGGTAAGGGAGAGGGATCTGCCATCAAACCAATGCTTGTTCGTAAGCCACCACTGCAATTGTCGAGGAGATCTTGACGCAATCCGACAGATTCCCTGATGCTGCGCCCACTAGAACTTCAGGTCCCACTGCAAAGACCGCATATGCCACCTGGCACGATCGACCAGCAGGACGCAGGAGGCCATGAGGCCCAGCAGCCTCAGAGTCATCCTGACTGAAAATCGGGATAGAGGCTGAAAGATCGGAATTATAGCCCAAATATCCCGGACATGTTTTTCGGGAGGATAAACCCGAAACCGCGTCGTGTCCAGAACCGCTCCGATGAAGAGGAGCTTCTGAGAGGGAATCCAGTGCGACTTCGGCACATGGATGGAGAAGCCCAGCGAATGCAGGAAGTCGGCCTTAGTCTGGAGGTGGGAGACTACAGCCTGGGGCGAGCCCGCCTTCAGCAGCCAGTCGTCGAGATAGGGGAAGACTGGAACCCCTGATCTGCGCAGATGAGCTGCGACCGCCGCCATCACTTTCGTGAAAACCTGAGGGGCGCTGGTAAGGCCAAAGGGGAGAACGGTAAACTGAAAGTGCTCGTGGCTTACGGTGAACCGCAGGCCACGCCGGTGGGCCAGCAGGAAGGGGATATGAAAATAAGCGTCCTGCAAGTCCAACGCTACCATCCAGTCTCCAGGGTCGAAGGCAGACGAGACCTTAGCAAGCGTCATCATCTTGAACTTCTCCTTCCGGAGGAAGCGGTTGACATTCCTGAGGTCCAAGATAGTACGCAGAACCTTGTCCTTCTTGGGTACCAGAAAGTAGTGGGAATAACAACCACAACCTACTTCTGGGGCAGGAACGCGCTCGATGGCTCTCTTGGCCAAGAGAGCCAAAACTTCCTGTTGGAGAAGGCCCAGGTTATTCTCCGACATGCGGTGATATTGAGGTGGCATAGCAGGAGGGGTAGCCTCGAAGGGGAGGGAGTAGCCCCTTTGGAATATTTGCAGAACCCACCTGTCAGACGTGATGGTGCACCAGTGGGGGAGGTGATAGCGGATCCTGCCACCCAGTGGCGTTTGATGGGCCTAAAAAGTCGTACTAAGAGGGTTTGGAGGCTGCTGCAGAGGGGGGGTTGGTGGACTGGCCTGCCCGCTGGCCCCCTGAACCACGGCGTTGGTTCCAACGTCCCCGGACGCGCGAAGGTTGGGAAAATTGCTGTGGCCTGTGGCTCTGGGCGGGACATAGTGGGGCACCCCTTCCATAGTCACAAAAGGGGCGAAAAGCAGACTGCGCTGGGCGACTGGAGAGGCCCAAGGACTTGGCCGTAGCCCGTGAGCCCTTGAAACGCTATATAGCGTTGTCCGCTTTGTCACCAAAAAGGCGACGGCCATCAAAGGCCATGTCCATCAAGGTGTTCTGGACATCCCTCGAAAAGCCAGTCGACCTCATCCAGGAGTAGCGACGAAGTGCTACCGACATTGAAATTGTCCTGCCCAGAGAGTCGGCGGTATCCAGCCCATAACGAATGGTAAAATTCGCCGCATCCCTCCCGGCAGCGACAGCCTGGGAGAGCACTGTCCAGGCCTCCTCCAGACACTGAGGCAGCACCTGCGTAACCGTATCCCACACAGAGTAGGAATAACGGCCCAATAGACATGCAGTGTTTACCGACTGCAGTCCCAAGCTGGGAGAAGAGAACATTTTCTTCCCACGATGGTCCAGCTTCTTGGATTCCCTTTCCGGTGGAGCGGTAGGGAATGATCTTTTTGTGCTTCGACTTACCCGACCCCGAGTGCTAAGACTTCGATGACCTGGATGAGTGGTGATGGCTCCATGACCGGTCCCTCGTGACCGGGACCTCGAACGGCGCAGAGCCGACTGCCGGCGCTCAAGCAGCTTTCGGGACCGCTCCCACAAAGCTTTCGGAGCCATCGACGGCAGTCGGAGCACAACTTGGGGTCGTGGTCACGCTCCAGGCAAAAGAGGCACATGCGGTGCGGATCTGTAACCGACATCAGTCGGTTACAAGAACCACATGAGTTGAAACCGGGCATCCCTCGTGCACCAGGAGTCGTACACTCAAAAAGACATCGACAAAAGTCGCTCAAAAAGGTCAGTCAAAAAGTTACTGGCGGTACCGCTCTCTCCGGATCTGCGCTGGCTGGCGCAGAAAAAGAAAGAACTGACGTCTTGCATGAGGGAGGCATCTAAGTAGCTGCCGCAACGTCATACCGGCGACCAAGACGCCAACGACAGACACTGAGGCGACCGACGCCACCTTCCGATGCGCAGAGGTACTGCTGACGAAAAAACTTTCCAGTCTGACACCTAGGGGTAATTCTAAGGTAAGGAATCTATAACTAACGTGTTTCTTTCAGATACTCCCTATACAGCAGAGGTACTACCACTCTCTGTCACTCACTGACATCTCCATGCTCCTGTGCAGCAGCTTGCTGCCTCAGTCCTTCAAGAGTGGGGCAGACCTGCTGCCCAAGACACAGCTGTTCCTTAGAGGGTCCCCCTGGTCCCATGAGCTCTACCTCGTAAGGTTTAAGCTCCATGGGCTCAGTTCCCTCTGGGGCTGACAAGTCCTCTCCCTGAGGAGAGGGGTCCTGATAGTTTTGCTGTATGGAAGCTCTATCACTAGTCTTCCTACCTTACCTCTTGGGATGCTGGGTCATCATTTCAGGCTCCAACTCTCCTTTTTCACCATGTGCTAGGCATTTTATTCTTGTTTTGACATACCCTATCTCAGGGATTTGCAGCATTCCCGCATGTGTCTTTCATTCCACCTCAGCCCATGCTGAGGTTTCCAGATCATTTCCAAGTAGACAGGCAGCTGTGCACTTTGGAGAGACCACTACCTGGTTTCAGGTCAGTAACCCCACCTCAGTCTAATATCACCATAGTCGTGGCATGGTTAGCAGTGACACTGCCAGCATTGGTAACTAGATATGTTTTTCCAGTTAGGTATTGCTGTGGGGAAACCAGTGTATCTCTCACCATGATGACACAGGCACCTGTATCTCTCAGGGCTTCTATCTTAGTCCCATTCACTAAGTGGTATTGCAGATATTTCTTTAAATTAGAATGCCAGACAGCCAAAGTGGCCAACCCTCCCTCCCCTTCAGAGACTAAAATAGCATCAGTGTGGACCCTGATTCAATTTGGGCACACTATTGATCCCATCTGGAGATTTTCCATACCAGTAGACTGGGGTACTAGGGGCTGGTTAGTTGGGACAGGCAGGATCTATAGTTTTGTGTCCCTTCTTGTTGCAGGCCTTTGAAGGATCAAGATTCTTCCCCTTGTACCTACTAGTGGGATGGGAAGAGTTCTTAGGCCCACCCCCTGACCAGTGTTTTGGGGCCCTTTAGAAAACTCTTGTATTGTCTCTTTGGTTTTCTCAACCTTTTTCCCCTGGGGAGGCTTGTGACCCCTTTCTTTTGGTCACCCTCAGTGGTTGTCTTTGTTACTCTTGTCTTTACCCAGTGGTCTGTCTTCTTTCCCAATTCTTGGGGAGAAATTGGACCTAGGTCTACCAGATACTGATGCAACTTTTCATTGATGCAGTTACTTAAAACGTGTTCCTTCATAAACAAATTATACAGTCCTTGAAAATTCTGCACTTTACTTCCAGTCAACCAGCCACCTAGTGTCTTTACTGAGTAGTCTACAAATTCCATCCAGGACTGACTCTGGGAATTCTGAGCCCCATACATTTAATTCTGTACTCCTCAGTTGTGAGTCCAAATCCCTCAATCAGGGTGCCCTTCATGAGTTTCATAGGACTCTGCTTCTGATCCACTAAGGGTCAGAAGTCTGTCTATGCACTTACCAGAGAACAGTTCCCAAAGGTGTGCCCCCAGTGAGATGTCCTCACCTTTCTGGCTTCATGAGCCCTCTCAAAGGCTGTGAACCACTTGGTGATGTCACCACCATCCTCAAATTTAGGGAAAATCCCTTTGGAGATTTTAGGATCATAGGATCCTTTCTTTTCTTGCCTTTTTAAATTGCTGCTAGCATTGATGGGTCCTAGGATCATCTCTGCTCTCTCTTTCTCTAGAGCTAGGAGCCTTGTTTCTAGGACTGGTCTTTTGGTCATGCTTGCTAAAAGGACATCCTCCTAGGTGAAGTTCTCCTCATTGTCTGGTTTGCAGTTGGCCCTACCTCTGTAGGAGCCAGACCAGTAACTCTTGGGTGCGGAGGGTAGGACACAAAGTTCCCATCCTCCCTAAGTAGTTGAGGTGGTTGGTCTAAGACTACATCATCCTCACTACTTACCCATTCTCCTGAAGGTCTTCACTTTTTTCTGTGGGGTGGTCCCTTGCATACCCTGACAGAAACTCCTGGAGTTGTATTCTGGTATGGGTGGACCCAGTTCGTACTTGCTTAGCCTTGCAGAGAATCCTTAACTCTCTAACCTGCAGGTTGGAGTAAGGGGTGAGGTTGAGCTCCTTAGCCATATTCCCTGTGTTGCCCATTATATTTCTAAAGTGGGGTTCTTTTCAGAAGACCTACACTAACAGTTCTATATACTTCCCTCCCTAATTTCAGTGACTTTTTCTAAAAAGGCTACAGGGATTTTTATTATTTGGAAAAAAATAGTCAATTCAAAAAAATGAGTTGAACTAAAGTAAATTTTTGGATTCTTGACATGTGATCAGAAGTTGACCAAGTTAGTCCAATAAATGCAACACTTTACATCCCACCGCTGCCACCAATTTAGGAAGCTGGCTCTGTATATACTATACCAAAGTAATGTATATTTGCACAGAGTCCAGGGAGTTCACAGAGGCTAAATTTGGTAAGTACTAACAACTCACTTTGTGGTAGCGTGGGCGAGCAGTTAGGATTATCCAGAGGGTGTGTTAAGCACTTATTGTATTCACTCAATCAAGACTGAAGGAACACACTCAGAGACTGAATCCAGACCAATTGGGTAAGTATAAAAAAGGTATACTTAAGTTTTATTTTTAGAACCAAGCAGGACTTGGCACAGGTAAGTAAAATATACTCTCAAATACAGGACCTCACAAGGAAATGCAGCTGTGGTTGAATCTGAAATAGTTACAGGTTGGTATTGATTCAAAAAGCAGTTTACATTACTCAATAATTACTTTTAGAATACTTTTCAGTTACTTGTAATCACTTTGAGTACTGGGGGTAGTATGCCTAGATACCACACACAAGGATCTCACAATACAAGGTTAGTAAAAAATTTTTTGGCTTGAGTTAAAGTTACTATTTTCCCTATACAAAACAACAGTTCAAACACTTAGAACATTTTAGGCCCAACATCTTATAACATGGGTTGCTATCGGGGAAAAATGGTTATCAATTTCACAGATAAGTAAAAGTCTACAAGTGTGAGTTTTGGGGGTTAGGACCAATGTTCCCTCAAATTTTTTTCCTTTGTGTGTGGCAGTGTAAGATTTCTGTGCACTGCAGACACGTCTGTGTGCACCAAGGAAATGATCATACATGTGAGCATTGCGCTCAGTTATATAAATCTGTGACCATCAACTCTGCAAACCTTTATTTACAAAAATAGCAAAAACAGGGGCATTTCACATATACATCTAACTTTAAAAGGGACTTCTGACAGTTGTGCAATATAGATACATTCCGATTTGACATGAATTGTTTACTCCAGTGGCACCCACACCCTAGGTTTAAAAAAGGACAGGACTCAGAAGGCTGTAGCATTATAGGATTTAGCTGAAGTAAAATTAGTGTCCTGGTGACAAAAACCTGGAAGGGTTAGAGCTGGTTAATGCAGCCTGTATGGCCTCTTGAGAGTGGGTTTGAATGGTGGTAAACAGTATGCAATAAGAAAACATACCTCAATGCGATCCTAATGACGAACAAGTCATAAGGCACTAAAAATGGGGTGGTCATCTCACCTGGAAGAGCGTGAGCCTCTTTTCCATGGAGTTTTGGCTCATCAGTGTGATCATGGCCAGGTAGGAGTAAGGGTCTCGGCATGGCATCTGTTTTTTTTGTTTCTTCTACTTCACTTTCTGCTTCTGGCCTTGCTCCCCACGAGTCTCGCCCCCCTTTCCCACCTGAGCCATTTCTTCCCAGGGTCTCCTCCTTCATGGAATCAAGGACCTCCAGGGTGCTAGGTCTGTTGATCTTGAACTCCACATTGTCTACTTTCTTATTAAATGTGTCCACCAACCCCATCAGTGTCCCACACTCCTGAAAAGATCCACTAAACCAAAGACCAAATGGAATTGCTATCTGCTGATCCATCAGGAATCTGGGACCGCAGGTGAAAGTATTTTTCTCATCAGACTAGTGAGTCCCAAACAGGACAAAAAGTGTCTGATTTTTGTACAATTTCAAATAGCTTCACTTAGGCTGTCAAAGTAGAGTTTAAGCAGGTACTGGTATCAGACTGCACATCATTGAGTGCTTTTGCATGGAATCATTGAATTAAAAAATTGGGTGTTCCTAATTTACAATAAGCATAAGACACAGCCTATATTTGAGACTTGATTGTAGGGTGGTAATCTGCAAGAAGACTGGTAAGGGTAAAATGAGGAATTCAGTGCGGAAGTAGTTATGAGAAGTGTGTCATTTTATACCCTCAGATTACAATGGATGAATTTTTTTATGCTCCAGTACTCACCATCTTATTGAGTTTGATTGGTAAATATGAATAGAAGGAAATGTGGATGCTAGCACCTAACTACACAAATATAGTATTAATTATGTCACTTTTTACTCATTATGCGGTATCACATAAATATGATTTAGTGTTGTACTTGTTACACACACACACACGTATTGCTCCCTAATGTAAAGTAGAGGATGTAAGTAAATTTCATTAATACGAACCACCTTAGTCATTGTATGTCAATTGTGACAAAATGAACCAGTATTTTCTATGCTTTGATTTTTTTATATGCTCAGATTTCTGCACCCAAGCAAGCTCAGGTTTTAAGTGGTTGTTTATAATGGGCCACAATGGAGAGCTCTGAAGTGAGGCTGATGGAGGTGTGAGATTCGCACAATGTCTGTCAATGGGTCCAAATGTTGTTCAGAATACTGTGCAACCAATTGTTGGTCCCTCTGCAGAGCACACAAACCAATGCTACTATTGGAACTGTGAATACAAGCAAAAGTGTGTGATGGAGATACAAAACACCTTAAACAGCTAAAGTAAACGAAAATGCATTTCTTACAGGTAAGGGGGTGATTGCACTACACCTTCAACAAATCCCAGTAGCAGTTACACTTCTGTTTCCCATGCCCCTTTTAGAGACTATGGGAGATATTCACAAAGACTTATCTCAGATTTATCTCCACCTTAACGCATCAAAATTGGAGATAGATTTAACACCCCATTCACAAGCTGGTGCAAACTGCAGACAACGCCAGTATTCCAGCGATAACTGCCCCAAAATGTATCTCCACGGTGGACACCACCAACCAACCCTAATGAGATGCAGAGTAGGCGTTCCCGTGCAAAAACACACGAAAAAACCACAACACCACTTTCACAACGAACTCCCAGATCTGCGATGCGAACCAAAAACAGGAGATAAGCCGCGGTAGCAGCAGGGAATTAACACCTGCCTTCTGCTGGTGTTAAGCAGGACGACTACCTGCAGCATAAAAGGGAGCCCAGCCAAGAGCCACACCGAAACACCCACAGATGCCATGGACACAATGATCATGCAACGCGGATACCCATGAGGGCCACAACACCCACCGCAACCACCCCAGTCCCGCCACCACCCCCAGGACCCGTCCCCCTCCTCCCCCAGGAACACCACAGAGGCAGCGTACACAAAGCCAGCTGATCCACCTGAAACACACCTGCCACCCAGAACCAACGCCAGAGGAGGACATTGCCCACCACATGCCCAAAAGGACAACCATGCCCTGCATTCTGACCCACATCCCCCACCTGCTGATGGTATCAACCCCACGGACAACCAACATCCCACCGCAGACAAAGCTGCCAGCTGCACAGCACATGCCGGCCTCTGGTACCATCCAACCCACAACTGCCAGAGTCGGAGGAGTCCCTCAGCCAGGCCCATCCAAGGTCATCACACCTGTCCTGGATGCCAACATCAACCTGGTACCCCAGCACCCCCACATCACCCACACTGCACAGGAGCAGCTGGAGACCAAGCAAGGCCCCTACGCCATAGCTGGATTCCCTCACATGTCAGGGACAATCAACTGCACACATGTACACCTCGTGCCCCCTGCCCACACTGCACACAGCTACCACAACAGAAAGCACACACATACCATGAATGTGCAGGCAATAGTGGACCGCCCGGGACTCCTCAACATTGTCTTGGCCAACTCCCCACGCAAAATGCATGAAACTCACATCTCCCGACAGTCCATCATCACACAGCGCTCCCAGGATGACACACATGGAAATGCAGTGCCCGTTGTTAAGTCCAAAATATACACACCACACACTTCCAGCCCACAGTCATGCAACTCACGACACTGCCAATGGGCATGCAGCACAACTACATTCAACATGACACACAATATGCCAACCGACCAGACACGACAACACGACTCCATTGGAAATCCTGCCTTGCCATGCCCACAACCCAGCCACGGCATGGTACCGCAGACACACAATAACAGCATGTGAGGAGAGGCATGGAGCAGGCATGTGCAAGAGCAGCAAGTGACTAAGGAATGTGAACCTACCCAATGCCAGGTGTGGCGTGGAGGTGCCACAGTGCAAACCACAGAAATGACTAGGGGGAGATCAACTGCTGGTGCATGAAGTGTAGTAGCCAGTGGACGCTACCATGTCCCCACAGGCTGTGGGGCAGAATGCGGAAATGTCTCACGCCACGTCCGCCCCGCATGCGCGTGCCTAGCGGGTTAGACCTGTGTATGCCAGGCCTGCGTAGGGGTGTGAACAAAAAGCCCGTCGCACTGGTCGTGGTTCTCATTCGGAATGGACAACAGGTCTGACAGGGCAGTGCCTCTCAGCCCGCCACGAGTCCTGTGCCGAGCGTGTCAGGGCCTGCATCCCTGTGCGCCTGCTGCAACCCGGGCCGCTGGTCCCCAGACCTGTCATGCCTGCCCCAGCGCACCAACGAGGTTCCGGTCACCTGCCTACACCGGCGTGTGTCAGAGAGGGCCCACCACGTGCCGGTGCAAGCTCCAAGTACCAGTCCCGCAAACTCTGCAGCCTCCGCAGACCATCGCTGGCCACCCTGACGCTGGCCCACATTACTCCTTTCTCATTGACATACTCCACCAGCGTCCCCTTCGGCCCAGTAGGTCCCACATGCGGAACTGTGTCCTGAGTCCTGAATTGCAGTGACTCAAAGTCCGTGGCAGCGGCCACAGCACCAGACTCCCTTCGATCAGTGAGGCATAATTCCATATCGCAGGCCTGCGACATGTGGTGCCACTAACCCTGTTCAAAGCAAGCCAGCAACATGTGGTGCCACTAACCCTGTTCAACGCAAGCCGGCGACACATGGATGAGGGCTCAGGCCTACCCTGCGGACCAGTAGGTCCCCCATCCAGCACATAATCGCGAATCATGAATAGCAGAGTCCACAGCAGTGAACGCAAGGAGAGGAGTAAGAGGAAGATACGGCTCAGTCCGGAACTGAGTCAGGGAGGTGATCGAACACGGTCAACAAATGACCTGGTGCCATCAACCCTGTTCGCCGCAAGTCCGCTTCCCGTGGTGCCAATGAACCTGAACTACGCAGGCCGGTGGAGCCATCTAACCTAAGCCGCGACACTCGGTGAATGACCCGTGCTGACCTTTGCCTCAGGCCTACACTGCGGTCCAGTAGGTCACAAATGTGGAACTGTGTCTTGGATAAGAAGTGGAGGAGTCCACACCATTGGACACGCCTCATCGCAGGCGGCATCCCCGAACAGCACTGGTGCCACTAAATCTGTGCGCAATGAGTCATGGGTACCATCTGGATGGACTTTGGTGGCGTCTGAGTCCATGGACTGGTGGTCTTCTGCATCTTCATCTGGCAGGACCGGGCCTGGTGTCCCACATGTGTCAGTTCCATTTATCTCCACCATAGTGACTGTTTAAGCATGGTCCTGCCCTCTGCATCATGCCCTGGGGGTACACCTTCCACTGCCCACCGAGACACTCCGCGACAAGCCCCTTAGTCATCTACGGAAACCTGCTCTGCACTCGTGACCCTGCCCCAGTGCCCCGCAAGTCAGCGGCCCAAGGTGGTAGGCCTGTGCAGGACGCTGTGCAACCGGGGTCACTAACTCTGTGCAGCACAAGTCATGGGGCCTTTATGGTTGAATGGTTGTGTCCTTCACGATGTACACTGTTGTCGATTTTCTGACTGCACCAAGCAGACCTTGCCGGCTGGTTTGCACACACATCCAACACAGGTGTCACTCGGTATGTGTGCCTGCTAATAAATGTGGCTGGGCGCACGTGCCCGTAGACATTCACACCATCTGAGCAAGTGTGTCTGTGTGGTCATTGTGTCAGCATGATGGGCACGGGCCCTGCAACATCACAGTGTGCTGCCTTCATCAGACGTTACCATGTCACCTCAGCGTTGGCAGTGACCCTGGACATGTAGCTGTGCACGCACCCCCTGCATGCACAAGCGGCGTGTGCTGGTCCAGCGTACGTCAGGTCAGTGCAGGGGTGTGTTGATTCGGTAGGGGGAGCAGGGCGTGGCTCGGATCTGGCCAGGAAGTGCGGTAAGTGTGTCTCTGTGTTGGGGTGTTGTCGCCACCAGGGCCACAGTAGTTGATGTTGCAATGTGGCATGCACCAGGAGGGCAGGCCCGCATGTACGGGGACATGTAGGAGCGCCAGACCGCTCGGGGTCTTGGCACATGCATGCCAAGTGTTATGTGTATCAGTCCTGCGGATGCATGAGTCAGTTGCCTGGCCTCATTCGCAGCACGATCACAGCCAGCCCTGGGCTGTATACCTGTGTCTGCCCTGTCCGGTCCATTGGCCCACACTCACGTGGCCGCCCACCTTCAAAGGCCAGTGTCACAGTGTTGTTGGCATGCCGCTGGACATGCGCGGACAGGCATTACAATGGTGTGCCGTAGGAGTGCCAGTGATGCAACCGCGCAGTGCACACAAGTGTGGGGGCTCGTGGGAGGGAGGAGCAGCTGTGTGGCAACGTAACACAGTGAGGCTGCTCATGTGCCGCGTGCTGGGCATATCATCCATGATTCCCAGGGTCGCAGACATCCCACCACACCCACGACAGGCCTCTGTACATCTCCTGTATGCATGCAGATGGTGAAGTTACTGTAGGGATAAAAGGTCCTTTGTCTGAGCTATCAGGCGGTAGCACATCTGCAGCTCAGAGCAGGAACTTGCATGTGGGCAGCACCCGCTGACAGATACGATAGCATTTGCTTGCGACTCCCACACTACGCACAGCCCGACGTGAGACCAACATGTACACATTCCACACGCAGACGTCCTTGGTCGTAGTTAGTGTGCGTGAAATGGCCTTCACACGTACTCCCACGCCAGGCCTGCACCCGTTGCACACAGACACTGCTCATTGCACCGAGCTGTGCCATTTCATCCACAGGACTGCCGCAGGGCAAGCCAGTGCCGCTTCAAGCAGAGCCATTGACGCAATGGCAGACCATCCCGGACATATGGTCTACTCCAGTCACGTGGAGCTGTACCGTGCTGCATGTACTGGGAGAACTGCCATTGGCAGTGCTGCGGATCAGTTACCGGCTGAGCTTCCGCCTTGCGAACGTCACCTGCGTGCAGTCTGTGTTGCATTGTAGCTCGTGCATATTCTGCATGCTTGACAACTGATGTGCCTCTTTGTTCATTTGAAGCATTGTCATCAGGGAAAGAGCAGGAATGTTTCTCAGTTCATGTTAAAAAATTCCCACTTTTAATAAATACTTTTGAAATAAACTGATATGCCAAGGTGAAACGGTTCTGTGTTAAATATATACACTATGTTGAAAACAACTTATCATGTTCTAACGTGATATTTGTTGAAAGATTTAGATGTCAAATATTTTCAGAGCTCGGCTTGTGAATGGGATTTTAGAGCCAGAGCCGGCACTTGGCTCAGCTCTCCCTGTTAATTCGTTGGCCTGCCCACCTCTTTCCACTCACCACTTTGCTGTGGGCTTCAGAGAGTAGTTAATTTGTGTTCCCTCCCCTTCCATGGCACACAGTGTCAGCTATTTTATGATGTCTCAAGTGTACTGCCAGCGAAAGAAGAAATCATACTTGTCAACATGGCTTTAAGTGGGATAGAAAAAACTATGGGGTATATTCACAAGAACGTATGCTAAACATCAACGCAACTTTACACATCGCAGCCTATTGCGGGAAAATAACCCTGTGTCAACGTGGAATTCACAACACGGCGGTAGCATGCGATAGTCTGCCGAAAATGCGGCCAATGTCCGCGATACAACCACCCCGACGGAGATAAAAACACAAACCACAACACCAAAAAACGTGCGATGAGCCCATTCACGATGAGAAAAGCAGGGATAAGCACCGCCAGGCCCGCGAAACACACGGCAGGCGGGAATAAGCACAACAAAAGCCTGAAAAAGAAAGACAAACCAAGCAGAAAACAACAGCCAACCACAATGTCTGCCTCTCCACCGTAACGGTAGCGGACCTGGATTACGACGTGTGTGTGCTCCCCCTGTTGGTCCACGACCAGGAGTGTCACCGTGATGCCCGTTTATGACATGCATGGATGTTTGGCATGCAGGCTGGAAACTGGACCTGGGAGATTGCACGAGTCGTCGTGTGCAGTGAGCACATTGAGCCACTACCCGATTGGGCTTTGGGGCACATTGGGTCCAGTGGTTGGAGTCAGCACATCTGTCCGGGTCAGCTGATGGATTACGTCGACGACATGTCAGTTGTGGTGGACGACGATCGCTCATTGGAGATGTTGGCCTATGCAGCTGCACTTGCGTTTATGGACTAGTGACAAGTTACCTGCAGCCACAACTGGATGTAACCCATTGCACGTGTCCCGACACATGGTTGCATGTTGGGACTCTGGTCACATGTCCCAAGACGACAGTGGACATGGCTGCATTGGCCAGGACTCATGATCCAGGTGCGGACAACCAACGCAGGTTGGCACTGACCTGAGGTGGACATGGGCGCTGTCCTACGTTCCTCATTCAGATATGCTGCTGCATTTGTCTGCATTTCGTGGCACTTCTCTTGGTCATACTGACACGCACTTGTTGATAAAGTTTCCGCACTTTCACTTGTCTCCAATTGTGATGTGTCTTGATTTGTATGCCAATGTGTGTGTCACGGACTCTCTGGCTCCCTGCCATATGTGCATTGCTACCCCATCAGGACTGTGTGTTTGTACTTGTGCATTATCATGTCCCTGTTTCGTGCTTTGTATCGCGGACATTGGCCGCATTATCCGCAGACTATTGCATGCTACCGCCGTGTTGTGAATTCCACGTTGACACAGGGTTATTTTTCCGCGATAGGCTGCGATGTGTAAAGTTGCGTTGCCATTTTTTGGTGATGTTTAGCACACGTTCTTGTGAATATACCCCATAGTTTTTTCCATGCCACTTAAAACCATGTTGACAAGTATGATTTCTTCTTTCGCTGGCAGTACACTTGAGACATTATAAAATAGCTGACACTGTGTGCCATGGAAGGGGAGGGAACACAAATTAACTACTCTCTGAAGCCCACAACAAAGTGGTGAGTGGAAAGAGGTGGGCAGGCCAACGAATTAACAGGGAGAGCTGAGCCAAGTGCCGGCTCTGGCTCTAACATCCCATTCACAAGCCGAGCTCTGAAAATATTTGACATCTAAATCTTTCAACAAATATCACGTTAGAACATGATAAGTCGTCTTCAACATAGTGTATATTTTTAACACACAGAACCGTTTCACCTTGGCATATCAGTTTATTTCAAAATAATTTATTAAAAGTGGGAAGTTTTTAACATGAACTGAGAAACATTCCTGCCCCTTCCCTGATGACAATGCTATAAATTAACAAAGAGGCACATCAATTGTCAAGCATGCAGAATACATGACCTGGATTCTTATTATAAATGGAGCAACTTCATAAGCTATTTAATCAAAAACAACAGAAGTTTTTTGTGCAGCGTACATCCTGAACTCAAGTGTTTGAAGGTGCTCTGATATGTTTTTTTTCAACTGTTTATGGAGGTTGTCTTATATGTGATAACGAACAAAAGGGATGCTCAGTAAAATAATGTTTTTGCCTAGGATTACAAAGTTTGGCCAAGAAGGGATTTTCTAGTTTCACACTATACAATTCACCCACTAGATTGGCATTTCTTCATGCCATCGAAGGTTAATGCTTTGTGCTTCCTTAAAGTATGTGAATAGATTTTGGTGACAGACAGAATCCTCATTTCAATTTGTGCTATTTTACACAGCACAAACTTTGGGCAGTTTTATCCTGTGCATTACAACGGACTCCACATAATACGTTTTCTAAGTGCCATTGTCAAAAATACATCCATTTCTGAATTCTGCAGCTGCTGAAACCTGGCAGGACCCCACCTGACACTAATAGAGAAAGCAGCATGTGTAACAGCTGACTGCTCAGAGTTTTGTCATCTGTGGCAAAACACGTACAGACAAGAGGAAAATTGACTTTCACATGCATTCTGCACCTCCACTCGACCTTGTAAACTCACTGCTAATGCACTTCATCTTCAAGAATGTGACCATTTTCCTGCTCTGCCCACGAATAGTCACGTCTCACAAGGAGCAGTGAAGTGCACGCTTAGGAAAGGCAGTGTGGGCGCGCGCACATGCGCATGCTACAGGGAACAATGGTTAGGACCGAGGTTTCCCTAGGTCTAGGTGGGCACTTGAGTTGCACCACCAGTAGCACTGCGGCAGCCGGGTGCAGGGGCCCTATGTTAGTCAATGGGGCCTTCGGTGTCATCCCACACCACCAAGGCCCGAAGAGTCAGGTGCGTCTTCTGGCGTCGGGTTATCTTACCAGCTCCGTTCGGGGGGACCCTTTAGGTTGAGGTTGCAGGCGCCGTCTTGAGAGAGGTCGGGGATCAACATATCCCAGGTCAGAATCGCTGGGGAGACCTCCTCGTGGTGTTGGGCCACTCAAACTCGGGTCGTGGGCGTCGGGTGCAGACTCGCGGAGTCGCCAGAATCCAGATTCTGGTCTTGGAGCCTTTGTTGAGCAAATCCAGTGCTCACTGGAGACAGAGTCTGTAAGATGAGTGCAGGGCAGGTCCTCCAAGATCTGGGGGGCTGCTGGACACACAAGGTTATTCGATGTAGGCAGGTCGGAGACAGGACAGGCAGGTAGGGCTGGGGCCAAAGCAGTAGGTGTCCTCTTCTTCCTGGGCCAGCACAGCTCTTCGGTCCTTCTTCTTTCTTCCTGGAATCTGAGGAGGCAAGGTTCAGGGTGGCCCCTAAATACTAGATTTAGGGGCGTTAAGAGGGGTGTGCAGGTTGGGACCAATGGGTCCGTTCATTGGGGTGGGTACACCCCCTATTATGCCACCCTCCAGAGGAAGGGGGGCATGAGCCTCTTCGTGATTGGTTGGGTATACTCTTCTTCAAGATGAAGGGGACTGAGATGTGTGCTTCACCTTGCCCCCCCCCCCACATGAGGGGTGGGGTTGGCAAAGTTTGGAACACCTCTCCAGTCCCCCTAGCTTGGGTTTCCCACTGATTCTCCTGCCCAAAGTGGGTTGGCAGAACCCGTGGAAGCCAGCTGCTGGGGGCAGCAAAAGGCAGGGACAGCTCACAAAGGCGGTAGGCCTTTGAAGCTTTCCCTTCATGAACCCAGCCTATCCTAGGGGAGGAGGCATGACACATCTGCCAAGGATGGGCTTTGTTTCTGGACCCAGAGAGCGGAGGCTCTCTACCCAGGGATCCAGAAACCTGTCTGGTGGTGGCAAAAGGCGGGCAGCTATTTGGACTGTAAAAAAATGATTCACAATGTCAATTTTATGTTGAATAACCACTTCTTAAGGCCTCAGAGTGACCAAAACTGCAATTTTTTAAGACTTTTCCTCCGACTCAGAAGCTTGTATTTTCCCAACTTAGAGTATGAAAATTACTCTAAACACACTTATTTCAGTTCCAAAAGTGATAATTCACATCAGACTGTCAATTACAGTGAAAAGATTAAACATTCAAAAAATCATTCTCACTGAGCATTTTGAGAAAGATCCTAAGGTCATTGGTTTTTATCAGAAAATAGATTTTTTGGACTGTACGAAAAATTATTCAAAATGTCAATTGCCTCGCCCCTCATGATGAATAAACACTTTTTCAGGTATCGGTGTGACCAAAATTGCCATTATAGATTTTTCCTCCTACTCCAAAGATTGTATTGTAATGAATTCACACCATCGTTTTTAAAAGTCGCCTGATGTGACCTCCCCCACAACCCTTAGTCAGAAGTACGTGGTTAGGCAGCTCCTGCGACCTAGGCCTGAAGCAACTGATTGATAGATCCCAGGTGGGGCAACACGTTACCATAAGACAAAAATTCAAACAGGAAAACCCAGATCGATCCCACAGATCAGCAGCGACACCACAATGCTCTTAGGTGAGCGCGCATTCCCAAAACACCATAAAGTCAGATGCCACACTAACTTAGGAACCCTCAGCCAATGAGAACACAGCATGCACACTACACACAGTGAACACGCGCTACCCATGTTGGACATTTGGACACATACCAACTGGCCCTGCATTGCATCCACACATGGTCTAGGGCCACCTGTGCTTATCAAATGACCAGATTTATGGCCTTGTGACTAGGCCCAGATTCCTGTTCTAAAAAGAAAGTACAAATTGCTTTATTACACTTTTTTAAATGTATAAAATGACGACCAAAACCAATGTACTTAGTCTTCAGACCCCAACTCTGTTGTCTGCTCTCTTGGCCGCTGCGTTTAATTAAACTAACTGTCCCTATTTTGCAAAATGCTTTTTGTCTCATTTTTTCAAGGTACATTCCTATTCCAGCAACACTCGATAGACATAGTGGACTATGTGCTTAGTCTTCGTTCCAGGATGGGTGAATACATGGAGAAAGTACACCACAAACTTGAGGTAGGCCAGGAACTCCAGAACCAATGGTCTGACCAAAAGGGGGCAAAGGTTGAGTTCTAACCAGGGCAAAAGGTATGGGTTCTGGAGCCTGTGGCACCTAGGGGCCTCCAGGACAAATGGAGTAGTCCCTACCATATCCTTGAGAGAAAAGGGGAGGTCAACTACTTGATGGATCTAGGCACTTCCAGGAGCCCCACAGGGTCATACATGTGAATCGCCCGAAACCCATTTAGTCAGGGCTGATGTGACTAGGCCCATGGTCACTCATGAGGGACAGGAAGAAGAGAGTGAATCTCTACCTGAAACCCTCGCTGCCCAACAGCAAGCTGACTGCAGGCAAGTCCTGGGGCTGCATCCTGAACTCTCTTCGTTAACCCCTGGTCAAATAACCTGGTTTACAGATGATGTGGACACTGGGGAAAGCCTTCCTGTCAAAAACAAAATTTACAGGCAGTCTGCCCAAGTTAAGGAAAGCTTCAGAACTTAAGTCAGCAAGATGCTGGAGTTAAGGGTGATTGAACCCTCAGAGTCCCTGGGCAAGCCCAGTCACATTAGTCCCCAAACCTCTTGCCAAGGGAGGTAAACCAGGGCTGAGATTTTGTGTGGACTCCAGGGGTCTCAATGCAGTCACAAAGACTGATGCTCACCCTATTTCAAGAGCAGATGAGCTTATTCAACGGTTGAGTGCAGCAATGTTTCTCAGTAACTTTAACATCAGGGTATTGGCACATTGATCTCACACCAGGATCAAAAAAGAAATCAGCATTCTCGACCCTAGACGGGCACTACCAGTTTACTGTGATGCCATTTGGACTAAACAATGCTCCAAAGGCTAGTGAATAAACTTCTGGCTGGTGGGCTGGAGTCTTTTAGTGCAGCACATCTTGATGATATTGCTGCCTATAGCTCCACTTGACAGGATCTCCTAATCCACCTAGGAAAAGTCCTTGAGGCCCTGCAGCAAAAAGGACTCACTGTCAGTGCCAGATAGGGAAGGGATCAGGTGTATACTTGGGTCACCTAGTAGGTGGAGGCCAAGTTCAACCTTTACAGCTCAAGAACCAGACTAGTCTGGATTGGGTGGTTCCAACAATCCAGACTCAAGTCAGGGCATTCCTTAGCTTGACTGGGTAGTAAAGGAGGTTTGTGAAGGGGTATCGCACTAGTGGGACCTCGGTGTATAGGAGCTAAGCCTTCCCACCACCTTAGCGCCCACGAACGCAGGACCAACTAGCTATAGTGTCTCACTCGCTCACCTACACACTCATTAAGAAGCAAATGATTAGACACTCCAGAACACAACACTCACGGATCTCTTAGGAATCGGAGTAACAAGACACACCTTTTCACTCATGTTTTCATACTTGTCCACAAAAAGAAATGAATGAAACACGAATATAGTTTAAAATATTTATTTTAACTATCGTACTCTAAAATGCAGTATACAAGCCACAACCAACAGAAAAATGGTTAAAACGAATACAGTTAGCATTGTGGCTAGGCCATAAATCATAAAGGGAGATGTCATCATATAAAGACTGTGGAAAAAGGACTATAAAGCCTAACCACACTCCCCTTGGTAAGAATACGTGTTATTATATAATAGAGGATCTCTGGGTTTTGTCAGCAGACCCCATACCTTTGTGCCTAAATGGTAGATCTACATCATAGGAATGGCATTGCTCCTCTCCCAGGAAAAGTCCCTCTCCAAGTGTCCATTACCTAAACCTGTATCCCCATAATATCAATGTACGAGTTTCCAGCAGCTGTGTTAGCATGTTTTGTCTAGGTGCTAGGGACTGACCAGAACAGAAAAACAAGGGGCATTGTTTATCGACCTTGCTCACAGTGTTCAGACTAAACTCCAGGAACTGGCAGAGAACGAACCAAACAGACGGTTCTCATGTGAAAGGCATGAACAGAGTCCTGCGGGAAAAAAAGCCATTTAGTAACGTGCGCAAACCAGCTTCATGGCTGCTGGGCTCATGCTAACTTAGCAATGTCGACAACGCCCCTATCAGCCAAGTGACACTTCCTTGTTAAAACTGACCACAGGCCTATCAGATGGCTGATGCAAATGAACGGTGAAATCCCCAAACTGCTGAAGTGGTCTATTTCCCTACATGGAATGGACTTAACGTGGAGCACAGACCTGGGACTGACCATGTCAATGCAGATGGTCTTCCCAGGTTTTTCCACTTAGAAGATGAAGACTCGCTTGAGAAACTTTAGTCTCATTCTGTTTTGTTGGGGGTGGGGGGATTGTGTAGGAAAGCACAAGTTACTTACCTTTGGTAACGATATATCTGTAAGAAACATTAGTTAGTTATAGATTCCTTACCTTAGAATTACCCCCAGGCGTCAGACTGGATCTGGAAAGATTTTTTGTCAGCAGTACCTCTGCGCCTCGGAAGGTGGCGTCGGTCGGCTCAGTGTTCATCGTCGGCGTCGCGGTCGCCGGGATGACGCTGTGGCAGCTACTTAGACGCTGCCCTCGCGCGCTGACGTCAGTTCTGTACACAACTTTCCGTGCCAGAAAAGCAGAGCCATGCAAGACACGGACCATTGGTGCACAAAACTAGGGCCCTGAAAGGATGTCCTTAACCCTAGAAATCAGTTCGCAGAACAGGGAGTATGGGTGGGGCGGTAAGGAATCTATAACTAACTAATGTTTCTTACAGATATATCGTTACCGAAGGCAAGTAACTTGTGCATCTGACAGAAACACATTAGTTATAGATTCCTTACCTTAGAATAGATACCCCAGCAATACCAACCCCGGTGGTGGGTCTGCGAACCAACATCACACCAGAAAGTCCTGGAGAACAGAACGGCCAAAGAAGCCGCCTCTCCGGACGTGGCTGTCCAGGCAGTAGTGTTTTGTGAACGTGTGGAGCGATGCCCACTTAGCCGCCTGACAGATGTCACTTAGAGGCATTACTCTTCCCAAGGCAGAAGTGGCTGCCGTCGCCCTGGTGGAGTGAGCGCGTAGCTCGACTGGAGGTCCCCTTTTAGCCAGAGAGTAACGAGCCTTAATACACAACACGACCCATCGAGAAATGGTGAGTTTGTGTACAGCCCGACCCTTCTTTGCACCCAGGTAGCCAACAAAAAGTTGATCATCCACCCGGAACTGTTTTGTGTGATCCAGATTGAAGGAGAGTGCACGCTTTGCGTCCAGATGGTGTTGCCTCTCTTCCTCCTTTGAAGGATGCGGAGGCGGAAAGAAGGTGGGCAAAGTGATGGTCTGCCCGATGTGGAAGTCAGTGACCACCTTAGGAAGAAAGGATGGATGGGTCCTGAGAACCACCTTGTCCGGATGAACAGACAAGAAAGGAGGTTTTGAAGAAAGAGCTGGAGCTCCCTCACCCTTCTAGCGGAAGTGATGGCTACCAGGAAAGCAGTTTTAAGAGTTAAGAGACGTAAAGGACAGTTATAAAGTGGCTCAAAGGGAGCGCACATTAAATAAGTTAGCACAAGATTCAAGTCCCACTCAGGTATAACGAATGGAATTGGAGGAAAAAGATGTGCTAAGCCTTTCAAGAAACGGTTAACAACTGGGGACTTGAAAAGAGAAATCTGATATGGCATCCGAAGAAAGGTAGAGATGGCAGAAAGGTAGCCCTTGATAGTGCCCAGAGCAGAGTTCTGCTGGGCTAAAGAGAGAAGGAACAAGAGTACTTCAGAAAGAGGGGCAGAAAGGGGATCCACAGCCTTTTCTGTGCACCATGCTACAAATTTATTCCACCTGCAGGCGTATACCGTCTTTGTGAAGGGACGCCTGGCTGCCAAGATTACGTCACACACTTCAGGAGGCAGGTCGAAAGACGTCAACATTCGCCATTCAATCTCCACGCAAGGAGGTGGAGACTGGACTGGTTCAGGGGGAGGACCGTCCCCTGCTGCAGCGACAGACGATCCTCCCGAAGAGGCAGTCAGATCGGAGGATCAATGACCATGTTGAGCAGCTCGGGATACCAGACTCTACGTGCACAATCCGGAGCCACAAGAATGACTTGAGGCCGGTCGCGCCTGATCTTCTTCAGCACTCTGGGCAGAAGTGATATAGGCGGAAAGGCGTACAACAGACTGCAACTCCACTCACGATGAAAAGCGCCGCCGAGCGAGTGCCGCCTTGGAAATTCCAACGCGCAGAATTGATGACATTGCGCGTTCTAATCAAGGCTCTCCCCACTGTTGAAAGAGACCTTGCACCACCTCCGAGTGAAGAAGCCATTCGTGATCCATCATGCACCTGCAGCTGAGTTCGTCCGCCCTGGCATTCAGAGAACTTGCCAGGTGTTGAACCACCAAGGAAATGCCTTGATGTTACAGCCATGTCCAGAGGCAGAGGGCCTCCTGACATAGAGTCCACCACCCCACCCCCACCCTGTTTGTTGCAATACCACAAGGCGGTGGTGTTGTCCGTGAACACCTGCACTACTCAGAGGGAAGGAATGCATTCAGTGCAAGACAAATCGCCCGGAGCTCCAGAAGCTTGATGTGAAGCCCGGACTACGCTGGAGACCAGAGGCCTCTAATCTCCGCCTCTCCCATATGGCCACCCCATCCCAGAAGGGAGGCATCCATCACCACAATGTGGTCTGGTTGGGGAAGGGAGAGAGATCTGCCATCGACCCAATCCTGGTTCGTAAGCCACCACTGCAGTTGTCGAGGAGTGCCCTCCGAGATCTGGACGCAATCGGACAGATTCCCCTGATGGTTCGCCCACTGGAATTTCAGGTCCCACTGCAGAGCCCGCATATGCCACCTGGCATGATCGATCAGTAGGATGCAGGAAGCCATGAGGCCCAGCAGCCTCAAGGTCATTCTGACCGAAACCCGGGACAGAGGCTGAAAGATCAGGAATCATAGCCCGAATATCCCAGACTCGCTGTTCGGGAGGACAGACCCGAAATGGCGTCGTGTCCAGAACCGCTCCGATGAAGAGGAGCTTCTGAAAGGGAATCAGGTGCACCTTCGGCACATTAATGGCAAACCCCAGCAGATGCAGGAGGTCGGTCGTGGTCTGGAGGTGGGAGACGACTGCCTGGGGCGAGCGCACCTTCAACAGCCAGTCGTCGAGATAGGGGAAGACTGAAACCCTTGATCTGCGCAGATGAGCTGCGACCACCGCCATCACTTTCGTGAACACCCGAGGGGTGCTGGTAAGGCCAAAGGGGAGCACGTGAACTGAAAGTGCTTGTGGCCTACCGTGAACCGCAGGTAAGCATCCTGCAAGTCCAACGCCTCCATCCAGTTTTGCAGGTCGAGGGCAGACAAGACCTGAGCAAGCGTCAACATTTTGAACTTCTCCTTCCGGAAGAAGTGATTGACGTCCCTGAGGTCCAAGATAGGACGCAGGGTCTTGTCCTTCTTAGGAACCAGAAAGTAGTGGGAGTAACAACCTTGGGGAGAAGGGGTTCGGCCATCTTGGGTGAGGGAGGGGTAGCGCTGCAGATGCTGGCCGCCTCCCACCCTCCTCTCACCGGATATAAGGACATGTATATCCGTCCGCGCCGCGGGCGGGCGCAGCGGGCGCGCCAAAGGCAAGCCCGTCTGCGCCCGTCCGCGCCTGGCCCGTGCCCAGGGCCAAGAACCCTGCTTCAGCCGCCATATACTCGAGGCTAGTCTATACCCCCATGGCTTTGATGATGCTCCAACCTACCTCCTCACCTTGATGCACTAAACATGACTTATCACAAACACCGATGGTCATCAAACTTAGCTGCTCCCACTGTAACAGCATGATTGTCATTGACAACACGAACTTTAAGCCCAAAAGGCAAATTGATGCCACGGAGGTGGTTATTCTTATGGCCCTCATTAACGCACGATCGCTGGGTAGACATAGGCAAGAAATAGCGGACCTTATCATTGACAACAATCTAGACACCCTCTATATCACCGAAACGTGGACTGATGATGCTTCAGCCCCTGATCTTGTGGTAGCATTGCCTCCTGGCTATAAAGCCTATCGACAGGATAGGGTCGGTAAAAAGGGAGGAGGTCTAGCAATTATTACTAGAGACCAGTTCGAAGTCCGTACATCCCTTATTCCCGGTGCTTCATGTGAAGCTATGCACTTTGACATTAAGTTCTCAGCTCTGTTCAATTTTAAGGGAGTCCTCCTTTACCGCCCTCCTGGGTCGAGAGCAGCCTTCTTGACTAATTTACATGTAATAACTGAAGAAATAGCCACTGAAGATTCTACAACTATAATGGGCGACATGAATTTCCATTTGGACCTAGAAAACGATAAAGATACTGCCGCCCTCATATCGGACCTAGAAACTATGGGCTTCAGACAACTGGTCACCTCCCCCACCCATCAGGCAGGACATATATTGGATGGTATATTCTCCAACGTAGAGGACCTACACATAACTAACATTCTTCCTATGTCATGGACTGATCATTTCGCTATTTTTAGTAGCCTGACTATAAAGGAACAATCGAGGAAGAAGCCCACAGCTATAGTGCCAGGCCCCTTTAAAGTATGGAAGAGTCTCAACCATACTGAATTAAAATCACTACTGGACAATACATGCCCAGAGATATCCGATGATCCCAATACCGCCACCCGTCAATTTCATGAATGGATAGGTACCGCTACTAATAAACTAGTACCCACGAAATTCCATTCTAGAAACAGAAGTTCACCTACCGCACCATGGTACACAGAGGAACTGCGTATCCAAAAACAACTGTGTCGGAACAGGGAAAGGCATTGGCGCAGAAACTACAATAACGAAAGTAAGATCACTTATAAACAATCGTTATCTACTTACAAACTCATGATCACTGCTGCCAAAAAGACCTTCTTTTCAGAACAAATTGAAAAAGCCAAAAACTCGAGTAGACAACTCTTTGATATCACCAAAACCCTGTCCAGCAACGCACCTGATTTACATCCCTCCCCGTCTCAATCACTCTGCGACGCATTGTCTGAATTCTTTTACTCCAAAGTTAACAACATTTATCAAACGTTCATTTCAACCACCATCACCCCCAGAGCCCCCACCGTTCATACCACCTCAGGAAACATCCTGTCCAGTTTTCAGCCACTTACCACTGAACACACAAAAACTATTATCAGATCCATCAAATCCGGATAGGCCTTGGACCCATGCCCTTCTTCAGTGCTCTCCAATGTGATAGATGTAACCGCACCTGTTCTTACTCATGTCTGTAATATCATCCTCAGTTCCGGGATTTATCCAGACTCCTTAAAAAACACACTGATTAAGCCCCTGCTTAAGAAATCTAACCTAAATAAGGAGGAACTAAAGAATTACAGACCTATAGCAAGCCTCCCCTTCTTAGCTAAGGTGACGGAGAAAGCCATGAACCAGCAGCTTTCAGAATATGTAGAGAAACATCAGCTGCTGGATGACACACAGTTTGGCTTTCGAAAATATCACGGAACCGAAACCGCCCTTCTCAAGGCAGCGGACGACATTAGAACTGTCCGTGACCAGGGAGGGACAGCACTACTTGTACTGCTAGACCTCTCGGCGGCCTTCGACACGGTCGACCATAAGATCTTAGTGGACCGTGTTGGACGGATGGGTATTCTTCACACCGCGAGAGATCTGCTCTCCTCCTTCCTGGCCGACAGAACACAAGTGGTCACACTGGGGCCATATCAATCGGCCAAGCGTTCACTTCCTTGTGGGGTTCCACAAGGCTTATCCCTTAGTCCGACACTTTTCAACATCTATGTGTCGGACCTTGCGGGTGTGATCAAAGCATTCGGGATGAGCCTAACCTCATATGCTGATGATACGCAACTAGTGCTGGCCATTAAAGGTGACGGGCAGGAGGTGGCAGAACGCTTTAAAAATGGTATGGTAGCAATCGGAGAGTGGATGACAGACAACTGTCTGAAACTTAACTCCGATAAAACGGAGGTGCTCATTTTTGGCTCTCTTTCCCCGAGCTGGCCTACATCCTGTTGGCCGCCAGCCTTTGGTACTCCCCCTAGTCCGACCCTCAAGGTCAGGAATCTGGGAGTTATTTTTGACAACCAGCTTAATTTCATGGCACATGCAAACAAGGTAGCAGCCACTGCCCATCATAAACTCCGAATGATAAGGAAAATCATTCCTTTTCTGCCAGACACTGCCGCTAAAACATTGATCAGTTCTTTAGTTCTTTCATCACTAGACTACTGTAACTCACTTTTTCTTAATGCCCAAGTCAGGGTAACTAAAAAATTGCAGACAATACAAAATGCATCAGCACGTCTTCTGTCCAGAACACCCAAGTTTGCACCTATCACTGACACCATAAGAACTTTTCACTGGTTGACCATCCAAAACAGGATTAAGTTCAAGTCACTTTGTATAATTTACAAGGCGCTTCACGATCAGGGACCACGCCTCCTTAAGGACAAGCTTACACCTTATAGACCACCCAGACAGCTTCGTTCTACTACTCTGAACCAACTAGTGGTTCCACGCTCCAAAACAGTGTCATGGGGTGACCGTCGGTTTTTAGTCGCCGCCCCAAAGATATGGAACACTCTGCCTTATCATATTAGAACCTGCCCCTCACTTTTACAGTTTCGTAAGAAGCTGAAAACTTGGCTGTTTAATCAGTGATAGTATTCCTATCTCCCAATGTTTCCCATGCTTCGGTAAGAGACAGCTGCTAAGGTCTAGCGCCGAGACGCCTACGGGTATTCGTTCGCGCTTAACAAATGTAAAAAAATAAATAAATAAATAAATAAATAAACCACAACCTACTTCTGGGTCAGGAATGCGCTCGATGGCTCCCTTGGCCAAGAGAGCCGTAACTTCCTGCTGGAGAAGGGCCAGATGATCCTCCGACATGCGGTGGTATCACGGTGGCATGGCTGGAGGGGTAGTCTTGAAGGGGAGGGAGTAGCCTCTTCGGACTATTTGCAAAACCCACTTGTGTGAAGTGATGGGCCTGAAAGGTCGGACTAGGAGGGTTTGGAGGCTGCTGCAGAGGGGGAAGTTGGTGGACTGGCCCGCCCGCTGGCCCCCTGAACCACGTTGTTGGTTCCCACATCCCCAGGCCGCGCGAAGGTTGGGTAGGGGGCACCCCTTCCGTAGCCACAAAAGGGGCGAAAAGCAGACTGCGCCGGACGTGAGGAGAGGACCAAGGACTTGGCCGTAGCCCGTGAGTCCTTGAAGCGCTCTAGGGCATTGTCTGCTTTGTCGCCAAAAAGGCGACAGCCATCAAAGGGCATGTCCATCAAGGTGTTCTGGACATCCCCTGAAAACCCAGTGGACCCCATCCAGGCGTAGCGACGGAGCGCTACCGACGTTGAAATGGTCCTGCCCAGATCATAAACTTAGCTGCATCTCTCCCGGCGGCGACAGCCTGGGAGAGCACTGCCTGGGCCTCCTCCGGACACTGAGGCAGCACTTGTACCACCGTATCCCACACTGAGTGCGAATAACATCCCAAGAGACATGCAGTGTTTACGGACCACAGTCCTAAGCTGGCGGAAGAAAAACAAATTCTTGCCAAGATGGCCCAGCTTCTTGGATTCCCTTTCCGGTGGAGCAGTAGGGAAGGCGCTTTTGGAGGTGGAAGCTTGGACCACCAAGTTCTCCAGGGTGGGGTGTTGGGAGAGGAAAGTGGGGTCGCCCGGAGCTGGGCGATGGTGTCAGGCGATCATCCTGTCCACGGGAGTCCCTGTGTTGGGCCTGGGCCACGTGCCTAAAAGGACGTCAGTGAGGGCCTCATTAAACGGAAGCAGGGGCTCCGAAGAACTCACCGCCGGTTGAAGCACCTCAGTCGGGATGTTAGTCCTGACAGCCACCGTGGGAAGCTCGAGGTTGAGAGCCTCGGCAGCCCTACGCAACACCACAGCGTATGACGCTCCCTTCTCCGTAGCCACAGTAGGAGGAGACATGCCAAGGTCGGGTGAAGTGTCATGATCACTGGCATCCCCCAGTTCCTCTTTTCAGTCCTTCTCAGGCTCAAGCTGGTCAGTTAAAAGGTCACCTGAACCCTCCCAGTCCTCCTCATCTTCCTCTGGGTGCCACTGTGGTTGGAAAGGGGCCCCAGGAGTGAACAGGGGCATGAAAACCCCACCTGGCGCTGGATCCGGCGTCGGTCGATGCTGGTCCGGCTCCGTGTCCATGTCGGGAAAGAGGCTGGGGTCGACGCCGGCCAGGGGGGCGACCGGCGTCAGGCACGGTAGTGGTGCTGTCGGAAGTGGTGCCGGTGTAATAAGGTCAACCGTCGCCGATCCGGATCCAGGCCTCGATCCAAGGGGGGCCTGCGGCGGCGGTGCCGCCAATAGCTTAGACCTAGGCCCCCCAACCGAGTCCCAAAGGCGCACCAGCTGGGTCGGTCTGCCCAAAGATGGCATGCATCGCCTCGTAGAACATACGAAGCTGGGCGGGGGTTGCTCTGGGTCCCGGAAAGGGAGGGAAGCTCGGAGTAGACCCTTCGGGCTCTATGCGCGGAGCCGCGGGGGTGGCACCACCCGTGCACCTTGTCGGATTGGCCGACTGACGAGGAGAAGTCGAAGAGCGACTATGCTTCTTCGACTTCTTCTTAAGCTTCGACTTATCCGATCCTGAGTGCGAAGACTTCGATGACTTCGAGCCAGAATGGCGATGGCTCGACCGGTCCCTCGACCTCCCTCTCGACCGGGACCTTGAACGACGCGGAGCCGACTGCCAGTGTTCAAGCAGCTTTCGGGACAACTCCCACAAAGCCTTCAGCAGTCGGAGCACGACTTGGGGTCGTGGTCGCGCTCCAGGCAAAAAAGACACACGCGGTGCGGATCCGTCACTGACCTCATGCGATGGCAGGATCTGCAGGCCTTGAAACCGGGCATCCCTCGTGCACCTTTCAGAGTAGAAGACTCGAGAAAAGAGAAAAAGTTAGTCAAAAAATGACTGAGGTACCGCTCTTACCGGATCTGCGCTAGCTGGCGCCAAAAAAGAAAGAACTGACGTCATCCCAGCTACCACGACGCCGACCACGGAGCTGACCGACGTCACCTTCCAACGCACAGATGGTACTGCTGATGAAAAACCTTTCCGGATCCAGTCTGACTCCTGGGGGTAATTCTAAGGTAAGGAATCTATAACTAACGTGTTTCTTTCAGATACCCTCGCTATAGCTCTCTTGGCCAAGAGAGTCTTGACTTCCTCAGGGAGGAAAGCAAGGTGATCCTTCGTCAGCCGATTGTATGTTGGAGGCATGGGGGGGGGGGGTAGTCCCAAAAAGGAGGGAGTAGCCCCTTTGGACTATTTGTAACACCCACCTGTCTGAGGTGATATCTCGACCTTGGTGGAGGTGATGGTGTATCCTGCCACCAACAAGACATTCATGCTCCGGTTGGATCGGACTAGGAGGTTGCTGTACTTGCGGAGTCCTATGGTTGGAATAGGGTTGGCGCAGTTGAAAAGCAGACACAGGCCGGGACAACATGGTAAGACCTAAGGACTTGGCCGTAGCCCGCAAGTCCTTAAGGTGCTCAAGCGCCGCTTCTGCGTTATGTCCAAAGAGACATCACCCATCAAAGGGCATATCCATAATATTAGCTTGGACATCCCCTGAAAAACGAGACGTCCTCAGTCAGGTGTGGCGCCTTACAGCCACTGTCAAGGAAATCGCTCTGCCTACTGAGTCTGTTGTTTCTAAGCCACAGTGTATGGTAAACCTCACTGCATCTCTCCAGTCTGAAATAGCTTGAGAGAGGAGAGCCCGATCCTCCTCCGAGACTCTTGGCAGCACTTGCACAACCATATACCATGGGAAAAATGGCCCCAAAGGCATGCGATGTTTACCGACCACAATGCGAGGCTGGCTGAAGAAAAGATCTTCTTATCAAAGCTCTCCAGCCTTTTGGATTCCCTGTCCGTGGGGGACGTAAGGGCGCGTGCCATGGGAAGTGGATGCTTGGACCACCAAGCTTTGTGAGATGGGACGGGTGGAGAGAAAAGCTGGGTTGCCTGGTGCAGAGGGGTGGCGGCAGGCAATAATTCTATTCACAGGAGCCCCTGTGCTGGGCTAGGACCATGTGCCTAGAACGTCGTCCAAGGCCTTGCTGATAGGCTGCAAGGGTTCTGAGGTGGAGCCACCAGGCTGCACGACCTCCTTCAAGACATTAGTCTTGACTGCCACTGTAGGAAGCTACAGGTCGAAGATCTCCGCAGCCCTGCGCATCACCATTGCATACAAAGCCCCCTTTACCAATGCTAGCTTAAGAGGAGACAGCATGCCAGAATCTGGAGAGGTGCCCAGGCTCCTGGCTTCACCCAGGTCCTCATTCCAGTCCAGGTCCTGATTTGGTTGTGGGATTTTGAAGGGATCCTGCTGCCCCTCCCAATCATCATCCTCCATTCCTAGCCCTTCAGAATAGGATATGGTGAATGGAATGGAGCAGTAAAGCTCCATTGGCGCCGGTCTTGGGGTTGGTGGACACCCAACCGGCTCTGTGTTGCGCAAAATGATGATGGGGGAGGCGCCAGCGATGCAGTCTCTCTGCGTCATACGTGGCACAGGGGAAGGTTGCACTGATACAACCGGCACTGGTCTGAATCCAGGAACGGATCCAAGAGGAGGCCTGGCACAAGAGGCACAGAACCCACTGGATCTCCTTCTGCTACGCCTGAGGGGCCAAAGGCGCGCCGGCAGGGTCAGGCAGCCCAAATCTGGCGCAGATGGCATCATAAAAATCTTCTAATTGGGAAGGGTCGCTCCCGGCCTCGAAAGGGAGGGAAATGCGGAGCTGACCCAGGCACCTGCTCCGCGGAGCAGGTCCTCAAAAGGCGAAGCTCCTCCATCTCGACGCAAACGGACAGGGTGAAGTAGAAGCACACTTCAACTTCTTGTGCTTTTTATGGTGCTTCTTACCTGACCGCAATGACTTCAACTCGGAGGAAGAAGATTTTGACATCTCGGAGCAGTGCTTGGACCTTCTCCTCAACCGAGACCGACGAGGCGACCTCCGTGGCACCATATGCAGGGCCGCGTTTAGCTTTAGGGACCACTCCCTCAAAGCCTTCGGCGCCATAGCCTGGCAATCGAGGCACGACTTTGTGTCGTGGTAGCGCTTCAGGCACCAAAGACACGGCATGTGGGGGTCCGTGACCAACATGGCGCGGTGACAGGAGCCGCACGGCTTGAACCCCAAGATCTTCTTTAACATACCTACAGACCAAAAGGACTTGACAAAATGTCAAAATAAGTCTGTCAAAATGTGACGGTGTCAGAGCTGTATACCTGAACCTTGCTTCCACAGGATCAGAACTTTTCCCAACTCCCCAGCTCCACTGCAGCCGATATTGAATCAACTCACAGTAAAGAGGGGGAAAGTATATGTCTTTCCTCCCATAGGAGAACATTACTTCGTTCAAGGGTCATACCTCAAACACAGCTTTTTGTGTATTTTACTGTTTTCTTGAAATATCCATAACTCTGAAAGTACTTACCTGATTCCGAAGATCTTCAAGTCTAAAATTATTTAAAAATCTATGTTATATTTATAAATTGATCTTGGATTTCTTCAAAGTGTGTGAACCATTTATTGACTCTGCTTGTGCAACATATGCTTAACACTCTCCTCTGATAAGCCTAAGCTGCTCGACTTGGACTTACCCGAATAGCTTCACTACGAATGCGATGACTACCTTGGGCTCTGCAACTGCTCCTGGGACCTTCCCCTCGACCGTGCCGTGGTGTGGAGCCACCATAAGCTTGAGGATTCGCATGGCACGGAAGTCGAAACAGGCCTTTGGGTCGTGGGCCCACTCGAGACACTAGAGAGATACAATGTGAAGGTGCTTCCCCACCAACTGCTGGTGACAGGCAACACATGGCTTGAAGTTGGCCTTCTTTGATGACAACCCCGCCACACCAGGAGGTAAACCTCAAAAACGACTTCGACAAAACATTGAAAAAACCTAGTCAAAAAGTGATTAAGGGGTAGCTCTTCCTAGATCTCCGCCGGCTGGCACGGAAAGAAAAGAACTGAAGTCAGCATGTCTGAGTGGCACCTATATAGGCACTGTGAATGTCATGTCTGGCGTGGACGATGTCAAGCTTTGCTGAACGACATCGTCTACTGGAGCGCAGAGGTACTGCTCACTAAAAAGTTCTTGATCCAGTGTGACCCGCGAGGATAATTTTAAGGTAAAAAATCTGTGGCTAGACGTCTCTATCAGATTTCTACATTCACACCATCAATTATGGTTCATAGCATTTGTGGTTGTTACATAAAATATATATTTTTTTTTAACTATTATGAAGGAAACTCACAATTTAATTAAAGGTGGGGAGGCAAATAATAACCCTAGAATATTTTCCCACCTTGATTGAACTGCTGGGATTTACTTCAGGATGGAACAGCTAAGAGTTAGTAAAGAGTAATCGATAGTGGTTAACTACTGAGGAATAGGAAGACCCTTAATATGTTTGGCTTGTTTTTGTGTGAATTGCTTAGTCTAGTGTTTCTGGCAAATTTGCCTCCTTATACTCATTTTTTTAAAACACATTTTATTGTTTAATACAATGCTAGCATAAAAGACAACAGGTTGCAATAGTAAAGCTTATACATATAACATTATTGGCTAACATTTTCCCTGATACCCACTACATAGGAGGCAGGTTCTCTTTGCCTTCATTAAATCATAATTATTTGTCATCATGGTTTACAAAACAATTAACAATATTCTATTAAACAAACACAACAATCTTTGTAATCTAATATGCTACAACAGACTTTAGTATTTCAACAGCACACTCTTGCAAGGGAACACAATTACGAATTACAAATCAGAATGCTTCATATTCGTATTTCAAAATAGTTTTAAAAAATCAACAATGCCATATTGCCTATATTGCAATTTTTTAGATGGTAAAGCGTACTTCTGTGAAATGCTAGTTTATTTTTAACTAAACCGAGCTCCCAAACTCCCAAAATGTTAGAATTGTTGGTGACAGTAACTAGGTTTCTCGGAAGGGATTCCAAGTAACATCAACAAAGAAAATCTCTACAAGGCTATGGAACCACTGGGGGCCCCAGAATTGCAAACATTCCCTGCTTCTGACACCTTCTCCATATTCAATATCAACGGGGTGGTGGACCTCCTTAGAGATGATCCAGCTGATGCTCCAGTCCTGGCTGGTGAAAAAGTAGCTACCCTCCTGTTCGCCGACGACACTCTCCTGATCTCCAAATCCCCCGCCGGCTTACAATTTTTTTTAAATAGGTTTGACTCTTTTTGCAAGTCCCATGGCCTCATCATAAACACGGAGAAAACCAAATTAATGGTAATAAACCCTCCTAGGCGCTTCAGATATACTTTTAGTCTGGATGGCACCCTGCTTGACATTGTGAATTCTTTCGACTATTTAGGCATCCGCATTGGGAAAGGGATGAAGTGGAGCCCCCACTTAACCAAGATGCTCTTATGCCACAAGAGGGCTACTGGTGCCATAATTAGAGAACAACATCTCTCTATAAGTAGACCTGTGGCACCGGCCCTCTTGGTATACGAGGCAAAAGCACTATCCTGCACCCTGTATGGAGCCGAAATTTGGGGCAACGAAAACATTCAAGATTTGGTCAAGTCTGAAAACAAATTTATGAGGGATCTCATCTCTGTTCCCATATCATCTCCATTAAAACCTTTGTTTTATGATCTAGGCAGACATTCAATTCAGGACATTGCACGACTTCGACCTTTACTATTCTGGGCAAGATTACGAAGGACCCCAGAACTTGCAAAATATGCTGCAGGCCTAAGTGAACTTATACTAGCCGACACTGGGAGGAGGATAAAATGGATCTCCCATGTAAGTGTACTGTTGAGAGCCATTGGTTATGAAGACTGTTGGGAATCTCAGTCACCCCCTTCGAAATTGGACCTTAAGAAGGCTTACTGGAGCTGGGTCAACAATAGAGAGTTGAGCAATGATAATGTGGGGAAGCTGAGTGAGGCTTTTTTTGAGCACAAGAAATTTTGTAAATTGGAACCCTATCTTGACTTCATTCAGTCCCCACTGGACAGATCATTGTATGTCCGATTTAGATTAGAAACTCTACCTCTCAACTCCGTTACTGCTAGCTGGAAGGGCCATACACATACATCTACTGGTTGCCCGAGTTGTACAGCTCCGAAGGAGACTATTCCCCATTTCCTCTTCACGGGTTTTACCTATAGAAGAGCGAGATCCAAGTGGCTGAGACCGATTTGTAAAATGCTGGGTAGCCGTGATTTTGTCACTGTGCTGCGTATTTTAAAAACAGATACTTCGTCTCTTATCATTGTATGTGGATTGGCCAAGTATTTGGGTCGTGCCTGGCTCCTGAGGAAAAAAAAACTTGCCACTCTTATGCACTGAATTGTTTTAGTGGTCTGTTTTTATTCCCTGTTATCTACACCTTCATAATGAAATTTTGTGTCACTTCCCTCTTTGTATTTTGCACACTGTGTTTTATCTGGTGATGTAGTTCACTTTTAGATATATTCTACTTGATCATTTTAAACTTTATTGTATGTTGTGCTTTTATGATATTTTTATCGAATAAAGCTTTACCTACCTACCATATTCAATATTACGTTGTGTATGGTGCATCTCCATTCCCCATGGACACCCAGGGAAGGAGGTGCCTTGAGTGAGCCATAAACTAAACACCCTAACTCAATGTCATCAACCTCACTCAGGCTACCACCCAACTGCGGAAATATTATACCGGACAGAGAAGTTACTTACCCTCTGTAAGAATATTTCTGGTGGATGGCTAATCATCCCAAGGATTTACCCCCTTATTAATATCCCTCAGGTGGCAGAACTGTTTTGACACTTTTCAAAAACTCTCCAGGATCGCCAGGTTGCTCCACGTGGCATCAGCTGTGACACTGCCTTTGAATGGGATGACATCAAAGAATACTAGGTGCCAACTGGTATGCTGGCATTACCCCCTGGTACTGTTTCTGCGCCCCACTGAGGCAAGGAAAGGAGAGATCAGTGACACCGACAATAACAGAACATAAGATGTTTGTATAACATGGGATTGTGTCATTGCACACAGCACCCACTCATCAGAGAAGGATAGAGGGCAGTGAGGAATCGCGGAAAGATTATCCATCAGAAGAACCAGTTACCTACCTTCGGTAATAATCATTCTGGTGGATGTTATCTCAGAAAGTTCCTCATTTTTTGAATTCCTTGAGAGGCCAGTCTGGAACTAATTTTGTAAAAGCACTGAGTTAGTGGTGCCTTAACTCCGACTCCGCTCCGGAGACCACATTGAACATGACTTCACAGAATCGTAAAAGTTACCACACCAGCACACTGATGTCAGTTTTCATCCATTTATTTTTGCATGCCCTCTGAGATGGTTAGGAGTTCAACAAGACTAACACAAGTGGCAGGGTATCGAAACTACACTGGAACTCTAAAATGAACAGTTGCATGACCACTCCTTAGAATAAGGGTGAGGAAGGAATCTGCAGGGTCACAGAGAAGCCAAGAGAAGGAGTAGTTTCTTTTCTGTAACTCCAGTTCTGTAGTAGGGGTATCTCTGTGATAGTCATAATCTAGTGAATAGTCCCGCCCATGTGCGGGGACCCCGGAGCAATAAAAAATAATCTCTTAAAGTGTCAAATCATGCAGACCTGCAGCCACCTTTAAGAGAGAATTTAATTTAAAGACAGATAATGCAGCCTATACCCACAGGCTACACTGTCCAGTACTTCAACTAGAATTCCGCCAACATCCACAAACAGCACTGCCTGTCCAGCTTTTCTCCACAAGGGAAAAAACCCTGCCTCTACCAGCAAAAGCCTCTGGAATGATAGAGAGGAAGGAATGGACAGACAAGCCCCATAGGCTGCCATTATGTGGCTCAGAACAGGATACTGTGCCTTTAAGAAAACTTTCCAGAACTTTCCCAGTATCCCAGAATGCACATCAGGTCCCTTTTACTTTCAGTTCTTTTTGAAGGCGTAGCACGCCAGACCTGTAGCATTCCTTACATGAATAATCATCTCTCCACCGGGGAGGAGGGCGGGCGCTTATGACTATCACAGAGATACCCCTACTACAGAACTAGAGTTACAGAAAAGAAACTACTCCTTCTGTAGTAGGGGATCTCTGTGTATAGTCATAATCTAGTGAACAGAATGGCAAGCCCATCCCCACACAAAAACGGCGGTGGAGAAGATACAAGACAATACCACTACTGCGCGAACAGATTTCGCAGCGAAGCCTTCCCAACCTGAGCATCAGCTCTGGCATCCGAGTCCAGACAGTAATGCGCAGCAAAGGTATGGACTGACTTCCAAGTGGCCGCCTTGCAGATTTCTGCAATCGGAACATTACGCAGCAAAGCAGTCGTGGCAGCTTTGCCTCTGGTGGAATGAGCCTTAGGTTTACCCCCTAAGGTCTTATTAGCCTTTTGATAACACAATTGTATGCAGGACACAATCCACCGAGAGATGGACTGCTTAGAGGTCGCGAGACCGGTCCTGACTGATCCATAATTAATAAACAATTGGTCTGACCTACGAATATCCTTGGTCTTATCAAGATAACATTTCAACACCCTCCGAACATCCAGGGAATGGAGAGACCTTTCCGCTGGCGAAGAGAGATTCTGAAAGAACGTAGGTAAAGTTATGGTCTGGTTGACATGAAAATCAGAGATAACCTTAGGAAGAAATTTAGGGTGAGTACGCATAACAACCTTAGCAGCGTGAAATACAGCATAATGTTCTTGACAACATAATGCCTGAAGATCACTCACCCTGCGGGCCGATGTAATGGCCACTAGGAACGCCGCCTTCCAGGATAGGTGCTGCAACGAAGCCTTGTGAATGGGTTCAAAAGGCTCCTTCATCAGTCTGGACAGCACCACATTCAAGTCCCAGGAAGGCGAGGGAAGTCTGACAGGAGGAAACACTTTCTTCAAGCCTTCCAAAAAATCCTTGACCACAGGGATCTGAAAGAAGGAAGTCTGTGAAGGGCATTTCCTGTAAGCAGTCAAAGCAGCCAGATGATCCTTAATGGAATGGAAATTAAGGCCGGACTGCGCCAAATGTAAAAGATATGGAAGGATGACATCTTCCTTACATGTCGTAGGGTCAAAGCTCTTGGACTTGCAGAAGATACAGAACCTCTTCCACTTGTAGGCATAGGACGTCCTAGTGGAAGGCCGTTTAGACTCCTTCAGTATGTCCATACAATCGTCTGGCAGATTCAAATGGCCATATTGCACTATCTCAGGAGCCATGTCGCCAAACTCAAAGACGAGAGGTTGGGGTGCACCATCTGCCCCCCGAACTTCGTGAGAAGGTCCGGCCTGCACGGCAGCTGTATGTGAGGAAGGAGCGACCGGTGAAGTAGGTCCGTGAACCACCACTCGTGGTTTTCCTGAATCAGTCTGCTCAGTGCGTCCGCCTGAGCATTCTGCACCCCTGGCAGATGCGTGGCCATAATCGTCAGTCCTCGGGCCAGAAGCCAGTGCCAGATCGCCTGCGCCTCCTGCGACAGAGTGCGCGATCTCGACCCCCCCCTGCTTGTTGAGGTAATACATAGTGGTTGTATTGTCCGTCTGTATCAGCAGCGAGTTGGTCTGGAAGGACGGAAGGAAGGAAGGCCTTCATTGCCAGGAAGACAGCTCTGAGTTCCAGGAAATTGATGTGGTACGTCGATTCCAACGGGGACCACTTTCCTTGAATCTGCAATTCCCCGGAATGCGCTCCCCAGCCTTGGAGAGACGCATCCGTCACGACACTCTTCGTGGGAATGTCCTTGTGGAAGGGAACCCCCCTGAGGAGGTTCTCCGCCGAACACCACCACTTCTGAGACTGAAGAGCATGTAGAGACAGCCGTATCTTGTCGTCCCAAGAACCTGTCTTCTGATCCCACTGATCCTCCAAGCACTCCTGCAGTGGTCTCATGTGCAGCCGTGCGTGAGGCGTGAGGAAGATACAGGAGGCCATCGATCCCAGCAGTGAAGACACCTTCCTCACTGTCGTCGATGGAGCAGTCCTGAGGTCCTGAGCCTTCCGAAGGAGCGATAACCGTCTCTCCTCCGAAGGAGACACGCTTGCTGACCGTGTATCGATGGAGGCTCCCAAGTACTGAATGCACTGGACCGGAGTCGGGACCGATTTGGACATGTTGACGTGTAACCCCAGCTTGTGCAAGAGAACGCACGTCCACCGGAAGTGTTCTTGCGCTTCCGAGAAGGATGAGGCCTTGATCAACCAATCGTCCAGGTACGGGTAGACAAACACCTTGTTCCTCCGCAGGTGTGCCGCCACCACCGCCATGCACTTCGAGAAGGTCCTGGGCGCAGACTTCAGCCCGAACGGCAGTACTGTGTATTGATAGTGATTGGCGCCGACTTGGAATCGCAGGAACTTCCTGTGCTTCCGTGCAATGGGCACATGGAAGTACGCATCCTGTAGATCTATGGCACAGAGCCAGTCTCCCCGTTGCAGCTGAGGGTAAATCTGATGCAACGATAGCATGCAAAACTTCTCTCTGCGAATCCATTAGTTTGCCTGTCGCAAATCCAGAATGGGCCTGAACTCGTTCTTGTCCTTCTTGCGAACGAGGAAGAACCGAGAGTACAGACCTCTTCCCCTTTGAGACAGAGGTACCTCTTCTACCGCCTTTTTTCTCAACAAGATGTCTGCCTCCGCCTGGAGCTCTCGCAGCTGAAACTGAGAGCTTACCGGCGGAATCGCTGGAGGCGGGCTGATAAACCGAAGACTGTATCCATTGCAAACAATATTCAGCACCCACTTGTCTTGAGTAATTTTTCTCCACTCTGCCGGAAAAAATTGAATGCTTCCCCCCACTGGCGTGGGTAACGGTTGCAGGGGAAGTCGTCGCTCAGGGTCGAGACCCGGCCGGGCCCTTGGTAGTAGTAGCGGCCTGCTGGCCTCCTCTACCCCTCTGGCGTTTCTGGAAGGGTTTCCGGAACTGCTGCTGTTGGTGCTGCTGCTGTCCCGAACCCTGCACACGCCCTCTGCCCGTAGACCCGAACCGTCTCTGGAACGGGCGCTTCTTCTTCTCGGCCTTCTCCAACCCGACAGCCGTCAGGGTCTCCGCCTCTGCCTTCATGCGGGCCATCTCATCATCCGCATGTTTACCAAACAGGGTTTGCCCCGAGAAGGGCAGATTGGCTACTCTGTGCTGAGCCTCTGGCTTGAGCGACGTCAGGCGCAGCCAAGAGTGACTCCTTTGGTGGACGCCATGACAGTAGGCGTGCGCCGTCAACAAGGAGACATCCGCTGCCGCACTGATGACCTGGTTCGAAACCAGCATACCCTCTCGCACCGTTTCCAGGAAGTCCTCCTTCCTGTCCCGAGGAAGCAGGTCTGCATACTGTTGGAGGGACTCCCACAGGGCCCGGTCGTAACGCCCCAACAGCGCCCCCGCACTCGCCGCCTTCATGGTGGTAGACGCGGTCCCACACACCTTCCTTCCTGCCGAGTCCAGCCAGCGGCTTTCCTTGTCGGGCGGAACCGTCGATGAAGGTGCGGTCGCATGCTGTTTCCTCGCCGCTGTCACGATGACAGAGTCCGGCTTCGGGTCCATCCTTAAAAAAGCAGGGTCCGAGTCCGGGGCCCGATACTTTTTCAGGAGCCGTGAGGGGGCGGATTTCGTCACCGCGGGAGTGAGGAACAACTCCAAAGCGGGTTCCACCAGTCCCGGCACTAGAGGCAGCAGGGGGCGAGACAGGTGTTTTTTGTGTAGAGTCTCGAATATCACGGACGTCGTGGGTGTCGGCACCGTCACCGTGATTCCCAACTTGGCTGCACCCCTCAGCAGCACCTCCTGAAAGGAGACCAGATCGTCCACAGGAGACACCCTAGTCCCCGGTGAGTCCGACAGCGTCGGTGAGAAATCCCTGGCCGAGGACCGTGTGCGCGACCTGGACCTGTGCCTCCTATGGCGCCGTCCTGATGTTGACGACGACGACCGCCTATGGCTCCGCGACCTTCTCCTCCTGACGGAGCGGGAGCGCGTCCTCCTCGGCTGCGGCCTGTCCGCCGGTCTAGCCGGGCTCGGCGACCGTGGATGTCGCGGCCTCGGCGTCCCCTGCGGTGGAGTCGGATACCTGGGCGGGGAGACCGACCGCGGCGAAACTGCAGGTGGCCCCAACGGAGTACGAGGTGGTATAGAACGAGGAGGGGGAGGTGGTGACGCAGGCGGTGGTGGTGGTGGCGGTGGTGGTGGTGGCGGTGGAGGAGGAGGAGTCGGTGGTGGTGGCGGAGATCCCGTTCCCCTCTTACTCCTGGCGTCAGGGCTCCCCCTGCGCCGCCTCGAAGACGAACCCCTCTGCGATGTCGGTCGCCTCCTCGACGTCGATCGCCTCCTCAACGGCGACCGCCTCCTCGACGGCGACCGCCTCCTCGACGGTGACCGCCTCGACGTCGATCTTCTTGACGTCGATCTTCTTGCCGGCGATCTCCGTGACGTCGATCTCCGTGACGTCGATCTTCGTGACGTCGATCTTCGTGACGTCGATCGCCTCGACGGTGACCGCCGCCTCGACGCCGGGTGTCGGCTGGCTCGCGACGTCGAGGATCCCCTCGACGGCGACCTTCTTCTCTTCGCCGACGGCGATCTCCCCTCGACGGCGAGCGCCGACGCCGGGCCTGATCTCAATGCCGATGGCTTGACAGCGACGGCGTCGTCGCAGAAGATGCCGATGTCGTAGACGGCGGCCTGTTCAGCTCCTTTGACGTCGATCGTCGACACTGCTTCTCCCCAGAGCCCTGGGGAGATGGCGAACAGACCGTAGTCATCCCTCTCGACGCCGCCTTCGATGTCGACGGGGAATGGGGACGCTTGCTGGTCTTCCTGCCCCTGGGGAGCCCCCCAGAGGCCTCAGCATGGGCAGAATCAGCCCCTCCAGACCCACCTCGTGCCTTCAGCCTTCTGTCCTCCAGGACCTGGAGCCTGATCTTCATCCTCTCTCTCAGGGTCCTGGCTGAAAAAGAGCGGCAGATCTCACACTCCTCAGGCACTGGGACTGGGGAAGGCAGACGATGCACACCCTGTGTGGGTCTGACTTAGCCTTTTTCCTTTCACAATCAGGACACTTGTCGAACAAGCCAGGCATGCTGACAACACCAGAAGGAAAGGACTTTACTAACACTAAATCACTTGAAAAGTAACAAATAAACCCTTGAAAAGGGAGAGCTCAATGCTCCAGGGTCCTGCTAGCAGGAGCCGGAAAAAAGAACTGAAAGTAAAAGGGACCTGCTGTGCATTCTGGGATACTGGGAAAGTTCTGGAAAGTTTTCTTAAAGGCACAGTATCCTGTTCTGAGCCACATAATGGCAGCCTATGGGGCTTGTCTGTCCATTCCTTCCTCTCTATCATTCCAGAGGCTTTTGCTGGTAGAGGCAGGGTTTTTTTCCCTTGTGGAGAAAAGCTGGACAGGCAGTGCTGTTTGTGGATGTTGGTGGAATTCTAGTTGAAGTACTGGACAGTATAGCCTGTGGGTATAGGCTGCATTATCTGTCTTTAAATTAAATTCTCTCTTAAAGGTGGATGCAGGTCTGCATGACTTGACACCTTAAGAGATTATTTTTTATTGCTCCGGGGTCCCCGCACATGGGCGGGACTATTCACTAGATTATGACTATACACAGAGATCCCCTACTACAGAAAGATCGTTACTGAAGGTAACTTGTTGCTCTGATGGATACTTCTAACTAAAGATTCCTCTTTTCATAACTCAATACCTGAACAGTAACCCAAGTTAGAGGGTCTGAGAAAATGATCAAACCAAGTCATGCAACACATCTGGTGAGATTACTGTTTCTCCGCAGTTCTATGTTGAGGCAATAGCGCCTAATGAAGGTGTGGTTTTAAGCCCATGTTAGCGCCCAGCAGAGAGGGAAAGAAGGCCTTCATCATGGTGAAATGGGTGGAATGAGAAATAATTCCCTCAGGAGGCTCCTCCTTTACAAGAGCAGTGCACATCACAAGGTAAATCATCTACCACTGAATCGTCTTGCCCTTCTTGCAGCCACCATAGCCAAAGAAGAGCTGATCGTAAACTTGGTGCTCACAGGTCCTGTCAATACTTAAGGTGTGGGCCAACTGAGGATCCAGGTGGGGCGCTCTCTCCACTCTTTAGGCATGAGGTGGCAGGTAGATTGTTGGAAGAGTAATGCACTGACCCACATAAAACGAGTAGCAAACTTCAACAAAAAGGAAATCTTGGTCCTAAGAACCAGTTTGTCTCGAAAAATATGGTAAAAGGAGGACGAACAGACAAAGCTTGAAGCTCACTAGCACTCCGAGCCATGGTAATGAGGATCAAAAGCACAGCCTTTAAAGTACATCAGCTCAAAGGGTGAACCCAATCGAACAAGTTACTTACCTTCGGTAACGCTTTTTCTGGAGGATACAGTATCTGCCTGTGGATTCCTCACCTTATGAATATCCCCTGCGCCAGCATTCCACGGAAACTTTTTTCCTAACTCTCCACGCCGACGAGGTCGTCACAATGCTATGGCTCTGCATGCGGCTCCGTGTGACGTCACTGGAGCCATATGAGGACCACGTCGGCGTGATGACGTCAGTATCACCCATTTTTTCTGTGCCACCGAGGCGAAACGGGCAGACCATATAAACAATGCATACATAGTACACAGTATTCACACAAATACACACAGTGTAAAGTGAAAAAGGAAAGCAAAAGCAAACAAGCATTTCCTATAAGCCTACAGAAAGGCAAAGAGAGGTAATACACAATGACAATATGAAACAACATATTAAACATTACCTCTTTTAAGGTATAAAAGGGTGGACAACGGGGAGGCAGGTGGGCCAGTGAGGAATACACAGGCAGATACTGTATCCACTAGAAAAAGCTTTACCGAAGGTAAGTAACTTGTTCTTCTGATGGATACATCTGCCTGTGGATTCCTTGCCTTATGAATAGAATCCCACAGCAGTCCCACTCCCGGAGGAGGGTGTCCGCCCTTCTATACCAAAAAGTCCTGCAAAACAGAGCGCGCAAAATAGCCGTCCCTCCTCACTTCGGAATCTAAGCAGTAATGCTTCGCAAAAGTGTGGAGGGAAGCCCAAGTTGCGGCCTTACTGTTTTCTAGCACAGGAACACTTCTGGACAAGGCAGAAGTAGACGATTTAGCCCTGCTGGAATGAGCTGTAATGCCTTCAGGATGCTCCTTACCAACCAGAGCGTAGCAGATCTTGACGCACAAGATGATCCACATGGATAGAGAGCGCTTGTGCACCGCCTTGCCCTTCATGCATCCAACGTAGCCCACAAAGAGCTGCTCGTCCAATCGCAGGTCCTTCAATCTATCCAGATAGAAACTAATCACCCTCTTAGGATCCAAGCGGTGCAGCCTCTCCTCCTCCTTGGAAAGGTGAGGGGGGGATAAAAAGTAGGAAGGGTAATGAGCTGCCCTAGATGGAAGGGAGTTACCACCTTAAGCAGAAAAGCAGTCCTGGTCCTGAGAACCATCCTTTCAGCATGAATAGTCAGAAACAGAGGCTTAGAACTCAAAGCCTGAAGCTCACTCACCCTCCTAGCTGAGGTGATAGCCACAAGGAAGACCGTTTTGAATGACAGCAATCTCAAAGGACAACTATGCATAGGTTCGAATGGGGAACCCATTAAGAAAGTTAAAACTGGGGGGAGGAGCCTAGCGCGCAACCAAGATGGCCGCGTAGGTGCGAGGCTCCCGAGGACCTCCGCGACCTCCTATCACTATCCTGAACATATCCTGTCCCAGATGAGGGGACTGTGTTGGTGAGCCCGAGCTGAGGTGGCGCCCGTTTTCCGCTTCCAAATCAGACCTCGGACACCGACTTTACCACCGATCGAGGTTTGCGGCCTTCTCCTAGCCGAACCCCGGATTTGCGTTGTGGGGCGATCCAGTGACGAAGTGAATAACAACGGCGGGCAGGGCTTGGTGGCTTGCGGAACCCGCACTTTCACTTTCGCTTTCGTACCCTCCTGGCTGTCTATGCGAGGTTGGGTCACGGGGCTTTGTGTGTTGGTGTGGCCTCTCTAGGGGACCCCGCCTGCCCGCCAGCAGTGATCCGCCCTGCAGATCTGGGGTGGCACCCCCCCGGAGCCCGTGGACCGGCTTGCCTGCCCTTCACGACGTGGCTGGTGCGATCGGGAGACTAGGACCATGGCCACGAAACAAGATGGCGATCGGGCAAAGGTAAAATCGACCCGGCGTGGCGCAGCCCAACAATCCAACAGCATGGATCGCTATACCCTCCAGAAGGGATCTCCTGAGGTGCCTCGCAAGTCCCCGGAGGGCCCTACTGATGCCCCCGATCCGCCCACGGATCTGACTCTGCGGGATGTCATGGGCGCCATCGCCGAGATGAAGGCCTCTGTGGGCCAGCGTTTTGACGCACTGGCGCAGAAGATCGACTCGGTCCTCGTAGATGTTGGCCTGATAAGGGCCGATCTCTCCAAGACCAACGACCGAGTTGATTCTTTGGCCCACACCGCATCGGGCCTTACGACAGATGTGGCGGCCCTGCAAACGGAGGTGCGCCGACTCGCTCGGGCGAGTGCGCTAATGGATCGTCGCCTGGGGGACTCCGAGAGTCGGGCCCGGCGTAACAACATCCGTATCATCGGGGTGCCTGAGGGACGTGAGGAAGCGGCGGCGGACCTTTTCGTGGAAGACCTGATCGTCAACCATCTCCAGCCACGGGGGCTGAGTAAATTCTTTGCTGTGGAGAGAGCCCACAGGGTTCCCGGGGGAAGGCCTAAGGTCGGAGCCGCTCCGAGACCTCTCATCGCCCGGATTTTTAATTTTCGGGACAGAGACGCTATCCTGCAATCCTCCAGACTACAGGGACCGATTAGACTTGATAATATGGATATTAATTTTTATCCTGATTTCACCCCTGCGGTCCAGAAGCAGAGACTGAGCTTCCTTGGTGTCAAGCGCCGTCTTCGGGACCTAAACATCAAGTACGTCATGCTCTTCCCAGCTAAGCTGCGAGTGGAGGTGGAAGGTCGCACACACTTTTTTGATTGTCCCGAAGCGGCCGGGGACTGGCTGGATACTCTGTCTGGAGATCGGGATCGGGGTGGCGGGGGGGAGCGGCCGGGGGAGAGGGCTCGCCGGATCAAGACTGAGGGACTAATATTAGGTCTCGCTCGGGACAAAAATGATGACACTTTTTGACTATACGTCGGATTGCTTAATTTCCCCTCCTATGGAGGTTGTGTGGGGTCTCTTGGGGGTTCTCCCTCCTCCTCTGGGGGTCTAGTTAGTTTAACTATCTATGGGGCGACAGGCACACTGCACATTGGGGGGGCAGTCTGGGCTCATGCAGGGGTGCAGGGAGGGGGGAGTTTTGTTGGGGTGGGTGGGTAGGGATGGGGCGTTGTTTGTTATTCTCACAAGGCAACCCTTTTTTTGTGTAGGCTCTACTGTGCTCTCGGGGGGACGAATGATGGTCTTTGTGTATGATGGGGGGTAGGGAATTGACATTGTTGTCTTGGAACGTTAATGGACTGGGGGACAGGATCAAACGAGGTGTGGTCCTACAGTATCTGAAGCGACTCTCGCCTGATGTGGTCTTCCTGCAGGAGACACACCTTATTGGCAATTCCTTCTGCGCCATGAATCGGCGCGGCTACCGCCTTGTGGCCCACTCGGGCTTCACGTCAGGCTCGAGGGGTGTGGGTATCATGGTAAAGAACTCGCTCCCGTTAGAAATTGATGAGGTGCTCCATGATGACAGGGGACGTTACACTGTCTTGGTGGGGAGAATGGAGGGCAAAGTGGTTGTCTTTGTGTCAGTGTACGTCCCACCGGGGTTGCAGTCGACCACCTTTGCAGATCTGGGGCGCCTCCTCCTTGGCCTTCCGGGGGGGCTTCTGGTGGTGGGGGGGGATTTCAACGCGGTGGTTTCTGGAACTGTGGATCGTCATCCCCCTAGGGACCTCCCCCGGGCACAGGCGTGGCTATCCGGCCTCTTGGATACACTGGGATTGGTGGACTGCTGGCGCTTAAAACATCCCACACAGTTGCAATACACTTTCCACTCGGGGGCCCATGGTAGTCTCTCACGGCTTGATTATGTCCTTGTCCCGGCGGCCCATGTCGGGAGGGTGGGGGAGGTGCGCCATTTGGCACGTGGTATCTCGGACCACTCCCCGCTATTGTTGCATGTTGATGTCTTTCCGAGGGCTGAGAGCAGGGTGGTCCCAATCAACTCCTGGTACCTGCGCGACCCCACCATTCGCGCTGACTTGATTAAATCCCTCCAGCGCTATTTTGAGGAGAACGTGGGGTCAGTGCCTTCAGCTCTCTCCCTGTGGGAGGCCTTCAAAACAGTACTTAGAGGGGAGGCCCTATCCCTTATTTCCCACGCCCGGAGGCGTGAGCGGGAAGAGGTGACCCGGGTGGAGTCTGAAATAGCGGAGCTGGAGGGTAATCTAGAAGATGGGGTGACGGACGCTGCACTACATGTCCTCCAGCTCAAGCAGGCGGCTTATAGGGCCCTCGTTACGGAGGCGGCCAGGGGCCTTAGTAGAGAGCAACAGGGACGGCTGTATGATGTGGGTGATAAGGCTGGTAAACTTATAGCGTGGTTGGATAAAAAGGAAAGAGCGAGTCGTGTGGTCCCGCTGATTGAGAAAACGAATGGTGTGTGTGTAACTGAACCAGAAGAAATTGTCTCATGCTTCGCGGAGTATTACCGCGAGGTGTATTCCCCGGTCTCTTCTTGCTCCGAAGAGGATTCCCGTGCCCTGCTCAGAGATATCGCACTGCCTTCCCTGTCCGGGGAGGACAGGGTGTTGCTGGACGCCGCTCCCACCTCCGACGAAATTGCCCTCGCCATACGCTCGGTCGCTTCTGGCAAGGCCATGGGTCCGAATGGTATCCCTATCGAGCTGTACAAGCTGCGACCAGATACATTGGCGCCTCACCTCCGCGCAATGTTCCTTGCGGCCCACTCTGTGGGCTCCCTCCCGCTTGACCAGCGTCTGGCTACAATCGTGGTGATCCACAAGGAAGGGAGACCTCGAGATCGGGTTACTTCTTATCGGCCTATCTCACTACTGAATGCGGAGCCCAAAATTCTCGCCAAGGTACTCGCCAATCGGCTGGTCGGTGTGGTGGGAGATCTGGTTCATCAGGACCAGTCTGGCTTCATTCCCCATCGCAATACAGCCCTTAATCTGCGGCGTTTGCATGGGGTGCTCGCGCGCGTCCCATTCATACGGGAACCGGCCATTTTGGCGTCCTTAGACGCCACCATGGCGTTCGATACGCTTGAGTGGCCATACATCTGGGCGATGCTTGCTAAGTTCGGGTTTGGCCCAGGATTCATCAGTTGGGTCAAATTGCTGTATGCGGGCCCATTGGCACAGGTGGTCGTGAACGGAAGAGTATCGGCCCCGTTCGAGTTGGGCCGGGGCACGCGGCAGGGCTGTCCCCTGTCGCCGCTTCTTTTTGCGCTTGCCTTGGAGCCCCTGGCGGAGTGGCTGCGGTGGGAGCCTTCCATCCGAGGTCTCCGTTGGACCCCCGAGTATGAGGATCGCGTATCCCTATACGCCGATGACATCCTTCTGTACCTAGCCTCCCCACGCAAATCACTTATAGTCCTAGTTGATGTTTTACACTCGTTTGGTCGTAACTCCGGTCTCGTCATCAATTGGGCTAAATCGTGTGTGTATGTTCTCTCTGGGGAGGCTCCTATTCTCCCGCGGGGCTGTCCGATCCAGATCGCCGAGCAGGGATTTCGGTACCTGGGTGTCTTCATTACTCTGGACCCGGAGGCCCGGTATGAACGGAATCTGCTTCCCCCCCTCCAGCGTCTGCGGGAAGATGTCGCACGCTGGCGGCGCCTGCCGCTCTCGCTGCTCGGCCGGGCGGCATTGTTCAAGATGATGTCTCTGCCGCGTTTTCTGTACGCTTTGCAGAACACTATGGACTTGGTCCCAGCGCGCTACTTCCGTGAGGTGGAGAGTCTGCAACGCCGCCTGTTCTGGGACGGGAGGCCGCGCATTGCTCTGGCTAAGCTGACGCTCCCATGGTTTGACGGGGGGATTGCCCTCCCGGATATTAAACGGTACTATTGGGCCTCCCAGCTCGCTGCCATTAACCATGGCCTCTACGGGCCCGCCTTAAACCCGGCTTTTGAAATGGACAAGATGCTCCTGCCAGGTGGCGACTACAATCGAGTGCTCTACTCTAGCGCGCCCGACGCTCGTCTGACGGGCCCCACGCGTGTCATGGTGCAAGTCTGGCACGCGGCCAATGCAGCTATGGGGTGGAAGGACCGTTTGACCCGGGCATCACCACTATACGCGTCTGAGCGGTTAGGTTCCCTGTGGACCTCTAAGGGCTTTGAGAAGTGGGACATGATAGGTATCAGTAAAGTGGGGGATCTTTGGACGAGGGGAGGATTTAAAACGTTCGATATGCTGCAGACGGAATTTCAGTTGCAGGGCAGTGAATACTTCCGGTATTTGCAGGTCCGTCATGCGCTGGGTTCCGTCTTCACGGATGTTGCCTCCATCCCGGAATATTCCCCCCTGGAAGATAGATTGCTGGATGGGCATGTCCCGGACAGCACGATCTCACTTATATATAAAAAGCTGATAAACGACCGCTCGGGCCTGTTGACTGCCCTTCGTGCGGCTTGGGTTGCCGACGGGCTGGAGTTGGACGACGAGGACTGGACCTCCGCGGTGGCCTCCCCGAAGGAGGTGGCCATACCGGCTCGCCTTCGCTTCGTCCAGCTCAAGATACTCCACCGGGTCTACATGACGGGGCCAAAGCTTCTGCGTATGGGCTATGCCGGAGATGGGTTATGTAAGCGTGGGTGTGGTGCTTTGGGGACCTTTATGCATATTTTGTGGGAGTGCCCGGAGGTAGAGAGGTTCTGGCGTGGTGTACATGAGGTGCTGCGTCTGGTTACGCATGTGGCGCTGTTGCCTGAAGCGAGAAGATGCCTGTTGAATGTGTGGGAACCGACTGATTACTCAGCGCCGCAGACGTGGTGGGTGACTCTGGGATATATGGTAGCCAAGCGTGATATTGCTCAACTGTGGGGATCCCAGAGGCCCCCGACGGTCTCGGCCTGGAAAGAACACATGGACTGGTGCATGTTTCGCGAAAAAGTGGTGTATGTGGCGAGGGGTAAGCCTGGGACATGGGTGAAAGTATGGGGCCCCTGGAACGCCTACCGCGGGGGTATCTGTGCGCCACCGCTGCTGCCTGATCCCTCGCCAGCCCCCCTCTTGGGGAGCACGTGCTGCTATTTTTGATTGTGGGTTGCCTTGTGGGTGTGGTTTTAATTTTTGTTGTTTTATTTAAAATGAAACCGCATAATGGGGCCTGGATGATGTGGTTTTCGACATTGTTATCTATTGAGAAATGCTCCTCCTGTAATACCACGTGTTCCATGTATATATGTCGTGTGTTCCTACTATTGCTAGCGGCCGGCCGGAAGGTTGTGGGCCCATACTTGTATACTTTTAAGACCTGTAATAAACGGTTTCAAAAACAAAAAAAAAAAAAAAAAAGAAAGTTAAAACTAGATTTAAGTCCCACTGGGAGTTGGCGGAAACATATTAGTAAGGCCCTTAATAAACCTTAAAACTACCGGAGATTTGAAAAGAGACGGCTGATCAGGCTAACAAAGAAATGCCGATAAAGCGGAAAAATAACCTTTAACAGTAGCCACAGTACAACCCTGCTGGGCCAAATGCAACGCAAAACAAAGAACATCAGAAATATGAGCCTTTAAGGGATCAATAGATCTCTCTCCACGCCATTTAACACATTTTGACCACCTGTAGGAGTAAATGGACTTAGTGGAGTGTCGCCTGGCCGATAAGATAACATCCACCACGTCAGGAGGGAGAGAGAAAGACCTCAGGTTGCCCATTCAATTTCCAGGCATGAAGGTGCAGGCTCTGGAGGTGGACAAACCTGCCCCTGCAACTGCGAGAGGAGGTCTACCCTGAGAGGGAGACAGAGCGGAGGATGCAATGAGCAGTGAAGTAGATCTGTGTACCACACCCTTCTTGGCCAATCCGGGGCGATCAATATGACTTGGGCCCGGTCTTGGCGAATCTTACTCAGAACCTGAGGAATCAAAGGTATGGGAGGAAACGCGTAAAGGAGTTGAGAGCTCCAACTCAACTGACACGCGTCCCCCAACGCCCCCTGCATCGGAAACTGGAGACTGCAGAATGACGGGCAATGACGGGCAATGCGCGTTCTCGTGAGTGGCTAACAGGTCCACCCGTGGAGTCCCCCACGCCTGGAAGATGTGTCGAACTACCTCCGGATGAAGCCTCCAGTCGTGGTCGGCGGAGAACTGCCGACTGAGACTGTCCGCACGGACGTTCAACACCTCGGACAGATGATTTGCCATCAAGCAAATCCGATGGTCCTGAGCCCAGGACCAAAGCCCTAACGCCTCCCTGCAGAGACAGTACGACCCTACTCCTCCCTGCTTGTTGACATACCACATCGCGGTAGTGTTGTCCGTCAGGAATTGAACTGACTGACTGCAAAGGGAAAGGAGAAAGGCCTTGAGCGCCAAACGTATCGCCTGCAATTCTAGAAGATTGATATGAGACAATCTCTCCTCTGGAGACCAAAGACCCTTGATCTCCAGATCCCCCAGATGAGCACCTCACCCTAGGGTAGAGACATCAGTTATCACTGTGGCCACCGATGGAGGAAGATGAAAGAGCTTCCTTGAGACAGATTGCCCTCCACGCTCCACCAAGACAGATCCGCTGCAGCTTCTCTGGAGATCCTGACTGACTCCCTGAGATCTCCGTTGTGCTGATACCACTGCCTGCGGAGACACCATTGGAGCACTGAATTTCCATTGAATTTCTGTACATGATTAGTATAACCTACCTTCCTTTCTTTACAGGTAGTACCAGACTATGACAGGTATTTTAGTCAAGAGATATTGACTCACATTAAACCTGCTTTCACTTAGAGGATTAATATTATTTAGTTCTCTCCTTTTGTAGATAGTTTTTTTAGGTCCTGAAGAATCGCGAGTGTAACACCTCCATCCGAGAAACATGTTGACCATCAAACACTAACTACGCGAGACATTATACTCTGTTGAGTGCTATATACACGTTTTTAATCAGGGAAGGAGGCCTTCAGAATAAAATCAAATTCCTAACCGGCACTTCCAACCCTGTTTTAGATCACTTTTTCACATCTACATTAGTCAGGCCCCCACACCCGCACTTCACCATACGACAGTTGGATTGAAGATCTCCGACAAAGTGCCCCTTTTAGGGAGCCCGTTAGGCATTGCACCGCCGGCCCGACGAGGAGCAGCCCATATGATGAAGCATGACACCTGAAAGGGTGTGTGAGGGCATTATTATCCAACAAATGGATTACCAACTATATACGCATTGTGTATTTAGTTATATCCAGCCTTCTTGTTGACTCCTCCTTTATTCTCTATTTTTTTGAGGAACAGCAGGTATACTTCTTTTTGATAGTCTTCACCCTTGGGGCATCTTGCCTTACTGGACCTCCCACTCCCCTGTGAGTGGAAAAAGCCCCTTCTGTCCCTCTCTTTGTAGTTCATGCTTTGCACGGCCTAAACCCCCATGGGACTTTCTAATGGTGGGTGAGATCTGTTCTATCCCCCAATATATTTCGTATCCTCTTCACTTATAATCGAGAGGCCTCAGTTCCATATTGTGAAACTGATTTTTACCACCCCTATCTCTACCCCACCTACCCACTCATGGAGGGACAGGGTTTGAGCAATGGGGACGACCACGCAGCAGAAATACTCCGGACCCCCTCCATTCTGGGTCTCGACCACGAGCTTGCTACAGGCAGCCAATCAGCTGATTGGCAATCACTATCTGATATGAAACGAGAGTGGGTGCGTATTACCCTACATGGTGCTCTCATGACTGAGTATTTCAGGGCCAATATTTCTCCTAATGGCCTCATAGTGAAAAATTTCCCTAGGATTTTCTGGGAGGATGGACAATTTAAAATTGAATGGTCACAGATCTCCTGGAAGTTTACCAGGGATCTTCTGATCCTAATCGTCAATACTGCAAAAAGACTGGCAGATGAACTATTAGCACGAATTCAAACTGCTGAGAGTGCTCTAAAACAAAATAACCCTGGTTCCCAGTATAAATCCAAACTCACGGAACTCAATAATGAAATAGCTGAACACAAAGAATACCTGATGAAACAAAAAGTTGTGAAGTTACAAAAGGACATCAAACGCTTTGATAAAGAGAAAGTCTATCCATACCTCAAAGCAGATTATGTCCCACTAAACACCAACTATTCATCTGATACTGACACAGACTCCTCGAGGAGAGGGTCTTCCACTAACAGTGACTCTAGTACTGAGAACCTGAGATCCAATCAATATAGAGGGAAGAAGGGCAGACATGGATACAATACTTATCCACCACCACCCTACCAGGGGCCTGCCTTCTGGTAATACCCGATGTACCCTCAGGGCCCCCCTCAATTCGGTCCACACTGCTTACCTCAATTCATACCCCAAGGCATGAGCCAGCCCCCTTTTTTAGGCAGAGGTTGGGGCAGAGGGCGAGGGCGAAGAAGAGGGGCCCCACAGGAGAAAAGAGTAAAGTGGGAGGAACCTCCCCAACGGGGAATGAAGACCAGGAGCCACACCAACAAAAAACAAACTTAGTTGTCAATCTGTCATCCAGACAACTGACACAAATAGAAGACGACGTCCTCCAAAAAGGACTAGGGTTTGTTCCAACCCCCAGGGTGGATCCCTTTACTCAAACCTGTGAACTACACCAATTCTTCCGCAAGATTCGACTAAGATTTTTCTTTGAGGGAAAAGATTATGTACCCGATAATGACTCAGGCTTACATAATCCTTCATCTTTTACCCCCCACGCGGGGATGGTACCCAATGAAGTCCTGACCTATGAACAGGCAGTACTCAAAGACGTGAAAGCGATTTCAGTACACGAACGATTCAATAACATCAGCAAGAAAGACAATTGCAACATTGGCTAATGATCCAACTATCATTATCAAACAGGACAACAAAGGTGGCGCTACTGTCATAATGACCACAACTGACTATGACAACGAATGTCTACGACAATTGGGTGACAGGAAGTATTATACACCTATCCCTAGGAATCCAACAGAGCGTCTGAAAAAAACTATCACCGGTTTAGTTGACTCAGCAGAAAGTCAAGGGTGGCTGAGCGAGAAGGAGGCTTCCTTCCTCATCAAGACAGAGCCCAGGACCCCCTACTTCTATATTCTACCTAAGATTCATAAGGGGGTCACACCGGTGCCAGGGCGCCCTATAGTGTCAGGTATCGACTCGATTCTTGAACCTCTATCGCAATTTTGCGATCATTTCCTAAAACCACTGGTAAGATGTACACCATCATATATACAAGACACTACTGATGTGTTACGCCTGCTAGACCAGGTCCAGGATACCAATGACATCAACTTCCTCATCACTCTAGATGTTGAAGCCCTCTACACTAACATCCCACAGAGGGCCACTCTAGAAGTGATTGAGGAAGTGTTGAGTAGATCTCCCTGGGAATCACCTACTCCACCTTCATTCATCATAGACTGTGCCACGCTAGCTCTCACTGAAAATTTCTTTGAATTCAGAGGCCAACTCTACCACCAGATCCAAGGTACTTCCATGGGGAGTACCTTTGCTCCTAGTGTGGCCTGTCTTTATATGGCATCATTTGAGGGAGAACACATCTTCTGTGACACCAACCCATACCGCCACAATATTCGTCTATGGAAACGTTTCATAGATGATATCCTGATTTTCTGGACAGGAGACTGTGAAAGCTACAATACTTTTTTCACATGGATCAATAATCTCAATCCTCACCTCAATTTCACTATAACAGCATCCCCCTCCCAGATTGCCTTCTTGGACTTAACCATTAAGCTCACACAAGGCAATTTCTCCACCACTCTATACAGGAAAGCTACTGATCGCATAGTCTGTTACATTTTAACAGTCACCATCCAAGATCACTCAAAGAAAATTTACCCTTTGGGCAGTTTCTGAGAGTAAGAAGGAACTGCAGCACATTGGACACATATAAAAATGAGTCAGCAATCCTTGCCCGCAACCTGAGGGAGAGAAGATACCCGTTGAGGAGTATCACCCAGTCAAGAAAACGGGCTCGGAATAACAATAGAGAAGCTCTGTTGGACCCCAAAGAAGAAAAAACTGATCCCCAAATTTTGACCTGTGTCACTACTTTCACACCGGCCACCAACCAAGTGACCAAGGTGTTGAAAAAACACTGGAATATCCTCAATACGGGGACAATGAGTCTTGAAATGCCCCGTTGTGCATACAAGCGTTCCAAGAACATAAAGGATATGATTGTACAAACTAGACCAAAACCCAAAACCAAGTCCTCACAGAATACGCTCTGGTAATTACCCATGGTAAAAGGACACTATCCATGCGGTATGTGTAGAGCATGTACTTTCACATCCATACACAAGACTGTTACACTAAACACTACCTTTACTTGGGAATTGAGGTCACATACAAACTGCAACACAGCTAACTGTATTTATCTCATAACATGCCCCTGCGACTTATACTATGTGGGGATGACGACCCGACCCATCAAATTGCGCATCTCATAACACCGCAGCAATTTTCGTTGTCACAAGAATAACACCAAGATATGTGTACATTTTTTGGAAACAAAACACTCGCCAGACTCGGTGAAATGGTTGATTTTAGAAGCCAACCCCCATTTTACCAAGCAGAGTCTTTTTGCGAAAGAACAGAGGTGGATACACCGCTTGTCCTCCGACACTGATGGTCTCAACGATGACATCCCATGGGGGACAATCAAGTCTTAATTAGGCTGTATCCTACACAACACCATACAGGACATTTGTCCGACAACTAGATTACCTACTACCCTGATATACTTCCTAGTGCTTACCTTCATTTCAGCCCATATTCTATCCGTTTGCAACCACTTGCCCCCCCCCTGTGGACACCTATCCAATTGATTAATGACTTAGAATAAACCGTACATTCGCTCTACTATCCATTCTGGACCTTCCCAGTCTATACACCATTTCAATGTTCCCGGTATCCCATTCCAAAATGGCCGATACATTTTCCGATAGTACTAATCAAACAGACGTTAACATTACGTCGGAAACAATATGGGGATGTATTATTAACAATTTCTTTCTAAACGCACTTATTTAACATATGCAGTGCAGCTTTCCCATTCAACGATGTCTGTCATTTTTAAGTTAGAATGCCTCCGCTGTACTGACGTAATTCGACCTTAGGTCACGTGACACGGCCGGTTGCATAAGTCCTTCCTCTGTGCCATTGACGCTACCTTCCGGACTTGGTGGTAAGGGTAGGTCAAGACGCACGGCACGAGCGAGGCAAAATGTGAGTACCACGGCAAACAACCTCTCCCCCCCTTTTTTGTATTTGGCCGCTATACTTTGTTTTCTAAACTTTATTCACACATGTATATAGAGACGATACCCCCAGCGTCCTTATCAAACCGCGTACAGGCTTAATTTCTACTGAAAACTGCCTAGCATCCACATTGGTGGTTACTTATATTGCATGACGGTAGACACTTTGATTTCATTACTATTACATAAACTCAGGACTAAGCCGATGTTAACGCTTTACCAGGGGGTTAACAACAACTCTTGCGCTGACTCCCGTTAGAGATTTTACTCGAGATTTTACTCGCACTGTTGGAGTAATGTCTCTTATTGGCACGCATTTTGTACTGTGTAAATCGATCTCTCTCCGATTACTGGGTTTCCAGAGACCAACATTCCGTGGATGTGTTCATGTTGTTCGGTTACACTCAGCGCCCATTACGTTTCATGATCTCACTTCAATGCATGTTTTCTCAGACCACTTCACTTCAAATTATTTCCTTAATGGCCACATAGACCAGCTCAGAGGCGCTTTGACATATGAGATATACTATACAGCTGATGAACTACTGCTTCTATGTTTTAGACTTGTCTCATACCACGTCTACTCAATTTATCTCTACTTTAAATGTTGTCTTTACATTGTCATTGTATTATTCATCCCACTACCGGTTTCCGGTTTAGTCCTACTTTTAGAGGATCTAACGCTCATGCTCAACCCACCAAGTACTGTTGTAGTCTGAATTTCTACTGAATAGGGTGAGTCACTTGAGTTTATTTCTTGCTGCTGCTGTTTTTTAATGTACTCCACATAGGCGATTAGTCACTATAGTTCACTGTGGGGTTACACCACTTATTAATTGTGTCCTGTTGCGCCCAGACGCATCAGAAGTCACCACCGATTCATGCTAACTAGGATTCATTAGTCACTTCGAAGGCTGTTTTTTAATTGTCATGTCCATTGAATTTCTGTACATGATTAGTATAACCTACCTTCCTTTCTTTACAGGTAGTACCAGACTATGACAGGTATTTTAGTCAAGAGATATTGACTCACATTAAACCTGCTTTCACTTAGAGGATTAATATTATTTAGTTCTCTCCTTTTGTAGATAGTTTTTTTAGGTCCTGAAGAATCGCGAGTGTAACACCTCCATGCGAGAAACATGTTGACCATCAAACACTAACATAGATCACTCCTACGTGAGACATTATACTCTGTTGAGTGCTATATACACGTTTTTAATCAGGGAAGGAGGCCTTCAGAATAAAATCAAATTCCTAACCGGCACTTCCAACCCTGTTTTAGATCACTTTTTCGCATCTACATTAGTCAGGCCCCCACACCCGCACTTCACCATACGGCAGTTGGATTGAAGATCTCCGACAAAGTGCCCATTTTTAGGGAGCCCGTTAGGCATTGCACCGCCGGCCCGACGAGGAGCAGCCCATATGATGAAGCATGGCACCTGAAAGGGTGTGTGAGGGCATTATTATCCAACAAATGGATTACCAACTATATACGCATTATGTATTTAGTTATATCCAGCCTTCTTGTTGACTCCTCCTTTATTCTCTATTTTTTTGAGGAACAGCAGGTATACTTCTTTTTGATAGTCTTCACCATTGGAGCACCCTCATGTGCCAGCGTGCATGGTTGACCAACAGAATGCAGGAAGTGAACAGACCGAGCAGGCGAAGGACCTTCAGACCTGGAACAACGGCTCCATTGTGGAATAAAGGGATCATTTCCTGAATGTCGAGAATCCTTTGCGGAGGAGGAAAAGCTCAACACACAGTGGTATCCAGTACTGCCCCTATGAACAAATTGCGTATAGGTGAGACTTGGGCACATTTATCGAAAAGCCCAATCGGAACAACAGCTGAGTTGTTACCTGCAGATGACTACGCACCATCTCTGGCGACTCTGCCTTCAGAAGTCAGTCAACCAGGTAGGGGAAAATAGGGATCCCCGACCTCCTGAGATGGGCAGCCACCACCGCCATCACCTTGGTGAAGACTCGAGGTGCAGTAGTAAGACCAAACGGAAGGACCGCAAACTGGTATGCTGCAAACCAACCGTAAAACAGAGATACTTCCGGTGCAACTTCAGGATTGGGATGTGAAAATACGCATCCTGTAAGTCGATGGACACCATCCAGTCCTCTTGTTGCAGCGCCTGAAGAACCTGCGCTAGGCTGAGCATCTTGAACCTCTCCTGTTTGAGAAACAGATAAAAAATCCTGAGGTCCAGGATAGGATGTAACCTGCCATCCTTTTTGGGTATCAGGAAATACCGGGAGTAGCATCCCTGACCCCTTTCCTGCTCCGTAACCACCTCTATTGCACCTTTTTGTAACAGGGCAAGAACCTCCTTTTGAAGGAGAAGTAAATGATCCTCCGTGCAAAACCCTTGGCAAGGGGGGTAAGGAGGAGGGGATTCCCTGAAGGCAAGGGCATACCCATTTTCTACCAGATCTAAAACCCAAAGGGCCGAAGTGATCGATTTCCAATCTTGGAGAAAATGGGTAAGCCGACCTCCCACAGGACCTACATGATCCAGGATGGTGGATCTAGGGCTCCTTTCCTGCATTACCAGGAGGGGTTGGGGAGGTAGAGGAGGAGGAGGAAGAAAGCTAACGTTTGGCTCCACGAAGGCGACCTCTGCCCTTACCCCTATAGGGTTTGTACAAAGGGTTTTGTTGCTGTTGCTGCTGCTGTGGCTGTCTCTAACCACGAAAGGAAGACTTTGCCAAGCCTCGGTATCGTCTATAGCCATAACCTTTCGCCTGAGAATGCAGGCCCAAAGACTTCGCTGTGGCCTTACTGTCCTTAAATCTTTGCAGAGCAGAATCAGCTTTCTCTCCAAACAGTCTAGACCCATCAAAAGGCAGATCAAGAAGGGCAGCCTGTACATCGGGAGAGAATCCAGAAGACCTCAACCACGCATGTCTTCTTGTTGCAATGGATGAACCCATCACTCTGGCAACCGAATCTGCCGTGTCCAGGCCAGGCTGGATGACTTGGCGAGCCGCAGCCTGCAAGTCTGCCAGCACCTCACTCAGATTTCCCCTATCCTCCTCAGTAGTAGTAGTAGACAATTTAGGAAGACGTTGTTTGGCAGAATCCATAAGGGTATGAACCCAACAGACAAGTGGCATTGGTAGACTTCAGAGCCATGCTAGCCGATGAAAAGACCTTCTTTGCAGATTGTTTCAACTTCTTGGAATCCCTGTCATAAGGAGCCTGCGGAAAAGCACCTGTGGACTGCTTGGAACAAGAAGCCTGCACCACTAAACTCTCAGGAGAGGGGTGGGATGAAAGGAACACCGGATCCCCTGGAGCAGGTCTATATCTTCTGGACTCCGACCTTGAAACTGCAGGAGCAGAAAGTGGGTTGCGCCACACATCAAGGATTGGCTCAGTCAATGCTTCATTGAAAGGCAAAAGTGGTTCAACCACAGAGGAAGGAGAATGAAGCACCTCTGTAAGTAAATTAGGCTTATACTCAGCCATAGGAAGCTGTAAATCCAAAAGTTCAGCAGCCTTCCTTATCACAATCTGGTAAGGTGCAACTTCTTTCGAGCGAGAAGCCTTCTGCGAAGCAAAGTCCCACTCTGTGGGAGTATCAAGTCCACTTGCCTCACACAATCCCTCAAACAAATCTTCTGTATCATAAACTTCTACTTCCTCCATCTCCTCAGCCTGGTGCTGTTCCTCCTCTAACAACCTCTGCGCTTCTCTCCTCGAGCACATCTTCAGTTGCGGCGTCGGCTGCGCCACACGCAGCGTCGATGGCTCCGGGAGCGGCATCGAAGGAGGATCCACTGTAGTAAGCGGCGCCGATCGAATCCGAGAAGGTTCAGTGGATGGAGCCGGGGACTGCCCATACGGCGTTGACATCCTCAGAGCCGGAAACTGCCAGGACTACGTCGTCGGCATAAATGGTACAAAGGGGGCCTGAGGATACTGGTGAGGCACACCCAAACTAAAAGCCATAGAACCCATGGGACCAGAAGGTGCTCCAGAGGGAGAAGAGGCCCTGGGGAACACGCCATACATTGCATTTAAAAAATGCAATGGATTCGAACCCAGCGCCGGAAATTGTGGGTACTGTGCCGGTTCAGGATCCAAACGAGGCACCTCTGGAGTCAGAGATGCTGGAGCCACAGGCAGAGCCGCAGGAGCCGCAGGAGCCGAAGGAACCTCAGTATCAACTGGATTCGACACATCCTCTGGAGTAGGTGAAAATCTCGGCGTTGGTGACTGCTCCGGAGTCCCCTTGTAAGATTGAGAATGAACAGGAGTCACCTGAGGAGACACTGAAGGAGAAGGAGAGACAAAGTCCTTTACTCAACGTCGATGGGCTGGAGAAGACAACCTCGAAGCCCAGCCTTCGACGATCGGCGCCGAGATGCATGCCTCTTCTTTTTCTTATGCTTTCTCTTAGAGTCATGTGACGTCGCAGATCTAGACTTCGATCTTTTACGACCCCTTTTTTCTTTTCTTGCCTTAGCCATATACAACTTGGCCTCCCGTTCCTTCAGAGCCTTTGGATTCACCTTCCTGCAAGAAGAACATCCCTCGACATCGTGGTCAGATGACAAGCACCAAAGACAGTCCTCATGAGGGTCAGTTATCGACATATGACCCCCGCATTCTTTACAGGGCTTAAAACCCGACTTCCTCGGGGCAGACATGCCAAAACAGAGAGAGATACAATCAAAAATTACAATGTAGCCAGACAAAAGTATGGAGAGTCCCAGAAAAAAACGTTAGCGTCGACAGTGCGGAAAAAAAGGAACTGCCGTCATCACGCCGATGTGGTCCTCTTATAGCTCCAGTGACGTCACGTGGAGCCGCGTGCGGAGCCATAGCATTGTGTCGACCCCGTCGGCATGGAGAGCTAGGAAAAAAGTTTCCGGGGAATGCTGGCACAGGGGATATTCTAAGGTGAGGAATCCACAGGCAGATGTATCCATCAGAAAGAACATGCACACCCAGTTAAAGTCTCACTGAGGCACAACAAAGGGATACGTGGGGAACACATGGATCAACACCTTCAGAAAATGTACCATTATAGAAGAGTTGAGCAATGATGCCTGATTTAGTAAAAAAGTAAAAACAAAAAAGAGGCTCAAATAGCCCACAACAAAGACTTGCAGGGCAAAGGAAAGTGCATAAGGCAATGCATCCCAACAATAATGGGGTCAACTGTCACCTCGGCACACCAAAAGACAGCTTGAAATCTGCTACTGATGTCAGGAGAACACGGATGAAGATTCCGGAGTTCAAGCAACCTCTTGAAGACTCATATATATTGTGGACTTGCAAGGGATTATTTCTTAGCCTACAAGCTTTTCAGTTCAGATGCCAGCTTCTTTCATTCTTTAACTTCTCAGCTGCATTTCTCCTGTACTTCTTCAAATTTGGTGTCAGTTGGTATTTTGTTGGCATAAATGATGCAATAAATCTTTTCTAGGATGTTCCTCCTAGTGCCATAGCTACAGCCATCAAAGACTGATTACAGTTTTCAAGTGGACAGGAAACATAATGTACTTCTTCATTCCCTCCACCTCCTTGAGCGAGGTGATCTGCATGACCAGGAAATTAACCTGTGATTCCTTCAGCTGATAATCACGGGCAATCTTCTATCTTTGCTTTTTCATCATTAGCTCAAACTTCAATCAAGCACAGATGTGTTCTTTTCAAGGCAGTTGCAGCATTTCTTTATCAGCCTTCTGTTTTTCATTCTGAAAGTAGCTTCAAACTGAAACTGTCTTTTTTTTTTTTTTGCCGAGTTTTATATAGCGCGAACTTGACCCGAATCCAATCGGGTATCAGAGCGCTTTACATAGCATCAGTTATGTTACATGAGGACACACATTCATTTCTTTGCTACTATTCTTTCAAGTGCCTCTAACTGACTTTGCAGATACTTACATTTATTAAAGGCTTTCACTGGAAGGCTATTTTTCCACTGCCCAGCTAATTTTTCTTTCATCGTTATGCAACAGACATTATAGTGCAGGCATTATTCAGTCGATGATCCTCTGCCGGCCAGTACCGTCAGTAGTAGGCTAAATGGCGGAGGAAATTACATTTCATACAGCTGTTGTCATGAACCCAGATACTGCTGGGCACAGAACAGCAAGCACTGCCTGTTTTCGTGAGTGGCAAAAAAAAAAAAATGACTTGCGTGCCGCAGAGGGGAAAGGATAGGACCACCTCTGTATAAAGATGCTTCTCATGGTCACCAAGAGGTTGCCAGCTGAGATTGTCTGCCAGCAAGTTCAGGGAGCTCGTCTGATGGTTCACAACTAAACAGATATCATGAGTTTGTCCAGATCTCCTTAAGGCCCAGGCAGACCACATAAAGCGCCAGCAAGTTGAGATGAGACTTGACTTACCAAGGGAATCAAAGGCCTCTGATCTCCAGCACATGAAGATGACCACTCTTACTAAGGAAGGAGCCACCAGTCACCACATTGACTGCTGGTGGAGGCCAAAACAGTTCATGTGATGTGATCCATCACCAGTCAACACTACAGATACCTACTCACTGCCAACTAAATCCAGATGTTGTCTATGAGGACTCCCCCTGGAAGTACAGATACCACTGGAGTGCATACATGTGCCACCAAGCATGAGGTATTAGAAAGAGAAGTGAAGCAGGACTATCAAGGCCTGAAAAAGCATGCCCTTCTGAAACTTCAGGTACACAGACTGAATATCTCAAATCTGTGGGGAGGATGGAAGGCCTGATGAAGACAAAGCAGGGAGATCATGGTCAACAGGTGGTTCGACACCAATTACAGTGATCCTACCATCAGAAAGCGGTCCTCAGGATACAGGATTACCTAGATCCCCAAACCCATCACTTTTGAGAAGGCTCTAGGTGCAGATATTGATCCAAATGGTTGGACCGTGAACTGATAGTGGGCAGAAGCAAACACAAAGCACAGGCAACTCCTGTGTGAATCCATGATCGGTACGTGTCATACAAGTTCAGGGACACCATTGAATCTTTCAGCTCCAAAGCCAAGAGAATCTGTACGACAGACAGCATTTTGAACTTCTTATTTCGGGAGAATGCCTTCAGTAAGCAAAGGCCCAGAGGGGGCTGAAGATCCCCTTCTTTTATGGGACTATCTAGAATATAATCTCAGCCCTATGTTGTTCTCTGGAACCAAATGAACAGACCCCTTGTTTAGAAGAGCCTGAACCTACTGCTGCTGCTGCAAAGGATGATATATAACAAAATGGTTCCAATAGCAGAACCGAAAAGGAAAATACAATATTAATTCACGTATCTTAATCAACACAAATTGATCATTTAGATCCTATGAATAACAAAAAAATGATGACGTTTGAGGTTGGCAGGTGAAACAAAAGCATATAAAGTTTTTAAAGATTCAGTCCGCAGAGATTGTAAACAATATTCTTGCAAAGTGCTTACCCAGACATCTGATAAAGCCTTCATTCTATCCTCTACAGCCTCCAGGAATTGACCGTACCATTTCGCCACCTCTTTGACACCTGGATTTATATCCTGTAACGCAGCTTCAAAGTCCTAATTTCCCCCCACCTCCTCTGTAATAGTTGAAGACCATGAAGTAAGCTGAAAATATTTAAACTTATCGATAGCTTGTTCCCATACCTGTTATTCAAAACATCCCATGAGATCAAGCCTTCTACGGACAGGAGATCCCCCCAGTAATTTATTCCAGCTTGTTTTAATGGTAAACTCCATGCATCCTCCAAACAGTCTGGTGTTCCCGGGGATTCTCAAATGGGGGCGAAATCTGAGAAGTAACCAATCTTTAAAAGTCAACTCACTGTTAGCCATAGTTTTAGTGCTGATTTTAAGACTTTTAACCTAACTTTTTAAAAGAACTTTTGAGCTACAAATGTATACAAAAAAGCCTTCGAGCTTAAGTCCTTAACCATTTCCCCCAATATAGACCCCCCATGTGTTGATCAAAGGTTCCCCCAGCAGCATGCGTATATTTTTAAATTGAAAAGCCATACAGTACAATTTAAGATCTGGCAAAGCTAGCCCCCCTTTTTGAGGCTACACCATCATTTTCTCCATGATAAACGGACACCTCTGGATGCCCAGATGAAGCTCGTTATTTTCCCCTGAATGTTATTAATTTCTTCTGTTGGAAAAGTAAGAGGAATTCCATTAAAAAGGTAAGTTAGCTTTGGCAAGACAGACATTTTAACCAGATTCACTCTCCCATATATGGAGAGTGGCAGTTTCTTCCATCTGGTTAGTTGTTTCTCTACCTCCCTCATGACTCGCTTCAGATTGTAGGAGGGAATCTCCTCTATTTTTTCAATAGTATCTAACCCCAGATATCTCATTTCCTTGCATCTTGTGCCTCCCCACCCCTCAATATTCCAGCATAATCACTCCCGTCTTAGATGGATTTATAGCATACCCTGAAAAAGTCCCTTATTCACTTGTCAGTTGTTCCATTCTTGTTAGTGTAGGGGTTGGATCAGAAGTGTATATTATTAGATCGTCTGCGTAAAGCGCGAATGTACTATGAGACGGAAGTTGGTGTATAGGTATAATTTGTTCATCTGCTCTCAGCAAATATGCAAGCGGCTCTATATAGAGATCAAAGAGGAGTGGGGATAGAGGACAACCCTGCCTTGTCCCTCTATGTATCTCAAAACTTTTGGTCAACTTGCCATTGATAAAAATATTGGCCGTTGGATGCCCATATAACTTTTGCATAGCCCTTATAAAACCATTACTAAAACCCATAGTATTCAGCACCTCCCATAGGAATCCCCAGCTAACTCGATCGAATGCCTTGGCAGCGTCTATTGTTATTACTGCCAACGGAATCGAGCGTGCAACTGCCAAGTCTATTGTTCCAATCAGGGACAGTGTAAGGTCCTGTATTTGTAGCTTTGGAACAGAACCTTTCTGGTCCGTATGGATTAATTGGGGGGCGACCATGGCCAGGCGGCATGCTAAACTTCATGTGTATACTGTATGATCAGTATTGAGTAAAGCGATTGGACGGTAAAAATCGGTTCTCTTTGGATCTTTTGTGGGTTTTAAAATCAAGGTTATTATAGCCTCACTCCAGGACCTCGGGGTGGTACCTTCCTCTCTATAGGCTGCATTGAAGAGAGCCTTCATCTCTGGCACAATTTCGCCTACTAACAATTTATATATTTCAACTGGTATGGAATCTGGGTCTGCAGCCTTACCATTTTTCATACGCTTAAGCTGCTCTATAATTTCCCTTTCGGTAATCGGGACATCCAATTTATTCCTACCTTCATCTGTAAGGGCTGGAAGGTCTAGGTTTCTCAACCAACTTTTTAATACTTCCTCGTCCGGTCGCCTAGCTTCCGAATATAGCTCAGAGAAGAAGGAAACAAAAGTCTCCTGTATTTCTTCTTCTTTATTGGTAATCTTTACCCCCAGATTGATTAACAGCTCATTGATGTGGTTTCTAGTTCTCTCAGCTTTAGATTTCCAAGCAAGAAGTGCACCCGCTTTTTCCTCGTACTTGCAGTGTTGCATGCGAGCATTGGCACATCTAGCCCTACACTTCAGGTCTAATTTAATCCTAAAACTAGTCCTGGCCTCCTCAAGGTTCTTCAGAATCTCTTCTTTTAACTGTATATAGTATGTATCTTGCTGTGCTCTTCCTTCTAATTTCCCAATCTCCTCTTCCAGTTTTTTTCAATTCGGCCCTTTCTGTCTTATTCTTATAAGAAGCCACACTTTGTAACACTCCCCTAAGGAACACTTTAAAAGCATCCCATATGGCACCTATCGGGCCGATTGGCTATTAATCTGGAAAAATTAGAGGGTGGCTTCTTTCGAACAAGCAGAGACCTCTAAATCTGACAATATGGACCTTTCAAGCGTCCATCTAGGATTATTCTGTTTCTTAAGTCCCTTCAATAGGATGCTGACCATTGCATAGTCGGAAATATGTCCTGGGAGTATACATACTTTTTTGAGACTCCCTACCAATTCTCTATCCACAAATAAATAATTCAATCGTGAGAAATGTCGGTATTTCTTACTGTGATAGGTATATGCTCTTTTACCTGCCTTTAAAAGCCTCCAAGAGTCAACCAGGCCCAATTCGGCTAGCATATGTTTTAGGGCTTGTCTCGTCTTTATCCCTTGGGGGATAGCTCCACTCCGACTCGTAGACCTGTCCAATGCTGGATCTAACAGCGTATTAAAGTCTCCCCCTATTATTACTGGAGCTGTTGTTTCTGCTGCCAAAAATTGTAGGTCTATTATATGCTGAGGATCGTCGATATTAGGACCATAAAACCCTATACAGATGATTTCATAATCTGAGCCTCTCAAGGTGGCCATCACCCATCTGCCAGAACTGTCGGTTTTGGAAGAGATCGGCTCAATTCCTACACCTTTCCTTATTATTATTGCCACTCCTTTAGAATATTCCATCTGATCGGTGGCGACAAAACTCCCTATCCAATTTTGTTTACTGTAAAGTGCTCTACTTTCTATCGCCGTTAGGTGGGTTTCTTGGATAATATTTATATGTGCTTGTGACTCTTCTAAATACCTCAATACCAGGCCCTGTTGACTTTTTGTTCTTAACCCATTAACATTCCAAGTTGTTATTAGAATGTCTTCATCTTTCCCTGGCATCGATATTTGTATTATCTAGTACTTTGAGACCTTGAGTCTTTACCTTATACTTCTCAGAAAAGAAAAATGCATTGCTGAGCAGTAATGCATAATAGGATATGAAATGAGGACTGAGTTTTTTTTCCCCACTGCTCCCCACCCAGTGATCCACCCCTTACCCCCCCACCCCCCCTTGGGAACCCTCCCTTTACTGTCAGGCATAAGCCTGTTGGGACTGCCAGAGAGGCTGGGGCTTATTCAAAGACACTATAGTAAATAGGAGACTCCCCCTCCCCTCCCTCCCCACCCGCTCAACCATTTTTATTAACAATTTTATTTCCGCTATCACCATATATACATATTTTAGTGTTTCATATCTGTTTTCGATATATATGTTTTTTTTTCCTTCCATTTAATTACAATGAACTCGCAGTGGATTATATCCTTTTTGGGGCGGTGATCCAAGCCGTTGTCCAAGCAGTAATTGGCCCCCTTAGTGCTTCAGATAGTCAATCGGCAATCTTTTATATTCAAGCTTTCTCCCCCTTCTTTATTGCCTCTATTAGGCAGTCTGCCTCTTCAACTGATCTTATGTTTTGCATTTGGTTCTGCCACATTACACGAAGCATGGCTGGAAATTTTTGCTGCGCCTTTGCGCCTATAGCGTTCAATTCCCCCATTCTTTTCCCTAACTCCCACTGCTTTTGGTCTGTGGCATGGCAGACATCTGACCTAATATTATTTGACAGTTCCTGAAATGTGTATTGTCCATTTCTTAAGGCAGCCAGCAAAATAGTCTCTTTGACAGAATAGTATAGGAAATTTACCAATATCTTCCTTGGTTTTTGGCGTTGCATGTTTCTCTTAAATGGATCCCTGTGGACCCGCTGGATCTCCAATTCGAGATCTATATCCGGTCTTTCTTTTAAGGCTGTCTCCTTTAGTAATTTTATCAAGAAGGCTTTGATATTGGACCCTTCCGCCGCTTCCGGAACATTTATAATTCGCATATTATTTCTACGCGAGTGGTTCTCAATTCGTTCCATCTCCTCCCTGAGGGCAGCATTCTCTTTGGTCAATGTCTACGCCTTTTGAATTTTTAGTTATGTCATTACGCATCAAATTAACTTCCACTTCCAATTGCCCAGTCCGGGTAATCACATCATCTAATTTTTGTGCTAGAGCCGAGCAAGAAGTCTGAATATCCGCCTGATTAGCCTCTGATTTTTCAAATCGAGTTTCTAGTTCATTTCGGAGACTCATGAGTATTGAAGCCAGTGGTATCTCTGGTTTATCTGAATTGAGTCGCATTGCAGGTGTATGCTCCAATTGTGGTGGATTTACTAGAGCTAAAGCAAACTCTTGTTCCGATTGTTCCAATTGTGTTTCTAATAGGCCCCCGGCATCCTGTGTCGACAGCACACTGTATTTATTTTGGATGGGAACCTGAAAAACTAACTCAGTCCCATGTTCTGGCCCAGTTTCACTCCCCCTTACCTTTCCAGTATTGCTACAAATTTCTGTGTTACTCGGATTGATTCTATTAATATTGGCTGCTTGATGCCCGATACTCGGAATCTTTAAAAACTTTATATGCTTTTGTTTCACCTGCCAACCTCAAACGTCATCATTTTTTTGTTATTCATAGGATCTATTGGACTCCTGAGAGATTAGCCAAGTTTGTATTGCAACCTGTTCCCAGCTGTTAGCGGTGTAAGCTCTTAAGAGCCAGTGATGTTCATGTTTTCTTTACCTGTTGAGGAATCCAAGGTCTTTGGAAGAATGTTGAAAACATTTTAAGGGCCATCTTCATTAAAAACATTGTCCTGACAGAAACGCTGGTGTTGCTAGGGGTAAACAATGCATCTCGACAGATATTAAATAACATGCAAAGGGGACTACTATTTTATTTGCTACTTTTGGCGAGAAGAGAGATTTGTAAAAGATGGTTAGACTTGGAGCCCCCACATCCAATAACATGGTTAAATTCAATAAAATGGACATGCGAACTAGACACTAAAGGTAACTCTAGTCCCCCAAATGAGTTGTAGAAGGATTACCTGACATGGTCAAAATAGGCAGCTTCAAAAGAAGGTGGGGCTGGCTACAATTTCGGAAACAAGGTCCAATGATTACATCATGCCATGGGCTCAGTGGAGGTTTGCCTCAGTTTCCGTTCCCCTCCTCCAAGATGCGGGCTAGGGTGGCCCGGAGTCTCAATCTGCATGGACCATAGACGGATCGAGGGTACACCGAAACGGTTCAGAATGCAGCAGTCATTGTGAAATGAGTACTTAAAAAGAAAAAAAAAAAACACAAATTGATCATTGTGAGAGAAAATAGACCAACCACAAATACAATTTGCGAAATAAATTCAATTGATATTTTATCAATCAGTAATGCATCCATTTATTGAATGTTAGCATGGATGCTCCATATAGTGCAAGAAAAAAGTGCTCATAGAGGTGCTCATGTGTAAAGTAATACGTAAGAGGATGGAATATTGAATTAAAATATTTTTTAAAAAAAAACAATAGAGACCGCAGCGTTCTCAGGCCATTGCGATAAGCCGGTTTGAGAGTACTTTCTAATATTCAAGATATGTCCATGTTAAAGATAGATGGCCGATAAATCAATGCACACCCTCCATATGGATCAGAATATTCAATCTAGACTTACAAACGTATGTTGAACTTTTACTTGAGGTGAATCAAGACCTTATATGTGGGTCTTCATCAGGATGGAAAGGAAAAGGGGGGGAATAAGATAAGACTTGGTACGGAATCCAATAGTAGTCTATACGTATAAGGGCTCAAGGCTCCTAGTCCACAATTCAAAGTTCATTTTCGCTTATTATGGCAGTATTGATGCTGTGACATTGTTGCACAATTACGACACATCATTATCAGGTGAATAACAACATTACTTCCACTTTTCAACAGATAAAGTTCTGGAACCCAAATTAAATCCCCCCCACAACAATTAGTTATTAGCCCACCCAATTTCCAGACTCACGATTGTATCTGCATAACTCAGCGGAGGCAAACTAGTTACGGTATTGTCTAAGGTGTTGAGTACATAACTTACAGGCTTACATATAATACTCATGTGGGGTTTGTATGGGGGCTGTTATCTGATATGGCCATGATAACGGTACAAGGGTTCAATACAATATAATATTTCAGTGCAATAATGGTGCAGCAGAAATAAACGATTCCAACACCATATCCCATTCCAGAGAAATTGGGTTCTTCCTCATTCCTCTATTTTCTTCTCTTCTGATCTACATACTTTTGCCCTCCCCCAACGGACCACTTCTTCATGCCAGTGCCGTCGGTGGTTGTGCAGACTTCCACCACATTGTAATTGATCGCTTTGCCAATATTAACAGTAGATTTGCGTATCTGGTCTGCGTTCCCTGTGACATATGCTTCATACTGACTCCCATCAAGCATTATTCCATTGTATTGTGCCCCGTCCCAGGTGCTATCTTTCTGATAAATTCGAGGACATTCGCCCGGAAAGGTGTTAATCGTGGGCATGCCCATAACATGTGTATAAGTTCAGCTGGTTGTGTGTGACATCGAGGGCATGCATTGGCTACACCTGGGAACATTATACTCAGTCTGTGTGGAGTCAGATATGCTCTGTGTAACAGCATGTGTAGGGTAGGTTTAAACTTGGGGTTTCGGGATATTTTCTTGAGATATTCCAACATTCTTTATCCGACAATTCACGACCTATGTCTCCGGACCATTTCTCCCTAAATGTCTGCAGCGGAATTGCCGCCTGTGAGCGGATACTACGACATAGCCATCTGGTTTAATGGCTCCCATTGCCCATTAAATACAACATATGCATAAGTTCCTGCGTGTGGGGTTCCATACCGTCGGGCGACCAGGTGCGTCTAATGTACCTACTGATGCTGGTGTGGAGGATATATAGAGAATTGGGTACCCCCTGCTCTCTGACAAAGGTGTCATGGTCCATAAGCATATTGTCCATAAACAACATTCTGACCATAGTGACTCCCTCTTCTGACCACTTGGTTAGACATCCCGTGGATATTATTCTGGACATTGTGGGGATCCTTAACATTGGGATGTTAGGGGCATAGGGCTTTAATCCTTTGGTGTAATGAATAGCTTTCTTCCAAATAGTGAATGGACACTTTTAACAATGGTGGGGCTGATGTCAGAGGTATACTGTTAGGCAATAGTAAAGTATGCAGTGTACCCCTCTCCCATTCTCTCTGTGACATACCTATTTCTTACAAATGGCGCCCCGCTGTCCAGTATGAGAGCCACTGGAGCTGGCTGGCGCAACAATATGCCTGGAAGTCTGGGACACCTAGGCCTCCCCGGTCCATGTTAAGTTGCAATCTAGAAAATCCTATTCTCCTGCGTCCCTTACACCAAATCAATTCAGTCAGCATCGTGTTTAGTGTTTTGAATATATGTGCTGGACATATTATCGGAATGTTAGTAAAGTAATCTAGGGAGCAAAAACGTTTTAGATATGGCCACTCTTCTTGCCACTGAAAGCGGTAAGGAATTCCAGAAAACAATTTGTGTTTTTAACGCCTTGATTGCACGGCCCAAATTGCCATCCGATCCAGGAGATCCTGTGGTTCCCTGTATATTTGTATGCCATTTAGGACCATTCTGTTATGTATCAAACTGTACCCAGGTCCTTTGGCCATTTGGGTGACCCCATTAGTTTGTAATGGCTGCTGCAAAGGATGTCTAAGGTGGCTGAAGTAACAAGGGGAAAGGGAGAGGGCATATCCTGGAAACAATAGACATAGCCTTGCCCAAAATTTGCTGAACCCAGCAGTCTAATGTGATGAACTACCAGTGTGACAAGTGATGGCACACCCATACCCCCATAGGCCACAGTATACCTTCAACGATCGACTAAAGAGGTCAGCATGGAGTGGGTGAGGAAAGGAACTGTTGCTGCTGAGAAAACTCCAAACCACGCCCGCAGTAACTCAGAAAGAGCTTGTTGGGCTCCAGCGCATGCTACGAGGGTTGATGCTTTCAAAGCAGCAGACCGTGGGAATAACCCTTGAATTTGCAGTACTGCAGGTGCAACTGGTGTGTGGGGTAAGTTAGCCTCAAGGTTTGGAGTGCACCCATCCCTGCTTGAATTTTTCCACTGCTGAGTCTGCCTTGCCGAAAAAGCAGACATGGTTGAAGGGCATGAACATAAGATTCACTTGAACACCACCTGAAATCCACTGATGCACATCCAAGCTCGATGGAGGATGTTAATGGAAGGGAGTACGGACTACAGTACTGAGTCCACTGTATCTAATCAATACTGCAGTATTTGTTTTTGCAGCATCCTGCATATGTCTCACGACCTCTGCATAAATGGTGACAAAGATGGTTGTAACTGCACCATTTCACAAAGTGCATGGGCTAGAATGTAAGTATCATTTCCAGATTATAGGACAAGACACTCCCTGAAGAAAATATCTTCTTCCACATAGCTTCAATTTGATTAAATTTCCTATTGGATATGAATTAGGAAAGGAACTGGGGTTGTATTTTGTGAAAGAAGACACCTGAACCACAAGGCTCTCTTGAAAAGAGTCAGCCATCAGAAACTTTGGATCCCTAGGTGCCGTATGCTGGTGTCAGGCAGCTTTGGCAGGTTTCCACCAGGGCAGATGCAGGCTTGTCCCTGCCATTATGATAGGGTCCATTAATGCCTCACTGAAAGAAGTAACAGCTTGACTATAGAGGAGGTAGATTGCAAAGTACTGGTGAGCAAGCTGGCCTTTTTCTCTTCCATGGGTAATGGCAACTCGAGGACCACCACACTTGAGCAAGAACACAATGAAGGAAGCAACTTCCTCATTGGAGGGGAGGGGTGGGAGGCTGTGAGGGGTACTCCAGGTCCAACTTTAGAGAGGTGTCCAGGTCACCAGCATCAGTGCTTGAAGAGGATGGCTCACTTCACCACTGTCTTCATGACTGGTGATATTTGGCATTTGAATATGATACAAGTTCGAATCCAAAAGCTACCCAAAATTTTTGTCGTATTTGCCTGTAAGAAGCCTCCTCCAATAATGTGGTGCCCTGCCTCTGGACCTGGCCAAGAAAATGGCATTAGTGTTAGGTAAATTTGTCTGTGTTGAACAGATTCAAAGGCGGTGCTGAGGTTGCTCACACTACAATCAGCAAAACACTTGGAAGAGGGATAGGTATGGCTGGCGCAGGAACACCATGGGCATCCCAGAGTTATTGACTGGCGTAGAGATAGGAGCCACAGGTTGGCACTTGGTCAAGGGCCTGAAGACTTCTTAGGCCACTGTGGCGGGGACGAGAGCGCCGCCTCGACAGACTGGAACTGGTGGGATTCACCGCCCTCTCTTCCCCTACAGCAGCCGCTGGACCGTTCAACAGAGGACGCGTGGTGTCCCTACCCATCCCAGGACTGGACAACGGAGTCGGGACCGGGCTCCTTTAAAACGACCTACTTCACGGACGAAACCACGCCCCCTGATGACGTCTTGGCAGAGGGCGGGATAAAAACAGAGGAAACCCGGAAGACGACGGACGGCGATTCCCTGGAGGCGGACGGAGTGTTGCAGTGGAGGAAGACGAGGAGCTGGGAAGAGGAGCGACGTGGAGAAGAGACCGAAGACCAGAGAGCCGAGCGGAGTGGAGACGACCGCGACAAGCCAGGAGGCCAACGATCCTACGAGGCGCCCCGCCACGTTCCCACGGGAGGAGCGTGGCTTGAGCAGGTACGGGGGAAAGTAGCGGGCTGGGTGGGAAGGAAGACGCAGCCACCGCCTTGAAAGTAATTACCACCGTACTAGTGAGCTCTACACCCCCCCTCCCCTCACTGAGCACGAACTCACCTAGTTGCGGTACCACGAGCACTAGAGCACTTGGTTTCCCTCACTCCCGGCCCCGTTTGATAACAGAACGGCTCGGTGTCCTAATACCTGGTCTCTTCTTGTCTTGTATTGCTGCATTGGGCCGAACACCCCGGAGCTTACCCAGAAGACGGAAGCAAGTCCCGTAGCTACGAAGGGAGGACTACACTCAATCTGGAGCCCCATCGCAGAAGCCTTCCCCTGGCGTCGAATACGAGACGACGGATAACACGTCAAAGGACACTATTGACTAAAATAAAACCCTCGTTACAACGCACTGGTTTGGTTGTAGAGTCTGTTCCCACCACCCCGCCACAGCCACCTAGGTACACCAAAGGCAGCCTAAGTGGATTTTCTTTGAAAGAAGCCAGCATTGCCAGGGTGAAAGCTGCTATCTGAACAGGGTGAGTGCCATAGGCTGGAAAAGTGGTATATGGATCGGAAGGCTTCCCATCTAAATCTAATGGCAGGGCAGAATCTGACACCACGACCGCTACCAAGTCCAGCTCTAAAGTAGATGTTTAGCGCAGAGCCTGGGAATAGGAGAATATGGAATAGAGCTGCTGAATAGGAGACCGACCCCTGACGTGGAAACACCATTATTCAGGCGAACAGTTCTTCCTGTGCCCTTTGTGTCTCTGCTAGAGCAAACTCTCTCCATAACTGGAAGATGCCCGCCTCGATGATTTGTACATTGAAGGTAAGTCAAGGCTGTGGAAAGGCACTGTTTACTTCGGTGCTCATCCCAGGCTCATGCCATGAATAGATTAGCCTCCCAGCCTTGATAGCCCGGCATGTGCCCATACATTTTGGAAAACTTATAGACATGCTAGAAGAATCACAAACAGAAGTGACAACAGGAACTGTCGAAGGAAAACCACAGTGAGCAGTTAAGAGACACGAGTTCGCTTTGGCCGATACACGGCAGGTACGAGCGATATACTCTCCTGCTTCGAGGAAGAAGCCAAAATGAGCATTAGCATTGGCCTACAGTTATCATTACTGAGGTGGATGCCAGGCACCCGATACATTCTTCAGATGCGGTTAGTATTCCTTTTTATTGCATTTTACACATATATCACACAAGCAGAGAGGGCAACTTGAGTCTTGATAAATGCAACTAATGAACAAGTTACTTACCTCGGTAACAATGTAGCTGTAAGAGACATGTTAGTTATAGATTCCTTACCTTAGAATTACCCCCAGGCGTCAGACTGGATCAGGAGATTTTTTTTAGCAGTACTCTTGCGCGTCAGTGGGTGGCGTCGGTTGACTCTGCGTCTGCTGTCGTGGTCACCGGGATGACGTCGCAGTGTCTACTTAGACAACGCCCCTGCGCGCTGACGTCGGTTCTGACACGATTTTCCATGCCAGAACTTGCAGAGCCATGAAAGACTGACCACTGGTGCGCAACAACTATGGCCCTGCAAGGGAGTCCCTATCCCTAGAAGTTAGTTCGCAGAGCGGGGAGGATGGATGGGGCTGTAAGGAATCCATAACTAACATGTGTCTCTTACAGATACATCGTTACCGAAGGTAAGTAACTCATTCATCTGAAAGAGACTGTTAGTTATAGATTCCTTACCATAAAATAGATACCCCAACAATACCAACCCTGGAGGAGGGTCTGCGAACAAAGTTCACACTAGAAAGTTCTGGAGGACTGAACGGCCAAAATAGCCGTCCCTCCGGACTTGGCTGTCCAGGCAGTAGTGTCGGGTGAACGTGTGTAAGGATGCCCACATGGCCGCCTTACAGATCTCAAGAAGTGGGACTCCACGACGTGCCAAAGCAGTAGTTGCTGCCGTAGACCTAGTGGAGTGAGCATGCAGCCCCACTGGGAGTTCCTTTTTCGCTTAAGCGTAACAAATTTTAATACAAAGGACAACCCATCGAGAAATGGTATGTTTATGAACGGCTCGATCTTTCTTGGCATCGACATAGTAAACGAAGAGTTGGTCATCCACCCAGAAATCTTTTGTGCGGTCAAGATAGAAGGACAGCGCACGATCAGGGTCCAGACGGTGGAGCTCCTCTTCTTAGGAAGGCTGCTGAGGTGGGAAGATGGTAGGCAAAGTGATTGTTTGTCCTATGTAAAAGGTGTAACCACTTTAGGAAAAAACGAGGGACTCGTCCGAAGCACCACTTTGTACGGATGCACCGAGAAGAAAGGGGGCTTGGAAGAGAGGGCTTGCAGCTCACTCACCCTGTGAGTATAGGTGAGTTTTCAGAGTGCGGAGCCTGAGAGGACAGTTGTGAAGAGGTATAAAGGGAGCACACATAAGGTAAGTTAAGACAAGGTTCAAGTCCGACTGGGGCATTATGAAAGGAGATGGTGGAAAGCGATAAATAATGCCCTTAAAGAATCTTTGTTCAATAGGGGACTTGAATAAGGAAGGCTGATCTGGCAGCCAAAGGAAAGCAGAAATAACTGCAAGATAACCTTTAAGACTGCTCAGGTCAGAGCCCTTCTGGATCAAAGAAAATATATATAAGAGAACCTCCGAAAGAGGGGCAGAAAGAGGATCCACAGCCTTTGCTGTGCCCCATGCCACAAACGTTTTCCATCTACAGGCCTATACCGTTTTAGTGAAGGGGCGCCTGGCTGCCAAGTTGACATAAGATCCTCCCGAAGAGACAGTCTCATCGGAGGATCGATGGACATGCTCAGAAGCTAGGGGTGCCATACTCTTCGTGCCCAGTCCGGGGCCACAAGAAAAACTTGAGACCCGTCACACTTGATCTTCTTCAGCACTCTGGGTAGAAGTGGTACATGTGGAAAGGCGTACAGGAGACCGCAACTCCACTCGTAAAGAAAAGCGTCGACGAGTGAGGACCACCTTGGAAACTCCAACGCGCAGAACTACTGACATTGCGCATTCTCTTCATTGGCGTACATATCTAACCAAGGCTCTCCCCACAGCTTAAAGAGACCTTGTACTACCTCTGAGTGAAGACGCCACTCGTGATCCACCAGACACCGGCGGCTGAGTTCATCCGCCCTGGCATTTAGAGAGCCTGCCAGGTGTTGAACCACCAGGCTCACGTCCTGGTGTTCCAGCCACGTCCAGAGGCGCAGGGCCTCCTGACACCGGGTCCACGACCCCACACTGCCCTGCTTGTTGCAGTACCACATGGCGGTGGTGTTGTCGATAAACACCTGCAGCACTTTCCCCTCTGAGAGAGGGAAGGAACGCTTTCAGTGCCAAGCGGATCGCCCGGAGCTCCAACAGGTTGATATGGAGCCCGGACTCCGTTGGAGACCAGACACCTCTGATCTCCACCTCACCCAGGTCGCCGCCCCATCCCAGAAGTGATGCATCTGTTACCACTGTCAAATCTGGTTGGGGAAGGAGGAGGGATCTGCCACTGACCCAATCTTGGTTTGTTAGCCACCACAGCAATTGATGTGCAGTCCCCTCCGAGATCTGAAAGTAATCAGGGAGATTCCCCTGATGCTGTGCCCACTGGAACTTCAGGTCCCACTGCAAAGCCCGCATATGCCATCTGGCATGATTCACCAGCAGAATGCAGGAGGCCAAAAGGCCCAGCAGCCTCAGGGTAATTCTCACCAAAATCGAGGATAGAGGCTGAAACAACAGTATCATAGCCCAAATATCCCGGAGTCGCTGCTCTGGAGGATAGGCCTGAAACTGCACTGTGTCCAGAACAGCTCCGATGAGAGGGAGCATGTGAGAGGGAGTCAGGTGTGACTTCTGCACGTTTATAGTGAACCCCACTGAGTGCAGGAGGTCTACCATAGTCTGAAGGTGGGAGACAACAGCCTGGGGTGAGCCTGCCTTCAACAGCCAACAGCCAGTCGTCGAGATAGGGGAAGACTGGAACCCCTGACGACCGCCATCACTTTCGTGAACACCCGTCCAGTCTCCAGGGGCAGACAGGACCTGAGCCAACATGAGCATTTTGAACTTCTCCTTCTGGAGGAAGCGGTTGAGGGCCCGGAAATCTAAGATAGGATGAAGGCCTTTGTCCTTCATGGGCACCAAAAAGTAGTGGGAGTAGTAACCACAACCTACTTCTGGCGTTGGTACCCTCTCTATTGCTCCTTTGGCCAAAAGAGCGGAGACTTCCTGGCAGAGAAGCGCCAAATGATCCTCCGACATACGGGCGAAAGACGGTGGCATGGAGGGAGGGATAGTCTCGATGGGGAGGGAGTAGCCTCTTCGGACTATTTACAAAACCCAACTTTCTGACGTGATGGAGTGCCAGTGGGGGAGGTGATGGCGAATCCTGCTGCCCACTGGCTGTTGATGGGTCTGAAATATCAGATTAGGAGGGTTTGGAGGCTGCAATGGGGGGGGACATGGTGGTATGGCCCGCTCACTGGTACCCGGACCAGCGAGGTCGCTGGGTCCTGCGTCCGCAGCCATGCAGAGGCTGGACAGCGTGCGTGAACCGGTGACTAGACTGGGCTGGACGTGGTTAGCCGCCCCCTCTGTAGCCACAAAAGGGGCATAAAGCAGACCGGGATGGTTGGGAAGACGCAGTGAGGGCCAATGAGCTTGCCGAACCCCATGAATCATTAAAGCGCTCCAGCGTCATGTCTGCTTTGTCGCCAAAAAGGCAACGGCCATCGAAGGGCATGTCCATGAGTGTTGACTGGACATCCCCCGAAAAAACAGATGTCCTCAACCAGGCATATCGCCTAAGGATTACCGACGTGGCAATCGTTCTGCCTAGTGAGTTGGCGGTATCCAGTCCACATCGTTTCGTGAATTTGGCTGAATCTCTCCCATCCGCCACTGCCTGGAAGAGAATGGCCCGGGCCTCCTTCGGGCACTGAGGCAGCACCTGCGCGACCATATCCCAGATAGTAAAGGGAGTATCAGCCCAAGAGGCATGCGGTATTCACAGACCGCAGCGCCAAGCTGGAGGAAGAGAACATACGCTTTCCAAGGTGATCCAGCTTCTTGGACTCCCTATCTGGGGGAGCAGAAGGGAATGCGCCCTTTGAAGGCGAGGCATGGACTACCAACCTCTCAGAGGAAGGATGTTGGGTGAGGAAAACTGGGTTGCACGGGGCCGCGCGGTGGCAGCAGGCAATCAACCTTCCCACAGGAGCCCCTGTGCTGGGCCTGGACCAGGTTTCCAGAAGGACATCAGTGAGGGTTTAATTGAAAGGCAGGATGGGTTCCGAAGAGGAAGCCGCAGGTTGAAGCACCTCTGTCAGAAGGTTAGTCCTGACTGCCACTGAAGGGAGCTCGAGGTCCAAGACCTCGGCCACCCTTCACACCACCACAGCATAAGACGCTCCCTCCTCCGTAGCAATAGTAGAGGGAGAAAGCATGCCAAGAACTGGGGAAGTGTCCAGGCCACTGGCATCACCCAGTTCCTCTCTCCAGTCCGGTTCTTCTAACTAGTCTGCCAAAGGGTCCAGTGACCCCTCCCAGTCCTTAACACCACCTTCTGGGTGATAGGGAACACTAGGGATGAACAGGGCAACAAACGTACCCTCCGGCGTCGGATTTGATGTTGGTCCGGCTCCGGGTCCATCTCAGGGGTGAAGATGGGGATGGCATTGATCACGGGCACGTCGTCACTGGGGGCTTTGTCGCCGGGATCGACGCTGGAGAAGGTCGGGTAAGATCAACTGACGTCGATCCGGATCCAGGCCTGGATCTGCGGGGGCCCTCCGGCATTGAAGGCCCAGGACACCCAACCAGGCTCTACGGGGCCCTAAGGCATGCCGGCGAAGTCGGGTTGCCCAAAGTCGATGTGGATGGCCTCGTAGTTCTTAAGGAGTTGGGCACGGGACGCCCAGCTCCAGGAAATAGGGGGAGGCATGGAGTCATAACTGAAGGAGGCACTGGAGATGGAGCCTTAGAGCGACGACGCTCTGGGTCCCGCGTCGCGTCAGGAGAGGGAAGGTGACGAGCGCCAGTGATTCTTTGCCTTCTTCTTGTGCTTCAACTTACTCTTTGGGCTTTGAGTGTGAAGAGGTATGGGGGCTAAAAGAGTGCTCTTGAGACCTTCCCCTCGAACGAGACCGGACTCGACACGGAGCAGACTGTCGGGCCTCCCAGAGCTTTCGGAACCGCTCCCGCAAAGACTCTGGATTTATGGACCGGCAGTAGGAGCACGACTTCAGGTTGTGGTCAGGCTCCAGACACCAAAGGCACACAAGGTGCGGGTCCGTCACCGAGGTCCGTCTGTGACAGGCCTCGCAAGTCTTGAACACGGTCCGACGGTGGGACATCCCTCGCGCACCGGGAGTGGAGGACTCAAAAAACACAGTTGCCAAAACGTCGAAAAAGTTTAGTCAAAAAGTGACTTAAGGGGTAGCTCTCTCCAGATCTGCGCTAGGTTGGCGCGGAAAAATAAAGAACTGACATCAGCGCGCAGGGGCAGCGTCTAAGTAGACACTGCGACGTCATCCCGGCGACCACGATGCCAAATACGGAGTCGACCAATGCCACCCTCCGACACACAGAGGTTCTGCTAAGAAATTTTTTTCCCAGTCTGATGCCTGGGGGTAATTCTAAGGTAAGGAATCTATAACAAACAGTCTCTTTCAGATACCTTCTTTTAGGGTCGACATGGGCAGAAACATATTGACCTTATTGCGCAGGTAAAATTATTCCCCACTAATTTTATTTTGCCACAAGGGGACTCATTAAATTGTGCTTTTCCACCTAGTATGTAGCTTTATTAATTTTTTCCTCGCAGACACTTTCCCCATAGCACATACTCACACCTTCCCAGATTAGATGAGTAGCATAGCTTGCCAACTACATACTATCCCCCTAAGCTTCCCTATACTTTGAAGAGTAGTAGCTTGTACCTACTCCTTAGGAGAGATGCCTATGATGAAGCATGCAACCCATCGGTTGGGTGAGAGCCGTCTTACTTATCCATGGCAAGTTTCCCATTAAACTATACTGGTATTAGGATCTAGTTTATAGTGTTGGCAGCCTGGTCTCTATGTAGTTATGTTAAATGGTGGCATGGTCTGCCCACACACGGCCACAAACTGAAGGAAAACGGAAGGGGTGGACAGAAAATCAATCTGACTTACCCAGAGGTTGGACGAAACTGCACACCAGCCAGATAGGCAACATCGAATCCTGCCCCCAATAAGTCCCATATGACAATGTATGGGGAAACTAAAGCAGCTTTGTGGCGTCTAACGCAGGTGAGGAACAGGACTGCTGCATCTGCATGTGACCGTGGACCCTGCCACCACCACTTTCTTTGGTTGCAGACATGAAAAAGTTGGACATGCTATGTGGGCTGCCGCTTCCTGCAGGCAAGACCCATCCAAGTGGGGAAAAATAATCCTGGAGAGCAAGCCAAGCACAGCAACTTCTAAAGTCCTCTAGAGTAAAACCCACCTTATAACTCTGTCTGAAGTCATGAATGTTTGGAAATTCTCAGAGAACCAGGTAGCATGCACTGAAGAATGCCACCTGATGACTGTGCTAGTACCCATGGCATGGCCAATGCAATCAGTAGTATCCCGACCCACCCTCAGAATGTATTTAACCACATATTGGCACTCATATAGGGTTTGGACAAAGGGAGGCCAAAATACTTCAGGGTGAGAGGACGGGATCTAACTCACCATGTTTCTTCAAAGCACAGTTGCTTAATGGCCCAGGAGGTATACAGCGACCAATGACCATAGGGTTAAATCTACTGCTAGAGAAAGCCCATTTGCCTAGGGTGATAATCTTTGAAACTCCAATGACCATAGGCTTATAACTAGTGTTAGAGAAACCCCATTAGCATAGGGTGGTAATCTTTGGAACTTTATACCGGGAGGAAGAGTAGGAAAAGCATTAGGGTTCTCCTTCCCACTGACACCTGTACTATATGACTCAACAGATTCAGATATTGTTTCAGAAACTAAGGATACCTAAGAGGAGGAGACTCTCCACCAAGCAATCATGCGCCATACACGTGGCGCAGAACAAGGTTTGATCTGGGAAGTCACAAGAGCCTTAGTCAGGGTTCTGTTAAATTGCAGCAAGAGCTCAGCGGTCAAAGTCTCAATCAGCAAGTTTGCCTTGGTCTCCACTATGGACAACTGTAAATTCAAGACCTCTGCTACCCTCCATATCACCACTGCAAAGGTTGCACTCTCTTCTCTTCAGTAGTGGGGTCAAAGAGTAAATGTAAGTCTATTTCAGGCAAAGTTTCCAAACCACTGGCATTCTGAAGGTCAAGATGACAACCGGCATCCGAAATATCAGTAGGGTAAATATCCATGTCTTCGTCTTTATTATAAGGAACCTATTTGTCCTCCTGGAATGGCTTTCAACCTCCGATAGTACTGGCACTGATGCGAGGGAACATTGCCAAGCCACAGGCTACATTGTAGTTATTTCATAGCATGACAAAGGCGAACAAGTTACTTACCTTCAGTAACAATGTATCTGTAAGAGACATATGTAGTTATAGATTCCTTAACTTAGAATTACGCCCAGACATCAGACTGGATTTGGATTTTTTTTCTCCGTAGCAGTACTCATGTGTGTCGGTAGGTGGCGTTGGTCGACTCCGCGTTCATTGCTGGCGTCCTGGTCACCGGGATGACGTTGAGGTGCCTACTTAGACGCCGCCCCTGCAGGCAGACGTCAGTTCCGACACGACTTTCCATGCCAGAAGCGCAGAGCCATGCAAGACACTGACCACTGGTGCACACAACTAGGGCCCTGAAAGGGAGTCCCTATACCTAGAAGTCAGTTTGCAGAACGGGGAGGATGGGTGGGGCGGTAAGGAATCTATGACTAAATATGTCTCTTACAGATACATCATTACCGAAGATAAGTAACTTGTTCATCTGAAAGAGACTGTAGTTATAGATTCCTTACCTTAGAATAGATACTCCACAAATCCCAACCGCTGTGGTGGATCTGCGAACTAAGTTCACAGCAGACAGTCCTGGAGAACAGAACGGCTCAAAAAGCCGTCTCTCCGGACTTGGCTGTCCAGGCAGTAATGCTTTGCGAACATGTGCAAGGATCCGCACGTGGTCGCCTGGCAGATATCAATCAACGGAACTCCACGTCCCAGGGCAGTCGCCCGGGTAGAGTGGGCGCGTAGTCCTACTGGAGGTTCCTTTTTTGCCAAGGAATAGCAGATCTTAATACATAAGACAACTCGAGAGATGGTACGTTTGTGCACTGCCCGACCTTTCTTAGCGCCCACATAACCCATGAAGAGTTGATTGTCTACCCGGAAGTCTTTAGTATGGTTTAAGTAGAAGGACAGCGCACGTTTTGGGTCCAGACGGTGAAGTCTTTCCTCCTGTTGGGAAGGGTGCGGAGGTGGGAAGAAGGTGGGCAATGTGATGGTCTGGCCTATGTGGAAAGAGGTAACCACTTTGGGCAGAAAAGAAGACCTAGTACGAAGGACCACTTTGTTCGGATGAAGAAAGAGCCTGAAGCTTACTCACCCTGCAAGCAGATGTGATGGCAAGCAGGAAAGCAGTTTTCAAAGTAAGAAGACGAAGAGGACAATTATGTAGTGGCTAAAAGGGAGCACACAAGATAAGTGAGGACAAGATTCAAGTCCCACTGGGGCATTACGGAAGGAGAAGGAGGAAAGAGATGCTGGGGCCCAATTTTCTTGAAGCAATTTATCTCAAGAACCCACTCTGGTCGAATGAACCTTTTTACTTGCCCAATAGCGTGGAGGGAGCAAACACAATTATCAAAGAATACCTTCCGCAATTTGACATAATTGAAGACTCGGAGGTCAATTTCTACTCCTTTCGGAATTTTATTAACATCTGCAGATACAAGCACCTTAGCACAAGGTTCAACAAGTAAATGGATACTAATACAAATGCCACTCTACGAAGAATCCGCATACGACTGAATATGAACAAAAGCAGAGCTTCTAAAAGCATGAGGTAGATAACTACCAAGCTAATGTCGATGTTAGGAATCTTTAAACCAAAGCATTTCTGTCCCTACTCTATGCTAGATGACGTCCCTACGTACCATTCCCTTGAGACCCAGGAACTTTTGAAAAGGTGCCAGAAGTGAACTTCCTAAGAAGTCTTCACTTGGAGAGCTCGATCTAAACGCTCCTTCTAGCTCCTCGCCTACTTCCTCTCTGCTCTGGGCTACTCTCTTCTCTGCTCAACCCTCGGGGTGCTGTCCCTAATACGAAACCCCAAAAACACAAAACACGCCTTCTGGCACACCTCCTCAACCGGGTCTTCTTCCAGTAATTTTCCATTCAGCTCCGTCCATCTTCCCTCGTCCATCAGCTTGGCCTTGAGTCCCAGACACCGTCGGCACTAGGAGTTACGATTGGCACATTCCAATGCACTCCCAGGTCTGGCTTTCTCCATAATTCAACTGTTAGACAAAGACCTTTTTACTAACGAACCAACTGTCCTTGCACCTGCGGTGAGATCACAGAGTGAAGAAATACTTTGCATCCTTTACTTCTACAATTTACTGCAGCCTAAAACCTCTGCTAAAATAAATCACTTGCGGCCTACCACATACAGCCAACATAAGAAATACCAGGCCTTTCTCGTCCACGATATATGTGACTTCGGGCCTCTACTAGGTTAAATACACTATTAAATTACATTCTAACGTTAGTACTTTTACTTTCACATACATGAATAAACGCCATACATGAATTAATCCAATCGAATTACACATTTTGTCGAGTACATTGCATTAAACAGAAACTTATCGTTTTACATTTTCTTAAATACATCCATTATATGTTTTCCGCATCTCCTAATGCTTCTACATTGCAACATAGCTGATACATTTCTTAATACATTTCGCATAGCACAACTAAAGATACGTTTATTATATGCGAGTGCCAACTAACAGTGAATATGATGCACCCCTACAATTTTCAATACTTTTAGGAGCTACATCAGTTCCCCCCTATGATGACAACTGTCATCACACCATCATTCTCATTCCTCCTGGAATATAGCTGACATAAACTGCAGTTGCTACTATCCCACCATGTCGAATCCCTTCCATTCTTTTAAGATTCTGATACTGACGATCCTGCAATCTCTCCATTCTCTGCTCATTTGCTCTGAGGGCTCTTTCGGCCTTATTCCCTCTATACCACTTCCAGGCCCTTAAGAGTCCCCACAAACAGATCACACATACCACGGCAATTATAATCGGCTTCAACACAGAACCCAGGAATCCCATTCCTAAGTTCGCAAACCAAGTCCCCACTCGACCAAATCCTTGGCTAATATTTTCCCACACATTCTCTTCCGTCAAATCTTCTATTTCCTTATGGATCGTGGTGATGTTGACGATATACTTCGCCAGGTCCTTACTGTTGTCTGGAATATACGTGCAACATTCTTGGACCTTCAACAATTTACAGACTCCGCCCTCTTTTGCCAATAATACATCTAACGCAAGTCGATTCTGTAAAACCATATTCCGTATCGACAACATTTCTCCATTCACCAACAACAATGACCTCGCCGAATTCATCGACAATTCATCCACCACAGTCGCCAACTTTCTTATCTTCACATCATTCAGGACCACACCCAAACTAGGTATTGTCACTCCGTATATGTCCCCAATCACCATTCCTACATTCACAGCTCTCCGCACCTTGGAGTGCCTTCCCGTCTCTAACAATTTCAAATCTTCCGTATGGTAAATCTTTGGGAATATAATGGCCAAGTAACACGTACCATACCAATTCGCAGGCAATGTCACACATGCATTTCTTCCACACACATAATACACAGTCAGAATCACCTGTATAGACTTCTGCAAAAAATCTTTAGCTGAGTCCTCCACGGTAAAAGTATGTTCACACGTACTATGCCCCACTAAAACCTTCTCCTTAGGAGTTTGAGGCCGGGCAACACACAACTTTCCCCTCTGTACTTCATCCAATGCAATTGGTCCAGAACTTCCCTTGGATTTATGCCATCTCTCCTCATCCGTCCAATCCACTGGACTATCTCCTGTCTCTCGTGTCTGAGTCAATTTTCTATACCTATCCTCTATCTGGCCTATAAACTTCTTTTCCGTTTCGGACAACCAGCATGTCAAATTATGTCTATGAGCATAAGTTGTATCTAGCTTCGCAGTCGGCCTAAAATACTTTCAAAGCCTATCCTCTGTTTTATAATAGTCATATTTATTCAAATGCTTGTATGCCGGAACTTCGGGAAGTACTGTGTCATAATTTGAGAAGAAATACTCAAACTGTTTCCTTTCATAAAACAAACTAAGCAATAGGCTGCAAGAGATCCCATATGTCAGTGGGAGATGGTGGTACCTAATACCCTCATCTACCGAAGCAGGCAACTGCATGCACACATAACAATCTTTCGCATCCATCGCATCCACATATTCGTACAACAGTTTTGCATAAGCATTGAGTTTGAAGTCGGCTCTGGACAAATCTATGTGGAACATACGATTCTCCTCGAGCGTCTGGACTCTCTGATCCCTGTCAGTGACCCCTCCCTGTCTTGGAGTGGTAGGTGTGGGTGCTCCCTGAACCTCCCCCTCCTGTCTATGGGCCACCATGTACGAAGTCACTACTACTGCAAATATGACCGCTATCACTACTCCTAACAGTGTGCCTATCACTACTTTAGCTCTACGATGTGCATTCCCAGGTTCCGCCATCTCTGAAATGTTCTCAATGTTCAGTACAGTCTCTGCGGACACAAGTCTCTTTCTCATCCAAGAAGTTCAATCCAACTGCTCTCTTCAACCGGGGAACTTCTAGCAAAGTCCAATTTCTCGTTTCTTCTGATCAACAAGGCTTCTCTAACTCTTCTTTGTCCTTCTACAGAAAGTCCCTAAATTTATTCTTCTTCCACTCGGGCCTAGGTTATCTTCTTTTCAACTTTAATGTACGACAACTTTACAATCAGTCCAGAATGACTGCCGGTCCCAACAGTTCTAGGACCGCCTGCAGTATTTCAAGCTTAAGGGTTGTCAGTTCTTGGGGTGCGGGTATAACTGCAAAGGTTGGGAAGTCTAGCGTTTCCAAAATCAGACCACGAATGATACTCAAGAATGGAGGACTCGGAATGTTGATGGTCAGTACTGCTTCGATCTCCAAGCCTGGAATCTTCATCAACACTTCCACTCTCGGAAACGGGAGACTGTTGACCAGTGTGATCGATCTCAATCATACCCGTGTTCGGTAAGCTTGGCATCAGTCACTGTGTATGCCCACTCTGGTGAGGCGTACTTTTGACTCGGCACTCTGGTTCGCTTCGATCTTCTCAGAGCACCTTGGGGTCGATCTACGTCCTCTTGCTCTGCTTCAGATTCTTCAGAGACTGGGGCAAGATCAGTTCGGGGTGCTGGTTTCAAGTTTTCCCGCCTCTGTCTCGCGGGCCAAACTTTTCCTGCTTCTGTGGCACCTCCGCGCTCCCTTCTGGTACCCTGTGCACTGTTTTCTTCCTCGGCCGAATCCGACTCAGTACTGCCCACTGCAGCTCTTTCTTCTTCTTCCGAGTCTCTTTCAGCGTTATTTTCAAGTCCTTGGTTCAGTGCACAACCAGCTGCGTCAGCAACCCCTACAGCTTGACTTGCCCTCTCTGATGGCTCTGCCACCTCAACTGGGTTTTCGTTCTCAAGAGGGGCTGTTTCTTCCAAGGGTGCTGGAACTCTACGGGTATGGGAGGCGTGTATCCAGTTCGGCAGTCCCCCACACTTCACTGCTGTATTCGTTATCAAGATTAACTGGTATGGCCCGCGCCAGCGAGCATCCAGACAACTCTTCCTCACGTGTTTGAGCACCAATACCCAGTCGCCTGGGCACAGGTCGTGGCACAGGTCGCTTGCGGCGGGAACCGTTGCTGTCTGCACCTGCTGAGACACAGAACGGACCACGTCAGCCAGGCCTTTACAATAGTCCAAAATCATGTCATCTGTGATGTTAATCAAAGCAGTAGCAGGTATTGCTGGCAAGCGCATCGCCCTCCCCATTATTATCTCATGGGGTGACAATCCAGTCTTCCTATCGGGTACGCTCCGGAGACTCATGAGAACTAAAGGTAATGCATCCGGCCATTTCAAGGATGTCGAGGAGCATACCTTCGCCATTCGGGCCTTCAAAGTTCCATTAACTTGCTCCACAATCCCTGAAGCCTCTGGTCGGTAGCTGCAGTGCAATCATGGGTCTACATTTAAGGCAGCACAAAGCAGCTTCATGATTTCACTATGGAAATGAGTCCCTCTATCTGATTCAAAAGAGGTCGGGAACCCGTACCTCGGGATTAACTCCCTCAATAGCAACTTAGCTATGGTGAGTGTGTCACACCTACGTGTTGGGTAAGCTTCCACCCACCTGGAAAAGACACAAACTATAACTAATATGTACCTCAACCCATTACACTTCGGCATTTCAACAAAATCCAGCTGCATCCTATTAAAAGGTCCACCTGACCTACCTATGTGACTCAACATCACAGCGGTTCTTTTTCCCACATTCATTTGCTGACAGGTAACACACCTCTGACACACAGCCTCAGCTACTGTTCGAAACTTCGGATTATACCATGTTTGGCGAAACACTCGCATCATTGCATCCCTGCCAAGATGCACAGCACCATGTATCAGTCTCGCCATGGGACTCAACAAACATTCCGGTAACACAGCACGTCCATCACTCGAAACCCATATATCCACCTCTCCTTTCTCACATCCCGCTCGTATCCAACTGTCCCGCTCTTGGTCGGTGACCCCATCTTGCAACTGCTTCAGTTCCTCCCATGAGTCTGCCATAGCTAACATCACAGTGTAATCCGTTTTTTCTTCGCTTTCTACAACGTGATTGTCAGTATAATTACATCCCTGCTCTGCACAAAATCGAGCAACCTCAACTGCGTAATTATTACCCAATGACACAAAATCAGTTCCCTTAGTGTGTGCAGAACATTTAACAACAGCAATTTCATCTGGGCTTTGCAAAGCTTCCAACAGTCGTCGTACATAATCCCCATTCCTAATGGGTGAACCAGAAGATGTCATAAACCCTCTCTGGGACCATAGCTGTCCGAAGTCGTGAACTACACCAAACCCATATTGGCTATCTGTGTAAATCGTTACACGGATCTTCTCAGCGGCCAAACAGGCACGGGTCAGCGCAATAAGCTCAGCCACCTGTGCGGAGTGTACTCCTTTTAAACAGGCGGCTTCCACCACCCCTGTGATGGTACACACAGCAAACGCTGCTCTCAGTCGACCGACACTGTCTCTTAAGCATGAACCGTCTACAAAGAAAATCTCATCTGAAACTGGGAGCGGTTTATCGACAATGTCCGGCCTCGGTTTGGTGCATAGTTCCGTCACATCGAGACAATCATGGTCTTCACAATCTTCATCATCATTTACATTTGGAATAGGCAACAGGGTAGCAGGATTTAAAACAGAACACCTCTTCAACGTTACATTATCTGCAGCAAGGATAACTTGTTCATAACGAGTCAGTCTATTATTCGTGAGGTGCTGTGTTTTAGTCCTAGTCATCAACAATTCAACAGAATGTGGTACATGAACAGTAAGCGGATGCCCCATCACAATGCTCTCACATCTTTCGATACTGACACCTGTTGCAGCAACAGATCTGAGACATCCGGGCAACGCAGAAGCTACTGGATCTAAAGTAGCTGAAAAAAAGGCAACTGGTCTACGGACTCCTCCGTGACTCTGAGTCAACACTGCTAATGCACAACCTTCCTTTTCGCACCAAAATAAGGCAAGTGCCTTGTTATAGTCTGGCATCCCCAAAGCTGGAGCGGTGCACAAAGCTTCTCTCAGTCTCAAGAACGACTTTAAACAGTCTTCGTCCCATGGTACCGGATCACTCACATCCTTTCGCGTCAGCCGCTGTAAGGGCTTCGCTTCAAAGGAAAAGTTTGGGATCCACTGGCGGCAATAGCCCACCATTCCCAAAAACATTCTGACCTCCCTCTGAGTCAAAGGAACTGGCATCCTCAAGATCGCATCAATGCGATCTGGAGACACCTTCCTCTTTCCCTTCTCAATCCGGTGCCCCAAATACTGTACTTCTCTCAAACAGTATTGCAGTTTGTTTGGAGACACCTTGTGACCATTTTCTCCCAAGTAATTCAACAAAGCAACTGTGTCAATTCTGCAGGCGTCTTCCGTCTCTGACGCAACAAGCAGATCATCGATGTATTGCACTAAAACAGAGTTTTGGGGCAACACAAGCCCTTCGAGATTCTTCTTTAAGATCTGATTAAAGATAGATGGGCTCTCCGTGTACCCCTGTGGGATACAACACCACGTTAACACGCGATTCTCCAGCCTAAATGCAAAAAGAAATCGGCTCTCCTCATGCAGAGGGATCGAGAAAAATGCTTGACACAAGTCAATCACTGTGAACCATTCAGCTTCACATGGGATCTGAAATAGGATCACAGATGGATTCGGTACCACTGGACAACATGGAACAACTATTTCGTTTATTTTTCGCAAGTCTTGCACAATCCTAAATTTCCCGCTTGGTTTCTGTAGCCCCATAATGGGCGAATTACATGGGCTACCCATAATCTCCATCAGTATTCCCTGCCTAATCATGGACTCAATCACAGGTTTAATCCCTGCGACTGTTTCCGGGGATAACTTATACTGGGGTGTCCTCGGGAATTCTGCGTTTGGCTTAATCTGGATCTTCACCGGATCTGCTCCCTTTACTAGACCAATTTCCTCCCCACTAAGATCCCATACATCAATAGACACCGAATCTCTCAGATCGGGTGGAAGTTCCTCCACCGTTAAGGCTGGGTACATTTCCACGCACGCGCTCTGATTTGCAACCTCAAAGGTCGCATCATCGTCTCTCGTCTGTACCTCCACTCCTTTCGGGGTACAGTAGATCGTACAATTGAGTTTGCACGGTATTTCAAATAACGTCACTAACCGTAATTCCAGGGCTCCAGCAGGGACGATGAATTGTTCCCTGACTCCCTTGAACAGCGCCCCCAACAGAGGAATAGAAAACCCTCGTGCGTGAGACGCTATCTGGGGGATGCAGGGAAGGGGAAACTCAAGGAAGGGGTGCAATCCTATGCTTGTTTCTGAATGAGCCGGAATGGCGAAGGTCCTTGACACCGCAAGGATTCCTGTAAATAGTCTTTGTTCGTCTAGCGGGGACAGTGATGACTTCTCACTAAGACCAGGGCCAAGACAAACTGTACAGGAAAGAAAACAGAACAAGTGAAATTGCGGAGTGAAAGAATCAACACGAGGGTACCCTAGAACATAGTAAAATGGCAGCTGGATAGAAGCCACTTCATGCCAAACTCCACATAAAACGAACTTCTGTCCATAGTCTTGCTGCCAAGCATGCGAGTGAATCCCTATGTTTCTATCTGGCCCTTTCTAACTCCAGGAAATGAAATAATCACCAACCGGGAACAGTCTCGAAAATATGCACTCTATCTCAGCGCGCACGGGGAAATATGAACTGGACTTCTCGTTCCTCCTGCACTCAATGTTTGTACACGGAAGGCACTCAAAGCCACAGATCGCTGCAATCACGGGGAAGGAACTCGGAGAAGCAGGAAATGTTACGGAGCAATCTCCGTGTTACCTGACTCCGGTTTTCGAAGGCTCTCCCACTTCTCTCACGCTTCCTGTGAGGAGACGGGACTCGGATTCTTCTTTCTCGTACTGTTCGAGGTTCTCTAAGGAGACGGGACACGGCCCGACACTGGACTATATGCGGAAATGCTTCAAGCTGAATTCCGGCGGGGAGCACCATCAGCCATTACAATCCTGATATGCTTCTTGTTGTCAAGCACCTTACCCTCCCGGCGGCGGTGCTTATGTATTGCAGGCGTGGAGATGCGCCCCATGGCCTGCTGGGAATCGTAGTCTTTGGGGCATGAACTGTGAAAGTGGCGAAAACCGGGCATGGGTGTGTAGCGAGGCCTTGTCTTATGGGTGATCGCTACAGTACCCCTTCTCAAGGACCGACGACTCGGCGGTTGGCCTGGTTTGCCCGGATAAGCCTCATGAAAGCGTTTCAGCAATTCTGGGCAATGCAAATTGTCTTCCGGTTCCCAAGTTCTGTCCTCCACCCCATAGCCTTTCCAGTCCACCAGGTAGTGTATTCGCCCGCGTACCAAACGGGAATCTAGGATCTCCTCTACCTCGTATTCCTCTTGCCCATCGATATCGACGGGTAATGGCTTCCGGGGTAACCTCATACCGGGTAAGCAGGGTTGAAGAAGGGACACATGGAAAACCAGATGGATTTTCCATGAGTGAGGTAGAGACAATCGCATGGCTACCGGGTTGATACATTCCTCAATACCATACGGCCCTATGTATTTGGGTTTGAGTTTATTTATACCCCTTAAATGTAAGTTCTTTGTTGAAAGCCAAACCTTGTCCCCCACTTGGTACTCGGGTTCCTTTGATCTTTTCTTATCGGCTTGGGTCTTTTGGGCCTCCTGAGCACTGGCTATGTTCTGTTTGGCTTCTATCAAGATCGCTCGGAGATGTGCATGGTGTTCGTGTATACTGGGTACCGGGGACTGAGCTGGCCATTCAAAAGGGAGCATATTGGGGTGATGACCATAAACACAAAAAAAAGGAGAACAACCCAATGTGGAATGTGTTGCGTTATTGTAGGCGAACTCTGCCAACCATAACAATGTGGGCCAATGTAAGGTGTTTTGCATGGTAAAACAGCGGAGATATTGCTCTAATGTCTGGTTTAGGCGTTCTGTTTTGCCATCAGTTTGGGGGTGGTAACTAGAGGACAGTCGTGCTTCCATATTCAAGATTCTGCAGAGGGATTTCCAAAAGCGAGAAGTAAACTGCGTTCCCCTATCAGTTATAAGCACATTTGGAAGTCCGTGTGCTCTGACCACATGTTGGAGAAATATCAAAGCCAGTTCAGATGACGTGGGTAACCCCTTGAGGGCGATGAAATGACCCATCTTGGTAAGATGATCGACTACCACCAGGATTACTGTTTTCCCTTCATTGGGGGGCATTTCAACAATGAAGTCCATGGAGAGGGTGTGCCAGGGAGACGGGGGAATCGACAAGGAACGGAGTAATCCCGTTGGTTTGTTGTGGGTAGCTTTTCCCTGTACACACACCACACTATTCTTGACATAGTCTTTGACATCCTGGCGTAGCCCCATCCACCAAAAGGAGCGTTCCACACAGGCAATGGTTTTGTAGATCCCTAGATGCCCTCCCAGTACCGAATCATGCGCCCATTCCAATACTTGGTGTTGTTGTGTCTTGTGAGGGATGTATAAAGCATGGTAGTGATAGACCAATTCATCCCTTTCCGATCTGTGTTCCGGTTCCTCCTGGATCCAAGCAGGGATGTCTACATCCGTCAAGGAGATTTTCACGTCCTCAAGGAAATCCGGGGAAGTTAGCAGTGCCAGGGATCGTTGAGGATTTTCGACTTCGGTGAGTATGAGCGGTTGTGGCATCGGGTTGTGAGCCATTGTGTCTCCTGATTCCCCGATACGGGAGAGCGCATCCGCTTTCCCGTTCTGAGGTCCCGGTCGGTATTTGATCACAAAATCATAGTCCGAAAAGAACAGGGTCCACCTTAACTGACGAGGGGTCAAGGCCTTTGCCGTTTTCAAAAACAATAAATTCCTGTGATCAGTGTAAATCTCAATGGTGTGAAGGGCACCCAGTAGATAATGTCTCCATTCTTCACATGCTCTTTTGATCGCTAGCAATTCTTTGTCGGAGATGGTGTAATTGATCTCACTGGGAGAGAGTTTTTTAGAGTAGAATGCCACTGAGTGAAGTTGGCCGCTTTCGGGGTGTCGCTGGAAGAGTACACCTCCTAAGGCATGTTGGGAAGCGTCTGTTTCCAGAATAAAAGGGAGTTGTGGATCCGGATGGCGCAAGACGGGGGCCTGCGTGAATTTGTTCTTCAGTATTTGAAATGAGTGTGCTGCCTCTTTCCCCCAAACAAACGGAACAAGCTTTCTTAGTAGGCTGGAGATGGGATGAATCACTGCAGAGAAATCCCTTATGAATCGCCGGTAGAAATTGGCGAAACCGAGAAAACTCTGCACTGCTTTTACGTTCTGAGGGGTTTGCCATTGGGTGATCGCTTCCACCTTTCTTGGATCCATGCGAAAACCCTGAGAGGAGATGATATAACCTAAAAATGCCACTTCCGTAACGTGAAAGAGACATTTCTCCAGTTTGGCATACAAGGAATGTTGCTGGAGTCTCTCCAACACCTTTTTCACTTGAGTGATGTGTTCCGTGAGGGTAGAGGAGTAGATTAAAATGTCATCGATGTAGACAACGCAAAACGTGTCTAAGTACCCTCGCAACACCTCGTCCATAAAAAACTGAAAAGCCGCGGGGGCGTTGCAGAGCCCAAAGGGCATCACCTGATACTCATAGAGCCCAAACTTGGTTCTGAAGGCAGTCTTCCACTCATCCCCCTTCTGAACCCTCACGAGGTGATAGGCTCCTCTGAGGTCGAGCTTCGTGAAATATCGTGCCCCCTTTAATTGATCCAGAAGCACCGGGATTAAGGGCAGGGGGTAGCGATTCTTAATAGTCACCCTGTTGAGTGCACGGTAGTCAATGCACGTTCGCAACTCCTCGCAATCCTTCTTCGGTATAAAAAAAAGTGGAGAGGATGCGGGAGACGAGGAATGCCTGATGAACCCAGAGGCCAAATTATCGTCCAGATAGGTCTTCAAATACTGCGTTTCGGGTTCCGTTAAGGCGTACACTCGGCTGCACGGAATGGCCGCTCCTGGTATCAGATCGATACGACAATCATAGGGTCGATGAGGTGGCAACCGTGTTGCTTGTTGTTTGTTAAACAGAGTATGGTACACCCGATACTCGTCTGGCAGAACCGTAGAACAACAGTATTTCTCTGGAGTGCAGGCGGTAGCAAGGTATGTCGCTGGTGTACTCTCGTAGTCTGTAGGATAAACGTCAACTGGTTTGCAATTTTCTTGGCAGTACATTGATGACATGGCGATCGTTCGAGCGGTCCAACTGATTACAGGATCATGCAAGGTCAGCCAAGGCATTCCTAAAATCAACCCGAACTGTGGTGCGTCTATCAAATCAAAGTGGATGTCTTCATAATGGTCCGCACCTATGGCCATGCGGAGGGTCGGGGTACGGAATCGTACCATACCCGAAGAAAGCGGTGTTCCGTCCACAGATTTCACCAGTTCTGGGAAGTCCTTCTTTACACATGGGATTCCCATTCTGAGTGCATATTCCTGGTCGATGTAATTACCGGTGGCGCCTGAGTCCAGCAGAGCGTCCACTTGAACTTTGTCTGAGGCGGAAATCCATAAGGCCACGGCAATATGGAGGTGTGCCACGGCGGATTGTTGTGTGTTTGCTAACACCGACGAGATCATGTTAGGTGACATGCTCAAGCCAGAGACCTCATCCTGACTTGGGCTCCTCAGTTTTCCGTCGGCTCTTCTCGTCTGGGAGCAGATGGCCCTCGCGGACTAGTGTTTCTGCTGTCTCCTGAGGTTCGGGCTCGGCATTCCCTTATGAAGTGGCCCCCTTTACCGCAATAGAGGCATAGTTTTAATCTCCTCCGTTTGTCTCTCTCTTCCTGGGTTAGAGGGCCTCGAATTCCTCCCAACTGCATTGGTTCGGGTCCCTCCAGGGCTTTGGACTGGTCGTCCAGCACTGCTCTCGGACGTAGATAAGGTGCTCTTGTTTCACTCTTAGTCTTGTCCCCTTTGCGTTCCAGCAAGCGATGATCTAACTGCACCGTCAGGTCGATGAGCTCTTCGCAGGTTTGAGGCAGTTGTACAACCTGAGCGAGGACGTCCTTAAGTTCCCCTCTCAACCCCTGGTAAAACAGAGTGATTCTTTTCTCCGGGGGCCATTCCGTTTCAACCACCAACCGATTAAATGATGTGATGTAGGATAGGAGATCTTGAGATCCTTGCCGTAAGGTGAGTAGTTCGCGGTCCAAGGTCATCATATGATTCTTCAGATCAAACATTTTCCTTAGTTCTTGGCAAAAGCCTTGGAAGTCATGGAGGATTGGATCGTTTCTTTCCATATGAGGAATAGTCCAACTGGCGGCGTTTCCGCCCATATACGACATCATAAAGGCCGTCTTCGATTCCTCGTCCTGGAAAACGGCGGGTTTGCAGAGGAAATGAAGTCGACATTAATTCAGGAAGGTGTCGAACTTCTTCGGATCCCCATAAAACCTTTCCGGGGGTGCCAAGGGGATGCTAGTGTTTTGTACTATGTGTACTGTAGGTACCGTATCCGACGTGGAGGGTGGATGCGGATTTGGGGTAAAAAACCCCGCTCCTGAACTGCCAGGGTTGGGAGTGTGTATAGACGATACAGGAGGGGGCAGAGTAGCGGGTCGGATGTATGAACCCTCCCCCGGGCCTCTACGTGAAATACCCGCTACTTCCCTTCGTAACGAGCTTACTTCTTTATGCAAATTGTAATTCTCTGCTCTGGAGGTCTGTACCTCTACTCTGGAGGTCTGCAGCTCCTGCTGCAGAGCCGTCAGACTCTCCAACAAGGAAGCCAATACCGTATTGGTATCCATCGTCCGGGCTGTGCGTCTTTTCGTGGGCTTGACAAACTGTCAGGATTGTCAGGTTGTCAGCAGCACACGGTATTTCAAATAACGCCACTAACCGTAATTCCAGGGCTCCAGCAGGGACGATGAATTGTTCCCTGACTCCCTTGAACAGCGCCCCCAACAGAGGAATAGAAAACCCTCCTGCGTGAGACGCTATCTGGGGGATGCAGGGAAGGGGAAACTCAAGGAAGGGGTGCAATCCTATGCTTGTTTCTGAATGAGCCGGAATGGCGAAGGTCCTTGACACCGCAAGGATTCCTGTAAATAGTCTTTGTTCGTCTAGCGGGGACAGTGATGACTTCTCACTAAGACCAGGGCCAAGACAAACTGTACAGGAAAGAAAACAGAACAAGTGAAATTGCGGAGTGAAAGAATCAACACGAGGGTACCCTAGAACATAGTAAAATGGCAGCTGGATAGAAGCCACTTCATGCCAAACTCCACATAAAACGAACTTCTGTCCATAGTCTTGCTGCCAAGCATGCGAGTGAATCCCTATGTTTCTATCTGGCCCTTTCTAACTCCAGGAAATGAAATAATCACCAACCGGGAACAGTCTCGAAAATATGCACTCTATCTCAGCGCGCACGGGGAAATATGAACTGGACTTCTCGTTCCTCCTGCACTCAATGTTTGTACACGGAAGGCACTCAAAGCCACAGATCGCTGCAATCACGGGGAAGGAACTCGGAGAAGCAGGAAATGTTACGGAGCAATCTCCGTGTTACCTGACTCCGGTTTTCGAAGGCTCTCCCACTTCTCTCACGCTTCCTGTGAGGAGACGGGACTCGGATTCTTCTTTCTCGTACTGTTCGAGGTTCTCTAAGGAGACGGGACACGGCCCGACACTGGACTATATGCGGAAATGCTTCAAGCTGAATTCCGGCGGGGAGCACCATCCGCCATTACAATCCTGATATGCTTCTTGTTGTCAAGCACCTTACCCTCCCGGCGGCGGTGCTTATGTATTGCAGGCGTGGAGATGCGCCCCATGGCCTGCTGGGAATCGTAGTCTTTGGGGCATGAACTGTGAAAGTGGCGAAAACCGGGCATGGGTGTGTAGCGAGGCCTTGTCTTATGGGTGATCGCTACAGTACCCCTTCTCAAGGACCGACGACTCGGCGGTTGGCCTGGTTTGCCCGGATAAGCCTCATGAAAGCGTTTCAGCAATTCTGGGCAATGCAAATTGTCTTCCGGTTCCCAAGTTCTGTCCTCCACCCCATAGCCTTTCCAGTCCACCAGGTAGTGTATTCGCCCGCGTACCAAACGGGAATCTAGGATCTCCTCTACCTCGTATTCCTCTTGCCCATCGATATCGACGGGTAATGGCTTCCGGGGTAACCTCATACCGGGTAAGCAGGGTTGAAGAAGGGACACATGGAAAACCAGATGGATTTTCCATGAGTGAGGTAGAGACAATCGCATGGCTACCGGGTTGATACATTCCTCAATACCATACGGCCCTATGTATTTGGGTTTGAGTTTATTTATACCCCTTAAATGTAAGTTCTTTGTTGAAAGCCAAACCTTGTCCCCCACTTGGTACTCGGGTTCCTTTGATCTTTTCTTATCGGCTTGGGTCTTTTGGGCCTCCTGAGCACTGGCTATGTTCTGTTTGGCTTCTATCAAGATCGCTCGGAGATGTGCATGGTGTTCGTGTATGCTGGGTACCGGGGACTGAGCTGGCCATTCAAAAGGGAGCATATTGGGGTGATGACCATAAACACAAAAAAAAGGAGAACAACCCAATGTGGAATGTGTTGCGTTATTGTAGGCGAACTCTGCCAACCATAACAATGTGGGCCAATGTAAGGTGTTTTGCATGGTAAAACAGCGGAGATATTGCTCTAATGTCTGGTTTAGGCGTTCTGTTTTGCCATCAGTTTGGGGGTGGTAACTAGAGGACAGTCGTGCTTCCATATTCAAGATTCTGCAGAGGGATTTCCAAAAGCGAGAAGTAAACTGCGTTCCCCTATCAGTTATAAGCACATTTGGAAGTCCGTGTGCTCTGACCACATGTTGGAGAAATATCAAAGCCAGTTCAGATGACGTGGGTAACCCCTTGAGGGCGATGAAATGACCCATCTTGGTAAGATGATCGACTACCACCAGGATTACTGTTTTCCCTTCACTGGGGGGCATTTCAACAATGAAGTCCATGGAGAGGGTGTGCCAGGGAGACGGGGGAATCGACAAGGAACGGAGTAATCCCGTTGGTTTGTTGTGGGTAGCTTTTCCCTGTACACACACCACACAATTCTTGACATAGTCTTTGACATCCTGGCGTAGCCCCATCCACCAAAAGGAGCGTTCCACACAGGCAATGGTTTTGTAGATCCCTAGATGCCCTCCCAGTACCGAATCATGCGCCCATTCCAATACTTGGTGTTGTTGTGTCTTGTGAGGGATGTATAAAGCATGGTAGTGATAGACCAATTCATCCCTTTCCGATCTGTGTTCCGGTTCCTCCTGGATCCAAGCAGGGATGTCTACATCCGTCAAGGAGATTTTCACGTCCTCAAGGAAATCCGGGGAAGTTAGCAGTGCCAGGGATCGTTGAGGATTTTCGACTTCGGTGAGTATGAGCGGTTGTGGCATCGGGTTGTGAGCCATTGTGTCTCCTGATTCCCCGATACGGGAGAGCGCATCCGCTTTCCCGTTCTGAGGTCCCGGTCGGTATTTGATCACAAAATCATAGTCCGAAAAGAACAGGGTCCACCTTAACTGACGAGGGGTCAAGGCCTTTGCCGTTTTCAAAAACAATAAATTCCTGTGATCAGTGTAAATCTCAATGGTGTGAAGGGCACCCAGTAGATAATGTCTCCATTCTTCACATGCTCTTTTGATCGCTAGCAATTCTTTGTCGGAGATGGTGTAATTGATCTCACTGGGAGAGAGTTATTTAGAGTAGAATGCCACTGGGTGAAGTTGGCCGCTTTCGGGGTGTCGCTGGGAGAGTACACCTCCTAAGGCATGTTGGGAAGCGTCTGTTTCCAGAATAAAAGGGAGTTGTGGATCCGGATGGCGCAAGACGGGGGCCTGCGTGAATTTGTTCTTCAGTATTTGAAATGAGTGTGCTGCCTCTTTCCCCCAAACAAACGGAACATGCTTTCTTAGTAGGCTGGAGATGGGATGAATCACTGCAGAGAAATCCCTTATGAATCGCCGGTAGAAATTGGCGAAACCGAGAAAACTCTGCACTGCTTTTACGTTCTGAGGGGTTTGCCATTGGGTGATCGCTTCCACCTTTCTTGGATCCATGCGAAAACCCTGAGAGGAGATGATATAACCTAAAAATGCCACTTCCGTAACGTGAAAGAGACATTTCTCCAGTTTGGCATACAAGGAATGTTGCTGGAGTCTCTCCAACACCTTTTTCACTTGAGTGATGTGTTCCGTGAGGGTAGAGGAGTAGATTAAAATGTCATCGATGTAGACAACGCAAAACGTGTCTAAGTACCCTCGCAACACCTCGTCCATAAAAAACTGAAAAGCCGCGGGGGCGTTGCAGAGCCCAAAGGGCATCACCTGATACTCATAGAGCCCAAACTTGGTTCTGAAGGCAGTCTTCCACTCATCCCCCTTCTGAACCCTCACGAGGTGATAGGCTCCTCTGAGGTCGAGCTTCGTGAAATATCGTGCCCCCTTTAATTGATCCAGAAGCACCGGGATTAAGGGCAGGGGGTAGCGATTCTTAATAGTCACCCTGTTGAGTGCACGGTAGTCAATGCACGTTCGCAACTCCTCGCAATCCTTCTTCGGTATAAAAAAAAGTGGAGAGGATGCGGGAGACGAGGAATGCCTGATGAACCCAGAGGCCAAATTATCGTCCAGATAGGTCTTCAAATACTGCGTTTCGGGTTCCGTTAAGGCGTACACTCGGCTGCACGGAATGGCCGCTCCTGGTATCAGATCGATACGACAATCATAGGGTCGATGAGGTGGCAACCGTGTTGCTTGTTGTTTGTTAAACAGAGTATAGTACACCCGATACTCGTCTGGCAGAACCGTAGAACAACAGTATTTCTCTGGAGTGCAGGCGGTAGCAAGGTATGTCGCTGGTGTACTCTCGTAGTCTGTAGGATAAACGTCAACTGGTTTGCAATTTTCTTGGCAGTACATTGATGACATGGCGATCGTTCGAGCGGTCCAACTGATTACAGGATCATGCAAGGTCAGCCAAGGCATTCCTAAAATCAACCTGAACTGTGGTGCGTCTATCAAATCAAAGTGGATGTCTTCATAATGGTCCGCACCTATGGCCATGCGGAGGGTCGGGGTACGGAATCGTACCATACCCGAAGAAAGCGGTGTTCCGTCCACAGATTTCACCAGTTCTGGGAAGTCCTTCTTTACACATGGGATTCCCATTCTGAGTGCATATTCCTGGTCGATGTAATTACCGGTGGCGCCTGAGTCCAGCAGAGCGTCCACTTGAACTTTGTCTGAGGCGGAAATCCATAAGGCCACGGCAATATGGAGGTGTGCCACGGCGGATTGTTGTGTGTTTGCTAACACCGACGAGATCATGTTAGGTGACATGCTCAAGCCAGAGACCTCATCCTGACTTGGGCTCCTCAGTTTTCCGTCGGCTCTTCTCGTCTGGGAGCAGATGGCCCTCGCGGACTAGTGTTTCTGCTGTCTCCTGAGGTTCGGGCTCGGCATTCCCTTATGAAGTGGCCCCCTTTACCGCAATAGAGGCATAGTTTTAATCTCCTCCGTTTGTCTCTCTCTTCCTGGGTTAGAGGGCCTCGAATTCCTCCCAACTGCATTGGTTCGGGTCCCTCCAGGGCTTTGGACTGGTCGTCCAGCACTGCTCTCGGACGTAGATAAGGTGCTCTTGTTTCACTCTTAGTCTTGTCCCCTTTGCGTTCCAGCAAGCGATGATCTAACTGCACCGTCAGGTCGATGAGCTCTTCCCAGGTATGAGGCAGTTGTACAAACTGAGCGAGGACGTCCTTAAGTTCCCCTCTCAACCCCTGGTAAAACAGAGTGATTCTTTTCTCCGGGGGCCATTCCGTTTCAACCACCAACCGATTAAATGATGTGATGTAGGATAGGAGATCTTGAGATCCTTGCCGTAAGGTGAGTAGTTCGCGGTCCAAGGTCATCATATGATTCTTCCGATCAAACAGTTTCCTTAGTTCTTGGCAAAAGCCTTGGAAGTCATGGAGGATTGGATCGTTTCTTTCCATATGAGGAATAGTCCAACTGGCGGCGTTTCCGCCCATATACGACATCATAAAGGCCGTCTTCGATTCCTCGTCCTGGAACACGGCGGGTTTGCAGAGGAAATGAAGTCGACATTGATTCAGGAAGGTGTCGAACTTCTTCGGATCCCCATAAAACCTTTCCGGGGGTGCCAAGGGGATGCTAGTGTTTTGTACTATGTGTACTGTAGGTACCGTATCCGACGTGGAGGGTGGATGCGGATTTGGGGTAAAAAACCCCGCTCCTGAACTGCCAGGGTTGGGAGTGTGTATAGACGATACAGGAGGGGGCATAGTAGCGGGTCGGATGTATGAACCCTCCCCCGGGCCTCTACGTGAAATACCCGCTACTTCCCTTCGTAACGAGCTTACTTCTTTATGCAAATTGTAATTCTCTGCTCTGGAGGTCTGTACCTCTACTCTGGAGGTCTGCACCTCCTGCTGCAGAGCCGTCAGACTCTCCAACAAGGAAGCCAATACCGTATTGGTATCCATCGTCCGGGCTGTGCGTCTTTTCGTGGGCTTGACAAACTGTCAGGATTGTCAGGTTGTCAGTAGCACACGGTATTTCAAATAACGCCACTAACCGTAATTCCAGGGCTCTAGCAGGGACGATGAATTGTTCCCTGACTCCCTTGAACAGCGCCCCCAACAGAGGAATAGAAAAACCCTCCTGCGTGAGACGCTATCTGGGGGATGCAGGGAAGGGGAAACTCAAGGAAGGGGTGCAATCCTATGCTTGTTTCTGGATGAGCCGGAATGGCGAAGGTCCTTGACACCGCAAGGATTCCTGTAAATAGTCTTTGTTCGTCTAGCGGGGACAGTGATGACTTCTCACTAAGACCAGGGCCAAGACAAACTGTACAGGAAAGAAAACAGAACAAGTGAAATTGCGGAGTGAAAGAACCAACACGAGGGTACCCTAGAACATTGTAAAATGGCAGCTGGATAGAAGCCACTTCATGCCAAACTCCACATAAAACAAACTTCTGTCCATAGTCTTGCTGCCAAGCATGCGAGTGAATCCCTATGTTTCTATCTGGCCCTTTCTAACTCCAGGAAATGAAATAATCACCAACCGGGAACAGTCTCGAAAATATGCACTCTATCTCAGCGCGCACGGGGAAATATGAACTGGACTTCTCGTTCCTCCTGCACTCAATGTTTGTACACGGAAGGCACTCAAAGCCGCAGATCGCTGCAATCACGGGGAATGAACTCGGAGAAGCAGGAAATGTTACGGAGCAATCTCCGTGTTACCTGACTCCGGTTTTCGAAGGCTCTCCCACTTCTCTCACGCTTCCTGTGAGGAGACGGGACTCGGATTCTTCTTTCTCGTACTGTTCGAGGTTCTCTAAGGAGACGGAACACGGCCCGACACTGGACTATATGCAGAAATGCTTCAAGCTGAATTCCGGCGGGGAGCACCATCCGCCATTACAATCCTGATATGCTTCTTGTTGTCAAGCACCTTACCCTCCCGGCGGCGGTGCTTATGTATTGCAGGCGTGGAGATGCGCCCCATGGCCTGCTGGGAATCGTAGTCTTTGGGGCATGAACTGTGAAAGTGGCGAAAACCGGGCATGGGTGTGTAGCGAGGCCTTGTCTTATGGGTGATCGCTACACGGAAGTAACCATCCTCTGCTACCAACTGCTGGGGCCCAATTTTCTTGAAGCAATTTATCTCAAGAACCCACTCTGGTCGAATGAACCTTTTTACTTGCCCAATAGCGTGGAGGGAGCAAACACAATTATCAAAGAATACCTTCCGCAATTTGACATAATTGAAGACTCGGAGGTCAATTTCTATTCCTTTCGGAATTTTATTTTCAGAAAAAACATCTGCAGATACAAGCACCTTAGCACAAGGTTCAACAAGTAAATGGGTACTAATACAAATGCCACTCTACGAAGAATCCGCATACGACTGAATATGAACAAAAGCACAGCTTCTAAAAGCATGAGGTAGATAACTACCAAGCTAATGTCGATGTTAGGAATCATTAAACCAAAGCATTTCTGTCTCTACTCTATGCTAGATGACGTCCCTACGTACCATTCCCTTGAGACCCAGGAACTCTTGAAAAGGTGTCAGAAGTGAACTTCCTAAGAAGTCTTCACTTGGAGAGCTCGATCTAAACGCTCCTTCTAGCTCCTCGCCTACTTCCTCTCTGCTCTGGGCTACTCTCTTCTCTGCTCAACCCTCGGGGTGCTGTCCCTAATACGAAACCCCAAAAACACAAAACACGCCTTCTGGCAGACCTCCTCAACCGGGTCTTCTTCCAGTAATTTTCCATTCAGCTCCGTCCATCTTCCCTCGTCCATCAGCTTGGCCTTGAGTCCCAGACACCGTCGGCACTAGGAGTTACGATTGGCACATTCCAATGCACTCCCATGTCTGGCTTTCTCCATAATTCAACTGTTAGACAAAGACCTTTTTACTAACGAACCAACTGTCCTTGCACCGGTGAGATCACAGAGTGAAGAAATACTTTGCATCCTTTACTTCTACAATTTACTGCAGCCTAAAACCTCTGCTAAAATAAATCACTTGCGGCCTACCGCATACAGCCAACATAAGAAATACCAGGCCTTTCTCGTCCACGATATATGTGACTTCGGGCCTCTACTAGGTTAAATACACTATTAAATTACATTCTAACGTTAGTACTTTTACTTTCACATACATGAATAAACGCCATACATGAATTAATCCAATCGAATTACACATTTAGTTGAGTACATTGCATTAAACAGAAACTTATCGTTTTACATTTTCTTAAATACATCCATTATATGTTTTCCGCATCTCCTAATGCTTCTACATTGCAACATAGCTGATACATTTCTTAATACATTTCGCATAGCACAACTAAAGATACGTTCATTATATGCGAGTGCCAACTAACAGTGAATATGATGCACCCCTACAATTTTCAATACTTTTAGGCGCTACATCAGAGATGAGTAATGCCCTTCAGAAATCTGTTAACAATAGGGGACTTGAAAAGAGAAGACTGATCAGGAAGGCGAAGAAAGGCCGAAAGATAATCTTTAATGGTGCCAAGAGCAGAGCCCTGCTGGGCCAAAGAAAGACTGAAGGGGAGAACCTCAAAAAGAGGGGCAGAAAGGGGACCCACAGCCTTTGCTGTGCACCATGCCACACATTTGTTCTATCTACAGGCGTATACCGTTTTAGTGGAAAGACACCTGGCTGCCAAGATGAGGTTACAGACTTCAAGAGGAAGGTTGAAGGTTGTCAACTGTCGCCGCTCAATCCCCATGCAAGGAGGTGAAGGCTGGACAGGTCCCGGTGGAGAACTGTCCCCTGCTGCTACGACAGAAGATCCTCCCGAAGAGGCAGTCTGATCGGAGGATCGATGGCCATGCTCAAGAGCTCGGGGTACCAGACTCTTCATGCCCACTCTGGAGCCACAAGAATGACTTTTGGCCCGGTCACGCTTGATCTTCTTCAGCACTCTGGGTAGATGTAGTACAGGCAGAAAGGCATACAGAAGGCAGCAATTTCACTTGCAACGAAAGGCGTCGACTAGCGAGTGCCGCCTTGGAAACTCCAACGCGCAGAACTGACATTGCGCGTTCTCTTCGGTGGCAAATAGATTTAACCAAGGCTCTCCCCACTGCTGAAAGAGACCTTGCACCACCTCCGAGTGAACACGTCATTCGTGATCCATCATGCACCGGCGACTGTGTTCGTCCACCCTGGCGTTCAGGGAACCCGCCAGATGTTGAACCACCAAGGATATGCACTGATGTTCCAGCCATGTCCAAAGGCGAAGAGCCTCTTGACATAGGGTCCACTACCCCACCCGCCCTGTTTCTTGCAGTACCACATGGCAGTGGTGTTGTCAGTGAACGCCTGCACTGCTCTTCCTTTGACAGAAGGAAGGAATGCTTTCAGTGCAAGACGGATCGCCCGAAGCTCCAGAAGATTGATGTGGAGCCCAGACTCTGTCGGAGAACAGAGACCTCTCATCTCTCCCTCTCCCATGTGGCTGCCCCATCTCAGGTGTGACACATCCGTCCCCATGGTGAACTCTGGTTGGGAAAGGGAGAGGGATCTGCCGCTGACCCAATCTTTGTTCGTGAGCCACCACTACAATGGACTTGCAGTCTCTTCCGAGATCTGGACGACATTGGAAAGATTGGCCTGATGCTGCGCCCACTGGAACTTCAGGTCCCACTGCAAAGCCTACATATGCCATCTGGCATGATCTACCAGCAGGATGCAGGAGGCCATGAGGCCCAACAGCCTCAGAGTAATTCTCACTAAAATCTGGGATAGAGCCTGAAACATCGCTATCATAGCCCGAATATCCCTGACTCCCTGCTCAGGAGGAAAAGCCTGAAACGGTGCTGTATCCAGAACTGCTCCGATAAAACGGAGCTTTTGAGAGGGAATCAGGTGTGACTTTGGCACGTTGACAGTGAACCTCAGCGAATGCAGGAGGTCCGCCAAAGCCTGGAGATTGGGGAAGACTGGAACCCCTGATCTGCGCAGATAAGCTGCAACCACCACCATCACTCCCGTGAACACCCAAGGGGCGCTGGTAAGGACAAAGGGAAGCATGGCAAACTGAAAGTGCTCCTGGCCCACCGTGAACCGTAGGTAACGCCGGTGGACAGGCAAGACGGGGATGTGAAAATAAGCGTCCTGCAAGTCCAAGGCAACCATACAGTCTCCGGGGTCGAGGGCAGACAGGACCTGAGCCAGGGTCAACATTCTGAACTTCTCATTCCCATGAAACGGTTGACGTCCCTGAGATCTAAGATAGGACGCAGGCCTTTGTCCCTCTTGGGTACCAGGAAGTAGGGGGGGTAAGAACCACGACCTACTTGCGGCACAGGGACTCGTTCGATAGCTCTCCTGGCCAAGAGAGCCGTAACTTCCTGGCGGAGAAGGGCCATGTGATCCTCTGACATGCAATGGAATGTTGGTGGCATGGAGGGAGGGGTAGTCTCGAAGGGTAGGGAGTAGCCCCTTCGGACTATCTGCAAAACCCACCTGTCTGACGTGATTTTGTGCCAGTGGGAGAGGTGATAGGGGATCCTGCCTCCTACTGGCAACTGGTGGTCCTGAAAAGTTGGACTAAAAAGGTTTGGAGGCTGCTGCAGGGGGGGGCATTGGTGGACTGGCCTACCCGCTGGCTCCCAGACCCGTGACGCTGGGTCCCACATCCCCGGCCACGCAAAGGCTGGGTAGCCTGCGCAGCCCTGTGGCTCTGGGTGGAACATGGTGGGGCACCCCTTCCGTAGCCACGGAAAGGGTGAAAGACAGACTGCATGGGTTGAGAAGTTGCTGTGAAGCCCAAGGACCTGGCCGTGGCCCTAGAGTCCTTGAAGCGCTCAAGCGCGTTGTACGCTTTGTCGCCAAACAGGCGACGACCATCAAGGGCATGTCCAAAAGTGTGGATTGGATATCCCCAGAGAAGCCAGACGTTCTCAGCCAGGCGTAGCGCCTTAGGACTACCGACGTGGAAACCGTCCTACCCAGCGAGTCGGCGGTATCCAGCCCACACCAGATGGTGAAGTTAGCTATGTCTTGTCCCTCAGCAACAGCGTGGGTGAGCACGGCCTGGGCCTCCCTTGGGTACTGTGGCAGCACTTGTGTGAATGTATCCCACGCCGTGTGTGTATAACGGCTCAAGAGACATGCGGTGTTCACCAACGGCTGTCCTAAGCTGCGGAAGAAAACATCTTCTTCCCAAGATGGTCCAGCTTCTTGGATTCCTATCTGTGGAGAAGTAGGGAATGCGCCTTTTCAGGATGAGGCTTGGATCACCAAGCTCTCAGGGGTAGGGTGTTGGGAGGGGAAAAGTGGGTCGCCCGGGCTGGGTGTTGGGCAATCATCCATTCCACAGTAACACCTGTGCTGGGCTTGGACCAATGGCCCAGAATGATATAAATGAGAGCCTCATTAAAAGGCAGCAGGGGCTTCGAAGAGGCTGCCGCCGGGTGAAGCACTTCAGTCAGGAGGTTAGTCCTGACAGCCACCATTGGAAGCTCAAGGCCCAAGGGCTCAGCCACCCTACGCAACACCGCTGCGTAGGAACCTCCCTCCTCCGTAGCCATGGTAGGGGGAGAAAGCCTACCAAGGTCTGGGGAGGTATCCAAGCCATCGGCATTACCCAACTCCTGTCGCCAGTCTGGCACCTCAAGTTGGTCTGCTAGAGGGTCAACCGACCCCTCTCAGTCCTCCTCACCCTCCTCTGGCTGCCACTCAGGGCAGTAGGGAATGCCAGGGATGAACAGCGGTACCGATATCGGTCTGGCGCCGTGTTCAAATCGGGACTGAGGCTGGGGTCGACGCCGGTTGGGGGCGCAACCGACGTCAGGGCGTCGTCACTGGAATCGGTTTCGGGGAAGGTACAGTGAGGTCGACCGGCACCGATCCGGATCCAGGCCTGGATCCTTGGGGACCCTGCGGCACCAAGGTCGGAGCTGCCGGCATCGAAGGCCCAGGGCCCCCAGCCAAGTTTGTGGGGCACAAAGGCGTGCCAGCGGAGTCTGGCTGCCCAAAGCTGGTGTGAAGCACTTCGTAAAATGCAGGAAGCTGGGCAGGAGACGCTCCGGCTCCAAGAAAATGAGGGAAGAGCGGAGCCGTCCCAGCAGGCTCCGAGAAAGGAGCCGGAGAGCAGTGAACGGCGCGGAGCAGACTGCCGGGCCTCCAAAAGCTTTCGGGACTGCTCCCGTGAAGACTTCGGGTCAGGGCCTGTCAGTCGGAGCACGACTTCGGGTCGCAGTCCGCTCCAGGCACCAGAGATACATGAGCTGTGGATCGGTGACCGACATCAACTTGTGGCAGGATTCACAGGGCTTGAAACCGGGCCGACGGCTGGACATCCCTCGTGCACCTGGAGTCTAAGACTCAAAAAGATGTCGACAAAAGTCAAAAAAGGGCTAGTCAAAAAGTAGGCACGCTCTCTCTGGATCTGCGCTGGCTGGCGTGGAAAAATAAAGAACTGACGTCATTCCGGCGACCACAACGCTGACGACGAAGTGGAGTCGACTGACGCCACCTACCAACGCGAAGGGGTACTGCTCCGAAAAAAATCTACGGATCAAGTCTGACGCCTGGGGGTAATTCTAAGGTAAGGAATCTATAACTACAGTCTCTTTTAGATAGAGATATATCAGGAGTCAGTTCTGGATCCAACAAACAAACCAGTGTCAAACAGGTGGGGTTTGCAGCAATGGTGTATGGGATTCAGGCAGACAACTGGGGAGGACAAGGCTACGGCCAAAAGAAGTGAGTTGGAGCCAGGAAAAGGCCCACTAGCAAAAGGCTAAATGGATGCAAAGACGGATCCATGGGGCCTAAAGTACACCAGAGGAACACAAAACACGTACATTATCACCTACTTAATGGCCTCCATTTACTGTAGCGTCAACAATGGCCTGGAGAAAATTGAGGCGCATCAGCTACGATCGTTGGAATCAGCTCTTTCAAGTGCTGACTGCACAACTTCTCTCTGAAGAGGTTGAACAGGTTCAAATCTAGCATTGCCTTCTTTTGCTTGGGTAGACACTTGTCTTTTGATTTCATCTTGAACTTACAACGGGATGGTGACTGGATGATAAATGGGATTGAACCTCAAGAAGTTTCTTGTGCTCAGCAATTTAAAGCTTTGCTTCACGTCCCTGAGTGCCTGAGCAAGTAATTCACTTACCCTTCTTCTTGCATGTGCTGATTAGCACTGTTAAAGGTGAGTTATACCTGTAACTTATTTTATAATGGAAAGAAGCTCCGTCACGGACGGGTTGGATGTGACTGTCTCGACTCGAGATGTCTGGCATGCAACTTGTGCTTACTCCAACTGGCATGGCTGTTACAGGTATAACTCATGCAAGAACGAGGGTAAGTGAATTACTTACTCGGGCATACCACAATTAAGTGTGCCTCCACATGGTCCTGAAGAAAGCCTAACGACCCACCCAGGCACCAGAGGGCTGAAACATGTCGACCAACCACACCTTTTAATAGGTGCAATAGAACACTGACCCTTCTATTGATGCACCGACCTATCTTTTAATCATACCCCATCATAAACATATTAAAAGACATTCTGTAGGAATGAAGGAGGTATTTTTAAGTTCACCTCACTTTCCCCTTCACAATCACCGATCACTACTGTGAATACCAGTTGGTCTCCCTCCAGGTGGAGGAAAGCATAGCAAAAATGACCCGATGATGATGCTTGCCACGTTATAAGATTTGCGGACAATCAAGATATACCACACTAACAGTTTTATACGTGAATGAAGGTTATTATCAGACGGATAGATCCCTAAGACCCTGGTCCATGACAGGACAAGTGACTCATTCTCTCTCTCCCATCTGCAACAGCCTGTGAGAGCCCGGTCCGGGCCTCCTCCGGGACCGTTGGCAGCACCTGCGCAACCACATCCCACAGCGCATGGAAATAGCGGCCCAAAAGGAATGCAATATTCACAGAGAGTGGTGCCAGGCTGGCGGAAAATAACCTCTTTTTTTCCAAGACTGTCCAGCCTTTTGGATTCGCTGTCCGGGGTGCAGTAGGGGAATGCGCCAGGATATGGGTGGGGCGTGGAGGCTTGGACCACCAAGCTCTCCAGGGTAGGTTGAGGAAATGGGAGTCCCCTGTAGTGGGGCAGTGGCGGCAGGCAACTGTCCTGTTCACAGGAGCCCATGTTGGGCTTAGACCAAGTCCAAAGCAGGATGTCAGTAAGTGCCTCATTGAAAGAGAGTAGCGGTTCTGAAGAGGACACTCCCTGCTGAAGTATATCCGTCAAGACATTAGTCTTGACTGCCACAGACGGAAAGCTAAAGTTCAGGACCTCAACTGCCCTCCAAACCACCATTCCGAAGGAAGTTCCTTCTTCCGTAGACATGGGAGGAGGAGAAAGCATGCCAGTATCCGGGTAAGTATCTAGTCCACTGGCTTCACACATATCCTCAGCCCATTCCATTTGTTCCTCATAAGGATGTGTTAGAAATGGGGGTCTCTGGTTGGCAGTGGATAGCCACTGTCCAAGCAGGGACCCTTCTTTATAAGTCAGAGTGAAGGGCTGCACCCCTTTGACAACCCCTGCCCCACCCTGTGGTAACGTAGCATGAGCAGTTAGGCTAATCTCAGAGGCAGTGTGTTAAGCGTTTATGACCATACACAGTAATACAGTGAGGAACACTACAAAGGGACACAACACAGGTAGGTATCAAAAAATAGTTATCTTTATATAGAGGCTTATCACAAGACCAAATAACGAGGAAACCACAATACTGTACAAAAATAATTCTCTCTGGATGCTGCAAAAATAGTTCCAATGGGGAATGCAAAGCTCAGTTCAGGGCAATGGTCTCTGCAACCCTTTTCACTCACAGTTCTGAGATGTCAAATAATCCACAAAAAATGCCGCTCCGGCGGGTTAGCGATGTTTTTCCTCACGCTCTTGGTCGCGGCCGCTCGCTAACGGGGGTTAGCGACAATTTTGGGGCCCGCAACCGGGCAGGGCGATGATCAGGCCAGTGAGCCCTCAGCGGCCGCGAGGCGATGATTTTCCTGACTCTCTGCGGCTGTAGCGATGATTTTCGGGCCGCAAACGTGCAGGGCGATGATCAGGCCAGCGAGCCCTCAGCGGCAGCGATGCGGTGATTTTCTTGACGCTCCGTAGCTGTAGCGATACTTTTTAGGCCCGCAAACGTGCGGGGAGATGATCAGGCCAGCGAGCTCTCAGCGGCAGCGATGCGATGATTTTCTTGACGCTCCTCAGCTGCGGCGGCTCGCTAACAGGCCTTAGCGACGAAAATGAAGTCTACTGGTCCTGAGACTTCAGTCAGGGGGCTAGTTCTCTCTCTAGCCCTTGGGTGATTGCAAGTTCAAGATTAAAAAGTTCTCTTACAGCTCCTTTTTCCAGTCCAATGAAAACTACTGCAGGCCAATCCAGGGAACAGCACACAACACCAGGACAGTCCTCTCCTGTAGCTTTCTTCAGTTCCACGGACAGAGGTTGGTCTTGAGATCCAGGGGCAATACAAATTGTAGGGGTTTCAGAACGGATATTTATACCCCAAAAGTCTTTGTTCTCAGAAGCTACAAGTCACTGAACCCAGCCAGAACCAGTTCTGCCCAGCTCTGGAGCACTTTGTTTACCAGGCTGCATCCTTCCTTTCAGAAAGAGGGGGTCTGCACTCAGACGCACAGTGGGAGGTGAAGCCAGCATTCACCTTGCCAGGCATAGCCCTATTCAAGTGCAGGAGCTACCCCTCCCCTCACTCCAAGGCAGATCTCTCTATTCAACCCAGGTCTGACTCAGCCTGCCCTGTCCCTCCAAAACCAGACAGCCAATACACATAACAGCAGAGCACGCTGGAAGGCTTAGGCAAGGAAATACCTACTTTCTAAAAGTGGTATTTTCAAACACAGAATATAAACATAAACTTCACTAAAAGATGTATTTTAATATTCTGAGCTCAGGCATACTAAATTCGTTTTTCTACCATGTTCTATGGGACAGTTAGGACTATAGAATGTAATAGCCAAACCTCCCATTCTGGCCTATGGAGAACAGGTAGCCTTACAGTAGTGAAAAATGAAATTGGGCGTAATTCACTACCAGGACATGCTACACACATCAGAGCATGTCCTACCTTACACATACAATGCACCCTACAATAGGGGTGGCTTACATGATGCCAAGGGAAGGTTCAGGGGCTGGGAAGTGGGTGCACTTCACAGCCAAGATGGCAGTTCTAGACTGCACACAGACACTGCAGTGGCAGGTCTGAGGCACACTTTACAAGCTGCTTCTGTGGGTGGTGGAAATCAGCGCTGCAGGCCCACCAGCAGCATTTGGTTTACCAGCCCTGGGCACACATAGGCCACATTACTAGGGACAAACAGGTAGACCAAATAAGCCAATCAGGGATACACCAATTCATATGTCATCTTTATACAGGGAGCATCCGCGCTGCGGCACTGAATGGCAGTGGTGCAGCGCCCAGAGCGTCTATCACCAGAAAAACAGAGGAGGCACAGTGAAAAAAATGGAAGGGAGACTCACGCCAATGGTGCCAAGTCTAACACGTGTCCCCCCAGCTGAAATGTGGGGAGAACTACCCATCCCCTGGGAAGTTCTCATCACTAAGGCGGAAAAATCTGGACAGACCGTCAGCATTGGCGTGCTCTGTACCAGGGCATTGTTCCACCGTAAAGTGCATCCCCTGTAGGGAAATGGACCACCTCAACAACTTGGGAATCTCACCCCTCATTTGCATCAACCATCTGAGGGGCCTGTGGTCTGTCTGAACCCGAAAGTGAGTCCCAAATAGGTATGGTCTCAGCTTCTTCAACGCCCAGACCACAGCAAATGCTTCCCGCTCAATTGCACTCCACCTCTGTTCCCGTGGCAGTAGCCTCCTACTGATGAAGGCTACAGGTTGGTCTAGTCCCTCCTCATTGATCTGTGACAGAACAGCCCCCACCCTATGCTCTGAAGCATCTGTCTGGACAATAAATTCTTTAGCAAAGTTGGGTGCCTGGAGTACAGGCGCTGTACACATGGCAGTCTTGAGGGCATCAAAAGCTTTTTGGCAGGTGTCAGTCCAGTTCACAATCTTTGGCTGCTTCTTGGAAGTCAGCTCAGTCAAGGGTGCAACAATGTTGCCATACCCCTTGACAAACCTCCTGTAGTACCCCGTGAGTCCTAAGAAGGCCCTCACCTGCGTCTGGGTCCTTGGGGGCTCCCAAGTCAGGATGGTCTCAATCTTGGGCTGCAGGGGTGCCACCTGGCCACTCTCCACTTGGTTTCCTAGGTACACCACAGAACCCTGCCCAATCTGGCACTTACTGGCCTTGATTGTGAGGCCTGCTATGCGCAGCGCCATCAACACTTCCCAGAGGTGGCGCAAGTGATCCTCCCAGGAGGAACTGAACACTGCAATGTCGTCCAGGTAGGCGGCACTGAAATCCTCCAGTCCAGCCAACACCTGGGTGACCAACCTCTGAAAGGTGGCAGGGGCATTCTTCATCCCAAAGGGCAGCACACGGAACTGGTAGTGCCCTTCGGGTGTGGAGAATGCAGACCTCTTCTTTGCCCAACCAGTCAGGGCGATCTGCCAGTACCCAGACGTTAGATCAAACGTGCTGAGGTACCGGGCAGCCCCTCGCCGGTCAATGAGCTCATCTGCTCTGGGGATGGGGTGCGCGTCGGTCCTTGTGACCGAATTGAGACCTCGGTAGTCCACACAGAACCTTAGTTCAGGGGCCTCACCAGGCCCGGCAACCTTCGGTACCAAGACCACTGGGCTGGACCAAGGGCTGCTAGAGGACTCAATCACCTCTAGAGCAAACATTTTGGAGACCTCCTTCTTAATGCAGGCCCTGACCCTGTCAGACACCCGGTAAGCCTTATGCTTAACAGGGGGGCTGTCCCCAGTGTCTACCTCATGGACGCACCAGTCAGTGACGCCGGGCACTAGGGAAAACAAATCTGAGAACTGTCCCGACAGCTGGTGACAATCTCTCTGCTGCTCAGGGGTCAGTGTGTTGGAGAGGACTACACCCTCCACTGACCCATCCTTCTCTTCTGCGCACAGGAGGTCAGGAAGAGGCTCACTCTCCTCCTCCATTCCAGCATCTGTGGCAAGCAACATGCCCACTTCAGACCTCGCAAAGTGGGGCTTCAGGCGGTTCACATGCAGGACCCGCAGGGGGTTCCGGGGCGACTGAAAGTCCACCAAGTAGGTAACTTGACTTTTGCGGTCCACCACCTCAAATGGACCGGTCCACTTATCTTGGCGTGCGCAGGGCTCCACTGGGGCCAGTACCCAAACCTTCTGGCCAGGTTGAAACTCGACCAGAGTGGCATTCTGGTCGTGCCAACGTTTCATCTCCTCCTGGTTGGCTTCCAGATTTGCCTCAGCAATCTTTCTGAAACGCCAAGTCTGGTTCCTGAAGGCCAAGATGTAGCTAAATACGTCTTGGGGAGGTTTCCTGGGAGATTGCTCCCAGCCTTCCCTGACCAGACTCAGAGGCCCTCTGACCGGGTGACCGTAGAGTAGTTCAAAGGGGCTGAACACTAAGGACTTCTGGGGCACCTCACGGTAGGCAAACAACAGGCATGGCAAGAGGACGTCCCACTTACGCCTCAGGGGCTCCTCTAGGCCCGTAATCATACCTTTCAAGGTCCGGTTGAACCTTTCAACTAGACCATTTCCTTGTGGGTGGTAAGGAGTGGTAAACTTATAAGTTACCCTACACTCCTCCCACAGAGACTTCATGTACTGGGAGATGAAGTTGGTCCCCCTGTCAGGCACCACCTCTCTGGGGAACCCCACACGGGAGAAGATCCCCATCAGTGCACGTCCCACCACGGGGGCCGTCACTGTCCTGAGCGGGATGGCTTCAGGGTACCGGGTGGCATGGTCCACCAAGACCAGGATGTACCTGTTGCCCATGGCTGTCTTGGGGTCCAGAGGCCCCACAATATCAATTCCCACTCGCTCGAATGGGGTACTCACAACGGTGAAGGGCTGGAGTGGGGCCTTGATCATCCCCCCACTCTTCTCACTTGCCTGGCAAGTCTCACAGGTCCTACAATAAGTATCTGTACTTTTGCGCATCTGGGGCCAATAGAAGTGGGTGACCAGCCTCTCAAAGTTCTTGGTCTGCCCCAGATGTCCTGCCAACAAAATGTCATGAGCCAACTCCAGTAGGAAGGCTCTGAAGCACTCGGGTACCACCAGCACACGGGCCGACCCCGGCGCAGCAGCCTTTGGCTCACTATAGATCAGATGCGAACCAGACATATCACCTGCTGCCTGGGCTGCAGCCTGACGCCGCATACCCTCAAGAGAAGGGCAAACTTTCTGCTGCTCACAAAAGTCCTCCCTGGTGGGCCCCCCCTCTTGCTGCCAATGGGTCAGCTCAGGCAGGCCCCACAAGTCGGTGCTTGCTCCCCAATAGGCTCCAGGGCATCCCCGTGAAGGGCTGCTCCATCCTGGGCCGTGGGAACTAGGGGGGTTGGTTTCCCGCGCCCCCTGCTCCTTCTCTCTAAGGCAGGGATCTGGGCCATACTTTCAGGCTCCAGTCTTTTCTCAACACCCTCTTTGGCTGCCATGGACCGAGTGGTGGCACATGCCCATTCTGGCAGACCCAGCATTTCCAAGTTAGAACTCCTCTCCACCATAGCCCACGGGGAGTTCTCCAAATCGTTGCCCAACAGACAGTCTACAGGCATGGCGGGCCTCACAGCTACCTGAAGAGTTCCTGAGACCCCCCCCCCCACTCGAAGGGAACCTGAGCCACCTCACATTGGCTCTCTGAGTTATCGGCTGATACTACTGGGCAGAATGCATTGTGAATGATCTGTTCCTGGGACACCAACCGGGAGCTGACAGCAGTTATACTGGCTCCTGTGTCCCATGAGAGCCTCCACTTTATGGCCATTGATGGTCACCCACTGCCTGTATTTCTTAGTGTTGTCAGGCAGTGCAGGTTTAGGGACCATCTCACAGTCTCCTAGGGAGACAAGGGTTAACTGTACAGGGTCCCACCCCTCTTGGGCATCCATCTCTTCTCCTTCCAAAGCTACACTAGCCATCTGGCGGGGTGGCGCACAGGAGGGTTTTTAGAACGGATATTTAAACCACAAAAGTCTTTGTTCTCAGAAGCTACAAGTCACTGAACCCAGCCAGAACCAGTTCTGCCCAGCCCTGGAGCACTTTGTTTACCAGGCTGCATCCTTCCTTTCAGAAAGAGGGGGTTTGCCCTCAGACGCACAGTGGGAGGTGGAGCCAGCATTCACCTTGCCAGGCACAGCCCTATTCAAGTGCAGGAGCTACCCCTCCCCTCACTCCAAGGCAGATCTCTCTATTCAACCCAGGTCTGACTCAGCCTGCCCTGTCCCTCCAAAACCAGACAGCCAATACACATAACAGCAGAGCACACTGGAAGGCTTAGGCAGGAAAATACCTACTTTCTAAAAGTGGTATTTTCAAACACAGAATATAAAAATAAACTTCACTAAAAGATGTATTTTAATATTCTGAGCTCAGGCATACTAAATTCGTTTTTCTACCATGTTCTATCGGTCAGTTAGGACTATAGAATGTAATAGCCAAACCTCCCATTCTGGCCTATGGAGAACAGGTAGCCTTACAGTAGTGAAAAACGAAATTGGGTGTAATTCACTACCAGGACATGCTACACACATCAGAGCATGTCCTACCTTACACATACAATGCACCCTACCATAGGAGTGGCTTACATGATGCCAAGGGAAGGTTCAGGGGCTGGGAAGTGGGTGCACTTCACAGCCAAGATGGCAGTTCTAGACTGCACACAGACACTGCAGTGGCAGGTCTGAGACACTTTACGCCACCAACAGAAGCACTGTTGGTGGCACAAATCAGCGCTGCAGGCCCACCAGCAGCATTTGGTTTACCAGCCCTGGGCACACACAGGCCACATTACTCGGGACTAACAGGTAGACCAAATAAGCCAATCAGGGATACACCAATTCATATGTCATCTTTTACAGGGAGCATCCGCGCTGCGGCACTGAATGGCAGTGGCGCAGCGCCCAGAGCGTCTATCACCAGAAAAACAGAGGAGGCACAGCGAAAAAAATGGAAGGGAGACTCATGCCAATGGTGCCAGGTCTAACAGGCTGGTATTCTACAAGGTTCAGAGACACCACCTAATCCTTCCCGGGTCCTAGCACATAAGAAAAGGGGTCTGGTTAGCACCAGATGATGCCCCTCCAGCTCTGTGTGTCGGAGTCGGGGATAAGAATGGGCATGGTGCTGCCATGAGCCTCGGCAAGGTCGAGATGACACTCTCGGTGCCGATCCGGATACATTTGTGGGACTCTGGGGTATGACTAGCGCTGGTGGCATGTAGCCAGTAGGGCCCCCCCCCCTAAACCTGCAGGGCCTAAAGGTGCATCGGATGGAACAGGATCCCAAAAATGATGTAAATGCCATCAAAAAATTCTCAGAATTGGGTGTGGCTCCCCAAAACTCGGGGAGACGCGGAGCCAACCCAGATGCTGGCTCAACTGCGGAGCAAGGCCTCGAGAGATGACACTCCAACTTTTTTTGTGGGACTTGGACTTACCCAAATGGCTCGATAACTTTGAATGAGACGACAACCTTTGGATCCGCAACCACTCCTGAGACCTTCCTCTCGACCAGGACCATGAACATTGCTGCATCGCATGTTGAGCTGCCATAAACTTGAGGGATCGTTCCCTCAAGGCTTTCGGGAACAGAAGCAACCTAAGATTGGTTTTGCCCTAGTTATGGCTCTTCAGCCAGGTATAGCTTGGCTCCAGTGACAAATTGTAGGAAAGTGCCCCTTTTTGCATGGTTACCCCCCACTTTTTGCTTGATACCCGATGCACTTTGACTGAGTGTGCCCTTGGTCTCTGCCAATCAGGTTCCCAGGGACTGTATTCTTTCCCAAAACTGTACATTTATTTTCACTATTGGCACACCTTCGGCTCACATGCAAGTCCCTTGTAAAAGGTACCAGTGGTACCAAGGGCATTGCGACCAGAGAGGATCTCTTAGGGCTTCAGAATGTATTGTGCCACCCTCAGAAGCCCATCACCAAACACATGCACACTGCCATTGCAGACTGTGTGCTTTGGTGCAGACAAAACTTAAAAGTCGACGTGGCACACACCCCTGTGTGTTAATACTGCCAAAGATGTTGATTCTTTGGACACCACAAAAGAATATATCAAAAAATAATTACAAAACATTAATCTCCTTTATGAATTATTTTTTTCAAAATCTCTAATCATGAGACAAGTAATATTTTCTGCTCTAGTACAAAGACCACTAATGTAGTCTACAACTTTACTTCTAATAACATCTGATTGCTTGATATGTCATATTGCTTGATACAATATATCATATATTGTTGTAATTACAATTGTTACAAAATGTAATTGCCCAATGCATTTCAGGATGCACTCCCTTCTTCAGGGCCCGATGATCGTAACTGGAATAAAACAAACATAAACAAACATAAAATAGCAAGTAGGTCCACTGCCTACGTAACAATCATCTGCGGGGTGTTTTAGTTCTTTGTTTACATAAATATTATATTTCATAGAGAAAATGATAGAGAAAATGAGTTGCTGTCAAGACAATAGAAGAAAGAGAGAGATTACCCAAGCACTCTATACTGTTGGGTGCCTGTACGAAACAAAGACCCAGCGATAACCATTAAAATGTCTCACCATGAGGAACATGGCGGCCGTAATGTGATCGGTCGCGGGAGTGCTCCCTCGGTCTCCCCTGGGTTTGGGCTGGTAATCGGGGGGTAAATGTGGTTACCCACCGGTGGCGTCTGAGCGGCGTTTAAGCGTCGGATCCTGCTTTGTCGGTGATGAGAGGGGAGCTCTGGAGGTGCCGGTTGCCCCGTCCTCCCGCGGCTGAGGCGAACGTGCTCGATCCTCGAAACAAGGGCGGAGCAATCTTCGAGGGTCCGCGCTGGAAGTGGGAGGCGGCGGCAGCGGTGCGTGGAAGCGGTGCTTTGCACTCACTGCTTTGGCGATCACTGTAGGGAAGTCCCGCACAGCGTCCAGAGGCCAACTACCTGGCGTCATTAAAGGTAGGGGGGGCCCGGTCTGTGTGTAAAATCCAGACCGAGGCCTCCGAGTTTGACTTCTCTATAGTGCTGGGATGCCGGGAGGCTGATTTCCCCTCCCCCTCATTGGTAAGACCGGGATTAGCAGAAAGCTTGGTGAAGTGAGCCCCCGAGGCCAGGGTGTGCATAGAGGGGGCTGCTGTCAAGTGGGGCTGCACGTTCTTTAGACTGTATGGAGAAAAGTGTCAATAGTCAAGAGGGCATTTCTCCCCCAAGCCAAACAGATATACACTACGAGCTAGAGCAGCACACCTAGCCGCCAATAGAGACATTATACATTTTTCTGAGAGGGTTTCACCGCCTCTGGCAACAGTCCCAGAGGCAAGGAAAGACCTCCAGATAACTTTTGGGCACCGTAAGCAGGCACTAGAAGTACAAGAACTGCCAGGGGAGTCAACCTGCGCTAAACAGTCGCAAGGGAATCCAAGACTGCAGGAAAGGAGGAGGAAAAAACCTGCAAATAAAACCAAAGTTACCCCATCATTGAAAACTTTTTACCAGGTCATTTCGCTTATATCCTCAGCCAAATCGCCCCAACCGCTAAATAACATCATGCCCAGCCCCACGCAGGGGGAAGGGTCAGTTCCCTCTTCAACAGATAAGCTGGATATACCTTCTTCACCCCCCCATCTGTCCTCTAACTCAACGCCTAAAGAGAAGTTAGGGAGGTCAGCAAAGAGTAAGACGGTCAAGACGCCTAAGAGAAGCGACCAAGAATGTCTAGTCCAAGAGCAAAACGTACAACCTGCAACTATTGCCCCTGTAAAGCCGTTACAACAGGATATCCATCCAGGGATAGACCTCTCCAATAGGTTCTCAGTGTTAGAGGATCAAGAGGAGGCGGTTCAAAATAAAGTTCAAAATATGGATCATGAACAAGGGGGTGAAGAAATAGGGCAAGGAATTAATCAGGGAGATTTAAGCCGACTCATTTCAGCTACTCCAATATTAAATCCATGCTCATTAGCTGACTTGTTGCTAGCCATGAAGGAAGAAATGACATTGCGGTTCACTATCTCAGAAACAAACCAGGCGGAGATGGCTACGTGATTCACAGTCTCAAAGGCAAACCAGGTAGCTATCTGAACATCCTGCGAGGTTTTAGCCAAGAAATTGGAAGAGATCACGACAAGAACCGGGTCACTCGAGGAGGAGATGCCAAAATTGAAAGATTCTCTAGAGACTACCAGAGCAAGGCTAGATTCTCTTTCCGTTCAGAATAAAGAACTGAAGGATGACTTGGAACGCTTAGAGAATCATTCAAGGCGAAACAACTTAAAAATTCTAAATGTCCCAGAGGCACTTGAAGGAGATGACTTAAAGGGTTTTTTGATTACCCTGTTAAAGGCCACAATCCTCAAGAGCCAGCCGAATATTGATCTCAACTACGAGATTCAAAGGATTCATAGAGACCCCTTCAAAAGAAAGTCTGGGAAACAAAAACCACGCAAGATATTGGTGAAGTTTCTATCATATTCTGTTAAGGAGCTAATCCTTACAGCAGCACTAAAAAAAGGGATTATATCTTCGCCACCTACTGATAAACCTACTTTTTCTTTTACTATTAGATCAGACATCTCCCACATAACGGCCACAAGACAGTGGGAGATGGGGAAGAGACTGGAAGAGATAAATAGCCTAGGGGCAAAAGCACAATTAAGGTTTCCAGCCACCCTTCGGGTAATGTGGAAGAACCACATGCACATGTTACGGTCTTTGGAAGAGGTAGATACATTTATCGCTAAAATCCAACAAGAGAAAAAGGGTGGGTAACAGGAGTGGGATATAGGTGTCAATCTTGAGGGTCTGTTCCTCTTTGTCCACAAGCGATATTATAGTTTTTTCTAGACAGGGGAGAGTACGAGGGAGCAATACCCGAAGAGGCTTAGCCTAATTGAAGGGTGGGTTCCTCAATGGATGGGGGGTGAGGGTGGGGTAATGGGGCACTTAGGGAGGCTTAAGGGTTTAGGACCAGGAGGGGGGTTGACACTGGGTGGGGAGCAGGGTAGGGAAAAAAATGCCTCTTCACACCAAGATATATATTTCTTCAATAAGAAAGTAACAAGGAAACATTTCTATTATAAGGAAACCCATGGCAACAACCGGTAGGGCAAAAGATGGCCGTAAAATCCATTATATTTCTTGGAACCTAAATGGTTTGAGGTGTGAGCGTAGACGAAGATGGACTTTAAAATATTTAGAGCTTGCACCAGTACAGATATGCCTACTGCAGGAGACTCACTTAAATCTGGTTGAATTTCATGCGGTCTTTTCAAAGATTCCTTGGGTACAGTGTTTTTGTGCTTCACAACAAGTAACGAATACCCGTGGGGTAGCAATTGTTGTAAAAAAGGGTCTTTCATGTAGGATTAAGTCTGTCCAAACGGATCAATCTGGCAGATGGGTAATTGCCCTCCTAGATTTCGGGGGAGCTGAGATGACATGTTCATCTTACTATGGGCCGAACTCATATGACCCCTCCTATTTAGTTAAACTACAAGGAAGTTTAATGTCAGCAAATCCCCCCCTGATAGTAGGAGGGGACTTCAATGTAAAACTCGACCCAGTAAAAGACAGTTCCCATTTAAGCCATACCATAGCAACTTCAAAATCACGAAGGGTCATGAAAAACTTAATCTTAAACTTAAACCTAGCCCATTTATGGAGATTTAAGGAAAGCAATACTCAGGGATTTACCTACTACAGTGAATAAAGAAAAAAGTTTTATTAGCATTACGGTTATGCCAACTCACTTATCAGACCATGCACCCTTATTAGCAGTTTATGTAATTAGTGACAATCGTCCTCAATCAAGATGGACACTGAATAGAGTAATGCTAACGGACACAGAGATAATTCAATCTATAAGTAGATCTTCTTTAGAATTCTTTTCCTTTAACTTGGGATCAACTTCTATCGACCAAGTATGGGATGCCTACAAGGCTAATTTGAGAGGCCTGTTACATGCACAAATAAGTTTAAAAAATCAAATAAAGACCCAGGAGCTACATGCTCTGGAGGGGAAGATTGGTATCCTGGAGATTGAAAGGAGGGAGGCTATAACAGGAGACATTGGGGAACTAGACCGGATAGATAGTAAATTGGAGGAGGCTAGAAAAAATGTCAGGTTTTTTTTAGATCAGAAATGTAAGGCACAATGGCAGGGCTAGAAATATGGAGATCTTCGAATATGGAGAGAAAGCAGGGGCAATCCTGGCTTGGAAGGCTAGGTTAAATAGGGCAAAGAATGACATCAATGAACTAATTATTGATAGCAACGGAACTAAATCTAGTAATCCGGAGGAAATACAGTTGGCCTTGTTAACTCTATTTTCAGATTTATATAAGGAAGATCTTGAACCTACTCAAGCCCAGATATCTCACTGGCTAAATGATAAATCTCTTCCAAGCCTAACGGAGGCCTCTAAGGAAGCTCTGGATGCTCCCATTACAATAGAGGAGATATTGACCCAAATAAAGCGAGCAAAAAACAAAAAAGCTGCAGGGCTTGATGCTCTCCCTAACGAAATATATAAACTCCTTCAAGACGACCTCCTACCAGTCCTCCATAGGCTATTTAATTCAATCTATTGCTCCAACGGGGTGATGCCTAGATCATGGAGTGAGGCTACGTTAATGTTAATCCTAAAACCAGGGAAGGATCCTCTAGCGGCAGACTCCTATCGTCCAATCTCCCTGCTTAACGCAGATTACAAAATCTTCATGGGCATATTAGCAGGAAGACTGGCGAAAGTGGCACCTAAACTAATCAACCCCGACCAGAAGGGTTTTATCCCGGGGAGGGTAATACAAGAACAAACCCAATTACTGATCGGCAATATTGACCTAGCAGAGGCAAGAATAGACCCTTTGGCAGTGGTGGCAATTGATGCCGCCAAAGCATTTGATCGTGTGTGTTGGAGGTATCTTTGGGGTGTGTTATAGGTCATGGAAATTGGTCCAGTATTCGTGCGGACTATTAAGCATTGTTATTCAGGTGCCTCGGCCAAAATCCTTTTGAATGGCTCACTCACCCCTAGTTTTCCAATTCAGAGAGGGACTAGGCAGGGATGCCCCCTGTCTCCCCTTTTATTTAATTTTTATATAGAGCCTCTAGCTCAAACAATCAGACTGGATAATGCTATCATTCCATTTAAATCATTAAGTTATGAATGTAAACTGGCACTTTATGCCGATGACGTGATAGTATATACCAGTGATCCAGAGTATGCAATCCCTCAATTGGATCTCACGTTGAGGGAATTTGGTAAGGTCTCAGGGTATCGTTTCAACCCAGATAAAACTGAAATAATGTGTTGGAACACTACATATAAGGGAGGCCCTGCAAGCAATGAGTTTAGATACCTTGGAATTAAAATAGTCAAAGATTTAAACAAAATTCCATCAATAAATCTTGGGAAAATCGAAAAAGACAGATTATTTATTTGCTAAATGGAAGAACCTCCCCCTGACCATCCATGGGAGGGTCAATTTGATTAAAATGTCTGTGCTCCCCAAATTGACATATATTTTCAATGCAATTCCGTTAATCTTCCCTGGCAAGATTATAGGTAAGATACAGGGCAAAATAGGAAGTTTCATATGGGGTCAAAAAAATGCCAGGATGTCGTGGAAAAAGCTTAGGAGGAAGCTACTTAAAGGAGGATTAGCCTTACCCGACATAAACTGGTATATGATGGCCTTTCAGTTTAAAGGGGTAAGAATGTTATTAACCTATCCTGAATTAACTGCTTGGGGAAGAGTACTAGGGGAAATGGTGTTAGTCGAGGGTGGCAGCTGTCAAAGTGGGGTTTTGTATAAATTCGGTGCACCAAGGTTTTTTAAAAAGGTTCGGCTAAAGGTTTTGAAATCAGCACTATTAAATTGGTATAAAATGAGGAGGATATGGGGTATTGGATATTTCTCGGATTTTGCTCCAATTTGTGACTCTCCCGGGACTCCACCTTGCATGTGTGATAGTTTGGCGACACCGATCAAAAACTCAGGTATGTAGAGATGGTCAGACTTGGTAGACTCAGAGGGCATTCTTCCTTGGGGAGTACTATCAGCCAAAATAGGCCCCCTTTTTTCAAGGTTTAAATATCTTCAACTAAAAAGTTGGTATGAGTCAGAAAAATGTGATATTGTTGGAAACTGGGAATTAGAGCAACTACTACAAGACCCGTGCTCGAGGAAGAAGGAAATAGCCCTATGGTATGCTCGAATTCAGGAAGCAGAGGAAGCCATGATCCCTCCTCCAATTTCAGTTTGGAATGAATCACCTCTGGCCATCCAAATTGAGGAACTATTTAAACCATCACTAAGGATATTATACAAATATATTAAGCCTGCTTCCCTGAAGAAAACTCACTTTTTTGTAATAAATAGGTTATATTTTACTCCAGCTAAAATTGCAAAATTTGCACTTATCCCGCCTCCAAGCTGCCCAAGATGTAGTCTTATTAATGCCAATGACATACACATTTTCTTTCAATGTCCGGAATTAACTACATATTGGAAAGGAGTGGGCGATGTACTAATATCCATACTAGAAGTAGATATAGTAGTAGATCTATCCCTTGTGTTTTTTGGTAAGAACGACTCAATCAGTGGCGTGCTCTCTAGGAACACATGGCCCTTGTACTATATCTAATCATTTTGGCTAGGAGAGAAATCTTTATCAAGTGGAAGGATAACATTCCCCAGGGCAAGGAAGAATGGCTGAGAGCTGCCTGTAAAATGGCATTATTATCTCAAGATACCAGAGGGTATAGTCAACCTACTACCTGGCAACCCCTGATAGAATGGGCACGACAGAGACATTTGATTTGATTTATTAATGAAGTAAGATCTAAAAGCGCTCCACCCTCCAAGGTCCCATGATTACACCAGTCCTCAAATACGTGAGGAAGGCTGTGGGGCCTAGACGGAAACAGTGAGCCAAAGAGGCCCCCAGGAAAGAGAAATAAATGTTGGCTTGTCAAATCTGTGGAAGTCTTTGGTGAGATGAGGACAAAAAAAAAACGTCTCACCATGATAACGCAGTTAAAACTGTCTAGCACTGATACTGTAATATAATCTACCCATTTGAGGTTAGACTCAAAATCCACTGGTTCCTGGGACCCGTTAACTGATGAACAAGTTACTTTCCTTCGGTAACGATATATCTGTAGGAAACATTAGTCAGACCCCCCAGGATATAGCGGCATGGATTCGCAAATTTAGCGGCACAAATATGTAAATTTAGCGGCACAAATATGGAAATTTAGCGGCATTTTATTTCACTCATAATCATTCATTTTCAGCCTTAAATCAATGGAAACTCTTTTAGCAGAGTATTCCACTTTGAATAGGCAACCTGGAATATGGAACAGAGGAAGCAGCTCACAGGTGAAGGCTGTTATCCTTTGGAAATGCAATTCTCCATTTGCTTTAGTATAGGTTGGTAGCAGTTATCACACCTTTTGACACATTGCGGGACCGGTGTTTGGCACATCCTTAACACTTTTCTCGCCTGAAAGTCTGAGGGCGGCTGGACACCGCTTTCGTGGACAGGCCATGGCCTGTTGAGCAGGTCCGAGAAGGTCCACTGAAATCCTACCACTGCCCATTTATTTTAAAGCTCGAAGTGATTCTGGTTTCATCTTCCCACATCCTAAAGCTAACTTCCTGATTTGCAGAAGGGAAGAATATTTGTAAATAATCCTCTCACGTTTGCCTCAATTTGTAACCAGCTAATATACAGAATTTAGCACACAATCCCTGGTAAACCCTAGTTTTACTGCAGAATAATTAAAGACACGTTATCTCTGCCCAGGATCGATATTTCTATTAAGCAGAGGTGAGTGAGCCAATAAATTAACCACAAGCCGAGCTAAGGGTCAGTCTTGGCTCGAAGAGTCCATGCATGAGCCAAGCCTTGAAAATGTTTGGCACGTAAAAATATATTCTCAATCAATCAAATATGGTTTGTTTTGGGACAAAACCTATAAAACCATATCAGTAAAATAAACAAAAATAAAACACACATGCTAGACCTAAATAAATGGCACTTAAAAATCAACCACTAAATTAATGTTATATAAATAAATTAAGATTATAATTTTAACATCATGTCAAGGAAACGGGAAATGAGTAGGTATGGGGGCACTCCTAATATTTTAAATGGGATTAATCAGGGTCTCCGCGATAGGTCAGAGTCGCTGGCGATAGCCCACAGGTCTGCACCACACAGAGTTGTTCTTTGCCCTTGTGCTTTACATGTCTTCAAGGCCTTTTGGATCAGGTCCTTTATTTATATTGGATCAGGATCCTGCAGAGTAGAAAGCGCTCCCGGTTTGCTGGGCCATCAGATGTCTTGAGTAGATCAGATGCTGCCTCCACCTCACAGAAGTGTATGGACAGCAGGTGACCTGATTGAGGGGAGAAGAGTTTAATGGGGAGTTGTTTTCGATACCCCTGTGGGCAGGCGCGCAATACCCATTGGACGCAAAGGGCTTCAGCCCCCCCGTCATGTGTGGCAGCCCGGACAGCTTCCCCGACACGCACACAGCCGCATCCTAGCACTTCACAGGTCTTTCAAAGACCATTTGCATGTTAATGAGGCCTCGCTGTTGTTTCACCCCTTCTAAGAGCCCCTGCAGCTCCACTCTGCCTATTGCTATTCATTTTTCCTTCTTTTTCTTAGATTCATACTTTCACTTTCTTTCCTCCCACCTTCATCTTTCTTTGATCCTTAAGTCCTTCTCGTTCTTTTCATCTTCAGGCTTCCCTCATTGTCTTTCTTTCTCTTTCTCTCTCCTAGGTCTTCATTTATCCACTATTTTCTTTGCTGTTTGTCTCCTTTTATTTCCTCTTCTTTTCATTTCCTGTTTAGTTTAATATACACCTGTCATCTTTCCTCCCCTCCTCCATCTTTCTTTCATCATTCCATTGTTTCATCTTTCCCTAAACCCATCTATCCAGAATTCTATCCTTCAAATTTTTTATCCTTCCTTGTCACTTCATCCTTCGTCCCTTCTTTCCATTATTTGTTCATCACTGCGTCCCTACTTACATCTTCTCGTCCATCCACTCATTTTCTGTTCATCTTTCCATTGTTCAGTAATTCCTCTTATCTTTCCTTCATTACTCCAGTGCTCCATCTGCCCTCGCATCTTTCCTTCCACCATTCATTCTTCTTCCATTTCATCTTCCTCCTTTCCTTCCGTCATTCTTTGCATTGTTCTGTTTATTCTAGATCTAACCTTTCTTATTTCCTTTCATTGTTCTTTCCTATCTTCCATATTTCCTTCTATTCTTCTATCTTTCCTCCTATTCTTCCATTATTTTACCTCTCCAGCCATCTTTCCTTCCATCATTCCTTCCATTTGTTCTCATTTCCTTCTTTCCTTCCTCTCTTCCATCTTTTCTTACATTATCCCCCTTTAATTTAATCTCTTTCCTTCCAAGTTCTCTTTCCAGTTGCAGCTCTCACATCTTTTCTCTTTGAAATTCTCGTAATTTCTCTTTTTCTCTTCACTCTGATAAGCACTGATGCAACTCTACTGTCCTCTTCCCAGAACTTTCTCATAGGATTCCATTTCAGTACCATTTATTAGTTTGTGTTTGGAGAGCTGCCAGTCACAGATCAAAGTTGAGAGGGACCTTAAATAAGAATTAGTAAGCGAGCTGGCAACCCGAAAACCAGCTACTACAGTCTGAGCTTCACAAAAGCATTTTCTATAAAAATGTATATTTCATTCTGTCATCCTCATAAAGAACTATGTTTGACAATTGGCTCTAGTTGCGCCTCTGCTTGTGGGGGCAGAACATCATCAACTATGGGATTAGGTCCAGGGGTTGTACATTGCCGATTCCGCAGGCACTTTTGTAAAAATTGCGGCATTTTTACAAAAGTGCCGATTTCGAGGCAAACCGCGAAATCGCGAAATCCTGGAGGGTCTGATTAGTTAGTTATAGATTCCTTACCTTAGAATTACCCCCAGGCGTCAGACTGGATTCGGAAAGTTTTTTCGTCAGGAGTACCTCTGCGTGTCGGAAGGCGGTGTCGGTCGTCTCCGCGTCCATAGTTGGCGTTGTGGTTACCGGGATGACATCGCGGTAGCTACTTAGACGCTGCCCTCGTGCGCTGACGTCAGTTCTTGTACACAACTTTCTGAGCCAGAAATGCAGGGCCATGCAAGACACTGACCACTGGTGCACAAAACTAGGGCCCTGAAAGGATATCTTTAACCCTAGAAATCAGTTCGCGGAATGGGGAGGATGGGTGGGGCGGTAAGGAATCTATAACTAACTAATGTTTCTTACAGATATATCGTTACCGAAGGTAAGTAACTTTTTAATCTGAAAGAAAAACGTTAGTTATAGATTCCTTACCTTAGAATAGATACCCCAGCAATACCAACCCCAGTGGTGGGTCTGCGAACCAAGATCTCACCAGAAAGTCCTGAAGAACAGAACGGCCAAAGAAGCCGTCTCTCTGGACTTGGTGGTCCAGACAGTAGTGTTTGGTAAACGTGTGCAGCGATGCCCAAGTAGCTGCCTGACAGATGTCATGTAGAGGAACTCCTCTTCCCAAGGCAGTAGTGACTGCCGTCGCCCTGGTGGAATGGGTGCGTAGCCCCACTGGAGGCTCCATTTTGGCCAGAGAATAGCATGCTTTAATACACAAAACGACCCATCGAGAAATGGTTCGCTTGTGTATGGCTTGACCTTTCTTGGCACCCACGTAGCCAACAAAGAGTTGGTCATCCACCCGGAACGGTTTTGTGCGATCCAGATAGAAAGAAAGCACATGTTTTGGGTCCAGACGGTAGAGCCTCTCTTCCTCTTTCGAAGAATGCGGAGGCGGAAAGAAGGTGGGCAATGTGATTTTCTGCCCGATGTAAAAGGCAGTGACAACCTTAGGAAGGAAGGATGGACGGGTCCTAAGAACCACCTTGTCCGGAGGGACAGACAGGAAAGGAGGTTTGGAGGAAAGAGCTCACTCACTCTTCTGGCAGAAGTGATGGCCACCAGGAATGCAGTCTTAAGAGTTAAAAGTCTCAAAGGACAGTAGTGAAGCAGCTCAGAGGGAGCGCACATTAAATAGGTTAAAACGAGATTCAAGTCCCACTGAGGTATAACCAAGGGAATAGGAGGAAAGAGATGAGTTATGCCTTTCAAGAAACGATTAACAACCAGGGACTTGAAAAGAGAAGGCTGATCGGGAAGCCAAAGGAAGGCAGGAATGGCCGAAAGATAGCCTTTGATAGTGCCCAGAGCAGAACCCTGCTGGGCTAAAGAAAGAAGGAACAAGAGAACTTCAGAAAGAGGGGCAGAAAGGGGATCCACAGCCTTTGCTGTGCACCATGCCACAAACTTGTTCCACCGGCAGGAGTATACCGTCTTAGTGGAGGGACACCTGGCTGCCAAGATTACATCGCAAACTTCGGGAGGCAGGTCGAAATACATCAACTGCCGCCGCTCAATCTCCACGCAAGGAGGTGGAGGCTGGACAGGTTCGGGTGGAGGAGCGCCCCCTGCTGCTGCGACAGAAGATCCTCCTGAAGAGGCAGTCTGATCGGAGGATCGAGGGCCATGTTGGGCAGCTCGGGATACCAGACTCTTCGTGCCCAATCCGGAGCCACAAGAATGACTTGGGCTCGGTCGCGCCTGATCTTCAGCACTCTGGGCAGAAGTGGTATAGGCAGAAAGGTGTACAACAGACCGCAACTCCACTTGCGACGAAAAGCGTCGCCTAGCAAGTGCCACCTTAGAAATTCCAATGCGCAGAATTGCTGACATTGCACGTTCTCTTAGGTGGCGAATAGATCTAACCAAGGCTATCCCCACTGTCAAAAGATACCTTGCACCACCTCCGAGTGGAGATGCCATTCGTGTTCCATCATGCACCTGCGGCTGAGTTCATCCGCCATGGCGTTCAGGGAACCTGCCAGGTGTTGAACCACCAGGGATATGCCCTGATGTTCCAGCCATGTCCAGAGGCGGAGAGCCTCCTGACATAGGGTCCATGACCCCACCCTGCCCTGTTTGTTGCAGTACCACATGGCGGTGGTGTTGTCCGTGAACACCTGCACTACCCTTCCCCGGACAGAGGGAAGGAATGCCTTGAGTGCAAGACAAATCGCCCGAAGCTCCAGAAGGTTGATGTGGAGCCCGGACTACGCTGGAGACCCGAGGCCTCTGATCTCCACCTCTCCCATGTGGCCGTCCCATCCCAGAAGGGACGCGTCCGTCACCACCGTGTTCTCTGGTTGGGGAAGGGACAGGGATCTGCCGTTGACCCAATCCTCGTTTGTGAGCCACCACTGCAACTGTCGAGCAGTGCTCTCCGAGATCTGGACGCAATCTGACAGATTCCCCTGATGCTGCGCCCACTGGAACTTCAGGTCCCACTGCAGAGCCCGCATATGCCACCTGGCATGATTGACCAGCAGGATGCAGGAGGCCATGAGGCCCAGCAGACTCAGGGTCATCCTGACCGAAATCCGGGGTAGAGGCTGAAAGATCGGAATCATAGCCTGAATATCCCAGACTCGCTGTTCGGGAGGATATGCACGAAAATGCGTCGTATCCAGAACCGCTCCGATGAAGAGGAGCTTCTGAGAGGGAATCAGGTGTGACTTCGGCACATTGATGGAGAACCCCAGCGAATGCAGGAGGTCGGCCGTAGTCTGGAGGTGGGAAACGACTGCCTGGGGCGAGTCTGCCTTCAACAGCCAGTTGTCGAGATAGGCGGAAGACTGGAATCCCTGATCTCCGCAGATGAGCTGCGACCACCGACATCACTTTCGTGAACACCGAGGGGCACTGGTAAGGCCAAAGGGGAGCACGGTAAACTGAAAATGCTTGTGGCCTACCGTGAACCGCAGGTAATGCCGGTCGGCCGGCAGGAAGGGGATGTGAAAATAAGCGTCCTGCAAGTTCAATGCTACCATCCAGTCTCCAGGGTTGAGGGCAGACAAGACCTGACCGAGCGTCAACATCTTGAACTTCTCCTTCCGGAGGAAGCGGTTGACGTTCCTGAGATCCAAGATAGGACGCAGGCCCTTGTCTTTCTTGGGTACCATAAAGTAATGGGAATAGCAACCACGACCGACTTGTGGGGCAGGAATGCGCTTGATGGCACTCTTGGCCAAGAGAGCCAAAACTTCCTATTAGAGAAGTGCCAGGTGATCCTCCGACATGCGGTGGTATTGTGGTGGCATAGCTGTAGGGGTAGCTTTGAAGGAGAGGGAGTAGCCCCTTCGGACTATTTGCAAAACCCACCTGTCCGACGTGATGGTGCGCCAGTGGGGGAGGTGTTGGCGAATACTGCTGCCACTGGCGTTTGATGGGCCTGAAAGGTCGGACTAGGAGGCTGGTGCAGAGGGGGTGTTGATGGACCGGCCGGCCCTCTGGCTCCCTGAACCACGGCATTGGTTCCCACGTCCCCGGCCGCGCAAAGGTTGGGAAACTTACTGCGACCTGTGGCTCTGGGCAGGACGTAGTGGGGCACCCCTTCCATTGCTCGAAAGGGGCCAAAAGCAGACTGCGCTGGGCGGCTGGAGAGGCCCAAGAACTTGGCCGTAGCCCCTGAGTCCTTGAAATGCTCTATAGCGTTGTCCACTTTGATGCCAAAAAGGCTATGGCCATCAAAGGGCATGTCCATCAAGGTGTTCTGGTCATCTCCGAAAAGCCAGTCGATCTCATCCAGGCGTAGCGCCGAAAGACTACAGACGTGGAAATTGTCCTGCCTAGCGAGTCGGTGGTATCCAGCCCACAATGGATGGTAAACTTAGCCACATCCCTCCCGGTGGCGACAGCCTGGGAGAGCACTATCCTGGCCTCCTCCGGACTCTAAGGCAGCACCTGTGCAACCGTATCCCACACAGAGTGGGAATAAAGGCCCAATAGACATGCGGTGTTTACAGACCGCAGTCCCAAGCTGGGGGAAGAGAACATTTTCTTCCCAAGATGGTCCAGCCTCTTCGATTCCTTTTCCGGTGGAGCGGTAGGGAATGCGCTCTAGGAAGTGGACCACCAAGCTCTCTGGGATGGGGTGTTGGGAGAGGAAAGTGGGGTCTCCTGGAACCGGGCGGTGGCGTCAAGCCCCCGTGTTGGGCCTGGACCATGTGCCTAAAAGGACGTCAGTAAGGGCCTCATTGAACGGCAGCTGGGGTTCCGAAGAGCTCGCTGCCGGCTGAAGCACCTCTGTCAGGAGGTTAATCCTAACTGCCACCGTGGGAAGCTCGAGGTTGAGGGCCTCAGCTGCCCTACGCAACACCACTGTGTATGACGCTCCCTCCTCCGTAGCCAAGGTAAGAGCAGACAACATGCCACGGTCAGGGGAGGTTTCAACACCACTGGCATCCCCCAGTTCCTCTCTCCAGTCCTGCTCAGATCCCATCTGATCAGTTAGAGGGTCACCTGACCCCTCCCAGTCCTCCTCCTCGTCTTCAGGTTGCCAATCTGGCCGAAAAGGGACCCCAGGAGTGAACAGGGGTACAAAAACCCCTCTGAGCGCCAGATCTGGCATTGGGCGACGCCGGTCCGGCTCCGGTTCCACATCGGGATGGAGGCCGGGGTCGAGGCCGGGGTAGACGCCGGGCCGAGGACACGACCGGTGTCGGTGGCGCCTGCCGTGCCGGAGGAAGCGGCGCCAGTGGAGGTGTAATAAGGTAAACCGGCACCGTTCCGGATCAAAGCCTGGATCCAAGGGGGGCCTGCGGCATCGTGGCCGGAGTCGACGGCGGAGAAAGGCCTGGCCCCCCGAACCGAGTCTGCAGGGCCCGAAGGCACACCGGCGGGTTCTGACTGCCCAAAGATGACTTACGAAGTTGGGTGGGAGTCAAGCCTGGAGTTGACTCTTCGAGCTACGCGCGCAGAGCCGCGGGAGAGTCACCACCTGCATCCCCCGTCGCGTCAGCCGACTGACGGGGAGAAGTCGACGATGCTTCTCCGACGTTTTTTTGTGCTTCCACTTACCCGACCCCGAGTGCGAAGACTTCGATGACTTGGACGAGTGGTGATGGCTCTGCGACCAGTCCCTCGACCTCCCTTGCGACCGGGACCTCGAACGGCTCGGAGCTGACCGCCGGCGCTCAAGCAGCTTTCGGGACTGCGCTATCGACCGGCATTCGAAGCACGACTTGGGGTCGCGCAACAGGCAAAAGAGGCACACGCGATGCGGATCCGTAACCGACATCGGTCGGGGACAGGAACCTCATGCCATGAAACCAGGCATCCCTCATGCACCAGGAGTCGTAGACACGAAAAAAGACGTCAACAAAAGTCTCAAAAAAAAAAAGTCAGTAAAAAAGTGACTGGAGGTACCGCTCTCTCCGGATCTGCGCTGGCTGGCGCGGAAAAAGAAAGAACCGACGTCAGCGCGTGAGGGCGGCGTCTAAGTAGCTACCGCAACGTCATCCCGGCAACCACGACGCCAACGACGAACGCGGAGCCGACCGACGACACCTTCCGACTCGCAGAGGTACTGCTGACGAAAAAACTTTTCGGATCCAGTCAGACACCTGGGGGTAATTCTAAGGTAAGGAATCTATAACTAACGTGTTTCTTTCAATTAATGTTCTCAATGCTCGTCATGGAATATGCTCACCCTAATATGCTACAAAAGAATACTGCATGAGCACCATGACTACTTCCATGAATGAAATGTAAATTTCTAAGTTGAAATATAAGATGCCCATTCCATAAATACCTCTGCTCTGATGGAGTCCTTCCAAAAACAAAAAACTCTTCCGTGTCGGAGAATCTTACCGCATCGTGACGCACCTCCGTTTAAACAACCTTAACGTGAACATAAAAATAGAACTCAAACTGACCTAATACAAGATCATTTTTTAACTTGTATGGCAACCATATTGAAATGGACAATACTTCCAATATGTGGATCATTTATCAAACAGACCGTACTTAACGAAATTATATGGTTTCCAGTTAACTCTGTCGCTGCCATAATCCCTGTGTAACTATAAGTTTTCCTCTACGCCCTGACCTTTACTGTCAGCTAAATACCATAATAAGTATGTAACAACATTAACTATCATGTGAGGACGCATTATACTGACTTTCCACAGTTTACCATTCACTAATGAAAGATGTCCATGTGATATTGTGAGTTAGTATTTGTGAAATTGCTATTAAGGCCCTTTGTGCTGACTATCTGATGGACACCTTCCTGTAAGTGAAAATTTGTATCACGGAACATAAGAGCATGAAATTTACGGCTTCATTCACGGAAGTAGTCATGGTGCTTATGGAGTATTCTTTAGTTGCATATTAGGGTGAGCGTATTCCATGACGAGCATTGAGAACATTAATCAGTTAGTGGGTCCCAGGAACCAGTGGATTTTGAGTCTAACCTCGAACGTGTAGGCTATATTACAGAAGCAACGCTAGACAGTCTTAACGTACAAGTTACTTACCTTCGGTAACGATGTATCTGGTAGAGACGATTCTAGCCGCAGATTTCTTAATGTAGAATAATCCCCAGGCGTGAGACTGGACCCAGAAAACTTTCTTGCCCAGCATCTCTGCGTGCCGGGGGGCAGCCCCACACGACACCGCCCAACGTCCTCCACAGGCGTGACGTCAGCGAGGTCACATAAGCCCCACCCCGGCGTGCTGACGTCAGTTTGCTTCGGAGAACTTTTTCCACGCCACAACGCGGAGCCATCACAACAAAACTGAGGAGAGCATAGGAACAGTGTGCGAAAAAACCAGAAAAACTAAATAGAGAGAAACAAAAGGTGAGAGATATCACCAGGTGGCACCAAGGCACCAGAAGGCGACAACAGCAGGCCAGAGCAGGAAAGGAGCAGAGCACCACTCTGAGCAACAACTGTGCAAACCAAAGCGAAAGCACCAGGTGGCAGCAAAGCACCATAAGGCCAGAGCAGTGAAGCCACAGCAAGAAAAGCGCAAAGCACCACTCCGTGGAACCACCTTGCAAGCCAAGGCGAGAGCCATCCTGGAGGCACAAGCATGTGAAAGCACCGTGACAAAAAGAGAGAGGGTCTGCAACCACAACCACAAAGGGGAGGGCCACAAGCCCGGAGCAGAGGAGCAACAGCAACCCATCCCCAGATTACACTGCCAAAGGTGGCCATACCTCCTGAAAGGAGTAGGAGGTCAAAGGACAGGTAAACCATCCGCAGACTACACTGCCAAGGACGGCCATAACCCCTGAAAGGGGAAGGGAGGGCAAAGGACAGGGAAAGAGCCCCCAATGAAGAAGACCGCGTGGGGATCAGAACCTCTAACAACAAAGGGAAAGAGCAAAAGTAGGCCCTCACGCTGGAGAGAAACCAGCTGGAGGGATGCCTGACCGGAAGAAAACAAAGAGGACACCCACAGAAGACAAACCACCCAGAGGGAGGCTACTGCAGAAACCCAAACAGAGGGTCCTCGCAGAATAGGGAGGAAGGGCGGGTCGTGAAGGAATCTGCGGCTAGAATTGTCTCAACCAGATACATCGTTACCGAATGTAAGTAATTTGTACATCTGATAGAGACCACTAGCCGCAGATTCCTTAACGTAGAATAGATACCCTAGACATACCCAGAAGGGAGGAGGGCCTGCGAGAGAGCCTCCACACCAGGAGAGAGACAGGGCCCCAGCAGGGGACCTGTCACAGGGACAAGAAGGGGAAGGCCAGGATAACCTAAGCCCAACCAAGGGAGAACTGCACAACACCCCGCAGGGGCAGACAGCGCCCGAAAGCCCCAAGGAAGACAAGGACCACCTCAAACCTTAGGGAGAAGAGGAAGAACCGGAGGCAGGGCCAACCGTAAGAAACTCAGACACAGTGACAGAAAAAGCTAAGCACCCTTAGCCGCAAGCAGCGGACAAGGCAGGAACCACTCCACCGCCAAGCGCAGATGCAAAGAAAGGCCCAGTTGCACAAAGCCCCAGTGGAACCAGAGGCAGGGGCACAAGGCAATACATCAAGGGCCACAACGGTGGATTAGAACAAACAGGCCTGCATGGGTATGCGCAGCCAGCAGCAGGCAACACCACGGAATGGGGCACTCAGGACAAGCCAGACGCCAGCCGAAGGCAGAGGCCAGGACATAACCCAAAAGAGGGGCCGGTCCAGAAACACACACACACACACACACACACACACACACACACACACACACACACACACACACACACACACACACACAGACCCACGAAGAAGTGGAACCAGGCAGAAAAAAGAAGGAGAGAGAGAGAGAGACGGAGGACAGACCAAGCCTTCCACCGAACACAGAAGCCAAGGAAAGCCAGCCCTCCGGAACAGGAGACAGAGGACCAAGCCAAAACATCGGACAGAAGTGCGGAACCGCCACAACACAATGCCGCAGACAGCAGGCCAGACTGGCCTAGCGACGTAGTGAACAAGGAGGAGGAACCTGGCGCAACGTAAGCTGATGCAAGACAGCCGGCAAGAAGATCGCACCTGCGACATACCGTGACGCCACAGACAGAAAGGAGCCCGAAAAGGGCGACCTCACCACCCCAGCACATGACAGAGCTATGTAATAGCTACAATTACCCCACATAGGGTATGTAACGTCCCAAGAAACATGGGAACACCTCTTAGGAAAAATCTTTGCCGCAACAGAGGACAAACAGAAAGACCTGCGGAGAAAACCGCAGACGGCTTACCAATCAGCCAATAAAGAAGACACAGAAGGCCTAATCTCTGGACCTACAGCCAAAATCACAAGTCAAAAAAGGGCCGGACCAGCAGCCAACAGCACCAAAGGGCCAACAAAAGGACCCTAAAGGCACACTAACCACACAGAACACACAACCGGGGCTACTCATTACTAGGCCCCAGAAAACAACGGGAGAACACCTCCCAGAACACAGACCGACATCCAGGTCACTGAGGAGGAGGGGGAGGAGGAGGACGAAGCCCCGCAAAGAACCTCCGAATGGCAGAATTTGCAGGGGCGTGGAACAAAAGAGTGTCATCAAAGGGAAGGTCAACCAGCCGTTCTCTAACGCTCTCAGGGAAAACACTATCCCTCAGCCAAGCATGACGATGAAGGGCCACTGAAGAAGCCATGGTGCGACCAAGCACCTCAGAAACGTCCAGAGCCGAGCGCAGAATAAACGCCGCCAGCTCCCGGCCATCCAACACATGGTGCCGCATATCAGCTCAGGCACCCTTCTGAGAAGCGGAAGACAGAAGGGACTCCGCCGAATCCCACAAGCAAGAAGTGGCTCTGGCCAACACACAAAGCGTGTTAAGCGCCCGCAAGGCAGCACTGGAGGAGGTGAAGATGTTGCGCCCCCATGAATCTAACCACCGGGCCTCCCGTGACGGGGGAGACAACACCGATGGCAAGGAGGGAAAGGCAGTCTGTAAAAGAGGGCCCCTGGTAGAAGGGTGGAAGGAAAGGCAGACAGGATCATGCGGAGCAGAACAGTGGCGGTACAGCAGCGGCTGGGGCACCGGGTCCCCCGTGGCAGGACGCCCCTAGGCCCCCAAGAGAGAATTATGGAGCGAAGCCTCGAAGGGAAGAAGCAGCTCCCGACCACCAGAGCCCTGATGGAGAACCTCCAGGAAATTATCCGCGGGGAGATGGGCAGCCAGGTCGCCCATGCGCAAAATCCCCGCAGCCGTGGAGACAGCCCAGGCGAAGGCAGCACTCGCCTCCGTAGGGCAACGCGGTGGAGAGAGCAATTCCTCCGTGGGCGACGGCTGTAAGCTAAGCCAGCCGTCCCCCAGCCAGACCGGAGGAAGGAATGGCCAAGCCCGGAACGGGGGAAGGTTGACCGATGAGTGGGGAACCTGAGGCGCCTCCGGGGAAGACTGCTGGCGCGGGGACAGTGAAGAGCCGTCCTTGGAAGACGACGGAGAAAAGGCCACGACGCGGCGTCCCATCTCTGGAGAAGAAGAAACAAACAGTTGCCAAACCTCTGGAGAAGAGGGGGCGTCCGAAGACGAATCAACGACCTGTCGTCGGCACGGCGCCGTGGAGTCAGCCACTGGCGGCAGTTCAACGTCGACCAGCGCCTAAGGGGACGACGAGACGACCTCTGGCACGACTCGCACAGTGGGAGAACGGGGCAGGGTTGGAGCCGGGGCGGCCAAGGAACGGCACCGAAAAGTCGTCGACTCGACCTCCGACGAGGCAGCCACCTGCGTGGAGAGACGAGGGGGGGCCTGGGGACACGCCCTGGCCCCTAGACAGCCCCTGCGGTGCCGCCAGGGCCCGCAGCCGCTGGCGCCTAAGCGGCATCAGCTTGGCCTAGGACAAGGCCGCCACCTGCCGAGAGGACCGAGGGAGACTCGAGGACGAGCCTCGAGCCCTGGCAACCTCCCGCGACACCACAGGGACCCCCACGGGGGTTTGCGGCGAGGCAGAGGCGCCGTGGTCTGAAGGAGGGAACCCCGGAGGACCGCACCCCGACGGCACCACATCCCCAGAACCTGGAGCCAGATCTGTCGGTGCCGGAGCCGCCGCAGAAGTCCCCACACATGGCAAGGGATCCGCAGACGTCCCAGGAAGAGGAGAAGATGGAAGACCCAACGAGGCCTGCAAAGCCGCCGCATAGGCCTCCATCTGGGCTCTGGTCGCCCCTGTGCCGGGAAACGGCAGGTAGGGTGGTGACACGCGGGGTAGCACAACCCGCGGAGAACCCACGCCCCCCACCGGCGGTTCTTGAAGCCTTCCGCGGGGGACGGACGCGGCGACGACGCCGACCTGGATATGCGGGCCGAGAGGAGTTTCATCCGGCGCTCCCACAGGGACTTTGGCTTCATCTGCTGACAAGTTTCGTAGTCCGTGGAGTCGTGCGTTCCCCCAAACACCACATACAGATGGGGTGAGGGTCCGTCGCCGACATCTGTCGGGCACAAGGCGAGCACGTTTTAAAGCCCGAAGGCATTCACACACTGCCCTCAAGAAAATGCAAAGCGTAAAAAGAAGGCCTGAAAACAGGCAAGGAACAGGATCCGGATCCACGTTGCATGCGGAAAAGAAGAAAACTGACGTCAGCGCGCCGGGGTGGGGCTTATGTGACCTGGCTGGCGGTCACGGAGGACGTCGGGCGGAGTCGCGTGGTGCCACCCCCCGGCACGCAGAGATGCTGGGCAAGAAAGGTTCCCGGGTCCTGTCTCACGCCTGTGGATAATTCAACATTAAGGAATCTGCGGCTAGTATTCTCTATCAGATAACAGCGTTATCATGGTGAGACATTTTAATGCTTATCGCAGGGTCTTTGTTTCGTGCAGGCACCGACAGTATAGAGTGCTTGCAGGATTTAAGTAATTGGTAAGCGTAAATCTACAACATTGCGTGGTTATCACGAATCACTGGGTGTGAACAGGACATGCTTGCAGGGTTATCAGTTAGGGCACTGTTTGTTATGCACCTTTTCCAATATTTTTCTTTGCTTCATTCTAGCCCTATAGAGGACAGTGGAGCGACATGTAAGAAGGCGGATTTTTCCTGGTTTTCCTCGAAGATGCATGAACACAGTGGGATTTGGCTTATCTTTAACATGAAATCCAATCATTTATTGCATGTCTCGGAATCTCTCTCTCTTTTTTTGACTTCTTGACTGCAACTCATTTTCTCTATGATATATAACATTTATGTAAACAAAGAACTGAAACGCCCAGCAGCTGCTTGTTACGTAGGCAGTGGACCTACTTGCTATTTGTTTGTTTATGTTTGTTTTATTTTAGTTACAATCTTCGACCCCTGAAGAAGGGAGTGCATCCTGAAATGCATTGGGCAATTCAATTTTGTAACTATTGTAATTACAAAATATATGATATATTGTATGCAGCTATATGACATCCAGGAATCAGATGTTATTAGACATAAAGCTGTAGACTACAGGACTGGTCTTCTTATAAAAGCAGAAAATATTACTTGTCTCATGATTAGAGATTTTGAAAAAAAAATTCATAAAGGAGATTAATGTTTTGTCATTTATTTTGTAACATATTCTTTCGCGGTGCTCGTGGGGTCAAAAGATTCAACATCTTTGGCAGTATTAACAGTTAAGCATGTGTAGGATGGACAACATACACACCCACAGAAGCACACACTTGTTTTCACTGTTTTGACTACCACTCTTCAATAAAAAACAGATCTCCCGAGGATGGCGGCCCTGTCCAGAAAACCTCCAACACCAAGGATTCCAGAACCAGACAGATCCACAACACCTGCCCACTCTGCACGCGACGCCCATGGCCCGAGTGGCTCACCTGTCCAGTGAAGTCTCGCCGGCGATCCGGACCTCGTCTCCATCGGTGGCTGACTTCTCCTGGACCCCACCACGTTACGTGCAGCCTCTACATGAAGGGTCCCCCTGACCGTGACTGGCTCCAACCCAGAAGATTCGACACCAAAAGGTACCTCTGCATCCTCAGCCCTCCGGCCTTAAGTAGTTGAACTGACAGTGCCTCAACCTCCCCCAGCCCTCCAACTTACCTGCTCAGCGTGTGATCACCTTCAGCCAGCCTCCTGGTCTGAACCTGCAGCCTCTTTGTACAACCGAATACCTCCATTAAAACGCATTGGGCGACCAACGCAAAGTTTGCACCCTGCACCCAGCCGCCCCCAGGCGGCTGGATGTGTAGCTTTGGTGCTGCTTTGTGGCCCCTCCGATGCGGATATTAACCGGGTACTTACCTGCAAACCATGCCTCTTCGAGGTGCCCCCAGCCTCCATTGATTTCCATTGGGCCCTGTGATGTCAGCAACCGGGTGCCCCAGTCTACTGGTGGTGCAGTACCTACCTGAAACTGACCCTTGCCCAGTGTTGGTCAAAATCCCTGAGGACTGAGATTGACAGTCGAATACTTTCCTGCTAATGCATAAAATTGTTTTCCTCCCATAGGATTGCATTGCATTGACAAAACCCATTGCATACAAAAGTCTATCTACTTCTATTGCAAAGTTCTACTGTTCTAATCTGATTCTACAAAAGTAATTCTAATCCTGTAAAGCATTTTCTACTGTCTTGCAAAGCCATTCTTACTGTACTTGAAAAGTATTATTGCTTCTAAAACTGTTACTTGCAACTGAGTTCCTCTTGGTTCTAGAAATAAAATAACAAAGTAATAACTTTTTATACAAAATATTTGGTCTTGATTCAGTCTTTGAGTGTGTGCTATCATTCCTTGCCTGAGAGTGTACAATAAATGCTTAACACTACCCTCTGATAAGCCTAACTGATGGACTACACTACCAGAAATAGAGCTTTTAGTATTATCTACCTGAGCTTCAGTAAGCCTCTGGGGACTCATTGGACTCTGTGCACACTATACCATACTTTGTTATAGTATATACAGAGCCAGCTTCCTACATACAGTGAACCAGGAACCCACATCTGGGCATCCCTGGCACATTTAGGGCATCAAATGCAAAAACAACAAGGTGATGGATGGAATGCTTGAGTTATTCTCAGTCACTGGCAATCGCTTGGGCTGCATCCCAATGCATCGTTTTTCGCCCCCCCTCCCCCTCCCCTGCCAACTCAGTGTGGACCCTGCCATATGCAAATCAGTCTTGATACTGCACCACATGGAAACAGTCCAGCTCGAGCTGCCAGGCCAAGTCCTCCCTGAACAGGAACATAAGCAACCTTGTACTGGTTTCGCCCTAGTTATGGTTCGTCAGTCAAGTATAGCTTGGTTCCTGTGGCACAGTGAGCCTGGGACGCACGTCTGGGCATCCTCAGCGCACTTAAGGCATCAAATGCTAAAACAACAAGGTGTTGGATGGAATGCTTGAATTTATCTCAGCCACTGGCAATCGTTTGGGCTGCATCCCAACCCATTGTTTTTTAGCCCACCATGCCACCTTAGTTAATGATCGATTGGGATGCGGCCTGAGTAATTACCAGTGGCTGAGATTAATTCAAGCATTCCATCCATTGCTTATTTGTATACTTTAGTGTCTCCCCCCAAGTGGGATGGGTATGCCCAGACGGGGGTCCTGTGCCCACTGTGTCACTTAAAACCAAGCTGTACCCGGCTGATAAGCCCATAACTAGGGCGAAACAAGTCTTGGGTTACTTGTGTTCCAGTTCAGGGAGGACCTGGCTTGACAGTTTGGGCTGGATGAACAAGTTACTTACCTTCTGTAACGCTTATCTGGTAGAGACTATTTTTAGCCGCAGATTCCTTACCTTTGTATTCTCCCAGGCGTCAGACTGGACCCGGAAGATTTTCGGGAGTAGTACCCCTGTGTGCCGGTAGGTGGCCTCAATCAGGACTGCGTGCGTCATCAGTGCCGGATATGACATTGTGGTACCTATAGGCGCCACCCAGGAGTGCTGACGTCAGTTACTTTTCACGACTTTCCGCGCCAGAAGTGTTGAGCCATTAAGATCACTGACCATTTAATGTGTAAAACTAGGGCCCTGAAAGGGTGCAGCCCTATCAATGGAAATCTGTTCGCGGAGAGGGGAGGATGAGTTGTGCTGTAAGGAATCTGCTGCTAGATATAGTCTCTACCAGATAAGGCTTTACCGAAGGTGAATAACTTGTTCATCTGATACAGATTTCTAGTTGCAGATTCCTTACCTTTGAATAGATAACCAAGCAATACCTCCCCAGAGGTAGGTCTGCTGACCAATTTCAGGCTAGGAAGTCCTGCAGGACCAAACAGGTGAAGTCCTCATCTCTGCGGACCTGACTGTCGAGACAGTAATGTTTGGTAAACGTGTGCAGAGATGCCCACGTTGCTGCCTGGCCGATATCCAGTACCAGAGCTCTGCGCGCTAACGCAGTGGTCACATCATTTCCTCTGGTGGAATGAGCTCACATGCCTTTAGGGGGTTGCATAGCAGATTTTGATGCACAGCACATCCCATCTAGAGATGGTTTGCTTCTGCAGCGCCCAACCTTTCTTCACACCAACATAACCCACGAAGAGTTGGTCTTTCACCCGGTACGCTCATGTATGGTCGAAGTAGAATGACAATGCTCTTTTTGGGTCCAGGCGAGTCATTCACCTTCTTTAGAGGGATGTGGAGGAGCGTAAAAAGTAGGCAGGGTGATAGAATGGCCTACATGAAATGGAGAGACCACTTTCGGTAGAAAGGAGGCCCTTGTGCGAAGCACCAGTTTGTCAGGATGGACAGAGAGGTAAGGCGGCTTAGATGATCAGGCCTGCAGCTCACTCACTCTGTGGGCAGATGTAAACGCCACAAGTGAGGTTGTTTTTAATTTGAGAATCCTAAAGGGACAATTGTGGAGAGGCTTGAAAGGACCACACATTAAGAATGTTAAGACCAGATTAAGGTCCCATTGAGGCATGATAAAAGGTGAGGTAGAAAAAAAATATGAACAAGACCCTTTAAAAATCTATGTACAATAGGAGACTTAAACAATGAGGGTTGTTCAGGCAGCCGCAAGAAGAGAGAAATAGCAGACAGCCCTTAAGAGTGCTCAGAGCAGTCATGCTGGGCAAGGGAAACAATGAATAGCAGGACTTCAGAAAGAGGGACAGAAAAAAGATCAATATGTTTTTCACCATGCCAAGGATTTTTTTCCAGCAGCAGGCTTATACTGTAGCAAAGTGCAACTTTTTGACATGGTCACCTTCATTTTTTGCTCACCGGTAATGATGTTGCTGATTGGAAGTGCACTGGGTACCTGCTAACCAGGGTCCAGTGCCAGTGCTCTTTCCCTTAAAACAAGACAAACTGTTCAATTGTAACCCAATTGGCAATGACTTTAGCACCCCTGTACGTACCTTTTAAATCGTACCCCTGGTATCCAGGGCATGGGTACTAAAGAGGGTCCCTAAGGGCTGCAGAATGTATTGTGCCACCCTAAGAGACTCACACACAAACTGCATGCAGACTGCAGGATGCATGAAACGGTGCAAACAATTCTGAAAACACAACATAGCACGATCACTGTGTGCCATGCCGCTGTACACTGTATGTACTATATGTAAATTACCTCTACAGAAGGCCTTAGAGCCCTAAGGCAGGTTGCATTATATTACATGTGAGGGCATATCTGTATTAGCAGATGTGCCCCTGCAATGCCTAGTTCCATTACTAGGCATTGCAAGTGGTCAGGAAGCCATCTTAAAGGTATGTATTGACACTGGACATTATGCGTTACCCAGCTGTAGGAAGGTAGGATCCTTCTAGCATGGTTACCCCCCACTTTTTGCCTGGTGTCAGTGTGTTGTTGATTATTCTGACTGGGATCCTGCTAATTAGGACTCCAGTCGCTGTGTTTTCTCCCTAAATTTGACCATGGTAAGTGCTGCTTACCTTATATCTGAGGTCACTACACTTAACACCTATAAGTAACCCCTCTGGCAGGCCTTTCAGTCCTGAAGGCAGGGTGCTTGGTTATAAGTGTAAGGGTGTCCCTGCATGAGCAGGACACCCCTACAAACCCAGAGTCGATTCTCAGGCTTTCTAAGTGCGGTCAACTATTTTAATACATATAGTGGACATCAGTCATTACAAGATGTCTAACAATACAGTGGCTGCACCGAACCCAGTCATTTTTGGTATCAAACATGTTGGAATCATACCCCCAACACCGATTCCAGTGTTGGAAGTATAATCCCATAAACTGGAGGGGCTCCCTTGGGGTACCCCCCCTCTACTCCCGGTTACAACCTTTCAGGGTCTGAGAGCAAGCTAGTGCTGCTGCCGACCACAGACCCAATTCTGACCTCCTGCTGCTGAGCCAAGCTTGAGCAGGGAAGGTAGAACAATAGGTTTCCTGTCAAAGGGTGGGCTGACCACCTCCCCAGACAGTGTATTGGGCTGGGGTGGGGGCGCTTGCCAGCGCCACCAGACTGCTTTGATGGCACATTTGGTGCCCGCCATGCATACTGCAGTTTGAACCAGTTCAGGGAGCCCTTGGCTGCCGCTCTGGTGCCATACTGGACAAAGGACATGGGAGTATCCTCCCCTCTGTCCAGCCCCTCCTCTGGGAGGGACCCCCGAGTCGACCACACCCCTTTCCTAGGGTATTTAAGGGCTTACCTGTGAGTGAGTCCTCAGATTCGTTGTGGGACAAGACTCATGGCTGAACCCATGTCACTCTTCGACCGTCTGGACACTTGGACTTCGCCTGGAACCAAGACTGATTAAAGGAAGACTCCTACTGCTCCTGGCCTTGCTGTTCTGTAAGTCTTCTTCATTGTCTGTGTCTGTGCTTCTTCCACGATCTTCACTAGACCTCTGGGCATCAACAACACCCGAAGTAATCACCACTGGAGTGAAGGAGTCACTCTCCTGCATCTGCAGGCACCACAACAAAGCTGACCGATCTGCTGCCCCTGACGACCCACGGACTTCGAAAGGATCAGCACCACAGGTGGTCGTCCTGCAACTCCCTCAAGGCCTGACCTGTCCTCTCTGCAATGTTGAGGCCAGTATCCCTCGTTGGAACAGCTGGGACCAAACCCCTGCACACCGCGTCGACTTGCCGTTGCCAAGGCTAGTTGGCTCTGCCCTCCAGAGATCTTTGGGCTACAAGAAGCTCCAGCATCTCTTCCTGCCAAGTACAGCATCTTCAGAGCTTCCTCTGCACTGTGGGCCCTCCTTCTTGGTGAACTGCTCGTGGTCCTCTTGCGAATCCTGAGCCCTCGACCTGTGAGTCCTCTTGAGGGTCCTCTCCTGCTTCAGTGGACTCCCCCGCTTGCTTGGGGCATGCTCTGACTCTCCTGCTTGTGGTGAGTCCCTTGGACCTTGCTGGTCCCAATATTGCTCTATCTTCGCTATCCACGCCTGTTGCAGCTGCAAAGGCTTGTTGGTGCTCCCACCGGACACCGATCTCCTAGTTCTTGACTTCTGACGTGGGACAGCTCATGCATGGCTCCTGGTCTTCCTCAACATCACCTGGTCCTCACAGCTGCAATGCCAAGGTCACCATCAACTCTTTTGAACTGTCCGTCATTGGTGGGCATTGCTCATCCGTGCCTCCTGGTCACCTCCAAGTGGCATAGACACTGTCCCCTCTGCTTACAGGTTCTCCTTTCAAGAATTCACCCTTGGATTCTACCGGACTCTTGCAGTCTTCTCCAGCGGCATCTTTCCTGAAGTCCTCCATTGTAGTCTACGGCGATTGCCGACGTCACTTCGCACCTATGGTTTAGGTATCCTGGTTCTTGGGGTATCCACGGGGGTGACTCTCCAACCTTCTGTCTTCCACAGGGTTTCTTTAGGGTCCACTGGCAAGGGTCCTTCTTCTAAACTGCAACCGCAACTTCCCTGTTGACTTGTATAGGAGACACAGCTGTGTTTCCCCTCTTAACACAGCCTTTGTGGGATTGCTTGGGTGATTGTGTCCCCAGCTCCTTTGAGTCTCCTGGTCCAAGTCCTGACTTCGGTTGCAGTTCGTATTTCACTTTCTTAATATATGGTTTGGTCTCCCCCTGGAGACCACTGTATTTTGTGCTGACATATGTATTGCAATCGAAGTATTGTTGTGTATTTGTATTTATATCTACGGATAGGAGATATACCAATGTGTTAGTAAGTGTTGTGTTGTGTGGTTCTTTTTCGTTTAACCTACACTACATGATTAGATCGGGTAAAACAAACTGCTTAACATGCCTTCAAGATCAGTCTGAAGGCTGCTCTCCACAGCTACCACTTAGAGAGCTAAGGTTGTCTAAGACCACTAAAATCACCATAAGGGTTTCCTGGATTAGTGCAAAGTGCTTTATTTAAATAAGTGTGAACCATATACTAAGCCCGCCGCCTACACCAGCTACATAATGGCTTCACTGAAAACACTGATGTTTTCTTGTCTCATTAATTCCGTACTGGTGCCAGTATCAGATTTATTGTAACATGCATCCAGAGGGCACCTTAGAGGTGCCACCTGAAACCCTACTAGTCACATGCGTGCTGGCAGACTGGTATTGTCCAGCCTGCCACCACAGATGAGTTTCTGACCCCCTGCGGGTGACAATCTGCGCTCTCAGAAGCCAGGAACAATGCCTGTCCAGTAGAAGGTGATCACACCTCCTCCAGCAGGATGGCTTAGAGATTAGCATCTCAAGGCCAGAGGTGTCAAAGCCTCTACCGCCTATGAGATGCACCCACGGCTTTCCCCATTTTTGGAGTCATATAGAGGGTGCAGACACCCCAAGGGGAAGTAGCCCATTGGCTACTACGCTACACTCCCCTAAACACCCCTAAATTCAATATTTAGGCATCCGCCCAACACCAGAGATTCAGATTTGTTTACCTGGGAACAGAAAGACAAAGAAGAGCTGGCACCACAAGACCAGAGGACCTGCTCTGTAATAAGCCCAAATCCTGCCTGGCTGCTAGTAACCTCAACAATTGAAGGGCCGACTCATCCAGAAGCTGAACATTCTACCAAAACCCTTGTAGGACTGTACAGCGCTTCAACAACCACTTTGAATCTCCCTTGGGGTGTAGGAGCCATCCTCCTGCATCTGCAGACACAGACCGCACTTATCTAGCACTTCGTTTTGCTGCCATCGGGCCCACATAGGGAGTATCTCATCAGGAGGAGGTAACCATGGTTCCAAGAGGTCAGCCCCGTCTCTCCAATGAGTTTGAGACGCTAGACCATCCAGGAGTTCCCCTGTACCAATACACTAGGTACTGGAGCACTTGCAGTAACCAAGACTTGCTCAGTAACCAGTCCGGACACCATCACTGCCAAAACCGAACCGCCACCCAGGGATGTTGTAGCAAGCTGGCAATTTATGCAGTGTACTAATATAGGGGTAAGACATGCAAATAGTCCAGATGACCCTTATTGGTTTACAGGGGCTTTCTTTAAAAATCCCAAGTGCGCTATTTGTGGCAGTGTGGGTGAGCAGCTTTGGCTTATCAATGGGGTAGGTTGAGCATTTGTTGCACAGTCAATTAATGCTTTGATGGTTACCCCAACTTTTTATCTGGTGCTATGCTGTTTCTGACTACGATTCTGCTAATCAGGACTCCAGTCTCTGTGCATTCACCCCTAAATTGGTATGGTAAGTACTTAGGTACATCCTAGATGGGACACTGGGGTACCCTTGTCAGTCACCAGTATATGGTTCTGAGGCACCCAGGTAACAGGTACACCAGGGGTCCCCCATGGGTTGAAGCATGTAGTATGCCACCCATGAGGGACCACTCAAACTGTAACTACCGGCCTGCCATTGCAGACTGTGTAAGCAGGTGCTAGCACCACTTACGAAAGATAAAGTTGTCCCTATATCTAAGGTCACTGCACTTAAAACCTATAAGTCACCCCTAAAGCAGGCCTTTCAATCCTGAAGGCAGGGTGCTCGGTTCTAAGTGTGAGGGTGCCCCTGCATGAGCAGGACACCCCTATAGTCTTAGGAGTCCATTTCCTGGGCTGTAAGTGTATCACCCATTATGATATATAGAGTGGCCATGCGTCATTACGCGATTACCATCTCTAAACTGGCTGTAACGAACAATATCATGTTTGGTATCAAACATGTTGGAATCATACCCCCACACCGTAAAGGGTGTGGGAGGTATGATTCCATGCACTGTAAAGCTCCTCTGGGAGGCCCTCAGTGCTCCCGGCACCAGTCTTCTAGACCCAGACAGCACAACATGGATGCTGCCGACCGGAGACACAATTCTGCCCTCCTGCTGCCGAGCCAAGCTCGAGCAGGGGAAGCCAGAACAATAGGTATCCTGCCACAGGGAGGTGTGACCACCTTCCAGACAGGGTTTAGTGTATTGGGGCCCAGTAGGAGCACATGCCAGTGCCACTTGGTTTGCTTGAAGGGCACATTTGGTGCCCTCCTTGCATAGACTAGTTCAAACCAGCTCAGGGAGCCATTGACTCCCACTTTGGCGCGAAACTGGACAAAGGACATGGGAGTATCCTTCCCACTGTCCAACCCCTCCCCTGGGAGGGAACCCTGAATCGTCCCAATCCTTTGCTTAGGGTACTTTAGGGCTTAGCTGAGGGTGGGTCCCTAGATTCGTCATGGGACAAGATTCATTTCAAGACACCACTTCTTCGACCGTCTGGGCATTCTGCACTCTGGGCATCAAGAACACAACTGGGAAGACTCCTGCTGCTCCTGATCTCGTCGCCATGCTCGTCTGCTGCAATGTCCATGCCTGTGCTCCATACAGGACCCTCCCAAGGGCTGTGGGCATCCAAGACACTAGAAGGAATCTCCCTTGAAGTGAAGGAGTCACTTCCCTGCATCTGCAGGCACCACAACTTAGCTGGCCTTTCTGCTGCTCCTGGGCTCTCACGGACTCTGAAAGGCTCAGCAACACTATTGGTGGTTCTTCACATCCCTCGAGGCCTGCCCTGTCCTTTCATCAAGTTTGAGGCCAGTATCCCTAATTGGAGCCGCAGGAACCAAACCCCTGTGCACTGCGTCGACTTGCTGTTGCAAAGGCTTGTTGGCTTCCTTCCATCAAAATCTTCGTCCTCCAAGTAGCTCCAACCTCAATCATCTCCTGTGACCAAGATCTTAGTCTTCACCGCCTCACTTACACTGTGGACCTGCATCTTTGGTGAGCTGCTCGAGGTCCTCTTGCGACTCTAGTGCCTATGACCTGTGGGTCCTCTTGAGGGTCTTCTTTGATTTCTGCAGGCTCCCCTGATTGCTCGGGGCCTGGCCTGACTCCCCTGCTTGTGGTGAGTCACCTGGACCTTGCTGGTCCCGACACTGCACCTTCTTCGCTTTCCACATTGTTTGCAGTTGCCAAGGCTTGTTGGTGTTCTTGATGGACACCGACCACTCAACTCTCGATACCCAACGTGGGACAGCTCTTGAACAGATCCTGGTTTTCCACAGCGTGGCCTGGTCCGCACAGCTACAGCTCCAAGGTCACAGTCATCTCTCCTGCAACACTCTACATCGGTGGGCATTCGTCTTCCGTGCCTCCTGGTGTCATAGACTCTGTCCCCTCTGCTTGCAGGTACTTCTCATCTTGAATCCACCATTGGGTCCCAACGGACACTTCACCTTCTCCAGCAGCGCCATCTTCCTGAAGTCTCCCAATGAGTTTGATGGCAGTTACGGACGCCACTTCCCACCTATGCACCTGGCTTCCCTGGTGTAGGTATCCTGGTTCCTAGGGTATCTACAGGTGGGGTGGCTCCCCAACCTTATATCTTCCACAGGATTTCTTCAGGGTCCACTGGGAAGGGTCTTTCTTCTTTAAAATTGCAAAGCAACTTACCTATTGACTTGTATTGAGCCCGCGGTGTGTTCCCACTCTGCACACTACCTCCGTGGGAATTCTGGTTACTTACCTTGGGTGGTCCTTTGGCTCCCCAGAACTTCTACGTCTTCTGGGTACAGTTCTGACTCCAGTTGTGGTTCACATACCCCTAATTTTAGTATGTGGTTTGGTCTCCCCCTGGAGCCCCTGTGTTTTTCGAGCTACTTACCTGTTTCTATTGAAAAGTATTGTGTGCATTGTGTGTATCTCCATCTAGGAGAGATCTGTACGTGTTAGTTAGTTTCTTATAATAAATACATACTTCTATAATTACACTGTGTTTTTTTCCCACTTAATCTATACCTATAAAATTATGTTCTGGTAAAAAAAAGTTGCTTTACACTCCTTCTGGACTAGGCTTGAAGGCTGCTCTCCACAGCTACAACTTAGAGAGCTTTATAAGGTTGTCTAAGACCATTAAAATCACCATAAGGTTTGTCTGGATTGGTGCAGGATGCCCACTTACATAAGTGTGCATCATATACCAAGCCAGCTTCTCACACACACTCAAGAAGAAATCCGAGACCAATTTAGAAAAATAAACAGATTTTTATATAATTTTAGACACCAAAATCATTGGAATCAGGTATGTACTTTCGGAGATAGGAATATTTGCAAAAATACAAAATACAGATGAATAACGATTTTTGAAGTATAAACCTCAAAGGCTGTAATGTTATTCTATAGGAGAAACATTCACTACATAGAAATACTTGCAAACGACTTACAGGGTTCGTCTCCTGGACTTAGGGGCCAAGGTCCAAGAAACCACCAGTAGTTCCGTTTTCCCTGCCCTGGTGTGTCCGGGTGCAGAGGTGCTGGTCATGTTGGCTAGCCTCGAGCACCAAGCAGTGCAGTCAATTGAAAAGTACCTGCAAAAAGAAAGGCTGCAAGTGGGGACTGGGGGACCAGTCCAAGCAGAACCCTAAGGAGGGCTCAGCTTTTGAGGGTCTCTGGAGCACGAAGACACAGTTGGTTTACATGAACCCAGGCTGGTTGGCTCGAGTGTAGAGGTGTTTTGACTGGCGAGTTGCTTGAGTCAGAGGTTCTCACTTGGTTACTGTGACCTGAAGAGGGAGAGAAAACAAGACTGAAGGGCCAACCTCTGTGATGACCTTGGAGATCCTGACATTCCTGTTGGCAGGTTGGTGTTGCCGTCGGTGGTGTCCGGGCTGGATACTCAACAAGCCTGGGTGCTTGCAAGGGCTCAGGTACCCCAGGAATTAATGCAGATAGGCTCCAGGAAAGCTCAGGTTCTCGAGACTTGGGAAAGCGATGGGCTGACCACCTCGACTCATGGTGACCTCCTCCTGGCAAGTTGCTACCTCAGTTGGCAAGAGAGTGAACTGGGTAGATGTGGTCAGTGCCTGAAGATGCATGGGGATGGCTCCTCCAACCCAAATGAGATTCTGCTGGGTTGGCAAAGTACTGGAACGACCTCCAAGGGTTTGGGGAGGTTGGTCAGCGGCACAACGGGTACGCTCAGGCAAATGTTGGGAGAGCAGCAGCCAGGCATGGTTTGGCACCAATTTTGTTGCTGGTCCACAGTTCTTCAGTTGTTGGCTCTTCTGTTCCCAGGTAGACGAATCGGAGTTCCTGGTGTTAGGAGGCCACCAAAATATTGAATGTGGGGGCTGTAAGTAAGTAGCCAATGGGCTACTTACCCCTGGGGTGACTACACCCTTCTATATGACCACTTCCTGTGGAGAATGGGCATAAACCTGACCCAGAGTTCCTAATTTCACCAAAAACAAGATGATGTTGCAAAGATATGAATTTACCGTAACAAATTAAGACAAGTGGCATTTGGCAAAACAGGATCAAGTTGGTTTAATTAAAAGCAGTGGCTGGGAGAGTATCGACAGAAGAGCGTCTGAAGAAAGACTCTTCCAGCAACTGTGTTTAATTAAACCAACATGTTCCTGTTTCGCCAAACGCCTCTTGTCTTTTTATTTTTTAAGGTAAATTCCTATCTGAGCAACATTTTGGCAAGCCAGATAGGAAAGATTGGTTTATCAGACTTGACTGCTGCCGAAGGACAAGGACCATTCCCTGAACAGATTCACATCTGCACAACAAGATGGGTGAGCAGACCCCTTAATTGATTAGGAGCTCTGCTGAATCCGTGGAGCTGAGGTCCGTCCGGAGGCCTCCGTCATAAGGGTCGCCTAGCGAGTGCCGCCTTGGGAATTCCAGTGCGCAGAACTGCTGACATTGCGCCTTCTCTTCGGTGGTGAATAGATCTAGAGAGAAAAATTGTATATATCCCTCGGAGAAGGAAACAAACCTGAATACACACTCAAACAACCATCAACCACACTTACCAAACCTCAAACAGGGGGGTGCACATATGCTAAAGAGCACTCAGCTGAAATACCACCTCGTCCAAGAATATAGTAACAGAGTCTTTATTTATAAAAAATCTTTTTAAAAACATATTTCCATAATGGGTATCACAATGTTCATTAAAAAATAGGATTGTCTTACAATTCTAAAAAACTGTGATTCTAACAAACAATAAACACATAACATGTTCAATGCAGGATATCTAAAATACATTTGGGACCAATTATTTCATCATGTTGTGACACCAATTTATTCCCTCAAAACAAGTTGTCGGTTAAAAAGTAACATGAAACAAAAATATACAATAGCAGAAAAATACTGTTCCTAAAAAAGATAATGAAAACCTTATAGGGAGACCCTATTGTACAGCACAAGAACAGCTGCTACAAAGCCTGATCCAACTGATTGCGTAGAGTATATGTTTTTGTTGCTGTCCATCATTGTTTTCGCAACATTCTCTCTTGTGGTTGGATTCAGTAGTTTACACAGCGTCAACGCGTTTCGGTGGTCTTGGCACTATACACCCCCACCTTCCTCAGGACCAAGACATTTTATAGGGTTAAAAACCTCCCTTTGAGAAGGAGTACAAATGGATAGATCTAAAAAGAGAAGAAGAGAAGAGAAGTATAAAGATACAATTGCAATTATGTGGCCCATCTATAGCCCAACCCTTATCCAAAAGTTATAAAACACTCCAGCCGAGCAGACATGGCAACCACATCTAAGACATCTGTCAGTTCATTTATTAGATGTGGTGGATTACTGCGAGATCCTGGTATTTTCAAACATTCGCTACTTTCATACACAAACATTCAACTCTACTACACCAGTTTCAATCGGTGGCATCTAATTATAAGAGGACTACACTCACCAAAAATTAAGGATGTGTTGTTGAGCAGCGTCAAATACTCCTTGCGCTAGAGCGTTTTAAAAGAAATAGAATATGAAACTAATACTTCCCTCTACCGGGTTTAACTCAGTTATATCCCCGGTTCTGTAAAGAAGAGGAGAGAGGAGGGCATAGTTCTCTTAAACTATAGGACCTGTAGAGAGTCCCTAAAGGAGGTCATAAGGATGTACAATGATACTCAGGTCCTTAAAATATCCGTGATCCTACCGGAGTAATCGAAGTCTTAGATACTACAAGATGACATAACATGTATAATCCCTTATTAGTCGTCTTGTAAAACGGTACTGTCCATATCAAAGTTTGAATAACCTGGAAATATTACTCTTTGCTTTACATAGTTTCTTACTGGTGAAGATTACGTTTAAGATACCTCAAAAAGAGGGGGCAAAAAGGAGATCCACAGCCTTTGCTGTGCACCATGCCACAAATTTGTTCCATCTACAGGCGTTTACCGTCTTAGCGGAGGGACGCCTGGCTGCCAAGATAACATCACAGACTTCGGGAGGCAGGTCACACGATGGTAGGTCACGTGGCAGCAGCCCCAGTGGGGCTGCCACCGCTAAATCTCCACACAAGGAGGTGGAGGCTGGACAGGTTCAGGTGGAGGACCGTCCCCTGCTCCTGCGACAGAAGCTCCTCTCGAAGAGGCAGTCGGATTGGAGAATCAATGGCCATGTTGAGCACCGTGGAATACCAGACTCTTCGTGCCCAATCTGGAGACACAAGAATGACTTGGGCCCGGTCGCGCTTGATCTTTTTCAGCACTCTGGGCAGAAGTGGTATAGGCGGAAAGGCGTATAGAATACCGCAACTCCATCCACTCATGACAAAAAGCGTAGTCTAGCGAGTGCTGCCTTGTGAATTCCAATGCGCAGAACTGCTGACATTGCGCGTTCTCTTCGGTGGTGAATAGATCTAACCAAGGCTCTCCTCACTGCAGAAAGACCTTGCACCACCTCCGAGTGTAGACGCCAATCGTGATCCATCATGCACCTGAGGCTGAATTAGTCCATCCTGGCGTTCAGGGAACCTGTCATGTGTTGAACCACCAGGGATATGCCCTGACATTCCAGTCATGTCCAGAGGCGGAGGGCCTCCTGACATAGGGTCCATGACCCCACCCCCCCTGTTTGTTGCAGTTCCACATGGCGGTGGTGCTGTCCGTGAACACCTGCACTACTCTTTGCTGAACAGAGGGAAGGAATCCTTTGAGTGCTAGACGAGTCGCCCAAAGCTCAAGAAGGTTGATATGGAGCCCGGACTCCGCCAGAGACCAGAGGCCTCTGAGCTCCGCCTCCCCCATGTGGCCGCCCCATCCCAGAAGTGATGCATCGGTCACCACTGTGAACTCTGGTTGAGGAAGGTAGAGGGATCTGCCGTCGACCTAACCCTGGTTCGTTAGCCACCACTGCAACTGGTGTGCAGTGCCCTCCGAGATCTGGACGCAATGGGACAGGTTCCCCTGATGTTAGGCCCACTGGAACTTCAGGTTCACTGCAGAGCCTGCATATGCCATCTGGCATGGTTCACCAGCAGGATGCAGGAGGCCATCAGACCCAGTAGTCTGAGGGTCATCCTAACCAAAACCCGGGATAGAGGCTGAAAGATCAGAATCATAGCCCGAATATCCCAGACTCGTTATTTGGGAGGATAGAAACGAAACTGTGTTGTGGCCAGAACCGCTCCGATGAAGAGGAGCTTCTGAGAGGGAATCAGGTGTGGCTTCGGCATGTTGATGGAAACCCCAGCAAATGCAGGAGGTCGGCCGTAGTCTGGTCGGTGGGAGACAACAGCCTGCGGCGAGCCCGCCTTCAACAGCTGGTCGTCGATATAGGGGAAGACTGGAAACCCTGATCTGAGCAGATGAGCTGCGACCACCGCCATCACTTTCGTGAACACCCGAGGGGTGCTGGTAAGGCCAAAGGAGAGCAAGGTAAACTGACAATGCTAGTGGCCTACCGTGAACCGCAGGTAGCACCGGTGGGCCAGCAGGACGGGGATGTGAAAGTAAGCTTCCCGCAAGTCCAACGTTACCATCCAGTCTCCAGGGTCGGGGGCAGACAGGATTTGAGAGAGCGTCAATATTTTGAACTTCTCCTTCCGGAAGAAGTGGTTGACGTTCCTGATATCCACGATAGGACGCAGGCCTTTGACCTTCTTGGGCACCATAAAGAAGTGGGAATAGCAACCACGACCTACTTCTGGGACAGGAACACGCTCTTGGCCAAGAGTGCCAAAACTTCCTGTTGGAGAATGGCCAGATGATCCTCCGACATGCGTTGTTACTGTGGTGGCATGGATGGAGGGGCAGTCTCAAAGGGGAGGGAGTAGCTCCTTCGGACTATCTGCAAAACCCACCTGTTCGACGTGATGGTGCGCCAGTGGGACACGCGCCTAAGGCAAGCCCGTCTGCTTCAGTCCACGTCCGGATCGCGGCCAGCGTCAGCCACGCTGCATCTTTTGCCCCAGCTCCTAGATTAACTTGGACTAGGAAGCAGCTCTTAAATCAGAGTACAACAAGATACCCGGGCCTTCCTTGTATCGCTCTCAACACCAGTTTGGACGGCTAGGACATCCTAGGTCAAGTGCATCAATGTAGCACCTGCTCCTTTTCTTTGAGGAACAAAAAAGAGTGGAATAATAGATGTACCCCCCACCTAAAGTCTCCCTCAATACATCATATGACCACAAACCATGTATTCAAGGCCTGTCTGCTAAATTGTAGATCCTTATCAAAACATGCTGATGAGGGTTGGCTTGCACTAAAGTCAAACTCTTGGGACCTCATGTTCTTAACAGAAACATAGTTAAAAGATAGCTCTTATCCCGATATTTTCCTGGCTATTCCTGGGGGTTTTCGGGTGGTTTCCTCCAACCGGGCGGGAAACAGAGCAGGGGGCGTTGGGGGTTGGGGGGGCGTGGGGGGGGGGCAGACTCGCTGTAATTCTGAGAGACGAATGCGAAATCTCAAGCAAGAGAATAGATGGCTTTGGGATGATTGAGCTTCAGTCTTTCTGCATTAAAACTTCCCCTGAATCGTCCTTAGCAGGGTTGCTGGTTTATAGACCTCCAGATACTCTGTCCAGCCACCTGCTTGAGCTGTATGGTACTATTGCAGACCTGTCACTTAGGCGTCCCAACGTTGTTGTCCTCTGAGACTTCAATGTCCATCTGGACAACAGTAACTGCTCCTTGGCCTCTCAGTTGACAGATACTCTTAGTGGCATGAATCTAGCTCAGAAAGTGTGCGCTCCCACCCATACAGATGGACACACGCTGGATCTCATTTTTACTAGCGATCCCACTCTGACGGTGGAGGCTCTGCTCCCTCTTACTTGGTCAGACCCTCGATTAGTTCCTTTTAGCTGGACTACCCATACATGGTTAAATAAAGGTAGGTCCTTGTATGAAGAGAGGAGAGATTGGAGAAAGATCTCCCCTGAGATAATGGAATCTATGCTACAGGCTGACCTATTCAAGCTGTCGGATGACCCCTGTAGGGATGCACGCTCTTTCAATTCTTAGGTTACGTCTGCCTTGGACAAAGTTGCCCCAATTCAGAAATTGAAACAGGCCAGGAGGAAACCCTCTGCCGCCTGGTTTATGGCTGCTCTCCGGCTGGAGAAAAGCTCTTGTAAGAAGCTGGAGCACGCATGGCGCAAAGCGTACAATCCTGTGGCCAAGTGTGCCTACCGTACTGCTCTAAAAAAAAAAAAATCATAAACTTAAACATAATGCCATTAGAGATTATATGGCCTGCCAAATTAAGTCCTCTGACAATTCACTCAAAGAATTTTTCAAGATTGTTCAGAGCTTTATTACAACGACGGCGCTGGATAGCACTATTGTTCCCTCAGCTTCCCTCTGTGAGGACCTATCTCTTTTTTTTCAGAAGAAAGTGCAATCCATCTACGCCTCTTTATCCCCAGCTGAAACACTTAAGATTCCTAAACCTACTCTTGACCTCCCTGACAGATGGTCGGAGTTCAGCCCGTTCAGCGTTGCTGTATCTCTGCTGGAACTGGGTAAATGCAGATCCGGTTCTCCTGGCGACCCCTGCATGGCTACATATTTTAAACAGCTGGCTGATGGGTTTAACCGGCACTTGAACCATATTTGGAACAGAGCTCTGAGGACAGGTATCTACCCCGCCATCTGGAAAGCGGCCTACGTTTTGCCAATCTTAAAAAAAGCAGACGTCGATCACTTGGACCTCAAGAACTTTAGGCCTATGTCCCTTCTGCCTGTCCCGGCTAAGATCCTTGAGAAGGAAGTTCAGAAGCAATTACCTAACTTCCTTGAATCCAACAACTGCTTGCAGGACTCCCAATCTGGCTTTAGATAGGGATATGGCACAGAGACTGCCCTTTTGGAAGTAACAGAAACAGTTTGTGAAGCATTAGATCAGGGAAGCTCGTCATGCTTGTGCTGTTGGATCTCTCCGCAGCATTCAACACTGTGTCTCACCAAATTCTATTGGAGAGACTTGAGCACCTGGGAGTGACAGGCACTGTGCTAGCTTGGTTTCGCTCATTTTTAAAGGGTCGTTCTCAGCAAGTTTATCTGCACCCTCACGTCTCCACTCCTAAACCCCTGGTGTGCAGGGTGCCCAGGATCCTGCCCTGAGTCCCACCCTTTTCAATGTTTAACTGGCCCGCTGGCCTCCCTTGTTGAGCAATGGAGAGTGAAAGTGGTCTCCTATGCTGATGATACTCAGCTGGCGTTTACTTTCAAAGAGCATTCAGATGCAGCATTCAGTAACTTTAAGAACTGTCTGGTCAATATTTCGACCTGGATAACGGAATGCTGCCTCAAATTAAATACTGAAAAAACAGAGGTGTTGTTTTTCAATCAACCATCTCCTCTGATCTCTGGTGGCCTTTGGAGTTGAATCCCCCTCCTACCCCAGTTGACGTGGCTACAAATCTTGGCTTTAAATTCGATACTCACCTTTCCGGTAAAGCTCAGATCTACCAAGTCTCCTCGGCTTGCTTTTGGAAATTAAAAGCCCTGCGGAAATTTCTACACTTCCTCCCCATGGATTGTCGGAAGACTGTAGTCCATGCCATGGTGACATCAAGGTTAGACTACGCTCATAGCCTGTACCTGGGTTTTCCTGCCTATTTGACCCATAGACTGCAGGTTGTACAAAATGCGGCAACCAGACTAATTAGAAATTTGTTGTTTCGTCACCACATCCTCCCCCACCTGAGGAGCCTTCATTGGCTGCCTGTCCTTAAAAGGATAGAGTTTAAGGCACTTACCATCGCCTTTAGAGCAACCAGGGATAAGGGCCCGGAAACCTGTGTCAGAGACTCCGGAAATACCAACAAGCAAGGACCCTCAGGTCTAATCTTCAGCAACTTCTTTGGATCCCTTGCTTCTCTAAAACCAGGATTGGGGGCAGAGCATTTTCAGTGAGAACCGCATCCTTGTATAACTCTTTGCCAGTCCACCTTCGGAAGATAGAGACTGAACAAGCATTTCAGAAAGCGCTGATGACCTGGCTTTTTGCCTGCCTCTAACATGCAGTTCTTCTCTCTCCTTCTTCTGCAGTTCCGCTCTCAGCACCGGGACACCTCCGTTGGAGGTAGCCGCGCACTTTACAAGTGTACTTGACTTGACTTGACTTGGGGAAGTTGATGGCGAATCCTGCCGCCCACTGGCGTTTGGTGGCTCTGAAAGGTCAGACTAGGAGGATTTGGAGGCTGCTGCGGAGGGGGCTTTGGTAGACTGGCCCGCCCGCTGGCCCCCAGAACCACGGCGCTGGTTCCCACGTCCCCGGCACGCAGAAGCTGAACAGTTTGCGCCGGCCTGTGGCCCTGGGCGGGACGTGGCGAGGCACCCCTTTCATAGCCACAAAAGAGTAGAAAGGTAGACTGCGCAGGGCGGTTGGTGGAGAGGCTCAAGGACCTGGCCATAGCTCGAGAGGCCTTAAAGCGCTCTAGCGCGTTGTCTGCCTTGTCACCGAAAAGGCGATGGCCATCAAAGGGCATGTCCATAAGAGTGGATTGGACATCCCCCAAAAAACCAGTCGACCTCAACCAGGCATAGTGTCGAAAGGCCACCGACGTGGAAATCGTCCTGCCTAGTGAGTCGGCCGTATCCAGCCCACAGCGGATGGTAAACTTCCATGCGTCTCTCCCCTCGGCAACTGCACGGGAGAGCACAGCCGGGGTCCCCTCCGGGCACTGGGGCAGCACCTGCGCTACCGTATCCCACACGGAGTGGATGTAACGGACCAACAGAAATGCGGTGTTTACCGACCGCAGTCCCAAGCTGGAGGAAGAAAACATTTTCTTTCCAAGGTGGTCCAGCTTTTTGAATTCCCTATCGGGTGGTGCATTAGGGAATGCGCCTTTGAAGGTGGAGGCTTGGACCACCAAGCTCTCAGGGGTGGGGTGTTGGGAGTGGAAAGTGGGGTCGCCTGGAGCCGGGCGGTGGCTTCGGGCAATCATCCTGTCCACAGGAGCCCCTGTGTTGAGCCTGGACCATGTGCCCAAAAGAATGTCCGTGAGGGCTTCATTAAACGGCAGCAGGGGCTCCGAAGCGCTCGCTGCCGGTTGAAGCACCTCTGTCAGGAGGTTAGTGATGACTGCCACCGTAGGTAGCTCGAGGTGGAGAGCCTCAGCCGCCCTACGCAACACCCTCCTCTGTAGCCACGGTAGGATGAGACAACATGCCAAGGTCAGGGGAGGTATCCATACCACTGGCTTCCCCCAGTTCCTTTTTCCAGTCCGGTTCATAACCTAACTGGTTGGTTAAAGGGTCCCTAGGCCCCTCCCAGTCCTCCTCACACTCTTCTGGCTCCAAATCTGGTCTCAAAGAGCCAGGGTAGAACAGGGGCACAAACATACCCATCGGAGCCAGATCCAATGTTGGTCGACGTCGGTACGGCTCCGTGTCTACCTCGAGGTGGAGGCCGGGGTCGACGTCGGCTGGAGACACAGCAGACGCCGGCTGCGGACGTGGTGCCGTTGGAATCAACGCAGAGGGAGGCGTAATAAGGTCGACCAGCTCCGATCTGGATCCAGGCCTGGATCCAAGGGGACCCTGTGGCGCTGTAGCCCCCAGTGAAGTCCCGACGGCACGCCGGTGGAGTCGGGCTGCCCAAAGATGGCATGCATCGCTTCGTAAAACTGACGAAGCTGGGCAGGGGACACTCCCGGTCCCGGGAAGGGGGGGGGGGACCCAGAGCCGACCCTACAGGCTCTGCACGTGGAGCCGTGCGTGGGGCACCACCCGCATACCTCGTCCCATCGGCCGACTGATGGGGAGAAGTCGAAGAGCGACTATGCTTCTTCGACTTCTTCTTGTGCTTCCACTTACCTGACCCCGAGTGCGAAGACTTGGATGAAGAATGGTGATGGCAAGCCTTGAAGCCGGGCACCCCTCATGCACCAGGAGTCGATGGACTCAAAAAACGAAGTCGACAAAAGTCGAGCAAAAAGTCAGTCAAGAAGGGACTGGAGGTACCGCTCTCTCCGGATCTGCGCTTGCTGGTGCAGAAAAAGAACTGACCTCAGCACGCAAGGGCGGCGTCTAAGTAGCTACTGCGACACCATCCCGACGAACGCGGAGTCGACCGACGCCACCTTCCGACGCGCAGGGGTACTGCTGATGAAAAAACTTTCCGGATCCAGTCTGACGCCTGGGGTAATTCTAAGATAAGGAATCTATAAATAACTGTTTCTTTCAGATAGGTTGTGCAGCTACCTAGGCCTATATCGGGGTACTTTGGGGCTCATAACATATGATGTGCCCATCTCTGCTTCTGGCTCATTTCTACCCCCGGCGTATGAAGGTGCTACTGTACGTATTAATTTTACTTATGAGGTTTATAATGCTATCCAAAAGCTTCCTTTGAATAAGGCCTGATTACTTTACATATTAATACTGTTGTTAAACAGTCTTTGCTTAAAACTTGGCCTACCTCTCTGACAGTGCCTGTTTTCAAGAAGGGGAATCATGTTGATCGCAGTTATTTTCGCCCAATTTCTTTGATTAGTTCTGTGGTTACAAATGTAGGGTGCTTGTTGTTGGACAGGTTATTGGCCTGGGCTGACTGTCAAGTTTTATCTGATGTCCAGTACAGCTTTCGGCACGGCCTTCGGACGATTGATCAAGGTCTTAACCTGTATCTTATTATCAATAAATATAAAGTTGCCAGGCGGAGCTAGCCACGCCTGAGATGGCTGCTTTCTGAGCGAGCTCCTTCGGTCGCTCCAATATCCTACATCTATCCTACCCCTGAACCTGCTGATGCGTTAAATATGCAAATATAAAGCATCGGAATAGTGCACCAATCTTCGCGACCTATAGTGACCCAGATCCGGAGAAAATAAGATTGTGGAAATACTGCCAAGGTGCGGCCTAGAGAGCGCTAGCCCGTGTGTGCTGATGGCCCTGCCCTGTGACTGGATGGGACACGGAATGCGCTAATCTGCAGGGGCGTACCAACTACTTTGCATCGGCCCACTACCTGCTAGTAAAAAAGACATCAGAGCCAATGCCGATTGCTGTGAAGGCCTGCTGACTATCGACCCCGGGCTCTGCGAAAGTGTGGATCACCCGATCTTGGCGAGCCCTGCAGTGGCGGAAGGTGAGTGTAGCCCGACGGAATGCGCTAATCTGCAGGGGCGTACCAACTACTTTGCATCGGCCCACTACCTGCTAGTAAAAAAGACATCAGAGCCAATGCCGATTGCTGTGAAGGCCTGCTGACTATCGACCCCGGGCTCTGCGAAAGTGTGGATCACCCGATCTTGGCGAGCCCTGCAGTGGCGGAAGGTGAGTGTAGCCCGACGCACGGTCTGCACCCGAGGGAGGTGACTGGTGGCTGAGGCGGGTTGCACTCAGGACAATTAAAACTTTGCGGATTGCGCCCCCGCTCAGCATCAAACAAATTAAAACGCTGCCCCCAATGTCCCACTACAATAATGAAAGACCAGCAATAAACTCACTGGAGCCTCTACTGCAGCTGACCGGGAGTGGAACGTGTGTAGCAGCAGACGCGCATTGCAGCCGTTGCTTGCCTACCGACCACCCGCACACCGTGTGACACGTTGGTGTCATTGCAAATCACTGTGGGAGCCTACGCTCGGTGACCCAAGTGGCAGCCGAAGGCAGAGGACGACCCGGTGTGCGGCCTGCAGCGAGCACATCTAAAGGATGCAAAATGAAAAAGTACCACCACGGAAGATAGACCTAAGAAGACCTTAGTGGGAGGGCGACAGCCTGGAAGGAGCCAGTGAACCGCAGACTCGGAGTGAGCATCAAACAGCAAAACACCATCAAAGGGTAAGTCAACTAGTCGCTCCTGGATATTTTCAGGGAAGACACTATCTCGCAACCAAGCGTGACGCCTTAAGGCAACAGAGCCCGCCATAGCTCGGCCCAAAGAATCCGCAGTATCTAAGGCTGAGCGGATTGTGAATTCGGCAAGGTCGCAGCCTTCCCGGAGGAGGCGAAGGAGATCAACGCGAGCACCTTTCAGAGGTGGTAGAAAGCAAATACTCTGCAGAGTCCCACAGGGCAGAGGTAGCCCGAGCCAAAACACACACCGTATTTAAGGACCGTAGGCCCCACTAGTGGATGCAAAGATATTCCTACCCCATTACTCAAGCCATCTGGACTCCCGAGAGGGAGGAAGCGTTAGACGGGGCAGGGAAGGAAAGGCAGTCTGCAACACAAAATCCCTGCACACCAGGGTGCACAAAGAGACAAACAGGATCATGCGGAGCTAGACGGTGGCGGTGCAAAACTGAACGAGCCACCGGGTCACATGAAGCAGGCCAGACCCAGTGTCACGGGGTCGGAATGCCCGGGGAGGTATTACCCAGAACAGTGGACTGGTGGGAGGCGCAACCTGATAAGACACTTCTCTTTTCTACACAGCAGGATGACTGGCTAGCAGCGTCACATGACGATAGTGAGAGTCCCGCTACCCCTGAGTACTGCACCTTTAACTGGGATGAAGTGGTATCCGACTACGCCCCCAACCGTGACGTGGCAGGCTTCGTTCAGAGACAGCAAACCCCGGAAGAGGGTGTGTCTCTACACCGGAGGAAGAGAGGAGAGCGAGGAACGAGGAGAGTGGAAGCCGAATCGAGCCAGGAGGAACGGGAGAGCGAGGAGGAGCGCTAATACCAGTTGGCGTCAGGAGAGCCGAGGAGCAGCCAGGACCGTGCTTCACCCAGCCATGATCCCGGAGGAGCGTGGCTAACCCAGGTACGCAAGCAGTTCCTGGGCTGGGTGGGGAGGCGGGAGAGACCGGACGCCTAGGTGAAACGCACTCTCGCCTGAGTCCTGCACTAGTCACTACCCCCTCCCCGCACTATCACTACCCTGTTTTTGAGGTGACGTCACACGTTTGGAGGTGTCTTCACTACCCCACCCCACCTCGTTTTTTCACTGACCTAGAGACTCACCCGCTGCCTTTCCTTTTGTTTTCTGCATATAACTCGAGTCACCATCTGTTGTGAGCCAAGACCGGGACCCCTGAGGGCCGCGAGGGACGCCCAGACGACTTCGTGAGAGGGGAAGAGGACAGCGGGAGCCTAGGACTGATCCCTTGGTGTTGTTGATTCCGTGTATTTGTACTGACATCAAGAGAGACACTTGTATCGTGTGAATAAATCCTCCTTATAACCACAAAGAGCCGTGCCTGTTCCCATTGACCCGCTAACACTGTAGGAGAATACGGGGATAGGACTACCATCTGCAAACCAAGATGGAGAGCCTAATACAGCACCTCGTAAAGGGGCAAGAAAAACTAGAATGGGCCGTAGAATGCCAGATGACGTCAGCGCAGGCTGACCGGGACATCTTTAAAGACACCATCGCGGCACAAATGGAGGGACTGCAGAAAATGGTAACAGAGAATCTTCCGTCAGTCCCCACTCGAGTTACCACACATTCCCCATCGGGTATTTCCCTACAGAAGAATGTGGCTGGGGAGGATCCTGATGCCTTCCTTTTGAACTTCGAGAGGGCGGCAAGGGCGTGTGGCTGGCCTGTGGATAAATGGCCGTTCTTTTTGGCACCCCTGTTGACTGGGGAGGCGCAAGCCGCCTACCAAGTCGCAAACGCCAGAGGGGATACACCATACATAGACATCAAGAACATAATCTTGGATCATTTGGGTCTCGATGCTGAGGCCTACATGGTGCGTTTTAGGAGGGAGAAGGAGGCTCCGGGGGAAAACACCAAAACCTTGATTTTCCGATTAAAAATGGCAGCCGACAAGTGGCTAACCCCTGCCGTTAGTACCAAGGAAGAGATCATGGAAAAGATCTACTTAGAACAATATCTGGAAGCCCTCCCCTTTAGCACCCAGAAGTGGTTGAGTCAGCATACTCACCTCACTATGGAACAGGCCATAGACATGGCCACCACATATTCCCGCGCACAGCCTAAACCGCTATCCTGGGAAAAGGAGAAAACGAATAGACGACCCGCCCTGCCGTATGACAAAAGGCCTAAAACCACCCCAGACGTTGTGAGGCCTAAACCTCCAAGACAAGACGTACCAGGTTTCAAGAGACCACAATTCTATGATTGTGGTGATTGGGGCCACATAGCCCGCCTCTGCCCTAGGAAGAGACAGACGGAAGAACCAATGGAGGTGGGGTATATCCCCAAGTCCATCATGTACACTGCGGAGATGGGGAGCGCCTTCCATGTAAGTGCCAGGGTGAATGGGAGAAAAGTAAAAGTCCGGTTAGATTAAGGGTGCAGACAATCAGTGATTCAAAGACGCCTTATACACCCTAGTCAGATTATACCAGACACCACTGTACATATCAGGTGTGTGCATGGGGACGTCAAGCCATATCCCCTGGCAACGATAGACCTGACACCTAGTAGCGGGGTCACATGAAGCGTTAAGGTAGGGGTCCTGGAAAGCCTCCCAGAGGAAGTCATAATAGTAACAGATAACCCCAAGTTCCTTGAACTGTTCCAGAGAGTAATGAAGGAACATGACTTGAAGAGTGGTACAGGGGAAATCCCAGATAATCGTTTATCAGCCTTGACCACCCCGGAACCATGGTTACATGACAGGAGCTTCAAATTTGCCCAGGCCAACGACGCAACATTGTTCAATGCCTGGGAACAGGCACACGCATCATAGGACAGGGGTATACCCACATATCCAAGGTTCCTTATACAGGACGGCCTCCTATACAGACAGGGCTACCCCACTGACTTCCATCAGCTGCTAGTTACACTATCCTTTAGGGACCAGCTGTTGTTTTTTTCACATTCCCATCTCACAGCAGGGCACATTGGGGCAGAGGAAACGACTCAGAACCTACTGAGGCACTTTTATTGGCCCGGGGTGTACAGAGACATTAAAGAGTCAGTCCTGCGAGATATGCCAAAAAAGGAATACCCATAGACCTCCGGCGGTGTCCTTACAACCTATGCCCATCATCGGTACCCCCATTTGAGAGGGTAGGAATGGACTTAATCGGACCCCCTCCGCGCACAAAAAGAGGGAATATGTACGCCCTGGTAATAGTGGATTATGCCACCCGTTATCCCGAGGCCTTTCCGATACGGGCTCCCACAAGCTGCGTCATCTCAGAAAAATTCTTGGAACTGTTTTCACGGGTGGGTTTCCCCAAAGAAATCCTGACAGACCAAGGTACACCATTCGTCTCGCGTATGATGAGAGAGGTCTGCCAGACCCTGGACCTGCGACACATCAAGAAGTCGGTATACCACCCCCAAACCGACGGGCTCCTTGAACGGTATAACGGCACTTTGAAGACCACTTTGAGGAAAACGTTGAGTGCGAATGGGAAGGAATGGGACCAGCTGTTACCCTTAGCCCTTTATGTCATTAGAGAACAGGTACAGAGTTCTATGGGGTGCTCACCCTTCGAGCTGCTTTATGGTCGACAGCCACGGACCCTACTTGAAATGACAAAGGATGCCTGGGAGAAAGAAGAGAATGTGGAAACCAGAGACATGTTGGAATACACCCAACAGTTGAGAGCCAAAATAGGAAAACTCCGGGACCTGGCATATTCCCACTTAGAGGAGAAACAAAAACGACAAAAAGCAGTATACGAAAAAGGAAAGAGATGGAGGAAACTGTGTCTTGGTGATTGGGCTTTGGTGTTGTTACCATCATCTACCAAGAAATTTTTGTCAGAGTGGAAGGGACCCTACAAAGTCACCAAAGTGATAGGAAATACCACCTACAGGCTACAGCTATCCCCCAGCCGAAGTCAGACCTTCCATATAAATATGCTAAAAAAATAGATTGGGCCTTTGCCCACCGCGGCCCATCTTACATTACCAACTAGGGCAGAAGTCCACCACACCTTGGAACAACTAGTGATAAACGACAAACTTAGCTCCTAAGAGACAGCTTCCCTTAGAATGGCGCTCACCCCGTTCGCGGCTATATTTTCCAACAAACCAAGGAAGACCCACCTGGCAGAACACCGGATCGACACCCCGACTGGCCGGATAATCAAACAACGTCCCTATCGGATCCCTGCAGCCAGACGGATCGCCATACAGAAGGAAGTGCAAGACATGCTACAACTAGGAGTCATCCAACCCTCGAGGAGTGAATGGTCCTCACCAATCGTGATGGTGCCCAAACCAGATGGAAGCACTCGTTTTCGCATGGATTTCAGGAGCCTCAACGAAATTTCGTCTTTTGATGCCTATCCCATCCCACGCATCGACGAATTGATTGAGAAACTGGGGGACGCCAGTTATATCACCACACTCGACCTAACCAAAGGATACTGGCAGGTGCCGTTACGCAAGGAAGACCAAAAGAAAACGGCCTTCTCAACCCCGGACGGGCTCTATGAATTCACGGTGCTCCCATATGGACTGCACGGAGCACCAGCGACTTTCCAGAGACTAATGAACACGGTTTAGCAGGACTTTAACAGCTTCTCATCGGCCTACCTGGATGATATTGTAGTCTTTAGCCCTGACTGGAAAACCCACCTTCAACACCTACAGACAATCCTCCAGGCCCTACAAGAAGCTGGTTTGCATGTAAATGCCAAGAAATCTCGAGCAGGATACCGAAGTGTGATGTATCTGGGGTACATCCTGGGACACGGCGTTATTGCACCCCAAACAGAAAAGGTTAGGACCATTCGCAAGACACCGTCTCCCTCCACCAAACGAGAAATGAGGGCCTTCCTGGGACTAATAGGGTACTATAGACGGTTTATACCCCAGTTCTTCGATAAAGCAGCCCCTCTGATGGACAACCTTCGTAGGGACGTAAAGACCCAAGTCCTATTGCACCCCTCAGTCCCGATGTTGGAAGCTTTCCACGCCCTTAAAAGAGCCATAACCACCTCTCCTGTCTTGATCTCCCCTGACTTTTCAAAGCCCCTTGTCCTGCACACCGACGCCTCCGATCATGGGATAGGGGCCGTACTGTCCCAACTCTCTGCTGATGGAGCAGATCACCCTATTGTATACATCAGCAGAAAACTATTCCCCAGGGAGAGAAAGTACCATACCATAGAGAGGGAATGTCTAGCGGTTAAGTGGGTCATAGATAAACTACGCTTTTACCTAGAGGGTCACCTATTCACCCTGTACACCGACCATGCGTCCACCCAGTGGATGAGCCGTAATCACGCTCAGAACCCCTGCATCCTCCGGTGGTTCCTTTCTCTCTAACCCTTTAAATTTACTGTGAAGCACCGTAAGGGTACAGAGAACAACAGTGCAGATTTCCTCTCTAGAGTCTTCCCTCTCACAAAATGGGAGAATCCAGGGGAGGAGGTGTGTTACGGGGTCGGAATGCCCGGGGAGGTACTACCCAGAACGGTGGACTGGTGGGAGGCGCAACCTGATACACTTCTCTTTTCTACACAGCAGGATGACTATCTAGCAGCGTCACATGACGATAGCGAGAGTCCCGCTACCCCTGAGTACTGCACCTTTAACTGGGACGAAGTGGTATCCGACTACGCCCCCAACCGTGACGTGGCAGGCTTCGTTCCAACAAGAGACAGCGAACCCCGGAAGAGGGTGTGTCTCTACACCGGAGGAAGAGAGGAGAGCGAGGAAGCGAGGAGAGTGGAAGCCGAATCGAGCCAGGAGGAACAGGAGAGCGAGGAGGAGCGCGAATACCAGCTGGTGGAGAAGACGTCGGGAGTCCGAAGGCGTCAGGAGAGCCAAGGAGCGGCCAGGACCGTGCTTCGCCCAGCCACGTTCCCGGAGGAGCGTGGCTAACCCAGGTACGCAAGCTGTTCCTGGGCTGGGTGGGGAGGCGGGAGAGACCGGACGCCCTAAGGAGAAATGCACTCTCGCCTGAGTCCTGCACTAGTCACTATCCCCTCCCTGCACTATCACTACCCCGTTTTTGAGGTGACATCACTCGTTTGGAGGTGCTCCTTCACTACCCCACCCCACCTCATTTTTTCACTGACCTAGAGACTCACCCGCTGCCTTTCCTTTTGTTTTCTGCATATAACTTTGCGATTCCTTCAAATTGTTTTCCGGTTTAATTACATAGAAAGTTTTATATTTGCTGCTTTGTGCTTTTGTGATTCTTTTTTAATAATCGAATAAAGCTTATTCTGACAACTCGAGTCACCATCTGTTGTGAACCAAGACCGGGACCCATGAGGGCCGCGAGGGACGCCCAGATGACTTCGTGAGAGGGGAAGAGGACAGCGGGAGCCGAGGACAGCGGGAGCCTAGGACTGATCCCTTGGTGTTGATTCCGTGTATTTGTACTGACATCAAGAGAGACACTTGCATCGTGTGAATAAATCCTCCTTATAACCACAAAGAGTCGTGCCTGTTCCCATTGACCCGCTAACACCCAGGTACCCAAAAGTGTATCATAAAGGGAAGCCTCAAAGGGCAGAAGTGGCTCCACATTCCCGGACCCCTGATGAAGGACCTCAAGCAAGGGGTCCACAGACAAGAGGGCAGAAGGGGGTTGCATGTTTAAAATGCGGGTGGCCAATGAGACCACCCTCAAAAAAGCCGCACCAGCCTCCGTAGCCCTCCGCGGAGGGGACAACAACTCGTCAGTGGGGGAGGGTTGTAAGCTGACCCTCCCAAGACACTGAGGGTGCAACCAATGCCCGACAGAAGGGAGCCCCATTGAAGAATGAGGATCCTAAGAGGAGGAGCCTAGCGCGCAACCAAGATGGCCGCGTAGGCTTACGGCTCTCGAGGGCCTCCGCAACCTCCCATGTCTATCCTGACTTCATCCTGATTTCTTCGACGGGCTTTTGCAGATGAACTTGCGCTGAGGTGCCACCCGTTTTCCAAACTCGGATCGGACGCCGGGAACCGGAATAGTTGCACTCCGAAGTTTGCGGCCTGCTCTTGCCTTGGTCCCGATCTCGAGCTGGTGAAATGCCCGGGTACGAAGTGAACAACAGCGGCTGGCTGGGCTTGACCTGCCACGGACCCCGCACTTTCACTTTCGTTTTCAAGCGTGTTCTCTGATATCGGCTGAGAGACTTTGGTGTTTCAGAGGGGCGCGGACGGCGAAGTGTCTGGCCTGACTCTCGGACTATACATGGGATGCCTGTCGACGACGGCTGTGTTTCATTGAATTAGCTACCTGGTCCCTTTTTCCCTGGTGCGGGCGGGTGCTGGCCTTGGTGGCCTCCGGACCATGGCGGCGAGACTAGACGGAGACAAGTCGAAACCCAAGTCAACCCGGAGGGGTGCCTATACCCAGGTCAATAACATGGATCGATATGCGCAGGCAAAGGGATCCCCTGGTGGCTCGCATAAATCGCCTGAAAGGTCTAAGGAGGTCTCAGGCCCATCGTCGGAATTGACCCTGCTGGACGTCATGGGCGCCATTGAGGAGATGAAGACCGCCGTGGGTCAGCAGTTTGATACCCTGGCTCATAAACTGGATGCGGTCCTGATCGATGTGAATCTGGTCAGGGCAGACCTGTCCAAAACTAACGAGCGGGTCGACTCCTTAAGTCAAGCGGCGTCGAGCCTAACTGTGGACGTGGCTGCCCTGCAGACGGAGGTCCGTAGGTTGCGGCTAGCCAGTGATCTGACGGACCGTCGACTTGAGGACTCCAAAAGCAGGGCTAGACGGAACAATGTCCGTATCATTGGAGTGCCGGAAAGATCGGAGGAATCTGCTGCGGATCTTTTTGTTGAGGATCTGGTGACCAATCGTCTCGCGGCCAAGGGACTGAGCAAGTTCTTTGCGGTGGAGCGGGCCCACAGGATTCCGGGTGGTGCGCCCAAGGTGGGTGCTCCCCCGCGGCCTATCATCGCTCGACTCTTTAACTTTCGGGATAGGGATGCTATCCTTCAGGCGTCGAGGGTGGCCGGGCCGCTGAAGTTTGAGAACTCCAATGTCAGCTTTTACCCGGACTTCACACAAGCGGTCCAGAAACAACGGCTGGGATTTTTGGGCGTCAAACGGCGCTTGAGGGACATGGAGCTGAAATATGTGATGTTGTTCCCGGCGAGGCTGCGGGTTGAGTTCCGGGGTCGTTCCCACTTTTTCGACCGGCCGGACGCGGTTGGAGACTGGTTGGATGCCCTGCCTCAGGGACAGGATCGAGACAGTCGGATGGCGGAGAGCGGACGGGATTTGGTGGAGCAGGACTAGAACTTGGTTCCTGGTGATGAACTGGACTGGTGACGTTTTGTACCTTGGCTCAACTGGACCCTAGTTTGGCACAATATGCCCTCCAAATGCTTGGGGGTTGTGGGGAGCTTATTGGGGTCCTTTCCTCCTTCTAGGGTTCTTTTTGTGGTATATGCTAGGGCGACAGGCACACTGCGAGTTGGGGGGGCTGTTTGGGCTCAAGCAGGGGTGCAGGGAGGGGGTAGTTGTGGTTTTGGGATTGTGGGGGAGGGGGGTTGTTGGGGATTGTTTGTTTGTTTCGCAAGGCAATGTGAAGTTCTCTGCTGACTTATCCGGGTTGTGCTTTCCGGGATGTGGGTATCATGCACGGGAGTGGGATGGGGGGTAGGGGATTGAGAATCCTTTCGTGGAATGTGAATGGACTGGGGGGACAGGATCAAGCGCGGGGTGGTGTTGCAGTTTCTGAAGCGGATTTCGCCCAACATTGTTTTCTTGCAGGAGACGCATTTGATTGGGAACTCCTTCCATGCCCTAAATAGGAGGGGCTATCGCCTTGCCGCTCACTCTGGTTTCACTTCTGGCTCTAGGGGAATGGGCATTCTGGTTAGGGCCTCTCTCCCATTGGAAGTGGACGAGGTGCTTCAAGATGATAGGGGGCGCTATGTGGCACTAGTGGGGAGATGGGAGGGTAGGACTATTTCGCTCGTGGCTGTGTATGTGCCTCCGGGGTTACAGACGGCTTCATTTGCTGATTTGGGGCGTTTGGTCCTGGGACTCCCTGGGGGGATTCTGGTGTTGGGGGGTGATTTTAATGCCGTTGTCTCCGGGTTGGAGGATCATCACCCCCCCAGGGATCTTCCCAGGGCTCAGGCCTGGTTGGGTGGCTTTTTGGACACTTTGGGACTTGTAGATTGCTGGAGATTGATGCACCCGGGACAGGCGCAATATACCTTTCACTCGGGGGCCCATGGGAGTCTCTCGAGACTTGACTACATGCTTATGCCGGCGATCCAAGCTGGGATGATTGGGGAGGTGCGTCATTTAGCCCGAGGTATTTCTGATCATTCCCCTATATGGTTGCAACTGAGGGTTGTCCCTGGGGCGGAGGGGAGAGTGGCACCCATCAGCCCCTGGTATCTACGTAACCCTAAGATCCGCGCGGGACTGGTCAAGTCCACTGATCACTACTTCAATGATAATGTGGGGTCGGTGCCGTCGGCCGTCTCCCTATGGGAGGCTTATAAAGTGGTGATCAGGGGGCAGGCCTTGTCCCTTATCTCCCATGCTAAGAGTTGCGAGAGAGCAGAGGTGGTTCGCCTGGAAACCGAAATAGCTGAAAAGGAGGAGGACTTGGAGCGGGGAGTTACTGATGAGAAATTGCATGTTCTCAGCCTCAAACAATCAGATTATAGAGCGCTAGTCACGGAAGCCGCTAAAGGGATGAGTAGAGAGCAGCAAGGACGACTGTATGATGTGGGGGATAAGGCCGGAAAGTTGATTGCCTGGTTGGATAAGAAGGAGAGAGCGAGCAGGGTGGTGCCCGTTGTGGAGAGACTGGATGGAGTGCGTGTGACTGATCCGGTGGAGATCGTTGACTGCTTCGCGGCTCATTTCCGCGGGGTATACTCTCCAGTTTCTGTGCGTTCGGAGGATGACTCCCATCTGTTGCTTAGAGACATTGCATTGCCAACCCTATCGGAGGCTGAGGCAGTATTGATGGAGGCGAAGTTGTCGTCAGATGAGATCGCTCTGGCCACTCGCTCGATCGCATCGGGTAAAGCTGTGGGTCCTAATGGTCTTCCCATCAAACTATATAAGTTGCGTCCCGATAAGATAGCGCCGTATCTTCGGGACATGTTTTGCGCGGCACGTGCGGTGGGCTTCCTCCCCCCTGACCAACGCCTCGCGTTGGTCAGGGGGGATACACAAAGAGGGGAAGCCGCGAGATCGCTGCGCATCCTATAGGCCCATTTCGCTGTTGAACGCAGAACCCAAAATTCTGGCTAAGGTATTGGCTAATCGACTGGTTCGGGTCGTGGGCGACTTGATTCATCAGGATCAGTCCGGTTTTATACCCCATCGGAATACCGCTCTAAATCTGAGGCGGTTGCACGGCGTGCTTGCTAGAGCGGAATCTATACGTGAGCCGGCCATCTTGGCATCTTTAGATGCCACTATGGCGTTCGACACTCTGGAGTGGCCATATATTTGGGCCATGTTGGCGAAATTTGGGTTCGGCCCTGAGTTTATTGGTTGGGTAAAATTACTCTATGCTGACCCACTGGCTCAGGTGGTGGTGAATGGTACGGTGTCGGCTCCCTTCGCACTGGGGAGAGGTACGCGGCAGGGATGCCCGTTATCACTCCTTCTCTTTGCACTCTCTTTGGAGCCTCTCGCCGCCTGGTTGCGTTGGGAGCCGTCGTTGCGAGGCATTAGATGGATGCCGGAGTTTGAAGACCGTGTCTCCCTTTACGCGGATGACATCCTTCTGTATCTCACCTCCCCCCGACAGTCGCTAATTGTATTGGTGGACGTACTGAATTCCTTTGGTCGTAACTCCGGCCTGGTCATCAACTGGGCCAAGTCGTGTGTTTACATCCTCGCGGGTGAGGCCCCCCTCTTGCCACGGAATTGCCCTATCCAGATTGCTACCCTGGGGTTCAAATACTTGGGAATCTTTATCTCACTGGATCCCGCGGTTCGCTATGAGCGAAACCTTCTCCCTCCCCTCCAGCGATTGAAGGCCGACGTCGCGAGGTGGCGACGACTTCCGCTCTCACCGCTCGGACGGGCGGCATTGTTTAAAATGATGTCGCTACCTCGCTTCTTGTACGCTTTGCAAAATACTCTAGATGTCGTGCCAGCCCGTTATTTCCGGGAGGTGGAGGGTCTTCAGCGCGAACTGTTTTGGGACGGGCGGCCGCGGATTGCTCTCGCCAAGTTGACACTCCCTTGGTACGGTGGGGGGGTCGCCCTCCCCGATATTAAACGATACTATTGGGCGTCTCAGTTGGCGGCGGTGAATCACGGGATATACGGTCCTGCCTTGAATCCGGTCTTCGAGATGGATAAATTTCTGCTCCCGGGTGGGGACTATAATAGGGCGCTGTACTCGGTGATCCCGGACACGCGGTTGACAGGTCCCACGCAGGTTGCGGTACGTGTGTGGCACGCGGCGAATGCTGCGATGGGGTGGAGAGATCGCTTGACTCGGGCGACGCCGTTGTATGCCTCTGGGAGATTGGGTTGTTTGTGGAGATTGAAAGGCTTTGAGAAATGGGATATGATTGGTATATGTAAGGTGGGTGATCTTTGGGCGAAGGGGTCTTTCAAAACGTTTGAAACGCTTAAAGCTGAATATAAATTAAACGATAGAGAGTACTTCCGGTATGCTCAAGTCTACCATGCGCTGTGTTCGGTTTTTCCGGACGTTGCTGCTATCCCCGAGCATTCCCCACTGGAGGATAGAGTGTTGGATGGCTACGTGCCCGACAGCACTATTTCTCTGATTTATAAGAAACTCATTAATGACCGCGCGGACTTGCTGCTCCGTCTGCGGGAGGCATGGACGGGCGTTGGCCTGGAACTGGACGATGAGGACTAGGTATCGGCGGTGGCCTCCCCGACGGAGGTGGCGATCCCGGCCCGCTTACGATTCGTACAGCTGAAGATCCTTCATAGAGTGTATGTCACGGGGCCCAGTTTGCTGCGTATGGGTTACTCGATGGATGGATTGTGTAAGCGTGGATGTGGCCTGCCGGGTACCTTTCTTCATATCTTATGGGAATGTTTGGAGGTTGCGCGATTTTGGAACGGTATCCACACCGTAATGGAGGAGGTCACGCACGTTGCCCTTTTGCCAGAGGCTAGGAGGTGTTTGTTGAATGTCTGGGAACCGAATGATTGTAATGCGGCACAGACGCAGTGGGTGACCTTGGGGTACATGGTGGCTAAGCGTAACATTGCACAGCTGTGGGGCTCCCCGAGGCCGCCCACGATCGAGGTATGGAAGGAGAATATGGACTGGTGTATGTTTCGGGAAAAGACGGTGTATGTGGCGAGAGGCAAACCCGGGAAATGGACTAAGGTATGGGGTCCATGGAATTTATATCGTGGACGTATCTGCACACCGCCTCTGCCGTTAGAGGTCGATATTGCTTTGTCCCCCTAGACACACATTCTGCGGGATGGTGTGAGGTGTGTTCCATGCTTTGCTTTCCCGTTGCCCCCCTCTCCCGCTTCCAGACAAGAACTGCTTTGGACACTGTACGTTGTTCCCCGTCCTGGGAAGAGCACGCTGCTATTTCGGACTCTCATTGCCTTGAGTGTGTTTTATATTTAATAGAAAATGAAACTGTTTTTTCCGATTGCTCCTGGCCTATGGCCACAGCCTGTTACATGTGCTCACGAACTGCCGGGAGCTTTGCCTCTGGTTCATTTGAATGTGTGGCGTTGCATTGCGGCCCCTCGGGCTCTATAGCGGCCGGCCTTCGTGGTTGTAGGCCCTTGTCTGTATTTTATTGTGTACCAACGGTTTCTAATAAAAAAATAATAATAAAAAAAAAAAAAAGGATGAGGATCCTGACGGGGTTCCTGGGGAGGCGAAGAGCCTGCCGGATCTGGAAGCACCTAAGGAGACTCAACAAATTCCAAGGGGGACACTGGCAACAATACTTCTGGTGACGCCGGGCGAGAGGGTGGTGCCAAACTCTCTCCAGAGGCCTCTAGAGAAGAGTCCATAACTCGGCGTCGACACGGCGCCAAAACGACGCGTGTCAGCGCCGGCCGTGCCTCGTCAGTCGCCGACTCGGCTGCATCCGGCGTCATGTCGGCGCCGTCCGGCGCTGAAACTATGGCAAGCTCCCCTTCCGAAGAAGGAGAAGGCGTGGGAGCCGGCGAGGCAAGCTTTCGGCGCAGCTCCGGTGCCGACTCCACCTCATCCATGACAGGCTCCGACTCCAGAGAAAGAAGCAGAGGCGGAGGCGACCCGGGGTGTGCTCAAGGCAGGGAAATTAGCACCGGCAACCACCTGCGGCGCCATAGGGAGCCCAGCGGGGCTATGCAGCGCGGCACAGGCTCCGTGGGTCGTAGAGGGGGATCCAGGTGGGCCGCGCCCTAACGACTCCACGTGGATCGTAGAGGGGGACCCAACAGGGCCGCGCCCTAACGGCACCACATCTCCGATGTTCCCGGGGGGCAAAGGCTCAATTGGCGCCGGGGGCGAACCCGCTGGCGAGTCCGTCGGAGATCCCACAAGAAGCGGAGGCCCCGAGGACGCCCGAGGATCGGGAGAGGACCCAAGGGAGACCAGCGGTGCCACGGCATATGCCTCCATTTGGGCCCGAGTCCCCCCACACCCGGAAAGGGAGGATAGAGGGGGGCGACTGTCAGGAGCGCATGTCCGGAATGTTCCGGGAACCAGTGCCCCTGACAACAGAAGATGAGGAGGTCGAAGACCTCAGCGACAAGCGCCTCGACTTACCAAGTGGCGAACGACGACCCCGGAACCCAGAGGGCAAACGACGGCGGAACCGGACAGTAGAAGAACCTGCCGTTGATGAAGAGGCCGGGGGGGGGGGGGGGGCGAGGCGACTCCGACCGGGACAGTCGTGCCAAGAGAAGCTTCATACGGCGCTCCTGCCGAGACTTCGGCTTCAGGTGTTGGCAGGCTTTGCAGTCCGTGGAGACATGGTGCTCGCCCAGACACCACATACAGATAAGATGCGGGTCCGTCGCGGACATCTGTCGCGAACAGGAATTACAAGTTTTAAAGCCCGAAGGCATCGCACACTGTTCCTGACGAGAAGCGTCGACAAGGAGGTCTGAATTGAGGCCAGAGGAACCGCTCACTCTGGATCCACGTTGTACGCAGAAAAGAAGGAAACTGAGGTCAGCGTGCTGGGAGGAACTTGTATGACCTTGCTGACATCACGTACGCGGAGGACGTCAGGACGGGGTCATGTGGCGCCGTCCCCCCGGCACGCAGAGGTGCTGCTGCAAAACATTTCCGGATCCAGTCTGACACCTGGGGATATTCGAAGTTAAGGAATCTGCGGCTAGATGTCTCTATCAGATTGGCATTTTACGTACATTCATGGATACCTATGGCACATTATATAAAACGCGAGATACTGCCCACACGCAAGAGATTATAAATTATGTTGAGGATATAGCACTAGGATGGCTTTCAGACGGTCAACGAGAATTCTTAGCACAGCCTCTTACCATAGAAGAAATACAATTAGCCATAAAAAACACTACCTAATGGTAAGTCTCCCGGACCTGATGGCTACACAGGGGAATTTTACAAGGAAAATTCTGAATTGCTTAGTCCCTACCTACTTGAAATGTACGATGAAGCATATAACAGTCAAATTCTCCCCCCAACATTGCGTGAAGCGCTTATAGTGGCATTGCTAAAGCCGGACAAAAATACGGAGAAGGTTGAATCCTACAGACCGCTATCTTTAATAAATACGGATCCTAAGATATTAGCTAAGATTATTGCAACAAGAATGCAGCCGTTTATGACAGCTATAGTCTTACTGGATAAATCTGGGTTCAAACCATTCCGCTCCACCGCACACAACATTCGTACTATATTTGCCCTTCTACATCAACTAAATCCCGATCTGGAAGCCGTGGCTGTGCTACTTGACGCAGCGAAGGCTTTTGACTCTGTTGAATGGACCTATTTTTTTACAATTCTGCAGCGGATTGGGCTGCCACCTATGTTACTAAACTGGATTAAACGTCTTTACACTAAACCCACTGCACGCAGCAAGGTAAACGGGTACATTTCAGAGGTTATACGAATACAAAGAGGTACACGGCAAGGATGCCCACTATCCCCCCTGCTATTTGCTATTGCACTGGAACCCTTGGCCTGTAAAATACGCCAACAGCATGCACATACGGCATTACGTTTTAAACTACGACCTATTGGCATATCAATGTATGCGGATGATATGGTGCTGTACATTAGATACGGACCTATCACCAATACTCAAAAAAGCTATAACATTTGGCCAAAAGTCAGATCTCCAGATAAACTGGAGTAAATCGGCGGTAATACCGCTAAATAAAAGTACGAAATCACCACAAACGAAGTTCCCCTTGTTTGGCAGGTAGAGTTATTAAATAGTTAGGAATTTGGATTAATTGCGACTCTGATTTAGTGCTCCGAGTTAATTATGGCACTGCAATTGACAAAATAGAAACAGAAATAGCCAGATGGATCACTCTTTCCCTATCCCTAGCCAACAGGATATCACTTATAAAAATGGTGGTCCTACCTAAATTACTTTATCTCTTCACCAGCATCCCAATACCTCCACCAATCTTTAAACAGCTACGTGCGAACCTCACTAAATTAATATGGGCTGGTAAGCAGGCACGCATAAGCCTTCACACATTGACATTGCCGTACACCTCTGGCGGATTCACAGTTCCTGATCTGTATTTATATTATTTATGTGCTCAAGGGCAATACGCGTACTACTGGTACCACTCGGTATGCTATATGCCACACCTTGCGGTGGAGGATGGCGATGCCAACTCTATTGACCTAGCAAATATACTACCACATCAACGACCTCATCTGTCCAAACAAAAATTCAACACGGTACGAAACACTTCAATGGCATGGAAGCGTATTAGCCACTTAACTGGAAAAGCTCCACTATACGCCCCAAATATGCCTCTGGCTCAACATCCCGCTCTATCAGTCACACAAGACAAAGGCAGTATGGAGTAACTAGAACAAGTAGGCATCACAAAGATGGGCGACCTATACACTAATGGCACATTCATCACGCCTGATGACCTGTCATATGTGAGTAATAAGTCAATGTTATTCAAATTGACTTATCATAGACTACGAGCAGCCATTAAAGTGTTATACCCCACCTACCCGAATGAACCTCCCACACTAGAATCGCTGCAGTTACTAATCACCACCCCAGACAATACTCATATAGTAGCGAGACTCTACAAGGCTCTACAGACGGAAATTGGCACAAAAGGCCCACGACAAATGGAATGCACTACTGGAGACGCCGCTGAGTGTAGAAGACTGGCAATCTTGTTGTGTACTTACCGAATTGCTAATACCCAACTGGAATCTCTGTATCATATACTATAAATACTTGCACCAGGCCTATCATGCCCCACTTAAGTTACACAAATTTGGTTTGCGTGAAGATGCCCAATGTAAGCGATGTGGGCCTGATCAGGCTGATTTTGGACACCTGGCATGGTATTGCAGTAAGGTGACACTGTATTGGGAGCACGTAGTACGTCTCTTGGGAGAAATCCTGAATTGCAAAAAAGACTGCAAGCCACAGTTATGTCTACTAGGCCACCTCATACATCTGAAATCTGCTAAGAAAAAATTAGCTGCCATAGCACTACACTTGGCGAAACAAAGAGTGGCGATGCACTGGGACAGTAAACAAATGACCACTGTGGCCCGCTGGGTAATGGACCCCCCCCCATCTATTGTAGAGACAATTTCCTTATATATGCCGAGGAATTAACCACAGCCACCAAGCCTTCAAACTTTTGAGAACCTCCTACTATTTATTTGCGTGAACACCCTGACCTATTTAAACCTGATACATAATAAGTGCAGTTGATCGATCATTGGAATATTGATATGCTGTATAGTTGATATGCTGATTATTGTCATATGATGCGTTGTGTACAATTGCTTCTTGCATTCCACCCAACATGCTTGATACTGCTTGCTACTATTGTTATGTAACAACTGTTAAAATCTTAATAAACAAAAAAATATATATATAAAGTTGCCAAGCAAGGTGCCATACATTTGGCCTTTATGGATTTGAGCTCCTCCTTTGACAGGGTCTATAGCAAACAATTATGAGTATTATACTGGGACTTGGTGTGGATATCAATATAGTTACTCTGCTGCGTGATCTGCATTTTAACTTGTCTTCTTCAGTTCCTTATTGGCTTATTGGGTAATGCACTGAGTACTTTACATTGAATCAGAAGAGTCTGCCGGGGCTGCATTTTGGCACCGTTTTTATTCTCCTATATATATATAAATCATGAGAAGAAGGTTCTTGCTGAGGGTGATACAGATATGCCTAATATTGGTCATCACTGGATTCAAGCGTTGCTTTATGCCGATGTCCTTATTTCTAGGACAGCGCTGGGGTTCGAGCTCTTGCTTAATTATTTTGTGCACTTTATGAACTGCCTTGACCTGAGCATAAATTTAGCTAAGTCCCATATCATAGTGATTGGTCCTTGACTTACGAAACACCAGAACTTTTCAGGTTAAAGGCAATAATATCGGTTGTGTCGTCATCACTTCCTACTTAGGAGTTTTGGTTTGATTCATCGATGACCTGATCCGCCTTGTTTCCTACAAAACGTAATAGGCTTGCTAGGAGTATTATTTCTGCCTTTGATAAGGTCATGCTGGACATCTACAAAGCCAGATGTGTTTCTATTGCAGCTATGGAAGCGATATTGTGGGCTTTGCCAATCTCTCAGTGTTAAATGTAACTGCAATCAAATTCCTAATAAGGCTTTTAATGTCTCCCTCAAAGCTCCTCTTCCTATATTATTCATGAGAAACCTGGGTTTGTGACCTATATCCTGCAGATGCGTCCTTTGTTACTTTGGCTATCCGTTTAGTTGGGACCTGAAAAGAGTCATACCTGCCTTATATTAGAACACTGGAATGCTGAGAGCACCATTGAAGACAATGGAGGAGCAGAAGCCTATATGTACTGGTAAAGGCCTGCTGCACTCAACATTTCAAAGTTCTAATAAACAGCCTCTGTCTTTCTCTTTCCCTGCCTCTCCAAAATACATGGAGTGGGCAGGGGAAAGTGAAAGGCAGAGCCTTCACCCTCACTTGCTCAGAGTCACTTGAGCATCGGAAGGAGTGAGGGGGAATGCTGCTCGGCACCTTTCTTGGCTGAACTACAAAAAGCAGCTCAGGCCAAGCAAGGGGGAACCACAGGCTCACTTCAGCCCCTTTTCACAGCTCTTGCTGTGAATGTTCAAAAGGTAACAGCCGTGGCCCTGTGCACAGCTGTTAGCTGTAGAACATTCACAGTGACAGTTGTGGACAAAGGCCTCACGGAGCCCAAGGGGATTTCACCTTTGTTTAACTAATTAGAACATTCTGACTTGATAAGGTTTTAAAAGCTTTATAGCTCGCAGTAGCTGGGCTGAACCGCCCATTAAAGGGCTGCTCCCTTGTTAAAGGTAACTGCCTTAAACGCTGAAGCGGACCATAATGGCGGGTATAGTCAGCTACGGCAGGCTATAAAGCTACATTAAAGGATTGCTTGGCCCTTGATCAAGGGTCTGGTATAACTTGGTTAAATTACATTAAAGCGTGTTTTAGCAATTTGGAACAGCCTGAAATTTTTAACAATCCAGATTCCATAGTGGGTGGTGATGTGTCATGGACTAAGGCATAAACTTTTTTCCCCATCGAGTTTTATATAGCGCAAACTTGACACGAAGGTATCAGAGTGCTTTACATGAGCACCAGTTGCGTTACAAACGGAAACACTTTAGTCTTGGAAAGTAAAGGAGAGAGAATATATTGAAATGGCAAAACGCTCCATTAGAGCTTAGGTACCATTACAATTGACGTTTGCAATTAAAACTGATCTAACCTTTGATATGACAAACCATCATCGATTTCTACTGACCTGATTTAGACAATTTAGCTCATCACCAGCTGGCCATTCACGGGGAAGCTCGTTTGACCCCGATTTTGTTCCATGTAGATGTGATCATGTTTCCACCCACTACACTTTGCACTTCAACATGCTTTGTCCCTTTTATAAAAAAAACTTCGGAAGTCTTTTGATTTCCCTTTGCTGGGTGGCAAGCATTTCAAACACGTTCGACCTGCTTTGTTTTATTTACAGCTCTTGTCTGATGTGCACATCTGTTTTCATCTGGCTTGTTTTTTTGTAAACAAGAGCAGTCCGACAAAGGAAACTTTTATTGTATGATTGATGTTTTTACATTTTTATTGTTTTTTATGGTTTTACATTGTGAAAACCAAATAAAGACCATGGTGATTATGAACAGTGTAATTTCATTAAGGTGAATAGAAAATTGTCCACAGGTGCAGTGTGTTGAATTACTTCAAGTCCACAAAATCCTATAGGACTGTACCAAAAGGATTGTATGATTTCATCATTAATGGCATTTAACATGCCATAAGTGATGTAATATGTGAAGTCATAAGCAGTGCATGGCAGGAGCACAAGTTACAGTTAAGCTCAGCAAACAATAACTGGTGAATTTCAGAGGTTTTTTGGTTTCCAACATTTAACTATAACATGACTAACTTTTGGGTTTTTCAGTGCACAAATGTGTGTCTGTGCGTGTGTGGTGAACACATTGCAGAAGCAATCATGTCACTGGGAACCGCGAAATATGGAAACTATTTTAAGACCACCTCTGACATACGGAGTTCATCATCATAACGACAGCCCCCAAACCACTCTGCAGAGCTTTAACCTTGTCATGACTTGTAAGATTATGCTGGATGGAGGACCAAATTACGTCGCACATTTTCATTCCCATCCATTTGAGCTAGAAACCTTTTTGGTGCGATCAGCAAAAATAGAAAATTATGTGGCACATATGTTAGATCTATAACTATGCTGTAAATGCTGATGCCATGGTATCACCTAAATTCCGTAACGCTTATCATTGCCCACTGAATTATCAACAGTTTATTCAAGAAAGGCAAACAAAACAAACATTCTGTCACAAGTCAGTGCACATTGCTAGCTGCACTTTGAAGAAAACAGCATTTTCAAGCTAACTACCCTTAAATAAATGTGAAAATAAAATAACTGGTTATATGTCTCATGGTATATTATGTCACCAGAAACCCCCAATGGCAATACTGGACCACATTACACAGCTGTCCATTACGTATCCTCTATTTACCTCTTTATCATTGGGAGTCAATAAGGCAATATGTCTTCAGTGCTGCTGCATGTTATGAGACGCTAAAATACGTTTCAGGCTTTTCACATTTTTAAAAGAACGTGAAATGAACATCGCAAGCATTTATATAAAGTATTAACATGACCCTCTAGTGCACACTTACTTAATACTTTGAATTGCAGGGCTGTATGAGTTGCATTTAAATTACTTCATCAACAATGATTTCTAGATTACTTAGGTATATTATCTTGTACTTACAGTTGGGTGCGGTGTATTGGGATGACGGTCAGGGCAGTATTCTTAGAGCCACTTAGCATTAGAATGTAGATACGCTGGGCTCTTTTCTATGTTAGGCGAGTTTACCCCACCGTATAAGTAGTTAACTATTTCACTGGAACTGAAGTTTACATTTCTGCTTTTTAATCTTTTCCCATTTGGTACTATGGGATCATCACCTTGAACATCTGAGTTTCTTTTCACTTTCTTATAGAAGGGTGAGTTTATCAGTTGGTTTGACTTTTCCGACGAAACCAGAGTTTTCGTGCTGGAAGACGCTTTTTTCAAAACAGGCAATGGTGAATGACTTTCTAAACACAACTTTCTATAAATCTTATCAAAGTTGATTTCCTCTTTTCCATCCTTTAAAGAGCTGTTTTTCTTACTGCTGAAATACACTGATGACTTTTGTGAGATATCAAATTTTTCACGCTGAATTTCTCCATCAGGACTTGGTGAGCAATACTGCTTACATGAGGTGTGCTTTGCTATTGGCAAGCCAGCCTGAATGTTGTCTTCATTTCCTGGTAAATTCGTTTTTTGAGACACAACTGGAATGTTTACAAATGTGTGAGTCGCACTTTGCATCAAATGCTGTGAATGCTTACAACAAAGACACCCTGCGCTTTCACTGCAACAGGTTTCATGTGCCTGGTGATTATCCGCCTTTGAAGTAAGACCCGCTGCAAGAGAATGTTCGCAAGCGCTTGCTTGAATTGTTGGCCAACGAACATCATTATACTGTGCCCTATCATCTACAGTCTTCCTACTGACGGCGTGTGGCCCACACAAATCTGCCTCACACTGGTGATCTGTTTCCAGAGGTGGAGGATTCGTCATTTCCCTTCTATTTTTTAAAAGCCCCTCTGGCAGAAGAATTGCCCTGGTTGTTGAAGATCTACCATCGGAAACCAAAGAAGTCCTTGATCCTGCATCTAGGGTAACAACAGACTTTTCACGAGAAGACTCAGAACACGCAATCTCATCAGGTTTTGCAACCAAGGTGCTAGTGGGAGGAAAATACTTTTTACATAAATAAACTGGTGAATATTCAAGGCTCTGCGCCCTGGTCTTATTGTGCGTTGCGGCCAAGATGCCACATTCACTGGCTGTCTTAACGCTCGACTTCAAAATAGTGGAGTCCGTTGCCTTGCGTTTGCATATGATGGATTTGGCATATTTACTCCTATAGGAGTTTCTTCTAGTGCAGAATGATGGCCTTGAAATGGGTCTTAGCATGGACCTGGCGATGCGCTTCACTAATCCCGAGTATACATCCCCGAGTGAGGAAGTGCTCTTTGAGGATGTGTTCAGTTCTTCATGAGCTGCCTCAAAAGAGGAGCTTTCAATTTCCTCAACATTCGGCTTATCTATACTTTCCACAGATCCACAACAACCAGTCGTTTGGGAATGTATTTCACTTTGATCGCTGAGATGTCCCTTTTGATTACGATTAGGTGAATCCATAACCATGAATGTTCTGTTATTCCTTAAAGATTCCATTTTGTTTAACTTCTCATGCTGATAACCTGCAAAGAAACAAAACAGGCAATTAGCTCTTATTTTTTGGGAGTGTTTACTAACAACGTGTCTGTTATGCCGCATAGTACCACGTGAATTGACCACTCTAGGACATGTGAATCAGCTCAGGCTACTGACGGAGGCTAAAGAAATTCATCTCTGTATGCTCTGCACTGCGCACCGACAAGTGACCATGAGACAGTTGCTGCGGGCTGTTGCATGAATCCTTTCCATCTGGGAGGTACGCGCCTTGGTACCTGAGCTAAACTACTATTTGTTTGCATTTGTATGGCATGATATGTTAAAGAACCAATAAAGAAAAAAAAAGAACTTTAGGACTGAAATGAATCCTGGATAGTCATACTAATTTGTGCAATTAACTAACAGTAGGAAAACATTTATTATTCAGCAATAGCAACACTAATTGGAAGTATTTGGAAATAAAAAGTCTGACTGGCCCCCTAGACTTTAAAAACAAGCTTAGCCTCAGACTATAAAATTGACAAAACGACAAGGAAATTATTAATATCTCCTGTGGAATTCATTGACTAGGACATCTCCGAAAAGCCACTACGAGCAGAGATCCTATTTTGATTACAATCTCAAAATTGAACAGTAGAAAGTTCCGGTCAAGGGGCACTAATAGTTTGTGATACAACTGAGACAGTAGGTTTAGGATTTATTTTTGCCCAAAAGAAAACATTACTTACTTTCAGTAAAAAGATTTCCGGTGGATGCTATATCTTCATGCATCAGGTTACATATGGCACCCCCTGGAGTCAGCTCATTGCATTTTTTGCTGCAGGGCATCGAGGTGCGCGGAGAGGCAAGAATGCGCTTTCACAACAGGGACAAAGCAGTATAAATGCATTTGCACACATTGAGATCTTATTATACCAGTCAGTAATTCATCAATGTAGAGGAAGGCTAGTGACGTAACTGCTGAAATATCAAGTCTCCTCCAGAAATATGGTTACGAAGCTAAGTCACATTTTTTTAAATAGATGCCTCTTCCAGCTGTTTCCCCACCTGGAAAATGAATCCCAAGCAATAGGATCCAGAAGGTGGGACTAATTAGTGCTGGTTAACCAAGAAAGTCATGAAACAAAGCCCTGGAATGTATCGCTCGGTGCTTACCAGAGGTGTGAGACAAACAAATGACATATCTTTGGAAACGACATACTGAACCTGGAAGTCTTTGGAGCAATTGGTCCTATGTGGCAGCAGGTGGCTCTGGAGAGACCTCGCACCACCTCAGGAAGAGATGGCACTTAGTCACGTGTGGTGCCACCCGTGCGTGATGTCATCAGTTTGTCTTGTATTTTTACGCACCCTCAGATGCAGATAAACCTTGACCGGTCTTGACCTGCGGGAACATATACCCAAGTCCTTTCAGAAATTGCATCACAACTGATTACTTGAATAACGGAGGTTGGTCAGGCAAACATAAAGAGGCCAAAAGGGCAGAGATACAATCTTTAAAGGCGCCCACTGCAAGGCCTCAGATAACTTATTTTGCACTGGATCACCTAGATGGTCCACGCAAAATGCCACAAATTTTGACAAAATATTGACTATATAAATTTGCTAGATGGGCGCAACATGAAGGTGTAACTTATGGACATTCGGGTACATGACTGTGTCTTATTGCTCAGACAGAAGGTCCTCTTAAAGAGGAAGAATGATAAGAGGGTAAATCCTCAGGCTTAACAGATCGGGTATCACATACCACACTCTCCTGCCCCAGTGTGGAACTATCAAAATGATCTCAGCCCAGTCGATCCTGATCCGCTTCAGGACGTAGGAGACGTAGAGGTAGAAAGGTGTACAAGACCAGTGCCTCACTGTAGAAGGAATGAGTTATCTAATGAGCCTCCAGGTGGAACCACTAGTGCAAGGTTATTGTGACACTGCACCTTTTGGCAGTGGCAAAAAAAATAATAATAAAGGCATGCCCCGCTAAGCTCAGATGTCTTGAACCACCTCTGAGTGCAGACACTATTGAGGGTCCACCATTTGCGGTTGTGGTTTTGCACAAACCAGCAAAATGATTGGTTTATAGGGAAACCTCCTGACAGTTCAGCCATTTCCAAAAGCGCAATGCTTCCTGACTTTAAGTCCTAGACTCACAGCTCTTGTTAGTGCAGTACCATAAGGTGGTCATGCTGTCCGGTAGGAACTGATCTGGTTTGCCTTTGATGGATGAGAGGAAGGCCTTTAGAGCCTGATCGGACACGCTGGTCAAGGTATTGAAATGCTGCAAAGTAGAGCTGCCCTCTTCCCCAAAAATATCAAAAGGTATGGTCATAACCGATGCTTGAATGTCACCGAAGAAATGCGGGATAGAGGCTGAAACATCAGTATCATAGCCCGAATAGCCCGTACTCACTGCTCGGGAGAATAAGCCCGAAACGGCACTGTGTCCAGAACAGCTCTGATGAAAAGGAGCGACTGAGGGAGAGTCAGGTGTGACTGCGGCATGTTGATAGTGACCCAGTGAATGCAGGAGGTTTGCCATAGTCTGGAGGTGGGAGACGAAAGCCTGGGACGAGCCCGCCTTCAAGAGCCAGTAGTCGAGATAGGGGAAGACTGGAACCCCCGATCGGCGCAGAAGAGCTGCGACCACAGCCATCACTTTCGTGAACACCTGAGAGGCACTGGTAAGGCCGAAGGGGAGCACGGTGAACTGAAAATGCTTGTGGCCTACCGTGAACTGTAGGTAACGCCTGTGGGCTGGCAGGTTGGGGATGTGAAAATTAGCGTCCTGCAAGTCCAACGCTACGATCCAGTCTCCAGGGTCGAGGGCAGACAGGACCTGAGCCAAGGTTAGCATTTTGAACTTCTCCTTCAGGAGGAAGTGGTTGAGGGCCCGGAGGTACAAGATAGGACACAGGCCTATGTCCTTTTTGGGCACCAGAAAGTAGCGGGAATAGCAACCACGTCCTACTGCTGGGGCAGGTACCCTCTCAATAGCTCCCTTGGCCAAGAGAGCAGAAATTTCCTGGCGGAGAAGCGCCAAATGATCCTTTGACATGCGATCATGAGACGGTGGCATGGAGGGAGGGGTAGTCGCAAAGGGGAGGGAGTAGCCACTTTGGACTATCTGCAAAACCTACCAGTCTGACGGGATGGATTGCCAGTGGGGGAGGTGATGGCGAATCCTGCCACCCACTGGCTGCTGATGGCCCTGAATGAATGGTCAGACTAGGAGGGTTCGGAGGCTTCTGCAGGGGGAAAAGGGTGGACTGGCCAGCACGCTGGTTCCTGGATCGCTGGGCCCCATGTCTGCGGCCATGCAGAGGCTGGGCTGATTGCGCGGGCTGAGGTCTGGACTGGGTCAGACATGGTGGGGTGCCCCAGCCGTAGCCACGAAAGGGATGAAAGGCAGACTGTGGGGGACGGAAAGATGCAGCAAGGTCTTAGGATCTGTCCGCAGCCCAAGAATCCTAAAAAACGTTAGAGCGCCGAGTCCACCTTGTTACCAAAAAGGCAACAGCCATCGAAGGGCATGTCCAGCAAGGCTGCCTGGACATCTCCCGAAAAGCCAGATGTCCTCAGCCAGGCGTAGCGCCGAAGGGCTACCAACATGGCAATCATTCTGCCCAGAGAGTTGCTGGTGTCCAGTCCACAGCGGATTGTGAATTTTGCGGCGTCTCTCCCATCTGCCACTGCCTGGGAGAGAATGGCCCGGGCCTCCTCTGGACACTGAGGCAGCATCTGCGCAACAGTATGCCAGACTGTATGGGTATAGCGGCCCAAGAGGCACGCGGTATTCATGAACAGCAGCGCCAAGCTGGAGGAAGAGAACATATGCTTCTCAAGGTGATCCAGCTTCTTGGAATCCCTATCCAGGGTGCGGAAGGGAATGCGCCCTTGGAAGAAGAGGCTTGAACCACCAAGTTCTTGGGGGAAGGGTGTTGGGAGAGGAAAATGGAACCGCCCGGAGCTGGGCGGTGGCGGAGGGGAATCGTCCGTTCCACAGGAGCCCCTGTGCTGGGCCTGGACCTGAAGGACATCCTGGAGGGCGTCATTAAAGGGCAAGAGGGATTCAGAGGAAGTTGCCACCGGTTGAAGCACCTCTGTCAGGAAGTTAGTCCTGACTGCCACTGTAGGGAGCTCCAGGCCCAATGCCTTGGCTGACCTAAGCACCGCCACTGTATAGGACGCTCCCTCATCCGTAGCCATGGTAGGGGGAGAAAGCATGCAAAGGGTCTGGGGAAGTATACATACCACTGGCGTTACCCAATTCCTCTCTCCAGTCTGGCTGTTCCAGCTTGTCTGTTAAAGGGTCCAGCGACCCCTCCAAGTCCTCATCAACACCCTCAGGGCGATAGGGAACATCTGGGATGAACAAGGGAACAAAAGTACCCTCCGGCATCGGAAGACATCGATCCGGCTCCATCTCGGGATGAGGATGGGGATGTCAGTTGTCGGGGGAACGGCCGACGCCATAGACGTCGTCGCCAGGATCGGCGCCGGGGAAGATTGAGTATGGTCGACCGGCCTGGATCCATGGGGGCCCTGCGGTGCTGGGGCCGCAGCTGCTGGCATCAAAAGCCCAGGGCCCCCAACCGGCTCCGCGGGGCCCGAAGGCACACCACAGGAGTCGGGCTGCTAAAAACTGGAGTGGAGAGCTTCGTAAAATGCACAAATCTGGGCAGGGGGCGCCCAGACTCCCGGAAACGGAGGGAGGTGCTGAGTCATCTCTGAATCAGGCACTGGAGACGGTGCCTTAGAGCGACGACGCTCCGGTTCCCGCATCGCGTTGGCTGTCTGAGGGGGAGAAGGCGAAGTGTGGCGGTGTTTCTTTGCCTTCTTCTTGGTCTTCGACCTACCCAATGAGTGAGAAGACTGACGAGGTGTGGTGGCTTTGCGACCAGTTTTGAGACCTTTCTCTCGAGCGAAACTGGGAGCGACGCAGAGCCAACTGCCGGGCCTCCAAAAGCTTTCAGGACCGCTCATGCAAAGACTTCGGATTCATGGCCCGACAGTCAGAGCACAACTTTGGGTCGTGGTTGTAGGAAGGTGGATATCTGACTATGGTTACCCCTAACTTTTTGCCTAGTGTCTAGCTGGTTTTTCGACTTAGTTGGCCTGAGATCCTGCCATTCAGGGTCTCAGGCTGTCTGCTCTCTCTTTAAAATGGACTCCATGTACCCTAGGTACATACCCAATTGGTAAGGATCACCTTATTGGACCCTGTACAGTGTACCCTAGGTACCCAGGGCATAGGTGTACCCTAGGCCTACCAGGGGCTGCAGCATGTATTATGCCACCCCTGGCCTGGCCTTCCATTATGACACAACTGGCTGATCACTCAGCTGGGGCAAGGTCGTGTAATCACCCCTTGCTTAGGTGTAGTATTCCTATACCTACCTTATATATAGACACATGTGTACCTATCAGCCACTCCTACGTCAGGCCTTAACAATCCTGGAGGCAGAGTGCTTGGTAACATGTGAGATAGTGCTCTAGCATGAGCTGAGCCTGTCTGCAGCTTTCGGAACCATGTCCTAATAGCTGTTCTATGATATAGCCTACCATATACTCTTAAAGTGCCTTATAATCTTAAATGGTTATGGTAACTATGGTTTGGCTTTATCAAAACATGTCGTGTAAGGTGTCTAACACTTTGGAATAATACCCCCATACCATTTCTGGTGATGAGGATATTATTCCCCCCTTCTAGAGGGAGAGACATGTTAAAATCCTACTTTGCTGTTTAACTCTAACCAAAGCCTCAGCATCACAAAATGGATGCTGCTGCCACAGACACGAGGCTGACCTCCTGCTGCTGGGAGTGATCCCGGCAAGGGAGGCTTGGACAATAGGTTTCCTGCTTGGGGAGGTGCTAGCACCTCCCCAGACAGACTTTAGTGTATTGGGGCAGGGAGGGCTGAAAGGAATGAGACATGCCTGGGGCACACAAGGTGTCCCATGCATAGTCCAGTTCAAACCGGTGCTGGGGCACTCCAGCCCCAGTCCTGGCGCGAAACTGGACAAAGGGAAGGGGGTGTAACCACCCCCCTCCCAGGTCCCACCCATAAGGCGTGACCTAGCAGGCAACCCAGCCCCCCCGATTAGTATAAGTGTGGTAGCTGGGCCCCAGGAGATTAGATTATCCTGAACCTACAACTTGAACAGAAACTCTGGACCTTCGACATTCGACGAAAGAAGAAGACTGAAGAATCTCCCTTGTGGCCAAGGAGTGGCTACCCTGTGGAAACAGGCACCATCAAGAGACTTACCCTTTGCTTTGCTGAAGTTCTACGAGGGACCGACTGCAGAGCCCGACCAGAGCCTTGACTTCCAGACTTCTCCGACCCTGATCCACATCCACAGCCGAGCTGAGATCCGTGGAGGCGACGAGAGACGTGGGACCGGCTACCTGGGAAAAGTGGCGAGTATCTTCCAGCGCAGCTTCTGAGGTACCCTCGAAGTTGTGCACCGGGGATTGAGAAGCCCCAACCCCAAGCATCATCTGCACCGAAGATCAGCCCCCCACACTCCACGAGTCCTGCGTGGGGCCCTTCTGCATTTTCCTGCTTGCCGCGTCTGTCCGGTTGCGTGCCCGTTGGCTAGCGGCCTTTGCGACGACACACCTTTGAATCTTCACTGCTGGTTTGGCTCCTCCAGACTGGCTCCCGCTCCTCCGCAAAAGAGAAGCACCCCAGACCTTCCTGGTCTGCACCAGAAGCAAGTCCTCCATTCTTCGTGGGTTCCGCTTGCCAAGGCTTGGTGAGTCCTAGTTCGACTTCGACGCCGCCGACAGCAAGAGCCTTCGTGGGACAGCTCGCCTCCTGGTCTTGGTCGTCCTCGACATCTCCTGGTACCCGTGGCTGCTGCGACAAGCTTCACCTCTTCGCCTGCAATCTTCACGACATCGCCTGGTTCCTTCCTGGTTCCACGTGGTCACTGGCTAGTGACCTTGACTCTGTCCCTTCTGCTTGCAGGTGCCCTTCCTTCTTGATCCCGGTCTTGGGATCCACCGGACACTCTGCACTGACTGCCTGTCAGCAACTTTCCTTTAGGCATCCATAGAAGTCCACGACGAAACCCGACGCAAGTTCACACCTATGCACACGCAGCCCGTGGGCTAGGTAACTTGGGTACTTCGGTGCTCACAAGGGTAGTGACTATCCTACGGTCTAGTTTCCGAGTCTCGACTTTCTAGCTATACCAGAAGTGTCCTAAAACTGCTTATTTCTAACTGCTAGTGATTCTATCGACTTTTACGCATTACGCGTGAGTGTTTCCACTCTGCACCTGAATCCCGTGGGCCTCCCACTTCCTAACTGTTGGTAGTGTAGTGTAGTCCCAGCGATACCCTAGGCCCAGGCCTATTCTATTTCCGTGACAGTGGTCCTTATACCATTTCTTTAGTATATGGTTTGCGTGGCCCCTAGGGCCTAACTGTATTACTTACCTGTGTGACTTAATGTATGCTTGAATAAGACTGTGTTGTACTTACCTCGAATCTCATAAAGAGTGCTGAGGGTTTGACTAGACTAAATACACTTTATTTTATATATATATCTGTTGTGGTGTCCTTTCATTTGGTATTCAAGGGATAATATATGGTATCACAGCTGGCTTCACATGCCATTCAGAGTTCAGCCTAAGACTGCTCTTGTCCATGCTACCACTAGGATAGCTGCTCTATAAGGTGGACTTTACAACCAATCACCATAAGGGTTGTTTGGACTGATATAAGGTGTACACTAGAACTAGTGACATCATACATCAGGCCAACTTCTCACAGTGGTCACCCTCCAGGCACCAGAAGCACATGAGGTCCGGATCCGTGACAGACATCAGCATGCGACAGGAGTCACAAGGCTTGAATCTGGTCCGACGATGGGACATCCCTCGCGCACCAGGAGTCTTTCTTAGACTCGAAAAAAGACGTCGACATAAGTAAAAAAATGTTAGTCAAAAGTGACTAAGGGACAAACTCTCTCCGGATCTATGCTGGCGCAGAAACAGAGAGAACCGACGTCAGCGCGCAGGGGTGGCATCTAAGTACGCACCTCAACGTCATCCCGGTGACCACGACAAAGGACGTGGAGTCTACCAACGCCACCTACCGACGCGCAGGGGTATTACTGAAGAAAAATTCTCCGGATCCAGTCTAATGTCTGGGGGTAATTCTAAGGTAAGGAATCTATAAATAATAGTCTCTTTCAGATTAAAAAATATATACCATTACTCTCCTCTCCTTTTGAAATATTACAGAGGAGTGTGGAGAAGAAACCTCCTTAAGACTATTTGAAAACAAGGAGGCAGCATTACTGAAGACTACGGAACTATCTACAGAACAAGTTACTTACCTTTCGTTGGCTTGTCCAGCAGAATTCTCAAGTTAATTGCACATTTTTCACCTTTTGAATCTGGTCAGGTTGGAGCTGGAAAACTACAATAAATTGCACACACAAGAAGGTGGCACCACGGGCTTCTTTCACAATTCCGTCCTGTTAATGGCCATGTCGACATGTGACAGCATAAAGGTATCTCACGTGTGCTCACGCCAATTTTTTCTTGACATTTTCACCACTCTCATATTTGGAATGGCTAACACACTGAGGAAATGATCAGTGCGGAAAATATAGTGTCCAACCTTAATCCCTACAAAAGGTTTACTTTTTGAAATGGGGAGAAGGACAGGCAGTGAGAAATCTGCAGTTTGACTCCGTACTGACAGGGAAGAATGTTACCGAAAGTAAGTAACTTGTTCCTCTGATAAATACTTTTAGCTGCAGATTCCACACCGCTTGCATTGATACCAAACCAGCACCCCCACAAAGGTAGTGTGTCTAAGAAGTGGTCTTTACAACAGGAAATCTCGCAGGTCTGAGCAGGCAAAAGAGCACTCGCTACAGACATTCGAATCAATACACTAATACCTGGTGAAGGGATGGACAGGCACCAGCATTACAACTTCCCAGATATCCAAACAAGCCGTTTGCTGAAGTCATGGTAGCAGCCTTTCCTCTGTGGAATGAGCATGAAGTCTCTGAGGATTGATACACAGGACAATCCACCGTGATAAAGTCAGTTTCAAGATTGCCTGCCATTTCTTCCCACCAGTGAATCCAACAGAGTTGATAGACTACCTGGTGCTTATTGTTCTTTAGTTCCATCAATGTAGGAACTAAGAGCCACTTAGGAACCAACTGGTGGAACTTCCCCTCTTCCTTAAAGGGATGTGATGTAGAGAGGAACGAGGGGATACAACAGGTGTCATGAATAAAAGGAGTGATCAGGTAAAGAAATGCCAAAAGGGACTATAAGAAACTTTCAACACTTCCTACAGCAAGGCTTTGCTGGGATAGAGATTATACAAACAAGAACAAAAGTGTTTTACTTATCTAAAATTGTGATGTGAATTGTACATATTTTACATCTTTTTATTATGTCTTTTTTATGTGTATTTATTAAGCTTATTCACCTAAATTTGTAAAGGCTAGGATTGCATGCCCTATCATTTAGTTATATGATTACGAGACCTTAAAGATGGCCATAACAACCACACATTGCGGTGGAGGACGGGGATGCACACCCTGTTCCGCTTGCGAGCGTCCTCACGTACACTCAGACACACGCCTAGACATGAGATTAATACCACTGACACGACTATTGCAGCTTGGCAGGCGACTGGCAAACGTGCACACAAACTCCCTCTCTATGCACCTGCTCTACCCCTAGCTGGTCATGCGGCCCTATCTGTCACTCAGGAACAAGGGCCCATAAAAGTGCTGAAGGAGGCTGACATCACCCACATGAGCGACCTCTTTCCTGGGGGCAGTTACCTCACAGGGGATGACCTGGATTACATTCAGAATCCCACTCTACTTTTCCAGTACTCCTTTTATGGCCTAAAACGTGCGCTCAAGGATCACTACCCCGACTTCCCTGCTGAGCCCACTACTCTTCAATAGCTTCAATTACTATTAGTTGCCCCTACCAGGAAGAAACTGATTACTAAATTATACAAGGCGGTACAAGCGGAAACGGTATGTGGGCCAGACAACAGTGTGGAGCGTTGGAACTCTATATTGACTCCCCGGATCCTCCCACAGGAGTGGGAACAGATTTGCACATTAACTGGTCGTCTCACGCCTAACGGCAATCTGCGTATCATACATTTTAAATGTATTCATCAAATATATCATACCCCTGTTAAACTGTACAAAATGGGCCTCAGAGACTCTGACCAATGCAAGCGCTGTGGGCTACCAAATGCTGATTTTATCCACCTGGCATGGCAGTGTGCACTCGTGTTTAAATATTGGGAAGGTGTGGTTGCACGCATACACTCCATGACAGGAATCACACTACCATGTACACCTTTGGAGTGCCTCCTTGGCTATGTCCCCCAGCTGAAGGCCACTCTGGGCAGGTTTGTTAGGGTGGTCCTCTTGCTGGCCAAAAGGCGGATCATGTTCACTTGGGAAAGCAAACTTACTCCAAAAATTGATGACTGGCTTAAAGATCTAGTGTACTGCCGTGAACAGTTGGAGTTGTATGCCGAGTAACTGCCTGTGACATCCAGACCTAAAGACATTTGGGCACCGTTAAGAGACTATTTATTGCTACAGACCCATAATGAAACTGTGTGACCTGATTGGCTATCTGTGCTGTTGTGTTCTCGTACCACTAGGACTGCATAGAATGCCTTATTGTGATGGAACCGTACGGTCACATGTATTGTAACATCTGATCACATTATGTACCTCTAATGCGTTTGTTATTATTGTTTTGGTTTATGCTGCTTGACGTGGCAGAATGCTTCTATGGTGCTGTGAAACATCAATAAATAGAATACATTTTTTTTTTAAAAGATGGCCACTTTAACAAGCTAGGAGATAGGACAGCGAAAGATCTAGAAAATGACCTAGAGAGTTATAACCTTAATCTGAAGGTTCGGAGTTCCACGCACAAGTCAGGAAACACTCTTGATCCCATTTTTACTAACGTTGAGACCATAACAGTCACGGAGCCTTATCGTGTCCCTTGGTCGGATCACTCGGTGATTCCTTTTTACTGGAAAATATCCAGAACAAGTACTTCTACTTCCTCAGATAGAGCGTTAATAAGACCTTGGACAAAACTTGATGTGGACAACTGGAGGGGACTGTTAGAAAGCAGCAAGCCTTTGGATAATTCCAATGTGGACGTGGCTGTTAACAACTTTAATCAATGGATCACCCAATCCCTGGACAAACTTATACCTAAAAAACCCTCAACAATTAGGAAGGGAGAGCTGAAACACCCATGGTTTACCTCAGAATTAAGGCTGCTGAAACAAGCATGTAAAAGGGCAGAACGTTACTGGCGGAAGGATTTTAGTGCTGATAGGAAGATCAGTTATAAAATCTTACTAAAGAAATACAAAAATGCTCTTATTACCACTAAAACTGCTTTTTTTGCGAACAAGATCGAATCCGCCGTCAATGCCCCCAGGGAAATGTTTAAGATCGTGAAGCTCCTTAATAAAATCCCGGATCCCCCCGTAATAGCAGATGAGCTGAATACAAGATGCGAGGATATGGCGAACTACTTTCAGACCAAAATACATAAAATTCTGGAGACGATCCCGGTAGTAGATTTGACTGCACACCACAGGGTGTCTCCTTGGGAGGAAAGAAGGGAACGTCCAACACTCTCGGAGTTTGCCCTCCTCACGGAAGAGCTTCTTCCCTCTCTGATGAGGAGTATTAAAAGTGGATCGCCACGAGACCCAGCCCCTATGAAAATTCTTAACCAGGCACTCCCTGCCATCAGTGAACCGGTAACTAAGATGGTTAACACCTCTTTGGAATCGGCTACGGTTCCTAAGGCATGGAAAGTGGCCATGGTCAGATCTTTGATTAAAAAGCCGAACCTCGACCCTGAAGACCCGGCTAACTATCGCCCGGTATCTTTGTTACCTGGGATGGGGAAGTTAATCGAGAAATTGACAAATATCCAATTGGCTGCATTTCTGGAGAAGTATAATCTCCTCCATCCATCCCAGACAGGATTCAGAAAGGGACAAGGCACTGAAACAGCATTGTTGAAGGTGGTGGAAGAGGCCAGAAGGATTTTGGACGCAGGTGGCAGCGCTGCCATTATCCTTCTGGACCTCAGCGCCGCCTTCGACACAGTTAACCACCATCTGTTGCTGACTCGACTCTGGAACATCGGGATAACCGGAAAAGCCTTGAAGTGGCTTAGATCCTTTCTGGAGGAAAGATACTTCCAGGTGTTTGAGGGCAATAGCTATTCCCGCTTGTTAGCGTTACAGTGTGGGGTACCACAGGGTTCGTCCCTTAGCCCCACACTGTTTAATGTTTACATGGCCCCGTTGGCGGAACTGGTTGCTCCGTTTGGCATCCAGTTAATAAATTATGCAGATGACACCCAGCTGGTGTTTTCTCTGCAACAAATAGATTCCCCGCCGAACAACCTGGCTAATTGTTTGGAGATGGTAGTAAACTGGATGAATCTGTCTCAATTGAGACTCAACGGAGGAAAAACGGAACTGATGCTCTTAGGCAGACAGGATATTCCCGATCATCTTGCCTGGCCTACCAGTATGGGTGCCATACCATCGCCCAAGACGGAAATATAGAGCCTAGGCTTTTGGCTTGATAACGTCTTATCCTTTGAGACTCAAGCCAGAAAGACGTCTGCAGTTTGCCATGGGATATTGAAATCCCTGTGCAAAATCCTGCCCCAACTTCCAGAAAAAGCAAGGAAGACCGTAGTTCAGTCGTTGGTTCTATCACGAATTGACTACGGGAATGCTATATATCTTGGAGCCCCAACTTCCACTTTTAAAACTTTGCAAGTGGCCCAGAACTATGCCGCCAGGATTTTAACGGGCACTAGTCGTTATACGTCGGCGAAGCCAGCCTTAAGATCGCTCCATTGGCTTCCGGTGAAGGAGCGGGTGCGATTTAAATCTCTATGCATCACACACAAGATCTTACATGGAGAAGGTCCTTCCATATTGGAAAATTTGATAAGTTCTTATAGGCCCCAACGCAATCTCCGCTCGAGGGAACATAACCTGGCAATTATCCCTAGGATAAAACTAGCCCGCTCGGGCGGCCGACTCTTCTCTTTGCAAGCAGCAAGAGAATGGAATACCCTCCCGGGTTATTTGAGGCAGGAACATACCTTCCTTCAGTTTAGGAAGAAACTTAAAACCTTTTTATTCCCCAGAATTTAGTGTGTTAAAATAATGTAATGCGAACTAGCCCTGGGCTCACTTTTTGCCAAAAGCGCTGGGATGCCTACGGGTAGCCATGCGCTATACAAGTGATTTTTACAAATACAATTACAATAACAAGTGCGTACACACACATATATATATATATATTTTATAAACAATTATCAAATCTACATGTTTTTCCTTTGGCAGCTGTTTTATCTAATCAATTCTATCTGTACTTTTGTAAATGCTTTTATGACTTAATCTGTCGAATAAAGCTGTTGAAATGGAAATGGAAATAACTTAGCCTGCAGAGCATCAACGTTGTTATCTTCACACTAAAAGAATCACTTAGACCAACTGCCAGCATAAATGGTCTTTGTGGCTAAGTGGTGAACAACTAAAATAACATCCATCACCTTTGACTAAAATCAAGGAGATGTTTGTTTGAATGCATCACTCTGTGCTGCTGCTGGAAAGGCATATGCTCCTAACAAGACAGACTAAGTGGAGGCTCTCTGAACCACGTCCGGGGCTATGAGAATGAGGTGCACTTGGTCCTTCCAGACCTCCTTTAGGACCCAAGGAATTAGCGGCAGAGGCAGAAATGCATGCAGGAGGCCGGAGTCCCATGAAAGATGGAACAAGTATTTCAGCTAACCTCTAGGAGGAAACTCTAGGGCACCAAAGACTGGCCTTGCATGCTCTGAGAGGTGGCAAACTGATCTACCAAGGGCACAACCAACTGGGCCAAGACACCCTTTGCAACTTGTGGTTTCAGATACCACTTGTGACTGGGATGATGACACTTTTTGAGCTTATCCACCCTGGCATCCAGTCCACCTGCAAGGTGGCTGACCATTAGCCTGAGAGACTCCGGGTGGAGAGTATGGGACCCCACACCACCCTACTTGTTGCAGTACCACATTCTTGTCATGCTGTCCATTCAGAACTAGACATGTTATTGCTTCATGTTGTAATGCACATTAACCACTGGTTTCTTGGCCTGTTTGTTCTCAAATAAAGTGGGAGAGAGTTTCACGAAGAAGGTACAAGCGAAGAGAAACTTGGACCAGCTAATGTCATTTTAGCAAATCTAGGTATTTCAAGAAGATGAGCAAAAACAGGACACACAAAGGTTTGTATCTGCTGATTTTGCACGAGACTGAAGTAGGAGCTAGCTCATGCACAGCTTTAAATGCTAGGCACAGTACCTTAAACTAAATCCTATACCTTATGGATAACCAATGAAGTTGTTTCAATAAAGAAGAGGCATGGGCTATTCTATGACCATTGGTAATCAGTTGTGTTTCAGTGTTCTGTAATGTCTGTAGCCGTCTTAGTTCTTTGGCTGGGAGGCCTAGATATAATTAGTTAGCATAGTCCAGTCTTGATCATATTAACGCCACATTTGCTGATTTAGGTTATCTGTGGGTGATACAATGCAATTATCGTGATCTGTCTAGGCGAAAAGATGCTTTTGGAGACCACAGAGGAGATTTGTGTGTGCACAGAAAACTTCCCCTAAAAGGTCATTTCTGGGATCTTTATAGAAGGATTTCACAGATGTCGCATTCCTAGCACCATATAACAGTACTTGTTAGAGCTTAAGTCTATATTATTGTTCAAGACCATGACCTCAGTTTTTTCTGCATAAAGGTTTAGGACATTGACACTCATCCGTTATGTTTTAAAAGTAATTTGGAAAGACAGTTGACTTTCTAATTTCACTGTTATCTGCAAGTCATTGGCGCAAATGAATAGTTTGAAGCCCAAGGTTGAAATGTCCTTTGCAAAAAGTTGAACAAAAATATGAGAGTACGAGGAAGATCCCTAGGGAACTCCACAAGTCACAGGACATCATTCTCTCATAAAGGAGGCCACCTGCACTGCTTGGAAGCAGTCAGTCAAAAACCACCGCAACTACTGTACCACCAGGCCTCTGCCTTTCATGACATGATTAAGTAAACATCTGCAGTAACCGTGTCAAAGGCGACTGAAAGATCAAGTAAAACAAAGGCAGAAGGGTGTTGGGCATTGCAGACTTGTCTGGGGTCACCTAATACAGACAGCAAGCTGATAATGTATTATGCTGTGGACGAAAACCTGCTAAAAACAAATCAAGAAAAATGAGCTTCTTGTAGAAAATTGCTTAGTGAATTTGCTACAATGTGTGATTAAAGAAATAGGTCTATTCTTTTTAAAAAAAGACTGGGATATTATTAGGTTTCTTCAATAAGGGTAGTCCTACTACCCTCTTGAGGAGCTGCAGCACTAGACCTTCAGCCAAGGAAACATTAACTGATGCCTGTAAAGATTTGCTTAATGCCGGCCAAAGTCGGAGCAGAATAGAAGAGGGCCGGTACCAAACAGAGCCAGATGAGCTATTGCTTGCAATCTTGGATAAAGATGCCAAGTCTCGTTGGAGAAATGAAATTAAATATCTCCCATTACCTGTATCTTTCCTGTGTACAGATGGAAAAGTGCGTAAGGAAATTTCTTTCTTGATTTTAACAATTTTGTCAATGAAACCGTCATTCAGCTGATTGCAAAATAATGGATTAGGGGATTGCCCAACAGCTATACTGTCCATCAAGTAAATTAATCTACTGTTTTAAAATCTTTGTTTATTAGGGGCATTTTTCACCCTGTCAGTAGAGAAGGCCATCTTAGCATTAACCACTTCATGTATGTAACAGCCAATCTCCAATTAATGTAAGTAACGGAAGTAATAGTAAAACTCTCCCGAATAGTGTCTGGTGGGCTATGGTTTACTCCTACTTGTTTAACTGGATTGCTACATCCTGAATTTACCCATCTTCTGAAAGTGTCCATAGTGAAATCTATCTTAAAAAAAGGGAGTGGTACAGACCCTATACACCATAGGCTTATTAGCTTCCTGGATAGCTCACTAAAATTCTTTACCAAGATTATTTTAGCTAACCTTGAGGATTGGGCCACAGAAACTAAGAATTCCATTAGGACAGGGGGGGTTTCGTGAGGGTCACTCCACAATAGACAACTGTTTTGTTTTATGGGCAATTATTCGAAAGGCCATGGAGTAAAATCAAAGGCTGTGCTGTTCTTTTGTAGACTTCAGGACAGCCTTTGATTCTGTGGACAGGAATATCTTGTGGGGGAAACTTGTCGCTTGGGACCTCCCACTAAACTTTCTTGGGGCACTTCAATTGTTGCATTCAGGTAATTGGGCTCAGGTGGAGTTAGAGAAGTCAGGTCGATTATCGCAAAGAATTCCTATTGACAACGGCCTGCGTCAGGGGTGCGTTTTATCACCCCTGCTTTTTAGTCTATTTTTGGCCGACGTTCCCACCTTTATTTCCCAATCTAAGTCTTTTCCCCCCAAAAAATGGGAACCAGCACATTGTCTGTCTGCTCTATGCAGATGATCTGGTATTACTGGATTATACCCCTATTGGTCTGCAGAGGAAGCTAAATGGCAACTTACAGCAAGCAGAACCAGCTTCGTTTTAATTTGGAAAAGACCAAGATCTTAATCTTTGGGAAAAAAGTGAAAAGTTTTACTTGGCATTTAGATACACGGGGAGGAGGAGCATGTTGACCAATATATATATTTGGGCTTGACCTTTAGGAGGAATTTAAATTGGGGTACGCACTGGGATGGCACCAAGCAGAAGGCCCTTTTGCAGGCTAGTTGTCTGTCAAGATTTAATAGTAGATTTGGGGGGCTATCCTATATTCCATTATTAAGGGAATATGAAGGAAAGATACCTCCGTTAGGTCATTATGGAGGAGAGGTTTTTTCTTTTGATACCACCTATGATTGGGACAGATTAGAAAGGGTAGTGCTTAAAAGACTCCTATTACTCCCCCAAGGCACTATGGTTCGGGCCATAAGGAGAAAGTGCAACTTGGTGTCTTGGAATATGGCGGCTTCTACTCGGGCTCTACGATACTTTAACACACTGTTGGAGGATGATGAGGTGGTTAAAGTCTCCAAATTGTGTTGGGAAGAGATCCGAAGTAGCGAAAAGATGTGGGAAAAGGCCGTAAGAACCAGACTAACTGCACTTAGGAACCTCCATTCAAACAGTGGTACAATTACATCTTGGTTCCCCTTTCCAGGCAAATGTGCATCGAGAGAATCTGTTGCTATGGTGTCTGAATCAATTGATCTACAGTATCTAAGGAAGAAATCATCCATCAGCTTCTCAATCTCTACACTGCGCCAGGATTTTTTTTCTCTTATTTATCGCAGTTACCAGACCCAGGATTGAGGAATTAAATATTAAGAGTTAGGGTGGGATGCAATCCAATCTATTCCTCCCGCCCAGACACAACCCAGGGTGCAGAATAATAGTGGTCTTTGTCCCTGCCCCTTGAAAGTTAAATGCTTCCTCATGCATATTCTTATGGATTGTCTCTTTTATCTTGCAAATCGAATTCAGTTTTTAAGGCCTCTGTTTTTTAAATACGATGCTCTCCATAGAAGGAAAGCTGTGGAGCTATTGTCAGAAATGTGCTATCTAGATGTGGCAGTTGGAATTGCTCGGTTTTTACGATCTGTTAAACAGAATTTTAATGATGAAATGTGGTGGGTAGGGGGTGTCGGGAAGCTTGGAGGGGGTTCTTTTAAAACATTCTTAATTGTTAATTGAGTTATTTTTTTTAGAATGTTTTATGGACAATTTTCTAAATAAACTTGTTTCTTACCTTCAAAACTCCAATTTAAATTTCTCTTCTGCTTCTATACCATAATGCCTGTACCACTTGGCTCTACGCTTTGCAATTTTGTTTTAGTCTTGGTCAGCTATGGACTAAACCAGGTGACGGTTAGAGAATATGCGGTTAGCTGTATCCATCAGCACCACCCATTTTCAATTTATCTTCCCAAAATTTTACATAATGATGAATTTAATGACCTAATGAAAAGGTTTTAATTTGTATTCTCATGGAGATTGGATACATTGAATGACACAGAGACATACATGCATTTTTCAGGGAGATGAGACTAATTAACTATTTCATTAGAACTTTAGGAGGAGATAGGTTATATTATATCACGATGACAGCAAGGCTTACTGGACACTGGTTTCCTTGTTTATGCCTTTGCTAGATATTTTAGGCACAGGCGTTTCCGTTTAAAAAAAATTACTTTGAAAAGTTTCGATAGATTTACACAACGTGTTTATTCTAATTTATCTAAAGGAGAAAAACAACCCTTGAAATGTGTGATACAGGAAGCAAGAGTTTTAATCAGTTGAATACAATGAATAAGTGGAAGAAATATTATCAGTCAACGAAAATGAGGAACTTAAATTTGACACTTCGAAAAACCTTCAAATGAAGATCTGAAGTAACTCAGATACTCTATAAAGAGGAGAAATCAGCCAACAGAAATTCAACTGTCAAAAATACCTATTAAAAAGTAGCTAAATGTTATGGCCTCCTAAAAACCCATAAAGATAAAAAGGAGCTGCCCTTAATGTCCATAGTTTCAAGGATAAATGCCAGCACTGAACCGTTGTTGTCAATTTGTTAAACGCTTTAGTAAGTTCATTCAAATCTATATTTAGGACATTGAAATGTAATTAAAAACACAAACATGATCCTTTCAACTATGAAATATTGGCCATGCTTGACATGGAAGATTTACATTCAAATATTCCCCAGAGAGAAGCAATAGACATCATAAGGGATATGCTATCTTAAGTTCCTCAAAACTGTTCACATACATCATTTCGGAATACTTGGATATTATTCTATTGAATAATTATTTTTTGCTCAATGGTTAACTTAAGGGCCTAAGAATGCGAGCTACTTGTGCCTCAAGTTTGGTGAACATGTACATGGAGTCTTTAGAGGAGAAATTTATTTATAAGAAAATACACGATCTTTGAACATATTCTTTCTTAGTTGTGCTCATGGATTACATTTTATATATCTAGAAACTGGAAGATAAGCAATTAGAATTGAATTACTAAATCAGTATCTGTAATAGGAACAACATTTTTTTTTCTTTTGGTAACATTCTCTTTAGTAGTGACAATCTACCAGCAAATTCCCTACCTTGTGAATATTTACCCAGGAGTCAAACTGGATCAGTAAACATTTTTAGCAGTACTTATGCACACCAGTATGTGGAGCCATGAGGCTCCGCACTGACGCCGTTCTGCTCTGGAAATGAAGTGTGGGGCCCTTATACGAACAACTCATAAGGAATACACATCAAATGTGTGAGGTTCAAGTTAAGGTTCCACTGGGGAATGGCAAAAGGAAAGAGAGGGAAGAAGAGTTGGGAGACTACTGGCGAGTCAAGCAATGAGGGCTCATCCGCGACTGCAAACGGGTCAAAAGAGCTTACTGTTATCCTTTAACTGTGCCCAAGCAAAGCTTTGCAAACAACAGAAAGTCAGATTAACTTGGACCAGAGGGAGTCAATCTGGCATGTCCTGCACCAACCCACAAATTTGTCCAAACTACAGGCCTAACCAGTTATTTTGGAGGGACACCTGGCTACCAAGATGACATCAGGAGAAAGGTAAAAGCTGCTGCTCATTCTGCTTGCATGAAAGGGGATATTGCGAAGGCCCAGGTGTAAAATTGTGCCCCGTTGCTACAATAGGTTTTCCTGGAGGGGCAACCTTATCAGAGGACAGATGCTCAAGCCCAGGAGCTCTGGATACCTTCCTCTCTGTGTCAAATTCGGGGTCACTAGGATGACTTCGGCCTGGTTGGTATTGATATTCTTCAGAACCTGGGGCAGACGGTGTTTTGGCATCGATGCATACAGGAGTCCCGAGTTCCACTCTAAGCAGAATGCATCTCCTAGCGAAAGACACCTTTGAAACTCTAACAAGCAGAACTGCTGACATCGAGTATTTGCTGCGGTGGGGCACAGATCAAGTCAAGGTTCTTCCCATTCACAGAAGAGACTTTGAACAACTTCCAGGAGTAACTGAAAACCGTGATCCGCTAGATATTTGATCTCCCCTCTCCCAGATGGCCGCCCCAACCTAGAAGAGATGCATCGATGACCACTGTCAACTCTGGGAGGCTTAGGGAGAGATGTGTGCTACTGACCCAATTGGGTTCCAGTAACCACCACCACAGATCTTTTGCAATCTCCTCCAAGATCGGGATGTGGTCGAGAAGACCCCCTTGATGTTGGGCCCATTGAGCCTTCAGATTTCACTGCAGAGCCCACATATGCCACCTGGCGTGCTTAAACAGTAAGATGCAGGAGACCATCAATCCCAGTAGCCTCAGAGTTGACCTCACTGAAATCCAGGAGAGGTTAAAAGATCGGGATTCATAGCCTGAATGTCCTGGAATCACCTTTCAGGGAGAAAGGCACAAAACAGGACTGTACACACAATGGCTCAGATGAAAGGGAGAGTCTGAGAAGGTGGGAGGTGTGACTTCGGCATGTTGATAGTGAACCCAAAAGATGACAGGAGGCTCATCATAGTATGGGAGTGGTTTACAACTACCGGGGGCGAGCATGCCTTCTGCAGCCAGTCATGGAGGTAGGAGAATGGAACCTCCAAAGGTGTGCTGCAACCACCGGTATCACTTTTGTGCACACCTAAGGTGCGTTGGTGAGACTTAAGGGGAGCACAATGAACTGAAAGTGCTCCTTGGGTCTGTTGGACTGGTGTATGGGAACGGGCATCCTGTAGGTATAACATCACAATCCAACATCCAGGTTCAAGGGCAGCCCAGACCTGGGCCAATGTGGGCATCTTAAACTTTTCCTTCCGGAGGAAGGTATTGAGAGGGGGCAGATCTAAAATAGTAGGAGGTCCTCAATCCTTCTTTAGCACCAGGAATAACAACCACAACCTACTTCTGGTACTGGCACCCTCCTGACAGCCCGTTTGGCCAAAAGGGCTTGCGCTTCCTGCTGTAAGACGGATAGATGGTCCTCAATCAGTCACTTTTGAATGATTTGAAAGACTCATCTATCTGACATGCAGACTCTCTAGCAGGGAAGAAAATATTGGATTCTGCCTCTTATCGGTACAGCATGGGTTACTGAGGTCAAACTAAAGATGCTTGGAAGCCGCTTTAGCAGGGGAGGATGTGTTGGAAGAATGCTGTCCCTACTAAGTCACACATATTCAGCCAGCCAAAGCTCACGACCTTGGACAGAGTGAGATGGCTTCTGTATAACAGGCTGTGAGGGTTGATGCTGTTGATAAGCTAGCCCCTGGAGTAGCCTCAATTTCCTAAAAAGGTGCGGATATTGTTTCACTTGTGTGAACAAACCAAGGGATTATGCAGTTGCGCAGTGGTCTGTGAATTGTTTCAGTGTTGAATTAGCCTTCTCCCTGAACAGGCTAGAGCAATCAGAGAGCGTATAACTGAGAGACATTTGCAGGTCACCAGATAATGAAATTGGCCTAATTTAAGAATATCTTCTAAGCATTATAATACTGCCAATACCCTCCAAATATAGTCAGTTGCATCTAGACCGGCAAAGAGCACATTCTTTGCAGCATCCTGGGCATCATGAATAGTCTGGGATAATGATGCCCTAAGATCCTCTGAGACCGTGGCTAAAAATCATTAGCCCTGTACCATAAGGCATGTATGTAATGGCCTAGTAAGTAAATTGCATTGATGGATCCAAGAGCTAGACTGGCTGGAAATGAAAAACCTCTTCCTAAAGACATCAATGACCAAGTTACTTACCCTTAGTAACAATATTTCTGGTGGGTCCTCTAACTGCAGATTCCACACCTTCAGATCATCCACTGGCACCAGAATGGAACTGGAGAATTTTTCCGCAGTGTTCCTACGCACAATTGGGTGGGGTCCCATGGCTCATCAGTGACTCAATATACTCCTGAAGTGATAATGCAGAGCATTATAAAAGCGTCACCCCTGCATGATGACACCTATTTTGAGTCTTGTCCTTTCTGTGCCCTCAGACACGCAGCATAAAACCATTTTGGGTGCAGTGTTCTTACCAAAGGAAAGTAACTTGTTCTTCTGATGGATAATTCTAACAGCAGATTCCTCACCTTTAGAATAAATACTAAAATAGTGCCTCCCAAAGCTCAAATCGTTACTTTCAGCAGAACTAACTGTTAAAGGAATCTTACCACCATGTCTGTTTGTTAAGCTAGTATTGCTTTGTGAACATATATACCTAAATAAGGTTGCCCATGTTGCAGCTCGCAGCTATTAGGTACAGGGATCCCTAATCGCCACACTACTGTAGAGGCCTTCGCCAAGGTAAAATGGGCACCCAGACCCTCAGGGGGGTGCTTCTTGGCCACTGTGTAGCAGATCTTGATGCAGAGGATTATCCAGATCGAAAGGGCACTCTTCTTCCCAGGCTTCCCTTTCTTTGCTCCAGAAAACCTTACTAAATAGTTGATTGGCCACTTGATGGGCCTTGGTATGATCAATGGAATATCTCAAAGACCTTTTAATGTCTAGCCGATACAGCCTCCAGTTCGGATTCGATCGTGAGCAAAGCACGCTGGCAGAATGATCGATTACCCAAAGTGGAAGGGAGTCACAGCCTTTGGTAAGAAGGCTACTCAAGTGCTCAGCACCAATATGTCTCGAAAGAAGGTGGTGTAGGGTGGTTGCACCTAAAGTGCCAGCAGTTCACTCATGTAATCACAATGAGAAGACAATTTTCAGGCTCAAGAGATGTATTGAGCAAATATGCAAAGGTTTGACGGCTGTATGCATAAGTATTACCAAGCCCAATTATGGTCCCACAGTGGCATCGCAAACGGTTTAGGAATAAAATATGTCGAACCTGTAATGAACATCATCTCAACTGCTGTTTAAACTGGGTCTACTAGCCCAGCAAATACACAAAGACCGAAAGGAATGACAAGCAAAATTTCACAGTGCCCGTTGCAAGGCCTTGCGGTTGTAAAGAAACAGCAAACAAAAGAATGTCTGAAAGTTTAGCTTTCCCCAAAGCACATTTCCATTATTAAAAGACACTTGCAAGTCTCCTGAAAACCCAGATGATCCCATCCGGGCCTGTCATCTAAGCAGAAAACACACAAAAGATGAGGAGAGTAATATTTCCAAATGGTCTAACCACTGCCAATCGCTTGAGGTAGCTTTTCAACCCAACACTACGGAGTAAACTACTTCATCGCCCTGACAAAGGTTCCGCCTGCCAAATTATGAAATCTCTGTTGGCTCAGCGGACAATACAAGCATTGACAGGAACCGCTGTCAAGGCAGTTCCTGCCGATGCATAGTAAGTTTGCCAGACGGCTTTATCAAACATGACGGGGTGTATGTCAAAGTTGAATTATTTGGTCATTTTAGAGAAAAAAATCCCAAAGAAGGATTTTGTTTTTGAGGACAACAAGCAAAACAATGCACCCCTCTTGATCAGTAAACTATTGTCTGCCCGAATTTAAATTGGGCAGGCATAGCCTTAGTGGGGAGGGTCCCTCTCACCCAAGATATAAACCAGGCCCTTAGTCAGGAAATTCACTGCTCAGGGGGCTGACCTATAAGGTTTATCCACAGGTTGAGGCACTGAGGCTTGCAAGTCAGAACAGTAAAAGGCAAGTTAACAAAATAGGGGGGTGTGGTGCTAAGGGTGAGGGACTCATTCAGGGGAGTAAAAGAACACGTTACCTATAATAAAGCTCTTTCTGGTGGACACTACCTTATTGCACATTCCTCACCTTTACCATGCTCCCAAGAGTCAGACTAGATCAGGGAAGGCTACCACAAGGCTCCATGGTGACTATGTACCGCTTTGGAAGTAACATCATGGAGCCGCATGTAAACGTCACGCTTAAGCACTGGCATCAGTTTCTTAATCATGTTCTGCACCCTTTGATACAGAACACTTCAAACAAATTGTTGCTGACAGCATGCAGATTTCTAACCTGAGAACTTATGAAGATTTTAAAGAATCAATTCCATAGAACAGGCAGGGGGTAGGGCAGTGAGGAATGTGTGGTCAGACTGAGTAGCTATCAGAAAGAGCATTACTAAAGTTAAGTAACTTGTCCTTCTGAAGGATAATTCTAACTGTAGATTACTTACATTTCATTTATCATCTGAAAAGTCCTGTAGGACCGAATAGGCGAAATGTGCTTCTCAGCTGACCTGCCTGTCAAAGCATTGATGCTTTGTGAATGTGTGCGTCAATGTCCACATCACAGCCTTACAGATATCAAGGACAGGTACTCTGCATGTCAACACAGTGGTAGCAGGCTTGGTACTGCTGGAATAAGCCATCGGATCTTACGGGGGCTGCTTCTTGGCCAGTGTATTACAGATCTTAATGACTGAAACTACCTACCTTGACAGGGACTTTTTCTGCATAGCTTTCTCTTTCTTTGCCCAGGAGAATCCCACAAAACGCTGATCATCCACATGGTGTTCCTGGGTGCGATCAATGTACAAGTTAGGGCCCTTTAGGGGCCTAGCGGATTAAGCTTCTTCACCTCTTTTGAGGGGTGAGCAGGAGCAAAGAACTCTAGCAGGGTGATGAACTCCCTAATGTGAAAGGAAGTCACAACTTTAGGCAAGAAGGACGCTCAAGTCCTCAGCACAAATCTGTCTGGAAAAGGTGGTATGGGGCAGATGTACCAACAGTGCCTGGAGGTTACTCACATGACAAGCTGAATTGATCACATAGATGAAGACAATCTTTAGCGTAATCAGATACAACTAACAGCTGTATATTGGTTCATAGGGCATGCACACGAGAAACCTCAAGATCAAGTTAAGTTTCCACCGCAGCATCACAAATGGTTTGAGAGGAAACGTGTATAAAGCCTTTAATAAACCATATCACAAGAGCAGATTTAAACAAAGGAGTTTGGTCCGGCAAACATAGAATGGCCAAATATAAAACGAACAAGAGAACATTCAATAGTCTGTCTTTTAAGGGATCTGTCTTATGAACGTCACATCAAGAAACAAACTTGTCCCAGCACCCAGCATAAATGGACTTTGTGGAAGAGCGTCTTTCAAGGAGGATGACATCCATCACTTCTGGCAGTAGATCAAATTCAATTAACTGCCGACGCTCAATCTCCACACTTAAAGGTGTGGATTGAGGAGCCTCAGGTGAAAGACCCTGCCCTGCTGCCAAGACATGAGATCCTCCTAAAGTGGTAGCCTGATCGGAGGGCAGATGTTTAAACCCAAAAGCACTGAATACCACAATCTCTTGGCTCAGTCAAGAGCCACTAGAATGGATGCGGTCCGACCATTCCATCTTTTTCAGGACTTGGGACAGAAAGGCATCCTGGAGTCCCATGTTCCATTCCAGTAGAAATGCATTTCCTAGCAAGTGTGTTGAAAGAAACTCCAACAAGTAAGACCTTGAGCACTGTGCATTCTTGGAGGTGGCAAAAAGATTTAGGCAGGGTTCTCCCCACTATTGAAAGATGCACTGTGTCATCTTGAGTGTAGATACCATTTGTGATCCACCAGAGGCCACCTGCTGAGCTTGTCTACCCTGCCATTCAAGGATCCTGCCAAATGGCTGGAGACCATAGACTTGTCCTGATGCTGCAAAAAACTCCAGAGATGCAAAGCTTCCTGGCATAGGACCCAACTTCGTCATGCTTGTTGCAGGACCACACGGCGGTGTTGTCCATTAGAAACTGCACCATCATCACTTTGATGAACAGCAGGAAGGAATTTAATGGCCGACAAATGGTCTGCAACTTCAAATGATTGACATGGTGCCAGACTTCCACTGGAGAACAACAGTGTTGCCTCGTCTCTATGTCTCAGAGATGCCCTCCCCAACCCAGCAGTGATGCACCCATCATCATTTTCAGCTTGGGAAGGGAGCGAGGCCTGCTGCTTGACCAACTGTGTTCAAACAGCCACCACTGCAGGTCAAAAGCCGTCTCCTAAGAAATCTGGACGCCATCTGTTTGAGTTCCTTGTTGTTGGGCCAAATAGAACTACAAGTTTTGTCATGTAGCACATGGTGTAGTCGACCGGCAAGATCAATCATTCAGGGTTTGTAAAGTGTGCTACTCACCCGTTACGGTTTCAAGGCATAAGGGAGGCTACAGATTTGCCTTGGCACTGGGTGCATTCGAAGAGTCAAGTCTTCAGGTCCTTCCTGAATTGGGACAGCGATGGGGATTGCCTGAGGAGGGGCATGCTGTTCCAGGTCTTGGCGGCAAGGTTTGAGAAGGATCTTCCTTCAGTTCTGGTCCTGCAGATCCGTGGGACGGTGGCCAGTGACAGTTGGTCGGAGCGGTAGGGTCTGTTGGGTGCGTGTTTCAGGTATGCTGGTCTTGCGTTGTGGAGGGACTTGTATGTGTGGGTGAGGTGCTTAAAGGTTATTCTTTTGTCGACTGGGAGCCAGCGGAGTTCACTCGGGTGTTGTGTGCGGTGGCTGCAGCAATTTGAATGTTCTGGAGGAGTTTCTGGGTGATGCTAGTGTAGAGGGCAATGCCGTAGTCTAGTCTGCTGCTGATAAGGACGTGGGTGACCGTCTTTCTGGATTCAGTGGGGATTCATCTGAAGGTCTTTTGGAGCAGGCGAGCGTATTGAAACATGACGAGGAGACAGCGTTGATCTGGCGGTTCATAGTAAGAGAGGAGTCCAGTATGATGCAGAGGTTGGGTGCGTGGTCCGTGGGATTGGGAGGTGTTCCCAGATTAGCGGGCCACCAGGAGTCGTTCTAAGTGGAGGGGGTGGATCCCAGGATGAGGACCTCTGTCTCATCTGAGTAAAACTTGTGGCAGCTGTCTCTCATCCAGGTTGCGACGTCTTTCATCCTGTGGAAGTTGTTCTTGTTGACTGTAGGTTTGTTGGTGAGGGAATGGAAAAGCTGGGAGTCGTCAGCGTAGGAGACGATGTTGAGTCTATGGTTTCCGATGATGGTTGCGAGTGGGGCCATGTAGACGTTGAAGAGGGTGTGGCTCAGGAAGGAGCCCTGGGGCACTCCGCAGCTGGTCTCTGTAGGTTCTGAGAGGTATGGTGGTAGTCTGAATCGCTCTGTTCGGCCGGTGAGGAAGGAGTGGATCTAGACCAGGGCTTTGTCGCACATGCCAGCATCATGGGGTCTTGTGCTTAGGGTTTGGTGGGAGATTGTGTGGAAGGCTGCCGAGAGGTCCAGGAGGGTGAGGTCCATGGTTTTGCACTGGTCAAGGAGGGAGAGGATGTCGTCGGTGGTGGTGAGGAGGGCAGTCTTGGTGCTGTGGTTGCTTTGGAAACCGGATTGGGAGATGTACAGAAAGTGGTTGGCTTCGATGAACTCGGCAAGCTGGACATTGATGGCTTTTTCGATGACCTTGGCTTAGACGGGGGGCAGTGAGATGGGCCTGAAATTCTTGAGGTCCGTCGGGTCCGCCAAAGGCTTCTTCAGCGGCGTGTTTCCAGTCATCGGGGAAGGTGGCGGTTTCAATGAAGCAGTTGATGGTGCAGTGTAGCTCGGGTGCGATGGCGGCTCTATGGAAAATGTGATGCAGACAGGGATCTGATGAGCTTTGGAGAGAATGCTCTTCATGGCTTGAGGGTGTCACCCGTGGTGAGAAGCGTCCAGTTGAGCAGAATCTGCAAGGGAGTGGGGGTATTGGTTGTGGCTGCGGCAGTGGGATGGTCTTGGGCATCGAAGCTGTAATAGATCAGGTAGATATTGTGGTGGAAGAAGGTGCGGAGTTTGTTGCAGAGGTCTTGGGAGGGTGGGAAGTCTGTGGTCGCTGTTGAGCTTGGAAAACTCTTTAATAATGGCAAAGAGTTCTTTGCTGTTGTGGTAGTGGCGTTGACTCTGTCTTGGAGGGACATTTACTTTGTGGTTTTGATGAGGTGGTGGTATATGGTGGTGGCTGATTTGAAGGCGGTGTAGGCTTCCGGGGTTTTGTTGCTCCTCCATCTCTTCTCTAGCCATCTACAGGTGCTCTGAACTCTTGAGGGCGGGGTGAACCAGCTTGCTTTCTTGACGTGTTGTTTTCTGGGGGGTTCTTGAGGGGAGCCAGGGCAGTTGGCAAACAATTGATGGAGGTTGCCTGCTGCGGTGTTGGTATCTGTGGAAGCCGGTGGCAGGGCTCTGATGAGGCAGGAGAGATGTTCCCTGGAGACTTTGTTCCTGCTCCTGCGGGGGAAGCAGTGGGCATGGTGGTGTACAGTGGGTTTGGTGAAGGGTAAATGAATGCAGTTATGGTCGGTGCAGAGGAGTTTGGTGGTGTGGCTGAAAATAATGCTGTCGCTGGAGGTAAAGACGAGCAGAGTGTGTGTCCTGCTGTGTGTGTAGACAAGGTAACTAGCTGCTTGAGTCCACATAAGCGAGTTTCTCTAGGAGGGATGAGGTGTTCTGGTCATTGGGGTTTTCCAGGTGGAAGTTGAGGTCGCTGAGTAGGGTGTAATTGGTGGATTGGTGGATGCAGGAGCCTGGGGTGCGATGAAGTCAATGATGGTGTTGGTGAAGGGAGCCCAGGGGCCGGGTGATCTATACGAGGGTGCCACGGAGGGTGGTGTTTGGGTTGGTCTGGATCAGGAAGTGAAGGTGCTCCATGAAGGTCGTTGGGTCGTCTGAGTGGTTGGTCAGGCAAAAGGTGTTTTTGTGGACAATGGCGATGCTGCCCCCTAGTCGGTTGGCACAGTCCTTCCGGATGATCTTGTAGCCATGGAGTATGGCGGTGGCGATGTCTGGCGCAAAGCTGGGGTTTCCATAAGGAAGGCGACATCGGGAGAGGCGGAGTCGAGGAGGTCCCAGATCTCTATGGTGTGTCTGTGCAGGGATGGAGCGTTGAGGAGGATGCAGTTGAGGCAGTTGGGTGCTGTGAGGGTCAATCGGGCAGGTGGAGTGCAGAGGCGGGTGAAGGCGTAGTGGCAGCGGTGGCAAGTTAAGAGCCCGTGGGTGTCGTTCGGCGACAAGAACTGGCAGGCGGTGTTGCGTCCGAGGTTGTGTGTGTGGAGGGTGCTGGAGTCGTAGCGGGGCTGAGTACGAGGACCAGGGTCCTTGGTGCTGGGTGTGGACAGGCACAGACAGGCTTGCCTTTGACGCGACTCGGACCATTGCAAGCAGCACCGTCCTTCTGATTGATTCTCCTAGCAAGCAGGACTAACCCCGCTGCATAATTAGGTGAATCTTGCAACATATCTTCAAGTGGAACACAGTCCATCCGTCTGCCCTATAATACGTTGGATCTTGCAAATTACTCTCAAGGTCCTTTCATTTGGAAAACCGTCCAGCCGGTTTCGCGCCTGAGGCGCTCACTCAATTCAAAGTGCTCACACTTAATGTCTTGATGATAATCTTAATGTCATAAAGATCGAAACACCGTCGACCTTACAATCAATGCTCCATTACTACATTTAACTAATTAGGAGTCATTGAATATTGTTTTCAATGCGATGTAAAGTTTCACTGTCAGTAAGCACTTTCACTTCACGCACCTGCACGTGTTTATGTGTGAGCACCAGAACTATTTGAAAAAATTGGATGATATTCCTTTTTATGATGTTAATAAAATGTGATGTCATACGAAGAAACCTTGTGTCCACACATATATTGCTTAATGAGTCCAATCTGGATTCAGTTTTTCTTATTTGCGCTTGAGTGACAGTCTAGTAAGCAGTAGCCTTTATTACCCGAGGACCCCTTTAGGCCCCACCAAGACTACTGTTTTCCTAAACCATATTACTACCCCTGGTCATAGTATTTTGAGGTTCCCTTGTCTTCCAAACATACAAGTTACTTACCTTCATTAACGACGTATCTGGTAGAGACGATTCTAGCCGCAGATTCCTTAACGTAGAATTATCCCCAGGCGTGAGACTGGATCCCGATTTTTTTTTTGCCACAACATCTCTACGCGCCGGGGGGCGGCACCACGCGACTCCGCCCTGACGTTGTCCGCGGACATGACGTCAGCAAGGTCACATAAGTCCCACCCCGGCACGCTGACGTGAGTTTTCTTCAGGGAGCTTTTCCGCGCCACAACGCAGAGCCATCAGAAACAAAACTGTGAGAGTTTGGGAACAGTGTGCGAAAAAAGCAATGAAACAGAAAGGGAAGAAGCGAATGGTGAAGAACAGCACCATGAGGGACAGTGCTAAGCACTGTGGTACTGAAAGTCATGGAAGGGAAAAAAGCGGAGCACTGCTCTGAGAAGCAACCCTGCCAAGCGAAGGCAATATCCTCCCTGGAGACAGAAAAACATGTGAAATATGTCGGGACAGGCGACAGAAAGTCTGCAACCACAATCTATAACAGGGCAACAAGTCTGGAACAGAGGAGAAATGACAAATCACCCCAAGACAACTCCATCAAGGAGTGTTGTATCCCCTGTAAAGAGCTATGGGCTGAGGCACAGCCAAGAGACCCCAACCCAGAGGACTAAGAAACCCCAAGCAAAGAAAAAAGGGAGAAGATGATAAGTAGGCCCCACACTGGAATAACCAGGGTGTAGGGACGCAGAAGTACACATGAACCTACCGTCCAATTACCAGGAAAGTTAGAATGGGACAAATAATGGGACAAATAAACAGAACAAAGCATCCTGCCAGGGAGGAAGTGAAAAAGGGCACCAGCAGAAGACAAAGCCACCTGGAGGGAGGCGAGTGCAGAAGACCAAGCTGAAAGGTCCTCGCAGAACTGGGAGGAAGGGCGGGCGTGAAGGAATCTGCGGCTAGAATCGTCTCTACCAGATACATCGTTACCGAAGGTAAGTAACTTGTACATCTGATAGAGACTACTAGCCGCAGATTCCTTAACGTAGAATAGATAACCGAGCCATACCCAGAGGGGGAGGAGGGTCAGCGAGAGAATCCCATCAGCTTGCAAGAACACAGGGCCCCAATGGGGGATGTGTCATGGGGACAGAAAGGACGGCCCAGCCCCCACCAAACAAAAGTAAGCAAGAACAAGGAGAAGGGAAGGCCAGGATACCACAAGTCTACCCGAGCTGCAAAGGGCGTCCGCCAGAAACCCGGAGGGACAGACAGCACCAAGCGAGAACCAAAGGAGGAAAAGAGGTGGAACGGAGGCAGAGTCCACCTCAGGAGAACACACACACAGCGAAGGGGACAGCTGAACGGGTATCAGCCCCGAGGCAGGAGACAAGGCAGGAACGGCCCCACAGCCGATATGTGCATACGTGAGAAGAAAGACACAGTCGCGCAAAGCTCCAGCAAAGCAAGGGACAGGAGCACACGCCGAGCCCACGGAGGTGGACCATAACTACCAGGCGTGCGCAGCAAGCAGCTGGCAAGAACTATGAAGTAGTGTGCCCAGAACAATCCGAGCGCAAGACGAAGACAGAGACAAGGGAACCCCAGAACAAGCCCCAGGGAAGGACCGTTCCAGTGGCAGAACTCGGCCCACGAAGAGAAGTGGGACCAGCCAGAAGATAAAGAGGAGAAGAAGAAGAAGAACCCCCAAGAAGCAGCTGGGGGGGGGAGGGGATGAAGCGACCCCCGGAAAGCGAGAAATATGTAGTACAGGCCCAAAGCCGTCAACCAGAACACAGGAGAACACCAGGAATATCCTAGCCCCGCTGGTACACAAGGCAGAGGACCAGGCCGAAACGTTGGATAATAAGGTGGAAACACCAAGACACGACGCCGTAGACGGCATGACAAAAGTCGGTCTGGCGATCCAGAGGCTGAAGAGGGAAGGCAAAACGCACAGAAGCAGATATCCTGCAGGAACAAAGGGCAAAATGTACGACACGCAAACCCTGTAGAAGACGGATAGAAACACCATCGGATACTGAGCAGGACAGAACCTGGAGCAGTGCAAGCTGCGCTAAGGCGAAAGAAGAAAAGAGACCGTACCAAGCAGTATACAGTGACACCAAGAAATGGGAGGAACCCGAGAAGGTATCCACACCCGCCCAGCTTAGGACAGAGCTATACAATAGCCTACAAGTACCCCACCTAAGGTATGACACGTCCCCAAAACAAAAAAGGGGAACACCTCTTAGGGAAACCCGCAGCAGAGGTCAAGAACATAAAAGACCTGTAGGTATCACTACAGGCGGCTTACCAATCAGCCAAAAAAAACACAGATGGTCCAACCTGAGGACCTATACGGGTTCACTAACAGCCAAAAATCACACACCACAAAAGTTGAAGGGCTGTACCAGCAGCCAAAAGTACAGAGGGGACAACGTAAGGACCCTGAAGGCATTCCAAGCCACACACAGCACACAGACAGGCCAACCGAAACACTAGGCCCAAAGAGAAAGGTGGGAGAAACGCCTCCCATAAGACACCTGAGGACCGACAAGCCGAAGCTTACGGAGGGGGAGGAGGACGGAGCCCCACAAGGAGTCGTTGAATAGCGGAGTCCACGTGAGTATTAAATAAAAGAATCCCATCAAAGGGCAGGTCAACATGACGCTCCCGAATATTCTCCGGAAAGACGCTATCCTGCAACCAAGCATGGCGGCGGAGGGCCACAGAACTCGCCATAGCGCGGGCGAGAGAATCAGAGAAATCAAGGCCCAACGGAGAATAAATGCAGCTAACTCCCGACCATCCAGCGCATGGCGCCGCAGATTAGAGCGGGCACCGTCGTGGGAGGTGCGAGACAGAAGGGACTCCGTGGAATCCCATAGGTCGGAGGTAGCCCTGCCCAATACACAAAGTGTGTTGAGAGCGCGCAGAGCAGCACTAGTGGAAGCGAAAATGTTATGCCCCCAGGAGTCCAACCACCGGGCCTCCCGTGACGGAGGGAGCAACACTGAAGGCAAAGAAGGAAAAGCAGTCTGCAGGACAGGGCCGTGGGCAGATGGGTGGGAAAAAAGGCAGACTGGATCTTGCGGGGCAGGACGGTGGCGGTGGAGGAGCGGCTGAGGTACCGGATCCCCCGTAGCAGGACGCCCCCAGAAGAGAGTTGTGGAGCGAAGCTTCAAATGGAAGCAGCGGCTCCCCTCCACCAGAGCTCTGATGGAGAACCTCCAAAAAGTGGTCCGTTGGGAGTGTTGCGACCGGGTTGCCCATTTGCAAAATGCAGATGGCCGTGGAGATGGCTACACTCGCCTCCGTAGGGCGTCGTGGGGGAGAGAGCAACTCTTCCGTGGGCGAAATGCTGCAAACTAAGCCACCCGTCCCCGTGCCCTGCTGGAGGAAGAAATGGCCAGCCCCTGTAGGATGGAAGACCCATGGACGAGTGAGGGGCCTGAGGGGTCTCCGGAGAAGGCGGAGAAGCCGGCGGGGCAATCAACTGCAAGGTGTGGAAGAGCGGGTCCGGGGGATGCAGAGACGGCGTAGAACCCACCCTGGAAGCCGCCAGGGAAAAGGCAACGATGCGGCGTCCAGTCTACGGTGAAGAGAAGACAAGGAGATGACAATCCTCCGGAGAGGAAGGGACATCCGGAGACGAGTCGACGATCCAACAACGGGACGGCGCCGGGGAGACCACCATGGGCGCCGGCGTGTCCTCGATCGTCGCTGAAGTGTCCACCAGGGGTGCCGAGTCGACCTCCACCACCATTACGTGCTTCATAGGAGAAAGGGGCGGGGTCAGAGCCGAAGCAGCCAATGAACGGCGCAAAAAAGGCGCCGGCCCGACCTCCGACGAGGCAGCCGCCTGCGCAGAGGACCGAGAGGAACTCGGGGAGGCGCCCCGGGTCCCGGCCTCCACCCGCGGCGCCGCCAGGGCCGGGGAGGAAAGCCGTCGGCCCCGGAAAGGCGTCGACTCGGCCTCCAGTAAGACAGCCGCCTGCCCAGAGGACCGAGGGGGACTCGGGGACGAGCCGTGAGTCCCGGCGACCTCCTGCGACACCACAGGGAACCCCGTGGGGTTTTGCGGCGAGGCAGGGACGCCTTGGGTCGAAGAGAGAACTCTGTAGGGCCGCACCTCAAAGATACCACACCTCCAAAACCTGAAGCCGAACTCGTCGGCGCCGGGGGTGAAGCCACCGGCGAATCCGCAGAAGGCGCCGCGCATGGTGAGGGAGCCGCGGACGTCTCAGGGAGAGGAGGGGGAGGGGGGCAAAGAAGCCTGCAGAGCCGCAGCATAGGCCTTCATTAGGGCCCTTGTCGGCCCAATGCCAATAAACGGCGGATAGGGTGGTGACTGGCGAGGGCGCACGTCCCGAGAGGAACCCGCGCCCTCTGCAGAATGAGGACAGGGCCTCGGTGGCAAGCTGCAGGACTTACCGGCAGGCGAGCGACGCCCATGGGGCCTCCGTGAAGGACGATGCCACAGCTGGAATCGGCGGCCTCCGGATCCTTCTGAGGTAGGGGACGGATGCTGTGACGAGACCGATTGGGACAAGCGGGCTGAATGCAATTTTATCCGGCGCTCCCGCCGAGACTTCAGCTTGAGATGCTGACAAGTGTTGTAGTCCGTAGAATCATGGTGCTCACCCAAACACCACGTACAAATAGGGTGAGGGTCCGTCGACGACATCCGACGTGTAAAAGAAGCACACGTCTTGAAACCCGAAGGCATTGCACACTGTTCCCAAAGCAAAGGCATTAAAAGAGGCCTGAAAACAGGCCAAGGGAACTCACTCCGGATCCGCGTTGCATGCGGAAAAGAACGAAACAGACGTCAGCGCGCCGGGGTGGGACTTATGTGACCTCGCTGACGTCACTGAGTCGTGTGGTGCTGCCCCCCCCTGGCGCGCAGAGGTGCTGTGGCAAAAAATGTTTTCCGGATCCAGTCTCATGCCTGGGGATAATTCTACGTTAAGGAATCTGCAGCTAGTAGTCTCTATCAGATATATTTGACGCGACAGCAGCACGGCCACGCAGCGGCCACCATTAAGTAGTGTGAGGGGAGGGGAGGGTGAGACAGCTGGAAGGTGGGGAACGTAAACGCTGCGTGGGAAAGGGGCGGGCCGTGGGGGTCCACAACGGCACGATAAAGGGAGAGGTGAAAGTGGGAAAAGTGAAGAGTAAAGAGAGAAAAGTGGCAAAAAGAAAAGAACAGCAAAAAAAAAGGTGGAAGGAGAAGGGAAAGGAGTCCAAAAAAGAGGGAGAGAGGGCAGAACAGAAGTATAGCAGAGACGCTCTACCACTGGACCACCAGGGATGAGGCGCAGGAGGGAGCCTGCAGGTGGAGGAGGGCCTCGAATTCACTAGCTAACAAGGGTCAGTGGGTCTGCAGGGCAGCAACTACTGACCAGCTCCAGAGATGTAGGAGGCGAAGAGGCCAAGAGGCCTCAGAGGTGCTCTCACCGACATCCAGGACCAATGAAGAAACATCAGGATCATAGTCTAAATGTCCTGGTAGTGCTGGGGTGAAGAGAAGACCTTCAATTGCACTGTGTCCATTATGATCCCAATAAAAGGCTAACTCTTTGAAGGGCTCAGGTGCAACTTCAATTAATTGAAAGTGAGCTCCACAAATATGGAGATGTTCACCATCTTCTGGAGGTTGTCTAAGACTGACTGTGCCAAGCTCACCTTCAGAAGTTAGTCTCGAGATGTGTGAAACGTGGTATCCCCAAACTCCAAAGTTGTGCCACAATCACCGCCATCACTTTTATGAACAGCCCAGGAAAACTGGTCAGGCCAAAGGGGAGCACTGCAGAATGGAAATGCTCCTGGCCAACTGCAGGGAAGAGTGGGAATGCAGAAGTGGTGTATGAAAATAAGCGTGGTCCAAGGACAGCATCCAGTCTTTTAGGTCTGGAGTGGCCAAGATCTGGGCCAAAGTGAGCATTTAGTTTGTTCTTAGAGAGAGAGTCCAAAATACTCTCAACAGCATTTTTGGAGAGCAACACATGCACCTCCGGCAGTAGAATGTAGAGGTGGTCTACCAAAAGCAGATCAGATGTTGGGGGAAGATGTGGTTGAGCAAACAGAAAAGGATGGGCATAACCATGCTGAAAGGTCTGTATGAGCCATCTGTCTGACGTGATGGATCACCATCCTGGGAGAGAATGCAAGAATACTATCCCGGACATAATGGGCTTGTGCCGCTAATGGCACACTAAAGCGGATTAGAGACCGTTGTCACACGGAAGGGGGAGCTGGTCACTTTGTTGGCCTCCACAAAGCCTGCCAGATCACCATGCTCAGCTTCGACAGGACTCAAGTGACTGCTGCAGTGGATGGGAAGATTGACGCTGTATGCACGTCAGCCCCATGATGTAACCCCAGAATTTACTATACTGATGTGGAGGCTGGTTGGCACAAGGCAGAGCGAAAAGGAAGCGTGCAATGGCTCTACAGACCTTAAAACGCTCCAGGTCAGAATAATTTTGTTCACCTAAAAGGCAGAAGCCATTAAAGGGAATGTCAGTAAAAGAGGCTTGCACATCTACAGAAAACCCTGTTATACACATCTATGTGCAACAGCAGAGTACAACGCTGGTGTCAACTTCCCTACCTAGGCAGTCATGATTATCAGACCAGCAAAAATTATGTATTTGGCTGCATCCTGTCCATAAAGAATTGTCTGAATCAGAGAGGCTCTGAGGTCTTTTAGGACCGGCAGCAAGATCTCACCGGGCATGTTCTAGGGGGCATGCGCACAGTGACGCACAAGTTACTTACCTTCGGTAACGATATATCTGTAAGAAACATTAGTTAGTTATAGATTCCTTACCTTAGAATTTCCCCCAGACTGGATCCGGAAAGTTTTTTCATCAGCAGTGTACCTCTGCACGTCGGAAGGTGGCGTCGGTCGGCTCTGCGTCCGTCGTTGGTGTTGTGGTCGCCGGGATGATGTTGCGCCAGCTGCTTAGACGCCGCCCTCACGCGCTGACGTCAGTCTTTCCGCGCCAGATATGCAGAGCCATGCAAAACACTGACCACTAGTGCACAAAACAAGGGCCCTGAAAGGATGTCCTCAACCCTAGAAATCAGTTCGCAGAACGGGGAGGATGGGTGGGGTGGTACGGAATCTATAACTAACTAATGTTTCTTACAGATATCTCATTACCGAAGGTAAGTAACTTGTGCATCTGAAAGAAACACTTTAGTTATAGATTCCTTACCTTAGAATAGATACCCCAGCAATACCAACACTGGTGGTGGGTCTGCGAAACAAGATCACACCAGAAAGTCCTGGAGAACAGAACGGCCAAAGAAGCAGTCTCTCCAGACTTTGCTGTCCAGGCAGTAGTGTTTGGTGAACATGTGCAGCGATGCCCACCACCTGACAGATGTCAGTCAGAGGAACTCCTCTTCACAAGGCAGTAGTGGCTGCCGTCGCCCTTGTGGAATGGGTGCGTAGCCCAACTGGAGGCTCCTTTTTAGCCAGAGAATAACAAGCCTTAATAGACAACACGACCCATCGAGAAATGGTGCGTTTGTGTACGGCCTGACCCTTCTTTGCGCTCACGTAGCCAACAAAAAGTTGATCATCCACTCGGAACTGTATGTGCGATCCAGATAGAAGGAGAGCGCGCGTTTTGGGTCCAGACGGTGGAGCCTCTTTTCCTACTTCGAAGGATGCCGAGGCGGAAAGAAGGTGGGCAAAGTAATGGTCCGTCCGATGTGTAAGGCAGTGACCACCTAAGGAAGGAAAGATGGATGGGTTCGGAGAACCATCTTGTCCGGATGAACAGACAGGAAAGGAGGCTTTGAAGAAAGAGCCTGGACTCACTCTCCCTTCTAGCAGAAGTGATGGCTACCAGGAAAGTAAGTCTTAAGAGTCAAGAGACGTAAGGGACAGTTATGAAGCGGCTCAAAGGGAGAGCACATTAAATAAGTTAGTACAAGATTCAAGTCCCACTGAGGCATAACAAAGGGGACTGGAGAAAAAAGATGTGTTAAGCCTTTTTAGAAACGGTTAACCACCGGGGACTTGAAAAGAGAAGGCTGGTCTGGCAGCCGAAGTAAGGCTGAGATGGCTGAAAGATAGCCCTTGATAGTGCCCAGAGCAGAGCCCTGCTGAGCTAAAGAGAGAAAAAACAAGAGTACTCCAGAAAGAGGGGCAGAAAGGGGATCCACAGCCTTTGCTGTGAACCATGCCACAAATTTGTTTCACCGACAGGCGTATACCGTCTTAGTGGAGGGACGCCTGGCTGCCAAGATTACATCACAGACTTCGGGAGGCAGGTCGAAAGACGTCAACTGCCGCCGCTCAATCTCCACGCAAGGAGGTGGAGACTGGACAGGTTCAGGTGGAGGACCGTCCCCTGCTGCTGCGACAGAAGATCCTACAGAAGAGGCAGTCTGATCGGAGGATCGATGGCCATGTTGAGCAGCTCGGGATACCAGACTCTTCGTGCCCAATATGGAGCCACAAGAATTACTTGGGCCCGGTCGCGCCTGATCTTCTTCAGCGCTCTGGGCATAAGTGGTATAGGCGGAAAGGCGTACAACAGACCGCAACAAAAAGAGTCGCCTAGCGAGTGCCAACGCGCAGAATTGCTGACATTGCGCGTTCTCTTCGGTGGCGAATAGATCTAACCAAGACTCTCCCCACTGTCGAAAGAGACCTTGCACCACCTCTGAGTGAAGACGCCATTCGTGATCCATCATGCACCTGCGGCTGAGTTTGTCCGCCATGGCGTTCAGAGAACCTGCCAGGTGTTGAACCACCAGGGATATGCCCTGAGGTTCCAGCCATGTCCAGAGGCGGAGGGCCAACTGACATAGGGTCCACAACGCCACCCCGCCTGGTTTGATGCAGTACCACATGGCGGTGGTGTTGTCTGTGAACACCAGCACTACTCTTCCCCAGACAGAGGGAAGGAATGCTTACAGTGCAAGACGAATCGCCCGAGCTCCAGAAGATTGATGTGTAGCCTGGACTCAGCCGGAGACCAGAGGCCTTTGATCTCCACCTCTCCCATGTGGCCGCCCCATCGCAGAAGAGATGCATCTGTCACCCCAGTGTGGTGTGGTTGGGGAAGGGAGAGGAATCTACCATTGACCCAATCCTGGTTCGTGAGCCACCACTGCAGTTGTTGTGCAGTGCCCTCCGAGATCTGGACGTAATCCGACAGATTCCCCTGATGCTGCGCCCACTGGAACTTCAGGTCCCACTGCAGAGCCCGCATATGCCACCTGGCATGATCGACCAGCAGGATGCAGGAGGCCATGAGGCCCAACAGCCTCAGGGTCATTCTGACCAAAACCTGGGATAGAGGCTGAAAGATTGGAATCACAGCAAGAATATCCCGGACTCGCTGTTCGGGAGGATAGACCCGAAACCGAGACGTGTTCAGAACCGCTCCGATGAAGAGGAGCTTCCGAGAGGTAATCAGGTGCGACTTCGGCACATTGATGGAGAACCCCAGCGAATGCAGGAGATCTGCCGTGGTCTGGAGGTGGGAGACGACTGCCTGGGGCAGGCCCGCCTACAACAGCCAGTCGTCGAGATAGGGGAAGACTGAAACCCCTGATCTGCGCAGATGAGCTGTGACCACCGCCATCACTTTCGTGAACACCCGAAGGGTGCTGGTAAGGCCAAAGGGGAGCACGGTAAACTGAAAGTACTCGTGGCCTACCGTGAACTATAGGTAACGCCGGTGGGCCGCAGAACGGGGATGTGAAAATAATCATCCTGCAAGTCCAACGCTACCATCCAGTCTTCCGGGTCGAGGGCAGACAAGACCTGAGCAAGCGTCAACATCTTGAACTTCTCCTTCCGGAGGAAGTGATTGACGTCCCTGAGGTCCAAGATAGGATGCAGGCCCTTGTCCTTCTTGGGGCACAGAAAGTAGTGGGAGTAACAACCAAGACCTATTTCTGGGACAGGAACGCGCTCGATAGCTCCCTTGGCCAGAGAGCCCTAACTTCCTGCTGGAGAAGGGCTAGATGATCCGGTGGCATGGCTGGAGGGGTAGTCTCGAAGGGGAGGGAGTAGCCCCTTCAGACTATTTGCAAAACCCACCTGTCCAATGTGATGATGCGCCAGTGGGGGAGGTGATGGCGAATCCTGCTGCTCACTGGTGTTTGATGGGCCTGAAAGGTCAGGCTAGGAGGGTTTGGAGGCTGCTGCAGAGGAGGGGTAGGTGGACAGGCCTGCCTGCTGGCCCACAGAACCATGATGGTTGTTTCCACTACCCGGCCGCGCGGAGGTTGGGTAACTTATTGTGGCCTGTGGCTCTGGGTGGGACGCAGTGGTGCACCCCTTCCGTTGTCACGAAAGGGGCAAAAAGCAGACTGCGCCGACGGGTCGAGAGGCCCAAGGACTTGGCCGTAGCCCGTGAGTCCTAGAAGCGCTCAAGGGCGTTGTCTGCATTGTCACCAAAAAGGCGACGGCCATCAAAGGACATGTCCATCAAGGTGCTCTGGACATCCCCAGAAAAGCCAGTGGATCTCATCCAAGCGTAGCGAATAAGTGCTACAGACGTTCAAATGGTCCTGCCCAGAGAGTCGGCGGTGTCCAGCCCACAACATATCGTAAACTTTGCTGCATCCCTCCCGGCGGCAACAGCCTGGGAGAGCACTGCCCAGGCCTCCTCCAGACACTGAGGCAGCACTTGCGCCACTGCATCCCACACTGAGTGGGATAACGGCCCAAGAGACATGCGGTGTTTACCAACCGTAGTCCAAAGCTGGCGGAAGAGAACATTTTCTTGCCAAGGTGGTCCAGCTTCTTGGACCACCAAGCTCTCCGGGGTGGGATGTTGGGAGAGGAAAGTGGGGTCGCCCGGAGCCGGGCTGTAGCGTTGGGCAATCATCCTGTCAACGGGAGCCCCCGTGTTGGGCCTGGATCACGTGCCCGAAAGGAAGTCTGTGAGGGCCTCATTAAACGGCAGCAGGGGCTCCGAAGAGCTCGCAGCCGGTTGAAGCACCTCAGTCAGAAGGTTAGTCCTGACCGCCCCCGTAGGAAGCTCGAGTTTGAGAGCCTCGGCCGTCCTATGCAACACCACTGTGTATGACGCTCCCTCCTCAGTAGCCACGGTAGGAGGAGACAACATGCCAAGGTCAGGGGAGGTGTCCAAACCACTGGCATCCCCCAGTTCCTCTCTCCAGTCCTGTTCACTGTCCAACTGGTCAGTTAAAGGGTCACCTGAACCCTCCCAGTCCTCCTCATCATCATCCTCTGGGTGCCACTGTGGTTAATAAGGGACCCCTGGAGTGAACAGGGGTATAAAAACCCCACCCGATGCCGGTCCGGCTCCGTGCCCACGTCGGGATGGGTGCCGGGGTCGGCGCCGGCTGGTGGGACGACCGGCGTCTAACGCGGTGGTGGTGCTGTCAGAAGCATTTGTTGTGCATCCCCCTTTTCTTTCTTTCCCCCTCCTCTGTTATATGCACAGTTCTTAGTTTCTACTAACGGCGAATCTATTACTGGCACCCAATTGCTAATGAATGCCAGCATTCCGACGAGAGCTATGGGACAATCCATGGAGATGTGTGCGGCAATAGTCGATCGCCGAAGCTCATGCTTCAGAGGACTCTCAATGTGCAGAACGCAGAGGGTTTCACTGTATGTACTTGCATTATCCATCTTTTCTTCGTGCGCCTGGTTCTTAATGTACTGATGCCAGACTACCTGTAAACCTTGCCCTCGATAACTTTGCACGCTGCCCAGGATACGAACTGTAAATCTATTATTTATAAACATGGTGCCCTACATGCTGAATATGATTCCCAATGGTGATCGATGTTGTATGCATAACGCTGTACTATTCGCAAAAAAGATGGCATGCATCACCTCGTAGAACGTACGAAGTTGGACAGGAGTCGCTCCGGGTCCCGGAAAGGGAGGGAAACTGAGTAGACCCTTCGGGCTCCGAGCGCCGAGTCACGTGGGAGGGGCAGCACCCGCATGCTTCGTCGGATCGGCCGACCGATGAGGAGAAGTCGAAGAGCGACGATGCTTCTTCGACTTCTTCTTATGCTTCGACTTACCCGACCTGAGTGCAAAGACTTAAATGATTTCGAATCGGATCGGACCGGTCCCTCGAACGGAACCTTGAACGGAACCCTGAACGGTGCGGAGCTGACTGCCGGTGTTCAAGCAGCTTTTGGGACTGTTGCAGGTCTTGAAACCGGGCATCCCTTGTGCACCTTTTCGGAGTCGGAGACTCAAAAAAAAAAAGTCGACAAAAGTCGAGAAAAAGTTAGCAAAAAAATTACTGAGGTACTGCTGGATGACGTGGAAAAAGAAAAAAAAGCGCGCGGGGGGAGGTGGGGCGTCTAAGTAGCTGCAGCCACGTCAACCTGGCGACCACGACGCCAATGCCAGACACGGAGCCGACCGACGCCCCCTACTGACGCACAAAGGTACTGCTGACGAAAAAACTTTCCGGATCCAGTCTGACACCTGGGGGTAATTCTAAGGTAAGGAATCTATACCTAACGTGTTTCTTTTAGATCCTGCACACAGACTGCACTGAACAATCTCAGAGCCAGGCTGCATGAAGAGAACAATTATTTCCTTAATGCCTCAATCCCCTTGGACTTGCTAACCGGAGGAGACATGGGGAAAGAATCAGGGTTAACCTTACTAGTTGAAGCCTGAACCACCAGGTTCTCTTGAGTAGTATGTTTCTTGAGAAAATTACATCACCAGGAGCCGGTAAGCAATTCCCGGGAACCTGTTTTATTCATGGTAATTCAGAAATAGGGCTTTGAACAAGTGCCCAACAAATTATCAGTGGGAGCCTTTGAAGGAAGGCAAAGGATCAGTCTGGCGCCTGGTTATATTCTAAAAGTGAGGAATGTGCGGTTAGTAGTATCCTTCATAAATATATTTATGCGAAATATACATAACCAATCACATTAGGATAAACCTAAAAAGGAACGTTTTACCTAATTACTCATAATTACCGCTGTAAATGGTTCTGGCTGAAGCACTATCCCACATAGACTGCTAAAGCAAGAATAGAGAAATTCAGACTAGGCTGATCAAGCTTCAACCTGGTGCTGCGTGTATATCCGTGATATTGGTGTGATCTTAACTATTGTGATGGCCTGCACCAATGGCAACATACTAGGATGATCTCCAACAAAATAAGACAAGAGAAAAGCTCATCCAGTTCTACTTCCTCCTTCCTTCTTATCAAACATTCAAAACCATTTGTATGCTTGGTACACAGATACACTAAACAAGAAACATGCTTTATAAGATGTGTTCCAAATGTTTGAGTATATGGCACAAACTTTCATGTTTAGAGAACTTAGTTGTAGGAAACTGGGTTTTTGTTGCAGCCCCCCCCCCCTTACTACTTTTGTGCAACTCTGGCAAGTTGCACTGGGTGCCTGCCAATCAGGTCACCAGTACCAATGTTCTTTACCTAAACTGTACTATTGTTCCACAGTTGCCACTCCTTTATGATCCCTGTAAGTGCGTAGTATGTGGTACCTCTGGTACCTAGGTCCTTGTAACTACAGAGAGTCCCTAAGGGCTGTAGCACAAATTGTGCCACTCTAAGGGGCCCCTCATCAAGCTCATGTAAACTGCCATTGAAGCTTGCGCGTCTTGGTGCAGAGAAAAATGAAGATTCAACATGGCACACATTCCTGTGTGTCATGACTGCAAAACACTGCACGTGGTATAGGTAAGTCACCCCTACATCAAGCCGTTCAGCCTTTAGACAGGTTGCACTATATACATGTGTGGGCATATCTGCAGGACTGGATGGGTCCCTGTGATATCTAAGTTCAACCTCAGATACCACAAGTACGCAGGGAAGCCATACTGAGTGCATGGACGGGTTACTGGGCATTACAAATTTCTCAGCTACACGATGGCTTGACTGTAGCCCAAGGTGTTTGGTAACAAACACCACGTCTTAATAAACCCACACTGAAGCCAGTGCTGGATTTATTAAAAAATGCACCCAGAGGGCACCTTAGAGGTGCCCCCTGATAACCCCTACTGTGTTCGCGACCAGCCAGCCACCCTAGACAGGTTTCTGACCAACTGAGGTGAGAGCCTTCGCTCTCGGAGGTAAGGAATAACGCTTGCTCTGGGTGGAGGTGTCCACACCTTCTCCAAGCAGAAACTGCATTCAAGGGCAGGAAGCTTCAAAGGGCCTGCCGCATTTGTTATGTGATCCAGGTCTCTTCAGATAGTGGAGATGCCCACCCTCCCTGTCCTAACCCCACCCCTTTCTGGCAGAAAGACAGGTGGGAAATTTAGTTTGATCAGGAGGTGTGCCCATCTTCAGCTGGCACCAATCATAAGGTAGACCAGCTGATGTGAACCCCACTTTTCAGATTTCCCCATCTTGATTTGGGCGGGTTTCGTTTTTTAGGGTCAGGGTAAAGCCCACTTCCAACAGAAGTGGTCATATAGTTAGTGTATACACCCTCAAGGTAGGTAGCCCATTGGCTACTAACTGTCATTCCCTTTAATTCCTCTAAATTGAGTATTTAGGGGACACCCCTAAATCCAAGAACTCCGATTCAACAGATCAAGAGAAGACGGACGAAGAAGAGTCACTGCCTGGTGAGAAAAGTGGAGACCTTTTGGCGCACAACCCTGCCTGCTCGCAACTCTCTCGACAATCACGACAGAGTCACTCATCCTGCAGGTTGGAGAGCTACCAAAAGTCTTGGGTAGTCTGCCAGCACGTCGAAAATCGTATACAGTCTCCCTTGTAGTAAAGAGCTACTCCCCTGCATTCTGCAGGCACAGACACCAGAGTCTGGTCCACCACCTTGGAGCTCCCCAGCCCGACCATCGCCGCAGACCACCAGGAGAAGCTACTTGTGCTCTGGAAAGTGAGATCTGTCTCACACTGAGTGTGAAGACGCCAGGACCAACCTGAGCCGTGCAGCACGAACCCCCATGGTACCGGACACCCTGCATCAAACACCAACAGTAAATCCAGTCCAGATTCCGACTGCACCACGACCGAGCAGCCGTCAAGAGACGTCGGAACCACTGAGACCCATTTTGTGAGAGGCCCGGCTGTCCCGATTTTGCTCCTGCCAGCGGTATGCCTTGAACTACAAGGAACATCTCTGCGCACCAGCCCTGCTGCCCTAACCACTCTGCATCTGAGCTGCCTGTCCCGGGTACCGAAGAACCGGCTGTGCCCCCTTGCGGCTAAGCCACTGTTTGGGAGCTTTTGGACTTGTTTCCCCTGTGCAGCCTATATCTAGGTGCCCCCTTCATCGTAGCACGCCCAGCTACAACCTAACCAGCACCCCGCTCCTGGTGAAAACCGTCAAGTTCCCAAAGAACTGCTAGTTGTACTTTGGACTTTGCCACACTACAACTCCAAATCCTGAAGGTGAGCCCTTGAAACCGACTGTACCTACCTTTTTTGCATCCCTGACATTTCCTCTGTGTGCCTAAAAGCACACAGGTTGGAACACTTTACTTACCTGTGTGAATTTCTAACAAAAACAGTACTTACCTTTGAACAAAATTCTTGGTTATAAAACATATATAAAAAGAAGTGTTATTTTTCTAGTTTGGTCTTGGATTTATTTTTTGTGTGTGACTCATTTATTACCTCTGTGAGTACAACAAATGCTTAGCACTACCCTCTGATAAGCCTAACTGCTCGCCCACACTACCACAAAAGAGAGCATAAGAATTATCTACTTTAGCCTCTGTAAGACAATTGGGGGATCCACTAGACTCTCTACCCAGTGTAGTTCTTTTTAGCGCACTATATAGAGAGCCAGCTTCCTGAAGAACAAGTTACTTACCTTCAATAACAATGCATCTGGTAGAGATGATTCTATCCGTAGATTCCTTAATGTAGAATTATCGCCAGGAGTGAGACTGGATCTGGAAAATGTTGCCACAGCATCCCTGCGTGCTGGGGGCGGTAGCACGCGACCCCGCCCCGACGTCGTCCGCGTACGTGACGTCAGCAAGGTCACATAAGTCCCACCCCAGCGCGCTAATGTCAGTTTTCTTCGGAGAACTTTTCCACCCCACAACGCGGAGCCATCAGAAACAAAACTAAGAGTATGGGAACAGTGTATGAAAAACCAGTGAAATAAAAGGGAAGAAGCGAATGGCGAGGAACAGCACCATTAGGGACAGTGCCAAGCACTGCAGTACTGAAATTCATAGAAAGGAAGGAGCAAAGGCACCGCTCCTAGAATCAACCCCGTAAGGCAAAGCGACATCCCCCCTGGAGACAGAAAAACATGTGAAGGATGTCAGGGCAGACGACAGAAAGGCAGCAACCACAATCAAGAACAGGGAAGGGCGACAAGTCCAGAACGGATGAGGAGTGACAAATCACCCCAAGACAACACCAGCAAGGAGTGTCATATCCTCTGTAAAAAGCTAATAACTGAGGCACAGCCAAGAGACCCCAACTAAAGGGGTTCAGAGGAGTCAGAAAACCCCAAGCAATGTAAGAAGAAAGGGAGAAAATTATGAGTAGGCCCCACACTGGAAGAACCAGGGTGCAGGGATGCAACAGGACATATGAACTTACCGTCCAACCACCAGAAAAGAATGAGTGGAACAAATAAGTGAACGAAGCATCCCGCCAGGGAGGAAGAGAAAGGAAGAATCCACAGAAGACAAATGCCACCCAAAGGAAGGCGAGTGCAGAAGACCAAGCTGAGGGGTCCTCGCAGAACGGGGAGGAAGGGTGGGTCGTGAAGGAATCTGCGGCTAGAATCGTCTCTACCAGATACATCGTTACCGGAGGTAAGTAACTTGCACATCTGATAGAGACTACTAGCCGCAGATTCCTTAACATAGAATAGATACCCTAGCCATACCCAGAGGGGAGGAGGGTCTGCGAGAGAACCTCACCAGCTTGGAAGAACACAGGGCCCCAACAGGAGATGTGTCATGGGGACAGGACGGGCGGCCCAGCCCCCACCAAGCAGAATTAAGCAAGAACAAGGAGAAGGGAAGGCCAGGATATCACACCCCTAACCGAGGAGCAAAGGGCGTCCACCAGAAAACCCGAAGGGGCAGAAGGCACCCCGCGAGTACCAGAAGAAGAAAATAACTACCCTCAAGGCCAGGGAAAAGAGAAGGAGGGCAGAGCCTGCCCCAGGAGAACACACACAGTGAAGGGCACAGCCGAATGGGAGTCTATCCCGAAGCAGGGAACAAGGCGGAACAGTTCCACAGTCGAGAAGCGCAGACGTGAGAAAGAAGACAGACGGGCAAAGCTCCAACAAACAAGGGACAGGAGCACACGCTGACATGACAAGGCCCACGGAGGGGGACCAAACTACCAGGTGCGCTCAGCAAACAGCTGGCAAGACTATGAAGCAGCGGCTCAGAACAAGGCGAGCGCAAGACGAAGACAGACAGGCTCCAGCCAAAACAGCAGAGAACCACGTGGTAACACCAAGACACGACGCTGCAATTAGCATGACAAAGGCCGGTCCGATGATCCAGTGGCGAAGAGGGATAGAAACATCAAAGAGAGAGAGCGAGAGAGACCGCACCAAGCGGTATACTGTGACGCCAGCTTAAAACAGGGCTATACAATAGCCAACAAATACCCCACCTAGGGTAGGAATCGTCCCTGAACAAAAACAGGGAAACACCTCTTAGGGAAACCCGCAGCAGAGGACAAAAACATAAAAGACCTGTGGGAACACCACAGACGGCTGACCAAGCAGCCAAACACCTCTTAGGGAAATCCGCAGCAGAGGCCAAGAACCCAAAAGACCTGTGGAGAACACCACAGATGGCTTACAAATCAGCCAAAAAAGACACAAAGGTCCAACCCGAGGACCAATGCAGCTGCACTTAACAGCAAAAAACAAACACCACAAGCAGAAGGGCTGAACCAGCAGCCCAAAAGAATAGAGGGGTCCACTGAAAGACCCTGAAGGCATTCAAAGCCGCACACAGCATACAACGGGCCAACGAAAACCTAAGGCCCCAAAAAGAGGGATAACACCTCCATTAAGCGCCGGAAGGTCGAGCTTACGGAGGGGGCGGGGGACAGAGCCTCGCATAGAGTCTCTGAATAGCTGAGTCCGCATGGGTGTGAAACAACAGAGTGCAATCAAAAGGTAAATCCACAAGACGCTCCCGAACATTTTCTGGAAAGACACCATCCCGCTGCCAAGCATGGCAGCGGAGGGCCACAGAACTTGCCATAGCACGGCCAAGGGAATCGGAGACGTCCAAGGCCGAACGGAGAATGATGGTAGCTAACTCCCGGCCATCCCACACATGGTGCCGCAGATCAGCGCCGGCACCCTCCTGGGAGGCGCGAGATAGAAGGGACTCCGCGGAATCCCACAGATCAGAAGTGGCACTGGCCAGCACACAAAGAGTGTTGAGTGCACGCAGAGCAGCGCTAGTGGAGGCGAAAATGTTACGCCCCCAGGAGTCCAGCCATCGAGCCTCCTGCGACGGTGGAAGCAGCACTGAAGGTAAAGAAGGAAAAGCAGCCCGTAGGACAGGGCCCTGGGCCGAGGGGTGGGAAAAAAGGCAAACCAGATCATGTGGAGCAAGACGGTGGCGGTGAAGCAGCAGTTGAGGCACCAGATCCCCCGTGGCAGGGCGCCCCCAGAAGGGAGTTATGGAGCGACGCCTCAAAAGGGAGAAGCGGCTCCCCTCCACCAGAGCCCTGGTGGAGAACCTCTAACAAGTGGTCTGTAGGGAGAGGGGCAACCGGATTGACCATCTGCAGAATGCCAGTGGCCGTGGAAATGGCCCGGACAAAAGCCACTCTTGCCTCCGTAGGGCATCGTGGGGGGGGGGGGGGAAAGCAACTCCTCCGTGGGTGAGGGCTGCAGACTAAGACGCCCGTCCCCATGCCCCGCTGGAGGAAGAACAGACCAGCTCATGTAGGATGGGAAACCCACGGATGAGTGGGGAACCTGAGGGGTCTCTGGAGAGGGCGGAGAAACCTGCGTGACCGACAACTGTAGAGAACGGAAGAGCGGGTCTGGGGGCTAAGGACATGGAGACGGCGTAGAATCCGCTCTGGAATCTGCCGGGGAAAAAGCTGCGACGCGGCGCCCAGTCTCCGGTGAAGAGGAGACGACAACCCTCCATACAGGAAGGGACATCCGGGGAAGAATCCACAAGCCGGCCACACACACCGATGGATCCTTGACCAGCACCGAAGCGCCCACCTGCGGCGCCGGGTCGACCTCCCCCACCACGTGCCGCATTGGAGAGGAGGGCGGGGTCGGAGCCGAAGCGGCCAATGAACAATGCTGAAAAGGCGCTGGCTCGGCACCCGCCTGCGCCGAGGACCGAGAGGGGCCCGGGGAAGCGCCCCGGTGCCTGACCTCCACCCGCGGCGCCGCCGCCGCCGCCGGGGAGGAAAGCCGCTTATGCAGGAGAGGCATTGACTCGGCCTCCGGGAAGACAGCCGCCTGCCCAGAGGACAAAGGGGTACTTGGGGGCGAGCCCTGAGTCCCGGCAACCACTTGCGACACCGCAGGGAACCCCACGGGGCTGTGCGGCGAGGCCAGGACGCCATGGGCCGAGGAGGGGAACCCCGAAGGGCCGCACCTCGACGGCACCACACCACCAAATCCTGAAGCCGAACTCGTCAGCGCTGGGGGCGAAGCTGCCGGCGATTCCGCAGAGGACCCCGCGCGGGGCGAGGAATCTACGGACAGCGTAGGAAGAGGAGGTGGTGGAGGGTCCAAGGAAGCCTGCAGAGCTGCAGCATAGGCTTTCATCTGGTCCCTCGTTGCCCCCACGCCAGGAAACAGCGGATAGGGTGGCGACAGACGAGGGTGCACATCCCGGGAGGGACCGGCGCTCTCTGCCGAAGGAGGACGGGGCCTCGGCGGCAAACTGCAAGACATACCGATGGGCGAACGATGCCCATGGGACCTCGGCGAAGGACGATGCTGCAGCCGAAAACGGCGGCCCCTGGACCCGTCCGAGGTAGGAGACGGACACTGCGACGACCCCGACCTGGACAACCTGGCCGACAGCAACTTCATCCGGCGCTCCCACCGGGACTTCGGCTTGAGATGCTGACAAGTCTCACAGTCCGTAGAGTCAGGGTGCTCGCCCAAGCAACACATACAAATAGTGTGAGGGTCCGTCGCCGACATCTGACGTGCACAAGAAGTGCACGTCTTGAAGCCCGAAGGCATGGTACACTGTTCCTAACTCAAGGGCTAAAGAGGCCCGAAAACAGGCCAAGGAACACACGCCGGATCCGCGTTGCACGCGGAAAAGAATGAAACTGACATCAGCGCGCGGGGTGGGACTTATGTGACCTCGCTGACGTCACGTCCGCGAACGACGTCAGGGTGGGGTCACATGGTATCGCCCCCGGCGCGCAGGGATGCTGTGGCAAAATTTTCCAGATCCAGTCTCACGCCTGGGGATAATTCTACGTTAAGGAATCTGCGGCTAGTAGTCTCTATCAGATTTAGGGCTACCCCCATCCCTGTACTCAAAGCTTATATCCATCGATTCTATACTGAATGTAGAAGTGGAGCAGAGAGGCTGGGTGACTAAAATCGAAGCCATAGTGGAATGGAGCACACCTCCCACTGATTGAATATGCAAGTTAAAAGGAAACTTGAAGGAGAGGAGAAAAGACAAGAATAAGGAAGGACGGTGGATATTGCCATCTCTGACACTGAAATTGAATAAAGTAGTAGGAAATCATTGAGGAAAGCTAATATGTGGAACTAAAATAGGGATTACAAAGTAGAAGGTGGAAGTTCAGATCTCAGATCACATAAAAGTAAACTGAGGGCTGTGGTTTGTTCCCTGTGAAATTCCCCACCCCCATTGAAAGGATAGACACTGAAGATAAAATTAAAGAAACTAAATAAAAGAATTAAGATCTTATAGTCAACAAACAAGGAGAACCACTGAAAAATCTCAAACAAGTCTACAGGTCCAGAAAATAGTGCAGGTTCGTAACCAGACCCCTAGAATGATGTTAAAAAGTCAATGCTATTAAGCAGCGAATTACACGGGTCGCTCCTGCCCAGGATTCCCCCCGCAATCGCAAAGGAACTAGACAAGCAGATTAAACCGGTCGATGTGAAACAAGCGATTAAGGCCCTCGCTCGCGGAAAGGCACCGGGTACAGACGGATTCCCGATCGAGTTCTACCACGCGTTCGCGACGCTGTTGGCGCCGCGACTGGTCTCCATATACGAGGAGGCGGTAACCCGTAAAATGCTCCCAGACTCGATGCGAACGTCGATTCTGGTGACCTTCCTGAAGCCTCATAGGGACCCTGTGCTCCCGGCGTCCTATCGACCGATAACACTCCTGAACACGGACTGCAAGATCCTAGGGAGAATCTTGGCGGAACGATACAGTCAGGTCCTCCCAGCGCTGGTGCATCCAGACCAGTGTCGGTTCGTTCCCCGACGTAACACCTCCCATAATCTACGCCGCCTCTTTCACGTCCAGGATCAGATGAAAGAACGATAACCCCGGGCTGCGTGCCTGGTCCTGGACCTGGAGAAGGCGTTTGATACCCTGCTGTGGCCTTACCTATTCGAGGTCTTGCGTCATGTAGGTGTCGGGGCCGCGCTGCTAGCCTACACCCAGCTACTGTACGGGGGCCTCACCTCCCGAGTGAGACTCGGCAAACTTGTGTCGGCTCCATTCTCGGTGACCAGCGGAACCAGGCAGGGATGCCCCCTCTCTCCTCTCCTCTTCGCCCTGGCGATGGAACCCCTGGCCATAAGGTTGCGGCGGGAGGGGGAGGCATGGGGGATTCCCATAGGGGGTGTCACTCATTGTGTGTCGTTGTATGCGGACGATCTCCTGATCTACGTCCGTGATCTATCGATTGACCTCACGTCAATTTGGACGACGCTGCAAGAATACGAGGACACCTCGGGTCTCAGGGTTAACTGGGAAAAATCGTCCATCTTTCCTCTGAGTGCTCATGTAGGACCTCTGACGATAACGCTCGGCGCTCAGACATTGAAATGGGAGGGGACGCCCCCCAGATATTTGGGGGTGCGCCTATACCACTCCCCCAGAGACCTCTTTGAGGGAAACCACCAAAAGGCGCTGACTAGCCTGCGCTCAGCAGTGGGGTTCTGGAAGACACTGCCGTTAGCACCTATAGGGCGCGTCGCAATTGCAAAGATGATTATGGTATCGCGAATGCTCTACTACTTCGCAAACCTTCCTATAATCCCACCACGTGCGTTCTTTCGGGAGCTGGACACGCTGTTAGCAGCCTTGATATGGGGAGGCGGCCGGCACCGAGTAGCGTTGCGCACACTGTACCTGCCCACGACGGCCGAAGGCCTGGGAGCACAGTCCTTCGAGTCGTACTTTCTCGCGGCACAACTCCAGTGGCTGTCCCAGTGGACGGCGGAGCGACACGTGGAGGAGACGATCACAGGAGAAGGCAGGGTGCCTCTGCCCGTGATCCGACGAATGCTCTTGCCGGGTTCCAAACCAGTGCGCACGCATCCGCTTCAGGTCACCGTAGCACGCCGATGCATGATGCGGATACACCGCATGTCAAAGGGCCGGCCATTGTATTCCCCCCTACTCCCCCTGGTGGGTTTCCCCCAGCGGAACGGGTACTATACCGCGAGAGCCCTCCAAGTGTGGACGGACCACGGCGTCGCAGAGATGGAGGCACTGTTCCAAGAGGGGCAGTTGAGGACATACGCACAACTGGTGGAGTGGTATGACCTCCCCCAGGGACAATTCCTGAGGCACAGGCAAATACTGGAAAGTAGTGGCCGCTTCTGGAACCCACACAATGGAGAACCCCCGACGCATCCGGTGTTACACACAGTGCTGCGTATGGGAGCGGGCAGTCACCTAATCACCTGGCACTATAAAGCGATCCGGGAGCTGACGGACATCTCCCTGGACAAACTCCGGGAACAGTGGGAAGACGATGCAGGCAGAGTATTCAACGATGCGGAGTGGCGTAAAGCCCTGGAGTCCCCCAAAAAGGTGTCCAGGAACGCACGATTCAAAAATATTCAATTCAATATCCTCCACCGGGCGTATCTTACTCCGGACAAACTCAGCCGGTTTTACCCTGATACACGATTTGAATGCCCCCGCTGCCACCTGGTAGACGCCGATTTCAAGCACATGTTCTGGGCCTGTCCATCCATACAACTTTTCTGGGGAGAAGTGTACCAAACTGTTCGAGCTACAACCGAAATCCCAACAGCCACCACATGGGAGGAATGTGCGCTGGGGATATCCCCGAAGAAGAAAACCGCGAAGGTACAATGGAAGTTTATGTCCTTGGCCATGCTCCTCGCGAAGAGGAACATTGCGATGCATTGGAGGGCCCCAGAGGGCCCGTCTAGACCGGCATGGGCGGGAGCAGTGCTCAAGTGGGGAGCAGCAGAAGAGGAGCTGTTGAGGGAGGAGGAGGCGAAGGGCGCCCGTAAACACCCGATATCTATGGAATGGGCACAACGTCTCATCCTTTTCAAGCAAAAATACGCGTTGGGGGAGGTCCCGGACGCGACACAGCCCACCCCTCGCGCCTCTCTTGCTTCCCCTGGCCGCACCGAACCGGTGGAGGACGCAGACGGCCCAGTGGGCAGGTAGCACATCTAGATGCGGGAACAAGTACGGACCCGTCCCCCCTGCGCCGCGACAAGCGACAACTGACAGACCTGACCCCCCCCTCCCCTCGGGTGAGCCCTAGGACACACCGCACGCGCCCGCCGCCGATTCGTACACCATCTGCCACGAGAACATTACATTCGCCAGCCCCCGCACCTTTACCCGCCTCTCATACATCACGTTCTACGCCCTCCCTCCACCTCCACCTCCCCTCCCCCCTTCTTTTTCCCGGTTTGGGGGTTCCCCCCCCTTCCTTAGGGCCCCCTTTTCAAGCCGCCCCGTAGGTGGCAGTTGCCCTAGTTGACGGCTCACACAGCGTGGTCCTCATTACATGACCTGACAGTACATCTGGGTAAACAGGGAACGCTGCATAAAAAAAGTTGGGGAGGCAGAGCTGACCCTGATGGAGACGGAAGCTGTAGACATGGCTAGGCCGACATAGGCGGGGACCGGGCAGAGCACACTAATGGGGGACACGTCTTGTCGGCCATGACAGAAGACCTCGGCAACTAACGGACTACAGCACCCACCCACTATCAATCGCACAAAGGTTCATGATGATGAAATTAATTGATTGACGTTTTTACCTGTGAAAGTACAATGTATCAAAATGCATGCAAAACCCTAATAAAAAAATGTAATAAAAAAAAAAAATTAAGCAGCGAATTACAGCTAAAGCAGCATTTCCAAAAGTGAGTCGCAAAAGTCCTGGTCTATAGGTATTCAATATTTTAAAAGATTAGCTCGGTTTGTGCAGCAGTGCAAAGGTGCCCAAGTCCACTTTCAAAATAAACCATTGCCAGTGTTCCCAATTACAACTACTTGTGAACCTCCCAATATCTGTTGCTGATTTTTTGTTACTTCACAAAGCCATTGCAGCAGAGAATGGGCTTATTATATTTGATCATGCACACATATCCTACTTGTGAGCGGCTTTCACACAAATTACGTCATATGGATGAGGTTTTACAACCAGAGCTGCCAACTCTGGATCTGAGGAACCAGGTTTGACTCCCAGCATTGGCTCAACATCTTTTGATACTGGGCAAACCAATTAATCTCCTATTTTTATACTCAAATGTATCTGACCTTGTGTAATGTAATCTTACTTTACTTATTGCCCATTATGCAGACTGGCATGTAGGGCAGCAACAAAGGCCATCCGCTTCGGTCTAGGGTAAATTTCTGTACGGTGCCCCAGCTGTGGTTCAGTGTCTTCATTTCTGTTTCCACAGTTCATTTCCAGGAATTCTTTGGCCTGCCTCTCTTCCGATTGCCTTCTGGGGTCCAGAGCAGATCTTTTCTTCTGATGGAATCTTGCGCTCTATTGATGGTGTTTCCTTTCCATATCCATCTTTTTCTCAAACAATGGTGTCCATGCTCTCTTGCATGCATCTGGTGAGTAGTTCGTTGTTGGAGATGAGTTGCAGCCACAAAATGAGCAAGATTCTTATCAGGTTGCTGGTATGGAAGGCAGTTTGGCGATGTTGCTTTTTGTCTTTCACCCACATTATGATACATACAAGACTGTGGACAGTACACAGCTCTGGTCAAGCCTCGTGTTGGTGCTTTACTGAAATGGCCATCACACATTGTTCAACATCTTGAAGGCATTCCTAGTCTTGTTCAATCAACTTTTGTTGTCACTGCCTGCCCTCTATCCTGTCTGATAGGTCCGAAAGCTCTTCAGTCCTAGCTAGACCCTGTAGATACGCCTTCATTAGTGAACGGTTTGGTATGTTGAACGTCAAGACTTCTGATTGTTTCGTGTTAATCTTCAGACCCGCTTGCAGTGCATAGATGTGAAGGTGAGACGTCTTTTCCTGCATAAACTGGCGTGTGAGAGAGCAAGGCTAGGTCATTTGCATAGTCAAGTTCTCCAGTGTAGAGAATAAGGTCCATCTGATGCCTCTGACTTGGTTTTCAGTTATGCATCGAATTACCCAGTTGATGACTAAGCTGAAGAGCAACGCTGACCTCACGCATCCTTGTCTCACCCTAGCTTGACTTCGAAACTATATTCACTATCCATCATCTTGCATGTAAAATTATCATAGAAGCTCTTAATGAGGAGAACTATCTTCTGCTGTATGCCATAGGTTTTCAGGATACGGTCAAAAGCTTTCTCAAAATCAATTAGGGTTGATGTATAGTTGTCTCTGCCACTCTTCACACTGCTCTATGAATTGTAGAGTATGGATCTGATCAACACACCTCCTGTCCTAGCGGAACCCAGACTGTTTTTCTCCTAACTGCCTGACAACAGCATCAGAAATGTGCTGTTTAGTGATTTTCTTCAAGATTTTCTTCGAGATTGAGAGGCGGGTGATTCCAGGCCAGTAGCTACAATTGGGTAATGTTGCCTTCTTTGGAATCTTGACAATGATGTTGTGGCTCCAGTCATCTGGTACTTTCTTTCCCCCCCAAATCGATACGAACAGGGATTGAAGGATCTTGGCTGATATTTCAGGGTCTGCCTTGAACATTTCTGCATTCAGGCTGTTTTGGCCAGGAGCTTTTCTGTTTCTAAGAGATCGGATGGCAGTGACGATCTCTTCCTTTTGTGGGGAGCGCTGTTTAAATTTGGTGGTGGTGGGGCAGTGTTCAAATCTAAGTCTGTCTCTGCTTCTTGTATGTCTGCTTCACATGTTGGTACTGGTCTGTTCAAGACATCCAAGTGTTCGGCCAAGCATGCTCCCTGCTTCCTCTGTTGTGAGTAGTCTGCGCCTTGCTTGTCCATAATAGAGGTGTTGTATGTTGCACACTGACTATCTTTGTGATCTTGAAGAGCTAACGTAATCTGGTGCTCATCTTTAAAAAAAAAAATATATATATATATATATATATATATATATTCACTGAAAAAACCATAGGTTTCACACACGTTATAGTTAGGAATTAGCATTTAAAAAACCTTGCAAATTCACTGAAAAAACCATAGGTTTCACACATGTTATAGTTAGCGGAAATTTTACTGATAAAAAACCAATGAAATTCCCCCGTTATAGTTAGTACAGATAACTATAACTCGCGCGACCGCCACTCTATCACAAGGATGATGTCATCAGTGATGTGATGAGTGATGCCACTGACCATGTCATGAGTGATGTAATATGTGACGTCATGAGCAGTGGATTGCGGGCACGCGAGTTATAGTTATCTGAACTAACTATAACGGGGGAATTTCATTGGTTTTTTACGAGTGAAATGTCCACCTAACTATAACCTGTGTGAAACCTATGGTTTTTTAAGTGAATATATATATATATATATATATATATGTATATATATATATATATATATATATGTATATATATATATATATATATATATACACACACACACATATATATGCGCAAAAAAGGAGCAGAGAACTCTGGGTACTTCCCAAGTTTAGGTGGAGAGCAGCTCCTGTACAGAGCACCCTACAACACCATCGACACTCTAAATTTGCTGACCTCAAATGTCTGCTTTTGTATCAAAGTTTTTAAGCATAGGATTAGCACATTGCCATTCACGCCGAGACAGAAAGAGACAAAGTATTTTGCCAAATACATATAATCCAGAAAGACTACCCAGATCCTTTCACGGCGGCAATGGAAGAAAGTGTCACCGCGATCTAAGTAGGGTTTCTTGGAATTTATTTCGGATATCATTTCCAACAGTGAAAAATTTGGCAACAGGCGGCCGACGCATTTTGCCTTCAACTGGACGATAGAATCCATACGCATAAACAGTCTATTTAAAGTGATATTATGTGCTAGTCCATCACCACTTTTCATTAAAGGCAACTAGAGCATTCATGGTCTTTTCACAAAAACAGTCAAGTTCATACCACCATTTTGTTCACTTAATTTTCAACAAGTGTTTACATCAACCTGCTCAGTAAACTACTACACTAATTATTGTTGAGTACATTTCATTCTGTTTGTTTTTTCTTCACATTAACACTTTGTTGATTACAATTATAGGACAATTTTATCATGATCTTTATCAGTGGCAGACAGTATAAAATAAGATGGTGATATATGCAAGCTTGTTTATGCATTCGTATGAACTTTTTATTACTTTTCAGTTCTATCAATGAACTGCTTAGGAGGTACATGCATAGTGCTAAATGTGCGAGGGACTAATGCCAAAGGCATTTATGTAAATGTACTGAGATTCAGTTTCTTTTGTATTCGAGAGTGCTAGTGCTTGAAACGATGTGCATTACGTGTATATATATATATGTCACATCTCTTCAATGCACAGGATGTTTGATTTTATATGATCATTATAAGAAATATATATATCAAAATTCATTTGGCATGGTTGTGCTGTTGGGGTGGGAGGCGGGGACGGTTAGTTGTGATGTATGGGCAGACACTAGTCGAAAATGGGGGTGTTTACCCAGGTTGGGCAGAAATGCAAAGTTAGGATATTACATTTCAGATTCTTTCGTTCTGTGCAGCAGTCATTGTGCATCATGAAGCGTGGGGGTGATCGGGGAGGGGGCGGGGTGTCTGGATGATGAGCCTATCATTAGCCGGAGAGTCATGGCTGACACTATAATGATGTTAACATGGAACGTTCAGGGGCTCACCTCTTTTGTAAAAAGATAAAGGGCACACACATATCTCAGGCGGCTGAGGGTCTATATTGAATTCTTACAGGAGAGTCACCTTCTTGAGGCTGAAGCTCAGAAACTAGGTTAAAAAAAGGGTGAGGGGGTGTGGCCAAGTAAGATGGCTGACAGGTAGTGCACCGAGTCAGCTCCGGCCCCACGGACTCTCGAAAGCGGCTTCGCGGGGGCTCTGGACCGGCGGAGACCCTGCGGGACGATCGCGGACCGCATGTGGAGGCAAATGTCGCGGCGGTGAGGCTGTGGTGTCCCCGGGACCGGGGGAAAGCAAGCGGTGGACTCCGGAGCCGAGGGCGGCCAAAATGGCGGCTGCGAGCCACGGCTGATCGCCGTGCAGGGCTCCTCACATAAACGGGAGAGTGACCGGAGGCATATCGAGCGGAGCGATGAGCGGTGGTGGCCCTGCAGCATGACGAGGTTTGGGCATGTCGGATGAGACGAGCGGGGATCAAGTGCCGAGCACCGACACCGGCGGACCCACACGGGGTGGCGGCGTCCGCCTCCGCGACGGAGCCCGCAAGAGGAGGAGACGTGCCACCGGGACGCGGTCCGTTCCGCATGAAGGCGATGACTGCAGGTTAGCGGGGACGGCGACACGAAAGGCACTCGCCGCTGGCGCTTCCACCGATTGATGCCTGACCTTAAGATGGCGGCCGAACGAGACTGAGGGTGACACCATACTGCTGGCCCCATAGCGCGCTTGGCTAGGAGGACAGGCGGAGGGGGAGGAGTCAGCTGGCGGTGGTGAGGACCGGTGGCCGGCGGCCCCCGTGTGGACTGCTGAACGACTATCGGCAGGGTCTGCCGGCACCGACGAGAGGGCTCCCGACTCCGAGCCCAGGATCCAGGTGATCGAGCGGAGGTGTTTGGTCGCAGTGAGTTTCTACAGCCGGTGGGGAAGAAATACTGTGGCACGAGGTGGACGCTCTGATGGGGAGGACGTCCCGCACGCTTCCGACTAAGAAAATAGCAGAGCCACAGGAAAACCGCGTGGCGAAGTACTTCCAGACACTGTCCTGCGCCACCGACGAGGGAGGGCCGGGCGGGGGTGATGGGATGGCCCTGACCAAGGATGACCTGGTGGCCACGCTCCGGGACTTCAAAAAAGATCTCTGTGGAGAACTCAAACGGGATCTTCACGCTAGCTTGGACCAGCTGCGTGGGGACCTGACGGAGAAGCTCGGGGATTTGCGCCGGGATGTGGACGCGGTGGGGTCCAGGGTCCTGGAGGTAGAGGAGAAGATGCAAGCCTTGGATAGGGCCTCCTTGGCCTCCCGGGCGGAGTGTACAGAGCTTCGCACACAGCTGGCGCAGTCCGCCCTGAAGCTGGAGGACATGGAGAACCGTACCCGGAGGGAGAACATACGGGTGAGAGACTTGGAGGAAGGCGCGGAGGGTCCGGACCTGGAGGCGTTTATTGTCGGCCTCTTTGGGGAGGTGGTGAACCGGCCTGACTTGAAAATAAAGCTGGACCGGGTACACAGGGTCGGACCACCGGTTAACGGAGAGCGCAGGAGACCAAGGGACATCCTGGCGAAGTTGCATGCCTTTCCGGTCAAGGAGGCCATCTTGGACACGGCCAGAAAGAAAAAGGAGGTCTCGTTCCAGGGCTACAGCTGTTCCCTGTATCAGGACTTATCGCAAGCCACTCTGGTGCGCCGGCAGCAGCTTCGGGAGGAAAACGTGCGCTACCTATCCTTTCGGGCTCAGCTTTGAACGGCACAATAAAAGGCATCATATCACGGAACTGAAGGAAGGTTTGCGCATCTTGGGCCTCCCCGCGGGGGCGGACGACGCTGGGGTCCCGGGGACGTCCGGTGCCGCGGCAGCCGGACTACAGGGGGAGCAATGTCACCGGGCTCAGCGCCAGCGAGGAGGGCCCACCCGTGAGTAGTGGCCGAGATGCTGTGCTGCGGGTTTCAACGGAATGACGGAAGGGCGCACCCTCGGGGGCCTCCCGACAGGAGGGTTCTGGTCCCCTCGCGGCGGTTCCAGGAGAACAGCGACAAGGCTGCGGCAGGTCCAGTGAGAAGAGCGGCTGTCTCTATATGGACACTGAGGTTTTTGTTTTATCAGGTGCCCTCTATCTAGCACGCATGTTGAGGTTTCCGCCGGTTGCAGAGCGAATTGGTTGGGCTGGGAGTCCGTGGGGGCTGGGTCTTGGTTACCTTCCCTGGAACTACCCAAGGTCTGAGGTGTTCCATGGTCGGGTTTCTTTGCTTGGGGGGGTTGGTGGGGGGGGGGGGGCGGTGGGGGGGATGGGCTTGGGGGGGGGGGATAAAAGTGGCAGGCGGCAACGACAACACGGAGGGGGCAATCTGAGGGGTGGTGGGACATCAAGGGGGGGCAGGGGGAGGCAGAGGCAGAGAGGCATTGCGGTCTGGGACGGCTGGACTCACAACATACGACGAGGTGGAGGTTTCCGACTCTACATGGGCGGCGTAGGGAGGGGATAACCTTTTAAGATGGTGACGTGGGCTACATGGAATGTGAAAGGGTTAAATGCACCCCAGAAGCGCCAGAAGATTTTAAAATATATTATGGACAGGCAGATTAAGGTAGTCGCCCTGCAGGAAACACACCTCAAAAAGGAGGACACAGGTCGGCTCAAACATAGGGCATACCCACAGATTTTTCACTCGGCTGCCAACACAAAACATAATGGGGTGGCGGTAATGTTCCACACCTCCACGCCCTTTCAAGTAGTAGACGCGAATAGAGATAAGGACGGGAGGTGGCTCATGCTCAAGGGGAGGCTGCAGGACCAACTCTGCACAATTGCGGTAGTCTACGCCCCGAACCCTGACCAGGCGGCGTTCACAACGCGCATGTTGGATTCCCTCGGCAGATTTGCAGAGGGCTCCATCATCCTGATGGGGGACTTTAATTTCCTGTGGGATGGACACCTAGATGGCTCACGCACTACAGGGGCTAGGACGCCCGTGTTTCCTGCACGAGTCAAAGAGCGCTTCGACTCCCTTGGTCTCCAGGATGGGTGGCGGGCTCTCCACAGGTCAGCGAAAGACTATACTTTCTATTCCCATGTCCACCGGACCTACACTCGGGTAGATTATATTTTCATAAGTCAGGAGTTAGTGGGGAAGGTGACAGGAGCGCAAATTCTCCCCATGTCGGTCTCGGACCATGGGATGGTTCTTTTGGAGTCACAATGGGGAGGGAGGGGACACGGATATGGCAGATGGTACTTCCCTGGGGCCATTTTGAGGGACCAGGTGCGGAGGGCGGAGTTGACGGAGGCCATAGAGACATATTTTCAGGGCAACCTTCCTGAGGACACCTCATATCAAAATACGTGGGACGCGTTCAAGGCGGTATTGAGGGGCAAGTGCATTCAATTGCAGGCGTCACTGCGGCGACAGCAGGCGCTGGAACGGGAAGCGCTGGAGGAGGAGCTCCAGGGGTTAGAGGGTAGACACAAGGCTGCGCCCTCTCGCGATTTGCTGAGACAACTTACAGCGGTGAGGGGTAAATTACGGGCGATTTACAACGCCAGGGCGGAATATACCCTGCTGCGGCTCCGCCGCGCGGGATACGAACAGGGGGACAAAGTGGGATCGCAGCTGGCGCGTAAACTTAGAGTCCAACGGGCAAAAACGTATGTGGGAGGCATTCAGATAAGGCCTGACCAGGTCACGCATGCGGAAAATGCCAAGACCAGACAGAGCCTTTCGGGATTTCTATGGCGCTTTATACAATGGGGACGCGCTGGCGCGCGACCACCAAACGGCGTATTTAGATGGGGTGGAATGCCCCCGACTGTCGTCGCCAGAAAGGGAGAGGCTGGAAGAGCCCATATCGGGGGAGGAGGTGCGGGCTGCCATAAAGCGTCTCAAACTCCATAAGGCGCCTGGCCCGGACGGCTTTACCGCCCAGTTTTACAAGCACTTCGCAGATGAACTGGTCCCACAGCTGACAGCCCTGTTTCGAGTAGTGGCGAAAGAAGCACGGGTTTCCAATTCAATGGCGGAAGCGATGATTACGGTGTTGCCCAAACCAGGCAAGGACCCGCAGTCGTGTGCGTCCTATCATCCCATAGCCCTCCTGAACTTGGACGCCAAGCTCTACTCCATGATCTTAGCTAGCCGCCTGGACGACCTGATGCCCCGGTTGATCCACCCGGATCAATCTGGCTTCATTAAAGGGCGCCAGACGCACGATAATATACGGCGAACGATCCACATCATTGAAAAAACTGTTAGATTCAAAATCCCAGCTGTGTTGGTCGGATTAGACGCCGAAAAAGCGTTCGACCGCGTGGATTGGCCCTTTCTATTCCTGACCTTGCGGAAATTTGGGTTTGGGGACCCGTTCATAGGCATGGTACGAGCTAACTATTGCCATCCTTCCGCGAGAGTGATGGTTAACGGGATGGCGTCCGAGCCCTTCCGACTGACTAGGGGTACTAGACAGGGGTGCCCGCTGTCCCCCCTACTCTTTGCCCTCAGCATAGAGCCCCTCGCACTTCGCGTACGTGCGAATGCACTCGTTAAAGGGATACGGTTTGGCGGGGAGGACCACAAACTCTCCCTCTTCGCTGATGATGTCCTGCTGACCTTGGGGGGGCCCAGTCTCTCTCTCCCCGCAGTCCAGGGGGAGCTACAGGACTTTGAGAGAGTAGCGGGCTTCAAGGTGAATATGACCAAGTCCTATATATTGAATCTCACACTCTCGAATGCGGAAATGGCGTTGCTGAAAACCCAGACGCCGCTTTCCTGGGCAAGACACTCTCTACAGTATCTGGGGGTTCAGCTTACGCCGAAGATTTCGGGGCTGTAAGGCGCCAACTACACCAAAGTCTTGCCGCAATTGCGACAGGAGCTAAGGCGGTGGAAACCTCTGTATATCTCTTAGATGGGGGGAATCAATGCGGTAAAGATGATGGTACTGCCCCAGGTCCTATATCTGTTTCAAGCGCTACCGATCCCGCTGGAAAAAGCGTTCCATCCGCAGCTGAAATCAATGATTACGCGGTTTGTGGAGGAGGGCGCGGCTCCCTTTTACGGTGCTTCGGAAACAGAGGGCGGAGGGAGGAATGGGCTTACCGGACTTCGAGCTCTACTACCAAGCGGCCCAATTGCGGGTCACATTGGAGTGGACGGCTCGCGAATCAGAGAAGCATTGGCTTCATATGGATCGCGCGATCGCGGGCAGGTCTATCTGGGATCTGTTGTGGAAGCCACGGAGAGACAGGCCGCCGAATGCCTACCTTAGCACGCCTACACGCACCACTTTGGAGGTATGGGATAGGGTCACGCGGAGAGAGGGGTGGACGGCATTCCCTTCGCCTTACACCCCGATACATTTTAATCCGGCCTTTCCACCCGCTAGAGACGAGGGTCCTTTCGACCAGTGGCGTGACGGGGGATGCCTGAAGTTAGCGGACCTGTTTGCAAACGGGGCGTTCCGCACCTTTCAGAATTGTAGGGGAGAATTTGGGGTTCCCGAGAGCGAGCACTACCACTATCTACAACTAAAACACTGGGCCTCGCAGCCACTGATGAGGGAGGCGGGATGTCGAGATCTCACCGACATGGAGAAACTGGTACTGACTAAGGCGGGCTCTATGAAGGGGGCCATTTCGACTCTCTATCGAATGTTATTGACTACACTACACACGCCCAAGGCCAGGTACATGGGGTTCTGGGAGCTCCTCTTGGGGAGAGAGATCGCTGACGCGGAGTGGAGGGGACTGTGGCGAGACATACCTAGGCATAACTTATCGGTGGGCTTGAGGGAGGCACACTACAAAACAATATTTGATTGGTATTTATACCCCACGAAATTGGACAGGATCTTCCCGGGGACCTCTGCACTCTGCTGGCGGGGATGCGGCCTTCTGGGGGATTTCAAACATATATGGTGGGATTGCCCCAGCATTCGCCCTTTCTGGGAAGAAATCTTGGCGCAGATTAAAGATATTTTAGGCTTCACAACCCCCGGAAGGATCGAACACCTGATACTAGGGCTTCGGGGTGAGGATTGGGACGGAGTGTCCAGGGCTGACAAGGCTATTTGGTGGCTCTGCGTGGGGGCGGCTAAGCTCACAGTAGCGGCGGCGTGGAAAAAACAGGGCGCTCCCGCTTTATCGCTGTGGCACGCCCGACTGTGGCGCCTGCTTTGGTTGGAGCGCCTGGCACTGTGTTTCCGGGATGATCCCTCAGCCTTTGAAGAGTCTTGGGGTGCACTGTTGTCTTACCTGTCAAAGGGCCTACCTGCGGCAGTCTATCCGCCTACTTTGAGAGCTTTGCGTCTCTTCCAGTCCTGACAGGGAACGGGCATGGGGAGGGATAGGGCTCCACGGCTCACAGGAGGGGGCTTCCGGGGGGCCCTGCGCTACCCCAGACCAACACTTACCTATACAGATGCGTTGCAGCTGCCACGGGGGGGGGGGTGGGAGGGGGCGGTTGGGGGCTTGGGGGGAGGGGTGGGGTTTTTGGAGGGGGGGGTGATTTCCAGTGGCTGGTCATGGAGCATCTGTACCACTTATGGAGCAGCATATGGACATTTACGGCCGGGGACACCCTGTAGATGATAGTTATTGTATGGTTATCAATGTGCACTGATAATGTTGCTGTGGAAAAAATCAATAAAAACGAAATTGATTAAAAAAAGGGTGAGGACAACTTTACTCCTCTACTTATTCCTCCTATACCCAAGGGGAATCTATTTGGGTGGCTTCAGGAGTTCCTTTTTTTCCCCATCTCCTGGGGCAGGTGGCGGATGTAGAGGGACGTTCTATATTGTTGCATGGTATACTGAATGATCAAGAGCTATGCTTGCTAAACGCCAATGCTCCTAATATTGATTATGGAGAATTCTTTGGGCAACTAGAAGCTGAGCTGATTCCTTATACTGGCTTGTCAACTGTTTGAGTCGGGAGACTTTAATTGAATTCTGGATGGGCAACTAGATAGGAAACCCACCCGGACTGGGCATGAAGCCTCACATGACGGCAGGGTTTCAGGAGGTTATGGTTTGGCTTAAGTTTGTGGAAATGTGGCGGGAACTTCACCTCGCAGCACAGAAATATTCATGTTACTTTCCCACACATGGTACTTATAGTAGACTAGACCGCTTTCTCCTAGCTAAAGACGGGGTTCTTGATGTTGTGAAAGCATCCTATCAAGTACGATTCCTTTCCGATCATGCTCCCCTGATTCTAGGCTGTGGCGTGAGAAGTTACTGATCCAGTATTCCCCTGTGGAGGTTCCAACCCGAGGCCCTGGGGGACCCAGAATACGCTATTGATATACAGGACACACTCCAGGGCTACTTTAGCACGAACTGGACCTCCACATGTTCTCAAGGCCTGGAATGGGAGGCATTAAAAGTGAACATTAAAGGGCCGAGCCTTGGTAAGATGTATGGTATTAGAAAAGAGCTAGAACAGGAGATGGGGGACAAGTAAAAACAACTGGTAGAACTGCACGTTCGGGTGCAGGGGCGGGGGAGAAGAGATATTGCTGACTGAGGCTTAAATGGCTCTGACAGATGTCTGTGATAGACTGAATTGTCACGTCCAGAAAGACTACCAGCTAAGTTTCCATAGAGACCAATATTGGCTTGGCTACTTAAGAGACAACACCCCCACCCGCAATTTTTACCTTGCGGGGACCAAATGGAGCACTGATCATGGATCAAACAGCTATTACCCAGCTCCTGCTCATCATCTGATTGGGGTATATACTGACCCGACCTCGGTGAGCACACTGGGGTAGAAGAGTTCCTGGATTGGGTGATTGTCCCTTGGCCTGATGTAGTCCCAGGTGGAAGGACACGGTGAAGTCATAAATCTGAAGGAACTGAGGGAAGCGCTCTGGGACATGGTAAGGGGAAAATGTCCGGGCCCTGAGTGACTTTCAATTGATTATTATCAGGCCCATTCAACTACACTGCTCCCGGCTCTGTTGGAGACTCTTTTGGAGGCACACAGACTAGGAAAACGCCCAATGCACACAAGGGAGGCGGTTATACTTATGCTTCCGAAACCAGGTAAGGACTTTGTTGACCCGAGCTCATACAGACCACTTTCTTTGCTGAATGTTGATGTTAAGCTGCTTGCAACGGTCATGGCTCATCGGTTGGGTCGAGTTGTGTTGCACCTGATACATGAGAATCAGTGTCGTTTTGTGCCAAGGAGGGGCTCCCACATGAACCTAGGATGACTCTCACATGTAATGCATAAAATTCAGGTGTCCGAATTTCCAGCTGCCCTGGTGGCATTGGACGTAGAAAAGGTTTTCGACACCCTCTCCTGGTCATACCTCTGGGAAGTTTAACGTCATATGGGAGTGGGGACTGTGTTCCTGTTGTGGGTCCAACTGTTGTATAGCTCACTCACTGCAAGAGTGCATTTGGGTGCTGAAGTATCAGTCATTTAGAATTGGAAGGGGTACACAGCAGGAGTGCCTGTTGTCGCAACTCCTGTTTGCAATGGTGATGGAGCCACTGGCGATATACCTGAGGCGGGCACTTCCTTGCCCCTTTTGTCTTGGACACATATGGATTAATCTAATCTTTCCAGAAAAATCTAGATTGCCAGTGGTAGGATATTCATCTGCAGAGCTGACTTCCGAGCTATCAACAGTTTCCGGTATCTCTTTATGGCCAAGAGTCATGTCCATTGCTTCCATGCTTCTCATGGTATCATACTTTCTTGCGAATGTAGAGATTTTCTCAATCATGGAATTTAATCGGTCTTTATTGAACTTTCTAGCTTTTCTCATTTTTATTTCTCATATGGACTTTCTTTTCCATTTGTTGCAGCACTTATTTTAATTCTTGGTTTTATGCTTCTCCAGTTCTAGTTCTAATTAATGAATGTTTGTGACCGCTTTTTCTAATTTTCTTAAAGCATGTATAATGGGAATTCTCATTAATTTGAATAAGCATTCTGTTGTAAATTTTTGCAGCTCTTTACAAGATCATCATCTAGATGACTTAGCGTAGGCATTAGGAGGAAGGGTGTGGGTGTGTGTGAGTAAAGAACGAAGGAGGGAACCGTGGGTTGTTCCCAAGTTTAGGTGGAGAGCAGCTCCTCTATATGGAGCACCCTACAACGCCACTGACACTCTGAATCTACCCACCTCAAATGTCTCTTTTTCTAGCAATGCTTAAAGGCTCTGCTGTAAAATTGACAAAAGGACTAGTCCCTTTCTAGCTCGCCATGGATGGCACTTTGCTAATCCTAGACTTAACTTTGGTACTGCATTTGTTGAGGGACCTGAGGCACCTGTCCTATTTGGGGATGAGAAAGTACCAGGAGCACACTCAACATGGTGGTGGAGCAGCACTTGTTCTATAGCTCCTTAGCAAATGAGTGCCTCTACTTCCTTCTGAAGGAGACGCTGGTGCTCCCAGGAGAGTGTGTGTCTGCGGGTAGGGATATTTACTCCAGAATTGGAACTTTCCAAGATTCACATGCTTGAATCATTCCCCGTCGTCATGATGGGAGTCCCCGGTACTTAAAATAGTAGTAGTAGTAGACTTAAATGGTCATAATATACTAATAGGTATAGACTAAAGTTCTAGGCCTCTTAGTTTAATAGCCTATCAAAGTCCTCATAAAGAAAAGGACCACATTTTTGCCCCAACCAATCAACATCAAACGCCCTCTAGAACACTCCTGAGGGAAGCTCAGAGCCTCAGATTTTCTACCACACGTTGTGCTAGGGAGTCTCCTCTGAGCTCTGCTCAGCTTTCTCAAATCTGATAAAGGATTTTGGACTTTTTCTACAGGAAAGTACAATTTTATGATCTTTTCTAAAACATCATCTTCCTGTTTTCCTACTTTTGGTGGATCTTCATTGTATCTGGACTATGTCTGACAAGGCTAAGAAGGCTCTCTTCAGAGAATGTGTCACTTGCCTGAAGAAAAGAGTTCTTGTCGATGATCCTCCCAAAAATTTCATTTACTGCCTATATCCATTACATAAGGCTTCAGAATGCAAGATCTGTCATACTTTTTCAAATAAGACCCTTCGAGACAGGGAAGGACGTCTTCTCATCTGGTTTCAGAAATTGAAAAGTAGATCAGACCCTGTGTCAGACTCCGAGAGTGACCAGTATACCTCTACAAAAACATCTGTAAAAAGGGAAAAAGATTCATCCCTCTCCATGAACCGCCAGATCAACGCCGTCGCCTCCACCAGTTTCAACTGCCTGCGCATCCTCCGCAAGACCTTTAAATGGATCCCCCAGACTGCAGAAAGACTGTCACCCACGTGCTCATAACAAGCAGACTGGACTACGGCAACGCCCTATATGCCGGAATCAACAAAGCTCTACTTCACAAACTCCAAACCATCTAGAACGTCGCAGCCAGACTCGCCCTAGGAACACCACGCCAGGAGCACATGACCCAACACCTAAGAGACCTCCACTGGCTCCCCGTCGAGAAGAGGGTCACCTTCAAACTCCTCACCCACGACTACAAATCCCTCAACATCATCGGACCCAAATACCTCAACGAGAGAGTATCCATCCTACCCAAAAGGAACCTCCGCTCCGCCGACCTCGCCCTGGCAGAGGTCCCCTGCATATGCAGAAACAGAACAGGCGGGACAGCCTTCTCCTACATCACAGCCAATACCTGGAACGAGCTCCCCGTGAACATCAGGCACGCGCCGAGCCTGCACACGTTCAGGAAAGACCTCAAGACCTGGCTCTTCGACTGATCCGGAGCTGAAAACCCCCCTCCTCCCAGCGCCTTGAGACCCTCACGGGTGAGTAGCACGCTTCACTAACCCTTGATTGATTGATTGATTGATAAGGAGCCTGCTAAGAAATGCGCCAAGAAGTCCTCTTTTGAATCGTTCTCTGAGAGCAAAGGCTCTCATAAAAAAAGAACAACAATCAAAGGCTGTTTCAGAACCAAAAACACCTTCTACGGAACTTAAACTGACTTTTAGAAAACCTACTTCTGATGTTCCGTCAGGGAGTTCTCAGTCAGTGAAGAAAACTATTCTAGTTCTGTCTACGACATGAGGATGTATTTCTGGCACATCGACGACATGTTCTATGGCTCTCTCATCATGGATGACTACCTTGACTTCGTCAATGTGAAGTCCAGTTTCATCGGCCATTTCCTTAATATCTCACAAGTAGGTTGACACATCGCCAATGAAGCACTCGTCCTCGACGCTGAAGCAGACTACGTCATCAAAGAAAATACCATAGACGAGGTCATCCTTGACATCACCACTGCCAACAGAAATAAGGTCAACGACGCAGCAGCGGTCGGAGAGGTCATCACCGCCGTCGAGTGCACCACCGTCGATGGAAAGGTTGCCGTTGATGAAGATAAAGTCACCTTCGTTGACGAAGTCTCTACCATCGACAACTCCACAGGTGTCGACGAAGTCCCCTCCGTCGACAAAATCATCCTCGTCGACATCACCTACGGCACGTACATTAAAACCTGTGGAAGAAAACCCACCGCCGTTGACGCATCCGTCGACAAAAGCTATTTCTGTAAAGCTGACTAGGCCAAAAAAGATTCTGGCATCAGAAATCCCGCCTTAACACACCTCATCCAGTAAAATGACTCCTCTTTTACACACTCACCTTTTAGAGGAGGGTGTTTCAGAAAAAGATGGAGTTTCTGAAGAAGAGGGAGAAGAAGAAGGCCTCTTTGGGGGATGTATATAGCCCGTCAGAATTACACGTCAAGTGCCAGCCAAATGATGATGATGATGAGGATGACCAGCGATACTATGGTCAAGTCTATTTTACCCTGCCTGAACAACATCAACAGTACCATGAAGAAATGGTCACAATACCATCTGCATTACTAGCAGATTTGCAGTTTATGCTGAAGGATTATAGACATCGCTTCCCACCTTCGGATCTGTCTAATATACCGCCTTCTCCTCCTCTGGTGACATCGCCAGCAAGAGTTAATGTTCCTATGGTGCTCTCAGTGCTGAATACTCCACAATCTGTTCCCCTCCAGGAACCAGCCCCTTCAGATGAGGAAGGGGAACTCCATGATACAGCTTCTGAATGGAATAACTATAGGATGTTTTCACCAGCCTCACCAGCCTCATCAGTACCTCCTCCGGTAGATTCCCCACCTGAAGATATTGGGGGAATTCACAATTTGTTGGAGCGTGCAGCAAAAAGGTTTGCCATACCAATGCCTCACAAGCAAGCGGACTGCTTTTTATACAACTTTAAAGAAACATTTAGTAAGTCAGTTAGAGCTATTCCCATAATTGTTTATATCTGGGAGGAAGGTGTTAGAATAATGAAGAACGCAGCCTCTGTGCCAGTGGTGCTTCCACGTCTGGATAAAAAATATACGACAACTGATGATGCCCCAGCGTGCCTCACAGGGCACCCAAAACCAGACTCAGTAATGATGCAAGCTGCTCAACGCCGCTCAAAGAATCCTACGGTGCCTCTTTCTGCACCCTTGGACAGAGAGGGCAGACGTCTAGCTTCTATTGAAAAAAAGATTCTCGTAAATGTCAGCTCTAACGGTAAAGGCAGCAAACTTCTTGACAATCTTAGGGCGCTATGATCGCCAAATGTGGTCTGACATTGCTTCTTATATTGATCAACTGCAGGAAAATGTTAAAGGGGAGGCAAAAAGATATTGCATGAAGGAGAGAGAACATCAAACGCAATAATAGATTCATCGATGGATGTTGCTGTAACAGTTTTTAGATAGCTAGCTGGAGCAGCAGTTCTACGAAGATAGGGCTGGCTTAAAGCCACCTCTTTTCGTCCTGAGGTTCAAAACAAAATATTGGACCTTCCATATGATGGAGAGGCTCTTTTTGACAGCCATGTAGAGGAAGCCCTTAAAACCATCAAGGCAGACACATACACTGCCAAGTCGTTGGGGATGCTGCAGTTCAGAAAAGCTCCCTTTCGGGGGTCAAAGGGTAGAGGTCAACCTTCCTATAGAGGAGGATACCAGCAGTACAGTTATCCGGCATATTCTTCTACGTCACAGTCATACAGGTCTCTGTACCAACAACGACAACCGCCTCAGATATCCTATGTCATAGCATATAGAGGAAAGACATCACGGGCCGGCAAGGACCCTAACCGCCGCCAATGATATACTTCTGGCTCCGGCTCCAACTCTCAGTTCAGCAAGCCAATCTTTTCAATCTCATCCTACCCGCCTGGGAGGCAACATTTCACACTTCCTCCACCAGTGGCAAACCATTACTACGGACCAGTCGGTTCTGCGCCTGTTTCAATTTGGACACACTCTAGAATTCACCCTAAAACGGTCTACAAACCCTCCTCAAGCCTCCCACCACAAACATCTCAGTGCTCTTCAACAAAAGGTACAAAGCATGCTGAACAAAGGGGTAATAGAGAAAGTACCATTCTCAAGCAGGGACACAGGTTTTTACTCCCGTTTCTTCTTAATCAAAAAGAAGTTAAGGTAGTGAAAACAGATTCTGGATCTTCGAAATCTCAATCTGTATCTGAAAAAACAATCTTTCAGAATGATAACGTTGCAAGAGGTACTGAAGCTCCTGAACCAACAAGATTACATGACAACATTAGACCTCCAAGACGCCCAATTTCCATATACCTATTCACCCAAAACACAGAAAATACCTGAGATTTGTGGTAGCCGGATGCCAGTTCAGAGTGCTCCCATTTGGCCACAAGTCTGCGCCCAGAATTTTTACGAAGTTTCTCGCTCCGACTGCAGTATTTCACAGACAGCGGAAACATCAAGTCTTCCCGTATCTGGACAACTGGCTCATCAAGGCTCGTCCGAGTGAGAAGCGGGAGCGTCCACAAAGCCTGCACAACTCACTTCAAAAGTTTGGGTCTGACTATAAATCATTAAAAATCCAATCAGAATCCGTCATAAAAAACTGTCTTCCTAGGAGTGCAATTGGACCCGGTCTGCTTAAAAGCATATCCGGGAGAGGAACGTCAGCGGTGAATTCTTGTTCTGGCAAATTCCAACAAAAGAAGAAAGTCTCTTTCGGTTCGACTTTTCAAATTTCTTTTATTGATGATGCCGTCATGCATACCACTGATCCCGTTTTGTCGTCTCAGGATGGGCCTATTCTCGGGGGGCGCTCGACAAACAGTGGGTACAGTCAGTAGCCTCCTTCGACGACATTATCAGAGTAACTCCACGTATGGTGAAGGCCCTACAGTGGTGGTTAGACAGAGACCATTTATCTGTAGGAATGTCCTTGCATTAGGAAGCCGCACCATTAGTGATCACAACAGATGCGTCCTTAGAGGGATGGGGAGCTTACCTTCAAGTGCTCCAAGTAAGCGGAAATTGGCATCAAGCTCAAACTCAATCTCACATAAATGTGCTGGACTGAAGGTTTTGCATCTAGCTCTCCAGGCTTTTCTTCCCAGGATACAGAATTCATCAGTGCTAGTCCGAACTGATAATACCACGACAATGCCCTATATAAACAAGCAAAGTGGCACGAAATCTCTCCATCTCTCCAAGGAAGCTCAAAAGTTGTGGGAATGGGCCATAGCTCACAATCTGCCGTGAGCAGAGCATGTTCCAGGACGAGAAAACAAGATTGCGGACACGCTAGGAAGACTGACATCATCGTGTCACGAATGGGAGCTGCCCCATCAAATCCTGAGGAACATATTCCTGCGCTGGGGCCCACCAGACTTGGACTTGTTAGCAACTCCCCAGACCTGCCAACGCCGGTACTATGCAAGTTGGCATCCCCAACAAGGGTCATGGGGAATGCCTTTTTAATTGCATGGTCCGGCATCTTTGCTTACGCTTTTCCTCCTATTCCTCTTCTTCCAAAAGTTCTGAGAAAGATGAAGATCAACCCATGCAATTTGATCCTAATCACTCCGGCGTGGCCACACCAAGACTATATACGGAACTGCTTCCCCTATCACAGGTCCCTCATTTCAAACTTCCAGTTATTCCTGATCTCCTGACCGTGAACCAGGGACAGATACTACACCGGACTTCAAGAGCCTGCATTTGTCAGCTTGGCTACTGAATACAATGAGTTGAGACACTTAAGCATTTCTAGTGAATGCTGCAATATCCTGGCCAAAGCTTCGGGTGGACTGTACCAACAAGACGTACTGCCTCAAGTGGAAGCGTTTTTGCATCTGATGCCATCGGGAGAGTTTACATCCATGGTCTTCCTCTCCAGAACAAATCCTACCTTACCCTTCTGCTTTTTGCAAAATCAGGTTTGGCACACAGTTCAATAAAAAATCACTTAGCGGCCATTTCTCGTTACAGAAGATCGTCATCTTCACCTCTATAGTCGCCTAGAGTAATTAAAGAGTTTCTCAAAGAACTCTTTCAAGTGTTCCCACCTGTAAGACCTCCACCACCAGCCTGGCAACTGAACACGGTTCTCTCACAATCAATGAAATCTCCTTTTGAACCGATTCACAGTGCAGAAATCAAATTAAATTCCTATAATGGAAGTTGGCTTTACTACTTGCTTTGACCTGAGCCAGACGGGTCAGTGAAATAAAGGCTTTTGTAATAAAGGAACCTTTCTTGCAGTTTAGGTCAGATGGAGTTCTGCTACGAACAAATCCGAAGTTCATTCCCAAGGTGCCATCTGATTTCCACCTGAACAAACCAGTGGCACTTAAAACTCTCTTTCCGAATCCTACAACAACAGCAGAGAGAACTTTACATTCAATGGACGTAAAACGTTGCCTGAAGTTTTATTTAGCTAGGACAAAATCTTTCCGTAAGACCTCTCAACTATTTGTGGCATACAGTGCACCAAGGAAAGGTTTCCTGCTCTCAAACAGAGTATTTCCAGGTGGACTGCAAATGCAATACAATTTTTTCATCAAAAGGCAGGCATACCTCTGTCTGCAAGTGTCCGAGCCCATTTCACAATGTCAGTGGCAACATCTACAGCTTTATTTACAGAAGTGTCACTTCTGGAAATTTGCCAGGCTGCAACGTTGAAGAATGGACACGTTTTCACCCGACACTACTGTTTGGATTCATCAGTTCTCAATGACACAGCAGTGGGTCAGTCAGTACTTTGGCATCTGTTTCATTAAGGTGAGCCACTCCCTTCTACCCTCCTACCTATTTTCAACTGTATCACATTTCCATATATGTGACAGTGCGGGACATGAGGAGGACTATAACGATAAGGAGTGGTGGACTCCCAGACCGGTCTCACCTCCTCTTGTAACCCCACAGCAGGAGGACTGGTTCCCCTTCATGGACCAACAGCAAGGATCGAGACCAGAAGGTGCAGGTCCCTTTAAGTGGAGCGAAGGCTACGAGACGCTGTACCCGCCCTCCTATGACGTCACCGAGTGGGAGCAGCCAAAACAGGAAGAACCGCACAGTGAGTCGGACGGCGTTTCCAGGAGGAGTGTTGGAGCGGAGCGGAGTGAACGAGGACGAGGAGAGGAGCGGAGCGAACAAGGACCAGGAGAGGAGCGGAGCGAAGAAAGAGGAAGCGAGACGAACTTCGGACGGCCAGGAGGCCCAGGACACCGCGCTTCGCCCAGCCACGTTCCCAGGGGAGGAGCGTGGCTCGGTCAGGTACGTGACCGAGTAGCGGGCTGGTTAGGTAAAGAAGGCAGACCGCCGGTGTAGGAGAGGTGTTTCCCGTGTTCCCTTCCCTTAGTCAGCACTTGAATAGGCACAGCGTGAGGGGAAAAGGGGTCAAAGCACTGGTGGTAGTCTTTCCTCACACCCGGTCCCGGAGTTAGGGAACGAACCTAGCAACACGGTCCCCTGACATAGCCTTTTGTCTCTTTGTTTCCTTCCGGCTGGGAGATCGCCTTGCTCCGGGGAGATCCTGCCCATGTACCGCCTGGTGTCTGGACGGAATAGGAAAGAAGAGGAGAGAAGAGAGAGTAACAACATCGAGAGCCTAAAGAACTGTAAAATCATCTCGAACACTGGCTGACCGTGTATCTAGAAAGCATTACTTGGCAATAAAACCCCCTTTAAAACAACGTTGTGTCCCGCCTGTCCCTGACACTCCGTCACACTGGTGTCAGAAGTGGGATATTCCATCATACTCCGTCAGCAACACGATGGAGGCCCTCATACAGCACTTGGTGCAGGGACAAGAAAAGCTTGGATGGGCCGTGGAGCGCCAGATGACGTCGGCCCAGGCGGACAGGGAAGTGTTTCAGAACACCGTAGCGGCACAGCTAGAAGCCTTAAAAAAACCCTCTCCCGAGCCCGGGAGAGCAATGACCTCGGAACTACGACCACATGGGCCCCATCCAACCGGTATCTCCTTACAAAAGTACGTGCCAGGGGAAGATCCGGATGCCTTCTTAACAAATTTCGAAAGGGTAGCCAGGGCCTGTGGCTGGACCGAAGACAAATGGCCTTTCTTTCTCGCTCCCCTGTTATCCGCAGAAGCACAAGCGGCATATCAAGTCGCCAATCCCACAGGAGCGACTCCCTATGCGGTTATCAAAGACATCATTCTGGAGCATCTAGGGCTTGACGCCGAGGCCTATCGTCTGCGGTTCAGAAGAGAAAAGGGCCGAGTAGGAGAAAATCCAAAGACACTATACTTTAGATTAAAGATGGCTGCGGATAAGTGGCTACAACCCGAATCCAGTTCCAAGGAAGATATTATGACCCGAATCTACTTAGAACAGTTCTTGGACACTTTGCCTTACGGGACACAGAGGTGGCTCAGACAACATTCGAACCTGTCCGTGGCCCAGACCATCGAGATGGCCACACAGTTCGGGCGAGCCCAACCCAGATACTTTCCTGGGGACACTGAAAAACCCCCCAAAGGAGGTCCTCTGCCTCGGGCAGAGCGAAAAAACCAACGTGCGATTGAGGGGGGGCGACCCAAACCCGCTCGCCTGGACCCGCCTGTGTTCCAGGGACCGCAATGTTATGACTGTGGAGAATGGGGCCACATAGCACGTCTATGCCCCAAGAGACGCACAGAGGAACCCATGGAGGTTGGGTACTTGCCTAAGGCCGTGATGTACTCGGCGGAGTTGGGGACCTCCTTTCATGTACGGGTAACAATAAATGGGACCTGGGTACGAGCCCTGTTAGATTCAGGCTGTAGACAGTCAGTGGTAAGGAAAACTCTAGTACGTCCCCACCAATATCTAGCACATAAGACCGTCCACGTCCGCTGTATCCATGGGGACGTGAAACCATACCCCCTGGCTTTGGTCCCGATAACGCCCCTGAGACATCCCACTCAAAAGGTAAAGGTGGGGGTAGTAGAAACATTACCTGAGGAGGTTATACTAGGGGTAGACAACCCGGGGTTCTTGGCCCTCTTTAGAGAAGAAATCCAGGGAAAGAAAGAGGTCAACCCCCCAGCTTCGGCTATGATTAGTCCCGATCCATGGATTACGGACCGGAGTTTTCGGTTTGCGCAGTCCAACGATCGAACCCTTTTTAATGCATGGGAACAGGCCCACCAGAACCAAACCCAGGAAGAAGACCGGTTTCCCCGGTTTATCATCCGCAATGACTTATTATATAGGGAAGGAAAAGAAGGGGAACCGCCCCAGCTATTGGTGCCCCAGCCCTTCAGGGACCAAGTCCTGTTCTTTTCACATAGCCACCTGACCGCCGGCCACGTAGGAAAGGAAAAGGCCACCTCTACTGTTCTACGGCACTTCTATTGGCCGGGGATTTATAGAGATGTAGAGAGATATTGCAACACCTGCGAAACCTGCCAGAAGAGAAGTGACTACCACCCGCCCCCGGCACCCCTGAAGCCCATGCCCATAATAGGGACTCCGTTCGAAAGAGTTGGTATGGACCTGATAGGCCCCCTTCCGCGTACCCGTAAGGGACACATCCACGCCCTCGTAATAGTGGACTATGCCACGAGGTTCGTGGAGGCCTTCCCGCTGCAAACACCGAATACGAAAGCCATTGCGGACAAACTGGTGGAACTGTTCGCCAGAGTTGGATTCCCAAAAGAGGTGGTTACAGATCAGGGAACGCCCTTTACGTCAAGATTGATGAAGGAAGTCTGTCGCACCCTCGAGATCGGTCAACTGCGCACCTCAGTCTATCACCCACAGACCGACGAACTCGTGGAGCGATATAACCGAACATTGAAAAACACACTGAAGAAAATGTTAACCGTGGAGGGGAAGGAGTGGGACAAAATGCTTCCATTAGCGTTGTACGTCATCCGGTCCCAAGTGCAAAGCAGCCTAGGTTGTTCGGCTTTCGAACTACTGTACGGCCGTCAACCAAGATCCCTCTTGGAAATGACCAAAGACGCATGGGAGACCGAAGATAAACAAGATCATCAAACCCTATTGGAATATACCAGTCAGCTAAAGTCCAAAATAGGCAAGCTACGGGATCTGGCTTTCCTGAACTTGGAAAGAAGTCAAGAAAAACAGAAGAAGTATTATGACAAGGGGACAAAACTACGGAGGCTACAGCCGGGAGACTGGGCGTTAATCCTCCTACCCACCTCTAGCAGTAAATTCAGAAAGGAGTGGCAGGGTCCCTTTCCGGTAAGACATAAAATCGGGGACACCACTTACGGCATACAAGTTTCTCCAAAGAAAATTCAAAGCTACCATATAAACCTGTTAAAAAAGTGGATCGGCCCGCCTCCCCGGGCTGCCCATTTTTTAGTACCCACCAACAACAAGTCTCAAACAACCCTAGACGAATTAGTGGTAAATCCCGAGCTCACCCAAGAGCAGAAGAAAGACTTGACGGATACCTTGGCGCCGTTTGCAGCCATGTTCTCCAATGCCCCGGGACGGACTGACGTGATAGAGCATGGGATCGAGACCCTACCAGGCCGAATCATCCGACAGAAACCATATAGGATTCCGGCGGCTAGAAGACAGGCCATCCAAAAAGAAGTCCACGAGATGTTACGGCTAGGGGTGATAAGACCGTCCTCCAGCGACTGGATGTCACCTATCGTGATGATTCCAAAACCCGATGGATCCACACGATTTTGTATGGATTTCCGCGCCTTGAACGAGATATCCACCTTCGATGCATATCCTATTCCGAGGGTGGACGAACTCATAGAGAGGATAGGAGATGCCCGATATATCACGACCTTTGACTTGACCAAAGGCTACTGGCAGGTACCTTTGAGAGAAGCCGACCGGAAGAAGACCGCTTTCTCTACGGAGCAAGGATTGTTTGAATTCACGGTCTTACCCTTCGGTTTACATGGGGCTCCCACGACTTTTCAGCGATTGATGAACACCCTCCTTAAGCCGTATCCCACCTTTAGTTCGGCTTATCTGGATGACATTGTCGTTTTCAGCTCATCCTGGACCGAGCATTTACACCACGTGTCCATCATCCTGAAAACCTTACAACAGGCCGGCCTCCATGTGAACGCCAAAAAGTCCCGGGTAGGTTTCCAACGGGTCAGGTATCTGGGGTATGTCCTCGGCGACGGAGTCATAGCCCCCCAGGTCGAGAAAATCAAGGCTATAACTGAAACCCCGTTTCCCTCTACAAAGAAACAACTAAGAGGCTTCTTGGGCCTAATAGGGTATTACAGAAGGTTCCTACACCGATTCGCCGAAACGGCCTCACCCCTAACGGACCTCCAAAAAAAGAAGAGCCCCAGCAAATGGTTAAGTCACACCAGCGAAGAGGCGTTACGGGCCTTTCAGCAGCTAAAAACCTCCATAACCACCTCCCCTGTATTGGTTTCCCCTGATTTCACCAAACCATTTATTGTAGCCACAGACGCCTCAGACACAGGGATTGGGGCGGTTTTGTCTCAGCTAGGGGAGGACGGGGCGGAACATCCCTTATTGTATGTGAGTAGGAAATTGTTCCCCAGGGAGCGTAAATACCCCACAATAGAGCGTGAATGTTTGGCTATTAAGTGGGCGATTGAGAAGCTACATTATTACCTGGAAGGCAAACCCTTCCTCCTGTACACGGACCACGCCCCCCTCCGGTGGATGTACAGGAATAAGAGCCAGAATCCCAGGATTCTACGTTGGTTTCTGTCCCTCCAACCATTCTCCTTTACGGTGTGCCACCGGAAGGGCAGAGACAATGGGAATGCGGACTTTCTGTCGCGCTCTGTGTATCTCCCCGAACGGGAGAATCCAGGGGGGGAGGTATGTGACAGTGCGGGACATGAGGAGGACTATAACGATAAGGAGTGGTGGACTCCCAGACCGGTCTCACCTCCTCTTGTAACCCCACAGCAGGAGGACTGCTTCCCCTTCATGGACCAACAGCAAGGATCGAGACCAGAAGGTGCAGGTCCCTTTAAGTGGAGCGAAGGCTACGAGACGCTGTACCCGCCCTCCTATGACGTCACCGAGTGGGAGCAGCCAAAACAGGAAGAACCGCACAGTGAGTCGGACGGCGTTTCCAGGAGGAGTGTTGGAGCGGAGCGGAGTGAACGAGGACGAGGACAGGAGCGGAGCGAACAAGGACCAGGAGAGGAGCGGAGCGAAGAAAGAGGAAGCGAGACGAACTTCGGACGGCCAGGAGGCCCAGGACACCGCGCTTCGCCCAGCCACGTTCCCAGGGGAGGAGCGTGGCTCGGTCAGGTACGTCACCGAGTAGCGGGCTGGTTAGGTAAAGAAGGCAGACCGCCGGTGTAGGAGAGGTGTTTCCCGTGTTCCCTTCCCTTAGTCAGCACTTGAATAGGCACAGCGTGAGGGGAAAAGGGGTCAAAGCACTGGTGGTAGTCTTTCCTCACACCCGGTCCCGGAGTTAGGGAACGAACCTAGCAACACGGTCCCCTGACATAGCCTTTTGTCTCTTTGTTTCCTTCCGGCTGGGAGATCGCCTTGCTCCGGGGAGATCCTGCCCACGTACCGCCTGGTGTCTGGACGGAATAGGAAAGAAGAGGAGAGAAGAGAGAGTAACATCGAGAGCCTAAAGAACTGTAAAATCATCTCGAACACTGGCTGACCGTGTATCTAGAAAGCATTACTTGGCAATAAAACCCCCTTTAAAACAACGTTGTGTCCCGCCTGTCCCTGACACTCCGTCACAATATAGTAAGTTGGTTATTGTCTTTAACGCTTATGGAAGTTTTTTCCTTTACTATTACTGGTATGGTTATGTCTTTTATACTGTTTGATGATTGCCTGCAGGCTACACTGCTCAGATTCCTGTTAAGCTTCAAAACTATGGTAAATGTGCTACCAAACTGCTTGCTAATCTGATTCAAGCATGTGAATCCATGAAAGTTCCAATACTGGAGTAAGAAATAACTTACTTACCTGTAACTGTAGTTCTCCAGTATTGGAAGCTTGCATAGATTCACATGCGACCCACCCTCCTCCCAAAGGGGGAAGCTCACCTTATATGTCTCAACAGATGGTATACAGCACTTGTGCTCGAAAAGCTGAGGCTCTGAGCTTCCCTCAGGAGTGTTCTAGAGAGTGATTGATGCTGACTGGTTGGGGCTATATTTTGGTCCTTTTCTTTATAAGGACTATGATAGGTTATTAAACTAAGCGGCCTAGTCCGTCTTTAGCCTATACCTAATAGCATATTAGGACTATTTAAGTCTACTACTACTATTTTAAGTGCTGGGTACTCCCATCATGATGACGGGGAATGATTCAAGCATGTGAATTTATGAAAGCTTCCAATACTGGAGAATTACAGGGAGAACTACAGTTACAGGTAAGTAACTTATTTCTTGGTGGGGTTGAGGCAAGTTCTATAGCAGTATCCCTGCTTGGTGATGGAAATAACCGACTGATTGGAGGTGATCCACATCCAACAGGCCAGAAATCCCTGTAGAGGGAGTCACTAATTAGTGGTGTCGGCTGAGTTACCTGTGGCACCTCTGCCTAGAATTACTGCCTCCATAACCTACCAGTAAGTAGCCCAGTGATGGTGTCTGTTGGTGCTGATGCCTCTGGTAGGATGTAGATGCCTTAGGGGAGGTTGTTTTAGAGTCCGCTCTATAGTTGGACCTTCAAAAGGACCACTGTGTAAAAGGCATTTAAAGGGCTCCCATCACCTATGCGGTGCCCGTGTCCTTTCTGATTTTTTTCCGGCATCTCATCAACCCGCAGTCAGAAGAGGAGCTCACCTTCGAAAGGCAGGTTAAGGAGATTCTGTTGTACCTCTGATATAAAACCAGAGACATGCCGCAAGGCTTGTTGTCGAATCAGGACACTATAGTTAATGCCCCGTGCTGTGGTGTTAGCTGCGCCTAGGGTACAGTGGATGTTGCTATTAGAAAGTAGCTTGCCTACGAGACAAGCTAGTGCCCCCCACTTTCTGCACTCATTTGGTAGATGCTGCCGGAGCCCTTCATTCGCATCCTAGTAAGCACGGTCATAACGTCTAAGGAGCCCGATGGAGTTTCCAATTCCCCATTAGTTTGCACGCCGCATTGATATTTACATTTTCTTTATTCAGCGGAGGAACAACACCAGTGCTCTGTGCATTAGCGAGCTTTAGCACTGTATGTACCATCAGGAAATCAGGTGTAAATTGGCACCTCATGTACGTTGGGTTTCAGAGGGTGATGCCTTGTTTTTATAGGTTTCAGACAAAGTTCTTAGCCTGCCTTTAAGCACTGAGACATACTGCACTGACCTTGGGGTCGAGGAGAGAATCTCTACAAGGAAGTCCTCATCCTCCTGATCCATTTGAAGCTCTACTTAGTGTAAGGCTTCGGTCCTGCTTATAATCTCATTATATGAGAGGGTATTGTAGGAAGAAGATGGGTTAATGGGGTAGAGGTCTAGGTCTTTGTCTACAGGTGGGTCAATGGTATAATTGTCCCCTCAGTCACCTCCAGTCCTCGGGTCGAACGATGCCTTGTATGATCAGCGGGGTACAAGAGTCTCCTCCCCCATAAGAGGTGTGAGAAGTTGGCCTGGCATATGCTGTCTCCTAGTTATAGGGACACCTTGCACCGGTCCAATTCAACTCTTATTGATGATAGGTTTAAGACAACCTTTAAAGAAAGCTATCCTAGTGGTAGCTGTGGAGAGCAGCCTTCAGGCTAAGTCTTGAAGGAGTGTTAAGGTTATTGTTTTACAATAGATAACCTCTTGAATGACCAAATGAAAGAGTAGCCCACACAGGTATATATATAAAATATATGTATTTATTCTAGACAGAATCCCACAGTCTCTTTATGAAGCTGTGGCAAAGTTACAATTCAAACAAGCATTTATAAACACAATAAATAGCACAGGAATCACAGGGCCCCAGGGGGGGACCAAACCATATATTAAAAAAGTGGTATAAGAACCACGACAATTCTACAGACAATGCCTAGGGCATTTAGGATCGCTGGCCCCTTAAGAATCCACCCCAGTTTATGAGGAAGGGGACCCACGGGAGGCGCGTGCAGTGGAAATAGCTGCTATCGGGATCTCTATTATAGTCTATGGAGAATGTCGCGGTTGAAATTACACAGATTAAAGTCACTTCTAGCAGGAGTACAAAGTTAAAACTTTAGACTTAAGCTTTTGAGGAGCCCACTACCATGAGAGTACCGAGGTACCACTGTTACCTGCCCCAGGGAAGCCGGGTGCATAGGTCGTTTTCGATGTCGGGTCGCGGGCTGATTTTCTATAGGAAAATGTTCAAAAGTGCTGCTAGCCAAAAGCGTTGATGATGCCGTGAAGATCAAAGATGTGAAGATTGTAGAGAAGAACCTGAAAGCAGAGGGGACAGAGTCTGGGTCACGGGAAAGTGACCAGGAGGCTCAAAGCAAAGAGCCCTTCGATGTCGGGTGCTTCAGGTGGAAAGTGGTGTAGTTTGGATCTGCAGCCACGGGCTCCAGGAGGCTTCAAGGAAGGCCAGCTTCTGGAGGGCGACTGTCCCACGTCGGATGAGGGTCGCTGCGGTGTTAGTGTCCGGATTGGATCCACTAAGCATTGGCAACCGCAACCCACGCAAGATGAACAAATCTGCTACAGTACAGACCCACGAGGTCTGGGAGAGGTCTCCTTTGGAGAGACTGTTGAGCAGGCCTGGAGCAACCAGGGGAACTCTTGATTGTTGAAATAGACCTCCGCTGGGGCCCACAAGTCGAGAGACAAGGGACCGCGGGAGGCAGCAGTTTGGAGTGCGTAAAAGGGCACTCACGGGCCACCGGAGGGGGCTAGGGCGCTGGTCTTTGGCACAATTGCTGTAGAGTGGTTGGCTCGTAAACGGGCCAAAGCACAACTTCCCCACTGGTCAGGGTTGTGTGCTACGCAAGAGGTGGCCGGTGTCCTGGGGTATTGGGGATCTCGGCACCCATGCGGTCCACGGTGCCCAAACTCGTTGAGCACACTCACTGGCCTCTGGGATGCGCTGGAAACCCACCTCAAGGGTGCTGGAAGTGGTCGAAGTCCGTAGGAGCAGCGAGGTTCCAACCGGGTCACTTCCAGTGTTTCAGGTGCCTGCCAAACAGGGGGATAACTCCTTTATCCCAAGGGAGATTTCTTCCGTCAGCTGGGCAGCAGCAAGTCGAAGGTCAAGACTGTAAAGTTCAAGATTAATCTGAGGCTCTGGGGCCACGTTATTCTCCTTTATCCCCAAGATTATGGGAGTGTCCAGAGTAGTGTCCACCAATGAGTGGTGAGGCGGGAAAGGGTGGCTACACCCTCTCCCCTTTGTGCGTTTCCCGCCTGGGCGAGGGGCAGGATGCCCCTGAACCGGTTCCAAGCGGTGTATGCAGAATGAAGGCTCTGCAGCTGCCTACGTGCAACTCTGAAAGGACATTTCGTGCACCCACTCTGTTCCAATCCACATTTTCCTGTCTGGGGAGATGCTAGCACCTCCCTGCCACAGGAGCCCTATTGTCCAGCTGGCGAGGCTGGGGTTTTCCCCAGCAACAGCCAGCCAGAGTCGTGTGGGTGGCGGGTAGTAGCCATTTTGTACTACATGTGCACTTTTAAATTGGTGTCTCAATTCTGCCGCTTTTCCCATATCGCCCCTCTAGCAGGGGGGAATCGTACCCTCATGCCCATGGCTGGACTGGGGGTGTGATTCCTACATGTTTGACACCAAACACGATATGGTTCTGTGTAGCCATTCACAAGTTATCCCTTTATCGCGATAGACTTATAATGCGGTTAAGAGTATATGGTATGGCTACACTACAAACAACCCAGCAATGATTTTACGAAGGTTGCAGGGAGGCCCTACTCATGTAGGGGTCCCCCCTCACACATACTTCAGCACCCTGCCTTGTAGGATTAGCAAGGCCTGCCATAGGGGTGACCCATGAGAGTATATGTGTTGTATTGGGGTGGGATATAGGGTACCTATATCCCTGTAAGGGGTGTTAGCACCACCTTACCCAGACTACAGTAGTGGTCTGGTGGTGTCAGTTTGTATGGCTGTCCCAGGGTGGCACAATAAGTGCTGCAGCCCTGGTAGGCCTACTGAGGGACCCATGCCCTGGGTACCTAGGGTACCATCTACAAGGGACTGTCAGGGCATCCTCAGCATCCAATTGGTTTGTACCTAGGGTACTTCACATTAGTTTTAGGGAGAAAGCAGATAGGCTGGGGTCCTGGATAGCAGGATCCCAGCCAGGCTAGTCAAAAACCACTCAAATACCAGGCAAAAAGTTGGGGGCAACCATTAGTCAGATTCCACCTTCCTACAAGAGGATTGTGGTGATCCCTTTGGTGAGTGTGTTAGAGGAAGCAGTGGTGGAGGAAGTGGGGGAGGAGGAGGTGGTGCCTGGTGCGGGATTAGTGCCCCTGTCACAGTGTTTTCTCATCTCAGTTAGAAGAGAGGCAAGCTCCTCTTCAAAAGTCAGCTTCCATTTTCGGGATAAAAAGTCTTGCTTCCCATGGCAGTGGCTTCGTTACAATCCTCCCTGTCTAAGGATGGATGGCGAAGCAGCACGTTTTGGTGTCCTGCTCCTCCTGGAGCCACATCAGGATGGGCTGCTCTTGGTCCTCCAAAGCCAAGAGGACTTTGGGCGCCCAACGCTTGCAACGCCGACGCAGGTTTTTGTATTTCGATTGAGTTTTCAGACCTGAAGGCATCTTGAGAGCTGAAGCTGGCTTCGAAGGCATTGTCGGTACATATGGCCAATGCAGGAGGGGCTGTTTCTGTGCCGGCCGTTACCTTGGACTTGGCTTCAAGGCATTGGTTTGGTTTCCGGCCATGCCCTTCAGGCAGCGCAGACTTCAGGGCTCTATGTCCGAGCCTCACTAAGGCAGAGCTCAGCCTGTTGGTGCTTGTGTGAAGGTGGGTGTCGTACTCACAGTCGACATCTTCTGTTGGTCAAGAGGCAATTCCTCTGCCTCAAAGTCAGAGTGAGAGCTCGGGTCACGCCTGAAGCAGAGGGCCTAGTGGTACGCCGTGTATGTGGAGCTAGGCTCCAATCTCCATGGTACCGGAGCGTCTTTTTGGATCGGAAAGCGAGGCAGGCAGTGTAGGATGCCTCGTCATGTTCTGGCAAAAGATGTGAGTTAAGGACCCGATGGTGATCCGCCCACTGGTATTTCGAATGGCATTGTGGAGAGTATTGTAAAGGAGTTATTTACATTACAGAGTCTGCAATATTAGTAGAAGGTATGGCTTAGGGGCAAGTGCCCCAAAAGGGGTGGTGGAAGGAACTCTGATGTCGAAGTTGACAGATATGATTAAGCAGAAGATTATTTATGCGGCTCGGGTGGAAGACCTGAGCGGTACCAATGCCTAACAGCAGAGGGCATCAACTGAGAGCTTGCAGGCTGGACTTCCAAACAAACAATTGAGCCAATGCCCATGTGCATTGCCAGTAATAGGTGGAGTCACCATACCTCGTGACTTGAAGAATTCTGTGAAGAAAACATGTTGCACACGTCTGAGCTCAACACTAGATGGCAAGAGTATGCACATGTGTATCTACTGCTACACAGACCACAAACAAATGAATGATTTTTGTTTTTTTAGGGTGCTCCCACAACATGCCAAATGTTGGAGATGCACAGGGAGCCCCAAGCTACTCACTTAAACTGGGTGTACTGGGTGCCTCTGAAGGCAGTTTTTTTTTTAAACAGTGGGTGCCCCAGTACCCACAGTATGTTCAAATGTTGGGGTTTGCAGGGGGAGAGCATATTCGGTGCTCCCACTGGGCTGAGGCCAAGTTGTATTCCCTGCCTAGGACAATGCAAGCAGGGAATTAAAGTTATATTCTTCACCTGCACTCTCCTGAGCAGGGAAGAGTAGTATCCTGGGGATGGGGTCCCCGGAACACTGCTTTGCTCTAGTCCAGGGTCAATGGAGCCCCAGGGGATGGTGAACAGCTCGAGGGAGGTGGGGGGGGGGGGGGGGGGGGAGTGTTTCAAGCATCCCTCACTTACATATCAACGTTGGCCCCGGGGCCTTGTACAGTGTCTGGGAGGGGTAATGCTGCATTTCCTCCCAAACAAACCATCACTGCACCAACCCACTGGGTCTGGGCTCTAGCCCAGCCTGGTGGACATATTTTTTTAAAAGGTGGGTCCCGCGGACCTGTTCAACAAAAAAGAGAAAGAAAGCACCCACCAGGTATAGGGGAGAAGAGACTGCCCCTATACGTTTTTTTCATCTTTTTACAAGACAGGGGACTGACTACTGTAGTCCTACAATGGCTGCTGCCATATCTTTGTTGATTGGATGGCAAGCAATCAAATTTTACCCTTTTGATCTGTTGGATCAGCAGATCCTCTGCGGCATCATATATACACACAATTTGAACCTTACATTTCTCAAAAACTACTGAATGGATTTACAACAAATAACAAAAGCATGCTTTCTAGAGCAAGAGCGAACTTTCTGCCAAATGTGGTTTAATTCTGCTTTTTTGCATAATCGCTGTTTAATTTTCCAATGCAAAATTGCATGGGGCGAACATGTTTTTGGATCCCTTTTTTGTCGGCCCCAGCAACAAGACATTCCAGGAAGAAGCAGAGGTGGTTACATTTTTGCTTGTTTTAAGCTTTGTAAAGATTTGTCAAATTGCGCCATAGCTATAAGCAAAACAAAAAATGCTTTCCTAATGGAAAGGTAGTTCTAACTATAACTGCCCAGTGGGGACAGCCACTTGGTTTTATAAATGAAAATCCTGTTCTGTGTAGCGGAGTACAGCCGTGCACCAAACTGAAGGGGGCATTGGCCACATGGAGCTGGCTTGCTCTGTAATGATAAATCATCAAAAGAGGCGCAGACAATCCAAAGCTGCTATATATCTGCCACAACAAATTTCAGCAGTAAAACCACTGGTATCAACACCAAGAATTTTTAGAAGCCTTGTGGTTTTCTTGAACGGATTCCACATGCCTGCGCTCCATGCTGCAAAGTGTTCCAGCTCCAGATTCCTGTGAAGTTCACCATCTGCCACTCTTACGGGCAGGTCAATATCTTGGCCAAATTCAGATATGGACTGGCATAGCCAAGGCTGTGACGTTCCCCCCCCCCCCCAAAAAAATGATAAATCGCTCATGCCTCAAGTCCATTGAAGCTAGGTGGCTGACAAAAGTTTGTTGATTTAAAACTTGGGTTGTGGTTCTAAAATGTTTGGGAACCACTAATCTAATTGCATCGCAACCGTTCTTTACACCCTATCACTTAAGAGTTTTACTATGCACAGCTCTGTCCCATTACAAGCCATGTTACGCACCCACACTTCAAAATTCCTGTCGGGTGCACTTGCGCACGATCACACACACCCCTACCCATCGGGGGCATGCCACACTCTCTTATTAAATCTCATGCCCTTCAATACTACCTGCTACAACATCTCTCCTTTCTTCACCCTTTTGTTTGCTCTTCTATGTCCCACAACCCTCTCTCACCCTCCCCACTTTCCTCTGAAACCCTTTTTACATCCGCGTCTCCACCTTCTTGAACTCTTCTTGCCTCTTCCCACTTTCCCATTTCCTAAATTCACCCACCACTTCGACCTAACCGCTTTAATTTTCCTCTCTCTTTCTTACATTTGCCACAACTTCTGAGCTCACGCACTCTCTGTCTGCACATTGCAGACTTCTGGACTGCTTCCATTTCAATCTCACCCATTCACACACCATATCTACAACATTGCTGTCTTCCATGCTACAACTGTAGTGGTTATAATATCTATTATATAATTTCCTCTTCCACATCTGTTCTGCCTTCCCTTCTAGAGCAGTCACTCTTCTCAGAAGGACTATTGCATACTATTCTACTACAGACACGGTATCTAAACGGGGGAATACCAAGATTAATACAATCAAAAAGGGAGGTAAAAAAGATGGCATCAAAGAAGTAGAGCCCTGACGCCAGGTATAGAAATCATTAAATCAGAGGAAATTTAGGCTGGGAATCAAGAGAACCATTGACAAAAGGATTTTATTAGAAAGAAAGCATGTTGCAACTTCACAAACACTAAAGCACTAGATTTGGATTAAAAACCTAGAAACAGGGCATGTAAATCCAGAATAAAAGTAGTATGGAACAATATGTGGAAACTAACTGCACCTATACCAGAAATACAATACCTGAGAAAAGAGGAATCTAAAGCACCACCATGTCCAGTTTTATTTGCCTTTCTGATGGGTTAGGTTTGAAAGTGGTACAACCCACAGACCTAGGGAACACCACTGTTGTAATAATTTCCATCATTCAAAACCACATCACATGCACTCACTCATGCCGGGGGACGGTTTTAACCCCTTCTCACACCCTCCAAATCCCACCACCCTGGCCAAGAATTTGGAAAATGCTCATTTATGCAAATACTCAGTAATGTAACATAGTAACACAAGAAATTTCAGTGGCATGGCAACAATTATGAAAGTCTAACTGAACGGTTTGGGGCTCTGCATCAACTTCAGGGAATTTAATGTTTAAAAAATACAAGATATGTTGAGTTTATCAACATTTGCATAAGATACCCGAATACATGCCAACAGACCAAATTTGAGTGGGAGAATTCCAATTTCTGAAGCAAAAATAATTTTATTTTACCTGTCTCCTGCCTGAAATTGCCTGTTTCAATTTATGTCAATGGGGATATGCATCTTCCCAGTTTTTCTAAACTCTTCCACTTACTAGTTGTAAAATGCTGGCTTGAATGTAACTGGTCTGGGGTGTGGAATAGTACACTGGAGGAGCAGCTGGATGATGTACCCAAACATGTGGAGAGTTATCAGTCAGGGGGCTTTGACAGACTGAATCGTGTTCACAATGTCCAAAGAAACCTGAAAAGTATCAAACTCAGAGAATATCGAAAAACAACAGTGTAGTGTGCAGCATAAATGTGAGAAAAAAAAGAGGATACAAACAGCAAAACTGTTGCGTCTTGCACTACTCTGGGAGTTTTGCTGTAATAAATGAGGCACAATTTATTCAATATAGTTAAAGACATTAGAAACATTGCATGGTACACCAACAGTTTATGACCTATGCATTTCTTCAGTGAACATTTTGTATACCAATGTATAAAGTTCAACATACTTACCACAAGACACATCTTTCCAGCAGGATTTTTTCGTCTTCTGCAAAAACTTGTAAAGATCATGTTGAGTAACTTTCAGCTAATGTGAGACAAAATCATAAAGAAAAATTAAGTAAAAACTCCTAAAAATCTGAAGAGTTATATACTTTGTGAAAACATATTATAGGAGCATCCCCTAGATTAAACGTATCGAGAAAAGGCCAGTACTAGCAAGTGACTATTTAGATCACTTTTAAACAAAAGAGTTAAACTATAGGAGTGCACAAATAAAAGATTACCTAGCTTCGGTAACAATCTTTCTGATAGATTGTACTGACGGTCAAATACTTCATCTTTTGAACATAGCAGGCATCAGACTGGATCAGGAAACTTTCTGTTAGACTTTTTGGTCTCCTGTTTTTGACCTAGTTTCTGTTGGTTTTAGGACTGTGGGCATTGTACCACTGCTATTCAGTGCTAAATTGCACATGCTCTCAATGTAAATTGTGTTCATGGATTGGTGTTTCCATGATTGGATTATTTCATTTACTACTAAGTCCCTAGTACAGTGCATTGTGTGTGCCCAGGGCCTGTAAATCAAATGCTGCCAGTGGGCCTGCAGCACAGATTGTACCACTCACACAGGCAGCCTTTCAAAGGGGTCTCAGACCTGCAACTCCAGTTTTTACTGCAAAGTCGACCTGGCAAGTGCAACCACTTGCCAGGCCCAAACCTTCCCTTTTCTTACATGTAAGGCACCCTTGAGGTAGCCCCAAGGTGCCCCCATGGGTAGTGTGCAGTGTATGTGAAAGGTATGACATGTACTGATGTGTGTTATATGTTCTGATAGTGAAAGAATGTGTATTTAGTATTTCACTACTGCAATGATACCCGTCCCATAGGCTGATGTGGGAGTTCCTTTGTAACATCTTACAAGCTTAACTTTCTGTTGGGACACAATAGAGAAATTGAGTTTTGGGTTCCTGTACTCAGGATTTTAAAATACATCTTTCAGCAAAGATGATTTTTATATTCTGTGTTTGAAAATAGCACTTTTAGAAATGGGTATTTTCTTGTCGAACCATCTATGTGCCTCTGCCTGTTGTGTATTCTCTCTCTGGGTTTTAGACCGACAGGGGCTGGTTTGTGCATTCACACTAGACAGACATCAGGGGGGTGGTGGGTGGTTGAGGTGTGTCATGCCTTTACTGGGTGACTCAAAGCCAGGCAGAATAGACCGGGCTGCATTTAGAGTAGTGGTAGTTGTTGTTGCTTGCACCTGAATGGACTATGTCTGTCTTCCACAATGCTGTCTCCACCCCCTGGAGTGAGCCTGGTCTGAGCCAGACAGACCTGGATTATGTATGCCAGTTGAGCTTTTTTTGTGCCAACTTCAAAGGGAAATGTGGTATAAATATTGGGGCCCAGACAACTGAACTTTAGATTACTGCTGGACTAAGGAACCTGCCAGTAAGAAGAGCTGTGAGAAGAGACTACCACTTTGTTGTGTGCTTTGTTGGGTTGGCCTGCAGTTGCTGCGTCTGTCATGGGCAGGGAAAGGACTGGACTTTTCTTTCTGCATTCTAAGTATGTCCAGGCGCTTGACGTAGAGCTTGTTTTCTGTTGGAAGTCTCAGGGGAAATCAAAGACTTCAACATCTTCTGGGTACCGGCTTCTGGAACTGGATTTTTCAGCTGCCACAGAGGAAAAGGGTACAATGGCGGCGTCAACGACTCCGCAGCCGGCTCTGTGACCTGAAGGGACAGCAGAGGGCACAGCAGCACTTCGCACCTCAACCCTGGTCTCAACGACGCCGCCATCCGATGCCACCACCGAGTCACTGCTTTCACTGTGACCTGTGGGCACCGCACTTTGCACCGCCTCACTTCACACCACCGCCTGGGTATCCCAGAAGATGCCGCAACACCGTCACCGATGTTGAGAACCTGAAGCACCAACCTGCTTCGCACCGCAGCCCTGGTCTCACCGACACCACTGCTCCAAGCTGACATCGACGCTGTTGCCTGCACCGTGATTTGGGGGCAACGCTTGTAGGTTACTCGACGCACCTTCCTGCCCCACACCGCAGCCTTGGCCCATCAATGCCATTGACTCCAGATCGTGAACCGAAGCTGCTGCCTGCACCGCAACCTGTGGCTCCGCACCCTGCATTGCCCCTTCCCACCGGCGCCACTGCTTGCACCATGACTTGTCAGCACCGCAATGAGCACCCCCCTGCTCCCCATCACAGCCCTGGTCTCACCGACGGCGCTGGACGACCATCACCGAGCCGCTGCCTGAACTGTGACTTGAGGGCACCACACGTCACACCACTCTGCTCACAACGCATACCCGACTGTCCTGACATCAAACTCACAGAGTTCGACCTGCAACGTGTGAAACTTCAAGGGCCCCACGACTCCTGCACCGACTCACGAAATCCAAAGCCGCTACCCCGAAGCTCACTGCAAGATCTGACGCCCTGCATCTCCAAAGGTACTGTTTTACAGGTCTACCCAACACCGTAGCTGGCCAGAACTGTTGGATGTGTTTGCCCACAATGCCTTGATATCCCTGGACGGAGCTACTGACTTTAACCCCTTCGGTGCTCATGACGGAATGGTTCCGTCATGACCCACGGTTGAGCTGTGCTCATGACGGAACCATTCCGTCATGACCACACCCGCGCAAGATTCCGTCAGCACAGCGGCGGAATCTGCGCAGCATCGAAGGGGTTAAGGAACAGTATATAAAGTCTATTATTATTTTCTATATTATTATTATTATTATTAGTATATAAAGTCTATTGTTGCTATTGTGGATTACTGTATGGTGGATTTTTGTTGTTTTGGTCTTCTTTCACTCCAAAAATATTAGATTTTTTAAAAAAACTGGTGTGGTGTCATTTTGTAGGGTTTTAACTGTATTACTGTTTGTTATCTGCTAATGCTTTACACATTGCCTCTGTGAACACCTGACTGCCCGTGCCAAGCTACCAAGGGAGTGAGCAGGGGTTATTATAAACTTGTAATCACCTTATCCTGACAAGAGTTGTGGATTCTGCTTGGCTTAGGTGCAAACCCTACTCAAACAAAACTCCCATTTTTAAGAGTTTCCAAAAGGTGTTCTACGCCAATGACAGGTGCTGGCTGCGTCAGCACCGTAAACTATGCCACAGTAACATCACTGCAGCAATAAAGCACCCATCCTAGAGTGCAGATGTCAACTTACGATCAAATTAGTATCTTTGTGTTTACACCAACGAGGCAAGCAGGATGACTGTGATGTTAAATCTGATACGAAGTACAACAAGATAACTTGGAAGTAATTATTATTAAATGACCATACTTCTATTGGGGGTGGGGGGGGGGGGGGGGGAGGATTTGTGCGTTATCTGTTAGTGAGAGTCTAAAGGAATAATCTCTATTTAACGTAAGTAACTTTTTATTCTGAAGGATATATCTACCTGCAGAATTTATTATCCTTTGAGCAGTTTCTCAAACAGTGGCCAATCCAGTAGAAGGTTTTGAAAGAATGTTCAGACAAGACAGAGTGCAAAATGGCCCCTTTTTTATTTCTGAATCCAAGCAGTAATATATGGCAGGATACTCATACTGCTGCCTTCCAGATTTCAGCTATAGCGACTCCCCTTGCCAAGGCCTAAGTTGACACATCAGCAATGATGGAATATACACTTATGCCCTCTGGCAGTTCCTTATCTGCAAGGGCATATTATATCATGTTACACAAGATAATCAATTTTAACATTCTCCTTTTTTTAACTGCTTTGCTCTTCCTGCTGTCTGTGCAGCTTATAAACTGTCTGTACTAAAAGTCAGACGCACGGTCAACGTAAAAGCAGAACGCTCTTCTGGAACTCAGCCTATGCAGCCTCTCTTCCTCCATGGTAGGATGTGGTGGAGGATCAGAGAAGTGTAGACCAATGGACTGATCTAGGTGGAGAAAGGTCAACATCTTTAGCAGATGAGCAGCTCTGGTTTGAAAAATCAACTTTGAGGAAGAGACTTGAAAGTGGGGTGATGGACGAACAAGTTAGTTACTTACCTTCGGTAACACTCTTTCTGGTAGACACCATCTAACTGCAGATTCTTCACCTCCTAATTACCCTCCAGGTGACAGACTGGATCCGTAAACTTTTCAGCTGTACCTCTTCGCACTACTAGGTGGCGTCGTGCAGCTTCCCACTCACGCCGCTCCAGGTAAGGATGTGCAGGACCTTTACAGGTGCCATTCCCACACGTTAACTTCAGTTGCTTTTGCGACTGTCCACGCCCCAGGCACAGATCCCCAACAGCAAGTTCATCATGATTAGTGTGCCAATTCCTTGACTTGGCATCTTATTAAAGGTTAGAGTACATCTCACAGAACAGAGATCACTGGAGGGTCAGTGAGGAATATGTGGTTAGATAGAGTCTCTACCAGAAAGAGCATTACTGAAGTTAAGTAACTTCTTCTTCTCATAGAGACATCTAACCGAAGATTTCTCACCTTATGAATGGATACCAACACAGTACATAATAGGTTGTGGGACTGTGGATGAATTGAAACCAAAAAGTCCTGTAAGACTAAGCAGGCAAATGCCCCTCTTGGTGAACCTGGTGGTCCAGGCAGTAATGCTTCATGAATGTATGGCGGGACACCCACGTAACTGCTTGACAAATGTCCAGGACGGAACAACAAGTTACTTACCTTCAGTAACACCTTATCTGGTAGAGACTATATCTAGCTGTAGATTCATTACCATAGAATTATCCTTAGGCATTAGACTGTATTTGGAAAATATTTCTTGAGATGTACCCTAGCGTGCCAGTAAGTGGTGTCGTCCGCACAGGAGGTGGCACTCACAGTGTCTATAAAGGAGACGCCCTAAAGAACAAACATCAGATACTTTTCGTTATGTTCCATGCCAGGAGCGTGGAGCTATGAAGCACCCTGACCACTGGTGAGGAAAATTAGGTCCCTAAAAGGGGAAAGCCCTGTCCCTAGCAATCCATTTGCAGAGCGGGGAGGATGGGTGGGTCGGTAAGGAATCTGCGGCTAAATAGAGTCTCTACCAGATGGACAAGTTACTTATCTCCGGTAATGCCTTAACTGGTAGACACATGATCTAGCTGCAGATTCCTTACTTCAGAACTTCCAGGTGTTAGGCTGGATCCGGAACATTTTTGATAGTCGTACCCCTGCACGCTGGGTCGACTTTGCGTGACATCGTAGGCGTCGGGTTCATCATTGTGACATCCGTGTCGTCTATATACATGCCACCTCGGCGCGCTGACATCACTACTTTTCATGACTTTCAGCCAGGAAGTGAACTGACCATGGAGTGTTAGAAAAAGAACTAGCGCCCTGAAGGGGAACAGCCTTGACAATAAAAACTGATCTGCAGTGTGGGGAGGATGGGTGGGCAGGAATCTGCAGCTAGATCATGTCTCTACCAGATAAGGCATTACCGAAGGTAAGTAACATCTGATAGAGACATGTAGTCACTTGGTAGATGTTGAGGACTGGAACAACATGCTGGAGAGCTGTGGTGGCTGCCTTAGCTCTGGTGGGTGAGCTCTAAGGCCTTCATGAGGCTATTTCTTTACCAAAGTGTAATAGATTTTTATGCAGGAGGTAAACGTAGAAAGAAGGATCTGCTTGTACGGCCCCCACCCCACACTTTTTGCCTGGTGTTATGCTGTTTCATACTAGTCTGGCAGGGATCCTGCTAATCAGGACCCCAATCTCTGTGCTTTCTCCCCTAAATTGGCTATGGTGAGTACTTAGGTACCCCCAGATTGGTTATTGGTGTACCTTTATAAGTCCTGAGTATATGGTACCCAGGGTATAGGTACATCAAAGGTCTACCATGGACTAAAGCATGAATTATGCCACCCATGCGTGACCACTCAAATTGTGACTACAGGCCTGCCAGTGCAGCCTGTGTAAGCTGGTGCTAGCACCACTTTAGACAGATATAGGTTTCCCTATGTCTGAGGTCACTACACTTAAAACACAAGTTACTTACTTGTGTAACGATATATCTGTAAGAGACATTAGTTAGTGATAGATTCCTTACCTTAGAATATCCCCAGGTGTCAGACTGGATCTGGAAAGTTTTTGTCAGCAGTTCCCCTGCGCGTCGGTAGGCATCGAGATGACGTTGCTGGAGCTACTTAGACGCGCTGACGTCAGTTCTGTACGCGGCTTTCCGCGCCAGGAACGCAGAACCATGCAAGATACTGACCACTGGTGCATTGAAACTAGGGCCCTGAAAGGGATGGCCTTAACCCTAGAAATCAGTTAGCAGAAAGGGGAGGATGGGTGGGGCGGTAAGGAATCTATCACTAACTAATGTCTCTTACAGATATATTGTTACACAAGTAAGTAACCTGTGCATCTGAAAGAGACACGTTAGTGATAGATTCCTTACCTTAGAATAGATACCCCAGCAATACCAACCTCGGTGGAGGGTCTGCGAACCAAGATCACACCAGAAAGTCACGGAGAACAGAACAGCCAAAGAAGCCGTCTCTCTGGACTTGACTGTCAAGCCAATAATGCTTAGTAAAAGTGTGCAGCGAGGCCCACGTGGCTGCCTGACAGATGTCTTGCAGGGGGACACCACGTCCCAATGCAGTAGTAGCTGCTGTCGCCCTGGTACAATGGGCGCGCAACCCCACCGGGGGTTCCTTTTTAGCCAGAGAATAACAGGCTTTGATACACAAGACGACCCAGCGGGAGATAGTCCTCTTGTGTACAGCCCGGCCTTTCTTGGCGCCTACGTAGCCAACAATGATTTTGTCATTCACCCGGAACAGTTGTGTGCGATTCAAATAAAATGAAAGCGCACATTTTGAGTCCAGGAAGTGGAGCCTCTCCCTCTCTGGAAGGGTGCGGAGGTGGAAAGAAAGTGGGCAAGGTGATACTTTGCCCAATGTGGAAGGCAGTGACAACCTCTGGCAAGAAGGAAGGACGAGTGAGAAGCAAAACCTTGTCCGGATAAACCGACTGAAAAGGAGGTTACAGGAAAGAGCCTGGAGCTCACTCACGTGCCTAGCGGAGGTGATGGTAACCAGGAAAGCTGTCTTCAAAGTCAATAAACGAAGGGGACAATTGTGCAGCGGCTCAAAGGTAGCGCTCATCAAATAGGTAAGAACCAGATTCAAGTCCCACTGCGGCATCACAAAAAGAATAGGAGGGAAAAGGTGAGTAATGCCTTTGAGAAATCTATTTACAACAGGGGACTTGAAAAGAGAGGGCTGATCAGGGAGCCTGAGAAAGGTCGAGATTGCAGAAAGGTAGCCCTTAATAGTGCCCAGAGCAGAGCCCTGTCGAGCCAGAGAAAGAAGGAACAAAAGGACCTCCGAAAGAGGGACAGACAGAAGATCCACAGCCTTTGCTGTGCACCATGCAACAAATCTGTTCCACCTGCAGGCGTATACCGATTTAGTGGAGGGACGTCTGGCTGCCAGAATTAAATCACACACTTCAGGAGGCAAGTCAAACGGAATCAACAGTTGCTGCTCACTCTCCACGCATGTAGGTGGAGGCTGGACAGGTTCGGGTGGAGGACTGTCCCCTGTTGCTGCGACAGAAGATCCTCCCGAAGAGGCAGTCAGATCGGGGAATCTATGCTCATACTGAGTAGATCGGGATACCAAACTCTTCAAGCCCAGTCCAGGGCCACAAGAATGACTTGGGCCCGGTCGCGCCTGATCTTGTTCAGCACTCTGGGTAGAAGTGGTATAGGCGGAAGGGCGTACAATAGACCGCAGCTCCACTTGTTACAAAAAGCGTTGCCGAGCGAGTGCCGCCTTGGGAACTCCAACGTGCAGAAGTGATGACATTGCACGTTCTCTTCGGCGGCAAATAGATCTAACCAAGGCTCTCCCCACTGTTGAACGAGACCTTGAGCCACCTCCGAGTGACGACGCCATTCGTGATCCATCAGGCACCGGTGGCTGAGTTTGTCCGCCCTGGCGTTCAAAGAACCTGCCAGGTGTTGAACCGTCAAGGAAATGCCTTGACGTTCCAGCCATGTCCAGAGGCGCAGAGCCTCCTGACATAGGGTCCACGACCCCACCTCGCCTTGTTTGTTGCAATACCACATGGCGGTGGTGTTGTCTGTGAACACCTGCACCACCCTCCCCTTGACAGAGGGAAGGAATGCTTTCAGTGCAAGAGGGATCGCCCGAAGCTCCAGAAGATTGATATGAAGCCGGGACTCCGCCGTAGATCAGAAGCCTCTGATCTCGGCCTCTCCCATGTGGCCACCCCATCCCAGGAGAGATGCATCCATCACCACTGTGTGCTCCGGTTGGGGAAGGGAGAGGGATCTGCCGCTGACCCAATGCTGATTCGTGAGCCACCACTGCAATTGTTGTGCAGTGCCCTCCGAGATCTGGACGTAGTCGGACAGATTCCCCTAATGCTGCGCCCACTGAAACTTCAGGTCCCACTGCAGAGCCTGCATATGCCATCTGACATGGTTGGTTAGCAGGATGCAGTAGGCCATGAGGCCCAGCAGCCTCAAGGTCATCCTGACGAAACCCAGGACACGGGCTGAAATTTCGGAATCATAGCCCGAAAGTCCCAGACTCGCTGTTCGGGAGGATAAACCCGAAACTGCGCCATGTCCAGAACCGCTCCGATGAACAGCAGCTTCTGAGAGGGAATCACGTGTGACTTCGGCACGTTGATGGAGAACCCCAACAAATGCAGGAGGTCGGCCGTAGTCTGGAGGTGGGAGACGACTGTTTGGGGCGAGCCCGCCTTCAACAACCAGTCGTCGAGATAGGGGAAGACTGAAACCCCTGATCTGCGTAGATGAGCTGCAACCACCGCCATCACTTAGGTGAACACCCGAGAGGCGCTGGTAAGGCCAAAGGGGAGCACGATGAACTGAAAATGCTCCTGCCCTACAGTGAATCATACATAACCCCGGTGGGCCGGCAGAACGGGGATATGAAAATACGCGTCCTGCAGGTCCAACGCTACCATGCATTCTTGCAGGTCGAGGGCAGACAAGACCTGAGCAAGTGTGAGCATCTTTAACTTCTCCTTCCGGAGGAAGTGATTGACGTTCCGAAGGTCCAAGATGGGACGCAGGCCTTTGTCCTTCTTTGGAACTAAGAAGTAATTAGAGTAACAACCATAACCTACTTATGGCATCGGAACGAGCTTGATGGACCCCTTGGCCAAGAGGGCCGTAACTTCCTGCTGGAGAAGCGCCAAGTGATCCCCCGACATGCGGTGATACTGTGGTGGCATGGCTGGGGTGGTTGTCTCGAAGGGGAGGGAGTAACCCCTTTGGACAATTTGCAGAACCCACCCGTCCGATGTGATGGTGCGCCAGTGGTGGCGTTGATGGCGAATCCTGCCACCTACTGGCGTCTGGTGGGCCTGAAACACCGGACTAAGACTATTTGGAGACAGTTTCAGCAGGGGGGGTGGTGGACTGACCCGCACGCTGGCCCCACTACCCGCCTCTGCGGGTCCCACATCCGCGGCTGCGCTGAGACTGTTGCTGCGCAGGCTTGTGGCTCTGAAACAAATGTGCTTGGGCGCCCCTTCCTTGACAACGAAAAGAGCGTAAAGCAGAAGCGGTAGGAGTGTGTGTAGCCGAAAGGCCTATGGACTTGGCTGTAGCCCGCAAGTCCTTAAAAAGCTCCAACGCGCAATCCGCCTCACCGCCAAACAGGCAAGTGCCATCAAAGGGCATGTCCATCAATGTGTTCTGGACATACCCAGAAAAGCCAGTCGTTCTCAGCCAGGCGTGGCGGCGTAGCGCCACTGTCGTGGAAATCGCCCTGCCCAGCGAGTCAGCAGTGTCAAGACCGAAACGGATTGTGAACTTGGCTGCGTCTCTCCCCTCAGCAATAGCTTGGGAAGAGTACTGTCCGAGCCTCCACCGGACACTGAGGCAGCACTTGCGGAACCGTATCCCACACAGAATGAGAATAACGGTCCAAGAGACATGTGGTGTTCACAGACCGCAGCCCTAAACTGGCGGAGGTTTCTTGGATTCCCTGTTCGGTGGTGTGGAAGGGAAACGCGCTCGGGGATGCAGAGGCTTGGACCACCAAGCTCTCAGGGGTAGGGTGTTGGGGGAGGAAAATGGGGTCGCACTGGGCAGGGCGATGGCGTCAGGCCACGTTCTTATCCACGGGAGCCCCTGTGTTGGGCCTGGACCAGGTGCCCAAAAGAACGTCCAAGAGTGCATCATTAAAGGGCAGCAGCGGCTCAGTAGAAGACGACGCCAGCCGAAGCCCCTCTGTAAGGAGGTTAGTCCTGACAGACACGGTAGGAAGCTCGAGGTCGAGAGCTTCGGCCACCCTACGGAACACCCTAGAGTAGGAACCACCCTCCTCTGTAGCCACGGTAGAAGGAGACAGTGTGCCAGGTTCAGGAGCATAGTCCTGGTCACCTGCATCCCCCAGATCCTCATCCCAGTCCGGGTCTAACTCGAACTGTGCTGTGAGAGGGTCCTCAGACCCCTCCCAGTCCTCCCCGTCCTCCACAGCCTGCCGAACAGGTGAGACAGAAGGAGGTGGGTGAAGAAAGGGAAAGAAATTCCCAAACGGCGTCGGAATCGGCATCGGTCGACACCCCTCTGGCGCCATCTCCACATCGGGGAGGAGGCCAGGGACGGTGGCGCTGTCGATCGTACTGGGCCAACGAACATGGACGGAGATCCATGCATGGATCCATGGGGGTCTCTCGGCGTCGAGACCGAAGTCGTCGATGACGTCGGGCCGGAGCCGGCGAAGAACGGGGACCCCCAGTCGGGCCTGCGGGGCCAGAAGGCGCACCTGCGGGGCCGGACAGTCCAAAGACACGTGCCATGGCTGATAGGAACTCCTGCAGCTGGGCCGGAGTCGCCGATGGACCCGGAAAGGGCGGGTAGGCCATCGGCAACTGCGGAGGCTCCGCTGGAGCCCTCAGCCTCGTCACGCGACAGGCTATGGGAAGGTGAAGAGTGACGGCGCTTCTTCAACTTCTTTTGCTTCGCCTTACCTGACTTCAAGTGTGAAGACTTCGAATGGTGGTGATGGCTCCACGTCCGGTTCCCCGACCTTCCACGGGACCGGGACCTGGAACGGCGTGGAGCCGACTCCCGGGCCTCTAGCCACTTTCGGGACCGCTCCCGCAAAGTTTTCGGAGCCATGGCCCGGCAGTGGGAGCACGACTCTGAGTCGTGGTCGCGTCCCAGGCAGTAGAGACTCACGGTGCGGATCCGTCACTGACGTCGTGCGGGGACAGGCCGCGCAAGACTTGAAACCGGGCATCCCTATGCACCTGGAGTGTAAGTAGTCAAAAAACAGAGACAAAAGTCCCAAAAAACGAAATCAAAAAATGACTGGGGGTACCGCTCTCTCCGGATCTGTGCTTCCTGGTACGGAAAAAGAAAGAACTGACGTCAACGCACGTGGGCGCGTCTAAGTAGCTCCAGCGATGTCATCTCGGCGACTACGACACCAATGACGTACGCGGAGCCGTACGACAACGCCTACCGACGCACAGGAGTACTGCTGATGAAAGCTTTCCGGATCCAGTCTGACGCCTGGGGATATTCTAGGTAAGGAATCTATCACTAACGTGTCTCGTTCAGATACCTATCAGTCACCCCTAAGGCAGGCCTAACAATCAAGCATCTCCTACAACCAAGATCACCGTCCTCACTGCATCTCTTGCACTGTGGGCCTGCATCTTTAGTGAGCTGCTCAAGGTTCTCTTGTGACTCCTATGCTTCCGGCCTGTGGGTCCTCTCCAGGGTCTTTTTTGACTCCAGTGGGCTCCCCTGATTGCTCGAGGCCTACTCAGACTCCCCTGATTGGGGTGAGTCATTTGGACATTGCTGGTCCTAACTCTGCACCTTTTATGCTTGTCACGTTGTTTGCGATTCAAATAAAATGAAAGCGCACATTTTGAGTCCAGGCAGTGGAGCCTCTCCCTCTCTGGAAGGGTGCGGAGGTGGAAAGAAAGTGGGCAAGGTGATACTTTGCAAAATGTGGAAGGCAGTGACAACCTTTGGCAAGAAGGAAGAACGAGTGAGAAGCAAAACCTTGTCCGGATGAACCGACTAAAAAGGAGGTTACAGGAAAGAGCCTGGAGCTCACTCACGCGCCTAGCGGAGGTGATGGTAACCAGGAGAGCTGTCTTCAAAGTCAATAAACGAAGGGGACAATTGTGCAGCGGCTCAAAGGTAGCGCTCATCAAATAGGTAAGAACCAGATTCAAGTCCCTCTGCGGCATCACAAAAAGAATAGGAGGTAAAAGGTGAGTAATGCTTTTGAGAAAACTATTTACAACAGGGGACTTGAAAAGAGAGGGCTGATCAGGAATCCTGAGAAAGGTCGAGATTGCAGAAAGGTAGCCCTTAATAGTGCCCAGAGCAGAGCCCTGTCGAGCCAGAGAAAGAAGGAACAAAAGGACCTCCGAAAGAGGGACAGACAGGAGATCCACAGCCTTTGCTGTGCACCATGCCACAAATCTGTACACACCAGCAGGCGTATACCGATTTAGTGGAGGGACGTCTGGCTGCCAGAATTACATTACACACTTCAGGAGGCAAGTCAAACGGAATCAACAGTTGCTGCTCAATCTCCACGCATGTAGGTGGAGGCTGGACAGGTTCGGGTGGAGGACTGTCCCCTGTTGCTGCGACAGAAGATCCTCCCGAAGAGGCAGTCAGATCGGGGAATCTATGCTCATACTGAGAAGATCGGGATACCAAACTCTTCGAGCCCAGTCCAGGGCCACAAGAATGACTTGGGCCCGGTCGCGCCTGATCTTCTTCAGCACTCTGGGTAGAAGTGGCATAGGCGGAAGGGCGTACAATAGTCCGCAGCTCCACTCGTGACGAAAAGCGTCGTCGAGCGAGTGCCGCCTTGGAAACTCCAACGTGCAGAAGTGGTGACATTGCACGTTCTCTTCTGCGGCAAATAGATCTAACCAAGGCTCTCCCCACTGTTGAAAGAGACCTTGAGCCACCTCCGAGTGACAATGCCATTCGTGATCCATCAGGCACCGGTGGCTGAGTTTGTCCGCCCTGGCGTTCAAAGAACCTGCCAGGTGTTGAACCGTCAAGGAAATGCCTTGACGTTCCAGCCATGTCCAGAGGCGCAGATCCTCCTGACATAGGGTCCACGACCCCACCCCGCCTTGTTTGTTGCAATACCACATGGCGGTGGTGTTGTCTGTGAACACCTGCACCACCCTCCCCTTGACAGAGGGAAGGAATGCTTTCAGTGCAAGATGGATCGCCCGAAGCTCCAGAAGATTGATATGGAGCCGGGACTCCGCCGGAGACCAGAAGCCTCTGATCTCGGCCTCTCCCATGTGGCCACCCCATCCCAGGAGAGATGCATCCGTCACCACTGTGTGCTCCGGTTGGGGAAGGGAGAGGGATCTGCCGCTGACCCAATGCTGATTCTTGAGCCACCACTGCAATTGTTGTGCAGTGCCCTCCGAGATCTGGACGTAGTCGGACAGATTCCCCATATGCTGCGCCCACTGAAACTTCAGGTCCCACTGCAGAGCCTGCATATGCCATCTGGCATGGTTGGTTAGCAGGATGCAGTAGGCCATGAGGCCCAGCAGCCTCAAGGTCATCCTGACGAAACCCAGGACAAGGGCTGAAATATCGGAATCATAGCCCGAAAGTCCAGGACTCGCTGTTCGGGAGGATAAACCCGAAACTGTGCCATGTCCAGAACCGCTCCGATGAACAGGAGCTTCTGAGAGGGAATCACGTGCGACTTCGGCACGTTGATGGAGAACCCCAACAAATGCAGGAGGTCGGCCGTAGTCTGGAGGTGGGAGACGACTGTGTGAGGCGAGCCCGCCTTCAACAACCAGTCGTCGAGATAGGGGAAGACTGAAACCCCTGATCTGCGTAGATGAGCTGCGACCACCGCCATCACTTAGGTGAACACCCGAGAGGCGCTGGTAAGGCCAAAGGGGAGCACAGTGAACTGAAAATGCTCCTGCCCTACAGTGAATCATACATAACGCCGGTGGGCCGGCAAGACGGGGATATGAAAATACGCGTCCTGCAGGTTCAACGCTACCATGCAGTCTTGCAGGTCGAGGGCAGACAAGACCTGAGCAAGTGTGAGCATCTTTAACTTCTTCCGGAGGAAGTGATTGACGTTCCGAAGGTCCAAGATGGGACGCAGGCCTTTGTCCTTCTTTGGAACTAAGAAGTAGTGAGAGTAACAACCATAACCTACTTCTGGCATCGAAACGAGCTTGATGGCCCCCTTGGCCAAGAGGGCCGTAACTTCCTGCTGGAGAAGCGCCAAGTGATCCCCCGACATGCGGTGATACTGTGGTGGCATGGCTGGGGGGGTTGTCTCGAAGGGGAGGGAGTTACCCCTTTGGACAATTTGGGGTGAGTCATTTGGACATTGCTGGTCCTAACTCTGCACCTTTTATGCTTGTCACGTTGTTTGCAGATGCCAAGGCTTGTTGGTGCCCCCGACCCTTCAGCTCTCGTCATCTGGCGTGGGACTGCTCGTGAAAGGCTCCTGGTCTTCCACAGCGTCGCCTGGTCCACACAGCTGCAGCTCCAAGGTCATAGTCAACCCTCCTGCATCACCCAACATCAGTGGGCATTTGTCTTCTGTGCCTCCTGTCACTCCTGAGTGGTATAGACTCAGTCCCTTCTGCTTGCAGGTCCTTCTCAACTTGAATCCACCTTTGGATTCCACCGAACACTTTCACCTTCTTCAACAGCGGCATCTTCCTGAAGTCCTCCATTGAGTTAGACGGCGTTTTCCGACGCCACTTTCCATCTATGCACACGGCTTTCCTGGTGTAGGTATCCTGGTTCCTAGGGTATCCACGGGTGGGGTGGCTCTCCAATCTTTTGTTTTCCACGGGGTTTCTTCAGGGTCCACTCGGAAGGGTCCTTCTTTAAAATTACAACTACGACTCACCCATTGACTTGAATTGAGTATGCGGCTGTGTTCCCACACGACAAACGGCCTCCGTGGGGTTCCTGGGTACTTAGCTCGGGTGCCTCCTTGGGTCCCCAACACTCGAGCTGCGATTCACATCCCTCTATTTTAATATATGGTTTGGTCTTCCCTAGGCGACCACTGTGTATTAGAGCTACTTACCTGTTTTTATTGCAAAGTATTGTGTGCATTGTGTTATATCTCCGGGTGGGAGATATCATTGTGCGTTAGTGAGTGTTGTATAATAAATACCTATTTTTATAAATACACTGTGTGATTCTTTTTCACTTAACCTATACCGATAGGATTAACATCTGGTAAAACAAGCTGCTTTACACTCCTTCTGGACTAAGCCTGAAGGCTGCGCTCCACAGCTACCACTTAGAGAGCTTTCTAAGGTTGTCTAAGACCACTAAAATCACCATAGGGGTTTTCTGGATTAGTGCAGGGTGCTACACTTACATAAGTGAGCACCATATACTAAGCCAGCCTCCTACAGAAAACCAATAAAAGATGGTTCTCTTCTGCTCTGCATGACACTTCTTAGCTCCAATGTGCCCTACAAACAGTTGGTCATCCACCCGGAGCTCTTTAGTGCGATAAAGGTAGAACAATAATGCTCTTTTTGGGTTCAGACGGCAGAGACGCTCTTCTTCTTTAGAAGGATGCGAAGGAGCACAGAAGGTGGGCACGGTGGCAGATTGCCCTAGATGGAAATGTGTCACCACCTTAGGCAAAAAACAGAAGCCCTAGTGTGGAACACTACTTTGTCTAGAAAGACAGTCGGGTACAGAGGCTGAGAAGATAGAGCCTGCAACTTGCTCACCCTCCAGGCAGAAGTTATTGCCACTAAGAAGGCTATTTTGATAGTAAGCAGCCAGACAGGGAAATTGTGCAGTGGCTCGAAAGGTGCACACATCCAATAGGTGAGAACCAAGTTAAGGTCCCACTGGTGCATGATAAATGGTGAGGGAGAAAAAAATTGTGTAAGCCCCTTCAACAATCTAAGTATAATAGAAGATTTAAAAAGTGACGATTGATCTGGCAACCGTAGAAAAGCAGAAAGGGCTGAAAGGTAACCCTTCAGTGTGCCCAAAGCAGAGCCCTGCTGGCCCAAAGAAAGAATCAAAAGAAGAATGTCAGAGAGGGAGACAGGCGTGGGGTCAACAGACTGTTCCGTACAATATTTATAATTTATTTGCCATTGGCAGATGTATACACACTTGGTGGAGGGGCATCTGGCTGCCAGAATAACTTTGCAGACTTTAGGAGGAAGATCAAAAGCTGTCAACTGTCACCGCTCACTCTCCATGCAAGGAGGGGGAGGGTGGACAAGTTCGGATGGAAGACCCTCCACCTACTGCTGCAACAGAAGATCCTGCCGAAGGGACAGCCTGATCAGAGGATCGAAGCTCATCTGCAGAAGCTGGGGAAACCAAACTCTGTGCCCTGTCGGAGCCACAAGGATGACTTGGGCCAAATCGCTCCTGATCTTCTTGAGCACTCTGGACAGGAGTGGTATGGGTGGAACGGTGTACAGGAGGCCTTGCTCCACTCAAAACGAAAAGCCTTGACGAGCGAGCACCGCCTTGGAAACTCCCAACTCGCAATACTGCTGACACTGCGAGTTCTCTTTGGAGGCGAACCGATCTAACCAACTGTAGGAAGGTAGGATCTGCTTTCCTGGTTACCCCCACTTTTTGCTTGGTATCAGTATGTTTTTGATTAGTCTTACTGGGATCCTGCTAATCACGCATTAATCACTGTGCTTCTTCCCTAAATTTGACCATGGTAAGTAGTGTTGTACATCCACAATTGGTTGCTGGTGTACCTTTGTAAGTCCCTAGTATACGGTACTAAGGTACCCAGGGCATAGGTAAACCAGGAGATTCCCCTGGGCAGCACTAGGGGTCTCCCCTGGGCAGCTGCATGTATTGTGCCACCAATGGGATCACACACAAGCTGTGACTACAGGCGTGCCATTGCAGCCTGAGTGAGTTCGTTCTTGAACCTCTCATGACAGATTTTTTTCCTTATATCTGAGGTCACTACACTTAAAATCTATAAGTCACCCCTGTGGCAGGCTCTGCAGTCCGGAAGGCAGGGTGCTTGGTTACAAGTGTAAGGGTGCCCCTGCATAAGCAGGACACCCCTACAAACCCAAGAATAGATTTGCCAGGGCTAGTAAGTGTGGTCAGCCATTTTGATACATATAGTTGACATCAGTCATTACAAAAAGTCTAACTGGGGAGAGGAGTTGGCCTAACGGCTAGGGCGGTCGACCTCGAGTCTGGGCAACTGGGTTCGAGTCTCGGCAATGACGCTGAACATCCTGTGATTCTGGGCAAATCACTTAATCTCCCTGTGCCTAACAGAAAAAAAATAAATGTGTCCTCATGTAATGCAACTGGTGTTATGTAAAGCGCTCTGATACCCAATTCGGGACAAGTTCTCGCTATATGAAACTCTGTAAAAATTTTTTTACATATATATATATATATACATCTCTCTCTCTCTCTCTCTCGGCTGCACTGAACCCGGTCATGTTTGGTATCAAACATGTTAGAATCATACCCCAACACTGATTCTAGTGTTGGAAGTATGATCCCAAGTACCCACCTGTACTCCCGGTTACAGCCTTGCAGGGTCTGACAGCAAGCTAGTGCTGCTGCCGACCACAGACATGATGTTTCCTTCCTCCTGCTGAGCTAAACTCGGGCAGGGGAAGGTAGAACAATAAGTTTCCTGTTACAGACAGGACTTCGTGTATTGGGCTGGGGATGGGGCGCTTGACAGCACCACCAGACTGCTTTGAAGGGCACATTTGGTGCCTTCCTTGCATACTCCAAATTGAACTAGTTCAGGGGAGCCTTTGGCTCCCGCTCTGGCGCGAAACTCGACAAAGGACATGGGAGTATCCTCCCCTCTGCCCAGCCCCTCCTCGGAGAGGGACCCTTGAGTTGTTCAAACCCTTCCCTTACCGTACGTTACTTAAGGACTTACCTGTGGGTGGGTCCTCAGACTCATCGTTAGGCAAGATTCAAGACTGAAATCATGATACTCTTCAACCGTCTGGACACTTGAACTTTGCTGGGAACCGAGACTGCATCAAGGAAGACTCCTGCTGCTCCTGGTCTAGCTGTTCTGCAAGTCTTCTTTGTTGTCTGTGTTTCTTCCAGGATCTTCAGCAGACTTGTGGGCATCAAGGCCACCCAAAGTAATCTCCCTTGGAGTGAAGGAGTCACTCTCATGCATCTGCAGGCACCACAACAAAGCTGACCAGTCTGCTGCTCCTGAAATCCCACGGACTTCGAAAGACTCAGTAATACAGGAGGTAGTTCTGCAACTTCCTTGAGGCCTTATCTGATCTCTCTGCAATTTTGAGATCGCTATCCCTCGTAGGAACCGCTGGGACTGTGCCCCTGTGCACTGCGTCTACTTGCCGTTGCCAAGGCTTGTTTGCTCTGCACTCAAGAGTTCTTGGGGCTACAAAAAGCTCCAGCCTCCAGCATCTCTTCCTGCCAACATTAGCATCCTCACCGCATCTTCTGCACTGTGTGCCTTCCATCTTAGTGACATACTCGAGGTCCCCTTACAACTCCTGTGCCTTTAGCCTGTGGGTCCTCTTGGGGGTCTTCTTCTGCTCCAGTGGGCTCACCTGCTTGCTTGAGGCCTCGTCTGACTCTCCTGCTTGTGGCAACTCGCTTGGACCCTGCTGGTCCGAACGTTGCTCCTTCTTCGTTCTCCACACCAGTTGCAGCTGCCAAGGCTTGTTGGTGCTCCTGCTGGACACCGACCATCTTGTTCTTGACTTTTGACGTGGGACAGCTCGTGCAAGACTCCTGGTCTTCCTCAGCATCGTCTGGTCCTTACAGCTGCAGCGACAAGGTCACCATCAACACTTCTGAACTGTCTGACATAAGTGGGCGTTGCTCTTCTGTGCCTCCTGGTCACCTCTGAGTGGCATAGACACAATCCCCTCGGCTAACAGATTCTTCCCTTCAAGAATCCACCCTTGGATTCAACCAGACTCTTTTACAGTTTTCACCAGCGGCATCTTCTTCGAAGTCCTCCATTGTGGTCTATAGTGGTTTCCAACATCACTTCGCACCTACACACCTGGTTTCCCTGGGGTCTCCACAGTTGGGGAGATTTTCCAACCTGCTGTCTTCCACTGGATTTCTTCAGGGCCCATTGACTTCCCCGTTGACTTCTATTGGACATGCAGCTGTGTTTCCACCCTGCACACAGTCTCCGTGGGGTTCCTGGCTAGTTACCTTGGGTGGTTCCTTGTGTCTCCAGCTCCTTCAGTCTCCTGGTGCAAGTCCAGACTTCGCAGTTCACATTCCACTTTTTTAGTATATGGTTTGGTCTCCCAGGGGACCACAATATTTTCTGTTTACTTACCTATTTGCAATTGAAGTATTATTGTGTATTTGTGTTGATATCTCCGGGTAGGAGATATACCAATGTGTTAGTGAGTGTTGTGTAATAAACAGACCTATTTTTATATATACACACTGTGTGGTTCTTTTTATATATACACACTGTGTGGTTCTTTATCGTTTAACCTACACTACCTGATTAAACTGGTAAAACAAGCTGCTTAACACTACCTCAAGATAAGCCTGACGGCTGCTATGCACGGCTACCACTTTGAGAGCTTTCTATGGTTATCAAAGAGCACTAAAACCACCAATAGGGTTTCCTGGATTAGTGCAGGATGCGTCACTTAAATAAGTGTGCACCATATACTAAGCCCCATTACAAACTAAAGGGGTATTCCCAGAAGGCGTCACAGGACCTGGAAATAAAGCAACAATTGTTCCCGACGTATCTTATTATTATACCAACATAACGGTGAAAAGAAATTAGAAGGATTCAATCCAAACATTAATTCAGCAAGTTATACTGTACATGGAGTAATAACACAGATAGAAGGACCAAACACAACATTTTTTGATAGAAAAAAATCTTTGATTTATATAATCCATATCAATATGTCCTATTGAATAAGTCATTATTGACAGTAGATGGTTGCCAGGAGAAATGTGAGAAGAAATTGCTCATGTGCAATTGTGAACGAAAAGAGATAAGAGAGAAATCAAGGAAAAATGTGAGACAAAAATACTCTAATTTTCATATAAAACACTGGTTGGGATGAGTCATTAATTAACCTAACCAATATTGGGTCTGTATACAGTCTAAATGTTCCATCTCATAGCTCAAAATTATCTATTTTGAAGAATGGTGTCACATATTCAGAAATACATAATTCTAGGAGCATTGCAAGGGCTAATGAGTTGTATTCCGTGAGGGCCGACAAGCTATTTTCCTCCTTCTCTCCCGCACTGACAGGTTACCTTCCAATTGCACGCTCGGCATTGGCAAGACTCAAACGGAGATGGGTATTTTACCCCCGGCAGTGAGGATTGGGTTCCTCTTGATACTGGCGGTGATTAAGGCCCTTTTTTACATGGATTTACAATAAGGTGTTTCTGGCAATGCCTTGCGACTAGATACAGTCTGGAGGTCGCTTTCTTCTTTGAAACTTGGAATTTATTATTGAAGTCCATTTGGGGGCCCCGCTTTACTCCTTCGGTAGGGGTTTTGCAATTTTGATTAATGCCTCATTTCTTGGACAACATAATCTGTATGGACTGTCCTGGCTAACCCTACGGTTGTCTTTTTGTCCTGATGAAGACCTGCATGCGGAGGTAGAAGTTACCCTCTTCGCACAAGACGGGTCGAAAAGTCAACACATTCCCCCTTTTATGGACTGGAATACAACTCATTGGCCTGTGTAAAACGCCTAGAATGATATATTTCCAAATATGTGACACCATTTTTTCAAAATTGGTCATTTGAGCAATGAGATGGAACATTTTGACTATGTACAGGCCTAACATTAGTTAGGTTAATTTATCACTCATCCCAATCAGTGTTTTATATGCAAATTAGGGTATTTGTGTTTCACATTTTTCTTGATTTCTCTCTCATCTCTTCTCGTTCATAATTGCACATGAGCACTTTCTTTTCACGTTTCTCCTGACAACCTTCTACTGTAATAATGACTTATTGAATATGACATTGATATAGATTATATAAAACAACGATTTTTTTCAATCAAAAATGTTGTCTTTGGTCCTTCTCTCTGTGTTATTACTCCGTGTACAGTATAACGTGCTGAATGAAAGTTTAGATTGAATCCTTCTCATTTCTGTTCACCGTTATGTTGGCATAATAATAAGATACGTCGGGCCATATACTAAGCAAGCCTCCTACAACATTTGCCTAAGTTGTCCAGTCTCTTGGATTACTGATCTGGGGGTGTGGGTGGGAATGCGCCACAATTTACTCAGGAAGTGGAGGTTTGGATCACCAAGCTGTCTGGTGTAGGATGATCCGCAAGGAACTTGGGGTCCCCTGGAGCGGGGCAATGGCGGAGGGATATTGTCTTGTTCACAGGAGCCCTGTGTTGGGGTGGGACCAGGTCCCAAGCAGGACATCAGTAAGTGCTTCATTAAATGGGAGAAGCTGTTCTGAAGAGGATACTCTTGGCTGAAGAACTTCCGTCAAGACGTTAATCTTGATAGCTCACGAGGGCAAGTTAAGGTCCAGGACCTTAGCTGCCCCATTCATCACCATTGCGAATTAAGCCTCCTTCTTCGTAGCCATGTTAGGGGGAGAAAGCATGTCAGAATATGGAGAAATATCCAGTCCACTGGCTTCCGCCAAGTGCTCACACCAGTCCATGTTGGCATCATATGCCTGGTATTCTTCAGAATCCAGCAACCCCTCCCATTCCTCCCCAAATACTCGCCCGCAAGAATAGGTCTCAGACTCTGGCCTGGAAGGCATGGCTCCTGTCGGTGCCGCAGTTGGCATCGTTCAACGCCCATCTAGCTCTGTGGCGGAGTTGGAAATCAGAATGGGGATGGCATCTCCGGAGGCACTGAGAGTGTCCGTCTTGGGACCAGCGCCAGGAAAGGTTGACATAGCAAGACCTGCACTGATCCAAATCAATATGTGGATCCTTGGGGCAAGACTGGCACAGGATTCAGAGCCGCAGTTGTGGATCCAATAGGGGCCCCTCTCAAACCCGTGGAGCCCTAAGGCATGCCAATGGGAGCGGGCCGCACAAATAGGAGGCGCATAGCCTCATGAAGCTCGTGGAGCTGAGTGAGGTTCACTCCGGAAACTCGGGGAGGCGCGGACTCTGCCCAGTCGCTGTATCAACTGCAGAGCCAGGCCTTGAGTTGTGCTCCCTGGTCCCATCGGCCAACGGAGGAACTCCACTTCTTGTGGCGGGACTTACCCGAACCAGACTGAGTGCAATAAGCATTTCAGATTCAGCGACTGCTCCCGTTGCCTTGCACTTGACAAGGATCTGGATCGACCCACGTTGAGCCACCAGGTGCTTGAAGCATAGCTCCCTCAAGACCTTCGGGTGCATGGCGTGGCAATCGGAGCAGGCCTTTGGGCCATGGTTGCGCTCAAGGCACCACAGACGTTCCTGCCACATCAGGAGGAAACAACCTCAAAAGGCTAAGGGGTAGCACACGTCCAATTGCTTTTGCCTTGATTTATGTGGTGCACAAGATGTCTTTTACAATGTGACTACAGTAAATAAGTAAATGTTGTCAAGTCACTCCATTAGTAATTTAATGCCGGAGGTCTGGAAATCTGGTGATTTCCAACCCTGTTTTTAACCCACTGCACTTCGTTGAATGAATTGTCGTTTTGATTGTTTGTTTGAATAAATAATTATCTTTTTGAATGCAAAATTGCACAGATCATTATGTTGTTCTGTAAAACATTGCCTATACTTACGTGATAGGGGCCATTGTTTCTCACAATATACTATCTACCCCAGTCCCTTCAGAATCACAGGGTCCCCTAGTTTCTTTACGACCTATTACTCACAGTGAAGACAGCCGATAGATAGAGAGTTAGATTTTTAATAAAAACAAAATGTCTTGGGTAAAGCCCAGATCTAATTAAGGTCCCAATTCTTAAAGTCACGAAAGTGCACTCATGGTATATGTCCTTGCATTTCTGCAGATTTACGGTCTTCATGAATTCACAAGAATTTCCATAAGTAGACGAGGAAATCTTACTCTTAGAAAATATTTCTCAACTGTATTTTTAGCATGAGCAAATATGCATGTGTAGATTGGCTCACGTAAAAATCTGTTGAGGGTTTACAGGTTGACTTCTCCCACAACAACCTTTTTCATAACCCTGGAAGAAGTTTTACTTCTACCCTTGTCAGGAGTAAATTTCCAACCTCTCTCATTCTGGGAAAATATTAGACAAGAGTTGGTGAAACCCCCCAAAACATACACATTAGTAGGTTTGCAGAGATTCAAAGGGCCATTCCAACCTTGGAACTATTCTTTACAGCTACCTCCAGCCCCATTATGTAGATCTGTCGAACGGTGGCAAAATAAGGGAATTGCTAGTATTTACACTCTACTATCGTTTAATACCATGCATAATCTGAGAGACTAGTAGGAGAGCTCTTATATAATGAGATTGCTGCCATAATTTGTCACCACATTCCATGGCACCAAAGAGACAAGTTACTGAACATGTATATTTATGAAGTAACTTGTCCCATGGATAAGTCGATGTTTTTATTAAATTCCACACTCCTGGAACTATTCTCATTCTTAATGATGTTGTCTCCTGCATGTTTTGTTCTGCTGGGAAAATATAAATAGCTGATCAGACTGAGTCAAATGGAAGTGTGAAGCTATTTTTTGAATGAAGTTTGGGTTCAATCAATCAATCAATCCGGGGTTTGTATAGCGTGCTACTCACCCGTGAGGGTCTCAAGGCGCGGGGGGGGGAGTGAAGGGGGGGTGGGGGGGGGGGGGGGTCAGCTCTGGATAAGGCAAAGAGCCAGGTCTTCCTGAACATGTACAGGGTCGGGGAGCATCTTCATAACCATTTGTTCTGGTCTATCTGAAGGTAAGATTCCTGGATTGTTAAAGCCTATAAATCTGTCACCAAAGGCAGTCTTTAATGTTCGCTGTTTAAGATCTGCTTTATACATTGGTTTGAAACCGTGTCGGTAAAGATGGGCTAGTATTAGGGTTAGAACCATCATGGGTGTACCAGCAGAATTTTGTCGGTGTATTGTTTGTCCCTTTCAGAATCGTTTCATCACTGGTGTTAAGAACATTTCTTTCCCTTTACACCTCTTGTATAGACTATTATTGCTGATAAGTGTACCCATAGAAAGTGTATGACAGTTTACAATTCACTAAGTACATCAGGTATTATATGATTGTAGCGTTCCTTATAAAGTCGCCTTGCAACGTTTTCCTTTTGTACCTCTACAAAACTCGTCCATTTAGCTGCATAATATCTGCATACTGATAAGTTTTCTGGCCTCCTTAATTACTTCCACACAGCCACTTGGTAAACCCAAAAGTCCAAATTGAACTTTTCAGCAGACAAGCTGAAAATGGATGAATCTGGATGGCATACGGCTCCCCCTTGAAACATTAGAAGGTTCTGTGAAACTTGATTCATTACTATGGTGTTATCTAATAAGTCTTGTGCCACTAAGCTCTTTTTCTCCAGGTAGGTGCTACCATCAATGGTTTTCACTATCTGGCCCATCTCTGGAAGCCCATGTGATCTTGGGCCCAAATTTCTTCTTAAGGTATAACATCGTACTACCTTGTCTACTACTTCTGTGTGGAATGCCTTCAGTATCAGGAACAAGGCCTTCAGTTCAATCACATTCATATACTTGACTGCCTCCTCATGTGTCCTTTCTCAGATGATTTCAAATGCACCATGTGAGCACCCCACGCCATTTGCGATGTATCTGTAGATATCTCTACTGTTAAGCTTGACTACTTGAAGTCTCGGTCTTTCACCATGTTCTTATTTTGTTCAGCATTCAATTTGCCTGTCTGCAGTTTTCTGCGACAAACACTATATCATACCACTCCCTCTTCGTTCAAAAGTCACTCTGGAATGGATCTGATGCATTGTCACGAGGTCCCTAATCGCCCCATGAATGATGACCCTGAGGATGTCGAGACCGACCTCTTACTGGCTCATGCTCTGCCTTTTCTTATGTTGCAGACTGTTGCTGCTGCACACGGGACGAGCTACAGCGGTTTCTTTAAGGGGGAGTGTTTCCTGGATTTGCCTTCAGCCCACAAAGATGATGTGGCCTCAGCGTTCCTGCCAATAGGAGCCAATGAAGAAGGGACGGGATGTTCAAATCCCGGAAGTTCGTACAGAGTAGGGAGACTGCGAGTATCGGTAAAGACGCTGCCAGTCGCGTGGAAGGAAACCGACATCCCAGCCGAATCCTGGGATCATCTCCAGAAAGACGGCTCCAGTCAGAGGGACACTAGGTGGAGCAGGCTAGACTCAGTCCAGGAGGAGACTACGGTGGAAGCCACTGAGGTGTACGAGAAGAGGGAGACAGACTCAAGACCCCACGCAGAAGCCAGCCACGTTCCAGGAGGAGCGTGGCTCAGACAGGCACGGGACCGCTTATAGAATTTAAGGTGGAGGCAGGCTTCTCACGCGACGTAAAGCCTAACTAGAGCGGGAGGAGAGAGATATGAGTTACGAGTTCGGACGGAAAAGAGCCCTGGCACTGGTGAAGGATTACTAAGGTGTATAGCCCTCCCATCACTACGCACCCACCGACCCCAAGGCCAACGAAGAGGCCCTTCACCCAGGTCTCTCTTTTTCCTGAGGTACTGCCGCCACGTGGAAGATTCCAGGTGACGACTCGCACAACCTCAGTGAAAAGGAGCAGACAGATGAGACTCTGTAAATATGCACTGTTAAGAATGACTATGAAATAGAATAGTGAACAAACCCAGATACTCCTCGTTATTTATGTCAATTGCCCACAAGTGGGGGAGAATGCGGGCAGAACATCATTAGGAGACAATAATGGAAAACCTGATCCAACAACGAATAAAGCGACAAAAAAAATTAGAATGGGCTCTGGAGAGATGGATGTCCTCGGCACAGGGGGACAGAGACATGTTCAAGGATACGATAGCCCAATAAGTACAATGCATCCACAAGGTTGCGGAGGACCAGGTCCAACTCACCACCCGCATACAGAGCCCATAACCGAATACAGGGGTACCAAACATTGCCCTGCAGAAATACATTCCCGGGGAGGATCCGGATTTCTTCCTGCTGCATTTTGAGAGGGCTGTCAGGGCATGTGGGTTGCCCATAGCAAAATGGCCTTTCTTTTTAGCTCCTCTCCCGACTGGGTCCGGCCGCCTGTCAGGTTGTCAGTAGGGGGGAGGGACATCAACAAAGCCGAGGTACGTCCACCATTGACAGAACACTTTGAACAAGAACACCCACACAACAAGACTTTCAAACTCTTTTGTTTGGAACAAATCAAAGCCTGAACGAGAAGAGGGAATTGGAACAGATCGAGAGAATGAACTGATCATGAGAATGGACTCATCTAAGAATCGTCTCAACAAAGATGCAGAAATGCATTACTGGTTGGATGACACATGAGAAACAGTTGATTTATCGTTTAGAACTTACTACTATGTGTTCAATATTTTGCTCACTTGTGTAAGAAAGTTGTAATATAAACATACGAATTAAATGTAACAATTGACTTTTTAGTATTGTAAAGATGCATTCCCTTGTATTATAATTCTGTTAAAAACACTGTAAATTATGTACTCCAAGGCTACAACAACTATTTAATGCATTATGTCCAAATGAAAACAAACACAAGTTCAGAGCTATATAAAGAAAAATGTAAGTTCACCGCTTCGAAATAGGATCAAGAGTGGACTCAAGGACAACATGTTATTAACAACAACATGCATCCAGACCTCTATACTTTATAAATTCCATTGGGCTGTAAGATTGCCATCATACACCCCAGTAGCTTCAACAGCTTAACACACAGACTTAATACTTACTTTTCCTCTCTGAAAAGTTTGGGTCCTTTATACCTTTTATTCCTTTACATTTTCCCTAACATTACAGACATACTATCTCGCTATGGCACATTAATATCTAACCAATGTATTCCCCTCTTATACTTACACATTTGTCCCAAATACCGAGATCCTGTTACAAAATGGCTGTTGAGATTATCATTAGCAAAGAGTTAGCATGCATTTTTTCACGAAGTCCTGACTGTATTCTATTTCGAGCTCTGATACATAGGCATGTCATTGCATTATATGAAGACTTCCATACACAAACCTTTCCTTGAAACTTTTCCCTTTAAACTCATCCTCAAATTGATCACAACCTACAACAGAACTCTGTTGAAGATACCCTATCCAACACAATCCCTACTACAAGACTGCCTACGCCCTTCCCAGTGCTGAGGAAGGGCAGATGCATGACTCGGTTACCCTTCACCTTAAGCTACTTTCATATTAATAGAACACCAGCCTCACAACCTATTAATAGATTCTGACAGCACCGTTTTGAGAACTCTTCTTTCGCATCGGGTCGCAGTGACTGTTCGTTTGCCCTGCAAGATATGCCCCTTACTGAGATTTAGCTCAGCCAGTTACTCATTAGCCCATAAACTTGAAAGATTTATATACATAGATTCACACAAAAAAACAAAGGTCAAACATTAGTTATAGTTAGGAAAACGTTATTTATACTTGGTATGCAAACCCCACTTAAACCACACAAACATTAGAAATTCTAAAGTTATAGTTATCGCTTAAATTTATGATTTACGCACCACTTACACACGCATTTATTTCTTATTTATGACAAACACCACTTAAACTACTCAATCATAAGAAATTAAAAAGTTATAGTTATGTGCTAAATTTATTATTTACGCATCACTTTCAAATTACTATGTCATACTTATAGCTCATACTTATGCACCACCTTTAAATTAATATCACTCGCGCACCTACGTACACAGTCTTTTCACATCACTCGTCACACAACATTAACTGTTATTCGCCTCTTCTACATGCACTAGCTATACCATTGGATATTACATAAGTTAAAGTATGTGAAATCAATGCATTAATTAAAACACTTATGGCATCTGAAATTATATTAATTGCCAGAACACAGTGCATGGTACTGTGGCGAGTTATAGTTAATGTAGTGCGGAGAGAGAGGTGACAAGATTGTACAGAGGTGCAGGAGTAATATGCATTTAAAGCTGGTGCACAAGTATAACCTTTGGTTCTTTTGTGAATTTCATGGCTTTTATAATGTTAGTAACACATTTGTAATATTCGTACAGTTTAGTCTAGTGAAGTGGAGTGTTATTAAGTGGAGTAGCATACAGTAGAGTGCCATATAATTCAATAGGGTTAATTATAGAAGTGTAGACTCTAATGACGTATAGTGAAGTGTTGTTCAGTGGAGTGGCGCAGAAAGTAGCTTTGTAAAGTGAAACAGCATACAGTGTATTGTGGTACAGTCTTCTGGCATATACTGCATTTCAGTCCAATGGTGTGCAGTAGAGTGGAGAAACGTACACTGGAATAGCATACACTTTAGTAGTTTACCATAATGTGGGGCATAGTGGAACAGTGTAAAATGGAATTGCATACAGGGGGTACGCATCCTGCACACGTCTGGCCTCAGATGATTTCATAGCACATTTAAAGTCCTCTTGGGCTACCATATGCACTAAGATGCCTGGGATGGAGTGGCACCTCTGAGCAAGACCTGCAATGCCAGGTTGGCCCAAAATGGTGTCATACAGTAGGCCCTAGCCAAGTTCTGAGTGACGTGGGCGCAGAAGCCCTGAAAGCAGATGGGTGAGTGGCGCTTGGGGAGGATCTGCCATCCCTCTCCCTGCCCCATGAGTAAGATGGGAATGGAGTAAGGTGACACCTGCGTGAGGAGGAAAACGGAACCGCTTCACACAGACTGGTGCGGTGCTGGCCCTGGATGTACGATTCACCGCGGCAGAGAGGAGAGGTGGGGCGCGGCAGAAGAGCTGGAGCCCAGAAGAGCCTGAGACGCGGTGGGACCAGAGGGACGTGCCCGCAAGATATACTGGTACCCGCCCACTCCCCTCTACACAAGAGTTCTGGAGGCTCCATCGCGGCCGCAAGAGCAAAAGGGTCAGTTGTGGCGCCTCCAAGGAGCTTCCCTGGGGTTGTATTGGCGCGGGGCCTTGCGTGACTTGAAACATGCAGTGATGCCACTAGGCAGCAGAGTCTTGTATATATAGTGTTACTGCGGCTTGAAGGGGTCATCTGCCTGAGGCCCCGCAGTGGAGGTGCCTGAAGCTGATTGGTGGACAACCATCCACTGAAACCAATCCGAAAAGGTAGATTGCCTGGATAAACCTTCTTAAGTCTGTGCGACTTGTGCTGATGGCGAGAAGTAAAAGGAAGGTGAATGGCCTCCTCCCTCACCCCCTGGTGAGCTGCACTTTGCTGGAGCAGTGGACACGGGTGCTCCCAGTAGGTGGAATCACAGAAGATCCCAGCTGAAGCAAGACAAGGGAGGCTGGCCCCTGCCCCCTGTGCTCACCTGGTTGCGGCAGAGGGAAAGGACACGCTGCGGCCCGGCGGGTCTGAGTGTGTCTCTGACCGCATAAGCTACTGTGCCTTGCGTGGGTGATTGTCCCATGACTTGACCATGCGCAAAGACAGAATGACTCAGGGCACACAACAGATGAAAAAAGACCAATATACGGCCTCAGAACAAGGGGTGGTCTTGCGAGCAGAGGGGGGCTAGAGGACCGACAGGGGCGCAGATCCTGGCAGCGATTAAGGCCTCCAGTGCAAGCATGCAGGCAAAGATCAACTTGGTTTCCTTGGAAGTGAACTTGCTGTGGGTGGACTTACGTCAGGCTGCAGTGCGCTCCTTGGCAATGGAATAGCAAGTTAACAAGATGCAAGAGGAACTGCATGCCCTTAAGACAACAGTTGCCATCCTCACGACACAGAAGCTTGAAATGCACGCTGAAGATGCGAATGGGCGCTGCAGAAAGTGTAATTTATGTTTCGTGGGGTTCCCCGAAGTAGTGGAGGGCGCTAATCCGGAACTCTTTTAAGAATAATGGATTAGATCAATGCTGCTGGGGTCTGACTTGTTGTCTCTGTTTGTGGTGGAGCAGGCTCAGAGAACTTTGGCACCACTACCACTTGAGGGGCACTGCAGACCCTCAACTATAGGGATAGAGATGCTGTCCTTTAGGCAGTCAGACAGCCGGAAGCTCCCACCTTCAAAAATAGGGTCATTCAGGTCTACCGTGACTATACACAAAGTGTGCAACAGCTGCGAAAAATGACTGGTGGAGTGAAACAGAAGCTGAAGGCATGGGACTCAAATATGTGTTACTATACCCAACAAAACTGAAAGTACTACAAGTGGGGGCCCATTTTTTCACCAAGCCTGAAGAGGTAGGGGACTGGCTGGAGGTCAAAGGGGATAGCCATCTCCCTGCGTCTGACCCCGACCAGTCCCATTCAAGGTCCCAGAAAGCACGGCGAACCCAATCGGCGGGGCGGCACCACACAAGGGAAGCAAGTTTGGGAACCCGGAAGGTGGTGCGACAAGACGGTTCCTTTGATGTGTAACTACAGCGATTGGAGAGGGAGAAGGGTAGAGCACTGGGGTTGGCAATCATGTTTGCGACCTCTGCTGAGAGGGGCTCAGACATGGTGGAGGAAATGCCGAAACTTGTTGCCATGCAGGTGCTGAGGTGGACAGCTAGTACCCGCTATTGCCACTGGGTTGCTGTAGTATTGGAAGGCGCAGTAGGAGCGGAGCAGTCTGGCTAGATGCAGCGGTAATGGACGATGCAGATGAGGCAGCCCCAGGCGGGGAGTGGGGGGTCATGGAGACTCTTGCCAGGACATACATGCTGTGCCTGTTGGGTAAATGTGTTCCTTTTGAGATACTGTGCATTGCCTGGAGCAGCAACAAGTGGTAAGGTGAAAACAAACAAGTTCCCCTGCATCACCCTTTTTCCTTCCCCCCACCCCCCCTTATTTTTGCCATACTAAATGTTCAGTTCTCACTTTTTTTCTATTCCCCCACCTATCTGCACGTGAGGTGGTGTGTCCTGGAAGCTGAGTGCAGTGATTATAGAAGCAGGGAGGTTAGGGGCCAGAATGTGTCTCGAGCCAATCACTAATAGGTTGAGCCTGAGGTATAGCTCCCCCCACGATACAACTTAGTTAGAGGGTGTAGAGACTTTGTTCAGCCGCACTGTTTAGGAGTCACGCACATTTCGTTTAACAAGTTGAGGGAGGGTGCAGGAGTCTGGTATGGGTGGGGAGAGATAGTTCTGGTTAGTAAGTGTTTACTCGATGAGTTAGAGTTTGGTTTATGCAGCTTAATTATGTACCGCGTAGTCGTCGGGGCACGCAAGGGCGATGCAGTTGCTATGGGTGCTGGAGCTGGCAGTAGGGTGGAGGCCAGTATGGGGCGGTGGGAATGGGGGAACACATGCGTATGGTCACTTGGAATGTGAGAAGACTGAACACCATTGTTAAGTGAAACAACATGAATGCATATTTGCAAAGGTTGGCTGTACATATTGCAATGATTCAGGAAAAGCATCTCAGACAGGGGGAGGCTTAGAATTTGCAAAATAAATGGAGGGGACAGTTCTACTTCTGCACATGTTACAGTTATGCTGGGAGGGTGGTTTGGAGGGGGGAGGGTCCTAATGGGGATTTCTTCTATACGCTGGAGAGGGAATTGAGCCTGTGGCTGGGGAAGCCCATTATTTGGGATGGCGACTTCAACTGTGTGCTTGACAGCCTACTGGATAGATTCCCTCCACCATCTCCCCCAAGACCTGAGACTAAACCCAATATGACTGCAAAGCTTAAGGAGACAATGGACAGCCTGAACTGTAAAGATATATGGAAGGAGCTCCACCCGAATGTTGTAGAGTTCCCCTGTTGTACCCTTGCACACAGAGCATACAGCCATTTGGCTAGGTTTCTAGTGTGAGACGATGGTGAGCTATGTGTAGGGGGGGCGATATTTGGTATGATTTCTGTCAGACCACGCGCCTTTATTGTTCCCCTATGAGTTGGGGAGACACTGCACTAAAATTACATGTGGCATCTCAGGCCGGAGGCACTGGGTGACCCCCTCTATAAGGAAGACATTTGGTCAACCCTACAGAAATATTTTGAGACCAATTGGAACTTGACGTCTATGAGGGGAACGGAGTGAGGAGCCCTGAAGGTGGTGGTGAAGGGAGAGAGCCTCTCCAAGGTATATGGCGCCAGGTGGACACAAGAAAAAGACCTGGTGGAGGGAAGGAGATGTTGACCGGAATCCTGCACCAGGTGACCGACCGGCAGACGGGGACTGCCAATGGCGCAGCATAAGGTAGCAGACCTTTGGGGCAGATAGGACTACTACAAGAGGAAAGATTATAGGCAGTGACCTGGAACGAGCTCCCGCTCAACATCAGACGCGCCCCCTCCCTGAACATCTTCAGAAAACGCAAGAGACCTGCCTTTTCGACTGATAGGAAACAGCTCCCTCCCCCTTGCCCCCCCCCCACCCCCTTGAGACCCTCAAGGGTGAGTAGCGCACGTACAATTCCCCTGATTAATTGATTGATACAGAGGAAGACAAGTTGAGGCGACTACTGGTGTGGTTGCTTATGAGAGTGACCCCCCTCCACTGATTTTCTCATTGACCCGAGCAGAGGGAACTTTCGTAGCAGGCCAGATTGGAATAAGCACGTTCTTGCGTGACCAACTTGCAGGAGTGTATGGGGTGCTTACTGGGGACACAGACAATGGGGTGTGGACTTTCCTAGAGTGAGTAGATGTACGGCGGCTCACAGAGGCCCAGAGAGAGGAACTGGACAGGGAGCTCCGTTCAGAGGAAATACTAACAGCCGCATGCAACAAGGCCCATGAGAAATGTCTGGGCCAGATGGCCTCCTGGTGAAGTACTTTCAGGCTTACCCCGATTTACTGATACCCAAGCTCCTGGAGGCGTTATTGGAGGCCAGGCGTTGCGGTACCTTACAACTGCCTATGCGGGACGCACCGATTACTCGGCTCCTTAATCCATACAGGGACCTGAGAGACCTGGGGTCTTACAGGCCATTGTCCATGATGAATGTGGTACCAAGATACTGTTGAAGGTGCTGTCAATGAGACTGTGGTGCTTGGTGGTGCACCTGGTGGGCGATGATCATAGATGGCAATAATTGGGAGAAGAGTCTCTTGGCAGGAGGGGTGGAGGAAAATGAACTCCCAAAGAATAAGTTACTTACCTTCGGTAACGATATATCTGTAAGAAACATAGGTTAGGTATAGATTCCTTACCTTAGAATTACCCCCAGGCGTCAGACTGGATCCGGAAAGTTTTTCTTCAGCACTACCCATGCGCATCAGGTGTCGTCGGTCGACTCCGCTTTAGTCGTCGGTGTTCTGGTCACTGGGATGACGTCGCGGTAGCTACATAGACGCCGCCCTCGCGCTGACGTCAGTTCTATACATGACTTTCCACGCCAGAAGCGCAGAGCCATGCAAGACACTGACCACTAGTGCACAAAACTAGGGCCCTGAAAGGATGACCTTAACCCTAGAAGTCAATTCGCAGAATGGGGAGGATAGGGTGGTAAGGAATCTAAAACTAATATATGTCTCTTACAGATATATCGTTACCGAAGGTAAGTAACTTGTTCATCTGAAAGAGACTAGCTATAGATTCCTTACCTTAGAATAGATAACCCAGCAATACCAACCCCGGAGGTGGGTCTGCGAACCAAGTTCACACCAGAAAGTCCTGGAGAACTGAACGGCCATAGAAGCCGTCTCTCCGGACTTGACTATCCAGGCTCTAATGCTTAGTGAATGTGTGCAGTGATGCCCACGTGACTGCCTGGCAGATGTCACTGAGGGGGACTACACGCCCCAAAGCAGTAGTGGCTGCCTTCGCCCTGGTGGAATGGGCGCCCTCTCCCACTAGAGGCTCCTTCTTTGCCAAAGAATAGCAGGCTTTGATGCACAGAACAACCCACCTAGAAATGGTCCGTTTGTGCATGGCCCGACCTTTCTTAGCGCCCACGTAACCCACAAAGAGCTGGTCGTCCACCCGGAATTGTTTTGTGCGATCCAAGTAGAAGGAAAGCGCACATTTTGGATCCAGACGGTGGAGCCTCTATTCCTCTTTTGAAGGATGCGGAAAGAAGGTGGGCAAAGTGATGGTTTTGCCAATGTGGAAAGAAGTAACCATCCTGGGAAGAAAGGAAGGTCTAGTTCCGAGGACGACCTTGTCCGGATGAACAGCCAGAAAGAGAGGCTTGGAAGAAAGAGCTTGGAGCTTACTCACCCTGCGAGCAGAGGTGATGGCCACCAGAAAGGCAGTTTTCAAAGTGAGAAGCCTGAGAGGACAGTTATGTAGTGGCTCAAAGGGAGTGCACATAAGATTGGTAAGAACCAAGCTCAAGTCCCACTGGGGCATTACGAAGAGAACAGGAGGAAAAAGATGAGTAATGACCATAAGGAATCTATTTACAAAAGAGTACTTGAAAAGAGAAGGCTGATCAGGAAGCCTAAGAAGGCTGAGATGGCCGAGAAGTAGCTCTTTAGAGTGCCCAGAGCAGAGCCCTCCTGGGACAGAAAAAGGAGGAACAAGAGGACCTTTAGAAAGAGGGGCCGAAAGGGGATCCACAACCTTTGCTGTGCACCTTGCCACAACTGTCTTAGTGGAGGGACGCCTGGCTGCCAAGATTACGTCACAAACTCCGGGAGGCAGGTCAAATGACGTCAACTGCTGTCGCTCAATCTCCACGCAAGGAGGTGGAGGCTGGACAGGTTTGGGTGGAGGACCGTCCCCTACTGCTGCGACAGAAGATCCTCCAGAAGAGGCAGTTGGATGGGAGGATCGATGGCCATGTTGAGCAGCTCGGGAAACCAGACTCTTTGTGCCCAATCCGGAGCCACAAGAATGACTTCGGCCCGGTCGTGCTCGATCTTCTTCAGCACTTTGGGCAGAAGTGGTATAGGTGGACAGGCGCATAGAAGACCGCAACTCCACTGGCGACAAAAAGAGTCGCCTAGCTTGTGCCGCCTTGAAAATTCCAACACGCAGAACTGCTGACATTGCGCGTTCTCTTTGGTGGTGAATAGATCTAACCAAGGCCCTCCCCACTGCTGAAAGAGACCTTGCACCACCTCCGAGTGAAGACGCCCTTCGTGATCCATTATGCACCTGCGGCTGAGTTCAGGGAAAGTGCCAGGTGTTGAACCACCAGGGATATGCCCTGATGTTCCAGTCATGTCCAGAGGCGGAGGGCCTCTTGACATAGGGTCCACGACCCCGCCCCGCCTTGTTTGTTGCACTACATGGCGGTAGTGTTGTCCGTGAACACGAACACCTGCACTACTCTTCCCCGGACAGAGGGAAGGAATGCTTTGAGTGCAAGACAAATCGCTCGAAGCTCCAGAAGGCTGATATGGAGCCCGGACTCAGCCGGAGACCCGAGGACTCGTATCTCCGCCTCCCCCATTTGACCGCCCCATCCCAGAAGTGATGCACCACTGTGAACTCTGGTTGGGGAAGGGAGAGGGATCTTCCGCCGACCCAATCCTGGTTCGTGAGCCACCCTTGATGTTGCGCCCACTGGAACTTCAGGGCCCAATGCAGAGCCTGCATATGCCATCTGGCATGGTCCACCAGCAGGATGCAGGAGGCCACCAGACCCAACAGCCTGAGGGTCATGCTGACCGAAACCCAGGATAGAGGCTGAAAGATCGGAATCATTGCCTGAATATCCCGGACTCGCTGTTAGGGAGGATAAACCCGAAACTGTGTCGTGTCCAGAACTGCTCCGATGAAGAGGAGCTTCTGAGAGGGGGTCAGGTGTGACTTTGGCATGTTGATGGAGAACCCCAGCGAATGCAGGAGGTCGGCCGTAGTCTGGAGGTGGGAGATGGCAGCCTGGGGAGAGCCCGCCTTCAACAGCCAGTCGTCGAGATAGGGGAAGACTGCAACCCCTGATCTGCGCAGATGAAATGCGGCCATCACTTTTGTGAACACCTGAGGGGCGCTGGTAAGGCCAAAGGGGTGCATGGTAAACTGAAAGTGCTCGTGGCCTACTGTGAACCGCAGGTAACACCGGTGGGCCGGCAGGACGGGGATGTGAAAGTAAGCTTCCTGCAAGTCCAACGCTACCATCCAGTCTCAAGGGCAGACAAGACCTGAGCATTTTGAACTTTTCCTTCCGGAGGAAGCGGTTGACATTCCTGAGATCCAAGACAAGACGCAGGCCTTTGTCCTTCTTGGGTACCAGAAAGTAGTGGGAATAGCAACCACGACCTACTTCTGGGGCAGGAACGCGCTCAGTGGCCCCCTTGGCCTATAGTGCACAAACTTCCTGTTGGAGAAGGGCCATGTGATGGTACTGTGGTGGCATGGAGGAAGAGGTAGTCTCGAAGGAGAGGGAGTTGCTCCTTCGGACTCTTTGAAAAACCCACCTGTCCGACGTGATGGTGCATCAGTGGGGGAGGTGATGGCGGATCCCAACGCCCACTGGTGTTTGGTGGCACTAAGAGGCCAGACTAGGAGGGTTGGGAGGCTTCTGCAGAGGGGGCTGTGGTGGACTGACCTGCCCTCTGGCCCCCAGAACCACGGCGGTGGTTCCCACGTCCCTGGCCTCGCTGGGGCTAAACAGCTTGCGCCGACCTGTGGCTCTGGGCAGGACGTAGCCGGGCACCCCTTCCGTAGCCACGAAAGGTAGACTGCGCAGGGCGGGTGGTGGAGAGGACCAAGGACCTGGCCGTAGCCTGGGAGTCCTTAAAGCGCACTAGCGCGTTGTCTGCTTTGCCGCCGACAAGGCGACGGCCATCAAAGGGCATGTCCATAAGGGTGGATTGGACATCCCCGGAAAAACAAGTCCAACGCAACCATGCGTACGGTCGAAGGGCTACTGATGTGGAAATCGTCCTGCCAAGTGCGTTGGCAGTATCCAGCCCACATAGGATGGTAAACTTTCCTGTGTCTCTCACCCTCGGCAACTGCATGGGAGAGTACGTCCCGGGCCTGCTCCGGGCACTGAGGCAGCACCTGCGCCACTGTGTCCCACACAGAGTGGGTGTAACAGCCCAACAGACATGCGGTTGATACCGACCCCAGTCCCAAGCTGGCGGAAGAAAACATTTTCTTCCCAAGGTGGGCCAGCTTTTTGGATTCCCTATCCGGTGGCGCGGCAGGGAAGATGCCTTTAGAAGTGGAGGCTTGGACCACCAAGCTCTCAGGGGTGGGTTGTTGGGAGAGGAAAGTGGGGTCGCCCGGGGCCGGGCGGTGGTGTCGGGCAATCATCCTGTCCACAGGAGCCCCTGTGTTGGGCCTGGACCACGTGCCCAAAAGGATGCAGTGAGGGCTTTACTAAACGGCAGCAGGGGCTCCGAAGAGCTCGCTGCCGGTTGAAGGACCTCTGTCAGGAGGTTAGTCCTGACTGCCACCGTAGGTAGTTAGAGGTGAAGAGCCTCGGCCGCCCTATGCAACACCACTGCTTACGACGCTCCCTCCTCCGTAGCCACAGTAGGAGGAGACAACATGGCAAGCTCTGGTGAAGTGTTCAGACCACTGGCTTCCCCCAGTTCCTCTCACCAGTCTTGTTTGTACACCAACTGGTTGGTTAAAGGGTCCCCAGACCCCTTCCAGCCCTCCTCACCCTCCTCTGGCTGCCAATCTGGTCTCAAAGAGCCAGGGTAGAACAGTGGCACAAAAGTACCGGCCGGCGTCGGTCGATGCCGGTCCAACTCCGTGTCTACCTCAAGGTGGAGGCCGGGGTCGACGTCGGCTAGGGACACAGCCGACACCAGTGGCGGACGTGGTGCCGGTGGAGGTATAACAAGGTCAACCGGCGCTGATCCGGATCCAGGCCTGGATCCAAGGGGACCCTGCAGTGCCAAAGCCGCCGAAGGCCCAGGGCCCCCAGCCGAGTCCGCGGGGCCCAAAGGCGTGCCGGCAGAGTCAGGCTGCCCAAAGATGGCGTGCATCGCTTTGTAGAACTGACGAAGCTGGGCAGGGGTCGCTCCTGGTCCCGGGAAGGGGAGGAAATCCGGAGCCGACCCTACGGGCTCCGCACGTGGAGTTGCGGGAGGGGCACCACCCACAACCCTCGTCGCGTCAGCCAGGGAGAAGTCGAAGAGCGACGATGCTTCTTCGACTTACCTGACTCCAAGTGCGAAGACTTAGAGGAAGAATGGTGTTGGCTCCGCGACCGGTCCTTTGACCTCCTCTACAACCTCAAACGACGCAGAACCGACTGCTGGGCCTCGAGTAGCTTTCAGGACCGCTCCCACAAAGACTTCGGGCCATGGTCCGGCAGTCGGAGCACGACTTGGGGTCGTGGTCGCGCTCCAGGCAGTAGAGGCACACGCGGTGCGGATCTGTCACCAACATCAGCCGGTTACAGGAACCGCAAGACTTAAAGTCGGGCATCCTTCGTGCACCAGGAGTCGTAAAGACTAAAAAAACAACAAAGTCGACAAAAGTCGAGGAAAAGCTCAGTCATAACATGGCTGGGGGTACCGCTCTCTCAGACTCTGCGCTTGCTAGCAAGGAAAAAGAAAGAACTGATGTCAGCGCGTGAGGGAGGTGTCTATGTAGCTACCGTGACGTCATCCCAGAGACCATGACGCCAACAACGGATGCAGAGTCGACCAACGCCACCTTCTGACACGCAGGGGTATTGCTGACGAAAAACTTTCCGGATCCAGTCTGACGCCTGGGGGTAATTCTAAGGTAAGGAATCTATAACTAACTGTTTCTTTCAGATAATATTGATGCGTAGCAATGGGGTGCTGAAGGACCAACCTTATATAGTGCAGCAAGTGTGGGGGAACAAGAGGTCACTCAAGTTTTGGGGTAAGGCCCTGAATGCTGGGCTGCTTACTCTGGGGTGGCTGCAGCCCTTTCTGCGCATTAATTTATTGATAGATATGTCCTACTGGATGGCAGGTGGCTGTTAGAATGTGGGGGGATCTATACAAGAACAGCTCCTTTGGGACTAGAGAAGAGGTCGGGCCACTATTACAGGTGGATCTGGGACAACTCCTACAATACGCTAAACTTTCTTGTACACCCCGGAAGGTATGGATGACATTCCTGGCAGAGCCGAAGGAGTTCCACACTATGAGGGTCATACTGAACCTGGGCTCTAGCAGGGGTCTCATATCCAGATTATATGTGGCACTAAAGGAGGACAGACACATGGAAATGGCGTCTATGCGTACTGGCTGGACCGCTGACCTGAGTGAACAGACTACAGGTGGCGATGTGGTTTCCTGTAAAATGAAAATAAAGACACAGACATGAAGTCTATGCGTACTGCCTAAACTGCTGACCTGAATGAACGGACTACAGATGGCGATTGGAAACACGCATGTACCCAAGTGAAAGCCACCGCTAGTAATGCGTGTTTCAAGCTCAAACAGTTCTATTATCTGCAACGAACATATCTAACACCGCAGCATTTGTACAGAATATTCCCAGACCATGCAGCCAGATGCTCCAGGTGTAGGTAGACCCCAGCTAATTTTCTTCATGTAACCTTGGGATGCAGCAAACTCAAAGCCTACTGGGCACCCCCTCGCCCCACGACGGGACTGACGAGAATGTGGAACGAAACCCGGATATATGGGGAGAGATGGTTGAGCAACTGGAGAGAGTGCGTAGAGACAGCGGAGTCACCCAACAGGAGCCCCCTGCTGAGGGTGCTGGGTCCCCTCAGGAAGATGGGAATGCTGGGAGCATCATACTACCCTTCCTGCCTCTCAGGGTACAATCTGGAGTAACACATGTCGGCTGGATAGGGGGCAAAAACTGTGTTGTATCAGTAAAGTAATAGGATGGGCAACAACACAAGATTGTCTGTTTCCTGTAAAATGAAAATAAAGACTGCTAATATATATTATATATTTAGCGCTATGGTATACCGTGTTAAGTTCACAGTATACCACGGTACGTGGTGCTGAGAACTGGTTATGTGTTTAGTTGATGGCTGTGTTTACCAAATGTAAAAATCAGCCATGTAGTTTATCATCACAATTTTGTATTATTGAACATTCAGCATTTCGCAGCATTCTCAATTAGGGTCATACATGTAGTTAAGTATAAGGCTTTATTGTTGTTAACAACCTATAACTACTTTATTTAAGTGATAATAGGTTAACGCTTTTGTTTATAAATGTGTATATATTATCGATATAGGTATTTTTCATAAATGTTGTCCCTTACTTTGCACCCCTTTCATGAATGTCTGTTAAATTATAAAGACCTGTTGCACCCACATCACTATCAGAGGAGTAAAAGTTATGTGGGCGTTTGGTGAAGGGGGTGCAAATAAAAACAGCGGGGTCCCAAAACGTGTTTAAATCCAATGTATTTTACTATCACTATTTGTGAGAAGTTGGCCTGGTATATGATGTTCACTAGTTAAAGTGACCACCTTGTACCATGCCAAGCAACCCTTATGGTGTGGTTGTAAGTCAACCTTTTCGGACTAGCTGCCCTAGTGGTAGCGTAGGCTAAGCAGTCTTTGAGGCTAAACTCGTGAAGCGTGTTAAGCCAGCTGTTTCACCAAATGCAACCCCCTTTTATACCAATGAAAGGACACCACACAGATATATATTCAAAATATATATGTATTTATTTCTCAAAGTAACCCCTAGTCTCTTTATGAGCACAGGAGCACAAATCGTCAAACAAGATTACAGTAGAATACACAGAAGTTGCACTTTATATGGATAGGCCCTGGTGGCCGCTCAAACCATATACTAAAATAGTGGTATAAGTACCACGAACAGAAAAGGGAAAAGGCCTAGGGCCTCTAGAATCGCTGGGCCTACAAGGAGCTAACTTCAGTTAGTGACCAGGAGGTCCACGGGTTGCGTGTGCAGAGCAAATAGTCACACGCGTGCTCCCATAGGTTTTCAATGGGTGCGTAAAAAGTACAAAGTTACTGCAAAAGGACTCTTCCGGATGGGCTAGGAACTTAAGATTGGAAACACAGATACTAGAGATGATTCTCTACACTTGGGCACCGGAGTGCCAGCTTTACCTCACCCACAGGAAGCGGTTGCATAGGCGCCGAAGTGCGTCGGGTTTCTTCTATCTGTTCAATGGAGCCTGTAGATAAAGATGCTGCAGGCGGTCGCCCCGGAGGAGATGCGGTGGATCCAAGAGTGGATCGGTGATGTTGAAGACCTGTAAGCAGAGGGGACAGTGTTCACAGTCACTAGCCAGTGACCAGCGTGGCACCAGGTGGGTACCAGGCGATGTCGGGTGCAAACAGGAAGAAAGGTGTAGCTTGTCTCTGCAGCCACGTGGTCCCTGAAGGTCGACGACGTCCAGGAGTCGAGTCACGAGCTGTCCCACGCAGGCTCTCGCTGTCGGCGGTGTCGGCGACTTGATCGAAGCAAACAAGCCTTGGCAAAAGCAATTGTTGTAGGAGATGAAATAAGCTGATGGTTCTGACCAGCAAGGTCAGAGGGATTGCTCCTTTGGAGGGGAGCAAGGGCCAGTCTGGAGCAACCAGACCAGTGGTGTATTTCGTGAAGTTCGTCGCCAAGATGGCCACTAGCCAGCGGGCCAGCAACCGGTTAGGCGCGTCGAGTGGCAAAATGCAGAAGGGCCCCACGCAGATCGTGGAGATGCTGGAGGGCTCACCTTTGGTGCAGATGCTGCTCGAGGGTTGGGCTTCTCAGATCCCAAAGCACAACTTGGAGGGAGCCTCGGTTGTTGCACTTGTCAGCTTGTCGTGGTCGTTTCAAGATGGCTGGCTCCACGTGTCTCGGTGCCTCCACGGGTCTCCTCTTTTCAGGGACTGTGGATCGGGCGGTGAGAGGTCTGGAGGTCCAGGTCTTGTCAGTCTCTGGGCGTGAGGCGGCGGCAAAGCAGACGTTGATTCGCTGGATGGTGCTTGCGTTAGCAAGGTGGTCACTCCCTGACCACAGGGGAGATTGGCTTCAGTCCTCTGTGCGGCAGAGCGTCGAAGTTCCCGTCTTCTTCTTAGTTTCAAGTTGATTCCAGGATGTCTGAAGTCTTAGGACACAGCTCCTACCTTTAAGCGGATTCTAGGGGCCGGACTACCTGCTAGGTCCCTCCCTAAGGGTGGGACCAGGAAGGGGGGTGGTTACACCCCCAATCCTTTGTCCAGCTCGCCCCAGGCCCGGGACTGGTGTGCCCCAGGACCGGTTTGGACTGGCATATGCACCGAGGCTCCTTGTGAGCCTCAGGCATGTCTGGTTTCTTTCAAGCCCTACCTGACCAATACACAAAATCCTGTCTGGGGTGGTGCACGCACCTCCCCTGGCAGGAAACCCTTTGTCCACACCTCCCAAGCTGGAAGGACTCCCAGCAGCAGGAGGGCAGACTTGTGTCTGTGGTGGCAGCATCCATTTTGTGGAGCTGAGGCTATGTCTGATTTTACCCGGGTTTCAGGTACTGTACATGTCGTGTCCCTCTAGAAGGGTGGAATGCTAACCCCGTCGCCAGAATTGGCGAGGGGTTAGTATTCCAATTCGTATGACACCTTACTCGACATGTTTTGATAAAGCCAAACCAAAGATAGCATTTAACCGCGAGGTTCATAATGCACTTAAGAGTATATGGTATGACGATATCTGGAAGCAGTAGAAGGAAGTTGTTCCGACCACTGCAGACAGGCTCAGCTCATGCCAGAGCACCATCTCACATGGAACCAAGCACTCTGCCTTCAGGATTGTTAAGGCCTGCCATAGGAGTGACTTATAGGTTACCAGGTGTCCCATTTAAGGTTAGGTATAGGTATACTACACCTAAGTAAGAGGTGGTTACACCAACTTACCCCAGCTGAGTGATCAGCCAGTTGTGTCAAATTTGTTAGGCCAAGCCTGGGGTGGCATAATACATGCTTCAGCCCCTGGCAGGCCTTGGGTACACCAATGCCCTGGGTACCTAGTGTACACTGGTACAGGGGCTGACAGGGTGATCCACTTCCAATTGGTTATGCACCTAGGGTGCATAGTTTTAATTTAGTAGAGAGAACAGCAGGCTGGGGGTCTGATTGGCAGGCCCACAGCCTCAATATGTCAAAAACCAGTGAAGCAAAAAGCAAAAATTTGGGGTGACCATAGGATAGAAGACCCTACTCTCCTACACAACCCCCCCCCAAACGCTGGGACATTAAACTAGCCTTGACCAGTCTCGTCTTCATGTCCTAAGTGGAAGTACCTGGAGAGACCATCTGCATTCCCATGGTCAGTACCTGGCCGGTGCTCCACTGTAAAGTCCATACCCTGTAGGGAAATGGACCACCTAAGCAGTTTGGGGTTTTCACCCTTCATCTGATTTAGCCACAAGAGGGGCTTATGGTCGGTCTGAATCTTGAAGTGAGTGCCAAACAAGTATGGCCTCAGCTTCTTCAGGGCCCACACCACAGCAAAGGCCTCCCTCTCAATAGCTGACCAATTCTTCTCTCTGGGGGTCAACCTTCTGCTAATAAAAGCAATGGGTTGGTCTTGACCATCTACATTAAGTTGTGACAGCACAGCTCCCACACCCAACTCAGAAGCATCTGTTTGGACAATAAACTCTTTGGAGTAGTCAGGACTTTTCAGGATAGGTGCAGAGCACATGGCCTCCTTCAGGTCATCAAATGCCTTTTGACAGCTTACTGTCCACTGAACCTTTTTGGGCATCTTCTTGGATGTCAGATCATTAAGAGGAGTCACAATGGACCCATAGTTCTTAACAAACTTCCTGTAGTACCCAGTCAAGCCCAAGAAAGCTCGAACTTGAGTCTGGGTGGTTGGAGGGGACCAGTCCTTGATGGATTGTATCTTACTCTCCAGTGGTTGAACTTGGCCTCCACCTACAAGGTGGCCCAAATATACAACCTTACTCTGCCCTATCTGGCACTTAGTAGCCTTGATAGTGAGGTCTGCCCTCTGCAGGGCCTCAAGAGCCTTCTTCAGGTGGATCAGGTGATCCTCCCAGGTGGAGCTAAAGACAGCAATGTCATCAAGATATGCTGCACAAAAGTCATCCAACCCAGTAAGGACTTGGTTCACCAGCCTTTGGAAGGTGGCAGGTGCATTCTTCAGACCAAAAGGCATCACCACAAACTGATAATGCCCACCTGGGGTTGAGAATGCTGTTTTGGCCTTGGACTCCTCAGCTAATCTGATTTGCCAATAGCCAGCTGTTAAGTCAAATGTGCTCAAAAACTTTGCAGAAGCTAGTTTGTCTATGAGCTCATCTGCCCTTGGAATAGGGTGTGCATCTGTCCTGGTGACAGCATTGAGACCCCTGTAGTCCACACAGAACCTCATCTCTCTCTTGCCATCTTTGGTGTGAGGTTTGGGGACCAGAACCACTGGGCTAGCCCAGGGGCTCTCTGAGGGTTCAATGACACCTAATTCCAGCATTTTATGTACCTCAGCCTTTATACAGTCCCTGACGTGGTCAGGTTGTCTGTAAAGCTTGTTCTTTACAGGCAGACTGTCACCGGTGTCCACCACATGGGTACACCAGTCAGCTTGACTAGGTATCAAGGAAAACATATGTGAAAATGATTGTAGAACCTGTCTACATTCAGTCTGCTGATGGGCAGTGAGGTTGCCTCCAAGGGTCACTCCTTCAACTGAGCCATCTTCAGGGTTCTGAGACAATAGGTCTGGGAGAGGGTCACTCTCTTCCTCCTGTCCCTCATCTGTAGCCATGAGCAAGCCCATGTCTGCCCTGTCAACATATGCTTTAAGCCTGTTAACATGGAGTACCCTGTGGGGACTCCTGGGAGTTCCTAGGTCTACCAAGTAGGTGACCTCTCCCTTCTTTTCCAGGATTGTATGGGGTCCAGACCATTTGTCTTGGAGTGCTGCTGGGGCCACTGGCTCCAACACCCATACCTTCTGTCCTGGCTGAAACTCAACCAAGACAGCCTTTTGGTCATGCCAAGATTTCTGTAAGGCCTGGCTTGCCTCAAGGTTTTTGGATGCCTTCTCCATATACTCAGCCATCCTGGAGCGGAGACCAAGTACATAGTCCACTATGTCTTGTTTAGGCTTTTTGAGAGGTAACTCCCATCCTTCCTTCACTAAACACAGTGGGCCTCTTACAGGGTGCCCAAACAACAATTCAAAGGGGCTGTAGCCAACCCCCTTTTGTGGGACCTCTCTGTAAGCAAACAGAAGGCAGGGTAGAAGGATGTCCCGTCTTCGCCTGAGCTTTTCAGGTAATCCTTTGATCATACCCTTTAGGGTCTTGTTGAATCTCTCAACAAGCCCATTGCATTGTGGGTGATAAGGGGTGGTGAACTTGTAGTTGACACCACATTCCTTCCACATAGCTGTCAAGTATCCTGACATAAAGTTGGTACCTCTGTCAGATACCACCTCCTTAGGAAACCCCACTCTGGAGAATACTCCCAGCAGGGCCCTGGCCACAACAGGTGCTGTAGTGGTCCTAAGGGGAATTGCCTCTGGATACCTGGTGGCATGATCCACTACCACCAGTATAAATCTGTGCCCAGATGCAGTGGGAGGATCCATGGGACCCACTATGTCTATTCCCACTCTTTCAAAGGGGACCCCCACCACAGGTAGTGGTATTAGGGGGGTCTTTGTTGTGCCACCTGATTTGCCACTGGCTTGGCAGGTCACACAGGAGCGACAAAACTCCTTTGTATCTTCATTCATATGAGGCCAGTGAAAGTAAGGGACAAGTCTGTCCCAGGTCTTGTTCTGGCCTAAGTGTCCTGCTAAAGGAATATCATGGGCCAAGGTAAGAAGGAAGCCCCTAAATTGCAGAGGTATAACCAACCTCCTGGTTGCACCAGGCTTGGGGTCTCTAGCCTCTGAATAAAGGAGCCCTTCATCCCAATACACTTTATGGGTACCTTGAGCATTCCCAGCAGCCTCAGCAGCAGCCAGCTGTCTGAGGGGTTCAAGAGAGGGACAGGATAATTGAGCCTGCCTCAAGTCAGCCCTTGAAGGTCCCCCTGTCCCCAGAAACTCAACCTGATCAGGTTCAAGCTCTTCAGGGACAGTTCCTTCAGGGTCCTCTAGATCAGCTTCCTGGGAAGGCTGATCATCACTCTGAGGCAGGGGGGAAGGCACAGCCTTGACCCTCCTGTTCTTCTTCTTGGTAGGTGCTTGGTCCATTGTTCCAGGATCCAAGACCTGAGGTTCAGTGAGGCACTTTTTGGCCTGTGACCTGGTCACAGCAAGGACATGTGATGATATACCTAACATCTCTGCATGAGTCCTGTACTCCACTTCTGACCATAGAGAACTCTCTAGGTCATTGCCCAACAAACATTCTACTGGGAGGTCTGCACTAACCACAACCCTTTTGAGGCCAGTTACCCCTCCCCATGAGAAGTTAACAACTGCCACACTATGTGAAGTAGTGGCATTGCTGGCATTGGTCACCAGGTAGTTCTCACCTGGTATGTACTGTCCAGGGTCCACAAAGCCTGGTGTCACCATAGTGACACTGGCACATGTGTCCCTGTAGGCTTGAGCCACTTTTTCGTTAATTAAAGGAGTCTGTCTGTACTTGCCCAGGTTACTGGGGCTCACAGTCAGGGACAAATCAATGTCCCCATCACAGATCAGGACTGCCTGTGTCAGGGTTCTGTCTAAGTCAGAATCTCCTTCAGTTCCCATAGTGATTCCCACTACACCCTTTGTCTGGGGACCAACACTGCTAACAGTAGTACTGGGAGCAGGTGCCTTAGGGGCAACAGCGTTGGGGGCTCCACCCTTTTTGCAATCACTAGTCCAGTGAGTTGTATTCTTGCAATGATTGCACCAGGGTTTCTTTTGACCTTCTTTCTTCTTTTTGGACTGTTGGGACCCACCCTCCTTAGCAGTAGTTTGGGGCCCTGTTGAAGACTTCTGGTCTTTAGGTTTCTGATCTCCACCCTTTTGGTCTGTTTTCTTCTGATCACCCCCTTGGCCCTGGTTCTGGTTCTTTTGCTTAACCCTGGTTCTGACCCATTTGTCTGCCTTCTTTCCCAATTCTTGGGGAGAGGTCAGATCAGAGTCAACCAAGTGTTGATGCAGTTGCTGGTTTTGACAGTTATTTAAAATCTGTTCTCTCATCATCAAATTATACAATCCTGTAAAATCAGATACCTTACTTCCCAGCAACCAACCCTCCAAAGCCTTAGTGGCACATTCAATGTATTCAGACCAGTCCTGAGTCTGTGTCTTTTGGGTGTCTCTGAACATTAACCTGTACTGTTCAGTGGTTAAGCCTAACCCATCAACTAGGACACTCTTCAGGACTCTGTAGTTTCTGACATCCTCTTCTCTAACAGTGAGGAGTCTGTCTCTGCCTCTTCCTTCAAAGGAGAGCCAGAGGATTGCTGCCCACTGGTCTTCAGGAACCTGCTGTACTTTGCAGGCTCTCTCAAGAGCAGTTATCCATTTGTGGATGTCATCCCCACTCTTGTAGGGGGGCACAACCTTAGACAGGTTCCTATTATCAAAGACCCTATCTTTGTCCTTAGGGACAATGCTGCCACCAGTGGGTATAGACCCACTCTCTCTAGGTTGCCTAGCCGTGTTCAGTTTTTCTTCCATCAGGGCTACTTCTAGCTCCTGCTTCCTGATCCTCAACTGGGCTTCCTGCATTCTGGCCTCATGTTCCCTCCTCTGAGGGGTGGTCATCCTTTTCCTGGAGTGACCTTGAGAGCCTCTAGAGCCATGAGAAGCATTGGATTCGCCTGAGCGATTCCTTTGCCTCCCAAGCCCTGTGTTAAGTCCACTGGGGAGATCCAATGGGGTAAACCCACTGTCAGTCCCCAATAGCCTTAGTTTAGCTGGGCCAAGTATAACACTTGGCACTGGGCTAGTTCTCCCTTCATCCTCACTCACATCTGTATCCCCCTCACTTTCCTCCTCTGTAGTATGTTGTTCATCTAAGGGATGGCTATTGGAAAGGGGTACCTCAGTGGCATCTTCAGAAGGGGGGCCTCCTGTTCCTGTCCCTAAGGGGGCTAACTGGGAAGCTTTCTTGAGCTCTCTTTGATTTTCATCATTCTGTAAGAGTTCTCTGAGCTCTGCAGAGGTAGGGTTCTTGGGCTGTTTAAGGCCTCTAAGAGTTGCCAAATGCCTGAGCTCATTCTGATTAAGGGTAGCAAAGATGGATGGTGCCCTCTGGGGGTCACTCTCAACAGAGATGTGTACAGTGGACCCCTCTGCCCCAGCCATTGCTCTTAAGTGTGGGTGGATGTGTTGCAATCTACCTACACTTGGGTTTACCTACTAAACCTATCTAGTAGTTGTAGTCAGGGTGTGCTACTCCCTTTGCTCTACAACAACTAAGTTCAGTAGAACTTATGTATATCTAATCTTGTTTTATATGTACCTACAGGTACCTATGTGATCTTTCAATTGGTAACCAAGAGATTACAATGGTAAAACACAGCAAGCTCAAATCCCACCGCTGCCACCAATGTGAGAAGTTGGCCTGGTATATGATGTTCACTAGTTAAAGTGACCACCTTGTACCATGCCAAGCAACCCTTATGGTGTGGTTGTAAGTCAACCTTTTCGGACTAGCTGCCCTAGTGGTAGCGTAGGCTAAGCAGTCTTTGAGGCTAAACTCGTGAAGCGTGTTAAGCCAGCTGTTTCACCAAATGCAACCCCCTTTTATACCAATGAAAGGACACCACACAGATATATATTCAAAATATATATGTATTTATTTCTCAAAGTAACCCCTAGTCTCTTTATGAGCACAGGAGCACAAATCGTCAAACAAGATTACAGTAGAATACACAGAAGTTGCACTTTATATGGATAGGCCCTGGTGGCCGCTCAAACCATATACTAAAATAGTGGTATAAGTACCACGAACAGAAAAGGGAAAAGGCCTAGGGCCTCTAGAATCGCTGGGCCTACAAGGAGCTAACTTCAGTTAGTGACCAGGAGGTCCACGGGTTGCGTGTGCAGAGCAAATAGTCACACGCGTGCTCCCATAGGTTTTAAATGGGTGCGTAAAAAGTACAAAGTTACTGCAAAAGGACTCTTCCGGATGGGCTAGGAACTTAAGATTGGAAACACAGATACTAGAGATGATTCTCTACACTTGGGCACCGGAGTGCCAGCTTTACCTCACCCACAGGAAGCGGGTGCATAGGCGCCGAAGTGCGTCGGGTTTCTTCTATCTGTTCAATGGAGCCTGTAGATAAAGATGCTGCAGGCGGTCGCCCCGGAGGAGATGCGGTGGATCCAAGAGTGGATCGGTGATGTTGAAGACCTGTAAGCAGAGGGGACAGTGTTCACAGTCACTAGCCAGTGACCAGCGTGGCACCAGGTGGGTACCAGGCGATGTCGGGTGCAAACAGGAAGAAAGGTGTAGCTTGTCTCTGCAGCCACGTGGTCCCTGAAGGTCGACGACGTCCAGGAGTCGAGTCACGAGCTGTCCCACGCAGGCTCTCGCTGTCGGCGGTGTCGGCGACTTGATCGAAGCAAACAAGCCTTGGCAAAAGCAATTGTTGTAGGAGATGAAATAAGCTGATGGTTCTGACCAGCAAGATCAGAGGGATTGCTCCTTTGGAGGGGAGCAAGGGCCAGTCTGGAGCAACCAGACCAGCGGTGTATTTCGTGAAGTTCGTCGCCAAGATGGCCACTAGCCAGCGGGCCAGCAACCGGTTAGGCGCGTCGAGTGGCAAAATGCAGAAGGGCCCCACGCAGATCGTGGAGATGCTGGAGGGCTCCCCTTTGGTGCAGATGCTGCTCGAGGGTTGGGCTTCTCAGATCCCAAAGCACAACTTGGAGGGAGCCTCGGTTGGTGCACTTGTCAGCTTGTCGTGGTCGTTTCAAGATGGCTGGCTCCACGTGTCTCGGTGCCTCCACGGGTCTCCTCTTTTCAGGGACTGTGGATCGGGCGGTGAGAGGTCTGGAGGTCCAGGTCTTGTCAGTCTCTGGGCTCGGGCTCCGGCGGGAGGCGGCGGCAAAGCAGACGTTGATTCGCTGGATGGTGCTTGCATTAGCAAGGTGGTCACTCCCTGACCACAGGGGAGATTGGCTTCAGTCCTCTGTGCGGCAGAGCGTCGAAGTTCCCGTCTTCTTCTTAGTTTCAAGTTGATTCCAGGATGTCTGAAGTCTTAGGACACAGCTCCTACCTTTAAGCGGATTCTAGGGGCCGGACTACCTGCTAGGTCCCTCCCTAAGGGTGGGGCCAGGAAGGGGGGTGGTTACACCCCCAATCCTTTGTCCAGCTCGCCCCAGGCCCGGGACTGGTGTGCCCCAGGACCGGTTTGGACTGGCATATGCACCGAGGCTCCTTGTGAGCCTCAGGCATGTCTGGTTTCTTTCAAGCCCTACCTGACCAATACACAAAATCCTGTCTGGGGTGGTGCACGCACCTCCCCTGGCAGGAAACCCTTTGTCCACACCTCCCAAGCTGGAAGGACTCCCAGCAGCAGGAGGGCAGACTTGTGTCTGTGGTGGCAGCATCCATTTTGTGGAGCTGAGGCTATGTCTGATTTTACCCGGGTTTCAGGTACTGTACATGTCGTGTCCCATGAAGGGTGGAATGCTAACCCCGTCGCCAGAATTGGCGAGGGGTTAGTATTCCAATTCGTATGACACCTTACTCGACATGTTTTGATAAAGCCAAACCAAAGATAGCATTTAACCGCGAGGTTCATAATGCACTTAAGAGTATATGGTATGACGATATCTGGAAGCAGTAGAAGGAAGTTGTTCCGACCACTGCAGACAGGCTCAGCTCATGCCAGAGCACCATCTCACATGGAACCAAGCACTCTGCCTTCAGGATTGTTAAGGCCTGCCATAGGAGTGACTTATAGGTTACCAGGTGTCCCATTTAAGGTTAGGTATAGGTATACTACACCTAAGTAAGAGGTGGTTACACCAACTTACCCCAGCTGAGTGATCAGCCAGTTGTGTCAAATTTGTTAGGCCAAGCCTGGGGTGGCATAATACATGCTTCAGCCCCTGGCAGGCCTTGGGTACACCAATGCCCTGGGTACCTAGTGTACACTGGTACAGGGGCTGACAGGGTGATCCACTTCCAATTGGTTATGCACCTAGGGTGCATAGTTTTAATTTAGTAGAGAGAACAGCAGGCTGGGGGTCTGATTGGCAGGCCCACAGCCTCAAAATGTCAAAAACCAGTGAAGCAAAAAGCAAAAATTTGGGGTGACCATAGGATAGCAGACCCTACTCTCCTACACAATTGAAGTTTACGTATCGTGAAAACCATCGTATAGATTTTGTTAAAATTTTGGAGGGTTACATATTATGATGCGTAGATGATTATTTTGGGTAGTGCAGGTAAGTAGCATAAATAATTTATATGTTTTAAGGTATTTAAACTTAGTGAGACCTTTTGGTGTGGTATAGTAGTGAAATATGGGGGTATTTTGCTGTACTACCATGGTACATAGCGATTACAAGTCATTAGCTGATTTTCTAATGACTGGAGAAAAAATGGGGGTCCCAAACACATTTTCCCCTTCTTAAGTCTATTTGTTTTTTCATTTCTTTAACACAACTACAGCCCAAACTGCTGAATGGAATTACACTAAGTTTGGCAGAAAGCATGCTTTTTGTGATTTGGTGTTAATCCATTCAGTAGTTTTTGAGATATCTATCTTTAAAAAACAGAGATACCTGGGACGTAAGTCTTTGCAATGGTATTGCAAATCCTACTAAAATTTGATTGCGTGCCAACACTTCAACCAGGAAGTGTTGGCAGCCATCTTGGGCCTCGAAATGAAGCTGAGTCCCAGAAAAAAAGTAAAAAATAAAGAAAAGGGATCAGGGTAGGAATATCCTTACCCTCCAGATATGGTGGTGGTGGTGGTGAGATGGGATCCCACAATGAACCCACCAGGGTTTAAAAGCTATTTTAAAAAAATAATCTTGCTGTTAGGTAAATATAACTTTACCAGTGATGTCATAGAAGATGTGATGTAATAAGTGGGGTAATTAGCAAGGCATAGCGAGGGCACAATTTACCGTTACCTTAGGGCACGAGTTATAGATACTTGAGATAACTTGACTGCTGAATTTCTATTTTTTTGTGTGTGTAAAATCTGAACCTAACTAGAACGTCCCTGCAACCTTTATTTTTTTAGTGAATTTGTAAGTTTTTTTTATAATTCTATTTCCTAACTACAAGACCAGTGTAACTTTGTTTTTCTCAAATAATTGTAAAGATTTTTTAATGCTATTTCCTAAATAGAACGTCCCTGTAACCGGGGTGAGTGGCAGTATGGGTGTGTACATGGGTGTGTGAGTGCCTCTGTGGGTCTCAGTAGTTTTGAGGGTCTCTGAGTTGGTGTGTGAGTGGATGTATGAGTGTGTAAGTGTGTGGTTGTCTGGGTCTCTGAGTGGGTGTGTGAGTGGCTGTATGGGTAAGTGGGTGTGTAAGTGGTTGCGTGGGTGAGTGTGATTGGCTGTGCTGGTCTGTGATTGAGTGGTTTTGTGGGTCTTTGAACGGGTGTGTGAGTGGTGTTCTGGGTCTCTGAGTGGGTCTGCGAGTGGCTGTATGGATATGTGGGTGTAAGAGTGCCTTGTGTGGGTGTGTAAATGGTACTCTGGGTCTCTGAGTGGGTGTGTGAGTGGTGTGCTGTGTCTCTGGGTATGTGTGAGTGGTTGTGTGAGTGACTGGTTCTGTAAGTGGGAGTACTTTTTTAAAAATTGGGATCTGTAAATCTGTTGCAGATTCACACAAGGGCACGCTGAGTGCTGCAGCGGAGCTACAGATTTGAACGTGCCCTAAAAAACAGGTTTCAGGCAATTTTCTGCCCATGTGGGGTCCCTCACAGACCCCTCCATTAGTCTCATGGGGTCAGGCTACCTCTAACCTGACCCCATTATAGACCATTTACACTTGGTGGATCAGTGTCTCTAGATATACATAAACCTTTTTTCCTTACTAACTCCAAAACTACTGAACAGATTTAAAGCATATTACAAAAAAAACTCTTTCTGGGCGAAGATCTAGCTTTCGGCCAAATTTGGTATAACTCCATTCAGCGGTTCAGGCTGCAGTCGTGTCTAAAATCCCTATGGAAAATTGCATAGGGAAAACACGTTTTGGGAGCACCGTTTTTCTTGACCTCCACATGAAAAATCACTCAAACTTTCCAGACAGCAGCTGAAGTGAGTGACAAATTGGTTTAAAAAAGTTTGTGAATATTTGTCAAAAAGCGGCAAAGTTATTAGCAAAACAAAAAAGAATTGCCTTGGAAACTAGGTCCTAACTATAAATACCTACTGGGGACCACCAGTAGGTAATATTACCTTCAACTTGGTAGCCTTTAGGGGTGTTGGTCACGGGGCCTGGCCTCAGGCTAGGCCTTGTGGTCAATCCTTCGGCGGCACATGGCCGAAAGCTGTGCATGGTGTGGGGTTGGCTGCATGCGGGCTGTTGGTAACAGGAGACACACGGTCGAAAGATTAATGTAAGGTAATTAAATATTTTTAAAAATCCAGAAATTCACTGGAAAAAATGAAGGTTACAGTGATCTTATAGTTAGGCAATAGATTTTTTTTTTTATTGAAATCCACTGAAAAAACACAAAGTTTAAACGGACGTTAAAGTTAGGATCGGATTTCACACACACAAAACCATAGAAATTCAGCAGTTAGAGTTATCTCAAGTAACTATAACTCCAGACTAAAAGTTTGATAAGAAACTGTGCATATTGGGGGCAGGAGTCATGGTTACTTGAGATAACTAACAATAACTGCTGAATTTCAGGGGCAGAGCTTGCCTGGCCCTAAGATGGCTACGCCTTAGGCAAGCTCACGGTGCTGTCGCTACAGATCCTGCATATCCTCCTATTATAGCTGCTGGCTGACACCAGATATGCCAGACGGGGTGCACTAAGAACTTGGAGCCCAAGATGACGCCAACTCCGGTCCCTGATTGCCGCTCCTAAGCCCTGCGGTGCCTGAATTGTGGTCGCCGGCGGGCGCGGCCTAGTTGACCCGCGGACGCCATGTGGTGAGCTACCTGGATGGTCGTTTCCTGGCCTGCTGATGTGTGGCCCTCCCTTCTGGGGTCCGTGCTGACTGCTGTTGCTGGTGGGCGGAGCGGCTGCGGTGGGCTGGCTGGTGCGGCAACAACGAGAGCTGCGTGGAGCTGCTGCGCTGCCTGTGGACCTGGTGAGTGCATGCTCACGACGAAGCACGAACGCTGCAGGAGAGTGGGCGCCAACGGGGTATCGCTTGGTCGAGCAGGACGCCTGACGTGCAGAGGATAAGCTCCAACAATACTGGTGCAGGCCTGGATCTATTACAGCCCGTGATGCTGCTGCGCCTTCAAAGACAAAGCACAGATGAAGCTTGAGGTTTTGTGGGGGGCTTTGCAGTGCGAGACTGGTGAACCCGGCCTTACCTCGGGGGCCAGAATGTGGTACAGAAACATCTGTAAACTGAGACCACTACGGACAGCCTGGCACACCTAGCAATATAATACGCTTCGCGACAAGAGCGTAGAAATGTAGCTGCAATACAGCATTAGTTGAATTCTGGAGGCAAGGTCTGCGCTGAGTGAGGATCGCAGACTCTGAACAATGGTCTAACGGAGTACACTAGCTGGCACTGTGTAAGGCTGCCTATAAGCACATAAGCTTGCTACGATGGGGAAACCGGACAGGAACTAGACCAAACAAAATTTTGACTAACGCACGTCCGCAAGAGCTTGCAAAGAAACCACAATATCACAAGAGCAGGATGATGAAGCAACAGGGGGTGGAGTTCGGAGATGATATAAAACAAATGCTGGTGACCATGCAACGAAGTCTGTCCACTATAGACGGAAAGATTGACTCTCCCAACATATGGACCGTAAATCAGAAAGAATTGACAAGCACTCAAAGAGATTAGACATAGTTAAAAGACGTGTCTCTGACACAGAAGATTCACAAACTAAAACATTGGAGGTAAATAAGAAACCGGAAATACTGATAACCTCATTGCAAAGCAAGGCAGAAGATTTGGAAGCGCACTCACAAAGGAACAATCTGTGCATAGTGGGCCTTGTGGAATCGACGCCCAATGGGAACAGTAGTTGAGAATCTACTGATAACATTGTTAGACCACGACACTTTCTCAGCAGTTTTTATAGTTGAGCGTGCTCATCATTTGTTAGCCCCGCGTCAAATGCTGGGGGCGCTGCCTCGTCCCATTATAGCACGACTGCTCAATTACCGGGACAGAGACGCTGCTCTATGCCGCACCAGGGAACTTAAAGCGCTTTGCTATGAGGGCTCTGACCTCTCCTTGTATCTGGACTTCACTCAACAAGTTCAAGAGGCACAACTACAATTTGCCACAGCGAAACGGAAACTTCGCTAGCTTAAACTGAAATATGCTATGCTCTACCCGGTGCAGGTGCTGGTGGAAGGGAAACACAAAATCTTCACTGACCCCAAGAGTCTCCAATAAGCATTCAAGAAGGTGGAAGCTGCAGAGGAAAACGAACGGGCCGCTGGGTCCACGGCAGAGTGTTGAGCATCCACCAGTGATCTAGATCAAAAGGATTAACTGGCATATGTAATAAGGGGTCACAACATTCAATTATAAAGTCGCCAGTTGAACATAACTCTGTTGGTGCTTGTGGGCAGCCTGGTGAAAATGGCGATTAAGATCAGTCAATGACGTCTTAAGACACCAGGCTCCAATGATGGGAGACAAACGTGAATACTAAAAGGAGTTAAGTTAGTACACTTACTTTGCCTATTGGATTGCTGAATTAGCATTATGACCAGTACAACTGACTTTAAACAATGTAGACTGCTAATAGAGAACTTTGGTCGAAGTCACCTGATCGTTAAGTAAAGTTTCATATATAACATTCACAATTTTGTTACAGTAGCGATAAGATAATAATACGACGGCACAATTACATAGTTCGCCCATGTAGTAATGGCATGGAACTCTTTGCCCTCATGTGTTACACACAATGCTTGTTTGGTTTTTTTTTTTTTTTAAGAGATTTTCTCTCTCTCTACTTCTCTTTTCTTTCTTCTTTTGCCATCTTACGGGGGTTAAAGTGGGAGGGTACGTACAAGCTATTTCTTCTTTCAAGAGAAATGGCGTGGTGGGTACGGGGGGATTGTGTTGTTTTTCTACATTGTTGCACCATAACTGTTGGTACCTCCAGTGTGGTTGGCGGAGTGCATGCCTTGATTTGCAAACATCGAACTAAGAAAGGAGAGATATATCCGGAACTGCTAATTCTATATCTGCACAGAGGGCTACACTATGATTCCTTACCTGGAACATAAGGGGATTAAATGATCACCCTAAAATAAGTAAGTTGGTACTATATTTACAAAGACACAACATAGATGTGGCCATACTGCAGGAGACACATTTGGCCCTCCCGAGCCGGTTTGTCTCAGCACAGGATGAAAGGAGAATGCCTAGCAGCCAGGTTTATATCACATGCATGCGGGTTCTTAGTGTGGGCTCGTCGAGTCTCAGGCATTAAACTCAAAGAAGTATATCTTGATAAGGAGGGTAGATATATGCTCACTGTAGCGAGGGTCACTTTAAGGCACTACTGATAGGCACCTACGGCCCTAACTACGATGATCCGCAATTCTACCACACGCTGCATAACAAAATAATCAAGTATAGCCACATAATGCAAATATGGGGGGGGCTATAATTGTGTCCTATCCCCTGAAAGAGACAGATCTAGAGGACCGCTGCGGAAACCTTCGACATCAGCCTGCGCTATCACCGCAATAGCGGAAACTAGAGGGATGGCAGATACCTGGCAGCATAGCAACCCGGTTGGCAGAGAGTACATGCACTACACTCCTGTACATGATATCCATACATGTAGAGACTATTGGCTGATATCCGCTGCCTCTTGCCATACATGGACCGCTGTGAACACTTGCCCAGAACCTATTCCGACCTCCAGTGTAACTCACTCTGTAAGTTAAAGATATGCAACCAAAAGCTTTTATATGGCACTTCCCGTAATACTCGCTCCTAGATGCAGTGTTCCGCGAAGACTTTGCACAGGCTATTGATGAATATTTCAATACTAACATGGGCAGTGTCCTCAAAATAGCTACACTTTGGGAAGCCTTCAAAGTGTATATTCGTGGTATTACAATCCCAAAGCATGTGGGGGTATTGCGTCCATTCAAAATCGGCTACAGAAACTGGAAGAAGTGCAGGAACAGGCATCAATTGCGAGGCCTAACTCGGGGCTCCTCCTGCAGATTAAAACTACATTGGGAGAACATAACGAATTAGCCCATAACAAGCTCCCACACCTAGGGAAGTATGCTACGGCTAGAATATATGGGGAGGGAGAAAGACCGAGTGCTACACTATCGGCCTTGACCCGACCAAATAGAGCCGCAAATGATGTGCCAATGGTGCATGGCGATGCAGGAGAGCCTAAACGTGGAGCAACACAGGCAGTAGATAGGTTCCGCACATACTATATCGAGCTATACACATTGCGCCCTACACAAACAGACAAATCTACCATTGACGATCTATCCCACATAGCTATAAGGTGGCTAACTAATGCAGATAGGGAAAAGCTAATGGCCCCACTTCACCCAACAGAAATAATAACTGCACCCAAAGAAATGCCCAGCGAGAAGGCATCTGGAACAGATGGCCGCACTATGGCTTTCTATAAGGATAAGCTTATACCCCCCATATGGTGAATCTCTTCAAAGAAATGGCCCGTGAGGGCACTATGTCCCCAACCATGTGGGAAGCAATGCTAATAGCAATACTAAAACCAGAAAAACACGCGAAGCAATGCTCCTCTTATAGACCATTATCTTTGTTTAATACGGACAAAATACTGTTTGCCAAGAACATAGCCAACAGGCTTGCCCCTTTATTCCTCTGCATCATAGGGCCTGAACAATCTGGATTTGTTCCCGGGAGATCACCGCATAGTAACCTCTGCACTCTCTTTGGCACCATTGCATGAATAGATCCCGGAGTCCAAGCCGCAGCTGTGTTTTTAGACACCGAAAAAGCGGTTGATTCTGTAGAATGGCATTTCATGCTAGCAGTGCTGCAACGGGTGGGAGTGGTGGACATCTTTATAAAACTAATTCAAGTTATGTATTTGAACCCCATGGCATGAGTACACATGAATGGGACAATATCTGCTTCTATATCAATTACACGAAGTACACGGCAAGGATGCCCCCTCTCGCTGCTGCTATATGCATTGGTCGCGGAGCCTCTGGCCTGCGCTTTACATGAATACCACACACCGGGAAATAAGATTCCCAAACTATAATTTAATCATCTCAGCATATGCAGATGATACATTATTGTATGTGCGAAACACTGAACAGAATCTATCTCAGGTGCTGCAGGAGATGGTGAGATTTGGCGGCCACTCAGGATTGAGTGTAAACTGGGCAAAAAAAATCACTGATATTTCCGCTCACAGCACACACCACTCCCACACGAACGGAGCTCCCTCTGGTGTGGACCATGGAACCGGTGCAATACCTAGGGATTCAGATTTATACTGACCCTGAGGTAGTAAAATGTTTAAACTACAGGAGAGCGATACAACGTTTAACAGAAGCAATAGAGAAATGGATACGACTGCCCCTCTTATTGATGGGCTCTATAGCTCTCATGAAAATGATTGTCCTTCCAAGATTCCTATTCCTGTTTGCCAATATACTGATCTTACTATCAAAAGCAATGTTTCTCACTTTGCACACCCTATTGCCTCGCTTGGCTTGGGCCGGTAAGCAACCATGGTTTGGATGGTCCACAATGACTAATCTACACGATAGGTGGACTAGATGCACCAGTCTTCGAAATATACTATAGAACAGCGCAAATCATCCATGCATACCATTGGATTCACAGGCCGTCAGACCTCCCTCACTTGTACCTTGAGAGAGAGGCTGCTGACCCTTTGACGCTCCCACGATACATGTTAAGTACAGCTCGGCGTACACTTCACACAATTGACCCAATAGGCACCAGACGATACTCCCATTAAAAAAACACAGCAGATGTAATGCTGATCCCATTACTATATTCGCCGAAATTGCCAATAGAGTGGTGCGCATGGTTCCCTCTAAGCGCAGACAAGGTAATAACACAGACATTGCACAGGCTGAAAATATACAACGTGGGAGACTTTTTCACAGATGGGACTCTTACTACTTGGGAGAGAAGAACAAGTTACTTACCTTCGATAACAATATATCTGTAAGAAATATAGGTTAGTTATAGATTCCTTACATTAGAATTAGCCCCAGGCGGGATGCGGAAAGTTTTTTGTCAGCAGTACCTCTGCGCATCGGAAGGTGGCGTCAGTTGGCTCCGCATCCGTCGTTGGCGTTGTGGTCGCCAGGATGACCTTGGGGTAGCTACTTAGGCGCCGCCCTAGCACGGTGACGTCAGTTCTGTACATGACTTTCCGCGCCAGAAATGCAGAGCCATGCAAGATACTGACCACTGGTGCACAAAACTAGGGCCCTGAAAAGATGTCCTTAACCCTAGAAATCAGTTTGCAGAACGGGGAGGATGGGTGGGGCGATAAGGAATCTATAAGTAACCTATGTTTCTTACAGATATATCATTACCGAAGGTACGTAACTTGTTCATCTGAAAGAAACAGTTAGTTATAGATTCCTTACCTTAGAATAGATACCCCAGCAATACCAGCCCCGGAGGTGGGTCTGCGAACCAAGTTCACACCAGAAAGTCCTGGAGAACAGAACGGCCAAAGAAGCTGTCTCTCCGGACTTGACTGTCCAGGCAGTAGTGTTTAGGGAATGTGTGCAGTGATGCCCACGTAGCTGCCTGACAGATGTCATGTAGAGGAACTCCTTGTCCCAAAGCAGTAGTGGCTGCTGTCGCCCTGGTGCAATGGGCGCGTAGCCCCACTGGAGGCTCCTTTGTAGCCAGAGAAAAGCAGGCTTTAATACACAAAATGGCCCATCTAGAAATGGTCCGCTTGTGTACAGCCCGAACTTCTTTGCGCCCACGTAGCCAACAAAGAGTTGGTCATCCACCTGGAACTGTTTTGTGCGGTACAGATAGAAAGAAAGCACATGTTTTGGGTCCAGACAGTGGAGCCTCTCTTCCTCTTCAGAAGGATGAGGAGATGGGCAAAGTGATGGTTTGCCTGATGTGAAAGGAGGAGACCACCTTGGGAATAAAGGATGGACGAGTCCTAAGGACAACCTTGTCCGGATGTACAGCCAGAAAAGGAGGTTTGAATGAAAGAGCCTGGAGCTTACTCACTCTTCTGGCAGATTTGATGGCCACCAGGAATGCAGTCTTAAGAGTTAAAAGTCTTAAAGGACAGTTGTGAAGCGGCTCAAAGGGAGCACACATCAAATAGGTCAAGACCAGATTCAAGTCCCACTGAAGGGAATAGGAGGAAAGAGATGAGTTATGCCTTTTAAGAAAAGATTAACAACCGGGGACTTGAAAAGAGAAGGCTGATCAGGAAGCCAAAGAAAGGCAGAAACAGCCGAAAGATAGCCCTTGATACAGCCCAGAGCAGAGCCCTGCTGGGCTAAAGGAATAAGGAACAAGAGAACCTCAGAAAGAGGGACAGTAAGGGGATCCACAACCTTTGCTGTGCACCATGCCACAAATTTGTTCTATCTGAAGGCGTATACTGTCTTAGTGGAGGGACCCCTTGCTGCCAAGAATACGTCACAAACTTCGAGAGGCAGGTCAAATGACGTCAACTGCCGCGCTCAATCTTCATGCAAGGAGGTGGAGGCTGGACAGGTTCGGGTGGCGGATCGTCCGCTGCTGCTGCAACAGAAGATCCTCCCGAAGAGGCAGTTGGATCGGAGAATTGATGGTCATGCTGAGCAGCTCGGGATTCCAGACTCTTCGTGCCCAATCCGGAGCCACAAGAATGACTTGGGCCCCGTCAAGCTTGATCTTCTTCAGCACTTTGGGCAGAAGTGGTATAGGAGGAAAGGGGTACAACAGACCGCAACGAAAAGCGTCGCCTAGCGAGGGCCGCCTTGGAAATTCCAACACGCAGAATTGCTGACATTGCGCGTTCTCTTCGGTGGCGAAAAGATCTAACCAAGGCTCTCCCAAATGTTGAAAGAGACCTTGCACCACCTCCGAGTGAAGACGCCATTCGTGATCCATCATGTACCTGCGGCTGAGTTTGTCCGCCCTGGCGTTCAGGGAACCTGCAAGGTGATGAACCACCAGGGATGTGCCCTGATGTTCCAGCCATGTCCAGAGGCGGAGGGCCTCTTGACATAGCGTCCACGACCCCACCCCGCCTTGGTTGTTGCAGTACCACATGGCAGTGGTGTTGTCCGTGAACACGTGCACTACTCTTCCCCGGACAGAGGGAAGGAATGCTTTCAGTGCAAGCCGGATCGCCCGCAGCTCCAGAAGGTTGATGTAGAGCCCGTACTCCGCTGGAGACCAGAGGCCTCTGATATCCGCCTCTGCCAGGTCACCACTGTGTATTCTGGTTGGGGAAGACAGAGGGACCTGCCGTTGACCCAATCCTGGTTTGTGAGCCACCACTGCAATTGTTGTGCAGTGCCCTTCGAGAACAGGACGTAAATCGGACAGATTCCCCTGATGCTGTGCCCACTGGAACTTCAGGTCCCACTGCAAAGCCTGCATATGCCACCTGACATGATCGGCCAGCAGGATGCAGGAGGCCATGAGGCCCAGCAGCCTCAGGGTCATCCAGACCGAAACCCAGGATAGAGGCTGAAAGATCGGAATCATAGTCCGAATATCTCTGACTCACTGTTTGGGAGGATAAACCCAAAACTGTGCTGTGTCCAGAACCCCTCAGATGAAGAGGAGCTTCTAAGAGGGGATCAGGTGTGACTTCGGCATGTTGATGGAGAACTCCAGCGAATGCAGGAGGTCGGCCGAAGTCTGGAGGTGGGAAACGACAGCCTGGGCCGAGCCCGTCTTCAACAGTCGTCGAGATAGGGAAAGACTGGAAACCCTGATCTGCGCAGATGAGCTGCGACCACCGGTCCAGGGTCGAGGGCAGACAAGACCTGAGCGAGCGTCAACATCTTGAACTTCTCCTTCCAGAGGAAGCGGTTGACGTTCCTGAGATCCAAGATAGGATGCAGGCCCTTGTCTTTCTTGGGTACCATAAAGTAGTGGGAGTAACAACCACGACCTACTACTGGGGCAGGAACACGCTCCATGGCTCCCTTGGCCAAGAGAGCTGTGACTTCCTGTTGGAGAAGGCCCAGATACTCCTCCGACATACGATGGCACTGAGGTGGCATGGCTGGTGGGGTAGCCTTGAAGGGGAGGAAGTAGCCTCTTCGGACTATCTGCAAAACCCACCTGTCCGACGTGATGGTGATGGCGGATCCTGCATCCTGTTTGATGGGCCTGTAATGTCGGACTAGGAAGGCCCCTGAACCACAGCGGTGGTTCCCACGTCATCAGCCATGCAAAGGTTGGGGAACTTGCGCTGGGCGGTGGCTCTGGGCGGAACGTAGTGGGGCACCCCTTCCGTAGCCACGAAAGGGGCGAAAAGCAGACTGCGTAGGGCGGCTGGAGAGGCCCAAGGACTTGGCTGTAACTCATGAGTCCTTGAAATGCTCTGGAGCTTTGTCGGCTGGTTCACCAAAAAGGCGACGGCCATCAAAGGGCATGTCCATGAGGGTATTCTGGACAACCCTAGAAAAGCCAGTCAATCTCATCCAGGCGTAGCGTCGAAGGGCTACCGCCGTGGAAATCGTCCTGCCTAGAGAGTCGGTGGTATCCAGCCCACAACGGATGGTAAACTTTGCTGCGTCCCTCCCGGCGGCAACAGCATGGGAGAGTACTGTCGGGGCCTTCTCCGGACACTGAGGCAGCACTTGCGCAACCATGTCCCACACAGAGTGGGAATAACGGCCGAATAGACATGCAGTGTTTACCGACCGCAGTCCCAAGCAGGCAGAAGAAAAAATCTTCTTTCCAAGATGATCCAGCTTCTTGGATTCCCTATCTGGTGGAGCGTTTGGGAATGCGCTCTTGGAAGTAGAGGCTTGGACCATCAAGCTCTCAGGGGTGGGGTGTTGGGATAGGAAAGTGGGGGCGCCCAGGGCCGGGCGGTGGCATCGGGCAATCATCCTATCCACTGGAGCCCCCGTATTGGGCCTGGACCAGGTGCCCAAAAGGATGTCGGTGAGGGTTTCATTGAATGGCAGCAGGGGCTCCGAAGAGGTCGCTTGCGGTTGAAGCACCTCTGTCAGGAGGTTAGTCCTGACCACCACTGTAGGGAGCTCAAGGTTGAGAGCCTTGGCCGCCCTACGTAACACCACTGCGTATGACGCTCCATCCTCCGTAGCCACGGTAGGAGGAGATAACATGCCAAGGTAAGGAGAGGTATCAAGACCACTGGCATCCCCCAGGTTCTCTCTTCAGTTCAGGTCATACTCTAACTGGTCGGTCAGAGGGTCACCTGACCCCTACCAGTCCTCCTCCTCGTCCTCTGGGTGCCATTCTGGCCTAAAAGGGACCCCAGGAGTTAACAGGGGCACAAATACCCCCCTCGTCGCCAGATCCGACGACGTCGGTACGGCTACTAGTCCACATCAGGATGGAGGCCGGGATCGACGCAGCCGGGGGCACGACAGGCGTCGAATGCGGGTGTGGTGCCAGAGGAAGCAGCGTCGGTGGAGGTGTAATGAGGTCAACTGGCGCCGATCCGGATCCAGGCTTGGATCCATGGGGGGCCTGCCGTGCCGGAGCCGCCGGTGGAGAAGGCCTAGGCCCCTCAAGTGAGTTTGCAGGGCCCGAAGGCGCGCCGGCGGGTTTGGGCTGCCCAAAGATGGCGTGCATTGCCTCGAAAAAACTTACGAAGCTGGGCAGAATTCGCTCCGGGTCCCGGGAAGGGAGGGAAACTCGAAGTCGGCTCTTCAGGCTCCGCATGCGGAGCCGCTGAAGGGGCACCGCTCACATCGCTAGTCGTGTCAGCCGACCGACGGGGAGAAGTCGAAGAGCGAAGATGCTTCTTCGACCTCTTCTTGTGCTTCGACTTACCTGACAAAAAGTGACTGAAGGTACTGCACTCTCCAGATCTGCACTGGCTGAACTGACGTCAGCGCGCGAGGGTGGCGTCTAAGTAGCTAGTGCAACGTCATCCCAGCGACCACGACGCCAACGGCGGATGCGGAGCCAACCGACGCCACCTTCCAACGCGCAGGGGTACTGCTGATGAAAAACTTTCCAGATCCAGTCTGACATCTGGGGCTAATTCTAAGGTAAGGAATCTATAACTAACTGTTTCTTTCAGATCTCAAGAGTCACTACCTGAGGTAACAGTGGTCAGCAGCTATAACTACCACAGGGCACATCAGTAGCTGCGTGCACTGCTGGGGCAGATACGGCAGAACCACTTGAAATAACCCCTCTGATATACTTACTCCAGGCAAACTCCCCCCGCCAAGGGATTTTAAGGCTATATAAACTTATGTGGCATACGACTACCCCATCAAACACAAAGGCATGGCAGGAATGGCTGGAATACTTGGGCACAATAATAACGGGCAAACAGTGGACGTATTACTGCTCAATCACTAAAAATATATCGCAAAATGGTAAACACCGATTGGTACACTTTAAAGACCTTAACAGAGTATATTACACCCCAGCATGCCTATTTGAATATGGATTGCGTAGCGATGATAAATGCACAAGATGCTGCACTGAGGGAGCTGGGTTTGTTCATCTGGCTTGGTCCTGTCCCAGCATTAACAAATTCTGGGCAAAAGTAGCAAATGATCTTCAGGAAATGGTGGGGCAGCCACTCCCAGATTAGCCAATGTTCGCATTACTGGGCTTTGACTGCGACATGCCTAAAAAACAGACGGTTGGTGGCGCTTGATGAGAGGCCTAGTGCAGACGATGTCGGAATGACATGCAGATATGATCTATTGTAATACCCAAGCTGACACATTCAATGCTTTGATGTCGGCCCGCAGCAGACCATGTGACATATGGGGGGCATTTTAGGTATACTTGCACAGTAAAGCAGAAGCTGAGAATGATGAGAATGCTCAGCGAACAACGGGTCAGGTGTGTGATGGGAGAGACCAGGATGCTGGGTGAGGGGGTTTGTGTGATCCACTCAGACGCAGCAGACTAGTCATGTATCTACTAAGGCCAGAAGATTCACCCTCCTTGTTTGATTGTTTGAATGACAATGTTGTGTAATGACAGTGTTAAGTACCTGGTATAACAGCGAGACATATATTAGATGGCTGAAGCTGTAGCCCTAACTTTGATCTCCCATGGCTACTAGTTGGCGACGCCATGGGAACGAGCGTAAACTCTATCACCACACGTAAATGTTTGTTTTATGTTCACATTGTAAATGGTGCTAATTGCATCTGACTGTACTGTGTTCGCAAAATGATAAATAAGGAAATAAAATTGAAAAAATGCTGAATTTCTTTGGTTTTGTGTGTGTAAAATCTGAACCTAACTATAATGTTCCTATAACCTTGTGGTTTTTCAATTAATTTTTAAGGTTTTTTTACATTCTATTCCCTAACTATAACGTCCTTGTAACCTTGGTTTTATTCCATGGAAATATATACATATACTACCTACTGGTGGTCGCCAATAGGTAGTTATAGTTCGAATGAAGTTTCCATATGAAAAGCGGTTTTTGACTTGCCTATCTCTTTGGTGTCGATTGACGAATCTTCACCAAATTTTTTGAATAAAGAGCCCAGGAGAATCTTGTTGACCATGGAAATTTCAGGGTGATCCGTCCAGTGGGGGCAAGAAAAGGGGGCGATGGGAAGCAAAAAAATATGCTTTTCCGATGTTCATTTTGATAGGACCTTTAGACACAGCAACAGTCCAACCTGCTTAACGGAATCACACCAAATTTGGCAGAAATGTAGATGTTGGTTCAATGAAGTGTCTTTTTGTGATCTGGTGTAAATCCCTCCTTGACCAGGGTGATACCGCAGCCCTCATCCTACTGGACCTCTCCGCCACTTTCAACAGTTTACCATCACACCCTAATCACAAGACGTCCCAGTCAACAAAAGAATCACCTTCAAGCTCCTCACACATGCCTACAAAGCTCTTCACGGTGCAGGACCAGCATATCTGAACCACTGCCTCTCATTTCACATATCCGCCAGACAACTTCGCTCCGCCTAACTTGCCCTTGCCACAGTCCCACTGAATAACAAGACCAAAACCGGAGGAAGATCCTCTTCCTGCCTCGCCAAGACCTGGAACACCATGCCCCTCTAGCTCAGGAAATCCCTGTCGCCGATCCAATTCAAGAAGGATCTCAAGACCTGGTTCTTCAACTGAACCTCCATGTCCAGACGGATTAGCAACCCTACCCCCCCCCGCCCAGCGCCTTGAGACCCTCACGGGTGAGTAGCCTTGCTCTACAAACTACTGATTGATTGATTGATTGGGGTGGAGAGGATCCACAACCCCTCCCGATCTCGTGCTGAGATCTGATTGGCTGACTAAATTTCAAACCAGGAAGTGTTGGCAGCATTATTGGGACTCGGCTTGAGTGGTGTCCCAGAAAAAAGATTTTAAAAAAAAGGGGGGGGGGGGAGGTAGAAGTCCCTGACCCCCTAGTCCTCTGGGGGGGGTCAGGTCAGGGGTTTGGTGGGGTATGCGGATTCCACTGAAAATGTTCACAAAAACAAAGCGTGGGCTCACCCGCTTCGTTAATTATCAGTCCGTGGGTGGGCCTGGGGCATTTGTTTTAATAAGGAAGGGGGGCAAACGGGCTTAGACTCTCAGCAATAGATTATTGCTGATTCACAGATGTAATTACGAAAAAAGGTAGGATAAGTATGTTGCCACCTCAGCCGCCTTTTATTTCTTTTATTTTTCCACCTTGCCATCTCTAATTAAACATAGCATCCAACTTTGCATTTTTTCTCTGTACCTTGTGTTTTTTTTAACAGCACTCGCTCAACATACTTTTGATGGAGGGATTCATGCCCTAATGCCAGACGTGCCTGAAACCAATAGTAGTATTACCCCTCATGACTAGCCATCAATTTCACCATGAAGATTTACTGAAACTCCCTTAGGTATGAATTAACCACATACACACCTCGATAGCTGTTTTATGGTAGGGTTTGGTTTAGAAACTAAAGGTCATTGGAACACTACTTACCTCAATCTTAGCATGCCTCTCACATGTCAGCATTATCCACACAAACACGGGCACCATTTTCCCCCAATAAAAATCTGTTTTGAGCACTACTACACGTCAATAAATTTTCTCTATTTTACACTTACACTGAGTGCATATGGCTACTGTGGCACAGCTTGCAGTGTACACCTTACCAATTATTAGTACATATATGAAGATGATACAATAAACAGAATGTTAACTTGCTTGTTTTTTTTATTCGTTTATGTTTTGTCTTTTCCTGTTGTTTTGAATTAATTTGATAAATGTATTGTGTATTTTGGTTTGTTTAATTATTTTTTAAAAATCTTTCACTGAGTTGGTTACATGCAAAAGCCCCAAGCCTGCGCGCCACATTGGGGGTGGGGGGGTTTTAGGTGAGGGGGGCGGCAGATTTTATTTTTCAAGAAAGATATACACTAAAATGATTTTAATCAGAACACAAATTTTAAACCTTATCCTAACCATGGACTGACTCCATTTAAGAGTGAATAAACCTGCTAGTGTAATCTGCCTACGCTATTCCTTTGAATGTATACATATTGGACGTGGTCTTTCCCCTCTAAATTGCCCTTTCTTCTCCTCTGGTGTAGTTCTCTAGCGAGAATTGTAGGACAGCTTCATTTCATCATTTTGTTGCCCAATATGCCACCTCCGAGCGGTACCAACCATATGCAAACCAGTCTTGGTCCTGTTCCTATAGGGACAATTCTATGGACACTCCAGCCTAAACGGCCCGGCAAGGTAACGTCTGAAAGAAATGGGTTCATTTTGCAAAAAGAATGAGTTTCAACAAACAATGAGTATAATAAACATATCAGGAATATGACGTAATTGCATACATTAATATACTTTGTGAAACTGACCCTAAATATTAATTTTACACTCTAACAATGAGGAGACATTATGAAATTCAATAAACACCAACTGCTTTTATTTATTAGAAATTATTTTATAATGCTAGGGAAGAAAAACTGTTAAACGGGATTACCTCATACGACTTAGGCAGGAAAGCATCTTCAATGAGACAATCGAGGTTCACTGAATATGTTTGATCAATGTCTATATAGGACATGCTTCTTAATGCAACAGAGACCTATTTCAAAGGGAAACAAGGACTGTCAGAATAAAGAATGCAAAAGCAATCATAAATAATGTTACCTCAAAAAGCAGCCCTCCGTCCTTCTCCCTTGACAACGTGTGGGATATACAACAACATTCTTGATGTACAAGAGTAGACCACATACTTTACCTGGAAATAAGTTCCCAGAGCATATAAGGTTAAGCACTGCCACGGTCGGAATGGAACATAGAAAATAGACCCAGGCACCAAAATAAAAGTGGCCCCCATTAGCAAAACAGATTGCTAAAACGTGAAAATATGTTGAAAATTAATAGTAAAAACCGGCCCTCCTGGCCATAAAAGCAGCCCACAACTGCTAAACAAAAACGCCCCACACACGAATCTGTCAGACTAGCCAATTGGGCATCGCCGAATTGACCTATAGGCCAGTACGGCCGTGAGTACTGTGCTGTGCTCCACTCCTCACAGGCACTCAAACCCACACACGGATTTCCTTTTCTATGCGGGAATGCCACTTCACATATCTGGGAAAGAGCGCATGCCATTTCAAGGAACCTGTTGTGAAGAAACCTGGGCTTGTGATAGGCTCTCAATACATGTAGTTGAGAGTAATGTTGTCACATGGTTTTCAGCATAAAATCACTTCACACGAATACAGGCACTATTGTAAGTGGAATGGCATAAACCGGTGGTATTACTATAACTGGTAATCCAAACCCAATATCACCATTTGCTTTTCCAGATAGAAATTCTATTTGCTCCGAGCAGCTGAAATTTGAGAGCAGAAAATGGCTTGTAACACAGGGAACATTCAGAAAACTGAGAAGTAATTGTGGGTAAGGCATATTATTGCCCCTTTCTGAGATCTATAATTTCACTGGATATTAATATCATCTGGTAACTATAATACTAGTACTGGGACCTTTAACAATTTCACATTTTTAGGTCCAGTCGGCTCCCTTCCTTTTCAATACATAAGACTTCCTAGCACAAAAACATTGATGGGGATGAGAGCTGTGCAAGCCAACACGAAATTAGCCATTGGAGATTGCTAATGTGATGGATCAAATTAAGCATCAGCTGTCAGTCAGATGATATCTCTTATAGAAGGAAAAATGAATATTTTAGGCAGTTGCTTCGGGAGATTAAATGTATCTGAGCTTGACTTTGAAAACCCATACATACAGCCAAGGGCGTAATTGTACCTATGTGAACGCCAGCTCAAAGACAGGAATGCATACAATGGTCTGAGACACAAAAACACTGGTAAACGGACACAGAAGGAGCCCCCTTTCATGGAACTGGTTCACCAAGTTCTTTAACCACAGTGCAAACTTAAGGGTATTAGAAGCACAACTTCACAACACTGCAACAATGAGATTAGTGGGATACAATTTAGGTAGAAACCGATATACTTTGGGGGGATAATATTAATTTTCACTGCAATAATTCACCCTAACGAAGAGAGTTAGAATGGCATGGCTTTTCGAGTTGGATAGGGCTTATTTTGTGCTCCTCTGCTCCAAATCTTAGCCCTCTAATAATTGTAATTTGCTCGTATAAGAGCTGCTTTTTGTTCCACTGTGAGGACAAAGAATGGTTAATGGGGGCAGCCCTGGTGTGCTCCCCTCTGGAGCCGAAATTTGGCAGAACTAATTTCCATTTACTTTAATTCCAACCTCCAGTTGTATGTTGCTCGCCAATATCCACTGTTTTCATGGTGGGGCCTGGGTCTATCTTATCTAATACTGCCTTAAGGAATACTGTGTCAAACACTTTCTCAGCATTTAGTGACTTTAGGAGACCTGGGACTCCCTTCTTTCTAGATTTCTGAAGTAAGTGGGCCACCTTCTTGATGATCTCAGAGCCATGTCTGCCTTGGACAAAGCTAATTTGATCAGGCTCTACCAATATCAATAGCACCTTATCCAACCTGGCAGCAAGAATCTTGGTGAAAAATGTTATAATTGCACGTGAGCAGGACAATTGGCTTATACGACCTGCATTTGTCCGTTTGCCTTGTTTGGGAATTATAATCACCTCTGCCTCGCTCAAAGTTGAGGAGATTCAACATCCTCTCTAAATGAGTTATTTTAGTAGAGAACTCCAGAAGGAGGGACGCAAAGTGTCTGTAATAGTATAATGTGAGACCATCTGGATCCTGGCTCTCTTTCGATGCAGATTTGACGGCTTGCAGTCAGGTAAAGTTTTAAGAACAGAACTATCTTCCCCTTCTCGTCAATTATCTCTTCTTCCTCTAGACTCCCCAATCTACCTATATGTTCCCCCATCCTCTGGACTATTCATCTATTTGCGAATAACTTATATGCTTTGCTGCCATTTTTGTAAAGAAGCGCTTTTAAGCACAGCAGCTTTGTGTTCTTTATTGGTCCTTACGACTCACAGTTGGCTCCACAATCATTTAATTTATCTCTCACAAATGTTATTAGGTGCACATTTAAGCTATCTGTGAGAACGTGGATTATTAGTTGGGGTGGATGGTAGTCTACAAGAAATAATGACACTATTCTTGTTATGCCCAGTAAAGGTTTCAGTAATTTAAACCTGAGCTCAACCCCTGATAGCTATGGCACAAAGGAGACAGGCTTAATTCAAGAAAAATGCGTGAAGCATTTAGAAGTACTCAAAGCAGCTAACAAATAAAATAAAACACAACAATATAAAATCTATCAAAATAGAAAATATTTTAATGAACAAAATGACACCAAAACAACACAAATCCAACAAGGGGAGACTGGGGATATGAATTCATAAGTTAAAAAAGAAATAGCAGCACAAAGCACAAAGCACCAACCGCGGGCAACTGGTCATGCTAGACCAGGACAAGGGTAATAATTAAAGCGGACTGCGATGGAGCGCGGCTCGGATGCGAGAACCACGTTGATTCCTATCAAAGAGTAACCTCTGGACTTTAAAAATTTTCAAGAAGGTAGCGTCCTCAGCGGAGCAAGGCTGCAGGCTGGATCTGAAGACTGTTTCGTAGATGAGAGGCTGACGAAGGACAAGGTTTCAGTGAAGCAGATGACGAAAGAGTAAAAAGTCTGGAGTTCGTGCCAAGGATGCCATCAACATTGATTGGATGCTGCTTAGCATTGGACTCTGTAAAGATTTCTACCTTCGGACTTGTACTGTTTTCTGGAAGTCGGATTCCTCAGCGGGGGTAACACTGCAGCGGAAGAGAGTTCGACGGTGTTGGATGCGTGTGGCCTGCTTAATAGTATTTGCTGCTGCTGCGAAGTAAGTAGAAGGAGCTGCAGTGAAGGCCACGCCCCTTGCAACCAGCACAAAGCGTGCTGAATTACGAGCGCGGTAGATTACTTTGGAACCTCCTGAGGCACAGCCGGGAGTAGGCAGCAGTCAGCGCTTGGTCGCTTCTTTTTAAAACTTGTGGAATTGTTTTTAATATTCACTCACCCCTCTCCTTGCCACACGATCTTGGTGTGCAGGTATCCCCCAGCACAGCGGTACGAACGCTGGCACGGGAAACCGCCGTCCCACTCCATCCGCCTTCCCTCACGCCCAGTGACACGCCCACTCTGAGGACACGCCCCTTGCAACCAGCACAAAAGCACGCTGAATTACGAGCGCGGTAGATTACTTTGGAACCTCCTGAGGCACAGCCGGGAGTAGGCAGCAGTCAGCGCTTGGTCGCTTCTTTTTAAAACTTGTGGAATTGTTTTTAATATTCACTCACCCCTCTCCTTGCCACACGATCTTGGTGTGCAGGTATCCCCCAGCTCAGCGGTACGAACGCTGGCAAGGGAAATCGCCGTCCCACTCCATCCGCCTTCCCTCACGCCCAGACAGTGACACGCCCACTCTGAGGCCACGCCCCTCGTACTTCTCCTACACTATATAAATGTGTAGTTTCCGGACGCGCAGCGGACGAGCGCAGCGGGCGCGACGATTGCGCGCCGAAGGCGCGCTTAAGGCAAGCTCGTCTGCGCTCGTCCGTGCCGAGTCCGGGCACAGGGCCGTTCCCCCTACCCCCCAGACACCAGAACTCAGGCACTACAACGCTGAAATGTTACACAGTCTACGTCCTCCTGCCACGAACTGCTCGCGGCACCTCCTCTCAGCTGATGACATCCCCCAAACCTGTCCCAAGTGTAATTCACTTCTTAAACCTAAGCCCAAAGCCGATTTAATCCAGGATTACCATATGCTCCTGTTAAATTGCAGATCTCTGCCGAAACACAGGACAGAAATCTTCCTGTTATTAGATGAACTCATTCCGGATGTAGTTTTCCTGACTGAAACATGGCTTACCACAGACTCCGATTCTGCTTTAGTTAGTGCTCTCCCTCCTGGCTTCCAAATTATTCGGCAGGACCGCCCTGATGGGAGAGGTGGAGGCCTAGCTATTATCCATAAAGAACAGTATCAATGCCGTACCATCCCGGAAATCATTCCCGACTGTGAGAGTCTCGCTTTTAGTATTAATTTTTCCCCGAACAACTGCCTCTCTGGTACTCTCATCTACCGTCCCCCAGGTCCCCTTAACAACTTTCACCTGCGTCTCCCTCAGACTGTTGCAGATCGCGTTAGTACCTCGTCCAACTTCATCTTGCTAGGTGACCTTAACCTTCACTTTGACTCTGTATCAGATCAGGTAGTCACCACATTGGTAGACGACCTAGCCGCGATACAACTTACCCAACACGTCAAAACCCACACCCACTGTCGTACTTTGATATTCGGGAACCGCGTAGGGGACAGGGCCCTACCCCTGTCTATCTTGGTATTAGCGAACCGCAAATGGTAAATGCGGCACGTACGAGTGCTTTGCGTGTCGTTCTAGTTACGAACGCACTGTGTACACGTATTCTGCTCAACTACGCGGGTTCCATTTTGGAAGCAGTGGCCATCTTGTCATTGCCCTCACATAGGCTATGATGGAGTTAATACGGGCCTCACAGTACATGGGCTTTCCCTCTGACTTCTCCGTGACCTGGGCAGCTGGCTCTGCTGCCCCGGGTCAAACCGGTCTCACGAGCTCCCCTTCCTCCGTCCACCTGTGATTCGTATCAGGGCTTGACCCGTCATAAAACCCTTTCATTCTACACAATCCCCCGGCTAATCTCTTCTACACCTGCATGTTCTTGCTTTATTACTTGTTTCCCAAAACAGGAGATGCTCATGTTTATTGGGGGGTCTATTTACTTCAAACATGGGATCTGAACCTTCCGGTGTAAATCATTGTGGGCTGGCCGAACTGGAATGTGGGATGGTCATCATGACTCTGCTTTTTCGTTTGTAATGTATGCCTTTATATGACCATATCATAAACCAAGGAATGTATGCCTGGAGCATGATATTTTGTACTTAAGGAGAAGTCCGTTCCTATGATTTTCAGCAGTCTCCTGAGAACATACACGCTGTTGTACTTCTAGGATATCTGTCATTGGTCTGCAGCCAATAAACGATTCTTTGACTTCACCCAGAAGACTCTGTGTTTCTGTAGGTCCGGAACAGGGTGAAACCCCGAAGTCATAGGGTGTGTGCCCCTGCACCGCTGGGTCTAGAATACCCAGTACTTCAGTTTGGCGCCCAACTCGGGCCGATTTCAGCGGTACCAGTCCAAGCCAGAGGTTCGTGAGGAGCTTCGTGTGGAAATTCCGGAGGAAGGCCGCCACTTCATCGACCCCTGCATGTCGACGTGGTCCGAAAGTCTTTTCTGCGAGGTTCTCCGCGTCCCGACGGCTACGAAGGACTGCTGCCCTGATTAATCGACCTGTTTTGGACCCTTGACGAGTTTGAGAGAGCGAAACAATCGAGAGAGTCTTCTGGTGACGTCATCGATCAGCAATATTCAGTTAAGTATAAGTGGAGCGTCTCCCATTTGTTTTGGTATCCCTCGGGATCGTTTGGTTTGGTAATTGGTGATTTGGTGTTTGCAAACCCCAAAGCCAGAGGATTCGTGTATTCACGAGAATATCGTAATCGATAATCCTTTGACGTTTGGATCTAGACTAGTGAGCGAAGATGCCTGGTTCTAGACTATTTGGTAAGTTATTCTGTTTGGGTTGTGGAAAAGGTTTCCAGCTGGAAGAATCATGTCCGGTTCCTCCGGTTGGAACTCCAACTTATGAGCTCTATGTGAAACATGGCGTAGGCCCCATTGCATATAACGAAGTGTGGATCCACTACACCAGGAAAGACGGTGTTTTAAAATGGCCCCAAAATGGTAGTTTCGATACCGATATTCTAGATAATCTGGAAATTAAATTGTTTAAGAAGAAAGCCCGGCCGGCGATGTTTGACTCTTTCCGCTTATGGCGAAAAGAAGCCAAACAGAAGGAAATTAAGTTAGCGAAAAAGAATAAGAGAGAGAGAGGTATGTCAGTAATGCAAGCAGCTGTACAATTTAAAGACAATGAAGAGGAGCAAATGAATGAGCAATTGCACAGGCAGCGTAAGTTAGGGATTGACAAATGTTACCCGGCTTTGCCATATTCTAAGCAGGATGAGTCAGAAGAGAAGGAGAAAGATCCCTTGATGTCACATTTGTTGAGTTCGCCACCCCCGTATGCTCAAACTGCCACGGCGCCTCCCCAGCTTGTAAATATGCCGCCTCCAGCGCATATACTGCAAGCCTTGCCGCAACCGCCAGTTGCTTTGCAACCAGTTCCTATTCCTGTAGCGCAGTCCTCTCAAGCGCCTCTAGTAGTGCTTCCAACTACCCCCGCACTTCCTGCGACTTTGCTTGATCCAGTAACTGCCTCCCCTAATACTCTTCCTTCTACCACTCCAGTACCTGTCTCTACATCCTCTTTTCTTCCCTCTGTTTTTCCCCCTGTTCTCGCTTCAGCTTCTCCTTCAGCGCGACAGCGTTTGGCTAATGTGGTTACTACATTAATGTCGCCTCTCTTTGGGTCATCTGGTGCAACTCCTGGTGTACAGCGTAAGCAGTTGCGCAGCCAATTGCCTAACCCCGATGAGAAAAAGGTAATAGATCACATGGCGCGCAGATGGATCGTTTTTCCTTCACTGTATGATGTGGAATCGGTTGTTAACACTTTCCATCAATGGGATGCCCCGAAACAGAGATACGTATTTGAGAAAATGTGCGAAATTCTCTGTGAAGAATTGGAGGATAGTGGTAGAAATCCGAATCCGCAGGAATTGTGTAGAGTGAGGTGCGATTTTGGAACTGGTATAATTGTGGACCGCGAAGTAGATAAAGCAGTTGCGATTGTACTGTCCTTAAGGAATGACGACTGCCAACAGTCATTGTTTGAACAAGAGGTCCTTGTGGGGAGTAAGGCAAAAGCGCGACAATACCCTATGAGAGAAGTTCCCCCGGTATGGAAGGAAGCGGTTGCAGCTGCCGGTGGTAACCCCGCTGTGCCAGCGCATTTCCAGCGTGTTTGGGTGCATGTTCCATGGAAGCGCTCTGAGGTGTTAGCACTTAAGCAGACATTGCCTGATCCCCGTAAAAACCCAGCAGGTTATTATAAAGAGTTGTCACAGACGGCAGGGTCATGCGTCATGAATCTGGCCGACATAGACATGTTGTTTGGTAATGTTGTTCCACAGCCTCTATGGGGATCAATTCGTAATGTAGATCACAATGCAGAACTAGGGGATACATGGGCTAACATTGTTGCTGCTGATGCTAGACAAACGGGTGGTGCGAAACCAGAGCCTTTAGTAGCTGAATTGCCTGGTAGAATCATTACGTATATGAAGACAATAATGCCTGCGATGCGCGTAAATTGGGACAAGTTATCTGCATGCAAGCAAAAGAAAGATGAAACAGTGTCAGACTTCTTTACTAGGTTTGAAGAAACGTTTATTGACCACAGTGGGCAAGATATGAGTACTGAGGGTGGACAACGGTTGTTTGTGGACAAGTTTGTGCAGAATTTACTCCCTGACCTGTGTAAAAAGTTGAAAGATTCAGAGAGTTCTTGGGCCGTTTCCTCTTCAGCGCAAATACTGGCTACTGCACAGTATTATGAAAACAGAGATAAAGACGAGAAAGATAGGACGGAGAAGAAAACGAAGGAACTAAAAACGAAGGTCCTTCTACAGCAGGCCTATCCACCACGTGGCGGTGGTAATAATTATAGACAACCCCAAGGTGTCTATCACCAACCCCAACAATTTCAGACAAACCAGCAAATGAATGGGTATTATCAACCACGTGTCCCTGTAGGTCCCAACCAATGTTCATACTGCAAAGAGGAAGGTCATTTTAAATATAGTTGTCCTAAATTAATGCAACGGAATGGTAATACGTATGGCGCAAGAGGTAGAGGTGGTCAGCAAGCTCCTAGAGGCAGAGGGCGTGGAAGTGTTCCCCAAAATGCGCGTCCTCTTCCGCCCCAAAGCGCAATTAATAGTTTTGATCAGCAAGCTAACGTGACTGGTAATACGGCACAGTATTACAATAATGATTATTATGCAGAGGACGGTGATGCAGAGAGTAATGGTTACTAGGACAGCCATAGACAGAGAGAGGGAGTTGTTTCAGTGCCAGTGGATCAGAGTGGACCGTATGTTGAGGTGACTACAGCAAATGTAACGGAGCCTTTTCTGCTAGACACTGGTGCTGCAAAGAGTTCAATCATGCATTCCAAACTCCCTGGCGCACCTTTGTCTGGCGATATAAATGTTTCAGTAGGTTTTTCTGGCGCCCCAGTTGGGAACCCGATTTCCAGTCCCATGTCACTTTCTGTTGGACCTTGCGAGCTGAAAGCGCCCCTGATCCTGACAACAGGTTGTGGTGAGAATTTGCTGGGATTAGATTTGTTGAAAAGATTGCACGCTACACTGTATTGTTCTCCTTCAGGAGTACAACTTACATTAGGCAAGACAGTGGTTTCCCCAATGTACTTGTCTAAAAACACGATGCCACCTGAATTGTCATCCCTTCCGGATGCCCTTTGGGCTACTGGTCCCAATGATGTGGGCCTCTTGGAAATACCACCATATGTGGTGACTCTAAAGGCTAATGTCAGACTGCCACGTATTCCCCAGTACAAGATCTCTAATGAAGGGCAGAAAGCATTGTTGGACATTGTCAGCGATTTGATTAATAAGGGTGTGATTGAAGAGACAAGAGGCAACGTTTGTAATAGCCCGATTTTACCTGTCTTAAAGCGAACTGACCCTTCACAGCCACCTGTTTACAGATTTGTGATTGATCTTAGAGAGGTTAATAAGATTGTCGTGCCTCAGTTTCCGGTTGTCCCCGATATAACTGCCTTGTTAACAATGATTCCAGCCTCTGCTGCATGGTTTTCAGTGATCGATTTAAAGAATGCTTTCTTTAGTATCCCAATTGCAGAAGAGAGCAGAGACATTTTTGGTTTTAGTCTGGGTGGCCGAAGCTTCCGCTTCAAACGCGCTCCCCAAGGCTACTGCGAGAGTCCATCCATATATAGTCAAGCTCTGAAAGCGCAGCTTGATGCACTTGTTTTACCTAGTGGCGCTATCCTGATCCAGTACGTGGACGATTTACTGATCGCTGCGGATACTGAAAAGATCTGCAAAGAGGCCACATTGTCACTGTTGCGTCACTTATCTGCTTTTCATCACAAGGTGTCTCTCTCTAAGCTGCAATATTGTCGACAAGAGGTGACCTACTTAGGTCATCTCTTATCGAAGGAGGGAAGGAAACTGACCCCAGAGAGAATTCAAGCCATTGCACAGTTGAGTGTGCCAAAGACACAGAGAGAAGTGCGTGCTTTCTTGGGCATTACCTCATACTGTAGGCATTGGATCCCTAGTTTTTCTTTGTTGGCAAAACCTTTGTTAGCCTTAACATGTAAAGACACACCAAATCCTATCCCATGGTCTGAAGAGTGCCAGAAAAGTTTTGTGGAATTGCGCAATGCGTTGTGTTCAGCTCCTGTGTTGGGTACTCCCGACTACAGTAAGCCTTTTACATTGTATGTTCACGAGAAAGATGGATGTGCGTTGTCAGTGTTAACACAGCCTTTTGGCGACAGACCGCGCCCATGCGCATATTTTTCATCCACCTTGGACCCTGTAGCGAGGGCATTGCCAAGCTGTCTGAGAGCGACAGCTGCTGCAGCGATGTCTATCCGACAATCTGCTGGTCTGGTAATGGACAACACACTGATTGTCATGGTTCCACACGCTGTAGACACATTATTGAATAGAACCAAGACACAACACTTGACTAGTGCACGCTTATCGGGCTACGAGCTAACACTGTTAGCGAATCACATACACATAAAAAGATGCAATACGCTGAATCCAGCCACATTATTGCCTATTCCAGCAGACTCAGATGAGATTGAGCAACATGACTGTCTGTTCAGAACAGAAGAAGAGACGAAAGGGAGAGTAGATCTCAAAGATACTCCCCTGACTGAATGTGATGGCACTTTATGGGTAGATGGGTCCTGTTTCAAGCTCCCTAATGGTGACACGACTGCTGCATATGCTATCACGACTTTACATACGGTCGTGGAAACTGCACGAGTGCCACATAATTCGGCCCAAGCAGCAGAATTAATTGCCCTCACGAGAGCATGCGTGTTGTCTGAAGGAATGAGAGTGAACATATACACAGATAGCCAATACGCCTTTGGCGTGGCTCATAATTTTGGGCGTTTGTGGAAGGAGCGTGGGTTCCTGACGTCGCATGGAGCTAAAATTCAGAATGGCAAGTTGGTGAATGATCTCCTTGAGTCACTGACCCTACCTTTGCAAGTTGCGATCATGAAATGCAGTGCGCACAAGAAAGTCACAGATGATGTTGGACGTGGGAATGCGTTTGCTGATGAGACCGCGAGAGAAACCGCACAGAATGTGAAGACTAGAATGTATGTTGCAGGCCCCGCAAGATGGGTTAATGATGTGGGAATATGTGAGAACACAATAGAGAGTGTGAAGTCGCTTCAGGCTGAAGCTACAGAAGAAGAGTTAAGCAAGTGGAGAGAGAGTATGGGTAAGTTGGATGAGAATGGTTGTTGGATTGACCTGACAGAACATAGGCGATGGTTGTTGCCTGATGCATATGTGCTTCCAGTGGTTACTATGGCGCATGGAATGGCGCATATCAGTACAAAAGGTATCTGTAAGTTGTTGGCTCCAGTATGGCAGAATGTTGGGATTCCCAAGTGTGCAGAGAATGTGGTCAAGAATTGTATGGTATGCTTGAAGTACAACCCTGGTAGGGGAACCCCAACTCCGGCTGGTCACTTTGCACCCCCATCATGTCCATTCGAAGTTTTGCAGCTGGACTTTATTCACATGGAAAGATGCAACAACCTGAAATATGTATTGGTGGTTGTTTGTGCTTTTTCCAAATGGGTAGAGGCTTATCCTCTGAAAGATAACACTGCCCTATCCACAGCCAAAGCCCTTGTGAAGGAGTTTTTCCCCAGGTTTGGGATGCCGAGAATGGTGTGGTGTGATAACGGGAGTGAGTTTGTGGGTAAAGTGATGAAGAGTGTATGTGAAGGTTTAGGCATAAGGCAGAAATTTCACGCTGCAAATCACCCCCAATCAGCTGGACTGGTTGAACGCTACAATGGAGCCTTAAAGCTCAAGTTGGCCAAAATTCAGGCGAGCACTGGTCTTAAATGGCCTGATGCCCTGCCTCTAGCACTCTTGTCCACCAGAATGACGATACACTCACGAGTGGGACTTAGTCCCTACGAGGTGGTCTTTGGCCGCCCGGCTAATGTATGGGGTGTGCCAAGGCCCACTAAATTTAGCGAGATAGAGCATCCAGTGCTGCTCGATTACCTGTATGATTTGACTGTTAAACTGCGTGTTTTGCACCAACAGGTACATGATACTCTTCCCCAAGCCTCTGAACCTCCTGGACACCCCATCAACCCTGGTTCGTGGGTCCTAGTGCGGAATTTCCAGCGTAAGGGCAACGACGAGCCTCGTTGGATCGGCCCTCATCTTGTTCTTCTTTCGACAAGATCAGCAGTGCGAGTGAAAGGGAAGAAGCACTGGATCCATGGTACTCACTGCAAGGTAGTTCCCTTGCCTCTGCCATATGACCAGTGGGTCAACGAGGGTATCGCCGACTCAGAGACAAACATTGTGCCTCGCTTTGTACCATTCAGTGACGCACGCCTAAAAGACACAGCTTCAGTCCAAGAGAGTGACAATATTCTGCAGGAAGCTGTGCCGCCATCAAATCGACTGGACACCACTGAGCCTGAACTTCTTTTTCAAGACCAAACAACACCTGGCCGTCTCCGCTATAATTTGAGACCTAGACCCATGGACAAATAAAGATTCCCTCATTATTTCCCTTTTGACATTTTTTGCTCTCCCATCTGAAGGACTTTCTTGATTTTTGTTTTTCGAACCACCATCCGGGTTCTGCCGCAGGGTCGCGGTGCCAAGACTTTGGGGTACAGGCCGAAGACGCTAGGTCGACGGTTCTGGTTGGTCTAGGGCGTTTCCCTGGACTGACAGGCGTACTCCTTAGCAGAAGAAACTCATCCACCGCGAGCGGCCCGAGTAGAGGATGGAGTTTTGTAAGATGGAGAGACCGATTGAAGAAATGAACTTTCAAGCCAGGATGTGTAGAATTGTAAAAAGTAAATGTTTTGTCTTTTTGTGCCTTTTTACACTGTGTAGCATCATGATGTTTATTGTAGGATCTGTGTTTTTCTCTGCTCCAAAACCCATTGCACCCACTCAACAGCCTATACTTCTCTCTACTGCCTCCTCTCACTCTTTTCACCCTTTGCCTGAGCACGAACAGACCCGACGATCAGAGTTCGTAAATAACTCGTTTATCCAACTCTTGCACCAGCACCAACTGGTAATGAATACGACCAATTGCTGGGTCTGTGGGTTAATGCCACATACCATTAACAAGGGTATTCCCTACCTGGTACTACCGTACAGTTACAATGGATCGTCATGGGCATTCCAAACCATGTTCCTCTATGCTCTAGATACATACTCCCCTCGCCCACCGCGTTCCATCAGACCCATCACCAATAATAAGGCTTTGATGAAAGGAGTTGCCGATATGAGTAGAGATATTAATGCCTACTCATCCATTCCCAAAGAAGAGCTGAGACCTTATATGGGATGGAACGCGACGGGGTATAGTATTAGTCTGGGTGAAAGACAGCGGAAAATCTCATCTCCAATCTGGGTCGTACCCCACATGGGTCGGTTCTGCTTACAGGGTAATGGTCAGAACCCTAGGGCTCAACTGGGAAGAAGTGACTGTACTGAAACGTACACTTTCCCGTCACAGTTTTCCCCTGCGTTTTTGGCTGCTAAGGGCACATACTTCATCTGTCATGATCGAGCATATACATGGTTGCCCCCTGATTTCTCGGGCACATGTTATATTGCGAACTTGCTACCGCCGACATTTACTGCCGCCTCTGATTATCACAAGACCAGAGTTGTGAGAGGTGTGTTCAGTAAGGAGGACACTGCCGGTCAGGAAGCAGGAGACTTCTTCTTGGGTTTCCTGCCGTTTTGGGGACCTATGGTCAATAGTAGGAACCTGAGACAGCTGACTCGTGTGGTTGAATCCACCGTCAATGTAACGGCTGGTGCCCTTAGTAATTTGACAGCTGAGCTCCAAGCGGATCGCCTTATGACTTTGCAGAACCGCATGGTCCTAGACGTTATTCTTGCAGACCGCGGTGGGGTATGCAAGGTCATCCAATCCAGTTGCTGCATTTTCATACCAGATAATGCTCCAACAGTGTATCAAGCCATCTCCAAACTCCATAAAATATCTGAAGCCATACACGTGGATAAGGGAGATTGGTCACTGGTGGGGTGGTTCTGGGAATTGATATCTGCCTGGGGTTGGAAAGTTCTGATGGTCATTGGAATGATCCTAGCCATTCTTTTCCTGTTCTGTCTATGTATACAGTGTGCTCCTGCGATATGTGGCCTCTGTACTACCTTATGGGTAAGGAAACCTGTATCGAGGGACGAACTAAGTAATAGGATGATGCTACAGCAACATCTCCATGACTTTGCGGACATTGACCTAGACTCGGATTAAAATGAGTATAGTGATTGCCTATGTAAGGGCAAAAGGAGGGTCTGTCGTACTTTGATATTCGGGAACCGCGTAGGGGACAGGGCCCTACCCCTGTCTATCTTGGTATTAGCGAACCGCAAATGGTAAATGCGGCACGTACGAGTGCTTTGCGTGTCGTTCTAGTTACGAACGCACTGTGTACACGTATTCTGCTCAACTACGCGGGTTCCATTTTGGAAGCAGTGGCCATCTTGTCATTGCCCTCACATAGGCTATGATGGAGTTAATACGGGCCTCACAGTACATGGGCTTTCCCTCTGACTTCTCCGTGACCTGGGCAGCTGGCTCTGCTGCCCCGGGTCAAACCGGTCTCACGAGCTCCCCTTCCTCCGTCCACCTGTGATTCGTATCAGGGCTTGACCCGTCATAAAACCCTTTCATTCTACACAATCCCCCGGCTAATCTCTTCTACACCTGCATGTTCTTGCTTTATTACTTGTTTCCCAAAACAGGAGATGCTCATGTTTATTGGGGGGTCTATTTACTTCAAACATGGGATCTGAACCTTCCGGTGTAAATCATTGTGGGCTGGCCGAACTGGAATGTGGGATGGTCATCATGACTCTGCTTTTTCGTTTGTAATGTATGCCTTTATATGACCATATCATAAACCAAGGAATGTATGCCTGGAGCATGATATTTTGTACTTAAGGAGAAGTCCGTTCCTATGATTTTCAGCAGTCTCCTGAGAACATACACGCTGTTGTACTTCTAGGATATCTGTCATTGGTCTGCAGCCAATAAACGATTCTTTGACTTCACCCAGAAGACTCTGTGTTTCTGTAGGTCCGGAACAGGGTGAAACCCCGAAGTCATAGGGTGTGTGCCCCTGCACCGCTGGGTCTAGAATACCCAGTACTTCACCACGTCAAGGGTCACCTATTGGACCCGGTCTTTAGCAACTGCTTAAACCTCACAGTCGACCTACCCTCCCCGCTCCCCTGGACAGATCACTTTTTGGTGCCCTTCACAAGACGCTGGCGTTTAGACTATTCATCAGGTAGCAAAATCAGTTATCGAGAGTCAATCAACGAATACAAAGCGGAAGTCAAACTCGCCCAGGCCACTTATTTCTCCAATAAAATCCTCTTAGCCAAATCCAAACCCAGAGAAATCTTCCAGATTGTAAAAATACTAACCAAACCCCCTTCTAGTCTGCATGATACACAATCTTCAACCCACTGTAATGATGTAGCCTAGTTCTTTCATCAAAAAATCAATAACATCTATTCCACTTTTCTTCCCAGTAATATCCCCTCCCCAACTCAGTCTAAAGCAGTCTTAACCATTTCCCTCCCTCAGCCTCATTTTATTTTGGATCACTTCCCTCTCCTGGATCTTCTCACTCTGGAAGCCATAGCCCGGAAAGTAAAAACTGGTTACCCAGAAGATGCAGCCCCTCCAGACATCCTCATGTCTGCATCTTCAATCACACTGCCAATCATCAGAGATGTACTGAACGCTTCGATCACATCTGGCGTAGTTCCCCTGGCATGGAAACAAGCCATGGTTCGTGCACTTTTAAAAAAGCCTAATCTCGATCCGTCAGATCTCAGCAATTATCGGCCCATCTCCCTGCTCCTGTGGGTGAGCAAAATCTTAGAAAAACACGTCAACTGTCACTTGGTAAATTTTTGGGAAAATGCCCAATTGTTAGACGCCACCCAGACGGGCTTCAGACCTAAACATGGGACTGAGACCACCCTCCTCATGGTCACGGAGGAATCCAGAAAAATCCTGGACCGGAGGATCAGTGGCAGTGATCCTCCTCGACCTCAGTGCAGCCTTCGACACGGTCAGCCATGACACCTTGTTACATCGTCTGTCCAGCGTCGGAATTAAGAACAAAGCCTGGCTTTGGTTCAAATCCTTTCTGGAGGACAGATCCTTCCGAGTCTTTGACGGCGAGGCCGTCTCTACCAGCAGACCTCTGGGGTGTGGAGTCCCTCAGGGCTCCTCCCTAAGTCCCGCCCTTTTCAACATCTACATGAGGCCACTGGCTGATGTCGTCCGCCCATTTGGGATTAAGATCATCTCCTACGCGGACGACACACAGCTGGTGGTCTCACTGGCACAGGGAGTCAATCCCCCGGTGTCAGGCGGACTTAGAGATTGCCTAACTGAAGTAAAAAACTGGATGTCCTCATCTTCCCTTAAACTGAATGGGGACAAAACGGAGCTGATGCTCCTGGGCCCCTCCGACCCCCTTCTTTTCAATTGCCTGTGGCCCTCCGACCTAGGCCCCCCTCCAACACCTAAAGACAACATCAAAAGCCTTGGTTGTACAGTTCCCTTTCATTTAAGACCCAAGCCACCAAGCTCTCGGCAACTTGTTTTGGCCTCCTCAAAATGCTTAAAAAAATCCTGCCTCTCCTCCCAATAGAAGCCAAACAGGTAGTCATTCAGGGTCTGATACAGTCCCGCCTGGATTTTAACAATGTGTTATACCTTGGCGCCCCAGATTACACCCTACGCAGACTTCATATAGTGCAGAACTGCGCGGCCCGTCTACTACTTGAACTCCCTCGCAGTCATCCTGTGAGGGCCGGTCTGGTCAAACTGCACTGGCTGCCAATTCGGCAAAGAATTCATTTTAAAGCCATGTGCATTGCTCATCTGGGACACAGGCCCAATGATCACTCGCGATCTAGTTACCCACTACATACCCACCAGAAACCTCCGCTCCAGTCAAACCTTTCTGGCGACACCCTTTAGAATAAAAAAGACCAGGTCAGGCGGCAGGTCGTTCACATATAACGCTGTTAAGTTCTGGAATGCTCTTCCTTTGCATCTCAGAGCTAACTCCAACCTCTCGTCTTTCCGTAAAAAGCTAAAAACCTTCCTTTTCAACCTTTCCTACTAGTCTTTCCCAGCCACCTTATTAGGTTCCTTCTAATATCCTCTAGCGCTTGGACGCCCCTGGGCAGCAATATAGCTCTATAAATGCACATCCATTTCCATTTCCATTTCCAGTCAGGACCACTGCCAATGCACACAAGGTCGATCGTATGTCAGGTTTGTCCTGATCCCACGGAAGTTCATAAGGCAGAAATTCAGCAAAAAGTTTCTAAGTCCTAGCTTTTAGGGTTAGGCAGGAGGAGTACACTCTGATAACAGCCAAGGATTCCTGATCTCAGAAACAGCACTGGGAGGATCAGGACTCACTCCAACAGAAGCCACCAGCAGGATCCAAGTCAGGTACAATTGAAACTGGTTAGCTGGCCTCTTCCAGGAAGGTGGGCTTCTTGCAGATTCTGTGTCCCTGTAGCTTAACAGGAGGTCAGCCAACTGACACTTGGAGTACACTTCATTGCACTGGGTACAAATGGTAACAGGCCAGGCCCTTAGAGCTCTTCTCACAGACCTCAAGAGCAGCTGCAGTCCTTCCTCTGTCCTCCAAAGGTCCAGTAGTGTTCTGAAGAAGGTACCCAGGCGTGCCATATTTTATACCTGGCACTAGCTTGTGGGTCGGATTGACTCCTGGCTCCTCCCTTATCAATAGGGAAAACATTCAAAGGCAACCCTATGCACCTTTGCGGCAGTTCATGTCTGCCTGGCAACAAACAATCCCACCGACACTTCTCTACCCAAACCCAACATGGTAAAGCCTTTCAGCCCTGTGCAGCGCTTATGTGCCCACTGTGGCTACAAAAATGGGCAAAGCCTCCCTCAGATCACTTTAAAGCAGTACTGATGCAGTTCTCACTGGATTTGGACCCAGCCTGACTAGAAAGACAAAAGGGAGACAGGCCCAGGTGTGAGCTACATTTGTAGGCATCCGTTGAAAATATGAAAGGGGCTAGGCACTGCTCCCAGGTCATCCTGCCAAGGAAAGGCGAAGCTATCCCCACACCCAAAGACTCTGTCTTCGATTTCGGAGCCGGATCACCCCTCGTCAAGGAGCCATTCAGCTCCTGGGTGACAGCTGGAAGCTGATGCAAATAGGCTTCTAGAGGCTTCAGGTAGGTGAGAGGTGACTTTTTAAAAGTACCTTTTGGTACAAATCCGACTTTACCAATTAACTGGCTTTGTAATACATATATTTTATTGTAATTGTAAAACATTTGTAATATATTTGCAACTTTATTCACTGGTTCCTAGGTGAAAATATCTTTACTTAATTTTAACATCTATTCCTTTCCTATGAAAGAGCTAACCTGCTACAGTAAAATTAGTTATTGGGGCCTTATCGCTTTTTTAAATCAACTTTTACATGTCCTACTTTTCAATATCATGCACCCTGACTTATTGGTTTTTAAGGTCTAATTAGGGGTAACTTATTAATATTTAAAGAGAGGGTTTAGGCCTGTAAAAAGCGGTTATTTTGACAGGTCGAATGTGCAGTTTAAACCTGCAAAGCCAGGTTTCTGGTGCAGGCCTGCAGTCATCTTGTCACTTTAGTGGTGGCATAATTTGCACTGCAATCCACTAGTGACATCTAATTAACAGGCACTGGGTACATTTTGCACCATATACTTGGGCCTTAAAGTTAAGTTAAATAAGTCAATTAGGAGTATAGCCAATTTCAATATGTTATAGGGGTCACAGCACATGCATTCAGACCTGGGTAGAAGTGTCTCAGTAAAAAAAACAGAAGCATTAGTCCAAAAGAAATGAGCGTGATCAGGCAAAAGGACAAGTTTCTTATCTAAGGAAACACCTTTTCTGGTAAAGGTTATCTAACCGTAGACTGCTCACCATAAGTGTTTCCCCAGGCACCAGACACGATACAGAAACTGTAAAGAAGTTTTCTGGTGTCAGGTTTGTCTCGCCTCAAATGTGACACCAGGCCCTAATATATGGGTCAGTACTGCACGCTGACGTCAGTTTCTTTCTGATCACAGTCCATGTCATTGGATGCATAGCGATAGAAATCAGATTGGGCAGCGTGCAGATCTTTTACATTTTGCATCTTATTAAAGGTATGCGACTCCATTCCACAAAAAGGAGAGGAGGGTGGGTTGGAGAAATCTGTGGTTAGATAGTCTCTACCAGAAAGGGTGTTACTAAAAGTATGGAGAGTTGGTTAAGTAGCAGCATAGCAAATGTCCATGACTCCTCCAGCCACTCCAGTGCAGTGGTAGCAGCCTTATATCTGGTGGAATAAGCGGACACACCTCGTGAGAGCTGCTGATCTGATGAAAGCAAAAACAACAGTTGATGGACAGAATGCAGAACAATGTCATACATTCACCCCAGTACAGAGATCTGAGCCTAAATCCATCGTTTTTTTGCTCACCATGCCATTCCAGTTTGAACCCAGCCATATGCAAATCAGTCTTGACCCTGTGCCTCATGGGAACAGTCCAGCCCGAACTGCCAAGCCAGGTCCTCCCTGGACTGGAAACAAGCATCCTAGGACCGGTTTCGGGGTTTCACCCCTCTTCAGCCAGGATAGCTTGATTCCAGTGGCATGGAAAGCACAATCCATCCTGAGATGGTCCTCTTTTGCACTGTTTTGCCTCTCTTAGACCCAGAAAAAAACGACGAAAAGTTGGTAATCCTGTTAGTGGACTTGGTTAAGTCCATACAGAAGCTAAGTGCCGAAGTCATCAAGTATCACCACTTAATTTCCACGCATGGAGGTTTAGATTGTGTGGGCTTGGTGCAAGACTCCGCACTGTTTCTGCAACAGGAGGTCTTCCCCCAGTACACCCCCCACCCCCTGAGAAGCAGCATAATTTGAGGCTCATGGCCAGGGGTTCCGAGTACCAGCACTGTGAGCATGAGAGGGAGGGGAAAAAAAGTTATACAGGAGTCACAACCCCCACTTCTGGGGAAAGGCGCCTTCAAAGGGAGGACCGCCTTGGGAACTCCAGCGCACATAAGTCTGGAGACTTGGTGTTGTAGGCAGTGCCAAACAGATAGAGTCTGAGCTCCCCTTATAGTTGGACGATATCCTTTGCCACCTCTGAATGCCAAGCGAATAGCTTGCAACTCCAGCAAGTTGATGTGGAGGGGAGACTCCATAGAAGACTAGAGTCCTCTGATCTCTAACTCTCTAAGATGACCTCCCCAACCGAGTAACAATGCATCCGTCACAACCATTAGCTCTGGCTGGGGTAGTGAGATCGATCTGCCACCGGTCCAAATATGGTAAAGCAGCCATCAACGTTTTCAGTCTCCTTCGGCACCTGGATGGAGTCTGAGATGTTGCCTTGGTGCTAAGCCCACTGAGACTTCAGATCAGACTGCAGAGTCTGCATGTGCTATCTGGCATGGCCTACAAACAGGATGCAGGAAACCAGGACCCCAGAAGCTTCAGAGCTGCCTTACAGAGACCCTAGTCAAAGGTTGAAACATCGGGATCTCAGCCCACATGTCTTGGACTCACTGAGAAAGAGGAATGGCTCGGAAAATAACCAAATCCAAGATGGCTCTGATGAAGGGGAGCCTTTGTGAAAAAGTAAGGTGTGACTTTAGCAGGTTGATGGAGAAACCCAAGAATGTTAACAGGTCAGAATCTTCTGGATGTCACTTACAAATGTTTGGGGCGAGCACACCTTTAATAGCCAGTCGTACACGTGTGGGTAGACTGGTATTCCTTAAACTCTGCAGATGGGCTGCAAACACCACCATCACCTTTGTAAACACCCGAGGTGCGCTGTTAAGGCCAAAGGGGAACACAGAGAACAGAGTGCTGGTAGCCCACCTGAAACCACAGTTGACCTCTATGGGACTGCAGGACAGGAATATGGAAGTACGTGTCCTGCAAGTCCAGCATTAACATCCAGTGTCCTACGTCTAGGGCAGAGATGATTTGGGTCGGGTGAGGATTTTGAACTTGTCCTTCCGGACAAAGAAGTTCTGAAGGCAAAGATCTAGGACAGGAGGAAGGCCTGCCTCCTTTTTTGGCATCAGAAAGTAATAGTACTAGCAAGAAGTCCTGAACTCTGATGCAGGCACCCTCTCTACTGCTGCTCCCTTGGCCAGGAGAGACTGAGCATCTCTGCTTGGAATGGACAAGTGATCTTCCAGGAGGTGTGTGGTGTGGGTCGCATGTCCATGAGATGTGACAGTATGGGCTGGGAATATTTGTGGTACACGATCTGGGGCACTCATTGGTCTGAAGTAATGTCCCATCCTCTGGGGAGTTAAAAAGGTGACTCAAACACCTACCGGCAATCGTGTGGTGCCAAGGACAAATTAGTGCATTGCCCCTGGGGAACTCAACGCTGTCAGCCAGCTTCCGGAATCGCCCTTGAAAAGGCTTGAAGGCATGTTGCTGCAGAGGTCCATATTGGTGTTGCCTCTGCTGACATCCCGTCCTGAAGCCTCAAAAGAGGCCCTGTTGTTGGGGAAACTGCTGAACAAGCTAAGGTAGGCCCAGAAAGTGAATTGAGGCCTTCCTTGCTCCCTTCAAATTCTCGAGGGACAAGATTGACTTCACTCTGAACAGTTCAAAATGATCAAAAGGTATGTACATGAGGAACTGCTGCACATCCAACAAAAAGCCAATGGAGCAAATCCAGATGTGGTGCCTAAGCAGCACTCTGGTACCCACTGACCTAACCAGGAAGCGAGTTGTGTGCAGGCCGGAACGGATTGTGTATTTCACACAATCTTGACTGTAGAGGGTCAGACGTTGCAGGTTTTGTCTGATTTCCTCCGGGAAAGTTGGCAAGATTTTCTCCACTCTACCCCACAAGTTTTGCAAATATCATCCCAGGAAGCGTGAGGTTTTAACAGACTGCAAGGCAAGGCTGGTACTAGAAAATACGCGTTTCGCAAAATGTTGCCATCCTCTTGGATTCCCTGCTGCGCGGGGTAATAGGGAATGAATAGGGGTTCAGGCGGCTGGATGATGCCTGTATCACCAAGCTCTCTGGGTTGATATGTTGGAGCATGTGAGCGGGTCTGCTGCAATCTTGCCACCTGCATGTTAAGTGATGGGAAAGATCCTGGTTTTTCCCAGTTGCTCACTAGTGTATCTATAAGAGCTCAATGAAAAGATAGCAAAGGTTCTTGGTGAGTACTGCTGAGTTAAGGATCTCTGTAAGCACATTGGTCTTGATGTCCTGCATAGGAAATGTAGGTCTAGAACTCACAATGCCTTCCTAATTAAAATGGCGAACGAGGCAGATTCTTTAGTAACCATAGGGTTTGGAGAATTTAAGCCAGGGTCAGGGGAGGTGCCCAACCCACTGGCATCTAGTAGATCCTCATTTTGTTCTCATGATAAAAATCCTCCTCACCATGATCATAAAACTGAGTTTCATGGTCTGAAAAAATATAATGGATTAGTCAAACTGTTATTAGTTGAGCTTTAAAATCTGATGAAAACATCCGATCTGGGTCCGGCGAATGACACTTTGGTATCGGCATCAAGGGTCAGGCCGGTGGCGTTGGTCTCAGTGCTGCAAACAGTAGCAGATGTTGAACCGGGACAGAAGCAGACAGCACAGTGCTTGAGGGAAGGATATACCTCTGTTAGAGGTTGAGTGGCACAGTCTACTTAGGGGAAGATCCCCCCAGGGGGATTCAGCAGGGTACAGAAGATTTTTATGTAATTCATCCACTGTGCCTATCCACTGAGGTAAAAGGTCAAGCAGATGCCCTTAAAAAGTCCGCTTGGTGGAGGCTCCCTGTCCTGGATGTACCTGGGGCATCAGGCGACTGTCGATGAGTCTTCTGTGTGCTTCACATGTATTTTATAAGATAGTTTCAGGATTTAAATGAGCTTCACAAGCTTAACGGGGACACTTCTGCGCCCTCAAATCAACTGGAACATCTTCCATGACTTCCTATGCACTTTGGAGATGGCGAGTTTCACATTGCATCTGCGGATGTCTTTGCTGTTTATTCTGGTGCAACAAGAACATGACTGCATGTTGAGTGAGGCACCATTGGCAGGTATTTGTGGGCATCCGTAACCGACATCTGTCAGTTACAGTCCTGACATGGCTTGAAACCTATTGTCTTGGGAAAATATGCTGCATTCATATGGGAATACCACCTTTGGACACCCGCTGCCACCAGTATCACCAAGGCAGGACAAAAGTGCGGGCCCTTCACAAGAAAAGGCATGGGCCACCGCCCTTGACATTCTTCAAAAGTCAGCCGACGCTATGACTTATCAGGCGAACAAAATGGACATCCAAATCAGCCTGCTAAACACACTAGCCGTGTACATAGTCAAAATTGACGACAGGATCTCAAACTTAAACAGCCTGATCAGACGAGCCCAAGAAGCGGCAGACCGCCCGCAACAAGGATGTGACTGTACACCAATAGTAGAGAAACTCAGTTCACTCCCAGGGATAATGGAAAAGCTAGTGGTAGATCTTAAAGAAATAATAAAAGTCAAACCCATTCCCAGAAAAGGCAGTGATGCTGACTTAGGAGACCTATGCGAAGATCCTCAAGTAACAACAGCTCCTAACTCAAGAGTAAGTGGGGCTGAACGGACCAATTTCCCTCAACCCCAAGATTTCTCTGGGCTCGTGAGCCGCAAGAGTGCACAGCAATCATCTCCGGTTAATAGCAAAGCAAATTCTTCCTGCCTCACTTCAACAGAACAAGAGCAGGGAGAACCATCGGGGAAGGGGAAAAGACAAAGGAAGCGGAAAGGACGAAATAAAATGAGAAGGGGAAAACAAGACCTAAGCCTCTACCCGATGTTTAACTCTCTTAGACGTCCGGCTGCCACAGGGGTTGACAATCCAAAACACTCCGCCACGTCACAAATCATAAGGGAAGAACAAACAACTACGCAAGATAGCAAAAAATGGAAGAGGGGCTCCGGTCCACCGTCAACGGAAAAGGATCCCTCAGGTAAAAGGGTGTACAGTGGGACAGAAGAGCTAACCACAAGTACCCACCTGGCTCCCCCAAACATACCTATTAAGCAGAACATCACGAACCAGAGCCAAATAGCCTGCCCTACGACAAATCTTCCAGGTCGCACCATGACCTCGAACCAGGCATTTACAATCAGCCACGCCAACAACCAACAGGGCGCAATTCCAGCTAGTAGCAAAGGGTCTGTTGGACAATGGCTAAAAGAAAAGGTTGTGGAAGCGCCAAATTAAGACCAAGCCACGGGCCCTCTGCTTAAAGCAGATCACACGTCTAGTGCACAAAGCATAGAGGCAACCCCAAGGACGCTAAGTACAGCAGCGAGTGGGGATGCCTGCTTTACTTACTTCTACCCTGAATACCAGTCAAAAGGCAGCCATGACGTTCTAAATCGTGGCAACATCATGAAGCTGATCCAAGCATCAGGTCTGTCAAATCAAATAACCACACAAGACATAACATCGATAGAATTTATTGCATCGAGTCCGGGCCAAACAAACGAAACAACAAAGGTCACCTGGAGCTCAGCCGAGGTAATGAACAACATCCTAGGGCAAATCGACACCTTCAAGCAATGGGGTATACTGATAAACCGGGCAGGGTAACGGGTTATCCACACATCCTGCAGGCAAGCCACGGCGAGGAACACACACGACCAGGGAAGGGCGCAGTATATTCGGTCCTCAGGGGTGCTCGTAACAAAACTCCCACTCTTGCTCACAAACAGAGGGAACAGAGAGATGACGGCACTACACCACTCAGGGATCCGGAAGAGGCCGTATCATGGTCATGGTTGGCAGGTGCCCTGAACACAACTCGACTTTTACGATGACAGTCCAACAGGGAATACCGCCACGAAACGCCTCGCCTAGGAATTTGTTCATGGAACATCAATGGTCTAACAAGCAAACTTGAGGATAATGCCACAATTTCCTACTTTCAGGAATTCGACATACTATTACTACAAGAGACATGGCTTTTTGAACCGCAGCACATAGAAGGTTTCAAAACTCACCACATTTCAGCCCATAAATTGAATCGGCTGGGAAGAGGAAGCGGCGGCCTTGCAATCTACATATCAACTAAAAACACAGTTACCTCTTGGGATCTTCTGGGCTCATCACACTGTCTCCAATGTGTGGGAATTTCTTATATCCCTAGAAATGGTCAACGCTGGATCTTGATCTTAATGAACGCCTACGTCCGTCCAACCACAGCATCAAGGCAATCCTTCATAGAAGAAGTGATTGCGACAGTAGTGAGAGTGAAAACAGGACCCTTTGATCCAGAAATCTTACTAACCGGTGACTTTAATATGTGGCTAATGTCAGATTTAAAGAAAAATTAGGTCACCAAATCACATGACAGCATTTGGGAGATACCACCGTTGGTCCATCCAGGAGGGCACAAGAACAATCCAAAGGGACGATCCCTTCAAGGCTATCTTGAAAATTTGGGCCTCAGAGCCCTTAATGGACGTTTTCCCTCAGACAAGCCTCCTCGCTTCTCCTACATATCGAAAAAAGGCACCTCACTAATAGATTATACATTCGCCAGCCTCTCTCTTTTCCAACAAATAACAGACTTCAGTTTAGGGAGCAGAACTGAAAGTGACCACTGTCCCCAAGTAATATCGTTGAGGACTAGTGTCATGCAACTTGACGAAGGAAGGGCATTGCCATCCGAGAGTTTCACAATCAACCTAAAACGAATCAAATGGTTCTTCAATAATCTTCAACAAGTAGCAATAGAGGCCAAAGGACTTATCGAGCACCACAGTAGACGCCCGGACGACACAATCTCCAACTGGTCAACATTTGCAACTGACCTCTCCGATAAATATGCGCAACCAGTAAAGCACGCGATCCAGATTGGGCTGAAGCAGACGCCCAACTCGAATCGTGAAATACAAGCTGCAACAAGATCCATGAACCAGATTTGGCGGGCGCTAAAAAGTGATCCAACGGACCCCACAAAAATAACAAAATTGAGAGCGGCCCGCAGCTACCTTAAGAAAGCCAAAAGAGAGGAGGAGCCTAGCCGGCAACAGAGATGGCCGCCTGAGCCCTCGGCTCCGCCGACTCGTCCGCTTCCCTCCCGTACCGCTTCCTCTCCTGATTGCTGAATCGTGCCTGTTGTGCGGTAACGGGTCGGGGAGGCGACGCTGCATCCGATGGTGGGCTCCCCGTCGTCCCTCCTGCACCGGGGGTGAAGAAACGCCCTGAATTCCCGCAGACGCCTACGGAGTGGGTCCGGTCCTTTGTTCTCGGCGGCGTCCGGCTGGAGGGCAACAACAGCGGCCATTACAGGAGAATCTGAAACCGCCGGCGAGACGCGACAGGCCACCGAGATCCCCAGAAGTAGCGCAACAGTTTCTTTTGGAGTCTCGCCGCTACGCTGCTTTACCACCACCGATGCAACAAATGTATCCCCCCTGTTGGAAGTTCCTCTTTGATCTCTCGCTACGAAGTGTAATGGAAGGGGCCATCTGTATTGAGTGATCGGCGCTTATACACGGCGCCTGGTTGGACCGTCACTGTGCTGTCCCTGTGCGCGGCGCTGGGCTGGAGGTTGCTGCCCTGTCCCTGTGGTTTGGCGCTGCCTCTCTGGGAGCTGACCTACTAAACGACGCCTGGACATGTATGCTAAAGACTGGGCTCGAGGGTCGCCACACGCTTGCGGATTCCGGGGACAGGGAGCTGGCATCTCTTCCTCTCACGCTATGCCCGTGAGTATCGGCGACGTCCTGGAAGCTTTGGCTGCTATGCGAGCTGCTTTTTGTTCCAACGCCCGTGACCTGGAGCGCCGGCTGGACGACGCTGTGCCCGTTCTCTCCTTGGCTGACCGGACGGGCGGCTGTGCGCGGAGCGGATTGCCGAGCCCAGGACTCGGCAGTCGTGTGCAGCCTCTCCGGGGAGACGTAGAGGAACTGATTGTGAGTGAACTTAACATCACCGCCGCTCGGACTGTCGCAACTATGGAGGACACAGTGCATTCTATATTTGGACGGAACCTAGAGGTTCGCCGTCGGATGCCAGGACTACCACCGCCAACGGGTATTGCTGACAAGATCGCTCTGCTTACTTTGAACATGTTGCCCGGGAGTGAGTTGCCCAATTTTGGTGGACTATCACTGTACGCCTACCCGTACTGCACTCTTGGGGATAACACTGTCCTGCTTTGGATGGCGATTACTGGCTGTTGCCATCTCTCTGGGTGTTCACATCGGATGCTCTTCCTACTCTACGGGGCTACGCCGCAACTGCATTATGCTGGCGCACTGGCACGTAGGGGTCAGGGTTGAGTTTGTCTTTTTCTTGCCCTGATACCGGTAACTACATTCCTGGGACTGTGCTGGACTGACGAGAACGCTGGACTTTGGGTATGGTTTGCATGGGGGTCCGGGAGGTGATGGCCGGATACACTTCTGTTGATTTTTTTCTTTTGTTCTCTTGGGTTGGCCCTCCTCCGTTGATAAATGTTTTGCACCGTTCTTGTGGGTGGGGCAGCCGGGGAACTAGTTTTCTCTGAGTGACCGGGACATGTATCGGTGGTGCTAGGAGACTATTGCGGGGGCTTACGCTTATCAATCATGGCTTGAAGATTCCTTGTTGATATTTTGGATGTTTCGGTTGGGTGTTGCTGCCTTACTTACCCTGCGCGCTGCTGCTGTGACCCCAGTTCTCTCGTCATACCGGGCATGTTATTACTATTGGGTGTTAGACTACTGTTGCTATTATGGGTGCGAGATGGCGGAGCTGGGGGACGAATAGTGGGCTCCTCCCCACCTTTCTTAATTTTATGAGAGTTTTCGGATTCTCTCTTTTTCTTACTTTCTATATTTCGGGACTCCTTTTCTTGGGCGACAGGCACACTGCTAGGGGGGGAAAGGCCGTAGCCAGCTGCAGGGGTGCAGGGTGGGGGGCACTTGGGGGGTGGGGTTGCTTTCTTTTTTGTTTTTCCTTTTTGTTCTATGGGCCTTCTATTCTTTGTCCTTTTTCCTTCCCTGGGGTTCAGACGTTCCTTTCTGGGTGCCACGCAGCGACTCTGGTGTTTTCTACTGCTATAAGATTATCTATCCTGATTGTTTAACACCAGTATTGACTTGTTGTGCTACGATATCCTGCTCATGTCTATCCTACAAGGAAAACTTTTAAAACTAGACCTCAGTCCTTCTGTAATGTATCCTCTGTGTTTTCAGTAAGTTGTAATGTACCGTATGTGTGAGCCCCCCCGGGCTCCTTGTTGACTTGTATTTGCCCTTTCTCTATCAATAAAGGTCTTCAAAAAAAAAAAAAAAAAAAAAAAAGAAAGCCAAAAGAGAGCTAAGTAGAAATCAATGGAACTCGTTCTGGGCGAAATTGCAGCATGACATTAAAACGAATAACTCTGCAAGGTTTTGGAGGACAATCAACAGTGCTTCTGGGCGTGCATCGAAAGTTGCTTCATCAGGCATTTTGGAATCAGAATGGGCGGCATTCCTCCATCTCCACTTCAACAATCAGGATGCAAACATCCAAAATCAGAGGCCCCAAGTCGAACACAAAGCGGCACATGAAGAAGCCGACTGGGCACTTGTTTCGAACATCACAAATTCGCCTATGAAAGAATGCTGGAACGATGAATCCAAAATGAAAATAATAAAAGAGAGCCCTCCGCCTCAAAGCGGTATTGAAACTATAATAATCCAGAAGGCAGATATTGAAAAACTGATTAAAAAGGGACGGAAGGACGGGGCTCCAGGCCCAGGAGGAATCCCTCAAGCCTTGTTCAAGGACGATGCATCTTTTTGGGCTGGGAAGCTAAGCACTTTATTCAACTCAATTTGGCAGAATAACATCATACCGCCTTCTTGGCGGGGATCCATTCTTGTACCAATCTTCAAGGGTGGGGAAAAACAATCACCGAGGAATTACCGCCTCATCGCCCTCATCGATAATGAAGCTAAGTACTTTGCTGGAGTTTTGCTTAACTCACTTAGGGAATGGGCGGATGACAATTTTGTTATTCCCCCGAATCAGACTGGGTTCACAAAAAATACAAGCACATCTGTCAACCTTATGACCCTCTCCTGTCTGATTGACCAAGCTAAGTCCAGCTCCTGCCCACTTTATATGGAATTCATTGACTTCCAAGCGGCCTTCGATAATGTGAACAGATCAAAGCTCTGGAAGAAGTTGTCCAGCCTCAACATTCCAGCCGACCTCCTAAGAGCTTTACAACGTTTACATCAGGATACATGGGTCAGGATTAAGGTCGGGGACGGCTCAAAATTATCCCGCCCAATTCCAACGGGAAAAGGATTAAAACAGGGCTGTGTCCTGGCCCCGACACTCTTCAACTTATTTTTATCCGACCTTCCAGAAGCCCTAAATAAGGTCAATTCCCACGCTCCCAAGTAACTGGCCTCTTGTTGTCAAACCTTTTATACGCCGACGACGTGGTCCTGCTGAGTAAAACAAAGATCGGAATGCAAAGGCTCCTGGACGCCACTCTTGAATATTCAAACAAGAACGAACTTGTGATCAACAACAAGAAGACCAAAATTCTGGTGGTTCGTCCAGGGAAAGCCAAGACATTGTCCTGGACCCTGAATAAGGAAAGCATCGTCGAATCCAACTGCCATAAGTACCTTGGAGTCATATACAACAATAACGACAAATATAAATCTCACTTAGAAGAACAAAAAAGGAAGGGTGCTGCACTTGCTTTTGAAATTGTCTCAATTCAAAAGAAACTACAAGGTCCAACTCTTGCACCTACTCTACAGGTCGCCCAGGCGAAAATCATCCCTACCCTAACCTATGGCAGTGAAGTCCTTAAAGGACTAGACAGCTGCCAATTGGAAAGAAATAATTTCAAAGATTTACAGATCGGTGTTCAAGTTACCAACTCAAACATCACCGGCACAAATCAGGTTGGAACTTGGAATCTGCCAGCAATCACTTGCCAGAGCTATGACTTTTCTCGTGTGCTGCCACAAGCTAAGGTCATCTAAGGAGGGAAGTCTAGGCATCCACTTGTGGGCCAGTCTTGACACAAACAAATGGCGAGCAGGACACAACTATTTGGCAAAAGGCCTAACCATTTTAGGTCTAAACGATCTCTGGAGCATGCACATAAGCCAGAAGGAATTCAAACGGCTAGCGAAAAAAAGTACAAAACATCTTTCAATAGTGGAAGACAAGGCTCGCCTAGCTAAAAGAAGTCACGGGTGGCTGACGCTGCAATCTTACGCCTTGCCGACCTCACAGCAGTACCTAATCGTACCCTTTTCTGTACGAACAAAACTAAGTTTCCTAAAATTGAGACTGGGAGTCATTAACTTTTTGGTTCACTTGCCAAAATGGAAAAGAGAATGTGGACGAGTTCTCTGCCGACTTTGTGGGGACCAAAAAGAAGACATTAAGACAGTTTCATTTGGTGTTCTTGGGGTCAAAGCAAGCCAAACATACGTGTCTATGCCCAAAATTACTGACCAAAAGACGGGCCCTTCTCAAACATTACTGGAACACAAAAAAGATCAGAACTTGTAGAGAAGCAGTTTTGGCTTGCTTTGACCCCAAGAACACCAAATGAAACTGTGCCCTGGTAAGGTTCATGGCTTACGCAGAAAAAAAACTCTGTGAGCGATCCCCAGTCAGCAATCCTCCGTCGGCATAACGTCTTGGCAGGCACAACTAGATATCCCTAAGTTTACTGGACTAAATTAGTCTTATTTTAAATGAATCTTTCTTGATATTTTAATTTTGTAATTGCAATGGTTTTTTAATCCCGCAATAAAGTATTATTATTATTATTATTATTGTCTTAGGGCCCATATCAGCACAATATAGGACCATTTTGAGGGATAAAATATTTGCCTGAGGAAAAGAGCTGGTCAAAATACAGCAATGCTAGCTCCAGATTTGTATCTGAAGGCACAGAAAGAAAGGAACTGAATGTCAGCTCATGGAGGTGGTGTATACCTAGGTGCACTGACGTTACAACTGAGGTTTGGTAGGGCCATCGCCGAGCCGCACGATGCTACCTAACGACGCACAAGGAAATTGATATTACGTTTCTGAATTCAGTCTGGTGCCTGGGAAAAGTCCTAGGGTGAAGAATCTGCTTTTAATAGTCTCTATCAAAAAGAGGCATTTTCACTCTCATTCAATTGGATCTAACCCTTGCACAAGTTTTTTCAAGGAGGTCTTCCTCTCTTTGTAGTCTTACCATCATGGAGATGGCTTCCTCATAAATGTGACCTTAATGCACTGCAATTATTATTAAGAGAGTTGTGCTGGGGAGGAGCCAAGATGGCGACCGGAGCAGACGCTTGAGCGCCCGGCTCCGTCGGCCCTTGGCCTCGGACTATCATCCTGACTCCTATCCTCGCCGATTTTCGAGGTGCAACGTGTGCGACGACGCGCTGACCGCGCCGCCGCTTTCCCGGAGTCTTAGCCCGCCCGGACGCCGGAGTTCTTGGTGCTTTTGTTCTCCGCACTGGACCCCTGCTCTATTGTGGCCTTGGCCGGCCCCCTGGAAGCTCCGCAGTTACCGGACCCGCTAGCGTAAACCTGAGCCCCGCGGTCCCGGTCCCACCTCACACCACGGACTGTCGCCGGATGAGCCGGGGGAGGGACGCCCGGACACCTCCTGCACCCCGCACCTGATGGGCTGGAGCTATAGGGTAAGCCCCGGTGCGGCGGGTCTCCTGCCCCGTTCTGTGGACCGCGCTGTGGGAGGCTGCAGACCCCCTTCTTCTATTGCCTAGTCGGCTGCAAAGAGAACCCGAGGGAAGGGCAGCGACTGTTGGCTTTTCCCTGTTGCGGCGCAGACCTGAGGGGAATTGCCTCCTTGTTACGACCCCCCCCCCCCTGGCCACTGTACCGTTCTGCGGTAGAACATGGCGTTGATTGCCTGCTCGCGGCTGGGGGATGCTACTCCGGTCTCGCCCGCTGCCCGCTTCGCCCTCCCTCTACCAGACACCAGCTCCACAGTGCCGTCCCGGATTGCTACCGATGTGGGGGCGCAGCCTCCGCTGACATGCGGCTCCGTTCTGGCTGCCCTGCGGGACTTTCGTCTACAAATGTGTCTTGGCTTGCAAGCGCTGAGTGAGCGGTTTGACTCCATACTGTCGGCTGCGGGTCGTGAGCGCCCCGTTTGTCATCAACAAGGCGTGGGTCTGCCAGTGCTTTTGTCCTCTTGCGGGGACGCAATGGCTGTTTATGATCGTGCTACACTGGTGCCTGCAACTGGCTTTACCGGCACCCAGGATCAATCGCTCTCCAGCTCAATTGCGGATACTTTGTCTCCCCGTTCATTGCTGCCTGCTTCGTTGTTGCCTGCCTCACCGTGCCCGCAAGGGTATCCAGCGGAGCGACACCTGACGTCCTCGAGGAACCGTTCATGGTGGCCTACTGCTTCTTTTCTGTGGAACTCCTGTACTTTACATGCCAGGTCTGGACTTTATGTGGTGCACAAGGGGACCTCAATAGATGGTCGGCGGCCATTTTGTGACTCTACTTCACCATCTTCTCCCAAGCGGCCATATTGTCTTTGTCTGCACGGGGTGCGGGGCCTTCATGTAGGGGCTGGTGTAATCTTAAGCCCGCGATCGGGCCAGGGCTGAACTGGTTTATATCGCCATGGTTTCGCGGATGGGCTGGACTGGGACTGGAACTGTTTGCATATGTTGTGCGCACTCGTCGCGGTTTGTCCGCCTTCATTTAAATTGTTGTGACACGTTATCTTCACACGACCGCTTTTGGCGTAGTGGGTTCTCAGTGTGTGGAGGCCATAGCTGGCCGATGGTTTCGGGCGCTCTGGGGTAACGTAGGCTCCTCCCCACTTACCTCTCTGTTCTCTTATTTTTCTTTACTCTATTCCTACTTTCTCTCTTGTCTATATTTCGGGTTCATTGGGCGACAGGCACTATGCTGGGGGGGGGGCAGGCCGTAGCCTCCGCATTGGTGTAGGGTGGGGGGGTAATTCATTGTTTCTACTTAGTTCTATGGGCCTTTTTCTTTTATGTTTCTGCGCTATACTTGTTTCGATTCGGGGTCCGGGTGTGGGGTGGATTGAGTGGGGGCGGCTCTGGAGGGGTGCATATTTACTTATGTGACTATCCTGTTATATAATTGCATCGCCTCACTGCCTGAGATTTTCCTTCCATGACCGTTTTAATGATGTTGCTGCTCTCCCGTGTGGTGAAGCTATCTTGCGGACTCGAATCTCCTTGGTTCTTATTCTGTACTGATTTTTTCCCTGATAAAATTATTTTGAAAAACCTTAAAATTAACCTTCACTTCTCCTTCCCCTGGTGTCAAGGATCTCTCCAGTGTATACCTCATGACTCGTTGCTAATCTTGACCGTGGATGCGCAGGGGATGTAATGTTTGTACCAGTGCTTAACCGTACCGTGGCCGGCCTGACGGTTGTAGGCCCGTATTTGTTCTTTTCATATGCACAAATAAAGGTTTTTAAAAAAAAAAATTAAAAAAAAAAAAAAAAGAGAGTTGTGCTGTGGAAAATTTTCCAAAAAGTATTCCCCAATACTCTGTGGTAATTTGGCCCTGTTAGCTACATCTATTGATATTTCAAAGTACCTCTCACCCTGTAAATAGGTCCTCCTTTCCATGCCAATTTCCCACTTGTGCATGGTCTGTGATTACACCACATTTATCACTCGAACTGTTAAGTAGGCTTTAAGGAATAAAGAACATATTGATTGCAGTAAGGGGATGAAGAGTGTGGTGTGTGCGTGTATAAATAAAAGAAAAACAAATCTCTCTTCTCAGTGCAAATCTCTCTAACACTCAATCAACCTTTGCTCTTTAAACTATGTTCTTGTACATTTACAAAACCTATGCAGGATGGGCAAAGTACCAAAATGTGTTTTCCCATTCATTTCGCCACAGGAACTTTAGACACAGCTACAGCCTAAACCAAATTTGGCAGAAAGCAAGATCTAGGTCTAGAAAGAATGCTTGTTTATTGGTGTATATCCATTCAGTAGTTTTTAAGCACTTAGTGCTCAAAAACGTTGTATATCTAGGGACGCAGAGGGTCAGCGGAATCAGACAGATCTAAAACTGAGATCCGATTGGCTGACACCACCTCAACAAGAAGGGGTGGCAGCCATCTAAGGACTCTTGACTAGGCCCTATATAGAGGAAAAAAAGATTTAAAAAAAAAAAAAAAAAGACACAAGGGGACATTGTAGGAATAAATCCAAAGCCTGGCCAGGAGCCACAGGGCTGGCTCATAGCCATAGGCTATGTCCCAGAGAGCCAATCCCAGGACATAGAGGTTTTCCTACTTGCATTGGGGCAGGCAGGGAAACCTGTGTTTGCTCTCACTTGGCAGGAGCAATTTCAAATCTCCCACCAAGTGGGTGCAAACGCAAAATCCGCTCCCAGTTGACGGGAGCTTCATAAATGCTCCCACCCGCTGGGAACTGGCTTTAGATCTGTTTCCATACCTGCAGTGATGCGGGCAGGGAAACCAATCTAGATATTGCTCCCGGCTGCAGGGAGCAGCATTATTAGATGTTCCCTGTGGGTGGGAGCATTTCCAGCTCCCGCTAGATGCACGGAGCCAACTGGGGCTGTGGGGGTCTTGGGGCTTCACCATCAAGGATATGGCACCAGGTCACCCACCATTTATTCTGCTGGCCCCAGAGGAGGGTGTCCCCAGGGCCAAAATGGGAATGGGCAGGTTGGGCTGCATGCCCCCGTTCACCTATTATTAACGCCAGGCACCAGGGGATGGGGCTGCTTGGCCCCCACCCCTTAATATTAACGCCAGGCTCCAGGGGTTAGGGTCTCCGGGGCCGAAATCCCATACATATTCACTGGAAAAAGCAAAGGTGAAAGCAATGTTATAGCTAGGTGAAATGTTCAGTAACAACGTAACAGTTTGAATTCCAAAAACCACAGTTATAGTTATCTCAAGTAACTATAACCAGTGCCCTAGATAGGATGGATTGCCCAATCAAATACACCAGGATTGGGTGGATACAACAGAAGTGGAGGGATGTTGATGTAAGGGACTTCGTAGCCCAACTCGTGGTCAATTGCAGGGCTCTGTTTGAGCTGTCTTAGCAACAAACCTAAGCTGAAGGGCAGCTCTAGGTACTTTTTGTGACATCTACACGAAGGCAAGGAAGCAACCAACCAATGGCACCTATTTCCCAACGCTTAATCAGTAGTTTGATAAAACATGCTTGCAAGCCCATTATAACCTTTTAAAAGTCATCAAAAGCTCCCCTAGGGTTCCATCAGATATACGGCATTGTAGGATTCTCTACAAAGAAGTTATTAGGCAAAGAAAAGAAATAAGGGCGGAGGCTTGGGAGCAGTTTGTCAGTGCCTCAACAAGGAATGTTCGGGCACAGTTAGGGAAGATAGTTAATGCCCCATTTTTTCTCCGGTAGCCCTAGTACTGGCATAGAGGTAACGATACTCGAGTATTATTGGGTCAACCATTTTACTAAGTTGTATGATTTTAATGACCAGACAGTCACTGAACCTGGTGATATAGTGGGATCATCCAGCCCAGCATGCATAGAGGAGTTGACAATAACACTTGGGGAGGTTATCTGAGCTGTAAGCAGATGCCCAAGTCACAAAGCTCCTGGACCCTGTAGATCTTTTTTAAGATAACTTGGCATTTTGAGCCTCAGTCTTGGTGCACGTACTAAGGAGTGCGATCAATGCATTGCCTCTTAAGACGTGATCAGGAGCAACAATTGTCCCAATTTAAAAAAACAGGAGACCCACAATGCTATTGGTCAATATTCCTAAAAGATGCCACAGCTGAGATTCTAGGTAGAGTCCTGCCTGACCAATTAGAAAATTGGGCTAATGAAAAAGCCATTCCAACACCGGCACAATATGACTTTAGGAAGGGACTAGGTATGGCACATCAATGCCTGAACCTGCAATTAATAATGAGCACGTATGTGGTCGTCAAAGAGGGTTGCCTATTCCTGACATTTATGGACTTAAGTGCAGTATTTGATAACATCATAAGGGGAAAACTGTGGACTATGCTGCTAAGCAAGGGTGCCAATTCCAAAATTGTTGCATACAGATGTAGAAGGCAGGACCAGGTACAGGCCAAGTGGGGAATGTACTACTTACTTAATGATTAGAAAGGGTGTCAGGCAAAGTTGAATGCTGGCACCCTTTCTTTTATTTCCGTATCAATGGCCCTGAGGCCTATCTGATTGAAGCTGCAGCTAACCCTTCTAGGATAGGGACACACCTACCCACACTTATGTAAGCAGATGATTGCACTCTTATGGTGTGAACAGGGAGAGATCTCCAGAGACTCCTCAATACATTTATGTCTGATCTGTGACTTTCTACCAATAAAACGAAATCATATGCAATGGTCTGTGGGCAACCGCGAAGCAGGCTAACTCCCTTTCACATTGATGGAATAGCCCTCAAATGTGTTTTCACAATCTCCTATCTGTGAGTACAATTAGATAGTAGGAAGACCTGGGGGTGACGTAATTTGAACAAGCAACAGCATCCCTATGCAAATTTGCTTCCAAGCTAGGGTCTATGCCCTTAGACGCAGCAATCATCATCTACAAAGCCAGACCCATATCAAATTCTACCTAGGAGGCTGGGGTTTGGGGCCATACTGACCTTTTACCATTGCAGAAAAAAAGTGACAAGTTTTTGCGAAGGTTTATGTCATTCCCTCCCAGCATACATGCTACATAGTGCATGAGGAGCTAGGTTTAAACTTTATAGGTGATGTAGTAAGGATGGCATCAACCTTACTCTGGCTATCAATCTGGTCCAGGCCAGAAGCCGCATTGAAACAAATGGTGATTTCCAACTGTCTGAATATAACAGGGGCACATAAGAATATTTGGCTTATGTTTGTTAAAAAAGAACTCGATGCCATTGATAAAGCAGATGTGTGTCTCAGTCCGAAGTCTACAGAAACTCGGACCAGACCTCCTTTTACCAGAGAACTACAAAATCAGATAATTGGAATGAGATGGGAGGGTGATTCAACAAAGGATATGTGGCCGCCTACTCCCCCCCAACGTACAACACCCCATATTGAGCCATACTTCCGTAAAGTCCCACGCCACAAGCGATAACATTTGCCAAGATTTAGATTGGGCCTGGCCCACCTTTTGGTATCTTACCCCTCTCAAGTCTTTGTTGTGAAAGATTTGATACCTTGCCCATGCAACTCAATTACCTTGCAATCACAACTACATATGTTCAAAGAGCTGAGTTTCTTCTACTCCTTTTGAGAACTTTAAATATAAGGAGGTGTAAAGAGGCTTTGGCCTACCTACTATTGCTCTAGACCGACTTAGAAGGTTACAGTACATAGATACATTTCCTCTGCTGTCAAATGTAGGAGGATTGTGGGGAAATAAGAGCACTATGTCGCTTGAATGTTTACATTTTAACGGTATATTGACCATTAACCCATGTTTTAAAAAAATGTAAACGTTTTTTATTGAAGTATTGTATTTCTACTGTATGATGAGCTATCTGTCACCATTGTATGATTATTTAGCTGGGTCAAAGAGAACTGGGCAGGAATATAACTGTTCTAGAATATGTGATTTTAAGTTTGGACCAACCTTTTAGTAGTAAAACAAAGGAGATCAAACAAGAACATATAATGTAGTACCCTTTTTTAAACTGTGAAGAGGTGAAAAGTTACCTATCTGTAACTGTAGTTTCTAGTATTGAAATCTTTCATAAATTCATGCTTGAATCATTCCCCATTGTCGAGATGTGAGTCCCTCGGTATATTATAATAGTAATGCAATGTCACACAGACTAAAAAGGCCGTAAACCCCTTAGTTTGGTAACATATCAGTCATTGTTATAAAAGAGATTAAACATAGGTTTCAACTTATCAGGTTGTCCTGCCCTCTAGAACACTCATGTGAGAAGCTCCAGTCCCTCAGATTTTCATACCACGAGTGTACGAGCTACACCCAGAGAAAGAGAGAGAGAAGTGAGCTTCGCAGGGGAGGAGGGTGGGTCGCATATCAATTCATGAAAGATTCCAATACTGAAGAACGACAGTTACAGGTAAATAACTTATTTTCTTACTCCAGTATTGGAACTTTCATAGATTCACATGCTTGAATCAGATTTAAAAAAAAGTTAAGAAGCACATTGTTTCTGTTACTTTTGTTTTTTTAAATGTAAAGCATGAAGCCGTAGATACACTATATCCATAAAATAGATACACATTTATATACCTATAACTCTATAAATATACAAATACATGTAATAGGAAAAAAGTAGAAAAAAATGTGTATAGCAGAAAAAAGGATGGAGGAGTGAAGAAGAAAGCTCACCCTCATAGGAAAAGATGTTGCAGTACCGCATTGCCCACTGCTGTTTCGTTGCAAACTGCAAAATCCAAGCAGTAATGTTTTGTAAAGGTGAGTGCATTCTTTCAAGTAGCTGCACAGCAGAGTCCTGGATTGGCACACCAGCAAACAGCACTGTTGATGATGAAATGGTTCTGCTGGAGTGAGCGTATACAGATGTTTGAAACAGCTTCCTTGCTGCTTGATGGTAACAGTGAATGGTGCTGGAAATCCAACGAGCAATACTCTGATTGGAAAGATGACAACCCTTTTGTGGAGCACTGTAGGGCACAAAGAGTTTATTAGACTTGCGAAAGCCTCTAGTCTTTTACAAATAGACCTTCAAGCATCTCTGGACATCCAACGAATGCAGGGGTCCCTCCAATGGAGTCGCAGGATATGGAAAGAATCTCTTGAGGATGAGAGGTTAATTTAAACGAATAGATGAAGGTACTTTATAAATCAACTTAGGGTTTGTCCAGAACACCACTATATCGTTCCTAGATTGCAGGAAAGGTTCCTGAATGGTTAGAGCTTGAATTTTGCTCACTCGCCTGGCAGATGTCAATGCTATGAGTAGAGCTACCTACCAAATTTCAGATCTGCTCTGTAAATGGGTGCTTCATGAGCTTTGAGAGGAGAATACTGAGCTGACAGAGCAGTGGAGGCGGTCTGACTGGTGGAAAGACCCTAAATAGTCCTTTGAGGAATTGCTTAACGATTCTGGATGACCATAATGAAGGTAAGGTAAAGGATCTCCTTAAGTGGGAGATAGCCGCTAAGTGGACCTTGATGGAGGTATGAGCCAACCCTGATTTCTCTAAGTGCAGGAAATAAGGGAGAATCTCTTGAGGTGAAGAAGAGAAAGGATACATGTTAGCCTGTTGGCACCAAATGCAAAAACACTTCCACTTCAGCCAATAGGTCTTGTTAGTACTGTTCGGATGAGCGCTGGACAGTATTTCCCTTAATTTAGACGACGGGTTCAAATGGGCAAAATCATTGTGCTCAGGAGCCAAGCCGAAAAAAGAAGAGATTTGGGATCCGGATGCAGCACTTGGTACTGGGACACTGCTTTGAGAGATGAAATCGTTTTCAAGAGAATCTGGTGTTTCTCTGAGCGTAGGAGTTCCGTAATCCAATGTTGGCACGGCCAGGGAGGAGCTAAAATGATCATCCTGCAGGGCTTGGCTTTCATCTCCATGAGCAGCCTTGGTAGGAGATGAATTGGAGGAAAGGCGTAGGCAAAGATGCCTGACTATGCCATTAAAAATGCATTCCCCCATTATACCCAAAAGCGATGCCAGATTGCCAAGAATTGGCATTTCTTGCTTTGTGGGATCGCAAAAAGACCGAAACGCGGATTGCACCACTAGAAGATGATGTTGTTCAGTGACACAATGACGCTAATTTGCTTAGTGTGTCTGCTGTGGTGTTCTGGTTGCCGGGAAGATGTTCTGCCCTTAGGGACACTTGGTTGGAAATTGCTCATTCCCAACACCTCTTGGGAGAGGTGGCGTGATCTTGTGTCGCCCTGCTTGTTGATGTAGTGATTTGTGGTGATTTTGTTCATCCGAAAGAGCACAGCTGAGTTCTTTATTCTTGGAAGGAAAGCCTGTAAAGCCAGATGGACCGCCGTGAGCTCCAACAAGTTGATGTGAAGGTGGTTATGTGGCTTTTGCTACTTGCCACTGACTTGAAAGTCTTGAAGGACAGATCTCCATCCATCAAGGAAGGGTGCGGTAGTGATGACCAAACGAGATGGTGGGATTAGAAAGGAGTAACAGACTAAAATATCCTTTCGTTGTGTCCACCATGAGATGGCTTTGACCATGGTCGGTGTGATGGTGAGTAGATTGTTGAAGGATTCCTCTGCTTGTAGCCACTGCTTATCTAGTTCCTCTTGGAGAGAACACATCCTTATTCAGCAAAATGGAACTAGAGGGATACAAGAGGACATCATTCCCTGGAAGGATTTGCAATGGTGAACTGAAAGAGACCTTCTTTGTGTGGGTTCTGCTAGAGAGATTAGTTTTAACTGCCTCTCGACAGATGGAAATGCTCTGTTGAGCGCTGTGCCGAGCGTTGTTCCTAGGAAGGTAATAGTCTTTGAAGGATGCAAGACTGATTTTTCTGGATTCAGGGTAAGGCCTAATTCCCTGAAGAATGTTGTGCAGGCTGCTGTGGTGGCCTGAGTTGCTCACACGGACGGTGCCCTGACCAACCAACAGTCTAAATACAGGAACACTTGGTGTCTTTGTTTTTTGAGAAATGCTACCACAAGAGCCAAGCACTTTGTGAATATCCGAAGGGCAGATTTGAGGCCAAAAGAGAGGACCCTGAATTGATAATGGCTTGGTAATACGGGTCCAGCAGGCCGAAGGGTGGACAAGTAATCCTCTGGGATCAAGAGCAACATAATCTCCTGCAAGGAGACCATGAGAAAGGTTTCGCAAGACAAGAATAGGTCACCATTTCCTGAACTTTTTGCGGACCAAAAAACTGGAATAGAATTCCCTCCCACTTTGTAAAGCAGGAACTGGTTCTATTGCGACTTTCTCCAGCATGGTAAGAACCTCTAAACCGAGACGGTGTGGAGGTTTTGGAACAGATTGTAGAGGTGGAGTGGGAGGTGGAATTTGAAGAAATTCTAGCGTATGGCCAAATTGAATAAGGTTAAGTACCCATAGGTCCATAGTTATGGCCTGCCAACGATAAAGGTATGCAGATATTTTGCCCCCTAACTTGATTAGTGAAGAACGTGGAACAGCCGGAGTTTATAGGTGGTCCCTCGAACTGAATCAATGGTCTGACGTCCTGCTCTACCTCTTGCAGTAGACCGGTTGTAAGTCACAGTCGGGGGCTGCCGCTAGGCATACTGGTGACAATAGGGGTGAAATGAAGAGGAGTAAGCGGGGTACCAATATTGCTGGCAACCCCCAGTGTAAAACGTCTGCACCTGCCAGCAGTCTGAAGCATTTGTGACAATGTCCATTTCACAGTCGATCACTTCCGATGACATGCGGTCTCCTTCCCAGAGAATCTATTTGACCTCTGATTTACTCTCATTGGATAGTTGATCCAGAAATGGGGCATGATCGGACCGCACCTGGCAGTCATATCTCCCAAGAATTGCGAGAGAATTCGCTGCCCTAACAGTGAGCGCTGACATGGAAGGGAACCGTTTCCCAACACGGTCAGGGAGCCTGCCTCCTTTGTCTGGAGGTGTTGTGATTGGTGCCAACGGGTTCTTCAACCTGCGTTGTGCTGCCTGAGAGATGACAGAGTCAGGCTTCCGGTGATCGGTCAGACAAGAAAGAGCATCTTCTGGAGCCTCGTACTTTTCTCCCGGTGATAAAAGGACTGCAGTTACTGTGGCCGGAGTCTTCATGACTTTCTAGCCCTCCTCCCAGATGTGACTTACAATGGGCATAGTTCTTACGGTTTTCCTAAATGGTTGCTTAAAATTGTAAAGGCAGCAGTCTGTTTGCGTAAAAGGCATAGTTAAGTCGAACCGCTTTGCTGCTTGCTCTAGTAAATTGTGGAACCCACCAATATCCTCGGGTGGAGAATCAAAACCGGAATTGGAGAGGGAGGTGATGGTGTGGGAATGAGATCATCATCCCATTCTTGGTGTGAGTCATGGATCGCACCCTCCACATGATCGTCAGCAGAAGTCGCAGGACCTTAAAGCAAAGCAGCCTGCTGTGAATGGCGTACAGAAGTGGTCAGAAAGTGTGAATTTTGCTGTGTAGTAGATGGAGGGATGGACGCCGTTGGCGCTGGTGGAGTGGCTGGCACTGTGGGAGCATAAGATAGAGGAAAACTCTTCCTATAGTCTGACAACAAAAATTACAAGTCAGTGAGTAGTGAGGAGGGCATGCAAACTATTTTCCTACTGATACTGAAGTTGATATTGTCATGAGGGACTTAGTAGCTCTGACCTTCATACTCCCCCTTATCATAATCATCTTGGCACTTTACGTGCTGCTCAGATGGGCTGTGCACATATTCAGAAGGTTCATCATCATCAGAGTCCTGTTCTTCCAACAGCTACGAGGAAAGCATTGGTGACACCTTACCGGGAGAGGTGTGCTCAGGGGTCAAATGCCTCACTCTGTCCTGTTTTTAAAAAATTTCAGCTTTTTCCCTCATCAACAGGACTGTTGATGGCAGAGCCGTTGATGGAGATGGGAACAACGTCGTTGAAACCATGGTGGTAATCAATGGAGGAGACTTTGAAGTCAACGACGTTGTCAGAAGTAGAGTTGGCGATGGAGCCAGTACTTTTGACTATGATACTAACACCACATTTGGCGTTGACTGTTGAGTTAGATGTTTCATCGACTAGGAGCTCATGGAATCTGGCATGGGAGGAGCGCCAACAGCAGCAAAGCATCGATGACAGTGTGGATTTCTTTGTCAATAGTAAGTCTCTCGTTGATGGTCTGTCAGGAGGCGGAACTGAAGAGGGCTTCTAAAACTAATGCCTCAACTGAGGAGGTGGTTTAGCCGGTTCAGACCTGGTTTTCTGTGGTGTGCTTGTATCACTATGTCTCTATTTTATCTCCTTTTGCTCTCTGTGAGCAGATTTTGAAAGGCTACACCTGTAAGACCCTTGAGAGGTATTTTTTTATGCTTTTCGAGGTCGCTCAAGGGAAGAGCAAGAATGAGATCTCTCTCTCTTAGGAGACCTTTTGGAGGACCTCCTCACTGCCATCACTGGATGCTGGGTTCTTCCTTGCTTTATGCTTTTACAACCATAAGAGTATGGTCTTTCAAAGTCTTATTACAGGAAGTGTGATATACCTTGCATTCTTTGGCCTTATGATCAGGATAAAGGCAATAGGTGCAGTCTTTGTGAGGGTCATCAGTGTGGAGCTGCTTCTTAGAACAGGTACCACAGGCCCTGTATAGGATCTTCCTCTCCCTGTCTGACATGACTGAGCAAAGAACAAATACAGCCTCAAGATGTAGAGATTAGCAGTCTGTAACTATATATTATCAAGGGAAAAAGGCGCTCCAATGCTAAACCAAGCTTTGGAATAAAGTAACTGAGCAGAGCTCAGTGGAGACTCCCTAGCACGACCTGCAGTAGAAAAATCTGAGGGACTGGAGCTTCTCATAGGAGTGTTCTAGGGGGCAGGACAACCTTATTGGTTAAAACCTATGTTTAGTCTCTTTTTTAACCATTACTATGATATGTTACAAAACTAAGGGGAGTAAGGCCGGTTCAGTCTTTGTAGTAGAATGTAGCGTGGGACTTCCATCTCAACAACTGGGAATGATTCAAACGTGAACTTATGAAAGTTCCAATACTGGAGTAATATGGAATGATTTTCTGAACTTTTTTTATTGAAGCACTGAGACACTATTATTGACTGCTTGATCTGTACATTTTCCCAATTATATATTTTGTAGATGGTTAATGGAAGAGTTACTTACCTTCGGTAACAATATATCTGGTAGGGACACAGTCTAGCTGCAGATTCCTTAACTTAGAATATCCCCAGGCATCAGATTGGATCCGGAAATTCCTTTTTCCCAGCAATACCTCTGCACGCCGGGAGGCGGCACCGCTCGGCTCCGTCCTGACGTCGCCCACGGAAGTGATGTCAACGGAACCATATAAGCCGCCCACGGCGCGCTGACGTCAGTTTTTTTCTTTTCCGCGTCCTAACGCGGATCCGGGAGAGTAATACCTCTGGCCTGTTTTTGTATTTTCAGGCCTTCTCGACGCCCTTTTTGTGTGAGTGTGTTCGATGCCTGCTGGCTTCAAGCCGTGCCGGTCCTGCTCGCACCAGATGTCGGCAACGGACCCACACGAAATCTGTATGTGGTGCTTGGGCGAGCACCACTACTCCGTGGAATGCGACGCTTGCCAACTGCTGTGGCCCAAAGCCCTGCGGGAACGCTGCATGAAACTGCTGTCTACGCGGATGTCGCGAACTGTCCCCTCATGACACCGGTCTCCTTCTCCGGCGGAATCATCAACACGGCGCCGGAGATCGCATGACGACGCTAAGGCATAGTAGAACCATATTAAAACCTCTTCAAATTCATAAAATCATAATTTGACCTTAAATGAAGCCCTGTTGTATCGAAATGGCAGAATACAAATTATCTAAAATCCTTAGACGTGAGCTGGAGGGTTCAGATCGCTGTATTAATTGCTTATATGAGTCTGCAATGACCAAATTACCCATTAAAAGCTGCTAAGTAGTTCATTTTGGCAAGAGCAGAGAGCAAGGTTTTATGTCCACAAGGCAGCTTGATGCTGGTCAGACAGGTCAGAGAAGAGGCCATCTTGCTTTGTCCATAAGTTCATAAAACGATAGTTTGAGGTCATTGTGTGTAAAACCGTTGAAAGGAAGAATTGACTATATTAAGGCCTATCGCCATAGGCCATGGATTGCATGCTTTAAATCATGTTGGGCATCTGTATTGCGACCTTTAATCATGATCCGGTTATTGTAATTCCTTTTTTTCTGGATCAGAGACCAAGGATTTGTGCCCAGAATGGCGGCTAAGTGCTGATATTTAGCTTTGTTCCTGCTGCGCCCATGAATCGACGCAGGCAGCAAGCTAGCTGGATACCCCCTCCTTAAAAGCAAGCTTTTACTGCTTGTCTGCATGTTCTTATTGGTTTTCTTTTCAGGGCAGGTTTTAGTATGATTCTTCGTTCCCTATCTAAGCCCTTACAAATGCACAGTAGATTTAGAACGTCCTTTTTTGCCTCGCTGCATAATCTGCTCAATGTATATGACTGTGTCCGTTTCCATGGGGCAGATGCAGCATTGATGGCAGCCCAGCCTCAGGTGCAGGTATTTTTCCTTTTTTACTTTATTAAAACCAGCGCCTAAGTATGGTTGTGGGGAGCATCTAGAGTAGCTCTGTATAACGAACCATCCGTGTGCCCTTTCATTTAATGCAGCTTTGTCCTTAAAGAGGGACAGCATTTTTACCGTATTGTTTACCAGCACTTTAAAGCTTTTATAGGACCCAATGGTAGCCGGTAGCCCAAGGGACATTTAGGGCAAAGCAGTCTATTGAACCTTGTAAGTAAATCTTGGCTGTGCTATCTTTTTTCTAGTTTAGCTCGTTCCAAAGGTATACATTCAATGTCCCAGGATCCGCTCCCTTTATTTTGTGCCAGCATTTAACATATGCACCCTTGTGTGCTATTTGTTGCTTTTGTAGACCAAATTCTAATCTTATTTGTGCCGGCAAAGTGTACTGAGGGAGATTGAATATTATTCTCATTGACCTTGACACAGTCTTGTCTAGAATGCCGGCATCTCTTCCTCTTAGGCACTTGCTTCCATAGGTGATAGTGGGGAGGAGTCTCGCTCAAATCACCTGTAATAAAGAGGTGAGGCTGGGGCCAATTATTTTGTCTTTAATGTTTTTTAAAGCGACCGCTCAGGCAGTTCCTCTTCCTGTTATGGCTACTTTTTGTTGTTGGAACATGCCTCCACTATCCAGTATTATGTCCATGTAGTTAAATTCTTCTACAATGTCGAGTCTCAGACCCCAAACTCCCATCGGAACTGGTGTGTTTTCTTACTCTGGCTTATTACCATAACTTTTGTTTAGCCTCAGTTTATACTTATTCCGTTCTTGGTGGAGAAGTTGCTCATGGTGTTTATCAAATGTTGCAAGCCAATCGGTATACGACTGATTAGTTCAGGGTCGTCGGCATACAGCAGATTCAAGAGGGTGAAACCTCCAAGATTCAGGGCATGGTGGTTGCAATTATCAAGTTCTGGCGAGAGATTTGCCATGAATAGATTAAACAGAGTCGGCGCCAAATCGCAACCATGCTTCAACCCCTTGGTTGCTGATTTTCTCCTCGATAAGCAATAGCCAGCTCCCAACTTTATTTGTACCCATGTATTGGTATAGAGTACAATCAGCTGAGACAGGAGTCTTGTATTAATTTTCAATTTAGAAAGTTTTGACCAGATTTTCTCCCTGTCGATGTTGTTGAAGGCAGATGTATAGTCTATGAAGCAAACATAAAAGCTGTTTATTGATGTTTTTGACGGCATCGATTAAAAGCGATAGGGCAAGTATGGTTGTTGAAGTCCCCATACGTTTTTAAAAGCCTGTTTGATTAATTGGAATTAACGCTGTTTTTGATGCCCAGTCTGTAAGTTCTTCCAGTAAAAGGCCTGCGTATTATTTGGCCTCGTTATCTATTAATGCATTGAGCCTATAATTTTCTTCGTTGTTTTTGCTGCCTTTCTTGTGTATCGGGGGATACAATTGATCCCTTCCAGGAGTCTGGTATTGTTTCTGCTTCCATTATATGAGTGAAAAGTGGCAGTAATGCTGCTGCCCAATAACCCAGGTCTTGCTTGTATAAGATAGGAGGGATGCCGTTGGGGCCTGGCGCGCCCTCTGCTCTGCCTTTCGAGATTCTATTCATAATCTGTTTAATCAAGAAGGAATCCTTGATCTCCCCAGCTTGCTTTTCTTGGTCTAGCCAGGATGTTCTGCTCCCCTGTGCTTCAAGTATAGTGTTGTTTTGTCCCCTGTTGAAATGGTGCTATAATTAGCCCAGTCTTCTTCGGACAGGTGAGCGTTAATTCCGAGGGTCCTTGGACTACCCAAGCTATTCACTGCGCACCAAAACCTGGCGCTTTTGTTGACTTTTGCGTCATGTAGAAGTTTGGCCCTAAGTAGCTTCTGCAATTTTACGATTTGCTGACCAAATTAGTTTCTTCTTGCTCACTTATAGCAGTCTTAGTTCCTTTTGAAAGTTAACATCTGGCCCCATTAGACGAAGGTTTCATACTGTTTTATTTCTTTCTCTCTTTATTTGCCTTAGTTGGATCCTTTGTGATATTGAGAGATGGTTTCTTTGCGTGCAGGATGGCGTGGTGTGTATCCTCCTTTGAGAGTTTAATCCTGCAGAAACTCCTGTCCCTTCTTCTTTTGAGTGAACTGCCCGAGACTTTCAGTGAAATCTGCCCAGCATTTCAAGATGTCCTTATTCTGCAGCTTGTTTTCCTCCCACAGGATTTTTGCCTCGGCCAGGAATTTTTCCAGATTACGTATTTTACATTTAATTCTTTTGCAGTTGACAGTTTACACCGTGCATGGGTCCCCTACTTGCTGGGTAGGTGCTTTCCTGTGTGCATCCAATATAAGCTCTTGTGGTAAGTGATCACTGTAGTCTGATGTACCTATCCCAAAGTCTGCTATCTTGTTGAACAAAGATATTGATCTAAAGGTGTGAGCTATTGATGTGTTTGCTAGGGCATTGTGGAAAGTTGCCGCTGGACGGCGATCTCCCGGGAAACGGTCATTTAATGAGACCAAGCTGAAACTTTCTAAATGCTTAAGAAGCTCTGTGGCTGGTTTGTTTACCACACCTGCTGACTTCCTGGTCTTCCACTGATTCATCTCTGTTGTATGGCCCTGATAGGTTCATGGTGAAGTCGCCTAAGACTGTGATGTTCGGAGTTACATCTTTCGTCAGCTCAGTGACCAGCAGTTTTATGCCAGCTTTTTTATCGGATGGGTGGAGATAGGTACTTACAAGTATTAATTGTCAATTGTTGTTGAGGCCTGCTAAGTTCATCTTAATTGCTTTTATGCTGTTTGTTGCTGTTGTTTTGATGGCCAGTTCCTTAGCTATGTTTATGCTCTTAATTGAGGTGTAAATTGAAAGACCTCCTTTTAAGTGTCCAAATTTAGCGCTTCTACATGGCGGAAGAAGATATGACTTGAATCCTTGTAATTGAAACGGTTTGACTGACCAGGTTTCTTGCAGTAATATAAGGCCAAATTATTGAAAGTACAGCAGAAGCTCTTTATCCATGGCTTTTGATCCTAGTCCATTTATGTTCCAAGAACAGAGTCTTAAATAGAAGCCTTTTTTATGTCGTTTCATACCCTGTCATGGACTCTTGGCTCGGGTGTTAATGGTTCTTGCTATCCAGGACCAGTTGTTTGACATGTTGCTGTCACCTGCTTGCCTAGGGCTCCAACTGTTAGACTCTGTGCTGCGAGCCCCTTTAAGCACCGATTGGGTTTTCCCTGCGTTGTTTATATTTCTCGGCCTACACCCTTCTGATTGTTGAGGATCTCGTAGGAGAGGCTCCCAATAACCGATTTTTTAATGGCATTTTAGTTGAATCCCCCAGGCATTAGTTGTCTTTCCTCCATTATTTTCTCAGCTGTTTCCTGTGTGGCCCAAGTTGTTTTTGTTATCTCTTGCTCTGAAGGATACTTAAGGACTTCAAATTCTATGGACTCCAGATCGTGTGAGTCCACAAGTTACTGATGGAGGTTAATAATCGCTGGATGTTACCTCTGTTCAGGATGTCACCTCTGCCTTTTGATTTGTAATCCGGAATGAACAGATTTATGTTAAATTCCTCCTGTCGGTAGCTACTGTGATTAGCCCCTGTGGCTTGTAGTTCTTCATTAATCTGGAAATTTATCGGCACCGGTGTTGGGTATACGACCAACCCTACTGTGTTTGATGCATCCACTGTGTTTCTGTTCTTAGAGCCTTCTCTGGTAGTGGCAGCCTGGTTTCCCTTGCAGTCATTCAAATTTGACCTCCCTGTGTGCTTATCACTTGTGTGACTCAATTGGTTGTGAGAAATCTTCGTAGTCTGCGAGGACTGTGAGCATATTGAAGCAAAGCAAAAAACGCTCAGTCTATGGAAACGCAGAACTAGCTATAATTAGAGGATGAGTTGCGTGTTGTTGGCATATGAGATGATGTTGAGCCTGTGTGATCTGATGATATTGACCAGTTGGGTCATGTAGGTGTAGAAGAAGGTGGAGCTGAGAGATGATCCTTGGAGTACTGCACAGATTATTTCTATGGGTCCGGAGGTGAATGGTGGCAGGGGGAATTTCTGCGTTATTCCGGTGAGGAAGGAGGTGAGCCATCCTGGATAGATTAGGTCAGGGACTGCCAGAGGTCTGAGAACTGCCGGTAATACTTGGGCCACCGTATCCCACAGGGAATGGGAGTCGCAGGGAGGCATTTACTGATAGCAGAACAAAACTTGTGGAAGAAAAGGTGCACTTGCCAAATCTCTCCATTTCCTTAGACTCACGATCAGGTAGGGTGGTGGATGACACGTTCAGAGTTACCTTGCTAGTGGATCACCAACCTCTCAAGGCTTAGGATGTTGTAAAATGTCAGTGTCAGTTGGTGCTGTTTGATGGTGCTGAGCAGCATGCCGATTAACTGCTAAGCCCGAACATGGTCAAGAGAGTCTCCGTGAGGGCCTCGTTAAATGGCAGTACATGATCTGAGGCTCTGTTGGCACTTGGCCAGGACGGAGTACCTCTGGCAAAACATTAGTCTTCACCTCCACAGAAGGGAGTCATAGGTCTAATACATCTGCTGCCCTCCGAATAACAGGGATGGAGGCACTTTCTTCAGACGTAGGGTAAGGATGCGAAACAAGGCAAGTATCGGAGAAGCATCCAGGCCATAGGCTTCTTGAGGTTCCTCATATCAGTTTTCCTCATCACAGTGGGGGACAAAATCACCCCCTTCCTCAAAACTGTCACTGTCAGAAACAATGGCAAAAACATTGGGCAAAGGCTGGGCCCTTCCGCATGATAGGGGCAAGGTATCAGAATTAGAAGGGTTGCCAGTAGGATGCTCTGCCTTGGGATAAGGGTGCAGCCTCTATTAATGTCAGGGGGAATTCTGCTCAGAGTCGGAAAGCACAATGGGCTGCGAATCCTCCTCTAGCATTTACGTTCTCTGCTCCAGTGTTGATGAGAAGGAAATCAGCATATTGGGTGGCACTAGAACTGAAGTCGGCACCGGAGCCAGTGCTGAACCTGAAATGGGCTCAACGGACCCAGGCGATGCCAAGAGAGGAGTCCAAATGTTTAGTTTAGTTTAGTTTAAAGGAGTTTGTAGAGCGCTTGGTAACACCTCCCGGTGTGTCCCCGCGCTATGGAGAGAGAATGCAGCAGTAGCGGAAAAAAGAGGAAGGAACCAGTTCACACAGCAAAGAGGCAAGTTTTCAGTTTCTTCCTGAATACGATTTCATTACTCTCCAGCCTGATATCTAGAGGCAGGAGGTTCCATTGCTTGGCAGCTAAGGTGCGGAATGATCTGCCACCCATTTTAGCTTTTTTGGGGCAGGTAGTTTTAAGTAGACCCATTCCTTTGGATCTAAGAGATCTGTTAGGTTCGTACACAGACACCAAATCAGACATATATGCCGGAGCTCTGTGATGAATTATTTTATGGCACCAGAGCATAGCTTTAAAAACAATCCTCTTACTGATCGGTAGCCAGTGGAGGGCTGCTAGAGTGGGACGTGAAGGAGCTCGACGGGGAAGCCTAAGCACCAGGCGAGCTGCCGAGTTTTGTAGAACCTGTAGCTTTTTTATGTTTTTCACTGATGTCCCCATGAGTAGTACATTGCCGTAATCAATACGGGACGTTATTAATGCCTGCGTCATGGTACGCCTGGAGTTAATGGGTAACAGGTCGAGGGTGCGGTTGAGGGTTTTCATCACCCCAAAACACTTGCCAACAGTCTTCTTTACGTGGCTGTCAAAGGACAGTTTATTGTCCACCCATACACCTAAGTTCTTCGCCTCTCGTGTAGGCGAGGGCAGAGGACCCAGACAGCTGGGCCACCACTCTGTCGTCCATTTAACCTCATTGCCTCCCATAATGAGGACCTCTGTTTTTGTCCCATTAAGTTTCAGACAGTGTTCATTCATCCACATAGCCAGTTTGGACATACAGGCGTTGAAGTTATCAGCTTCCTTAGAAGGAGCATGGGTCAGCGATATGAGGAGTTGCGTGTCGTCGGCGTAGGAGACAAGCTCCACGCCGAACGACTGCACCACTTCTGCCAGAGGGGCCATGTAGAGATTGAACAGGGTGGGACTCAGGGCGGAGCCCTGAGGAACCCCCTGTTCCAGCATCACCCTGTCAGAGAGGAAAGTTCCTCTTTGGACTTGGAAGGTCCTGTTAATCAAGAAAGACCTCAGCCACCCCAGTGCCTTGTTGGTAACTCCCGCTTTATTTAGACACTGTAGCAGGATGGAGTGTGCTACAGTGTCAAAAGCGGCACTGAGATCAAGCATGATGAGGGCCATTGTCTTTCCCTTATCTGCTCCCTCACGTAAGGTTTCAGTGGCCCTCAGGAGAGCTGTCTCCGTAGAGAAGCCAGTTCTAAAACCCGACTGAGATTTATGGAGAACATTATAGGTCTCAAGATGTTCCATAAGTTGACTGTTAGCGATTTTCTCTGCTAACTTGGCCACATAAGGTAGCAGGGATATAGGTCGCAGGTTGTCCATTATGTCCATGCTGATGTTTGATTTTTTCTTAATGGGTAATACTATTGCCTGTTTCCATTCCTCCGGAAGGCAGGAGGTAGTAAAGGAGGTGTGTAATAAATGCCTAAAATGAGGTTCTAATACAGGGAAGGCTTCAGCTAAAATTTTCGGGGGTGCCGGGTCTCTAGGAGATCCCGATTTGATTTTGTTGCACATTTTGGACAAGATTACATAAGAAGGGACTACAAAAGAGTTTAAACATGCAGGTGTACTTACAAGTTTGTCATTTTCTATGAAGTCCGTGGCCGAATCTGTCTGGTTAGAGAAACTAGTATAGATTTTATGGATTTTGCCTGCAAAATACTGTGCAATATTATTGCACGCTTCCACAGAATCATTGTGAGCGGGGGAGGTCACGTCCACTATGGATATCTCTTTGTATATCAGAAACAGTTCCTTGGAGGAATTGCCTGCTTCCATAATACGGGTATGATAATGCTCTGCTTTGGCCAGACGAACGGATTTATAATATGCTCTCTGTGCTGTTTTATATTGTATTTTAATATCTGCACAGAGATTCTGGCGCCAAGCTCTCTCAAGTTTCTTACAGGCCGTTTTCATGGCCTGCAATTCTTGGCTAAACCAAGGAGCAGTTTTCTTAAGCCTCCTGGCATTGGAGGCATGGAGGCATCCACAGATGCTTGGGGCACAAAGACACACCAGATGGAAGCTGTAAAGAGCTAAAAAGGCAGAGCATCGGCTCTGTTGTAGATTGGGAGAAAGACCTGGTGGTACACTGACCTCCTTTCTGGAGTTCGAGGATAGCGGAAAGGGACAGATTCCTTCTTCGATTTCTTAGGCTTTTTCATGGATTCCCTCGAGCTTTTTAACTGCGACGACAATCTACTGCAGGAAGGAAAATGTTACTTGCCCAGTAACCATCTGTTTGTGGCATGTAGTGCTGTAGATTCACAAACTTAGCATAATTCTGCCATCTAGTGTAGGGCTAGAATCTGTGCAAGTTGTTGCTCTTCAAAGAAAGTCTTTTGAGTCACGAGGTAGTGCGACTCCTCCTCTTGTTGTCAAAAAATGGCCAACAACTCCATTAGATTGTTTTCCCAGATGGTGGGTGAGGATGACTTGTTTAGAAAAGCTTAGTCTACAGGAGTTTGTAAAATTAACTGTAACGGACACAGGTGTCTGGAGAGGAAGGTGACAAATGCAAAAAGAACTATTGATGGACAGAATGCAGAACAATGTCATACATTCACCCCAGTACAGAGATCTGGGCCTAAATCCATCATTTTTTTGCTCACCATGCCATTCCAGTTTGGACCCAGCCATATGCAAATCAGTCTTGACCCTGTGCCCAATGGGAACAGTCCAGCCCGAACTGCCAGGCCAGGTCCTCCCTGGACTGGAAACAAGCATCCTAGGACCGGTTTCGGGGTTTGAGCTTGTTGCTGCTGGTAGGAGGTGGAGATTTCAGGAGAGATGTTCTTAGACTCTCCACTGTACCACGGTGGGGAGGAGTCTGATGTACTCCCATGGCTTTAGCTGTGTCTTTATCTTTATCCTATCTAGGAGGGTATATATCTGAGGGCGAATAGATGTTCTCAATCGAATAGATTTTTGTCAGGATATTTTGCTGTACTTCAGGTTTAAACCTTGAGACCCGAAGCCAGGCAGGTCTGTATAGTAATACATTAGAGTGTATTCCTCTTGCTGCAGTATCGAGAGCACAACATATAGTTGTGTTAGATATTAACTTCCCCTCAGAGGCTATTTGATAGGCTTGTTTTTTATGCTCTCCTGGGAGATTTTGGAGAAGTTCCGCCTTCTCGTCCCAGTATGCTCTACCACATCTAGAGAGGAGGCTGACAAAGTTAGTACAAAAAACCAGTGATTGGCGGAAAGGGCTGGCATCCTCTTCCTAGCTGCGTCAATCTTTTTACTTTCCTTATGTGGTGGAGGGGATTCACCAGATGTTTGGGAATGTGCTCTTTTATGTGCAGTTGGCACTACTAAAGAGTCTGGTAGAAGTTGGGCTTTAAAATATATGGGTTCATTACGGGACACCTCATACTTCTTATCTATCATCTTTGCGTCATGACTCTAGATCGCATAGGGTCATTAAATATGTCAGAGGTGTGACGGAGCATACCCTAAAGCATAGGTAAATATTGCATAGAACGCTGTGTGGAGGAAAACGTATCAAATAAGCAGTCATCCTCTAAGGGCTCTGTACGGAGTTGTACCTTATGAAAGGTAGGATCCATACCAATTAAGTCATAGTATGGAAGTGTCATTTGGTGGTGATGGTTTTGATGGGGACAGATCAGGGTCTATATTATCTTCTGGATCCGTGTCATATATATTCCATGGGTCATCTTGTGGTGGGATATAAAAAGTGTCCCCATTATCTGCCCACCCCTATAAATGAATGTATTCACCCTTCTGGTGAATATGGTGATGGGGCAGCTGGTAAAGCCGTTGGTGAGGATGAACGGTATGCCAGACGTATAAGTAGTGGGTTTATGCATAGAGGACTTGTGGCAGTGTCTGTTTTCTTTCTCTGCTTTGGTGGAGGTGAAAAGTATAAACCTCTTTAAATGTGGGCTGCTTTTTGGAGGGTTGAGCAATAGTATGAGGCGGTCGAGTTATTATCCAGCCTCTATCTGAATGGATCATGATATGCTTTTGCAGAGTGTCTATTGCCTCTTGCAGTCTCTGAAGCAGGGGTTGGACGGACCCGATGCATGGCTAGCTTTGCTGGACGCCGAAGTTCTCATCTCCGACGCCGATGTTTTCAGCTCTGAAGATTTCGTCTCCGATGAGATAAGCTTCAGTGTCAAAAGCGTGTCAGTGTTTCGGTGTCAAAGTTTTTGGCTCCAATGCGAGAGTGGTAGGCTCTGAAGCATGTGGCTTTGATGGCTTCTTCGGCGCAGAGCTAGGGCTGGGCATGTCCGAAAATGACAGTCAGTGGCAACCAAGGCTTGAAGGCAGTGGTTATCCAGCAACCCGTTTAGATCGGTCTTGACCAGGAGGTCGACCCTTTGTGGTGTTCTGCTGGGGTTGATGCTGAGGGCCCAGTACTCATGGCTGGTTGAGCCGGAGGTAGATCTTGTGTCTAAAGTTTGGAGTCGGATCAATCGCTGGGGGAGAAGGTCCCTTCATCTGCAGCCGATGCCTGTGCGTTATGTTCTTCTGGAGGAGGGGGGCGGGGGGAAGCTCTGGTGTATTGCCTGCGCTCCTTTGAAACATTTGAAGACGCCGGTCCCGACCGCCGCATAAAGTTTTCTTCGACCAGAAGGAGTGACGAGCCTTGCAGCTGGTCTCGTCATGTTCGGGGAAGGGCACAGATTGGTCACCAGGTGTAAATCAGTACACGGATGCTTAGCGAGACACCGAGGTCAAAACCGAAAGGGCACCCGTTCCATCACTGATTAGCATGGCGTAGGAGGAACGTCGAAGGATTGAAGTAAAGGCCCCGAGGGCCGAAGGCCAATCAGGGCCACGGTCAATGAGGGTTGCCCTGATGCTATTAGAGTATTCAAACGGAACAGATGAAAGAGAGAGGACCGCGATTGATAACAATACGACGGAAACAGTTATGAACTGAGGAAGTGCAACATGACTGTCGAACCAGAGCAGAAGAGCATGCGTCCAAACCGGATGAAGAAAGATAATCTAACAATGGAGTCGATAACCATGAGCATTACCAACAAGAGGAGGAGTCACACTGCCTTGTGAATCAAAAGACTTACTTCGAAGAAAAACAACTTGCACACATCCGAGGTTAACACTTGATGGAAAGTTTATGCTAATTATTTGTATCTACGGCCACATTAGCCTCGAACAAGGACTTCCTTTTGAATTTGAGCGATCACAGCGTGGAATCCTCTGATGCTTGGTGATATACAGTTTTGCTTTGTGGCCCTATATGATGTTTGGATTCATTTGGCCGCAGTCATTACAGGCCCTGTAATTACTCCGACCCCAGGAACCACAGACATATTTCATGATGTTCTGTGACAGACATCTGTTTGCAAAACTCACTACACAGCTTGAACCCTCTTGTCTTAAGAGGCAACATTTTCCATTGCACACTAGAAAGTTTTTGAGAAAAGGTTCTTGAAAAGACCAAGGAATTGATCTATGTCTGAAGGAACTGATGTCAGCGTACAAGGGTGTTGCTTATATATGGCTCCGACTCTCACTTCTAGAATGGAATGCTGGACTGCTCCTCTAAAAGCTTCTGGATCCAGTCCGACACCTGGGGAATTTTCACAAGGTGAGTTATCTGCATTTAGAAACATCTGTCAGCATGTGATAGAGATAGAGCAATATCTGATGTGGATGAATCAATATTGGACGGAAACTATTATGCTGGCATCAAATAGAGAAACGTTTTTCTTTTGCCTGATAAGCTCTACTTGAAGAGAAAGTTTGGTTTGCAACAATGTGATGGAAGTCTCAAGGAATATCCAAAGGCACAGTAATCAAGTGTTTAGGAGCCAAGCATACAAGCTAAGTTAGGCCTGTCATGTGGAGAATCTGGTTATCCTGTATGGAGATTAGGTCGTGCTGTGAGCTCCTACTTGTATGGGCCAAACATCGGAGAGGTGGAGATGATCCGTGACCAATATTGGCAGGCCCACACATGGGCTATGAGGATTAGCCAACAATATTCTCTCTTGGCTTTGCGGCGGACTTTCAAAACAAAGGAAAGTGGTGAAAAGGCTGTACAATCATGCAATGTAATATGGAAAATTCATACACCATCAATCCCCTATGCTACTGCCAGCTGGCAAAGAACCAGCATTTTCTGTTCAATGAGGTCTTGATTTCTTACCGGATAATCCCATTGGTGAAAGGTCATGTTCTCCAGGCCCCGATTCAACTCCCACCTTTGAGAAACGCTGTACACCATGTTTAAGGCTTCCTCCTACTTGTTGACAAATTCCGAGAAGTGTTCTGTATAGAGTGTTATTCGGTGTTTCTTTGCCTAATACCAAAGAGCTTTGCTTCCACCAACATTGGCTGGCAAAGATTTGACTCCAGTGGCATGGCTGATGACGGGTGAAACCTCAAAAACGGTTCCAGCATGCTTGTTTCCGACCCAGGGAAGACATGGCTTGGCAGTTCAGGCTGGACTGTTTCCATGAGGAACAGGGTAAAGACTGATTTGCATATGGCTGGTTCTGATTTGCATATGGCTGGTTCTGAACTGAGGTGGCAAAGTGAGCTAAAGAGTGATCATGGATTTAACCCAGATCGAATAGTGACTGGGGGTGAGTGTCTGAAAAGATTCAGTGCTCCGTCCATCATTTACCTGCGTTTGCTTTGTTCGCCTTAAGTTGGTAGTGTATGCACAGACGCGGGTCCCTTGCTCACATTGCTACTGGATCCAAGCTAGCCTGGCTGATAAGGGGTGTAACCCCCGAAACCAGTACCAGGATGCCTGTTTCCGTCCAGGGAAGACCTGGCTTGGCAGTTCGGGCTGGACTGTTCCCATGAGGAACAGGGTCAAGACTGATTTGCATTAGGCTCGGTCTGAACTAGGGTGGCGAAGTAAGCTAAAGAACTATGATGGATTTAACCCAGATCTAACAGTGACTGGAGGGTGAGTGTATGAAACATTTCAGTGCTCCGTCCATCATCTCCTTGTGTTTACTTTTAGGAAGTTGGCATTTTCCTGCCTAACCAAATGTACCCTTCTGCTATTGTCCACAGTCACCTGGCAGTTAACTACCCAGTGGTGTGATCTGTATTCCTTCCAGACAGTGGACAAAGAGTCTGGGTGTGAGATGAGAGGGTCTTATTAAGAGGATGGATGGGAGGAGCTGTGCCCATGCCTCGATTCCACTTCAGAGGGTAGTCTGGGGGGTGTACCAAGCCTTTCCTGACTTCAGAAGAAGCCTACCCTGTCACTGGCAGATGCATCTCACACCTGGGCCTGCCTGCCCTTTGTATCGCTAGCCAGGCAGGAGACATTGCCAGAGGAAAAGCAAGAACTGACCAGAACCAGTTTTAGGGTTAGACAAAGGGGCATCCCCTACCCACAGTTTGTCACTGGATATAAAAGTTGCATCCTCAGAACCTGAAATCAGAACACATCTGGACCTGGAAAGACTTAGAAGGACTGCATTGCTGTCTGAAGCCTGGAGGAAGACAGGGCCTCCGTTACTTGAACCAGGACCACAGGAGTGGCTCCATGGTCATTTGATTTACCTCCTATGTGAACTACAGGGACAAACTCTCCTGATGCCTTTTTGGCTTCCCAGCTGACCATCCTGAACATCATCTGACCTGGTCCCCTCTGCTGACCTCTGTGGGAGTGAATCCTGGCCCCTACGTTCTGACCTCTAAGTAGTGGACCCTTAGCTAAAGTCCAAGTGCAATTCTTTCTGCCTAACTGAAGGTTTCCTGGATCCGACGCAGAGCCGAGTAGCTCCTAACTGAAGGCTTCACTGGATTCGATGTCGACCGAAGCAGAGTCCAGCAAAGCCATGTAGCTCTGGTCCCGACTGGAAATCTTACTGGATCCAACATAGTGTGACGCAAATACTCGTAGAGCAGTACCACCACGTTCCTCACCAAAGGCCTCACTGGGTCCTGCGCCAAGTGATGCAGAATCCTCCAAAGCAGATCATCTCCCGACCCCTCACTTCTAAGTCAGAAGGTAACAGTTACAGCAGGACAAGCCTGGTCCTATATTGGAAGCTTGCTGCTTTGCGGGCGGCCTGAACTTGTGACTTTCTCCCAGTCGGACATGATCAGATATCCGCAGTTGGCACTAGATGCTTTTTTACCTAAAACTTTCAAACTTTATTACTCCGGTTTTACTGATTGGATTTTTGCTGTTTTGGTAACGTTTTATTAAATACATTTTATGCTATATTCTTTAAATAGATTTGGGATTTTCCTTGTGTTGTGTTTTCACTTTATTACTGTTTGAGTGCTGCATAAATCCTTTACACATTACCTCTAAGTTAAGCCTGACTGCTTTTGGGCCAAGCTCCGAGAGGGTTAAGCACAGGTGTATTTAGTGACTTTTGTAGTTCAACATGACATGCATTGTGATTAACATCTGAAGTGGGTTCTCACTCCTTCCCCCACCAACTAATACCCCAGATTTCTTACAAGAATCAGTTGGTAAAGAGGCGAGCAGGGGAGTGAAAGAGAGAGAGAGAGAGAAAGTGTGTGGGTAAACTTACATTACAACTGTATCAGTTATTATCCTATTGCGGAAGGTTTTCAGAAAATATGCAATATCAGCCATGCAGATGTTATTTTGTTTGACAAGACAGCAACAGTACTACGTTCTATACATGAAAAACCATGGATCAACTGCTTTGGTAAAATTAATCAAAAGTAACATTTATACATTGATAGGGGTGAAACTCCACAGGGGACAAAGCTACAAATATCTTAATCAGTGCCTGAACAACTGAGCTGGCAAGAAGGCTGTTGTCAGCAAGAAAGGCATTTTATGAAATGCAGTAATGTCTTACACCAACTTAATAGCAAATAAGATAGCTTAACTAGTGAATTGCTAATAAAAGCTTATTAAGACTAGGTGGTTCGATTATTACATACTATGTTCTAGTTTGATGCCCTGATAGCAAATTCCACATCGACAAGCTTCAAGCAAAAACTTTCGAATATTTTACCTCCAATGATTTGTTACTAATGAGCTAGAAGCAAAAGAACTCAAAGCATATATGACCACAGACGCCGATTACCACGTCATCAAGGTACTTTAAAATTTCTAGATCTGATCAATCCACACTAACAACTCATATTTCCATATATTTCTTTAAGTTAGGAAACAATATGATTGAAATACAAATATTTCAAAATCATTTTATGACAAATTGTTAATAGGATTACATTATTTGTCTCTGTCTGCAGCAATCAAGATTAATGTGGCACATTTTAGAAGCCAGTCAAATGTCATTATCCCATTTGAGTAGAGAGAGATGTAGCTACAGGTGCTCGAAACAAAGGCAGCATCTAATTACAATTTCACCAGTTTATACAGGATTGGCTTGACTGTGTATTTTACCATCAAACTGAAGCCAATATTTAGATTAGACTTCATGAGAACCTAGTCAAGAAGGAAGGATCTGAACAACTCTAGGGCAGGCTCAGTGAATTCCCACAAACAAGAGATGGCCAACAAGGATAGAATGGTTAACCCCATTAAACAAAGCAGAGAAATGCTGGAAAGGAAACCCTGCCTGAAGAAGCACATCGAAAATAATAAAAAGAATGAAAGTCTGCACAAGCCACTTCCAAATTGGGGAGACATTTCCTGATTTGTCTAACTTTTTACAAAGAATGTAAGAAATAATATTTTCCGGGTGATGCAATAAAGCACCCTGGTAAACCATTATGTTTTAAATGAGAGCTAATATACGGAAAAACTGGGTAGACAAAGAAGTAAGGGACTGCTTCCTGATTAACTCTGAAATTTCCTTCTACATAGGCAGAAGGGATTTCAACTAAAACCAAACTGACATCAATTGAGTACTTGAACATGCATCAAGGTGCCTTTACGGTGACTGGCACTTTTAGACAGAAGGTTATTTCCCATTATTAACAAATGGGTATCGACACCATTAGTATCAGGTCTAGAAACTGCTGATACGGAATATTGCTCATTGTAGTGCTGTATACATCATATGCAGTTCATTTCAATCCCTCCACTTATTCATGTATTCATTAATTCCGTTCCATTAAAAAACAGGGGGCAGCTGCTGTGTTTTGTACTGACAGAGGCTGAGGAGTCAGCGGGAGAGCAGTGATAATGGTAAAATGCCTACTGATGAAAAGTTGACAGTCACCATAGAAGTACCTTTACCCTACTTTTATTGCCTTGCTGTTTTAATGAACAACTTTCAAAAAGAAGGGAAAGAGGAGAAAAGAACAAGTTATTCACCTTCCGTAATGCCTTATCTAGTAGAGACTAGCCGCAGATTCCTTACCATAGAATTATCCACAGGCGTCAGACTGAATCCGGAAACCTTTAGTCAGCCATGCCCCCGGGTGCAAGTAGGTGCAGATGTTCAGCTTCGCATGGTGTCGTCCGCTCTGGGATTAACATGAGCGGTGCCTAGATATTCACCACACCACTTCACTGATGTCAGTTTCTTTTCAGGACTTTCCGCGCCAGGAGCGGGAAGCCACAAAAAACACTCTCCACTGATGTGGAAGACTAGGACCCTGAAAGGGGAATAGCCCTGCCCCTAGAAATCTATTCACAGCACAGGGAGGATGGGTCGGTCGGTGAGTAAGGATTCTGCAGCTAGATAGACTCTCCACTACATAAGGCGCTACTGAAGATAAGTAACTTGTTCATCTGATAGAGACTTCTAGTCGCAGATTTCTTACCTTAGAATAGATACCGAAGCAATACCTTCCCGGAGTTGGGACGGCATAACTGATTCATACTAGAAAGTCCTGCAGGACCGAAAGAGCAAAGTGCCCATCCTGAGGGCCCTGAATGTCCACGGAGTAGTGTTTTGTTGATGTGTGTAGAGAAGCCCATGTTACTGCCTGGCAGATATCCAGTACCGGAACTGTGAGTGCTAACACAATGGTCGCAGTCTTCGCTCTGGTGGAATGAGCATGCAAACTCTCAGGGAGTCATTTCTTGCCCAATGCGTAGCAGATCGTAATACAGAGCACGATCCATCGGGAGATGGTCTGCTTCAGCACTGCCAGTCCCTTCTTTGCTCCGACATGCCCCAAGAATAGTTAGTCATCCTCTTGGAATCTCTTGTGCGCTCAAGGTAGAACGACAACCCTATTCCTGGGTCCAGTCGGTGAAGTCGCTCCTCTTCTATAGAGGGTTGTGGTAGAGCATAAAAAGTAGGCAGGGTGATGGATTGGTCTACATGAAAAGGAGTACCCACTTTCAACAGAAACAAAGCTCTAGTGCAAAGAGATGTTCATGTATGGAGGCTTGGATGACAAAGCCTTAAGCTCACTGACCCTTCGGGCAGATGTTACTGCCACCAGGAAGGCTGTCTTGATGGTAAGGAGCCTGAGAGGACAGTTGTGCAAGGGCTCAAAGGGAGCGCAAATTAGGAACGTCAGGACTAGATTAAGGTTGCAGTGAGGAATGATGAAGGGTGAAGGGGAAACCATATGTTGCAAAACTTTCAAGAACCTATGTACAATAGGGGATTTGAAGAGGGATGGTTGGTCAGGCAACTGCAGAAAGGTAGCCCTTTAAGGTGTCCAGAGGTAAGCCCTGTGGCAGGGAAATGGATAAAAAGAAGGACCTGAGAGAGGGGAGCAGAAATAGGGTCAACCTGCTTCTCAGCACACCATGCCACACACTTGCCCCTATGGCAGGCATATAGAGTTTTAGTGGACGGGAATCTTGGGTGCCAAGATAACGTTGCAGACTTTGGAAAGAAGGTTAAAGCTGTCAACTGCCAGCGCTCAATCTCCACACAAGAAGGCGGAGCTTTGACAGGTTCAGGTGGAGAACCCCCCCGCTGCTGAGACAGCAGATGCTCCTGAAGGGGCAGCCTGACTGGAGGACCGATGGCCATGCTCAACAGCTCAGGATACCAAACCCTCCAAGCTCAGTCCAGAGGACTTGAGCCAGGCTGTTCCTGAGCTTCATGAGAACTCTAGGTAGGAGTGGTATGGGTGAAAAGGCATGCCGAAGGCCTGTGCTCCACTCAAGAAGAAATGCACCTGCAAGCAAGAGCTGTCTTGGAAACTCCAGTGCACAGAACTGCTGACATTGCGTGTTCTTGGCGGTGGACACCGGTCTAACCAAGGCTCTCCCCACTGCTGAAAGAGACCTTGCACTACCTCCGGATGGAGACGCCATTCGTGATCAGCTAGGCATCTTTGGCTGATTTGTCCGCCCTGCCACTCAAAGAACCCGCCAGGTGTTGAACCACCAGGGATATGCTCCAATGTTCCTGCCATATCCAGAGACGCAGGACCTTTGACCACAACCCTACTGTAGTATCTTCATATAAGGTTATTACTGTTCTACTTTATCTTGTAACTAGCTGCTCAGCCAGTGTGAGAGTTCCATGTGGAATGTTGACGTGACTGGAATGTTGGGTGTTTGTGTGAGACAGTTGGGAGGATGGGCTGAGCAGCTAGCAGGCTGCTCCTGGTGGGTCCCCTTATTTAAGATATATTATCCCTTCCTAGGGATGGGAGTGGGTTTTTAGTCCCATGTCCCCATGTTAAAATTTTGTATCCCTACCTGAGGGATGGGAGTGGGTTTTTAGTCCCATGACCCTATAGGAGTGGGTTTTAGTCCCATTTCCTTTAATTGTATGTTTTTATCCCGGATTAGGAATGGGAGTGGGTATTCAGTCCCATGACCCCATGTTTCAAATATTTTATCCCTGTCTAGGGAGGGGAGTGGTTTTTTTTAGTCCCATGTCCCCATGTTTAAAATGTTTTTATCCCGGATTAGGGATGGGAGTGGGTTTTAAGTCCCATCACCCCATGTTCACAGTAATTTTTATGGGAATGGGTTTTAGTCCCACCTTTGTTATTTTGAGTTTGGGTGTCAGTCCCATTTACTCTGTTATAGGGGGTTAGAGTCACACCTATGTTATTAGTAAGGGGTGTCAGTCCGCTTTACTTAGTTTAAAGGGAGTTTTAGTCCCACCTTTGTTACGAATGTGTTGGGTATCAGTCCCTTCATTTACGTATTCGCTGTCTTGTGTGTGGGTAGCCATCTTTTGATGCCACACTGTGCTGCGTGTCGGTTTTACATGCTGCACAAGTCAGTGGGTTTTAGTCCCATGTGACGTATTATTTACATTTTAGTCCCATAGTGTCCCTCAAATGAGGGGTGGCGTTTTGGGTTGTCGCCACAGGCTTCTCACATGAGAACTACTTCCATGGGTGTTGTTCTACTCATAGGAATTATACCCTTAGGATTCTACTCTGGGTATTATATTCACTTGTAGTATGTGAGCTCATATTTCACTTCTTAATTTTTTTTTTAAACTTTGTTCAGTATTAAGGGAGGGGGATGGTGTTAGTGTGTTGATCTATGCTTGCATCTTTCCTTTCTCCTTAGTGTGTCTGTTTTCCCTCTCGTGGTGTATTTCTTTATGCATCCCTGGGTTTATGGACTCTTTATATCTTTTGTACATTTCTGTATTTATTGTTTTCATTGTAGTTTGGGTTTAGTTTAAGTCTATTTAATTTTCAGTGTAAAGGGAGAGGATGTGTAGTATCCTCAGGTCATGTTAATATGTTCCCTTTCATTCTGTACCTAGCTGCTCAGCCAGTGTCAGTGTTCCGCGTAGAATGTTAGTGTGGGTGGAATGTTTGGATGCCTGTGTGGGTCTGGACAGTTGGGAAGATGGGCTGAGCAGCTAAGATGCTGCTCCTGGTGGGGCCTGTTGTGGAGCCTGATCTGGGGCCTGTTCTGTGTTTACTACTTATACACCTAAGATCGCAATAAACTTCATCTACTCCTACCTGGCCACGTCTACAGCGTCTACTTGCACATCCTGCACACGTGGGGCTAGCCCACTACACCTACCTTGCCCTGTTTGTTGCACTACCACATGGCAGTGGTTTTGTCCATGAACAACTGTACAGCCTTCACTTGATGGAGGGAAGACAGGCTTTCAATGCCAGCCAGATTGCCCAGAGCTCCAGAATGTTGATGTGGAGTCTGCACTCTGCCAGAGGTCTCTAATCTCTACCTCTTCCAGATTGCCACCCCATCCCAGGAGTATCACTGTGAGATATGGATGGGGAAGGGGCGTGGCCAAGCCGCGTGCTGAGATGGCCGCGCGGTGTTGAAGCTCCGTGGCCGACTCAGCGCCAAACCTGTCTTTCCCGACCTCCTGATGCGGGCGAAGGCTGCCCGGACCCGGCGCTGACTCCCCTGTTCTCCTGCAGCGACCCGGAGTGGCGATCTGGCCCCGACCGCGCCCGAAGCGAGCGAAGAACGCCAGGACCGAGCGGACCTGATGCCCAAGATGGCGGCCTGACTCGGCGGCCGGGGAGGTTAGTGCGGCGGCGGCGGCCGAGTGTGATGCGGGTGGCCGGGGGGGAACTGGGGGGGGGGGGGATTTGAGCGCTGGGGCGCGGTCTGGTGTGGGTCCGCTTCGCCCCCTTCGCCGCCGTTGGCCTGGAGCGGTCCGGGCGTGGGGCCGTTGCTCGGCGCCGCGGCCGCGTCCTCCCTCGCTGACCCCTCTCGGGTTCCCCGCGCTGTAGCGGCCTGGGGATCTGGGGGGGGGCGACGGCACGGCTGACTGGCGGTGGGGGTGGGCTGGGGGGGATCCGCGCTGACCCTAGCGCCCGGGCCGCCTCTGCCCCCCTTCCCTGGGACCTTGCTCGGCTGCTCCTGGGGTTAGCGGCTTGTGCCGTCCGGGCTCCCTCTCCCCGGCCCTGAGTCGCCTGGCCGCGTCTGCTGCCGCCCCACTGGCCGCCCGCGCTGCTTGGTCCGGGACTCGGACCCCCAGAGAGGCGCCCCCTGGTCTTTGGCGCGGAGAAGTCGCCTTGTAGCGGTGCGGCCGGTGCTGGGGCCCGGGTCTGGTGTGCCACGTGGCCGGAGACTGCGAGGGACCGCTGCATCGCCCGCGCTGCGGGCCGAAGAAGTGGCGGAGCCGTTCCTCCTCCTGGGTCGTCGTCACAGTGCCTTGAAGCCGCCTTTTGGCCCCCTACCCGCGACTCGCAGTCTGTCCGGGTGGGGGCATGGGACGAAAGGACCCCAAGCAAAAGACTCTGCCCTTTGAGAGGCTCCACGATCAGCCGGCGGACCATCGCCCGGACATGCCGGACCCCGCTGGGGGCCAGTCCTCTGGCCCGGCGGCTGTTGCTCCATCCCCAGACTGGCTTCAAGAGATGCGTGCTGGATTCAGGGCCCTCGATGGACGCTTTGATGCCCTGAACAAAACGCTAGAAACGATGGGGGCGAAGATCCAGGCCCACGATAAGCGTTTGGGGGAGGCTGAGGCTCGAATATCTGTTGTGGAAGATGGCGCTGTGCAGGACACCAAGCGCTTAGATCGGCTGGAGCGCATACTAAAGGAAGTGGCCATCAAGAACGAGGACTTGGAATCGCGCAGTCGGCGCAATAATGTCCGAATCACTGGGGTCCCGGATTCCACGGCTACCGGCAGGCTGGATGTTTTTGTTGAGCAACTATTGTCGGACATTTTTGGGAGAGACTACTTTACACCAGGCTTTGTGGTAGAGAGGGCGCACCGCTCACTTGGGCCGCGACCTAACCCGGGGCTCCCGCCTCGCCCTCTGATCGCCCGGATCATGAACTTCCGAGACCGGGACACGGCCCTGCGGCTGGCCAGGGAGAAGGGCGAGATCACCTGGCAGGGCTCGAGACTCTCGTTCTACCCGGATTTTACCGCCATGGTACAGGAGGCTAGGCGTAAATATGTTGGGGCGAAAGCGGCGCTCCGCAACCTAGGCCTCAAGTATGGTATGCTGTACCCGGCCCGGCTGAGGGTTGACATCGATGGCCGACCGCGGATATTTGACAATCCTACTGCGGTACAGGAGTTCTGCCGAACATATAAACCACGCAGGGGCCCTTCGGGGGGCGATGAGGATGGACACTCTCCTCCGCGCAGTGGTTCTGCGATTAGCCAGGACCTGTTCTCTGGCTCTGGGCCTGGCTGAGTCAGTGCCCGCAACACAGCTTTAGACTTCTTTTTCTGTCTGTTTGCAATGGGGAAGTTCGAGACACTTTGCTATGTCCTTGCTTTTTCTGTGGTGCTGGGTCGGCGGCGGGTCGTTGCCATTCCCCTTTGGTTGACACCGCCGGGAGCACTTTTGGCTTACAATGCCTATTTTTTGTTTAATTGTATATCATTGGTATTGCTATTTGAAGCTTCGTTTTTCTTCCACAGGTTGGGGTTTGCCTCACGTTTGCGTGATGTGGCTGGGTGGGGGGTGGGGGGACGGGATGGGGAGTTTTGATATTCTTGACATGGCTGGTCAGATTGTAACTTTGCGGATACACGGAGACGCTTCTGCTTTCCTGCTCTCATTGCTAGTGGTATGGCAGCAACGGTACACATAGGCTTACATGAAGCCCCCCTTGGCCTTTCTCTCATGTCTTGGAATGTCAGAGGCCTGAACAATCAACGAAAATGCAAGCAGGTACTACACTATCTGAATCGACACAGGGTCGACATTGCCTTTCTACAAGAAACGCATTTACACACCTCTGTTCCCGCACGCTTTGCAGCTTCCTGGGGCGCCCATAGATACTTCTCCAATTTTAGCAATTACGCCCGAGGCACCGCGGTGCTGATTCACAAGAGAGTCCCGTTTCACTGCCAGCTGTTCCGGGGGGATCCGGAGGGCCGCTGCTGCATAGTACGAGGGGTGTTGATGGGTCATGCGGTCATCCTGGTATGTGTGTATGCCCCTAACACTGATCCCCCGGAATTTTTTCATGCGCTGGCTGCCCAGCTTGCGACGCTTGACCCAGCGGGCCTCATGCTTGGCGGCGACTTTAACTTATTGCTAGATGCTGGTTTGGATAGCACGTCTGGGGCTGCTCCTTCCAAGCCTAGGGCACGGCGCGCACTTTTGGACCTTTGTCACCAGTTCTCCCTAGTCGATATTTGGCGCAGGCGCAACCCGAACACCACTGACTACACACATTTCTCGGGGCAACACAACACTTGGACCAGAATTGACTATTGGCTGCTGTCCCCGGGCCTGTCCCCATGGTTTAGTGGGCTACTTACTCTCCCTAGAACGTACTCAGACCACTCCCCAGTGTCGCTCTGCTTGGATGTCCCGCGCCCGAGGGTTTTGAGCGACAGTGGCGATTCCATGGGAGAGCACTGCTGGACGATTTATTTGTCCACGAGATTTCCGAGGCGATAGAGGACTATTTCACGATTAATGCAGGATCTGTAGACTCTCAGGCCGTTCTCTGGGAGGGGTTTAAGGCCTACATCAGGGGGGATTTGCATAGCCAAGCACGCTGGGGTCCTGAAGGCGCTGCGCGCCACCATTAAGCAACTGGAGGCACAGCTAGAGTCGATTGATGCTGAAGCGCAGCGTGAGCCGGCTGGGGACGTGTCCGCTAGGCGGCTTCGCCTCCTGACTGACTTCCGGGAGGCTGCGGACAGGGAGATTCTGTATCTTGGGAAGTACCAGACGGCGCGTAGATATGGTGAGGGAGACAGGCCGGGACGCACACTGGCTCAGGCTTTGAGGCCCCCGTATGGTAAGTCCTTAATAGTTGAGGTGCGGGGCGTGGATGGCTCACTCCGCACAACTCCCACAGAGATCAGGGACGAATTCCTGACCTACTTCTCCGAACTATACAAGACCAAGCTGGGGGAATCCCCAGCCTCTCGTGCGGCCTACTTGTCGGAAATCGCGCTTGTGTTCCTGGATAAGGGCATGCAGGAGTTCATGGCGGAGCCTATAACTGTGGCGGAGGTGCGCGGGGCGATTAAGGTGCTTCGCGGGTCCACAGCCCCCGGCCTCGATGGCTTCTCCGGGGATTTTTATAAGGCCTTTTCTGACCTGCTGGCGCCACAACTGATAGAGGTATATGCGGAGGCGCTGGAGCGCGGCTCCCTTCCGGCTACCCTCAGCGAGGCGGTAATAGTTCTACTTCCAAAACCAAACAAGGACCCGACGTTGTGTAGCTCCTATCGGCCCCTCTCCCTTTTAAACTTTGACTACAAGATCCTGGCAAAGATAGTGGCCAACAGGCTCTCTCAATTGATGGAATTTATCATTTCGCCCGTCCAATCGGGCTTCGTCCCGCGCCGCTCTACGTCTTTAAATTTGCGGACGCTTTTCATGGTCCTACATAGAATTAACCCAGCCACGCCTGCGGCGGCGGTCCTCCTGGATACCGAGAAGGCCTTCGACACCCTAGAATGGCCTTTCTTTCTCTCCGTCATGCAACGTATGGGCATGCCGGAGAACTTCCTTGCTACCACGCGGCTTTTGTATAGCCGCCCCACGGCCCGATTGCGTATCAATGGCACGCTGTCTTGTCCCTTCTCTTTAACGCGTGGTACGCGGCAGGGCTGTCCACTCTCACCGCTACTGTTCATTTTGGCCATGGACCCCTTGATCCGACATTTCCAGGAGCGCCATCTCCACAGGGGTCTCCAGTTCCGGACGGGTCCCTTGCTTGCTTCCCTCTACGCAGATGACACTATACTGTATGTAAGAGAACCGCAGGTCAACCTAGCCCCCCTGATACGGGAGATCCTTCGTTTCGGCGCACACTCCGGGCTAGGAATCAACTGGCATAAGTCCGTAATCTTCCCATTAACCAGCAGCACCTCCCCATGGCATTGCGAGTACCCGTTGGAGTGGTGCTCTGACTCGGTTCGGTACCTGGGCATACAGATCCATCTAAACACGGACGAACTCATCCGCCTCAACTATGGCTGCGCTTTGGACAGGCTGGAGACGCAGGTGGAGGGATGGTTGAGGCTCCCGCTGTCCATGTCGGCCAGAATTGCAATCATAAAAATGATAGTTCTCCCTAGATTTTTATACCTCTTCAATAATATCCCTGTCCCTCTCACCCGGGCTTTTTTCTCCACGCTGCGATCCCAGCTGATCAGGCTGGTATGGGGCGGGAAGCACCCCCGGATCGGTTGGAAGACCCTCACGCTCCCTCATGATAGGGGCGGCCTCGGGGTACCGGATCTGTATTTGTACTATCTGGTTGCGCAATGTGCGCACGCCTATGCCTGGTACCACCCTGACGCTCGTATTCCGTTCCTGCGTCCCGAGGCAGATTTCGTTCTCCCGGGCCGTTTGGCGGCTGTGTTGCCAAAGGGGGTGGCTCGGGACCCAGTTGATATTCAAACGGTGTCCACCACCAGCTGGGCGTGGCATCGTCTTACTCGCTATCTAGCCCAGCCTCTCCTCTACTCCTCTTCTCTTCCACTTCCCAACCCCGGATTGCTGTCTGGCACGGGGGAGGCGCTGGTTCAGCGAACTTTGACTAAGTTTCACCTTACTAAGATCGGAGACCTCTACCCCGGGGCCACATATTTTCTGTCTCGGAGGAGGAGCGCTTCAGTGAGGCCACGTTCATGGACAAATTTGTCCTGCGCCGGCTTTATTGTGCGGCTCGTTCAGACATTGCGGGATTCCCTCTCGAGCCAGCATCCTTCGAGCCCCTAACTCTCCTCATTGACAAGGACTCGGGTGCCCATATGGTTTCTAAGCTTTATAAGGCATGCGCAGCGCTGGTTCCATGTGAGGATGGCCGTTTGAGAGCGGCCTGGGAGGCAGATTTGGGTAGGCCGATCACAGATGACCAATGGACCGCTTGTTGCAAAGTCACTAACGCGATATCACTCAACAGTCGACATAAGCTCCTCCATTATAAATTTCTTCGCCGCTGCTACATGACCCCTGCTAGGCTCCACACCATTGACCCCGCGCGCCCACACACATGTTGGAAATGCGCTGCACCACATGGACATGCCCCAGACTGCAATCATACTGGACGCAGATACATGAGATCCTTGGCGTTATGTTGGAGCTCACGCTGGTTCCCACTCCGGAGGTTGCTTTATTGGGCTACACAGTAAATTTCCCAAAGAATGTCCGCAGGCTTGCCTCCCTGGGCCTGCTACTCGCCAAGCGGGTGGTGGCAAAACATTGGGGCGGTAGGACGGCCCCCACGGCTGGGACATGGCTCACGTCTATGGCTTATTGCAGCACAAATAGCGAGATCTACGCCAGTCTCCTCCCTGCAGTTGCGCGTCCCAAAGATATCTGGGGCCCCTACAAGACCTATATTGCTAACCTCCCGAGCTCTTCCCCACCGCGAGCCAGTTCCGGAATAGTGCCTACGGGAGTAGGGTAGCTCTGGTATTCCTCCCTGTTGGGTATTGGGGGGCTGTGCGCTCTCGAGGCGGGCTGCCTTGGGGGAGCTGAGCCGAAGATGGGGGTGTCCGCTGAGCATGGCTGGTGTGTCCTGACTGCGTCATACCCCTTTAGTGGGCACGGGCGGATGAGAAGGGTGGGCTCTAGATGGGGGGTCTTTCTATGGTCTGCTGCCCTGATGTTGAACTGCTGTTTGTATATGAGGGGGGAGTGTAATGTTGTATCTCCGCACTTGCTCTTAAATGTCTGCACAGCCGATATTTTCACATTGTTATGTTTTTCAAAACTAAATAAAAATTAAAAAAACAAACAAAAAAAAAAAGATATGGATGGGGAAGGGAGAGGGGTCTGCTGCCTATCCAACTGCGGTTTGTTACCCACCACTGTAGATCTTTTGCAGTTCCCACCGAGATCGTCCGGGCCTCCTCCGGAGCCATGGGCAGCACTTCAACCAAATCCCATAGAGCATGAGACTAATGCCCAAAAGGCAGACAGTGTTCACAAGCCGCGGTGCCAGGCTGGTGAAAGAAAACATCTTCCCCAAAGTGTCCAGCCTCTGCTGTCCTTGAAGCGCACCAGTGCTGAGTGCGCCTTGTCTCAGAAGAGAAGGGAGCCATCAAAAGAGGCATGTCCATAAGCGGCGCTTGGACATCCTCTGAAAAGCCAGATGCTCTCAGCAGGTGTGGCGCAGTAAGGCCACTGTCAATGAAACCACTCTGCCGAGCAAGTCAGTAGTATTCAGTCCACATCTAATCATAAATGTAGCTGCATCACTCCCGTCAGCAACAGTCTAGGAGAGTATGATCCTGACCTCCTCTGGAATAATGAGCAGCACCTGCACAAATGGAATTTACCCCTTGGATTCTCTATCCGGGGGAGTGGTAGGGAATTTACATGGTAAGTCAAGGCTTGGACTACCAAGCTCTCGGGGTAGGGTATTGGGTGAGGAAATTGGGGTTCTCTGGGTTGAGGCAGTGGGCAATTGTCCTGTTCCTAGGAGCCCCTGTGCTGGGATTGGACCAAACCCAAAGCAGGACATATGTAACTGCTTCATTAAAGGGGAGAAGTGGTTCAGAGTGGATCATTCCCGGTTGAAGCACCTCTGTCAAGTCATTAGTCTTGACTGCCACTAAGGGTAGACTAAGGTCCAGGACCTCAGAAGTCCTTCTCATAATCATTGCGAAAAACGCTCCCTTCTTCATAGCCATGGTAGGGGGTGAAAGCATGTCTAACCCACTGGCCTCTGCCAAATCCTCACACCAGTCCATGTTAGTGTAAATGGGTTGGTATTCTTCAGGGTCCAGTGACCCCTCTCATTCCTCCTCAAGTCTTAGCCCATAAGATAAAACAAAAGCACAGGTGCACCACGCCACAACAAACAAGTTAGTTGGAACAGTTGAAAAGTCCAAATCCAGTCAATAAACGGATGAAAGTTCCTTGATTCTATCTCTTTATTACATTCTTGTAATGTGGACATAGAAACACAACACAGCCGACGCGTTTCGTCCTGTTACAGGACTTCTTCAGGGCTGTTAAGAACACATGAATATACATGTATAAGAATACATACAACAATTAAAAGCAAGTACAAGTACAAAAAAAGCTCCTATTTCTTTCAGTACACAATTCAATGATCGAAGTAGTAGGGTGTACAATGTTCTTAGAAAACACTGGCACCTACTGGTAGAGGTACCTAGCCTACTGGACCTCCTGGACAGGAAACCGAAGGTGATATATAGAAGAGGACAACATTTACGTGATATGCTATGTCCTAGCTATGTCACAACACCCAAAAAACAAACCCGGCTTACTTCTACCGTGAAAAGGTTCTATACATGCAGGGAGTGCAATGTCTGTAAAATAGGCAGAAATAAGACTAAAGACTTTTGCTTTAATACCAAACGCAAATACATGATAGAACATCTAATAAATTGTCAATTCCAAATACATAGTTTATATACTAGGCTGCCCGTTAGATAAGATCTATGTGGGCAGCACCAAGAGATCCCTGAAGATAAGAATACAGGAGCATGTACAAGCATGTCGTAATGGGGACCTTAGATATCCTCTCACTTTCCATATGCAGGAAAACCATACAAGTGAGGAGGACCTCTGGTTTATAGGGATAGACCATGTCCCAGCTCACCCAAGGGGTGGAAATAGGGAATTGGCTTTGAGAAAGAAGGAAGCAGGCTGGATATGCAGATTACGAAGCGTGGAAATGGGCCATAATAGTGATGATGAGATGCACTATTTTCTGTAAAAAGCTGACCCTGTTACTAGCGGTTGACTCTGCTTTCATATCAATTGTGTCACCATCCCCATATTTGGGTTAATGGTCATGTGTATGTTGCCTGTTCCTTATAATTATTATTCACTAACTTCTTCTCATGGTATCACCTATAAACAGATACTCCTTAGTGCAGAAGGCACCTTAGAAATTTGGTGAACATGAATATCACAGCAATAATGAGGACTGTCATTTTAGTGAAACAAATATGGGATCATATTTGAATGTTCAATCCTGTCTGCCTCTATCTATTTTTTCTTCTCTCGGAATTATCTACAGGCTGCAATCTATTGCTGTACATGACATCTCAGAGGGACAATGGTCGGAAACAAATAAATTGATGCTCATGTCATATGTTCCTCATAATGATTGACTCATGTTTAATGTTTAAAAATCTGCTATTTGTTTTTAATGTTAACAAATATGGGCTCATATTCATTATATTCCTCCATCCCCTTTCCTTCAACTAATGAATTTCTCCATGGCATATGTGTCATAAATTGTGAATTAATATTGAAGTATGATACTGCGCATCCTGTTTGACAATCAGAACTTAGCATCAGATATTTTACACCTATGATTAATCGTTTGTTTTCTCGCCCTGGTCTTACCTTTCTTCTTTTTGTTCTTCTCAGTCAATTAGATCTTTTAATAGAGTAAACACTCTTTTTTTTTTTTGGCTTATGTAATATATAGATAATCTGACTATCGAGACAAGAGATCCTGAGACTAAAGAGATAATCAGAATATATGATCATATCTCGTCCTTGAAATAACCTTGGACTGGGACTGCATCTATTTGACAAATATGTTTTTAATATTTAGCCCTGGAGATTGTATGGGCATGTCTGCTTTCCCCGTGGTGCCTTGTGGCCACATGAGTGACATGTATCTCAGGGGTTGTTTTGATTAGGCAAGGAGGGTTGTTGTTTTTTTGATTCAGACATCGTGGGATTTCCGAGTACCAGGTATGATCGCTAAATGAATTGTATACATGTTACATATTGGATTTATATTGTTTTTTTGGTAAACATGGTAGTTCTACATGTTTTACCTTCTCACAGACAGCATTTTTTCGTTTCATCGAATCTCAAGTTATTTACATCTAGGACTGATAGGTAGACCATTCCAAGATGGCCGCCATTTACTTATGAATGATAGGACACTACTGCAACATATGGGGTATACTTTATAATGACCCTGTCATGTCGCTTTAAAATTTTTAGTATATTGTTATCATTCCTATATGGATTAGGAGGAAGTATAGGTAATACCAGATTGGGACCATTGAGAAGATCGATTGAGCACTGAGTCTATATTCGATGATTGAAATAAGGGATTCATTTATACGCGATATGCTGTTTTTGATTTTGTCTTACTTTTCATTTATATTCAAGTTTTTCTGCTTGTTCGCTCAGTTTTAGTCTTTTTCTAATTATAATTAAATCAGACTTAAATATATACACTACAAGATGGCCGCTAGCTGTCCAGGAATAATCATGTGACCATAAGTGGGCGTATTGTATCTGCCCGGCACAGGTATCTCGACTTGAGTAGCCGTCTCGCTCTATTTAAACGGAACTACAACAACCGTAGTGATGCCGTACCGGAGGAAGTTTTGCTGCTGTATTTTCTCGTCGACCGTGACTAGCATATCACGGTAGGTGTGATTTTAAGGTGCTGGATCTTGGGATTGTTGAAGGTCACCACCCCTTGCTAGGCGTGATAGAATCTCTTGTTCTGCCTTTTACTTATTGTGTAAAGCCATATATCTATCATGGAACTATATTATATTTTAAGAAATACAAGTCTCAATGCATATACTTTGGGGTGTTTTTTGAGATTGTTTTATATTCCGTATCAAATGGAGAGGAATAGATTGGAGAGGCATTTATAAAATGGCTATGGTGGATGTTGGATATTTTGATTTGGGGAACTTGTGTATATATTTATAGTATAAATTTATCTTTTTTAGATCTCAGTTCTTTTATCTCATTTGACTTATTGGGAATAATTGTTATCTTTATTATTTATTATTATTTATTTGTTCGTATATTGTAGAAATCAATCCCATCAGGTTCATCTAACAGCTTCTGTCACACTGAGATGGGAATGGAATATGTGACTGACATCATTCGCATTTCGCCCTTATTATTATTGGGTAAAATATGGCTATCAGAAGACCTTCAGCTCTCTAAAGATATCCTCCAAGACTGCAAAAATCTTGACCATGCAATGCAGATCCCATGGCTTTCATACGTTAGTGATACTTTGCACAGAATAGGTCTGGGCCACTTTTATGATAACACCGAAAAAATACAGGGAGACATAAAAACTCTAATTAAAACAAGTTATCGTAAAAGTTTAAGCATGTCATGTCTAGATCAGTCAAACTGTTTGGGCAAACTACAGCACCAATTTTATCTAACATTTACCACTCATGTGCAATGGCGTTTTTACCTGACAAGGTTTAGACTAAACACACTTCATTTTCTTTTTGCCTTTCCAAAACAAGGGGGATGGTGTGAGAGGCTGCCCCCTTGTCCTTGTATTAACAAAGTTAGTCAAAGTACTATCCATATTGTTCTTTTTTGTCCTTTATATAAGGAACCAAGGAGTAGGTTTATTAAGCCTATTCTAAAAGAACAGCAACCATGTAATTATAAAGAAGGCTATGACTACTTGTTATCATTATCATCTCCTGGAGTATGTTGTGCTATGTTAAGTTTTATAAGATTGTCTCTCCAGATCAGGAAACGGTATAGCTAGTTTGGTCTGAAAACCTTTAATGGTTCCCATTGCTTTCTGATAAATGATGTAAAATTGTACACATTTTTCTTTTTATTCTTTTAATGTACAAATTGTAGAATGATTTTCTAGTGGTGTTCTGTATACTTTTATGATTCTTTCTCTTTGAATCGAATAAAGTTTATGAATCGAACTCAGTTCTTTTATCTCATTTGACTTATTGGAAATAATTGTTATCTTTATTATTTATTATTATTTATTTGTTCGTATATTGTAGAAAAGAAGACATAACTAACATAGATCCCCGGGGATCTTTCTAGAATTTCTTGAAGATAAGGTTTTGGAATACCAGGGATCCATTATATGGACTCTATAATCTATACATGAAATCTATATTGGTGATTGAACGCGTATAACCTGAATTTGAATCGTCCTCCTTTCATTTCAGGTCCAGTAATAATGTTCTTAACAATTTAGAAACTCACCTTACGAATTTGATGAATCTAATAAGATCTTATGTGCACTTGACTTCATAAAGGTATGTTGCACCTCTTATAAAGTTCGGCTTGCGTGGTCTGTTTGTAACAGAATTTTGATTGGTTGTAACTATTGGGACAGCATCTTATGATCTATACACAGACTAATGTACATTTGATTGGATTTTTCCTAATGGATGTCCAAATTCTATCTGTAGACTTGATTGCATTTTCTCCCCAATAACCATGGTGGAGGACTTAGAGGTAATATATGCGGGTTGAGAAGGTAGAATTTAGAATTATTTGTGACCCACAACTGGATGGCTTCGTAATTTTTGCCTAGTAGTAAATGTGTAGACAAATGGATCTATGCTATATAAGTATGTTTTGCCCTGTTATATCGGCAAATAACCATGAAGGTAACGGAATGCACATGTTGTTGTTTATATTGTAGACTCTTCTAAATGGGATTATGACATTGAGATTATCATTCCTCTTTGTACTCCTCTACTCTTGAAGACACTTTAATTGTTACATGCAGTGGAAGGTACAGAATTTACCAACTTGCTTTATACTGAGTAAAGATATGTGTCTGATGTAGTGGGAATATGCCTTGGATGGACCTAATTAAAATACCCTCTAACTATAAGACCCTCTTTTAATTAGCCTGATTGCCTCGATTAAATCGGAACTTATATATGGCCCTAATAGCTCTCAAATATGCCTTATGCTTTAGGGTAGCCAACTCCAGGAGATAGCCATGTTTTGAATCTCAGTTTCAGTCGTTCCTCCTTGCCACTTCTTTGTATCCTTTCTGTATATATATTTTCTTCTTTCTCTTGTCTCTCTGATAGCTGTAATTCTCACTGTTTGAAATGATTATGATTTAACCAAAGTACAACTTTATTGAAATGTTTATCCATGTTAGGCATATTAGATTTAAAACTGGGTAGTCACCTTTTGATCAAATAAAGTGACAAATAAAAAGAATAATACAAAAGATCATGTTTCTCTGTGGTCCCGAAGGGATCATTGGCCCTCGTGAAATATTTAATATTAAAAAAAAATTATAACATGGTTTAAGAGATTTTTGAAACACATTATATATTGAAATTATAAACATTAGAAGTGTTCATTCTGTCTGTAGGTCTCTGTTTATGTGATGTACAAAACAATAAGTTTGTAATTATCAAGATTTAATGTTATGTCAAAAAAAAAAATTCTGTTTGAAACTTGTTTCTTGTGCTAGTTCATGTTTGATTTCTTTTAATTGTTGTATGTATTCTTATACGTGTATGTTCATGTGTTCTTAACAGCCCTGAAGAAGTTCTGTAACAGGACGAAACGCGTCGGCTGTGTTGTATTTCTATGTCCACATTACAAGAATGGAATAAAGAGATAGAATCAAGGAACTTTCATCCGTTTATTGACTGGATTTGGACTTTACAACTGTTCCAACTAACTTGTTTGTTGTGACGTGGTGCACCTGTGCTTTTGTTTTAAATTATTGAGTTCCTGTGGGAACAAGGATTGTGACGGTGGGTGCTGTTCGGTGTGCACACATACCCTCGAAAGCATAAAAGGGATATGAATTTGGGAGTAACATCTGGTTAGGTGCTGGCAGTGAGAAGGTTCCACTGTTATTCTTGGATTTGTTTTTGTATTCTTAGCCCATAAGAATAGGGCTCAGGCTCCGGCCTGGAAGGCATGCTCCAGTCGAAGCACAAATCATTGGACGACTACCCTCCGGCTCCGTGTAAGAGTGAGGGGGATCAGAATATGGATCAGGACCAGCGTCGGGTAAGTTCGAGGTGGCATGACCAGCGCCGGTCTAGATCCATCTGTGGATTCAAGGGGTCCAAACTAATGCTGGGGCAGAGCCGCCAGAGTGGTTTCAGTAGGAGCTCCTCCCGAACCCGCAGGGCCTGAAGGGACACCAGCGGGCATAGAGCGCTGAAATATGAAGTGCATGGCCTCATAAAACTCTGACTTGAGCGGGGGTTTCTCTGGCTCCCGGAAACTCAGGGATGCGCAGAGCCAACCCAAGGGCTGGCTGAATCGCAGAGCCAGGCTTAAAGTAACAATGCTCACTCATCTCACCTGAAGACTTAGACGGATGGGGCGAAGTCGAAGACCTCTACGACTTCGTACCTTTCTTTTTCTTGTGGGACTTACCAGAGTGACCCAACGACTTTGAGTGCAACAAATATCTTAGGGTCCGAGACCGCTCACGGTACTTTCCTCTCAACCAGAAATTAGATTGTCAAGGCGTCGCAAGTTGGGCTGCCAGGACCATGAGGGATCGCTCTCTCTCAGCGCCTTTGGGTGCATGGCACCATAGACTGCACAGGCCTTTGGGTCATGGTCACACTCGAAGCACCAAAGGCATACAAGATGCGGGTCTGTCACCGATATCTGACAGGGAGAAATCACAGTGACTGGGGTCAAGATTAGGAAGATCCCAGTCAGACTAGGTCAAACACACACTGACACCAGGCAAAAAGTGGGGGTAAACACTCTAGAAGGATCCTACCTTCCTACACACACAAAACAATTTAGTGGCACCTTCCCAACCATTGAGAAGTGACCCATTGCTTGGCTAATGACCTTTATTCTCTCTTGGTAAAGAAAGGCTTTTTCCAGACCAGAGTCCCGACTCACAATTCCTAACTGAATTTATATGAACAGAAGAATCAAGGCAGATTTGTGGCAGCCGAACGAAAACCTAAGCTTGTCGAGTATCTTGATCACCTAAACTACACTACACTCTGCATTCTCTCTTAAAGCCACTCAGATGAGACTGTTACCTAGATATGGAAACCTGCTTGCTTTCAGCTGTCACCAAAAGACTGTCTCTGGTACCAGGATCTCAGTAAGACTTGCTCCCTATACTAGTACTGATGGTTTCCCACATATAAATCCGAAGTTCTTCTGTTTCTTCAGAATGCATTCTGAAGATCTAAGAAGAACAGTCAAGGTCAGCAGCTCTCAAACTAAGCTGAATTCTGAATTTTGAAATTCTGCAGCTGGATAAATTGGTTTAGATCATATAGATCCGAGATGGACCATAGCCCCCTGCACTTCACAGACACAGACATGGCTATAGCAGCTGTAGCACACATGCCACATTCATACCTGAAAGGATCCAAGAGTCTTTTGTGACCTGGTTCAGTGGGAGCAGTGGAGGGAGAGCAGTCCTTTCCCTCGGAGTAGAGTGGACCTTCTGATGTGCTGCAAGTGAGGACTACTGGTCTAAGGGGAAGTCTTTGGGACATCTTAGCCTTGGTTGAGGCTGTGGAAAGGGTTTGTCCTTCCCGCTTGAAGCAGCTTTTCTTTGCCAGCATCTCTCTGGGATAGAGGATTCTCCGACTGGTTTCTTGGAGCAAAAGGACTCTAGCTTTGAAAGAATGAAAAAGTAGCCTTAACCAACTGGAAACAGTTAAGAGGTCTTTGTGTTACTGTTTGGATGGGATTAAGTATTTAACTGCAACCTTGTGTGTCTTAAACCGCTGGAGAACCTCTTCCATCAAGAGATCAAGTAAGTTCTTGAAAGGGGTGAGTAACTGCTTTTTCTGGATCAGAGGACTTGAGTTTGACTGCTGATGCATGCCCAGGCCAAACTTTATGGTCATAGTGGTCATGGCGATGAAAAACCTGAATACATGATATATATGTTCTGCAATCTCTTAAAATTAAACAAGAATCTGTGCTCATCCTATGCTTAGTGCAGAAAATGAGGTATAGTGTTTGAACTGTGGCTAGAGCAGTTTCTTTGATCTTTCCGCTTAGCCAAAGGATTTTTTTTCTATGGTTAGGGTTTGAGGGGTCCTGGAGAGGTAGCAATCTAATAGAGTCTTGGTTAGCCTGCGATAGAGTTTGTTGACTTCTGCTTTTAGATTGGAATGGGAAAAGCAGGTAGTGGAGTGTCGAGTACAAGACTGAACTTGATTTCATTTCTGCACTCGACTAAGAGTATTTCTGCTAGTTTTAGTTGTTTTATTATTTAATAGTGTTTTTTGCAGGTAGGTTATCCTACACAACTTACAATAGTATATGTAGTAGGAAGTGTGCATACACATTTCAAGATCATTTCAAAGCATACCCATTTTCAGAGGTTAAAATTTACTGAAACTATAGGAAATTAGCGTTCACATAGCCTTAATATTTGCGCATAATATTAATGATGAAACTGGTTTTCTGCCAAATCTTCTATGATCCATATATGTACTTGTTAACAGACATCAAAAAGCTCAGTGTACCATTTTCAAAGACTAGCAACACATTTACCATTTCAGTTCCTTGCAACAACTTAAATCTTCTAAATATTATTTTCATCTTTTCGAAAACGCTAAAACACCTTATTCAGAAGGGAAAAGAAATAGGGCCGTTCGACACTGGCCACATGATTTCTTGATACCTGTCTGTAGTCTTTTGTCTATAGTGTTATGGAAGTGTAAAAAATGTCACTTTGAAAGCTTCTGCCTTGACACTGGTCATCTCTGAACATAGGCAGATCATTTTTCTGATGTGTAAAGTTTAATATCACCTCAAGTTACTCATTTACTTTTAGACGGACAATTTCAGCGTTTGACTTGGTATTACACACACTAAACAACGAAATATTACATGAATCTTCACATGTGGCTCACTAGCTACACTTACCCGCTTGTCAGTCATCGGCGAAAGGATGAGTTTAAAATCGCGTGGGCACTTGTCATCTACAGTGTCATAAAAACATAGATTGTGAATTGTCTCTCTATGCAAAGCAGCACTTACTGAAGTTACGTTTACACACAGAGTTCTTGAAAGAATGCAATATACAATCTACAAAAGATAGACAATAGGAGAGATGGCTAAGTTTCTCTGAGTTTAGATCATCTGGAAGCTGTGCAACCCTTTAAAGTGGGCCAGCTAACATAATGCAGAGTGTCCCTGAGAAGGCAAGGCAGAGTGCACAACGAACCAGAGGATGTTGCTATGGTGGAATCCTGCAGTTCGTCTATGTACCCCCAACACAAATGATTTGCTGTCACTTGCAGGGTGTGGAGCTCTTCAATGCTACTTTAGAGTTGGCGATGCACAGCTCCAGCCCCTGGAGTGACAGGTGAAAACATATTGTTCATGTATTATGGGCCAGTGTTCAATGCTCAAGCCTTACACCGTAACCCTTCGCTTTCTGGAAAAACACTGTATGTAGGCACTCAAAGGCCGGAGGCATGCCTACATCGCAAAACGTGTTATAATAGGTGGTCACGGCATAACCGTATAATTCTAGGCGTATTGTGGGCATCCATGCAGTGATGATCCCCGTCCTAGTATAATGCTGGCACGGCACAGAGGCGATATGCTTGGCATATTGTGGCTATCCCCTGGTATAATGGTGGTCCTGACATAACGGTGGTAATAACTGGAAGATTATGATTCTAATGGCAATGATGGGGCCTACACCTGGTATAATGTGGGCCCTGGAGTAATAGTGGTAATTCTTGACATATGATGGGCATCCCTGGCATGAGACCCTGATACATGGGCAGCATTCCAAGCAGAAACTATCCACGACTGATGATAATGTAGGTGTGTACTTAATGAACATGCCAGGATGATATTTGGACACCAAATATATGTTTATTAAAACTGAAAAGCTGTTATATAAGAACAAAAAGTGTGTTTTGGGGATTTGAGTTTATCTACCAACAAGTAAAATACGTTTCTTGATATCAAAGTGAGCGCATTTCCATTAACTGTCCATCTAAAGTTTTGGGACACATTATTGCATTACCAAATAGATCTGCAAAGTTCATATTTAAGTGATAGTAATTACTGCAGTTTGCCACCATAGCCTGCCTACTATTCGAAACACAGTTTCTAGCAAAGCTATGAAGGGACACCAGGACCCACCACATTGGACCACCTGAAATTTAAAAAAAACTTTGGGGTGTCCGCTGTGAGATTTTGGGTTTATTGTGCAAGTTGGAGGAATTAGAAAGAACGTTTTTGACTACAGAATCCAAGTTCAAGCTCACTGATTCGTGTCAACGGGGAATATATAGTGGCAAACAACCAAATTCATAACTTAGGACAAGAGCACGAGAAAGGCAGAAAGGAGCAGAGCAATTTCAGACAGGGATTACCCTAGATAGCTGTGCACATAATGATCATATGACCAAAGTACTTGCTCATTATCGCACAGCACACTTCATTCTAGGGTTTGTGGTTTATCATCTCTCCTTACAAACGCTGGGTTTCCGGTAGCTGAATGTACTTCCGATATCAAACACCGCAGTCACAGGAAATTGAGTGTAAGCCTGACACTGTAGTGTCGCCCTTGTATTATAGATGACGCAGACACTATGTTCCGTTGAGGATCTTTATTTCCCTGCTTCCTTCGTCTCCCTGACCCTACTCCCCTCTGCCCTTTCGTCGCTCCTCCTCTTCCGCCGCCCCTCGCTCTCCTCCCATATCCTCTTCTCATGTGCTGGTCCTAGCGCCCAGCACATGTCACAACATTAAATCTCCCCCCTTCTTAAACACTTTTAACTGTGTGTTCTGCTCGATTTTCCCGGCCTTTTTGTGAGGAGAGGTGATTGTATGTGACTTCAGTCTCTTACCATTCAAGTCTAAGGGTTAGAGTAGTGAATGGAGCCTATTTACTAGGCACTTCGACATGCTCCTGTGCTCTTCCCCATAGATCAGGGCTTGCACACATAGCCTAGGGGATAGATTCGTTAGTATTAGGGATAACCTGTCCTGTAGTGAGGGTATTTCATGGAGCCGTGCTGAATTCAGGCCTGGTAGGCCTCAAACGGGAGAGACTCCATCTTTCTTTCTGCTCCGGCAGCTTGGGATGCTTCTAGGTCAAATGTAATGTTTTAGTTATGAGGTGTTATTCGCCTGGAGAGAACCGGTTCAGGCCGGCCCTTATCGAAGGATTGTATTTTTCTTCATGCCGAAGACACTACATCAGGCCGGCCGGCTGGGAAAGTGTCCTTGGTACGGGGAGGTACAAGAATTTGGTGGGCGGCAGGTTACGGGCCGGAATTTTCCATGAGGAAATGCACCTCTATATTAGTGAAAGTCTGAGGCAGTTACATGTTCAGTCCGTAGGCGGCATCTAGCCGTTAGCAGTAAAGCTACTACTTATTCCAGGGAAGACAGACACCATCTTGAAGGCGGAGAAAAACCGAGAGACAGATACTCTCCTAGCAGAATAGCCAGAGAGGAGAGAGTAGCCGATAAGGAAGAGGTCCCAGTGACTCGGAGAAGGGTGAAGGGAACAGATCCGTGATTGCGGAGGTGTGACTTCCAGGCGAGCCGAGGCACAGACGAGAAGGGAACCTAGATGACCACTGAGTGCAGGCTACACACTACTAAGGTGATGTCGACCCTTTCTTATTAGAGTGTACAACTTAATCTTTCACTTTTCTTTGCAGGTTATGTGTTATATTGTAATGTTATGTGATTGCGTATGTAATGAGTAATAAAGTACCCAGTTTGTAGTGAACCAACAGATGCTGCGTGTTCTTGTATGAGAGGGTAGCCTATTTTTCTAGTCAGCTTCGGCTACGTGAACAGATGTTAACCCTGATCAGGTAAGTGGTAACTGAATAAGGGAGAGAGGAGCCCCTCGAACCGGGGAACAGGCTATGCTCAAACTGGCAGTCCTTGTGTGATCTGATGAATAGTGAGACTGATTCCCTTTCTGTATGTTATGGTGATCATAGGATGAACTTGTGCTGAGACTGCCGTCTGGGTAGAGAGGTCTGGATTCGTATGGGATCGCGAGGCCGCCGATTGTGCTGATACTGTCGTATGGGCAGAGAGGTCTGGATCCGTATGGGATCGCGAGGCCGCCGATTGTGCTGAGACTGCCGTCTGGGTAGAGAGGTCTGGATTCGTATGGGATCGCGAGGCCGCCACTTGTGCTGAGACTGCCGTCTGGGTAGAGAGGTCTGGATTCGTATGGGATCGCAAGGCCGCCGATTGTGCTGAGACTGCCGTCTGGGTAGAGAGGTCTGGATTCGTATGGGATCGCGAGGCCGCCACTTGTGCTGAGACTGCCGTCTGGGTAGAGAGGTCTGGATTCGTATGGGATCGCGAGGCCGCCACTTGTGCTGAGACTGCCGTCTGGGTAGAGAGGTCTGGATTCGTATGGGATCGCGAGGCCGCCGATTGTGCTGATACTGTCGTATGGGCAGAGAGGTCTGGATCCGTATGGGATCGCGAGGCCGCCGATTGTGCTGATACTGTCGTATGGGCAGAGAGGTCTGGATCCGTATGGGATCGCGAGGCCGCCGATTGTGCTGATACTGTCGTATGGGCAGAGAGGTCTGGATCCGTATGGGATCGCGAGGCCGCCGATTGTGCTGATACTGTCGTATGGGCAGAGAGGTCTGGATCCGTATGGGATCGCGAGGCCGCCGATTATAAGAGGTCTTGGTATGTATGAGTAGGAATTCCCTGTCCTTAGGTGGTAGATATATGTGGTTACCTATTGTAAATAGGTCCTAGGGAGGGGGTAACGTTCTGGCTGGGTTAGTGAGGCTCTGATGAGCAGGTTCTATCTGATCCGAAAACCCAAGCAGAACATTTGGCGTCACGAACCGTTTACGAAACCTGTGTGCGTTGTGGTTGTATCGTGTTTGCTTTCGGCGCGTGCGTGGTTTTGTTTGTGTATTATTTGTGGTATAATTGTGTGTATAGTTTTTCTTCTTCTTTCTTTTTCTTCTTTTTCTTCTTTCTTTTCCGAGATGTTTTCTAGAAAGTCGAAATCTACTTTTAAGTTGCCCGTTGATATTCCCGGCTGGGATTCAACGCCTTATGAAGCCTTAGCCCGTGAGTGGGCTGATTCTACTGGTTTGAGTGAGAATTGGAATTCTTTTTTGGAGCTGGCGGAGCCGGCTAATGTGATTACTTGTTTACAGAAGGCGCCGGTATCTAAGGGTGATGAGCTTCCCGTTTTGGGGCGCAGAGGTTGGATTGTTCTGTCTGCGTACAGGATTCTGCATGAGAGGTTGTTGAAGTTACAGAAATCACATAAGGATGTGGAAGCGAACTTTGTTGAGATTCAGAATGCTCATACTTTGTTGCGGTGTCAAAATAAGTTGCCTGCTGACAAACTTGAGACTTGCCAAACTATTGCCGAGAGGGCGGCTGTGCGAATTGCTCGTTATAAATACAAGAATCGGCGTGGTCGGGTTTCGACGCGAAAGGTGCGTCTGGTCGTGGCGAAAGCCGGACTAGATTGGAATCCTGATGAATGGGATGGTAATATCTGGAACTCGAGTGATTCTTGTTCCTCGGGTGAGGAGTCTGCCAAGCGCGAGTCCTCTCGCTCCGGCCGTGGTTGTAAGTCTGCTTCTTGCGCCTCTGATGGTGCACCCCGTGATTGCGCTCGTCCTTCGAGTGGGGTCAATGCTTCTTGCACTGATTGTTCCTCTACGTGTACTGATCGAGCTCCTTGTGATGCTCGTCCCGCGGTCTCGGTGCATCCAGTTTTTCGACGGAAGTTGCAGCAGGCTCCCAATGCTCCGAATGGTATTTCTTTAGACTCTTTGGAGGATTTTACTCAACAAGAAATTAGTGATATTTTGCAGCGATTTCGGCAGCGAGCTGGTGAGACCTTACTCACATGGATGGTGCGCCTTTATGAACTGGGCGCTGCTGGCATTATGTTGGATACTGGCGATTGTTTGAAGTTTTGTTCCTTGTGTTCGGATTCTACTGTACAAGATCATTTTCGTAACTTTAATGGTGGTGGTCAAATTTCTTTGCTTCAATTGGCGACTGAGGGTTGTAATCAAAAATATCCTACTGAGTCTGACTGGCCTGTGAATGACAAACCGTGGTATACTTTGCGCGACGCTGCACAACGTCTCAAAGAGGAGGTGATGAAAACGGCAATTTTTCTGGGTACTGCTGACAGGTTGCTTGATGGTTTGTTGACATCTTCTGTGCGGAATCGTATTATTCGTTCTTCCCCTGTTGCCTATAAGCAGGTCATGATGACTTTATTGATTAATCAGACTGGTAACGTGTTATCTACGGTGCTGGAATCGGTACGCCAACTCGGTGAGATGGGTGAGTGGTTTAAACCTGAACGGCAGTCTCGGCCTGACACTCGTACTCCTGGTGACAATAAACTTACTAGACGTGATATCTTTTTTGGTCTTGTGGCCGATGGTGTGCGGAAGGAGGACATTGACGGTGAGACTACTGCTCGTTTGTGGGAAATGTTTCGCAAACGTGGCTTGGATCGAAAGGAGGGTGCCCGGCGTGTTCGGACGACTGAATGTGATCGTGGTTTTTCTGACGGTAGCGGTGATGACGACCGCCGTGGGCGCCCTGATCGTCGTGATGATCGACGTTATGTACGTGATTTGTCCCCCCGTCGTGTGAGAGACAGAGAGAGAGAGGGGGAAAGAGAAAGGGGGAGAGATGATTATGTTAACAGCAGACGTAGAGATGATAGGGATCAATCCCCTGAGTTGAGAAGGAGAGAGGACCGACACAGATTGGCCGATCGAAACCCGCAGTACAATGCAGAGGACAGGAATCCATTTCGTAATGGAGATGGATATGAACAGGAGGTATCGATACCTAAGAAACGTGAGAGTCTTTATCCTGATTTATCCTGGTACACAGAATGCAGTAAAAATGACTAGGAAATAGGTCAAGCTCCAGTACACAGATGGGCTCACAGAGATAATAGACCCTATGTAGATATTGATATTTATTGGAGACATCGTAATATCCAAAGGGCCCGAGCATTGGTAGATACAGGAGCGGAGACCACTCTTATTCATGGAAAATCAAAGAAGTTTAAAGGTCAGCCTTTTACAATTACCGGATTAGGTGGAAAGGAAACTCCCGCAGTTCAAACTTTACTTGAAATGAGAATAGGTAGAATTCCTAGAAAAGAATACTCTGTATTAGTGGTGCCACTCTTAGAATTCATAATTGGAATTGATATTTTGAAAGGAATGACTTTGCACTTAGAGGATGGATGTTACCAATTTGGAACTAAACATTATATATCGTCCAGGCCTGTACGGGTTGGTCGTTTAAGAATGCCCCCCATAAAAGTTCCCCAGGCGACAAAAGTGGTTTGTCAGAAGCAGTATCGTATTCCAGGTGGTCATTAAGAGATTAGTACCACTATTCAGGAGTTGGTGGATGCAGGAGTTATAACCCCAGTTACTTCTGCTTGGAATAATCCTGTTTGGCCTGTACGTAAGAGTGATAATTCTTGGCGCATGACTGTTGATTATCGAGAATTGAATAGACACACACCCTCTTTGACTGTTGCAGTACCGGATGTTATTACCCTAATTGAAAGAATCCAAAAATATCCAGGTACATGGTATGCGTCCATTGATATTGCTAATGCTTTCTTTTCGATTCCGATTGCCCCTGAGTGTCAGGAACAATTCAGTTTTACGTGGAACGGGCGTCGGATGACGTTTAGAAGTCTTCCTCAGGGCTATGTGCATAGTCCTACGATATGCCACCGGCTGGTGGCAGAGCATTTGGCTGAGGTACCGGTTCATCCGCAAATTCAGATATGTCACTATATTGATGATATTTTGATCCAAGGCGAAACACAAGAGGAAGTTCAGACCCAATTGGACAGAGTCATTGAGTGCCTGCGTGAGAAAGGTTGGGAAATCAACCCGGATAAATTACAAGGTCCGTCCCAGGCTGTGAAATTTTTGGGTATTAATTGGCATGAGGGGCACCGAGAAGTGATCCCTCAGGTTAAACAGAAAATTCTTGATTTTGCAGTTCCGAGGAATAGGAAAGAAGCCCAAAGCTTCATTGGTTTGTTTGGTTTTTGGCGCCAGCATATTCCTCATTTGAGTCAAATATTGGCCCCTTTGTACCGTGTCACGCGTAAAAAGAATGCATTTGAATGGGATAAACCACAGCAAGATGCGTTCAGTCTGGCAAAAGAAGCAATTCAGCATGCTCTGGATTTATGGCCTGTACGTGATGGTGATGTGGATTTGAATGTGTCTGTACAAGGTCTTTATGCGAATTGGAGTTTGTGGCAGAAACAAGGCAAGAGTAGAGTACCGTTAGGTTTCTGGACCAAAAAGTTACCTGATGCTGGTGAGCGTTATACACCTTTTGAGAAACAGTTACTTGCATGTTATTGGGCTCTGGTGGATACCGAGCAATTGACTTTGGGACATGATATAGTTTTGCGACCTGAAATTCCTATCATGCAGTGGGTTATGAGTTAGCCGAAAACTCACCGAATTGGACACGCTCAAGAGGCGAGTGTGATTAAATGGAAATGGTATATACAAGACAGGGCACGTGTGGGACAAAAAGGAGTTGCATCTTTGCATGAGCAGGTGGCGCGGGCGCCATCGACTGAGACTGAGAGTGAATGTTCCGTACATTTAGTACAGGAGTCTCCTGTTAAGTGGGGTAGACCTTTTGATGATTTGTCCGCTGAGGACAGAAACCATGTCTGGTTTACGGATGGTTCAGCAAGGTTCATAGGGACGAAACGGCATTGGAAGGCGGTGTCCTATAATCCGATCACACAAAAATTGCTGAGTACAACTGGTGAGGGTAAGAGCAGTCAATTTGCTGAACTCTATGCTGTTTATCAAGTTCTGAAACAAGAGTTACCTGGCACATGTCATATTTTCACCGATTCTTGGTCTACTGCCAATGGACTGGCAGTTTGGTTACCGACTTGGCATTCCCATAGTTGGAAATTGCATTCAAAAGAACTGTGGGGAAAAGAATTATGGCAGGAGATTTGGGAAATGCTCCCACAGAGTACTGTTACAATCTTCCATGTGGATGCTCATACCCCGATAGACTCTCTTGACAAATTCTTTCATAACATTGCAGATGAGAAATCTAAAATTGCTGAGGCAGTGGTGGACAGGCAAGATTCTGATATTGCGGGATTGGCGAAATGGGCCCACCAGAAAGCAGGACACTTTGGAGAGAAAGCCACTAGCAGGTGGGCCGCTGATCGAGGAATTTATATTCCCCTAGATTTAATCAAAAATGTTATTCTACATTGTCCCATTTGTCAACATATCAGGCAGCGCAAAGTGCCCCAAATTGTTAAAGGTCATTTACATCGCGGGAAATTGCCCGCTCAAATTTGGCAGATTGATTACATCGGTCCACTTCCTATGAGTAGGAATTGTCAATATGTTTGCACTATTGTTGATACATACAGTGGCCTGCTGGTGGCCCTTCCCTGTAAGCAAGCTACCCAATTGAATACTATTAAAACATTGGAATTGATTATGATGTATTATGGTGTGCCATCTCAAATTCAATCTGATAATGCATCCCATTTTCGTGGAAGATTGGTACAGGAATTCTGTGTGGAAAACAATATTGAATGGGTGTTTCATATACCATATTATCCACAGGCCTCGGGTCTTGTGGAGAGGTTGAATGGCCTGTTGAAAGATCAGTTACGTAAATTAACAGATGACAAGTATAAGAATTGGCGAGACTTTTTGCCTCAAGCGCTATTGATTTTGAATAACCGTCCTTTTCTAAATGCTGAATCCCCACTTATGCGTTTGTTTCCTCCGAATGTTGATGCTAAGCCCAATGAAATCAGAGAGACTGTGATGTACTGGGAAATTACTCCCGGAGCTTTGGCTCCATGTAGAGCGACCCCAGGGACGGCAGGTTTAGACTTGCATGCCATGGATGACACCGTTATAAAAAGCAAGGATCGAGTCATCATTGAAACTGGTGTTGGTGTTCATATACCAACTGGGAATTTCGGATTAATCGCCCCTAGATCGGGGCTGGCTGTAAAAGGCGTTCAGGTGCTTGGAGGAATCATTGACAGTGATTATCAGGGAGAGATTAAGGTGCTCCTGCTGAATAGCAGTGAGGTTGACTTACTGATACATCAAACTGACCGAGTGGCTCAATTGCTAATAATGCCTGTTTTCAGTGGTGAGATCACAAAAGGCACTGCCCCAACGTTGCTAACTGTACGAGGCCAGAAAGGTTTTGGCTCCACAGATAATCCTGGGGCCAGAGTTTGGGTGCAGTCGCCTAAGAATCCCCCTGAACAAGCAGAGGTTATTGCAACCGGTCAAGACAACACCATTTTAGTTATGAGACCAGGGAAAGATAGCTGGGAAGCAGTCCCGGCTGACAAATGTTACTTACGAGAATGAATAATGCCTGTATTTGATTCTCTTTCAGATCATTCTTTGGACTGTTGCTGCAGGATGTGTCGGCGTTGGACTCCTTTTGGGCTGGTACGACGAGAGAGGAGGGATCCCATCAACCCGGGTTGAGTTGAGAACCCGAGTGTCGCGTTCCTTCGCTGCGTGGGATTCGTCATCGAACTTTTGGACTATGTTAGCCAAACGGGTGACTAAAGCCCCTCATTTCTGCTTGACACCGATGAGATCGGTGACTGATATTCTAGCGACTTGTTTAGTTGCTGTCCCTGCTTCATTGGAGACTTTGACTCATATTTTCGATATATCGAATGCTCGCCCCAATGTTCTTCTGGGCGATTTTGCTACCCATGAGTATTGCCCCTTGTGTACTGTACTGTCAGACCCGATACCTCCCATCCAGTCCCAAATAGTTACCTATAATATCACACAGGGTGATTTGTGTTTTTTTCTGAATGTATGCGTTTAAGATTGAAAGGTGCCACTTACCGAAAACATGTACTTCTGTTCAGAATAACATGACTTGCAAGAGTTTGGTAGTTACCCCCAGTCCCCGCAAATATTTCTGGAGGCCCTTGTGCTATTACTAGACTGAGCTTGTTAATGTTTTCATCACATCCGAATGCCAACTCTCGTGTGATTCGAGATACAGTGAGGTTACAGGAGGATTGTGACTCATCTTTGCATTTATATTCCAAGTCTGAATACCTTAGCCTGGCTATTTCAATTATTGGTGTTCCTGCTTTGGCAGTTTATAATGCCAAATCTATTGGGAAAATGGCCTGCTGGATGGTAAAATCCATTAATCATACTTCTACAGTCCTGTCTGACATGTTATTAGACGCCCAGGGTGAACGTAGAGCTATCTTGCAAAATCGAGCGGCCATTGATTATCTTTTGCTTAAACATGGACACGATTGTTCTGATTTTGAGGGTCTTTGTTGTTTTAACTTGTCTGATCATACAAAATCCATTCAAGCTCACATTGATAAACTACATGACTTGACAGAAGAAGTTAGAAAACACATTGACCAGGGCTGGTTTGACTGGCTCTTTAATTGGTTACCTGATTTGCATATGTTACGTCAGATAGTAGGAGGTATTCTGGTTACTATCGGCATTTTGATTTCTATCTGTTGCTTTATTCAGTGTATTCCTTCACTACTTCAATTCTGCACACCTGGTACTAGACATAGATCAGTTAGTTTGGTTTCATATTATTCTTCCACAGATGTTAGTTCTGTTTAATGAATGTATAATAGACTGAAGTCAAGGGTGAAATGTTCTGCTCGATTTTTCCGGCCTTCTTGTGAGGAGAGGTGATTGTATGTGACTTCAGTCTCTTACCATTCAAGTCTAAGGGTTAGAGTAGTGAATGGAGCCTATTTACTAGGCACTTCGACATGCTCCTGTGCTCTTCCCCATAGATCAGGGCTTGTACACATAGCCTAGGGGATAGATTCGTTAGTATTAGGGATAACCTGTCCTGTAGTGAGGGTATTTCATGGAGCCGTGCTGAATTCAGGCCTGGTAGGCCTCAAACGGGAGAGACTCCATCTTTCTTTCTGCTCCGGCAGCTTGGGATGCTTCTAGGTCAAATGTAATGTTTTAGTTATGAGGTGTTATTCGCCTGGAGAGAACCGGTTCAGGCCGGCCCTTATCGAAGGATTGTATTTTTCTTCATGCCGAAGACACTACATCAGGCCGGCCGGCTGGGAAAGTGTCCTTGGTACGGGGAGGTACAAGAATTTGGTGGGCGGCAGGTTACGGGCCGGAATTTTCCATGAGGAAATGCACCTCTATATTAGTGAAAGTCTGAGGCAGTTACATGTTCAGTCCGTAGGCGGCATCTAGCCGTTAGCAGTAAAGCTACTACTTATTCCAGGGAAGACAGACACCATCTTGAAGGCGGAGAAAAACCGAGAGACAGATACTCTCCTAGCAGAATAGCCAGAGAGGAGAGAGTAGCCGATAAGGAAGAGGTCCCAGTGACTCGGAGAAGGGTGAAGGGAACAGATCCGTGATTGCGGAGGTGTGACTTCCAGGCGAGCCGAGGCACAGACGAGAAGGGAACCTAGATGACCACTGAGTGCAGGCTACACACTACTAAGGTGATGTCGACCCTTTCTTATTAGAGTGTACAACTTAATCTTTCACTTTTCTTTGCAGGTTATGTGTTATATTGTAATGTTATGTGATTGCGTATGTAATGAGTAATAAAGTACCCAGTTTGTAGTGAACCAACAGATGCTGCGTGTTCTTGTATGAGAGGGTAGCCTATTTTTCTAGTCAGCTGCGGCTACGTGAACAGATGTTAACCCTGATCAGGTAAGTGGTAACTGAATAAGGGAGAGAGGAGCCCCTCGAACCGGGGAACAGGCTATGCTCGAACTGGCAGTCCTTGTGTGATCTGATGAATAGTGAGACTGATTCCCTTTCTGTATGTTATGGTGATCATAGGATGAACTTGTGCTGAGACTGCCGTCTGGGTAGAGAGGTCTGGATTCGTATGGGATCGCGAGGCCGCCGATTGTGCTGATACTGTCGTATGGGCAGAGAGGTCTGGATCCGTATGGGATCGCGAGGCCGCCGATTGTGCTGAGACTGCCGTCTGGGTAGAGAGGTCTGGATTCGTATGGGATCGCGAGGCCGCCACTTGTGCTGAGACTGCCGTCTGGGTAGAGAGGTCTGGATTCGTATGGGATCGCGAGGGCGCCGATTGTGCTGAGACTGCCGTCTGGGTAGAGAGGTCTGGATTCGTATGGGATCGCGAGGCCGCCACTTGTGCTGAGACTGCCGTCTGGGTAGAGAGGTCTGGATTCGTATGGGATCGCGAGGCCGCCACTTGTGCTGAGACTGCCGTCTGGGTAGAGAGGTCTGGATTCGTATGGGATCGCGAGGCCGCCGATTGTGCTGATACTGTCGTATGGGCAGAGAGGTCTGGATCCGTATGGGATCGCGAGGCCGCCGATTGTGCTGATACTGTCGTATGGGCAGAGAGGTCTGGATCCGTATGGGATCGCGAGGCCGCCGATTGTGCTGATACTGTCGTATGGGCAGAGAGGTCTGGATCCGTATGAGATCGCGAGGCCGCCGATTGTGCTGATACTGTCGTATGGGCAGAGAGGTCTGGATCCGTATGGGATCGCGAGGCCGCCGATTATAAGAGGTCTTGGTATGTATGAGTAGGAATTCCCTGTCCTTAGGTGGTAGATATATGTGGTTACCTATTGTAAATAGGTCCTAGGGAGGGGGTAACGTTCTGGCTGGGTTAGTGAGGCTCTGATGAGCGGGTTCTATCTGATCCGAAAACCCAAGCAGAACACTGTGTTACCTGTATCCATGCATGTCAGAGGTACAATGTAATATGGACTAATATAGTTACAGTTCTTCAATTAGACGAGCTGGTCTTCTATGAGTTCGTTGTGGCCGGAGATGACCATTCCGATACACCTGTTCTCTTTCGTCAGGAGGCATGGACGTTAGATGATCACTTACTGACCCAGATGCCTTTCCTGGTTCTACACTGATAGGCGCAGTCAACGCTTCTCGGACATTGGGCGTGCATTTCTGAAAATGCGTCACGTTCCTCGTGACCCTCTTGTTCTCCGCCTCAGGCATAATCATGGTTCCCTTTTGTTTTGTCACCAGGAGTGGGCAGGCTTGATATCGACAGTCCGCTTTTCTCTGTTGTTCTTGTTTCACCAATACCCAGTCCCCTTCCTGGATAGACCGCTGTGCAGCTTTTCTCCGTCGGTCTGCATATTCCTTCATCTTCTCCTTTTTCAGTTTGTCTGTGGCTGCTAATTCTTCGTGCTCAGAGTCTTGAGACAAATCACTAGTTGCATCTTCCCAAGTTGGTATTCTGGTGGGCACAGTGCGACCCAACATTAAGGTTGCTGGACACTTGCCTGTGGTCATGTGCGGTGTGGTTCGGTAGGAGCGTAATACTTCATTTAGAGCTACTTGTACCTCACGCTTTGAGAGTTCTGCCTGCTGTATTGTCTTCTTTAAAGTGGCCATAAATCTTTCTACCATTCCGTTGGCCTGGGGCCACAGAGGCGTGATCTTCCTGTGTTTGAAGTTGAAATGTCTGGCAAATTCAGCGAAGTCTTGTCCATTGAAGGGAGGGCCGTTATCTGTTTTTACGACCTTCGGTATGCCCCATGCTGCGAATACCTCATCAAGTACCGGTATAACAGTGGCCGCTTTGGTGGACGCTATGAGATGCGCAATAGGGAAGCGTGAGTATTCGTCCATGATGACTAGGACATACTTGCTGGATTGTAGCGGTCCAAAGAAATCCACTGCGACATGATGCCACACACCATCCGGCAGTTCGGACATCTGAAGCGGCGCAGGGAGATCGTCTTGGCTTACTAGCTGACATTGTGGACAGTCCTTCAGTATAAGTTCCACCATTTGATCCAGCATAGGGAACCAGACCCGTTCCCGCAGCGCTCGCTTCGTGGCTACGATGCCTCTGTGTCCTTCATGTGCTAGGTTGACGACTCCTTGACGCAGCTGTTTCGGAATGATAATCTGCTTCTCCCTTAGTATGAGGCCGTCAGCGGTGATGGACAGTTCCTCCCTCACGTGTTTGAAAGAAGCCAGTTCCTGCTTGTCGATCCGCCCACTCTGCCCTACTTCTTCCAAATGCCTCCAGCTGTTTGCCCGAATGCGATGTTTTACATCTTGAAGTGTAACATCTTCAATTGTAGCTTCCAGTATGGCTTCTAAGGGAACTGCAGGCAATTTGGCTTGAGCCACTACAAAGTGAATGTACTCCTCAGCCAGTGATGGATTGGATTTGGACATTGCCTTAGGATGTCGTAACATGTAGTCAGCAGGGTTTGCAGCTTTTCCTGGCTTGTGGATTATGGTATACGTGTATTCCTGAAGGTGGATGCCCCAGCGCTCTATTCTGGGTGGCATTTTGGCTCGGGGATTTCCGAAGATGGTTATCAGGGCCTGGTGACCTGTGGTAAGAGTGAATTGCTTCCCATAGATTAAAATGTGGAAGTGCTCGCAGGCCCAGACTACAGCCAGGCTTTCCTTTTCTGGCTGGGAGTAGGCTCTCTCTGTGTCCGTGAGGCTCATACTGGCATATGCGACAATATACCGTTGATCACTCTCATTGTCATATTGAGCTAATATCGCCCCTAATCCTACGGGACTTGCATCTACCGTGATTTCGGTTTTTCTTCTCGGATTGAAATATGCCAGATTGTTAGCAGATTCAACCGCAGTTTTGATTATACAAAATGCTTGATCACATCTTGTGGTCCATTGAAATGGGTGCCCTTGTTTGGTCATCTTTCTCAGAGGGTAACTAATGGTGGCATAGTCCTTGACATATCGTGCACAGTAGCTTGCCATGCCTAGGAAGGAACGTACATCCCCCGCATCTCGTGGCCTGGGAGTGTCATTTAGCGCGGCGATTTTTTCTGGAACTGGTTTCATCCCTGCGCCTGAGAAGATATGTCCAAAGAATTTCAAAGTGGACTTATGGAATTCACATTTGTCCTTGTTTAAAGTCAGATTGGCCTCCAGTAGAGCATGGCAAACTCGGTCCAGCGCTGTGTCGTGTTCTTGCATGGTTGCACCATATACCAGGATGTCGTCACTGTAATTTAGGGTGTTGGGAATGTGATGGATTACCTTTCTGATGGCCTCCTCGAATATCTCAGCGGCCGAGGAGACCCCGAAGCGGAGCCTTTTGTATCTAAATAGACCTTGGTGCGTCGAGAAGGTGGTAATATATCTCGATTTTTCATGAAGTTCCAATTGATGATAGCCCTTGTTGAGATCTAATTTTGAAAATATTCGCGCACCATTGAGTGACGCAATCATGTCGCTGATATGGGGTCCCGGGTGTCTTTCTCGTTCGATGGCGGTGTTGGGTACCCTCATATCAACACAGAGGCGCACTTTGCCAGGAGAGCCCTTCTTAGGCACGACGACCACCGGAGAGACCCAGGGCGTGGGTCCTGACGTTCTCTCAATAATGTCAGCTTGGAGAAGATCCTGTAGTTCCTCCTCCACGGACTGTTGCAAATGAAATGGAATTTTCCGGTGGTGTTGCGCTATGTGAGTCACTCGTTCGTTTATGTGCAGTCGAACTTGGCAGTGAGCCATCTTTCCAAGGCCGGTGAATAACTTTGGAAACTTGTGGACTATGTCCGGTTCATCATCTACTTTATACAAAATGTCCACTAGGAGAAGTCGTTCTGCCGTCAGCAAACTGAGAAGACAATCTGCTTCTGGACCATCAATTACATGTATGTGAGCCGGAATAGTTCTGTCCTTGTAGGTAAGATAAGTCGGGAATTGTCCTAAACATGGAAGAGGTTTCTTCGACATCCAAGTGTACACTCGCACGTTGGCTTTATGCAAATGTGGTGATGGATTCATTTTCTTGTATTCTGCAACTGAAATGTAGTTGAGAGACGCTCCACTATCCAGAACAAACTTAGCCCAGTGTGTGTCCATTTTAATATCTAGTCGCGGATATTTCTTTAGCCGGTCCGGGTCCGCCACCATGCAGACGTACTCATCACTGTCCTGAGATATTGGTGACAGTGACCTTGACTCACGAGATGGCGATCAACGAGATCGATATGTCCCATGAGACTGACGACTGGACTGTGAAGACCCAGTGGAGGAATTTCTGTAGTCCCACACTGCTTTTGCATGATGGTGAGTGTAAGGCTGTCTGGATTGTCTGTAATTGTCTCTGTGGGTATCTTTGCGAGATGTTCCGCAAACATTTTCAAAGTGGTTATCCCGACCACACTTCCTGCATTTTTGGCCTAAGGCAGGGCATGTCTCCGTGTGAGGGAAGTCATATCCACAGCGATAACATTTAAGTTGGCGCGCCTGTCGCTTATCAGTCCGGCTCGAACTGCGACGCCGGCGATTTGCTTCGTAGGGGAGGACCGGTTGGTGGTACAGGATTGGAGCCGAAATGCTTGCTCACGTTTTTCGCCTCTTCCAGCCTCCATTTTCTTGGCATGTTCTTCTGCCTGATCATGTACTCGCGTCATTTCCTCGATCTCATCGTGTAGCTCTTCTTTAGCAGACGTCTACGTAACGACTCAGACTGACATCTTTCTACGATTCGCAGGCGAAGTGCGTCTTCCGTCAAGAAAGAATCAAATTCACAGTAGCGGGCCAAACGTCGGAGTCGCGTAATGAAAGTGTTCATGGGTTCATCTTTTTCTTGCGAAGCCAAATTGAATGTATACCTTTCATAGTCAACATTCCGTTTGTGAAGAAATTTTCTGTTTAGTGCGTCGCGCACATTGACATAGGACGAAGCATCCGCAGCCGGTAGCTCCTTTATAATCTGACCAACGTCTTTCCCTATTAAATTGCGTAACGCAATCAGTTGTTGCTCTTCCTCGGTTACACAAGACAACTTCATGAAGTCTTCGAAGTCTTCTAGCCACTCCTGCCAGCGAAGGCCCATACCTCCACCCGATATGAGAGCCAGGGGTTCCGGTGGATAGCTGTGCACATAATGATCATATGACCAAAGTACTTGCTCATTATCGCACAGCACACTTCATTCTAGGGTTTGTGGTTTATCATCTCTCCTTACAAACGCTGGGTTTCCGGTAGCTGAATGTACTTCTGATTTCAAACACCGCAGTCACAGGAAATTGAGTGTAAGCCTGACACTGTAGTGTCGCCCTTGTATTATAGATGACGCAGACACTATGTTCCGTTGAGGATCTTTATTTCCCCGCTTCCTTCGTCTCCCTGACCCTACTCCCCTCTGCCCTTTCATCGCTCCTCCTCTTCCGCTGCCCCTCGCTCTCCTCCCATATCCTCTTCTCATGTGCTGGTCCTAGCGCCCAGCACATGTCACAACATTACAGACACCTCTAGCCAAATCTCCCACTGTGCAAACACAACCACACGCCATTCTTTATAAGGTCCCATCCCTGTCCAGCGACACTTCATTACGGGCAAAGGCCATAGAAAACAAAAATAATGGAGAAACTATTTTTATCACAACAGTTTGCTAAATATTGTATCATCCTAAAGTTGTGCTAGAGACATGTAATGTAGGTATGTTCTTCATGGAGACGGATGCTACTGAGGACCTTATGTACCAGTACTAAAATCAGAGAATGACACCGGTAGCCCCAGTAATTGGAAAATCAACGCAAGCCAGGATATACAAATCCGAGCTTTATTCTGTCAGACAGAAGCAATCATCCATCTAGGAGGCTGACACAAGTTTACTGTAGGGATATTGCCATAGGTGCCAGTTAAAAACTGAATGCGAAATGAACCTGTATATGGTAGGGAACAAATTGGTGATCACCCCTGTAGGAGAGTAGGGTCTGCAATCCTATGATCACCCCAGATTTTTGCTTTTTGCTTCATTGGTTTACGACTTTTCCTGGCTGTGGGCCTGGTAATCAGACCCACAGCCTAGCTGTTCTCTCTCTAAAGTGACACATGTACCTTAGGTGCATTTACTAATTGGAACTGGGCCACCTTATCAGTCCCTGTATCAGCATACCTTAGGTATCCAGGGCCTAGGTGTACCCAGGGCCTACCAGGGGCTGCAGCATGTATTATGCCACCCCTGGCTGGCCACCCAAATCTGACACAACTGGCCACACGACGGCTGGGGCAAGGTGGTGTAATCACCCTTTGCTGTAGATATAGTATTCCTATATCTAACCCTAAACTGGACACATGTATTCCTATCAGTCACTCCTATGGCAGGCCTTATCAATCCTGAAGGCAGAGTGCTTGGAATTATGTGAGATGGTGCTCTGGCATGAGCCGAGCCGTCTGCAGCTTGCGGAACCAAGTCCTAATAGCTGTTCCAGGATAACGCGTACCATATGCTCTTAAAGTGCAGTATAATCCTCGCGGTTATTTGCTAACTCTGGTATCGCATTATCAAAGCATGTCGAGTAAGGTGTCATACGAATTGGGATACTAACCCCTCGCCGATTCCGGCGACGGGGTTAGCATGCCACCCTTCTAGAGGGACACGACATGCATGTAACTGTGAACCCCGGTTAAAGTTGACTCGAGCCTCAGCATCACAAAATGGATGCTGCCACCACAGACACAAGTCTGACCTCCTGCTGCTGGGAGTCCTTCCAGCGGGGAGAGCTTGGACAAAGGGTTTCCTGTCGGGGGCGGTGCCCGCGCCATCCCAGACAGGGTTTTGTGTATCCCAGGTAGGCAAGGCTGAGAGGAAGGTGACTGCAAGTGGCACCCCGGTGCTCACTGTGCATAGGCCGGCTCGAACCAGTTCCAGGGGCACCCCAGCCTCCGAGCTGGGGAGAGACCGGACAAAGGAGAGGGGTGTAACCACCCCCCCCCTGGTCCCACCCATAGGCAGGACCTAGTCACGGGCCAGCCCCTTTTCTTAGAATAAAGTTAGGAGCGGGCCCCCTTCCCAAATTGGATAATTCTGAATCTTGAACTACTTTCCACGAAAGGAACTCTTGACTTTTTCTGAAGACTCTCCCTTGTGGCTAAGGAGTAGCCACCCTGCACCAGCAGGCACCACCTAAGCGCTTGCGGTTTGCTGCACGTCCATCCTCCGGATCCAGACTGAACAGCTCGACGAGACCCGGGTACCCTGCCATCTCTGACCTCTACCTGCATCATCAGCCCAGCTGAGATATGTGGGTGTGACGAGACCTGCGGGACCGGCCATCATCAGAACCTGCACGACGCTTGCCTAGCACAACCACCGAGGGACCCTCGAGTGCGTGCTCCTGGGGTTTGAGAAGCCCCAACCCTGAGCAGCTCCAGCACCGAAGACCAGCCTCCCAGCATCCCCGAGATCTGCGTGGGGGCCCTTCCGCTCTTTGCCGCTCACCGCGTTGTTCGGTCACTTGCCGTTGGCTAGTGGCCCTCCTAACGACGCACCACGACATTTCCGCCGCTGGTCTGGTTGCTCCAGACTGGCCCTAGCTCCCCTCCAACAGAGGAGCACCCCGGACGCCATCTTGACTCCACCGCGTGGGCTTGCCTTTGCCAAAGGTTGTTGCCCCAGTTCTGGGTCCAGCATCGCCGACAGCAGACACCTTCGTGGGACAGCTCGTCCCTTCTGCCTGGTCGCCGACAACGCCTCCTGCACCGAGGGACAGCAGAGTCCAGCGTCACCCACTCACCTGATCGCGGTGACTACGTTCGGTGCCATCCTGGTGCCAACTCAATCACTGGCTAGTGATTACGAACTGAGTCCCCTCTGCTTTCAGGTCATCTCCATCATCGATCCAGGCTTGGATCCCTCCGAATATCGACACTGGCCGCCTGCCAGCAACTTCTTCTTTCAGGCTCCTGAGACTACAACGAGGACTCCCGACATCTTGCTGAACCCACGCAGCCGCAGCCTCTGGGCTAGGTAACTCGAGCATTTCGGTGCTCCATCGCAGGTTCGCTCTACAAGTGTCCAGCTCCTTTTTTCGTTTAGTCCCACTGATCGGATTTCTCCGGAATCAGTAACTGTAGACTCTCTAACCATTCACATTGCACTTTTAGTGTATATGGTTCTTCGTGCCCCTCGGGCATTTGTGTAAATTGTGCAACTTGAAGTATTTTCATAAGAGTTTTGTAGTGTGCTTAGCTCCCTGACTCATAAAGAGCCAGGGTAGTCTTGTTATAAATAAATATCCTTTATTTTCATAACAACTTGTGTGGTGTCCTTTCACGTGGTGTTCAAAGGGTAAATGTGGTGGTAAAACAGCTGGCTTAACACACCCTCTAGAGTTTAGCCTAAAGACTGCTCTTGTCCACGCTACTAGGGTAGCTGGTCTATAAGGTTGACTTACAACCAATCATCAATAAGGGTCGTTTGGAATGATACACAGGGATCACTAGAATAGTGAGCACTACATATCAGGCCAACTTCTCACATTGGTGAGCAGCGGTTGGGAGTTGAGCTTGCTGTGTTTTACCACCCACGTATTCTAAGAACATCGGTTGAAAGATCACATAAGTACCCAGGTACATATAACTTAACTTAGAATACTCTGAGTTCTACTGAACCAGCTGTTGTAGTATAACAGGGATTAGCACACCCTGACTACAGCTCTTAGCAAGGGATCAGTAGGTAAACACATAGTGTAGGTAGGTGCATCACTTACACCTCACTAGAAAGCATGTCTAACCACGGAGAGTCTTCAGAGACTCCCCTAGTGGTCGTTGACCCTCCACAGGTCACGTCAAGATATGCGGCTCTTAGCTTCACGGAGATGAGACAACTGTGTGCCTCCAGGAAGCTAAACCAGGGTTCTAACCCTACCATCACATTCCTGATAGGTCTCTTAGAGACTTATGATGCGAGGAGGGCCTCTAACACAGGCCCCCCCGATCATGATGGGAACATGCCCCCCTTACAGGGAACCCTTGGTGACCCAGACCTCGGCCTCCATACAGAGGAGGAAGAAGAGGAGGAATTATCAGGAGACGAGGCAAACAAAGGTCCAGTAGTAGTCGGCAGGCTCACGAGGACCAACTTAAGCAGGCATGAGAATGGAACTGGGGGAGCCCCGGGCCCACGCTCAAGCAGGCTTAACCTTGAGAACGGACGGGCTAGGTCTCTCTCCAGAGGCTCTAACAGATCTGTTCGAACACATGTCTCTCAGGCATCTTCTCAGAGAGGAATGACGTCCCCTCAGAGAAGGGAGCATGAAGCGAAGATGAGGGAAGTCAATCTGAGGATCGAGCGGGAAGAACTTGCCCTCGCCAAAGAAAGACTTGCCTTTGCCCGAGAGCAGAAATTGAGTGGGTCAGACCCCACTGGTGGCAGCATTATCATTAGAGAGAAAGACAGGGGTATAGACACTAGACACCTGAGTAAAATAGTGCCCCCCTTTAAACAAGGGGACGACATCCACAAGTGGATAACTGCTTTGGAGAGGGCCTGCACTGTCCAGTGCGTCCCCCCAAGTCAGTGGGCAGCTATACTGTGGCTCTCCTTTGAAGGTAAAGGGCGAGACAAGCTCCTCACTACTAGAGCTGAGGATGCTAACAACTACCAAGTCCTGAAGAATACACTGATTGATGGGTTTGGCTTAACAACTGAGCAGTACAGGTTGCTGTTCAGGGACACCCAGAAGGTTCAGTCTCAGGATTGGGCTGACTTTGTCGATTGTGCCACTAAGGCTTTGGAAGGCTGGTTGCTGGGTAGCAAGGTTACTGATTACACAGGATTGTACAATCTTATCATGAGAGAACAGATTTTAAACAACTGTCAGAACCAATTGTTGCATCAGCACCTTGTCGACTCGGATCTGACCTCTTCCCAAGAATTGGGAAAGAAGGCAGACAGATGGGTCAGAACAAGGGTCAAGCAGAACCAGACTCAGAACCAGGGTGGTCAGAAGAAAACAGACCAAAAGGGTAGTAACAAGAACAAACAAAATGACCAGAAGTCTTCGACAGGTCCCCAACAAACCAAAAAGGGTGGGGGTCAGGCTTCACAGAAGAAGAAGACTCAAGAAGGCCAGTCAAAAAGGTGGTGCCAATACTGTAAAAGTAAGACTCACTGGTTTAGTGAGTGCACCAAGAAAGGAGGGCAAACTCCTGCCACTGCAGCCCCTAAGGCACCTGCACCCCCTAGTACAGTCAGCAGTGGTAGTGCGCCTCCCAAGGCATTAGTTGGGTTAACCTTGGGAACCGAGGGGGGTGACGACTTAGTCGGCACGCTCACTCAGGCCGTCCTTGTCTGTACAGGGGATATGGATATGTCCCCTGATGTCAGTCCCAATACTTTGGGCAAATACAGGCAGACGCCTTTGATTAATGGAAAAGTGGCTCAGGCCTACAGGGACACTTGTGCCAGTGTCACAATGGTGACACCTAACTTTGTGGACCCTGGACAGATCATGCTAGGTACTGATTACCTAGTGACCAATGCCAGCAATGTCACTACCAATCACAGTATGGCAGTTGTTGATTTCTCCTGGGGAGGGGTAAGTGGCCCAAAGAAAGTTGTGGTTAGTTCCGACCTCCCCGTAGAATGTCTGTTGGGCAATGATTTGGAAACGTCACAATGGTCAGAAGTGGAGCAGAGGACTCACATGGAAATGTTAGGCTTGCCAGCACATGTCCTTGCTGTGACCAGGTCACAGGCCAAAAGATGCCCCACAGAACAGGTGCTGGATCCTGGAAGAACGGACCAGACACCTTCCAAGAAAAGGAGCAGTAAGGGTAAGGCCTCGCCTTCCCCCTTGCCCCAGGTCATGGATCAAGTCTCTGAGGAGGCTGACCATAAAGAACTGAGGGACACTGACCCGAAAGAGCTTGAACCTGGTCAGGTTGAGTTTCTGGGCTCAGGGGGACCCTCCAGGGAAGACCTGGGGAAGGCACAGTTAGACTGCCCCTCACTTGAACCCCTCAGACAGCAGGCGGCTGCTGAGGCTGCAGGGAACGCCACAGGTACCCACAAAGTGTACTGGGACGATGGACTCCTGTACTCCGAGGCAAGAGACCCCAAGCCTGGCGCGACCAGGAGGCTGGTCGTCCCCTTGTCTCTGAGAGGTTTCCTTCTTACCTTGGCCCACGAGATTCCCCTTGCAGGTCACTTAGGCCAGAATAAGACTTGGGACAGAATTGTTCCACACTTTCACTGGCCCCACATGTTCGAAGATACGAAGGAGTTTTGCCGCTCCTGTGTCACTTGCCAAGCCAGTGGTAAGTCAGGTGGCATGACAAAGGCCCCCCTCATACCACTGCCGGTGGTGGGGGTACCCTTTGAACGAGTGGGGATCGACATTGTCGGACCAATGGAACCCCAGACAGCATCAGGGCACAAGTTTATACTGGTGGTGGTGGACCACGCCACCAGGTATCCTGAAGCTATTCCCCTTAGGACCACTACAGCACCTGTAGTGGCACGAGCCCTAGTTGGAGTGTTCTCCAGAGTGGGCTTCCCTAAGGAGGTTGTCTCTGACAGAGGTGCAAACTTTATGTCGGGATATCTGACTGCAATGTGGAAGGAGTGTGGTGTCAACTACAAGTTCACCACACCCTATCACCCACAATGCAATGGGCTTGTTGAGAGATTCAACAGGACCCTAAAAGGGATGATTCATGGACTACCTGAAAAGCTTCGGCGGAGATGGGATGTCCTGATACCCTGCCTCTTGTTCGCCTACAGAGAGGTCCCGCAGAAGGGGGTTGGCTACAGCCCTTTTGAGCTTCTGTTCGGGCATCCTGTAAGGGGACCCCTTTGTTTGGTAAAGGAAGGATGGGAGAGACCTCTCAGAAAACCGGCATCAAACGTTGTGGACTATGTGCTCGGTCTCCGCTCGCGGATGGCTGAGTACATGGAAAAGGCATCTAAAAACCTTGAGGCGAGCCAAGAATTACAAAAAGCTTGGCACGACCAAAAGGCTGTCCTGACTGTGTATCAGCCTGGACAGAAGGTGTGGGTGCTGGAGCCAGTGGCCCCAGCAGCACTCAAAGACAAATGGTCTGGGCCCCACACGATCATTGAGCAAAAGGGAGAGGTCACCTACTTGGTTGACCTGGGAACTCCCCGGAGCCCCCACAGGGTGCTCCATGTAAACAGGCTCAAGGCATATGTCGACAGGGAGGGCATGGGCTTGCTCATGGCCACAGATGAGGGACAGGAGGAGGAGAGTGACCCTCTCCCGGACCTGCTCTCTCAGAACCCTGACGATGGGTCCGTAGATGGTGTTGTCTTTTGTGGCAGCCTCTCTGGACACCAACAAAAGGATTGTAAACAGGTTCTTCAATCCTTCCGACATATGTTCTCTCTGACACCCAGTCAGACCAATTGGTGTACCCATGAGGTCGACACTGGGGACAGTCTGCCCGTAAAGAGTAAAATCTATCGACAGCCTGATCATGTCAGAGACTGCATCAAGACAGAGGTGCAGAAAATGTTGGAGCTGGGAGTCATTGAGCCCTCGGACAGCCCCTGGGCTAGTCCCGTGGTTCTCGTGCCAAAACCTCACACCCAGGGCGGTAAGAGAGAGATGAGGTTTTGCGTGGACTACAGAGGCCTCAATGCAGTCACTAAGACTGATGCCCACCCAATACCAAGAGCAGATGAACTTATCGACAGGTTGGCTTCTGCCAATTACTTAAGTACATTTGACCTGACAGCTGGGTATTGGCAAATCAGGTTAGCTGAGGACGCCAAGCCCAAAACAGCATTTTCTACCCCTGGTGGGCATTATCAGTTTGTGGTAATGCCCTTTGGTTTGAAGAATGCACCTGCCACCTTCCAAAGGCTGGTGAATCAAGTTCTCACTGGGTTGGACGACTTCTGTGCAGCATACCTTGACGATATAGCTGTCTTTAGCTCCACCTGGGAGGATCACCTGGTCCACCTGAGGAAAGTGTTAGAGGCGCTGCAGAAGGCAGGTCTCACTATCAAGGCCACTAAGTGCCAGATAGGGCAGACACAGGTTGTATACCTGGGCCACCTTGTAGGTGGAGGCCAGGTTCAGCCATTGGAGAGCAAGATACAGGCCATCCAGGACTGGGCTCCTCCAACCACCCAGACTCAGGTTCGAGCTTTCTTGGGCCTGACTGGATATTACAGGAAATTTGTCAGAAATTATGGATCCATTGTGACCCCGCTTAATGACCTGACAAGTAAGAAAATGCCAAGGAAAGTTCAGTGGACAGCAAGCTGTCAAAAGGCATTCGATGACCTAAAGCAGGCCATGTGCACAGCACCTATCCTAAAGAGTCCAGACTACTCCAAAACATTCATTGTCCAAACAGATGCTTCTGAGTTGGGTGTGGGAGCGGTGCTATCTCAGCTGAATTTTGATGGTCATGACCAGCCCATTGCTTTTATTAGCAGAAGGCTGACCCCCAGAGAGAAGACTTGGTCAGCTATTGAGAGGGAGGCCTTTGCTGTGGTTTGGGCCCTGAAGAAGTTGAGGCCATACTTGTTTGGCACTCACTTCAAGATTCAGACCGACCATAAGCCCCTCTTGTGGCTAAATCAGATGAAGGGTGAAAACCCCAAACTACTTAGGTGGTCCATTTCCCTACAGGGGATGGACTTCACAGTGGAGCATAGACCTGGCACTGATCATGGCAATGCAGATGGGCTCTCCAGGTATTTCCACTTAGAGCAAGAAGACTCACCTGGTCAAGGTTAGCTTATTGTCCCAAAGTTTTGGGGGGGGTCATGTAGGAGAGTAGGGTCTGCAATCCTATGATCACCCCAGATTTTTGCTTTTTGCTTCATTGGTTTACGACTTTTCCTGGCTGTGGGCCTGCTAATCAGACCCACAGCCTAGCTGTTCTCTCTCTAAAGTGACACATGTACCTTAGGTGCATTTACTAATTGGAACTGGGCCACCTTATCAGTCCCTGTATCAGCATACCTTAGGTATCCAGGGCCTAGGTGTACCCAGGGCCTACCAGGGGCTGCAGCATGTATTATGCCACCCCTGGCTGGCCACCCAAATCTGACACAACTGGCCGCACGACGGCTGGGGCAAGGTGGTGTAATCACCCTTTGCTGTAGATATAGTATTCCTATATCTAACCCTAAACTGGACACATGTATTCCTATCAGTCACTCCTATGGCAGGCCTTATCAATCCTGAAGGCAGAGTGCTTGGAATTATGTGAGATGGTGCTCTGGCATGAGCCGAGCCGTCTGCAGCTTGCGGAACCAAGTCCTAATAGCTGTTCCAGGATAACGCGTACCATATGCTCTTAAAGTGCAGTATAATCCTCGCGGTTATTTGCTAACTCTGGTATCGCATTATCAAAGCATGTCGAGTAAGGTGTCATACGAATTGGGATACTAACCCCTCGCCGATTCCGGCGACGGGGTTAGCATTCCACCCTTCTAGAGGGACACGACATGCATGTAACTGTGAACCCCGGTTAAAGTTGACTCGAGCCTCAGCATCACAAAATGGATGCTGCCACCACAGACACAAGTCTGACCTCCTGCTGCTGGGAGTCCTTCCAGCGGGGAGAGCTTGGACAAAGGGTTTCCTGTCGGGGGCGGTGCCCGCGCCATCCCAGACAGGGTTTTGTGTATCCCAGGTAGGCAAGGCTGAGAGGAAGGTGACTGCAAGTGGCACCCCGGTGCTCACTGTGCATAGGCCGGCTCGAACCAGTTCCAGGGGCACCCCAGCCTCCGAGCTGGGGAGAGACCGGACAAAGGAGAGGGGTATAACCACCCCCCCCGGCCCCACCCATAGGCAGGACCTAGTCACGGGCCAGCCCCTTTTCTTAGAATAAAGGTAGGAGCGGGCCCCCTTCCCAAATTGGATAATTCTGAATCTTGAACTACTTTCCACGAAAGGAACTCTTGACTTTTTCTGAAGACTCTCCCTTGTGGCTAAGGAGTAGCCACCCTGCACCAGCAGGCACCACCTAAGCGCTTGCGGTTTGCTGCACGTCCATCCTCCGGATCCAGACTGAACAGCTCGACGAGACCCGGGTTCCCTGCCATCTCTGACCTCTACCTGCATCATCAGCCCAGCTGAGATACGTGGGTGTGACGAGACCTGCGGGACCGGCCATCATCAGAACCTGCACGACGCTTGCCTAGCACAACCACCGAGGGACCCTCGAGTGCGTGCTCCTGGGGTTTGAGAAGCCCCAACCCTGAGCAGCTCCAGCACCGAAGACCAGCCTCCCAGCATCCCCGAGATCTGCGTGGGGGCCCTTCCGCTCTTTGCCGCTCACCGCGTTGTTCGGTCACTTGCCGTTGGCTAGTGGCCCTCCTAACGACGCACCACGACATTTCCGCCGCTGGTCTGGTTGCTCCAGACTGGCCCTAGCTCCCCTCCAACAGAGGAGCACCCCGGACCCTCCTGGTCCACTCCAGACGCCATCTTGACTCCACCGCGTGGGCTTGCCTTTGCCAAGGGTTGTTGCCCCAGTTCTGGGTCCAGCATCGCCGACAGCAGACACCTTCGTGGGACAGCTCGCCCCTTCTGCCTGGTCGCCGACAACGCCTCCTGCACCGAGGGACAGCAGAGTCCAGCGTCACCCACTCACCTGATCGCGGTGACTACGTCCGGTGCCATCCTGGTGCCAACTCAATCACTGGCTAGTGATTACGAACTGAGTCCCCTCTGCTTTCAGGTCATCTCCATCATCGATCCAGGCTTGGATCCCTCCGAATATCGACACTGGTCGCCTGCCAGCAACTTCTTCTTTCAGGCTCCTGAGACTACAACGAGGACTCCCGACATCTTGCTGAACCCACGCAGCCGCAGCCTCTGGGCTAGGTAACTCGAGCATTTCGGTGCTCCATCGCAGGTTCGCTCTACAAGTGTCCAGCTCCTTTTTTCGTTTAGTCCCACTGATCGGATTTCTCCGGAATCAGTAACTGTAGACTCTCTAACCATTCACATTCCACTTTTAGTGTATATGGTTCTTCGTGCCACTCGGGCATTTGTGTAAATTGTGCAACTTGAAGTATTTTCATAAGAGTTTTGTAGTGTGCTTAGCTCCCTGACTCATAAAGAGCCAGGGTAGTCTTGTTATAAATAAATATCCTTTATTTTCATAACAACTTGTGTGGTGTCCTTTCACGTGGTGTTCAAAGGGTAAATGTGGTGGTAAAACAGCTGGCTTAACACGCCCTCTAGAGTTTAGCCTAAAGACTGCTCTTGTCCACGCTACTAGGATAGCTGGTCTATAAGGTTGACTTACAACCAATCATCAATAAGGGTCGTTTGGAATGATACACAGTGATCACTAGAATAGTGAGCACTACATATCAGGCCAACTTCTCACAACCCCCACATCAGGCATTAAAGTGCAGTTTGAGAACTACAGTGTAAGTGTGACTACATGCCATCATAACTGATTTTTGGAAAGTGTTCCGTAGAGTGTTCAGCAGGCTAGTCCAGCCACAAATCCGAGCCTAAAAAATACATCTGAAGGCAGGCTCCCAGCCAGGTAGTTGGTGCCCGGTGAGCTGATGTGGCTTTGAGCTCAGAGTGTTTGCAAGTCCATCACAAGAAGGAACGACCAGAACGATAAAGCAGAGAGGACTATAAATGAGTGAGGATATACAGTTAGTAAAGGCAGAACAGGTTCATCTATTTTCAATAAAAGATTTTAGTCCAAAATTGACACAAAGTAGGGTGATTCAAATGATGGGGAAGGTTGGGCTGAGGGTAATGAGCAAAATGGAACAGAGAAATACATGATTTTGTTGTGACAAAGTATTTATGAGATCGCAAATAACAAGTTACTTACCTTTGATAATGCCTTATATGGTAGAGACTCTATAGCCACGAATTCCTTACATTTCAACATTGTCCAGGCATCAGACTGGATCTGGAAAATCTTGAGCACTACTCCTGCATGCTGGTAGGTGCGTCAAATGGTACTGCATCATAGGTGCGTTCTGCACCGGATATGACGTGCGTCGGGCCTAGATAGGCGCCAACACTGCACGCAGACTTCAGTTTGTGACTTTTTCCACCCCAGAAGTATGGAGCCATGACAGAAGGATGATGACCAGAATGGAGATTATTAGGGCCAACTAACACCTTTTTAGGTGGGGAACGTCAGTTCAAAGAATGGGGAGGATCGGTAAGAAATCTACGACCAGATACAATTCCTTACAGTTAAGGTGTTTATTAAGTAAGTAACTTGTTTTTCTGATAGAAGCTTCTAGGTGCAGATTCTTTCCCTCAGAATAGATAAGTAATACCTTCCCAGAGGTGAGACTGCGAACTGGCTTAAACCAAAAAGGCCTGGAGGACCGAATGGGCAACTGATAAGTCAGGCGGTAGTGTTTTGTAAACGTGTGCAGGGATGATCACGTAGAAGCCTGACAGATATCCAAGTCAGGGACTCCGCAAGCTAAAGCAGTATGCACAACATTGCCTTGGGTGGAGTGAGTACGCAGGTGTTGCTTGCTGGCCAAAGAGTAGCAGATCCTAATGCAGAGTACTGTCCATCTGGAGATGGTCTAGTGTCTACAATGCCTTCCCTTTCTTCGTTCAAGAACACTACAAAGAGTTGGTCGTCCACTTGATGCTCTTTGGTATGATCTATAAACAAGCATTTACAATGCAATGGTCTCGGCATTGTTAAACTTGGAGCTGTTGGCATTGCTCATGACATTATTCTTGTTTATGTTTTTAAAACATTTAAAGAAACGGCATTGTTATTTACAATGTCAATAGCTTAATCACTCTCCAATGCGAGACCTATTGCATTTGCACCCACACACAGAGCCACACACACAAATCCACCCACACACACAGAGCCACTCACATAGAGCAATCCACACACAAATAGAGCCACCCACAGAGCCACCTACACACACACACACACACAGAGCCTCCCACACACACACAGAGCCACCCACACACATACAGAGACACACACACACATCCACACACACAGCCACACACACAGAGCCACACATACATACACAGAGCCACATACACACACAGTGGCTTCCACAAACCTTCCAGCACCTGTGACGAGATTAGCAATAAATCATCATTTAACAGTGTTTAAGGCACGAGAAACGAAGGAGTTAAATGCCAACATCAGAAAGAAATAAAAAGAGACTGGGCCGACAACCAAGACAAATTACCCACATTGCGAGCATTCACGCAATTACAAAACAAATGCTGTGAGAAGCAACCGAGCTGTCAGAGCCTATGACCATTAGGATGAGTTCTCTGAAGAGCACCCGGCCCCGCTGGAGCAGCCGCTGAGCTGCTTGCTTCTCATGGCGTGCTGTCTGGTGGGCCTCGGGACCTAAGAGGGGAAGTGAAGGCATTGAACACCACCAGCCACTAGAAAACCCTTCATTTACCACAGCCGAGCAGCAATCGATTTGTTTAGGTTGATTGTGACATATTTTCGGAGGGGGGGTGGGGGCGGGGGGCATTTTTTTATACAGTGAAATCTGAGATTTTTTTAATCTAAGAATTACCTACAAACTGTGGGTGCCATTGCTTTTAAAATACAACAAAATTAAATTATAACACGCTTAGTTAATATTCCATTCAATCGATTTCACTTTTATTGCCCATTAGGGTCCTTTAGCGCGGGCCATGCCCAAGGAGTTAACACAGCGGAGCAAAAGAACATGTGTTAGTAAGTAGCAGGAGTGCAGCACAAGAGGAGTCGGAGCCATCGTATCTGCCCCTGTCTCGGTTTTAATTCTGCCAGGGTATGGTGTGCAGTAACCGCTGCAGCCTGGGCCCGCACTTCCGCTGATCCCAGTTTTCAATAATAGGTTAAGCGGTTGCTAAAATTATCTTTGTTTTGCACTCCAAGACCTGGGTCGCAACCTCAGTTAGAGACAGGAAATGGCTGCCGGGTCATGTACTGGTCAGAGAAGAAGACGGATTAGCAATGCTTCACCGCTCACTCCTTAACTGAAAATGAAAAGGGAATACGAGGTAAGGGCAGACACGCAATAAAACATTACCACCTACGGATGCCGCGTGGAAGGTGCCTGGATCACCCAGCATATTGTTGCCATTACGTGTGGCGGATGACGGCGGCGCATTCCAAGGCGCCATGTTTCTCCGAGGTCAAGCAGAAATGCCTCGGAGAAACGTAGCGTCATTTTCAGATTCGGGGGCGTGTTTTTCTTTCTCTCCTCTTGCCATTGGCTGGAATGTTTACATTCCAGAGGAGAGAAAGAAAGTAAAAAACACGCCCGGAATCCGAAAAAGACGGGGCTTAAATGGACAGACGCCCCTCTCCTCCAATGGCTGGCCTCCGTTTAGGAAGCCAGCCAATGGAGAAGAGGGGCGGGTTCAAGCCCCATACCTAAAAACATTAAATCTCGCGAGTGTGACTGCGCAAGCGCAGCCTTCGCTAGCTGAGACCTAAAAAGGATACAGCCTCTTAGGGTCCAGGTGGTGGATTCTCTCTTCCTGCTTGAAGGTATGAGGTGCAGCAAAGTCGGCAACATGATATTTTTGCCGACATGAAAGAGTGTCAAAACCTTTGGCATAAAAGAGGCACGTGTTTGGAGACCAGCTTGTCCAGGAAAAAGCTAATGTATGAAGGTTGAACAGAAAGAGCCTGTAGCTCGCTGATCTGCCTGGCCAATGTGTTGGCCACCAATAAAAACTGTCTTGAGTGTCAGGAGTCTGGGAGAACAACTATTCATGGGTTTAAAGAGGAACACATCAGGTAGGTCAAAACCAAATTATGGTCCCATTGGGGTCAGAATGAAAAGACTGGGAGGGAACATATGCTGAAAAAAAAGAGTGTCACAACAGGCGAATTAAAAAGGGACAGTTGGTCTGCCAACCGCAAAAAAGGCAAGATGGCCGAAAGATACCACTTACCAGTGCCCACAGCAAGTCCTTACCGGGCTGAAGACAAAGCAAACAACACCACTTCGGACAGTAGTGCAGAAAGTGAGTCAACATGTTCCCAGAACACCAAAACACAAACTTGTCGCAACAGCAGGCGTATATTGTTTTGCTGAAGGATGCCAGGCTGTCAGGATGATGTCACAGACTTCGGGAGGAAGATCAAAGACCCTCAACAGTCACCGCTCAATACCCACGCATGAAGGTGGAGTGTGCATAGGTTTGGGTGAAGAACCCTCCTCTGTTGTTGAGAAAGTAAAGCCTCCTGAAAGGGCAGCCTTATCAGAGGACAGTTGCATAAGCTCAGGAGTTCTGGATAGCATAATCTCCTCGCCCAATAAGGAGTCACCAGGATGATTTGGGCACATATGTTTCTAGGTTTTTTCAGAACTAAGGGGAGGAGAGGTATAGACAGAAGCCATATAGCAGTCCCATATCCAGCCTAGTTGGAATGCATATCCATGAGTCGCTTTGAAAACTCCAGCATGCAGAAGTGCTGACAATGCGTGTTCTGTGCGGTGGCGAATAGATCTAGCTAAGGTTCTTTCCAGTCCAGAAAGAGGCCTTTAGCCAGCACCGGATGCAGACGCCATTCAAGGTCTGCTAGGCATTGACGTCTGAGTTCGCCCGCCCTGGCATTTAGAGATCCGCCAGGTGCTGTACGACCAGGAAAACATCCTGACATTCCAGCTATGTCCAGAAGCACACCGCCTCCTGCCAGAGGGTTCACAACCTCATACTGCACTCCTTGTTGTAATACCACATAGCAATAGTATTGTATGTGAACACCTGCACCAGCTTCCCTTTGATGGAAGGAAGGAAAGTTTTCAATAGGAAGCAAATGGCACTCAGCTCAAGAAGACTGATGTGGAACGGAGTCTTTGTCAGAGACCAGAGGACTCTGATTTCCACTACTCCCAGAGGGCACACCAGCCAAGGCGTGATGCATCGGTCACTACCTTCAGCTGTGGGTGGGGAAGGGAGAGGGGTCTGCCATTGACCCAACTGCAGTCCTGTAACCACCACTACAAATAATTTGCAGCCTTCCTCGAAATTTGCAGCAGGTCAGAGAGATTCACCTGATGCTGTGCCCACTGTTACTTCAGATCCCACTGCAGAGTTTGCATATGCCATCAAGCGCATTTCACAAGTAGGATGCCATCAGACCCAGAAGTCTCAGAGTCAGTCTCATCGACATTCAAGACTGAGGTTAAAACATCGGGATCAAATCTGAATGCCCTGGACTCTCCTCCCTGGAGGCTATGTGTGGAATTGCACCAGGTCCAGAATGACTCAGATGAAAGGGAGAGTCTGGAAAGGAGTCAGGTGAGACTTTGACATGTTTATAGTAAACCCCAGCAAATGCAGGAGGAAGTCTTAGTCTGGAGGTGGGTGACCACTGCCTGGGGCGAACACGCCCTTAGCAACAGGTCATCGAGGTAGGGAAAACCCGGGACCCCTGACCTCTGCAGATGATCTGTAACCACCGCCATCACTTTCGTGAACAGCAGAAGGGCAATGGGGAGACCATAGGGCAGCACAGCATACTAAAAATGTTCCTGGCCCACAAAGAACTGCAGGTCTCGTACCATCCAGACTCCAAGGTTCAATGCAGACAGGACCTGCTCAAGTGTTAACGTCTTGAATTTTTCCTTCCTCACAAAGGTGTTGAGAGGGCGCAGATCTAAAATTGGGCAGAGGCCTCTGTCCATCTTGGGCACCAGAATGTAGCAACAATAGCAATCATGAACCATTTGGCACCCTTTTAATGGCTCCTTTGTCCAAAAGAGCCTGCACTTGCTGGTGCAACAAGGAGAGGTTGTCCTCAGTCTGCCAATCTGAGAACGGTGGCAGGAACGGTGGGGTTTCTGTGAATGGGAGCGCATAATCACACCAAACAATTAGGAGCACCCACTTGTTGGAAGTTATGGCTCGTCTTTGGTGCATGTGGTGCCTGATCCTGCCATAAACAGGTTGCTGTGTTGCTGCGAGGGCATATTACAAAGATTTGGAGGCTGCAACTTCTGGGGGTAGCAGACTGAGCAGATATCCGGCCTTGGGTGCAACATGACTTGTGGGAGGGAACAGCGGCCACAAAAGGACAAGGTAGTCTGCTGGCCGTGGTGGATGGGTGGAAAAGGACATGTCTGGTGGCCCTTAAGGGAGCCACGGAAAGAGCAAAAGGAAAAGTGTGGTTGGCATGGGTCCATGGTAAGACCCAGCAACCATGTGCTGACCCTACTATCCTTGGAACCCTAAAGTATCCAAGAAATGAAATATGTTGCTGACGTTTGTCAAATGACTGTCAGATACCTCGATCACAAGCTTACAATGTGTAGGAAAGTAGGATATTTTTTTATGGTTAAGCCCACTTTTTACCTGGTGTCAGTGTGTTATGATTGTAGTTTGCTGGGATCCTGCTAATCAGGACCCCAGCATCTGTGCTCTCTCTACCAAAATGGCATTGGCAAGTACTCCACAATTGGCTACTGTTGTAACCGTATACATCCCTAGTATATGGTACGAAAGTACCCAATGCATAAGTATCCAAGGGGTCTCCCATGAAGGGGGTCGGAAACCCAAGACTGCACTACCTGATCATAGGCCTTTGGTGAGTACATCTGCCTCCCACACCAGTGACCTTGAGGCAAATGGACTGGCAGCGCTTACTAAGGACCCATCTGCCACTGCCACATTTTTATACCCTCCGGGGTCGCTGACCTCTACCCTAAGTGGGCATCCCTCCCCGGCTCCATTTGCCAACTACTCGAACTCGACTGGCATTACCGCCTTGTGGTCTTTAGTTCAGCACCCTAGAGGGCAGCGCAGTCTGGACAACTATGCCCAGAGGAAAGTCCACCAGGGACAGTTCTGTGGCCTCCCTTTGGGCTAAAACAACTTCCTCCAAAATGAGCGGCAAGAAGGACCCGTCCACACAGCCCCCTGTGGCCCACCCACCTTCTCCATCACGCAGGAATGCTTAGATAAGTCGCTAGCAGACATCCGTCAGGAGATTGGCTCTTTAAAGAGAGAGTTTAATAGCTCCATCAACGATTTGCGAAGGGACATATCAACAGTGGGGGATCAGGTGGATGACATGGAACACACCGTCGACTCCCGGGCAAAGGATCAGGAAGACCTCTGGAAAAGGGTCAATGCGTTGGAAGCACAACATATCAAACTGTAGGCCAGGCAGGAAGACCTGGAGAATGGGGGACGACGCAACAACCTGCGCAACAGAGGAATCCCGCGCGGATATTGTGCTTCGCAGCCACACTGTGCAGATCTCCCAGAATCTCTCCCCGCTGACTCTGAAGAAGCGACGGGACATTAAGCCAGTGACTGAGCACTTGCACAATCAGGGGATCAAATATCAATGTACCCATCCATTCAGTTTGCTTTTCTCCATGAAAGCAAATTATGGTCCTCGACCTCCCAGGGGCCTCCCCTAGCAGAGAGACCTCACTCTCACCTTCTACACATCTGGGCTCCTGGCGACCGAATGGTATACAGTCTAGCGACAAAGGCGCAACCGCAAAAACAAGGCTGCGCAAGACTCACACCCTAGGAAGGCAGACATTACTGTGCATCTATAAAAGATGAAAATGGAGCACTCTCACTCCTCGGCTGAGGAAAACTGATATAATCAATAAGCAGCTTATGTCCATGTCTCACATATGAACTGCTTTTGGCACTCACTGGCCCACCAAATATCAGCCTACTTGGCAGGGCTCAGAGTTCGGGCTCAAAATACTTTTAAAAAAAATCCCACTTGCCTTCTTTTCCATTACAGGTTTGACTTGCCACAGAGTTTGATCTCTTAAGTTGCTCCTGGCCTCCCGCCCCCTACACTGTGCTTTCCTCCATTGAGAGTGACACCTCGTTAGGGTCTGGATATCTTCCCCTGACCCGTAATGGAGAGCTTTGCAAGATTGGGCCCTGTTGGCCCCTTTAGTTACCCCCTGCACATTCCCACAACTATGCCCTCTCTGTTCGGTATCTACATTACTTCTGCGGCCTTTACTGTATTTTGGCAGTGCAGAGAGAGGGTGGCCCTCGATCAAATGACATGTACAAGAGGATTGCCCGCCTCCCTAGAAGTGCACTGATAGTCCCACCCATTACATGGGTACCACACATGATCTGAAACTGCTCTTCCTTAATGTCTGGGTTCTCAAATCCCCTAGCAAACAGCGCCAGGTTTGGCGCTCTCCCATACAACACAACCCCGATGTTATTCTTTGCACCAGCTTTGAATCGACTGCCACTGCCTGGCTCACCCTAGATACCCGCTCCAACTCTGGGTGTGAACCGATTCAAAGACCTAGGTGTCACTATTCTTTGTAAGAGGGGATTTTACACCAAAGCTGTTAAATTCACTAGGGACCCAGGCGGGCGTTTCCTCACTTTAACAGTGGAAAGAGGCAGGGACACATTAACGTTCCTTAATTTCTATGCCCTGGAACCAGGCGCAGGATGCATTCATACAACAGACCCTCTCAGAACAACTACGGCTTGTTAGAGGCGATATGGATAGTCAGGAAAGAGCTTCAGGATGCAGGTTTGGTTGATGCTTGGTGATACTTACACCCCGCAACAAAGGATTACACCTTTTACTCACATGTACACTTATCGTACTCCCGCATTGAGAGTTTGTCACCTCTTCCCTACTGAATGACCTTGCACCTGCATACATTTCTGATATTTCCATTTCAGAACACACGCATGTTGAGTGTACATGGACACTGCGGGTTGGATCTACTAGCGTTTCCCCCGCAATGGCGCCTCCCCCCCTCCGCTCCAGAGACCCTGTTGACAGGGCAGCTATAAAAGATGCTACCACTGAATAGTTTGTGCCTAATTCATTGATCGACACTACCCTCCACGCACTTAGAATGGGTTTAAAGCCACTATTCGCGGAGTGATGTCCTCCATCTCCATAGCCAGGGCTCGAGAGGCGCGCCTATCTGAAGCAAAGCTCAAAGATGACATCCTCTCCCTAGAGCACATGGATGAGCAGCGTCCAACACTGAGAGCAAAGCGACAACTGGCTATTCTAAGGGGCCAGCCTCGGGCACATCAGGTCAACTAGGTGGAGCGCTCCCTCCTCGCCCTAAAACAAAAATATTATGAGGATGGGGACAAGGTAAGTTCTCTACTGGCACAAAGGTTGAGCTACAAAAATGCTAGGTCCCACACTGCCAAAATCTACACCAGGGGAGTCTACTTGGGCTATAAGGGCAGCGGACAAGCAAGAGGCTTTTTAGGCCTTCTACCAACCTCCTTATTACTCTGGGGGAGAGGATACAACTAAGATAGAGTACCTTCAGAACTGTCCTCGGCAATCAATACACCGCTTTATGACCCGAGACCTGGAAGAACTCTTCTCGGTTGCCGAGCTCCGCAGAGCCCTCCAAGAACTTCCCAAGGGCAAAAAACCCTGTCCCAGACGGCCTTACCCTGGCCTTCTACATTTTCTTCTTGCCACAACTTCAAGAGCACCTGCTCACGCTCTTAAACTCATTCACTCATGCCAGAGTCCTCACACCTACTATGTCTAATGACAAAATTACACTTGTTCCCAAGCCAAGCAAGGACCCTTCACTCTTGTCATCATATCGCCCAATTTCCCTTTTTAATACTGGTGCAAAGCTTTACACTAAGATGTTGGCCAACCGCCTAGAAACCCTCCTACCCGGGTTCATAGATCCCGACCAGGTCAGGTTCATACGGCACTGGCAGGGAATGGAAAATGTACGACGCCTCGCTCACCTAGTCAAAAAGGCCCAACGGCATGCTATCCCTGCCCTTTTCCTCTCCATTGATGCCAAGAAGGCTTTTGACTGGGTGAGTTGGGCCTTCCTGCGAGCAGTCCTCCCGAAAACAGGACTAGGCTCAGTCATGGTCAGAAAGATCATGGCCTCATAATCGACATCCACCGCCTCCATTCGAATTGATGGCCAGACAACTCGCTCCTTCCATCTGTTACGGGGCACCCAGTAGGATTTCCCCCTGTCCCCCATGTTGTTTGACCTCACGGTGAAGCCACTTGCTATCCATCTACATTGATCAACCGACATAAGGGGTATCCCTTTTGGGGGACAAGACCACAATGTACTGCTGTACACAGATGAGTTTCTTCGAGCCCTGACAGAACTAGACACTTCCCTTCCTGCTGTAGCGAAGGCGCTACAGACCTATGAATATGTATGTATCTGGGTACAAGATTAACCTGGCAAAGTCACAGGCACTCAACCTCACTCTTCCGAAGAGCGACTCCACCGTCTACAGGCGTTCACCCCCATTCCAGTGGTCCTCTCACTCTATTCGATACTTAGGCCTTACAATAACGAACTCTATGGCCACTTGGACACAGGCTAACTGGCCACGCTAACATAAGCGATACTTGAAGACCTTCAGAGCAGGAGACCGCTCCACATATCTTGGGAAGGTCGCATCAATGTGGTAAAAATGAACGTCTTCCCCCGGCTCCTATATATATTCCAGTCTTGCCCACCCATCCCCACTGACAATATCACTGGACTGCAGGGGGACCTTTGCTCGTTCATCTGGAAGGGGAGACACTCCCTTGTTTCCACTGCACTCCTTGAGCTCCTGAGGAGCCAGGCTACGCTTGGCTGCCCAAATCTCCAGGATCATTATTGGGCCACCCCCTGCGCTACATCTCTGAATGGGTGGTAGGAGAGAGCGAGAAACACTGGTACACATGAACTGAGCTTTCACTTGTTGATTGCTTTGAGACCTCTCCTGGCTTCCAAAGCAACATCACCAGCGCAGTGCCTATATTGCTACCCCAACACATTCAGTACTGGAGATTTGGGACAAATTGGCTAGTGGAAAGAGCCCAACTACTTTCCCGTCCCCGAACACTCCAACGGCGCGGAACCCCAACTTCACTCCCGCCCTTCCCCAGGATTCCTTCCCCGTGGTCCAGGGTGAGGACAGACTCCTACAGGACCTATTTCAGGGCCTGCCAGTCAAGCCATTCGACCTGTGTAAGAAAGAATTTCACCTCCACTCTACCAATGCAGAGGCTGTGTTCCACCCCCTTCGAACAGCCAGTGCGCAGTTTTGAGGGAACCCGCAGTCTGGTGTCCAAGACATACAATGTTCTTCAACAATCCCGCCTTCTCTCCCACTATCCATACTTTTGGAAATAGGCCCCGGACAACGCTCCTGACATCACTCAGAAACAGTGGGAGCTGCTCTGGAAAGAGATTCTGCGTACACATAGAAGCATCTCTCAGCAAGAGGCAGCCTATAAGGTAACGCTCCAATGGCACTGCACCCCAGCCTGTTTCCACTCCATGTTCCCTGTGAGCTACTCCATGAGTTGGCGATGTGGAGAACAGAAGGGGGACTATCACCACATATGGAGGGTATGCCCTTCTCTAACCTTTTTTTGAAGGAGATCTTGAGTCACATCCAGGGCACCTTGGGCTATCCTTCAACAGCATATTATCACACAATCATTTTGGGTATCCGCCCCACATCACTGGCCGCTATGACTCACAGGGACTGGTATCTCATACTTCATATGACGGTTGCAGCTATGCAGCTTATAGCTCGAGCTTGGAGGTCTCCCTTAGCCCCTGCAACAGAATCATGGTTTACACAACTCTGGCACATAATTGATATGAAGCAGATCACACACCAACTGTCTCACACAGATAAAAGGTTCCTGCGCCTCTGGACGCCTCTTATTGACTACATGTCCTGCTTCGAATACTCATGCTTCCAACCCCCCCACACTGCATACTCGTCACATGTGAAACACACCAGGACAAAGGAGAGTTCCCTCCTGCCTCCCCTTTGGGGCCTAGTAGTGTGAAATGATACAGAAATGTGCTACCCCCTACCCTTTTGCGATTCTGCACGGTAGGGAGATAAGCTAGAGACCCCCTGACCTTCCCTGATGCACCCTCCCCACCGGTCCAAGTTTGTTTGTTATTTTTATTCTTCAACCAGGCATGCACCGATATCAAAGCAGCACGCCCTGTCCTCTTTCCCTCTGTCTCTCCTGGTTTCTTCACCAGGAATACATTCAGTAAACCATGGGCAACAATTTTCCAGGGGTTTGGACAGCTTCAGTGCATTACTAGCATATTTTCTTTCGTCAGTTGCTAATACTATGCCAATACTTGCGGATTGCTTTTTCAACTGCATAAGTGTTGTAATGTTTTTGAAAGAAATTAATAAACCGATTTTGAGCCCAAAAACAATTGAACGTGTACTTTTACATATTCCAACGGTAAAAATCCTTAATTGTCATTTTTACTGTGGAAAGGCTAGTAGCCCCATTGGAAAGTACAGAGTCAAAGGCTGGCACACCAGATCTGCTAACTTCTGAAAGGAATTACTAAGGTTGACACTGGTTGGTATCAAAAGAATCAGTGCATTAAATCTGATTTAATGGTTAAATCGAATTTATTATTACTGGTGGGCTAAGTTCAACTTTAGAAGTTACCACTTTAGTTGCTCAAGGTTTCCACTGCCCATTTACTGATGTACACTGGATTTGTTCTGCAGACAGCTTTCTGCCCTCCTGGGGAGACATGCGAATGACTCCCAAGAAAGGACACAATAGGGGCCTTCATGGGAAAGAAGCGTTCCCTCATTATGCTATGGGATTTATAGATCGCATGGTAACCCGAAGGCATCCCAGTGCTAGGAGGGAGAGACTGTACAGCAAGACAGATATCAGTAAGATAATTCGTCTGAGAGGTCAAGACTGAAAGAGCCAGGTTTTGATGGCTTTACGAAAGCAAAGCTAAAAGTCCAAATTCCTAATGGCCAAGGAAAGAGAATTCCAGAGCTTTGCAACATTAAAGCTAAAGGAGCGTCCTTAACTAATGGAACAGTGACCAAATGCAGGTTGGAGAAGCGGAGTGCCCTATTGGGGACATAATGGGTAACAAGCTGTTGAAGGAAGGGAGGGCCTTTCCCATGAAGGGCTCTATGGGCAATGAACAGGGACTTCTATTCAATTCTTTGAGCAATTGGGAGCCAATACTGATCCCTCAACCCCTGCCGACCTGACTGGGACCTGGGAATGTCCAGAAGTATATATGCAGCCACATTTTGTACCACTTGAAGTTTCTGAATGGCAACCTTTGGGGGAAGCCAGGTACAAAGAGTCACCATTGTCCAGGCGAGAGAGAATTAATGCCTGGGCTACCACCCGCCTCAAAGTATGGGGGAGCAGAGGCAATATCTTGCGTAGCATCCGCAACAGACCAAAACAGCTCACTGATATTTTAATGGCCTCAGCTATTTGTATTTTACAGTATTTGTAGAGCGCAACATTCATCCCAAGGGTCATCACGGTGCTAGGACAGAAGGCAATGTAGTGAGGGGAGGAGCAGGTTATTCCAAGTTAAAACAGTTATGAGGTCAATATCTGGGGAACAGGAAAGTTTTTTGCTTCTTTCTGAAAAGCATATCGTCATCTGTCAGGCGCAAGTCAAGTGGGAGGATGTTCCAAAGAACCTCAGCTGATTTAGAAAAGGATTGGTCACCCATCCTGACTTTGGTCGTTCGTTTGATCCTTGCAAGGGCCTGATGGCGCGATCTCAGGTTGCGTAGTGGGACGTGGAATTCTATTTTATCTCGTAGTATGTATGGACCTGTCAGCATCATCATCATAAATCTTTATACGATTGTTACATCATGAAAGATACACTACAACAACAAAAAAGAAAAAAAAAGAAATAAAAGAAAATACAGGTTAAAATAGAACAGACACAGAGTCGGAAATCCTTGTAAATATTAAAATGTCTCTAAATGGGTCCAGCCCAAGAGATCACTACAAAAACATGAATAACCAACATAGCGATCTTTCCTAACTTAATAAAAAATGATGAAAACTAGAAATAGCAGGGCGACTTATACAATTAAATATCTAGAGTAGGGCGATCTGGAGGAATAATCCTATTCTCAATAAATCTGCGTATGGCCCAGGACCAGCTAAGAAATTTGGCCATTGCGATAACTATGTCCTCTCGAGTGTTGGTTCTCAAGATACGCATGGCTGTTTTATGCAATTTAGTACCTAAATTAGAACAAATCGGCTTAAGCCATTTATGCCTAGGATGAGCAAAGGCAGGACACACAAACAAAACGTGAGTGGTTGACTCTTCCTGTGTTATACAAATGGGACAATATCTGTCGTGACCACCCTTCCACTTGTACCTATAAGAATTGAGAGGGAGAGACCCCACTCTAAATTGATGATATAGTTTGCGGTCATCTGGTCTGGAAATGAAATTCCAGTAAGGTTCAAAGCTGCTTATATGCTTGTGGTCCATAAAAAGGCCACATAGTGAACTGCTGTTTGTCACTGACCATAGTTTCCTAAACCTGGATTCCCAGTATAGCGCTTTGAAATCTAATTTGCTAGGAAATTGATTGCCCCTAGGATCTAACCATAGGTGGCCCAGCCCCATATCAAACAACCCACTTTTAATATATTGAAGCCAGACTATTCTCCTGTGTTTGTCTAGGTCCTTAATATACCAGATTGCGTTGGCATAAGATAGTAGCTCAGGTGTAGTCCACAGTCTTCTCCAGTAGGAGAGAGGTCTAAATCCAGCGTCAACGTCGAACGCCCTACAACCCAAGTCTAGCAATAAAGGCTGAATGGGTGTTGACTGGGGAAGGGCGGTCAATGAGCGCAAAAATTTGTTTTGGGCTTTAACTAAAGACGATAAATTGTCAAAGCCCCATATCTCCGCCCCGTATATAATTGATGCTTTTACTTTCCCTTTATACAGGGCAATGGCAGGCCTGACCGATTTTGTATAGGAAGCTCTATGTTCTTTCAATAAGGCGCCAGCTAGTTAGTTGTGTTTGAGTACAAGTAAATCTAAATGTGGCTTCCAGGTCAACCTTCTGCCCATGGTGATCCCCAAATATGTAAATGTGTCAGTTTGTTCTAGTGGGATATCATTCATTGACACTTACTCTTAATTATTTTGTTTTTATGCATCACCATATACTTAGTCTTGTCAACATTAATAGCCAGATCGTAATTATTACAAAAGACCATAAATCTATCTAAGGCCCGCTGCAGACCTGATTGTGTTTTGGACAATATAAGCGTATCGTCTGCAAACCTAAGAAGTGGGACCGTAGAGCCATCTAATGAAGGAGCATCGGTTGGATAATTTGCAAAGTAGGAAATAACCCTGTTTATAAACAAGGAGTACAGTGTCGGTGCTAAAACGCACCCCTGCCTTACGCCCCTATTTACAGGGAACTTGTCAGTTAGCTCACCCTGTTGTCCCCATCTAACTTGTGCATAGTTAGAAGTATGGAGTTTAACAATAAGGGATAGGAGCGCCAGAGGCATACCTGCCTCCTTAAGAGAATCCCACAACTTGCTACGGGGGACTAAATCAAAAGCAGATTTTAAATCTACAAAAGTTGCAAACAAAGTCCCCACCGATAAAATAACCGTTCTCCAATAAATCATTATGAACCTAAATACCAGGTCAATTGTGCTTACATGTGACCGAAAGCCAGCTTGATAGATAGATAATACCTGAAACTCATCGATCCATTCATTAACCCTACCTAATATGGTCCTAGCCACTATTTTTTTAAGAGAGTCGATTAGACTAATAGGTCTATAATTGCAGGGACAGGAACGATCTCTCTTTTAAAAAATCCTACTGTTGCTGTATGGACCTGTCTTATATAAAGTTCTGTGTGCGTAGCTGAGGAGCTTAAATTTGACTCTTTGACGTACCGGCAGCCAGTGTAGCTCCTGCATACAGTAGGATGCTGAGCTATATTTGTTTTTGTTACAAATCAATTCAGCGGCCGCATTCAGGACTGCCTGTAGTCAAGAGAAAAGGTAATCGTCCATACCAACGTAAAGTGCATTTACGTAGTCTAACCGGCTCAGAAAGAGAGGCTGTGTCACCGTTTTTCGGCAGTTCAGTAGAATTTTGGAGAAAAGTCTCCTGAAAAGTTTCAGGGTGGCGAAACCGTTACCACACAGCGTGCGGACCTGATCTAGCATGGATAGGGTATCGTCAAAAATGATGCCCAGAATTTTTGCGGCATGCTTAGGTTCTGGGGCGGTGCCTAGCGCTTGGGGCCACCAGCTGTTGTCCCAAATTGTGTGGGCGCCCCCAAAGAGCAGAATCTCCGACTTACCGGCATTTAATTTTAAGCAATGTTCAGTCATCCAGCCAGAGATTTCAGAGAGGCAGTTAATTAAATTGCTCTTGGTATCGATATTGGTCAAATTATCCGTCAGGGTGATCATCAATTGCGTGTCATCCGCGTATGAGCAGATATCAAAACCCCATTTCCTACTGTTTGCCAGGGAAGAGACATACGCTTTAAACAGGGTAGGGCTCAGTGAGGCTCCCTGTGGAACTCCATATTTAATGCTTTTAGAAGAGGAAGAACAAGATCCCATTTGAATTTTTTGGGTTTGATTTTCAAGAAAAGATGCGAATCACGACAAGGCTTTTGAACATATTCCTTTTTCGTGGAGGATTCTTAATTTATTATGAGATACGGTGTCAAAAGCTGCAGTGAGATCCAGAAGGATCAGAGCTATGGCTCTGCCTTGATCGACTGGGGATCTGATATCATCACATACAGCAAGCAAGGTGGCCTCAGTGCTGTTATTAGCCCTAAAGCCTGTCTGTGAGGGGTCCAGTAATTTGTTAGCTTCCAGGAAAGTGGTGAGCTGTGTATTGACCAGGCACTCCAGAACCTTGGATAAGTATGGAAGTTGGGAAATCGGTCTGTAGTTTGCTGGGTCATGAATTTGGAGACCTGATTTGTTTAATAGAGGGAAGACCACTGTTTCCTTCCAAGTGTCCGGGAAGGTGGCTAGCTCTAGGGATTGATTTAAAGCTTTGGTAACGTGGGAACATAAAACTGACCCTAGTTGGGAAAAGATCAAATGTGGACAGGGATCGAGTGGGGAGCCTGCCCTGACCTCAATCATATGTTTGGCTACTTGTTCTTCTGAAAAAGGGGTCAGAGAGGCCAGGTGGACCTGAGCTAAGGGATGGGGAGCCATATTTTCCCAATCTTTTAAATCATCCTCTGGAAGATTGTTGAAGGATGCATAGATTTTGGTCACTTTGTCTGTGAAAACTTTATTGAGTAATTCACAGTTCTCAGTTGTGGGTGCCATGGTTTGGAACAGACTAGCGGGCTTGCAAAGTTCTCGGATTACTTTGTAAAGTTCTTTAGATGAGTAAACATTGTCTCCAATCCTTTTTGTGTAATAATTTTGATTTAGCATTTTTTAGAGCACAGTGATAGCTCTTTTGTTCGGCTAGATAGTTTAATCTATCTTTGCTGTCGTTTGACAGTCTCCGTTTATGTTCCAGGATTCAACACTTTCGTTTCATTAGTTTAAGTTCCGGTGAATACCATTTTTCAGATTGGGTTTTCTTAGCAGGTTTACTATTGAGTATGGGGGCACATTTATTTAATGTTCTCTCACTCTCCTGTTGTAGATGTTCGACTATTGTATGAACAGAGTTGGAGTAAGGTGGAGCCGGGACGTAATAGGAAAAGTGTGAGGAGAATGACTCCAGGTAGATTTGCTTCCAGGCACTTTTTTCCGGTTGATGCACTATTTGTGCCTTAGGTGATTTGTCCAATAAACTGATATGGAAAGGGATTAAGAAATGATCGTTCAGTCCAAGGCAATGGTTTAATCTCTTAAACATTAATGGTGTTTATATTGAGAATAGCAAATCAAGCGTATGACCGGCCACATGGGTTGGTTTTGTGATCTGTTGGGTTAGTTGCATTATGGCCATATCGTTTGAGATGTTTGGCCCCTAGGTTAGTAGAGTTTTCATAATGAATATTGAAGTCGCCTATAACCAAGAAATGGTTGTGTTTTAGGCAGAGGGGGAAAAGTTGTGACAGTAGCTTAGCACTAAAATCAGAATGGTGGCCAGGAGGATTATAGATGACAGCCCCTTCAAATAATTTGTATTCTTCTTTGGTCACTGAGAATGCTAAGATCTCATGTGTACCTATTTGAGTAACTGTCATAGGGATGCAGGTGAGGTAATCTTTAAATAGAATAGCTGTACCATCACCTTTCTTTCTCTTTCTGTCTAATTTTAGTATTTTATACCCAAGTGGTGGGGCAGAGACGATGTCAGGAGTATTACTGTCGTCTAGCCACGTTTCGGTAACAAAAGCCAAGTCTGGGTTTCACTCATCAAGCAGTTCCCAAATCTCAGTACTGTGTTTGGGAAGTGATCTGGAGTTAAAGTAAATACAGTTCAGTGACAAGGTATTAGTATTAGGGTCTGAGTTTTTCTCTGAGTAATGGTCAGAGGCATCCGGACTTCCCCATTTGCAGTGAAGGCATGAATATGGGCCTTCCAGCTCAGCAGGGGATGCTTTTACGCAGCCCATTTTTTCCCCTCCTCTATCTGCCAAGTGCAGAAGCCTTTTTCTTCAGTATGAAAGAGATGGCGTTAAAGAGCCAAGGTTCATTGCCCCTGGGCCCGTTCGGGGGTAGACGGGCTTGCCTCTGGCGCGCTGCGCGCACCCACTGCGCGTCCGGAGTAGCATCGGGTTTAAATACCCTCGAGGCTCCCGCCACTAGCCCGGCAAGCTGCCGGAAGTGGGAGTGGCCTCGAGAGGGAAGGACTAAACTTCTCTGCTCAAACGGCAGTAAAAAATCCGCGGCAGACCGGAAGTGTAGTGACGATCCCTAACTGAGATGTGCAAAGAACACTGTGTGTGTGCAAAAGACGCATGAGCAGTCCCCCAATTATCAATAACAGGTGAGTGCCACCCCAATATTAAAACAAGATCGTCAGTGTGTCATCAATCTACATTCCCAGACCTTTTATAATGTACTTATGAGCCGGGGCGGACCCAGGAGGGTAGGCCAGTCCAAATCATATTGGGTTGGGGACAAATTCCAGAGAATTACTCATTTGGTTTTAGCTCCATTGAGTTGAAGACTGGATTGATTCATACAGCTGGCAATCCGCTCCCAGCAAAGTCCAAGATTGACTGGGGGCAGATTGGAACCAGGCGTAAGTGACAACACTAACTGGGTGTCATCCGAGTAGGAAACTTTAGACATCCCAAAAGGAGCTACAATGTCCACCAATGGTTGCTGGTAGATGTTAAATAATGTGGGGCTGAGTGAGGACCTCAGTGGGACCCCACAAGTGACATGCAAGATATTTGATGCGCAGTCGTTGTCAAAGACCTGAAATGTGCGCCCCTTCAGAAAGGAAGTGACCCAGTCCAGGGCTTTTCTTGTGACACCAGCATTACCAACCCTATCCGGAAATATGGGGTGGTCAACAGTGTCGAAGGTTGCCCTGAGATCCAGGAGTACGATAACCACCAATGCCCCTAGATTAATTCTCTTTTTGGACTCTTCCACCACCACCAATAAGGGCAATCTCAGCTGGTTGCCACATGTACTTCTAACCAACCACATTGACACTTACCTAAGTATTCTTGGAAAAAGTATTTTAGTGTCCAATTTGTTGACTTTGCCAAGTCTTGTTTGTGGTTGAGTGAAATTGCACTGATTTATTATTTCTAGTAAAAGCTACATCTCCAGAACTCTCCTGTAGATCTTTTTCATTTTAGCATCTAAATTCTTACAAAAATACAACCTATTTTTATAAATTGGTGTGGGATTTCTTAAGTGTCATGTCAATTCCTTCGTCAATTGATTTGGTGGTTTAAATGCTTAACACGTGTTCCTCTGTGTAAGTCTTGCTGGTAAGTGCCACAGCTATCCATGGGTGAACTCTAAGTTTTACAGACATAACCGACTGGTCCTAAAGGGGTTGGTAAGTGTTTTACAAGCTGAGGTCGCACAAGTATACCATATATACACCCCATTTCCTCACACTGTACCTAGAGGTGGGATCCAGAACTTATGTTTAGCAGTACCATACGACTGTTGAAGGTAAAACATCTGAGAAGCCACATGGGTACACACCTAGGAAAGAAGTCCTTGTGTTTTCCAAGTAGTTGGGGAGTTCCATAGTCTGCAGACATTGTTTCCCAGGTGTTGCTGAACATTTAAACGAGTTTTAAAAGTTGACATAAAGTTTCAAAAATTTTGAAAGAGTCAGGTTTTTGAAAAAGTTCTGAACGTCACAGTGTGCAGGGGAAACATGGAGCTTGACATGGCCAATCTGTCCACCCTCAAAAGGAAGGATCTGATGGAGTTGAGTAAGGACAGAAGGATCACTGTGGGAACTAAGTCAGAGAGAGAGGATCTGGTGAAGGCCCTCCAGACTTGGGAGGAAGCCTATAGAGCCCCACCAGCACTGGAAAAGGAGATAACCAACGGTAGAGTGGGGAAGACTAAAAAGGAGTGGAGGAGGATGCCCTCCACCTCAACACCAGGCCAAGAGCACACTCTTCAGCAGCAGTGTGGGGAGCTCACCTCACACAGTAGCAGGAGATCCGTTCAAGAAGAAGTGACAAGCCTGAAGCTGGGGAAGAGAGCCCTGGCCCTGGAAGAATGGAAGCTGGCCCTTGAAGAAAGAACAGCCAAGCTGGACATGAAGCCCAAAGAGAATGGTGGCAGCAACAGAGAGTGAAGTAACTGACAGAGGGGGCTCAAGCCAGATTGTCCAAAGGTATAGTCCCTAGCTTTGTACCAGGGGATGACAGACAACTGTCTGGCCTCATATGAAAGAGCTCTCAAAATGAGGAAGGTGAGTACACAAGACTAGGGAACACTACTATGGGAGTTGGTTCAAGTAGTTGGTAGGGATAAACTGCTTACACTTGACGATGAAGGTAGCACTTGTCGAGTTGTTTGGTCTCACTCTTGAGGAGTAAAGACAAAAATGTAGGGCATCACACAAGGGGGCAACACAATCCTGAGCTGACTTTGAAGATACATCAGTAAAGGCACTGGATGGTTGGGGTAAAAGGTAACCAGGTAAGTATCTTTGAAGGGTTCTATAATGTGATGGTGAAGGAGCACATCCTCACAAATCGCACTTCTGGAAAGTTAAACCAACATCTAGAAGACTCTAAGTTAATTAGCCCCAGAGAGCTGGGCAAGATAGCTGATGAGTGTGTTAGGACAAGAGTACCCAAGAAGACTCAAAGGGGTGATCCAAAGAAGGGGGTTAGGCCCACAGAAGGGAAAGAATGAAGGTAGTAAACTTACCAAAAAGGTTCCCTCAGAGCCCCAGAACCCTAAGGAGGGGTCAAAACCTAGCCAACCTCTAGCAAGCAGAGTAGTGGGGACCCACGTCTAAAGAAAGTCTTAGACAACAGGTTGTGTTTTGACTGCAAGACGCCAGGGCACAACGAAAGAGATGCAGTGTGTCCCAAGAGAAAGGTCACCGGGGTGGCTAGTGTAGCCTTTGTGGAGGACACGTCAGATGAGGAGGTTCTACTAGATTTCAACTGGGAGAAGGGTCCAGATGGTGAGCTAGTGATCATTGGGGAGGGTGGGAGTAGTCACTTCCATCACCTCAAGGTGAATGGGATCCCAACCACTGCACTAAGACACACAGGTGCCAGTAACAACATAGGGGTGGGCAGGTTAGTGTCCTAGATCTGCATGTGCCAGGAGATGTAAAGAGAGTTGGGTTACCCTTAGTGGAGGTCACAGACCACGCTGTGGCCTTAGTGCCCCTAGAGCTAGTGGGTACCCTTTGCAGGCATAGGGTGGTATTCAGTTCTAACCTCCCCCTAGATGGTCTCTAAAGGTTGGTCTGAGCCCAGAGGTGGCAGCCGCCCAGGGCGCTGCCAGTCCTTAAGATCCGGGAGGTCCTGTACATAGAGTTTTTTTTTTAACTTTATTTACCAGTTTCTCAAGTACAACATTGAATATATTAATAAAACATTGCTTATTTGCATTACACAATGTGAAATCTGGACTCAAAGGAAGTATATCCCCACCGTCCGTCACATTTGACAACTATTCCAAACTGCGATAGCATATCAGCCGTTATTCTCCAACCCACCTGCCCTCTCCCTCAAGCCCGTCTCAAACTCCGCGAAAAAACCTGCAAGGTAGCGTCTATGAACACAGATGTCTGGATTATTCTAACCCCGTGCGTGGTCTTGTTCAGCCCACACCCACTGGGACAATCCCCTTGTTCCTGTTGTGAAGTGTTTAAGGACTGCGGTGTGTCTGCATAGTTTTTGAGGGGACCCCAAATATCTTTTGGACGGGAAGCTCTAGGTAAGGTACTGCAAAACAGTTCACTGTTGGTATTGCAGTATGTAAGACTGCCTAATCAAGTCTGCAACGCAGGAGCTACCTTTGTCCCCCACATCAGCGCGATCTTTGTCAACAATAACCCCAAGGCAATGAATTTTCGGAAGTCCTTCGGAAAGTTGACCACATACCCCATTAATGCGACCTCTGGCGTGGGTGTAATATCCATTTCTACCATGTTTCCCAAGACTCTAAATATTTCTTCCCAGTATGCTTTAATTTTGCCGTAGTTCCAAGTGAGATGTGAAAAATCTGCATGCGGGGCCCCGCATTTCAAACAAAAGTGGGATCTAGTCGGGTCTATCTTATGAAGTTTCTCTTGAGTGACATGCAGCCTACGTAAAAAAATTGAATGGATTAGTTTATGGCGGCCGTTCAAGGAAATTTCCTTTAGTCTGCATACAGCATGCAGTCCATTGGTCGTCTAGGATTGGATGTCCCAGATCAACCTCCCATTTCTCCCGAACTTTGGTGTCATCAAGTGGGATGAGGTCAGCACAAGCTTGGTATAGTTTGGAAGTGAGATGTTCTCCCCCCTTACACTCAATAACTGTGGAGAGTGGCACAAATGGGTCTGGCTCAAGTGGGAAATTTGGCAGCAGCGGTCCCATCGCTGAACGTACCCGGTTAAGAATAAACTTGTCCACTAACGTTGCCTCCTTGAATTTCTCCTCTTCAGACATAGAGAAAAATTGCCCGCCAGTAAACAAACCTCCGGCTTTACCAATGTCGTATTTGGAGAGCGTTTTCTGCACCAGTAATTCGCCGGTGATTGGGATCCAATTCGTATTAATTATCAGAATGCTGATCCGTTTTTTTCCAGGCCCAGCCGGTGGTTGAAACAGTTTGTATGTCCTTGGGGTCACAGGGTAAGCCTTGAGGGAGCACCGTGTTTAAAGAGCCTGGGAGGACAAAATCAGCCTCCGGACGTAGGTACGGGATTCTGGCATCAGGATGAAACCAGGAGTGTGCGTAGCTGCACTGGGCGACCAAATTATATAGCTGAAGATTGGGTGCCCCAAATCCGCCTCTACCATAAGGAAGCGTCATAACCTCCAACGGGCTCTGGGTCTCTTGCCACCCCAGGTAAGCCTAATAAGGTGAATGCTTAATGTCAAGAAGAAACTATTGGGAAGCGATATTGGGATGTTATTAAACAGATAGAGAAATTTCGGAAGGATGACCATTTTAATTAAAGCGACTCGGCCGGCAATCGACAGGGGGAGTCACAGACATTTTTCAACCTGTTCCTCTAGTTTATGCATCGCCTGGCTGTAATTCAGTCGGATTATTTGGTCAGTATCCAGATGTATATATATGTTGCAAGATATTTTGTCGAATCATCGCACCATTCCAGGGGAAACTCGCAATTCCATTGTGAAGTAAGGACAAATAACTGACTTGTGCCAATTTATTCCCAGACCCGAGAAGCGCCCAAACCTAATGATTTCCCTAATCAAAGGTTTGAGGTTCGCCTGTGGGTCCCAAACATACAAGATGACATCGTCCGCATATAGGGAGACCAGCAGACGGCCCATGTGAAACTGGATTCCTCTCTGCAGATGTCGCTCCTGAAAATGTCGGACCAGGGGGTCCATTGGCAAACTGAACAAAAGCAGTGATAAACGGACAGCCTTGCCTGGAGGAGCGAGACACAGTGCCATTGAGACGGATCCTGGCCGTCGGGCCCCGATATAAGAGAGCAGTGAGATTGATGAATCCCTTGGGCATACCCATCCTGCGCATTATACAAAGAAAAAACGGCCATTCCAAGGAACCAAAAGCCTTCTCGGAGTCTAGAAGGATTGCCGCGACTGGGATCTCAGGATTAATTCTGTGCAGTACTGCAAATAGCGTCCTTAAATTTAGGGAGGTGGACCGATGAGGCTCAACCCCCGATTGAGTGGGAGAGATGATTCTGTCCAGCAGCAAAGAGAGCCGCAGCACTATCATCTTCGCTAGGATTTTATAATCTAAGTTTAATAATGATAGCGGCCTGTAGGATCCACAGAGCAGAGGATCCTTTCCTGTTTTAAGGAGTAAAACTATCACAGCCTCTCGGAGAGTGGGCGGTAGCTCATTCTGCTCCAATGCCTCATTGTAAACTTCCAGTAGTCTGGGAGCCAGTAGATCTTTGTAGGATTTGTAAAAGTCGCCAGTGAAACCGTCAAGGCTTGGTGCAGTGGATCCATTTAGTGCTTCGATCGCGCTTATAATCTCATCAGAGGAGAACGGCTCAGCCAAAAAGTCTTGCATGTATTTTTCTAGGTACACCAGAGCTATCTTTGAGAAATATTCTTCCTGCTCGGCCCGATTGTGGGTGGTTTTGGAAGTATACAGTGTGCTGTAATATGTCAGGAATTCATCCCTGATATCAGCAGTATCATGAGGAGTTGTCCCGATAGGGAGTCGAGTTCTGTGATGTAGGGTTTTCCATAAGGGGGTCACAAAAGACGTGCCAGAGTGCGTCCTGGCCTCTCCCCTCGCGATAACAGCAGGCGGTAGCGTATTTGCTCAGGAAGTGAATTTCCCTATCGGCAGCCTCACAAAATTCTGTGAGGAGTGCCAGGCGTCGCTTGGTACTGTCCGGCTAAGGAGAGTGTTGTGCTGGGTCTATGGCATCCAATTGCTGCTCAAGGCGGTCTAGAGTCCCTCTAAGGTCTTTTAACACTCCTGCGTGTCTGGCAATGCTAACTCCCCTGATGAAAGCCTTAAAGGCCTCCCAAAGTACTGCCCAAGTGTCTACCGACCCAGTGTTTAATTCGAAATATTCAATTATTGCCTCTCTAATCTCGGTGAAAAACAGGTCATCATTCAAGGCCCTATTGGGGACCGCCACTGTCTCTCGTGTCCTTCGGGCCTGGGGACTCGAGCCTGTAGCACCACAGGGGAATGATCAGAATATGTTCTGGGGAGCGTCGTGGTTGAAGCATACCACGTGGCTAAGCCGGGAGAGCATAACCAATAGTCCAACCTGGTCCATGCATTATGTTGTGCCGAGTATTGCGTGTAGGAGCTAGCTGTGGGATTGCGGCGTCTCCAAATGTCAAACCAGTTCAATGAATCGCAAATGACTATGAGGGCGCGTCGAGCGCGATGCTTGGTGTCTGGGGCGGCAGAAGAGCGGTCTAGTACAGGATGCAATAGTAGATTATAATCTCCACCCATCAATATGAGATCAGAGCCCCGGGCGGAGTACTAGAGAATGGAGTTCATGAAAATATTCGGGACTGTCAGTGTTGGGGGGCATATAAGCACACCAACGTGACGGTGTGGCCCATCAGTATTACTGTCACTATGGTGTGGCGACCGTCTGCATCGCAGTGGATGTTGTGTAAATGGAAGGGGAGTCGCTTATGTATCAATATCGCTGTGCCACGAGCATATGAGCTATAATTGGAAAAATAGCGGTGTGGGCCCCAGCTAGCAGCAAAAGGAAAGTTTGTAGATTTTGGGGGGTGGGCTTCCTACAAGAACGCCACGTCTATGTGATGCCTTAGGTAGGTATTGGAGAACATGCTTCATTTTTTTGTTGCTAATGAGGCCCCTAACATTCCAGGTGATTAAGGAAAGGCAGGTGTGGTCGGCCATGTCAGGTGACGTTGTCACTACCATGTGTGCTGTGAAAGAGCAATATGACAGTAGTGGAGACATGTAGCACAATATAGCAACAAGCTTTGTGTGAATTAGAACAGGAGAAACAAATCTATGAATATTTCCCTTCCCCCTCCCTCACCCAACCTCACGTCCATAGACGTCAAGAACCAACCCCATCAAACTATAATCAAATGCATCCAATAGACATTCTAGTTGTCAACGACATTGTACAGTACGATGCATTACTTTCAGGAAACAAAGCAACATTAGAAACACTCAGGGAGGAGGTAACGCCCCGACAGCCCCCAGCGTTGTAAAGTAATGATCAACGTTACGTAATCTGTCAAACATCAATGAAAAGTTCCAGTCTGAAGAGACTGCAGTCCTGAACAAGTAGAACAAACTATTCTGTGGAAAAGAGATCGACACTGGTGATTGAGCCACTATGTGGGGGAGAAGAGCCAGGCCTGGCCCCTTTCTGCTGGCTGTTGCTGTTCTTGACATCTTACAGAATACCTGCACCGCGGCGGGGTACTCTAAGATGCGGGAATGGCCATTGACGTTGATCCGTAAGCGGGCTGGGTATAAAAGACCATATCGAAGTCCTAAGTTGTGAAGGGTAGCCTTTACACCATTGTATATTCGCCGTGCTTCTTGCACCATCGCTGTGAAATCAGGGTACAGCCCAACTGTTGAGCCCTGCCAGATGGTCGCACCTCGTTCCCGTGCTAGACGGAGAGCCGTGTCCCTGTCTCTGAAGTTCATGATTCTAGCAATAATGGGTCTCGGCGGGCAGCCAGGATTGGGGCGCGGGCCTAAGGAGTGGTGAGCATGCTCTACAACAAACCCAGGTGTAAAAGGATCTTTTCGAAAGAGGTCGGTGAGCAGCGTTTCCACAAAAAGGTCCATGTGGCCAGTGTTTGTGGATTTAGGTACCCTGAGAATGCGTAGATTACTGCGTCTACTATGCAATTCAAGATCCTCGTTCTTGATGGCTATGTCCTTTAGGATTTTTTCCATGCGTTCCAAGCGTTTAGTGGATTGCGCGGCTCCATCTTCAAGATCGGACACCCTCCCCTCAGCTGTGTCTAGTCGACGGTCATGGACTTCAATTTTGGCCCCCAAGGTATCTAGTCGCTTTTAGAGCGTGTTGAACCTGCGATCCAAGGCTCGGAATCCGGCTCTTCATTCTGTCAAAAGGAAAGACTGAGTGGAATCCGGACCGGTTGTGGGGACCGTGTCTTGACCCTCCGCCATATTGATGTCAAGCTTGCTTTCTCTCTCCACAGGCTTATCAAATGTGAGCAGTCTTTGCTTAGGGTGCTTACGGCTCATTCCTCCCTGCACGCGGGTAAGGGGGAGTCAACACTGGTGTGCACAGAGAAGTCGGTGGTGTAGCTGGACCAGAAGGGGCTCTGTCAGCGACTGGTACGTGAGGCTGAGTAAGTGGTGAATCTAGTGGAAACTGGTTTGTCAAGAGCAAAATCTGGGAATGATGGTAGTGCACAGCAGGCGAGGGAGCAACCGCAGTAAGCAGCGGTAGTGTCGGACGCCTCTATCGTATTGTGCGCAGGGGGATCACGCCAAACTGGGCAGCAGGTGTTGATTGCAGGGGTAATCAAGGGGAGGAAAAGCCAGTGGTACTCTTGTGTTGTCCGGCTCACATAAAATGGCGGTCGTGCTGCACGCTCTTAACAGGCAACCCAGGGGTCATCCGTTGGCTGCACCGTGCTCTGGTTCCCACAATGCACCTTAGAGTCTGCCGGTGGTGGGCCTCAGGGTGCCACGTCCCCCCCGGTAGTGGTGTGCAAGCAGCCGGGTGGCTGCCTCCCTGGCTCTCCTGCAGTCCCTGTCACCACGGGGCCTCCGAGAGTGATAACGGTCTTGTGCGCGCGCACTGGACCCAGCAGGGATCCGAGGCGTGCCGAGGGTGTATCAGCGGGTGGGACTGGGGAGGGAGGGGGGTATCGCCAAGCGCCTCACTCACCGGGATTACGGGTAAAGTGGGAGTCCCGTGGCTGCAGTCTTCTCGGCCTCAGGATCTCACACGAAGGCCGTGTATGAGGCTGCGCCGGGCAATCAAGTGTGACCCTGCCCCAAGCTGGAACCGGGCATGAAAAAAGGATGATTCCTGGCGTTTCTCAGAGGCATCAACCTCCATGAGCCTTCTCCACCGTCTTAGATCGCAGGATCTTGTTCAGGACACAACCGCAGTCATTATGGATGCGACAGAGAGCGTTTTGCTGGTTGCAACTGGCGGAGCTTCAGTGCAGCGCGGCCATCGCGGTCGGCTGCCTGGCCACGCCCTGTCGTGTCCATAGAGCTAGGAGATGTAGGCCCCAGAAAAGAGGTAAGGATAGGAAACAAAGGCCAGTCTTTGTTAGGACAACCAACCCAAGTAAGGGAAGGCCACAAGACTATTCCTGGTGAAGACCCTCCTGACACCAATGAAGAAGTCCTGGACAGTCAGGGAGTCCCCCCGAACAGACAAGAGAAAAAGGTGGAAGGAGGATGTCTACCACCTGAGTGGTAGCACCCCAGTCTGAAAAGTTAGAGAAGCTCCAAGAACCCAGAGTAGCCCATCCACCAGTAGTGTAGTGCAAAGGGCGTGGTTCTGGGCACTGATAGACGTCATTAAGCTCTGTTGGGTGCTTGACTTTGTGGCAACACTATCCTTGGCATGGGGCAGACCACATGATAGGAAGTAAGGTAGGCCCCCTGACCCTACTGGTCATGTTGGGGTTACTCAAACGTTGGGTGACCTCTTTGGGTCACCTAGGTGTTGCCCTTGCTAAGGTAGGTACCTCACAGTCCCAGGTGGGGAGTACAGAAAAGGTTATTTGATACACAGTCCTAGCCAAGGCTAAATTTAGTTTGGGGTCTGCCATAGTTGAGGTAGGTCAGCTCACCAGTGGGAATGACCATGGCAGAAGCATGTAGGGTATAGTAGGCCGTGCAATGGTCAGCCAGTTACCCTACATCATTGGTCGCTAAATAGTTGAGTAGACTTACCAAAAGCTGGGGGGGAAAGTGTAAGGAAACAGGCATTTTAACCTGACTTTTGCCCCCATTTTGACTGCTAGGTACTGGTGTAATAGCTCTGAAATGTCCTAAGCCCTGCTAAACAGGACTCCGTGCATATGCTCTGATCCTTAAAATGGTGCATGCTTAATTGGCATAGGGTAACTTAATTGTAAGTCCTTAGTATATGGTTCCAGGGGTACCCAGGGCCTGTAAGTTAGAGTGTCCTCCCAGGGACTGCAGCACTTGATGTGCCACCCAGAATGGGACAAGGTAAAACATGGTTCCCAGTCTGCCACTGCAGACTGGAAGGGCAGTTTTAAACTACTAACTTTAATATGTCATTTAAAGTATAGGAAATCCCAAACCACCATTTTTAATATACGTAAGTCACCCCTATGGCAGGCCAAATGAGCCCTAAAGCAGGGTGTGGTATGTTTAAAAGTAGAACATGTACTTTTACATGTTCCAGGAGTAAAACCCTAAATTGTTGTTTTTCCTTTGGAAAGGCTAGTAGCCCCATTGGCAAGAACAGAGTTACTGGCTGGCACCCCTGCCCTGCTACCCTTTGAATGGGATTACTATAGTTGGTACTGTTTGGTAACAAAAGAATCAGTGCATTTAATCCGATTTAATTTTACATCGAATTTTAATGTCACCGGTGGGCAAAGTGCATCTTTAGAAGATGCCCCTTTATTTGCCAATGGTTTTCAGTGCCTGTTTACTGTTTTACACTGGACATGTCCTGCAGCCAGCTTTCTGCCCTCCTGGGGGGATGTGCAAACAACCTGCGGAAAGGACAAACAAGGGGCCTGTATGGGAGAGAGGTGTTACCTCCCTCCTGCAGGAGGCCACACAGGTGTTAGTTCAAAAAGCGAGCCTCAAAGGGGAAGTCTCCTTTGAAGGAAAAATGGGTATTACTTGTCAGAGGGGCTGCTCTATTGTTTAGGCAGAAAGGCTGACACTGGGACGGGAGAGGAGAAGCCAGTTGCAAAACCGTTTTTTCCAGCAGGATGTAGTTGGTATCCACACCTTTGGGGTGGGCTAGGGAGCTCAGAGTGCTGAGAGGGGTGTCGCCATCTTGGGAGTCGGCAGAATTTTGCATCCTGGGATCGCCTGATGCCACACTTCCCAGGAAGTGGTCATCAAGAGAGAGGAAACACTTGGTAGCCCATTGTCTACCAGCTGCATCCTACCCTAAGGGCATTTTCTGATGATAAATAGGACACTCCTGACACCCAGAACTCGGATCTTAACCGACTTGGAAGGGCAGAAGAAAGACCTTGCTACACCGAAGGACAAGCAAAGAGAGGCTGTATCGACGATGGCCGCACCTGGTGACAAGCGATGAGAAGGGCTTTGCCTGCTGTGTCCTGCTCAGGAAGAAGCAAAATGCAGAGCCCAGTCAAACCTAGAGAACTCCAAGGGCTAGCTGTCTGGCTTCCAGTTGGCAGCACAGGGACACAACAGTTGAAGAAGCCCGCTGGGGCCAATTGCTAGCCAAAAGTCTTCAAGTCGCTACCACCGCTGCTGTGCATCACCGAGCACTAAGACCTGACACATAGAGTTGCACCCGAGTTTGCTGAACCTGTGAGTACTGTTGGAGAGTTTCTGGGACCCTCAGAAATCGAGTTATTGACTCAGTAAAGGATTGGCCTGTGACCAGGACAATGGGCAACTGGTAATCCAGTGGCAACTGGACTTTGGCCAAACCGGAGAGGACTTTGGGGGATGACGACCCTGCAACCAGGACCCTCTCACAGTCTTCGTGGACCGAGGATTCCCTGATGGACGACCCCCGTCGACCATGTCGCATCCACAGAATCCCTAGAGCATCTTCAGCATCCTTCATTTATTGCATCAGGAACAATCCATAGGAATCCATTGCAACACAGATAAAGTGCCTGAACTGTTGAAGGACTGCTTCTGCTATGAAGTTAACTGTTCTTGCTGACCGTGCTTGTCCCTCTGACTAGCTTCCTGGCAGAGTTGGTTGCCCCAAGTACTTCTAACCAACCGCATTGACACTTACCTAAGTTTCCTTAGAAAAAAATGTCTGTCCAATTAGTTGACTTTGCCAAGGCTTGTTTGAGTTTCAGTGAAATTGCACTGATTTCATATTTCTTGTAAACTCTATCTCTGGAACCCTCTGGTGGATGTTTATGAGTCTAATGTCTGTATTTTTATAAATTGGTGTTAGATTTCTCGAGTGTCGAGTCGGTTTCTTCTTCAGTTGTTTTGGTGCTGCTTTAAAGCTTTACAGTTGTTCCTTCGTGTAAGCCTTGATGCTCAGAGCCACAGCTACTCAGGGTTGAGCTGAAGGTTTGACAAACAAAACCCATGGGTCCTAAAAGGGTTGGTAAGTGTATTTCACGGTGAGGTGGCACAACCACACCATATAATACACCCCATTTCCTCACAGCGTGAAATTATCTATCATGATGCTTAAAATAATGCTTTAAGATATTTAGTTAGAATACCTTAGCTGATATAACTTGAATTGCATAATGAAAATGCTTGCACTATACTATCCCATTGCTTTAATATACATGCCCTAAGACAAATTCTTTCATGAAAGTCACAGACAGACCGTGCTGGCCAGAAGATATTTTTATGTGCTACAATTACATTTTGTTTGCAAGGTCAAGACATAATAAAATTAAGACTGACCCTTTGGTCTGTTGTGGTAGAGCAGCAGCCTGCTTTAAGAGGCAGAGGTCAGACTGCAAGCTATTTGCACAGGTAGGCCTACGTTGAAGACAGTGGTACTCTAAGGGTTTACCATGTACTCGTGGTATCATATGCCAATTGATGTATCATATTCAACTATAACTGTGATTTAAAGTAGTTTGAAGACCAAAGTGGGAACAAGGAATTCAGTTCAGGAATATTCAGTACATTTTCAATACAATACCAAATATCTGTACATACTGATTTACTTCAGGCCGACCTTATTGAACTAAGGATGTCCAAGCCTAAAAAAGTACCCTGGTACAACCATATTATAGATTACCGCCCAGGCCCGGTTCTAGAGGGTGGGCCAGGTGGGCCAGGCCCACCCAAACATGAGCCTTGGCCCTCGCAGTGAGGACATGAAGGCCAATAGAAAATGGGCACTTTGATTTAAAACTGGGAGATGCGTTATTGGGCCTGGGCTCAGGTGGGCTGTGTCATGCAACTACAATAGGGGTATGGCGAAGGGAACAAATTCTTTATTTGACACCAAGTAACTTTTGCCTACAGTCCTTTGCTGCGTGGCTTTTTCCATTTCTGTTCAGCATTTGAGAAAAGAAGTTTGTTTATTCTGATTCACCTTTCCTGACTCCTGCAGCTGCTTATCAGATCAGGTTGTGACACAAGGAATAGGTAAGAGAATGTGTTACTATTTGTTTTTATTTTAAAAATCTGCACAGGCCCAGCAAGGCACATACTTTGTGTATGCTTCATTTACATAGTTTTTATCAATATCATGGCTATGGATGCAAGACAACAATAAAAATGTCAACATAACTGGTGATTAATGATCCTGCTGTAGAGCAATCCTTTGCCTGTTGGTAGTTTTGAAATGCAGATAAGCTGTATTTTATTTGGATAGCTCAGTGGGTTACAGCCTTTGTCACAGAGATTCTTGTGTTACTTGCAGTTCAGAAGTTACAATCCTAACATAGGACAGTGACCTATGAAATGTCATCAAAGAGCTGCATACAAACATGAATGGTATAGTTAGAACTTCACTTTTTTGGGTTACTATATAGTCAGAAATTCCCCAGTCTTTCATTATTTTAATGTTGCTAAAAAGATTTTGGGCCGATATGCATTTGTATTAGTAAAGCCAACCCCCAACCACTGCGGTATGCTTTAAAATCCTGAGTTTGTGCTTCCCCAGCCCAAGCCCTCTTAAAATATACTGCCCACCAGTATGCATGACATGTAATTCTTACACCTTGTAATCCTCACTGGTCCATGTGACATTCCCTATAGACTGAATTACATACTTGTATGATTCATTGTCTCTGTATAATGTGTGTGTGATGTAAAGTACTGTGACACCCTACACTGCTATGGGTAGCGCTATACAACAAATGAAATGCATATGAGAGAGTGGCTACAGAGAGATGAGGGGCACTGTTGGAGGTTGGTAGTAATGGTATCTGTGGAGAAAGAGGTCATTGATGGGGCGCCAAAGAAGACTTTCGCACTAGCACTAAAACCGGCCCTGTCATTGCCTTTCTGTTTTTATTTAATTAGCAGTCAGGTCATTAGAGCAAACGTGGAACATATTTTAAAGAGCGTGCTAATTATATTTACTGCTATATACAATTTTTTAAGTTTGAAGATGATTTTAACTATGTTTTTTACGGGAATAATGAAAGTAGAGCTGGATGGGGCTGATATGGGGCTGTGGCCCAAGGTCAGCTGTGAGATAAGGTGCACCGGAGAGGGATGGTAGAAAAGTGGATAATCGGGCCTGGAAGTACTTGTGTTGAAACCTGGCCTGTTGGAATTTGAGCGTTTGCACTTAGGTCCAGACATGGCTCTTACTTTCAAATAACTCTCCACATGCTCTGTATACACACATAATTGATCTGTTGCATCATGGTGACTGCAAGTAGATATGAAGTAATCTAGGGCTTGTAGGCTACCACAAGAAGCGACAAATTGGGCCCGCAGTGGCCCACCCAAATGCACCCTTGGCCCACCCTACTAAAAATTCCTGGAGCTGGGCCTGTTACCGCCACACAACTAATCATAATAGCCTTCCACTAAAGCTGCCACAAAGGACAATTTAAAATAGAGCAGCACAGTATTATAGGTGTAAAGAGCTGTATTCTCTCATCACTTTATAAGCGGACTATATTCTAAGCAATTTTGGTATCAAAAATAATAAATGTTAACAAGAAAGCTCTCAGAAATAGTACCACTTGTATTGTTCTTACTTGATAAAATAAAAGTCTCATTATTTTTAGCTGAAGCAGGAAGTAGAGTTGACTCCTAAAAAAATAAATAAAAATAAATCGTAATTAACAATAACATCAGAATACACTGTAAAGAAATGATGACATTTTAAAAATAAATGATGAATGAGTTATTTGCATATTCATTTACTTATGGTGATAACGTAAAAGCAGTTGTCAATATGGAAAATGATTAATGCAGATTACAGTTTAAAGAAAAAAAGCCACAAAAGTTACGCACCTGTCACACTATTTTGCATGTGAATGTATTCAACAGATTCTCCTTGTTAGCAAAACCCATAAAGGTGGTAAACAAGACTGGTGATAAATGAAATCCACTAGTGACAACAAAGCACATCAGTTTTGTTTTCCTAGTTTCAATACAATACAAAGCTTGTAGTTGTACAACATAGGGGTCCAAGCATAAGGTAGAGACTCCTTAGGGAAGGACTCAATGTTGGATTGTGAGGAAGGTCGCTAATGCAGGAAGAAAAAGTTTGGCCCAGGCTTTATGAAGGACTCAATTTCAGTGAACGGACACTGAAAAATGCCATAAAGGAGATGTCTAAATATCCACTTTTTGAGAATTGTAATGCTTTTGCTGAGACATATCAGCGTATATTCTAGGATACGAAGAGAGGGGATGTGTCTTGTACTGCCTAAAGTGTTTCAATAAATGTCTGTGGGAATGGGGGTATCGAAGAGAAGGCTCAAGAGTAGCCTCATCTGGCATTTAATTTGCTATATATTGAGGTTGGGTGAAGAAGGAGCCAGTTCAGATAGAACAGGACTCTGAAAAGTGAGAGTGGATACCAGAAGGCCGCTTACAAGACTGGCAGAGATGTAAGGTATAGGCTAGACCTTCTACCTTGACCCCAGCATGTTACACTCATCATAGGTCCTTGAGTAGGACTTCAAACCCTTCCACGCAGAGCACTGGCAGCAACTGTTTCACCCCAGTTCTACTTTAGTAGGGGGGCCTACTTAGCCATGTGGGACTCTGGGGAACCTCACAGTCATTATTGGACTCCAGGGACCCCGGGTCTAAGCAACTTTGATGATTTAAGACATAAAACAATACACAAAAATAGGGAAACAAGCATCCATCAATAAATACACAAATTATGAAATATTTAATTTAATTCACAAATATAAAAAAACACACAATTTAAATTTTAATGGGAAGGTTGGAGATTTTCTTAATTCAATTGAGGTCACTCATCGTCCAAACTATACACTATTTGATGCACTTTCACTGTTCCCATGAATCAATCTAAGAATACCAACATATATTTTAGCCTCCAATTTCCTTCATATTTACAAAAGGATTCAATTATTTAAAAAATTACTTCTTTATTGATATACACTTTATTAATCTGTTAATTTTATTTAATTTTCTAAGCAATCGCGGACCCCCTGAGTAGACCTCAAGGACCACTATGGGTCCCCGGACCTCAAGTTAAGAAGAACTGCTTTAGAGAACTGTGTGTCCACCAATAACTTTACTGAAAAAAGTTTTGGGGGCCAGCACCATATTTAGCCACACCCTTAAATCTGACCAGAAGTCATCCAATAAATGGAAGGCTTCACCTTAACATCCTCTTTCATATCTCGCCAAACACAAGAACAGCATGCCATGTACTGGGAACCATAAGGACTGACGCTCACTTGGGGACGCTCCTAAATTTAATGTGAAACTAGGAGTAGTGTGAATGAACAAACACAGACTAGCAGTAAAATATACTAATTATCTAAAAATCAAACTTCTTAGGATATCCCATTTCGAATCAAGAGATCCTAAGTACGTCTGTGATTCAGTTATCTTAAAGTTGCTTTATACAAGTTGTTCTAACTAGTATTTCTCATACCTCAAGGTATTTGACACCAGACAAGCACACACATTATCTTTCCTTAGGGACAACAAGTAAAATAGATTCCAGTAAAATGTATTCTCCATGGGAGAACATATACACTCAAGAAGTAGGAGAATCTAATCAAGTTCAAATGTAAATATGATAATTTGGACAAGGGGTAAACCAGCATTCCACAGTTCTGTCTGGTACACCCATTGTCTACATATCAATAAGAAAAGAGCCAGAATTAAGGATGAGTGTCGATTATCAGCAGCTTAAAGCAATCAGAAAAAGGCATAAAAAACTGACACCATTTACAAATAATGCAGGTCTTTCCAGGCCAGATAAATATTGAAATGATATTCCACAAGCTATACTTAAACTAGCCTAATATCTAATCAGAAAAGTACAAGGAGATGAGTGGATACACTGTTCCATGCTCATTCTGGACATACTGAAGAAATGGTGATGCCTTTAAGGCTATGTAAAGCCCCTACCTTCTTTCAACATTTCTTGAAGGAAATGTTTCATGACACCGGATCAGCATGACATGAGAAGTAATGGGCAACATGAGGAGTTGGATAGATTGTACCCAGCTCAATAATAGATTCCAAAGACCAAAAGCATTTCATTATCAATACTACAACATCAATGAGCACACATGCTCAATTGCCTACCACATTCTTTCAATCGCAAGAAGGATATATCCACAACCAGACTGTGGTAGATCTCTACATTAAGATGGACGAATTTATATCTTTGAGGATCCTCCATACTGGAAGCATACTCTCTGTGTTTTGTTTAACACAGTGGCCTCCAACCTTTTTCTGTTATAATAGCAACGTAGGTTCAATAAAAATCATCCCAACTAACTAATATCAGTGATATGCTAGTGACCACCTCATCCAAGATGATCAGCATTGATCAATCAGTGCACTGGGTAGGGTTGCCAGCAGTAAAGCAAAAAATATTCAATTTGGAATACCTTTGCATGGGTAATACATGAGAGCGATTGCTGCAATCCCTCTGGAGCCAAGGTATGTAATGAGTAATAAATTCCTCCAACACAAATGCGTTTTGACAAGTCAACCATTTTAATCCAAACATCAGCGTATGAGTCCTGAAAATACACACATTTTTGTTTTGAATTAATGCTTTTTAATGTTTTCATCCACATAATAATTTAACCAAGCAAAAGCCTCTATATATTAGTAGGCTGGGCTGCACACAGGAGAGCTACTCACATGTAGCAGAAGAGCTGCTGGGGTTTACAAGCTACTTTTGGGGTCACCTGGTTTAGGACATCTTTGAACATGGACTACAAGACAAAACCATGTTAGACCACGGACGCCAATTCCTCTCTTGATTCTGGAGAGAGGTCGACACACTCTTAGGAATCCAGTTATGTTATTCATCTGCTTATCATCAGAACAATGATCAATCAGACAGAAACAAGTAGGCAGGTGGCCAATACCCCATTATTTCTGTATGCAGCATAACCAGAATTGGCTTGATCTCCTGCCACTAACTTGGTTTAAGCAAAATAACACTAAGTGTTTAGCTGTTGGAGCATCCCCCTCCTCTGTATCTTATGCATACCATCCATGAACGATATATTTATTATTGCTCACCTTTTCCTGCTAGAGAAACCAGTTTTTTAATACATCTGCTAAAACACGGATATATGAACATGATGTTTTTGTTACAAGAGTCTAAGAAAGACGCTAAGGGGTTCTCCAACGGACATTGAAGAAATGACAGTATAATTCTAAAGACAATTCATTTGATTGTAAACCATCAAAATAAAACTGTTAGGGGTCGCCATGCAAATAAAACAAATACTTGCCTTTGTTAATAATATATCTGGTGGAAACTACATTATCCCTCAGATTCCAGATCGTATGAATATACTCCAGGTACCTTTTTGCCTACAGAAGCTATTCTGGGCCACCAGGTGACGCCACTGGACTTCCTCTGCAGTTTCACTAGCCCTTGAAATAAAAACATCATGCAATATAAAGCGGTGAATGGCACACTGGTGTCAGTTACTAGAGTTTAGGGACGGATGTACGAACAATAATAATAGCGATTACCAAATAGAGATTTTTTGCGAATCACTATTACTAATGTACAAATCTAGTATTCAGTCCCTATTCCCTAAATAGCGATTCATACTGGGTCACAAATAGATCTACCTCATGAATTGTAATGAGGTAGGTCGCAATTTTGAGACCCACTTCGATTCGCTGCAGTAAACATTGATGTTGGCCTGCTCTATACACTTTTCAGACTTTGAGTACTTTATTAGGACAGTCACTAAAAAATGGAAACATAGAAGTGGGTTCTTAAGGCTTGGTCTCCGACAATGGAAAGGAAAATGAGTTACTTACCTGTAACTTCAGTTCTCCAGTATTGGTATCTTTCAGAGATTCCCATGCTTAAATCATTCCCCATCGTCAAAGTGGGAGTCCCTTGGTACAATAATAAAGCAGTGTGTATCACTATCATAGGCTATAATGGGAATGAACAATCACTTAACAGACTATCTATGTCCTTTTTAAAAAAAATGACCAAACTTCAAACCTTAACCATTCAGGTGATAGCACCCTCTAGAGCACGCCCAAGAAAGTCAGAGTCCCTCAGATTTCCAAGCACAAGTGGGAATAAAATACTGCTGAGCTATAAGGGTACCCTCTCAGGGGAGGGTGGGTCACATGTGAATCTATAAAATATATCAATTCTGGAGAACAGCAGTTACAGGTAACTCATTTTCATCTCCAGTATTGGATTGTTCATAGATTCACACACTTGAATTAGAATAGAAAGCAGTTACTGCAGTTAAACCTTTTGTAAAGTAAGTACCTGTTGAGGATGGTGGGTAACAGTCTAACATATAAACATAATAACACTATATGTGATAGAATAAACATGCTATATATGACAACATTATATGCAGCTATGTATATAAGATGTACCTGTAAATAATCATAAATATGTACATACCTTTACAGAGGCTCGCCTCATTGGAACAGATGTCATTAACGCTGTCTGTTGAAAGGCTGCATCACTATGCTGTGCCAATTCTAGGCAGTAGTGCTGCGTAAAGATATGGGTGCTTTTCCACTTTGCAGCACAACTTATTTACTCCAGCAGAATGCAGACAAACAGGGCAGCCAAAGTGGACACTGCCATTGTTGAATGAGCCCTTACCTTGGCTGTGAGTGGTTTGCCAGCTTTGAAGTGGCAATACCGGATAGTGGCGGAAAGCCACCTTGAGATGGTTGCATTTGTGACTGAAGCACCCTGTCGAGTTTGTGCATAAGACAGAAACAGATGATCAGTTTTTCTAAGCCGTTTAGAACAATGCAAGTAGAATTTTAGAAAGTTTTTAATGTCAAGTGTACAGAGTGAACTTTCTGCTGGTGATTCCAGATTTGGGAAAAGGGTTCGCAGTATGATCAGGTGATGTGATGGAAGATTGAATGTAACATGCACCCAACTACAAAATATCTGACACTTCATTGGCTGTTTCACATTTCAGTTACATTTCCTTCAGTGATGAGGGCGTCCTATGTTATCTTTACCATGCCGCTCAATTTTGTGATCCTCTAGCAAGACAAAAACATACTTTCTATTATTCATACTTTAAGCATTTTCACTGGTGCCTAAAAATAAAACTTACATGGGCATCCGTTTTCGGACTGGTAGATGTTGCGTGGACCTCTTGTTCTTCAGGGTCATCTTGTTCATCAGGTTGATCTACAATATCATAAAACATATTGTGTTTATTTCCTTGCAAGTAATAGTAAACAGAACATATTGTTTGTTCCCTTTCCATAATTTGGTGTAGAGTCCGCCAAATTCAAGTTCCCCAAGCTAACTAGACATCTATCTGGTACACATTTTTAACAACAGGTGTCACATTATCATTTTACCTGAGAATTCCATTTATATTCAAGAAAAACTATTTTAAACAAAACATTTTGATATACAACTCAGACTCAACACCAGTTACCCACAGAAATAAATAAAGCACTGGCTATGCTGCACTACTCATGAAAGACTACCAGTAAACGCTTCATTTTCCATTACGTGAAAGCAATTCTATCCTACATCAATTTTGCACAGTACTATAAAGGTTAGCATGACAGTCCACAGGCGAGTACGTCAAGCTGGAGGCTGGGAACTCGCAAGACCCCTCTACTCCACTGTAAAATGAAAGTTAAACAAAAAAAAAAGATGTGGGTGGGAATGGTGCAGGGGAACTAAAAGAACAAGATACCTTCAGTAAAGCTCCTTCTAGTGGGTACTTTATCTAAACAGATTCCTCAACTTGATAAAACTCTAACTGGCACATGCATCAATATTGGCTGTTGCGATTCCTTAATTGCGATTTTTAGGGGAATCGCAATTAAGGAATCGCAAAAGCCTATGCATGTAGAAATCGCTTGAAAAATAGCGATTTCTAAACATTCCGTAATTGCGACTCACAAATTGCGAGTCGCAACTAAGGAATACCTCCCCATTCATTCCTATGGGCCAAGAGGCCCATAGGAATCAATGGGAAGACATTCTCAATTTGCGATTCTCAATTGAAGAATCGCAAATTGAGAATGCAATTTCAAGGGTGCAAGGGTGTCAAGACGACACCCCGTTGCACCCCTGAAATCGATCTGTGCACAAATGTTGCGCACACACATGTCCCTAGGACATGTGTGTGTGGAACCCACGACTTTGAAAAATGCACTTTAGTGCATTTTTCAAAGTTTCCGCAATTTACCATGTGGTATGATTCCAAGGTAAATAGCGGGCCCAAATAGCGAAATCGCTATTTTTAAAGGCATCTTGCATTGCAGTTAAGGAATCGCAATTTGCGATTCCTTAAATGCAATTGCAATTTAAGAAATCACAAAAATTTGCGATTTCTTAAATTGCGAGTGGCAAGTTGTTTCATGCATCGCAAATGCTATTTTTGCGAATCACTCCGTTTGCGATCGCAAAAAGCTTTGATGCATGTGCCTGTAAGGCATCAAACTAGATCCAGGCACATTTTCAGATAATGGTGTTGTGTGTCAGTAGATGGTGCTGTGTACCTCTATGGTGACTCGGTACCCCTCCGGAAGTGACACAGCAGGGGCACATATAAGAGCCACCCTGGAGCACTAACATATTTGTAATCTTTCTCTCCCCACTTCCACAGATACAGAGCACTCCAACCAAATAATTGAAAACAGTCTCCTTATCTCTAACCAGGAACATTAATAAGGTTATAAATAATTATTATTATTATTATTATTTATAAATTTATAAAGCGCCTGGTGACCCGGAGGCATCCCCGCGCTATAGAGCTGTGATATCCCAAGAGGAGGGGGGACCGGAGGATTATTTGGGGAATAAGAAAGTTTTTAGTTTTTTCCGGAAGAGGGCGTGGCAGGGTTCCAGACGCAAGTGGCGAGGCAGTGCGTTCCAGCCTGAGGAGGCTTTGACCGAAAAGCGACGGCCACCGGTCCGAGCCTTCTTAAATTTAGGGACGATGGCCAAATGCTCGTCGTCCGAGCGCAGTGCCCTAGGGGCTTTGTAGGGGGCGACAAGGTCTTTCAGGGCGGCAGGGCCGGCACCATTAATGAGTTTGTGGCTGGTGCACATTGCCTTAAACTCAACTCGTTGGCGGACAGGGAGCCAGTGCAGGGCCTTGAGGGCTGATTTGGCCGAGGCTCTGGGGGGGAGGTCCATTATAATCCTTGCCGCGGCGTTTTGTGCCCGTTGGAGTTTGGCTAAGGTAAACTCCGGTGCACCGAGGTAGACGGCGTTGCTATAGTCGAGTCTGGCTAGGATGAGCCCTTGAACCAGCAGTTTCCTGGATATTGGAGGAAGGAGAGGGAGAATTTTCCGGGTTGACCGCAGGAGGCCAAAGCATGATCCAGCGGTCTTGGTTGCCTGGGTCTTCATGGTGAGGCTTGGTTCCAGCCAAACGCCTAGCGTTTTGACTTCTGACTTTGGAGTGGGTATCTCACCAAAGGTGTCTGGCCACACCGAAGCGGGGATTGATGACCATTTGTTGCCCAGGAGCATAATTTCGGTTTTAGAACCGTTCAATTTTAGGGAAGATTCGCACATCCAGGAGTAGATGTCTTGGAGGCAGTTCCGCAGGCTGTCTGGGTGTTTGTCCAGCTGGGAGAGGGAGACGACAAGTTGGGTGTCGTCAGCGTAGTTGACAATTTTGATCCCATAGGGGGTCACGACGTCTTCCAGGGGGGCCATGTAAACATTAAACAGGGTGGGACTAAGCGAGGACCCCTGCGGGACTCCACAAGTCAGTGGAAGGGGGTCTGAGCGAGAGTTGCCGTCCCACACCTGAAATGAACGGCCTGATAGGAAGGAGTTAATCCAGGCGTGTGCTGAGCCCACAATTCCTGCCCTGGCCAGGCGATGTAGAAGGACACGGTGATCCACCGTGTCAAAGGCGGCACTGAGGTCCAGGAGGATCACTGCCACTGATCCTCCTGAATCCAGAATGCGCCTTGATTCCTCAATGACGGAGAGGAGGGCTGTGTCCGTGCCCTGGCCGGGCCTAAAGCCAGTTTGAGATGGGCGCAGGATTTTGTTGGTCTCAAGGAATTGGGAGAGTTGGGAATTAACTAGCTTCTCCGCCATCTTGCTGATGCAGGGAAGGAGTGATATGGGTCTATAATTAGACATATCGTCAGGATTCAGATGGGGTTTCTTTAGCAGGGCTTTGACAACCACATTTTTCCAGTTGGGCGGCACTGTGCCTTGGCGCAAGGAGATGTTAATGAGATCCCTGATGGTGGAGGCTATACTGGGGGCGGCAGCTTTTAATAGTCTGGCCGGGGCTGGGTCAAGAGGAGAGCCGCTTTTCATTTTGGCTAACGTGGCGGAGACCTCAATGAGGGAGGTTGCTCTAAAGGAGGACAGCCGCGGGCTGTTGATACAGACCTCAATATCAGTGGAGATGTGGGGGGTGATGCTGGGGAGAGAGTCCAATATTCGCGAGATTTTAGAGTCGAAGAAGGAGGCAAAGTCATTACTTCTGTCTGGGGGGGCATGGGAAACGGTGGGTGCTGATGGAATGTTGAGGAGTTCTTTGACAATCAGGTACGCTTCTTTTGTGGAATTGGTGGCGTTTTGTATTCTGTTGTCATAGAATCCTGCCTTAGCAAGTTTGAGAGCTGATTTGTAGCGTCTAACTGCACTATTGTAGAGGTCTTTGTTACTGTGGAGCCAGTCCTTTCTCCACTGCCTCTCGGCCTTTTTGCACTCTTTGCGTAGATCCCTGAGGTCAGGAGTATACCAGGGGGCCTGGCCTTTTATCCTGTTTTTGATCTCCCGATTTTTTATGGGGATAAGATTATCGAGAGTGGAGGATATCCAGTCTCTGACTTGGGAGTCGGCGGTGGAGGGGTCCTCAGAAAGACTGGGGGTTGAAGCGTCCAGGGCTGTGGACCAATCCTCCACCGAGAGTCTGGCCCACGCTCTGTCTCTGGTGAAGGTGGGGGGTTTTTGAGGCTTTTTGAAAGCTCCAGGGAGATGGGTCGTGACTAGAAAGTGGTCCGTCCACGGGAGGGGTTGGGAGTTAATGAAAAGGAGGGAAGGGATGTTGGAAAACACCGGGTCGAGAAGGTGCCCTTTCGTGTGAGTAGGTTCAGAGTTGGCGAGAAGCAGACCCAAGGCCGCTAGGTCGTCAATAAAGTCGGTTGCCCCAGTGTCAAGGGGATCCTCGAGATGGATGTTTAGGTCGCCTGTTATAAGGAAGTTAGGTGTCAGGTGTGCCGTGGAGGAAACGGTTTCCAGGACGGTGCGGTGATTATTTACATACAGAATAGCTACCATAGCAGTACCTACCAAAGGTGATGGGTCTGGCAAGTGTACTCAGACCAGACCGTCATGCAGAACTGTGTGGGCAAAGTGGCTCTGACTGTCAAGGCAGTAGTGCTTTGTGAACATGTGCACCGATGCCCGCGTTGCAGCCTGCCAGGTGCACAGAACCGATGCTCGTCACACCAGTGCTGTAGCAGCAACCTTGGCTCTGGTGAAATAGGCCCACAGGCCATAAGGGGGTTGTTTCTTGGCCACTACAGAGCAGATTTTGTGGCAGAGGACTAACGAAGCTTACAGGGCCCTATGCAGCACCACCTTTCCTTTTGTTACTCAAGAAACCCCTACAATAGTCTCCCACACAATAGTCTGCTCAATGTAGAAACTCAGCACCATTTTACCATTTTAGGGTTAAGGCGATTGATGTGGTGGAACAGAAACACTAGAAGAGTGGCTTGGCCCATATGAAAAGAAGACTCTCTGTTTGCTAAAAAAAACCACTCAAGGTCCTAAGCACCAATTGCTCGGGCAGAGGGTGGTATAGAGCAGTTGCACTGAGGTCATAGCAATAAGGAAGACAATCTTGAGCATCAAGAGTCGCAATGAGGAGCTGTGCATTGGCTTAAATGACGAGCACATGAGACATATTAAGGCTAGATTTAAATCTCAAGCACCTCCTTTGAGCACCCGTTCTATCACTACATCTTTTTGGGCGCTAAGAGTTAATATTTTGATGAAAATTGTATGATTACTGTGATTACAAAAATGTAACAAAAAATTCTTTGGACTATAATATGCTTGTGTGTGTCCAAATTTCTTTGATTTATTCTGTTTTCCTGCCTTGACCCCATATCTGGTGATTGATTTCGAAGGGGTTTGTGCATACATTGTTTGAAGATATTGAATAATATATCCCAACATGATTTATAGTAATCTTTCTGTTCTTTTTCGATCGGACCACTGCTGTCTGTATCCCGAGTTACCCAGGTCCTTCAGGTTAATTTTGGGTCACCCCATTGTTTTGTAATAGTGAAGGCTTTCAGAGCCAGAACGATCGCCCAAAGCTCCAGAATATGTATGTGGAGATGGCTCTCCAGTGGAGATCAGAGACCCCTGATCTCCACTTCCCCAAGTAGACTGCCTCAACACAGCAGTGACATATCTGCCAGAACCGTACAATTTAGGTGAGGAAGGGAGAGAGGCCTGCTGCATGTCAGGCTGGTTCTTGGATTTCTGCAGATATACAGCCATCTTCAGCGAGATCTGAGTGGAGGTGCGCCTGATGTCTGGCCCACTTGTATCTGAGGTTCTACTACTGTAGGCCCTGTTATAACGCGTTATTCGATTCAAGGCGGCATCGCTTCGGTGAGCACTTCAGCAGAGAGTCACAGTTCACTGCCTCTCTCCTTACGCCCAGGCAGTAGCGATGGAGCATGCCTACCTACCATTGGGCAACCTTTTTTTCGTAACATTGTGACCGGGCGCGTGTCCACTGTCCTCCTTTCTTCGGTATCAGCCGCTCAATGCAATCAAGCCAGTTATTAACTCCTGGTGTTTAATATTCCGCCCTGGGTTCCTTTAACACTGAATTGGCACAATTCGCCACTGGTTGTGTCATTCTGTACACGCCAGGACGAGCACTCCATTCTATTAGCATTCACATCGGGCATTATTATTGTCAAATTTTGTGTAGTGAGCTCTCCTACACAGCCATTTCTTGTCTCCGGCATATATTAGTTAGCCCTGATGATACCTAGATTTTCAAATAGGATCGAAAAGTTGTCAACCTGTAGTACCATGACTATTGCAATGCCTTCTTAATTTTAATAACAATAGCTTTGATGGAGCAAGGATTCAAGAAAACAAAACTTGCTCGGAGCAATTCCTCATTAACAGTATTAATTATTAGAAATAGAAAAGAAAATGAAATTAATATGCACGCACAACATTTACATATGGGAAGGAGAGCTTTACGCATGCTTATTAATGAAAATAGAATGCAGCGCAACTAAAACCCGCTTTAAACTGGAAAACGCTTTTGCGCATTTGCAATTTAGAACTACTTTGTAACGTGACTAACCCGTTTTGACAGGGAAAACTCTCATGCATGCGCAGAAACTACTAACATTGGGTCTTGAGGTACCGCGTGCCTGGCATATGCTTTCCTGAATTTAAAGAGAGCTATCGCTGCTAATGCTTTGCTTAATAAAGAAGAAAATAACATGGGATAGAGTAGAAGTGGGTGGTGAACAGTGAAAATCACTTATTTGAGAAATTAACATTTGTTTATGATTCCTTTATTAATAGTGTACATTTGGGCCTCATGTGACACACAAAAGAAAAAGATGGCGTTGAAAATGGATGCGAGCTAGAAATGCGCAGTGTAATGGTGATGTGACCTGATGACCGAGTCACTGAAAGGCTGCCAAGAGCCAAGGACACCCACCGTGTGAAAATTCTTCTCAACTGTAGATCCGTATTGAATGCATTTTGAATAGTAATATTAAATGCATGGGAGCTGAAATGAGAGAATATTAAGGGCCATATGTAGGTAGGGACCCATTTACCACTTCATAAATACCGAATTTTACCGATTCGGTATTTATGAAGTGGTAAATGATATGTAGGTAATGAGTCGGTAATATTTACCGATTCGGTAAAAGTCGGTAATTACCGAATCGGTATTTACCGATTCGGTAATGAGGCATACCTTCCCATTGATGGGAAGGTATGCCTCATTACCGAATCGGTAAATACCGATTCGGTAATTAGGGGAACACATGCAAGGGTGGCAGGGTGTCACATTGACACCCTGTTGCACCCCTGATTCGGCCACGTGTGCACATGTGGCACACATACATGCCCTAAGGGCATGTATGTCTGCCACATTGCACACTTCTAAGCGCTTCAAAATGCGTAAACACATTCATTAATTATTTACCACCAACTATTAGTTGGTGGTAAATACCGACTCCTAAAAACACCCACACACTCCCCCTACATCTCATTTTTGTATTCGGAATTTACCGAATCGGTAAAATTACCGATTCGGTAATTTTACCGATTCGGTAAATTACCGAATACAAAAATGAGCCCCCTACATACCAAAAGCCAAAATACCGGTCGGTAACGGTATAATTACCGAAAATCGGCCGTTACCGACCGGTATTTGGCTACCTACATGAGGCCCTAAATGAGCTAAAGGGGGTGGGTTTTGAGAGACAAAAGAGTTATTAAAAATGTAAACATGTCAGTGTGAGGTGATGATAACTCCCCTGTCCCTGTACAATCAGAGTTCGTATTTCATCAAGATTTGTAACTTTTGAGGGTAGGACATGCGGAAATGAAGACTATAACTAGAGTGACTTCATTTTTAAGAATTGACATGTCATGCATGCAAGCGAGGAGAGGCAAGCACGAGTGCAAGAGAGAGAGAGAGAGAGGCAAGAAATACTGCTGCTGAGGAAAGAGAGAACAGACTGGGAAGGTTCACCTCTGAAAGATACTTTATTAGATCGAAGATTCCGGAAGAATATCGAGGAGGGAGAGAGTGTAAGTGAGGGATGCGTCCCAGTGCTTTGGGTCTATAGAGAGGTTTAGTAAGTATCACCTTGTCCTAAGCCTGTCCTGTAGCCTTTGTCTTCTGAGTCTTAATCAGGAGATCATTCAGTTCAGTAGTTTTTCAGTTCAGTAGAAACTTTATTCGGTCTTTTACAACCATAAAAGTATACAAATAGGCAACATACCATTCAATAAAATAAGTAGATAAGAATAAAATAATCTATACACATTCTTAAAGCCAGTAATCCTCAAGACTTTAAAAATTATTTAAAAAACTTCTAAAAACACACAATTTCATTTTTATTCTCATAAAAATGTGAATATTTCTCACCGCATTACTTTGACCCTTTCATGGCTCGTTCTCCACGTAAGCTTAAAATCCTAGTCATCTCAAAACTTATTACATTTAAGGAACTCTTTAACTTTTTCTTTATATATTTCCCCATGGCTCAAGCTAAGTCTAAATTAATCATTTCCACTAAAAGGTTTACTGCTTGCATCCCAGTTTTTAATATCATACTTTTTAAAAATCGGACATAAAAACTCTCTTCGAATTTCTAAAACCTTCTGGCTGTTGTTCCTAAAGTGCAGGTGCATTTTCCTTTGTTGTTTATCATAGAACATTTTACCCCTTTATTCGCATAGTATGGGTTTACCGTGATTCCTAACCTCAACACTTCTCACCTTAACGGGCAACTACGTAGCCTGTCGATGTAGGGATAGTGTAGTTCCTTTTGCCACGCTGAGGCCATATGGAGAACTGAGCTTTTCCTCAAGAGGTAATCTTGGTCCTGAGCTCGAGAGGTTTCTTTTCCCAGGATCCTAAGTTCCCTCTAATCGATCTTAAGTTGAAGGGACTGGGGGAACAGCTTAAGCTTTAACATACAACACGCTTTATTGATGGTTGCTCTGATCCCTTTTGCCCAGGTTAGCTCACTATTTACAATTTTGTTCCTGCACCTTTGTGAGATTTTATGATTATCACCCGATCTCAAACACTGCCAGAAGCTTAATAGTGCTGTGCAAGCTATAATACCCCATGAGGTGATTCCCAATTCTAGTCTCGCTGCCTGTACCATTGAAGATTTAGGCAGAGAGAATAGATTTTTCTGAATGTTTCCCTCCTCGGCGTCCCACCCATTTTTGCCACTCAAATAAAGTACCTCTGCGCCATACAAAAATTGGGGTGGAACCATTGCTGAGTAAGCATTTAGGGCCGGTCTATCGGACATTTCACCATACACATTATTAAATCTTTTTAATCCCTTCACTGATGCCGAAGCCCTCAATTTTAGTGCATCAAAATGGGTGTGCCATTGCAGGCTTCTCTCGAACCACATCCCCAGGTATCTGTATTCTGATACTTTTTCCAACTTCTCGGTACCAAGAGAACCGCGTTTTACTTCTACCAAAACATAAGATCTTAGTCTTCTCCATATTAACAACACGTTTTTTGACATGGCAGTATTCTTTAAACTTGTTAAATTTTCTTTGTAAACCAATCTCCGTCTGGTCCACGATTACCAGGTCATCCATGTAGAGTAAACATGAGATATGTTTCCCATCTTGCTTTGGGCTTGCTCCTATTGCGTTACCTAGGTTTAGGGGCAAGTCTGCAATAAAAAGGAAAAAAGCAGAGGGGCAAGTACGCACCCCTGCCTCAGCCCATTACCAATCCGGATTTTCCGAGATAAACTCCCCTCAACATCCAAGATTATCTGGGCCCAATTTTCAGTATGCAGGGCTCGAATCAGGCCCAATATATCGCCTGGGATGTTGTATCCTATCATGGTTGACCACAGCTGCTCCCTGTCCACCAAATCAAATGCTGCACGGAAGTCCACGAAGCAGCAGAACAGACTACCCCTCTGCTCAATTGACTTCCGCGCAATGGACCAGAGAGCAAAACAGTGGTCTACCGTTGAGTGTCCCTCTTTAAACCCTCCCTGTTCTGGGGGCACAATCTGTTTTTCTTCTGCCCAGTCCTTAAGTAATCCTAAAATTAATTTGGCGAATACTTTTTCACCTATGTCTAGAAGGTTTATTAATCTGTAGTTTTTTGGGGCGTTTACGTCACCTTTTTTGTGGATTGGTCTTACGATGGCTCCTCTCCAATTTTCTGGCACAATCCCTGTATTAAGGATCCCCTGGAACATATTTGTGAAAAACTCTGACCACCACTCAGGCTTAGTTTTTATAATTACTGCTGGCAAATTATCTGGGCCAGCTACATGGGTTAAGTTTAGACTAGATATTATCTTCCTAATGTGGCTGGGGATAAAGTGTTCTTTTATCTCTTCCCTCAAACCTGGCCATGCTATTGTATTTACTTAATCTAACATTGGCCACTTCCCATAGATTTCCCCCAGATAATCCACCCATTTATCCTCGGGGACAGAACACTGCAGAGACCCTAATGCTTTACCGGAGCTTTCTTGGACCAGCTTTCAGACACCTTTCACATTTTTGTCTTCAATTACCTCTAGTAAATTTGCCCAACATCTGTCTTTATAAGTTCTTTTTTTATTCCTAATGATTGTTTTATATTTTATCCTTAGTTTCTGGAGGTTAGATAACAGTTCATCGTTCTGCCTTCCTCTAAGTCTTCTTTCCTTTTTCCTGATACAAGCTTTTGCTTTGCGGCATTCCTCATCGAACCATGGTCTGTTATTAATATGGGGTCTTTTATTGCCGACTGCCCCGGGTTTACCGCATTTAATTTTTACCCTTAGGCATTCTACCAATTAATTTATTGTGTTTACATACCAGGCGTTATCGTCTTCAGATAGCGATTTTTGTAATGGGAGAGTCTGTTGAACATCACTTAATTTTGTAATATGCTCTTCTGAAATATGGATTGTGAGCCGCTTTGGGTAATCTACATGTACTTGAAGAACTGTTTCTCTCGGACTACCCCTTTTGACATATAGTTTAGTCAACCAAGGGTAATGATCACTACCTTCCACCCTTACTACTTCAAAGTGCTTAATTAGCTCAAAGCTACAAGCATGTGTAAACACGTAGTCTATCGACACGGTTGCTGACCTATTGTAAATGTGCGCCTGGCCGGCCGGTCAGTTACATTCTTCCATTTACACATATCAAGCCCATAGAACCCAGCAATTGTCCAAGAGCCAAATCTTGAGGCGAAATGTCATCCTTGAGGAATTTAGCGGTCTCTATATTGTAGGCGCTTAAGAAATCTCTAAACCATGGATCTATTCTTCGGGGGTCTATTCTATGGTTAAAGTCGCCCCACAACAGAAACATATCCTTCGGGTAGGTATCACATATAGTCTCCATTTCTTTTTTTAAATTTTCCAGGTCCACCTTGTAATCATCTTCCTTTCCCTTCTGGATATATACATTAACAATACATATACCTTTGTATCATGGGTCATCATTCAGTGTCAGCACTCTACTACCTAGCACCCACTTACATTTTAATTCGAGGTATTCTATTTTCGTGGCAATTTTTGTGGATACCAACGTCAATTGTCCTCCTGAGGGTCTACCAAAAGTGTTCTTCCTTGCTGCTTTCAGGTGGTGGGCAAACCCTTCGGTGTCTAGGGTTTCGTCACACAGCCAAGTCTCTTGCAAACACAGGATGTCATTGGTCTTAAGGATATTGTTAAAACCTTCTTGGAACACTATTCTTTTCTATCCTTTTATATTCCAAGGTAGTATGGACAGGGTGTGTGACGACCCAAGCTCCTAGTCAATTTCACTCAGGCTCCCATCTTCCTCGTGCTCCGAGTATGCTAGGGCTCTATATCTATTCTCGACTAACACGTCTACATCATCCCTCCCAATTTCCTTAGGGGTTATAGTAATTTCAAGTTCTTCCTTTTTACCCCAACAGGAATTAATCATTCTTATTTGCCGTACTCCCAGCCCGGCATGATTCCTATGAAATGATTTCCCCTGCTTATCAATCAGCATTTCCTCCCTTTTTATCAATCTAATGTCTTCCTTTAGCAGCTCATATTCTGTGTTTTCCAATGCTGCTTTTACTAATGCTGAGTGAAGGAGAACCTTAGTTACTTCACCCCCTTTGTTGTTTACCATAAACCCTACTTCTTTAAGGTCCTCTGAGCTAACATTACGTAGGCTTGCACATTTTGAAAATGAGACGAGGAATTGAGAGCGATTAGGGGGTTTAGTTTTCTAGCTTTTTTCCCACCTTTTCCCTGCCCTGTTGGCTCCAGAAAGAGCCACAGGTCCTGGTATCGTTCTAGCTGTGTTACCGGTGGGCCCCCGTCAATTACATCCTCCCTTCTTCTGCTGTATTCCTCTTCAATGCCTCTCTTCCTAAGGCCCCTACTAATATTGTGGTTACTAGGTCCTGCGCCTATAAGCTTACCCGACCCTCTTGCCTCAACACCCAATTTTTCTTCCCCCAAGGGTTTCCTAGAAGTATCTTTAGTACTCTTTGTGGTTCCTTTACCTTTTGTCCGCCTTGTCTGCTGTTCAAGACTACAGGCATTTGTTTCTTTTATCTCAACTACTTATCTTTTTCGATTCTGGGGGCACTTTCCTACCAGTAGACATAAGTTCTGTCGTTACTCCCTTCCCACTACCTCGCCGCCTTAGGGTTTGGCCTTTACTTCGGCAGTTTCTCCCCTTACTTGGCTGCATGATGTATTGCTTGTAATTCCTCCTTTCCCCACGTCTTTTTATGATCATCAGGCGTTGTGATACATATACGCTTGGTTCCTCCTTCTGTGGTTGGATATCCCTTACCACTACTTCCTCCCTACCAACATTCATTTCCTGAGGGATTCCGACTGGCCTGACTAAAGTAGGCATTAGACCTTTGATTTGTATCAGTTCCCCAATCATAATTTTAAACTGTACACTTTTTGTTTTTAAGATTTCATTGTTCAGGACTGAGACCTTTAATAAACCTTGCAAGGTTTTTTGCAGAATCAACATAACCTCCAGAATAGAGGCACTAGAGGTTCCCGTGACCTCCAAACTATGGGCCCATTAAATCAGTTCCAATAACATAAGAGCTTTCCAGTCTTTCTTTCTCATTGGGATAGTCTTTCATGTAATTATTGTCCTCTTTACTCTGTATCTTACTAAATGAGACTTCATCTTTCTCCTCCACCTCTGCCTCAATTTCATGGTCAAACGAGGGCTGGAATAACCTTGGAGAAGAGGATAAACGTGGATGAAGGAAGATCCCGGAGATGTTAAAATGTATTTGATTTGGGGAATCCAAAATTAGGGTTACCGAGTCCACGGGAGTTGGATGAAGCTCTACAACGCTCAGCTCCTTTTCAGACGTATCAAAACCTTTGAAGTGTTTCCCCAAAAAGTCCTTGATCGACTTAGAGACTGATGATCCTCCTTTTACACCCCCTGTCTTTACAGTCTGTGGGGTCAAGTTCAGTGATTATGTGTTTCTCTGCGCTGGTTTTCTACTTCCAGTAGGTACTGCCATACCTCCATTCATCTCTTCCTTTTCTTTCTGCGTTTTAGCCATATCCTCCGCCCCAAGACTTTTATTTTAAGATCTTTTGGTGTTTGTTAGGGTTTTCCGGGTTTTAGCTTTCCTTAAGGCTATCGCTTTTTTCTTTTTTCTCCTCTGCCACAGCACCCACTGCCCTAGAGTTCCTTTCTTCAGATACAGGCGAAACCAAATGTCCTTTTTCGCCAAATTTCCTTATTCGCCCTTGATACTCTTTATCGCCAGCTCCAACAGCTCATCTTGGGGTCTGTGACTATTTTACCTCCTCTTTTATAAAAGCTTTACCTACTCTCTGTAACTCAGAGAACTTGATTCCACTTACCTCTGTTCCATGGCCGTACACTCTCCCCACCGCCACTACACCACTGCAGTACTCCCGCTTCTCTGCCGTACTCCCACTGCTACCAATCCACTGTTGTGGACCTGCTGTGCCAGTACTATATTGGAGGCTCCCTGGATATCAACTTGGGAAAACGCAGGCTTAGACCCAGCTAAAGCCTGCTAGCAAGCTGCTCTCCTGCCAATTTATCACCAATTTGCCGCCTGGAGGCTTGTGTGGGAGCATCCAAACGGGGGCCAGGTAAAGTGGGGAATTCCCAGTTCTCCACCGTTGGACCCCGAGGGCAGTTTCTTCCGTGCTTACGGATCTCCAATCCATAATCCGCACTACTCGGACACAGAGCCCCTTGAAGATATATGAATCACTTTAGAGCCCTCGCGACTCAATTCCCCCACGTCTTTCGCTTTGCCGCTCGTGCTTGTCCAGAGTGTTACGTGTTCGTCACGTGTAATCCGTCAGCGTTGATCGTAGCGGTAGTGTGAGGTGCAGGGTGGACAGCGTTTTCCCAGGAGATCACCACCAGCCATTTTTGGCCAGAGAGTTGGGTTTCTATAATCACCTCTGGGTAATTATTATTCTGTCTCAAATTTGCATACCTTTTGCAAATCTATGATTTATTTTGCCTTCTGTCTCTTCATCTATCCACTCTTAATGCATTGATTTGTTGAATGAGTCTTGTGAATTGAATGTACATTGTTAAATGATTTTTTTCCTCCCATGAAAATTTTAAGGAGTTTGCACTGTGAATTTGTATTAATGAGCGTTCATTTATGACTGAGATTTAGATAAACTTATTGAATCTTGCACAGAGTCTGTGGTTTATTCCACTAGGATCTGCAAGTTTAGTTAGCTAGATTGTTCATATCACCATCAACTCCTCAACTAATGGTCCATCGACCAAAGGAAGAGTGTTGATCTGTGAAGATTAGTTAGACATTGAATAAAGATTTATTAGGAGTAAATTGAATCCTCAGTGAGTTAACTAATCAAGATCAAAGTGAATTATAAAACTTGACCCCCAGCGAAAAAGCCAGGAAAATCTGATTGTTGTATATGGGCCGATGGAATTTCTCAGTTGTTTGTGAGGTGTTAGTCCCTGGCTTTCCGCTGGATCTGTTTTTCTGGTAGCAGAGCGATGGTTATTATTGATTAGTTTGGTGATTATTGAAGAATGATTTCTGAATATTAACTATATGTTTAACACCAAGTGTTAGTGTTGTGTTCTGTGTTCTCTGGAAGTACAGGTACAGAGATACCCGGGAATCCAAAGAACGGAATTTAGAAGTGTGTGGTAAGGGAATCACACTGCAGAAGGTTACTGGTCATATCATCTAAAAGTTACGCAGGGTTGTAGGTGTTATATTAGGGATTACATCATATAAAAGAGGAGTGTGAATGACACCAGAGGGCCCGCCTGTGAAACTTTGGCCTTACCCAAAAGAGGAGTATCCCTAGAGGAGTAAAAGGTCCTCCCCAAGCTTAAGGGAAGGGTTAACAGTGGGTTTTACTCATAGTGAAAGGAAGAATTTTTTCTTTGCAGAGAGTGAAGAAACTATCTTTGGATTAGCGGAACAGACAGAGTAGCGTTGTTTTTACGTTATTAACTGAAATTTTAGAAAATTTAGAAAATGCATTGTGGAATTACCTTGTGAAAGGAGGGTCAGTAGCATACTGACGTCACAGAGAGCCACGCTGGTATTGGTTGAAGCAGCGGGCGTGTAATAAGAGCAGATTGTAAAGGGAGGGTCAGTAGTAGGCGCAGATACGGACGTCACAAATAGCCGCACTAGCATTGGTCAGATCAGTAGGTGTGTGCTAAGCTCTGATTGGACAGTAAGCAAAAGCAGCGCTAGCATTCGTTGAAAGAGAAGATACGTAGACAGCTCTGACTGGATTGTTGGTGTGAGTCGCACTGGTATAGGATGAGCTTTAGTAAATAGAATATGTGAAAATACGGAAGAGTTACTGAATTTTGTTCATTGAATTAATTAGTCACAGGAGTCGGGAAAATGAAGTTGATTAATATTATTAAAAATTTCTTTAGAAAGGCTAAGCGTATAGTGACTAGGGAGGGAATTATTACGCCACCTCCAAATACGCCTGCTTTTTTTATTATGATGAAACGAGGATATCATACTTGTGTGTGGTTGGAAAATTGGGTTGAGTATACGAAGGGTGATGGTATTTTAGCGTTTCCAGAACATGGTTCGTTCAATGTGAGGATTCTCCAGAATTTGAGAAATCAAATGAATTCATTAAAACCAAATCCTAGATTAACACAATATGAAGCTTTGGAGGAATGGGAAGTTGAGGCATTTGAACTAGAAAAATACAGAAGAGGTAGAAGGATTAATAGAGGATTTTTGCCTAGATACCCATTTGATAGTAGAGGAGATCAGATGAAAAGATGAAGAAGAGCAGTGGTAATTGAAGGTTTATATCCAGTTTTGATGGCTGAAGATCAAATAGTAAGTAAATGTAAAGAAAAAAGAAAACACATGGATGTGTCAGGAGCAGGATGTGATGAATCTGATGATGATTTATTGGAAGACATTTTAGTTAAAAGACCTCCGCCATACCAAGAGTCCTTGAAATATCACTCCAAGTGCACCAATGTTAGAAACCCCGTTAGTTCCACAGGTTTTAAATGACCCAACAGTTACCAGAGCATTACAAGGAGAGGAAAGGAATACACTGGATAAAACAAAGGAAGAAATAGTTCAGAAAATAAATCAGTTATGTTTGAATGCAGAAGCATTGACAGTACCAGTAACAATTGGTCCTGTTATTCCATTGCATGGTGATAAACGAGATACCCAAAAACTCCAGACAGTGGCAGTCCAACGGAACAATGCTAGAAAAGAGGTAGTGACAATAGATGATCAAGTTAGTGAGAGTGATTTGAATGTTTCATTGTTAGATCTCCAATACTTTGAGACAGTAACTGAAACCCCGAAGAGAATTACACCCATAAATACAGGAAGAAAAACACCAACTAACACTCCAGTTGCAGGAAATTCTAGGTGGTTTCACCAGAAGACTTAGAGGAATGGGCAAAAGGATTAGAAAAGAAGAAACCACAACAAAACATTTTAGATGTAAGTAGGTTAAGAGTGGATTTGGAAGAAATGATTATTGGTACAATAAGTTCAGACAGATTAGGTTCATATGGAGATGAAGAATTGTTATTTTTGTGTACGAGTATAACCTGGAGAACAAATAATCTGCATGAGAAGATAGTGAAAGCTGCTTTAGAATTTGGAATAGATGTGGAGAAATCAAAAATATTACAGAAACCTTATAGATCAGAATTTACTGAGATGGATTTGGAGAGTTTGAGTGCATCAGGAAGGAGGTTACAAATAAAGGAATTAATGCACATTTTAAAGAAATGGGGACATGTAGATCGATGGAGAAGTAGATGGACATAAAAAGGGATGAAGCCGCAACAAAAGAAGCATCTGCATTTTCGTTGAGAGAAATAGAAAAGGTTGAAAGGATGTGTCCGATGAGAGAAGTTCCTGGTGGTGGTTATGTTCATGTTCCATAGAGTAGACAGGATATTTTGTCCTTTACGAATGACTTCCCTGGATTGAGAGAAAAACCAATTGAATGGTACAAGCAGGTAGAGAGATTTGTAAAGGTTTTGTTGAAAGATTTAGACGGCTTGTTTGATACAGTGGTACCAACTGATTTGTGGACAGTGTGTAAAATTACAGTTGATTGACCAACTGAAGAATATCCTAGAGACGCAAAAACAGGCGCGCCTTCAGTAGATGTGATGAAGAAATATAATCAAGTGATTACTTTTCTGAAAGGGAACATTCCACCTAAAGAAACAGATTGGGTTAAAATAGATAGAACAACTCAAGAACCAAAGGAGTTAGCGCATGCATACTATGAAAGGTTACTGCAGGCGTTTAAGTAGTTTAGTGGATTTTAAAACATTGGTGATAAAGATATGGGACATTTTGTATATAGGTTTGTGTATGGATTAAGGTCAGAAATTAGTCAGATGATTCAGCAGCACATGCTTTGCTGGCAGAGCAAACCGATTGATGACATTTTAAAATAAGCAAAGTATTGTAGTGATGACATTGATGCAAAGCATAAAAAGTTAAAAGAGAAAATGATGTGGGCACAAGGGAAGACAGCAGAACACCAAGAAGCAACTTCTGGTTCTCAAAATGATAACCAGATGAATGGGAAGAATCAGAATAGTCAAGTGTCGAATGGAAGCAAGGTAAAATACGAATTAGTAGAGAAGAAGCGAAAAAGAAATATCCTAGTCATGGATGTGGAAACCTTGGGCATTGGAAGAACGAGTGTAGAAATATTCAACAGAATAATGGGGTAAATAAAATTTTAAATCCACAGATGCAGAATGAGGTGGTTGTGAATCAACAACAGCAGCAGTAGGTAGTTACTCCTCAGTTGCAGGTGCCACAAGCCCTTATGCCCAACCATGTGAACGCTCAGGTGCAGAGGTACAGTGTGAAAACCGGATTTTTGTGGAGAAAGTGGAAAGACTACACAGACGGTTCAACAATATTGGATGCAAAGTGATGACAGTGGGTCGAAAATGTCCCAATGACGGTGCCTGAGGGGGGATGAAGAGTGCGTGCTCGGAGCATCCTTGGCGGTAGATCAGTCAGGTCCTTTTGTTGATGGAAAGGTTGAAGGAAACAACACATAACCTTTCTAGTGGATACTGGAGCTACCCGTACTACTGTGAGATCAGCAGAAATTCCAAACCTAACCCTCTCGGGAGAAGCTATCCAAGCTTAGAAGTCTCAAATAAACAAATAAGAACCCCAGTCACAAAACCAATAGAAGTAAATATTGGTAATTTCAGATACATGCATCGATTTGTGGTATGTGATTCAAGTCCAGTAAATTTGTTATATAGGGACTTGTTGTACAAGATGAATTGCACCATTTTCTGTAAGCCTGATGGTGTTGCTTCCCAAACACCTGATGAAGACGTTGCCTTTAAGATGATGCTAGCGAAACAGGGGACAAAAGTGGATGAGAGGTTTTTACTTCTTAATGAAAATGATTTGCCTGATGAATTGAAAACTACAGTGAGGTCAGATGTGTGGGATTTTACAGGGAAAGAAATTGGTCTAATGGCAAAAGTAGACCCAATCAAAATTGTGGTGAAAGAAGGTGCGATATATCCAAACACACCCCAATACAGAATGAGTCCTGAAGTGAAAGCAGGAGTTGCCCCGGTGGTTGATCAAATGATTAAGCTAGGTATTCTAAAATAAATATTGAGCAGTCCTTGTAATTCGCCAATCATGGGACTTAAAAAGCCTAGTGGAAAATATAGAATAGTGCAAGATTTGTGGAAAATCAATAAAATATTAGTACCTTGTTGTCCAGTAGTACCAAATCCAGCAGTGCTTCTTTATCAGATACCATGGGATGCCCATTGGTAGACTGTGATTGATTTGTGCCAAGCATTCTTTTCAATTCCATTGCATCCAGATAGCCAATATTTTTGCATTCCGGTTGGGAGACTGTGTCTTGGTATGGTGCCGAGTTCCTCAAGGGTACACAGAGTCCCTCGATTTTTAATCAGCTTCTGAAAAAATGTTCAGGGAACCTTGGGTATGCCAGGAAATTCAGTCATGGTTCAGTATACTGATGACCTACTGGTGGCATCAAAGACACGCGAAGCTTGTGTCATTGACACTATAGCTTTCCTGAACCACTCAGCAGAAGGAGGACACAAGGTGTCGCCAGAAAAATTACAGTTTTGTCGACAAGAAGTCCAATATTTAGGGCACAAGAGAGAAAGAGGATTCGGGAAAGTAACATCAGAAAGAATAAAAGTGATTTGACAAATGAGCCTGCCTAAGACAAAGAAAGAAGTGCGAATGTTTTAGGAGTGGTTGGATATTGTCGTCAATGGATCAGTGGATTTTCGCTGCTTGCTAAATCTTTGATAAGGTTGACACAAAAAGATGTGATGAATCCGATTGAATGGGATGATGAAAGTGAAGAAACATTTGTCAAGCGCCAGCATTGGGAATGTCAGATTATACAAAAGAGTATGCTTTGTTCTGCTGTGAAAGAGAAGGTTGTGCACTTTCAGTGTTACCACAAAGACACGGATTGTCCTGACGTCCAGTAGCATACTTCTCTGCTACTCCGGATCCAGTGGCTGTGGCATTACCTGGCTGCGGCATTACCTGGCTGCTTAAAAGCAGTAGCTGCTACTTGTTTGAGTCTGCAACAGAGTGAATCGATTGTGATGGGACATACTGTCAAGGTGTATGTGCCACATTCGGTCGAGATCCTTTTAACAAGGACTCGCACTAAGCATTTGACCCCTAGTCGGCTGACTAAGTATGAAAGAGTAATATTGGGTGCTGAAAATGTAAGTGTAACAAGATGCACCATGATGAATCCCCTGACTTTGTTACCTGATTCATACTGTGAAGAAGTGAGAGAGGAAGTGGATGATGATTGTCTGGATGTGACAGAAATGTATACAAAGCCCAGGCCCGACATCCTTGATGTCCCCTTAGAAGAGTCAGACTATGTAATGTTTGTTGATGAGTCATGCTTGAGAAGGGAGAATGGAGAATTGAGCTCTGCCTATGCTGTGTGTACTGTGTCAGGTACTCTAGAAGCTTCCTATTTAAGAGGAGTCAAGTTTGCACAAATAGCCAAATTGTTCGCTTTATCCAAAACATGTAAAATTGGGAGGAAATTGAGAGTAACCATTTTTACGGATAGTCAATATGGTTTTGGGATTGTGCATGCCTTTGGCCAATTATGGCTACAGAGGGGATTTCTGACTTCTTCAGGATCCCCCATCAGAAATGGGAAAAATGTCAAAGAACTATTGGAATCATTGCAATTGCCAAAGGAAATTGCAGTGGTCAAATGTGCAGCACATAAGTCAGGAAATGATTATGTGACACTGGCAATCGGTACACTGACCAAATTGCACAATTGTGTGCTCTAGATACAATGTCTTCAAACAGAGGGTTGGAAAAAGAAGTTACCAATCGCCAACTAATGTTTTTCCCTGTTTTTGAAACATGGGACGAAGTTAGACATTTACAGGATGAGGCAGACGCAAAAGAAAAGGAACACTGGATCAAATCAGGTTGCACAAGAAGAGCAGATAATGAAGTGTGGGTGTGTCCAGATGGTAGGCCAATAATGCCGGATAGCTTGTTGTCACAAATGGCTGGGGTATATCATGGAACTACACACATTGGTAGGGACACCATGATTAGACGTTTCAGACAGACATGGTATAATCCCAAGATTAGGGTAGTTGCAGAGAGTCTCTGCCAGAGGTGTTTGACCTGCAAACAGCAAAACCCAGGTAGAAAGACTGTTGTCAGTTGGGGAAAAATTGGAAGAGCAGAGGGACCATTCACCAGATTGCAACTTGACTTCAATGAGTTGCCACCGTACAACGGTTTGAAGTATGTCCTTGTATGTCTATTTTCTCCATGGGTAGAAGCCAATCCCACAACAAGAAATGACAGTCTCACAGTTGCCAAACTACTGTTGAGAGAGCTCATACCCAGATTCAGATTTCCAGTCACTTTGGAATCAGATAGAGGGCCTCATTTTAATAATGAGATAATCAAACTAATTTGTACAGCTTTTAAAATTGAGCAGAAATTACATTGTGCCTATCGACCAGAAGCCTCTGGAGTGGTTAAGCAGCTCAATGGTACAATAAAATCCAGATTAGGAAAGGTGTGTGCATCCATTTCACTGGAATGGCCTGATGCTTTGCCACTTGTATTTATGAGCCTTAAAGCATTCCTGACCGAAGAACAGTATTGAGTCCACATGAGATCCTCATGGGAGGAGTAATGAGACAAGCATCTGTACCTGGAAACAACTTAATAAATATAACTGATGATTTAGTGTTGGACTATTGTAAAGGACTAGCTGATCTGGTAGGTTCTGTGTCTCACCGGTTGGAGAAGAAACAACCACAGCACAGCCGAATCAAGCTCATGATTTGTGTCCTGGTGGCTGGGTCGTGGTAAAGAAGCACACAAGGAAATCGTGTTTGGAACCCAGGTGGAAAGGACCTCATCAAATCATACTGGTCACGACAACAGCAGTGAAGTGTGCTGGCTTACAAAATTGGATCCATGCCAGTCATACCTAAAAAGTCCCAAGTCTACCTGAACGACAAGAGCAGCAACTGGTAGAACAAAGAAAAGAGCCAGAAGCCGAGAGTTTTGAAGTCTAAGAAATCAGAGAAACAGACTATGAAGAACGAATTGACGAAGAACAACCAAGTACAAGTCAAGTAGAGTGGGCACCAGTTACTGGGACTGAAGATACTGCTGTAGAAACTGAGGAAGAGCCAGAGATTTATAGACCAGAACAAAATGAACAAAGAATAGAAGAATTTTCTATAAAAAATTCAGATCAAGCTCAAGCAAAAGAAGAAAATGAAAGACCGGAGGGTCCAGAGCAAAAACAAACCGTAGAACAGAAATACAGAAAATTCAGATCATGTCCAACAAAAGGAAAGAGAAAATAAAAGGACACTTGCAATAGGTGAAGAAGGTGAAATGGCAGTACAGACAAAAAGGGTGAGAAAGGGAGAACACTGGTCGAGTGGAGTAAAAAGACTGAGATATTTCCTAAGAAGAAAAACAGGGAAAGAACTAGAGCAAGTAAATGAGGTGTCAAGTCAGGGTGAGCAAGAACTAACAAGAAGAAGATCATTAACGTTGTCAAAAAGAGTGAGGGTTCCACACAGACAATATAAGGCTCCAGAGTGGACTTACGTTATCCTTGAGGATTTTGAAAATCTTGATCTAAATGAAGAACCAAATAGTGGCACAGTTGGAGGGTCAAATGAAAGGGAATTGAGACCACCTTAAAGAATGACTTTTGCAGAAAGAGTGGTTTTTATCAAAAGGATTATCAAGCAAAAACAAGAAAGGATCTGAAGAAAAAGGCTAAACAAAGCTGAAAGCTTTACAAGTGTGGGATCACACAAAGATTTTACATTTTCACATATATCTATTTTTGAAAGAAAATAGATTTAGAAATAATCTTAGATACTAAAATTGGCAGAAGTAAAAATGACTGAACATCCGAAATCTAGTTTAAAACAAAGATGTATTCAGTGTTGTTTATGTAGTATTACAATACTAATGTTGATGTGTACTAACTGTAGTAATACCTGTTCTAATGGTGAGTAATAATAATAATAACACGAATACTAGTGAAAGAATGAATGCAGTTACTAAGAAAACTACTACCAAAGATTTCGAACAAATGGATAAGAGCATATATTATCATGAAAAATCAAATAGTAATTCGTTATTAAATGTATTTACTAAACTTTTGTATCAATATGTTCACACGATGGATGTGAGTGACATATGTCTGCATGAAATTACCTACTTCTGTCTCAGAAGGTGTGACATATCACCATCTTCCATTAACTTATGGTATGACCTGTAGTGTTATAACTAGTTTGTTCTATGTTACTGGTAAGTTTCAATATTTTCATTCTAATATGGATTTAGTGTTTTCAGAAATCCCTATTAGAAGAAATATGAATCCGGTACTTTGTGGTAAAAATGCAGAATTCATGGGAGCATTTTTCCTAATAACGAATTCCATAGATATAACACATGCTCATAGAAATAATCTAACATGTCTTTTGCGTGATTAAGAAAAAGATGTTCTCAATTTAATAGAAAAAAAAGACAGGATTACCAAAAGAAAGCTGTTGAGCAGAAGTCACATGTACTGCCATGGGCTACTTTGGAGGGAGACTATGAGAAAGGCGAGACTCATGCTGCAATGTCCCTAGACTTGACAAAAATGGGGAAATTCTGTCTACATAGACTAAAAACAGAGTATAATAGTATTTTCATTGGTACTAGCGAATGTGAACATACCTTCCTAATTATGGGGGAATGGGGACTAAAAGGGGAAACTGATCCTGCTTTCCCCGGTATTTATTACATGTGCGGTAAAAATGCCTATTATAGGCTACATGCACGATGGTACGGAAGTTGCTACCTTGGTATTGCCTTCTCAAAGATCACATAATTAAGAACAATTAAATAGATTTAATAAGTAAGGGACTAACAAAAAGTAAAAGAGCACGTTTTTCAGAAATAGTAGGCAACATTTTTGGTGCACTGATACCGTCAGTTGGAGTCGTATTGAACTCACATAAGATACGTCAATTGTCCACAGTAGTTGATCGTTTCTCAACGGATACAGCTGGAGGATTCTTAATGATTAATACTGAAATGGTTGCAATGAGATCTATGGTTTTGCAAATCAGACTTGCCCTTGATATTATATTGGCGAAAGAGGGTGGAGTGTGCAGCATGATGAAAGTTCAACACTGCTGTACATATATCCCAGACAAAAGTAAAGGTACTGAGGGATATATCAAGAATATTGTAAAGATTCATAAACATTTGACCCAACTGGAGGTTGACGGTGTCTGGGAAAGACTCAGTAAAAGTATTTCCACTATAGGTAGCTGATTTCCACTTTTGTGAGTAGCTTATTAGGGAAAATATTAATACCTGTATATCAATAGCATTAGTCCTCTTGATGATAATAATGACATATAAATTTTGCAAAGGAAAATTAAGAACGATATTATTGAATGAAGCAAAGAATAAAAGGATGGGAAGAAAGAGAAAAAGAGATGAGATAGACATAGAAGAAATGAAAGTCTATATGGAAAAATGAAAGAAATGAATATAAAGGAGAACAATTGAGAATGTATAGAATCTAATGTAGACGCAAAGAATAGATAAAGTTGGCACATGGTAATGATGGGTATTTTATGATGGCTTGATTGATTGATGGGGGATTGATGAAGCAAGGATTCAAGCAATTCCTCATTAACAGTATTAATTATTAGAAATAGAAAAGAAAATGAAATGAATATGCATGCACAACATTTACATATGGGAATGAGAGCTTTACGCATGCCTAACTAATGAAAATAGAATGCAACGCAACTAAAATCCGCTTTAAACTGGAAAAAGCTTTTGCGCATGAGCAAATTAGAACTACGTAGATAGTAACGTGATAAACCCGTTTTGAGGGGGAAAACTCTCACGCATGCGCAGAAACTACTAACATTGGGTCTTGAGGCCTGGCATATGCTTGCCTGAATTTAAAGAGAGCTATAGCTGCTAATGCTTTGCCTAACAAAGAAGAAAATAACATGGGCTAGAGTAGAAGTGGGTGGTGAACAGTGAAAATCACTTATTTGAAAAATTAACATTTGTTTATAATTCTTTTATTAATAGTGTATGTTTGGGCCTCATGTGACACACAAAAGAAAAAGATGGCGTTGAAAATGGATGCGAGCTAGACATGCGCAGTGTAATAGTGATGTGACCTGATGACCGAGTCACTGAAAGGCTGCCAAGAGCCAAGGACACCTGCAGTGTGAAAATTCTTCTTGACTGTAGATCTGTATTGAATGCATTTTGAATAGTAATATTAAATGCATGGGAGCGGAAATGAGACCGAATATTAAATGAGCTAAAGGGGATGGGTTTTGAGAGACAAAAGAGTTATTAAATTTAAACATGTCAGCGTGAGGAGGTGATGATAACTCCCCTGTCCAATCAGAGTTCGTAATTCATCAAGATTTGTAACTTTTAAGGGTGGGACATGCAGAAATGAAGACTGAGTGACTTAATTTTTAAGAATTGTCATGTCATGCATGCATGCAAGCAAGGAAAGGCAAACACGAGTGCAAGAGAGAGAGAGGCAAGAACTACTGTTGCTGAGGAAAGAGAGAACAGACTGAGAAGATTCACCTCTGAAAGATACTTGATTAGATCGGAGGTTCTGGAAGAATATCGAGGAGGGAGAGAGTGTAAGTGAGGGATGCGTCCTCATGCGTCGGGTCTATAGAGAAGTTTAGTAATTATTACCTTGTCCTGAGCCTGTCCTATAGCCTTTGTCTCCTGAGTCTTAATCAGGAGATCACCACCAGCCCTTTTTGGACAGAGAGTTGGGTTTCAATAATCACCTTTGGGTAATTATTATTCTGTCTCAAATTTGCATACCTTTTGCTAATGTATGATTTAATATGCCTTCTGTCTCTTCATCTATCCACTCTTAATGCATTGATTTGTTGAATGAGTCTGTGAATTGAATGTACATTGTTAAATGATTTTTTTACTCCAATGGAAATTTTATGGAGTTTGCACTGTGAATTTGTATTAATGAGCGTACACTTATGACTGCGATTTAGATAAACGTATTGAATCTTGCCCGGAGTCTGTGGTTTATTTCACTAGGATCTGTAAGTTTAGTTAAACATTGAATAAAGATTCATCAGGAGTAAATTGAATTCCCATGAGTTAACTAATCAAGAACAAAGTGAATTAAAAAACTTGACCCCCAGCGAAACAGCCAGGATAATCGGATTGTTGTATATGGGCCCATTGAATTTCTCAGTTGTTTGTGAGGTGTTCATCCCTGGCTTTGCGCTGGATCACCTTAATAGACGTGACACTAATTGTTTATTTTTATGTAGTTACTCTGTCAATGTCTGAGTTGTGTTAGCCAAATCATATGGTGTCTCATATGTTTCACACTATATTTGTGTCTCTTTCTCTTTTACCTTTTTTTCAACATTAGTTAAATTGTGTTATTACTTCATTTGATTAGTGTTGTCATAGAAACTATTTGACTTCTATGTTTATTTTTGTATAATATTTTGTTGGAAGGGACCGCCTGTTCCTCTACAAATAATCGAACCCATGGTCCCTGACACATACTTGGATTCCCTTGTCTATCAAAATACACTCTTATGTCATGTGGAATGAGGAGGATGCATGAGGCCAAGATTTCATGCTGCCTCTGAACCATCCTCATGGCGAGCCAGGATGGAGTCAGAAATGTCAGGATCATATGCTAATTGTCTTGGACTTGATGCAGTAGCTGAAAGGCCTTGAACGACACCTAGTCCAGGATGGCGCCAATGGAGGGAATCCTCTATTTGGGGCTCAGGTGGGATGGAAATGTCCAAGGATGTAAGGAGTTCACCCATCATCTGGAGACGATCTATTACTGTTTCAACAAGTGCTCCTTGAGCAGCCAGTCATTGAGGTACTGGAAACACATGTATCACTAACCTACAAAGGTAGTCAACGACCACAGCCATTACTTTCATGAACACCCAAAGGGCCTGAGTAAGGCATAAGGAGAGCACTGGCAATTGAAAGTTTCCCTAACTAATTGCAAACCGCAGCTCAGTCGCCTGAAGTTGAACTCAGACAAAACAGAGGTCCTCATCCTCGGACAATCCCCATCCGCCTGGGACGACTCCTGGTGGCCCACAGCGCTGGGTTCCGCGCCGACACCCTCGGACCACGCACGCAACTTGGGATTCATCCTGGACTCCTCCCTCACGATGACAAAGCAAGTCAACGCTGTCTCGTCCTCCTACTTTAACACCCTGCGCATACTCCGAAAAATCTTCAGGTGGACACCCACCGAAACCAGAAAAACCGTCACCCAGGCCCTCGTCACCAGCCGACTGGACTATGGAAACGCCCTTTACGCAGAAACCACCGCCAAACTTCAGAAACAACTTCAACGCATACAGAATGCCTCCGCACGACTCATCCGCGACATCCCTCGCCACAGCCACATATCCGCCCACCTGAGAAACCTGCACTGGCTCCCCGTCAGCAACAGGATCACGTTCAGGCTCCTCACCCACGCACACAAAGCACTCCACGACATGGGCCCCGAATACCTGAACGGCCGCCTCTCGTTCTACACCCCACCCGCCAGCTCCGCTCCGCCAGCCTCGCCCTGTCCACCGTCCCACGGATTCGCAGAACCACCACCGGAGGAAGATCGTTCTCCTACCTGGCAGCCAAGACATGGAACTCCCTCCCCGCACACCTACGACTGATCCAGGACCATCTCACCTTCAGGAAACACCTCAAGACCTGGCTATTCGAACAGTAGCAGCACCCCCCTCCCTTCAGCGCCTTGAGACCCTCACGGGTGAGTAGCCCGCTCTATAAATGCTCTGATTGATTGAGGTAAAGCCTGTGGGACTGCAGGGCTGGGTAAACGAAAATGCATGTACTGCAAGCCTCTGGACACCATCTAGTCTCCCGTGTCCACAGCAGAAAGAACCCAGCAGAGTCAGCATTTTTAATCTTTCTTTCCTCAGAAAGGCATTCAATGACAGAGGTCTTAGTTCATCATCCTTTTTTGTATGGGAAAGCAGCACAAGCAGCACCCCTCGCTGCTCTTCAAGTGTAGTTCCTGCTTGTTAACTTACTGCATTAGGACTCCATTGTAATCCTCTGACAATCTCTCAATACTAGGTAAAACATGGGTGGGGAGGGAACGAAAGGCAAAGTGCAGCCCCTCAGAATGATTTATAAGACCTATCCGTCTGATGTGATGGACCTCTATCCATTTTGGAAATCTCATATCCTGCCACCTACTGACTACCAGCTATGATGTGCTTGCTTGGCAAACTAAAGAGGCTCAGAAACAGCTGCAGCATTGCTGGCGCTAACGGTCTCTGATTCTTGTAAGTCCTCTGCCAAGAAATGGCTGGGTCAGCTCCTGCAGCACAGGTTCGGAGGGCTGGCATTGGCTATAAGCTAGCCCCTTAGAACAGCTACAGAACTTTCTGTGGTGCTGGTGAAAGTGCTTGGCTGGAGACAGTAAATTTAAAAGACTGAGCTCTGGTGTGACTTTCTTTAAAACGTTCCTGTGCCAAATCAGCTTTCTCTATAAACAACCTGGATCAATCAAAAGGCATACCCATTATGGACGGTTACATGGCTCAAGAAAAGGTAGCTGTTGTCATCCAGATGCTTCTACCGATCACAGCACTGGTTCCAATAGCTTTATGTATTCAATTTGCGTCCAAGCCAGCACACACTACATACTTGGTGTGAGGAAATATGGTGTGCTTTTTATGGTGTGGCTATGAGACCTCACCGTGTAATGCACTCAGTTCAGTCAATTCAGTCAGGCTCATATGCAAAACCTCTAGCTCACCCCTGAGTAGCTGTGGCTTTGAGCAGCAAGGCTTTAACAAATGAACAAGAGTAAAGCATTTAGCAGTAGCAAATAAATGGGGATAAATAAGTCACATAAAAATAATCCAAAACTAATTATAAAAGTAGACCTTATTTTAATAAATTTTTAGACACCACAACACACAATTTCTACCAGAGGGTTCTGGAGATATAGATTTTTAAGTAAATCACAAATTACCACAAAATTCCAAAAAAGCATTGGTAATTGCAAAGTTTGCATACTTCGTAAAACTTTTAAAGAGTTGTGTTCGGCTACTCCGGGCCGCACTGGGTGACCAACTCCAACAGGGGGTGGTGAGTGGGGCTAGTGAGGAGTAGTAGGGCAGTCACCTTGTCACCAAAGTGGTCTCAATTCCAGTTCCAGTCCCTATGAGAGAACTACCATAGACTTTAATGGTGAGGTCTTGATGCAAGGGATACAAGATGTTGAAGATGCTGAGGATGCTGTGCGATCAACAGGGAGCTTCCTTGGGCTATTCCTCGGTCCACGTAGAGTGACTCTGGCCACAGTGATCGATCTCCCTCAAAGTCCTTTAGTCTACCAAAGTTCACTTGCCACTGGACTACTGGTCTCCAGTCACAGCAAAACCAGCAGTTCCGTTTGGTGAAGGCTAGTGTCTGTCTTGGGTGACCAAACTGCACTCGGATGACTCTCCCAGGTCCAGCAGACTCAGGTGCAACTTTTGAGTGTCAGGACTTGGTCGTCTGAGCTGAAAGTTAGTGGTCAGAGGCGGTCAAGTGATTGTGGCCACTGACTGGCCAGGACTGACTTCTTCAGCTTTTGTTGTCATGGTGCTGTAACAGGAGGTCAGCCAACTGAGAGTTCACCTTTTCTGTCTGGGGCTCAGGATTGACTTTTCCACGAGCCAGGTACCACAGGCACAGTCCTCTCTCAGCTAGCCCAAGGAGCAACTGCTGTCCTGCGGTTGGTAAAGCCTCCCCTGCCAGGTCCAGGGAGAAGTAGGGCAGTCCTCCTTCTGCCCTCTCTGCAGCCCAGACATGATTGCAGGTCTGGGTGCAAGGGGTGCCAAATTTATGCCTAGAATGTACCTCGGGGAATGTGTTGGTTACTGGCCAATGAGCTACTAGATCTCCAACGGCCTGATGACGAATTCCTGCAATGTCAGTCATCTAGGTATCCCAGAGTGCATGATTCTGCACACTTTCAAGAAGTCTGAACCCTTCTCACTGGGTGTGAAGCTTGCTAGACCGACCTAGTGGTGTGGTTACCAAAGGGCTATATACCCACAGAGAAAACATCAACTGGTCTTCCCTTTCCTTCCCGACACCAACCCATGAACAAAAGAGCAGCACCTCTCGTGTGTGTCCACCATTTGCGCTTCAAAGGCAGCTTTCCCTTAGAAGATCGCCTTTCGGGCTCACACCCAGTTAGGCTTCCTGTCAAAGAGAGGTAACACCTCTTCCAACAGCAGGCCTCTATTGTTCCTGCTCTTGGAAGTCGTTCACACTTCTCCCCAGGAGGGAAGAAGGCTGTCCAAAATCTGCGAAGGGCAACGGAATACGTGGGCAATGGGGTGGCAGCTTTCTAAACATTACATTTACTTAAAAGTTACATTAAATTTGACTTGGGTATCAAGTCAGGTTTGAGGTGATGTTTATTTTAATACTTTGAAGAACCAACTGCAGTAGTCCCATTCAGAATTTCGCACAGCTGTGTTGTCAGCGTGTAACTCTGTACTCGCCAATGGGGCTACTAGCTTTTCCACAGTCAAAACAACAATGTGGGGTTTCTACTGTTAGGCCTGGTTAAAAAAAACATGTCCTACTTTTTAATATACATCACTCTGCTTTAGGACTAGATAGGCATACTGTAGGGCTGACACATGGATTAGAAAGAGAGGTTTGGCTTTGCCATTAGTATAAATGGCAAAGTTGAGTGAGCAGTTTAAAACCGCTGTCTGTCTGCAGTGTATTGGAAGACATTTTCACATTGTCACATACAGGGTGGCACAATAAGTACTGCAGCCCTGGTGGAACACTTTGACTTACAGGCCCTGGGTGCCACTTGTACCAAATACTATGGATTTATAAATGAGTAAAGTTATAGCAACTGCGTATAAGATAATCAAACATACTTTCAAGGATCAGAGCTCTGGTTAGCAGGTCTCAAGGCACTCACCGAGTCAAAAAACCAGTAGCATCAGTCCAAAGCTTTAGAGGTGATCATGCAAAAGGACTATGTTACTAGCCCTGTAAGCATCTGTTCTTGGCATTTAGTGCTGTGGATTCGCATGCTCTGCATACTTCTGCCATCTAGTGTTGGGTCAGGAGTTGTGAAGTTGTTTTTGTACGTAGAAGTCTTTTGAATCACTCCTCCTCCCGATGACATTATGCATGGGTATCGACTACTTTGTTAAATTGTTTTCCCACAGGCGGGTAAGAAAGGAGTGTAAGGTATGTGTAAGAAAAGGGACATCCATGCTAAATGTAGGCATATCATATAACTATATAATGTAACAACAACTGCCACAGTCGTCCATGGAGGAAGGAGGGTCCATGTGAATCTACAGCACTATATGCCACAAACAGATGCTTAGAGGGTAAGTAACAATCTCTTTGATGGCATATGTGGTAACAGATGCACATGCTCTGCACAGATTGTAAAGCAGTCCCTCCTAAAAGGCAGTGGCTACCCTTTGGGAGTTGCAATAGTTTGAAAAAGAGTATGTAGCACTGCCTAACCTACACTGGCTTGTTGGTGAGCTAAAACATCCACACAATAGTGTTTGGTACATGTGTGTGGTGTAGACCATGTAGCTGCCTTACAAATGTCAGATATGAGAATATTTCTGAGATAGGCCATAGTGGCTTCCTTTTTACCATTGGAACGTGCTCTTTTGTTCTTAATGTAGCAAATGTGAATATATTTGACTATCCATCTGGCTATGCCCAATTTGGATAGTGGGTGCCTTTATGAGGTGGAGAAAAAGCTAAAAGAGTTGCTTTGTTTTCCTGAAAATGTTAGTTTTATCTATGTAGAATATCTAGGGTATGAAGAGCTCTTTCTGCAACGGAAGCAAGGTGAGGGGAAAAAATGGGAGCTTGATTGATTGATTGAGGTGAAATTGAGAGATTGTCTTAGGTAGGAGTTTAGGATTGGTACAAAGAACCAGATTGTGTCTATTTATTTGGAAGAATGGTTCATCTAAGGTTAGAGCCTGGAGCTCACTAACACGTCTAAGTGAGATAACAACAACTTAGAATGCCAATTTCTGAGAAAGAAAATTGAAGGGGGCACAAGTGAAGTGGCTCAAAAGGAGGACCCATGAGTCTAGTGAGAACAATGAAAAGGTTTCAAGAGGGTACTGGAGGAGCCCTAGGCGGAATAACTCGCTTGAATCCTTCAATGAATGCCTTGATGACTGGCATTTTGAATAATGAGAATTGCTGCCTTCTTTGCAGATAGGCAGCCAAAGCAGCAATGTGCAACCGGCATGGAAGTGTAGGCTAAATTTGTCTTTTGCAAATGAAGTAGGTAGCAGATAATGTCTTGTACTATGGATTTTATAGGATCAATTTGTATGGACACACAGTATCAAACAAAATGTTTCCATTTTGCAGCATAACAGGTTCTAGTTGTGGGTCAGCGCCCTTCTTTGAGAATGTCAAAAGATTCTGGTTATAAGTTAAGTTAGCCAAACTGTATGACCTCGGGAGCCAAATTGCTAGGTTGAGCGTTTTGGAGTCTGGGTGTCTGATTTGTTCTTTTTTCAGAGTGAGAATGTCCGGCAATTTGGGGAGATTCTCGTGTGGAACTACTGAGAGATCTAGAAGTGTTGTGATCCTTCACTGACGGACCCAAGGAGCTACAAAGATCATGGTGAGAGAGGTTTGCCTGAGTTTCGGAACTAGAAATGGAATGAGAGACAGAGGTGGAAAAGCATGAGCAAATATCCATGAGCAACTCATCCACCGTGCGTTGCCCTTGGATAGTAGGTGTGGGTACCTGGAGGCGAAGTTTCGGCATTTTATGTTTTCTGCTGTGGCAAAAAGGTAAATCTGAGGAAATCCCCACCTTTGAAAGTAGGGAAGGAGGACTTGTTGGTGTTGCTCGCACTCGTGGGTCTGCTGCATCCTGCTGAGCAGGTCTGCAAAATGGTCTGTCCCCAGCAGATATTTGCTCCAACAGGTAAATGTTCTGGTGAAGAGCCCAGTCCAATTTGGTCTGAGACCGGTGTGATAGTTGTGAGGACCGTGTCCCCCCCCCCCTGTTTTTGTAGATAATACATGGCTGTCATATTGCCCGTCCGGACGTGGACAACCTTGCTTGACAGGTGAGGAAGGTATAGTTTCTTACCTGTAACTCCAGTTCTCTCGTTGGGGTATTTCCATAATAGTCATAAGAGTAGAATATTCCCGTATGCCGGCGGGGGAAGCCAGAGCACTTTTTCTAATATGTCATCTTAAGTGCTGAAGTTCACCTTTCTTGAGGAAGGCCTTGAATAGTCACTTTAGAAAGTCAATATGCCGCCTAACAGATAGGCTATAGTGGTCAAAATTCTTCATCTTGATGTAACAAAGGAGAGATAGTCCAAAGAAAATGCATGTGAATTTTGAAGAATAACAGGAAAAATCTTTCACAAATGAGACGTGAAAGAACCATGTCGAGTTCCCATGGTGGAGAAGGACGTCTAACAGTGGGAAATTCCTTCTTTAACCCTTCCAATTAATCTTTAATGATAGGAATCGGAAAGAAAGAAGTTTGTGAAGGACTTTTCCTGTATCCAGTGAGAGCCGCAAGGTAGACTCTAATGGAGGAAAATTGCAAGCCAGATTTAGTAAGATGCAATTAATAAGGAAGAATAAAATCTTCCTGACAAGATGTAGGGTCTGTTTGGATGCATCCCAAAGGCAAAATCTCCTCCACTTAAATGCATATGCAGCCCTTGTGGAGGGCCAGCACGCCTCTTTCAGAGTTTCCATGCAGTCCTGAAGAAGATTCAGGTAGTCATATTGCACTAGTTCAGAAACCATGCTGCCAAATTCAAGGAGGAGAGGTTGGGGTGTAAGATTTTTCCTCTGACAGAGGTCTGGCCTGCAGGCAGCCTGAGATGTGGATGAAGCGACCAGGGAAGTAGCTTCGGGGAATTACAATTGTTACGGCCACTCTGGAGCGATGAGGATCATCTTGGCTGTCGTGGATAAGAGTTCGAGCAGGACTGCCTGGATCAGGGGAATTGGTAGAAAGGCATAAAGAAATTTGTTGACTAGTTGATCCACAGAGCATTCCCCAACGACTCCTGAAAGGTTGGTGGCAAAGTTGTGGCATTTTTAGTTTTCTGCTGTGGCAAAATTGTGGCTAGGTGTGCCCCACATGCGGAAGCTATCTTGAACAACAGCTTCGTTCAACACCCACTCATGATTCTTGGCAAGAACCCTGCTGAGTGCATCTGCTTGGACATTCTGGATGCATGGAAGATGCATGGCTGTTATCTTCAGATTCCTGGCAAGGAGCCAGTGCCAGATCGACTGGGCCTCTTATGACAGGGGCTCTGGACCTTGTTCCCCCTGCTTGTTCAGGTTGTACATGGTGGCTGTATTGTCCGTCTGAGCAAGCAAGGTGTCGGTGGTGAAAGACAGGTGAAAAGCTTTGAGCACTAGATGAACTGCGCAGAGTTAAAGGAGGATGATGTGTTATGTCCTCTCCTTCGGAGACCATGAGTCTTGTACCTGCAGGTGACCCATGTGGGCACCCCACCCGAGCAGGGAAGCATCCGTCACGATGGTCTGAGTGGGATCTTGTTGTGAAATGGCATGCCCTGCAGGAGATTGGTCAGTGAGCACCACCACTTGAGTGATCTGAAGGCATGTAGGGACAGAGTGATCCTGTCCTCCCAGTTTCCTGACAGTTGGTCCTACTGGTCCTCTGGACACTCTTGGATAGGATGCATGTGGAGGCGAGCGTTGGAAATGAGAAAACTGCAGGAGACCATCGAGCCGAGAAGTGACGAGACTGTGTGCCCTGTTGGATGGCACTTTGTCCGAAGACTGACACTTCTGGAGAATGGATAAGCGTTGTTCCTCCAAAGGATGCACCTTACTGTGAACTGTGTAGATAGTAGCTCTTAAGTAGTGCAACTTCTGGACTGGAGTTGACCTGAACTTCCCAAAATTGATCTGAAGGCCCAAGCAAAGAAGGAGCACGGATGTTTATTTGAAATTCATTTAGGGTTCTAGAAAGGACAAGGCCTTGATGAACTAGTCGTCCAGGTAAGGGTAGACAAAGATTTGGTGCTTTCAAAGATGTGCTGCCACCACACCCATGCACTTGGAGAAAGTTCTGGGTGCTGACTTGAGACCAAAGGGTAGGATGGTGTATTGGTAGTGGCCCGCTCCAAGATAAATCTTAGGAATTTCTGATGCGTTCTTGAGAATGGTAACATAAAAGTATGCATCGTGCAGGTCGATGGAGCACAGCCAGTCTCCCTGGTGAAGTTGCGGGCATATTTGGTGTGAAGGCAGCATCCTGAAAGTTTCCTTGTGAATCCATTTGTTGATGAGCCGGACGTCGAGAATGGGCGTGAACTCCTGTTTGTCTTTCTTTGGCACTAGAAATTACCAGGAGAAAATGTCCTTTCCCTGTTGACTGAGGGGGAACAGGTTCAACCGGCTTCTTCTGGCATAAGATGGTGACTTTCTTCTTTAACAAATAGAGGTGGGAAGCGGATGCCTTTGATGGAATGGACAGTGGTGGGGAAGAAAACTTGAGACAATAGCCAGAGAGTTCAGAATCTTCAAAATGGTGGCTGTTGGCCTCCTTGGTTGGGCTGTTGAGCCGAACATCCCCTCTGTTATTTGCGTTGGGGTTGGTAGAGCCTCTGGTATTGTTGGTGAGGTCTCCCAGTCTGCCACTGATGGGTTAGAACACTATGAGATGAAAAACGGCAGTAGGGTCGAAACGATCTGTGTTGTTCCTTCGTTTTTTCAAGCTCTACAGCTTTCAGGGTGTCCATTTCCATTTCCATCCATGGCATGAGAGCCGAGCAGTGTGGAAACAGAGAATGGCAGGATTTGGATACGCAGCTGCGCGTCTGGCTTTATTGATGTCAGCCAGAGCCAGGCATGTCTGCGTAAGGACATTCCATGGAAGTAACTGTGCGCTACTAAAAGAGAGGAGTGCTCAGCCGCACTGATGATTTAGTTGGAGACCATGGCCTCTTCTTGGATGATCTCTAAAAAAAATCTTATTGCTGACCTCTTGGAAGGTGATCTGAGAAATGAAGAATGGAGTCCCATAATGCCATGTCATATCTGTCCGAGAGGGCAGTTGCACTGGCCGCCTTCATGGACGTAGCCACAGTGTTGCAGACCTTGTGACCTGACGAATCCAGTCTTCTGCTCTCCTTATCAGGGGAAGATGTGGCAAAAGGTGAACTGGTGTGAAATTTTTGGGCATCCTGAATAACGACCGAATCAGGTGGTGGATCTGCTTGTAGAAATAACAGTTCCTAATCCGGGGACGATAATTCTTCAGAAGACTGAAGGGAGCTGATTTTGTCACTGCCGGAGTCAGAAGCAAATCCATGGCGGCTCTAGTAGCCCAGGCACGAGAGGTAATGGTTGGGAGGCCGTACGCTGGTGGAGCGTTGGAACTGCCATGGAAATGTTCAGTTTGGCTGCACATCACACCGGAACCTCTTGAAAGGTATTGATGTCATCAATCAGTTAGGTGAGAGGATACGGAGAGTCTGACAAAGTGGGAAAATAGTCCCTGGTAGAAGATGACGTATCCCCACGATGACGGTGTGATCATGGTCTATGGCGTGACCTATGCCTTGAACGAATGCCTCAATCTGGTGGAAGAACGACCAGATGCATGATGGCCATGACGTGGGCGATGGCTTGACCTTGACCGTAAATGTGGTCTGAGAGCTGGCGATGCAGGCACTGAAGGAGGTGGAATGACAGGTGCTGGTGGGGCTGGCTGTGCCGGCAACACTGGAGGCATTGGTGCCACTGGAGGTGGAGGAGCTGTCAAAGGCAGCGGAGGATCCAAAGGCAGCAGAGGATCCAAAGGCAGTGTCTGGGCCAGTGGAGAATGAGGTATGGGAGACAAAGGCAGCTCTATCAGAGAAGAAGATCTGGAGCGTTCCAATGATGAATAAATCCGCCTTCTTTTAGAGGCTTTCTGAGATCTTCTTGATGACGAGGAACTCTTCAACATCGATCTCCAACTCCTCTGTCTAGACCTCAACATTGATCGGCTTCTCGACGTCCACATGTCCCGTCAACGTTTGGGTCTCAACGTTGGTTGATGCCGTCTTGGTGACGGCGAGTTCGAATCCATCGACACTGATGAACTTCCCGACGTCGGGCAGCGAGCCACAGTAGATCTCGAAAGTGCTCTTGTAGGTCTTGATGTCGAGCGACGATGCTTACGCAACATCAAGCCAGTCTGTGACAGCGAGTATGCAGGCGCCGTTGCACTTCTCGACGTTGATCTCTTCGAAGTGGACCAGGCCCGATAGCGTTTTTTAACTGAAAAACGCCTCTAAGACCTTCACCTCGCTCAGAGGTCCCACTGGCTTCTTGCTGGCCCTGTCTCTTCTCATTACCTTGCAGGCAAATCTCCCTGTCACGCAGGGTACGCCTGGAAAATGTTTGGCAGATGTCACAGGAGGCAGGCAGATGAGAAGACGGTAGGCAGATGATACAGATCTTGTGGGGGTCTGTTCTGGCCTTTTTCCTACCACAACAAGGTGTTTATCAAAAAGAGAAGGACAAAATTACAAACTGACAGAGAAAGACAAAAGACATCAAGTGAAACAGTTAATACCTAAATACTTTTGTGAAGAAAAACCTAAAAAAGGTAGAGTTCAATGCTCCAAGGGTCCTGTCAGCAGGAGCCGGAAAGAACTGAGGTAACTGCCTTTGGCTGAGCATGAGGGGATACTGGATGTTTCAGGATTCCTAAAGGAGCAGTCTCCTTTTTTTTTATAATGGCAGCCTATGGCCTACACTTCTTCATACCTCCCTCACATTACAAAAGGGGTTTGCAAAAGATTTTTTCTGTTATTCTTCAAAATTCACATGCATTTCTGCATGTTTCTTTGGATTATCTCCCTTTTGTTACATCAAGATGAAAGATGTTGACCACTGTAGCCTGTTAGGCTGCATATTGACTTTCTTAAGGGACTATTCAAGTCCTTCCCGAAGAAAGGCAAACTTCAGCACTTAAAAAAACATATTGGAAAAAGTGCTTCAGTGACCTCGCATGCAGTCGGGAATATTCTACGCATATGACTATTTTGGAAATCACCTACGAGAGAAGGAAAGCTTTCAGTGCTTGATATACTGCCTGAAGCTCCAGGTAGTTGATGTGTAGAGATTGACGTTTGGCATCCCAAAGACCTTGTACTGTCAAGTCTTGCAGATAGGCACCCTAACCGGTGTTTGATGAGTCTGCGGGTGAGAGTGATGTGAGGAAAAGGGTCCAGAAAAGGCTGCCCCTTTACCAGATTGTTGGTGTTCCACCATTGCAGAGAACGGTGTGTTTGGCAGGCTAGCAACTCTAGATCGTCAAGGTGACCCTGTGTTTGAGACCACTGTTGAGCTAGACATTGCTGGAGAGGGTGCATGTGTAACCTTGTGTGGGGAACTATGGCAATGCAATAAGTCATCATTCCTAGCAGATGCATGACCGTCCTTATTGTGAGTTTTTTGTTTGGTTGGAACTGGGGTCGAGTTACCCGAAAGTTCTGAATTCGAGCAGGATTAGGGTAGGCTAATACTAACTGTGTGTTTAGGATTGCTCTCAAGTAAGGTTGAACTTGTAGAGGTTGAAGGTGAGACTTGGGGATATCGATAGTAAACCCTAGCCTGTGAAGTAGATCCACTGTCAACCGAGTCTGCTGTTGGCATTGTATGTGAAAGCTGGGCTTGATGAGCTAATGGTCCAGGTATGGAAATATGTGGTTGTAGCACATCTGCAATGATATTTTGTCATCGCAGATGTGCTACAACCACTGTCAAGCATTTGGTTAACACCCGAGGCGCAGTAGTCACCCCAAACAGAAGTACTTTGAATTGGTAGTGCTTGCCTGCTATACAATTCTGAGGTATTGGCGGTGAGCAAATTAGGCGTTCTTTAGGTAGGCGCTCTTTAGGTCTAGAGTTGCCATAAAGTCGCCCTGTTGGAGAAGTGGAATAACATCCTGTAGAGTGACCATATGGAAGTGTTCTGATAGGATGCAGTGGTTCAGAGGTCTGAGATCTAAGATTTGTCTTAGAGATCCGTCCTTTTGGGGGAATCAAAAAGTACAGAGAATATACCCTTGATACTTGTTGTTGAAGAGGGAACGGTTCCATGGCCCCCTTGAGAAGAAGGGCTTGGAGCTCTTGTTTGAGAAGTGTTAGATGTTCCCGTGATAACGAGGTGGAATGTTGGGCATGTTGTAATGAGTTCCAGACAATAGCCATGTTGGATGATGGCTAGTACCCACTTGTCTGTAGTGATGGATTCCCAGACGGGGTAGAAGAAGATTAGCCTGCCCCCAACAAGTGTTGTGTAGTCAGGGAGGAAGACTGGGTGGTAACTGCTTTGCAGTGGATGTTGCTCCACGTGAGGAGGCATCCAGGCCCCTTCCCTTGTTGTTCCCTGCTCAAAAGGAGACTCCGAATGAACCCTTACTGCGGGCTACTGGGTTTGTTTTTGTTTGGAAGTGCATGTGTCTGTATGGGTGGATTTATTTGCACCTCTGTAGCATGAGAGACCAAAGGAGCCTCTAGGAGTGGCAGTTTGTAACACCTCCATGGCTTTAGATGTGTCTGTGTCATTTTTCATTTTGTCAAGGGTCGTATCTACCTGTGGTCCAAAAAGGTGCTCCTTATCAAAAGACATATTTAAGACTGCCTGCTGGACCTTTGGCTTTAATCCAGAACATCTAAGCCATGCGCGTCTTCTAAGAAACACACTGGTATTAATACCTCTGGCTGCTGTATATGCTGCGTCTAGGGTGCAGCGGATGGAATTGTTGGTAATTGCCAGCCCTTCTTTGACAATTTGTTGGCCTCTTTTGCAGTATTCCTCTGGGAGGTACTGCAAGAGGCCTTCCATTTCATCCCAATGGGCTCTCTGATATTGGGCTAGAAGGGCTTGTGAATTAGTAATATGCCAATCATTGGCTGCTTGTGCTGCAAATCTTTTACCAGCCAAATCTACGTACTTGCTTTCCTTCTCAGGAGCTGGAGTGTCCCAAGCAGCCTGTTTGCCCTTTTACAGGCAGTAGTTGCAACAATGGAGTCAGGTAGCAATCTAACTCTGGATAAAGAGGGGGTTAGAGGAAGGTGTATTGTATTTTTTGTCCACCCTCGGGGTGATGACCCAGGCACCGTCTGGGTCTTTGAACATGTCCTCGACATGTCTCATCATGCAAGAAACCATGGGCAAATACTGGGTGTCCTTGTGAATGGAAGAGAGGGTGTCAAATAGAAAATCGTGCTCTAGGGGTTCTTTATGCACCTCAACACTATGAAAAGTTGCTACCCTAGCGACAACCAGATGAAAGGAAATTGCATCTTCAGGATAGGAGGGACAAGCTGGATATAAATCTGGATCGTTGGGAGTAGTGGGATCAGTGTTACTAATATCCTAAGGGTTAGGATCTGCTAATGGCCCTCCTAAACGCCCATGGTCTGAATGTGGTGACCCTTGAGGTGATGCATCAAGTGGGTCATGGTTGGAGAGTGGAGAGGGAGGTGGTTGTGATGGAGGTTGCGATGGAGGATGGTGATTAGGACTGGTAGCTTTAACCTTTGTCTTCTTTTTGGGAGGAAGAGGAATGTCTAGTGCCTCCTCAAATATTAATTTCCTCTTTGATGGCGGAGAAGAAAGAATCCGACCAGCTCCTTCTTGAATTTGAATCTCTCTGGTGAATGTCCATCTTTTCCAGAATGGGTTCGGCAGGAAAGATAGAAGCAGATGAAGGTCTGGAGTCTTTCGGCTCCGAAGATTTCAGTATGGATAATTTCAACTTAGAATTATGTTGATTGCTTGGAACCGAGGTAGATGGCGTTGGTTACTGGGTCGGTAACGAACGTTGGGTCGATCCTGAAGCATGGCCTTGGTCCGAAGAAGTCGATGCAGAAGACTTAACTTTGGAATACATTTTCGGTGCAGGGGCTGAGGGTGAGGCATCCAAAACAGTTTTTCAGATCTAATCATGTCCCAAAGGCAGTGGGGGTCTGGGGACCTCTGGGGATGCCGCCTTACGACGTACCCGCATTTGGTGTTGTGAGGAATTGCGAAGAGGTCTATGTTTGGCTTGCCCAACTGGAGGGGGGGATGCTGTTGAGTGTGTGTTGATCCAATTCCCACTCGTGGCAGGCTGTTTTTAGTCTGCTTAAGGTGCCCGCTATGGTGTTCTGGTTTCCTGGTACAAATTCTGTTAGTGATACCTTGTGACATATTGTCCATTTCCAGATACGTTGAGCTTTCTGGGATGGAAGGCGGGATCGGGTGCCTCCCTGCTTGTTTACGTAGTGCACTGTCATAGTATTGCCTCTTTGTTCAAGCACTGAAGAGTTCGGAATTCTGGGTAGGAAGGCTTGCAGAGCAAGAAATACCACTCTTAATTCGAGAAGGTTGATGAGAAGGCTCCGATGGGATAGGGCCATCTGCCGCTGACCTCGAGTTCCTGGAGGTAAGCTCCCAGCCATCCAAGGAAGCATTTGTTGTTCTCACTAAAGGAGAGGCTTGAGGTAGGAATGGTAGGCCCAATGACAGATGACAAATTTGCGTCCACCAAATGAGTGATGAAATCATGGGTGGAGTGACTTTAATTATATTGTCGAATGTTCCCTTGGCGTGCGCCCACTGGACATCTAAGGCATCCTGAAGCGGACGCATGTGTAGGCGACTGTGTATGTCGGATAACGATACTGACGGTATCCCGCTCTGTACGATGGGTGCCCCTCTCCTCAAGCGCCACGAAAAGTAATTTCCTTATATTGTAAAGTCCCCAGGGATTTGGCTGTATCTGCCTTTATTGTTTGGAGAGCTTCATCCACTTTTCCAAATAAAGCTTCCCCATCGTAAGGTAAGCCTAGTATTTTGGTCTTAACTTCTGGTCTGGATAAAGTTGCCTTGAGCCGGCCAGGATTCCTCAAAACTGATGCGCCAGCTAGCTGTCTAAATCCGGTGGACGCAATATCCTTTGCACAGTCTATTACTTCTAAGAAAGAGCACTCTTGTTCTAACAATATTTTCTTTGCCTTATCTTTGACCTCTTCAGGAAGTTTGTCGAGATACGTAGCAATATCTGACCACATTTGGTTATTATATCGGCCTAATAACGTCAGGGAATTTATTGCTCTGACTGTGAGCGCTGACACAGTCGAGAAGCGTTCGCTGATATTATCGAGCCTCCTACTCTCCTTGTCTGGGGGTGCTGAAAGAGATGCAGAAAGATTCTTAGATCTTTGCTGCGCCACTTGCGAAAAAACGAGTCTGGTTTTGGGTGACCCGTGAGGCAGGCAGGTGCATCATCAGGGCCTTTTTTTTTTAACTAGCCTGGGTAACACTGGTGGTACTGTAGCCGGATTGCGCATAATCTTCATGTCTTGGTCCCAAATATAATCTATGATCGGCATAGTTCTTACTGATTACCAAAAGTAAGCCAAGTTTTTTTCTTTTGGATAGATCTTCCCGCAGATTCCTACCCTTATGAATGAGTCCCATAGCTGTACCTCCATGGGAGGTGGCATTAAGTAGGGTCTCTAAACAAAGGTAACCATGCTACACAGCAGTGGCAAAGGACACGTCAATGCATGCCTGAGACATAAGGCAGCAATAGTTTGCAAAAGGATGCAAGGGTGACAAAGTAGCTGCTCAGCAGATCACAGCAACTGTGACACTTCTGGAAATAGCTGTAGAAGAAATGGATCGAGTGGAATGGACAAGAACGTCTGTCTTAGCACAGGTTAAGCAGGTTTGTATACAGAGAATGAAACAGCATGATATGGTTTGCTTGGACACTGCTTTGCTCTTTTTTAGGTCTAGCAAAGCCTGTAAAGAGTTGACCTGATGAGTGCAGTTCATGTAATAAGACACTGCACGCCTGAGGTCCAATTTATCCTATTGCTTCTCCTCTATAGTTGCAGGAGGGAAGGAAGATGGAAATGTAATAGAATGGTATAGATGAAATGCAGATAACACCATAGGTAGAAACAATGGCAAATGCTGCATGATTCTCCATCTGGCTTCCGCACTGGCTACAGTACGGAATCAGCATTGATTGAAGTGGCTGATTCCATCCGATGGGCGGTTGATGGAGGCTCTGCGGCCATGCTGGTACTCCTCGATCTGTCGGCAGCGTTTGACACAGTGTCTCACCCTATCCTGCTTGACAGTCTTAAGCAAATAGGCAACCGAGGGAGGGCACAGGAATGGATTGCTTCCTACCTCCACGGCCGAGACCAACAATACTTTCTCCACCCCTTCACCTCCGCTGTGAAACCACTCAGATGGGGAGTGCCTCAGGGCTCGGCTTTAAGCCCACTACTCTTCAACATCTATTGGACGCCATTGGTGGATCTCATCGCGAAAATGGGGGTCAAGGTGATATCCTACGTGGATGACACCCAGCTGATGTTTTCTTTCAGAGATGTCTCATCGTCAGTCTTTGACTCTTTCAGGGACTGTCTTAAAAACATTGCCATTTGGATGAACAATAACTTTTTAAAGCTCTATGCTGATAAAACGGAGGTCCTATTTTTTTAAACAAGCCACTCCTTCCCCGCAGTCCTCTGGTGGCCTGTAGAACTCGGTGCTCCTCCAGTGTCTAAGGATACGGTTAAGAACCTTGGTGTCCGATGGGACAAAGGCCTGTCTCTCTCGACCCATGTCCGGCAAGTGTCGGCGGCCTGCTTTGGAAAGATGAAAACTATTGGAAAATGTATTGATTTTCTGCTGGAGGAATGCCGAAGAACCGTTGTGCATGCCTTGGTAACCTCGCACCTCGACTATGCCAACGGCCTTTACCAGGGCTTGCTAAGCTGCTTGATCAGAAGGCTGCAGATAGTGCAGAATGCTGCTGCAAGGATGGTCCATAAGGTTCCACTCCGGCATCATATCTCACCTCACCTCAGACAACTCCATTGGCTCCCAGTCGCCAAGAGAATTGAATTTAAGGTTCTAATGTTCACATTCCGGGCCTACCAAATCAGGGGCCCTAGTTACCTGAGGAAGAGACTTCGCCCTTACCAGCAGGGAAGGTCCCTAAGATCCAACCAAAAAAGTTACCTCGCCGTCCCTCGCTTTGCCAAAACAAGGCTGGAATTACTTGCCTCTCCACCTATGCATGCTGAACTCAGAACTGATGTTCAGAAAGGCATTGAAGACCTGGCTTTTTCAAGCATAGGGATTAGCTCCTTGTTCGCTCTGCTCTGTTGATTTCCGCCTTAGCGCCGGGACACCTCAGCAGAGGTAGCTGTGCGCTTTATAAATGCCCTTTATTATGATTATTATTATAATAATCAACATATCTGGATAGACATTTGGTAAGCACAGACGAACTGAAAGGGCATCGAATCATCCAATCCACTAAGCAGAAATATTCACCACTAAGAGAAATCTGTTTAGAGTTTGAAGTGCAGCAAGGTAAGTGTGCATTGCCACACATGGAAATGCCATCAAGAAAATCAAAACCAGGTTCAAATCTCAGTAGGGGATGGGGGGGGGGGGGGGGGAGGGTAACACAAGAAAACAAATGCACATCCACTGGTCATCGAAAAACGGAAGGGCTGCTAGTTAGCCTTTGGCCACCACTAGGCATTTGGCGCAAGTTACAACTCAAGACATCATAAAAGTGAGATTCAAAGGGGCTGATTTCTTTCATCTCGAACTATTGAAAAAAATTAGTCCAATGGCCTGCCGAGATGAATTATCAGAAGGTTTCCTGGTTGCCAAGATGATGTCTGTGACATCACCAGGAAGGCAAAATGACTCTAATTAGCAAAGATCAATCTCCATGCATGTAGCCACAGAATTTGGACAATTGGGTGGAAGACCTGACCATCCTACTGTGATACCTGGTCCACTTTATTTCTATACAGGAAAGAAAGGGCGGCCAAATGCTATGGGCTAACAGATTACGGTACCAGATAACTTTTGCACAGTCCAAGGCTTTGAGAATCTACTGTGCTCATTTTTGCCGCATCTTTCGCAGTACATTTTGCAGGACCGGGATCGGCAGAAATGCATACAGAAGACACTAAGACTAATTGAAAACAAAGCCATCCAGCCAAGGAACTATTCAGAGGGAAGTGTAGGGCACAAAACTGAGGACACTTCCTGTTGTAGGTCGTGGTGATATGTGGAGAAGATCATCAGTTCTTGGTGTAATATCCACTTCTGATCCTTCAACAAGGGGTTATCAGCAGCATTCACAGGGGCACTGAGGAAGCCCGTCAGGTGAGTCTCTACTGGGAAGGTTCCCAGTCTTTGAATCCACTTGCACAGGCGAACTGATTCCCAACACTGGGTGCACAAACCAACATCACCCTGTCTTTTGAAATAATGGACGTGGTGATGTTGTCCAACATAATTTGGACGTTGTCCCCTACATGGAAGGGATAAAGTATTTCTCAGAAAGACAACTGCAGCTAAAGCACATGTATGTGAAGGCTCTACATTCATGCAGATTAAAGACTGCCTGGTGTCATGTTGTCCAGATGAGCACCCTAGCCCAGCAAGGTGACATCTGTGACCACAGCAGTCTCCACTTGCAGATGGCTGAGTGGATGACCTACCTCTAGATTTGAGAGGTCTATCATACAGGGTAAGTCTGAGTGGACAGATTAGAATGCCTGCACCTCAGGCAAGATACTTTATAGATGGTGTAGCCACTGCCACCTCAAATGCAGTGGAGGGCTCCAATCCATCATCTGGAGTGAGGTTTTAACAGGATGCAATAGGCCACAAGGACTAGCTGGTGCAAGAACTGGAGGACCGGAAGCAGACCTTGAGTCAGGCACGTCTGAATGATCACCCACAAATCTGCATTCCTCTGTCCAAAAACAGTCAGCCTCTATGTGTGAGTGAGGCTGTACTTTTGGATGATCATGGTTAAGCCCACATCATGAAGAAGAATCATTATCCACTGGAGTGGGGATATAGGGACCCTACAGAAAAAACTGGAGTCTAAACCTCTGTTGTGATCCTGTGTCTTCCAATGGAGAGATCTCATTCGTTTCAGAATGAAAACATGTATTATGGAACATGCAACAAGAGATGAACTGTGATTCCATCAAATGAACACACCTAGCATATTCTTCTGTTCTGAAAATGTGCCATGAATGATAATCATGCTTATCAAAAACACAATCAGTAATGGATTAGTTTAGAAGTAATTGTAGGGATGTCAAACACTATGACTCTTCTCCTTCATAATTCTATTATTTAATTTATTTTAATCACTTACTTTCAGGCTTCGCTTCCTTATTTTCATTTTAGTAGAAAGACTGAAGTTGTTAAACACATGAAACATAGGTTCCACATTAGCTACAGTTTCCATTTTAGTTGGCTTGTCAGCACCTTATTGTAAAGTCAGCATTTTTGCCATCTTTTACAGAACTTGTGAAAGTGGTATTCATAGCTTAACACCTTTTAGCCTGAATAGCTACACCATCAGGCACCACAACTCTAGTACATCCTCTCAATATCCACATCTCGAAGTTTTAGAAGTAGACACTTAAAGTAAACTTGAGCTGAAAATGACACAAATGCTTAGGATCTTTTAACATAATTGAGATTTTAGTCTGGGTAGATCTAGTGTTCTGAAATCGTCATTTCATTCTATAAGAATTAGTGGTCAATACCCAATATAAATCCCCCCCTGTAATTGACCATGAAGGGAGAGAGGCATCCCACAGGGTGCAGATTCAGAAGGTGTGGCACTAGATTAAACCTTTACCAAAGAATGTTAAAGCGAGACTCCTCTGAGGCTCAGGCTGCACTGAATGATGCCAAGGAGAGGTTTGTCCCAGAACAAACACAATGTCTTCATCCTCAAAATAGCTGGCTAGCTATTCCAGACAGAAAACAAACCTTGTTGTTCCAAGTATGTGTACCTCCTCTTGAACTTAAAAAAAAGGCATATTATATATTGATTCTGCTAGAACTAGCATACTGCCTAGTGACAGCAAACAAGGGCGTTATGGCTACAAATTGTAATATGATGTTGCAAAGTTTTTCTGTTTTCACTGTTCATGTAACGTTTAGCTGTTTCTAATTTACATCTTCTACGATGTTACCATACAATATTGTGTGCACCAGATACAGGAATTTAAAGAAAATGATTATAAAATAAATGTCAAAATGACCATCTTGTTTGCTTGAGCATGTAACTCATTAATGAAAGATGGTTTTGATTACCACTGTGTCCCTGAACCTTTTATGGGACTTTTAGTCACCTAGAAAACAGCACAATTGGCAGAATGCTCTGTGGCTGCAGTTCAAAGGGTATTTGATCCTCATTATGCTGCACTGAACAAAGTCCTTGCACTGGTGGGTAAGAATCCAACCCCTGGAGATCTAGGGTAAAACTCAGGATTGTTACCAACTCTGCAGCGAGGCTGCCATGACTGGAAGAACCTTCATAAAAACTTGAGGAGCCTTAAACAAATTCGGGTAGGTTTTACTGCTTAGGGACAGCATCTTAAACTTTCCTTCCAAATGAAAAGGTGAAGGCAGAAATCCGAGATAGAAAACAGGTCTCCATTCTTCTGGAGACCAAGAGGAGAAGGGAGTTAATGTCTGTGCCCCTAACGTCTGACAGACCACTTCTATGTCTCCTTTTTCCTGCAAGGGAATGCATTTTGCCACCAGTATCCAGGCAAGAGCAGGTGAGCACTCTCTAAAGGAAGGGGGTGATAGGGGGACGTGGTGTGGTGGGGAGCACAAGAAGGAAATTGCAAAGCTGGGGATTTGATCATCTGCCAGGAAGGCCAGGGGGGCCCTCCAACCCCCACTCCTCCCAGAAGGTGATATTGTGAGTGATATGGATGGGTTAGCTGCTGCAGACAACACCCCTGACTTGAAAAGAGGTATATTTGCTGTGGTCTCTGGACAGGCTGAGACAGCTGCTGTTGTCAGAACTTCCGATACTGTTGGTGTAACTGCGTCTAGGAGAGGTCAGGTCTAGCATGTGGGCCATAGGCCTGATGTTCTGGAAACATTCCAAGCAGGAATAGGCCACAGGACATGTTCATAAGTGCAACAAAACCAATATAATAAAAACAATATAATAAAAGCTTTGATCTTACTTGTTCTAACAAACGTCTGCTCATTTATATTAACAGCAGTGGATGTCTTCATCTCCTAAAAATGTTAATCAGGAAACATAGTTCTTAAAATATTCCTCTAATGGCAACAAGCAAACAGAACAGCAATGTTATGGATTAAGAGATTCAAATTTAAATTTGCTACATTACCTGCATTAAAAATAATTGTAATAAATTATCCCCAAAAATTGCTGCAATTTATTTCAGGGTTTTGTACGAAACAAATATTTTGACTTGAAACCACTGGAAGACTTTGATAGCCTTATTTAAGTACATTGTGTTAGTGTTGCTGGAGATGTGCATGAGGGGAAAAGGGGGTTGTAGGGAGGATAGTGGAAAATGTGCACATTAGAAGTAGAGATGCTGCAGACAGTGATCAGTAAGTAGCAGCGAGCTAATCCCAAAAAGTATATAGGGTGAAATCCATGTCCTGACTGCAACACTGTGGGCATGATTCACAAAGGCAAACTTACTCTTCTCGGTAAGTTTACAATTTTTTTGGTTTTAACAAGTAATTTTACAACTGCTGAGACTCCACAGTCGGGGGCAGAGTCCTCAACACATACAAATACATCTTTTTATGTGCAGAGTATCATCAGTTGTAAACTTACAATTAATAAAATTATACAGGCAGTTTGCGAATACCACAAAAAAAAATTGTAAACTTAAGTAAGAGTATAGGTTTACCTATGTAAATCAGGCCCAGTGTCTTGGGATCCAATTCCTTGCTTTAATAGTTCATTTTTCAGGAGTTTTATGAAGACTAGTTTGTTGAGCAGTGTTGTAAGGAATGGACCCAGAGCAAACATTAGAGTTCTTCACTATCAATAGTCTAACACCATTCTTTTACAGTTTGAAAGAATATGTACATATGGTCTTATCCTAAATTCCGATTTACTGACAGGCAGTGTGTTTTTTTACCTTTATTTTTTATTTTGAACAAAAATCACAGCAATTGTGCTTTTACAGAGGTCGAAGGCATGTGATCGTCGATACTAGATAGTACCATTTCAATAGCAATGGAGCAGTAAAGAACAATGCAGTTGGTTATATGGCTCTCATTTTTCGTTTTTCACTCCCCTTCTCCTTTTGTCATTCCCCCGCTAGTGTCAGACTCACGCAAGTCACTCAATCCAGTTCTGAGTTCAAGACGGCATTACACAACTCGCACAATTAACTAAGATCCTCCTGCAGTTTGTCACCTCTACGGCTTAACTTCATCTGGAGTTCTTCGGCCAGAGTCCATTCCCGTACATCCCTATTCCATCCGTCTAGATCCTTGACTCATAGTCCCATCCATGATATGGCCACCCTACGCCTCACCAGCACCAACATTAACTGCAACAGCTTGTAGCCTATTTTATGCTTCTTAGGTTTGTTGATGTGACACAATAAACAATGTAATGACACTACCTCGATGTGAAAGCACGCGTTTCCTCGCACAGTCCTCACCACATGGGACCAGACCTGGCTCACCCCGGGACATCTCAATGGTTAGTGTAGAATATCAGCTCCTGCTTCACCGCACCGCAGACAAGCATCTGGGCGGGTCGGGTTAATTCGTTGAAGTTTCACTGGTGTCATGTAGATGTGGTGTAAGAAGTTGTGATGTACCAGTTTAAATCGCCGTTTACAGGATACTGTATGGGTAAGCGCACTCATGGCTGACCATGTCCTGTCACCCAGGGGCTCGGCTAAGTCAGCATCCCATCTGGTAGAGAGCAGCTAACACTTTCCACCCCCCTTCCCTCCACATCTGGAATGACATGGGCACCATCATTTCCCGCACTGGTGCAAGTATCCATATGGGAAGCTCCCGTTGAAACAGGGCACATCGCAGGACCGTCTTCACATACTGCTGCCAAATAAAAAACGTTATAAATAAATACTCGCAGTGTGATGCACTATGTAGGACATTTCCTCCGAGAACCCAGTTCCTCCATTAATGCCACCGGGAGCTTATTCGGCTAAACCAGTCCCACCAGCAATCTTTTCTCCCAGTTGTCCAATTCGTCTAGCCAACGGGTCGCGTGCTGTAAGTGTGCCACATAGTAATATAGATCCAGTCTAGGTGCCTCCAGACCACCCTCCTCATACTGACGGGCCTGGGTACCCAAGGCCATCCTGCTGCGACATCCCACCCACAGCAATCCTTAGTTGCTTAAAGATCCTTTTGGGAACTGGGCATAGTGAGTTTCATAGTATGTACAGGCAACGTAGCAGCACCACCATTTCGGACACCGCCAGCCTGCCCCTCAGCGAAAGTGGCAACAAATTCCAAAAGGTCACCGACCGCTACAGTGCCGCCACGACCCTGTCCACATTGAAGCGCATCAACTGGACATCATCTAGCGCCACCTGCACACCCAGATAGCGAAAATGCACCCATTCCCAGCTTTTCCAGAGGTCAGGGAGACTCTCCAAGGGCAGGGCGGCCATGCGAGCCAGAGGGAAGAGCAGGGATTTGTGCCAGTTGAGACGCAGACTAGAGTATTTCCCAAAATCCTCCAGGAGTTGCAGCAGCCTGGACAACGCCACGTGAGGTGAGGCTATATAAAATAGGGCGTCATCTGCGTACAGAGATATTATATGCAGTGTTTCACCTATTTGGATGCCCCATTGCTCAAGGTCTTTCCGCACCCAGACCACCAGCGGTTCAAGAGCAAAGAGCAGAGATGAGACTGGGCTTCCCGGATGTGTTCTCCGCTCCAGTGACCACACTTCTGATCGAGTTGGGCCCACGCGGCTGTGTATATAGTATTTGAACCCATCTGCAAAACTGTGGCCCAATTCCCACTTCCCTTAGCACCTCCAGCAGGTACCCCCAATCTACTGTGTCGAAGGCATTTTCAAGGTCTATCAACACCAATGCCAGACCCTAGTCTGTGTTTCACCTTGTGCATGTGCGTTAACTGTCTTAAATTCATGCCAGTATTACGGCCTGGTATAAAACTGCACTGGTCCTCGTGGAGCAGGTGCAGGGCTAGTCGCGTCGCCAACATTTTACTAAGTATTTCAATGTCAGAATTTATTATAGTAAGTGGGCGGTACGCGGCTGGGTCCAGCCTATCTATCCCCTCTCGATTTTAAGAGCATGCATATCTCTCCCTCCCTCATGGTGGGGGGTAAAATTCCACACTCAAAAGACTCCCTGTATACCTGTAGCAGGGCCTGTGCTACTGTGGCAGAGTATGGTTCATAAAATTCAGATGGGAATCCGTCTCCCCAGGGACCTTGGCACCCGGGAGCATCCGCAGCGCTTTACGGATTTTCTACAGGGACTACTGGGCATCCAGTTTCTTCAATCCCACAGGGAGAGAGGCGCCTCAGCGCCACACTTAAAAGGAACGGCACATATCGGTCTGCCTAGACCGCGGGGTCCGATGTACACACTCTCTCTGTAGGTGTTGTTGGAACACCTCCAGTATTTCAGCCATTGAATGTAACCTCTCTCCCATCGCATCGGTGTGAGCAAGGCGGTGATCAAGGGAGCGGTCTGCCTCCTCCATAGAATCTAGTCCAAAAAGCGCCCAGATTTGTCCCACTCCCTATATAGTGGTTGTCGATGCTGGCGGAGAGTGTATCTATCCCATAGGTCGCTGATGCGTTTACGCACTGTCCACTCCCGATCAACAGCGGTCGCGTGTGTCTGATCCTCTGCCTGAGCCACCGCTAAGGCTTCCTCCTCCACCCTGAGGTCCTGCTGTAATTGCCAGCGGACCCCGTATGTCAGTCCCATGCAGACTCCCCGTAGTACTGCCTTTATTGACTGCCATTCCGTGGCTCTACTAGTCATTCCCTCCCAATTAAGTGTCATGTAGTTTGTCAGGGCCTGAGATAGGGCCTCCCTCCTAACCGGGTCCTCTAGAAAATCCGCAGACATTCTTCACATTCTGGGTACCTGCACAAGGGCATTTCAGTGAACTACGCAGATAACCGGGGTGTGATCGGCAAGAAATGAGCCAGGTACGTCACCTCGATGTCCTTGAAGGCGCTCATTCCTGCCACCAATACCCTGTCCAGTCTGCTATGTGTGTTGTGCGTGTTGAACAGCAAGTATACAGTCTCTGTGTCGGGTGCCCATCCCTCCATGCATCCCGTATGCCCATTACCCGCATCACCTCACGAAGCCTTCTGGTCATCTGTGGCTTAGTTCTCTGCATGGGCAGATGCCTGTCCAAATTAGGGTCCAACACACAATTAAAATCCCCCATCTACTGGACAGGCACGTCAAGTTCTAGGGCCAGCAGTTCCTGCATGGACTGATAAAATGCAGGATCATCCACATTTGGGGCGTACGTGTTTAGTATAACAAGATCACAGCCTTCAAGGGTCCCCCTTAGCAGCATATAGCGGCCATCCACATCTGCCTCCATATACATCAACGCAAACGGCGTACCAGGAGCCACCAACACAAACACGCCTCGTGCATAAGTAGAATAGAAGGAGTGCAATATCTGACCCCCCCACTTCTAGTGGCCTCTGCTGTGGTACTTTAAATTTTGGGACCGCGTAGGAGGCATGGCCCTACCCTGCCTATCTCGGTATCAGCGAACCGCGAATGGCCAATGCAGTATGTACAAGTGTTTTGCAGAACGTTTCATCGATAAATTCACTTTGTATACGATATTACACATTAACTTCGTGGGTTCCATTTTAGAGTGGTAGCCATCTTATGGTTGCCCTCACATAGGCTGCACAATAAGGACATGCACAGGCCTTCAGAACACATGTGCCTTCTATTTGACTTCTCTGTGACCTGTGCGATTCGGCTCCACTGCCCGAGGTCAGTCCGGTCTCACGAGCTCCCCTTCCTACGGCCACCTGTGATTAGCATCAGGGTTTGACACACCATAAAGCCTTTTCATCCCACACAAGCCTCCGGCTAATCTCTTTCACACCTGACTCTTCCTGCTTTATGGCTTGTTTTACGAGCAGGACGTGCCCGTGTTTATTGGGGCCTGCTGATATCTGATGAGGGATCTGAGCCTCGCTGGGTAAATAATTGTGGGCTGGCTGAACTGAAATGTGGGATGGTCATTATGACTCTGCCTTTTCGTTTGTAATGAATACATATGAATGACCATATCGTAAAACGAGGAATGTGTGCCTGAAGCATGATATTTTGTATATAAGGAGAAGACTGGTTTTGTAAGGTTGAGCAGTCTCCTGAGAACATACCCGTGTGTACTTCTAGGATTGCTGTTACTGGCTGCAGTCAATAATAAAACGTTCTTTGACGCCACCGCAAGACTCTGTGTTTCTGTGGTCCAAGACAGGAAGAACTCAAAGTCATAGGGTGCTACCCCTGGCACCGCTGGGTTCCTAAATAACCCAGTACTTCAGTTGGCGCCCAACTCGGGGCGATTTCAGCGGTACTGGTCCAAGCCAGAGGTTCGTGAGGAGCTTCGTGTGGAAATTCTGGAGGAAGGCCGCCACTTCATCGACCCCTGCATGTCGACGTGGTCCGAAAGTCTTTGCTGCGAGGTTCCCCGCTTGCTGACGGCTATGAAGGACTGCTGCCCTGACTATCGCCCTGTTTTGGACCCTTGATAATTTGGTAGAGCGAAACGATTAACCGAGTCTTCTGGTGACGTCATCGATACCTCAGTTAAGTATAAGTGGAGCGTCTCCTAATTCTTAGTTTGGTTCTTAGTTTTGGTATCCCTTCAGGATCGCTTTGATTTGGAGCTTGCAAGCGCCAAAGCCGAAGGACTCGTGTATTCACGAGACTATCGCGTTTTGATAATCCTTTGAAGTTTGAAACTAGACTAGTGAGCAAAGATGCCTGGTCCTAGTATATTTGGAAACTTGTTTTGTTTGGGTTGTAAAAGGGATTCCCAATTAGAGGATTCGTATCCGATACATCAGGAAGGACAGTGTTTTAAAATGGCCCCAAAATGGTAGTTTCGACACAGATATCTTAGACAATTTGGAAGTTAAATTATTTAAAAAGAAAGCCCGGCCGGCGATGTTTGATTCTTTCCGCCTATGGCGAAAGGAAGCCAAACAGAAGGAAATCAAGTTAGCGAAGAAAAACAAAAGAGAGAGAGGCATGTCAGTTATGCAAGCAGCTGCACAATTTAAGGATAATGAGGAGGAACAAATGAATGAGCAGTTACATAGACAGCGTAAACTAGGGATCGATAAATGTTACCCAGTTCTACCGCACCTTCAACAGACTGTGTTAAAAGAGAAGGAGAAAGATCCCCTAATGTCACATTTGCTGAGTTCGCCACCTCCGTATGCGCAGAATGCTACAGCACCTCCACAACCTCTAAATGTACAGCCTCCAGTTAATTTGCCGCAAGCTTTTCCGCAGCCGCCAGCTCCTCCTCAGCTGGCTCCTGTCCCTACAGCGCAGCCCTTTCAAGGACCGCCAAGTTCGCTACCTGTCTCTTCTGCGCTTCCTGCGACTTTGCCTAGTACATCAGCTGCCTCCCTTGGCGCTCTTCCTGATACTGCCCCTGTACCTGTATCTGCACCCGTTTTTCTTTCCTCTGTCTTTTCCCCCATTCTTGCCTCAACTTCTCCTTCTGCACGACAACGAATAGCTAGTGTAGTCACTAGTTTAATGTCGCCTCTCTTTGGGTCATCTAGTATGACCCCTGGTTCACAACGTAAGCAGTTGCGTAGTCAGCTGCCTGATTCTGGAGAGAAAGAGGTATTAGACCATATGGCACGTAGGTGGATTGTTTTTTCTTCACTCTATGATGTGGAGTCAGTTGTTAATGTTTTTCACCAATAGGAAGCCCCAAAACAGAGGTATGTGTTTGAGAAAATGTGTGAATTCCTCTGTGAGGAATTGGAAGATCATGGTAGAGACCCAAGCTCACAGGAGTTGTGTCGAGTGCGATTTGATTTTGGAAAAGGTACGATTGTGGGTCCCGATGTAGATAAAGCAGTTGCGATTTTACTGTCCTTCAGGAATGATGATTGTCATCAGTCATTGTTCGAACAGGAGTTACCCGTAGGGAAAAAGGTAAAAGCGCGACAATACCCCATGAGAGAAGTCCCTCCGGTATGGAAGGAAGCCGTTGCGGCTGACGCCGGTCGCGGCATTGCTGCTGCTCCAGCTCATTTCCAGCGTGTTTGGGTGCATGTCCCTTGGAAACGATCTGAAGTAATAGCGCTTAAACAGACATTGCCTGACCCCCGTAAAAACCCTGCAGGATATTATAAGGAGTTGTCACAGACGGCAGGATCATGTGTCATGAATCTAGCTGACATAGACATGTTGTTTGGAAACATTGTTCCACAGCGTTTATGGGGATCAATTCGTAATGTAGATCACAATGCAGAACTAGGTGACACATGGGCTAATATCATTGCTGCAGACACTAGACAAGTTGGTGGTGCGAAACCTGAGCCCCTAGTAGCAGAACTCCCTGGTAGAATTATCACCTACATGAAAACTTTAATGCCCGCGATGCGTGTGAATTGGGATAAACTATCGGCTTGCAAACAAAAGAAAGATGAAACAGTGTCTGATTTCTTTACAAGATTTGAAGAAACATTTATTGACCACAGTGGTCAAGATATGAGTACTGAAGGTGGCCAACGGTTATTTGTTGATAAATTTGTGCATAATTTGCTTCCCGAGTTGTGTAAGAAGTTAAAAGATTCAGAGAGTTCTTGGGCTGTTTCCTCATCAGCGCAAATACTGGCTACTGCACAGTATTATGAAAATAGAGATAAGGATGAGAAAGATAAAGCAGACAAGAAAACGAAAGAATTAAAAACGAAGGTTCTGTTACAGCAAGCTTACCCGCCACGTGGTGGCCAGAGTAATTATCAGCAACCGCCACAGTTTCAGAGAAACGTGCAAAGGTACGAGTATTCTCAACCGCGCGTTCCTGTAGGCCCTAATCAATGTTCATATTGCAAGGAAGAGGGTCATTTCAAGTATAGTTGTCCTATTCTGTTACAGCGCGCTAATGGCGCTTTTAGCACCAGAGGTAGAGGTGGTCGACAAGCTCCTAGGGGTAGGTGACGCGGGAGTGGTCCCCAGAACGCGCGTCCTCTTCCATCTCAAAATACGATTAAAAGTTTTGATCAGCAAGCAAATGCAACTGGTAGGACAGCTCAGTACTATAACAATGACTATTATACAGAGGATGAAAATGTAGAAAGTAATGATTACTAGAATAGCCGTAGACAAAGAGAGGGAGTTGTTTCAGTGCCAGTGGATCAGAGTGGACCGTATGTCAAGGTGACTACAGCGGGTGTGACCAAACCTTTTCTGTTGGATACTGGTGCTGCAAAAAGTTCAATTATGCATTCAAAACTCCCTGGCGCACCTTTGTCTGGCGACACGAATGTTTCAGTAGGTTTTTCTGGCGCCCCGGTTAGGAACCCGATCTCTAGTCCTATGCCCCTTTCTGTTGGACCTTGTGAGCTAAAAGCACCCCTCATCCTAACGACAGGATGTGGTGAAAATCTGCTAGGATTAGACTTGCTAAAAAGATTGCATGCAACGCTATATTGTTCTCCCTCAGGAGTACAACTTACATTAGGTAAGAAAGTGATTTCTCCAATGTATTTGTCAAGGAATGAACTGCCAGCTGAATTGTCATCTCTTCCAGATGCTCTTTGGGCTTCTGGTCTTAATGATGTGGGCCTTTTGGAAATACCGCCATACGTGGTAACTTTGAAAGCCAATGTTAAATTGCCACGCATTCCCCAGTACAAGATCTCTAATGAGGGCGAAAAAGCGTTGCTAGCGATTATCCATGATCTGATTGAAAAGGATGTAATTGAAGAGACAAGAGGTAACGTTTGCAATAGCCCTGTTTTGCCTGTTTTAAAACGTACTGACCCCTCACAGCCACCTGTTTACAGATTTGTGATCGATTTAGAGAGGTAAATAAGATTGTTGTGCCACAGTTTCCAGTTGTCCCTGATATAACTGCTTTGTTAAGTATGATTCCAGCATCCGCTGCTTGGTTCTCAGTGATTGATTTAAAGAATGCTTTCTTTAGCATCCCAATTGCAGAGGAAAGCAGGGACATTTTTGGCTTCAGTTTAGGAGGTCGTAGCTTCCGTTTTAAACGCGCTCCTCAGGGCTACTGTGAAAGCCCATCAATATACAGCCAGGCTTTAAAAGCACAGCTTGATGCAATTGTTTTACCTAGTGGTGCCACCCTTATCCAGTATGTTGACGATTTACTAATCGCCGCGGATACTGAGGAGGTTTGTAAAGAAGCTACGGTGTCATTGTTGCGTCATTTGTCTGCCTTCCATCACAAAGTGTCTCTCTCAAAACTGCAATATTGTCGACAAGAAGTGACCTACTTAGGTCATCTCTTTTCGAAGGAGGGAAGGAAACTGACCCCAGAAAGAATTCAGGCCATTGCAAAATTGAGCGTGCCAAGAACAGAGAGAAGTGCGTGCTTTCTTGGGTATTACTTCCTACTGTAGGCAGTGGATCCCGAGTTTTTCTTTGCTGGCAAAACCTTTAATAGCATTGACATGTAAAGATACACCGAATCTCGTCCCATGGTCTGAAGAGTGTCAGAAAAGTTTTTCTGAATTGCGTGAGGCATTATGTTCAGCTCCTGTGTTGGGCACTCCCGACTACAGCACGCCTTTTACATTGTATGTTCACGAGAAAGAAGGTTGTGCATTGTCAGTGTTGACACAGTCTTTTGGAGACAAACAGCGCCCATGCGCGTATTTTTCAGCGACTTTGGATCTGGTAGCCAAAGCATTGCCAAGTTGTTTGAGAGCCACAGCGGCAGCAGCTGTCTCTATTCGACAGTCTGCTGGGTTAGTAATGAATAACACGTTAATTGTGATGGTTCCGCACGCAGTGGACACGTTGTTGAACAGGACCAAGACACAGTACTTATCTAGTGCTCGATTGTCAGGTTATGAGTTGACACTATTAGCGAGTCATGTACACATAAAAAGATGCAACACATTGAATCCAGCTACTTTATTGCCGATTGCAGCAGACACAGACGAGATTGAACAGCATGATTGTTTGTTTAGAACAGAAGAGGAAACGAAAGGGAGAGTGGATCTTAAAGATACTGCCTTGACTGAGTGTGATGGTACCTTATGGGTGGATGGTTCATGCTTCAAGCTTCCGAATGGTGATACAACTGCTGCATATGCTGTCACGACTTTGCACACGGTTGTTGAGACCGCACGTATACCACATAACTCGGCTCAAGCAGCAGAGCTAATTGCACTTACGAGAGCATGTGTGTTGTCGAAAGGTATGAAGGTGAACATATACACCGATAGTCAGTATGCTTTTGGCGTGGCCCATAGTTTTGGGCGCTTATGGAAAGAACGTGGATTCCTGACTTCGCATGGAACCAAAATTCAGAATGGTCAGTTGGTGAATGATCTCCTTGAGTCACTGGCCTTGCCGCTACAAGTTGCGATTGTAAAATGCAGTGCGCACAAGAGAGTTACCGATGATGTTGGTCGTGGTAATGCATTTGCTGATGAAGTTGCGAAAGAAACAGCGAAGAACGTCAATAATCGAATGTATGTTGCAGGCCCTGCAAGATGGGTTGGTGATGTTGGAATGTGTGAAGACACGATAGAGAGCGTGAAGTCCCTTCAAGCTGAAGCCACAGAAAGAATTGAGCAAATGGAGAGAAAGTACGGGTAAATTGGATGAAAAAGGTTGTTGGGTTGATTTGTCAGAACATCAGCGTTGGTTGTTACCCGATGCATATGTGCTTGCAGTGGTGACAATGGCTCATGGAATGGCCCATATTAGTGTAAAAGGGATTTGCAAGTTGTTGGCCCCAGTATGGCAAAATGCTGGAATTCCCAAATGTGCAGAGAATGTGGTCAAGAATTGCATGGTGTGTCTGAAATACAATCCTGGTAGGGGAACCCCAACTCCAGCTGGTCATTTTGCACCTCCAACGTATCCGTTCGAGGTTTTGCAGCTAGATTTCATCCACATGGAAAGGTGCAACAATTTAAAATATGTACTCGTTGTTGTCTGTGCCTTCTCAAAGTGGATAGAAGCATACCCTTTAAAAGACAATACTGCCTTGTCCACAGCTAAAGCCCTTGTCAAAGAATTTTTCACTAGGTTTGGAATGCCGAGAATGGTCTGGAGTGATAATGGGAGTGAATTTGTGGGTCGAGTGATGAAAGAAGTATGTGAGGGACTAGGCATTAAACAGAAGTTCCACGCTGCAAATCACCCCCAATCAGCTGGGCTAGTAGAGTGCTACAATGGCACTCTGAAACTTAAATTGGCCAAAATCCAGGCGAGCTCCGGTCTTAAATGGCCTGACGCTCTGCCTTTAGCACTCCTATCAACAAGAATGACTGTGCATTCACGAGTGGGACTTAGTCCCTATGAGATCATTTTTGGCCGGCCAGCCAACATATGGGGTGTGCCAAGACCGACAAAATTCAGTGAAATCGAACATCCAATACTGCTTGACTATCTGTATGAATTGACGGCTAAATTGCGTGTTTTACACCAACAGGTGCACGATACTCTGCCCCAGGCCTCTGAAGCTCCAGGACACCCTATCGACCCTGGCTCGTGGGTGCTTATTAAAGATTTTCAACGAAAAAACAATGATGAGCCCCGTTGGATCGGCCCTCACCTCGTGCTTCTATCGACAAGATCAGCGGTTCGAGTGAGAGGGAAAAAGAATTGGATACACGGCGCCCACTGCAAACGGATCCCTTTTCCTCTACCATATGACCGGTGGGTCTAGGAGGGTATCGCTGATTCTGAAACTGACACTGCCCCCGTTTTGTGCCATTTAGTGATGCATGTGTAAAGGGAACGACTTCAGAACGAGAAAGCGACGATATTTTGCAGGAAGCTGTGCCACCGTCAATTCGAATAGACACCACAGAGCCTGAACTCTTGTTTCAAGACCAGACAGTACCTGGCCGAATTCGCTATAACTTGAGGTCAAGGCCTAGGGACAAATAAAAATTCCCTTCCCTTACTATTTTTTGATATTACAGCTCTCCCATCTGAAGGACTTTTTGATTTTATTTTTCGAACCACCATCCGGGTTTAGCTGCAGAGTCGCGGTGCCAAGACTTCGGGGTACAGGCCGAAGACGTTAGGTCAACGGTTCTGGTTGGTCTGGGGCGTTCCCTGGACTGACAGGCGTACTCCTTAGCAGAAGATGCTCACCCGCCGCGAGCGACACGATTAGAGGATGGAGCTTTTCAAGATGGAGAGACCCGCTGAGGAAATTAACTTTACGACAAAAATATGTAATATAATGAAGAGCTAACGTTTTGTATTATTATGTCTGTTTATACTATTTAGTATGATGGTGTTTACTGTAGGTTATGTATTCTTCTCCTCTCAAGTGCCATTTGCACCCACTGTACAGCCTATACCTCCTCCTACTGTCTCCTTGCACTCTTTCCACCCTCTGCCTGAACACGAACAAGCTAGACGTTCTGAGTTTGTAAACAATTCATTTATTCAACTCCTACACCAGCACCAACTAGTTATGAATACAACAAATTGCTGGGTGTGTGGTTTGATGCCACATACCATTAACAAGGGTATCCCGTATCTAGTGCTGCCGTTTAGCTATAATGGATCGTCATGGGCATTCCAGACTATGTTTCTTTTTGCATTAGATGCCTACTCCCCGTGACAACCGCGTTCCATCAGACCTAGCACAAACAATAAGGCCTTAATGAAAGGAGTCGCTGATATGAGCAGAGATATCGACGCATACTCATCTATTCCCAAGGATGAATTACGAGCTTATGTAGGTTGGAACGCGACGGAGTATAGCATTAGTCTGGGTGAAAGGCAGCGAAAAATGTCATCCCCAATTTGGGTCGTACCCCACATAGGTCGGTTCTGTTTACAAGGTCATGGTCAGAATCCAAGGGCTCAACTGGGGAAAAGTGACTGTACTGAAACGTACACTTTTCCATCAAAATTTTCCCATGCGTTTTTGGCTGCCAAGGGTACATATTTTGTCTGCAATGACCGAGCATATACATGGTTGCCCCCTGATTTCTCGGGCACATGTTATATTGCAAATTTGCTACCGCCAACATTTACTGCTGCCTCTGATTATCACAAGACCAGAGTTGTGAGAGGCGTTGTTAGTCAGGAGGATACTGCCGGTCAGGAAGCGGGAGACTTCTTTCTGGGTTTCCTGCCGTTTTGGGGACCGATGGTCAATAGTAGGAACCTGAGACAACTGACTCGTGTGGTTGAATCCACTGTTAATGTAACGGCTGGTGCCCTTGGTAATTTGACAGCTGAGCTCCAAGCGGATCGCCTCATGACTTTGCAGAACCGGATGGTTCTAGACGTCATACTTGCAGACCGTGGTGGGGTATGTAAGGTCATCCAATCTAGCTGTTGCATTTTCATACCAGATAACGCTCCAACAGTTTATCAAGCCATCTCCAAACTGCATAAAATATCCGAATCTATACATGTGGATAAAGGAGATTGGTCATTGATGGGGTGGTTCTGGGAACTGATATCTGCCTGGGGATGGAAAATTCTGATGATCATTGGAATGATCTTAGCCATTCTTTTCCTGTTCTGTCTGTGTATACAGTGCGCTCCTGCGATATGTGGCCTCTGTGCTACATCGTGTATAAGGAAACCTGTATCGAGGGACGAGCTAAGCAATAGGATGATGCTACAGCAACATCTCCATGACCTTATGAATATAGACCTGGACTCGGATTAAAATGAGTATAGTTATTGCCTATGTAAGGGCAAAAGGAGGGTCTGTGGTACTTTAAATTTTGCGACCGCGTAGGAGGCATGGCCCTACCCTGCCTATCTCGGTATCAGCGAACCGCGAATGGCCAATGCAGTATGTACAAGTGTTTTGCATAACGTTTCATCGATAAATTCACTTTGTATACGATATTATACATTGACTTCGTGGGTTCCATTTTAGAACGGTAGCCATCTTATGGTTGCCCTCACATAGGCTGCACAATAAGGACATGCACAGGCCTTCTGAACACATGTGCCTTCTATTTGACTTCTCTGTGACCTGTGCGATTCGGCTCCACTGCCCGAGGTCAGTCCGGTCTCACGAGCTCACCTTCCTACGGCCACCTGTGATTAGCATCAGGGTTTGACACACCATAAAGCCTTTTCATCCCACACAAGCCTCCGGCTAATCTCTTTCACACCTGACCCTTCCTGCTTTATGGCTTGTTTTACGAGCAGGACGTGCCCGTGTTTATTGGGGCCTGCTGATATCTGATGAGGGATCTGAGCCTCGCTGGGTAAATAATTGTGGGCTGGCTGAACTGAAATGTGGGAGGGTCATCATGACTCTGCCTTTTCGTTTGTAATGAATACATATGAATGACCATATCGTAAAACGAGGAATGTGTGCCTGAATCATGATATTTTGTATATAAGGAGAAGACTGGTTTTGTAAGGTTGTGCAGTCTCCTGAGAACATACCCGTGTGTACTTCTAGGATTGCTGTTACTGGCTGCAGTCAATAATAAAACGATCTTTGACGCCACCGCAAGACTCTGTGTTTCTGTGGTCCAAGACAGGAAGAACTCGAAGTCATAGGGTGCTACCCCTGGCACCGCTGGGTTCCTAAATAACCCAGTACTTCACTGCGTCATCTAAGTGAGTTTTTTTTTTGTAAGCAGGTCACCGATATACGATGCTGCTTAAGGAATGCCCGTGCCAGGATGTGTGCAGCTTCCCCTACAGCCCAACTGGGGCTATTGAATTTCCCATTCTAACAAGCCTCCCGGCCAAGCCCACCTGTCTACATAACCAGCGATTGGAAATAGTAGTGCATTGCCAGTCGGTTTTATATTATGGTCTGAGTTCAACATTCACGGTCACTTCCCCAGCCACTTCAACAAGTGCCACTTCATTCCCATTCAGTCCGCACTCCGTCCTCCCATGTCCCCACTGCGACTGCATTCGAAGTCCAGACCACACTTCCACTACAGTCGCTCCACAGTAACACAAAACCAACCAGCAGACCGGATTCTTCATGAATGTCCCCCTTCAGATGAAAGCCGTATCAAGGGCTGCATCCAGCATGGTTTCCAGGACAGCAATAGTCAGGCTCAGAGTTTCCGTCAGGTCTTCGGTTTCCAGCCCTGACGTCGTGTCTGGTGAAGCGGGGTCACCCAGGTCCACAGTCCCAAGATGTATGGTGCCATCTTCTCCCACAGTGACTCTTCATTCCACCAGTGGAGTCTCCTCCTGGTTCCAAGTCAGTGTTCATTACATTGCATCCCTTTCCTGGGCCTCCCCTCGAATCTCCAACCATTGCCATACATCCTTCGGTGTCTCGAAGAAATGGGTCCTGCCCTGCGCCAGTACCTTCAGTTTGACGGGATACAGTAGCATATACTGCAGTTGCAAGTCCTGCAGCTTCAGTTTAAATGCCAGAAAGATTTTCCGCTGTTCCTGAACCGGTTAGGTGTAGTCCAGGTATACTGTGATTTTGCTGTTTTCGTAGCTAATGCTCTGCTTCTCCCTTGCAGCCCAAAGGATACAGTCTCTGTCACGATAATTTAATATTTTGGCTATGATGGCCCGAGCTGGGCCTGGGGGAGGGGGCGGTGGGTGCCACTTTCCACTACAAAGAGTTCTGACAGTCCTAGTGGACGTAGATGAGTGCATATCCACTGTTCCAGGAATTGCTCTGCCAAGCCTTCCTCCACACGCTCGGAGAGACCCAGGAGTCGTATATTACAGCACCTCACGTATCCTTCCGCATCTTCGGTCCGTCTTTTGAGGGCCCTCATGGCCATCGGGACCACCTGCATTTTGAGTTGCCACCTCTCACTGGCGTCTACAATGTCTCCCTCGGCTGTGGACACTTTGTCTGCTACTTTACACAAGCCCGCTCTCAGCAGGTTTGCATCGATGGACACTGTCTCAATTTGGGATTTGGGCCCTCCAAGACCCCTGTATGGCTGCCAGGAGTTCCGAACGGGTTGATTATTCCCTTGCACCATCTTCTCCATTGTCCCCAGCTCCTGTCTGCCTTGTTATGTGCTTCAGAGTGTGGCATGGCAATGCATACTGTGTGAACGTGTTGGCCCCAGCGGAGCACACTGCTTTGTCCTTGTCCATCCTGTAGGCACCAAGGATGCCCCTTGGTGCATGTGCCCTGGGCTGTGCAGCCTGTGCCGGGCCAGTCTGATCCCAGTTCGGGCCCCTTCCTGGGCACCTTCAGCCCCCTTCTCCTCCACAATGATTGCCTCAGTCAGAGAGGCACTTCTTGTGTCGTATTCAATCTACTTTCTGTGGCTTCATACACCTGTCCGGGGGGTGGAGGAGCAGTACCGACTGGGGCACGACTCGCCAGGGACTCCCCGCTGCCACATTGGGTCCGGCAGTGCCTCTTCAAGTCTGGTTGCTGCCTATCATCATCAGTGCACCGCTGTTTACAGGTGGCCCCTTGTGTCTCGCTCTTCGCACACTAAGTTCGCGGGTGGCCCCCCGCCATGGCATGGCTGTCACACTACCAGCATTGCTGTACAGGGTCTTCTGCATTCACGTGCCACCCCCATAGAGTGAACAGCCCACCCAGGCCACATGGGCGTCACTATGCTTAGGCCTCCCGGTCTCCTACAGTGGCTGTCAGTATTCAAAAGCCCCACAGATTATAACTCATGTCAAGCTGACTCAACTCAGGGAGCCAGCTATTGTGGATCTGCCGTCCTCACTTCGCCCCTCCAAGCCTAGGTCCAAGCAGGGGCCAGAGAGAAAAACACCCCCACACATCCCCCCACTATAATAACTACAGCCTGTTCCCAGTCACATGGATCCTGCCTCTAGGTGCTCCAGGTGCATGTCCTCTGCCGAACCAGTCCCACGCCACTGGGGACGCCTGTCAGCTGTCCGCTTACGGCAGGCCGCACCCGCCACGTCCAACGAGAACACAGAAGGAGCTCAATCACTCCACCCGGGGCTTCCGGACATCCACCGCTCTCTGATCTGTGGCTCAGCTGCTCCAGTCGTACACTGTCTGCACGGGGGAGGCTATGTGTGGAAAGAGAGTGACAGGTAACAGCTCCAGCTGCCCCCTCCACCTCTGCGGCCAGGTCTCACCTCTACCGGCACCTCAGTTAACGCTCTGGCCGGCACAACGCCACCAGGTGCTCTGGTCCACGCCCGGGTGCAGCAAACTTCCACTGCCTCTTGGGGCGCAAATAACAGGGCCTCAGGGTATCTGGGGCAGCTGCCCTCGGTGCACTGTCCAGCAGCCCCAGCCCCCTCCGGATGGGGGGTGCGACCACCAGGGCACCAGCCGCCTCCTCGGACTCCGCGCGCTTCTCTCTGCACGCCACCGGGGACCACAGTCGTCCCCACATCAGAGCGGGATCTCCAATTCAACAGCGCTCATCCCCAGATTCAGCAGAAGGGGTGCTGACTGCAGCCTGCAATCGCCTTCACCCAGGGGCGTATTGGCACTGCGGGCACTCGGGCATGGGCCGGTGTCTCAGTACCCTCTGTGGGCCGTTTTCCCCCCCTTTCCCAGTCCACAGAGAGCACTGGACAGGGAGAGGAAAGCAGCCTCTCTGGGTGGCCGTTCAGCGCTGATCAGCTGTGGCCTCTCCTTGACCCCCTGCCCTACCAAGCAATCACGCTGATGGTGGGCTGGGGAGGGGTGATTGTGTGCCAGAATCAGCCTCCCTTGGGACCAGGTGTTGCTCAGGCCTTTGAGTCATTTTCACCTCGCCCCCCCTGGGGCCCACGCAGCCCAGAAACAGTGTTTGCATTAAGAGCTCGCCCACAGCCCTTCTCATTCAGGGCATAGTGGGCGAGGAAGAATGGGTCTCGCTGTGGGGGCCAGGTGATGTTGGGAACTCGCACCATCTTCACCTTAGCCTCCCCCCCCACTCCCATGGATGGCCCAGCAGCTGTGTTTTTTGCTTTATCCGCTCTCCTGCCAGGCCACTGCCCTGAGGCAGTGAAGGGCTGGGGAGGGCGGAGTAATTTACAAATAGCTGGGGCCTCCCTGTTTAGGTCTCGCCTTGCTATCGCGTAAGCGATCACAAAGCGAGACTATTGTAAGGGGGCATTTCAAAGTGTTCCCAAAAGCAGATTGCATGGCGAGCACACGCACAATCACGCGCATCGTGCCGCCATGCAATCCGTTTGGCATCGCACTTCAAAGGGTCCGCTCCCCCGCCACGCTCCGCCGGGCTTGTCTTGTTTGTTTTCCTTTTTTTTTTTTTGCGTATGCCTGACACATGTTTAAATTTTTAGTAATATATTTCGAAAAACAACGTTTATGTTTATTTCTGTTGCCACAGTGATTATACCTTCATACACAATTTCTGAATGGTGAGCCAGCGCTCAGACTTAAGCCTGCTTCCCACAAACTCTAAAGCCGGGAACATTAGTCTTATGCTACATATATGCCATAAAGAACTAAAGCGTTTTCACAATTTGTATAGCATGGCTGCTTGTAGGTCTATTTTTATTTTTGTTATGTATATGGCTGCGGTGACAGGAGTAGAAACATGCTAGTTTGTCAGCACAGTATGCTATACATTTTTTTTGTGTTATTGGTGTTTTGAGCGCATTTCTTTTAGTTGCTTATGTTTTGTATATGAAGAAATATTATTAGTACTACACTTTACTTAGGGTTTGAAGTGGACCGGGTCCAAGCAGGTGCTGCAACTGGTGCCAATCAGGCTCGTATTTTTCACTGTCAATAAATAAATATATATTACCTTTGCAGCATTTTGTTTTTAAATTTAAAATGGTATTTTATCGATTGTACATAGCGCTAACGTAGCCCTAAAGTATTGCACTGTTTTACATACCCACTAGTTACATTCCACAAAACAAACCGTTTCGTTTTTTTTTTAAGCTAGGCTATGACTTTAAACTGTTTGTATGCACTAATAGGAGTAGCAAAATGCTACACAGACGGTACACTATGGTGAACATTAAATTTTAGCATTTTTTTTTAATCTATGCCGTTTATTTATTACATGTGCCTTACACATGTTTAAACCTTAGTGTTTTTTTGGGTGCACACAAGGCTTCTGTTAACAAAATAGGTGGCAATAAGGCTCGCTATGTATATTTAACAGCTTACTACACCACAAGCTGTTAGTGCTGGGGGAGGTGGGGATTTTATGCATTGAATTATATTCTACAGCTTAATTTGTGACAAATAGATATTGTTTTTTTTATAGTTAAAATCTTTACTCAGTACGTTTGTAAAAAATGTATTAACACATTTTTGCTAAAGCGGTTTGGTGATTATTAGCATTTGTGAGCTGAATATTACATGTTTTTATTTAAGATTGTTTCCGGCGTGCTTTGGTGTGAACAAAACTTTACCAGCTTGCTGTGCTTGTTTTGCATCCCACAGATGCTGCCTAGGAGTAGATTTTAATCTGTCATTCTCTGCTTGTTAGCGCTTCATTAGCCTGCCCTTGTTTCCTTTCTAAAGTGTCGATTTTCACTCAAAAACATCACACTATCGCAGACTTTCGGTCTGCTTTTGGCCCCCCAAAACCACGTTTTCAGACGGAACACTTTAGGCTTTTCTACGCCTAGGAAATAATTTGTAAATTAACTTGAGGTACACTACACATTTTTTTAGTTTGGTATTTTGTTTTAGTCTTTTGCCCAGCGACATTTAGCATATACACAAAGCACTGTAACTATTAATTTACTTTTAGGCCAATGCATTTATTTTTACCACATATATGTGTGCTCATAAACGTTTATAAAGGCAATAGTTATGGCTTTTTGTAGATGTAATTTTAGTTTAGTTAGATGTTCGGTACTAACAGTAGCAGCAAAATGTCACTTGTGCGGTACGATTTGGTAAACACTGATTTTGAGCTTACGTGTAGCGCTGTGACTAGAACCAGCTTTCTGCAAACTTCAAAGGCGGAAACGTTTGCCTTATGCTAGAAATTTGCCCGTAATGACTAGCCCGTTTTTATTATTAATACAGTAACGCTTTATTTGGCAGTTAATTATTTATGTGGGAACAGCTACTATAATTTGCGTATGCTTTCTATATGTTTAATTGTTGTTAGCATTACACTTTACTTACTGCATCTGAAAGAAACACGTTAGTTAGATTCCTCACCTTAGAATATCCCCAGGCGTCAGACTGGATCCGGAAGATTTTTCGTCAGCAATACCCCTTGCGCGTCGCTAGGCGTCGTCTGCGGCTCCGCGTCCGTCGTTGGCGTCGTAAGCGCCGATCGGGAGAGCTACCCCTTTTTAGTCTTTTTTGACTAAAATATTTTTGACTCTTTTGTCACTGTCTCGACATCTGGTGCCGGTAGGATGCCTGGTTTCAAGGCTTGCGACGATTGTCATCGACTGATGTCGGTGACCGATCACCACCGCCGGTGCCTCTACTGTTTGGGCCTCGACCACGACGCGGAGTCGTGTTCCGACTGCAGGGCCCTGACCTCGAAAGCTAGGCGGGAGCGGTCCCGCAAGCTTCTCGAGATCCGCCACTCGGCTCCGCGCTCCTCTCGATCCCGGTCCAGGAGGAGGTCCAAGGATCGGTCGCGGAGCCGCAGTCGACACCATCGATCGTCTGGCTCTTCGGGTAGGTCCAAGCGATCCAAGAAGCCCAAGAGGCAACATCGCTCTTCGGACTCCCCTCGCCGGTCGCGCGACTCGGCCGAGGCCCCGCGGCTCCATCGGAGCCGCAGGCGCCGCGCAAGTCCCCATACCCGCCGGTCCCTGGGACTGACGCGACGCCGGCGGAGATCAGTGCCTTCCTCTCGGCCATGAGGGGCCTGGCTCCGCCGTCGACGCCCGCTGGCGCGCCTTCGGGCCCCGCGGACTCGACTGGGCGTCCTTGCGCGCCGGCGGCTCCGGCCCTGGCGCCGTCGGAGGCTCCGGCCCCGACGCCGCAGGACCCCGAGGGGCCCAGGCCTGGGCCCCCGTCGACGCCGGTCGACCTCGTCACGCCTCCTCCGCCGGCGTCGACACCGGGGCCACCTCCGACGCCGACTCCGGTTGACGTCGTTCCCCGGTTTAGCCCCGGTCCGGACCCGGCGCCGGTGCGGCGTCCATCGACGCCACATCCGGCGCCGCTAGGGACACGATTTGTCTATCGTCCGGCTCCGATCATTCCTCCTGTTTACCAGGAATCGGATGACGGGGGCGACTGGGAGGGGTCTGATGACCCTATGACCCTCCAAGTTCAACTTTCTCAGGACTGGGCAGATGAACTGGGGGAGGCCAGTGGTCTGGATACCTCACCGGACACTGGATTCATCTCTCCTCCGACTGTGGCTTCGGAGGAGGGTGCAGCTTTTTCTGTGGTGCTGCACAAGGCGGCGGAAGCCCTTGGGCTCGAGCTGCCTGCCGTGGCTGTGAGGACGAACATCCTCACCGAGGTGCTTCAGTCTGCAGCAAGCTCCACTGAGCCTCTGCTGCAATTCAATGAGGCCCTCATTGACGTTCTGCAGGGCACCTGGTCCAAGCCCTCCACAGTCCCTCCTGTGGATAGGAACGTTGCCAGGCGCCACCGCCCTGCTCCGGGCGACCCCAGTTTTCTGTCCCAACACCCCACCCCCGAGAGTCTGGTTATCCAGGCCTCTACCTCCCAATCCTCCTTCCCGACCGCTCCTCCGGACCGGGATTCCAAGAGACTGGAACAGTTCGGTAAGAACCTGTTCTCCTCGCTCAGTTTGGGCTTGCGGTCTTTAAACACCGCCTGTCTCTTGGACCGTTTTTCCCACTCTCTGTGGGATACGGTGGAGGACGTGCTACCCGTGTCCGGAGGAGGCCCAGACACGACTCACCCAAGCTTTGGCCGATGGGAGAGATGTGGCACGTCATGCAATCCGATGTGGACTTGACACTACGGACTCGCTGGGTAGGGTGATTTCTACCACGGTGGCGCTTAGACATCACGCCTGGCTGCGGTCCACGTCATTTTCCGGGGATGTCCAGAGCACTCTCATGGACATGCCTTTCGATGGCACTCGCCTTTTTGGTGAGAAAGCGGACAGTGCGCTGGCTCGCTTTAAGGACTCCCGGGCTACGGCCAAGTCCTTGGGCCTCTCGGCCCCGCGGCCACGAACTTCCGCTTTTCGCTCCTTTCGTGGCCAAGGAAGGGGCTCCTCCTCCTCACGTCCGCCTAGCCACCGGCCGCAGAACCAGCCTACACGCGGACGTGGTTTCCGCCGAGGCGGTAATGGAGGACGACGCGGTCAGTCCACATCCACCCCGGCAGCATCCGCCTCAAAGCCTTCCTAGTCCGAGCTTTCAGGCCCATTCCTCGCCAGTGGGAGGCCGGGTTCGCCATCACCTGCTCCACTGGCGTACCATCACTTCGGACAGGTGGGTGCTGCAAATCGTCCGAAGGGGCTACTCCCTCCCCTTCGGGGCTACTCCCTCCCCTTCGAGACGACCCCTCCAGCCATGCCACCGCAGCACCACCGTATCTCGGAGGATCATTTGAATCTCCTGCAAGAGGAAGTTTCGGCCCTCTTGGTCAACGAGGCCGTCGAGCGCGTTCCGAGCCCAGAAGTAGGTCGTGGTTGTTATTCCCACTACTTTCTGGTTCCCAAGAAGGGCAAGGGGGGCCTACGCCCTATCTTGGACCTCAGGAACGTCAATGCCTTCCTCCGGAAGGAACGGTTCAAAATGTTAACTTTGGCTCAGGTTCTAGCTGCCCTCGACCCTGGAGACTGGATGGTAGCGTTGGACTTGCAGGACGCATATTTCCACATCCCCGTCCTGCCGGCCCACCGGCGTTACCTGCGGTTCACGGTGGGTCAGGAGCACTTTCAGTTCACCGTGCTCCCCTTCGGCCTCACCAGTGCCCCTCGGGTGTTCACGAAAGTGATGGCGGTGGTGACAGCTCATCTGCGCAGATCAGGGGTTCCAGTCTTCCCCTATCTCGACGACTGGTTGTTGAAGCCGGGCTCGCCCCGGGCAGTCATCTCCCACCTCCAGACTACGGCGAATCTCCTGCATTTGCTGGGGGTTTCCATCAACGTGCCGAAGTCACACCTGAGCCCCTCTCAGAAGCTCCTCTTCATCGGAGCGGTTCTCGATTTGGCGCAGTTCCGGGTTTATCCACCGGAACAGCGAGTCCGGGATATACAGGCCCTAATTCCCATCTTTCAGCCTCTATCCTGGGTTTCGGTCAGGCTAGTGTTGCGGCTTCTGGGGCTGATGGCCTCCTGCATCCTACTAGTGCATCACGCCAGGCGGCGCATGCGGGCTCTGCAGTGGGACCTGAAGTTTCAGTGGGCCCAGCATCACGGCAACCTGTCCGACCACGTCTTGATCTCGGAGGGCACTGCACAGCAGTTGCAGTGGTGGCTCACGGACCGCGATTGGGTCACGGGCAAGAGCCTCTCCCTACCCCTACCGGAGCATGTCGTAGTGACGGACGCATTTCTCCTGGGATGGGGTGGCCATATGGGAGAGGCGGAGATCAGAGGCCTCTGGTCTCCGGCGGAGTCTCGTCTCCACATCAACTTGTTGGAGCTGAGAGCGATCCGACTTGCACTGAAAGCCTTCCTTCCCTCTGTCAGGGGAAGTGTCGTGCAGGTGTTCACGGACAACACCACCGCCATGTGGTATTGCAACAAACAGGGCGGGGTGGGGTCGTGGACCCTTTGTCAGGAGGCTCTGCACCTCTGGACGTGGCTGGAACACCAGGGCGTCACCCTAGTGGTTCAACATCTGGCGGGCTCTCTGAACGCCAGAGCAGACGAACTCAGCCGCCGGTGCATGGATCACGAATGGCGTCTGAACTCCGAAGTGGCGCAAGGTCTCTTTCAGCAAGGGGGAGAGCCTTGGTTAGATCTATTCGCCACCGACGAGAACGCGCAATGTCAGCAGTTCTGCGCGTTGAAATTTCCAAGGCGGCACTCGCTCGGCGACGCTTTTCGTCGCGAGTGGAGTTGCGGTCTGTTGTACGCCTTTCCGCCTATACCACTTCTGCCCAGAGTGCTGAAGAAGATCAGGCACGACCGGGCCCAAGTCCTTTATAGAAATCCAACAGTGGAAACCTTCAAGGATTTGCTAAGCTCCACTCAGGGTTATAGCTTATAGTTTGTAAAAGTGATAAAAAGTTGTGCAACTTGAACTTGAATTATGTGATATTTGCAAAAGCTGTAAACAGATTTGAAGGGAGAACAAGAGCCAAAATGTTAGGAAGGTTGTTACACTGTTCCTTCTGGGTTTTTCCACACGGGTGAAGCAGAGCTGCTGGGATCAAACACTTTCACTCACTCCTAAAACTTTATTCGATCAAATGCAAAATGATCATAAAAGTACAAGATACAATTATGAGATAAAATAAAGCCTATTTACAATATTCATTTTCCTTTTAGGCAATAATATAATTAATTTCATCTATAGTTAAAAAATTAAAAACAATCAAGGCTTTTCATAATATAAAATACGTTATTGCACTGTCAGACCTCAAAAAGCTTCAAACAATTTTCAAGCTGCAAACCCATTGATTGTTAACATCTCCCTCTTTTTTCATGCAGGCCCATAGAAACGAAGCTAATGAGAAACATGTCAAGGGATCAAATAGGCCTTTTAAGAAATATTTCACTCAAACCTATATGATTGGAAGACTGGAATCCCTGCAAACAGTCAAATGATCACAGAATCGGATGCAGGACAAGTAAGTGGCTAGATTTAAACTAATTTATATAACATCTGCCAAGCAGACTCCAGTGAAGGAAGTGGCTTTGAACTGTAAAATAAATCAATCTGCCAAAATCCCTCACAATTAATAAAAATATTATCTTCTTGTGGCCACGTTTGGTGGAAATCAAATGTTCAGTAAATTGATTTCACCTCAATTTTAACATCTGCAAGTATGCAAGGTGTGACATTACACAAGGGATACTTTTGGAGCACTGGCACAGCTAGATTTTTTAGCTAGGAGTACTGGGTTCTTACCATGGCTCCAGTCTGAGGCGCAGCGATTGACATATCTGCTTGGCCAGTGCATGCAGCTGCATCCTTGAAGGGAACAACACAACATTAATATATTTAGATCTGTGGATTATGACAGTATAACATGTTAGCTAAAAAAGAAAACTATAACAACTGGATAAAAAACCATGACAAACAAATGTGTATCTGAGTTCAATCAATCAAATAACTTTATTTGGTATAAAAAAATACCATAAAAGTACAGATAAAATGCATCAGATTTAAAAACCAATTAATGTAAAATTCTCCATAATACACATTCGATATATCAAAAAGTGGGTGCCCTTCCCTTCAACCAATTCCTTTGTGAGTCCATGAGCATGGGGTGACTTCCCGGTCAGCCTATATTCTCCCCATTTCCCCTAGTTGCTCTAAGCCTGACTGCTACCCTTAAAACGTTTACAGTGCAATACAGTCAAAGCATCTGAGGACAATTTTAAAAATAACAAGGCCGCTCTTGCGTGTTTAAATCTGGCTTTCTTTAAAATTCTCTTTAAAAAAAGGCTCCCTGGCTTTAAATAAAAAGGACATAGTAAAATAAAGCGAAGGGCATCTGTGGAGACCGTTGGTCGCAGCCACATGGACCCTTCATCTCTGTGGACGGTGTATATCCTGCCGGGTCAGCTAGTACGTGGTGCAAAAGATTTAACCTAAACTGTGTCATTATTAATCTATCATGGGCATTATGGAAGTAGGACAGATAAGGTTCAATGCCCATGGATGTTTTAGTTAGATGTCCTATTACTGACGGCTTAGTCAGCTCCCTGTCTTCCCTGAGTGTTGTGACGTGCTTAGAGAACCTGTCCTTAACCAGTGTCTTATCCTGCATAGATATTTTAGAGGGGTTAGTGAAAAGGTCTGCGCATCCTATTCCTTCGAGGGAAATCTGAGTTTCTTATGCACCCTTCACGTAAAGAAGAAACAGAGAAAAACAGCCAAGTGTAAGAACTGTCTTGTGAACACCAGCCAAGACTTTCCCTACCCACAAAACCACTTCCACTCGCTTCTACTGCGGAAACAAGGGAAAGGTGAATTGTAAAGCGGTCTATCCTCAGAATACTCTAATTCCTGGTCTTCATTATATAAAATCTCAGCTGCTAAATATCATTGTCAAAAAGCTGCAGTGCTTCAAGCCTTGGCAGATACGTGCTTAAGTGCCCAAGCATGGACAAATATGGGTTCAATGGTAGCCAGCTTCTGTAAATAAAACTTCCTCTGGTTGCAGTAAATCATGAATTAATTTCTCAAGCTCCTACTGTACACCAGAATCTGTCACCGATTGTTTCTTCCGCGATGTGGCAATTAAACTTCCTACTGCCCACAACGTGTTGAAACAGTGCATACTTATGTCAGTAAGTGTCCTCTGTCCAGAGTTTTTAGAACTTTAGATCTGGGTAAAACTTCTTTAACCATTGGGGTGCTTGGTACATTTGAAACATTCTAAAACTGGAATCTTGGAATAAGATGCACTGAGAGCACAGTGAACATCCCTCCAAGCATCACCCCACTCCATGGCCTTACCCAGATCCGTAGTGCATGCTCTTTGAAATACCTATTACAGCAGTGGTCCTCTGGTTGGCAGAATTGTATAGATATGGAATATAATGCCTACTGACAGTGTTACTAAATATACATTTCTGACTCGCCCTGGTGGTCTAGTTGCTGTTTCCTCGTAGGGGAAAATAGAGCTCAGTGTCTCAATTGAAAAATAAAAACTTCTCCTGGTCTGGAACTTGAAAGAATTGTTTGTATTCCTTGACTGAATCTATCCATTGTGGATCAAGTCTGTCAGCATTCACCAATCTTCTTCATATTTGTGAATCTAGCAGTCACCATGCCCTCAATACCTCTTCCCACCCACTGGTGAAAACGGACTCTTGCATGAGGGAAGATCGCAAGGCCCAGTTTTCGCAAGACCTGATCCCAATTCTTCTGGTGTTGTCAGGGTCCCTTGGCTTAAATACATGTTCCAGGGTCTCACCTCTCCATTCAGCCACTACATCACATTATGTACTGCCCATTATTGCCATGTTCCTCTGTAGACATTTCCTTTCCAATTTTCTCATTGAAACAAACTGCCTGCCTCATGACGCTTAACTACATCATGTGCTGCCAAGCAGCCTTTGCTATTGAAGGACATGAAAAGATTTGGAGAAACTGTACCCTGCTCGCCACAAATACATTTAATTAACTGTTTCTGAAGATCAGCAAGCACTTGCTTTGGAATAGACACGGAGAGAGCAACAAGGCACATTAGAGAGAGCAATAACCTTTAAAACACTGATGTGCATGAGCCAGGAGATGAACTAGCTCATCTTTTTACCCAGCCCTGCTAGGATGCTATGTTTGAGTCTAGGACAGTTTGATGCATACTACTACTACTGTACCAGGTATATTATCGCACCTGGCCGTTGAAAAAGAGACCTAGGATCTTTGCAGATGCTCAGACATCTGCAAAGAGGTATGGGCTTTTAGATGTGGCACCCTAGCAGGGTCCAAGAATATTGTCAATATTTCAAACTTCTCTAGGTTATTGCAAACGCATGATTCATCTTCAAATTCCTCTAACACATGTGGCAAAGCTGGAAACTAAGCCTTAAGAGATGTCAACATCAATAAAATATCATCCACAAAACGAATATTTTATGAGTATCACTGCTGAAGGTAATACCTGGAGTACGGCCACTTACAGTTCAATAACCATGGTGAGGAAGATTGGGAGGGGGGGGCATCCCTACTTGAATTTCTCTCCTGGATCCTCTGCAGCTTATCATCAATAACTCTCAATGTTGTGTCTGGCACATGATAGTTACCCAGTGTCCAATTTATCACTGCCATTGACAGTCAATAGGACAAAATGTTTCCGCTCACCTCCAAAAGCATTCTCTGCATTGAGTGCTGAGCATATGGCTGTAATCCGTTTTTAGGTCTCGGCTGGCGAAAGCAGCGCGCGCTGCTCTCGGCATCCGAGAGCTTCTTGAAATCAATTCGGTCGAGGAAGAGGACTTGAAGCCCCGCCCCCTCTTCCCATTGGCTCGCGTCATAGCTTAGGCTAAACGCAGGCTTCTTATTGTAAAGGAGGCTTCTTAGTCCCTCCTTGTTGCCGCCCTGTCCCCTTTTGGCCCCGCCCACCGGGATTTGATCTTTTACTGGTGGCGTTAGACTATGGGGTTTAATTACTGGGGAAGCACTATTTGTTTCCCCTTCCCTCCGCCTCTCTCCCCGAGCAGACCCTTCCCTCTGTCTCTCTCAGAGACACAGCTGCTTATTTAAGTTTTTTGTTATTTTGTTTGCCCACATGATACACGAGGACATAGAGATGTTACAAGCAGCCCCTTATAGCTATTTCACAGACTGACGCCTGTACTTTCTGCCACTTTTATGTTTTTTAAATCGCGCGTGTTGATAGTTTGGCAGCAGCCTGCATTTGATGGCGGCAGCCTGCATTTGATGGCAGCTACAACATTTTACAAGAATAGCAAATCCTTGTTTTCGAAAAGTTGATGCCTTCAGTTGAGTGGTTGGTTGTGTGAGGAAATCTAGCTGCTGCGAGTGGACCCTCGGCCATGATGTTCACCTCTCGGCGCGCAATCTAATGTGGCCTGCGACGTGTGGGCTTCACCGCCTTTTGGTTTTAGGGGTGCTTTTGCTGTCGTTTTGTGCGATTCATAAATCATTACGAACGTTCTTAAGTCCAATTATTATAACATGTTTTCAAGGGCAATTATTATGACATGTTTTCCCGAGCATCTTTCATTTTCAGTGTTGTTGTTAATGTGTAGCCAGCGGGGGCAGAAATCCGTATTTCAGATCGGTTTTCAGTTTGGCACTCACACCATGGCCCTGGGGATGAAAGCGCAGTAAAACGAGTAAATAGCAGCAATTTTGTGCGGGTACTTGAAACCCGAGCAGTCTCGTTTTTTGTTTTCATTCAAGCTAATTACAGTTGAGGAATAAAGGTGATTCAGTCTATCGACTTTGTCTGGATTTCTTTGTGCTTTATATTTGTTTAGGCCCTGAAGGCATGTTCAGAAGACAGCTATAGTTGCAGCTTTATTCATTTTTATTCAGTGGAACATAATAACGGCCTCTGTTCAGCCACCTGTGATGGCTGCCGCAGAAGCAACTTACAGAAGATGAAGGAACTTTTAGCCTTGGCATGCACTGCAGAGTGCTTAATTTGAAAGAAAGAAAGAAAGAAAAAAAGAAAGAAGATTAAGTGCTGGGGCCCCGTCAGGAAGCCACTGCAGTTTGCAGCACACGTGGCCACTGTACTTACACACAGGGCTTTAAGTGGGATGAAAACATTGGGAGGTTTCTCAAAGGGGCGTGGCCAATGTAATTAAGGGCGTGGCTTAAAACACCTAAGCTGTTTTTGTCATTGCATCCAGATATATGATACAACAAGTACCATCATACCAACAACAAGTCAGGACTATTGGCTTAGTCAATGTTTGTTAGTTGCAGAAGATAAATAAGCTGCAACTATGGCTTGTATATAATATTAAACAAGCATTAAAAATGCAATAGGTCTCGCCTTTCATTAATTAAAGCTATTTGCTTTGATATACAATACCATTGGCAAAGCAAATGGCTTTAACTTAATCAAAGGCGAGACCTATTGCATTTTCAATGCTTGTTTGTTTTTAGTTAACTTCTTCGTTGAGTTTAAACACTTGCGCATATAACTATACGAGTGTCTTCTGGTTATAAATACCCATTGGTCAGCATCTATAAACAATGGCATCACCTCCTCCAGTCTATACTCTGGTAAACAGCCCGTCATTCGTGTTAATAAATGCAATAGGTCTACAAAGCTTGCGCTCAGTCGAGTTTTCATCTGGTTTATTCATAAATGTAATGTTAGTCTTTTGCGTGTACTCTTTGATCCCATATGGCTTGAGTAAGAGTTATAATATTATGGAAGTGGCAATAAAGTCAAGGCTACAACAGATTAAATTTAAGATTCTACACTGAGTGTATTATGACAGATGGAGACCACATAGCGTGGGAAGGGCAATGCCCTGGCTTGTATGTGGTGCAAAGTTGAGACTGGGTATTTCCGTCACACACTCTGGGGGTGCCCATTAATCCACGAGTATTGGTTGGCAATTACTAGAGAACTTCATAATATTCTGGAACAGTCAAATCCACTGGAAATCAAAGTTCATTCTTTTGACGATACCCAATGATGTAGAACTTCCATAGGGCTAATTACTGTTTTGACGCCTAGGCTTGGTAGTGGTAAAGAGAGATATAGCTTGGTCATGGAAACCCTGACAGTACCTGAATAGAGACAGGACATGGAAATTTACATGGTGGCAGAAAAGGTCACGTACGCTAGTAGGGGTTACCATCGAAAACTTTATAAGGTGTGGGGCGGTTAGCTCAAGTACTATTACTTGGGCTCGTTGGTGGAAGAAGTTGAAAAATACACTGCTGCATCAATAACCCAGTGCCAGCTGACGCAAAGGGTGTCAATTTAATACTTGCCTGTTAAATTCTGGTATTGTCCCTTTTTCTTCTTTACTTTTAGAAGTATACAGCTGTAGGACATTTGGGGGAGGGGGAGTTCTCTTTTCCAAATGCATTTGTTTTTGTGGGTGCACACCTGGTGTTTCCTTTAGTTTAAACTGCAAAATAATAATACCACACCTAAAATAAGTTTGAATATTATTAAGTAAGTGGCCAGGTGATCTTCATAAAATCCTGCGACACAGCCTTCGGGGCCAAGCATTTTTTTTCAGCATCAACAGCCTGCTCACTACTTTCACTTTCTATATCTTTATAGGTCTGTTGAGCTCTGCCATTAGATAAGGCAATGAACTGGGCTGATCAGCTTCCTCATGTAATCCTATACCTCTCCATAGTCTCAATTGCTCTACAGTATAGCCTCTGTAGTATGTTTTAAAGACATGGTGTTTGCCGTGTTCACTTCTGACATCCTGACTCCATCGGGGATCTCAACTGTGATATACAAACTTTAGATTTCCAAATTCTCAGGTGGACAGATAACAGCTTACCCATTTTGTTTCCCTTTCTGTATTTTGTTGGAGTAGTAATATCTCAGCATTATAGCAAAGAAGAACATTTACCTACCACCTAACCGTTGTCACTTGTCTGCGTCACAACTGTTTCTTTTTCTCTGTGGCTCTATTTCTCCATTGTCAGCTGTCCTTCTAGCAACTTGTTTCTCCTACCTAACCTTGGCCTCCAATGTCATAAATGAAGATGTTAGAGATGCCTGTATTCTGTAATCTTCCTGGTAAATGAGTACTCAGGAAAGAATTGATGTATACATTAAATGAACAAGCAAGAAAAAAGTAATTTTCCAAGGAATTATTCAATCTTTAGGAGTTCAGAAGACCAAAGACAAACGTGTGTATTTTTACGAAGAGCCAAGGCTGGTTCACACTCCAAGGGCCCTGATTAAGATCTTGGCAGATGGGATACTCTGTCACAAATGTGACCGATATTCCATCCACTGTATTACAAGTTCTATATGATATAATGGAATTGTAATTTGGCGGATGGGATATTAGTCACGATTGTGACAGAGTAACCTTGTCAGCCAAGATTGTAATCAGGCCCTTAATCGGGATCACCCTTTGCCACCAACTCTACCTAAAGTTCTATGTTCAAGTTTGGGAAATAGATCTCAAATAGTGTCGTGGATCCGTCCTGAATAGTCACCTATGCTAAAAATGTACCTTCCATTCAGGTCCCTCCTAGCTGCCTTCATTCCTATGAGTACATTGTGCCTTCCTAGTAATCCTAGCTCGGCCTTTATCGTGATATTAAAGGCTCACAGTTCTGAACGGTAAGGGCTCTGCTCCTAAACAGTTTTTCTAAGAATCTCTTTTGCCGTTTTGCGGGTGAGTTACGACCGGTCACATTCAGGGAAAGTTGGCTAACAATGTCCTGCCTTTGCTACCTTTCTCACATGTACACACAAATCATTCCAGAGCAAAAGCGTAATCACCCCTTCTAATAATCCCCATCTTCTTCCCAACTCCTCCAAAGGTCAACATAGTTTTCAAAATACTGAGCTTTTGGGTTCTAAGGAGAACCGCTACAGGCAGAGGATAAATATCATGAAATTATCTCAGTATTGGTTGCACACAAAACGTCTGCACCTCCTGAGTCACATTTCCAACCTCTCCCCACCAACCCCAGCTTATGGAAATCCATTCTCTTCTAAGATATTTTTTGGGTAGTTTTAATGATGTTCGATACATTAGCACCAAGGGCATGTCTAGATCAAGCAGCAAATGTGGCCCTGATGTACTGTTCAATCTTTTCTCTAACTCCATCCTCTGTCACCATATGTTTCCCTTTGGACAGCGTAGTGAGGTTCCACCTGGCATGCTTCTTTATTTGTGTTGAATGGGGGTTTACTGCTGTTTTCCAGGAGCATCGAACAAGTTCCTGTTCTGCACCCAAGACAGCACTGTCCCTTCTCTGTCCTTCAGCAACCCTGTAGCCCAGCCTGAAAGAACAAACAAAACCTGGTCTCTCTTAACTCAAGCACAATCAGCTTAAAATGTTTTAATTTCAACAATGTTACTAATGTCAATCCATTCAGCAGAACTGTGATGCTTTTGCAGTAGTGGACGGGTCTCCCACCCTAGCCATTTCGACGAGGGAGAATGACAACATGTTGACTAACATCTCGTGGTGTATCTGAGGGTGCTTGATTTCTTCTTCTGTTCGATTGCCCTCATAACCAATGGTGCAGTTAGAATCCTTCATCAGCACTGCATGGCAATCAATCAATCAGGATTGGTATAGTGCAGCTTATTACACCCGGGGGTATCCTTGCACTGCATCCCTGCAAGATGCACATTGCCCCCCTTTATCACCTCTCACAAGCTATTCAAATTTGTAAAAAAAGGAGATTGTTTTGGGTCTTCTACATCGTAATAGAGGTAGTGACCACATGCTCAGTGTTCTGCATATCTTAGTCTGCAATGGCTTTACCGTCAATTGTGTCAGGCAATCTGCAAGTGATCTGCTGAATTCTACTGTGAGAGCACTCAGACAAACTAAGTTAATCTTTGAAAAGTGGGGACACGCTTTAATTGCAATTTCATCAATGTTAGGAACATCTGCAGTCACTGGAAGCCATCTCAGTAAAAATTGTGCCAGTTCCCTTTGCTACAAACATTTCAAGGACAGACATAAAATACACTTTTCCTTTGTATCCAACTCTCAGACTCCGTTGCATCCTGTTGAAAATCAACTCAGGCAATGTCCACGTTCATAAAGATGGATCAGTGGCATCTCGCCATCTGATGTTACATTGTTCAAGTGGTAAGGCCTTCTTCCCTTCCATAACCGTAGTGGGAGCCAAATTACCAACTGGCCCGCACAACTATTGGAATCCTCAGTAGTCCATCAGATTCACTAGAGTAGTGCAACAGCCCAGGACTCTGTATATGCGCGAACCATCACACTCATTGCAGGATCATTTTGGTTGTCTGAGTGGCAAGTTCTGGGTGGGCTCAAAATAGAAAATTTTCCCCATTTTGGATTCTGTAGGAAAATTAGTTCATACCTACTGCCTGAATCACTGAACAGATTTAGAGCAAACTTCTAATTTCAGCAGAAAATTATGAGTAAAGTGTTCTTCTGTTGGACTGGTGTAAATCTGTTCAGTATTTTGGGGAATTACGACCATTTAAACACGTTTCTGAGTGTGCTTTAAAAGGTTAAACTTTTATAAATATTTGACATTTGGAATTTGCAAGTCTGGAAATTAAAGAGGGTGCTTTTGTTCCAGTAGTCACTTTTGAGCTTCTGTGGAACAGCAGTACCCAGGGTCCTTATTAGTGCCGCAACTGAAAATGTTGTTGCAGCAGGGAGAAGCACTAGGATGTGGTGCCGGAGATGTCTGAGAGATGCCAGGACCCACCGAGGATGAAAGGGAGCGAGCCGCTGTCATCGAAGTCCCATTGGCATCCAGATTACGACAGGATTGCGGTTTAATCCCTAGCCAACACGCCCAACATGGTAGGCGCTTCTTGAGGCTGTTCCGCTCTAATCCCCGATTTTCCAGCAAAAATCCTGGCAGACGATCGCAATCCAGCCCGCATCAGCTCTCCCCCCGCATCCTACCTTTGCAGCAAGCATTTCTCACCAATGTGTGGCCCTTTCTGACAGAGACGTTTTAAGGCATGGGCAAAGTGGGCTCTGGCCCAGGGCCCAAGCCTCTCAGGGAGCCCCCCTGATAGAGCCAGCTCGGTTCTGCAGAGTCTTGCCCAGATGACAATGAATAATTCTTGCACAGTTTGCAACGGACTCTCACACATCACCCATATTCTAAATAAAAGAAAGGAAAACGGTATTTGAAACAGACATTTTGCAGAGAAATGCTGTGTTTATGTTTTTTTCTTTCAGATCAAAGCAGGACCTCACATATTCCTATGTTACAGAGATTATTTGCAGTAATATTAGTGAACTGCTGCTGTTATAATATTGAAAAGACACCCCACTATCCCTAAATATTAGATGAAACACATTTAGAATATGGACCAGTGTGCCTCTCCACTGGCAGTGACCGGGCCAAAGAGGTCATGAAAGAGCTGAAATAGGATCATAAATTCAAAGCAGTTCCCAACGTGGTTTTCCAAAATTCGTTTGGCCCAGGACCCCCAATATCCTTAAGATGTCCATGCTTCCTGACCCGCGTGTCGCTTGGTGGGAGCTTCAGGCTTGGGGTGAGGCGACGAGGACAGCGGGTGCCTGGCATGCCTCGCCCGCACTGGGTGCCTCGGCATGGTCAGCGGAGTAACTCCCTAGTTGCCAGGCGACAGCCGACTGCGGAGAAAACTGTGGCAGTGGTGAGGTTGCACTCAGTCCCCTCCACTGGGGTGAAGCCGGTAGATGGTGGTGACCAATGCAGGACTCTCCTTCCACAGAGGGCCTCCCCTCCCCCCTCACTTTACTTTCAGCACTGGAGGCACTGAATACTGCTGGAAAACCTCCGCTTGGCACAGTTGCGGGGAAGACGGGATGGACCTGGCAGGTAGGTCCTGTCTCTTCGGCCTACTTGCCTGCCCAGGGCCTCGAATCAGCGTGTTGGCGGTCCCAAGCAGGAGACATAGCCATCCCGACACCAGAAATGTGATCCTGGACTGAGACGATCTACGACCACTGGAACTGCCTTGGAGTACCTGAATAGGGGGCCCTGCACTTGCTCCTTTGCCACGACTGCCCCCTGGGATCTAAATGGCGGCAAGTGAGTAACTGACAGAGAGGGTGGCCCCATTAGGCTGTCACTGGTGTGGCCCGCACTGCCGGGCTGGACTGGGCACCTGTGGTGAGGTATCCGGCTCCCCTACCCACATCCTGGGAACAGTATTAATCTGTTGGTGCACCTTCTCGTCCAGCCGCATCCTTAACCAGGGACTGTGGGTCCACAGGCAGGCTCTCCACTCTTTGGCGGCTAAGGCGGGACGGGAAATGAAGGCCAGAGCGAAGCCACGGCCCTGCATTCCTGTCAACCCGAGGCCATCGTGTCTGCTGGGTCGTGGGGCAGCAGTGATCCTGCGCTGTACCCAGTGGCACGTCCTCCTTTGGACTGGGACAGGAGCCCCGATGGACAGTGATTTGCTGCCTGGTGCGGTGCCGCCAGAGTGAAGACTACACTGGTGGATGGCAGGAGCCCGTGCTTTCCTGGAGGGATACCAGCTCACCTGTCTCCATACCGCAGACCACCCAACTCATCTGTGGGCTCACGCCTCGCTCCATTGAGGAGAGTGCGATGTGTGAGGGGGTGTGCTGGACCTAGCTGAGACTGCCTGTGGATTGTTCGAAGGCTCGCGACTCTGGATCCTGGGACCCTCTGGTGTAGACCTCTGCCCCCGTCTTTCCGAGCAGTACACGGTCCACGGCTGGCTGTGGCCCTTCTGAAGTGGAGCCCAAGAATTCTAGCCGTGGTGGAAACCTGATCAGAGATTACTGTGTATCCCTCCCATCCCACCGACTCGTGGACATGGGCAAGAATAAACCCGCCCGCTGTACCTCCACACAGATGCAGATGAATTAATGGCCGTCCGCGCCATACAGACCGAAACAAATCCGTTCCTTCTTCAAGGGACATGTCTGCCATTCTACAGGCCACCCAGACATTGCAGACCACGGTGGAGGAAAAGGTTGCAGAGGTGAGGATTGATGTGGCCCGGTTACACCAAGATCTCCGACCGCACGTCGGAACTCCATAGACGCGCTGAAGATGCAGAAAATCACTCTCAGCGCAACATCAGGTGTTAACTCCTAGACCGCCTCCTGGTGCCTTACCCCTGCCGATAATAGGTCGTATGCTGAACCACATGGACATGGATGCAATCCTCGGGAAAGCCCAAAGGCAGTCTGGTCTCCGATGCAAAGAGGCCAAGGTCCTCCTTTTCCCTGACTATACACATGAGGTACAACAGCGAAGGCGTATCAACTGCTCTTTCCAGCTCAACTCTGTATTATCCATCTTAATAAATCAATTTTTTTACACGCCGGAGTCGGCATGGCAGTGGCTCACAGAGGATGCCATACTGCAGGGTCAGATGTTTCCTCTTCAAGCCACCGGGAGCCTGCTGCAGCTTCTGACTCATAGTCTCTGTCCAAGCCCCGCAGACAGCGCACCCGGTCCTAGAGGAGGCACAAACAGCTCGATCAGCCTCGTCTTCACGTCCCCACAGACATACCCAACACCACCGGTCAGGCCCCGCCTTGGGTCTTGCCCTCAGGGTGGATGAGGACAGATGGACATCTGACTTTGCAGTCCACTGATCCAGCGGCTCCACGACGGGACTCTGATCTCCACTGCAGTCCAGTAATTTGATCAGACTTGCGTTCATCCTGATTGTATGTATCCATGTGCTCTGAACTGTCCTGATTCTTAACTTAACGACACTAATCTGTCAGATGCCCACTTGCTTCACAGGCCTTTTCCTCAATGTAAAATGGTGATTGTTGTCTCTATAATGGCTTTCTTATTATGGAGGTTCCCAGCGAGGCGTCAATATGCCCTAGGTGTTCCCTCCCGATATACCTAGTTAACGGGTAGTTGTTCAAGGGCGACAGATGCTTTCCGGGGTAAAGTGTGGAGGGAGGGGGAGGAGAGGGCTTGGGAGGGAGGGGAATTTGTTGGCCTATTGGGCCTGATTTGATGTTCTAATTATGCTTTTTCTTTCCAGGTTGTTAGCGGCGAACAATATTGTTAGTGCTTCTTTGTGGTTCTCTAATGTGCGTCATTTGATGGTCAAAGCACCTCCTGGGTCCTGGTGTAGGAAACTGGCTCTTTATATACTACACCAAAGTGAGGTATAGTGTTTATAGAGTCCAGGTGACCCCAGAGGTAGGCAAAGGTTAAAGTTAGATAGAACCTTACTCTCTAAAGTGGTAGCTTGGTCGAGCAGTAAGGCAGTATCAGAGGACAGTGTTAAGCATTTGATGCACACACTCAGTCAGCAAATGAATTCACACACTCAAAAACGGAACTCTAGGACAATGGTTTTTGTATAAAAAATATACTTTTGTTTTATTTTAGAACCAAGCAAGCCTGGCACAGGTAAGCATTAAATACTTTACAGTAATAAGTTGCTGAATGTAGAACAGTTTGAAAATGCAATAGGAATTGTACTTTGTTTGATTTACAGGGGATGCAGTAGGTTGCAATACTTCGCAAATACAGTACATTGACATGAATAGGCTTTTTCAGTAAATTACAGGTAAGTTACTTTTTACGTTACTTTTCTAACTCAGTGCTGGATACCTAGATTCAGCACTGGGACATTTCCTGCAAACAGGTAAGTAAATATGTTTTGGCTACTCGTGGGATTTGTAAAGAATATTTTCAGGTTTCAAAACTCCACTCAGAAACTTTTTGGGAGAAAAATTGTCAATGTTATCCTATGGAGAAAAAACAGGTTATCGGTTCAAAGGTAAGTTATCGACTGTGGGAGTTAAGGTTCTGGGGTTAGACTCAGGGGTCCCTCAGGGTCAGTGATGCACTCTAGGTACACCCTCAGCGGCATTAGGGCGGCCGGGTGCAGAGTGTTGAGGCCCAGTGTTATCCTATGGAGGATTGGGGGTCTCCGGTTGGTGGCTGCTAGCAAGCAGGCCTCACAGCTGTGGGAACAAAGCTCCTAGGGTTTAGTTCAGGGCAGTTGGGGGTTGCAGGTCAGCACAAAAGATGCAACCTCAGCGGCACTGGGGCGGCCGGGCTCAGAGTGCTGTTTTGGCGCCTGGCGCCCTGTTGTTTGCTATGGGGAGACTCCGGTTGAAAAACACTGCAGACTTGCAGACGAAGATCTTCTGAGTGCGACCACCACTTCGAGGGGTGAGTTGGGATGTCTTGGGCTGGTTAGGCACCGTTGGTTGAGGCACATAAGGCCGTGGGGCGTAGAGTGCAGAGGTGCCTTTTGGCGTCGGAAAGTCTTACCCGCTCTTGGTCGCAGTAGAGGGGATCCTCTGGATTGAGGCTGCAGGCGTCGGCTGGGGTATGGAGGCTGGTCTGGGATCTCCGGATCTTGGGTCACAATCGCCGGGGGGGACCTCTTCGTGGTGTTTTTCCACTCAAGCTCGGGCCGGGTTCGGTGGGTGCAGAGTGGGCTGGATTCGAGGTATCCGGCCGGAGCCAGAGGTTGCAGTTGAACAAATCCGGTGTTCACAGGAGAAGCAGTCTTTGGAAGTGAAGGCAGGCAGGTCGTCCGGGGTTTTTGAGGTTGCTGGCTGCAGGACACACCGGGATTTTGCAGGAGCAGGTTCGAGGGGAGACAGGCCTGTAGGGCTGGGGCCAAGTCACTGGGCGTCGTCCTCTTGTTAGCTTTGAGCGGCTTTTCGGTCTTCTTCTTATCTTCCTTCTTGTCGTTTCTGGATCTGAGGAAGCAAGTTTCAGGGTGCCCCCTAAATACTAGATTTAGGAGTGTTACATGTAGGTAAAGGGCAGGGACCTGGGGCCCTTCCCTGGGGTGGGTACACCCCCTATTGTGCCACCCTCCAGTGGGAGGGGGGCATGAGCCTGTCCCTGGTTGGCTGGGTCCCCCCATCCTCAAGATGGCGGTGACTCAGAGTTGTGCTTCACCTCGCCTCCCCCACATGAGGGGTGGAGTTAGCAGAGGTGGGCACAACTCCTTCACTCACTTGTTTTTTCTGCCGGTTCTCCCGCCCAAAGTGGGGGTAGAACCAGTGGGGGCCAGTTGCTGAAAGCAGCAAGTGGTCTGGGGAGGTTCACAAAGGCAGCGTGCCTTTGAAGCTTCCCCTTCGTGAACCCTGCCCATCCTGGGGGAGGGGGCTTGGCACCTCGTCCCAGGATGTGCATTGTTTCAGGCCAACGAGAGCAGCAGGCTCTCGACCCAGGGGTCCGGAATTATGTCTGTTGGTGGCAGCCTAAGCAGCCACTCAGTCGGGACACTAGAAGTTGGTTGAGTTTCAGGGGGCATCTCTAAGACGCCCTCTGTCATGCATTTTACAATAAATCCCACACTGGCATCAGTGTGGGTTTAATGTGCTGAGAAGTTTGATACCAAACTTCTCAGTTTTCAGTGTAGCCATTATAGTGCTGTGGAGTTCGTAATGCCAACTCCCAGCACCATATACTCTTAATGGCAGCACTGCACTTACAATGTCTATGAATGTCCTTAGACACTGTAGGGGTACAGGGCTCATGCACCTGTACCCTCACCAGTGGTATAGTGCACCCAGCTGGAGGGGTGACTGATCTATGCCAGGGCAGTGGGTTGTAGGCATGGCACACAGAGATGTGGGCCATATCGACTCTTCACTTTGTTTTGCACCAAAACATGCAGCCTGCAAAGGCAGTGTGCGAGCGTAGTGGTACAGGGCCTTTAAGGATGGCACAATAAGTGCTGCAGCCCTTAGAGGCCTTCTCTGGTCACAGTGCCCTGTTACCTGTGGTACCATTTACCAGAGACTGACCTGTGGCCAGGGATGCCAATTGGGTAAATTTGGGGGAAAGAACACAGGCCCTGGGAACCTGACTGGCAGGGACCCAGGGCACACCAATTAAAGTGCATCAGTAGTCTGGCAAAAAGTGGGGGAGTTACTGCAACAGAAACCCACTTTCCTACACCTGGCAGAACCCTCTTGCATCCAGCATGGTTGGCCATGACCCCCACTAAATTAATAGTTCTCCCTTGGAACATGAACGGCTTGCTGGCCCAGATTTTAACAATCTGCAGTGCTACAGTAAATTAAGCCGCACAGGCCAGTGGTTGTTCTATTGCAGGAGACGTACTAACTGGGTTTCGCGCTGCACATTTTCAGGCCAATTTGAATATGACAGGGTTTTTCATTCTGGATTCACATGCGGCTCAAGAGTGGGATCCATATTGCTACATAAGTCCTTTCCCATAGCTGTGACTGGTCAGCATACAGACCAGCAGGGCAGCTACCTGGTAGTTGAAGGCCGCCTGGAGGCCAAACACTACAATTTTGTCTCAAGTTAAATCTCTCCCGCCATTGCAGCAGCCCTCCCTTCAGTTACTACGCTCCTTTATTCTGACCCTCCCTCATGGGTCCACTGAGCTCGGTGGGGACTTTAATGATACTCCCAACCCCGAGATTGATGTTTCCATGGCCCCATACCCGGTTGGGCGCACCCAGTCCATCTGTCTTTCGCCCTGGACTGACTCTGTTGGTCTTTGTGATGTTTGGCGCTCCTCACATCCCGCTCTACGCCCCTATACTCATCACTTGGCGGCCCATGCCACCGGGCATCAACCTCCTGAGGTTACCGACAGCTGAACTCCTTTCTGTCCAATCTATACATACTCTCCCACATGACATCTCCAAACACGCTCCCTTGTTATTGACCTGGGGGATATGGCCAGATACACTTACCTGCTGGGAGATTCAGTGCCTGGCAGTTGAAGGATGAGAAGTGCACCACCTGTGTGGAAGAAGAACTCCAGACGTTGTGGGCATCCTGCAAGGCTTCCCTGAAGGGCTACCTCAAGGGATATGTGAGTCGCGACGAGGCCCTTCACCTGGCGCAGTTGAATGACATGGAGGGCCAAATACTGTGCTTGGAGACTGACCTGCGTCGCTGTGCTATTGACAAAGTCCACCGTCTCCTAGCTGTGGCCTGCACCGAACTGATACAGACCTTCCTTGACGAGGCAAAGCAGTGCTGGATGGCCTCCATGCAGAGGGTGTATGAATCCGGAGACAAATCGGGGGAAGACAAATCGGGTTGGCAACCCACGGCATCTGTGAGAAGTTGGCCGAGTATATGCTGTCCACTAATTAAAGTGGGCACCTTGCACCAATCCAAACGACCCTTATAATGTATGCGGTCAAAGATAACTTTTAAAAAGCTATCCTAGTGGTAGCTGTGGAGAGCATTCTTCAGGCTTAATCTTGAAGGAATGTAAAGCATCTTGTTTTACCAGAATATCACCTCCTGAATGACTAAATGAAGTGGAACCACACAGTAGTTATATAAAAATATGTATTTATTACTATAACACTCTCTACTATCCTCTACACGAGGATAGAACACAAAGCACACAATACGAGATCAATAGAACAGTTGTAAGTAGCACAATATACAGTGGGCTCCAGGGGGAGACCAAACCATATACTAAAATAGTGGTATAACAATCACTACTTGAGTCAAGACACAGTCTAGAACACGTAGAATCGCTGGGACACCAAGGAACCACCCAAGGTGAGTAGACAGGGACCCCACGGAGTACGGGTACAGTGTGCCAACAACGCCGCGGGCTCTGTACAATTATATGGGAAAGTCGCGGTTACAGTTTTAAAGTTTAAGGACCCTTCTAGGAGGACTTTGAGCAAAACCCTTTGGAACTTATGAGGTTGGAGTGCCACCCCACCCGTGGATACAGTAGTACTCGAGTTACCTATCCCAGAGGAGCCGGGTGCATAGGTCTGGAGTGGTGTCGGAAACTGCCGTTATTCTTAATGGAGGGCTGTGAAGTAGTACTGCTGCTGTGAAGGTGAAGACGGTCCGGAGGAATCAAAGCCTGGATTCTGGAAGGAATGAACCTGAAAGCAGAGGGGACAGAGTCTGGGTCACTTCAGAGTGACCAGGGGCTCAGTAGACGAATGCCCACCAATGTCGGGTGCCTCAGGTGCGAAGAAGGGATGCTTGACTCAGCAGCCACGAGGACCATGAGACGTCGAGGACAACCAGGAGCCAGATGAGAGCTGTCCCACAAAGGATGTCGAGTGCTGAGGGGTAGTGTCCGGCTGGATCACCAACAAGACTTGGCAAAAGCAACCCACGCAGGAAGGTTAAGCAGGTTACGGTGTGGACCAGCAAGGTCCACGAGACTCACCAAGCAATGGGGTCGAGAAGGCTGGCACTAGATAAACCAGTGACCCCATGAAGCTCGCTTCTGAAGGGTGGAATCATACCGGTGTGGAGGTATGATTCCAAGGAGTTTGATACCAAACACGATATGTTTCTATGCAGCCGTTTTCGAGAGGTTAAAATGCACCCCTACCTATATGTCCGGCTGAGTCACAGACAACCTGGGAGAATGGTCTCCGAAGGCTGCAGAGGGGCTCTGCTCATGCAAGAGCACCCTCTCACTAAAAACCCAGCACCCTCCCTTCAGGATTGATAAGGCCTGCTATAGGGGTGACTTATACATTTTAAGTGTAGTGACCTATAGATCTAGTGAACCTATATCTAATGTAAGTGGTGCAAGCACCATCCTACACAGGTTGTAGTAGCAGGCCTGTAGTTCCATTTTGCATGGCCTCTCATGGGTGGCATAATACATGCTTCAGCCCATGGGAGGACTCTGGGGTACCTATGCCCTGGGTATATGTGTACCATATACTAGGGACTTATAAGGGCACCCCAGTAACCAATCTGGACTGTACCAAAGTACATGCATAGCAATTTTAGGGAGAAAGCAGATAGACTGGGGTCCCGATTAGCAGGATCCCAGTCAAACTAGTCAAAAACCAGCAAAACACCAGGCAAAAAGTGGGGGTAACCATGCAGTCACATCCTACCTTCCTACAGCATCTTCGACAGGGTGGTACCGGTGATCAGGGACTCATCGGGACATCTGCTAGAAGATCTGCAGGACTTAGCTCAAACGTTTGCTGACTTTTAGAGCTGGTCTCATGGCACCCACCACCGCCAGCAGAGGCCACGGACCCGCTTAATTCCAAGGGAAATGAGGCAGTGGAGAGGAAAAAAACTTGACTTAAAGCAGCTTTAACAGCTAGAGTCTAGGTTCAGGTCGCAGTTGGGTTCACCACCCGCATGGGATCCAGAGAGCCCAAAACAATCTGCCTAGAACATGCTTGGGTGGTTGAACTCCCTATAAACTCCTGTTCGTGGTTAAGATGTGGGTTCCAGACATTGGCAGCGGAAATGCCTTTTGATATCAGTGAACATTTGGATGTTTTACAGGACCTTAATGACTTGAGGAGATGCTGAGAGCAACGTCTAACAGAAACATTCTGCCACTGGTGAAGTGAAGGAAGCACTGGCTACTTCAGGGGAGGGGGGGGGGGGGGGGGGGGCGGAAGAGCGGGCCCTCCAGGCAGCTCCAGAAACAGAATCGGTGCAACATAAGAAACCTTGACCTCCGTGACATCTCCAGTCGCCGCCGAACCTTTTCGCTCGTTCCCTGATGACCGGGAACCGACTTGGGTGACGAGCTGCCTGGGGAGGCCTAGTGTGATCGACGGAGCCGGGCCTCGATTTCCCCATCGGCCCAACAGAGCTACAATCCCATTGGCGTGAGGCTTTCTGACCCCGCCTGGCCCCTATACGTCACATCGGACATACGCACAGCATGCCCTAGGGTGGCCATGGGAGCCTGGAGCGGTGAGAGCGATTCTCCTGATACGCAGAGGCTGGCCCGATACCCCCCGAGGCCCCGTGGTGCCAGTGGCCAAGGGTGGGTCTGAGGACCGGCAAACCCAGCCGGATCGTGGTAGGGGGTCTCCTTCTCGCACCCATCATACTGCTCAGCCCGTCTGCCTGCTGTTCGGCTCCCTGGTTCCTCCCTCGCTGTGGTGGGGTGCCTGCGGATCCTTTATACCTGTGCAGTGGGCCACTGCAAAGCCACATTACGCTCTGTTTAGCCACACATTGAACGCTGGGCCTCGGCATGGACTCTAGTATGTATTCCTCCTTTCTTTGGGTAGCACCCCTGCGCAGGTGGACCCTGTATATTGTACAACACAGGAATTATTAACCCAGCTTCAACCCACTGTGTCATGCTGCTCTTCGCCACCCCTTCTCCTGCTATCTCAAGTCCCACCATGCAGTTTTCTCTTCCTTCTCACACTGTCATGGGAAAAGCGGACTCTAAACAAAGGAAGCTACCTTTTGAGAAGGCAGCAAATAGCGCTGTCCCCCCTGGCCCCAATATGGTGGATGGGGGTGCATCTGAAGGGTTTCCCCAACCAACAGTGCATAGTAATGAGGCAGTGATGGCTGAACTACGGGCCGGCTTTAAGGCCCTTGACACTAGGTTTGATGCCCTGGATAGGAGACTGGATACGATGGGGGCTAGGCCTGACAAGCATGACGCGTGATTGGACATAGTGGAGGGTAGAGTTTCTGACCTTGAAGATGGCTCTGCTCAAACAACTAAGCGCCTCGAGCGGATGCTCAAGACCATGGCCATGAAGAAAGAGGACTTAGAGGCCAGGGGGAGACGCAACAATATACGAATCGTGGGCATTCGAGTCCGCGAACACTGGGCGGTTGGATGCGTGTGTTGAGGGCTTGTTAAGTGATCTGTTTGGTCAGGACTCTTTCACCCCACCTTTGTTGTTGAAAGGGCACACCGCACCCTTGGACCCCGCCCAGCTCCGGGGTGCCCTGCTCGTATGATCATCGTACGTCTCCTCAACTTCAGGGACAGGGACACCGCACTGCACCTTGTCTGAGAGCGGGGGTCTCTGGACTGGCAGGGCTCGTCTGTCTCCTTGTATCCGGACTTTACTGCAATGGTTTAGGAGGCATGTCGCAAGTTTGGGGCGGTCAATGTTGCTCTTCGTAAAGCCGGTCTCTGGTATGAAATTCTCTACCCAGCGCGCTTGAAGGTGGACTTTGATGGGAGATCCAGGATCTTTGATTCCCTGGCCGAGGTGAAGGAGCTTCTCAGGCTCCGGTCGAATAATTCACAGCCAAATAGATCACCCACGCCGGATCGTTCTAACAGCATTCCTGATTATGGCGCCAGTTCTGAGCTGTTCTCTGCACATGGCTAGTGCCTCGCTGTTTCAATGTGTGGATACGATCAGTCCTTACTTTCTGTTTTTCTTTCTGTTGTGCTTCTCTTACAGATATTTCTGGAGCCACTGGATATGTGCCTTTACGATTTACTTAATAGACTTTTTGGTATATTCGGGGATTGTTTGGAGCGTTGCCTCCCCCCCTGTGCTTGGTGCACCTGTTTCGTAATGGATGGTTTGAATATTGTATTGGTTGTCATGTTTACATTTGGGATTTGGGGTTTCCCCTACGTAATGTGTACGGGGATGGGTGGGGATGTACTTGTTGTGGGGTATTGATTCCCTTTTTCTTATTTGACCACTTAGTTAAACTTGCTAGATTGTCTTATGATCCACTATTTAGCTTTGCCCAGACTCTTATTGATGTTAGGTTGCACACGCCATACTGAGTACAACACACTGGTATCTGAGAACGTCCAGGGGCTTAATGGCACCATCAAACGCAAGCAGGTGCTTCATTACTTGCAGCGCCATCAGGCTGATGTAGCTTTCCTCTAGGAGATGCACCTCCCCCCCGCACTCCTCTCCAACCTTTGTCCCTAATTGGGACCCCAACAGAATTTTTGCTGGGTACAGTACTTATTCAAGGGGGTCTCGATCCTGGTGCACAAGCTGATACCATTTAGAACTGTGGCGATTTATTCTAACCAGGATGGCAGGTACATTATTGTGAGAAGTTGGCCTGGCATATGCTGGTCACTAGTTATAGTGGCCACCTTGCACCAGTCCAATTCGACTCTTATGGTAGATAGGTTTAAGACAACCTTTTAAAGAAAGCTATCCTAGTGGTAGCTGTGGAGAGCAACCTTCAGACTAAGTCTCAGAGGAATGTAAAGCAGCTTGTTTTACCTTATAATCTCTTGAATTACCAAATGAAAGGACACCATACAGGTATATATATCAAATATATATGTATTTATCTCTAGACACACTCTACTAATCTCTTTATGAGATTAGAAGCCAGATACACATTCAAATGTCAACGTTTCACAATAAATTAAGCACAAATATGGCTGGAGCCCTAGGGGCGTACCAGACCATATACTAAAAAAATGGTATAAGAATGTCGACTTGCAAAATGACAAGGCCTAGGGCCTCGCTGGGGCTTCACTACTGCAGTATTAGCAGGTAAGTAACAGGCCCACGGGAGACGCGTGCAGTGTGTGGCGGTGTCGGCAACCGGATTGGAGCCAACAAGCCTTGGCAACTGCAAGTCTCGTGTAGACTGAAGAAAGTCGATGGTGCAGACCAGCACGGTCTGAGGGACTCACCCAGCGAGGGTAAGTGAGGGCAGGCCTGGAGCAACCAGGGGAGCCCTTTTAGTCGATAGAAAAGTCTTCGGGAGACCCACAAGCCAACGGGCAAGGGATCGCGAAGACGCCTCTTCAGGAAATGCTTCACAGGAGCCCACGGTCACTCGGGACGGGGTAGGCCGCTGATTTTCGCTGCAAGGCCTACTGGAGGCTTGGCCCACAAATGGTCCAATGCACGTTGAACGTCGTGAAGGGGTTACACTCGACAATAGTGCACGGTCCCCGGGTATTGCTGTTCCTCGTCACTCGTGGGGTCCACTCGCCACAGCTCTGCTGGGGACTCACAATGGCCATCGAGAAGTCAGGAAATCCACTTCCGGGGCAGCAGGGACTTCGAACTCCGGCGGGAGCGGGAAAGTTTGCAACCGTTGATTAAGGTTTTTGGTGCCTGCCAAGCAGGGGAGTCACTCCTTGACTCCAAGGGAGATTCTTCTGTCTTACTAAGTTAGTGGCACGTCGAAGAGCCAGGATTCTTCTTTGTAGAGTGTCGTCCAGGGTTATCTGATTTGCAATGGCAAAGCTTGCTATCTTATAGTGAAGATAGGGGAGGGACTAGCTCTATGACCACTCCTCTAGGAGGGCCAGGGGAGGGGGTGGTTACACCCACTTCCCTTTGTCCAGTTTCACGCCAGAGCAGGGACAGGTAGCCCCTGAACCGGTTTGAGCTGGCATATGCACAGAGGAGCCTACTGCTAACCCAGTGCGGGACTTCAAAGCACTCTAGGAGTGCACCCACCCAGCCCCAATACACTAAATCCTGTCTGGAAGGTGGTGACACCTCCCTGTGACAGGATGCCTTTTGTTGGGCCTCCTCCACTGCGAGTTTCAGTAAGCAGCAAGAGGGCAGCCCAGTGTCTGTGCTGGTGCCATCCATTTTGTGATGCAGTCATTCCAAAGTTAGCATTTTAATGCACTTAAGAGTATATGGTTTAACCGTATTCACAAACAGCCATAGAGAATAGACTCTGGTAGCTGCAGAGGGGCCCTGCTCAGGCAGAGGTACCCTCTCATATTGTAAACCACGCACCCAGCCCTCAGGATTGATAGGGCCTGCCATAGGGGTGGCTGATAGGCTTATATGTGTGTGTATGGTGAGATATAGAAACCTATATCTCTGTGAGGAGTGCTAACACTACCTCACACAGGCTGCAGTAGCAGGCCTGTGGTGTCAGATTGAGAAGGCTTCCCAGGGGTGGCATAATACATGCTGCAGCCCCTCGTAGGCCTGTGAAGTACCTATGCCCTAGGTACCTAAGGTACCATATACTAGGGGCTCATAAGGTACCACAGTATCCAATCACTAGTGCATCTAATATGCACACCAAGTCGTTTAGAGAGAACAGAGAGACTTGGACCCTGATTAGCAGGGACCCAGCCAGAAACCAGTGTATACATCAGAAAAAAGTGGGGGCAACATAAGTGCAGATCCTACTCTCCTACAATTATGGTTAAGGGATGGCTCCTCTGGCACACTTTACTCCTGGTTAACGTGTATGCACCCAATGTTGACAGTCCAGATTGTTTTGCTTAGTTCCATTCACGGATTGACACTATGGGGGTTGACCACATAATCCTTGGGGGGGGGGGGGGGGGGGGGGGGGGGGGGGGATCTAAATATTCTGCCAACTCTCCAGCTGGGCAGCACTGCCACTTCCCACTTCCCCGACTCCAAACCTAGGGCCAGAAGAACTCTCTCGACACTGACTTGTGCCTATCGCCTCTCTGATGCGTGGCGTCACTTGCACTCAGTAAAACCTGCTTACACGCACTACTCTGCCCTGCACAACACCTGGATGCACTTAGACTATTGGTTATTCACTCCTGGTGTGGCCACTTGGTTGCGCTCCGTCTCCCACCATCCACGTACATTATCGGACAATTCCCCAGTGGCGCTGGGGCTGCAGATCCCTGGGGCCGGGGACAGGATGGGGCAGTGGCGATTTCCCAGAATGGCCCTGCGAGACGCCGGGGGGGGGGGGATCTAAATATTCTGCCAACTCTCCAGCTGGGCAGCACTGCCACTTCCCACTTCCCCGACTCCAAACCTAGGGCCAGAAGAACTCTCTCGACACTGACTTGTGCCTATCGCCTCTCTGATGCGTGGCGTCACTTGCACTCAGTAAAACCTGCTTACACGCACTACTCTGCCCTGCACAACACCTGGATGCACTTAGACTATTGGTTATTCACTCCTGGTGTGGCCACTTGGTTGCGCTCCGTCTCCCACCATCCACGTACATTATCGGACAATTCCCCAGTGGCGCTGGGGCTGCAGATCCCTGGGGCCGGGGACAGGATGGGGCAGTGGCGATTTCCCAGAATGGCCCTGCGAGACGCCGTTTTTGAAGCAGAGTAGCACACTGCGGTCGAAGAGTATTTCGAGTTGAATATGAACACTGTGGACTCTAAGGCATGCTATGGGAGGCTTTCAAAGCCTACATTAGGGGGATATGTATTTCCAAGAGCGCTGGTATTTTAAGGGACATTCGCCGCACTTTGGCAGGGATTGAGACCCAGTTGGCAGCCCTGGACGCGGTCCTGGAAACTTTGCGCTCCGTGCCCGACATTAGACGTATGGCAACGCTGTTGACCGAATTTTAGGAAGCGGCTGATAGGGAGGTTCACTTTTTTGCGAAGTACGCCATAGCCCAACGGTACGAGGAGGAAGAGCGCCTTGGGCGCACACTAGCCAGGCTGATTCACCTCAACCGCATACCCTCATACATCACCGCTCTGTCCGGTTCTCAGGGCGAACTGATCACTGACTGTACTGGTATCACTGATAAGGTGTTTGCTTATCTTGATGAGTTTGCCCTGGTGTGACTAAACGGGCCGCACAGAGATTTTCTCGCTGAGCGGTTGATGGAGTGCTTCAAGCCATTGAAGACATGGACAGCTCAAAAGCGCCTGGCCTTGACGGGATCCCTGGCTGTTTCTATAAAGAATTAAAAAAAAAACATGCCCCGCATCTCATCGATCTGTTTCAGGAGACTATTGAGTGCAGTGAGCTTCCCCCACGCTGCAGGAAGCGGTTGTCGCGCTCCTCCACAGACCCACAGCTGTATGAATCTTACAGGCCCTTCTCGCTGCTGAATTTTGATTACAAAATTCTAGCCAAAATGCTAGCCAACAGGCTTTCCCTGATTGTCGATATGATGATATCGCCAGCACAGTCGGGTTTTATTCCCCGTCGGTCTAGCGAGCTGAACTTGCGCACTTTGTTTGCCACTCTCCGCCGTATCAACCCTTTCCTTCCGGCTACGGCAGTCCTATTGGACGCAAAGAAAGCCTTTGATTCGCTGGAGTGGCCCTTCCTTAGAGATAATCTGGGGTGGCACGGCATTCCTCCAAGGTTCATATCTGTGATATTGTTATTATGCACCGGTTCAACCGCCAGAATTCGTTTGAACGGTGATCTTTCTCCCCCCTTCAAGTTGTCCAGAGGGACCCGGCAGGGCTGTCTCCTTCCCCCCCGTCTCTTCATTCTTGCAATGGACCCCCTTGTCCGACATCTTTTGGAGAAACACCGACATAGGGGATTTCAATATAACACAGGCCCCCTATTGCTTACCCTTTATGCAGATTACGTCATTCTTTATGTTCGTCAACCGGATGACAATTTAGATCCGATCCTTCGCGAATTCATCCGATTTGGCGCCTTGTCAGGGCTGCAAATCAACTGGGGTAAGTCAGAGGTATTTTCCCTGACTGACGCCCGCTGCAACCGCACCTCGGAATTCCCACTTAAGTGGTGTTACGACCCTGTCAAGTACCTTGGCATACACGTTCACAGAGACCAATCACAAATTGCTCGATTAAATTACAGGCCGGCCTTGGCGAAACTCTATGATAGCATCGACCGATGGTTAAAGCTTCCCCTCTCCATGGCCGGGAGAATGGCCCTCATCAAAATGGTCGTGCTCCCGCAGTTTCTATATTTGTTTCAAAATATTCCTATCCCATTGTACCGGAGCTTCTTTGCGACTTTCCGCTCTCAACTTCTGCGCCTGGTATGGGGGGGAGGGGGGGGGGGGTGGCCAGCCCAGAGTCTGCTGGGACGCTTTCACTTTGCCCTTTGAACGCGGGGAATTTGGGGTACCTGATTTCCGTATTATCGGATTGCACAGTGTAGTTTTTTGCGCCACTGGTTTCACGCTGATACACGAATTCCAGGAGCTGACCTTGCCATCCCCTCCCCTATTTCCGCGCTATTACCTGTGGGAGTCCCACGTGACCCACATGATTTGCAGACTCTCTCCACAACCAGCTGGGCATGGAAATAACTGGCCCGCGCCACCTGGCTGGCACTGCTCTACTCCTTCATCCTTTCCTTTGGCCAGGAACCTGAGGATTCCCATCACCAAGAAGGCCGTAGTGCAGTGCACACAATCGAAATTCAACTTGGAGACCTTTGGAGATCTCTTCTCGAACAATCATATTTTCTCACGCTGTGAGGACGCCCGCTTCTCTGATGCCACCTTTCTAGACCATTTTATTGTACGTCGGTTATTGAGTGCACTAAGGGCCACTGTCCCGACTTACCCTATAGAGCCGCCTGACTTTCCCCCATTGTCCCTTCTCCTTAAGGACGTCAGTGGTGAACACTTGATGTCTAAAATGTATGAAGCAGCTATCACACTCCTTCCCCCTAGGGATCTAAAATTGAGGCAGACCTGGGAGCGCGACCTGGGCCCACCCCTATTGAATGCTCAATAGCTTTTTTGTTGCGAACAAACCCGTAAGATTTCTTTTAATTACAGGCATAAACTGTTACATTTTAAATTCCTCCGGAGAGCATACGTTACGCCATGTATGGTCCACCGCATGGACTCCGCCAGGCCCCATGCTTGCCCGCTCTGCAAGACCCCCATGGCAGATTTTGCACACATGGCTTGGTCCTGCACTAAGGTGGCCCTGTTCTGGGGTAAAGATTTTGAGGCTATATCTTCAATACTGGACCGCCCCCCCCCCCCCCCCCCCCTTCCCCCTCATGGCCCTGTTGGGATATGTTGGAGATCTCCCCAAATCACGTAGGAGCTTTTGCGCCCTTGCCCTACTGCTGGTGAAAAGAGAAGTAGCCAAGTTCTGGGGTAACAGGCACCCCCACCCCCACTGTGAAGGGCTGGTTGCATAGCATGACCTACTGTAACACTAACACTGAACTATACGCCCAGCTACAACCCCCTGCCTCCCGCCCTCTAGATATTTGGCAGCCATTCAAGTTGTACTTGTTAGAGCAGACGTCAGTGAGCTCGCAAACTGACCCAGAGCCCACCACAATGCAGTGATGTTGTACTCGCTATATTTCGTTCTTCTTTTCTATGATCTACCATGTATGTACTCAGGGTTACAGTATGCAGTGTAATGACGTATTGTGTAGAATTGTGGATCTCAAGATGATAGGATTGTCTTTGTTGGGAAAAAATCTCTAAATAAAAGATTTTTTTTGAAAAAAGGAAGCACTGGCAACTTCTGGCTGGATTACAAAGATCGGGGATCTAGTGCGGGAGAAAATAATCAACAAGAATTCAGGCTATCTTACACAGCGCCTGTGCCAATCCTGGCTATTGAAGGTACAGGAACTGTGCTTTTACCGCCTCTTAACGGCAGCAAATACAAGCAATTTGTGTTTATTATCTTATCAAACCACATCATGTGGCCGTTCTACATAGAAGGCCTTGAGAGCTCCTGGGTAGTTACCTGCCTCCTCTCACTACCTTACAGGAAGTCCCGTTACAAGGTTTGACCATCAATGAAGCTTCTTCACCCCCGCTGGGGACAGCTAACTCTGAGGTATCACAACTTCTAGGTACATCGTCAAATACAACTACACAGATTACAGCTCTACAAGCAGACAATGATGGTGTTTATAACATAGCACCATTGGAGTCAGCTACCAGGCCTACACAGTTTCACAAACCTCCCACACTTGTACAAACAGCCTCCGGCCATTATGTTGACTTTGATGACTTATTGATCCAATTTCAAACAGGGAACTAAGTAGATCGATTGAGATCTCTGATGTTACTTTAGCAATTGAAAATTGTCCCTCTGAGAAAACCCCAGGACCCAATAAAATTCCCTCAGATAATTTTAAATCCTTACCTCAGTTTTAGGCACCCCTAATAACTAATGTCCTAAGATAGTCAACCATGAGGCCTCTGGTTAAAACCTGGGAAGAGGCCACCATTATTCCTATTTTTAAAAAGGGAGATAAAAGCCAGCCACACTGCTACCAACCAATTTCACTCCAGGCCTAGGAACAGTAGAGCAGACTCTAAATCTGTCCCTCATAGTCCAAAAATACACAAACGCTGAAAAAGGACGTGCCCATCTTGACTTTATGAACCTAACGCGCTTTTGACACAGTGGTTTGCTCCAGATTATGGTCAATAATGTCAGATTTAGGTACAGATAGGGCAATAATCTCTTTGCTGCATAGGCTTCATGCACATCCCACAGCTAGAGTGCGTTAAACTACGAACGTGGATCTCACAGAAAGTTTTCAGTCAGCAACAGGGGTTAGGCTGAATTGTGTCCTGGCCCCATTCCTTTTCTTAATTTACATCACTGCACTTGGTGACCACTTAGTAAAGGCCTGAAAAGATATCCCCAAAATCAACTCAGGAGAAATCCCTGTCCTGCTTTAGGCAGATAATGCTGTCCTAATGGCTCGAACAGCTAATGGTCTCCAATCTTTCTTAGATGCTTTTAACAATTTTATTGACAACCTAGGACTTAAAACTAACCGAACCAGGTTTTTTATAATGAAATGTAGCCCAAAAATGTCAAAGACCAGAAAGATTTTGCATGGTGGAGAAGTTGGAAAAAAATCCTATTTCACTTACCTGGGCGTCCCTATTGATACTGATTTTAACTGGAGGTTTTTATGAATGTTAGAGTTTTACAATTTCAAAGGGCAATTGATGCTGTTTTTAGATTTGCAGAAAGGCTGGTACATAAACCCACGAGTGAGCTGCTATTAATCTTTAAAAGTAAATGTTTATCAGTTGCAACATTTGGGGCAGGTATCTGGGGACACGTAAACTGTAAAGCCCTCCAGATTGTATGTTTATAAAGACTTCACACTCCACTCCAACATCATTTTGCCACGAGGAGGTAGGTCTAAACTATTTGGAGGAGAACATCAAATTACAACCCTCTTATTGTGGCAGCGTATTTGGAAAAATCCAGAAACCCAGTTATGTAGAACAGTGCTGTTAGATTGCATGAATCTAGACAATTGCTTATACATTCCTTTGCTCAAATCTATCAAAAAGGACTTTGAAATTCTGGGCAACCCAGCTTTTTATCACAACCTGGCTCTTTTATCCAACATCTCCTCAGCACACACAAAAAATACTTTTTTGTCAACATGCGCAAAAGGCACGACAGGGTGATAGCCGGGAGAGTGCGTAGCCAACTTTTGGGCTCTACTACTACGCCTAGCACTTTATTTACAAGAGAGCCAAGACTTCTTCATGGAGCAAAGTTAGATGATCCTCTGTCAGCCGGTCGTAGGATGGAGGCATCTAGGGGGGAATTGTCTTGAAGGGGAGGGAGTAGCTCTTTAGCTCATCTGGAGACCCACTTGTCAGAAGTAATGTGTTGCCAGAGGTGGAGGTGATGGGGGATCCTGCCACCAACCGAACAGCCGTGTTCTGGAAGGGCCAGACTACGAAGGTTTAGAGGCTGAAGCTGCGCTAATCTGTGAAGAGACAGGTGCCATCAAAGGGAATGTCCATGAGCGAAGCCTGGACATCCCCTGAAATGCCAGATGTTCTCAACTTGGTGTGGTGTCTAACAGTTACAGTCATTGAAATCGCTCTGCCCAGTGAGTCAGTTGCGTCTAAGCCACATCGTATGGTGAACTTTGCTGCATCTCTCCCATCTGCTACGGCTTGAGAGAGGATGGCCAAGATCGTTGGGGTGGGTAGTGAGGACATTTGGGTTGCCCCGGGGCAAGTCAGTGGGCAATCATCCTGTTCACAGGAGCCCCTGTTCTAGGTTTGGACCAAGTTACCAGAAGGACATCCGTGAGGGCTTCATTAAAAGGCAGCAGGGATTCCGAAGAAGAAGCTCCAGGCTGTAGCACCTCCGTCAAGATGTTAGTCCCGACCACCACAGAGGGTAACTGGAACCACAAAATTGGTCCTAGGATGCTTGTTTCAGGTCCAGGGAGGACCTGGCTTGGCAGTTCAGACTGGACTGTTGCCATGAGGCAGCAGGTCAGGGCTGATATGCATATGGCCAGGTCCAAACTGGGGTGGCATGGTGAGCAAAAGAATGATGTATTTAACTAAGATATATTGACTGGGGCGAATGTTTTGATTTGTTCTGCATTCCGTCCATCAAGTGTGTGTCTTTTGCCTCAGCCACAATACGCACCATCATTGCCTAAGAAGCTCCTTACTCCGTAGCTACGGTGGAGAGGGGCATGCCAGTATCTTGAGAGGTTTCCAGTCCGCTGGCTTTACCGAATTCCTCATACCAGTCCATCACCTCATATGGCTGATCTTCTAAAGGGTCAAGCGACCCCCCCCCCTCAATTCTTCTCCCAAATCCTACCCCTCCAGAATAAGGCCCAGGAAATGAGGTAGGACCTATTGGTCCTGTTGGGGGCGGAATCAGCGGCGGTCGACATGGTACTTACCCCATGTTGTCAGGAATCAGAATAGGGCTAGTCCCAGGGGCGCCGGGAACATCGGCATTGGGACCTGCGTCGTGGAAGGTCACAATGGTAACACCGGCACCGGTCTGGATCCATCTCTGTTTGCATGGGGGAGGGACCGGGGGGGTTATCGGCACTAGAGCCGCTGTCATGGAACGGATGCCCCACCCCCTCCGATCTCGCAGTGCCCAGAGGTGCGCGACGGAGGGGTCAGGCCACTCAAATATGAGGAGCATGGCCTCATAGAATTTTTGATTTGAGAAGGGGGGAGGGGTCACTCAGGCTCCCTGAAAAGCAGAGAGGCACAAAATGGGCCCAGTTGCAGGTTCCGCAGAACAAGGCCTTCAACACCAACGTTCCATTGTCGCGTCAGCCGACGGACAGGGAGAAGACGAAGCACGCTTCAGCTTCTTGTGCCTCTTACCTGGATGTCCCTACGATCTCAAGTGGGACGAAGAGGACTTTGGGCTATTTGAGCAGTGCCGGGACCGTGTCCTTCAAGAAGCCGGGTATGGTGTTGAGGGCCTCGAGCAGCTTCAGGGACCGCTTCCTCAAACCCTTCGGTGCCATGGCCCAGCAGTCGGAAACGACTTGGAGTTGTGGTCACGCTCTAGACACCACAGGTAGACCAAATGGAGATCTGTCACCGACATGGTGCGATGACAGGCACCACACAGATTGAACCCCAAAGTCTTGCTAGAGGACATTCCTACACACCAAAATGGGGTCGACAAAAAGTCAAAAAATCTTGTCAAAAAGTGACAACTCTCTTCATGGATCAGCTCTTGACTGTCGTGAAAAGAAAACTTACATAGGCGTGCCGAGGGGGTGACCCTATAGGTGACACACACGTCACTTCCGGCTCGGACAACATCACATGGATCTGACCAACGCCACCTACTGGCATGCAGGGGCATTGCTTGAAGAAAAATCTTTCGGATCAAGGCTGACGCCTGAGAAATTTAAGGGTAAGGAATCTGTGGCTAGATGTCTATCAGATATTTCCAAATGTGGGGGGATAGCGCACTTTAAAAAAAAACAAAAATGGCTCCGGGTTGGTTAGTACCTTCCAGATGTTCTTAAAAGCTAATCCATCTTTTATACACTTTGTGCTGGGAAGCATGTTTGCAGGTTTACCGCTTGTCTTATTACTATCTGTTGGGACACTGATTTTATTCTATTTGCTCCGCAATGGATGTTCTGCCACATGACCAAATGGGGATGGCACTACCACATGTGCTACTGTGTCGTGCGAAAATGATGCAGTCCTTTGGGGCACCCTTGCTTCAAGAACTAAATGATAACTGGTCCTTGTCCTTTCGCCCTATCTGCAGCCCGTATTCCGCTGTCAGCTGTGCACTTTCCAATGTTCCCTGGATATATGCTTGGGGATGCAACCAGACCAATCTATGGACATTACACTGATGGTGGGTACCCTAAAGACTCACGTGTACAGATGCCCTGTGCGAGTGCCGTTGATTCAAAACGCATATTATGGGCCTTCCTGGGATGCTTCAGTTCTGGGTGACTTGGATCCCGACTCATTCTCTGCAGAGCACTACTGACCGTCACACCTTCAGCGACTGATGAGGGGGTTGGAATTTAACATGTTTGTTCTCTGGAGCTGGCGAGTGAGGTGCCACCGGAATATCGTCTGTGGAAGATGGGAACAGCAATGTTTTCTCTACTGTTTGGCACATTTAAACAATCTGGTAGTTTCAAGCAGTGCAGATCTTTTAATTCCGCTATGTTTTTATTAGCTAAATTGCTTTTAGAATGAAGGGGAGAGGATGTGGCCTAACGGCTAGAGCGATCGACTTTGGAGCTGTGGAACCGAGTTCGAGTTGCAGCAGGGACGCTCAACATCCTGTGATTCTGGGTAAATCACTTAATCTCCCCGTGCCTAACAAAACAAAGAATGTGTCAGTCTGTAACGCAACGGGTGCTCATGTAAAACGCTCTGATACCTTCAGTTCTAGTTTGTGCTATATAAAATTCCCCCCCAAAAATATGTATTTTGATTTACCTTTTTACTAATGGGTTTTTAAATACAATTTGGCTTGCTGTATGCTTTTATTGTAAAAGAAGCACAATGCTTTTATGATTTTAGGTTTCATATTAAATCTATGTTTTTAGTATCAGTTTCAGGAAGCTTTTTAGTCACCTTACGTCCAAGGAGGGGGTTTTATGTGGTCATATTAGGCCCGGGTGAATACATCACCATTTTACATGTTTACGTTTTAAAGTTGACATCTTTCTTGTGCGTTCACATTTGACACACATCTGCTTGTGTGCCTGTATGTATAATATTCTCTGAAATGACTTTTGCTTACATTTACATGTGTTTGTAGGCATATAATCAGAGTCTTGTACATTCTCTATGAAAGCAAAAGTTCACTGCACAAAATGTTAATGTTTGATATTATTATTACGGCGACACCTCCGTCACCATAGAATCAATAATGACTGCAACTTCGGCATGGCAACAAGGGTGAAGTTTATTATGCACACGACATCACTCCTTTGTTGATTTAGAGGAGCTTTTCACTGACCTTGTCGAAGACGCCCCATGTCAGAATTCCAGCCCAACTAAAACCAATTTACATCCTGAGAAGGATGGTGCCCAGCTCAACACCAAAACAGGCTCCCAGACGAAACATACCCCAGCTAACTGGGGCATTAGATCACCCTGCAGGGATTCTGGCAGATTCACCTACCCTAGGCCCACTACGATACAGAGGAGCACCAATATAATTGTACTTTTAATTAAGCATTTCATCTATGTAACAGCACAAGAGTAAAATTGTTATTTTTCCTTACAATTCTTGTGATAAAGATTACTTTGTTTAGTTTCCTTCTATTGATTATTGCAGCACATGTATTTTACCTAAGAATCTTATTTTTCAATAAATATTGAAATGCCAATTTGAGTATTTCTTGTGTCTACCTTTGGGCATGCATGAGTTACCAAATGAAAGGGTTCTAAATCTGTTTCCACAATTTCCTTGGGGAGTCAGGGTTGTCATGTTCTGAAGTGGCACATACCACCTGTTACGTTGCTAGGTTAGGGGTACAGATGGTGTGCTAGCCAGGACTCAGGCCAACACAGCCTGACTCAGTCTTGCATAGTTTTGACATTTATATTGTCCAACAAACGTACAGTTTTACTGGGAAAGTTTGACCCGTAAAACACGAGAAGGTAGAGTACGGCGGGTTGTCACAGAGAGCTTAAAGGTCACATAAAAGCAACACTGATGTTATGGCAACAAGAAATACCATCTTGATGGTAAGAAGCTGCAAAGGACAGCTGCGAAGCAGCTCAATAGGAGTACACATCAAAAATGTGACAAGTTAAGGTCCCAGTGGAAAAGGGAAAAAGCAAAGAGAAAATACATGTTGTAGGCCTTTCAAAAAAATGCATCACAACAGGTCATTTAGATAAGGATAGCTAATCCAGCAACCGCAAAAAGCCAGAAAGACACAAAACAAGCAACAAAACGTCAGATAACTGTCTGACGGGGGTCAATCTGCTGTGTGCAAAACTAAGCCAGAAACCTGTCCTAAAGACAGGTGTATATTGTCTTTGTCGACGGATTTTTGGCTGCCAAGATGACATCCACCGCCTCCAGACCAATGTCCAAGGTGTTCAGGTGTCGATACTCTATCTCCAACCATGAAAGTGAAGATTGTGAAAGACCAGGTGCATAACCCTGCCCTATTGCTGCAATACCATATGGTTCCAGAATGGAAGCCTAATCTCAGGACAGATGTTCATAACTAAGAGGTCTGGATAACATACTCTTCATGCAGTCTGGGGCCACTAGAATTACCTGGGCCTGGTCAGTCCTGATCTTTTTCAAAATTCGGGCAAGCGAGATATCAGAAGAAGGGCATACAAGAATGCCAAATTCTACTGTAGGCATAAGACATCTTCTTGTGAGAGATGACTTGGAAACTCCAACTTGTAAAACTGTTCACATTGCGCATTGTGGGTGGTGGCGAACAGATTGAGCCAAGAATCTCCCCAATCACTGAAGAGGACTTCCGACATCTAAGGGTGCAATTGCTACTCGTGATAGTTAGGCGTCAAAGGCTGAAATTTCTTGATAGTCCAGCCAATTTCAGAGGTGTAGTTCCTTCTGTCACAGGGTCCATGCTTTTTGCTATACCACATGCCAGTGGTGGTGTCCATAAGCACCTGTACCAGCCTTACTTTGATGGATTGAAGGAAAACTACAAACACAAAGCAGATGGCCCTCGGTTCAAGAAGGTTGAAATGGAGCCAAGACTCACATTGGTCACCACTGTCAGCTCTGTGTGTGGTAGGGACAGGGGTCTGCCACTCAGGCAATTGCTGTCCAACAAGCACCATTGCAAGCTTTTTGCAGGCTCCTCTGAAATCTGGACGTGGGCTGAGAGGTTCCATCTTTTTCGGGCCACTGAGTCTTCAGACCCCACTACAGAGCCTGCATATGCCAACTGGCATGTACAACCATCAGTGTGCAGGAGGTCATCAGTCCCAGCAGCTTCAGAGTTGGCCTGACTTAAATCCAGTTTGGAGGCTGAAAAATAGGGATCATAGCCTGAATGTCCTGGATTCTTCTTTCTGGGAGAAAAGAAAAAAACCATACTGTGTCCAGAATGGCTCCAATGAGGAGGAGCGTCTGAGGAGCCCAGTGAAGGGACTGGCTTTGTACTGTAAAATATATCACTCAAGTCCAACTCTCAATTCCATCAGATTACCAAAAGGAGATTATCTTCTTGTGGCCACGTTTGGTGGAAATCAAATGGTAAGTAAATGGATTTTGCTGCAGAGCTCTGACATTACAAAAGGAATACTTTCAGAGCCCTGGTACGGTTAGACTTTCTAGGTAGAGGAAATGGGCTCTTACCATAGCGCCAGACTGAGGCGAGGCATTTGACCTATCTGATTGGCCACTTCCTGCATCTGCATCCTTGAAAGAAAAAACAAAACATTAATATATTTAAATCTGTGGATTGTGTCAGTACAACATTTAAGCTAAAAAAAAAAGGAACATTACAACTTATTAACAAACTGACAAAATATTAAACTTGTATCTGCTTTTCTTAAGCACAGTAAACATAAAAAAGAAACAGGAAAAAAAATCCAACTGTAAGAACTGTCATGGTGAACTCGCTTCCACTGTCAAAACAAGGAAAACAGGTAAACTTCAAAGCAATCTACCCTCAGAACCTGCTCTTCATTACATAAAATCTCAGTCTCTATAAATCACTGTCAAAAAGCTGCAAAGCTCTAAGTCTTGGAAGATACATACTTAACTTAGGCAGATAATGCTGTCCTAATGCCTCGAACAGCTAATGGTCTCCAATCTTTGTTAGATACTTTTAACAATTTGGACAACCTAGGACTTAAAACTAACCGAACCAGGTTGTTTATAATGAAATGTAGCCCAAAAATGTCAAAGACCAGAAAGTTTTTGGCTTGGTGGAGAAGAAGTGGGAAAAAAATCCCACTTCACTTACCTGGGCGTCCCTATTGCTACTGATTTTAACTGGAGGTTTTTATTGAATGTTAGAGTTGTATAATTTCAAAGGGCAATTGATGCTGTTTTTAGATTTGCAGAAAGGCTGGTACATAAACCCACGAGTGAGCTGCTATTAATCTTTAAAAGTAAATGTTTATCAGTTGCAACATTTGGGGCAGGTATCTGGGAACACGTAAACTGTAAAGCCCTCCAGATTGTATGTTTATAAAGACTTCTGGCTACCCCACACTCCACTCCAACATCATTTGCCACGAGGAATTAGGTCTAAACTATTTGGAGGAGAACATCAAATTACAACCCGTCATATTGTGGCAGTGTATTTGGAAAAATCCAGAAGCCCAATTATGTAGAACAGTGCTGTTAGATTGCATGAATCTAGACAATTGCTTAGACATTCCTCTGCTCAAATCTGTCAAAAAGGGCTTTGAAAGTCTGGGCATCCCAGCTTTTTATCACAACCTGGCTCTTTTATCCAACATCTCCTCAGCACACACCAAAAATATTTTTTTGTTAACATGCGCAAAAGGCATGACAGGGTGATAGCCGGGAGAGTGCGGAGTCAACTTTTGGGTTCTACTACTACGCCTAGCACTATATTTAGAAGAAAGCCACGACTTCGCCATGGAGCAACATTAGATGATCCTCTGTCAGCCAGTCGAAGGATGGAGGTGTGGAGGGGGAATGGTCTTGAAGAGGAGGGAGTAGCTCAGTAGCTCATCTGAAGACCCACCTGTCAGAAGTAATGTGTTGCCAGTGGTGGAGGTGATGGCGGATCCTGCCACCAACCGAACAGCAGTGTTCTGGAAGGGCCAGACTAGGAAGCTTTGGAGGCTGAAGCTGCGCTAATCTGTGAAGAGACGGGCGCCATCAAAGAGCATGTCCATGAGCGAAGCCTGGACATCCCCTGAAATGCCAGATGTTAACTTGGCGTGGTGTCTAATCAATCAATCAATACATTTATAGAGCGCACTACATACCTGTGAGGGTCTCAAGGCGCTAGGGGGGGGTAGGTGCTGTCATTGCTCAAAAACAGGTCTTGAGAAGTTTCCTGAAGGCCACTCGGTCCTGAGTCTGTCGCAGGTGGATGAGGAGGGTGTTCCGGGTCTTGGCGGCGAGGTGGGAGAACAATCTGCCCCCGGTGGTTGTTCTTCGGATGCGGGGGATGGCGGCGAGGGCGAGGTTGGCAGAGCGAAGCTGGCGGTTTAGGGTGCAGAAGGTGAGACGTCTGTTGAGGTATGTTGGTCCGGTGTTGTGGAGTGCCTTGTGAGAGTGGGTGAGGAGCTTGAAGGTGATCCTCTTGTTGATGGGGAGCCAGTGCAGGTCTCTCAGGTGGGGTGTGATGTGGCTGTTGCGGGGTGTGTCGAGGATGAGGCAAGCAGAGGCGTTCTGTATCCGTTGTAGTCGTTTTAGGAGTTTGGTCGATGCCCCTGCGTAGAGGGCGTTGCCGTAGTCCAGTCTGCTGCTGACAAGGGCCTGGGTGACCGTCCTTCTCTTCTCGGTGGGAATCCATCTGTAGATCTTGCAGAGCATGCGGAGGGTGTTGAAGCAGGAGGATGAGACGGCGTTGACCTGGAGAGCGATGCGTCGAGGATGAAACCCAGGTTGAGTGCGTGGTCGGTGGGTGTTGGTGCAGTTCCTAGTGTTGTCAGCCACCAGGAGCCATCCCAGGCGGAGGGTGTGGAGCAGAGGATGAGGACCTCCGTCTTGTCCGAGTTCAGTTTCAGGCGGCTGTTTTTCATCCATTCAGCAATGGTTTTCATTCCTTAGTGGAGGTTGGTTCCGGCGGTGGAGGGGTCCTTGGTGAGGGAGAGGATCAGCTGGGTGTAGTCGGCGTAGGAGATGATGTTGAGGTCGTGTGAGCGGACGAGGTTGGCGAGCGGTGCCATATAGACATTGAAGAGGGTCGGGCTGAGGGATGATCCTTGGGGTACGCCGCAGATGATCTGGGAGGCTTGGGATCGGAATGGCGGGAGGCGGACGCTCTGGGTTCTGCCGGAGAGGAAGGAGGTGGTACATTCCAGGGCCTTGTCGCGTCGTGGAGACGTGTGCGTAGGGTGTGGTGGCAGACGGTGTTGAAGGCGGCTGAGAGGTCCAGGAGGATGAGGGCTGCGGTTTCTCCGCTATCCAGGATGGCTCTGATGTCGTCGGTGGCAGCGATGAGGGCAGTTTCGGTGCTGTGGTTTTTGCGGAATCATGACTGGGATGGGTCCAGGATTTTGTTGTCCTCAAGGTAGTGGGTTAATTGCTTGTAGATGATCTTCTCGATGACCTTTGCCGGGAACGGGAGCAGGGAGATGGGCCGGAAGTTCTTGAGGTATCTCGCGTCCGCCTTGTTTTTTTTTAGCAGGGCGTTGATCTCTGCTTGCTTCCAGCTCTCCGGGAAGGTTGCAGTCTCGAAGGAGATGTTTATGATCTTGCGGAGATGGGGTGCGATGGTGGAGCTGGCCTTGTTGAAGATGTGGTGCGGGCATGGGTCTGAAGGAGAGCCGGAGTGGATGGTGTTCATGGTTTTGATGGTGTTGTCGTCGTTCACGTGGGTCCATGTGAGCAGTGTGTTGGTGCGGATGGTGGCTGGTGATTCTGAGGTGTTGGTGGCTGTCTGGGGGTCTGGTTGTCGAAGCCGTCGTGGATGTCGGTGATCTTTCAATGGAAGAAGATGGTTAGAGAGTTACACAGGTCTTGTGATGGCGAATGCTGTTGGTGTTTGAGCTGGGGTTGGAGAGTTCCTTCACGATGTTGAAGAGCTCTTTGCGGTCGTGTGCGTTGTGGTAAAGGCGGTCCTTGAAGGAGGTCCTTTTGGCGGTTCGGATGAGGTGATGGTGTCTGCAGATGGCGCTCTTATGGGCTGCATAGTTGTCTGGGGTCTGGTCGCGGCACCACTTGTTTTCGAGCTTTCGGCAGGTCTGCTTGGAGACCTGGAGTTCGGCGGTGAACCAGTTGGCCTTTCTGTCGGAGCGTCTGTTGGAGGGTTTCTTGATCGGGGCGAGCGTGTTGGCGCAGTCGTAGATACATTGTCTGAGGTTGCGGGCGGCAGTGGAGGTGTTGGTGGGGTCCGTTGGCGGGCGAGGGTGGTGATTAGCTGGTGAGCGGTGACTTTGCTCCAGCTGCGGCGGGGATCTGGTGAGTGTGGTGGTGCCTGGTGGGTTTCTGGAAGGTGAAGTGGATGCAGCGGTGGTCGGTCCAGTGGAGTTCGGTGGTGTGGCTGACGGTGATGTGGTAGCTTGCGGAGAAGATGGGGTCCAGCGTGTGTCCGGCGGAGTGGGTGGGTGTCGTGACTAGCTGTCTGAGTCCGAGGTTGGCGATCAGGGTGGAGGAGTTGCGGTCGTTGTTGTTCTCGAGATGGAAGTTGAGGTCTCCGAGGAGGATGTAGTCTGTGGAGGCGAGGGTGTGCGTGCTTATGAGGTCGCCGACGGAGTCGCTAAACTGAGGCCGGGGTCCGGGGGGGTCTGTAGACGAGTGTTCCTCTGAGGGTGGTGTTCGCGTTGATGTGGATCTGGAAGTGCAGGTGTTCGGCGGTGCTGAGGGTACCGTCGGTGCTGGTCGAGATCCTGAGGGTGTTCTTGTGAATGATGGCGATTCCTCCTCCAGCTCCGTTGGTACGGTCTCTGCGGGTGACCTTGTAGCCGTCCGGGATGGCTATGGTGATGTCGGGGGCAGAGGAGGCGTTCAACCAGGTCTCTGTTAGGAAGGCGATTTCCGGGGAGGATGTGTCGAGCAGGTCCCAGAGTTCGGCAGCGTGTTTGCGTACGGAGCAGGTGTTAAGTAGTATGCATCTGAGGTGGTTGCGTTCTGACTCGGTGGGTTGTTTGGCGGCTTGCAGGCTGGTGTAGCTGCAGCTCCGGCAGGAGAAGGGTCCTTGAGTGCGCTTCGGGCGGCCAGGAAGCAGGTGTGTGATCGTCCGGAGTTGAGTGCGTGGAGGGTGCTGGCGTCGTAGTGGCATCGGTCATCGTGGCGGTCGCGGGGACCAGGTGGTCTGGCGCTGGGCACGGTCCAGGTGTGGACGGGCGCAGACGGGCTTGCCAGCGGCGCACCCGCTGCGCGAGGCCGCCCTAATAAGGGGTGTTGGGAGGGAGGAGCAGCTGGGAGGCAGGAGCGGGACGAATGGGTGAGCAGGGGGGCGGGGCCGCAGGGGACGCAGCGGAGGGAAAACGGGTGAAAAGCAGGGGCACAGAAGGCAAAAGGGCACAAGAGGCAAAAGGCAAAGGGGCACAAAAGGCAAAGGCAAAAAGGGGCACAGAGGAAAAAAGGGGCACAGAGGGCAAAAACAGTACAACAACAATTTAGCAAAAACGGTACAACAACAATTTAGCAGTGAAAACACAACTGAGGCAGAGGAGCCTCGAACTTACGGCAGCGGCGGTGGCAGAGAGTAAAGGGACACGGGCACACAGGTGGTGCTGTGCGGCTTGGGGGAGCGACCTACCTGTGAACAGGGTCAAGTGTCTAACGGTTACAGTCGTTGAAATCGCTCTGCCTAGCGAGTCAGTTGCGTCTAAGCCACAACGTATGGTGAACTTTGCTGCATCTCTCCCATCTGCTACGACTTGAGATGGGTAGTGAGGAAGGTTGGGTTGCCCCGGGGCAAGGCAATGGGCAATCATCCTATTCACAGGAGCCCCTGTGCTAGGTTTGGACCAAGTTCCCAGCAGGACATCCGTGAGGGCTTCATTAAAAGGCAGCAGGGATTCCAAAGAAGCTGCTCCCGGCTGTAGCACCTCCGTCAAGATGTTAGTCTTGACCGCCACGGAGGGTAACTGAAACCCCAAAACCGGTCCTAGGATGCTTGTCTCAGCTGCAGGGAGGACCTGGCTTGGCAGTTCAGGCTGGACTGTTGCCATAAGCTCAGGGCTGATATGCAAATGGCCAGGTCCTAAATGGGGTGGCAAGGTGAGCAAAAGAATGATGAATTTAACTAAGATCTCTTGACTGGGGCAAATGTTTTGATATGTTCTGTAATCCATCCATCAATTATGTGTCATATGCTTCCTCGCCCTAAGTGCGCCGGGTATGCCCAGACATGGGTCCCAGGCGCCCTGTGCCACTGGATTCAAGCTATCTTGCCTGATGAGGGGTGAAACCAAGAAGTCAGTCCTAGGATGCTTGTTTCCGGTCCAGGGACGATCTGGCCTGGTAGTTCGGGCTGGGCTGTTGCCATGAGACACAGGGTCAAGACTGATTTGCATATGGCCAGGTCCAATCTGAGGTGACATGGTGAGCAAAAGAATGATGGATTTAACCCAGATCTCTTGACTGGGGGTGAATGTTCTGATTTGTTCTGCATTCCGTTCATCAAGTGTGTGTCTTTTGCTTCAGCCACAATACGCACCATCATTGCCTAAGAAGCTCCTTTCACCATAGCCACGGTGGAGGAGTGGTGGGCCATGCCAGTATCTTGAGAAGTTTCCAGTCCGCTGGCTTCACCGAATTCCTCATACCAGTCCATCACCTCATATGGCTGATCTTCTAAAGGGTCTATTGACCCTTCCCTCCCCCAATTCTTTTCCCAATCCTAGCCCTTCAGAATAAGGCCCAGGAAATGACGTTGGACCTATTGGTCCTATTGGCGGTGGAATCAGCGGCAGTCGACATGGTTCCTGCCCCATGTCGCCAGGAATCAGAATAGGGCTAGCCCCAGTGGTGCTGGGAACATCGGCATTGGGACTTGCGTCGAGGAAAGTCACAGTGGTCTGGATCCATCTCTGGATGAATTGGGGAGGGAGAGGGGGGTCACCGGCGCTAGAGCCGCCGTCGTGGAACCGGATGTCCCCCGATCCCGCAATGCCAAAGGTGTGCGACGGAGTGGTCAGGCCACTCAAAAATGAGGAGCATGGCCTCATAGAATTTTTGATTTGAGAAGGGGGGGGAGGGGTCACTCAGGCTCCTGGAAAAGCGGGGAGGAGCGAAATCGGCCCAGTTGCAGGTTACGCAGAACGAGGCCTACAATACCGAGGTTCCATTGTAGCGTCAGCCGACAGACAGGGAGAAGTCGAAGTACGCTTCAGCTTCTTGTGCTTTTTGTGCCTCTTACCTGGATGCCCCAACGATCTTGAGTGGGACGAAGATGACTTTGGGCTATTGCAGCGGTGCCGGGACCTTGACCTCCAAGAAGCCGGGTATGGTGTTGACTGATGGGCCTCGAGCAGCTTCAGGGACCATTTCTTCAAACCCTTCGATGCCATGGCCCAGCAGTCGGAAACGACTTGGAGTTGTGGTGGCGCTCCAGACACCACAGGTAGACCAAATGGAGATCCGTCACCGACATGGCACGATGAAAGGCGCCATACATATTGAACCCCAAAGTCTTACTAGAGGACATTCCTACACACCAAAATGAGGTCGACAAAAAGTCACAAACTCTTGTCAAAAAGTAACAAAGGGTAGATCTCTTCATGGATCAGCTCTTGATTGTCGTGGAAAGAAAACTTACATAGGCGTGCCGAAGTGGTGACCCTATAGGTGAGACACACATCGTTTCTGGCGCGGATAACATCTCATGGATCTGACCAATGCCACCTACCGGCATGCAGGAGCATTGCTTGAAGAAAAATCTTTCGGATCAAGGCTGACGCCTGGGAAATTTAAGGGAAAGGAATCTGCGGCTAGATGTCTAGCAGATATTTCCAACTGTAGGGGGATAGCGCACTTTAAAACAAAAAAAAAACTAGCTCCGGGTTGGTTAGTACCTTCCAGATGTTCTTAAAAGCTAATCCATCATTTATACACTTTGTGCTGGGAAGCATGTTTGGAGGTTTACCGCTTGTCTTAATCCTATCTGTTGGGACACTGATTTTATTCTATTTGCTCCGCAATGGATGTTCTGCCACATGACCAAATGGGGATGGCACTACCACATGTGCTACTGTGTCGTGCGAGAATGATGCAGTCCTTTGGCGCACCCTTGCTTCAAGAACTAAATGACAACTGGTCCTTGTCCTGTCGCCCTAGCTGCAGCCCGTATTCCGCTGTCAGCTGTGCACTTTCAAATGTTCCCTGGATATATGCTTGGGGATGCATCCAGTCCAATCTACGGACATTGCACTGATGGTGGGTACCCTAAAGACTCACGTGTACAGATGCCTTGTGCGAGTGCCGTTGATTCAAAATGCATATTATGAGCCTTCCTGGGATGCTTCAGCTCTGGGTGACTTGGATCCCGGCTCATTCTCTGCAGAGCACTACTGACCGTCACTCCTTCAGCGACTGATGAGGGGGTTGAAATTTAACAAGTTTGTTCTCTGGAGCTGGCGAGTGAGGTGCCACCGGAATATCGTCTGTGGAAGATGGGAACAGCAATATTTTCTCTACTCTTTGGGACATTTAAACAATCTGGTAGTTTCGAGCAGTGGAGATTTTTTAATTCTGCTATTCTTTTATTGGCTAAATTGCTTTTAGAATGAAGGGGAGAGAATGTGGCCTAACTGCAAGAGCGATCGACTTTGGAGCTGTAGAACCGGGTTCGAGTCGCAGCAGGGACGCTCAACATCCTATGATTCTGGGTAAATCACTTAATCTCCCCTTAAAAAAAAAAAAAAAAGAATGTGTCAGTCTGTAACGCAACGGGTGCTCATGTAAAACGCTCCGATACCTTCGGATGTAGTTCGCGCTATATAAAACTCCCAAAAAAATAAGTATTTTTACTAACCTTTTTTCTATTGCGTTTTTAAATACAATTTGGCTTTCTGTATGCTTTTTTTGTTAAAGAAGCACAATGCTTTTATGATTTTAGGTTTCATATTAAATCTATATTTTTAGTATCAGTTTCAGGAAGCTTTTTAATCGCCTTACGTCCAAGGAGGGGGGTTTTATGTGGTCATATTAGGAATGGGTGAATACACCACAATTTTACAAGTTTACGTTTTAAAGTTGACATCTTTCTTGTGCGTTCACATTTGACACACATCTGCTTGTGTGCCTGTATGGATAATATTCTCTGAAATGACTTTTGCTTACATTTACATGTGTTTGTAGGCATATAATCAGAGCCTTGTACATTATCTATGAAAGCAAAAGTTCACTGCACAAAATGTTAATGTTTAATATTATTATTACGGCGACAGCTCCGTCACCATAGAATCAATAATAACTGCAACTTCGGCATGGCAACATGGGTGAAGTTTATTATGTACACAACATCACTCCTTTGTGAGTTAGAGGAGCATTTCACTGACCTTGTCGAAGTCGCCCCATGTCAGAATTCCAGCCCAACTAAAACCAATTTACATCCTGAGAAGGATGGTGCCCAGCTCTATACCAAAACAGGCTCCCAGACGAAACATACCCCAGCTAACTGGGGCATTAGATCACCCTGCAGGGATTCTGGCAGATTCACCTACCCTAGACCCACTACGATACAGAGTGCCAGGTAGGAGCACCAATATAATTGTACTTTTATGTAAGCATTTCATCAATGTAACAGCACAACTGTAAAATAGTTATTTTTCCTTACAATTTTTGTGATACGGATTACTTTGTTTCGTTTCCTTCTATTGATTATTGCAGCACATGTATTTTAACCAAGAATCTTATTTTTCAATAAATATTGAAATGCCAATTAGAGTATTTCTTGTGTCTCCCTTTGGGCATGCATGAGTTACCATTCTAGCAACAGGTCAACTGTGATATGAATTGCACAGAAGATTTGATCTTCTGTGCAATTCATATCACAGTTGACCTGTTGCTAGAATAAACCAACCCCTTCAATCAATTGCCTTGACCGCCCTTGAAATCCTAGGGCGGCCTCTCCTCCTCCACAGTCCTGATGAAGACCCGCTTGTGACACTCCACCAAGCGCCCATAGGGTTGAAACGTCGACGATCAATTTTGGCACAGATTTCAGGACATAGTCGCTATCAACTATATAATTTGTTTAACGTACTTGTCACTGCTTCTTGAATTTGGCCCTCCAAAACAAACCACATCCCCCCACTACCACCTCACTGCACTGTGTATCTATATCACCACTGAGCACTACTATCTCACCATTGTGTATCACTGTATGAATTTTGAAGTGCAAAAATTCTGCAATGTATTTTTGTTGTATGTAATTTGGTTCGCATAACGAATGCTATCAATTCTGATACATAAATTAATGAAAACCCCTTTTTCTGTGTTCTTGTTCCTTATCCCATTTGCTTAAGAAATGTTCTGGCTTTCAGAAATGTATCATATGTTATGCTGAAGTAACTACGGCTAACCGCAATACGCATTGTTTCTACCCAAGGGAACCATTGTTCTTTATATATCAAATACCCAGGTTCCTAGGGACACAGGGTCACCCCATTTTGTTAATAGATAAAATATCCACAGCAGCTTCCTCTGCCTAATGACAGCCCATAAGAACCGAGACAGTACAGCACATAAATACAGATTTGGGAGAAATTGCAAATAGATAAAAGCTGGTAGACATTGCTCGAAACCAAGCAGTTTTAACAGGGGCTTGATAAAACAATTCCTCAGATCTGAACAGAACTTACAAAAAGTAAAGGATCTGCATGGTGCTCTGCATGGATACTTTATCACAGGGACATTTTGCTGGATAATGCAGCCAGTTGTTAGTGGTAGGAAAACTGGTTAAGTGGTGAAAGATATCCAACCGGAAACGTATCAAAGCCAATCTATGGTGTGGATTGTATACGTTTGCTAGGTTGCATACCAGGTGTCGTCACGATCAGTTGGTTCTTCAGAACAGAAGGTTTAATAATCTGGGAGGATAACCTTATTTCCTCAAGTAATGAGTTACATTTCAGTTTTAGAGATTTTCTATAAATACTAATCAAAAACTCTGGATGATCTAAATATTCAAGATGGCCGATATCAACCAGAAGGTCACGGACAAATTTAAGCCAAGGAATTTTCAAAGCTGATACGGATCTCAGGCAATCCTTTACAATGGAACGAAAAAGCTCTGTGTATTCAGATGTCCAGATCTTATGCCAGAACAGAACAGGCTTAATCTTGATCAAATCTGCTAAATAGGGAACGCCCAATTCAGAATGAAAAACAAAGGTGGAGAAGCTTTTCGGGAGGGCAAGGAGGTTCCTTAAATAGGCATTTTCTGCTAACTGCAGTGAATCAACATTAGCATAGTCCCACAACTCTGACCCATACACGGCAATCTGCCTGCATTTAGCCTTGTACAGGGCCATCATTTCTCTTGGATGTTTAATACTCAACTTCCTAGAAAAGTTAAGCAAGGCCGCAATGCTGTTACCAAAATGAATCCTTCTAGACTTTACTGCACTTCTCCAGTTCCCCTCTTGATCAAACAGAATACCTAGACAGGAAAATGTTGTTGTGGACATAATTTTGGAACTCTCGATAAAGATGTCACGGCAGTTTGTGGGTCTTTTCCCAAGTTTCATTACAAAAGTTTTCTTTATATTATTTTCAAATCGTAATACTGCATAAGCTGAGCAAATTCAACACGTAGTCGCTGTAAGCCCAGGGGGGGTGTGGGCCATAAGTACAGCGTCGTATGCATAGAGGAGGGCTGGGATGGGTCGGGGACCATCTTGGGGAAGCTCAGCACATTTGCTAGCTAGGGTGCTACCTAAGCTGTTAATGTATAAATTAAACAAAAAAGGAGCGAGTACGCCCCCATATCGGACTCCTCTCTCAATGCTAAATGGCTGGGTACATTCACTGTTTAGACCGTAACGTACGCTAGCCCTACTTGACGCGTACAAATGTCTAAGGAGGTTCACAATTGCAATATCTACGCCCATGGTGAGCATTATTGACCATAGTTTATCATGCACAACGAAATCAAAAGCAGAAGATAAATCAACAAATGCTAAAAACAGGCTGCTTCTTTTGATATGCACATATTTCCCTATTAATAAGTTCAGGTTAATAGCCTGCTCAACTGTCACTACACCTGGGCGAAATCCATACTGCAAATCCGAGATTATGTTATTAGAATCAGCCCCGTGCTGCATTCTTCCTAAAAGAATACGACCAGCCACCTTAACTAGGAAACCCAACAGGGAAATAGGTCTATATAGCACTGGGATGTTACGGTCGCCCTTCTTGTATATAGGAACTATGAGGGATTCTGACCAAGTACTTAAAACTCCTACTCTCCGGCAGGCTCTAAAAAGAAGTGTTAGAAGGGGCCCAAGAGGTCAATATTAGATTTAAACAAGTCAATTGGAATACCATCTAGACCTGGTGCTTTGCCTCCTTTACTCATCTTTAAGGCCAAAATAACCTCATCTAGAGTGAAGTTAGGATAGATCTGATCAGTTGGAAGTGTCGTTGTTACAGAATTGCTCATAGAAACCATTGGGGAAGTGCAGTAGCACTCGCCTCCTGATTTGGATAGAGATTACAAAAATATTCAGCCTCTGTGATAGCAATCTTGATGCAGGGACTATCTGCTTGTTTTAAAAACGGGGAGTTAATAACAAGCCATCTCTGTCACTTATTGTTCCTTCTAGGATGTGGCCATTAATCACCATTAACCAACCAACATGTGTCGAAACAGTGCATACTTGTGCCAGTAAGTGTTCTCTGTCCAGAGTTTTTAGAACTTTAGACCTGGATAAAACTTTTTTTACCATTGTGATGTTAGGTACCATTTGAAACATTCTAATACAGAAATACGATGCACTGAGAGCACACTGAACGTCCCTCCACACATCATCCCACTCAATCACCTTACCCAGGTTTGCTGTTTAATCCGTGGTCCAGGCCCACAGCCACAGGTCATTGCAGCCAGACCAGACTTGAGAGTCCTGCCAGGACCACCTCACAACACCCCTCTACCATACAGTGTGTGCTGGGAGCATTGGACCCTTGGCCTCGGCCCTCCGGCACTTTGTGGGCTGCCATGGCCAGTGAGTGTGACGGGTACCCAATGCAAGAGAATTGACACAGTCTGCAGTCAGACACTCCAAAGAAACCCACAGTAAAATACGCCAAGGATGCATCCGGTGTACTCATTCTCCGTGCCCCCTCTGTCCCCTCCCAACCCTGTGGAAGCCATACAGCTGTTGTCAGGGCCGGTGGTAGCATGTTGAGGTCGGGCATAGGTGGAGGAGCACTTGGGAGGAAGGGGCGCTGGTGCAGTTTTCAGCTTGGAAGCTCATCCTAGACCAATCAATATACGGGTTGATAGTGGCAAGTGAGCCGACTATTCTTTACTTTGGTTGACAGGTACATCCCTGCTCTATCTTTTGTACCCTCCTTATTGTACCTTGGCACCTGGCTGCGGCATTAAAGCTGAAGGCGAAGAAAAAACCTAGCCAATTAATGGGTATAGCAATACCTAACAACACATTAATAACATATGAAAATACTCAGTGTACGAGAAGTTCTTAGACTAAAATATACATTTTATTTTTTATATAAATTCATAATAAAAAGATAGAAAAGTTTCGAATGATAAATCATGATACATGTGATACCATAATCACAAATATATATTATATACAAAGCAAAAAGTATAATACATAAATATCAAACATATAACAGAAAGACAGATAACAAAGAATTAATTGTTGCTAGTTGGAATTCAGAGTGGCTAAATCTTAAGGCAAGTTCATAAAAATGTGTCATAAGACAAGTTCATAATAATGTTTCTACGCGCGTTTCGGCGCAAAACAATGGCTTCTTCAGGATGGCCACAGTAACCTGAACAAACATAGAAAAACAAAACATATAACATCCATGCAGTAAACTAAAGTACATTGAGTCGAAATGAACCATACATACAAGTTGCAAAAGGTATGTATGCAACTAACATTAATGACAACAAGTGTTTCTGTATGAGGATGGCATGCAGCAGAACTTTCTTGAAAAACAATAAAAGCTATAGTAAAGCCAAAAGAAAACCAAATTGGGAAATAAAAAAGTATAGAGATAAAACCCAAGAAATTACCGATGAAATAGATACGTGATTTATAAATTTTATAAATATAAAGTTCCAGTGATGAGAAAAAGAGAAAGAAAGAGAACAAGTGAAAGAGAAATGGTAAAGGAAGTGCAGAGTGAATTGAAAAGCCAAAAATAATTACAGAATGAAGTGATTTGAAACAATATCAACTGGAAATTGAGGTAGAATGAGGCAGCTGAAAATAGTGCCAGCTTACCTAAGATATGTCTGTGTTAGGGACCACAAATAATTAATGGTCCAAAGGTAACTCAATTACCTGAAATAAAGTGCAATAGAAAAATGAAAATTTGATGTCTGACCCTCAGCATCACCAGTATTTAATAAAAAATATGCCATAATGCTATGTGGCCTGAATGCACTTACTTCTGAAGGATATATCAACAGGAATGAGGATGACAGATTTTCAATGAAGAAAAATTATCAAAAACGGAGACTTCACAGTGGTAGTAATATCCAATAGAAAAAAAGTAAATTCTGTGAAAAGAATTTTTTTGAAATTACTAATTAGGCTATTGGTATAATGACAAAATCTAAGGCAGAAAAAAATGCGCTAAAATGCCAAACTAAAATGTTACCTTTAAAGTTTCAGAAAGATCTAAAGCTTCAAAGATGGCTAATCACGATAAAGCCATAATTATACTTGGGATAAACTTTCTAAAAAAAGGGGAATGAAAAGGGAGATCTGTTTAAAGGTAGAAAAACATCTTAATAGCTATGCAGAAAAGCTTAACATAACTATAATGTAATGTTACCTTTAAGGTTTCCGAAAAACCAAAACTCTGCAAGAAGCGGCTGATCACGATAAAGATGAAGCCGAAGATAAAGATAAACTTTCTAAAGCAAAGAAAAAGCAAACTCGATTTAAAAGTTGCGGGGCATCTCGTTAGTTATACACGATGTGTAACGTAATGAGAGTATGAATACTAAGTTGGACAGACAGTTACCGAGGCTAGGTATGAAAGATAATCTTAAGACAAGTTCATGATAATGTGTCATAAGACAAGTTCATAATGTTTCTACGCGTGTTTCGGCGCAAAACAACGGCTTCTTCAGGATGGCCACAGTAACCTGAACAAACATAGCAAAACAAAATATATAACATCCATGCAGTAAACTAAAGTACACTGAGTCGAAATGAACCATACATACAAGTTGCAAAAGGTATGTATGCAACTAACATTAATGACAACAAGTGTTTCTGTATGAGGATGGCATGCAGCAGAACTTTCTTGAAAAACAATAAAAGTTAACTATAGTAAAGCCAAAATAAAACCAAATTGAGAAATAAAGTATAGAGATAAAACCCAAGAAATTACCGATGAAATAGATACGTGATTTAAAAATTTTATAAATATAAAGTTCCAGTGATGAGAAAAAGAGAAAAAAAGAGAACAAGTGAAAGAGAAATGGTAAAGGAAGTGCAGAGTGAATTGAAAAGCCAAAAATAATTACAGAATGAAGTGATTTGAAACAATATCAACTGGAAATTGTAGTAGAATGAGGCAGCTGAAAATAGTGCCAGCTTACCTAAGATATGTCTGTGTTAGGGACCACAAATAATTAATGGTCCAAAGGTAACTCAATTACCTGAAATAAAGTGCAATAGAAAAATGAAAAATTGATGTCTGACCCTCAGCATCACCAGTATTTAATAAAAAAAATACGCCATAATGCTATGTGGCCTGAATGCACTTACTTCTGAAGGATATATCAACAGACTTGAACAGGAATGAGGATGACAGGTTTTCAATGAAGAAAAATTATCAAAAACAGAGACTCCACAGTGGTAGTAATATCCAATAGAAAAAAAGTAAATTCTGTGAAAAGAATTTTTTTAAATTACTAATTAGGCTATTGGTATAATGACAAAATCTAAGGCAGAAAAAAATGCGCTAAAATGCCAAACTGAAATGTTACCTTTAAAGTTTCAGAAAGATCTAAAGCTTCAAAGATGGCTAATCACGATAAAGCCATAATTATACTTGGGATAAACTTTCCAAAAAAAGGGGAATGAAAAGGGAGATCTGTTTAAAGGTAGAAAAACATCTTATTAGCTATGCAGAAAAGCTTAACATAACTATAATGTAATGTTACCTTTAAGGTTTCCGAAAAACCAAAACTCTGCAAGAAGCGGCTGATCACGATAAAGATGAAGCCGTAGATAAAGATAAACTTTCTAAAGCAAAGAAAAAGCAAACTCGATTTAAATGTTGCGGGGCATCTCGTTAGTTATACACGATGTGTAACGTAACGAGAGTATGAGTACTAAGTTGGACAGACAGTTACCTAGGCTAGGTATGAAAGATAATAAAACGTAAGACCAAAAATATAGCTATCTAGCGTAATCTGAGCCCCAGAGGTTAAAGGTGAAGCCATCGATGTATGTCAAGTGAGGCACTACTATAAACATGGGAGCGAAGCCACAGCATAGCTTAGGTTGTACCGTATTGTCTGATACGTTAACCTCTAAAATGAAATTTAAAATTATGGAGGATGTATCAATGGTGAAAATTAAATGTCTTGCTCATCGTTACTACATCAAATACGGGTGCGAGAACCGAATGGTTAAACGCTCAAACTTACAAAGCGGTAACAAAGAGGAAGGTTCACTAACCTGATAAGAGTCAAGATAACGGCCCGTAAATCAAATGGCATCTCCTGTGTGGTAGGGTCGGCAGACAAACACGATGGCTTATATGTGTGTGAAGCCGTCTGAAGACTTCCTTGAACTTCCGGCACGTAATGCGCGGGGGGCGGGCCAACGTAATAGAAACTAGAGACAGACCAATCCACCGTGTAGGAGGACAGTGGAAGCTAATCAAAAATGTAGATCGTGAGATCAAAATCCTTATAAATATATAGAGGAAGATAATCAAACATGGATAGAGCTGATGAATAAATCTGTAAACACTGCACAAAGTATTTAGATACTTTTACAAAGTAACACCTCCAATTGTGCAGTGTTACATAGAAATTTAAAACTGATGGTAAGCATACCAGCAATATCAATGATACAAACTGAGGACAATATATGTAGGGCCTCTCAACCGTGCATTAAAAGTTATAGAACTCAGATTTAACATAAATAGTCAGAAATAAGTATAATAACCCATGCATTTCAGTCAAGATGTGGCTGTGTGGTTAGATAAATGACAAAGTAAAATAAGAAAAACCAGAACACTGGTGTCAGATCATTTTAATCATATCGAATCGAATTCTCCCACGGAATTCTACTGTTTAGACCCCGTTTCCATGTGTCCAAGACAAAAATCCAGAACACTTCACTCCTCTTGCGTATAGAGTCGCTCCTATCACCTGGTGCAACCTCAATTTTTTCCAGAATGAACCAGCGAATCTTATTAGCTGTATGTTTATGCTGTGAGAAATGATTGACTAAAGGCGCATTGGTTTTACCTGTGTTAATGGCTGAGCGATGTTCCGTGTGACGTACATTAAAAGCACGTGACGTCTCACCAACATAGCCTAATCCACAGGGGCACAACAGAAGGTACACAACATTTCTAGTTTTGCAATTGGACTTTGTTTTAGTTACAATGTGATAGCCATTGTGGGTGAGGGTATTGCCCCCGATCACATTGTCACAAGACTTACAGTTGGAGCATTTGAAGTTACCCTTAATAGGAAGTTGTCCATCAATGGTTTTTTGAACAAAAGTAGTTCCTTCTGAAAATCTAGATCTAGTGACGATGTCTTTTATGTTTTTGTTGCGACAATGCGCAAACATCGGCCTGGGAAGTTTATGTTGTTCCTCAGGATCACTGTTGAGAATATGCCAACTGGAGTTGACGATTTGTCTAACTTTCTCGTTTAGGGTAGAATGTTTTGTAACACAGACCAGGGAGTTAGATGTAGAAGGAGTCTTTCTTTTTAAAAGTGAATCTCTATAAAAAAACGAGCCCGTTTAAAGGATTCACGAATGAGTCTGTGTGGATATCCTCTTGCAGCAAACTTCAGTTTCAAAGTATGAGCTTGTTTATCGATGCGGCATTAAAGCTGCCTGAAAAGTGTCGGTCACGGGAACCCTGGAAGGTGAAGCACTGGGTTGCCCGGATCTAATGCCCCTTAAATAACGGGACTGTGTACCTGAGGCCCATAAAGGCATGTCCCCTTTACTTGCCTGTGGTGGAATCTGCTCGACTCTACCACTAAGATATCTGGTGCATAATACTCCTCAAGCCCATTACCTACGTAGGAGTCACCTGAAGTGCTTGGGTCTGCTCATGCCCCCTCCAGGAGGTCTGGGAGGGCGAGGCGGGACCTGCTGGTCGCCGACTGGTGATCTCCCAAGCTGCCAATTGCAGACCTAAAGAAAATGGCTCCACTAGACACGCTGATCCTGGCCTGCTGAACCAAGAGTAATCAGATACTCATTCTTAAAAAATGAGCAGATCAGAGGGTAAACAATCAAACTGTCCTTTGAGCCCCGCAAACCTACCTCGACCCACAACAGTGACACTGACCAAACCTTGGCTGAGGGATCAAGCACAGACCGGCAATCCAGTGACAGTGACATGAAATCGCTCCTCATTATGATGAAGCACAGCCTCACAACTATAGAATCCAAAATGGATTCCATGTGCACACACATGGACTTTATTGCCCAAAAACTGGAAAATCCCGACAAGCGCCTAGAGGAGTAATTACTTAACATGGAACGCACACTGAAAGTTATAGCTGCATAAAATGAAGATATGAAGGCATGGTCGCGCAGAAATAATACAAGAATTCTTAGAATTATAGAATCAGCCAATACTGGGCGAATGGAGGATTAAGTGGAGCGAGTGCTCACTACCACTTTCGGAGCTGCGACCTTCTCTCCACAGATGGTGGTGAAGAGAGCTCACCGCTCGCTGATGGCCTAACCACCTCCGTGATCCACGCCAAGACCCATCGCTGCTCGGCTTTTAAATTATCATGACCGAGACACTGCCCTACCCCAGGCAAGGGAGCAGCGCGCACGTATTTTTTTTTAGTCCTCATTTGTAAATTTTGTTTTTTTGGGATGTCAGCTAGTCTAATCCACCTTGACGTACAGTGCCCAGACTCTCTGCACAGGAGGTGTGTCAAAAACATCCCGGGCTAAGAGTACCACAGTCGATAAGGAAGCTAACTCCTTTCTACAGGTGCAAGAAGGTGACCAATTCAAGGAAAAGGGAAGGCAAAGCTCCACCATCCATGCAACCTGTATTTAAAAAATAGAAAAAAAAGTTCAGGGGATTCAGTCAAGGACCTCAAGTTTGATCCAACTATCCCAAAGGTCCCAGAACTTTTTCTCATAGCTTGGGAGGTGGCCTGATCAAGGATCGATATTCTTTGGATTGATCTTAACCATTCTGCCTCTGTGGGGGGACAACCCTACGTGCCAGAGAATCAGTATAAAGATAAGTGCATTATGAGTTTTGAGAAGGGCCCCCTTACCCTCCTCTCGGGGCACTATGCCGAAAATTACCAAAGCCAGGCTCACCTTAACTTCGTGACTCAGGATTCCCGAAAGAGTGCTACCCACTTTCTGTCAGAAGCTCTGGATTGAAGGGCACCGCCAGAACATATAGATATCATTTGCGTTGGCCTCTTCACATTTGGGGCATGTCTTCAACCCTCGGCTTCCCATCTTGGAAAGTTTCAGAGGAGTCCAGTAAGCCTTATGGACAGTAAAGAGATGGTTCTTCTTAAGAGGTGCAGGCTTCACGAATGACCATAAATGAGACACAGATCCTTGCCATAACAGCTCAAGATTTTGATCTGGCAGTTACCTCCTCCAGATCTCTGTCCGCAGATCCTGTGCCTCTTCTGTGGCCTGGATCAACATCCAGTACCATTCTGCGACTTCTTTCCAAAATAGAGGCCGTGAGCATATCCTAGACTCCCAATGTTGGTTCCCCTTTTGGTCTTTTCCCAAAGTACTTGCCCAGCTTGCTCGTTGGTAATATTTAATTTTAGATACCAAACCCTCAGAGAATTCCGATAAACCATTCCACGAGATTAGTTGATTGTCCTCCAAAAGTTGTCCCCACTTATGTATGCCACATTCCCGCAGAGGAATTGCCAATGAGTCGTGGAGGCAGGTTGGGGTACCCGGTCAAATCCCAAATTGGAGCTAATTCGCTGGAGTAAGGAATTTGTAAAGAAGTTCTTACTTGATATCAGATTTTACAGATACCCAAACAAGATCTTTAGCCTAACTTTTTTGAAAAACTTAGGGTGGCCAAATTTAAAGAAAACAAACTCTGTTTGGTCGAGGGGGTCTGCAGTAAGGGCTCTAAAAAATGGAGACAGGCAAGCCCTACCTATCAGGAGCTGGCGAAAGATTTTCAAATGGAAGGCCCGATAGTATTGGTAAAGGTCCGGACTAGCAATGCCACCAGCTTCTTTTTTCTCTCGGAGCCTCTTCCAGGAGATTCTGGACCTTTTGTTTCCCCAGATAAAACTAACAAGATCCCCTTGTACTTTTTTAAACCACTCCCTTTTAAAGTCTAAGGGAATGGACTTAAAAAAGAAAGTAAACTTGGGGAGGATAGACATTTTCAAAAGGTTGGATCTACCTAAGAAGGACAGTGGGAGAGCTTCCCAGGTTAATTGTTTTCTACTGCTGGTAGCTAAATTGTCATAATGTGTTTGTGCTAACTTCTACAGATTATGCACTACTTGGATACCCAAATATCTTATCTTTTGTCTGACTAGATCTCTCACATAGTGTGTGTTCCACAGCATCAGCTCCGCTTTTTTGTTGGTTAATAGCCTGATACCTTACCGAAGTCCTCAAGAATCTTCTGTATTGCCGAGAGCGACTTTGGCAGATCTCCTGTAAAAATCATCAGGTCATCTGCATAAAGCCCGATTTTCTTTTCCCAGCTGTTACATACAAAGGGGTAGATATTCCGACATGCCCTAAGTTTACTCGCTAATGGTTCAAAGTAGAGATTAAAAGGGAGCAGAGACAGGGGGCATCGCTGTCTAGTCCCTCTACCAATATTAGTTGCCTTAGTGAGATTACCCTTTACCAAAACCCTAGCTGAGGGGTTTTCGTATAGGGCCTTAACTGTTGCTAAAAAAGACTTCTCCCAGATTTAAACGATGGATCACTTTATACAGAAAAGGCCAACTGACCGCTATCAAAGGCCTTTGCGGCGTCGAAGGTCATTATCGTTAGGGGACTCCCATATTCCCTAGCCAGGTCGATTGCCCCTACTTGCTCATGAATCAGCTCATGGTATTGTCTTCCTTAAATAAAACCTTCCTGATCAATATGAATCAAAGATCCCGCTACCTTATATAGCCGTTTAGTTAATATCTGGGAGTATATTTTATAGTCGCTATTGAGGAGGGATATGGTTCTATAAGATTCACAAGCCCTCTGGTTCTTGTTGGGTTTAAGAAGTATAGTTATTGTAGCTACATCCCAAGAAGGCGGAAGGTCCTGGTTACGTATAAAGGCAGAGTTGAAAAGCTGTAGCAAAACAGGTGCTAACTCATCTTTTAAGTTATCAGAGACAGTGGTCCCTTTCAGAAATTAATACGAAAGTGTAGCCACAATGTTGAAGTCAGGATTGGGTCTAGATGTGTTCAATGCAGAAAATATTACAAATGTATTAACAAGGATAAGAACACAATTGATAACAGAAAACATGAAGTGAGCTGAACGTGACGGGGTAGCTGGAAATCAGCAGATTTCCTTATCTGAGGCATGAAAAAAAAAGTGACTTAGTGGTAAGAATAAACAATCAATTAGTCACAATAACAAGGACATCTTATGCTCCGCATAAATTAATAATACATACAGGAGTCAAGATGTGGGTGTCGACGACGTTTCGATCCCCAACAAAGGTTATGGGATCATCATCAGGACTGAACGATCAAGAAATGCCTGAGAGGTTGCCTAAATAAGGCAGGGGCGTGGGGAAGGAGGAGGAGGCATGTGAAGAGGGAGACGAATGGGGTGGGAAGAGAGACGAGGGGGAGAAGAGGGAGAAGCGGGGAAAAAACAACAAGACTTTGAGTCAGGAAGCGAGCGATTGAATACTACGCTGCGCTCGCAACAAGGTGATTCGCATCATGCGATTAATAATTGCACAGTAAAGGCAGATGGCAAGGCGGCTAAGAGGAGAGCGCGATTGAGCGTGAGCCCTGGACGACTAGTGAGTTTGAACTGGATCTACAAAGAGGCGGTGACGCTTAGAAATACGCAATAAGAAGGGATTGCTTACGGTGAATAGTAAGAGTAGCTACTGAGAAGGAAGTCCCAGTGCAGAGGGGGAGAGAAGATGATGCGGGATAGCTGTGAAGCAAGAGTGGTCCCGGACCGACATGCACGGACCCGTCCAAGTAAACTGGTGTGACCGTGGCTGGGATGCAGGAAAAGCCTGTAATAATGCAGAAGGGTGAATAACCTGCTGGGAGCACGGAAGTGGCATGAGGGGTAGGGGCAGGGGAATGCTTACCTGAGAATTCCGGCGGGAGAGCATGGTCACGGAACCACACGATCCGCAGTGGAACCGGAGTAATATGGTGAACTGGCTGTAAGAGAGGGAGGAAGGTAAGTGATGGAAGTAGGAGGTGGGCAGACTCAAGGGCCAAGGAAATAGGGGGGGTACTCACCCGCTGAATGAAAGAGCCTCACATGAATTAACGGAGGTACGGATGGGGCAACATCAGAGTGGTCGTGGTGCACCTGCTGCAATGCGCAATATTCTCCTGGATACAACCGGGGAGTATCAGGAATGGAAGCAGCGGGGGTCTGGAAAGGACTGGGAAAAAGGGATCAATAGAATGAAGGGAATGAATAAAGTACCGTCAATTGCGGTAATCAGCAAGGGGAGGCGTGCTCACCCACAACGAGCTCTCCAGGCACAGGTGTCAGGGGACAAAGGATCCGGAAGACCGCACTCTGGGGAACAGCCACCGAACTAACGTGGCGGTGGAGGTGGGTATGGTGGGGTGGAGAATCGTGCATGTGTGTGGGTGAAAGAATTAGTGCTGGTGAGTGGCCGGCTGGCTGCGGGCGCCATCTTGGGTGAGGGTTGTGCAGAAGGACAGGGTGGAATGAGTTGTCGAATAGGATTTGTGCAATGAAGTGTGGATTCAGCAAGCCAGTTACTAAAGACAAAGAATAGACAGAAATACATAGTTTTACAATACATAACGTTGCAGATGGCATTTACATCAATGTGCAAATAAGTGGAACAAATTGGACAAAAGTAATAGTGTATCTAATTACTGTACATTGACGTTGCAAATGGCATAGCTAGCAGTGTGCATTTGAAAAATTAGTTTTAAGTCTCAACAGTTGCTATAGGATGCGGAGGACAATTTGGGCTTTCCATGGAACATGATCATGTGTACCAAAACGAATTACATAGTATATCAGGCAATGAGAGATACACCCCATTGCATCAAGGGGTAGGTACAGAGAATGTTCAGGCACCCACTGTGCGAATTACATTAGGAGGGAAGCCTGTTCGAACCAGGGCAGACACAGAAAAGGTCACAGTCCGAGGGCATGGTGCTCTGGTCGCATAGAACCTATGTGTATCAATCATAGTTCTGTTTATAGTAAGTTGGTCCAGTCCTCCATGCGATTTAGTCCAGTGTGGAGGCTATCAGTACGGAAAATCCACTTCAGTTCCTCCTTGTTGAGAATACAACTTATGTCAGCATTACGCGGAGGTTGTTGGATGACATTGATTACTAGCCAACGTAGATCATCCTTATTGTGGCCTTGAGCGGTGAAGTGTTCAACTAGTGGCGCATTGGGTGTGTGGCAGCTCAATCGGCTGCGATGTTGCCATATCCGGATTCAGATTTTTGGGGTGGTTTGTCCAATATATATAAGATTACATGAGCAGGTATTTGCATATATTACATTCTGAGTGTTGCAATTGGAAAAATTGGTTAATGTACATCAATATTGGTATAGAAAAATTTCTTAGTGTCAGTTGTCAGGTGACACACATTGCATCTCCCACACCTGTAGTGGCCCTTTGTGGGGGGAAGACCCAACATCTCAGTCAATGTCTGTGTGGTTTTCTTGGTATTCAGCGCTGCCCTAACCAAAGGATCTCTTATGTTCTTACTTTTTTTTAAGGCAAACAAGGGTCGTTCAAATTTTTAAGTCCCCAGCATTGAGTACCTGCCAATGTTTTAAAATACATTTCTTGACTGTGTTAGAGATGGGGGAGAATGTGGTTACACATACAATATTATCTTCTTTTGGGGCACAGCATTGCTTCACGGGGACAATACTACGCACGTTTCAGTGAGTTCATGACTAGTTTTCTGGGATAACCTCTGCTGGTGAGTTTTTAGAGAGATTTTTGGCTTCCCTGAAGTAGTCCGTTTTGAGAAAACAGTTGTGTCTGATCCGCAAGAATTGCAAGTAGGGTAAAGAATCTCGCAAGGCCCTAGGATGATGGCTATTGTAGGCTAACAAGGTGTTTCTTTCAGTGGGCTTACGATAAAGGGTGGTGTACAATCTATCATTGTCCGCTATAATCATGAGATCAAGAAAGGCTACTTCCTCTTTCTGCTATGTGTCAAGGTGAATTTGAGGCCATTACAATGGGCATTAAGCCAGCCAAGAAATTGAAAAAGAGACTCATTGTTACCTTCCCAAATCATGAAAATGTCATCTATGTACCTTTTCCATGTCAAAAACGTTTGAGGCAAAAGGATTAAAGGGAATCAGAATCCTGTGAGGTTCAAGCCAGTCCATGTACAGAATGACAAAGTTGGGCGCAAAAACTTGCTCCTATGGACGTACCTTTCACTTGTTGGTAGAACGTGACATCAAAGAGGAAGAAGTTACGTGAAAGGCAGATTTTCAATAAATGTACAATAAAAGACGTGGGGACAGGGTCTTGAGTTGAGAACAGTACTAATAACATTGATGCCCTCCTCCTATGGGATGTTGGTATATAGCGACTCCACGTCGAGAGCGCAGAGTAAGCTGTGCTCGGGATCATATACACTCACTCACTCACTAGTCGTCCAGGGCTCACAACCTTGTTTCAATCTCGCTCTCCTCTTAGCCGCCTTGCCATCTGCCTTTACTGCGCCATTATTAATCGCATAATGCGAATCACATTGTTGCGAGCGCAGCGTAGTATTCAGTCGCTAGCTTCCTGACTCAAATTCTTGTTGTTTTTCCCCCCTTTCTCCTCTTCCTTCTCCCCCCTTCTCTCCTCCCACCCCATTTGTCTCCCTCTTCCCCTGCCTCCTTCTCCTCCTTCCCCACACCCCTGCCTTATTTAGGCAACCTCTCAGGCATCTCTTGATCGTTCAGTCCTTATGATGATCCTATAACCTTTGTTGGGGATCGAAACGTCATCGACACACACATCTTGACTCCTATATGTATTATTAATTTATGCGGAGCATGAGATGTCCTTGTTATTGTGACTAATTGATTGTTTATTCTTACCACTAAGTCACTTTTTATTTCATGCCAGAGGTAAGGAAATCTTCTGATTTCACGTTCAGCTCACTTCATGTTTTCTGTATCAATTGTGTTTTTATCCTTGTTAATAAATTTTTAATATTTTCTGCATTGATAGGAGTGTTCAAACCATCTCTTGCAACACCCTGAAGAAAAGGAAGTTCTACATCCTGAAGATATAGAGATCTTGAAAAAAATTACAAAGTATTTTCGATTTCAGCATCGCCTGAAATTATTTTGCCAGAATTTTGGCATCTGTGATTCGTGATCAAATTCCTTGTCTGGTCAGCCTTGATCTTCCATGCAAGCAGTTTGCTGCATCCCTCTCCATACTCATGGTGCAACAGCCTATTAGCTTCCCATTTTCTCCTAACTATAGCTTCTAAATAATTGGCTAACTTAGCTCTAGACTGTTGCAATTCCTGCTCCTGTTGTACTATACTAAAGCTATTGGGGGCCAGTTCTAAGGCTTCTTGAAGAGTATTTATTGAGGCTTCTAGATTATGAATGTCACCCCTAATCTTCCTACTTTGTGCAGCACTCAAACTAATTAAAATACCTCTTAAAAAGCCTTATAGGTGTCCCATACAATATTCAGAGGAGCTGAATTTAAATTGGAAAGAAAAATCTTCTTTGTAGCGACTTTCAATTTTTCTACAGCCTGAGGGTCTAACAGTAGTGTACGATTTAGTGTTTTCTTGAACCAGGCCTATTTCTAAGGTTAATCTCAAAAGTGACTGCAAAGTGATCAGATAGGTGTTCTGGCACATGAGTGACTCTGATGGTATTTTTACAAATAGTTGAGTCTACAAAGAAAAAATCTATTCTAGATCGATCGCCGTGTTTTTTGTTATGAAAAGTGAAATTTCCCCCTGCCGTCCCTCTCCTTACCTCCCATAAACTTCCAGATATCAGTGAGGCCCACATCAGCTATTAACTGTTTCAAAGCCTTTCTCATATTAGGTGTCATAGCAACTGCTCTCCTTGATGGTGTATCTTGGAGTGTGTCTATAACTACGCTGAAATCCCCTCCCAGTATAATAGGTTCATTTATGTATAATAGCTGGAGAAGTAAGGCGCGAAGAGAGGCAGGGTAATCTAAATTAGGGTTAATATCCCACAAAGGTCAGCCAAACACCCCAAACCCTAACCTTGGATATTACCCATCTACCAAGGGGGTCATCTACACATTCTCCAAATGTAGCTTGAATACCAGTTCTTCTTAGAAAGGGGTCACAGTGTACTCTTTGAATATCGTCCTCTAGACTGCGCTCATCCACGTCCGTATTAAATTATTTTAAAAGGTTGATGGTAAAGCCCGTAATGTCTCCACCCCCCCCCAGGCCCTCCGGAATATTCAGGATCCTAATGTTATTTCTTCTAGCGCTATTTTCAAGGGCTTCTAATTTGTCGCATAGATTTTTGTTATAATTTTTCAGTTTCTGTATCTCCTCTTTATTGATGTTAACCTTTTTGAGAGGTCTTCCACAGAAACTCTATTGACCCAACTCTTTTCACCAAATTATTTATCTTATCTTCTAACGCTTCGCACGTCCCATGTATTTTCTGTTGATTGGACTCAGAGACAGCAAATTTTTCCCTGACCTCAGTTAGCAAAGTGGACAGAAGCCTTTACGTATCAGTTTGCCCAGAGGGGGGTGCACCTCGGCCCAAGACTGGCTCTCGTCTGTCATAGGGCCTGTAGCATTCTGATTTAGCCCCATACTGCCCTCAACTGCTAGGGGACTAAATCTGTTTTCTAAATGCAAGATACCTTTAGAGGTAAAATTATCCTCCATATCCTTAGAGGACCCCTTAGTTTCAGAATTTAGAGGCGTAATTGAGAGAGTAGGGACAACCAAAACCCCTTGGGATTTAACCTTAAAGAAGGAGCGGAGCGAAGGCGTAATTTTAACGCTATCAGTCTTTTGTTTAAATTGCTGGCCTCCTACTCTTAATCAAGGTTTATCTAAAGGAGTCTTACTTTTTAGAGAGGAGATTAAGGAGACCTGGGAGGAACTGCAAGAGGTTCTACTGTTTACAGCCTTCTGTGGAGCCAGTGGAGGAGTTTTTTTTTAAAGATGTGGGCCCCTGTTGATATTTCGCCCTTTCCCCAAATATCTCTGTTTCTTAGATTGTATCTATTTATAGAGAAAACAACAGTTTTGGAGACTTCGTCCCTCTCTATAGAGAGAGGCTTGTTAGACTTAGGGCCCTCTCCTGTACCAACCAGGACCCGACCCCCTTTGCTCATCGGGGTCATCAGGGATTCCACCACTTCACTGCCCCTTCTTTCGCTGGGCCAAGGAGAACGCTGCACCAAAACACGGCCTCGAGAGTAAGCGGAGGGCACGCTGCTCCCGAAGCCGATCCTGGCGGTAGCGCGTCGGCCCCTGCTGAGCCGCGCTGCCGCCTCCGCCCACACGCCGGCGAATTTTAATTCCTGCTACTTTCTTCTTTTTGAATTGAGGTTTTAGAGTCTTTGGTTTATCCTCTATAAGCATGTAGTCTGAAGTGTGATGTGTTTCCCTTTTCGGCTTTATGCGCCGTCTCTACTACTGTTTCTTCTACCTACACTATTGTTATACTCATACCATGAGTCATTGTGTTAAATATCTACTCTTGGTTTCGGAGTTTGGGCTGCCGTTGTGGGAAGGGGATGGGATTGGTTTGGGTTTAATAGTTATGATGCACAGCACAGAACATTGCCCACGGAGACTCTTGGCTTGGTTCCTACTTATACACCTGATGATAAAAAGCATGCCGGAGTGCCCAATTCGGCCAGGGTATAATTTGCTGACATGAAATGTGAGTGGCCTGGGGAACCCTCGTAAGTGAAGGCACATTCTTGCCTATCTAGACAGGCACAATATTCACATTGCCATGCTATAAGAAACGCACATGAGCCCCACTACCCATGCTACATTTGCGACCTGATGGGCTGCTCACAGATGCTTTTCTTACTATTATATATATGCTATGGAGACCACAATCATTTTCTGCAAAAAAAACTCCCTATGTTACAGTAGGTTCCATGCAGGATTTACTAGGTTGATACTGCCTTATGTGCGGCAGGCTAGCCTCACAATCAATTACTCTGGTAAATTATTACAGACCCAATACAGATGATGCAGACTTCTTTGACAAATGGTGGGGCCTGGTCGTTAATATAGGCTCCACTCATAGTTTGGGGAGGCGATTTTAACACCACCCTTGATCCAAGACTCAACAGGTCCCATCCCCAGGCATATCATTACACCAATGCCCAGCGCCACAGTAGAGATCTTATGAATGAACACCAGCTTTTGGACGCCTGGAGAGCCCTGTATCCTTCGAAGATGGAGGGCACGTTCTATTCGTCCATGCACTCCAACTGGTCCAGACGAATACTGGATCATATCCAGAGGTCTCGGTACATGGTTGGTGCAGGCAACACACGAAAACCGTACCTATTGGGACCATTCCCCAGTTCTATTGCAGTTGGTTCCAATGAGCATTTCCTCACCTTCCTTGCTCTGGAGACTCCCCCACTACTCCTCTAACGGACACTCCCTTCAGAGAAGAACTGCGACAGTAGATAAAGGAGTTTTCAGTGTAATATGGAAAGTCACGCTTTTGGCTACCGTATGGGAAGCATTTAAAGTTACTATCTGCGGCATTTATTTTGCTAAAGGTGGGGACCTATTGGAGGACATTCGGGGGGCCCAAAAAAAACTGGAGATTGAAATTAAACACATGGAATCACGCTTGGATGGTCCCCACGATGACTAATTACGAGCTTATTGACTACCAAGATAAAGCTAAGCGAGAATGCTTATTCCATAGCAGGGACTTTCATGCTACAAAATACGGAGGAGCCAGAATTGCCTAAAATTTTCCTATGCTAGGCTAGGCAGGGATAATTTGGGATCCAGACCTTGTGAACCACAGATTAAGGGTAATTCTAAAAAAGGATAACTCTAAGCAAGCACCCGATTCTTCCAAGTAGAAATGGGACTATAAACAATAAAATAAGCAAAACAAGACACAATCACTGGGTGGGTCTCCTTAACAGGGAACCACTGAGAAAAAATAAAATTTGAGAAACCATGATAATATTAGAAAGCCTGATGGGTATCAGGATACTGATATACGTTCCTCTTGTTCCTTTCAAGATTCATACAATATGCGTTCATAGAGAGGTGGGCGGTCAGAGCACAGATAAGAGCGCATAAAGCCGAAAAGGGAAACACATCACACTTCAGACTACATCCTTATAGAGGATAAACCAAAGACTCTAAAACCTCAATTCAAAAAGAAGAAAGTAGCAGGAATTAAAATAAGACATGCCCAGACTACTGAGGACTCCACTTCTGAACGGGGAATGGGCAGTGACGATGCTGGACAGTGCGGCAGAAGTCACAATAGCTTGCCAGAACCTAAATGGATTATCTGGTGGCAGTAGCACTAAATGAACATATCACAGTGGAAACACATGATACAAGAGTAAGTGTCCCACATCGTTTATACGAAATAATGCTCCAAATGGAGGGGAGAGATTCCCAGGAACATCAAGGCTCTCTTTTGGGAGAACCTAACCTATGGTTACGATATTCTTTTGGCTGGAAAGGATCGTCCACCTGAATTTGCAATGGAGTGCCCAGCAGGAAAAGCAGTAATTTTATCTACTTACTCTGACCTCGTTCCAGAATCCATTAAACATTTATACGCCAAGGAGTGGGACTTAGCGCTATCTCCGGCACTTTGCTGCAATAATGTTGGGTGGGAAGATGATTCTCGTCATCACACAATCCCATTATAATCACCATCTCAAACCCAGAGACAGTACCCAATAAATCATAAAGCCAAAAATCAAGTTAGGGAAATTCTATATCATCTTGAATACCAGGTTGTAATAGAAAAGTGCATCTCGTCCATGAATAATCCCTTGTTTCCCCGTAATGGAACCGGACAAGTCATACCATCTAGTCTTAGACTACAGACATTAGAACACTTACACACGCACATTTGCAGTACAAAGTGCACATAGTGCCGCACTAATGAATAATGTTGTGTGGAAAAAATACAGAACACTAGATATCTCAAATGGATTTTTCTGCCAGAATATAGTGCATGGAAGCAGATTTTTGACCGCATTTTCAACGCTAGAGTCAATTTTGCCGTTTACCTCAAGAGTATAAGAACTGCCCTGGACTGTTCTCAGCCAGAGTAACAGAGTTACTTAAAAATTTTGATGAGGAGGCATTGTCCTATGTAGACGATATTTATCTGATGGACGTCAATGCTGCTCGCAACAACACCCACCTGCAGAAAGGATTTCCACTCAAGTATTCCTACAAGTTAGATGCACAAAACATTTCGTATGCTCAGATTCCAGGAGTGAGGGATATAGCAATACCAAACACTGATCGCAGATTAGGACTAATACTAACTGCACATGAGGGTCTGCGTTCAGCACACACAGGGGTTACTGCTATAGTCTCGTGACTGAAGCATCGCTATTGGTGGCCAGGATGTTGCCCTAAAATGTGACATCTGCCAGCAGATGACAAGCTCAACCATAGCACGTCCACCACAGACATCTCTATTAATCTTAGACAAGCCTTCGGCGGTTGTTTATTTGGATCACTGCGACCCCCTTACACTCAGATGGGGCTTACAAGTACATCTTGGTGGCAGTGGATTCATGCTCCAGATTCTTGTGGGTTTGGCCAATGCGCTCGGCTGACACTCAAACTGTTATAAAGGATTTGTGAGTCTTCATTGGGACATACACAATTGGCAGATTACATTCTGACCAGAGCCTGGCGTTTAGCTCTCGGGCTTACATAGAATCCATGAGAAGTTTCAGTGTGGCCTTGCGGTACTCCTCTCCCTATCATCCTGAGGGAAATTCGGTAGTTGAGAGGAAAAACCGTGCCTTTAAAAAATCCTTAAAAGCAGTTTGGTAAATCCCCTATATGGGGTCCAGAAGGCACTCAATAACATGCCAAGAAAATTCCTGGGGGGAGTGGGGAGGTTGTACTCCTTATGAACTTCTGTTTGGTGTGAGAATGTGGGTACCAGACCTAGAAAATGTAAGGGCAGTGGCGGAAGAAACACCATTTGACATCAATGAACAGTTGGCTCTTTTACAGAAACTCAAGAATTCCGGGGTACTCAAAGCAACATCCAAGTAAATCGCACCACCATGGAGAAGTGAAGGTCGTGCCGGAAAGAACTGTTTGGATGCCGAAGATTAGGGACCTGGTCAGAGAAAAAATTGTAGACAAGAAAGAATTTGGGTCATCTTACAGAGCGCCTGTACCTGTCCTGGCTGTCAAAGGTACTGTGGTACTGTAAAATTCGGAACCACATTGGAGGCATGGCCCCACCATGCCTATTTTGGTGTCAACGAACCGCAAATGACAAAAGAACAAGTTACTTACCTTCGGTAACGATGTATCTGTAAGAAACATTAGTTAGTTAGATTCCTCACCTTAGAATATCCCCAGGCGTCAGACTGGATCCCGAAGATTTTTCGTCAGCAATACCCCTTGCGCGTCGCTAGGCGTCGTCTGCGGCTCCGCGTCCGGCGTCGGAATGACGTCGTCAGAGTACTTTGACGCCGCCCTCGCGCGCTGACGTCAGTTCTTGTACATAGCTTTCCGCGCCAGGAACGCAGAGCCATGCAAAGACCGACACTGGTGCCAAAAAGAAAATCTAGGGGCCTGAAAAGGATAACCTTAACCCTAGATGTCAGTTCGCAGAATGGGGAGGATGGGTAGGTCGGTGAGGAATCTAACTAACTAATGTTTCTTACAGATACATCGTTACCGAAGGTAAGTAACTTGTTCATCTGAAAGAAACACGTTAGTTAGATTCCTCACCTTAGAATAGATACCCAAGCAATACCATCCCCGGTGGTGGGTCTGCGAACCAAGATCACACCAGAAAGTCCTGGAGGACAGAACGGCCAAAGAAGCCATCCCTCCGGACTTGGCTGTCAAGGCAATAATGCCTGGAAAACGTGTGTAGCGAAGCCCACGTCGCCGCCTGACAGATGTCCTGCAAAGGGACACCCCGTCCCAAAGCAGTAGTAGCCGCTGTGGCCCGAGTGGAGTGGGCGCGCAGCCCAACAGGAGGGTCCTTTTTTGCCAAGGAGTAACAAATTTTGATGCACAAAACGACCCACCGAGAGATGGTCCGTTTGTGCACAGCTTTCCCCTTCTTAGCACCCACGTATCCAACGAAAAGTTGGTCGTCCACCCGGAACTGCTTTGTGCGGTCCAAATAAAAGGAGAGCGCACGTTTTGGGTCCAGACGGTGGAGCCTCTCTTCCTCTTTGGAAGGAAGCGGAGGCGGAAAGAAGGTGGGCAAGGTGACAGACTGCCCAAGATGAAATGGAGTCACCACTTTCGGTAGAAAGGAGGGACGAGGCCGAAGGACAACCTTGTCCGGATAAACAGAGAGAAAAGGAGGCTTTGAAGATAAAGCCTGGAGCTCACTCACCCGTCTAGCCGAGGTGATGGCTACCAGAAAAGCAGTCTTAAGCGTCAGCAGACGAAGAGGACAATTATGAAGAGGCTCAAAGGGAGCGCACATTAGAAATGTGAGAACAAGATTCAAGTCCCACTGAGGCATTACAAAAGGGACAGGAGGGAACGTGTGAGTAATGCCCTTTAGAAAGCGTGTAACTACAGGGGACTTGAAAAGAGGAGGTTGATCAGGAAGCCGCAAGAAGGCAGAGATGGCAGCAAGATAACCTTTCAGGGTGCCCAGGGCAGAGCCCTGCCGGGCCAAGGAAAGAAGAAACAGTAGAACCTCAGAAAGAGGGGCGGAAAGGGGATCCACAGCCTTTGCTGTGCACCATGCCACAAATTTGTTCCACCGGCAGGCGTATACCGTCTTTTTGGAGGGACGCCTGGCTGCCAGAATGATATCACAGACTTCAGGAGGCAAGTCAAATGGCATCAACTGCCGCCGCTCAATCTCCACGCATGGAGGTGGAGGCTGGACAGGTTCGGGTGGAGGACCGTCCCCTGCTGCTGCGACAGAAGATCCTCCCGAAGGGGCAGACGTATCGGAGGATCGGTCAACATACTGAGTAGCTCGGGATACCAGTACCTTCGTGCCCAATCCGGAGCACCAAGATGACTTGGGCCCGGTCGTGCCTGATCTTCTTCAGCACTCTGGGCAGAAGTGGTATAGGCGGAAAGGCGTACAACAGACCGCAACTCCACTTGTGACGAAAAGCGTCGCCGAGCGAGTGCCGCCTTGGAAATTCCAACGAGCAGAACTGCTGACATTGCGCGTTCTCTTCGGTGGCGAATAGATCTAACCAAGGCTCTCCCCACTGCTGAAGGAGACCTTGCGCCACTTCGGAGTTCAGACGCCATTCGTGATCCATCATGCACCGGCGGCTGAGTTCGTCTGCTCTGGCGTTCAGAGAGCCCGCCAGATGTTGAACCACTAGGGTGACGCCCTGGTGTTCCAGCCATGTCCAGAGGCGCAGAGCCTCCTGACAAAGGGTCCACGACCCCACCCCGCCCTGTTTGTTGCAATACCACATGGCGGTGGTGTTGTCCGTGAACACCTGCACGACACTTCCCCTGACAGAAGGAAGGAAGGCTTTCAGTGCAAGTCGGATCGCTCTCAACTCCAACAGGTTGATGTGGAGACGAGACTCCGCCGGAGACCAGAGGCCTCTGATCTCCGCCTCTCCCATATGGCCACCCCATCCCAGGAGGGACGCATCCGTCACTACGACATGCTCCGGTTGGGGAAGGGAGAGGCTATTGCCCTTGACCCAATCGCGGTCCGTGAGCCACCACTGCAACTGCTGTGCAGTGCCCTCCGAGATCAAGACATGGTCGGACAGGTTGCCGTGATGCTGGGCCCACTGAAACTTCAGGTCCCACTGCAGAGCCCGCATGCGCCGCCTGGCGTGATGCACTAGTAGGATGCAGGAGGCCATCAGCCCCAGAAGCCGCAACACTAGCCTGACCGAAACCCAGGATAGAGGCCGAAAGATGGGAATCAGGGCCTGTATATCCCGGACCCGCTGTTCCGGTGGATGGACCCGGAACTGCGCCGAATCGAGAACCGCTCCGATGAAGAGGAGCTTCTGAGAGGGACTCAGGTGTGACTTCGGCACGTTGATGGAAAATCCCAGCAAATGCAGGAGATCCGCCGTAGTCTGGAGGTGGGAGACGACTGTCTGGGGCGAGCCCGCCTTCAACAACCAGTCGTCGAGATAGGGGAAGACTGGAACCCCTGATCTGCGCAGATGAGCTGCGACCACCGCCATCACTTTCGTGAACACCCGAGGGGCACTGGTGAGGCCGAAGGGGAGCACGGTAAACTGAAAGTGCTCTTGGCCCACCGTGAACCGCAGGTAACGCCGGTGGGCCGGCAGGACGGGGATGTGGAAATATGCGTCCTGCAAGTCCAATGCTACCATCCAGTCTCCGGGGTCTAGGGCAGCTAGAACCTGAGCCAAAGTTAACATCTTGAACCTTTCCTTCCGGAGGAAGGCATTGACGTTCCGGAGGTCCAAGATAGGGTGTAGGCCCCCTTTGCCCTTCTTGGGAACCAGAAAGTAGTGGGAATAACAACCACGACCTACTTCTGGGCTCGGAACGCGCTCGACGGCCCCCTTGGCCAAGAGGGCCGAAACTTCCTCGTGGAGAAGATTCAAATGATCCCCCGAGATACGGTGGTGCTGCGGTGGCATGGCTGGAGGGGTCGTCTCGAAGGGGAGGGAGTAGCCCCTTCGGACGATTTGCAGCACCCACCTGTCCGATGTGATGGACCGCCAGTGGAGCAGGTGATGGCGAACTCTGCCGCCCACTGGCGTGGAATGGGCCTGAAAGCTCGGACTAGGAAGGCTTTGAGGCGGATGCTGCCGGGGTGGATGTGGGCTGACCTCGTTGTCCTCCAGAACCGCCTCGGCGGAAACCACGTCCGCGACCGCGCGCAGGTTGGTTCTGCGGCTGGTGGCTAGGCGCACGTGAGGAGGCACCCCTTCCTTGGCCACGAAAGGGGCGAAAGGCGGAAGTTTGCGACCGCGGGGCCGAGAGGCCCAAGGACTTGGCCGTAGCCCGGGAGTCCTTAAAGCGATTCAGCGCACTGTCCGCTTTCTCGCCAAAGAGGCGAGTGCCATCAAAGGGCATGTCCATGAGAGTGCATTGGACATCGTCCGAAAATGACGTGGACCGCAGCCAGGCGTGACGTCGAAGCGCCACTGTGGTAGAAATGGCCCTACCCAGCGAGTCCGTAGTGTCAAGCCCACATCGGATAACATGTCGCGCTGCATCCCTCCCATCGGCCAGAGCCTGGGTAAGTCGTGTCCGGACCTCCTCCGGACACAGGGGCAGCACGTCCTCCACCGCATCCCACAGAGTGGGAATAACGGTCCAAGAGACAGGCGGTGTTCAAAGACCGCAGGCCCAAACTAAGGGAGGAGAACAGCTTCTTGCCAAACTGTTCCAGTCTATTGGAATCCCGGTCCGGCGGGGCGGTCGGGAAGGAGGATTGGGAGGTAGAGGCCTGGATAACCAGGCTCTCAGGGGTAGGGTGTTGGGACAGAAAACTGGGGTCGCCCGGAGCAGGGCGGTGGCGCCTGGCGACGTTCCTGTCCACAGGAGGAACTGTGGAGGGCTTGGACCAGGTGACCTGCAGAACGTCAATGAGGGCCTCATTGAATTGCAGCAGAGGCTCAGTGGAGCTTGCTGCAGACTGAAGCACCTCAGTAAGGACGTTAGTCCTCACAGCCACGGCAGGCAGCTCGAGCCCAAGGGCTGCGGCCGCCTTGCGCAGCACCACAGAGAAAGCAGCGCCCTCCTCCGAAGCCACAGTCGGAGGAGAGACGAATCCAGTGTCTGGAGAGGTATCCAGGCCACTGGCCTCCCCCAGTTCATCTGCCCAGTCCTGTGACATTTGAGCCTGAAGGGCCATAGGATCCTCGGATCCCTCCCAGTTGTCCCCATCATCCGATTCCTGGTATACAGGAGGAAGGAACGGAGCCGGGCGATAGACATAATGTGTCTCCAGCGGCGCCGAACGCGGCTTCCATCGACGCCGTACCGGCGCCGGGCCCGGAGTGGGGCTGAACTGGGGCTCGACGTCGAGTGGAGTCGACGTCGGCGTCGGGGGTGGTACCGGTGTCGACGCCGGCAGAGGAGGCGTTACGAGGTCGACCGGCGTCGGCGGGGACTCGGGAACGGGTCCCTCGGGCGCTTGCGGCGTCGAGGCCGGAGCCGTCAACGGCGCCGGGGCCGGAGCCACCGGCAGGCAAGGCAGCCCAGTCGGGTCCGCGGGGCCCGAAGGCGCGCCAGCGGGCGTCGACGGCGGAGCCAGACTCCTCATGGCCGAGAGGAAGGCACTGACTTCCGCCGGCGTCGCGTCAGTCCCAGGGACCGGAGGGTATGGGGACTTGCGCGGCGCCTGCGGCTCTGCCGGAGCCGCGGGGGTGGAACCACCCTGACCCTCAGCCGAGTCGCGCGACCGGCGAGGGGAGTCCGAAGATCGGTGTCGCCTCTTGGACTTCTTGGAATGCTTCGACTTACCCGAAGACTTGGATCCCGACGACCGATGGTGACGCGACCGATCCTTGGACCTCCTCCTGGACCGGGATCGAGAGGCGCGCGGAGCCGAGTGGCGAATCTCGAGAAGCTTACGGGACCGCTCCCGTCTAGCCTTCGAGGTCAGGGCCTTGCAGTCCGAGCACGACTCCGCGTCGTGGTCGAGGCCCAAACAGTAAAGGCATCGGCGGTGATGGTCCGTAACCGACATCAAGCGGCTACAGTCAGCACAGGCTTTAAAACCAGGCATCCTACCGGAGTCGAGACAAGATCAAAAAGGATCCAAAAAGTTTGTCAAAAATTGACTAAAGGGGTAGCTCTCCCGGATCTGCGCTTACTGGCACGGAAAAAAGAAGAACTGACGTCAGCGCGCGAGGGCGGTGTCTAAGTACTCCGACGACGTCATTCCGGCGCACGACGCCGACGACGGACGCGGAGCCGCAGACGACGCCTAGCGACGCGCAAGGGGTATTGCTGACGAAAAATCTTCCGGATCCAGTCTGACGCCTGGGGATATTCTAAGGTGAGGAATCTAACTAACGTGTTTCTTTCAGATGCGGTATGTACGAGTGTTTTCGTCATGTTTCACTGATGAATTCACCGTGTATACGATACTACATATTGTATCCGTGGGTTCCATTTTTCAATAGTAGCCATTTTGTGGTTGCCCTCACATAGGCTGCGCTCTGAGGCCATGCCTAGGCCTAAAGGACACGTACACCTTCTGTGACTGCTCTGTGACCTGTGCAAACTGACTCCGCTGCCCGGGGTCAATCCTGTCCGGCCAGTTCCTATTACCCGCGGCCTAATGTGATTAGCATCAGGGCTCACACATCATAAAGTCCTTGTTCCCACACGATCTCTGACTAAGCTATTTCACACCTGACTCTGTTTCCTACTTTATGGCTTGTTTTACGAGCAGGAGGTGCCCGTGTTATTGGGGTCTGCTGATATCTGATGAGGGTTCTGAGCCTTGCTGGGTTAAATGATAGTGGGCTGTACGAGCTGAAATGTGGGATTGTCATCATAACTCTGTTCCCTCTTTGAAGCGAAAACATGTGAATGACCACTTGTAAAACAGGGGCGGTGTTGCCCAAAGCGTAATATTCTGTATAAAAGAGAAGACTGTTTTTTGTTCTGCAGACTGCCTCGTTCAGTTGCTAAGGCTTCTGTGTGACGTAGTCTCACTCAATTGAGTTTAATAAAGATGTCTTTTTCATATTTCAGCTTCTTTTGCCAAGTTCTTTGTTATATTACCATGAGAATGAAAATCAGCAGTACCTCAAATGGCGCCCAACAGAGTGGCTCATCAGCGAAGTGACTTTCTGCGGTGCGGGAGTGATCTTGTCAGGAGACTGAAATCTTCTGAGGAGGGCAGAACAGGATTCTACCAAGAAGGTCTCTGTGCGCAGGGATTTTGGAGATTCTTTGATTCTGCAGCCCAGTATATTTCTGATCTTCCTGATTTTGATCCTCCACTTGATGTCACTCCTGACTGAGAACCCTTTTTGGCATGCGTATTATAAAAGACCGTTAGGTCGTGTAGAACTTGACAGTTAGAATTTGGATAAGTAAAAGTAAGAGTTAAGTATAAGTGGGTCGCTCCCAGTCCTTTGGTTCTTTGGGTCTTTGATTTGGTTATCGCAACTACCAAAGCTGAGGGGTTGGTTTCTTGGTTTCTGATTTGGTCATTGCAATTACCATAGCCAAGGGTCTCGTATATTTGCGAGTGTATTGGTAGAGATAACCCCTTGAAGTTTGAAGCTAGATTAGTGAGCTACAAGATGCCTGATCTTAGCAAATTTGGAAATGTAGCTTTGGAACTTTGAAATTTGTGTTGGCCAACTTTTGGTTTGTATAGGTTTGGATATGCGAATTGCAATTTGTGTAGGCAGGTAATGAGGAGATATTTCTCCATTTGGTTTAGTTGAACGGTGCACGTACGAAAAATACCTTAAGCACCATTTTGATTATAATACTTGCATTTTCCGCAGTATTTTTGGCATACCTGTTTGTAAGCTCACATGGAAAAATGTGTTGCTTTTTTGGAAGGTACCATAGTGTGGGAAATATCTAAATAGGTTAGATTTAAAAAAAAACATATTTCTTCCTTGGTGATTTTGTATCCCCGGGGAATTAAAATATGACATAATACAAAACAAGGATACTTTGCTCTGCGCAGTTTTATGAATGAAGATATGCAGAACGATTTTGTTTGGTGTTCTGCTAGCCAAAGCTAGTGAATTGAGCGCATTCACTACTTCTTGGAGATACATCAGTCTGTTGGGCTGTTTATGCAATCTTTTGGAACACTATTGAGAAGCGTTTCTTGTAACTATGACTTACAACTAGTATTTGCAAATGGTTTGGTTCAAGTATAGTCTGTGAGCTGTTCTTTCTTTCTGTCCTGCGTATTGATTTGTAAGTCAACTGTGTGTTTAAATGTCTATGTGGTTTTCTCATTAGTGCAACTTCTGTAAGACGGCGCTATTTATGAAAAATGGCTAAAGCGCGCTGTATTGTGTCCTTTCTGTTTATGTCTAAAATGAGCTCAATATGTGTTTGTGGGTCTTCTGATGTTTTCAGTCTGTTAAGTAAAATGTTGGTTAATTAATATCAAGTAGAACCTTAGAAAAAATCCAGAAATGAACCGTGTGATGTGCTAAAATAGCTATATGTTGCTCTTTAGTTTATAGAATGAGCAATTGTGCACATATACCAAACTGCCGTTAAATGCTTAAAGGATAAAATTAGAAAACACATTCAATAGATATAAATAAGGCTCCAAAAACGAAATTATCTATTTTTGCAAAAGTAAATAAATTTACAGCGTTTTTCTTAGATCCATTGTATTAGATGTTCACAGGCAAACTTTTCAGCTGCAGTATATTTGATAGGAATGTTCATTCAGCCAGCACTTTCCCAGTTAAACACGGTTGGAATTTTGCATAATGGTCCTTTTAAATGAAAGTGGCGCAAAAATGTGACGCGTTTCAAGTTGGGCTTAGGCTTGTGAGTTAATGTGTCCAAAATGATAGGCAAGGGATGCAGCTTGCATTTTATATGTGGAATTATCACAAAAACGAATAAGTGGTTGTTTTTTTTTAAAGAAAATTATTTAACATGGAAAAATTATTTTAAAAAAAAATAAGTGCTTTTCAAAATCGTTTTTTAATATTTATAAAGCTTAATACTCATACTATGACCTCCTAGCATTAAAATTTGATTTGAGTTGTGTTGCATCACTAAAATGACAAGCACTCGTGTGTACAATTTTCCCTTGGCGCAGGCGCAAACAAGCTCATTTTTATAAAGTATAAGTTATTATTTCCAATGCCTGACTCATAGGTTATGTAATAGACATTCTGGTAATGCATATTATGCAAGAAAATTGTAGGATATTCGTTTTTTAATGCCTAAAATATCAAAGTCGAATTTGGGTAAAACACTGTTTAAACTGCATGTTCTTTCATTCAGAGTACTTTTTACAGTGTCTCAGGCTTCAGTAAATGCATACATTTAGGTTTGATATATATTTACAGGTTGTGCCTTCTTATGATTCAATGAGTCAATGTGCCAGTACAACGGCTTGTTTTAATATCAGGGTTGAGGTTCTAACTTCAGCTGGGCCTACTGAGAAGCTCATTAATTTAAGGTTGGTAAAATGTGTACCATTGCATAGGATTGCAACAAGCATTTATTCTAAAAACTGGTATGTGTGTTATTAAGTTTTGTGAATTATTCACAGTAAATGTAGTTTAATAATCTGGGAATAGAGATCATTTTTTTTTAGCGCCTAAAAAGGAGAAATTATTTTTCAAAATAGAGTAAATTATTGCAAGTTAGGAGGAATTAGAAAGGCCTTCTGGCTTTGACAAATTCAGAGTGGCAGAAGCTGGGGGCTAGGAGAGCTGCAGAGGCTGGCTCAAGTTACGCTGCAGAGATGCTATCTTTAGTTTTCCGTAAGTAGGCTGCCACGTTGACATTTATGACCTTTTAAATTAGGGCCTGGTCTCTGTGGACTGCAGAATGACCTTGCTACACGGGCCTCTAAAGATGGGGTTTCTGGTTTCTCCATAAGAACATCAATAAAACTAAAGAACTTAATTCCAAAGGGAAAATATAGAAAAAGGGTTTCTTTGAAAGTCCACACATTATGTTAAATGCTTTGCAGAACTGATACATTTGTGTCTCGCTCTAAAAAAAATAGAATGATGCCTGCTAGTTGCTTTTATTTGACAGGAAACAAAGTGTTGCATTAAGTCTTAGACAGAAAATAAGATGCAGCCCTTTTCTAAAATTTTGAAGGCTACATGCCTAAGTGTGAACGAATTGCCAATTAAGACTTATTTTTCACAGTGGAAATTGTAGGTGCCAAATTAATATGAAGTGTCAGTGTAACAATTTTTACTTTGAGAAAGGTAAAACTACGGTGGCTTGATGTTGCGAGGTAACTGACAAGAGGATAACAGTTAATTAATGGAAATGTATTTTTGTGTATTTGGTCCTATCATGAATTGTTCTTGCTGGTCCTGTATGTTAGAAGAGAGATAGTAAAGTTATATTTGACAGCAGATTTCCATTGCCTGGTGATCCACTGTCAAAAGGAGGGTAAGGATTTTAAACCGGACAAATTAAACAGGCCCAAATATTGGGTTTTGGGCTGCAGGTTTACAGTGCATAAAAGTACATGACATGGTGTTGTGTGTCACCGCTTATTTACATATGCTATTGTTTTGTCTATGCTTTTTGTGCTTGATATACAGCAAGTATATCTGATGGCTTGACGTTTTGTGCGTTTTTATTATTTATTTTTTATTTTTATGCATGTTTTTGTTCTCTTTGTTGCTGCTTTTGATACTATTACAAGGTTACCTGTGTTGTGAGGGGATGGAAATGGCGATGCCCATCGCTACGCAACAGTTGGTTGAACTTGTTCTGGTTACTAAATTCCACAGATAATGATATTTCATGCTGTGAACATGAGAGACAACACTTCACCAGTGCATGTCTATTTGGCTATAATGGTATTGAAGGAAAATAAAAGAGATATACAGGATCAAAGTGTGTCACCTGCAGTTAGTCACGTTACTGCCCCTTCCCTTAAAGGAACAGGCAGCCTTACATTTATGTATCCTTGATTGGACCTAAGGATGAAATTATAGATCTGTGACTCAAGGTGGCCTAATTTCTATATTACATTAGTTAATGATGTTCTGTTTCCTAAGTAGCATATGGCTTTTGTTCCTTAAAAGAAAACTAGGTTTTCATTTTTCCCTGAAGAAGGAACTGGAATATTACCTAGGATCACCGTATATGGTGTAGTCGCCAGCGGTAGAGTTAAAATTTGTGTAACTTTGGCCTTTTGTGTATCACCCGTACTCTTGGTGTTGTGTCACATGCCTGACTATCACCCAAGTAAATTCTTGTTCTTTCTATAGATTTTTTTTCTTTTGTTGCTTCTCCCCTGTCCGATGTCGCATCATGCTTAGTTATTGGGGATTTTAGTTGTGTCCTAGTTCCAATTCCCTTTTCCGTATTCCTTTCACCAGTCAGCCCATTTATTATTGTAGGTGTATTGTTCAGATACACACTTCCAGACTGCAGTGATGTACCAGGGACCCCCATATTATGTATAATTCCCTTTTGTATGACCAGACTGGTTTTCAAGAATTTTCCTTAGGCCTGCTTCAAAGTTTTCCAGCCTGACTGTCAGGGTAGCGATAGACTGGTTAACTTACTCAATATTATAGTAAGACAAGTTTTCCATAACAATAGGAGATATCTTACGTTTACCCGTTTGAACATGACGAATTTTCAATGTCTATTTTTTAATGTGGTTTTTACCCTTTTGTTCCTGCTGCTTTAATTTTTGGTGGGATCAGATGTGTTCTAATCATGCAAATATCAGGACCCTCTAGTTCTTGTCTTTTTGTTTGCATATTTGACTATTAGCCTGTGTATTGCATAGTGCACCTGATGTGAAAGTTTTCTACATGCCCATGATAATCTGTACCATGTGATTTCTCTATTGAGATGTTCTAGATAAGGAATTTAGGAACACCTAGATGTAATCATTGAAAAAAAAAATGTGTTTGCCCCATTAGACAATGCCACCATATGTGAAGACATCCATTTAGATAGAATTCTCGAGTAGTTATCTACCCTTAGATGATGGAGGCTCTCACACGGAAACCCAATTGAAAAGATTAGAGACACTGTTTTGCCTACTGCCTTTATATTTGTATTGCTTTTTGAGAATGACAGTGTGTTCTAGACCAAAATTGTCCCATGGCGTGTGGCCACTCCTTTGGAAGACCGCAGGCCACCTGTTTGCAGTCCCCTTGTTAAACAATGAACTGTTTAATGCATCACACTTGCTTCCTCAGAAGGCGTTCAACATCAGAAAAGAAGGAGGAGCTGGTTTTGCCACAGAACCAGAATTTCAGTGCAAAAGAGCGCCTGTCATGTGCTGGTAACCTCTGACAGTGTGCAGTCCCTTGAGCCCCTTGGCCTGAGTTTTTGGCCACACACCCCCCTCTTTTTCCTTTGCTCCAATGGAAGTGCACTGCACCGGCGGATCCAAGATTGACAAAAGGCACTACATTCTGGTGCCCATGAAAGAGCAGCTTGAGCGTCCTCTGACACCAAATGATGAGTGTTGGAGCCTGAGAATGGTCCCGGGTCTGCACAAGATGATCTGTGCCCATGACCAATGAAGAGCATATTACTTGTAGTGTCTGCCGCAGAGGAGAGACACTGGTGCACTGCCTTGAGACAGTGAGACTTTCGAGTGAGCTGTGGGTGTTTGCCAGGAGGGCACTCCAACTAAGCAGTACTTTTCTCATGAAAGGCTTGAATGAAGAGGCCCATGCGAAAGAAAACAACAAAAGAGATTTGATGGACAATAGAAGCCTGCCAGAGAGGCTTTTTGAACGGACTCTGGGCATAGTTGGTTGCACAAGAGGTTTCCGTGTGATTGTATAGACTAGGTGTTAGGAGACTGATTGTTTTGCTGGCATTGTTTTAAAGTACTATTCTGTTTAGTAAAAGCAGAATAAAGTCCATTTTCTGTGGAAAGAGTACCCCCTTTTCACCTTAGAGCATTGATGAGGGTCACCACTGTTTCACCTGAACATACGAGAATTACTGAAATGCATAGGAGCCCTAAAAATGTTACTAGATAATTTTGGGATTTGCTTTTTGCTTAGGGTTGTGAAAAATTAGTATTTCATTTGTAATAGTGGTCACTACTTTCTCCCGTTGTCTATATGTTCTTAATAACGTGTTTTCTAGTGTCTTTTTAAACATGACGTAGTCATTTATGGGTGGGATTGTTTTTCTCTATTCAATTGACTTCTGCACCCGCTTCCCCAACCTATGTCTTTTCCTACTACTGTTTCTTTGCACTCTTTCCACCCTTTTCCTGAACATGAGCAGGTTGAAAGATCAGAATTCGTAAGCAATTCTTTTGTACAGCTCCTGCATCAACACCAGTTAGTAGTGAACACCACTAATTGTTGGGTGTGTGATCTTATGCCACCTACTACAGATAGAGGTATTTCTTATTTTGTCCTGCCATATGTGGCCTTTTGTGCTTCTTCATGTTCAAGGAGACCTGTCCAGAGAGAGTTACCAAGTACTAGGATTTTGCTCCATCAGCAACATCTTGATGATCTGATGAATGTAAACCTGGAATCAGATTAGTATGAGTATAGTTATTGCCTATGTAAGGGCAAAAGGAGGGTCTGTGGTACTGTAAAATTCGGAACCACATTGGAGGCATGGCCCCACCATGCCTATTTTGGTGTCAACGAACAGCAAATGACAAAAGCGGTATGTACGAGTGTTTTCGTCATGTTTCACTGATGAATTCACCGTGTATACGATACTACATATTGTATCCGTGGGTTCCATTTTACAATAGTAGCCATTTTGTGGTTGCCCTCACATAGGCTGCGCTCTGAGGCCATGCCTAGGCCTAAAGGACACGTACACCTTCTGTGACTTCTCTGTGACCTGTGCAAACTGACTCCGCTGCCCGAGGTCAATCCTGTCCGGCTAGTTCCTATTACCCGCGGCCTAATGTTATTAGCATCAGGGCTCACACATCATAAAGTCCTTGTTCCCACACGATCTCTGACTAAGCTATTTCACACCTGACTCTGTTTCCTACTTTATGGCTTGTTTTACGAGCAGGAGGTGCCCGTGTTATTGGGGTCTGCTGATATCTGATGAGGGTTCTGAGCCTTGCTGGGTTAAATGATAGTGGGCTGAACGAGCTGAAATGTGGGATTGTCATCATAACTCTGTTCCCTCTTTGAAGCGAAAACATGTGAATGACCACTTGTAAAACAGGGGCGGTGTTGCCCAAAGCGTAATATTCTGTATAAAAGAGAAGATTGGTTTTTGTTCTGCAGACTGCCTCGTTCAGTTGCTAAGGCTTCTGTGTGACGTAGTCTCACTCAATTGAGTTTAATAAAGATGTCTTTTTCATATTTCAGCTTCTTTTGCCAAGTTCTTTGTTATATTACCATGAGAATGAAAATCAGCAGTACCTCAGTACTAGAACTGTATTTCTTCCGCCCCTTGCCGGTCGCAGAGACAAAAGGTTTGTCTCCATTGATCTGATCAAACCACACTATGTGGCCAATTCTCAACAGTAGGCCTTGTGCGCTCCAGGGTAGCCATCGCACTCCTCTCGCTACAGTTCAGGAAGTTCAGATGGAAGCTTTAATAACTACAGAAGATTCCCCTCTCCAAAGAGCAGCTATAAACAACAATGCAGTATTCCTTCTTCCTGTTGAAACAACTACAACTGTACAGTCAACGAGTACAGAAATCTCAATAAGAAAAATTCACGACAACTATGTGAATATATCACAGACTGAGTCATCTCCCAGTTCTACAAAACCTGCTGAGCTGCCAAAAATAGACCGGACGGCGTCTGGCTACTTCGTACATTATGACGACTTCTCATCGGATTCCAGTGAACCTGAGCTGTCACCATCGCCTCTCCCTTTCAAGCTACAAGTGTATGCCCTCTATCTTTGGCTGAAAAATACATACTTTCTTATTCCATGGATACATCTCTGGATTACAATTGGATTTCTTTTACATGGTCCTCTGGATTGGTTTGATAACTGTCTTTTTCCTGCTTCTAAATGGACATAATCTCCCAAAACGCACTGCAGTACAACTTGTGAACTTGGTTCTTAAACTGCATGCTTCATCGAAACCATGAACTAAGCGACCTGTCCCCGGTGAACATCAAAGCATTTCCAGTTCCGGAAGGAATAGTATGGGATAGGGTATCATATGATATGTATGGTCCTACTGAACTTTTGAAAATTCCATATTTGTTTTAAATTTCTTTAAATTATATTGTCACCTCTAGTACTTTCTCTGATGATTGGAACATTGAAATTGTGCACAATTTGCTTACAGAGCAATCAGCTGCCTTTTCTAGTAACAAATTATATGATGGTACATCTAACTTTGGCGACATATTCTGTTATCAACATTATGGTCACCATTTTTTACACAAAGCAAGTATTATACACGCTGTTTACAATTACACTCAATGAGAACATTGTCCAAAACCGCCAAAAGGTAGTTCAAAAACATTTGCCCAAAAGTGTATTTTTCTGGTTTTGACACATCAGACCCATCCTCTTACTATTATAGGCTTGCACCTACAACTGCAAAGCAAAATATGCTAACAAACACCAAGCTGATATACTCTGCTTTCTTTATTTACCAACAGTCTGTACAGGGTTTTCAACTTTTGGAAAGACTCTATAGAAACAAAATCTGTCTGGGGGACAAAAGATTGGCAGGTTCAGGGAACTGGTGCCTTATTCAAAGAATCCCAACAGGAAGCTGCTGAGAGACTGCGCAAGATCGAAAGGGTTAACTTAGAAAAGGCTTTGGCTGACAACGTTATGATCACATTATCATCCAGAATTTATTCACTGGGCAATATAGTATTGTTGGAAACAGCCCCACTCCCACTCCGCAGGGTGGTGGAGGGCCTTCCCGACACAATGGGGTAGCTTGGCTCGAGTGGTCAGGAAACAGGCGCAGTGCTAAGCATACAATATACCCATACAATAACCATGCGTGCATCCGTTCCAAAAACGACTCTACACCGTAAAAATTATGAAAATATGTTCTCTTTATCTTTTTCTCTCAGTTGCTGATTGGGAAAATAAATAACAATCACAATATACAAATTCTTAAATAGAGCAGGTCAAATAAATATTTGCTGTTTGCTGAAATAAATAGGGGTGATCATAAATAACAGGGCATAAATACAAGTGCAATATATACAGACAGTTAAATACTTTGAGGTAATAAATACTGTACCAATAAATACTGTACCAATAAATACTGTACACCAACAAGTCCTGTGGACCTATAAATACAGTGCAGCATTAAATAGATAAGAACTTAATAAATACAGTTTCCCCAATAAATAATTAGAAGTATACAGTGACACTCATGAATCAGATGACACTTCAATACTTAAGGGCTGATTTGGCCCAGGCACAGCTTGTAGGGTGTGGAAGGCTTGGGGGGGTTCTACTCCCTGGCTGAGGCAAAGGCTGAGGCCTAAACTGAGGTAGATCAAAGGGGGGAATTCCAATGCCCTGGCTTTCCTCTCCACACAACCTCTCTAGGTTAGTCCCAGTTCACCCCAGGCACAGTCAGGTGGGTTTCAGCACCTCCCTAGCCCCTTAGAGTAGTCTCTCAGGTCTCCACAGGGCCTTAGGCGCCCTCTACTCCACTTACTGCCCTTTTCTGATGTTCCGACGCCGCTGGAGTCGTGTCGACGCCGTGAGGCGGTTCCGGTTCGGTCTCGGCGGCCTCGGCACAGTGTCAGTTCTTTGTCGACGCCGGTAGGCGGTTCCGGTCCGATGTCGGTGGCCTCGGTTCGATCTCGACCTCCGATTCGATGGCGTCGGGCAGTCTCTTCACGATGTCGACTTCGGGCGGCTCCGGTCCGATGGCGCTCTCGGCTCCGATGACGTCGGCCGGCCTGGCCTCGCTGTCGACTTCCGGCGACTCCGGGGTGCGATCCTCACCCCCGACCTCCGGTGCTCCTCCTCTCAGGTTCCGGGCGACTCCGGAGTGCGATCCTCACTCCCGACCTCCGGTGCTCCTCTACCTCGGTCTCCGACGACTCCGGAGGGCGGACTTCACCCTTCCGATGACGCCGCTCACTCGACCTCGGTTCACCTCCTTCTCGACCCTTGGTATTCCTCTCGACCTCCGCCGGCGCCCTCTTACGACCTCAGGCGGCTCCGGGTACGACGTCTGCTACCTCAGTCAGCGCCGCTTCTCCACCTCGGGCTCCAGGTCTTCGGCTACTCGACGCCAGGCTCCAGGGAAACCAGTTCTCAGGTCAGAATCTTGCTGCTTTCTTGGTTCTAAGGCCTGTTCCTGCTGTCCAGGTCCTTAGGATGGTGTTCTTCTGTCTTCTTCCCACACAGGGCTATAGGCTGGGATCCATCAGTAGGGACAAGTATCAAGGGTGGGTTTATGGACCCCACTCCAGGCACAAGTTTCCACCCCTGCTGCTTCACTCCTTCCTCCTTCACTGTTGTGCTCCTCTCTCTTCACCAGTCAGGTGCCAACTGCCAGCTCCAACTGCCAGCTGCCTCTCTTATCCTCCCAACATTCTAAACCGCCTCCAACGGTCACAGGGTTCTGGAAGCTCCTGGAATGTTCTGGAAGGTGCTGGTAGGTTCCAGTGGATGCTGGTGATGTCATGGGAGGCCACCATTTTGTGCTTCAGGCCCTCAGACAGAAGTTTCAGGGGTAGCTAAAATGGCTCCCTGAATCTGTAGCAACACGAAAAAGTCTGGTGGTTCCCAAAAAGGAAAAATTCAAACAGGGTTTGAGGCAAAAGTGGGACAAAATAAATAATGATGAGGAGGGACCACCCAAAGGGCTGACAGGTCTAACACGCGTCCCCCCCAGCTGAAAGTGGGGAGAGCTACCCAACCCCTTGGGAGTTCTCATCACTAAGGCGGAAATACCTTGAGAGACCGTCTGCATTGGCGTGGTCCACTCCAGGCCGATGTTCCACCTGAAAGTCCATCCCCTGTAGGGAAATAGACCACCTCAACAACTTGGGGTTCTCCCCCTTCATTTGCATCAGCCAACGAAGGGGTCTGTGGTCGGTCTGAACTAGGAAGTGCGTTCCAAACAGGTATGGCCGCAACTTCTTCAGAGCCCATACCACTGCAAAGGCTTCACGCTCTATTGCACTCCACTTCTGTTCCCTGGGAAGTAGTCTCCGGGATAGGAAGACCACGGGTTGATCCAGACCCTCTTCGTTGAGTTGCGATAACACTGCCCCAATGCCATGTTCTGATGCATCTGTCTGGACAATGAACTCCTTGGAAAAGTCTGGGGCCCTTAAGACCGGGGCCTCGCACATGGCTTTCTTCAATTTCTCAAAGGCTTGCTGACAAGCCTCCGTCCAGACTACCCGTCGAGGTTGTTTCTTGGACGTGAGCTCCGTGAGAGGGGCTACGATGGTACCGTACCCCTTCACGAAGCGGCGATAGTATCCCGTGAGGCCCAAAAATGCTCGGACCTCAGTCTGTGTCTTGGGGGGTTCCCAGGCCATGATGGCCTCGATCTTCGCCTGGAGGGGTTGCACCGTTCCCCTACCCACCAAGTGTCCAAGGTACACTACCGACCCCTGCCCGATCTGGCACTTGCTGGCCTTGATCGTCAATCCAGCTTGTCTCAGGGCCTGGAGAACAGCTTGCAGGTGACGCAAGTGATCCTCCCAGCTGTTACTGAAGACGGCTATGTCATCCAGATAAGCAGCAGAGAAACTCTCCATTCCGGTGAGGATCTGGTTTACCAGGCGCTGAAACGTGGCAGGTGCGTTCTTGAGCCCAAAGGGCATCACACAGAACTGGTAGTGGCCATTGGGCGTGGAGAAGGCTGACCTTTCCCTTGCTCCATCAGTCAACGAGATCTGCCAGTACCCTGAAGTAAGGTCAAAGGTACTTAGATATTGGGCAGCTCCCAGCCGGTCAATCAATTCATCCGCCCTAGGGATCGGATGAGCATCAGTTTTTGTCACTGAATTCAGTCCCCGGTAGTCCACACAGAACCTCAGTTCTGGTTGGGCACCCGGTGGTGCAGCTTTCGGTACTAACACCACCGGACTAGACCAGGGGCTGCTAGAAGGTTCAATCACTCCTAGCTCCAGCATCTTAGTGACTTCACTATGAATGCTGGCCTTCACCTTGTCTGACATCCGGTAGATCTTGGACTTCACAGGTGGGCTGTCCCCTGTGTCCACGTCATGGACGCACAGGTGAGTCCTACCCGGGACAAGGGAGAACAACGAAGAGTACTGCCCCAGGACCTGGCGACAGTCCTCCTGCTGTTCAGGAGTTAGAGATGGGGAGAGAATCACTCCCTCCACCGACCCATCCTTTTCTTGAGACGCAAACAGATCAGGGAGAGGCTCGCTTTCCACGTCCTCTCCTCCGTCAGTCACCATCATCAAGATGACTTCGGGCCTCTCGTGGTGGGGTTTGAGGCGGTTGGCATGCAGCACCCGCAGGGGCTGACGAGGGGTCTTCAGGTCCACCAAGTAGGTAGCCTTACCCTTCTTCTCCAACACCTCAAAGGGTCCTGACCAGCGATCCTGGAGGGCACTAAGCTCTCCGGGTTCGATCACCCACACCTTCTGGCCAGGCTCCAACTCCACCGGGTGAGCGTTGTGGTCATACCACGCCTTCATCACTGCTTGGCTGGCTTCCAGGTTGTCAGAAGCTTGCTTCCACAACTTAGCCATTTGGCTCCGGAAGGCCAGCATGTAGCTCACCACATCCTGGGGGAGCTTTCTGGGAGTTCTTTCCCATCCGTCTCTCACCAGGTTAAGAGGTCCACGTACAGGGTGCCCATACAGAAGCTCGAAGGGGCTGAAGCCCACTCCCTTCTGTGGCACTTCCCTGTAAGAAAAAAGTAAACAGGGTAGGAGGACGTCCCATTTCCTCCGCAGGCTTTCAGGCAGACTTCTGATCATGCCCTTCAAGGTTTTGTTAAACCTCTCCACCATACCATTGGTCTGGGGGTGGTAAGGAGTTGTGAACCGGTATGTCACTCCACACTCCTTCCACATTGCCCGCATATACGCTGACATGAAGTTGGTCCCCCTGTCGGACACAACTTCCTTGGGAAAACCCACTCGGGTAAAGATTCCCATCAGGGCCCTAGCCACAACAGGTGCTGTTATGGTCCTCAGAGGTATTGCCTCTGGGTACCGTGTGGCATGATCCACCAGAACCAGGATAAACCTGTGACCAGCTGTAGTTGGTGGATCTAATGGACCCACAATGTCGATGCCCACCCTTTCAAAGGGGGTGCTAACGACAGGAAGTGGTTCCAGGGGAGCTTTCAGCTTCACCCCTGTTTTCCCACTGGCTTGGCAAGACACACATGTCCGGCAGTAGGTATCGGACGACACTTTCATCTGAGGCCAATAAAAGTGTGGGACAAGACGGGCGAAGGTCTTGTCTTGCCCCAGGTGTCCTGCCAAGGGGATCTCGTGAGCCAACTCTAAAAGGAAGGCTCGATAACGTTGAGGGACTACCAAGGCTCGTGACGATCCATGTAGGGGTGCCTTGGGTTCACTGTAGAGGAGGCCATCCTCCCAGTAAACACTGTAGTTCCCTTCAACGTTCCCTGCTGCCTGGGCTTCGGCCTGTCGCCTCAGCCCCTCAAGGGTAGGGCACTCCCTCTGGCCCTGGCAGAATTCCTCCCTGGACGGGCCTCCCTCCACGTGCCACTCTGCCGGGATGGGTAGGTCCTCCAGGTTGGTAACGTCCCCCTCCGCAGACTCCTGGTCCACCACCTCCGGTGGCCTATCCGTCCTACGGGGTGGAGACGCCGAGGCAGGCTCCTCCTGTCCTCGGTTCTTCCCTTGACTGGCAGCCGGCTGGGCCTTTGTTCCAGGCTCCAGCCGAAATGAACTCCCTCTTCGGGTAGTCACGGACCTTGTGCTAACACAGGCCCAGTCAGGTGTACCCAGCATCTCGGTGTGAGTCCGGTATTCCACCTCCTTCCAAGCGTTGTGCTCCATGTCATTGCCCAGCAGACAATCGACTGGCACGGCAGGGCTTACGGCAACTCGAAGTGAACCTGCAACCCCCCCCCATTCAAAGGGAACCTCAGCCACGGGATAGTGGCCGGTTCTGCCGTCAGCCATCGCGGCTGGGTGGAGTACATCGGGAATGACTTGCTCTGGAGACACCAGTTGGCTACGTACCATAGTCATACTGGCTCCTGTGTCTCTCAGAGCCTCCCCTCTTTGGCCATTGATGGTGATCCACTGCCCATACTTTGCAGTATTTGCGGGCACCTGGATCTTAGGAACCATCTCCCGTTCTCCCAGGGACACTAAAGTGACACCCGCCCACTCCCTTCCCTTAGTTAAGGGCATCTCCTCCCCGAGCACTACACTAGCTACTCCGGGGGGCTTTCCTCCAGTGGGAGGGGGTGATCGTTTCTGACACTTCGGATCTCCTTTATAGTGTCCAACGCCACCGCACTCATAGCAATGGACAACCCTTGGCTGCTGACTCTGGCCAGGATTAGGGTTTCTGGGTGGGTTAGCCTTAGAGGTGAATCCTGTTCCCTTCCCTTGGAAGTTATTTTGGGGGCCTTTGGAGAACTCCTTTTTCTTTTCCCCTCCTTCTTTCTTCTGGGGGGCGCCCTGTCCGGCCTTTTGAGTATCCCCTCCAGTCCCCCTTGTGGACACCCGGGTACTAGCCCAAATGTCCGCCTCCTCAGCAAGCTTCCGGGGACTGGTCAGCTTGCTATCCACCAGGTGTTGCCGCAGTTCAGGGAAACATTTCTCGAGTAGGTGTTCCTTCAACACTAGGTCAAACAGCTCCTCGTAGTTCCTTACTTCACTGCCCTGAATCCAACCTTCCAGTGCCTTCTTTGCATAGTCCAGGAAGTCCACCCAATTCTGTGTGCCCAGTTTGTGACTACCCCTGAACTTCTGTCTGTACTTTTCCGGAGTAAGTCCAAACTTCCTGATGAGCGCCAGTTTCATGGTGGGGTAGTGGGTTTGCTCATCCTCTTCGAGGGCCAATAAAGCATCCCTACCAGCTGGAGGCATGTATTTATACAGTCCCCCTCCCCAATACTTCGCTGGAACCCCATGGGCCCTCAATGAGACCTCATAGGCTGCTAGCCACTTGGCGATGTCGTCACCTGCCCCATAGCTCGCTACAATGTCCTTTGGCAGGTAAGGTTTGGATTCCCTGGTGGACTCTTGGTTTTGGCTGCCACCATTGGGAACAGGTTGTGCCCCGATTCGCAAAATCTGAAGATCTATTTCTTTCAGGCGCAATTCATGGGCCACCCTCTGCTCCTCCTTTTCCTTCTCCAGCTTTGCTAAGTCCCATGTGAGCTGTCTTTTCTCCCTCCGGTCTGCTAACTCCACTTCAGACAAGCCCCCGCTAGAGGCACGGCTGCCCCCCCTAGAAAGTGTCCTGGGCCCTGCGGACAGGTTCCCCACCTCAGGTTGGTACATCTCAGCCCCCTCGGGGTCAGGCTCTCCATCCCTGTCTTCTTCCTCAGCCTTGCTTTCCCTGCGTGCCTCCCCCCAAGCCCTTAAGCTGGTTTGAAGTGCACCCTTCTTTGCTCCTGGGGGACAGTACACCCCCTCTCGCTGGCAAAACTCCCTGAGTTGGGCCACAGTGTACGTGTCTAGATTTTCAAGAACAAACTCCATCTTGCCCACTCAGGTTAGAGGACAGGTTTTGTGCAGTAACAATGCAGGGGGGTACCTTTAGTAATACCTCCTCCCACCACCAGAGTAAATTTGGAAAAAACAAAAACCCACAATTTGGAAGGCCGCTGTGAGAAAACTCCCGGTGTAGGCCTATGGACTACCCACAGTTATTGTTGAGTATATGTAGGCACAGCTCTATCCCACCACTGAACACCAATTTATGTTGGAAACAGCCCCACTCCCACTCCGCAGGGTGGTGGAGGGCCTTCCCGACACAATGGGGTAGCTTGGCTCGAGTGGTCAGGAAACAGGCGCAGTGCTAAGCATACAATATACCCATACAATAACCATGCGTGCATCCGTTCCAAAAACGACTCTACACCGTAAAAATTATGAAAATATGTTCTCTTTATCTTTTTCTCTCAGTTGCTGATTGGGAAAATAAATAACAATCACAATATACAAATTCTTAAATAGAGCAGGTCAAATAAATATTTGCTGTTTGCTGAAATAAATAGGGGTGATCATAAATAACAGGGCATAAATACAAGTGCAATATATACAGACAGTTAAATACTTTGAGGTAATAAATACTGTACCAATAAATACTGTACCAATAAATACTGTACACCAACAAGTCCTGTGGACCTATAAATACAGTGCAGCATTAAATAGATAAGAACTTAATAAATACAGTTTCCCCAATAAATAATTAGAAGTATACAGTGACACTCATGAATCAGATGACACTTCAATACTTAAGGGCTGATTTGGCCCAGGCACAGCTTGTAGGGTGTGGAAGGCTTGGGGGGGTTCTACTCCCTGGCTGAGGCAAAGGCTGAGGCCTAAACTGAGGTAGATCAAAGGGGGGAATTCCAATGCCCTGGCTTTCCTCTCCACACAACCTCTCTAGGTTAGTCCCAGTTCACCCCAGGCACAGTCAGGTGGGTTTCAGCACCTCCCTAGCCCCTTAGAGTAGTCTCTCAGGTCTCCACAGGGCCTTAGGCGCCCTCTACTCCACTTACTGCCCTTTTCTGATGTTCCGACGCCGCTGGAGTCGTGTCGACGCCGTGAGGCGGTTCCGGTTCGGTCTCGGCGGCCTCGGCACAGTGTCAGTTCTTTGTCGACGCCGGTAGGCGGTTCCGGTCCGATGTCGGTGGCCTCGGTTCGATCTCGACCTCCGATTCGATGGCGTCGGGCAGTCTCTTCACGATGTCGACTTCGGGCGGCTCCGGTCCGATGGCGCTCTCGGCTCCGATGACGTCGGCCGGCCTGGCCTCGCTGTCGACTTCCGGCGACTCCGGGGTGCGATCCTCACCCCCGACCTCCGGTGCTCCTCCTCTCAGGTTCCGGGCGACTCCGGAGTGCGATCCTCACTCCCGACCTCCGGTGCTCCTCTACCTCGGTCTCCGACGACTCCGGAGGGCGGACTTCACCCTTCCGATGACGCCGCTCACTCGACCTCGGTTCACCTCCTTCTCGACCCTTGGTATTCCTCTCGACCTCCGCCGGCGCCCTCTTACGACCTCAGGCGGCTCCGGGTACGACGTCTGCTACCTCAGTCAGCGCCGCTTCTCCACCTCGGGCTCCAGGTCTTCGGCTACTCGACGCCAGGCTCCAGGGAAACCAGTTCTCAGGTCAGAATCTTGCTGCTTTCTTGGTTCTAAGGCCTGTTCCTGCTGTCCAGGTCCTTAGGATGGTGTTCTTCTGTCTTCTTCCCACACAGGGCTATAGGCTGGGATCCATCAGTAGGGACAAGTATCAAGGGTGGGTTTATGGACCCCACTCCAGGCACAAGTTTCCACCCCTGCTGCTTCACTCCTTCCTCCTTCACTGTTGTGCTCCTCTCTCTTCACCAGTCAGGTGCCAACTGCCAGCTCCAACTGCCAGCTGCCTCTCTTATCCTCCCAACATTCTAAACCGCCTCCAACGGTCACAGGGTTCTGGAAGCTCCTGGAATGTTCTGGAAGGTGCTGGTAGGTTCCAGTGGATGCTGGTGATGTCATGGGAGGCCACCATTTTGTGCTTCAGGCCCTCAGACAGAAGTTTCAGGGGTAGCTAAAATGGCTCCCTGAATCTGTAGCAACACGAAAAAGTCTGGTGGTTCCCAAAAAGGAAAAATTCAAACAGGGTTTGAGGCAAAAGTGGGACAAAATAAATAATGATGAGGAGGGACCACCCAAAGGGCTGACAGGTCTAACAAGTATCTTCTGCAATTGACATAATACAGCATGATATATCTATTTTACAGCGCGGACAATCACGACGACGGTCCATTGTAATGATCAGCTGGACCTTGCAAACATTATGTTCTGGTCACGTGCTGTGGCGTTAAATAATACAAATTTGTTCTCTGCATATGACCAGACGGAAAGACTGATAGTAATGGCACGTCGAGATGCAAAATATGCCATGTCGCACTTGAAAAATTAGACCAATTACCTCTTACCGTGGCTAAGACAACCATTAGTGGCAGTACTCCCTGGACCTTAGCGCCATGAAACCGTATGTGTACGTGCGCTCTATAAATACTCTTTACATAACATAACACCATCCACAGACTGGAAAATCCATGGTTACATCACCCTACCGGTCACGACTTTCCAATTCCAACATTGTCTAAAATACTAACTGGTAGGCAAAATGAAACCACAGAAGTGATATTCACATATAGCACAATTTGGAGGCTTTTAGAAGAAAGCATAAAGCAGTTTGACTTATGGCGAATTAGAACAATACTACTTAAACCACACTTATGCAGGGCTCGAAAAATCTGAAAAATTGTACTAGTCCTGCAGGTCTAGTCCCTTGGAAAATCCCCTCGACCTCACTGCAACCTACTTGACCTCCGTCTCTGAAAACGAAGCAAAAGTGACAAGAGAACAAGATTTAAAGGCATCTTTATTGCTCATTCCCTTTGTGAGCAATAAAAATGCCTTTAAATCTTGTTATCTTGTCCCTTTTGCTCCGTTTTCAAAGACAGAGGACAAAAGTTAGTTTGTCTTGCTACTCACCAGAAAGGGCAAGTAGGTCCTAAAAATAGCTCGTCCTCATCAATTCTCCCTCGCAAATGCGAGCGGGCGAGTGGATTTGTCGAGCTCTGTTATGGCAAGCATATCACCTAGAAAATACAGTTATGCGATACTGAGCGATACCAAATCCAAAGAAAGTACTCAAACATAGGAACATTTGTAAAACCAATTCAAAGAGGCCTTGATCTCAACCACCCTAAATCATCAGCCCTGACAAACCACACGATAACACCAATGATCCCATTTCCATTTGCTCATGGAATGTAAGGGGAACTAGCTCCATAAAACCAAAACTGGAAAAGTCACTTGACAAAACATGACAAAATATGTCAGATACACCAATTAGGTTTGTCCTAGTCAATGATGTTACCTTCTGACTTAGTCTTTCAAATACAAATCTACTGCAGGAGTACACTTATAAAGCCTTTCCATGGCCTAATGTGATGCACCTAAAGACTCACAGGGTATCAACAGAGGCCAACAGCCTGGTACAGTCCATGTCCAGTTGCCACTGCTCAGTTTAGCAGATGAAGAAAAAGCTCTTGTAGTTTGCTGCATTCCTGTGGCTTGAACATGCCAGCTTTATGACTCTTGGAGTCCACTTCTTCGTTCTGGGTACAAGAGGGAGCAGGTTCACTCTTTCAGGGCTCTTCTAAGGTCAGACAGCAGGTGAAGTCCTCTGTTCTTCCTTATATCCAGAAGTGTTCCGACGTGGATGCCTAGAGATGCCACATTTAGGCCTGGCACAAGGTAGTGGGTGGAAACGACTCATATCCAAACCAATGGGATAAAAGTACCTGATGCCAACTCTATCCACTTTGGGATTTTTCATGATGATGAAAGTCTTTGGCCACACTAACCTTGGGTACTGAACGATGAAGGTGTGTGTAGGAAGTGTACTACAGTAATCCTCGTGTTCTCCCTCATGTAACACTAAAATCCAATTTGAGACAGCCACTATACCTCCAATTAGCCCAGAAGCAGAAGTGTGGTATGACAAAGCTGGGTGCTTCAGAAACCAGACAGTATATACACAAGAATTGTCTAGGCATCCTGTTCTCTACCTTTCAAGTCCCTCCCAACTGTTATATGTAAACCCAGCAGACCTGTCAAGCAGGCTTTAACAGGCAAGCAGGATTTGACACTGTAATGCCAAGTTCAAGTTATAACCATAACAATTTCACAGTTAAAACGATAAAGTATCACAATTTATAACACCATCAAATAAGAACGTGCTTAAATGAAAGTGCAATCATTCATTCTACCCTAAGAATTACATTTGTACTAATACAACATATCTTATAAGCAGCTTAAATAGTGCTGTATTTGTGCAAGTATGCAAACCAATGAAAACTTGCGTTCAACCTGCAAATTCAACCCTAGATGGGGTTCAATGACAATGTAATTTTTACAACCAAACTAGTGCAAATTAGTATTGTTTCAATGAACTAGCCATGGTAAACTAGAGATCAGTCGGCAAAGTTCAACCCTGGGCAGTTAATTCTTGTGGAGTCTATCCCTTCGCTCGTTACCAGTTGTTATGTTAATACAGGACTGGACCAGGGTTTTTCAACTGGGGCCATTGTCAGAAATCTAGCAAGTTTACAATATAACAGTGGGTCCCCTGGATTGAGGCATGCTAATATTGATTCCCTACACCTACTGATGCCTCTATCGTTGAAGTTTCTCTTTGGTAATAGTGAGCTAAGCTTACGCAGTTTAGGACATTTGCAGATCAAATGAATGAAGCCCTAATCTTTTCCTTTGCAGAGTCTACATGAAGTGGAACCGAAATTTCCAAGTTGGTTGATTTGATGGTGCTAGTATATCACCCAAACGCATGATCATAAGTCTGTGCTTTACACCGAACAAGGCAACTGAAAACAGTTCTGGCTTCCACACATAGAACTGGTAGTAAAGGTTGTCCCTCTGTTTTAACCGGATTAATAAGGATGGCGATTTGATAGCCTGCTCTAGAAGATATGTATCGTTATTTCTGTCACTAGTCGTTGCCAAGGTATTCAAGTTCTTTTTTACGTTAATATTTTTTTTAGTTGCAACTAAATATGGCTGCACATATTTCTCCTGGGCGTGAAAGACGTTTGAGTACCACATTGCCCACATGCGCCCATTGATAAAACCATGAAGCGGAGAACACAGATGCTCAGATAGACTGCTGTGATGTAACTTAATGAACAGCCCCTGTGGGCAGACTGTAAAAATAATATGATGAATATGTCCTGTGATAACTGTGCAGTGTTGAAATAAAAATAAATTTAAAAAAGGTCTGTGCTCTATATGTGCATGAAAGGGAATACCTGATAGGGTGCTTGTGTCAGTGTGTCATAATATTGAATTCTCATCCATGTGTGTGATCAGGAGCTGAATTTGATATTGTCTTCTAGACCAGACTGAAGCTACACAGCCATGTTAGTCACCCTTTTAAAGGCGTCGTACGGAGAACTCGAGGCCCATAGTTAAGTGAAACTCAATTGTTTAGTGGAGACGTTTGAATATTTAGAATAATCCAACCGCTGATCTCTTTGAAGAGTTGACCATAAAGCGCCATTCAGTGTAGTATCTTGATCTCGACTGATCTTTTATCAGCATTTATTGTTAATTTTCTGGCCAGATTTTGCTTAATAAGCCCAAACTCAGGCCGGATTTGTGCTGGCGATGAACACTGAGGTAGGTTAAATGCTCGCCTGAAAAGGTTAATCTGCATTTTATACAATACTGCTGTATCTGGCCCTCTCATGGCCACACTAGCATATGAGATAGCTGGAAGTAGCATGACAGAGATGAATGCCTGGTAAGAATGGTAAAGGCATGGATTAGTGCAATCCCCTTTTTCATTACATATTGTTTATGCTAGCAGTTTCCTCTGGAATCTGGCTTCAAACCCAAGTATTTATAATTGTTTACTGCCTTCAGATGAATATTATTTAAAACTATCGAGGCAGCCTTACTTCGGTAGAGTGCAGACGGGCATGGTTTCTCTAACGTTCACCTTCACCTTCAGATGGTTAGTTCTAACGTACAATGCCAGGACGTTAACTGATCTTTGTAGGCCCACTTTAGTTGAGACGAAAAGCACAATGTCATCTGCATATGATAGATGAGTGAGATAAAGCCGTTCTTAAGCCTGTTACATAATAAAGCCCTGTTTAAACACTCAACGTTTGCTTCAAATTCTATGAAGCAGAGGTGTAACTTTTTCCTGCCTGCTTACACTGGTCGATCATAAAGGCAGTTGCTAAAATATTTGTAGTTGTGCCTACGTCTTTCCTAAAACCGGTCTGGTTCAGTGGAATCACACTGTTTAGATTTGACCAGTCTGTTAAGTCAGCTAATAGCAAGGACGCGTAGTGTTTAGCTTCTGAACCTAAGAGGGCTATAAGGCTATAATTGGCTGGGTTTGCCCCATCACCTCCTTTAAATACTGGGTTTATGATGGAGCCTCACCAGCTCTCAGGGACAAAGCCACTAAGATGAACTTCCTTAAATAGCATAGCCAATATTACTGACCAAAATTCAACGTCTTTTTAAAACAAGGCCTGTGGTAAGCCATTTGGCCCTGGCGCACCTTCACGGCAGCCAGTAAGCAGGACTTTTTTGTTGTTGTATAAGTTAGGTGTCTCCACAGGCTGCAGTTCCACTGTCAGTTTACCTGCCGGAACCAGAGTGGTGGATTTGTCATCATTGGTTAGAGATGCAATTTTAGTTACTAGCATCTTTCCCAGTTGATTGCGCTCTCAGAATGTTCAGCTCCGGAAGGACGTTGATTTAATCACAAATTTATTTCCAAGGTGGCCCACCCATGATTGCTCTAGGATGTATGAATTATTCATAATTTTTTCCTTGTGTGATGAGGCTATTTGTGGTTTCCCAAAATGTCCCAGGGTTACTCTGCGTTTCTTTTCTTCGCCAGACTGGTGGGCCTGGTATCACTGAAGAGACTTGCGTCAATAAGGCAGCAGCGAAGCTTAACAAAGCTTCTGTTTGATGTTACCTGGTGTTGATGCTGTGAATCATTAAGTCTTTACCCCGAGATGCAAGGCCTACTATAGATTCACTGGACCATCGCAATCCCTTTAAATTAGTTGTATTTGTCGCACCAGTTTCTACGGAGGCCGGTGCGCATGTATGTGGTATTAGATCTAACGATAGGAAATGGCATGAATGATCACTATCCGTTTTGTATTTTATTGAGAAGTGCTAAACCAGTGGAATCAACAGCAGAGACAATAATATAATCAATGGCTGATCGAGAGTTAGGACCATAGTAGGTGTAATTTGAAGGAGTGTCCTCTACAAATCTTCCACTCAGGATCCTCATTCCAAGAAATTACAGGATCATGACAAATGTTTCCCCTTTGAGGTCTCGATGTTTGGCTGTTGAATTTGCTAAAGTCGAAACATTCCAATATGTGTTATCAACATTGAGCATGTCGTCGTTCTGAGGTATGGATTAGATTCGAGTTAAAATTCCCAATAAGTATTGTGTCCCAAGCTGGGTTTCCTTGCTTGTAGCTAATTAAAGTAGATGCTATTTATTCTAGAAGCACTTTTTTCTTGGCTGAATTTGGGTGAACATAAATGTTAAATAAAAGAACCAGAGGTCTCCTGGCTTGGACCCAATCACTAAGTTTGATTATTTGGAGGCCAGGGTCTACATGGGGTAATGCTTCAAAGTGATGTTTAGATTAAGGGATAAGTAGACAGCTAGGCCCCTTTTCTGTCTTCCATAGTGTTTAGATTTTGAGGCCGTGATTTATTGTTGAGTTAAACCTTCTACTGACCACATTTCTTGAAGCGCAAATATATCAAAATGTGCACAGTTCTGCAGGAAAGAGCCATCTTGGAACAGTGTTTTAGCCCCCCGCTATGTTCCAAGATAGAAAATGCAGGCCCATACGATCTGGTCCTAGTACATTCGAGTGACGAGTTCATGCGTACTATGAGGCGTTTAGAACTGCGGGGATCCGGTCCCATTGGCTTGCTAGGCAAGTTCTTCTGCCTTAATCCCTCTGTTTCGCCGATGGAATCGTTGCTTGCACCTCGCAGTACTGAATGAACAGGGGTTGCAAAGGAAACGGGTACCCAGAGGGCCGATAACTTTTAAGTGTTATACCCCAGCTTTCAAATACATTAAAAGAGGTTAGGAGCAATGATGCTATTTCTGGGGATCTCGAAGTTGTTAAAGTGAGTTCTGGGCATGAAGAATTATCATGTGCCAGAAAACATGTCTTTCAACCCTGGAGTCTCTCCAAGCAGACTTTTAATATTTACTCTATCGGGGATATCCTGTTGCCCTTGGGTAATGTACTCTGGCTTGAATACAAGTTTATTGTCCCTACTCTCCTCATAGAAGGAATTTTTCAGAGAACAAGAGGATTTTATAGTATTTCGAGATAATGTTTTTACTGATCTGGTAGCGAATAATTTTTTGGCCACCCACTTTGACTTACCGGACCTGTTGTGCTTCCGATAAGGTGGCAATCTTTTAAGATGTTTAGTTTGTCCACTGACTGTACTGCGGCTTTTAACAAGATCGTTCGATCGTACCCATTGGTTTCAGTGGACATTCCATATGGCTTCACAGTACGTGGGTTTGCAGTGTCTAGAGGCAAAGGGTTCGCTTTGCCACTTATTTGGAGGACAGCTATGCAGAGTCAACCAGTTGAATGGAAGTTACTTGGCACTGCGTCCAGATTAGGTATGTTGTCAAGTTTATGGAGAATTGTAGCCTTTTCTGGTTTATTGCCCTGATTTATATGTCCTCCATTTAGTTTACCCCTACATTTCTCTCCCTTAGCCAGTTGTCCATTTTGCCGGTATTGGTGATGTGTGTTTTTAGATCCTTAGATTGCATTCATTTATTTTTTGGTTATTATCTTGTGATAATTGATTTTCTTGCTTCATATTTACTTGGCTTTTAGAGATTTCAGTTAACGAGGCGTTATGTCAAGGGTATATTGTGAAGCAGTGTCTGAATTTGATATGGCATCCAATTGACAGACAGATGCGTTGATAGGGACACTGCCTGCACATTCTGTTTTATTTATCGTGCATATGGGGTATTCTTTTAGGCGCCTCTTCCTTCAGCTGATGGTTTTTATAGCTCGCCTTCCTTGCTCGTTTTCGCTGCCTTTTGGTTGGTTTAGGGGATGGGAAAACGTTCTTAATCACTGTGTGGTATTGCATCGGGTTTGGAATTTGGGACTGGGATTTCTTTAGTTCACCATTATTCATGTATATTAACTAATTGCGTAGGCCTTCAGGAGGTTCAGGTTCTACCTATAGCCCTTCCCCACTTTTAAACCTAGTTTGGGTTTGACTGGCCATAACTGGCTCACTTCTTAAAGCTGTTCTTTCTGCTGTCAAAATACTGGCTAAAACTTTGGGAATGGTGGACAATTTATCTATTATTGGACCGTATGTACATTTGTTGGCGATGGCGAAAATGTGGTTGTATCCTTGAGATTAGGGCTGTTAGAGTTTCCAATTTAAGTTAATGCCAGAAGTATGTGAGTCCATCAGGTTCTCAAGATCAATCAGCACGTCTAGTTTATCTGACTCGAAGTTTAAAATTCCAATAGCGTTCTTAACAGAGGTTCATTCCCCTCAGCATGGGGCGCTGTGTGTTTGTTCCCCTGTGGTTGTTGGAACCCCGCTCCCCATTGTCGATGAAATGATGTGGGGAGTCTGGATATTAGGCCATCCATTTGAGGTAGCACTTTCCATGCCTCCAGGGCAACCTTGAAATGCATGAGTGGATATTCTTGAATTTAAATGAGCTTTCAATAGCCTCTTTTGGCCAGGACTTAGGGCTATATGTTAATCACAAATATTGCTGCGTTAATATTTTTAAAAGATAGTGAGTTGTATTTTGGCATCTTTCTTTGTATACCGTTTTTTCTTGCTTTACTCCGGGTTTATTTATTGTGCCTGTGCATGGGGGACTCTGGCTATAATTGTCATCTAGACTTAGTGTTCTAACGTCCAGAGCCTGCATGTGGTCCATATTATTTGAGAATGAAATTGAACGAGACCATAAACCATGCAGCCCAACTTTTTCATCAACAATACATGGCTAGCGTAACTTCCAATTTCTTGAATTGAGGAATCAACGGTGGTTACGCAAGGGGTAGATTGCAGTCTGTTCGAGGCATGGACTTGTGTTACTGCCTGAAAGGCTTTTAGTTTAGAATCTAACACTAGAGTGGGAGTCTTTCCCAAGATACTGGCTGGTGTATGCATTGACTGTTGTAGTAAACTTACTTGGGGTACCGTCATTAAAGCCAATTCCTCTGGTAAGCAAAATGAGTGAATTTAAATTCCTTTCTCCGATATTTGAGGAATTAAAGGGCATGGTAACCCTGACGTTTCCTAAAGTGTTGCATAAATTGCAGCCGTGGGATCCTGTAGAAATGAAAAATGTTGATTGTACTTTATTTTCCCAAAGTAGGTCACTATTGAGACTGGGAGGGGACTCAGTGGCCAAACTTCCGTCAAGGGATTTAGTTGATTTACTCTCTTGGTTAGTGTCCCTCAGCTTCCAGGTTTGTAGACTGGTGGTTACTGTGACTTTCTCGATCTCATCTTTATGGGAGAGACAAGAAGTGCTCTTCTCAGTTTGCCGTACCTTTGGGCCTTGTATTTTAGTCTTTTACGGCTTGGTTTGTTTTGGTAAAATGTAAAATTTTAGACCTGGATTTTGATGCTCCTTGATGAGCAGTCTACCGCCGCCTTCTCACCAGCTCCCTACGTACAGCTGAATGGACCTGGTGGGTTAAGATAGAAAGGGCACAGGCACGGTTGACCTCCCAGATTGCCTTAAGATCAACACACTTCAGGAGTTAGCGGTTAGTTCTTTGAGTGCAACTGGATACAACTATTCTTACTATTTGAGTTTTTCTTGATGGCTCCTGTGACTTTATATTCCCAAACTAGGGACCCGACCGCAAGCCGCATATCGACCTAGCAGCTTTAGCGGGCTCAGAGCTCAACCAAAACAGCAGAGCCTCATCCTACTTCACCCTCCGACAAACCCACCACTCAACGACTGCCAGTAAAACACCCTCGGGTCCTGTCCTTTCTTCTTCTCCTGGGCCTTTGCTCTCAGCAGCGAGGTGGGAAGGGTGGGCGGGACGAGCTGAAGCACATCAGGAGTCAGAATAAAGTTTTTCGGCACCTTGACATCCATCACGTGACACCAGACTGTTCTGGTTGTTCTTTAGATGTGCCGAGTTTAGCCGGGATTTATAGCAGCAGAGCGGAGCTGCCAGAATGATCCCCGGGACTGTCACCAATGCTGGCACTGCTCGATAGGCCGCTCAACTCTGACACCACGCATGCAACAATGTTCGCCACCGCCCTTCACATGACTGAACAGCAAGTACCGCCTCCTGGTATAACAATGCAGAAGAGGAAGCAAAGCGGACACAGTACTGTCAAAAAGAGGCCCACTGTGATTGGAGATTATCTGGCTGAGTGCGCAAAGGTAGGGCCCTGCCAGATGTAAACTAACATTTGCCTGGGACTGGGAAGGACTCTTCGAAGTTAATCCAGTTCCTGGACCTAAACTCACTGATCATAATGTCAAGGGAACAACACCACCTCCCCACACCCAGGTCTTTGTTCTCGGCTCTTGGAGCGGTTTTCACACCTCATCAGAGCTGGAGGGCTGCTCCTGGAAGCTAATGCAAATTAACTTCCAGGAGCTCAGGCAGGGAAAAAGTCACTGTGCAAAAGTTACTTTTCCTTAATATTAGTTACAAAAATCCGACTTCACCATTGAATTGGATTTGAATAACAATTCCCGAGATACAGTATTAGGATTTTTTTTATCTGTACTCTGGCTTTCTACATACAACAGCCACGCCTGCCACAGTGAAAAAAACGTTTTGGGTGCATGTCAACTTTACATTTCTACTTGTACTACTTTTAAATACCAACCACACTAAATTGTAACTAATTCATATTAAAAATTTAAGGTTTTGACCAGTAAAAAAAGGTTTATTTTGACAGGTTGAGCTGCAGTGTTTACACTGCTAGTCAGGCTACACAGAGTAGACATGAAGTCATGTTTGCACTGCCACTGAAGTGGATGGCACAATAGGAGCTGCAGTGCACTTGTGGTATTTAATTTACTGGCACTACGCAAACTTTGCAACATATACTAGGGATCTACAGGCAAGTTAAATATATCGATTAGGAATATGCCAATTAGAATATATTCGAAGCAGGAGCACATGCTCTTTACCACTGATTAGTAAGGTTAAAGTGCACAGAAATCTAACTAGAGCAAAAATATTGGGTCCATCAAGAGTTGAAAGATCCACGGTGACCATGCAGAAAGGGTGGATTACCTACATATACTAACAAGGAACAAAAGCATGGATGCATTTTAGCCCCCTCCTCTTTAACATATATAGAGCAGATATAGATAAAATGCTGACCACCTCAACCGATTGATTACCTTCAAAACTAGCAGGATAAAAGGTGAAAATCCTACAATATGCTGACCATAAAGTAATACTGGAGCCAACTTCTGTTGGCCTTCAGCATGCTCGAATGCATTGAGCAATTACTATGACAACAACAACAACAACCTAAAGCTAAATAAAGATAAAACCAATATTGTAATATTTGGCAGAAACATCCATAAAAATAGCTGCTGGCAATTAGATGGCACTGACAGTGAACAAGCTAAAAATATATAAATATCTGGAAGTCTGGCAACTGACAACTTGCAGCCCTAGAAAACAAAGCACCGTCATAAACAGCTCATTTGCTCATCTACTTAATAACTTACCAGACTCAAACATCAGCCCTCTACATCAAATAGTAAACTTAAAATTAATGCCAACCCTCACTTATTGGATGATGACCTACCATGGCAACAACAGCACTGACAGCAGCTTCTGAGGAAAGACGTCCAACCTGGTTCAGGGGACAACAGGAAAGACCGGGGATGCTGGGTCCCAACAATGGTGGATGAGGTGCTTTGGCTCTGGGGTCCTAGGGTTCATCCTACTGTGGGTCTGCAAGCCAGGACAAGTACAACCTTTTTTGAATTTGACACTCAGGGTAGCAAGGGCAAAACGTCACAGGCTTCCCAGGGAGGTATTGTGGGGCCAAAGAGTTCAGAATCAAAAATCCACCAAAACAGACACACTCAAATATTATGTGACCCAGTGCTAGTCTTTAAGTAAAAGACAGTACTTTAATCACACAGCATTAATGAATTCTACCATTCCAGAGGTGATTCAGTTACAGCACTGTATAACCCTTACAACATCTAACAAAATGCAGATATCTCTTCTGGTGTCTCCTTCCTCACTTCTTCATTCTGTTATGTGGCTCAGGCAAAGGTAATCATTAGGCACAGGTGCATACCACTAGTAATTACCCCAAATATTGTCCCATAAGTCATTCTGTCTTTTGGCCCAACAAGAATGTGCTGCCAACGGTTAGCATTAGCAGCAGCAGTTTACCTCTGCTCACTTTCAAGGCACAGTCCCTTAGTTTGTGTAGACACAGTACCGCATTACCTGCTCATTGATGCTTGTAAGTCCCAGGTGCGGATCGGAGTGATCAGCATCTTCAAATTTTTTTGCATGGTGCCGGAAAATGGAGACGATGGACAATGGTCCAGTCCCCTTCAAGATCACAAGCGCCAGGGGACCCTGCAGCCTTGGATCAAGCCCGTCTTCACTTCCTCTCATCAGTCAGCTATGTCTGATGAGCCTAAAAAAGTGTTGCCTTGAGATGATGTAATGTGTGGGATGCACTATCTAAATGATCTATGCAGTATCGATATCACAGAAGTAGTAGTGTTTTGAATATAATGGAAAATATGTAGCAAAATAAACAAACCAACTTAGTCTGGGTTTGGGTCTTAAGGTGCAAGGTCTGATTACCATCACAGATTAATGTATGCAGAAATGTGGAGTCACTACCCATCGAAACATGTATAGTATTTCATGCGAAAACTACAGCATGATGTGATTCATGCTGTACTGATGTAAAAGATAAATAAAGCTGGGGGCAAAAAAAAGTGTTGCCTTTGACCATGTCAGAGAGGACAGATGGGTAGCCTTCGAACTCCGAAGTCCTCCCTCTACCATACTCATCTTGTTTCCTATGCTTTTCAATAGCCGCGTCTCTGGGCATTGCAAGTAGAGAGGCTGAATGAGCGGCTCTTCCCACACCTGGCAACAATTCCAATTTGATGGCTAGGTAAGCTATCTAGCCTCTATACTGTTTCCTGTAATTAATTCTTTTTCATTTTCCTGCAATTATAAAGAGAAATGGAACATGGGGTACATATAAGTAAGTCACTGCCTCAACTATTATACTTTATCATAGCGCCAATAGTTTCCTTTTAACGTTTTAGCTTATCTACTCGGCCCTCTTATTGAGGTGGTCAATAAATGGCAAACAGGGTTCAAACAGCTGCTTGCACACAATAGGATAATCCGAAACTCACACAAGTAGCTGGAAATTTGCATAGGTAGGGGCGTGGATGGTCTAGATTCCATATGTCAGCTCAGGATGAGAGAAATATTTAAGTCTAACCACTGGCAATCACTTGGGTTAAACATTCCAACCTATTGTTCATTTGTCCAACAGTCAACTTGTGTGCCAATCTGCAAATCATCATGGGTCACATGCTCACGGTTACCAAGCTAGCCACAATCAGGTAGAAATCGTTCTTGGGTTGCTTGTGTTCAGGTTCGACCTGGCCCGGCAGCTCAGGCTTGACTGTTCCTACTAGAGCAGGGTCAAGACTGATTTACATTTGGCTCACTACAAACTGAGGTGGCATGGTGGGCTAAAGAATGATGGGTTGGAATGCTACACTGAGCGATTGCCAGTGGGAACACTTATTGCAAGCAACTTCCCATCACCTTTTTTGTGTTTGATGTACTGCCTAAGTGGCAAGGGTATGCCCAAGACATGGGTCCTGGGCTCATTGTGCCATTGGAGGTACACCTGAATGACAAGTGCCTAATCAGGGTGAAACCGGTCTTGGGCTTCTTGTGTTCCGATTCAGGGAGGACCTGGCCTGGTAGTTCAGGCTGGACTGTTCCTATTGTAGTAGGCTCAAGACTGATTTGCGCGTGGCTGGGTCCAAACTGAGGTGGCTTGGTGAGCAAAAGAACGATGGGTTGGAATAATACCCTGAGAGATTGCCAGTGAAATAATAACAGATAATGGCTATTCTGATTCGGACATTATAAACAAATGCAAACACTGCAGAACAGTGTTTTTTTTAATGCAGGCTTTATAAAACACTCCCAGCGTTTGCAGAAAATATTTGTCTAAACTTCTTACCTTCCTTTGACTGTTTCCTGAACCTTTTTGTTGGCTTTAGGGCTCTGGGCGCTTTACCACTGATAATCACTGTTAAAGTGCATGTGCTCTCCCCTCTAAACATGGTATGATTGGTTTACACCTGTTTGGCAAATTTTATTTACTTGTTAGTCCCTTGTAAAGCGGTGTCTCATATACCCAGGGCCTGTAAATTAAATGCTACTCACAGAAGTAGCCTTTCAAACTTGTCTCGGTCCTGCCACCGCAGGGCCTGTAGGCGCAGTTTACTGCCCTTTGACTTAGCATTTAAAATTACTTGCCAAGCCTTAAACTCTCCTTTCATTACACACAGGTCACCCCTAAGGTAGGCCCTAGATAGCCCTATGTAAGTAAAAGGTAGGACATGTGCCTTCATGTGTGGCATGTCCTGGTAGTGACAAACAGCTTATTTCGTTTTTCACTGCTGTGAGGACTACTCATCTCAAAGGCTAGCATTGGGAAATCCCTTATATACTTTTAGGTGATAATTCATGATCAGAATGAAGTGGCTTTGCCATGTTTGGTATGTTTAGAACAGTCGTGATAAATCCTACTTACTAGTGTAGTTGGATTTCAGATTACTATTTTAGATGTGGATCCCGTGCTCTCCATGCCACTGGAGTCAAGCTAGTCCGGCTGATGAGGGGTGATGCCCCGAAACCGGTCACAGGATGCTTGTTCCCAGTCCAGGGAGGACCTGACCTGGCAGTACAGGCTGGACTGCTCCCAAGAGGAACAGGGTCGGGACTGATTTGCATATTGGTGGTGTCTGAACTGGCATGGGGAGCAAAATAACAATGGATTTATGTCCAGATCTCTGTACTGGGGAGAATGTTTGACATCGTGCAGCATTCTGTCCATCAACTGTTCTTGTTGCAATTTTGGAAAGTGGGCATCTCTCTGTGCTCAAGACTTTTTTGTGTTTTGCAGCTTGTCTCAAATACAAGTATGGGCTGAGTGACAGCTACACATTGTGCATACTTTCCTGACAGCCACAAAACAGGATGGGCTAGGTGTGACGGGGGATACATCTGCATACTGATAGCCTTTCTGGGCTGGGAGAGGGGAAGGTGGTTCACACTTAACAATTGTATATGTTGTGTCCTACCCTCACATAAAGGGCTAATTTACCCCCTACTGATCGCCTGGAGCCAGGGCTGGGCTAAAAGGGATTGTTGCACACTTCTGAGGGTTACTTTGAAGTCACCCCTTCAAAGACATTTTTGAGTATAAGTACCGGGGCTTCGTCCCCATGTTTTTAGACACTTGCTGGGACTTATAACCAGACGCTGATGGCTCTACAATCGGCATATTTCCAGGAGGACTTCTGTGCTGTCAGGAGAAACGGTCAATTGGACTAACTGCTTTGCTGTGTTGGCCTACTGACTGCAGGGATGCAAGAAGGAATGTAGCGGGGATTCTGCACCTACACAGAACTAAAAGCAGGAAAACAGGACCTCTGTGTATAGGGGCTGAACCTTCCTGTCACCTTAGTACCCGAAATCCCAAAACCGACTAGCTATAGTGCCTCATTCGTTCTCCTGCATAATCATGAAGCTACAAATGATTAGGCAACCCAGAACGCAATACTCCCGACTCTCTCAGGAATCGCGGTAGCAAGACACCCTTTCGCTCAATCACTCCTACTTGTCCACAATATGAATTGTCAGAGTCACTGTTATAGTTCAAAATGTTTATTTTAACTATTGTTCTCTATAATGCAGCATAAGAGCCACTACCAGCAGCATAATGCATTAATCTAAAACAGTTAGCATTGTGACAATTCCATAGATTATAAAGGGGAATGTCATCTTATACAGACAGTGGAAAAAGGAATATAAGGCCTACCCACCCTCCCCTAGGTAAGAAGAAGTTTTATTATATAAAGGAAGATCTCTGGGCTTCGTAAGCAGACCCCATACTTTAGTGCCTAGATTGTATTTCTACATCATAGGCACAGCATAGCTGTTCTCCCTGGAAAGGTCCCTCTCGAAGTGTCTTTTTAGAGCAACATGCATCCCCATAATATCAAAGCACGAGTTTCCAGCAACGCAGCTGTGTTAGCATGTTTTGTCTAGGTGCTAGGGGCTGACCAGAACAGAATAACAAGGGGCATTGTTTATCAACCTTGCACATCGTGTTCAGACTAAACTCCAGGAACAGGCAGATAATGCAGACAGTTCTCATGTGAAAGGCAGAAACAGAATCTTGCAAAATAACGTCATGTAGTAACGTGCGCAAAAGCAGCAGAGCTCATGCTAACTTAGCAATATTGACAATGACTTTAACGGCCATATAACAGGACTGCCACTCTGCAACCTGACTTTATGAGATGGTCTGCTTCCTGCCACTTCCCTTTGTGCTCCCAAGTGTTCTCCAAGGGCTTGTTGGCTTGCCCCCTGTTCTTCCAATCTCAGAGCCATAAAGATTACATTTAAGCCGCTCTGCCACGGGACTCTTGTGAGTCGAGCAGCAGAGTGCTAATTAAGGAGCTGCGACCAAATGCTCCTCACTTTACAGTCCACAAACCAGAGTGTGGTGAGCGATGCTTATTGCCCAGACAGCGCATGTGGAGCGCTATTGGGTAACCAAGGTCCCAAGCACTCTGAAGAGTGAAGTATGGCACCCGAGACTGGTGTGTCCCCTTTATGGCTCGTGCTGTACAAGCTGTGCACGCTGAGCCGCCTTGAGAAGAAAAGATGCGTTGCCTAGGCAATGGGGAGGCCCAGATAACGTCAGCGCTGCCTCTGCTCTGCCTGCAGAACCCAACAGGATGCAGCTGCGCCCACTACTCCTTAAAAGGAGTTGCCTGGATTCTGACCCCCGTCGACGGTGTGGGATCGCTTTGCTCGGTACAGGAGAGGCTGTGTGGTAATTGTGTCTTTCTTTCTTGTTTATTATATAATTAAGAGTTTGCTATGTAACTTCAGTATTGTGCATGTCATATGGAACCTGAATATTTAATTTGGAATTCACTAATGCAAGAGCTTTAGTTTGAATGCCAGCAGAAGCGGTTGGAGTTTGCCTTAGCTAGATGCTTTAGCTCTTGCACCAGTGGGTCCTTTTATGGCACTTAAATAAACAAGCATTTTTATATACTTCCTGACTCCATCGCTTCATTACAATGGCGGCGAGTTGTTTTTAGTGCTGACCCACTGTGCTTTTGCTTAATTTTTATTTTTCTTCGGGGGATTCATTTCGCTTTCATCTGCCTTTCGACAATCCTCGTGTGGAGAAATTATTCAAGGCCACCTTTGTGATTTTGGATTACTTCAGCAACTCTTATTATTCATTTTCATGCCAAAATTCAAGGTACTGTACTTTTATTTATACTTACCGTTTGCTTGTGGCAGTTGTTCGCTCGTGAGCCTGCACGCGCTGAGGAATTTGCATGCGCCGAGAGCTCTGCACACGAGCATTCCTGGCTTCTTGTGATGTCTCCGCTTGCCTGACGACAGCTGTTGCCAGGATTTTCTACGCTACTTTCTGCACGCATCTTCAATGCAATCTACGTCAGTGACGGCCATCTTGGGTGGATGTTTTGATTCTACGTGGCAGCCATATTGCTTCTACTTTCGTCTATATTTTCACACACAAACTGTTTACTTCATCGCAAGGCGTACTGCAGTTCTGTGTGCATCGCTTCAGTCTTCAGGGGGTTTTTACTTTCATTTGTGGATTCAGTGATTCGCACACTGTTGTTCAAGACTTCGTTTGCATTGGTATTTATTTTTTTTGTTTACTTTTATTCTTGTGCATCACAGTGATGTGCACACTTTTATTGTGAATTACATCTATTTCTCTACAACGGTGATATGCACACTTTTTAAGAAGTACATCCGCATATTCAGTGTACTCTATTATTTCTCCACGTGCATATTTGAAATTTACTTCAAATATTTTTTCTACAGTGATATGCACACTTATTTCTGATACTGCTTTTTTTAGTTTATTCGAAAGCGTCTTCTTTCATACTGTATTGTGCATTGTATATTATTACGCTTTTAGTAATTTACTTGCTGTATCTGTACTTTTATTTGATTTATTTTGTTTTTCATTTTAACATGGCTGCTTCTCAAATTTGCAATCAGCCTACTATTTTCTTGCAAATTCCAGGGAAACCAAAATTGCGATGGAAAAAATGGTTTGAAACATTTGAGAACTACATAGTAGCTATTGACAGCACAAAATTTTCACCTGACAGGAAGAAAGCCATCTTAATTAGTTTTCTTGGCACAGCAGCAATAGAAATTTTCAAGAATCTTGTACCTATAGCACCACCCAGCAGTGAAGGAGATGGATGGAATGTTTATAAGGAAGCAGTAGCAAGGTTAGAGAAACAATTTGAGGATGAACCTAATGTGTTGATTGAAAGACATTCTTTTCACAAAAGGAAGCAACTTGCTGATGAGATCAATCAATCAATCATTTGTAGAGCGCACTACAGACACGCGAGGGTCTCAAGGCGCTGGGAGGGGGCGCTACTGGTCAAACAGCCAGGTCTTGAGTAGCCTCCTGAAGTTCGGCAGGTCTTGGGTCTGTCGTAGGCTCAGTGGGAGGGTGTTCCAGGTCTTGGCGGCGAGGTGGGAGAAGGATCTCCCGCCGGTGGTTGTTCTTCGGATGCAAGGGACGGTGACGAGTGCGAGGTCGGCGGAGCGGAGCTGGCGGTTGGGAATGTAGAAGGAAAGTCGTCTGTTGAGGTAGGCTGGGCCAGTCTTGTGGAGTGCCTTGTGTGCGTGGATGAGGAGCTTGAAGGATATCCTCTGGTTGACGGGGAGCCAGTGCAGGTTTCTCAGGTGGGGGTGATGTGGCTGTCGCGAGGTACGTCGAGGATCAGTCGTGCAGGTGCGTGTTGGATGCGTTGCAGTCGTTTGATGAGCTTGGTCAGGGCTCCCGCGTAGAGGGCGATTCCGTAGTCGAGTCTGCTGCTGACGAGGGCCTGGGTGACTGTTCTTCTTGTATCTGTCGGGATCCACCTGTAGATCTTGCGGAGCATGAGGAGGGTGTTGAAGCAGGAGGAGGAGACGGCGTTGACTTGCTTGGTCATGGAGAGCGTTGAGTCGAGGATGATTCCCAGGTTGCGTGCGTGGTCGGTGGGTGTCGGGGCTGCCCCCAGTGCCGTCGGCCACCAGGAGTCGTCCCAGGCTGAAGGGTTGGAGCCAAGGATGAGGACCTCCGTCTTGTCCGTGTTCAACTTCAGTCGGCTGATCTTCATCCAGTCAGCGACGGCCTTCATTCCTTCATGGAGGTTGGATTTGGCGGTGATGGGGTCCTTGGTGAGGGAGAGGATCAGTTGAGTGTCGTCGGCGTAGGAGATTATGTTGTGGTCGTGCTGTCGGGCGACGTGTGCGAGCGGGGCCATGTAGATGTTGAACAGTGTAGGGCTGAGGGAAGATCCCTCTATCGAAGAGTATGTTGCTGCACTTAGAGTATTGGCTGCGAATTGTGAGTTTGGGGCAAATGTTGATTTCTGCATTAGAGATCAGTTTGTTTTTAATTGTGAGTCAAAAAAAGTAAAAGAAAGTCTTCTCGCCTGCCGCAATCCTACGTTGGCTGAAGTTTTGGATTTAGCTAAAGGGATTGAAAGGTCCATTCAATCTGCCAAAGCCATCACAGCTGAAGAAAGTAAAAGCGCTGCTTCTCCTGTTTGTGCTATACAATCATCCAGAAGGAGTAATGTCAAAACAGCTAGGGATAGTAAGCCTAGTTGTTAAAGATGTGGCTCTAAGATGCATTTGGCAAATTTTCCTGACTGCCCTGCTTTAAAAAAAAAATGCGTCAAGTGTGGCAAATTTGGCCACTTTTTGACGGTGTGCAGAGCCCCAAAGAAAATTTCTAACACTAATGTGAATAATATTTCTAATGTGGAGCATGATTTGCAGAATTTACTTCTTACTGTTTATGATGATTCGTTTGATAACTCTGTGAACAATCGTGCTGTTCCTTTTAAGGCGCCTTTAGGTATTTTTCTCATTGGCAATGTGGCTTTTGAAGCCATGGCAGATTCAGGCTCGCCCATTACCATTTTGTCTGATACTTTCTTCAAGGATAATTGGGTGGATGTCAAACTTAGGGAAACAGATGTTAATCCTAAGGCGTTTGGTAATTTTGATATTAGTATGCTGGGTTTCTTTGAAGATACTCTAGAATTTGAAGGACCCAAAGTGTTTACCAAGATTTATGTTGCAATTTTTGGCAAAAACATAGTAGGATGGTATGATTTGGGAAAGCTGGATGTTATTTTATGCCCCGGCTCAGATCGTCCCATCCAATTAAGGGACATTGTAGTCAAGAGTGTCTCAGTTGATAAGTCTTCTGTGGATGCCATCCTAAATATGCACCAAACTGTTTTTTGGGAAGAAGTTGCACAAGTAAAAAGGTTACACACACAAAATCAAACTTAAAAAGGGGGCTGTGCCTATACAACACAAGGTACGCATGGTTCCTCTAGGTATACGCCAAAAGTTAAAATCTCATTTGGATGCTTTATGTTCTGAGGACATCATTGAATCCGCCGATAGTTCTGAGTGGGTTTCTGCTATAGTTATTGCTCTAAAGAACAATCAAGATTTGAGATTGTGTGTGGACCTTAGGTCTTTGAACAAAAACATTGTGGTAGATACTTACCCCTTGTCCAGAATTCAGGAACTGTTAGCAGCTGTGAATGGTGCAACATTTTTTTCAGTAATTGATCTGAAGTCGGCTTACCACCAAGTGGTTCATGACGAGCCTTCAAAAGATCTAACTGCACTTATTACTCCATTTGGTCTTTACAGATTTTTAAGAATGCCGTTCGGGCTGGCCTTAGCGGCCAGCTTATTTCAGAAATTAATTGAGAGTTTATTTCAGCGTTTGAGTGGTGTGCAGTCATTTCAGGATGACATTTTAATTTTTGCTGAGACTTCTGATCAACACAACATCATTCTTGATAATGTGTTAAAGATTTTAGAAAGTAAGGGGATGACTGTGAGTAAGGACAAATGCAAATTTCTAGTTGATGAGATTGATTATTTGGGATATAGGATCACTCCTAATGGCATATTTCCCAAGGAAGATCTCATTAACACCTTGGAGAAAGCTGGTAAACCTCAGGATAAAGATTAATTGCGTTCTTTTCTAGGTTTAGGCGAATATTATGCCAGGTTTGTTAAGGGCTATGCCCTTGTTGTAGAGCCTTTTAGACAACTTTAAAAAAAAAAGGGTCTCCATTTACTTGGACTGCTATTCATGATGAAGCCTTCAATAATGTCAAAAAACGTATAGCTAAAGCTCCTGGTCTCAATACATTTGACCCTCAGGGCAAATCTTATGTTACTGTTGATGCCAGTGCTGTCGGACTAGGTGCTGTGTTTACACAGATAGTGGATTACAAGGAGAGAGTTATTTCTTTCATTTCCAGGGGCATTCGAGGTGCAGAGAAACATTATAGTAGCATTGAAAAACAGGCTTTGGCCTGTGTATGGGCAGTAAAAAAACTTAAAGAATTATTGTGGGGGCGACCTTTCGTCTAAGTTACTGATCACAAGCCGCTTGTTTACATGATGGATGGTGTTAAGAGTGGTAATGCTTCGCCCAGGCTCATAAGACTCATTGCCAGATTGCAGGAGTTTAATTTTGAGATTCAACATATTCCTGGTGGGAAAAATTTCACTGCGGATTGTTTATCTAGACTACCGCCGGTTGAAGAATGTGAGGGTGAGGTCATTGACCAGCATGAATGTGTCGTAGCTATGGTAGATGCCATTAATTTGTGTAATTCTGCCATTTCTGAAAAAGAATGGAATTACTTTGTAGCTGTTGATACCATTTTGTCCAAAGTTAAGCACTTTGTAGCTAATGTTTGGCCGTCTTGCAAGAATTTAGAAACTCCTCTTCGAAGTTTGCACAGGTTGCCAATGAGCTCAGCATAGAAAATGACATCTTATTGAGGCATGATTTATTTGTGCCACCAACGGGTGTCAGAAATAAACGTATACAGTTAGCTCATTCTGGGCACCCTGGAGTGTCTGGAACAAAAGAATTGCTCAAAGTTCACTACTGGTGGCCAGGTACGGATGCTTGTGTTGAGCGGTTTGTGGATAACTGTTCTGTATGTGTTAAATCTGACATACATTGGAAAGTTTCTACTGAACCTTTGTCTGTTCAGGATGCTCCTATGGGACCTTGGGAGAAAGTTTCTATTGATTTTTCAGGTCCGTATGAATGTTTGGGCAGGGAGAAGAGGTTTTTGATTGTTGTCTTCCAAGTGGTTGTATTAAACCTTTGTGGAACATCCTGTCATTGATGAGGTTATATTATTTTTGGAACATATTTTTAGAATTGAGGGTGTACCTGTTACTCTTATGTCAGGCAAGGGGGTGCAATTCATTTCTAGTAAGACGCAAAATAAATTGAGTAAATTTGGTGTGCGTTCTGTGAGGACACAGTTGTATTGCCCCCGTTCCAATGGTCAAGTTGAAAGGGCCAACAGGTTTATAAAAGAAGGGATCCATACTGCATTGGAGTGCAATCTTGATGTTTTTGATTTCTTAAAAGAAAAGGTTTGGAGTTATCACGTAATCCCTAATGCATGCACAGGAGTATCTCCATATTTTTTGATGAGAGGTAGACAGGTCAAGTCTTTGTTGATGCCTTTTTTCAAGAAGAATGTTGAGGGGAACACTTTTGAATCTTCTATTGCCAAAGCTAGAAGGAATATAACAAATTCTTGTATTTGTGGTAAGTCTAATCCTGACATCTGTCACAAAACCAAAAGTAAGAGTGTGGAAATTGGTAACTGGGTACGAATTCTCAAACCCACATTGACACGTAAGGGTTCATCTAAGTTCACTGTTCCCTTCAAAGTAGAAAGGGTGACTGATTCTGCTGTTTTGTTGAAGGACAAGGGTTGGTGGAACAAAAGTTCTATTGTAGTTCTCAAACCGGGGCAATAATGTTTTTTTTAAAAAGGCGGTGGATGGTGATGTGTGGTTTGAGGAGTATTGTTCTGGGGGTGCTTCTCCTCAACATTTTACTGGGGATGGAGGTATCACTATTCCGGATCCACGTCAGTTGGAGTATACTGTGGAAGAGAGTGCCGACTCCTCTGTTGAGGATAATTGTGTGTTGCAAAAGAGAAGTACCAAGGTACCAAAGAAGTTTGAGGATTACATTTTTGTTTGTTAAAGGATACATGTGGTAATTGTGTCTTTCTTTCTTGTTTATTATGGAATTTAGAGTTTGCCATGTAACTTCAGTATTGTGCATATCATATGGAACCTGAATATAGAATTTGGAATTCGCTGATGCAAGAGCTTTAGTTTGAATGCCAGCAGAAGCGGTTGGAGTTTGCCTTAGCTGGACGCTTTAGCTCTTGCACCAGTGGGTCCTTTTATGGCACTTAAATAAACAAGTATTTTTATATACTTCCTGACTCCATTGCTTCATTACAGGCTGCTGGTCCAGACCGGGAGAAAGAACTGTGTGGACACTGCACTGGCCCAGAGTAAGGTACAGGGAGTCCTTGCTAGAGTTGGACCTTTGTGATCCCCTTTGCCTCCCCGTGCACTAGTGTGCGGCAGAGTGGCCCTCAATTCCCTGGTCCTGAAGGGGAGGGCCGCGCAGAACCCTCGTTCCGTGCTCAGGACTCCTCCTGGGGGAGTCCTACGCTGATTGAGGTAATAACACGCTCCATTGCAGGCGGCTCCGTTTTTGAGAAAGAGGAATTGTAATCTGGGTGGGCTTGGACCTGGAGAGCCTTGGTTCCATCCTGCATGGTGGGGTGAAACCTCGGAAGAGTACCCCCAGATCAGCGTAGAGCCGCTGTTAGGTACTGAACGGTTCAAGGAGGCACCAGATTACTGTATAATGTTTAATAGACACATAGGCGCCCTACATTTTGTTCATAAAGGCAATTGTTTCAGTATTACCATAACCAGCCTAGTAGGAGCAGAGGTGCTTCTCTGCCCTATGGCTATATATTGTGATTCATGTGTTTGTCTCTAAACAAGTTTGCATTACTTGCACTAATAGTAAGATATACATTGTTTTGGTTAATGTACAATATAGCATCTATTTTTCCATAATCCTGTGTGGAGCCTTTTTTGTGGTGTATTCATTGGGTTGCTGTGTGAGAGTGTTGCACAAACGATTTACGCATTGCCTCTAATTAAAAGCCTGCCTGCTCTGTGCCAAGCTACCAGAGGGTGAGTACTGGTTATCTTTGGTGTGTAACTGACTTGCCCTAACTACAGTGGTGGGGTCTGCCTGGCTTAGGTGCATACCCTAGCCAAACAGAAACCCCCATTTTGGGCAACATTGTTCAAGGGTAAAATTTCAGATGGGAACTACAAATTCCACAATGCTTAGTGCGGGGCTCTCCAGGGTGGGGCACATCCCTATCTAATGACATGTGTTCCTTATTCTGAGATAGACTTCCCGGGTCGAGGTGTTTTCTTGACTTGGCCATGTCCAGAGGACTTTATCCTGCTGAATTAGGAGAAAAGATTGTCAAGGCTCTTGGAAAGTCCAACACCTTTTCTGAATCAAAGCAGTGAGATTGAGCGGGTCTCCACTGCTAAGTGTCATGTGGGCAATCCTTTGTTTACATCCTTGAGAAACTGCTCCCAATACTCATGGTCTTAAACAGTATTCTTTAGAGAAGGTTTCTCTAAAGACACATAAGAACACATGATAAAAGTGATGTTGTAGTACAAACACTATGCACTTTAAACCTAAAGGCTTACAAATTAAATTAACAGGTGACAGTTAACTACAAAAGACAGGAGTAGTATTTACATGGAAAAGTGGAATCGAAGAGTCTAGTTTCAGGATAAAATAACTGATAAATACATAGGAAATCTTTACCGATTCCACAGACTTTCTTATGAACAGAACAAGGCACCACTATTTATTTAAAGGTAAGATACAAGAAGAACTCCAAGTTGTTTATTGTGGTAGGCATAAACGTTTCTATTAAGGCTAAACATAGTATTAAGGAGGGTTGAATCGTAGTGGACGCTGGCAATGTTTTACAAACTGTGTAACTCTTGTTTTATCAGTCATTCCTCAAAGCACGGAAGATATCTTTCAAACAATCAGTAGATTTATACAGCGCTACTTGTAACCCATGAGGATCCAGGCACTTTCGGAACTAAAGCATAAGAACCCATGCACCTTTCTTTCACAGGTGCCGTCATTGTCATTTTGATTGATGAGGTCCAGGGTTCTGGGAGGTTAAAGTAAACTAAAGTCATGCTTCCATTCTCAAAGTCCCTTTCCCGCGCCTAGCTACCCCAAATCTTTGCGCGATTATAGTCAGTGCAGTTGGTGGTGCTGGGCGGTAAACCCGCAAGATCTTCATACAAGCCCTGAGGAGAAGGCCCTTGCTGACCCTTTCAGTGGAACAGCTCTATATTTCTCACTATCCAAGACTACTTGCAGACACTAGCAATGATCTTAGTAAATCGGTATTGTTGCACTTTTTATAGTTCGGACATATCATTAACATTAATATTCTTCCTCCTTTTTCAATATTTTTTATGTTCTTCCTGCCTCAGTAGAATGCAACTTATTTGAACTGAAAACTACGCTCTTTAAATTCAATCGGTAGGGTGGTTGTCCATGGGCGTATATATAAAATACTCATCCTAATAGGAGAGAAGGGTGGCGTAACCCATCCTGACTCCTTTGTATACTATAAAGTAGTTCAAGTAAGGGTCTTGGGTGAATGGGCTCTCGGAACCACTGACTAGTTCTGGCCTTACCTGGTACTAGCCACATTAGGAGATTACCTATGGGGCTCACCTAAGAAAGCAGAAATGAAATAGACTGGCCAATGTGAAATTGAACACTCGCACAAAAAGTGGCTCTTATGGCCTGGGACTAAATGAGTAAATTGAATCCTATAAGCAGGCATTTATGCTAGATTAAGGTGAAATATACCATTACAACCAACTTTGCTAATAGGTAATGCATCCTGAAGTTTAAGAGATCACACTTCTTTGGAAAGGTGTATAGTTTTGCACATATGCTCAAAGAATGTAATTTCCAACACCTAATCAACACTGAGAGATGCAACCATAAACCCCTATAGGGCCTACATTGATAGATGGGAGAAAATAATTGGTAGACCCATTGAGCAGGTTGAATGTGAGAACTTTTGAAACAGCCTTGTAAAATAATCCCCCAGGTTTCAGAGAAAATGGTTCTGAATAAGTACCTCCACCAGGCAAAACTCCATAAACTATACCCTTCCACTACTACTTAATCCTGGCAGGGCTTTGGAATCTTAGGGAATTTTTTACACATTTGGTGTTATGTCAAATATCAGGACGAACTGTGCTAGAATTCTGGTGGCAATGAAAGAGATCACTGGTTGCCCTGTCTCATCAGCTAGAGGCTTGGTGTCTCTAGGGCTCATTCTCTTTTAACAGAGAATCAGACAGACAAGCATTCAATGTGTAACTGCTTGGGAGCAGCAAAATTAGCTTTGGAAACTCAGTGGAAGCACACAGAACAACCCTGTCTAACAGATGGGCAATTGATAATGTACTTGCAGCATCTTAGCGATGGAATGCTTGTTGCAGACCATAAATGGTCAATATGAAGACTTTGAGAAGGGGAGGAGTTCGATCGTTCATCAGGCCTGTTTAGTATTGCCTATCCTCCTGAATACAAGACAATCAATTTATTTACATAATGATGTGGGAGTGGAAGGTAATCTGTGCAAACTGCTGGACACTGAGATAGTATAGGGTTTGGCGCAGGTGAAATCGACATTGAATCTGTAAATCTAATGGAATGGGAATTAATTATAAACAAAAACTATATATAACAGGGAATTCATGCAATAGAGACCCATGAAACTTAAACTTTAACGTAAAGAAGCAAGAGTATTACAGACCAGCACTGGGTAAGTTATCTCCCCTCTCCATGGTTTCGGTCCTGAAAATTAGAAATCAGATTGGAATGTTTAAAATGTTAACACATTAGTCACTACACATACATGGAACAGTGCTAGTAAAGGGTCAATCTCTTTGCATAAACTTAAATCATAATCAAGAACTTTAAAAATCTTATATTCACAATCAATTTACACAAAAAATAAAGTTGAACATCTAAAAAAATTATAACAAAGATCCTTTATTTACCTTTTATTTTTGTCGCAAATCTATACATACACTTCCTCCACTACAGTTGCATCAGCAAATCTGTGTTGTCAGATACACACATATTAAAAAACACATTATGTGGGTTTAAAGGAAAATATTCTCTTTATGGCAATTCAATTTCTCTTGGCCATAGCGAGGCACATATCCTTATGCTGGGGTGCCCTGGCACATGGGGAGCCACCTGTAAACTCCATTTTAAAGTGATTTAAATCAAGAGTACCATGCTTTCTTCAAACTATATATGCATTGCTGCTCCTTTTCTTTGCTCAGGAACGCACCCATGCCAGTCCTCTTTTCTGTAAAGTAGCCTAATGGAGTGCTACCTATAAACAAGGTAAGCGGGGTAAATGAAATAATAGATGAAGCAGAGAGACTACAGCTTAGGAGGAACAATGTCAGCACAAAGGTAACTATCTTACTCCAAGATCCCCTCTCTTCAATTACCAAGATATGGGTGGATTTTCTAGTGTGACATACAAAAGGAGGAAAATAGAAGCCTTGGGCAGCTACGGAGGCATGGCATAAAGGTATCTCAAAACTTCTTAGGCAAACTGTGTTTCACCTCTAGTACAATACTAAGTACACAGTTCATGTAGAATGCTTGTCAGGTGGCCTACGTTGCCATCTTGCAAATCAGTAACATCTGTGGAAAATGTCAGTGATGCTGCCTTGGTTGCTGCCTAAGAGTGTGCAAGACATAAATGCTTCTTAGAGTCTGCCAACTATTTCCGAATAATCATTTAATCCTTTTATAGGGCGCAGAATCCAGAGGCTTTCACCTACATGAAAAATGCCTTTACCGCAACCAAGTGCTTGACCCTGCCAATCCTGAAGAACCATTCATTATACAAGCTAATGGTTCAGACGTGCTGATAGAATCCTTTTCAGAGGGCCACGGGGCACGCAGGAGCTACCGGGCCCAACCGTGGTTTGAGCCCTTTTACTTCAGATGTCCTTGGTCCGACATACTATGCATCCTGCTCAACTGGGCCAATTACCCTTTCTGCACTTGAACCTCACTGTCAGCTGTGGTCGAGCAGTCAAGGCTCGCAAGTAGGGGGAGGGGGCAGCGCAGAAGAGTGTAGATATAGGTGAATGAATACGACTCATAACTCAAATTCACAAACAATAAAACAATGTCCAGTTATATACTTGCATTTATAAGAAAAATATGTTGTTTATTTCTAAGTCTATACATGCAAAGGAATGTGACATTCAGAGGCAACTACACAATCCCCTCGAATTCGGCGCTCTAGTGGTTGTCAGGCAAATCCCTGTTCCACCCTCCTTCATGTAACGTGTTTGAGGTCCTTCACTGGTGGCCACATCCAGGGAATTCTCACTATTAGGCCACACTTAAGAGCTAAAAGAAGAAGCATGCTGTTTTGATAGAAAGAAAGATCCTTTATCTCTTTATTAAGTACTGTAGGCTCCGCATCGTAAATTGAGTATTGTTCCTCGCATTCCTCAGTCATTCATCATACTGCTATATTTGATTAGATGCTTTTGCAGTCAGATTTTATGCACTGTCACTTTATCAAATGTAACTAATAAAGGATCTTTTCTTTTTAACTGTGGATGTTTTTAACACATGTGTTTCATAGAGTATGATTTTTTATTGCGTGTATCTTTGATGATCTGCCTTTGGGAGATCGAATAAAGACAATAAATTGAATTGACTGAGTAAGCAATCTGTTCACATAGCTTTGCCAGGAAATCTTGTGATGCTGATCAAGATTTAAGCAATGAAGTATGACATCTTTTGTAAATTTCAAGCCTGCAGTACTCCATATATTGTACCAGCAGATAAAAGAGCTCTGATCGATCTAGTCTTTTCTGAATGGCATATCCAGCTCTTTATATACAATGTAGGATGAAGTGGCGCTTAACTTAACATTATTCCCAAGCATCAGACTGGATCCGAAAAATTTTCGAACATTACCCGTGCAGGCGCCACTTCAGCGCTGTGACGTCAATTCATTTCACAACTTTCCACGCCAGGAGCTCTGAGCCACAATAAATATGGACCATTGGTGTGAATTAATAGGACAATTTTCAAGGGGCAACCCCCACCCTTTATTCAGGTCGTAGAACAGGGAAGATGGAAGAGTAGGTAAGGAATCTGTGGCTAGAGTCTCGACCAGATAAGGCGTTACCGAAGCAAGTAACTTATTCATCTGACAGAGACTTCTAGCTACAGATTCCTTACCTTAGATTAGATACCCAAGCAATACCCCCCCAAGAGGTGGGTCTGCAAACTCAATTTAGACCAGAAAATTCTGCAGAACTCAACGAGCAAAATGCCCATCTATACGGACCTGGCTGACCAGGCAGTGGTGCTTAGTAAACGTGCACAAGGAAGCCCATGTAGCAGCCTGGCAGATGTCCAGGACCAGAACTCCAGAGGCTAAAGCAGTGGTTGCACCTTTGGCCCTGGTAAAATGAGCACAAAACCCTCAGGTGGTTGCTTCTTGGCCAATGCGTAGCAGTTTTTTATGTTGAGCACTATCCATCGTGAGATGGTTTGTTTCTGCACAGCCTTACCTTACTTGGACTCAACATACACTACGAAGAGTTGGTCATATACACTGAAGTATTTTGTGAGGTCAAGCTAAAATGACAATGCTTTTTTTGGGTGGAGTCTTTCCTCTTCCTTAGATGGACGAGACAGGGAAAAAATTTAGGGGGATAGTCTGGCCTATGTGAAAAGGAAAGAAGGAGGCAAGTGGCCAGAGTACCAGTTTTCCAGGGTAGAAAGTAGTATATGGAGGATGAAGTGGGAGTGCCTGCAACTTGCGGTCCCTTCAGGCCGATGTACTGGGCACGAGAAAAGTGGTCTTGATGGTCAATAATGGAAGAGGGCAGTTGTGCAACTGCTCAAAAGGTGCACACACCAGGACAGTGAGGACCAGGTTCAAATCTCACTGGGGCATGATGAATGGCCTGGGGAAAAACATGTGTTGCAAACCTTTGAGAAATGATGTCACAACAGGGGACTTAAATCAGGAAGGTCAGTCCGGCAACCAAAAAAACGCAGAGATGGCTGAAAAATAGCCCTTAACTGTAACCAGAGTAAAGCCCTGCTGGGTCAAAAAGAGAATAAATAATAAGACCTGAGAAAGAGGAGCAGAGAGGCGACCAATGCTTCTGGGAACACACTATGCCACAAATGAGTCCCAGCATTAGAGATTTACTGTCTTGGTGGAGGGGCACCTGGCTGCCAGAAAAACATTACAGACTTCGGGAGGAAGGTTGAAGGTTCTTAGCTGTCGCCACTCAACATCTACGCATGAAAGCAGAGGGTGTGCAGGTTCCAGTGCGGGTGCAGAACCTTCCCCCGATGCTCATGCTCACCAGCTCGGGGTACCAGACTCTCTGTGCCCAATCCGGAATCACAAGAATAATCTCGGCCAGGTCGTTCCTGATCTTCTTGAGAACTCTGGGCAGGAGATGGTGGAAAGGCATACAGGAGCCGGTGAGCCACTCAAGACGAAAAGCTCCTCTGAGCGAGAGTCGCCTTGGAAACTCTAACACACAGAACTGCTGATATGGCATGTTCTCAGTGGTAGCGAACAGATCTAACCAAGGCTCTCTACATTCTTGAAAGAGAGTGAGCAGCACCTCCAGATGGAGACACCATTCGTTATCCTCTAGGCATAGACGGCTGAGATGCACTAGTGTTCCAGCCATGTCCAGAAACGTAGAGCCTCCTGACAGAGTCGATGACTCCACCCTGCCCTTTGCAGTTTTATGTGTCTGTGGTGTTGTCAATGAACAGCTGCACTAGCCTTACCTTGGAGGGTAGAAAGGCCTTCAACAAGTTTATGTGGAGCCTGGACTCCGTCAGATGGTCACACTGCCCCAGGAGTAACTCATCTGTGGCTATAGTCCGTTCTGGCTGCGGATGGGGGAGTGGTTGTCAACCACCACTGCAAATCTGTTGTAGTTCCCTCCAAAATCTGGACCCTGTCGGAAAGACTGCCCTGATGCTTCACCCATTAGAACTTTAAGTCCCACTGCATAGCTCGAATATGCCAGCAGGCATGCTTCACTAGCAGAATGCAGGATGCTAAGAGGCCCAATAGCCTCAGAATCTGTTTAACCGAAACTCAGGATAGAGACTGAAACATCAGTATCATAACCTGACTACACTGTTTGGGAGGATAAGCCTGAAACTGCACTGTGACCAAAACAGCTCCGATGAATGGAAGCCTCTGAGAGGAAGTCAGGAGTGACTTCTGCACGTTGATCGTGAACCACAGGTGACTGCAGGAGATTCGCGTTAGTCTGGAGGTGCGACGTGACTGCCTTTGTAGAACCCACCTCTTCAACAAGCAGTCGTCGAGGTAGGGGAAGACTGTAACCCGAGACCTCAACAGGTGTACCCCAACCACAGCTATCACATTGGTTAACACCCGAGGGATGCTGGTGAGGCCAATGGTGAATTGAAAGTGCTACGGGCCGACTGTGAGCCGCAGGTAACATCTGTGGACGGGGATTTAAAAGTAAGCATTCTGCAAGTCCAATGCCACCATTCAGTCCCCCAGATGCAGGGCAGACAGAACTGAAGGAAGCGTGAGCATTTTGAATTTCTCCTGTTTGAGGAAGAGATTGAGAAGGTGCAGGTCGGGAATAGGACTAAGTCTTATGTCCTTGGACACTAGAAAGTATCGGGAATAGCAACCACAACCTTCTTCTGATGCCAGCACCATCCCTTGGACAAGAGAGCCGACACTTCCTGGCAGAGTAAGGAAAAGTGGTCCCCAGGTCGTAATGGGTGTAGGGGTAGCTACAAAGGAGATGGAGTAGTCCATTAGTACAATTTGTAGAACCCAACAGTATGATGTTATTGACCTCCAGTGGAGCAGGTGGTGGTGTTCCCCACGCTCCCCGGATGCCGGAGCTGGTAGGAGGGCAAACTAAAAAGGTTTGGAATCTGTGGCTGCCGGGGGAGTGGTGGACTGACAAGACCTCTGGCGACCTCTGCCACATGGTCTGTGGGAACTACGTCTTCGGCCAGAAAAAGGCATTGAAGTTTGCAGGCTGTGGTGACTGGGAGGGAATTGACGCAATTGGAAACCACTTCCGGGGCCACGAAAGGTGGACTGGAGGCAGTGGCGGCTGCTTCTGGAAAGCTGTAGAGGGGCAGGAAGGGGGGAGAGATAACTTATCTGCCAGCCGGCTGCCGCCTCTCCTCCTCCTCTTCCTGGCATCTGTGCAAACGGGAAGCAGGAAGCACCCAGGCTCCCCTAAGCCAAACACAATCAGACAGGAACTGGGGGTCTGGGCATGTTCCCCACGCAGGCGGTAATGCAGCCTGGGTGAAGAACATGCAAAGTGCGAATAACTGTTTGGCCGGCCCAAGATGACCTGCCAAACAGTCATGAACACTTAGAGAGAACCATCACTCCTCCCTTCTGCACTGCCCAGCCACACAAAGCTGCCTCAGCACTGAAAATAAAATGATAATGGCCTCACGTTATCATTTTATTTTTCCTTTACTACAGCGCTGAAAGGCAGTGGGGTGATGCTCCTCTGCCTTAGCAGAGGAGAGGCCCATAACTGGGGGTGACGAGGGGCCATAGAGAGGCCCAATGACCTGGCATTAGCCCTGGCTCTAGCTCGGAGTCAGCCCTCTGTCCGCAGATCGGAGAGCCATCAAAGAGCATGTCTATAAGTGATGCTTGGACATACCCAGAAAAACCAATAGTCAACAGCCAGGAGTGGCACTGAAGAGCCACCGACAAATCACTCTGCCCTACGAGCCAGTCGTGTCCAGACCACAACGAATGGCGAACTTTGCTGTGTCTCTCATGTCAGCAATTGCCTGAAAGAGTATGGCTTGGGTCTCCTCGAGACCGTAGGCAGCACTTGCGCAACTGATGAGTATGAGTAATGGCCCAAGAGGCAATAGGTGTTAACCGACTGCCGTGCTAGGCTGGAGGAAGAGTACATTTTCTTTTCAAAGGTACCCAGCCTCTTGGATTTCCTATCCAGTGGAGTGGAAGGGGTCACGCCAGGGTTGATTCGGAAATTGGGGGCTTGGACAACCAAGCGTTTCAGAGTGGAATGCTAGGTGAGGAAACTGGGGTTCCCTGGAGCGGGGCGGTGGCAGCAGGCAATCGTCTTTCCACAGGAGCTCCTGTGCATGGCTTGGACCCGGCCCCGAGAAGGACGTCAGCGAGGGCTTCATTAAAGAAGATCAAGGGTTCTGAGGGGGTAGTTTCTGGCTGAAAAATCTCTGTCAAGACGTTAGTCTTGACTGCCACTGAGGGCAAGTAAAGGTCCAAACCCTCAGCCGCACTAGGCACCACCATAGCGAAAGAGGCTCCTTCGTAGCCACGCTAGGAAAGAGGCCAGGCGAATATAAGGTGAAGAGTCTAACCCACTGGAGTCCACCAGCTTCTCCTACAAGGTGTCCTCGGTATCAATTTAGTGGCGACATTCATCAGGGTCACCATAATTCTCCAATACCTCCCCTGTACGAGGCCTGTCAAAAACAAAAGGCCCAGACTCCGACCCAGAGGGTTTTATGCAATGCCAGTATTGGTGCGTGTCCGAGTGGAGTACAATGGGGATGGCGTCGTCGATGGGCTTCAACGGTCCTGGGAGTGTTGGCACTGCAGCAGACGCCGGAGAAAGTCTTGGTCTCGGGAATAGCACCACTCCAGATTCAGTACCAGATCCAAGGGGCCCGGCTGGTGCCGAGGGCGCACCTGCCTGTAGGAATCTGTTAGGGGTTCCTGCCGAACCCATGGGGCCCAAAGATGTTTCAGAAGGGTCAGGCCACTCAAAATCAGGAAAGCGCATAGCTGGTTGGGGCTCCACAGAGGCACGGGGCCTGGAATGAAGACGCTCCATCTTCTCGTCCAACGAGAAGTCAAAAACCTCTGCCTTCTTAGATTTCTTACTTTTATCTGACTTGCCAGACGGCCACTTTGACCTGGAAACTGGCGGGTGTGGCTCCGTGAGCAGTTCCGGGACCTTCCACACGACTGGGATCTTGATCATTGCGGGGTCATCTGAAGTAGGGTGGTGAGGAGCTTGAGAGAGCGCTCCCTCAGTGCTTTGGGGTGCAGGCCGCACCAATAATCGCAGGCCTTCGGGTCAGTCTTTCTAGAGGCACCATAGACAGACCATGTGGAGGTCTGTCAGAGACATCTGCCTGTGACGGACACCGCATGGTTTGAAACCAGTGGGTTTCTTGGGGGACATCCTGTCACACTAGGAGAAAAGGAATTTAAAAAAAAAAAAGGTCGACAAAATGTCAGTCAAAAAGTGACTGTGAGGTATCTCTTCACAGATCTGCACTATCTGGCGTGAAAGAACTGCCACCAGCGTGCCGAAGTGGCATCAATATAGGCACTTCCAGCATGGAGCCGAACTAAACCACATACAGGTGCATAGAGGTACTGTCCGAAAAAGTTCACGATCCAGTCTGACACCTCGGGATAATAAGTAGGAGGTAAGTAATCTGTGGCTATAAGTCTATCAGATGAACTGTGAATAAAAGAATACAGATACCAAATTAAGCAAAGGCACTGGACCAGGAGACAAACTGCACCAGACCTTTTGTTCCAACTAATGTCTCTGAACATACATAAATACAAATGTTTGCACACACTACAAGCACCTGCTGCCTGGGTGCATCCACCAAAACGGGTTACCTAATTAATTAGATATGTTTCTCTAAGTAAAAGAAAAGAGATGTTCATTGAAATAAGAGATGTTGATCTTCTGTGTCCAAAGACTTGAGAGATAAAGTAATACTCAGCTGGAGGCTAAAAGTTCATGATTTGCTGTTTTTAGTATCGAACCTTTGGAAAGATTCCAGAAAAACAACCTTGGGGTTTTTGAGTGAAAGATTCTAAGTTGTGGTATGTTATATTTCTGTTCTAAATGTAACTGAATATAAAATGCATCTAAATATAGCCAGCAAAAGTTTGCATGGAAATTTGAATTTGCAGATAGAAACAACTCCTTACCCTTAGTTATCCTTGGTAGAGAAGCTCTTCATCAAGGAGAACAGAAATCATTTCCATACCAAGTGATGACAAATGCACCTTTGGATCTAGTAGACATAAGAAAACTTTTACCTTTTAAAAGGGTTACTAATCATACTCCCTCTTTTTGCAGATCTCCTTTCCCGCTGTTCCATACCCCAACCCCATTTCCCTCGCCAGGTGCATCACCCGTCTGTTTTATTTATGGTAAGTAGAATTGATAATCCAGAGGATCAAAGATGCTGACAACCCTTCACTATACACAAAGAGGCTCTGATGGTGAAAAAGTGAAATCTGCTAAGGCTGAATGCTCTCACTGTATGGAAAATGAAATGTGCAATTCCTAAGAAAGCTATTCCCACAATATTTCCAAATTGAAGGACTGACTTCTCAGTCGATAAATTAATCAGGATTTATAAAGCGCGACTAATCACCCTGTAGGGTATCCAGGCGCTTGCAAGTCCCGAAGGCTTACACGAACAGCTAGGTCTTGAGGGCCATTTAGAATTCCGGCAGTGAGTTGAAGGTCCAGAGGTGCATGGGGAGGCTGTTCCAGGCTGCGATGTGGGAGAAGGAGCGTCCTCTACTTCTGATTCAGTATATGAGGAGAGTATGGGCAAGTAAAAGGGAGGCAGAGCAAAATCTTTGACAGTTGGTGGAAGTTCAGGCGGTGGTTAATGTAGGCAGGTCCTTGGTTGTGTAGAACTTTATGTGGATGGATCAGCAGCATCAATTGGCATCTCTTCTGTAAGGGGAGCCAGTGGAGTTGCCTGAGGAGTGGTGTGATGTGGGTTCATCGGGGAAGGCCGAGGAGGAGTCTGGCTGCGGCGCTCTTTATAGTCTGAAGGTGTGCTGCGATTTTTACGTACCATGTGCAGAGTGACGAAGCAGGCGGAGGAGACTGCGTTGATCTGTGATTTCATAGTGAACTTGTCAATGAGAATTCCGTGGTTTCTAGCGTGGTTGGAGGGAGCTGGTGCGGGTCTTAGGTCTGATGGCCACCAGGAGTCATTCCTTGTTTTGCTGCTGTTGCCAAAAATCAGTACTTTCGTCTTGTCTGTGTTCAGCTGCAAGCAGCTCTTCATCCAGTCTGCAAAGGTTTGTCATGCATCTGTAGAAGTTGGTTCTGGTGGTGTTGGGGTCGTCGGTGAGAGAGAAGATGAGTTAGATGTTGTCTGCGGAGGAAATTATGTTGAGACCGTGGGATCTACAAAGTTGGCCAGCGAGGTCATATACGCGTTGAAGAGCAAGGGGCTGAGGGGTGAGCTCTGGAGTACACTACAGGTGATCTCCTGGGGTTCAGAGGTGAAAGGTGGGAGGTGGAACCTCTGGGTTCTTCCGGTGAGGAAGTAAATGATCCATCTGAGCACGTCCCCTTGGATGAAGATGTGGTGGAATCTTTCGATCAGCGTGTGGTGGCATACAGTATCGAAGGCTGCCGAGAGGTCAAGAAGTATTGAAGCTGCTGTTTCTCCCCAGTCAAGGAGGGTTCGGATGTCGCTGGTGGTCGCATTCATGTCGGTTTCGGTACTGTGAGTGCTTCGGAAGCAAAAGACACAGATGCAGAGCTAATCAAACATTCACCCCCAGTCAAGAGAGCTGGGTTAAATTCATTGCTCTTTTGCTCAACATGCCACCCCAGTTTAGACCCAGCCATATGCAAATCAGTCTTGAACCTGTGCCTCATAGGAACAGTCCAGCCGAACTGCCAAGCCAGGTCCCCCGTGGACTGGAAACGAGCATCCTGGGACTGGTTTCAGGGCACCACCCCTCATCAGCCAGGCTAGCTTGATTCCAGTGGCACAGTGAGCCTAGGACCTATGTCTGGGCATCCCCGGCGCACTTAGGGCGAGAAAGCAAATGACACACAGATGATGGACAGAATGCAGAGCTAATCAAACATTCACCCGCAGTCAAGAGATCTGGGTTAAATTCATCGTTCTTTTGCTCACCATGCCACCCGAGTTTGGCAGGGTATGCACAGACGCGGGTCCCTTGCTCACTTTGCCACTGGAATCAAGTTAGCCTGGCTGATGAGGGGTGTTACCCCGAAACTGGTCCCAGGATGCTTGTTTACGGTCCAGGGAAGACCTGGCTTGGCAGTTCGGTCTGGACTGTTCCCATGAGGAAAAGGGTCAGGACTGATGTGCATATGGCTGGGTCTGAACTGGGGTGGTGAAGTGAGCTAAAGAACGATGATGAATTCAGATCTGTGCCTGGGGGTGAGTGTCTGAAAAGTTTCAGAGCTCCGTCCATCATCTCCTTGTGTGTGACTGCTGCGAAAGACGGATTTGGAGGCGTCGAGTAGCTGGTTCTGCTCCAGGTGTGTCATGAGTTGATTGTTGATGATCTTTTCCAGTACCTTCTCTGGGAATGTGAGCAGGGAGATTTACTGGTAGTTTTTGAGTTCGCAGGGGTCGGCTGAGGGGTTTTTGAGTAGTGGTCTGACTTTGGCGTGTCTCCAGACATCGGGAAATGCTGGGGTGATGATTGAGGTGTTGAGTGGGGTGGTGTGTTCCTGGCCAATCCTTTGGTTTCCGAGGTTGAAGATGTGGTGCGGGCATGGGTCTGTGGGAGCTACCGAGTGGATTGATTTAATGGTGAAGTTGGCGTCTGAGGTGGAGAGGATGGTCCAGATGGTCAGCGAGAGGTTTGTATCGGTTACGGTGGTGGCATATCTGTTGAGGAAGTCTGTAGGTGTGCGGTGGGGTTGGAAATGATTATGCTACTTACCAGTATGCATCTGTTCTTGGCATGTAGGGCTGCTGACATTCATATCTGTGCATAGATCGCCGCCTAGTGTTGGGTCCGGATGTTTGCACGTTGTTGTCCTGGAAGAGTCTTCGAAGTATCCTGGGATAGGTGACTCCTCCCCTGGACTATAGTGCGCATGGGCATCCTCTCCATCCTCAGATTGTTTTTCGCCATTGTGGCAGTGATGGAGTAGATACAGAAAGTGATGACCATGCTTACAGTAATTCTGAGAGCTGCAGCTGCTACAGGCGCCGGGGAGGAGGGAGGGCGATATGAATGTCAGCAGCCCTACATGCCAAGAACAGATGCATACTGGTAAGTAGCATAATCAGTTCGAGGCATGTGGGCTGCTGAATTCATATCTGTGCATAGAATACATAGCAGTGCCCTCTATTAGCGGCGGCTACCAGTGCCAGCTGCAGCGGTCTGAAAAAGAGTTTTGAGAACAGCCTGTCCTACAGCTGCCTGCTGTTTTGATTGCACATCTACACAATAGTGTTTGGTAAATGTATGTGTAGTGGACCAGGTGGCTGCTCTACATATATCATGCAAAGGTATGTTTCCTAGGAAAGCCATGGAGGCCCCTAACTTACGTGTTGAGTGGGCTCGTGGGGGAATCGTTAATGTGCGTTTAGCCTTTTGATAGCAAATTTGAATACATTTAACGATCCATCTGGCTATACCTGCTTTGGAGATAGCGTTACCTTTGTGGTGTGGGGCAAAGGCAACGAAAAGCTGTTTTGTTTTCCTAAAGACTTTAGTCCTGTCGATATAGTACATGAGGGCCCTCTTTACATCTAGTGTATGGAGTGCTCTTTCTGCGACAGTCTGTGGGTTTTGAAAGAAAACAGGCAGTTCAATAGTTTGATTCATGTGGAACTGCGATATCACTTTGGGCATGAATTTGGGGTTGGTACGTAGTACGACCCTCTTGGCGTGGACCTGTATAAATGGCTCTTGAACGGTTAGTGCCTGGAGTTCACTAACTCTTCTTAAAGAAGTGATCGCTACTAGGAAAGCTACTTTCCAGGTAAGGAATTGAATCTCGCATGAGTGTAGAGGTTCAAAGGGTGGCCCCATCAGGCGTGTGAGGACCAAGTTGAGGTTCCACATTGGGTGGCTTGGTGGAATGACTCGTTTGAGTCCTTCCAAGAATGCTTTGATGGCAGGCACTCTGAATAGAGAGAGGTGCTGCCTGGTCTGCAGATAGGCTGATATTGCGGTCAAATGGACACGTATAGAGGTGTACGCCAGATTGCATCGGTATAGGTGTAAGAGGTAACAAATTATGTTTTGGATGGATGCGTCTAGCGGGTTAATGTCATTATTATTGCAATAAATGACGAACCTTTTCCATTTGGCTGCATAGCAAGCTCTGGTAGTGGGTCTCCTGGCCTCCTTAATGATGTCCATACAGTCAGGTGGCAGGTTTAGGTAGCCAAACTCTAGGACTTCAGGAGCCAGACTGCCAGGTTCAGCTGTTGCGGATCTGGGTGCTGAATCTCTCCATGGTTCTGCGTCAAATGCGCGGGTTTGATCCGCAGCCTTTGATGCGGCACCACGGAAAGTTCGAGAAAGGTGGTGTACCATGGCTGGCGTGCCCACGTTGGAGCAACCAGGACGAGTGTCAGTGAGTGTTGTCTGAGTTTGCGTGCCACCAGCGGTATCAGTGGTGCTGGGGGAAAAGCGTACGCAAATCTGCCGGACCAGTTCATCCATATCGCATTGCCCTGCGACTGCGGATGTGGGAACCTGGCGGCAAAGCTTTGGCATTTTGCGTTTTCGCTTGTGGCGAATAGGTCTATCTCTGGATGACCCCATTGCTGGAAGTACGGTTGGAGTACTGATGGGTGTAACTCCCACTCGTGCATCTGGTGGCTGTGTCTGCTGAGCAGATCCGCCATCTGGTTGTCCTTGCCGGGGAGGTGTTCTGCCATGAGGAACATGTTCCTCTGAATGGCCCACTTCCACATGCTCTGAGCCCGATGAGACAACTGTGGAGAGTGTGTTCCTCCCTGCTTCTGTATGTAGTATATGGCGGTCATGTTGTCCGTCCGGATCAACACGACTTTGTTGCACAAGTGTACTTTGAATGCTTTCATTGCCAGGAAGATTGCCATCAATTCCAGAAGGTTGATGTGCATCTTCTTTTGTTGTGTTGTCCATAGTCCCTGCACTGTGTAGTTGAGTACATGAGCTCCCCATCCCTGGAGAGACGCGTCCGCTGTCAGTATTATTTGTGGAACAGGCTCTTGGAACGGTCGGCCCTTGCAAAGGTTTTGTGGATTCCACCAATGCAGAGAGTTGTATGCCCGACCGCTCACCAACACTAGGTCTTTCAACTGTCCTTGAGCCTGATTCCACTGACGTGCTAAGCACTCCTGAAGCGGGCGCATATGTAGTCTCGCGTGTGGGACTATGAAAATGCAGGAGGCCATCATGCCTATCAACTGCATGAACACTCGCGCGGGAAGGGAGTGTTGTGGTTTGAACTTGGAAATCAGCATTTGAATGCTGTTGATTCTCACTAAATTTGGCTGAGCTGTGGCCGCCAGAGTGTCTATAGTCGCACCTAGGTACTGTTGTACGTGTGCGGGCTGGAGATGGGATTTTGGGTAATTTAGTGAGAACCCCAGACTGTGAAGGAGGTGAATGGTGCGGGACATGTGGCTGGCACATTGCTGGGCTGACTTTGCTTGAACGAGCCAGTCGTCCAGGTAAGGGTAGACGTGTATGTGCTGCCTCCGTAGATGTGCCGCCACAGTAGCTAGGCACTTTGTGAAAACCCTGGGTGCTGTTGTCACGCCGAAGGGAAGGACTTTGAATTGGTAGTGCTGCCCCTGAACAGTGAACCTGAGGTATTTTTTGTGTGAGGGGTGAATGGGTATGTGGAAATACGCATCTTTGAGGTCCAGCGTGGCCAGGAAGTCTCCCTGCTTGAGCAGCGGGAGGACTTGCTGTAAAGTGAGCATGTGAAAATGCTCTGAGAGAATGTAGCGGTTCAGGGGTCTCAGGTCTAATAAAGGTCTGAGCGACCCGTCCTTTTTTGGTATTAAAAAGTACAGGGAGTACACCCCCGTACCTTGCTCGTGGACGGGTACGACCTCTATTGCGCCTTTTAGTAGCATACTTAGCACCTCCTGCTGTAAGAGCGTTGAGTGCTCTGAGGACATAGGACGGTGTTTTGGAGGTATTGTGGGTGGAGTTGAGGTTAATTCTAGGCAGCAACCGTATTTGACAATATCTTTGACCCACCTGTCCGTGGTGATGGAGTTCCACGTGGACAGGAACTTTTGTAGCCTTCCCCCGACAGGTGTTATGTGGTCGGGAGGAAGGGAGAGGGCGTCACTGTTTGTTTTTGGGGGAGGACCTGGTGTTGCCGTACCCGCGTCCTCTGCCCTTTGTGCTGGAGCCACGATATCCACCCCGGGTGTTTTTATCGTAGGTGCTTTGTGTGTTGCCCTTGTTGTAGGTTTGCTGTGACCCCTGTCCTCTACCTGCTCCTCTATTTCCGGGGCGACGAAAGGAGCAGCTCCGAAAGGACTGCGTTTGGAGAGCCCCCATGGACTTTGCAGTGTCTGTGTCCTTTTTTATTTTCTCTAGGGTGGTGTCAACCTCCGGCCCGAATAAGTAATCGGGGTTGACAGGCTGGTTGAGGATGTTATTTTGTACCTCCGGTTTGAATCCGGAGATTCGCAACCAGGCGTGGCGTCGCAACAGGACGCTAGTGTTTATGGCTCTGGCAGCTGTGTCCGCGGCATCCAGTGCACACTTAATGGATGCGTTTGTGAGGAGTTGTCCCTCCCTGATGAGGATCTCTGCACCTTCTTTGAATTGGTCAGGGAGATGTTGGAGTAATTGTTCTAATGTGTCGTAGTGTGCTCGATCGTAGCGAGCGAGGAGCGCTTGAGTATTGGCAATGCGCCAAATGTTAGCTGCCTGGGCCGCAACCCGTTTACCGGAGGTCTCTAGCACCTTGGACTCTTTGTCCGGGGGAGGAGCATCACCTGTTGTTTGCGAGTGTGCCCGTTTGCGAGCATTCGCAACTACAATGGAATCCAGAGGTAACTGGCCTCTAATGTAGGTAGGGTCCCCAGGCGCCGACCTGTATTTCTTGTCGATCCTGGGGTTTATTACTCTTGCCCTGGTGGGTTCTTTGAAGATGTCCTTTGCTGGTTTGAGGACACCCTTCAACATGGGTAGAGTTTTTATATTCCTTTCTGAGGATGCAAAAGTATCCATGAGAAAGTCATCCTCGACGGTGTCAGAGTGGAGTTGCACACCATGATTGGCCGCAGCCCGTTCAATTAGGGCGTTGAATGCGGCAGTGTCCTCTGTGGGAGATGTTTTTGCTCCATAGAGTTGCGGGTCCTGTGTATCCATAGGTGCACCCGAGTCTACAGGGTCATCCCAAGCTTGGTCAGGGTCCTGTTGGCCTTCAGGGTCCATCTCTCCGGGGTAGGGGACGTGGTCACCCATGTAGTCCTCCAAAACGTCTGTGTCGGAGTGTGTGGGAGAGAAGGACTGTGGATCTTGGTAAGAGGAATGGAGAGGTTCGTAAAGAACTGGTTCCGAAGTCACTGGCAGCTTTTTCTTAAGCGGGATCCGGTAGGAGTCCAAAGCTGGCTCGGAAGTTATTCTCCTCTTGTGGAGCATCATCCTGCCGGTGTCGGCGTCGATGATGTGTGATGGAGACGTCTCCGCAGGAGAGCGTTCGGCAGGCGTGAACGTAGTGTGGGTGACTCGTGTTCTGATTTGGAACAGTTTTGGGGCCGTGGATGGCGGCAGGCCAAAAGTGATGTTGGCCGGTGCCGAAGAGGCTGTTGGAGCTTTTATCGGCTCGGAGCCTGACGTGTCCTGGAGGACTGCTTTGTGTTTGGTGCCTTGCGCAGTAACGGGCCGCACCTGGAGCGCCATCGAGTCCTTTGCGCCGACCGGTTCCGCAGAGGCGGGCGTGGACTTCTTCGGCGCCGGTGAGTCATCGAGCCGAGGGGCGGTAATGGCTGTCGACGTCGCTGATGAGTGCGCCTTTGGTGGTGCTGGCGAAGCGGTGTGAGACGCAGCAGGCAGTTTGACCTTTGGGGTCGGAGCCGATTGTGTCGGTGCCGGGAGCCGAGTAGGTTTGGTGGCACCGAAGGTCTTTTTCCGTGTGTCGGCGCCGACGTCGGCTGCTGCAAGCTTGGCACCGAAGTCTCGTTTGGTGCGGTCGGTGCCGACGGGTTTTGCTGGCGTCGAAGGTGTGGTGGGCCTCGATCCGACCAGCTTCACTTTCAGTTTCGGTTTCTGGTGAACCAATACAGCTTTCGGTTTCGGTGAAGGGAAACCAGCCGTTTTGGGTAGTAATGGCTGCCGCTGAATGTCCGAGGCCGGGCCAGAGGGCGGGGCCGAAGAACTGCGGGATAGGTCTTGGGTAAGGCCCGAAGGCGATCCCTCGACCGGAGCCATAGACTGGCGCACTGGGATATCCTCAGTCTGTACGGGTAGGCCTTGCTCGTCACCGGAGCTACTCTCTTCGGCCCCTAAGGCCTCATTGTAGTCTCCTACCTCGGTGTCGGCTTCATCTCTGGAAAAGAGTCGTTCTTCGACGTCTTCCGATCCGGAGTCGTGTTCGGAAGCGGGGCTGGAGGGTAGGTTCTCCACGTCTTCGACATCTTCGTCTTCGGCGCTGAAGATGTTGGCCGGGGCCGGTGCCGCTTGCTGCGCTTCGAGTCTCGCTGCTCGTCGATTCCGGAGAGTCTTCTTGGATCGGAATCGGGCACAGGCCATACATGTAGATTCGTCGTGATCCGGTGAAAGGCATTTGTTGCACACCGGATGGACGTCGATATGGGGATATTTCGCATTGCATACAGGACACCGCTTGAATGGTGTCCTCGATTCCATCGTCGATGACGGGCCGATGGTCGTGTAAAATGCGAAAAAGTTGGTTCTGGAAGTTAGTAAACTAACAAGATACTATCGATACCGATCGGGAACAGTACCGACGCGAACTAAAGGCCTTTTGGCCTGGAAAAAGTTTTTCCTAACTTGAGTCAAGATAAGCACATCCGAACCCAATGGCGGAAAAAAACAATCTGAGGATGGAGAGGATGCCCATGCGCACTGTAGTCCAGGGGAGGAGTCACCTATCCCAGGATATTTCGAAGACTCTTCCAGGACAACAACGTGCAAACATCCGGACCCAACACTAGGCGGCGATCTATGCACAGATATGAATTCAGCAGCCCACATGCCTCGAACTTTCTGTATATGGTTGCAATCTTGTCGTGGACGAAGTGGGCGAGGATGTTGCACAGATCCTGTGAGGGTGTGATGATGTTTTCGTTGGCAGTCGGGTTGGAGAATTCCTTAACTATTTTGAAATGTTCCTTGGTATTGTTGGCACTGGTTTCAATGCGGGCAGCAAGGGCTGTCTTCTTTGTTGATCTTAACAGGCGGTGGCAGAGGTTGAGTGAAGTCTTGAAGGCTTCCCTGTCTAAGATGTCCTTGCTGGTGCACAATCGCGGCTCCAGCTGTTTGCTGTCTTGTTTCGCTGTTCTGAGTTCTTGGGTGTACAAGCTGGCCTTTTTGGAAGTTTTTCTCTGGCCTGTTGCTCTTGATGGGAACAATACTGTCTGCGCAATTGGTGATCCAGGAGTTGAAGTTTTCTCACAACTGCTTTTGGTGTATCTCATTCACTGGCCAAAATGGCAATCTAGTCATTTGTCGTAAAGGTTGTAGAAAAATGGGCTGCCTGAAGCAAAGATGATCTTCTAATTTTGCTTGGGAGCCAACATTTTTCTCCCATGGGCAGAGGTGCATTTGTAACAAGTGTAGACTGGTTACGATGGTCACATACACTCAAGACACTGCCTAAGAGGTGTAGACAGGTTACATATTGAGATGTAAGCTCTGCAACAGCTAGATTACTTGAATGCTAATATCTGAAGTTTAAAAGGAGGTGAAGAAAATCTGTGGTGAACCAAAGGCTGAAGCAAAAATATACCCTCAAGCACAAATGAAAAACAAACTATGTGGTCGTAGTAAGTCTTTGGTTAAGATGGTTAAATCCAGCCATTATGCACTAACTAAAACAAGCACTGGCAATGCCAATTGGTCGTATCTCCGTGAGCTATTGGCTTCGCCTATGGTTTTAAACCATGCAGCACAGCATCCCCAATGCACTGCAGCATGAATAAGAAAAGAAAAAAAAAAGGAGCTATGACACGGTGGCTGCATCATTTTGTAGGCGCGTGCACCACATACGCATACACTTCTAAATGGCACAAATGTTGTTTTTGAATTACCAAATTGGATCAGTAATTAAAATAAGTAAGCATTGCAAAAGAGGTTTTTTTCCTATTAAAGCACAGGTATGGGTGGAGCATCACAGAGAGCGCAGGTGGGGGAACAATACAAAGGAAACATGGGGATGCATCACAAAGAATGCCAGGTGGGGGGTGTGAGAAAGTGCCATCTTTCTTGCATGGTATGCCCCCCACTTTTTGCTGCATTGCTGATGTACTTTGACTGAGTGTGCCCTGGGCTCCTGCCAATCAGGTACCCAGGGCCTGTGTTCCTTCCCTAAAACTGCATTGAAGCCTAAACCCAATCGGCATCTCTGGTCACATGTCAGCCCCTGTTAAATGGTACCCTAGGTACCCAGGGCCCTGTGACCAGAGAAGGCCCCTAAGGGCTGCAGCACTTATTGTGCCACCCTTAGAGGCCCTGTACCCTGACACACACACACTGGCTTTGCAGGCTGAGTTTCTTGGCGCAGACTAAAACAGCGAGTCGACATGGCACACGTTCCTGTGTGCCATGCCCACAAAACACACTGACCTGGCATACCTCAGTCATCCCTCTAGCTGGGTGCTCTATGCCAGTGGTGTGGGTACAGGTGCATGAGCCCTGTACCCCTAAAGTACCTAGGTCCATTCCTGGGCACTGTAAGTGCAATGCTGCCATTAAGAGTATATGGTGCTGGGAGATCGTCATCACGAACTCCAGAGCGCCATGATGGCTGCACTGAAGACTGAGAAGTTTGATATCAAACTTCTCAGCACATTAAACCCACACTGATGCCAGTGTGGGATTTAACGTAAAATGCACGACAGAGGGCATCTTAGAGATGAGAGGCTGCCTAGGCTGCCACCCAGCAGACATGTTGCTGGACCCCTGGGTAGAGAGCCATCCGCTCTCGTGGGTCTGCAACAATGCACGTCCTGGGCGAGGTGCTAGGTCTCCTCCCCCAGGATGGGCAGGGGAAGCTTAAAAGGCATGCCGCCTTTGTGAGCTTCTCCAGGCCACTTGCTGTACTCAGCAACTGGCCCCCACCGGTTCTGACCCCCCACTCTGGCGGGAAGATCGGCAGGAAAACCAAAGTGAGGAAAGGGGGTGTGCCAGCCTCTGCCAACCCCACCCCTCAGGTGGGGGAGGCGAGGTGAAGCACAACTCCGGGCTCTCGCCATCTTGAAGATGGGAAGCCCTGCCCAATCAGTACTAGGCTCATGCCCACCTCTCATTGGAGAGTGGCAGGCTAGGGGGTGTACCCACCCCAGGGAAGGGACCCATTGGTCCCTGACCTCTACCTACCTGTAACGCCCCTAAATGTAGTATTTAGGGGCACCCTGAACCTTCCTTCCTCAGATCCCGAATCCGAAACAAGAAAGAAGAACAAGAAGAAAGAAGACCTGCCTTGCAGCTGCTAACAAGAGGACGACACCAACTGACTTGGCCCCAGCCCTACAGGCCTGTCGACCCTCAAACCTGCTCCTGCTAAAACCCGGCATCTCCAGTGGTCAGCACCTCGAAAATCCCGAGGGCCTGACTGCCTTGCTCATCTACCAAGACTGGGACTCCCACGAGCAGTGGTTCTGCTCAAACAAGCAACAACCCCTGGTGCCAAGCCAGGAACCGTGAATCCAGCACACTCTGCACCCGCCGAGCCCGGCCTGTGCCTGAGTGAACAAAGACCACGAGCATGTCCCCCCGGCGACTGTGACCAAGAATCCAGCACCCAAGGACCCTCCTCGACGCTCCTGACGACGCCTGCAGCCTCAGAACCAGGGACCCCTCCAACCGTGACCAGCAGAGGGTAAGATTTTCCGACGCGAAAAGATACACCTGTACCCGGCGCCCTGCTGCCCCCCGTGCCCAGCTCCTGGGTGCCTACCTAACCTACAGCTTCCCAACTTACCTCTCGAAGTGGTGGTCGCACCTGAAGAATCTCCGTCCCGACCTTGCAGCCTTTGTTCATCTTGCAGCTTCTCCATTGAAATACATTGAGCGCCCGACGGCTCAAAAGCACCCAGCTGCCCGAGTGACCCTTGAAGGGCAACCTCTATCCTATCTAACTTCCCCACTTGCCCCGTGTGAGTGACCAGGAGCCCAGCTCCCACAGCCGCGTGGCCTGCCTGCTAGCAGCCACCAACCAAGGGCCCCCTGCCCGCCATAGGCTAACATTGGGCCTAACTCCCTCTGCACCCGAGTGCCCCTGTGCCGCTGAGGGTGTACCAACTGTACCTACCTGACCCTGGAAGACCCCTGAGTCTATGCCCATCACCTTAACTCTGCCAGTCGAGTACCTACCGGAAAGCCGATAACCTACATTTTCTCCATAGGGTAACATTGACGGTTTCACTTGGAAGTTCGAGTTTTGAAACTTTAAAATATTCACTAAAAATCAGCCGAACAACGAAAACGAAATTACTCACCTGTTATCAGGAGAGATCCCAGTGCTGGAACTTGGTGCCCAGCACTGACCCTGAAAAGTAATTACAACAGTACTTACCGATAACTTGATTTTCCTCCATAGGATAACATTGCCTGGTTTTTGCCAGAAATTCATCTGTCGATTTTAGAAACATACAAATATTCCTTAAAAATCGCCTGTGTAACAAAAACGATTTCTTTCAACTGTTTACAGGAAATGCACCAGGGTTGAATCCAGGATCCAACCCTGAGTAAGAAAATCACACGCAAAGTAATTGAAATTGCCTTTACTTAAAAATCCCCATTGAGCTCAATGTTATAATTGCGTTTGAATTGTGTTGCCTATTGCAACAACTGTAACTATTGCATTTAAAAGTATATTGCTTATTGAAAGTATACAACTACAGCATTTCATTCTGAGAAAGTATTTTGATACTCACTTGTGGTTCTAAAATAAAACAACTATATATTTTTATATACAAAACAAGTGGCCTAGAGTTCAGTTCTTGAGTGTGTGAAACTATTTGCTGACTGAGTGTGTACAACAAATGCTTAACACTGTCTTCTGATACTGCCTTACTGCTCGACCAAGCTACCACTTTAGAGAGTAGGGTTATATCTAACTTTAGCCTCTGCCATACCTCTGGGGACTGTGGACTCTATTCACACACTGAACCTTACTTTGGTGCAGTATATACAGAGCCACTTTCTTACAGGGGGGGGGGGGGAGTGGGGGGTGGAGACAGCACGTACGGAATGGATGGAGGAAAGAACACTGGCGGAGCAGGTGGTGGGGAGCAACACGTAGGGAGAGTGTGGAGGGAAGTAACATGTAGGGAAGGGATGGTGAAAGTGAGAGCTGCATGGAGCAGGCGGAGAGAAGCACACAAGCAAAAAACGACACAACAGAGAAGTAATCAAGGGTGAGTACAACATTTAGACAGCACGGGAGAAGCACACGAGCGACAGAAAGCAGCATAGGTGAGGCTAGGGGAGAGATATACATAAGGGAGATTGGTGGAAACAAATGCGCTTTCATTGAGTGCTTAACCCAATGAAACAGCAGCAAAGTGTGGAAGCACACAAGTCATTTCTCAATGCTCCATGGGAGAGACAAATCGAAGAGGAAGGAAAGCCCACAAAAATTTTCGAATAAAAAGCAAGTAAATGAGAGTGACAATAAAGCCAGTCAATGGTAAACCATGCGTGAGATCTACGCACACTGTAAACAGACAATAGTTCTTTCTGCCAATGGCATAGCTGTCTGATAGGCTATACCTAATAAGACTAAAAATACATCACCAAAAGCTTGCGCTGTCTGGCAGGCAAGACCTAAAAACTGTTAACTATAAACAGCCAACCAACAATTACGGAGACATATCATGCATAGAAGGGGGTGCCACAAGGAAGTTACATTTAAATCACTAGTCTTTCCTTGAGTTCCCAATTAAGGTAACATCCACCTAGTAGTAGGAGAGGAAAGAGATGGACATTTATTTAAAACAAATACACAAAAATAGACTTAACAATTCAACACAGGTCACTTTTAGCAAAAACTGATAACATGAAATCCATGACTATGTAAGACAGTTAAAAATAAAAATGATATATGCATACACAAGTGCACATGCCTTACCATTTGGTGTGTCATACGCCATAGTCTCTACATTCACCAATACAGAATTCTCAAATGGTTTATCATACTGTTGATAAAAGATAAAATAAACTTATTAAACATAAAGCATAGATCTTAATTGTGTTCATTTGTATAGCACAATACACCAGTATAAATGTAGAAAGTGTTTTTTTGTATCACTCTTCGATGCTTCAAAATTCTGAACACAATTCCCCTCCCTTAGCCAAATCAACATATGGCCTTATACTGTCTTTAATAGAATATTCCCATGTAACCGGAAGTATTATACTTGTCAAATGTATTCTTCGGCACAGACTGTTTCCTAGTAAGATTTGTGTTATGCATGTTTTGTCACCTTATAGATCATGTACATCTAATCGTTGCATAGTTTTTAGTTTTGATTTTATTTATTGAATTTTCATAATAAAACAACCATAAAGTTCATCAGCATTTACACATAGTTACAGAGCACAGATTGATGATTTGATACATTCCAATAAAAACCTGGTGGTAAAATTCAAGTACATTCAGGATTTGGATTGCAATAACAGATCTCGAGCAGTACATGGAATGGCATTAGTCCTCAACCATAGTCATCAAATAGGAAGTTAACAAACCCCATATCTCACGTGGCCTAGACACACTTGGTAATTCTTCAGCACAGCAGGTGAGCTAATACCGACAATATACCATATCTTTCATCCAATGCTTATGCTTTGGTGCAGGTCTGCCACCCCAATGAATGGAGATTCTTCGTTTCGCCAATAATAAAGCTATAGCCACCAATTTCCAATTAATGACTTTGAACTTTGTACTCTGCAAGTATGTTTATTAGGGAATGTCACAATCTATCAGCTCCCCCACCATTTTTGTCAATGTGTGTGTGATCTGTACCAGAACGCATAAGTTACTTACCTTCGGTAACGATACCTCTGTCAGAAACATTAATAGTGATAGATTCCTTACCTTAGAATTACCCCCAGGCATCAGACTGGATCCGGAAAGTTTTCGTCAGCAGTACCCCTGTGCGTCGGTAGGCTTCATTGTGCGGCTCCGCGTGCGTCGTCGGTGCCGAGATGACGTCGCTGGAGCTACTTAGACGCGCCAACGCGCGCTGATGTCAGTTCTGTACACAACTTTCCACGCCAGGAAAGCAGAGCCATGCAAGAAGCTGACCACTAGTGCCATGAAACTAGGGCCCTGAAAGGGATGACCTTAACCCTAGAAATCAGTTCGCAGAACAGGGAGGATGGGTGGGGCGGTAAGGAATCTATCACTACTAATGCTTTTAACATATATATCGTTACCGAAGGTAAGTAAATTGTGCATCTAAAAGAAACACGTAGTGATAGATTCCTTACCTTAGAATAGATACCCCAGCAATACCAACCCCTGTGGTGGGTCTGCAAACCAAGATCACACCAGAAAGTCCTGGAGAACAGAACGGCCAAAGAAGCCGTCTCTCCGGACTTGGCTGTCCAGGCAGTAGTGCTTGGTAAACGTGTGCAGCAAGGCCCACGTAGCTGCCTGACAGATGTCATGCAAGGGAACTCCCCGTTCCAAAGCAGTAGTGGCTGCCGTCGCCCTGGTAGAATGGGCGCGCAGCCCCACGAAGGCTCTCTTTTAGAAAAAGATTAACAAGCCTTTTATGCACAGAATGACTTACCGAGAGATGGTCCGCTTGTGCACGGCCCGACCTTTCTTGGCGCCCACGTAGCCAACAAAGAGCTGGTCATCCACCCGGAACTGTTGTGTGTGGTTTAGGTAGAATGAGAGCGCATGCTTTGGGTCCAGGCGGTGGACCCTCTCTTCCTCTTCTAAGGGATGCGGAGGCGGAAAGAAGGTGGGCAAAGTGATGGTCTGCCCGATGTGAAAGGCAGTGACAACCTTTGGCAGAAAAGATGGACGAGTCATTAGAACCACTTTGTCCGGATGGACAGAGAGGAACTGAGGTTTAGAAGAAAGAGCCTGGAGCTCACTCACTCTTCTGGCAGAGGAGATGGCCACCAGGAAAGCTGTCTTTAAAGTGAGAAGATGAAAAGGACAGTTGTGAAGTGGCTCAATGGGAGCACACATCAGATATGTCAGAACCAGGTTCAAGTCCCACTGAGGCATTATGAAAGGAACAGGAGGGAAAAGATGAGTAATGCCATTTAAGAATCTATTTAGAACAGGGGACTTGAAAAGGGAAGGCTGATCTGGAAGCCGTAAAAAGGCTGAAATGGCCGAGAGATAGCCCTTGATAGTGCCCAGAGCAGAGCCCTGCTGGGCCAAAGAAAGAAGGAATAGAAGGACCTCTGAAAGAGGGGCAGAAAGGGGATCCACAGCCTTTGCTGTGCACCATGCCACAAACTTATTCCACCTGCAGGCTTATACCGTATTAGTGGAGGGACGCCTGGCTGCCAAGATTACATCACAAACTTCGGGAGGCAGGTCAAAAGACGTCAACTGCCGCCGCTCAATCTCCACGCAAGGAGGTGGAGGCTGGACAGGTTCGGGTGGAAGACCGTCCCCTGTTGCTCCTCCCAAAGAGGCAGTCGAATCGGGGGATCGATAGCCATGCTGAGTAGCTCGGGATACCATACTCTTCGAGCCCAGTCCGGAGCCACAAGATTGACTTGGGCCAGGTCGCGTTTGATGATCTTCAGCACTGTGGGTAGAAGTGGTATAGGCGGAAAGGCGTATAGTAGACCGCAACTCCACTTGTGACGAAAAGCGTCATCTAACGAGTGCCGCCTTGAAAATTCCAGCGCACAGAACTGATGACATTGCGTGTTCTCTTCAGTGGCGAATAGATCTAACCAAGGCTCTCCCCACTGCTGAAAGAGACCTTGCGTCACGTCCAAGTGCTGACGCCGTTCGTGATCTATCATGCACCGGCGGCTGAGTTCGTCCGCCCTGGCGTTCAGAGAACCTGCCAGGTGTTGAACCACCAGGAAAATGCCCTGATGTTCCAGCCATGTCCAGAGACGCAGAGCCTCCTGACATAGGGTCCACGACCCCACCCCGCCCTGCTTGTTGCAGTACCACATGGCGGTGGTGTTGTCCGTGAACACCTGCACTACTCTCCCCTTGACAGAGGGAAGGAATGCTTTCAGTGCAAGTCAGATCGCCCGAAGCTCCAGAAGGATGATATGGAGCCGGGACTCCGACGGAGACCAGAGTCCTCTGATCTCTGCCTCTCCCATCTGGCAGCACCATCCCAGAAGGGTCGTGTCCGTCACCACTGTATGTTCTGGTTGGGGAAGGGAGAGGGATCTGCCATTGACCCAATCGCGATTCGTGAGCCACCACTGCAATTGTTGTGCAGTGCCCTCCGAGATCTGGACGTGATCGGACAGGTTGCCCTGATGCTGTGCCCCGCATATGCCATCTGGCATGATCCACCAACAGGATGCAGGAGGCCATCAGGCTCAGTAGCCAGAGGGTCATCCTGAACGAAACCTGTGATAAAGGCTGAAAGATCGGAATCATAGCCTGGATATCCCGGACTCGCTGCTCGGGAGGATAGATCCGAAACTGCGCCGAATCCAGAACCGCTCCGATGAAGAGGAGCTTCTGAGAGGGAATCGGGTGCGACTTCGGCACGTTGATGGAAAACCCCAGCAAATGCAAGAGGTCGGCCATAGTCTGGAGGTGGGAGACGACTGCCTGGGGCGAGCCCGCCTTTAACAACCAATCGTTGAGATAGGGGAAGACTGGGACCCCTGATCTGCACAGATGAGCTGCGACCACCGCCATCACTTTTGGGAACACCCGAGGGGCGCTGGTAAGGCCAAAAGGGAGCACGGTGAACGGAAACTGCTCGTGGCATACCGTGAACCGCAGGTAACGCCGGTGGGCCACCAGGACGGGAATATGAAAGTGAGCGTCCTGCAAGTCCAACGCTACCATCCAATCTTGCGGGTCTAGGGCTGAGCAAGTGTGAGCATCTTGAACTTCTCCTTCCGGAGGAAGCAATTGACATTCCGAAGGTCTAACATAGGACGCAGACCCTTGTCCTTCTTGGGGACCAGAAAGTAGTAGAAATACCAACCACAACCTACTTCTGGCCCAGGAACGCGCTCAATGGCCCTCTTGGCCAAGAGGGCTGTGACTTCCTGCTCAAGATGGTCCCCCGACATGCGGTGGTATTGAGGTGGCATGGCTGGAGGGGGAGTCTCGAAGTGGAGGGAGTAGCCCCATCGGACAATTTACAGCATCCACTTGTCTGATGTGATGTTGCGCCAGTGGGGAAGATGATGGCGAATTCTGCCACCCACTGGTGTTTGATGGGCCTGAAAGGTGGGACTAGGAAGGCTTTGCAGTGGATGCTGCGGGGGTGGAGGTGGACTGACCTGCCCGCTGGCCCCCCGAACTGCCTTGACGGTTCCCACATCCGCGGCCGCGCTGAGAATGTTGCTGAGCAGGCCTGTGGCTGTGGAACGAACGTGTTGGGGCACCCCTTCCGTGGCCACGAAAGGAGCGAAAAGCGGAAGGCGGAGGAGGGCGAGTGGCCGAAAGGCCCAAGGACTTGGCCGTAGCCTATGAGTCCTTCAACCGCTCCAACGCACAATATCCGCCTTATTGCCAAAACGGCGAATGCCATCTAAGGGCATGTCCATCAAGGTGTTCTGGACATCCCCTGAGAAGCCAGTTGTTCTCAGCCAGGCGTGGCACGGAAGCGCCACCGTCGTGGAAATCCCCCTGCCCAGCAAGTCGGAAGAATCAAGCCCACAATGAATGGTGAACTTTGCTGCGTCTCTACCAGCTGTTATAGCTTGGGAGAGTACTGTCTGTGACTCCTCCGGACAGTTGCGCAGCACCTGCGCAACCGTATCCCACATAGAGTGGGAATAGCGGCCCAAGTGGCATGCGGTGTTCACCGACCGCAGCCCTAAGCTGGCAGATGAAAACAGATTCCTGCCAAGCTGTTCCAGCTTCTTGGAATCCCTATCCGGAGGTGCGGAAGAGAACGCGCTCTGGGAAGCAGAGGCTTGGACAACCAAGCTCTTGGGAGTGGGGTGTTGGGACAGAAAGAGGGGGTCGCCTGGAGCCGGGCAATGGCGGCGGGCCACGTTCATGTCCACAGGAGCCCCTGTGTTGGGCCTGAACCAAGTGCCCAAAAGGACATCAGAAAGTGCGTCATGAAAAGGCAGCAAGGGCTCCGAACAAGTTGCCGCCGGCTGAAGCACTTCTATTAGGAGGTTAGTCCTGACGGCCACCGTAGGGAGTTCGAGGTGGAGGGCCTCGGCTGCCCTACATACTACTACCGCGTAACTGGCTCCCTCCTCTGTAGCCACGGTAGGAGGAGACAGCATGCCAAGGTCAGGTAAAGTGTCAGACCACTGGCATCCCCCAAATCCACTGCTTGTCCGGATCGTACTCACACTGCTGTGTGAGAGGGTCCTAAGACCCCTCCCAGTCCTCCCCTTCCTCTGAAGTCTGTGAAACAGGCTGAAAATAAGGACGGACATAGGGGAAAAATGGCCCAGTCGGGATCGGTGCCGCACGGCGCCAATCCGGCACAATATCAGGGCTGAAACTGGGGAAGACGTCGTCACGGGGAATGGGTGACGTCGGAGGTGGTGCCGGTGGGGTCGACGTTGGTGGAGGTGTTACAAGGTCAACCGGTGTCGACCGGGGTCTGGTCCCGGAGGGACCTGCGGCGCCGGAGCCACCAGCGACGCTGGGGCCAGAGCCACCGGCGATGGAAGGACAGGACCCCCAGTCGGGCCCGGAGGCGCACCGGCGGGGCCAGACGGCCCAAAGAGTCGGGCCAAGGCAGCAAGAAACTCTTGCATCGCGGGAGGTGTCGCCGACGGACCCAGAAAAGGTGGGTAGGCCGGCGGCCACGTCGCAGGCTCCACCGGAGCCGCGGGGGTGGCACCACCCGCACCCTCGGCCGTGGCGGGTGAGGGGAAGTCGAGGAGCGACGACGCTTCTTCGACTTCTTTATGGAATGCTTCGACTTACCTGACCCAGAGTGCAAAGACTTAGATCCAGAGAAACGATGGTGACGGCTCCACGACCGGTCCCTCGACCTCCCACGGGACCGGGACCTTGTGCGGCGCGGAGCCGACTGCCGGACTTCCAGCAACTTTCAGGACCGCTCCCGCAAAGTCATCGGTGCCATGTCCCGGCAGTCTGGGCACAACTTGGAGTCGTGGTCGCACCCCAGGCAGTAGAGACACACGCGGTGTGGGTCCGTCACCGACATCATGCAGTTACAGTCCCCACAGTTCTTAAAGCCGGGCATCCCTACGACACCAGGAATCGATCGACTTGAAGAAATTGAGACAAAAGACCTCGAAACCACTCAGTCAAAAAGTGACTGGGGGTACTTGCTCTTCCCAGATCTGCGCTTGCTGCCACGGAAAAAGAAAGAACTGACGTCAGCTCGCGTGGGTGCGTCTAAGTAGCTCCAGCGACGTCATCTCGGCGCCGATGACGCCAACAACACACGCGGAGCCGCACGACAACGCCTATTGACGCGCAGGGGTACTGCTGACGAAAACTTTCCGGATCCAGTCTGATGCCGGGGGTAATTCTAAGGTAAGGAATCTATCACTACGTGTTTCTTTCAGATTCATAAATCTTTGGACAGGCCCATGCCAAATGTTGGAAATCTGCGTTTTGCGCACCACATCGTATACAGCATGCAGAATCTCTTAAACCATATTTATGAAGCTGTGCAGGTGTATAATACATTTGATGCAAATAATTAAAATGAATGATTCTAAGGTTCCCATTTGCAGTCAGCTGCCCTGTCAATTTGCAACACGTTCTCCATTCATCATCAGTCAGTGGCTCAGATAGAACAGAATTCCATTTCTCCAGTGGACCCACCCCAACGGTTACTGCATCTATTTGTGAAACACTATATGAATGAGTGATTAGTTTGGACCTTGTTTGGGCAGTGTATATTAGCTGCAGTGCACCTAAGGTGGGCGGCTCCTCAGGAAAGCATGGGTATGGGGCACGTAATGCTGCGCGTAATCTGCTGTATATGAACAGCAGCATTGCAGAGGCCCCCCACCCTTTACAAACTGCGAGACTGATAAATTTCCCTTCATGAAATATATCCACCATTGTGTGTATTCCTGCTTCATGTAGGACCTTAAGCGCGCCAGCCTCACTTGTTACAGAGAGTCCTGTATGGTGCAAAAGTGGCATAGCTGTAACGTATAAAGGGAGCCTTTGCGCTCTCTTCCCAAACTCCTTCCATGTGTTGGCCGCGCATTGCACCGTATCTATTTCTCTCTTTTCAAATATAGTGCTAGTGTTTCCAATCGGGGCTTTAAGCGGTATTGGATGAACAGCGCCAGCTTCCACAGCTACATGTGGGATGAAGGCTGGAGCCTGCTGCCAATAGTAGGCGTAATGTGCCTGAGCACAGAGATAGAAAAATTGTAAATCTGGAGCTGTGAACCCACCCATTTCGTATGGAAGTATTAACACCTCCCACTTCACTCTCTGGTTTTTACCCCACATGCGAGCGTAATTAGGGAAGTGTGAAGCGTAGTGAAGAAATGCTGTGTTAACCTAATGGGGATAATCATGAATAAATATAAAAACTTTGGGAGTACAATCATCTTGATTAGCGCTATTCTGTCTGCAAACAATAATGGTAATGTTATCCATCGGTACACTTGCTCTTCTAGTTGTGTGATTGCCCTTCCATAATTGGTTTGTATAACCACCTGTGGATACTTATGGATCCAGATTCCCAGGTACTTTACCGGGTCTGTGCTCCAGTTCTAATGGATACCCAAGTTCTATGTGCAGTGTACTCTCAGACAATGGAATTACAACTGACTTATTCCAGTTAATTCCGAGCCCTGAGTGCCACTCAAATCGGATATATTCCCTGATCAGTTGCTCCAGATATACTGAGGGGTCACGTACATATAGGACCATATCATCTGCGTACATGGATACTGCAAGGGGCTGCTGGTAAAAGCGCAACGCCGTCTGCACATATCTCTGCCGTAATATGCATGCTAACTGTTCCAGTACTACTGCAAATAATAATGGCGATAATGGGCAGCTTTACCGTGTGCCACGCCGTATCTGGAAAGCATCAGACGTCTGCCCATTAATACGCACTCTCGCTACAGGATCAGTGTATAATAGTTTGACCCAATTTGTGTATAGGTAGGGCACTCTCATGCAATGTAGGACAGCAAACATATATTTCCAGGAGATAGAATCAAACGCCTTAGCGGCGTCTAGCAAGACCGCCACCACAGGCAATGTTGGCTCTAAAATATGTAGTACTGCAAATAGCGTACGTAGATTGTGGGACGTGGATCGAGTAGGGACAAATCCCGATTGGTCAGGGAGCACTATTGTAGGGAGCAACAAACGCAGTCTGGTGACCAGCATCTTTGCCAAAATCTTTACATCCGTCTTTATAGGCGAAAGAGGCCTGTATGATTCGCAGCTATCCGGCGCCTTTCCAGGCTTCAACAGTGCTATGATCCACGCTTCCCGAAGCGTGTCTGGAAGGCGTTGTTCCTCATACGCCTCTAAGTACATCTCATGGAGATAGGGTACCAGCAAGTCAGTATATTCTTTATAAAATTCTGATGGTAAGCCGTCCGTGCCCCTAGCTTTCCCATTGGGCAACGCTGAGATGGCATCCTGCATTTCATCTATCGTAATTTGATGCATTAAAAAATCCTGCTGCCCGAATGTAAGAAAGTGGGTTTCTGTTGCAGTAACGCCCCCCTTTTTTGCCTGATAGCTGATGCACTTTTCCTTGTTGTGCCCTGGGCTCCTGCCAATCCGGTGCCCAGGACCCGTGTTCCTTCCCTAAAAACTGCCTAACTGCCAAAACCCAATTTGGCAAACCCTGGCCACATGTCAGCCCCTGGTAAATGGTACCCTAGGTACCCATGGCCTTGTGATCAGGGAAGACCTCTAAGGGCTGCAGCACTCATTGTGCCACCCTTCGAGCCCTGTACCCTAACACACACAAACTGCTCTTGCAGGCTGAGTGTCTGGTTACAAGACAAAACGAAGAGTCGACATAGCACACATCCCTGTGTGCTATGCCCACCACCTACACTGCTCTGACATATATCAGCCACCCCTCTAGCTGGGTGCCCTATGCCAGTGGTGTGGTCACAGGAGCATGAGCCCTGTGCCCCTACAGTACCCAGGTCCATTCCTGGGCACTGTAAGTGCAGTGCTGCCATTTAAGAGTACATGGTGCTGAGAGCTCGTCAAACACGAACTCCACAGCACCATAATGGCAACACTGAAGACTGAGAAGTTTGGTATCAAACTTCTCAGCACATTAAACCCGCACTGATGCCAGTGTGGGATTTAATGTACCAAGCACCCTAGAGGGCATCTTAGAGATGCCCCCTGAAACCTAACCTACAATCCACGTCTGATCTGGGAGGCTGCCTAGTCTGCCACACAGCAGACATGTTGCTGGACCCCTGGGTAGGAGAGCCCCTGCTCTCCTGGGCCTGCAACAATGCACATCCTGGGCGAGGTGCAAAATCTCCTCCCCCAGGATGGGCAGGGGGAAGCTTCAAAGGCATGCTACCTCTGTGAGCTTCCCCAGGCCACTGGCAACCCCCACTCTGGCGGGAAGCCTGGCCGGAAACCCCAAATAAGGACAGAGGATGTGCCAGCCTGCCAACCCCACCCCTCAGGTGGGGGAGGCGAGGTGAAGCACATCTCCGGGCACTCGCCATCTTGAAGATGGGAGGCCCTACCCAATCAGGAATAGGCTACTGCCCCCCTCCCACAGGAGAGAGGCAGAATAGGGGGTGTACCCACCCCTGGACAGGGACCCATTGGTCCCTGCCCTTCACCTACATGTAACGCCCCTAAATCTAGTATTTAGGGGCACCCTGAACCTTTTTTTTTTTGGTTTGTTTATTGAGTTTTATAAAGCATTATACAACAGCAAAACAATACTTGGAGGTACATCAGACAGTGCAGGTGAGGTATCAATACATGGTATAATAGTACAAAGTTCATTGGAATCAGTTGAGGAGTCTGCATAAACATAAAAGAACAAGCAGCCAGGACAGGAAGACGGGGCACACATACTAATGCAGGGATATGTCCATAGCATTGTCCAAAAGAGTAAAAACGCTAGACACTGGGCACAGACATTAAATAGGTCGTGAGAGGCGACCAAATATCACGGGGTCGGGATGTTATTGGCAGCTCCTCAGCATAGCAGCACAATTGATCACGGCAATAGGTCAAATCCTGCAGCCACAGCCTGGTGGTGGGGCCCACTCTACTCTCCCAACACATGGAGATCCTCCGCTTAGCCACCAACAACGCAATAGCCACAAATCTTCTACAGGAGACTTTAACGTCAGCAACAAGACCAAGGAGACAAAACTGCGGGGTGCAGTCCAGGGGAAGCCCAACCATGTCATGTATAATCTGTATAACAGCCTCCCAATATGAGTGTACCTTGGGGCAAACCCATGCCAAATGATAAAAATCAGCATCTGGGGCACCGCACCGTTTACAGGCAGCGGAGTCACGCAAACCATAACGATGTAACTGGGCAGGCGTATAGTATATCTGATTTATGTATTTTTTAGTGCACCAGGCGCAAATTTCCGTTCGATGTCAGCCGCCCAGTGAGGCTACAACAGCCCTCCCACTCATCATCCGTCAATTCGCGGGACAAAACAGCGTTCCACCGCAGCCGCGCCGGCTGAACCACAGGAGGGGCCTCTCTCTGTGAGATACGATACAGTCTAGTGACCAATTTCACCCGAGAGGGGGTAGTGTATAGGAGTTGCAGTGCTTCCAGTGCAGGCGGCTCAGCGGGAAATTGCGGATACAATTCGCGCATGGCCAACCGCAGCCTAGTGTATATGAAGAGCTGCATGGCGGTTAAAGGGCCATCACCAGCCAATGAGGCAGCCGCAACAAATCGGCCACCCGGGTACACGTCTTTCATGGCCACCAAATTCATGCCGCTGAGTATTCGCAAGGCGCCCACCTCATTAGTGACCGAGAGAGAAGAATGGTGAAGCAGAGGCATGTCAGGAGCGTAAAGCGGCAGCTTCTGCGCACGCCTACCCAACTCCCGCCATGCCCCAACCGTGGTCTGCACTGTGTTAAACTCCCCCCTTTCAAATACCGTATGAGTGTTAACAAGCATGGCCTTAAGCGGTATAGGATGCACCGCCCCAGCCTCCACCGCCACATGGGGAATATATGCAGAGTCATGCTGCCAATGATATGCAAAGTGGGCCTGCGCACACAAATAGTACAGCAGAAAATCAGGTGCCGCAAAGCCCCCCAGTGCATACGGAAGCGTAAGTGTTTCCCATTTGAGGCGAGATTTCCCCCCCCCCCCCCCCAACGCCAATGTGGTTAAAAGTGAGCGAAGGGAAGCGAAGAAGGGACGTGACAAAGGTGTCGGTATATTCAAAAATAGATATAAAAATCGGGGGAGTATTACCATTTTTATTAAAGCTAATCGGTCTGCAAAAGAGAGGGGTAGCTTTATCCATTGGGCCACCTGCTCCTCAAGGCGCGCGACAGCGACTCCATAGTTGGCGCGTATCACCTCCTGGGGGTCGCGGTGTACCCACACCCCCAAATATTTCACTGCATCGGAACACCAAACCAGGGGAAAGTCTAAATCAAGCGGAGATGTACTGTCTGTAAGGGGCAAAATCAAGGACTTGGACCAGTTTATACCAAGCCCAGAAAATCAGCCAGAGGGCGCTGGAGAAACCGCAGCGCCGCCCGGGAGTGACGCTGCCGTAGGATACAAGCCAGAGGTTCAAGCATGAGCGTGAACAACAGCGGCGAGAGCGGGCAGCCCTGGCGCGTACCCCGGTGAATGGAGATTGGCCGAGAGACGTGCCCATTAACCCTCACTCTGGCTGACGGGCAGGTGTATAACAGCTTGATCCAATTAGTGAACACGAAGGGCACCCCCATACAGTGCAAGATCGAGATCATGTAAGACCATGAGATGGAATCAAAGGCCTTTGCGGCGTCGAGGAGCACCGCCACCGCAGGTAACGTGGGCTTAAGGACATGCATAACAGCAAAAAGAGTTCTAAGATTGTGGGAGGTTGAACGGGAAGGCACGAAACCAGACTGGTCTGGCAGGACCATAACCGGCAGAAGCAGCTGCAATCTGGTAGCCAGGACCTTAGCTAAAATTTTTACGTCGGTGTTAATTAAAGATAGCGGCTGATAGGATTCGCACCGGTCCGACGGGTTGCCCGGTTTAAGAAGGGCAATCATCAGCGCTTCACGCAGCGTAGGGGGCAGGCATTAAGCCTCATAGGCTTCTTCATATACCTGGAGCAAGCAAGGAGCTAAAATGTCGATATAGGTTTTATAAAACTCCGCTGGCAGACCATCAGCACCAACAGATTTACCAGTGGGGAGAGCGCCTATGGCATCCCGTATTTCATCAAGGGTGAGAGGGTGCATCAGAAATTCCTGCTGTCTATGAGAGATCCATACCAAGGCTATATCATCCAAATACTGCTGTAACTCAGCCTCATTGGCTGCCGGGCGGTGAGCGTACAGGCCCTGATAGAAATCAGCAAAGGCCTCCAGAATATTAGGGGTGTCATAGTAGGTGCCATCAGCGACAGCGATCGAGTAAATCGTATACGTACGAATTTGAGGGTCCATGATACGGGCCGCCAGTGCTCTGCCCGGTCTGCCGCCCTCACCGTAATACCTGGCCGTACACCTGCGGGATAAATGACGGATCTCCTGGTCTGCCACAGCGTTATATTCTGCCACTTTAGTCCTAATGTGCGCAAGAACAGAGGGGTCAGACTCATTCTCATACTGCCGCTCCAATCCTGTCAACTCACGTTCCAACGCAGACATTGTACCCCTGAGCGACCGAAGCACTCCTGCCTGAAGGCCAATGCAGACCCCACGTATAGTCACCTTAAAGGCTTCCCAGAGCGTCCCCCACCGATCCAGTGTTTCTCGCAAAGTAATCGGCAATGGCCTCCTGAACACCCTCACAAAATACCGTATCTAACAAGGCGGATGGTTGGAGCCGCCACTGGAAGGGAGGGGGGACGTAGGTCGGCAAAGCCAGACGAAGGTGTACCGGGGATTGGTCCGAGAGCGTCTGAGGCAAGTGATCAACCCGCGTCACCCAATCATTGGCATCCCGGGTCAACAGCCACATATCTATACGGGACCAAACGGAGCGAGCATAGGAGTGACAGGTACCATCCCGACCATCAGGGTGCCATAGACGCCAAACATCTACCAGCTCCAGCAGCGTCATACCATCTCGCATAGCAGCAGCCTTCCGCTTGAGAGGTCTGTCCACAGTGGAGACTCTGTCCATGTCAGGGTCACATTAAAATCGCATCACAAATAATAGTACAAGGGGGCAACTTATAGAGTTTCCCCCACAGGTCATCATAAAAGGAAGGGTCGTCAACGTTGGGCCCATATACATTAACTATAACTAAGGACCGATTATAGAGTGTACCCTGCACTATGATGTATCGCCCACCCTCATCTTCGTCAATAACAAGCGGAACAAAGGGGGTGCCTTTTTTAACCAAGACCATAACCCCTCGAGCGTAGGAGAAATAGCAAGCCGCAAGCCGAACCCCCGCCCACCTAGCGGCAACAGTCGAGACCGCCTGCTTAGTAAGATGCGTCTCTTGCAGGAGAGCGATGCGAACATTGTGACGGTCAAGATAGGAGAGCACCTGGCGAACCTTACGTGGGTTATCAAGTCCCCGTACATTCCAACTGAGCCACGATATCTCCCCGTCAGCAGAGGCAGCTATGTCGCGGTGTGAGAAGGCATAATATCAGCATAATATGGACAATCAGCTCCCAACCATATCACACCACACCCACCATGCACCGTCAGTGTACCATTCAAAACATTGCAACCCCCAACATCCCCCCCCCACCCACTCCAGCAGAAAAAACCTGCTGTGACATCCCAGTAAACAGCATAAAAGAAACCATTCACAAACACGTCACATAGTAGGCAAATCACATATAAAGGATCTCCAGTGAGGAAATAATGCAACCAGGCTATAAGCCAAAACTGAAAATACAACTCGGCTGGGAATTCCCATTTGGGGAAGCACCAGAGGCCTCTAACACCCTGAGATGTACAGGGTGGGCCGAGACAAAAAGAGAGGAGCCACCCGCATCTGGCCACAAAGGTCGCCAAATGACCACCCCCGGTACCAGGACAATAGCGACCCTCCCCTCGCATCCAGCAGTAACACCAACAATATAGTGCATTCCTCAAAGGCAACACATAGCAAAGCAATCAGGCAAGCGTAAATAGATAGCAAAAAAACATCATCAATGATGCCGGAGGATAGTTGAGACAGCGAGGGCTGACGCATGGGGACATCCAGCTCGCCGAAGGGCAAGGCAGAAATGAACAGCAATACATACGAAGAGACCAGTCATCACCAGTCAACCATCAGAGTCAGAGTCTCCCACTGTCCCATGTGGCGGCGCTCGCCGCGGTGAGCGGCGCTCCAGCTGCCGGAGAAATTGAAGCGCCTCCTTAGGGGTAGGGAAGATGCGGAACTTCCCATCGTGATGAATGCGTAAGCGCGCCGGGTACAGCATGGCATATGAAATATTAAGCAGTTGCAATTTTTTCTTCACAGCTTGGTACTCTCTACGCGCCTGCTGCACCGCAACCGTAAAGTCAGGAAATAACTCCACCTTCATTCCCTGATAACTCAAGCTGCCTTTCTCCCGGGCTAGGCGCAACGCAGTGTCCCTGTCACGGTAATTCAACAAGCGAGCTATAATGGGACGGGGAGGCGCCCCAGGGTTAGGCCGAGCAGCTAAGGAGCGGTGGGCTCGTTCTACAATAAGAACTTTCGAAAAGTGTTCCACCCCAAATAGCGAGGTAAGTAGGGACTCAACGAATAGTTCCATAGGCCCTGTATTGGTTGATTCTGCAATTCCGTTAATGCGCAGATTGTTCCGTCTAGACCGGGCCTCAATATCCTCATTTTTGGCCCTAATAACCTCCATAATCTTTGCCATGCTTGCACAGGAGGTACTGACTGCCTCCACTTTTTCCTCAGCCTTAGAAATGCGCTGTTCAGCTTCGGTCAGCTGCTCGCCGTGCTTATCTAGCCTGGAAGCCATAGTATCCATTCGCAAATTTAAATTGTCAATTTTAGCGTCGATAGTATGTAGGCTCTGCTGCATGGCGATCAACATGCCCTCTAACCTGGCCCCAGTCCCCCTTTCAGCATCGGAGGCAGCAGGCGATGGGGGTTTCGGGGGCGGTTTGGCGGTGAAGGAGAGCTTACTTTGCTGCTTGTCTGCACGCCCCATGGCGGAACACTCTAATCCCCTCACGTGCAAGGAAGAAATGCGCAAGTTAGAGTGTCCCCCAAAAGTCCAGAGGGTCAGCCACGTAAGTACCCCGTCAGGAGCCAAGCAAGGGAACTCAGAGCTGCCAGGGCCAAACACAGTCCCCAACGTACATGAAAGAGCGCAGGCGAGGGGGGTCCCGTAGCACTCACGAGAGGAAGCAAGCCACCACTGGTCCTTCCGCCCCCAGCCCGTCCAAGGAGGTATCTGCAGCAGGCCTCACGACAACAGACTGATGACTTGGCGCCAAAGTAGGGGTTTCAACATCGGAGGCCCCAGGAGAACAGGCAGGCCACCACTGGTCCCTCTGCCACCAACCCCGACGACCATGAAGTGACAGCAGGCCCCACAGTCTCCGCCGTATGATGCCAGCGCCGAGGCAGGGGGTCCCACACAAGGAGCTCCGGGAGCCCGCCACCCCAAGGACACCGGGGGTAGGCGGCAGCCAGGCACCAGGCTACGCAGAGCCCAGCCGCGTGCATGCGGCACTCAGGACCGGCAAGCCACGCCGCAGACCGCCCAGGGCACCACGCGGCCGCGCAGCGCCACCAAGCCGGTCCCTAGCCGCAGCAAAGCAGGCGTCGCGGATCTGCCTCACCTGCACAGCCCTGACCGATGCAGCGTCCTCAGGCAGGTTCCACCATCCGCAACACTCTGAAGCCGCTCTCTGCTCCTCGCCTCAGCAGGGCGCCGCCCTCAAGCTCCACCGCCGCCGGAGTCACAGTCCCAGGAGAGCACGGGACCCACAGCCCAACAGGAAGCGGGCGTACGGCACTCACTGCACCGCCGGACCGCCCTCGCTCCGAGCGTGCCTCTCTCCAGGTCCGTCGGCACCAGCGCAGGTCAGGTGCAGTCCCACAACACCTCGGGGCACCGCGAGCGGCAGGCGGCAGCAGCCAGCACTCCGTAGAGAACAGCAACAGCCCCGGCAGCGGACTACCTCATGACACGAGGCGCCGCCATCAATCACCAGGCCGGGATGCGAGACGGAGCCAAATCAGCAGCAGCAGGCCAGCGACAGACACCAGATGGGACCACCAGGATGCAGGAGCGATGAGGAGGGCAAATCCAAGCAAGGAGTTCATGGATGGCAGGTAAGACCAAGGATATTAGGCGGATTAGAAGCTCGGCCAGCAGAGCTGCGCTAAAAGGCGGCCATCTTGCTCGGGCTCTCTAGCGCCCCCCCCCCTCACCCTGAACCTTCATTCCCCAGATTCCAGATTCCGAAACCTGAAAAAGAGCTAGAAAAAAGAAGACCTGCCCTGCAGCTGCTAAGAAGAGGAAGACACCAACTGCTTTGGCCCCAGCCCTACCGGCCTGTCGACCCTCGAACCTGCTCCAACCCGGCATCTCTTGTGGCCAGCAACCTCACAAACCTCGGAGGACCCGGCTACCTTTTAACTCTAAACCCCTGGGACTCCCATGAGTAGAGGCTCTACTCAAAATCTACTTCTAATCCCTGGCAGCAGCCTGGAACCGCGAACCCAGCACACCCCGCACCCGCCAAGCCTGGCCTGTGCCGGAGTGAACAAAGACCACAAGGACGACCCCACGGCGACTGTGACTCCGAGTCTGGCACCCAAGGACTTCCCGCGACACTCCTGAAGAAGCCTGCAGCCTCAGAACCAGGTGCCCCCAAACTGAGATCAACAGAGGGTAAGATTTCCAGACACCAAAAGGCACACCTGCACCCGGCGTCCTGCGGCCCCCTGTGCCCAACCCTGGGGTACCTACCTATCCTCCAACTACCCAACTTACCTCTCGAAGTGGTGGTGACACCTGAAGAATCTTCGTCCCCGAGCTTGCAGTCTTTTTCTAAACCGGAGCTTTCCCATTGAAATCAATTGAGCGCCCGAAGGCTCAAAAGCACCCTGCACCCACCTGACCGAGTGGCCCTGGCAGTGTAACCTCTACACCTAGCTACTTCCCCATTTGCCCTGAGCAAGTGACCGGGAGCCCAGCTCCCACAGCCGCGTGGCCTGCTAGTCAGCAGCCACCAACCAAGGCCCCCCTGCCTCCCATAGGATAACATTGGGCCTAACTCTCTCTGCACCCGGTTGCCCCTGTGCCGCTGAGAGTGAAACAACTGCACCTACCTGACCCTGGGAGACCCCTGAGTCTATGCCCAGAACCTTAACTTTGCCAGTCGAGTACTTACCTTAAAGCCGATAACTCAATTTTCTCCATAGGGTAACATTGACTGGTTTTTCCTGAAATGTCTTCCAAGTGTGGACTTTTCAAAACTTAAAATATTCACCAAAAATCAGCAGAGTAACGAAAACGAAAATACTCACCTGCTATTAGGTGAGCTCCCAGTGCTGGATCTTGGTTCCCAGCACTGACCCTGAAAAAGATTCACAACCGTACTTACCAGTAACCCAATTTTCTTCCATAGGAAACCATTGACTGCTTTTCTGTGAAATTTCTTCTAAGTGTCAATTTCTGCAAACTCTAAATATTCTTTAAAAATCGTATAAATTGTGAAAACGTAATTACTTGCCTGTTTTGGATAAAGGTCCCAGTACTGAGTCTAGGCATCCAGTACTGGATTACAAAAGTAAGGAGAACATACTATACCTGCAACTTGAATTTTCTTCTATAGGGAATCATTGACTGTTTTCAATGAAATATTTTCTGTCAACTTTTAAAATAGCAAAATATTGTCTAAAAATCATAACAGTAACTAAGTCGACTTTTATCACTTGTTTCTAAGTACTGACCCAGGACTGAATCTAGGATCCAGTCCTGGAATTCCAAAAGTAATCCGAAAAGTAATCTATTGCAAATAACTTGAAACTTCCATTGAACTTAATGCATTATTGTGTTTAAAATTGTGTTGCCTATTGCAACCACTTGTAACTTTCTACAAAAGCCAATTGCATATTGCAAAAGTATTTATATAAAGCATCTCATTCTGAGAAAGTATATTTTAATACTTATTGTTGGTTCTAAAATAAAGCAAGCATATATTTTTTTATATATAAACCATTGGCCTAGAGTTCAGTTATTGAGTGTGTGAGACCATTTGCTGACTGAGTGTGTGCAACAAATGCTTTACACTGTCCTCTGATACTGCCTTACTGCTCGACCAAGCTACCACTTTAGAGAGTAAGATTATATCTAACTTTAGCCTCTACCAAACCTCTGGGGACTGTGGACTCTGTACACACTGTACCTATTAGGGAACAGTATATACAGAGCCACTTTCTCACACCGAGTGATAACCATACTAACGCTATATCTTCTAGGTACTGTGCAATTTCATCTTCTGCTGCTGTTTGCCTGCATGCGCATAGTTTGGTAGTATTGCACAAATGAGCTGAGTATCCCCGGCGTGTCATAATGAATTGTGTTATCTTCTGCAATCGCTTTTACAATTTGGGTTTTGGCTCAGCAATTCCATTGGCTAATGCTTTCCCAGGCCTTCCCCATAGTATCTGGCAGTCCATTTACACGACATATGAAGCACCTCTTGATCAGCTGTCTCATTATACTCAGTGACCTTTGTTCTAATGCTAGCCAGCATTGCCCTGTCAGGTGTGGTTTCATATTCCCTTTCAAGTCGCCCCAATTCCTGCTCAAGCCGCTTCATGGTCCCACGTAACGATTTGAGCACTCCTGCTTGTAATCCTATTCATACTCCGCGATTTGTTACCTTAAACGCTGCCCATAGCGTTCCCATACTCTGTACTGACCCTACGTTATTGACAAAATAGTCTGTTATGGTCTCTCTTACTCCTTCACGGAGTACCCGGTCAAGTAACGAGGAGGATTGTAATCGCCATTGAAATTGTGGAGGTGTGTGTATGTGGGTATAGTCATATTGAGTAAAACTGGGGAGTGGTCCGACAAAGTTCTATGCAAATGTTTGACGTTAGTGGTCCAGGTATTCACATCACTCGTGGCTAGCCAAAAATCAAGGCGCGACCACAATTGATGTGCATTAGAATGGCATGTACCGTTCTGCAAACCCAGGGTGCCTCAATCTCCAGATATCTAGCAGATTCAAATCTCTCATACCATCCCTGACAGACAGTGCAGCTTTTTTTTTTAACTGTGAATTCTGCAACTTCAGGTACTAATACAATGTTAAAATCACCCCCACAAATATTTGCTGCCGGAGGCAATTTATGTACCTTACCCCATAGCGTCTCATAAAAAACAGGGTCCTCCGTATTAGAACCATAGATGTTTACAATAGTCATCAGCGAACCACATAGTTTACCCTGCACCAAGATATAGCATCCTTGTTCAGCTTTGTCTACATGTGAAAGTTCAAAGGGTAGTTCTTTTTATTAATATCATAACACCTCTTGCATAAGAGGATTCTAACCGCACCCCAGCCCATCTAGTTGCCACTGCTGCCGCTGTATGCTTATTGAGCTGAGTCTCCTTGAACAGTGCCACGTGAACATTATGCCGACCTAAATAGGACAACACTTGCCGAGTTTTCTTTGGACTATTGAGACCTCTGACATTCCATGTCACCCAGGTTATTATGTCACCTTTAGTACCTGTCATTGCTGTCTCCATTTCGGGTTTCAGGTTGCTGATCTGTACCATTTAACTTTGTATGTAGCATTATCACCAACTGCATCCTATGCTTCATGCTGTTACACCTAGAACATACCCCAACCAACCCCCCTCCCACTTTAGCATCCCAAATATGCTAAGGATTCCCAAACAAACTAAAAGAACATACGCATGCAACCGCTTGCCTCGCTGAAAGCAACAACACCTTGCGTGGTGTCCAACCATAACCTTTAACCAATGTGGGGTGTACCCTCTTGGGGGGTCCCCTCGATGCAACTAGGGGGGAGGGGGGGGGGGGGGTGTCGGGCATACATATTAATCCCCCCATCCAGCAGTATCTGAAGGTGCCGGAGCGCAAATTTACCTCAAAGTCCCCATACATTGTTAGAACCCAGATGCAATACCGGAGTTTACTGCGGGGGGGGGGGGGGGGGGGTGGGGGTCGGGGCATACATATTAATCCCACCCCATCCAGCAGTATCTGAAGGTGCCGGAGCGCAAATGACCTCAAAGACCCCTTACATTGTTAGAACTCAGATGCAATACCAAAGTTCACAGAGCAAAAACACAAACCTCATTATCACATGTACAGTGTAACTATCACCGCACTGATGACGATAACATTCTTAGTGGAGCAAGAGCATTATCTTCATAGATCAGAAACAGCAATGTCCGCTATCTAAAATCATATATGCATCAGCCCCCATATTTTCCATTGCGTTCAGATATCCTGCTCCATGCTGTGCATGTGATCAGTCTTCAATGTCTGCGTCATGCTTGACATGCAGTCGTGGCACCTCCCCACACGCCAAGACATCATCATAGTACCAACATTTATATGCAGTGTGACAACACAACAGTGCAATACCCATACTACATGCTCCGTATACTGCAACTTAGATCGTGCACCAGAATTTCAGGCGCCAAGCATATAAACAGTAAGGAATGTAAAAAAATACCCATCTTTGCAACCACCGCCAAGTTTTACCACGGTTAACAGCTTCAACGCGCTGCGCAAGGTGAGTGCTTAGTCTTCATTGTCTGCATCTTCGCCCGCTGCTCTCGAGGACTCTTGTCGTTCCACCTGTCGCACAAACTGCATAGCGTCTTTTGGTGATGTAAAAAGCTTGGCTTTGCCTCCCTTGTGCTGTATCCGGAGCCGCGCCAGGTACATCATGGCATATTGCATTTTCAGTGTTTGCAGCTTTTTTTTCCACTGGATGAAATTCACTTCTCGCTTGTTGTACCGCCGTCGCGAAGTCAGGAAACAGTGCGACTTCTACCCCCGATAGGTTGTGATTCCTTTTTCCCTAGCCAGGAGGAGCGCAGTGTCTCTATCACGATAGTTCAGCAGTCTGGCAATTATAGGGTGCAGCGGAGCACCTGGCACTGGTTTAGGTGCCAGGGATCTATGCGCCCTTTCCACAACCAGCAAGGCGGCTGAAAAATGCTCCGCACCCAGTATTTCTTTCAACATGTCCTCAACATAGAGCTCCATTTTGGCTGTGTTGGTTGATTCAGGCACTCCTGTGATACAGAAATTATTACACCAGGACCTGGCTTCAAGATCCTCATTTTTTGCCTGTATCACTGCCAAGACCTTCTCCATTTGAGCACAAGATTCATTAATGACCCCAACCTGGTCCTCCGCAGTGGAGATGCAGTGTTCTGCTTCAGTTATGCGTGAGCCATGTTTATCAAGCTTTGCCGCCATATTGTCCATTCGAAGGTTTAGGGTATCTATTTTACTGTCCATTGATTGCAGGCTTTGCTGAATAGCAAGCATCATGTGTTCCAGATTTCTACTGTCACCTGCTTCCAGTTCCATCTGGGTGTCTGACGAAACCTGCATTTGAGACTTAGTTAATCGTTTGTACTCAAACGAGAGCTTGGACTGCTGCTGCTTATCTGCTTTACCCATTCTCTCACGGCCAGAGCCCAACAGACTTGCAAATAGGAGCCATAGAGGTCTGAACACTTTATGTTGAGTGCCCAGCGTTAGACACCTCCCAGTCAGTTCGCTGATCTTTAATGTACACTGTTGGTGGATGTCAGGGGCCTGCTAGCAGAGCCCTTTTGTTGAACGGCTTGCCGCTTCGCAGTGCAGTGGTATACTGGGAGCTGCTGAGGACGCCACTAAAAATGGAATGGGCACACTGTCATGCGCCTGAGTTACGCTGGCGACTGTTACAGGTCCACAGCGTCACCAGCAACCACCTGTGGCTCACGTCTCTCATGTCTCGTTTCAGCCGCTCATCTCCGTCCAGCAGCCACACATCAAAGTCTGCATCTGTGTTTCAACGCACTACTCTGGACGGCCCTCAGGCGAGTGCAGTACCGGTACTCGTGCACCACAGATGTGGAGCGTGGTGCCTAGATAGCATTACTGGTCGTGTTACGTCAGATACGTGCGCTTCATTTCACTTTAAATGCAAAACCAATGGGGATGATGGACGGAGTGTTGAACATTGCAAGCACTCGCCCCCAGTCAACTGATCTGGGTTTAATCCATCATCATTCTTTATCTCACTCCGCCACCCCAGTTCAGACATGGCCATATGCAAATCAGTCTGACCCCGTGCCTCATGGGAAAAGTCCAGCCCGAACTGCCAAGCCATGTCTTCCCTGGACTGGAAACAAGTATCCTGGGACCAGTTTCTGGCTTATCAGACGTCATCAGCCAGGCTAGCTTGAATCAAGTGCCAAAGTGAGCAAGGGACCCACGTCTGGGCATACCATGCCAACTTAGGGCGAAGAAAGCAAAACCAAAGGGGATGATGGACGGAGTGTTGAACATTGAGAGCACTCACCCCCAGTCATCTGATCTGGGTCAAGACTGATTTGCATATGGCCAGGTCTAAACTGGGGTGGCATGGTGAGCAAAGGAATGATGGATTTAACCCAGATCTCTTGACTGGGGGTGAATGTTTTAATTTGTTCTGCATTCCGTCCATCAATTGTGTGTCTTTTGCTCATTTCACTTTAAGGCGGTCAAATCATAACCCAAACAGTGTCGGTGCCTCCAATGTACCCATGCGGCAGCCCTTCACAGTTTAACCACCATCTGCCAGTATATTAGTTGTCCGTAGCCAACGCACCGGTAGGTGCACGCAATGGTGGCCATAAACGCATTCATGAGCCCTGTCCGAGAGAAGGCCGTCGCTGCAGCCCCACGCCACCCGAGTCGCACCAGCTATGCAATCCACCACCAGACGCGTGCACTTGTCTTCAGGCTCTGGGGGTAATGACGTCTGGTTCAGTATGTTCTGCCTTCTAGATATTACGGTCGGTCTTGTGCAGTGATATATGCTTGCACTGTAGTTAAGTAGTAGAGGGTACCTTAGTCTGCCCTGCCTCCCTAGCACAGTTTGTGCACGGTGATAACGTCAGCAGAGGCCAGTTAATGGGATGGCAGAAGCTCAAAATGGCGGCTGCAGAAAATTCAGCAGTCCCGATAGATGTCAGCGGACCTGCCAACTCTTCATCGCGTCACATCAAGCTTCCCAATTCAGATATACCATAGCAATCAATATGAGTGCTCTCAAAGTACCTGCCGGTGCAGCCAAAGACGAGTATGCGAAACAGGCAGCTGCGCTGCCACCGCAGGCGGGACACCTTCACGCTCTCCCAAGTAGTCTGGGCCTCAAAATTAGTCTTGCAGGGGTGTAGGGGAATGCCTCGCCAGCACGGTCTGTAAATATCGGAACAGTGAGGCCCCCCAAGTCTGCAGGGGGGCAGTGCAGTTAGCGGCACCTCTGCCACATTTCACGACATCAAGCATGTTGCTGTCCGCACTCCACTCACAGGGCTCCGCACAATCGAACGCGCAGTATTGCGGACCGCTCACCTTCTCATCAGCCAGCTATATTCTCAGCAAGCCTGCGGTTCTGCCGCAGTTGTCCGTACTTAGAGCGCCGCTCAGTAAGCACTGCAGGTGTCCGGCATCGCCCTCTCGCCGGCGGCTGCCACAATGAGGTAACGGTCCGCAGGAGCCGCGATGTTGTGGCTGTCCTGCTGTGAACAAAATACGGCCTCAAAGCTCACCAATGGCAGCTCTACTCACAGAGCCGTACTCCTTGCATGCAGGGGATTCAATATTGTGGTTTTTTTTCTGCTGGATGGAGGCGATAAGTGCGGGATAGTTGTCGGATTTAGGCCCCGACCAGCAGAGCAGCACTAATGTGCAGCCATCTTGCTTCGGGCTCTCTAGCGTTGCATAGTTTGGTAATTTGTTTTCGTGTCTTAGTAGATTTTTATTTGTTGTACCTAATTCATTTTTCAGTATATGCCTTTTAATAATAATAATACTGAAGCTTGTAGAGCGTGACAGCTACCCCAAACAGGGCTGTCCCGGCGCTATAGCAGTGCATGAAGCTAGATTGACATACAGGTGAAAAAGACCGGCCTCCTCTACCCTTAAACTAAGCCGAAAAGCCATGTTTTCAGGGCTTTACGAAAACAGGATTCTGAAATTGCCAGCCGTAAATGGCTAGGCAGATGGTTCCACAGTGTCGCAGTTGTGACTGTGAAGGTTCTACCACCCAAACGTGACTTACTGAAACGGAAGGACTGTAGTAGATTATGGGCGTTGGAGCGTAATGCCCGATTCTGCTTTTAGGGGCATAATCTGTCCTTTAGGTAGCGTGGGCAATTACCGTTCAAGGCCCTATAGGCCAGGGTCATTGCCTTAAAAATAATTATTTTCTCGACCGGCAGCCAATGCAGCAGCCAGAGGTGCGGAGAGACATGGTGTCGGAAAGGGATCCGACGAACCAGTCTCGCAGCCGCATTTTGAACCAGCTGGAGGCGGTGGATGGCATATTTGGGGAGGCCTAGGTAAAGGCCATTTGCGTAGTCCAGCCTGGATGTGGCGTGGACTACTATTTTCCGGCAATCTTCCGGGAGGAGGTGCAGAATTTTCCTTAAGTTTTTCAATTTTCTGAAACAGGTTGCGGAGACCTGCTGAATTTGGGCTAGGAGAGAAAGATCAGCCTCCCATCTTACGCCTAAATTGCAAATGTAACTAGCGGGGGAGGGTGATGGTCCCATTTCCTCTGGCCACCAGAGATCCGCGTCGGGGGGATGGCCCAAACCGAAGAACATGACTTCGGTTTTACCTGCGTTAAGCTTTAGTTTGTTGGCATTCATCCATATAGCTATGTCACGCAGGCATCCTTTGAAATTCTTGAAAGCCTCGGTGGACTGCTCTTTAAATAAGAAGAACAGCTGGGTGTCGTCGGCGTAAGAAATCGCTTTCACCCCCCAGTTGTTAATCAGAGAGAAGAGCGGTGCCAGATAGAGGTTGAATAATAGTGGACTCAGGGCGGAGGCCTGCGGGACTCCACACCATAGCGGAAGTGGGAAGGACTCAAATGGCTTAAGGGCGACCCTCTGCGTGCGACCGCTCAAGAAAGAAGACAACCATGCCAGAGCCTTTCCTCCAAATCCTGCGCCGTGTAGTCTCTTGACCAGTATGGAGTGATCCACGGTGTCGAAGGCCGCCGACAGATCCAGGAGCACCAATAGAGATGAAGCTCCTGAATCAAGTGACCATCTTATCGACTCCGCTACCTCAAGGAGTGCGGTCTCCGTGCTGAAACCCGCCCTAAAGCCCGATTGTGTATCATGTAAAACTCCACTGTGCTCGATGAAGGTAGTCATTTGTCGCTGCACTAGTTTCTCGAGCATTTTGCCAGGGGCAGGGAGTAGGGAAATGGGTCTAAGGTTGTTAAGATCATCCGGATCTCCATTTGGCTTCTTTTTTAAAGGTAGAAGTGTTGCGTGTTTCCATGCATCGGAGAAGATGCCAGTAGACAGCGAAGAGTTCCATAACTGGAGTAGCGTGTCCACTAGGGGGGTGGATAATAGATTCCACAATCTGGGCGGGCAAGGGTCATCGGGGGCACCGGAGGGGCAATTCTGAATGGCCGCTAGCGCTTCCTTAGGAGATATAGGCGTGAAATTGTTAAATGTCGGAGCCATTGACTTGGATGGGGGTGAGTCTGTTTCTTTAGTCGGCACTGATGGGCCGAAGGAGTCATAGACCTTTAGAATTTTGCTATCAAAGTGATGTGCGATTTTGTCGCATAAGGCATGAGTAGGTGTAATATTGGACTCTACTGCCGTGGGATTAAAGAATGATTTAACTACTTTAAACACCTCGCTGCAGGAGTGGTCAGCATTCATGATGCGGTTAACAAAGTAGTCTCTCCTAGCAGCTTTGATGTCCCTATGAAAATATTTTAGGGCCTTTTTATACGATGTCTTGGCTAGGTCATCGTAGTTCACTCTCCACAAGCGTTCGAGTCTCTTGCATTTGCTCTTGGACTCTTTGAGGGTGTAGGAGAACCAGGGGGCAGTGGGGGATAGTCTTGCAGATTTTACTACTTTGACCGGAGCGGCAGAGTCCATCGCCGTTGCGATCCATTTGTGCACGGAGATTGCATCAGCATTAGGGTCAGAGGACAGGCTGGGTGAAGTAGCCTGTATGGCAGCGTATAAACCAGCTTCGTTCAGATTTTTCAAGCTTCTCTTATGAATGAAGCGAGGGCCCTCACTTTGTCTATGAGCAGGCAGGGTAAAACCGAGAGGAATCAAATAATGATCTGACCAAGTTAGAGGGGAAGGGGGCGCTATAGCAACATCAGCAAGGGTGGTAAACACAAGATCTAAAGTGTGACCTGCTAAGTGCGTCGGGGCAGACACCAGTTGAATAAGGTTAGCCCCTGCTAGGGAAGATACCAGTTGATCGGCTTGTGAACAGCCTACATCCTCCACATGTAAGTTGAAATCGCCTAAAACCATAAAGTTAGTGTACTTTACAGATGTTTGAGCAATGAGGCAGCATAAATTTTGAAGCGCCATTGTAGTGCAGTCTGGGGGTCTGTAAATGAGCAGGCCAGCAAGGGAAAAAGAGGGATTGAAGTGAATACAAAAGTATAGACCCTCAATGCCTTGCCCAAGCGATGGGACAGAGGACACCAGATCCCATGTATCTCTCAAGATAATGGCCACTCCACCCCCCCTTTTACCCCCTCTCGGTTAGCGTGGCACATTTTGAAGCCAGATGGTATTGCTAGTGCGATGGAAGTCACCGAGTCCAGGTTAAGCCATGTTTCTGTGAGAAACATGGCATCCCAAGACTCGTCACTTAAAAGAGTCCAGATCTCCGAGGCATGTTTAACCAGGGATCTACAGTTGATGAGGCAAGCATTAATGTTGGTCTTAATTCCCCTCGGCGGGCCACGGCCACACATTGGTATATAGCCACATGTGCTGCAGCTCAGAGGAGCCGGGATAACCGTTAAGTCAAGCCGCTGTGGGCTGGCACAGAGAGGGCCGCGTAAAGTTAGCAGCTCCTCGCGTGACAAGCACCGGGGTGGAGCGTGCCTATGAGCGGCAGTATGGCCGGCGACGGTCGCGGTCTGGGCGCAGACGGGCTTGCCTTTGGCGCGCCGACGGCGCGCCCGCTGCTCGCGTCCGCTGCGCGGCCGGCAGTTCATCTCCCTAAAGTACCTCGTGACCGGAACGGAGAGGCGAGAGTGGGTGGAGTCGCGCTGAGTCCCTCCGTTCAATCGGCACTTGTTTGCCGTGACGGACCGGGGACCGCGACCCACCAACAAACTCACGTAGTGCCCGGTAAGCAGACAGATAAAAAATACAAATCCACAGTGTGCTCACATTTTTTAAAGTCTTGTATTCACAATTTAAAAACCGGCAGGATTAAAAGCAGCTCTTTGTGCAAAATATAGCAATGTGCAAAAATCCACAGTGTGCTCCCGTTTTTAAAAAGTCTTGCATTCACTATTTAAAAACCAGCAGGAATAAAAACAGCTCTTTGTGCAAAATATAGCAATGTGCAAAATATTTATTTTCAATGGGGAAGAGGGCTGACCTCACCGCGCGCTCTAGCTGAGACTGTAGCGCGGCCGGCAGTTCATCTCCCTAAAGTACCTCGTGACCGGAACTGAGAGGCGAGAGTGGGAGGAGTCGCGCTCAATCGGCACTTGTTTGCCGTGACGGACCGGGGACCGCGACCCACCAACAAACTCACGTAGTGCCCGGTAGGCAGACAGATAAAAAATACAAATCCACAGTGTGCTCACGTATTTAAAAGTCTTGTATTCACAATTTAAAAACCGGCAGGAATAAAAGCAGCTCTTTGTGCAAAATATAGCAATGTGCAAAAATCCACAGTGTGCTCACGTTTTTAAAAAGTCTTGTATTCACTATTTAAAAACCAGCAGGAATAAAAGCAGCTCTTTGTGCAAAATATAGCAATGTGCAAATTATTTATTTTCAAAGGGGAAGAGGGCTGACCTCACCGCACGCTCTAGCTGAGACCTTTTGTATTATATTTTTGGTTTTAAAAAAACCAAATCAATTCTGAGAAAAAATAGGGCTTGAAGCTCTTTCATCCTCTTTCACCTATTTCTAATATAGGCAAACATTAAGCTACTTACATTGAATGACCTCATGTTCCTACTCTACAAGTTATTTTCTCTTTACGTTTGCTGTGAATCTTTGTCATCTAATTACAGACTGAAAAACCATTACTCAGCACTCAATCTTTCATCAGCTTGTCAAAAGGGTACACTAGCGGAACCTGAGTTTGGCTGGATGGTAGGAATTAGATACACCGAATGTTTCAAATTAACTAATGCGGCTAATGTGGATCCTTACCCTTGGTAACAGATTACGAAGCAGACAACAATGGTAAACTGGTGCTAAAAGATTACAGACCACGTTAAAGGCATTCCATCTGTTGTTACACTTTGATTTTTTTGCTTGACTACACGTCAGTTTTGAACCCACACTGATTTGCCTCAGTCGTCATACTCCTAATTCGCAAACTTTGTGTTACTTTAGATAGACTATTTTTGTGTTAACCAACTGGAAAAAGAGTACCAGACTGAGGGAAACGAGGTCTCTGACAGCTGACTGAGGTATACTGGGTGAGGTCTGGCAGCTCCTCAGCTGATCGGACTGAGGAGATGCCTTTTGAGGAAACCACACGCCTGTCAGAAGAAAAAAAATTGAGATCAGCAGAGAGGAGGCGCGAGGGCCTAGCACGACCTAGCACAATACCTGTCCGTGCATTCTTGATCTAGTTCAGCATTCTCTCTGCCACCACTCACTTCGTTGTTTCCCACACCCTAGTCAGGGGCGCGGGCTCAAGTTTAAGCTTAGAGCTCCATCATGTGGCTAGAATAAGAACTGAAAGCTACCTAGTTATGCTGGTGAGGAGATTGGAACTACACTTCCTGTTTGTTTATGGTTCTAATGTGAATACTACAGCATTTTACTTGCGACTGAATCATACTGTCTTTGCTCAATTGTCCTATTACCATTTCAAATTGCTCTCCATTCTTTGTTACTCTTTTAGACTGAATCATACTGTCTTTGCTCAATTGTCCTATTACCATTTCAAATTGCTCTCCACTCTTTGTTACTCTTTCACCTCACCGGTCTCTAACCTCGGATGCACTCCTGTATATTGCACAGGCAACTGGAAACCAGCCACAAATATGTTTATTACAATGCTTACTCATAAACCTCTCGGCAACACTGGTCAGATATGGTCCAACTCATGGACTATCTATTATCCTATTAATGTCTCAAAGAATGCGAAAAAAGAATCTCAAACACAAACTACTGAAACAAAACCCGGAAACTCTAATTGCTGATACCTACCACGATTTGTCCAATGACACCAGGAAAACTAATTTCATCTTCTATTCCAAACGCCCGGCAAAATGGAAAAACATCTTCCTTCTCCACCTGCAAGTGACCAAGACCGTCAAGATACCCTACGGAACAAAACGGACGTTGACCCCCTCTTCTTCTTTTAGAGGTGAAATTGATATATCCATTTTCAAAACAGGGAACATTCTTATACAAGCGACCGACCCTCACCTCTCCTTATTTAATCAACACTGTCATTTTTACACCTCCCACACTTCAGGGAGATCTCTCATACCGTCTAATCGCAACGTTGGGCACCACAAACTTAGTTTCTCGGACCTCATCAAGACCTGCTGCACCTGCACTCTCAGCCGACGGACCCCTCCCTACCATTGCTGTCCCTATTCAACCCACCAGGGATATCCACAAGCCTAGTCCCAATGATAAGGAGCTCACCCATATCAAAGCACGCTCTGCTCCTCGCTACCTAGGACTTGACTCGCATCGTCCCTCGGGCATTGCTGGAAGTGACAATAACACATTCACACAGATCTTGTCCCAAATGGAACAGAAACTTGATTCCCTGGCGAATGACATAGCTCACCTAAGACTTGACATCTCAAAACAGGCTAAGCTATCCAGCTATCACGCCCCGAGAGTTTTAAATTACCCCCACACACTAGCTCTCCTACCACAGCCTCTACACATATCCCCTGGCCCTTCACTCCTTTATGTCGCCTGGCCTACAGACCCCATCGTGCTCTACGCACCCTTTCTGGTCTTAAAGCCGCTGCTCGGTGAAGCCTACCTTTCTAAGCTCCAGACTACATCTCCCCAACCCCCCTCTACAATTCCAGTAATTGTGAGCAAAGTTAGAATCCCCCATAACAATCAATGAGCTTAGACTGCCAGCTCAATTCACCACTGTTCAAACTCTTCCTTCCTCTAAGGAAAAGCCCTGCCCCCTCTCTTGCATGCTCCTCAATTGTAGCTCAGCAGCAAAGCACGCTACTGATATCGCTGAATCTATTCTCAGGGAAGAAATAGATATCCCTTTCCTCACGGAATCCTGGCTAAATAAACACGCCACTACTTGACCTGCTGACCCCACCCGGGTACACTATCATTACACAGGCCAGACCTAAAAGATCTGGTGGAGATCTAGCCATAATTAACAAAATAGGAATACAACTCTCCACTTTAAGTAAGGCAGAATACTCGACCTTTGAATACCTCCAATCCTATCAAATTCCAAACCATCTGCCATCCTCCTGGTGAACGAGCCCTACTTTCAGAAGAGTTATCGGACCTAATTACTCAGTTCACCTTAACTGACATGAAGAATGTGTTCCTGGGGGATTTCAACATTCATTGTAACAATGGAGAAGACACCTCAGTCTGACTAATCACAAACCTCCTGGAAATTAACAACCTAAATCAACTCTGCAATGAACAAATACACATCAAAGGCTCCACCCTAGATGCAATTATGACTAAACAATTACCTGATCTCCATAAGCTCCATCTCACATATTGACTGGTCAGACCACCATCCAATTCTTTCCAATATCAATACCCCAGTCAGACCCCTCCCTGATGTTATTAAAAAAGCTAAGCAGTTAACCAGAAATATCAAACAAGTCCCAATTCTTGAACATGAATCCAAGATTTGTGAACAACTACAGCGTCTCCTCCTCTCGTATACTGCCAAAATAGCTCACTTCACACTATAACTCATTGATAAGGGGCAGTTGAAGTGGTGAGTCATAATTATCAGATCGTGTGACTAACAATTAGTGGCAACACCGTGATTGTGGCGCTCCCGTAGGACCAAGCAAGATGTAGTGGTCAGACAGTGCTGTGTGTTGGTAAGAGCAGTTAGTTTACATACCAAGGGCCTCTATGAGGCAGTAGCGGTCAAGGAAAAAGTGCCACATTGCGGGCGGCGAAGACCACGTCTCATAAGCGATGGGAGGAGTGTCCTGGATGCAGTCTTGGGAGGCGGTTGCAGTGAAGGGATTGATCAGCGTTACGGGCAAGAGCGGTGTGAGAAAGTGGCTCTGTATATACTGTTCTCAAATAGGTACAGGGTGTACAGAGTCCACAGTCCCCAGAGGTTTGCCAGAGGCTAAAGTTAGATATAACCTTACTCTTTAAAGTGGTAGCTTGGTCGAGCAGTAAGGCCGTATCAGAGGACAGTGTAAAGCATTTGTTGTACACACTCAGTCAGCAAATGGTCTCACACACTCAATAACTGAACTCTAGGCCAATGGTTTATATATAAAAAATATATCCTTGTTTTATTTTAGAACCAACAATAGGTATTAAAATATACTTTCTCAGAATGAGATGCTTTATATAAATACTTTTTCAATATGCAATTGGCTTTTGTAGAAAGTTACAAGTGGTTGCAATAGGCAACACAATTTTAAACACAATAATGCATTGAGTTCAACTGAACTTTCAAGTTATTTGTAATAGATTACTTTTAGGATTACTTTTGTGATTCCAGGACTGGATCATAGATTCAGTCCTGGGACAGTACTTAGAAACAGTTGATAAAAGTCGACTTAATTACTGTTATGATTTTTAGACAATATTTTGCTATCTTAAAAGTAGACACTTAGAAAATATTTCATAGAAACCAGTCAATGATTCCCTATGGAAGAAAATTCAAGTTGCAGGTATAGTATGTTCTCGTTACTTTTGTAATCCAGTACTGGGTGCCTAGACTCAGTACTGGGACCTTTATCCAAAACAGGTAAGTAATTACTTTTTCACAATTTATACGATTTTTAAAGAATATTTAAAGTTTGCAGAAATCGACACTTAGGAGAAATTTCACAGAAAAACAGTCAATGGTTTCCTATGGAAGAAAATTGGGTTACTGGTAAGTGCGGTTGTGAATATTTTTCAGAGTCAGTGCTGGGTACCAAGATCCAGCACTGGGAGCTCACCTAATAGCAGGTGAGTGTTTTCGTTTTCGTTACTCGGCTGATTTTTGGTGAATATTTTATGTTTTGAAAAGTCCACACTTCGAAGAAATTTCAGGAAAAACCAGTCAATGTTACCCTATGGAGAAAATTAAGTTATCGGCTTTAAGGTAAGTACTCGACTGGCAGAGTTAAGGTTCTGGGCATAGACTCAGGGGGTCTCCCAGGGTCAGGTAGGTACAGTTGTTATACCCTCAGCGGCACAGGGGCAGCCAGGTGCAGAGAGAGTTAGGCCCAATGTTATCCTATGGGAGGCAGGGGTGCCTTGGTTGGTGGCTGCTGACTAGCCGGCCACGCGGCTGTGGGAGCTGGGGTCCTGGTCACTTGCTCAGGGCAAATGGGGAAGTAGATAGGTGTAGAGGTTACACTGCCAGGGCCACTCGGGCGGCTGGGTGCAGGGTGCTTTTGAGCCCTCGGGCGCTCAATTGATTTCAATGGGAAAGCTCCGGTTTAGAAAAAGACTGCAAGCTCGGAGACGAAGATTCTTCAGGTGCCACCACCACTTCGAGAGGTCAGTTGGGTAGTTGGAGGATAGGTAGGTACCCCGGAGTTGGGCACAAGGGGCCGCGGGACGCCGGGTGCAGGGGTGCCTTTTATTGTCGGGAAATCTTACCCTCTGCTGATCGCGGTTGGGGGGGGCACCTGGTTCTAAGGCTGCAGGCGTCGTCAGGAGCGTCGAGGGAAGTCCTTGGGTGCCGGACTCGGGGTCACAGTCGCCGTGGGGTCGTCCTCGTGGGCTCTGTTCACTCTGGCACATGCCAGGCTTGGCGGGTGCAGAGTGTGAAGGGTTCGCGGTTCCGGGCTTATGCCAGGGATTAGAAGCAGATTTTGAGTAGAGCCTCTTCTCATGGGAGTCCCAGGGGCTTAGCGCCAAAAGGTAGCCAGGTCCTCCGGGGTTTGTGAGGTTGCTGGCCACAAGAGATGCCGGGTTGGAGCAGGAGCAGGTTCGAGGGTCGACAAGCTGGTAGGGATGGGGCCAAAGCAGTTGGTGTCTTCCTCTTCTTAACAGCTGCAGGGCAGGTCTTCTTTCTTCTTGCTCTTCTTTGTATTTCTTAATCTGGAATCTGGGGAAGGAAGGTTCAGGATGCCCCTAAATACTAGATTTAGGGGCGTTACAGGTAGGTGAAGGGCAGGGACCAATGGGTCCCTGTCCTGGGGTGGGTACACCCTCTATCCTGACTCTCTCCTGTGAGATGGGGGCAGTACCCTAGTCCTGATTGGGCAGGGCTCCCCATCTTCAAGATGGCGAGAGCCCGGAGATGTGCTTCACCTCGCCTTCCCCACCTGAGGGGTGGGGTTGGCAGGCTGGCACATCCCCGGTCCTTATTTGGGGTTTCCGGCCAAGCTTCCCGCCAGAGTGGGGGGTTGCAGTGGCCTGGGGAAACTCACAGAGGCGGCGCGCCTTTGAAGCTTCCCCCTGCCCATCCTGGGGGAGGAGATCTAGCACCTCGCCCAGGATGTGCATTATTGCAGGCCCAGGAGAGCAGGGGCTTCCTGCCCAGGGGTCCAGCAACATGTGTGGCAGCCTAGGCAGCCTCTGAGACCAGACGTGGATTGTAGGTTAGGTTTCAGGGTGCATCTCTAAGATGCCCTCTGGGGTGCTTGGTACATTAAATCCCACACTGGCATCAGTGCGGGTTTAATGTGCTGAGAAGTTTGATACCAAACTTCTCAGTCCTCAGTGTTGCCATTATGGTGCTGTGGAGTTCGTGTTTGACGAGCTCTCAGCACCATGTACTCTTAAATGGCAGCACAGCACTTACAGTGCCCAGGAATGGACCTGGGTACTGTAGGGGCACAGGGCTCCTGCTCCTGTGCCCACACCACTGGCATAGGTCACCCAGCTAGAGGGTGGCTGATGTATGCCAGGGCAGTGTAGGTGGTGGGCATGGCACACAGGGATGTGTGCCATGTCGACTCTTTGTGTTGTCCTGTACCCAGACACTCAGCCTGCAAGGGCAGTGTGTGTGTGTTAGGGTACAGGGCCTCTAAGGGTGGCACAATGAGTGCTGCAGCCTTTAGAGGCCTTCCCTGGTCACAAGGCCCTGGGTACCTAGGGTACCATTTACCAGGGGCTGACATGTGGCCAGGGTTTGCCAATTTGGGTTTTAGGTATTTAGGGAAGGAACATAGGCCCTGGGCACCTGATTGGCAGGAGTCCAGGGCACACTCAGTCAAAGTACATTCAGCAATTCAGCAAAAATATGGCACTTTCTCACAAGTGGTGCTCAAAAGAATAATGCCAGCACTATGGGGATAAGTGAAAGGCGCTGGGGAAAAACATGCATGCAATTTAGGACAGTGGTTAAAGTACATACCCCTAGGGCAAGGTCATAGGTGGTTCCAGTCAAGGAATTGATCCACGGTCCAGGTATGGAAAGTGGCGCTCCAGGCAATGGAACAAGCGCTGCGGGGATAAATAAGGGGCATTAGAGTATCAAATACCCATCTGTATAAGAAGTGAAATGGTGGTGGTGTTCAAGCGCTATGAACTGCAGGAATAGCAAGCACGAGAAGCGATTTAAGGTGAACAATCCTCTACAATTTAACACCAATGAACCATGTTACTTAGAGGATTGCTAGCAATATGGACTGTGTGAAATTGCAATGATTAAGCAAACTTGACTTCATCAAGGAGTTTCTTACAGTCCGTAATGGAACTTGTGTCTTTAATTTGTTTTTCCAAATCATTAATTTCTTCAGTTAGTTTCTGGACCTGCTCCACAGCTGTATCCATCCCAAGCACCATCCAGTGCCTGGAGCAGGTAAAACCAATGTAGCTGAAATTATTTAAATATTTTTGTTATCAGTAAAGACACTAGGGATATTCCTAAACTGGAGATCTACTGGGATAATGTCTGCCCTGAGGTATTCTGTGAGCAAAATAATCATTAATTGTTGTCTGACCACTTTCTTTTGATATCTTTCTAGTTGTTCAACTAATGATATGCACGCTGGCTGTGATGATTCTGCAGTATCAGAGAACAGAGAGGGTCCCTCTAGAATCTTTTTAATATAGTGATCTGAATACAGAGGAGCATGATTGGACATGATAGTGTGTGAGGAGGAGGGGAAGAAGGGGAGTTCAGGGGGTCAGAAAAAGAGAAAGAAAAGGAAAAAAATTCTCCAGATGAGTTGGTGATAGGTTTAGAACCCTTGCAATCTGGCGATTGCGCTAAACGTATTTTATAAAAACAAGGGAACACAATTTTTATAGTCAGGGACCTTTAGTGCAAAGTATTTTACAGGAACAACGGTGCCTAACAAAGTAACAAGTTGTAGAAAAATGTCATATAGAGATACAGTGATGACTATATCTGTCAAACTGGACATTATATTTTAATGTAAGAAATTAAAAGAACAACATACAAGTGGAACATGTACAACATTAAAAGAGCACTCGGGTATTAGGAGTAGTGTGGCCACAAACAATTCATCAGTTAGGCCAACGAAAATGCACTGCAACACCCTAGCACATGGTAATGAGGGGAATAAGGTTGTGTCAGAGTGCGAGAAGTCAACAACGTTTCAATCCCTTTAACACAATACTGGGATCATCTTCAGGACAAGACAATTGGTGCCTGACACAGATGCCTGTTAAAGTCTGAAAGAAGAAAGAGGGTAAAGGGAAGGAAGGAGAAGAGGGAGAACATGGGAATACATTATTGGAATAAGAAGAGGAAGATCTGTGATTACTTGTTATCAGAGAGTCTCTAAAACGTGAAAGTCATGCTCAGTGAGCTCAACAAAGTGGAGGCACTAGCTAAATGGTGCTAAAATCACGAAGAACAAGTAGCATCCGTCAATACTAGACCCATTTTATAGATGGGCGTTAAATTATATTTCAGTGGGTAATATATATGGGGAGAATACGTTTAGAATGTATTAGCAACTAGGCGAGAGTAGAATTATCTAATGTTGAAACTATGGTTTAATCATGTGGTTAAAATAACGTATACACAAGTTATGCAAAGGCTGAGGCAATTCATTAGTGCAGCAAAAAACATTAAGCATCAGTTGGAATTAAATAAATAATATCATAAAGTTATACAACTGGCAAAATTTTATATGGAGAGCAAATTATGCATCTTACTGTACACACTGAAAAGAAAGGATTTAAGAAGATTTTGGTCCTTGCTGGCTGCAGGTGATGGTTACTCCAGCCTAACACTGACAATCCGTGACGAAAAATGTTATTTACATCTATTTAATTATATTGGTCTGGAGAACTCAAACAAAATCAGCTAACCCCAAGGTCAACAGAATATCTCACTGGAATAGTCAAAAAGTCAACCAAGGAAATGAAGGCTTCAAGGATCAAACGGGATTCCAGCTGCAGTGCTGAAGATTCATATTTATTTTGGAGCAGAAGCATTACTCCCAGCCTTTAAATGATACAAGAATAATGTCAAAACTTGGTGTAAGAGCATGCTTGTGCTAATATTTAAACAAGTATTAACAAAGTTAGGAAGTCTCGGCTTTGCGACATTTTGACTGTCAGTGGTTTAAGTCACACTGCATAGAATTCCTGATGATGTGCATGCAGCATGGCTAATAAACAGGGTTAAAGGCGTACATGGATGGCTGTCATTGTGTAGGTATGCACGCCTACAAAAAGACGCATTTTTAGGTCTCGCTGAGCCCAGCGCATGCGCTGGCTCGGAGAGACATTTTGTATGTGATTTTTTTCAGTGCTGCTGGCTGGCCTAGCGCTTGCGTGCAAGCGCGCAGCCGCCATGCGCTAGGCCAGCCAGCAGCACTCAGGAACGCCTTTAGAGCGTCATCGCGATGACTTTCGCTTTCACAGCGATCGTGATCACGATGACTTTCTTGTTTTTTTGGAAAGCATTGGCCGTGCGTGCACACAACTCCCACCGCGCGTGCGCCCAATGCTTGTTTTTCCTTAACTTTGGGTATAATCACTGCACCCGCGCTTTACTTTTAACATTAAAAGTAAAGCGCGGGTGCCGCGATTATACCAAAAGTAAAGAAATAGAAAAAACATCTATTTCTCTACTTTTGGTATAATCGCGGCACCCGCGCTTTACTTTTAATGTTAAAAGTAAAGCGTGGGTGCCGCGGCTGCCTGCCTGAGGGAAGCAAACAAACACCCAATGGAGGGTGGGGGGGAGGGGGGTAATATGGAGTTAAAGCTCACCGCAGAACAGCCTGGAGGTTGAAGCTGTATAAAAGTGAAAGTGAACGCGAGAACGTCTCAAAGGCCAAAGTTGTGGCAAATTCAATTTTTATAACTATATGAATATAAATGTGCTGGGAGAAGTGGGAAAACCCAGAGAATGGGGTGAACACATGCACTCTCGTAGAGTTCTTTTCAAAAGAGAAAAAAAGTTCCCATAAAGCAGACACTTCAGGATAAAAGAAGCAAATCACAGAGATGGTAAACAGGCTATGCTCCACACGCGGGACAAAGACTCGATTGACAGGATAAAACCATTGAAAAGAAAGCAAGAAAACTAGAGTGAGAACACAAAAAGCCAACAGAAAGCAATGGGCGGAGATGCTTTCCAGGTCAGCTATCGACATGTCCCATTACGTTTTTGCAACCAGACAGCTGTGCTGCCTGGCAGTCTTTAACCTAACAATGTGACATATCCGATGAAGCAAATTGTTATCTAATTGCCCTCCTAGATGAAAAAGGTAAGATTTTTTACTAGTATGATGACTCCAACATCTCCTCCACCCTGATCGACAAACTCGGACTCAGACAACTCGTCACAACACCCACCCACTCCGCCGGCCACACGCTTGACCCCATCTTCTCAGCTAGCTCCCACGTCTTCTTCGACCACACCACCGAACTCCACTGGACCGACCACCAATGCATCCACTTCACCTTCCGGAAACCCACCACATGCCACCACACCCAGCAGATGCCCCGCCGCAGCTGGAGCAATATCACCGAGGACCAGCTAACCGCCGCCCTTGCCCAGAGCCCACCCGCAGAACCGACCGACCCCGATGCGGCAGCCTCAGACAATGGATCGACGACTGCGCCAACACCCTCGCCCCGCTCAAGAAGCCCCCCAACTCCCACACCAGCAAGAGAGCCTGCTGGTTCACCGAAGACCTCCTGGCCTCCAAGCGAACCTGCCGAAAACTAGAAAAAAACTGGACCCGCGAAAGAACACCGGAAAGCTACAAAGCCCACAGGATCACCACCCCGCCGACACCACCACCTCATCAGATTCGCCAAAACGACCGCCTTCAGAGACCGCCTAGACAACAACGCACACAACAGCAAAGAGCTCTTCAGCATCGTGAAGGAACTCTCCAACCCCAGCTCCAACACCAACGACATCCCACCGTCACAAGACCTATGCGACTCGCTGGCCACCTTCTTCTACCGCAAGATCGCAGACATCCACGACAGCTTCGACGCAGTCACCACCCAGGCAACCGCCGAAACCCCCACTCCCACCACCACCCGCACCAACCGCCTGCTCACCTGGACCAACATCAACGACGATGACACCATCAAGATCATGAACACCGTCCACTCCGGATCCCCGGAAGACCCCTGCCCACACCACATCTTCAACAAAGCCAGCAGCACCATCGCACCCTACCTCCGGAAAACTATCAACATCTCCTTCGAGACAGCGACCTTCCCAGAAAGCTGGAAGCACGCAGAGATCAAAGCCTTACTCAAGAAACCCAAGGCGGACCCCAAGGACTTCCTACCCATCGCCCTGCTCCCGTTCTCGGTGAAGGTCATCGATAAGGCCGCCAACAAAGAACTGTCCAGCTTCCTCGAAGAAGACATCCTGGACCCGTCCCAGTCCGGGTTCCGCAGCAACCACAGCACCGAAACTGCCCTCATCGCCGCCACCGACTAAATCAGGACCTTGCTCGACAACGGAGAAACCGCGGCCCTCATCCTCCTCGACCTGTCAGCCGCTTTCGACACAGTCTGCCACCGCACACTAAGAGCACGACGCTGGAATCCAAGAGAAGGCCCTGGACTGGACCACCTCCTTCCTCTCCGGTAGAACTCAGATCGTCCGCCTCCCCCCCTTCCACTCCGAAGCCACCGAGATCATCTGCGGCATGCCCCAAGTCTCATCCCTCAGCCCAACACTGTTTAACGTCTACATGGCACCGCTCGCCCACATCGCCCGACGGCACGACCTCAACATCATCTCCTACACCGACGACACCCAGTTGATGCTCTCCCTCACCAAGGACCCCCACACCGCCAAAACCAACCTCCACGAAGGAATTAAGGCAGTCGCCGACTGGATGAGGAACAGCCGACTGAAGCTGAACTCGGACAAGACGGAGGTCCTCATCCTCGGTTCCACCCCCTCGACGACTCCTGGTGGCCGACGGCACTAGGAGCACCCCCTACACCCACCGACCACGCACGAAACCCTAGGGGTCATCCTCGACTCCACCCTCTCCATGACGAAGCAGGTCAACGCCATCTCCTCCTCCTGCTTCAACATCCTCTGCATGCTTCGCAGAATCTTCAAGTGGATCCCCACCGAAACTAGAAGGATGGTCACCCAGGCCCTCGTCAGCAGTAGACTGCTACGGCAACGCACTCTACGCAGGAGCCCCGGCCAAACTCCGGAAACGGCTCCAACGCATCCAGAACGCCTCTGCACGCCTGATCCTCGACATCCCCCGCCGCAGCCACATTACACCCCACCTGAGAGACCTGCACTGGCTCCCCATCAACAAGAGGATTACCTTCAAACTCCTCAACCACGCACACAAGGCACTCCACGATACCGGACCAGCATACCTCAACAGCCGACTCAGCCTCTACACCCCCACCTGCCAGCTCCGCTCCGCGCCGCGTCCTCGCCACCGTCCCCCGCATCCGAAGAGTGACCACTGGCGGCAGACCATTCTCCCAACTCGCCGCCAAGACGTGGAACACCCTCCCCATCCGCCTACGGCAGACCGAAGACCTCCTAACCTTCAGGAGACTCCTCAAGACCAGGCTCTTCGAACAGTAGAGTTCCCCCCCCCACCCCCCCTCTCCCCAGCACCTTGAGACCCTCACGGGTATGTAGTGCGCTTTACAAATGCTATGATTGATTGATTGATTGATTAATTACTGCAAATAATATTATGCGCTGAAGCCACATTGGGTTTAGGCCTAGAATGCGTAGTAACTGTATCATCATGGCACTGACACATCTAACATCCAGACTGCTAGAAAATAAACATGTGTATATACTGCTGTTTTGTGCATTACAGCACTGCAGTTGACAAAATTGACAGGAGGAGCTTTTAAAGCATGAAACAGAGCGTAATCATCTTTGACTAATTAAAGGTTTACAAGAAAATACCTGGGCACAAGTACAGCTCAGTGACAGGTGTACGGTCACAATGAAGTGCAGGATAGGAAATGGCTTAGGACACAATTGTATTTTAGCACCTTGTCTGTTTAAATAGGGAGTTCCAGACCTAGGCAGTGATACAATCCCCCTCTCCATGTTCCCAAGGGAAGCAGCAGTGGTATCTTTACAGCCTGCATTGGCTATTATCATGCCAAGGCACAGGAGGGCCCGCAGATACCTGTTTCCATCTGTCTCATCGGAAATATGAAGCAAGGCGCATCTTTGGGTTTGTGGCAATGCCTGTTCCAATACTCCCTTTAAGCAGTCAAAAACTTCCACTTAAAAGGGCGTCCAGACAGGGCAGCTCCAGACAGTGAGCAAGAAGTCTCCCCGGTCCATCCGGCAGCGCAAGCATGTCGCGGATGCAATCAGCCCCCTCTTCCAGAGCATCTCCCTTGTATAGTTAACTCCATGCAGGTACCACAGCTGAATGAGGCGGTACTGGGTAGCGATGGACACCTCTCTAAGAGAGGCCAGTGCCTCCCTCCAGTCTCCATCCTCCATGGGGCACAAGTCATGGGTTCATGTCTCTCTAAGGGTCCCAAAGTTGTCCGGGCGTTATTCATTAGGGACCGGTATTTGGACAAGATCTTGTGGTCTGGAATATGTGTCAGTAATGTTCTACTCTCCAGATGGATAAACTTTGGAATGTCCTCCAGACGGAGGTATGGCATGAAAGCATGGCGGAGCTGGAGATCTTTATAAAACTGACCCTTGTGGAGGTGAAACTCTTCTTGCAGGTCGACAAGATCATTTAATGAAGTCCCCTTGAGCACATCTCCCAGTCGGGAGATGCCAATATGGTCCTGTCATACAGTTCATACTTTCTGGGTAAACCTGTGCCTTTGTTGGACAGCATAAATGTCAAAACTGTGCAAGACTGATTCTACGCACACCATCAGGATATGTTGCCCTTAGTTCTGCTAACTCACAGTGCTCCATCTGTACCCTTAACTGGGTAAGCTAAAAGGTGGAATGTGTAACCTCAGAACATGACAACCCTGACTCCCCAAGGAAATTGTGTTAACAGATCTAGAGCCCTTTCATTTAGTAAACTCATGCATGTCCAAAGGGAGACACAAGAAATACTCGAATTGGCATTTCAGTATTTGATGCAATACGATTCTTGTGTTAAATACATGTGCTGCAATAATCAATAGAAGGAAACAAAACCGAGTAATCAGCATCACGAGAATGGTTAAGGAGATGAAGAATTCAACCATTGTGCTGTTACAAAGAAAATATGCTTATACAGAAGTACAATTATATTTGTGCTCCTGCCTAGCGCTCCGTATGCAAGTGTGCATAAGGTAGGTGAATCTGCCAGAATCCCTGTAGGGTGATCTAACTCCCCAATTATGTGTGGGTATGTTTCATATGTGGTATGCTTCGTCTGGGAGCCCGTCTTGGTATAGAGTGGGCACCATCCTTCTCAGGAGGTAAACAGAATTCAGCTGGGCAAGTTAAATCTGGCATGGGGCGACCTCAACGGTATCGGCGAAGTGCTCCTCTAACTAAACAACAGGGTCATGTCATGTATATTACAACATCACACATGTTGCCATGTCGAAGTTCCAGTCAGGCTGCTATTATTGGTTCTACCCTGACAAAGATGTTGCAGCCCTAACAATAACAAACAACATCATTCTGCGCAGTGAACTTTAGCTTTCGTACACAATGCTCAGAGCTCTGATAATGTGCCTACGAAGATGTGTAAATTTGAGCAAAGTTATTTCACAGAAAATTATACATACAAGCAGGCACGCAAAAAGTGTACCAAGTGTCAACCTTCAAGAAAAGATGTCCAGTTTAAACGTAAACATGTAAAATGGTGGTGTTCCTACTTGGGCCTAATGTGACCACATGACAGTCCCAGCGCAGAAACCTCTGTAGTCCAACTACCTGGTGCAAGGCCGGGCCAGCCCCAAGAGGGGGGGGGGGGGTCGCTCGGGTGATCCGTCCCTTCCATCCTATGGTCGCCTCAGCATCCCTCCAGGGCGCAAGGACCACTCCCGTAGTCGGGCGGAAGCCCCTGGGGGATCTCACCACCATATGGTAAATGGAGGAGCGTCTGCGCCCCCAGCGCTCCGCCGCCTAGGCCGGGTCCCTAAACCCCTCTCCTCCGACCAGTCATTCAGGACAGTCAGCTGGGCCATCCTATAATAAGAACGTACATCTTGAGTGGCAATGCCATTGCCATAGGACAATTTGCAACACTTGGAGAGGACGATCTGAGGCTGGCCATGGTTCCACAGGAAGCCTGATAGTAGGTAATCTATGTGCGAGAATAGAGATGTTGGAATGGGAAAGATGTTCTGAAGCTGGTATATTAAACACAGTAGCGTCACCATTTTAAAAATAGATGACTTACCCAAAAGGTAAAGAGGGAGTATCTCCCAAAATTTAAAATCGGTCAGCCTGTCCATTTGGGGTTGCATGTTCAGCTACCATGCTCAGGCCTCACCAGTGGTAATATAAACTTCCAAATACCTGAATCCCTGATGGAGATCCACGAGTTTGGAGGCCCAAGTCAAGTCCAATAGTCCCTCTCACACCATGTACACTGGGAATTTTCCAGGGTGTATTTGACGTCCTGCAAAATCTTCAAAGATTTTCAGTTTTTGGAGCGCACACAGTTCCGAGTGCGGGCGATTCATCAGGAAAATAAGCACATCATCTTCGTACAGGCCTATTCTATCCGAGGCCCCACTCAAACCCCTGCAGTTGTGCATCCATTCTGGTCCAGACAGCCAGGGCAAATAGTGGCAGCGAGAAGGGGCACCCTGCTCCACCCATCCTCAACTGGGCGAAGAGTTCCATAAGGAGGAGCTTCATGGAGCTCATAAATTGGGGGGTCCGAAATTCATCTTCGTTGCCAAGGGGAGAATATAAACATCCACCCGACCGCCTCAAAAGCCTTGTGAAGTCTACCTGCATTACTGTGTCATCTGCATGGCAGCGTCTGGACAAAGCAACTGCATTACACACCCTTCTGATATTATGTTGCATAGCCCTCCCTGGCATGAGGCCAGATTGGTCTGCATGGACTAGTGTGCTGATCACCCAAGCAAACGGTTGGCCAAAGTCTTGGCCCACACCTTGACCTTTATGTTCAAAAGGGAAATTGGCAGGTATGTGTCGCAGATGTCCAGAGGCTGACAGGGTTTCAGTATAACCACAATGTCCACCATACTAAGGTTTAAAGGTAGAGACTTGCCCCCAGTGCCTCTCAAAATACCCCCAGCAGATGAGAACAAGTAAACGCCCAAGTGGCTCTGTAGAACTCAGCAGAGAATCCATCCAGGCATGGGGATTTGCCCGGGTGGAGCATCTGGAGTGCCCTCTAAGCTTGTCCACTGTGGTATAGAGGTTGAAGGCTCATCTATCCTCATCGGAGAGGGAATGGGTCTGGAGGTCTCTCACAAACGCTTACACCAAAGGGCAGCAGGAGTAAGACCGATCCCATGTGAAGCGAGTTTCTAAGGATTGCCCGATCTGAAGTGGCCAAGTATTGAGCCTTAAGCCAGAGGAGCTGTGCCTCCATCTCTGCCACCGAGCGCCTACACAATTGCAGTGCCTTGTGCGGTAGCGATTGAGAAAGCTGTACAAAGTGACATTCACTGCATCCTAGAGAGTTACCGGGAAGGCCACAGAGTCTATATTAAGGTGTAAGTATTCCCAGGTGGCCCTGTGGAGAGCCGTTTTGGAGTCAGCATCTGCTAGTGTCCAGGTAAACAAGCGCCCCTTCTTCAGTGGCTATCAGCAGTTCAACTGGCGAGTGATCAGACAATCCTCTCGCACGAATGTTGGCCGCACATAGTGTGTGACCCTGGGTCCAGGTCAGGAGGAAGTAATCCTGTCTAGAAAAGGTTTTGTGTACACTGGAAAAGAAGGTATATCCCCCTCTCCACAAGATGGCGATAGTGGCAAGCTTCTAGCAAAACCCATAATGTCTTTGAAGAGGGCCAGGGCTGGTATCTGTGTTGTACGACCCGAACTCCTAGAGGAGCGGTTTATTGGTGTGGAGACCATATAGTTCATGTCACCCCCCAAAATCCAGGGACGTGCCAGGAATTCTAAGCTAACACTGTTCAGGACATGTGTGAATGCCTTGGTCAAAGGGGGCGTAGGAGGAATAAACATTGGTACAGGAGAAAGGTTTCCCATGAGGAAGGCCAGTGATGGTTACATATCTTCCCATAGGGTCATGCTAGGTCTGAATGTGTTGAAATTTTATGTGCGATTTCAAGAGTATTGCTACTCACCGAGACCCCCAATGGAATCCCAAATGAAACACCATTGTGAAACCCAAGAGACATTTGTTGCTAACCAGGTGAGTTTCCCAGAGAAGTAGGTTATCAAGGCCTGCCCGGCCAGCAGCCTTCAGGATGACCCCCCACCCCCAATCTTGTCAAGTAAGACATTAACGTTCCACGTGAGGCGTTTCAGAGATCCCGTTCCCACCCCGGTGACGGGTTTAGCGGTCATCAGGGCCATGGAGCAATGGGTATGAGGGGCGGGGCCAGCAAGCATTGTCAGAAGACGTATGTGACGTGTTACATGGGTGAAACAAACAATAAAAAGAACAATACAGTCTAAAGTTTGGAACATAAACCCCTACCCCCCCCCCCACCCTATAATTCTAGAACTGGAAGTGCCTTTAGTGGTCCCAGAGTCGTCAACCTGGCGTACAGGACTCTATACTCCCCCAGAATGTCTGCCCAACATTCCCCAAACTAAAACCCTACCCTTGAAGTGATGAGCAGGATCCAAAAGCCCACAGGTGACTTAGTGGCGCCATCCCCGCAGAAAAATAACATAGAAGGAATCACTGTGAATGTAACAATCATACACATGAGTACTGCGCAGCCAATAGGTCCTTTATAATCAAGGGTGTAGGCAAAATAATCCCAAAAGTCAGGATGGGTCTGGACCGGAAGCAATGGGGGGGGGGGGGTGACACGCTCAGGGTCAGGAGACAGCGAGGACTATCCCTCCAATCCAGCTCCATGGTCGCAGGACCAGTAGTCCCTTCTCTCTAGCGGCCCTATCCTACGTGGGCGCCCCTCTTCCGTGATCATGCCCCCACCAAGGCAGACCCATGATCTGAAGCACCCTGTTCTGCAGTAGGGGCCTCTCCTCTGCCCACTCCTAAGCCGCCTCAGGTGTGTCAAAGAACAGGGATTTACCCTCAATTAGAAATTTGAGTCAGGCAGGAAAAATTTACGTTTTGGGACACCCTGAAAGGAACAATGTTGTTGTTGGCCCTTCAGGATATAGTTGGGGAAAATTATAACACGAGCAGGCTCACCGTGTAGGGAGCCCTGTGTGCGGGAGGTTTGCAGTATGGCATCACGATCAGCGTAGTTCGGTATGCGAGTAATAATGGGTCTCAAGGGAGCCCAGAGACGGGGTTGCTCATTCAGGGATCGATGAGCTCACTCCACTATAAAGCACAATGAGAGGGAGTCTGGCAGCATTCAGGACCAGAACCAGGCGGTGATAAAGGCATGCGCGCTGGGCCCCTGGGGGACCCCCACAACCCTGCCATTGTTCCTCCTTGAGCAGCCCTAAGCAACTTCTGCTCTCGCCACTAGTAGGGCCACAGTATTCCAAAAGGTCTTCCCTTCCGCTCAGCAGGTCTTCAAGGTGTCCCGTCCCCCGCCTCGGAGATTCTAGTTTCAGTAGGGGAGATCCTTTCAACAGTGTTATGGAGTTCGTGTGGATGAGGGCGAGGTTGGTATGGAGTTCCCCAATCTTCCCCTTTGACAGAGGAGCGGAGTTCATGGATGGCTTGGAGGATGGGAAATATCTCCGATGGAGGGGAGGGGGGGGGGGGGGGGGGTGAGTCTCGCCACGGTGGTAGGTTTAGTGAATTTTTTCCATTTTACTGTGCAAGGAAGCTTGTGGCTGTTTGTCCTTCATCATAGCGTGTGTCGCTCACGCGTCCGATCGCTGGTGGTGTGGTGGGAGGAGGGGGGTCAAACAAGTGCAGCCAAACTACCTAATTGTACAGGCAGAAGCAACAGGTGGATTGGAGAAGGTGCAGGGGAAAATCCAGGAAGGCGGGTCCCCCACGCAACAGCTACATCACTAGCGCGAACTCCGTGAGAAGACATCAGACGATGTCCAGGGCCTGTGTCAGTACAGCGCCCTCAGACTCAGGTGTGGCGCCTCTTTGTTGTGGTCGTCTAGTGTGACCTCCGTCTAGGGAACTCGGGGCAATCTGATCCCATGAAGCATGTATGTATGGTAACGGATCAATCCGAGCCTACCACTTTGCGGAGGCAGACTGAAAAGAGTGCAGTGCATTATATGGAAGTCTATCTCCTTAGGCTCAAACCCCACACGGCATATTGGCTGGTCTCAACCGCGTGTGCTCCAAGCTCGGGCAGTCCACCTGGGCACCACACTCCTCCTCCCTCCTCCCCCCCCCCCCTCAGGCCTAGTTGCATGGGGAACGGCCCGATTCTGGGCTGAGAGCCAGACGATCCAAGTAAGCGTGGTGCAGGAGCAAGGAGGAACCAAGAGAAGGGGCCCACTTGGCCCGCGCCACTCCGTTGCCGGTCTGGTCGTGTAGTGCCAGTGCTGGCCGCTGTAATACATTTTGAGGCAGATGGACCTCATGGCCCTACCCACTCCCTCCGATCCAGTAGGGCACACTCACTGCCGTGGCAGCCCCGGGCCTAGACCAACGTTTAGTGCCTTTCTTCGTCTCTGTAGTGTTCTTAGTTTTGTGTTCTCACAGTCAGTATTCCGGACTCACATTCCAGAAGTTCATGCATATGCTTATGTAACTGTTCATATAAACATATTGATACTTGATTTGTATGTCCGTGGTAGTTGTCCCATTCGTTGAGATCAGATAGAGTCTGCTACGGGGGATGCAGTCGGATCTTTGGCGAAGGAGGACGCACTCCAGCGGATGATGCTATTGGAGAATAAAACTATTTGAAGATACTTTCTTCCTCTCTGTATTTCATTACCATTTAATTAATCTTTACATCTGGCGACGAGTGGAGGAGTCACCTGTGCATTTTCGCTGTTTCGAGTACTATTACCGCACTGTGGAGATTGTCAGTTTCTGTAGCTGTACCTTCACATCCTGCTGCCTCTTCGTGGATCTCGAGAGCTAATATTCCGCCCTGATGTGGATTTGCATAATTAGCAGGATTTTTTTAAAAAAATAATTAAATTTGTATCCTTTTTTTAATTTGTAGGATTTCTTCAAACCGGGGAATTCATTTGCCAGGCTGTCACGTGCGGTTGCCTCACCTCGCGTCTCCCCGCAACGTTAACATTCCCATTCCTGCATCCTTTGACTTGGTCGCTGTGTTGGACGTGGATTTTCCGGAGTGACACTTTGTATCCTTTTTTGTTGCATCACTTACACTTATCACGCAGCAGCATCATAGGTCCTGATGAAAGCCTCGCCTGCATACAAGTTTATGGCTAAAACATGTTGACCATTATTTTCCACCTCACCGTTGCGGTTTACATCCATACCGCTGGTGCACTGTTTTTTAATCCTGGCAGGGGGTGTATCTGAATAAATAATATAATTTTTACACTCCTTAGCTAGTTTTAACTTCACTATCCTTTGTTTCTTTGCGCTGCGCCCTCATTCACAGTTTTCTCTGCATATGTGGATTTAGACTATCCTATCAGCCATTCAAAACATCCCTGAGCGCCTCCCTCTCAGAGAGGGGGTTGTAGCCCTCAGAGGAACTAGGTTTTTCCTCTGAGAGGAGAATACCATATGATGAAGCATGTCACCTCTGGTGAGTGAGGGATTTCGTCCTGAAAAGGGAAGTGCCCGCAGTTAGTTCTGTGGTGTATAGTTATTGGTTCTGTAGTGATTTTGCTCATAAATTACTAAGTAGTGGCTCGCCACACTCTCTGATTTTTGTAATAGACCAAGGATTTCGTACTGTTTAGTGATTAATTGGTGGGGATTAAATCCTGTGTGGTCTTTAAAATGTCCCTAGAACCCTCCGGCTTTGAACCATTTTTTGTTTGGTAGCTGTGTCTTTGGTGCCTGGTAAATTAGAGTGAAGAATACTGGTGCACTGCCTGAGACACTGGACAGGATCGTTGAGTGTATTTGCCCTGGAGGGTGATTGCCCTATCCTGAAAGGAAGTCTTTTTCCTTAAGGCTGGGCCGTAATTGTTTTTCTGGGTTGAAAGTTGTGCAGCTCCACCTTGGAAGAAGTGAACACTGGATGAGCGATAAGAGCCTCCCTGTGAGGCTCAGACAGACACAGGGAAAATACTCCCCTCTGGCTGGTTGTACAGCGGCTTCAATTCCCCAAGTACTTGTTTCGTTAGCAATGTAACCCTTTGGTCGTCCCATTTTTGAGGAGGAGCAGCCCGTTGCGGCTCCTAGTCCTAATTTCCATGGCCCCGTTTGGTCCTCCTGGTCCCCCAACACAGACTGTTTTTGTGACAATATGTGTATTTGCTTTAATATTTGCATTTGGAATACTGTTTTTTCTGCAAGAAAAATATTTTGTGCACACTTTGATAAATACTACTCCCCCCCCCCCCCCCCCCCCCTCCGAACATATCATTGGTACTCTAGCCCTCATAAAGAAGAACACCGGAAGGTCTATCAACAATATGTTTTTATTTAGACATTGCATCAGACATGTGTTATTGGCTATTTTAAAACTGAATAAGATAGTCACTGACATACATTGGAGCCCTGAAACTTGGAATTGGACTGGCTGGTTTTGGGATTTACTTTCTGCTTGGGGGCTGGAAAATATTGACAGTTCTGTTTGTGTTAATAGCCATTATTTTCTCCTGCTATCTGTGAGTTCATTATGGCCCAATGCTCTGTTCCCTTTGTGCTCCTACCTATACCTTACATATACTCGCTTAACGAAAAGTTTAGAATGTAAATGCCCACCTAGCAATGGATAGCAATGGATCAGGATATTAATAAATTTATGAGGATGGATGTGCAGGATAACTTCCACGCTCCTATTAATTCATAGCGGATGTCTTCAGCTAATGCTAAAAGGGCCATCTGTTGAAATCGCAGAAATTACCGTTAGCATAAGCTGAAGCCATTTTGTTTGTGGCATCCATTTTCGGTAGCCATGTGTTAGCCATGTGCTTCTTCCGTCTTTACTGTTGCCTGCTTTTCTATTCTGCTTGAGTCTTCAACTATAGTTAACTCCTTTAGGACTAAGCCAGAGCACTGTGCATGCTCAGAAAGGCCTGTAGCTGCTAGAATGCACCTGTCTTAGACTGCAACTGTCAGGCTATTCCAACTGAAGTAAGCAGTACATCTCCCCTCCCAATTTGTTGACCAATCAATTTCTGTATGCCCATGTTAGTCAATAACTATTCCTGTATATGCCTGCACCTCCTATTTGAGTCTCCAAGCTTACTCAGCGGTAAATAGGGTATAAAAGACCCTTGGTTTCTGTATTCTATGGACTACCTCCTACAGTGGCCTGAGGGTATTGTATTGACGTAGTCCCACTCATGAGAGATTAATAAACTTGTTATTTGATATTCCAGCTTCCGTGACAATCTCTTCTTTGTTGGTTTAAGAACTAGTGGACAGATAAGGGTGAAACCCTGCACCGGTGGGCCCCTAAAAAGGCTCATTTCCACACTGGGGTAGAGCAATCACAAAAGGGCTCGTCTCAATATTTCCAATAAGGTGAGACTATACAGGTCATTTCTTTAATATCACTTTAAAATGGAACCGTGTTACATTCTATTATTGTCCTTTAGTGCTTTTGAAGGAGCAAAGCAACACCTCCCTGCAGGAGACAGGAAAAGATCAGGGCAGGCATGATGCTATAGCCTAAACAGGGGAGGGAGAAAAAGCAGGATATGTAATCTGCCCGTCTCTTGATGAAGGCTTCACCTCAATGACTGGAACGAGGAAGTCGGATGAGATGGTAATGCAGTAATATAATCCAAGGAACTGAAGCGAAACAAAATCATTCAAGGACTAAACTATTTTTAAAAGAGTATTTTGTACATATTTTTACATGACATTTGCTGTATAATTTACAAGCCAAATCTTTTGATGGCTTGGCTGGTGCTTTGACTCTTTAGGGTCAAACCAGAACGCTGGCTTGTCTTTGGTTCTGCTTGGCTATACATTTTCTGGCTTGCCTACCACTAAGAAAAATGCCACAATGATTCTACCTCTCTTACACTCAGCCTAGGCTCTGAAAAGAATACTCCTGGACAAAAACTGACCATATGACCAGTAGCACTTGTCAACCAAACAATGCCAAATTTTACCTTCTTAAAAATATTCAGCATCTTCATTGTGAACCGTGCCATATTCTTTTGCGGGGTTATCGATTCCAATGTCCACTCGTCTTCCATGACTACGGGCTACTTTAGGTGACCACCTTTCTTCTTACAGAGATGTTCGGTGAATTTAGCCAACTATTAGTGTTGCCAGATTTTGAGACCTGTTTAAGGTACAAAGAGGGACAAAAATAAGACCAATGTAATTCCAACATGGTACCACACAATTTGAGCAAATATAGCATTAGGGCAACACTTTTAAACAAATTTCTAATTCATGCACTTCCAAACCACAAAGACTATGAGTGTGCTTCCTTAGTGCATACATAGAGAAACTCAATAAAGCAAAGCTTTATTCTTTATGTAGCCAAGCTACATTCTAAAACATATCCAAACTTAAATCAAACAAAGATTACTTTATTCGGTTCCAAGAACCATAAAAGCTTAACGAATGTACATAATACTTTAAAAAGATTTTTCCATACCAAGATTGTGCAATAAGTATCGCTAAAACCCCCCATTTCATATAATTTATGCACTTTGCCATTTTCAGAAAGTTATAATCCACATGCCCAATGCCCAGAAAAACAAGCTGTAATGACAATCGTCAAATTTCATTACTACAAGACACTTATATTAGAAATATAAAAAACAAAATTGCCTGTTTATCTATTGTGACTCGTATCGTTTTCTCATTGACAGTGCAGTTTTAATATAACTGGAAACAGCAGTGCAAATAGAAACAGTAGGCAAAGAGTGCAAAAAGTTAAAACCATCTATGCAGGTACAAGGACTAAGTCCCCACAAAAGTGGGGCAAAAAATTGTACACCCAGTTCTTTATAAAGAGGGCAAAACAGGATAAAGTGCTGGGTGCTCTGAGCTGCCAAATTGTCACATGGGCAGGAGATGAGTTTATTAGCCCAACCTGACTGTGTGGGAAATGCCGCTAGAAAGTGCAAAGTGCATAGGCAAAATCTAGTCATAAAAAATTCGTATCTGTAGGTTCGTAGAAAAAGATACATAAAATTGCTGTTGAGTAATGAGCAAACTTGGGTGACCTAGCCCCACCAATTGTTGCCGACGCTTATTCACGTCAGACTTATGAGCCTCTTTTATCATGGTTTTCGCATTCATATGAATGCTGGCGGGATCATCAAAGTAGTGCCCCAAACTAATCTCATGAAATTTATCTCTGACAAATCGCAGCTATGGGATCGCCACGGTGCTATCAAGATTAGTACAGTCCTTGATAACTTCCCTTGAAAAAGTTAAGTCCCAAAGGAATAAAGGGGCAGTATAAATTCGATCCTCTAGGTAATCCAACCCCACATCGGAATGACAAAAATGTGTGGGGGCACTCTTTGGGGTCATCAATAGCCTTTTGATAAAATTATTTTCCACATCTTGTAATCGGCTGCTTTTATGATGACCTCACACTCCTGCTCCGTAAGATGCGACAGATAAGCATTTAGCGCTTATACAGAGTGATCATCTTTTCACCGGCTTATGGCCTAACTTACAGGCAAAGCGGAATAAACCCTCCACAACCCGACTAGTGTGTTGTACCCTTGATATAATGAGAGAATCCCAATTCATTTTGTTATTAAAAAGGTTTCCCAAATATGTAAAATTAGACAGCTTATCAACGGTCTTGCCCCTTACTACAAATGTTCTTGTTTTTGCTGGTCTGGGACCGCATACCATGATATATGATTTGATAAAAGTTCACTTTTAGTTTCAATGCTAACATAAAATCTGTGAAGGCATCCAATGATTTTTGGAGACTGTTGGCTGTCAAGGCAATTAATACAGTATAGTTCGCGCAAGACAACAGGGGGACAGGGTTGCCTCCTATTCTGGGAAAATCAAGTTTCTTCTCTATTAAAAATGACTATGCTATTGGTATACAATAAAAAAAAGAAACGGAGCTAAAATGAACCCCTTCTGTACAAACAATAGGCCTAGTCATCTCCCCACGAGGGCCATATTGTATTGCTACAGTGGTGGAAGCGTGAAGCCTATGCAAAAGGGAGATAAGCGCTTCTTCAATACCCATTTTCTCCATTCGTCCCCACAATTTCTCCTGATTGACAGTGTCAAAAGCGCTGGACAAGTCCATGATGGCCAGGTGGATAGAGCCCCTCCTGGCCTTCATGTACTTGCCCATAATCAGGGACAAATTGAGGCACTGTTCTGTGGTACCTGTAGGAAAGTGGCTCTATATATACTGTTCCCAAATAAGTACAGTGTGTATAGGGTCCACAGTCCCCAGAGGTTTGGCAGAGGCTAAAGTTAGTTATAACCTTATTCTCTAAAGTGGTAGCTTGGTCGAGCAGTAAGGCAGTATCAGAGGACAGTGTAAAGCATTTGTTGTACACATTCAGTCAGCAAATGGTCTCACACACTCAAGAACTGAACTCTAGGCCAATGGTTAGTATATAAAAATATATGGTTGTTTTATTTTAGAACCAACAAGAGGTATCAAAATATACTTTCTCAGAATGAGATGCTTTAGTTAAATACTTCGCAAAGGACAATTGACTTGGAATGCAATAGTTACAGTTTGTTGCAATAGGCAACACAGTTTCAAACACAATAATACATTGAGCTCAATGGGAATTTTAAGTTATATGTAATTGATTACTTTCAGGATTACTTTTCTAACTCTAGGACTGGATCCTAGATCCAGCCCTGGGACAGTTTTTGGAAACAAGTGAGTAAATACTTTAGTTACTGTTGTGATTTTTAAGCAATATTTTGCTATTTTAAAAGTTGACACTTCGAAACTTTTTCTGATCAAATTACCAATGTTATCCTATGGAAGGAAATTCACTTAGCAGGTAAGTGGGGTTATGGTTACCTTTTCTAGGTCAGTGTTGGATCCTGGATCCAGCACTAGTGTACCACCCGTAAGCAGTTGAGAAACTGCCTTTAAGTTATACAGGCGATTTTTAAGGAATATTTATAAGTTTGCAAAATCGACGCTTAGAAGACATTTCACAGAAAAACAGTCAATGGTTTCCTATGGAAGAAAATTTGAGTTACAGGTAAAGTATGTTCTTGTTACTTTTGTAATCCAGTTCTGGGCTCCTAGGATCAGTACTGTGACATCTATCTAAAACAGGTAAGTAATTATAGGATTTCCTTGACCTGATAAACCCAGCTTCGGCAAGGAAATTGTACATGCAATTTAGGATGGGCAGTCTGCCGCTCATGTCATTTACTTGTAAATGGGACTTAAATAAAAATACTGAGTGCCCAGCGTGTAAATACCATCTCGAAAATGAGATCCATGTCCTTTTTTTTTTGTCCCAAATACCAGACTGTACGCAATCGCTGGGTGAAACCTATCTGTAGGATCCTTGGCTTTAGAGAATGTCATAAGGCCCTGTGGGTATTAAAATATGATACGCAACCTCCTATCGTTTTTGCCCTCTCCCACTTTTTAAACGGGATGTGGCTTAAACGTAGGAATTTTTTTTAATGAAATAAATTGTTGATTTACATATTGATAGGAAATTTAATATATACTTCCGATAACTATTTTCTACGGTTTAATCTGATTTTAATATGTGACGGTTTTTAACCTGTAATGTAGGTGCATATATATAGGATTGTGATTGTTTTTGATTTGGTGCATGTTATTTATTCTCTGTAATATAGTGTTTGTGTGTATTTTATTCTGCACTTTGATGGTCCACTGCAACTGAAATAAAGTTATCGATGATTACGATTTCACAGTTGGTATGATTTTTAAAGAATATTTGTAGTATGGAAAAAATCGACACTTAGAAGAAATTTCACAGAAAAAGTCAATGGTTTCCTATGGGAGACAATTGAGTTAGTAGTAAGTACGGTTGGGAGTACTTTTCAGGGTCAGTGCTGGGCACCAAGATCCAGCACTGGGATCTCTCCTAATAGCAGGTGAGTATTTCCGTTTTCGTTACTCGGTTGATTTTGGGTGAATATTTTTAAGTTTAGAAACTCCACACTTAGAAGAAATTTCAGAAGAAGCCAGTCAATGTTACCCTATGGAAGAAAAGTGAGTTATCGGCTTTTGGGTAAGTACTCGACTGGCAGAGTTAAGGTTCTGGGCACAGACTCAGGGGTCTCCCAGGGTCAGGTAAGTACAGTTGTTACACCCTCAGCGGCACAGGGGCAGCCGGGTGCAGAGAGAGTTAGGCCTAATGTTATCCTATGGGAGGCAGGGGGGCCTTGGTTGGTGGCTGCTGACTAGCAGGCCACACAGCTGTGGGAGCTGGGCTCCTGGTCACTTGCTCAGGGCAAATATAGAAGTAAGTAGGAGTAGAAGTTGCACTGCCAGGGCAACTCGGTGGCTGGGTGCAGGGTGCTTTTGAGCCTTTGGGCGCTCAATGGATTGCAATGGGAAAGCTCAAGGACGAACAAAGGCTGCAAGCTCGGGGGCGAGGATTCTTCAGGTGTGCCCACCACTTCGAGAGGTAAGTTGGGTAGTTGGAGGATCGACAGGTACCCAGGAGTCGGGCACAGGGGGCCGCAGGGCGCCTTTTGGTGTTGGGAAATCTTACCCTCTGTTGATTGCGGTTGGGGGGGTCCCTGGTTCTGAGGCTGCAGGCGGCATCAGGAGCGCCGAGGTGGGTCTTTGGGTGCCGGATTCGGGGTCACAGTCGCCGGGGGGACGTCCTCTGGTCTTTGTCCACTCCAGCCCAGGTCAGGCTTGGCGGGTGCAGAGTGTGCAGGGTTCGCGGTTCCTGGCTGGTGCCAGGGGTTAGGTACTTGCTTTGAGCAGAGCCACTGCTCGTGGGAGTCCCAGATGCTCAGAGTCCCAAGGTAGCCAGGTCATCCGGGGTTTGTGAGGTTGCTGGCCACAGGAGGTGCTGGGATTTAGCAGGAGCAGGTTCGAGGGTAAACAGGCCGGTAGGGCTGGGGCCAAAGCAGTTGGTGTCTTCCTCCTCTTAGCAGCTGCACGGCAGGTCTTCTTTCTTCTTGATCTTCTTTGCTGTTTCAGAATCTGGAATCTCAGGAGGGAAGGTTCAGGGTGCCCCTAAATACCAACTTTAGGGGCGTTACAGGTAGGTAAAGGGCAGGGACCACTAGGTCCCTGTCCTGGGGTGGGTACACCCCCTATCCTGCCACTCTCCTGTGGGAGGGGGGCAGTGCCCTAGTCCTGATTGGGTAGGGCTCCCCATCTTCAAGATGGCGAGGGCCCGGAGATGTGCTTCACCTCGCCTCCCCCATCTGAGGGGTGGGGTTGGCAGGGCTGACACATCCCCTGTTCTTACTTGGAGTTTCCAGCCAGTCTTCCCGCCAGAGTGGGGGTTAGAACCGGTGGGGGCCAGTTGCTGAGTACAGCAAGTGGCCTGGAGAAGCTCACAAAGGCGGCATGCCTTTGAAGCTTCCCTCTGCCTATCCTGGGGGAGGAGACCTAGCACCTCGCCTAGGATGTGCATTGTTGCAGGCCCAGGAGAGCGGGGGCTCTCCACCCAGGGGTCCAGCAACATGTCTGCTGTGTGGCAGACTAGGCAGCCTCTCAGACAAGACGTGGATTGTAGGTTAGGTTTCAGGGGGCATCTCTAAGATGCCCTCTGTAGTGCATTGTACATTAAATCCCACACTGGCATCAGTGCAGGTTTAATGTGCTGAGAAGTTTGATACTAAACTTCTCAGACTTCAGTGTTGCCATCATGGTGCTGTGGAGTTCATGTTTGACGAGCTCCCAGCAACATATACTCTTAAATGGCAGCACTGCACTTACAGGGCCCAGGAATGGACCTGGGTACTGTAGGGGCACAGGGCTCATGCTCCTGTGCCCACACCACTGGCATAGGGCACCCAGCTAGAGGGGTGGCTGATGTATGCCAGGGCAGTGTAGGTTGTGGGCATGGCACACAGGGATGTGTGCCATGTCGACTCTGTTTTGTCTTGTACCCAGACACTCAGCCTGCAAGGGCAGTGTGTTTGTGTTAGGGTACAGGGCCTCTAAGGGTGGCACAATAAGTGCTGCAGCCCTTAGAGGCCTTCCCTGGTCACAAGGCCCTGGGTACCTAGGGTACCATTTACCAGGGGCTGACATGTGGCCAGGGTTTGCCAATTTGGGTTTTAGGTTTTTATGGAAGGAACATAGGCCCTGGGCACCTGATTGGCAGGAGTCCAGGGCACACTCAGTCAAAGTACATTCAGCAATTCAGCAAAAAGTAGGGGCATACCATGCAAGAAAGATGGCACTTTCTCACAGTACCCATCCCCCTCCTAAAGCCATACCGCATTTTTGACATGATCCCAGTATTGCTCGCCCAGGTCTCAAGACGAGCTAGAATGACCCTCCACAGAACTTTTACAGTTGGGTCAATAAGGGAAATTGGCCTGTAACAGGCGGGGTCATTCCTATTGCCCTTTTTAAACACTGGGACTACGATGGCCTCCTTCCAGGTTGTTGGGATGGGGCCAATCACCACTGCTTTGAAAACATTAGTCAGGAGAGGTGCCAAAGGCTGGGATTGCTTTTAAACAAATCTAGTGGGACCCCATCAGAGCCTCAGGCTTTGAGGCAAATACCCTTTGCTAGGGCTTCCTCAACCACTGTTAAGGAGGCGCTAAATTGGGAGGCTAAGTTTAAATCTGATGGGAAATCCCCTCCTTTCTCCTGGCATAAAATAGAATTGGGATTAAATATGGCCGAGAAGTGGGATTTACAGGCTTCCCCCAAAAATCAAGAATTGGCATGCCTAACCTCCTCCGAGAATAGCGGGCGATTAATGAGCTCCCAAAAGCTTTTGGCATCTCTGAGAGCACTGGCCCGCTCCAGATTTTCCCAGGCTAACTTCCTCAATTCCTCATTCCTTAGGCTAATGGTGTTTTTGTAAGCCTGTCTGGCGCTTTTAATATGAAACTTGTCCTGTGGGTTCGCATGGAGGGCCTTTTTAAGATTCTTTTGGGCTCGGGAACACTCAGCGTCAAATCACCTTATCTCCTGAACTTCCCTACTCTGTACTGTTCTTGTAAGACTTTTTGCCACATCCACACAGATCGATTCAAGATCCTGGACAACCTCATCAGGGGAAGAATCATGTTGGAGGCATCTCATAATGGGATTTAAGTTTGCCTTAATGGTATTCTCCTCAAGCTGGATAGGATTTATTTTATCCCATTTTAATCTTACCATTTTATTGGGGTTGTAGTGAATGGGGCGACCATCTCCTTTTCCAACCTGGGCTGTTATATTAAGGGAAACAATGAGGTGATGATGGTCCCTAGCAGTGTTCGGTTCCACCTTAAAATGACCAACGAGAGGGGCAAACTTTCTTGATATGAAATAAAATCAATGAAACGATCCCTGCCTCCACCGACAAAAGTGGGGCACTGTAATGAGGTGCAACTGACCAAATTATTGGTCAGTCACAGATCGTTTTCAAGAATAATGGTGTTTAGGGCCTCACCCTGTGGTGTGTGAATAGAATGTGACTGGGGTTGACCCTGTGTGTCCACCAACCCCCATACTCGTTTGGTACTATACGAGCAGATAGTACAATTAAAGTCCCCCACCCAAAGAATGCACAAGGGCTGCCACTTCCCCGCTAACTTGTTGATATCCGCCTGTAGCGCTACGATAACATAAGAGCTATTTGGGTCAAAAATGTTGTAATACCAGTTTACTAGTAATAACTGTACCTGAATCAGATTGGAGATCAAGGTAAGTTGGTACCATGGTGATGTGTTCACAACCCGAGCTTTTATGGACCCATATTTAACTGATATCAATGTCAATAGCCCTCCTTTTGCCCTCCCTGTCGGTGATGGAGTTGCATGGATATTAAAAGAACAATAACCATCCAACACAATGTCAGTCTGATGCCACGTCTGCTGAACACAAATGATATAAAAATCCCTAATATACTCTAGCCATACCTCGCTTGATAATTTCAGACGGATACCTGCGACATTCCAGGATATCATTTTGAATGGAGATGTTATAGGTTCCTGGTGCAATTTGTGACGTGCCTAGCAGGGCTAGTTGCCTGGTCAGGCCCCCCCCCAGAGTTGTAAACAGGGAATGAAGGGGGTGGGCGGATACAGGTCTCCGGTTCAATTAGGTGGTTGCCAGTGCTAGTAATGTTTTGGACAGATGAGCCCATTGATTTTATAAAATGCCTATTTCCAATGTCACCGTCAACTGCCTTTAAGACTCTCCCGGGGTCGTCATGTTGGGATCTTACACTTCTCAGCTTTACTGAACTGCCAGATTGCTCTGGTAGTCAGTCTATACCCGTCAAGCCAGAGAGAGCCTCAAAGCGGTTAGAGTGATTAAATAAAGGAGACTGGTGTGGGAGGCGACTGTTCTGTGCAGGCCATAAAGGCTGTTGTCTCTTAAGTGCCACCTGGTGGGAGGGATAAAAGAAGCCTAATGGACAAGTCGTTATCTGTTCAGTGGGTAAGTCTCTGAGATATTCCAATGCAAGATGCACACACCTAGAGTTATTAAAATTGAGGACAACGCAGTCCCCTTCTGTGTGTTAGGCTATTTTACCCAACCAACTCAACTTGTAATGATAATATGTTCGGACCAATTTGTCTGCAACGGAAATTTCCTACAGCATCAATAAGCTGACTTATTAATAAGGCTCTGACAACTTTCTTGTTGGCCGTGTGGGAGATAAGGAATCCCTGTCAATATCAGTGAATAGTGTGTACACTCCGGGGGTAAATTTAGAATGCTATTAGCCCCCCGCCTGGTTGGAGAGCCATTCACAACGTCATTTGTATTTGTGTTTTTTTGGGCTGACTTCCCCCACTATGGGTGCCGAAACACGTTGATTTGTAACCCCTTGCCCCTGCCTACAGTTATACCGATTGGAAATTCCAACTGATCCACATGCCCGTACTGGCTGAGCCATCAAGTTTGTAACAGAATTGGTGGAGGTAAGGGGAAGCTTGTGGGTTATTGCCTGGTTATTTAAAGTGGATGCCCCACTTATGGTGGCCGCCCCACCCCTGGCGGCGCCGCGAGGGGCATCCTCTGCCCCTTGGCCTGTACAGATAGGTGGAGTGATCATACCATTTTGTTTTTTTGGCGCCACTATTCTACCTGGAGCCTGCAGAAGACTGTCAAGGTGCGCCTCTATACAAATCAAACGAGATAAGATGGATTCCAGAGCATATCGCACTACTTTACTGACATTGTCAGTCAATGTGTCCATATCAATCTGAGCAATAATATTTCCACCCCCATTGCGGACCCTGCCAGCATTTCCTGAAGAGTGGATTTCTTTGGTTCTCTTGACCCTTAGAGATTGTCCCTTCAGTCGATGGTCGGTCCCTACCAGTTCTGTGCGCTTCCTCTTCCCTCCTGTTGCACTCTGGGGCCCAGTTTCTTCCAAGGATGGTTGCGTGGTAGGATCCTTGAGTTCATGTGTGACGCCTGGATCACCCTGACTCAAGATTATAATGGTGGGTGAAAGTGGCGGTTGGGGCCCCTGTGTAGAGTCAGTTACAGCAATGACTGGATTAATATCCCCTATAGCAGGTACTGGTTGGACTGGGAGATCCAGAGGTGGGGCTAATAGAGTCTTGGTTCTGCTAGTTCTATTTCCTTATTAACAGCCCCTAATGCTTTTTGGAGGAAACCGTCTAAGGTAGCGTCTGTGGTTTTGGTAACAGGCATGGCTTTCCGTTTCACAATGGTGGGGAATGTCTTGTGAATACGCAACTAAAGGAAAGGTAATTAGAACTTTTTACCTTCACACAGGTCCTCCCGGCTGGCAACTTGACTCCTTTAGCCAGATGTGTAACCTTAAAAAGCCACGGACGTGCCCGGCCCTTGGCACGAGCTACTCTAATCAGGCCTTCTATGAGAATGATTCCCGGGGTTTTACTGTTCTCATTTGGTGCCTATACGACTCCCAAGCTCCTTACCACACTTCTCAGTGAGCCGTCGTCGTCACAGCACTCTGTGGCCTCCGCTCTCCTCTCTTGGCGTGGCTCGTTTCCCAGGTACGGTTTCATGTTCAGATGCCTCACTCCACCAACCTTGCATCTGGTCCCGCCTACGTTTCATCGCACTGCCTCCATTTTACGTGTTTGCAGTGGGGAGCCTCCCGTGAGTCAACAGGTCGCCTGCTAAGTCCCGGATCTCCTCCAGGTGACACTGTGGCCTCGGAATCGGCCGAACAAGCAGCGCACCGCCGCCCTGGTCATCCGTAATCCCCACCTCCTGGGTGCGCCGCGTTGCCTTTCCTGGCCGCCGGCCCAGCACCTGACGACCAGGCACCTCCGCTCTCGAGGGTCACTCCACTGGGTCCGCTGCGTTCACACGCAAATGTGAGTGCACAATCCTTCACCCCAGGACAACTGTCTCCCGTACAGTTACCTCCCGCTGCCTCGGCCAAACTTACTTTCATTTAATCCTAGCGTATGGGCCTAACGGTAAAACTGAAACTACAGCCGCAACATGTTAGATATAATATGGGACTACTTGACAACTATGGGAGATTCCATTGGTGCCACGTTGCCAGTAAGGGAGGCACTCTGAGATATTCAAGGTTTAGAAGTTACTATGACTGGGCCATCACAGAAGGCTTGCCCCTCAACAACACTGAAAATAAGTTGTTGGGGTGTGATTCTATTTATTACGCCTGACCTGAATTCTGTTCAGAGAAACAACTTTACTTGTCAATAAGCTTGCATCTTTTGACCCACTCCTACTCACTTGTAAGGCAAATGCTATTAATTCCTATTGCATATGCATCTAAATCCTCCCATCCAAACTCAAATATAGAAAACCCTACTTTGAAATTAAAGCAGCTCTCTACTAAACACTAACGTCGTTAACATCCCGAACTGCGTTGTATAAGAATCATAACTCAATTCAAGGGCAGTTCTTCCATCCAACTCTCTTGCAAGACAACAGCAATTTGCTTAATGGATAACCACCTGCTCAATCATGGGACATATCAGCATCCTCCACTTAAATGTACGATGGTCACAAGCCCTTCTACTCAGTCAAAAATTAGCCCTCTGCATCCCGCTGAACTAATGGAGTTAGCGCTTGAACATCAACCACCCCCACTCAAATGTTAGTCTGATTCCATTGTAAAAGCGGTACTGGCGATAAGCTCGTCACCGGCACAAAGCTTGTATCCCAACTAGTCATATCATTGGTGCAAGCAATGAAAATGAGAATGTACAGGGGCGCACCAGCAGCTCACCTGTGGCACCATTTGTTGCCACAAGTCTGCCTGCTCCCGATCTCCAGATATGCCAGGCGGATAATACAATGAGAAGGAAGGCACAGACACCCCACATTCTCCCTGTATTTGTTAGCACACGTCTGTTCTGTTCCATTTCCCTTTCTGTTCTCTCTCACTTCTCTTTCACAGACTCGCTAAACAATAGTTCTCTCTGGCTCCAATTCTCTCCCCCTTAACTTTTTTCTCTCCCATACACACCTCTGTCCTCTTCTCACACACTCTCTCCTCTTTTCTCTCAGTCTTTGGTTAACTATATCTTAATATTCATTGCAGTTTCCTTCATTTCTCTCATGCTTTCTCCTCTCCCTCACACACATTCTCAACTTCCCGCAAACTCATTCTCACCCGCGGTCTCTCACCACTTTGTCACTTTCCCTTGTTTGTGTCCTTCATACATGCCTGCTTTGGATTGGTTAGCATGCTTAGTTAGTCCCGCCTTCTTGTGTTTCGGACCTTCCCAGCAGATTGCCCCTGCTACAAGTGGTCTTACAGGTTTTTTAGGTCTCGCCTGAGCAAGCGCGAGACTGGCGAGACTTTTAGTAAGGGGGCTTCAAAATGCTGACCACACGCTCGTGCGTGTTTTTTGTTCACAGGCTATTGGCCTTTGCGTGCGTCTTTATAAGAAAGACAGCACGCAATTGGGCAAAAGCGGGTGCATGTCCGCCTTTGCTCAGCCCACGGCCTATTGCTTGCGGTTACCCGCACTTGTGACATCTGTTTGCAATTATCGTGCCCAAACGTGCGCGCGATAATAGAAAACAGATGTCTCGCTGTGGCGTGCGTGGGCACACCACTCGCAAACTACCACGAGTTCTTTCTGATCTAACATGGCCACTGGACTGGTAACGCTCTTTCGTTTGCATCCTAAGCGTTTACTGCACCCGCTTCCGGTTCAGAGCTCCAGCTTGTTCTAAATAGCACGTTCACCACGCTGCCGCGCTCACTCGCTCCCGCTCCCGTCTCTTGTTTCCTTTGAACTGCTCTAAGTGCCCGAATAGCAGGAGTTGCAGGGACCCTGCTGCCGCGGCTCAGGTTAACGGGAGCGTGCCCGTGCTGTCGAGGACTTGGAGCGTGAACATTTCAGTGGTGGTCGAGCCACGATCACCTAGCATGCAAGCGACTCTGACCCAGTCCTGCTTTCTCATGGGGCACAGTAAGTAACCTATTAGAATTGTCATACTTTTTCAATACGGACGCGTTCTCTGCTTTCAGTGCCAACGTCGCTGATGCCGTTAACTGGGGTTTTTTTAAAGAAAGTAACTCTATGCCATGGCTCCTTTTTAGGTCTCGCCTTAGCCAGCGCATGCGGTGGTCTGGCGAGACATTTATTAAGTGGGCTTTAGAAATCCTACCATGGCCTAAAGCTTGCAGTTCCGCGCACGGTGACACGCACAGGCGCCATCTGGCTTACGCGATCACTTTCCCGCACACCACTCGCGTGCTTTTTTTAATTTCCGTTTTGCGCGCGCGCGGACACACACAACTTCCGGTCGCGGCCGCACGGCTTGCTTGTTGCGCGGCCAATGCTTGTTAAGCATTAGCACTTTGAATGTGAAGATTAAGCGAGTCCATACTCTCTGTTAGCTACTACTACATGCGTTAAATTAACATAATTCGCAAACACTGGCTTGAAAAGGATTCGTGTGCTCTTTAAAGTTTCTTAATGTATACACTCACTTCATACTTATATAGCAGCTTTGTGGTTTTTAGCCGCTAAACTGACGAGACAGATCTCATCGAGGGACCTTAGACCAACATGTTTTACTTCTCTGGAGCGGATCTGTGTCGTCATTTGCTCCTACCACATAGGAAGAAGCTTATCCCAGGCCACCACATTTCAAACATTGACCAGTGACTGTGGGATAAGACAACACAGTAGGTACAGTGTGTATACTACCCCCATCCCCCCACTCCATATGGAAACCCCACCCAGCATTTAGATAACTTTGGTTCTTCCTCTCTCCGTTCTTGATTTTAGCGCTCCGGCCCCTGGGGGGGAAACCATGGTTGAGGGACCCAGCTGTACGCTTAATGGGGAGAATATCTAGGTGTGGGTGCATAATGGACAGGCTGTGCGAGAGGTTTGGGGCAGCGCGGTCTCTGCTGCACCGGTGAGCTGTTGCCCTGCACATCATTTTTTTCTTTTCAGTTTTAAAGAGCGCAAACTCGACCCGAAGGTATTGGAGCGCTTTACACGCGCACCAGTTACATTACATAAGGACGCATTTGTGTTTGGTAGGCACCGGGAGATCAAGTGATTCGTCCAGAATCTCAAGTTGTTGAGAGAACACCGAGACTCTAACCTGGTTCCCCAGTTATAAACTCGGCAGCTCTGGCCATTATGCCACATCCTCTCCAATGTCTCTAGCAGAATCGCAGCCTTGAAGTGGCGGGTAACGGACTGTATATGTTTTCCACACGTTGTGGTTGTTTTGCTGCGTGAAGGAGTTGGGGACTGGGTCTGCGTTCTACAGAGTAAACCCTCCTTCTCATGAGATGGCAACGGCTTTACTCTCACCGTGTGACCAGGGGCATCATCAGAGAGCTCACTAGTACGACTGCCGCTCCGGCACCATGTCTGCTCCTGTCAAGGTACTTTCTGCGCAGCTGGTCATTCATGCTATGGCATCATTGGTGGCATGTCGTAGGGTGGCCAGTATGGACTGCTGCTCCAAGTGCTCTGGCAGTACCTAACCGTGCTGCACCTGGTGCAGGGCACCCACGTGTGGCACAGCAGAGTAATGTTGGGCACAATGTTGAAAGAGTGCCCGTGCATTGGACTGCACATAGTGCAATATATTCACCAAGACGGATTAAACATATCATGCATGTGTGTGCCAATGTCCCCAGTGCAAGACATGTCACTTCCTTCTTCTGGTAGTCTCTGATTGCTCCACGCATGCCAGCTGGGGGTTACAGTGACGTGGTTGTCTCGTGAGTGCCAGTAGACATGCAAACACACAGAGATTCACAATATCCATGACGGCATTGACAGCACAAACCTCGCCACGTCACATGAACACTGAATTACGGCTCCTAGACTGGAAGGTATGTAAATTAGACTTCTAGGTGCATATTTGCATAACTATGTCATGCATTTATGCATATCTTTCACAGGGCTTTAAGTAGGATGGAAAAACGGGGGGGTTCTCTCATAGGGGCGTGGCCGCTGTAATTAAGGATGTGGCTTAAAACACTGAAGCTAATAATCTGTGTTTAGCATAGTGTGCCGCCCGACTGGTATTTTGCAGCTTCTGTCCATTCCTCCAGATATAAAACACAACAAGTAACGTTACACCAACAAGCCAGGACTATTGGCTTTGTCAATTGGTTGTAAATTTCATAAGATAAATGAGCAACAACTATCACTCTGTTGTATATAATATTGAAAATGCTTCCGTTCTTGTAGGTGAGGTTGTGGCGTAAGGCTAGAGCAGCCGACCTTCGAGCTGAGACAACAGGTTTGAGCCTGAGGTACTGTGATTTAAAAAAAAAAATGAATATTTCCTTCTGTGATGTAACTGGTGCTCATGTAAAGCGCTCCAAGTTTGCGCTTTGTAAAACTGAAAAACGAGTCTCTTTGAAGTTACATCAAAGGCAGTGGCGGGTTGTACTATTGCAGAGTTAAGATTTTTTTTTCCACCCCAAGGGTAACAAGCATTGGCACAGCCAACAGGTCTCGCCTTTGGGACCTTATAAGTGCTTAGCCATGCAACAGTTGATGTTGTTGCACCAAGGATATTGTGGTGCATAACTAAATACTTATAAGGTCTCAAAAGCGAGACCTATTGGCTATGCCAATGCTTGTTCTTTTTACCTTCATAACATTTCCACCTCCCGGCTCTCTCAGACTTAGCATTGCCCTGCGTCACACCAAGGTCACTGCCATAGGTCTATTCACACACTTTCTGCTCTGTTGTGTCTACATCATTCCTGTGAGCACTCCCGCGGCTCCACAGCCACACTTATCCTCAGACGTTCCTACACTGTACAGCACTGTTCCACACGTCAGTTAGAGACGTCTATCTTAGTGTCAGGGAGGCATCTATCGTACAAGAGAAGAAACTTTCTATGGTGTGTAGGAGGCACGTCTCTTGTCAAGGCTGTATGCCCTCGCTGCATGTATTTGTAAGGTCTGTGCATGGTACCCCTTGTGCTGCCAGTATACATATTCGTATGGTCAGTATCTGACTCGTACACATCTCTCCCGCCTGGCCCATCCTCCGCACCACTTCTATTCCAGGTCCATGTACGCGCTGTACCACTTTATCCTGCGGCATGTAAACTACACCTCATCTCCCTGCACACCGCTCTCAAGCCCATTTTCTCTATACACCAGTTCATTCTGCCACTGCACACGCCACTCCCTCACTGTACACCACACTCGTCAGCTTCCTGCTCAATCTACATAATACCAGTGGCTAACACAAAACAGTGCCATAAGGGCCCCCCAGACTGCCATCTCTCACCGTTATCCTTAGGCCATAGATTGAATAAGGGGTCCCTGAGAGGAGCCCCCTCTGCGATGTATTGGTAGTGCTCTGCATACTACTACAGCTAATCTTCTGAGCCCTGCGCAAAACCACTCACTCCATATATGTACAGTACACCCCTCTCCTACACATTTGTTTCGCAGTTGTCTATATAGCCTGAACTTGACTGGAAGCTATTGGAGCACTTTACAAGAGCAACACTTGCATTACCCAACGTCACATTCATTTTGTTTTAGGCACAAGATTAAGTGACTTGCCCATAATCACAGTGTGTTGAACCGACGCCAGGACTCCAACCCGGTTCCCTGGTTCCAAAAGCTGCAGCTGTAGCCCTTAAGCCACATCTCACCCCCATCCTTTTCCTGTTGAGCTCTGTTTGCACACTATTCTCCCCCTGCTTTCACCTTAAAGTCGCTATTATCATCACACACACTATTAATTCCCCCCTCTGATTCTGTCATTCTCTCTCTCACTTCCTCTATCTCTCGCTCAAGTACATACATATACACAATTTCAAATTAATTCTCTCTCTCTTACTACTATTAAACTATAACTCTTTATGCTTCCTCTGGGTATAATTCTTTATATTGAATTACTCTCCCCTCATACTAACTCAATCTCTCTCTCTCTCACATGTTTATTTCTAACCCCCTATACTTACATCTTACTTCAAACTTGCGTTCTCTATCGCTGATAACAACGCTTCTATATATATTATACTAATTTCAAATTAATATGCCCCGCTACCATTACAAACATTGGCAAAACCAATAGCTCTAGCTAAACACTTATAAGGTCCCAAAGGCAAGACCTATTGGCTATGCCAATGCTTGTTTAATTTACCTTCATTTCTAAATTATTTTTTGGGGGTCGGGGACTAACTGGGGGCTTGTGTATCAGCACAGCGCCTGCTTCACGGACGCTGCGCTTACATTTTCCAAGGTATATTTTTTGTTACTGTGTGAAACCAAAGCAACAGGAGCGGTCAGCAGACAACGCTCTCACCTGGCTATTGCTCTCCAAACTCTCATGTTCTCTTTGTGAAGCGAAATCACATTTAAAATGCCAATCCTGCTTCCGGATTACTCCACTAAACACGAAGGCATCCACACAGCTTTACTTTCCTCTGAGACATCTGCACTCGCCACTTCTTGTCGCTGGAACATTCAAGATTTTCGTAAGCTTCTGTAAAAGCAGAAAACACATTTAAACTATTCAGCACGACTTTACAATCTTGTGTCCCGCATGCCATGGGAGGCCTCGAAAAATCATACAACTGTGACTAGACCTGCAGGTCCTGTGACTTAAATAATCTACTCAACTTAATTATAATGAACTGGACCCATGAACTGGTTTCAAATTATATGATCCTGGGCAAATATTTTAATTCACCGAGCTGCCTTTATCACATATGAAAGCATCTTCACATCAACTAGTTCAGCATGTGGCGCAGCGGCCAGAGCGGCTGACTCCAGAGCGCAGGGCATCATGCTTCAATCCCCGGCACCAGCTCAGCACCATGTGACTCTGGGCAACAGCTCACTTAATCTCCCCGATGGCCCGCAGCGCCTTGAAAGCTTAAGGGGTGATATATTCACTTTTTACAAATTTGGATTACATGTCTGCTGTACAAAAAACACTTTTAGTTGATTTATTAGAAGCAAGAAGGAGCAAAGCCAGCGGTATCCCTCTAGGACAGCACCGGATTATCAATTAACCCATTAAATTAGTTGGTGATAATTCAAATTCACCCTGTGTGTGCGCTCTTGAGTAGTACCCGCTGACACAATACTTCCCCAGATACTGGGGCAAAATGAGAAATAAACAGCTGTTAATTTCTCATTTTGCCCCAGTATCTGGTGAAATATTTGGTATTAATATAAAACGTATAAATTGGAACACATCTGATTCCAATTTACTCCCTGGACCAAGATGGCCCAATTTAAGGATAGAAGACATGAGTTAGCTCAGGATCTGTTTACAACTGGCTCAAAGACGGGAGGTTTGGTTACAGCAACCCCCAGCTCTGAGGGTCTTAAAAGTAAGTTTCAAAAGTTGGAGAGACTAAAAAAAGCTGAAATGGCTCGATGGTGGGACGGAACAACCCTTGAAAAATATATGGAAAATGATAAGATTCCTAGAGGACTGAGAATCCTCATTTTTCCCACCTTCGAAAACCTGGAGATTGATGATCTCAAGGACTGGGAGAAGAACTTACATGACGCATCATTTGTGATGATGCGGATACTCATTAAAAATGCTGAAGGAAAAGGGAAGAAGTTACAACAGGAGATTAGTGACTTAGAGGCGGATATAGCCACACTGGAACCTAAAGAGGCGATTAGAAAAAATTACGAGATTCTCAACAAAATCCTTGAAGATTATCAAATCTATCTCAAGGATAAAAAAGTGAAGAAAATACGCAGAGATGATAAGGACTACAGGGATGGTAGGGTGTATACTTTTGCCCGCAAATATGATAACATCAAGGCTGTAGGAGAGGGAAAGAGACAACGTGAGGACACATTGGGTTCATCACTTGCGGGTAGTGTGTCCTCAATCTCCCCCTCAGTCAGTTCAATACCCCCGGAAGATGTAACACCCATACAGACCAATACCGCCCAACCCTCGTCTTTTTTATTAGAAATGGAGAAGGTGAGAGTAGGGGGGAGGATGGCACCAAAGGACCAAGGACAAGAAGGGGCGGTAGGCGATGGCAGAAACAGCGAGAAAAACAAAAATACAACAAATGTGACCTCAGAAAGATCAACAAGATCCAGGAGGGGAGGGAACAGGAACTAGACTCTAATGAGGAAATTACAATGGAGGAACTAAGGATTGTGAACTTATCCCAGAAAGATCTATCAGACTGTGAAATATCTGTTCTTAGTAAGGGTTTAGGTTTCTGTCCAACTCAGTCAGGCAATGATGTTGATATTTTTGTTGACTTGTTTAAATTTGTGCGGCAAATAAAATTGAAAGACCATTTCTCAAGAGTCTGGCCTATGTGTACTAACAACCAACACGACCATGTGGGTTCACAACAAACGGTTGCAGAATTTAACGCTCTCAAATCCATGTTGTCCATACAGTTTGAAACCGAAATGGACACAAACTCCTTACGTATGGAACTGGACATTGATGAGGATCTGAATATAAATAGTGGCTTAAAGGAAAGATCCAAGTTCATACCAACAGGCACACACCCGAATATTGATACCTTTTGGGAAAAGGTCAGCCAGGATCTTTATAGGCTACAGGCTACGCACATTAGAAACCATGACACGATACACAATCTCACCATAGCCGAAAATCGCGCATTAAGGGAGTTAAGATCCAATTCTGCACTAGTTATCCGCGAAGCAGACAAAGGAGGAAACGTGGTGGTTATGAATACAATGGACTACATGGGGGAGATTGAAAGGCAATTAGCTGATACAACCTGCTATACGAAGCTGACTCATAACCCCATGAAATCATTATGTAAATACATCAATGGTAAATTAGTTGAATGGCGGGAGATTGGGCTACTTGACGGCAAGGAATATGAATACCTTGCTGTCGGGGAACCCACCTTCCCGTGCATTTACATTCTGCCCAAAGTTCATAAGGGAGCCCCCTTCCCACCTGGTCGACCAAACATTTCCGGTATTAATTCCCCCACAGAGAGATTATCGGAATATGTGGATAACTTTCTGCAGCCATTGGTACAAAACCTACCTGCTTATGTGAGGGACAGTAAGGACATTTTATCTAAACTTGAGGGTTTGGAATGGACAGATGCCTTAGTGTTCACCACCCTTGACGTGTCCAGCCTCTATACCAGTATCAAAAAGGAATTTGGCTTCAGGGCCATGGAATTCTTTTTGGGACAAAGGTCGGCTGTCCATCTGTCCCATAATGAGATGCTAATGGAGATGACGGACATCATCCTGTCCAAAAACTACTTTCTCCACGACAACGAATGGTTCCAACAAATACAGGGTACGGCTATGGGTTCCAGGTTTGCGCCCGCTTATGCCGGCCTTTTTATGGGCTGGTTTGAGCGGGTGCACGCCTGGGGCCGACATGCCTCCACATGGATGGAATATGTACTTTTCTGGGGCAGGTACATTGATGATGTCATCATCATCTGGAATGGACCTGTCCCTGAACTGATGAGTTATTTCCATTTTCTCAATGACAATCCGTACAACATAAAATTTACGATGAACTGGAGTAAGGAGAGGATTGACTTCCTGGATATCCAGTTTTTTGTACATAATAACTCAGTACAGAGTACAGTTCACCGCAAGAGCACCGCCTGTAATAGTGTATTACGCTATGACAGTGCTCATCCCCGACATGTTGTTAACAACATCCCCTTTGGGGAAATGATAAGAATGAGGAGGATTTGTAGCACCCAGGAGGGATTTATCCAAAATGTGACAGAAACCAAGAAGAGATTCATTAATAGAGGTTACCCTGTGCCCCTTATGAATAAGATTGAAAAGAGGGCCCTAAAGGTGAAGAGAGAAAGCACCCTGGAGAAAAATACACCACGAATAGGATACAAGAAGCAATCCACCACTGCCCTTGTTACCACCTACAATAGAGACAGTGGTAGGATTTATAATATCCTTAGAAAACACTGGAGATTACTCTGTGAAATACCAGGCTTAAAGGATGAAATTCCTAGGACACCCAGGGTCACCTACAGACGAGGCCACAATTTGAGGAATCTATTATGTCCTAGTTTTGTAACGTCCCCCAAAACCCCCAATTGGCTGACAGGGGGTCAAGGGGGTTTCTTCACATGCATGAAATGCAATGTGTGTAAAATGGGAAGAAATAGGACACGAACGTTCCAATACAATACTGACAAAACACACAAGATCAAACACACCATTACGTGCAAATCCAATTTTGTAACATACATATTGGGCTGTCCGTGTGACATCATCTATGTAGGCAGTACCAAAAGGGAACTTAAAGTCAGGATACAGGAACACCTGAGAGCGGCAGTGAAGGGTGACTCTAAGTATCCCCTTACCACACATATTCAGGACAAAGGGCACAAGCCCAATGAATTGTGGTTCTTCGGGATAGACCATATACCACCATCCCCTAGAGGTGGAAATAGAGAGCTGGAATTAAGACGAAATGAGGCAGGCTGGATATGTAGGCTTCGATGTGTGGAAATGGGACATAACACTGAATCCGAAATGCATTACTTTCTCTAGAATATACTTTATGAAAGACTGATCCAGGTTTATTGTATGTCATCATATGAATCCTCTGTATCCACTCACCATCACTGCTTATTAACCTCATTATCTTTGACTGCTACCTTGGTAATGCTAATGTTTTGTTATTATGTACAATTTTGTTGGATCCTTGGGTCCTTGTGTATGAACTTGTAGCGGAGCAATTTGATATTTGCTACGCCTCCTGTATCCATTCACCATTACTGCTTACTAACTTCACTATCCTTGAGTGCTACTTTGGTAATGCTAATGTTTTGTCATTTATTTACAACTTTGTTGGATCCTTTGGTCCCTGGGTATGAATTTGTAACAGAGCAACCTGTTATTCACTACAGCTATTGTTTATCAATCTCTTGCTAATGTTCATAACAGTATTCATGTTGTCTCTTCTTGGTACGTCAAGCTATGTCACTGGACTCGTTGAATTCTGACGGGTGATCGGCGACAAAGTAACTTATCACTAATGATAGTTATACAGCTATTGTTTATTAATCTCCTGTTAATGTCCATAACAGTAATCATGTTGTCTCTTCTTGGTGCGACAGGCAATGTCACTGGACTCGTTGAATTCTGATGGGTGATCGGCAACAAAGTAACTTAACACTAATGATAGCTATAACCCTCCTTGATCCCCATAACCAAATGTATAACATCTGCTCTTTCACACGATTTGTTACATGCATATACTCCAATGCGACCCCTCACGACACTGTATTTATGAGTTGACACTTTGGAATGCGTCCCGTATGTACATCTTCTTCCTTATCTGAGACATATGATTAGTTCTTTTGAGCTAATACGGTGAACTTTACTTTTCTAATATGGCCGCCATGTTTTTTATTTCCGCCGTTATAGGATGCCCGTGCCATGAAGAAAACTCAATATGCTTCCCATCTAAATCCGTTGGGCATTTTATGCCTATGTACATCTTTTCCCCTTCTTTGAGACATATGATCAGTTCTTTTGCGCTATTACGGCGTTCTTTACTTTCTCAACATGGCCGCCAGTCTCGACTTTCGCCGACATACGAGGCCCGTTCCATGAAAAAGCTCTAATTACATGTTATTGATTCAAATTTAAATTTTATTCTGTTGTCGGATTTATGATAACAGTTCGCAAATTTGTCTACCCATAAAGCCGATACTTTCAATTATGCCTTTTCCAACATGGCCGCGGGGTCGCTTGCCTTCTGACACATTATAGAGTTGTGACATGTCTGTGCCAAAATACCACTAATGGGCTGTCACCTGTCTAGATATATAGTGCATTCACTATTCTTCGATCGCTGATCTCTGGTGTATATTAGTAATGAAATATTCAATCGTGTGCTTGATCTCGCCTAAGACTAATGCATACGTTTTACCCTTCCAACATGGCAACCGAGTTTACCTCAGTTTCTTACCGACTATGTTATGATGTCAATTCCCGGCAGCGAGGCATGCGACTCAGGTGTTTTGAGTTCACAACCCCTGGGTCAAACACTATTTAAACACGCGAGCGCAATTCTTGTTTGTTACAGACCGCTGACGGATTGGGTCCCGTCCCGGATTTTGAACATGCGGAATCGGGTAGGTTCTGAAAGAACTTTGTTTGTGTCTTATTCCCTGGAATTGAGCTGACCTAACTTTTCTTTTCTACTTTAACAAATTTATACCTTTATTGAGCTAATACTTAAGGGCTTGTGGTATTTGAGTAATATGTCTGGATGTCAAAGCGACATCACCTAGAATCTCTATGTTAGCACTAGGACTCACTTGCATACATAACCTCAAATTTTAAACATTAGGGATGGTGATAATGGGACCATTCCATTTTATACTGTTAGTTTGGTTGTAACTATGTTGACCAGATATCTCTTTTGACTTATTAGGCTATTCTTTTTAGTTTATAATATGAGTTTACCAACACATAACGAATGAGTGAGTGTGTCTAAATAACTTAACATACTTTGATTCATTTTGGATTATTAGACTGTTGTGTCTTTATTTTTAGGCATGTTAAAGACTTTGACTTTTATCCTTATCATTGGATAACCTTTTGTCTCGGTGCTATATTAAAAAGACGGGACCAGTGATTGCCATTTGTCTGACATATACCTGTACCCTAATCGACATATTCTCTATCTCATGAATGTAAGTACACATACCCCCAGGGGAAGCTCTTCCTCTCTCTTCTTTTTTATAAAAACGTTTTGTGGGGGATATATATGGAATACCTGCTTAGGCCAAATACGCTTACTAATGCGTACTATGAAACCATTTTTTACGCTTCTTTTACGCTTATTTCCTTGTTAACTTCTTCCGGTCAGGACTAAGGTTATCACAACAAATGACGTATTAACGTTAATTTGATATTTAAAGTCATTAGGAAATTCCTCTGCTTAATGCCCTCTCACTTTGACTTCCTCTAGTGACGTTGACTGATGCTCTAGAAATTTCCAGAAAACAAACATACACCGATTTACTGTTTTTTACGGTGGGTACACCCTTGGGTCTCTTCTTTCTCTTGTTGCCTTCCTTTTAAAACTTTATTGCGTCAGTTAAGGTGACAACACGATGATGTTTACAAACTCATAACTTTTTTTTTTATTTGACCAAATCAAAAACGGTCAATGCAAATTTGGCTGAGGAATGAGACTAGGGTTAAGAAACCAACTGCACTCTATAAATATACGCTCTTAAACTGTTACTTAACCAGAATCATGTTAATTTGTTGATAGGTTGTTCTTATCTGAAAAATGACGAATATGAATTTATAACAACTGTTAATTCATTGACAATCCTGTTTTTAGCTTGTTTATGTCTTCTGTGTATTGTTAAAAGTAACGTTTTTTCTTTTTGTAACACGCTTTTGAACTTGTCTTATGTCACAAATTATGTTTACTGGGTTTGTATATATTAGATGTGGTTATTTGTGGTATTTATATATTGTTTTATATATACATTTTGCAGCCCTGAAGAAGTCCCAAGTTGGACGAAACGCGTCGGCTGCTTTGGCTGTTCTTAAATGTCACTTTAACAAATGAACAATAAAGAAGAACTTTTGAAAAAGAAAACATATTATGTACATGGACTAATTTGATATTACTTACATTTGTGGAAGTGGTGCGCCTTTTGCTGTTTATTTCTAGTTGATTTAATAGACTAGCCCTTTGTTCTATATATAATACAAATCTAGCCACATATAGGATACACATGAATGCTGGCTTGCCTCTTCGTTTATTAACCGCATTGTCATCACTGCAGGGGCAGGAATGTTTTTCAAATCTTTTTTTTTTTTTTAAACTATCACCATTTCCAGGATAGGATAAGCAGCAATTAGTAAAAAGACAAACTGACATTTGACCTCTGTCCTTGAACAGACAGCAAATGTGTCAAGACAAAAAAAAGATTTAAAGACATCTTTGTTGCTCCTTCCCTTTATGAATAAACAAAACACCTGGTCCTTCCAGCTTAAATTCACTCGCAATAGGTGCTAAAAATAGCTTGACTTGATAAAATCGGACTCAGCATAACGAGTGGGTGAGTAGATTTTTTGAGGCCTGCATCTGTAATTGCGCGCTCTTTCGGGTTCTGGAAAAGCAGTTGAAAATGTGTAGAGAAATCTGCAGTTTCAGTCTCGGATGGTGGTGCCAAAGCCAGCGTACAGCCAATGTGATCAGGTCTCCGAGAAGGCTTTTCGAGCTAAGTTTTCCTGATATTTAGATTTTACAGTATTCTCTCTGAATTGTAAACGTCACTGTAAATTAAACTTAAAACAACTGGAACTTGAGCTCTAGCATGCAATCCAGACATTGCTCGGGTGTGGGGGGGGGGGGGTAGGGTTGTGTTTAGCTTTTTAAAATTGTATTTTCTCTCACTTTAAAATGTGTGTTTCTCCTATATAGAGCTTTCACAAACTTTAACCATTGACAGTTTGTCAAATTGTTTTTATGAAATCTCTGCACTTCCAAACGTCTCTACCTGTCTGCCTCATTCATTTTTAATTTTGTTTTAAGGGGTCTCGTACAGTCATTTAGAAAATTGAGAGATTGGAGAATGTCTTACAGAGGTTGCGATGAATAGCCCTTCTCTTCTGTTAGGCTGTGGACATAAGTGTTTAATTTTGCTCTGGTTCTTTTGTATGTTGTACAGACTACTGATTATAATTTGCTTTTAATTGCATACTTTATTTTTTACTCTTTCCTCTTATCTTTTGTTCTCTACTCCCCTAAAACAAAACATAACACACACACACACACCACAACAAAATCTCTCACACACAACACCTCATAAAACTTTCCGTCACAAACTGGAAACATACACCCGCTCTCACCTAACTATACAAATAATACACACCATAAACCTACTCCAATGCCAAGCTTTCTCTTTTCCCCCCACACCTATGAAATATACCGCAAAACAGAAACTCTCTTAACTGCCTCTCATCCATTGGACAATTTAGAACCTTACAACATGGCCCACATACTTCACCCCCCCCAAACTCATACACCTTCCACCCTAAACAGACGCAAACAGAATAAGCAACATGCCACTCTTCACAACTTTGCATCTCCAGGTCTAGTGCACAACAAGGCTACTCTACAAAAACAACACAGCTCACTAAATCACCCTCAACCACCATTTCCACCACCTACACATGCCTGACCCATCAAAATGCCTTCTTAGCCTGCTGGACAAAGAACACGATACAGAACATCTACACTATTGCCATCCTCATACAGCTAATACCATCACTGAGAACACACCTGCTACAAGCCCACAAAATACTGCTCACTCTTCTTCAAAACAAAGTCGCACTATCACCAAAGTACATTCTCTAAAAAAACAAGTATCCATGCAGGGGTGCAGGGAGGGGGGAGTTCTGTTGGGACCGGGGGGTGGGGGGGGTGTGTTGTTTGTTAACACCGCAAGGCAAACCCGCAACTGTTTTGTTGTTTTTAAGATGCTCGGTGGGGGGCGACCGATTGTTTTGACGTATCATGGGGGGTAGGGATTTGATTGTGTTGTCATGGAATGTTAACGGCCTGGGGGATAGGATTAAACGTGGTGTGGTCCTGCAGTATTTAAAACGTATTTCACCAGATGTTGTCTTCCTGCAGGAGACACACCTTATAGGTAACACCTTTCATGCAATGAATCGGCGGGGATATCGTTTGGCGGCCCACTCCGGCTTCACTTCGGGCTCGCGGGGGGTGGGTATTATGGTCAAGAACTCGCTCCCGTTGGAGATTGACGAGGTGCGCCATGATGAGAGGGGACGTTACACTGTTCTGGTGGGACGAATGGAGGGTAGAGTGTTTATCTTTATATCAGTGTACGTCCCGCCTGGGTTACAAGCCACTACATTTGCGGACCTGGGGCGCCTCCTTCTGGACCTTCCGGGTGGCCTGTTGGTGGTTGGAGGGGACTTTAACGCGGTTGCCTCTGGGTCTATGGATCGCCATCCCCCTAGGGACCTCCCCCGGGCACAGGCGTGGCTGCCCGGCCTTTTAGACACGCTGGGCCTGGTGGATTGCTGGCGCTTAAAGCATCCCGTATTGCAACAGTACACCTTCCACTCGGGGGCCCATGGTAGCCTCTCGCGGCTTGATTACATCCTTGTCCCGGCGGCCCATGCAGGGAGGGTGGGGGAGGTGCGCCATTTGGCACGGGGTATCTCAGACCACTCCCCATTGTTGTTGCATTTCGATGTCTTCCCGAGGGGGGATGGCAGAGTGGCCCCGATCAATGCATGGTATTTGCGCGACCCCACCATTCGTGCCGACTTGATCAAATCCTTACAGCGCTATTTCGATGAGAATGTGGGGTCGGTCCCGTCTGCCATCTCCCTGTGGGAGGCTTTCAAGGTGGTTCTTAGAGGGGAGGCCCTCTCCTTTATTTCCAATGCCCGGCGGCGCGAGCGGGAGGAGGTGACCCGGGTTGAGGCCGAGATTGCAGAACTGGAGGGTGACCTGGGGAGCGGGGTAACAGACGCCAAGTTGCATGTTTTGCATTTAAAGCAGGCGGCCTATCGGGCCCTCGTCACGGAGGCGGCCAGGGGCCTCAGTAGAGAGCAGCAGGGGCGATTGTATGATGTGGGTGACAAGGCTGGCAAATTGATTGCGTGGTTGGACAAGAGGGAGAGAGCGAGCCGCGTGGTGCCTTTGATTGAGAGCGTGGATGGTGTGTGCGTCACTGAGCCGGAAGCCATTGTCTCCTGCTTCGCGGATTATTTCCGCGAAGTCTACTCCCCGGTTTCTCCCTGCTCGGAGGAAGATTCCCATGCCTTGCTTCGGGACATCGCACTGCCCTCCCTTACGGTGGAGGACAGGGATTCGCTGGACGCCCCTCCCACCTCGGACGAAATCGCCTCGGCTATTCGCTCGGTCGCATCCGGCAAGGCCATGGGCCCCAATGGTATTCCCATTGAGCTATACAAGTTGCGCCCGGATGTGTTGGCGCCCCACCTGCGCGCGATGTTCCTTGCGGCCCACTCGCCGGGCTCCCTCCCGCCGGACCAGCGTCTGGCTACAATTGTGGTGATCCACAAGGAGGGGAAGCCCCGTGAACGGGTCACATCCTATAGGCCGATTTCGCTCTTGAACGCGGAGCCCAAAATCCTCGCCAAGGTGTTGGCCAACCGGTTGGTTGGCGTGGTGGGCGATTTGGTCCACCAAGACCAATCGGGCTTTATACCACACCGCAACACGGCGCTTAATCTGCGGCGCTTGCACGGGGTGCTCGCGCGTGTCCCATTTGTGCGGGAGCCAGCCATCTTGGCGTCCTTGGACGCCACCATGGCGTTTGATACGCTCGAATGGCCATATATTTGGGCGATGCTGGCGAAGTTTGGGTTCGGCCCGGGTTTCGTCAGCTGGGTCAAATTGCTATATTCGGGCCCGTTGGCGCAGGTGGTGGTGAATGGGCGAGTATCTGCCCCATTCGCGCTGGGGCGGGGCACGCGACAGGGTTGTCCCCTGTCGCCTCTCCTGTTCGCCCTGGCCATGGAGCCCCTGGCGGAGTGGCTGCGGTGGCACCCTTCTATCCGTGGTCTCCGCTGGACCCCCGAGCATGAGGACCGCGTGTCTCTCTATGCTGACGATATCCTTTTGTATCTCGCCTCCCCGCGCAAGTCACTGATCGTCCTGGTTGATGTTTTGCGCTCCTTCGGTCGCAACTCAGGCCTGGTCATCAACTGGGCGAAATCCTGTGTCTATGTGCTCTCCGGGGAGGCCCCGGTCCTGCCACGGGACTGTCCGATCCAGATTGCCTCCCAGGGTTTCCGGTACCTGGGTATATATATCACTCTTGACCCGGAGGCCCGCTATGAGCGGAACTTGCTGCCCCCCCTCCAGCGTCTGAGGGAGGACGTGGTGCGCTGGCGGCGTCTGCCGCTCTCGCCGCTCGGCCGAGCGGCCTTATTTAAAATGATGTCCCTGCCGCGCTTCCTCTACGCCCTCCAGAATACCATGGACTTGGTCCCGGCACGCTACTTTCGCGAGGTGGAGGGCCTCCAGCGGCGCCTGTTCTGGGACGGGAGGCCGCGTATTGCTCTGGCTAAATTGACGCTCCCGTGGTACGACGGAGGGGTCGCCCTCCCGGACATCAAACGGTATTACTGGGCCTCCCAACTAGCTGCAATTAATCATGGCCTTTACGGGCCCGCCTTGAACCCGGCATTCGAGATGGACAGGACGCTTCTGCCCGGTGGCGATTATAATCGAGCGCTCTACTCTGGCGCGCCCGACTCCCGTTTGACGGGGCCGACGCGTGTCATGGTGCGTGTCTGGCACGCGGCTAATGCAGCTATGGGGTGGAAGGACCGTTTGACCCGAGCGTCTCCGCTGTATGCATCTGAGAGGCTGGGCTCCCTGTGGACGTCGAAGGGCTTCGAGAAGTGGGACACGATCGGAATCAGCACGGTGGGAGATCTCTGGACGAGGGGGGGATTCAAAACTTTTGAGACGCTGCAGGCGGAGTTTCAGCTGCAGGGCAGTGAGTACTTTCGGTACCTACAGGTCCGCCATGCGCTGGGCTCCGTCTTCCCGGATGTTGCATCCATTCCGGAGTCTTCCCCCCTGGAGGACAGAGTGCTAGATGGCCATGTCCCGGACAGCACGATCTCCCTCATATACAAAAAATTGATTAACGATAGATCGTGTCTGCTGACTAGTCTCCGCGAGGCTTGGGTTGCCGACGGGCTGGAGCTGGACGACGAGGATTGGATTTCCGCGGTGGCCTCTCCGAAAGAGGTGGCCATCCCGGCTCGCCTTCGTTTCGTCCAGCTCAAGATCCTTCACCGGGTCTACGTGACGGGGCCAAGCGTGGCTGTGGTGCGTTGGCGACTTTCATGCATATACTGTGGGAGTGCCCGAAGGTGGAGCGATTCTGGCGTGGTGTGCATGAGGTTCTACGAATGGTTACGCGTGTCACGCTGCTGCCTGAAGCGAGGAGATGCTTGCTGAATGTCTGGGAACCAAATGACTACTCGGTCCCGCAGGCGCGGTGGGTGACTCTGGGATACATGATAGCCAAGCGTGATATTGCCCAATTGTGGGGATCCCAGAGGCCCCCTGCGGTGTCGGCCTGGAAAGAGCATATGGATTGGTGTATGTTTCGTGAAAAGGTGGTGTATGTGGCGAGGGGTAAGCCTGGGGCGTGGATGAAACTTTGGGGCCCCTGGAACGCCTACCGCGGGGGTATTTGTGAGCCGCCGCTGCTACCGGCGGCCTCGCCGGCTCCGTCTCCCTAGATGGCGCCCCTCCCTTGGCCGCGGGCGCGCGGTCCCCCAGTCCCTGATCTACTCCCGTCCCCCTCTTCAGAATTTTGCTGCTGGTGTGGATCCCCCACTTATGGAGCACGTGTTGTCACTTTGGATCGAGGGTTGCCTTGCGGTTGTGGTTTGTTTATGTTGTTTTGTATTAAGAAAATGGAACCGTACTGTGGGCATGGAGCTTGGAGACCTGCACCATTGATCACTCCTGTTTTCCTACTGTGCACCGCTGAGAAAATTTTTTGCTGTATGTATGTAATATGCTTTTGATGCTCTAGCGGCCGGCCGGGTGGTTGTAGGCCCATACCTGTAACTTCTATAAACTGCAATAAACGGTTTCAAAAAAAAAAAAAAAAAAAAAAACAAGTATCACATCTATGACCTTCTCACGGACAAACAACCTGACTTACTCTTCATAGCTGAATCATGGTTGGAAGATGATATGGCTCCAGTCTTGCATGAAGCCGTTCCTCTAGACTATGAAACTATCACACAAAATTGTATAGGCAAAACAGGAGGTGGCCTAGCTATTGTGTTCAAGCAAACATTAAATAGCACTAAAACTAACGTCTCCATACAAGGTTGTGAGGCCCTCTTCACCGGATGCAACCCTACACCATCTTCCTCCTGTAATTTCCTGCTATTTAAAGACCTGTACCTAGCACTGCAACATTTCCAGACACACTTCTAGACACAGCCTCAAACCTTATAACACTACACTCCAACCTATGTATTCTGGGTGACTCCTAGACTTGGCATCTTTTGGCTTCTTTCCCCTAAGTTTTTGCTTTCTGACCTCCCGGTTTTGACTCTGTTTTTGCTGGCGTAGTGTTTCTGTGCACTTTTCTCACTGCTGATCAGTGGTAAAGTGCAGGTGCACCTGTGGTAAAATGTGTTATGGATTGGTGTTCCCATGATTGGCCTATTTGATTTATGTGTCAGTCCCTAGTAAAGTGCACTACGTGTGCCAGGGCCTGTAAATCAAATGCTGTTGGTGGGCTGCAGTACTGGATTGTGCCACCCACACAAACAGCCCATAAATGTGACTCTGGTCTGCCATTGCAGAGCCTGTGTGAAGTCTGGTACTGCCATGTCGACTTGGCAAGTGCACCCACTTGCCAAGCCCTAACCTTCCCTTTTCTTACATGTCAGTCACCCCTAAGGTAGGCCCAAAGTACCCATGTGGGCAGGGTGTAGTGTATGTGAAAGGTAGGACATGCCCTGGTGTGTGTGGCATGTCCTGATAGTGAAATACTGCCAATTTCGTTTTTCACTATTGCAAGACTACCTGTTCCCTATAGGACAGAATGGGAAGTTTGTTTATAACATCTTATAAACATAACTGGCCCTGGGAACTAGGTAGGAAAATAAAGTTTAGTATGCCTGAACTCAGATTCTAAAGATGCATCTTTAGTGAAGGTGATTTTTACATTCTGTGTTTGAAAATACCACTTTTAGAAAGTAGGTATTTTCCTGCTCAGCCATCCAGCAGGCTTCTGCTGGGTTTGTGGATTGACTGTCTGGGTTTTGGATGACAGGCGCTGGGGAGCAGGAGTGGCTCTGGATAGTCTAGGTGGGTCAGGAAAGGGCTGAATAGACCGGAGCTGCATTTAGAGTAGGGGTAGGAGATTTCCTTGCACCTGAATGGGCCGGGTCTGCCTCTGACAATGCCGTCTCCACATCATGGCAGGAATCCACATTAGGGAGGGCAGAACTGGTTCTGGCTGGGCACAGACACTCTCTGCCTGAGAGAACAAAGGATTTTGGGCTATAAAAAGTGGAGCCCAAACTCCTGAAGGTCAGAACTCTTTTGGACCAAGAAGACTGCCAAGAAGAAGAGCTGGGGAAGCTGTGAGGAGGAACTACCATGTTGCTGTGTTGGCCTGCAGTGGCTGCTTCTGTCTTGGGCAGTGAAAGGACTGGACTGAACTTTCTGCAATCTACTTTTCTGAGTTTCTCCAAGGGCTTGAGGTAGATCTTGCCCCTGTTCAAGAAGTCTCAGGAACAGCAAAAACTTAAAGCTCTTCTTCCAGCAGCACTCTCAAATGTGTGTTTTGTGCTGCAACAGAAGAAAAGCAACCAGACAACATCTACGACGCCACTGCCGACTCCGTGTCCTGAAGGCACCGCCGCAACGCGACCCTGGTCTCACCAACGATGCCTGATGACGCCGCCACCGAGCTGCAGCTCGCATCACGACCTGTGGGCACCACACTCCGCACCGCCTCACTTTACGACGACGCCTTTGTATCCCTGATGCCGCTCCAGGACGAAATCAATGCCGCTGCTTGTACCATGGTTCAAGGGCAATGCTCGTAAAGTTACACAATGCACCGCTCTCATACCACACCGCAGCCATGACCTACCGACGCCAGCGTCATCGACTCCAGTTCGTCAGCCGACGACAACACTTCAGCAACAAAAACGGCGCTGCTTGCACTGTGACCTGCCAGCACCGCGAGGAGCACTGCATTCACTTCGCACCACAACCCTGGTCTCACCAACGACGTCATCTGACGACGCCACCGAGCCGCTGCTCACACCGCGACCTGAGGGCACCGCATGCCGCACTGCTGCACCGCAGCACCTAACGCCTGCCGACGCCAGCGCTCCTGACTTCAACAGAGAGGAGTTCGATCTGCAACGCGTGTGAATTCGAGGGCCCCGAAGACTCCTGCACCGACCTCCTGCACCGACGCCTGCGGACGCCATGCTTTCGGAAGCTCAACGAGAGGTCGCTGACGCTCTGCATTTCTAAAAGGTACTGTCCATGGGGCTTCCGACACCGTAGCTGGCACGCGACGTCGCGGTCAGCCAGAACTGTTTGGATTTGTTTGTTCACGATGGTGCTATTGACATCAAGGAACTGTTTTTCAAGCATATTTTGATAACTGAAGATTTCTAAGTACTGTATATAAAAATATTGGATATTTTTCTAAACTGGTGTGGTGTCCTTTTGTAGTACTTACACTGCATTACTGTTGGTTATGTGCAAATGCTTTACACTCTGCCTCTAAGATAAGCCTGACTGCTCGTGCCAAGCTACCAAGGGGGTGAGCAGGGGTTGTTTTAGGAGTGCAACTCCCTTATCCTGACTAGGAAGAAGGGTCCCTATTTGGACAAAGGTGCAAACCCTTGCCAACTAGAGACCCCCATTTCTAACAGTGACCTAAACATTTGGTTTGACAAACCCAAAATGCACCATTCAAAAACAATCATCACTAGCCTAGATGCACTAAACCTACATCAGATCATCCACAAACACACATCGCTTGCTTTCCAACATAAAACACCACAAAGCAACACACCTAAAACCACGTTTGTGCATCCACCTATAAACTGTGGAACAAACTCGATTTTGAACACTTAGAAACACAGCTAACATCTATTACAGATCTAGACACAATAAATTCGGTTCCAAAACTATACAAGTGGCTACAGGAAGCTTTTGATATCCTAATACCACTAAGAACGACAAAACAGAACACAGGAAAACATGCACCATGAAGAAATACAGAGCTAAAAGAGATAAAACAGCAAAATAGAAAGCTACAATGTACCTGGCTCTAAACAAACACCAATCAAGGCAAACTTCACCTACAGAAACTTAACAGATTATACAAGTCAGCCAACAAAAAAGCACAAAAAAAGATACTATTCAGACAAAATGCTAAATGTGCAAATAGAGAATTATATAACATTCTTGCGGAATTTCGTATACCAAATCGCCTAGAAGAAGCTCATCCCATTACTCAAGATTTCACAGACAAACTGACAAATCATTACATGACCAAAGCGGATGCGTTGGACTCCTATTTAAAACAGAAAAACCACCAGCATCGGCCCTTTTCCAAAACAACAATCCGAGAGTACACTAACCCCGCCTCTCCATTCCTTCCAACAAATTTCACACAATTAATTTATGGACCTGGTCAAAGCAAGCAGGCCTGCCGGCAGCCCTTCTGACCAGTGTCCCCCACAAACCTCCAAGAAAATTCTTCTAACTACCTCTGCTGCCACACTAGTAAGAAGAATCATCAACAATTGCTTAACTACCAGAATAACACACATACGCACATTAATAAAGAAAACAAACCTAGACCTTCTGAACCCTGACAACTAAAGACAGATTACAAATGGACCTTTCCTGTGCAAACGGATAGAAAGAGCAGCATTCGCCCAGATGTCACAATTCATTTGAAGACAATTCTGTACTTTTAGACTTCGAAACAGGATTCCGTCCAGGAAGAGTGTAGTGTCACTGACACAAAGAGGCAACACACGATGTGTCAACCTTAAGCGTAAAGGTTTATTGGCCACAGTCTCTGCAGTTTCCGCAACAACTGACAGGAATAGAATTTTCCTTCAAGCAGCCCCTTCACACTACATTCCAGGAGAGAAGACCTGGAATGTGGAATGCAGTGACAAGCACATCACCACAATATCTCCCCTCTTTACAAACAACAAAATATAGAAACTTGAACTTCATACAAATTACATGACTCAAAAGAATTCCCAGAGAGCTAATAAATAAGTAAAACATACCATGTAGAACTGACTCTTTACGTTAAAATGTAATACTTTTCGCACAACAGAATAACTAACCACGGTATATAACAGGCTTAGTGGCAATCCGTGACTGGATAAGTAACCTCAGTGACTGTATCACCCACACTGGGTTTAAGGCTTAAATCTCCATCAACAAACTTGTCAGACTTGTCAGAAAATTAGCACCCGTCAATAGATCTATGCAAGGCTACACCACCCCCTTTTTCACAGAAAAAGTTATCCTTTCTCACTTTCACCACCCAACTTTTGTTCCACTATTCACGTCCTTCTGTGCGGACAGCATTTTTGGCCGCAACCTACACTCCGACAGGTAGTCTAAATTTAGATTTTCCTTTGGCAACATGAGTGGGATCTTTCACACGCACCCAATCACCAACTTTGATGTCATGTCTACTTCCTTTGACTCTGCGTCTGGTCTCATACTCTGCTTTCATTTTAACTTGAAAAGTTTCAACTCTAGGCCTTATAATCTGGTCTACGGTAACCATCCAATCAGACTTCAGTTGACACTCCATCAACCATGCAGGACATAACCTTGATGCAGGCACACGCCCCCCTCATGATTTCAAAAGGAGATAATCCAGTTACAGCATTTGGACTGGACTGATGGGGCCAAAGCATACTCTCTACAGCAACACACAACTCAACCCTGTTTTGAACAGCCCACTGAATGCACTCCAAAAGAGTGTGGTTCATTTTTTCCACAAGTCAATCAATCAATCAGGTGTTTTTTAATCGCGACTACTCACCTGTGAGGGTCTCAAGGCGCTGGGGGAGGGGGGTTTCACATGTTCCAGTCCATCAAGGAGGGGGTCTGTCAAAGAGCCAGGTTTTGAGGTTTCTTGTGAAGATGGGGAGAGATGTCTGTCTGAGGTGGAGAGGGAGGGCGTTCCAGGCTCTGGCCGCGAGGAAGGAGCGGCGGCCTGATCTGGTCTTTCTGGTGCGGGGAATCACAGCGTAGGAGAGCTGGGCTGATCATAGGGTCCTTTGGGGTGCGTGGAATTTGAGTCAGCTGTTCAGGTATGCTGGTCCGGTGTCGTGGAGGGCCTTGTGAGCATGGGTGAGCAACTTGAATGTGACTCTAGCTTCAATGGGGAGCCAGTGGAGTGTGCGCAGGTGCTGGAAGATGTGGCAGTGTTTTGGCAGGTTGAGGACCAGTCTTGCGGCGGCGTTTTGGATGTTCTGTAGCTTGTGGGTGAGGTTTTTGTTTATTCCGGCATAGAGTACGTTGCCGTAGTCAAGCCTGCTGGTGACCAGGGCGTGAGGGACGGTCCTTCTGTGTTCGAGGGGGATCCATTTGAAGGTCTTACGTAGGAGGCGGAGGGTGTGGAAGCAGGAGGACGAGACGGAGTTGATCTGGCGGTCCATTTTGAGCTCTGAGTCCAGGATGATTCCCAAGTTGTGTGCGTTGTCCGTGGGGGTGGGCGGGCATCTGAGGGCGGGGGGCCACCAGGTGTCGTTCCAGGCGCCGGGATTTGGGCCCATGATGAGTACTTCCGTTTTGTTGGTGTTTAGTTGTAGCAGCTGTTTTTCATCCATTTGGCGACGGCTTCCATGCCTTCTCGAAAGTTGTATCTGGCGGTGTCTGGTTCGTTGGATAGGGAGAGGATGAGTTGGGTGTCGTCAGCGTATGACACAAGGTTGAGTCCGTAGGTTCTGACGATGGGGGCGAGCGGAGCCATGTAGACGCTGAAGAGCGTAGGGCTGAGGGAGGACACCTGGGGGACTCCGCAGGTGGTAAGTGTAGGGTCCGAGAGGAAAGGGGGGTGACTGATCCGCTACGTTCTGCCGGAGAGGAAGGAGCGGATCCAGTCGAGTGCCTTGTCTTGGATCCCTGTGTCGTGGAGTCTGCGTATTAGGGTGCGGTGAGAGACTGTGTCGAAAGTCATGGGGTGATACAAAGCTAATGATTTGTATTTTATAGCATTGTTTTCCAAGAATTCCTTCATCTCTCTGGACACAAATTGCACCCTGCTGTCAGAAATAATTTTCTGCGAACAACCCTCCTTCTAGAACAAGTTCTTCAAAAACTTGATGACACCTAAAGTATTGGGTTCCTCCATGAAGTTAACTTCCTACCACTTGCTATAATAATCTACAACCACAATGGCAAATCTAAACTTGCGTGGCAGGCTACTGAAAGGACGAATAAAGTCTATTGCAAGTTTAGACCATATTCCCTCTGGAAGATTGATGGGCTGGAGTAGAACAGCTTCAGTTTTCAAGCCTTTAATCGCTGGTAGCAAATATAATACATGTGCATACACTAACACTGATTTCATCATCCATTCCCGGACACCAATAAGTGTCTCTAATCTTTCTCTTGGTGATTTTCTGACCAAAATGTCCTTCATACCCACACAGAATAATTCTATCTCTTAAACCAGTGGGAGGTATGAATTTGTCACCATGCACCAACATCCCTTTTTCCTCTATAGATAGCTCATCAGCCACCTTGAAATAGACTTGTAACCATACCGGCAACGCTTTTTCTTTAGGCCATCCCCCCATAACAAATCTCTTCACACTCTCAAGTACATCATCTTTCATGGTCTCATTATTCCATTCATCTTCTGTGAAGGCACTGTCTTGAAACACATCTGTTGTCGCAATTAAACACTTCATCATCTTCATCCCGTTCTCAGAACACTCAGCAACATTAAGTGGTGAATGTCTGTGAGAATCCATAAAGATTATGTGAATATTCTCCCCTTGGGCTTCTTTTATCCTCCATCTCACTTTGGCTCATCATTTTCCTCTCAACCATTTGGACTCAGTACTAGATTTAGCTCCAATAATAATTTTGCTGTCCCTGTCTCCAACAGATTTGAGGTCTTCTCCAATTTGGATGACATTGAGTGACTAAAGACCAGCGATCAAGTCACCTCCCCTGATATACAAGTCCCTGTCTTTCCAATTGTGAATCCCTCAATTTGCGGTTCCATTTCATTAGGTTTAATTCAGGAGCCTTTGGGTTCTTCTTTTAAATTGATTTCTTGGAATGTAGCCGGTCTTAGAAGTAAAGTAGATGATCCCACCTGGAGAGATCTAATTAGATCAGGTTACATTATTGGTCTACAAGAGACATGGGACACTGAGGACACGCTGCACATGGATGGGTACGAGAGTTTTTTTGTATCCGCCACTCCATCTAGCTCAGGGAGGGCGAAGGGAGGGCTGGCAATGTTAATTTCAGCATCTATACCTGGCTCATCCTCTCAAATAGAAACAGGCTCGCCAAATTTTATGGCTATTTTTATCCAGATGAATGAGGGACCTGATTTTTTGGTTATGAATTTTTATAACTCTTATGATAGAGTTGCCACGACCGACCATCTTGCCGCATTAAATAGTTTTTTAGCTGACCGCATGGAGACCAATAATCTCAACAGTAAGAATTGCCTTATTATAGTGATGGGTGATTTTAACATCCATGGCTGTCCACATCTTTGTCTCTCCTCGGATCCTCTGGGACCGATTGATTCAAGTGCTGTACACTTTGAACACTCGGCGGCGGGACTTCTCCTTGAATCCATCTTGGCAGACCACGGTCTGTTCCTCCCGTCTATGGAGGGAGAAATTATTCCCACTTTTAAAGGAACTGGGAAAGACTCGGTTATTGATTACATCTTTGTTAGTTCTATTTTGGGGGCTAATATTAAAAAAATATGAGACGACTTGGTCCCATTTAAGTGATCATAACCCTGTGAACCTAATACTCGGTAACATTTTCGAAAAACTGGCTAAACCTCCAACAAGAGTGGATAAATCCGATATTTGCCCATTAGATCAGGCCCGCAGAATCAGATGGTGCAAAGTAATCCCTGGCGACTTCTATAACAACTTGAATAGTAAGGTTGGCTCTGAGTTAAAAACCTGCCTGGACCCCGAAGCAGGGGATAATGAGGTCCTTCTGGCTTACTCAGCCATCTGTAGTCAGATCCTTGCCGACTTGAGTCGTCCCGGGAAACACACAGATAAGGCAGAGCCAGGTTGGTTTGACAAAAGCTGTTCATCCGCCAACAGAAAGCTAATGGCCGCCCTGAAATCTAAGCCAGTGAATAGGACTTTGGTTGCGGAGCTGAGAAAAGAATACAAGAAAACTCTGGATGCCAGGAAAAAGGTGATTAGGGAGGAAGCCTGGGAAGAACTTTCCAGCGTGGACGTAATTAGAAATAGTGCAAAGTTTTGGTCTGTGGTCAATAAACCCTTTTTTTCGGGTTTAGGAAACTATCAACTAGACTGCGGCATCGGGAAACAATCGTGGCACTCACATTTTAAAACAGTCTATGAAATGGGATCTAGCGGTGAATTGAGTATATCTCCCACCACTGCGAACCCTTATACTTTATTAGTCTCTAAGCAAGAGGTGGTCGAGGCCATCAGCAAGATGACAAGTAATAAGGCCCCTGGCCCTGATGGCGTACCAGCGGACCTCTTTAAATCTGATCCTGAGACATGGTCCATAGTATTAACCAATGTTTTTAACCGGGTATGTGTTGCTGGGATTCCTGACACCTGGTCCAAATCAGTAATCATACCCATTTTTAAAAAAGGGAACAGGGGGGATCCCAGTTGCTATCGACCGATCTCCCTTATTGATTCAGCTGTTAAGGTTCTGGGGCGTGTGGTCCTGGGCAGACTAACTGATTGGTTAGAAGACACAGCCACTCTCTCGTGTCTACAATATGGGTTTCGAAAAGGCCGCGGGACCATAGACCAGAGCCTGAACCTCCAACTTTTAATAGGCAAGTATACCATTGCTAAAAAAGGGGCCTTGTATTTGGCCTTTATGGACTTGTCTTGGGCGTTTGACCGAGTGAATCGTTCAAAATTGTGGGGGTTACTATTAAACTGTGGAATAGATGCTAACATCGTTTATTTTTTAGCAAACCTGCATAGAGACCTCACCGCCACGGTCAGATATGACCGGCAGGGCAATTCCACGGATAAAATTGGAATCACTAACGGCGTTAGGCAAGGATGCATTTTAGCCCCCCTGCTTTTTACTTTATATATTAATGAATTGGGCCCCACACTAATTAAGTCATGCAAGGATATTCCTAGGGCAGGCAAATTTGAGATTCCAGCATTATTGTATGCTGATGATGCCGCTCTCTTAGCACGTACGGCTGTAGGGCTCCAAAAGCTTTTAGATTCTTTTGCTAAATTTATGATTGCACTTGATCTTGGAGTGAACTACTCCAAATCCCATGTGATGTTTGTGGGCTCTATCCCAAAGAGAGTTAAAACCATGTCTTGTGAAGGTCATGTTCTATCTCGGGTCTCAAGATTCCCTTATTTAGGTGTCATTTTTGATGACAAGTCTACTTGGGCCCCACAATTGGCTGCCAAACGCAATGCATTTGCTAGGGCCACACTTGCTGTCCTTGAATTTGGACGCAAATTGGGGGTGAAGCCCATGCAAGCCATGTTGAAGGTCTACGTAGCAAAATGCACCTCCATTGCATTATACGGGGCAGACCTGTGGGGTTTTAAAAATATTTCTGATCTACAAGTTGTAGAAAATAGATTCCTAAAATCACTATTATCCCTCCCATGTTCTACATCAAGCTATATAGTGCATCAAGAGTGTGGGATTGACTACTTAACTGACCGTATAGCCATTGCCCCACTTTTGAAATGGCTCTCGATCTGGCTAAATCCTGAACTAGAATTGAACCATGCAATTTTAAAAGATTGCCTATCCTTAGAGTATGGCAAAACTATACCGTGGTTGAATCAAATTAAAACTCTAGCAAGGTATTTGGGCCGACCTGAGTTATTTGAGAATCCAAGCACTATAGTAAGGGGGGATCTAAAATGGGCTAAAGACACACATAAACAGAGGGCTATGTTAACAAGGGAGGAAAGAGAATTACTCAAACCCACTGTAAAGGCACATCAGCTGATCACTACATCTAACAGTTTAGAGCCTTACTTGGGTATTGTCAATAAGATGGACCATCGTTTTTTATTAATTAAGTTCAGATTGAACAAATTCCATCTCTTATTGACTGACTCCCCTGGTTGGACTAAGGAGAAGGATTTGGGGATCTGTTCGTGCGACAGATTCTCAATAAAAGACACTATGCACTTTATCTTTTTCTGTGAACACCTGTCTTTAATCCGCAAAAAATACATCATTCCTCTTTTAAAAAACAAAGGCTTTAGACAGGCGAAACCAGCTCTCATGCATCTTCAGATGTTGGGTTCTCCTTGGGAAGTATTTAATATTGCCACTTTTTTAGTAATTTCAATGAGATTGAGGAAAAAGATCACATGGTTATAGTGTATATCTTTTTATTGTCGGAGTAAATATTTATTGTAATTTTATGTCTAATGTTTTTTTAAATGGTTGTACTGTTTTATGTTCAATGTACTTTTATGGTTTTTGCTATGAACCGAATAAAGTAATTTTGACTGACTGACTGACTGAATGTGTTAAATAGTCTGCTCTCGTGTTTTTCCCCCGGGATGTACTCTACATTGAAATTGTATTGCAAAAGTTTTGAACTCAGCCTGGCCAACCTTGGGGTGTGATCTTTCATAACCGTTCCCCAAAGAATACTGACTGTGGTCAGTCTTGAGAGTAAACCTCCTGTCCCAAATGAAACATATGAAGTGTTCCATTACCCCGCAACAGGCCAACAACTCCTTCTCTGACTGAAAATACCTTCTCGTTTTCTTTCAAAGACCTGGATGCAAAGCCCACAGTAATTTCAGTACTTCCGTTCTCCTGAGCAATGGTGGCACCCGACCCATTGTTGCTAACATCCACGGTGATGATACATTCGCTGGACTGATCAAATGGTGCCAAAAAAACAGCGGATATAAGGTCATCTTTGATTTCTTGAAATTCAACCTGGCACACGTCACTTCAATCAAATGTTTTGTTCTTTTTTTTAACGTTCCGTCAAATGAACTGTTTTAGCAGCAAAGTTTTTGATGAATTTTGCGTAAATCTTGCATAAACCTAAGAAAGCTACCATATGTTCCTTATTCTTTGGTATAGGGGCTTTTGTAATTGCATCGACGAACCCAGGCCTAGGTTCTACCCCTTTTCAGATTTAACATCGCCCTAATATTCAATATTCTCCTTGCAAACTTACTTTTTCCCCCCTAAAATTGCCTTTTTGTTGTTGATTTTTTTAACCCTTCATGCATACGTCTGTAATGACTAACAGTCTTCACCAGCCACCAGTATATCGTCCTGGAAAGTTACCACTCCTTTGAACCCCTTTGGTACATTCTCCAACACTCATTTGAAAAAAATGAAGCGGCTGATGCCAATCCAAAAGGCATCCTTCTAAACTGGAATGTACCGACCAGCAAAACAAAGGCCGTAAGATGTTGAGAGGAGTCATCAAGTTCAATCTGATGGCAATCGGACACTAAGTCGATCTTGGTAAATACCTTAGCGTCCGCAAACAAACTGATGATGTCATTTATGAGGGGAAGGGGATAGGAATCTATCAAAATCACCTGATTCAAACTACTAAGGTCTATGCAAACTCTTAGCTGACGATTTTTCTTCCTTGCTATCACCAAAGGGGACAACCAAAGAGATGATTCGATGGGTTCAATGACACCATCTTCACACTTTTTTTTGAGTATTTCTGCTAACTCATCACAAACACTGAATGGCATGTTCCTTCGTTTATGCTTGACAGGTGTGACCCCACTTTGCACCTTGCTCTCGGGACTAAAACATTCAATCCTCCCCAACCTATTGCTGAAAACTGACTTGTATAAACCAGTCCACTTGTCTTTGGGAACTAAATCACCAGAAACTTATTCAGTTGACTCAGCCGTCTTGACCAAAGAGACTTAAACTTTCCTCCCAGGCCTTAGTGTCATGCCGAACAAGCACTGATGAAACCACCCAAGAATGTTTAACCATTTTCTCGAAACAGACTTTCCCAAAAATAGTTCTAGTTTTAAAAATTCCTGCGACATTCAAAATATCCAGACAGCTGATTTTTTCCTCCCATCATACGTCACTGGATTCCTGTCGGTGGAAGTCATTTTCTGTCACCCAATACCTCATGGAACTCAGTCATCATCGTCATTCTTGCATCTGAATCAATTAATAATCTCAACACTTTACCATCAACAACAATATCTTCGTATGGATCAACACAATTGGATTCACCCTCTTGAACGACTAACAATAAATCCTTTTCCACAACCTGTTTGTCCTCAGATCTGCCACTCAACTCCCTATCCGGTACAGCGTTGACTTTATCCTTAGATGATTGACAAACCTTGGCAAAATGGCCAACTTAACCGTATGTTCTGCACTCAACATTTTTTGCTGGCCAAGATTGACCTTTGGGACCATGATTGAGATAGCCAAATTTGAAGCAAATGTTTTTCTGATTTAAAAAAACGTCCTTATTCTATTTTTTTTGTTTTTTTAAACTCTTACTCTGCTTTTTTTTGTTTGGTGCTCCAATTTTCAGTCACAACTGACACCCCACTTTGCTCTTCCCGCCTCAATTCTTTACAAGATTTACGAGATAACTATGCTTTTCACGATGTCAATAGTTTAGATAAGAGTGGGATTTTTAAAAATCTGTAATTTCTCCTGTACTTTTTTACCCCAACAGCACACGACTCTCTGGTCAAAAATAAGTCATAACGTAAAATTTTCAAACTCACATTCTGCAGTAAGCATGCATAAAATTGCCACATAGCTGTCAATCGACTCATCCTGTTGTTGCTCTCTAGTAAAAATCTTGTGTCCATTTATAATTAAACTAGGCTGTACATTAAATTGCTACTCAATTTTTTTTTCTTTTCTTTTTTTTTTTACAGCCAACTGATATTCGTCTACATCTTCTTCATCGTCTACTAACTCGAAAGGTGGAAGATGCAAGATTCTCATAAATGGATTGCCCCTCGAATCCCAAATTATGCTCTAACAAAAATCTTTTACATTCTGGGCAATATCTATTTCTCCCTATAGCTCCCAGGTACTTTGTAAATGCCCTGTACCAGTCTCTCCATGAGATTTGTGGATCACCTGGTAATTTGAGAAAAGGAGGAGGAGCATGGTTAGACACCAAAAAACAAAAAAAAACAAAAAAAAAAACAAAGGTATACCAGTGATACTTAACACACTTCAGGACAAAATTGTGGTTGAAAATGTTAAATCCTCTCATACTTTCTGCTGTGTGTGCGTATCACAGACATTTAGGGTAAGACATGCCAAAATTTAATACGCATGTGTGCACATCACAGTTGCTGAATACTGCATCACAGAAACTTGTGCTCCAATCTGTAGAAATGTACTTACAGTTTGAAATCACGGTTTAAACTGCACAGATGCACCCTTATACGTGTGTGTGTGTGTCATTAAACTTGGGATAACACAACGAATATGCACAGCATACACTTGTGCCTGTCACAGTTGCTGATTGACGAGGTCAACAGGAACGCACAGTGTTTGTGTGTGTATCACAGTCGGAAAGATCCACCGTGCCAGAAGGCTGTGACAACATCGCAGAACACAATTTCAAAGGAATGCCCAGTGTACGTGTGCCCATCACAGTCGTAATAAATCTGCAGAGCCAAATTGTAGTTAAAACATCGTGATGATGACGCTTTTCCCTTCACGAATGGAATACGTAGGTCGGCCTGTCCTCAAACAGATATGGCCGCCGACGTGGTGTAGGTGCTCCTTAGGACGTAGTTGCGCTCACAGATCAGCGCGCAGACTCGGAACAACAACACAGAGGATCTGTCAGCGGGTGACGAAATGGTGAGTGCACAAGCTATGCGCTGCAATAATTACAGCACAGATGTGATCGCCTGACCATTTTGATAGGCCCGCGGGACCCGCAACTCACAGTCTTTCAGGTGCACGCTCCAAACATCGGCAAACACCTTCCCATGGCGAAACCACAAACTGTAAAAGTCAGCACTGGCACTCTCACCTAAGCTCATCCACTTCCTGAATGTAGGATCCTCCGTAAAAATACATATTCCCCAACTTTCGTCTTGAGCACTTCGATGAGGCTGTCAGGGACGGAGACCTTCCAGGCACAAACATGTGTAGCTTCTACACTGTGGCCAAATCGTCACCAAGTTTGTAGCTCATTGACACAAAGACAACACAGGCTGTGTCAACCTTAAGCGTAAAGGTTTACTGGCCACAGTCTGCAGTTTTAGCAACTGACAGGAATAGAATTTTCCTTCTAGCAGCCCATTCACACTGCATTCCAAGAGAGAAGACCTGGAATGTGGAAAGCAGTGACAAGCACATCACCACAAAGAGGCACAGAATCTTCCCTTGTTGCCATCTGAGGTGACCTTAAAAACACAGTTGACCGGAACCAGGTTGCTGCACTTCTTCTCTTGGACCTCTCAGCTGTCTTACACGGTTGACCATGACCCTCAAATCCAAAGAATCTAGAAAGTCGGCATAGAGGGGACTGCCCTCAACTGGATCACATCCTACCTTCACAATGGAACTAATGACATCCATAACCCCCTTTCTCGTCCAAACTGTACTTCACAAAAGCAATGGTCCCTCAAGGCTCTATCATCTCGCCCATGCTTTCAAACAATTACACAAAGTCATTACCAGCACTGATCAATCAATTTCACCACACATGCTATAACTATGCAGATGACACACAAATACTCCTTACACTGGAAGCCAAAGAACCCAAAGACATTGGAATCCCACAAATGTTCAGTTGTCTCAGAGCTGTGGATCAATGGATGACATGAATCCATCTCAAACTGAATGCTTCCAAAACAGAAATACTCGCCTGATAATCTGGGAACACCACCTAAAGTATCAAAGGAAGTAAGAAACCTCAGAATTAACATGAACTCCAAGCTATCAATGAATGCCCAAGTGGACAAACTAGCAAGATCAAGCTTTGTTAAATTTATAAAAACAAACTGTGATGCATTTTACCCCACTGGGATTTCCACACAAGGTCCAGGCTACTATCTCTCTTGTTCTGTCTAAACTTGATTATGTCAATAGACTCTACCACAGATCACCTTAACAACTATGAAAATACTACAACAGATTCAGAACTCTGCTGCAAGACTACTCTTACACATAAAGCCACAAGCCCACATCTCCCCTGCCTTGAAAGCCCTGCATTGGTCACCGGTTGCCAGAAGATCCACTCTCAAACTGCTTTGTATCACCCACAAAGCGATACATGGAACAGGACCGCTCTTACCCAGGAATAAAATCACAAAATACATTCAACAAAGGAAACTTCGCACTAGATTGGCACCTCGTCTCAAATTCACACCATACAAGAAAAAACCTATAGATGGCACATTCGTCTCTGTTCAAGCAAGCCAGACTATGGAACTCTTTGCCCCCAAACATCCACAGATGCATTATCTTCAGAAGCAAATTGAAGAGTTGGCTTTTCCCCACATAACCACCATACTCGAACATAAATATACAGCATATCCCTCTGTATATAAGCATTTATTTGGACTATAGATGTGTACCTAGATATGTGTATTGCTTTGTATAAATGTGCATAATTGTGTTTAAATATGTAGATATTTGTTAGTTCTGCTTAACTTACAGTTATATTATTTTATGTTTAACATTTATATAGGTGACAGCATAAATAAGTAAATCTTTTATCATAGCTCTCTAGCATTGCTTCACTCATTAATTTTTCTTCAAAAAGAATTTATAAAAACAAATAAATTAACTTAAAGTACAGCAACACTTGAAAGTCTGAGTTTCTTAAATAAAACTTAAACCTACATACATTACCTTCCTTATACATGTATGCCTTCCATGTACTTCTGTATCTTTATATTTGTTACTTTGCTTCTAATTCAGCAACTCCAATGCACTACCCTATACCTTACCCTATACCTCTGGCAATATATCCCCTACATCCACTCTGACTCTTCTCAAACCTCATTCTACTACTCTTCCCAATACACTGCCCTAGTTCTCACCCTGTATCTGTGCCTAGGCGTACAGTGTCGCTTCACTTTAGTAACTCAACACACAGCCGTGGAAAACAATATTCAGGGGAAGTCTTACAGTGTGCTGATGGCAGGCTTCCCACCCTAACGAACTGTTATAAATAAAAACACCGAAAGCTCAGGTGTCCACTCATATAAAATCGTCGAGGACAAAGTACTCTCAGGCACAACACTGCTACAGCTTTTGTATTCGTTTTTAGGTCTTGAATATATGAAAGTGCAAGCTGTCTGCTTGTGAAAGACCTATTGTGAATTTACAGTGGGCTTAGAGGCCATCCATTGCTTGCCATTGTTCAGCTTTATTGTCACTCTCATTAACTTGCGTTTTTTTTTTGTTGCCTTCTGTGGGTTTCCCTTCCTCTTATGGGTTTGTCGCTCCTATGACGCATAGCCTCTTTACTTGTGGCCTTGATTTGCTCACTTTTTGGAAATTACACTTCTCTTTTTTAACCACTCCATAAGGGTGCATGTATTTTCGAGCTATCTCCCTCGTGCCTTCTTTCCTCTATCTCTGTAACAGCCCGGACAGCATCAGTTTCAGCTTCATAACACTTATAATGTGCAAAAAAAGGGAGAGGCAATTTTGAGTCATTTAGAATCACGCTTTTATAAAGTGTTATGCAAAAAGAACTGTTTATGGACAGAATGTAAAACAATGTCATACATTCACCCCAGTACAGAGATCTGGGCCTAAATCCATCTTTTTTTGCTCATCATGCCATTCCAGTTTGGACCCAGCCATATGCAAATCAGTCTTGACCCTGTGCCCTATGAGAACAGTCCAGCCCGAACTGCCAGGCCAGGTCCTCCCTGGACTGGAAACAAGCATCCTAGGACCGGTTTCGGGGTTTCACCCCTCTTCAGCCAGGATAGCTTGATTCCAGTGGCATGGAAAGCATGGGACTCACGTCTGAGCATACCCCTCCCACCTGGGGTAACAAATGCAAAAAGAACTGTTGATGGACAGAATGCAGAACAATGTCATACATTCACCCCAGTACAGAGATCTGGGCCTTAATCCATCGCTTTTTTGCTCACCATGCCATTCCAGTTTGGACCCAGCCATATGCAAAAGTGGGTCCTGGGCTCACTGTGCCACTGGAATCAAGCTATCCTGGCTGAAGAGGGGTGAAGCCCTGAAACCGGTCCTCGGATGCTTGTTTCCGATCCAGGGAGGACCTGGCTTGGCCGTTCAGGCTGGACTGTTTCCATGAGGCACACGGTAAAGACTGATTTGCATATGGCCAGGTCTAAACTGGGGTGGCATGGTGAGCAAAGGAATGATGGATTTAACCCAGATCTCTTGACTGGGGGAGAATGTTTTGATTTTTTTCTGCATTCCGTCCATCAATTGTGTGTCTTTTATAAAGTGTTATAACACGCTAGCTATTTACAACGCCAATAGCTCAAAGTTTCACAAATGTGAGTCCGATTGCATTGCACATGCTTGATTGCACTTAGTGTGGACAGATAAAACCATCCAGCTTGTGCTTTATATCACACACAACAAATCAAATTGAATCTAGCAGTCATCTACACAGTACGACCCAATGCTAATAAAAGTAACCAGCGCTACTTCTTGGAAAAATGTGAACAAAACCAGTATTTACCGCATAGACAAGAACGGCTTTGTTTATATGCTCACAGTAAGAGCTACAAATTTGCAAGTCAAGAGTTTCTATAGAGAACTTCGACCACAAATTAAAATATTTGCATTTTGGTGAAAATTCACTCTGCTTTGGTTGTGATCTACGTGTTGCATGGCATCAACATCAAAAGGCCCAACCACTCAACTGCCAACTTTCAACACGTTGCATCAAACAGTAGACACTGCATGAATCATGCATTTACAAACGCGCAACGTATAAAGTAGCATTTAGATAACTTATTTATCTATGAGCGCAGCATTCATCCGAAGTGGATATCACGACGCTAGATGAGCGAGAACCAGAGTGAGGGTGAAGTGATGTTAACCCCTTCCATGCTCATGACGGAACGGTTCCGTCATGAGCATCGGTTGAGCTGTGCTCATGACGGAACCGTTCCGTCATGGCCCCGCCCGCGCTCGAACCCTTCAGCACCGCGGGGGAATCCGCGCAGCGCTGAAGGGGTTAAGAAGCTTCTGTGTCAGTAACTAAACCCTGGGGAACAGATTGGTTTTCAGCTTCTTTCTAAATGACATGTAGTCATCGGTACGTCGAAGATCTAGAGGAAGTTCATTCTAATGAGTTGCTACCAAATGGGAGAAAGACTGGCCCCTTGCCCTGGCTTTCTTAATGCGTTCGGTTTTTACCCGTGCCTGGCTGCATGACCTTAGATTCCGTGTAGGGGCATAGAATTGGATTTTATCTTGTAGAATTCTGGGACTGTGATGGTGTACGGCTTTGTGTGCATGGCCCAGGAGCTTGAATCTAGCCCTTTGGCATACAGGCAGCCAATAGAGCTCCCTCATGCATTCAGATGCCGAGCTATACTTGCTTTTGTTGCACACCAACTTGGCAATTCTGGATTACCTGCAGACGAGAGAAGAGGTAGTCTGCCATGTCCACAAAGAGGGCATTCCTGTAATCCAGTTTGCTTATGAGCAAGGCCTGCGTGATGGTTTTCCTACATTCCAGGGGGATCCATAAGAAGAGCCTTTTTAGGAGTTTAAATGTAGCGAAACTTTTCCCGCACAGTGCATGGACATGGTCCTGCATGATTAGTGCATGGTCGATAAGAATGCCCAGGTTTTTTGTGGCCTGTTTAGGTGCAGGTGCAGACCAGAATTATTGGGGCCCCAAAGTTGTATACCAGATTAGGTGGCCTCCTCCAAAGAGTAGGATCTTCCACTTATCAGCGTTAAATTTCAGACAATGGTCTGACATCCAAGCCGACTTTCCTGGGAGACAGTTATTCAGTTTAATCCTGGTGTCCTCGTGCCTTTCTTCAAGGGCTATCAGCAGTTGTGTGTCTATCGCATGGGAGCAGATACTGAATCCCCATTTCTTGCTGATTTTAGCCAGGCATTAAAGAGGGTGCGGCTCAAGGAGGCTCCATGCGGGACGTCATAGTTTTTGGGTTGGAGGCGAAAGGGCCCTTTTGTACTGTTTGTGTTCTGTTGCTTAAAAAGGAAATGAACCACTGAAGGGCTTTCGATTGTATACCCTTTTCATGCAGGATGCTCATTGATAGGCCATGGGAGACCGTGTCAAAAGCCGCCGACAAATCCAATAGGACCAGGGCGTCGGCTTTCCCCTGATCGGTTAGGGATATCAAATTATCTAGGACTGCCGGTATGGTGGCCTCAGTACTGTTGGTGGCTCTGAAGCCAGTTTGAGAAGGGTCCAGGAGTTAGTTGGTTTCAAGATAGTTGGACAGTTGTTTGTTAACCAACTTCTCCATTACTTTAAATAGGTATGGGAGCTGGGAAATTGGTTGGTAGTTTGCAGGATTGTGGACGTCTGTGCCTGCTTTTTTTAGTAGTGGGACTACAATGGCCTTTTCCCAGATCTCTGGGAATACAGCAGTGTTCAGGGATTTGTTGAATAAACGAGTCACGTGACGGCATGATGGTGATATGATCCGGGAAAATATGAAGTGATGGCATCGGTCAAGTGGGGACCCAGATTTAACTTCGACCATTGCTTTTACGACCTGTTCCTCTGTGAGGGGGGTAAAACTGCCGAGGTGAGATTGAGCCGCAGGGTGAGAATCCAAGGTTTCCCATTCGGTCTCAGTCGAGGGGGGTTGATTTCTAAATGAAGAGTAAATCTCACAGATTTTGTCCGTGAAGAAGTTGCTGATTTTCTCACAGCATTCTACTGAGGGGAGCAAGGTTTGGGACATGCTTGCTGGTTTGCATAATTCTTTTACTATTTTGTAGAGCTCTTTGGGTGAGTGACTTATCATTATGTGCTTCGCAAAATAGGTCCTTAGCGTTTTTTAATGGCATTGTTGTAAATTCTCATCTCTGCTTTGTATGACAGTCTATCCTTGTCGTGTTTAGACAGTCTCCACTTATGTTCTAGCGCTTTACACTTTCTTTTTAGTATCCTGAGTTCAGGCAGGTATAATTTCTCAGATGGTATCCGCCTGTTGGGTTGGTTTCTTAATCTGGGGGCACATTGGTCCAGTATGTTGGAGATCTCGGTTTGAAGGCGTTCTGCTCCCATTTGCACAGGGAGTGTCCTTAAGGCATTTAGATCACTTAGGGAGAAGTAGTGTTGAAATGAGTCAGGAGTGACAAGCCTCCAAGCTCTCTTTACCGCCGCTGACGAGGTAGCGGGGTTGGTGAGTTTTGCCGGTAGGCTGAGGGTAAAGAAGATTAACGAGTGATCTGTCCAGGAAAGGGGCCTGACCTCTAAAATATGACTGGATTCTATATTAGAAAATAGAAGATTTAGAGTGAGCCTGGCAGTGTGTGTGGGTCCTTTAACCCACTGTTTTAGCTGCAGAATCTGCATGTCATTTTCCAGATGTTTGGCCACTGGTTGTTGCCTCAAGCATTTACACATCTGCAATAATTCCAGCATTATTTCGGCAACGTGTGCTAACATCAGGCTTATATAAAAGAAACTACTGGGTAGCACATAAATTGTTAACTCGTTCAAGATATCATTTGACAAGAGAATGATGACAACCTTATTTTGAAGCCAGTACTCTTCAGATACTTAATAACAAAGCTCTTTATTGTACAGTAGTGTTTAACATTTTAAACGATCACTATGACACATCTCACCACCAGCAATTTTTTTACCCTGCACATGTGATCCAGAAACAACTTAGGAATAATTGGTGAATGCATTTGAGGTATACATGTTAGCTTCAGGTGGAAAGTGTTTAGCAGGAGATAGAAAAGAAGCTAGCTTTTTACAATGTATAGGTAAACCCTACTTTAATAGAAGCTCTGGAAATAGCGCAATAGCAAGCATTAACAGCAAAAGGTGTGGAAATTAGGTATGAAAAAAGCAACCTTTTATGCCACGGTTAATGAAGTTAGCCACGGTTGCACTGATAGGGTTGCTGCCCGTGTGCAAAGTGAAGTTGGCAACTCTGTAGGATAGAGCGAACCATCGTGAAGATTAGTGCTGTGCCAAACTAGGCTGTCGTCCACATGCAGAGTAAAGTCAGCAAACCCGTATGCCACTGAAGGCCCGTGAAGTGGGAATTATTGCTGTACCGATCAAGCCGTTACTCACTTGCAAAGTAAGGTCGATAAACCTGTATGCCAGAGAGGACCACCGTGAAGAACAAGCGACATTGCCAGGTTCAGCCGTCCTCAAGAGGAGAGGATGGTGTGGTGACTGAGAATCTGCACGCAAGAGACCACCCCCCCCCCTCCCCCCCCCCCCATTCCTGCAAGGAGTTTCAGAGAAATTACTGTCTCACCGGAGAAGGTGCTGTGGACGCCCAGATGCTGCCCCTGCCAAGCCGTAATGGCTACTCATCATCAACAGCAGTCCTCCTTGACTTCCAAGAGAGAAACCCTCATGGGGACTCCAGTAGGGCAAGCCATGCAGGAGCCGGGTAAGACTGATCACAGAACCGTAAGTAACCAGGGAAACTTGTTCTGCCACACACCACTTCGGGTGTTGGAACACTTGACTTTTTGGAAGAGTCGGAATGGGACTCCTGAGACTCAGACTACTAACGGTGCTTAAACTGAATGTGTCTAGTGAATGGGGAATAACCGCTACCAGTGGTGAGAGGGAAATGGGTCTCAGGGACCTGCCTCAGAGAGACTGTGTGTATTGTTTATATATGCCGTATTTTACTTTCTGTTCATTATAAATACTAATTTTTTCATAAAAGCAAGTATTTGACTGGGCAATCATTTATTGCTGCCACTAAACGTATTTTGAGTTCTGACCCTGTGTTTCCCCCTGCATCAAACTCCACCCCTCCGAGAAGCCTTGGACTGCTTGACCCAAGCTACTGCTGAGAGACAAGTGCTGAAAGGGTACTTAGCCCAGTTGCTCAGGACCCATAGTAAGTCTGTCCCCAGGACATCAGGAGAATTAATTCTTCACCCCCTCTGTGGACCAAGTAGCTCCTGCTTGCCACATAGCCCTCTGACAGGTGTTCGGACAATACATTTTCTGAAAAAGCTACATCCATGAGGTATTTTTTATTTATTTTTTTAAACCGTGAATTTGATTGCACTGTAGAATGTCAAAATCAATTACAAAAAGGTATAGAAGCTATAAAATATGTACCACCACTGAAAACGTATGATACAAAATGTAATACCATCATAACGACCAATGCTAGTGCTATCGGACTAGGTGCAACTCTAAGACAGATGCACGACAATGAAGAACTAGTGATGGTGTAGGGTTTGTGTGCTTTCAATGAGACAGAGATGGAATATTACTGAAAATTAAACTTTAGTGGTATTCTTGGTGGCGAAGCATTTTAGGACTATTAGGACATCTTAGGACATTTTAGCATTTTATGAGGAAAGCGTAAAAGGTCTGATCTGATCATAAGCCACTGATACATGTACTAACCACTTATGTCACTGTTTTGGGATCACCAAGAATTACTCAATGGTTATCTTGTATGGAGAAATATAATTTTGTTGTAGAGAGTTTTTGGAAGGAGAGAGAAATTAATTTGCTGATGGCCTATACAGGAATAAAAAGTTAATAAGTAAAAGTATAGCATTAAAATGCGAGATGTAAATGTAGGTTGGGTAGTTGTTGTAGGTATCTTAAATAAGGAAACCATTTTGGAAGAAGATTGGAACAAAGACGCTGAGGAGGACGAAGAACTGAAATGTCTTTCGCACTATGTCAGGGAAGGTTGACTTAAAATTTTAATGCATCTAATGATAAGGTGGCAAGTTACAATGCCATCAGAGAGGGGGGCGTGGCTTGGAAGCCGACGGGCATGGACGCGTGAGCGAAGAGCTCCGAATCCAGCCCAGCTAAAATCCTGACTGAACGAAGCCCCGGTGTCCCAGGGAACCCCGGAGGGCAGCCTTGCCCAGTACAGACCCCAGAGGAGGCGCGGCGGGGCGGCGTGGAGCAGAGGGGGCCCGCATCGAGGCCGAGGGCTGGGGCGAGCTTGAGTCGGCGCCGGCCATCTTGCGGGGCCTGCGTGGCGCAGTGCAGCCGCGGCCTGCAGTGACTCAGTAGCCGCCCGGAAGAGAGACCTGTCCGGCGAGGGAAAACTGGAAGCGGCGGTCCCCCCGCTAACGAAGCCGGAACATCGCGGACCCCCGTGGGAACCAGGCGGACCTGTGCCACAGTGCCCCCACGGACTGCCGGTCGTGGGCGGAGCCTGCCGTTGTGCGCCCGGAGGCGTGGAGGGTGGTTGGAAGGCGCTGCTGGCCAGGAGGAAGAGTGTGGCCACAGGTACTGCGGGCGGAGGCCCTAGGGGCGTTGAGAAGGCTGCGACCCCCTGAATACCGGACTGTGGCCGACGGGGGGACGGACCGCCCTGCCCGGGGCCGCGAGGGACGTGGGCTCTGCCGGAACCCGGCCCACTGGCCTGCACCTTCTGGGATCTCTGGGACGGACCACCCGCCGGGGAGCGGCGGCTCCCTACGGACGTCTGGAGGGCAGCGACAGCAACGGCGGCGCGGAGGCGGCTACCTGAGGCGGGGCTGCTTGCGCCCACACCATCTGGGCCCCGTGGGTTCACATCGCCAGGAGGCGTGGGTTCTCCTTGACTGGGGACCCCGGGGAGTGAGAGGGCGGCGGAGCGCCGGCGCCGTCACGGACCAGTGGCGGAGGGCGTGTCGGGCCCTGTTCGCGGTGAGGCGAGCCTTGGTGTCCCACAGCAGCGGATCCCCCGAGGGGGTGCCCTGAGGGACAGTTGAGTTGCGACCACCTGGGGTGTATCTTCGCCTGGAAATATGGGCAAACCGCGACCCAAGCTGGGGGTGACCCCGGCGGACCCCGTAGACGACCCTACCGGTGGCCGGGACGGAGGGACCCGCGGCGAGCCTGCAACTGGCCTCCAACAACGCCAGCTGGATCAAATCCTGCAGGCCATTTCGGACACAAGAGCAGCGTTGCAGACCGACATTGCGCCGGTGTCCACAGATTTGGGACTGCTCCGGGCGGACCATCGGAATCTGACAGACAGGGTTAAGCAGGCGGAGGACACCCTGGAACTGGTGACTCCGGCACAGAAAGCTTCGGAGGCTCTGACAGCGGACCTCTTGTGGAGAGTACAGCTCCTGGAGAAGAGGGCTGAGGACGCAGAAGGGCGTAACCGCCGCAACAACATCCGAGTGGTGATACTGCCCGAGAAGATTGAAGGGGGGGGACATGCTGGCCTATCTGGAGGCCTGGCTGCGAGAGGTGGTGGCGCCGGAGAGGCTCACGCAGTTTTACACCTTGGAGCGGGCGCATAGGCTCCCGGCTCGCCCGCCGGACCTGGGTCGGCCCCCCCGGCCGGTGGTGGCACGCCTTCTACATTACAAGGACCGCGATGTTATCCTCCAGAAGGCTAGAACAATGGGCCCCTACCAGGTTGAGAATGTTTCAGTCTCTATCTATCCTGACTATTCCATGGAAGTCCAACGCAGGCGCTCCTCATTTCAAGCGGTGAAAAAATCATTGCGAGACGAGGGCCTGCAGTACTCGTTGCTGTTCCCGGCCCGTCTCCGAGTCGTGCTGGACGGCAAAACATCCTTTTTCAATGAACCCGAGGCAGCCTGGAGTTGGTTGGAAGCATACTGCACTGGAGCTGCGACCCACGCGGACGGGGGGGGGAGACGTCGGGGACCTCGGCGGGGTCCCGCCACAGCCGGCGCACTAGGAAGCGGACTGTGGGGATCAGATCCCCGGTGTCATCCCAGACGGCGCTGGAGCGACAGGCAGCGTTGCGGGCAGTATCTGTCATTTCCGGCGCAGCCGTTTCCAAGCTCGCCGAGGACTCGGGGTCCCAGAAGGGATCTGAGACTTCCCCCTCTGATGGCGCTGAGAGGGATGCAGAGTCGCTGCCTGATGTTACTCCAGGGACGGCGGATGAAATGTTGGACGCTTGACACTTCCGGGCTCTGCCTGTGTACCGTAAGGAGGACACGAACTAGGTGGGCGACGTCTGGGGAGGGGGGCTTCGGCCGGTGTTCAACGGGGTGCTGGAAGCCGATAGCAGAGGAATGCGGGTGTCGTATGTTGAGGGGATCTGGACGCTGGGGCAGGCGGCCTGAGGGGCAAGGGACACCGGGGAATGATTCATAGAGACTGGGCATGGATGCACAAAGGGGGACTGTAGACAAGCCCGTCAGGCACAGAGCCGCCACCTCAACCTCACGGACGTTGTGAGACCCTGGTGGCTACCAGAGTGTTTGGTTAATTGTGGTGGTATTTGGATGGGTAACTGCGGTTTAGCACCTGTTCTGGGGGAGGGGGGGGGGGGGAGTACGGGGAGTTGGGTAGATGCAAGGTTTGTGGGTGATGTCAGTGTGCCTAGGAGGGTCAGGAAAGGGCGGATTTTGGTCCGATTACTAGATGGGGTCCCCACCTGAATTGAAATTCATAACTTGGAATGTGAGGGGGCTCACCTCTATGGCGAAGAGATATAAAGTCCATGCATACTTGGTGCGGAGGGGGATACAGGTGGCCTTCCTGCAAGAAACCCACTTAGATCAAGCGGAAGGGAAGGCATTGCATCGGCGCTGGAGGGGCCAATTGTTTTATACTACCTTCTCGAAGTTTGCCCGGGGGGCCTTGATTTGGGTGAGAGCGGGGGTCCCTTTCCAACCATTGACGACGCTGGTGGATCGGAGGGACGGTTTGTAGCAGTGCAGGGGCGCCTGGACGGGAGGGCCGTGGCGTTATGCAGTGTATATGCACCTAACATAGAACAGACCGCCTTCTTTTCCAGACTATCGGGGAAGCTAGCGTCGTATTTGACGGGAACGGTTGTGTTGGGAGGGGACTTTAATTCGGTGACTGACGTTGGTTTGGATAGGTCCCACCCGCCCCTTGCTCAGTCAGTTGTCCGTAGGGTGGCTAACAGTAGACGGGCCTGGCAGGACACCTGGGGGTTGGTTGACACTTGGCGGACCCACCATCCAACAGACAGGGATTATTCTTTCTATTCGGCCCCCCATGAGCTACATGTCAGGTTAGATAGCATATTGTGTTCGCAGGATGCCCAGGCGTTGATGCGGCATAGTGAGTACCTGGCGAGAAGTATTTCAGACCATAACCCATGCTTGGTGGCGCTACAATGGACAAGGCAGCGGCAGGCGATTCCAACTTGGCGTCTAAACCCCTTGCTACTGGAGGATCAGGTCTTCCGGGCTGAGGTCAGCGATTGTATAGAGCAGTATTTTGCGGTTAACACGGAAACAGCGTCGAGTCGGGCATTGGAATGGGATGCGTTCAAGGCGGTCGTTAGGGGGGCATGCATATCGTCCACCGCTGGGGTTCGGAAGACGTTGCTAAAGGACATAGAGGGAGCGGAGGCCCGACTGCGTACGGCTGAACGCGCGCATCAGGCAGGGGAGGACATGTTCGCTGCGGTTGTTACGGCACGTGAGGGAGTGGCAGTGCGAGTTGAGAGGCTTCGCTGCTTTGATCATAGAGACTATCTTACCCGGGCGCATGCGGAGCGCGATAAGGTAGGATCTCTCCTGGCCTGGCTGGCATCTCCAACAACTCGAGGCACCCCAATCCTTTCCCTGGCCGTGGCGGGGGGGGACCCCGGTCTACTTCCAGACAGAAATTAATAGGCAATTCTTCAGTTACTATGAGGGGTTGTATGATAGCACGATGCAGGTTGTACCCGGAGAATTGGACGACTTTTTATTGGCGGCTCGGCTACCCAGATTGGACCCGGAGCTGGGGAAAGATTTGGGGGCCGCGATATCATTGGGCGAGATCCGCGCCGCGATTAAGCAAATGGCGCGTAGAAAGACCCAGGGTACGGACGGGCTGCCCGTCGAGTTTTATGCGGCGTATATGGAGTTGCTGGCCCCGCAGCTGTAGGCCCTTTACAGTGAAGCCTGGAGAGTGGGGCGCCTGCCCACCTACGCCCGAGAGGCGATTGTAGTGCCCTTGCTGAAAGCCGGAGGAGATGCTAGTACCCGGGCGGCATATCGCCCGCTCTCCATGTTGACGGTGGACTACAAAGTCCTGAGTAAAATATTAGCCTCGCGCCTGTTGACCCACATGACTGCCCTGATACACCCAGATCAAGCGGGCTTTATTCCCCGACATAACACGGCAACCTCCGTTCGACGTCTACTACGGGTAATGGAGGTGGATCGAGAAGAATACCCAGAGGCCCTAACGCTTTCGGTCGACATCGAAAAGGCCTTTGACAGCGTAGAGTGGCCATATTTATTTAGAGTGTTGCAGGCATTTGGCCTAGGGGACGGCTTTGTACGCTGGACCACCTTGCTATATAAGGATGCCACAGCCCGCGTGAAGACGGGGGTTACCATCCCAGCGCCCTACCAGGTGCGACGAGGGACGAGGCAGGGCTGTTCGCTGTCCCCATTGCTGTTCACCTTGGTCATTGAGCCATTGGCAGCTCATGCCCGACTGGGGCGCTCCTATGCTGGGTTATGGCTACGGGGGGAGGCCCACTATATATCCCTTTATGCGGATGATCTGCTGATGTTCTTGGCAGATGCGGATGGCGCACTACACGGAGCGACCGCCTTGCTGGATATCTTTGGTCGCCTGTCGGGGCTCAAAGTAAATTGGGGCAAGACATGCTTGTTCCCGTTGTTGCGTAATGGACAGGCCCCCCAGGCGCTGGGAGTGATACGTTGGGAGGACCGCTGTCTGTGTTATTTGGGGGTTAATATCTATCACACCCAGCCGGATTTGCTGGAAGGGAACATTGGCAGAGCAATCCGGGGCTTGAGTGGCAGCATGGGCTTCTGGAGCACGCTCCCACTGTCAAGCGCTGGGCGAGTAGCGCTGCTTAAGATGGTGGCGCTGCCGCGCCTCCTGTACTTTTTTCGTACATTGCCTATATGGATACCGGCATCGTTTTTTGAGCGGCTTCGTGCGCTGTCCACGGGCTTCATCTGGGGTTTGGGTAGGCGGCGGGTGGCTTTGACCACATTACGGCGGCCGAGAGCGGAGGGGAGCCTGGCGGCCCCGGACTTCGAATGGTATTACCTGGCAGCACAGCTACAATGGCTCACACAGGCGGTGGCAAGGGAATATAGAGGCCCAGAGGGCCCGCAGGGCAGGTTGATCCCTCGCCATGTGCTTGCTTTTATAGTCCTCCAACAGCGGATGGACCTCGCCCAGCTCACTCTGGAGGAACGCACCCTCCGGCTGTGCTGGAACCGGTGCCAGAAGAGGGCCGCCATAGTCCACCCTTATGCCCCGGAGATTCCCCTGGGAATGTGCACGGCGCTCCCGCATGGGGGCGATTGGTCGGGACTAGCCGCCTGGGAGGATCTCGGCATACAAATGGTGGGCGACTTATTTAGGGAGGGGGTGCTTTTGCCCTTCCAAGACCTGCAGGACTCTTATGGGCTCCCACGGGGAGACTATTTACTTCACACGGCCCTTGTAGCGGGCCTCCAGAAGCATTGGAATGTGGGGCTTTCGGAGCCGCCGGTCACCGTGGGTTGCCAATACGTGGTTATGGCCACGGGGACGTCCAAGGCTATTACCTGCCTCTATCGGAGGCTGTCGATGGAGCGCTTGCCGCCCTTAGACACGTTGAAGGATAAATGGGAAGGGGACCTTGGGAAGCCCATCCCCGAGTCGACATGGCCAACGCTGGTGCGGCGGGCTTGGAAGGGAACGCGCAACGCCCGGTTTCAGCTAGTTCAGTTTTTCACACTGCACAGTGCTTACCTGACGCCAGTTAAGATATTGCAATATTTTGGGGGTACGCATGCTCAGTGCCCGCGCTGTGGGGAAGAGGGGGCAGACTTCCGGCATATGTTTTGGTCCTGCGCGCGCTGGGTGGTTACTGGGACGACGTCATCGACTGCCTGAATCACGTGATAGATCGCACAATTACTTCGGAGATGGGGACCTGCCTGTTGCTTTGGTTCCCCCACACCCGCCGAACGAAGGTTACTAGCAAGTTCTATGACCTAGGGTTGATTATGGCTAAGAGGGAGCTCACCATGCATTGGAAGTCGAGGGCGGGGCCTAGCTTTCTGAGGTGGAGGACGGCTTTTGTGAAATGGTGGTTGATCTTCAGGGGCTGGGGTCGGACAATAGAGGAGAAGGGAGCATACCTGACGGACAGGAGGAAGCGATCAGTGGGGAGTAGGAAGGGGGCCATGATGGTGGGTGGACACGCTCGACACGGCTAACCCTGGGGGAAAGCCCAAGCTGACATGGGTGGGTCTGAGCACCTCTACACGAGTCATAGTAGGAGGGGGGGCCGCATCAGGGGGAGGGCAGGAAGACGGGGGCACACTGACATGGGTTGCGGGAGGGAGCCCAAGCGGGAAGAGTTACTTTTCCTATGCATAAATAGTCGCACTGTTGTATGTAACACTCTCTGGTGGGGTGCTGGGGCACCTGAGGGAATTGTATTGGTTGTTGGTACAAAAATAATAAAAAAATGTTTAAACAAAAAAAAATACTATGCCATCAGAGAGGAGTTAAGTGAAGAGGTTTGGGGAATAAGGAGAGGAGATGGATTATTTCCTCTGCCAAGTTTGAGTAAGTTATTTATAATGGCACATCAAGGACATCTGGGCTGCATTCGAGGAAAACACAGAAACCAAGATGTGTTTTGGTATGCATGTAAGGACAAGGAGGTAGAGAAATTGGGGAAGGACCGTGAAATGTGCGCAAATAATTATAAAGTATATAAGATAAGAGCTCAACCTTTGCAAGAAGTGGATTTTACCATGAGGCCAAGGGCTAAAATTGCTTTAGATATTTAGGGACCAATGGACACGCTGAGTATTCAGAATAAGTAGGTTAGTGGTTAATGTTGATTACTAATACAAATAGTTTGAAATAGAATGTATGAATGAGGAGTCTGCAGAAACAAACGTAAGATTTTTTTTTAAAGGTTCATGAGCGAAGGATATCCAGATGAATTTGTTTCTGATAACTGCTCACAACTTCTCTCAACGGATTGTGTGAATAGTTAGATCATAATATTTTATACAGTGACTGCTGTTTATAAACAGAGTTAGTGGTTTTGTTGAGGAGATCAACAGAATGCTGAAAGATTCGATTAGTATGGTAGTTTCCAACAGAAAATCGGTTATAGAATTGATAAGAGAATTGGTGGGGTCATACAGGACAAAAGTACATGATGCAAGAGGACACATCCTGTTTAAAATGGTGAGGGTTAGGAAAATAAAAACTGCGTGGACAAGGACGGGATGTTATTTATTTTGCAAGATAAATAGGGAGATTATTGGGGGTAGAATAAGAGAGAAACAATGAAAACACAAAGCATTATGATGAAAGTATGAGAGTTAAATGAACTAAGGTAGAGATCGGACAATTTGTTCATGTAGAGCAACCTAGGTATGTTTGGAAGGGTGATACCAATGTTTCCAAACTACTGAGAGTAATTATAGTAGGTCACAATTATGTGAAGGTTGAAGGCTACATTGCATGGAACAAGTGTAGAAGTGTAGCTTGGGATCGCACGTCCACAGAAAATGTGGGGATGTTGATGAATGCAAAAATCAGCATACAGATGTGAGAATAAAAGGAATGGTGAAAAAAACTACGAGATTTAAGGAGTATGTTTAAAACGTGTTAGTAGTTAAATTATTGTAGAACACTTCTTTACAGGATGTTCAATATTATATCACATACGTGTGATTGCAAATAGTTCTTATTCTTTTAAAAAACTGACCTGCTCTACTGAAATTATAAAGCTAACTTTTGTTCATTTTTAGTGCACCACTCCACTGTTTTATTTCTTTTATAATTGGTTTGCTGTTAATTATGTTATGAGAGGAGGATATGTTGTAAGTAATGTCCTGCACACGACATTACTAACCAGAGTGTTAAATGGGAATAAGAATGTTTTCTTCTGTAATGGTCACTTGGACGGGAAAGCCGCTCTCAGGATTTATGAAATAAACTTCATAAATGCAAACTTTGGATTCCGTCCATGCTTATAAAAGAAGGAAACTTAACAACACACTTCAGACATGTTGTGTAGCCAGGTTACTCCTTCCTACTGTATTTTCTGGGCAAGCCTATGCCTACTGAGCACTGGGTACAATCAGGCAACCACTGGGCACAACCTGAGCTGTACCTAATGGGGACTTAGTGCTACCAAGTCACCAGCATTAGGAAATGTACATACACTTATTTACCCTTTCCAACCACAGACTTGATTATCCTGGTTGCCATTGCATTGTGTGTCGTGACTTTCAATGACCAACTCGTTGGGGTGCTTAGGCAACAGGGAGGTGCAGGCATGCGTATGCTCTGTAAAGGAGAGTGGTATAGTAAATGAGGAAGCCCAGACAGAAGTGACAGCTGAAGATGGGGAGGGAGAGAAAAGCTGGCTCTGTGAAAGGCGAGCTGTGGCTGACACAGGACAGCTTGGCAGAATTAGAAAGAGTGAAGATAGTGAAGTAAAGAGACAGGACTGCAGTTGAAAATATAGAGGGGAGGAACCGCATAGGTGACGAGATGGGAGATCTGTGCTCCTGGTCCTCGATTCCCACATCATTGGTAATGTTTACAGCACTACAATATCATCGCCCTCATTTTTGGTCTTGAAAAAATGACAGGTATGGGGCAGGACATGGTATGGTCTACAGATGTGCCCTTTACGTCTGCTCTGTCTATAAATTAGACACTGTGTATTTTTCATTTCTTAGACATTACAGAATTGTCAGTGTCTGAACCAGTTAACATTCCGCAACGATTCGTTAATTTTGCCCACTTCGCATGCAATGTTATGGGCCTCCCGGATCCAGAATTCTGGAGCCAGGTCTTGTCACCAAGTAGCGTGGTCCACCCCCCTTCTCTAGTCATTCTAACGATCTGGTCTCTATTCCTGGTCAGTGATATCTATCATACATTGTCAGTGAGAGACTAAACAGCGCCCATGATTGTGCTAAAAAGATTTTGATTAATACTCCGAGACATCCAAAGGTTGCTACCCACCAGAGCCTCCCTAGAAAATGGTTGAGATTCTACCATGCAAGGTGCTGCGATCATGGTCCTCTTTCTTCTCAATTTCCAAAGGGGACCTGCAGCTAACAATCTAAAAAAAACCAAAAAAACTCTTCGAACCACCTTCAGGACGCTATTCCAGTTTCAATTATCAAATCTCTTTTCACACACCTACTCCCCATATAGACCACCGTGTCAACGCCTATCTCAAACAGGGCCTATTTCCAGACTGACCAAAAGTGTGTCAGGTCTCTCCTCTTTTGAAAAACTCTTGATCCAGAGAACATAAACTACTACCGCCCAGTCTCCACACTTCCATTTTTAGGCAAAGTCATCAAAAGCAACGTAGCATCCCAACTCACTTCACACTTTTGAACTAACAACCTCCTAGACACTCTACAATCAGGTTTCCATCAGGGCCACACTACAGATACTACAATCCTCTCTATAGTTGATGACTCCCTTAGAATCCCCGACTCCATTAACTCCTGCCTCCTGGATTTATCCGCTGCATTCGACACTCTAAACCATCTGGATCTCCTTCGCAATCTAGAAAATGGGATGTGGAGGCACAGTGTCCTCATACCTAACCAACCATTCCCAAATTGTGAAATAAGTAACTCATTCTCGAAACCAGTCAGCATACATCAAGGCACGATCATCTCCCCAACCTTCTTCAAACTCTATCGAGAGCCACTGTGTGTGAATCTCAGAAACTCCAGGATTCTCTACCACCTCTACACCAATATACATGAAAATCTCATCCCCAGAAGACATTGCCCTGCTTTCAAACACACTCTTAAAGATTCAAAACTGGATATTCAATCCCCATTTAAAACTCAACCAAACGAAAACAGAATTTTGATTGATTTTGCCTCAGAAAGCAAAAACTCCAGTACAAGACTGGATGGCTTAATTTCCTACCCTGAATGACAGCCCCACCACTGGCCAGAGTGCCAGATCACTTGGTATCACGCTTGACAAGCATTTCATTCTTCACAGCCACATCGAAGCCATGGGCATCAGTACTCGACATCAACTTGGACAGCTATGGGGCATCAGCAGACAACTGATCCCGGGACAGGACTTCAAAACAGTGGTGCATTCTCGCCAGACATTATGGAATTTCCCTTCTTGCAAGCATTCCCAAAGTTCACCTAGGCCCACTTAGAAGAACACTACATGCAGCAGCGCATTTCATTTTGGGTCTTATGAAATTTGACCACTTTTCCTCTGCCATGCTAACCCTCCAATGGCTTCACCTTGAAGCATGGGACTAATTCTAAATTACCTGCATTACCCACAGGGCGCTATATTCTTTTTTATCCTCCTATCTAAGCAAGAAACTGAAAACCTCTGGAGCAAATACGGGGTCCAGAAATGCCCAATCCCTGCTCCTGGAACCCACCTTCAGCCGAGAACGATATATGAGACAGTCATTCTCTGGTAGTGCCAATGGAATCTGGAACGCTCTGCCTCCGCCTAACCACCTGCATAGTCATCTTCAGAAAAAACTCAAACAACTCCTATTTGCAGACACCTTGGATAATCACCCTCGGCCATACTTAAGTACTCTCTCCACCAGGGTCTGACTCACCTTTGTTTTGTGACCCTACCATCTAAATTGCTGCTTAAACTCTATACGAGGTTTGACCAACTGCTGCACTTGTTTCTTTAATGTGGTAAACTCCTACACGCATTTACTGATGTAAATGTACGAGTTTACTGACTAACTGGAACTCGCTGTAACCCATGTATCCTCCTACTGTTGTAAAGCAGCACCCTGATGCCTTCTGACCATGGCCGACCTATATAAAATTGCAAAAAATAAAATAAACTAAAGCAAAGGTTACCCGACTAGGCCCCTGTCACCAAGGACTAAATGCTTCTCTCCTTTGGTATATTTAACAAGCTAAGGCATTCTGGAATGTTGGGTTTGGTATAGCTGAACAGCTCAATGCACTGAGGAAGGTTAGGTTTTTGTTCGCTTGAGTTGCTCCAATTAAAATTATGCACTTTTAATTCGTTGTAAACAAAAACATTGTGAACGCAGCACTGAGTCCTTTCTTACGAGCAGGCTGACTCTACTGATGGTGTACATGATCCACTCCAGATTTTGCAGTACGTTCAGTGAGGAAAGCGAGGAAGCCGAACCGCTGCTTCCCGGTCCTGCCATCCGGCCCCCCCGGTTTTCGGCCTTCGGCTCACGGTCCTGCACTCCTGCTTTTTGAGCAGGGGTCCGCAAATCACCCGCAAATCGCGGGAGTCGCCTGCAAGTCGGGCCAGGTGCGGACAGGCAGGTCCCCTTGCAGTGCACCAGGACAGCCGCTGACCAGGTTGCGGGGGAGAGCGGCTGAACGGCTTTGTGGATTGAGCCGGAGTTGGAGCCTAGTAGTGTCTTTCTGCGTGGGTCAGACTTGTGACTCATGCAGGACAGTTCACCAGGATCACGGCAGTCGACACACATCGATACACGGTGAGTTGGAGCTGGAGCCAGAGAGGCGGAGTGCTTTTTTCACGAGACAACATTATATTATTACAATGCCAACAGGAGGGAAAAGCGGACAATGCCAACAGGAGAGAAAAGCGTCGAGACGTGGTGACAGTAAGCAGGCAAGCCGGTTAGCAAGAGAGTGGGAGCGTGGCCCCCTAGTGGCAGGCAGTGGAGTGAAGTGCCCAGGGGTGCCCTGCTCTCAATCTCTCGACTCCTAGCAACCCCAGTTTTGGGCAGTCCTGCCGTTCTCCACCGAGCTTTCACGCCTGAATACAGATTAACTGTTAATAGTGGTAATAGTATACAGCCAACAGCTCATCCCCATCCCATCCTAAAGAAAAATAATAAAACCCCCCTCAGAGGTCCTGTGGCAGGGCAACATCCCAGAATGAGGTCAGGAAGGACAAGAGGAGGAGAAAAAGAGGGAAAGAAAACGCCACTCCACTCGACGGAAAAGGTGGGTTCCCCGGCACCAATCACGGAGCACACTTGTGGCTTGCCAGGAGTACCAGAAACCACAACAGGAATCACACCAGAGGGGCGAACCATGTAGGGTCAAGGTCCGCAAACAGAGAACTGCGGTCCAAAGTGGGGGCCGCACCCACAGCTACAGCCAAAACAACAGCTACAGCAACAACGGTCACCACAGGAGCAGAAAGCGACAAGGCAGCTACCAGCAAAATGGTCAGAGTCCGCCCCACGGGCTACAAAAGCAGGCACCAAGATAGTCACTCCATCAGCACCCCTTAAGGCATCATTCATGTCCAAACAGCAGCAAATGGGCACTCATTACTGACTTCCTAAAAGAAGCCATCAAATCTACTGAGCAAAGCAGGGGCCGCATTAACAGTAATGACCCGCATTTCTTCAACTTTCCTAAGTTTATGAATTCTAGTAAGAACATCATCGACCCCCAGAAGGGAGCCGATACAAATCTCCCGACGTAAGCAGCCCCAATAGGGGTGAGAAGGAAAAGGACGTACCGTGGTCATGCGTCCAGACCCTCAATTTACTACAAAGAAAGAAGTTCTTGATCTACAGACATCAAAAACCGTACCTCAAAACCCTTTGCACTGCGACCAGCGCAGTAACCTGCAAGTAGTTGAGGCACAAATATACGGACACCCGTCCACCTTAAAAACACAATTACAGCAACAACAACAAAATGTATCTGGTAACCAGGAGGCATTCCCAATTCCTCAGAAAAGTACAAACACAGCAAATTCCCTTGGAAATACAAACACAGATGAACTGTCGGCATTCCAATCTTTAGATGACTCTGGTTTGACAAAAATAACTTTCAACAACTGCAACAAACAAGATAAATCCAGTTTTCGAATCATTTCACTGCAAAATGTACATCTATCTGGGCAGAAAATGCCTAACCTCAGCCAACACGATGATAACTCATTCACGTTCAACAACCCGGAAATATCTCCGATGCCGTCACTGTCACAAAATAAGGTTCAGCCCAACAAGATCTTGGGCACTCCGGACTTTCCATCCCTAGATTGGCTATTTTATTAAGAACGTGTCAGTTCACCCTTAGAAGGATCACACAGTCAACCCCCATCTGGCAGCACCTACTAAACACCTTGTACACCATCGGTAAAGCGATGAACTACCAAGCTGATAAGTTGGACACTCAAGTTGACCTTCTAAACATTTTAGAAAACTATGTCCAGGGGGGGGTCGAACAAAAGTTGCAAAATCTCAACGAGCTGATCATGAGGGCCCAGCGAGATCATGAAACAACATACCAAGCATGCCATTGCACCCAGATAATAAACCAATTGGCAACAGTTCCAACCCTAATGACGGAAATATTGGGGGTCGTCAGAAGCGCGCCAATGAAGATCGTACCATCACTCAAGAAAGCAAAAGAATCAAAGAGGGAAGAGGTCCAGGAGTGCCTCAGCACTCTGAGGGCCCATAATGATAGAGCAACAGAATCCACCACAGCACAAACCCAAGCAAGTATAGATACATCTCAACAACCAAACGGACCGGGACCCACGTGCGTCCTGCCATTTCACCCAAGGTCAACAGCAATCAGCCTTCAAAATCAATCAAAAGCAATAACCCCATTATCCAAGCGGGAGAGAAAACGTCTGAGGAAGGCTAGAAACCGTAAACAACTCAGGCAGTCAACAAAGGTAATCTGCACCACGATTGTGCCAGATAGGTCTCAAAGTGAAGACACCACTACTTCAATCTTAGGGGAAGTCGCAATTACTGAGGTCCACCTGACTCCACCGACCGAATCATTTATTGCCCGAAGCACCCAAAATTCACACACAACGGAACCCCCCCCGCACCCCCCCCCACAAAGGTATACCCAATATTCAAGCCGGTTGAGCGGAAGGGAAAACAGCATCTCATAACTCAGGCGACACAAACTAAGAAGCTCAATGTAAATAAAAACACGAAAGAAACTATAACAAACAGCTTGACGGAGGTCATCAGTTCTAGCAGAAAGAGAAGACAGGTCTAACTCAGAAACAGCAAACACTCCCCGTCAGGGAAGTAGTGTAGCAATCCCCGATCACGGGTAATGACATTTTATCACAAAATCGCACAAGTAATCATCAGATCCTGTCTCTAACAGACTCAGAGCAAATCATGGCTGATCTGCAATCCAATATGAGCTTGGTCAATGAAAGAGGGCCAATCCTCCCCTATCGCGATCAGAAATTGGATTTTATTCCCCATTATGTTTCAAGCTGACCTCATGACATCCTCAACAGAAGCGCACTATTGAAAGTATTTAAAGCCCTTCCACCTTTGAGTCACATTAACACCAGTAACTTAGAAAGCATAGAGTTCAGACCAAATTTCAACCCAATCGGTCAAGAGATCACCACAGTCACGTTCCTTGACAGCTCCATTATCGAGCAGATTTGGCAGCAACGGGACTCACTCGCCAAATGGGACATCGAGGTAAAAAAAGCCTGCTCTCAATTGCTATCCAAGCCCACTTCAACCACCCAACCAGACAGAGGGCTTGCTAAGAGGAGCCAAAGACCCAGAACATCACAGCCCAACGAAGGGTATAGCCCAAACTGCAAGAAAGATTACCATCACCTTTCCCCATCCAGAAGTAGTCAGGTCTTCAGGCACAAGGAAGATGAATATAGCCGGGAACAGCAATGCCATGGCATGAACAAAATCTTCCAAAACCTCACATTTGAACCATGGCTGTGATCTCTGCTCCTGGAATGTGAACGGCCTAAGTGCAAAACTTGAAGACCCTGATTTTATGGAATTCATCAATCAATACGATCTACTTCTCCTCCAAGAAACATGGCAGACAAATTTCACACCAATAGTAGGATTCAAAGAACATCTAAATCCGGCTAAAAGAGCCTCCAAACACGGAAGAGCAAAAGGAGGACTCTCCACCTTTGTTTCAACCAACATCCCATGGCACGTTGCCGTCCTAGATCTTGACTCTACCTGGATGTTATGCATCAAAATAGTTATGTCGCCCTCCTACAGCTTAATATTGAACGTTTATATCCACGCCGCATCCAAACAAAAGAGGTCAAGAGTTGAGAAATTACGTGCCACACTAGCTACTCTCAAACTTGCTCACCCGCTTGCTAATATCATATTGTCGGGAGACTTCAATATGAACCTAGTACATGGAAGGGAAAAAAGCATAATAGGCCGCCCACAAACCATCAAACGACAGGATTTACACGGCAATAGATGCGCTGGACTTTTGGAAGAACTCTCAATGTGCGAGCTGAGCACAAGAGGTCTGATCAACAATACTCCAGCCTGTACAAGGGTCACACAAAAAACAGGCTCACTCATCGATTACACATTTACGGATTACGATATTCTACCATACATCTCGAATTTTCAAATACAAGACAGAGCAAAAATTGATCACTTACCACTAACTTTCAAACTATTCATAAATACGGAAAGAATAAGGTGATGTCTTCACAATATCAATTTTTTAACTTAAAGCGCCTCACCTGGCAAAAGGAAACTATTGGTGATATATTGGGTATATGCACCACTCTCTTGGAGAGTTTCGAGCATGAATCATCGGGTATAGAGGCCTGGGAATCCTTCGCTCTCAAACTAGACAAAGAATTCCCAAGACAGGGCAATGCGAACAAAGTAGGAGGCTCATTTGGGGCAGCATGGTTCACAAACAGCCTAAGGAAACAGAAAAACAACTGAATACATATTTAAGACATCTAAGAACCTGTAGTCCAGAATCCACACAAGAAGCCTTATCCTTAATAGCAAAAACTAGAAAGGACTTCAAAATGATCAAGGTGGCCAAGCGCAATCACAGAGAACTCATGTGGGCGAAACTCCTCCATGCCAGTAAGAAAGGAGACTCCAGACTCTTTTGGGGTATAATTAACCAGCTGTCAAATGGCCAGAACCAACATTTCAACTCGGATATAATGGAGGACACCTGGAGAGCCCATATCGATCAAACATATAATGTAACCTCCACCTCAGGTCCCACAATCCATGGGATGCAACCTGAAAATGGGGACCTCCAAGCAGGAACAGCTGCAGATCCACCCAAGCCACGCTCACAGGTACTTTCAGACAGTTCTCGCAAGATCAGGTCCACAAGACCATAAAAAATCTAAGATCTGAGGGAGCACCGGGACCCAACGGTCTGCCAAACGCCCTATTTCGGCAGGATCCATCGTTTTGGAGCGGTATTCTCACCCCGCTCTTTACACATGCTCTTGCAACTGGCTCAATTCCAGACTCATGGCGAGGAAGCATTATAAACCCCATATACAAATCAGGCCCTCGCTCTGACCCTCCCAACTACAGAATGATAGCACTAATCGATGTTGAGGCAAAGATATATGCATCAAATTTGTTGCTAGACCTAGAGGATTGGGTTGATCGAACAAACTTGATGCCAAACACACAAACGGGATTTCGGACAGGAAAGGGCACACTTGCAAACATCTCCACTGTAAATCTTCTAGCCAATCAAGCTTATACAAAATCCTGCACCTTGTATGCATGCTTTATCGACCTTAAAGCAGCATTCGACAACGTTCCGAGGGCAAAGTTATGTGCCAAAATGCAAAGTTGGGGGGCACCCACCAAATTATTGGAGGCCATAATCTACTTGTACTCTCACACGTGCTTCCAAATTAAGAAAGGTGACGGGCACACAATAACCAAAAAGATTCAAACATCCAATGGACTAAAACAGGGGTGCGTTCTGGCTCCCTGCTTATTTAACATCTATACTGCAGACCTTGAGAAGTGCCTCCAACTCACACAAACTGACCCCCCAAAATTGGGCAAAACATTGATACCTAGTCTCCAATACGCGGATGACATAGTCCTCCTAGCCCAAACACCTAAAGGTCTACAGCGATCAATATCTCAACTAGGTGCCTACATCACTTCAGCCAAATTTCAATCAATCATCAAAAAACAAAGGTGCTATGCTTTTCAAAACATCATAAAAACAGGAAAAAATTTAAATTTACCTGCAAGTTAGATGCGAAACCAATATCCCAGGTGGACTCGTATATATACCTGGGGTTTCATCTTGATCATTATCTCAATTTTAACTCACAACTGGATCAAGGAAAAACGTAAGCGAAACAACTCCTCTTCGCTTTTAAAACTGTTCAGAAGAAGCTAACAGGTTGCTCAACAGGACACCTCCTTAAAGTAATCGCTGCTAAATTCCTCCCCTCGATATACTACGGGTCGGAAATCCTGAAAACAAAAGATGACACTGTCCTAAACCTAGCACAATCCAGTCTTTTCAAGGGACTGTTTTCAATTCTATGTCAGGACAGGAGGCTCCGATTATGCTTTCTCATTTCTTTACTAGAAATGCTCAGCAGCCAATAAAAACACAGTATATGAAAAAACTACAATACCCATAAACACCAGGGTATGACGTATAACCATAGAGTCCACAGTATATAAGGTATTATGGCAAGTACAACATCCTCTTTCTTTGCTGCTCCGCAGCCAGTTAAGTGCTTATTTTCTTTTTCAAATGCATTTATTGTGAATTGTGTACAGGTTTGATACTATAGCTCTTCGCTGACAAGGTTTCATGTATTGTAACGCGCATTGTTGTTCTATTGCCATGGTTACGCAGTTTTTTCTGCACGCGCTGTTGTTTTTCGCTTCGCTCGCCGCGCGTGTCCTTTAATATGTGGGGAGCGTGTGGTTCACCTCCAGTTGCCGGGCGCCTTGCGCCCGCGTCTCGGTTTGTGGAGAAGGAGACAGGGGCTCGGAGACTCGCGCTTGTGCTGCGAGTGCTCAGTCTTTCGAAATACTGGGCGGCCGTTACCGCGCATGTGCGGCGGCCATATTTGTTGATTGCAACAGGTGTTTCTCGCCTGTCAGAGCGGTCGCTACGCGCCGAGAGCCCACTGCCTCAGTATTTCCCCCTTTTTACGCCCATTTTGCTATTTTACAACGTTTGGGCTGTATAATTGTGCATAGGCATTGCCTAGAGTGCTAGTTTTTTGTTTACAGCAAGCCCTCCCTCCACATTTGAATTTTGTTTACTTAAGTGTTCAGATTTATCTACACTTTGGCTTGCTGTGGGGTTTTTTCACTCCCCCCTGCATTGTGCCTTTGGCCACTATTGATTTAATTGTTTATTGTGGGCACTGAATACTGTTACACTTTGTGTCAGCATGGAAGAATATTATGAAGAGGATGGTTATTATTATGAGGAGGATCCTTCTGGCTCTTTGGAGCATGACTTGGTGGAAGCTCTAGATCAAGGGGTGCAGCACTCCGTGAATAAGGCGCTTGTGCGCGCAATTAATCCTTTGAAGCGACATTTGTCTCTTTATGCACAGCAGCAGGGTTGGTTACCGTCCCGTGCGTCAAAGTCCCCTGTCAATCCTCATAAGTCTGATTTTCAGCGGTTGGCTAAGACACTGTCTTCGGACACGGCCTCTATTAAAGGGTCGGCTGGGACCTCTTTTTCATCCTCCCATGATCCTGATGCTGATGATGCACATTCCTCCTCGCCTGAATTTGAACCACCTCCTTGGAAAAGGGCTCGCAAAGAGCATTTTGTTGACGCTCCTTCCACTCCTCCCATTCTTACATTTGAACCTTCAGAGATTATGCATCCCCATTCCACTTCTTGGCTACCTTCACCAGCGGTGGCGGATTATGTCCAATCCCACATTCGCCAACCTTTTCCTCAGGATGCCCGAGCCCGCATGAGATCTCAATGTCCCCGTCCTGATCTGGCAGATCATTTAGCCGACACTCCGGAGGTTGACCCTACCATGGTCACCTACCTGAAGAAGTACGCAAGAGACCCCAAAAAAGGTTTGGATCGATCTTGGCGCTCCTGCCAGGATAAATTATTAGATTTACTGGGCCCACTCACAAAAATGTTGGATTTGGGTGTTCTGGCTAAAGAATCATCGGCCCTTGTTAACCCGGATGAACTCATTCAATGGGCTCAGAGAGCCATATGTCAATTGGGTAATGCCAATTGTGCGCTTTCATGCGAAAGACGCCGCTCCATCCTTCTCCGCCTGGACCCCAGGCTAGCGGAGCTCTCTTCTTCTGAGGCCGGTCCCTTGGCTCAGGGGCTCTTATTTGGTCAACCATTCCTCAAAGAACTTTCCAGTTTTGTGGCCACTTTCAGTGGCCTTGACAAAGCCCAGGCCTCGCTGCGGCGGGCGTTTTGGCCGGTTTTTGCAAAGGCCGGGCGTCTTAGGGGACGTTCGTTCGGCCGCGGCTCCCAGCAAAATTCTCAACGAGGATTTCAGTCCCACAGTGACAGTGGACAGGATTCCGGCTTCACCACCCGTTCAAACTTCTATCCCTCCCGCAAGGGAAGGGGATAGTTCCGGAAGGGTCGCTTCGGAGGACATCAAGGAGGTCATCACGACTCCAATACTTCAGGTGAGACTGATTCCTTTTTCCGATGTGGTTTTGGGGGGAAGGCTCCAGTTTTTTCTCCACAATTGGCAACTAATCTCCAGCGATGCTTGGATTCTCGAAACTGTTCAGGGCTACAAAATAGAATTTTATCAGCCCATGCCTCAATCTCTCCTTCCTACCCCGTTGATCTTTTCTCTTCAGGATCGGGAGATCATCTCATCGGAGATCGCCTCCCTTCTTGCGAAAGGGGCTATTCTTCAAACTACCCGCCATCCCAGAGGGTTTGTGAGTTCGGTGTTTCTAGTTCCGAAACGAGGGGGCGGTTCCCGCCTGGTCCTCAATCTAAAGGAGTTCAACGGCGGAGTGGTTTACCGACATTTCAAGATGGAGGGGAACCATCTTTTGCGAGATCTTCTCCGAGCGGGAGATTGGATGGTTCGTCTCGATCTCAAAGACGCCTATTTGTCAGTCCCAATCTTCAAGCCACATCGGCGGTTTCTTCAGTTCCAGTGGCAAGGGAAATGGTTCGAATACCAGGTCCTTCCGTTCGGCCTCTCGTCGGCTCCGTGGTGCTTCACGAAACTTCTGAAGCCAGTGGTGGAACACTTACGCGCTCGGGGTTTCCGCATGATTGTCTATCTGGACGACATTCTGATCATGGCGGATTGTCCTCACAAATTGATCCTGCATCTCGATTGGACGATCGATCTTCTCCAATCCTTAGGGTTTCTTGTGAACCCGCAGAAATCTGTCCTCCTTCCTTCTCAGGTGATGGAGTTTCTAGGTTTCCAGGTCAATTCTCTGACCTGTCAACTTCTGTTACCCTCTCAGAAGATTTGTTATATCAAACGGGAGTTGGTATCGATTATCTCCAAACGGATTGTGTCATTGAGATCTATAGCTCGTGTAGTCGGTCTATTAGCGTCCTCAATTCAGGCGATTTTTCCAGGTCCTCTGCATTACAGGGCATTACAACGGTTGAAGATCCGTCATCTTCAGCAGGGTCTTCGCTATTCAGATCAGATTCCTCTGTCAGACGAGGCGAGATGCGAGATGCAGTGGTGGCTGGACCACATGGAGGCCTGGAATGGACAAGCCCTGTTCGGTTCTTCTCCGGAGATAGTGATCGAGTCAGATGCCAGCCGGTGGGGCTGGGGAGCCCGGTGCGGTCCTATTTCAACGGGGGGTCGTTGGTCCCCGCAGGAGTTGTCTCTTCACATCAATTGTCTGGAACTCCTGGCGGGATCCTTTGCGATTCGTTGCTTCACGCCTCTTCAGGCCAATTGTTGCATTCTTCTCCGCATGAACAATGTGTCCGCGGTTCGTTATGTCAACAAGTTGGGCGGCACGAGGTCCAAGCTTTTAGCGGAGATCGCCAAAGATTTTTGGCATTTTTGTCTGCAAAGGAAGATCACTGTTATTGCAGAATATCTTCCAGGCCGCAACAATCTGATTGCGGATTGGCATTCACGTCACCTTCGGGATTTCAGCGACTGGAGACTTCATCCTCGCATCTTTCGTTCCCTCAGTCGGTTTTGGGGGCAGAGTCACATCGATCTCTTTGCCTCTCGCCTCAACGCGCAACTTCCCAGATTCTTCAGTTGGAGACCGGATCCGGAGGCTCTGGCCACGGACGCATTTCTCCAGACCTGGCCTGCCCTTCTATGCTATGCTTTTCCTCCGTTCATGATGATTCCGAGAGTCCTGGCTCACACAAAGCGATTTCAGTCAGAGCTGATTCTGATTGCTCCTCTGTGGAGGGCTCAGGCTTGGTTCTCAGTTCTTCTGGAAATGTGTTGTGCGGTGCCGATCCTTCTTCCCCAGAAGTGGAATCTGTTGCTGGACCCTCTCGGGAATCCGCATCCCCTAATCCAGTCAGGCTCTCTCCGTCTTCTGGCTTGGCGACTTTCGGGGACCGTTGGTCGGTCCCAGGCCTTTCAAGCGACGCTTGCAAATTTATCAGTGAATCTTGGGCACCCAACACTCACAAACGCTACGCAGGTTCTTGGAAACAATGGTGTGATTGGTGTGTTCAACGGGAAGCTGATCCCGCTACAGCGGATGTCTCTCTAATTATTAATTTTTTAGCTTCTCTTGCCTCTTCAGGCTTAGCTTATCGGACTGTTAACAACTTCCGTTCTGCCATTTCGGCAGGCCATACTCCTCTTGAAGGTAAACCTGCTGGTGAACACCCTTTGATTACTAAATTGCTCAAGGGTATTCGCCTGACGACTCCCCCTTGTCCTAAATACACTTCTTTATGGGATGTCTCCATTGTCTTGAAGTTTTTGGACGCCTGGCCTTCCAACTCCTTGCTTTCCCGCAGTTGTCAGCCAAACTGACCATGTTGCTATGCCTTGTCTCTTGCAGACGGGTCTCTGACGTTCGGGCCTTAGATTTGGCTGGTCGTTGTTTTACTCCTGAGGGTGTCACTTTTCGAATTTCTCGTCGTACCAAGACGAATACTTCATTGATATCCTATCCTTCTTTTCCTCTCCGTCCCAACCTTTGTGTGGTCCAATGTGTCAAGGATTATGAGGTATGTACTGCTTCTTTACGTTCTGATTTACAGGGTCAACTGTCGATTGCTTTGCAGAAACCCTTTCGTCCTGTTACCCCAGCTACTTTAGCTCGTTGGGTGCGCTGGCTTATGTCGGAAGCCGGCATTGATGTGTCTATTTTTGGTGCTCATTCAGCACGAGGAGCTATGGCTTCTAAAGCTTTTTCCTTGGGTGTGACTTTGTCTGACATTATGAAGGCCGCAGATTGGTCTTCTGATTCCATGTTTAAGGCTTTTTATTATAAACCTATTGATCATGTTGCCTCAGTAGTGGTGGATAAGCTTTGAACAAGCATAATCGGAGCCTCCTGTCCTGACATAGAATTAAAAAATTTGCTAACATTCGTGACAAGAATTTTCAATTCTATTAAGGACAAGGAGGCGAGGATTATCCCTCCCATTATGTTTCTTCTGAAGTATTAATTTGCATTTATACGGATGTTTGCATATGTACTATATGTCTTCTGCTGTTGTATTGCTCTCTGATATTTTTTCCCCCCCTTGTTACATTTTATTATATTGGATGTATTTTACGGCAGTCTGTCTCGTTTCAGGTTCTGACCCGAAGTGACAATCTTACTGCATCTTTTGGTTTCATCTGCATCCGATGGCTTTTGGCTACCAGAGTCCTGTCGCCTTCCAGTGCTGTGCGTTTTGCCTTACGGACTCCTGCGGCTTCTGATGGTGGTCCCTCCTGTTGGTCATCGTGACTCTTCATCTGTTTCCTTCTATTTGAACTGCTCTCCTCACCAAAGAAAGAGGATGTTGTACTTGCCATAATACCTTATATACTGTGGACTCTATGGTTATACGTCATACCCTGGTGTTTATGGGTATTGTAGTTTTTTCATATACTGTGTTTTTATTGGCTGCTGAGCATTTCTAGTAAAGAAATGAGAAAGCATAATCCTCGCCTCCTTGTCCTTAATAGAATTGAAAATTCTTGTCACGAATGTTAGCAAATTTTTTAATTCCCCAACACATCTCTCAGGCTCAAATTCGACTAGAATACGGACACAAAAATCAGATACCTACTAGACAAGGGGCAATGGCCAAATATTACTGGCAAATGAGGGAAGCTGAAGACAACACTCTGGCCCACTTCTGTTGGGAAGAGATAGAAAAACAAGCCAGGCTACAGAATTAAATTTTTACCATCCTAAAAGAATCCCTCCTGGCCTTACAGCTTGAGGAGGTATGGCACACAATCACCACATACTCCGGACTTAAAACTGCAGCGAATAACGCAATTAAACAGGTGTCGTTGCTAAAGGACAAAACTACCTTCGCCAGGAAAAGTCACGCATGGGGAGTGATACAGTCGTATTAGTCGCTGAAGCCCCAAGCGTACTTATCCGAACACTTTTCACAGCACAAAAAGCACTACCTGACACTGCTGCGGCTGGGCTCTTTCCCTACGAAAGACTTAAATCCGAAATGGAAATGTAGCTGGCCGACTAAAGAATGCCACCTCTGCGGACAAGGAGAAGAATCACTGCTACACCTTCTATGCATTTGCCCCTCACTACTAGAAATCAGAAAATCACTGCTCCGTGAGCTACTGAGGAAGGCACAAATAAGGACATGTAGAGGGGCAGTCATGCAATGTCTCGGAGGCTTGTAACTTCAACTATCTTGTAGAGCTATAACTTTCTGGAAAACGGCGGCAAAAGAACTGGACCAAAAAACATACAAACAAACTGTAGCAATCCAGAACTGAACGGCCTGCCTAATTCTCAAATAGCACCGCTATCTCTTATTTTGATTGTTTGTACATTTTTATAATATTTTATTGTATAATCTGATAATTTTTAAATGTAACTATCGACGACTGTTCAAGTACCTGATTGCGTCACATACGTATTTCTTGTATTGTCAAAAATTCCTAACCTAATTTACAATGTACTATGGTGGTTTGTATACCCTTTTATGATTTTTAATGAAACCAAATAAAAGTATTACGACTGACTGACTCTTACGAGCAGGGATCTGATACCCGTAAAGTAAAGCAGAGAATGAAAAATTCGGGGAAAAACTGCAGATGAGATCAACAGTAATTCATCTGCTCAGCCCAGGGAAGAGGACCTCGGGATGTCTCACGCAATCCCAGCATCAATGTCCTTAGGTGGACAAAGAAATTACTCGCAACACACGCTTCATACCTATTGCGCACACACTTGCTCACTTAAAATATAATTCACCTTCAGTGCTGCAGCCCGCTGTTCAAAACTTTTCGGACAGCCAGTGAGAAACTGGAGGAGGGAGGCAGAGCAGAAGCACCCAATGAGCGCGCACGGCCACACCCCTCTCGCCAGAACCCGTGAATCCCGCCCTTTGTGATTACAAGGAGCTCCAACGTTACACAATGGCAGAAAAAGGTGGGCAGAGCTACCACCATATGTAGAGGGTTTTTTAGTTGGCAAATATGTCTGGTCTACAAAGAGGGCAGAGCCACGAGCGCGTAGCTGACAGTGATTGGCATTGGTGTTACAGCCACACACCCGTTTAGAGGGCTGCTTCCCTCTAGAGAGACATACAAAGCATTAAACCGCGCACATTAGATCGGGCATGAGGTAGAAAACGAAATCACGCACACGAGTGCTTTGAAGTCGTGTCTTTTTTCTCGAATAGGTGACTAAAACCCAGTCTAACACCGCCTCCTATTTGTTGTCCCTTGTCAAGCTATAGTTTTGTCGTTATTTTAGAACTTCCGGGTAACGATTAGTCCGATGAACGTTTGGAAGAAGGCGATACGTTTCTGTAAGGTGACCTGCGATTGGAGCATTTGACAACGACTTCAGCCAATCCTAGTGCGCAGCAGACACAATCGGAATGCTGATTGGTTGAAGTCAGAATGTATTATGTGCTAGCGTTACTTTCCCAGTTTGGGCTGAGTAAAGTTTTTCAGGGGGTGTGGAGCGGAGGTGAGAGGAGTAGGCAGGGACAATCTGTCACATGCTGGGTGTCTTTGAAACTGGGACAGTCGATGAAACGCCAGGAGTCGTAGCGTATTCAAACGATTAATTTATTGAAGAATAATTTACAGCAACCGTCCGAAAGCCCAGGTAGTGAAGGTCTGAAGTGCTGCTGCCCAGTCAGGAATCCACAAGGGAATGCTTCGCTCATTCGGATCCGAAAGAAAAGAATGCAATGACACGAGTTTCAAAAGAAAACAAACCATCGTGAATGCATCACAATACAACTTCTGCCTTTTTTTTATTTTTTAAATACAAATGATAATAAAATGAAGAAAGTTAATACAGAATTTAGGGCCATATGTATCAAGTCTTTTTGCCGTTTGCCAACGGGCAGATCGCGCAATAAGACAGACCACACAATTTTGACTTAGCAAAAAAGGTCACTTTATTAGGACAGGTAACCAACAACACACTTATTGAGACAATATACATAATATCAAAATGCTTCCCAACATTTTTGCCACAAACAAGTCCAAAAATACCCCCACCAAAATTTACCATAAAATACCCCATGTACTGCCCAATGGCATCATTTCCTTTTTGACCATTTTGGTTTACCTGTCCAGCTTTTCTTCCACCCGCCCCAGAGGGAAGGATAAGCCCGCTCCAGACTATCCGAACCCTCAAAAAACCGCCTAAAAACACACACATGAAATGAAACAAACTGTCACCTGTCCTATCATGACTTAAAATCAAATTATTATATATATTTTTTTAAATTATTTTTATATACATTAGCAGAAAAAAGGGGATGGGAGGGAGGGTCACAGAAAACAACCGCCTCGTTTCCTCAGCCACTAGTTTCCCGCCCAACCGCCTTCCTAACGTGCGAATTTTCATAAGCCCCGCCCCCCTCCCTAACTACGTATCTCGCTGCGTGGTCTGTACCATCGCGCGAATCGTCCCAGGGGGACACCCGGCTCGCGCCAAGGTCCCCCCGGGTCCCATCGCGCAATAAGACAGACCACACAATTTTGACTTAGCAAAAAAGGTCACTTTATTAGGACAGGTAACCAAGAACACACTTATTGAGACAATATACATAATATCAAAATGCTTCCCAACATTTTTGCCACAAACAAGTCCAAAAATACCCCCACCAAAATTTACCAAAAAATACCCCATGTACTGCCCAATGGCATCATTTCCTTTTTGACCATTTTGATTTACCTGTCCAGCTTTTCTTCCACCCTCCCCCCCGCCCCAGCGGGAAGGATAAGCCCGCTCCAGACTATCCGAACCCTCAAAAAAACGCCACCCAGGAAAACCCAAAGTTTTCCTGGCCCCACCAAAAGAAAATTGCTCAAAATAAACATATTCTACTTCAAACGTTGGTCACACCAAAGATACTCATTCCAAAAACCCGCCAGCAAATCCCTTAATTCCATCATATAATAGGCTTGGCCTATCTGGGATAAATGAACCCCATCCTCCTGAAAAAGATGATGTTCGACACTGGTAATGTTATCATGAGACAAAACCTGAATACCCATTGCATTGCAAAACATTTTCATCGCACGGTTTAGTTTTTTGCGAGCTTTTTCCATGGCCGAATGATTGCGAGCCCCCCTCCACTGTTGTCTATAAATAAATTCGGACCACACCAGAGACGTACCCACCCAGTTATTCTTGATGACTGCTAGATCCAATTGCATTTGCTTCAAGAGCGATAGCCCAGATAAAGATACAAGATCATTCTCACCTAAATGTATTATTAACAAGTCTGGAAAACCTCTTTCAGCTGATAATTCAGATAGCGTAGAAAACAACTTGCTCCACCTCATCCCACCTTTACCCTTCCATAGAACTTCGTGGCCCTTGCTAGGAAGTCCGAGCGACCTGCCGTAGATCTGCCGTTCTGCAAAGACAGCAGACCACTTGACGAAGGAATGACCTATGATCCAAGTACGCATTTTTGAGGAGAAAGAATTGATGGCACGACCTAGGCAGAAAAAGCAAAAATTAGCCTGCATCATAGCAAACGTATATGTTATCACAGTCTGACATAACGAGAACAACATGCAGACTTCCACCTACCAATCTTCTTAATGTCCTCCCAGTCCCAGCCCAATTTAGCCGCTTCCGTAGCTGCCCCGATCCTAAATGAGTGAGTCCCAAAAAGTAAGGGGTCCTTCCCAATCCTCTTCAAGGATTTGCGTAAAACAACCAATAAATGAGCATCAGTAATTTTTGTCCCATCTTGATGCAAAAATATGGGCCCATGTATGAAATCAGGGGAACCTACAAATGAATCCCATTCCCCAATAGGACAACATCCTTGAACACCACTACCACTCAACTTAATCCAAACACCTTTGCCCAATTGATCAGTTTTAGACTTCTTCAAAAATAACCTGATTGATACCCCTCGTTGAAAATCAATTTCACTGAACCGAATCCCCATTTGACCTCGCAACCCCAATAATTCTGAAACTCGAAAGGCACCAAAAAACAACCAAATCATGCATAGACGAAAACGCGAAAGGTCATAACAACAAAAAGGCAATTGAACTAGTAACTGCTGTAAAAGCCCAAAAGTAATAGGTTCTCGTAAGGGCCCGGACTTTATTCGCTCCCTGCTCAAACCTTTTAGCATCCGACGCAACAAAACATCCCCAACTATATCTTGACCCCACCATAACTGCCCATAAAAAGAAATCCCAGCCAATTTGCCAGAAATGGTTGTGTGTGATAAACCTTTATTGATTAAATATAGAACAAACTGTAACATACAGAAATTGGAATCCACTAAAGGGCGTTCAAAACAGTGTAATCTCGTAAAAGTTAAAAATTCAGACCAAGCCTGTTGATAACTGCGTCTAGTAGCAGGGGCTATAGATTTCTTGACCAAATCGATGATCCTCATTCCCCCAGCACCCAGATGTCTTGCGGGATTGGAGTTTTGTAGGTGTCCGCACCAGGCGCCAAGTTGCGGAATTTCTGCCAATTAGAACGAGACAAGGCGTCTGCAATTGAGTTATTGACACCTGGAATGTGCCTTGCTCGAAAAACAATATTGCATTTTAGACTGTGTAACATGAAAAAACGCAAAAGCCTCAAAACCCGCAGATCTTTGGCCTTCTGATTATTTATGAGCTGAACCACAGCCATGATATCAATGTGGAATATTACACACCAGTTACTGAATTCCACACCCCAAACCATCATAGCCACAATTAGTGGAAACAACTCAAGGAAAGCAATACTGCGCCCTTGTGATAACCAATGGCGTGGCCATGTCTCTGCACACCAACGACCCTCCCAAAAAAGTCCAAAACCATGTGCCCCAGAGGCATCCGAAAAAATCTGTATCTGCTAAATAGTATTGTCTCCAAGAAAATATAAAGAAACGCAATTGAAATCTGACAAAAAGGTTAGCCACACCAGAAGATCTTCCTTGATGGCTTTTGTAAGACGAATTCTGTGGTGGGAAAGGTAAGCTCTAGACATCGCAAAACCCAACCTCCTGCAAAAAGTCCTACCGGCCCTAACAACATGACAAGCAAAATTCAGGTAGCCCAAGAGCCGTTGGACTTGCAGAAGCTCAATCTTATCCTTGCCAAGAACCTCCAACAGAAAGGACCTGATCTCTTCTACCTTTACACCAGTATAGGACACTGTGGGCTTTTAATATTACTACCTACTTTTTAGTCCCCAACACTGGGATCTCTCTCTCATTGTCATTATTGCCCACATTCACCTTCCGCCCATAGCAATTGCAGCTAACGTACCTTCTTACTATTGTGGTATGCGAGAGATGCCTCTAGTGTTTAAAACATTTATTTTCTTTCACTATCAAGATTGCCCGCATTCACCACCCGTATATAATGATTACAGTCACCGTACCCTCTTACGATGGTGGTACGCGAGGGATGCTTCTAGTGTTTAAACCTCTAATTTGTAACTTTGCAAAAAGGAGTGGATATGCCTATGTTGTTTACACAGGAAATACTATTCCGAAGACTCACATCGGGTCCTCACTTCCGGTTGACAAAATCCTTTGACTCGATCAGGTCTAGTCTTCCGTCTATCCCTGAACCGGAAGTTTTTGTAGTACACCAGGTGCAGCGATTTTTCCCGTAATTCAACAATGGCTGGCTTTACTTAAATTGGGCACTTTAGGCGTTTCTCCACATATCGATGGAACCTCGGGATGGATGCACATTAAGCGATTGGCTGTTTAAGGATACGTGAGTACGGCTTAGCCGCTTGAGGATACCGAACATGGCATTTCTCAAAGAGTATTCAGTAGATAACAGCCTTTTCTTCTTTTCCATTCTTTTTTCCAGCATTGAGGCTCCTTATTGTTTTTTTCATATCCGTCCTAAGGTTCATGAGGCAATACCTCACGTACACTTAAGTATGTATTCAATACACCACTGGGTCTATCTCAGAGTATACTCCACGCATTTTATAGAGTGTGTGTTTTCTGTTTTCTGTCTGTAGTGTCTTGTATGTCTCTATTTTCTTGCAGGTCACCGCACTTTCTTCTGCAACAATTAAGAGTTATGGCTAAAACTATCACGTTTTTGTCACGTTTGTGGCACATTCCTTGTGTTTGCAGGTATAATGATTATATTTCCTGGGCAACTAAACGAGTTCTTTTTTAATTTATTTTTTTCCCCTACAGAACATATACGCAGACCATTAGGTACTGTACATTTTCGCATGATTAATTGCATTTTCTCACTTATGTTTATAGTATTTTCATAAGTACATCCTTTTTCACATAGGAGGGATCTCAGCTCTGTCCTGATGAAGATGCTTTGCATCGAAACATGTTGACAACATACTAGGAGTAAACTGCACATTGAGTAGGAAGTCTCCGCATCACCTTTTTACTAGTACCAGCCCCCTTTGACTTATTAAAGTTCTTTTGTCCTAAGGGGCCAGGTCCTTTTTAATCTCACATTCACATTTACCCCAGACCCTCCCATTGCACTACACATAGCACTTTATCATCAGTGCTCCCACGCATTCCTAGGTCGTAGCACGCCCCGTCCTGCAGCGGGGCGGGAAGACCCCTATGTTGAAGCATGACACCATGGGTCATTCTTGGTGTGTGAGGGGTATTTAAACAACTTTGTGTGTGTCCAACCATTGTGGGACACCTACACTCATTTATCCCCTTTTCTTTGAACCCAGGTTTTTTGAATTTCCATTTGTTCCCTAAAGAGATGGATCCTTATGTTTAATAATTAATTGGGGTATGAGCCCTTTGACATAAGTTGAGGGAATCCCCCGCCACCCCTTGGAAAACTCCCTGAACCCCCTTGTGGCTATTTAGCGAAGCAGTGGGTGATGGCATGTCTACCGCCACATTGAGAGAACTCGTGCTTAAACCTACAGAATTGCCTGATGCATGAGCCCCGATTAAAATTCCAGCAGGCACCTGGCGTCGGCAAGTGTCCCCTACCTGCAACCCCCGCCCCAACTGGAGCGGGGCGAGGCAGAAGGTGCCGATATATAATCGGCAGACCACTTGCAGTATGCATCGACGCAAGCGGTTGAGCAGAGGACATCCACTGCAACCAAAGCTCTTGATCTACCTCACCCCACGGTTTATCTTTAAACATACTGATCCTAGCTCTAAATTCTTCATCGTAATTAAGCCATGCATAGCCCCCAAATTGCAAGTGTGCCTTACGAATGGTGTCCATATATTTAAACAATGAAATAGCCCTGTCCGGATACCTCTCTCAATACACGCTAGCATATATCAAAAAGGCCGCAGTCCAATTTTCTATAGACTTTGGGACCCTGGGCCGACTAGAAAGCTCCCATTCCTCTTCCTTGGACCCTTCTCTGGCTTGGATGTCCCTATGAAGGAGTTTAAAAACGTCGACAAATTCATGCAGCCAAATCTTGTTCTTGGTGGTAACTGACAGATGTATACCTAATGGCATGGCAAGACCCATATAAGGAAGCTTCTGCTGAGTCTTAGCAGTAACCTTCACCTGTCCTGAACCAGTCGGACCAACCTCAGCAACCCCACTACCCAAAAAAGACAATTTGCTGGATCTATCCGCATTACCAGAAATAGCGGTTCGAAAAACCTTGTCCCTTGTATGCCCACCAAAACCAACACCCAACACATTAGACGCATTTGACTCGTCCACCCCCACCGAGCCCGGCGTAAGTTTGCCTACCAAAGGTTGTGGCCAAGCAGCCCACCACTGAGGCTTACCTGACGTTAGTTGTGCAGCACGCTTCTGGAATTCCTGAGGATCATCACGACGCCGATAATCGCGACGCCGCTCTTGATCCGACGTGAAATCCGCACTTGACTTCTGTAAGACACTAGAAGAATTGATTGCCCCCGCACCCTTTGGAGGCACAAAGGAACATGTTCGGAACAAAAACCATTACCCTCAAGATCCTTTTCTTGAATCCCATCTTCAGTACCATCCTCATAACCAAGACCTGGAATACCATGCACCTCTGAAAATTCCAATACATCCTTGCTTGTACTTGGCATTTCGCCATCACCCGCCCCACCATCGTAAAACTCCCAATTGGTCACAGGCCTCCGATTAGAGAGCCCGGCCGCTAGACCAAGATCCGCACCTGATCCGCTTAATGAAGATGACCCGTTACCAAAAGCTGAAACCTGCTTCTGAAATGCTTTACAAGGAAAAACTTGAGCTGCCTGCTGGCCTGTATAGCTTACCGCCTCCTCGCCGCTAGTGCCAGAATGCGATAACTTACCATGACCAGAGACATGATTAGAACCATCCACCTCCGACGAGTCAGGAACAGCATTCTCAACCAAAACCCATTGACCACGTTGAGGACCAAACGGAGAATCAAAATCCACCTGCGGGTGACAAGGAGGGGGGCGAGATGCCGGGAAAATGGAGACAATGTCTGAAGGGTTAATAACAGTATCTTCTTGCAAAGGCCCAGCGTCTTCTAATGACCTCTGTTCAACTACAGCCATGGCCTCTGAAACATCCTCACCCAAAGGGAAACAAGAAGGAGTAACCTGCCCCAAGCCAACTGTTGATGTATGAGCGAAACCACCTTTAGCCCCAGGTGGGCCTCTAGGTAAAGGGGACACCCCAGAAACTGATAACCGCTTACCAAAATAAGCTCCCTTCACTAGGCGCTCCCCATAAGCCTCAGCAGGGATAGAAAAAGAAGACCTTTCTTGTAAAACTTCCTCTTCCCCCCCACTATCGCTCGGATAGTCCACCAAAGCTGCAGAGCGTCCAAATGGTAAAACAGGGGGAGCAATGTCAATATTATACCCAGAAATGTTACCGGGTCTGTTCAAGCAGTACTCTGTGTCCATCAAAGAAGACCGTTTTGCAGGAGAAGGGGACTCAATAAATATAATATCGGCACCCTCACTAGACATTCCCCTCCCCTTCCCACCTATACCTCTGAGTGATGATGTAGGCAGGCTTCTTGAAACAGCGCCACCCCTGGCGCTGACGCGACGACGAGCTCGTCCCACACGACTCACTGAGACCGCCCCCGACTTTCTCACCGTGACTGATGGTGCAGAGGCGCAGCGCGCTGTCAGGAGCCGGGAATGGGCGCTCCGACGAGCAGACCTGCTGCGTTGTTCCTTATTCGAAAAAGGAGCGAGTTCACCGCTGGTGGCAATCTCCTGGACACGCCCCTTGACAGGAAGACAAGCCGCCACAGCGTTGCTCACACCCTTCGCCGCCACTCTATTCGGGCGCCTCACAGCTGATGACATTAAGGCGGGAACACCGGAAGCCAGTAAGTCCGCACGGCCTGCCTCATACAGAACACGGAGCGCATTCTGGACAGCTGGGATGTCAGCCATGACAAACTTTTCCAGTGAAAAACAGACTAAATAACTCAAATGAGGCAAAACGTCACAAAAAACAACCGCCTCGTTTCCTCAGCCACTAGTTTCCCGCCCAACCGCCTTCCTAATGTGCGAACTTTCATAAGCCCCGCCCCCTACCTAACTACGTATCTCGCTGCGTGGTCTGTACCATCGCACGAATCGTCCCAGGGGGACACCCGGCTCGCGCCAAGGTCCCCCCGGGTCCCATTCTCCGAATCGGCCCGTTTGCGAATTGGAAAAAGCCTTTTGGGATGTATCATCCCAAAAGGCCATCGCAAAATAGAGAATTGCAAAATTTACGATTCTCTATTTTGCGAATGCATTTAAGGAATTGATTCCTTAAATGCAATTCTGGAAGCACCAGAAATTTGCTATTTGGCCTTAAGGAATTGCAAATTACCACCAACTTCAAGTTTGTGGTAATTTGCGATTTTCTTTCAAAAAGCACGTTTAGATTTTTTTAAAGTGCCCTTAGGGCATGTATGTGTGCCAAAATGTGCACACATGCATATTTCAGGGGTGCAACAGGGTGTCCTTTTGGCAACCTTGAAATTGCATTCTCAATTTGCGATTCTCTAATTGGTAATCGCATATTGAAAATGTCTTCCCATTCATTCCTATGGGCCTCCTAGCCCATAGGAATGAATGGGAAGGTATTCCTTATTTGTGAATCTCAATTTGCGATTCACAAATACAGTATATGTAGGATTCGCAACATTTGTAGCAAATCCTACATACATTGCATCTTGCGATTCCCTAATTGCGATTCGCAAAAAATCGCAATTTGAGAATCGCAAAACTCTTTTTTGATACATAGGGCCCTTAATCTTTGAACGTACCAGGCAAAACAGTGTTACACTTGAAGATAGGTTCTAAAGTAGATACATTAGCACCACAATCATTATACATGTCATTTCATTAGTTAGACACCTTTACACTGGGTTCAAAGTCCGAAGAAGTAGAACATTTTGTTTCCACATCTGAGTTTTATCACTGATATAGCATGACATTTCATTAGGAAATTGTGTTTGCAGCAAATCAGTATTAGTATAATTTTTTTTGCCATCAGAGTTCAAATCCCAAGCAATATAATCAGTTACTTTCCTATTGTGTACTCCCATTTTGCATACAGGCCAACATTTTAGACCACAAAAGTGGGAGAATTTGGAAAAAAACAGGAGAATGTGTTTTCCCCATTTACTTCTATGGAAGCAGGGGCGATTTCAGGCTGGAGACAGCTAAAATAAAGCCATTTCTGGCTGCCAAAAACCGGGAGTCTCCCGTCTGAATCGGGTCTGTTGGCATGTATGATTTTGTTCTCAATCAACTCCTTTGGAAAAGGTTTAATACTGAATTCTACTAACTAAACTGTAGTGCAAGTAACCCTCACAACTGGCACAGATTCAGAAAAATGTTTCTCTCCGTTGCAAACTTTCCTAGGTTTCTTCACTAAAACCCAGTCGCCAACATTTATTTGCCTGATTTCCTCTTGATGCAGTGGAAGCAGTGGAGGTCCTTTATTACCATATGTCCAAAACCAACCTTTATAATACTCTAATAACAGGCCCATAAGTCATTGTCATTCCTTGTAACAATATCAAAGGTCCTCCAATGGATCTTTGATATAGCTAAAAGGCACTAAGGGGCTCATTACTGTGGCGGAATGAGCGCCGGGCCGGCGGTGGCGATTGTTCCGCCATCGTAATGAGAATTACCCACCACCATATTAGGTGGGTATCGCAACGGACGCAAAGTCCGTCCGCCACTTTTCTGCCGGTGGCAATCGTTACTATTGCCTGCCGGGCGGAGCTAGGCCACTAATATGGTGGGTGTGGTAGAGGCCTTTCCATGGCGGGAAAGGATGGCGGGTATTGGCTTTGGGGGCCCGTTGCAGGTGCCCTCAGTGGGGGGTGGGGTGCACTGGGGGGTACCATACACCCTGCAGTTCCCTGCACCAAGTGGCAGGCACCGCGTGGTGCCTGCCACGTGGTGCAGGGAAATGCTGTTTTACCATTGCGGACGGTGCTGCAGCCATCAGTACTGTCCGCAATGGTAAAAGGCCAGGACGCGCTCACAAGTAAAAAGTTTCTCTTCTATTCCTCACCAAGCCTTTCTATTGGTCAGTAACATACGGGGAGGTAAATCTCATGACGGTGACTTTACAAATTTCTCTAAACATCTTTTGTCTAAAAGTTATACAACTTCCTAGGGAGGAAGAGGAAAAACTACAGTTTCAATTATACAGAGTTTTGCAAATGTATCTTTCTAAGGCTCCTACAACCCTCGCCTAGACAGGAAAGAACTATACAGTTTTCTACATTCTAAGGAAGTATTAATTACTTTTTCTTCAAGGGCAGAAAGCACAGGAGCACGGTAGCACATCCCCATACAAACATTTTCTGAGGCCTACATTATTTTAGCAAAAAGAGAGGATAATAATTCCTAAGGCCTACATAACTTTAACAAAGAAATAAGCTCTTTCTCGTGTTTGCAGTTGTTTAATCCTGCAGTTCAGAAAGCATAAAAACATTTTCAATTAGACAGACAGGATAATTACTATTTCTTTCTCATTAATTATTAATTATTTTTTTTATACTGAGTTCACTATTTATAATATTTCTGCTAACAAATACATGCACATTTTGCACATTCTTCTATCGTATCTTCTAATAATTTTAAGCTTAGTATTTTGTTTTTCACACACATCAGCAATTTATTTTAAAGCGCACATATGGGTGTATTTTCTTCGAGTAGATTTTATTTACAAAAATAGTGCTCCATCAGGCCCCCATCTGATGTTATCCCAAACCATCATAACAACCCATATCAGATTACTATCTGATACATTTTCAGAATGCAGTAGTCTCTGCATATGTTTCAATCCAACACCTTCTACATCTTTCCAGGCATCATAGTACATACCCCTTCGATTTTCAATTTCAATTTCCTCTCTTTTCCTTTCCCTACGTTTCTCCACTTGAGGCTTACATTTTCAGCACTTATAAAGCAAAATTATCATTAGTATGCCAGCAATAACAGCAAATATTGGTGTTAATATCCTCCCTAATAAGCTGCTCATTATTCTTAGTAATATTAACAACATTAATAAACATAAAATGTGGTACTACGAATGTTAATACCAACCATATTAACATTGTTAATGTAACACATGCAAGATAAACATTAAGACATCTTCGCCTAAACATTCTTTGATTCCGCTTACCAGTCTCGGGTTCAGTCATTTTGAAAAATCTAAAAATCAAAAATGTAATCAAAAATATTATCAAAAATTAATAAACTAAATTTTGCTAAATTAGTTTCAAGTTGTGCACTTCACACTTATTAGACCTAATCTCTGAGCCTTGAGCTCTTCTCCACTTCTGGCTTTCTTTCTTCTGCTTCAAAATACTTTTTGAATTTTCCAGGATTCATTTATTTTCATAAATCTCCTCTCTCTTTTTGAGCACCCTTTTCAACACAGCAGTTCGTTTATGCTGGCTCAAACGAATCGTTCCTTTTCGCACAGAATTTTAGAAATTCTTTTTCCCAGTCGTTAGTTGACACCATGACAGTTGGTGAAGCAACCACATATGTCCACTCTGGGGCTGTATGCTTCTTATTTGGCACCTTTATTCTTTTTGTTCTTCGTACTGGATTCTCTACTTCTTTTGTTCACTTTGTTCAGACTGACCCAACACTTCAAACACTGTCTGGAATGTTTGCATTAACAGTGTATTTCAACTTCTTTACTCCTTTGGGCCATTTATCTTCTGTATTTGCTCTTTTTCCATTTTCATTTTCAACATCTGTCATTATATTTTCTTCTGATGATTCCCTCTTTCTTTTTTCTTTATTGACTGTAGGGATTACTCTATTCTCGGCATTGACAATGACACTGCTATACTCATTAGTCCCAGTAACTTGTGCCCACTCTACTTGATTTTCAACTCGCTCTTGAACATCTCTTTGTTCACGTCTTCTTCAGCAAGTTCTTCACTTTCAAGTGGACCTGGGACTCTTCTGGTGTGACTTGCATGAATCCAGTTTGGCAACCACCACACTTAATAGCTGTTGTTGTCACCACTATTATTTAATAGGGACCATGCCAACGAGGTTCTAAACAAGACTTCCTCACATGTTTTTTCACTAGAACCCACTCGCCAGGACACAGATCATGTCCCTCTTCTTGCTGTCTTGTTGTTGCAACTTCTTCAACCTGGTGAGACAGAACATACCACTCCAGCCAATCCTTTGCAATAATCCAGTACTAAATCATCAGTAAAGTTCATTAGTTGATTTTCTGGGACTGGCGGCTGTCTCACAGCCCTGCCAATCACTATCTCATGTGGGGATAGCCCAGTTCTTCTGTCTTGAATACTTCTCAAGCTCATTAACACCAATGGCAATGCATCAGGCTATTTCAGTGTTGTGGACTCGCATACTTTTGCCAATCTAGATTTTATTGTGCCATTCATCTGCTCTATAACACATTAAGCCTCAGGTCGATAGGCACAGTGCTGTTTTTGTTCAATTTGTAATGCTGTACAATTCATCCGAATTATTTCATTATTAAAATGTGTTCCTCTATCCGATTCTAAAGAGACTGGAAAATCGAATCTAGGAATAATCTCTTTAAGTATCAATTTAGTAACTGTTGGACAGTCATTACGTCTTGTTGGATATGCCTTAACCGAACGAGAAAACAGACAAACAAGAACATATTTTAATGCTTGACACGGAGGCATCTCAATAAAATCAATCTGCATGTGGGTAAATGGACCTGCTGCTTTCCCAATTCATCCCATACTGACTACTGTTTTTCTCTCTGCATTTTGTTGCTGACAGACGATGCATCTTTGACAGAGACTTTCTGTTATAACCCTGAACTTAGGGTTAAACCACACATGATGGAATTATCTAATCATGGCATCTCTACCTATGTGTGTTGAACCGTGATAAACTCTTGCCATCTGCAAGAGCAGACTGTCTGGCATCACTGGTCTCCCATCTGTATACACCCACACATTATCATCTGACCTGCGTGTTTAACCTGATCTGATCCACCCTTCTTTCTCTGAATCACTTGCTTCTTCCTGAAGATCCCTCACTTCATCGCAAGTTTCAATAGATGTGAACATTAACCTGCATTCTGTTTCTTCAATTTGTTCATTCTCTTGTTGTTCCACATTAATTGAATATGAATTTAGAGCACAAAATCTTGCAATTTCATCCACATAGCAGTTACCCAGTGTGATATACTGACAATCAGATCTATTCGCAGAGCTCTTCACAACCCTAATTTGTTCTGATAATTGTAGTGCCATCAGTAGATCCTTTACACGCTTTCTGTTTCGGATTGGTGAACCCGAAGAGGTTAAGTATCCACGCTGAGACCACAACTGCCCAAAGTCATATAAGACCCCAAAGCCGTGTTGACTATCAGTGAAAATTGTCACCTTCATTTGTCTTGAAATGGTACATGCTTTTGTGAGAGCTTTTCACTTTGCCACTTGTGCAGAACTCACTTCTTTCAACCATGATGCTTCAATTACATTTGCCACTGTGCAAATTGCATGTGCAGATCGTAAACATGCTTCTGAATCGCTCAAATATGACCCATCTACAAACAGCATAACATCAGATACAGGCAGCTGGGTATCTTTAATATCAGGTCTTGGCTTCGTACACAACTCAGTCACATCCAAACAATCATGGTCAGCTTCATCCAGAACTTCTTCACAATCTGGAGTTGGTAAAGTAGCTGGATTCAAATTCGTACATCTTGCCACTGTCACATTTCCCGCACCCAATATTATTTGCTCTTATGTTAAGCGACTGCTTGTAAGGTGCTGTGTGCGAGTTCACGTTTACAAAATCTCAACTGCATGTGGCACATACACTCTCAGAGGGTGTCCCATTACAATTGACTCACTCTGTTCAAGACTCACACATGTAGCAGCAACTGCTTTCAGACATCCTGCCAATGCTGCAGCGACTGGGCAGAAAAATATGTCACTGGCCTTCATGCTGTTCCATGTGTTTGCGTTAGAACTGAAAAGGCACAACCTTGACGTTCATTGAAAAATACCGCAAATTGCTTTTCAAAGTCTGGCATCCCTAATGCTGGTGCTCAACAAAAACTGTCTCGCAACTCTAGGAATGTTCTCCTACACTCTTCATCACGATGTATTGGATCTCTCACATCTTTGTGTGTCAATCTCTGTAACGGCTTGGCGATCAGTGAAAATTTCATAATCCATTGTTTACAATATCCAACCATTCCCAAAAACATTCGAACTTCTTTCTGAGTTTTTAGCGGATTCATTTGCATAATAGCATTGATCCGATCCTGAAAAATGTTCCAAATTTCCTTTTCAATAGATGTGACAGAGATAAAGGACCTCTTTTTTTACAAAACTGTAATTTTGCCGGTGACACTTTATACCCACCCACTGCCAATTGCTTCAGTAGAGCAATTGTATCTGTCACACAGCCTTCCTTTGTTTTCGATGCCACCAACAGGTCATCAATATACTGGACTAGAACTGAGTCTTTAGGCATTACCAATGATTTCCAAAAAATGTTCAATATCTGATTGAAAATTGAGGGGCTCTCTGTATACCCTGGAGGAACTCGGCACCATGCCAAAACACGGTTTCCGAACAGGATTGCAAATAAATATTGACTATCCATATGCAAAGGTATCGAGAAAAATGCTTGACACAAATCGATCACTGTAAACCATTCTGTGTCACATGGGATTTGATATAGGATCACTGCTGGATTTGGTACAATTGGACAACAAGGTATAACCATCTGGTTTACATTTCTCAGGTCCTGTGCAATCCTATATTTTCCATTCGGCTTGCGAATTCACATTATAGGTGAATTACATGGGCTTCCTAGGATTTCTCTCAAAATTCCCTGCTCAATCAACATTTCTATTACAGGTGGGGTGCGCCCTCACCACCTTCCTTGGGAGAATGGAAATGTGACCTTGATTGGTGCCAACGGGCTGAAGAAACAGTATATAAAAGCAGGGGGTGCATCAAAAAGTAGGAGAAAATATGGTCACGTGGCATAAGTATAGAGTGGGGCTGGGAGTGGAGGACTGGCAACCAGAGAGGCATGGTTAAGAGAAGGTGGGGCCTTGTTTACTGAAATGATTTAATTGCTGATTGTATGTATGAACTGCCATGGGTTGGGTCTTCTGAAACGAATATGACCAGTGTCCTTGTATCGCCTGGGAGTCAAATGTGGTAATGTTGAGACGTCAATCGTGTACAAATACTGTAACTATTGATATGTATAGTCAATTGAGCAAAAGTTAATAAAAAGACTTAAAAAAACATTTCTATTACAGGTGTTACTCCTGCAATTGTTTTAGGACTCATTTTATACTGTGGTGTTCTTGGAAATTCTACATTCAGTTTTACTGTAATCTGAATTGGAGCAACTCCTTTCATCAATCCAATGTCTTTCCCTGAAAAATCCCACACATCCGTCAACACCGTAGTTCTCAATTCAACTGGCAAATCATTCGCTGTAAGCAATGGATACAATTCATTCACTTCTGTTCCCTGCCTCGACAACTTGAATATGATGTCTTCATCCTTTGTGTGAAATTCTATTCCATCTGGGTTACAATAGATGGAACAGTTCATTTTACACAAGTCCCGTCCTAACAAAATAACCGGACTGGAGCCACACACAAAAAATTTGTACAATTATTCCAAATTTCCAATTTGAACTTTCATTGGTTTAGTTATTGGTGTTTTAATTAGTTTATTCGACAGTCCTACAACTTGGATATTTTCTCCCAAGAGGGGTAGTTTTGGGATTTCCACAGTTCTCACAGTGGAACGGGTAGTACCAGTATCTACGAGGAAAGTAATAGAATTACCATCAACCTCGCCCTCCACGTATGGACCTGACTGATCTACCTCTAGAGATGCGCCAAGAACGCACTCTTCCTCCCCCCTCAAGCACCGTCATTGTGACGAATCCGAATCATTCTCTTCCGTTTGTAGTATATATTGTGAAACCACTTGCACATTTGAACCTGCTTGATCATTAGTACAGAAACAAGTATTCACATTTTGTCTTTGCATTTGACCATTCACATTTTCATTTGGCATTGGAGCTTGCGGTATTTGTAAACCCTGTCCCTTATTATTTGTCACCTGTACTTGTTGATTTTTATTTTGCATCTGATTCATTTTGACCTGATAACCCTGATTCTGCATCTGAATTTGATTTGAATCACGTTCCCACTTCTCCATTATTCAACAACATCCTACACTTGCATCGCCAATGTCCAAATTTACCACAACCATGACCAGGAAATTTCTTTTTCAAATCTTCTTTGTCTCTGAAATTACCCCTATCTTTTCCTTGACCCATTGGAATCATTTGCGCCACTGTATAGCTATTTGAAACTACACCTTTCATACCAGTAGTAGTATGACCATTACTCTGATAGTCATCTGTTAAATCTGTGCCTAAATATCCTTCTTTCTTTGCTGCCTTCATTTGTGCTAACATCAATTTCTCTTTCAACTTTTTATGTCTCATTTCCATGTCATCTCCACAAAATTTCACATAACGAAGTATTTAATCAATTGTCTTACTCTGCCAACATATTAAATGTTGCTGAATCATAGCACTTATTTCTGCTCTCAATCCATACAAAAATCTATATACAAAATGTCCCATGTCCTTTGCTGTGATGTTTTCTATATCACTGAATTGTTTAAATACCTGTAGAAGTCTCTCATATTATGCACGCACTGATTATTTCTATTCCTGAGTCGTACTGTAAATTTTCACCCAATCTGTTTCTTTTGGAGAAATGTTCTCCCTTTCAGATATGTAATGACCTACCTGATTATATTTTTTCATAACTTCTTCAGAAGGAGCTCCAATTTTAGGATCTCTTGGATACTCTTTTTCCGGCCGATCCACAGCAATTTTACACTCAGCCCATAAGTCTTCTGGAGCCACAATATCAAAAAGACCATCCAAATCAACCCACAGAACTTTTGACATTTTCACAAATCTTTCTACCTGTCTATACCATTCAACAGGCTTTTCTCTCAATTTTGGGAAATCATTTGTAAATGACAGTATATCTTGTCTTGACCACGGTACATGAACAAGACCGCCTCCTGGTACTTCTCTCATCGGATATGCCATTACAACTTCAACTGATTCTGCCTCCTTCTCTGCAACTCTCAAAGGATACAATGGTAAAGCAACATTTGCTTTATTATTTTCATCTTCCTTCTTTTTAGCCCATCTTCCTTTCCATCTGTCCAATTCTCCCCAACGTCTCAAAGTAGTAATCAACTCTTTAATTTGCAATCATCTCCCTGAAACATTCAGATTTTCCAAATCTTTGTCAGTAAAATCCAATCTATAGGTCTTTTGTAATGTTTTAGACTTTTCAATATCTACACCACACATCTGTGCAACTTCCGCAAAAGTCTCATGTAAACTCCTCGCTTTTTGTGTAATAGATTTACACAAAAATAATAATTAATCTTCCTTATATTTGCTCAACCTTTTTGGGCTAATCGTACCTGCAATTATTTCCTCCAAATCTCCCTTTAGTCTACTCACATCTATGTAATCAACTTTGCTTTGACTACTACATCCAGGAGCTATTTCTCTAATCCATTTATTGAATTCTTCAATCCAGCGATAGACCTAATGATCTTTGTGCATCTTCACCTGACTCACTTCTCACTCTACTAGGTGTTTGTGTATTTATTCTCCTCTCAGCTTGAATTATTCTCTTGGGATCAAGATATACCACTAATTTTGGTGTTGCATTTTTCCTTGAAAAATCAACCAATTGTCCCTCTTGTTCTGTGACTATACTCACATTCGTACTACTATTTCCATTGCTTCTGTCATTATTTCTGTTTCTCTATGAATCATATAAGGAAGTTCATTACGCCTCTCTGGAGCTGTTAAAGCATGCACTCGAGAAATCCCTTGTCCATCATTGTGTAATGAAACTATTGGACCAATTGTCACTGGTACTGACAAAACATCCAGATTTTTAATCTTTTCCATTCTAACAACTAACTCTTCTCTATTCACATTTTGAACTTGTCTCACCTCATTATTCATTCTATTCATTGGCTGCTCTTCAATTTGAATTAAAGGAGCTCTTGGTGAAACACTCAAAACATTTGTGTTTGTATTAATCTGCTCTTCCTGATATGGTGGAGGGCTATTCAATATTAATTCATTCAGGAAATCTTCATCAAGCTCGTCTGTATTGTCCATTAAGTCTACACTTTTCTCTTGTGATTCTGTATTTTTCTTTTTCTCTTTGGATTTTCCCCCTTCACTTGCTTTGACTTCTCTAACTGGGAACATTTTGTACCTTCAACAACATCTCTTCTCCACATTTTCTTATGAGCATCCCATTTTGCTTCAGAATATCTACTCACTGTATTCTTAAACCTATTCTGGCATCTATCGCTTTCTCTCTTGTATGCTTCGTAATCCCAGTCTTTCAGAGCTTCGTACTGCATAGGTCTTGGATTTAGACTCAAATTATCCATTCGTCTCCCAAAAGTGTAAAAAAAATTGTATTAAAGGTGCCATTCTATGGAAAAGCACAATTACCATCATTTTCGGTATACTTCATCCAATTTTCTAATCATGTACAAGTATGATAACCCCTTTCTAACACCATGAATGCTGCAGGCGTTCCGTCAGGAGCCATCGGTATTCCTTCTCTGAGTGGTATTGGCTGATCTTTACTAAATAAAGTTTTCAACAATTTTATTATCTTCATGATTCTTTACTAACTATAAGTAAATATCAGTATATAAATTCTAGTCTAGGTAAATCATGTAATTTCTCTTCCGTATTATGTTCTCAACTTCCAATCAAAATTATTTACGCTGTCCAATCTCAGCGCGACTCACACTAAGTAACCTATAGCAGCGCGGTACCTCAGTGACATTTTTCTCATTAACTGACCAATACCAGCGCGGCTCACTGTTACGTCAGTTTCACTCCTGCTGACCCTCCCTTTACAAAATCAACGTCAGCGTCTTTAACAAACAAAACAAACTACATAAACAGAGCTTGTCTGCTCCACTAAAAGAAATTCAAAAGTATTTTCATGTATTCTAAGAAAAACTACAGTCCAGCACAATTTCGACCAGCGCGATTATGCACTCTTCTAAGTGGAAAATTCTTGGGACTTCCCCAGTTGCGCTTCTGAAGTGATCCAAACAAACCTCCACTACTTCATTCAACATCGTTCCCTGTGCAGTAACTTTCAGTTCGACGACTGCCTAGTACCGTATCAACAGCAGACAACGCACATAAAGCTTAGTGTATGCCACACTAAGACAGCCCTTAGGCTTATCCCGGGTGTCTTGGGCCTACTGTGGACTCGCTAACTTCTTTCCGTTAAGATTCAACAAACCTCAACGTGACATAAAGGTAGTAACTCAACATATAACTTTAAACCATACATTTTGTCCAGTCCAAAAATCTCCTTTTTCATCACCTCATATTTTAGTCTAAACTAACCATCCTCTGCTACCAAAAACGGATGCAGCAAAAGCGGTGGGGGTCCTTTATTACCATATGTGCCACACCAACCACTGCAATACTAGTGGAAACTCTAGAGATGCGCCAAGAACGCACTCTTCCTCCCCCTCAAGCACCGTCATTGTGACAAATCCGAATCATTCTCTTCCGTTTGTAGTATATATTGTGAAACCACTTGCACATTTGAACCTGCTTGACCATTAGTACAGAAACAAGTATTCACATTTTGTCTTTGCATTTGACCATTCACATTTTCATTTGGCATTGGAGCTTGCGGTATTTGTAAACCCTGTCCCTTATTATTTGTCACCTGTACTTGTTGATTTTTATTTTGCATCTGATTCATTTTGACCTGATAACCCTGATTTTGCATCTGAATTTGATTTGAATCACGTTCCCACTTCTCCATTATTCAACAACATCCTACACTTGCATCGCCAATGTCCAAATTTACCGCAACCATGACCAGGAAATTTCTTTTTCAAATCTTCTTTGTCTCTGAAATTACCCCTACCTTTTCCTTGACCCATTGGAATCATTTGCGCCACTGTATAGCTATTTGAAACTACACCTTTCATACCAGTAGTAGTATGACCATTACTCTGATAGTCATCTGTTAAATCTGTGTCTAAATATCCTTCTTTCTTTGCTGCCTTCATTTGTGCTAACATCAATTTCTCTTTCAACTTTTTATGTCTCATTTCCATGTCATCTCCACAAAATTTTGCATAACGAAGTATTTAATCAATTGTCTTACTCTGCCAACATATTAAATGTTGCTGAATCATAGCACTTATTTCTGCTCTCAATCCATACAAAAATCTATATACAAAATGTCCCATGTCCTTTGCTGTGATGTTTTCTATATCACCGAATTGTTTAAATACCTGTAGAAGTCTCTCATATTATGCACGCACTGATTATTTCTATTCCTGAGTCGTTCTGTAAATTTTCACCCAATCTGTTTCTTTTGGAGAAATGTTCTCCCTTTCAGATATGTAATGACCTACCTGATTATATTTTTTCATAACTTCTTCAGAAGGAGCTCCAATTTTAGGATCTCTTGGATACTCTTTTTCCGGCCGATCCACAGCAATTTTACACTCAGCCCATAAGTCTTCTGGAGCCACAATATCAAAAAGACCATCCAAATCAACCCACAGAACTTTTGACATTTTCACAAATCTTTCTACCTGTCTATACCATTCAACAGGCTTTTCTCTCAATTTTGGGAAATCATTCGTAAATGACAGTATATCTTGTCTTGACCATGGTACATGAACAAGACCGCCTCCTGGTACTTCTCTCATCGGATATGCCATTACAACTTCAACTGATTCTGCCTCCTTCTCTGCAACTCTCAAAGGATACAATGGTAAAGCAACATTTGCTTTATTATTTTCATCTTCCTTCTTTTTAGCCCATCTTCCTTTCCATCTGTCCAATTCTCCCCAACGTCTCAAAGTAGTAATCAACTCTTTAGTTTGCAATCATCTCCCTGAAACATTCAGATTTTCCAAATCTTTGTCAGTAAAATCCAATCTATAGGTCTTTTGTAATGTTTTAGACTTTTCAATATCTACACCACACATCTGTGCAACTTCCGCAAAAGTCTCATGTAAACTCCTCGCTTTTTGTGTAATAGTCTTACACAAAAATAATAATTAATCTTCCTTATATTTGCTCAACCTTTTTGGGCTAATCCTACCTGCAATTATTTCCTCCAAATCTCCCTTTAGTCTACTCACATCTATGTAATCAACTTTGCTTTGACTACTACATCCAGGAGCTATTTCTCTAATCCATTTATTGAATTCTTCCAGCGATAGACCTAATGATCTTTGTGCATCTTCACCTGACTCACTTCTCACTCTACTAGGTGTTTGTGTATTTATTCTCCTCTCAGCTTGAATTATTCTCTTGGGATCAAGATATACCACTAGTTTTGGTGTTGCATTTTTCCTTGAAAAATCAACCAATTGTCCCTCTTGTTCCGTGACTATACTCACATTCGTACTACTATTTCCATTGCTTCTGTCATTATTTCTGTTTCTCTATGAATCATATAAGGAAGTTCATTACGCCTCTCTGGAGCTGTTAAAGCATGCACTCGAGAAATCCCTTGTCCATCATTGTGTAATGAAACTATTGGACCAATTGTCACTGGTACTGACAAAACATCCAGATTTTTCATCTTTTCCATTCTAACAACTAACTCTTCTCTATTCACATTTTGAACTTGTCTCACCTCATTATTCATTCTATTCATTGGCTGCTCTTCAATGTGAATTAAAAGAGCGCTTGGTGAAATACTCAAAACATTTGTGTTTGTATTAATCTGCTCTTCCTGATATGGTGGAGGGCTATTCAATATTAATTCATTCAGGAAATCTTCATCAAGCTCGTCTGTATTGTCCATTAAGTCTACACTTTTCTCTTGTGATTCTGTATTTTTCTTTTTCTCTTTGGATTTTCCCCCTTCACTTGCTTTCACTTCTCTAACTGGGAACATTTTGTACCTTCAACAACATCTCTTCTCCACATTTTCTTACGAGCATCCCATTTTGCTTCAGAATATCTACTCACTGTATTCTTAAACCTATTCTGGCATCTATTGCTTTCTCTCTTGTATGCTTCGTAATCCCAGTCTTTCAGTGCTTCGTACTGCATAGGTCTTGGATTTAGACTCAAATTATCCATTTGTCTCCCAAAAGTGTAAAAAAAATTGTATTAAAGGTGCCATTCTATGGAAAAGCAAAATTACCATCATTTTCGGTATACTTCATCCAATTTTCTAATCATGTACAAGTATGATAACCCCTTTCTAACGCCATGAATGCTGCAGGCGTTCCGTCAGGAGCCATCGGTATTCCTTCTCTGAGTGGTATTGGCTGATCTTAACTAAATAAAGTTTTGAACAATTTTATTATCTTCATGATTCTTTACTAACTATAAGTAAATATCAGTATATAAATTCTAGTCTAGGTAAATCATGTAATTTCTCTTCCGTATTATGTTCTCAACTTCCAATCAAAATTATTTACGCTGTCCAATCTCAGCGCGACTCACACTAAGTAACCTATAGCAGCGCGGTACCTCAGTGACATTTTTCTCATTAACTGACCAATACCAGCGCGGCTCACTGTTACGTCAGTTTCACTCCTGCTGACCCTCCCTTTACAAAATCAACGTCAGCGTCTTTAACAAACAAAACAAACTACATAAACAGAGCTTGTCTGCTCCACTAAAAGAAATTCAAAAGTATTTTCATGTATTCTAAGAAAAACTACAGTCCAGCACAATTTCGACCAGCGCGATTATGCACTCTTCTAAGTGGAAAATTCTTGGGACTTCCCCAGTTGCGCTTCTGAAGTGATCCAAACAAACCTCCACTACTTCATTCAACATCGTTCCCTGTGCAGTAACTTTCAGTTCGACGACTGCCTAGTACCGTATCAACAGCAGACAACGCACATAAAGCTTAGTGTATGCCACACTAAGACAGCCCTTAGGCTTATCCCGGGTGTCTTGGGCCTACGGTGGACTCGCTAACTTCTTTCCGTTAAGATTCAACAAACCTCAATGTGACATAAAGGTAGTAACTCAACATATAACTTTAAACCATACATTTTGTCCAGTCCAAAAATCTCCTTTTTCATCACCTCATATTTTAGTCTAAACTAACCATCCTCTGCTACCAAAAACGGATGCAGCAAAAGCGGTGGGGGTCCTTTATTACCATATGTCCCACACCAACCATTGCAATACTAGTGGAAACTCTAATGACGGGCCCATAAGTCATTATCATTCCTTGTAACAATATCAAAGGTCCTCCAACATCTTTGCTAGAGCTGAAAGGGACTAAGTAATGAAAATTGGAGAGCTATTCCCTCATGAGGACCTGTAATGAAGAAACAGCTATATAACAATATTCATCATATATTTATCAGAATAAATCATAACACCTTAAATAAAGACTGATACTATTCTTTCTATTGTTTTCTCTTTGTTATTTTAAGAAATATGAATGGTCGATCACAAGTACAAACTGTAAATCATTATTTTTAGTTCGCAGTTACAGATTAAATCACCACAAACATTACAAGATAAATGATTCAAACTCGTAAAACAAATCAGGTATGGAGGAGGAAGAGGGAGACGGAAAAAAAGCATTCAAAAACAGTTCTCCCACCTAGATGGGGAAAGCTAACCACAAAGTCGTTAGGATACAGCATGGGCAGCACCACCATTATGTGCAAAGTCTCCAGGAAAGTTTTTCTCGGGATTTCAGTTGAATACACCAGTCAAAGTATTCAGGAATTGCGATTCTCCTATTACCATGACCAGAGAATCTGGATTTCATTAAAGACACGGAGGCTGACATTATGCATTATCTTTTAATGCAACTTCAAGTACAGCCACTTTAAAGTTACATCATAAGTAAAACTTCTAGAACAAACAAGTGTATCCAGGCAACGGCAGCACAGAGATCAGCCTCTTTTAAATGCATTGAACACAGGAAGATAAGAAGTTTGTCAGAGGCAGCGAAGTCCAGAAGCTGGCATCATACAGAAAAAGATGTCCGCTGCTGTTACCAGGATAACGAAGAGGAGTTGGATCAAGACGAATTGTCTGAAAAGCGAAAAACAGTTAGGAAATGTACTTATCACCCTATGAAGGGGTAAGAAAAAAACAGTGGTTAAAGATAATATAATCCACATTAGGTAATAAAAGTGCAAAACTGTTGAACAAAATGTGTAATAATATAATAAAACAAAGCATTACATGTGACAAATAAACAGATGTTAAAATCCACTCCCGGGAGGGAGGGTTGGGATAATGTCAGCCTCCGTGTCTTTAATGAAATCCAGATTCTCTGGTCATGGTAATAGGAGAATCGCAATTTCATTACAAGACCGGAGGCTGCCATTATGCATGTTGGTAGTCAAGATGAACTACATCAGACATGTGTTCAACTGGTTTGCAGTAGTGTTTAGCAAAGGTATATGAGTTTGACCAGTCTGCTGCTTTGAGGATGTCGTTTAACTTACCTCCTTTCCAAAAAGATTGACTGGCCATAGCCCCTCTTAAAGAGTGAGCTTGGAATCTATGGAGGTCAATGCCAGCCAATTGCATTGATAGTTTAACCCATCTGGCTATAGTAGTAGAAGAAACAGGTTTGAAGGGTCTAACAAAGGATATAAGGAGTTGGTTAACACCAGTCGAGCGAAGTGGGTCCATCCTGGAGTCATATTCCTTCATGCACTCCACTACACACAGTTTTTTACAAGCATCAAACCTAGGGTAAAAAATCATATCAGACATAGTTTTAGTTCTCTTGATTATTTCGAAGGTAACGCCGAAGGCGTCATAGTACCTGTTGGAAATCTCTAATGCTTTAACGTCTGAAACTCTACGGCAGGATATTAGGCAAAGGAGTGAAGCTAATTTGATGGAAAGAGACTTATTATCCAACAAGTTATTATCGGGCCATTTAGAAAAAAGGTCGAGAAGTAATTTAACGTCCCAAAGGGAATCATATTTAGGTTTTGGAGGTCTTTTAAGTCTGATACTCTTCATAATCCTGCAGATGATTGGATTTTTACCGATAGATCTACCATTAAGAAGTGAATGACCCGCGGAAATGGCGGATCTATAACAATTAATTGAGCTATATGAAAGACCCCTTTCAAACTGTTCCACAAGGAAATTCGCTATGTGGACGATAGGAGCCTCCACGGAATCCAGATTCCTTTCCAGGCACCAACCAACCCATCTCTTCCAGATGCCGTTGTATCTATAGTGTGTGCCGGGGGCCCATGATTCTTGGAGGAGAGAAGAAGCTTGTGACGAAAGGCCAGAGATTTCGTTGGATCGCCTGACACTTTCCAAGCAAGAAGGTTCAAAGTCCCGTTCATAAGAAGTGGGTGATCCGAGTCGTTTGTGCCTTTTAGGAGGCCTGGTGAAGCTGGAAGTAGAAAGGGTATTTCGTAATATAGTTCCAAGGTTGTCGGGAACCACGCTTGGGACGGCCAAAAGGGAGTTACTAGGACTATTGAGGACTGTTCTGATCTCAGCTTCTGAAGGACCCGTTGAATCATTGCAAAGGGTGGAAAGGCATATCCTCAAATCTTTTTCCAATCTTGGAGAAAGGCGTCCACTGCCAGAGCGCCCGGGTCGGGCATCCAGCTGAAGTATTTGGGAAGTTTTGAAGTGAGTCTGCTGGCAAATAGATCTACTTCTATGGGACCCAGGAAATAAGCAAGATTGTTGAAAATGTTGGTGTCTAACCTCCAATCGGTGTGATCTACCAGGAACCTTGAGTTCCAGTCCGCATAAACATTTTTTAGACCGGGAAGGTATTCTGCTCTTAGAGAAATTTGGTGTTCCAGGCAGAATAGCCAAAGTTTCTTGGCAAGGTTGGAGAGGTCTGGGGACTTGGTGCCGCCTAGGCGATTGATATAGGCGACGGCTGACATGTTGTCCATCTTGAGTAGGACTGATCTCCCTTGAAGAGAGTGTTTGAAGCTCATTAGGGCATAAAGGCCCGCGGTTAGCTCCAGAAAGTTTATGTGGTGTAACCTCTCCGAATAAGACCATAAACCCCCTGTGTTCTGATTCTGAAAGCAGGCACCCCAGCCATGAAGGCTCGCATCCGATTCCAGAACCAAATCTGGTTAGGAACTGAAGATGGTCTTTCCGTTCCAAACATCTAGATTCTCTAGCCACCAGGACAGTTCCTCCCTGGCCTTCGTGTCTAGCTGGACCGTGTCTCCGTACCAAAGCCCGGAGCAGAGGGCTTTCCCCTTGATTCTTTGAAGGGCTCAATAGAATAGAGGGCCGGGAAAGACAGCTTGAATCGAAGAGGAAAGGAGGCCCAAAAGTCTGGCTAGTTCCCTTAAGGTTATGAGATCTGATTTTAGTATGTGACGGATTTCCTTCTTGATTTTGGTAATCTTCTTTCGGAGAAGTAATAGCATTGATTTTAATGTGTCGACCGTGAAGCCTAGGAATTCTAGGGATCTTGAGGGAAACAGGATGGACTTTTCTCTGATTATAATAAAACCTGAGCTCTCTATCAGATTCATAGTTGAATTCAGATCTTTCAGGATTTGAGAATGGTCTTGGGACATGATAAGAATGTCGTCTGGATATATTATGAGACGGACGCCCCTTTCTCGAAGGGTCGTAGTAATTGCCTTCATTACTTTGGTGAAACACCAAGGGGCAGAGGATAGGCCGAAGGGTAAGGCCTGGAATTGATAAAGTTGATTGTTCCATACGAATTGAAGGAAGGATTGGGATTCTTTGGCCATAGGAATGGTGAAGTATGCGTCTTTTAGATCTAGTTTCACTAGCCAATCCTTTTCTAGGAGCATGTCTTTGAGGAGGTGAACGCCTTCCATCTTGAAGTGATTGTAAGTGAGATATTGGTTTAATTCTCTTAGATTTATTACGGGTCTCCACCCTTTGTCCTTTTTTTGCACAAGGAAAATTTTGCTCAGAAATTTATTTTGTTCCCAGGGGACTTGTATGATCGCGCCTTTGGTTTACATAGAATTTACCTCCTCTGTGACTATGGAATGTTGTTCCTGAGGTAAGTTTAAAACCTGTGGGGTTGAGAACTGAATCAGAAAATGGGAGAAGTCTATTTTGAAACCCTGAACGGTTTCGAGGACCCAAGGATCGTGAGTGATTTGTTTCCAAACATGAAGGAAGTGTTTTAGTCGACCTCCTACTCTCTGTATAGAAGAGGAAGGGGGAGGAGGAAGTGTACTTACTTGAGTTGTTAGAAGGGTTGGCTCCTCTGTTCTTAAAGCCTCTGAAGCGTGAAGGTCGGCCTCGTTGAGGGAAAAATGAGTTGCTTGATTGGGATTGTCGGTTGAAGCCTCTCTGTCTGAAGAAGGGCCTTTGGAAGTAGCGGCCGGAAGAACGACCCCTTCTCCCGGCCCTAGCAAAAGCACTAGGATTAAAGACTCTTCTGATATTTGATTGAGCTCTGTCCAGGGCAGTAAAGGTGGAAACATATTTTCCGAGGCTTTTAATCAAATCTTCGCCAAAGAGGAGACCGTTGGGGTTAGAGTTAGAAGAGGATTCTTTATCTGCCATGTCACATAATTTTGGGTCGATTTTAGATAGAACTACCTTCCTTCTTTCGGTGTTCAGAGCTGCGTTGGCATTACCGAGGAGGACCAGAGTTCTTTGGCTCCATCCTCGAAGGAGTTCGATGTTAGGTTGAGAGGCATTAGTGTAACATTCCTCAATTAGGTCGATTAGGCGACATAGTGGTCCCAGCATATCAAGCATGCGGTCTTGGCATGTTTTAGGAGAGCGTTCCATGCCTTTTCGAGGATCCCTGCCCAGTTTAAACAAAAACTTAATGAGTTCTGGGTCTAGGTTTCGGAGTTAAACAGAGCTTATTTTCAATCATGGGGCGAGGGCATTCTGCTCTCAGAATGTTTCTAGTCTCGGTTTCTAGGGGGTTTTTGATCCACCTTTTGATAAATTCAGAGACATGTTTTTGAGGCCACCATTGATTGCTCCTAGGGTGTTGGAAGTTTTCAGGGGAAAACATTTCTCCACCGAGAGGATCAAAAATAGTATCCTTAGAGGGATTTTCGCCATCGGAGAGGTCAAAGTTGATGTCATCATCGACTTGATCAAGGTCCAAAATATATTCGTCTAAAGATTCCTTAGAATCTAGGTCATCAGGTAAGAGAGAATTGGAAGCACATAAAGGATTTGAGCCGCTTGGGACGTCCAAATAAGGTATGTCATTGTTGACAATTAGTTTATTTGGGGCACGTAGGCCTCCCGATTTAATTGGGGCGCGTAGGCCTTCCGTATTATTTGAGGTGCTTAGTCCTCCTTCAATAGTTGAGGCGCGTAGACTTCCAATAAATTTGAGGTGCTTGGACCTTCCATAGTGCTTATTTTTTCTATGTAGTTACATTTTTTAGTTCTCTTACCTTCGGGTTAGTCTAGGGAATGATGAGAGGGGTAGATCGTAGGATCTGAGTGCGATCTCTTCCCAGCAACTATTTTGTTGATGGTTTCTCTCATGCAGGAGTGTAGCTGCTTATGAATAATTTTTTAATATTTTCCTCATTTGAGAGGGAAGGTGGGACCTGGATTTGCGAATCGTCAGAGTCCGCATCAGACATTTAAGCTCTCTTTTTTAAATTTTTTTTTTAAATAAGAATATATAATTAGTATTAGCAGGTGTTAAGATATATTATAGGATGATGTAGCTAATTTGGTAAAGGAATCTCACATAAAAGTGGCCAAAAATATCGAGAAAGGGCGTGGAGCAGGTCGATCCACAAGGTACAACAGCAGTTGACTGTTGTTGTCAAGGAAACAGGGAGAGACGAGCTTAAAGGAGCGTTGATAGTGTGGTTCTTAAGGGACTCTCCTCTAATGAGAGCCCTGAACCTTTACTTCCTGGTTCTTCTCCCTTTTTAAATTTTTTTTTTTATTTGTACAATATTCCGGTAACTAAGGTGAAGGGCAACTGCGCGGCCAGAATCGGCCGCACCGAGGGGCAAGAGCATGCCTGTGGCAAAAAAACAACGTGGCCAAATGGTTGTAAACGTGTGGGCGTCGGCGAGAGAAGCGCCGGAGCCTCGATACGCGAGGAGGACGAAGCGCCGATCCTGAAGCAAAGGAGTGCACAGGAGCGCAGATGATGGTAAGTCGGGGCAAGGGCAAGGCGCCGCGCTAGACACAGAGCGCGCCGAGGTGTTCCCAGGCATGAGGGTGGGAAAACGACCCGTAAATCGATCGGGTTGGGGGCACAATCAGGAGCAGAAACACTGATCCAAGTCTGGGAGGCATCACTGCTGTGGGGGGTGACACAAGGGAAAGACGACAAGAAATTAAACAAAAGGCCAGAATCGACGTGTCAAACGGCAGAGCATCATTAGACAAGGCAATGAATATACAACATCAAAGTGTGAAATACACAAGAGCCAAACTGCAATAACAATGAATCAAAAGGTAAGACAAAGACATAGAGCAATGAACAGCACAACTTATCTGTCTTGAAGCCGCATTTAAAAGAGGCTGATCTCTGTGCTGCCGTTGCCTGGATACACTTGTTTGTTCTAGAAGTTTTACTTATGATGTAACTTTAAAGTGGCTGTACTTGAAGTTGCATTAAAAGATAATGCATAATGTCAGCCTCCGGTCTTGTAATGAAATCAGCACGGCATGCAGCATACCACGAACGCAGGGCAGGTCACCAGGTTTGTGAACGAGCCGACGAACATTTTCTCACAGTTCATTTTATAGTAATGTTGTTACTTTGTTTCAACTAAAACATTTCTCTTCTATCCCTCTACAAGCCTTTCTATTTGTCAAGAACTACGGGGGGGGGGGGGGGAATCTCATGACAGTGACTTCACAAATTTCCATAAACATCTTTTGTCTAAAAGTTATACAACTTCCTATGGAGGAAGAGGAAAAACTACAGTTTCAAATATACAGAGTTTTGCAACAGTATCTTTCTAAGCTTCCTACAACCCTCGCCTAGACAGGAAAGAACTCTACAGTTTTCCACATTCTAAGGAAGTATTAGTTACTTTTTCTTCAAGGGCAGAAAGCACAGGAGCACAGGTAGCACACGCCCTTACAAACATTTGCTGAGGCCTAAATTATTTTAGGAAAAAGAGAGAATAATAACTCCTAAGGCCTACATAACTTTCACAAAGAAATAAGCAATTTTTCGTGTTTGCAGTTGTTTAATCCTGCAGTTCAGGAAACATAAAAACATTTTCAGTTAGACAGACAGGATAATCATTATTTCTTTCTCATTAATTATTAATCATTTTTCTTTATACTGAGTTCACTATTTCTGCTAACAAATACGTGCACATTTTGCACATTCTTCTGTCGTTTCTTCTAAAAATTTTAAGTTTAGTATTTTGTTTTTCACACACATTAGTAATTTATTTCAAACCCCGCTTATGGGTGGATTTTCTTTGAGTAGATTTTATTTACAAAAAACGTGCTCCACCACTCTCCATGGAATTCATTAGGTTTCATAGTAGTAGGTTTGTACTTACATGCAAACTGTTCTTTTACACACTCATCCACACTGGCATTTCCTTGCAACCTTTTATCAATGCCATTTTCACTTAACTTTTCATTTTCCCACTGTGGTGTTAGACAAGTTCTGGCATCTCTACCTTTTAACAGAAAAAGACAAGTAACAGAGTGAGGAGTATTTAGATATCTCCACACTTTTTCTCTGAACTCTTTCCTGACATCAATCTTAGAAGCTAAAGCAATCTGTATGCCTTCTTTAAAAAAATTGTTAGAGCATTCCACTAGACCTGTGGCTGCTGGAAAATAAAGAGGAAGCACAGGAAGCGGAAGTGACTAGGCGAACCATGGAGCCGTGACATTGAGTGTCCGCCTAACGTGGCCGAAGAGGTCGTTGGAGGAGCGGGCTGGGCCGGTAATTGAACTGCATCGCTGCCCGCACTGCCGCACCACACCACACCGTTATTATTGTTGCAGGTGTTGGTGAGGCAGGCGGTGAGGTAAAAGGATACAGAGGGGGGAGGAGCGACAAGCCGGCAGTTTTGCTGTTTTTATTTTTTTTTCTTCAACACTCTGCCCACGCTCTTCCCTCGCTCCACCCTTGGCTCCTCTTAGTTTTTAAATGCACATTGCCACAAAACCTTAAGTGAATTTGAAAGAGCACCAGCAGGAATGGGCAAAGGAGACTTAGCTGCCTGAGAGTGGAGGATTCCTTCATTTGCTCTGTGTGAGGACCGTGTTTGACGCTCTGCGGGCGACAAGGTTCCTCGGGGCCCTGAGGGACCAAAAGAGTTGAATGAGAGCATCATTCTTGTCCATCATATTTAATCCCTCCTCTTTCTGCTCCCTGCTAAAAAAAACTGTTGATGTTGGAGATAGCCAAGGACTAGAGGAGTGACTTCTATAAGCCCGGAGTAGTGGTTTTTGTGGCTCTGAGTGCAAACAGCTGCACCTTGAGGTAACCCATCTCCCTGGTGGTGCGGAAGTGGCCAGCATTAGGTTGGTGCGGCTTGTACCTCTTGGAGGGGGTTGCTCCCTGGGACAGAAAGCATCATAGAGTGAAGGGGGGAGAGCACCAGTGATATCGATCGGCGATATCGGTGGATTAGTAATAATGTTTCTACTCTTGGCGAATCCATACATTTTCTGAAGATATGCCTTCTAGGTGCCTACATTCTGGTCGCTTAATAGCTTCCTCAGGGTCTATAGCAGGGTCGCCAGGGTCTGTCCCAGGTTTAGTTGAACTTACCCTCAAATATTCCAGCCCACCATAATTACAAAAGACCATCAGGTGGAAGAGGCCCGAGCTCACTTCTCCTATTTGAAATCCCACCCATCTGTGTTGTCTATGTTCTCGAAGGGACTGAGGGGCAAAGTGCTAAAAAATAAGGAACCAGGAATGGCTCCAAGTGCAGTTAATGTGGATGATGTGGGCATATGTACTGTTCTCTCCCAGCTGGCAGCTCTGCGTCACCTCAAGAACTTAGGGCAACCAACTCTCTCAACGCAGCTCCCTGATGAATGTGCTTTAATTATAGCGGCCGAAGAAATGGAAAATGGACATGAATATGGAGGATGTTAAGGTTAAATCTGAAACAAATGACGTTGGTGCTAAGTTGTTGTCTGAACTTGCAGTCACTCTGGAGCCCATGATCCCGGCTGTCTCAGATTGATGATTTCAGTTTTGATCCTGGGGATTTAAAGGACTACACACTGCCAGATATTGCCATTCACATTGAAGAAAATCAAGGAATGGAGGCTAAATTAAAATTGCTGGGTGCCCAGGAATCAGCTTTGAGACTGGCATCGGATTATCCTGTTAGTTGCCCACTTTTGCTAGCTTTGTACAGTAGCACTCCTTTTAGTGTTTTACTTTTGCGCTCATTGGGACTATCGAAATTCAAGGTGTCCCCAAATAAAGGGGTACAAGATATTTGGCAGTTATCAAATGAGGGTGTCAACGGAAATGGGGGATGGGAGGGCTACTTTTGACATACCTTATGCATTAAAGAGGATATTGTTGTCAATTTTAACTTTGCTTGAGAAATCTACCACTAACTCTGATCATGTGCTGGATGTATTATCTCCATTTTTAATAGGGGTGCAGCAGCTCAATTCTGGGGCAGAAATGGGAAATTATGTGAAATCTCTGGCAAGTCAGACAAATATAGGGGTGACGAAATGGGAATCCAGGTGAATGCCTGGAAAGATCTGGGGACCTCTAACATTGTACTGCCCAGAGATAGCCCTATGTTATATTTCTCGTATTACCTCTGAAAATCAAGTGACGGGGATCAACTGCATGCTGTTTTAGGGTAAAAATGTAGACGCATCAGCACTTAAGAACCCACTGCTGGTTTATTCTATTTTTAAAAAAAGGGAACACTAGTATGCCTTGTGATATAGATTCACCAATTGACACTCACTTTGTTAAACAGCCAAGGATTGAAATAGATGTGGCTCCCCCTGTGGAGAGTGCCCCCAGATAGAAAGTGATGGGTTAAAAATACAGAAGGCGAAGAAGAACAGAACTCAGTGTATAACAAAACATAAGCCCAAAAAATTGAGATTTCCAACGGTATTAGAGGAACCTGACATTTCCTCTTTGCCCCAAAATAGGAATGAGCTGAAGTCCGCTGAGTCTCATGTCGGTCAGAATTTAGGGTGTTCGGAGGTAAATCCTCTCCCTCCCCCTATCATAATCGATGAATCTTCATGGGGGGAATTAGGGCAAGAGGAAGGGGGATAACTGGATATAATGGGGGGGGGGTTGTGCTCCAAATGGGAGAATCGTAATACAAGGATAGACCTGGTTTCAGAGCTCTATAAAACAAGGATAGACCTGGATCCAGAGAGTATAGTTATAAAGGCAAATGATGTTGCGTTAAAGGTAGGGCAGGTTGTGGATAATTTTCCCCCAAACCTTTCTGGTAGGGATACCCTCCCTGTATGGATAGATCCTAATCAAGGGAGGTTTTTCAAAGGAGGGCCTGACTTTACTTGACTTTACTTCTCATATAGGGCAAATGCTTGAGTCGGGGGCTGAACTAAGGCAGAGTAATAAGGAATGTGTAGGACAATCAATCAATCAATCAAAGACATTTATAGAGCGCACTACCTACCCGTAGGGTCTCAAGGCGCTGGGGGGGGGGGGGGGGGGGGGGTGCCGCTACTGCTCGAACAGCCAGGTCTTGAGCTTCTTCCTGAAGGAGAGGTGGTCTTGGGTCAGGCGCAGGTCGGCCGGGAGGGAGTTCCAGGTCTTGGCGGCCAGGTAGGAGAAGGACCTTCCTCCTGTAGTGGCTCTGCGGATGCGTGGGACGGCGGCGAGGGCGTGGCTGGCAGATCGGAGGTGGCGTTCGGGAGCGTAGAAGTTGATGCGGTTGTTGAGGTAGCTCGGGCCTTGATCGTGGAGAGCTTTGTGTGCGTGGGTAAGGAGGCGGAAGGTGATTCTCTTGTTGACCGGGAGCCAGTGCAGGTCTCTTAGGTGTCCGGAGATGTGGCTGTGTCGTGGGATGTCGAGGATGAGTCTGGCTGAGGCGTTCTGGATGCGCTGGAGTCTCTTCTGGATCTTGGCGGTGGTTCCGGCGTAGAGTGCGTTGCCGTAGTCCAGTCGGCTGGTGACGAGGGCCTGGGTGACGGTCTTCCTGGTCTCTGTGGGGATCCACCAGAAGATCTTCCGAAGCATGCGCAGGATGTTGAAGCACGACGAGGAGACGGCGTTGACTTGCCTGGTCATGGAGAGGGAGGAGTCCAGGATGAAACCCAGGTTGCGTGCGTGGTCCGTCGGTTTGGGTGCGGTGCCCAGGGCGGGGGGCCACCAGGAGTCGTCCCAGGCGGAGGGCGAGGAGCCCAGGATGAGGACCTCCGTCTTATCTGAGTTCAGTTTCAGGCGGCTCGTCGTCATCCACTCGGCTACCTCTCTCATCCCTTCGTGCAGGTTGGCTCTGGCGGCGGCGGGGTCGTTGGTCAGGGAGAGGATCAGCTGGGTGTCGTCGGCGTAGGAGATTATGTTGAGGTTGTGTTGGCGTGCGATGGCCGCGAGGGGGCTCATGTAGACGTTGAAGAGAGTAGGGCTCAGCGAGGATCCTTGAGGGACGCCGCAGATGACTTCGGTGGCCTCTGACTTGTACGGTGGTAGGCGGACTCTTTGTGTTCTTCCGTCGAGGAAGGAGACGATCCATTCCAGTGCCTTCTCCTGGATTCCGACGTTGCTGAGGCGCTGCACTAGGGTACGGTGGCAGACCGTGTCGAAAGCCGCGGAGAGGTCTAGGAGGATGAGGGCCGCTGTTTCTCCGTTGTCCATCAGGGCTCGGATGTCGTCAGTGGCGGCGATGAGGGCGGTCTCGGTGCTGTGGTTGGCACGGAATCCGGACTGCGATGGGTCGAGGGATCCGTTCGTCTCGAGGAAGGCGGCCAGCTGTTTTTTTTTTTTTTTAAACTTATTTTTATTGCCATTTTCACATTTCATACATTGTACATCATTCATATTCTTCAAGTGGTCGTGTCCGATCATACATCCTGTAAGGATACTTAACAACTGTATTGATTGATGATTCGTCACCTGGAAACATAAACAATGCATACAGTTATCGTGACGTTCACATCCTACGATCTCGGGTTTCATATATGGCAAAGGAACTGGGGTTTAACATAGGCATAAACTAGGGAATGGATATGGAAGAATATATCCAATTACATTAGTGAGGGAATGTAGCGTCGTGATGGTGAGGTACCTCTGATACTCATGTTTGCCCATCCTAGTCGGTACGACCGAGAATCGTAATAGTGTGCCTGGAGCTAGGGTGTGTCAAGACCTCGCGCGGTTGGGAGTCTACTGATTCAGGTGGGTAGGGCCTGTGACTGTGTACTCTGGATTAGTTGTGTAGATGCGTCGTCTGGTGGGTCCGCCCCCGGGGAGAGCTGCCTAAACTGGTATAATAACATGGCCCATTCCATTGATATAGGGTGCTTGCGGGTCCCTTTCACCTCCTCCTCCCGTAATGTCTCCTCCTCCGCCGCCGCCCATTTGTACGTAGCTCCCACCCACGCCGCCACCGGAGGACCGGTGGGGGAACGCCAATGCATGGCTATGCTGCGTTTGGCCAAGAGCACCGCTAAGGAGAGGAAGCGAGTCTGCACCTTGTGCTGCTTACTTACGCGAAAGATGCCTATGGCACTGGCCTCCCAAGTGTTCATGCAAGTTAGCCCAGTGAGGGTACTCAAAGCGGTGTGAATGTGGTGCCAGAAGATTTGAATGACAGAGCAGCTCCAAAACATATGCCGGAAATCTGCATTTTGTTCGTGACATCTGGGGCATAGGAACTGAGTGTCAGGGTAGAATCGCTGGAGGCGTGCAGGTGTGAGATAGGCCCTGTGTAGGATGTAATATTGGATGTTTTTAAAACGTGCGTTTCTGGAGACTTTCTTAGGGTATCTCAAACTTTGAAGGCAGCCAGCTGTTTGTTGACGGTCTTTTCGATGACTTTGGCTGGAAACGGGAGTAGAGAGATGGGGCGGTAATTCTTGAGTTCGGTGGGGTCTGCTGTAGGTTTCTTGAGTAGAGCGCTGAGTTCGGCGTGCTTCCAGCTCTCGGGGAAGGTGGCGGTGTCGAATGAGGTGTTGATGATGTCCCGCAGGTGGGGTGCGATGACAGCGTCGGCTTTGTTGAAGACGTGGTGAGGGCAGGGGTCGGTCGGAGATCCGGAGTGGACGGAGTTCATCATGTGGACGGTGTCTTCGGTGTTGACCGGGGTCCAGGCGCGGAGGGTGGTGGTGGGTGGCGTTGCTGCGGTCGTGGCGTGCGTCGGTTGAGTGCTGAAGCTGTTGTGTATGTCCGCGATCTTGTTGTGGAAGTAGGAGGCGAGGGAGTTGCAGAGGTCTTGCGATGGGGTGATGTCGTTGTTTCCGGCGTTGGGGTTGGAGAGCTCTTTCACGATGTTGAAGAGTTCCTTGCAGTTGTGTGCGTTGTTGTCCAGTCGGTTCTTGAATGCAGTTTTCTTGGCGGTGCGGATCAATTGGTGGTGTTTCCGGGTGGCGAGCTTGAGGGTGGTCCTGTTGTCCGGCGTGGGTTCCTTTCTCCAGGCTTTCTCGAGGGCTCGGCAGTTCTTCTTGGAGCTCTTGAGTTCGTCGGTGAACCATGGGGCTCTCTTATTGCCGGGTCTGCTGGGCGGGGTCCTCAGAGGGGCGAGTTCGTCTGCGCATTTGCTGATCCACTTCGTGAGGTTGTCGGCGGCCTGGCTAGGGTTCGCTGAGCTGGCCGGAGGGTGCTGGCTCAGGGAAGCGGCGAGCTGGTCGGCTGTGATCTTGTTCCAGCTTCTTCGGGCAACCTGTTGCTGGTGGTGGTGGATCGTCGTTCTTCTGAAGGTGAAGTGGATGCATCTGTGGTCCGTCCAGTGGAGTTCTGTGGCGTGGCTGAAGGCGATGTCTTTGCTGGATGAGAAGATGGCGTCGAGTGTGTGTCCGGCGAGGTGGGTGGGGGTGGACACCAGCTGTTTGAGTCCAAGGTTGGCGAGGTTGTCGAGCAGGGTGCTGGTGTTGCAGTCGTTGTTGTTCTCCAGGTGGAAGTTGAAGTCCCCCAGGAGGATGTAGTCAGCGGAGGGGAGGGCGTGCGGGCTGACGAAGTCGGCGATGTCCTCGCTGAATTGAGTGCGTGGTCCCGGAGCTCGGTAGATCAGGGTGCCTCTGAGGGTGGTCTTCGGGTCGGTGTGAATCTGGAAATGCAGGTGTTCGGCGGAGGGTGGGGTGTTGTCGGTGCTGGTCGTGATGCGGATGGTGTTCTTGTGGATGATGGCGATGCCTCCTCCCACCTGGTTGGCGTTGCGGTCCCTCCGGGTGATCTTGTAGCCTTCTGGGATGGCGATGGCGATGTCGGGCGCTGAGGAGGCGTTCATCCAGGTCTCCGTGATGAAGGCAACGTCAGGGGCTGTGGCGTCTAGGAGGTTCCAGAGTTCGATAGCGTGTCTGTGGACGGAGCGGGTGTTGAGCAGGATGCACTTGAGGTGGTTGCTGCTGGTGTTCGGCTTGGCGAGGCAGGTCTGGATGCAGGTGAACTTGCAGGCATGGCAGCTGAAGGGTCCGTGGGTGCGTCGTGGGGTGGCTTGGTAGCATCCTGGGAGTCGACCGGTGTTGAGTGCGCTGAGGGTGGCGGCGGTGTACGTCAGGCGGGTTGGCCGGGGTCCTCGTGGGACAGGGGTCCTGGCACTGGGCGTGGTCCAGGCGCGGACGGGCGTAGACGGGCTTGCCTTTGGCGCGCCTTCGGCGCACAATCGGCGCGCCCGCTGCGCGTGACCGCTGCGCGTTCGCACGGTCGCCATATATGGCGAAGTGCGTGGGTGGGCGGAGCAGCTGGGAGGCGGGAGCGGGGAGGGAACAGAAGGAAAAAAGGGGCGGGGTCAGCGGTGGTGGCGGGAAGCGGGGAGCGGGGAGGGAAGACGGAGGGCGGCAACAGGCGGGAAAAAGACAGTCAATACGGCGGGAAAAACAACAATGAACACAAATACAATTCTACAGGCAATACGGCGGAAAAACAACAATAAGCACAAATAAGCACAAATACAAGTCTGCACAGAGAACCAGGGGCACAGGGAGAGGAGCGCTGATCACGGACCATGCCGCTCGAAGGAGGGGGCATGGTCACGAGCCGGCAGTCGGGCAGCGAGGCACAAAGGAAGGGGGGGCACACGCAGCAGCTGGTGGCCGTGCGGCGCGGGGGTGTCCTAAAACTAGGTCACACTCACCTGCGTCGCACGGTCGCCATATATGGCCAAGTGCGCGGGTGGGCGGAGCAGCTGGGAGGCGGGAGCGGGGAGGGAACAGAAGGAAAAAAGGGGCGGGGTCAGCGGTGGTGGCGGGGAGCGGGGAGGGAAGACGGAGGGCGGCAACAGGCGGGAAAAAGACAGTCAATACGGCGGAAAAAACAACAGTGAACACAAATACAATTCTACAGGCAATACGGCGGAAAAACAACAATAAGCACAAATAAGCACAAATACAAGTCTGCACAGAGAACCAGGGGCACAGGGAGAGGAGCGCTGATCACGGACCACGCCGCTCGAAGGAGGGGGCGTGGTCACGAGCCGGCAGTCGGGCAGCGAGGCACAAAGGAAGGGGGGGCACACGCAGCAGCTGGTGGCCGTGCGGCGCAGGGGTGTCCTAAAACTAGGACATAGGTCAGGACAAGTATCTAATACCCTGACTTTTGCTTCACTGTTTGATAGGGAATTGGGCCCAATTAATAGAAGTTTCCTTTTGCAGCTACTATTCGAAATTGAGCACCTGACACTGGTAATAAGAAAAGATATAGAGCGGGTAATCTGAGGTGCATATACACAATTCAAGGTATTGAGAACAAACTTGAGTGACCACAGTATTTTATCAGTGGATGTTAACCTGGAATTCAAGTCACTGGAGCCCTGGAATCCCAGAGACGATAGCATTATGTATAATAGAACAAATGAGCGCACTTTTTGGTCCAATAAAAACTTTACATGTTTAGGGCAGCTTATTGAAAATGCGAACTCTGGTCCTATACAGGAAAATCCCATCACCTGGTTTGAGAAGAATCTGGCCTTATTTAGATCATGTGAAAGGAAATAGCGGGTTGGTGGCATTAATCAACCTGTGGTTATATAGGGGGAGGCAAAAAAGTTAAACCGGGAGATAAATGCCCTACTAAGGGAATAATTTAGGCAGTCTTCTTTGACCAAACAAAGGGAAATCAATTGGATTAAACTAAGGGAGGTTGCACAGTCCGGTGACTCGCGTAAATATTGGGCTTTTATACCCAAATATTGTGATAGTAGAATTAATGCAAAAGCCATCTTAATATCAGATGCAGAGTGGACCCACTATATCTCACAGTTATATGCACTAAATCCTACGACCAGGACCAATTTAGAGGTAACCATGGAGTCTCCTGTGGGGAATGAATACGCCCCCCCCTTCCTGTAAGCAAATAGAGTGCTTTGTTAAAAGGGCAAGGTACTCAGGTGCGATGGGCCTAGACGACCTCCCAATAGCTATAATCAAACAGGATAGCTCTGCATGGGCTCAATTCCCTTGTCCTATATTCTCTTACTGCTATGCATGTGGGACTATTCTGTCCTCTTGGAGAGGAAGTATTGTGGTTCCATTATAACAAAAGGGTCCCAGAACGTCCCCTGCCAGCTTTAGGCAGATTGCACTGCTGGGTGCGACCGGAAAACTGTTTGCTAAGAGCATACTCCTCCATCTCCATGGTTGGGCTTTTGCAAATGACCTCGTCCCTGCAGAGCAAGCAGGTTCCATAAGCAGAGTGGCACATTAGGTAATACTACTGCCCTGCAAACCTTGATCGCGAAATATCCAATGGGCAAGGGAATGGCCCTATACACTGCCTTTATAGATTTCTCCACAGCTTTCAACCGGGTTGACCGGGGGACACTGTGGAGGAAATTGGCCGCAACGGGGATCTCCATGCACTTGCTCAGATTGATAATTGCATTGCATTCCTCAACTTGGACCCAGGTCTTGATGGGTGGTAACCAGGGCCTGTCGAGTAAATTAGAGACTCATAATGGGTTGACACAGGGGTACTTATTAGCTCCTCTTCTTTTCTCTCATTATATCAATGATTTGCAAAGCAGGGTGGGGCTCTGTAAAAGGGATTCCCCGAAATTAGGATCAATGAAATTGAGATGTCCGCTTTACGCGGATGATGCTATCTAGTTGGACTTAACTTCGATAGGATTACAAAGGCTTCTTAATGAATTAGCTCACTACTCGGATGATCATAATTCAAAAATAAATACCTCAAAAAGCAAAATTATGTTTTTTAAACATCGGGGATGCAGTGTTAGGAAAAATATGCATTGGTTTCTGGGGAAAGATAAACTTGATGTAGTAAAGTTGCATTTGTATCTAGGAAGAATTTTTTACAAGTAAATGTTCCAGCAGTGATCATATTGACCAGTGCAGAAGTAAGGCAATATCCCAGACCTGCGCAATTGGGTGACTTTATAAATGTTGCAGGCAAAGACACGTCGCACATGTTTTTATTAGGGTATAAAATTAAAATCCTTCCAGTACTGGGTTAGGCTTGTGAATCAGTGGCTGAACAGCAGTGGGATTATTTTGAGAAGGTGGAAGTGCGCATTTTGTGCCAAATTTGTAAGTTGAACCATGCAGCCTCTATAGTGGCGATCCAGCTCAAATTTTGCTTCTCTCGACTTATGTGTTCACCATGGCTGCATGCTTAAGATGGAGTAATGCCCTACTTAATAGTGTTGAGAACCCTTTACGAACAGCATTAAGACAGGAAATATTTGCCTGCCTCAAGGGGAAAAGCGTTGTCTTCAGGAATTATGTGAAAGCTGCAGACTTATTTGAAATTGGCATAGTGGTGTAGGTTCTCGACCAAAACAAGTTTTGAAAACTCTAATCAAAAAAACTATTTACTAAGTCGGCTGTAAAAGAGATACTGTATTGTGTTCAGGGCATTCCAGTAATGATATCATAGTGGGGGTTAGTATTTATAAACAACCTCAACCGTATGTTGTATGAAACCTTACCCATGGAGTGTGTAGAACTATCCTGTTGCCAAGGTTGAACTTGCTACGCTTACGAATTATAACAGGCGCGTGGGGGGGATTAGCCAGGCAGGACAGACTTTGTCACCTATGTGGAAACTGGGTGCAGGACCTAAATCATGTTTTATTTGTCTGTCCCCTTTTCCATTTTTTGAGACCACTGTATCTAAAATATAACATCGCTACAGCCGAGGAGGCCCGAAACTGTCTCTTGACCTCCCCCTCCGAATTAATGTGTTTAAAATGTTTTAGTTTTTTAAAAACAATTCTTAAATATATTTTAGAGAAGGACTAAATGATATGTGTTTAGCTGTGGTATGTTAAACATGGCCCCTTATGGGCAAAATTAATTGCATATTAATTGCATATTATAAGTAGAATTGTAGGGTCTTTATTTTATACGGTTGAAGTTGTTAGAGTATTTAATGGTATAATTTGTTTTGCACTGATCTAGTTAGGATGGTATTTTAAAGGATTTGTGAAATTAGTTGTATACTTGCACACCTGCACTTTTGACATCTTGTATGCTGCTATGAATTCTGAACTGTACAATGAAATCTGTAACTGTTAGACCTCTACATGTATTTTGCACAGGGATCCCTTGGGGAAAATTCATTTCATATTTTAAGTAGAACCTTTTAAAGGATCTGTGAAATTGGTATTATAATTGCGCACTTGCACTTTCGTCATTTTGTATACTGCTATGAATTTGGTACTATACAATGAAATCTCTCACTGTTAGGTCTGTGCATGTATTTTGCACAGGGTTCCCTTTGGGCAAAATTTACTGCATATTATAAATAGAATCTTACGGTCTTTGCATTATACAGTTGAAGTTGTTGGAATATTTAATGGTACAATTCAATTTCGCACTGACCTAGTTAGCATTGTACCTTAAAGGATCTGTGAAACTAGTTTTATATTTGCGCGCTTGCCTCATCTGGTATGATGCTCGAATTTTGTACTGTTCAACAAAATCTGTAACTTTTAAGTCTCTGCATGCATTAATTGAATTGAATAAAAAGGTGTCCTCTCATGTTTATGCCATGTCTACTTAAAAAGGCAACATTTTCCTTGAAGTGAAATGAGGCCCATTGTCGGACAATGGTATCTGTGGAATTCCCTCAACCATAAATATTTTCTCTAACAATTCACAATATCAGTTGTGGACATGGGCACAAAATCATAACAGACCCATTTAGAGTAATAGCTGATTAGTACGATTACAAACTTCATATCTTGCTCTTGCTGCAAGGTCCTAAATGGTCGAACAAGTAACAGATTTACTCCAGTTTTCACCATGTTAGTTTTCCAGCATTTGTCAGATAAAAAGCATTCAGGTCATTTGTTGACATACTGTTAACCATCAATGCCCGGCCACCAATTGTAATTTCTCAACAGTTTCTTTGTGCCTGATAGGCCTGGATGCCCTTCACGTGCTACTTGGATCAGTTTTTCTTTTAATTTTGCTGGTGGAACAAAATGAAAATTTGGGTGAAATTTGTTGGTAAGGGACAGAACACCTAGGCAAAAATGTAATTGGTGGGCAACCATTCTTAACAAATCTTTTTATGGACAGCCCCCCAAGGATATTTTGGACTCCCCTCCCCCTCCTGGCCGTGGATGGTGGCATTGGACCGATCCAGAGGTGGGGTGCTGGCGAGGCCTGAGGCTCCCCCCCTCGCACTGTTGAAGACCCGGGGCCCTGGGCTGCCCTGCACCAGAGTGAGCCTTTGGAACCTCTCACCGGACCGGGGCTAGTTAATGCGACGTGTTTCAGCATGCAAGGCCCCCAGATGACAGCCTGTCTTGACTGGTTGGGGGTATTGGGCCAGCACTGCACGCTGGAGGGCCCGTGATGCCTAGGAGTGTGGCCTGAACCCCCTCTGCTTTTCATTAACTGTTAGCGATTGTCGTGGCCAGACTGCGCCGAGGGTGCGGGTCCTTGCATCTTAACGGCTGGAATACAATCTCCTGGCCGGACAGGGACAGGAGTGGGGGCACCCCCAAGAAGTATTGAAGACCTTTCCCCCCTTCCCACCCGGCTGTAAGTGTCTGCCCCGCAAGTCTCTGGTTGCCATGAACCGGCCTAAAGGCTGCACATAGTTGCTACTTAAGGATCCCACACAGCACTACATTGTCAACTAACGGCCTCCCCTGCGGCTCATCGCCTGCCCGGTGCCGCTTCCGTGGATGTACAGGCTCATGCGGAGACCACAGAAAAGAGGCTAACCAAAATCCTCCAGTGCCAGCGAAAATGGGCGAGGAAAGAGAAAGGCAGTGGCAGGACCAGCAGGGCCGGATCTCGTTCGGCACCCTCGGAGGTGCGCTTTCGGTTGGTCTAGGATGGGCCCGCAAATCCCTCTCCCGCTGATAAACTGGACATGATTTTGCAGGAAATTCGGACTCTAGATCTGCAATCGCACAGTAGCTGGGCACCATCTGAGCAGAGCTTAACCTGCTTAAAGACGATCACAGAAAACTTGGGGAAAAAGTTAAAACATCTGAGCAGTTACTGACAGCAACGGTACCGCAGGTGAAAGAACATGATTTGCAAATCCAGCACACGCGCCAACAAATCGAATCCTTACAGGCTTGTGTTGATGACGTGGAAAGAAGTGCCCGATGCAACAACCGTAGAATAGTTGGGCTTCCTGAGGGATCAGAGGGTCCACACCCCACGACATTTATCGAGGAATGGCTCAAAACCAGTGTCGCCCCCACAGGTCTATCGGCGCTCTTCACGGTGGAGCGGGCCCATTGGGCCCCCGCGAAAACCTATACCTGGCGCAAACCCACAACCGATACTGGCCAGGATTCTGAATTATAGAGACTGAGATCATGTGTTGCAAGCAGCCCAAGACAACGGCCCCATACAATTTGACAATGCAAAAATCTCCATCTTTCTGGATTACACCTTAGCAGTCCAACGCAAGCGTTTCTCGTTTATCGAGGTCAAGGCCTGGGTCCGTCCTGCGGGCCTCACGTTTGCCCCTTATTCCCGGCCAAACTGAAGTTTATCCACAACCAACACTCCTTCTTTTTTGACACACCGGAAAGTGCGTGGGAGTGGCTGGACAGGAATTTTCCTGACACCATGAGCACTGCGCGACCTGAAGCATTGTAACAGAAGTTGCAGCATCCTCCATTAAGACGGAGGAAAGGACCGTAAGGACTCAGAGCACAGTGACTCGGATGGTGTTGTAGGGCAGACGTGAGAAGTTGCACCTGTACCCTTTGTCCCATGTCAGTAGCTAAATCATACACTATCATCTCCTGGAATATACGGGGAAGAGTTTGATCCACAAGAGGCATAGGATTGCGGCTCAATTACATAATCGTCAGGCCCAAATAGTATACTTACAGGAGACACACTTACTTGCCTCTGAGATTACTAAAGTGTAGAGACGATGGAGGGGCCAGCTGTATGTTACTGCTTACTCCGCCTTCTCGAGGGAGGCGGCGATCTGGTTCCTTTTTCTCTAACTGAGAGTAGGATAGACGACCAGGGTAGGTATGTACTGTTGCAAGGTATGCTAGATGGCACACAAGTGGTGTTGGGGTCTGTTTATTCACCTAATACTGACCAAGATGCCTTTCTCTCCCGCTTGTCACAAGCCCTAGCAGTCTGGACGCAATATCCATGGGTGTTAGGGGGGGACTTTAATGCGGCATTCGACATGCACTTGGACCACTCTCACCCTCCCTTATTGAACGTAGCTGCTATAGCGCAGGCTACCAGCTTGACTAGATGGGCTGACGATTGGGGCCTGCCGGAGGTATGGAGATCGCAACATGTCGGTATACTCCTTTTATCCCACCCTCACTCACTGTGTCAGGCCTGCCGGGTCCGAATCCTCAGGGCTGTGCCGATGCTCTATGGGGGCCCACCTCTGAATCGACCCAAGTCTGGCTATGGATATACACAGACTTTTGGGGCAATTGAGCGGGGGAAGGAAAGGGTGGGGACTGCGGGGAGGGAGACCTGTGGGCGAGAGACAAGCAACACAATAAGCAATTCTATTCCCCCTTTCTCCCTTACTCTGTTCTTCACCCCCTCTCAATCCACCCTTTCTTACCTGTAAAGAAATAAGAGTGATGCAACTCGTTAAGGAGGAGATGCGGGGGCTGCTGCTTTGCGTATCTGGCTCTCTGAGGCTTAGGCGTACGTCTCTTGGACTATAAAAGAGAAGCACACACGTACACCTGAAAGGAAAGCAACAAAAGAATTGTAATGCTACCACTGCAGCGCTAAGAAAATGCAGGCCTGAATAGTTCTGAGATGGAGAAGGGGCTGGTACTCGGTAGGTGACTTTCTCCCTTCCTTTTCCGAAAGAGAGAGATTTCTGGTATACTGCTTTGAACAAAGTCATGAAACAAATAACGTAGTATACTCTGCTTAGGAGACTTAGAGGAGTAGGGTTACACTCATTCATCCATTCAAGGTTCCTTTATCAGGCACGATATACTTTTGTATAAACTGGTTGCGACAATGTCATGGGACAAACAAACACGATGTGCGCAACTTGGGGATGCCCAGAGGGTTATCGTCACACTCATTCATCCATCCAACGTTGCAAATCATACCATTCGCGGGCGCGTATTCACCCCGCATGAAACCGGGACCGGTTTCTCCAACGGGGTCAATCTGGCAACCCAAGCGCCACTAAGTGCGCGGTCGCTCCCCTGCACGGTGAATCTCTCACCTCCAACAGGGGAGTCACAGAAGTCGTTCTACAAGTGTGTCAAAGACACTCAAGGGATGCGGTCGTAGGGTGTGTCCTTTGACACTCTTACCGCCAAAGTTAACTGCAAGGCAAGCATCCAGCTTCCCCGCGGGAGATGTCGAATAATCGGCACCGCGGTCCGGACTGCAGGGCTTTTATTTCCTGCTTCCGGTCCGCCGCCGCCGTCCGATGCGCAACGTGTTCGCGTTGCCTATCGGGATTTGTAGTCTGTGTCGTTCCGCGTCTCGCGTCTCGGCCGTCTGCAGCGAGCGCGATCGCGGGAAGGCAAGTTCATGACACACTGCACACCCACCTTGACCATTTCATTTGCACACCAAACCTGTTCCCGTTTGTTACACAAAGCACCTATCTAGGGAAAACTATCTCGGACCATACTCCAGTGGAGCTGTTGCTTAACTGGGGCCGGACCCCCACGCCAATTCCAACATGGGTCCTCCAACCCTTGCAGCTAGAAAACCTAGTGTTTAGGAATGCGTTAGCGAACACCATCTCTACATACTTCGCAGATAATGAGCACATGGCCACAACTAGATCTGTAGAGTAGGAAGCCTTCAAGGTGACAATCCGGGGGGTCTCTATGATGGACACTGGTGGGGGCCTGGCGGGAAGTAGCCCATGGCATTAGGGAGCCGGAGGTGGCACTGCAGACGCTGGAGGTGGCAGCCCAGGTGGATGGGGGGGGAGTGGCAGAACTTCAAGAAGCTAGGATAAAATATGCAGAGCTATTAGAACAACTGCAAGTAATTGATTCGAATTCGTATACAGTTCGCACTCACGCAGAAGCAGATAGGTCCAGCACATTCTTAGCCCGACTGATTAGACCACAACCCTTCCCCACAACTGTTCTGGCGGTCCATGAGAGTCACCATATATTGGTCACCACCCAGGTGGAAATTAATAGGACATTTCATGACTATTACGCAAATCTCTATGCCGCTCCCTCCCTCGACACATCAGAAGCTACCTCTACATTTCTACGGTCCATAAAGCTCCCCACTGTTACTGATGCAAATATGGAAGATTTGGCAGCTCTGCTGTCCGCCCCGAGATCCGTGGCGCAATAAAGGGACTCGCTCGTAACAAAACTCCAGGCTCAGATGGGCTTCCTGTCAAGTTTTATTCTACCTTTGCGGTACCTTTGGTCCACAAACTATTACCGCTGAACACAACACTACTGCGCTAACATCGGAAGCCCTAACCCCCCACGACCAGGGAGGTGATAGTGACTTCTTTATTGAAACCCGATAAGCCCCCAACATACCTCGCATCCTACAGGCTCCTCTCGATTCTTAATACAGAATATAAAATTCTTAGTAAAGTCCTGGCATCGAGGCTACTCCCCCATTCCCTAAATTCATTCACACAGACCAATGTGGTTTCATACCAAAGAGTAGCACATCTTTAAATATCTGCCATTTTTATGCCCTTTTACATACAGCCCAAGTCTATTTTCCCCGGGCGGGCTGGCTTTCGTTAGATATTCAAGCATTTAACTCCCTGAGTTGGCCATACATGCTGGCTGCGTTAGCCAAATTTGAGATTCCTCCAGAATTTTGTAGATGGGTGGAGTTACTTAACTCTAGACCTACGGCACGAGCAAAGAATGGAACCAACATTTCTCCCGCATATCATATTTTTCATGGCACGCGTTAAGGCTGTCCCCTTTTGTCCTTACTGTTCGTGTTAGCCTTAGAGCTCCTAGAACAACAGTTATGCCACGCTATGATAACATATGGCATCCCAGTTGACTCAGTAAACCACTCTGTGTCGCTCTATGCCGACGATATTTCATTGTACTTTAAAGACATGCATGTGGACATGATACCTATAGCCTCGTTGTTCACGCAGTTTGGGGAAATAACTGGACTTTATCTCAACGCTTCGAAATCAGTGGCGTACTCATTTTATGTCACTTACCTTTCACCCACTCTCTGGTTTGGTCCTCTACAGTTCAGGGTAGAACCAATTACTTTTAAATATTTGGGCATCCATATTTACAGGACCACCTCGGACACCATAAATGGAAATATGGTTCGAACCCTAAATTACTTAAAATCTCAAGTGGCATTTTGGAACACCTTGCCACTGACGACAGCTGGTCGGCTGGCTGTTTCTAAAATGGTCGTGCTTCCCAGACTTTTATATCAATTTCTGACACTCCCTGTAGCCCTTCCAGCATGGATCTACAAAGCACTCGACACACTGCTAACTTCATTGCTCTGGGTACCGGGCCGACATAGACTGGCCCTTGCCAAAGTGCAATTCGCAAGCACCGAAGGGGACATTGGAGCACCAGATTTTAAGGCTTACTGCATTGCTGGGCAATTGCAATGGTTGGCATACTGGCTGGCTCGCCATAACTTATTTGAAATAGGTTATTCTCCTGAGCGGTTAAAACTTGGTCCACTACAGACGCTACTATGCCCTGGCGCAGGAGGGGTAGAAGACCGCCTCTTCCTTCTCCATATAGCACTCCATTACTGGAAACTGGCGCTGAAATATACCAAAACGCCCACACCATATGTCCCAAATGTCCTGCTGTGTGGCTTACCAACCTAGAGGGGAGTACTATCGACCACTAGGTTGCGGAATTGAGTGGAGGCCGGAGGTGAAACAGTGGGTGATTTATTCCTGGACGGTAATTTAATGTCTCATGATGAATTTACACAAACTAATGCTGTCCCGAGCACACTGTTCTTAACTCACTCTGCAATCACCCATTACATACACTGACACTGGTTGGTGGACCAGAGGGAACCCCCGACTTTCCAACTTTTGCAAGCCCTACACACAATGGGCCTTGGGAGCCATCTGGTTCGATGGTTATACAGTGGATTATGTCTACATATGGGCATTTAATTTTTTTTTACAAAGAGCTGTGCACATGAACAGAAAGCATTTACGTCTCTTTATAGTTTCTTTTAGTCCTTTATTGTCAATTCAATTTATGCATGATTTTTTTTTAAAAAGAAGAAGCAGCCAACGCGTTTTCGTTCCTTATGGCAAACTGCCACGAGAACTTCTTCAGGGCTTTATGAAACACCAGCGACACTGTTGATCTGCTCACCTCAAATGTCTGCTTTTCTATCAAAGTCTTTAAGCATAGGATTAACTCAGTGCCATCCATACTGAGATAGAAAAGGACAAAGTATTTTGCCGTTTCTACAGCAAAGTCTTTAAGCATAGGACTAGCAAAGTGCTGTTCATGCCGAGCTGTAAAACGACAAAAGCCAAATATCACTCCAGGCACAGTATTACAGCTTTGAATTGGTAAAATACCAACCAAGCCCACCTGAAATGAGTAAAAGCAACCCCTGACACATGTTTCGCTCTACTTAGAACTCTTCAGAGAGGTATAGCTTTGTCCAGATACAAGGGATAACCCAGTACAAGTCAAAACAGTACCCTTTCAGGCATAGAGTGACACATAAATTATGCAAAAAAGAAGCAGAGAACTCTGGGTAGTCTGGGTAGTCTCATTTTACAGCTCGGCATGAACAGCACTTTGCTAGTCCTATGCTTAAAGACTTTACTGTAGAAATGGCAAAAGACTTTGCCCTTTTCTATCTCTGCACGGATGGCACATACAAGTCAAGTCAAGTCAAGAGATACTTTATTTCGAATTTAGTATATAAATTCATAAAAAGTCACATACATACAAAATTAAAAATCACAGACCAGTTAAAAAGAAGTAAAGTACCATTGACAGTTTAGCAATCCATATCCGCTCTTGATTTCATAGTAGATTTTAAAAAACGGACAATAAAATATATACAGTCCATATGCAATAATTGTAAGAACATTAAAGCAGGTTTAACCTGGGTAAACTTCATTTTCTTCAACATTGGTGTCAGGTAAGTTTTCCTTGGGACAGAGTAGAAGTTGCAAAAAAACATAAAATGTGTTAAGTTTTGTGGAGACTGCCCATCACACCCACATACCGGTGACATCTGTCCCCGGTGACTCATTTTAGGTCTAGCCAGTAGGAGATGAAATGTGTTACATCTAAATCTAGTTAATATAAATTTTTCATGGGTTGTGAGAGTAGTCAGTAGGTAGGGTTCAGCAGTATAGGTGGTTATTAGGGCTATATGTGATCGGACACTGGGTTTAGTAAGCTCAATCTCTTCCCTTCCCTGTGTCCTATAATTCAAAAAGAGGGATTTAACCATTTGAATATCTTTTTTGTGGATCTCTTCAGGCTTGGAGAACAAGGAACCCCTTCCTATTGATTCGAATCCCTGTTTGATATAAGAAAACCACGGGATCCGTGCCTTGTTCTCCAGAGCCAGACAATCCCTAAGTATTTCATGGGTCAAGGGTATGTCTTGGTTAAGCCAACATTGAAGCCAAAAGGTCATGGGGCTCATTGCTAACTGGTCAGCTATATAAGGTACACCAAGTTCTTCGTGGACCACCAAGTTAGAAGTACTTGATGGAACACATAAGAGTCTTTTTAAGAACTTGTTTTCCTCGACCTGTATGGGGTTTATCTCAGCACGTCCCCATAACTCGCTACCATAGGTAGCTATGGCAACGCTTTTTGCTCTATATACATTAAGCATGGCCCCTGTTGGTTTCTTCCCTATTTTAGAGGCAAAATTAAAGATTGCTGCATTTGCCCGCACCATCTCCCCCCTTTTTTTGTGTATGACGGCATCCCACTTTAATTTGCCATCGAATAATACTCCCAAATAAGAGAAGACCCTAGTATTGGGTATTAAATCTCCCCCTGTTTTGAAAATAAAGGTCCTCCCTGGTCGTTTGCCCAAGCTCATGATATAAGACTTTGTACTGTTTATTTTCAGGTCTAGCTTGGTCATAAACCCATGGAAGGAGTTTAGTAGGGTCTGGAGCCCAATTTCAGTTCTAGACAAAAGTACATATTTTTACAGAACAAGGGAACCCAATAGGTAGTTGAGGACCTTGGGTAATTGATGATTTTAAGCAAACAGTGGTCCTCAATTTGGTTTAAGGAATGGGGGGGATGAATATAGTACAGAATCGAAACTATATTTTTAGGAATGTCCAGCCGGACATCCAATTTAATTCTTCAATGAAAAAAGATAACAATACTCAACAGTAAAACAGAGGTGGGACACAGTCCTGTATCCGTAGGGGGAAGAAAACGACTCGTTCATTGCAACTGAGGACGCCGCGCGATCACGTGTAATTTCACGGATCCGTTTTACCCGCAATTCTATCATGATTGCCTACCTACCCCGGAACTGTTTACATTGACCATGGACCGGAGCTAGAAATCCCTTTTGCCCGTCTCCATATTCTAACAGCGGCTGTCGCGGTCCCAGCCGCACACGCCAGCATATTTCCAGACCTTTTGGCACCTCCAGACGTTTATTTTATTCTGGCACATGACCACGCCGTCTGTTCCTGGCAATTCCTTTAAACACCAGGCTTGTTCATTGTCTCGTCCTGATGATGATCCTTGTATCCTTGTAATAGGATCGAAACGTCGTCGACCCCAATCTAGACAGCATGCACATCAGTCCATTATGAAAAAAAGTGCACTGTTTGTAGAAAGAAAAGCTTAAAACATTGGATTTCGTAATTAAGCTCTGCTTGTCCTGCCTGTATTGTTTGTTTGCTCTGTATTTGTTTTCTTCCCCCTACGGATACAGGACTGTGTCCCACCTCTGTTTTACTGTTGAGTATTGTTATCTTTTTTCATTGAAGAATTAAATTGGATGTCCGGCTGGACATTCCTAAAAATATAGTTTCGATTCTGTACTATATTCATCCCCCCCATTCCTTAAACCAAATTGAGGACCACTGTTTGCTTAAAATCTAGACAAAAGTACAGCATCATCCGTGTACAGCAGGACAGGGATACCCCTTCCCGCTGCACGCGGAAAATCTGCACCAGTCTCTACCAGGGTCCTCTCAAGATCGTTGATATAGAAGTTAAATAAAAATGGAGCCATAATGCAACCCTGCCTAACGCCTTTCCTGATGGGAAAGTCCGATGTAACTTTTAAATCCTTCCCGTACCTGACATTTGCTCGTGTTGAAGAGTGCAGATCCCGTAAAAAGTTGATCAGCCCCACGTCAACCCCTCTCGCCTCCATGGCCACCCAAAGCTTTGATCTATTGACACAATCAAAAGCTGATGAGAGGTCCATGAAGGCGAGATGCAGCGAACCAGTTTTCACCACAGTGTATTTGTTGAGTAATAGGTACAGGTTAAGACACTGTGTAGTGGTCGAGCGTCCTGCGTGGAAACCGTACTGACAGTCTGTTAAGATCTTGTTTTCAACCGCCCAATCCTTCAGCCTGGTTAGAATGGCACGCCCCATTACCTTCACGACCGAGTCTATAAGTGATATTGGTCTATAGCAACTCGTGTCGTTTCTATCCCCTTTTTTAAATACCGGCACTATAGTGGATAATGCCCAGCTATTTAAACAGCCTTCTGTGGCTGCCGCATTAAATACCGGGCAAAGGATAGTTGCCCAAAAATGGGGATCTGATTTATATAGATCTGGGGGAATCCCATCAGGCCCCGGAGCTTTATTACTGGTCAGGCCCATTATTCCATCCAAAATCTCCGATTCAGTGAATGTAATGGCGGGCGTGGCTCTACAGCTCACTCTACTATCATTAAGATCAATCGAGCAGTCAAACATTGTTTTGAAATGATTGATCCAGTCACTTTCTCCAATGTGAGCCACCAGTCCATCACCTCCCACTTGTTGAAATAAGGGACCATTTACAATCTTCCAAAATCTTGTACTGTCTTTTAATTTGCTGCTATCTATTAATTCTTCCCAGGCCTCTTCTTTTAATGACGATTTACGTAAAGCTAGGGTATCCCTGTACGACTTCCTCAAATTACGTACCACTACAGGGTCTCTGGGTTTTTTTGTAAGTGCTTCTTTTAGTAGTCTAGCAGCTTTTGAACAGTTTTTATCAAACCATTTGGGGCCATAATTACCATTTTGACCAGAGCTTGTTAACAGTAGTTCAGATACTTTTGTGGATAGGCTGCCAAAAGCATCAAGGATGGATCTTGCCGTTGTTCCTACGGTTTTACAGGTGTCAATTTCTTCCAGGCAATGGATCTTTACGTTTTCGTTAAAAATGCTGGGCAATATTTGGGTCCACTTTAACCTCCTTTTCCCATCAGTGGGTCTTAATACTCCTATGGTTGATTTAGAGCCTATAGAATCAAACAATATACCACCAAGGTAAACCGACAACGGATTATGGTCGCTAAATTCATTAGTTAAGATGGTAAAATCCCCTAAATGGGGAGTTAAGGCAGATGAAATTAAAATGTAATCAATAAAAGTACCAGTCCCTTTACCTATAAAGGTAGGAGTGGTATACAGTGTGGACGGGCTCATGTGAGACATAACTGACCCCATATCAAATTCGCACAGCAAGTCATTTAATTCATCACCGTGTGTTGTATGCTCAAAGTGTAAACCAGATATTAGTGGGCAGCCTAAATTTGCTAGACAAGTGATAGAGGGATTCCCACATGGGTGGATATTAAAGTCCCCTGTGATAATCAGATTATGTAGAATATTGGCCATGTATTTTCTTATAAATGTGGCCAGGGACTTGATATTGCCTCCTTCTTCTACTGTAGAAGGGGAATTGTAAAAATGTATTATCCCCCACTCTGCATGTCCCTTCCTTAGAGTAATTGCTAGGATTCCGGGATGAGGATGAGTAATCAGGCGCACCTCACATTTAATGTCTAATGAGACATATGTTACGAGACCTCCCTTGGGCCTGCCGCTGGCTGAAGGAGAGGCCGATACAAAAAAGGCCTGATAACCATCTAGATAGTAATTATTATCCACATCCCATGTTTCCTGCAAGTTAATGATCCTATACTGGGTAACAAACGCAATCCAGCGAGGATCGTTACCCTTTCTGGCCAGCCCAGCAATATTCCAGGATAGAATGTTCTTTTTATGGGCCGAAAAATTATCAGTTACATTTTCTCTGCTTTGTGCCTGTATAGGAATTTGGGAATCTATTTTGCCTGGAGCCTGAGAAGTTAGTCAGTCACACTCCTCAATGTCTGATAGAGGCTGAAATCTATTCCTTATCTCTATTCCTTGAGGAAGAGGGGGGTTAACCCTGTTCCTCAAATGTGGAGGTCGATTATTTGATTGGCCAAAAAAATTCTGTCTTGTGATATCCCTTAATTGTGTAGAATCTTTCCTATTATTATCAAGTCTGTGTGACCACGGTTCCTGAGGGTAGAAGTATCTGAGGGACAAAATCTCTCTGTTAGAGCCGGAACCCGAATAGCCCATTTGAAATTCCTGTAGGATTTTTTTAGCGGTATGTGGGTTACCGAAGTTCACAACAATACAATCACCGTCATAAGATTTAGTCCTTTTGCCTATCCATTTAATTCTACGGGCCATAATTATGAATCTATTAACATCCTGCCCCCTATATATATTGTTACTAAACCATTGATTCAGTTTGTTTTTAAGTTGATCAAAGTCTTCTGTGACCCCTTCCTTCAGCTGGGGGACATTACCTAGGATCACAGTATAAGGTGCGGACTCTCATGGTAGATCAATCGAATGGGGTCCCTGCAGATGATAATCGGGAGGTGTCCGTTCCTGGCTGATCATAAAATTATCAGTGGTACTATGGTGTTTGTTAGATTCCTGTGGTCCCTGAATAGGTCTAGCTTCAATCAATGAAGAAGGTTGAACGGCTATGTTGGTTGGAACCTCACTTCTCACTACCGAATCAATCTTGTGAGCCTTAGAATTGCCACTTAAAGATACCTCTGCACTGGTATTTGGAGCAATATCTACTCTGCTATCAGATTTCCCCCCACTGTTCCTCTCTATGGTTGCTAGTCTGTCCTCTATACTTATAAGCTTTATTAGGATCGGATCCAAAAGCTTTTGCAGTAGCCTTTCTAGAGTTTCAGAGTAGCCCTCGTGTATCTGATTACCCTCAATAACTTTCTTAGTTGCCTGTCCCACCCCGATATTGTTGGAAAGGTCAGTAATTACATTGCCTGTTACCCCGCCCTCATTTCCATGTGCACCCACTGGCTTATATTCCCTTTTTCCCTTCTTTCTGGGGTTTGGTGCCTTGGCTGTTTTATTTTTACCCTGTTTTCCCCTGGTGATCATCCCTTTATCCACGGTTGCTGCTTCCTCAACCTCAGGTATATCCGTCTCCTCATGAGACAACGATATAATAGGCGAGGACCCCTCAGTAGCACCTAAATCTGATAATAAGAGGAGTTCTGGTGTAGCTGATAGCCTGTTCGTAGAGTTAAGGGGTTCTAAAGAAAGTCTGCGTTCTGTATCCAGAATCTCTTGAGTCAGTACTGAGTTAGCCCTTGATAAGAATGCATCCAGGGTGCCCACCACCCTATTACCCAAGGTACCCTTGGCTTTGTTCATTTTGGTCACAGGGGGCAAACGTTTCAAACAACGGAATTTTAGGGTACAAAAATGATCAATATGTGGGCTGACAATCCAGCACAGGTGAAAACAGTACCTTTAGTTATTGTTGGATCTCTTCAATGGCACTCATGTAAGACACTCCAGCCAAATAACGTGGCCCAGCCCAGCCTACTCCGGGCTATGACGGGCAAGGACGGGCCTGCCCTTGGCCCGGGCTTCGCCCGCGCGCGTCCCGCGCTGCGGGAGGCACTCCGATGATTTAAATGCCTCCAGGTGCTGTTTACCGGCGCGTCACCCTCGCAGGGGTCTCTGGGGGCTGTAGTTATTGTGGAGCGAGTGCCGTTCCCCTCACGGCTGCGCTACTGCTGGTAGGTTGCAGAATCAGGGTGGGGGCCACAGGACTTGAAGTGCAGCCTGCCGGTGGGCTTGTGGTGATGCGTGAAACCTCCGGTGCCTCTGATGCGCGTCCCGCGCTGCGGGAGGCGCTCCGATGATTTAAATGCCTCCAGGTGCTGTTTACCGGCGCGTCACCCTCGCAGGGGTCTCTGGGGGCTGTAGTTATTGTGGAGCGAGTGCCGTTCCCCTCACGGCTGCGCTACTGCTGGTAGGTGGCAGAATCAGGGTGGGGGCCACAGGACTTGAAGTGCAGCCTGCCGGTGGGCTTGTGGTGATGCGTGAAACCTCCAGTGCCTCTGATGCGCGTCCCGCGCTGCGGGAGGCGCTCCGATGATTTAAATACCTCCAGGTGCTGTTTACCGGCGCGTCACCCTCGCAGGGGTCTCTGGGGGCTGTAGTTATTGTGGAGCGAGTGCCGTTCCCCTCACGGCTGCGCTACTGCTGGTAGGTGGCAGAATCAGGGTGGGGGCCACAGGACTTGAAGTGCAGCCTGCCGGTGGGCTTGTGGTGATGCGTGAAACCTCCGGTGCCTCTGATGCGCGTCCCGCGCTGCGGGAGGCGCTCCGATGATTTAAATGCCTCCAGGTGCTGTTTACCGGCGCGTCACCCTCGCAGGGGTCTCTGGGGGCTGTAGTTATTGTGGAGCGAGTGCCGTTCCCCTCACGGCTGCGCTACTGCTGGTAGGTGGCAGAATCAGGGTGGGGGCCACAGGACTTGAAGTGCAGCCTGCCGGTGGGCTTGTGGTGATGCGTGAAACCTCCGGTGCCTCTGATGCGCGTCCCGCGCTGCGGGAGGCGCTCCGATGATTTAAATGCCTCCAGGTGCTGTTTACCGGCGCGTCACCCTCGCAGGGGTCTCTGGGGGCTGTCGTTATTGTGGAGTGAGTGCCGTTCCCCTCACGGCTGCGCTACTGCTGGTAGGTGGCAGAATCAGGGTGGGGGCCACAGGACTTGAAGTGCAGCCTGCCGGTGGGCTTGTGGTGATGCGTGAAACCTCCGGTGCCTCTGATGCGCGTCCCCAATACAATTACCCTGGGAACCCCAAAATCCAAACCCACCCTGAACTCTAAAAATACCCCTGCACCCCAAAACACAAACAAACCCTGAACCCTAAAATTACCCTGAGCACTCCAAAACCCAAACTCACCCTGAACCCTAAAAATACCCCTACACTCCAAACCCACCCTGATCCCTAAAATTACCCTGGGCACCCCAAAACCCAAACAAACCCTGAACCCTAAAATTACCCTGGGCACCCCAAAACCCAAACCCACCCTCAACCCTAAAAATACCCCTGCACCCCAAAACCCCAAACCACCCTGATACCTAAAATTACATTGGGCATCCCAAAACCCAAACAAACCCTGAACCCTAAAATTACCCTGGGCACCCCAAAACAAAATCCACCCTGAACCTTAAAATTAACCCTGGCACCCCAAAACATATACCCCTTACACCTCAGAACCCTAAACCCTTTACTTACCTTATCCTTACATGTAAAATACATATGCCTTTACCATTCATGCCTTTACAACGAAATTCGTTGTAAAAGCATGCGTGGTAAATGCATATGCATCGTAATGCCATGCATTGTAATGGCAGTGCGGAGTACTGATAGTTGCGTTGTGTTGAAACGCGGGGTAAAGGTATTCGTTGTAAAATTTTAGTTGTGATGGCTGTTTACACTCAATATCCTCTGCAGCGTGCAATCTATTCACACAGCAAATTCTTGTTTGACATACCATATGTGAACTGTGAGAAGAGAATGAAGTTCAGCTAATGCCCATTGAGTTATTGGCCTCTCAGCTGTGACAGTGAACTAGTGTTGATACCACCTTTCATATCAGCTCCTCACACACAACACTAATTCAATTCAATATTTATTAAAGATTTGGAACTCCTAGGAGATCCACATAAAATACGTACATAATATTAAAAATAATAAAACATAGAGCTCATTTCACGAACCTTCATAAAATTATCAGGGACCTGCTTTGGCAAGTGCTACAAGAGGTATACAGTTCCTAAGGGGGACGGGGAAGACAGGTCTTGCTTCGTGATGCCCTCACACACCCCGAGGGATGTCATGCTTTATCATTGGGCTTTGCTCCTCGTCGGGCCCGCACTGTAATGCCCAACGGGCTCACCGTAAACTGGGCTCTTTTTCGGAGATCTTTTAGTGAAGCAGCCGTAAGGTGTGTGCGGGTAAGAGGGCAAGGGTAGTGCAAGGAAGGTGGAAGTTAAAATAAGTATGGAACAGTCCTAATCAAAACTATTTTAATGTTCAAGGTAGTTCCAGCTTGGTGAAAAGTGTATGGATGCCCTATGTGGATGTAATGTTCCTAGAGGGCTATCTCTGTGAAAAGGGTCGACATGTTTCGTGCCTCTGTTGCTCCTAACGAGTCAATTGGCACTTCATCAGGACCTAAGTAATAGTGTATCGTGCACTACTAGATGTCTGGCTCCTGGTTGGTAGAGTGGTAACCAGACAACAATTCTAGTGCTGCTCTAGTAGACTTATACTGGGCAGTGGCATTAGACCTGTGGGGGGAAAAAGGGAAGGGGGAAAGAGGAAAAACAGCAACACAGTGGAGATTAAAAACCTGAATGATACAGGCGGTGTGGCTCTGTAATGACTGTGACCTGGCAACACCCTGGGAGGTGCTGCGTCTGTGCGTGCGCTCGGTGAATATAGCGTAGAGGCGATAAAAGGTTGGTGGTGGACATAAGTGGCCCGTACATGTCCTTTGTGACCCGTACTTGTCTTAAGTGACGTGTTACACGTTTATGTGGTGCCCATCAAAGTGCGTACTTGGTTAGGTCGGGTTCTCATGTGGGATAGGGGGAACTCTCTTTAGCCAATGTACGGTAGTTTAGCCCAATAAGGTGTGTTGGATAATACATGCGGGAGAAATATCCAATTAGGCTGCCGGTGGAGCAATACAGTTTTCACGATGGTTGTGGTTATACCAGTGAGGCTACGTCGTGCAAAGGTGAACGCAATTATGTCGTGTGAGAACAAGGGCACTATCCCATGGACTCGACGTGTTGGTTATGATTGATCATAACAGGTTGCACGTGGAATGGTACAGTCAAATGACAGTAGTATTTAGAGGCTGTAGCACAACCCACGGGAACGACAAAAGTGTAAGTCGCACGTACACACTCGCTATCGAAGGGGGTGCCGCCGAATCTATAAACCGCACACGTATTGTGCGTCATCTTGAGTGAGGCTGGGAAGGTATGCGGGTTGGTTATTTAACATTACAAAAGGTAGCAGTATAGTCAGGTGGGTTATATAATTGAGCGGCCGGGGTGGCTGTCTCACTGTCGATTGTGACAAATTGCAGGATTGTTCGGTAGGGCTACTCACCCTTAGTAAAGAAGTCTACAGCTTGACGGGGACAATACCAGAGCACGTGGTTGCTCTGTCGCTGGAAAGAAGAAAAATTGTAATCTGGTTTAGCACACGGTCAATGACAAGGCTTACCGGTGGTATCCAAATTGAATTCTGGCGTAGTATACTCACGGCGCGGCAAACAGCAACTAGCTGTGTTCCTACCCTCGCTCTGAGCCCCGTATCTGAGACTTCCGGGTCTGCGTCTTTTGAGCATGATCACGTCTGCTAGGCTAGAGCTGTAACTGAGCGGCCATCTTGGTGGTAGAGATGTGCACAGGAAGTGTGTTATCGGGGTGGAATATAGTTGTGTCTGCCGTAAAGGTCATGTTGAGACTGTATATTGTAGTGACGACTGCTCAACAATCATAAGTGTGCTATTGATGTCCACAGCGGACCTTCCTGCTAGCAAACGTATTGCTACATTAAAACCTATATATTCTATCTCCCTAATTTATAGGAAGTTAATCAATAATATGGAGGACCCCCTACAGTTGCTTAAGAGCAAGTGGAATAGTGAAGGCCTGGAATTGGACGATGAAGACTGGCAGGAAGCGGTCTCCTCCCCGCGGGTGGTGGCAGCCCCAGCCAGGCTTAGATTAGTGCAGCTAAAAATATTGCATAGGACTTATGCAACGGGCCCCGGGTTGGTACGCATGGGACAGGCGGAGAGTGGAGAGTGTAGGAGGGGATGTGGGGACACTGGGACCTTCATGCACATACTGTGGAACTGTCAGCGGATAGAGGCGTATTGGAGAGATATACATTATACCATGCATACAGTATTAGGGGTGGAGATGCAGCCAGAGGCGCGACGGTGCTTGCTGAATGTTTGGGAGCCGACTGACCTCAACGCATGCACTAAGCAGTGGGCTACACTGGCGTTCATGATAGCTAAGAGAAACATTGCGCAATTGTGGGGTGCAGTCCAGCCGCCCCTCCTGGAAAGATGGAAGGAGGATTTAGATTGGTGCATGTTTAGGGAAAAGTTGGTGTTTTTTGCCAGGGGATGTCCCGTGAAGTGGAAAAGGGTGTGGGGAGCCTGGAACAAATACAGAGGGGATGTGTGTTCCCCACCCAGCCAGCCAGCGGAGGACGAGGCTTGTGTGACTCCCTAGCCGCAGAGAAATATTGCTTGTACGATATACTGTAATGAGAATTTATTGCCGGAAACCGTGAATGAAGTCGCCTGCTAAGATGTACTTGATGTATCTCAGTCGAATTGGTTTAATAAAAAGAATTTACAAAAAACAAAAAACCTATATATTGGACGGTGGGTGGCATAAAGATGCGACGGGGGGTTAGTGGCCCCATTGTGTAAATTGGGTGCCGTCAATGGATGTGGCAGTGCTGTAATCGTGAGTGGAAAGGGGGGGAGAGGAGGGTTCTGCTGTTGTCTCAGAAGTAGGCGTGGCCCTTAATAATGTATGCAACTGTATTCAAAAAGGAGATGGCTAGTCCAGTACGGTGGGTGCTTTAGCGGTGTGTCACTGTAGCTAGTGTGGGGGCCTAATTGAACATTGTGTTGAGCAGATGTTGAAAAAGGGGGTGTGTGATCACTAGGGCTGATAAATGATCGTAATCGGGTCATAGCGGCCACATGGGGTGTACCAAGGTACATTGGCTCTTTCGCTGATGGGGCATATATAGGTCAGGTTATCTTACCGATTTAGTTCTGCCCATGGGATGTCTTTGTTGAGTCTCACGATGTGGGAGGACAGTCTGAACACCCAGCGTTGTTCTTTCCTGAAGAGTGCCTCTTTGGTGATATTTTTACATGTTTCCAAAATGGTCCAACTCAGGTCGTTTGGTGTGTGTTGTGCTTCTGCATAGTGAGCACACATCTTGGTGTTGTTTTTTTTTACACCTGATGTTGCTCCTATGTTCCCCAATTCTCGTTTTCACTGGTCGTGTATTCATACCAATATACTGGCGTTGGCAGGGACATGTGATCAAATACACACAATTGCTGGTATTGCAATTGGTGTGTTTGTATTGTTTCCATAACCATGTGTCTGTTAGTGCGATTGTTTTGCTTGCTTTTGTAAGTGGGCATATGACACATTGCCCACAAGGGTAGTGCCCCGTGATGGGTGGTAGATCCCAGAGTGTGTTCTGTGGTATGTTGTGTTTCCTGGGTCTTGTGTTGATCAGTAGGTCCTTCATGTTTGCTGTGCATTTAAATGCGAACCTTGGTTTGTTAAAGGATTGTTCCCCTACTTGTAGGATTTTCCAGTGTTTGTTAATCATGCTCTTAATCATGTTTGATTCTGGGGTGTAGGTGATGACGCAAGTCAGTAGATTAGTCTTTTGTTTGGTTTGGCTATCCAGGAGAATCTGTCTATTCGTGTTTTGGGCTCTTTTTTGTGCTTGTTTAATTTGGTTAACTGGATAATGTCTCCGTGCCAAATTTGTGCTCAGTTCGGATGACTGTCTCTTATAGTCGTCTATGCTCCTACAATTTCTGCGGATACGCAGAAATTGGCCGTAGGGCAAGTTTTCCCTAAGGGCTTTGGGATGGAAACAGTAGGGGACAGTGACTGTCTGTTGGTTTTTTATAAGTAGTGGTTACCAATTTGTCTGGTTGTTGTGTAATGAGTAGGTCCAGGAAAGCAATTTCGGAAACTGAGCTGTTTGCTGTAAAGTTGAGGTATGAGTGGAGGCTGTTAATCCAGGTCAGGAAGGCTGAGATGTTGTCTCTTGTGCCTTTCCAAAACACGAGGATGTCGTCTATGTAGCGTTGCCACAATTGTACATTGTCCTTGAATGGGTTAGTGTTGGTGAGTACATGTTTGCCCTCAAACTCTGACATGTAAAGGCAGGCCAGGCTTGGGGAAAAGGAATACAAATTTTTCCATTATTCATATTCTGGGACCAATTTGCTGTTAAATAATTTAGAGGTAGGAAATTCATGCGACATAAAATAAGCAAACGTCGAATTCCATGTTCCAAATTCCAAAATAAGTATTTTTGAGCAATTCTCAGTGTGTTTGTCCTGGTTATTAGTTGTAATCTTTCTTTAGAATTGCAAAATGTAATGTCTCTATTAAAACTAAGTTTGCCACTTTTTCCATTATTCATATTCTGGGACCAATTTGCTGTTAAATAATTTAGAGGTAGGAAATTCATGCGACATAAAATAAGCAAACGTCGAATTCCATGTTCTAAATTCCAAAATAAGTATTTTTGAGCAATTCTCAGTGTGTTTGTCCTGGTTATTAGTTGTAATCTTTCTTTAGAATTGCAAAATGTAATGTCTCTATTAAAACTAAGTTTGCCACTCAAGGTTTTTAGGAGAGATTTAAATCCTAATGGTGGGAGTGTGAACACTGATTCTTCTTGTATACCAAAGGTTTTTAGTGCCAATGAGAAATCACTGTAAAAAAGTGATTATCTACCTTAACATCAAAGATTTCATGACATATGAAACTTCTTAGTGAATCTGGCTCGCTATTTTTTAGCTGATACCCCCAGTGTATTACCCTGGATATAGGAGCTTATCAAACCGAATTCCAATCTAATTGCTGCCGTTGGGACTAAAGTGTTAAAATTACATATTTTACGTAGTATCTGACCTTCAGTTCTATCCAAAAAACTCCAGGCTGTAATAGGGATTGATTCGATCGCATAGAGCAGAGTTGGAGGAATTTTTATCTTAAAGACCATCAGTAGATATAAAAAAAATCTTCTGTCCATAGCTCTGTAAAAAATACGCAAACCATTGGCGTGAGATGTATATTTACAGGTGCTATGTTCAATATGAGGTTTGTTCTTTGAACTGCCTGTTAAAAATTTCCCTAAATAAAGGTATGAGTCTACCACCTCCAGCTTTTCATGACCAATTTGCCACTTAAAGTTACAAGATTTTTTACTTTTAATACTTTTCATAATTAAAATTTTACTTTTAGAAACATTTATTTTCAAAACGTGGCCCACTGTATATTTTTGTAGTGACTCCAGCTTTCTATTCAACCCTATAGGGGTAAGGTCCATTACTACTATATCATCAGCATATAAAAGACATGCAAAAGGCCGGATGTCGTCTATGTAGCGTTGCCACAATTGTACATTGTCCTTGAATGGGTTAGTGTTGGTGAGTACATGTTTGCCCTCAAACTCTGACATGTAAAGGCAGGCCAGGCTTGGGGAAAAGGTACTACCCATAGATGTACCCTGGGTTTGATGAAACAGACTATTCTCGAATTGAAAAAGGTTTTCAGTCAGGGCAATCTGGGCACATTCCATGATGAAGGACATGGGAGTGGCTGAAGTCCATGTCCCGCTTCGTAGGATGGAGTCCACTACCTCCAGTGTGCTTTGTTCAGGAATGTTTATGTAGAGAGCCTCTACGTCCAGAGTAAGGCTAGGCTGGAATTCCTAGAGGTAGGAACAGTCAATATTGTTAGTTATCCCAGTACGTAAAATACTTAAGGTTTTGAACATTACAATCGTATACAAAATAAAATCCAAAGTGCAGTTTCAACTAGAAGATCAATTTAGAATTAGCAGCAAGAAAAAGGAAATAACAGAGCATCTCCTAAAATGTGCGAAGGGCAGTAAGTATCAACCAGTTCATATGCAGAACAAAGTCCAAAGTTCAACTTCAACCACAATATTCAATTTCCAATTAGCAGCGAAAAAAAGAATGAGTAAGCATATCCAAACCTGTGCAAATAGCATTTCAGTAGCAGCCAGTTCAAGTGCAAAATACATCCGGATCCCTCTTCCGTTAAGTTTTGAAGTTAACAACTAGAATATAGTGGGAAACGAACGCAACATATCCCTATTGTGCAAAATAGCGGTAAATAGCAACCAATCAGTGTGCAAAATACAAATTGATAAAAGACAAAATACTAATATTTCACAAAAGGATAACAAACAAGGGGATTGATTTAAAATATACACATAAACTCCTCAAAATAATTAAAAAGTTTTGCGTACACTGCTTTGTTTTTTGGACAAAAGAGATAATCTCGGGCTGAAACTACATTTTTAACACAATTTTGAAGAAACATCGGCCAAAGCCAACGATAACAACTCGATGCCAATGCTGGGCAAACAAACAAAACATGGTTCAGGGTCTGAGTGCTCAGCTTACACAAGTTACACATTTTTCCATTATTCATATTCTGGGACCAATTTGCTGTTGAATAATTTAGAGGTAGGAGATTCATGCGACATAAAATAAGCAAATGTCGAATTCCATGTTCTAAATTCCAAAATAAGTATTTTTGAGCAATTCTCAGTGTGTTTGTCCTGGTTATTAGTTGTAATCTTTCTTTAGAATTGCAAAATGTAATGTCTCTATTATAACTAAGTTTGCCACTTTTTCCATTATTCATATTCTGGGACCCATTTGCTGTTAAATAATTTAGAGGTAGGAGATTCATGCGACATAAAATAAGCAAACGTCGAATTCCATGTTCCAAATTCCAAAATAAGTATTTTTGAGCAATTCTCAGTGTGTTTGTCCTGGTTATTAGTTTTAATCTTTCTTTAGAATTGCAAAATGTAATGTCTCTATTAAAACTAAGTTTGCCACTCAAGGTTTTTAGGAGAGATTTAAATCCTAATGGTGGGAGTGTGAACACTGATTCTTCTTGTATACCAAAAGTTTTTAGTGCCAATGAGAAATCACTGTAAAAAAGTGATTATCTACCTTAACATCAAAGATTTCATGACACATGAAACTTCTTAGTGAATCTGGCTCGCTATTTTTTAGCTGATACCCCCAGTGTATTACCCTGGATAAACCTTGGATATAGGAGCTTATCAAACCGAATTCCAATCTAATTGCTGCCGTTGGGACTAACGTGTTAAAATTACACATTTTACGTAGTATCTGACCTTCAGTTCTATCCAAAAAACTCCAGTCCGTAATAGGGATTGATTCGATCGCATAGAGCAGAGTTGGAGGAATTTTGATCTTAAAGACCATCAGTAGATATAAAAAAAAATCTTCTGTCCATAGCTCTGTAAAAAATACGCAATCCATTGGCGTGAGATGTATATTTACAGGTGCTTTGGTGCATCTCCATCAGTTTGAGCAAAACAATCGGGTAAATCTGCTACATAAAGAGAAAATAGCAGCGGTGCTAAGAAGCAACCTTGTTTCAAACCATTTTCTGTAGGGATTACATCTGGAAAACCTTGATTTCCACCCATTAATATCTGGCACCAAGTTTGCGAATGTAGTGCAATAATTAATGATAGCAGGGGGATGGCAAACCCATTCTTTGCAATTTTCTCCATAATAGCGGTCGATCTACCTTATCGAAGGCTGTTGAAAAATCTATGAAAGCCATGTATATATTTGAGTTACGAGTAATTGTGTATTTCTCCTCAATTAATTTCAGCATAAAAATATTGTCTAGAGTGGAATGATTTTTCCTAAAACCTGCTTCTTCAATGGGGAGGACTTTCTTTTCTATCGCCCATTCTGTAAGGTGATCGAGAATACTACGTGCAAATATTCCCCCCCCCCCCCCTCATCCTGTAAAGCTATTTGCCGATAATTACCTGGGTGTGTTCTAGGGCCCTTTTGTACAGGGGAATTAAAATGCTTCCCGACCAAGATGGTGGTGTCTTCCCCTGAGAGTAGCAAAGATTAAATAGTGGAGCTAGATAGGTAGCCCACAAAAGTGGCTCCTTTTTATTTTTTTTTTGTCAAACCATTTTATTGCAGGACCAAATATATCGTAGAACACTCAGGACAAATGTTAGTAATGCAGGTTTCCCGCCCCCCCTTAACCATTGATCCGTGCAGTATACACAGCCGTACTGCCCACATCCCGGAGGCCGGGCGGCACCATTTAATCATATGGTACATCGTTACAGTACGATCGTCTGGTGGGGAGATCCGCTGCCCGCTTTTAATGTTATCCTCCTTCTCCCCCAAACACCCATGAATCTCACATTCTACTTCCATTAGGTCTGAGCTTACAATCCCTCCCTCAGCCCTCCCCCCCCGTGCCCCCCCCATAGCGCCTAGTCAGGAAGAGTTAATGTGTGTGGTGGTTAGCAGGAAAGATCCATTAATCCCTAAGCGTGTGTGATTGGCAGGGGAGCCGGTATCATGACTACAGCGGCTGCATCATCAGAGTCCACGTCTTCCTCCCCGCTGGTTAGGCTGTCTCGCAAGGCCTGTACTAACATTTCCCACTCCATTGCCGCTGCCTGAGCTCGCTCATCCGGTTTGCGGTGAGCTAGCTGGTACCTGAGTGTGCTCTCGCTAGCCGCCCATTTTAGGCATTCGTTCAGCCACCTCCGGTGTGTTGGACCCACCTTCGACTTCCACCCCCTAGTCACCTCCCTCTTTGCCAGTATTAAGCCCATGTCTATAAATTTGCTGGATATTTTGTTCTTGGGCGTGTGCGGGAACCAGTGGAGTATACTCACGGCCGCGCCGTACTGTAAGTCCCTATCCGCTACCTCATTCAACGTGCTGCCAACCTCCCTCCAGTACTCCTGCAGGTGTGGGCAAGCCCTCAGCATGTGGATTAGGTCTGCTCCTATCCTGTGACATCTAGGGCAAGCAGCCTCCTCAGCCCCAAAGTATTTCCTTATTTTGTCAGGGGTAAGGTATGCTCTGTGGAGCACATAGAAATGAATCAATTGAAATCGCGCATTTCTCGTGCTTTTTCTGGCTCTACGCATCAGCTGCGTCCACGTGGTGTCCGGGATTTCCACCTGCAGGTCCAGCTCCCACTTGTTTTTCAACGCAGCCAGGGGCTGAAGGGTTTCATTTAGCATCCGTGAGTAAAGACACGTCACAGCCTTGAAGGTGCCAGCCGACATCATTGTGTATTGGCACGCCTGCGTCGTCGCGGGCTCAACCAGACCCTCCCCCCAATGCGCCTGTATGGCCCTCACTACCGCCGCGTGCAATAAGTAATCCCCTCGTGGGAGGTCGTAACGATCTTGCAGAGTCTGGAACGGGGACAGCACGCCGTCATCATACAGGTCGCCCACCATCTGCAGACCCGCCTCCTCCCACAGCTGCAGCCTAGACCAATCACCCCCGTGAGGAAGTGCTGTCACCATGCCCAGAGGGATTTCGGGCGCATATGGGTGCCTGACTCCTGCTCGCCTCTGCGAACTGTTCCAGCACAGGCGGAACGTGCGCTCCTCCTGGGTCAGATCCCCGAGTGCTAATCTCTGTTGGAAGGTGATGTAAGCCAACACATGACGGGGAGTTCCAGTGTCCCTCTCCCGCTCCGGGCCACGGTATACTCTCGCTACCTCCTGCGTGAAGGACTGCAGTTGTGCTGCTAAATAATAGAGCTCGAAGTTCAGGACCGCCAGGCCCCCTTCGTCTTTTGGGCGGGTCAGCGTCGATAATGCTATTCTGCGTCTGCCCGAGCCCCACAGGAAGGATGTTATCAGCGACTTGAGTTGCTTAAAAATCGTTCCAGGCACCCAAACTGGGAGCGTCCTGAAGTAATATAACAATCGGGGCAAGGCAATCATCTTCAGAAGAGATGCGGCCCGTTACTGACAGTGGCAGGGTGGCCCAGAAAGACATGCTACCTTGTAGGGCACGGATGCAACGCCCTATGTTGCCCTCTAACAAGCACGAGGCGTCATGGTACACATGCACCCCCAGGTAGTCCAGACACCTAGGCTCCCATCTAATCAATTTGTAGGTGGGGGGCTGCTCCTCCTCTCGCCGCAAGGGGAACAGACAGGTCTTACTCCAATTAACCCTGAGGCCAGATACCCTGCCGAAGCGCTCCAGGAGTCTTTCCGCGCCCTCTACCGCGCTGTCGGAGTTCTCCAGAAAGAGGAGGAGGTCGTCCGCGTACAGCGAGATGAAGTGGCGGTTCCCTCTGAAAGCCAGACCCCCGTAGTGGTTGCCCATTCTAGCCATGGCCGCCAGAGGCTCCACCGCAAGTGCAAACAGCAGGGGGGACAATGCACAACCCTGCCTGGTGCCGCGACACACCTCATACTGCTGTGATACCAGCGTGCCCACTTTCACTCGTGCCCTCGCCGAGGAATACAGCACCTTTGTCCAGTGTATGTAATTGTCACCCAGGCCGAATCTCTGCATCACTTTGTACAGATAGTCCCATTCCAGGCTATCGAAAGCCTTTTCAATGTCAACCGACAATACTAGGGGCGCCCGGGCCTCGGGCGGTGGGTCATTCACTAGCCTAATCAACCGGCGAATGTTGTGGGCGGTGTTACGGGTGGGTATAAACCCAGATTGATCCTTATGGATCAGTTCTTGCATGTGGTGCAACAACCTGGTCGCCAGTATTGTGCTTAGAATCTTGTAATCTGTCGTTAGCATGGACAGAGGACGATAGGACGCCGGGTCAGTGCTTTCTCTACGGGGCTTTAGTAAGGGAATCATTATGGCCTCACGCATAGAGCGCGGGAGTCGTCCGCTGTCCCTGGCTTCATTATAGACAGTTTGGAGCTTGGGAGCCAGTTGCTCCAGGTATCGCCCATAAAACTCTACGGGCAGGCCATCCAAGCCCGGGGTTTTATTGCGAGCCATTCGTTTCACAGCTCCTTTAATTTCCACTAGTTCTATTTGGCCACCTAGGACATCTGCGTGCTCCCGGTCCAGCCGTGGTAGTTGCAGCTCATCTAGGAATGCCTCTATTTCCTCTCCCTGCGCCAGTAACGCGCTTTTGTACAATTGCTCGTAGTAGGACCTAAAGCCGTCCAGAATGTACGGTTGCGTGGTGCCTGTACGGCCCTCCCCGCCCCGTAAGGCTAAGATAGGATGACTGTTTCTAGTAGGGTTTGCCAACCAGGCCAGTAGTGTCCCAGCTTTAACCCCCTCGGCATGCGATTTAGTCAGGTACGTTCTATAGTCGAAGCTGCGAAGACGCTCCACCTCCACGGCTACCGCCTCCCGCGCCTCGCAGACCCTGTCCTGAAGCTCAGGACGGTTGGGGCGCGCCACCTCAGCCTCTCTCAGCGAGCGTTCGGCTCTGTCTAAGTCGTCCAGCAGGGTCCTCCGTATCCCCGCATATTTCCCTATGCAGTGGCCCCTCACTACAATCTTAAAGGCATCCCATTCCACGGCCCTAGAGGTCGCGGTGCTGTCATTCTCTGCGAAGTAGTGCCCAATCATCTCACTTAGTGACTCCCGGAACGGTGGGTCATCTAATGTGTCCGGCCTCAGTCGCCACGTCGGGATCCGTGAGATTTCATTCATCCAGCCTAGCGTTAGGAGCAGGGGATTATGGTCGGAAATAGTACGCGCCAGATATTCCGACTGAGCCACCGTTGAAAGGACTAATGGAGAGCACAGGAAGGTGTCCAGTCGGACATGGAGGTCATGGAGGCTGGAGTAGAACGAGTAGTCCCGCTCCGCTGGGTGCTGAGCGCGCCAAGCGTCAGTCAAAGCCCATTTGTCCTGCCATTACGATCTGGTTTTCGCTAGCCGGTGTACCAGGGACGCGGGCAGCGGCGGATGAGATCTGTCTAGCGTGACGTCTGCTATGGAATTGAAGTCTCCCCCTAAGAGTACTGGGCCTGCGAGGTAGCCAGCCAACACACCAGAGAGCCGTGCAAGATAGGACGCCTGGTCCACATTAGGCGCATAAATGCTTCCTAGAGCTATATGCTTGCCCCTGAGCTTGCCCTCCACCGCTACGTACCGCCCCTCCGGGTCCACTACGTGTCTGGTCACCTGAAAAGGAGTGCCCGCCCGTATCCAAATTAACACCCCTCTAGCGAAGGCGGAGTACGTGGTGTAAAACAGTTGGCCCCTCCATCTACGCTGTATGGCTATGCCCTCCTTCTTGGTGAGGTGAGTCTCCTGCAGAAACGTGATCTGCACTCCCCTGCGGACCAGGTGAAGTGGCTCCTTTTTAATTACCATCTTGGGAATTTCATCAGGGCCCATTGCACCTGAGGATCTCATTTTTTTAATAGCTCCGACCACTTCATTGATTGAATGTGCGTAATTGTATACAGAAGTTTTAGACTGGTCGGGTGCCTCAATACTTAATCTGGAAGAGTTGAAATTCGCAGAATACAGTTCTAACAAATGAAATTTCCAATCCTCTTCTTTTATGGGTATAGAGAGAGATTTCACTCTAGTGCCACAGCAGTTGGCGACTATTTCCCAATACCTTTTGGAGTTATTTTTAGTGGCTGCCTCTTTTAGCTGTATCCATGCTCCATCTTCCTTTAATTGTCTTAGGGAGCGTTTTTTCTCTGTCTCTTCCTCTTTAGTACGTTTATTAAATTACTTTGCTCGCACGAAAAATTCAGGAACTGAGCCCTTACTAATTTATTTATTGCCCTGTTTATAGGAAGCAATGGGTTAAAATATGATCTCTGCTTAACAGGGGCATGTGTTGATTTGCAAGATTTAGCCAGAAGACCTATATTATAGGAAAAGGCTTCGAGTAAATCTGTTTGAATGGAGTCACATTCCACTGTTATTAAGTGCTGCTGATCTCGTATTAGTGTCGATAAGTGCACTTTTAATTTAGCGGTCGCTTGAGGGTTCCAGTGAATTCTACCATTTGTTACATTGAACCTACTGTGTCACCTTTGAAATTCCAGGGACCTACCTTAGGCCAAGTAAAATCAAATTAAAAACAAATCAGCATAGAGTCACTGGAAACATTTCCTAGGACTTCCATATGTAAGTTTACGGAAAAAATCTGCAGAAACAATTAAATAATCTATAATAGATCTCCCAGTTGGCGCCTTGTGAGTATAATTTGAAGGAATATCTTTTTCTAGCCTCCCATTAGCAATTATAAGATCTAGACTTCTCAAACCTTCAGGTAATAAAACTCCTCTTTTGTCTGTCTTGCTGTTATTCGAGAATTGGGCAATGGGGATATTTAGGGATTCGTTTTTTTCGGTGTTAGAGAATACCCTTATACTATGAGATGAAACTTTAGAGTTCAAATCCCCAACTAATAATAAGAACCTGCAGTCTTCAATTTCCAAGGTAGAGGAGATAAAAAGGAATAGGTCTTTTAATAAATAAGAGTAAGATCCATCGGGAGGTAAATATGCATTTATGATCAACAAGGAGTCCAAGTGACCCTGGCCGTCCTTATGATCCAACTTAATCGCCTGAATTAGGTTAGAGGCATGAAAAAGTCTTTATATGTACAACTGAAGCTTGTACTTAACAAAATAGTAATGCCTCCTTTAGCGTGACCTCTATTCACAGGGATCGCAGGGCGGCTCAGCACAATATAATCTTCGGTGGTCCACTTCTTTGTGATCCAAGTCTCTTGTAGACAAATTATATCAGCCTTCTGCTCTTTCAAGAATAAGAGTTTGTTGTTATTAGTGCTTAAGTCGGCTGTGTTCCAAGATATCACATTAATGTCCTTGCTAGGAAGAGTTCCCGCATTTTAGGTCTAAAGGTCTATTTGAATTAGGAACGCCTGCAACCCAACTCCACTTCTTTTCTTCCTCCTCTGCGGGAAGCACGTGCTGATAATTTTTCTCTGTATGGAGCAAAACCCTCCTACCTACTTTACCGAGGAAAACCTGCAAAGTACTCTCTTTGTCCGAAAAAGGTATACCTCTTGCGGGGGATACTTGTTCGATGTAAGGCAGCTTATTTTGGGCCGCTTTTTTTAATGATAGCTCCACTTCTGGTACTAGAACATCAATGCCACAACAACGTAGTTTATCGCTCTGTGCCATTATCAGGTGGGAGATAGCTTTGGAAGCAAATGTTACTCTTGCACCCCTAAGATTGTTATATTTTCGAACCTCAACCAGAGCAATGTCATTACTTTCAATCATCTGTAGGCCCAAAATGTCAGCAAAGCAACCCAACAGAAAGGTCCTATTCATATATGGTTCATGATCAAAAATAAACGAGAGATCTAAGCTATAAGGGACAGGCTGGGAGTTATTGCCTAAGCTGGATACCTCAGAAATATTATTATTGGAACTATAGATGACATTATTACCTAGCGAGGAAGCAAATAAAGAAGCATTAGGGTTCAAAATACTGTGCACAATAGGGGGAGCACTTATGTCTAAAGTTACTGTATCTTTGGTTGATTTAATAGGTACACTTGAGTTCAAAGAGGATGAACAAGGACCCGATAGATTATACTCTGGTTGTCCATCTTCTTTCTTCAGAACATTTAAATCCAGCTTTGGTGATATATTCTGGACAGGGTTAAGGTCAAAGCATAACTGTTTTGACCTTTTTTTATTCATCCTTCGGCGTTTTTCCCTTTTTTCCTTCCTCTTTTTCTTACGGGTGTTGTTACTTTTGTTATTGATAGGGTTTTTCTGATTGGGAGAGCATCCTACTTTAAGACCATCCCCTATAGGCTGCTTTGAAGAATTTACGCCAGTTTTTAGGAAGATAGGGAAAACATTTCAAATTGTATTTGAGTTTATATTTTCCGATCTAATTTGTGGGCGGAACGTAGAGGCAACCCCTGTAGCTAAAGATTCGAAATCGAAGCGCTGCTGTAAAGTAGAGGAGTGTAACTTATCAAGTATATCTTCGTTTTCTTTCATTTTGATTTTATTATTTCTATGACAGAAAGGCATACCAGCCTGGATGCCAAAGTCCCGCCTTTTAACATGTGGAAGAGAGTCTGTTTGAGAAGAGTATAACTTGTCGGAGTCTTCCTTCGTAAGAGTGGGAGTGGTAGATCCCTTCCCTGGATAAGACTTACTAAGGGGGAGAACGCAAGCTTTTCCTGACAATAGTTTTTGTTCAGAGGCTAAATACTTTGTCAGGGCCAAGACAGAGTCCAAAATGGAGTCAGAGTTGCTTACTGATTTCTCCATTAGGATTAGAATGGAAGCCAGCACTCTTTTGAAGCAAAGTAACGATTCCGCTATCAACATTTTTGACTCTGGATTAATAATTAATGGAGGAAAGTTCGGGGATAGTTCAGGAGTTAATGAACCCCAAGAGTCTAATAAACTTGTTCCGCTGGGTGTACTACTGAACAGTTGCAGTTTCACGGGCTGATCCTTAGAGGAAAGTGAAGTGGTAGAAATAAGATTCCCGGACGATTCTAGATTATAAGCGTGAGACATCTTATGTGACTGATCTAAATTAATAATTACAACAACAAAAGAGTGTGAAAAAAGAAGAAAAAACCAAAAAAGAAGAAAATAATCCAGTTGAAGGGAAAATATACGTGTTAAAGTGCCACAGACAAATCAATCAGATATGAATATAGAACCCTCACTCACCAACATAGTTGGTGACATGCTTCATCATAGGGTTCCACCAGGGGTGCCTGCTGCACCGCTGGTGTGCTTCAACGCTTCCTTAAAGCGGAGCGCAAATATCAGACTGAAGGGATTCTAGTGTATGATAAGTGCAACAAATAATAGTGAAAAAATGGGAATTTAAAAAGGTCAAGATTCGCCCACAAGCAATTTTAATGGTGACGAAACTGGAACTAACCAAAAACAGTGAAGGATGGTAATACTGACTTAAATTGGTCAGGTACATCCTATCTAGTGAATGCTGTGTTGTTCGACATGTTTCAGCTTATTTTCGTCATTTACAAAACTTTCTTCAGGACCTTATGAAAAATGAACACAGCACCTTGGCGGTATAAGCTCACTAAGGCTTACCCTAACCTCAGGTGCAAAAGAACCGGGTACACTCACGGTTTCAGTAAGGGCCTTCGAGAACTACACAAAGGCCTCAAGGGATATCTGTAAAAGAACATATATGTATAATGCACGTATATATTAGTTTATAGATCGTTACTTCATGTAATAGCTTCATTACAGACTGAATGAAAGGTAATAGGCACAAATTAAACTTAAAAATGAAGTAATTAAACTCGCATGCACACTGACAATGCTACACAACTCCCAGTGTTTACTGAGAACTACGAAAGAAGAACCATAATTTTATGTTAATCTTTCAAATCCATCATGCGGAATAAGTAAGTCTACTCAATTAAGCCGTTTATCCAGTGAACAGACATAAAAGATTACCACGATGTAAGTGTAATCACGCTAGAGCTTGGCACTTTTAAAAAAAAATGTAGAAAGCAACACCAACAGAAAATGGCGTCTGCTACCACATAGGAGAAGAACAAGTAAATAAAAACAAGGCTTACGTGTACGGAAAAATGAACCTGCTCCTTGGGCATACAGGGGGGTGGCGGGACTACAGAACAACTATAGTGGGAAAGGAAAGAAAACGTGGAAATCACACTTAGTTACCATCCCCGCTAATACATAACCCACAACGTACCGCCATGAAAAAAATTAATAAATATCGAGCTGTACTCATGTCATCCAAGTCCACTGCCAGGTAAATCAACCTAAAATTTCCACCGAGCCCGGAGTCAGCAAAAGTATGGAGCATTCATGATTAAATAGAGCAAATAGACTTAATGGCGGGAAGTCTCATTCAACCCCTAAGCCGTTCCACATATCACGTGACCGGCGCTGAAGACGTTTACGTCAACAGAGAGAAAGGACCAACCCGCTACTATCAGAGAGGAACTAGAATGTCAACCTCTCTCTCCGTGTAAAGAAAACTTTACTCATATCCTGACACAAGCGCAGACAATTCGCAAAGTGTAACAAACCGAAATACATTTATAGACACGCAATAAAGCCAAATGGAAATAACGATATAACCAATAGCTGAGTTCAAGTAAAACTAAAGCTAAAAGGTGTATCGATAAAGTGAATAAAGAAGGGAATCATTGTGAGTTGTATATAAATCCACAAAGGGTATTTATTAATATCCCTCATTAATTTCAAAAAGGACCTGGCATATAAAGTTCAGAAATGTCCATCAGGCTCCGTTAGAGGTTTTACAAAAGAAAGGGGAAACTGCCAGAATAGTATAACAACATTATTTGCTACGTCTCATAACTGTTCCCCACGGGATATTTTCGTTCAGACCCACCAGATGTGTCGACATGCGATAAATCCAGCGCTGTTCTTTTTCGAACAATAGATTAGGCAGACTGAGCCCTGATTTAACTTGCTCAATAATAGTCCAGTGTAGATCATCCACAGTGTGATTAAAACGCAAAAAATGCTCAGTCAGTTTAGTAGTGCTTTTTTTACATCGGATGTTGCTCCGATGCTCTCCAATACGCTCTTTGACCTTCCGTGTGGTCATCCCAACATAGTTCAGATCACACGGACAAGTGATCAAATAAACCACATCAGTGGTGTTACAATTAGTATGACCCCGTTGTGTCCAAATTTTGCCATTTTCCAAAACCAATGTCTTAGTGGTTGAAGTTAAGTGGCAAACACTGAATGATCCACACAGAAAATGTCCCGAAATTGGTGGTAAACCCCACGCATTGAGAACAGAGGTTTCAATAGAACTCTTAATGTTCCTAGGTCTAGTGTGAACCAAAGAGTCTTTTAAACTCTTAGCCTTTTTGTACGAGAACAATGGTTTATCCCATTTGATGTTGCTACTCTCAAGTATCCGCCAATGTTTTTTAATAGATTTTGAAATGGCATTTGAAGCAACATTGTAAGTGGTCACACACGTGAGAGGAATGTCTGTCACTTGTTTGGGGAAATTTTGCAAGAGAATCTCTCTGGGTTGATTCCTAGCCCTCTTGCAACTGTTCGTCAAGCTCTAGCGTGATTACACTTACATCGTGGTAATCTTTTATGTCTGTTCACTGGATAAACGGCTTAATTGAGTAGATTTACTTATTCCGCATGATGGATTTGAAAGATTAACATAAAATGATGGTTCTTCTTTCGTAGTTCTCAGTAAACACTGGGAGTTGTGCAGCATTGTCAGTGTGCATGCTAGTTTAATGACTTCATTGTTAAGTTTCATTTGTGGCGATTACCTTTCATTCAGTCTGTAATGAAGCTATTACATGAAGTGACGATCTATAAACTAATATATACGTGCATTATACATATATGTTCTTTTACAGATACCTTGAGGCCTTTGTGAAGTTCTCGAAGGCCCTTACTGAAACCGTGAGTGTACCCGGTTCTTTTGCACCTGAGGTTAGGGTAAGCCTTAGTGAGCTTATACCGCCAAGGTGCTGTGTTCATTTTTCATAAGGTCCTGAAGAAAGCTTTGTAAATGACGACAATAAGCTGAAACATGTCGACCAACACAGCATTCACTAGATAGGATGTACCTGACCAATTTAAGTCAGTATTAACCATCCTTCACTGTTTTTAGTTAGTTCCAGTTTCGTCACCATTAAAATTGCTTGTGGGCGAATCTTGACCTTTTTAAATTCCCATTTTTTCACTATTATTTGTTGCACTTATCATACACTAGAATCCCTTCAGTTTGATATTTGCGCTCCGCTTTAAGGAAGCGTTGAAGCACACCAGAGGTGCAGTAGGCACCCCTGGTGGAACCCTATAATGAAGCATGTCACCAACTATGTTGGTGAGTGAGGGTTCTATATTCATTTCTGATTGATTTGTCTGTGGCACTTTAACACATATTTTTTCCCTTCAACGGGATTATTTTCTTCTTTTTTGTTTTTTTCTTCTTTTTTCACACTCTTTTGTTGTTGTAATTACGATAGAGGGGGATTAAGAGTGTGACTCAACCCTCTCTCTCTTGTTGTTTTCATTCATGATCTAAATTAATGTCAGGTAACGTAAAGTCTTCCATTATATGTTCTCCCATTTTTTGGACCGGTTGAGAGACTCCTTCGGGTTCAAAGACTCCATTTACAAGAGAGTGAATGGTAAGATTTGCCAGCAAGGAGTCAGCCATCTTTGATTCCGACTGTTGATGATCTATGGGCCATGATCCCCTGATATTAGACGGTAGTATAGGAGGTACTACTGGTAATGGTTTTTCAGGAATTACCTTAGCCTTTACATGATCTTCAAATTCTTTTCGAAAAGACTCTGGCATCCCTACTGATTTTAAACTTGTTTCTTTTTTTGGAAAGAAGGAGGGGATGGTATTGAAATTCTTCAAAAAGTTTATTTGCAGTGAGTTATTCCTTAGAGGATTAGCTCTAGTTTTTTTTGCAAGCGCTTGTGTACACCAATCTGCCAGAGCATAATTGTTTTGCGGACATATCTTTGTTCTTATATTATATTACAAGTTCCTTAGCCGTGTTGGCCAGCACCGCCAGAGAGGTATGGCTCCAATGGCTCCAAAGCGCTAATGTGCCGATTCTCTGATGCGCCGCTTACGCTACACTGAGCACCGAGTGCTAAGCGGCAAGTTTCCACTCTCTGACATACAGTACACAGTTTCACAGTCTCACGAGCTCAAGCTCGAGATTGTATTGACGGCTGCCGGTACAGGGCTCTGGGGCTCTCTGGAGCTTCAGAGAGGCGCAGGAAAGCGCAGAAAGGGGGACCACACTTGTCTCCAGTAGTCAGCACTCTATCTACAATGATCTTCAATGCTTAGAGGACAGTACATTTGTACACATCAGGTACCCTCTGGCTCCTGCAGACCTCCATTAAATCTCTTTACCAGGACAAAATTACAGTTGAAGATTTTTTTAAGAACTTAGCAAGGTTGTGGCAGTATCTTAACGGTGGCTTGAATACTTGGCAGCTTAGCGATTGGCTGGCCTGGGCCTGAGCCTGGATGTTTGAGGTCTCGGCGGCTTGAAAGGCTTAAGATAGCTTGGAAGGCTTAAGATGTTTAAAAAATACTTAAAAATTCATAAAATGCTTAGAGTGCTAAAAACAAAAACAACAGGGCAAAAACTTGGGCTAAGCCGCAAGGGGGGGGGGGCAACAGGGCTTTTACAGCTTCTCCTATGTCTCCGAGCCCGTCAGCCCCCCTGTGCCACCCACCTCTGCTCCACTTTAGGCCACTCAGTCCAATCCTTCAGTCCACCTCCAACTGGCTCCGACTTGGCTCTGCTTTCACTCTGCAGTTCTGCTACACCATCAGACTGCTCTCACGAGACTGCTCTCTTCTTTAATTCACTTAGTTCGCTTTTAACTTGATTGGTGATTAAATTAATGATTAAAAGTTCTCTTTGCCCATGCACACCGCACCTGATGCCAACCACTACCAACTGCACCCACCACACTTCGCACTGCCCCCCGGACCCCACGCTCTGGAAACCGGCACTCAGGGATATAGGGTGGCCTGCCAGAAGTAACATCGGCAACGAAGGCGATAGCGATGGCGATGGCAGCAGCTCAGCCTCTGTGACTCGCGCAGAAAGTTTTTCGGGGGATTCCGCAGTTTACTGATATCTGCGGGTACGGGCTACGGGCGACTGCGGCTCCAGCTCCGGCTGCGGCTCCTCCTCGTAGTGTAGCGTCACAACGTTGCGTCCGACGCGGCACTGTAGTACCCTGTCAGTTTCGGTTTCCCTCTGTATACACAACACTAGCACTGCATAAGTGCCCATAATATCCCCTCTACCATTCAACATCTACTAAACCTTCTTACCAAACCTGATTAAATCATTCAAGCTCACCTTTTACAACTATGTAGATGATGTCCAAACCCTATATTTGATACCACGTTAACAACATAAAACTGAGGGCCTTCTACTCAATGACAACACTATGTTGCACCCTCCCATACTTTGGATACCAACAGAAGCTGCAACCTATCCTCACACTCGTAATGTCTAAGCTTGACTGTGTCAACAGCCTCTACCTTGGAGCACCCTCATTCAAAATATGCAAAGTGCAACTCACCCAAAATACTGCTACAAGATTTATTTTCTATCTTCAGCCAAGAGAACATATAACTCTAGTCTTGCAATCACTCCACTGGCTAACTATAGCAAGAAAGGCAATGTTCAAGGCACTTTGCATTGTTCACAGAGCCTCCAAGGAACAGAACCGCAATACCTACATGCTAAATTCAAGTAATAATAACAAATCAGGACACTTTGCTTCAGACTTGCATCACTTATCAGACCATCTTATCATAAGAAATCCGTAGGTGGCACTGCTTTCATAGTACAAGCCGCCAAGTTCTGGAACACACTAGGAGCCAGCATTTAAAGCATTGAGGAAACTATACACGTCAGAAGACAGTTGAATGCATGGTTATTTCGGAGACAACTACACCACCACACATCCTGGCAACAAAAGCTGGAATGTCAGTCATACCCTCAAGCTCAATCTTCAGTTTACAATCCACAGATTGGAAAGAGCCCAGCCAGCAAACTAATTTTGATAAACAGGTACGTGAAGGAAAGCTGACCTATGCTTCGCTAGGGTATTATATAGTTATGTAACTTCACACATAACATTTCTGGCCCACACTAATACTAATACCGTAACACTCCACGGTGGGCAGTCAACTGTAGCTTACACTACTTACATTCAATTAAGGCATATATGCTAAGAGGGTTGTCTATCACCAGTACTGTGCAGTCAATAAACCAGCCATCACCAAATGAACAAGCATGGAATAACTGAAGAGCTCTGTCACACTCTGCAGCTCAATCAGAGGACTTTAATCTAGTCCATGACTGCAGGTCCCAAATATCTATAAACTATGGCTGCTTCTTTACATCTCATAATGGCTGTTATAATCAAGAAGTAACAATGCACATCCCAGCAGATCTCTACACTTCTCTCTCCATCCAACAATGCCAGCTCTGGCCCAGAACAATACATTAGTGGGGCAGATTTGCTAAGGTTTTGGGTCGGGGTTGCGACACTTTTGTGGCACCGCCCAGATGCAAATTCATTTTTGATATTTAATAAGCCATGCAAAGCCACCTGGGGTGGCTTTGCATAGTTTAATAAATAGAAAGTTACACAAGGCAATGCATATCGCTGCCTTGCATTACCTTGTGTTGGGAAGGTGTTCCATGGTGGAGCATGAGAGTTCTCATATATTTACTCATGAATTTTGGTGCATTCCCAGATTTACTGAAGCTGGTAAAGCTAGGAATGTGTCAAAATGTTACCCCTTCCCCAGTGACGTGTAACGAGAAGAAGTATCTTTATTTCTCATTGTTACTTCCTTATTCTATGAGTGCTGCATTGGGGAGGACCCATAAAAAAGGGGATATGCCTCTCAGGATTGTTTTTGTGCAGGATGCTGTCCCTTCCTGCACAAAAACAATCCTGCCTGTAAAGCATACACCCTTCCACTATGGCACAAGGGTGCCTACATTGGTGCCAGGCAGCACACAGTGTGCGAGCACTAGGAGATAGCAAAAATGCGTCATAACTTTTTAAATATGGAGCATTTCAGCTTTTTTGCCTTTTAAACACCACAGGGCAGCAAGTTGCCTTGCTGCATTGGGTAAAATGTAAGTAGATCTACCCTAACATTTCTGTTTTGACAGCCCAGTGCATGAACCAGCTAAGCAGACTAGAATCCTAAGAAATACCATAATGGGACGCGCAGAACTGTTCAAAGTTTCCAACTTACTGAAAAAACGCAAACTGTGCATCTGTGTCTCTCACACAACATCATTCACCATACTGCTACAAGATGCATCTCATAACACGATAACTGCACCTGGGTGGTCATCATGCACGACATCTAAACACTATCCACATTGTGTCACAGAATAAAGACAACACACTTCCAACCACACACCACTTGATATGGCGTAGTTGACTGCCCATGTGAAAGTTAGCCCTTCAGTGCCTCACATTGGGGTAGTAAGCACTATACAAATATGCAATATAATGCAATACAATATTTATCACTTGTGCATCACCAAGATTTGTTTTGAGCACATTAAAATCTATGTTTCCACTTAACTTCAGAATTATGGCAAAACGTGCTTCATTTGTGCTTTCATAACTGCTGGTATATGTTGAAATATTTGTACAAATCTGTGAGGAAGATGGACCTGATCCCCTGCAATTAACTGGAGTAGCGAGATTGAATCCGCTTTCCAGCAACCGGAACCTGGATTGCTCCAGCAAAAGAAACAGAAGGAAAATTAACAGTACCAATCCCAGAGTAACCCAAGTGTAAGGAATTGTGGTAACAAGGTTGAGCTTAGACGGTGTTTCTGATAGATAGGAGATATTTATTTTTAATGAACACAATCCTCGAGGTATTCCTAAGTCTCTGTTGGCGGTCCTTTACGGGCTGGTGGTGTCCGGGGAATCTCTTCCTGACTTCACCTTCTGGCGTAGGTCCTTCAAACCGTTCTCAGGATAGGCCTCATCACATAGGGGAAAGAAGGAGAGAAACCGGAATGAGGCACAGTGTTCTCGGTCTTCTCGTGATCAGGGAAAGGGAGTGCAGGGAGAGTACACAGTAGCACCCACAAGTGAGGTAGGGGTATATCCCAACACCGGATAGTGAGCGAAACAGAAGGGATCTCTACGAGTTAGGAACCCTGTCTAGGTGAGATTGTCCCCGTGGGCGTCTGTCCTCCCCTGGCGTGCACGTAAACCTTCCCCGAGTTTCAGCCCAGAAATACGATAACGCACCTGTTGGAGCCACGACCCTCCGTGGCCGTGGCGGGGCGCGGCGTCCTCCTTGCAGCTCTCTGAATCGTCTCTCTCGCGTTGCTTCTCCGTCCCTTGCTCGTCTCCCGCCCCGACTCCTCTGCTTCCTGGATCCCGACGTTCCATCCCTCTGCGTCCGCTTCCGGGTTATAAGGCGTTGCTTCTCCGCCTGCGTCTTTGAAGGGGGCGTTCCTTTCACCGTCCTCGTCTTCTTTAAAGGGCCAGTGCAGGGACAGACTGCTTGCCATCTGTGAAGCGTCCTTCCTGTATACCTCCGGGGGCTGAGGAAAGGGAAAAGAAGTGGGGCACGGAGGTGAGTCTCGATCACATGGTCTGCATGAATGTGGGGATATCCGACACGTTTCCCCCCTAGAGTCTTCCCGATTGGGGATGATACATGACAGAAAGTCTGCATTGGCGTTATGAGTCCCCTTACGGTGCCGGACTTCAAAGAAAAAAGGTTGTAGGTCGAGAAACCATCGCATGACCCGAGGATTATTCCCCTTGTGGCGACTCATCCAGACCAGGGGAGCGTGATCGGTATATAGAGTAAACCTAGTCCCTTCAAGATAGTACCGTAGTTTATCGACGGCCCACTTTATTGCCAGACACTCTTTTTCCAGAGCAGGATAGTGTTGTTCTCTGGGAAACAGTTTTCTGCTGATGAACAGGACCGTCCTCAGCGATTTGAGACAACACGGCCCCAATCCCTATGTCAGAAGCGTCAGTTTGTAGGACAAAGGGTTGTGTATAGTCTGGAGAGCGGAGAACGGGGCTTTGGGTTATAGCAGTTTTCAGTTTCTGAAAGGCATTTCTAACGGACAGGGACGGGACCTGAAGAAGTTTAGTTGGTGTTCCCTTTTTTAAGAGGTCGGTGAGCGTGGCAGCTAATTCAGCGTATTGAAGAATAAACCCACGGTAATATCCCAGAAGTCCCAGAAATGCTCTGACTTCTCTTTTTGTGGTTGGGAGGGGTGCTTCAGTAATGGCTTTAACTTTTTCTTCCTGGGGTTCGATACAACCGTTTCCCAAGACATATCCCAAGTATTTCACCTTGGAAAACCCCATTCGGGATTTTTTTGCGTTTATGTGCAAACCGGCTTTCCCAAGGTCTTGAAGTATTGCCTGACAGTGTTCTAAGTGCTTCTCCCAGGTCGGACTGAAGATGATAATATCATCGAGATATGCTGAGGTATAAGCGTGATGTGGAGCTAGGACCTTGTTCATCAATCTGTGAAAAGTCGCAGGGGCGCCATGTAACCCAAAGGGTAGCACGTTAAACTCAAACAGGCCGTCTGGGGTGGAAAAGGCTGTCTTTGGTTTGTCTGAGTTGCGTAAGGGAACCTGCCAATAACCTTTTGTCAGGTCTAATGTGGAGATGTATTTGGCGTCACCTAAGCGTTCAATTAGTTCATCAACCCTTGGCAAGGGATACGCATCCAGTTTCGAGACGGTGTTGATGGCTCTAAAGTCCATGCAAAACCTGATACTTCCGTCGGGTTTGGGGACAAGGAGTATAGGAGAGGACCAGTCACTTTGAGAGGGGCTTATAACCCCTATTTGCAACATGTTGGCGACTTCATCGGCTACCGCCTTACGTCTGGCTGCCGGTATCCTGTAAGGGCGTAATTTTATGATGGTACCGGGAGGTGTGTTGATCTGGTGTTCTACCAGTGTCGTCTTCCCGGGGAGGTCAGAGAAGAGGGAGGCAGATTCTACTAATAAATCCAGGAGGGCTGTTTGCTGTTTCTTGGATAGTGTTTCGTTGACGACTAGTGTTTCAAGAGTGCAGGTACTGGCTTGTACATGAAGGGCAAGGTGGGAGGAAACGGGGCTGGACCTAACCTTTTTTTAGTAGGTTAATGTGGAACACCTGACAGCGATGCGGTGTGAGCTGAAGTCGGTAAGTGGTGTTCCCAATTGTATCAACCACTTTGTACGGACCTTTCCACTCATTTTTTAGGGTGGGCAGTGAAGACGGTAAAAGCACCAATGCCCACTCTCCTATCTTCAGGGATCTCATTTTCTTTCCTTTGTCATAGTATGCCTTCTGTTGTTGTCGTGCTTTGTCTAAGTTAGAATGAGTCAACTCCCGTAGTTTCCCCAACCGGGTTCTCAGATGTCGAGTATATTCCAGAAGGTCAGCGGTGGTGTCAGGGTGTCTCTCCCAGGCTTCTTTTGTCATTTCAAGCAAGGTTCGGGGTTGTCTCCCATACAACATCTCAAAAGAGGAACACCCCATGCTGCTCTGAACCTGTCCCCTAATGACAAACAGCGCCAGGGGAAGCAACCTGTCCCACTGCCGGCCCTCTGCGGTTAACATATTTTTTAGGGTTTGTTTCAGGGTCCCGTTGTATCTCTCCACCAGGCCGTCTGTCTGAGGATGGTACACTGAGGTTTTTATGTGTCCTATATCCAACATCCGGCAGACCTGCCACATGAGTTTAGACACAAACGGGGTACCCTGATCCGTGAGGATGGTTTTGGGGAAACCGACTCGAGAGAAGTATTCAACCAATTTATCGGCTATGTTAGCCGTTGTAGGGACTCGTAGTGGGAAGGCTTCCGGGAAGCGGGTACAATAGTCTACAAGTACGAGGGCGTACTGATAACCCCTAGTAGAAGGAGTCAAGGGTCCGATAAGGTCCATGCCTACTCTCTCGAAGGGTTTTCCTATTATCGGTAGAGGATGTAAGGGAATCCCAGGAGGTTTGTATGGGTTTTTCTTTTGACAGATGGGACACTCCTAACAATACTTTTTGATTTGGCTGTGTATACCAGGCCAATAGAAGTGTCTCAAGATGTTTTGGGATGTCTTCTGGGGGCCCAGGTGTCCCGCCAGAAGGTGAGAGTGTGCAAAGAAGAGAATCTGGTCCGGAAACTGTTTTGGCACCACTAACTGGGGTTCTGTTTTGTTGTCAGCATGGCGGTATAATAGCCCGTTGTTTAGTCTAAAAGAGGGAAACACTATTTGAGAGTTACCGTCTGTGTTCCGGGCCTGTTGCCACGCAGCAGTGAGATTGGGGTCGTTAGTTTGAGCCCACCTGAAATCCTGATCTGTCTCCCACGGTTCTTGGGCGAGTAAGGCTTGTGTAGCTTTGGAAGCCTGCTCCTTGGTTTGTGCCACCTTTTCTAAAAACAGGGATAGAAACCCAGGATTATCGGTACCCAGTATGAGCTGTTCGGGACAGAGAGGTAGTACTCTGACAACTAGGCTGAGGAAAGGGAAAAGAAGTGGGGCACGGAGGTGAGTCTCGATCACATGGTCTGCATAAATGTGTGGATAGCCGACACCAAGCCTATCCTGTGTCGCAACAGGGAGGTGGAGACCCGAGAGAAGGGAACCAATCACAAAGGTGTGAGGGAGGAGAAGAAGGACGGAGACCAGGAAGTTGAGAGAGCTGGAAAGTGAAGAAGGATGAAGAAGAAAGAAGGAACGAGGAACTCGCAGAGAGCCCGTAGCAACTGGAGGACAGTGCCGAAGCCCTACAAGCTAATTGGACGAGTCCTGTGCTGTTGGAGAAGGTGGAAAAAGGCACAGAGTTGGAGGTAGCCCCTGAGAGGTGGTGCGAGTAATGGTGGAGCACACCGGAGGACGCTGAAGAGCTGCCACAACTTGCGAGCGTTGCAGCAGAGCGGGTAAGTCAGTGCGGGATGGGTGGGCAATCTAGTGTGGTGGAAGAGAGGTAGGGGCATGGTGGAAGACGGAGAGCATGGGCTGATTAAAAAAAAAGACACACTTTTCCCAGATTGAGGCACAGCACCCTTTTTTAGAAAAAATGCACTCTAGGGAGAATGCAGGTTTGCAAAAGAAAATAGGTTATAAAAATCAGGTTAGCTCTAGGTGAAAATAACCTAGAGACCACCTGCAATTAGGGAATTTACTGTCCCTAATTTTTGTTGTTATTTTGAGTTTTCTTTAAAGTGAAAGAAAAACTTTTATATTTATTTGAGCACTCCTATCCCTTACCTCACCCCCTTCACTCTTCCCACAACCACCGATCCACCAAACAATTACTCTGGACTCTGGAAGGTGGTATGGTGGTGCGTAGGTTAAAGACCCCTGAAGTTGATAAACATTATACTTACATTATACTTACCGCTGTTTGTCTCTCTTTCTCCGAGCCTCCGGGAGGTGCCATTCGTAAGAGGGAGTACCTTGAAGAAAAAGAGAAGAACATCACCTCAGATTGAATTTGTACTGAACCATCCTGACCATCAATTCATATTTATTACAAAACATCATTAAACACATCACCATTAAGAGATGTATTCAGCCTCCATGTCTGTTTATCCGCCCAGCCCTCCCACAAGTTCATTTACAGATATTTAATTTTTTTGTGAATTAGAAACAAATTGGCATACTACAGTATTTCTTTTCGCACTTTCTGTATGCAATGCCACTCAAATTATGCGATTCTGTGGACACGGAATTATGCGATGCAGCTGCATTTTCCATGTTATTATGAATTTATCACATTTGCATACATAATCCACCACATTCGGCATAATCTGCAGATTCTAACAAAAAATACATATTGTTTCTAGCTCAAAGAGATCAAAAAATTAAAAAAATGCTGCAACACATGCTGCAGCGCAGTCGAAGTTCCTTTGCAAATGTTGACTGGTAACCTTTCAGTTCAGAAAGCCATGAGGAGCAAATAAACGATGGATTTAAGCCCAGATCTCTGTACTGGGGTGAATTTTTGACATTGTGCAGCATTCTGTCCATCAATTGTTTTTTTGCACCTTTCAGTTTCTTACAGCTGTATTAGAATATAGAATTGGTACTAAAGAAGTGAAACATTTGCCCAGACAGTGCTAACGTGTACAACAGCAAAAGAATGAAGTGATATTATTAACAAATGTGTGGAGTTAAGCCACATAATTTGTGGGGTTTTGCCACATAATTTAGCCAATATTGCTGCATAATCTACGCCTCCCCTGCCACATAATTCCAGTGGTCCTGTCTATACCAAAGAGAGATTGTCATATTGTTCGCTTTACCTAATCCTCTCACTTTGCAGACAAAGGAAGAAAAGTAAACAACATCTCCATGTTAAAAGAATAAGCAGGAATTTGTCAGAAGACAGACTGACATTTAACCTGTCTTGGAGCATGCAGCAAATGTAACAAGATAAAACACACTTTAAAGGCATTTTGATTGTTCATTCACCTTCTGAACTCCCACACCTCTATACTGTGCCAAGTGCCTTGGTTGTTGGGGGGCCAAAGATTATTGAGGGCTGACCCAGCCCTAAAATGCCCCTTGTGACTATAACCCTGGCAGCATCAAAGGAAAACAAGGATACTGTGTGTTAAGCAGTCAGTCTCTGGTATTGAATTGCAATCCAAAACAAACATTTCCAATGCAATATGTCTTGCTTTTGTTGGAGTTGGAGCTATTGACATTGTAAATGGCAATGATTTTTATTTATGTTTTTTTGTTTGCAGTGGAGTGATTATTTAAAGAAAAAAGTGCACACTATACCGTATTATAAGGTTTTATAGCAACTGTACAGAAAAGCTATGGCCAAGTTAACACAGGGTACCTGGGAAAAGTACACACAGCCAAGGTAAATGCTACTGAGAGCCCACTTATGGACAACAGAGTTGAACTGCAGGCATGCACTGTACGCAGGCAGCCTTTGCAGGTGATTTATATTTTTCACACAGCTGCAACAGAGGAGCAAAAACAAAAGTATTCCCTTTTTAAAGACTGCTAGGACTGACTGTCGCTGACTAGAAAAGATATGTAGAGAGTTGTACAAAAGTTTTTTTGTTTCCAGTGGAGTTAATATTTAAAGAAAAAAGTGCACGCTATACTATTGAGAATACAACATGTCTCAAAGAGACAGCGCAAGCACTGATTAGCTGAGATCTAAAAAACACTTTTTGCAGGTAGGCACTAAAACGCCAAATGACTCACTGTGACTGGAAACCAAAAAATGCATCTTCAAACAAAGCACCTACTAAGTGGCTCCAAACCGGAGAAACATTAACTAACAGACCTTAAATGAAAACGAAACTCGTCATTGAGAAGGTGTGCCTGACATAGTGAGGTGGCAAATGTGGAGTTTGAGAGGGCATTAAAGATAATTAATTTACTTAAGTCAGCACAACATAACAAGGGGTTGAATATATCCTTCCAAAATTAATTCAGATCAACACTCTATATGGTGCTTTTTGTTCACCAAATTATTTTTAAGAAATAAAACCTTCATAAATTATTGAAGTACATATAGAGTGCACCACAGTGTTAGTACTGGGCATCGAGTTATGCCAGATTAAAGCGATGGAGATGTCCCCTCCAAGAAGAAAGTTACTTTTCCTGCCAGTGCTCACACGCTCCTGGTATTTATGGTACTTGAAATGCTGTATTCTATTAGATATTGAAGACTACAGAAATATACAACTAAACAATTTGAATGCATAACTTTTTTTTGTCTAACTTGTTTTTATTGAGTTTTACAGAACATCAATTAACAAGCATGGTCATACATCTTATCTTTGCATTCGGATATCGCTATCAGCCATCTATTACTGTGTACAGATTCTGTCAGGTGATCCGATTCGTATCTCATGTAGTTATCTCTTCAGGTATTACCTACAAATCTTCATTACTGGTTGATACAACAAATGGAAAGAATAACAACAGAGACAAATCATCTGTAACGGCAGTCCATTCCTCCTTCCTTATCCCTCCCCTCTCTCCTGTTCCTTTCTCAGTGGAATGTAGATGCATTATTCCTCTCTTTTGAGAATCGGGGACAAGGGGATGTGAAGCAGAGCTATAATGAGGAAGGAGGGAGAAAATAAATCATAGCAGGGTAGAGTTAACAACCTGGAATGAACTGGGTCTCGGGGATCCGGGTCAACTAATCTAATCTTGAAGTGGTTCCGTACGTTCTTGGTGGCTCTGATTAAAACTGGAACAGGTGTAGTGCTCTAACTCTCGTGGGGCAGGTGGTTAATGGGAGACCGCTGGATAGATAGTTGACCAGTGGACCCCAGGCATATTCAAAGTTTTTTTAATTTGTCTCTATATATGTCACTCATACGCTCCATAGTGAGTGCCTACCATAGTCATGCATTCCATTGTGTTATGGCTGGGGATTCTTTCTTTTTCCAGGCGGCGGCTATCGCTGTTTTAGCTGCTCCTAGGGGGAGCCATATAATGGCTTAGTCAGCTTTAGTTTGGTATTTCAAGGTTGGGTCCCGCAGGCCCAGCAACATGAACTTCGGAGAGTCTGGTAAGCCGTAGCCTAATATCTCTGTGATTTGAGCCAGGATTTCTGACTAAAAGTAATGCATAACCTTTTTTTTTTTTTTTGTCCTCATCTCACCATATAGCACTTGCAATAAATAGCAGTAAGCCGTCCTTTGGATCTGAACTCCCCCAGGCCTCTGCATTTTGCCATAGCTATAGGCCTACCCAGGCCAACTTCTTTGTGAAGCTAGGTGTAATCATAGGACCTGGGGGTACTAAATCAGTCTCAAGTCTCTACCCCAAATTACGAGTGGTGACCAAATGCTAAGTTCCGTACCATCCAAGTGTCCAAGATCTAATCGGGCCGCCCTAAATGTAGAACTCAACCATTTCTCGTAAAGGGGGGGTGATGGATCCTTCCATAATTTACAGATCTCCCTTCTGGCAATAAGAATTAGATACATAATCAAGCCTTTTTCTGCTACAGACATCCAGTTCATCAAGTCATTATTAATGCCAAAAATTGCTAAAGGAAGGTCCAAATCAATCTTAACCTTGAAGATAGTATTAAGTGCGCATTCCACTTTCTGCCAAAAAGCTCTTAGTCTCCCACATTCGAAAAAAATATGCAGATCATCAGCAGGGGAGAATTCACATCTTGGGCAATTTGAGGGTGTGAGGGGAGCAAACTTGGCTATTTTCTTGGGGGTGTAGTATAATCTGTTAACAACATAGAAATGGTTCTTTTTTAATGAGGCTGGTTTAACACACTTACATAGTATTAGGAGCGAAGGTTCATATAGCTCTACAGCAGCATTATCCAGAGCTGACATATTCCAAACCGTCTGTTGTGGGGGTAGCTCAGCCACATCGATTTCCAGAAGCCTTTTATACCATAGACCTGCCTCTTTTTTTATAAGATTTGTATTTTGAAGAAGGAGCTCTATTTCCCAATTACCACCTATATGATCTCTCTCTGCGGCGAACCAGGAAACCAATTGGAGGTATTTGAATTTTGAAAATGAGCTACCTATCTGGGACCTTAGCACCTCCCATGGATGGACTCCTTCTGAGGAAATGAGATCTGTCCAGAACAAAATACCGGCGTCTTTTATAGGCTTCGCAAGGCTGTCCTCCAGACAAGCAGGCAAGCCGGGGGAATCCCATATAGGAGCAAACTCTGAATAATAACAGATCCCCCATGTTCCCCTGATTTTGTACCACCCATTCAGGGCTGTTTTTAATACCTTCAAGCGGACCTTTTTAAAAAACCTTGGAGCTCCAAATTTATATAAGAAACCCTCTCCTCCACCTTCGAAAATAGCCATTTCCTTCAAAATCAACCCCCAATTGGAATCCCCCGGGGAGGTGAGTAGCACCCGGGTGTTTTTAAATTGAAACGAAAGGGAATACCATAGCAGGTCCGGAAGGGCAAGGCCTCCCTTCAGAAGTTTTCGCCTTAGCTTCTTCCATGAGAGCCTTGTAGTTTTATTGGACCAGATAAAACTGCCTATCTTACCCTGGATTTTCCTGATATCTCTATTTGAAAAACCAAGAGGGATGGTACTAAATAAATAGGTTAATTTTGGCAAGATCACAATTTTTACCAAATTTACCCTTCCATATATAGTTAAGGGTAAATTCTTCCATCTTAAAAATAAGTGCTCAATCTCTTTAGACACTTTCTTCAGATTAATCTTCGGGATATCATCTAGATTATTTACAATAGTAATCCCGAAGTATCTAAATTCCCTACTTATGTTTAGTTTCCCTGTTTTCTGATTTATATAGAGAGGAGGCTATACCAAACTCAGAGAATATTCAAAAGTGGCTGCAGCTTAAAAAATTACCTGTTCTAACTGAAAGCAGCCGACTCTCTCTAGATGCTCACATAACAGAGTCAGAAATAAAATTATATATAAGCAAGGTTAAGAACAACAAAGCTGCAGGGACTGACGCCCTCCCGGGTGAAGTATATAAAATACTTCAGAATGAGTTAATCCCAGGGATGTGTGAATTATTTAATTCTATATATAGTCAAGGAGGTAGAGTTCCGAACTCCTGGAAGGAAGCCACGATTGTCCCTGTTCTAAAACCAGGGAAGGATCCCCGTAAAGCTGATTCATATAGGCCAATCTCCCTGCTAAATGCCGACTATAAGATCTTTATGAGTATATTGGCAGGGAGATTGGTCAAGGTAGTTCCCTACTTGATAAATGGGGACCAAAAGGGCTTTATCCCTGGTAGATTTATCCAAGACCTGACTCTGCAGTTAATTGGCAGTATCGATTTAGCAATGGCAAAGGCGGAGCCCTTGGCCGTTGCAGCAGTTGATGCTGCTAAAGCCTTTGACCGCGTATGTTGGATTTTTCTATGGGAACTTTTGAGTACAATGGGTTTTGGCTCAATCTTTATTCAGACTCCGATCAACTGCTACCAGGGTGCCACTGCTACAATTCTGCTAAATGGCCAGTTAACATCTAGCTTTGCAATAACTAGGGGGACAAGGCAGGGCTGCCCCATATCGCCCCTGTTATTCGACTTGTATATAGAGCCTTTAGCTCAAGCCATTAGATTAGATGAGGCAATCACCCCCTTTAGTGTTAATTTGTACAGTAGCAAGGTAGCCCTCTATGCGGACGACCTGATGATATACACTAATAACCCCAGTGAGGTAATCCCCAGAGTAGAAATACTTTTGGAGGAATTTGGTATACTCTCAGGATATCTTGCTAACTCCTCAAAAACGGAGGTGATGTGTTGGAACATCACTAACTGGGCTGGTCCTATAAGTAGTAATGCATAACCTTTGACAGGCAGAGAGCTTTTGGACAATTTGTGCACCAGAAAGTAAGAGAAAACCTGCGAAAAGTAGACTATTTCAGATGTTTCTGTTCACTTTGTACTTATGCAGTTCTAACGCACGGTCACAAATTCCAAAGCACAAGTAAAATTATTTAGGCTGCATCTTCAGTCTGTATGTCAGTCTGTTTTGTTTGCTTGCTGCAAAAAACTCGCCCCCAACTTAAACGCCCCATCATTTGGAAAAGTCACCAACCTGCACTGCCTTTAAACGTTTTAGCTGGTTTGGTTTTTATGGCGGTGGAGAGGGGAGCAGACTTTTTTGTTATTTAGCCTCCAAGGGGCTGGCATAAAAAGAAGTCCGCTGATTAGGGGGGTATTTCTCAAATATGTAACCAGTAGATTAAACAGAAATCACTGCAATAGATGCATTAACAGCGTTAGTTATTTCCCCAGTATTATTTCATGCTGCATAGACAGATCCAAATGTATCTCACATGGTTGTGATACCTGTCTAAAATCATTCCTGGTATTCAAAATCACTAGTAAATTAAACCAAAGCCATTTCCACCATTGACCTGCTATCAAATGCAATCACTGACTCTGAGGAGTGCAGTAGAGAGAACGCCCTGTGTATCACAGACACTTCAGTGAGCCGAGTCTGAGGCCTAAAGACAGGGGTGAAGGTGAAAGCCTCTGCCAAAGCTGCAGGTGGTTCATTTCCTCTCCACCTCGTCCAAACACGCCTTCCAAAAAACAACTACCACCTTTGAAGTTATGGCCAATTTATTCATTACCTGTCAGGTTGACTTGACAGTTGCTATCTCCCATTTGCATCCCATTTGTAACTTGTTCATCGGACAATGAATTACATCACAGACCGAATGGGGGTAAAAGGTCGCTTTATTAGCAACAGTCAATTCAATTACAATAATGCAAGCAAGATTAACACAACTGAAATGTAACCCCCCCGCCACCCCTAATTGATCCCCCATGCAATTTTCCCCATATTGATCCCCCTGAATTTTCCACCATATAGATCCCCATTCCATATTGATACCCCATGAATTTTCCCCCATATTGAAACTCGTCCCCAACCCCTTAGTTTGTCCCACTTCCTACCTCCTGCCTCATTCCTCTGTAATCTGTTTTCTCTCTGTCCTAAGCTATTCTGCCTGCCCCAACCCTTCCTGCCTGCCTAAATCCCATCCAAATCTGCCTACCGGAAAAAACTAAGCCTCACTGAAACCTGCAAAAATCCAAACCTAGCTCCTGGGAAACCTACATTTGTGAACTAAAGGGATGCTGGGAGGGGCACAAAAAGCAAAGCGCTGCTGCCTACCTGCCTCAGGGGACCCCCAACTGACTAACGATTAGAACGCAGTGTTTGAAAATGCCTTGTTCTAAAGCAGGTGCTTTGCCTGCACTTGCTCGCTCTGGGCCATGCCATCGGCCCGAAGCAGCCTGGGGGTGGACATGTTTTTAATACCACCCCCAGGTCCCCCATCGGGCAATGAATTACACCACAGACCGAATGGGGGTAAAAGGTCGCTTTATTAGCAACAATCAATTCAATTACAATAATGCAAGCACGATTAACACAACTGAAATGTAACCCCCCGCCACCCTTACTTGATCCCCTATGCAATTTCCCCTATATTGATCCCCATGAATTTTCCCCCATATTGATCCCCGATGCCATATTGATCCCCCATGAATTTTCCCCCATATTGAAACTGGTCCCAACCCCTAAGTTTGTCCCCTTCCTACCCCCTGCCTCATTCCTCGGTAATGTTTTCCCTCAGTCCTAAGCTAGTTTGCCTGCCCCAACCCTTCCTGCCTGCCTAAATCCCATCCAAATGCCACCAGGAAAAAACCCTGAACAGGTGTTTTTCCTGCCCACCCCAAAGTGCAAACTTCCCCATTTTAGCCAAATTAAAGTCGGCATTTCAACCAATTCCATAATTAAATAGATTTAATGAACATGCCAGAAACATGAAAATACATTGACCTCAATGTCGCTCGCCTCCAACAGAGGAAAAACAAATGAGAATTCATAAAATAAGAGACTGTCGCCAATACAGCCCTTAACCCCAAGGTTGCAACCCCAACATATCAGATAACTAATCTTTGATATTCACCAAATACAATACGTTTGCTATAAACTAAAGGTGAACCCAGTCGGGCCTGAAAAATGGAAAATCATCCTTGCTTATATCCTCATGAGCTAGCCAACTTATCCCATTAATAATGGAGAAATGATGAAGTTCTCTATTGACCTTTCTCTTGGCTCTGTCAACTGCAGAGAACTTATCAGCACCCCTCCACACCCTCCTTGGTACCAGTGCAGATAAGATCAGTTTTGTGGTAGGCCAAGATGTAAAGATTCGTTCTAAATCAGCTTTTATCTCAATAAGTAGATCCAGACCGAAAGTTGCACTAAGTCGTTTTCCCCCAAATCAATAAGTAGTATGTTAGGGCATGGCTTAGAATAAAATAACTTGTTTAACAACGGCAACAATTGACCCCAACACATGACACTTTTCCCCCACCAATCAATCTTGATGTCCTCAAAACTAAAGCCTAGGTTAAGTCCATACTGGTTTCGTTCAGCCTGCCTACTTAATAAAGGAGTGTCCGACGATCCAGATGCTTGCCATGGATGCCGGTTGGGTCAACAGGGTACCTAAAAAGAAAAAGATGTTAGGAAGGCCAAAACAGATCTATAACTCGTCTAAATCTCTAACATACTTTAAACAACAATTAGATGACCAGCGGCCTAAACTTTTCAGCTGTTGCAGCGAAAACCCCCCTCTAACAGGTTCTGAGGCCGCGCCTATTCTAAATGAATGTGTACCTAATTCCATAGGGTTGAGACCTAAGATACGTAAAGCTTTCTGTAAGACTGCTAACATTTGGGAAGCTGTTAAAACAGAACCATCTTGGTGCTGAAAGACAAATTCTCGTGAATAGTCGTCCGCTGCTCTAAAATGTGACCAAGCTGAAATTGGGCAAAGCGGGCCACTGAGCTTCCGCAGTTCCACAGTAGCCCCTTTACCGTTTTGATCCATTTTTGAGGATTCCAATAAAATATGTAGAGACAGTTTTGTAGTTGAAACATTAGAGGCTTTTAGCCCCTGATAGGTTGACTTACCCAATAACGCTGAGATCCTAAAGGCCCCAAAAAGTAACCATAACATGCAAAGTTTGAATAACAAAAATTCAAAATGGAAATAGCAAATATTTTGTTAAATTGTTATTATGTTGCCCAGTAAGGAAAGAGATATAGTACAGCGCTTCTTTATTTTAGACCAACCTTGTAAAATTCTCCTACCCAGTTCTCCTAAAGATGGATCATACGCCCAAATACACACTTACCATAGAAAGAAACGCCCAACAGTTTTCCAGCAATTGTAGTGGCTGATATTTTCCTATCAATATTGTCCAAAACGACCCGTAAAATATCATTGTTACGATTTAGGCAACCTACTTCATCACTGTTGTGACAAGCAGCGCCCAGATGTAGGAATTCAGCCCAAGCTCTTCTGTAAGCTAAACGTGTACTGTCAGCAAGAGAGTTTTCAACTAATCGCTGTATCCTTAATCTGCTAGCTTCCATACCTCTTGAGGAATCTGAGTTTTCATTGGGTCTGCTCTGGGTGCCAAGCCACGGAATCTCTGCCACTTGGAACGAAATAACGCATCTGCTATATTTTTATCCAAACCTGGGACATGTTTAACTCTAAATGTTACATTGAACATCAGGCAACCAAGCATGAATCTCTGTAATAATTTTAGCAGACGTCTATCTTTGGCCTTTTGACCATTGACCAGGTCAACCACAGTTTTGTTGTCAACATGAAAAAGAACGGTTTTGTTTGCTAACCATGTGCCCCAAACGGCCAACACTACAATCAGAGGAAAGAATTTAAAAAAATGCTATACTACGCTTTTCTGTAATCCACATCTCTGGCCAGGTTTCAGCACACCACTTGCCATCCCAGAAGAGCCCAATGCCATTGGCCCCTGATGCAACAGAGAAAATCTGAATTGACCATAAAAAACTTTCATCTAAAGACCAAACGGTGACTCCATTGAAACATAATCCATACTTCAAAGTCAGCTCCCAAAGAAAGAAAGAGACACTCGAACTCTGTGACCTGACATAGCAAAACCTAACCGTCGACAAAAGGAACTGCCAGCTTTCACCACTTTGCAAGCCAAATTCAAATGACCCAATAATCGTTGCATCTCGAACAAGGTGAGTTTTTGAGATAACCTAGCATGTTCCAACAAATCCAAAATCTCTTTTACTTTTGCTAATGGCAATCTGGCCTCCATTTTGTTTGTGTCAATTTCAATGCCCAGAAAAATTAAACATGTTGCAGGGCCCTCTGTTTACTCTACAGCCAGAGGCACACCTAATTCCTTTGTTATAGCCTGAAAAGAATGAAGCGCTCTGCTACACTGCTGAGTCTTTGTTATGCCAACAAACAGAAAGTCATCCAGATAATGAGACACTTGAACATGACCTGATCTAAAAGAGAAATCCCATTGAAGGAATGAACTAAAATCCTCAAAAAGTTGACAAGAAACTGCACAACCCATAGGCAACACTTTATCAACAAAATATTGCCCTTCAAAATGGATACCAAGCAAAGCAAAATCACGTGGGTATACAGGGAGTAATCTAAAAGCAGATTTAATATCACATTTTGCCAACTCCGCATGTGAGCCGGCTTTCCTCACCAGTTCGAGAGCCACATCTTTTGAAGCAAACTGTACCACAGTATCTTCTTTAGCTATGAAATCATTCACTGACGAACCTTGTGGCCATGACAAATGCTGTATCATGCGAAATTCGCCATGTGCCTTGTTTGGAACAACACCCATGGAAGAAATGATAAGGTCGGGAAGACCCTCAGCAATTTCTGGATGCAACTTTTTAGAAATAATGGGCCTCATGTAGGTAAATTACATTTACCACTTCATAAATACCGAATCATATCGAATCGGTATTTATGAAGTGGTAAATGCAATGTAGGTAAAAAGTCGGTAAATATTACCAATTCGGAAAAATTCGGTAATTACCGAATCGGTATTTACCGATTCGGTAATGAGGCATACCTTCCCATTGATTTCTCAATGGGATGGTATGCCTCATTACCGAATCGGTAAATACCGATTCGGTAATGGGGGGAGCACATTCAAGGGTGGCAGGGTGTCACATTGACACCCTGTTGCACCCCTGATTCCTGCATGTGTGCACATTGCACACTTAAACGTGCACAAAAATGCATTTTTTTCACCTATTCGTCATTTACCACCAACCTTTAGTTGGTGGTAAATAACGAATCCCCACACCCACGACACACTCCCCCTACATCTCATTTCATGATTCGGTATTTACCGAATCGGTAAAATTACCGAATCGGTAATTTTACCGATTCGGTAAATACCGAATCATGAAATGAGCCCCATACATCTCAAAAGCCCAAATACCGGTCGGTAACGGTATATTTACCGAAAATCGGCCGTTACCGACCGGTATTGGGCTTCCTACATGAGGCCCAATGTGTGGGAATTGATTGGCAGATATCAAATTAAGAGCAAACCTGCCGCATCTATGACCTTGGTAGCCCAGACGGAATCCTTCTTTGAAGCCCCATTACAATTTTAAAGCTTTGTCCCGCAGAGGATAGAACTGAAGCCAATATCATAGCTTGGGAATATCAATTGAGGTAACTGCCCTTGTAGTTAGGCTGGAATAGAGCAACCTGCTCTCTACCCTGACCGACAGAATATCCTTGGGCTTGGTCGCTGAAACATTGCAAAATAGCGTGCTTACCACCGCATTTTGAACACTCATATCTGTATTTACATTGATTCTTTTGGAAGTACCCTCAGTTAAAATTCCAGCACGCTCCCGGAATGAGTGATTAAGGTTTGGCCCAAGTACCCACCCCTCCCAGGGTGGTTCTGTTAAGAAAAGGCCGGTGAGTAGTAGCAAGCCCCCCGGGTTTATCGGGAACGAGGACTAGGCGGACCCTAAATTCCTTATCATAATCATTATCATAATGAAGCCAAGCAAAACCTCCAAATTCGGACTGAGCCTTTCTGATTGTATCCAAGTATTTCAAAATAGATACCGATCGATCTGGAAATTTCTTGCAATAAACACTTGCAAAAATCAGAATTGCTGATATCCAAGAATCTATGTTGGTAGGAACTCTAGGTTTCTTAGCTAATTCCCAAGCTTCTTCCCTGGAACCTTCTTTAGATTGGTTTCCCTGTGTAGCAACTTAAAGACATCAACAAACTCACCTCTCCAAATTTTTTCCTTGGTATTCTTGTTTAAATGAGAACCGAGGGGCATAGATAGACCCATGTAAGGAAGCCTTTTTAAACCTGATACTTTTTCTTTAACCTCTTGTACTTTAGACGCTGCATCATTCTGACCGAGTTTGTCAGACACCGGCAGTTCGCCCATGTCCTTACCAGTACTAGGAGGTAACGGTTGTTGTAAGTCCGAAGGTGTTTCACAATGACAGCAAACCTTAGCATCTGTATTTTTACCTTTAACTAAAATCTCATCATCTTTGCGTTTTCTGACATTGGCATTACGGCAAGGATGACTACATTGCATCTCACCTGACTGAAAGGGCTTGTCCAGCACTGAAAACCTCTTTGTGCCGACACTTTCACTGCCGCCAGTAAATCGCTTGAAGTCCTTCCAACTCCGTTCTGATTCCTTCATCTGTAAAATATGAGCTTTGGACATCTTATTAGTCAACCCCCCCCTGCTGGACTGGAAAAAACTTGTAATGACATCCTCATCCCCAGCCCCAATTTCACCCTCTTCCAGCTCAGAAAATTAATCAGCCCCATTATCATGAACTCCCTGAAAGGCCCCACTGCAGGTTGGCTGAGCCCCATCCCCTATTCCACCATCAAAATGTCTCCATTTCACCGCTTTTTTGAACTATGCAATTTTGTGGTTAGCCAAAGGTGCTGGGAAAATCGCCTCAGGATTTTCCATTTGTTGCTGAGGAAGAGAACAGGACGCTTTAGACCTGTTCAGTGGTGTATCACTGCACCTGATGTCCTTTTGCAGTCTTGTCCCATCGTTGGCCTGCAAGCCATTGGAACTTGCAGACATAGGAGACCCCAAAGGCAGCTCTGATGAAATAGTATCTCTTTTTCCCTCATCACTAACCTACACCCATTGACCTGCCCTTTTGGCGCACTTTTATCCTTATCTGACAAATCCCTGACACTACCAACCTCATGGCCTGAAAGGAGAACCTCTTTACTCTGATTAGAAGGCAAAACCTGACTGCTCATAGCTGATTTTGAACCAGAATAGATTTTAACACCAACCCTGGATGAGTCCCCAGTGGACAAAACCACACAGCTTAAAGCCGACTCACCACTCTCACAAGAAATCACAGACGAGAGAGACCTCTCAGCAGACCAAGAACACACACTTTTTGACAAATTAAATTCATTACCAAATATAGGAATATCCCGTTTAGCAGTGGTACTTAGGCAAGCAGTATTCTGATTAACATCAAAATTAGTCATATGTAAATCCCCACTAGGCGGCGCCATCACCTCACCTTCAACCAAAAGCACATCATCTCTGCTGCAAGTGTCCCCTTTAAGAGAGGTTGCTTTCTTGAGAAATTTGCCTCTGACTGAGCGTGTGTGAGACCTGCCCCTCCCTCTCCCCAAACTTGAGGAAGCAGGCTGCTGAAATGAGGTGAGAGAAGAATCTCCTTTTAAAACCTTACCAATACCACTGCGCAATTTAAAAGAAACAGACTCAGGGGAGCTTTCAGATAAAGAACAAGCTAAAATAGCAGCAGAAGCCCCATCAGAAGAAGCCCTTCTTTTATTCGACAAACCAGCCCTGGCTTGACCCAGCACCCCTGAGGCCAATAAATCCTCCCTCCCTTCCTGGCAAAGCATTCTCAGGGCTTCCTTAACGTCAGCTGCGGACTCGGCCATCATTTAAACAACAATAAATCAAAGCGCTAAGTCCAAAAACGCCATAAACGGCACAAATAGCAAAGCGCTGCTGCCTACCTGCTTCAGGGGACCCCCAACTGACTAACGATTAAGGGCGTTCTAAAGCGAGTACCTTGCCTGCACGCGCTCGCTCTGGGCCATTCTATCGGCCCGAAGCAGTCCGGGGGTGGACATTCTTTAAATGCTACCCCCAGGCCCCCCATTTTCCCCTTTGGTTAAAAAGAATCTGCATGGCCCTGTCACGAGGAACGAGAACAAAGAAACGCACCCTCTTCCCATTCCGTCATGGTCATAAAAGAACGCCATATTCAAGGCACATGTTATATGGTTTATTGGTGTTTGGTCAACCATGTTAGGTTTAAACCTATATTATCAACGGTGCAATATATTAGTATGTAACCTACAAAGTGGTGCAATAAAAGAATGACGTTTGATCAAATATTTTTGAGGGAGAATGTGATGGCTTACATCCGATTGTGCCACTGACCGTACCAATGATTATAGCATGACATATTGTAGTTAATGTTTATTTATGCATTTATTTGTTGGTTCTGTACTCTGACTTTCAATTGCATCAGACTACTAAGGGCATTATCCAATCCCTGCTTCTCTACTAATAAGGGTGCAGCACCAAAAGAGACAAAACTGCCCTGAATGGATGCCCATTGAATTTCCAGTTTGCGGTAAAATATAGAACAGTCAGTCCATTACATGGGCCGGGATAGGGGGTTGGAGGGCATCGGCGTGGTTGGGCTGGGGTTAGAAAATTGACCCTGACAGAAGAAGGGCTGGAAATAAGAGGACCCAGATGGAGGTTGGAAAGAGGCCAAGGTATGGGTAACAGGAGATATATAGGGGTGGGGAAAGGGCAGGAGTAAGGAGGGGACTATAGGGAGTAATATTGGTAGAGGGGATTCTGAGGGGGTAGTAAAAGGGGAGAACGTGGGGCTGGAAAGGAGAAGGTCCAAAGAGGAGTAGAAGTGGGGGGTGACGGGAACGGGGGCTAGACAGGGTAGGGAGTGGGGAGGTTATCGAGTGAACAAGATAGGGAGAAGAGGCTGAGAACCAGGGATGAGATGGGTAGGGTGCTGGGAGAGGGGACGAGGGTAAACAAGCGGGATTGTAAAGGGATGGGGTGTGAGAGCTAGATGGGGCTAAGAAGAGAGTGGAAACATGGGGTCTCGAAGGGAGCATGGTTACAGAGAGGGCTAGAAAGGAAGAGGGACTCTAAATAGGGTTAATGTATTGTACTGGACTTGAGAACAGGCTGGAAGGAAAGCGGACCCAATGGGAGGATCAGACGGAAGGTGTGAGTGAGTGGAAAGGCATGGCTAGAATCCCCCAGAGAGCGCCATCAGAGGAAATGGGGAGCAGAAGGGACGTCCGCAGGTGGGTGGTAATTAGGAAGCTGTTAGTGTTAACGTGCATAGTTAGTGAAATGTGGATTGTTGGGGAGAGGATTCTGGGGCAGACAGCTCGAAAGATAAGGACTGGGCTGTGTGGAGCTACTTGATGTACTGGTGACAATTTCACGTGGCATCTGAATTAATAAATATCTTACTTGCATTGAACATCATCTATTTATTGGTGACGAGCAGGAGCCACTTGAAAGGAAATTCAGACATGTTTGGCAGTTGAGCAAGAGTTAGGGATGGGGAAGTGGGTCTGAGTTCTTCATTTAAGACTAGACGGAAATGAACAGAACAAGAGAGCAGTTTGGGGGACTTAGAAAGAAAAGTGGGCACCGCACTACCCGGGGAGAAAGAGCGGGTGAGGCTTTAGTAGAAAACAGAGGTACGTGCCAATGAACTGAGGGAAACAGGACGTGGGGAAGACATCGGCACTGACAGACATGGGGTGCGCAAAGAGGGAGAGAGCTCTGTAGGTCAGGAATATGTTAGCAAGTTTATTTTGATTTTTCCTCGTATTCCCAGAGGTTTGTACTGATGAGTGAAGCTTGTAAGTGGAAAGTAGAATACTCACCTTTAAGAGGCGCCCATCGAGGAACGTTATTCCACCATTGTTGAAGTTGCATAAAACAAAACAAAGGTTACAGGAGAGCATGTCCTGTCTGCAACAGCAGGCAGGACAAAGGCATTTAAGAAAATAGTGCTCAGAGGCCAGTAATTAAATCCTACAGTGAACAACACATGTAACGGGGTATCCTCATGGAAGGCTACAAGAAGAGAAAAGGCAGTACAAAGGAGGGACTACTAAGCCTGTTGACCAATGAAAAGCCACCATTTACAAAGGACAATGACAGGAGCCCATTAACAAGATGGGAGGAAAGTCGGCGGAGCTTCATTGCTATATTCTGAATAGAACATGTCTCAAAGAGTCAGTGCAAGCGCTGCCTAGGTCAGACCTAAAACACATTGTAGAGGTATGCCTCTCGAAGAAAGACAGTAATTCGTCATGGAGAGGGTAAACAAGGTTTAATTTAGTGATACATCTTTAAAGACCCCTTCGATCTTCATGCTCAGACCAATTGCCAATCCACGATCCATGCTCCAGCCTAGCAACCACCCCCACATTCCAGCACGCCAAAGTACAGGATATCACATCTTCTCCCCCTTTACACATTTATAACCCAAGAAGAAATAAAGCAAACTCAACTACAGATACATTAGGCACAAATATACAAAGGATACAATGCATGTATTAACAAACGCAATCTAGGAGAATATCACATTCTTCTTGTAGCAAAAGAAGAAGAAAAGGAAACTTAACTGGAGGTACATTAGGAATCAAGTGCAAATGCAGAAAAGGTATAATGCTTGCATTAACAAACATAATCTTGCAAACAATGGGGAATACTTCTTAAACAAGGTGGTCTGGTGACCTTTTTCCTGTGCTGCAGGTTCCTCCAAATTAGAGTCAGTATTAAGATCAGTTCTAGCTTGAAACTTCGCCACCCTATTTAAATTCCAAATCCTATGGTCACTGATCTTCACCCCATTTTTAAAAACCTTAATAACCCTAAAGGGATGACCACATTTGGACTTGCCTCCGTCTCTCCTTGGAGACTTAATCTTAACCCAATCTCCAACATTCACCATAGTACTCTTCACAACCTTCCTCTTATCATACCATATTTTCCTTTCCATTATTTCCTTCTCTCTCTCTCTCCACCCTTCCGTACTATCCACCATATCATCCACCAAACTTCTCTTAGCCGTCACCCACAAGGGAGTCACTTCCATGTTAGCGATCCTCCCTCTAAATAAACAACTAGGAGTATAACTGGTTGATGAATGCGATCTGAACCTAAACTCACGAATCTTGTTTCTCATGGCTAACTCCCAAATCTCACCAGAGACCACAGCTTGTTGCAGTGTTTCTTTAAGCACTCTTGCAAACCTTTCCACCACACCATTGCTTTGTGGATGGAATGGAGCCGCCTTTTTATGCTTAATCTCTCTGGCACCCAAAAATTCTTCCACAACTCTAGATGTAAACTGAACGCCATTATCTGACAAAAGCGATAAAGGGAAACCCTCACGTCCAAAAAGCTCTTCCAAAAATTCAATCACCACTTCAGATTCAACAGTGTTAACCATCTTAATATCAGGCCAACTGGAAAACATATCAATGCACACAATCACATACCGATCCTGAGACTTTAACCTCACAGGACCCAAGAAATCAACCACAATGTCAGACCACGTACCAGTGGCCTGCTCCCTCACGACCATAGGCTGTGTTCTGCTTTTCAAACTTCTATCACAACAAGCACACTCAGCACACTCACGAACAGCTATTTCTACATGCATGTCCATAGCAGGCCACCAATACACTTCTCTAATGCTTTCCTTCGTCTAGCGTGAGCATTCATCATTAACTTGTCTCTCAGTTTATGTGGAGAAACCAACTTACTGCATCGCATGAGAAGACCGTCTACCACAGCTATGTCCTCCCTTACTTGCCAATAGCCTTTAAGATCCTTCTCACAGTCCTTCTTCTCACACCAGCCACATGTGGCAAAGACATAACCTTATGCACGACTAGATCATCGATTAGACATTCCCACCACTCACTCTCGGAAATCAACCCTTCACTAATCACACATACATTGACTTCCTCCTCTAATTTTTCACCACAAAACCACTCACTTTCTTCAGATACTGCACACCCATCTCCACCGAGTCTTGAAAGACAATTTGCTAAAATATTTCTAGAACCAGGTAAGTAGGAAATGTCAAAGTCAAATTCTTGTAGGGCCACAGCCCACTTGGTGTTTTCTATGTGAGACTAAATCAATACCCTTCTTAGCAAACACCTCTATCAAAGGTTTGTGACCAGTACGAATATTGAACTTCTTGCCCCATAAAAATGTCCTCAATTTGCGCACAGCCCAGAAGACACTCTGAGCTTCTTCTTCTACAACTGTATAATTACATTCAGCCCGTCTCAATGGTCTAGAGATAAAAAGAATTGTCTTCTCCTTGCCAACCACGTTTTGTAAAAGAACTGCTCCCAACCCTTTCGAGCTGGCATTAGTCATGAGATAAGATCATTTTGTGGGATTAAAACTTCCTAAACACGGGGCTTCATTTAGGTGATTCTTAATGCACTCAAACTCGTTCTCACAGCCTTGGGACCATGTAAATTCACTTCCCTTTTTGAGAAGAGATATCAAACAACAGGTTTTTACTGCAAAGTTTTGCACAAACTTGTTGTAGAACTCAACCATGCCCAAAAGCTTCACCAATTCTTCTTTATTTAGGGGAGCGCAGAGATTACAAATGGTATTTACTAAGGAAGCTTTGGATAAGTGATTCAACCCAGATCTGTGACTGGGGGTGAGTGTCTGAAACGTTTCAGCGCTCCGTCCATCATCTCCTTGTGTTAGCTGTGGATTTGATGCCTAAAGCGGACACAAAGTGTCCTAGGTACTCTATTTCTTTAACATCAAACTTGCACTTGTAAGCCCTAAGAGTGAGACCCGCAACTTGTAATTTCCTCGACCTCACCCTCCTACTGTGCTCCTCAAGATCCACACCAAAGATGAGTGCATCATCTTGATACACCTTGACACCCTGAAGACTCCTAAGAATGCCCTCCATTGCCCTCTGAAATGCAGAGGAAGCAGAAATTAGTCTGAAAGGCATTCTTACGAATCTAAAGGTGCCAAATGGTGTGATGAAGGATGTGAGATCCTGGGACGACGAGTGGAGCCTGACCTGATGATAGGCCGAGGTCAAACCCAAGGAGGAGAAGTGCTCTGCGCCCTCAAGGGAACACAACATCTCACTTATATTAGGCAGCGCATAATGAACAACAACCACTGCCTTGTTGAGTTCCTTGAAATTGATACAGAGCCTGGCCTCCCCATTGGCTTTAAGAGCCATAACAACAGGAGAGACCCACTCTGTGGCCTCAACTTCTTGAATAATTCCATTGTCCAAGAGTTTGTCTAATTCAACTCTCATGCTCTCTCTTATTAATAAAGGTACATTTCTGACTTTGGCTACTTTTGGAGTGACATTAGGCTTCATCCTCATCTGGTGTATGTAGTTTTTGAGGCAACCCAATTTTCCTTCCAAAAACCTCTGGAAATCCTTTGACCCAATCTTGACTACCTTCACCAACCACTCAATCTGGTGGTAATTATTTTAGACAAACAGACAGGCTTTCATTAGAGTCCAGAAAAACCTGCAGATGAAATCCACTTATAGGCGAGTATCCTTTCATTGAGGCAAAAAAAAATCCAGGAATAATTCTTCCTTTAAAGTCAATTGTGCCCCAGAAATAGCCCAGCAGATCAATAGTCACCGCACCATAACCTTTTCGTCTAATGTCCAGTTTTAGAAGAGTCACTTTGCCTAACAGATTACATTCATAATATGTTTTTTGGAATAGAGTTATTTTGGCCCAAGAGTCAAAGAGCATGCTCACTGGTGCATCATTAATCAATATCATCTCATGAGGACCATCACCAGTATTCTCTTCAATGTGAAGAATATTAATTTCCTCTAAGTCCTCTTCATACAGAGCAACCTCTCTGACTTTGTTATGTTTCTTGGCTGTCTTGGAGAAATTACCTATCCTTCCACAGATTTTGCACATGGCCTTTCAGCCTTTCAGCCTTGGCAGTCATTAAAGTTCGCCATATGGCCAAGGTTCGCCGTGGAGAGGGTCAATGAGGTTTAATTAAGTGATACAGCTTTAGAGACCCCACCCATCTTCAAGCTCAGAACAACTTCCAATCCACGATCCATGCTCCTACCTAGGAACCATCCCTACATTCCAGAATGGCTAAGTACAGGACATCACACACATCTGCAAAGGCTGTTTGGTCGAGCGTTGGAAGGGAAATATTAAGGGATCCTGATGACGAATACTGCTGTGAAGTGACTCCTGGCAGAGACTCTGCGCATAGAAAAGTAGGCCTGTCCTGTCTTTTTATGTTCAGAGTTCTCAGCAGCAACTGTGGAGTCGCCACAGTCATAAAATTACTATTACTAAAATTAACTTGAGGTTTTGGAATACCAAGAAACATAGTAAACTTATACACAGTGTTAAATTTACCTTTTTGAATCGGGCCCATAACTTTGAAGTGACCGTGGTATGTGACTCCTTCAGCATACCCTGGCCATTTAGCAGCAACAGTATGAAAGCTAGGATTTTCAGCCTCTACTTACAAAGTTAAAGTAGACTACAAACATCACAGTGAGAGCTTAATAGGGATTGAGCCCTATGTTGGAGCTATTTGCATCTCCTGTGACCCTGACCCCTCCTGTGGTCACCCTGTATAACAGCAATAGCCGAATATGGCAGAAGAGACAAGAAGAAAATAAATTTCCCGGCTGGCACCTCTGTTTCTGAGCAGAGGCATCTGTGCACTTTTACGTGCAGCACCCACAGCACTTTTGTAATATCTGATTTGAAATTAAATTAAATTAGGATTTCTAAATCGCACTACTATCCGTAGGTGTCTAGGCACTGACTTCTAGGGGGTGGACCAATGTAAAGAAAACATCAGAACTGGGTTTATGGCGCAAGTAAGTGATAGTACTGAGCTAGTTGTTAAACAGCCACGTTTTAAGGGCCTTGCGAAAGGTAAGCAGATTTTTTGTGCTTTTTGTTGCCAGAGGCAGTGAGTTCCAGAGTTTGGCAGTGGCTATTGCAAAGCTCTTTCCTCGCCAGGTAGCTCTTCTGAAATTGGGTACAACCAAATGAGTCTGGGAGGAGGATCTTAACGTCCTAGAAGGGATGTATTGTTGAAAGAGTAGTTTGATCGATTCAGGACCCACAAGATGAAAGGCTTTAAAGGCTATGCATAAAGATTTGAACGTCACCCGCTTTCTAACCGGGAGCCAATGAAGTGAGGGGAGAGCCTTGGAGACCAATTAATATTTTGGTATTCCTAAAAGCAATCTGGCCGCTGCATTTTTGACCATTTGAAGCTTGTCTAGAGCTTTCTTGTGGGCAGCCAAAAAAAGCCTATTGCAATAGTCAATTTTTGATAAGACCAGAGCAGTGATCACTGCTTTAGGTAGGTCTTGAGGGATGAAAGGAAAATCTTTCCTAAGTGATTCAAAAATAAAGAAACATGATGAGGTGATGGCATTGGCATGTCCCACAAAGAAGAGTTTTTCCTCAAATTGGACTCCCAGATTTTTCACCTTAGGCACAGAAGTTGAGAGCGCACCCATTTCTTGAGGCCACCAGGTAGGAGACCAAAATGATGGCTGATTGCCAAACAGCAGCACTTCAGTTTTATCTGAATTTAGCTTCAGACAATTTTTGGACATCTAACAGCCAATCTGTGACATGCAGTTGAGGAAACATTCTGCCGTGCTGTCAGGGTTTTCTGTCTCTGACACTAGAATTTGGGTGATGTCAGCATAGGACACAACAGAGAACCCAAGGCCCATGATCAGAGAGGCTAAAGGGGTAACATGTAGATTAAAAAGGGTGGGACTCAATGCTGACCCTTGTGGTACCCCACAGGGAAGAGTAAAAGAGGTGGATCTGTGACCGTTACATTCCACGAACTGCGATCTGTCTCTGCGAGGGACCCAACTGTGTAAAATATTGCTCTGCGAAAACATGAAGAGCAGTTTGTTTTGAAACAATTTGATTCCACACAATTTTAAAAGCACAGGCCACAATCTGTCAATGTTAATCAACTTCAACAACCAACCTGCATCAGAAATGATGATCTTTACTGTAGCTCAAATGTTTGCAAATTTTAGCAAATGCACATTCTCTGAAATGCATTATTTAATCCATTAGCAAGGTTTGAGTTTAGTAATTTGTAATGGTAATGTTTTATTGAGCAGTTTTACCGATTTCCTGCAAAATGCCTTGACGTTATTAATGGTATATCTGTAATACGTTCCCGTGTTACAGTTCCAGCAATTCATTTTAGTGTAGGCTTATGTACATGCCATGTAATGGAAATGACAACCGTTTTTTATTCTTTAATATATTTCCATTATGAGGTGAAAGGAGAAATTAGCCATGTTCACGGACATGAGACTGATGAAGCAATTTTGACAGTGAAACTGTCAGAGTACAGCTGTTTTGTTCCTAATTGGGCTTCTATGCGCTCACATTACTGAAGAGGGAAAGAGCACCAATGTTTCAATGTGTAATGAAGGCCTCAAAGTGTAGTTCCAAGGACATCTAAGGTATCTGAGGGAATACTTTTGTCGAAGTGCAAAGTGAGCAGAATTTGTCTCTTTCATTTTTTGAAAATGACAGAACTATACGTTTTTAAAATGGTGATACCTGGAATTGCTGTGCAACGGCCCATACAAGAACACAACATTTCAATCCAAGCGTTCTGCAAACCATCCACTAGAGAGACCTAGGGCCACCATTGGAATACTTTATTCACTTTGAAAGTGTTCTTAAGTAAAAATGTATTTCACTCCTTCTCTTAATCTTGCCTCAAACCAGGTCTGAATATATACAAATTATATAATAGCTTAATATATGTTGGCTTGTGATTTCTGGTAACGCTCATGGGTTATTTAGGCTCTCGTGTTGCACAAAAAAAAGTTTTTGCTCACTGAAAGCCAGTAAAAGCCCCTTCCTTTCCCTCTTTGCAACCTCTCTTTTGTCTGTTTATCTTTCACTTTGCACCCCCGTTTTTCTTCTCCACTCACACCCTGTGTGATTCTGCACTCCCAGCCACACCTTTCACGGTTCACTGAGCTCTGCTCCCCTTCCTGTGACCTGCTGTTCCTCTTTGCAGCCTCTCCTTTGTCTTTTTATCTTCTGCTCTGTGTAACCTCTTTCTTCTCCACTCACCCCTTGTGTAATCCTGCACTTCTGCCCTCGCCCTACAATTGTCAGGCTCTGCTGCCCTTTCTTTGCTCTGCTTTCCCTCTTTGCAGCCTCTTTTTTCTGTTTTTCTTCTGCTCTGCACCCCTCTTTCGTCCTCACTTACCACCTGTGCGATCCCACACTCCAACCCTCACCCCCACCATTTTCTGGCTCTGCTCCCCTTTCTTTTCTCTTCTTTCTCCCTTTACATCCTCTGTTTTGTCTGTGTATCCCTCTGCTCTCTCTGTTCCTTTGCCTCTTCTCTTACAGGCCCCTCCTAACTACCCGAGTCTGCTAATTATCTCAATAGCTGTATAATTCTCTGACTAGGATCAAACTGTGATTCTGTTAACTATAAAAGTTTGTTAATTATATGCAGTTCTGCCAACGGTTAACTAAAGTTTACTAGTGTAAAAACCCATTTTACAGCCTCCCTACTCCTCCTCCATTCCCCTCTTCTTACCTGCTCTCCCAGACATAGGTGGTGGATTAGAAAGCTGAAAGCACCCCGCCTCCAGGTGCACTCATTTGCTGGACAACCATTGGGCTTGCAGGCGAGCCTCAGAGGCTGAGAGGGATCATGTAACATCACAACCAGCCTTCCCCAGCCCTCCCCCAGGAAGTCTCAGCCCTGCCGTTGAGGCTAAGGATGTAGAGGACAAGCTCATCTCTCCTGTTTAGTCCTTGCAGGGCCTGGTATGACCTAGGGCCCAACAGGCTGCCTTTGTTTACCTTTAAACATTCACCAAGGGCCATTGTTGTAATGTGTCCTGTGGATGATGTACAACCTGGAATGGAGGATTGCTGGCACTCGGTTGAAGATCATTAGTATTCTTCTGATGCACCTGGCAGTCGGTCCAGTTCTGGTCACTTCTTTTAAGACTACAATTTCATCCTGAAGGCTCACTATTTGCGAGGGTCGGAGACACTGGTATGCTGTGGTCTCGCTCACCGACTAAGATTCGGCAGCTGACCTGAAAAATCCAGCAGATTTCTCTGTGCCAGTGGGAGAGCTAAGATAGCCGAATTTCGAGCAATAAACAAGCCAGTGTAAATACTGGAAGTGACAAGTAATGCATTCTGGCAAACCCTAGCAGACTGATGTGTAGTCTATACCTCTCAACATGGCATATTTTTGTTGAACATAAGTTGTTGTACCTCAGGTCAATGCAGTCCCTGAGAACAGTGATGACAATTTAACTGTATTGTTTATTGTTACCTGTAAACCTTGCCAATAACCTGAAAAAACAATAAACAGATTTAAACAAAAAAAAAGGATAGAAACAATATTTGGATTTTTATTAGGCCTGTTTCTTGTTAATTCAGCAATTTGTATAACGATGTGGCTTTCAACAACAATTGGGGCATTTTCAACCGTTACTCTGAGGATTCAAGTACTTTGCAGCGAAAACAACACAGATTTCGACAACAATTGGGGCATTTTCTAACATCCTCTTGAGGTTTCAAGTACTTAGTGGCTAAAACAACGTGGAATACTGCAACTTTTGGGGAATGTTTTGGTTCAATTTGAGATTTATAATTTGCAGTCTGTTCAATTAACCAGTTTTGTGGGCAGCACCAAACAATTGGTTCACGGGTGGATTTAAACTGATATTGCATACAGGTTTTATTAATTTACTTTAACTTCGTTTTGGCATTTGAATTGGCGTTGTAGTGAAATATAACTTCATTACATCAGTTAGTTCAGCCCCCTCCGTTTTTACAACATCAGATAAACCCCAAATAAAATGGAAACAATGGTTAAGAATTACATGGTAGCCATTGACGCCATAGAATACCCACCTCCACGCAAATTGGCAATATTATTTGGGAGCCTTGGTCAGACAGCACAACAAGGTTTAGATAATTTACCAGCAGTACAAGCATCAGAAGGCAATTCAGGAGATAACAATTTGGATGAGTAAATTGAGGCAATTGAAAGACTATGTAAGCATTATTCTAAAGAGCCAAATATCATGTTGGGGCGTCAGAATTTTTTTTAAAGTGCAAACAAGATTTTGAAGAAGGCATTGAGGAGTATATCTCAGAGTTAAGAATATTATCTGCAATATGCAAATTTGGTGCCAATGTGGTTACATATATCTGTGACCAATTTATTTTCAATTGCCATTCCAGAAAGATACAAGGAAGACTTTTGAATTCCAGGAATCCCTCATTGTTAGAAGTTGTACATTTAGCAAAAGGGATTGAACAATCTGTGATGTCATCCAAAGTATTGCATACAGAGGTTAATGTTCTTTTTTTAAAACATCTTTTTATTGAACATAATACAGGCTTCAATTCGCCATCATTCCGAATTGGCATGCAGGATAGCCATGCGACACAGGTTTTACAGTACATGATGCGTATCCCATCGCAATTACAAATTATTAGACAATCACATTCTCTTGGAGAACACAATAACAGCACCTCCCCGGCAAATGTGAAACATTCCTCACATCATCTATCACTGGCCTCTATGCTTAACCCAAGCATCCCTTATCTGTTCACCTTTATGTGGACAGAGTGTAATGTTAATGCAGTTGGATGTAGTGATTCTAATGTTTTCGATGATTTTGTCTACCTTGTGAACACTCACACCAAACACAACAAATCTGGGGGGAAAAAGTTATGCATTTTATAGGTGTGGGTCTAAGATGCATGTCAGTAGTAACCCAAACTGCCCTGCCATTGGCAAGCGTTGTTTATCCTGCAAGAAAGTAAGGCACTTTCAATCTGTATGCAAAAGTGGGAGAAGTGTGGTAAAAATCAATAAGGAGGATATCGCTGAAGAAGAGTGTGTGAAAGGATTGAGTGATATTGTCTTATCAATCGAGTGTGACTCTTTTTCATTATCAGGAAATGTAAAAGGCCCATTGTGCACTGCAATAATTAGTCATGTGAACTTACATGTCATGGAGGAATCAGGCCCTCATTACTATTTTGAGGGGCACAACCTTTTACAAAAATTGGGGCAACGATTTCCCCCATATGCCTACGGATGTTAATCCAAAGGCATTTGGGGGTGAAAGACATTGACATGCTAGGCTACTTTGTATCGAAAAATGAGTGTTTGGAAAGAAATACTTCCATAAAAGTATATGTGGCCATCAATGGCGAGGACATCATTTGTTGAAGAGATTTATCTTAGATGGGTCTCTACCTCAAGCCAGGAGCAGAGAACTAGTAGTATAAGGGGAGTTACCTGTGACATATTTGGGAATGTGGGTTGGATGGTATTTATTTATTTATTGAATTTATAAGGCGCAACAGCTACCCAAAAAGGGTTTCCCGGCGCCAGGACGGACTGGGTGAGAAAACAGAGCGGCAGTGGGTTGATATTATTGGTTAAATAACCAGGTCTTCAAGGATCTGCGGAAACGGGTGTAAATAGTTTCTTTGCGACTAGTAAGGGAAAGAGAGTTCCAGAGGGAAGGGCCGAGATAGGCAAAAGATCTTCCACCCATCCCGGAAAGTTTGAACCTGGGTACCGTAAAGTTTACGTGAGTTGCAGACCGGAGATGGCGAGTGGGAGCATAAGGGCAAACAAGAGACTGCAGATACTGTGGTGCCGTGCCTGTTTTGATTTTGAACATATAGCTCAGGGCTTTGAACTTGATACGGTTCTCCACCCTGAGCCAATGCAGGTCACGGAGGTGGCTGGAAATGGAAGTGGCTCTGGGAACCCTGCAGAGTAGTCTTGCTGCAGAGTTCTGTACCAGCTGCAGTCTACGGGTCACCGTCTTGTTGGAGCCAAGATATAGGACGTTTCCATAGTCAAGCCGTGAGGTGATAAGGGCTTGAACCACTGTTTTCTGGGTAGCATCTGGCAGCATCCAGATGATCTTCCTAAGCCATTTCAGGATGGTGAAACAAATGGCAGTAACCTTGACTGCTTGATGGTGCATGGTCAATGAGTCATCAATGGTTACGCCCAAGTTACGGACATGGCTGGAAGGCCGAGGGAGAGCACCCATCTCGTCAGGCCAATGTAGCGGGCCCCAAAGATCTTTCTTCTTACCAAGGATCAGGGCCTCGTATTTTTCACCATTAAGTTTAAGGTGGTTGTGATTCATCCATGTTGCAATTTTTCAAAGACCTAGCTGAAGGAGAGATGTTGAGCAGGGATCAGTGTTAGAGAGAGAAAAAATTATCTGGGAGTCATCTGCGTAATTAAAGAGGGTCAGGCCAGCCTCTTCGGCTATATCAGCTAGAGGCCTGGCGTATAAGTTAAAAAGCAGCGGGCTAAGGATGGAGCCCTGGGGTACCACATAGGGTGATGAGTGAATGTCAGAACTAGCAGTGGCAGAGAAAATTTGGAAAGTGCGGTTATCTAAAAAAGAGACGAGACAATCCAAGGCTGAGCCACGAATGCCCAGAGACCTCAGTGTATTGATTAATATAGGATGGGAAACTGTGTCAAACGCCGCACTTAGGTCTAACAGTATGAGCGCAACAGTATCTCCAACATCCAGATGATGGCGCAGCCTCTCCACAACCCCCAACAATGTTGTTTCTGTGGAGAATCCAGCTCTGAAACCAGATTGAGATGGGTGGAGGATTTTGTTGGTTTCAACGAACTGGGAGAGATGGGAGTGGATGTGTCTCTCAAGAATTTTGGAGAAGGCTGGCAAAAGGGAAATAGGTCGGTAATTAGAGAGTACGTCAGGGTCCGCGGTGGGCTTTTTTAGGAGAGGGGTCACCATGGCGTGTTTCCAGTGTGAAGGGATTGTAGATTCAAGTAAGGAAGTGTTAAAGACATTCAGGATGACACACAAATGGAGAGGGTCAAGCTGTGTGGGTATAGAAATTGGTAGAGGATCCTTAGGAGAACCGGATTTTACATTATCTTTAATGATTTTAAGGGAGTCTATATTAAGAAGAGGCCAGGAGTCTAAGTGGAAGATAGGGATAACAGACCCAATGTAGGATTCAGTGCAGGTTGAAACTGTCATGTGGGGAGAGGGTGTTGTCTGGGGAGTGATTCTGGATTGTGAAGGAAGGGGACTGCTCATATGCAAATTTACGATATCCAGATACATTTTCTCAATTTTGTGAGTGAAAAAGAGGGCAAGATCCTCGCACTGGCGTTTGTTTAAAGGCAGAGGGTTTGCTAGGGTCTCTGAGCCGGCAAGCTCCTTAACTAAGCCAAAAAGTGTTTTTGAACAGTTTGCAGCTTCGGAGATGGTTTTTGAGACAAAACTGGGCCAAGCAGAATTACAGAGATTGTGGTATATTTTTTTGCCTTTTTATAAGCATTTCTGGATTCCGGCACGTAGTCTCTCCTCCATATCCATTCTAATGATTTACTTTTAGATTTCTAATTTTTTTGAATTTCGTTGAACCATGGCGCAGGAAGACAATTCTGGGCGACATATTGGAACAATTTTCTGTGGTGTTCTCTGATAAAGTAGGTTCAATAAAAGGTTTTGAACACCAGATTCGCTTGAAGCCACATGCCCAACCAGTTGTTCAAAATGTTCGACCTATACTGTTAATTCATAAAGACAAACTCAAACAAGTGTTAAACAAAATTATGCAAGGAAGGCATATCACACCTTGCGAGTCATCCCAGTGGGTTTCCCCTGTAGTCATAGCACGCAAAAAATCAGGCGAGGTCAGACTTTGGGCAGATTTGCGTTAATTGGAACATCATTGTTGATAGTCATCCAATGTCTAAAATACATGACTTGTTGGCTAATTTAGGGGGAGCAAATGTGTTTTCGATCATTGACCTACGCTCTCATTGCCACCATGTGCTCCTAGAGAAAGAGTCACAACAACTAACAGCATTTGTAACACCGTTTGGTGTTTACAAATATCTAAGATTACAATTTGGACTCACATCAGCGGTGAACATTTTTCAAAGGCTGATGGAAAATATTTTTGGGGATTGGCAAGGAGTACAGGTGTAACAAGACGATGTTTTAGTGTTTGCAGAGAATGTGGAGAAGCATAATACTGTTTTATGAATGGTTTTATCGACCTTGTTCGAAACTGGTATGACTGTGGGGTGCGATAAATGCAAATCTGGCACCCAAGAATTGGGTTGACAGAATATTGTGCCCGAGTTGTGCATGATTTTGACCAAACTGTAGAACATTTAAGAGCCTTACTCCAGAAAGGAGCTACATTTAGGTTGGTCTAATGTACTGGATGCAACATTTACTAACATCAAGAACAAGATAGAGGAAGCTCCAGCATTGAGTGCTTTTTGTGCAGGGTGTAAGTATACCCTCGCAGTAGATACCAGCTCTTCAGGAATCTGAGCAGTTTTGACACAAAATATTGCGGTAAGGAACAGACTTTCTATTCGCTTCCTGAATGTTAAGGCAGGCTGAAACACACAGTAGCGCAATTGGATGCGAAGCAGTAGCGTGCACACGGGTTGTGCAAAAGTTCAGATCGCATATTTGGGGTTCAAAGTTTAAGAATATAACTGATCACAAGCCATTTGTTCATTTACTCCAAAGCAGTAAACCATGTGAATCATCTGCAAGACTAGTATGTTTGATTTCCAAACCAGAATTTGATGTAAAACATTTGCCTGGAGGAAAAAAATGATTGTGCAGATTACTTGTCATGCATGGCTTTGCATGATCATGAGAAGAATGATGAGCTGGTCACTGACACGTAGTGTGTAGCGACTGTGATAGATACTGTGGATGCATGTGGTCTACAGATCACAGAGGCAGACTGGGGCAAAGCTTCTTTGGATGACGAGGAACTGTCTCAGCAAAACACACAAGATGATGGACGGAATGTTGCACATTGGCAAAACATCCACCCCCAGTCACAGATCTGGGTTTAATCCATCGTTAATTTGCTCACCACGCCACCCCAGTTCAGACATGGTCATATGCAAATCAGTCTTGACCCTGTGCCTCATGGGAACAGTCCAGCCCGAAATGCCAAACCATATCTTCCCTGAACCGGAATCAAGCATCCTAGGACCGGTTTCGGGGTTTCACCCCTCTTCAGCCAGGATAGCTTGACTCCAGTGGCGTAGTGAGCACGGGACACACGTCTGGGCATACCCTTCCCACGTAGGGCGAACAGCAAAACACAAGATGATGGACGGAATGTTGCACATTGGCAAAACATTCACCCCTAGTCACAGATCTGGGTTTAATTCATCGTTATTTTGCTCACCACGCCACCCCAGTTCAGACATGATCATCTGCAAATCAGTCTTGACCCTGTGCCTCATGGGAACAGTCCAGCCCGAAATGCCAAGCCATGTCTTCCCTGGACCGGAATCAAGCATCCTAGGACCGGATTCGGGGTTTCACCCCTCTTCAGCCAGGATAGCTTGACTCCAGTGGCGTAGTGAGCATGGGATCCACGTCTGGGCATACCCTTCCCACATAGGGCGAACAGCAAAACACACAAGATGATGGACGGAATGTTGCACATTGGCAAAACATTCACCCCCAGTCACAGATCTGGGTTTAATCCATCGTTATTTTGCTCATCACGCCACCCCAGTTCAGACATGGTCATATGCAAATCAGTCTTGACCCCGTGCCTCATGGATTTAGGCACAGATCTCTGTACTGGGGTGAATGTATGACATTGTTCTGCATTCTGTCCATCAACTGTTGTTTTTGCATTTGTCACCCCGAGTGGGAAGGGTATGTCCAGACGTGGGTCCCTTGCTCTCCATGCCACTGGAATCAAGCTAACCTGGCTGAAGAGGGGTGAAACCCCAAAGCCGGTCCTAGGATGCTTGTTTCCAGTCCAGGGAGGACCTGGCTTGGCAGTTCCGGCTGGACTGTTCCCATGAGGCACAGGGTCAAGACTGATTTGCATATGGCTGGGTTCAAACTGGAACGGCATGGTGAGCAAAAAAACGATGGATTTAGGCCCAGATCTCTTTACTGGGGTGAATGTATGACATTGTTCTGCATTCTGTCCATCGACTGTTGTTTTTGCATTTGTCACCCCGAGTGGGAAGGGTATGCCCAGACGTGGGTCCCTTGCTCTCCATGCCACTGGAATCAAGCTATCCTGGCTGAAGAGGGGTGAAACCCCGAAACCAGTCCTAGGATGCTTGTTTCCAGTCCAGGGAGGACTTGACTTGGCAGTTCGGGCTGGACTGTTCCCATGAGGCATAGGGTCAAGACTGATTTGCATAAGGCTGGGTTCAAACTGGAACGGCATGGTGAGCAAAAAACGATGGATTTAGGCCCAGATCTCTGTACTGGGGTGAATGTATGACATTGTTCTGCATTCTGTCCATCAACTGTTGTTTTTGAATTTGTCACCCCGAGTGGGAAGGGTATGCCCAGACGTGGGTCCCTTGCTCTCCATGCCACTGGAATCAAGCTATCCTGGCTGAAGAGGGGTGAAACCCCGAAACCAGTCCTAGGATGCTTGTTTCCAGTCCAGGGAGGACCTGGCTTGGCAGTTCGGGCTGGACTGTTCCCATGAGGCATAGGGTCAAGACTGATTTGCATATGGCTGGGTTCAAACTGGAACGGCATGGTGAGCAAAAAACGATGGATTTAGGCCCAGATCTCTGTACTGGGGTGAATGTATGACATTGTTCTGCATTCTGTCCATCAACTGTTGTTTTTGCACGAGGAACTGTCTCAGGTCAAAACATTTAGCATTGGTGGGCGGCTGGAAATTAGAAACTTTATCTGGTAATTTGAAGGTATACTCACAGGTTTCTAAAGATTGTTCTATTGTAAATCGGATGGTTATGTGCCACGAGTTGGTTGTACCCCCAGAAAAGCAGAGGAAGACCCTGATTATGATAGCTCACCAGGAAGATTTAGGAGTCAGCAGGACAATTTTTGGGGGGATAAATGTTTGTATTTATTTTTGATATGCATCATACCTATAACAACAGTTGCATATAGGGCAAGTATGAGAAACTTAGTTACAGCAGCCTCAATTATTTCATGCAGACAGAAAAACAATTGAATAATACAGTACGTTTCCCACCAGCATACCAATAATGACACATTCTCTATGTTTTGCATTCAGCCCATCTACCATTGGTTTTCAGGGACATGCTACTGGACATTTTCCCTGCGATTGGGGATTTGCTGAGCACCTTCCATGAGGTCCAGGTCATAGCGATTCAACCAACAACCCCACAACTTATGCAATTTTCCTGGGCAACAACATTTATGTGACTCTTTCAGCTGCCATATTTAAATCTATCTCCCTTTTCGAATCCTGGAGTATTTGAGCTTCTGGTGCGCCCCAGTGTCTGGCTACATCACGCTTTGCCACCACTAGGCCTAAGGCGCTAAAAAGTAGTTGTGAGTCAGGCAATGTCAATATCGCTCTGAAAATGCCCAGAAAAACGAACTTTGGTTCTGCGGGGATGGGTACCCCCAATACCTCACTCAGTACCAAAATGATTGCGTTCCAGTACGTCTGTATGACGGGGCAGTCCCACAGTGTATGGGGGCCCTGCAGACAAGACAGTTCGGAGTTTCAGCTCATCCCATCTTGTGCAGTCTAGCTCTATCATAATATAATCTGTGGAGAATCTTATATTGGATGCAGCGCAAACGGGCTTTGATCGCCACCTCTCTAGGGTGTATTAGGGCCGCCTCCCAGTCTATACCTTCCATGGCACCCACCTCACTGGCCAACTTCTCCCAGAGTTTACCAAGTTTATCAGGCATGTTGTTATTTAGTGTCTTATATTTAAGGGACACTGCTTTGTTCATGAACTCTTCTTGCAGCAATCTCCCTTCGAGCGACGCGTATGCTGGTAGGTCTGCCCCAACTATTCCTTCTGCTAACCATGCATGGCGCAGTTAAGCATATCTAATGAATTGGGACCTATGAAGCTTATACTCAGTGCAAAAGGTGGATAAAGATTTAAGTTCACCCTTACTGACAATGTCCCCAACGGTGGAGATATCCATTAGATTCCAGGTCCTAATGCCTCGTAGCCTACCCAGTTCTATGAGCCACCTCACCTTTCCACAATGCATTGCCCTAGAGACTCTGTGGGCCCATCCCAGGGTTCTAGTCGCTGTTTCCCATACATCTAGAGTGACCTGTGTTGCAGGGAGTGTTCATGTGTTCCCTTACCCCTGTATAGATAAAGTAGATAAGTGCGGGGTTCCAACATCTCCCTCTTGTCCACGTAAAGAGAGATCTTCTCCTCCACACTATAATTGGGAGAAATTCTAGAACTCAGCACCCTGGGATGTTGTTGAATCGCGGATGCTAGAGATTCCAATCTTAACATGAACAGGAGTGGGGATAGGGGGCACACCTGTGGAGTCCCACGGCCAGTGGGGAAGCTCTGGGAGAGTTTACCATTCACCCGTACAGCTGCTACTAGTGCATTATATAATAGTGCCAACCACCTCCGAAAGTTTGGCCCAAACTCAAATTTGGCTAATGTGCAGTCAAGGAGTGGCTGGTGTACCGCATTAAATGCCTTTTCTGCATCCAATGACAGGAAGACATGTGGGGCTTCTCGGTCTTTGACCTCCATCAACCAGTTGTGTATTCTATGGAGGTTCCACCAGGTAGCACGACCAGGCATGAGCCTGGACTGGTCATAGTGAATAAGGGATGTGAGTGTTCTCAGGAGATGTGTTGCCAGGATTGTCACTAATAATTTTACCTCTATATTAAATAAGGAGATGGGGCGGAATAAGTTGCACCCAACTTTGGGTTTGTGTCCTTGTGTATAATCGTTATCATGGCAGTCCAGTGATCTAGTGGGAGGATGCTGTCTTTATATGCGTCTTGATAGAGGCATAATAAGTGAGGGCTCAGTAAGTCCGTACACCGCTTAAAGAGTTCAGCTGATATATCATTTGTGCCTAGTGTCTTGCCCTCGCGATATTTGGCAACAGCCTCCTTCATTTCTGTTGTCCGGACCTCCTCTAGTCCCCTTATTTCATCCTCACCCAGTACAGGGGCCTGAATGTCCGTTAGGTAGTCGTCTATGGCTGAGGAGCTACTGAGTGGGTGCGCTCCATAGAATGCCTTGTAATAATCAGCGAAAGCTGTCATTATTCGTTCATCCGTAGTGTGTGTTACTCCCAGGTCGTCTACAATACTCCGTACCCACCTAGCCTCCGTCTCTTTCTTGCTCAGCCAGGCAAGAGTTTTCCAACTTTGTCTTAGACCTCATAGAGTCTGTGTAGCGTTGCTAGCCTCTGTTTTCTGGCATTGTCTTGTGCAAGGTCTCTATATTTAGTCTCAGGGCATCAGATTGCCGGGTGGTCGGGGAATTTCCATATGGAGTATCTGTTGTTCTAGCTGTTCTAGATTTTCAACTCCCTTTTTTTTTTTTACATCTTTTTATTAACATTGCTCAAACAAAAAGACCATGCTTTACATTAGTCACATACAGTCTTACTTGGTACAGCTCTGACATCGCCACTGTTACATGAGGGATAGGCAGGGAGTCATATGCCTGCAGTATCTTTGAAGACACAGGTTGACCACTAACAACATCCAAGGGCTAAAGGCGGAATACCCCATACGACAGTCTCTCTCTGCCCTTTTATCGTAACATGGCCTATGCGTCCTACTCCTCCCCCGCCATTCCTCTATATTGGTGACATGATTGCCATATTTTCTCCCACTTTTTAACACAACCCTTATTTTTGTACACTGTATCCTCTACTCATTAGCACTAGTCCAGATCTATCTTCCACTCCCTCAGCGATGGTGGTGAAGATGCACCCCACCTCCTCGCAATGTTCCTTTTAGCAATCCCCGCTGCTAAGGCAAGCCATACTCTCACATGCCTAGGCCAGTCGTCAGGAGGAACCATTTAGTGTCCATTGGGACCGTCACTCCCGATACCCTAGACATTACCCCTGTGACCCTCTGCCAGAGTCGAAAAATCTCCTGGCATTCCCATATGATATAAAAGAAAGTCCCCTCTCGTTGGCAACCCCTAACGTAAAGCGTTGTGTGTGCTTTACTCCACTTATATAAGTGTGCGTGGGTAGTAGGTATGGTGAAGGATCTTGAGTTGCACCAGTTTAAATCTTGTCCGGATTGCAATTTCTCTTTGGCTTTGTATGGTCTCTAGCCAATCTTCATCATCTATGCTCCCAAGGTCCTCAGTCCATGATGTGCGGAGGGTAACCAGGGGTGTCTGGTACATTGTTTATTAATTTATGATATTTTGTGGATGTCGCTTTCCCAAGGATGGGGTCTAGTAATAGTCTATCTTCCAATCTTCCAGTGGGGAGTGATCTGGGATGGGGGTACTCTGTTGAATGTGTCGCCGCAGGGCGTGCATCAGTCATAGGTAGTGATATCTCTGTGACTGATTGAGTTTATATTCCTTTCGTAAATCCTAGAAGGCCATAGTAGCCTCTCCCCTCCACACATCGCCCAAGTACTCGATTCCAATCAGTTTCCACCCTCTAAAGGCTGTGAGGGCCGCTACTTCTTTCAATGTGTCCCCGAACCACAATGGAGTCCGACTAGTCAATTTCTCTGCCCAGCCCAGAAATCTATTTGCTACTTTCCAGCACCCCACCACAGTACCAGTGTGTGCCGGCCATTCCGGGCAAACCTTCCGGGCGTACAAAAGTGGTTCGCAGTTTCCACTGAGCATACTGGCTCTATCTACTCAATAGGCCGGCTCGTGTACATCTGCATACACCAAGTCATTTACGACAATCAGCTGTGAGTCCCAATAATAAAGTCTAACACCAGGGACTGCTAGGCCTCCATCATACACTCCCTTTTGTAGTTTATGGAGCGCTATTCTGGGAGAGCCACCCTGCCACAGAAGTGTTCTAACTTCCTGTGCTATCTTCTTAAAAACGGACGGTGGAACTGGACAGGGGGTATTTTTGGAGGACGTATAAAAGGCGCGGCAGGGCCATCATCTTAAAAAGGGCCGTTCTGCCCATTAAAGACAATGGAAGCGTACGCCAATGGTGTACGTCAACGCTCAGCCGGTCTATCTGGGGCTCAAGATTCTTCTTCAGGAACGTCCCGTGATCTCGCACGATATGTATACCAAGGTACTTAAATCCCTCATCCACCACAGGGGCCGAGCATCGTGTCGGTATTCTCGGCGGAGGGCCAGATAACGGAAAGACCACAGATTTAGTCCAATTAATCGTATACCCTGAATAATTCCTGAACAACTCAAAAATGTGGAGGACTCTAGCCATGGAGTGATACGGTCTTGCTAGGTACAGGAGGATGTCATCTGTATAAAGCGAAATTTGCTCCTCCCACCCCCAGGCGCCTCTATACCCCAAATCATTGGGTCTCTCTGAATCCAGTGCGCCAGAGGCTCCAGAGCAAGGGCGAGCAACAGGAGGGACAAAGGGCAGCCCTGTCTAGTGCCTCGCCGCCGCCGGAAGGGTCTGGACAGTGTTCCATTAACTTGCACTCCTGTATAGAAGCCACACCCAACTACAAAAGTTAGGGCCAAAGCCCAACCTACGTAGTTCCATGAACAAGTAGGGCCACTTTATACTATCAAATGCCATTGACCCGTCCAGCGCCATCAATGCCGTCTGCTGACACGCGGGATCCAGTGTCATATGGAGCACTCCATACAACCTTCGGAGATTATGGCACGTACTTCTACCTGGCATGAAGCCCGATTGATCCACATGTATAATTTCTGCGATGACCGGCACCAGCTTGTTCGCTAGAGCCTTAGCTAACACTTTCGCCTCTGTGTTGATCAAGGAAATCGGGAGATAGGAGGCACACTGGTCCGGTGGCTTCCCTTCTTTGGGTATCACCACCACTGTGGCCGCCCGCTGGTCTGGCGACAGCTGTCCCCTTTCTCGCGCCTCGAGCAACATGTCTCGTAGCGGTTGTATTATTATGGATGCCTGACATTTGTAGATCTCGACAGGGAGTCCATTCGGACCTGCCGCCTTCTCTGAAAGGAAAGTCCCAGGGCCCCCCTTAATTCCTCTTCCGTGTGGTCAGCCTTAAGGGTCTCACTCGCTTCCTCGGTTAGCGTGGGTAAGGAAAAGTCTCTAAGTAATTCCTCACAGTCGCCCTCGGTCCTAGTGCACACAGGTGCATAAACCTCCTACAGATGCGCCACAAATGTTTCCGCTATGTACTTGTTGTTTTCAGTACCCCCTTTTTGTCCCGCACCTCAGTCACCCACAAGCGTTCTCTGCCGCGCTTTTCCAGCCACGCTAGGAGTCTGGACGCTTTATCACCGACATTGTATAGGCGATGCTGAGTTGCCAAGGCATATGCTCTCGCTTCATTTTCAGCCATTGCTCGTAAGTCCTGCTGCCGTAGTGCCAGTCTGTAGGTCCCCCGTGCTGTCGTATGACGCCTCTACCTCCATCTGAACTATCTCCTGCTCTAACGATCTCAGTTCTATAGTCTCTTCCTTTTTTTGGCACCAATTAAAGCCTGTGTTTGTCCCCTCAGCACCGTCTTGTAGGCCTCCCATAAAGTTATGTGTGAGTCCACTGTCCCCTCGTTTTCCCGAAAATACAGCTCTGAACTCTCAGGAATTTTATCCATTAGTGCCGGATTCTCGCAGGTGCCAGGGGTCCATCCTCTGGAAAGCTGCCCTATCCAGGAGCGGGCCCCATAGGGAAACCCCCACTGGGGAGAGGTCTGAGATTCCCCTTGCCACATGCCTTGGGTTGAATAACTCTCCCACCCTGCTGTTTCTTGGGAAGAGGTGGTCAGCCTAGAGAAGGACCCATGTCGCGCAGAGTAGAATGTGATGTGTATTGCTGCGAAGATGGGTTATACAGCCGCCATAGATCCACCAGGCTGAGGGCTTCCAAGAAGCTTGGCAGGTCGTGCTCTCTTCCTTCTGGCCCACCCTGGTGTCAGACCGGTCCAATTCCGGATTCACCACAGTGTTTATGGCTCCCCAACTAAGAGCGTGCTCAAAGGCAGTGCTACCAGGAACAAGCTGACCCTCTGGAAAATAATGTTGTGGAGCCCCGGGGGTATGTAGATGGAACAGAGAACAATCAATCGACCCTCCCATTTACCCGCAATTGCTGCGCAGCACCCCGTCTCATCTACCCAGGTGCGAGACACTACCAGGAGCAGCGGGTTACGGAGCAGGATACCACTCCCCACGCCCTGGTTGCATACCCAGAGTGGGCCACTAATTTATACACAAAACAATCCAGAGCCCTACATTTACTCCCCTTCAGAGTGGATTCCTGTATTAGTACGACTTCAGGGGAGTGCCGCTAAATATTTTGAAGGTCCAGTGTGCGCTTAATCTTGTTCCCAACCCATTGACGTTCCAGATCCACACCTGTATAGTAGCTAGGTCTCCCATAACTTCTGGTCCCCCCTCCTCCCTCGCGATAATTTTACGACATCCTGCTGCACTGTCTAGCTACCATGGTCTTGAGCACACATAGAAACACACAACATAAATCTAAACATTATACCCAACTCCCCCGCCCAGCAACCCTGCTAGGTGAGTGACAAACCTCCCAAACACGCAGAGTGCCGGTCGCCTCAACTGTGCATTTACTAACATAAAGGGGCGATAGGCCAGCCCCCTGCATGAAGAGGAATAATGCTGCTGTTGTGAACTTACAAACCCTACAAATCTATTACAATAGCCACATTATCTGCCCGTAGCCTCCACTGATCCCCGTAAGGAATAAGGATATTCACAGCCCGCCAGGGCTCCCCGTATCACATTAGTCCATGTCCCCGGGCCCTCGGGCATAGAGTTCCACCTCCCTTCTTATTATATCCCCAGATGAGTACTCTTGAGTTACACTACTGAGGAGAGCATCCCTTTTAGTCACTTATCTGTACATTGTCACTGATCAGGGCTTTGTGGCGCCTGCTCCATCTCTCTCCCTTCTGCGGTATGACCACACTTGGGCAATGATCGACTTTTGCCCCCTTTCCGTTTCACAGTTCGCCAGCCCTCCAGCCAATCGCTCGCCTCCGCCGGCGAATCAAAGAAATACGCCTTTCCGTCGTCGATTATTTTGCGCTTTGCCAGGAATAGCATCATGTATTCCACATTGTGCTCTCTGAGGGCGCTCTTGACTGCATCGAATGTCCGCTTCTGGCGCTGGACATGGAGGTTAAAATCCAGGACGAAATGGATAACTGCATTTTCATGATGCAGATCCCCTTGCTGGCGCACCACCTGCAGGATCACCCTCAGGATAGCGTCTCTGTCACTAAAGTTCAAAATCCAGGCGAAGATCGTGCGGCGGTGGGGCGCCCGTGGCTGGGCCTGCCTCCCAGTGCCCGGTGCGAGAGTACTACAAGGAAAAATTTGGATAGGCGCTTGGGCTTCAATTTGTTGAGGATCAGGTCTTCCAAGAAAGGTCCGTCAATGGTCCTTCCATATCCTCCTGGTCTTCAAGTCTGGCAAAGATTTCGGTTTGGTTCTTAGTAAGTGCTGAAACATGCTCCTCTAGGCATTTGGTTTTAGACTGTAGGCCCCCCAATACCTGCCTCCATCGTGGATACCTTCTCAGAAATTTTCTGGAGGTCAACCCAGAGCAGGTTTACCTGCTTGGTGACAGGTCTGTGATCACCCTCATTTTTTTTTTTTTAAATGTGTTTATTTGCATGAAAATCACTCAAATACAGTGCAATCAACATCCGACACTTGCCCGGAACGTACCAACATACAATTCCCTTTGCACCAACAGCCTTATTATGACTCCACAATATACGGAGTAATTCAGTGCCTCCCCAGCAAATCTTGTGGGGTAACCCTCTGTGATCACCCTCATGATGTCTTTCAGGGAGGGATCTGGGGATTGATCATCCTGCCCAGACGGTGTTTCACCTGCCGTCGCGCCTCCCTCTTGGCCCACCGCCACAGTGTATTTATTTATGTGGTTGGCCTGCCCAGGCCCCACCACCTTGTTGCGTCCCATAGCCAGATCTTATAGGGTCTCACCAGCGGGTTCAGGTTCTATGCTCTATTGCATCGCAGGCTCCGGTATGCAGTGTTCACGCCAATATCTGGGGTGTCTGCACAATGTCTCTCATCCCTGTAGGCGCAGCCCTGGATCTCAGGCGCTCCACAGCTGTCACCTCGGAGTCTGGAAGTGGCTCTCAGTCTCAATCACTCCAAAAAAGGGGGAGTTCACCCAGCCTCCCCCTACCGGAGCCTCACCGTGTGGCCCAGTGGCTCACATAGGCCGTCTTGCAGGGGTTCTTAGTATGTCAGGTGTTTAGAGTCCAGTATGCAGGCCAATCACTAGGTCCGAGACACTGATGGACCGAGCCCCTGCCCTGCCAACTCAATGGCGGCTTTCCTTATATGCCCGCAGAGGAGGAGAGAGGAAATCGCAATGCCAGCCCCCAGTCTGTGCTCCCACAATCTGGCCGATTGGCCTCCTACCCCCATTTCCTTTGTGGCATTTGTGCCCCTGGTGTCTGTCTCAACACCGGCTTGGGCCCTGACAGGCTCCCACAGCTGGATCCAGGGTGTGGTGCAGATCAAGCCATTTACTGTGGGCTCAGGCAATCAGCAGCGTTGCCGCAGTGAGCGCTCTGCGTTGTAAACTGGGTCACGCAGCCCCAGTGCGCCCGCAGGGCTCCTCCATGGATCGGATCTTCCAACGATGTTTCTTCGCTCCCTTCAGTATGCGGGCGGCACCATCTTGCTCCTGCCGGCCACTCTTACATATCTCTCATTTCCTTTGGCCCTGCAGTGATTTCAGTGGCCGTTGGAGGTTGCAGGATAGCCACCTCTCATTCCGGCAGCCTCCTGACTCCGGTGGCTATCGAAACAATGGATAATGGCTAATGTATTGGGCTTGTACGCTGGTGGCTAGCGTAGCTCTCTCACTGAGGAGCCATCTTCCGCTGCTGCTGGCCACGCCCCCTACTCCCTTTTTCATTTCCCAGGCCATATGGTTTTGGGCCCCGTCACACAGCACCGTTTTATTTGCCTCCCATAATGTTGCCCCAGAAAAGACTGTATTCTTATTTTCAGTGAAGAAGATTTCAGTATCTGCCCGAAGACCTTGCAGGATACCACCTTTTTGTAGGTCCCAAACATTAAGCTGCCACTGTATGTTTGGGCCCCGGACCAGAGTTCCCAAGCTTACCAGAAGTGGAGAGAGATCCGACAGTCCCCTGCTAGATAGTCAGTCCTGCCTATCTCGTCTAGTTCGCCCATAGGTACAAAGATATAGTTTACTCTGGAGTAGACTTTATGTGCCCCGGAGAAATAGAAGTACTGCCTATCATGTGGGTGCTAGTATCGCCACACGTCGGTCAGACCGAATGTGTTCGCAGAACCTTCCAGCGGGGGCGGGGCGGGGGAATGGGGTGTTTGTCGATGCCCTGTGGGTCTCGGAAAAATCCAAGGACGTGTGCATTACATCATTGAAGTCACCCCCTATCACATGAAGAGATGTAGGGGTCTCCAAAGGTATATCTGTTACTTTGGCAAATGCATGTGATTGCAGTCGAGGGGGAGCGTATACACATATTAGGATAACTTTATGCCGTTCCATCTTCCCATGACTCCCACATAACGTCCCAAAGGATCTGTGCATGTGCGGGTTGTTTCAAAAGGGGGGACTTTTTAATTAATATTACTACTCCCCAAGACCCGGATGTGTAGGCCGTGTGAGCTAGTACAACAAATGCCGCCCTCCCAAGAAATATACACTGAGTGCCTTGTAAATGTGTCTCCTGAAGCATCACTATATCCAGGTGTAGTTGTTTAATGGATTGTGTGATCAGTGCCCATTTTATCTTATCTCTTAATCCATTGACATTCCAAGACAGAGCTGTAAAGGCTGTGGCCTCTATAGCGATCGATGTGGTTATGTTGTGGACTTGCTCAGTATCACAACTGTAAATGACAAACTCATGAGGCTCTCTTGCTGTCTCAAGCATAACAGCCCTCTTGGTACCTGTGCGACCAACCCTGTAAAGAAAACAATTAACCCCGCTTCACCTAACAAACATCCCTCCCTACCCCCCACGACCTTCCCACAGCACGTAAGCACATTCTCGTAAAACACCCACCCCCAATACTATGTAGTGCAAATCACTTAACCACTTACAGCATAAAACATACAAAAGGATCTAATAAGACCTATGTAGGGCCCAACTCTGAGTTGAACTCCGATTGGGGTGTCGGGGTGCTCAATTCGCATGGAGATCTCACATAGCTGGTATAATGGCGCAAGTTCATGATTCTAATTGTTCTGGATCATGTGGGTCTGTCAGTGTAGGCTGTTGCCCAGCCCTTTCTTCTTGTTCCATGGCAACAACTTCAGCAGCTGCTGGATGCACACTCTCCTCCTTTGAGGATAATTCAAGTTTTCCTGAGTCCGAGTGAGTGGCCTGCAGTCATAGCACCCTCTTAACCCTGTTCTTGGGTTGGTTGCATTCACCATCTGTGTCCTTGGAGGGCCCCCTTACCTGACTCGCATGTTCCTGCACATAAGGGTCCCACTCCCTCTGTGCTGTAGTTCATCACCACTTCCACGTTTTCTGTGCACGTTCACTTGAGGTCTCGCTCCCAGTGAAGTTGCAGTGGTGTCAGTTGTCAGTGTGATTGCGGTGTGCTGTCTAAAAGAAGTGGCAAACCACCAAATGAAATGCCCACCTTACCCCATCATATGCAAGAACTGGATTGTGAGATGTGTTGGGGGCTCGCTGGTCATGCCTCCCCATTTAGTAGCAAGGGCAGCCAAGAGCAAGCGGTGCAGCAGGAATAGGCCTGGGTGCAACCTGTCTTCGTCAACTAGTGTTGCATATGGTATTAGGGTACCCTCCCGGTGCAAGTCTCCCATGTCCTGGATCCTCACCTCACGCCAACCACGTAGTTCGGCCGACGTGGTTAAGGCACGTCCCCTAGGTGAGGCCATTGGGATCTTAAGGGTGGTGGCAAGGTCAATTGATCCATTAAGACCGTAAGTTTGCTCATGTAGAGATCTTCCACTTAAAAAACCTTTCTGATCCTCATGTAACAACATGAGGATCAGAAAGGTTTTTTAAGGGGAAGCTTTCTACATGAGCTAACTTACAGTCCTAATGGCTAATTTGACCTTGCCGCCACCCTTAAGATCCCATTGGCTGTTTTGAGGCTGGATGTAATTAAAGCCTTTCCTAGGGTCAACTGGATATATTTGAGGACAATGTTAAAACATTATAATCTGGAAGAAAAATTCTGTAGAGCTGTCCAACTCATCAATCAAGATCCCTCCGCTAGAATACTTGTAGATATCAAATTAGCCTTGGATGATAATAAAGCAGTGCTGTTGGTCTTGTTGGATCTGACAGCAGCCTTTGACACGGTCTCTCATCAGAAACTGTTATTGCGACTGAGAGAGGCCGGTCTGCAGGGACAAGCTCTTGACTGGTTTGTAAGCTTCTTAGACCAACGCTCTCAGACCATCAACCTGGGCCCTTTTTGATCCCAAACCTTGAAGCTCCCTAAGGGGGTGCCACAGTGTTCCTGTTTGAGCCCGACTCTGTTTAACATCTATGTGGCCCCCCCTTGCTAAAGTCATCCGGGAATACGGCTTTTTGCTGTTCTCCTATGCGGACGATACGCAACTACTCCTGTCATTTGATAAAGACACAGTCAGTTGATCAGCGCTTTGGTAAGGGCATGTTAGCCATGTCAGAATGGATGAAGAAACATTTCTTACAGCTAAATGCGACAAAAACAGAAATCTTGCTGTTTGGCACTGCACAAACCCCTGGGTCCCCAGAGTGGTGGCCAACAGTGCTGGGCCCTGCTCCCTCTCCAACCTCTGTGTCAAAAAATCTAGGGCTCTGGCTGGATGCACAGTTATCTATGAACGACCAAATCTTCGCCACTGTAGGGACCTGCTACCATACGTTGAGGTTTCTGCATAGAGTGTTCCTATGGCTGCCCCTTTCTGTACGCAGAACCTTAATTCAGGCTTTGATCATTGGTCACCTGGATTACTGCAATGCTTTATTGGCAGCCATGAACCAATCAGATAGCAGATTGCAGATAGTCCAGAATGTGGCTGCACGCCTGGCCCTCAAGAAACCACCTCGCACCTCCCCAGGGCCATTGTTAAAACTAATCCACTGGCTCCCTATCCGCCAGAGAATAAAATTTAAGCTTTGTTGTCTAGCCCATAAAGCTCTTTGTGGTGCGAGTCCAAGCTATCTGGCAGACAAGTTCAAAGTTTACTGCCCGAATCATCGCCTTAGATCGTAAGGCAAGGGGCTGCTAGTGGTCCCTCGCTTTAGGAAAATCCCATCAGGAGGCAAAACTGTGGCCTATCTGGCTCCAAAATACTGGAACACCTTGCTGGAGGACTTACGCAAATGCCCAGCCTCGTTCGCTTCAGGAACCTCCTGAAGATGGAATTATTCAAAGTCTAAGCTGTGGTAGCTCGTGCCTGTATGACTCTCGCTCTTCCTACCCTTTATAAATTCGCTACATACATACATACATTGAAGGCTGACTTCACCTTTTAAAATGTCAAGGGGCAAGGATGCCCGCTTTCTCCACTATTGTTCAACTTATACATCGATCCCCTGGCGTGTAAATTTAGGAAGGAGACCTCCGCCTGTCCTTTTTCTTGGCTGGGGGAAATAAGTCTTGTATGCAATCTTATGATCTCCATCACTAACTTAAACACTGGTCTTTCAGCTATTGACCTGTTGACATCAGATTTCGGAAAGGTGGCGGGTTATTTAGTAAATTCCTCAAAAACGAATTTTATAGTCTGGAACCTTCTGAGGGGAGAACAAGTTAATCAGGAATGGGATTAAGTATCATGGCTTAAAGATCACACCGGATCCTGAAAAGATACCTGAAACAAATTTCACAAAGTTTCTTGCAGAGACAAGTAAATTTCTGAAGAGCTGGACTCACCTCCCGGTCACCATTTTTGGTAGAAATAATTTGGTCAAAATGGCCATTTTGCCTAAGTTTACTTTCCCTTTTAATACAATTCCCCTGCATTATAAGAACGAATGGTTAGGCAGACTATAACGGCGAGTCAATAGTTTTATTTGGGCTTTGAAGGGTGCAAGGATCTTCTGGAAGAAGCTACCTAGGAATTGAGATAAGGGGGGTTTAACACTACCCAAAATCTAGTATTATGCCTGGGCATTCCAGTTAAAAAAATGCAGAATGCTACTTAATGATCCAGACAGCTTGGAAATTGGTATCCGGTTTCAGGCGGTGTTAAAGGATATTAGAGTAGGTGATACTCATTTCTTGTATAAGTTTGGAGACTCAAAAATATATAAGAACGTAAGGCTGAAAGTATTGCAGTCGATGGTCTTGGTATGAGCTCACATAAGAAGGACCACAAAGCTTGAATACTACAGTAAGTTTGCTCCTATTTGGGAATCCCCAGGCCCCCCAGAGTTTGTCAAGGATAAGTTGGCATTCCCTATTAAGGTGGCAGGTATACAAAGATTGGGCCAACTTATACAGGAGGGTAAGTTTCTCCTGTGAGGACATACTATATAAGGCTGTTGAATGGAATATTTCCAGGTTTAAGTTGGGAACACCAATCAACTGGAAGAACTCTTGCTGAAGGAGATTCCAAGAAAGAAGGAAGCTTCTACATGTTATTGGACGCTTTTGTATATTACAGACGGTGACTTTGCACTACCAGAGGAGCTTTTGGGAGAAAACTTGCAGAGAATACAGATGAAAAGGTTATGGCAAGTATCGATGTGCACATTAAGCACTGTTAAATCTGCTTGTTTAAAGAGAAATTATCTCGTTTCCTTTCACAGAGGGTACTGGACGCCCTACAGGATCTTGAAATTGGGGAAAGGGGTTACACTTGAATGTACGAACTGTGGATTAGAAACGATGAACAATATTCATATGATTATGGCATGCCCAGGATTCAGCAGCATTTGGAAGGTGTGGGTAAGATTATGGCAAACATTTTGTGAATGGACATTAAGGTAAGCCTCTTTATAGTCATCTTTGGGGGCATGGAGGGTCCTGAGAAGTTGAGCAATGATAGGGACAAGCTGGTATCCTATTTGGCATTGCTGGCATGGAGAGAAATATGTTGGAAGTGGATATAGGGGGACTCATTTACTTGTACTGAGTGGCTTGATTCTGTAATATATCTCTTAAAAATGTACTCTATTGACATGACTAGCAAGAGATATAAGTTTGGCCAACCTCTGCGAACTTGATAGAGCTGAATAGCCATTGGGAGATCTTTAGAAGAAAACATACAGAGTTACTGTGTGATAGTAATCCAATTGTCTGATGATTGCACCACTCTTGCTTTTGCCTTTGATACCCAGCAGCGTACGGGTGGAACTCGAAGAAAGTTCTAAAATTCTTTGTTATCACCAGCCTATAGAGGGCAAAACATTAGAAGTTTTCAGTTAAGAGCCTGAGGTGACTGCGGACAGAAAAAAGAGCCTACAACTCACCCAAGCTAACCTCACCTTACCTGTAACTACATATCAACCTTGCAACAAACTGATTTTGAAGGAACTGCAAGCCCAACTTAGCTTGAACACAGACCGGGATACAATAAAGTCAGTTCAAAAACTCAACACATGGCTCCTATAAGATTTTGATATCTTCATCCCACTTAAACAACTAAACATGACAAAATAAAAACAACACCCTTAGATGAAAGCAAAATTAAAAAAGATAAAACTACAAATTGCTAACCTTCAATACACTTGGCTCATGGCAAATAACCTTCAAGGCAAAATACGCCTACACAGACATATGGGGAATGTACACGTCAACAATCAAAAAATCCACAAAAACTACTATTCAAGTGGATTCCCCAAAACAAAATGTGCCAATTAAAGAATTTGATAAAATACTGAACTTTGGAAAAGTACGGAAGGAACCTATCCCATTTCTTAAGATTTTTGTGACAAACTCCAAATCATTACACAACATGTTGGATTCTTATTTAACTCTCAAGAAAACCAACAGCACTAACCCATTTCAAATAAACCCCTCTGCGGGGTACGTTAACCCAGCCTTTATACTCCTTCAAAGAACTATCACTAACTGAATTTCTGGATCTTTTCAAGGCAAGCAGGCTAGCTGGCTGTCCCTCTAAACCTTGTCCACTACAAATCTTCAAAACATTCTTTTAACAACTTCAACCACCTTCCCAGTCAGAACACTGCCATACAACTCCTTAAATACTAAAGATTCTCAAGAAGACTTTAAAAGGCAGAAATATGGCCATTGGTTTTTTTTTATATCCAATTGTATTGGCCTTTTACATAACAAGATAAACAAAGTAACAGTTGTACCACTGTGACATGTAAGGCATTTTGTTACAATAACAAGTAATTTCCCCCTCCCTAGATGGTATAAATGAAAAGGAGCTTGCCCGTTGCACCATGGACAATCATTCCAGTGAGCCCATCAATTTGCCCCGTAGTCTTTCATGTTTGTTCGGGCAACCTTTTGCTTCGTAGACCGATTTCTCTTGGATAGCACCAGGCCACTCCCTTGCGCTATTTTAAAATAGGAGGAGATTTTGACTCCTTCCAGGCCATTGAAATGTCCCTTTTAGCAATCAATATGGCTGTTCCCAGGAACAACTTGTCGGCTCAGGAGCCAACCATTCCCTCCATTACCCTCAGGAGAAGAGCCAGAGGATTACAGGGGACTTCCCACCCCAAAATGCCACTCAGTTCAGATACAAGGGATGTCCAGTATTTGGATGTGACTGTGCAGGACCAGACCATATGGAAGAAGTTGGCTGGTACGCACCTGCAACGTGGACATTGTGGGGTTGGGAGAAACCCCGCCTTGTGTAGCCCCGTCGGTGTAAGATATGCACAGTGAAGATAATATGTCTGGATGAGGCGGAGTCTGGCCAATATAGTGAGTGTACTGGGAGCTATAGGAGCATCTCACCAGTCTTCACCTTCCAGGGGGCCTACCCATTGTTTCCACCTGGTTTTAAGAGGGTCTAGAGTGGATGGAGTATTGTTTATCAGGGATTAATATATTTGGGATATCCTTCCCTTTCCCAGATCTTCCATAAGAACCTTAGCCTCGAGTGGACTGAACTCCGGGAATGTCTCCTTGTTAGGAATGTGAGTGGCTAGGGCATGACGTAGTTGGAGGTATCTGAAGAACTGTGTGGAGTGTAAAGAATAAGCCTGTTGTAGTTCCTGAAAGGAGGACAAGTGGTCTCCCTTCCACATATCGCCCAGGCAGGTGATGCCTAATAGATCCCATGTTTGAAAACCCGTCAGGCTCCCAGCCTCCCGCAACCGAGTGCCATGCCATAAAGGCGTTTGTAATGTGTGAGCCTATTGTCCCCTTGAATGTGCCGCAATGCAGATCACCATGCCAGGAGAGCTGTACGGGTGACCACTGGCAGGGCCTGAGGGATTTGAGTTCCGTTAAGCATCGCTTGGGTCTGAGCAAACCCCAAGCACCCCAACTCTAGCTGATAAGCTGAGTCTGACCACCCCCCATTTAACCAGTCATGGATTATCAAAAGGCAAGTGGTGAGCTAGTATAAGAAGGGATTGGTCATTCCCATTCCTCCTTCGTATGTGATTCGTTAGCAGGTCGCAAGAGCCAGACGCGCTCTTGAGCTCCCCCAATATGGCCATTGTTAAAGAAAATAATCCTGGACCCTCAAGACCCCCAACACTTACAGACCTGTTGCAAACAGACCATCCCTGGGCAAACTTATAAAAAGAGCAGCATTAGCCCAGATGTCACAACTCATTGAAGATAACTCTAAACTTTCTTACTTCCAAAAATGTTTCCGCCCAGGAAGAGGCCTAAATCTCGTGGATTTCTTAGCTGCCTCCAACACAGTCTATCATGATGCAGTAATCCAAAGCATGCCCCGAAGGATGGTTGCTGGTCCTGTGGTTTGCCCATTGACGCGAACAGTGGCTGTGGATGCTACATATGAAGCCATTATCTCGGAAATCATATTTGGGAAAAGCCCTATTTTGCACCGCCCAGAGGAAATACCTGTTCATCCTATAAAAGGCCTTCTCTGCATCAACCAATAGAAGGCATGCTGGGATTTCATAACAGTGTGACTTTTCAACCAAATGTGCTATGCGGCGGTTGTTATCTGCTCCCTGCCTGTGTCGGATAAAGCCCATCTGATCTGGGTCAATAAGGTCTGGGAGGTACCAATCAAGTCCAGTACCCACTTTTTTGGTGAAAAGCTTGGCATCTGTATTGAGAAGAGCTATGGGGCGATAAGATGAACAATAGGCCGGGTCTTTACCAGGTTGGGGTATAAGAAAGATTTCCACCGCTGTCATAGTAGACGTAAGGCCAGTATCTTGCGTAAAAGAGTTGAATAACTGCAGCAGGTGTTCCTGCAGTTGAAGCAAAAAGCGCAGATAAAAGCTGACCGGGAGGCCTACATGCCCCAGTGTTTTGCCCAGTTGCAGGTCCCAGACCGCAAGGCATAGCTGCTCAATAGTGATCTGTTCATCGAGGTGGTCCACATGCTGGGAGTGTAGGGGTTCCCACTTGCAAGTATCTAAGTATGTCTTAATCAGCTTGGGAGAATAGGCTTCCTGGGCATATAATGTTTGATAGAAATCATAGAATGCCTTGAGTTTGTCTATCATGGCAATTGCCCATCCTGTATCTCCCATCCATAGCTTCACAATGTGTGCTTTGGACTATGCTTGGCAAAGCCTGCAGGATAAAAGCATGCCCACTTTGCTACCTCCTTCATAGTAGCATTGTTGCAACGCCTGGAGTGTGTGTTCAGCCTTGCTTGGTCTATGTGCCCGTAGCTGGCTGTATACTATGGCTAACTGCCTTTTAGTTTGGCGAGTGGGTGTTGCTTTGTCCTTCTGCTCTAACACTTTAATTTCTGCTGTCAAATTGTAGTCCACTGCTCTAGCTTCTCTTACCAGTGCTATGGCAATTGAAGTGAATATACCCCGGACAATATCCGTGTGGAGGGGAGTTTCTGGCCGAGCCTTAAGTGTGAAATAGTCGGTGATCCCTTTACAGATCTCGGCTACATCAACCAGGTCTCGGGGGAGGTGCTTGGGTAGAAGTCAGGATGGTGGACTTCTGGGAGTCGTTGTGTTGCCAGCCTAGGACATCTCTATGTGGGTGTGATCAGAGATGGAGATGTCAGATATATAAACTGTGTCAAGGTGGTGTAGGAGGGATTGGGTGACCAGGACATAGTCTATGCAGGAGTATGATGTGGGAATAAAATGAGAAGTCCCATACTTCAGGATGCTTGTAGCACCACACATCTGTCAGTCTTAAGTCCTCAATGTCCCGCTTAAGGTGAGGGGATATGGCCCCAGTGCTTTGAAAGGTAGTCACGCTTTGGTCTAGGGTTGGGTCCCACACCAGCTTAAAGTCTCCACAGACAATTATATAGCCTTCCAACCCATTCAATTGGTCGGAGAACGCAATAGATGTAGGCATCTTAGTGTAAGCTCCCACTGTCCCCTTAAGTGATGGAACAGACCTTCTCTGTCTCGTATTACCTTAGCAACAGATGAGCTAAAACCTGCTTTGCAGAGAATACCCACCAAGCGTCTTAGTGTCAGTGTATGCCCAAGAGCGCATCGGGTATTTCAGGGGCCATGCGGTGCCTGTCCGCCCCCAGCAGATAAGTCTCCTGTAGAAAGACGACATCAGGATTGCGTTGCACTATATATTGCCATACTTGCCTATGTTTGTTTGGGGAATTAAGGCCACCACATCCAGAGATCTCCATTTAGTGTCAGCCATAGCCCACCCCACATCCAGGGGGTTTCGAACAGAGGAGATGCTAAGTTGGTCCCACAGCACTGAGAGTCATAAAGGGCTACCAAAGGAGATGTGGGAGATACAGATGTCTCACCCATATCTCCTTGGTTAGGGAATGTTGTTGGTGAGGATCGGCTAAACTAGCCACTGATTTGGAATGACCTTAAAAAATAAAACAAGTTAAGGCAACCAAAAACAATGGGCCAACTGAGTCCAACAGTGACTTCCACTTCCTTCGGAGACTGGCACCAATGTGCTCCAGTCCTGCCAGAGGTAGTTAGGCAGGGAGGCTCCCCGAGTCCCCCCGCGCAAACACTGCCATCAACTGAAGGAATGGTAGGTGGGACTATGTCATTGTGTGCAGGCTTATACACTAGAATGAGGTATGTTTCCTCCATTCATAGGGAGCCCACAGTGAAGGGAGCCGGAGAGGTGTCTTTTCCTTTATTACAGAGGTGGTGAATTATGTCTTGTTTAGTTTCCTGTGTAGATGCCGCTGTCTGATGCCTGTCAGGGCAGTGCGCTTTGCCCTTGGTCCAGATGGGCTGGGGATACTCTCTATAGGGTTCCAGAGAGGGAAAGGTTTCTCGATCCTGAGGGTTGACGGTGGGTCTCAGCAGATTCTTCGCCTCAGTCAGGGAGCGTAATGAGTGGCGCTTGCCCTCTTAGGTGAACAAAAGAGCAAAGGGATGGCCCCATTGGTAACATATTCTCAGCTCTTGCAGCTTTTCGGTGACAGGCTTAATGTCTTGTCACTTTCGCAGAGTAATGGGGGAGAGATCTTGGTAAAGCTGAATAGCATGCCCCTGGAATAGCAAATTATCCTTGTCCTAGATGCCCTTAGAACAGCTTCTTTCTCCGTAAACTAATGCACTCTTGTGAGTGTGTCTGACACCGCATTTGGGCATCTTGGCCAGAGGCCACTTGGTGGGCTCTATCAAGAGCTGGTGACGAAGCCTCATCATCCCCTTGGATCATCTGGAGTAAGTCTGTCATAAAGGTCGTAATATTGCTGCCCTCTGCACCCCTAGGCACTCCTCTTATATGGATGCTGCTGCAGCAACTCTTATTTTCCAAATTCTCCTGTTTGGATGTAATTTGGTTTGCTGTTCTTCCAGAGCTGCCGCACGTCGCCACAACATCTCTTGGTCCTCAAATCTGGCATCTACTGTGCGTTCAAGATCATCCACTCATCCCCCTATGTAAGAGACATATCTCCTGCTGTCATGCAGATAAGATTTTAATTCAGCCTTGAGCAATTCAATGTCAGAGCAAATTTCTTATGGAAAGCGATCCATATAGGCCTGTGTGATGGGGACCGGAGTTGAGGGCTCCATCTCTGGTGCCTGGGAGGGAGGCAGTGTTTCTGAGTCTCTAGAGAAGGCTTTATTCCATATTGATGCCATTGGCTTATCTTTTGCAGATATGGGGCGTGGCATGGTGGCTGAGCATGCCTGGCCCAATACAAGGATAGCAGGCTTGTCAAGTATCTCCTCACTGTACAGTCCACTGGTCATATGGGCAGTTCAATGTCGGGAGGTGTAACTGCCAGTGCAGCCCAGCATGAACTGTATGTCAGGGAACGGCGCAATAGGCGGCAGAGTCGGTTTGGTAACGTGGGCACTCGGGCAATGCCCGAGGGGCCAGTGTCCAGTTCCAGCTGTGGGCTGCTTTTTTTAGCAGTCTGGGGGCCAATTTGGGTAGTTTCTGCGTTGATCGATGGCACCAGTGAGCCAGTGGGTGCCTGAGTGGACTTTCTGGAGGCAGATGGGTGTCCATTACCTCCCTTTTATCAAAGGGCAGAGGTGTCACTCCCTTTCACTTGCTGGGCCGGCCAAATAATGTGTGCATATTGAGCGGGGGCAGGGGGCAGGGGGCCTGAGCTGAAGTGGCCTCACTTGTTTTCAGGTGTATTTCAGCAGTGTAAACTAATCAGTGCATTTCCCCCCCCCCCCCTTTTTTTAAATAAAATTTTGCCGAAGCAGTGTTTGCGAAAGGCAATATGCAAATGTGGGTCACTTTTTTTTAAGCGTGCCCGGGCCGGCCGATTATTAATCCTAATCCAACCCCGATATCCGGTTGAGAAAAGTGATCAGTGGAAGGAGGCCACTCAATAGGGTTAGATGCCCAACAGAGTCCAGATGTCCCACTCCCACTGGGCTAGATTGCAGAAGCAGGAGCACCAAGCTCGACCTCGAACATGACCAGGATGGTGGGGGCCGCACCACACTGTAGTTCACTCACCAAGCAGAGGCCAGCAGTAGCCAACTCCCTTACTGTGTAGGGGGCCAAGTAATGGCCATAATGGAGCAGAGTCCAGATCTTCCTTCGTCAGTGTTAGACGTAGGGAAGCCAAGTAGGGAGTGCAAGGCCTGTGGAGAGTTAAGGAAAAAGAATGTGGTCAGACAGCTCGTGATGCAGCAGCGGAAGAGCCCGCTGACTCATATACCAGTATCAACGTAGACAAAGAAGCAATGTCACAGCACCTGCCCCATGGCATAAGCCCTGGTAGTGTCTAGAGAGGGGGCTATGATCGCCCAGATGTTCCCTGCAGGAGTCAGAAGCCAGGGCCCCTTTGTGCCTTGTCACTTCACCTGATAGTCATTCAGGATGCTCCCGCTCACTCCAGGTAAGTCGCACTCACTGCTAGTAAAGCTCCCAATGTGTAGGGTGAGATCAGCCCACCAGCGCTGATAAAGTTGAAGCCGGAATAAGCAACGCACAGCGATCAGTCCCCTATATGGCTCTCTGCTAGCAAGATCAGTTCAGGTATGTGCAAGGATAGTCGATGGGGCCTGAGCCCAGCTGCAAGGTGCAGGAGCTGGGCCAGGCATCAGCCAGCGCCACTGCGGTCTGCTCTGGCAAAGAAACTATAAGCTCCCCCCCCCCACAGCGAGCGGGCAGGGCAGTCTCCTAGGGGGAACTCTTCACCACCAACATCCCGCACCCGACAGCAGAGGAACAGTTGAGATTGACCACCCCCGACTGGTGCCGCACGAGCAGTTCAGGGCGCCCAGCGCCCTATGCTCCTGTGCAGGAGCCCAAAAGCGGAAACCCACACCGACCGCATGTGATGCTTACCGGCACTCTGTGTCATCTACGGTCGCTATCAGTACCTTTGGTCGCCTCCATGAGGCACCCCAATGCCCATGTGGGTCAGTGTCAGGGTGATGCGGGCCATCCCGGCTGAGTTTGGGGAGCATTGTCACTCCATTTCAGGTTTCAGGAGATGCTAAGGTCGGGCTCCCCAGCCGTTAGTCTCACAGGTCCCTGGATAAACGGAATGCACAGATTACGCCCAAGGTATGCGGGCCGGGCTCACCACCGTTACTGCAGAGATTGATGTGGGCTATGTAAGAAGGCGGTTGAGTCAACTGTCAGCTGTACTAGGCCTCTGCTGCATTAAGGCCCGGGCTGGGAAGTCAAATGTGGGCTCCTGGGGGTGGCATTCATAGAATCCCACCGCCGGGCAGCTTCGGGTAGAGCACAGTCCAGGACAGGTAGGTGGTCCTGATTGTCTGGCTACCGGTGTGAGCAGCGTCAAGCGCGAATTTTCTAGTGCGCAGTTAGCCGGTGCCTGTGAGTAAGGTAGGCACCAATTCTTGTGGCTCTAATTTATCTGAAGAGTTTTTTTTATTTTATTTTATAATTTTTTTTAATTGGCATTTCAAAGTTAAACAATATGCAAACAGAGGAAATAAACCCTCAGACTGTAGTACAACAACATCCATCATCCAGTGATTGCATAACCTCCATGTTACCAGTAATTAACATACACGACAAATATACTACGATGCACAACTAATCAATTTGGTGCGTTTGTAAAAAGTCAAACAAGTATGACCAATAGTCTCTTGGTTTGGCTCCAGTGGGCAGCTCCTCCGTGTATGTTTGTAGGGCATCTCTACAGTGCGTCAGATCCTGAAGCCACTGTTTAAGCTTTGGAGTCTCTTTACTATCCCAGCACAACGAAATTCTACGCTTTGCTAGTAACAAAGCAATTACACAGAATTTGCGCTTAGTAGCGCGTACCCCTTGAACAAGGCCCAACAGGCAGGTGCGAATGGTACATTCAAAATTTGTGTTCACAATTTTCCCCAACGTCTTCATAACGTTTATCCAGTACTCATTCACTGTTGCGCAATACCATGCAAGATGTATAAAGTCAGCCTCATCCGCCTTACAGCGTTTACACTTCGCATCTGTTCGTAGGCCATATGCACATAACCTGGCTGGTGTATAGTACGTTTGGTGTAGGTATTTATAATGCACCATACGCAAATTTCCGTTTGGCATGAGCATGCCAGTTAGAGCGCATGTCGTGGACCATTCCTCCTCCGTAAGTGGATCATCTAGAACCTCATTCCACTTCCCCAACGCATTAGCCGTTGTGTCAGCTATGTCCTCCTGCAGTTTGACGTATAGTTTAGATACCATGTGTACATTGCTAGGTGTAGTAAGCATCCACTGTAATGCTGACAGCTGTGACGGCTCTGCAGGGTAAGAGGGATATAGTTTTTTGATCATGTTTTACAGTCTATAATACGTGATGCGAAACAACAGCGTTTGATTACTGATGTATGTAAGGTCGCTCGGTGCCCTAAAAACACCATTATGGTAAAGGTACCTGTTTCAGCAAGTTCAGGCCCACCTTTTCTTGAGTAACCGACAATTCTGGGTGGTGTGACAGTGGTAGTGCCGGAGCATATAGCGGGAGTTTGCGTGCTAATTTCCCCATTCTATGTGTCTATAGTGTTTATATCACGATTATGGAGAGGGGGCCTACGATGACTAATAATAGCTGATAATGGTATAGGGAGCGCGTCACCTTCTTCAATGGCTACATGTGTGATATACGGGACAGTATGATACCAATAGTGTGCAAATTGCACTTGGGCACACAAAAAGTAAAGCAAAAAGTCCGGGACTGTAAAACCACCACGTGAGTATGGTAGTGTAAGTGTGTGCAGTTTAATACGGGCCTGCTTACCTGCCCCTATCAGTCGTGTCACCATTGTAGACAATCGCCAATGCCCCCCTCCCAACTACCCTGTACCCCTGATTAAATTAAAAGTGGGGGCGAAAGGCCCACCCTCCCCATCCAACCCCTTCCCCAAAATAGGAGAACAGAAATATGTCGCTTTACTGACCCCGAAGTGGGAGGCCGCCAGAATCCAACAGTCTCGGGCATTGAGCCTTCGGCGGCTGCTGGCACAAATCAACAGTGAGGTACCCCCCACCGGGTCCCGCACATGGAAGACAAAGTCTACATTAGCCTCGAAAATTATTCAATAAACCTCCAGTCCGACACAAAACGATATTTCAAGTGTCAATCAATCAATCAATCAAAGACATTTATAGAGCGCACTACATACCCGTAGGGTCTCAAGGCGCTGGGGGGAGGGGGGTGCCGCTACTGCTCGAACAGCCAGGTCTTCAGCTTCTTCCTGAAGGAGAGGTGGTCTTGGGTCAGGCGCAGGTTGGTCGGGAGGGAGTTCCAGGTCTTGGCGGCCAGGTAGGAGAAGGACCTTCCTCCTGTAGTCGCTCTTCGTATGCGGGGGACGGCGGCGAGGGCGTGGTTGGCTGATCGGAGGTGGCGATTGGGAGCATAGAAGTTGATTCGGTTGTTGAGGTAGCTCGGGCCTTGGTCGTGTAGGGTTTTGTGTGCGTGGGTGAGGAGGCGGAAGGTGATTCTTTTGTTGACGGGGAGCCAGTGTAGGTCTCTCAGATGTCCGGAGATGTGGCTGGTTCGTGGGATGTCGAGGATGAGTCTGGCTGAGGCGTTCTGGATCCGCTGGAGTCTCTTCTGGAGCTTGGCGGTGGTACCGGCGTAGAGGGCGTTGCCGTAGTCCAGTCGACTAGTGACGAGGGCCTGGGTGACGGTCTTCCTGGTCTCGGTGGGGATCCACCAGAAGATCTTCCGTAGCATGCGTAGGATGTTGAAGCACGCCGAGGAGACGTTGTTGACTTGCCTGGTCATGGAGAGGGAGGAGTCTAGGATGAAGCCTAGGTTGCGTGCGTGGTCTGTCGGTTTGGGTGCGGTGCCCAGGGCGGGAGGCCACCAGGAGTCGTCCCAGGCGGAGGGTGAAGAGCCCAGGATGAGGACCTCCGTCTTGTCTGAGTTCAGTTTCAGGCGGCTGGTCGTCATCCACTCTGCTACCTCTTTCATCCCTTCGTGCAGGTTGGCTCTGGCGGCGGCGAGGTCGTTGGTCAGGGAGAGGATCAGCTGGGTGTCGTCGGCGTAGGAGATTATGCTGAGGTTGCGTTGGCGTGCGATGGCCGCGAGGGGGCTCATGTAGACGTTGAAGAGGGTGGGGCTCAGCGAGGATCCTTGCGGGACGCCGCAGATGACTTCGGAGGCCTCTGACTTGTACGGTGGTAGGCGGACTCTCTGTGTTCTTCCGTCGAGGAAGGAGATGATCCATTCTAGAGCCTTCTCCTGGATTCCGACGTTGCTGAGGCGCTGTACTAGGGTGCGGTGGCAGACTGTCGAATGCCGCGGAGAGGTCTAGGAGGATGAGGGCCGCTGTTTCTCCGTTGTCCATCAGGGCTCGGATGTCATCGGTGGCGGCGATGAGGGCGGTCTCGGTGCTGTGGTTGGCTCGGAAGCCAGACTGTGAGGGGTCGAGGGATCCATTCGTCTCAAGGAAGGCGGCCAGCTGCTTGTTGACGATCTTCTCGATGACTTTGGCTGGAAACGGGAGGAGCGAGATGGGGCGGTAATTCTTGAGTTCGGTGGGGTCCGCTGTGGGTTTCTTGAGTAGAGCGCTGAGTTCGGCGTGCTTCCAGCTCTCAGGGAAGGTGGCGGTGTCGAAGGATGTGTTGATGATGTCTCGCAGGTGGGGTGCGATGACAGCGTCGGCCTTGTTGAAGATGTGGTGAGGGCAGGGGTCGGTCGGCGATCCGGAGTGGATGGAGTTCATCGGGCGGATGGTGTCTTCGGTGCTGATCGGAGTCCAGGCGTGGAGGGTGGTGGTGGGGGGTGGTTGTTCGGTCGTGGTGTGCGTTGGTTGGTTGTTGAAGCTGTTGTGTATGTCCGCGATCTTGTCGTGGAAGTATGAGGCGAGGGAGTGGCAGAGGTCTTGCGATGGGGTGATGTCGTTGCTTCCTGCGCTAAGGTTGGAAAGCTCTTTCACGATGTTGAAGAGTTCCTTGCAGTTGTGTGCGTTGTTGTCCAGCCGGTCCTTGAATGCAGTTTTCTTGGCGGCGCGGATCATCTGATGGTGCTTCCGGGTGGCAAGCTTGAAGGTGGTCCTGTTGTCCGGTGTTGGTTCCCTTCTCCAGACTTTCTCGAGGGCTCGGCAGTTCTTCTTGGAGCTCTTGAGTTCGTCGGTGAACCATGGGGCTTTTTTGCTGCCGGGTCTGCTGGGCGGGGTCCTCAGCGGGGCGAGCTCGTCCGCGCAGATGCTGATCCACTTCGTGAGGTTGTCGGCGGCCTGGCTGGGGTTCGCTGAGCTGGCAGGAGGGTGCTGGCTCAGGGAGGTGGCTAGCTGGTCGGCTGTGATCTTGTTCCAGCTTCTGCGGGCAGCCTGTTGCTGGTGGTGGTGGGTCGTCGTTCTTTTGAAGGTGAAGTGGACGCAGCTGTGGTCCGTCCATTGAAGCTCTGTGGCGTGGCTGAAGTCGATGTCTGTGCTGGATGAGAAGACTGCGTCGAGTGTGTGTCCGGCGAGGTGGGTGGGGGTGGACACCAGCTGCTTGAGTCCAAGATTGGCGAGGTTGTCGAGCAGGGTGCTGGTGTTGCGGTCGTTGTTGTTCTCCAGGTGGAAGTTGAGGTCCCCCAGGAGGATGTAGTCAGTGGAGGGGAGGGCATGCGGGCTGACGAAGTCGGCGATGTCCTCGCTGAATTGGGTGCGTGGTCCCGGAGGTCGGTAGATCAGGGTGCCTCTGAGGGTGGTCTTCGGGTCGGTGTGGATCTGGAAATGCAGGTGTTCGGCGGTGGTCAGGGTGTTGTCGGTGCTGGTCGTGAGACGGATGGTGTTCCTGTGGATGATGGCGATGCCTCCTCCCATCTGGTTGGCGGTGCGATCCCTCCGGGTGATCTTGTAGCCGTCTGGGATGGCGATGGCGATGTCTGGAGCTGAAGAGGCGTTCATCCAGGTCTCCGTGAGGAAGGCAACGTCTGGAGCTGTGGTGTCGAGGAGGTTCCAGAGTTCGATGGCGTGTCTGTGGACGGAGCGGGTGTTAAGCAGGATGCACTTGAGGAGGGTGCTGCTGGTGTTCGAGTTGGCGGGTGCTGGTGCGAGGCAGGTCCGGATGCAGGTGAACTTGCAGGCGTGGCAGCTGAAGGGTCCGTGGGTGTGTCTCGGGGTGGCTTGGTGGCATCCCGGGGTTCGGCCGGTGTTGAGTGCGTTGAGGGTGGCGGCGTCGTACGTCTGGCGGGTGGGCTGGGGTCTACGGGGGCCAGGGGTTCGGGCGCTGGGCGCGGGCCAGGCACGGACGGGCGCAGACGGGCTTACCTTTGGCGCACCTTCGGCGCTCAATCGGCGCGCCCGCTGCGCGTGCACGCTGCGCGTTCGCACGGTCGCCATATATGGCGAAGTGCGCGGGGGCGGAGCAGCTGGGAGGCGGGAGCGGGGAGGGTACAGAAGGCAAAAGGGGCGGGGTTTCGCGGCGGTGGCGGGAAGCGGGGAGGGAGGGAAAATACAATACTGGGAAAAAAACAGTCAATTCACATAAACAAAAGCAGAAGGCAAAAGGGGCGGGGTTTCGCGGCAGTGGCGGGAGCGGGGAGGGAGGGTGAACAGCGGCGAACAGGAAGGAAAAATACAGTACAGGGAAGAAAAACAGGCAATTCACTTAAACAAAAGCAGAAAGACAAGGCAACCAGCAGGGGCAGGATAGGAGAGCAGGGACCACGCCGCTCGGGGGCCGGGGGCGTGGTCACGCGCCGGTAGCGAGGCAGTCAGGCAGGGAGGGAGAGCACACGCAGCAGCTGGTGGCCGTGCGGCGCGGGGGTGTCCTAGAGCTAGGTCACACTCACCTGCGTCGCACGGTCGCCATATATGGCCAAGTGCGCGGGGGGGCGGAGCAGCTGGGAGGCGGGAGCGGGGAGGGTACAGAAGTCAAAAGGGGTGGGGTTTCGCGGCGGTGGCGGGAAGCGGGGAGGGAGGGAAAATACAATACAGGGAAAAAAACAGTCAATTCACATAAACAAAAGCAGAAGGCAAAAGGGGCGGGGTTTCGCGGCGGTGGTGGGAGCGGGGAGGGAGGGTGAACAGCGGCGCGGGGGGGCGGAGCAGCTGGGAGGCGGGAGCGGGGAGGGTACAGAAGGCAAAAGGGGCGGGGTTTCGCGGCGGTGGCGGGAAGCGGGGAGGGAGGGAAAATACAATACAGGGAAAAAAACAGTCAATTCACATAAACAAAAGCAGAAGGCAAAAGGGGCGGGGTTTCGCGGCAGTGGCGGGAGCGGGGAGGGAGGGTGAACAGCGGCGAACAGGAAGGAAAAATACAGTACAGGGAAGAAAAACAGGCAATTCACTTAAACAAAAGCAGAAAGACAAGGCAACCAGCAGGGGCAGGATAGGAGAGCAGGGACCACGCCGCTCGGGGGCCGGGGGCGTGGTCACGCGCCGGTAGCGAGGCAGTCAGGCAGGGAGGGAGAGCACACGCAGCAGCTGGTGGCCGTGCGGCGCGGGGGTGTCCTAGAGCTAGGTCCTACCAGTTCAACGGGAGTTGTGCTCCCTGGCGTCCCTCCATCCTTCTAGCCAGTCCGCCACCGCCTCCGGGCGATCGAAGAACCAAGATTTTCCGTTTGACTCTATTCGTAGTTTCGCCGGAAAAAGCATAGCATATTTAACCCCCTTTTCTCTCAAGGTCTTCTTGACGGCCATGAACGACCTTTGCTGCCTCTGTACTGCCTGCGTGAAGTCCGGGAAGAAAGTCACATTTGAGTTTTCGTACCTAAGAGGCGGAGAGTTCCTGGCGTTCTGCAGTATTGCATCTTGATCTCTAAAGTTGATCAGTCTTGCTAGCATAGGATGTGGGGGGCCCCTGGCTCCGGGCACCCCCCCCGGGACTCGGTGCACCCTCTCTACCACGAAGAACTTCGAGAGGCCCCTCGGTTTGAGATGATTGAGTATCAGATCTTCGACAAAGAGGTCCGGTGCGTCGCCTTCTGATTTTTCAGGAACACCATACGTTATTCCTTCTGGAGCGCCCCTCATAATCATCCAGCTTGTCTTCGGCGTACTTTTTGAAGGTGTGGAGAGCTTGAACTTCGGTCTGGAGCTGCGTGACATCGTCCACCAGACTCTTGGTGGTAATCTCCAGCTTTTTGACCTTCTCATGGGTTTTTGCAAGATCCGCCCTAATCAGCGTCACCTCTACCGTAATGGCATCTGTTCGTTGTTCCATGTAGGAGCGCACCCCCGCAATCGCCTCCATTACGTCCTTGAGCGACAGTTCAGGAGTCTCTCCCCCCGGTCCGCCGGCGTGGTTGGTCCGAACTGCGTGCTCCAGCACCGGGTCCTTGGGGCAGGTGTATTTGTCAAGTTTACTTTGTTGTGTCACTTTTGGCCCCCTTCCACTCGCCATCACCGCCACCACAGGGGGTCTCAACGTCGTTGTCCTCCGTCGAATTGCCCCAGGCCCCCACCAAGTCACTCTCTGGCTATCCTTCCAGGGGGTTAGGCGAGCCAACCGTCTTCCAATTTACCCCACTCAGGACCACCACCACCAATGGCCAAGTACGGGTTCCTCAGGGCGCCAAACACTCCTCAGCAGGCCACTATGGCGGCAGACATCCCCAAGCCAATAGGTGCAGTCGCCTTTGCCCTCCAGTTCCAAGAGGATACACTCGGTCTGCTGGGGGAAGCGGGATGTGCTTGCTTCACAGCAGGAGCACACCGATGCGCAGCCCCCGAGGTCAATGGCTCCCAGCAGCAAGGTCAACCCCCGATGCAACACCAAGGAGCAGCGTCTCACGTGACTCGCAGACAGGGCCGCAAGCCGCGATGTTGCGTTGCAGCGCTCCCACCTTCAGGCGCGCGCTCGTCGGCTCGAGGAGTTACCGTGGCCCGGTGTCTGCACCGCAGGCAGGCCTTAGATCACCGCCAGCTCTTCACCGCCCGTTCACGCTCAATGGAGCCCAGGGAACGGAGCGGGGGGATCACGAGTGTCTTAGGCAACCCTTCCTCACTTCAGGGAGCAGATAAATGTGTCGGATGATGGGGTTTTAAGGCTAGGGAGAGAAGAGCTCCTTCAGTACCTGGCCATTACGCTGCCGCGCGTAGACACGCCCCCACATGTGAGGTTTTTAAAAGGTGGTTTAATATAAAGTTGTGTGTTGACAAAAATGTGGGGACCGAAGAAAAAACTAAAAATGAGCATTTTTCAAAGTTAACAGATCAGCCGGTTAAAGAAGGTGAGTCTAATGAGGGTAAGGTTAACGTTGAAGAAATCACAGAAGAGGTTAACAAAAATGAAAATGAGAAAATAAATTCATTGAGTTTAAGACATTTACCTTATATGGGGTTATCAATGCCTTTAGGTTCTCATTTAAACAAGGCTACCAAATAAAAAATTTGGAAAGGGGAATTTGTAGATGTTTTCAAATGACTCCATAGAGAAATTCAGTCAAAACAAGGTTCAAGAGAAGAAGCTTGGGAATTAGCCAAGAGACCAAGGGTACCTACTAATATTGATTCATGGACATCCGCTTTCCTTATTTTCGCTAGTGTGTATTGCGAAACGTTCCCCGACAGATCAGTGGCGATATTTAAATATTTAGACACAATAAGAAAAGCTAATACGGAGTTCGGAGGTTATGCTTGGCTCCATTACAATGAGGAGCTGCAAGCCTGATTAGTACTAATACCAGATAAACCATGGGGAAGGTAGACAACGAACTCTGGGCTTAGTGGATGTACCCACAGAGGCCTCCACCTTCTATGCATACTGCAAGTGGTCTGGCCATTGCTCATCAGCCTTTTCAAGGCAGTTCCACCTGGGGGGGGGGGTACTGGAACAAACCTCAATCATTTGTGTCAGGTGCCTGCTGGAATTTTAACAGGGGCTTCTGCCAGAAGAACCCGTGCAAATATGCAAATATAAACATGAATGCTCCAGGTGTGGTGGAAAACATTCAATATTGCAATGCTTCGGAGATCAGTCCAGCGGGGGAGGTTTTAACCAGAACAGAGGGAGAGGGTATGCATTTCAACCTGGGAACAAGGGCTTTTACACCAATTAACGTGTAGGTCTTGTGCTTTTGGTTAACATTTTACCATGAGACAAGTGAGGCAACAATATTAGAATGAGGGTTCAAAGAAGGTTTTAGGCTAGGTTATCAAGGGCCTAGATGCCGCAGATTTGCCAGAAATTTTAAGTCTGTAAATGAATACCCGCAGTTGGTAAGAAAGAAATTAATGACAGAAGTCAGAGAAGGGAGGATGACAGGCCTGTTTGAATCATGGCCATTACAAGAACTCATTGTTTCTTCCCTCAGTGTAATTCCTAAGAAAACTGAAGGGGAATTTAGAATGATACAGCATTTATCACTGCCTCATAGTCTCTCTGTTAATGATTTAATTGCTAAAGAAGATACCATAGTCAAGTTAGCTTCCATTGATACAGCCTTCAGCATGATAAAGAACATGGGTGCCAATACCGAGCTGGCAAAATTTGATATTAAATCGGCTTTTAGGCTATTGCTAGTACACCCTTCAGATTTTTCATTACTATGAATGCATTTTGAGGGACAATTTTTCGTCGATAAAGCACTTCTGATGGGGTGCGCAATTTCCTGCAAATTGTTTGAGATGTTTAGCACCTTTTTACAGTGGTGTTTTTCATTTAGAACAGGTCATATGGATGTGACGCATTATTTAGACAACTTTTTATTCATGGGAGCGGCTGGTCCTCAACAGTGTGAAAAAGCCTTAAGAGATTTTGAATTGGTAGTCGATGAACCGGGAGTGCCATTGGCAGAAGGAAAAACTGAAGGTCCAAAATGTTGCCTGACATATCTCTGTATAGAAATAGATACAGAAAAAATGGAGGCCAGGCTTCCGAGCAAGAAGGTAATTGAAATGACAAACATGTTAGAACATGCAAGAGGATCTTACAAGTTGGCGTTATCTGAAGTTCAATGCTTACTGGGTCATCTGAATTTTGCTTGTCGTGTTGTGAGGGCAGGTAGAACTTTTTGTAGAAGGCTTGGTTTTTCCATGTCTGGTGTCAAGTTGCCCCATCACAGGATAAGGATATCTGCAGGTATGAGAGCCGATTCTGAAGTCTGGCTGATGTTCCTCTGAGCTTTTAATGGTGTCCCAATTTGGTCAATAGATGATGATTTTGTTTGGCAGATGCAATTATTTTCTGATGCTTCTGGTGCAAATGGATTTGGTCTTTTTTGGGATGGGAAATGGTGTGCGGAACAATGGCCATCTAATTGGGTAGAAGAGAAGAAAAGCATTGCCTTTTTGGAATTTGTTCCATTGATAGTGGCATTGGCAGTTTGGGGGAAGAGTCTAGCAAACAGAACAGTGTTGTTTAATGTGGATATTACTAGACTGTTAAAGAAGAATGTAGAGTTTTTGTGGTCTCCTGCAGCGGAAAAGGCGTTTGAAATTTTGAAACAAGCTTTCACTCAGGCTCCCGTCCTAAAACACCCAGATCCTACCCGTCCTTTCATAGTTGAAACTGACGCATCTCAGACAGCCATTGGGGGTATTCTGTCTCGGAGGGATTCTTCCACCGGGTACCTGCATCCAGTTGCCTTTTTTTCACACAAACTTAATTCTACTGAACAAAATTACTCCGTAGGGGACCGAGAACTTCTATCTATGAAACGGGCCTTTGAGGAGTGGAGGCAGTATTTGTTGGGTTCCTTGCACAAGGTAACTGTTCTCACTGATCATCGTAATCTGCTGTTTTTGAAGTCTGCAAGAGCACTATCCACTAGACAACTACGATGGGCCTCTTTTTTTAGTGAATACGACTTTGTGATTCAGTATCAGCCTGGTAGGAAGCATGGGAAAGCAGACGCTTTATCACGATTGGGTCATGAGGAGAGGGAGCAAAAAATAGAGCCACCACCTATTATAGCCACAGACCGCATTCTAGGGGGATTAATCGCAGAAGAAGATTTTCTACAGAATGTGAGAGAGGGGCAAGAAACAGAAGAAGTTAAAAGGTGGATCGAGAAATATCAAGGGAGTCAAATTGATGGACTTTTGTATATCCAAAACAAACTTGTAGTCGCTACCCTTGAATTGCAGAAACAGGCATTGAAATGGTGTCATACCCATGTTATGGCAGGTCATCCGGGATGTGAAAAAACGACAGACCTTGTACGTCGTTATTTTTGGTGGCCCTCTTTAGGAGCAGATGTTAAGTCCTATGTCCAACAATGTTGTGTGTGCGCACAAGGCAAAAGTTCTCAACAAGCTCCAGCCGGTTTTTTAATCCCCATGCCTATTCCTCCTAGTCCCTGGCATACTATATCAATGGATTTTATAGCGGAGCTTCCTAAAACTACAAAGGGACATACAGTGATATGGGTAGTGGTTGACATGTTAACAAAATTAACCCACTTCACGCCTTTGAAATCCCTTCCCACTTCACAAGAATTAGCAGGGTTGTTCGTGCAGCATGTAATTAGGTTACATGGATTGCCCTCAGTTCTGGTTTCTGATAGGGGAACCTCAGTTTGTGTCTAATTTTTGGAAAGGGGTGGGTAAACTTTTGCACATAGACATGCGGTTTTCTTCAGGACACCACCCTCACACAGACGGACAGACAGAGAGAATGAACCAGTGTCTAGAACAATTTTTAAGATGTCAGTTGTTAGAGAATCCAGTAGATTGGGACAGGTACTTATGGGCAGCCGAATTTGCTATTAACAATAGTAGACAGTCCTCCACAGGCTATTCTCCATTTTCTGTATCCTATGGGTTCCATCCTCGATTTCTCATGTCACATACTTCCACTTCTGCACCGGCCCCTGCAGTGAAAGAATTTATTACACAATTGAAAGAGGTACAAAAGACTGTAGCATTAAATCTTGAAATGGCCAAATTGGCATATAAGAGGAATGCAGATGCGCATCGCCGCCCAAGCCCCACTTATAATGTAGGGGATAAAGTCTGGCTATCAACACGCCACGTGCCCATTAAAGGCGTTCGCAAGTTTAAACCACGGTATATAGGTCCATATACCATTGCAGAGGTGATTAATCCCGTGGCAGTTTGCAATGTGTTTGTTTTTCTGAATTTGAATGCTGTTTATTCAAGTTATGCATGATCTGATTATTTTTTGGAGCATTCTAATCAATCTGAATTGCTAGTTTAAGCAAAAAAGGAAGATCTTAAAGTTAATAATGTTTTTCTGTTTAAAAATTCAGTAGGTATCTTTCCTGAAAGTTCCAAAACAGATCAAGTTGGTAAGGGTTCAAAAGTAATTTTGCAAAGATTAGGAGGTCCCCTATGCCCTATAAAAGCTTGGTTGGAATTCGTAGAGGTAGGAGGTGCCGCTTTCCAATTTATTTTTAGGCATCACGATGACTCTCCTCTCTCGGCTCCCCAAATGCTGGCAGTTTTGAGAAAAATTCTAAAAAACTTAAGTAGAAATCCTCTGAATTTTGGTACCCATTCATTTAGAATCAGAGCAGCATCAGAAGCTGCCAGGTCGGGATTCTCTATCAACGATGTGAAAAAATTGGGGCGTTGGACTTCAGACTGTTGCTTAAGATACATTAGAGAATTAGATGCATAAGTATTTTCCAAGCATATTAATTGTTATTTCTTTTCAGGTGTGACAGTGGGTTCCTCACTTCCGCAAAAAGCAGTTTGGATAGTTGGACATTCTTTTGTTAAGTGGGCTGCGAAGCAAGCTGAAAAGAGACATTTTGAGTAAAATTTGGGTTTACGTTCGGATTAAGTTTCTGTTTTTTGGTTGGGGAAAAGTGGCATGAAATGGAGTCAGCTGATGCCTTTGGTGAGTAAACTGTCAAAAAAGAATCGCCCGGAAGTTATATTGATTCACTTGGGGGAAAATGATCTTGTGCAACTATCGGGGCTGGGTTTGCTCATAGAAATAAAGGTTGATTTGGAATTGCTAGCGAAGTTATGGGCAAACACGAAAGTTATCATGACAGCACTGATGCCGAGAAGAGTTTGGAGGGGCGCAGAGAGATTCACTGCGGTATAAAGACAAGGAGAAGTGGACAGGGATCTACACCGTTTTTGTTCTATTAATGGCATTTATTGGTGGCACACATTACGAAAGAGGATTATCAATTTTTTCGTCACGATGGGGTGCACCTTTCTTTCATAGGTAATGAGATTTACATTTTGAATATAAAAGAGGTGATTGCAAAAATCCTTGTTTTAAAAGCTTGGTGTTACAAAGCTGTTAGGCGACAGCTTTCTAGCCTTCTTCCTTCTTATTTTTCATATATCCATTTTCTCAGCCTCTCCCAACCCCCCTTTTTTGCCAAAACTCATTCCCCCCTCCTACACCCGTTAGCCAATGCTTTGATTAAATTCTTTTTGAAATGCTTGCTGCATTATTCAGAAGAATGTTTTGACATGGCTTGTTTATCCAATTTAATAAACAAGTTCTTTACCTGTTTAGCGACAGTGGTTTTTTCTAAATTAAAACATTTTGGATAAAGTTTAGATTTCAACCGGAAAGGGGGTCAGGAAAAACACCTATGTCAGGGTTTTTCCTGGTGGCAGAATTGGAAGAGATCAAGACAGGCAGGAATGGTTGGGGGCATTCAGACTAGCTTCGGACAGAGGGAAATAGGGGAGCGAGGAATGAGGCAAGAGGTAGGCAGGTGACGGAGATAGGGGCTGGGGAGGAGGATTAGTTAGAACAATGTCGGGGCAGTTGTTGTGTGGAATTGTTTATGGGCGGTGGTGATAGAATAAGAATATGTATTAGTGAGGCCCTATTTACATATCTGTATTAAATGTAAACAGCTTACCTGTCCAATAAAGCGTCCTTTTACTCCATGTTTGGCCTGTGGATGTGCTTATTGCCCGATGCGGGCTCCTGGGGGTGCATTCATATAATGTCCACCCCCGGGAAGCTTCGGCCGGTTGCACAGTCCAGGACAGGTAGGCGGTCCTGATTGACTGGCTACCGGCGCGAGCAGCGTCGAGTGCGAATTTTCTAGTGTGCAGTTGGCCGGTGCCTGTGAGTAAGGTAGGTGCCAATTCTTGTGGCCCCGCCGACTTACCCTTAGAGGATTCATTTAACTGGTAGTTATTTCTGTGCAAATCATTGATTTAGGTTCATAAGGTCGCTTGGACAGGTGGCAGAATTGGAAGAGATCAAGACAGGCAGGAAGGGTTGGGGGCATTCAGACTAGCTTCGGACAGAGGGAAATAGGGGAGTGAGGAATGAGGCAAGAGGTAGGCAGGTGACAGAGATATGGGCTAGGGAGGAGGATTAGTTAGAACAATGTCGGGGCAGTTGTTGTGGGGAATTGTTTATGGGAGGGGGGGTGATAGAATATGAATATGTATTAGTGAGGCCTTATTTACATATCTGTATTAAATGTAAACTGCTTACCTGTCCAATAAAGCGGCCTTTTCCCCTAGGTTTGGCTTGTGGATGTGCTTATTGCCCGATGGCCCCCCTCACAGTTGCAGGAGGGATTTCTCTATGCTCTGTCGTCTGCCACTAGAATCGTTGGCGGCTCCGGTGCTGTCGATGATGCTGGAAGGCCCACAAGTAAGCAGGGAGCAGGAAAAGCACATCCTACTCTATTTCTGCCTAGGCTACGCTCCCCCAATATCATAATTTTGTAGTTATTCTAGGACTGTGAAGCCTTGAAAATGGCAGCCATCTCAGTCCATCCAAATGCCACAGCAATTATATTGCACCTTATGAGGTAAAGTGAATGTAAAGTGTGTTGCCAGCAGCAGATTCAGTCCTGACAATCCTTTGCAAGCTCTGCGACTTTCCAACCCCTCTCACTCGTCCCCCATGACATCACCTTCAGGTGGGATGGAGGGTCTCCGATTTTGCCACCCATTGTTAGCAAAGCAAAAACCAAAGGAAATGATGGACGGAGTGTTGAACATTGCAAGCACTCACCCCCAGTCAACTGATCTGGGTTTAATCCATCACCGTTCTTTAGCCCACTCTGCCACCCCAGTTCAGACATGGCCATATGCAAATCAGTCTGACCCTGTGCCTCATGGGAACAGTCCAGCCCGAACTGCCAAGCCATGTCTTCCCTGGACCGGAAACAAGCTTCTTAGGACCGGTTTCTGGCATTTCAGCCGTCTTCAGCCAGGCTTGCTTGAATCCAGTGGCAAAGTGAGCAAGGGACTCACGTCTGAGCATACCCTGCCAACTTATGGCGAACAAAGCAAAAACCAAAGGAAATGATGGACGGAGTGTTGAACATTGCAAGCACTCACCCCCAGTCAACTGATCTGGGTTTAATCCATCACCGTTCTTTAGCCCACTCTGCCACCCCAGTTCAGACATGGCCATATGCAAATCAGTCTGACCCTGTGCCTCATGGGAACAGTCCAGCCCGAACTGCCAAGCCATGTCTTCCCTGGACCGGAAACAAGCTTCCTAGGACCGGTTTCTGGCATTTCAGCCGTCTTCAGCCAGGCTTGCTTGAATCCAGTGGCAAAGTGAGCAAGGGACTCACGTCTGAGCATACCCATTGTTAGCAAATCACAGCGGACAACTGGGTCATCCAGCTCATCCACTGAAGCTATGCTCTTCGTTTCCTGTCCTCCCCTCTATGCCACCCCCCTTCATTCATACACTGCTCACCTGCTCATACCTCTATCCTAGAGGCGGAAGTCCTTGTCTTAGTGGACAAGGGGACCATAGGGGTGTTGTCTAAGGAAGACAGAGATACAAGATTTTTATTGGCTTTTGTTCTTGGTCCCCAATAAGGACTGGATCATATTCTGGATTTTTGCCTTCTGGATCTCTTCATCTGGCATTAGTTGGTCTCCCTGGACCTCCAGGGCACCTATTTCTTATTCTTCCAGCCCACATGCACTATATCAGGTTCACAGTGGGATTCCAGTACTACCATTCTGCCGTTCTTTCCTTTGGATTGGTAACTTCCCCATGAATCTTTATGAGTTGTTAGAGGTGGTGGCAGCTTCACTGCGGCAATCAGGAGTCAATGTATTTCTGTATTCAGACTGACTGGTAACGGTGGAGTCTTGGTGCTGGGCCGGGAACATCTCTAGCATGCTATGACTCTTCTACACGACCTGGGCTTTATCCTCAATGGCCATAAATCTCACCTCACTCTTACACACAGGATTACCTTTATCGGGTGGTGCTCGAAACAAACCTCATGAAGGCCTTTCATCACCCACTGACATTCAGGCAATGGTTCCCCCTGTATCTGATTCAAGCTAATATCACGGTCCTGCAAGTCTCGCACTACCTATGGTATCTGAGGAGGCCTCAAGTTGCATGTGAGGAAGCAGTGACTGCAATAGTAAGGAATTCTCTCTGCTCAGGTGAAAATCCGCCAGTCCATGCCTCCAGATCTGCAGTGGTTGATGACCTTTCCAACCATCTGAAGGATTACCCATTCAGCCCTCCACTGGCTTTTAAGCTACCAAGGTCACTGATGCCCACTCGCTGGTGTGGTGGCCTTCTGGCTGACATGGCAGCATGTGGTCTTTGGTCTGTGTCAGAGCAGGGCCTGAACATGAAACTGGTTGAGCTTGAAAGTCCATTTTGGTGTGAATGACTTTCTCCCTTCCATCTCTGGGGCCAACATCCAGATTCTGTCCGCCAACACCACTACCATTCATTATATCAACAAATATGGCTCATGTGGGGTCATGAACCATGTGTTGTAACACAATTAATCTGTGGATATTGGCACATTAAAAGTGTTTCTTTACAGTTGTGACCCTTCGTGCTGGCTCTTTCAGTGTGAGTGCAGATGTCCTCATTTTTCTCCTGCGGGATAATCACGTGTTGGATGTACACCCTGGGGATATGGAGGCAATCTTCCTTGCATTGTGCTTTTGTTTTACTTTGTGGATCTCTTCACCATGAGTAGATTAGGTAGTTTCTTCGATTGTGTGCCATATATTTCTTGCCAGATGGTTCATAGAGGATGCATTCACCTTCAGCTTAGGGCTGGCTGTATATATTTATGCCTCTGCCCGAAGGTCTGCAGACAGCACATGAGGATCAAGTGCAGCTGATTATAATTGCTCCAAACTTAACGAGGAGCATCTGGTATGCCTATCTGTTGATGCAGAGTGTTTAACCACTCCCTCTCCTGCCCCACAGAACAAACCTGCAGCAGGATGGTGAGCTCCTCCAACCCAGTCTCCAGATGCTATTGCTGCCCACATGGATATTGAGTGGCGCCAGCTAAAATTAATTTGTCTTCCTCATGATGTCAACAATGAAGTCTTGGCAGCCATGAAGCCTGCCACGAAATGTATCTACACAAACTGTCAAAAAGTGTGTGTCGTTATGTGAGTCTGAAGACATTGATCTTTTTAGATCTCTCCTGACCTAAGCCTTGTGATTTGCTTGTCTCTTGCATAGTATGGTCTGCTGGTAGGTACAGTTAAAGGCTACCTGGCAGCTCTGTCTGCATTTGCATCTTCCTGTCCGACCTCCCTGATCAAATTACCATGACAAGTGATGCATTTTCTGCAAGGTTTGCTTTACTTGTTCCTTCCCTCTCCACTTATCATTCATCAGAGAGGTTTGAACCTTGTTTTGACTTGCTTTTTGTCATGTACGTTTGAGCCAATGTTCAGTTCCCAGTTTGACTTCTCAATCTAAAAATGGTTTTGTAGGTAGGAATTACCTTCACTCGGAAGGTTGGAGAACTTCTGCCCCTTTTGGTGCTTCCACCCTTAATACTTTTCTACCAGGTCAAGTGAGCTTTGCTGGAGCTAATGAAAATGGCAAGGTGATGACCATGCATACTGTTTTGCTTTGGGTCTTATTTTGTAGCATAATCAGCTATGACACAGCCAAGAAAGGTCCTCTGGAGGGGTCTCTTGCTTATTCCACCAGGGCCATGATCTCTTTTACTTCCCTTTTCAGAAATCTCCATTTTGCTGACATCACAAGGCCGTTATGTCCTTGTGCTTACATACTATTGCAAAGCATGCCTGCCTCACATCTCAGGCATCTGGTGGAGGGTACTTTTTTCTGAGCTGTGTTGCAAGATTTTGTCAGTTAACCTGTACTACTCAAATCAAATCAAAATAGGCTTTATTCGATTTTGGTCATTAAAAATCATAAAAGCAGGCAGATAAAATACAAATGTACACAATAATTCCACAATTCATTTGATAAAAAAGAAAACAATGCAAAAGCTGAGCATATTAAAACATTTAAGAACAGATAGTAATGCGGGCAAATTCATTTACATATATATTTTAGCTACTTATCCTTTTCCTTGCTTTCATGATGTTTTTAAAAAAAACAGTCATGACACCAATACAATACACGCTGTCCAGCAACTGCAAATATAGAAAGGCAGGACGACATTGTCTCTATCCCCCCTCCTTCATTAAGGGCATAATCCATCTAGATCTTTCCTTACTGTAGTGTTTACAGAATAAAATCGCATGGATAGTAGTTTGAGAAGAAATCTTGTCACAAGGGCATGGGCTGAGGTTACTAGATCAGTCATTAATCCTTGGGTAACTGATCAGATGGTGAAAAATGCCAAACCTAAAACGCGTTAAAAGGTATCTGTCATAACCCCCAGCACAACATAAAAGATATGGTTGAATATCATAAGTAATCAAGGTCAATTGATGTTGGACTACCATACATTTGTTCATCTCGGCAGTCATCCTTACCGACTCGAGGTGGGACATGCAAATTGCTTTGAGATCCTTCCTTGATATAGAATTCATTGACTCTGGAGAAATATAATATTCTTGATGACCCAGATCAAAAACAAACTTCTTAACATATTTCAACCAGGTGATCTTACTTGCATGGTCCAAATGCATTGAATCCTTGATAATTTCCCTGTTTAAGCCAGTAAAACTGGAGGTCCAGACTCTGTGCCATAAAAGCACCGGTTGTGTTTTAATCTCGTCTGTAATGTAAGAGAACCCCAACTCACTATGCCAGTTAAAAACTGGGGAACTCACAGGTACCGCTAATATATACCTTAAAAAAGCATTTTCCACTCGTAGGATAGAAGTTACATCATAAAAGCCCCATACTCCCACCCCGAATTCTCCTATACTCACGCACTTAGCTTGGTAAATCTTTAAAAGGATCCCCGGAGGTCTTTTGCCCATTTTCCTTGAAAGATTTACCAGGGCCGCAGTCGACTTCATAAAAAGAAGGGTGCTTGCCTTCACTGCTGGCCTCCATGATCCTGACTGCTCGAACACGACACCAAGGTACGTGAAGATGTTAGTGGAAGCAACCCTACTGTCTCCTAAAGGTAGACTGCTACATTTTTTTCTCCCCCGTCCACAGGACATAATAAAAGTTTTTTGGGCATTTAATTTAAGTCCTAGGTCGTCCATAAAACTGGAATACGAAGCAAGGGCCTTCTGTAGACCGAGCTGTGTGCGGGCCATGAGTACTGCGTCGTCTGCGTAGAGAAGGGAGACAATCGGACGTTTGTTCACACATGGCGGGTCTCTAGCCTAACCTGCCAGTTCCTGTTCCAAAGAGTTTGTATATAAAGTGAACAGGAACGGTGCCAAGACACAGCCTTGTCTCACTCCCCTCTCTACTTTAAACGGCGCAGTACACTCCCCTTTGGTGCCATAATGGACCTTGGCGGTGGCCCTAGAATATAATTGCCTCAGAAACTGGATCAAGACCTGGTCGACCTTCAGGTCCGCCAAAATTTCCCATAATTTGCTGTGTATAACACAGTCAAAAGCAGCTGTAAGGTCTACAAATGCGACATAAAACTTCCCTGCCTTTGCTTGGGTATATTTTCCTGTTAAAATGGTTAGATTTAAAACCTGCTCATTTGTGCCAAGGCCTTCTCTAAAACCATATTGGACGTCACTTCAAATGTTGTTCTCCTCTGCCCAGGTCTGCAGTGTGGCTAAGACTATTCTTCCCACTACCTTCATCAGGGAGTCGAGTAAAGGTATTGAGCGATAACATGCCGGGTTTTCCCTGCCCCTTTTTTAAAAATTGTTACTATTATGGATTCGGACCAAGTTTTAATGAAGCCATTCTGGCAACAAGCTTGGAGGACCCTTGTTATTAATGGGGACCATAAAGAAGGTGTTAATTTAAAAAGATCAATCGGGACCCCTTCAGGGCCGGGATCCTTGCTGCCCTTATTTGCGTTAATTGCCCCAATGACCTCTTCGTGGTTGAAATGGAGTTCAATTGGCATAAAAATTAGAGGGTCTCCTCCCTGACTATTCGCAGTGCCGATAATACTATCTGCACTAGCCTGTGATTTATACACGTGTGAGAAAAAATCTATCCAAGATTTCTCGTCCCGCTAATGTCGCAACATCAGTCTTGGTAAAGAAAGGAGCATTAACTGCCCTCCAGAATGATGAGCTGTCTTTGCTCAAAGATGCTTCATGAAGGGCATCCCAGGCTAGGTCTTTTAGCTCCTTTTTTCTTGATTTTCTAGCCAAATTATACTTCCTTCTGCAGTCTCGGATTTCTGCCTGATCTTTCACAGACCTATGTAAAGCCTCTTTGAGCCGGGTATACGTTTTAGAACAGTGCGTGTCAAAGCATCCATTTTTACTACATCGTGTACCACTTGTTTCCACTGTTAATTGGTTTTGGATGACCCCGGTGATTTCAGAAAAAGCCCGCAGAATATTTTCATAGGAGGTAGTTTCCCCCAAACATGTTAAAATTAAATCATAGGCCTTTGTTATAATTTGCTTATTTAGCTGAGCAGGGTTGTGGCTAGACCAACGCAAGGTGTAACCATTTAAGCTACCAAGGGAGATGTCTTTTGTCCATACCAATTGATTATTTGGATGTAATTCAACGTCAATAGGCAAACAAATGTTGATACTCAGGGGCAGGTGATCACTCAGTGCATTAGAATGTATTTTATACTCTGCAATAATATTAGCGTGACGATTAGGAGCAATTATATAGTCAATTGTCGATCGAAGTCCCCTACCAATAAAAGTGTAATTAAACTCCACATTTGGGGTACACAAACAATTGGCGAACCCAAGATCATATAAAAACAAGATTTCATTAAACAATTCACCCTTATAAGTATGCTCAAAGTGAATCGGGAATCGGGAATACATCCTCTTCCACCTCCATTCCACAGATGCCCACCCCAGCATGCTTACATAGATTAACATTAAAGTCCCCTCCCCAAACAATAATCATTTACTACTCAGTTACAACTCCCAGAGGAGTACCTGTTTTTAGCTCATTATTAAGCTGAGTAATCAGCAGGAAGTTGCATAGATCATAGGAAAAGCATACATGCTTTTGATAATGATGTTTTTGGTGGATACACAGAGATCGATTCAATAAGGTGAGCCTATATGTATAGATTTGCTACAAGTAAATTAACTTTTGACACTTCTGAGTAACTTTACTACTTTCGGCTATTCGCCAATTATGAATCTACAGTTACGCAAAAGTGTTAAACTTACATGCCCCCACCCACGGAAATATGTGGTGGAGTCAGTAAAAACATCAAATATATAACCGTAAAGTTACTACTAGTAGTGACTTTATGATTGCATTTGATGTTCTGCATACTTGGCAGAGACCTCTGCAACCAGGGAGAAGATCTCCTTATGGTTAAATACTGAGAGAATTATAAAGTTTAATAAACTTGGGGAAAAAATAGAAAAAATATTTTTACATTAAATATTAAAGTCAATGGATTGTATACTTACTTACTTATGCCTAATACCTCTCCTGGCCTCTCAACTAGGCCCTTCCGGTCATCTCTGTCTTGGGTTTTTCTTTCAATCTGCCTCCAGATGTAGTCCATCTCCTTGCAATCAGATGTTTCTTGGCTTTCCTGTTTTCCTGTTCTCTAGAGGGTTCCAGGTTAGGACTTGCCTGGTGATGTTTGTCGAGGATATGACCTATCGAGCCCCAGCGTCTTTTCATGAGATCTTCATGGCCAGGGAGTTGGGAAGTCTTCTGCCATAGGGCGTTGTTGCTGATGGTGTTTGGCCAGCAGATTTGGAGGATTTTTCTCAAACAGTTGTTGATAAAGATCTGGACCTTGTTGGTGGTGGTCACTGTTGCCCTTAAGTTTCGGCTCCCTACAAAAGGACCAACTTTATGTTGGTGTTAAAAAGTCGGATCTTGGTTTGCAGCCTTAAGTCCTTGGAGCTCCAGATCCATTTTAACTGGTTGAAGTGAGCCCTTGCTTTGCTGATTCTTGTCTTGAAGTAAGCGTCTGTGCCTGCCCAGGTAGGTGAAGAAACTCAACCTTCTCCAATGTATCATCTGCAAGAGTGGCCAGCAGGAAGAGGAATGGCGAGAGCAAACAACTCTAGTGGACTCTAGTCCTTACTTGGAATGCTACAGTGAGTTGTCCTCTATGTACTATCTTGCAGGTCATTCCCTCATAAGAGTCCCTGATGATTCTTACAAGTTTACCTGGCACACTGTGGTGAAGGAGTAGTTTCCAAATGTTTTTTCTGTCCACGCTGTCAAATGCCTTCAATGGATTGTATATATCTATTAAAATTAAAGATTGCTTTGTAAAATGTGTCACATTAATAAACTCATTTTAAAATATAAAATGTAATATTTTGAATATATTAACTTAAGTTGAAATTATTTTCCTGAAGTTTAAATTGAAAAAAAAAACACATAAATGAAAACCAAATATATTGGTTAATTATGTATTAACCTTTTAAAAGTGCTGTATAGAATTAAATATAATTAATGTAACCATTTGTAATAAATGCTAAAGTTGCCATCATTTTTTTAAATTTAAATGTTAATTCAATATTGTTAAATAAAATAATTATGTATTATTTTATTTTTTTACATCAGATAACATTTAGTTATGATTTTAAATATCCTAAATAATGTAATTTATTTTATCATTACTTCCATGGTATTTTATTGTAAGTCTCCACTGCCATTATTTTCAATGGGAGGGTGCTGCAGTACCAGTGGTTGGTCATACAGGGCGCTGCCCTTACTCCAGCTCTGAGCTGAAGTACATTTACAATAGTTTTGGATAATATTTGGCTGCAGTACTTATAGAAGGGCACTTTGTGAATAGCTCTGGGTTTACACTTTTTTAGATGGGTGGACCCCCCTTTCCAACCCCCTCCCTAACCTTCACTAAACCCCTCCTTACTCCACCCTTAAACCCTCCACTTTGGTAGCAAGTATTCCACTTGTTCCAGCCACTCCTCTCTGTCCCTCCCACATTTACTACTAAAACATTAGGCCTATGTGCGTGGAGATCGCCACAGTCAGGGTATAGATCTCTGCACAGAAAATAAAGGAGAAGCTTAGGAGGCAAAGACTACATGTATATTGTGAATATCATTTTGCAGTTCATTAGTATTCCTACTGTAGAAACTACTACACATATTACACAATACAGTTTGTGAATACACCTCATAATTTTCCCACAGATTCCTCACCACGTGAGTAGTCCTTTAAGGGTATTCAGTAGCTAAGGAAAAATACAGTGTAAAGAAAAATATTAGTAGCAGAATGCAATGTTAGTGACATAATATTACTCACTACTGACCCATCAACTACCGAATTTGAACCTCCTGTTCAATTCATGGATCCAGGAACGGCACCCAACAGTGGCGTAAGCAATCCATCTGCCACTCCCAATCTGAATCTCCTTTTTGGGAACATTGCCGGTATCTCTAATAAACTGAACAATATTAATTGTGTAAATATGATTGCTGGCCATCAGATTGTGCGTCTTAAAGAGATATAGTACTTTAGCAACCTACATGTGAATGGTTTTTCCAGTTACCACCCCTGCTATTCCATCAACATCTGATTATCACAGTGATGGACTGTTAACTTTAATCAATGTAACCACAACGGCCAAGATATCAAAGACATTTTTGAATTCTGCTTATTTCAAGATAATATGTGCATCATTTGCTGAGTTGCCGCTTGTGGTGCTCATACATTTTTATCACAATAACTTTGACAATAAAAATGTTTTAATTGTAGAGTCCCTAATCATGCACTTACCAAGTTACTAGAAGGTCTAAAAGAAGATTATGTCATAGTATGGGGAGGTGATTTTAATTCTAGATTGCTCCCCGTCTCAAATGATCCTGTGTGTGGTACAGGGGATAATGAATCATCCAATCATTCACACTTAGATCACAGTCATCGTGGTGACATACCAAATCAGCTGACCGTGGCTCATAATCCCATTTTTAGTATGGGCTTGGCTGGGCATGAGGACACTAAGTAGGTAATGTTCACGGGGAGAGGCAACGGGAGTCTGATTGATTACATTGCACTATCAAAGGTATGGGAAAGGAAGGTCTCCAGGTTCTCCATTGTGCAAAGCTATATGAATGATCAAAACCTGTTAGTATTGAATTTGTCTCTAGGGCTGTTGTCTCTAGGGCTGCCGACCCCAGTTCATAACCTTGTGGTTCCCCCAGTTGGGCACACTTGGAATGGAGGTTTGTGATGCAAATGGTGGAATGTTGATGCTGGGGAACTTTTGTCCTCCTTAGCTGGGGAATAAATGGAGGGAGTCCATTAAGGTGTGATTGAGTTAGCAACCTGACCCATGAGACGCATTGGGGGCTTATGCTAGGATATGTAAAGGAGGAACTGAGCTGATGAAGTTACCACAGTTATGGGGGAGTAGGTTAAAGCTCAAGAAGTGGTTTGACAGATCCTATTCACAAGAGCACAGTAGCCTTTTTAGGGCCTCTAAAAGGTGACCAAGTGCCTGAGAAGAAATTAAGGCTTGTAGGAAACATTATAAAGATATGATTAAGGCAAAGAAAGTTATGATCAGAAGGAAGGCTTGGGAGCAGCTAATCAAAGTGTGTGCCTTAAATGATGTGTTCCACTTTTGGCAAACAGTGAACACACCATTCTTTGAGAACAGTTCTGGAACCAGTATAGATGTGAACATACAACAACATATTTGGACTAATCACTTTACCTATGTTTATGACTCACATACTTTGTCAAACCTGGATAGCAGCATATTGGATATGATAGATATTTCTGGAGAACATGACCAGTTACTAATCACACTCAATGATATAACATCAGCAGGGGAGAGATGCCTGAGCAATTAAGCTCCAGGACCTGATGGGGTCCCTATTGACCTCTTCAAGAGCAACCTTGACCTTTGGACATTAATACTTGTTAATGTTTTGTTCAGCCCTTCAAAATCCTGGTCCAACACAATTATTACACCTTTATTTAGGAAAGAGGATTGAGGTGGCTCCCGATGCTATCGCCCAATATCCCTCGTTGATTCCAAGGCTAAAGTATTGAGTAGCATATTGTTAGACCGGCTGGAGAATTGGGCTACTGAGAAGAGCATTTTAACGGCAACTCAGTATGGTTTCAGGCAGGGCCTGGGGGCAATAGATCAGTGCCTGAAACTCAAACTGCTAATAAGTAAATATGTGTTTGTTAAAGGGGGGTGTCTCTACCTAGCGTTCATGGACCTTAGTGCAGCTTTCCATTATGTCATTCTACGCAGGTTATGGGGAATGCTGCTAGCAAAGGGAGTCGATCCCAAGATCATCCACTTACTCTCCCAACTGATTGAGGACATTGTGGGCTGTGTTAGATCTGACCCCAACGGAGAATGTACTCCGCCAATCAAGGTCAGGAGGGGTGTCAGACAATGATTTGTTCTGGCTCCCTCCCTTTTCAGTTTCCATATAAATGGCCTTGACACATATTTGCTGGGTGTAGAGGCTGACCCACTTAGGTTAGGAACCAAGAGGCTACCAGTCCTGATGTACGCTGATGATTTCGTGCTTATGTCAAGAACAGGGCTGGGCCTCTAGAGGTTGCTGGATGGACTTGTTACATTTATAAACGACCTGAGTCTGTCAACCAAATTAAACAAAATCCTTCTCTATGGTGTGTGGTCGACCTTTAAGTAAGATCATCTCCATTCATGTCGGTGGCACCAAACTACAGGGTGTCCCTACCGTCACATACATAGGGATCCCTTTTGACAAAATGAGTGTATGGAAACATCTTTTGAGGGTGAGAATTGTGCAACTTGAACAGACTATTTAATCTCTGTTCAAGTTTGGCTCCACATTGGGGTTCACACCACTGGAAGCTATATTTCAATTGCCTCCTATGGTGCAGGTATCTGGGGGTATAGCAATTCCACGCAGCTGCAAGTTAGCAAAAACAATTTTATGTGCAGATTGCTTTCATTAGAAAGAACTGTCCCAACCCTAATATGTTTTTTTTAATACTTTATTTACTTTTTCAAAATAACACAGAGACTGCGATTCCTTCCGTATAACAATTGCAATAGCATATGAAAATCATACAGCACATTTTACATTACTACAGCACGTCAGGCAGTTTATAGCATATGTCATTGTACTCAGTGTACACCTCCCCGCGCACATGCCGCAACATCCCAGTCCTGTATGCAACTGCAGATAGGTCCTGATACAGCTTAGCAAGCTCTTCCACCTCAGTGTCAATACGCGTCCTCTGGTGCGAGCCAAAATGACCAAGTCAAACCACGTGAGTCTATTCTTTGGGGCTGTTCACCTCCATCGCTTGTTCAACTGCGTCAGTTTGCCCAGTATCGCTTTCCCTGGTTGCTATGTACAGTGCCCAAAAGTTCTTCAGTCTGCTATGTGGTGGGAGGAGCTCACTGTAGTTCTCAGTTTGTGTGCTGCAATACACCATATCTCTCGACCACTGCGCTAGCGAAGGGATCGGGCCACGTGACCAACCGATCGCTACTCTGCGCCTAGCAAGCAGCAAACCCATGTCCACTAATCTTCTGACTCCTTTTGGTATCAATTTAGAGTATCCCAGCAGGGCCAGCGCAGGTTCTGGTGTAAGTGTCAGATCTGTCACTTGTCCCAGTTCCTTAAAAACTAGGTCCCAAAAACTAGATATCCCTGGGCAACGGCAGGCTAAGTGGAAAAAATCTGCCTGTTGAGCACTACAGCGCTCAAAGTCTGCATCCTCTCTCAGTCCATACCTACATAGTCTCTCTGGGGTATAGTAAACCTGTTTAAAAACTGAAAGTGGATCAATCTGTCCCTGCCATTTAAAGATATGAATTTCGTGCTGTTGCAGCAATATTTCCACAAACTTCCATCAATTTCCCTGCCCAGGTCCCTCTGCCAAGCCAGGCGGGCTTTAGTGTAATAATTTTCCCTGTATCTCATGGGCAACTTGTACATATTAGACACTATCCGTGTCGGTGAGTCAGTTTTTATTACATAAGAGAGGGGAGCCAGATCCAGCGGTTCCGACAAGCCACTACCCAGGATATTTAGCAGTGCCTGCTGTGTTCTGTGAAACTGAAATCTAGTGAGGAGGGTTACCTCCGGAGCCGCAACTGCAATCTCATCCCATTTCTTTGCTGTGTTCCCTTCAAACAAATCCCCTATCGTCTGCACTCCAATGGAGTTCAGAGCTCGGGTCACTCCCTTTTCCCTGCATGGGGGTAGCCATTGGCACCACTCCAGGGTGTAAGTGGGGAATAAAATATAGCGCCTGCCTGCAGCTTCAGCAGATGTTGCCAGGCATGCTTGGTTGCATTTACAGGGTCAAGGATCCCAGTTCTGCAGTCCGCAGCCGTAAACACCAGAGCTGGCAACGGGAGAGGGGACGCTACCACCTTCTCTCTTTGTATATGTGGCGTGTCCTGGGGACCATGCATCCAGTGGTTAGCATGTGCCCTTTGAGGTGCCCTATAATATAGATCTAGGTCAGGGGCGCCCAGACCTCCCATACTGTAGGGTAATGTAAGAACGTTCCATCTGACCCGTGCCTGCTTGCCCACCCAAGCCAACTTAGTCATCAGTGCAGTAAAAGTGCGAAAAAAAGAGCCAGTGAGAAGCAGTGGGATGTTCGTGAAGAGAAACAAAAAACAGGGCAATATTACCATTTTCATAATTGATACTCTGTCAAGCAGCGAAAGTGGTAGACGGATCCATTTGTCAATCTCGTCTTCTAATCTACTAATCGCAACTCCGTAGTTTTCCCTAAGCACCACCTGAGAGTCCGTATGGATCTTGATTCCTAAGTACCACACCGGTGCTGTCGACCACTTTAGCGGGTAGTCAGGCTCGAATGGAACAGTAGCTGGTGTAAGAGGAAATATAATTGATTTTGGCCAGTTAACTCTGAGGCCAGACACCGCTCCAAACTTCATTACCTCCCTCAATACAAGTGACAGATTGCGATCAGGGTCACGCACATAAAGTAGTGTGTCAGCGGCGTAGGTTGAGACAATCAACTCGTAGCCCGGGAATCGTATACCCATATATCTGTGGTATTCACGTAGTGCGCAAGCCAAAGGTTCCATCACCAATGCATAGAGTATCTGTGAGAGGGGGCAACCCTTCCTCGTGCCTCTAGATACGTGGATAGTGTCCGTTACCAGGATACCAATTTTAACCCTAGCCGAGGGCGAGTTATATAAAATCCCATCATCTGAAGGAAGACACACCCCAGCCCCATCTGCATCAAGACCTGCCTCATAAATGGCCATTCGACAGAGTCGAAAGCTTTTTCCATGTCTAGGAAAACGGCCACCGCCCGCACTTCGGGCCTGGTGTGTTGTATCGCTTCGAACACCGTTCTCAGGTTGAATGTTAGATTTCTACTTGGCACGAAGCCCGCTTGCTCTGGTGCCACCAGCAGCGGAACTAGTGGGGCTAGTTAGATCGCCAAAATTTTCGCAAAAATCTTCGTGTCCACGTTGATCAACGAAAGTGGGCGATAGGATGCGCACTCATCCGGAGGTTTGTCCGGCTTCAGCATAGCCACGATAATCGCCTCTCTCATCGAGGGAGGCATGTCACCTACTTCGCACATTTCGTCATGCGGCACTAGGAGATCCTTGAACTCTTTATAAAAATTAACTGTGAGTCCATCCACTCCTGGCGCACCACCCGATTTCATGCCCGCCAGTGCCGTGGTTATTTCCTCTACTTCTAGAGGTCACATAAGATATTCGCGATGCGCGTTCGTAAGTCAAGGAGGCTTAATATGCATAACATAATCTAAAATTTCCACCTCATAGCCACCACTACGTGAGGAATAGAGCATTGAATAATACTGTCGAAACCTATCGGCTATGGCCGCTTCATCAGTCAGTCTGTCTCCCTCAACTGTTTTAATCTCCGCAACTATCGTTTTTTCTCTCTGCTGCTTTAGCAGGCCGGCCAAAACTGCGCCCGGTCACTCTCCCTCTCCGTTTGGCGGGCTGTAGCGTATTTACCCATGTGCTTTATTTCATGATATTCTCCTATCTGTGTTTGAAACTCTTGTGTAATGTTGTCATCAGCTCCTGCCAAGAGCCAACCTTCCAGGTTGGCAAGCGAACTCTCCAAATTTGCAAGTCTCTTACGCAATGTTCTGAGGATCCAGGAGTGCTTAGTTATAGTTATACCTTGGATATATACTTCAAATGTCTCCCAGACCACGTGGAAGTGGTCTACTGACCCTATATTGCAGGCAAAGAACGTTTCTATTGCTTCCGCCAGTGCAGCCTTGAACACGTTATCTATCAAAGAGTAGGGCAGGAATCGGCATGTAAAAGGGGAGATACATTTCTGTGGGGTATCTAGTACTAGGAGTATCAGAGAATGATCCGATAGCGTACGCGGATGTACCTCACAAACACAAATCCTTTCTTGTAGGGGCCTAGCAGGTAGCCAGTAATCTATACGGGTATGTAAGTCATGAAATGCCGAATAGTGTGTGTACCCTCCCTTATCCGGGTATCGCTGACGCTAAACGTCTCTCAAGTCTAATTGTATCACTGCATCCGCTATAGTGCGTGCTGCCGCCATGGTGCGCCTCTCTGGGCAGCCAGACCTACCATGTCGTGGATTCATTACTAAATTGAAGTCACCTCCCCTAGTGTTGTTGTCCCTCCCCACATCCGCACACCCTGTCTAGCACTGTTGTATAAAACGTGGGATTGTCATAGTTCGGGCCATATATGTTGACTATGAGTAAGTCCATGCCTTTCCCTCTGCATCTGGAGATCGCTTAGCGCCCCTCATGGTCTGCATCTAGTGGGTCGAGTTTAAGGCTGGACTTGGGGTTTACCCAAGTGAGCACGCCGCATGCATGTGAAGTAACACCCGCAGCGTGAGAGTTATCCTGCAGACCCCTGCTGCGTAGCATACTGCTGTTAAGGGGGAGGTGTGTCTCCTGTAATAAGGCAACAACGATATTGTGCCTTGATAAGTACGCCAGTACTTTTCTAAGCTTCCTATAGTCGTTTATACCTCGCACGTTCCAAGTAAGGGCTCTGAGCCTACTGCGTGCTACCAGATTATGTTTGCGGCAGCAGCATTATGTTTGCGGCAGCAGCAGTTATTGTTGGAGGCCATTACCAACTTGCCCGCTACCCACGCCAGGGTAGTGCTGCTAGGTGACTTTAATTTGTGGATGAATGGGTCTTTGGACTCCGGTTACAACAATGTCCTTCAGTCATGTATAGGTTTGGGCCTTCACCAGCGGGTGAATGAGGCTACTCACAAGGACGGTCATATACTTGATCTTATTTTTTCTGGGGACCAAGTTCTTAATGTTGTGAGTATTCTGCCAATGGTTTGGACAGATCACTTCTTGGTAAATTGTTTGGTTACTATGCCTTGTGATAATGCCCAAGCAGGGAGTTCTGCTACTAATTATGTTAGTAGAGACTGGAAGACCCTTCTAAGAAACAACGGTCAAGTCCCGGTCTTTGATTTGAAAGACTGCTTTTTACGAGGCAGGCAAGTGGAGGAGAATTATGCCTCCTTTTGTGGACAGATTTCTTCCGTCCTAGACTCAACTGCTCCATTTAAAGTGCATAAGAAGGTAGGAAGAGCGTCCGCACCTTGGTTCAACGACAATCTAAAAAAATTGAAACTTGAGTGTAAGCAGGCGGAGAGGAAGTGGAGGAGGAGCTATAATGATAAGGAAAAAATTAGTTGGAAACGGTTGATTGGGTGCTATAAGACAGAAATAAATTTGACTAAAGCTAACTACTATTCTAGCACTATATTAAAGGCTAAGAATCGACCGAGGTGCATTTTTAAAATTTTAAACTCCCTGACCAGCCCCGAGTGTGGCAAGAATCAGATTCCCCCCTCGCAAGAGTTATGCGATAGCCTGGCAAGCTATTTTTATGACAAAATTAATACGATTATTGCGGATTTGGGGGAAATCCCTTGCTGCCAGGTGGTAGTGAGTCCGGTACATTCTAGTGCTGAAAGTGGACCATGGGTAGGGGGTGTAACTACACCTTCCCACCCTGAGAGCCTGCCTTGTGGGAAGTTTTTAACCGAATTTCCGAGCCTCTCATTAGAAGACTTTGGTAAGGTCACTTTAGGGGTTATGTCAGGCTCACCGCTGGACCCTCTGCCACCGAGAGTTTGGAAGGAATTTGAAGTGGAGCTCTTTTCCATACTTAGGCTGATTTGTAATCAGTCTCTTTCCAGTGGTGTGGTCCCCTCGCAGTGGAAGCAGGCACTTGTGATGCCCCTGCTGAAGAAGTCCACACTGGACCCAGCGAGCCCTAGTAACTACAGACCCATCTCTCTTTTGCCGTTTCCGGCTAAAATTGTAGAAAGAGTGGTGGGTAATCACCTCTCACAACATCTTCAGAAGAATAATATCTTGGAGGAGGTACAATTTGGGTTTCGACCAGCGCATGGCACGGAGACGGCATTGGTGACCGTATTGGATGAGCTTCGAATGCAGGCAGACAGGGGCCGGTCAGTAGCTCTTGTTCTGCTTGACCTGTCTGCCGCATTCGATACGGTCAACCATGCGATTTTGTTGAGGAGGCTGGAAGAGGTTGGGGTGACCGGGTGTGCCCTCTGCTGGTTTCAATCTTTTCTCGCTGGGAGGAGTCAAGCAGTGGCCCTGCCTCCTTATCAATCCTCCTTCTCTAAGATTACGCATGGTGTCCCCCAGGGCTCTGCAATTAGCCCGATCCTTTTTAATATTTATATGCTTCCTTTGATGGCCATCATTAGGGCATATAATATTATGACTGTAAATTATGCTGATGACACGCAACTAATTCTCTCCATGAAGGGTGATGACGCGACCTCACTAGAAGCGTTTCATGATTGTCTGAGGGCGATGTCTCATTGGTTGAAATTAAACTCCCTACAATTTAACGCTGGAAAAACTGAGGTTCTTTATTTCTCTGCAGGGAAGGCCCCTCAGTTGCTGCCGGAGAATTTCTGGCCCTTGGATCTCCCTAAGACCCTACGTCCAGTGGAGAAGGTGCGGAATCTGGGCGTTATATTTAACAACAAGTTAACGCTGGAAGCTCAGGTCAACCAATTGGTAGGAAGTTGTTTCGCTATGATTCGTACTCTGTGAAAAATTCTGCCGTTAATGCCTTCTCAGGCTCGAGTTCTAGTAGTTCAGGGCACTATATTAAGTAGACTGGACTACTGTAATGCGCTGCTACTGGGTTCTTCGAACTATCTATTAGACAGATTGCAACGCATCCAGTCTACAGCAGCCAAGCTGGTGCTAGGCTGGCCGAGTTATGCATCATCGTCCCGGGCCTTGTCGGAGTTGCATTGGCTCCCTATTAGACAGAGAATCCAGTTCAAATCTCTCTGCCTGGTGTTCAAGGCCTTGCACGAGATTGGCCCTGTCGCTTTGCAGAGGAAATTTGTTTGGTACATTCCAGGGAGATGTTTGCGCTCTGAATCTGCCAGACTGGTTACAGTACCTAGATTTAAGAAATCTAGATCTGGAGGTATAGCCTTCAGTGTGATAGCTGCCAGAGTTTGGAACGCGCTTCCGTTGGAGTTAAGAATGGTGAGTGACCTCCTCCCGTTTAGGAGGAGATTAAGGACCTGGCTATTTCCGAGCTCCTAAAATAATGTTGTTTGCTCTGTTGTTTCTGCTCACATTAAACAGTTTTGATGCTTAGCGCCAGGATGCCTGCAAGGTGATAGTGCGCTGTATAAGTTCGAAATAATAATAATAATAATAAGATTACTGGGTTTGCTGGATATTGTTATGAGGGTGTGGAGTGCATATGTAGTGACTACTGCAGCATATGCAAATAGGCTGTTTTTGTCTATCAGATATAATGAATACAGTTTGAAAATCAACATACATCTTCAGTCTCAATATCCCCCTCCCCCCACCCACGCCAAGCATACCCCAACTTTGCCATGGCGGAATACCTCAAAACATACCCCATTTGCCATCCAAATATTCATCAACCCAACAAAAAAACACTAAGGAAAAATCAAAGTGTATGGCACACGCGTGTGCGGATGTTGCTCGCCCAGTAGGTCAGTAGAACATAACTGGACTACTTTCCCCCTCCGTTCTCCATCTAACAGATTCAGTGCGTCAGAATATAATACTCCCGCACCCCTGCTTCTCTAAGCCTTTCCTGGCAAGAACATATTACAACCTGCACTACGGACAGACTGCGCTGCGTACGGTATCCTTGTACAATTATTTATGCATTAATCCCTAGGTGTCCTTAACAAACTCTAATCAACCGCTACTATGAAATCCCCAAACATATCTTCCCAGCACTCCCGATCACCTCCGCAAGCATCCCTCTCATCTGTAAATCATGCAGTTCAATCTTTAGTCCTGGTCGTCCAGCCCGCCTCCAGTGGCACTGTCTGGGGAGTCCTGCTCAGGGCTACGCTGCTTTTCTTTGGACCACTCCTTCAGAGTCTTCTGCAGCGTTTTAGGGTCCGTAAAAACGTGCAACTTGCCCTGTCGATTGACATAGAATCTTGCAAGGTACAGCATGTCGTAGTCCAGGTTTTGGTCCCGTAGCTGACGCTTAAGTGGTGTAAACTGTCTCCGTGCCTCCTGCACTCGAATTGTGAAATCTGGGTATAAGGAGATAGCGGAGCCCTCATATTGCAGAGAATGTTTCTCCCAAGCCACCCTCAACGCTGCATCTCTGTCCCTGTAGTTCAACAGCTTAGCAATTATCGGCTTCGGGGGGGCACCAGGGACGGGGCACGGGCCCAGCGAGTGATGCGCCCTCTCTATCACGAACATGGGAGAGAACATTTCGCTCCCCAACAGAGACACCAAAAGATTTTTGAATAAAAATTCCATATTTCCGATCTGAGTCGACTCTGGAAGACCCGTGATTCTCAAGTTATTTCGTCGGAACCTCGCTTCAAGGTCCTCAGCCTTGTCTTGCAGGACTTGCAGCACCTATCCCATTGGTTTATGCTCTAAGTCCATTTCAGTCTGGGCTTCTTCCACCTCCGTGACCCTGAGTTCGGCCATATCCAGCCTCTCTACCTGCTTATCCATTCGTTCAGTCATTCTGTCCATACGGTATGAGAGAGAGTCTAGTTTAGTTACCAGGATAGATAGGCTGTTCTGCAAGCTTTTCTCCATGACTGCAAGCATGCTGCGAATATCTCCGTCCGCCACCTCTTGTGCCTGTTCCTGCACATTTTTGCCTCCCTCTGTGGTGTTCTCCCTCACTTTAGATTTCCGTTGGTCGAAGGTGAGTTTAGGCTGCATTTTGTCCACCCTTCCCATCTCGACTGAGCAGCTGCGACCACAGGGGATTTGCGCCTTCCGATTAGGCCTCCGGGCATGCGCTGGGAGTCAGTGTACTCCAAGGTCTCTCCTCCGCGCCTGCCAGCCCCCACTCATACTGCACAATCCGGGAAGCGCTGGATGGACACCGCAGTAGAGTGTCCACCGTCAATCAGCGCAACCACTGGGCAAACAAGTAGTCACAGCTTCCCAGCACCGCCTCCTATGGAGCTAAAGCAGTCCAAGCTTCAAGACAATGCAGCAGCGTGTTCTCCGGTGTGATCCCCTTGGTGTGCAAAGTAGGCAGGCCCCACTCCCCAGTCCACTCCGTTGGGCCTGCACAGTCAGGCAAAGACTCCCGCCGCTCCCTCCAGCACTGCGTCGATGATATCGGTAAGTTCCAGTAATCTCTGCAGTGGCCCGCAGCACACCGCAGCTCCCCCGCTTTCCCAGTGATAGTGTGCCTCGCGGCCGCCGCCTGCACCACTGGTATTAGCAGCGTCGTCCCCTGTAACGACGCGGACACTGCCCTCAGGTCCGCCGTCTGCCTGCTACTTCAGCTCGGGGATCACGGCCCAGGGCGAATGCGCTGCTTTAAAAGCCTGCTTCAATGCTTGCTAATGGTCCGGGAGGGTCCAAAGCAGCACATCACGCTCTCGACGACTCGCTCCGGGGCAGACGGCGATGCAAATCGGGACAAATGGTCGGCACTGTTTTCGGAACAATGAACGATTGGTAGATGGCTCGTCGGAGCTTTCAGAATAAGCAGCCATCATCGGTTTGAGCAAGCTCTGCCCCCCCAACCCTAATATGTCATGAGGAACTGAGTCTACACCATCTAGGAGACCTCATAAAGAAAGCCACAACTTTATTGTGGCTCTCGGTTTGGTCCAGACCTAAAGCTGCACTCAGTCAAATGGCAATGACTGACTGTCTAAATTTAACAAAAGCTCAAAATATTAACTGGCTGGCCTACATGAAAGCACAGTTGTGCTTGATTGATTGGAACCATACCTGTACTAGGTACTGAGGCATCAGTGGTTCAGACTTAATATGGCCCATTTTCTGGTATCTGCCCCTCGGATGCCCACCTCAGTAGTGATCTTGTTCACTGCCTGTGTAACTCAGTAACCTTTTAGTACCACTGCACTTCTTTGTCTGAAAAGTACCTGCCTGATGTGAGGATTGGACGGCTGCAAAAATTGAATTGAGATTTTTATCCAAAATGAATGGCTTCAGCGAGACCTCGTCCAATGGCTATCCAGCTTCAAGAGGACTTCGGTGGATATAGCCTGTAAAGTTTCCCCATTGGAGGATTTTGAATTCCATTTCAGAGACTCAGTCAGAAAATAAAATGTTTGACCAGGATGACCCACTTGATGTATCTTACCCAAGCTCCATTGTGGTCGGCCTGAAATCGGACCTTAATCCTGTTCAACCGAGAACCGGTAATTCTGTTTGGTGCTTTAACTTTTCTTACTGATTTTGCCTTAAAGTTTCAACAGTTAATTTATCTTGTTCTCTCTGTTGGATTTTTGTCCTTTTGGTGTCATTTTGGATATTACATTTTTCTTTATGTTTATACATTGGATGTGGAACTTTCTTGTGTTGTGTTTTGACTTTTTAACCATTTTGTTACAGCTTTGAATGTTACACAATATCCTTGGACTTGGGCCCAGGTTTAAATTATTCAACATGCCTTTCACCCTGACAAGTTATGGAGTTATGCCTTGCGGTGGACTCACATCCACCCCAATTAATAACCCACTTTTCTACAGTAGGGGACATGACCCCCACCCAGTTCTTGCTGTGCACATCTGAAGGCCATGCACTACAGCGGTAGGCTGACAGCAGGTAATAGGTCGCAGGGCTTGCCTGTAGGCCAGGCCCTGTGCAAAATCCCCACAGCATGTGCAGCGAGGGTTAACTGACAGCAGGCGGTAGGGCTGGAGCTCAGGCCCTGTGTCGAATCCACACTGTTCGCGGACAAAGGCTGTGCCCAGGAAGTGTTGGCTGATGGCAGAAGGTTGGGCAGAGGGCCTTGCTGCAAGAGAAGCCCTCCAACCAACCCCTTCTGTACATGCCTGAAGGCCATGTCGCACAAGGGTAGGCTGATGGCAGTTGGGAGGGCACAGGGCCTGGCATAAGGCAGTTTGCAGCAAGGGTTAACTGATGTCAGGGGTAGGGCAAGAATTTGCTGCAGGCCAGGCCTTGTGCAAAATCCTTACTGCACACAGCCAAAGGCTGTGCACAGCAGGGGTTCGGCTAATGGCCATGGGTTGGATGCACGAGGTATGGCATGTGGTTGTGAACATTGATAACCATTGTTGAGGAATTTCAGTGGTTTTTGTGTGTTTTAGAACCATAACTCACTTTTTTAATGTAGCATTTTTAGTGACTAAATATATATGTAAGGCAAACTCTAAAGAATTATGTACAAACATTGAGAGAGATTTGCTTAAGATAAACCTTAAGCTAAATCTTTTTAAACTGTAAATGACGGTATCAATTTAATAAAAATTATTATTGGGGGGGCGTGGCTTAGCGCTAGCAAAGATGGCCGCTTAGGAGCAAAGCCCTAATTCCCCTGAAATCCGGCAATACTCCTAAATGCTGCACGACGAAGAGGTGGGCAGATCCTTGTAAAAAGTCAGCGGTACCGGATTCTGTGACCTGGCTGTTCGGAGACACCTCCGTTGCCGAGGTGTGCCTGGTGCGGGAAGAGACGCCCGGAAGCAGCTGAGAGGCGGGCAGCGGGCACTCCCATTTATTGCGCACGCAATGCCCCGGCGCTGGGGTCTGTAGTGGTGCTTGCCGTCGGGGACGCGGCCGGAGCTCGGCGCCCCCACCGCACTAACCCTAGTGGCAGAAAGGGACTGCGTGGCGAGCCGCGGCCCCTGTGTGAACCGGATGCCGGGGTTGGCGTTCGGAGGTGTGGAGACGCCGCCGTACATGCGGTGTGCATACAATTGAAGCGGCGGCCTGGTGAGCCTGGGAGCCGATCGGTGGCACGCATCTTTTCAACCTGTGAGGCAGCCTGAACACAAGACCTGCGGGGCAGTCTGAACCTACGACCAGGGGGGGTGCCTGACTACCGGAGATAGACCTGTCCTCAGTGCCCTCAACCGGCCCCAAGACATTACAGCACAAAGATTGGGCGGTGAGGCAGAACCCTGAAGGTGGTGGTGGGGAGCATTGTCGGCTTGCTGCACGCCCCCGTGAGGACGGAGGGCCGCAGTGGCGTGAGGGCCGTGGTGGTGACTGATTGTGGGCCATGCTGCAGTACATCCTGAACCCGCTTCCACGTTCACCCTTAGCTGTGCCCCGGCGGCCAAGGACCTTACGGGCCATTCTCAAAGCGGGAAAATAAGCCCCTTCATAAACAAGCCGTAGTGCGACATCGCCGGGGGTTGGTCTCCACTGCCCATACGTTGGAGATCCAGGTACGGAGGGGGCAAAGAGTGTGTGGCGGCCTGCGACGTGGTGAGGGTACTGGAGCTCACCCAGAAGAGATCACTACTGACGGCATAAAGATCTAGCTGATAAGGCCCTCTTAGAGGAAGGGGGCCCAAGAAGAGCACGTTTATTCTCCCTTTCTGGCTAGCCGGAGTGTGGACTGGGTGCTGGTGGCGGACGAAGAAGACCCGGTTGGCACACGACACACGCTCCCAGATGGCTGCAAAGTGAACTGTAATGTATAATCTTTTCTACGATATTAGGGGGAGGGCTTGCCCGGGATGGTACCAACAGTGTGGGGGCTGCTTTCTCCATGCCCGTAAGGGGGTGAATCTACATGGGAAGGGCCAGAGACATCGTCTGACTTTAAGTACTTGCATTAAAGGGGCAGAATGCTCGGCGGGCCATGGGACATTGAGCGATGCATTCGGTAGAGGATCGGGTAAGCACTGCAGGGGACATTGGAGCCTGTTCGTACTGGGCATGCATATGCTTGAACAGTTACTACAGACATGGGGAACGGCGCTCAGCGGCCGGAGTTGGTGCTTGCGCACTCCCCACCTAACAGTTCTTAAGGGGGAAGGGGGGGATTTTTCTCTCCTTCCTTTGTTCGGGGCGAAAGGCGCTCTGCTAGTTGGGGATGTGGGTAGTTGTAAACCTATGTGGCAGGGTAGCAGGGCGGGGGGCGACAGTTCTATTGTTATTTATGGGTGGTTTGTGATGTTCGAAAGGGCGGCGGGGACTCAGTTGGTCATGCAGGGAACGTCTTTGTGGGACGATGCGGTGTTGCAGGCACTATGGATAATGTACTGGAATAGCTTTTGGAGATGGCTACAAGGTGGGATAAAAGTCTGAAGATCCTTAGGTGGAACGTTAATGGGTTGGGAGAAAAGCTTAAGAGAAGTATAGTACTTCAATTTCTTAAATGGCACCTCCCAGATATCATCCTCTTGCAAGAAATGCACCTCATTGATAACACGTGCCAAGCACTTAACAGATGAGGTTTTAAACTGGCTACACATGCCGGCTTCACCTCGGGATCCCGCGGGGTGGGCATTTTGGTGTGCCGTAACTTTCCACTGGTTATTGAACACTCAGAGACGGACCCGCTGGGCCGCTACGCGGTGCTCACGGGGAAGTGGGAAGGAAGCACACTTAATCTAGTGACGGTGTATATCCCACCAGGTCTCCAAAATCAGTAATAACAGGATCTGAGTAAACTTCTCCTCTCCCTCCCCGAGAGGCAGCGTCTAATTGAAGGAGACTTCAACGCAGTGGTATCGGGAGAACTGGATAGACACCCGCCACGGAACATTGCGACGGGGCACATGTGGCTCTCCAATCTTTTGGAGGCATTCGGACTAGTTGACCTCTGGCGTATGCGCCACCCAAATCTACAGCAGTACACATTCTTCTCTGGACCCTACCACACATTTTCCAGGATAGACTATATCCTTAATCCTTTGCAGCATGACACTACAGTTCAAGAGATTAAACACCTGGCATGGGGTATATCTGACCACTCCCCTTTATGGACACACTTAACCATTGGGGAACAAAAAGTAGGTTGTGTTGCGCCCATAAACCCTTGGTTCTTACGCAATCCCGGGATTAAGAGGGAGATCACTCGCTCGATAGACCAATATTTCAGAGATAATGTTGGGACAGTGGAATCCCCTGCTATCCTCTGGGAAGCATTTAAGACTGTACTGAGGGGTGAGGCCCTCTCCAAAATTGCCGGCCAGCGTAAAGAAAGGGAGGCACAAATGCTTACCATCGAACATGATCTTCTCGCCCTGGAAGGGGTAGCACAGGTGGACGGGACACTAGAGGCTCAGCATCAAATGCAGTTGAAAGCAGCTGAGTTGTACAAGCTCAAACCTGATTGCTTGGGCCTGCACCTCAAAAATATGTTTGAAGACAGTAAAGCTTTGGGGAGGCTACCGAGGGACAAACGTGTTGCCACTCTGGTGGCTATCCCTAAAGAAGGGAAACCTAGAGACCTGTGCACTTCATACAGGCCAAAATCATTATTAAATGCGGAGCCCAAGATACTGGCGAAGCTCCTTGCAAATAGGATTAAGCCAATAATCACCAAAGTGATCCTTCCAGACCAATCGGGATTCATGCCGCACCGTAACACAGCGCCCAATCTGCGACGGCTCCACGGAGTGATGAGTCGCTGCCACATGATTCAGGAAGATGCGGTTGTAGTATCGTTAGATGCCGCAATGGCATTTGACACACTTGAATGGCCTTATATGATGGCGGTCCTTAAAAGGTTGGGCTTTGGTCCTAATTTCATCGGGTGGGTGCGCCTCCTCTACACTGAGCCATTAGCCCAGGTGGTGGTGACCAACAAGATCTCTGAGATTTTCACACTGGAGAGGGGGACGCGACAGGGCTTCCCCCTCTCACCCTTGCTCTTCGCCCTCTGCTTGGAGCCTCTTGCGGCCTGGATAAGACAGGGCCTCTCATTACGAGGGCTCAAATGGACGGATGGATGGGAGGACCGGATCTCGCTATATGCGGACGACATCCTATTGTACCTCGCCTCCCCCTCTTAATCCCTCAGAGTGGCCCTAGATTTCTTTACCAGTTTGGGGAAAAACTCAGGTTACAGCATCAACTAGGGAAAATAATTACTTTACGTTTTACATGGCTCCCCTCCGTCCATCTCACGTGACTGCCCGATCCAGATAGCCACGGAAGGGTTCAAGCACCTTGGAATTTTAATCTCCAGGGATGTGACGACGCGCTACGAAAGGAACCTCTTGCCACCTCTGCAAGGGTTCCAGAGGGACACTGCTATTTGGAAGAAGCTCCCTCTGTCACTGCTGGGTCGGGCAGCTCTATTTAAGATGATGGCGCTGCCGTGGTTTTTGTACGCACTCCACAACTACCCTGATTTAGTCCCACATAAGTATTTTGCGGATATTGAGGCCACTCAAAGAGACCTTTTGTGGAGTGGTGCGCCACGCATATCGCTCCAAAAACTTACACTAGGGTGGTACGACGGAGTATAGCGCTTCCGGACATCCGTAAATACTACTGGGCAGCACACCTCTCAGCTATCAATCAGGGCACATATAGGAGTGGGGATGATCCGGGTATGAGATGGACAGGTGGCTCCTCCCCGGGGGGACCTTTGAGGCAGCGCTTTACTCAAAACCTAACAAGTACCACCTCACAGGGCCTATAAAGCACTCTGTCCAACTTTGGCATATTGTGTGCCGGAAACTGGGATGGGCCGACAAACTCACATTGGCAACCCCGCTTTGGGTTTCCGAAAGGCTTGGTTCACTGGGTCGCACCAAAGGATTTTGTGATAGGGATTTGATACGGATCTCCCATATAAGGGACATACTGCTTGATGGTCACTTACCGGAGAGGGCTATCTCCCTAACATATAAAAAACTCATAGATCACACCCCTGACCCATTACTTGCACTCAGGAGAAAATGGGAGACTGATGGTCTGGAGATTGATGATGAGGAATGGAGAGAGGCACTTTCCTCCCCCAAAGAGGTTGCGATATCGGCAAAGCTGAGGTTGATACTGTACTGATACCAGCTTGAGTACTATTACACTTGAAGTGATATTTTTGTATGATAGTGTATGGATGCAACACTGTAAAATCTATAAGTGCAAATGTAAAATGACCAACAAGTTTATTTTTGCAAATAAAAAAAAATTATTATTGGCTCAGGGGGCAGCAAACCAGCAGTCATGAGGAAAGCATATTAAGGAATCACACAGGACGCCATAATAAATAAATAACTAATGTGATATCGTCTGGTGATGCTTAAAGTGCTTCACAACACAGTAAATTCATTGCCTGACCATTTGCCCTAATGAAAGAGAGACACACGATTGGATACTAGTAATACTACATATGGTTCTACTACAATGGGCATTATTGGTTCCTGGCTCGCCTGTGACCATTTCTCCTTAAATGTATTACTGCTTAAAACATACATTGACTTGTCCCAGTGAAGGAAAGGGGAGTGGCCGCTTTGGGCTATTTTAGGCATAGTTGCGTTCTAATATGTGCGTGTAGAGTGATTGGTGTCCTGCCATCAGCTGAAAAAACGCATATTAGCAACGCTTGTATGGGGACACAGTCTGATGAGTAAACCACACTGCAGGGGTACTTATCTGCTTTGTTTCTTCTGCACTGTCACAAACTCAGTACCGGGGGACAGTATAGCTGAATGTGGATCGCCTTTTTGGACTCCTTGGACTGTGTACACCAAGAGCTGTGTTTATAATTGCAATGCTATTTGCAACCATTGGTTCAATCAACACCTGCCTACCTAAGAGATACCAAAGACTTATTGAACCAAATCAATAATCTCGAGTTCAACCCTACTACATCTATCCTTGTAAGCCTGGACATAGAAAGCCTTTATACCAGCCTACCTCAAGACGACACCCTTGAGGTCATTCGTACCTCCCTCGACAAAACTACTTGGGATTATAATACTCCTAAATCCTTTGTAATGGAATGTGCTGAAATAGCTCTTAAAGACAACTTCTTTGAATATGAAGGTACCCTCTTTCTCCAACAGTACGGTACATCTATGGGGAGCACTTTTGCTCCCAGTGTAGCGGGTCTGTATGTGTCTAATTTTGAAGATCTACACATCTTTAACCATCAATCACCGTATACCCAGGACATCAGTTTCTACAAGAGGTACATCGATGATGTATTCCTGATATGGACAAGTGACAGCCAAAGACTCAGCGAATTTTTAAACTGGATAAACACACTTGATCCTAACTTACGTTTCACTCACACAACAAGCAGTACTAACATCACTTTCCTGGACCTGGAGATTGAAGCACGAAACGGGGTACTTTCGACAAAAACCCATTTCAAACCAACGGCCAAAAATTCCCTTTTACATTTCCAGAGCTTTCACCCAAGGCCACTGAGGGACAATTTACCGTTTGGCCAGCACCTTAGACTGCGTCGAAATTGCAGTGAAATAAAAGAGTTCAAAAGACAATCAGAAGAATTGACAACCAAACTGCAAAACCGTGGATACCCTAACAAAATCATTCAAAGAGCGCAAAAAAGAGCAAGGAACCAAAACCGAGATAGTCTCTTGGAACCCAAAGTTGAGACGTCGACATCCATACCGCTCACATGCGTAACTACCTTCAATTCCATCTCAAACAAAGTAGCCAAACTCATTCAAAGCAATTGGAAAATGGTAACTTCAGGTAAACTGCAATGGGACAAACCCTTATTCTCCTACAAAAGGTCTCACAACGTTAAAGACAGTCTTGTGTCCACCAGACCAAAAAAGGTCCCACACGTCCCCAACACAGTACGTAATGCATGGGGACTACCAGAAGTGACAGGCCACTACCCATGTGGCAACTGCAGCATCTGCCATCTTACTCAAACAACAAAAACCTTACATCTCGAACAAGGATAAACCTGGACCATCATGAAACATACTAACTGCAATTCGGCAAATGTAATCTATCTCATTACATGCCCTTGCAAACTACAGTACGTCGGGATGACCAGCAGAAAAGTCAAAATCAGAATCTGCGAACATCGCAGCAACATCCGTTGCAAACGCAGCACGACAAAACTCACAGAACATTATCTAGCTAAGGGACATACCACCAACGACATGTCCTGGGTCATAATTGAACAACTTGAGTCTAATCAGACTAACATCCAAGAACGTTTGTTCGAAAAAGAACAACGCTGGGTATACAGACTCTCAACCCACATCTCAGGGCTAAACGACAACGTACCCTGGAATAACATACACCGCTCATGAAAATCAATTTATGTTACAGAAGCAATCACGGTCTCAACTGCACGTTCCGTAATATTCTGGAGTATATGCGCAGTGTAATCACCATCCTAGACATATGCTCACTCCTAACCACACTGGTTTGTCTGATACCGTGCCATTGGTACCTCAATTCCTACTCACAGGGCCTCGCACCTGTGACCTCTCCCTTCTATGCCCCTCTGCACTCAGACTACTGTGCCGAGATCACCTGTGCAGAGTTTCTATTTCCTAAGATATGCCCATAAGTAAAATACATATTACAGTATTTTAACTTACTACACTTCGCAATTTACATTTCAGGATTTTAGTTCACTTCCCCTTCCTGATTTATGTCCTAACTCTTCACGCTATCACACCACTCAATATCATCGGCAATTCTGCCATCCTCTAAAACTTTATTAAGACATTAGAGCACACTGCTAACAGGAAGGTACCCACTTTATTTACTCTTCTCAACTCCCCGGAACACACAGGATGGCACACATATGACTCCATCCTTCCCGAGATACTTTGCAACATTTTCCGCTGCACCGCAGCGGGATTACAGAACATACTTTTATTCACAGTCAATATCAACATGACCATGTTTCCCTTTCATTTACCCTGCGCATACGCATGCGCAGCTTTCAACCATTGCACCTTTCAACCATTGCAGTCACTACGCTCTAGTCTCTTAGGGTCGCCCACGTGACATCCCGCCTTTTCTTCCGCTTTCTTCTTAGCCCCCTCCTACCATTAGTACGGGGCTGACCAAGCGGACCCGATCGACGTACTAGGTACTCCGGACCTTACTTTCCCTGACAAACGTGAGTACTAAGCTTCACCTGAAGCACGCTGACCTACTGGTTACCTTTGCCCTTCACAGAGGCTCAGTCGAGCTCCACACATAGTTGGTGACGCTGATAAATACACTGCAATTAATCCCTCGCAGCCTCAAACTGCTCAACCTTCCGATCCATATATCGCCATTACCTTTCCATTAGGGTCAAGAGGGGGAGTTTTTACGTCGATCGGATACCAGAGGCATAACCACCTCGATACCAAGTGAGATCGCTTTATCAGCCTCTATGTTGTTTGTCTTTTATGTTGTTTTCTGTGTGTTAATCTTCACGCTAATTTCCAAGCAAGAAACAACGCGCCACAACTTAATCAATGTCGAATGATATGCACGCGTATGTCGCCAATATACTATACGTTACTAGCCATCACAAGAGTTATCTTTTGTCACAACACAATATAGTGTGTGTAATGCAAACACACACACACCACGGATAGACAATAGAGATTATGAGCACTGTGTGCCCTAATATATTATGCTATTGCCTCACCTCTTGTCTACCCACTCATGGATTCCCCCTGTATATCTACACTATTGGGGCACATTGTAGCCACGCAAGTTCTTTCTAGTGTTCGTGCATGCCCACCATGCTACTGGCATTAGACCACCGGCTACAAGCACAGAGATGCATGCATTCAATTCAGATGCATGTTAACAACTGTTGTATGTATTCTTACTAACTAACCTTTTATTTACAGGTACTCTCATACGGAGATACTGTGAGTAAATCGCCACTACACTCACGGCACACTTTAGGGTGTGTGCTGATATTTACACTTCTCCTGGACTATATCATGTTTTTACGGCCAGTCACCATTTTTTCGGTCCTGATGAAAGCCTCCGGAACCAACAAGTAGGCTGAAACTAGTAGACCTTATTTACAAGGGATACTAAGGAAAATAAGATTCCTAACTAGAGATCCCGTATAATTTTTTAACACTTGTCCTGGGACCCTTCTAATAAAACTTTTTTCAAAGGGCATTCCTCAGAGACATTTTTAACCTATAACTACACCTCACATAGCACATCACTTGCTGTTCAACTTCAAAAATCCTGCTCCGCTGTAATTCAGGCGTCGTAGCACAGCTGGATTGTACTAGGCAATCCAGTTGGCCCCCAATGATGAAGCATGCCACCTACTAGGTAGGTGGGTGAGGGGTTTTTCTACAACAGTTGTGCACTCTCCTTTCAATTTTCCCATAAGGTGACAGCGAAAAACGTTTGCTCAAAATCACCAAAAACTTGTCCATTTTGTTTCGCTATAATTGCAATGCATCAGCACTATAAAACACTCTGAACATTTCCACCTTCGGTGCTGATAGCCAATAAGCAGAAATAGATACCGAACAAACCCAATCATAGGCTCAACACACATGAACAGGGGAAAACAGCTGGCAGAAACAGTGAATACTAGAGGTGCAGTAGACAAGATCCTATTAATATCAGGTTAGGCACCACAGGTGTCTTGATGTGGCTACCTGTTTCCAGAGGGCATATTCCTTCCTTTTATTCCTTTGGTTTAAATAATGCAAAGGGCTTGAGGAAAACTGCTAATGTACTTTCAGCATCAACCTGAAGATTCTCTCTTCTTTCCTCAGTTTATGATGATTGTGGCAGAAAGCTTCAGGTTGGTCTCCAAAGTGAATCTGTTCGCCGCAACAAGAGCTACCCGCGATAGGGATATACATGGAGTTATAGATGCCCAGTGGAGGTTGGACTGCTGATAGTCTAGAGATATATGGTCAAACCCATGTTTTAGCTTAATCCACTTTAAATTTGTCTTCAAGGATTTATTACAGCCTTATTTACTTAAACAAGTCTAATCTTCATGCGCCTCTTTCACTGTGTCACACGTAGATTTTTTACGTTTCCATTTAATAGGTTTTGAGCAGCTGTTATTGACTTCTGTATGCCTATTCGGCATTTACAGAATTAATTGTGGCATAAATTTGTAGGCTTGCAACTTTTGTTGCCAGCTTAAACATAGCTACCATATCCTTCACACTGCATCTGATTTAAAGGGGCCATGCAGTAAATGATGTCACAGTTCATCTTGGAGCCCCAGCTCAGATCACCAGAAACATTCTAGAATGCTTAATGTTTGTGGTTGTTAAAGATGCAGTACAGGGCTAAGAGATACGTTTTTTTCTCTGCAGTGGATGCCCCTTTAAGGAAATGATCACAATTATTCAACTGAATGAAACTTTCTAATATTTTTCAGCTAGGTTCAGTGCATGTCTTGTCACGTTTGTTTCAGCGTGATATATTTTATTGGGGATGAATGCTATGTTTATGAAATGCAATGTTTAATTATACGATGACAATCTAGCAATATTTGTACAAATCAGTGTTTTGCTAATTTGGCCCCATGACTTTGATCAACTTACATTCCTAAAAGCTACATTTATGAATTTCACGGTGTCTGTAAGTTAGCTGATTTGTATCCACCGCGATTTGGAGAATGTTGTCTTTTTTTTATTCCTTTATTGTATTTTTTCAGAGTGTGAGATGGTGGCAAGCACGCAATTAACAACATATAATAATGCGAGTTGTACCAGGTTTGTTGCTGTTGCACGCACTTAGTAGCGTTCTGATATTGAGTATAAAGTAACAAAACCATTTAGTGAATCTGAACATCTTCGCGTCCACACATTGAGAGCATCATTACATAAATACCATACCTATCCTGGACGTTTCTTATAGAATGTAGCGAGCATGGCAGTAATCGAACAGCGGTCACATTTATGCACCCTGGGATGGTCTGCTCCTGGTGCACATTGAAGAGGGAGTTATTTCGAGCGCGAGAATCTAGGCTGTGCGTGGTGCGCCGTCCCTTCTATGACGAACTATTCTGCTGAGATCAAGGGGTGCCCTCTTCTTGCAGAAGAGCGTACACTGTTTAGAGGGGCATGTCATCTCATTTTCGAGCTCGTTCCTAATAAATGTTTTCCCATGCCAAAAGGGACCCGGTGCCTCGACCCTGCCTGTGCGTTGCTGTTGACATGTCCATTTCGGCTGCCCCCCCATATTATTCTCTCAGGTTGTGACGCTGGGGGCCTTGGAAGAATGTCAGTGCACTGCTAGCTACAATGCCAGATATATGACCCTTAACCTGCACGTAGATCTATCAGTTGTTGGCTGCGCCATGAGACCAAGCGTGCTTATGAGAACAACCTCTTGGCCACTCTTATCTAATACAAGTTAAGAGCTGGGAAACCCCATACCGTGTGAAAAAAGCCTTTGTGACCGCCACACTCGGGTACACCGGGAGTAGCTGTCGGGTTGTTACATATGCGCGGTGCATACAATTAATCCGGAGTAACTTAACTCTTGTGGTACCCCAGGATTTATGTGATAGCACTACATCCAGATCCCTTCAGTTAAGCCCTTCCTGAGATCTGCCTTTTTAAGTGTCTCAGGCCTACCGGCTTCAGGGCTCTGACAGCCTTAACATGGCCAGTGTTCACTGTGCTTCGAGAACTGGGTGGCTAAAGGGGTCAGCGACTTGACACTCATGCATGAACGGCACTGCTCGCATTACTAAAGTATGTGTTAGAAACTGGGCTGAAGGTATGTTTCGGTCTTAACTCATATCTGCAAAACCCTGCAGCTGGACATTGGTCACTAAGTAACCTCCCTACACTCTGTACAGTCACCATCAGCCAGTATAGATACTCTAAGTGCTCCCTCATTCTACAAAGCGTGGTAAAGACTACTATGCTAATTAGGGTGAATATGGCCCAGATATGTTAGCTTTAGGGAGGCATCTGTTCCAACAGTAGTTGCCAAATGTCAATACTTTTGCTTAATCAAATTTTAATTTTCCAAGCTCCAAATAAAGCCTTGGGGACAGATTCCGCTATAAGGGTTTAACTTGTACAACCAGCTTAAATGGTGTCCCTGTCTGCAAACTTTAGCACTGTCCACTGTGGCTGAGTGGCCAGGTAATGTTTCTATAGCCATGTCAAGACCCCGTGCCACATTTATTGTTAATTTGTAAAGCGCATCTATACCTTCGGTGGCCGTGAGCTATAGAAATCTGAAAAATACATAATAATATATTCATCATCCTGGGTCCTCCTTCAGTTAACTAGTGTTGCAATATGTTAAGGCTAACCCTATATGCCATTATCCCATGTCCGAATGATCAACACAGAATCCTGAAGAATGGGTATGTTTACAAAAATGTACAACCGTCTGAGAGGGGTCATCATTTTATTTACAGACATTCTGCCCATTACCGAGAATGGTAAATGCTTCCATAACAAAATGGATGTATGCAGCCCACTCAATGCCTTGCCAATATTTCCCTCAATGGCATCCTCATCAGAGTGATGCCCTTGAAATGTAAAATATTGTAAGGTACGACCGTCCAATTGAACGCCAGCCCATCCATCTGCAGATGTGGCACCGATTCTGGTACATGGAGAGGGAAGACAACAGATTTGTTCTGATTAACCACTAGACCAAAAAAACAAAAACACAGCCAACATCTAATTTACATCCACACTTATGTCCAAGGGACCAAACTGGTTCCCACATCTTGTAATTCAAGCAGTATATCACATGTGTATGAAGAAATATGTGGATTTCTCTCTCTGACAAGCTGCATTCCTCAGAGATCACTTCATACTTCATGTAATTTGCTTTTGGCTCCATAGCTAATGCAAATTGCAATGATAATAGGCAGCACCCCTGATGAGTACCCCTCCCCCGAGTCAGGAGTCGGAAGTAATCCCACCTATTTTAACCCTTGCCATGTGAGAATTATGCAAAAGACAAATTACTGTAGGAAGATCTTCTCTGAGTCCCACACAGAGAAATACTTGAAACAAAAAATATCAACCAAGTGTATCGAAGGCCTTCAGAATATCAATGGAGGCTCTGCAGAGCCAAGCATCTCTGCGGGTTTTTATTTAGATCATGAATGAATCTGTGGATATTAGGAGAAGTACTCCCGCCAAGTACAAAGCCATTTTGGTCAGAATGAACGATGGTAGGTAGGACCATCATCAATCATATTGGCCAGGAGTTTACCTAAGAGCTCACGTAAGCCGTGCTAACAGTCAATATGACCTTGCATCTGTTGGCTTAGGGTGAAGATTGGCCAAAACTACAATGATGGCCTCCCTTGTGGTGTGAGGTAAAAGTACCCTGGTTATATCTTTCATGAACATATTATGTTGCCTTGGGGTTAAATATCCATGTGAGTGGTATACAATTCTATCAGAAAACCATCAGTTCCTAGAGTCCTGCTCCATGCTTACTACTTCATGTTTTCTTTTAGCTCTTGTAGTATCTGTAGTGTTTCAAGTGATTACTTTTTATCTGTGTATAATATTTCGAGGTCAGCTGTCCTGAAATAATCAAATAAGAATTAATAATTCAATATGTGTGGTTCAGTGTACAGCAGAGTATAATAATTAGCAGACTGTGTTGATTTCTGTCTCTGAGGTTAGCCACATTCTATCTGTCAATCTCAGCCTGGCAACTAAACTGAGGTACATCAGTTTTAGACAATCTTGCCAAAAGTCGACTGGTCTTATCCTGTTCCACATGGTGTTTGGTAATGTCTTCTCTTTAATCAAATGCCTTAAGCCTATGTAATACGTGAGCATATTCCTTAACACTCTGGTGACGACATCAAATGTGAAGAACCATACTAACTCCATAAGATGTGTTCAGTTTTAAATGCTTCCCATTCCACATGCCTATCAGCCAATAACCCTGCATTGTACTGAAGTAAGCAGTGATCGATTTTCTCAAAGTTCCTCTAAATGCTGTATCATGCAGATCTGCTGTCTGCACCCCCGCCACCCCGTAATACATGCTCGCCGTCTTCCCCAAATTAAGAGGACATCAAAAAAGAGTTATGATCCAAAATTGCTTTACTGAGGTACTTTCTTTGTGAGACATTACTTTGCAACCTAGATGAGCACAAAGACATATCCCGCCTCGTATGCGGGTCTTAGAGATATGAGTAATATAATTTGTTCCAAATTGTTGGATTAATCTCCAGATTTCTGTAAAGGTCCATCCTTCTAGCCAATTACCAGCGACAGCAGAATTCAGCAATGGTGGACTGGTCTAAGGACTCATTCACAATATATTTAAAGCCATCTGTTACATTCATGGGTAGGTGTGCCACTGAAGCAATATTTGTTGATATTTAATCAAAAACGCAACGTGCATTTTTTGTGTCACAAAGAGAGAGCATAAGTAATTGTCTACCTTCCAATAGCAGCACAAATCTAGCTTATTCATCTCTTAATTCTATTATGAAGCACAGAGGATTCACCTTGCTTATTCCAAATCAGCACTTACTGGTAAATGTGAAATATGCCATATAATAAACTTGACACCTCCATCTGTCTTCAGCTTTTCTCTTTCTGAACCAGTGAGGTGTTTCCTGCAGTACAGCAACACGTACTCTTTTAAAAAAAAAAAAGACTTTTAAAATTATAGGACATCCATATCTGATTGCTATTACCAGGTCGACCTGTAACTCCTTTGTCCTCTATTTTGCCACGTGGGATCCCTCTACCATCTGCCCTCGATATCAACTTTCATTGTATATACCACCATCCTGATCAGGCATGTGCCTAATTACTTTGCCTCAGTATGGGATATTGTTTTCACATGATGTGTATAGTTATCAGAATTGGGAGATTAACCTATAACTCCTAATAACAACTCTTCCTCAGGGCTATGGTGAAACAGGCCTAATCTAAGCCTAAACAAATCAAACCTGTGAAACCAGTTCCTGGTACCTATACAGGTCACTGACTCTAAATGAGCCTAATGTTTTACATTTAACTTCTCTTCTGCCAGACGAACTAGCCACCAATACCAATGGGAGCCAGTCTCTCTTGATACCCCATCATTGAAGCATCAAAAGAAGGGATCAAGTACTGTTCTTAAAATTTGCTATACATTCCTTTTTCCAGTTTTTACCAAGATCAAACTATTAGCCTTATCTTCAAAGCTCTTTTGTGGTCGCAAAGGCTTTGATTCACAAAATATGAGCCTTTGCGACCGGAAAATAACTTTTGGGTATGTTCAAAACCCAAGCTGCGATTCTGTAACTCGTTACTGAATTGCAAAATAGTTTTGAGACTACATACTGAATTGCAAATTGAAAGGGGTGTGTTTAGGGCATCCCTTCCAATTTGTGATTTCTTATGGTATGTATCAATGGTTTGCAACTGCAATCGTGGTCACAAATCATATATAGGTTATCAACACCTCAAAGGATGTGACAACCCACTCATTTTATTCATTCATTCACTCATAAGCTTCCCATTTGTAAAAGTTGTAAAACGCCTTTTTTAGGAGTAGCAGTAGTCTCTGGGACCACTGCTTACTCCCCCCCAAAAATGTTTTTTTTTACTTTTTGTTTTTAAACTTATCCAGTTTTCCTTTAAGGCAAAAAGGCAGCGTTAAAAAATTATTACTTTTTTTAAAAGCAATCATAGACATGATGGTCTGTTGATCTAAGCAGGCCATCATCCCTCTGATGGCAGCGATTCATAGTGGGTCACAATTTATGACCAACTTTTTTTTAAACCAATTTTTATTGAGTTTTGGTCATAATATAAATAGCATACACATCCAATCTAGAGGGACGTTCGTACAAGCCGCCCATTACAATGTATAGCTTTCCATGACAGGAGTACATGGTTCAATACAATAGAACTCAATGTCAATACAAACCACACAAAATAGCTAAGGGTACATCTAATAAAATTTGCTGCATGATGACCCTTTTTTACATATTTTTCACACCAACTAGCACGCACTTCATTTACCCTCCATCAACAACCCACTCCCCACACACCCACATGCACCATCCGGCGGTCCTCAAAAGATCTCCGACAAAGAGACCCTTCGTGGGGCCCGTAGGGAATTGCAGCGCCGGCCCTACGAGGAGCAACCGCCCGATGATGAAGCATGACACCCTTCGGGGTGTGTGAGGGCAATAGAGGACAAAGAGTGGTCTTCCAGTTTCATGAGTGGGTTTCCAATCTAGGAAATTTTCACACTCTGCTTTACTTTTATTCTTTTTTAGGGCTTGGTGACTTTTTGCACCCGCCCATAGGAACTGTGTCCTCTTGGTTTAGATATTCAACTTTTTTTTAAACCAATTTTTATTGAGTTTTGGTCATAATATAAATAGCATACACATCCAATCTAGAGGGACGTTCGTACAAGCCGCCCATTACAATGTATAGCTTTCCATGACAGGAGTACATGGTTCAATACAATAGAACTCAATGTCAATACAAACCACACAAAATAGCAGATCACAAAGACATCGTAGTATTAGTAAAGTCAGCATACTTTATGCCTTACAGTCCAGACATGGGTGAGTGCAGTGGCATCCTGTGTGAAGGACCCAGCCAGCAATCAACATACTTCCATGCGTAATTCCAGTGCTCCCCCCCTTTCCTGTTTGAGAAATGGAGATGATATGCTCCCAAACCATCAATCGTAACAGAGCAGTAGCGTTGCCAGACCAAAGCAGCGGCTTCTCAGGTGGGTTCCTAAACGGTTGTCAGTGGGTCCTAAGCGCCAATCATTATCACTCATCCAGGGGGGGCACCCTGCGTGTCCTGTAAGTCTTGTAGCATGTTTTCCCACAGGTCAACAATTGGAACCCTACAGAAGCCCCTGGCTTACTCTCTATGCAGAGCAACTGCTTCGGCCAACCCCCATTTGAGTGTTGCTGCACACCAGTGCGAGCATTGAGCATCGCCAACTCTATGAACTGGTTGGTCACTTTTTGCGCCTTCTGCCACCTAAATGTCCTCAGCAGTGCCCCCTCCAGGGTGTGGAGGTCCTCATAACCAGTCAGTGTGATAAGTATATCTGTGATTCTAGGCCACAGAGTCACAGCCTCCGGGCACAATCAAAACATATGTATCAGATCCAAGTTAGGTGCGTGGCACCTTGGACAAAGAGAGGAGGACCCAAATAATCTATGTAGGGGGCCGGAGTGAGGTATCCCCTGTGCACTATGTTAAATTGAATGTATTGGACATTGGCGTTACAAGATACTCTGCGTGGTAGTGTACGTTTTTTACCCATTCCTTGGGCATTAGGACTCGACCTATGTCTGTTTCCCAGAGATGGCAGATGGGTAATAAAGGGTCTGTTGTCCTGTGAGCCAAAGCCTTGACGAACAAGGTTACAAGTTTCCGACCAGGCCTCATGACATGAAGAGGGGTGGGTCAGTGGGTGTTGTTCCTGTTCGGTGTCCATGACTCTCCGCTAACAATGCTCCATGGGCCAGAAAATGACCCACCTGTAATTCATATTCTTCCTGCAGCTGACCAAAGGGTATCAACACCCCGTCTCTAAACAGGTCCTCCACCTAGGACAACCCTACATCTCTCCAGGCCGCTAACCTTTCCCAATCAATGCTTGTGTGGAACTGCGACATTAAGCCCAGTCTGATGGCCGTAGAGTATGGGATCATATCCGGCTTAAGCTTTAGGCTTTCCCTGTAGGACTGATAAACCACTCTCACCAAACCGTTTGTCCCACGGGGAGCCACACTCCAGGGAGCATCATCGATCCTGCTGTTTCTTGTGCTCTGTGTGTTGGCAGCACACCCACTTCATCCAACTGCCACTCAGCCATCCATTGTGCAAGCCATTGCAGCTGTGCTGCCAAATAGTAATGAGTTCAAAATTTGGCTTACCTAGGCCACCCCTTTCCACTGGCAGCTGTAGTATACGAAGAGCCACCCGTCTCCTGCCCTTATTCCAAATGAACCATCCCAGCATGGCATGTAGCTCCGTGAAGGTGGTACAAGGCATGGCCACTGGCAAATTATTAAAGAAATACAAAAGACGGAGGGAGCATTATGATTTTAGAGAGCGATATTCGTCCTTGAACTGTGAGCCGGGAGAGTGCTCCAGAAGGCCATCTATGGGCTCAGGGAGGCGATAGCCCTGGAAAAGTTCCCCTCAATGAGATCTTTCATAGTGTGGTGAATATGGATCCCCAGTTATCGGAAGGCCTGAGGCTCCTGTCTTACCACCTGATCCCCTGCCATGACCTCCTGAGGGGGGCTCTCAGAGGAGAAAACACAGGATTTTTCTCCACTGAAGGGTCTCCTGCGATCCTAATAGAGCCTCAGTTTGCAAAAAATCCCCATGTAGAGAAGCTCTCGCCCCCACTAATGCCCCTATGCAGGGACCCCTCAGCACTGCTTCCAGCGCCTCCCATTCAACCGTTCTGGTGGTGGCTGCGTCCCAATTATCTGCAAAATTATTGGGGATGTATTCCCTTGTTTCCTCATGGAACACCTGGTCCTTTAATAATGTTGGCAGCAACCTGCAGGTGGGGATGAGGAATGAGGTGCCCCCATCTAATATGTACTTGCAGAGGGTTATGGTATGAGAAGGTCTTCCCCATGTATTCAGCATCTAGCACCTGCTCTTGCAATGTGTTGTGACAATAAATGTAATCCAGTCCAACATGTTGGTCGTGTACTATGGAGTAGTAGGAGTACTCACAGGCCCCCAGATAGAGGGTCCACCAGCTGTCCTGAAGCGACCAGTGGGCAGCCCATTGTGTGCGGCATGCTGCCTCCGTCACCAGCGAGGAGGACGGTAGTGGGGGTATGAACGATCAAGACTCGGGTCTTGGACACAGTTGAATTCGCCACCCACAACCCAAGGGATATGGGCCCACCTAGTGTGGGCAAGGGACAAACGTGCCAGAAAAGTCTATTGAGCTGTATTTGGTGCATATACACTACACAATAATACAGGCTTATCAATGAGGAGCCCCTCCACTAAGTGGCAACATACAAACCATTGTGGTAACCAGAAGGGAGTACCGGATGGATGCCTCTCACCTCGAGTACAGACAAAGTACTGTGAATCATGAATGATCAAATAATGTGGTCAGCAGTCTGAGAGGTGATATCCGGGCGGGACATCGATGCAGTACTATGATGGGAGGGCCCCGGGTCCACATCTGAAGGGGTATCCTCTGTGGATTGTGTCTGTGAGGAAAGAGGTTCTGCCAGTAGCTGTGAGGCCGTGGACAGCGCCTGGGACTGCTCCTCTCACATCTGGGCTTGTTTGGGGGTGGCAGTCTTTCACTGCAGCTGGCAGTCTCTCTCACACTGCCTTCTCTTGTGTCGCATTCTCTGTTCACGGGCGGCTGTTGCCGATGCCAGCGAGTCATTTGCTTCAAATCTGTGCTGCTACACCCAGTCCCACGCATCATAAGGCTTGGTGAAGAAGTAGCTGTTATCATTAGCTGTCACTTTTAGCCTGGCCGGGAACAGTAAGGAATATCTAAGGCCCACCTGTTGGAGCTTGCGTTTCACACCCAGAAAGGAGGCCCTCTGCCGCTGTACAACCAAGGTGTAATCCGGAAAAATGTAGATACAATCATTCTCGTATTGGTGTGGGGTGGCTGTGCGGATCGACTGTAATAGGGCATCTTTGTCTCGATAGTTCAGCACACGCACCAGAACCTGGCAAGGGGGGGGCACCTGCTGGTGGGCGCTTAGCCGGAACATGAGGAATGCGCTCAAGTAGGAAATGTGGGGATAGCACCCCAGGTGGAACCACTCCGCTCAGTCAAGACTCGATGAACAGTACTGAGTCCGCCCCTTCAGCTCCCTCTGGAAACCCAACAATATGGATGTTGTTTTGTCAGGAGCGCCCTTCCGAGTCCCATGCTCTGTGTTCTAATTCCTGCACCTTGGCAGTAAGCGATTTCACTCTTGCAGGCAGTTCAGATAATTTGGGCCACAGTTCTGTCACAACAGCCTCTATGTCACCAACTCTGCTAGCAAGTTTTCTCTGATCTTCGCGAAACAGATTCATTTCCACCACCACCGCATCAACCCTGCTCCCAAGGTCCTGTCTAGTATCGGCTATGACTTCCAGGCCAAACAAGGGAAGGCCAGGGGGCGTGTCACACGCCGTCCCCAGATCAGCGCCCAAGGCAAAAAAGCAATGTGGTCCGGCAGCAACCACTCTCCGCGGAACAGCCCCCGGCCGATACCTCACCTCCAGGCAGCGTCAGTCTTGGTGGGTAGCTCCGGGGTGGGCCCTAGTCGACTCCAAGGCTGGGCTGACGCGCGAGCTACAGGGACACATACCACCAGCGTGACCCTTATGCCAGTAGGTCGCATTCCCTTGTGGGCTCCGTAGGGTCACAGGTGGCTACTTTTGGAGTGAATCAGGGCGCATCTTTAGGTGCAGCCGCTGCTGCCACTCTGCCCAGTCGTCCACTGGGCATTGGGGGCCGGGGTCACGGTAATGTTTTCTGGATCTCGGGTCAGCAATGCAGAGCCATCTCAGCTTGCGTCTAAAACCCCCCCCCCACAATTCACAACCTACTTCATACATAATAATGAGGTAGGTCAAATTGCGTATCCCTACAAATTGGAATTTTGTAAACCAGCCAGTCGTCGCTGTGGTACTGCGCAAACGCAAGTCCTAATCCCACCGCTGATCACCAATGTTAGAAATGGGATTTCTGGTTGGCTAGGGCTTGCGCCAAAGCCAGGCAGAAACCACCACTCTAGTCAGGGCTGGGGAGTTACACGCCAATGATAACCCCTGCTCACCCCCTTGGTAGCTTGGCACGAGCAGTCAGGCTTATCCCGGAAGCAATGTGTAAAGCGTTTGCGCGAACACACAGCAACAACACCCTAGGCCCACCACAAAGGAAACTCCACACAAGGTTATATATAAAAATAGCCTTTGTATTATACCAAAACACATTAGATAATATTCACACAATTTACACTTTGCCAACTGGCACTGGGCGGAATTTACAGGGAACTATTTACACAAGACAGGGCCACATGGACCACTTGTCAGAATCATCACAAATCACCAAATTGTAAATGTAGAAATGTAGAACAAATAATAAATGTAGCGTACAACCAGTAACCACTGGTAAAAGTTAAGTACACCCTACGCAATCCTAAACACCTTAGGCATATATCACGCAGGGAACCATGAACACACTAGCATAACCTATACTAGGAAAAAACCCTCTCCTACGCATAGGCACAGTTAGAAATAAAAATAGCATCAAGGCAATGCACATTAAAGGTAGAACCAATCTGAAATGTAGCGCACAACCAGTAACTACTGGTCAAAGTTAGTAATAGAACATAAGCATGCAGGCAATGCACAGGCACAAAAGTACATATGTAAAAATAATCATGTACCCTAGGAGAGGGCACAACACAAGAAAACTGTCCCCAGGCCAACTTGGCCTTTCAGGGGCTCAAATGCCCTTTGTCCACAGAGTCAGGGCTGGACTGCGCACGCCAGAAACAACAGGGCACAACATAAACGTTGCAGCTGCCCACTAAGTGCTGGGCAGCTGGGAAAATGAGCCTGGGCACCACTGTGCCTTTAAATCAAATAGGCAGCGCGTATGGGGCCACCTAGGCTCGGGGAATGACTATGCCCCCAAACGTTGTAGCCTTTCAGGGCTCTTGAATAATACTGCCCACTTCGTTGGAGCCTGTCATGGCTCTTGAATAATACTGCCCCCTTCGTTGGAGCCTGTCTGGGCTCTAGAACCAATATGCACCCAAGAACGCTGGCACAGGTCGGTGGGGGCTCCACTCGGGGGCTCTGTGAACAAAAATCACTCCCCAACGGTGGAGCGGCTCGCCCTCCTGCGAGTCCGCTCACCAGCTGTGCCCCCAAAGAAGTAGGTACTGTTAGGAGGAGGACGGGCCCCGGGACTGTGTCCCAACACCCCCCCCAACCCCTTCTCAAGCGCGTTCCACTCACCGGGACTCCTTCCGCGGTGCTCTCCTCGAACACTGGGGCTCCGCCTGCACTTTAGCCCTTCTCTGCTCCTCCGCTGCACAAAGGGGCTCTCCTCCCTCTCGGGAGCCCCGGGGGGAGACACCGGCCTCTTCCTCTCGTGCAGTTCTCCTCCCGGACCCAGGAGTGCAGGGGGCGGGAATGGAGCCCGCGAGGCTCCCGGACGGCTTCCTGCTTCCGTTGCGAGGCCCCGCACCCAGTCAGGCGGCTTGGGGGCTGCGGCGGTGAGTTTGCCGTGGCAAGAAATACGGGGTAGGCTCCCGTTTTTAGATAAAACAAATGCGGGGTGGGCACCCGCCAATGAGCACCGTGATGCGGGGTGGGCACCCGCTTTAGGATAAGCGAATCTGTATGGCAGCAATAACGCGGGGTAGGCTCCCGCAGATATAATCCTCCTCAATGCCGCAATGCGAGGTGGGCACCCGCGATCGAGGCAGCCAAAGCGGGTGAATCCCTACGCCGGGGATTCCCTTACCAAAAACGATTGCAGCTTCGTGCGGCAGTGGGAAACCAGGAGCGCATCTCCTTTTGGGCCACCAAATAGAGCGCTCAACAGGCAATAATTGTATGTCGCTCCCCAGGCTCTAAGTACCAAGTCCATAGGATGGACACGTGGAGAGCTTCTCCCAATGCAAGGCAAAGTTCAGGGAAAGTCTTTAGGAAGGCAGGGGGGCAAGGGCTGGGCCCAGGGACCAGCTCACAGGGCCCTCCAGGCAGGGAGGCAGTCCCCAGTGGCGGTCCTCCTGGCACCCAGCAGCAGCAGCAGGCCCCCCCTCAAATTAGGAGCAAGAGAGAACATTTTACTTGGGGTCACAGCCCCTTTTTATACACAGGTTTCCTTTGTTTCTAGGTGCAGGGAAGGGGCGAACCAGATGCAACTGGTTCCTGGGCACTTTGTTTTGCTCAGCCCCTCTCCCTATTCACAGAACAGACCAGGGTCATCAGTTGCACCACAGGGGGCGGAGACAGCATTGTGTGGGGAAAGCCCAGCCCTATTCAGGTCCCAGGTGTACTCCTCCCACTCATCAACATGCAGATCTCTCCACTCACCATTGGGGCAGACCCATCCTGACTCCTGGAGCCAGGCACACCAGCCAATCACACGCCAGACAGTCACTTCACAGTTATGCCAGCGTCTAGAAGTGGCACTTCTATACTAGACACTGGTTGCACCACTCAAAGGTGAGTGGTGTCCCTCTTATAGCACAGCTGAATTGTTGCGACGAATCGCAGTTAATCAAAAAGTTCCACAAAGGTAATCTTGAAGTTTTATTATACTCAAATATCCATTATCGTCATGGGTATTCAAACAATATTGTTGTTTAAACAATTCCAAAAGTTGTATTTAAGGAAACCAAAAGAATCCCCGATGCATTTCGGGTGGGAAACCCTTCGTCAGGAGGAGTCCTAAAGAATGCAAAGATAGGTGTGAGTATCACAACCCCGTAAATAATGTGAATATTAGGCAAATAAACTGAAAACCCAATAGTTGAAGGTTTTGTAATAGAAAACAAAATGGTGATAAGCGGTCCTGATATGGTCTGTTAGCCACAAAGAAACTAACCGTAATGGGTGAAAAACAAAATAATTGAAAGTGAAAGAAGATCCGATACCAAGTTGAATGACCTGATTAAAAAATGGTCCGTTTAAGATAGTTTGTGAACGATAGGGACCGACCCCATATATACCACTAAATGTACAAATTAACCAACAGTGAGAGTCGCAAAGGAAATAACGTGAGTATAACTTTCCATTGCGACAAGATAGAGAAATAAAGTTTAGGCTCTGTGAACTCAGAATTCGTAAATATGGTTTTTAAATTGTGTGTTTGAAAATGCCACTTTTAGAAAGTAAGCATTTTCTTGTCTAACCATTAAGTGTGCCTCTGCCTGTTTGTGTATTGAATGCCTAGTTTTGGAGTGACAGGGGCTTGGGATGTGCATTTACTGTAGACAGCCACTGGGGGGTTGAGGTGTGCCTGGCCCTTCCTGGATGACTCTGAGCTCAGCTGAACAGACCTTGGCTGCATTTAGTGTAGTGGGAGGAGATTTATTTTCACAGAATAGGGCCTGTCTCCCTTGCACAATGCTGTCTCCACCCCTGTGGTCATACTGCACCAGTGAGGACAGAACTGGTTTGAACTGGGCTCAGAGACCATACACAAAGAGAACAAAGACAAAACGGGGCATAAGTAGTAGACATTAAACCCCAGAAATTTAGATTACTTCTGGACTCAAGAGGAACCTTTGCAAAGGAGAAGAGCTGAAGAGCTGTGAGTAGAAGTACTGCCCCTTTGCTATGTGCTGTGTGGGGTTGGCCTGCAGTTGCTGTTTCTGCCAAGGAAAGGACAAAGACTGAAACTTTGCTGTGAACCTACTTGAAGAAGGCTCTCCAAGGGCCTGTGTGTGGTGGCCTCCTGTTGTGGGAAACTCAGGGACATCAAAGTTTCCAGGTACTCTTGCCTAAAGACCACTCTGTGTGTTTGGCCTCACAGGTCTCCTGTGTGCTTTACCTCCGCAGAGCCCTGTGTGTTTAGGTCTGCAAGGGCTCTGTAGTCATCCCTTTTTTCCAAGGACAGCATGCCTTGCTCCCTCCGCACTGTGAATACCCTAGCCAACCAGACACCCCATTTCTAACAGGCCTCCTTCATGTGGGGTGATTTACAGCATGCCTGAAGTTAAGCCTTCCTTAAATATTGGAGCAAAAGATTAAGGTCACTCATGACCTAATAGTTAGGGCCTTGAACTCTCACTCTGAAGATTAAGAGTTTGAATCCTGGTGTCTCAATTCCACTCCGCCTGACTCTAAGATAGCAAAGGTTAGTGCAAGATGGCTGATTGGATGGGTTGCTTGCCAACCATGTGAAGTGGGAAGTTGAGCATTTTACTCTTAGTACTGCCTCACAGTTGCTTTTTTAGCTGCTATTCCTGGGAATACTATGGAGAGAAAGCAGGCACAAAAAAGAAAGCACACAGTGAAGGACTCCTCTGACAAAGAGTCCTCTTATCATGCTCCTCCAGCCAGTGCTACTCCTTCAGCATGAGATTAAGAAAGCAGTGGAGGTAGCTTTTAAAGGAAGAGAGGGCCCTTCTGCAGAACAAAAGATACCCCCCACTCAGGCTCCAGACACTGATGTTTCTGATGAGGAAGTGGATCAGATGGGCAGGTATGTAAAGGTCTTAGACCTTGCAAAAGTAATTAAGCACATTATATCCAATTTATTTTACCTTAAATTTTCAGCAGGGGTGATGATGAGGATTTTGTTTGCGGAATACACACACAAAGATCGACATTCTTTTCCTATTCACGAAGGTTTAGCAACGTTTTGTGCAGGTAGAGGGAAAATGCGGAGAAATCTTCATTTCCCTGGTTCCTGGTGAGGAGATAAATTCTGGAAGGTTTTAGGGACGAATTTATGTTTTCGATCAAGGGGGACTTCATGGAAGGCGGCTTGTCATCAGGAGACACTATTATCTCTGAGGATACGTTTCCATCTGATGTGTCGGATATTAAGGTAGACGGGAAATCAAATGGCCATACACAACTTCTAACTTCACTTTTATTATTGGGTCTTGCACCACTTATACTGGTCAATCTCTACCGCATAACTTTGAGGCCCAGGCGGAAGACTTTTAGCAAGGGGAAGATTGTACCTCCAGACTTTCAGTGATGGAACAGTAAGTCAGTTTCTTTCAGATGTTTCCTCTGAAGGACTGTGTGCTGCTGGTGCTACTTCTAGGTCGACCGTTGCCTCAAAGACACCAAAAAAATTGAGACTTGACAACTCTCAGAAATTCTTGCTGATGCACCTTCCTTTTAACGGCTCAAGCTGTTGGGCCACAACTGGAGGGCCTAGCCAAGAAGTCGGCAGAGGACAGTAGACTTCTTGCCTCTATTTATCCTCCACAGGTAAGGCTTTGGTTGAGCTTTTACGGCTTCCGTAGGACCCAATCAGTCCTTTCATGGCAGGGGTCATAGCTGGGGTAGCTGCTCTTCAGACAAACCTCCAATCCAGCCTGATGTCAACACCACCACCCATTCCTCACAGAAATCAAGACTATCATGAGAAAGTTGGAGGGAGACTTTTTCACATCTCAGAGGTCTGGAAATCAACAGTTAAGGATTCCATGGTTCTTCAGATTGTTACCCTGGGATATAGGATTGGTATCCCCATTATCGCAAAGCTTTGTCTAAAGGGGTGCTGGATCTCCTTGCAAAAGTTGCAATGAGGCCTGTCCCAGAAGGAGAGGAAGGTCAGGGCTGCTATCCTCCTAATTTTTGGTCCTAAATTTTTCAAGGGGCTTTTGTCCTGTCCTAGACCTGAAAACGTTACTGCATTTGCCCCTTATCAAAGATTTAACATGGTGATTGTTCCGTCTGTTGTTCCTCTGATTCTTCTGGATATGTTTCTTGCCTCCCTGTACTTATTGAACACCTATCTACAGATTTGTATTCATGCACACTCCCAAGCATCATTTTGGTGTCTTCAGCCACAAGGATATTTGGAAAGACCTTGCTACCTCTGGTTGGTTATTTACATGCTCTGGGTTTCTTTTTCCATACTTGGATGATTAGTTCATTTGGGCCTCTTCCTTTTCCCACACTGCGGCGGCAGTCAATCAAGTACACAGAACACTAAAAGATCATGGATTTCTACTGAACAAAGAAAAGTCTCATATCTGCTGACCCAAAGTCTTTAATTCACAGAAATCCTACTCTGTACAGATCTTGGGGCAGTATTTCTTCCTCCTCTGTGGCAGCAGAAACTGATGGCCTGACTGCATTCCTTTCCCAAGCAGCAATTGGTGATGGTGAGAATATGGTTGACTGTTAAGAAGGGTATGGCAAGAGCTCTTAATCTCGTCCCTTGGGCCCATCTTCATTTGTATTCGCTAATTAACCATCTTCTGGCACACTGGGACCCATTTCTCCAGAAACTACAAGGTTCAGGTCCCGGAGGATCAAACCAATTAACAGAATCTACAGTAGTGGCTGAATCCAGACAACTTATTCAAAGGGATGTCTTATGTCATCCTTCTCCTCCTCTCCTTATTTTAACTACAGATACCTGCGGCTGGGAACCTATGCTAGGTAATCTCTCAAATCATGGAGTATGGTTGAAGCAAGAGGCCATTGCTTCCTCTACTAGAGGGAACCAGCTGCAGTGATGAAAGCCCTCATGGCGTTTGCTCCTCACTTATGGAATCTGGCAGTACGGGAGGGAAGAGCCAATCAAGTGACCAGGGTACATGTCAAACACCTGGGAGGCTCTAGAGTCTCATCGTTAGCGCTGCTGGTGGAGAAACTGGAAAGTAAGCAGCAGGACATTTCCTCTCTTTGTCAGCAGTGTATCTTCTGTGATTCAAGAATGGGCTTGCAGACAATCTGTCTAGTATTTCTCTCCTTGACTGAGATGTCTCTTTCTCTCCAGAGAATTCAGCCTGTTCAGGACCAGCTTCGGTGTTCCGCTCCTTTCTTCCATCTCCAGCATGAGCATTAGGTGCCATGAGCATCGTCTGGCCTGAGGAAGTTCTTTAAGCCTTCCTGCCATTTGTTATGCTTGTCAGGGTCCTTTGAAATATTATATTAGAGCAAACAAAGGGGATCCTGATAGCCCCAGGGTGGTCTCGTCAGTCGTCCTAACCTCATCTTCTCCAGTTTGATGGAGCTCCCTGCTCGGGTCTTTCCAAACTCCCCTTCTCCTTTGAGGTTTCCCCCACTATCAGTGAGAGACAGTGAAAGCCAATTTGAAATTGAAAGGCAGAGGCTAATGGCACTGAACTGCTCTGCCAATATTGTGGTTTCCATTCAGAAACCAAGAAGAGAAAGCACAATAAATGTCTATGAAAGACACTGGAGGAACATTAATACCTGGTGTATTTCAAGGAACGTATGTACTTCTGAATGTAATGGAAACTTGGCGCTGGAATTCATAAGCAATAGTTTTTTAATTGGGTTTGCTATCCCTTACTATCCGTAACAAATGATCAGCTATTAGAGCCATCAGTGGTGTCAATCTGCCATCCTATAAATGCTTTTTAAGGGTTTTTCTTGGAGAAAAGCAGTAGTTTGTGCCCCTGTTTCCATATTGGAGCTTCCCCTGAGCTTTAATTTTTTTAAGGAAAATCACCGGAGTCAGTCCCTTTGAATTTGCTGACTTACAAGTTTTTGTAGGTCAAGTCTAGCGGCAGTTCGCATGCGCTGCTCGCTCTGAGAGGCTGCTGTAGTAGAGTATGGGAGAGAAGCCGCGCCCACTCTCGTCCCATATTTTTCATTGGCTTGTGTAATTGTCTTTCGTAAATGCTGTCTTTGGATTTGTTAATAGGCTTATTAGTCTATCCTTAGTATGGTCGTGTCTTCATTTGTACCCTCCCATGGCGACTGGCCCTTTTACTTCAGTTGTTACACTGGACCAGTTACTTAGTCTATAAGCACTATTTACTTTATTGAGTTTCTCTTACTGCAGGCCGGATGTGCGCTGCTTCAGCTGAAACTGCTGGTGTTTTTTTAAGTAGCATGGCCGCCCCTGTAACACAGGCGCCTGTTTTCAGTCACTTTAACCCGGCATTATCTCGTGTCTGTTTCAAGCCACCAAGTAAAATGGATTCAGAAATGATTAGCGAATTAAGTCATGTGAATTTCAGGTAGCACATAATCCTGTGCTAAAGGGCTAAAGCTGACAACAGCACATCTGTGTTACATGTCATCTGTACTATATAGCCACCTGACGGGTTGTTTTCAAAAGTCTGTTTTATAAACATCAACACCACCACCACCACCAATACCACCTCCACCAATAACAACACCACCAATACCACCATCACTGTCAATACCACCACCACCACCAATACAACCACCACCAATTCCACACCCAATACCAGCACCAATACCATCAATACCACCACCACCAATACCACCAATATTACCACCACCAACAATACCACCACAAATACCACCGACACCACTACCAATACCACCGACACCACCACCACCTATACCACCAACACCACCACCACCAATACCACCACAACCACCCCTACCACAACCACCAATACAACTACCACCAATACCACCACCAACGATACCACCACCATCAATACCACCACTTCCACCACGATCAATACCACCACCGCCACCAATACCACCACCATCATCAACACCACAAATGCTACCACCAATACCACCACCACCACCAATACCACCTTCAGTACCACCACCACCACCACACCAATACCACTGCCAATACCAATATCACCACCACCAAAACCACCACTAATACCACCACCACTAATACCACCCCAAATACCACCACCACCAATACCACCACCAATACCACCACTAATACCACCACCACCAATATCACCACCAATGCCACCAACACCACCGAATACCACCAACACCATCAATGCCACCACCACCACCTATACCACTACCTCTACTACCACAACATCCCACCACCACCACCAGTACCACCACCAATACCATGACCAACACCACCAATACCACTACCACCACCACCAATACCACCACCAATACCATCACCAATATCAGCACAAATGCTACCACCACCAACACCACCAATACAACCACCACCAATAACACCACCACCAACGCTACTATCACCACTTCCATCACCGCCACCAATACCACCACTACCACTACCACCAATACCACCACCACCAATAGTACCACCACCATCAGTACCACCACCTCCAATACCACCAACACCACCAATGCTGCCACCAATACCACTGCCACCACCACCAATACTACCTATTCCACCACCACCAATACCAACACCAATACCACCACCAGTACTACCACCACCAATACCACCGCCACCAATACCACCACCACCACCAATAATAATACCACCACCACCACCAATACCACCACCATCAATACTACCACTAATACCACACCACCACCAATACCACCAACACCACTATGAATACCACTACCACCACCAATACCACAACCAATACCACCAGCAATACCACCACCAATACCACCACCTCCCACACCAATACCACCACCAATACCAATACCACCATCACCAATATCACCACATCAAATACCACCAGCAATACCACCACAACCAATACCACCAACACCACCAATACCACCACCAATACCACCACCTCCCACACCAATACCACCACCACCAATACCACCATAACCAATATCACCACAACCAATACCACCACCACCAATACCACCACAAATACCACCACCAATACCACCACCACCAATACCACCACTAATACCACCACCACCAATATCACCACCAATGCCACCTACACCACCAATACCATCAATACCAACACCACCTATACCACTAACTCTACTACCACAACATCCCACCACCGCCACCAATACCAGCACCACCAATATCACCAATGCCACCACCAACACCACATATGCCACCACCAATACCACTATCAACACCACCAATACCACCACTAATACCACCACCAATACCACCAATATCACCAACAGTATCACCAATACCACCACCAATACCACCACCACCAATACCACCACCACCAGTACCAATACCACCGCCAATACCACCACACCACCAATATCAGCAATACCACCACTAATATCAATACCACCAATACTATCACCAATACCACCACCACTAATACCACAAATACCACCACCACTAATACCCCACCACCAATACCAGCACCAATACCACCAAGACCACCAATACCACCACCACCAATACCAATATTACCACCACTACCACCACAAGCAATACCAGTACCACCACCACCAATACCAATACCACCACCAATACCATGACCAACACCACCAATACCACTGCCACCACCAATACAACCACCACCAATACCAACACTAATACCATCAATACCATCACCAATATCACCACAAATGCTACCACCACCAATACCACCACCAACACCACCAATAACACCAACGCCACTACCACCACTACCATCACCACCACCAATACCACCAATACCACTACCACCAATACCACCACCACCATACCACCACCATCATTAGTACCACCACTATAAGTATCACCACCTCCAATACCATCACCAATATCACCACCACCAACACCACCAATGCTGCCACCAATACCACTGCCACCACCACCAATACCACCACCACCACCAATACCACTACTACAAATACCACCACCACCAGTACCATCACCACCAATACCATCACCAGTACTACCACCACCAATACCACCAGTACCAATACCACCACCAATACCACCACACCACCAATACAAACAATACCACCACTAATACCAATACCACCACCAATACCACCAAATACTATCACCAATACCACCACCACTAATACCATGAATACCACCACCATTAATGCCCCACCACCAGCACCAGCACTAATACCACCAAGACCACCAATACCACCACCACCAATACCAATATTACACCACTACCACCACCACCACCACCAAAACCAGTACCACCAACACCAATACCAACATCACCAACAATACCACCAGTACCAATACCACTAATGCCACCACCACCAATACCACCACCATCAATACCACCACTTCCACCACCACCAATATCACCACCATCAATACCACCACCAATACCACTACCACCATCAACACCACCAATGCCAACACCAATACCACTACCACCACCAATAACACCACCACCAATACCACTACTACCAATACCACCACCACCAATACCACCAACACCACCACCACCACCAATACCACAACCTCCAATACCAATAGCACCACCAATACCAATACTACCACCACCAATACCACCACCACTATTTATCACTACTGCACTATTTATCACTACTTTGAAGACATCACAGGCCAGTTTCTTCCTCTGATATTTACAATATAACAAGTGGTCGAGAAGTCCCTTTATTGCAATGCAATAGGTCTCACATTTGCAAGAGTTTAAGCTATTAGTATTGTAAATGACAATACCTTTATTTATGTTTCAAAACCCAAAACATAAATAAAAGGCATTGTCATTTACGATGCCAATAGCTCAAACTCGCGTGAATGCGAAACCTATTGCATTGCAAATGCTTGTTTTCTTAGTGGCTATCCCCTCCAGGCGGAGGTTGGGAGAGATTTCTATCCCATGAATCTTTCATGAATTTTTTTAAAGGACAAGAGGATTCCGAAGCCGGGCGCACCTCATGTGCCTAAAGTGGTGCCCTCTTTTCATTTGTCCCAAGCTTTGGTTCTTTCTGCTTTTTTTATCTCTCTCTCCATCCTCGAGTAAGAGATTTTGTGGCACACACTTAAATACATGTGGTTTTTTATATTGACCTAAATATTACTTTTGCTTTCAGACAATTGGATGCTCTGCTTGATATGGTTGATCTTTGGTAAAGGATATAAGTATATACCTCCTCATTCAGTAGATGGGTAAATACCACAACCTACCCTTACCTTTGTGAGAGTAGGTGTTCCTCTACCTGCCTCAGTGCAAAACAGACCCACAAAGGGCATTTTTCCGCGACGTGGACTGCTTCAATGGTGCTTTTCTGAGGGATATTTGTGCAGCTGCAACTCGAGCTTCTCCTAAAACCTTCTTTCCCATTGTAGACTCCGAATGGAGGAAGTCTTCTCATCTTTAAGAGAAGCGGTGTTATCTAGAGTCACATCATTTCTTGCTGTATCCTAAGAAATAGGCCTGGGCGTGTTGCATTCAATTATCTTTGCATGCCTTTCTTCGGACCAAAGTAATTTTATTTAGTTTGGGTATATGCTCACATGGTGAAAGACTGGGAAGAGGGAGACTTAGGAGGAGACAATGCTCGGGTTAATTTCCTGTCAGCTTCATTTCTCAGAGTCATGTGTCTTCCTCGTCACTGCCTTGCTTAGGTTGGTTTGGGGTGAAGTTGCTTTATTATTTGTTGTTAAATCTTTGGAATTTCAGGAAATGCAATGATTTAACTTTTGGGGCAATATATTATTGGAACAGGGTGGAAACAAACTGCACTTCATGCAGCAGGGTAACGGTAAACTGGACACAGAAATATGACAAGCAGTGGCAAAGCCAAATGGTATGACTTTTTTTTTACAACTGCTAGCACAAACACATGCAATGTCGCCTACACAGATACTCAAAAATGTTGTGGTGCTGGTAATAGTTCGTGGTTGTGCTACGGTTGGTAGTCATTGTGGCGGTGATGAGGTAGTGGTAGTCGTTATATTCATCCCAGTGGTGGTGATGTTAGTAGTGGAGGGGATGGTAGTTGTAGTAGTAGTGGTGATGGCGATGTAGAAGTGGACACTGGAGGTGATAGTGGTAGTAATAGTATTAGTGATGATGGATAGTAGGGATAATACTGTGACGATAATATTAGTGATGGTGGTGATAGTGCTGGTGGTAGTAGTGGTGATAGAGGTGGTTGCAGTGGTGGATGTAATGGGGGTATTGGCAGCGGTGATTGTTGTAGTTTTGTTTTCTGTTAATGATGATAGCGATAATTGCGCTAATGTTTGTGATAATGGTTTAGGTAGTGGTAATGGTGATGTCAGTAGTGGTGGTAAAGCATGTAGGTGTTTACTTGATAGATGGGTGTAAATGTGTGCTTCCTAGGTGGGGGAAACCATGTACAATATATTCGGTCACCAGGGTATTCCATTTGCTGGACTTTGGAATGCAGCTTGAAACAGCAAGTATATATTCCATTCCTAATAGTGAATTGAATTCAAAGCTCCAGTCACAAAAAAACAGCAATGTTAGTAAGTAGACTATTAAAGCATGGCTGTTGCGAAAGGATGGCATCACTATACAAGACATTCATTAAAATGTTGTCTTGATGTTGCATCTTTCAGGAGAAGGGACTTGGCAATTTCCTTGCTGACCAGAAATGTGTTCAATTATTACCCGACTCTCTTTGCCTGGAGACAGTTATGCAGAATGTAGATTTGAGCATTAAAAATGCAGCTAACCACACAAAGAAATGAATGAACCCTTTTATTATTATTAAATACTTTATTTCTGCCAAAGCCATTAAAAGTTTCATAATAGTACGGACATTCACAATGCAATCTAAAATGCATCAAGCAGTATATCTAAATATTCTCAGTAAAATGATCCTCAATCATTGAATAAAACAATGTAAACCGGTCGCTAGACATTCCAAAACATCCACCCCAATGACTTCACTTTTTAAAATTGACTAAAAACTTCATATTACAGGTTGTTTCACTCAATTTGAAGTACTTTCCCAATTAAGGGTACATTGATCGTTACAACATCACAGCTTTAGGCCCATTTTGCTCCTTATTAGTCCCACTACAAACAGATATCGGGATAGGGCAAATATTACATGCGGTGCAGTGCTAATTGTAAGCACCCTCAATGCCTCTTGGTGCTCCTTAAATCCCAGTGAGTTGCACAATGGTCGAATCCATTTCCTTCTTGCCCTGCCATATGCCGGGCAGAAGAATAGGATATGTGCTGTATTTTCCGTGGATCCTAAAGTGCGTGTAGTGCATTATGTGCAGGAACATTCTCCCTTTCCCCCCTAATTTGGTGTATGGCTCTTAGTCTGTAAGGTATTATACCTTAACTTTAGATACAGACTTCTTGCTAAGTATAGTTGTACATTATCAAGAAATTCTTCAAAACTCAGGTTTGGTTTAATAATAAGGAATTGACATGTTAACCTTCCTGATCTTGGGTCGCAATGAAGTGCACTCAGAATATGTAGCCAATAGGTTCTCTTTAGTATGTCTTTGTAACTAGATGTTAGGCTATGCGGCTCTGTCCAGTATGAACTGAGGCCTCACTCTATGAGCCATTTCTTTACAAATCTTAACCAAGGGAAGGTGAGACATATGTTGATAGCCAACAGTTCTCTTGCACCTTCTCTATATGCCTCTAGTTCTGGTGTCATCCACAGGCATATCCAATAAAGCAGTGGTCATAATGTTGCAATTTGCCCTATGTGTCTCATGTTTAGATCATGGAACATTGGAATAAGTGGTGTAGATGAAGGAAGCCCAATTAGCCTCCTCGCAAACTTGTTTTCCCCAGTTGTTAATTGTTTATTGTCACCAATGCCCCATAGCTCTGATCCATACAATGCTGCCGCCTGGACCATACCTTTATGTAGCTCAGGGCTGGTGTCACGGGTTTGCTTGAGGACAGGCTGTACTTCTTAAGGACAGCCCCTGCCCCCTGGGCTAGCCGTAATGTTAAATGATTTATCTGCTGCTTCCATGCTAGTTTAGAATCAAGTAGTATACCCAAATAAGTAAAATAAGGGGCGTGTTCTATTTTCCGGTTGTTCAACTTAAACTTATTTCTAAAACCCTTGTGTGAATTTATGGCCATGTACTTAGTTTTCCTAGTGTTTATTTCGAGGCCTTTTACATGGTAGTATCTATTAAAATCATCCATCAAATTTTGTAAGCCTTGTGGAGTCTGCGAGATTAGGATAGTATCATCTGCGAACAGCAGCGCCGGTACCAGGTTTCCGTTCAACTTAGGGGGTCATTTACAGTTTTTTGCAGGTGGTTTACCACGTCATTGATATAGAGCGAGAATAGGGTGGGAGAGAGTACACATCCCTGTCTCACTCCTCTATCTATTGGGATTGGGTTAGTTAGTTTCCCATTCACGCCCCCGCAGACTCTTGCATAATTATCATTGTGCAACCTTTTTATCTGTGTTAATGAACCCTTCTTCTAAGGGAAGATGTTGGATATTGAGCTTCCAGTGCTCTCTGTGCTTCTCTATGTCCCAAGAGCAATAGAGATACACAGAGAACAAATAAGTGACAAAAGGACAAATAAACTAGGTTTCAAGCATTGCCACCACAGAGGTACCAAACAGATTGTGTGCCTACTGGTCTTGTTGTTTAGAGTCTCTGAGCACATAAAGTCAGTGTGTCTATCAGGATCCAGGAGAAAGGAGCTGTGTCCACCAAAGGAGAATCAATTGTTATTAGCAGAGAGAATTTGAAGTGAGAACCTGACCGTAAGTGCTAATGAGGGGTTGCTGCTTTTTCATCAGAGGGTACTTCAAACACGGACATAGATTATTTAGATCAAAAATATAATAAAAGCACAACTCCTTTTGAAAATAAGCCTAAAAAACCCTACAATGCGGGGCTTGGAAATATTTGTCTCAAACGCTGGAGAAACCAAAGGAAAACTCCTATACTCAATAAACAATCTGGGCAGATGTCCATGTGTTTATTAGCATTTGAACGTGTTGCCAGTATATCTATCCAGGTCCAGGGGAAACGTGCTATGTTGCCACTGAAGAAGTATTAATTGCTATAGGAGGTGAGAGTGTGATTGAAAGTGCAAGCAAGGGATGGTGACCAAGGGTAAATCATTCTTTTTAAGAGCTGTTTACTAGGGCTAATCCACTAGCGCTGTGGTACTTTTAGTACGGCCCGCAGGCCGCCAGAGCCCGGCAGGCCTTCCTTGGTGGCCTGTGGACCTTGCAGGAAATGTAAACCCAATATCACCAGTGACAGAAGAGAGTGAAGAGAGTGGGGAGAGAGAGTTGAGAGAGAGAGAGAGAGAGTTGGGAAACAGAGTTGAGAGAGCGAGAGAGAGAGTGAAGAGAGAGAGAGAGAGAGTGGAGAGAGAGATTGAGTGACTGACTGAGTGACTGACTGACTGAGAGACTGACTGACTAAGAGAGAGACTGACAGAGACAGACTGACTGACTGAGAGAGAGACTGACTAAGAGAGAGAGACTGACAGGGAGAGAGAGAGAGATTGACTGAGAGAGAGAGAGAGAGACTGACTGACAGAGACTGACTGACAGAGAGAGAGACTGAATGACTATGGGAGAGAGAGACTTAGAGAGAGACTGACTGTCAGACAGAGAGAGACTGACTGACTTGACTGACTCAGAGAGAGAGACTGACTGACAGAGAGAGACACTGACTGGGAGAGAGAGAGACTGACTAAGAGAGAGAGAGAGAGACTTACCGACTGAGAGGGACTGACTGAGAGAGAGGCAGACTGACAGAGAGCAATACTGACTGAGAGAGACTGACTGACTGAGAGACTGGCTGACAGAGAGAGATAGAGAGAGACTGACTGAGAGGGACTGACAGAGAGAGAGAGAGAGAGAGAGAGAGAGACTAAGAGAGAGAAAGAGACTGACTGAGAGAGACTGACAGAGAGTGAGAGAGAGAGAGAGAGATACTGAGAGAAACTGACTGAGAGACAGAGACAGGCTGACTGACTGGCAGACAGAGAGAGAGAGGGAGACTGACTGAGGGAGAGAGAGACACTGACAGTGAGACTGACTGATAGACTGAGAGAGAGAGAGACTGAATGACAGAGAGAGAGACTGCGAGAGAGAGAGACTGACTGACTGAGACAGAGAGAGACTGACAGAGAGAGAGACTGACTGACTGAGAGAGAGACTGACAGAGAGAGAGAGAGAGAAAGAGAGAGAGAGAGAGAGAGAGAAAGGAAGAGAGACATCAGTACTTGGTGCTAGAGGGAGGAAACAACAAAAGATTACTGTAGGGGAGAAGAAGACAGGGAAAGAGCATGAGCTAGAAAAGGGCAAAGCTAAATAAAGAGAGAAATATAGGGATAAGACCATAACATGCAATTCCCTGGAGTGGTAAACACAAATGGTAAATAAATAAAAGAAAAGTTGTTAGCTGATATCAGCATTTCAAGGAAAAATTCATTCAATCAGGGTAAAGCCAAATTCCTCTAGGAGTAGGACCAGCACAAGAATAGAGAGAAAATAATTAAAATCAGAATCTGGTAATGGAATGAAATGGACAAAAAGCCTTGCAATCATGAGCAGGGGGCTGAACCAAAGCCCACTCTATGTAATATTGTATGCAAAGCTGCGAAAGATGTCTGAAGCCGTCCATAGCGAGCCTGCAAAAATGATCAGAACAGTCAGCTACACTGATAGTGCCTATGGGTAGTAGAACCAGGGTGTGTGATGGTAGTACTCTAGCCCTGCCCCCCCCCCCCCACTGACCCCTCCCACTGACCGGTGCAGCCCTCGGCCACAAAGCACACTGTACTTTTGGCCCCAATAGAAAGTTTGTGAGTACCCATGCACTAGCGGAAGGTAGGATGCACATTATCCAGGTATACAAGCACAACTCCCCTTAAAGTAAATCCAGATAAAGACTAGCTATCAATCATGAATGAAGACTTCGAATGAAAAATGACGCTCAGATTAACTCCTGATTCATTTTGTAGTTTTATTATCTGAGATAACTTAGGAGTGCGTTATAACCAATCCAATCCAAAATTCTTTATTTCGGCCATATAGGCCATAAAAGATACAGAAATAAAACCGTTAACATTGCATACAAGTAAATATATAGTCACGCCTGAAAACCATTGGGTTGCAAATTTAGAACTAAAGGAAATAGTGTCCATATTTACAATTAGAAGAATAATGATCACAAAATTTTTCCAGATTTGCATTCACTGAGCATTAATTTACACCTTTTCGTCCACATGGCTGTCAAGAACTTGCTTACTGCAAACACAATAGAATTTGAAGTACTAGTCTTTAAAATTCTAAACGATTGTAAACAGTTTTTAAAACCTAAATTTCTACATAACGGAACCAGCCAGTGCTTCCTATGTTTGCTATAGGCGGGACAGAAGAAGAGCACATGCATTTCATCTTCCGTACTACAACTGCATCCTGGACAGGTCTTGTCTGCTAAAGCTGTCCATTTACTTGTAAACACTTTAAAAGGGAGAGTACCATATCTCCATTGAATGAAAAGCTTTCTTGCTAAAATTGGAAAAACAATATCCATAAAATCCTCAAATTTATAAGAACTTTTGGAAACCAGGAATGATTCAGTAAGGGTGCCAATATTAGAGGCGCATAGTGCCGAATTCAAGCTCTTCTCTTTGTAGAGCCCTGCCAGGGTCCTACGCGATAGCTCGAGGCATCCCCTCTCCGGGTCGCTCCACATGTCAAACAAGCCCAAGCGTTGAAATTCGCGTTTGACAAAAGCCAACCAAGGTATTTTATCTGCGTTGCAGAGACTCAATACCTGCTTCAGCTCCTGTCTATAGTGTGACAATTCCGCAGTGTGCCAGAACCTAAGTGATTTCAGTGCTAATTCATCTTCTATAGGTAGGAGTCCCAGATCTAATCTTAAAGGGAAAAGTGGGGTGCTTTGTGGGAGTGACAGCAGCCGTCTAACAAAATTGGATTTCAATTTGGAGATTTCAAGACTAGCAGAATGTCCCCACAGCTCTCCACCATAGAGTGCTGCAGTCCTGGCTTGAGTTTTGTAAATCTTCATGGCTGGACTTACGGGCTTAAATGTAGATGAATTTGAAGCCTTCAAAATGCCACCCACCAGTTGAGACAGCTTTAAACGGGATTTTGCTTGTTGTGGGCCCCAAAAGAGGTTTTCATGCAGTGTTACCCCGAGATACTGGAACGTAGTGACCCTTTCCAACCTTACAGACCCCAGGGTCGGGTTTAAACGTGTAGATGCCGAGGGGTTGAATATCATATACTTTGTTTTATCGGCATTTATCTCAAGGCCCCTGGATCTGCAAAAGTCCCCAAACCCGTCCAATATCCGTTGTATCCCCATAGGGGATTTGGAGAGCAGGAGGGTGTCATCAGCAAACATAATTGCTGGTACCCTCCTGCCCGCCAACCTTGCTGCATCATTGTTGGGGAGACTGTCAAGATGCGAAATTACACCGTTGACATAGAGGCAGAACAGGGTTGGTGCTAAGACACAACCCTGTCTCACCCCCTGCCAACTGGGAACCTAGATGACAATGCCCCGTTCCTTCCGCATCTGACCTGAGCAAAATTCCCGTCATGGAGCCTTATCAATATATGCAGAATTTGTGGTGGAACACCCAACTCCTGGAGAACCCCCCACAATTTCTTCCTTGGTACTAAATCAAATGCGGCCCTGAGGTCCACAAATACCATGTAGAGGCTGCCACCCTCGATTTTTGCCGTTTCCAATAAAGGAGAATAAGGCGAAAGACCTGGTCCATGGTAGATGTGTTCCTTCTGAACCCTGCTTGGAGAGGACTTAGAACCTTATGTTCCTCCATCCAGTCCAGGAGATGGTCTAATACAAGGCGTGCAAAGAGTTTTTGGGGGACATCGATCAGGCTTATTGGCCTGTAGTTGGCTGGGAGCAGAGGAGAACCCTTTTTGAAAATTGGGACTATTTCCGCCCCCAGCCAGGTACAGGGAACATCCATACCCTTTACAATTGCATCAAAAAGTATGAGCAGGTAAGGAGCCCAAATCTCGGGTTTGTGTTTAAATAAGTCCCCAGGAAGTCTATCTAAACCTGGAGCCTTACCCATCGCAAGTCTCCCTATCGCCTTGTGCACTTCACCCAAAGTAAACTCCAAGGGGTCATGTTGTGCGTTTAAATCTATTGAACCAATAGCAGTTTGTGCACAGGGTTCTTCGCTGTAGAGAGCCTTAAAATGGGACTCCCAAATTAAGGCATCAATGTTTGATTCTACTGCAACTTTTGGTTCCCCTGACCCTGTATTAATTAAAGACCAAAAGCAGCGTGCATCTCTTAAATCCAGAGCCCGTGTTAAATTATGCCACCTATCCCAGTCCCATTCTCTCTTTGCATGTGCCATAACTTCTTTATAACGTCGTCTGAGAAAATTTATTTTGTTTTTCTCAGTGTCAGATTTAACTGCACGGATCAACTCGGTCTTGGCTTTTCTACATGCAGAGTTATACTAAGCTGATACAGGAGACCTATTCTTCCTTGTGGCTACCAAGGGGTTGAAGACGTCTCCTAGCCCGGTAACTAATTTTGCATGAATAGAACCTAGTTTCTCATTAAATTCTATAGACTTGGGTTGGCTAATCAGGCTGTCTACCTCTATAAATCGTGAGTGGACCAAATCATACATTTTTGCTAATTTCTCTGCTGAGTCTGCTATTTTACCCCATTTTACCCTTCGCCTGGTATTAGATAACACTAACATCCCTTCCCCCAAATTATCTATTCCTGAGATGGGAATTGTCTTGGGGCCCGGGAACACCATATCCAGACAAAGAGCATTGTGGTCACTATCGGCCCTTGAAGTCACTCTAAAATCAAGAACCTTAAACCACATGCTCATCTCTACTAATATGTAGTCTATACGCGATTCCTGCCCCTTCCTATTAAAGGTACACACTGAAGGGCTATCGGACTGGGTACGCCCATTGCAGGCCCTAAGAGAATTATTTAATGTAAAGGACATAATCTGAACCGCCAGAGGAGACCACAATTTTGGGCATGGTGATTGACATCGTGGGATCCCCCAGTAATCATCCTCGCCCATAAGGGCATCCTCTCTCATTCCTAAAAGCGGCTCAAACTGGCAATTGACGTCTCCCGCCACAAGAAGGCGACAGTTACCAGGCAGTGAGCTAATGAAATTTGACAATTCGTTTATGGTGGGCGATTCCATATTCAAGCCAATTGGGCGAGAATACACATTCACAATGGCCAATTTATAAGCATTTGGCCATTTGAGAAGTATACACTGGAGGTCTGGAGAGTGCGTAGACATAATCTCTGCTGTACAGCCCAGGTGGGCGGCTACCCAGATTGCAAGCCCACCTGACGGCCGTCCTCTTCCAGCCCAGCTAGCAGGGACATAAAAAGTTGCGAAGCCCTCTCTATGATATTCCACCCTAGCCTAACCATATGTAGTCAGCTCTCAATTATATTCAGTGTAATTAATGGTACTAATTGCAGTGGAACTTTGCATATTTAAGTATTCCACAATGAAATATTTGTGCATAGAATGTGATTAATGAACTTACGTGACATTTGACACAATAATGTGATAGGAGAAATTAACATGGAATGTCTTATTGTGAGATTATTACCAGGATGTGTGCAAAACTATTTTTAACATTCATACGTGTAACCAGAATTATTCATGTGCAGGTGCATTTCAATGAGATTTTATAACTTTTTGCATTAATTCATGTATTCAAAAGTTGCATTTATTTTATGTGTACAAAGGTGCACGTATTCTGTAACCCATGCAGATGTTAAATTATCAAAACTAGGCCTTGCGAAGAAACCAGTTCAATACAAACTCACGTTAAGATTCTAAATGTAATTTACGTTTAACCTTGATTGTGGAATGCACGTTGTTGAATTTTGTTTCCAAATGCAGGTATCGACAAGAAGAAGCCTCGTTAGACTAGCATAGTAGGGGTTGTTTTCTTTAGATAGCAGGTGCGGGAAGCTGGACTTGGCAAGGTGAATCGCAATAACGAGCAGGGAGGCGAGTTCTCATCGGAGTGGAGAGGAATGGCCCAAGGACAAGAGAAGTTACAACTTTTTGAATGTGGGAAAGGTTGGGAAAGTATCCAGCCAGAGCTAAGGAAACTTACAGAAGAAGAAGTCATGTGGAAATATCTACTTGTCTGCAATTACTATTATGTGTTGAACTTAGTGAGGGAGAGGAGACTCCATCTTAGGTTTTCACAGAGAGCAGTCCTATGCTTCTGCTTGAGTAGCTTTATGCTACTAGACCCATTGTTGGAGTACTTCAACTGAAGACTTTGACGGCTGACACCTTTATTCCTTTCTTTCTTAGACTTACCATTACTGGAAGTTCCTTAGCTTAGGGTTGTCACTTTAGGATAGTGTAGGAAAAGATAGGTAGCTCATGCTTCTTAAGGAGCATAGTCTGATGACATTTAATGGACAATTATTTTTCTTGATCGTTTGCATCATCACTTTAGAGTTAGTAATTTTCTTTGTACTATATAGAGTACGTCTCTTCAGGAGATCTGGACTTATCCTGATATTCCTGTATTGCTACATGATTATGGTGAGATTGATTTACATTAGCCTATTTCTAAATGTATAATGAAAACTTACTAAACTCAGATTAAGTTTTTTTTATTAGTTTTTACAAAGAATACAACCAGAACATTGCGGTCACCGTGCAACAACATCCATCATCCGATATGCATTTATGATCGAAGGCCCTTCGCACCCCCCACATAGCACTCCATTAACAAAACACATTTCATGTCAACTGAGACTGCAATAGGTATTGGGTCAGGTGCTGCCAGTAGTCTCGAGGTTTCGACCCAGTAGGCAGTTCCTCTTCGTACGTTTTTAGTGTGTCCTTACAGTACGTTAAATCAGCGAGCCAGTCTTTTACTTTCGGCGCACTCCTGCCATTCCAGCTGAGCGATATTCTCCGCTTTGCCATCAGTAGGGAAATCATACAGAATTTACGCTTTTGAGCTTTTACCCCAGGCAGCAGCCCCAGCAAACATATACGAGCCGTGCAGCCCAACTTCCCTCCCACCATTTCTCCCAGCACTTGCATCACCTGTACCCAGTACTCCATTATCGCCCCACAGGACCATGCCATATGAAGAAAGTCCGCCCCTTCTTGATTACATCGCCCGCACCTAGAATCCATGCGTAACCCATATCTGTGCAATCTGGCGGGTGTGTAATAGGTCTGATGTAGGTATTTGAAGTGGAGTATGCGTGGGTTGCCATTAGGCGTCAGCATACCAGTCAGTGTGCAAGTAATCGTCCAGTCCTCTTCAGTCAGTGGAGCATCGAGGCAGCTGTTCCACCTCTCCATGGCCTTGTGTGTGTGTGCGGCAATGTCACTTTGCAGTTTGGCGTAGAGCGTGGACACCAGGCTTTTGGCCTTCGGTGTAGTGATTATCCACTGCAGGGCGGACAGTGCCGGGGGCTCTTCCGGGTACGTCGGGAATAGTGTTTTAATAGCATTCTGTAGTCTGTGGTAGTTAAATTGAAACAGTAGTGTCTGATTACTGATGTATGTCAGCTTGTCAAGCGTTTTGAATGTACCGTCCTCATAGAGGTCTCCCAAGGTATCCATACCGACTTGTCTCAGCAAACCCAACCCCACCTCTTCTTGGGTTACCGAGATCTCTGGGTGCCAGTGGAGCCGGAGCGCCGGGGCGTATAGTGGCAGCTTATTTGCCTTCCTAGCCAACAGGTGCCATGCTCTATTAGTGGCATCGATCGTGTTGATGTCATTCTTATGCAGGGGAGGTCTATTGTGCGTGATAATCGTATCTAGTGGGATTGGCCGCGCGTCCCCTTCTTCAATCGCCACATGTGTGAGGTATGGAACCTTGTGGTACCAGAAGTGCGCATATTGTGCCTGCGCACAGAGGTAGTATAGCAGAAAATCGGGAACTCCGAACCCCCCCCGGGAGTAGGGTAATGTCAACGTCTGCAAGTCAACTCTTGCTGTTTTCCCCGCCCAAACCAGCTGGAGTACCAGCGTGGTAATGCGACGGAAAACCTCCTTAGGAGGCTGGATGGGTATGTTGTTGAAAAGATAGAGCAGTTTAGGCAAGATCACCATTTTGACAATGGCAATGCGATCAGCCAGGGACAACGGCAGCTGTATCCACCTTCGCACTTTCCCCTCCAGGGCATCTATAGCCCTCCCGTAGTTTGTCCGGATGACAATCTCTGGGTCACGGTGATACCACACACCCAGATACTTCACCGGCTCGGTTTGCCACTCCAAGGGATACTCCATGGGGTTCGGTTGCGTGCCGTCCGTCAGGGGGATAATCAGAGATTTATCCCAGTTTATAGTTACACCCGAGTGATGAGCGAACTTAATATATTCCCGCAACAGAGGATTCAGATTGTCCCCTGGATCCCTCACATACAATAACATATCGTCCGCATACAGTGATATGTGCAAAGGTCGTTGCGGAAACTGCAGAGCCGAGTAGTGATGCCCCTGTCTAATTTTGCATGCTAACGGCTCCAACGCTAGAGCAAACAGCAATGGGGACAACGGGCATCCCTGTCTGGTGCCCCTGCGGATATCGATGGGCTCTGAAATGTATTTATTCACCCGGACTAGCGCCACCGGCGCGTCATACAGCAGTTGTATCCACCGGAGAAACATGGGCGGGAAGCCCATCCTCCGTAGCACAGTATGTAAATATGGCCATTCCAGCGAGTCAAAAGCCTTGGCTGCGTCCAGGAAGACCGCCGCGGCTTTAGTCGTAGGTGTCAGGTAGTGCGACAGCGCAAAGAGAGTCCGCGTATTGTGTGCGGTGGAACGCGAGGGGATGAACCCTGATTGGTCGGGCAATATTAGCTTAGGCATCAAAGGGTTAAGCCGGGCAGCGAGCAATTTTGCCAGTATTTTATTGTCAACATTTATGAGAGACAAAGGCCTGTATGAGTCACACCGCTCTAGGTCTTTCTGCGGCTTGAGCAGTGCCAGCAAGATCGCCTCACGTAAAGTCGGCGGCAGGCGCTGTTGTTCATGGGCATTTCCATACATTTCCACCAAACGGGGTGCCAGCTGATCCGCAAAAGTTTTGTAGAATTCGCAGGTAAACCCATCGGGGCCTGGCGCCTTGCCATTGGGCAGTGTTTTGATCACTTCCGTGACCTCCTCCACCGTGATTGGCAGAGACAGATATTCCCTATGCGTGTCCGACAGCTACGCTCTCGCCACGTCTTCTAGATATTCCGTTATTGCAGCTGGCCCCGCCGTCGGTCTGGAGGCGTACGTTGCACCGTACGCAGTCACAAACTCGCTCAGAATTTCTTGCGCGCCAAATTTTTGCTCCCCTCGGGTATTGCGTATCACATGGATGGTCTGCGGTGCACGGCCCTCACATATTTTAGCTGCCAGGTGCCTGCCCGACCTACCTCCCTCACCATATGCTCGCGCTACCTGTCTCCTCGACGTGTATTTAAGTTCGTCTTCTGCATAGTTTTGGTACTCAGACAACAGTAGTCGGATGTCACCCAGAAGTTTGGCATTGCCCGTTCGCTCAAATTCCCCTTCTAGCAGTCGCATTTTGTTTTCTCTCATCGTCAACTGCTGACGTATGTCTTTTAGGATACCAGCATTTGTGCTAATGCAGACGCCGCGTATCGTCGCCTTAAAGGCCTCCCACAGGATACCGGGGTCTTTCATAGTGGGGGCATTGTGGTCAAAGTAGTCCTTTATCGCCTGTCCAATCGTGTCTACGTACAATGGATCTAAAAGGGCTTTCGCGTTAAACCTCCAGCTGAAAGGGGGAGGAGTGTAGCATGGAAATTCCAGGGACAGGAGCACCGGATTGTGATCCGACAGCGTCCGCGGTAAGTGCTTAACTTCCCTAGTCCATAAGGCAACGTCACTAGACACTAACCAGTAGTCGATGCGGGCCCAACTATTGTGTGCTGGGGATGCGTGTGTGGCCTCCCTCCCCTCAGGATTCCTACACCTCCAGATATCAATAAGTCCCCTGTCCATCATCAGATCCTGTAGGACATGTAGTGCTCGTCTATGAGGCTCAGTCGTCGCCCCCGACCTATCCAGGTCGTCTGATAGTGCTACATTGAAGTCTCCACCCCATATCACATGTTCGGCCTGCAGATCCCGCAACCTACCCCACAGAGAGTTGTAAAATTGTGGGTCGTCGACATTCGGCCCATATGTGCTCACAATTGCCAGTCGCTGCCCACGCAGTAACCCAGTAACAATAACAAAGCGCCCCATGTCATCTGTCACAGTGGTGTCTACCTTGAGTTGCAGTCCCCGCCTAACCAATATGAGCACCCCTCTAGCATAGGAGGAGTACACAGAGTGATGTACTGATTCAGCCCACCGCCGCCCCACGCCAAGTCCACGGGTTGGCGCACAGTGTGTCTCCTGTAGGAGTGCGATGTCGATGTGCAGTCTATCCAAGTACGCAAGTGTCTGTCTTATTTTTTTGGGGTTATTAAGGCCCCGTACATTCCAGGTCAACAATTTGAGGCAGCCAGCTTCTATCCTATCGCCCCCCATTTATCAACAGCATTGTGCAGGCCAGTCCAACACCAACAGGTAGGTAGTGCAAACGTAGGGGGATCCGGGCACCCACAGACCTCGTGATTCCCTCGCGCAGTTTTCCGGATTTCAGCGATGCGTCTTATGCACCGTGACCAACAAACCAACTTTGCAACTTCATTCCCCCTCCCCCCACCCACTTCAGCACCCCAACCATGCCAAAGACATACCCCCTTACAATAAATCAACATAGAATGACTAAAATTGGGGATCACCCGCTGTGGGGGATCGCCCAGAGCACACATCTCCATCCAACTAAATGGATGTGGACGGGATTACATTAGGAGTTGGGACCAGAATGCAGCATGTTACACAGGCACCTGACTATCGTCGGACATGGCGCACACTTGTCAGGGAACTGAATGTGGTCAGTCTCTCCAGAACAATACAAAAACCGCCCTGTGGTGAGCAGCACCCCACTAATTTCCCCACAGTCAGTTCCAGGACCCCACAAATGATATCGGTTCTCAACCAGTGAGCCACCCAGGACCTCCCAAATAAGGGCCAACGTGTCCCATATTCACAGGCCCGTAGAGCCATACGCCAGTCATCAGCCCCCACCAGAACCTCAATCTTGTGTGTGTGGTGCAGCGCCCCCTGATCAATCCTCCACCTGAGCCTGAGGCAATAGGGCCAGATAAAGTGTGTGGGATGTTCGTGAAGACAACCTAGTTCGCCCCACTTGTACTCACAGCACACAGCAGTTCAAAAGAGTCCCAAAGGCAATGTAAGTCAACAATGGACTCCCCTCGAGGCCCAGGGATCTGGCGCAGTTCCACCATCTTATCACACGCTGAAGGCGCGGCAGCTGGACGCCACCCGCCTCGCCGCTCTCGGAAGTCCGCACATCTGCTGCCCTCTAGTCCGCATCCGGATCCTGCTCCGTTCGTTGTTGCTCCTTACGCTGAATGCCAATGCGCTTGACAAGGTCCTGCGCCGCCTTAGGTGTATGGCAAATCGTCGCTCGGCCCCCGTGCGTCACTCGGAGCCGGGCTGGATATAGCATCGCATAATCGATCCCTAAATCGCGCAACTTTTTCTTAACAGGGTTGAATTCCCTTCTTGCCAGTTGGACCGCGACGGTGAAGTCCGGGTAAAACTCCAGCGCGTTGCCCTGATGCGTTATTTGCCGTTTCTCTCTCGCCAGCCTCAAGATGACATCTCGGTCTCTGTAATTTAGGACCCGTGCAACTATGGGGCGTGGAGGGGCCCCAGGCCTCGGTCTGGGCGCCAGTGATCGGTGCGCTCGTTCAATTAGGAACATTGGGGAGAGGTGCTCCGCACCAATGACCTCACGGATCATCCCCTCCACATATGTTTCCATACGCCCAATGTTGGTGGACTCCGGAACTCCCGTGATCCGTACATTATTGCGCCGGGACCGCGCTTCTAAATCCTCCGCCTTGTTTCTTAGTACCTCCAGCAGCTGTTCCACTTCCGCACATTTTTTGGTCGCAGCCTGGGTGGCATCCTCCACTACCCCAATGCGAGTCTCCGCCTCCGTCAGTCGCTCCCCATGGCCATCCAGCTTCGCCGCCATGTTATCCACACGGATTGTAATGGTGTCCAGCTTGCCGTTGATGTCCTGCAGGCTCTGCTGGATAGCCTGCAACACCCCCTCCATACCCGTGTGCAGCACCTCTTCCACGCCTAGGGCAGTTTCCGTTTGCGACGTGGCGCCCTTCGTCTGCCTTTTGGACTCGAACTGGAGTTTAGGTTGATTCTTGTCGGTTTTCCCCATGGTCCTGTCTGTACACAGCGTCCACCAGAGATGTGAGCGACGAGGGGCAGATACCCCCAGCGAAGGAGTCACCGGCGGTGTCCCACAGTCACTATACGTCCCGAAGCAGTCCGCACTGGCGGTATGGGTGGGCCAGGACAGGCACTCAGCTCTCGTTAGGCACAGCCACGATCCCAGGGGGCCCACATCAAGCGTCAGTGTTCACTAGCGCCACACGCGCTCCAGGGCCGGCCACCCAGCACAGCAACCTCCTCAGCGCAGTCCCGGTTCTCAGGCGGTAGCGCGACAGGCGCCGCGCAAAGGATCAGCTCCCTCCTCGGCGCCTCGGCGCTGAATCTATCAGCGTATGGGTCGTCCTCTCATCCGGCGCAGTCTCTCCAGGCAGCCCTCCGGTCCCCGACAGCGCAGTGATGTGGCGCACTCAGGCAGGACCCCCCGCATATACCAGGTAGTGCTCACCGGGTTTCCCGTCTGTCCTCCTCGCACGTCATTGTCTGCCATAGCGGGATCCGAGTGTATTCTCCGCCGCCATTTCGCGCCTCACCTCCGATGCACGCCAGCTTCTCCTGTCAGCAGCCAGAGACCGCAGCGCAGCCTCCGCCCTCAGAGTCCACGGCCTGCACACATGTTTCCACGCTCTAGGGCACACCGGACCTCCGATCTCGCCAGTGCTTCTCCACCTCGGCTCCCGGAGCCTCCGAACGGCGCCATCTTGTGCTCTGCGAGTCGCGTCCGGAGCCCGGAGTTCCGCAGCTCGCCCCCGCTCTCACAGCACCTAGAAATTCGCTCTACACCGCATCCATGCGTGGACGCCCATGTCCGACAGTCCGTGCAGCAGGTTTTAACGATCTTCTAGCCCCTTACATACTCTTTTACGCCGCTAGTCTTGTCCGTCCGGCGGAGCTGTCTCACAGGGCAGCCATTCCGCTGTGCGCCCTCTAGCGCCCCCCAAACTCAGATTAAGTTGTCGAGTGGATTCCTGTGTGGACACATTGGTTGCATAGTAATGATATGTTAATCAGTGATAGGTTTCTTCCTCTATCTCTCATGCTGCAATGGATGGGTTTAAATCGGATTCGCAACATTGGTGTTTGACAGTTCTTCTCCGTCAGGATTCAGTGTTGTACAAGTCCATTTGGATGTCGGTTCCAATGATACATTCCGTGATTTGCTCCGTCAAGTGTCCCATTGTCCCTAGATTGTTGTGCCTGATGCAGTACTGTCATCCTCCTCTCATTCATCCTTCAGATCTGCCATCATGCCGTCTTTGATGTGCATTCCCCTGTACATAGCTTCTCTCCAGGCTAGGCTCCAAGTCAGCTAAAGCTGGAATCAATCAACTAGACCATCTCTTGTGCTGTCATAGAAAACTAAGTCGAATTAGTGAAAATATGTAAAAATGGCATTTCCGACACTACAAAGAAACATAAGCCTTTCCCCTTCCTCATTAGATATACATGCATGAAAGACATTAATCTAGAGAGAATTGGGGGAACAGCATTTAGTTCAGTGTGGTTCATGGTGTTTCCTTGATTTAGGTCAGCACCCTGAGCATTCTAATTCCAGATGCAAATTTGCTATGTTGATGGTTACATATTTATAATGTTGCATTTCACTACAGACGTGATATATTTCTAACTTCAGGTTACTGAGCAAGACTTGTAAATACTACATTTCAATAAGACAAGGGGCCAGGCCAATGCTTCATGAAACCAATCAAAAACAAACCACAGGTGATGCAATGTTTAGTGTCAGCAAACCAACTCAAAGGATTGGGGAGTAAGGGGCATATTTATGTAGGTTTTACATCGCACTTGTGCCACACCTAAGTAGGCTTTATCAAGCCACACAAGGCCACATTGCATGGCCCTGAGTGGGTGATAAATTCAGAGTAACGCAACGCAGCGCAAACCATCATGTTGTGTTGCTCTGCGCCAGGAAGGTGTTCCATTGGTGGAGTGGGAGTGTTTCGACGCATCCACCCATGCATTTTGGTACATTCCGAAATATATAATTAGTGGTAGACCTGGAAGTGTGTTAAAAAGGCTACAACTCCCCAGATGAGGCGTAACGAGGAGAAATATCTTTATTTTCCCTCATTACTTCCTCTTGCACTTGATGGAGCTTAGATTTCACCTATAAAATGTATGCATTATTATATGACAAAAAGCTGCAGACATGAGTTCTAACATGGCACGCAGATTGTGGCGCAAGCAAGATGAAAACATAGGGCCTGATCAGAATGCTTCAGTTTGGAGGTGTTTTCATGTGAAAACATGCTTAATTAGTTGAACAGCCATGTTTATATGTGATTAATCCATATGTAATCTCATTATAGAATGCACATTAATTTAGAAAATGTATTTGTATTTTCACAATGGCATCATGTATTTTTGCAAGAGTAGAAATGTGCTGAATTGTGTTTCACAGTGTAGAAAAACACGTGATTTTAGTTTGCTTTAGTGGACTCAGTTTTCTGTAGGTTTTTTTTTTTGCCCATGGACACTCAGAATGGAATGTACTCCTCTTTGCTAGTAACTTTCAATGAAAGGGCTCTGTTAAAAAAAATCCTGCCTCCATTTCCTTCGACCTTCACTATGTTGCATATTTGTGTAGCCTGTTTAAACATGGAGAGAACACATTTTTTTTCATAAATCACAAGACTGAAATTTGAACAGGAACAAGCCTGATTAATGACGTATCCAGTCAGCCCATGGGGAGATGATGTGTCTTGAAGTTCTGATTGGACCCGCTATGAGGACTGGGGCACGTGAACTTTTACTTGAAATATGGCTTACAAATGGAAGGAGTGCTTTTTGCCTCCTCTTTTTTCCATTTTTTTCTGAGGGCCAGGCCCAGTTTCTGTGCTGGACACAGAGACAGGGAGGGCTGCATTCTCTGGGGGCTATGGTGCAGCTTGAGACAGAGACACAGACTAGCACAGCGAAGCAGAGGCAGAGGGAAAGAGCTGAAAGGCTCAGAACAGATTTAGATTTTAGGTGCTAAACTGCATTTATTTCTCTTTATGGGATATTTTTGCCATTATTAATTATTGATTAACCTTGTAAGACTTACTCTTTTTCTTAGAAACTCTTTAAGAGTTTTGACTGACAATTTGCGCCACATTTCCCTTCCTATATGTGATGCTTATATGCAGACTGTAATATGTTCTGTATTAATGCTATTTTTCCTATTTTTCAATTCTGTAACCTGATTGATATTTGACTAATGAATAAAGAGTCAGAGAACCTTAACTTTTGACTTAAAATAAAACCCTTTCAAATAACTCACCACTCTCATTATTGCCTCTAATAATGTTTGCATTTAATTTTCATATTTATGTAAAGTCTCCTGTTTGGTGAAACACGGTCATCAAAAGGTCCATAATTTTCACCCTTTACAGCGGTAAACCATAGGTAATGAGGTTTTGAATAGGGAAATTACCAGGTAATTACCGCTGGATCACACTCAACAGCACACATAGACAGAGGGAAATGCCGCACAGGATTGATTTTTGTGCTAGAATGTGTCCCTTTTGCACAAGAACAAACTTGCTTACAGCGCAGGTACCCTTGCACCTTGGTGCAAGTGTGCCTTCATTGGCACTAGGCAGCACTTTGTGCGTCAGTGCTGGGAAATGACAGGTATATTGTTAAGTACGGTGCATTCCAGCCCTTTCCCTATCATGCAGCGCAGCATAGCGGCTTGCTGCGCTGCATGATATCTTCATAAATATGTCCCTCTGTGTTTAAGCATAGGGATGGCCTGCAAGTTAGATGAATGCCTATAAACTTGAGGGGTTGTGGGTATTCCCAAACGCTTGGAGACATATTTCCACTGTAGATGTGGTCCTAGATTTACACCTGTCAAGAGCAGGAGTAAACCTGTATACAGGATGGAAATGGGGAAGCTACACGTAATATTTAAAACTTAATATTACATTTTGCCCTTGGAGAAAAAAACACAAAACACTTCAAGATACAGTTGGACTGTTCACCTACCTGTTCGCACACCCATACAGTAAGAAATGTACATACACAAAATACATTCACCTAGTTGGGGCATACATTGAAAATCATCCAGATCTACTGTTGGCGAAAAGCTTCCGAGAAGTAACCATGGAAACCGCTGTGATTTCCCAAAACTCTCTTAAGAGGTAGAAGTACAACGATGTAAAACACTCACGTTTTTGAGACTCAACCGCTGATTGCGAACTAGCTTGGTAAGTTAAGCGCCGGCTACCGACACACGTGTGTGATCTCCAGGGAGGAGCAGATCTAAATCCTGTCAGAATCCAGTCAGCCACCTGTACTTCCGAGGCCAGAAAATGATCGCCGATCTTGCCGGACAGCAATGTATGGAATACTTCACGAAAAGCAAAGGGTATTTTAAGCCATTATTTAGCAAGAATGCATCGAGCACAGTGTGGGGAGCGTCTGAGAGTCTGACCAGCACTTTCACCCTCAAGTCGCCAGGATGGCTACAAGATGTGTCTGCACATTTCATCTAAATCCATCTCAAACTATTGAACACACTGCAGCACGCTGCTGTAATGGAAGGTGCAATGTAGTGGGGGGCGAACTGTAAATATTTAAGGTGTCAGCAAGTGCGTAGCCTTTTAGTATGCTTCTAAATGAGCAGTTTGTCAGAACAAACAGAAGAGAGGACTCGGCGTCCATACTAAAGAGGCGGCCCCTTTAAGACCCCAGCTCCTTTTGTTATTCCCTGCTTTAATATATCCCATGCAAACGCTTCCAAATCGCTCCCTGTCACTACAGACTCATTAAGTCCAGAGCTAAGAAAACTGGGTTGCCAGCCATCCCCTCAAGCCCTACTAAATTGGACATAAGATGAATGGCTTTGTTCCAAAGTAGTTGTCAAAATGGCTAATTGAAATGCTGTTGGTTCTCAGGCGCTTGTCTCTGGGGCATTGTCAGCTTGTCTCTCATCACGCTGATCCCCATATCTGTGGAGCCCCGTCCTGCAAATCCTCAGGAAATCCCCTGTTGATGATAACATGCAGCTAAAGTTCCCGGACTGTTCTTTGTGAGGGTATTGCAAGTCACCGAGCACACCTGTGACCGTATGGATTGTCGAGTTCCTCTTTATAAGGTCATAGAACTGCGAGGCCACTTTTAATACCCTTTTACACACGTTAAGGGGCATTTTATTTATTTTTTCATTCATGGCTACAGCCCCTGTCTTTACAAGATATAGCCTCGCCCTCCCCTTTGAAACAGAGAGAGCACAGCTGCAGTTCTGTGGAGTACCTGCGCCATGGACATACACATGCTGCTGGTAAGTGTCTATGTGTTTGAGTGGCAGCTGGTGTTCTGCTCAGGAACATCTCTGCAGGCTGCTGACTCTGCAGCAGGCCCTGCGGCATCACAAATGAAGTAAGAAGACTCTTCAAACGAGAGCGGGGTCTCATTTTCTTATTGCGGGAGGGTGTCACATCTTGACTATATTCCTCTCCACTCCTTCATTTTTCACATTGGGGTCACTTGACCATTTCTGGGCACGAGGACCTCCATTTTCGTTGTGCTACAGGTATTTTTTTTAAGTTCTTTGATGCTTCACCTCCCCTTACATTACTTTAGCTCCTATTGGAGTACTCCAGTTACAGGAATGGGAAGAGATAGAGTAGCTTCGGGAGAATGGTCATTTTTATTCCTCAGCAAGAGATGCAAATTTACCGCCATTTCCTCATCTCCCTAAGTAGGGGCTTGTAATTATCCTGCTGAAGTGTTCGTACATCACTGGTTAGGTTATGTTGATGCCATTCAGAGGCGCAACTAGAGTCAAATTACGGGGGGGGGGGGGGGGGGGGCTAAGAACAAATTTCGGGGGGGGGGGGCTGTTTCTTCAAGCAAAAGGCAGTGTGGAGCTGCAGGGGCTCTAAGAAGGGGTGAAAACCATCAAAGCCTCATTAACAAGCAAAAGGCCTTTTAAAGACCTGTGTAGTGCTCGGGTGCGGCTGTGTGTGTGCCCAAGAAACTGTCTCATCCCGGGCTGCCACACGACGAGGGGGGGGGGGGGGGGGGCTGAAGCCCTTTGAGACCAATGGGCGTTGCGCGCCTGGATGCCAAGATACTTACCCTTTACTTTTACTCACTGTAGATTAGAGGTCTGGCTGTATTCCCTCATTCTACCCTAAATAACAACAGCAGCTTAAGGATTTCAGAATCAGTTCACTCAGAGAGACTTAAGATGTCCTCAATCTCCCTCATGGACTATTATATAAAACCTTTGTTTAACCCTTCATAGCCCATGCTCCACCTTGTTAGTTAATAAAATATCCTCGTTACAATTTGTAGACGTGGGAGCAAACACAGTGTTTTTTTTGTTGCATCGGTGCAACAGGTCCACTATGCGTTGTCGACTACCTGTTCCACCAGGTTTTTCCAATGAACGACTTAGGCACAACACCCACCACACGATACCTGAATATTTTGAACAATCTGTCCATTTCACCGAACATTACCATGTTAATGTCTTTAACCAATGAATAGGTTCCCATCCCAAATTTGCGACTCTCTGTGAACTAACCGAGTCACGGTAAATTAATTCTTCTCTTAATCACCTTTATCTTTCTTCCTATCTATCAAGCAGAAGATCCCCCCCTAAGAAGGCGGCCACACTTGCCACTTTAAAAAACCCAAGGACCTCTTTTCAACCTCACCATCGGCTGCTGCTGTGTCTGGCAGTAAGAGGGTAGGTACTGGTGGTGCTGAGAGTGAGTGATTCTGGGATGTGCTGATGGTGCTGCAAGTGTTTGTTTTGATTAATGCTGAGTGACTAAAATAAATAGCGGTGAGGAAAGCTATTGTGAGTGTTATTCTGAGATGTTTGCCTAGGGCTGTGGTGATGGGTGAGGCATGCAGGTTTAGGATGGCTGTGAGTAATGATTTTGCGAGTCACTGATAATCTTCTAATAAAACAATGAGCCATGATCAGAGGCTCAGGTCGCAGGTGGCACATCAAATAGCTCATACTTTCAAACGTGTACCCATTATTTGTCAAGATGGAGAACTTAGCGCTGAACTTGCTGTGTAGCAACACGTGTGTCCAGCTCAAGGATTCTGATGTCAGTATACTCCAGTGTTTATTAATGAGCTTTTTTTTTTGTAAACAACTTTTTGTTTTATTAAATGTAATGGAACACTCCAGCATCAATACACAGCTTGTTCACCTACAACCACAAGGGCCGGCAGCAACCATCTTCAAACAACCAAGGGCGAAGGCCCGGAAGATCCAGAATATATGCCATGTCTCAAGCACAAGCACACATGCAGTTCCATCATGTAGAGGGACCCCCGCTCCCGCAGTCAAAACCCGACAGCAGTAACAACCCTTACAGCGGGGGTAGGTCCCTGCAGAATGTTGAAATCTGGAACTCCCTCTTGGCTTCTAAGTTTCATATATAATGACATTAAATGCGCCGAGGCCCCGGCCTCTGAAGCAAGGTTTTGTCCAAGCTGTCCAACCCCGGGCGAGTGCCCCACCATTCCCGCCTCGCATCCAGCAACCCATGCTCACACAGCCGGTATGCAAAGACCGGGGTGTTGGTCCATGAATGCACAGCATCAGACACTAGGGACCTAAAAGGTACGGAGAGGCTTAACCGCTATCGGGCAAGTCACGTCTATTTAAAGCCAGCCCCCAGGCATTTCAGATGTGGCAGTAATAAGGTGATGCACGGGGCCCCGGGGGCAGTCCCTGATGTCAGGAGTGTCCATAAGGCGGTCAACTAACTGAGGGGGAAAGTGAGACAACAGTGGGAGGGTAGGGAGGGCACTGACTAGGCGGAGGGGGGGGCGAGGGAGGGCGGAAGGTGAGAGAGTCAGTAACGCTACCACTAGGCTAATCGGCGGTGGCCGCAAGATCCCTGTTGTGCAGGTTCGGGGTCCCTTCTCCCTGGGGTGAGGGGTGGCATCCGGCCCTCCCATTCCGTCCTCAGACAACCCCCAAAGACCTCCTGGATCCGCAGGGCAGACAACGTCCTCAAAAAACCTCAAGGCCCGCAGCCTCGGTGGTTGCATCCGAGCATGCTCCAACCGCCCTAGATGATCTACCAGGGGCTTCCAGAGTTTCCCATATGGAGTCTCCCGGGATTGAAGATGGGCTGTGAGCAGCTCCATTGCCACCACCTGCCACAAGCGGGTAAACCAAACGTTTATGGAGGGCGTCTCGGCCTTTTTCCAGTATAGCGCCACCGTCTGCCTGGCGGCGCCCAACATGTGGAGGCTAAGATGCCGATCCCGCCCCGTCATAGCTCTCGCAGCCACTGGCCTGAGGCCCAGAACAACCACCAGCGGATCCGCAGGTAGGGGGTACCCCAACACCCGTTTGATATGACTGAGGATCTCTTTCCAAAAGATCGCTAGGAGGGGACAGGTCCACCAGATGTGTATAAAATCTCCCGGCGCCTGCGTACAGCGCCAACAGAGAGGAGACGTCTTAGGGAACATCTTCTGAAGCCGAACCGGGGTGTAATACCATTGAGTCATCACCTTATAGGCTGACTCCTGCTGAGGGATGCTGCGTAGAATTTTAGGGATGTCCCTCCACAGCCTCGCCCATTGAGAGGGGGTGGCCCCCGAGCCAGAAACAGTCTGCCACCTCAACTGGTATAGATGGGGAGCCGGCCTCTGTGTGTGTTGCAATACCTGGTAGATACGCGAGATCAGCCCCTTATATGTGCCGAATGTCCGTGCTAGCTGTTCGAACGGTGTGTAGGATCGTGTTGCCGCCTGCGTCAGGGAGGAGCCCTGAATCCAGTGTCGAAGCTGGATGTACTGGAACTTGTCGTTCTCCGAGAGCCCAAATTCGTGCTGGCATTGCGCGAAAGACTTAAAACCCCCCCCTGTGAAGAGGTCACCGATCGTCCTACAGCCAGTCTCCGTCCAATTGGCAAAGAAGGGTGGACGGCATGCAGGGGGGAACCGCGGATTACGCGCAATTGGGGTGTGCGGAGATGGGAAGGAGGTGAGACCCCTGCGAACCGCCACCTTGTCCCATATCTCCAGGACCGTTCGAGTGGGGACAGCCAGATAAGCGCTGCGATGGCGCGTCTCTCGCGGTAGCCAGGCATGGTCCCACAAAGGGCGGCAGGTGACTGCCCGATCCATGTGGAACCACACCTTTTCACTCTCCCACGCCCCCCATTCCAAGACGTAACGAAGATGCGATGCCCAATAGTATTCAAGAAGGTTCGGGCACGCGAGGCCACCCCTGTCACGGGGGAGCATCAAGATCGTGTTAGAGAAACGCGGTTTCTTCCCACCCCATATAAACGCTACCAGCTCGCGTTGGAGCCCTTGAATCTGGTGTTCTGGGATCGGCGTCGGTAGCGTTTGGAAGAGGTACAAGATCTTTGGGAGGATGGACATCTTCACCGTGTTGAGTCTACCAAGCCAAGATAGCGGCAGGGCTTTCCACGCACGCAGGTCCGTCTGGACCGAACATTTATACTCCTGCCAATTGGCCTGCGTCCAAGTGGCCAGGTCCGGGGTCAGATTCAGGCCTAGGTAGCGCACCGACTGGGTCGCCCATTGATAGGGAACACAGGACCGGAGCGCCAAGAGATCCCCATCTGGGATCGTGATATTGAGGGCCCAAGATTTCGCATGGTTGATTTTGAGCCCGGACGCCCGTTCAAACTCTTGAAGCAGCAAGTGGACCGCCGGCAGGGAATGCAGCGGATCCGATAGGGTGAGAAGGAGGTCGTCTGCGAAGAGGGCGATCTTATGCTCCATCCCTCGAAGGGAGATACCATGGATATCGGGGGACCGGCGTATCATGATGGCCAGGGGTTCCACCACCAAGGCGAATAGTAGGTGGGACAGGGGGCAACCCTGCCGGGTACCCCTTCAGATGGGAAAGGCCTGTGTAAGCTGACCGTTCACTCGTACCCTAGCCACTGGCGAGAGATAGGGGGCCATAATGCGCGCCACCATCTTCGGGCCCAAGCCCACTCGCCGTAGAACCTCCCGGAGGAACAGCCAGTCCACCCGGTCGAACGCTTTCTCCGCGTCAAGCGAGAGCAAACATGCCGGTATCCCCCAGTGTTTGGCTTTCCCGACGATGTGCGCTATGCGGCGCACATTGTCGGCCCCCTGACGGTGTTGGATGAACCCCACCTGGTCCGGCTCGATGAGGTTGGGCATGTGGACACTGAGCCGTTTAGCCAACAGTTTAGTGTACAACTTGAGGTCGGTGTTTAACAATGCAATAGGCCGATAGGAGGAGCAGAGAGTATGATCTTTCCCGGGTTTCGGGATAAGAGCGATTTCGGCCATTGCCATATCTGTCGACGGGCCCGTCGTCTCATCAAACGAGTTGAAAAGGCGAAGAAGATACGGTTGAAGTTGCGGCCAGTAGGCACGGTAGAAGGATACCGGCAACCCATCCGGGCTTTACCCAGCGGGAGATCCCACAAGGCGCCAGCCATTTCCTCCGAGGTGATGGGAGCCTCGAGGAGGCCTGACTGGTGCTCACTTAACGAGTCCCAGACACAGTCCCCCATGGCAGAGGCTATCAAATCCGGCGCTGGGGTGTCAGCCGTATAGAGTGCCGCGTAGAAGTCGTGGAACATTTGGAGCTTGGCCGACTCCGTGGTGGCCCAGGAGCCGTCCACCCGTTGCAACTTAGCGATGTGAGCCTTGGCCGCCCGCGTACGTAGGCGTCGTGCCAGCACGGCTCCCACCTTGTCCCCGCCCGCATAGTAACGCTGCTTGAGCGCCAATAAGGCGCGCTCCGCCTTGTTCGTCCTGTGTGCTCGGAGCTGGCCTCGAAGGATAGCCAGGCGGCGTTTGCGTGTCATCATCGGACGTTCTTGATCCATCTTCTCCAGCAGTTTGACCTCCCTCTCGAGCTTGTGCTCGTACAGGCGAGAATCCCGTGCTCTCGCGGCCGCAATAGCGGTGAGAGTGCCCCTTATGGTGGCCTTAAAGGCATCCCACAAGAGGGGAAGGGGAGTCCCTGGTAGGTCGTTATCCGCAAAGTAAGCTAGGATAGCGGCCTGGACTTCCTCCCTGTCTACCGGGTCCCGGAGTACGTGGTCTGGAAACCTCCACCGACTCGAACGCGGGGGATCAGTGCAGCGCTCGCGGAGACTCAGTTCCACGTGGGCGTGGTCAGAGATAGAGATGCTGGAGTGCGTTGCCGTTATGGTGTCTTTAAGCAGGGAGTGCGAGACCAACAGCAGGTCTATACGAGAGTAGGAGCGATGCGCATGCGAATAGTACGTGTAGTCTCGCAGGCCTGGGGAATGGTAGCGCCAAACATCCACTAAATTGAGGGCACTGAGGGAATTCTTCACTGCCGCAGACATGGCCCCCACCCCATGAAAGGTTCCCCCGCAGCAATCCAGCTCCGCATCCCACACCAAGTTGAAGTCCCCCCCAACTATGAGATCAGTGTCAACCTGCTGTAAATGGTCCCTGATCAGCCTGCGTAGGAAAGAATCTTGGCCCTGGTTGGGAGCATAAAGGTTACATAGGGTGAGTGTGCGGTGTCCCCTCATGACCTCAACCTTCAAGAATCTACCCTCGTTGTCCCGTAGCACCTTAGAACCCCCCGGATTAATTCCCGCCCTGCAGAGGATGGCCACCCCCGCCGTCTTGGTAGTAGCCGAGGCCCAGAACTGTCGGGGGTATCGAGGGTGGGCCATACGGGCCACATCAGCCTTAAGGAGGTGGGTGTCCTGTAAGAAAATGAGGTCAGGTTTCTGGAGCAAGAGGTAACGCCACACTTGGCGACGCTTATTGGGCGAGTTGAGCCCCTTCACATTAAGGGAGAGGACCTTCCAGCACGGCTCAGTAGTCATAGTCCCAGATCCCCCTGGCATGCCATATCCCTCCCATACCTCCATACGCCCGTTCACCCCCCCTGCCATAGGGGTACCAAGGAAGGAGAGAAAGAAGGGAAGGGGGAAACCAAAGAAAACCACATACAGTCTTAACCGGCCAACCTGGCCAACATGTCCTAATCCAGTCTAAGGAGTAGCCAGGCCTCTCGGCACAAGCTGTCCCAGAGATGTCACTCTCCCATGGATAGGCGTGGGGGTTTGTCATCGCCCGTCATTCTTAGAGCAGGGTATTCAAATATTAGGAAGTAGTGGCGCTCTGCAGATAAACGTTGGTACAGTAAGTTACAATATCTGTATGGTGCAAAACAGGGAGGGGAGACCCCTAAACCCCTCAAATTGTAAAGGCCAAATAAAATTGACCTAAAGCTGAACAAAAGACCAGTCCTGTGCACACATACAATTCATATAATCAAAAATTGATATAGGTAAGTACAATGCAACAAAGAAAACATCCATATATGAATTGAAAATTCCGTTTAATAAGCATATCCAGCCAAAGAGAGAAAGAAGGGAAGGGGGAAACCAAAGAAAACCACATACAGTCTTAACCGGCCAACCTGGCCAACATGTCCTAATCCAGTCTAAGGAGTAGCCAGGCCTCTCGGCACAAGCTGTCCCAGAGATGTCACTCTCCCATGGATAGGCGTGGGGGTTTGTCATCGCCCGGCCAATAGGTCACAGAACCAAAAGCCCGCTCCGGGCCACCGCCTCTCCTGTAGGGACATCGTGTCGTGCCGGAGAGCAGGCCCAATCAGGAGTTGAGCACCCCAGGGAATCTCATTTGAGGGGCGAGACCTGTGAGCCCATCAGCGGCGAGCCGCCCTCCAAGGATTTGATGTGCTTGATAATGTCCTGCTTGTCCCTTGATGATCTGCTGCCAGCCGGAGAGGAAGGGCGCCGGGATCGACGCACCGTGGACCACTGCGGTCCCCGAGGGGCCCCACGATCAGCAGCACTGCGCCACGCCGGACTGGCTGAAGGGGAGTCCGGGATCTGAAGCAGTTGGGCCGCCTCCCGGTAGGAGCGGAGCACTCGGCACTTGGATTCCCACTGGAAGATGAGGGCGAAGGGGTGGCCCCACTGGTAGCGTATATTGAGCTCTCGCAGCTTGTCCGTAACGGGCCGAAAGTCCCTGCGGCGTCTGAGGGTCGTAGAGGCCAGGTCCTGGAACAGCTGAACAGGCGCGCCTTTATAGCGGATTTCAGGCTTGTCTCTGGCTGCTTTGAGTATCGCTTCCTTCTCTACAAAGAAGTGGACCCTCGTCAGAATGTCAGGGATGAGTCCAGGTCTCCCAGGCGGCCCTGATACCCTATGCGCTCGGTCCAGAGCTGGCGGCGAAGCATCGTCATCCCCGCGAATCTCCTGAAGCAAGTCCGCCACAAATGTCATTATATCCTCCCCTTCGGCCCCAATCGGAACACCCCTGATGCGAATGTTGTTTCGGCGCCCCCTATTTTCCAAATCCTCCTGTTTGATCTGGAGCTCGACATGCTGTTCCTCCAGGGTCGCCAATCGCTGCCAAAGGTGTTCCTGATCCTCCGTGCGGGCGTCCAGAGTTTTTTCCATATCATCTACGCGATCTCCCAGGTCCCCTACCTCCTTCCAAAGGTCTTTGACGCAGGCCTGGACCTCCGTGCGAAGGGACCCAATCTCAGTCTTGAGTTCCTGCATGAATGTTGCCATGAAGGATTGAGTGACCGGTTCCGCAGGGGTTCCCCCTCCTGACGAGGCAGCGCCCGACTTCCCCCATAAGTCGGCGACTGAGGTATCCTTGGAGGTCGCCGGGGGCTCCTTCCCAGGCTTCGTGCAAGTCATGCTGTACACCGGCCTGTGCCAGACCGCACCGAGCAGGCCAGGTCCCCCGGCTGGCAGGCCGCCCCCAGGCAAACACCGCCGGGCGCGCCGAAGTGGGCCAGAAACACCGGATCGGCAACCTCTCGCTCCCAGGGGCCCCTCCACAGGCCCCGTCTACACACTTCCTAGGCGGCGGGGTCCCCGCAGTGTGCCGCGTGTGGTCAGCCCCCCAGCCCCGAGGTCTGCACCAGTGTCCCGGCTCCCGTTTAAGTCTAGTCAAGGGATTCCCCCGGCCGTCCAGGCCCCTCCCCCGTGGGCGCGGAGTCCCCCCGCGGGACACCCCGGTATCGGCAGGGCGGCCAACAGTCTGGGGGTCTTCAAATCACCCCCTGGAACAACTCACTGTGCGCTAGCCGTCGTTGCAGGGCTCCGTCGTCGGTCTTCCACGGGCTCCTGCCCCCTTCGAGTCAGCCACGAGGCCCAGCGCGGACAGACCAGCAACCGCCGGTCACTCCTCGGGTCCCCAGCGCCGACCCAGGGCTCCAGCGAGAGCGCAGCGGGCCCCCAGCAATCACAGGGGCACAGGCGGGAGCTCCAGGACACGGCTCCCAGCCAGCTCGGGGCAGATGCAGGCTCCCAGCGAGTCTCAGGGCCTCAACCCACGCCCCCGAGGACGTTCCCAGCGCCCGGCCCCGGTGCTCCACTCAGACCTGCCTCGAACCATCAATCCCTGGAGGCGGCGCTGGCCAGGCGGCCGACCTTCGTTCAAGGCTCCAGAGGCCTCAAGGGTCCCAGGAATCACCAGTGGTCCAGCAGGGGGCTCCCGGAGATACGGGCCCGTCACCTCACCGGACTCTCCTAGGGGCCGACCCCGTCCTCCGCTCCCGCCTCAGAAAGTGGCAGCCCTCCTCTGCAGCGGTTGGCTATTCCGGGTGAGCAGCTCCCCTCCGGAGTCCACGGCCCGGCTCTCCTCACGGGCCCCTGCCCCCGTCTCACCCCTGCATGCGCTGTCTCTGCGGGCCCGGCCGTCGCGCCACTGCCCGCCGCCTCTGCAATCCGCGCCACCAGCCGTCTGCCAGTCGGGGAGGGAGGCCAGTCCGTTGGAAGATGGCGACCGCCACTCCGCGGTTCCGCCCACGGAGACCCCGAGACCTGTATCCCAGGCGGTATGGGGTCCGCTGCACCACAAGGTAGTTCCGAGGCTACAACAGGGCCGCTCACTGCAATTCGCCCGGCCCGCCGGGCCTCCGACCTCTCCCCCACCTCAGATATCGGGCGCCATAAGCTGTTGGTGTGCGGCAGGCAAAATGGCGGGCAGGACAGTGATCTCCGGGCCTTCTCCACCTCCGAGTCCCGCGCCCTCTGGTACTGCCAGCACCTCTGAGCCCCTCACTGGGTGCCCCTCGCCTTCAGCCCCACACGGGCGTCGATCAGAGCTCCGTCGCTGCCGCAGAGCCGCTTTAAGAAGGCAAATTGTCGCGGCGGCGGCCCGGAGACGAAGCAATGCACGTCTCACTCCATTCCTGGCGAGACCACGCCCCCCATTAATTAGCTTTTTGATGTGGTTTTATGACGTGCAATATGCTGTCTTGCATGTTATGACGTCACTTTTGGGATTTCTGTAGGTTGGTAACAACAAGCTCTCTGTTCTGATTCTTGTCTTGTTTAACATTTACTGATAATGTGCTTCAGATACTCTTGGTCTTCAAGTTTTTGGCTAGATCTCAGGCCTGGTCATTAAAATCCTGCTTGTTACTGCAGTTGCAGCAAATTCTCAAAGATTAACTGTAAGGTAGATTTACTGTCAGAGGTTGAGGGTGAAAGCTGGTAAAAGTGAGCAAGCTGTACTGATCTGTGGGTTTGTAATATGTCTTGGTGCTCAGCCGGGTCCCATCGGAGAATATTGTTACATCCAAGAAATCCAGTCGTGTACTGTGAGTTGTACACGGGAATTTGAGATAGGTATCTTGTGTATTGATCCAACTTGCAAACTCTTCGGCCATATGTTCTTCTCCATCCCAGATTATGAGAATATCATCAATATATCACTTTCAGAAGGGTATCCTCAGTTTTGAAGAATTTACTGCAGCTGCAGAAACAAGCAGGATTTTAATGACCAGGTCTGAGATCTAGCTAAAAAACCTGAAGACCGAGAGAATTCGAAGCACATTATTAATAAATGTAACACACAAGCCAAGAATCAGAACAGAGAGAGCTTGTTGGAACCAACCTACAGAAACCGTGAAAGTGGCTTCATAACATGTGTGATGACACATTGCATGGCCTCAAAATACATGAAAAAACTCACCCATAAACACTGAAGCATACTGACATCAAGATCACTTGAGCTGGCCCAAACCTAGATTTGCCCACTAACCAACCTAGATTCGCCCACTAAAGGAGCAAAAACATAAGAGAATATGTAGTGCACACACGACCACCGAGAAGAAAGTGAGAAATACAGTACAGACAGCAAGGGGCCTAAAACCAGTAAAAGGCCATTAACCATGCGGGTCATGCTCAGTGTGCCATTTGACTAAAATAACCAAGAACTTGGATTTTGACACAAACTACAAATGGGTCCTAAAGAACACACTTATTGCAACAATACGCATGTCATTTATATCATCACATGCCCATGCCACCTGAAGCATATAGGAATGACATGTAGAAGGATTAAAACCTGCACTGGGGTACACCGAAGTAACATCCGATGCGAGAGACTAACAACACAAATGAGTCACCACTTCCAAACTGAAATCCAGAAAACAGAAAATTAAATCAATTGTGTTGTCCTAGAAACCTTGAATTAAATCTGAAAAGATGCTGAATGGACGCTCTTCCAAAAAGAGCAAAGATGACTATATCAGCCCAAGACCTACCAAACAGGTCCGAATGACAATATTTCCTGGCTAGCAGTGTACAAATGAACACTTGAGAAATTGTGATAAATCCAGTGACACTGCAACCTAAGTAATGAAGCACAGCTAAGAACAGAAGAGAAAGTACCAACAGATTTTCTTTGAATATCTATCTGTAAAACCAACAACTTTAGGGCAATTTAGGATCCTTTATACACAAAAATGATATTATGAATGGCTGATAAGGTCACCTCTTAAAGAGATTTAGCGCACTTTCAAGAGGAACATGTTGCCCTGGGCAGACCACCCACCATATGGGTAAAATCCCTTGACGACGACGCGGCACAACACACTGGACACACTAACCATGCCCTGTAAGAAACAACAGGCCGAGAACTATATATACAAGTTTTTAACAAACAAGCCTGCCTCCAAACTTATGAAGCTGGGTATGACACTTCACAATTAGCCAGACTAATTTAAAAATTACCATTAAGGTTTTTGTCTCCTCAACCCCCAAAAAGAGATACTAGTTCACAGCGTTATGGGAACCAACAGTTAACCAGAAAAACCCACATAGACGAGTATATCCCACCGTGATGTATGGACATTGGTACCTTTTTTAAGATACAAAGTCAGACACAATACAAGAAATAAGATAAACGATTATGGTAACCACAATTATTGGGAAAAACAACAATCACCTGTGTATTCCACTGCGGTGTATGGCCATCAGAAACATTTTTTTTTTAAAAAAATACAAAGTTGGACACAATACAATAATTGCAGGAACAACTTTTAACATAAATGCATTATTTATAGATTTAGTAGTCAGAACAATGCATGATAAACTATTGGAAACTAATGATAAACTACTAGTACATGTACCGCTAGTTGTCTATGTTTGTTACCTTAATACACGTGATGCACACACTCTCGTTATTAGAAAAACATTCGGGCTGATTTCCCGCAATGGACAGTTCAATCTAGCAATATGCCACATGAATTAACATTAATATCTGCATGAATAACATTTGACAAATAGACTTTCTTTCTATCTTTATTACATCAAAATGACACAGGGAAAACCATGAGAATGAATCCCAACATTCTTCTATGTCAATTGCCCAACAACGCGTGACTCACTCACGCCGTTATGTAAGCATTTGGGCCACTTTAAAAAAACCATTGGCACGCTTGCTTTGAATACTGCTATGTGCCTCTCAACCACATACACGGGAACTCCAACTGGCAATTAAGTGGTAATCACTAGCAATTAAGGTCACGGCATCAGCTTTACAGTCTCTGATCTCTTGTTCAACTCTCTCCTCCATCTTTCAAAGGCTTCTACTTATTTCAGGACTGAGGTGAAAACATTTGTAAGTGAGACACAGGTCATTCACAAATTTGAAGCAGAAGCATTAAAGATCTCAAGGAGGGCAGATGAGATATTGAGAGACAAGGTGCCCATTTTGAGGTCAGGTGGGCCCATTAATAACACATGGGTGGCCTTTTAGAAATCAGGCACAATCACAACTGCAAGGTTCAGAGTAATTAACAAACCAGCAGTAACCTGAAAAACGAGGCAAACTAACTGCGCATTACAAAAATTTGGATAAATTCAGGTGCAAACTGTGTTGCCCAGGGATAATAATAACAGAGGCAGAACATTTGTCATGTTGAAACAGGCTGAAGCCCATACAAGGGGAGAAGTCTTGTGGAATTCCTGAGAAACATGGTGGCTATATTGGGCTTGTTTATTATGCCCCTCAGATTTCCTTAAGATTGGCTATAAAGTAAATATATGAATTACAAAGATAAAATATGTTTGGAAAAGGGACTAAATATATTGAATACCGTTTTCCTCTTTTTCAAATAATTATACACTATATAAAAATACAAATGAACAAAGGTCTAAAATGGAACAGGATAGTGGAGCAGCGTAATATAGTGCTCCATACATTTAAGCATCAAAGTATTCATCTGTGTATTAAAATGTTGACCAGTGTGCACATTTATTAGCAACTGTTTATATCTTGTTGTAGCAGAAGACACTTTCATAGAATTCAATGATAATTAGGACTCCATGTTTGCTGTTTTTACTGATTTTTACAGATAAATACGGACAGAAAACCTTTATTTTTGTGTCTGTATTTATTTTTAAATGTGGATAAAAATGGAAATTGGGTTATTTTTTGGGTAATTCTAAATTCTGTATGCAATGACTGCCAAGCCAATTGCTGTGTGGGTTGATAGGAAAGGGGGTTAAAAAAGAAAGGGATTTTAGTGAAGAGGCTTTAACAGCAGTAGATATACACAAGGCTGATATTGAAATTGGCATGATTTCATATAAGTGCATTGATTTAACTTCAGCGTGTGTTCACAGCACTGAAACCTGGCTGGCATTCAAGCATGAGTGCATATTTATCGGTTAAATAAATGTGGAACTATACTAATTTCATATTAGGATTTTTCACAAAGACCAAAATAAATATGGATAAATGCAGATAAAATTAGCAAAAAATAAATATGGATAAATACAGACGGAAATGTCCCAAAAATAAATACCATAAAACTGGGAGCCCCAATTATGATTGTATTGCTTATGCTAACTGTATTCACTCGACGGCTATTTTCTTTTCTTAACGTTAGCTTGACTGTGGCTAGGCTTTAAGCCTGAACAGATGTATTTTGTTTTTCCTCGTATTCAGAATAAAACATTCTTCTTGAGTTGCTCTCCTGGTTTCTTTCAATTGCAAGTGTCCTGTCTACTTAAGCTTTAGTTTTTAATGAGTACTGTTAGATTAGGGAACAGTAATTGGATGCAGAGTGTGGGAATCGGAGAGAGCCTCCTGTACCAAGCAGATCACAACGTTGCTACTTTCAAGGCCATGCAGCTGTATGCTTCTTTGTTCCATGCTGGAAATGTGGAAATTGACTTGCTCCGAGGAGACGCTGTGTACCCCTTTTGGTGCAACTAGAGGGAGTTAGTGGGACAAGGCTTCCTGCCAGAACCTTCTACCATGTGTGTCTCTGAGTATAGTTCAGCAGATCCCGACCTCACGTCACTGAGGAAAGACCTCTCCTGAACTCTGCTGATTTCACTACTTGTGGTGTTAATCTTCATGCTTGAACACCGGTGCCTATTTCCTCTGAGCCTTAACTTGGTTCGACAGATGCTGACACCTTCTCTTGCCACGTTCAATGCTTTATTTTAGGGAAGTACCTTTATGGAACCAATCTATTCCTTTTTCTGTGCTTTGTATCTTGTTATATTTTGCATCTTGTTTTTCATGATATACAAATTCAGATTGCATGATCAAATTTATATACATGCATATTTGAGAAACTGATTTACTGATTGAGATTTGTAACTTTAAATTTGGTTTGGAAACCATCCTCGCTGTTTTTTTTTCTGATCTCCTTTTACACATTTTCACTTGGCAATCAAAGGTCCACATGAACAGTGGAGCTATCTGATAGATTACTACACTAGAGCACTGAGGTATAAGAAAGTACACTGGATCAAGAGTAAATACCGCAAGTGCTGTTGTATCAGTGCAATCTCACTAGGGCCTTGAGAGATTTATCCACAAAAGAACAACCATTGATATGCTGTCCTGGTCTGAAATGACTTGAAAAGAAAAGGAGCTTCTATACAAACAAAAGACTTTTATAACCACGGTATTCTGAGCAGAGAATCAGCCATGACTAAAATAAGTCTAATACAGAAATGGTATGTTTACAAGAGAAAAAAACGTAAATAAATAGATGCAGACGGAGTTAAAATACAAATATAAATAAAGAACAAATAAATAAATAACAAAAGTTATTGGATTCAAATGCTTAACTTTGAGAAGGGCAGTAATCTGACAATCACAAGGTCTGTAATCTGACCAATCTTACTCAGTTGTTCATGCCCTCAAGGTTTGTAAATTGAGAAATATTGAAACATAAGCGAAATAGTTGGTAAATATGTGGAACGAAATAGCCACAACAGAAAGAAAGACATAAGTAGCTCCAAGGAAATATTACAGTTTGCATCCTCTATCACCCTAAGAACCAACATTTCAGCAGCAAGTTTAAACACTGGTCAAACCAATTGTATCATGAACAGAGTACCTAACACAGGACCACCATGCCTGAAGATAGTCTCATGAAACTCGACTGCCGCCCTCAAAATGTCACTCTCAGTCATAGAGGTTGAGTGCCAGAGTTTGGGACCCCATGGGAAGAGGTGGTTGGAATCTCTGGATGATTTTCTTGAAGCAGCAATAGAATCATGTGACAAACAAAAGCTGCAACTTCTGACTGATCTGGTGAGACTTGATAGGCAGTGCCCAATCACAACATTGTCTACTAGAAAGACTGATACTTACAAAAAATCTGAAAGAAGCACAGTGTGAACAGTTTAACTGTAAGGAAAACATGGACCACATTTTCAGCTAGGCATGCCAGCAGCCAGTTGATTCCTGCTGTTTCGCAAAGGAGGTTTCACCCCAGTGCACTTTAAAGGCTTGGGAACCGGGGTCATACGACATCAAACATCACAAAAAAAATTCCCTCTGGCTTATTTGATTCTTACTATGAATGAATCTTAAATCACTACTAACCCAGCAATTTCTACAAAAATGTTTTTATTTATTTCATTGACTACAATTGTTCTGAAACATTCATGTTTTTATTATAAGAATCATCATTAATCTATATAGCCACCACCATTACTTCTTTCATCAAAACAATAAAAACACTATATTTCATCGGAACCATTTTATCAGCACAAAATAAAATGGAACAAGACAAACCCCAAGCAATTCTCACATCCATACCAACTATGCACAACCACACACTCTCAAAACACTTCTCCTTCTCCCCCAGATATCTTCTTAACAACACAATATGTAGACTCTTCTTTAGTTTTCAATCGATGTGTCTTTATCAGGGGGTTTAATTGAGGGTCAATGAACGTTTCGGTGGCATAGATGACTCATAACCTCCTTCTTCAGGACCTCTCATGTAATGTCCCTCTTCTCATGGGGTTTGTTACAAACAGATTTTTTTAAATATATATATAAGTTCGTAAGAATATGATAAAAAAATGGCTTCATCTCACTAAAAACCAATAGGGTCAATGATTACACCAGATTGTCCTAAGTGCTCTACTTCAATTCAATTCAATTTAGCTTTATTTGGTTAAAAAGTGAAACCATAAAAGCATTCTAAAAAAATGATCTCCACATAATTCATCAAGTTGTTAATATGTTAAAACACGTAAAACATGGTATAAACTTTAAAATACTAATAAAAGTAGGTCAGCATAATACATCAATTATTCAATACCATAAATACATAATACATCAGATAGTTTACACATAAGTCTCCAATAGTAATTTCATTCTGTGGACTGTAAGAATTACTATTTAGGTATACAAATATTAATGTAAAAATAAGTTTTGATCCTTTCCAAAAAGTTGAAGAAGGGTATAACATTCCTAGGAGACACAAATCAATACATAGCTTATATTCCTTCATAAACTAAGATCTCGAGTGTGAATTCATCTTTCTTCTTTTAATTGCCAGTTGTGTATATACAATCACTGCATTACATACTTTCTCATTTTCTAGGCTACAGATAAAATCAAAAGCGGATTTATATGAATGCAATTTCCCATTAAGAAAAAAAGGTTGTATAATGCTCTTCCTAATGTCTCTACAAAAGTTACAAAAAAGGATAAAATTTAGAGTTGACTGATGCGATTTGGGAGATTTCGGTTCCATTTGCCCATAATAGGGAAAGCTATTAAAAAGTGAAGAGTACCCATTCTCAGCCTTTTTTTTTTCTTTTTTTTTTTTCTTCTTTTAGTTTAAAAGACTAATGGGCCTATAAGAATTAACAGCCGCAGGATTTTTATCTTTTTTCACAAAGGACACTATTATCGCCTCTTTAAAAAGTGCAGGAACCAAACCACCATTTTTAATATAATTAAATCGTTTTTTCAAAGGTGCAGTTAATTCCTTTGAAAAAGTTTTATAAAATTCGATGGGGAAACCATCCTGTCCACATGCTTTTGCCCCAGCTGTTGCTTTAATAGATGCCAATATCTCAACGGATTCTACATCAGATCCTAATTGACTGATCCGGCTTTCTGAAAGTTTGGGAAAATTCACATTAGATAAGTAATCCTGGATCAGCTCTTCCCCCACCGAATATTCTGTTGAGTAAAGTTGCTGGAAATGTTATAAAAAGATCTGTGGGATCAAATCGCCATTGACAACTTCAAGACCAGTCTGGGGGTCCAGCACCGTAGATATTATAGCTGCTTCTTGTTTTTTCCTTGTTGAATTAGCCAGAAGTTTGCCTACTAACTGACTATCCTCATAACATTTTTGTTGATACATTCTAGAACTGTGAATCTCTTCCAATATAAAATAAATCCCTCAGAGCTGATCTTGCTACTTCTAGTTGATTGTGGTGTTGCTGGAGCTGAAGGGCATATTCTTTTTCAACTACAGTTTGTAACTCAGATATTTTGAGCCTCCGAGCATTTAACTGGGCAGTCATGTAGGCGATTATATGCCCACGAGCTGACGCCTTAAACCCACCCCACACAGAAAAGTATTTTCATTAATCTTAAAAAACTTCAGAGATCCATTCTCCAAAGCTTTTCACCCAGTCCTGATCTTGGAGGAGAAGACGGTCCAGCTGCCACCTGGCCCGTTCTCTGCTCCCACCCCCAAGCCTGAGTTCAAGCCCAATATATGCATGATCAGAGAAAGGATTACACCCGATATCTGTATCACAAATCTGAAGGGATCTAGATATTTTAAAAAAATCAATTCGAGATGCAGTTTTAAAACGATGCGAATAGCAGGTAAAAATTGTTTTATCTTTTTTATTAGGATTTCTATTTCGCCAAGGATCTATTAGTTGATATTCTAGCTTGATGGCCTCCACCATTTTTTTGGTGTTTAGTTTTAATTGGTTTTTATTTTTATTTGAAGTGTCCTTTGTTAAGTCCTGTATAAAATTAAAATCACCTCCTACAATAAACTGTCCAGGGGCGCCCCTCATAGGCTCATTAATTTTGGCCAGACTGGAGGTGTCATCCGAAACAGGGCCATAGTAATTTATAAAATTCAAAATCCTCCCATTTAATTTTGTTGCCACCCATATCCATCTCCCCTGTGGATCCCTATGAACTTGGAAAGATTCCCAGGGCAGTTTTATAGAAAAATAGATGGCTACTCCTTTCATGGCAAGACCAGCAGATGCAAAAAAAGCATTAGAAAAAATCCCTGGTAAAAATAATTTAGGGAAATTAGTTTTTAAATGTGTCTCATGGAGAAACAAAACTTGGGGGTTGAAAGATACCAACCATTTTATGAGAGCGCCATACTTTCGTTTATTTAAAATTCTGTTGGCATTGACTGATAGGATCTTGCATTTGCTGGTTTCTATTAAAGTTACTAATTCTAGAGTAAACCCCAGGTTCACTCAATAACGAATTTCTGAATTGTTTGCTATCTGTACCTTCTGCTCCTGCTCTTTCTCCTGCAATAGACCCTTTCCCCTTCCCTCCCTTTCCACCCCAAAAAATTACCCATCCATCGAAATGTGGAAGAACCCCCACTAGCCACACTAGCCACATTTCGCCCTCCCCTTCTAGTTTTCTGGGTGTCATGGAATTACACCCCTGGTGACCCCACTGTCCCCACTGATCCCAGAAAAAAAGCAAAATAATCAAAAATTAACTTGTTAAAGAGTGTGCTTTAGCACCCATGAACAGAGAAGACCCTTAATTCTGTTAAGATATAGCAGATCCTGATATTTAAGCCATTCCTTTAGACTCAAGATCCATGCGAGATCTCTTTTAATAGCGCCTGAGCTTCTTCCAAATCTGAGAACATGAAAAACTTGCCCTTGACTAACACTCTCAATTTTGACTGTTGGGCAATTGAAGCTTGGGCGCCATGGGCTTTAAATAAATAAAGAAGATTGACAAATTCTTTTTTTCTGCGCGTGACAGCGGCAGTCATATCTGAAAATATGCAACATTTAGTAGTTTCATTTACTAAGAACTGCCTCTGCTCGATCGCCTTTGTCAAGATTCTTTCCTTTATTCAAAAGTCTGCAAGGTTCAACAAGATTGTTCGCGGTATTGTGGAGTTTAGGAAAGGATGAGCTGGGTCACGGTGTGCCCTAGTGATTGTAAGATCTCCTTTGAATTCCGGGAGAACTTTCTGCTTGATGAAAGAGTTAACCCAATGTAAAGTTTGAGAACCTTCAATGCCTTCGGGAACTCCAACTATACTGAGGTTTGACCTCCGAGAATGGTTCTCTAGGTCTTCCAGTTTGTTCTCCAGATAGTTCTTTTTTTTGCAGCCTCTTTCACTTACCCCATAACCGTATTCATTTGGTCTTCCAATGCTGAAATTCTGGCTTCTGCCTCCTGAAGTTTAATAGGGAAGCATGTCATTACTTCTTCAATTTTCCCTAGCCGTAGGTGCAGAGCAGCAAATTCCAATTTCTGAGCTTTTTCATCTCGCAAACCTCATCCAGTATTAGGTTGAGCATGTCTCTGATATCTAATTGATAAACACCCGATATTTCTGTACTTTGATTAGGGTTATTCTGGGCTTCAACTGTATCAATAGATGTTTTTCCAAGCATAGTGTCCTCCTGGGCCGGCAAGCCCTCTGGCAATATTAGACTCTGCGGCAATGATTTAAATTGTGGCTGAGGTTTAGATTGAGATACCGTCGGGTTTGCAGATATCTTTATAGCTGTCTTACTGCCTTTATCTATTATTTCTAGTAACTGAGAGTGATTTGTGGTAGAAGCGGTCGTTTCTGTTGAGCTTAATGGTGCTGATAGGGTCCCTGGTTCATGACTTTGACCCTGACCTTGATCTAGCTCCGGGACTACCAAATGATCGGATTCCAGATTACATTGGAGTCTCTCCGGGTCTATAGAAGCTGAGTTTATTAGCACCACAGGCGACACTGGTTCCGCTAATGGGCCTTTAGATGTTTTTGAAGTTGGGCTTAGGGAGGGGGGTTGTAGGGTAGCTTTTTAAAAGAACAATGGAAACTGCTTTGTCCCATTTAATTTTTCCTTTAGGCCGTCTAATACAGAATTGTCCTGGTCTGTCGCCAATTCCTCCCGTTCCGGAGGAGTGATGGAGGGTAGCTCTTCCTCTGAGCTCTTGAGAGTACTATCAAGGCCATAAGAATTGGTGGTATTCTCCTTGTTTTCCTTATTGGTCAGTCGTGCAACTTCTTTTGCCTGAGCTAAGCGTGTTTTGGCCTTAAGGCGGGCTGCAGAGTCGGATTTGGCGACTGCGTTGGCATGTTTCATGAGTTTACCCTTGCTTAACTTCTTTTTTTTTTTCCCCCCTGTGGCCTCTTTTTTTTTCCAACTCTATTCGTATCTCTTCCGAGCCCTTTTGCCCCCGTATCTTCTTTCTGCTCCAAATAGCCCCTTTTAATACCCAAAGTCTCCCAGTGTCGCCCCTTCCATCCTCCGTACCCTCTTTTGCCCTCTACACAAGGTCTCCTGCAACTCAGCCTCCCTCAAATCGACACCGCATCCGCTCTTCTCCTCCAGCGCACTCTTCCAGTACAGAAATATCTGTACAGAAATGTCCGTCAAAGGACCTACGGGCTCAGGAGTACACAAGCAGGCAAGATCTCTTCTATCGCAGAGTCAAAAAAGCGGTCGTGAAATAATTGCCTCGCTGTCCAGGAAGCAGTGGCTCGCCTCTGCCTCCGCCTCACCTGGAGAATACATCCGCCTGGCTCCCAACTCCGACTCTCCGAGTCTCCGAACCCAGCGGCCAAGCAAAGCCGCCAGAGCAGCCGGATAAACGAATGCCGCCGTTCGCCTCCTCCAGCGGCGTCCGCCACAGATTCTGGGAAGAAAGGGGATTTAACTCGGAGGTCGACGTCTATGATGTCCGGGATCTTCTTTCCCCACAAGCTGCAATGATCACATCCAGCAGAGATCAACGAAACGCCAGCCAGATACAGACCGCCATTACTGGGGGTGGGGCAGTAGGTCACTTGTGGCTACACGGAGGCGTAGTTCTCCGCAGCCATTCTCCCCCACTAAGCAGACAGCCCTGTAAAGTAAAATCTATGTTTTAAATTCATTACCGGGAGTGAATATTGCTGTATGCCTACAACAATTGGCCCTTCACCATATGCCTTGATCGTCTGCTTTGAGATTGCGTCAGTTGCTTTTAGAAGTTCTCTTGCTTCTATAAGCCCGGTTTTCAAATCCTTTTTGCTATAACAAAGGATTTGCACGGGGTCATTAAAGTCGACGTTCTCAACACACTCATTTAAGAGTTTATTGATATAAGACAACTATGGGATTTTTTTTACTATGCTCAAGGGCGAGGCAATCTATAATCATTTTCTGAGTGAGTATGGTTCCCTCGTTACTCCAGATCCCATACCCAACAGCTAGAGCTGCTACACTAATGTAGTCATCAATATAGGGAGCTGCTAATTCTTTATGTACAATGTATGAAGGGTTGAGTTGGGGACTGCTAGTAATCTTCTTAGAAAAATATTTCTTGGGTCTGGAGTGCAGCATGATTAATTGTTCCTCATAACGCAGCACTTGCTCCTATAAAGAGTCAGAATTTCCCTGATTGGCTTATTCCCCATTTTTTTTTTAAAATCCCAAAATGGCCTCTGTTGACTGTAAAATATTTGATTTGCATGATTTAATATGTGCTTCCCAATGTCCCTTAAACGTGAATATTAGGCCCAGTTATGAAAATGAACGTGTTTCCGCTATGGGCACCTCCTTGATATGGTGTATCCTGGTTTTTGGTTTCCCTTTCTACAAATCATCTTGATTTTTTTTTTAAAGTTAAGTGTTAAATCCTTTTCTTGCATGTAATCAAGCACAGGAGTTCGTTTGCAGTTCTAGATAACACAACTGCGTCGTCCGTATTATAGCATGACCGGGGTGGTGCGACTGCTGACTTTGGGAACAATGGCATTCAGCTTTTGTAGGCATTAGTCAACACCGTTGATATAAAAAGAAAACAAAAGTGGGGCGGGGACACAACCTTGCCTAATCTCATGTGTTACTCTGAACCGGGGAGTGCACTCGCCTTTGCGCCCATATCGAACTCTTGCAGGTAGCACTTTATATATTTGTGATAAAAAAAATGATAATGTCACTAGGGGTACTCATCCTGACCAGGGTCTGCCATAGTTTTGCATGATTGACTAGATTGAAAGCGCTTGTTAAATCTACGAAGCATAAGTGCACTACTTACCATGAGTCAAAATCATGTGACTAAGCAGACTATCACCAAAGACACCTGCATGTTTTATATTCAGCCAAAGATTGCCCAAGAAAGGTTATTTCCTTTGTGCTTTTCCACATTTAAATTATAGTGGCCCAGATCTACCACACATGCCATTCCAACATGCAGAACCTACAGGTTATCAAGCACTATGGTCCCTGTGCATAACATATATTGTCAACTGGTCGTAGTCTTCAAACTTTGCCAATGGTGCTCACACCCCTCCTTTACAATGGGGGTAAATAAGGCCTTGTACATACAAGATCCTTCTGCAAGTAGGAAAACCTACAAGAAACCTTAAAATAGAATCACATTCAAGAGGGTAAAAAATGATCTCAACAGTCTTTTCAAAGAAAGCTATTTACTACGCCAGAGATTCATAGGGCACATTTCAACTTTACTCACATTGTTTACAAATACCACAACTGGAATAGGCAATGTATTTAGTTGTTTATAAGACAACCTAAAACTAAACATATAAAGCAAAAGGATTAAAAATATACCTATATTGCTATCCATGGCTGCTGTAGTTCAGTACACCATATTATCTCTTTCTTTCCACTTCTTAGGTTCTCTAACAATCAGGGATCCATTTTACATATACAAAACAAAGATAAATGACATACCGATTAGGAAAGCAGGAGACAAAAAACAAACAATGTGAAATAAGCGTCCTTAACTCTCTCATTGCTGGAGACCTTTTACTGATCCCAAGGAGCGATGACATACTAGTCAACATTCATACTGTCACATTGCACTAATTACTTTCTGCTATGCCCCAACTGTCACCGCAACTCTACAATACTGAATACCTCTACCAACAAATTTCAGCCTTACAGCAACTATCACGCACGTACACCACATGCCTTCATTATGCAGTCCTCATTAGTAACTGTAATCCTGATGATTTAGTGGATCATTATAGAGGAATCCCCAGTACTTGTATAAATAGTTCCAGACACCAACTGAATGGGAACCAGGAGTGTATGCCTTTCAGATTGATCTATTCCTTGGTCACATGACTATCAGGCCGCAAAGCACTGCCATCTTAATCTAGTACCTTTTTCGCTCTATTAGATACATATCACTAGTATTCATCCTCTATTTTGTGACAACGAGCCATACACCCATGTCATGATAATATAGTAATAAAATAATTCAATAAACCAACAAATACATGTGTATATATTCTTCCTCGCTCACTATAGAGTAAAAGTGGTATGTGTACATTACGATGTTACTCTTTCTTAAGTCATGTGAAATTGTACTATAGGGCATCAACATCTTGATCTAGTGAATCTCTAGGTCCTCTGCATAAATATTGCTTGCTAGTTCCCCATATATTCCCTGTGAGCCATACACTTACATCCATATCATATAATGATTAAACACGGAAACCTTCACTATAATAATACATTTATCGGTAAACAACCTAAGTCTAGAACCCGTAAAATACACCAAATCTCCCCAAAAATCCATATGCAGCAAAGCCTATATTAGTTCCATATAGACAAGAAAAATCCTGAAATAAGGATAACAAGAAGCCTCCCTATATCTCTAATCATACTTCAATGTCTTGCCACATATGAAAACTCAGTAATACTTTAACACCAATAATGAAAATAATAAAAGCTAATAATACAGTTTCACATATCATTAGGATTAACACTTACTACATCAAACACCATTTAGCTAAATGGATTAGGGTTCCTGTCCAGATAATCTCTTTATTGAGACCTAATTTGTTAGTATTGAGAGTAAAAATCCAAAATGTTTCTCTTTCTTTACATTTGATTGTCTCTGACTGGCTAAAGTGAGATTTCACCTTTTTGAGGATCAATCATTTCAATTTCGACTCATGATGACCTTTTTTTAAACAGTGTTCTACTAATGGTGCTGCATCTTCTTTATTCGCAATGCTGACGTATGCTCCCAAATCTTATTCCAAGTCCTCTGCCAGTTTCCAACCCATATCCCCAAACCGCAGGGGTACAAAATGAGATGCACAATATTCTGAGTTTTACAGTTAGTCATCTCCCTCAAGCGATCTTATAACCATTGTGTTCTCATTTATTAATTATAATGGCCGCCCCACAAGCATGGCAAGTCCCACATCGGTGGTTATCTTTCATTGGGGTGCCTACTACAATATATCTTTGTACTGATCCCATTTTCTGCTTTATCCAAATATGCATTAACTTGTCCCTTAAGATGACATTTCTCCTGAACGCATACAAAGGCTTCTCAAATGGGATATCTACTTCATTGGTATTTAAAATCTTCTAATTGTGTCATACATTTTTCTTATCTTATTGTTAATATTCAAGTGGCTGGTAACACACAGCAGTCTCTCATCCCTTACTTTTTCTTTATTTCGAAAGAGGGCTTCACAGTCATAATATTTGGCTCTCTTGAAAGCATTACTAATTACACATTTGGGTTACCTTCTTAGGTACAGTTTCACTTTTAATTGTTCCCCAGTCCTTAAATAATCCTCCATTTGTAGGTACTGTTTCCCAATTAATTCTTACCTATTCCTTAAATAATCCTCCATTCTGGAACAATTCCTTCCAAGGCTGAGGAACTATCTAAATGATACTCAGTTTTGTTGGCAATTCGGGTGAAAACTAGAAAAATGGAGGAGCCCATTCCTCATTGTAGGTTTTCTATACAAATCTACTTCCAGTTGACCACTAGAACCTTTAATCCAAATTGCACAAAATTCTACTTTCTCGTTCACTTGGAAGTGCTGTTAATTTCAGGTTCTGATGCCTGATTTGAGCTATAAAAGAAATTCCCCTACGTCTTCCTCCTTGCCTCTCTAGGTGAAAAAAATATTGTCTGTGAAAGGCACCCAATTTTTAACATTCTCATGGAACGGAGCTACCTCATTGAAGACGGGTTGTTCCTTATACACTACCTTACAGATATTAGCTATGTTGAGAGCACAGGATGCCGCAATGCTCGTCCCTTTAATCTGCTGAAATAAGTATCCATGTATCTCAAATGAATTATTTAAAAGTACAGTCTCCAAGCATTCCAAGACAAATTCCATAGGCCTCTCTCCAGGGGTCTTTGTCAATACTTCCTTGATAATCTCCTGAGCTTCCTTCTGTGGTATATTCGTATATAACTCTTCAATTTCTAAAGTCACTAGTATTTTACGCACCGTACAAAAAGGTAGATTCACAATCTTTTTAAACATATCCCCTGTGTCCTTAATGTATGATTTACATGTATTTACCAAGGGACATACAAAACTCTAAATATTTGGAGAAAGGTTCTGTCATTGCATTGTTAGTTGAAATGATGGGTTGCCAGGGAGGGTCCTTTTCATTTTTATGAGTCTTAGGAGCCCCAAAAATGCAGCAGTAACTGGATTTGTTTTATTAGGAAACTCAAACTCTTTTTTGCATACCCAGACTTTTTCCAAGGCCACGGTTGTTAAATCATTAATTTTAATCTTTAGTTTGGTGAGTTCTTCCTTATTCACTTTTTTTATAATACTCAGGGATGCCATAATTTTAAAATGTTCCTGTAATACTTAATAGAATTGTTTTCACCTACTGCCAAATTAAATGGAACTGGAGGAAGAAGGAAGAAATGTTGAAGTGGTTTGTTTTCAAATCCTTAAGTACTGTTCTGTCAAAAACTGCTACTTCTGTATTCAACATAGGTGTAAACTTAGAACTCTTCTTGAGTATCCTTATCTTGATGTATTGAGTTTCTTTAGTCTGATCTTCCTGAAAACATGTACATCTTTGCTAAGTTGAAAAGCATTCTATGGCTAGGGACAAATGAAAGACCTTTTGATAGAAGATAATCTTCCAGACTAATATGTTCAGAAGACAAATTGAATATAGGGATGTATGCACTTTTTATCAAAGGGCCGATTGTCCCCTCTGCTCCTTCTATGGTCTCCAATATTGCTGCCTGTGTCTTCAAATAATGCTGTTGAGGATCCTGTCAGTATAGTCACTCTCTTTGATCGGAACTGTCAGTAGTAGTTGTTAATCAGAGGTGCGGAAGGTTATGACGCAGTCAGATCTGAGCGTAGTTCACCAGCATCCAAGCAGCGGTCTTGCATGGACGAGCATACAAGGATAACTGGTGTATGATGACTAGGATACCTAGATACTAGGGTTTCTTCTTGCTCCTGAGACCTTGCGGACCTACCTGGGATCCAAACGTTCCACGCTGCCAAACTGCCTTCTTCTGCAGTGTTTCCGTCCCCCGCCGCCGCTAACACCATCTGCGGCCGCGGAGCGGGGACGGGACTACACTCCCCATCATTCAAAGCGCCAGGGGAGCCGCGTTGCTGGTTTCGCGCCAGGAGGCGCACAAAAGATCGCCGTGTCTCCCGCGTCGCGGGACTGCGCGCGGGCTAAGCCCGGGCAAAGGGCGGGCCGTCTGTGGCCGACCAGGCCGGGCTGGGCTCTCCCCTTGATATTACGTTCCAAAAGTAAGTTGTTGCTGTTACAGTTCCCAGTCTATTGTCATTCGTGCAATCTTTGACTGTCGTTGCACAGAGGTCTGTGTATTTGTTCTGGACTTTGCCCACAACTCGCTACAGGAGTAGCCTACCAATAAATCTGTTTACCTGCCCAAGGAGGAAGGAGTTCAACCAGCGCGGCCGCAGAGGAGGTGCGAGGCGCGGCCCCGGGACTGCGAGTCACAGCGTAAGTACCATCAGCTGTTTTCTCTTCCCGCGCGGGCCGCGCCCCCTCCCAGTGCCCTGCCCCCTTTCACCACTTACAGTCTTAAGCAAGGCTGCCAACGCGCATCGCGGGTCGACGCCCGGGCCAAGGGCGGGCCTGTTCAAGCCTGGGCAAGTCTGGTCTGGGCTAATCCATTGTCATCCTCACTAAATCCATCTTTATCCATCCTGCAGCGTGGCCCCGGTAAGATTATAATAACCATAATTATAGCTGCCACTATGACAACTAGGGCAATGAGGAATAAAACAGCACAAGGAGCGGGTCCCATAATCGGGCCGATCGATCAATTCATCAGTAAAGCTAATGACGCGATCAATCAGGGGATAGTCCTCTTAGAGAGACGCGTCTCCCAGGACCTCGCAGCAGCACGTAGATCCTCAATGGGCCTTTTGGCCCTAGCTAAAACACCCACCCAGCAGGAAATAAATGTCCCATTACTGCGCGAAACCCGTGCTGAACTTCATACCATACCAACAAGCGTTGATCTATCTGTCACTCGCTTATCACTTGAAGAAGATACCTTGGATGATCTCGAAAAAACACCAACTTTGATGATTAGTCCCACCCAAATCACCCAAAGTCAACTACCAACTGTGATCGGGCCACAATTTTTAACCCAGCCCTCACTTCTAATAGTAGCTCCTCCAACAACAACTGATAAGGAGATAAGGGAGGGTCCTTTTTCTAATGAAGATAGTACAAGACTAGTAGTCAAGAACAAGATCAAGCAAAAAAATACACCAAGGCGCCTGAGGTCCAAAAAGACGACCCGTAATAATAACCGGAATAACATAAGCTATTCACCATCGGGAAACGCGGACGACCCCTCTGTTGTAACCGTACCGCCTGACGATCACAGGGGGTATGGCGCTACCAATTCGAACTATCTTGAGCTTAACTCACAAGTACTAGATGTAATTAAGGACCTTATAAAAACTCAACTAACACCAATAGAGCGAACCTTAAATAATATCGAAAAACAGATGGCAAGATTAATCAGCAACACTAGTCACCTTATGCCACCCATTACCACCTTAGCTCCTCTGGCTCCCACGACTTCCACCCATTCTAAGACAGTCACAGTCAAGAAACCCATATCGACGTTAATAACCCTCCCGAAACAAAAATCTCACAGTAGCAGTATAATTGCCGAAAGCAAACCTCCCACGCCCAATATAACATCACTTACCACTAATTTAAACACTCAAACAGCCAACTTACAAACGGTAAGCACCTCTATACCATCCCAGAAAGCTTCGCAGAAACCAGCGCAGAAACCTACACAACTAAATCAGCTTAATGCAAAATCCCAGCAACCAAAGATACCATACGAACAACCTTATAAATCTAGACAGATACCGGCACGCATTACCCTTCCACCTGAATGCGGAGCCTACGCCCTTGTATTGGTAAACGTTCCAACACTTAAGCAAGAACAGAGTGAAACAACAACATCCTTGAAAAATAAGATACTTCATTGGTTAAGCCTGAATTGTAACTTCCCAATAGAATGTGTAGGGGAAATTTCCCACACGCAAAGAGTAGGTTGGATAGGCCCCTTACGTAAAAAATTCGAGGGGGATTGTGTAGTTATTACTTTCAGAAACCCCCAGTGGGCCGAAAAGACACTAGCCAAAGCACCACCACCCTCTACTTGGGAATTCAACACAACCCTTCTCCCATTAGGTTATTTTTACAGGCATTTACTAAATACAACCACCAACATCCCGTCTGCCCCTACCAATCCTTTTTTAGAAAGACCTTATCCTATTACCTCTTACCCTTCCATCCCTCACCAGAACTCTAAGTTTCTATACCCAACAGGCTCGGTCCAGTGGCATCAGAGCCAAACGTCCATACCCCCATCTATCCATCCTTATCTCTCTGATACTCCCCATCAAGAGAATGGAGATAATCGATGGAGACAACCAGTTCCCCCGCTAGCTACTTCCTTTAACATCCCAATATATAACAGATTTAATGCCTTTTCTGGTTTAGATTTTAACGATTGACTTTTCAACCCTTACAATATTGGGGAATTCTCACAATCATCCAAAACGAACCCAACTTCATCATCTAACTCATATCCCACCTTTGCAATAACTCCTACGCATTTGCCTCTTCCTCTCATTAAACCTGAGTGCTCAAAAATCAATTATGAAGTTATTACAATTGCAACACCGACCCAAACTAATCAGGAAATCATCGAACGGAGGGCTAAAGCAGGCAATCCAGTTGACTCTATCTTAGATACTTTGCAGTTTCATTTTACCTACTGGAATATCGCAGGTCTCTCCGCAAAGAAAATCGACCCCGCCTTCCTAACCCAGATCAATTTGAGCGGTTGTATCTGTCTTCAGGAGACGTGGGCCATAAGGCCTATACATATACTAGGCTTTAAAACTTTTTGGTCACCTGCGACGAAATCAACTTCTGGCAGAAATAGCGGAGGCTTAGTTATTTATATCAAAAACACCCTTTCCGTGGATGAGATAATTCCCATAAGTTTAGATACAAATTTTCAGATCATAGCAGTTAAGGTCACCAAACAAAGACTTTACCTTATTATAAACTTTTATAACAACCTCTCCAACTCCGCTATGAACACGCTACTCCCAGAGATCTCCGCAATAATACAAAAGCAACGAACTATTCACATCAAAAAGGCATGCATAACAATCTGGGGCGGAGATTTCAACTTACATCTATGCAGTAATAGTGACAATAATAAATGTGGTATTAGTGATGAGTCCGATACAAACCTCACGCATTTTACACACTCTAATGGGGGGGAAAAAATGAATGAACTCATGGCTGAACTAGAACTAAACTTTGCTAACGAAACAAAGAATCCACCTGTTCAATTTCAGCCCACATTCAACGGAAGAGGTTTAACAAGTATAATTGATTTTATACTGATCTCATCACCCATAGGATCCATCGTAGAAGATTTTAAGGTTTTTAACAACCCCTTAAGTGACCATTTCCCCATTACCATGGTCCTCGCTGAAAGAACAAAGAATAAGCCATATGACATTCTGACCGCTCTAAATCAAAGCGATCTAGAGCTAGGCTCTTTGAATGGCTTTACATTGAAGTGGGGTAATATTGATAAAGAAGCCACAACAAAAAAAATTGTCACAAATAAACAAACGGATATTATTAACTGCTTGGATTCCACTACCCGCCCTAGTGAAACTATAGTAAGCTTTCTATCAATTACAACAACCATACAAAAAGAATTGACTAAAAAGCACAAACAAAGGCCCCAACTGAAGAAAGGGTGGTTTGATACAGCATGTACTAAAGCATCTACACGCCTAAAGGAAGCTCTGAACAGTAAACATAAGGACAGAGTCGAAATCATCAGACTTAGAAAAGAGTATACAGCCGCCCTAAAAAACAGGAAAAAGGAAGTAAAAGCTGAACTATGGTCAAAACTGATTCAAAGCTCGGAACTTAACGATAGTGCTTTGTTCTGGCAGATAGTTCGTTCCCCACTCCTAACAGAGAAATCCAACCTTCCATCAATTGATGTATCTATAAGCCAACACGAATGGGTGAACCATTTTACTAAAGTCTTTGCCATAGACCCGACCGAAGACACAGATCAGCCTGAACCTCTACCACAAATTGTCTATCCGTTAAATCTTCACTTCTCCCATGAAGAGGTCCAAAAAGCTTTAAAATCTTCAAAAACAGCCAAAGCACCAGGCCCGGACGGCGTTCCGGTTGACGTTTTTAAACACCTTCCAGATCTTTGGACCCCGCTACTAACTAACGTCTTGAACGCCACCACTGAAGTAGGTATCCTGGAATCTTGGAAAACATCAATCTTGGTACCTATCTTCAAGAAAGGAGATCGAAACAGTCCAACATGCTATAGGCCGATCTCCCTCCTGGACTCCCTAGGCAAAATGGCAGGACGAATATTACTTGACCGCCTCCAGGAGTGGGCCTTAGAACACAAAATTATTTCCGATCTACAATATGGCTTCCGGGAGGGACTAGGAACAACTGACCAGGCTCTAAACCTGTCCCTACTGGCGAGCAAATACCTGGACGCCAAAGGGTCCTCATTCCACATGGCCTATGTCGACCTTTCCGCAGCATTTGATTGCGTGTCACACTCAATGCTGTGGAATACAATCTTGAAAATGGGCGTTCCTACGCCAATTGTGGATTTCTTACGCGAACTATATACAGGCACCACTGGCAGGGTAAGATTTGGGACAAAGGGCGAGCTCACTAACTTCTTCAGAGTGGAAAAGGGGGTCAGGCAGGGGTGCATATTGGCCCCCTTCTTATTCACCCTATACACGAATGGCCTAGAGGTTGCCATGCTACAAGGCAGTAAGGACCTCCCGGCAACAGTTCGTCGGCAGATACCAGCACTTCTATATGCCGACGATGCTGTTATTCTAGCAAGAACATCAAACGAATTACAAATGGCCCTGAACAGATATTGTGATTTTATGGCAAGTTTAAACCTGAAACTAAACGCAAAAAAAACGTACACAATGCACTCAGGGGAGCAAAGAAACGTAAAACACAGGAAGTTAATGGCGCAGGGCGAACACCTGGATAGGACTAAAACCTATCCCTATTTAGGGATTGTCATTGACGAAAAATTCAAATGGACTCCAGCCATTAATACAAGAAAATTGATTTTCCTCCGAGAGACATCATCACTAAAAACCTTCTCGCAGAGATTGGGGCAGAGACAAATTAAAGAACTAGTGCAAATATATAACGCAAAATGTGTAAGCACTGCAACATATGGGGCGGGGATCTGGGGTTTTAAAAACGTGGACTCAATACAAACAATAGAGAACTCTTTCCTTAGATATTTGCTGGCGGTGCCCAAAACCTGCTCCACCTATGCCTGCCACTCTGAGCTGGGCATTGACTACATCACTGACATCATAAAACTACAACCAATAATGCTGTGGCGCAGAATATGGGTTACCGAGCAATGCCACTTGACCAGGACGATTATACAAGATATTTTAACGCTAGACCACGCTAAGAAAATCAAATGGCTGTCGTACGTCAAAGCGTTATTGACAGATCTTGGATATAGGAAATACTTTGACCATCCATCGCTGATAGAGGAAATCCCTAAAAAGACCTTAAAAAGGGAGTGTTTAACTCATTTACGTCAGCTACGTTTATTATCCGAGGTCCACAAGCCATCAGTCCAACATTCCCTGCTAGTCCAGACTGCGTTTTCTGCTGAACCTTACCTAAATTTTAAAATAACACAGTTTGAAAGAATGCTGCTTACCCGCTTCAGACTTGATTTGTTCCATCTACTAGTTCTATTTCCTGAGCAAAATGTCAGGACTTCCACCACCTCTATGTGCCCTTGTGATTTGGTATCGCCACAATCAACGATACACACAATGTTATTCTGCAAATTCTATAGCGACCCCCGGAAGCGTTGGATACTCCCTATCTTGAAGTTCTGGGGTTTCCGTCAATGTCGCCCAGCGTATTTGGCACTACAATTTCTGGAAAATGAAAACTATGCGAAAGCGATTGTATCTTACCTTAAATTTTGTATACGCCACCGCACAAATTTATAACCTCGAACAACATCGCTTATACATATTAACGAAGGGACTGAGATAACAGAAAAACTGTACGCCTTTGCACATGTTGGAAAAATTTGCCCTAATGAAATTGCGATGCACTTTTTACTTCCATGTATTGCTGGCGGTGCCCAAAAATGCACATTTTAATAATCTTTTTAAACCTTTTTTTTTTTTTTTTTTTTTTTATACAATTGTAACTGTGTTTTTATTCTATTTGAACTTTTATGGTGTTTTTTCAAAACTACCGAATAAAGTTGATATTGAATTGAATTGAATTGACTAGGATACCACCCAAAAACATTTCTGATTCGAAGAGCATTTCTCCACAATCTAGTAGATCAACTGAACCACCAGTTGATCCACAAACAAGAGAAACAGGAGAAGCTTAACAGAGGAAACCATCCAAAGACATGTAAGATCCAAAATACATCCACCACAGTCCACTGGATTAACAGAATCAATAATTACACCAAGGCCAAGCAAACATCTCTATTGACGACTATCAAAATAAACCTCATAGTCTGGTTCTAAGATCATTTCAACACAGTCTAAATTAACTGAATCAATAGTTACACCAAGGCTAGGAAAACATCTCTACAGACGGCCACCAAAATACCAATCATAGTCAAAGAATTACCTCCATTCTAAGAGCAGCCCATCAGAAGTTAATAGTTCAATGTAACCACCAACACCACAACCCAGCATGTCACATCAGCTCAAACGACACAAGAACATGAACATGTTAACACTCCCAGCAACAAGAGCAGCTAAACTGACTCAACAAACACTGAGTTATTAAGAACCGGTGACTCGAAAGAAACTGAGAGGTTTTTCCTCATGTGTTGCTTTATCTTTCTTCTAGGGGGCGGAGATGTAATGTCACAGAAGTGTCACTTTTCACTAAGGAGGGATGAGTTGCCATGCCAAAAAGACACAAGGTCCTTGGGGATATCTGCTAAAAAATGGACATTACTTTCTGTATTGGACTGGGGAAGGCAGGGAAAAGAGGACCATTCCAGTGCAGGATGGAATAGGCATAACCTGGGTGGAGACAAGCTCCCCCTGAAGTAGAGGAACGAGTTGCAGAGAGAAAACAAATAATAGTAATGTATTGGTGTCTGTATAATATGTTCATGAGTGCCACCCTGTCATGGTCCTAATGGAGGCCAAAAAGTGTTCTATTGGGAAGCAGGGCATCCACAGGCTATTGCCATTGTAGAATCAACTGAATGAGGATTGCTTGTACTGGCTTTGTACTCTGCAGTGAGGAGTAACAAGTGGAAGAGAGGTATAGGTAGCTCTGCTATTGTGAAATATGTAGTTATTACTCCATTGGTAACTTTGTGGGCAGAGGGAGCAGAGCAGAGCAGAGAAACCAGCCAGAGATGTTTGATGGCATGTTACCGATTCATAACACGTTTGAAACATTTTGTTAGCCTACTTTTACTCAAGATTAGCATGTGATTCTTTGCACCTCATTGGCACATCTTCCCATATAACAAAACACACATGAGCCCTCAAGTCTATCAAGAGAGAGAAAAAGACAAAAGAGGCTGACTATAAAGAAGGCGTCCCTTTAAAGGAAGGTTTCCCTTACCAACCAGAGGTGGCATGCTTCATCATTGGGTATCCTCCTCCCACCATGAAGTCTAGTCATGGTGCGGGCTACAACCCACTCACTGCGAGGGAGGAGCTCAGGGAGGTTTTATGTGTGAGAAAGGGGTTATTACTAAAACCCAATGTGAGCTAACGAAGTGTAGTGAGGGGTGCAGTGCGAGTGGTGAATTGGATTAAAACTAGCTAAGGTTTACCACATACTTTTATTCTGGCAACCTTGTGTTAGAATTAAAAACAGAAGGTACGATAGGAGCCATTAGATCCAATTGTACTTAGCTTAGACCGACATGCTTCAGACAATGACCTAGAGAGTGTCTGGCTTTCTTCAGGGTCTTAAGTGAGCTACTGCTGTGAAAGTGATGTCTCAAAGTTATGAATCAATTGTTTATAGCAAGGCAAATACACTGGTATATTGAATATGATACAAAGCCAGTGACCCAAGGGTAGCAAGATGGTGGATTCACCGGTGATACCTGTAAGGGGACAAAAACAACATACCGAGCAGTTTATGGATTGGTACCAGCTTAAGACAAGTTAGCCAAATAGCCACTTTTGAGAAATCACAGTCTGTCAAGAAAGATTATTACGTAAGTTTGTGTTAAAAAGGCAAGAGAATCCCAGCTAACACCCACAAAATGGCCAGTCACAACCGGTGTTGCGCAGGTCCTAATAGATCATAAGACACTGTGAGACGATGTCTAAAAAAGGAAGCACTCACCTCCAGAAGTCAGGCACAGGGCCCCAGATGTCCTTAGCATTAGTGTTTAAGGTGCATATGCGACTCCAACCTGTTTGACAAAGGTTGCGGAGTTAATGTCATATCTAGATTAAAATGTTTGTGGCAACAAGCATGATAACACCGGAGACCAAGTTAACTCATATGTGTATTAAAAACATCTCAGATGAAAGAAGGCAACCCTCCCTTTGTGTTTGTGTTACTGCAAGTGAAGAGAATATGCCTAAGTGTTTCTATTGCCAATAATGCAAAGTGTATAAAAATTATTGCGAGAACCACTGCGTGCTCTCCTTCACAATGAGGTGCGGTCAACTTACTTACAATGCACCCTTGTTGAGGCACGAGTATATAGCTAGGTAAGGAGCCTACATAAGCCGTGGTTCTAGTCTGGTTACAAAAGATATAGTTGTGGTGTACTGCCTGCAGGTGCAGACAGTAAATGGCATATATTACATGCTGTCAAGTGCAGATGCTAATACCACAGCAGGACACATGGAACCCATTTGAACAAGAGGGCAAGGTAAAGAGTGATAATTGACAGAATCGGAAAGTTCCAGTATATTGTACGCATGAGTATACAACTCGGTATACAACTAAATCTGCAATGTGATCCAGTTTTTTATGTTGATCTGCGCCGCTAAGTTCATGTTGTTCCCATGAGTCAGGACAACGGGATTTAACTCCTGCCATAAAAGGAATTATTAATAGTAGGTGTTAAGATCGTTGCCGGGACACTCCACTAGGAGAACTTGCAAAAAACTGGATTGGAATATGGTGCTATGTAGGGATTACAGTTTACGTCGAGATGACCAATCATGGACCAAGCTCTAGTAATCCAAAAGGTCCCCCATATCAAATGAGATGACATTTGGATTTCTTTAGGGATATATATGCCATTTGTGTTGGACCAGTAGGGGTACACCCCATTCTGCCTCCAACAGGGGATAGAAAGATTGCTGCTAAGAATATTTGGGTGAGGGGTTCACTCTTCCTTTTCTGGATACCATTCACTAGTGTCTATGTCAAAACTACAGCCAAAGTAATCCACATTTTCTCTAATTTGCCATGGAGGATCACTGCAGTATTCAAGCTCTGAGCTCCAACGGGGCTGACTGATTATTTACAAGAAGGGATTCAGGGGCAGGCTGATACCAGGACAGTTTAGGCTCCAACACTATTCCTTTTTTAAAACTTCTTTCCCCAATGTCTAGGGGGCATTCTGATCCCCCCTCCTCCCACTGGGTGGCCCGCTTAGGAAGTAATGCTCAATATGGCCCCACTGGGGCCAGAAAGATTGTCTTGCACCCAGGGGTGTGGTGGGATGGTCCGATGACAGGTTGGACTTTCCCCACCCCATTCATTCTTACTTTCTAATCCTGCCCCAATCTGCCTACTCGAGGGAAGCAGAAAGGCAGTCTAGGGCTAGGGGTGGTGAGAGTTGGCCTATATTAAGAAAGGCCACCCTGCACCTCATTCTTTTTATTTTTATTTATTATTTCCTTGTGCCTAACGGGATTTCTGCCTTCCTGGAGGGAGTAGACTTGAGATGAAACCCCCAATCTGCCTCAGAAGGGAAGAAAGACTGTCTTGAGTCAAGGGTGCGGGTCAGCTAGGATTTCGGGATGGTCTGGCCACCCACCCATTTCCTTCTGTTTATTGAAAGCCCTTCCCCTAAGTCTAGTGGGATTTCTGTCCCCCCTGGAGGGACAGATAGTGGGTAAATCTGGGAGAGGGGCCAGAAAGCTTGTCTTGAAACTCAGAATGGTGAGAGAAGCCCATTGGTTGGAGGGGCCCCCACCATTTTCTTTTTTTTAGTTATACACACCCTTTTACCCACCAGGGTCCCCTCAGGGAGCATAAAATATAGTGTTATTTATTTATTTCATTTTTTTATATGGCGTGTACTAGACCCTACAACATGGGCTTTCCAAACATTTTCTCAAGGGCCAAAAGGTTTGTCCTGTGACCCAGAGCTTCATTGATGCCTGCCGGGGTGAGGATTGGTGGAAGGGATGTAAGGTGGGTGTATGGAAAACGAAGCATGTACAGCTAGTGGCTGAATTGCACAATGAGAAACCAGAAAACCTAGGATCCATCCCAGCTTCTCCACTTGACCAAATTGTGTAATCCTAGACAATTGTTTTATTCCACAATCCCTCCTTTTTCTTCACTATAATAGGGCCTCAAAATACATACCTTCAAGATGTGCGCTGTACAGAACCTTCTCGCGTATTTGATTTAATAAACTATAATATTGTTCAAGTATAAAAGCAATCCAGGCCACCCAATGGGTGCACATGAGAACTGAATTGCCTCTTAGTTCATTATTGGCATTGATGCCAGTCCTGGGGGAAAGCATTAATGTTTCTAAATGTATGTTTGCAAACTATCACTTTAAAAAAAAAAAAATTCTGTGCACTGATAGAATTTGTTGTACGAAGGTGAAAGGGCTCTGCATGTTAATAAAAAACACTTTTAGGCTTTATCAGTTAAACTTTAAATAAATGCTTGCCCATTTATTGAACATCTTTTTAATGTTAATGCTGAGGTGAGTAAACAGTAGCCCAGTGTTTCTGTTGATTAGGGGACCGCATTAAAAAGTCAGGAGGGCTGCATGCTGCGCCCGGGCTGTACTTTGACTATCGCTTTCTCCCTAAAACATGGTTACATTGGTTTGTAACCAATTGGTATATTTAATTTACTTTTAAGTCTCAAGTTAAATTGGCACCACCTGTATCCAGGGCCTTTAAATTAAATACTACTAGTGGGTCTGCAGTACTGAGTGTGCCACCCAATTACGTAGCCCTTTAAACATGTCTCAGGCCTGTCATTGCAGAGCCTGTGTGTGAAGTTTAAACTGCCATTTTGACCTGACAAAACAAATCTTTAACCAGGCCGATACCTTCCTTTTTAATACATATGTGACGCCTAGGGTAGGCCCAGAACAGCCCAGAGGGCAGAGTGCAATGTATCTAAACCGTTGGACATGTGCTTTTAAATTTTACATGTCCTGGTAGGGAAAACCTCTTCTATTAGTTTTATACTACTGCAAGGCCTATCTCATCCCAAAGGATAACATTGGAGTTGCCTTATTACATTTTATAAGTGTAATTTGCAAATGTGAAGAGATTGCCAGTTTATGTTTGGTATCCGTGGAATCACAATTTAAAAACCTAACTTGTGGTGAAGTCAGATTTTAAATTGCAAATTTAAAAATGCCACTTTTACAAAGTAGACATTTTCTTGTCATTTGGTGCCTATAGCATGTCTTGGGTCACATGACTGGGTGTAGCTGACAGACATTGTGAACTCCTCCCAGACAGTCACACAACAGAGGGATTAAGTGTACCTAAATAGGGCATCTGATGGTGGGATGGGGGGACGGAGCTGAGCCCAGCCCTACTTATATCTGAGTCATCGGTGCCCTGCCTTCATACAAAGGGACGAACAACCCTGTATTGTCACTGCAGTCAGCTTGGAGCCAGGGAGGGGGAGTCAGGAAAGTCTTCTATGCACTTCAAAGAACCTCTTCCAGAAGCTTCTTCTACCTTCCAGGAGAAGGGCACCAGGGTACAAAAATAAGTACTTCAGCCCATCTCTTCAGTACACGTCTGAACCTGTAGATACTCTGCCAGGAAGAAGGACTTCTGTGCTGCTACAAGGACTGCCACTCTGCTGGACTGCTGCCCTGAATGAACTGCTGCCCTGCTTTGCTGACCTGCTGCCATCTTGATGGGGGAGGAAGAACTGGACCTGCAACCCATCTTGAACCCAGGACCTCAGAGTGACTCAAAGGGTTAGTTTGCTGGCATCCTGATCTGAGCCTCAGGAACATAAAAGGCTACCCAACATCTTCTGAACCCATTGTCAGTAAGTTCCTGACCCCCCAAATGGTGTGTCTCAAGTTCTGGACCTTTGGTGTGGCTCTCAAGCTCTTAAATTCAAGCTTGATCAGGGCTCACATCCTAGTCAACCAATAACCCAATTTTTCACATTGGTATTCAGCAGGGTTTGTACAGTACCATACAGTGAATTGTGTTACACAAAAATCCCAGAAAAACAATTCAAAATCAGAGTTGACCTCTTTTTAAATTGTCTTTGATTGGCCCTATTTTGACGTTTTGTGATTCACACTGCAAGGGATTGTGACTCTTGCTTGTCCAGGGATTACACCCCAGTCAACCAACAACCTAACTTCTCACAAAGGGCAATAAAGTACATTATAAAAGCCCATAGTTTCAGAGAGGGTTAGTCCCAAGATCTATGTACAAATTGCAATATTATATGTAATAGGATGCATGCAGTTAAGCCAGCTATGCACAAGAATATCATGGCTACATCCTACAGAAGTGCAGTAGGCACAGCCTTAGCCTCAGCCTTTTCCTTGATCCCTGGATGTGGTCAATATTGTGCTGTCTTAGCAGGGGTTATTTGGAATTCATGTTTCCAGTCTAATGTAAGGGAAACTATATTGTTAGTGTACATTTACTCACATACTGGTCTGCTTGTGGTGGGGTGTGGTTAGATAGGAAACTTATTGACGAGAGAGACTTCGAGTTCTCTTTAAAACACTGGTAGGGAGGACAGAGTTCGAATTTGCAGGGAATTTGAGTTCTATCCAGAAAAGAACTTGTTCAAGGTACATTTATTCACTGAAGCTTGGAATTTCAAGTTGGAATGTGTTTGGGATTCTTAGCTGTTGTGGTTCTCCACAGTGCTTCTGTTTCTTGGCTAGGTAATGCAGTTGACCATAGTGAATGAGTTTGTGTACTAGACAGGCAAATTTAAACATGGATCTCCCTTTAACAGACAGTCAGTTTAAGGAAGACAAGATCAGGGTACTGCGGTCAAATACGTTTGATACTGAGGCCAGATGAGCAGGAGCAGGAATTGGGGCTTTCATTGGGGCAATGTGTATTTGTTGATCCAGGCAAGATTGTCATTCTCATAGTCCAATCTTGATAGCGCTGTAGCCTGTATCACCATTTTCAGGTTGAGGGGCGGGGGTGGGCAGTGTTTGATACTCCAAATGAGTTTGAGATGGTAATTTATCGGGCTTATAGTCACGTTGATATTAATAAGGAAACTTAGTTTAATGTGCAAAGTGAAGACTTTCTTGGTCCAGGGATGGAGAGCACAACTAATGCAGTGAAGGGAATGCCCCCCACCACCACATTACATTTTTCTGAATATCTTTCCCTGGTGTGTTGTGGACTGTCTGCCACCTACCCCCTTCCCCGAGGTAAGCAGATTGGGGGTAATGCTTCAGGTATCACTCCCATGTGGGCAGAAAGATTGTTTTTGCCAAGTATTGATGGGGCAACCCCATGCCAGGTTGGGCCAGCCTTCAACCCTATTCCTTTGTTTCTTACTTATTCATTCCCTGGCGCCCATTGAAAATAATGTGAATGTAGTTCCTTTTGAGAATTATGTCAAAAAATAATACCAATGTACCAACCAGGGCCCAAATACCACAGCTTTTGACATCCCAAGAATGTTTTCACATTGTATTTTGGGGCCTTTCCTGTCACATACGATAGGTCTACTCACACATTTATGGTTACTTTTTTCAAGAGAAGTATGGGAATGCTGGGTGGCATCAGAAAGCAGTCCTTGTACTCTGGATCCAATGGGAGCAAAGCACTCTTCTACTCCTCCTGTCACCACAACTAACCACACACATCGTAATATACACGACTAATAGTAGAAGCAGGGGAAAGGGAATGGGATAAAAAGAAAAAACAGCCACACCTAAATAGGAAATATTGACCACCACTTTCAAAATTGTTTCAATATGGTTTTTACAACTCTGCTTGTTTCTGGTGGCATGGAAGAGGGTGACCTTAGCACAGCCAATGCCCTCTAACAGAGACAATTAAAAAAACATATTACAATATTTTGGCTATTTTTCACTCTTCCAATGGAAACCACAAACCCTGGGTACTTTTAGAAATCCTAATGTGTGAAAGAAATATGCAAATTTGGTATGGGTATCTTTTGTGGAAAAAAGTTATAAAGTCTTAAGTGCGAACTACCCCAAATGTAAGAAAAGGTTTCAGCACTGGAAGGAAGCCTCAGCACTTAAGGGGTTAAATGCAGATGGTACATACATGAAACGATAAGAAATGTTTCAAGGCCTCTCCATAATTCTTGAAATTGAACCTGCACAGACAAGAACAGTCATCATTACATATTGAGACTGCTGCATACGACAATGAAGGATTCTATAGATGTTTAGTCCAGAAGAAAAGCTCTGATTGACTGCACATTCTGCAACATTATTAAGCATGCCAGAAACGTGTTGGAACTTTCAATCAATCAGGGGCTGGGGGGGAGGAACGGCTCTGTGTTAGTCGAAGAGCCAGGTCTTGAGTTCTTTCCTGAACGTGTGCAGGGTCAGGGAGCGTCTGATGTTCACAGGGAACTCGTTCCAGGTCTTAGCTGCGATGTAGGAGAAATCTCTCCCGCCAGTTCTGTTTCTGCGGATGCGGGGGACTTATGCCAGGGCGAGGTCAGCAGAGCGGAGGTTCCTCTTGGGTACGTAGAAGGATACTCTCTCATTGAGGTATTTGGGTCCAATGTTGTTGAGGGATTTGTAGGCGTGGGTGAGGAGTTTGAACGTGAACCTCTTCTCAATAGGGAGCCAGAGGAGGGCTCGTAGGTGTTGGGTCATGTGTTTATGACGCGGTGATATTTACAGGTGTTAGACAAATGAGACATTGTTATATTTAGGCTGTGTCTGTAACGAGGCTAATCTCAGCTTCTAGCCCTGATGTTTCTTGCCAGATATTGATTAGCTAAGAGCCAATCAAAATGCTTAGTTTTATACTTTACCAATGTCTGCTTCACATGGCTAAATAAGTGCTTTCCTTTCACCGAGTAAAAAAATAAAACAGCTAGAATACCACCGGTGATCGTATGTGTAGGCACCTTAGTGACTACAGCCTGCATTCATCCTTATCAAGGGTCCATTGTTTGTATAGCTAGTCTCAATTCACCCATCGTATACAATTTGTGATCAGTACAACCAATATATTTCTAACATGTGGCAAAACTGTTGTTCAGGCTACACCAGGGGATCTCCGAACTTCATGTTATGACTGGGCCCAATTAAACTATCCGCCAAAAAGACTTAGCTTCTACTCTAAATACTAACCCAAGAGTCTAAAAATGAGTCCCTATCCCCTATTAAGCCAGACAACCCAATTATAGGCATTATCCTAGTCGGGATAACAACCGTAAAAGGTTTCCTTGCCTCGATTACCATGACAAGGCATACTATTGAAGACATATTGTCAAACATTGGCAAGTCGATGGGTGATAATGATTAAACGATTAGAAAGAGCCACCCCTAATACAAAAAAATAAATATCATATTTACTAGCCCTAGCAGATTCAGAGGACCCAGAAGAAAATGAAACATATAAAAAATAGGAAAAGAATGAGCACTATCAGACCAAATAGTCTGACACAAGAAAAGGAAGACATTTGCATATATAAACAAAGCTTCCTGTCCATGATTCTAGATTTCTTATATAATAATCAGATGAAAATAGATTGGGACCCCAACCAAGCCAATGATGATACCTGATGCGGCTAAATCAAAGATTAAAACTGTATAGGCAGTAAATTAACAATAGTCTTGTGAAAGGGAGTACTCCATGTAAAAAACATTTTTTAACATGCAGTCAGACATGGAAACAGGCTTAAGACACCTAGGGGCCAATTACAATTACAATGTCGGTCAGAAAGCCTCCGACCGCTAGTCAGAAGCTGTCTGACCGCGGTCGGAGGCTTTCCAACCCACACTGTCAGTTTGCGATCTGACTGCCAAATTACGATGTCGGCGGTTGAAGTGTAAACTAGCCGGTCGGACCTACGCCACAATCCCCTATGGATGCCGTTTCCGCCATCGGGATTACAATGTCGGTTTCCGACAGCTTTTCCTTGCCTGTCTTTCGGACATGGAAAGGCTGTCGGGAAGCGACTTTGGGTCCCCTAGCAGGGCCCCCTTGCCTCCGCGACCTACAGTTGGTGGCCATGCGGGTACCTAGCGCGCCCCCTGTAAATCCTTGCACTGTGTGGCAGGCACCAGTGGGTGCCTGCCACAGGGTTTTATACAACCCCCCATTTCTTTATGGGAGCCTACATTACGGACAGTTTTACGGCCGTAGCACAAGCTCCCATAGAGAAATGGGAGTATACGACCGAACAGTATTGGGTCGCATCGTAATCAGGCGATCAGAACTGCAGACCGGAGGTCGGTCGGTCCCGAGACCACGACGGAGGCAACTTCGACCAACATCGTAATCGGCTCCTTAATGTCAGACATGGAATCATCCACTGTAGTAGGTGCCAAATAATACACAAGAATAAAATAATTTCTTTTGACGTGCCAAAGGAGCTGAATACATTTCTCACACGCTGTTTTCCAAAAATGGAAAACACTAATCCCTCCCGAAGCATGATGAGACACAAAAGGTTCTTTCATTGGCTTCTCTAATTGCCATCAATTGCTTTTAAGGGCATTTATCAATCAGTCTCTCATTCCTTCTATAGCAAAGCTATCATACATATTTATTTCAATAAATTATCCGTTTATGCTCATAGATATATTTGAACACATTGAACTAAATGGAAATGTAATTCTTTAGACTACCTGCTCACCTATGTGTCTCAATCACAGTAGCGGCTCGTGGAGGGAGTGCTGCGGGGCGGTGGGGTGGGCCGGGGGAGGGGCAGGGTAGGGGGTTGTAAACTCCGGCTCACGGCTGACCGGAGTAATGTAAATAAATAAATAAAACGAATTTCATTGTGCGCGCTGCATCGCCACTTGGCGTTTCAGCACGCGCAATGAAATTCGTTTTATTTATTTATTTATTTACATTACTTCGGTCGGCCATGAGTCAGAGTTTACGACCCCCCACCCTGCCCCTGCCCCCCCGCAGCACTCCCTCCACGAGCCGCTACTACTCAATCACTCCTCATTTAAAGCAAGACACCTCTAAATCCTGCAGATGGTGTTTCAACCTCTCACTACTTAGCAATCTAGAATTCTTTTAACATGCATGGAAATTAAACAAAGAACTCTTTAACAATAATAAATTCACTAACTTTTTGAAGCAGTGTCTAGGAGGCTTATAAAGTCACTGAAAGCGGGGTGTTATCCAGTGAACCACAACCACCATAAACAATCTCAAAAGATGACAAACCTACTTACTAAAATTAAATAATGGATTACAAATGCAGTGAAACACAGACTGATGTCATGTGTGGGAACTCCTTCTTCTAAAATCTGAGTTAATCAAGAGATTCTGATTTCATCAATATACTTGATCCTTTCCATCATTACCAAATACCGACAGATGTGGTAAAAGGTCAAGGAAACTAGTCACTAGTTATATTAAAAGTCATGGCCTTTAAGATAAATCAGACACACTTTGCATGAAAAATGTGGATACCCTATGAAGTTTACAAAAGTTCTATATCAAAGGATCGTACCAGTGAATATCAAGCTAAATGTGTCTTACTTGAATATAATTTTAACTGAATTAAATCTGGTGACAACCAAACTATGTACCCCATTTAAATGTAAAGGTTCTTAAGAGATGGTAAACCCCATGCACAGATGGGTTACTCCTGACTTCTAAACTGTGTTCTAGATTCCTAGGCCTGAAAATTATTGTCAGTTTACTTATATTTCCTGCCACACAACGCACCCCAAGGCATCTATTTCCAAACCATGATTACTCTTGATCTCAAAATGCAAAAAGTGCACATATCCCTTTCAAATACTCCTCTCCAATTCATGTGTTTAACTTTGACAACAAAAAATATTCTAAGGCATTCCCCTTCCATCCCTCCTTGAAATGTCTCTCTAACCCCCAAATGAGCCAAGCAGGTGTGACTTTCTTCAACCAGTTCCAAGATATTTGCAAATAGCACAGACTTAGCAGAAAGATCTGGTGATATCTGATGTGCCAGGGCCATCTTTCTAATACGATTTTTGATGGACTTAAATGCCCATTATTGTGTAGCCTTGAGCTCGAAGGCCACAATACATGAATGTAGTAAGATCTTCACCACATGGAAAGGCTAGTACAGCTGGTTTTGAACAATTATAACAGTGACAGAGAAACACTTGAATTCGTTGCACTGGTCTGCTCTTGTATCCAATCACATCTAATCTTCTCCCCTACAACTTTACTATGGCTTCTCACGATTTTGACTCAAATAAAAACACAGAACATATATATTATGATTCATTGAAAAAAACAAAGGTTAAAGTAACATTACAGTTAGGTGTAATAAAAAAATCTGTTTTTGTTTAACAAAAAAACCTCAAATAAAATCCTTAGAAATGAACCAAAAAACAAAAGGTTAACGCGACGTTAACGTGAATACGTCAGTAAGCATGTCATGAGTGATGTAATATGTGAGATCATAAGCACTGCATGACTGGGGCGCAAGTTATAGTTAGTTCTGCTCACTATAAGTGGTGAATTTCTGTGTTTTTTTTTAAATGTTACTGTTGTCACTGACATATTTACATAACTATAACGTCACTTTAACCTTTGTTTTATTCAGTGAGTTCTATGTTTTTTTTATAAACAAAAACAGATTTCTTTATCACACCTAACTTTAACGTTACTTTGAAAGGGCAGCCAAAGCATCAAGATGGCCTGTTGGAAAGTGGCCGTTTTTCTTGGCTCCCCTCCTGACAGGGGAAGCCCAAGCGGCCACCAAGTTGCTAACGCCGGAAGTACTACCCCTTATAAGGAAATAAAAAACATTATCCTTGAACACTTGGGTATGGATGCGGAGTCCTACAGAGCTAAATTCAGGAAGGAAAAGCTGTCCCCAAGTGACAACCCCAAGACGCTGTTCTTTAAACTAAAGCTGGCAGCGGATAAGTGGCTGAAACCAACAGAAAAAACAAAAGAAGAGATTATGGACCAAATCTACTTAGTGCAGAATCACGGGTACAGGCAGTGATTCAACCGCCACACTTAGGAGGATACACTAAATCCTCATTGAAGGTGGGACACATTACCGGACACCAGGATTATTGTTGTGGATTTCGTGAGGGACAGATTGACCAGCGGGGTCGGAATTAGAACCAGCAGAGAGGTCTCTTAACGTAGATTGGATCAGCCTAACAGCCCTGAAGAAGTCGTGGGGTTTTCCCCTTACTCGACGAAACACGTGTTGGCTGGGCGTGCTTTGGATTAAAAGAAAAGACAAGAGAAGCACAAGAACTTTGGACTCTTTATTGATGCTACCAGTTTTTATTTGATGTCACTTGACATGTAAACGTAGCGTGTGCAGAGGATCCGAATGAATAACTGTCCCCATAAGAAGCCAAGCGATGAACCGAAGGACGTCAGCTGTGTTCCCAGGTCTCTGCTCTACACAGAAGAAATGGGCGCTTATTTATATGTGAGTGTTCTTGTTAACCAAACCCAGGTAACTGCCCTCCTGGATTCAGGGTGTCGTCATTCTGTGGTACAAAAAGATCTGGTTGATGCTGCACAGATACTCCCTGGGAAACAGGTGCAGATCCGTTGTGTACATTGGGACGTTAAGACCTGCCCAGTGGCCCAGATACCCATACAACCCCTAGATGGACCACGAATAGTAGTGACTGTAGGTATTCTCCAGAACCTTCCAGAAGAACTCATAATAGGTACAGACAACCTCAGTTTTTTTACATTGGTCCTGAGTAATATAAAAAAGGGACCCACGCTAACCACCCGACACTGTTATCCCTCGCGCCTTTATCACTCAGGAGCCTTGGCTGACAGACAAGAATTTCAAGTTGGCCCAGGTCATCGACCCGTCCTTACAAAATGCTTTGCAAGAGGCCAGGAAGTCAGAATCCACGAACACCCCCAGTATATCCCCAATTCCTAGAGACAAACGGGCCCCTATACAGGGTGGGGGGAGTGAACGAATCCCCGCAGCTACTTGTACCACGGGTCTTTCGGGACCAGATAATGTTCTTTGCCCACTCACATCTCCTAGCGGGGCACTCAGGGGCTCTAAAGACCACGCAAAGTATCCTTTGACACTTCTATTGGCCAGACATATATGCACACATTAAGAAGCATTGCAAGGAATGTCCTGTTTGCCAGCGAAAAAAAAACCTATAGACCTCCCCCAGTACCACTCCAGTCTTTACCGATCATAGGCAAACCATTTGAATGGATTGGCATGGACTCGATTGGTCCTCTACCCAAATCCGCAAAGGGATATCAGTATGTACTAATGCTAGTGGACTACTCAACTCGATTCCCTATGGCCTTTCCTTTACGAACCACAAACACAACCAACATAGCTGATAAGTTGATTGAATATTTCTCCCGAGTAGGTTTCCCATGCCAGATCCTTACAGACCAGGGGTCTCCCTTTGTCTCTAATCTTATGTCCCAAGAATGCAGAATGCTAGATTTAACCCATATCAAAACCTCTGTCTACCATCCCCAGCCCAACGGGTTAGTCGAGAGATATAACGGGACTCTGAAACTAACCCTGAAAAAGATGCTCACAGGAGAAGTGAAGAACTGAGACCAGCTCCTTCCCCTCGCCCTATTCATCATCCGAGGACAGGTCCAAAGCAGTCTAGTCTGTCCCTCTTGCAAGCTGTTATATGGCTAACAGCCCCGAACCCTATTGGAAATGACGAAAGAGGTCTGGGAAAGAGGAGAGGATGATGCTAGTGAGCTCCTCGACTACACCAAACAACTCAAGGCTAGGATAGGGAAACTAAGAGAATTAGCACATTCCAATCTGGAGAGAAATCAAAAGAAGCAACGAACCTTTTATGATAGGAGGAAGAAATGGAGAACCCTACAGGTTAATGATTGGGTCCTCATACTGCAGCCCGCCAACCTTCCTAAAGTTAGCTCTGAATGGAATGGTCCTTATAAAGCGGTAGCTAAGATAAGAAGAACAACTTACAGAATCCAAGTCACCCCTAAGAAATAACAGAACTATCACTTTAACCTCCTGAAGAAATAGTTGAGTTTGTTACCCCAGACAACTCAACTCGCCCTGACGGACCCCTGTACCTTAGAACATCTGGTACTAAACGAGGACCTAACTAAGGAACAGCGTTCAGGTTTGTTGAAAACACTCAAACCCTTTTCTATGTTGTTTTCTGATCTTCCAGGGAAGACCTCCCTGGTAGAACATTCGATCGAGATCCCTCCCGGGCAGGTGGTGAAACAAAGACCATTCAGAATACCAGCCACCCGAAGAAAAGCAATTGCCTTAGGAATCAGTGAGATGTTGCAGATGGGTGGTATAACGCCTTCCCAAAGCAACTGGTCCTCACCTATCGTCCTTGTACTGAAACGGACGAATCAGTCCGATTTTGCATCGACTTCAGATCCGTAAATCCCATCTCAAAGTTCGACGCCTACCCCTTACCGCGAATGGACAAACTTATTGAAAAGTTAGGAGATGCTGTTTATATATCCACTCTTGACCTAACAAAGGGGTATTGGCAGGTCCCTTTCCAAAAAAGAGATCGAGAAAAGACAGCATTTTCCACCCAAGACGGGCTTTTTGAATTCACTGTTCTTCCCTTCGGCTTACATGGTGCGCCTGCTACATTTCAGAGATTGATGAGTTCTGTGCTTCGTAACCATCAAACTTACTCTTCGGCTTATCTGGATGACATTGTTTTATTCAGTCCATCCTGGGAGTCACATCTCGAGCATTGTCGCCAGATATTCCAAGAGCTACAAAAGGCGGGCCTGCATGTAAACACCAGGAAGTCTAGAATGGGGTTCCAAAAAGTACGCTTTCTGGAGTATCTATTAGGCAACAGAGTTATCGAACCCCAGGAAGAGAAAAAAAAGCAATCATAGATACCCCTCTTCCCAAAACCATACAGGAGGTGAGAGCTTTCCTAGGTCTTTGAGGCTATTATAGGCGGTTCATCTCCCGATTTTTTCAGGATAGCCGGTCTTCTTACTGACCTACTGAATAATGATGTTCCAAAATCCAACCTCATGAATCCTTCAGATCAAGTCCTGGAATTGTTCCAACGCCTTAAAAAATCCATCCCTAGCAGCCCGATCCTGACTTCTCCTAATTTTGCTAAGCCTTTCATATTGCAAACCGATGTCTCTGATGTCGGTATCGGGGCAGTGTTGTCCCAAGAGTCTACAGCCGGCCTGGAACTCCCTATACTATTTATCAGTTGAAAGCTCTTCCCAAGAGAACAAAAATACCCGTTGATTGAAAAAGAGTGTTTAGCAATCAGGTGGGCAGTTGAGAAACTCTGGTATTACCTAGAAGGAAAACCCTTCCTCCTCTATACAGATCATGCCCCGCTAACATGGATGAGTCGAAACAAAAGTTATAATCCCAGGGTGTTGCGGTGGTTCCTGTCCCTCCAACCCTTTGCTTTAGAGGTTAGACATAGGAAAGGTGCCCAAAACGCCAATGCTGACTTCCTCTCTCATATCCCTTACTGCCCGATCGAGAAGACTGTAGGGGTGGGGTGTGTCAGGCTCTGCGCCCTGTTGACCCTGATGAGAAGGAAGAAGAAGTGACTTTGCCTCATTGGCCCGCACCTCTGCTTTCTTTCCAGCCCCCGGGTCCCGCGGGTGATGTATTGTATACAGCGGAGGAGCCTGAGTTTTACTGTTATGGGCCCCTTAAGACCCGGCTGCCTGATGCTGACGAGGACCTAAGCCACGCCCCCTGGAAGTGTGGATCACCAGAGCCGGTAGAGGAAAAGCGTGTCGTCACGGAAGAACTGAGGATCCTCATGTTGGAGCGGAGTGAAGGACAATGCGAACCAAGAACAGAAGATGCTGTGAAGCAGTCCCAAGGGGAGAAGAACACCGAGCATGGTTCTCTGAAGATGAATTCCAGCCACAAACCGCAGACAGCAACGCCTGGAGGCTAAAGTCCCCACGAGCCGCCCAGCCACGTTCCAGGAGCATGGCTCACACAGGTGCATGCCTGATTCCTAGGGAGCTTAAGGCGGGTAGAAGAAAAGACCTGGTCTTTCCTACGGGGGAATCCTTAAAACGCTCGTCAGAGCATTTGATTGAGGCCCGCCTGTTTTCTTTATCTCTCGGTGACGGTCTCTTCGGCAGCACACTCCTGAGGGCCTGCATGAAGGGTGTAAACATTCCCCGACTCCCTTCCCTACATTGAAAACGATATAGCTGGTGGCGTGAAACTTGTTTCTTTTCTTTTTCTTTCATCCTGACCTGCATATCCTGGATACCCCTGGTGGAGAAAATACCAGAGAAGAAGAGTGCTATTCCCTGAGAAGAGGAAGAACCTTTACTTTAAAGTTGTTAACTGGGCAATAAAGGTGTCTGAAGACTCTACTCAGTCTTCTGGTTTCTACAACCCGCTACACAAACCTAACCACATGGCAAGTCTTCATCCCAGAAGAACCTGCCACCATGCAGTTTATCCACTAAGGGGCCCCATCTGCCCCCTGCCCCCACCACGCCTATTCCAGTTGACTGCAACGCATCAGCTCCATTCTCACATCCATCCTGAATGCCTCCACCTCTTTCGCTACCTTCCCAGATACTTAAAAACACACAACTGTCCTCTCATTGCTGAAGAAACCCTTTGTGGACCCTTCAACGTTTGTCAACTACAGACTGATCTCAGTGCTATCATTACTGGCCAAGATCTTAAACAAAATCATTAACAGACACCTCACTGAAAACCTCAACAACTAACAACTCCTTGATGCCACTTTTGGTCCCAACCACAGCATGTAAACTTCTGTCATTGCCACCACGGATGACATCTGCATGACTCTGGACAGAGGAGACACAGTGACCCTGATCCTCTTGGACCACTCTGCACCATTTGACACAGTCTCCCACCCCATCCTCATCCAACGCCTACATGACATTGGAATCCAAGGACACGCACTCTGATGGATCTGCTCCTTCCTGACTGGAAGGACCCAGTCACTCAGCCTGGTACCGTACACCTTGGGTGCTTGCAACCTCATCTATGGAGTTCTGAAAAGATCCTGATGACAGTCAACTCCTTCGCTCCCTCACGGACGAGGCATGCAGTCTCTGGATCAAGTTCAGTGCCTGCATGACTGAAATCACCTACTAGGTGAAGACCAGCTGTCTTAAGCTGAACACCAACTAGACATAAATCGTAATCTTCAGGAATATCACCATGAGATTCCACCTGGGGGCCAACAGAGCTAGGACGACACCCACCCCCAACACTCATGCCAAGAATCTCAGGGTCATCATCGGCATCAAATTCGACATGGCCGCCCACATCATCACCCATGCTTCCATAATTTGAAGTTGCTGAAGAAGATTTTCAAATGGTTCCCAATCAGCACCCAGAAAACAGTCACACACACCCTGGTAGCAAGCAAGCTGGACTACGGTAACACCCTCAATGCCAAGATCAACAAAATATATACCAGAAGGCTGCTAACGATTCAGAACTTGGCCGACTCACTCCCAACCTTCCACGCTGCACTCACGTAACACCACACCTGCAGGAGCTCCAGTGGCTCCCCATCCATAAACGAGCACAATTCAAACTCCTCACCCACACTTTCAAGGTGCTACATAACACTGGCCCAGCATGCTCAACATCGCATTTGTTTTCACAAACATTCCAGACACCGTGGCTCATCCAGACTCCTATTGCACAAATCCCACTCAAAGCTAGATCTTGCTCCTAAAGCGTGGAAAGATCTGCTGCTACACCTAAGAGCCTGTTCATCACTTCTTGAATTCCACAAGAATCTGAAGACCTGGCTTCACTAGACCCTATGTGTGGCTAGATTCATATCTGTTCAGCGCCAGGACACCCTCCCAGGTGATAGTACACTCTACAAATCTGCAAAACATAACGTAGCATTGCATAACATAATATATTACATGCCAGTACATCCAGCATCTCAAACTACCTGCATTTTTGCATGGGCCAGAATCAATACCCATTTCAGGTACTTCCTTTTGGATTGTCCTCCTCTCCTAGGGTCTTTATTAAGGTGATGGCTCCCATGGTGTGATTCATCCGTGGTAAAGGAATTCAGCTATCACCATTCCTTGATGATTGGCTCATTTGTTTTTCCTCTTTTTCTAAGTCTAAAGGACATGTGAAGGAAGTGTGCAAAGTGATACAGCAACATGGTCTGCTCCAGAATCATGAGAAAGCACAGATGGAACCTTCACATGACCTACACTTCACTACAGTTGATAGGAGGACAATTCAATATCAAGGAGAAAAAGGTGTTCCTTCTTCAGATGAGAGCTCAGACACTAAGATTAGGCTTGGCAAAACTGTTATCAAACCAATCATCTCCACCCAGACAGTGATTGAGGGTTCAGGAATTGATGGCATTCATAATGATGATTTATCCCTGGGCCTCATTATATGTGTATCTTCTTATCACTCATCTTCTGTCTCATTGAGATCTGAGGTCATGGGATTACGATCAGGTTGTTCCAATGGGTGCTTGTGTTTCGCTTGTGATGCAGTGGTGGCTTTAGGAGGGGAATTTGCAGATGTGGTTCCCTTTCTGAATTTGCCCAACCAAAGTATTTAATATAGATGCCAGCTTGGTGGTTTGGAGGGCTGCCCTGGAGCAGATTGGAGTTTAGGGACAATGGCCATCAAAGGAAAAGAGGGCCTTCTCCAATTGGAGGGAGTTGAAGGCACCTTATTTTGACCTGCTCTGCTTCACTCCAATGACAGACCAACAAATAGTTCAAGTGAGAACAGACAACAAGATTGTCATGAGTTACATCAATAATTAGGGAAAGAGCAGAGGTCAGTCTCCGAATCTTCTAATATAGGAAATATGACTTTTAGTGGAGCAGAATTTGACATTATTGATGTCAATTTATCTTCCAGGAAGCGAAAATGCAGTGGAGGATCATCTCATCAGAGTTTAGACTCAATGTCAACATTGTTGGTGAAGAAGTAGACATTCTATCATATGGTGGAGAGGTTTGGCATTGATCTGTATGCTTCAGAAGAGAATGCATTCCTTCCCAAGTTGTGCATGTTTTTTTACCATATCAAAGAGTGTGGATAATCGACACAATGGATTTCATATGCCAAAGGTACTTCTATATGCCTTCCTCCTGACTCCCTTAATCCAGAAGGTATTACAGAACGTGAAAGAGGACAAGGGGCTTCTTAAGGTGGTCCTAGGTTGGAACGGTCACCCTTGGTACCCCACATTCCTGCAGAAATACCCTTTTTGTCCTTCCCAGCTCTTCAGTGACTCTGGTTATGTGCATGGCTGTTGAAAGATTAAACCGAAGAGCTGTTCTCTGGAAGTAACTTTGTTAGTGCAACAATCCAGGGGCCATCAATCTTAAAGTCCTATTCTCGACAATGGAAATCCTTTGACAAAAGGTGTAGTAAAAGCCAGTCGCCAGGATTGTTGATAGAGCCAGTGATGATGATGGAGTTCCTTAAAGAGGGGTTCGACATGGGCTTGGCAGTCTTTACTGTAGGAGCCCAATGGGCAGCAGTGAGAGCTTTCAGGAATCCAGAGTTTGAGAACGTGGCTCCTTTGGTCGAAAGGCTCCTAAGGCATTTTTTTACTTGAGAGACCTTTCCTTCATTGTCCCTTACCAGCTTGGGGTTTTCTTTTGGTCTTACAAGTTTTGGGAAACAGCCTTTTGAGCCTATAGATCAGGCAGAACAAAAATTCCTGGCTTAAAAGGTGTTGTTTTTAGTGGCTTTATCCGTGGCCAGAAGAGTTGGAGATGTAGAGGTTTTATTATCCTCGGAATCTTCCTGGTAGGTGATTTTGTGTTCAAGCCTCCAGTTTGTTCCTAAAGTTGTATCCCTTTCCAGTGTTCTGAAGATTTACCTCATCTTGTTTTGTTTCTTTCTCCAAGTTCAGAGGAGCAAAGACCTCTCCATATTTTGTATGTAAAAAGAGCCTTTTTAATTCATCTAGACCCCACTGCGTCTTTCTGAAAATCGGATTACTTGTTTTTATCTTTTGCTTTTACTGGCCAGGGTCTGAAATCCTCAGAGGCTGCATTTAATAGAAGGCTGAATTTTGCTCTGATTTCTGCTTATCAATCACGGTGTCAGAACATTCCAGATGTGGTCCAGGGTAGGTCCATCTGGGATATAGCAGCCTTCTGGGCAGCCTTCAAAGGGGCTATTAAGTAAGAAAATTGTAATGCAGCGATTTGAGTTTCCTCAAACATTTTTTAAAGCAGGGGGAAGTAGGTCAGTGTCTTTTGGTGTCTTAGTTCTGAGTTCACTAGAACGTCATTAATGAAACTGTCATATTTTGTTGCCTTTAAATAGGAATAGGTATTTGTATTGCAGTTCGTGGTCTTTTCTTTGTGAAGCCGTTTTATTTACTTAGACATCAGCTCACTGTATAAGGATTATGACAGGGTTGAGAGATGAGGAGGTAAAGGCCGGTTACTCACCGGTAATATTCATTACTCCGAGTTCAACTCTTCCCTGTCACAGTCCAAGTTTCCCATCTGGTAGGGGGCAGTTTGGGATTTAGGTGACTTGGGATGACAGAATGTGAGCTTTTTTATACCATGTGACAGAAAATGTATAGGAGGCCATGTTGGGGGGATGAGAAACATGTATATCCAAAGCTTGGTGATTCTTCTTGCGGAAGGAGCCATTACTCACTGTGTAAGGACTGTGACAGGAAGGTGTTGCACTTGGATTAATGAAGAGTACCGTAAGTAACCAGCCGTTCCCTGTAGCCAGATAGGTTAAACACACTGACTGATTTGCCAGCTTGTCCCTTAGTGCTTGAATCCTGGTGTGTCCTTTCCCTTTGGCATTTCAGATCATCTGTTAGTGCTTCTGGTTGCTTTATAGGGCACATATGCTCCTTGGTCTCCTTCCAATTATGCTCAAAGCAAATAATCCACAGCAACTGTCACTATATGTGTGCTACTCACCACATCCATAACCTTTAATCTTGATCATACCCAAAGAGGACAGTCAGCATTCTAGCTTTTTTGTTTGCTGGAGCAAATTAGCAGCCAAAGATGACCGATGGAAGGGAAGGAGTCAAATGCCCGAAAGTTGTGTTCATATTGGTAGCACACAGATAAGTCACAGTGAAAACTAGCCCCAGTAGAAGTAGGCTCTTGTAAATCGTTTAACACAGGTAAATTACAGTTTTTGTTTCTAAAGAAGGTCCCTGTCTTTCCTAGTTTCTATGCATTCATCTATATTGCACTACTGATAGTGATGTTTCATCGGCAATAACTTTTGTTAATTTACTCACATCGATGAACTATAAATCAAGATAGAAAGGGTATGAAAATATCGTTCTTGGCACTACTTGTGTAGTCAACAAGACACCGCTTCATCAATCTATCAGAAACAGACCTAAAGGCAGATGGGATCCATAAATATTGTATCTCTTCAACTGCACTAGGGGTGCTTCTTGGAACCTTTGCTCTACTGTTGGAGAGATACAATAAGGCACACAAATGCGAGCTATAGCCCATGCTCAACTAAATGTACATATCCTACTAGGTCTAAGATTGCATGCTTAACCAGATGCCAAGTGTAAAATAATAATTATGCTCATGAATGTCAATTCTCACATGTGATATGAATGGATTGTGCTGGGACCTCCAAGTGTGAGTTTGGATGCAGGGAAATCTTAGGGATTTGGGGGGCCCTGGGCCAAAAGTGATTTACGGGGCCCTATACGGAACAGCTTTGAATTTATTATGCAATTTCAGCTCTTTCAGGCCCTCTTCGGCCAGGGCACTGAAAGTACACAGGTACAGTGGTCCAAATTCTAAGTATGTTTACATCTAATATTTAAGGATAGTGGGATGTGTTTTCAATATTGTTATACAACAGCCGCTCACTATTATTATTACAACTAATCTTTGTGACCCCACCCATTTTTCATATGTGAGGTTTTGATCTCAAATAAACTTTGTTTATGGATGTTGGATAGTGTTGAAAAACATCAACTTTCTCTGCAAAATGTTTCTTATAGACTTCCATTCATCACCCACTGTTAGAAATGGGGGTCTCTAGTTGGCAATGGTTGGTACCTTTGTCCAAATAGACACCCTTCATTCTAATCAGGATAAGGGGAATACACTACTGTAATAACCCCTGCTTACCCCCTTGGTAGCTTGATACGAGCAGTCAGGCTTATCTCAGAGGCAGTGTGTAAAGCATTTACACATAACCAACATTAATACAGTGAAAACACTACAAAAGGACACCACACCAGTTTGAGAAAAATAACCAATATTTTTTCTGTGCAAACAATACCACAAATGATAAGAATCCACCATACAGTTCTTCGCAATATCAATAAACAAAAATAGACTTAAATTACAGTTCCTTGAAGCCGATACCTCCTCCAGGGCTATCACGGTGTTGTGGACAACAAATCCAAACAGTTCTGGCTGACTGCGGCATCGTGGGCCAGCCACAGTGTCAGGAAGATCCGCAAAACAGTACCTTTAGAAATGCAGGGTGTCGGCGACCTTTCGTTGAGCTCCGAAGAGCCTGCATTGACAGGCGCCAGTTCCGGAAGTCAGTGTAGGTGTTGTCGGGCCCTTGAAGTCACACACATTGCAGATCGAACTCCTCACGGTTGAAGTCGGGAGCGCAGGCGTCTGCATGCAGCGGTGCTGCGGTGCCAGGTGCAGCTTTGCGGCATGTGGTGCCCTCAGGTCACAGTGCAGGCAGCGACTCGGTGACAGCGGTCCAGCGGCGTCAGTGAGACCAGGGCTGCGATGCAAAGTGATGCGATGCTTGCTCCAGTGCTGGTAGGTCACAGTGCAAGCAATGGCGTCATGACGCCAGTGTCAGTAGGCCAAGGCTGCGGTGCAGGATGAAGGCAGTGTGTTGTGTAACTTATGAGCATTGCCCCCGAACCACGGTGAAAGCAGCGACTTTGATGTCAACGTGGAGCAGCGTTGTCAGTGATACCAGGGCGGCAGCGTGAAGCGGGCGGCAGCGTGAAGCAAGGTAGTGTGGAAGGAGGTTCCCACAAGTCGCAGTGCAAGTAGTGTCTCTGTGGTGGATGGCATCGGCGGTGAGACCAGGATTGTGGTGCGGAGTACGGCGGTGCCCTCTGCGGTGCCTTTAGGACACGGAGTTGGCAGCGGCGTTGTTGACGGCGTCGGGTTTCTTTTTCTTCTGTTGCATCACAGAACACACAGTTCCCAGTGCTGGTAGCAGATGGACTTGAAGTCTTTGCTGTTCCTGAGACTTCTTGAACAGGGGGTAAGCTCTACCTCAAGCCCTTGGAGAAATTCACACAAAGAAGTTGCCAAATGTTCAGTACAGTCCTTTCACTGCCCAAGACAGAAGCAGCCACTGCAGGCCAACACAACAAAGCACACAGCGAAGTGGTAGTTCCTCCTCACAGCTTCTCCAGCTCTTTTTCTTGGCAGTCTTCTTGGTCCCAAAAGAGTTCTCTAAGTCTTTTATCTCCCTGAGACTTCCAACAGGAGGTAAGCTCTACTTCAAGCCCTTGGAGAAAACTCGAACAGCAGGATGTTGAAAGTACAATCCAGTCCTTTCACCTGCCCAAGACAGAAGCAGCAAGCAGCAGGCCAACACAGCAGATCACACAGCAAAGTGGCAGTTTCCCCTGACAGCTTTTCCAGCTCTTCTTCTTGGCAGGTTCCTTAGTTCAGTAGTAATCTAAAGTTAGGGGGTCTGGGCCCCAATATTTATACTCAGTTTTTCTTTGTTGTTTTGGGCAGAGAGTGTCTGTGCTCAGCCCAAACCGGTTCTGTCCTCTCTGGTCCAGCTTCCCGGCAGGAGGAGGGGACAGCATTGTCCAAGGCAGACAGGGCCTATTCAGGTGCTAGTGAAACTCCTCCCACTACTCTGAATGCAGCCCAGGTCTATTCAGCTCAGCCCTGACTCATTAAGGAAAGGCAGGACACACATCAACTTCCCCATTGCTGTCTGAGAGAATGCGCATCCCAGCCACTGTCACTCCAAAGCCAGACAGTCAATCCACAAACCAGAAGAGGCACGCAGGATGGCTAAGCAAGAAAATAGCCACATTCTAAAAGTGGTATTTTCATACACACAATATAAAAATCATCTTTACTAAAAGATGCATTTTTATATTCTGAGTTCCGGCATACTAAACGCAATATTTCTATCTTGTCCCAATGGGAAGTTATACTTGTAAGATGTTACAAATTATTACTCATTCTATCCTTTGAGACAGATAGCCTTTCAATAGTGAGAAACCGAAAAACACTGTATTTCACTACCAGGACATCTCTCACACAGCAGTACATGTCCTACCTTTCACATACACTGCACCCTGGCCACAGGGGCACCTTAGGCCTACCTAAGGGGTGTCTTACATGTAAGGAAAGGGAAGGTTAGGGCCTGGCAAGTAGGTGCGCTTGCCAAGCCGACATGGCAGTCACAACTGCACACAGACACTGCAGTGGCAGGTCTGAGAACCCTTTGAAGGGCTGCCTGTGTGGGTGGCACAACGAGTGCTGCAGGTCCACCAGCAGCATTTGATTTACAGGCCCTGGGCACACACAGTGCACTGTACTAGGGACTTAAAGGTAAATCAAATAAGCCAATTAATGGAACACCAATCCATAAACACAATTTATGCCGAGAGCATATGCACTTTAGCACTGAATAGCAGTGGTAAAATGCCCAGACTTCTAAAACCAACAAAAAATAGGGTAAAAACCAGGAGGCCAAAAAGCACAAAGTCTGGGGGTAAACCCGCTGAAAAAGACAAGTGTAACACCCACATTAAAAATAAAATTAAGGAAAACAATATTTAAAACAATCTTTTAAATAATAATAAAAGCTCATCATGGCAAGACGCTCTGCAGAACAGAGTTGGCTCTATCAGCCCCCCTCCCCCCCCCCCCCCCCGAAGGCTGGGGCCCTGGGCCAGATCCCCCTTTGCATAAAACGTCTCTGTTTGGATGTGCATGATGGCCTCCTTACATAAAGCTTAACTGTAGTGCAGTCATATTGCTCAGTCTAACTCATAAATAAAGTTTTCAAAAAACACTGAGAGAGATAAAAGTCCTTCAGATCAATCTTGCAGGTAGCCATTATTATTTCAATGTCCAAAGAAAGGCACAGAAAAGTTCCCTCTTCTCCACTGCTCCATTTACGTAGATTGCAATCTGCGCACAGTTGCATTCTAATTCCTCTGTTCACAGTGATTTATAACAAATGTCCTTATCATCAGAGCAGTAGCATCCCCACCGTGGTTTAATGCAGACCGAATGGGCTCAAATAAAGGCTACTCTATCAGTGTCGAGGCAGCATGCTAATTCCTATGAGCGTTCAAGGACATGCGTGGCTGCTCCAGCAACCGCTGAGCTGGAGTCTGTCACATTGTCACACCTTCTAAAATATTTAGAGCGATTGGAAGCAACGACATCTGATTCTAGAAAGAGGGCACTGTACCGCTAATGGATATTTATCACCACTGATGCATACCCCGAGGGTGGCGCAGCCCACTAGCCCGCATTAAATCTACTCCAATGGGTAAAATAAACAGGCAGCTAAAGACACTGTTATTGTTTTTAACCTAGATTTCAGCTCATTTGTGGCTTCCCCTGAGAAAATCAAATCTTGAAGTTGCAGAGATCCCCACGACACGAATAACTCAGGCGTGCCTGGTGGATGTTTACATTAAAAGCCATTAAAAAAGTAATATACGTAAATCTCCCACCCACCCCCTTATCGGCGGCGCATAGTGAAGGTGCCATGGGTACTAAACCAAGCAAGGAAAATAGGCTTCTCCCTCCCCCACCCCGCTTTAATAGTAAAAAAAAAAGAGCTATTATTGTGGTCAAGTGATCGCTCAGACCACTGAGTCACGGTGTCACTGCACGTGCTGCACTGTTGATAGTTAAACTCCTCCCTAGGCAGTCGCTAATGCTTAATGGAGGCTTGGACTGGACACAGTTGGGATCACGTGAGCAAATTCGTTCGAGCAGAGCATTGTGGGAGCAACCAGAATCGTTTTATGGTGAGAGATGTAAAAACTCTAGAGTACAGCCACAAAGGCAGTAGTAATTGTAATTGGATTTATGTAGTGCTTACTACCCCTGACGAGTCGTTGAAGCGCTTTGCGGCAAGTAGCACTCTACTCCAGAACCCAGGGTTAGGGGTTAATCTAGTGGTTACTGTTGGCTATTGTGATTAGTCATGTGCGAATGCAAATCCAAGGGTACCTGGGGGCTTAAGGCCCCCCTGAAGCACTCCCCCCCCCAAAAAAGGAAAGTGTGCATATGTGAAGCGCACACATGCCCTTAGGGCATGTGTGCGCTACATGGCATTTTTGTGCATTTTTTAAATCATGCACAAATTACCATCAACTTGAAGTTGATCGTAATTAGCGTTTCAGAAATGCGCAGTTCGCATTTAGAAAAGGCTACATGCATTGGCAAATAGAAATTCGCAAATTGCGATTCCCTAAATGCATTCGCAATTTAGGTAATCACAAAAAATTGTGATTACCTAAATTGCGAAAGGAAAAAGGTACATGCATCTGAAAAGGCCTTTTTCCATTCGCAAACAGGCCCGTTTGCGAACAGAAAAAGGCTTGATGCATGTGCCCCTAAGTGATTTCAGGTGAATGGTTGGTGAGATAGATAGGATGACAGAGATTAGGTAATGTTAGATTTCAGGGATAGGGTTATAAAGAGGAGAGGTTATAATTCATGAAATGAGGTTGGGATTTATAAGATGAGGTATCAGCCAATTGCAGAATTACAATAAGGAAGATTGAGGCAGGTCTGAGACTAAGGGGAGACTCTTCTCAGAAACAGAAGGCATCCAGAGGATGGAAGGTAAAAAGAGGCTCATTCTCAAGAAAAAAAGTAGAGGGATCAAACAAGGGTAATTCAATGTCAAATTTACATGCAGGGTTTATGAATATAGTAGGGGAAGACTTTCTGAGTGGGCAAGCAATTGGAGAATGTAAGCTAGCGAGAAACATTATATGTAGTGATATCGGGGGAAGGCAGTTCATACATGTGACTGCAAGTGTATACCTCATTTGAACATTAAAAGCCCTAGCCCGTTTTGTCCCAAGCCTAGGGCAGCCCTTTTAAGCAAAGTCTGGAGTATCTCAACATTAGTACGGAGTCTGTACACTGCACAAGGGTAGTTGGCGCAGAAAAAGAGAAGGGCTTATTTTAAAGATATTCCCTCATTATTGTGTAAATAGGAGGTTTTTTCACCCATTCACTAAAATGAGTTATTTGGCACTGGTGTAGAGTCTCTTGCCCATCTGCAATCATATTTGTCACCTAATTCCATCAAAGTGTATGCTGTGCATGCTTGTATATGTGACTATTGTAGTATATCCATTATATGTATAAGCGAAGTAGAGGGATGAAGGCCTGTGGGTTCAATTTTGCATGTCTATGTGCACAAGTTGGGGGTGAAGTTGTTTTCCCAGACACTGGAAGTGCATCAGGAGGGTTGAGACTTAGACTGTGAAGTTTGCACAAATTTGTCTATAGAAATTCGATTAGGTCCTTCCTGTGGCATTGCTACTTTATAGATGGCGGGGGTGAAGAGGGCTGGAGTCTTGTGTTCAGAGTGAGAAATACCCCTTAGGTGATGCCAGCCTTTTCTCTCTTTCATAATCACTATCTTTGTGGGTGTTCACAGCCAGGAGCAGATAGTTTTTTTTTTATAAATCTTTTTATTTGCATTTTTAAACAACAGAAAACAACACAACTCACTGCTGAGTACACATAACATGTTATGGACGATACAGCCGCTCAACAATCCGCTGCTAGTAATATCATAGATACTCTCCCCCGCTAAGTGTTCGAGCAACATGCACTTGACCCAACAATCTACCCACCTCCCCCCGCCGCCCCGTCCCATGACCCATCTATGTAAACCAGTGTGCTCTACATGCAATCCGACCCACATCTGTCTTCCCGCAATATCAGGACATGCACATGGGAATTACTAGCGTGGTCTGCGCTAACCAGTGGGTAAAGGGCTCCCAGATATCCTTTGGCCTGGATCGCGTCGGCATCAGCTCCCAATATAGCGCTAGCTGCGACTGGCAATATACTACGCTTCGAACCCAGTCCCTAATACTAGGCGCCGTGGCCACCCCCCAATGCATCGCAATTTGGCGTTTGGCCAGTAGGAGAAGCATCGCCGGCAACCTCCGGTGCTTGGGTTTAACCATATGTAATATGCCTAGCAGTGTAACTTGCGGGGTGCATGGGAGCTGCAGACCAGTGATTGTTCCCACTATATTCAGCACTTTGACCCAGAAAGCCGCCAGCGGGGGACAGTTCCACGCCATATGTATGAAGGTCGCCCCGGCCGCGTGACACCGCCAGCAGGCATCGGACTCTCTCAAGCCCATGCGGTGGAGCCGGTGTGGGGTACGATACACCATATGAATATATTTAAAATGTATGAGGCGAAGTCGGTAATTGGGGGATAGGACCTCCAGGAGTCTACAGCAGAGATCCCAGTGTTCATCAGAAATGGCGGCACCCAATTCCGTAAACCACAGCTCACGGGCCGCCGGGATCGCTACTGGATGGCTATATTGCATACGCTGGTACAATCTGGATATAAGCTTGCGTCCTGGCTCCACCGCTAGCACGTTCTCCAGGGCTGGTAGATCTGGCGGAGGAGCCGGAAACGTAGGAAACAGTTTTTGACCTGTGTGGCGCAACTGGTAGTAGAGTAGTGTGTCCAACAGCGTCGGAGCCTCCTCGCCACACATCTGCTCCAGCGTGATGAAGGAACCACCCGGGAACAAATCACCCACCGTGCGAAGGCCGTGCGACGCAGCCCGCTCGCCAGTGCGCATATTGTGCAGCGGGGCCCACATCGGGTTATTGCGCAGCGGTATCGATCCGGCATGCAAGAGGTCCAGACCAGCCCTGCGCCGCAGCCCATCCCAGGCCCATCTAAGTGCGTGCACCGGGTCTATGTCGGTGCATCTCTTCTTGTGTGGCACATACAGGGCCACGGCGAGTGGCAACGGCGCCGCTCTATCCGTTTCTATCGCCACATGGGGCTGGAACGGTGTTGGGTGGACCCAGTGGTGTAAAAACTGTGCCTGCGCGCAGTAGGCATAGAGTGAGAAATCCGGCGCCGCCAGGCCTCCCTGCCGCTGCGGGAGAGTGAGGGTCTCCCACGCCACTCTCGGCTGCCCACCACCCCAGGCCAGCTCCACCATCTGCGAGCGCAATTGCAACTAGCAGTCAGGGGCAGCGGAATGTTCCCGAAGAGGTATAAGAACTTCGGCAGGATGACCATCTTGGCCACTGCAATCCTGCCCGCCAGCGAAAGGGGTAAATGCTTCCAGCGGCCCACCCGCTCCTCGACCCAGCCCAGTGCCCGCCCACAATTCTCTGACCATATTTGTTGCATATCGGTGCTGATCCAAACCCCCAAGTATCTCACCGGTCCGTCCGCCCACTTCAGCGGGCAATTCGGGGAAAAGCGAGTCGTCCCGGCTGTCAAAGGTAGAATAACCGATTTCTCCCAATTAATGGTTACACCCGATAGTAAGCCATACTCCATCAATTCACCGGTCATGGGCGAAAGGTTTTCCTGCGGGTCAGTTACATATAAAGTAATATCATCCGCGTATAGAGACACGGTCAGTGCCCTCGATGAAAAACTAATGCCCCGGTTGGCGTGGTGCTGTCGGATACGAGCCGCCAAGGGTTCTGTGGCGATGGCAAATAGCAGGGGCGATAAGGGGCATCCCTGTCTCGTACCTCTCCCGATGGCAAAGGGCGCAGAGACGAGTCCGTTCACCCGTACCCGGGCAGTGATGTTGGTATACAGCAGGCGAATGTGGCCAATGAACGCCTCACTCATACCCATTCGCTGCAGCAATGGGAACAGGAATCCCCATTCCAGGGAATCGAACGCTTTCGTTGCGTCCAGCAGCACCGCCACGGCCTTCACATGCGGGGCTAAGTAGTGTAGCACCCCAAATAAGGTTCGAAGATTGTGAGACGTAGAGCGGCCCGGCACAAAGCCCGACTGGTCTGGACGTATCATAAGTGGCAGTACCGGTTGCAGTCGCAATGCTAGCATTTTCGCGAAGATCTTTGCATCCGTATTAATTAAGGACAGCGGCCTATAGGAATCGCAGTGTTGCGCGTCTTTATCCGGTTTTAAGAGGGCGATAATGACCGCCTCCCTCATCGATTCTGGGAGCTCACCCGCCTCAACGGCCTCATCATATACTGCCAGCAGTTTGGGGGCCAGCAGGTCCGCATATTCCTTGTAGAATTGCGCCGGTAACCCATCCGGCCCCGGCGCTTTCCCGGCCGCCAATGCGCCTATCGCCTCTTTAACGTCATCTATCTCAAAGGGCCGATCAAAGTACCCCTTCTGGTGTGCATTGAACCAGATGAGCTGGATCGTATCAAAGTATCCCGACAGCTCCGTCAGCGACGGAGCACCCCGGGCACGGTACAGGTCTTTATAAAACGTCCGAAACGTATCTAGAATTGTTGGAGGAGTATACGCATGCCCACCCTCCGGTGTCGCCACTGAGGAGATGAAGGGGGATGGCCTCTGCGAGCGCAGCAGCAGAGCCAGCGTCCTGCCCGGCCGGTCCCCCTCGCCATATCTGCGGGCCACAGCCTGTTTAGTCAGAAACTTAAGCTCCCTATCTGCTTCAGCCTGGTATTCGGTGAGTTTGGTGCGCGTTTCCGCCAGAGTTGCCGCCGAGAGGTCCGAACAGTACTGCACCTCCAGAGTATGTAGGCTGTCCTCCAGCCGCTTCAGTGTTCCCCTGATGGTCTTCAGCACCGCGGCCTGACCCGCGATGCAGTGACCCCTTATTACCACCTTGAAAGCGTCCCACAGGGTGCCCTCCGACGCAACAGAGCCAGTGTTCTGCTCAAAATATTCCGTCACGCGTTGGTATATGTCGTCCCGAAACACCGGATGCGTCAGGGCTTGCGCCGGTAAGCGCCACGCAAAGGGCGTCACATATGGCTGTGGCACACGTAGCAGCAGTTCCACCGGCGAGTGGTCAGAAAGGGTGCGCGCCCTGTGCGCGACGTCTGAAACCCATGCGTGTACCTGTAGGGTTAAAAGCCAAAAATCTAACCTGGACCAAGCTCCCCTATGCGGGGTAAAGCAGGTGCCCTCCCGTACCTCGGGGTGCAGCACTCGCCACGAGTCCAATAGCTGGTAGTCCGTCATTAGGCCACGGAGGAGGTCGGCCACGTGGGTGATGTACGCGAGCCGCTCCCTCTCTGTCTAGGTCCTGCGAGATCACAGCATTGAAGTCGCCGCCCCACATGCATGCACCCTCTCCCAGCGACTGCGTCTTGTGCCAGACATGTCGGAAGAAATCAGGGTCGTCCGAGTTTGGGCCATAGATGTTAACTAGTGTCACCGGCATATGAAAAAGTTTCCCCTGTAATATTATGTAGCGCCCCTCAGTGTCGGCATGCACCCGATATGTTTGCCAGGGTAGGCCTCGCCGTATTAAAATAGCCACACCCCGGGAGTAACTGGAGTAGCCGGAAGTGTGTATTTCGCCCCATCTAGCATGTCGAAGTCTCACCCCGGCTACTTGGGGCAAGTGCGTTTCCTGAAGGAAACAGATGTCAACTTGGTGTCGTGTCAGATATGTATGGGTCAGTCTAATCTTGCGATGGTCATTCAGACCACGAATGTTCCACATGAAACAGCGCAGCGCGGTCAGGTATGTGTGCGGTGGTGGATCCTACGCAGCAATGGGGTCAGCAGTAGTAGCGCGCTCTGGGTCCGCAGGGAGAGCACTCGCTCTGGATTGTGTACCAATAATAAGAACATGTCAACGGCCAGCGGCCGGGCCATATCATCCTGTAGTGGTATATACAAATCGTGCAGTGTAAGAAAACTAATCAACATTAACAAAATCCCCTTACCACCCACTCCAACCCCCCAATCAGGTTGAGACATTTTTCCCCCCCTCCACCCAACCCAACAACAGCATTGCATCAGTGAAATTATGGGAATCATCCCTGTGAGGGCGTGGGTCACCGGCAAACTCCCCTGTCCAGAAGGCGACAGGGTGGCCGAAAATTACCGCCCACGAACATATAGACTATCTGCCTGCGGCGGGGTAAACCCAACGCCGATCCCTGAGCCTCTCCGTTCCCATCGGCAGCCACAACATGCTATAAGTTCAGAGTCCCCATAATAGAGCATCAAGTGATATACGGTACAACCAAGCTGCCCGGCGTCTCTATATTTTCCAGTTTCACTAGTACATTGAATGTAGGCCTGGTTATTCAACGTCACTTAGCTGGTCGTGCGGTGGTGTCCCCTGCCCAGCACGGTTGTCTCTCAGCGTCCGCTCCGCCTGCCTCGCAAATTTGAGTGCTTCCGTCGCCGCCGTGAAAACCATCGGTTTCCCCCCGTGGTGGATACGCAACTTAGCAGGATATAACATCGCATATTTTGTCCCCACTTTCTGGAAGATCCGCTTGGCCGGTAGGAATTCACGCCTGGCGGCCTGCACAGCCTGGGTGAAGTCGGGGAATAGGGATATGGCCATATTTTGGAATGTAAGCTCACCTCGTTCACGTGCCAGCCGTAGGATCGTGTCTCTGTCACGATAGTTTAGGACCCTGGCAAGGATCGGGCGCGGCGGCGCCCCCGGCACCGGCCGCGGCCCCAAAGTGCCATGCGCCCTCTCAATCAGAAACATGGCCGACAGGGCCTCACCAAACAGGTCACGGAACATCCCTTCGACGTAGTGCTCCATATTGCCAATGTTCGTGGATTCCGCAATACCAATAATTCTCACATTATTTCTGCGAGAGCGGGCTTCCAAATCTTCGTTGCGACCCTTGATCACCTCCAGGACCTTGTCCATGCGCAGCAGCTTCTCCCGGGTATCGCCGGTACTCTCTTCGCAGTCGGCAACCCGCGCCTCTACCGCCGCCAGTCGCTCTTCATGTTGATCCACCTTGTGCGATATTCCGTCCAGTCGCCGGGCCATGGAGTCCAGCTTTCCGTCAATCTCCTTTAGGCAGCCCTTCAGCTCCCGAAACATGCTCTTGACATCATCGTCGCCTTGCGTCGGCGCCAGCTGTGTTTCAGGGACCACCGTCTGGGAAGCTGGGACAGTTTCAGTGTCCTGAGCCATGTGCTTCCCAAACTGGAGCTTCCTCTGCTTAGCGTCCGTTTTCCCCATGGCGCAGCGAAGGGGTCACCACAGCAGAGGCGCAGCGGGAGGGGGTGAGGAAAAGGGGGGCCCGGACACATTCACGGGTCTACCATGTCCAATCTGTTCTCACCCATGGCCGCCTGCCGTCTGCACCACCAACGGGAAACTCCAACGCACAATCGGGCCCAGCAGGCCTGCCGCTCTCCCCAGGCGCGGGTCCGCGGCTGGGGCCGACCCTCCAAATGGGCACACAGCTAGCGACCAGCAGTTGGGGGGATCGCCCAGCAGGCACTCACTTCGTAGTCTTGAGATCCCTGCAGTTATTGTGCACCCGGCGTAGGCAGGAGGAAGGCGCACTTCACCACCCGGGGTTCCGTCGAGGGTAGCAGGATCGGCGCCGCATCGGCAGCTCCCCGGGCCGCCCAGCCGGCGCTCATGTGGACTGCAGGTTGTGGGGTGATCGCCGAAGATTAGGGCCCCCCAGGTCGTCCGGGGCGCCAGGAACAGCAGGATTCGCCTCCCTCCGGTAGCCGCGGCCGTGCCACGTCGTGTTCCGGCCCGCGACACGGGACCCGCGTAGCTGGGAGTCTCGGCCGGGAGCCAGGAGAGCCGCCGCCTGGGCTCCAAGGGAACAGGGCTCCGGATCGCCGCCACCGATTTCGGTCCGGATTGCAGGAATCGATGCCTCTACGCCCGGGCACCCTCCGCCTCAGCTTTGTCGGTACAGGATGTCGGTATTAGACGGATGGGCTGACGGATTTGGCGTTCGGCCGGCAGAGCCCCGTTACACGGCGGCCATCTTGCAGCTCGGCTCGGCCACGCCGCCAGGAGCAGATAGTTAACACCTCTTTGTGCCTCTGTTGTGGGTGCTCCAGGCTGGAGACTACCCTGCTGTGAGAGGGCATGGCCACAAGCTGAGCAACTACCCCTTGGTATTTTAATGTGATATGGCATTGCAAGGCATACTGACACCAAAGCTAAATACCGTTTTTATTTTTCTCCCATGTTCCTTTTGCATACACAACTCACTGTCACCACTGCTCTGCCAACAGTTATACCATTACTTAGTCAGCTTTTGTTTCTTCCATCTGTAATTTTTTCCTCTCCTTCTCTTGCTATTTTCCGTGTTGCACCCAACAGTTTTGTACTGCCTCTTTCTTGTCTCCTCTCTTTCTAGATTTGGTTTGATTGTGCATCTGAATGAATGCATAGTGTCACCGATTCCACCCAGAATAATACCTATCTCTCGCCTTGTGCTATTGCCTGCTTGATGTATCATCCCACCTCCCATAGGTTGCTTGTAGGTAATGCATGAGGGGTCATTTTTCATCTCAAAAGTGTGCTGAATAATCCCACATTAAATTACTTTCCCCACACATGCACTGTGGACAGAAAGCAAGTGTTTTTGCTCTGTTCTTTCACTGGAGCAAGACAGAACAATTGGCTTGCTAATTCTTGTTTTCATTTTTCCTCGGTTTTCCTCACTTTTGCCCATGGTTACCCTTTTCTCATGTAACAGGCTTGTCTACACTCTTCTCCAACCTCTTTTATATCTATATTCTTTATCGCCACTAATGTTCTCCTATCCTTAACCTGTTAACACTTTTTTTCTCTCTCATTTCCCTTCTTATACCACTCTTCTCTCCTCTATTCTCCTTGCTTTCCCTTCTCCTCTCTTTAACCACCTTCGCTTCACTCTCTTCCCCTGTACCCCTGTTCCATTATTTTGCCTTTGCTCCCTAACCCCACCTCTATACCTCTCTATACCCCCTCCTTTCTCCTACCACTCCTCTTCCTCACTCCTTTACCCCTCTGCCCCTTTTACCATTTTCTCCCATGTTTTCTGATCTTCTGATATGTGGACTGTATAGGTTCCCAATGTCTTGCAAGAGCACCAGAGTTGTGTTCCTATCTTTATGTGACATTACCGCTTGGGGAGTAGTAAAGCGAAAGGAATGAGATGGCACTTAGGCACATAGATGCTAGTGTGGATGGAGAGAAGAACAAGTGACTAACTTTCAGTAATCCTCTTTTTGATGGATATTCCATCTAACCTCAAATTGTTCACCAATTGAATTTTCTCAGGCGCTAGACTTGATCTGAACTTTATTATACCAATTGCTCCCATGTGCTTGCAAGTTGCTCCATCAGACACTGTGGCAACCTTGCTCCACCTCTGGAAGTGATAGCGCAGAGCCGTATAGAACTGTGACAAAAGGTTGTATGATCGAAGCACGAATGGTTTTACCACATGTGCCTCTACCACTCAGCCTAACAATGAATGGGTCTTAACCATGCCTTCCTTTACCACGCATGCCTTTACCACAAAATTTCATAGGCTTGAATGGTAAAGGGGTATGTGTGTCTAAGGTCACCACTACCCCGCCTCCCTCCTTCGTCCCTTTAACTACCCCAATCCCTTTCACTGCCCTAAAACCTACCACGACCCACAACACTAAAAACTAACCAAACTACCCATTTCCCTCCCACTGCCCTAATGACTAAAACTCTACACTACCCTGCCCTGTCCCTTAAACTACCCCAACCCCTTCCACTGCCCTAAAACCTACCCAGACCCCCCGTCTGCCCTAAAAACTAACCCAACTACCCATTTCCCTCCCACTGACCTAGGACCTAATACCCTACACTACCCCGCCCCCCACCCCTGCACTGTCACTTAAACTACCCCAACCCCTTCCACCACCCTAAAACCTACCTGACCCCCTCCCAGCCCTAAAAACTACCCTGACTACCCAGTCCCCTCCCACTGTCCCAAGGCCTAAAACCCTACACTACCTCATCCCCGTGCTGTCCCTTAAACTATCCCAACCCTTTCCACTGCCCTAAAATCTGCCCCGACCCGCTGCCCAAAAAACGAACCCAACTACCCATTCCTCTCCCACTGCCCTAAGGGCTAAAACCTTGCACCTAACTTACACTACCGCGCCCCCGCTCCCCTGCATTGTCCTTTAAACTACCCCAACCCCTTCCACTGCCCTAAGACCTACTCCGATCCCCTACCCGCCCTAAACACTAATCCAACTACCCATTCCCCTCCCACTGCCCTAAGGCCTAAAACCCTGCACTCTAACTTACACTTCCCTGCCTCCCCTGCCCCCTGCACTGTCCCTTAAACTACCCCAACCCCTTCCACTGCCCTAAAACGTACCCTGACCCTCTCCCTTCCCTTAAAAAAACAGCCCCATTTACCTCACCACAGCGTCTTCCTGCTTCCATCTTCCAGAAGCTAGACCGCACACTGCCTTAACCACACATATGCCTGGTTAAGGCATACATGGAAGAGCTTGCATAGTCAGAACACTCGTGGTTCAGACCGCGGTGTTCCGACTGTTTCCCGTGACAAAAGCGTGATCACGTTTGTTTATCTTGGGCCTCTTCCCAGCTCTCAGGCATCATGGATCACCTGTGACACACTGAAAGAATGACATAGTGTGGCATCTATTTTGGAGCCTTTTTAGAACCATAAAAGTAAACTCCACAGAAAGTGGAGGAGGGAGAGTGGTGAGGAATCTGCAGAAACATAGGGTATCCACGAGAAAGAGCATTACTGCAGATCTGCTGATGCATACTTCTAACCTCACATGTCTCACGTTTTGATTAGATTTCAAAGCAGTACCTCCCAAAACAGGGTGGGTCTGAGGACTTACACCAGGAAGTCCTGCAGGAGCAAGTGGGCCAAATGGCCCTTCCTGTGGGCTTAATTGTCACAATTGTAATGCCTGGTGAAAGTGTGTGTCAGCGCTCATGTGGTAGCATGGCAGATGTCCAACGCCGGAGCACCTCTCTCCTCAACCCCATTGTTGGGGCGTTGACTCTGGTTGAACAGGCTTGAAGGCTCGCAGGATGCTCATTTTTTGCCAAGGCATAGCATGCCTTTCTGCACAGGGTAATAACCTGGCCAGTATTTGCTTCTGGACCGCCTTTCCTTTTGTGGAACTTGACAAGTTGATAAAAATAGGATCATCCATCCGGTGATCTTTTGTATGCCCTCTGTAAAAGCAACGAGGTATTTTTGGTTCCAGTCGGTGAAGCCTTTTCTCCTTCTGCTAAAGGTGCTGCTGAGGGGCGAAAAAGCAGGGAGAGTGATGAACTGCCCCACCTGTAATGGTGATACCACTTACAGCAAATAAGAAGTTTAAGCTTGAAACTCCAATCTATCCGGCAAAAAGTTGTTGAACTGAGGTTGCTCTGACACCAGCAGTTCACTGACAAGTGGCACAGAAGTGACTGCAATGAGAAATACTGTCTTGATGATCAGCAGTCTCAAAGAAGAACTGTGCATGGGCTCGAACAGCATGCACAGTAGAAATGTAAGGACCCAATTAAGGTCCCATTGAAGCATAATGAAGGATATAGCGGTAAGCAAGTATGTGAGAGCATTAGAAAATGCATCATAATTGGTGACTTCAATAAATGAGATTGAAAAGATGAATCAGGTAAATTTAGAAAGAGGAAAAAGAGTGACAAATAACATTTAGCAGTGCCACTGCAAAGTATTGCTGGGCCAGTAATGGAAAGAAAAACAAAGCAACTCTCTGTTTATCTTGCAGAGGGTCAACTTGAGGGCCACTGCATCCGGCCGCAAACTTCGCTTAGTGGCCAAAATAAGGAAAGTTCATAGATGAGCACCCACCTGCAAACGTAACATCCTCTACTTCTGCAGGTAAATCAATTCTGCTCAGTTGATGTTATCCAATCTCCAATCTTCTCTCTGTACCACCCTTCAACAGTGTTCCTCAAGTCTCCATAACTACTCTGTCTCACATGCAGTTCATTTGTTTTATAGCACCACTCATGCCAATGTATGTCCGAGCACTTTACATCACACACACTTTACACAGAGACAATGAATCATACACTGTGTGACTCAGGGTATAGGGAATGTTACATAAGGCAGAGGACTATAAGGTGTAGGAGTCACATGTCATTCATACTGCTTGGTTTGGAGAAGTACAAACTCCGAATTTAAAATGTAACACCATGGTTGAGGTTTGTCTATACAAATAAGAATTGATTACCCTTTTTTTGACATTAGGATAATGAAAGACTGTGTAAGAAAACAGAATGTTCTAAACTATACCTTGCAGTCTGCATGCAGCTTTTTGATGACCATTAATAGGTCGCAATTCTATATTAGGATTTTAACTTATAAAATGCAAGTGACAAAAGGATCTCTGTGACAAAAGCAGTAACCCACTGAACTATTTACATTATATGCACTGCTGTGATCTATATAGTTCATGTTCTTTGCGGCAGGCATATTACCCTCTACGCTACCTTATGATGAGTGAAAATGTCTACTACACAAAACTCCATCTCTCTCCAACAGGTACATTTATCAAAAGAGTTATCTTGACAGTTTTATTATTGCCAGGAAATTGCTGGAGGCAAAGAAGCTGCAGCAGGTGCTTTTACTTTCATGATATATTTGAAGACACGGCACCCCTCTCGGAAGTCACCGCCTGGTGCCGTGGTACCGGTCACACCGCCCTAGAGCCAGCCCTGGTATAAAGGAATACCCAGTTCGCATGGAGGTATAGGTTGCTCTTGTTTTTTTTTTTTTAAACTGGTCTAACGTTATAGCATGCCAGTTGGATGAGGAAAAACTAATTCTGACCCTAACCAGCCATACTTGACCAAGGAGGGGTAAGCAAAGCTGCTTGGCTGCTGCAGTGGGGGAGGCGGAAGAAGACCTGCTCTCTCTGGTGGTGCCCACAGCCTCGGCCACAACCACATCCTATTGAACAATGAAAGGGACTTATGGACTGTTGTAAGGATTATGGGGGCTATAGGGGGATGCCTTGAGAGTATTTTCTGAATTTTCAGAATTGTTGATGGAATTGAGTGCAGAGAAATCACATCTAAAGAGTGTGCCATAGCACAGCTAACTCTTAAACGTCCCAGCACAAAATCTGTATTTGTCACCGCACAGCCTTGAACAGCGAAATAGCATATCCATAAGGGATGACACTACATCACCGGAAAATCCTGTGGCGTGCATCCTGGCATGGTGCCTGATCAAAATACTGATGCTCATGGCACAGCGCACACAGTCTGCTATGTCCAGGCCTGTCCTCAAGAGTTATTTGAGTGCACCCTGTCTGTTTTGAATTGTGCTAAGATATTCAAGAATTCTTTAGGGATGGCTGGTAAGACTATCTGTGTGTAGCATCCCAGAAGGCAGACACCGTTCAGGTACCTCAGGGCGAAACAGGTAGAGGAAAGACTCTTTTGCCAAATGAGGCAATGCTCTTTCACTCTATTCGAAAGCGTATCAGGAAAGTTGGGATTTACTTGCTAGTGGAAGCCTGAATCACCAAGGTCCTAAGAGTCAGGTACTGAGTAAAAAAGGCCAGATCTCTAGGAATGGGCCCATGATGTCTAGCTACACAGTGACTTTAGCATGGATTAGATCAAATAGCCACCTAGATTTTCGTCGGCCTAGTTAAAAACTCAGTAAGTGCTCTGAAGTAGCAGGACCAAGCTGCAAGATTTCTGTCAGTAAGTGTCCTTAAGTCTCTATTGTAGGTTACGCTATATTATGTTATGTTATATTGATTTGTATAGCTCACTAATCACCCGAGAGGGTATACAGGTACTTGGACAGGTGTGAAGGGCTGCGGTCCCCAAGATGCTTATGTGAAGAGCCAGGTCTTCAGTTTCTTGTGGAACTCAAGAAGTGAGGAACAAGCTCTAAGAATTTGAGGGAAGTTGTTCCATTTCTTTGCTATGATGTAGGAGAATGAGCAACCTCCAGTTTTGCTTTTGCGGATGTGAGGAATGTGTGCAAGTGACTGTGAGGCAAAGTGTAGAAGTCTGGTGGGTTAGTAAAAGTATTCTGATCCTATGTTGTGCAGGGTTTTGGATGTGTGGGTGAGAAGTTTGAATTGGCTGCACTTGTGAATGGGGAGCCAGTGAAGCTTCCTGAGGTGCAGTGTGATGTGGGTGTGGCATGGAAGGTCGAGTCTGAGTCTTGCAACAGTGTTCTGGATGGTCTGAACACTGTGTAGGAGTTGTTTGAAGATTCCGGCATAAAGAGTGTTGCCATAGTCCAGCCTAATGGTGATGAGTGCTAGCCTTCTGGTGTTATGAGTCAACCCTTTGAAAATGTTTCTCCACATGCCTAGGATGTGGAGGCAGGAGTTGCACACTTTGTTGACTTGAGCCGTAATGTTGAGTTTGCCATCTAGGATGATCCCTAGATTTCTTGAATGGTCTATGGGTGTGGGTGTTGCTCCTAACTCCGATAGCTACCAGGTGAATTCCAATGGGGAGATCTTGTTGCCAAAGACTAGTCCTTCCGCAGGAGTTGTGCTGCAGGCAGTTGGTTTGCATCCAGTCTGCAGCCATGGTCATGCAGTTGGTGAAGTCCGGAGCGGCCGGTCCACTTGGGCGGAGGGGCCACGCCTCTCCACCTTTTACCCCATAGGAACAGTGTCTGTCAGGCTGAACAAAGGTCAACCTGACAGATACTGTTCACTTTCAGTTCAAGCAGACAGGAGCCAGACATGCGCATTTGGTGCTGGTTCCTGGCTGCTTGAACTGAACTTTGCTGGGCTGAGAAAGTCACAGCTCCAGTGGCAGTGACGTTCTCAGCTCAGCAAAGGTTGCTGAGGCCCTCCCCTCAGTGACAAGGGGTAGCGTCACTGATTACCTCGCACCTGGGCGCTTCAGTTTTAAGCCCTGAAGCGCCCAGGGTTGAGGGTCAATCAGTGACACTTCATCACAGAGTGGGGTAGGGTCAGTAGTCTCACTGACCCCATCCCACTCAGTGATGATGTTGGGACTGCTGCCTTCCCTCATTGGCTGACCTTAGGTCAGCCAATGAGGGAAGGCAGCAGTCCCAAGCCTTCTAGAACCGCTGACGCAGTCCGAAGTGGGCTGAAGGTAAGTGTGTTTTGTTTTGTTTTTAAATTGTTTGGTGCTTGCATGCATGTATGGATGTTTGGGAAAGAGTGTTGTAAATGAATGTGTTTGTGTGTGTGTGCGCACATGTGTGAATGCATGGTTGTGAGTGTTATGTGTATGTGTACGTGTGTATGTGTGTGTGTGCCGTCCACCCACCTCCATCCAAAACTTACCCGCCGCAACTGGGTGAAGTTGGTTCTCGCAATGGGTATTTAGTCCCTCAGATAGAGGATGAGTTGGGTGTCATCGGCATAGGAGATGACGGTGATGTCTTGTGATCGGATGATCTTGGAGAGCGGTGTCATGTATATGTTGAAAAGGGTGGGACTAAGGAACAATCCCTGTGAGACTCCACATATCATTTTCTTGGTCCCTGATGTGAAGGGTGGCAGCCTGACCCTTTGGGTACTTCCCACGAGGAAGGAACAGATCTATTTGAGAGCGGATTCTAGTATGCCAGTCTCGTGGAGTCTTCTGATTAGAGTGTTATAGGAGACAGTGTCAAAGACCGCAGAGAGGTCAAGCAGGATGAGGGCCTCTGTTTCTCCTCAGTCCAGGATGCTTGGAATGCCATCTGTTGCCATAATGAGTTATGTTTCTGTGCTGTGATCCTGACAGTGTTGTCTAGAAGTTAGTTGCTCAGTTGATTCAGGTTGGCTGTGGGCCACTTGAGGAAAGCCTTGCTTTCTGCAAATTTCCACTCATCTGGGAAAGTGGCGGACGTAATGGAGGTGTTGATTATATGGGTCAGGGCGATGCTGATTGGTAATGATCACAGGTTGTATATGGGGCCCCTAAGTGGATGATCTGCATGATTGCTGGTGTGTCGTTTCTGGTGAGAGTTGTCTATTCTGTCAGGTGGCCATTTTGGTTGTTCGTGGGTAGGTTACCAGCTAGTTCTCTGAGGTTGGGTTGCTGTGGAAGTTGCTGTAGATGTTTGCGATTTTGCTGTGGAAGAAGTTTGATAGGTTGTCACAGAGTTGCTGGGAGGCAGTGATGTTGGTGATTAGAAACTCAGCTTGTAGCTGTTAGAGCTTACTTCGATGCGGTTCACTAGTGCTTTCTTCTTGGTGTCTCTTATTTGCAGGTGTTAGTTTCTCAGTGCAGCCTTTTAGGTTGTTCTGTTGGTGGTTTTGTGGCTGTCTCTCAATTTCCTTTCTAGCTGTTTAAAGTGTTGCTTGGTGCCTTAAAAAATGTCTGTGTACCAGCTGGCCTGCTTGTATGATGAACTATGTTTGTTGGGTGGGAAGAAGTCAGCGTAGTTCTTCATCCAGTTGTTGAAGTTGTTGATGTCCTTGTTGAGGTTGTCTGTAGGGCTAGGTTGATCGTGCTGAAGGCACTGATCCAGTCTGCTTCTGTGATTTTGCCCCATCTGTGGCTTGGAATGCTGAACCTGGTAGGGGTGATGACTTGAGGTGTGTTGATTTGGAAGTTTATTGTAAAGTGGTTGGCCCATAAGAGTGGTGTGGTGGATTTCTATTTGATGCTGTTGCTTGTGGTGAAGACGGGGTCCAGTGTGTATCCTCTGGTGCGTCTGGCTGGACCAAACAAATTATGCTAACTTGACGCACAATCTTCATAAATCTGGGCACAAATAACTAACAAGGGCCATCATTACAGCTGGACAGGTGTGAAGGGGGTTGGAGCAGAAAGCAATGTAACACTTTTGACGGTTAAAGATCAGTCAAACAGCATCGAATGAAATACGTTTTATAACTAATTATTAAACATGTGTGAATACATCATACAAAGAAAGAAGGGAAGCTTCCAGTGCTCGGAGCAAGAATCAGGTGTTTAATCCTCGATCTGGGAAAAATATCAGTATTGCACATGCCCCTGTCGGATACCCCTTTCCACTGCTCTCTTCTCTTAAGGTTATTTGTTTGCTTCAACACAGGTGCTGTCTAGCTCAGTTTGCTAAGCCTTTGAACACCACACTTTTCATTGTAAATGTAAATAAACCACATAAATAAATGCAGACGGACGAAATACTAACAATATTTATTCATCCCATGCCGATCTAATACGTACATCAACAAATACTGCTGAGCGATAAACGCACATTTCTCTTTACTTACTGATGTACTGAGTGCCCGACAGTAATGGAGTGTCACGTGATCTATTCTCTGCCAGTGAATCACTCAATAATTCTCCTAACCACATGAAACCTAAATTTATATTCCGGAATACTAGTTTTTCAGTAAAAGAACAATACGCTTAGAAACAAAGGGCAGGATGTAAATCTGGCAAGAGAGATAAGTAGGGGAAATTGTGCTTTTTGGAAACAACAGTAAAAGCTTGGATGAGCAGGGATGAAAGACAAATGTAGAAACACAGGCATTATGAACCCTAGAAAATAGCCCGCTCTGACACAACCTGGGTCTGGCTTTTTATAAGTTACAACGCTTTTTCAGTTATTGCATCTGAGGAAAGGTGAGAATAATTGCATGGTAGGATGCGCATGCATAGATGGAAGCGTGAGTGATTCAGTGCATGGATGGATGGCTAGATTAATGGGTTAATGCATTAATGGATGATGGTGCAATGGCAATGTGTGGTGTCAAGGGTAATATGATGGGGTGTTCACAGCCAGGAAAAACAGTGAATGGACGAATTTTCAGAAGAATTGGTAGCAGCAAGTATTTTATGTATGATTGAAAAGTTAAGTTACTTTGGCCAGCATTACGAGTGACCTGGAGTGATATCAGCATATAGTATACCTTTCGGGCCATTCATTATTTCCCGGTACCTCCTGGCCCGGAATTATCGGGCTCCAAAAACCTCGACTCAATTATTCCAGGCCCTGAGACACCAGACCCAGAGGCAAATGCAGAGTGTCAGGAGCTGCACAAAGCTGCTGTGGCTGGCCCTTGCCTGCCTTCATCCTCTCCTGAAGAAAAAGGGCCCTACCCTCCACTCTCCCTGTCCCCTTCTGTTCTCTAACAGGCAAAAGACAAAGTGCCCCAGCCACTTACCACCTGGTCCAGGATGGCGATGATGGAGCAGGGATTCGCAAAAAGAAACTCTCTTGTATTGAGTACCCCTGTAAAACGTACTAATTTAACTGTTGCTTTCAATTTTTCAACTAATTGGTCCATGGACCAAGAAGATGGAAATTCGAACGGTAGGGTTTTATTGAGAAAATTGAGAACTGTCAAATTATTAAACTGCTGAGCATGAAGTGGTATTGAATTTGCAAACTTGACACCAGCGCAACAGGGACTTGGGTGTATGTGTATGGGCCAAAGTAAATGAAATAATTGAAATGATCGTCCTTGTCCAAATTATTGGGTCCGCGCTGAATCAGTTTCTTGGTAGCAGAGTTATGATTTAATTATTGATTAATTAGTTAATGGTTATTGAATATTCGCTATATGTTTTAACTTAAAGAGCTAGTGTTTTAGTTTCTATGTTGTTCAGAAATACAGGTACAAGAGGTGCCTGAGGAATCTCGGTAAGGAATTGGAAGAGGTTGGTGAAGAAATCACACTGCCGTAGTACTTTGTCTGTTGTGATAATACTGAAAAACTAGGTAGGGCTGTCGGTATTATGTTTAGGTAAATTTCTGTGTGAAAGAAGAAAGTTTGTAATAGTGAAGGGTCACCGTTTTTGAAACTCTGGTAAGGGAATCTGAGATCAGTAACAGGACAACCCTCTTTGTATGTATGTATGGATTAGATAGGTTAATCCAGAGCTTTACAGAGAAATAGGATAACGCTGGTTGTTACCATTGCTTGCAGAATATGAAAATATATTTTGAAGAGTGGAGACTATCTCTTTATTTAGTGGAACAGATGAAGTAGCATTGTCATTTTATGTTGTTACTAACAGAATTTTGATTAAGAAATATTCAGAAAAAGATTGCCGTAAACCTTTGTAATGGGAGGGTCAGTAGCAGAAGTGATACTGATGTCACAAAGCGCCGTGCTGGAATTGGTCAGACAGCGGGGGTGAGCAGAGTGTTGATTGGGTGACTAGTGTGAGACGCACTGACATTGGACAAGACTGAAAATACGTAGTTTATTTAGATTGGTTAGTTGGTGTGAGACGCTCTGGGATAGGATAAAAGTTGAGGACTGGGAAAAGGAAAATACGGACAGGTTTTGGTGTTTCGATCGGGTAGAAAGTTGCTAATAGAATAGTCTGAAGATGGGTTTGTGGAAGAAACTAAAGAATCTTTTTAAAAGGACAGGACGATTGTGACAAGGGAGGGAATTCCTAATCCGCCCCCAAAACGCCCGCATCCTATATGATGATGGAGCGAGGGTATCATATGTGGGTATGGTTAGAAAACTGGATGAAATATACAAAGGATGATGGAGCTTTAGCCTTTCCTGAGTTTGGTACGTTTAACGTAAGGATCCTACAAAATTTGAGAGACAAAATTAATTCCTTGGAGCCAAATCCTAGACTCACACAATATGAAGCATTGGAAGAGTGGGAAGTAGAAGCATTTGAGAGGGAGAAGGATCGAGGAGGTAGAAGGAATAGAATATTTTTCACAGGTTACCCATTTGAGAGGCGAGAGGATCAAATGAAAAGACGGAGAAAAGCTGTAGTAACTGCAGGATTATGCCCAGTTTTGACAGTAGAGAGTCAAACAGGAGGTAAATGTAAGGAAAAATTGAAAAATCGGGAAGCGTCTAGAGAGGGTTTGGATGAAAGTGATGATGATTAATTAGAAGAAATCATGATAAAAAGACCTCCACTTTATAAAGAAAATTGAGGGAGGTTGACTCCAAAGTGCTCCGCAAACAGTAAACGTAACCCCATTAACTCCTCAAGTCACTGAATTAGCTAAATAAATAAGAGACAATGAAGTAAGTCTGTTAAATAAGGCTAGAATGGAACAAGTACAGAAACTGAATCAATTGAACTTGAATGCAGAAGCCCTAACAGTACCCGTGACTATTGGTCCTATGATCCAACTATTTGGGGAGAATTAAAATTTACAGAAAATACCTACCTTAGCTGTCCCAAGAAGTAGTGTGAGGAGTAACATAGTGAATAATGCCTTGTTGGATCTACCGGTTGGAGATCTAATGACTGAAACCCCAAGGAGAAGTACTCAATTAGAGCCGAGGAAATGAGGTCAAATTATCACTCCAATAGCTGAAAGTTCGACGGGTCCCTCCCCAGAAGAGCTCAGTAATTGGGTAAAAGACTTAACTAAAACAGACGCACAGCCTAAAAGTGTGAATGTGAGTCAATTAAAAGTAGATTTAGAAGAAATGATTATTGGAACGATAAGTCAAGATAGATTGGGCACTTATAATGACAAAGAATTGTTGTTTTTGTGTAAGAGTATTACTTGGAGAGCAAAAACTTCCATGAGAAATTGTCAGAAGTGGCTAGTGAATTTGGTGTCGATATTGAAAAATCAAAGGTGTTACAGAAGACTTACCGCATGGCTTTTACTGACAAAGATTTAAAGAGTTTAAATACGTCAGGAAGGAGCCTGCAGATAAAAGAATTGATGAATATCTTGAAGAAATGGGGAACGATAGAAAAATGGAGAAGTAAATGAGTGAAAAAGAAGGAAGAAGCCAGTGGAAAGGGAACATCATGTTTCCATTAAAGGAAACTGAGCAGGTGGAAAGAGTTTGTCCCATGAGAGAAGTTCCAGGTGGAGGATATGTCCATGTACCATGGACTAGACAAGATATATTGTCATTTACCAATGATTTTCCCAGATTACGGGAGAAACCGGTTGAGTGGTATAAGCAAGTGGACTTATTTTTAAAAGTTTCAAAGGTATTGCTGAAGGATTTAGATGGCCTTTTTGAGATAGTGGTTCCTGCTGATTTGTGGTCAGAATGTAAGATTACTGTTCATTGGCCAAAGGATGAATATCCTAGGGATGCAAAAGCAGGTGCCCCATCAGAGGAGGTGATGAAAAAGTATCTTCAAGTCATTACCTTTTTGAAGAGAAAAATCAGTCCAAAGGAAACAGATTTGGTTAAAATTGACAGAACAACCCAAGAGCCTAAAGAGCCGGTTCACGCCTATTATGAGAGGCTGTTACAGGTGTTTAAACAGTATAGTGGGTTTGAGAATATTGAGATAAGGATATGGTACATTTTGGCTATCGATTTGTATATGGATTAAGACACAAAGTTAGTGGCATGATACAGCAGCATATGCTGTGCTGGCAAAGTAAATCAATCAACGAGATTCTAAGATATGCCAAATATTGTAGCGACGTTATTGAATCTTGTCTTAAAAAGTTAAAAGAGAAAATGATGTGGGCACAAGTGAAATTGGCAGAACAGCAATAGGAAACTAATAATGTTACACAAAAACAGGGTCAGGATTCACAGGCAAACAGTGAAATTCGAGGGAAGTTTAAAATGAGTAAGGAAGAGGCTAAGAAGAAATATTCTTGTCATGCTTGCGGAAAGTTGGGACATTGGAAGATCTAGTGTAGATCTGTTCAAAAGAGTAACGGGGGAAAATCAAAATTTGAATCCACAAGTGCAGAATGGCGTGACTAGGCAGCAACAGGTAGTTACGCTCCAGTTACAGGTGCCACAACCGCCTATACCTCCCAACATGAATGCTCACATGCAGATGTACAGTGCAAGTTCTGTATCTCAAGGAGAAAAGCAGTTTGGTAAGAATTCCTTAGTTACGCAGTATTTGGTGTGTTGTAGTGAGTTGGATACGACACAATGACGGTGCCTGAGAGGGGGGTAAGAATGCGTACTTGGTGCAGCTTTAGCGGTACATCAGTCAGGTCCATTTATTGATGGAAAGGTAGAAGGAAAATACATCACCTTTTTATTGGACACTGGTGCTTCCCATTCCACTGTGAGAGCAGTGGAAATCCCAAACCTATCCCTCTCAGAAGAAACTATCCAAGTTGTAGGCGTTGCAAGCAAACACATTAGAACTCCTGTCACAACCCCAATAGAAGTTCACGTTGGAAATTTTAAATACATGCGTCGGTTTGTGGTGTGTGATACCAGTCCGGTAAATCTCTTGGGCAGAGATGTGTTGTGCAAAATGAATTGCACTATTTATTGTACACTGGATGGTGTTGCAATGACACCGGGTGAGGATGTTGAATACAAAATAATGATGGCCTAACGAGAGTCAGAGGTGAGTGAATTATATTCACTACTGACAGAAGAAGATTTGCCAGAAGAGTTAAAAAGTACAGTGAGAACAGATGTATGGGATTTCACAGGAAGAGAGATTGGATTAATGAGAAATGTGAACCCCATTCAGGTGATAGTGAAGGAGGGAGCAGTATATCCCAATACCCCACAGTATAAAATGAGTCCAGACGTAATTGCTGGAGTCACGCCTATAATTGATCAGATGATTGAAGAAGGAATTTTAAAAGAAATATTGAGCAGTCCATATAATTAGCTGATTATTGGTATCAAAAAGCATAACAGAAAATATAGAATAGTACAGGATTTGAGAAAGGTAAATACAATTGTTGTGTCATGTTGCCCGGTAGTACCAAACCCTGCTGTAATTTTATACCAGATCCCATGTGATGCTGAATGGTATACAGTTAATGATTTGTGTCAGGCATTCTTTTCCATCCCCTTGCATCTGAATAGCCAATATTTATTTGCTTTCTGGTTCGGAAATCGTGTTTTGGCATGGTGCAGAGTTCCTCAAGGGTATACTGAAAGTCCATCAATCTTTAATCAGATCTTTAAAAAATGTTTGGAAACTCTAAAACTGCCTGGAAACTCTGTCTTGGTCCAATACATTGATGACCTACTGTTGGCATCAAAAACACAAGAGGCATGTGTAACAGACTCCATTGCTTTACTAAATCATTTAGCTGAAGGAGGACACAAGGTTTCACCATCAAAGTTACAGTACTGTAGACAAGAAGTTCATTACTTAGGTCATAAGATTGAAAAGGGACTAAGGAAAGTGACCCCAGAGAGAATCAGTATAATAAAGAAAATGTATCCACCCCAAAATCAGAAGAAAGTGAGGATGTTTTTGGGAATGGTTGGATATTGCGGACAGTGGATATGTGGCTTCTCGTTGATTGCAAAACCTCTGCAAAGGTTGACACGAAAAGATGTGAAAGATCCGATTGTACTGGATGAAGAGAGTATGAAGTCTTTAACCAATTGAGAAACAGTCTTTGTCAAGCGCCTGCTTTGGGAATGCCAGATTATTCTAAAGAATTTGCATTGTACTGTTGTGAGAGAGATGGATGTGCGCTTGCGGTCTTAACTCAGAAACATGGAATGGCAAGACGTCCAGTAGCTTATTTTTCCGCTACTTTGGACTCTGTGGCCGCCGCATTACTTGGTTGCTTAAAAGCAGTAGCTGCCACTTGTGTAAGTTTGGAACAGAGTGAATCAATTGTGATGGGTTACCCAGTGAAGGTCTACGTGCCTCACTCTGTTGAGATACTTTTAACTGGTACTCGGACTCAACATATGACAAATAGTCGGCTGACTAAATACGAGAGGGTGATCCTAGGTGCTGAAAATGTGACAGTGGTAAGATGCACTACTGTGAACCTTGCCACATTATTTTTTTTAAAACAATTTTTATTAAAACAACGAACAAAAGTACACCTGTCGTCATTACATGGTAGATCTGTGCGGTACAATGTGTTGTCATATCATTCAATTTCTGACATTGATTGCTATTGTCATACAGGTACATCCAAGCCCAGTTTTCCGCCACCCGCCACCTCCCTCCTCCTCCCTGACCCTCCCTCCTCCTCCCTGACCCTCCCTCCGGTCGAGTCCCACGTGACAATACTGCCGCCTTGCCACATTATTACCAAATTCAAGATGTGAAGAAGTGAGAGAAGAAGCAGAACTTGATTGTTTGGACGTGACGGAGCTTTGCAATAAGCCCCGCCCAGACATTGCAGATGAACCGTTGGACGAATCTGATTGTGAATTGTTTGTAGATGGATCATGTATGAGGAATGCAAAAGGTGAATTGTGAGCTGGTTATGCTGTCTGTACATTGACTGGAGCCCTGGAAGCATCATGTTTAAAAGGCATACATTCTGCCCAAGTTGCAGAGCTGGTCGCTCTTACCAGAGCTTGTAAATTGGCAAAAGGTCTAAAAGTAACGATTTTCACTGACAGTCAGTACGGATTTGAAGTTGTACATGACTTCGGTCAGTTATGGATGCAAGGAGGATTATATGACCTCCTCTGGCTCTGCGATTCGAAATGAGAAAACTGTAAGGGAATTATTGGAAGCTTTGCAGTTACCCCAAAAAATTGCAGTTGTAAAATGTGCTGCACATCAATCAGGAGATGATAATGTAACAAAGGGTGACAGATACGCGGATCAATTAGCGCGCTACTATACTCAAAATACCCTGGCAATAAATAGATCAATAGAAAGAGGAAATGCCGAATGCCACCTTATGTTCACCACCACATTTGAGACTTGGGATGAGGTGAGACAAATGCAGGAAGAAGTTAGTGACAAAGAGAAAGAAGAATGGAAGAGAGCAGGTTGCAGGAAAAACGATGAAGAGATATGGGTTTACTATGATGAAAGACCAGTATTGCCAGATTCATTGCTTTCTCACATGGCCAGGATGTACTATGGACATGCGCACATTGGACGAGATGCTATGGTAAGAATGTTCAAGCAGTCCTGGTACAATCCCAAGTTTAGGCTGATCGCTGAAAGTCTGTGCCAAAGGTGTGTTATCTGCCAGAAACAAAATCCAGGAAGAAAGACAGTTGTTAGTTAGGGTTTAATTGGAAGAGCAGGAGGACCTTTCACCCGACTGCAAATTGATTTTATCGAACTACCACCATGTAATGGACTGAAATAGGTCTTGGTCATTGTTTGTTTGTTTTCTCGCTGGGTGGAAGCCTACCCAATGAGAAGGAATGACAGTCTTACTGTAGCAAAATTGTTGTTGTGAGAATTTATCCCAAGATTTGGTTTTCCGGTCACTTTGGAATCAGATAGAGGATTGCATTTTAATAATGAAATAATTTGAATGATCTGTGCTGCTTTACAAATTGAACAGAAATTGTATTGTGCCTACAGACCAGAGGCATCTGGTATTGTGGTACGAATTAATGGCACCATAAATTCCAGATTAGGGAAGGTGTGTGCATCCACAACACTAAAATGGCCTGATGCTTTGCCCCTGGTATTGATGAGTCTCAGAAGTGTACCTGACAAAAAGACTGGATTAAGTCCCCACGAGGTGCTGATGGGAAGAGCAATGAGACAAGCATACATACCTGCAAATAAATTGATGAACCTATCTGATGATCGTGTGCTGGTCTATTGTAGAGGAATGGCTGACCTGGTACGTTCTATGTCTCACCAGTTTGGAGGAGATGCCACACCGACTCATGGGACCAAGCACACAACCTGAATCCTGGAGAGTGGGTCCTAGTGAAGAAGCACGTGAGGAAAACGCGCCTAGAACCCTGTTGGAGCGGCCCTTCCCAGATCATATTGGTGATGACCACAGCAGTAAAGTGTTTTGGTTTGACGAATTGGATACATGCAAGTCATGCCCATCTACTCCCAAGTCCAATCGAAAGACCCGAAGAGCAGCAACTGAGAAACAGAAATCTACAACCAGTAGCTGAAGTGTGTGAAGCTGAAGAGTCTGGAGTGACAGATTCTGATGAACATTTTGACAACGAACAGGCAAGCACAAGTCAAGTAGAATGGGCACCAGATACTGGGACAGAAGAGACTGCTGTTGAGTCAGAGCAAGGTGAGGCTGCTATTGAACCAGGAGAGGGTGAAACAGCTGATGAGACATAATAAGAACCAGCTGAGGTTCCAAAGACCATTCCAGAAGAAAATGAGCTCTCAAAAGAATTAGAAGAGGGAGAAATAGCTAGTGAGACAGAATCAAGCACTGAACCTACAGAGACTGAAAACCAAGAAAGCCAAGAAAAACAGATAGAAGTAAGACAGAATAAGAGAAATGGCCTACAGAACACAGAAGGTGATAAGATAGTCCAGGCAAAGAAACCTAGAAAGAGAGACTGTTGGCCAAGTGGGGCAAGAAGATTGAAATACAGAATAGTAAGAAGAAGATTAAGAAGAAGACCAGAACAAAGCAACACGATTTCAAGTCAGGCAGAACAGGCAGATTTAGTGGAAAACAAAAGAAGAAGAACGAAAAGAACAAGAATTCCCTGTAGAAAACACAAAGCCCCTGAGTGGACCTAGGTGATCCTCGAGGAGATTGAAACTTTAGGCCTAAGTGAGGAACACAAGAGTAGTGATACTGAAAAGGAAGATGAGAACAAATTAAGACCACCTTAATAAGAACTGTTACAAATTAAGGTGGAGAAAAGGTTGTCAGATCAAGTCATCTATGGACTCGGAAATAGCCACGGATGGTGAAGACGAACGTCATTGGGTGTAGGATTACACCACCTTTATATATATTTTTTAGTAGATAAGGGTTCATTTATATTTTCCGTAGGCCCTAACATAGAGTAATTGTTAGAATTTTTCATTTTTGTAGAGCACTAAAATGGCAGGAAATAAAGTAACTGCACAACCAAAATCTAAACTAAAACGTAGATGTGTCAAATTTTGTTTATGTAATGTTTTTCTACTAACAGTTTTGTGGATTCTATTAATTGTTTTCATACCAATTTTTTATGTGAATAACAACGGAAATAACACTAATGATGCCTCTAATGAAAGAATGAAAGATGTTGCTAAACAGATAATGTAAACTAATGAAGAACAATTAGATGGAAGTATTTTCCATCATGATGAATCAACTAATGACTTTTCTTTAAATGTGTTTACTAAACTGTTGTATGAGTATACTAACACAATGAATGTGAGCGATTGCTATGTCTGCATGAAATTACCATCCTCTGTCTCTGAAGGTATAACCTACCATCATCTGTCTTTAACATATACTGTTTCATGTAGTGTCTTAAGTAATCTATTTTGCATGGTAGGTAAGTTGGAGTATCAATATACAGATGTAGACTTAGTATTTTCTAAAGTCCCAATTATAAGAGAATTAAACAAGGTAGAAAGTGGAAAACATGCATGTTATATGGGTGAATTTTTCCATATTACTAAACCATTAGACCTAGAATATGCTTATAATAATAATTTGACTTGCGGATTGCATTATGAAGAAAGACTGTTTTTGGACATGGTAGAACATAGAAGAGAAAGTTTCCAGAAGAAAGCTGCTAAGCAAAAACACAAGAACCAACTTGAGCATTTAGAGAGGGAAAATATGAAAAGAGTGAAACTTATGCTGCAATGTCACTGGACTGGTCACAGAAAGGAAAGTTATGTTTGTTGAGAGCAAAGACTAACTACAACAATTATTTTATTGGCACTAGTGAATGTGAGCATACTTTCCAAATTACTGGAGTTTTAGGATTAAAGGGTGGAACTGATCCAGTTTTCCCTGGGATATATTATGTGTGTGGTAGGAAAGCCTATTACAGGTTACCTGCCCACTGGTATGGGAGTTGTTACTTTGGGATTGTCTTTCCAAAGGTCTATCATATAGACCAAAGAGATCATAATGTCAATTAAATAAAGCAAGGATTAACACGTAGAAAGAGAGCAAGTTTTTCTGAAATAGTAGGTGATTTATTTTCTGCACTAATACCCTCAGTTGGGTAGTCCTAAATTCACATAAAATTCGAAAACGGTCTATAGTGGTTGATCGTTTATCAACTGGTATTGCTGGTGGATTTTTAATGATTGACACCGAAATGGTGGCAATAAGATCAATGGTTTTGCAAAAGAGACTTGCCCATGACAGTCTGTGGAACGTTAAAGATTCAACACTGATGTACCTATATCCCTGATAAAAGTAAAGGGACAAAAGGATACATTAGAAATATTACCAAGTTGCATAAAGATTTAACTCAACTGGAGGTTGACGGTGTTTGGGAGAAAGTTAGTAAGAGTATTACAGCTGTGAGAAATTGGTTTTCAACGTTTTGGAAAAGTCGTTTGGGAAAGATAGTGATGTCAGTACTTTCAATGGCAATAACAATTTTAGTAATAATAACAGCGTAGAAATGTTGTAAGTGCATGAAAGGAAGAAAAATTGTATCAGATAAAAAGAAAAAAAAAAAGGAGTAAAGAGAAAAAGAGATGAGATAGAACTCAAAGAGATGAATGAAGAGTATTGTGATATGATGAACAGACTAAATGAGAGTGCCATAAAAAGAGAGAAAGATACTAAACTCTAGATAAAATGAAAGGTGGCACTCGGTATGGTGAGTATTTATGATGGCTTCAAAAGCCATCAGAGGGGGGAATTGATGGAGCGGGGATTCGCAAAAAGAAACCCGCTTGTATTGCGTGCCCCCGTAAAACGCACTAATTTTAAGTAGTATATCGTATTAACATGCAGTTACACACCACACATGGGGAATTTGCTTTGCAATATGCATGGAGTTAATCCTAACAATACGTAAATAACCAAATGTGTAATATTAATGTGTGTAGAACATGTTATGAATGTTTCACATGGCACATTGCATGAATATGTAGTAAAAAGCATGACATGTGTTGCTTTGTCATAATAATTAATGCAGTTTTCCTGCTTTTGCTATGATAGGTTAACTGTTAACATTGGCTAGAGAAAAGGTGGGTGGTTAACAGTGAAATATATCATTACCACATTATTAATAAATGTCTGCTTTCTGTTCTTTTAGTAAATGGTCGAATCTCCATTTTGCGTTAAGTTAGCCGAACTGAAATGAATGAAACTTGCAGCACGTACAAACCACGTGATTGAGAGGCTGGAATGCTGAACAAGCTGAAAGAGCTTGGCACGGTGAAGTGTCTTCGTGTGAAAAACCCACAAGATGTTGAATGTATAACATTTGTCCTCAACTTGATACTTTATCCTCATGAGAAAACAAGGACGTATACTGAATATGTAGGAACAAAATCTTAACAATGGTGTAGTTAAAAGAAGTATGACTTAATGATAGGGTGACCATCCACCCCTCGTTTTAGCCAATCCCATAGCTAGAATGGGTGATTTTAGCAACTTTAGTGGGATGGACATGTATGGTAAGGGTATAAAGAATAGGTGATTTAAGAGTGGGGCCTGAGAAGTGAGGGCGGCAGGTGCGGCTGCTGTCTTAGGCAGAGAGCAAGAGAGAGAGAGAGTGCGCTTCTGATTATCGGGTTGCAGAGAGGCCTAGATGTTCCAGTCCTATCTTTGTCCTGATCTTAGAGTCTTTGATCCCTGACTCTCTGTCTGGGGACCCATGCCGCTACCTAGGCCTGGGTGGTGGTTTTCCTCGTTCTTATTCCTTGGGTTGGTATCCTTGATAACTTGAAGCTATTATCCTTGTACTTTTGTCTCTTCATCTATCCTTCGAATTGAGAATTGATTAATGCGCATGTCTGATGTCTCTTCATCTATCCCCTCCATGCAACCTATGTTTCTTGAGACTGATTATTTGCTGAGGGTTTAGAGTGTATTTTCTCTCATGAGGTATTTTTTTCATTATTGCATTTGAGTTAGATAAAATGTTTAACAAAGTTTCTGTGGTTATTTTAGTTTGTCTATATTTGAGTAACTGTTGCCTTCAATTTTTCAACTAATTGGTCCATCAACCAAGAAGATGGAAATTTGAACGATAGGGTTTTATTGAGAAAATTGAGAACTGTCAAATTATTGAACTGCTGAGCATGAAGTGGTATTGAATTCACAAACTTGACACCAGCGCAACAGGGACTTGGGTGTATGTGTATGGGCCAAAGTAAATGAAATAATTGAAATGATCGTCCCTGTTCAAATTATTGGGTCCGTGCTGGATCAGTGGAAAATGGCTGCTGATTTGGGCCTGTTCCTCTGTGTAATAGGAGAAAACATGTGTAATTGGGCCCAAAGTTCCTATATGCTCCTGCTATTTTCCATTTCAGGGCAATCAACTTGTAATCTCCATTGTCTCATGGGGAGTCCCAGCAGGATTCATACATTCCAGTCCTGGTATCTCCCGAGAAGAAACAGGGGTCTCGAAATGGGGGCCTTTACATTGCAAACCATGTTTTCTATTTTTTCTTTGTGGTTTTGGCAATACCAGCACCTCAATGGAATTCAAAGAAGGCTACATCCTACTCAATGCACACATTCAGCGCACAGTAAGTGACTATGTGCACTGTTTCTTGGTGAAGCAATGTTTCAGGGCTATACGCGGGCACAGCTGGTCATTTGCAGGGGTCCTCTTATCTCCACTCTGGACCTTCTCCATTTTGGCAGCCTCACTGAAGTCAGGAGTTGAACTGCACAGGACTGTGCCTCAGAAACCGTTCTCTTCTGCACATCCACTACGTTTTGTGAATGGGGTATGGCTGCTTGTCTCATGGAGAAAAAAGTCTGCTCCTTTCTGTGAGGAATGTGGTGTATGTATCATATGGTGTGGTTGTGCATCTCACTGTGTAATACACTGATGATCCTGACGTGGATCTAATTTGGCTCCTTTGTTAAACCTTAGCTCAACCCTGGGTAGCTGTGACTTTGAGCAGTCTTAAACAAAGCATTTAGAAGCATCAAAACAATGAAATAATAAAATGTCATGCAACATGAAAGAAAACCAACACTTATTTATTAAAATATATCTTAATGAACAAATTTGGCCAAGGGGTTCAGTGGATATATATTTTTAAGTACATCATAAATCCTGGTCTAGACACAAAATTCCAACAAACATTGGTAAGCAGAAAGTTTTGAAACTTTGTAAAACTTTTATGAAGTTGTGTTTGGCTATTACGGCCAGCTTTGGGGGACCAACTCCAGCAGGAGGAAGGTCAAGGGGTCTAGTAAGGAGTTGTTGGACAGTTACCATGTCACCAAAGCAGTCTCAAGTCCAGTTTCATGCTCATTGGGTGAACCCCCATAAACTTGGACCAAGTGGTCCTGAAGCAAGGAATACAGGATGCTGAAGAAGCTGATGATGCTATGCGGTTGACAGGGGACTTCCTGGGCTACTCCTCAATCCTTGGGCCAGGTAGCATGACTTTGGCCACTGGGATTGATGTCCATCAAATTCCTCTCTTGTCCAGCAAAAGTCCATTTACCACAAGACTACTGGGCTCTGGTTACAGCGAAACCAGTGGTTCCAGTTGGTGAAGGCTAGTGTTCATCTTGGGTGATCAAACAGCACTCTGATGAATCGTTCAGGTACTGCAGACTTGGGTGCAACTTTTGAGCTTGGGACTTGGTCTCCCCGGCTGCATATTGGCAAGCAGTGGTGATCAGGCAATTGTGGCTACTGACTATCAGGATGAGATTTATCGGCTTACTTAGCCTACTGCCTCTTGGAGTTAACCTCTTCTGTCTGGTGCTCGGGAGTGACATTTCCATGAGCCAGGCACCACAGGCACAGTCCTCTTTTTGTTAGCCCAAGAATCAGCATGTGCAGTCCAGAAGTTGGTGCAGCCTCTCTTGCCAGGTCCAGGGAAAAGTAGGGCAGTCCTTCTTCAGGTCTCTCAGTAGTCCTGGTGCCAGGGTGGCCCTATTTATGCCCAGAAAGTGTCCTTGGTGGAAGCAGCGCTTGCTAGGCAATGGGCTCCTAGGACCTTTCCTGTGTGATGACGATGTCCTGCAATGTGTGGCATCTAGCAATCTCAGAGTGCACTATTCCTCCCACTCCCAAGATGACAGACCCTTCTCTTGGTGTGTGGAGCTTTGTAGCCCCACCTAGAGGTGTGGCTACAAGCCCACAGAAAAGAACGGTTAAAGCTCGTCTTTTGGGCTCACACCCTGTGTGTCTTCCTGCTAGGGAGAGGAGATACCTCTCCCGAAGGCAGGCCTCCATTGTTCCTACTCCTGGGAGTTGTTTATACTCAGTGGCAGCTGGTATTTGAAGGTGGTGGGGGAGGTCGCGAGGGAGGGGAGAGGAGGGAATTAAATTTAAACAAAACACGTACCTGTCTGCCGCTGCCGCCCACCGTCTCCTCTTGGTCCTCTTCTCTGCTTCCAGGGCAGGAAGCAGAATGCACCTGGCTCCCAACCTCCTGATAGCCAATCACAACTGATTGCCAATTACAACGCAATGCAGCATTGTGAATGGTCCGAGCGCCATGGATCAGCACTCATCCAGAGAATGGGAGGCTGGGCATGTTTTCCAAGCAGGCTGTAATGCAGCCTGCATGGAGAACATGGGACGGCCAAACATTCATGTGCACTTTATGGAGTGTAAACAACTCCTCCCCTCTCCCGGTCTGTCAGCAGAGCAGGCCCACCCCGTCCCGCCCCCAAAGCTGCTGCAACAAGGAAAAAATAAAATGATCATAACTTAGAGTTAATATCATTTTATTTTTCCTTTAGTGACACTGCTTAAAAGCAGTGGGGCGATGCTGCTCCGCCTTGGTGGACGAGCCGCCACTGTTCATACTTCTCTCCAGGAGGGCAGAAGACTGTCTGGTGGCTAGCATCTGCGAATGGCCACTGGAAAACTTGGCAAAAGAGTTGCAACTTTCTAAAAGTTGCATTTCATTATAAGTTACATTAAATTCAACTTGGGCATCAAGTAGGATTCAATATAATGATTATTTTGATACCCTAAAGTACAAAATGTAGTAGTGCCATTCAAAAGTTAGCAGAGCTGAGTTGTCAGTGTGTATCCCTGTACTCACAAATGGGTAACTAGCTTTTCCACAGTAAACATTACAATTTGAAGTTTTTACTGTTAGAACATTAAACAAATTACATGCCCCACTTTTAACTATACAGCAACCTGCCTTAGGACTCAATAGACCTTCTGTTGGGGTGACTTATGTACATTAAAGAGGGAGGTCTGGGCTTTGCCATTAGTTGAGATGCAGGCTGGGAGACATGTTTTCACATTGTCTCATCCAGGGTGGCACAATAAGTGCTGCAGCCCTGGTGGGGCACTTTAACAGGCCCTGGGTACCCCTGGTACCATATACTAGGGACTTATAACTAATTATAATTACACAAATTGTGGATACGCCAATAGAACCTATACTTTTAAGGGTCAGAGCAGTGGCACTGAGGTCTGGTTAACAGATTTCAGTGCTCTATCACAGTTGAAAACTTTGTGGGTGATCCTGCAAAAAGAGGTATTTCTTTACACTCCCTATGCACAGCCGTGGCCCGTACAGGTAAGAGTGGTGGGGCCAGGTTGGGGGGGATTTCAACGGACGATGACGAGGGAAAATTAATTATTTGATTTTCCTTCATCATCATCATCTGTCAAAATCCCCTCCAACCCGGCCGCACCGTCCCGTCACTCTTACCTGCACGGGCTGTGGCTGCCTATGACTGTTCATACTACTGGTCTGTGAAGGCAATGGTCTTGTATCCTTAAAAAGTAAGAGCTCCATATGTCAATATTGACCCTAAATGCAGTCGAATGTGCTAATTAAAAATGTGAATGACACTTAAAAGCAAGCATTGGTTGTAGGAAGGAAGAGGCGTATTTCTTCTCTCTCTCCCTGCATAATTATGTAGTGTTTTGATACGATCTGAAAGACAGCTGAAGCTGCCCCTATAGACCTAAAACAATTTAAAACATAAAAGGTAAATGCTTTCTGGAAAATTCAATTGTAAGCCCACCTATCTATGTATTAACAATGATAGGTTTCTGTTTGTTTGTTTGCTTGTTGGTTTGTTTTCTATTTGCTTCCTCCTCCTACAGGTGCTGCTGCTAGGAAATAAGGGGGAAAGTAGGGTAGATTAAAGGTAAGGGTGGGTGACAGACCTCTCTGAACCACTCGCGACACAGTTGTCATGTTGACGAATAGGGAGAAGTACGTGGGAGGAGTGGAAGAGTGGGGAGGGGAAGGGTAGGGGGTAGTTGGGACAGAGGTAGACACATGGAGCACAAGCGGAAGTACATGGATGGGCACATTGACACAGAGCGTACCTTGAAAACTGGGCGAGATCAGACTATGTTGAATGAGGATTTAAATTATCCAGAGGGGTGACACCTGAGCGAGGCAAATACTTAGTACTGTCTTGGAACGTTAATGGATTAGGGAACAAGGTTTTAAGGGGAATCATGTTTGCAGACAGTTTTGACTTTCTTTGTATTCTTCTTTTACATTGTTAATTGTATGATCAGCCGTACGGGCTGTGTCCTTTGTGCAACAGCAAAACCAATAAAATATGTTTTTGTTTTTTTAAAGTACACATTACCCTGGTACACTCTGCATTGAAAGGAACTACCTTGTGTGTGTATGTGCTCCTTGTGAAAGGGCAGCATGCTTTGACTCACAGTAAAGTCAGTCAATGGCTGAAGTGGGCTAGCATTGCCCCTTGATGCATGCCGGCGTAGTGGGTGGAAAAAAATATGAATGACAGGCTAATTAATGTAGTCTGATTGAACACCCCTATAAGTAACTATGTTATACATACTTTTAATAAAATCAAAAGTCTTGGCTAACACAGACTTAAAAAGCCATCGGTCTTGCATTGCCTGCAAGTAGGAAGGAAGGAAAAAAAGAAAAAATAGGAGGAAGGTAGACAGAAAAAAGACAGAAAGGCAGAAAAAGAAGGAAGAAGGGTAACAAAGGAAGGTAGGAGGCAAAAAGGGAGGAAGGGGAGGTAGAGGGGGTAAAGGGGAAAGAAGGAAGGCAAAAAGGAATAAAAGAGCAAAGAAGGAATGAAGGCAAAAACACGAAAGAAGAAAAGAAAGAAGGAAAGTAAGAAGACAAAAAAGAAATAAGGAAAGATGAAAGAAGAAAGGAGAGAGAGAAGGTGCAAAAAAGAAAGAAAAAAGAAAGAATGCAAAAAGCGAAGTACAGAATCGAAGAAAGGAAGAATGAAGGCAAAAAGAAGAAATAAGGAAAGAAAGAAAGAAGGCAAAAGAGAAAGGAAGACGGAAATAAAACTGGAAAGAAAGCAAAAGAAGAAGAAGAACAAATAAATGAAGAAGGACAAAATAAAAGACAGAAGGCAAAAAAAAGGCAGAATGAAAGAAATTAGGGTGGAAGGCAAAAAAGAAAGAACAAAGGAAAGAAGCCAAAAAGAAACCATGAGAGAAAAGAATCAAATGGCTAAAAAACTAAAGAAAGAAGCTAAAAAGAAAGTCAGAAAGACTGAAGACAAAAAAAAGAAAGAAGGAAAAGGAAGAGAAGGCAAGAAATACAAATGCAAAAGGAAAGAAAGAAAAAAGGAAAGCAGGTAAAAAGAAAAAAGAAGGAAGGAATGCAAAAGAGAACTAAAGAAGGAAAAAAGAAAGTGAAATCAACAAAGAATCAAAGCATAAAAAAGGAATGAAGGAAGGAAAAAAAAGGAAAGACAAAAGGAAAAAGGCAAAAGGGAAAGAAGAATGAAAGAAAAAAGAAAGAAAGAAAGGGGGTTTGAAGTATAAAACATTGTATAATAAAACCCAAACTTATACCTCAGCTATGTTCAAATCAAACTGTTACAAGTGTGCTGCAAATTAAACACAATAAAGTGTGCTTGCCTTCCAGGATAATGTTTATTAAAGACCATTGGGGAAACGAAGTTCAGGAACACATGGTGGCATGCCCTAAGATAGCAGCAGTCCATTTACAACAGCATTGGAAGGAGACAGGAACTGATTTGGCTGGAATGTGCCCTTGCTTATTTCAAATGTGTGCTATCTTATCAGGCAACACAGGCAATAGATGGAACTACCCTGCCAGCGGATGGCCACCTTCTGAAAGAGCAAGATGCAGTCACTCAAAGTGATGTTGACCAGAAGCTTAAGTAGGCTGACCCATTGCCCCATGCTGTATGCTGTAGTGAGCAGAAGAAAAATGGGAAAGACACAACAACAGACCATGGATGAAGAGAGGCCGCTGAAAGTGACTTTAAGTAAGTATATTATAAATATTTGTTTAGTAGAATGAAAAAGGTCTTGGCTGACGCCAGGCCTAAAAAACTGAATCTGATAGTAATATAAATGGTGCTCATATAAAGCTCTTATTAAATTGCAACAAAAATAAGCCTAGAAATACAAATAGCAACATACACTTCTCATTGAAATTGAGATTTTTACCCGCCTTAGAAAACATTATGCCAACAGAAAACACATGGATCGCAAATATACACACACTGTATCTCTCTCTCTACCACATACACATGCAAATCTCAAAAGCTATGGCAGTATAACTTATGACTTTAGTAATGTTGCATACTTAACAATGAATACTTGGTTGAAACATTCTCAACATGTGTGTGAGTCTCCATTTTGCATTTATTCATTATTCATTGTTATTAGGACAAGCATATCAGACAGCGTAAGCTGTCTGGTTACAAACGACTTATTGTGGGCTTACCAAGAGCCTAGAGAGACTTAGGGCCAGATGTACGACCCTTCCATTTTGCGAGTCTCAAATTAAGACGTTTTGCGACTCACAATTTGCGACTCGCAAAATGGAATGTACAACAGTGTCTGAGACAGTTTGGGATTCCTAATGTGCAAATGACCTGCCTCATTAATATTCACGAGGCAGGTCGCAATTTGCGACCCCTTGGGAATGGCCAGCACTCGCAGGGATGGTAGCTTGCTGGGGTCAGCAGACCACCATGTCTGTGACTGCTTTTTCAATTAAGCAGGTTTTTTTTTTTAATGCAGCCCATTAAAGAAAAAACCGGGATGCATTTACAAAAGAAAAACAAAACGTTTCTGTTTCATTTTCAAGAGTAGGCAGTGGTCCCACGGACCACTGCCAGCTCTTAAAAAATATTTTTGCATCCATTCACAAAGGGGAAGAAATTACCTGTGAACCCCTTCCCGTTGCGGGTGGCTTACCACCTAGTTGAAGTAGGTGATAAACTCCCAGTGTTTTGCGACTGCAAATGCAATTGCAAAACAATGGTACATACCATTCTGACTCACTATTATGAAGGGACACCCTTGGCCGGCCCCTTCCTAATAGCAACTCGCAAATACTATTGTGCGAGTCACCGACTCACAAAATAGCGATTGTACATACCAACCCCTTTTTTTGCAGGCACAAATGGACAGATTTCCTGTTTGCGGCCGCAAAAAACTGTCGTGCATCTGACCCCATGAGCTTGCCTAGTGCTTACCGTAGATTAGCTTTATTGCAATTTTCATTTGCTTTCCTTGTCCATCTTGTATTTGTCCCTCGGTGGGGTATAGCCTCTTTACTTGTGTTTTTCCACTGGTCTCTTTTAGGGAACCACCTTTTTCTTTCTAATATAGCTCTTCATCAGAGTGCTTGCGTTTTACAGCTCTTGTGTCTTTCCCCACACCCATCCCGCTCTCTGCTTGCCCTCTCCTCCGAGGATCCTGTCTAGTCCCGTGTACTTTCACCCCCAGACCTCGTGTTGCTATCTCTCTCGTATACCCAGTGCCCCTACGCCCACTCCTACTCTCCATTGTTACCCACCCAACACCCACTGTTCTTTTATGTATATATTTTTTGCGCACAAAAGTGTTTTGCGCTCTTACAATTTCTTTTTAATTGACTGATCTATGTGGGCGTGATATTGCACGTGCTTACCGAGTAACAGTGCAGGGTGAAGCGGGTGGGACCCATACCTGTTAACTGCTCCTGGGCAACTGAGGCGTTTTACTGGTGAGTATTGGTATTACTGGCGAATTTTCAAGTGATAAAATCCGTTTAATATGTTTGCATTAAACTGTGCAGCGAAGTTGTGTTTGTGGTCCCGTGAGAGGGGTGTGGCTATAACTTTTATTGCAACTCCAATTAGCCTGCTTATAACTTTCTTTACAGTAGCAGACAAAGCTGCAGTTTTCTGTAACTATCAGTGGTATCCGTGTATTCACCCACGTGTCAGTGGCGGCGCCCATATAGTTTAGCGACATGGTAGCATACACGTAATGCAAGATTCCCCCCCCCCCCCATGTGAAGAGGAACCCTTAGTGTCCCAGGATTCACAATATTAGCCTAGTGCTCAAAGGCCCTCTGCAGTGTTAGGGCCTGCAGGGCCTGCAGGAGGATATGTTACACCCTGGCACTCAGGGCCGGCTTTAGAGCTGGTGCCGCCTGGTGCGACAATGTTTGTTGGCGCCCCCTAAAGACCACCTCCACCACAGATTCCCTCACCACCACTATTTAACGGTGCCCACGTCTCCATATTCACTCTCTCTCAGATGCATGTATAGCGCCACTCATACCAGTGTAGGGTTTCAGAGCACTTTGCTTCACACACACACATTACACAGAGACAATCATATGTGTTTAACTCAGCATATAGAAAATGTTACATAAGTCAGAGGACTACAAGGTGTAGGAGTCAAATATCATCAATACTCGCAGGCAGTATAGTTTTATAGTGCTTGGTCTAGAGAAGCACAACTCAGAATTTAACAAGCATTGGCATAGCCAATAGGTCTCGCCTTTGGGACCTTATAAGTGTTTAGCCATGCAACAGTTGCATAACTAAATACTTATAAGGTCCCAAAAGCGAGACCTATTGGCTATGCCAATGCTTGTTTGTTCTTGCAACAACGTTTTAAGTGGGATTCAGTGTCAATGCGATCAAACATCAAAGCGGCCGCAAAAGTGAAAGTAATCGCGGTAAAGCGCGGCACGCGCGCCCGCGCACATGGACTGTAGCTCTAGGCTAGCCTGGTAGCACTTTTTGGAGCCCTCTCAATAAGTCTCGCCAGACCAGCGCATGCGCTGGGTCAGGCGAGACCTAAAACGGAACATCATAGTTCTCTTTAATGATGAGAATAGATTACTGCCCAAATGAATCCTTTTTGCAACATTAATCTTTGCTCAGATCTATACTTTGCAGTGTGCATGCAGTTCTTTGATAGAAGTTAATAGTTCAGTACAATTACAAAGTGCATAGAATGTAAATATGTCAATGGGTTACTGTTTTTAAAAGAGACATCATTTTGTTACTAGCAATTTATACGTTCAAATCCTATATTAGGATTTGAACGTATAAATTGCAAGTAACAAAATTATGTCTCTTTTAAAAGGCGTAACCCATTGACATATTTACATTCTATGCACTTTGTAATGTGCTCGGTACTTGCTTTCTGCAGCAGGCACATTAACTCTCTGTGCTACTTTATAGGGAGTCAAAACCCCGATTAAACAACATTCCGATCTCTCTTCAGGATTTACCCTGACATTTTTATTGCCTGGAAATTGCTGGAGGAAACGAACGCGGCAGCAGGTGCTTTAAAACAATAATAAACTTTCAAACACGCCCCCCCCCCTCCCCCAAGCCAGCACCCGGTGCGGTGGCACCGGTAGCACCACCCTAGAGCCGGCACTTATTGTTGGTCGGTGTTTATCTCCTCCAGACTCAGTGTTATGATAATGGACATTCTTTCTGCGACCACTCTTCCTTATTGTGTATATCCGTAAGGTCAGAATAGTATATGAATGCATGGACTTCTGTCGGACCCATGGGGCCTCAACATTTCATGTTGTGCAAGAAAAAATACAGCCATGTAACAAGCCAATCCGCGAGGTTAGAATTTGCAGCGTTGCACGATAAAAAACAGCAAAAAGAGACCACTGAACACCAAATCCGAATCATTCAATATTATATTCACCAATCACCATAGTGTATCAGACCTGTTGTATGGGCAGGAGGCCCCTCGGCTTCTCAAACTAAAGGAAACTATTTGGCGTGAGTTAGCTATGCTGCTTCTACACAAAGGGTTGATTGTACGCACTTGGCTCTCCACTTTACACTGAAATATTTGCTGGGTCGAACATTGGTTTGTAGGAAGTGAACGTTCTGCTTGTAGGGACGTTTTTTCTGAACAGTGAATGGTACTTCATGTTGCTTATGGTTGTTTTTAGGTAGAGGTTATTGTGGGCTTACCAAGAAGGGATTCACAGCCTGCCCAGTGCCTACCACTGGTTGGCTTTCTTATCTTACTCATTTGTTTGCTTCTTAATCGATGACTTTCCTTGTTCCAGCTTGTCTATCTTGCATTTGTTCCCACTGTGCAGACCCCAATCCAGGGCACAAGTCCAAGGTACATGTGGGCAGACGCTGTCTACCCACTCGTTTCACAGGGTGGACCACATCTAACCTGCCAAGCAGCATGGATCTTGATTCACCAAAATGCTAAAGGTAGCAGAAGTTACACCACGTGCCCCTTGACCCTCAGGTGACACCACAAGCAGGGACATCAAATGACCTTTGACCTCAGAACATCACTATGAAATTATGGCACTTTACCTTTGACCGTATTGAAATGAATGAATGAATGAATGAAGAACTTTATTTGCGTGGTTACTCAAAACCATTACAATAGAAAAGAAGAGCACTACATTTAAAAGAAAACAGTAGAATTAAAATCTAGAGGTCTAAAATCCAAGGTCTAAAAAGAGATAGATCTATGTACACGGCAATTGGTAAAAGTTTTACATGCTTCAATTAAACTAGTCAGGTAATAAGAGATGATAGGCAGCCTCCGCACGAGTGTCTGCCTAATTGCTTAGGGGGGAGTGTCCATCAACTTTGTGCAGGTATATTGTACAAATTTGCCAAACGTAGCCATATGCTTCACTGTGTCCAATGTGTAAAGTCGATTGACTGCCTCCTTTGCGGTACGAGTGCCCAATTGTAGCAAAATGAGCCTGAGGTAGATTCTGCGGGCTAAGCGCAGAGCTGGGCAGCAAAGTAAGATGTGGACCAAAGACTCGCGTTTATATGTACAAAGCCGGCACTCCATAATCACAGGTCTTGCTGACCCGATAGGGTATAATTCTTTGAGAGGAGAGGATGTAGTCTAACTGCTAAGATCCTGTGTAGGGATTGTCTCCCCACAGTCTGCGTGAGATGGAGATTGAGGTTGTTCTCTGTATGGGGGAGGCTTGGGGACTCATGGAATCCTCTTGTTGACAGGGATTCCATGTCCAAGGCACGAGAGCATAGACGTACTTATTTTTTTATTGTGCTTTTGATATCATATCAGCATACTTGACTATCCTGGGGTCCCATGTTCTCTATTGCAAGTTGCAAGAGATCTTTGGCGGAGGCGAGACCTGCTGAGCAAGGATTGCCGGATTCTAGGAAAATACTTTTTATAGCGGCCTTCATTGTGTTCTCCGGTGCCGCCGTTGTTAGGTAGAAGTAGTTGCTCAGAGAGGCCATCTCTTCCAGTTTTTGTTGGTTGAGGTTGAATTCCAACCGAATCAGATTGTTCCTAGTACAAGCAGGTAGATGAAATAGTTTTTTATAAGCTGTACAGTGGATTTTTTCTAGATCTTTCGCAAATTTCCCTGGGAATGCCTGTTGTGCATAATTAAGAGACGATATTAATTTCGCCCTCAGAACTCTTTGAATAGCCGTTGTTGTAGGACTATGTAAGGTAGCGTATAGTTTACAGAGGGCGCAGATAATGCTTTTCCCTTTCGTCTGCATTTTGTGGAGATGGACTCCTGGGCGGCCTGTTTCACTGAACCAAACCCCCAGGTGGTTGTAATGATGTATGCAGTCCAAAGTCATCTGACCCAGCCTCCATTTTGCCAGTTTTGTTTTAGGGTAGTGCCCAAAAATCACTATTTTAGACTTTGTTGGGTTGGCAACCAGCTTGTTTTTGGCATTGTAAGTTACAAGGGCCGTGAGTGCTTTTTGTAAGCCAATTTTGGGGTGATCTAGGAGCACCAGGTCGTCAGCATATTGCATCAGTTGGATCTTGGTACACCCGATCCTGGGTGTGGCTAGCGTGGCTCCAATCAAGGCTTGGCCCATGTCTGCGGTGTATAGATTAAAAAGCATCGGGCCAGGACACAGCCTTGCTTTAGCCCGCGGTCCGTGTCAATTTTCTCTGTAGCAAATTCGCTCGAGTGTTTGATTCTTACCCAAGTTTGTGAGTACAGTGATCTGATCGCTTGTAGTAAAGATGGATTGATGTTCCAGTTTGCCAGCTTCTGCCAGAGGATGGTATGGTCTACCCCGTCGAAAGCTGCAGAGTAGTCAATAAAACAGACGAAGAGTGGCAGGCTTTGATGAGTCACAGCTCGTTGGGCTAGATATGACAGGGCAATTATGTTGTCCACCGTCGATGCCCCAGGTCTGAATCCTGTTTGAAAAAAGGGCAGAAGGCCTTCAGTGCTGGGCCAGTCTGATAGTATTGGAATTACTAGAAGTAGTTAAAAAACAAACAAGTGATAATGAAAAAGGGATACTATAGTACATATAAAGGCAGTTTGGTTATCAATCATATACTGGAGTGGGTTGCTGTCATGTTATGCCAAGTGTGAAACCACAGAAAGTCAGAAGTACAGCCATCTTGGACCAGGGAAAATCATTCATAGGTTAACTGCAGTCATCATATTCCTAAATATAATTTCAAATTCCCAGGCCCAGCCATCATTTGCTTGACATTACCATTATTTGCCTCGGCAGTTGCACAATATGCCTATAAATAGCACCCAATGCACACAGCTACAAAATCCCAGCGAGAATCTTCAGGCGCAAAGAAAAACACAGTACATGTCAAGGCATCACCCCGTATGATCAGTGCTGTTCCAGAAGAGCGTAATCAATAAACACAGGTTAATCTTGGGTAGTAGATATGTGTAGGCACTACTTATCGGACCCGATTTGTACACAGACGCAACAGACCAATTCTGGGTGCAGATATTCCCATCAAAAATGCAAATACTCATAATGCAGATATCGGCAACCCTTCCCTGCAAACAATGGTAAATGGCTATCAGGAACACATGGAATTAAATAAATCACACAGCACACAGTTTGGTGAAAATAAGTTTGCAGCAGGTTTATTTCATAAATGAAATATGCCAACGTGGTGTGTTAATTTGCAGGTGATGCAAGAGCTGGCAGCGATGAGCAACCTAAGCTGCCTTGCCACCTGATGAGCCAAACGGCACCGTGGACAAAATCATTTGGTGCTACAATCAGTAACAGCTGCTACCGAACGGGAGTGGAGGGGAGAGGAGGGGGGAGAGAATTAAAAAATAAAACACTTAACTTGACGTGGCCAACTGGCCACTGCCTCTCCTCCATCCTCTTCTCTTCTCCCAGGCAGCAGGAAGCACACAGCCGCCCAAACTCCCCTGCCCAAGCACAACACTGCCTTACTGCAGCATTGTGATTGGTCTGAGCGTCGTGGTTCAGTGCTCAGAAGGGCTGGGAGGCTGTGCATGTTCTTCACCCAGGCTGTAATGTAGCCTGGGTGGAGAACATGCAAAGTGTGCATGACTGTTTGGCCGGCCCGAGATGGCTGGCCTAAATGTCATACGCACTTAGGAAGTGCCTACCTCTCCTCCTCCAGCTTTAAACAGCCAGCCCCGCACAACCCCAACTAACTGAGCCAGTAAGGTTAAATAAAATAATAATAACGTTGAGTTATTATCATTTTATTTTTCCGTTTTGAATCCCGCAGTGAGCAGTGGGGTGATGCTCCTCCCCCTTAGAGGAGGAGCCGCCACTGGCTACAATTTTATTTGGGGAGTTTTCTGGATCACCAGTCCAGGATTATTACTCATGCCTTTTTAGAGGCATAGCGGCACCAGGCAATCCCCGGTTGCACAGGCTTGCAACTGCCCGAGGGACTAACAGAGCGCCATCGCTTACATCCCAAAGTCCTGCCGTTAAGACTCCTAGGGGTTTGGCATGGCACATGCCTGCTTTGCTCCCTGTGATGGTATCCTTGTGTACCAAACTGCCTCCGGATCTACCTGTAGCTCCGCCTGCAACACAAATAAACCAGAAATATGCTCAGTACATGAAGCCACTTCTACCGCCAGCACGCAGGGTAAGGGATAGGGTGGGTGACAGCGTGACCAGTGGGGAAACAAAGAGGGTGGCAACTCTGTGGGGCAGGTATAAGTACCTGGCCCCACCCTGCCATGCATTAGACATGATGCAGGGTGAGCTCCAGAAGTGAGGGACTCCCATGGGGGTCCTACAGAGTAGTCTGATGGTGCGTGTGCCAGAATTTCAGCACTAAGGGGCCGCCCTCTTAGGAGGGTGCACTGCGTGAGCTGCGGGCAACCACATAGTGCTGATATCGGCAACCCTCCCTGCAAACAATGTTAAATGGCTACTTAGCATGCAAGAAATTAAATAAATCGCACAACACACAGTTTGGTGGAAAACAGTTCACTGCAGGATTATTTCATAAATGAAATTTACCAACGTGGTGCGTTAACTTATAAGGGATCAAAGGGCAGGCAGAGATGAGTAATTTAAGCTGCCTCCCCGCCATACAAGCCAAACAGCACCGTGGGCCAACTCATTCGGTGCTACAACTTTATTTGGGTAGTTTTCTCCCTTAAGTTCTGTGGACCACCAGTCCAAGATTATTACTCACACCTTTTTATGGGCGGAGTGCCACCAGGCAAGCTCAGGCTTGCAGTCGCCCAAGGGATTAATGGGAGCTGTTGCTTATATCCTAATGTCCTGCAGTAAAAACTCCTAGGGGTTTGGCATAGCGCACCCCTGCTGTACTCCCTGAGATGGGACCCTTGTGTACTATACTGCCTCCAGATTGCCATGTCAGTCACCATACGTCTTGGATGTGGCCACTGTCACATCCAGGCCTCCCCACCAAGACAGGCTCCCCAATTACTTGCAACTGAATTTACCAGTGCAACTTGTAGGTCCAAGAGGAACAAGTCCATACCAACCTCTGACAGGTGTACCCCATCCGTGTCAAAGTATCTAGTGGTGCTTGCATTGATTAGGCCATACTTTATGAATCCAAAGCCTCTCTGCTCACTGAACTTGCGCATGGCACTATTTACCCTTCTGGAGGAATATTTAATGGCCTTCCCAGACCTGGCTCCATGCAATACCTTGCACTGCATTATCTTGGACCACCATAACTCACAGTGCCCCATGTGTTTGCGGATCTCACCCATGGTGGACTTCATTGCCATGATTAGCGCGCAGCACCCCAGGGAGGTGAAGTCATTGCCCCCAAGGTGAATTACCAAAATATGAGGTGGGGACCCGCCCCCTGCTAGTCTTTGCTGCAACTTTGTGATCAAACTGCAACAATGCATGCTGAGGAACCCCAGCCATGCCATTTGCGTGAGGGTGAAACCGTGCCTCCAGATTTGGTCTATGCCCATCTCGTCACGCTAGTGATAAATGAGTGGTCGATCAGCCCCACCTTGAACCATAATAAAAAATAAAGAAATGTGCATTTTACACACACAGTTTAATTTTTTGCAACACAGCATAAACATCAACACCAGGAAATTGCGCCTTGCCGGTTGGAATAATCACCAAACCTTAATGCTGAATGAAAAACACACAAATTAAACCACCAAAACATACATATTTTGCACATTTGTTCCATATTTTCATCTTTGCTGTTTCGTTACCCTGGCCTACCCTTTGTGCCTTCTTGCCCATCATGGTCGATTATAGTGCCTGTATCAGTTTGAGTCCCACCTGCCCAGCTGCCTGATGTCATCGGAGGAGAGCCTCACCTTGTAGGCTGCGGTGGCTGCCCCTATCCGGAAGGAATGTAAAGAATAATGCTTGCCTGTGTTACATGACTGTTCTAGACATGACTTCATCACCTTCTCAAACTGGTATCTGGCGAGAGGGGAGAGGTCCGCATGCACTAGCAGGTATCCCCCAATCATGGGGCGTATTGTGGGGTAAGCTGTGGCCAGTGCAACAGGGCAGTAAGTTTCGATGCCCAAGGGGTGCAAAACTATGAATTTCCCAAGGCCATTTGGACCTTTGCAACGTTATTTTTAAGGTGCCCTCTTGCACACTAAGGTCCTGTGCACTTAGGGTCATATGTAGGTAATTTCTATTTACCGATTCCTAAATACCGAATTTTACCGATTCGGTATTTAAAAATCGGTAAATAGAATGTAGGTAAAAAATCGGTAAATTTTACCGATTCGGTAATATTCGTTATTACCGATTCGGTATTTACCGAATCGGTAATAAGGAATACCTTCCTAGTCATTGAATGGGAAGCCATTCACTATTACCAGTTCGGTAAATTCCGAAGCATATTCGTCACATTGACACCCTGTCGCAACCCTGAATTGTGCATGTGTGCACATGTGGCGCACATACATGCCCTAAGGGCATGTATGTCTGCCACATGGCATTTCTAGAAAAGCACACAATTGCTTTTTAAAAGGTATTCGGTATTTACCACCAACCTGTAGTTGGTGCTAAATAACGAATCCTTAAAACAAAAATGCACTCGCTTGAGTGCTCCCTACATAGGATTTAAGGATTCGGTAATTTACCGATTTGGTATTTTACCGATTCCTTAAAATAACGATTTGGTAAATTACCGAATCCTTAAATCCAGCCTCCTACATCTCAATTGCCTAAATACCGTTCGGTAACGGGAAATTTACCGATTTTCGGCCGTTACCGACCGGTATTTAGGAACCTACATATGGCCCTTAGTGCCTTGTTTGTTTCATCTTTCCTTGAGCTAGCTATCAGCTCGCCACCTCAGAAGGCCCTACAAAATGCCAAACTGAAAAACACAACATTTCAATGATTCTATGTTCTAGGCATCCCAATCAGGAATTGTGGTTTATTTACATCAGAAGATAAAAGGAAACCATAAAAAGTGGGACAGTGCGTATGCACAAAGGGGAAGGGATAATGGCTAGAACTCAGGCAACATAATGTATGGTCAGGAGACAATCAACATTTATACCATAAATATGAGTCATATTGTACATATTCACAATGAAATATAAGAAATGTAGATTCAAGGTGCTGACATCGACGGCGTTTTGATCCCTATGGAGATAACGAGATCTTCATTCGGACATATCAGTGCCTGAGATAGATGCCTGCTGGAAAAGCAAAGAGAGAACCGAAGAAACAAGCATTTGCAATGCAATAGGTCTCGCATTTATGCAAGTTGCGCTATTGGCATTGTAAATGACAATGCCTTTTATTTATGTTTTGGATTTTAAAATATAAATAAAAGACATTGTCATTTACAATGCTAATAGCTTAAACTTGCGTAAATGCGAGACCTACGGCAAAATATGACCGCAGGAGGATGCACGGAACAGACAAACAGGAACACGTAAAGACACATGCACGCAATAATGACAAGTACACGCTCAGAAGGGCACAGGCACAGATGAGCACAAAACCTGTCACAGCCATCGATAGTCACAAGCGCGCAAACAAATACACATGAAGTCAATAACTAATCAATAATTAGTCAATAATAACAAATACTGAGCGCCGACAAGGAAACACACAAACACAGTCATAGTCACCCATCGTCATAGACGCACACACAAATACAAGGGATGTCAATAATGACAAATACTGCGGGTCCACAAGGACACACAAACACAGGCACATAGCCATGATAATCATAGATGCACACACAAACACACATGAAGTCAAGAATGACAAATACTACGCGCTGACAAGGACACAAACGGGTGCATGGGGATTTTTTTTTTTTTTTTATTTCAAAAGAGTTTATATTTAAAAGATTAGATACAAACATAATATACAGGCAAGAATGATACAATTGATAACAGCTAAAATATATAAAATGTTAGGTTGATAATAACCAATAAAAATATATCTAAACATTAATTATTCTGAAAGTATCAGAGACATAGGTCAATTGAGGAGGAAGCAATGAAAAACCGGGAGAAGTAATTATCAAAAGTATCATCATTAGATATTAAACTGGGGATAAGAGGAAAGAAAGGAAAAAAGCAAAGATAGAGAAGAGACAGGATAGAGAAGAGGAGAGACAAGACAAAGGGAGAGAAAAGAGAGGGATTTCCAAAGGATTCACCGAACACTCAAGACAACATTAAATAGACAAATCAAAGGGATATTGATCCACCAACCCCTCTGAGGCCAATTGCATGTACGTATCTAGCGCCAACCACACACCAGAAGATATAGACGGAGAAAGATGAGCATGCTCAACTGAAGTATGAGCACTACGTAGGAAAGAAACCCATGCCCACCAAGTATGATAAGAGACTGAAGAAAAAGATTTCAACTCCATGAGAATTACTTTGACTGCAACGGTTAGTAAAAGATCCAACAGTTGTACCTCCATGGAGTCTAGAGGCAATGGGACCGAGGCCGCCAGCGGGCCTAAAAGGACTAACGGAAATGAAAGTTGAAACTTAATATTAAAGATAAGCATGAGGTGTTTATGAATTAAACCCCAAAAGGGTTGGAGAAGAGAACAATCAAAGAACATATGCTGAAAATCGCCTGGTGCAAGACCACAACTCCAACATAAATTATCTTCCTTAAGATTTAACGAATACAAACGAGTGGGAGTCCAGTGAAGAAGATTAATAGAGAAAAACTTAGACTGCATTAAAGAAGGGGCAATTTTATTACGAAGAGAAAGCCTACCAATATCCTGCCAAGTGTCTGAAGAGATATGATCGGTAACATCATGTTCAAAATGATGAAGCCATTTTTGCTGTGTAACAGTTTGAGAGGGAAGTGTCGAGGACGATAAAAATTTATAAATCCTAGATGCTACATGACCAGATCTAACCCATAACTGAAAAAGCGTAATCGTAGAGGAAGAAGGATGCAGATGTACTTTAGCAAGTGCTACTTTTATCTTAAGGAAGGTATAGAAATCTATATTAGATAAAGAGAAAAGTTGAGCCAGGGAAGAGAAAGGGAGAGGATCATTGTTGGAATCATATAAATGTTTAACAAGTGAGATACCTTTCCCCGACCAATAAGACACCAAGTCTGGATCGATAGTAATTTTAATTTTGGAATTCCGCCAAATAGATGACCATCTAGTTTTATGTAATGGAATCGCCACTCTCTTATCAACCTTGCGAACCGCAGCAATAGTGTCTAGAATAATAGATCTAGAAAATGGAACAGAAAGGGTATTTGTGGTTAAGAAAGAGGCAGTCGGAAGAGGAGAGGCCAATTCCTGTTCTATTAGCAACCAAGCCGGAACATGCATAGAGGGAGAGGAAAACCAGAGCGCCCCCTGGGAGGCCAAAAAAGCAGACTGATATTTCCCCCAATCAGGAAGGTTACAACCTCCCATATCATAGGATTTTCTCAAGAATTTATAGGCAATTCTAGCCCTTTTGTCATTCCATAAGAATTTGGAAGTAATTAAATCAAGTTCATGAAAGAAGGCATCAGAGAGCTGAACTGGAAGCATAGAGGAAACAAAATTAATAATAGGTGTTATCATCATTTTAAGAGTTTGGAGTCGGCCCCACCAAGAAATATGTTTCGGAGACCAATTTTCTAGAAGATGTCGTACCTTAAGAATAGTTTGAGATTCATTATATGTAACAGTGGCATAAAGAGTGGAACAAAAATAAATACCCAAATATTTTAATTGCTTAGATTGCCACTTAAAACCAGCCGAACCCATATGAGAGGAGAAACAATAAGCATTTAATGGGAACATCTCGGTCTTATCCTTGTTCAGGGTATACCCTGAAACCGTTGAGAAAATAGAAATTGTATCAGAAATAGCAGGGATGGCGTGTGCAATATCTTCTGAAAAAATGAGAACGTCATCAGCATAAGCAGCTGTTTTAATCTGATGAGATCCAAAAGAAAAACCCCTAATGTCTGGATGAACATCAATCATTCTGAGAAGAGGATCAATGGACAGCAAAAATAAAAGAGGGGACAAAGGGCAACCTTGTCTCGTACCCTGGCGGAGGTTAAAAAAGGATGACGTAGCTCCATTCACTCTTATGTTAGCTCGAGGCCTGGAATACAGAGACATAACCATACGGATAAAGGAATCACCAAGGTTGTGCGCACATAAAACGGCTCGTAAAAAAGGCCACGAAACCTTATCAAAGGCCTTTTCAGCGTCAAGAGCCAAGGCCGCTGCTGGAAGATTAGATCGCTTGGCGGCTCCGAGAATGTGACAGAAAGTACGAATATTATCACGTGCTCAAGATGGCCCTTCACAAAACCTGTCTGGGAAGGATGAACCAATTGAGGGATAAAGGATTCTAAGCGTTTAGCCAAAATTTTAGCAAAAATCTTAGCTTCCATGTTAAGAAGGGAAATAGGGCGAAAATTTTTGGGGTCTGAATGATCTTTCCCTTCTTTGGGGATTACTACAATAGTAGCATCAGCAGCAGAACCAGACACCGAGCCATCCTTAATAAAAGCATCAAAGACCAGTTGAAGTTTCGGAACAAGCACGGAGAGAAAAGTCTTATAAAACAAAATAGGATAGCCATCAGGGCCCGGAGCCTTACCAGAACGAGTAGCTTTAATCGCGGAAATGATCTCATCAGAGGTAATCGGGCAATTCAAAGAATTATTATCTTCCTCCGAAACAGCTTTCAAAGGAACCGTCTTCAAGAATTCCTGACAACGTTCAAAAGAAGCCTGAGTAGAGGGCGTATATAAATTATTATAGAAGTCGCGAAAGACCTCAAGAATTTCTGCAGTCTGGAATTTTTTCGTACCAAGATGGTCAGTAATAGAAGAGATTTGGGAGGATTTATAAGAAGATTCCTGGAACTTAAATGTAGCGGCAAGAATCTTACCCGCACGATTTTTTAACAACAACTTCTTAGATTTTTGAGCCTGAAGGCCAATATGAGCTCTCTTAGTAACTATGGTATTGTACGTGTATTTTAAGTTTTTAATAGATTGTAAATATGACTTATCTTTAGAATTGCGAAAAAGAGATTCCTGACGTTTAATCTCATCTGCTAAATCCGTGAGTTCCTTCTTAATGGCAGCATTCCTCCTTGACATACACCAAATAACCTGACCACGGAAAGTGCATTTGAAAGAATCCCAGAGAACCACAGGGGAACTAACTGATCCAACATTCTCAAGGAAAAACGTCTCAATCTCATTAGAAAATTCTCGAATCAGGGAGTCATCATGTAAAATTTCTGTATTTAGTCTCCAAGATCGAGACCTTGCTCTGGGGGCAAAAGACATAAGCGTGAACGTCACCGCAGCATGGTCTGAAACTAAAATGGGATGGATAAGCGGGGAAGAGGCAGATTGAACAAGCGAGGAGTGAACCAAAAGGTAATCAATGCGTGAAAAGGACGAATGAGGAGACGAAAAAAAGGAGAAATCACTGCCAGTGGGATTATGAAGACGCCACACGTCCTGGAGATGTGTCAGAGAGCACATATTAATCAGTTGTTTATGTGCTTGAGGGGGACGAAAGGTAAAGGCAGAATTCCTATCCAAAATAGGATCCATTGGTAAATTAAAGTCTCCCCCTACAACAAGATTGCCAGAGTGAGGAGTATTATTTAGCTTTTTGGAGATTACTTTCCAAAAAGACGGATCATCTTTGTTAGGGGCATAAATGTTCATAACAAAGAGAACAGCCTTACCATCGGATATCTTAGAAAGTAGCCAACGACCCTCTGTATCCTGTTCAGAGGAAACAATAGATAATCCAGATCGTTTAGAAACTAAAGTAATTACCCCATTACGTTTACCACACGCATCTGAACACGCAACATCAGAAACCCATTCTTTCTTTAGAAACGACGCCTCCTTGACAGAGACCTTTGTCTCTTGAAAAAGGACAATATCCGAAGACAGGGATTTGCAGTAGTCTAAAATTTTTGACCTCTTGACTGGGTGATTTAATCCTTTAACATTAAGGGAGAGTATATTCAAACCAGACATAGAGCTAGCCTCAGGAAACAAGGATATGGCATATATAATATATGAAGTACAACTTCCAAAAAGACACGCCTCCAGACACTAGACAACAACACGAAACAAGGAGAATCCAAGGAGGAAATCCGAAAAGAAAAGGAAAAAGAAGAGGAAAAAGAAAGCAAGAAAATAGATAAAGCAGGAGAGATAAGAGCCCAAAAGGAAGGTCTGAAAAAGACCAAATTCATATCAGGGGGAGCATGGGAAAAAGAGCAAGGAAACCAACAGGAGGAATAAAACTCATCAGCATATATAACCCCAGACCAATACATAGCTGATTATGTGTAATTAAAAAGAGGAACCATCTAAAGGAGATAAACAGCACTTCATAATAATAAACTAAAAATACAATTCAATATGAGCTAGTGAAAAATGAATCAAAACAACACTATAATTATAACCAAGCCAGAGTAGACATCATCAAGAGCAGAAAAGAAAAAAGAAAAAGAAATACAATACAAAGAATATTATATGGTACTTTATGAAAAGAAGATAAAAAAGAGAAAAGTGAAACATAGTAGAGAACGGAATGTAGTAAAGATAAGTATAACAGTCAATGAAGCTCTATGGCAAATAATTAAGATAAACGAGATTATATATCAGTATGTAAACTCTATAAATAAGCTTGTAAATAACTGACCACTGAAACATAGAATCCGTTACAACTAATGTAACTAAGAAAGGCGATAATGTCGTAGATATATGAGCATGAAAATAAAGAAGCATGAGCCCAACCAACACAGTACAACGCTATACCTCCAATCTAGTGGAAGAAGACAATTAATAATAATTCTTAAACAGTCAATGATATAACAATAAGAAATATATAGACACTCATTATACAGAAAGAAAGATTATCTCTAATAACAGCAATTAATACTTATCTAAAAAGAATACTATGACTCAAATACATAACCAGACAATATACCAAAACACTAATAAACAATGGCGTACTCCAGATAAACGTGACAACCGAAGACGAAGATCAGACAGAAAGACCATAAACGAAAAAAAGAAGACCAAATCATACACACAAATTTGAAGAGAATTAAGAAGCCCTACAATGGGCGAAGAAACGGACCCGGACCAATATAGAAATGCACATTGGGGATGAGAAGAGTAATAAGGACGACAAGTGAACATAAGTGAAAAAGAACCATCAAGAAATACTACCACGAAAAATTGGACGAATCATACCGTAGGACTGACGACAATAAAAGGCCACTACATTATAACGATAGGAATGAAAAACATAAGACAACAACAGCACGTCCAGAACATTGGACATTAGGACCACCACGCAGATCTAAGAGATGGTAAACCTAATAGACCTGGCAAAGACAAAAACTCATTGCATTATGTATAGTCATATCAGGTGCCAGAGGAGCCAGGATCCAGCGAGGCCTCCATTTGAAGTTCCATCTGCGATTCCAACTGATTATCCAGAAACGAGGCCAAATCAGCAGGTTCATCAAAGATTCTGGAGCGCCCTTTGAAAGTAATACGGAATTTTGAAGGGCCAGCAAAAGAGAAGGGAATATTCATCTCGGCTAAACGCTTCCGGAGATTAAGAAAGCCCTTTCTCCTAATGACCGTGTCTCTGGCAAAGTCTTGAGAAATTGAAATGCGATGGCCATTCCAAGAGACAACTCTAACCTTCCGCATATGAGCCAGAATTTGCTCAGTGTGTTGATGGCGCAGTGGCTTGAAAATGATCGCTCTAGGTTGCGTAGCAGACTTAGGACGAAATGTGGGAACACGGTGTGCACGTTCCAGTTCAAAATCCCTTTGGAAAGAAATTTGCAGTGTGGAAGGAATCCATTGATAAAGGAAATCAATCATAGAAGATGCATCTTTCTCAACATCCTCCGGAAGACCAAAAATGCGCAGATTAGACCTGCGGTTACGATCTTCTTGCTCAGTAAGGTCTTTCCGCAAAGCTGCCATTGAACGCTCTAACTGTGAGAGAGATCTAGATTGCTTTTGCATGGAGTCCTCTGCGCCACTAATACGTGCTTCTGTGTCCGAAACACGAAGAGAAAGGGCCTTGAAGTCATTCCTGATGGCTAGCACCTCTACTTGCAGTAAATCTGTGTTAGTCTTGGTAGATTGCGCAATTTCATAGACCTCATTAAGGCGCGTCAGGATAGACTCAAGAGTGGCGCTAGGGTCCTTTTGCGCAGATTCAGGTGTAGGGGATAACTGTTTGGACCTTTTAAGAGACGCTTTAGAGTCTTTTGCGTCCTTAGCATTTGGTGACGGGCCCATATTCGCAGCCATAGAGCACACCACCTCAGCAGGAGCAAAAAAAAAAAAGGAAACAAGCAAAAATAGAGAGCGCGCTCACATCAAGAGAACGATAATAATGGCTTCTTCCAGGGCAGAGAAAGGAACCACCTCACAAAAATATCATGCCCAACAGAAATCAAAAACGGCACCTTCCAACAACCAGAAACAGCCACGAAGTATGGAAATATCAGTCAACGAGACCTCCTAAGAGGGCGATGGCGGTGCGCTGACTAGAAATATGACAGTAGGAAACCAAACAATATGGTCATAACAGGCAGCAAAGCAGCAGGAGGAAATAATAAAAAAACAGTATAAATGTAGGAAATGTGAGCAACTTCACCAGTTCTTGTCAGTCCTTATTCATGGCAAATCCGTAGCAGTGACGGCGTCGTGCTGAGGAGAGAAAACATCCCACTCTTGAGAGAGACAAAATGGCGGCCGCTCGCAAAAACACCGAGCGCCACCTAAAAACGCCCGAAATATGGTCACCGGCAGCCTCAAAGATCAGGAAACGTCTCTCATTACATGCTTGGCAGCTTCATATCCATGAGGCCACCTTCACAAATGACCGGGGCAATCCGAGGCGACAGCAAACCTCCGTCGGCGCTTGCTCCAGCGCAGAGCTCAAGCACAAACCGCCATCTCGCAGCGGCGTGCAAGCCACGCCCCCGCATGGGGATTTTTTTTAAAGAACATCTGAAATCATAATTAATGCGTGTTAAACAGGGTGTTTAAAACGCATTGGAGGAGATATAATTTCATGAACAGGAGTTTCGTAAAAGCCAAATAAAACTAATCTCTTCCCGACATCATAGGCCCGGTGTTCTTTCTCATAGTCGTCTCTTTTAACAGTTGCTAGTGCTAGGACGCCCCTTAGCTGGGGCAGCTATGCGCTCTATAAGATATATAATATAACATGACATAAAAGTTAGTGGTTTTTTACATATTTCAATGTATTGTAAAATATAAAATTCTTTGGACGTTCTTTTTAATTGTGATTGTATTTCATGCTGGGCTCGAGTTTTGTGACACAGAATACTACAAAGTATCCCCTAATTTATCGCGTAGAACCGTGTCAGCCTTCTACTTGGTTTCACATATATGACAAGACATAGATTACGCGATCTATTAATTGCTTTTTAGGCCACGTCCTTGTACTTTGTGAAAGATTTTAGATGCCGATAGATTTATTTTGGTATTATCGAGTCAGTATCAGCACCGGGGAGACACCTTACTTGTCGGGAAGATTCCCTGAGCGTCTGGGAGACTCTTGCAGCACAAACAGTGTTAGTCTGTGACTGATAGCAGTCAGTCAGTCCCAGGGTAGTAGTTGGGTGTCTGCCACCATACGGTGTGCGCGCATATCTGTGTCAGGTCACCTCCTTGCCGTAAACCCACGCCATTTCTTCTTCCCTGTTGATATCGACACACAAGTGCTCTGCTGCTGAGTTCCAAACTAATATTTGGCAAAAAGTAGTTTAACTCTTTCGCATATTGGAAGTTCCTTGTCATTTCTAGTGCTACCATCAGCCCAGCGCCATGCCCCTTTCTAGTCGAGCCATCTCTGCCAGGGCATTTGTGGGGCATACAACAGCCCCGGGAACCCTCTGCCTGTGAACACCATGCTATTTTTCGATGGTTCTCCTCTAAAGTATCAATTGTAGCTGATTAGAGTGACAGATCACCGTCTCGAGGCGAGAGTATTGCTTCTATTTATCCTTTTAAACATTGGACAGTTTGTAAACATTGCTTTGTATGACATACCCCGCTTGTATCCATTAAACAACTTTTAACGTTGTGTTTTATGCGTCCCTGTGCATCCGCTCGGGGTGCGCACGGCTGTCCCGGTAGTGGCTCCTCACAGGGGCAGCTTCACCACGGGCACCGAGGGGTATCACCTTTCAGAATGGGAGGTGCTCAAGGCAGGACCCGTTGAGTTTTTGTGTTCTTTTGATTTTGCAAAATAAAGCTAAGTCTGGAGCCTAGGACAAGTGGCAGGAGAGAGGAGCAGTGCCACCCCCTCCGAGCCTCCTCCCTCCCGGCCACAAATGCATCCATAGAGCTTTCACACGCTTGGATTAGTGCGCAGCACCCTCCTCGCTCCCCAGTCAAAGAAGCAAAAAGTTACCCGCGGTTTCCAGCGCAAGGAGTGCAAAGTCTGATTCCTAATTGGCTACTATTTTCTGCAGAAATGTTGCAAGAGTTGCAGTGCCTGAAACTAGTTAAACAAGCGGCAGTGAAAGCGATCGCGAAAGCAATCACTATTGTAAAAAAAATGTAAAAAACATGCCCGCAAGTGGTGCGCGCGCGCCAGCCACAGCGAATCATGTGGTTTCAATTATCGCGCCCGTGTCTGGGTACGATAATTGAAACCACATGGCCTTTGGTGCGCGTAATAGGCACCAATAGGCCATGGGTGGAGCAATGCGCCTGCCTTTGGCCAATTGCGTGCTGTCTTTAATAAAAAGTTGCACGCACAGGCCAATAGCGGGGCACAAAAGGAAAAGCACACGCACAAGCGTGTGCGATTCCTAGGTACATTTTCAAACCCCCCTCAAGAGGTCTCTCGCTGCGCGAGACCTAAAAAGGAAAGGTATTTACAAATTAGAATTGTTTTGTGTAATCAGTAGCACCATGCAGATAGTTCAAACATAGTGCTGGCATGCTGGTAAGTGCATATGGTGATTTTTAATAAAAATAAGAGTTTTTCTTAATAATAATAATCAGGAAGTTGCAATCAGTGGTGTAACTGCAAGTCAAAAAGGTCTGTCGTCTCTGTTGGTGGCTCCGGGGCTGCAGCGGAGCTCATCTGAGAGGGAGGGCTGCGGGAGGACCTGAGAGAGCTGTGGGAGGTGTGGACAGTCTGGCCCCTGCCCTCTAGGAAGGCAGCAGGTAGCTGCTGCGGCCGCCATCGATGCAGTTTATACTGTGTTCCTGAAGAACCTGGGGTGCGAGTGAGGAGCCATGTACTTCCTACATCCCAGTAGCCGTGCAAACAACATAAAACTCGACACGACTCAACATAGAGTGTTAGTACATAAACCAATATCAATAACCAATAATCAATAAGCTATTTACAAGCAATCGTCACCAAACCAAAACAATACAAGCATTGGCATAGCCAATAGGTCTCGCCTTTGGGACCTTATAAGTGTTTAGCCATGCAACAGTTGCATAACTAAATACTTATAAAGGTCCCAAAAGCGAGACCTATTGGCTATGCCAAGCGGCCGTGCGGCTGCGAAAGTGAAAGTGATCGCGATCAAACATCAAAGCGGCCATGAAAGTTAAAGTAATCGCGGTCAAGCGCGTGCCCGCGCACATGCACTGTAGATCTAGGCTGGCCTGGTAGCACTTTTTGGAGCCCTCTCAATAAGTCTCGCCAGACCAGCGCATGCGCTGGGTCAGGCAGACCTAAAAAACCATTGTCTTGCTACCAGAAAACTGATGCAGCGCAGAACGTCAAATTCCCCCTTTGGCACAAACCAACTACCTCATTCCAATTCACTCACATTCATTCATTGGTGGGGCCCATAACACCAATATACTTACACTCGGTTGACCCGTTTTCTGAGGGAAAATACGTTTCACAACGCTGACATGAGAGGAATACCTTTACTTTACCCTAAACACATTGACATTAAACCTAAGATATCCCTCCCATACGGAGATAGATCATTTAGTTGAATTGGTAATTGATGATTAACTCGCCTACCTTTGCTCTATTACTTTTCTTTAATCTTTTTCTTCAAATAATCGACACAACACATTTGTCAATAAATCAATTATTCTTTATCTAAGAAATATTGAAAGAAAAGTTAAAAATCATCATCCGCATTTCAGAGCATCATATTTACCTATTCTGGCTAAAGTCGTCCTCTAAGTCAGTCAGTCAAAGAGAATTTATACAGCAAAGTTAGGCCGCAATTCAGATTCAGGATAACAGCTGTTCAGCAGTGTCACCGTCCTCTCCGTCAGCATAACGTCAGGAAATCGAATTCGTCAAAGAAGAGCGGGCTCTTTCAGTTCAATTACCTACCTACTTTTATAATGAAAATAATGTCAAAAAGTATCAAGATCGGGGTTTAGAGAGTTCTTATTGGTCAACTTTGACTTGCGGGGTACAGTTCTCAGGGTGTCGGATAATGAAGTCATCCAACTTGCTTATTCCGGCTTTTAAATCAAGCATTGTCCTTTCTTTTGGATGGGTTCCTGGAACGACCTTGGAGGGTACATGTTCTCCCGGGGTCAGGTCCAGGCCACTGTTGCTGGTGGTGACACATGCGCACTTCACCACTTCACCCAGAACCTCGTGTTGTCAGGGCAGTCACGTTTAACGTCTCGTTCAGCCATCTTGTTTAGGCCGAAATGGTCAACTTAAGCAAAAGAAACACAAAAACGTAATTAAAACATAGAAATGGCTAATAAAATGTTATCCCCTTGCTAATACCCATATGTGTGTGTGTATTTATCTAACAGAAGCAACACTCAGAGCGGTTTATACTCACTGAATAAAGCACAAATCACAAATACATCACTTAAAGCAACATATAACATATAATATTCTAATTTTCTACTATCAATATGCGTACACAAGTTAATTCACAATTAATATAGCCATGCAAAGTGCAATTCCCACGTGTAATTTTCTTGTCAATATAGTTGGTGAGTTATCACTTCAAACAAATTAATAATATTACAATTAATTGATTATTCGGATTAATATAAACATGCAGAATGGGGAGGGTATACAAAATGTTGTACTACCCGCTCCAGCAATCCCCCCTTTGGTGATTATATCGCGCTACAAAACCCTGCTGACGTCATCAAAAAGCCACATTCAAGAATGCCTATTGTTAGTGATTGAGGATTAGCTTTATTTTCTCCTGGAGGCTGAGGATCGGAGTGGCGTGCTGCTGGCGGGCTGCAGGGTGCGGGGGAGCAGTGGGGAGGTGTTGGCGGGCTGCTGTGCTGGCTACAGAGGCGGAGGACCGGCCGGGCGAGGATAGCGGAACAGCGTTGCTCGAAGGCTTCTGATGGGTGACGGTGCGGCAGCAGTGCGAAAGCAAGAAACGCACCTGTAGCCGTGGTGAAGGAACCGGCAGGTGAAGAGTATCAGCAACATCGACGAGGAGCCTCGAGCCTGGAGCTCGGAACAGGGAGCAGGACGAGTTTTTCTATTAAGACCTGAACGGAGTACTGCAGACGCAGAGGACCGGCAAGGTGAAGACAGCGGGGCAGCGCTGTATTGCAGGCCTCTGGTGTGCTGTTGTGCCAAATTGCAGAGGCAGAGGACCGGCAAGGCGAAGACAGTGGGGCAGCGCTGTTTTGCTTTCTGTGTGCTGTTGTGCCAAATTGCAGAGGCTGAGGACCAGTGGGGCGAAGACAGCGGGGCAGCACTGCTCGAAGGCAGCTGGCGGGTGATGGTGCGGCAACAGCCTGAAAAGCAGGAAAGTAGAAAATGCATCTGCAGGCTTCTGACTGCGCATATTCAGGTTACTCCTGGTGTTATGAAGTAAGTGCATGCTGACCATCGTTGGGGGAACTTGCCTGTGTACTGCTGCGATTATTGATCTCCCTCCCGCTGCCGCAGCTGATCACTTAGCGGCCGCCGAGTGGAGGGAGACTACACCTCCCAGCCTGCTCTGCTTCCCCGCACCGCTGTTCCCGCGCCCGGAGGCGCTACAAATTCCCGACAGGCTCCGCGTCGCGGGATCGCGTGCGGGTCGCGCCCGGCGAAGCTTGGGCGAAGGGCAGGCCGTCTGGGGCCGGAAGAGGCCGGGACGGGTCACCCCCCCAACATTGCTATCGGACACCCTTGATAGCCTGGACATTTACCCAAAGGTACTGTTATCACTGATTATTATTATTCCCTGGGCTTCTCAGCAAGGGCTTTGTAGGAATGGACTATCTCTTTTAACCATCCTATATAATAGGTAAAAACCAAAAGGTCGTAGTTTCCCGCCCCGTGACGAGACAACAGGTGGCCACGACACTACCCCTCCCTACGCTAACGGCTATCGATAAGATGCTTGAAAAAACCATTGGGGTAGTGGTAACTGCAATTGAAAACACAGAGCGAAGGCTGTCAATTACTCCCGCTGCCCCCTTGATAGAGCAAGCAGGGGACTATTCAGCAATTGTAACAAACCCTCCTGACGTAAGCTAGTTTCTTACGTCGTCATTTGCTGATTTACCCTGTGCCCAGGTCCCTACAGATGCAAAAGCTAGCAATTCATCCCTATGTTCACCCCCATCTCCCCGAAACACCATCATAATAAATAAACCGGGCCCTAGAGGCAAGAAAAGGAGACCTGTAAAAAAGCCAAATAAAAATATAGGGCCTAAGTACGATTCTGTACTAGCTACTACCAGCCCTTCCCCAGCAAATGTGGGAGCTCCGCTGTGGGTTACTAGCTTAGTAGCTGACTTTCAGTCTCTCATGGATCAGACTATTGGCAAACACATCAAATCCCTGGCATCTAGGATCGATAGATTAGTCTCTACTCTTAATAATATGGGTCTGGGGAAAACGCCCCTAACGGTCTCACATGGGAAGTCTGCCTCTAGTGAGGCTGACGGTATGGTTTCTCAAGTTAGGACTGCCTTAGTAGTTGATAGTGTTACTAGGAGCCAAGGAACACGATTGGCCCCCACTAACAATGAGCCAGCTTTGGAAATTGCTAGCCCCCCTCTATGTATAAATTCAGTTGCTGATCGCCCCCAGGTAATTGGGATCCCTGCCCCGGTTTCTCCTAAAACAAAAGTCACTCCCAGTGATGAGAAAACAGGATGCGAAAGATATAGATTGGTAAGGGGGTCTACCGATGTTTTGGTCCCAACAAATATAAATCCATCATCTTCTATAGCTACCTCACCGGAGTTGCAAACCATTAATCTTCCCCCAGAATCTTTGCCGTATGTTTTAGTCTTAACGGGGGTACCACTTCTAAGCCAGGGAAAAAATGAAGGTCATACTGACTTAAAAAATAAGTGCATCCAGTGGCTTAATGCTAACAGACCTCTCCTCTCTCATATTTCTGGGGAAATACTCTTTGTAAGACGAATAGACTGGATTGGGAAGGGACCCAAAACTATTACAGGGAATTGTGTAGTAATAAATTTTAGGGATACCGCTGCCGTTGATTACATCTGTGGTATGTCTCCCTCTAGATTAAATACTCAAATCCTCCCCCTCCACCTGTCTTATTTTTATCCTATGCCCCATCTGAGACCAGCCCACTGAAAAAGTGCTAATTATGATGAGGGCCAAAATGGTCGTCCACCTAGAGTGCAACAGGGGCAAACAAGCTGGGAGGACTTTTATGTTTATACTCCCCCTTTGTCATCCTTTGCGCATAGAAATAGGTTTAGTGTACTGAATCAGGTAGATTGACGCTCACTCGACAAGGAATTAGTCCTGAACAACACTAGTGAAACATCCACCCCTTTAATTGTATTGGAGGGAAATATCAAAACCTTTACCTCAGCAGAAGGTACACTATTCAATTCCTTGAATTGGGTGGGAAGGAGTGAATTGGGGGATGCAAAGCACCTGCGGGGAGTCTCTATTGTAGGGGGGGGGAAGTTCCTAGTATAGATAAAACGGAAAGGAAAGTTCAGTCAGAGGCTCTTACCTGCGATGGCTCTTCCACTATGGCAACAGGGATTCCAAAAGATACTGGTAAGGTAGATGATGGAACTATAAAAATTCTTTCGTGGAACGTAGCGGGGTTAAAAAACAAATTACTTATTCCTGACTGGGGCACCTTCATGGCAGCACACAATATCTGCCTGATTCAGGAAACATGGGCTTTAGAGGAGAGTGCTAGCCCAGGTTACGCAACTTTTCACATCTTGGCAGTAACTAGTGGCAGAGGTCGCCCATCTGGTGGCCTATCAATTTGGATAGGCACCCACTTGAGCGTTCAAGCTACCCAAATACCAACTGACTCCCCTGATGTTCAATGTGTGTTATTGACACCCCTGAACTCACCAAAAATAGCCATAATAAATATTTACTCTAGGCCAGTTAGGAGCGGGCAGGAGTCAGACACGATCAAAGCACTAGATCTCTTTATTCAGACACTTGACCCCTCAGTCACAATAATTGTTGGTGGGGACTTTAATTGTCGATTTGAGCCCTTGGTTAACCCTGATTTGGATGAGCAGGATGATGAAGACCTGCTCTGGTGTATCCCGGAACCAAAGATCCCTCCTGTCAAGACATGGACCCGGTTGGTCCTTCAAATAAAATCACTCTCACTTGCAACGTCTCTGCGGGCGTGTAATGGGAGACTGGACCCTGACCGACCGGGACTTCCTACATTTAACAGGGTAGAACAAACTTCCATCATTGATTACATCATGATGGAAGTAAGACATTGGGATAGGTTTTTGGAATTCAGAGTGCAACCGAGATATGATAGTGACCATAACGCCCTTGTCCTAACATTGAAGTAGGGAGCTTTGGGCTGACTAACCCTGAAGCTGGTCCTACCAGCATGATCATGCCCCTCATGGTTTCGAACAATCGACGTAGGGTCAAATGGCCTCATTTTCAGGATTCCCCGTCTAGGCTGGGTGAATTATACCAGCTTGCTATACCATGGATAGCTGAGATGGCCGACTTGTCCTCAAATGCCATGCTGTTAAAATTCATAGGCAGTTGGCCAGTGCGTTCGGGGATGTTCTTTGCCCACTTAGTAGGTCTAGACGAGGTGGGGTTAAGATACACCCATGGTATAATGCTACCTGTAGGAATGCCAAGAAGGATCTCCTTACTGCAATTAAACTTAAGGACAGTTTAGAAATTAGGTCATCCCGTTTGTTCTATAAAAAGGCAATCGAGGGAGCCAAGAGGGACTGGGAGGAAAATAGGTGGGAAGAGCTGAGAAGTGCGCTCCTGATTAAGGACGCAAAGACATTTTGGGCCATTGTTAGTACAGGCTCCAAGGGAGCCGGGCAAGCTATCTTCCCAAACATTGCACCCTCAGTGTGGGAAGCACATTTCGGGGCACTATACGCATGTTTGGAGTATGATGACACACTTCGTCTAGGCCCTAAGCTCGCCCTAGGGCTCCAACAGGAGGGAGCTGCGACACTTGCCTGGCCCCCTGCCCCAGACCCCCGTCATGAGTATCGACTGGCGGGGGCCTCGAGTGGAGGGTCGGGACCGAGCTTGTACCCTTCTGACTCCCTAGAGAGCATCACCTTGAAGGAGGTAGAATCTGCCATAGCTAGGTTGCTCCCAAACAAGGCTCCCGGCCTCGACAAATTGCCGGGGGACCTGTTCCGATCCCAGCCAAAAATATGGGCGCCATACCTTGTTATCTTGTTCAATGCGATTCTTATGGGGTCTGATCCACCGGACACCTGGCTGGGGGCTGAGATTGTCCCCATTTACAAGAAGGGATGCCCACTTACCCCCTCAAATTACAGGCCCATTAGCCTGTTAGACACAACACAAAAACTAATGGGTAGAATCATATTGGACAGGATACAAGCTTGGATGGAGGAACGGGAAATATTGTCTACCCTCCAGGCTGGATTTAGATCCGGTATCTCAACCTTGGACCAAATCTTCCGGCTCCAGGTCCTTTTCTGGAAAACCACAGGGGCTGAGGGTGGCAGCCTCTACCTTGTTTTTGTGGACCTGCGGGCTGCTTTTGACCTAGTCCCTAGGGAAAAATTGTGGGAGGTATTGGCTGACCTGGGCCTTCCGCCATACCTGCTCAATATCCTGACCTGTTTGCATGTTGGAAATTATGCACGGGTCAGGTGCGGGAGACACGGGGATCTCTCGGACCGCTTCCCTGTTTCCAGGGGTGTCCGGCAGGGGTGCGTTTTAACCCCTACCCTTTTTAGCTTATTTATCAATGGCCTTGTCGACACCTTAAATGATGTAAAGGATAATGATGCTCCCTGGTTGACGACCGGTCGGGTGCCCGCATTAATGTTCGCGGATGACACCCTGTGCTATCCCGAACATCTTCGGGCATCCAGCGCGCCCTGGACGGTTTCGTGTGCTTTTGTGCCTCGAGGAGATTGGAGATCAATTTGGATAAAACCAAGTTTATGATCTTTAATCCCCGAGGCGTACGCGCCCGAACCCTCTTCTGAATGGTGTTCCGTTGGAACGAGTCAAAACCTTCGTCTATCTTGGGATCACCTTGACGGAGGATTTTGGCTGGGGCCATCAGATTACCAGATCCGCCCTTAGACTTTCACAAATAGCAGGGGGTATTGGCAAGCTTCAGAGAGCATCGATCTCCAAACCGGTTGCGCCCGCCCTTGAGATCTATGGCCTCCAAGCTCGGACCGCATCCATCTATGGCGCCGAACTATGGGGCCATAAGAACGTATTTAGTCTTCTGAGGGTGGAACAGGCCTTTATGAGGAATTTGGTGGGCCTACCGAAAAGTACACCCCTCATCCCCTTGCGAATGGACTTGGGTCTGGAGTCTATTGAAAAATTGGCAGCTGTGCGACCCTTGCTCTATTGGAGGAGGCTCTGGTCAGTACCTGAGCTGGTATCCTTTAGAGCTGAATTTCGGGAGGTCTGGGAACAGATAAAAAACAAAAATATTCCATGGCTTTCCCATATTAAGGCTCTTTCTTTCAAAATAGGCTTGCCTCAGTTAAGGGGGACCCCTGAGTTGAGTTGCCCGAGAATATCTAGGGCCCAGTTGTTAAATCTGGTGAGGCAGCAAAATCTAAATGCACTACAACGGTCAACATCCTATGGTAGGCTCTCTATTGAGTTCCTCTCAGTCAAATGTGAAATGGGGTGGGAGGAATTCTTTGATGTAGTCGAACCTCCTCTTGCGAGGAAACTATATGCTCAATTAAGGTATGGCTATCTACCTATTAGGTCATTTACTTCGAAATGGGCAAAAACTGAAAATGAAACTTGTCCGCTATGTAATTACATTAGAGAAGATGTCATTCATGTTTTATTTTTCTGTCCAGCTTATAGCAATATACGCAAAACTTGGCTTATCCCAAAATGCAGAAACCTGGGTTTTAGACATTGTGTGCAGGCATGTAGAGTTCTTAAATATGATACCTCGCCGCCTATTATATTTGCTGTCTCTCGTTTCCTTTATGGTATGTGGCGGCGTAGGATAAGTTTTAAACCAATCTAAACTACCGAAATACGTCTGATAACTCATTGTTTAATTCTTCTTTTTTAATAAGTGATATACCTATATTTATTATTTTATTTGATGTGGTATGTATGTATGTATTCTATTTGCACTTTTATGGTCTTCTGACTGAAATAAAGTTATCATACGATTATATCACCACACTAATAAAAAAAATTGTAACCCTTTTATGGAAATTTTAAATTGATTTCTTGTTTCATTCATATTTCAGTTTCCCCTGTTTCTTCTCTTTTTGCTGTTTTATACATGCTATTCTTTAACTCTTTCAGTTCTATTTCTTCAAATTCTCTTTCTTGTTTCTTATCCCTTCTCCTTAAGTTTTCTCTTTTTATTCTTTTATGATTTTTATTCTTTCTACAACAAATACAACCTAGTCTGATTGTTAGTACTAAGGAAATCACACAAGTTAATGGAAATAATATCTTACCTATAAATGTACTACCTAGTTTTACTACAAAGTCTTTAATAGCTGTTATTTTCTTACCAATCTTCTCCCAAACACCTTCAACTTCCAGTGGTACAATTTCATCATGCAATTCTGTAATATTCTTAATATAAATTTTCAAATCTTTACTTTCATCAGGGATGTAAGTACAACAATGTTGAACTTTCAGCATTCCACAGACTCCACCCTCTTTGTGCCAATAAAATATCAAGGGCAAGTCGATTTTGCATTACCATAGCACTCATGGCAACCATTTCAGTATTTACCAATAAGAATCCTTCAGCGGTGCTTGTTGACAAGCGATCCACTACTGTTGAAAGTTTTCTAATTTTGTTCGCATTCAGAGATATTCCCACTGCGGGTATCAGTGCTCCAAAAATGTCACCTAAAATTTCAGCCCAAGATTCTCTCTTACTACGTGCTAAATAACTACCTAAACTATGTACACCATCTTCTCCTCTATCCATGTGAAAAATCTTTGGAAAAACCAGGCCAACATAACATGTGCCATACCAATGGTCTGGCAAACGATAATATGACCTGTTCCCACAAATGAAATACAGTCCTGGAAAGACTGGATCTCTTCCACCTTTTAATCCCCATCCTCCCATGATCCGGTATGTATCATGGCACTCACTATTCCCTAGAAAATAATTGTCATACGCCGTCTGATTCCTTCTTATACACAATTTCCCTTTCTGAGGCCAATCTAAAGCCATAGTTGGACTCGATTCTCCTCTTAAATGTTTCTCCGTTTCTACATCCCAAACCGTTTTCTCCACTTACCCTTCTGAAACCTTCCTTTGCATTTTCAATCTCCTTTCTTAAACCATATCCAAAAATGTCTTCTCCTCTTTCTTTAAACTGCAAGTCAAGTTATTTCTGAATATATATTCTAACGTTAGTTCATTTGTCTCTAAGAAAAATTCACCTAATACTTTCGCAGATTTTACTTTGTTTAGTTTGTTAATTGCTGGTACTTGTGAAAATATAGTATCTACATCTGGGAAATAATACTCTAATTTACCTGTTTGATAAAACAAACTAGCTATTACACTACATGTTATTCCATATGTTACAGGAAGGTGATGATAAGTCACTCCTTCAGATACAGATGCAGGTAATTGCATACAAACATAGCAATCCCTTACGTCCATTGTTTTTAAATATTCATACAACAACTTTGAAAACACATTGTTAGAAAAATCTGTTATTGACCTGTCTTTATGTAAATAGTTTTTATCTATTCTAGTTGGAACTACCTTTTGAACTTTCCCTATATTAGTTATATTATCACTATGTCCTTCTAATGTATCTACAGTAACTTTAAATGAAATTAGTAGAGCAAGAATACTCCAAAGAAGCATTAATAATCCTGTACAACAACACATTTTGCACCATCTTTTAAGAAAGGTACATCTACGTTTACTACTTTCTATGTTTGCCATCTTTCTAAAATGAGCCGTGTATTTTGACTTAGCCTCTTCTACTTCACAACTAGTTTCTAACCCTAGGCTTCTAAGCACCTACGTGGTACTACCAGTTTTTGTCTTTTTCAGTATTTTATTGTTTTCCATCAGTTATTTTTCTGGTCTCATTCAGTTTGGCATCTCATCATCTTTCACCTTCCCTTCGTTTTCAACATACAGGTTGTCCTGAACATCCGCTTCTTCTCCAATATCGGACAAGATAACTCTCAGGATTTCCGATTCTTCGTCTTCCTCAACCACTTCCGGTACAACCACCTCTGGATTTCCTTGGCTATCCGCCTCTTCCTTCACTTCAGGCAGGGCCACATATGTCCATTCCAGTGATTTATACTTCTGGTTAGGTTTTCTTGTTCTTTTACTTTTTTTGACTACTGTCTGTTCTTCTTCTTTCGATTTTTCCTGACTCGTTACTTCATTCACCTGTTCAGCTCTTGGCGAATTTACACGTGTCAGCCGATATCTCAGTCTCTTTATTTTGTTTGGCCACACCTCGTCTTTGGCCGCTCTTTTCAATTTACTCCCTTTATCATTCTTTTCAGTTCTCCAAGCTCTCTTTCTCAGAACTCGGCCTTCTGGTATTTCATCTTCGCTTTCTTCAGATTCTGTTTCAACTTGCATTTTACCTTCAACGAGTTCTTTTTCCACCTCTTTTGTTTTCCCTACTTCTGTCCCTCCTTGAATCTCCATTACGCAATCTTCCTGCTGACTACTTGTCCCTGCTTCTAACTGGATGTTGGCATTCCCTACACCTCCTCGGGTTCTTTCACAATAATCTTTCCCTCTCTCTCTGTATCTGGCACCTGTTCATCTAAAGGTGTTGTTTCAGGTGGAATTTCTCTCAATCTTTCATCTGGTACTTCCTTCTCACAGATTTCTTTTATTGTCTCTCCACTGACCTTTTCTTTGTTCTTCCTTTGTTCTTTCTTGGATGAATGGGCTCTTTGTTCTGTCTCTGAGTCTGAACTGGATTCAGAAATCTGCAATCTTTTCCTTAGGGAGTTACTTCTGGGGACCAAAGTTAACCTTGGCTCTGTCTCCCCACTTTCAGAGTTTTCTCCTTCCTTATCCTTTGGCTCTCCGTCATCTGACTCAGTACTGGATTCTGATTCATCAAAATGCTCTTTCTCTTTACAATCCACTGGATTTGGAATTCTCAAAGTATGACTTGCATGGATCCAGTTCTTCAGTCCAGCACACTTCACAGCTGTTGTTGCAGTCAAGATGACTTGCCTTGGTTTTCCCCACCTGGGAACCAAACAGTTTCTTCTTCTGTGTACTTTAATCCTTACCCAGTCCCCTGGGCTTAGATCATGAGCTGGCTTCTTTTCAAGAGTGGTGGCATCCACTCCAACCTGATGAAACACAGAATGAACTGCGTCAGACAGGCTTTTACAGTATTCCAATACCATGTCATCAGTTATTTTCATCAGCTTGTTGACTGGTATAAATACATGCCTCATTGCGCGTCCCATGAGGATTTCATGAGGACTCAAACCAGTAGTTCTGTTTGGTATTGATCTAATAGTCATGAGTACCAGAGGCAAGACATCGGGCCATTTCATACCTGTGGCTTAACACATTTTTCCTATTCTGTTTTTGATAGTACCATTCATTTGTTCTACTATACCAGAAGCCTCTGGTCGGTAGGCACAATGCAGTTTTTTTCGTACATTCAATGTTTCACAAATCAATTTTATGATCTCATTATGGAAATGCCCTCCTTTGTCTGATTCAATTGTTACTGGGAATCCAAACCTAGGTATAAATTCCCTCAACAATAATTTTGCCACCGTCATTCCATCATTTCTTCTTGTTGGGAACGCTTCTACCCACCTGGAGAAGAGACACGCCATCACCAAAACATACCTCAATCTGTTACATGGAGGCATCTCAATGAAATCTACTTGCATTCTGGTAAAAGGTCCTCCCTCTCAACCTATTGTTCCTAGACTCACCACTGTCTTTCTTCCTGGATTGTACTGTTGACAAATTAGACATCTTTGACAAATACTTTCCGACACAAGCCTAAACTTGGCATTATACCAAGTCTGTTTAAAAGACCTAATCATGGCGTCTCTCCCTATATGTCCCTGTCCACGATACATCCGTGCCATGGCAGACATCATGCTATCAGGCATTACTGGTCTTCCATCTCGATAGACCCACACATGATCTTTCTCTCTTGGTGCACATCCTGCTTTTACCCACTGTTTTACTTCTTCCTCTCCTGCTTCTTCCTGCAATTGTCTTACCTCATCCCATGTTCCCACAGTGTTAGTAAACATTGGGAAACAAGAAATCGTTTCTTTTTCCTTTGCCCGATTGATTGAATTCTGATTTCGTGCACAATACTGTGCCATGTCATTGGCAAACTTATTTCCAGTAGCAATATAATCACCACTGCGACTATGAGCAGCACATTTTACCACAGCCAATTGCCTGGGCAGCTGTATTGCCTCCAGTAACTTTCCAACCACTTCAGCATTCTTAATGGGTGTCCCACTTAAGGTCAGGAAAACTCTTTGCAGCCAAATTTGGCCAAAATCATGGACCCCCCGTAGCCATACTGGCTACCAGTTATCACAGTCACTCTCACACTTTTCCCAATTTTACATGCTCTGGTCAGGGCGATAAGTTCAGCTACTTGGGCGACCTTACTCCTTTCAAATAGGATGCTTCCATCACTGCTGCAACTGTACATACTGCATATGCTGCACTTAGCACTCCATCATCTGTTCTCAAACAAGATCCATCAACAAACATGACATAATCACTTTCTGGTAAAGGATCATCTTTTATGTCAGGCCTTGGTTTTGTACAAAAATCAAGTACATCCAAACAATCATGATCTGCTTCATCTCTTACCTCCACATGCTCTACATCAGGCAACAATGTTGAAGGATTCACATTCATGCATCTCACAAGACTCACATATGTTGCGCCCAAAATGACCTTTTCATACTTAGTCAGTCGGCTGTGCGTCATATACTGAGTACGACTCGTTGTTAAAAGAATCGCCACATCATGAGGCACAAACACTTTCACAGGATACCCCATCACAATTCCTTCACTCTGTTCCAAACTTCGACATGTAGCAGCTACTGCTTTCAGACACCCAGGTAGGGTTACAGCTACTGGGTCCAATATGGATGAAAAATATGCAATTGGTTTCCTCAGTTTTCCATGCTTCTGTACTAGAACAGAGAGTGCACATCCATTTCTCTCACTGCAATACAACTCGAACTCCTTATCATAGTCAGGCATACCTAACGCTGGCGCTTCACACAATCCTTCTCTCAACTTCTTGAACGCTGTCAACTCCTCTTTGTTCAAATCAATTGGATCTCTCACATCACTTCTTGTCAATCGTACCAAAGGTTTTGCAATCAGTGAGAAATTTCCTATCCATTGACGACAATATCCAACCATTCCCAGAAACATTCTCACTTCTCTTTGGGTCATTGGTGGACTCATTCTTTTTATGATCCTGATTCTATCTATGGTTATTTTCCTGTGTCCTTTCTCAATGCTGTGTCCCAAATATTGGACTTCTCTTTTACAAAATTTTCATTTTGATGGTGACACTTTTAATCCTCCATCTGCCAAATGATTCAGCAAGGCTACTGTGTTTACCTCACAAGCTTCACGAGTTTTTGATGCCACCAGTAGGTCATCAATATATTGGACTAGTACTGAATTTTCAGGCATTTCTAGACTCTCCAAAGACTTTTTCAATAGCTGATTAAATATTGAGGGGCTTTCTGTATACCCCTGTGGAATTCGGCACCACGCCAAAATACGCTTGCCGAAACGAAATGCAAAAATTTGCTGACTGTCATGGTGCAATGCGATGGAAAAGAATGCATGGTACAAATCAATCACTGTGTACCGTTCTGCGTCATGAGGAATCTGATATAAAATCACAGATGGATTCAGTACAATGGGACAACATGGTACAACAGTTTTGTTTATCTTTCTCAGATCTTGCACTATTCTGAACTTCCCACTAGGCTTTTTCAGTTCCATTATCAGTGAATTACATGGGCTACTCATTATTTCTCTCAAAATTCCTTGTTTTATCATTTTCTCAATCACAGGAGTAACTCCTTCGATTATTTCAGGGGTCAATTTATATTGTGGGACATTTGGGTAACATACTCCTTCTTTTACGGTTATCTTAACTGGATCTACATTCCTCATCAATCCTACATCTAATCCTGTGAAGTCCCAAACTTCTGCTTTTACTTATTGTTTCAATTCTTTTGGTAGTTCGTCAGGATTGAATACAGCATATGTTCCTGTTATCTCTTTTTCTTTATTTGCCCATGTCATTTTATATAACAATCATCATCAGGTGTTTCAAAGGCTATTCCATCTGGAGTACAAAATATAGTGCAATTCATCTTGCACAATAAATCCCTACCTAACAAGTTCACAGGACTAGTGTCACACACTACGAATCTGTGCATTTCAGAAAATTTCCCTATACTGACTTTCACTGGTTCTATAAGGTAAGTTTTAATCTGTCTGTTGGAGACCCCAACTACTTGGATCGTTTCATCCGAGAGAGGAAGATTCTTAACATCAACTGATCTAACAGTTGATCGAGTAGCACCAGTATCAACTAGGAAAGTAATATTTTCATTATTAACTTTCCCATCTACAAATGGGCCTGTCTGGTCTACTTCTAGAGTTGCGCCAAGTACACACTCTTCTTCCTCCCTTCGGCAACGTCAATAACCCTCTTCTGAATCGCTTTCATCGCGTTGCAGCCAATACTGCGAAGCAGCGCTAGCGCGTTGCGGCTTATTTACCTGTTCTTCGTTGTAGAATCCATTCTCCTTACTATACTTCTGGCAACTTTAGTTCTGTGGAAAAGGTGGTTTTGGCACCTGATTCTGTTGTGTTGCACCCTGCTGTTGTCGTTGCTGTTGACCACTCACCTCATTCTGCACCTGTGGATTCAAGGATGAATTTTCATCATTAGTACTTGGTGGATTCTTACACTCGGATTTCCAATGCCCTATCCTACCGCAATTATGACACGGAAATTTCTTTTTAGCTTCCTCAATATTCCCTTTATTTTTCCCAGGATTAAATCTTTGTTTTGACCCAGCTTGTTCCACTAATTGTGCTTCCTGTCTCTCTGCTACTTTTACGTGTGCCCACATTGCCTTCTCTTTTAGTTTTTGCTGTTTTGCTTCAATTTCATCACTGAAATATTTAGCATATCTCAATACTTCGTCTATTTTCTTGTTTTGCCAATCTACCGTATGCTGTTTTATCATTTCACTAATCTCTGGACGAAGACCATATACAAACCTGTATACAAAATGACTCAAATCCTTGTCACTCAAATTCTCATCTCCACCGAATTGTTTAAAGGCTAAAATTAACCTCTCATAATAGGCACGTACTGATTCTTTGCTTTCTTGATGTGTTCTGTCAATTTTCACCCAATCTGTCTCTTTAGGGGGCACTTGGTTCTTCAAGAATGCCATAACCTGCTCATATTTCTTCATTACTTCAGAGTCTGGAGCCCCTTTCTTAGGATCCCTTGGGTATTCCTGTGTTGGCCAATCTATTACTATTTTACATTCTGTCCATAGATCTGCTGGTACGATTATGTCAAACAAGCTATTCAAATCAATCCAAAATACTTTGGATAATTTCACAAATCTGTCCATCTGTCTATACCACTCGATGGGCTTTTCACGCAGTCGAGGGAAGTCATTCGTAAATGACAAAATATCCTGTCTAGGCCATGGGACATGCACATATCCTCCTCCTGGAATCTCTCTCATAGGGTATTCTGTCACAACCTTCTCTTTTTCTCTCATAGGATAGGCTGAAAACGTTTTGTCTGAAACTTCATCTCGCTTACGATACCATCTGCTTTTTCATTTGTCCACATCTCCTCATTTTCTCAACAAAATAATTATATCCTTAATCTGACCTATTCGTCCTGTGGTATTCATGTTTTCAATGTCTTTTTCAGGGAAATCTACTCGATAGGGTTTCTGTAAGGCTTTTACCTTTTCAATATCAATACCCATTTCATTTGCCACTTCTTCTAATCTTTCATGAAGATTTTTCGCTCTCCATGTTACACTTTTGCCCAGAAATAACAATTCCTCATCTTGGTAAGTTTTTAACTTCTCTGTCGGGATAGTACCTACTATTAATTCTTCCAATACCATTCGTAATTTTGCTACATCTATTTACTGAGATTCTTTGTCTTTCTTTTGCAAGCTTCTCAACCATTCACTCAACTCCTCGGTAGATGGTCCTACTGGCTTCTCTACATTACCATGTCCAAAATCTTTTTGTGTTTCTGACATGGTCTCTATCATTGTCATACGTTTCTCTGCACAGTTCTGACCTACAAACGCGTTGTTTGAAAAATTTGGTTCAATCATACTCATAGTCTGTCTCCATGGATTCTCACTCTGACTCACTCTTGGTTGTTCAACCGGTTTATTACTTTTATAAGGGACTGTCAAACAATGTTCTCTGTCTTTTTGCTTGTCAAAAATAGGCATTACTGGACCTATCGTTACTGGTACAGTTACCGCTTCCAGATTCTTAGTCAATTCTCTTATTTTCCCTGTTAATTCTAGGGTTGTTTTTGCTAATTCTGCTGAATTTTCATCATCCAATTTTCCTCCAGACTTCTTTTCTACCTCTCTAATAGTATTGTTTCTTTCCAAATCTTGGAACTCTGGTTCCGATTTTATAATTCGTACTGTTTCTTTCATTGGGGCACTTGGAGTTAATATTTCTGGTTCTGGTCGGTATGGTGGTGGATTCTTATAGAACATATCATCAAGAACATCATCCTCGGACTCATTCCCTCCATACCCTTTTGTCTCCACATTATGCCTCTTTTCTACACACTTTCGTCCTTCATTCTCTCCTGCACTTCTTACGGGAAACAAGCCCTCAGTCATACTTGCATTCCGCCACCTTCTCATTCGATCATCATGCGTCTCATGTCCGTACGATCTGCCAAACAAGTACCTATATCCTCTACCATTTCTCTGTCTTTCTCGGTCATGCATTTCGTCTTCCCATTCCGTCAAAGCCTCAAATTGAGTCGGTCTAGGTCTCGGTTCTAAATTCATCATTTTCTCTCTCAAATTTCTCAAAACAGCCAAATTAAATGAACCATGTTCTGGAAAAGCTAACACTCCGTCCTCCTTCGTATACTTAACCCAGTTGTCCAACCAAATACAGGTGTGATATCCATATTTCGCAATCATTAAGGATGCAGGGGTTTTCGGTGGAGGAAGTAACTGTCCTTCCCTAGTTTTGATCGGTTTGTCCTTCTTAAAACACTTCTTAATTTTACCAAACCATGACTTTTTCTCCTTCTCTGGTGTATCGTAATACATTTTCCTTTCTTTTTGTGTCTCACTAGTTTCTCCCTACAACTGTACCGCTATTCTGTCCAATCGCAGCGCGACTCACACTAACGCACCAATCCGGAACGTCTACGTCACTGTCACAATTCTCATATCCCAGCGCGACTCACACTAACGCACCAATAGGGAACGTTTTACGTCACCCTGTATTTCTCCACTCCTAGCGCGGCGCACACTATCGCACCAATCCGGAGCGTTTTGCAGTTCTGACCGACTGTCCAATCCCAGCGCGGTCGTTCTGACGTCAGCAGCCGCTGCGGCAGCTCCTGCTCCTGTCTACCCCTCCTTTACAAATCTGCTCAGTAAGTTTTTGTTTCAATTTCTACAAATCTGTTAGTAAGAACATAAAAACGTCTCCATTGTCCGCTTCGCTAACCAAAGAATAGCAATAGACCTTTCTCACGAGAATTCCGTCTTTCCCGAGAGCAGCACTTACCTCTGCCCTACTACAGAATCGTTACTTCCGTTGATAAAGTAGCACATCCCTCTACTTCACCCTTCTAACAAGCATTAGCTAACTGTTTCTCTAGTATTTAAGACACATAGTTGGAGACCCAATGCTCCTGAGAAATAAACCCAGATTTTCGCAATTAACCCAAATGCTATTTCGCACTAGAAAATGTAGTACATTCACACAGAATCCGGTCTTTCCCGAGAACAGCGAACAGTCTGTCCTAATACAGAATTATGACATACGTTAACAAAGCAGCGCTTCCCTCTCCTTTGTCCTTCTAGCAATCTCAGAGAATACCTATTACCTTTCCAGTGATAAGCGTTATCGGAATGCCATTTGGATCCCTGGTACCTAAGACCAGAATTTCACAGATAACATTCGCTATCATACACACTTCTCTCACACAGAAAAATGTCTCTAATGGCAACACATGGCGATGTCACCGAATCGAACCCAGACAATGCGTCGTGCAACTTCAATCGTCACACGTTTCTCCTGTGTACCTACAGGATAACAACAATTCCGTCTTTCCCGAGAACAGCGCTTACCTCTGCTCTACTACGGAACCGTTACAAACTTCCGACTTCCTACATCCCAGAAGCCGTGCAAACAACATAAAACTCGACACGACTCAACATAGAGTGTTAGTACATAAACCAATATCAATAACCAATAATCAACAAGCTATTTACAAGCAATATTCACCAAACCAAAACAATAAAAACCATCGTCTTGCTACCAGAAAACTGATGCAGCGCTGAACGTCAAATTCCCCCTTCGGCACAAACCAACTACCTCATTCCAATTCACTCACATTCATTCATTGGTGGGGCCCATAACACCAATATACTTACACTCATTGACTGCTGGAGGGGGTAGTACAAAATTTTGTATACCCCCCCCATTCTGCATGTTTATATTAATCCGAATAATCAATTAATTGTAATATTATTAATTTGTTTGAAGTGATAACTCACCAACTATATTGACAAGAGAATTACACGTGGGAATTGCACTTTGTATGGCTATATTAATTGTGAATTAACTTGTGTACGCATATTAATAGTAGAAAATTAGAATATTATATGTTATATGTTGCTTTAAGTGATGTATTTGTGATTTGTGCTTTATTCAGTGAGTATAAACCGCTCTGAGTGTTGCTTCTGCTAGATAAATACACACACATATGGGTATTAGCAAGGGGATAACATTTTATTAGCCATTTCTATGTTTTAATTACATTTTTGTGTTTCTTTTGCTTAAGTTGACCATTTCGGCCTAAACAAGATGGCTGAACGAGACGTTAAACGTGACTGCCCTGACAACACAAGGTTCTGGGTGAAGTGCGCATGCGTCAGCGCCAGCAACAGTGGCCTGGACCTGACCCCGGGAGAACATGTACCCTCCAAGGTCGTCCCGGGAACCCATCCAAAAGAAAGGACAATGCTTGATTTAAAAGCCGGAATATGCAAGTTGGATGACTTCATTATCCGACACCATGAGAACTGTACCCCGCAAGTCAAGTTGACCAATAAGAACTCTCTAAACCCCGATCTTGATACTTTTTGACATTATTTTCATTATAAAAGTAGGTAGGTAATTGAACTGAAAGAGCCCGCTCTTCTTTGACGATCTCGATTTCCTGACGTTATGCTGACGGAGAGGACGGTGACACTGCTGGACAGCTGTTATCCTGAATCTATGAGAGACTGAATTGCGGCCTAACTTTGCCGTATAAATTCTCTTTGACTGACTGACTTAGAGGACGACTTTAGCCAGAATAGGTAAATATGATGCTCTGAAATGCTGATGATGATTTTTAACTTTTCTTTCTATATTACTTAGATAAAGAATAATTGATTAATTGACAAATGTGTTGTGTCGATTATTTGAAGAAAAAGATTAAAGAAAAGTAATAGAGCAAAGGTAGACGAGTTAATCATCAATTACCAATTCAACTAAATGATCAATCTCCGTATGAGAGGGATATCTTAGGTTTAATGTCAATGTGTTTAGGGTAAAGTAAAGGTATTCCTCTCATGTCAGCGTTGTGAAACGTATTTTCCCTCAGAAAACAGGTCAACCGATTGTAAGTATATTGGTGTTATGGGCCCCACCAATGAATGAATGAATGTGAGTGAATTGGAATGAGGTAGTTGGTTTGTGCCGAAGGGGGAATTTGACTGCATCACCGTGACCTGGTTTCCCTGAAGCCAGGGTGTGGCATAGGTTCTATTGCGTGATCAGGTAAGTAAGTGTAGGCGGTGCTGAGGAACAAGCAGCAGTGTGACTGCCCTCTGTGACCTTGCCCTGAGACATAGGGAACAGTGAGGACCAGCGGGAAAATGACTGCTGGGTGCTGGCCTGCCCCGCCTGTCCCCTGTACTTGGAGGTAGCAGAGCGATGGGCTTATCTCCCCAGCGGTTGAGGCCAGGGACGGAGCCCCCTACCACTTGTGCCCCCTGGGGATCATTGAATTGGAGGCACCACACACAGACAGGTACAGTCTCCCAGAAACAGTGCTGTGGATTGACTGTGTGGACACCCATACTGGCAATTTGTTGTTTTGACTCGCTGCTGCCGTCGAGGAGCGTTGGGTACTCAGGGTACTCGGGGGTACACGCGGGTGGATGGCGTCCACCCACTTTTTTCACAGGGTGGACGCCGTCCACCCTGCCAAGAAGTTGGGCTCCACTGAAAAAGAAGCTGAATTCGTCCCGGTGTAATTTCCAAACAACGGGACACTTTCAGCAGCGCCTGCACGTTATTTGCTTTCGATCTGCAACAACGTGCAGGCGAGGAAGAGATGGGGCTGTCTTTTTTCTGACTCCTGCTGGCCCCATAACAAAGGCCAAATTTGAGGGGTCATCAGGCCTCCTTTTGTCTGAGCCTCCTGGCTGGCAGCAGTCAGGAGCCTCACACCTAGAAGCAAATGCAGCAGAGGGGGAAACAAAGGCTCACACCTTGGTAGCACGTCACACATACTTAGGAGAGGCAGCTTTCACTTTGTTCAGGCTCTGTTTAGGAGATATGCATGCACTGTAAGAAGTCAGATGTGTTGATCTTTCCCAGTATTTGCTCAAAATAAATAGTATTTATATAGCGCATACTTCCCCTGAGGAGGCGTTGTAATCATTTAAATATCACTATTTTTTCTTTTAAAGCACAATGTGTAGAGGAATCTTTACGCTGACAAAAGGCAACATTTGGTTTATGTGAAGCTTACAAAAGTGTGAATCACAAGATGCAATACTACACCGTCTTCCTCCTGTAACTTCCTGCTCCTTTACAGACCTCCATCTAGCAAGGCAACATTCCCAGACGCACTTCTAGACACAGTTTCAAACCTGATAACAATACACTCCAACTTATTCGTTCTGGGTGACCTCAACATTTGGTTTGACAAACCCAATATGACCCATTCAAAAACAATATTCACTGGCCTAGAGGCACTGAACCTGCATCAGATTGTCCACAAACCCACACACATCGCTGGACATATCCTAGATGTCATTTTTGCTAATACTGAACTAGTTACCTTTCAAACTATAACTCCAGTCACATGGTTAGACCACCACTTGCTTGCTTTCCAACATAAAACAACACTAAGGGACTCACCTAAAACTAGCTTACATCCATCCACCTATCAGCCATGGAACAAACTCAATTTGAAACACTTAGAAACACAACTAACATCAAGTACAAATCTGGAAACAATAACTTCGGTTCAAAATCAATATGAGTGGCTACAGGAAGCTTTTGACATCCTGATACCACTCAAAACCACACAACAGCACAAAAGAAAAAAAGCGCATTGGAGAAACTTAGAAATAAAAGACATAAAACAACAAATTAGAAAGCTGCAACATACCTGGCTCAAAACCATATGTCTCCAACCAGTCGATCGCGAGCTACTGGTAGCTCGTCGGCCCCCTTTGATTAGCTCGCAGCATTATTTTGAGGAAAAACGTAGTTCGATGTTTTTATTTTTACATTTCAACACCTTGCGTTTTTCTCTCCATTGTGAAGAACATTTAGTTTTGTTGCCAGGCCTCTTCGTTATTTATTTTAGCCCAGCAGCGCCATCTGTCCTACGCTGCACGGAACCATGCTCGGAGACACCGTTGTTCCGTGTTGGAACAAACTTGCTTCGGCTTGCTGTTTTTCTAGGGCCTCTGCGATTCAAGAAGAAGCCTTCCCTCGCAGTAGCCGAGCACCGGAGTCTTGACCTGAGGCAATGGCTGTGGGACGTGGGCTATGTCTGATAGCAACGCCCAGGACACAGCCTGACTCCTGGCAAAGTCCTGCCATCGAACTCCAGAGAGGAGGATGGGCCTTCCCTCGAGCGATTCCAAGGTACATTATTAGGACTGCAGTTGCTTTTTCAGCAAATGTTGTTTAAAAAGCTGGATTTCCCTTGAGCTTTATTTATGAGTGGAGCAGGCAGGGCGAGGCATGCTGATTTTCATATCGGTCTCTGTAATAGTCATGCCTTAATTAGTTATTACAGTTAGTGAATTTGCTAAGTAAAGATAATAAGCATTATTTATTTTGTTTTGTTTCATAGAATGTTAGCTGAAAGCCTAAAATAGAAAAGTGTAATGTCATTTTGTGTTATTCTAATAAGTTAGTGCTCTTGCTATGCAAAGATAATAAGCATTAATTTTTTCCTATGAATCACGGCAAAAAAAGAATGCTTATTTATCTTTTCATAGCAAGGGCACTAACTGTTATTAGAATAACACCGAAAAGCATTAGACTTTTCTATTTTAGGCTTTCAGCTACGATCCTATGAACAATATCAAAATAAAGAATGCCTATTATCTTTCCCTAACACGTGCACTAAGTTTAATAACACATAGCATTCCACTTCTCTATGTAATGCTTTCAGATCAAATGAGGGTCACAACATCGTTTTACTATTGTGTTGATGAACAGTCCCATATCGTTTGAGTGATAAGCATTTGCAATGTGAATGGGTATTAATGTCAGACCTGGAAGGCATTTTGTTTTGTTACCCATATGAAAAACAATTTAGAGAAGGCTAAATCAGGACAGGGAGTCACAATTATTATGCTCAAAGGTACTTAGAATACTTACAACAAACTAAGACATTTTCATGATTTTAAGACAATTTTAAAACTGCTTTAAGGCGGGAAAGACAATCATAGACGGTCTATTCCAGAATATAACCTCTGCTAGGCCCTTTATTCTCATTAAATTCTGTAATGTGTCACTTCAGATATGAAGCTTAGGATTGTTGGTAAACAGCTCAGTAAATTGATAAAATGTGGGCGACTTCTTCAGAATTGCTTCCTAAAGCTACTAGATTACACTGCATTAGAGAACATCATGCAATACCATGTTGAGATTGATTTTCCTATTTGTTTTTTATTTGAGCTGAATTTTAATTATTATTTTGGTGATCATTGATAATTGAAAGTTCCTGAAGCACGGTGACAACAAATCTGGCAAAAATCATAATTGTTTCTAACTAGGGAACTCTTAAGTATTTGGATCAAACATAGTATCTGGCTCCATGGAAATTAGGCTTAAAGTCAACGAAGCTGGGTGGGGCAGTTTGGGAAAAATGCACAAGTTGCTTTGCCTTTAGTAGCTCAAGATGATTTTTATTAGACACCTGCTCAAAACAAATGCCAAACAAGACAAACTTCACCTACAAAAAATTTACAGATTATGCAAGTCAGCTATCAAAAAAGCTGAGAAAAGGTACTATTCAGACAGAATTCAAAATGCTAAATGTCCAAATAAAGAATTCTATAAAATACTCAATGAATTTCGCAAACCAAATTGCCTAGAAGGAACTCATCCTGTTACTCAAGATTTCACAGACAAACTGGCAAATCATTACACAGACAAAGCAGACACATTGGACTCATACTTAAAACAGAAACAAAGCAGTAGCACTAACCCCTGTACAAAACAACAATCCAAGAATACTCTAACCCAGCCTCTCCGTTCCTTCCAACACATCTCACACAATGAATTTATGGAACTGGTCAAAGCAAGCAGGCTTGCCGGCAGCCCTTCTAACCGCTGCCCACCACAAACTTTCAAGACAATTCTTTTAACAACCTCTGCTGCCACTTCTGTAAGAAGAACCATCAACGATTCCTTAACTAGCAGAATATTTTCAGAAGAACACAAAAAAATCACAGATACGCCCTTTACTGAAGAAAACCCACTTGGACCCGCTGAACCCTGACAGCTACAGACCCATTACAACTGGACCTTTCCTGGGCAAACTGATAGAAAGAGCAGCGTTCGCCCAGATGTCACAATTCATTGAAGAGAATGACATACTCTCAGCCTTCCAAACAGGATTCCGTTCGGAAAGAGGCACTGAATCTGCCCTCCTTGCTATCTGGGATGACCTGAAGAATACAGTTGACCGCAGTGGGGTTGCTGCGCTACTCCTCTTGGACCTGTCGGCTGCCTTTGACACGGTTGACCATGACACTCTATGAAGCCGGCATAGAGGGAACTGCTCTATACTGGATCGCGTCCTCCCTTTGAAACAGAACTAATGTCATCCATACCCCACCTTTCTTGTCCAAACCATACTCCACAAAAGCAGGGGTCCCTCAAGGTTCTATCATCTCGCCCATGCTTTTCAACATCTACATGAAGTCATTACCGGTACTGATCAATCAATTTCACCTCATGTGCTATAACTATGCAGATGACACGCAATACTCCTTCAACTGGAATGCCCCAAAGACATTGAAAAATGCCCAATTTTCAGTTGTCTCAGAGCCGTGGATCAGTGGATGACTTGGGGCCATCTCAAATTGAATGCTTCAAAAACAGAAATACTCATGTGTGGTGATTGGAAACATTCCGACCCGCTTGCCGCCTGGCCTGATGAACTGGGATCACCACCTAAATTATCGAAGGAAGTAAGAAACCTCGGAATAACCATGGACTCCAAGCTGTCGATGAATGCCCAAGTGGACAAACTAGCAAAATCAAGCTTTGTCACTATAAAAATGCTGCGACTAATTTTCCCTCATTTGGGATTTCCACACAAGGTCCAAGCTACCATCTCCCTTGTTCTGTCCAAACTCAATACCACGGATCACCTTTAAAAACCATGAAAAGCCTACAATGGATTCAGAACTTTGCTGCCAAACTACTCTTGCATATCAAACCGCGAGACCACATCTCACCTGCCTTGAAAGCCCTGCATTGGTTACCGGCTGCCAGAAGAGCCACGTTCAAGCTACTTTGTATCACCCACTAAGCAATACATGGGATGGGACCGCTCTTCATCAGGAATAAAATCACCAAACACATTCAACAAAGGAACCTATGCTCTAAAGGGGCATCACGCCTCAAAATCCCAAGATACAAGAAAAAAAGCATGGGCGGCACATCCTTCTCTGTTCAAGCAGCCAAACTATTGAACTCTTTACCCCCGAACATAAGATCCACCGACAACCACCTTATCTTTAGAAAACTACTCAAGAATTGGCTCTTTCCCACATGAGCACCATACACAAACAGAAATTTACAGCATATTCCTCTATATATAAGCATTTATTTTCACTATAGATATGCACCTATCTTTGTGTATTGCTTTGTATAAACATGTAGAATAATTATGTTGTTGTAAATAAATAAATACAAATCATCTTTGGTCTACATGTACTTACTTCCATTGTGCATCTATGTACCTTCCATGTACTTGGATCTGTGTGTCTGTTACCTTTCTCCTGAAAAAGCATATCCAATGCACTACCCTATTTCTTATCCTGTACCTCTATCAGTATCTTTAATCTATATATACTTACCTTTATGCATCTATATACTTTCAATGTACTTATGGATCTTTATATTTATCACTTTCTTCTAATTTTAATGTACTTATGGATCTATATATTTATCACTTTCTTCTAATTTAGCATTTAAAATGCACTACCCTATTTCTAAGCCTATACTTCTCTCAATATATCCACTGGCCCAACCTTCTGACTCAACTCAAACTTTTTTCTACTACTCTTTCCAATGCACTACCCTATCTCTCACCCTATACATCTATCAACATATCCTCTACATCCACACTCTCATTTATCCCAAACCACGTACCACTACTATGATCCCAACATAATCCTTTCTAGACTCTCTCCTACTCTACCGTCCTTGCATCATCTGACACCTCTTTTTACTATACCAATCCCCCAAAACAAACCTTTATAAACTCTCCCCTCTGACTCTTCCCCTCAAAAACCCATTTTTACTCATCCAAAAGCCTCCTCCTACTGCTATGACCTCAAAATAAATTTAAGAAAAATCTCACTCTTCTGTCCCTCCACTATCCTTCTCAATCAAAATAACAGACTAACACATTCACTTCTCAATTTCCATATTCCACTATACTAATTCACCACTAATCCTTTATGGGTTCCAAAGTAGCATGCTACTTGCCAATGAAGCGTTTCAACGCCCCATCAGGGTTACCAGCGCTATATAAATGCAAACCTTTTCCCTTTTCTACCCTTCCCCAACCCTTCTCTATCCAAATAACTGAATAACATATCCACTACTCAAATTACTTTCATGTATTGCCATACTAATTCAACAGTAATCCTTACGGGTTCCAGAGTAGCGTGCTACTCGCCAATAAAGCGCTTCAAAACCCCATCAAGGGGTAGCAAGCGCTATATAAATACAAACCTCTTTCCCTCTTCTATCCCGCAACCTACCCTTCTCTATCCAAATAACTGAATACCATATCCACCACTCAAATTACTTCATACTTCACTATACTAATTTTCAACACTAATCGTTTATGGGTTCTGGGATAGCATCCTACTCGCCAGAAAAGCGCTTCAACACCCATCAGGGGTAACAGGTGCTACATGAATGCAAACCTTTCTTCCCTTTTATCCCTCTGCTACCCTTCTCACTCTAAACAACTGACTAATACCCACCACTCGAATTACTTTCATATTTCACCATACTAATTCAGCACTAATCCTTTACGGGTTTCCGGAATAGCGTGCTTCAACGCCTCATCAGGGGTAACAAGCGCTATATAAATACAAACCTTTTTTTTCTTCCCCTCTTCTATCCTTCTGCTATCCTTCCGAATCCAAATAACTGACTAACCTATTCACCACTTAAAATTTACTTGCATGTTTCACTATACTAATTCAGCCCTAATCATCTATGGGTCCCGGAGTAGCGTGCTACTCACCGAAAAAGCGCTTAAACACCTCATCAGGGGTAGTAAGCGCTATATAAATGCAATTGCAATACAATACAATACAATCTTCTGCCTAAATCAATCTGCTCAAATGTACTCATGGTAGACCTGCTAAACATATATGTGAGAGCTTAAGATCTGATGTCACTTCTTGTGATGCCACTTCCTGTGATGTCACGCACTGTGAAGTCACGTGCCACAATGTCACGCGCCGTGATGCCTCTTGCATACTGATTAATTAGGTTATTCCCCCCACTTCTTTTTTTAGTAAACTGGTGCTCGGTGGGTACTCGATATCTTAGGAGTGCTGTGGCCTAAGGAGGTAGGGACAGTTTCCAGCGTTGCGCACATAAAAGTTCCTGCTGTCTCACGCGGCGTGGGACACCCATACAGGCAAGTTGTTGCTTTGCCTGCCTCTCTGCTGCCTCCTGCGGAGCATGCACAGGCAGTGCCCGCACCCGGCAGAGACCGTAGGAGACTGGGCTGCCCCCCCGTCTCTGACCCTTGGGGCCAGGTTTTACTTTGTGGCGCCTACCTCATCACCCACCAGGAGCCTTCCCAAGTGCATCAGACTCGGCAGCTGAATGATACCGGACCTGGCCAGCGTCCCTCGTGCAGGTGGTCGAACACCTACTTTCACCCTCATGACTGACCCGTGAACTGCAACCTGCCTCCTCTTTAAAACATTTGGAACCTAGGTTTTGGGCTTGTTTGTAGCAGCATGTGCCTTTGTCTGTTGTGAAGAACAGTGTTAGCAGTGGCTTCTATGCTCGTGTTTCCCACTGACTATCTTCCTTGTCTGCACGCATCTTCGACCTTTAAGTGGTGTTATTGCCCTGCACTGCTGCCTTAGAACATTTTCTCTTGAAAAACTTGTCATGTCTGTAGGATATACTTGGGTTTATACCTCTTAGGAAATCTTTTGGTTCGTCACAATGGAAAAATGCAGGCCCATTACCAAGGAACCGCTGAACACTGTGTCAACCATGGACGTCTTCTTGCAGTGTGCTGTTGGTGTCCTGGACAAGGAAATCGAGTTGGCAACCAGTTGTGTCCCTCGATCCGCTGTGCTTCATCCATCCCAAAATGCTTTCATGTCCTGTTACCCCCGAACAAGTTCCTACCCCTGACCTTGTGATCATGGACCAGAATAAGGGCGGGTCATATGTCCACACTACGAACTCCACTATTTGGAGGGGGGGGGGTGCCAATCGGCCAGTAGCTCCCATTGTGGGCCTTGGAAAGGAGTCGGGTGTTAGAGAAAAGAGGTAGCGCCCCTCGATTGGGAACCTTGCCAAGTGTAGGAAGAGTACTGGCCTCCACCCCAGCCCTCCTGATCCTACAGCTGCCCCCTGTCCGGACCTCGTGACCTTGTTTGACCCCTTCACAGCATTGTTGTTAGCTGTGCTGGACTGAAAATTAGATCCTATTCTTCATCGCCTATCAGCTATTGAAAGGGACTTAAATAAATTGACATCGCCCTCACAAGATGACCCGTCAGCATTACCCGTTGCCTCTCAGGGCCCAGACGCGCCACTTGCTAGTGCAATGTATAGCGTGCAGGATCTTGGCACAAAGTGTGGTGCACCCCAGTCCTTTTCTACCCCTACTCCTTTTCTACGCCTACACCTGAGGGTGTAACCCAGCTCTCCTACCCAGAGATGTAACCGGTTTGCCCGTTAGTATGGGAACAGTCAATAATCACAAACATGAAGCCATCATCGGCACTAAGGTCCAAAGATGGTGCTTCTTCTCAGGCCAGGCTGAACCGGATATCAGGCCCTGTAGCAAGTAAGTCCCCTATCCCAGGAATGGTTGCAAGCAGGTCCCCCATGATGTTGGGTGGAGCGAGAGACGACACCCGTACGGGGGCATCCAGTAACCTCACCCAGAGCCCATGCACTTTACATCTGCCACCTTATTCAACCCCCCTTTGTAGTGATTTTAGGAAATGTACCTTGACTTACCCCGGGCTCAAAGGAAAACTATGTCCAATTAAAGAACAAAGTTGTGCATTGGTTGAACTCTAGGTAGAAAGCCACATTATAATGTTACACAGGACACCTTGGGTGGGCAGAGGGAAGAAGTGGCACAAGGATTGTGTCACCAACAACTTTAACAGCCCCCAAGTGGATAGAGTTTTAAATATGGCTTCTTATTTTAATCCTGCAGGTTTTAACTCGGCTATCATGGCTCCCCCCTTGGTTTCTTTTACAGGCCACAGATTCGCCCATTTTTTTCCATCTAGAGGTATTCAGGTGCAACCTCTAGATTTGGGTCAGGGGAGTCAGCAGGAGGGATTCCCAGGACTAATCACATCCAACAGGTTTGCCCCTCTGAGTTCACTAGAGTGCTGTGATTGACTGAGCGTAGCTCCTTTCGAGCCTAATGTTCTTTCAACACAGCTCCCTCCCGGGCTCTTGGGATCGGTCCAACTAGATCAGAAGGGGTACAATTTTATCTCCTGGAATATTGCTGTCCTGGCAAGCAAGTTTAATGATCCAGAATGAGTACTTTAAAAAACAAAGGTTTGGCGTGATCTGCTTTCAGGAGATGTGGGCTACAGAAAATTGTTTTTGCCGAGAAGGATATAAAACCTTTGTGCCAGTCACCCCTTCTACCGCAGGAAGAGCTAAGGAGGGCTTGATAGTTTTGTTTTTTTAACAGTCCAAGGCAGCTCCGTCATGTTGTCACCAGACTGCTATACCCTACCGGCCAAATTGTTTTCGAGAGAAGCAAATAAGTTAATGCTTTAATTTTTTTATAATGCAGTAGCCTGACTGCCTGCCTGCCTGCCTGCCTGAAGTATGTAACATTTCACGGTTGGGTTCTTTTTTGAGAAGCAGGATTCAGGACAAGCAGAATTACCCCAATGTCCTCATACCAGGAGATTCTAAGGCCCATCGGTGTGGGGACCATAGACTGGAGGGGATTAAAAACGAGGGATGTGCACGCCATTTTGGTCTGCACATGGAACATACCTACCAGGGCTGCCTATTTAATGCTATTATGAACAAGTCTGACTTAACCTCGGCTATGAATAAATTGCCACCGGATGAAAAGAATTTCCCTCCCACATTCACCAGGAGTAAGTGCGAGTCCTTTATCGACTTCATCTTTCAGAGACTTTACCATTCAGGAGAGTGTGTATAGTGACCACAGCTCAGTATGTGTTTTGACTGGCTGGCCCTGGGTTGTTCAACGGATCAAGTCGGAGTTAAGGGGTCCTTGATAGTTGTGGAAGGGAGGAGGAGACTAAAATGGGCTCAGATCATTCCTGATAAGTTTTATGCGTTCCTGTTTACTCAGTGCCACAAGGAGTTTGCCACTTTCTTAGACAGTGGAGCGAAACCACTAGCTATTCTGGAGGCTTTTCGTAGTATGTCAGGAGTCATAGCTAACCTATTACAGACCCGGGTAAGAGTTTATCTCATATAGGCCCAAGATAGTTTGACTCTGAGTGTTCATGTGCCTCTAGGAGACTGAAGGAAGCTCTAAGTATCAGACCCAGGGACCCCGTGGCGGTCAAGGAATAACGTAGACAATACAAAGCCACCCTGGCAAAGTGCCAGTGGGCTGTGAAAGAGGAGGCCTGGTTAGACTTGATAGAGTCCAGCCCCCTAAAGAATAGCTCCAAGTTTTCGAGCATTATTAATGGCCCGTTCCTGGCAGAAGACAGTGCAAGCCCATTGGACGCCCACATCACAGATGATGAGTGGGTGTGCCACTTTGAGGGTATGTTTCAGATGGACCTTAGTCCTAGGGAAGCCCATGATATTGTTGAGGGTCAATCTGAGATCATGTTTACTGCACAGGAAGTAAGAGCAGATATATCTTGGATGACTAAACCAAGGCCCCAGGACCTGATGGGATTCCTCTAGATCTTTACATCTCAAAATTGGATACTTTGAATCATGCCCTCACTTCCATTTATCAACGCCGCAGTCATGACAGGCGGCCCGGATTCCTGGGCACTGTCCACTATTGCCGCTGTTTTCAAAAAGGGTGATCGGGACAGTGCTCATTGTTATAGGTTCATCTCCCATTTACATTCAGTGGTTAAGGTGATGGGATATTAGACAGGCTTTCGACCTGGGTAAATGATAACAAGATTCTTGTCGACATCCAATATGGTTTTTGTCCTGGTTTTTCTACGATGGACCAGAATTTAAATCTTTTTATGATTGTAAATAAGTACACCGTTGCTTGTTCTGGCACTATCTACCTAGCCTTCATGGACTTATTGTCGGTGTTTCACCCACTAACAGATCTAAGCTCTGGCAGAGGATGCTTTCCATTGGTATCGATAAAGACATTGTCTTGTTTTTAAGGCATCTTAACAGAGACACGAAAGCAGTAGTTCAATATTCTAAAGATCTTAAAGTCACTTGCGAGTTCCCTATCCAGAGAGATGTCCGTCAAGGGTGCATCCTGGCCCCTTTTCTTTTTAACTTGTACATTAAGAACCTGGAGCAGGCCCTCTTTAAATCAAAACCTGATTGTTACCAGGTGGGAAGGCAAAGCTTACCCGTCCTATTGTGTGCAGATGACGCCGTCCTTATGGCAAGGACAGTGAGGAGTTTACAATCTTTGCTGGACTCCTTTGTTCGTTTTATGGAGGACTTGGACTTACTCGTCAACAAAAGCAAATCTTACATAATGCAGGTGGGCCTCCGCCCAGTTAAGCCCTACACATTTTTGGGAGAGGTTGTGACAATCCCTAGGACTGACCTTTTCTCCTACCTGGGAGTAGTTTTAATTGCTGCTTTGAACTGGGGGCACTGATTAGTCCTAAGAAAGGGGACTTTGTAAGGGCAATTACGGCTGTTTTTAATTTTGCCTCTAAACTGGGCAGTAAACCCATTGGGGCTCTTCTGCAAATTCATAAGGCTAAATGTATTTCCAAGGTTATTTATTGTAGTGAGATCTGGGGCTACATTAAGCATGATGCATTGCAAGTTGTCCAAAACACTTTTTTGAGACAGTTACTCTGCATACCACAGGGTACATCATCCTTTTTAGGCCACAAAGAATTGGGTATGGCCTTCCTCTCAGACACGTTGGCTTTTCGTCCCTTATTGTTGTGGTTGAAAATCTGGCTCAAGAAGGGAACTGCCCTAAGTAAGGATATCTTAAGGGACTGTCTTTCTCTTGATTATTCCGACCGCATTTGCTGGCTAAAGTATATCAGAGAAATTCTAACCAGCTTGGGAAGGTTAGATCTATTTGAGAACCTCGAGAAAGTTTGCAGTAGGGACCTGCACTGGGTGAAAGAGAACTTTTTTAGAAACGCATTTGGGATAGAGAAGAAGTAGAGCTGAGGAAGCCAAGTGCCTGAGCACCTTCCTTATTGAAAACGGTGCCTTAAATGGAACCCTATCTTTTATGGTCTAAAAGCACCCACAACTGTTTTCTATTGACCAGATTTTGTTTGGACCTCTTTCACTACCTTTTGGCCCACCCTCTTGGGGTGCACAAAGGGCAGTACCTCCCACCTTGTGGCTGCGACGGGAAGTCTCCACATCATATGATGCATGTTTTAATGCTCTGTAGTTTTTATGAGGTACCAAGAAAGTCTTTTATTATTCCTATTCTTAAAAAAGCAAGTTTTAGGCAGGTTATACCCACTTTTATCTTTTTACAATTACTTTCAAACAATACTGTATTATACGTGCTTAGCTTTTTAAGGGCCACAATTAGGCTCAGTTCCAGCTGTGACTAGCTATCCATGGACAAATTGTGGGCACAGTGTTGTTTTGAGATCTTTCTTGATAAAGCCTCTGTTGTTCATTTTTTTTTAAAATTATTTTTATTGCAGGAATTAGTAAATCTTTACATAATCGGCCAGCATTACATCTCAAGCCGGAGCGTTGAAACCCAACCCTCCGAACCCCTCCGGAAGTTGCTTACACAGCCGTTCAGCCCACAACCCTGGGGTCGCGGCGAAAGTCCGTGGGGGCTCAGGAGGTTGTCGAGGTCGGCCCGGAGGATTCGTTGTCCTTCATCTGCTTTTCTAAACAACCCTATAACTCCAAAAACACCCCCCCACCCTTAAAACCCCCCAAACCTAGAAAAACCCTCCCCCCCCCCGCCATCAGCGCGCGGCATCAACCGCAACCGGATCTTCTTGGGGACCCATGGGGGAAGCAATAAAGCTAAGAAGTGCAACCGTCTACCGGGACTCAGGGCGCGCCGCTACCTCATGTTCGGCATCGCCGGGGGTGCAATACTCCCTAAGGGCCTGCACGAGCATCTCCCACTCCAGCGCTGTCTCCTCGGCCTTCTCGTTACGCTGCCTCCAAGCTAGCTGGTATCTAAGCGTACTCTCCCCCGCCGCCCACTTCAAAAATTCGCTGTGCCACCGGCTCCCTGTCGGGCCGGTCCGTGCCTTCCAATTCCTGGTCACCTCCCGCTTAGCAAGGAGCAGCCCCAAATCGATGAATTTACTAGATATTTTATTCTTGGGGGTATGAGGGAACCAATGCAGGAGACCCACCGCCGCATCCAACGAAAGAGATCTCCCCGTCGTTTCCTCCAGGGTCTTCCCCACTTCCTCCCAATAGGCCGACAATCCCAGGCAGGCCCACAGCATGTGGAGAAGGTCCGCCTCCTGGGCCGGGCACCTGGGGCACTCCGCTGAGGCCGCCGCAAAATATCGCCTGATTTTCACCGGGGTCAAATATGCTCTATGGAGCACATAATAGTGGACTAATTGAAAGCGGGCGTGGCGTGTGCCCTTCCAGGCACGCCGCACCAGCTGAGCCCAGGTCGTCTCCGGGATCTCCTTGCCAATGTCCTCCTCCCATCGGTTTCTCAGGGTGGTGAGGGGAGCCAGCCCCTCTTGGAGCAGTCTACCGTAAAGGCATGTGACCGCCCTTACCGTGCCCGCGGACATCATCACGTATTGGCACACTGGGGATAAAAGGGGTTCTGCCTGCCCGGACCTCCAGTGCGCCTGGATCGCTCGAACAAGGGCCGAGTGCAACAAAAAGTCGCCGCGGGGAATCCCGAAGCGAGCAATGAGCTCCTGGAATGGCAAGAGCGTCCCGTCCTCGTAGAGATCACCGATAAGCTGCAGGCCGGCGTCCTCCCAGGTCGCCAGCCGCGACCAATCACCCCCATGGGGCAAAGCCGTTAGCATCCCCAGCGGTATTTCGGGTGCATACGGTGTTCGCTGGTGGGCCCGGGCGTGAGCCCGGTTCCAGCACAGGCGAACAGTCCGCTCCTCCATGGACAAGTCCTGCAAGGCCAATCGTTGCCTCATCACTATGAAGGAGAGAACATGCCTGGCCATACCCGTTCCCCTCCTGTCCTCGGGGCCCCGGAACTCCCGAGCGATCTCCTGGGTGAAGGTCTGGAGCTGCGCCGCTAAGTAATATTTTTCGAAGTCCGGCGCCGCAAGCCCACCCTCCTCCTTCGGCCTCATCAGGGTCTTGAGGGCCACCCGCCGGCGGCCCGAGCCCCCAAGGAATCCGACTATCATGGACCGTAATAGTCGAAACGTGGTCGGTGGGATCCAGATCGGTAGTGTCCGGAAATAATATAACAGCCGGGGGAGCGCCACCATTTTAAGCAGAGCGATCCGCCCTGCCACCGAGAGCGGCAGCGTGGCCCAAAAGCCCATACTGCCTCGCAGTGCCCGGATGCCCCGGGCAATGTTCCCATCAAGGAGGCCAGAAGGTTTGTGGTAGACATACACCCCTAGATATTTGAAGCAGTCGGGTTCCCATCTAATCTCCCTACTCAAGGCAGGTGTAGGGGTGCCCCTGCGAATCGGGAAAAGACACGTCTTAGTCCAATTCACTCGAAGGCCCGAGACCTCCCCAAACTCCGTGAGCGCCGTCGCAGCTCCACGTAGGGCAGCAAGCGGGTCTTCTAGGAAGAGCAACAGGTCGTCTGCGTATAGTGAGACGTAGTGCGGGCCCGACAGGGTCCACAGGCCCGCGTAATGGGCTCCCGACCGGAGATGCAACGCAAGAGGCTCCACCGCCAGCGCAAAAAGCAGTGGGGAGAGCGAGCAGCCCTGCCTCGTGCCCCGTTCCACCGGGTATCGTGAGGAAATCAGCGGTCCCGCCCGAACCCTGGCTGACGCCGAGGCGTACAGCACCTTGGTCCAGCTGACGAAACCCTCCCCGAGGCCGAACCTCCGCAACACAGTGCAGAGGTAGTCCCATTCCAGGCTATCAAAGTCCTTCTCTAAGTCCACTGATAGGACAACCGGGCATGGGGCGTCCACAAGCGGTTCCCCAAGCAAGCGGCACAACCTGCGAATGTTCATGCTCGTGTTACGCCTGGGGATAAAGCCAGCCTGGTCTTCATGCACTAAGGAACTCATGTGCCCAAGCAGCCTCGTGGCCAAGATGCTGCTAAGTATTTTATAATCCACCGTCAGCATCGATAAGGGACGGTAGGAGCCCGGATCGGATGAGTCCCTGCCGGGCTTGAGGAGCGGGACCACCAATGCCTCACACATCGAGCCTGGAAGGCGCCCCAGCCTCCTCGCCTCTCTATATACCACCAACAACCTAGGGGCTAGGAGATAGGCATAAGCCGCATAGAACTCTACAGGAAGCCCGTCCAGGCCCGGGGTCTTATTTCTCGCCATCTTTTTAATGGCGCTACGGATCTCTCCCAGTTCTATGTCGGCCCCCAAAGTTTTAGCCACCTCCCGCTCCATTGCTGGAATCTCTAGGGGCCGCAAATAATTATCTAGCAGGGCAGGGTCTCGGACAGAGCGACTGCGGTACAAGCGCTCATAGTATTGCCGGTAGCAGCTCAAAATCGCAGGCTGAGTATACACCTGAGTTCCGTCCGCCCTACGCATGGACGTCGTCAGTGAAGTCTGCCGCGCAGGGTTGGCCAGCCACGCTAACAGCGCGCCCGATCTATCCCCCTCCGCGATGGACCGAACCGTATAGGCTTTATAGTCAAAACAGCGGAGCCGTTCGACCTCTGCTGCCACCGCCTCCCTCGCCTCCGCCGTGCGCGCCTGTAAGTCTGGGTGCCCTGGGCGGCGTAATTCCAGCTCGCGGAGTTTCCGATCCGCTGTCTCCAGGTCCGCGAGGATAACTCGCCGCACACCGACCTGTTTAGATACGCAGTACCCTCTCACCACCACCTTAAAAGCGTCCCACTCTAGCGCTCTCGTGCTCGCGGTGCCACCGTTGGACGCAAAGTACTCCGAGATCGTGTCACCCAGGTCCGCCTTGAAGACACTGTCCTCAAGGGTCTCGGGACGTAATTTCCAGGTGGGCACCGCCGGCACCCCAGGAAACCAGCGAAGGTCCAACAGGAGGGGGTTATGATCAGAAATGGTTCTGGTAAAATATTCAGACCGGACCGCCGCCGAAACCAATTCGGGCGAACCAAGAAAGCCGTCCAATCGAACGTGCAATTCATGGAGGCTCGAGAAGTAGGAGTAGTCTCTAGTTGTGGGGTGGTGCGCCCTCCAAATGTCCGTTAGGCCCCAGTGAGTCTGCCAGTCCCGACGGTCCCTAGCCAAACGACGAACCGGAGAATCAGGGAGGGGTGGGTGCGAGCGGTCATTGTCTACATCCACTACGGAATTGAAATCTCCACCCAGCAGGATGGGCCCGGAGAGGCAGTGGGCCAGCGAGCCCGATAACCTGGACAGGAAGGCAGTCTGGTCGACATTAGGAGCATATACACAGCAAACGTTTAGGTCTCTCCCTCCCAAAGTCCCCGAAATGGCCACATAGCGCCCCTCTGGATCTATCACTGAGTTCGTGACCTGGAAGGGGACCCCAGCTCTAACCCAGATCAGCGCCCCTCTGGCATACGCGGAGTACGAGGTGCAAAAGACCTGCCCCCTCCATCTACGCTGTAGCGCCGCCCCTTCCGCCTTGTTCAGATGGGTTTCCTGCAGCAGCGCCATTTGTATCCCCCTACGCACTAAATAAGCGTGGACCTTGTGACGCCTGGACATTGTATGAAGCCCCCGTACGTTCCAAGTAACACATTTCAGATTGGCAATCTCAGCCATTGTCCCATATCAGTCTCGCAAAGTCCCCCCAGCTGGGTCCCAACCATAAAAGGACATCGATCCTCATAGCACTGATGGCGGCCATTGTCCCCAAACAAAACTGAACAACCCAAACATTAATTATTTCCCCATCCACCCTCCCCAGAACAGGACCCAAATAGCACCATCTAGTTCCCATCCAAACCACACTCCCCAACAACCCACTACACCTTACTAATCCTGCAGTCGCCACCACAGGAAGGCCTTAAGGGCCAGGTGCGGGCCGGACGGAGGCAATGGGCCCTCGTCGCCCAGGCCACCAGGACTAAAGCAAGCCCACATCAGTGTCACGAAAAGACCCCCTGGGGGCCAGTCCAGGGCACCCCGCCCATCCTACCCCGGTAGATAACCACTCTTATCGTCCCCCGCCATCCCCCCACCCAAACTGAAGAAGCACACCCAGTTACCCCTGTCCATCCAGTATGTCCTCCACCGATTGTGGTGTGATCTCCGGCGTATGGCCACTGTCCGGTACAGATCCCTCGGAGTCCGTTGAGCCCCCCTCGTCATCCGGGATCCCCTCCTCCGCCGTGGCATCGTCCCGTGACCCAGACAGCGCCGTCAGCACCTCCAGCACTCCCCTCCGCTCCGTCGATGTCTCCACAGTTGAGGGACCCCCCGATCGGCCTCCGCGACCTCTAGTCCTCCTGGATCTCCGCCTCTGTCCCGGCTCTGCCATCCGTCTAGGCGAAGAGCCGGATCCACCTTTCCCCGCTCTATAGAGTTCGAGCCAGTGACAGGCGTCCTCTGGGGTGTCGAAGAACTGGGTTTTGTCATCGACAATTACGCGGAGTCTCGCCGGGTAGAAGAGCGAGTACTGGATACCCTCACTCCGGAGCTCGCGCTTGACCGCCAGGAAGGAAAACCGTCTGCGCTGGGTTTCATAAGTGTAATCCGGGAAGATGTTCACCTGACTATTCGCCACTTTGAATGGTCCATTGTGTCTGGCGGCATTGAGGATCAGGTCCCTGTCCCTGAAGTGCAGCAACCGCGCCACCACCGGCCGCGGGGCACGGCCCTGCTGCGGCGGCCTCGCCGGGACTCTATGGGCACGCTCCAGAGTGTAAAAGGAGGACAAACCCTCCGGGGCCACCGTGTCTCGGAGCCAGGCCTCCAGATACGCCACCATGTCGCCATCCTCGACCTTTTCCGGCAGGCCAACCACACGAATGTTGTTCCTCCTGTTGCGGCCTTCTGCATCCTCCACTCTCTGCTCGAGGACCGTGATCCGGGATAAAGCCTCCTTCATTTCCGCGGCCAGGGTGCGCTGCGCCGGCTCCAAGGTTTTCACCGAGCCCTCCACTTCCTTGACCCGGTCCGACAGTTTGCCGTGGTCCGCTCTAAGGAGACCCAGGCTCGTCGCCACCTGGGCAATGTCCTGCTGGAGGGCCGAGCGCGTGGTCGCTATCGCCTCCAAAACACGGTCGAATTGCTGCTGAAGAGGTGCACCACCGGCCTCCTCTGGACCTCCGCGTTCCTCCTTGTCCTGGGTCTCCAAGTCCGAGACGACCGGGGCAGTCCCCTTGGCACCTCTAGGTTTCCCCATGTCGCCGGCCGTTCTCCGCCCGGGTCCCGGGGCAGGCGACCCCGAGTGTCGGCACCGGCTACGACTCCCTCGGGTGCTAGGCCTCAGGTCAAGTGCCGGAGATCTCCGTCTCCAAGGCCCGTTGGATCGCCCCAGCTGCGGCCCGTGCCACCACCTTGCCGTCCGGGGGCACCGTGGAGGAGGCGGGGACAATCGTCGCCGGGCCGGGCAGGCCCACACGGCCGACCGAGTGTCACCAGCTCTACCGGACGACTCGCGGTTCCAAAGGGTTGCGCCTCCCATGGGAGTGGGTCAGCCAGGAGAAAGTAGCCAAGTACGATGCAGGGAGTGGGGCCACCGTCGGGTTCTCCAGTTGTCCCAACGTGGGCTCCGCTATGGTGTGGGCATCCGTTCATCCGAGTGCAATCCCCAGTAGAAGAGACCACTCTGACCGATGTCCAGTTTCAATCCCCACCGGGAGACCACCGAGCAGGGGGCGCCCCGTCGTCAGCGACGATCCTCCAGTCTATCGGATCCGGCCACGGGGACAAAGAAGTCCGGGCGCCATGTTGGGTCCCACTCCGCAGTTCCCTTAACTGCGACTTGCACCGGGTCACCGCTCTTGCCGATCACGCTGGGGGCCCCGGCAGGTCTCCGTTGGGCCGGTCGCCAAAACATGGGGGTCGGGGTGCCCCGTAGCCGCCGATTTACAGGATAATCACGGGCTCAGTCCCGGAGCCGAGCTCTCAGGCGACCATCGCCATCGGCGCCCAAGCCACGCCCCCTCCAAGCCTCTGTTGTTCATCTCGCTTTTTACGGGGCCTGGATAGATGGTTTTGGTTGTGACATAAGATTTCTTCATTATTCATTTCACTTATGGGGCTATGATGGATGGTTTTATCATTTTGACGAGGTTGTTTTAAACATAGTCACTGTAATCAATCTTGGATTTTATGATACCTTGCTGAATGGTCTTACTGTGTTTGACATAATATTTTGTTCATTCCGTATTTTTTGGAGCTGCGATAATGTCATTTTATTTCTGGATTCGCTTACTTTTTAGATATAAGTTACGGGGATATAGCCTCCTTTTAGCCTGTGATACTAATTATTAACCATGTTTGCTCGACTTTTGTGGTTTTCTTAGTAAAAAACCAAATAAAGTTTTGTTGATTGATTGATAGATTCATTGATCAGGCTTCACGTCCGTGAGGCAAGCAAGATTGGCCTAGACGATGATTTAGGTTACGGTGAGTGAATTTTCAAGTCACAAGTAGTGCGGGATAATAGCAAGGGAGAGAAAGTAGCATGACAACTGACCTGGAGGAGGGGGAAGAATTCCATCAATGGGCTCCATGCAGACAGAAAGGCATGGGCGCCGGACCAGACCAGCCTCTGTAACCAAAGAAAAATGCAGATGGTTGAAGTGGCATACCAGTTGTCAAAATCGTGCATACTGTGCACGTTAATTTTATGGCAGGACCGGAGGCTTCAGATTATGCCTTCTTCCTTCGCTTTATTCTCTACACAGCAGCAACTAAATAAAACATCCCAACTACATTTCCCATGAACACTTGGGAAAACAAAAAGTTTAACAGGAGTCCTTCCTCTCTGTCCGCACTCCGACCGGCCACCATAGCCCATCTACGCTGTTTCCGCTTCCTCTTTCTTCGCTGCTCAGCAGCAAGTTAAGTCGTTTTTGCTTATCTCTCCTATGTTTTGGGGGTTTTATGGGGTGTTACTATTGTTTGTAATAGCGCTTGTGATCTCTTTATTTTAGCAGATTCCCTAGTAATCGCGGGACTCTCAGAGCGTACCTAACGCCCAGAAACTACTGCGGTGTGGTCTCCCCGCCGCTAGGGAGCAGACGTTCCTCCCTGTGGGCAGTGCAGTTTCAAAACTCGGATCACAGAGTTTTCCGATGAGCGCTGCCCTCAGGGAGTTGCCTGCCTCTTGTCACCGGTGTGACACCCTTAAGGATCGGTTTTTCCTGTATTTTGAGCCCTGAACGCCCTCTGGGGTCTGTACTTGTGCCTGACACCCTGTGGGGTTGTAATTCGCACCAAGTGCTGTGGTGCTGTGGGACATGGTCCCGGGTGTCTTGCCCTGTGAAAGGTAAGGGCTGGTGTGTCCCAAGGGCTCTGCCCATCTATTGTGCGCCTTTGGCCACCTACATTTGCCAGGGCTCCCTCCCAGCTCCAAATTCTAGTGCCTTTCAGGCCTTTCATTTGTGCTTCTGCACACGCGCTGCCTGAAGCTTCTGAGTCCCTGCGGAGCCTAATTTACCTCAGCATGCAGGGAGAGCATGACCAGTACCAGAAGGAGGACCCCCAAACTACCTCCCCTGGGATGATGATTTTTATGAGGCAGTAGATGATTCTATATATAAGGCTGTAGATCAGGCCATGGGACCCCTTGAGCAGTGTCTGTCGGCGCGCTTGGACAAAGCTTACGCAAAGTTAGCGGCTCTTATCCCTACGCCTGCCCCCACCCATGTGCCCACTCCCTCTTCCCCGCCTAGAAAAAAGCCCTGCACCGAAGGTGTTGACACGGAGGCGTTTGCGTGCTTGAAGAGCGCCTTTTTGGCACAGGAGGTCCCTCAACCTGCTCAGTTGCCCCCTGCTGAGGGTGTTCCATCAACCCTGCGGACTGCCTCGCCTGATCCCCTTGACGATGCGGACTCTCCCGATACTGATGAGGAGGCGTGTTCCACTAGGTCTTGGCTCCTAGCCCCGGCGGGGTCTTCGAACATGTTGGACCCAGACGATATTGTCCATCCCAGGTCTTCGGACTGGGCCCCTGGGGACAAGGTGGCCCACTACGTGGCGAGTCGTCTGCGTAAGCCCATAGATAAAGATGCTCGCAGCCGCCTTCGGGCGGAGTGTCCTCACCCCAGCTTAGAGGGGAAGGTGGCGCTGACCCCTGAGATCGACCAGAAGATGGCGATGTTTTTGGCAAAGTTTATTAGAGACCCCAAGAAGGGTATCAACTGTTCTTGGCGCACATGTCAAGACAAACTGCTGGATCCAGTAGGTCTTGTCACCAAGATATTAGACATGGCTGAGGAAGCCAAGTTGTCAGGGGCCCTGATCTCCCCGGAGGTTCTCTCCAATTGGGGCAGCATGTGATTGTGTTCATTGGGAAAGCAAACTGCGCGCTCTCCACAGAGAGACAGAGGTCACTCCTTATTAAGATAGACCCCAAGTTGGGTGACCTCGCCTCCTCTGGGTGGGTGCTGTGGCCCAGGGGGGCCTCTTTGGGAACCCCTTCATCACAGAATTGGGGAAGTTTGTTGCTACTTTCACGTCCCTTGAAAGGGCGCAATCAAACATTCGGAAAGTATTTACCCCTCGGGTTTTCGAGAGGGTCGGACGTGGCAGGGGCCGCTCATTCAGCCGCTTCAACAGCTCCGATCGGGGGCAAGGCTACCATCGTGGGCAGTTCCAGGACAACGCCCGCTTCAATAACTTCTATGCAACATGAGGGCAGAAGTTCCATGGTCGTGGAAGCCACAGAGGCCAGCAGCAAGGTGCTGGAAGAGGTGAGTGTGCTGCCATCAGCGAGCCTGCAGGTGGGGGGGGCGCTTGGCGCAGTTCTTCCCGGCATGGGTGTCCCTCACAAGCAAAGCTTGGGTGCTGCAGACAGTCCAGGGCCCCCGCCCCATTACATTCTCGCAGCGCGATGCAGGGTTGGTGCGCGACGAGGTGGTCACCATCCTCCAAAAAGGGGCGATTTGTCGCTCGCAAGAGCATCCAGGTGGTTTTCGCAGCAATCTCTTTTTACTCGACAAGGTTGATGGAGGCCGGTTATCAATCTAGAGGACTTCAACAAGTGGCTGGTGTACTGCCATTTCAAAATGGAGGGCATCCACCTCCTCCGGGACATTTTGCGTCCGCTAGATTGGATGGTCAGGCTCGACCTGAAGGATGCATACCTGACAGTACTTATTTTTCCCCCTCATTAGCGTTTTCTGCAGTTCAAGTGGGAGGGTCAGGTGTACGAGTTCACCACAATCCCTTTCGGTCTATCCTCCACTCCGTGATGCTTCACGAAGATCCTCCGGACGGTGGTGGAGTTCCTGCGGGCGCGGGGTGTGCAGGTGATCGTCGACTTGGACGACATGTTGTTTTTAGATCAGTGCCCCAGTTGCAGACCGCGGTCAACCTCCTTCAGGGTTTGGGGTTTGTTATCAGCGAGAAGAAGTCCCTACTGTGTCCTGTCCAGTGCGCAACGTTTTTAGGTTTCAATATCGACTCTGTGTCCTCCACTCTGAGTCTTCCCGCCAGGAAGAAGGCAAAGATCAGGCACGAACTGCATCAGACTTTGGCGAAACAGCAGCTCTCATTACGCCAGTTGGCGCGGTTGGTCGGTCTTCTCACTTCCTCGATTCAGGCCATTTTCCCCGGGCCCTTGCATTATCGGGCCATGCAGCGCCTGAAGGCGTTTCACCTCAGATGGGGCCTGACGTATTCGCAGCTGATTCTGCTGTCGGACGACATGAGGGATGCGATGCGATGGTGACTCACGCACATGGAGGCCTGGAACGGCCGTGAGATATTCGGTTTGGCCCCGGATATCGTTATCGAGTCGGATGCCAGTCGCTCCGGCTGGGGGACCAGGTGCAGAGAGTTTTCCACCGGTGGAGCCTGGTCCGCTCACAAGCGGTCGCTACACATCAACTGCTTGGAGTTGCTGGCCGGTTCATTTGTAGTTCGGTGCTGGACGAAGGACAGAGTGCAGTCGTGTGTCCTCCTCAGATGGGCAATGTCTCGGCAGTCCGGTACATCAACCACCTAGGGGGCACCAGGTCCAAGATGCTGGCGGATCTAGCCAAGGATTTTTGGATCTTCTGCCTGGACCACTGGATTTCGGTAACAGCGGAATATCTGCCGGGGTGGGAGAACGAGGTGGCTGATTGCTGGATGCCAGCGTTTGGAAGCTGGATCCTCAAGTTTCTTCCCTACTGTCGGAGAAGTGGGGCCCATTCTCAGTAGATCTGTTTGCGTCGAGACTAGATCATCAATTACCGAGGTTTTCCAGCTGGCGCCCGGATCTTCTGGCGGAAGCAACGGATGCTTTCCTCCAGGACTGGCAGGGGGAGCAGGGGTATGCATTCCCTCCGTTTTCCATGATCACGCGAGTGTCAGCGCTGCTGCGACGCCAGCAGACGGAGGTGGTCTTGATCACGCCATGGTGTAGGTCTCAAGTTTGGTTTCCAGTTCTACTGGAACTTTCTTGGGATTTTCCAATTCAACTCCCCCACTCTCCTCACATTCTCCTCAATCCCGACCTCGTTCCCCATCAACAAGTCCAAGAAGGGACACTACCATTGATGGCCTGGAGGATCTCTGGCATCGCTGTACGCTCCCAGGCCTTTCGGGAAAGGCTGAGGATTTGCTCTCCAAGGTGTGGGCAGATAGCACGACCAGGAGATATAGATCAGCCTGGCACCGATGGCGTCGTTGGTGTGTGCGACGGGGTGTTGATCCTGTGGGGGCGGATGTAGTCCATGTCCTTAATTTCTTGGCAGGATTAGCAGAGGATGGTCTGGCCTATCGGTTGATTAACACCTTCCGTTCAGCGATTTCTGCCGGTCACATGGTGGTACAGGGTTCCCCTGTCGGTGAACATCCCTTTGTGTGTCGCCTCCTTAGAGGAATTCGCCTTTCGCTCCCCCCGGAACCGGGATAATCCGTCCTCTGGGACGTAAACAGGGTTTTGAACCTTTTTCTGTCTTGGCAACCGAATAAGTTTCTCTCTCGTAAGGAGGTGACAGCCAAGTTGGCAATGTTGTTATGTCTGGTTTCCTGCAGGCGCGTCTCCGACGTAAGAGCCTTGGACATTTCTGCCAGAGTCTTTTCACCGGAAGGGGTATCATTCACAGTAAGTAGGAGAACTAAGTCTAACACAAAACTTATTTTGTACCCAGCTTTTCCAGACTCCCCTAAACTGTGTGTAGTGCAGTGCCTCCGTGCTTATGAAGAGATGACTAACGAATCTCGCCCTCCGGGTGAAAGACGACTGTTCATTGCGTTACGCAAGCCGTACAAGGCAGTCTCAACCCCGACCATCGCCAGATGGGTGCGTTGGGTAATACAGGAGGCAGGAATCGATTTCAAACAGTTTGGTGCTCATTCAGTGAGAGGTGCAATGGCCTCTAAAGCTTATGCCCTAGGGGCGCGATTGGAGGATCTGATGTGCGCGGCCGATTAGTCCTCAGATTCCCCCTTTAAGAGGTTTTAATTCAAGCCGGTGTTGGAGGTAGCAAGGCTAGTTGTCGACAAGCTTTGAACTGGCATAATCCGAAGCCTCCGGTCCTGCCATAGAATGAAAACTTGCCTAGCCTTCGTGCTGGTAAGTTTCAATTCTCTTAAGGACACGGAGGCGAGGATTATCCTTCCCAATGACTTCGGAGAAGTGGACCATCCCCGTATGACTGTAAGTAATCCATTTATGGGAGTTTTTCTCGGTTTAGTCATGAGTTGATGATGATGTTGCACAGTTGACGTTTCCTTGTGATATGTTCGTTGGATTTCGATTCCGCCTCTGTCACTGCCTCTTTTGCAGGAAATGATGGTACCAAACAGGATGCATGAAATCCGACAGGATGTGCTTCGCGCGAAGAAAGAGGAAACAGCGTAGATGGACTATGGTGGCCGGTCAGAGTGCGGACAGAGAGGAAGAACTCCTGTTAAGACTTTTTGTTTTCCCAAGTGTTCATGGGAAATGTAGTTGTGATGTTTTATTGAGTTGCTGCTGTGTAGATAATAAAGCGGAGGAAAAAGGCATAATATTCGCCTCCGTATCCTTAATAGAATTGAAACTTACCAGCATGAAGGCTAGGCAAATTTTCATTACCTGATAATGAGAAGGACGACCAACGTGCCTGAGATGCAAATAGATCAAAAATTGATCGAGCTGGTAGCCCAACCCAGAATACAATGGCAGGGCAATGTATGTGCCAGCACGGGGCACCATGAACAGTCAATGAGGCATGCACCAAAGATACCTGGTAGAGGAATTACAGTGTGTTCCGGTGTGGCGAGTTGAGTCGGTCAAAGCTTAAGGGAAAGGGGGGCTCATGAACCCAGAACACAATGGGGCCGGCAAGAGCTAAGCCGGGGGCACTGCATGCGGCCAGGACTTACCATGAAAGCTGGTGGAAGAATGTTGGCTGCAGACTACAGGACAGTCCGCAATCAGTGTCGCGGTAATGAAAGAGCACAAGGACACTGGTTGAGTGTGTACACAAGATGTGAAGATGTGCATGTGGGCGTGGGCACTTTGAGTGACATACCGATGAACTAGAGCGCTGAAGGCAATAAGTAACTAGTGAAGAGGATATGTAGGCAGAGTTAGGCAGCCATACTGAAATGGATTTACAATGCATACTTGAAAGTTAAAACAAAAATGTATTATACGTGAAAAAAAATATGAGAAAATATATTGCCCAGAAGGAGTAGAGGAGTAAAATAAAAATACAAGGATAATAAGACATGTATGTCAACATAAAGCTAAATATAATCAGTATTACTGCATTTAGTACCTGGGATCATCAATTATTAAACATTATGTAGCATCTGAAGAGTGATGGAGATACCAAATATTCAAGGCATTAAGACTGAAGCATAGAGCAGGTAATTGAGCGCTGCCTGGGTAAAGATAAAGACAGAAAACTGCATGTGCAAACCAACAATATATCAAAGTTCATTAGTTGGAGATGTGCCGAAGTTGGTTCCGACCAAGGAGATCCAATCCTCCATTTATTTAAGCCAGTATTCAGGCTATTAGTCTGAAGTATCCATTTAAGTTCCTCCTTGTTTAGTAGGAAACTTATGTCAACTCCATACTCAATAAGGTGGAACTTAATTGGACACTTCAAACTTAGTTTACCAGTGAGTACCGTATTACTTGTGTTATGCCTAATCCCAAACCTACATGATGAAATAGGTAGCAGATCACAGTAAGAGAAAGGCAACTTTCCCTGTGAATGAGAGAGTAGGAACTCCCCTGTGAGGAAACAAGTGGCTCTTCTCCCAGTTGCATGGAAGGGTCATTAGTTTAACTGGTACAGTATGCAGTAGAAGCACTTGATACTTCGGGGACAACAACATCATGGACTACATTGTTCACACTCTCAAGGCTTCTTAAGGCACCACCATATCCACCCTCTATAAAGATCGACACATTACTGCAGTTTCACACACCCCCATCAGTGACTCTGATAGTTCTATTTAGGGCTTTAATGACTCCAAAGGGACCAGGCCACCTGACATGCAATTCCCCACCTATTGGGCACTTTATTACACCCATATTTGGTACAGAGGGAAACCCTCAATATTTACTCTCACATATAACCACCATCTTACTCTTGTAGCCTCCTATCCTTCTTCTGATAGCCTCATACATCTTCCCTCTGGAGTCACCCAGCTCCACCGACATTCTAATTGTCTCTTTAACCATCAAGGAACTTGGAGGGATCTAAGTGAGCAACCCCTCATAAGCTCATGTAGAGTGAAACTGTCACAGAATTTGGTGTGATCCTATGGGAAAGCATTATTCCCTACAGCGCTTTGGGCAATTGTTTACTTTTTTTAAGCCAACTGTATTGACACCTTAATCACCCGATTATGTCACTCCACCTGCTCTTTTGCTTCAGGATGGCATACCTCAGCCTTATTGTGGTGGTAATCACTTCTAGTCAGATGCTCTCTAAAAACCTTGCACTGGTAAATTGGAGCCCATTATCAGATTCTCAGACATTTTCAAAGTCTCTCCTTGAAGAAGAGGCCTTCTAAGAAGCCTAATGCTTTATCTGCTCACAATTTTAAACTAAAAATATTTGGAATAGTTGTTTACCAGGACCATCGCATAAGCACTTCTATTTAAAGGAATGTGGAAAGGGCCAACCACTATCCTCCAAGGGCCATCCAACCAGCATGTCTGCAAGGGAATCACCATGCAGGCTTTGGCAGTCTCATCACTCTGTACTCTCTTATCCACCTGATCCACCTGCTGACTATGATGTGTAGCCCAGGCCACCCAAAAAATATTGTCAAATCTACTTCTTTGCACCAGACTTGCCTGGATGTTCCTCATTCCCTCTCTTAGCGATACAATTTCCTAGACAGATTGATGAAGTTTCTTTGTTGGCTCTGATAACAATAACCCTCATCTATGCTAATTATCTTAGGACATTAATTATCGACCTCGGATCCTCCATGCAATGTCCTTTCTTTTGGCTGCCAAGGGCATACTTTTACCGTTTTTAAAAATAGTTTCCCCCTTCATAGCACAATTCCAATACTGCTCAGAAATGAGATCCACTAACCAACATTCACCAAGTATCCCAGGTTTTTTTTTTTTTTTAAACCTTTATTACAGAATGCAAAAGATATACAAAGATGGGCCTACAACCTTCAGGCCGGCCGCTAGCAAGCAGTGGGAGCATAAAACACAGTTATTAAACACAAGCGGCAAGTGATAAAGGTCCCAGAAGTCGAAGGAAGCGTTGGCGGCCACACCGTCCGGACCCCCCAAATGGCGGTTCCATTTTTTATGAGAAACTACGAACAAATCCACAAGGCAGCAAAAGTCAAAGCAGCATTATGAGCTCCCCTGGGGAGGACCCTACCGATCCACAGGAATAGGGGGGGGGGGACGGGCCGGGACAGAAACAAAGTGAACACGATATCCAGAACCAAGGAAACAAGCAGACTAGGGAGACTGGGCCACTGCCAAATCAGGCGTCAGCGGCGGGGTACAAATCCCGCCACGATAGGAGTTCCAGGGGCCCCACACTTTCACCCATTTCCCAGGCTTACCTCTCGCCACATGCACTACCTTCTCCCGAAACATACACCAATCCATGTTGTCCTTCCACACCGAGACCGTTGGTGACCCCTGGGAGCCCCACAATTGTGCTATGTCACGCTTGGCCACCATATATCCCAGTGTCACCCACCACGTCTGCGGCACCGTGTAATCAGTCGGCTCCCACACATTTAGCAGACATCTCCTAGCCTCGGGAAACAGCGTCACATGCGTGACCGCTTGCAACACCGCATGTACACCACGCCAGAATCGCGCCACCTCCGGGCATTCCCACAAAATATGGAAGAAGGTCCCTAACAAGCCACACCCACGCTTACACATCCCATCCACGGCATATCCCATACGCATCAGACCCGGCCCCGTAACGTAGACCCTGTGGAGTATTTTGAGCTGGACGAAACGAAGGCGGGCCGGTATGGCCACCTCTTTCGGGGAGGCCACCGCAGACACCCAGTCCTCGTCATCCAGCTCCAATCCATCGGCAACCCATGCCTCACGAAGGCCAGTCAGCAGTCCCGAGCGATCGTTGATGAGCTTTTTATAAATCAATGAGATAGTGCCATCCGGTACATGCCCATCTAGCACTCTATCTTCCAGAGGGGAGCACTCCGGGATGGATGCCACATCCGGGAATACAGAACACAGCGCGTGACGAACCTGTACATACCGGAAGTACTCCCTGTCCTGCAACTGGAATTCCGTCTGCAGCACATCGAACGTTTTGAATCCCCCCCTCGTCCAGAGATCGCCCACCCTGCTGATGCCTATCGTGTCCCACTTCTCAAAGCCTTTCGAGGTCCACAAGCAGCCCAATCGCTCAGATGCATACAGTGGCGTCGCCCGGGTCAACCGATCCTTCCACCCCATCGCCAAGTTTGCCGCGTGCCACACCCGTACCGCGACCCGCGTAGGACCCGTCAGACGTGCGTCGAGCGATCTAGAGTAGAGCGCACGATTATAGTCGCCACCCGGCAGTAACAATTTGTCCATTTCAAAAGCCGGGTTAAGGGCGGGCCCATAAAGGCCGTGGTTTATCGCAGCCAGCTGGGAGGCCCAGTAATACCGTTTGATGTCCGGGAGGGCAACCCCCCCGTCATACCACGGGAGCGTCAGCTTCGCGAGGGCGATACGCGGCCTCCCATCCCAAAACAGGTGGCGCTGCAGACCCTCCACCTCCCGAAAGTAGCGCGCCGGGACGATGTCCATCGTGTTTTGTAGAGCGTATAAGAAACGAGGCAACGACATCATCTTAAACAATGCCGCACGGCCGAGCGGCGAGAGCGGCAAGCGCCTCCAACGCGCCACATCCTCCTTCAGGCGCTGGAGGGGGGGGAGTAAGTTCTGTTTATATCGGGCCGCAGCGTCCAGGGTAATAAAGATACCCAGGTACTTAAATCCCTGCGGAGCAACCTGGATAGGACAACCCCGCGGAAGGATAGGAACCTCCCCCGAGAGGACATACACACAGGATTTAGCCCGGTTGATGACTAAGCCGGAGTTGCGGCCAAATGAACGCAATACTTCCACTAACACAATCAATGATTCACGCGGGGAAGCAAGGTACAAAAGAATATCGTCCGCGTAAAGGGAGACGCGATCCTCATACTCGGGGGTCCATCGGAGACCACGAATCGAAGGGTGCCACCGCAGCGCAAAGAGGAGCGGCGACAGCGGGCAGCCCTGCCGCGTGCCCCTGCCCAGTTCAAAAGGAGCCGATACTCTACCATTCACCGCCACCTGCGCCAGCGGTCCGGAATACAACAATTTCACCCAGCCAATGGATCCCGGGCCAAACCCAAACTTAGCCAGCGTCGCCCAAATATATGGCCACTCAAGCGTGTCGAACGCCATAGTGGCGTCCAAGGATGCCAAAATGGCTGGCTCTCGTATGAATGGGACCCTCGCGAGCACCCCATGCAGACGCCGCAGGTTGAGCGCGATGTTGCGATGAGGGATAAAGCCGGACTGGTCCTGATGGATCAGATCGCACACCACGCTAACCAGCCGGTTAGCCAGCACCTTGGCGAGAATTTTCGGCTCCGCATTCAACAGCGAAATGGGCCTGTAAGACGTGACCCGATCCCGCGGCCTCCCCTCCTTATGAATAACCACAATAGTGGCAAGACGCTGGTCCAGCGGGAGGGAATCCGCCAACCGGGCCGCGAGGAACATATCACGGAGATGCGGAGCCAGCGTATCCGGTCGTAATTTGTACAATTCGATGGGAAGGCCATTAGGACCCATGGCCTTGCCAGAGGCGACCGAACGTATGGCGAGGGCAATCTCCTCAGATGTCGGAGCCGCGTCCAACAACAATTTATCCTCCTCCGAAAGGGAAGGCAGCGCAATGTCTTTAAGCAGGTCATGGGAATCCTCTTCCGAGCGGGAAGATACCGGGGAATACACCCCACGGAAATACTCAGCGAAACAATCAACAATTTCCTCCGCCTCAGTGACACACACACCATCCAGTCTCTCAATCGACGGGACAACTCGACTCGCTCTCTCCTTTTTATCCAGCCACGCAATCAGTTTACCAGCCTTATCACCCACATCATACAGTCGCCCCTGTTGCTCTCTACTCAGGCCCCTGGCTGCCTCCGTGACTAGGGCCTTGTAGTCCGCCTGTTTGAGTCTGAGAGCATGCAGTTTGTCGTCCGTGACCCCACACTCCAGATCACCCTCCAACTCAGTTATCTCAGATTCGATACGGGTCACCTCCTCCCGCTCGCGCCTCCGGGAATGGGAAATGAGGGATAGGGCCTCCCCCCGGAGTACCGTCTTGAACGCCTCCCACAAAAAAACAGCAGACGACACAGACCCCACATTGTCTTCAAAATATCGCTCAAGAGATTTAACCAAATCTGCGCGAATTGTGGGGTCACGCAGGTACCAGGGGTTGATCAGGACCACCCTCCCCTCCCCCCTCGGGACAATGTCGAAGTGCAACAGGAGCGGGGAGTGATCTGAAATACCCCGAGCCAGATGTCGCACCTCCCCAACCCTCCCCGCCTGTGCTGCTGGCATCAGAACATAGTCAAGCCTCGAAAGACTGCCATGAGCCCCGGAATGAAAGGTGTATTGTATCTGCGTAGGGTGTTTCAGCCGCCAACAATCCACCAGCCCCAGGGTATCCAAGAGGCCAGATAACCAAGCTTGGGCGCGGGGGAGATCCCTGGGCGGGTGACGATCCTCAGTTCCGGAAATTACAGCGTTAAAATCTCCCCCAACCACTAGAATCCCCTCCGGCAGGCCAAGAAGAAGGCGCCCCAAATCAGCGAATGTAGTCGTCTGCAACCCTGGCGGGACATAAACAGAAACCAAAACAATCACTTTACCCTCCAGTCTACCCACCAGAGCCGTATATCGCCCCCTATCATCATGGAGCACCTCATCAACCTCCAACGGGAGCGAGGTTTTAACCATAATGCCCACACCCCTCAAACCAGATGTGAATCCCGAGTGACTACAAGGCGATAGCCCCGTCTGTTCATGGCACGAAAGGAATTTCCAATGAGGTGTGTTTCCTGCAGAAATACTATATCGGGTGAAATCCGTTTTAAGAACTGCAGGACCACCCCCCGTTTTATCCTGTCCCCCAGTCCATTAACATTCCAGGACAAAAGGCTCAGTCCTCTACCCCCCATCATAGCCAAAACCGATCAGTCTCCCCCCAGAGAGCACTTTAGAGATAGCACAACAATACTTCTGCCTTGTGGTACAAATAAACAATACCCAACCCCAACCCAACATCCCAAACAAAACTCCCCCTCCCTGCACCCCTGCATGAGCCCAAACAGCCCCCCCAACTTGCAGTGTGCCTGTCGCCCCTGTGTAAACTAAACTACAAAGACCCCCTAGAGGAGGAAAGAGAACCCCCTCGAGACACAGCACAACCTCCAATGGAGGGGGAACAAGACACAACAGTCAAGAGACCCTAAGCTTGGCCGAAAAGTGGCGTCATCAGGAATGAGCCCCAGTGTCAATACCTCATACCCGGTCCGGTGGGCACTCTCCTCCCGCTGCCCCCATCCCATCCCGATCATGTCCCCCAGACAAAGTGTCCAACCAGTCCCCGGCCGTCTCAGGACGGTCAAAAAAGTGAGTGCGACCATCAGCCTCCACACGCAGCCTGGCCGGGAAAAGCATTGCGTATTTTAAGTTCATGTCTCGAAGGCGCCGCTTGACGCCCATGAAACTCAGTCTCTGCTTCTGGACCGCCTGCGTGAAATCAGGATAAAAGTTCACCTCCATGTTCTCCAGCTTAAGCGGCCCTCGCAGTCTGGAAGCTTGCAAAATCGCATCCCTGTCCCGAAAGTTGAAGATACGGGCAATAAGAGGCCGCGGGGGAGCTCCGACCTTCGGTCTGCCGCCAGGAACTCTATGGGCCCTCTCCACCGCAAAGAATTTACTCAGTCCTCGAGGCTGGAGATGGGTAGAAATCAGGTCTTCCACAAAGAGATCCGCCGCCGAATCCTCCCGTCCCTCAGGCACTCCGATAATGCGAACGTTATTCCTCCGGGCCCTGCTCTCGGAGTCCTCCAGGCGCCGATCCGTGAGCGCACTTGCCTGCCGGAGCCGGCGCACCTCCGTCTGGAGGGCCGCTACCTCAGTCGTGAGGCCCGACGCAGTATGGGCCAAAGAGTCAACCCGGTCATTTGTCTTAGATAGATCTGCTCTAACAAGGTTGACATCGATGAGGACCGCATCGAGTTTGTGCGCCAAGGTGTCGAATTGTTGGCCCACTGAGGTCTTCATCTCAGCAATGGCGCCCATGACGTCCTGCAAAGTCAGATCCGTAGGCAAATCCGGGGCATCCGGGGGGCACTCGGAAGACTTATGCGATCCGCCGGGAGACCCCTTCGGGAGGGTGTAGCGATCTATAATGTTGACTTGAAGTGCGGTGCCACGCCGGGTCGATTTGGCCTTCAGCCGATCTCCATCCTGCTTCGTGGCCATCGTCGTGTATCTCGCACCCTCACTAGTCTCGCAGTGGAGAGCAAGCAATCAAGGCCGAGAGCCCCGGAGGTCACCTCAGGAAGGCGGAGCAGGTCCCCGCAGACAGGCAGGCAGGGTCCCCCAGCGAGGCCACCACCACACAAAGAAGCGCCGTAATCCCACTCGCGATGACTCAAAAGCGAAAGTGAAAGTGTGGGGTACGCGACTCGCCAGGCTCGTCCCGCCGTTGTTATTCACTTCTCCACTGGATCACCCCCAAACTCGAGTCCGGGGTCAGGAGAGAAGCAGGCCGCAAACTTCAGTCGATGCTCATCCCGGCACCCGGGGTCCGATTTAAAAACGGAAAACGGGTACCACCTCGGCTCAGGTTCACCGACACAGTCCCCTCAACCGATTCAGGATGAAGACAGGATAAACGTAGGAGGTTGCGGAGGTCCTCGGGAGCCTCTCACCTACGCGGCCATCTTGGTTGCGCGCTAGGCTCCTCCCCTCAAGTATCCCAGGTTTGCTAATGCTAAAGCCAACCCACGTCCATTTTCTTCTATGTTTTTGCCACCAACAGCCAATAGCAGCTGCGGCATGCAATCAGCATGTTGGTTTTACTTTCCAAAGACATACGCAATCTCACACTGACATGCCCGAGATTTGGCAGCTAATCTAGCATGTGTGTTCTACTACTGCCTGGTGAGAATTTGTTCATTAGGGGCTAAGCATTAGCCCTTGCAGTACATTTTGTTTCCCACTAGAACATCTAGAAATGCTTGGCCACCCAGCAGAAGGCAAGAAGTCCCCTCTTAATAACCAAATAATGTCTTTCGGCATCCTGGATGCATACAGCACAACCCACTCTTTTTGACAGTCCCCTTGTTGCAAAAGGTCACCTAAACTGCAGTTGCTGGCATCAATTGCACAATGGATTGATTACCTGTCAAAAATTGCTTTAAACAGGGCAAACCCACAATTTCAGCTTTGGATGATTAAAAGCCTTCTATTAGACTACAATTCAATCAAATATGATGTTTTTTTCAGTGAAAGCCTTAAAGGCTCGCCTATAGCCAAATAGCCAAACAGCAACATCCCTTTAATAAAATTCTGTGAATCCCAGAAACAACAATAACTGTTACATAAATAGGGCTTGGAGCACCAAGAATTGCCTTTTAGTGACTCATCCTAAGTCTTATCCCATTCATAGAATAATACGGTCTAAACACTCAAACGTGTAAAACCCAAACTTACACTTTAGTTTGTACACTGAAAGTTCTTTTTTAGAATGGAGTCATGTGATCCCTATACTTACCAAAAATGAGAATATGGTCTTAAAATGCAAAAAGCGCTATCCACACCCTCAAGCATTTCTTTCATCATGTACTTAGAGTGCGCAGTACTCCATCAGCCCCCTGGTTCAGTGAGGAGCTCAAAGCGCTACGCTTAGCGCGCCGACAGGCCGAAAGAAGCTGGCGTAGGCAGTACTTGGAAGCAGACAGAAAAGCCCTAAAAATAATACAACACCAATATAAGGTAGCTATCAGGGAGGCCAAGTCGCAATTCTATGCTAGTTCCATTCTGCAGGCAACCAATGGAACCAGGGCTCTCTCTAACATCGTTAAAGACCTTAGTAACCCGGGTTGCCTGGCCAGCACTGTTCAGCCATCACAAAATCTGTGCAATGAAATTGCCACGTTCTTCGTTGACAAGGTCAATAATATCGTGGGCGGGTTTGATCAGAATGCCACCGAGATCCCCTCGACCATTGTAGACATCAGGAGAGATATCTCTCTGAGCCACTTCAAACCCCCTACCGAGGACTCCTTTAATAAGATAGCGCGGGAGATATCATCTGGGTCACCTCTTGACCCCCTTCCTCATAAGATCTGGAAGGAACTCGGCTCCGACCTATTTCCGGACCTGTGGCAAATCTGCTGTCAATCCCTGAATGAAGGTATTGTACCAAGTGGGTGGAAGCAAGCGATAGTCACCCCACTACTGAAAAAACCTTCTCTTGACCCATCACTGCCAGCCAATTTCCGTCCAATATCCCTTTTACCATTTCCAGTTAAAATCTTGGAAAAATTGGTCAGCAAGTCCCTGTCTAATTTTTTGGAAGAACATCTGATCCTAGATAGGGACCAGTTTGGTTTTCGGCCTGGGCATGGGACGGAAACTGCACTGATAACCGTCCTGGACAAACTTCGAATGCGAGCCGACAGTGGCTGCTCCTCAATGTTGGTGCTGCTGGACATGACGGCCGCTTTCGATATGGTCAGTCACTCAGTGCTGCTGGCAAGTCTAGAGGGTCTGGGGGTGACGGGCCACGCCTTGGAATGGCTACGGTCATATTTGACTGACCGTCAACAGGCAGTGACCCTGATGCCATTTGTCTCCCCTTGGTCCCCGGTATGCCATGGAGTACCTCAGGGCTCAGCTATCAGCCCTATACTCTTTAATGCTTATTTAGGGCCCCTGATCCCTTTAATAAAATCTTATGGGATCGAGGTGGTCAACTATGCAGATGATATTCAGCTAATGTTCTCCATGGAAGGAGAGCACGCAGTCCCTTTGAGCTCTTTTCAGGCATGTATGAGGAAAGTCTCGGACTGGCTGAGAGTCAACTCCCTGCAGCTGAACGCCGGGAAAACGGAGTTACTGCATTGCTGTGCAGCAAAAATGCCTAAACATCTCTTGGGCGAGTTCCGGCTTTGGCCAGAGGACGCCCCAATAGCGGCAGCAAAAATAGTCCATAACCTGGGGGTCATGATGGACGAAGACCTCCAGTTGCAATCTCAGGCGAATAAAACTATCGGTACCTGCATTGCTTTACGCTCTTCGTCAAATTCTTCCGCTTCTCCCTAACGAGGCAAGGCCCCTGGTGGTCCAGAGTGTGATCCTGAGTAGACTGGACTATTGTAACTCACTGTACCTGGGTGCTCCCCTTTACATTGTACAGGGATTGCAAAGAATACAGTCTACTGCAGCCAAACTGGCCCTTAGGAGACAGCGTGATTCTTCTGTAACGCTGGCATTAAGGGACCTCCATTGGCTTCCTGTCAATAAAAGGATCAAGTTTAAGTCACTGGTCACGGTTTATAAAGCCCTTCATAACACTGGTCCGCTACCACTGTGTGAAAGATTCTCTTGGTATGAACCAAAAAGACTCCTCCGGTCCACCAGCCAAAGTCTGGCAGCTGTTGCCAGAGTAAAACTTACCAAGATGGGAGGTAGGGCCTTCAGCACGGTGGCAGCCCGCCTCTGGAATCAGATCCCCCAAGAGCTGCGTCAAGCTAAAACGCTGTTGAGCTTTAGGAAAGATCTTAAGACATGGCTTTTTGGCCAAGAATAGATGGCATCAATCTTGACCACCGGCTTTTCGTTTCTTATTGTCCCAGGTTATCATAGTCTCTCAGCGCCAGGATACCCGCAAGGTGGCAGACAGCGCTATACAAAAGATTATACAATACAATACAATACTGAAAGATGGATGTGCTTTCCTGAGCTCAAAAGGCATGCAATTGTATGGATAAATGCCCTCCAGTGCTACAAATGCCCTCAGATATATAGATTAATCTTCCAGCATGACTTGATGATAAGAACTTGCAAGGTCTAATGTGGAATGGACCTCCACCCCTGCCTAGGTTGATAACATTCATGGGTATTCTGGAAGTAATACCAAATGGTGTTGTTTATACTTCATAGATTGATAAGCAGATGTAAATCCCTGGGTGTTTTGGGGGAACTTAGTACTGGGGCTACCCAGAGAAATGATTCTACCCACTTGATATTTTTGGCACAAAGGTCCTTTGGAATCAATTTGCTGTCCCGCTGTGACAGTGGACCATTCCACATGCAATATCTCATGGGAACAGCTCCCTCCTTCAATATAATCTTGTGGTCAAATTCTGAGTATTCTCCAAATCTATTGCTAAACTCATCTTCAAGTTTATTGCACCTCAGCCGTACCGTCTGTATATGGGAGAGCGAAAGGAGGGTTATCCACATACATTTCGAATTATATGAATGCGACCAAGAATAAGCTGCTGGCATCTAAAGTTTATAATCAAATTATCACCATTGATAGCAATAAGCATTGTTGCTTAGCTGTGATAAATTATTATATTAACTCTTTGCGTGCGCATATTTGCCTGCCCTTAGACAATTGTGTAATGCTCTTTCGTACACACATAATGACACAGCTAAAGACATGTTTGTACTTTGGTCTGGGGACTTTAACATTAGTGTATTATGTCCACATTACGCGGAAAAAACCTGTGGTATAACATTAGATGGTGCTATAGGCTATACCCATTTTCCTCATTCGCTTTATGGCGATAATTTGAATGATATTATGTTGAAGTTTGATTTAGGCTTCGCCGATGAATTATGCACGCCACCAGTACCATTTGACTGCACCTTTAATGGGAGAGGTGCAAACACGATGATAGGTTATATGATAACGGCAAATATTCATTCATCTAGAGTCAATGGTTTTATAACACACAACAATCCTCTAAATCATCACCTTCCGTAGTATGTAAGTTTTAAACTGTCTAGCAAAGTAATAAAAAGAAAGGATAAGTGCTCATATGCAATTAATTGCACTTCTCTTAACAGAACTAATGGTTACTCTTTATGGTGGTCCTAAGTTGATCCTGTTAATTTTACCAAGCAGCTTGTGGGTAAACACTACAAAGCTTTTTTAGTTTGTTTAGATGAGAATCTGGTGCATGTTAACATGTTAGAATCCTTCCAATTGATTACTCATGGGATCAAGGAAGGCTTATCAGTCAAGAATAGAAAAGGGAACAAGAAAAATCATGTTTGGTTTGACAATAGATGTTCGAGGGCATATAGGAACCTGAAACATGCGCTACACAAACCTAGGCAAGAAATCAAAGCATGTAGATTGGTGTAGAAATGAGCACTTAGAGAACTGACGAAGGGCATGAGAGAAGATGCACGGAGGACCCTGCACGAAGCAACCTTGGTTAGAGATAATAATGCTTTCTGGCAGGCAGTAAATGCCCCCTTCCTGAGCCCACAGGATACTTCAACCATTGAGATTGCGATTAGTGAAGAGGAATGGGTGAACCACTACTCTAATATGTATAAACTTCCAGTAGAGAAGATAGGAATTGATAGTGATCCAACAATTATGAGCACAATTGCCCCCCCAGATCAGCAATAAACCTTCTATTCACCCTAGAAGAGGTTAATTCAGCCCTTGAAGCAAGTAAAAGGGGGAAGCTCCTAGCCCCAATGGTATATCAGTAGATCTCTTCAAAGCTAATATTGCCCTGTGGGGCCCACTACTGACACTAGTTATAACAGCTTGTTGTACCATAGGTTTCATTGATACCTGGTCTGAATCACTCTTGGTTCCGATATACAAGAAAGGTGACCGCCAGAATCCCGCCTGCTACCAGCCAATCTCACTACTTGATTCTTTAGTCAAGGTGACTGGATGCATCAAACCAAATAGACTTCAGGACTGGGCAGAAGCCAATGATATTTTATCTGAATTGCAATTTGGCTTTCGACCAAGTCTTGGCACAGTCGAGCAGAAACTTAATTGGGAAATACATCTGGGCCAAACAAGGTAGACTGTTTTTCGCATTTGTCGGCTTAATCTCTGCCTTTGATTGTGTAGAGCATGATAAATTATGGATTATAATGGCAAATTTAGGTGAAGAGCCACCGTTTTTAGAATTCATGAGGCAATTGTACTCTGGCATCAAAGTGAAGGTAGGGCCACTCGGGTCACTTGCGACCACCTCTCGGCCTTCCACACAAATGAAGAGTCGGTCAGGTTTTAATACTGATTTTCCATTACTGACCAAGGTAGAATTTCTTCAGATCTCCTTTTTCATTTTAACACAAGTCTTTCTTCAGTTACTCCCTGCTACACTGGCATGGATGCTCAGCATTGAGCATCTGCATGCCTGATCGGCACACGTGGCTGACGGCTCTATATAACAGCTGATTTCTGAGCTCCGGTTTCGTCAGTTGAGAACGGAGATATCAGAGATGCAACGCAGAATTAAGGAGCATTGCGGCCTCTACATTTAAGCCCAGACTCACTCGGAAGCGGGGACCCTTCGGCCCTCCATCTTTTAAATAGCCCAAATCACATTAACTGTGTCCGGTCCAGTCGATTAATCCAGCAAGGCCCAGCTATGAAGTGCTGTTTCTCGCTCTCTTGATTCAGGAGCCTACGCGCCCTTCTCCCTCATTAACCTTCATTGAAAGGTTACACATGGATACCCCTTTTCCCATCCCTAACACCTCTGTCCTGAGGAAGACCCAAGCGTAAGGGATACAACAGCCTACATTTTTCTTTGGGTCAAAACTTCAACATCTATACTGTTAGCCAGCTTGAACAACAGAAATTCAACACTGTGTTACTGTTTTGAATCATGGCTATTTATTGTTTGGATAAATTGTTGAGTAATAGGCTCGAGAAATGAGTCACGTGTTTTCTGAATAATAATATCCTTCATTCACTCCTTGATCCTCACTTAAACCACAACCACCACCACCTTCTCCCCTCCTTTCCCCTTTAATTTTCTAGGGGCACTATAGATATAAGAATGTCTAAATGATGATACTAGATGTCCAGTGTGATTAAATAACACTAAGTACAACAAAGATCTCTTCTATTGTTTTAATTTTTGCTTTGAATTGTGTGTGTTGTATAATTGCTTTCTGGGACCCTTGTTCCTATGTACTGTTCTGCACCCAGGTCCCAGAGACTCCATTTGGGTTTACCCTTATTAGGTAACTGTCTTCGAAATGTTGTCATTCTTCCATACGGGGTCTAACAACTTGCAAATACCCTTAGCACTGATATGGGCTGGGCCATGAGCCATCATGACTACAGGAAGAACATATGCTTCTGGCAAGATCCATCTCTGCTTCCCTGACTTGTCAATCCAACATCCCTCATCGTTCAAGTTTACTGTACTTTCTTGCCACACTGCTAATTCCTCAACCATGGCCTCACTTTGTATTTCCTTCACATTCTCTAATGTGTCCTCAAACATGGTGACCTCGGGCACCCACCTAGTGGGACCAGCTACAACATTTATTTTTATCTTAGTTCGGGCTGCTTCCTTAGCTGTCCGATCTGCAAAGGCGTTCCCCTTACCCACATTTTCGGTAACTTTCCTACGGGCGCTGCACTTCACTATTGCCAATTTCTATGGGAGTGTCAAAGCGGACAGAAGCGTATATATCAGAGGGCTGTGTTGAATTTTCGTCCCATGGGAAGTAAGGAACCCTCTCTCTGCCCAGAGCCGCCCAAAATTATGGGCGACTCCAAAGGCGTACTGACTATCAGTGTAAATATTAACAACTAGTCCCCCAATCAATTCACAGGCTCGAATAAGGGCAACGAGCTCTGCAGCTTGGGCCGACTGATAGGGAACTTGCGATGTCTCAACTACAGTACGCAGTGTAGTAATGGCGTACGCAGCAGTGGTAGTGCCATCTGGTAACTTAAAGCAAGAGCCATCGACATATAGTTCCCTTTGAGGGTCAGATAAGGGAACATTAGTCAGGTCTACCCATCCTTTCGTCTCTTCTTCCGCCTAGAAGATACAATGATGTATGTCAATTTCCTCATTCTCAGATTGGAGGGGTAGTAACGTGGTTGGATTCAGAGTGGCACAGCGTTTATTCGTAATGTGCTTCGCAAAGAGCGTTAGCTCGTAGCCTGTCAGACGTGCACAGGTGAGGTGCTGTGTCCTTGTCTTATGCAAAAGTGTATCCACAGCATGGGGTACCATAACTCTGAGGTCAGTATCCAGCATGAGTCCAGCCAATTGTCTTATTGAGACAGCCACAGCCACGACCACTCTTAGACAGTTCGGGAGGGCTCGTGTGACAGGGTCAAGCACAGCAGATAAATAAGCACATGGTTATTGCTTATCCCAAAATGTTTGTGTTAAAACAGAAAGCGCACAACCACCCATCTCATGGACATACAATGCAAAGCATTTATCGTAGTTAGGGGTACCAGCACTGGAGCCAAGCAAAGCACAGTTTTTAATTGCTCAAAAGACTCCTGACACTCTGGCGTCCAAGGCAGGAGTTCATGCACATCTTTTAGTGTTAACGCAAGCAGGGGCTTAATAAGCAGCTAATAGCCAGGTATCCACTGCCTGCAATAGGAAGTGATACCTATGAAAGCAGGCACATCTTTCTGAGTTTGTGGAACAGGCATTTTAATAATGATATGGATGCGCTCAGGGGTCAATATCCAAACCTCCTTCGACAGTAGGTGACCTAAGAAGGGGAACTCCTGTCGACAATACTGAAATTTGGAAAGGGATACTTTGTGGCCATGTTGAGCTAAATGTACCAACACGTTAACTGTACTGTCTCTGCAACAACCTTGTTCTGTATCCGAGGCGATGAGCAAGTCATCAACTTATTGAAGCAATACATTACAGGTAGGGAGCGACAAGGAATCCAGCTGACTTTCCAATGCCTGACTATAGATACGCTGGACTCTCTGTATAGCCTTGAGGAGCGCAAAAGAATCTAAAACTTCTACCAGCTAGGGTGAACCCGAAGAGATATCTGCTATCAGGATGAATGGGAATAATGAAGAAAGCTTTTGTCAAATCAATAACAGAAAAGAATTTAGCAGAAGAAGGAATCATTGTCAAGAGAGTCATAATGTCAGGGACCACCGTAAACTGGGGTTCACTATTTTGTTAACTTCACGCAAGTCAATCACAAAGCGATAAACATCTTCTTGATACTCAGAGGGACCCGAAGGTGTTCGCTTGAAAATGTGAAGAATAGGGCTATTATAAACATTAGCAGTCATCTCCTCAACCACTCCTTTCTCAATCAAATCCTGCACAATTTGTATCAAAGCTCGCTCACCTTCCTGCGATATTTTATACTGGGGAATACAGGGTAAAATAGCACCTTCCTTGACACATATTGAAACAGGCGATATCTGCAACAAACCCACATCTGTGTCGCCCGTTGCCCACAGTGTGGGTGGCACATCCTTAAATTCAGCAGGGAGGGGCGCATCTTTGGATAGAGACTGCTTAGCGCACACCGCATCAGGACCAATCATTATATAGATGCCTGCTGGGGAGCAGTAAATTGTAGCATGCAATTTATTCAACAAGTCCAAACCCATCAAATTCTCTCCACAATTGTACGTCGACAAGAATGGCGAATCCCCAGTGAAATGACCAATAGTCAACGCTAGAGGTTTTGAAATGGGGCTCACAACCGATGCACCAGAAAAACCTACTGAAACATTATTGTGGCCAGACAGAGCCGCCCCATGGACCATGGAACAAGAAATAGAACTGTTTGTTGCACCTGTATCCATCAAAAACGGCTTAGTTTAACCATTCACACCGTATCTAACGTACGGACCATGCTGATCTACAGGTATCTGGACTGGTCCCTCACTCTGTCCCTGGCTGTCCTAGCTATAGGACATCCCTGTCACCTCATCCGTATCATAATCATCATGATAATACTGTCCACCCAGAGCGTCATCGAGATAGTTCTGATCTGAGAGGCCTTAGCATTCTGAGCCCTGTCTTGGACACCAGCTCCACGACCCTGTCCACGAGAACCCCATCCTCCAGGAGCTTCTGTAACAGCACCGGACACTGCTACGCCAGTGTCCCTCGTCCTTACAGTACGCACACTGATTCGGCCCTACAGGCGTGGAGCTTGTGGGCCTGCTAGTGCATGGAAGCTGTCGGGCCGAACCAGCACGTCCTCTACCATTTCCTCTAGAAGCCTGCTGCAACAACACCTTCGTCTTCAAATCCTTGTGCTTCTTCTCTGTTTTCGCATTATCCTCATTTTCGCTCTGCTCATAATACTGTTCTATATTCAGAATAACGGAAAGGGAAGAGGTGGACCAAGTGCTCTAGAAGCCTCTAATCGAGTCTCAATCTCTAGAAGGAAATTTGAAACAAATCTACTCACAAACAATCGGACACCACCTTCAATCGGCAAATCCTGTCCACTATAGTCTAGAAACATACTTTCCAACCGAGTGAAAAAACAGACACACTCTCATTTCTTTTGACGGCAAGCCGATGACTTGTCCTGGTCAATTATTCTTTGAGGGATAAGGGAATGCATATGCGTAATGATACGGCCTGGCAAAGCAAGTAGCTCTGCTCTAGGCTTATCACCCTGCTTCAGTTCCTGATCCCATGCTTTAATTTGGTCCCAGGTACCACCCAATTCCGCAACATGATCATGTGTGGGCACTTGTCTCCAAATATCGACCGGAACTAGTGGGCCAAAAAACATTTCAATATCAGCAAGTGTCATTACTATTGAGGAGGCCGCTTCAGTCAATTCCTTATAATAAGCGGTAGGATTTTTCCTAGGGCCAGGTAACTGAGTCTTAAGAGACAAAACCTCACTCCTTTTCCACAGAGTATAAACTCATTGTTCTTGGAAATGGGCCTCTACCCTTGGCCTAGTAACATGATCACGCTGATCCCTTAGCTCTGGAATCTCAGGATGGTAGATAGGATGAACCTCCCCTATCGGAAACTGAGTTACTGGGGTGGGGCTCTTCTCAAGCAGCCTTCCCCGATAAGCAACCAACGTCGCAACATTACCAAAGACATGAGCAGGCTCCATATCAGTACCATACATATGATCCCTAATATCGTATATGATCTGTGGTGCTGCACCCTTGAAATACTGCTCCCAAAGACTGATCAAAGTAGCCAACATGTGCTTAAGGGCATGTTGTTGTACAAAATCACACTCCACACATCTTCCACACTGTAAATGAGGTTACAAGTCCACTGCGCAGCCTGATTAGCCAACACCTGATTCTCTGCATTTCCCATGTCAGATCGGACCAAAATCCGCCCCATCCGTTCCTTAATTTCGTCCAATCTCTATCCTCAGGGCCGCGTACCGGCGTCTCAATACTCAGTAATGTCGGGGATTGGAGGAACGCGGTGGGAGTAACAACAGAGGGAGTGGGCACTAACGTCATTGTCGTCTGCATCGTAGGGGTAAGAGCTGGAGAGAGAGATGCCAAAGCAATAGGTGTTGCAGGAGTACTAACAGTCATAGTTGCCACAGACGGCGAGGACAAAGAAAGGACAGGGGGTGCTTTGGCCAAGGCAGTCTGATCAACAATAACAGAAGCAGGAACAGCAGAGACAGAATAACCGGGCAGCTGGGCCTGTGAGGTAAGAGCGGGATATACTCTCTGCGGGGCATACGGAAGTGGGGGTCGAGTATCTAACAATTGTTCCACGAACGTATAATTTTCTTCTTGGGACACATAAGATTTATCAATCTGTAACCGGAATCTCCTATCTTCACGTTCAATCGCTATCTCTTCCTTCTCTCTATCATGCGCTACAGCTTTCTGAGTCAATGTTTGCATTTCCCCTTCCGGGCCTCTTTCGCTGCTTTTTTTTGCCTCTGTTTAACCTCCTTTTGCCAAGTTCTGAGGGAATCGAACATAGACTGCCTACCTCTTCTTGCAGATAACTTCTCCTGTAAAAAGACAATTTTTTGTTCATCAAAAGTGCCTGTCAACGGCCACTGCAACTTGGCATTCTCCCTTGTATATTTGTGCCATAGCATACTAAACATATAAGGCCAAGGCCATGCTTTACATACATATCAAAGTTTGGAGTGCCTCCAGAAGCACTGGCTGACTTTCTTTCAGTCGAGCATTAGCAGAACAACAACGACAACAGGAAACCAAAAGCCAGCTGAACCCAGGCATTTTTAAAAGTAAGCAAAATTGGCCTGGCAAAGTGTTCACAAACACTTTGCATCCAAATCGATCCTCAGACCGTACTGAAGACAAACCAAAACGGTACCTTGTCCGCAAAGAACCAAAAAAAACTCACCTGGTGCACACAGGTTTATTCTCCACTGCCGACTCTTCAGGCCAAATGGTCAGATCCAAGGATTTCGCCTTTCAGGATCCCAGTCAGGATGACCACTGGGCGAGGTACCGACCAATCAGACAGACGGGGCAGCTGCGAGTTCAGGAACTCTCTCGTTCATGGATCCCTGGTCCGCCCGTCCGACCCGACGATGGCCCGACCTCCCCACCCGTCCGCGGGCAAGGATGGGTCACCTGATGAAGTCCCTGTTTGGGTGCCAACTGAAGGAAGTGATCCGATTAAGACCACCCGGGTCACCCACGACCACCTCTCGGCCTTCCACACCAATGAAGAGTTGGTCAGACAGTAGAGAATACAAACCAAGTATATTTATTCAGGTGCACTCGAGTGGAGTCCAGTCTGACCAGCCTCCTAGGTTTGCTGCAGAGGGACTGACTTCAGCAAGCATGGTGATACATTATGTACAATTCAGAACCAATGAAGACACGCCCTGACTGGAAATTTCCAGTTGGAGGCGGTTGAACAAAGATGGTACAAAAGGATGAGTTTCGATCCTGAGACCGGGCGCACGCTATCTTAATGCCAAGGTCGTTCTGCCTGTGTCCGCCGCTCTAAAGGTGGGAGCAGAGTTATCTAGTGGGAAAGGTATGCGCTAATAGGAACAGTGTATTCATTAGCACAGCAAGGCTCAACCTTGGAGAAACGAAAACTATTGCAGCTGCTTTCAACAGGGGCAGAGAGAGAAATTAGTTTTGATCATGGCTCAAAATGGCAACTAAACATAAAATGGTGCAGCGCATGCTAACTTAAGATACACAATACATAAGTAGCACAGCTAAAACATTTTTATTCCAACAAAAACAAGGGTTCAATATGGGCTTAAGGGCGAGTGCACTGTTTCATTCAGCACTGAGAGAGGGGTAAGACAAGGATGCGTTTTGGCACCCTTTCTTTTTACATCATATATTAATAGATTGGGACAGACACTGTCTGTATCAGTGCCGGGATTTACCACAAACTGTACATCACCCAATACCCGCCCTCCTCTATGCTGATGATGCAGTGCTGATGGCACACACTCAGTTGAGGCTACAACGTCTATTGATAAGTTTTAATGCTTATATGCAGAACCTGGGGTTGCAAGTAAATAAATTGAAGACTTTCATAATGAAGTGTGGAAATGGGAGCTCAAAGTGTTGGGATATCCTCATAGATAATAAGAAGATTGAATTTACCAAGACATTTCTGTACCTGAGTATCCTGTTTGACCAGAATGGCTTGTGGTGCCGGGCAAATAAATCAATAAAGCGATTATTTTTTTACCTACGGCAGCCTTGGCTAACTTTTCAAGGAAGCTGGGCAAAAAAACACCTGTAGAACTAATAAATATATATAAGCGAAGTGCTTAACTACTGCTATGTACGGTTTTGGGGTATGGACATATTATGATTGTCAGCCCCTACAAAAGGTGGAGAATGCCTTTTTAAGAGTTGTACTAGCTGTTCCGGGTGGCTGTTCCACCTATGTATGCCATGCGGAGCTGGGGTCACCCCACTTATCAGATTTAATTAAAATACAGCCAAATTCTTTTGTTGCAATAGATTTGGTCCTCAGAGAAAACCACCCTTAAGAGGGTTATTATAAGGGACTGTCTTAAATTACAGCGGGTACTTAGTATACCTTGGATGAAGTTTAGCAAAGTTTTCACAAGTGACCTAGGTCACCCGGAGTATTATGAACAGCCAGAATCCCTAGAGCACATCAGCAGAAAAGATCTTAAAAGAGAGTGCATGATGCTACTAGAGTCATATAGATTATCCTCGGAAATACTGAAGCTGAGAGTTTGTAAGAACTAAGTGATATGACCTCTGATGATATACAGCCATATTTACAATCCATGGAGGGGAGGCAGGACAGATTTGTGTTAACTTGCTTTAGGTTAGGCATTTTCCATCGCCTAGCAAGCTTTCCAGTAATTAATGACTGGTCATGTTCGCTTTGTAAATGTCCATTGATGATATGTCAGAGCAGACAACAATTCATGTCGTGCCGTTTTGTAAATTTTACGAAAAACAGAGAAAGATTTGGATTTAAAGATCTTAAGGCTGTTTGGCTTTAGGCAACGTCGCCCAGCATTTTTCCCCTTCAGTTATTAGCCAATGAGTACACTATGTGGTCTTTGGCAATATTTTTAAAGAATGTAATTAGATGCAGAAAGGCCATCATATTGTGATTTTCTAGTGATGTAAATGTGACTGTATTTTATAACTTTTATCAGCAACAAGATTGTCGTATACTTAATTAATTTGTACATTATTTTTAGCTTTGTAAATAGTACTTGTGTTTTTATATATGTATTTAGCTTTTTCTGATTTCCACTGAAGAAATCGAATAAAGCTTAGTTTGAATTGAACTGACTGTACACTGAAGGTTCATTTTTTAGAATGCAGTTATGTGGTTCCCCATACTCAAGCATTTCTTTCATCATGTACTGAAAGATGGATGTGCTTTCCTGAGCTCAAAAGGCATGCAAGTGTATGGATACATGCACTCCAGTGCCACAAATGCTCTCAGATACAGCCAAATATCTTCTAGAATGACTTGATGGTAAGAACTTGCAAGGTCTAATTTGGAGTGGACCTCCACCCCTGCCTAGGGTGACAACATTTCATGCGTATTCTGGAAGTAATACCAAATGGTGTAGCTTAAACTTCATAGATTGATGAGCAGATGTACGTCCCTGAAACTTTTGAGGGACATTTCTACTGGGGCTACCCAGAGAAATGATTCTACCCACTCAATGATGTTTTTGGCACAATGGTCATTTAGAATCGCCTTTAATTTGCTGCCCTGCTGTGACAGTGGACCATTCCACATGCGATGTCTCATGGGAACAGCTCCTTTCTTCAATATAATCTTGTGGTCAAATTTGGAGTACTTTCTTAATCTATTGCTAAATTCATCTTCAAGTTTCATTTTCAGCCTCCGACATACTTCACACTTCTAGTGGGATCATTAGCATCACCTGTGCCAATGACATAAACAAGAGAATCTGGTGTAGGGTCCAAGCAGATCCCCTTCTCCTCCTGATGTGTTTAATCTAGGATGGTATTCTTTTTTCAGACACATATATTTTACCACAAGTCCTCCGCACTTAGAAACTTGGATCTCCTGAAAAGTATCCTAAGATAATAATTCTATGCTCTATCTACCCACCTGGGCAGACGTCAATGCATAAAGGTTTCCTAGATTGCCACAACTACTGGACCAGAGTCTTGCTCAAAATAGGAAACCATGCACACAAGTCTATCATGACATGGAATTCTACCCGATCTTGCATCCTGGTGAACCTTTACATTTCCTTACCATACCCACACTTACGACAATGCAGGAATTTAAACTGACATAATCTCCCTCATATCCAACTGGGACTTTGTAAACTTTTTTTGGTCTTTTTCTTCTTCTTTTTCTTTGACAAATCTTTTTAAATTGTTCAAATACCCTTTGGTAAGTCAATTGCAGTTTTTAATGTGAGCTCTGCCCCTACCTATTACTTTTCTTCTTTCTACTTGCTGTCAATTTTCATGAGAACTTGGTCTCCGTGGACCTGATCATAACTAATCTCAAAGTCACAATTTGCTGCCAATGTTCTTAACACTATATATTATGGTGGTCCCAGTATTTAAAACATCGGAATCGTATCAGAAAAGGGCAAAAAATACAATAATATTCGAATTACAGAGTCAAAAGCGGGAAAAAACTGATGAGACAGTGTTATTTAATCACACTGAAACTGGTTAGTATATAGTCAAAACAAGCATTAAAGGAAATACATTTCTGTAAAACATCATCATTGCAGTGCCCGAAGGGAAACGTGGAAAGGGGAAGGCAAGTGATTCAAGGGAGATGGTGAGCTAGGTAATATACGTGGTGATAAATTATCACAATCAAACATTCAGGCATAAATTGTTCATATGCCAGGAAAGCAATCAGATATTCATCCTATTACATAACATCTGTACATATTCAGCCATGTAACACACAAGTCCACAGTAAAGTAAGTACTGTTGAAGAGACTGGCTTTGGCGAAGTGTTGACGTTTTGACCCCTGTGTGTGTAGGTTCTTGCAGCCCTTACTGGGGGGGTCTTCCTCAGGACAAACGTGGGAGGGTGCGGGGGGACGGGGCACCTAAGAGGAACAAATGGGTGGTGCGTCAGATCCATGAATCAAGTAAAAGTTTAAATGTATCCAGTAACCCGAGTGGTACTGGTCGATATAATTACCGTGAGTGGCTAAGAGGGGTCCTCTCACATATCAATGATGGAGGAAGAAAGGGCTCCGTGGCTCATAATGGTATGGCAGAGGGAGTGAGACAACACCTGTAAGAATAAGGCGTCTGTAAACCAACTGAAAGCTCTAGGTGGTGTGGAACAAGGAAAATGAAGTAGTTGCCTCTGAATTAAAATCACTTACTCTGAAAATTCTTGGAAGTTTGGTCCAGACAGTGCATGGATCCAAAGGCTATGTGGTACGAATCCTAGGAGTATACGAGAACTTGAATGAATCAGGAGAGTCTGCAGAGGGTAAAGACAACTGGTATCAGGACCCGGTAGTCAAAGATGGAGAGTAAAGATTAAGAATTAAAAAGGGCCAAAAAGCCCATGATGTCAGCGAACAAAAGTGACTGAGAAAATTGTTATTGGAAACAAACCGGTGGAGAGCCGGAGTTCGGAAAAAAGGTGAGCATGCTCTTTGTAAAACGGGTGCCACAGTGTGTGCAACGTGAATGGTAACGGCGTGGAAGAAGCGCTCTGCTGGTCGAGTGCTCATGGGGCAACGTTGTGAATCCTACTATCGTACAACCCGCTGTCTCGGAGTGAATGTCAGCGTGATGCAAGTGAACGGCCGCTGTACTATAGCCTTATAGCCCACCGTAGCGGGCTATACCGGCTGTTAAAGGCCCGCTGCATCGTTCGGCGAGGGCCTTTAACAAAAGCAGCGGGACTTTAACAGCCGGTATAGCCCGCTACGGCGGGCTATAAGGCTATTAGAGCATTGGCCCGTGGTAGACATTACCTGTCACATAAATTTAACATTACAGTTGCAGCTAGGTCTGCACATCATGAGCGCGCGCAGGAAAATAAATGAACATACCTTTGTTTCTGCCAGACGGTGTAAAATACGAAACTCCGACTCCACTGCCTGAAGGTCACATTTAATTAGGATTGACAATGACAGGGGATTCATGAAATCGAAGTCAAGAATGCCAGGCAAAGGAAAGATGTTTTCCGTTTTCAGTTATGGGAATTGGTGATTATTCTGCGCATGCGCCTGGTACGAAGTGGACATTTTGTAAACAAGGAAGAGCCCACCCCATGTTGTTGTACTCCGGAAGCTAGAAAGCGCGCCGGTTTTACTCACGTTTTTTGACAGGAGGGTCTTTGCCATTCGTGAAGTGCAGTATTCTTGAGCTGCAGAAAGGAAGGTGATATTGGCAGACTGAGATGATGCTTGGCACATGGCAGGTAAATACGGAACCGTTTTCCCCTGAGCTATTTCATGGAGAAGTTGTGATTGGAGGTCAGGGGCGCTGCTGAGGCTGCTGGTTTGCTTGCAGGGAATTTGTATTCTTTACAGATGGCGTGCTTTGTGTCTCCCAGTTAATGCAGAGGTATTTGCGTGGTGATGGTGGGGGTGGTGCATTTCCTCTAGAGTTTGCTGAGAGTTAGCCTGATTTCAATGAAGTACCCTAAACAGTTTTTCAAAAGCTGGTCTTTATGTCACAATATTGAGGTTCGTAAGTTCAACTGCCACATAAATTTACTTTACAGTATTGACTACTGATATACTATCAAGAGAAACATACACAGGGAAGATTGTCAATATTGGGAAGTCGATGTAAGTGCAGATTGATAATAAAACTTGAATATTGTTTTTGCCAGTGATAAAAGCGCACATTGTGAGAAGTTGGCCTGTTATATGATGTCACTAGTTCTAGTGTACACCCTGTATCAGTCCAAACAACCCTTATGGTGATTGGTTGTAAAGTCAACCTTATAGACCAGCTATCCTAGTGGTAGCATGGACAAGAGCAGTCTTAGGCTAAACTCTGTATGGCATGTGAAGCCAGCTGTTATACCATTATAATCCCTTGAATAACAAATGAAAGGACACCACACCAGGTATATATACAATTAGAATGTATTTATTCTAACGTATACCCTCAGCACTCTTTATGAGTTCAGAGGTCTAAGTACAAACAATTTCTTAAGTAGCATACGTTAAGTTACACAGGAAAAATACAGTTAGGCCCAGGGGCCACGCAAACCATATACTAAGAAAGTGGTATAAGTACCACGTCACGAACAGGGAGTAGGCCTAGGGAATCGCTGGGGCTACACTACCCTACCAATAGTTAGGAAGTGGGAGGCCCACGGGAAGCGTGTGCAGTGTGGAAACACACACGCGGGTTACATTAGGGTCAATGGGAATGTAACAGTTAGAAATAGGAAGAATAAGGACACTTCCAAAGTAACTAGGAGGAAGCAACTAAAGACTTAGACACTTGGATAGTCAATATCCACTGGAGCACCGGAGTACTCGCGTTACCTCACCCACAGGAGACGGGTGCATAGGTGTGAAGATGTGTCGGGTGTCGTCGCTGGATCCTATGGATGCCTGAAGAACAGATGCTGGCAGGCGGCCAGGAGGAAGATGTCCGGTGGATCCAAGGATGGATCTTGAAGGAAGAACACCTGCAAGCAGGGGGGACAAAGTCTGGGTCACTAGCCAGTGACCGTGTGGAACCAGGAAGGAACCAGGCAATGTCGTGCAGAACACAGGTGAAGTCTTGAAGCTTGTCTCTGCAGCTGCGTGGACCAGGAGGCGTCGAGGACAACCAGAACCAGGGTACGAGCTGTCCCACAAAGGATCTTGCTGCTGGCGGAGTCGACGTCCCGATTGGAGTCAACAAGCCTTGGCAAAGGCAACCCACGCGGAATGGGAAATTCGCTTCAGGTGCAGACCAGGAAGGTCTGAGGTGCTTCTCTTTCACAGGGAAGCAAGGGCCAGTCTGGAGGAGCCAAACCAGCGGTGGAAAGTCAAGGGTTCGTCGTCACTGAGGCTACTAGCCAACGGGCAAGCAACCGGACAGACGCGTCAAGCAGGAAAATGCAGAAGGGCCCCACGCAGAACTCGTGGAGTGTGGAGGGCTGATCTTCGGTGCAGATGGTGCTCTGGGTTGGGGCTTCTCAATCCCCAGAGCACAACTTCGAGGATGCCTTAGAAGCTGTGCTGGAAGCTACTCGCCAATTTTCCCAGGTAGCCGGTCCCATGTCTCTCGTCGCCCCCACGGATCTCAGCTTGGCTGTGGATGTGGATCAGGGTCAGAGAAGTCTGGAGGTCAAGGCGCTGGTCAGGCTCTGCAGTCGGTTCCTCGTAGAACTTGGGCAAAGCAAACGGCAGGTCGCTTGTTGGTGCCTGTTTGCACAGGGTGGCCACTCCTTGGCCACAAGGGAGATTCTTCAGTCTTCTTGTCGTCGAATGTCGAAGGTCCAGAGTTTCGTGTCTGGATAATCCAAAGTCCTAGGGACTCAGCTCCCACTCTTATACTAATCTGGGGGGCTGGGTTACCTGCTAGGTCCCTCCTATGGGTGGGACCAGGGAGGGGGGTGGTTACACCCCCTTCCCTTTGTCCAGTTTCGCACCAGGACTGGGGCTGGAGTGCCCCAGCACCGGTTTGAACCGGACTCTGCATGGGACACCTTGTGTGCCCCAGGCAGTGTCTCGTTTCTTTCATCCCTCCCTGCCCCAATACACTAAGCCCTGTCTAGGGTGGTGCTAGCACCTCCCCAGGCAGGAAACCTATTGTCCAAGCCTCCCTCACTGGAAGGACTCCCAGCAGCAGGAGGTCAGACTTGTGTCCGTGGCAGCAGCATCCCGGGTAAGTAGGATTTTAACATGTCTTCTCCCTCTAGAAGGGGGGAATACTATCCTCATCGCCAGAAATGGTGTGGGGGTAGTATTCCAAAGTGTTAGACACCTTACACGACATGTTTTGATAAAGCCAAACCATAGTTACCATAACCGCGAGGATTATAAGGCACTTTAAGAGTATATGGTAGGCGATGTCATAGAACAGCTATAAGGACATGGTTCCGAAAGCTGCAGACAGGCTCAGCTCATGCTAGAGCACCATCTCACATGTTACCAATCACTCTGCCTCCAGGATTGTTAAGGCCTGCCATAGGAGTGGCTTAAAGGTTACCCATGTGTCTATATATAAGGTAGGTATAGGAATACTATACCTAAGCAAGGGGTGATTACACGACCTTGGCCCAGCTGAGTGATCAGCCAGTTGTGTCATGATGGGAGGCCAGCCAGGGGTGGCATATTACATGCTGCAGCCCCTGGTAGGCCTAGGGTACACCTATGCCCTGGGTACCTAAGGTACACTGTACAGGGCCCTATAAGGTGATCCTTACCAATTGAGTTATGTACCTAAAGTACATAGTATGAATTTAGAGAGAGAACAGCTGGGCTGTGGGTCTGATTAGCAGGCCCACAGCCACATCTAAGTCGAAAACCAGTGAAGCAAAAGCAAAAAGTGGGGGTGACCATAGGAAGCAGACCCTACTCTCCTACACACATTATCAGAGGTGTTAAGTTATCTCTTTATAGACAGTTTATTTCACTGAATATGGGGAGAGGATGTAGCCTTATGGCTAGAGCTGTCAACCTCAAAGCTGGGGAACCGGGTTTGAATCTCTGCAATGACGCTCAGCATCCTGTGATTCTGGTCAAATCACTTAATCTCCCTGTGCCTTACAAAAATGAACTTGTCCATCTGTAAAAGAAACTGGTGCTCAAGTAAAGCGCTCTGATACCTGATATCTTCGGGTCTAGTTTACGCTATATAAAACTCTAGAAAAAATAGATATATATATTGTCAATCTTTGTGCAGGCCTGCTATTGTCGGTTCATTGAAACAATGGCATTGATGGATATGACTAGATGGAGCAAATCCAAGGGGGCTACACAAGGCGATTTATTTCAAAACAAGAAAACTCATACTTTTCAGAATTTTTGCACAATTAAACTCTTTATCTGCTGGAAAATATTTAGTGGAAGCAGTAACACTCTAAGCAGTTACCATAAGAGGTTTGCCTTTGTACAGTGGTATGAAACTGTATACAGATAGGGAGAATAAAAAACAACAGACAACTAAGTTTGTGAAAAAATATCATTTATTACAGCATTAACATCACCTTGTACTACAGTTACAGTACTAAATCATGGAATAACAAGTTACAAATTTAGGAGTTAAAAATGCACACTAATACTTTTGGAAAACAAGAATCTTTGGAAAGCATGACAACCATCAGAAATAATTTGTTACAGTAAGGTTTCATTTATGAGGTTTCATTTCATTAAAAATTGTACATTGCCATTAAATGTGATGTTACAGTGAGAGAAAACATCGGTAATAATTTTCTTCTTATTGTGTTCTGCTCTGCTACCTGGTATCTTCAAAGAAGGATTGTCTTCTATTTCTACACAAGTTTCTGGCCCATTTATGTATTTGTTAGATATTTTTTTCTTGGTATTGTCACCTGCATTGCTAGTACAGTGGACCATATATTTCGATCTTCAGATGAAGCTTTCCAGTAACTCTGTACACTAGTTTTGCTTTTGTGGCCAGTGACTGCCATAATCTGTCTAGCTTCAAGACCATTATCTGCAAGCAATTGCACAGCTGTAGCACGCAGACAATGGTTTGTGTAAATGCGACTTAATCCTGCTTTTCTGATGATTTCTTTCATTAGTACTCCAATTGTGTTTTTCCCAAGAGGCTTTTAGAAATACCAAACAGAGGCACTTGCAGCATCCTCCACAGTAAGTTTCATTGGTTGAACATAGAAGGATGTGCAATCTCTGGGCAATTTGGAAATATAACATTTCAAAGATTTCACAGGACCCATATCATTGCCTGGCTGGGTATAGATGCGACCTCTGTTTTGGTATCTTAATTTCTCATCTACTTCTTTGTGGTTTTTTGTTTGTTCGTTAAAAGTTAAGGTTGCATACTCTTGGTTGTTTTCATCTGCTTGGAAGGTGAAAGCATTTTTAGGCAACTCCCGTAATCCTTACCTGCCACGTCTTGCAAGGTGTAGTTGGGTATCAAAAAAAACTTTGTACTGCAGTGAAGTAGGTTCATCACAGTTCAAGATACCACAGTGTTTTATCAATGACAAGTCCTGTGCTGATAAAAATTATTTTCTTATACTGATATCTTTGCCTTCTCGACGTTGTTTTTTTAAAATTGCTACTAACACATTGTTAGCGGGTGCAAATACAGCATCATGCATGATATTAACAGCTCTGCTAAAAGGAGGATTATTAATTTGTCTATTTAGTCCAGCCCTTGCTGATATAAGGCTTTGATTACTGTAACATTCCCCCTTAGCATTTCTTACCTCTGCATAAAAATGTCTCAGAAGGCTACAGAGTTCAGGCAGTGGTTTCATCTCAAAGTCTGGCACATAACCATTTTCTACCAACCAGTCTCTGAATATTTGAGTCGCCCATTTTGTTGCTGTTCTTGTGTTGGTTTCAGCCCTTTGCTCTTCAAGTATATCCAGTTCATGTGCAGCAAAGTTTTGGTGACGTTTTCCAGGCTTCTCCATTTGAACTCCAGCAGATTTATTTACGCATTATCAATGGAAAGGTGTCCAAATAAATTGAAAGATATTTGTTGAGGCTTTTCACAAAACTGTACATATCTTGGAGGACTTGCCATTGCTACTGCTCAGCTCTTCACCTTGGTATGACTGTTGAGCTAACTGTGATTTTAAACAATAGAATGGATTTCTTTTGGCAGGTTGTGTAGTTTAGAACACTCAGTAAGAGGGCCTTTACCAGTGAATACAGATCTCTGGAGCTGCATTGTCTTCAATGGAGCTCTCAACATTCCAATGGTCTAATAGGTATTAGACCATTGGAATGTGGAGCACTCCATTGTAGACAATGGAGTGCTCCGTGCTTCTACGGGCCGGTAAAGGCCCGCAGAACAACATTCCAATGTTTTACAAAAGCCTCTCGAAGCTCCAGGGGATTTAAATCTCCTTGAGCTTCGAGAAGCCTTTGTTTAATTTGTTAGAACATTCTGCCCTCTAGTGGCAGAATGTTCTAATAGCCTTATAGCCCTTCGTAGCAGGGCTATACCGCTATTAAAGTCCCGCTACTTTTGTTAAAGTCCCTCGTCTTCGGCTCGGGCCTTTAACGCTGCAGCGGGCCTTAAATAGCTGGTATAGCCCGCTACGGCGGGCTATAAGGCTATATTAAAACATGAGTGAAAGTGAGAGCAAGCTTAACAGTTTGTTATTTATACACACAGATTTGGGAATGGAAAAACGCGCATGTCTAGAGAAGGTGGAGGTTGTTGGCAAAAAGGGCTTAGATCACTTGTCTAAAACCGGTTAAAACACATGCGCCGGTTAAACCGTGAGCCCATGCCTAACTCTGTGATTATCTGTTAGGGAGGGGCTAGGGGTTCCTTCATTAAGCAGCTACACTCACTACTATGTCCTCCGTTGTTCTCCGGTAGTCGAGATCAACTGGTGGCCTGCATCGATCTTGCCTATAAGGCCGATACATAACGCGAGAAGCGTATAAAGGTGACAGCCGCGTGACGTTGTGCAGCATGCAGCAGCTAAATGCATGCTACTGTGGCCGGACTAAGCGTGAAGACAGACTGAGATCCTGAACTGTCAGCGCTATGGTGTAAAAATTGTAAGTGCAAAATGAGATCCTTTGGTGTATTTGTAACAGTGTACAGCAAACATCTTATAAAGAGTATGTCTTTCTGAAAAAGGCACTATCTTGAATCTGGGATGTGTAATTATATTTGAGCAGAAATCCAAGTTTGCATGTTATATACAATACAATAGAAGTGTTGAATGGCCGATTTAACAAAGGCGAAGGCAGACATAAATGCATATATAAACTGATTAAAGTTGCCGTCTTCACTGGGTACATGCGTCAAATCCTGGATTATACATTTAAATTAGGTGATGTTAACGTGTTCTGTATTGGGCATTTACACACCGTCAGTGATCGTATCAAAGTGAGCTTCTAATGGCTAAGCTGAGGACATAAAATTCAAACAGCTAGACCGGCATCGCGCTCCTTCGATGAGAATGCTACGAATCTTTTTTTTTTTTCTTTTTTTTTTCCTCATATACCACCAGACGGGAAAGGCAATCCAAATGGGGAAGTCCCCTTCCCTAAACCCCCACTCGATAGTATACGATTCCGATGTTAGGACCCTGGGGGGATAGGAAAAGGGGTCTAACCCTACTGGCATTTTACTGTTTGCTCTATCTACTCCAACGTTTACTCACTGAGAGGCCCATTAGTGGTGTTAGAGATTGAGCCCCAACAGTGCCCAGGTAAAATCATCGGAAAAAAGAAAAAAGAAACAGAGAAAAAAAAAAAAAGAAAGAAAAAAAAAACTTTCGTCATCTGTTCCGCCAGGCCATTAGCGGTGCCCATATCTTTACTTCACTGGAGGGATCGCAGGCTATATCTGACTCACAAGTGTACATAATATGTTTCAAGCAATCTAAAAAAATCGGTGCCTTCTCATTTTTCCACGCCCTACATATTTCTCGCCTTGCTAATACCATAATATAAAAAATAAGTTTGGAATCAAGGGCACATAATTGATAATTGTTAACTAACCCAAACATGATTGTCTTTGGATTTATGGTAAATTGTACATTTAATACTGTTGCAATGAAATCACCTAGTTTAGCCCAATATTGCGCCAGAGAAGGGCAATCCACAAACATATGTATGTCATCAGCGGCGAGCAATTTACACCGAGGGCACCGATGTTCTAGGTTGGTAAACCTTACAAGTTTCTTGGGCGAGATATAGACTCTATACAGGGTAAACAGATGGTTTCTTTTAAGTGCAGCTGGTTTAACTATAGTATGTAGCATTGTGAAAGAATCCTCCCACAGCTCCTTAAGGTTATCATGATTAAGATCAACCTGTTCACCCCATATTTTTAGGAGTTCAATCTCCGGAACTTCTTCTGCTCCCATCATAGCCCAATACCAAAATGCCAACTCTCTTTTCCAGGTCCCTTTCTTGTTTACCAAGTCAAAGCTAGGATTTAATGTACAGGACACCGGCGCAAGAGTAGCCCACCAACCCGATAGTTGATAATATTTGAACCTAGTGAGAGAACCCTCCGTCAAGGTAAAGAGAGAATCCCAGTCAATAAGCTGTGCATCCTTTAGAAGATCTCCCCAGTGTGTAATACCAGCCAACCTCAAAGGGCGAGCTAGTTGATCTTTTAAACACTCCGGGGTCCCTGGGGAGTCCCAGATCGGGGCCTGGGGAGCATAATAGGGGATTCCCAGCTTTTTCCTGAAAAAAACCCAGTTTTTTTGGGCAGCTATCAAAATCTTCAATCTAACTTTTTTTTAAAACCTGGGATCTCCAAATTTAAACAAAAAGTAATCCTGACCCTGGGGTACACTGTATAGCAAAGCCTGAAATAAGGATCCTAAAACAGTAGTATCTGCCTTGTCTGCCAATCGTCTAAATTTTTTTAATTGGAACGAGTGACAGTAGATAAGTAAATCTGGGAGGGCAAGGCCCCCAACTTTTAATTTTCTCGTCAATTTCTTCCAAGATATTCTCGGCAGTTTAGAGTTCCAGATGAATGAACCTATTTTTCCCTGCAATTTAGCTATATCTTTTGGGTCAAAAGTTAACGGAATAGAGTTAAATAAAAAGGTAATTTTCGGCAAAATAGTCATTTTTATGAGGTTCACTCTACCAAATATGTTAAGCGGGAGCCCAGACCAACGTTGAAGGAGATGACAGATTTCCTTATAGACTCTATCAAAGTTAATTTTAGTTGTCTGATTTATATGTTGAGCTAAATATATTCCCAAATATCTCATCTTAGGTTTAACAGCCGGGTATTCTTCAACCGAATTCCACTGCATAACCTCGGTTTTGTCTCTGTTTATTTTATAGCCGGATATTGCCCCAAAGTCCTCTGCCAGAGCAAAGAGTCTGGGGACGGCCTCTTCTGGATTCGATGTAAACATTAAGAGATCGTCCGCGTAAAGAGCAAACTTCAGCTCTAAGCTCGCGATTTTAAATGGTTTAAAAATCGGGTCAGATCTCAACTTAATAACTAAAGGCTCAATATACAAATTAAACAAAAGAGGAGAAAGGGGACATCCCTGTCTAGTACCACGAAATATGTGTACCCAATCAGTGAGACAACCATTCACTAAAATTTTGGCTTTGGGACTAGAGTATAAGGCTCGAATCGAGGCTATAAAATTCGATGGCATACCAAGTGCATCTAATGTTTTCCAGAGATAAGGCCAACTGACTTGGTCGAAAGCCTTTGCGGCATCAATGGCCACAATCGTTAAGGGCGACTTTTCATTAGTCGCTACATCTATGGCAGCAATAGCCTGGAATGTAAGTTCATTCAACTTTCTACCCGGCATAAAGCCTCTTTGATCGCTGTGAACCACTGATTTAATGACCTTGGCCAATCTCGCTGCCAACACGCCCGCAAAGATTTTATAGTCAGTATTCAGCAGAGAGATTGGCCGATAGGATTCAACAATCTGAGGGTCCTTATTGGGTTTTAATATTAGAGTCACTGTTGCCTCAGACCATGTTTGTGGCACAGCTTCGCCGGAGAGATGTATTTTATTAAATAAAATTGTGAGAATTGGCACAATTAATTCTAGATTGATTTGATATGCCTCAACTGGGAGGCCGTCCGGACCCGCTGCTTTTCCTTTTGCCATGCTCTTTAGTTGGTTATAGACTTCACCCTCTTTAATTGATGAACTCAAGAAGACCTTATCTGCTTCTGTGAGATGTGGTAGAACTAGTTGGTTAAGCCACACTTCAGCCTTCTCCGTAGAGAAATCTCCTTGTTCCGCGTACATCTTCGACATATAATTATGAACTTCTTTTACTATCTCATTGTTGTTATAGGTCAAGGTCCCGAAGCCTTGTAGAATCAAACTCCCAATTTTGTTCTTGGCTCGATCTGTTCTGGCCTTCCAGGCCAAGAAACGGCCACACTTCTCCCCATAGGAGAAATTGCTTAATCTGCTCGCATCCCATCTTTCCTTAATGGCTTTATCGAGGAGAGCCTGATATTCTGCTTTAAGGGAATTTAACTCGTTTGATAATATATCTACATTGGAATATTGCATTAGGGAGGCGAGTTGAAGTTGTTGTTCTTTCAACTTTATTTTTATGAGGGAGTCCGCTTCAGCTTTCCTTTTATCCCTATTTCTCTTAACCGTGAGTGTAGTCACTATTGCCCTCATAAAAGACATAAATGCCTCCCATACACTCTGAGCACCCGCTGAGCCACAGTTAAATCTGAAAAATTCTTCCAGCTGTGTGGATAGCTGTGACCTTACTTCGTCTACTTGTAGTAACGATCTATCAAAAGTCCACCTTCTCATTTGTACTTCTTTTATGGAATATACTGTTAGTTCTACTGAGGAGTGGTCTGAGAGTAAAGCGGGAATGTAGGAGGAGGAGATTACTTGAGGAAGAAGCATCTGATCTATCAAGAAAAAATCAATACGGGAATGATGCTTATATCTATGACTATAAAAAGAATAGTCTCTGCCCATAGTATTTCTGATTCTCCAAATATCCAGTAAATTGAAGTCTCTCATTATATTCTTAAGTTCTAATTTTGTTTTAGGTAAAGGAGCGACAGTGGCTCTAGAAGTCCTATCCAGGTTTTTGTCGAAAACCAAATTGAAGTCACCCCCAATATTATAGGGGCATTAAAATTAAAGAGAGATGACTTCAAATTGGCCAGATGCTCCGGACAGTCCTGCTTGGGGCCATAGTAGACTGCACAAACTAAGGAAGAACTGTCTACTTTTAACTGAGCGGATAGCCATCTGCCTGACGTATCCGTGTCATGGTTCTCTATTCTGATTTTACTGTTTATCCGAATTAATATCGCTACCCCTCTTGTGCTTCCGCTTTGGCGAGAACACAGGAGATCCTGAATCCAGCTTTGTTTTTCGAAGGCAATCTTACATTCTTGAGACTCCAGGTGGGTCTCTTGTAAAAGACATATATGGGCTCCTGATTTTTTCAAGAATTCACATACTCTGTTGAGTTTCCTCCCATCTCTCAATCCATTCACATTCCAACTGATTATTTTAGTTTTATTTATGGAATTTATCATTCCAGAGGATAAAATTTTCTATACACCAAAGAATATCTAAATCTGACTTATATACACAGGGAGTATTGAATAATTTACTACAACTCGTACTGCTGGCTCTATGAGGAAGTATTTTATTTGTTTTTTTCCCCCACCCTATCCCTCCCCTCCACCACCTCCACCTCCCACCACCCACCCTGAGGAACCCCCCCACAACTATCTTGGCGATAAGAAAATCGCCTATTTGAGAGGCCCCGCTCTCCGTACAGAGCCCACCGCTCGTAATTACGCATATTTTACTTAACCAGTGACCCAGTAAACTTATTACTATCTTGTGATCTCCTATATCCACACAGACACACAATTTTCTTTTTTTTTTTTTTTAAGTGAATTTTATGCTTAACCTTTGTTTTTCTTTGCCACATATTCTGCATGTGTCGTGGGTTAATATTTTATGATATATCGCTGTTATCACAGTTAGTATGTAAGGCCTCTATTGAACCCCCTTCATGTGTGATATAAAGGTATCAACCTCCTGAACGGAGGAGAAATTGTGCGTCTTATTCTCCATACCACTCTTAAGGCAGCGGGAAACTTCATCATAACCTGCGCTCCCAGGCTTCTTAACTCGGACATCCGAGAGCCCAGTTCCCACTGTCTTTGGGCAGTGGCTCTGCCCACATCGGAACGTATTAGATACTTAACAGAGTTGATGTGCAATGATGTATCTTTCAGAGCTCGCCCTAGAATCAACTCCTTAATTGAAAAAGAGAGAAAATTAACCAGGATCTTCCTTGGGGCCTTCCTGCCTGGATGTTGTCTAAATGGATCTCTATGGGCTCGCTGAATCTCCTTTTCTAGATCAATATCCAGTCTATCTTTTAGGACCCCCTCTCTCAATAGTTTGCATATCAGCGACTTCACATCGCCATTCTCTACTCCTTCCGGGATCTCCAAAAATTTCAGATTGTTCCTTCTGGCGTGGATCTCTAATCTCTCGATATCGCTTTGAAAAGCCCGATTCTGCGTCTGTAGAGCAGCGATGATGTCCGAGTGGCTTTGAGAACTTTTTGCTAAAATATCCACTTTATTTTCGAGTGTCTCTGTTCTAGTGCAAATATCGTCCAATTTTGACTCTAAGGCTGTAGATTTCTCTGAGATTACCTTCTGATTCCCTTCGGAGATTTCAAACCTTGGAAGCAATTTTGCAAATAGGTCTTCACGGAGGGAAAAAAGAAGGTTCTTCAACTGGTTGCCCCCACCGGGGTGCTCTCCACTTGGAGATTCCTCTGCGGTCTCACTACCGCTATGACATGCGTTATCCTCGCAAACGTCAGATTGCAGTACCCCATCTGGGTGACCTCCTATATCCCCTGTGTCTGAACTCTCTGGTGTATTACACAAACCCGTGCCGATTTCTGTATCTGGTTCACATAGTAAAGGGGAGAATTTGTTAGCTAAGCAAATTGTCTCAGCGTGAGAGATCAAAGAATTCTGTGGAGATGATGGAGATGATAGGGAGATATGAGCCTGACTAGATGGTTTGGGGGGTACTGAGCTTTTTGTGGAGCTGCTAGAGGGTATAGACCTACGGGGGGTCTCCTTCTCCATTATCTTAAAGTATGATTTCAGTGATGGAGTAGCTTTTACGGTAGTACGCCCTCCTTTTCTATCTTCCCCCAGCTTGTTCCTCTCCCTCCTATCTTTTTTTTGTTTGCCTAGGTGTCTTAGGCGCCACAGTGGGTTCTTGTAAGGCCAGCTCTTGCTCCAGTAGTGAACGCAGTTGGTACCTGTTTCTAGTAGCTAAGGCGGGTCCCTTCCTTTGACCTCCACTGTTTTTCTCCGTCACTTTTTCCGCCAAGGAATTGCTAGCCGAGGCTATTTGGACCCCCTCACTCGCGTTCGAGGTCTCAAGATCCGCAGTCTCAGTACTGGGGGTGGGCTCTATAACAAGAGAGTCCATCCCTATCCTTTGAAAGATAGCTCGCGGAAAAATGCACTGACCAGTATGAACACTAAACAAGTTCTGATAGCAACATAGAGGAGCGATATAGAGAAAATCCGGAATAACCTGGGAGGTCTCACCTGTGGCTATAATAGTTGCGCTGAGGGTACAAGCCCAAAATCCCCCTCCCTTTCGCCGCCTTACCAGCCATGAACGCTGACCAGCACTGAAACGGTCGTAATGCACCGTACCACAGTGAGTGGAATAGATCCTCGCAGATGCTGCCGTTGCTCTCCTCCACTCCCCGGCGAAATCTCTGCATACACCCTCAGACCGAGATCCTCCCCAGGTCTCTCCGCACCTCTCCTCCCTTCGCGCCGGTGACGCCAGGTGACGCGAGTCGTGGACTGTCATCAGCTGTTTCTCTCCCCTCTGGGTCCAAGTGCTCACCAAAATCCGCTCCGCTCTCCACAGCAGCGTGAATGACCAGGGAGAAAGGGAAAGAAAACAACCCCCTGTGAGCGCGGCACCCGGGTAAGTGGTACACAGAGTATCAAGCTCTCACCATTCCATCCTAGGCAAGGGACTCCATGCAAGGATACGAGGCACGGCACACGAAAGACGGGACACGGCTAAGCGGAAAAAAAGAACCGGGAAGACATCAGACGGATAAACGGAGCCTCTCACGGCCGGCGTTAGCCTGCCGCCATGTTCCTCAAGCCCCTCCTCCCTCCAGAATGCTACGAATCTTAATCAAATATGCCACAAGTGACCGAGAAAGCCTATTGAAAAAAATAGAAGCGCTGTTCAATGAACTTGAAAAGTAACCAAGACAAGAAGAAATTAGCCAAATAATGTCTGATATGATAACAAGACTTGCCAAATACGAACAAACTATAAAGGACAGAAAAGCAGTCAAATTCCAGAGAGACCGGAACGACTACATGAGTGGCAAAATGTATACGTTCTCAAAGAAATTTGAAAATATACGCCGCCAGCAACTCTCTGCAACTTCACAAACACCTATGAGATCAACGGAGCCCAGTCTGTCGGAACTGAGCTCGGAAATTGAGTGAGATGTGGAATCGGGTGGCACAGACAAACAAAAAACCCCCACTGTGGTGCAAGAATTTGGTTTTTTACGACTGGAACGGCTAATGAGCCTGCGGCCGCGACCGCCGAGACCAGAAAACAACAACTCCACAAGAAATCACAAAACAGGAGAAGAAAAGACAGACGCTGGGGAAAAAGACACACGAAGCAAGAACACACGGCCATACGGAAGAAACAAACAACGATGAATACAAATATGGACTACAACAACACAGTCATCAACCTCACCAATATGGAGCTCACAACAGATGAACAACGAATCCTCTCACTAGGCCTCACTTTCTGTGCTAAAAACAATTTCGATTATGCGCAAACAAGAGTGGACCTTTTCCAATTTGTCAGAAAACTTAAATTACAAAAATATTTTTTCCATATAGCCAAACGTAACACAGACCCTGCTAACAATGAAAATACCAATGACCCTCTCACAGTGGGGGACATGGCCCTACTGCAAGATCTAGTCAATATGAAGGAAACAGAAAATCAAGAAACAACCACTGAATTTGCCTTAACAACTGGCCTCGACATTTTCAGTACTATACAAACGCCTTTTAAACCCAGATCTGTATTTACACCAATAATGCCCAAAGATGGGCTGGATATCTTTGCAGAAAATGTCATAAAGGATCTGAAAGAATTGGCACATAAAAGCAGCAAAGAATTCCTGAGTACTAATCACAATAGGATGGCCAAATACAATGAACTCATTGAGAAGATCAAACAAAGACCGGACGTAGTGGTCCGCTGGTCAGACAAGGGTGGAAATGTCGTTCTCTGGCCTCTGGAACAATACAACAAAGAAGCGCATAACCAACTACAAAACAAAGATTGCTACAGTCGAGTGAGTCTGAACAGCATTGTGGGAATAAAAGAAAAATTCCACAAAGCCTTATACAACTGGAAAAGAATGGGATTATGTTATGTTATGTTATGAAGATTTCTAAAGCGCACTGTTACCCTGAGGTGTCCTGGCGCTATGCACTTACTACCCAAACAGCTGAATAGAACACCGAGAGAGTTTAAGAGAACAGCCAGGTCTTTAGCCCCTTTCTGAAGGCAAGAAGTTCCGAGGAATTCCTAAGATGAAAGGGAAGGCCATTCCAGGCCTTGATGGCACAGTGAGAGAAACTTCTACCACCCCAGCTAAGTTTGCGGTAGCGAGGAAGGATGGCAAGTTTAGACTGTGTTGATCGCAGAGTTCTACCAGGCACATACCATTGAATGGATTGTTTTAGGAAGTCTGGGCTAGTGCCATTAAGGGCTTTAAAGACCAGACATAGTGCCTTGAACTGGATTCGTGCAGCTACCGGGAGCCAGTGTAGAGATCTAATACCATCCTTTACGGAGGTAAATCTGGGGATACCGGTAAGGAGTCTGGCCGCAGCATTTTGCACAGTCTGAAGTCTGGACAGGAGACTTTTTTGTATGTTGATGAAAAGACTGTTACAATAATCCAGCCGTGAGAGGATAAGTGCCGTCACTGCGATTCTTAGGCAGTCTTCTGGGAGATAAGATCTAATTTTCCGCAGAAGTTTAAGAGTAAAAGAGCAAGAAGAGACAGTCCTACTAACCTGTTCTTCAAAGGACAGCTTTGCGTCTACAATCACCCCGAGGTTTTTAGCCTTAGTAACTGGGACAGGAAGCTTTCCCATGGACGTCGGCCACCAATCAGGGGTCCAAAGATTAGCGGTGTTCTCGAAGAGTACAACCTCGGTCTTTTCCGCATTAAGCTTAAGACAGTTGGCTTTCATCCAGGAAGCAATAGCCTGGATACAATTATGGCATTTGGAGGCTATTTCAGCCTCTGCCCCTTTTTTGATGGACAACACAATTTGTGTGTCGTCAGCATACGATGACAACTGGAAATCAAAAGATTTAACCAAAGTGGCCAACGGGGTGACATAAAGATTAAACAGAGTAGGACTAAGTGAGGACCCCTGAGGGACCCCACAAGGAAGGGCAATAGGCCTAGAACTATATCTGTCTAGATCCACCGTTTGTGATCTGTCAGTCAAAAAGGATTTTAGGAGATCCCATGCCTTACCTCGAACCCCTACCGCTGCCAGACGGTCCATCAAAACTTGATGATGGACCGTATCAAATGCGGCCGACAGATCCAGAAGAATAAGAATGGCAGCTCCACCATGATCCAGGGCCTCTCTGATCTCATCAGTGGACTTCAGCAATGCGAGTTCAGTGCTATGATCAGCACGGAATCCAAACTGCGTGGGATCCAGAGATGAACTCATTTGCAAAAACTGACTTAATTGAGTGTTCATATTTTTCTCAATCATTTTGCCTGGAAAGGGAAGACGAGAAATGGGCCTATAGCTGCTCGGGTCTTTTGGATCCAGATTGGGTTTTTTTAGTAGGGGAAGAACAGAAGCGGTTTTCCAAAGAGTGGGGAAACAGCCAGATTGAAAAATAAACCGAAATAATGGGGTTAAGGCCTCTCCGATGATATCGGGAGCCAGTCTCAGAACCAATGCAGGGCAGGGATCAAGTGGAGATCCAGAGCGAATCTCAGAAAGAAGTTTAATAACTGCAGGCTGTTCAGGAGGGATGAAGTGGTCAAAGTTAGCACATGATCCGTTATACTCCTGGTAACTCAACTGCTCATCTTGGTCAAATAGTGTAGGTAAAAATGTAAAAGACGAGAAAATGTTTTCGACCTTTTGTAGGAAGAAAGTAGCCAAAGATTCACAAAGTTCAGTGGTACTTTCAATTTTAGGACAGGCAGGAGTCGTAAGTTGAGATATGGTTTTAAAAAGCTCTTTAGAGGAGGAGCTGGCGCTTCTAATCTGTTCCCCATAGTAATGTTTTTTGGTTTCGTGTAGTGATTTCTTGTAATTGGCCAAAACTTTCTTATAAGCCTCCCTGCTGGTATTTGTGTATTCCTTCCTCCAGAGTCGTTCTAATTTTTTACATTCCAACTTTTGTTTCTTTAAACTCTCTGAGTACCAAGGTGCTGTGGGATGCTCCCGTTTAGTAATGCAAAGTTTGTCAGGCACTAATTTCCTGCAAGCCAAATCCACCCAGTCTGTGTAACTGGTAGCTGCCTCATCAGTATCAGATAAGGGAGCGGGAAAAGAGTTTTGGAGAATATTGTTAAGAGCAATGGGATCAATATTTTTCCAACATCTAGATTTAAGAGTAACTCTATCAAGCGGTTTACGATTTATAGGACAAGAGATTTTAAGTTCAAATATAATGGCTGTATGATCTGTCCAGGTAAGAGTTAATGATTTAATATAACCTAGATTGGGATTATTCGTGAAAATGCCGTCCAAGGTATGGCCGGCAGTGTGAGTGGAATCTTTGACCAGCTGTTTAAGTTCACCACCATTCAGTATTTGGTGAAGTTTTAGATTGTCGGGATCGTTCAGGTCTTCAAGATAAAAGTTAAAGTCACCCATGATAGTAAAATTTGTATTGTACAGTCCCTCCTCTAAAAGAGAGCCCAAAGAGTCTAGGAACAAGGCTCTAGGTCCCGGAGGACGATAAAGAAGGACACAGTTAAAAGTATCATGATCTGAAATTTGAGTGTTGATCAGTAACGCTTCACAGGTTAAATTAGAAGCATTAGTAAAACTGGGTTTAAGGGAGTCATGATATAAAACTGCCAATCCCCCACCTCTGCCTGAGCGTCTGTCTTGGGTGAAGCAAAGAAAACCAGGGGGAGTGGCTTTAAGCAAATCAGGCCCTGAAGCTTCGTGGGACCAGGATTCAGTTATCAGAGCTAATTTAATATTATTATCTTCTATGAATAGTGCACATTCGACATTATGTTTAATTAATGACCTGGCATTCAGCAAAAGGCAATTGATGGATGGTGGAGCAGCAAATGAAGTCTTCATAAAAGCCTGTGAGGATTACTCTCTAAGCACGAATTTGAGTACCTCAGAACTGACTATCCTACAATACCACTGCTATACTTAATCCCCAAGATCCACAAAAACAGTGTGGAACCCCCTGGGAGACCTATAATTGCCGCAATAGGAGGTCTGTTTGAGAATACGTCTAGATACATAGACCACTTCCTTCAGCCCATTGTTTGCAAATTACCAGCATACATTAAGGATACAGGGGATTTTTTAACAAAAATCTGTAATGTAAACTGGTATAGTGATTACTTACTAATGACATTAGATGTGAACACGCTCTATACCAGTATCAGACATAAGAATGGACTCAATGCCCTGAACTATTACCTTGGCAAAAGATCTATGCACCTCTTTCAACACTCTATGATGATTGTACAAATGGCGGAAATGTGTCTAGATAATAATGTGTTCACATTTGATAACCTCCCTACTGCCACGGACTACAAGATCTCACACACACACACTATCTATACATTCGCTGGTGGGGCCCGTAACACCAACGCGCACTTACCATTAGTCCGTGCGAGAGGCGATTTATCCTTCCAAACGCTGAATAATGAGGGAGGAAGATACCACTTCACCCTAATGAGCAACACACCTACAAACCCTTCTAATACTCATTAGGCCCTATATTCCTCATTTGGTATTATCCTCCTAACCGGGACGGATCTGTTAGTTGTAGTTTTAGTGAAAACCTAATTCTCTAATTAACCTTTACATTAACACATTTCAATGAATAAACAACCCGACTCATTTCTGTAGATGTTCAAATCCAAATTTATATCAATATTGCAGATTAAATCATTCATTTGATCAAGTTGCCATTCATATTTACCTATTCTGGCTAAAGTTGTCCTCTATGTCAAATCTGGTAGTCTCGCAATTCTATGCCCATCAATTTAGCAGGTTAAGTTCATCAGGAATTTGGGCATTAATTCAGTCCGTCAGAGATTTAGGCTAACAGCTGTCCTGCAGTGTCACCGTCGTCTCCGTAAGCATATCATCAGGAAATCGAAAAGCGCGATCCGACGACTCTAATTACCTCTCTATTCTACCATAATCTTTAGTAAAATCACATTCCAAAAGTATCGAATATTATTCTTAAATGTCTCTGATTGGTCAGTTGAATTTGTTCAACAGGGTTCCCATGCGCTAAATGTCTCTTTAGATGTAGTTCATAATTTTCCCGGTCCAAAGTATCTTTTTATTGTTTCTTTCAGGGCATCTGGCTTGCAGCCCAGAGTGTCCTTGAGGGGCGCAGTCTGGTTAGGGTCACAGGAAGGCCACTGCTGCTGATGGTGGCGCATGCGTACTTCACCCAGAGACTTGAGCAATGGATACAGGAGTCAGCCATTTTGTGGCCACTCGAAATGGTCAACTTAAGCAAAGAAACACAAAAACGTAATTAATACATAGAAATGACTAATTAAATGTTATTCCCTCGCTAATACCCATATGTGTGTGTATTTATCTAGCAAAAGCAACACTCATTGCGGGTTATACTTACAAAATAAAGCACGAATCACAATTACATCACTAAAGCAACATATATCATGCAACATTCTATTAATCTATCATTAATATGCGTACGGAATTTAGTTCACGTCATTAATTAGGCCATGCAGGTCCAAATCCCACGTGTATTTCGGTCATTAATAGGGTTGGTTAGTTATTTTCATATCACTCCAAACCATTAGTACGATTATAATTAATTAATTAATCTAATTAATAAACGACATGCAAAATGGGGTGGGTATACAAAATTTTGCATAACCCGCTCCAGCAATCCCCCCTTTGGTGATTTTATCACCACACCACCCAAAATTTTGTTCTGTCTTTACGGAATCTTTAAAATGTTTTTTTGCTCATAATCATAATTCAGTTCCACCCATTTCTTCTCTTTTTGCATTTTTATAAATACTCTCCTTCCATTCTTCTAATGTTATCTCTACCAAATCTCTATCTTGTTTCTAATCTTTTCTTTTTGAATTTTCTCTTTTTATTCTTTTCTTATTTTTCTTGTTTCTACATCACATACAACATAATCTTATCATTAAAACTATGCAGATTACACATGTTAATGGAAACAATATTTTACCTATAAGTGTACTACCTATTTTAACTAAAAAATTCTTAATAGCAGCTATTTTCTTTCCCATTCTATCCCAAACACTTTCAACCTCCAGTGGTGCAAGTTCATCATGCAATTCAGTAATATTCTTAATATAAGTTTTAAGATCTTTGCTTTCGTCAGGAATGTAAGTACAACAATGTTGAACTTACAGCATTCCACAGACTTCACCCTCTTTTGCCATTAAAACATCAAGGGCAAGTCGATTTTGCATTACCATAGCGTGCATGGCAACCATTTCAGTATTAACCAATAAAAATCCTCCAGCGGTGCTTGTTGACAAGCGATCCACTACTGTTGACAATTTTCTAATTTTGTTTGCATTCAGAGTTATTCCCACAGCTGGTATCAATGCCTGAAAAATATCACCTACAATTTCTGCCCAAGATTCTCTCTTGGTCCTAGCTAAATGATTACTTAAGCTATGTACACCATCTTCTCCTCTATCCATATGAAAGATTTTTGGAAAGACCAGGCCTACGTAACATGTGCCATACCAATGGTCTGGCAAACGATAATATGCCCTGTTCCCACAAATAAAATATAATCCCGGAAAGACTGGATCTCTTCCACCTTTGAATCCCCATCCACCCATGATTCGATATGTATCATGGCACTCACTATTACCTAGAAAATAATTATCATACGCCGTTTGATTCCTTCGAATGCAAAATTTCCCTTTCTGAGGCCAATCTAAAGCTATAGTTGGACTAGCTTCTCCTTTCAAATGTTTTTCTTTCTCTATATCCCAGATTGTTTTCTCCACTTTCCCTTCTGCTGCTTTCTTTTGTATTTTCAATCTTCTTTCCTCAACCATGTCTAGGAATGTCTTGTCCTCCTTCTTCAAACTGCATGTTAAATTGTTTCTAAAAATATACTCTAATGTTAGTTCATTAGTTTCCAAAAAGAATTCACCTAATACCTTAGCAGGCTTTACTTTGTTCAATTTGTTATAAGAAGGCACTCGTGCAAAAATGTTATCTAAATCTGAAAAATAATATTCTAATTTTCCTGTCTCATAAAACAAACTAGCTATCACACTACATGTTATACCATACGTTGCTGGAAGGTGATGATATGTCACTCCCTCAGAAACAGATGCAGGTTACTGCATACATACATAGCAGTCCCGTACGTCCAGTGACTTTACATATTCATTCAATAATTTTGAAAAAACATTATTAGAAAAATCTGTTATTGACCTGTCTTTATGCAAATAATTTTTATCTATTCTAGTTGGAACTACCTTTGGAATTTTCCCTATATTAGTTTTGTTCTCACTGTTTCCTTCTAATGTATCTATAGTGGCATTAAAAGAAATGACAAGAGCAAGGATGCTCCATAAAAGCATTAATAATCCTGTACAACAACAACACATTTTACACCATCTTTTTATGAATGTACATCTACCTTTACTACTTTCTATGTTAGCCATCTTGTTAAAATGGACCGTGTCTTTTGACTTAGCCTCTTTTACTTCACAACTAGTTTTTTAACCTAAGGTTCTAACACCTATTTGGTTCTACCAGTCACTATTTTTAATTCAATATCTTGTTTTCTTCATCAATAGTTTTCTTAACTTATTCAGTTTGGCATCTCATCGTTCTTCACTCTCCTCTCGTCTTCCAAATATGGATTTTCCTGAACTTCCGTTTCTTCTTCTCCAATGTCGGACAAGAGAACTCTCAGGATTTCCGATTCTATTTCATCCTCAACCACTTTCAGTACAGTCTCCTCTGGATTTCCTTGACTATCTGCCTCTACTCCCTGTTCAGGCAGAGCCACGTACGTCCATTCTGGTGACTTATACTTCTGGTTAGGTTTCCTTGTTCTTCTACTCTCTTTGTCTTCAGTTAATTCGTCTTCTTTTGATTTTTCCTGACTTGTCACTTCATTCACCTGTTCAGCTCTCGGTGAATTCACTCTTGTCAAACTATATCTCCGTTTCCTTATTTTATTGGGCCAAACATCATCTCTTGCAACTCTTTTTACTTTACTTCCTTTGTCATTCTTTTCATTCCTCCAAGCTCTCTTTCTCAGAACTCGACCTTCAGGTATTTCATTTTCACTCTCTTCAGACTCTGTCTCAACTTGCTTTGTCTTTTCAGCAACTTCTTCTTCCACCACTTGTTTTGGTTTCCGTACTTCTGTCCCTCCTCGGGTCTTCGGCACGCAATCTTCCTGCTGGCTACTTGTCCCTTCACCTAACTGGATGTTGCAGTTCCCTACACCTCCTCGGGGGTCTTCCGCAGAAATCTGTCCCTCTCTCTCTGTACCTGTCCCTTGTTCACTTAGATTTGTTACTTCAGGTGGAATTTCTCTCAGTCTCTCATCTGGTACTTCCTTTTCACGAATTTCTTTTGTTGCGTCTTCAGTATTCTTTCCTCTTTTCTTCCTGTGTTCCTTCTTGGAACCTTGCGCTTCTTGCTCGTTTCCGGAATCACTAGATTCGGAAATCTGCAATCTTCTTCTCAGAGCGACACTTCTGGGAACTAAAGCTGATCTTTGTTCTGTTTCCCCCCTTTCAGAGTTTCCTTGTGTCTTTGACCCTTCGTCATCTGATTCAGTGCTTGATTCTGATTCATCAAAGTATTCTTTTCCTGTGCTGTCCACTGGATTTGGAATTCTCAATGTATGACTGGCATGGATCCAGTTTTTCAGTCCAGCACACTTCACAGCTGTGGTCGTGGTCAAAATGACTTGTCGTGGTTTTCCCCACCTTGGAACCAGACAATTTCTTCTTCTGTGGACTTTTATCCTTACCCAATCACCTGGGCTCAGATCATGGGCTTGCCTCTTTTCAAGTGTGGTGGCATCTGGTCCAACCTGATCAAACACAGAATGAACTGCGTCAGCCAGGCCTTTACAGTATTCCAACACCATGTCATCAGAAATTGTCATCAGCTTGTTGACTGGTATAATCACATGTCTCATTGCACGTCGCATGATTATTTCATGAGGACTCAATCCCGTAGTTCTGTCTGGAATGGCCCTGATTGTCATGAGTACAAGAGGCAAGACATCAGGCCATTTCATACCTGTCGCCAAACACATTTTCCCTATTCTATTTTTGATAGTACCATTCATCTGTTCAACCACACCAGAAGCCTCTGGTCGGTAGGCACAATGTAGTTTTTGTTGTACATTCAATGCTTCACAAATTAATCCTACAATCTCATTGTGGAAATGTCCTCCTCTGTCTGACTCAATTGTCACTGGGAATGAATTCTCTCAACAGTAGCTTGGCTACTGTCAACCCATCATTTCTTCTTGTTGGGAATGCTTCCACCCACTTGGAGAATAGGCAGACCATTACCAAAACATACCTCAATCTGTTACAGGGAGGCTTCTCAATGAAATCTACCTGCATTCTGGTGAAAGGCCCTCCTTCTCGACCTATTGTTCCCAGACTCGACCTATTGTTCCCAGATCTTCCTGCCAGGATTGTACTGCTGGCATATTAAGCATCTCTGACAAAGACTTTCTGCCACAAGTCTGAATTTTGCATTGTACCAGGTCTGTTTAAATGACCTGATCATAGCATCCCGTCCAATATGTCCCTGGCCATGATACATCCGTGCCATGGTAGACATCATGCTATCAGGCATAACTGGTCTTCCATCTCTATAGACCCACACATGATCCTTTTCCCTTGGGGCACATCCTGCTTTTACCCACTGTCTCATTTCCTCATCTCCTGCCTCATCCTGCAATTGTTTTACCTCTTCCCAAGTTCCCACAATGTTAGTGAACATCAATGAGCAAGAAGACATTTCTCTTTCCTTAGCCCGATTGACCGAATTCTGATTTCGTGCACAATACTGCGCCATGTCGTTTGCATACCTATTCCCAGTGGCGATATAATCACCACCCTGACTATGTGCAGCACATTTTACAACAGCCAATTATTTAGGCAGCTGTATCGCCTCAAGCAACTTTCCAACCACTTCAGCATTCTTTTTTTTTTTTTTTTTTTTTTTTTTTTTTAGAAACCGTTTATTACAGAATCCAAAAAATATACAAAGATGGGCCTACAACCTTCAGGCCGGCCGCTAGCAAACAGAAGGAGCATGTAATACAGACAATAGAACGCACGCTGCGGCAAAAGGGAATTCACAGGAGCTGAACGAGGCGTTGGCAGCCACACCATCCGGACCCCACACGACGGTTTCATTTTTATATAAATAACAACAAAAAACAAGTCCACAAGGCAACCCACAGTCGGAAACAACAGCATGTGCTCCCCTAGGGGGGGGACCCCACCGATTCATAGGAATATCGAGGGGGGGAATAGGTCAGGACGGGGACTAAGTAAACTCATTGCCCAGAACCGGGAAGACAAACAGGCTAAGGAGACGGGGATGGTGACGGATCAGGCAGTAGCGGCGGGGTACAGATTCCCCCACGGTAAGCGTTCCAGGGGCCCCATACTTTCACCCATGTCCCAGGCTTACCTCTCGCAACATACACCACCTTTTCCCGAAACATACACCAATCCATGTTGTCCTTCCACGCCGAGACAGTCGGCGACCTCTGGGAACCCCACAGTTGCGCAATGTCACGTTTGGCCACCATATATCCCAGAGTCGCCCACCACGTCTGCGGCACTGAGTAGTCGGTTGGCTCCCATACATTCAAAAGACATCTCCTCGCCTCAGGCAACAGCGGCACATGCATAACTACCTGCAAAACCTCATGCACACCACGCCAGAATCGCACCACCTCCGGGCATTCCCACAGAATATGGAGAAAGGTCCCCAAAGAACCACACCCACGCTTACACAACCCGTCCACAGCATAGCCCATACGCATCAGCCTCGGCCCCGTAACATAGACCCTATGGAGTATCTTGAGCTGGACGAAGCGAAGGCGGGCCGGTATGGCCACCTCTTTCGGGGAGGCCACCGCAGACACCCAGTCCTCGTCATCCAGCTCCAATCCATCAGCCCCCCACGCCTCACGAAGGCCGGTCAGCAGTCCCGAACGGTCATTGATGAGCTTTTTGTAAATTAATGAAATCGTGCCGTCCGGGACATGTCCATCTAGCACTCTATCCTCCAGAGGGGAGTACTCCGGGATGGAGGCAACGTCCGGAAATACGGAGCACAACGCATGACGGATCTGCATATAACGAAAGTACTCCCTGTCCTGCAGCTGGAATTCTGTCTGCAGCACATCGAACGTTTTGAATCCCCCCTCGTCCAGAGATCGCCCACCCTGCTGATGCCTATCATGTCCCACTTCTCAAAGCCCTTCGAGGTCCACAGGGAGCCCAGCCGCTCAGATGCGTATAGTGGCGTCGCCCGGGTCAAGCGATCCTTCCACCCCATCGCCACGTTAGCCATGTGCCGCACCCGTACCATGACCCTCGTGGGGCCCGTCAGCCGCGCGTCATGCGAGCTAGAATAAAGCGCCCGATTATAGTCACCACCCGGCAGTAACATTTTATCCATCTCAAAGGCCGGGTTTAGGGCGGGCCCGTAAAGGCCGTGATTGATCGCAGCCAGCTGGGAGGCCCAGTAATATCGCTTGATATCTGGGAGGGCAACCCCCCCGTCGTACCACGGGAGCGTCAGCTTCGCCAGGGCGATACGCGGCCTACCCTCCCAGAACAGTCGGCGCTGCAAACTCTCCACCTCGCGAAAGTAGCGCGCCGGGACAACGTCCATTGTATTCTGCAAAGCATACAGGAAACGTGGCAGCGACATCATCTTAAACAATGCCGCCCGGCCGAGCGGCGAGAGCGGCAGGCGCCTCCAACGCGCGACGTCCTCCTTCAGGCGCTGGAGGGGGGGAAGCAGGTTCTGGTTATATCGGGCCTCCGCATCCAGGGTAATGAAGACACCCAGGTACCTAAATCCCCGCGGGGCGATCTGGATAGGACAACCCCGCGGAAGGATAGGATCCTCCCCAGAGAGGACATACACACACGATTTAGCCCAGTTGATGACCAGGCCGGAGTTGAGGCCAAATGAGTGCAATACATCAACCAATACTATCAGTGATTTACGTGGGGAAGCCAGGTACAGAAGAATATCATCAGCGTAAAGCGATACGCGGTCCTCATACTCGGGGGTCCATCGGAGACCACGAATAGAAGGTTCCCACCGCAGCCACTCCGCCAGGGGCTCCAGGGCAAGCGCGAAGAGGAGCGGTGATAATGGGCAGCCCTGCCGCGTGCCCCTGCCCAGCTCAAACGGAGCCGACACTCTACCGTTCACAACCACCTGCGCCAGCGGTCCCGAGTACAACAATTTCACCCAACCGATGAATCCCGGGCCAAACCCAAACTTCGCCAGTGTCGCCCAAATATATGGCCACTCAAGTGTGTCAAACGCCATAGTGGCGTCCAGGGATGCCAAAATGGCCGGTTCCCGTATAAACGGGACACGCGCGAGCACCCCATGCAAGCGCCGCAGGTTAAGCGCAGTGTTGCGATGGGGGATAAAGCCGGACTGATCCTGGTGAATCAAATCGCACACCACGCCAACCAGCCGATTGGCCAACACCTTGGCAAGAATTTTGGGCTCCGCATTCAGCAGCGAAATAGGCCGGTAGGACGTGACCCGGTCCCGCGGCCTCCCCTCCTTGTGAATGACCACGATAGTAGCCAGACGCTGGTCTAGCGGGAGGGAACCCGCCGAACGGGCCGCGAGGAACATCGCACGGAGATGCGGCGCCAGCGTATCCGGTCGCAGCTTGTACAATTCGATGGGAAGACCATTAGGACCCATGGCCTTGCCGGAAGCGACCGAGCGTATGGCGAGGGCAATTTCTTCAGAGGTTGGGGCGGCGTCCAACGACACTCTGTCCTCCTCCGAAAGGGAAGGCAGCGCGATATCCCTAAGCAGGGCATGGGAATCCTCTTCCGAGCGGGAGGACACCGGGGAATACACCCCACGGAAATATTCTGCAAAGCAATCGACTATTTCTTCCGGTTCCGTGACACACACACCATCCAGTTTCTCAATCAACGGGACAACTCGACTCGCTCTCTCCTTTTTATCCAGCCACGCAATCAATTTCCCAGCCTTATCACCCACATCATACAGTCTCCCCTGTTGCTCTCTACTGAGGCCCCTGGCCGCCTCCGTGACGAGGGCCTTATAGGCCGCCTGCTTGAGTCGGAGAACATGTAATTTGTCATCCGTCACCCCACATTCGAGGTCGCCCTCCAACTCAGTTATTTCAGTTTCAACACGGGTCACCTCCTCCCGCTCGCGCCTCCGGGAATGGGAAATAAGGGACAGGGCATCCCCCCGAATCACCGTCTTAAATGCCTCCCATAGCGAGACCGCAGATGACACCGACCCCACATTATCATCAAAATATCGCTTAAGGGACTTAACCAACTGCGCGAATGGTGGGGTCACGCAGGTACCAGGGATTAATCGGGGCCACCCTACCCTCTCCCCTCGGAAGAATATCGAAGTGCAATAAGAGCGGGGAGTGGTCTGAAATACCCCGCGCCAAATGGCGCACTTCCCCGATCCTCCCCGCATGCGCCGCCGGCACCAGGACATAGTCTAGTCTTGATAGACTGCCATGGGCCCCGGAATGAAAAGTGTACTGTTTCTGCGTAGGATGTTTCAAACGCCAACAATCCACCAGCCCCAAGGCATCCAATAGGCCAGACAACCACGCTTGGGCACGGGGGAGATCCCTAGGGGGGTGACGGTCCTCAGTTCCGGAAACCACAGCGTTAAAATCCCCCCCAACCACCAGAATCCCCTCCGGAAGGCCAAGGAGGAGGCGCCCCAGATCCGCAAAGGTGGTCGTCTGCAACCCTGGCGGGACATAGACAGAAACGAAAATAATCACTCTGCCCTCCATTCTACCCACCAGAACCGTGTAACGTCCCCTGTCATCATGGAGCACCTCATCAACTTCCAACGGGAGCGAGGTCTTGGCCATGATGCCCACACCCCTTGAACCCGACGTGAAGCCCGAATGGGCCAGAAGGTGGTAGCCCCGTCGGTTCATAGCACGAAAGGAGTTGCCAATGAGGTGCGTCTCCTGCAGAAAAACTATGTCAGGTGAAATTCGTTTCAGGAACTGCAGGACCACACCTCGTTTTATCCTGTCCCCCAGTCCATTAACATTCCAGGACAAAAGACTCAGTCCCCTACCCCCCATCATAAACGAAAGCAATCACTCGTCCCCCCGAGAGCACTTTGGAAATAGCACGACGATACTTTTGCCTTGTGGTACAAATGAACAACACCCCACCCCAACCCAACCACCCCAACAAAACTCCCCCCTCCCTGCACCCCTGCATGAGCCCAAACAGCCCCCCCAACTTGCAGTGTGCCTGTCGCCCCTATATAGTTGAAACTAGGCAAACCCCCTAGAGGAGGAAAGAGTACCCCTTCGAGACCCCGCACCACCTACAAAGGAGGGAGAACGAGTACAAAAAACGAGAGACCCTAAGCTTGGCCGAAAGCGGCAGCATCTTCGTCCAGAGTGAGTCCCAGTATCAGCACCTCAGTCCCGGTCCAGTGGGCCTTCTCCTCCCGCAGCCCCCCCCACCATCCCGATCCCGACCCCCAGACAAAGTGTCCAGCCAGTCCCCGGCCGTTTCAGGACGGTCAAAAAAATGAGTGCGACCATCCACCTCCACCCGCAGCCTGGCCGGGAAGAGCATGGCGTATTTTAAGTTCATGTCCCGAAGCCGCCGCTTGACGCCCAAGAAGCTCAGTCTCAGCTTCTGGACCGCTTGGGTGAAGTCAGGATAAAAGTTCACCTCCATGTTCTCCAACTTAATCGGCCCTTGCAGTCTGGAGGCTTGCAGAATTGCATCCCTGTCCCGAACATTAAAGATACGGGCAATAAGAGGCGGCGGAGGGGCTCCGACTTTCGGCCTTCCCCCGGGAACTCTATGAGCCCTCTCCACCGCAAAAAATTTACTCAGTCCCCGAGGCTGGAGATGGGTAGTGATCAGGTCCTCCACAAAAAGATCCGCCGCCGACTCCTCCCGTCCCTCAGGTACTCCGATGATGCGGATATTATTCCTCCGGGCCCGGCTCTCGGAATCCTCCAGGCGCCGATCCATGAGCGCACCCGCCTGACGAAGCCGGTGTACCTCCTTCTGAAGGGCCGCCACCTCAGTCGTGAGGCCCGACGCGGTGTGGGCCAAAGAATCGACCCGGTCGTTGGTCTTCGAGAGATCAGCTCTCACCAGGTTGACATCAACGAGGACCGCGTCGATTTTATGCGCTAACGTGTCAAACCGCTGGCCCACCGAGGCCTTCATCTCAGCAATGGCGCCCATGACGTCTTGCAGAGTCAGATCTGTGGGCAAATCCGGGGCATCCGGGGGGCACTCAGAGGACTTGTGCGGTCCACCGGGAGATCCCTTCGGGAGGGTGTAGCGGTGCATGATGTTGGCCTGATGTGCGGCGCCACGCCGGGTCGACTTGGCCTTCAACCGATCTCCATCTTGTTTAGTGGCCATCGTCGCGGGTCTCACACCCTCACCAGCCACGCAGTAAAAAGCGAGCAATCAAGGCCACGAGCTCCGGGGGGCCACCCCAGGACGGCGGAGTGGGCCACAGCAGGCAGGCAGGCCGGGTCTCCCAGCGAGGCCACCCCAACACCAAGAGCGCCGCGATCCCACTTGCAAAGACAGCAAGGGGGCGCGAAAGTGAAAGTGAAAGTGCGGGGTACGCGACTCGCCAGGCCCAGCCCGCCATTGTTGTTCACTTTGCCACCGGGTCGCCCCCAAACGCGAATCCGGGGTCAGGAGAGAAGCAGGCCGCAAACTTCAATCGGTGCTCACTCCGGCACCCGAGGTCCGATTCGAAGACGGGAAACGGGTACCACCTCGGCTCAGGCTCACCGACACAGTTCCCTCAACCGATGCAGGATGAAGTCAGGATAAACGTAGGAGGTTGCGGAGGTCCTCGGGAGCCTCGCACCTACGCGGCCATCTTGGTTGCGCGCTAGGCTCCTCCCACTTCAGCATTCTTAATGGGAGTTCCACTCGAGGTCAGGAAACCTCTTTGCAGCCATAGTTGGCCAAAGTCGTGGACGACTCCAAAGCCATACTGGCTGTCAGTTATCACGGTCACTCTCACACTCTTCCCAATCGTGCATGCCCTAGTCAAAGCCACAAGTCCAGCTACCTGGGCTGATTTCACTTATTTCAAATATGAGGCTTCAATTACTGCTGCGACTGTGCATACTGCATACGCTGCACTCAGCACTCCTTCATCTGTTCTCAAACATGACCCATCAACGAACATCACAAAATCACATTCTGGCAAAGGTACATCGTTTATGTCTGGTCGTGGTTTGGTACAAAAATCAAGTACATACAGACAATCATGATCAACTTCATCTCTTACCTCCACAATCTCATTATCAGGCAACAATGTTGCTGGATTCACATTCACACATCTTGCAAGACTCACATTAGTGGCACCCAATATGACCTTTTCATACTTAGTCAGCCGGTCTGTGTCATATACTGAGTACGACTCCTTGTCAGCAGAATTGCTACATCATGGGGTACAAACACTTTCAATGGATATCCCATCACAATTCCTTCACTCTGCTCCAAACTTCGACAAGTTGCAGCCATTGCTTTCAGACATCCAGGTAAACCTACAGCTACTGGATCTAGCATTGATGAAAAGTATGCAATTGGTCTTCTCAATTTCCCATGTTTCTGGGTCAACACAGAAAGTGCACATTCATTTCTCTCACTGCAGTACAACTCAAATTCCTTCTCATAGTCAGGCATACCTAATGCAGGTGCTTCACACACACCATCTCTCAATTGTCTAAATGCTGCCAATTCTTCTCTGCTTAATTCAACGGGATCTTTTACATCACTTCTCCTTAATCGCACCAAAGGCTTTGCTATCAAGGAAAAGTTCCCTATCCACTGACGGCAGTACCCTACCATTCCCAAAAACATTCTTACTTCTCTTTGAGTCATGGGAGCTCTCATTCCTTTTATTATTCTGATTCTGTCTATGGTTATTTTCCTTAGTCCTTTCTCAATGTTGTGTCCCAGATACTGCACTTCCTTTTTACAAAACTGTAGTTTTGCAGGTGACACTTTAAGTCCTCCATCTGCCAAATGATTCAGTAAGGCTATTGTATCTACCTCACAGGCTTCACGTGTTTTTGACGCCACTAAAAGGTCGTCAATATATTGTACCAGTACAGAATTTTCTGGCATTTCTAGACTCTCCAAAGATCTCTTTAACAACTGATTGAATATTGAGGGGCTCTCTGTATACCCCTGTGGGATTCAGCACCATGCCAAAATACGCTCACCAAAACTAAATGCAAAACGTTGCTGACTGTCATGGTGCAATGGGATGGAAAAGAAAGCATGACACAGATCAATTACTGTGTACCATTCTGCATCATGGGGAATCTCATACAAAATCACTGATGGATTTGGTACAATGGGACAACATGATACCACCATTTTGTTCACCTTCCTCAAATCTTGCACTATCCTGAATTTCCCATTAGGCTTTTTCAGGAACATTATCGGTGAATTACATGGACTACTCATTATTTCTCTCAAGATTCCTTGTCTGATCATTTTCTCTCTTATAGGAGTTACACCTTCAATTATTTCAGGTGTCAATCTGTACTGTGGAACATTTGGATACGTTACTCCTTCTTTTACAGTTATTTTACCTGGATCTACATTTCTTATTAACCCTACATCTTCCCCAGTGAAATCCCAAACCTCTGCTTTTACAGAGTTTCTCAGTTCTTTTGGTAATTCATCAGGGTTGAATACAGCATATGTTTCAGTAACTTCACTTTCTCTGTTAGCTAGGGTCATCTTATACAATACATCATCATCTGGCGTTTCAAAAGCTATTCCATCCGGAGTACAAAATATAGTGCAATTCATTTTGCACAACAGGTCCCTACCTAATAAATTCACAGGACCGGTGTCACACACCACAAATCGGTGCATTTCTGAAAATTTCCCTATGCTAACTTTCACTGGTTCTGTAAGATAGGTCTTAATTTGCCTGTTGGACACACCAACTACTTGGATCGTTTCATCCGAGAGAGGAAGATTCTTATCATCAGCTGATCTAACAGTTGATCGAGTAGCACCAGTATCCACTAGGAAAGTAATATTTTCATCATTAACCCTCCCATCTACAAAAGGTCCTGTCTGGTCTACTTCTAGAGTTGCGCCAAGTACGCACTCTTCTTCCTCCCTTCGGCACCGTCAATAGCTCTCTTCTGCGTCACTCTCATCACGTTGCAGCCAATACCGCGAAACAGCGCTAGCGCGCGGTAGTTTATTTACCTGTTCTTCATTGTAGAATCCCGATTCACTACTATACTTCTGTGTGTTTCTGCTCTGTGGAAAAGGCGGCTTTGGCACCTGATTCTGTGGGGGAACAACTTGCTGCTGTTGCTGCAGTTGACCACTCACCTCATGCTGCACCTGTGGGTTCAATGATGGATTTTCATTGTTAGTACTCGGAGGAAACTTACACTCGGATTTCCAATGCCCTATCCTGCCACAATTATGACACGGAAATTTCTTCTTAGCTTCTTCAATGTTCCCTTTGTACTTCCCATTATTACATTTTGGCTTGGTCCCGGCTTTTTCCACCAATTGTGCTTCCTGTCTCTCCGCTACCTTTACCTGTGCCCACATTGCCTTCTCCTTTAACTTTCGCTGTTTTGCTTCAATTTCATCACTGGAGTATTTAGCATGTCTCAATACTTCATCTATTCTCTTGTTTTGCCAATCTACCGTATGCTGTTTAATCATATCACCATTTTCTGGTCGTAGACCATATACAAATCTGTATACAAAATGGCTCAAATCCTTTTCACTCAGATTCTCGTCTCCGCTAAACTGCTTAAAAGCTTGTATTAGCCTCTCATAGTATGCATGTACTGACTCTTTACTTTCCTGGTGTGTTCGATCAATTTTTACCCAGTCTGTTTCTTTGGGGGCACTTTATTTTTCAGAAATACCATAACCTGCTCATACTTCTTCATTACCTCGGGTTCTGGTGCTCCTGTTTTAGGATCCCTTGGATATTCCTTGGTTGGCCAGTTTATCATTAATTTACACTCTGACCATAGGTCTGCTGGTACTATTATATCAAACAGACTATTCAAATCAATCCATAGTACTTTAGACAATTTTACAAATCTGTCTACCTGTCTGTACCACTCGACGGGCTTTTCGCGTAGTCGAGGGAAGTCATTCGTAAATGACAAAATATTCTGTCTCGTCCATGGGACATGTACATATCCTCCTCCTGGACTCTCTCTCATAGGGCACTCTGTCACTACCTTCTCTTTTTCTCTCACAGGAAAGGCTGAAAATGTCTTATCTGAGGCATCATCGTGTTTTCTATACCACCTGCTTCTCCATTTATCCACGTCTCCCCACTTTCTCAGCAAAATGATTATGTCCTTAATTTGACCTATTCGTCCTGTGGTGTTCATGTTCTCAATGTCCTTTTCAGTGAATTCTACTCGATATGGTTTCTGCAAGGCTTTTACCTTTTCAATATCAATGCCCATTTCATTTGCTACCTCTTCTAACCTTTCATGCAAGTTTGTCGCTCTCCAGGTCACACTTTTGCACAAGAATAATAATTCTTCATCCTGATAGGATTTCAATTTTTTTGTCGGGATAGTCCCTACGATTAATTCTTCCGATACCATTCGTAACTTGGCCACATCAATTGATTGGGATTCTTTGTCTTTCTTCTGCAAGCTTCTCAACCATTCACTTAACTCGTCTGTTGATGGTCCTACTGGTTTTTCTACACTTCCGTGTCCAAAATCATTTTGTGTTTCTGACACTGTCTCAATCATTGTCATACGTCTCTCTGCACAATTCTGATCTACAAATGGATTATTTGTAAAATTCGGTTCCATTACACTCATAGTCTGTCTCCATGGATTCTCATTCTGTCTCACTCTTGGTTGTTCTACAGGGTTACTATTTCTGTAAGGGACTGTCAAACAATGCTCACTGTCCTTCTGTTTTTCAAAAATAGGCATTACTGGACCTATCGTTACTGGAACGGTTACTGCTTCTAGATTCTTGGTCAATTCTCTTATTTTCTCAGTTAATTCCAGAGTTGTTTTTGCTAATTCTACGGAATGTCTCCATCTGTTCTTCCTTCTGATCTCTTTTCTACTTCCCCGGTACCACTGTTTTTACTCAAGCTTAGGGATTCTGGTTCCGATTTTATAATTCGCATTGTTTCTCTCATTGGGGCACTTGGAGTTAACATTTCTGGTTCTGATCTATACGAAGGATTGGGGGATAACAAGTAGGAACAAGTATCGCTTAGCCATGAGACTGTATAAGAACGCGATAAGGGAGGCTAAGATCAAATACTTTGACGAAAGAATTTGTAAAGCCACCTGCTCCTCGAGAGAGTCCTTCAAAGTAATGAAAGAGTTGCTCAAAACCCCCGACCCACCGGTTATTTACGATAATGCCCAAGGGAAATGTCTGGAGCTGGCTACTTACTTCAGTTCCAAAATTGAGACCATCTTATGCTCACTCCCCCAGTTAACCGCAGTGGCAGTGCCAACTGCTCAGCACAGGGCAGGAACACCGGAGTTGGATCTGTTTGGCCCTGTGACGGCGGAAGAAGTACTGAGTGTGCTTGGGAAATTGAAGAGTGGCTCCCCTAAAGACCCTGTCCCGATGCGATTTTTAAAACAGGCTGCGCCGACCATTGTGGCCCCAGTGACCGAGCTGATTAATCTGTCTCTATCACAGGGAGTGGTGCCACCTGGATGGAAAGGAGCGGTCGTCAAGGCCCTCCTGAAGAAGCCGAGCCTTGACCCCACTGATCTGGCTAATTTTAGGCCGATTTCCCTGCTCCCGGGTGTAAGCAAGATTGCGGAAAGATTGGTTAACTACCAACTATCTAACTTCTTGGAGACCAATGGCCGGCTACGGGATTCCCAGACGGGATTCCGCCCTGGACAGGGTACCGACACCGCCCTTCTGGCCGTGGTGGAGGAAGCCAGGTGCATTCTGGATTCAGGAGGGTCAGTGGCAGTGATCCTCCTGGACCTGAGTGCGGCTTTTGATACCGTAAACCACCAGGTACTACTCCAACGGTTGGAAGGGCTGGGTGTCACAGGGATGGCTCTGAGATGGCTTGCCTCCTTCTTAGGAGGACGGTCATTCGAAGTGTGGGAAGGAAATGAGAAGTCTCCTCCCTTTGCCCTCCAGTGTGGGGTTCCTCAGGGCTCGTCGCTGAGCCCTACCTTATTTAATGTATATATGGCCCCCCTGGAGGATGTGGTGTCTCCGTTCGGCTTTAACATCATTAGCTACGCGGATGACACGCAGTTGGTGGTTGGGCTCTCTCAATTAGAGAAGCAACCTGCGGTACTTCATTCTTGCTTGGAGGAAGTGTTTAGGTGGATGTCGATTTCATCCCTTAAACTGAATGGCTCAAAGACCGAGCTCATGATCTTTGGCCAAACGTCTTTTGCTCTGTCTCCCAGTAGCTGGCCTGATTGCATGGGAGCCCCTCCCAGCCCGAAGAAGGAGATTAAGAGCCTGGGGGTGTGGCTGGAGCAGGATCTGACATTTAGAACACACGCCAAAAAGACCGCTGGTGTATGTTTTGGTATGCTCCGATCAGCCCGCAAGATTCTGTCACTCCTCCCTGACACCTCCCGTAAATTGCTTATACAGGGGCTCATCATTTCTAGGCTGGATTACAGCAATGCACTCTTTTTGGGCGCGCCGGAATCTACATTTAAGAAGTTGCAGCAGGTGCAAAACGCAGCGGCCAGACTGCTGACAATCGTTCCCAGAAGGCAGTCCGCCACAGCGGCACTAAAGGCGCTTCACTGGCTTCCGGTGCGGGAAAGAGTAACCTTTAAAGCACTGTGCATGGCACAGAAGAGTCTGCAGGGGAAGGGTCCTGCGATCTTAAGGAATATGATCCAACCCTATAAAGCAGCAAGGCCCCTCCGTTCGGATCATAAATTCCTCCTCCAGTCCCCTAGAGTAAGACGAGCCCGTACTGGAGGGAGAAGGTTCTCAGTGAACACGGCCTCCGCTTGGAACTCGCTTCCACTTGTTCTGCGGGCAGAGATTAGTACTCTGCGTTTCCGCAAACTATTAAAAACTCATCTTTTCCCAGACTAGTGTGTCATGTGTTGGCTTTGGTCGGTCTCTGGATAGCGCTGGGATGCTCAAGGGTAACCGTGCGCGATATAAAACTCCAAATAATAATAATAATAATAATAACGGTGGTGGATTTTTATAAAACATATCATCAAGAACATCATCCTCAGACTCATTCGCTCCATACCCTCTCGATTCCAAATTATGCCTCTTTTCTGCACACTTTCGACCTTCATTCTCTCCTACAGTTCTTACAGGGCACACACCCTCAGTCATACTCGCATCTCGCCATCTTTTCATTCGATCACTATGCGTTTCATGTCCGTATGGTCTTCCAAACCAGTACCTATATCCTCTACCGCTTCTATTTCTTTCTCGTTCATGCATTTCGTCTTCCCATTCGGTCAAAGCCTCAAACTGTGTCGGTCTAGGTCTTGGCTCTAAATTCATCATTCTTTCCCTTAAGTTTCTTAAAACAGCCAAATTAAATGAACCATGCTCTGGAAAAGCTAGTACTCCATCGTCCTTGGTGTATCTCACCCAGTTATCCAACCAAATACAAGTATGATACCCATATTTCGCAATCATAAAGGATGCAGGGGTTTTCGGTGGAGGAAGTAACTGTCCTTCCCCAGTCTTAACTGGTTTGTCTTTCCTAAACCACTTCTTAATTCTCCCTAACCAGGTCTTTTTCTTCTTTTCTGGAGGGTCGTAATACATTTTCTTGTCTTTCGCACAACGCTAGTCCCTCTTATAACTGTACCGCTAATCTATCCAATCACAGTGCAACTTCACACTAACGCACCTATCCAGAGCGTCCACGTCACTGTCACAGTCCTTGAATCCTAGCGCGTCTCACACTAACGCACCAATAAGGAGAGTCTACGTCACCCTGTTTTTTCTCCAATCCTAGCGCGGCGTACACCAACGCACCAATCCGGGGCGTTTCACAGTTCTGACCGCATGTCCAATCCCAGCGCGGTCGTTCTGACGTCAGCAGCCGCTGCGGCAGCTCCTGCTTCTGCTTCTGTCTACCCCTTCTTTACAAATCCGCTCAGTACGTTTTTGTTTCAATTTCTACACTTCTGTTAGTAACAACATAGAAACATCTCCATTGTCCGCTTCGCTAACCAAAGAACAGCAAAAAGACCTTTCTCACGAGAATTCCATCTTTCCCGAGAGCAGCGCTTACCTCTGCCCTACTACGGAATCATTACTTCCGTTGATAAAGTAGCACATCCCTCTACTTCACCCTTCTAACAAGCATTAGCTAATTGTTTCTCTAGTATTTAAGACACATAGTTGGAGACCCAATGCTCCTGTGAAATAAACCTAGAGTTTCGCAATCAACCCAAATGCCTTTGCATTCACACTCGTTCACACCAGAAAATGTAGTACATTCACACAGAATCCTGTCTTTCCCGAGAACAGTGAACAGTCTGTCCTACTACAGAATTATGACATGCATTAACAAAGCAGCGCTTACCTCTCCTTTGTCCTTCTGACAAGCTCAGAGAGCAACTAGTACCTTTCCAGTGATAAGCGTTATCGGAATGCCAGTTGGATCCCTGGTACCTAAGACCAAAACTTCACAGGTAACCTTCGCTATCATACACACTTCTCTCACACAGAAAACGTCTCTAATGGCAACACACGACGATGTCACCGAATCGAACCTAGACAATGCGCCGTGCAACTTCAATTGTCACACGTTTCCCCTGTGTACCTACAGGGCAACACAATTCCGTCTTTCCCGAGAGCAGCGCTTACCTCTGCCCTACTACAGAAACGTTACAAACTTCCGACTTCCTACATCCCAGAAGTCGTGCAAACAACATTAAACTCAACGTAACTCAACATAGAGTGTAAGTACATAGATCAATACCAATCAATAACCAAAATCAATAAGCAATGTACAAGCAATAATCACTAAACCAAACAATAACAAACCATCATTCTGCTACCAGAAAAACTGATCCAGCGCAGAGTGCAAAATCCCTCCCTACTGCCACGGACTACAAGATCTCACACACACACACACACTATCTATACATTCGCTGGTGGGGCCCATAACACCAACGCACACTTACCATTAGTCCGTGTGAGAGGCGATTTATCCTTCCAAACGCTGAATAATGAGGGAGGAAGATACCACTTCACCCTAATGAGCAACACACCTACAAACCCTCCTAATACTCATTAGGCCCTATATTCCACATTTGGTATTATCCTCCTAAACGGGACGGATCTGTTAGTTGTAGTTTTAGTGAAATCCTAATTCTCTAATTAACCTTTACATTAACACATTTCAATGAATAAACAACACGACTCATTTCTGTAGATGTTCAAATCCAAATTTATATCAATATTGCAGATTAAATCATTCGTTTGATCAAGTTGCCATTCATATTTACCCATTCTGGCTAAAGTCGTCCTCTATGTCAAATCTGGTAGTCTCGCAATTCTATGCCCATCAATTTAGCAGGTTAAGTTCATCAGGAATTTGGGCATTAATTCAGTCCGTCAGAGATTTAGGCTAACAGCTGTCCTGCAGTGTCACCGTCCTCTCCGTCAGCATATCATCAGGAAATCGAAAAGCGCGATCCGACGACTCTAATTACCTCTCTATTCTACCATAATTTTTAGTAAAATCACATTCCAAAAGTATCGAATATTATTATTAAATGTCTCTGATTGGTCAGTTGAATTTGTTCAACAGGGTTCCCATGCGCTAAATGTCTCTTTAGATGTAGTTCATAATTTTCCCGGTCCAAAGTATCTTTTTATTGTTTCTTTCAGGGCATCTGGCTTGCAGCCCAGAGTGTCCTTGAGGGGCACAGTCGGGTTAGGGTCACAGGAAGGCCACTGCTGCTGATGGTGACGCATGTGTACCTCACCCAGAGACTTGAGCAATGGAGCCGGTTTCATTTGATACAGGAGTCAGCCATTTTGTGGCCACTCGAAATGGTCAACTTAAGCAAAGAAACACAAAATTGTAATTAATACATAGAAATGACTAATTAAATGTTATTCCCTCGCTAATACCCATATGTGTGTGTATTTATTTAGCAAAAGCAACACTCATTGCGGGTTATACTTACAAAATAAAGCACAAATCACAATTACATTACTAAAGCAACATATATCATGCAACATTATATTAATCTATCATTAATATGCGTACGGAATTTAGTTCACGTCATTAATTAGGCCATGCAGATGCAAATCCCACGTGTATTTCGGTCATTAATAAGGTTGGTTAGTTATTTTCATATCACTCCAAACCATTAGTATGATTAAAATTAATTAATTAATCTAATTAATAAACGACATGCAAAATTAGGTGGGTATACAAAATTTTGCATAACCCGCTCCAGCACAGCACCCCCAGTGGCTTAGAGCAGTCTACCAGCGAACTCTGCAATAAACTAGAACGTAGAGGCTACAGTCCTGAAACACTCACCAAAGTTAAAAATAAAACAGCCAATGTAACAAGAAGGGATCTTCTGTTCAAGGAGACTAAAATAACTCACACAGATAATGAACCTAAGAAAATTGACACGTCCAGGCTAATAACAGGCGTACCATGCCAATCTACGTAGAATAATACATAGGCATTGGAATGCAGTACGCAATGACCCAGTCATAGGCACCTTCTGTAACAAAACTCCCCAAATTACCTTTAGGAGAGCCAAATCGATGAGACAGGAGATAGTCAAAAACGCGCCAAGCACGAGTAAGGGTGGCACATGGCTTAAAACCCCTAAGGGATTTTATAAATGTGCCAAATGCAAGGCGTGCAAGCATGGGGTGAACACTAGAGAGGTCCAAATGCCCTTCAGGCAGTCCCCTTATGTGATCAGAGGCAGTTACAGCTGCAAATCAGATTTTGCGGTTTATCTCCTGAACTGCACATGTGGAAAAGTGTACGTGGGTAGTACCATCCACCCAGTGCACGTTCGTATTTTGCAACATCTTAGGGCCATTACAAACAATGACCCTACCTATCCCGTCGCTAGATACATTAATACATCCCATAGTGGTAAGGCGCAAGACCTATCCTTCTATGTGGTGGATACCGTCCCCAAAAACCCAAGGGGAGGTAACAGACAACTCGCCCTTAGAAGGCTTGAATCTCGTTACATCATCCTCTATAATTCCAAGATTCCTCATGGAATGAATGCGGATGAAGCTTTAACTGTACACTTATAACTTGCCCCTAGCTGTCTGTCCCACCCCAAACCCAGCCTCTGTAACGTCAGGTTACAATCACTTTTTTAATTTACTTTTATTAATTTTTTCACACTTTTCCACTCTCATCCTAGTTCACATTTTAATGACATCAGACTGTATGCTTTGTATTCAGTGTCCGTTTTTCCGAGTAGATAAGAATAGATATTATTTTTCTTATACACAGGAGAGGGATAGCGCTTCACATACTTGGCCCACTTGGGCACCACAGTTGGGTTCCATTACTACTGTGCACATTTACAGCTGCCGCACTCCCCCGCATGATTTCTTTCATGCCTAGCTTATACAGGCGCTTACATATAGATATGCTCGAGCAGGGAGCAGCATGCCATTAGCGATCGCAGTTCTCCAGAGCTTCACCATCAGCATATGAGGCCATCGCTCCCAACCTAGTCCCCCAATCGGCGCACTTGCAGGGATAACTAGGAACAGCGTTATTATGATTATTAACGACAAACGCACTTGTACGCACACTCCCCTAGTCCACTTGTTAATGACACCCCAATTGATGCGTTGTACTCAGCGCTCGCTAGATTGCTGCTCAGCCCACAGGGGCACCATAGTTGTCCTAACAGGTTACCGTGCACAATCCAATGCTGCCACATATATCCTACGTCTTCTAACATGCCCGCCTTACACAAGCGCATTATTTTCACATAGAAGATGGCAGCGCTACGTGTCTATTTACAATACACGTACCTGTTAGCACACTCTTGCAGACACTCTCCGTTTACATTAGCACTCACCACGGAATATTCGGACCCAGCCAACTCTTCCATGTCTACACATAGGGTGAGGTATGATGTCATGTGTGAGTTTTTTAATTGTTTAAATTCACTGATCACCCTTATATCACCTTTTAACCGTGCATTGTTGTGCTACTAATATATGTATACATTAACAACAATTGTATTTATTTGCTTTGACCCTTTTTGCACCATAAACAAATAATATGCACTGTCATGTTTGAATGGACATAGGAACCCTCTATGTCTACCATCAGGTTGGTGGTTGCTGTGACAACCGTGTGGAAACTAGGTGCATATAACCTTGTACTTTTGATTGAACCTGACGTAGTGACCAAGGCGGTACGCCGTCGAAACGCGTCAAGGTTATTGTTTGGATTAAAATTTCTTTGCCATCATATCACGGAGTCAGTGCCTGTCTGTTCGCCGCCGTCAGGATTGGATTACAATATATATATATATGTAGCACAAAATAGTAGATCAAAATATCTTAACATATATCATTCAAATAATGTAAAAGAAATATATATATTTTTTTTTAATTTTTTTTTTTTTAAACCGTTTATTACAAGACTCAAAAATATACAAATATGGGCCTACAACCTTCCGGCCGGCCGCTAGCAATGAAAGGAGCATACGATATACATTTATAAAACACATGGTGCTGCGGCTGAGCATGCACAGGAGTTAACATCGTTGCGAGCCACACTATCCAGACCCCACTATACGGTTCCATTTTAAACTTAAAGAACAACAAATACAAACAAACCCACAAGGCAATCCTCAGTCAGAAATAGCAAAACGTGCTCCCCTAGAGGGGGGACCCTAGCCATCCATAGGAATCTCAAGAGGGGGGAGAGATCAGAACTAGGGCTGGGTAAACCCAATGCCCAGGTACCGGGGGGATGAGTTGGCTAAGGGGACGGGGCCGGCGACGGATCAGGCAATAACGGTGGAGCACAGATTCCCCCGCGGTAGGCGTTCCAGGGGCCCCATACTTTCACCCATGTCCCAGGCTTACCTCTCGCCACATACACCACCTTTTCCCGAAACATGCACCAATCCATATGCTCCTTCCAGGCCGAGACAGTCGGGGGCCTCTGGGATCCCCACAGTTGGGCAATATCACGCTTGGCAACCATATACCCCAGAGTCACCCACCACGTCTGCGGCACCGAGTAATCGGTAGGCTCCCACACATTCAACAGGCATCTCCTCGCTTCGGGCAACAGCGCCACATGCGTAACCACTCGCAGCACCTCATGCACACCACGCCAGAACCCCTCCACCTCCGGGCACTCCCACAAGATATGCAGAAAAGTCCCCAACGCACCACACCCACGCTTACACAAACCGTCCTCAGCATAGCCCATACGCAGGAGCTTTGGCCCCATCATGTAGACCCTGTGGAGTATCTTGAGCTGGACGAAACGAAGGCGAGCCGGTATGGCCACCTCTTTCGGGGAGGCCACCGCGGAGATCCAGTCCTCGTCGTCCAGCTCCAGCCCATCGGCTACCCAAGCCTCACGAAGGGCAGTCAACAAGTCTGAGCGGTCGTTGATCAGTTTTTTGTAGATCAGTGAGATCGTGCTGTCAGGGACGTGTCCATCCAGCACTCTATCCTCCAGGGGGGAACACTCCGGGATGGAGGCACCGTCCGGAAAGACGGAGCCCAGCGCATGACGGACCTGCAAATACCGAAAGTACTCGCTGCCCTGCAACTGAAATTCCGTCTGCAGCATCTCGAACGTTTTAAATCCTCCCCTCGTCCAGAGCTCCCCCACTTTGCTAATGCCTATTATGTCCCACTTCTCAAAGCCCTTCGAGGTCCACAAGGAGCCCAACCGCTCAGACGCGTATAGTGGTGACACCCGGGTCAAACGGTCCTTCCACCCCATAGCTGCATTGGCCGCGTGCCACACTCGCACCATGACACGCGTGGGGCCCGTTAGGCGAGCGTCGGGCGCGCTAGAGTAGAGCGCTCGATTATGGTCGCCACCTGGAAGTAGCATCCTATCCATTTCAAACGCCGGGTTTAAGGCGGGCCCATATAGGCCCTGATTAATCGCAGCTAGCTGGGAGGCCCAATAGTACCGTTTAATATCCGGGAGGGCAATCCCCCCGTCATACCATGGGAGCGTCAGCTTCGCCAGGGCAATACGTGGCCTCCCGTCCCAGAACAGGCGGCGCTGCAAACTCTCCACTTCGCGGAAGTAGCGCGCTGGGACGAGGTCCATAGTGTTCTGCAACGCGTACAGGAAACGCGGCAGCGACATCATTTTAAACAATGCCGCCCGGCCGAGCGGCGAAAGCGGCAAACGCCGCCAGCGCGCGACATCCTCTTTCAGACGCTGGAGGGGGGGAAGCAAGTTCCGATCATACCGAGCCTCCGGGTCCAGAGTAATGAAGACACCCAGGTACCTAAATCCCTGCGGGGCGACCTGGATCGGACAGCCCCGCGGGAGGATAGGAGCCTCCCCGGAGAGAACATGCACACACGATTTAGCCCAGTTGATGACAAGACCGGAGTTACGACCGAATGAATGCAAAACATCAACCAGTACTATGAGTGATTTACGTGGGGAAGCTAGGTACAAGAGGATGTCATCAGCGTATAGGGATACGCGGTCCTCATACTCAGGGGTCCAGCGGAGACCACGGATGGAAGGCTCCCACCGCAGCCACTCCGCCAGGGGCTCCAAGGCAAGTGCAAAGAGGAGCGGCGATAAGGGGCAGCCCTGCCGCGTGCCCCGGCCCAGCTCGAACGGAGCCGATACTCTTCCGTTCACCACCACCTGCGCCAATGGGCCCGAATACAGCAATTTGACCCAACTGATGAACCCTGGGCCAAATCCAAACTTCGCAAGCATCGCCCAGATATATGGCCATTCAAGCGTGTCAAACGCCATGGTGGCGTCTAAGGACGCCACAATGGCCGGCTCCCGTATGAACGGGACACGTGCGAGCACACCGTGCAAACGCCGCAGATTAAGGGCTGTGTTGCGATGGGGAATAAAGCCGGACTGGTCCTGATGAACCAAATCGCCCACCACGCCGACCAGCCGATTGGCCAGTACCTTGGCGAGAATCTTGGGCTCCGCATTCAGTAGCGAAATGGGCCGATAGGATGTAACCCGGTCCCGAGGTCTACCCTCCTTGTGGATGACCACGATTGTAGCCAGACGCTGGTCCAGCGGGAGGGAGCCCACCGAGTGTACCGCCATGAACATAGCCCGGAGGTGGGGTGCCAGCGTATCCGGTCGCAACTTGTACAACTCGATAGGGAGACCATTCGGACCCATGGCCTTGCCGGAAGCGACCGAGCGTATGGCGAGGGCGATTTCGTCGGAGGTGGGAGCGGCGTCCAGCGACACCCTGTCATCCCCGGAAAGGGACGGCAGCGCGATATCACTGAGCAGGGCACGGGAATCCTCTTCCGAGCAGGGAGACACCGGGGAATACACCCCACGGAAATAATCCGCGAAACAGGAGACGATTTCTTCTGGCTCAGTTACACACACACCATCCGTTTTCTCAATCAGCGGGACCACACGATTCGCTCTCTCTTTTTTGTCCAACCACGCTATAAGTTTACCAGCCTTATCACCCACATCATACAGTCGCCCCTGTTGCTCTCTACTGAGGCCCCTGGCCGCCTCCGTGACGAGGGCCCTATAGGCCGCTTGCTTGAGTTGGAGGACATGTAATGCGGCATCCGTCACCCCACCTTCTAGATTACCCTCCAACTCGGCTATTTCAGCCTCCATCCGGGTCACCTCCTCCCGCTCGCGTCTCCGGGCGTGGGAAATAAGGGATAGGGCCTCCCCTCGGAGTACTGTCTTGAAGGCCTCCCACAGCGGTACAGCCGAAGGCACGGACCCCACATTCTCATCAAAATATCGCTGAAGGGATTTAATCAATTCAGCGCGAATGGTGGGGTCGCGCAGGTACCACGGATTGATTGGGACCACCCTACCCTCACCCCTCGGAAAGACATCAAAGTGCAGTAGGAGCGGGGAGTGGTCCGAAATACCCCGTGGCAAATGGCGCACCTCTCCCACCCTCCCAACATAGGCCGCCGGGACAAGGACATAGTCTAGTCATGAGAGACTACCATGGGCTCCCGAGTGGAAAGTGTACTGCAGCTGCGTGGGGTGTTTTAAACGCCAGCAGTCCACTAATCCAAATGTATCCAAGAGGCCGGGTAGCCACGCCTGTGCCCGGGGGAGGTCCCTAGGGGGGTGACGATCCACAGTCCCAGATACCACCGCATTGAAATCCCCCCCCACAACTAAAAGCCCCCCCGGAAGGCCAAGGAGAAGGCGCCCCAGGTCTGCAAAGGTGGTCGACTGCAGCCCCGGTGGGATGTATACTGACACAAAGACAACCACTTTGCCCTCCAGTCTTCCCACCAAGACCGTGTAACGTCCCCTGTCATCGTGGAGCACCTCATCAATCTCCAACGGGAGCGAGTTCTTCACCATGATGCCCACACCCCTTGAGCCAGACGTGAAGCCCGAGTGAGCCACTAGGCGATAGCCACGCCGATTCATGGCGCAGAAGGAGTTGCCAATGAGGTGTGTCTCCTGCAGAAAGACTACATCGGGCGAGATTCGCTTCAAAAACTGCAGGACCACACCTCGTTTGATCCTGTCCCCCAGTCCATTCACATTCCAAGACAACAAAGTTAATTCCCTACCCCCCATCATATACAGAAGCCATCATTCGTCCCCCGGAGAGCACTTTAGAACTAACACAAAAATACATTTGCCTTGTGATAAAAACGAACAACACCCCATCCCTACCCACCCACCCCAACAGAACTCCCCCCTCCCTGCACACCTGCATGAGCCCGAACAGCCCCCCCAACGTGCAGTGTGCCTGTCGCCCCATATATAGTTAAACTAACTAGACCCCCTAGAGGAGGAGGGAGAACCCCCAATAGACCCAACACAACCTCCATAGGTGGGGAACTTACACAGACTGACGCAGAATCGAAAGTGGCATCATTTTCGTCCAGAGTGAGGCCCAATATTAAACCCTCAGTCCCGATCCAGCGTGCCGTCTCCCCCCGCCGCCCCCCCCCCGCCCCCCCGATCACGATCCCCGGGCAGAGTATCCAGCCAGTCCCCGGCCGCTTCGGGACGATCAAAGAAGTGCGTGCGACCATCCACCTCCACTCGCAGCTTGGCTGGGAAGAGCATGGCGTATTTGAGGTTTAGGTCCCGAAGACGGCGTTTGACGCCTAGGAAGCTCAGTCTCTGCTTCTGGACCGCTGGGGTGAAATCAGGGTAAAAATTTACCTCCATATTGTCAAACTTGACCGGTCCATGCAGTCTGGAGGTTTGCAGGATAGCGTCTCTGTCCCGAAAATTGAAAATCCGGGCAATGAGAGGTCTCGGAGGGGCTCCGACCTTCGGCCTTCCCCCGGGAATCCTGTGGGCCCTCTCCACAGCGAAGAGTTTACTCAGCCCCCGTGGCTGGAGATGGGTAGCAATCAGGTCCTCCACAAAGAGATCCGCCGCCGCCTCCTCGCGTCCCTCGGGCACCCCGATGATGCGGATGTTGTTCCTCCGTGCCCGACTCTCGGAGTCCTCCAGGCGTCAATCCAGAAGCGCACTCGCCTGACTAAGCCGGCGCACCTCTGTTTGTAAGGCCGCCACATCTGTCGTTAGGCCCGATGCGGTGTGGGCCAAAGAATCTACTCGGTCGTTGGTTTTGGAAAGATCGGCCCTCACCAGGCCAACATCCACGAGGACCGAGTCGATCTTCTGCGCCAGTGTATCGAACCGCTGGCCCACCGAGGCCTTCATCTCGGCAATGGCGCCCATGACATCTCGCAGAGTCAGATCTGCGGGCAGGTCTGGGGCATCAGGAGGACTCTCAGGGGACTTGCGCGGTCCATCGGGAGATCCCTTCTGGAGGGTATAGCGGTCCATACTGTTGGCCTGATGGACGGCGCCACGCCGGGTCGATTTGGTCTTTGCCCGGTCTCCATCTTGTTTCGTGGCCATGGCCACCAGTCTCCCAGTCGCACCAGCCACGTCGTGTAGGGCAGGAAAGCAGGGCCACGTGCTCCGGGGGGGGCCACCTCAGAGCAGCGGGGTGGATCACAGCCTGCAGGCAGGCAGGGTCTCCCAGCAAGGCCACACCAACACCAAGGGCTCCGCGACCCAACCTCGCAGAGACGGCAAGGGGGTGTGAAAGCGAAAGCGAAAGTGCGGGGTACGCGAGTCGCCAGGCCCTGCCTGCCGCTGTTGTTCACTTTGTCACTGGATCACCCCACAGCGCAAATCCGGGGTCCGGCGAGGGGAAGGCCGCAAACCTCAATCGGTGCTCACTCCGGTGTCCGAGGTCCGATTCGGAAGCGGGAAACGGGTGCCACCTCAGCTCAGGTTCACCAACATAGTCCCCTCATCCAGGGCAAGATAATTTCAGGATAATCGTAGGAGGTTGCGGAGGTCCTCGGGAGCCTCGCACCTACGCGGCCATCTTGGTTGCGCGCTAGGCTCCTCCCTCAAATAAATATTTTTAAATATTTAAAATATATATATGAATATATACTCATATAAAAACTGACATATGTATATATATATCATCAAGCCACATTCTCAGAAATTACCGGGACACTTGTACCGCGGTGCCATCTCAGGGTCCGAGACTCCCTGTCTTAGATTAAGTTCCACAATGCACCAACGCATTAGATGCACTCCTTCCCAATGAAAGTCCAAACACAATCCAAAGGCTTGAAAGTGGTTTATTCAGCAAAAATCAAGCCACATGTACCCAACGCGTTTTGGCGTGACCGCCTTGATCACGGGTAATTTTACGTTTAGTGCATTTCAGGTTTTTTAAACATAAAACGTGACGAAGAAAATAGAAACAGAAATAAGACATATACATAAGAACTTTGAATACATGGTTCCTAGTTTGTCGGCCATTTTGAAGTGGTGCGATTTGCATGCTGGAGACTGCAAATTGTGAAAGTTCTCCAGTTAATGACTCTTATATACACTCTTATAAAGCAAATGGGGTAATATAAACATATACGCGTAATATCAACTATTGTTGTCACCCTGTACACGAAAACATATGATATTATCTTTACTTACACCAATTATAGTTTAAAGCTTTGTAATCAAGTACGAGATCTCTCTTAAACATACTTTGAATGTACTTGGGTGTACTGTCTGTTGCGCTATAGTAAGTGTATTTCAACACAACTTTATTAACAATTGATTGTTTCCAAACGGCAACAGCCAGTAAGCGCTGCCTATGAATAAAAAGCCATACTAAAGTAATAAGAGTATATCGCAAGAAACAAAAGTCAAATTTTAAGCATTTCCAATACGTGAAATGCTATCCTAAGATGTAATCGGAGACCCAAAACGAACAATTTTGATACGCACAGTGCACAATACAGAATACAGCTTATACTGAAATTCATACTGAAAATATCAAATTATAATCGTTCAACAAACATTGCTGCAAAATTTGCTGCAAAGATTAATCATTGTAATTCCACACAACACTCATAATACGTATGTACCTTATGAGAGTATTTGTGTCCATACATGTCTGAAAATATATGTGTGTGGAAATATAGCAGCCCAATAGAACCCCAGTGGGTAAACATTAAGTGACTGAACGAGTCTTGTGACCTTCTGTATTCTTTTCCAATTTTTTAAAAATGTTTGCAATTGTCTAACCTTAAGTGCATAATATAACCCCAGTGGGTTATTGATCTCCTAAGTACAATCATCATATCATAACTAAAGACCAAAAGTTTCTATAGAATCTGAATAGCAGTAACCTTCATTTGTCAGCACCATCTGGAAATGTAAACAAAATAAGATATAGTTATAAATTAGGCCAATATCATAATTAAACAAATTTTGTGGAAAACTGTTAAAAACATGGATTTCTTTGAAGAAGTATCTAGAGTCAAAATTTACATAATATACAAATTACTAGTAACCCGATTAGGAAATTGGGAAATTGACTATGTATATAGATATATATATATATTATCTACTGGCGGTCGCCAGTAGATAGTTATAGTTCGGACCGAGTTCCCATAGGAAATCTGAAAATTCTATTTTGAATAACTTTGGCGCCGGTTGACTAATCTTCGTGAAATTTTCAAAACTACTGGGGCGCTCCGCTCAGCTCCTACCCTGAAAGTCTCGGGGTGATTCGTCAAGCAGGGTCTGAGAAAAAAGGGGGGTCCCAAAACGCGTTTTCCACATGCATTTTCCCATAGGACCTTTAGTCGAAGGTACAGCCCGAACGGCTGAACAGAATTACTTGAAATTTGGCAAAGAGGTAGTCCTCAGGTCAGGGATGTGCCTTTTGCCTATATGGTGTCAATCTGTTCAGTAGTTCCTGAGAAAATTGCCGTTAAAAGTACATAAATATCTATATGCGCGCACCGTGCGTGCACGGTGCCGTGCGCGAGCGTAATTCTGATTGGTGGTTAGATGTCAGTCAACATTTGAATCGGTAGAAATCAGGAAGTGTCGGACGCCCTTTTGTGTGTGGCAGTGAAAAACAAAGGTGGAGAACGTGAAAAGGGGGCAGGGTAGAGAGTTCCTGTCCCCCTAGCCTTTGTTAGGGGGCCCCTGAAGGACCCCGAAGGGTGAAAAAAATCATTTTATTTTTTTTTCAAAAAATCGCGGGGTGCGCGCGCGGTGTAAAACCCTTAAAAAAAAAATTTCAACGAGCCATTCCATATTACAGGATACAGTCAATCTATAACTATATACATAAGTAGTTTATTGTAAAATAAATATATAAAAAATATAATAATACATACATAAATTAGCATTTAAAAAACCATACAAATTCACTAAAAATCCATAGGTTTCACACACGTTATAGTTAGAAATTAGCATTTAAAAAACCTTGCAAATTCACTTACAAAAACCATAGGTTTCACACACGTTATAGTTAGGAATTAGCATTTTAAAGACCTTGCAAATTCACTGATAAAACCATAGGTTTCACACATGTTATAGTTAGCTGGACATTTCACTCGTAAAAAACCATTGAAATTCCCCCGTTATAGTTAGTTCAGCTAAATATAACTCGCGCGACCGCAATCCACTGCTGATGATGTCACATATTACATCACTGTATTCACTAAGATACTGTATACAATTAAAAAGTCAGTTATACAATTAATTTTACAAAAAAAACCATCCATTTAGACACTTATTTACCCATTTATTCTTCCATTGACCTTTAGATATACATATATAAAAAATATTTATTTTTCAGAAAGACACATATTCACTGGATGATGTCATCAGTGATGTCATCAGTGATGTCATTTGAGATGTCATCAGTGATGTCATGAGTGATGTCACTGACCATGTCATGAGTGATGTAATATGTGACGTCATCAGCAGTGGATTGCGGTCACGAGTTATATTTAGCTGAACTAATTATAACGGGGGAATTTCAATGGTTTTTTACGAGTGAAATGTCCAGCTAACTATAACATGTGTGAAACCTATGTTTTTTTCAGTGAATATATATATATATATATATATATGTCTGTATATAAATATATAAAATGCAACACTATTAATTAAAAAAAAAAAATTAATCTAAATTACATTTTTAAATGATTGTTTTTAATTTATTGTTAAAAAATAAAAATTAATACACATATATACCCATGTCTAGTGGTTCAGGCTGTAGTAGTGTTCAAAACCCCTAAGGGAATTAACATGGTAAACACACTTTTCTTGACTCAAAACTTTCTATGCACAACTGAAATCACTGGTACACATTTTTTTTTGAAAAGTTTGTGAAGATTCGTCAAACGGCGCCAAAGATATAGGCACATCAAAACACGTTTTCCCTATGGAAACATGGTCCTAACTACAACTACCTATTGGTGACCACGAGTAGGATATATATATATATATATCTATATCTATATATCTATATATATATATACACATATATATATATTTTACCTACTGGCAGTCACCAGTAGGTAGTTATAGTTAGGACCTAGTTTCAATAGGAAAAGCGTTTTTTATTTTCCCAATAACTTTGGCGCCGGTTGATGAATCTTCGCAAAATTTTCAAAACTAGTGGCCCTCTCTGGCCAGCTTCGGTCTTGAAAGTTTCGGGGTGATTCATCAAGCGGGGACTGAGAAAAAAGGGGAGTCCCAAAACTTGTTTTTCTCATGTTAATTTCCATAGGAAACTATAGACATAGCTACGGCCCGAACTGCTGAACGGAATTACACCAAATTTGACAAAAAGGTAGGTTTTGGTTCAGAAAGAGCCCTTTTGTTTAAAAAAAAATGGTGTAAATCTGTTCAGTAGTTCCTGAGAAATTAGAAAAAGAAAAGGGTCTATATCTGTCCTCCATAGGAAACTTTAGACAAAGCTACAGCCCGAACTGCTGAACGGAATTACACCAAATTTGGCAAAAAAGGCAGGTCTTGATTCAGAAAAAGGCCTTTTTTTTAAATGGTGTAAATCCGTCCAGTAGTTCCTGAGAAATCAGAAAAAGAAAGTTTTGATATCTGAGCACCGAGGAGAGTTTGCGCACCCTCCCAGGCACGAGCTTCACTCTGATTGGCTGCCAACACGCCAAACCAGGAAGGGTTGTGAGCCATCTTGTGACTCGGTAGAACCGAGTCAGAAGAAAACAGTAAAACAAATATAAAAAATAAGAAAAGGGGGCAGGGTATAAACACCCTGACCCCCTAGGCCTGCTCAGGTGGTCCCACAAGCACCCCGAGTGCCAAAAAAAGCATTTTTTCAAATAATTTCAGCGGAATTCGTGTTGGGGTCGCGAATCCAGCAGACTTCTTTTTAAAAAATGAAGCACGGGCTCCCGCGCTTCATTTTAATGAGGCCCCGGGGTGGGCCAGATTCCGGGGGCATTGTCATTAAATAATAGCAGGGGCCCGTGGAGGCCCTCGCAGCCCCGGGGACCGCCACCTCCCCAGGACTTTTAAAAAAAACTAATGTGTGGGGGGTCCCACCCCCCCACGCTGACCCGGTGACCTCCACCTCCCCAGGGCTTCATTAAATAAGGGTGGGAGGGCCTTGCGGGCCTCCCCAAGCCCCGGGGATGACCACCTCCCCGGGGCACTTTGAATTTAAATACGGGGTCCGTTACGGACCCCCGTGCCCCGGGGACCTCCACCTCCCTGGGGCTTTGCATACGTTGGGAGGGGGGCCGCGCGGCCCCCCTACTGGAGCCCTTGATGCCCCTGGGGACCGCCATCCTTCAGGGCCGGCTCCTGCAGTGTTCCAGGGTGCCCACCCCGGTCCACTGCCATTTGCCATAGCAAACTCTGCTTTGCTTTATTGAAGCGAGATCAGGGAAACCTGCTCTCGCTTCAATGAAGCAAAGCAGGATTGCTTTTCCACAAGGGGCGGTTTATGTCAGCAGCTCCCCTTTGGAAAAGCAATGCCAGCTCCCGCAGGAGGCGGTGAGGTGGCAGGGACCGTGGGGTCATTGGGGCTCCCCTCACGGTCCCCAACGGAAAGGGCCGGCTCCGGGGGATGAGGTCCCCAAGGCCAGAAGTGTCCCGGGAGAGGGCACGCGGCCCCCCTCCTTCAATAAAAGAGGCAGAGCCCTGGGGGATGGGGTCCCCGGGGCTAATAGAGGCCTCAGGAGGGGGGCCACGCAGCCCCCCTCCTTAAAAAATATTTTAAAAATAAAAAATATATATAGCCATGTCCCGGGGGTTGGGGTCCCCAGGGCCAAAATTGGCCTCAGGAGGGGGTGCCACGCAGCCCCCTTCCCGTTTATTTTTATTTATTTTTAAATAGGGGTCAGGCCCTGGGGGATGGGGTCCCCAGGGCCCCAATAATGGAAAAAGAAGGAGGGCCACACAGCCCCCCTTCTGGGGAAAAAAAGCTGGCATTGCACCGGAGGCCCCACCCCCTCCCTGCAGCACTCTGCCAAACCGCCCCCTGGCGCTTTGTAAGTTGGGGAAATAATTCCCCTTGAATACTGAGGGTTCCTAGGGGCCAACTAGCCCACCAGGTATCTCCAGTATGCGCCAGGGAGCTGCGTTGCAGAGAGGTGGTCCAAGGCCACACCCCCTTTTTACACCACTCTGCAATGCAGCTTTGTGGCGCTTACTGGAGGTACTTTGTGGGCTAATTGGCCCCCAGGGACCATCAGGACTCAAGGGGTCTTAATCCCCCAATTTACAATGCGCCAGGGGGCGCGTTTGCACATTGGGGCAGGGAGGGGGTGGGGCCTGATATTACAAGTGTGCAAACACACCCCCTGGCGCTTCGTAAATTGGGGGAGTAAGTCCCCTTGAATCCTGAGGGTCCCTGGGGGCCAACTAGCCCACCAGGTACCTCCAGTAAGCGCCACAGAGCTGCATTGCAGAGAGGTGGTCCAAGGACTCGCCCCTTTTTACCCTACTCTGCAAACGCGGCTTCTGGTGCACTGTGTGTAGGGCGATGAGGTCCTCTTGTGTCCTGAGGACCTCAGGACACACGTGGACTTCATCCTTCGAGCAGCAGTGCGCCAGAAGCTGCGTTTGCAGCATGGTGTAAAAAGGGGCGTGGCATCGGAACACCCGATTCACCCCTAATTATTAGAGGCAAACATTTGGTTCAGCTTTCTGTTTCTTTCACGAAGTTAAAAAAAAACTTGCATGGCAAAATATCAAGAAATATAAAACTTAGATAAAACATAGATATAAATGGGACACATTAGCAAGCTGGGAGTAAAGAAAAGGGAAGTTTAGACAAGCCTCCATTTCCTCCTAAAAAGATGAATGCATTAGCCAGGACTCGGGTGGCTGCAGCTGAATCTAATGAGCTGCAGACAGGAGTGATTTGACGTGACCCTGAGCGGGGGTTTTGTTCAGAATAAAACGCACATAAAGATCACAGCCCTTCCTAAACCACATGGATATCTAATCTGTGTTCTTTTAAAGTGTCTATCATTTTACTCATCTGCAAGAACAGCAGAGAGAGGACAGTCTCTCGAGCGCAGGTGAAAGTGTGCTTTTTGCATTTTATTTTTCAGCTGAAAATCATCCCTTGACGGCTCCCATTCCAGTGCTTGACACGAGCATGTTAAACTGCCAGACTTTGTCAATAATTAGTGTAATAGGAAAATTGAGTTGATGAATCTTTTACATATCAACCTTAGGCTCAGATTATGATTGTGGGAGACCTACTGCTGTCATACTGAAAGGACCAAAATCTCCAGACCTGCCTGGTATTCCCACACCAAATTCTGGCTATTACAATTTTTAACCGGAATGGGGATTGACTGCAAGGACCTGGCTACATTGGGTCCTTTTCTGTGCAGTTTCTGTGGGATCCTGAGAGAAAACCACTGGGTGGGATGTGTCTGTGTGAGGTCACAGGTGGAGTGAAAGGATTTCAGCTCGCTATTTTCTGAAACCTCTTAGCTATTGACCTGCAGTGGTTTTCAGGCTGAGAGGGGCGAGATATTCTGGTCTAATATGACTCTTAATGCACCAAAAAGAGTTTGCACTTTACTCACACTTACACTAAATAAAAGGCAGTCTTGGCTACCCAGGAGAACCTGGGTAAAACAATCAGTTTTCTGTTATTTGTAGCAGTGAGTGCGTGGACACAACGCTACCTGTCTTATAATTAGAGGGGTTTAAGTGCAAGCCTTTCCTTAGTCTCTCATTTACTAAAACTCCGATACACTGCATAAAATGCACTTGATTAGCAAAAACATACATTTTGTGGACATGTTACTTATGAGGTTAGGAAGTGTACAATTTACTAAGGGTGAGGAAGACCCCATGATTGTGAAGAGAAATGGAAATCCAACCATTATCCACTCATTCCACTTGTCCATCCATCCAGCCTTTCACCCATCCAGCCAATTACCCTTTCACTCATCATCCATCCTTTCACTCTTTAATCAATCATTTTTTCTCTCATCATCCATCCACCCTTTCACGCAACCGTCATTCAGCCATCCATTTATTCATCCATCCTTTCACTCATTCAGCCATCCTTTCACTCATTCGTCCACCCCTTCACTCATTCATCCACCCATCCATCATTTCACTCATCCATCCATATTTTCACTCACCTTTCACGCAGCTAGGCAGAAATAAAAGGAACACAATTTTTATTAAAAGCAACTTTTCTGTTTTCATTTGGTGACAGTGGACACTTAGGAAATACAGGAGCTGGCTACAGCGAGAAGTACTAAAAACTACTATACAGAGGCAACCCGATTATGTCATTGGTGGGGAAAGAGTTAAACATTTGCTGCCCTTGCCTTTTTTTGTTTTAAAGCCCTAAAACACAGATCTGTAGCCTTGCTTCTACCTATCTATGGTTTTTTTGTTGTTACCAATACGTAAAACTAGCTACACAGGTCTACGCCACACAGTTCAACAGCACACCACATATTTAAACTCCACTATATACTGCACCACAACTGAAAAAACATTCCACATAATTACACTACATAACACACAATCCCACTGTACATAATTCCAGTACTCAATACCAAATAATTCCACTGCACACCATGCCACATAATTCCACTACACAAATCCACTCCACACCACAGAATTCCATGCCACATAATTCCACAATTAACACCTCCATAACACATAATTGCACTACACACCACATACATACACTCCATAACACATAGGTAAAAGACATAGTCAATTACAGTGCCAATAGCACTAACTCAACTAAATGCGAAACCTATTGCATTTTCAATGCTTGTTATGTGGTGCAATCTTAGCAAATTACTAGGCCTCTTCGCACAGCATGTGATTGACTGGTGTCTGTATTTGCTGGTTTGTCAGTGGAGAATCTTCGAAGAGTGGGTAAAATGATTTCCCTGGCTCGAATGAGTATGAGTGATGTGGGTTAGAGGGTGAGGTTATTCTTGGAGGAGGAGATGAATCTTCCAAGCTTCTGAGGTGTGGTTTGCAGAGATGGTCTAGGTCTTTTAACCATCCAGTTGAAGTGCATCAGCACAGGAGTTAACCTTTTATTCCCAAATCTAGGTGGACCTATGAAAGGGGAGAAGAACTGTGCCTTTTTGAGTGATCCGATAGGGGCAAAACTGTTTTTGTGTTAAGCAGATACTACAGGCACAGTCATCTGAGTGCTCTGAGTCTGATGGGCAACAGAATATGTATCCAGTATCTATCAAGTCCTTTTTGACCAAAAGAATGTAGAGCGGACATTGAGGCCTTGCAGCATTATGTGTACCATGGAGATTGCCTGTTTAGTGCCAGGGTAAAGTCAGCTTTCTTTCAATAAATAATTATGTCCTCACACAATGCATAAAGGTTAGAGCACAGCAGTGGAACAATCACACACAAAGATCATGCACCAGGAGTAACTCTGCAAACTCACAAGACCTTGTAAAACTAATGAGCACAAAATGAACGGAATGACTCGGCCACAGCTGACAAAAGGTGCAAATGCCATCTCAGGAACAATGTATTCTTTTTCTTTTTTTTAGATAAGTTCCATTCTAAGATTGTTAATGTAAGTCTGGTTCTTTACAAGGTGTACAACTGTATTGCTGAATTACATTTTTTTAGGAAACTAGTACCCTGACTAGAAACTGTTCATGTTTGGGAGATCAAATTTAAGGACTATATTTAGAAATTGTAAGAGTTACAGAGATGGCCATAGTGTTTCAAAAGTGCCCTTCCATGCTGCAAAACAAATGTTGGCTATTTCTGTGTATATTTCCTGCTTTGTTTTGCTAAATTACGAGTTCTGAATATATGAAACACATATATTGATTGAAACCTTTAGGTTTGTGTATATATGATTACATGAAAGAGCTTTCATTAAAAGGATGGAAATTTACATTCTTGGACTGTTAAACGGGATTTTCTGTGTGTTGTTTCAGTGCTTCAAACCATGAGGCTTACGTTTTAAACAATATGCTATTTGGGTAAGGTAATTAGCAGTGTAATGCAGAATAACAGGAAGTTGTTCAAATTCAAGTTCCGGGGCAGCGTCCTGGATTACGTGAGATTTCAAACAGTCAACATGAATGCAAGGAGCCTGGATGCCTGACACTCTGTTTCTTAATAACTGTTGGAAATATTGCCCAAAAGCAGTTGTAGATAAAAAAAATAATGGATAACCAGTTTTATTATGTTAAAGATTATTAAAAAGATAACGGTGGGAGTCTTTGTGTGGACAGTTCGTATATTAGCGTTTTGTGCTCATTCACACACTTCTAAAAAGAGATTAGAAAAAGAGTACTGTCTGTACTGAGCCAAACTGATCCCTATCTTCAATGACCCCTCGGTGAAACTGGCAGCGCTCTGCCTCGCGAGGCCACGCGACAGTACCACAACTCATCATTATTAATAACCTGACTCCAAGCTGGAGGCTGCAATATTGACACTGGGCGCATCTTTGTCCAACATCAGATATCCGGCCGTGGATTTATGTGGACACCTTATTGGCTGCATTCGTGAAGCATAATTCTCGCTCCTCCACTCGCCTCTCCAGATCGCTTATCAGACCAGACGCGAGGAGACTCAGACATGTCTTTCATTTAGGTCAAGACGACTATCTGTCCGACACTCTCATTACTTCTCTAAAATAAAGAAGCAGAAGAGAGTAAAGCTTTCGTCGGACGTATTTTTCTTTCTGACAGTTACTGCCTGGCGTTGATCTTGACTGCGCGCAAGAATAACCCCCCTCCGCTCTTCAGGCTGTAGACTTGCTCGACTGTTTCATGAGTGGCTGTGGAAATTATCACCGGCACGCGACCGTCAGAAGAGAGGGGCGCGCGCTTAGGGCCTCCGAATGACACAACTCAAAGCCCCATTACAGGTGTGTTCGGGCCCGGAGTTATTGAAGCAGGCTTGTAAGGCACGCTGCAGGGCAGGGGGCATAGCCTGGCCCCTGCTCGACCCCTAAAGCAGCCCAGGGGGAGCAGATAATTCCCCACCAGACAAGCATAAAAGTTCCCTTCACTCCTGCCTCCCCACCTGCAAAAGCATCTGGTAAAATGAGGTCCAAGAAAATACACCCCATTTTCGGGGGGGAAAACTCTCCATGTCGACTTTGCTGCAGAGAAACCGGCCTGTTATTTAAATTCATGCCCTCAGCTATCTCTGTAGCAAAGCCCGGCCAACTCGAATGAGGCACTTGTATCACATCATTAAAAGTTAGCCTAACTTGTTCCTTCATGATTGCAACTAATGCTCCATCATCAATAGGTGGCACCAAATACTATGTTTTGCCATGTCTCAGAACACTTGGTGCCAGATGGAAAAAAAAAGTAGGCATTACTATTTCCAAATTGCAATTCGGTAATCGCAATTCCTAATATAAGAAAACATACCATTTGCAAGTAGTGATTCCTGCTGGATTGCAAATCAACCTATTTCATGAGTATTAAGAGGTAGGTCCAGTGCTTGAACTGGAAAAATAGAAGTGCAGGTACTTGCATTTCTCTTGAGAAGTGTCAGTACCAGCCGCAGAATCAGCGACGTGGTGAGCGCAAGGTAAGTGGTTTTATTTATTTATTTTACATTCCCTATCCCGTCATTTGTAACTTTCACCACCCCGCCTGCCCCACCGCGCTTACCTGCATGAGCCACCATTTGCATATAGTAGAGTGGTGCAAAGTACAGTGTTGCGGAGGACAGTGGTGCAGTGGTGAAGAGTGCAGTGGTGCATGGTAGAGTGGAGTAGAGTGCACTGGCATCGAGTAGAGTGATGCAGAGTAGCGAGACATAGAGTGAAGTGGCATAAAGTGCAGTGTCGTGGAGTGGTGTACAGTGGGTTAGAGTGGTGTAGAGTGGATTGTCATAAAGTGTAGGGGTGTAAAGTGCAGTAGAGTGGCATAGAGTAGAGTAATGCAGAATAGAGTGCAGTGGCTCAGTGTAGAGTGGTGCAGAGTAGAGGGCGTAGAATTCAGTGGCAGAGAGTGCAGTGTTGCAGAGCAGAGTGTTGTAGAGTGCAGTGGTGTAGAGTGCAGTGGTGCAGAGTAAAGTGGCATAGAGTGCAGTGGGGTAGTGTAGAGTGTTGCAGGGTAGAGTATAGTGATGTATAGTGCAGTGGTGCAAAGTGGACTGGTGTATAGTGCAATGATGTAGCTTGTATTGGTTTTGAGTAAACTAGTGTAGAGTGCAGTGAGATAGAGTGCAGTGACGTAGAGTCTTGGAGCGTAGAGTGCAGCGACCTAGAATAGAGTGGTGTAGAATGGGGTAGACTGGAGTGGTTGGGTGCAGGGTAGATTGCAGTGGTGGAGGCTGGAGTGGCATAAAGTGGAATGTCGCGAAGTTGAATAGAGTGGGGTAGAGTGCAGTGATGGAGAGTAGATTGTTTCAGAGTACAGTGAAGTGTCGTAGAGTGCAGTAGTGCAGAGTAGGTTAGAGTGGCTTAGAGTGGATTGACATAGAGTGCAGTGGCAAAGAGTGCAGTGGTGCCTAGGAGAGCAGTGAGGTGTAGAGTGCATTGGTGTATAGCGATGTATAGTAGAGAGGCGTCGATTGAAGTGGTGTAGAGTGAAGTGGTGCAAAGTAGAGTGCAGTGATGCAGTCTGGAGTGGAATGGAATGGCGAAGTGTGGTGTGGTGCAGAGTAGAGTGCAGTGGGATGGAGTGGTGCAGAGTAGAGTGGAGTGGGGTAAAGTGGAGTATGCATGGTGTAGTAGTGCCCTGCCAATAAAGACCACACATATGCAATAGAAATGACCATTACATATGCACAGATATACAGTTTTACTAATCAAAGTATACAGCGCACAAATGATAATGTGCAGAAATGTCATCACCTGGTGTATTGATTTTTTCTGACAATATTAAAATATTTGTTTACACCACACTTCAGAATTACTAAAAAATGTGCTTTGTTTGTGCTTTCCATAATCTGAAATATATGCACAGTTAATTTACAGACATTTACATTTTGTTTTGTTCATGAAAAAAATAGCATCTTACAGCACACAGTAGCCAGCATGATTGTCACATAAATCTTCTCACTTTGAAGTCAGAGAAAGATAAGTAAACCCCAAGCTCCCTGGAAGACCGGGCCTGACATTTGACCTCTGTCTTTGAATGCACAGCAAATGTGACAAGGTAACAATATTTAAAGGCCTGTTTACAGAAATTCCGTGTTGGTGGAAGAATACAGTAATTAAAGTTTGGGCAAGGGAAGGAATACACTCAAGCTGAACAGCCTAATCAAATAAAGGCAATAAATAGAATGTAATTAAATGTGAGGTACAAACCAGAAAGCCAATGGTAAGCCATGGGCGGAATGCATTCCCAGGGAAGCTTTTTAAATGTCCCCAAGATGTCGTTAGCGTAGGCTTCGACCTAAAAAATGAAGCCAGGCCGCCTTCACCTGTGTAGTGTTGATGTATCAAACAGGGACCTTTTCTGTAAGGTTCTGGAAACATGTAATGGCTTAGTATGGTATTAATCGAAAATCTCCTTCCACCAATCTGTCACCTGTGGAGAAAAAATTATTTCCATTGCTTAGCTAGGATTACTGTGGTAAACAAACGGAAAAAGGCAGTTTGTCAAAACAGCAGTGTTTAGACATAAGTGAACACATATTCGATCAATAGAAAAAAAATTAACACTCCAACGGGAAACAGCATCAAAAATGTAATCTTACTTAACCCTTCATCAAGAATAAGATCAGTCACAGTGGTTCTGCAATGGGACATGTTACTAGATGCATAGGTGTGTTAGCCAATGTAGCTATTGAGACTGGTGGAAGAGAGGAGTCAAATATCATTTTGTTATGCTGGGCCTTACACTTAATGGCTATGGCGATATTATGGAGCCTGGTGGAAGAATGAGCGGTGATATTTAAGTCAATAGGGGTCAGAGGCCACCCGGACCAGTGACTGATCTTGGTGCCTTATCATGTGAAGGGCTACTAAGGAAAACAAGCATAACACTCCGAATATTGAGGTTAGATGGTGACATGAAAAAAAAAAATCTGAGGATGAGGAGCTGCTGTCCAGTTGTTCCGAATAGCAAAGTGTTCCTCTTGTTCCTGCTGGACACTATAGTGCTTAAACCAGCAAATAATGAATGGTTCCGTAAAGAAAAAATTTACCATTAGGTAATGGAAACGCAATAAATAAGATAAGATAGGGACTAACAGACCAAGAAAACAATTTTTTTGTTTAATTAGTAATGTGTTTTTTTATAGCGCGCCTTTACCCGAAGGTGTCAGAGCGCTTTACAATAGAACCTGTTACATTACATAAGAACTTCAGAGTACATGAATTACATAAAAGATACAAACAGATAAACTCTAAATTCACATATGAATGGTAGTATGCACATACGTCTACTACAGATACTAGTGGTAAGAGTTACATATATAAAAGTTGCAAATTAATTCAAGGTTATATTTTAAGAAAAGCTGAAGCTTTCTTTTGTGACTCCTTCTTTCCTCCCCCTCTCTTCCCCCTCTTCCATTAATTCCATCTTTTCTGGCCTCAATTTAAATCCAAATATTTGTCCTTGCATTTATATGTTTATGTATTGATTAAATTATATAATATGATTAATTATTCAGAAAGTTTTACTATATGCTTATATATAACAATGTTCTTATATATTTATTTTATGATAATACATAGAGTTATCATAATATATGTATTACTTCTATTTATAAATTTCAATAAAAAATTGAAACACAAAAGAAAAGCTGAAGCAATTAGGGTTGGACAAATATATATTACATATTTACACAGCATGATCTTCTCCACTACTGGGGTTCTTGCTTTCAGCCCGGCCTTCAGGGTGTTGTCGCACTCATGGGCGGTGATCTTGGGCCTGGAGGGATCTACGAGCTGGTGATGTCCATATGTCCTCCACGCTTGTTGGGATGGTGGCTTACCAGCCAGGCACTAGCACAATGAAGTGGCTGTCAGTCCTCCTCAAAGCAGCTGTGTCGGGGCAGCAGGTCGACCCTGCCCCTTCGTCTCCCTCGGTTCTCAGCCCTTTGTTCGTGTGCCACAAAGTCTGGGGCTACATCACAGGATCCGAGGCGCCGCCTCGTTGCATGCAGATTCTATCTATATGTGAGAACAGTACCATTCGGCACTCATTAAAGGTCTACACAACAAACCATTGCAAAGTGGTGGAAATGGTAGTGCACATAAATAAATGTGTACATTCTTGAAACCAGACGCTCTTGCTGAACATCATGCATCACGTACCCTACACGTAGTTCGGGAAAACCTCATGGTGGAATTCAATGAAGGGAGCCTTGTAGTCACAACATGTATTTGCCAAACAAAAATTCGGGAAGCGACCATTGTACAAAAGCTATTTAGGAACTGTTAGCTGAGAATCTATTATTGAGTGGAAATGTAATCAAAAGACTTAAAGGTCCCAATGGCATGAAACTGACATGGTAGGGCAAGCTCGGGACACACCCTGCATTCAGAGGAATTGAAGTTATCTGGCAGTGCTTAGGGTGCCAGTGAGGATTAAAAAAGAAAATGATTTTATCGTTAGTCATTACGGTTAGCAACTTCCCTTCTTTATTCCCAGATTCATAGTTTCTGTGTTTTTTAAACCACGAATTTTGAACACAACTGATCAGTCACAGGTGCTTAAACTGATATTATTAGGGGAAGGACACCAGAGAGAAGCCACATCGTGCCTGATTGAGGAACACTAATACTCACAGTGTGAATGATTTCGAGGTGATGACTGTTTTCTTGAATGCAAGCAACAGAAAAAGGCAACGAGAGAATTGAAAAGAGTGGGTCTACGCATTGGGAATTACCTTAACTTAAGGAGATCTAAAGTCCCTGTAAGTACTAGAATATGGATAGGACCAAACTCTCCCCCACCCTGCCCCCTCCTCGGGTGTCATGCTTCATCAATGGCAGTCCTTGCTTGTCAAAATAATTCTCTAGTGGCAGGCTTCTTATATTAGCAGGATGTACTAAGGATGAAGGGTGTGGAATGAAATCCAAAGAATAAGAATAAAAATCACGGATGCCTCCTCAATAGTGTATACCTTTTATTATTGAGAAGGCAGCAAGATGATTGGAAAACTGAAAGGATGCATAGAAGAGATTATTCCGCCTGCATCAGACAGGTCAACATGTTTCAGCCCATGGCCCCATATGGGATTCGTGGCTTTCATCAGGACCCGGGAACCCTATTATCCCATGCTACAAGCATACATCCAATCAACTCACAGCAGCTGAAACATAACACCAATTCTTCTGGTCTGGCTGGACACTGGTGCTGCGCAAGTTGCCCATTCCTTGCACATCATTAAGACCTAAATATGACTGATATCGGGCAAACAAAATAAACATGCACTTTGCTCCTGAGTCTTTCATGTCAAAATGATTCTTGCACACGTTGAATTTGACACTGCTGTCGTAGTGAGTCCTTACATTAGAAGTGACAGTTCTCATACAGAATGTTTTACTAATGTCAAATTAAATACATTTGATTTTTAACTTCGAACCCGTCTTCACTAAATAAGAGATGCGATGAATACAAATGGTTTAGAAAAACAAATATCTGAACTGGATCAATAAAGTGCTTGACATCTAATAATAATCTAATAATAAAATGTGTTAGACCTGTCATTTCTTGGCGTGGTTACCCCTGACTTTTTGCCTGTACCTCTTCTATTTTCGATGCAGTGATGGATTTCGTTTTGCTGGCTTAGATGCTTTGGGCACTTTGCCACTGCTGATCAGTGTCAAAGTGCAAGTGCTCCCTGTATAAAGTGTTTTGGTAATTGGTTGTCCATAATTGGTATGTTTGTCTTACTAGTAAAGTCTCTAGTAAAGTGCACTATGTGTGCCAGGGCTGGTAATACAAATGCTACTAGTGGGCCTGCAGCACTAATTGTGCCACCCACACAAGTAGCCCTAAAAAGAGATCTCAGTCCTGCCACTGCAGTGTCTGCGCGCAGTTTGTTAACTGCCTTGTTGTCCTGACAAGTGCACTCACTTGCTAGGCCTTACCCTTCCCTTTTAATGCACATCAGACACTCCTATAGTAGGCCCAAGCTACCCCCCTGGGCAGGGTGCAGTGTATGTGAAAGGTAGGACATGTACTGAGGTGTGTACCATGTCCTGACAGTGAAATACTGCCAAATTCGTTTTTCACTGTTGCAAGGCCATCTTGCCCATAGAACAGAATGGGGAATGCTGTGTCGCATGTTTCCAGCATATCTTCCCATAGGCATAAGATGGAGAGATGGAGTTTAGTCTGCCTGAACACAGAATTTAATAACACATCTTTTTGTGAAGATGGTTTTTAAATTGTGTGTTTAGAAACCACATTTTTAGAAGAGGCTGGTTTCTTGTACTAACCATCCTGCGTGCCTCTGCCTGGTTGTGTATTGACTGTATGGGTTGGGATGTGACAGGGTCTGGGAAGTGTCCTGACACCAAGGAGGAGTAGGTGAGACAGCAACAGGCTGGCCTGCATTTGATGTGGGGGAGGAGTAGCCCCTTGGATGTGAAGAGGGCTGTGTTGCTGCCACCAAAGGATGTCTCCACCTCCTGCGGAGCATCTGGGGCTCAGACCCTGACTATCAAAGGAAGAGGGTGTGCACTTGCAGGAAGACACCCAGGTCTGGATCGGGCTCAGAGCCCCACCTGAACACAAAGACTTCAAAGGCATTTAAGGGTATAAATGTGAGAGCTGAAACCCCTGAACTCAAGACTGAAATCCAGACTGAAAAAGGATTGAAACTACTTTGTGATCAATAGGAACCTCTGCCAATGAAGAACAGCTGAAGAGACTGAAGAGAAGGACTGCACTTGCTGTGTGTTCTGGGGCTGGCCTGCAGTTTGCTGATTTGACTAAGGAGAAGACAAGGGACTTTGCTGTGTGCTGTGCCCCCCTGCTTGAGAGGACTTTGCTGTGTGCTGTGTCCTGAAGTAACTTGTCTCCAAGGGCCCGAGGAGAGCTGGTCCCCTGTTGTGGAAACTCAGGAACATCAAAGTTTCCAACCGTGTCTCAGTGACGCTTGGTGCGTGTGCTTTTGCATGCCTGAGACTGCCATGTGGTCTGTGGTCCTGTTTACGAGGTGCCCCGTGACCCCACTGCCCCGCAGCCTGAAACATCATCCACGCTGCTGCATTGCTGTTTGTGGCCCGAGCTGTCATCGTAACTGAGGCTGTGAGTAAGGATTGCCGCTGCCGGCCCGAGCCGCAACGTGCTCAAGGATTTCTTGCAGCTAAGGAAGCTGCAAGGTGAAAGGAATCGTGATTGTTGTTCGCAAGAGGAATCTGGCCAAGATCGTCAACGAAAGAGAACGCAGCGACGTAACCCGTCCGGTTCAGCTTCGCTGAACAATGGAGCTGCAACATCATCAGGGCTGCCCAGCAGGACGTCTGACTAGCGGGGAGAGAGAGAGAGCGAGACAGCGCACCCCCAGGTAAGGCTTGGACTCCGGTCGGGAGCCGCAAGCGTGTGTGGCCTGGGGAGGCGTCCAGGAGGAGTACAGAAGTGCTCTCATCTCTCTCCCGCTGCATCGCGTTAGACGCGCTGAGTCCCTGAGCGGCCTGTACTTGCCCAGCAGTACCGGGGCCGCCCCTTTCAGCTTACGACCGTTGTCTCTGCTGTTGGGGCTTAGTGGTGCCTGAGTTGACCGCGTAGATTGGCTTATAGTATTATTCTTGTATTACGAACTGCCTGATTCTTGCATTACGAACCGCATTATTCTTGCATTACGAACCGCATTATTCTTGCATTATGACCTGCATTATTCCTGCGCTACGAACTGCATTAGTACGTGCATTACGGACTGTCTTAATACTACATTACGAACTGCATTTCGTACCGCATTATTCTTACATTACGAACCGCATTATTCTTGCATTATGACGTGCATTATTCCTGCGCTACGAACTGCATTAGTACGTGCATTAAGGACTGTCTTATTACTACATTACGAACTGCATTACAAATGTAATGTAATGTAAAATGTAAAATACATTTCTATAGCACACTACTATCCTACGGTTATCTTGGCGCTGAGAGAGTGCTTTGTTGTTATAAGTGTGCCAGATCAGTCACCTCGAAAAATACAGGAACTTAGTTAGCGAGAGCAGGGAGGAGCCAGACGACGTCGGAAGATGGACCAGTGACACTGCATCTGTATATTATTTCTCCCTCGGGAATAACCATGTCTTCAATGTCTTTCTAAATTGCATTACGTTCTCACTCTGCCTGATGTTGGATGGAAGCTCATTCCACAGTCATGAGGCCACCGAGCTAAAAGCTCTTCCTTCTGTCCTGGCTCATTTAAATCTCGGGATATTGACCATATCTGCTGTTAACAAGTGGAGATTTCTTGCAGGAGTGTACCACGTACATTTCCTCCGCAGTAGGCTGGGGCCCAGGCCATGTACTGCCTTGAAAACAATGCAGAGAGATTTCAAATAAATCCTCTGGTGTATCGGTAGCCAATGAAGGTCTAGAGCTAGGGATGCTGAAGATCTACGCTGCCGATTTAGGGCCAGCTTTGCTGCTATTGTTTGGATTCTTTGCAGCTTCAGTATCGTGGAGTTAGAGGCTCCAAGATACAGAGAGTTGCAGTAGTCCAACCTGCTCATGATGACACTCCTCACCACTTGTATTCTGGCAGAGGCTGGTAGTAGCGGGAGAATCTTACGTAGAGCTCTAATCAGGGAGAAGCAAGTGCCGACTGTTTTGTTAACTTGTAAAACCAATTGGAGATTGTTGTCCAACAACACCCCCAGATTGCGTACTGTTGTAATTGGAGTTAACAAGTTATCCGTAGGGGTAAGCCAGAAGTCAACAGGAAGGGGATGGGCTATTTTGCTTGTGGTGGAGAAAACAGCTTCTGTTTTGTCTCCATTAAATTGGAGAAGGTTATTTCTGAGCCAGTTTGTAGTGATTTCCATGCACTGATGAAATATATCCATGGAAATTGCTTTATCTCCTTCCAGCGAGAACATGAGCTGAGTATCATCAGCATAGTTGACCAGTTCCACTCCAAAGGATTTAATGATGGGGATAAGTGGGCGCAGGTAGATATTGAATAAAATTGGACTGATAGCAGAGCCCTTCGGGACCCCGTGAGGAACAGCAGTCCTTAGTGATGTAAAAGGTTGGATGCTCACTGCCTGCGTCCTGTCCGCTAAATAGGACTGGAGCCCTTTTAATGCTTGACCTTTAACTCCAATATTTCCGAGTCGTTCTAGCATGATAATATGGTTCACCGTGTCAAATACAGCTGACATATCCAGCAGCACCAGGACAACCGATTGTCCATTGTCAGCTCACATTCTCATGTCGTCAAACATAGTTACTAGAGCTGTTTCTGTTCCGTGCTCCGGACCGAATCCAAATTGTAGTTCATCTAGTAGATGATTAACCTTTAGGTAGTGGGACAGAGACTTGCTCACGATTCGCTCGATGATTTTTACTGGATAGGGTAGTAAGGAGATAGGTCTGTAACTGGACATCTCCGCGGGGTCAAGTGTTGGTTTTTTAAGTAGCGGAGTCACTACTGCCTGTTTCCAGCATTCTAGGACCTCTCCTTCCTGTAGCGATTGGCAGCATATCTGACGCAACCGGGGGAAAAGTTCCACCTTAAATTCCTTCCACACCCTCTGAGGGGATCCCAGAGGTGACCCTGAGGAAACGGTCAGCGCTATGTTATTAAACGTTTCCTCCAAAGGCAGTTGAAACCACTCCAAGGTAGGCTGATGGTTACTATCTAGGCTCTCAGTCTGTGTCTCCAGCACAGTTGGCCCTGGTAAATCATCCTCCGCCTTTGTAGGTGTATTGTTATCACCATTCACTCCAGTCTGCTTCTTAGAATTAAGGCCGTTGATAATTTTGTTAATCTTTTCATTAAAGTAGGTTGCCAAATCGTCACACAGCTTTTGTGAGGCTACTATCTTATTACTTACGCAAATTGGCTTAGAAAGATCCTTTACTATATTAAAGATAGTTCTAGCCATATTCGATGAGTGCAAGATGGTATTTGGCAATTGCCTCCTTATACTTATACAATTGAGTTTTGTAAGTGTGTTTATTTTTTTCGGCATATATCCGCCTCCATTTTCTTTCAGCCAGTTTGCATTCCTTCCGCTGTAGCCTCAGGTCCTCGCTGAACCAAGGGGCGGAAGGTTTATCTCTATTTTTCAGCCTCTTTACAGGGATTCTTTGGTCTAGGGTATCATTTATCTCAGCGCAGAGGGTGAGATAGTTTTCTCCCACTGATTATATTTAGTCAAAAAGATTTCCCATGTAAGTAGTGGGACTTTTTTAATAGTTTGGGCCATTCCCTACCCTGCCGAAAATTCCCATGACCGGTCCGCTTCTTGCTTGCTCTAGGTAACACTAACAAAAAGTGAACTAGAGAGTGGTCAGTCCAGCATAATGGTAATACTTCTACCTCTCTGGCTTCCATAGGATTGGCAAATATTAAATCCAGGGCATGGCCTCTTTGATGTGTGGCTTCTCGCACTAGTTGTTGCATATTAAGACTCTCGCAAGCTTGTGCTAGATCTCTTAGGGCTGAATTCCCGTCCCCCTTGTCCCAGAGGTTCAAATCCCCTAATAGAAAAAATCTAGAGTGAGTAAGTGACATATTGCATGTTTGCTGCAGAACCCCTAGCATCTCGCTTACCTATAAGAATAAGTTGTTCCCTTGAGTAGGAGGTTCTATTATTGCTGGGTGGACGGTATTCCTCACCGGCAGCGTAGCTGGCGCTGTGCCCAGTCTGTGCGCGGATGGGTGCAGACGGGCTTGCCTCTGGCCCACCTCCGGCGCGCCATTGGCACGCCCGCTGCGCGTTTGCATTCCCCTTCCTTAAGTAGAGAGGGATCGTCCTGAACAGCGATCAACTGAAACGCTGACAAAGATGGCGTACGTCGGGTGACCCGCTCTGACAGGCGGAAGTACACCAGCACACCCTGGTCAGCGAGAAAAGCGCAAGAGGCAGGATAGGAAAGCCTAATTTTAACAGCGTTACGATATATATCTGATACAATTTCAGTGCAATCTAGGCAGTGCAGTGCTCATTCATTACAGTGCTCAGCGTGGTTAACCCCTTCCATGCTGCGCAGATTCCGCCGCTGTGCTGACGGAATCTTGCGCGGGCGTGGTCATGACGGAACGGTTCCGTCATGAGCACAGCTCAACCGTGGCTCATGACGGAACCGTTCCGTCATGAGCACCGAAGGGGTTAAAATCACTCCAGAAAGATTAAAAACAGAAGAAATCGTTTTAGGCACAGTTACACTCCGAGAAAGTTCCCTTTTAAATTTAAAAGTAAGTAATCACACACACGCAACCTGTATACTCCGTGGCTGCGCGCTTGCATTCCTCTTCCTTAAGTAGAGGGGGGAGCGTCCTGAACAGCGATCAACTGAAACGCTGACCAAGATGGCGTACGTCGGGTGACCCACTCTGACAGGCGGAAGTAGACCAGCACACCCTGGTCGGCGAGATAAGCGTAGGAGGCAGGATAGGAAAGCCTAATTTAAAACATTAACAGCGTTACGATATTTATCTGATACAATTTCAGTGCAATCTAGGCAGTGCACTGCTCATTCATTACAGTGCTCAGCATGGTTAAAATCACTCCACAAAGATTAAAAACAGAAGAAACCGTTTTAGGCACAGTTACACTCCGAGAATGTTCCTTTTTGAATTTAATATAAAGAAAAATAATTTATATGATGAAAGTTTATGTTTATTAAGGTTTTAAATAGTGTATTTTATAGTTTAATTTTTGTTATATATTTATTATGTGTAAATAATATGTGTTTAATTTAATTTGATATGTGATGTGTTGTTAGGCATTTCTTTGTCTTTATAAAGTATAATTTTGTATGTTTTTTATGTTTTGGATAGTCGATAATTAGAAAATAACTATATATTTGCTGTCGATATGCTTATTTTCGATATTTTTTACATGGTGTATGTATTTTAATAATGTTCGATATTTTTGAAAACGATAATATTGTGTACGATATTTTAGATTTCGATATTTTTTACTAACAATATTCTCGTTTCGATATTATTGTTGTTTGTTTAGTAAGTATGTAGTGGCGATATTAATACTCTCGATAATTTTGTGTCGATAAAAATGTAGGTCAATATTGTGTCTGTCGATATTATGTCAGTGATTTGGTGCTTACACCTTCATACGAGATTGGCATAGGCCGGAGTGGGAGAACCATGAGGCAAAACTACTTGGGGCATGTAGAGGGAGGAGGGGGGCACAAAAAAGAGGAGAACATACAACAGATACAGCAGCATACAACACCACATATGAGGTAGCAATGGTACTCAACATGCTCACATGGAATATCAAGGGACTTAATTTGCCCGCCAAACAACAAAAACTATGGAAATACCTCTTGGACCAGAGATATGATGTGGTAGCCCTACAGGAAACACATATGAAAAGGACAGAAAAACATTGATTGAGACACTGGGACTACCCAATTGTATATAGATCATCAGCTTTGACTAAACATAATGGGGTGGCTCTATTGCTCCACAACTCCTTGAAATTTTGACCAGAGGGCAGCAAAACAGACAAAGAGGGCAGAAAAGTCATGGTCGAGAGCAGGCTACAGGGCTGCCTGTTCACCTTTGCCTCCGTCTATGCACCTAACTCTAATCAAGCCTCATTCATGACATCTGCCATGTTAATGTTGGGGGGACTTGCCGATGGAGAGATTTTTTAATGGGGGACTTTAACCTTACATGGGACCTCGGTCTTGATAGCACGCAAACCCAGAGGGTGACCACAAGTAACTTTACCACAAATTTGAAAAGAGAATTCAACTCCTTGGGACTGCTGGATGCCTGGAGCACACGTTGTCCCACTACTAGGGACTACTCCTTTTTTTCTCACACGCATAGATCATACTCTAGAATTGATTACATTTTTGTATGCAGGAAACTGGCGTTGGCATTACAGGCTACTTTCATACACCTGATCACTATTTCCGACCATGCACCAGTTACACTGACTCTAGCTTGAGATGCCGCACCTCCTAAACATAGACAATGGTTCTTCCCCGTGGTGCTGACACGAGATCGGCTCCTATGCGACGAACTACGAAAATCTATCAAGGACTATTTCCTTTCAAAGGATCCCAAAGACACATTCCCGGCAACTAACTGGGACAGCTTTAAGACAGTATGCAGAGGCAGATGTATATAGCTCCATTCGTCACTCAATACACAAAGGACCCGAGAACAACAAGCACTAGAAGCAGAACTATTAGAGGCGGAGCAGGCCTACAGCAGGCATTCAATCCTTAGTTTACAAAGACAGGTAACGACACTTAGGGGAAAACTAGACGCTATCCATATTAATAAGGCTGAACTCACCCTCTTAAGATTAAAACGCACAACATATGAGAAGGGAAACAAGGTGGTAACACATTTGGCTAAGCAACTATGTCTCAAAAGAGAACAAGAATATATTGGCAACATTACGCTAACGGGAGAGGCAGAGCGTTAACGGAACCGGAAATGGACCAATCCTTTGGCCACTTCTATAAAACTCTCTATACGGCAGATAGCTACGATAAGGCAGAATAAACTCAATACCTGTGGAAGGTGGAGTTACCAAGGGTATCATTGGGACAAAATGCATTGCTGGGGGAACCAATAGATGCGAAGTAGGTCAGCAGGGCCATCACAAGTCTTAAACCACATAAATCACCAGGTCCTGATGGACTGTTATCCCATTACTACAAAACATTTGGGACAGAATTAATCCTGCAACTGGTGAGCCTATACAACTCGTTTGTGGAATCAGGGACAGTGACTACATCTATGGGGGAGGCCGTCATGTTGGTACTGCCCAAGCCAGGGAAAGATTTACACTTATGTAGCTCATATCGCCCAAGAGCACTTCTCAATCTAGACCCTAAGATATATCAAAAATCTTAGCCAGTAGACTGTAAAACCTAATGCCAGACCTGATATACTCGGATTAGTCTGGGTTTATTCAGGGCCAACAGACACACAACAACCTATGGAGGGTCTTCCTCCTGGTAGAGAAGGCGAATAAAAAATCACTTCCAGCTGTCTTGTTGGCCCTAGATGCCGAGAAGGCCTTCGACCAAGTGGACTGGCCATTCATATTCCACACTTTGGGGACGTATGGATTTTGCGACCGATTCATAGCCATGGTTAAAGCCAACTATACTCGCCCTAGCGCTCAGGTTTTCGTCAATGGGGTGAGCTCTGATACATTCATATTGGAAGTGGGACACATCAGGGATGCTCTCTCTCTCGCCATTATTATGCGCCCTAAGGATCGAACCCCTAGCACTGAAAATACATAAGACACCCAACATTCAGAGTATACCGCTTGGTGCAGACGAGCAAAAAATATCCCTGTTTGCCGATGACATGCTGTTGTCGGTGAAGGGTCCTGAGTCTTCCCTGGCGGCGGTGATGGAAAAACTGAGGCGATTTGAGCGGGTGGCGGGCATCCGGGTCAACCTAACAAAATCGTATCTGCTGAATCTCACACTACCACACACAGGGAAATGAATTCTTTGGTGGCCTACACCCCCTTCCAAATGGCTAAAAAAAAAATCTCCTATATTTAGGAATAAAGATAACCCCTAGACTCCAGGATCTCTTTGGAGAGAACTACCCACCCTTTCTTCAAGAGTTAAAAGCGGACTTCCACAGATGACTCCCCTACACCCCTAATGGATAGGCCGCATCCATGTGGTCAAGATGATGGTATTACCCAAACTTCTATATCCCTTTCAGTGCGAGCTAGAACTTGGGTTCCTAGCCACATTAAACTCCATGGTCATCCGCTTCATATGGCAGGGTTGTAGGGCGAGGCTATCATATAGACAACTCCACTTAAAGGGGGGGTCTGGCCTTACGAGATATGCATCTCTACTACAAAGCTAACCAGCTACAGGTGATTACAGAGTGGTCGGCCCGAGAGTCCGACAAGCATTGGCTACATATGGACAGAGCAGTGGCAGGAAGTTGCATTTGGGACTTATTATGGAAACCTAAAGCAGAGCGCCCACCCAATGTCTACTTGAGCACAACTGCCAAAATGGCTTTAAAGGTATGGGATGACATCCACAGGACCTCCTCTCTGACCACATTCCCATCTCCCTTCACACCCATACACCATAATCCCTCGTTTCCACCAGCACAGACATCGGGCCCCTTTGATGCATGGAATGAGGCGGGTCGTTTTATAATCTCTGATCTTTTACACAATTAGAACGTCCTCACTATTAACACACACAACTCAGGCACTGTGTACTAGATAAGGGTGTTAGATAGACAGCGACCAGAGAGCTCACGCCAATATAGCGGCTAGGGAAGACAGGGTCTGGCACAAAGGGTATGATATCTTTATATGATACTACAATCTACACTGTATCCTACCCAACCTCGACTCAAACTCTTCTGGAAGTTCACCTTGGGGGTGGAAATCTTGGACAAACAATGGGACAAACTATACATGGATATACAAAATGTAAGCAATAGATGGGAATGCACGAGGCCCATCAATAAAAGTGCTTTATGATTGGTATTTGTTCCCATCAGAACTAAAACTAATCTGCCCTATGGCTTCAGACCTATGTTGGAGGGGGGATTGCAAACACATCTTGTGGGATTACCCGACGATTAGACCTTTTGGGTCAGAAATATTGGCACAAATTAAAGACATACTGGGCTACCCCATACCGGCAGATCCAGGCTCGACTCTGTTGGTACTTAGGTTGGACATCCTCAAATGCCAGACAGTCGGTGATAGATCCATTCTATGGTTATGCTTGGGGGAAGCGAAAATGGCAGTGGAGTGGAAACAGAAAAATGCACCATCTATGACTCTGTGGCACATACGCTTATGGCAAACCTTCACTATGGAACATATGGCTGGCGTGATATCTGACTCCTCTAAGAATTTTGAGTATATTTGGGGTCTAGTGGAATATCTATCACAAGGGCTCCCCCTGTGTGCTTGCACAAAGTGAACCTGGGCGCTTCACCTCTTCCAGCTCTAGACACTCCAGGCGAGGTGGAACTAGACGACATAGGCGGCCTCACGGGGTCACTCATGGATCCTCCGGGTGGCCAGTCATGCGGCTCCTAGTCTTGGGGACATACAGATGAGAGTACTGTGCACCCTTAAAGTTTGGGATGGGCGGGAGGGAGGGGTGGTGCATACATCGGGAGAACGCAGCAAAGCTTGTGGCATTCAGACTGCTGCATTATGAAATCACTGCTGGGCAGGTGGTATTGTGCCTGCGGTGGTGGTGCCATGGCGATGGCATGCTTCAGCCCATAGAAAGAGCCTGAATCACATGCCGCCGCAGTGCAGCGCCACTTGTACGTCAGGTGCACTGTGTATCATGCACCATGTTGTGCATGGCACATAGTGCACGCACAACAGTACAAACAGAGGAGGGCACAAGATGTGTGCCAATGCACAGTACCCAATGGGTAAAAATAACCCTGGGGCCCTGTTTGGGGCCCTTTTCCTGCCTTTCCGGTGACCTTTTCATGGTGGGGTCCTGCCATGAAAAGGTCGGAGGAAAATCAGATCATCATCAGCACTGTTGCAGCGGGATCCATGATCCTGGCAGTTGCGGTGGTCTTGTGGTAGTCTAACCACCCTTCTTGTACTCTGGCAGTCAGACCACCGAGGAGGCAGCGGTTGAACTGCAACTGGTGGTACAGCAGTCTCAAGACCACTGTACTTGTAATCATACCCAAAGTGATTACTTATCCATCCACTCACCAAGAGCTACAAGTAATCCAACCATCCATAAACGCAAACCACAAGCTATAACCATAAATGGAATAAAATTCCCTGTTTACTATCTAATTTTTCATCTGTATCATTACAAAAAAAGACAACCTAAATCCACAACGTGATCTTCATTCTTCCAATAGGTTTCTGTATTGAATGGCTATCAATACGAAAAAAGAAGCAACTTTAAAAAAACATACTCCTTTAAAATATGAATTATGTATTTTAATTAGTCTGTCTCCTTTCTTCTTTGTGGAGGTTTTCGCCCTTAAAACAATTGAAACCCAAAAACTAAATTAAAGAAGCCAATTAAAAAAAACTTTTTATCCCCCAAAAATAGAACCAGCATAATGTATGCCTATGATTACAACCCATATGGGGATGTAACACACACAATACATACAATGCACTTTTACATCCCATCTAACAATCTCTCTACCTCTCTCCATTTAATAAATGACTAACCTATATGTTATTTTAATTCAATTAGATTGTTCTTTCCTGACCGCAGCTCCTTCATGCTACAGACCCTGACCACGATGCCCAACCAACTGTAGAAACAGACACACAACCAGGAACATCAAAATGAAAACAAAAAGGGATACATTCTCCCATGCAAATGAATGTAAAATCATGGGAAAATATATAAAACATGTTATTTTAATGCCAATACACTTTAAAACAAGTGTTTATGTATTTTGTGAAAATATAACTACATTGTTTAAAACATTTGTATATTTTTAATAATTTTTGCATTTTGTTGATCTAATAAAATATGTTTATAAGATTTAAAATATGTTGTATTCTTTTTTCACATATTCACTTTAAATGAGTATTATATGGTAATAAATAGCTATTAAACAAAATACTCCTGACAGCGGCTGACCCAAGGTTCAGCACAACAATCCTTATTCACAGACATTCAGAGTCCTCTGCATCCACTTCCGGAACTTGCCGCTGTTGAGTTCCACTGGAATCCAGAAAAAGACAATTCTTTGAAAATGGAAGGTGCATCAAGAATGGAGTCAAAAGCTTATATACAAGTCCATCAGTTTTATTTATTATTCATAGAAGTAAAAACTGGCCATCAGCCAACGCGTTTTGTTCCTTCCAAAGAACTTCATTAGGGCTTCAAATATTGCGTAGAGTATTCAAAACTTTCAAAAAATAATTTGAAATCAACGTGTGGCAACTCGGGAAGGTACCCCACAATAAGGGTCAAGCGAATCCAATCCAAGCTCGTAATCTGAGTCTTCTCTTTCCCGAAAATCGGCAAGTACGCCCGGTCCAAAGTTAATAACTAGCTGTTTGTTTTTTATATATATTTATCATTTAGTCCATTTTAAAAAATATTTATTTAACTTTTCAATTTTTCCACAACATTTATTTTGTAATTGTTTTTGTATTATTTATCCCAATTATTTTAATTAATACCTGAGTATTGATACACTTTCCCAACTATTACCCCTGGATCCCTTACATTCTTCTTCTAAAAATATTTTGCACATTCTAAACAACTATGCACTATAATTAAATTAATGATTAACTTATTATAAATTATCAATAGGCAAACTTGACATAAATGTTAAAAAATGAATACTCTAGTTACTAGTTACCATTTTAGCACGTTATAGCAGTACAAACATAGGTGTTCACTGTCATTATCATTACAGTTGAAGAATTAAAAAAGGGATGGAATACATCAATGTAAGAGTCGACATGCCAAAAAACTAGTGGAAAAAGAAACCCAACAAAAATGTAAGAATGCAGTCCCGAAGGCATGCCCAGTTCCCCCAAGTGCAGACATCCGCCCTCCAGCAGCCCGTCGTCTGGCCCTCCCGCAAACAAACAGTCGCAGGTGTAGAAACATAATCAAAAAGTCACAACCACTGTATCGGCTAAAGGAGCATTGGTTAAACATACAATTGTAAGTAACAAACTGGTTACCCCACCCCAGCAGGGACTATGCCTTGTTACAGTTGTGAGTCAGAGGCATGTCGCACAGATTCAACATCAGTCCTGAATGGTCCCCAAATATCTTTGGGACGGGAGGAGCGAGGCAGTGTACTGGAGAATACTTCACTGTTAGTGTTAGAGAACGCCAGACTATTCAGCCAACTTTGCAATGTGAGGACTGTCTTGCGGCCCCAGTAAATAGCAATTTCTCTTTTGGCCAGCAGAAAACTGAGGGAGACAAATTTCCTAACGCTTTTCGGGAAGTTTACTACATAACCTAACAGTGCCACTTCGGGTGTGGGGACGAGAGATAGTTTGGTCATGTCACCTAGTGTTCTGTGCACCATCTCCCAATATGACTGTAGTCTTGGACAGGACCACGTAACATGTGCAAAATCGGCATGTGGGGCGGCACATTTAGGACAAGTATAAGGTCTGGACGGATCAAGTCTGTGGGCTCTGGCAGGGGTGATGTATATTCTACGCAAGAATTTAAAATGGAGTAATTTATGTCTGCTGTTAAGAGAGACTTATTTTGTTACTGCGCAGCATTTCGTCTATTGGTCGTCTGTGATGGGGCAGCCTAAGTCGTCCTCCCAGTCTTTGCGAACCCTGTCATTGTTGACCGGTATAATCCCAGAACATGCCTTGTACAGTTTAGATATGAGGTGAACCCCTCTCTCGCTTTCAGTGATCATAGAAAGTGGATGATTGGAAAACCAGGCAGAGTGGCGCGTAGAGCCGAACAAATCTGACCCAGAATTAAGCTATCCATGAAGGTGGCGTTGTGGAAGCGGACGTCATCTGTCACCGAGAAGACATGCCCTCCAGGGTACAAATCTCCAAATTTAGTAATATCAAATTGGGCCACGGTGCGCTGCACCAGTCTTTCACAAGTAATTGGCAGCCAGTGGGCGTTGAGGATAGGTAGAGCCGATGAATACAGTGTGGCTGTGACGGTGACCCGTCTCAGCTTCTCCCAGGCCCAACTAGTAGTGGAGACTGTCTGTATATGATTAGGGTCTCGGGGTACGCTTTGGGTAATACTATGGATAGCCGCTCAGGAAGAACAAACTCCGCCTCTGGGCGGAGAAATGGGATTCTGGCGTCAGGGTGGAACCAAGCAAAGGCGTAGCTGCATTGGGCCACTAGATAGTACAATTGCAAGTCCGGCACCCCATACACTCCCCTCTCATACAGAAGGGTCAGTACTTGCCAGCGAGCTTGTTTGCCTCCCCAGACTAATCTGATAAGATGCGAACGTAATGTCAAAAAGAAACTGTTTGGGAGGGGTATGGGGATATTATTAAAAAGATATAAAAATTTAGGGAGAACGACCATCTTGATAACCGCAACTCTGCCAGCGATGGACCGCAGCCATTTCTCCACCTGAGCCTCGAGAGCGCTGATTGCTTGCCCATAATTGAGGTGAAGGATCTGGGAGGTGTCCAGATGTATATGAATGCCCAAATACTTAACGGAATCAGTGCACCATTCAAGAGGGAATTCACATTCCCATGGAATCGTGCTTGAGGTTAAGGGGAAAATAACCGACTTGCACCAGTTAATGCCCAGACCGTAATGTTGACCAAATCTGATTATCTCTCTAATGAGAGGTTCTAAGTTGTCCTGAGGCTCCCTGACATAAAGGATAGTGTCGTCCGCGTAGAGCGAGACCAGAAGGGGTCTAGTGTTGAATTGTAGGCCTCTCTGTAGATGCTTTTCTTGGAAATGGCAGATTAAGGGATCCATAGCAAGTATAAACAATAAGGGCGAGAGGGGACAGCCCTGTCTTGTGCTGCGGGATAGGGAGAAGGGTTGGGAAAGCGTACCATATACACTAGTGTTTAATTGATAAAAGTATTAATTTACTCATAACCTCTATTCAATTAATCATAACACAAGGACACAATGGCATACAATTACCTATACTAACAATTATGCGTGGTAACGGCGTAGGTGGATAAGGCATCCGTGGTAAAGCATGGTAAAGGCAGGCAAGGTAAACACCTACGCATTGTGAAGATTTTGCTGTAAAGGAACTTCGTGGTAAACACTGTGTGGTAAAGACTGTTGAACTGGCATGACGAATGTTACATTTGAGTAATGCCCTTCAGCAGCATATAGCTGCTGTTAGCTAAGTATGTTTCAACACATTTAGAAAAATATGTTTGTTGATGCATGTCAAAAGATGAGTTCACTTGTTGTTATGCATATTTGTAAAGTGCACTATCACCTGCCAGGGCATCCTGGCGCAGAATGAGTGTGTGTGTCTAGCCCTGCCTATGTAGGTTGGTTAATTGAAAAGAGGTCTTCAGCTTCCTGCGAAATTCAAAAAGAGATGGGGAGGCTCTGATGTGGAGTGGGAGGTTGTTCCATGCTTTAGGAAAGGTCTAAGAGAACACCCATCCTCCTGATCTGGTTCTCTGTATGCATGGGATGTGTGTGAGTAGGAGTCCACTAACCACCCAAGGCGTCTGGGTGACGAGTGGAATGAGATACAGCGGTTCAGGTAGATGGGGTCTGAGTTGTGTAATGCCTTGAATGTGAGTTTGAATTGAGCATGTTTGTGTATCGGGAACTAATGAATGTCCCTGAGGTGTGTTGTGATGGGAGTTATGTGTGGGAGACTAGGGATGAGTCTGGCTTCCTAGTTCTGGATGGTTTGTAGTGTTTTCAGGAGTTGCTTAGTGATCCTGGCATAGAGGGCATTTCCATAGTCCACCTTGCTGGTGAAGCAGGATCGAGTGATGTCGATGACTTGTGCAGCAGTGGCATAATGAAAGTTGAGGGGGCTCCCCTGCAGAGTATATGGAGGGGCCCCCTCCAGACTCGCTCAGTAGCTCTCAGGCCAGGGTACTGTGCTGAGGGGGCCCCCTGGAGCATGGGGGGCCACCGCACTGCAGAGCCTTTGGGGGCCTTTGTTATGCTACTGTTGTTCAGTAATGTCCAGTTTGCTGTTGATGATTATTTCTAGGTTTTTGGTGTGGGTTCTAGGTGTTTGTGTGGGTACAAGTGTGGCTGGCCACCAGTTCCCATGGTGAAGTGTTGTTGCTGAAGATCACTACTTCTGTCTTGTTGGTATTGAGCTGCTAGGGACAGTTGGCTTTCATCCAGTTAGTGACTTTGGTCATGTAGGCAGTGAACTTGTTTCTTTTGTTGGGGGTCTGTCTGAAAGGACGAGCATGAGTTGCATGCCATCTGAGTAGGAGAGGATGTTTATGTTGTACACACCGGTGACGTTAGCCAGAGGGATCATGTAAGCATTGAAGAGGGCAGGGCTGAGCGATGAACCTTGAGGCACTCTAAAGATGAGTTTGCTGGCTTCCGAGGAGTAAGGTGCCAGGCTGACATCTTGTGTTCTATCCTTTACGAAGGTGCAGATCAACTGGAGAGCACGTCCTTGGATGCCAATCTCATGCAGGAAACTGATGAGGATGCGAGACTGTGTCAAATGCTGCAGAGAGGTCCAAGAGAATGAGGGCTACCGTATCTCCTCTGTCAAGGATCATGCAGATGCCATCTGAGGCAACAACGAGTGCTGTTTGTGTACTGTGGTTAGGCCTGAATCTGTACTGTGGGTGGTGAATGGTGAGGTGTCCGTTGATTCATTTCTCTAAGACCTTTGTTGGATAAGGTAGGAGGAAGATGGGTCTGTAGTTGGAAAGCGTGCCTTGGCCAGGCGATGGTTCCTGGAAAAGGGGCAGGATAGTAGCATGTTTCCAGGACTGAGTCGATGGTGGCATTGAGGATGGGTGTTAGAATTTCGCTGATCAGTAAAAGTCTGTTGGTGAAGGTGTGGTGGGGGCAAGGGTCAGATGGATTCCTTGGGTGGATAATCTTCGTGGTAGCAGTGATTTTGATGGTGGTGAAAGCAAGCCGCGAAGTTAAAGTTTGTTCATTGGCCATGATGGGAATTTGAGTTGCAACTGTGTCTGGTTGAGGGTAGAAGTTGCAGTGTATGGAGGTGATTTTATTACAGAACAATTCTGAGACCTTGTTGCATTGTTCTTGTTAGGGGGTGATGTTGATGGGGGGCAGGAGGCACGGTGTAATCTTTGATGACGGCAAAGATTTCTTTGATGTTGTCAGTGCTGGTGTCGATGTAATCTGCAAGAGCTGTGCGCTTGGTGATCCAGTTCTGCTGGTGATAGCGTCTTAGGGCTGATTTGAAGATGTCTTTATCTGCGGTGTCTTGTTCTCCATTTGTGCTCCAGGTGCTTGCAGTGGTGTTTAGTCAGCCTGAGTTCTTCTGTGTATCAGCTTGCCTGTGGTTAGGTGTTGCCACTGAGTTGAGCTTGAAGGAGCCAGTGTGTTCGTGCATTGCAGCGATCCAGCTGTTGCAGTTTTTGATGACGTCTTGAATGTGGTGTTGCTGATTTAAGAGAAAATCTAGTCCAATAGGTGTCCAGCGGTGTGGGTGGGCTCTGTAAGGTGCTGGGTGAGGCCAAAATTTCTGAGGTTTTATAGAAGGGCCGTAAAGTTTGGGTAGGTGCAATCTTCTAGGTGAATGTTAAGGTCTCCTAGGAGGATGAAGGTGCTGATGTTAATGGTGACAGGTATGTTGAAGTCTTTGATGTCACTGGCAAATTGGTATGGGGCCCTGGTGGTCTGTATACAAGGGTTTGCCCAGGTAGAAGTTGGCTGTGATACGTATCTTGAATGTGAGGTGTTACATGTAGCTGGTGGGGGTATCCATGTAGGTGGTGCAGCTGATGGTATCTTTGAATATGATGGTGACTCCACCTCCAGGCGTGTGCTGATGTTCTTGTTTATCAATCTTGTAGCCAGGGTGGATGGCTGCAGCTATGCCCAGTGAAGAGGTTGAGTATAACCATGTTTCCATGAGAAGAAATAGGTATGGAGAGTGGTTGTACAGTAGTTCCCATATCTCTGCAGTGTGTTTGGTGAGCGAGCGGGTGTTGAGGAGCATGCATGTAAGTGTGGTGTGTTGTTTGTTGGTGGTGTTTGGTCTATGTGAGTGTGAGGGGTTGTCTAGCTTGTGCCATAGTGAGAGAGTGGGATGCTGGTTGCTGTTGGTGCCAGAGTGGAGGGTGTAGGTGGTGGGATAGTTCATGACAACTTGCAGGAGGCACATGTGAATGCTCTTTCCGTGTTGTGTGGTACGGTGTGGCAGCAGTACAGTGAGTAGTGGGTGGGGTTAAGAGCATGGAGGAGTGCAGGAGGGTATCAGTGGGTAGAGGGAGAATCAAGGTTCCTCATGCAGGACGTGGTCTCAGCGCAGACAGGCTTGCCTTTGGTGCGCCTCCAGTTTACCAACAGTGTAGCCTCTGCATGCATCTGTTGCATGTTCACACTCCAGACACTCTTTAATAGGTCCTGAGAGGAGGGAGGAGTGCAAGGTAAAGTGGAGGGGAAACCACTATGTCCCTTCCTGTGCACATGGATGATGGGAAATTCAGTAATGTCACTTTTTGTGCAGAAGGGCAATGAGAAATGAAGTGCTCTTGCTTGACCTCTTCTTTTGAAGAAACTTAGGGGCAGAAAAGTAGTGATATCACTTCCTGTGCAGATGGCTGAAGGGGAATCTAGTGATATTACTTCCTGTACAGCTTGATGATGGGAAATCCAGTGATGTCACTTCCTGTGCAGATGGGCATGGTTTCTTTCATTTTTACCGACGAAATACACAATTATTTAGAGGGTCTGAGGGAGTTTAAAGACCTGCGCGGACAAATCCCCAAATGACTGAGACGTAAACAACACAGAAGTCCGCGGGTCTACAGCAGTCTACCTTAAACACAAGCACAGCGTGCCAGCTACATACAAATGTGCAAAAGTCCTTTTATAAGGGACCAAGGGCCATATGTAGGTAGAAAGTGTTTTGCGATTCTCTAATTGCAATTTTTAGGGAATCGCAATTAGAGAATTGCAAAACGGAATGTAGGTAGGATTAGCAAATAATTTTGCGAATCCTACTTATTCCTTAATTGCGAATTGCAAATTGCAATTCGCAATTAAGGAATACCTCCCCATTCATTCCTATGGGCCCAGAGGCCCATAGGAATGAATGGGAAGACATTCTCAATTTGCGATTCTCAATTAGAGAATCACAAATTGAGAATGCAATTTCAAGTGTGCCAGGGTGTCAAAAGGACACCCTGTTGCACCCCTGAAATGAGCATGGGTGCACATGTGGCACACATACATGCCCTAAGGACATGTGTGTGCACCACATTCCACTTTGAAAAATGCAAAAATATGCATTTTTGAAAGAAATCGCAAATTACCACCAACCTGTAGTTGGTGGTAATTTGCGATTCCTTAAGGCCAAATTGCACTGTTTTGGTGCTTCCTACATTGCATTTAAGGAATCGCAAAATTTGCGATTCCTTAAATGCAATTGCAAAATAAGGAATCGCAAATTTAGTGATTCCTTATTTTGCACGCAGATTTGCCTTCCTACATTCCACTTAGCAAAATTGCGATCGCAAACGCCGAAATTCGGCGAATTTCGGCGTTTGCGATCGCAATTTTGCTTTCTACATATGGCCCTAAGTCCCATCACCCACCGAAGTGGCATGCTTCATCATCTGGGACCTCCCTTAACCGCACCTGGTGTGGTTAAAGAGCTACAACTCCTTTAGTTACTGTAAAAAGGAGGAGCTCAGGGATGTTTTTAATTGATGTAACTGGGAGGATATAAATCTCAAAATGAAAAAAGCTGCCAAAAGTGTGGTGAGACTCAGTGCAGTGTGTGAAAAGTGGTTTAAAATTAATTACCAATAGAAAAATATTTTTATTCAATATCCAGTGGTATCAAAAGTAAAAAAGCAGGAATATTGGAGGAAAACGTGTGCACAAATAATGTAGGAACACGTCCTCTTGGGTCTACATGTTTCAGCCAACTAGCGTCTCAACAAAATGACAGTGGCTTTCTTCAGGACCATAACATAACACTACTGCAATGGGAAAATCTGTGAAAAGTGAGTACAAGAGGAACGATACAACCTACACAAGTACGTGCTTATCTGGGGATATGCGGCACCGTAGGGAAGTACAATTGTCACCTGTTAAAAACAAAGGGTAATTTCAAGACATCAACAGGGACAGACATACATAATTGAACTGAGCTGGTCAAGATGACAAGTGTAGGTAGACTAATGCAGACATTTCAAAAGTAAACGTATGCCATGAAGGGATCTAGAATGCCTTCTTACCCGTCAATGATCGGGGAACGTCCTACACTCCTGGTAACAACTCAGGGCGTGAGGCAACGCTCTAAAAGACAAAAGGAGCAGACAAATACTACTCAGGCATAGTGTTGTCTATTCACTAAAGTCAATACGAACAAGGTTAGCTATATACACACAACATGACAGGGTGGTAGATTGACTATCTAAAAAATGAATGCTATAGTGGACCCCACGCTGGGAATACTGACAATAACCCAGGTATCAGCTGACGGAATACGAGGATTCTGAATGAAAATGCCAGAAACACTGGAACAGCGCCACAACAAGCGTGCTCCTCTCCAGCATGACCGGGTTGATTACAGATACTAAAAGTAACAAGACAACAACGGAGCACTGGGTAGAGTTACGCTTCTCAGTACCCTTACTACAGCCCACAAAAAACGCCAAACAAAGCGTCAAGGGGGGTGATAGCCCAGCGTTGTGACAAAATGAATCTAGTGTCTGATAGTTACAAAGGGTGAAAGCCCAGGCCGGCAGGGTCTGGATAACAGACCTTACGAGAAGTAACCGATATACGGATACAACCTCAAGTTTGTAAACTACAACCAACAATCTAAGGTGTGCTTACCTGTCCGTCGTTACCCCGGACCTTCTTCCTGGTTGTTCCGAGTGGTAACCGGAACAGTGTAAGCACACCAAACTTGAAGCCTCACGGTGTCTCGTCCACATCGCGTGGACCAATCCTGTGCGTGACCCTCATCACATAACTAAGGAGACCGAGCAACGTACGCGATGTGAAACATGCCGATAGTGGAGCATGGCGGGTAATGTAGTTTATCAGCCAAACCACAATTGCCTACGGGCACGTCAAATTAGTGAATCTAAAAACACCCAGGATCTAGCTAGGGTGAGAGTATGCCCTAAACCCACTCGTTGTCTCAATGTGCAAGACTCGAAGGGTGCTTAAAAGGATCGTATTGTCATAAACATCGTGAGTTTGGATCGGGAGAGATCGAATATACACGAGTTGTAAGTTGATATGCCGCAATCCCACATAGTACTGGATATAATTCCTAGTGCCAGAATAAATGAAACGGACAGTCGAGGGACAACGTCCTGTGCATATCGAGTGTAGAACAAGGCAAAAGATCCGTTGTGGTAAGATGCATTGGGCTGGGAGCAAATGTGAGAAACAAAAGAGGCTATATGGTATACAGTGGCAGAAGTATTACCAGAGTAGAACGAATTCATTCTCATCACATGTAGCCTGACATCAGCAGTAAGCCCTAGATATATGGTCCCCAGATATACAGGGAACCGGTGATGACAGCAAACGGTCAAAATGTTATAATCAGCTTAAAGTCATTGTTACAGACATGAGTTGCTGCTAGAGACCTCGTGGCCACAAGGCAAACAGGACACACCTCTATCACAGTGAGGTCCAGGGAATGGCCTCGTTCAACACCACTTGGTCACTACTCAGTTTAAAAACCCAACGTTGTTCTTTTCTAAACAGAAATTTGGAAATATCAGTGACATGGGACGGAATGAACGGTTGTTCGAGTATCGTCCACTTTATGTCTTCAGGCCTGTGCTTTAAATCCAAAAAATGTCTGGTTAGACGTGTCGCCTGGCATCTAATGGTGCTTTTGTGTTCCATTATCCGCATTTTGACCTTCCTGGTGGTCATCCCCACATATTTCTTGTCGCAGGGGCAGGTAATCAAATAAATTACTCTCTCGCTATTGCAGTTTGTGTGTTTCAACTGTCTCCAAGGTTTGCTTGTTCCAATGTCAATTTCGGTGGTATGTTGCGTGTGTATACAAACCACACAATTACCACAAGCCTAATGACCCTGAACAGGTGGCAAATTCCAGAGAGTGTTAGTCGTAGAGGCCATCGTATTTCTCGGGCGTGTGTGAACCAGAGTGTCACGCAAATTGGCGCTTCTCTTAAACGAAAATAGTGGAGGATCTAAATGTACCTGTCCTGCATTCAGAATGCGCCAGTGTTTGCGTATGATTTTCTGTAGTTGGCTCGAATGAGTACTGAACGTTTGTACGCATGTCAGTCTGTCTAGAGGGGGCTTCGGTGTAGATGGCTCAAGTAAGGCCTCTCGGTTGTTATTGCCAGCTCGTTTGTATGATTGGCGAATCAACTTTGAGGGATACTTGCGAGCTTTCAAATTGTGAGAAAGGACATCAGCATGCTCCTTGAAACTGTCCACAGTGGAGCAGTTCCGCCTTAGTCTGAGGAATTGCCCAAAAGGTAAACCTGCCCGGAGTGACTTGGGATGGAAACCATCGTAGGACAAAAGGGAATTTCTTGCCATTGGTTTGGTGTATAGCTCACTGGCCAAACCATTGTCAAAAGGAAAGATACGGAGGTCCAAAAATGGCAAGCTGAGTTTGCTAGCTTCCATGGTGAAATTGAGGAAGGTGTTCTGATCATTAAGCCACAAGTGAAAGGTCTCTAAAGTGGCATACTCACCCCGCCAGATGACGAAAATGTCGTCAATATAGCGCTTCCATTCGACTATACAGTCGCGGAAAGGGTTGTTGGTATTCAGAACAGGGTTTTGTTCAAACTGATGTACATAGAGATTGGCCAGGCTGGGGGCAAAAACGCTGCCCATCGAAGTACCCGATGTTTGGAGGTAGAATTGATTCTCGAACTTAAAAAAATTCTCGGTCATAGCCAGCCTGGCACAATCCATAATGAATGTCACTGGCGAACTCAACCCAGTTGTGTTCACTTCAAGGAGCCCTCTGATGGCTTCAAGGGTCTCTGTCTGGGGAATGCAGGTATACAGTGATTCCACGTCGAAACTGACGAGGAAATCGGTGTCAGTGTTGAAATCCAGACCAGGGAGCATCTGTAATACGTCTTTAGTGTCCTGCAAGTAAGTAGGCATGGTTTTCACTAAAGGCCTCAGAAAGATGTCCACAAAAGTGGACAGTGGTACAAGGAGTGAACCCAGCCCAGAAATGATAGGTCTACCCGGCGGGGGACGTTGTGCCTTGTGTATTTTGGGTAGAACGTAGAAGTAGGGAGTGATCGGATGTTCAGTCACCAAATATTCTGCTTCCCGTGCTGAAATCCAGCCCTCCAGCTTGGCCTCAGTGACCAGCTCAAAGATTTCTTTTTTAATGCGGGGTGTAGGATCTCTTTCCAGGAGTTGGTAAAATCTCTCGTCGCTTAATTGTCTTAAGCACTCGATCCTGTAATCTTGTGCATTGAGGATCACAATAGCACCACCCTTATCGGCGGGCTTGATGATGATAGTAGAATTCTTGGAGAGAGCAGTAAGAGCCTGTTTTTCTGGGTTAGGTAAGTTGTGATAATGTCTCGTGGGTTCACTCATGAGAGCCGAGATGTCTTTGGTCACCGCTGTCTCATATGCAAGAACATGTGCAGGTAAAGACTGAGCAGGTGGATTGAAAGTGGATTTATTTCTCAACCCGCTATCACTCACACCGTCTTCTACATCTTTGATGTCATGATCTTTGTCTTTGAAAAAGAAGTGTAGTCTAATTTTTTGAAAAAAGTTGGCTACCTCCCATTGTAAGGTGAAAGGGTCCCCTGGACTGGTCGGAACAAAGCCCAGACCTCTATTGAGGACTTTGTCTTCCATATCCGTCAAGGTGTAAGAGCTAAGATTCACCACTAGCTGCTGCTGGATCCTGCCCCTGCTGGACCTTTCGCCGTGCTGCGGAGGTTGCGGGGTGAGGTCGGTGGGCTCCAATGTACCCGTGTCTGATTGTGGGTTTGATTTTGAGTTTGTTGGCCTCTTCTCCGCCCCCTCGAACGGCCCCGGCCCTGGCCTAAAAAAGGCTGATTGTGGAAAAACTGTGGTGGCGGATTGAAGGGCATCATGTTGGGGAGGAAGGGAGGGTTGGGATATTGCCATGGTGCAGGCTGCCACCATTGCGGTTGTTGGCTGCCTTGCCAGTTACGTCTAGAGTTATTCCCTCTACCTCTAAATCGAGATGGTTCATGAGTGGTTGAATCAGAGTCACTGGACCAGTCCTCTGATCCAGATGAGGAATAATTTGAGCCATAACGCCTGGCTTTCCTGTTGAACTCTGGTGGAACAAAGTTCTCTTGTGTGTAAGGAAACACTTTCTCCATGGAGAACTTGGCTAGATCTTTTTTGAACTTGTCAATTTTAGAGGAGAGAATGCCATCCTTGAAATCTTTATTAGATTTATTGTTCTCATCGAGATGTTTCTTGTAGATGGAGTTGGACAGCGTGGTCTTGATTTGTCCCTCTAACAATTGAATCTCGATCATGATAGCATCGGCGATGCGCTTTGCGGTACTGATGATCAAAATCAACCAGTCGCGAGTGCATCGCCAGGCTATCAATGACCAGTCTTTTAGGAAGATCTTGTCTTGCAAAAAGAGGCGAGGTGTGTTGGTGACAATTAAGCCAGTCGGTGCACAATTACTGCGCAAATACTCCGTCATAATTGCCCCGTGGATGCCAGTCCGGGAATGTGATTTTTTCAAAATAAGGAGTTTGACCCAATCATCACATGATCCTCCTCCCGGGTTAACCACATTATCAAGAATACTGGGGGTGGTAGTCAGAATGAGTCTAGCCATGTCATCATCAAAGGCTAAACCTGTGTGTTCAGCCATGCTAACAACGTCAGAATGCCGCACCTGATATGAAATGAGAACTATAGCACAAGACTAGTACACAACAGCACTGTTGTGTGTCAAACGTAAAGTGACCCGCAGCCGTGGCTGCACAAGATAACGAAATACACAATTATTTAGAGGGTCTGAGGGAGTTTAAAGACCTGCGTGGACAAATCCCCAAATGACTGAGACTTAAACAACACAGAAGTCCGCGGGTCTACAGCAGTCTACCTTAAACACAAGCACAGCGTGCCAGTGTCAGGGAGAGCCCTGTGTTAACGTACCCGTTGTGTCCCTTGATCCCTTCGTTCTTTCTTCCTTCCAGCCCCCGGCTGTACCTGGAACTTCCACCAAGGACCCGGAAACGGAGCAGGATTGGCTGGTTCCGCCCAACCCTTTCTTCGAGGGGGCGGAGTCTCGTATGTCAGAGACGAATAAGAAGCTTCCCTCGGATGACGAAATCGGAACTCTCTGGCAGGCAACTGACGGGAGCGTAGAGAACCGAGGAGCGACGAAGGAACTGGACCAGAGGACGAGACCGGAGACCAGAGAGAGCAGAGCGGGACCAAGAACCCTCCAGGAGGACGCATCGCCCGGCCACGGCCCTAGGGTCGTGGCTCGAACAGGTGCGTGCTAGAGTCCGCGGGCTTGGGGGCCGGGTAATTGAAAAGGGGCCGACAGAGTAAGGGGTTATCAGCTCCTAGACCCTATCGGGGAGAGTTCCCAGAAACCCCCTTTCTTGAGCGAGCCTTCACTCACCCTCGCTGACATCTGGTGGTGGTCTGACCTCATTCCTTCCAGCCACGTGTTGCACTTAGAATAGGTATCCCTCACCGGTGTTCCCTTCCCAAACGCTGTACTAGCGTGAGCACTGATACGTACCTTTGTTTTCTTTTCTTTCTTGGCCCCGACTACACGACGGTTCCCTCGAGGGAGAACACCCGGACGTCTCGACGCCAGGGAGAGGAACTGCCCCGACCTCCTTTCCAGATCCTCGAAACGGACGTGCTGTCGGCTGAACCATCCACGCCCCAAGAAAAAAACCCCTGTACTGATATTGTGTAATTGGACAGAACCTTGCACTTGAATAAAAAGGGACACAGTTCCCCTACACTAAACTCTGGGGGTCCGCCTCTCCCTAGTAGTCCACAAGTGGCGAGCCAGATAGGAGCTTCTCCATTGCATAGAAATGGAGGCCTTGATTCAGCATTTAGCAGAAGGACAAAAAAAGTTAGAATGGGCCATGGAAAGGCAAGCGACCATTGCCCAGGCGGATCGGGACTTATTTAAGGATCTCATAAAGGGACAAATGGACGCTCTCCTTAGGGTGGGAGAAGAGGCCGCCCAAAGCAGTGGGTCGTCTAGAGAGCATAGGATGTTTCCCACAGCACCCACTGTATCCCTCCAGAAGTATGTTTCAGGAGAAGACCCTGATGCGTTCCTTCTTAATTTTGAACGGGCTGCGAGGGCATCAGGCTGGCCTGTCGCAAAATGGCCCTTCTTCTTAGCCCCCCTATTGTCGGGGGAAGCCCAAGCAGCTTATCAAGTTGCAAATGCAGGTGGTACATCTCCCTACGAAGAGGTAAAGGCCATAATCCTTGACCACCTTGGAATGGACTCAGAGACATATCGTATGCGGTTCCGGAAAGAACGAGGGGCCCCTGGAGATAATCCAAAAACCCCCTATTTCAAGCTAAAAATGGCGGCAGACAAATGGCTGAAGCCTGCCGAAAAAACCAAGGAGGAAATCATGGAGGCCATCTATCTAGAACAGTTTATAGAGGCGTTGCCTTATCCTACACAGAGGTGGTTAAAGCAACACACCCATCTAACCCCCGAACAAGCAGTGGAAATGGCGGCCTCCTACGCTAGGGCCCAACCTCGGCTACCCCATGTAGAACCCGATAAGGGATCCCGGTCGCATACTGGTCCTAGAAAACCATTACGGCCCATACGGGATGTCGAGAAAATTCCTCCCCCTAGGGCCGATGTACTTCCCCACCGAGGACCTCAGTGCTTTGATTGTGGGGGTTGGGGCCACATCGCCAGGACCTGCCCTAAAAAGAATCCTGAAGAACCCATGGATGTCAGTTATGTGCCTCGAACCCTATTCTACACAGCTGAAATGGGGCCAACCTTCTATGTAAGTGTCACCGTCAATGGGGTCCCCATAGAAGCCCTTCTAGACACAGGGTGTAAACAATCAGTCATACATGCAAGCCTAGTAGATAACCATCAGATCACTCTGGGTGGGAAAGCATATATACGGTGTGTTCATGGCGATATTAAGGATTACCCTACCGCTACAGTCCCTCTGAATTTTAAAAGCCATCCTACCTCTTACATAAACGTTGGGGTATTGAGCACGATCCCAGAGCAACTAATTCTTGGGATAGACAACCCGTCCTTTATGGCTCTTATGCAGTAATACACCCGAGCTCACCCCTCCCTACTTACAGCGGGAAGAGGTCACACGACCCTTCTTACCCAGGAGCCCTGGAAACAGGATAATCGATTTCAATGGGCTCAAACCAACGATCCCACCCTTGCCAATGTGTGGCAACATGCCCGAAAAACCGAGAATGATAACCCAAAACTATATCCCTTCTTCCAGATCACCAACGGCTTGTTGTATAGAATCGCCAAAAAGGACGAACCACCCCAATTGTTAGTACCTCAACAGTTTAGGGAACAAGTCATGTTCTATGCACATTCCCATCTGTTAGCAGGACACGTCGGACCAGAAAAAGTGACACAAAACCTGGTGAGGTATTTCTACTGGCCAGGTATCTATACTCAAATAAGAAAGTTCTGTCAGGAGTGCCCTGTGTGTCAAAAGAAAAATCCCTACCGGCCTGGAGCAGTGCCTCTCCAACCTCTACCAATCATAGGGCGGCCCTTTGAACGGGTCGGAATGGATCTAGTGGGTCCTCTACCAAAAACCACCAAGGGACACCAATACATATTGGTATTGGTAGACTATTGTACCAGATTTCCAGAGGCGTTTCCGCTCCGAGCCCCCACCACTACAGCCATAGCAGATCGCCTGATGGAATACTTTTCCCGTGTCGGGTTCCCTCGGGAAATCTTAACAGATCAAGGAACCCCGTTTCTATCACGGCTAATGAAACAAGTATGTTCCATTTTACAGATTAAACAGCTAAGAACTTCTGCTTATGATCCACAAACTGATGGCTTAGTGGAACGATATAATGGAACTCAAAACTTACCCTGAAAAAAATGTTAGCACTAGAAGGACGGCGTTGGGATCAACTCCTCCCACTTGCTTTATACGTCATAAGAGGACAGACCCAGTCCAGCCTGGTATGTTCCTCCTTTGAACTGCTATATGGGAGACAACCCCGTTCCCTCCTAGAAATGACCCGGGAGGCATGGGAGGAGAGGCCCAACGAAGCCCGTGACCTTCTGGAATATAGCCAAACCCTGAAATCACATATCACTAAATTGCGAGACCTAGCCCACACTAATTTGGAAAAGCAACAAGAGAAACAAAAAACCCACTATGATAAAGGGAAAAAGTGGCGTTCTCTTCAGGTGGGGGATTGGGTTCTGGTCTGTCTACCGAAGTCCATTACCTCGGTACAAAAGGAATGGAAGGGCCCCTTTAAGGTGGTGGCAGTATTTGGGAGAACAACTTATCGCGTAGCCATGGGGCCAAACCGCACGCAAACTTATCATATCAACCTTTTAAAAAAATGGTTGGGACCCCTTCCTACACCCCAGGATAACCATCTGGTACGCTCTCCTTTAGCACCGGATAACACCCTTGAAGACCTGGTGGTAAACCCTCTCCTACAACCCGAACAGCAAACCGACCTGTTGAACAGGTTATTCCCATTCAGTCATTTGTTTTCGGACCAACCCGGAAAAACCTCCTTAGTTGAACACGCGATTCACACTATAACAGGGAAGGTGGTCCGCTTAAGACCCTACCGTATACCAGCACATCGTAGGGCCGCAGTAAGCCAAGAAGTACACAATATGTTAGAAATGGGGGTCATTGAACCATCGCATAGTGAGTGGTCATCTCCTATTGTCCTGGTTCCCAAACCAGACGGTAGTATACGCTTCTGCATCGACTTTAGACAGGTTAATGCCATATCCACTCTTGACGCATATCCCCTGCCTAGAGTCGATGAACTGGTTGAACAACTGGGGGACGCCCAATTCATCACCACTCTAGACCTCACGAAAGGGTATTGGCAGGTGCCATTACGGCAATCAGATCAGAAGAAAATGGCGTTCACAACACCTGAGGGCCTTTTCCAATTCAAAGTCCTACCCTTTGGGTTACATGGCGCCCCAGCTACATTCCAACGACTTATGAATCTGGTCCTAAAACCACATACAGGATATGCGTCCGCTTACCTGGACGACATAGTCATCTATAGTGCCCACTGGGAACAACATCTGACCCACTTACAACAGATCCTAGGAGCCCTAGAATTAGCAGGCCTACACATCAACGCGAGAAAATCCAGAGTGGGATTTTCCAAAGTTAAATATCTGGGGTACCTCCTGGGTAACGGGGGTATTGAACCTCAACAAGAAAAAGTAAGAGCCATAACTGACGCACCGCTTCCTACCACCAGAAAAGGGGTTCGAGCTTTCCTAGGTCTCTTAGGATACTATAGACGGTTTATTCCCCACTACTCCACCCTCTCAGCACCTCTCACAGACCTCCTCAAGAAAGAAACCAAGAACAAGGACTTGTTATTTCCCTCTCCGGCGGTACAACAAGCCTTCTTAAATCTAAAAGGACGCTATCATACGCAGCCCAGTGCTTATGTCACCCGACTTTTCCCAACCATTCATCTTACAAACCGACGCGTCTGAGGTGGGCATAGGAGCAGTCTTGTCACAGTTATCTAAGGACGGTGCAGAACACCCAGTACTGTTCATCAGTCGCAAACTGTTTCCCAGAGAGCATGCCTACCCTACCCTGGAGAAGGAATGTTTGGCCATCAAGTGGGCTGTGGAAAAACTGAGATACTATCTGGAGGGTAGGAAGTTCACCCTCTTCACAGACCATGCCCCCCTCATGTGGTTGGCTCGGAACAAGGGCAATAATCCCAGAGTGCTACGGTGGTTTCTTTCGTTGCAACCCTTTGCCTTTGACATTCGCCACAGGAAAGGGGCCTTGAATGCTAATGCGGATTTTCTTTCTCGATGTCCTATCCTCCCCAATCGGGATGATTCTAGGGGAGGTATGTGTCAGGGAGAGCCCTGTGTTAACGTACCCATTGTGTCCCTTGATCCCTTCGTTCTTTCTTCCTTCCAGCCCCCGGCTGTACCTGGAACTTCCACCAAGGACCCGGAAACGGAGCAGGATTGGCTGGTTCCGCCCAACCCTTTCTTCGAGGGGGCGGAGTCTCGTATGTCAGAGACGAATAAGAAGCTTCCCTCGGATGACGAAATCGGAACTCTCTGGCAGGCAACTGACGGGAGCGTAGAGAACCGAGGAGCGACGAAGGAACTGGACCAGAGGATGAGACCGGAGACCAGAGAGAGCAGAGCGGGACCAAGAACCCTCCAGGAGGACGCATCGCCTGGCCACGGCCCCGCGGGAGGGTCGTGGCTCGAACAGGTGCGTGCTAGAGTCCGCGGGCTTGGGGGCCGGGTAATTGAAAAGGGGCCGACAGAGTAAGGGGTTATCAGCTCCTAGACCCTATCGGGGAGAGTTCCCAGAAACCCCCTTTCTTGAGCGAGCCTTCACTCACCCTTGCTGACATCTGGTGGTGGTCTGACCTCATTCCTTCCAGCCACGTGTTGCACTTAGAATAGGTATCCCTCACCGGTGTTCCCTTCCCAAACGCTGTACTAGCGTGAGCACTGATACGTGCCTTTGTTTTCTTTTCTTTCTTGGCCCCGACTACACGACGGTTCCCTCGAGGGAGAACACCCGGACGTCTCGACGCCAGGGAGAGGAACTGCCCCGACCTCCTTTCCAGATCCTCGAAACGGACGTGCTGTCGGCTGAACCATCCACGCCCCAAGAAAAACCCCCCTGTACTGATATTGTGTAATTGGACAGAACCTTGCACTTGAATAAAAAGGGACACAGTTCCCCTACACTAAACTCTGGGGGTCCGCCTCTCCCTAGTAGTCCACAGCCAGCTACATACAAATGTGCAAAAGTCCTTTTATAAGGGACCAAGTCCCATCACCCACCGAAGTGGCATGCTTCATCATCTGGGACCTCCCTTAAACGCACCTGGTGCGGTTAAAGAGCTACAACTCCTTTAGTTACTGTAAAAAGGAGGAGCTCAAGGATGTTTTTAATTGATGTAACTGGGAGGATATAAATCTCAAAATGAAAAAAGCTGCCAAAAGTGTGGTGAGACTCAGTGCAGTGTGTGAAAAGTGGTTTAAAATTGATTACCAATAGAAAAATATTTTTATTCAATATCCAGTGGTATCAAAAGTAAAAAAGCAGGAATATTGGAGGAAAATGTGTGAACAAATAATGTAGGAACACGTCCTCTTGGGTCTACATGTTTCAGCCAACTAGCGTCTCAACAAAATGACAGTGGTTTTCTTCAGGACCATAACATAACACTACTGCAATGTGAAAAACTGTGAAAAGTGAGTACAAAAGGAACGATACAACCTACACAAGTACCTGCTTATCTGGGGATATGCGGCACCGTAGGGAAGTACAATTGTCACCTGTTAAAAACAAAGGGTAATTTCAAGACATCAACAGGGACAGACATACATAATTGAAGTGAGCTGGTCAAGATGACAAGTGTAGGTAGACTAATGCAGACATTTCAAAAGTAAACGTATGCCATGAATGGATCTAGAATACCTACTTACCCGTCAATGATCGGGGAACGTCCTACACTCCTGGTAACAACTCAGGGCGTGAGGCAACGCTCTAAAAGACAAAAGGAGCAGACAAATACTGTTCAGGCATAGTGTTGTCTATTCACTAAAGTCAATACGCACAAGGTTAGCTATATACACACAACATGACAGGGCGGTAGATTGACTATCTAAAAAATGAATGCTACAGTGGACCCCACGCTGGGAATACTGACAATAACCCAGGTATCAGCTGACGGAATACGAGGATTCTGAATGAAAATGCCAGAAACACTGGAACAGCGCCACAACAAGCGTGCTCCTCTCCAGCATGACCGGGTTGATTACAGATACTAAAAGTAACAAGACAACAACGGAGCACTGGGTAGAGTGACGCTTCTCAGTACCCTTACTACAGCCCACAAAAAACGCCAAACAAAGCGTCAAGGGGGGTGATAGCCCAGCGTTGTGACAACTACATTACCCGCCATGCTCCACCATCGGCATGTTTCACATCGCGTACGTTGCTTGGTCTCCTTAGTCATGTGATGAGTGTCACGCACAGGATTGGTCCACGCGATGGACGAGACACCGTGAGGCTTCAAGTTTGGTGTGCTTACACTGTTCCGGTTACCACTCGGAACAACCAGGAAGAAGGTCCGGACAGGTAAGCACACCTTAGATTGTTGGTTGTAGTTTACAAACTTGAGGTTGTATCCGTATATCGGTTACTTCTCGTAAGGTCTGTTATCCAGACCCTGCCGGCCTGGGCTTTCACCCTTTGTAACTATCAGACACTAGATTCATGTTGTCACATCGCTGGGCTATCACCCCCCTTGACGCTTTGTTTGGTGTTTTTTGTGGGCTGTAGTAAGGGTACTGAGAAGCGTCACTCTACCCAGTGCTCCGTTGTTGTCTTGTTACTTTTAGTATCTGTAATCAACCCGATTCATTCAGAATCCTCGTATTCCGTCAGCTGATACCTGGATTATTGTCAGTATTCCCAGCGTGGGGTCCACTGTAGCATTCATTTTTTAGATAGTCACTCTACCGCCCTGTCATGTTGTGTGTATATAGCTAACCTTGTTCGTATTGACTTTAGTGAATAGACAACACTATGCCTGAGTAGTATTTGTCTGCTCCTTTTGTCTTTTAGAGCGTTGCCTCACGCCCTGAGTTGTTACCAGGAGTGTAGGACGTTCCCCGATCATTGACGGGTAAGAAGGCATTCTAGATCCCTTCATGGCATACGTTTACTTTTGAAATGTCTGCATTAGTCTACCTACACTTGTCATCTTGACCAGCTCACTTCAATTATGTATGTCTGTCCCTGTTGATGTCTTGAAATTACCCTTTGTTTTTAACAGGTGACAATTGTACTTCCCTACGGTGCCGCATATCACCAGATAAGCAGGTACTTGTGTAGGTTGTATCGTTCCTTTTGTACTCACTTTTCACAGTTTTTCACATTGCAGTAGTGTTATGTTATGGTCCTGAAGAAAGCCACTGTCATTTTGTTGAGACGCTAGTTGGCTGAAACATGTAGACCCAAGAGGACGTGTTCCTACATTATTTGTGCACACGTTTTCCTCCAATATTCCTGCTTTTTTACTTTTGATACCACTGGATATTGAATAAAAATATTTTTCTATTGGTAATCAATTTTAAACCACTTTTCACACACTGCACTGATTCTCACCACACTTTTGGCAGCTTTTTTCATTTTGAGATTTATATCCTCCCAGTTACATCAATTAAAAACATCCTTGAGCTCCTCCTTTTTACAGTAACTAAAGGAGTTGTAGCTCTTTAACCGCACCAGGTGCGGTTAAGGGAGGTCCCAGATGATGAAGCATGCCACTTCGGTGGGTGATGGGACTTGGTCCCTTATAAAAGGACTTTTGCACATTTGTATGTAGCTGGCACGCTGTGCTTGTGTTTAAGGTAGACTGCTGTAGACCCGCGGACTTCTGTGTTCTTTCATTTTTAAACATGATATTATAACTTGTTTTTATTTCAATACTGCACAGATATCAAATTACATGCTGACCTATCAGGCCGCAGCGTATCAGGGAAGGATGAAGAAAAGAACACCAGTTGACATACACTCCAGATTAACAGTGCAGGATGTCTTAGCGGTCTACATATGTTCCTCTCTGCAGCTTCATTGCTGGGCGCATGTTATCTGTGTGCCATACAGAACAGTTCCCATAGAGAAAACATTATGTGCAGCATTAATAATATAACTGTAATGAAAGAAGCGAAAAAGAGAACCATGGCAGCGACTGGTGGTGGGCATTAGTTTCAGAGTGGAGAAAAATAGACCCAAAAAAGGATTATCAAGCAGCAGGTAGAGAGACTGCTATTGACAGGGGCAAAGCCCCTCATTTCCCCGGGAAGGCTACAGTGGTGCATCTGAGGGAGGTACGGTTGGGGGGGATGGCAGGAAATGCACCCAGGGCAGCAGTCCATAATAGTATAGTTTGTGGAGATAATGGTATATGACAGCTGTTGTGTTGTGGAAAACGTGTAATATTTTACTTGGAATAAGCAACAGCCATTTTGGCTGTGGTGTCAATTTAAGTTTCCTTCGTAATTCTTTCGTCTTTTCACTCTGCTTGTGCTATCTATTTTAGTTGACTTCCTGACTCAGCTAAAAGCAATGTACATGCTGAGGGTTTGTAGCTGCCAGAGCACCTGGTCTCAGATGTTAACTGTCAACCATTTACTACTGCCATAAACACTCCTGCTCCCCCTCCCACGTTGCTGACCACATGGTTATTCATCTGCCCTTGTTTGCCGATAACTATTTCTAAAACTTGTTCTCCCTATTTCTGTTCACATGCTTACACTGCAGAAAACCTGTATAAAAGACCTGTGTTCTGTGACTTCAGTGTACTACCTCAGACAGCACTTGAGAGTGCTGTGTGAATGTAGTCCCACTCATGAGTGATTAATAAACTTGTTATATATTTCCAACTCCAGTGCTGATCTCTATTTTGTTGGTCTCCGAACCCGTAGACAAAAGGGTGACCCTGCACCAGTGTTCCCCTAAAAAGGTACATTTCCACATTTGGCGCCCGACTCGTGGGGCCCCATTGGAGAAGTGGCAGTCCAAAGGAGTGGTCTTGATGGAAGATCGGAATCTTACTAAGGAAGCACACTGCACGAGGAGACCTTTGTCTTTGCAGGCCGACGTGACTTTTCCAGTTTTCCCAATTTGACCCTCCAGATGGTGGCCGGTCTCAACTGAGGTTTTCTTTGGCGCAATTTTGAAGTGACCATTAGGTCGACCGGAGATCAGCAGGTGGGAGTTGGAGTCTTCTGTTTCGTAAGGTCGCTAAAGCAGCACTCTTGGTATGTTAAGCCTGGGCTTTTTGTTCGAATTTGTTATTCAATCTTTGCAAAGTTTGAAGGCAGGTAATGTGGAGATTTTTCTCCTTTAGAAATATTTTGAAGTAGTAATATTTTACACATATTGGTAAAAGCATGCCTGTTCTCAGCACACTCCGTAGGTGGTGTTGCTGCTCTGGTGGTACCAAAGTAAACTTGAAAAAAAAGTCAGCCGGCTCCCCCAGAGGGGACACCTAATAGAGACATATATGTCAAATATGGTATTTCTTCCATAATGTACGGTCCACTGTGGAATAAATACACAAAAAAAAGATTTTGATCTGCAATGGCCAATGAATGGGTCATTCGATTCTAAAAAGGTTCAATATGTAGAGCAGTGTTTATTTAAAGGAAAAAGTAGACAGGATATGTTTGATTGTGTGCATATGTGGGAGAAAGAAGTATGAGAGAGAGTGAAGAGAGCAGAAGCTATAGCAGAAAAAGTACAACGTAAACCGATATATCAAAAAGCGCTAGAATTAAAAAATAAAGAAAAGAAGGAAAAAATTGAGAAAAGAGAAGATAGGGAACTCGATTAGAGGTAAATGGCCAGTACCCTATTAGGTGCCCTATTTATCCCCTACTTAATAAACCTCAGGATGACTGCAACCTATTAGAACGCCCCCCCCACCCTGTATAAATTTCCCACTCCAAGTGCCCCTGATGAGGTTTCTGACGACGAGCATTTGTCTTCAGACGACAAAGAACAAGATAAACAAGATGGGCGACAGACTCGCTCTACTTTGACTAGAGCAGAAAAAGATAAATTAAAAACCGCTGCCAGGGAGGAGGCTCGCTCATTGTAACTATGGTTCAACAGTGGCCAAATATGGAGCAATTTTATTTTGTGGAAAAATTAGTTTGGGAGGTAATATTTGATTATAAACAAATTTCTCAGGAATTAGAGCCAAAGGATATAAATACTGATTATAAACGATTAACAGAAGGTACTTTCCCTTTTTCATTCTTATCTGATATGATTAGATGAGTGGTTAAAATACGAGAGGCAACATTGCGTTTATGAAAGGAGCAAGAATTAGCTAGAAAACAGAAAGGTGTAGAAACAGTTCAGTCCCCAGCATAAAACGTAGATGCTCCGGTGGATGAGGTTGCACCTGTTAGTAGTACAGTTGCTATAAAACCTATGCGTGAAGCTGCACCCCTTTATGTTGCTCCTAAGGGTGCAGGAACAAATGATGATAAAACTTCGGATGATGCAATGGGATATTTTATATATAATTGGGTTTACACTCCTTGGAGTAAAGCTGACGTGATGGCTCTTAAAGCTGCTTTGCCCGACCCCTGGAAAAATCCTGCCGCCTTCAATGAGGAGGTGGAAGGTGCCATTAGCTCCTGCACTATGACCTTGCCAGATATTGATATGTTCTTCGGGCTTATTTTGCCCCCTGATATGTGGAGAACGAGACGTAAAATAGATGACAATGTAGCATATGGTGATACCTGGGAACATTTAGAACAAATAGATGCGGAAAGGGAGCCTGTGCAGAAACCTCAGAAGGAGATAGTAGATCTTCCTAAAGCTATTGTGACTAAGTTAAAGACTCTCATACCGCCTAAGAAAATAGATTGGACTACATTAGCATCCTGTAAACAGAAAAAGGATGAGTTAGTTTCTGATTTCTTTTCAAGGTTTGAGGAAACATTCCATGATTTTAGTGGTCAGTCATTGGCCGATGATACGGGTCAGCATTTGTTTGTCGATAAATTTGTCGTTAACATGTTACCGGAAATAGCTTGTCGCTCTAAGGTCAGCGAGAATTCTTGGACCACGTCTTCCCCAGTTTCACTTTTGACTATGGCCCAATATTATGAGCGACAGGAACAGGAAGCGAAAGGCAGGGAGGATAAGAAGGATAAAGCCTTAAAGACAAAAGTTATGTTGGCTCAAATATATAGTTCACCATTTAGGGGAAGTGGAAGAGGCGGACGTGCAATGTATACACCTGGGGTGCCCCCTCTCCCATGAGCAAATTTGTCCCCTGATCAGTGTGCTTATTGTAAAGAGACTGGACATTGGCGTTCTGAGTGCCCTCTTTTGCGAGGTCAGGAGTATCAGCGGGGAAGGGGAAGTATGAGAGGACGTCCAGAAAATTCAGGAAACAGGGGAGGTACAGGAGCTCACCCCAGATTTGAGGCAGTTGAACAAGGACCAAATTACTCTAATACTTTTGATAGACGAAATCAATATCAAAAGTCTGATTATTCTGCTGATGCCCTTGCAGATTCCAATTATGCATAGGGATGCCTAGAATGGGGTAAGGAACCAGTCGAGGTGCCAGTAGATCGAATGGGTCCTTATATTGATGCAAACGTCTTGGGATTTACTTATCTGTTTCTGTTTGACACAGGGGCTACCCGTAGTGCTCTGTCTAAAAAATTGGTTCCTAGGGCTCCCCTGTCTGGCACAATGATACCATCGCTAGCATTCGATAGGACACCTACACCTAGCTCGCTTTCACAGTCACTTGAATTTGGACTTGACAAATTCACTGCAGCATGTTCATTTTTGCTTTCCCCTAACACGCCGGACAACATTGTGGGTATCGATATGCTTAAATATTTTCGTGCTACAAAACCTTGTTCTCCGGAAGGTATGCGTGTTATTTTAAATAACAATTATCCAATGGTTGAGAGAGCCTGTCTTGTCAATGGGGATGCCGCTTTAGCGTCCTTACCTAGTGTGAAGAAGGAACACTGTTATTGTTATCATTTCTTGCCTCCCATCACCACAAAGTCTCGCAAAAGAAATTGCAATATTGTAGACAGCAGGTTACCTATTTAGGTCACCTCCTGTCTAAGGAGGGACATGCACTTACACCAGATTGCATTCAGAACATTTTAGATACTCCTGTACCCCGCACTCAGAAGGATGTTTGTGCACTGATTGGGCTCACTTCTTTTTGTAGGCAGTTTTTTCACACATTATTAAACCTTTGTTGACCCTTTTGACTAAAGACACTCCAATGCCCCTCCCATGGACTGCTGAATGCCAGAGCACCTTCCAACAGTTACGCCCAGCTCTTTGTTCTGCACCAGTATTAGTTACCCCAGACATGTTGATGAGCGACTATTTGTCCCAGTTAACTGACAGCTTGTCTTCTATTTATCAGCAGGTGCAGGAAGCTCTTCCTTTGTGAGCCCTGCTGTGCTGACAGATCATCACGACATTTTGATCACCGAGAGAGGACGAGCTGTGTCACCTGAAAGACCTGAGGAAGTCTTCCTGGACCACATGATCCCTGGTACATCTAGATATCTGCTTCGATCCAGGAAGAATGACATTTCATCGCAGAAAGAGACTGTTTGAGCCACTGTCCTGGGTGGTTAAAGACTGACTACAAAGGGGGGTAGCCTATTAGTGACTACTCGTCTCAACGTTAGTGAAGAAACCAGCGCCTGCCCAGGACCTTAGGGCATCATCTATTTTGTTGTTTGCCTATGAAAATGAGCTTGCCTAAGAAGAAGTAGATCGCTGCGACAACATGCAATGGCTGCACAATCTGCATCCTTGGTCTGACTTTGACTGCTGCCATCATCGCTACTGTAATGTGGGTAGTGGAGGAAGTAATTCCTGGAGCCTCCTTACCTAACATTACTCTTACATCACTTGCTGCAAATTAGCACCATCATTTTGATTTGCCGCAACATGAACATGGATATCGGCAAGATCTGAGAAACAATTCATTTCTTCAAATGTTGCATCAGACACACCAGCTAAGCAATGCTGCTAACTGTTGGGTTTGTGGCAAGATTCCTCCTCATCAGAACATAAAAGGAATCCCGTTGTCACCGCTGCCAATTTCTCACAATGGCTCATGCCCAGCTTTGTTCAAACTTCTATATGCCTCTAATGAACAAAGTCTGTTAACCCAACGAAGATGGGGACCCATAAGCAAAAAGGACTGCTTTAGAAATGGAAGAATATAGTAAAGGAAGTGCAGCAACAAACTATGTGTATCAAATTCTAGGTCGGCTAAAGGAAATGGACCCCTTGTTATATCTGTTGCCATGACCACTGGCCCCCTTTGTGTACAAAGTACAGGCGATGTGCCAGTGGGCCACTGTAACTGTACTACAGTGTTGCAGATGTCTACGAGAGCCCGAAGCAGCTTCCTTGTATCACGTCACACTTATTTTTTTTGTGGAAGTAAGGCATACTACTTCCTACCTCCAGGCTGGTCTGGTACCTGTTACATAGCCTTCCTTCTACCACCTGTGTTTTTAGCTCCCCCAACCTACCATCAAGATTTGCAATTGTTCGATCACTATGCTAGTAGTAGGGGAAAACGTGCAATCGATGTCTCTGTAGTCGACCAGACAGAGACCACATGGGAACAATATAGACTGGAGCATGCTGCATCATCGGATCAAGCTGTTGTGTCTTCACCCCGGACAATTCGCCTTCTGTATATGCGGTCATCTCCAAACTACACAAAATAGCTACTGAGATACATCAAGACTAAGGAACATGGACTTGGGCTGGCTGGTTCTGGAACATATTTTCTGTATGGGGCTTAAAAATATTATCGGCCTTGTTCATAATTATTGCAGTTCTCTTCTCTTGTTGTTTATGTATCCAATGCGGGCCGATGCTTTGTTCCTTCTGTATTTCCACTTGTACTACTTGTCTACCATCTAAAACGAATGTCCAAAATGTAAATGCCCATTCAGCAATAGACCGAGAAGTCAGCAATACAATGTTCATTGATATACATGATGTTTAAAGCATAAGAAAATATCTTAGCTTATGCCAAAAGGGCTGTCTGTGGAAAACGTGTAATATTTTACTTGGCATGAATGACAGCCATTTTGGCTGTGATGTCCATTTAAGTTTCTTTCGTAATTCTTTCGTCTTTTCACTCTGCTTGTGCTATCTATTTTAGTTGACTTGCTGACTCAGCTAAAAGCAATGCACGTGCTGAGGGTTTGTAGCTGCCAGAGCACCTGGTCTCAGATGTTAACTGCCAACCATTTACTGCTGCCATAAGCACTCCTCCTCCCATTTTGCTGACCACGTGGTTATTCATCTGCCCTTGTTTGCCGATAACTATTTCTAAAACTTGTTCTCCCTCTTTCTGTTCACATGCTTACACTGCAGAAAACCTGTATAAAAGATCTGTGTTCTGTGACTTCAGTGTACTACCTCAGGCAGCACTTGAGAGTGTTGTGTGGATGTGGTCCCACTCATGAGTGATTAATAAACTAGTTATTTATTTCCAACTCCAGTGCTGATCTCTATTTTGTTGGTCTCTGAACCTGTGGACAAAAGGGTGACCCTGCACCAGTGTGCCCCTAAAAAGGTACATTTCCACAGTGTCAGGACCCCCATTAGGAGCTTGCGTGAGAATGTGGTAAATATTTCATTACCGGTACTTTTTTTATGCGGTAAAGTCTATTAAGAATAACTCAGTAAATATAAGAGGCAGAATCCGTGGTATTAGAGGTTTTAAAAGGCTTTATTCCTATACAAAGGAATACAATTCGAATTGTAGGCTTTCTATTCCATCACCACGAAAGTTCAGGAAGGAAGGGCATACATTATTGACAGATAGGCAGTTTTATAGAAAAATACATTACAGTGAAACAGATGCAAGAGGCGTAACAGCTGATAGTACAGATAAAAGGTGCATACGTAACTAATAGAGGCGGATGTATGGGCGTAATTTAATAAACGTCATCATACATGATGTCACAAGTGGGTGGATCCATAAGAGAATCTTGCAATGTCAGCAGAAATATTTGACAGAGATGCGCGCGCAGCCGCATGATTGACGTGCAACTAGAGGGTGAAGGGGACTTGACATTTAGCTCTACATGTGGAGACAGAAGTCTGGGGGTCATGTCAACCTAATCCCAAATCATATCTAATATCCTATGTTTAAAGAACTGTGTTATCCAAAAGGAGAGGTCTCTAGGATAGAATCTATTCTATACTGACTGTTAGTGCGTGTACAAGCGTCTAAGTGTCTACACTAGATGCGAGGGGGTAGGAATATTCCATGGTAACGGGGCTATGAATTACTTGCATGAGGACAGCGAGGCCTGGCCCTTTGCACGGTAGCTGGAGGAATGTTTACCTAAACTACTAGACAGGAATGCATCGGATGAGGAGCGGAGTAGATAATCTTGAAGGTGAAATACAGTTTTTGGCAGGCGACAGGCTGGATCAGGCACCGTTAGCCGCGCAGGGAGTAGGACAAAGTTCATGGATACAGATGCAGGCTCAGACTGGAGCTTTCAGAGGCAGAAGGCAGGAAAAGGCTTGAAGACAGAATTCTGGGCCTACTCGCCTGAATCTGTAAAATGTGGAAAGTGAACCACATAAAGTCGGTGGCCTTTCATACTTAGGAAAGGAATATCTGACCCATTCATGGTGGATCTGAAAGAGGACATGTTGACGGTGGACGCACATATATTTGCGTCTTCAAAACTGGAGCAGGAGGGAACATACATGTACTTATAGCATGCACATGGAGCCGTTGGGGTCTACGATAGGGGACATAACTGATCACAAAATTCATATTTCCTCAAGAAGATGTCTCTCTTTCGACTTTCTGAACCCATACTCCAAGTCGTTAGCACACCCCGTCACTAACCAAATCACCAGCACTCCAATTAACTTCTTAAGACCGAGCTCTTCTAAATTGTCCGCTCCTGATCTGTTCTGACAGCTGTCCTTCCTACAGCACGGAGATACCCCTTAGGGGTGATTCGGGCGCTCTATAAGTAAATAAAATACACATACTCACAAAAGCCTTTGTGAATTGACCAGTTGTATTTACTGAACAATGTTCTAATCAAACTTGTATCAGTTTCAACATACATTAAAACTTATTTTGATTTTACATCTACATTCATACTCCGGGATGTAATGTAGGCCATTGCAGCCTCTACCCTTCCAGGTACCCCCGCACCTTTAACCCGCCCCCATTCAGCCCAAAGCCAATGTATATCTGTGAGATATGAAAGACTCAGGGGCCCCTCTTCACATTCTGCGGGGGGTGGGGCACATAATTTTGCATTATGCCACTGTTCATATTTTATCGTGTTTTCTGATTTCGCCTACAAATATAATTAAGTAGGTTTTCAAGCTAAATGTTCATGTTGTCCTGCGTAATGCCACTGAACCCAAATATATTTGACAGTGGAGGAGAATGTACTGCTCATCATTTGGTGAATGGTGCGGGGGTTTGTGGGTTCAAGACCTTAAAGCTAGAGCAAAGGGCTTTCAAGTGCTATTGGGAAATGTTCCACATTACTGGTGTCTAGTATTATTTAAATCTCTGTGTATCAAGCTGGAAACTGTCCGAAGAGTTGTCGTTTTCCTACAAGTAATCGATGGCTGTTCGGATGTACTTCTGACATGCCAAGCTCTTCTGCAAAGGTTTATGAGCAGCTGGGTATGAGGCGCTCCTTGGACATTTATCAGCACAAGTGTAGACATTGTGGGTGCAACGGGCTTTAAACGGTCATCAATATTTAATATAAAGTGGAGAATAATGTATCTTTCGAGCGAGGCTCGTGAAGGCAACAGTGTTTATTCATTGCTTGTTTACTGGAACACAAGTGTATAAATCTAGCATTTCAAGGAGCATGTGAGCATGTGAGTGCTGTGCTTTGCCAAACGTTTAACACGCGCTGTATTGTGGGAGTCATTACACACATATCGGCGTTGTTGGTTTTATCCTGTGCACCTCTAAACAGAAGCTTTGCAAAGTAATTCTGAGACGGCTTTTGGAAGTTTCCCTCACCCTTCAGGCACCAGTTTAATTCCACAGTCTCCAAGCAACCACATTACTGTTGTAACTTGTCAGATACATTGTTGGTACGCCCTCTCAGGTATGAAATGTCACATATTGGCTATTAATGGGCTAATTGTCAAAATGAACTGCAACTCGCAGCTGTGCACCGTTGAAATGTACTTAAATTACCGACCTCTTTTTGCCATGCATATCCCGTGATGCAAATGATGGCACATACGTACAACTGTTGTGGCCGAATCACAAATACCTTCTTTTTTTTCAATAAGTGACGCTGCGCAATTGCACACTTTCCTTAAACCTCACACATTTGAGGGCACATGGCGTCCCTACAACTATAGCTCAGAGAAGAATCTATCTTCTCCGCTGTGCGTTGATAAAAGCCAACACTATGCTCAGCTCTTGTTCAGCCTTAGCAGAGCTGCACTTAACGCACACTTTCAAGCCAGAAAATAGTATACATTACTCAAGGAAAAATCATTTGGAATGAGGAGCAAGGGTTCTTTAAGGACCGGCTCGTTGTGGCCTCTTCAGCGGAGGAACAGGGCATCTGCCTGCAGCAGGCCACTATAACACCTCTGAGGCCAGATCTGGCATATTCAATGCATGCATGCATAAATACTTTTATTTGATTTGTTAAAATCATAAAAGGGTGGAACTTACCACCATGTGATAAACATCAAGGTATTGAATCAGCGTAAAACAGCATAAAACATCCACCTGTGTCTTGGGCAACTTTGCACAGATATACATGATAAGTAAAAACAGGGAGAGCGTATTTAAATGTACAAAGGTAAAAAGAAACAGGGGTAGCACTTTTATAAGGCAATGCATATGCAATGCAATATTCCATGCAACCACCAGCCAGAAGTGCAGCCGCATACATAGTACTCCCAGCATTCTTCTATTGCTCTGGTATACAACACGAATCACGAGACTCGCCCTTATGCGTTTGCACATTTATAAACAATAGGTTTGTGTTTTTATCCAGTGACCTTTTCTGGGAGCAATGACCAGCAAGAGGATTGTTCCTCCCACGCCATGAAAAGTAGTACATGTATTAATTTGCTAAAAATGCACTTTAAGCTGTTCCCATTCGGAAACAGCCTACAGCATTGTGCCATGAGCCCTAATACACACAAAATAAATTGGAGCCCCCTCCTCTAGTTGGACAGAAAATAAACAACCACTAATTAGAATGAAATGGGCTGTTCACTCCCCTAGGCCCCGTTTCCTCTGCTTAATTGAAGGGCTCCAAATCCGAGAATTCCTATGTCTTTGCAAATACTTGGCAGCATATTCTCAAACTACATTTTGTAGTGTTTAAAGGAGGGCTACAGTAGTCCTTCTCAGGTACTATAAAATGCTATTCGTAAACCTATGACTAGAGAATACTACCTCTGCCTCGCCTATCTGCTCTGTACAGTTCTCCACCTTAGTGACGGAGATCTCACATGTAGGTATATGTTTTTGGTGTACATTTTGAGGGTAGATATGGGGAAGAGGCTGACAAATGGGAAATACATACTATTAAATGGGATGGATTTAGGTACATTTGAGGAGGGGTTTCAGGAAGGGCATGCCAAGACAAACACACACCCACAAACCAATAAGACAATTGCTATTTACAAGCGACACTTTTAAAGGTACTACAGCCCTTAAGGTCTGAAAGCAGGTGTAAATGCACTTCAGTCCAGCATCTGAGGAAGTTAAGCACCATACCTATAGATACTCCAATACACCCCCATAGAAAACAATTAAAGCATTGAAATAAAATAACACCCCCACAGGAACTAATGTTAAATTAATTCAATTATTTCAACATTTAAATTCATTTCCTATTTATCAAAACATTTAAAATAATTTAACATTAATTAAACACATACCTTTTAACAAACGTTTGTGGATTTTAAATAATAATAAAATGTTTACTAAGGTAGGATTTTTTTCTTATTTTTTTAATAATTCTTATTTATAAGTTTAGTTAACATTAAATTAATTATTCAATACACATCTAATTTGATGAGTTTATGAACTTAAATATTTGATTAATGCTGATGTAACAATCCATATTTTAAATTAATTTAAATTTATATTACACATTTACATATTTTAAAATATTTTGTAATTATTAAAGAATAATGAAATGTAATTATTTTCCCTATACTTTCCGATAGGGAAATCTCCACCTCAGTGGTGGAGAGATATACCTATATGTACAAATTAATTAGCAGTAACTGTACAGTCTAACTCTACTCACCTTTTAATTTGAGGAGGTAGAGACAAGTAAATCTGCGCGGAGTTGTAAGTCCACACTCAGAAATGATGAACAGCAAAAAATGGGTGTTAGACCTAGATATAGTAGTATTTTCCAAGTTTATTGATAGATCGAAAAACACATTTTCATCATCAAAAAATATAAAAATCAATAAAATCGGTATAAACTCATAAATTCATTAACCAAAAAATATAGTAGAATTAAAGCCAAACAATGTCTCCTAAAATAGCAATTAATAATTTGCTTGGAAGCAAAAATAATAAAGACTAATATTAAAACAGTTATATACACCTCAAGACCAAAATCTATATTTCCGTTTGCTGCAGTTGTGATAACAGTTTTTGCCTGATCTTCCATGCCGCATATAGTGATTTGGAGACAGCCACCACAACCACAGAAGGGGAGTCACTCCTACAGATCCTTAGGGCCTTTACTCGGTACGTAACTAATAAATATCTACAAAGGGGAACAAGCCACCTATGCCTCTGGTATACATACTTGGGGCAAAAGAAAAGCAAAAGTTCCTCAGTTTCTTCAATGGAAGTATAAAAACTACAGCTTCCAGCATCTTCATTAAAGTCCCATGGTGCAGTAAAAACAGCATTTGGCAGGATCCCATATCTAACCTGCAGGAACAATGTGCGAGCTCACACTGGGCAGATAGACGCAATTGAGAAATTCCTCAGGTTTAGGCACCGACTCATACATTTAAAAGCACATTGAAAGACTCCCTCTGCGGCTTGACTGTTCGTTTTGGGTACCTATCATCTCCTAATACCTATATTTACCAATTTTGGCTGCGTTAGTCGCAATGGACGAGGGGTCCTCCCAAAACTCCTGTACACCCAGCTCAGTCCATGCTCTTTTCATGCATCCTAACCACTTAATCTTCGAAGTGGATGACTGAAGCATCATGATATCAATAAGGCCCAATCTATAATTTTGGAGATCGCTAGTGGTCCAGATACAGACCCAATATAAAAGCGGTCTTAGGGCCACCAACACCGAAACAAAATTAATCCCAAGATTAGGGGTGGGCGGAATTTGCGGAATTAACCTTCGCAAATTATCGCGAGAATGATTAAAATTATCGCAAACAAGCAGAAATATCGCGAAGATGCAGAAGTTTTTTTCCGGCATGTTCGCGAGATTTTCTGCATGGTTGCGGGTCGCCAACTTACCCATGTGGTTGCTTGCGGGCGCGGCCATCTTGTTTTGAGTTGTTCTCGCGGTGCATGATCGCGAGAAGAAAGACGTGATCGCGCGACGCATGACGTCACTGCGGGCGCGAACTGTCGCGAGACAGCGCAAATGGCTAAAAACAATACAACATCTCATGGAGAACGCGACCAGATCAAGAAAACTTGTCGGCGAACGCAGGGATTCAGGTAAGGCGATCGCGCGCGCGCGAGAATGTATCATTTTACAGCGCGAGCAAGAAACAAATTATCGCCAAGCTGCGGAAACCGGAATTTTTGACATTTTCGCGCTCTCCGCGGAACGCAAAAATGTCAAATTATCGCAATTTCCGCGAACGGAACGAAATTTTTGCCCAGGCCTACCCAAGATCCAGTGTTGGGGGTAACAAGGGAGTTCCCTTTCCCAATCCAGTCATACCTCTAAAAAGTTGTTCTCTTTAACACTCATGGCACACAGGTTACAGTAACCGCATAATCTCGCCCCATAAAGTGCAGCTCCTTGTGCTTGCATTTTGTATATTTCTATTGTAGGAGCAATGGGAAACCACTGAACCTTTTTTGCCATACTAATGATGGCTCCTGCGCTATGGTTACAGCATGGGAACTTTTTGTAATCTGTGGTGCCCAGAATCCAGAATCGGCTAATCTAACCCCTAAATAGTCAAATTCAGATATAGTAGTAAATATACATGTGAGTAAATATACCTATGCATATTTACCTTTTTAAATAGGCTCCTCCGTAATGTACCTTATAGAATCACATGATCACCTCTTATTTGACCGATCTGGCATGTGATGTTGGATCAGTGAGGAGGACGAGGAAGTCTGATATGGATTATGAAAATGTTGTCAGAGGAAAGGTATAAACAGTTAGTAGAACAACAAGGCTCAATGATTAGGGAATATGTTGGAAGTCACAAAGTCCTAAATTCATCACACAAATCTTTACTAACAAACAATCAACCGGAAAGATGATGTATCCTGATTAATGCTTAAAAACTCGATTGCATTATTATTTTAATGTGATGTCCTTATGTAGTTTGTCTATTCCTAGTTAATTGGATTTAATGGTTAGTGTAATTATATCTAAAATAATCTGGGTATCTCTGCATTGATTTTCTTAGAAAACAAAAGGATCATGTGCTATATTTATCAAGATTAATTACTTGGGAAATCAATAAATCTGGTCCCAAATTCAGTGGTAATTCCTCATTTTTTCCTGATATTTCACCAGGAGATTCCACCTGCCATCGGCAGGGTGAAACACCACAGATCTGTGAAGATACCTGTGCTCTTGTAATCCTTTACAGTCCATACTGTGCAGGAATGGGCTTTGGCATTTCCATTGCTGTGCCTTTTTAATAGGTACCACTGTGGGAACGTCAAACGACCGCCAGCCAGACCACGAGATTACTCTTAATTCGGCGGGCCGCGGGTGGGCCAGTTTGACGGTCCTAGAGCAGGGCGCTGGCGTGGCGACCTGCTCAATGACCGCCAAACTCGTGATCAGGCCCAAAGTGACATAGGCATAGCATCACACTTCCTAGAACTTAACTATTTACCAAAAACCTAACTGGTTCTATTGGCAATTCTCTATTATATGTTGGAGGACACTGGCAGACCCCTAGGCTTAGATTATAAGAATTGGCAGGAGGATATAGAACGTATTGAGAGGGAGAGTGCTGTTAGTTCGCTGCAAAAGTAGGATCTAATTTTCTCATAAGTAAACTAAAGCGTTCAGAACTCTCAATTAAACGACATGTGATCTATAAATTCTGATATTGAAAACCTTTAATTATCTTATTTTTGCGTCTTGATCCACAACAGCCGATTATCAAAGTCTTTCAACAGAAAGATCCGATAAATGCAGTTTGATCCAAGTACTTTTTTATCAAGTGCATAAACGTTAAAGATAAAGTTATTCAAGAAGACTTTTGGAGATCAACAGGTGACCTTGAACTTCCAAAGTTAGGGTTTATAATAATATCTTTATTATTGTACCAGTCTACACAGAAAGTGTCCCTTCTGTGATAGTACCCACCTTGCAGTTTTTGCAATTGCCCTATTTTTCCTTTAAGGTTTGTTTTGAAGCGCTGTCATTTTATTGTGTTTGTTTTTTGTTAATGAACTCGAAGTCAAAACTAAATGGTTTCATGCAAATATGATCCTCAGCCGCATGTTTTACCGTTTTTATATGTTATGCCTGATAGTGTCACTAACACAACTTTATTTAGAACTGGTACATTAATTTGTTTTAACGATTAAGGCTATAATCGGCTATTCTAAATGGTTTCATCCCTCTAAAAACTGCTATTATTTCTTCAGAGGTCATATGCCTTGTTCCTATGAATAAGTATTATACCATTTCAGTGCCTAATCAGTTCACCTGGCTTCTGGGTGGCTGCTGGACTTGTTTTCTCTGTAACTATACTTCATTCCCAATCAAGGTATTGTTCACTACCATTTGTTTCATGTTGTTTTCTTAATAGAAGACTTGCAGACGCAATCACCTGATTGGCATCTATGAATTATTGTTAGTTTGGGGAAGATTTTCAAGGTTAGCCTGGTTTGGGCTAACAACCTTTTCACCTCACACCAGTAACCTTATCCCTTTTCCACGGTCGCCATAGAAGGGCTAGAGCAGGGATTGGAGGAACAGGTGGATTTGTTTTGGGATTTCTATATAGTCATCTTGAGGCAAGGGTTCCTCCTTCTGATTTTATCCCTTTAAGCTCTGAGGATACAACCACCCCCCAAGGAATGAGTTGTTCTTCTTACTATGTAGATGTTACTCCTGAAAAGATATACCATCACACTTGCAGCAGTTCTGATGCAGTTTTTTCTTCTTGTGGCCCAAATTCTTCTTCTCATTATTAGTATGTAAGTCTTAGATATTCTGCCAGACCTGGACCAAGGACATAGAGGTGCAATAAGCTTACCTCTTTCCACATGAGTTGTGTTTACTGACGGGTTGTTACAATGTGCCAGTGCGACACCCCTCCCCCTGGTGTTACCTTCCTTTCCCACTGTAAATTTATTTTGTTTACCACTGTATTTCTCTGCTGTAAAATTTAATCAAATATTTTGAACACGATGTGTCAGCGCGAGGAGTCTTATCTGGTTTGCAGAAATCATTAGCACCAAATAGATAGCAACATTTTTTACTTTTGATGTGTAGCTCTGGTCATGTTATGTTTTTCCTTGCTTTTAGGCCTGTATGTGTTTTCAATATGTGCCTTTCATCCGGGCACTGTTTTAGAAGCACTTTTATCTTGGCCTTGCCTCTGTTATAGTTAGCAGAGCAGCAGTGCTTAATTTGAGCAGGTGGTTTCCATTGCTCTGCATCGTCCCTTAATTCTTTGCATCAGCGCTTGTGCCAGTCTCCCCCATGGTGACACTTTCTGCTAAATTTGGGTATGAGCACAACAACAGCTGTTTATTAACTTAATATACATTAACAATCACTAATACGCGCCACCCAAGTCGTTTTTATAGCTTTGGAGACCTTGAATAGTATGAATTGTCACACTTAAAGGAGTGTGATGGTTAGCAGTTGTGTTGGTACTGTAATTGGCAGTGCTGCCAGGGGCAATGGATGGTGCAAGCTACTTTGTACCCCTGACGAGAGCGCTGGCACTAATTGTTTTGCAAATTCACCACTGCAGAGCAAACTAGGATTTCTTTTAAATCTAGATGGCCAAACCCCTTCTACAGCTTTTTTTATATACGAGGAGTTTGTGGGGGGAAAAGTGTGTTTCTTTCCATGCATTACCAACAACATGATCTGTCACACTGTATTTCCTCCTTACCACATAGAATAGTGCATTGCAGGCTCTTTCCTGTATTGGAGAGTAGTTAACTCAGTAGCTAAGGAACATGTGGCAGTAGATTGCTGGTGCCCAAACTCTTTATTCCAAAAACAGTGCTCAAGCCTTCCGAATGATGTAGTGCTTTTTCATTGACCCCAGATCTCATTTCTGTAGCAAATGACACTTTATACTTTGGGCTGGAAGATTTAGTTTAGGTTGGCATGAACTGGATTTTCACATTGAAATGTGAAGCGAAGACTGGCCTTGACCCAGCCCCTGCTTTGTTGGGGACCTCCTCCACATGTAGTTTCCAGCAGAGGCTGTCAGAGGTGGTTACACCCAGACATTAGAAGATGCTTGTTTTCTTATCTGGTTGCTCTCCAAAGAGGAGTGTCTCTTTTGCTTTGAGCCCCATATCATGTTTGATTATTTGAATTGATTTGGATTCATTATAGCTTGTTAATTTTTTGATACTGTTCTAAGGTTCTCAGGTGGGCTAGACAGGTGTCCTGTGTCTGGAATAATAGAACTGTATCATCAGCATAAAGAGTAATTGTACTTTTATTCCTCTGATTTGGGGTACATCCTTTGTGGCTGTTTGTTTCGCAGTAAGCTTCACCAGTGATATGGGTTGAAACCTTTCAGTAATGGTGAAATTGGAAAATTCATGCTGCTCCACATTTCAATCACAATAATCACCCTTGGGAAGTCTGACCACATTAAGCCCTTGCAATAAGACCATTGCACTACAATTATGTACTGACAAGAAAGGTCCTCTACTATGTGAAAATGTATGAATACACTGGGCCTAATCACATTTTACTAAACTACAGAAATTAGGGTCAACTTTGCAGTCTCTTTACAATAATTGCCAGTAATATGACGTTTCTGCCTAAATCATTACCGCTCTAGTAATTAAGAGTTGGTAAAGCAAATACATTGGCTCTGGTGCCTTTCCTTTCGGAGTCACAAGATCCCTCGGCAATCTCTGTTAGTTTGGTTTCCACATTCCTGTCACTTCTCAGGTGTAAACTGTAAATATCCTTTTAATATCTTCCTTATTCTGAATTTTGAATTGAAGTGTAGCTCAGATTATAACCCATAATTGCTCAATAGGATAGTTCCTCAAAGTCAGAGAGGAGCTGGAGATTGCTCTTTGGTCATGCTCATCAAAATGCAAATTTTCTGACTTGTTTTTGCAGGTCAGTCTAACTTTTTCTCACAAGGCAGCTTTTAGGAGTCCTATGATATCTCATCAACTGGTGATTGTTGCCGATGCCACTAACCTGATGCAATGTTCGAGGCTCAATCCACAGGAGCGATGAGAAGTTCCCCACACTCCACAAGCCAGTACCAGGATAAAGACACCAAATCTCTTTTACACCATGAAACTGACCCAAGGAGATGTGGGGAGAGAATGCCCAGACGTGACTAGTTCTCAATCCCCCAGCCGGTTCCCTCAGGATTAGGGTAGAACAGGTAACAGGAGGGGCGATAACCTGCGGGAAGATAGGAACAAGCAGCTATGAGAAAATACCCTTCCCACCCCAGAGGATACAGATTAAACTCAGTGCCTGTTCTATAGAAGCAAGATAATCCCTTACCGGCTGGACATCTCCGGGTGCTTTGTAGGATTTCCACACTGCTAACAGGGCATGCGGGCAAATGCTCCTAACTTGCAAATACAGCAGTGTACACATAAACAAAGAACCAAGAAAAGGAAAAGGTAGGGACAGTTTAGGAATCCATCTATAGCGTGAGGAGAGACTCTTCAATTTAAGCTGTTACCAGTCAGTAAATAAAACAAAGGGGTAAACCCGTGTTCAGCACTATATTCCCAGGAGAAGGGCAAACGCGCACTGCGCGCATGAAAGAACAAAAAAAGGCAGTCAAATGCACACCGCGTTGCAGGATACAATGTATCCACCAGATCATCAAAAGAAAAGTAAACGCGCACCGCGCGAGTTTAAGGATTTAAAAAAAAGACAGTCAAACGCGCACCGCGCGTTAACGGATATAATGTATCCAACAGTACTTAACAAAAAGAAAGTGAAATTCGGCCGCGTATAACTCAATAAACAGGACACGGCCGCAAGTTCAGGAAAGGTAAATGCCAGCGGGGAGTCAGCGCACGACCGCTAATGAATTTCCAAAGGGGCAGCAGTCGCGAGACAGAGTTTCAGCAAACAGTAAGAAATGCAAAAGCACAGCCGGGGCTAAGGCGACGTCTAAAAAATTATCTCAGACGTGAATAGAGGGAAAAACGTAAAGGGTTATCAGTTCCTCTTTTTTATATTCTCAATGGCACATACGTGAAAGGTGTCACTGCATGCCTAGAGATCTCTGTCGCTAAGGGATCTTATTTCCAGATCTTTAATGCCCTCACACACCTTTTTAGGGGTGTCATGCTTCATCATAGGGCGCTCCTCGTCGGACCGGCGCTGCAATATCCAACGGGCCTGGTGGCTACTTTGGCGGAGTTCTTTTGATCTGTGAGAAGCCGTATGTGAAGTGTGTTCTTATGGGCAATCAGTACTATGTGTGTGTTAACGTGACTAAGTGATATTAAAAAAGATTTCCAGGTCTGTAGAGAGAATTTATTCGGTACTAGAACTGGGTCTCAGATAAAAACAGTGGTGCCAACAACAGGACTTAAGGTACCTAGGTGGCAGTTCAAGTGTCTTAGGTCAACATGTTTCGTGTCAAAAAAGCTCCAAGTTTGAGCGATACTTCTTCAGGACCTCGGGTGAGTAGTGACGATTCCCAATAGAGAACGTCACGCTTCCGGAGGAGACAAGAACAGAGGATACTTTGCCCTCCGACCACACGTTGGCTACCCGAATAAATTATTGGGCCAACTGTTTCCTCTCCCCCATGTGGCATAACCTTCTGCAACATTAAGGTGGAAAGGTTGGGTTACGCCCTCTACAGGGATCTACCTGTGAACCTATGATATCCTCCGACTGAGGAGGTTTACCCCTTGTGACGTTCTCTATTGGCTCAGCAAATGCAGGGGACATGTGTAAGGAGGACACTGGCCAAGCAGATATTTCTTGTTTGTTGTGTGTGACTGAAAGTGGCTATTGAGTTATGCTGAGCCTTGACTGTGTAGTGCTTTGTAAGTGTGTGAGGGGCATAAAGAGGGTATATTTGTGGATATGGACTCAGTGGAGATCCTTTCGGTGTTTGGATATGTAAGTGCTGAGAAGTAGTTTCAGGGTGAGTCTAGCTTCTGCGTTTTTTTTATCACTTGAGGTCTCTTGGTAAGTTTAGAGAAGATGCCGACATAGAGTGTGTTGTCATAGTCCAGTCTGTTGGTTATCACGGCTTGAGTGATGTATTTTCGGGTGTCCAGTGGGAGCCATGTGAAGAATTTATTGAGGAGTCTGAGGGCATGAAAGCAGATGGATTCGACTGTACTGACTTAGTTGGACATTAAGAATTGATTGGCGATCCAGATCCCTAGGTTACTGCTGAGTTGGACAAGCTTTGAGGTCACCAGGCAGATGATAAGAGAAAGGTAGCTTATCCATATATGAGCACTTCTGTTTTGCTGGTATTGAGTTTAAGCAGTTGGTTTTCATTCAGTTCGCAACCTCAGACATGCAGCTCACGAAGTTCTTTTGGGTGTTTGAGGTGTCTTCCGAGACAGAGAGGATGAGTGAGTGTCATCACTATAAGAAATTATGCTGAGCTCATGGGCGTGGATGATCTCATAATCTTACTACATAGATTAGTAGTCCCTAGCACCATTGGGAAAGCGTTTGATAGAGCTAGTTGTTTCTCAAGGACTGCCTTCAGGTGGTGGTGCTTTCTCCATTTAATCAGTGCCAAAGTGGGTCGACATGTGGCATTCAAAAGAATGTATTACGTTACAACGCATACATTTACAATGCATGCCTTTACAATGCAATTTTTACATCACAACATCCTTTACAATGCATTCTTTTACACCGCATGCCATTACATCGCATTTTCAGAAACTACCTTTACAACATATTCCATTACATCTCATCATACCTTTACAACGCATACCATTATAATGCATACCATTACATCGCATTTAAGGTAAGTGTTGGTTAGTATAGGGGTAATAATTACTATTCTAACACCAGTGAGTGCAACAGTAGGGTAAGTGTTGGATAGTGTAAGAGTACTAAGCGTTGTAATGGTATGCATTGTAATGACTTGCGATGTAATGCCTACGTTGTAGTGACATCCGATGTAATGACATGCATTGTAGTGACATGCGATGTAATGGCTGCATTGTAATGACATGCGATGTAAAAGATGTTGTGATGTAATGACTGCTATGTAAAGGTAGTGAGATGTAATGAATGCGTTGTAAAGGTTGTTTCCCTATTCAAAATAGGTGCATCTTGCTGTCAATATTTAATCCACGCTCCAACTCACTTCACCAAATTTGCAAGTTCATAATCATTGTGGATTTGTAATGTACAGCAAACCTTAATCAGGGCATTGACTAAAAGTGCTTTTGCTGTGGCCTATGCATTTACTGTCCCTGCCACTTTAACCAATGTAATTCTTAGATCTCTATGGACATCACATGGAATGTAATGTGTCCTGGACAATGAGAAGGCAGTTGCTAGAAGGTTGGTCCAGAGGTGGCTGTGTTGTACATGGTGGATGTAGATTTACTTCATTTCATGAGGTGGTGGACTCTCTTAACATTGGTGACGAGTTTAAACATCCACCAATGAACCTTGCGTGCAGATTTATGGAAGCCTATGCTGTCTAGTGTTTGTACAGTGCTGATGGGGCACCTCGAACCTCAGAGACTGTGAGTGAGATGCTGTAAAAGTCTAAGGAATTCTAGTTTTCTTCTTTGTGACAAAATTAGTTAGTTGGGGACTTTTAGGTCTTAGCAGCAGTTTAAAAAGGCCGGGCCGGCCAAAGCTGTGCGTGAGTGTGTTCCTCGCAAGAGTGCCTGACAATCCTGCGATGGCCAGGTCACATTCTTAAGCACGTGTGCCATTTTCTCGTGGGAGGCCCAGGCGCAAGTCTACTGCGCATGTGCCTGTTGTCGTTTGGAGGTCTTAACACAAAGGAAGGCACGTAGAGGAACGTGCGTCCAATTGATGGAGTGATGGGACTAAGCAACGGGGTGGAGTGACATTGCAGCAGGAAGGCACGAACAACAACTAGTCTATGTGTCGATCAGAGGCAAGAAGACCAGGAAGCACTAGGGAGTGCGATGCGCACCAGCATTGTATCCTTGAGGATTTAATGCGTGTAATTTCATATTTGTGAGATTACTGGTTAAGCGCCGAAGGTGCACACAAGTCGAGTCTTGTGAGAAGTCTTGTGAAGGAAGCATATTGCGGAGATTTGAAGGAGCTGAGTGGTAATTTTAATGTTGAAACCAACATTTATTGTTGAATCTCGAGACTGTGGGCGAAGGTGCCCATACACAATTGATTTAAGCACAGCCAACCAAAATTAATATTGTAAAGACAATGGAAGCCTAATAAGTGATACTTGGAGAATTGTTATTTTAACTCTTTATGCTACCTTGCTGTGTTAGTTTATAATTTCAATTGATTGTTTTAGATTTTTATATGAGTTAGTTTGTTTTGGTGACGGTTTATCACTGAAACATGGTAGTGGGAAGTATGCTTCCACTTCCACAATTCCTCTCGGAAGCAAGTGACCCCATATTGCCATGGAAGGAATAGAAAAAAGTCTTAGACTCTTATCTAATCACAGTTGGGAGGGGCGGATTTTCCCCGGCAAGAAAACAAGGTGTTTTAATGCATAATCTTGGAATTGAAGGTCACAATATCTATGAAAGTTTGGATGACTTACCTGTAGGGAATGCTGAGGGAGATTTCAGAGATGTGTATAAAATGTCCACGGCCATGTTTGAGAAACATTTTGGACCAAGAATCAACATAGTCATGGAAAGACATAAGTGTTTCACGAGAATTCAAAGTAAGACTGAGAAATTTGGTACTTACACAGAGTCATTAAAGAGTTTGGCAGGCACTTGTGAGTTTGGGGACCTGGCAGTCATTAACAAGAGACCAACTAGTGAATTAGAAAAACAATCCCAGAGTACAGGAGAAACTACTTATATAGAATCCATCATTAAAGGACACTATAGACATAGTTGAGTGGATGGAGCACACAACAGGGTGGGTCAAAGACATGCAAAAGAAACGTGCCAGCACTATGGAAAGAGTGTCCCACCTTAGCGTAAACAGTGAGGAAGATGATGAATGGAATACATCAGTATTCAAAGTGGGCCAGGCCAGCTACAAGAAAAACAAGTGCCAAAATCAGGGGTAATACTAGTAAAGATGCTGAAGACGTTGGTAAGATAAAGTGCAACTGATGTGGCAATCCCAACCACCTTTCCGACAGCCCCAATTGTTTTGTGAGAAACTTGACTTGCAGGGGTTGTGGTAAAAAGAGCACCTAGCACGAGTGTGGAAAAATATTAAAGTGCAGACCATAGATGAGCAACCTGATGTGCACCAACATTCTATTATCTGTGTCTCGCAGATGGAAGAATCAGGTGGGAATCTAAATGAAGGTGAAGTGATTGCTGATGAGTGACAATGCCTGAGTGCCAAATATTGGTGGATGGTAAAGAGGTAATGGCTTTAGCTGAATCAGGTTAACCATTCACGCTAATAGGTGATAACAATTGGGAGACCATATTTGGCAAAGACTACATAGAACTGAAGGCCCCTGATATTTCTCCTGGTGGGTATGGTAGTACAAAGATAGATCTGATTGGTTACACCATAATATATTAACTTTAAAGGTCATGAAACTGTAGTAAAGGTCTACATGGTAGATGGGGAGATAACCATCTAGGCTGGTGCCACCAAAAGAATTTAGGATTCACGCTCAATCCTAATGCCACTGATCAGGTCATGCTTATAGAGAATATTAGTGAGGATGAAGAAGTGGTGACCAAATTTCCTGAGGGAGGGTTTGCGTTTGCTGAAGGGATTTTGACTCAAGATTGTCCTCAAGCATATTGCCAAACCAGTTGTCCATAAGGTACGGAATGTTCCCAATCTCATGATGGGCCCCTTGAGCTAGAAGTTGGACAGGCTCAAAAGGTTGGATGTGGTGTAATAGATCGAATCGTCAGAATGGTTGGCCCAGGTGGTCCTTGCACCCAAAGACAATGGGTCTAAATTGAAAATGTGTGTGGACCTCAGGGATCTCAACCAATGTATTTAGGTGGACTGCCAGCCTCTTTCGAACATAGCTGAGACGTTGTCCATTGTAAATAGGACTAATGTGTTCAGCGTAATGGACCTTTCTGCAGCCTATCACCAGGTGATGTTGCACAAAGAGTCCCGTCACCTCACCACTAGGAACCTACAGGTACAAAAGGATGCCATATTCTTAGCTTCGGTGGCTGCAAGCTTCCGGGGATTTATGAAAGGTGTGCTTGATTTAATTTAATTTAATTTAATTGTGGGTTTATATAGCGCTAGAATCGACTCCCGGAGGAGTATCTCCGCGCTTCGACCGCTGGGGAACCCGTCCTGGCTCACCCTGAGAGATGGTCCCTAATGGGTATCTCTAAGGTGCGACCAAGCATCCCCGGCGGTCTGGGGGGGCCGTTGTGAAGATGAGGCAAGCTAATGCCCAGAGTTGCCGAGTGTGGTCCCTGACTGGAGTAGGCACCGAAGCGAGAATTATCGAGCCCGCTGACCCTGGTCCACGACCCTGCCGCGTCAGGAATCGAACCCTGGTCCCGGGCCGTCCTCTGCTTACGGGTCTGCCGCCTCTAACCAGTGAGCCACACCTCTCACTGGTTAGAGGCGGCAGATGGAATCAATAATGTACTATTCTTCCAAGCTGATATTCTTGTGTATGGGAAGGACAGAGCAGCCCATGATGACAGCTTGAGGCACGTTTTAAGGAAGTTAAAAGACAGTGGACTCACATTGAAGCATGAGAAGTGCAAATTTAGAGTGGGATCATTGTCTTACTTAGGATATACCATTTCAGGGGAAAGCATAAGACCTAAGTGAAATCTTACTGAGTTAATTACTAAAGCTCTGGCTCCTGTGCACAAAGATGACATTTGTCATTCCTAGGATTGGCCAAATACTATTAAAAATTTGTTCAGGGCTTTGCCAGCATTGCAATGCCATTGAGGACAATGCTGAAGAAAAAAGCCAAATTTGAATGGTCAGTTGATTATGAGGTGACTTTTTCAAAGATCAAAAAAGTTATTGGAGACATGCCTAACTTAGGAAACTGTCATGTAACTAAAAGAACAATATTGACCACTGATGCTAGTCTCAAGGGGTTGGGAGCAGTTTTGGCTCAAATTTTGGATGGTGACGAAAAGGTCATAGCATTTGTCTCACGCTCTCTCAAGGGGGCAGAAGAGAGATACTCGGACATCAAGCGTGCGGCACTTACATGTGTGTGAGCCATCCACTATTTCAAATTTTTCTCTGGGGTTTTCCCTCCACTTTGAGGTCCAACCACAAACTATTGATTCTGGTGTTTACATGTAAAGGTATGGAAAGGACAACCCTCCGTATCAAGAGATGGGTGGAAAGTGTGCTTGAATTCAAGGTAGAATATCTCCCGGGATTGTGCAATGCTGCAGCCGAGATGGGCTCTGAAATGGGCAGCCTTGGGAGAATCTGCAAGACATTGATTTGCCCAGACCCAGTACCAGGTCATCCAACCTGGGAGTGGACACAAGTTTCTAGTCATTCATCCTGTAGAGGACGCACTTCCATCCTTAGGCCCCCACACCAGTGGTGAGTTCAATCATCCTCTCACCTATTCTAGAACTGGCAACCCAATGGCTTCACAGGACTGCTTACCGGGCAGCGCCTGTTGAACACTCTCACTCCTCACAGACTTGTTGCCACTAACTCCCTGAAAATGTTCACAATTTAATATTCACTTTGCTACAGAGTTTCTCCATTATATCATAGTAGTCCCTGACACTTGTCTTGCAATTGGTTACAAGATTGACAGTTTACATTTCAATTCCTTCCAGGAGTAGGTACATTGTTGAGCTTCCTCCTGGGATTACCAAGCATGGCTTGTCCTGGTCGCCTCTTAACATTTCACCAGCGTATAAAAACTATAGATAATGTAGTCTTACACATTCAATGGCAAGTTTACAATGATTTAGAACTTGGGTAATCAGTAAGGTCAAACACACGTTTTAACATAGCACAAAAGTGCTAACTTGACTTAGCATAGCAACTCTTTTTTAGACCTCCCTTTCTCTCCCTGGACTAATTAGAAATGACTACATAAAAAGTAACATGAGATTTCAAGCACTGCACAGCAATGAAACCCACATTTCAATCCGGAAATATTGTTTGAATGAAATGCGTCCAAAGCATCTGTTACTGACGCATTCTGAGAGGAAAAAAAATAATTGAATCTGCATTCCTAAAGATGGTTGCATGATAGCCTCCCTTGTCACCTATGCACATGTGTCAACGACAAACGTGAAACAATCGCAATAAAGTGTTATAATGCTCTGTTTTATTCCACACCAAAAACGAGGCAACTCAAACCCTGGCATCACACTGCTGAAATGGATGATCCTTGAAATATAACACTATTCTATATACCCCCTTGCTTGTGGAGTAGGGTAATTTTGATCTCATCCAAAACTACTGTAGATGTACATTTTAATTGTGGACTCATCACTCAAATATATTCTGTGTGGTTAATGTTGCTAAGAATGGATGGGTATTTCATATTTAAAGTACTTCAAGTAAAACCAAATGAGATTTACAAAATGGGTGCATAGAACTGTAATCAATAGAGATTTTTGTAGCACTTACATATTAATATGTTACGAGAAACGTTTATAATGTGCTTCGTGTGAAATGAATGTAATATTGTGTCTAAGCAGATAAATGTTTAGAGGTTTATAAATTGTAGCAAGAGAATATAGTTATATTAATGTGTTGTGACATGATTCGTTAACATCTTTTACTTTATAATTGCAATTTATTCATGTATTAAGCAACTCCATTTGCTATATGTTTAAATGTGTGCACGCATTCGTAACCCTGTGTACCATTGAGTTGACGTGGTTTTAGGCCTCGAGAATTGTTTCAGTATAATCTCATGTTCATTTAATTTGTATTTAACCTTCAATGTAGAATGTAACTGCTTGCATTTTTGTTTCCTCTGCAGGCTCAGACAAGGCCTCATTAGTTTGGAAAGAAGGGTTTTTGTTTTAGTTAGATAGCAAAGTATGAGAAGATGGATCTTGGCAAGGAGAAACGCGGTAATGAGCAAGAAGCAGTGGCGGCCCCTCTGCTGAGGCGGAGGAGCATTGCCCCACTGTTTTTTTTACAGTGACACAAAGGGAAAATAAAATGATAATAACTCATGTTATTATCATTTTATCTTCTCCTACTTCTGCTCGCATTGCGTTAGGGGCGAAGGCAGGCGAGGAGTGGTAGCATCCTCCTAAAGTGCGCAGTGACTGCTTGGCCGGCCCTCTCGGGCCGCCCAAAACTGTCTTGCGCACTTCACATGTTCTCCATGCAGGCTGCATTACAGCCTACATGGAGAACATGCCCAGGCCCCCAGTCTGTGCCTGAGCGCTGAAACACAGCGATCAGACCAATCATAACACTTGGTTGACTGGTCGCATGCGTCTGCTTCAGGTAAGGCCAAGTGAGGGAGGACTACGGAGGCGAGAAGGTAAGGTTTATTTTTTATTTTTGTATTCATGCTTACCTCCACGTCCTCCCCCCTCCCGCCACCCCCCCTTACTCCTGTGTCCTCCCCCCCTCCCATGTCCACCCCCTGCCTCTGATCAGTGCAGACCGCTGCTGGCAAGTAGGTGATTTTCCATGGAGGAGAAAAAGAATGCCCAAGGAGGAATAAAGGAGCAACATATTGATGTGGGAAAGGTGGAGCCAGAAAGCAATTTGTGCCTGGATCGTGGAAAGTTACTGAAGAGGAACACGTGATGGAATTCAAGTAATATATTATGCTGTAACATAGTGAGGGTCAGAGAGACATTTTGAGACTTCATGAGGTACAGACCTGTGCTTCTGCTTTGTGTAGCTTCATACTACTTGACCGTTAGTTAACGCTTCTTCTACTGAAGACTCTGACAGCTGACACCTTTCTATTATTCATTCTTATCCAATGCTTCTTAGTTTAGGGTTGTCCTTTGAAAGGCAGTGTCGGGAGAGATAGCGTGCTCATGCCTCCCTCTGAAAGTCAATTGATCCAATTTAATGTTAAATTCGTTATCCTTATTATTTGTATTGTCATCACTGAACTAGTGGTATGCTTTATATAGGGTATTCTCTTAAGGAGATTTGGACTCATTCTGTTTGACCTGTATTTCTATAGGATACTGTTAAGGCTGATCTATATCAATCTGTTTTTGAATTTATAATTAAAATTGTACTAATCCCAATCTTAGTTGTGGAGTAGTTATTGTGTAACCAAACTGGTTATCCTGTAATAAGATTAAATTAGGGGTGGCTCCTCCGTTTGAGCGGAGGAGCGTCGCCCCCCTGCTGTGAGCATAGTAGGCACAGATGAATACGTTAAATGGCATGTCAATGCCATTTTACTTAAACGCAGCAGTGCGAGGGCAGAAGGGGGCTGAATCCTGCAATTGCAGGATATCAGCTGCCCCTGCCGTGTGCATGTGGGGTTGGTCAGCTCTATTTCTACGGCCACCCCGACATGCGCAGTGCACACACAGAAATCCCCTGGCTGTGAAACAGCTGAGGGATTGCTGACACAGGCACCCAGCCTCAAAATTAGCGCTGGGTTAGCCTGCTCCCACCAACCCTGGAGCTGTTCTCAGCATAAAAGCAGCTCCACAATTGGTTGTATTGGTGTTCACTGAACAGGAAGGAAGTCCTTCCTTTTCCTGCTCATGGACGTCCATCGGGAAAGAGATGCGCACCGTGTGATAAGTATATTGTGAGTTTTGGCGCTGTAGCGCCCACCATATGTTTATACTTGTAGCCACCGCTGGATTAAATTGTGATTGTTTCCTCCTTCTTACCTCTCATGCAGCTAAAAAGACCATCTGATTGAATAGGGGTGTTTAAGTGGGCCTGAGCTCTCCCACTTGTTATGCCCATGGCACTGCCTTTGAGTTTAAACTTTGCATGAAAAACACAGCACAGAAGAGTCTGGACAAAGGGGACGCACACCCCCTCGCAGGGCCCCCGAGACAGGTATTGACCGGTTTATGGCGGCGGCCCAAAGGTGATCTCAAGTTCGAATTTTTGCAGGCAGGTTTCCCGCTGGTAACCCTAATTGGTTGGCTGGGGGGGCCGCGGGGCTACCTGGGCGTCTTGCAGTTGCGGCAGGACAGCTTAAAAGGCTGTAGTGCAGCCTGATGAGCACCTTTGCTTCCTGCCTGCCCTTGAGGTTTCCTGGAGCACAATGCCCCACCACGAGGGCGAAGGAGTGCTCGTGGTGGGGAGTGCAGCACCAGAACACTTTGTAGGGTTCAGTGGCAACTGACCAAAAGTCCATTGCTTAGAAACCTGCTTTGAATATGGACCAACGACTCAAGAACAATAGACAGTGGTTCGCCCCCTGAGAGAACACATGCTCTGAATGAAAATACCACTTTTCAATATTTGGACAGTAGCCCCACGCACACAGAGGATATAACATCCGAGCATAAAATGGGCAAAATAATGTGCAAGTAGGTCCGTAACTATAGGTTCTTGACAGAGAATATGGCATGTGCAAGAGGCATATCAATTTAAAATAAAACAAGCATGAGCTGTGCGTCACTGAGAAGGCCCAGAACAGTCACACTCAAATTCAGTGAAACATTTGGACTACACAGCTCCCGTTTTCTTCCTAATAATTTGGTCACCATAGCTCTTCAGCCTCTCCAGACACTCAATGGTGACCCTGGACTGTCAATTTTGGGGCAGCAAATAGTACACCAAGCCCTTAATAGAACTACAGTTTAGGCGCCTTTGACTCCCTGTTCTGCTCCGGAAGTGCTAGGCCTACTCGGATCCTACAAAGCCACACATTGCTTCCCTTCACCAGAGTCCCACAGGCAGCTTTAGCTTCAGCTCTCTGTTTCAACCACCCACTGTCTCCAAAATACACACAGCCTCGTTTTCGGTATGTGTATGCGTGACATTTGCATTTATCAAGTGTACCAGTGTGTGGCATTTTGGTACCTCATTTGTGACACTTTCAGTGACAGTGGGTGCAGTTGTGATCATGTCATCGGGCAGAGTTCACATAATACCCACTTTTGTGTAATGCAATATCTTCAAAGTGTCTTAAACCTGCTGCAAAGTCCATAATTGAAGTGATCCCTAAATTATTTTAGACCTTTGAGTGTGTCATCCTAGAATCATTTGTGTTGGTAATAAACAAATGTAACCCCAATACTAGCTTTGTGCAAGGCAAAGTCAGGAGTATGTGGCAGTGTAGACATTTCTTAAGTGGGCTTCATTTATTTGGGGTATATGTCCCTCAACAACATAACATATGGAAAGTCTGCATGTTTTCACATGGCCTTCATGTTATGATTACCTTAACCTTCAAGGAATGGGTTCTTATCTTTCCTACAGAAGAGTAGCAAAGGTCCCATAGGTCCTAATACAAGCAAGGTGAATGCAGCACCTATCTCTCTTGCTGGATAGTAAAAAAATTTATATTTAGGATACAGGAAGCCTCTCCCAATCCTGAAACCAGGTGAAACTGAACCTGCTGTACCCACTGCACTTGATGTACCCACGGCTAGGCTATCAGTTATCTGAATTAGTGAATCAATTGCAGCTCACCAGCACAGTGGCGCTGAGCACTGGATGTCTCTACAGTAGGAGGCTTCATAGAAGCAAATCAGCAGGCTCTTTAGGTCCTGGTGCAGTCACTCAGAGACCCTGATTAGACAGAAGTCTTAACACAGCATCTCTGCTGAGGCGGAAGCAGCAAGACTGGCTGTCCCTCTGACCAGGATGACCACTTGTCGGAAGACTTATGGAAAAGCTACCCGTGCGAATGCACAATGTGCACATATGCAGTACGTGACTGACAGCTCAGATAGAAGGGTCAGGGAAGTTTATCCCAAATGAAAGGCAGGCATTCACAGGTGGACTGAAGATATGCCTCCTTCATCCAGGTTGTGGTCATAGGGGTTGGCTGCTTGCAGCTAAGGGGTAGCATAATTTTAATTTGAATGACAAAGAATGTAAAATTATTAAATAGCAGGTGATAGCTGAACTTATCTGATTAGCATGATTGACCTTCACCATTGCTGGAATATGAGAACTTCTTGGAATATGCGTTACTGTAACCCCAGATCCTTGGCACTTGGTAGAGCTGAATCAAAAATTCGCGAGGGCCTGTCTCCACCCCTGCTTTATGATTCAATACCTTTTCTATCTATCTCAGTTCCCTGCCCTTACTCATACTATCCTCATGATTCGTGTGTTTATTCCACACAATGTTTTTTTTTCTTTTTCACAGTATTTCGACTGGATAAATTGTAACCTTTCAATGATTAAGCCGCTATTTCATTGCAGAAGTCAGACCTTGAATTGCAAATCACTATTTCCCTCTTTCTCTCTCTGTCTCTCGCTTTTCCCGCTACCCCCTCCTTTTTGCTCCCTGTTTTCTTTACCAAAAATAAAAATATGCCCCCCCACCTCCTGCTTTTTGCTTCCTAGCATCTTTGATCTGCTGCTGTGTCAACAGGCAGTCATCCTTAAATGTTTTCAACATGTCTGTCCCTGTGTGACTACGTGTGCACATGTTGGAGGGCCAGTTTGGAGTGTTTTTCTTATGCTTTGACAAAACTGATTCCAAAATGGCCACAGTGCAGATACATATGCATTCATGGTAGTCAGTATGGAATCATTTTTGTAAAGAAGAACAACCATGCCAAAACAGCAATTGTGAGTGCAACTGCATGCACAGCAACCATTTTGCAGTTATTTTTCTTATGCTTTAAGAAAAATTATCACAGAACAGCGACTGCACATACGTGTTCATGCATGGTGGCTATCTGGGGGGGGGGGGACAAGCAGTGGCAAAGCCAATCGGGTTGCACCCCTGTGTAGTAAGCGAGACCTGTTACATAGCCAAAGCTTGTTTTATTTTACCATGTCATTAGTATATTGAAGTGGGTGGAATGTAGTGGTTAAGCTCTGGACACAAAACGATAAAAACATATATTTTGATGCATGTAATTCATAATAAGTTCTGCCTACTAATGTAAATCATATAAAATCAGGTTTGTGCTTCATGGTCCCACCATGCCCCATGGTTCAGAGTATTGGATTCTATTCCCAACTACTTCGTTTTCCTTATAACAAACTCAAAATCCAGTTAACAATCAGGTATTATCAGTAAGATTCTGTAAAAGATTTAAGTTGTTTTAGCAGGAACCCTTGCACTGTCATTACATATTCTGTGAAGTGTGATGATCTTAGGTCATTGCTCACTTAGAGTATACATTAGTGCTTCTGTGCTTTACTTACTGGTTTTTGGACAGACATCAGTCTCAACCAGTGTTTCCTCACTGGCATCAATTCTGGCATGAGAGTGCTATTTGAGACAAATGTCCCTCTGAAAAAGAATATAATCAGCCTTTCCCAATTCATGCTGCCTCTGAAGCCCATGATGTTTGAAACTCACGTTTGAATTAATAGAAATTAAGACCTGAAATAAATCTACAGAAATCTATTTTCAATCAATCAAATAATCTTTATTCGGTTTCATGTAATAAAACCATAAAAGCACACATTGAGATTAAATAAGGCATTCCACAGTGGACCATGGCCAAAATCTATTTAAGTGTAAAGGAAGTAGTACTACAGAAATACTCTTTTACGTACTATATAGCTTTGTGAAGGAGCATGCAATTTCCAAATGCCTAGTATTAAAAGTCAAATAAGGCACAGTCCTTTTTATTTGTACTAATTGTACATGAATATTTCCTCAACATTCCCATTGTATTCCACCTTTGCGTGTTTTAGGATCAATTCACAAAGGCATGTTAAGGTACATAATGGAGTATTACAGGAGTACTACTTTTCACACTCCAAAATGCCTTTGTGAATTGGCCCTCTAATGTACTGTGACTTTCTGACTCACCTCTAGCAATGTGAGTCTCAGTAGCATAGCAAGGATGCCCTGTGCCCTGGAGAGAGCAAGCAAGGAAAATGTTCCCTTTGACTGTCGCTGGGAGTAGCAAAATACAACATTGTCAGGGTTCAATGGACCCCTCAAGGTTCTGGAACCCGGTGCCTCTGCTCCTGCTGCATCAATGAAAAGTACGCCCCATAGAGGCACCAGGCTAGCATGGCTACATTTCACTATCTATGCCTTAACATTGGAGCATAAACATCAATATAAAATTAGAGCTAGGTTTGAAAAAAATGTAGCTGGTTATTAAAATATTTTAGGTTTAAAAATGTCAAAATGAATTATTTCATTTTGACATTATTTCCTAAGGGGTTCTATTTTAAGCCTGCGCCCAGCCACGGCCTGTGTAGGGCGTGCAGCCGGGGCGGTGACGTGGGGCGGGGGAGGGGCAGGGTGGGGGGTTGTAAAATGCGGCATAGGGCCGAGTACAGGCAAGTAACGAAAAAAATAACTAAAAAAATTTTGTTGCGCTCGCTGCATCGTATTTGGCGATGCAGCGCGCGCGACGAAATTCGTTTTATTTATTTTTTCGTTACTTGCCTGTACTCGGCCCTATGCCGCATTTTACTACCCCCCACCCTGCCCATCCCCCACCCCACGTCACCGCCCCGGCTGCACGCCCTACACGGGCCGTGGCTGCCTGCGCCTCCATTATTTTCGATCAGAGAGTGTTGCAGTAGCCATGCATGGTGCTGGACTCACCCCAGGTCTGGATTACAGTTACTACTGTTTTGGGTCCACTTTGGCTGTTGTAGCTTTAGAAGTGCAATTTATAAATAGCCATGGGCTTACTCTTTTGTGTGTGGGTGTCTGTTTCTCCCTAAACCCCTCTCCCTTCATCCTCCCTAAACTCCTTCTGTTTCGCACTATGCATGCCCCATTTTACTGCCATTCTCTGTCCCTTCCACATTTACTACTAAGCAGTAAACTTAAAAGCATGACGATCTTCCCATAGAAAAGAAAGGACAAGTGGAGGTGAAGTTGCCCTCGTAGTTTTGTGAAATGCATTTTGTAGTGAGTAAGCAGAACTAATGTTGTACAACAAAATGCAGTTTGTGAGTCAGGCCCTTGAGTGTTCACCTTAAAAACACCTTTCCTCTGTTTCTTGGTGAGGGTCACTTGGCTTTGTTTCTAAGTTCACCATTCTTCCACGCTCTTAGTAATTTGTACTGTTTGTTTCTAACTTTGTTCAGAGCTTCAGTGAAGGTGCTCTGAATATGCAATACAATTAAGCGATTAGGCAAAAACTGCGGCAAAGTGTGACAAGTGTTACTCGGAAAATGCCTTTGCCCCCGATCATACTTCTGTGAAGTCTTCCCATTGTACAAAATCTGTATGTAAAGTTTTAAGAAAAGTACTTATTTGTCACAAATATGTTTTTTCTTTTTTCTTCTCATGGAGTCATCAAGGGATTGTCATGGTGGAGGTGGATGGGGCTCTTTGTAGGGCCGTTCACACCATCAGCAACATATCTCTATAGAATTGTATTGAAAGCAAGCCTGCCGTCTCCATTAATAATGAGGCACCTCGTGGACTACAATACTAAATGGAAGCAAGCATCACAGTTTCTCTTCCCCAGCAGTGCATTTCTCAATACTATCGATCCTGCCCACATTTTTCAAGGGTCCGCATTAAAGTTTTGTGCCCAGGCCTCACATTAACTGATGACGAGCCTGTATATGGAACATGTTTTATCTTAGAATCCACTTACTTCACCTGCAAACCGCGAATTCTAGGACTGGCAAACCCAGTAGGTTCCGCCTATGAGTCGTATTGGCTGAAACAATGTTTTTAGCTATGCTGTACAGCATGGTTAAAAAAAAAAGAAAAAGGGGCTTGATTTTCCTTCATTTTATAGGCGAGTGCATGCGTTCAACGTGGTGGGGTAAAACGCAACATGACGGGCAGGTGAAGAAGCATTGTGATGAAGAGACCATGGGGGCAAAGAGAGAAACACACAGGTGAAAGAACAACGCGGAGCACGACTTTGAGGAGAAGCACACTGGCCAGACAGAGCAACAGGAGAGTGGGCGGAGGCTTGATCACCCTTCATTTAGTAGGTATGTGCATGCGTTCAACAGGGCGGGGTGAGAAGAAACATGAGGCTAGGTGGAGAAGCGATGGAGACAACATGGAGGCAAAGAAAGAAACACACAAGCGAAAGAGCAATGTGTAGCAAGCCTTGGGTGGAGAAGCACACAGGCAAGCGAGAGCAACAGAAGAGTAGGTAGGGGAGAAGCGCATGTGTTAGAGAGAGCAACAAGGAGGGAGGGGAGAAAAGTACGAGAGAGACAGCTGGAAAACACATGCACTGTCATGAAGTGCTTTAAAAAAATGAACAAATAAGTTCCCTAAAAGCAGGCAAAGGAAGCCGGCAGGTCGAAAAAATAATAGAGAGGCCATGTTCAATGGCAGGGACAAATACAAGATGGACAGGCGGAAACAAGGAAAGCCATCGAATAGAAAGCAAACTAGTAAGCGTGACAGTTAAGACAACCATTGGTAAGCAAAGGCTGCGCTCAGTCCTTAATTTGAGCCGATAGTGACCACTGGTACTCATATGTGGGGACAGGCACTCATTTTTCCTGATAAGGCATTTCCTGAGCGCAAGAGAGAGAAAAACTCACAAAGGGGAAAGTATGAGAAAGAGAAAGACGGAAAAACCATCACAAAGGCTGAAAGGAGGAACCTGCAAAAGTGAGATAAGGGGGAAGGGAATGTCTGGTAGGGGATTTTAAGAAACCTGAGGAGGATTGAAGATTACATATCCTTGGTATGAGGTACACTAACATTTAATAGTGCCGGCAGCAGGTTTCTGATTATAGTGTTGGACAACAAAACTCATGTTTTTGCAAACTAAGCACTGGGTGCGCTGTAAGCCCCTGTATGTTCTTGTAAGCCCACAATATGTCCATTGCAACCAGACATCTTGCGCTGTCTGGTCGGCACGACCTACAAATCAGGACATTTCTGAGTACTTCCAAACACTTTTTTCTCCACTTTAGTGTGGCCATTTTATTGTAAATTTAGAAGGTTGGACAAGTGTGACATCAATTTACAAGTCTGTGAATGCCTGTAAATTCACAACTTTGCTGGTGTTCACTTTATTTATATTATATTTCTCTGATCATACACCGACCTTACTATAGTAATGTCTTTTAGATGTCACGTCTGCTGGAATATATATGCACTCTTGACAAGTCCACAATCCCGTCTTTCTAAATCCGAATACTATTTTGCGTGCAGGTTCTGAAACATTTTTTGTGCATTTAAGAAAAAATCTGTGCATGATTCAAGCATGAACTATAGATAATGCTTTAAAAAATAGAGGTCTGACCATATTGAAATGCAACATGATATATTGAAAACTAATTTAAAGGAAAACAATAGAAGTAAGCCAGTTAATCTCCACGTTGGTCGGGTTCTTGGCGATTGAGCTACAAACCCTTATTCTGTCGAACATTGTGCCTTAAGTATATGGGAGCTTCGGTCCTTACCTAATGAGGCAAAAGGGCTGAAAAACAAAGATGGCAAAAGCTTCTGTATTTTTTTGCTGTTAAATTACGCTTTGCAACCATATCATGCCTTTCTCAGCGCTCGCCTTCTTACGGGTGCTTGTTTTCTGTTAATTAAGATATTATCATTGAGGCATTAAACAAAGCAAAAGTAATTTGAGTGGATCTGTTAGAGTGGCATGCCATTTATATTTTCAAGAAGCTCTCACTGCAGCTCAGCTTACACCTATGTACATTTTCTATAAAGCCTGTCACTTCAGCCACCTTGTTAAAATATCAAACAGTTTGCATTGACTAAAATCAGGAGTTCTTCACATTGTAACCAGATCAGCTGTGATCTGTCTTCGGAAAACCAACCCAGAAAAGAATTGGGCAGTACGGCTTATCAAACTGGTAGTATTAAGTTGAGCAATATAGTTCAGGAAGTGTCGGGAAGTGGAAGATTATGTGGGATAGATGGGTAACCTTACCATATAACAGTATCCCAATACCCCAAAGATGGTCCTTGGAATCACACTAACAAATCCTCAGCTCTGTACTGGTAAGACTAGTAAAGAGCAGTCAGTCTTTACTAGAGGAACATGTGTTAAGCATTTCAGAGTGCCAACATTGACAATAAGTAATTTACATGACTCAAGAAAGATTCAATACCAATTTATAAAAACAGAGTGTATTTTTTATCTGTATTTAGACACCAAAATGAACTGAATAGCATACATATAACCGGAGTTATAGACTTTTGAAGCAATATTAAATTAGTGAAGTAAAATACATAGACAAAAAAACATTGCGTTCAGTGGCGAAATCCAGCAGGGACAATCAGTCCCCTTATAGGGCTAAGGTCGTGCGGGCCCCAGGCCCAGCAGTCAGATCAATTCTAACCAGCCCGTGGAGTTCGGGTGCAGAATTGTTCTGGCAATCCTTGGTGCTGAGCGGGAGCCGCATGTGGTGCTGTTTTGACTGCTTACACGGTGCTGCAAGAAACAAAATTGAGAAACACAACAGGTACACAGCTGCTGATGTCAGATGATGGTTGCACAGTGTTCTCTGTAGATGCAGCGTCGAGTGTGAGGGCTGGTTATTGGATTGGGGACCAACAAGCCTCGGCAGCGGTAAGCACAATGAAAAGCTTTGGAAACTTAGTTGGGTCTGGGGGAGTAACGAATTGGCCTGAAACTTCAGGGCAGGTGGGACTACAACTCCCACAATGCACAGGACCACCTGGATTAGGGTGATCCCTCGGAGGGCTTGATGGCCAGCTATACCTTGGATCCCCTGAGTGTTTTTACCAGCAGTCACTAGCCGAGGGGAGACTGAGAGTGCTTCTGGCTTCCATAAGAGTCCCTCTCTTCGGGAGTGTCAAGTTTTGGCCAAGGAAGAGGGTTGTTCACTCATTTCTAAGTCTGTTGCCTCAGGGACAAAACATCCCTCTTCTACTTTGTGCTAGTGGACAAAGTCCAGTTGTCGGCGACATGGGTCGCCTCTTGGTTCTTCTTTAAAGTAGGTTGTTCAGATCAGAGGGACAGCTAGTCCCTGCAGCTAGTCTGCCCCTGAGGTGACCACATCTGGTGGTAGAGGTCACCTATTGAACAGCTGAGCTGAAAATGCCCAATGCCTGTAGACTAAGGATTCACAAGGGTGGGGTTGTTCTTCACTGGTTTGCTAAGAGAGGCAATGTTTTTTGTTTTTTTATTGCTGTTGTATTCTTTTTTGTATTTTATTGGTTTATTACATAGTTGTAGTTTTACAATGAGTGTCTTTATCATTAACCATAATGTTATTAGAGCTGGGCTGAGTGATTTTGTTAAGTCTGAAGCAAGCAGAGCAGATTCCAGGGCAAACTTGCTTTTTAGATGGATAGCATGTAAACAGCAGATGGCATCCTGCAGTGGTGTATGGGCAGAGGCCACTATACTGGTCCGCACGTAAATGACTGGCAGTCGGTGCTACAGCGATGGCCATTGGAATTACTGAAACCATGTAAGAGCTGGTGGGGTGCTGTCGATTCTTACATTTCTCTTATCTGATAACGGAGGAGCAGGGAGTGAGGGTCTTTGGGAGTCCTTGCTCAAGGAAGTGGGAAGTGGTGGGCCCAAATTTATGTTTAAGTTCAGACACCAGAAATACTTTAAAAAAATTACATTAAAGATGTTTCAGGTAGCAGTGCAATTGTGGAAACAGATTCAACATACAACAAACGTACCATATTATAGTAAGTATGCCCCACTGTATTGTCCAGGTCTGCCTACTGACAGTTGGCAGTTGGTCGTTATTATTTTTGGGGCTATTTTTTCTTTGTTATAACACCACACCACTGGTAAGATTCCACTGCTTTATTTATTTTATTTAGCTAGGTCTCTGACCTTGAGTAATTTCCCTTTTGCTCTGTCCAGGTGGCACCGCTTATGTATCCAGTATTTATGCACATAGTGGACATCAGCGGAAGAGGGGAAATCAACAGGTATTAGCCATGGTTGTCGTTGTCCTGTGTTTTTGCATGATGTTGATGTTAGTTTAGACATGTTCCAGCCGGTCACTGATACTATTTCTGTTCACAGGATTTCAACGTCTTCAGTGATGAGTTCTTGCTGCCCCAGACGTGCCAAGGGTTCCTTTTCCGGTGAGGTTGCAGCCAAGGTCAAGACGAGGGTCCTACTGCAGTTGTCTTCTCCCCTTGTTTCCCCTCTTCCCCCTGCTCACTGGCCCGTTGCTTTGACACTGTTGGGCAGACCAGTGGTAGCGAGAAGTTGGGACCTGTGCATTGGCTTCCTGCCTCTCGTTCCCGTGGAAATATCAGGTGAGCCTTGACACCTACTGCTGTACCGGAAGTGTCTGCTTCAACAACATAGAGGATGTTGTTGTCTGGATGTGCCAAGACCGGTGGCGACGTGAAGGCTTGTTTCAGTACCAAGAAGGCATGTTGAGCCTCCTCTGTCCATTGGAATGACACATTTTTCCTCAAAAGCTTTGTGATAGGCGTCACCACACGTGAGAACTGGTTGACGAACAACTATAAAAGTTCGCAAAGCCCAGGAACCTTTGCACATCATTCACTGTTTTGGGCTGGGGCCAATCCATAACGGCCTGTATCTTGCGACAAGCCATTTCCTGTCCTTCTGCTGATAATATGACTCCCAAGAATTCCACCTTCCGCACATGGAACTTACACTTACTGAGCTTACAGAATAGATGGTTTTGGCGCAGCGTTTGCAACACCGCTCTTACATGCGAGGTGTGTTCTTCTTCTCTGTTGGAGTATATCAAGATGTCGTCGATGTATACAATGGTCGTTATGTCCAGGTATTCTCGGAGCGTATCGTTTAAAAAGAATTGGAACGGCACGACTCTATACTCAAATAGCCCATAGCGTGTCCGGAAAGCCTTCTTCCACTCGTCCCCTTTACGCATTCTTACCAAATGATAGGCACCCTTCAAATCCAGTCTCGTAAATATCACACTTGCCGAATCTGGTCCAATAGAACCGGTATCAACGGCAAAGGATACCTTTTCTTTACCGTGACGTTATTCAGCGCTCTAAAGTCCACACAAGCCCTTAAGTCACTGTTAGCCTTTCGAATAAAAAAAAATAGGCGAAGCAGCCCGTAACTTGGAGGGTCGTATGAACCCATTCTTCTGATAGGTATCGAGGTACTCCTTAAAATGTTCATATTCTGGCTCTGTGAGTGCATATATTCTGCCACAGGGGATCACTGCTACGGGAATTAGGTTGATTTGGCAGTCGTACGTACGATGCGGGGGTAAGACGTTCGCTTGTTCTTCGTTGAACACATCTTCCAGATCGGCCTACGGTAAGGGCAAGTCGATGTCTTGCTCTTCAGCGGTGGCAACCATATGTATTTTGGATAGTGCTGCCGCTGGACTGTCCTGTGGCATTTGACAGTGCTCCAAGCAATAAGGGGACACAAACTCCAAAGAATCATTGTTCCAGTTGATGGTGGGGTTATGTTTCCGCAACCAAGGAAGTCCCAAGATTATGTCATATCGAGGGGCTTGAATAATGTTAAAGCTTAACAGCTCCCTATGGTTGTTTCCAGATGTGGCTTCCAATTCCTGCGTATTGTAATATATGGGCCCCAAAGCCAAATGCCCCCATCAATGGCCACCACAGTCTCGGGTTCTGGTTTCTTCACAAGTACCAGCTGTAAGGTTCTGGCTAATTCAGCATCCATAAACAGACCAGTTGCTCCGGAATCGATCATGGCCTTAAGAGAGTGCCACCGGTTAATGAAATATACCTTCAAGGTGACATAAAAATTAACAGAAAGGTCTCCTGGCCCTTGATTGATGGAAGGGATAGTAATTACTTCCAAGAACTTCCCTTCCGGTCTTCTTGAGCTCTGGAGTTTTCCGGTTTCCATAATTCCATGGCAGCTGTGGTTTGTCCTTCCCAAGCTCGACCCTTAGGCTTAAGTAAGCAGTCCTTCACGTAGTGGCCTTTCTTACCACAATACAAGCAGAGCCCATTCTTCCTGCCTTGTTCTCTGTCTTCAGTGGTAAGTGAGGCTCTCACGGAGCCTATCTCCAGTGGTTCTGAGACGTTACCGCCGCTTCCCTAGGTGCTTCTGTTTCTCACGAACCTAGGAGCTGGTCGGTCAACTCGTCTTCGGTCGTTTTTGCGTTCATCAAGTCTATGATCCAGATGCAAGGTTAAGCTGAAGAGTTCCAAACATGTGGTGGGTTGGGGATCAATGGGTGCCAATACGTCTTTTAAGTCGTCCTTGAGACCCTGGTAGAACAAGGCGGCTTGTTTTGCTTCGGGCCAGTCAGTCTCAGCTATCAACCTTTGAAAGGTGTTGATGTATACCAATAGATCCTTGTTCCCTTGTTTCAGTTCCAGTAACTCACCGTCCGCTGTAAAGGCAGCAGCTCTACGGTCAAACAACCTTTCGAATTCATCACGGAAGGCTGCCCAATCGTACAGTAAAGGGTCGTCTCGACGTACCAATGGAACAGTTCATTGCGCTGCATCTCCGGTCAAATAGGAAATGGCAAAGGCTACTCGGGCCTGGTTAGCAGTAAAAGACTTGGGCTTACAATTGAAATGTAGCAGAACCTGTGTGAGGAACACCTGAACCTTACCCAGATCCCCAGAGAATCTTTCTGGCGCTGCAAGCGGGATAGGCATGGGCATCTCTACGCAAAAGGGGGCTGAAGGAGTGGTAAACCCTCCCCCAGTATATCTCCCTACGCGTACATCAAACAGGTTTCGCTGCATCTGGTCTATCTTCTGTTCAAGGTTCTCAGTTTCTGCTCGAGAGGCGGCTAGCTCAGTCTGTAGCCCTGCCAGGACTCCTATGGCGTCCTCTAATGAGGCCATTTTTGTGTGGATCCACCCAGGAGGAATTAATATACGTGGGCTGATTATTCTGTCAGCTCGATGATTCCTCAGCAAAGGTTTGATGCCAAAAAGGGGTCCACCTCTCGACAGTCCCAACCCTGAATGCTATAACAGCACAGGCGAGTGGGATGATCAAGTGGGGGAAGGAAAGGTAGGGGACTGCAGGGAGGGAGATTTGTAAGGCAAAACAATATAGGTAAGTACAGATTTATACCAGGTATCTCTTATGCTACCTACTGAATCCTGCATACTTGTAAAGTCAATAACTTCCTCGTTTCTAGGTGAGGATTGTATAAAAAGCCTTGTCTTATTTTGCAAGGAAGGGAGTTGTGCTGGGAAAGAGGTAAAAACAGAAGGAGCGTTAACAACTAGATTTCATAAGGAGCGTAGGTATCCCTTACATTTGCATTACATGTGGCATAACATTCATTTTTGTTCTGTACACACCATCCAGCCGAGCAGCACCCGTTTCACAGGGGGCGAGCAGTAGGCCGCCTCTTGAACCCCCTGTTAGGGAATACATAAACAACAATCACCAAAATAATCCTTTTGGTATACTGCCCCAAGTAATAGCATGTCCAGCCAAAAGAGCCATGCACATTTATCCGTTCTTCACTGTAATTTCCTAATAGGTTTGTAGGTCAGCGTGAATCAAGTGGCTGAGATACGGGCCGTATGGGGGAAGTTTGACAGCACTCCAACCATACAGCCGGCAATCAGGTTACAAAAATGTCTCAAGCACAAATTTCAAATAATGCCTGAACCGGAATTTCACTTCCTTAACAAGAGCCTTGAGTTGAGTGGTGCAAGTGCACCCTTACCAGTACCAGAGCAGAAACAGAGACAGGAGCGTAACGCGCTGCATCCACGAAGAATAATCAGCTCCGAACCGGGCACCGGAGGCTTCTTTAAGATCCCCCACTTCCGGGTCACGTGGCTCCTTCCCGTGAGGCAATCGTGGAACTTCCGCTTTGCCTCATGGGAACTGTAGTCTTTAGGTTCTTTCCGACCTTGCGCTCCTCGCGCTGAACGTCGGAACACTCCCCAGTCTCACTCTGGCTGTTCCACCATCCCTCCACCCACGACCACGCTTTGTGAAGCGCCCCCGGAAGGGCTGTGATGGCGGGAGACTGGAGGACCCACCGTACAGCGGCAGGTGGGTTGAGCAGGTGTGTGACAAATAGGAAGGCATGGAAAGGGTCCATGGTGTCAGGACGTCGTTTCACGAGTTCATGCGGCTGGCTTTATCTTATGACTCTGAGGTATTGTTAGGGGGCTGTCATGGTTCCCTTTTTCTCAGGGGCCTGATTGTTTCTGGTGCCGGTTTCCCTTGCGGAGGCTCTGACGGTACCTAGGTTTTTGGGGGGTAGAAAAAAGGGGAAGTTCCCCATCCCTCTTTTTCTGGGTGGCGGTTGGCAGTCAAGTTGGCATGTTTTAGCCAAGTTTATTCGTTATTGACAGAGGCAATCCAGGCTGAAAGGTAAAGGTTAAGGTTGAAAGGTCAAAGGTGAAAGGGTAAAGTTCAAAGGTTAAAAGGTCACAGTAGGGGTGAAAGGGTAAAGTTCAAAGGTCAAAATTCAAAGGTCAAAAGTTAAAAGATCACAGTAGGGGGTACTGAATTGCAGGTTTTAAATGTTGTGTGGGGGAACCTTACGAGCGGGGGTAGTGTAACATAGGTAACAGTTTGTATAGTGAGGTTGTAGTTTTGTAAGGCATCAGGCCAAGGGCCTTTTAATTGTAATGTGCATCTGTTTCAATAAAAGCTGCCTTTTTCACACTATTTCGGTGTCAGTGGTCTGTGCTGCTACCCATATTCCCCAAGGGGGTCTTGGGGGGCAGCCGAGCGTAGGGAGGTCTGGCCCCCGGGATGTTTGGGGAATGGGAGCGGCTCAGGCATCTGCTCCACCCCCTTTGGGCTTATTGGGCTGGTTGGGCTATTTAATAGCCCAAGGGATATTTATGTCGCCATTTTGGTATAACCAGCCACCATTTTGTGGTATTCATGGTGGCTGGTCGTAGGCAGAACAACGTTTTTTCCCCGCCCACCCCCACCTTTTTCAGTTTGTTTTTGGGGGAAATTAATTTTCCTGGCTAGCAATCTGGGTTTTTGGGTTGTCTTTGCATTGGAACAGGTGTACAGGGTATCTATGTGTTTGTTTTGGGGTTGTCGCTTTGAAGCAGGTGCAGGGGTGGTTGGCAGTCAAGTTGGCATGTTTTAGCCAAGTTTATTCGTTATTGACAGAGGCAATCCAGGCTGAAAGGGAATGGGTAGACAAGTTCACGAGGTAGGATCTTTAAGGTGCATTAGGAAGTTAGGTTAGTTACAGGTTAATAGTCGTAAAGGTTAAGGTTGAAAGGTCAAAGGTGAAAGGGTAAAGTTCAAAGGTTAAAAGGTCACAGTAGGGGTGAAAGGGTAAAGTTCTAAGGTCAAAGTTCAAAGGTGAAAAGTTAAAAGGTCACAGTAGAGGATACTGAATTGCAGGTTTTAAATGTTGTGTGGGGAACCTTAGGGGTGGGGGTAGTGTAACATAGGTAACAGTTTGTATAGTGAGGTTGTAGTTTTGTAAGGCATCAGGCCAAGGGCCCTTTAATTGTTATGTGCACCTGTTTCAATAAAAGCGCCCTTTTTCACACTATTTCGGTGTCAGTGGTCTGTGCTGCTTCCCATATTCCCCAATGTCAAGGAATCCGGGACGTGACCGCTGAACTATCCACAGACGGAGAGAACAAGGACACCAAAGCTGCGCCGGAGAGGATGCCGCCACCAGAAACATGAAGCTGTACTGGGGAGGCGCCGCGGCCATGAACACAAAACTGCCCTGGGGAGGACGACGCTACAGGAAACATGAAAACTGTGTCAAGGAAACAGGTGCGTAACCCACAAGTGGAGCAGGAAATACAGAAACGTGTGAGGGCATGGGTTATTTATACTCGCCTGCTGTGGCTTGTAGTGAGCCACGGCAGGCCTGATAGGTAGTGTGTATAGTAAGCGGATGAGTCTCAGAAATCTGTCTCCAAAACCATAGTGGGGCATCACTTTTAATAGAAAGGCCATTCTAAAGAATCAAAGGCCCTTTCCATATCAAGGAACAAACAACCTGCACGAAGCCATTTGATAGAGGCATGTTCCATAATACGGAAAAAACACCCCAGATTAAGTGAGGTTGTGCGGGCTGGAATTAACACGTTCTGATCTGTGTCAACTAACTTCAGAATCAATTGTGCCAATTGGTCTGCCAGAATTTTCACCAGAATCATGTAGTCTTTGTTCAGCAGTGCTAGCGGCCTGTACGAACCTCAGGATCTTTGCCTGGCTTAGGCAGAGAAATGAGGAGTGCCTCCCAGAGAGAGGCTGAGAGGCAGAAGGTTTACAATTCTTCCGCTTACAGCGACTGTAGATAGGGAATCAACAGTGAAGTGTTGTCCTTATAGAATTCCACTGGCAAGCCGTCAGGACCAGGGGTCCTGCCAGTCGCCAATGCCTGTATTACCTTCCGTATTTCAAATGGCATGATGGGATCATCCAATTTTGCCCTCTGGTCTGGTGTAATGCTGGGTAGGGGCACAGCAGTCAGGAAAGAGGTAATATCCTCTGGAGTAGCCGTAGTGACTGATTGATAAAGGGAGGTATAACAACGCACTAACTCACCATGGATTCTTCACTGGGTAGAGAGCATCTGGCCAACAGCAGAGCGCAGCACCACCATACGGCCGCTAGGCCGATCCTGATGTATTAGCCATGTTAGGAGTGATCCAGCCCTGTCTGCCGTAGCATGGGACTTATCTGAATGGATGGCGTATTTGTGACACCGCAAACGTTCTAAGAGAGCCACGCGATCACGTTGTGCTTCCGCCAGTCTACTGCAGGTAGCCGAGTCTGCCAGAGTTGTGCCCTCAAGGCGTAGGAGGTGGCGCTCTTTACACAGTATGCCAGTGTCTATTTGCCGGCAAATGTTCCAACGCAATCCAATACAATGTCCCCGCAACGTCACCTTAAAGGCACCCCTCTAAGTGAATCTTGCAGAAGTAGAGTCTGCATTGAGATCAAAATAGCCTTCAATGGCCGTAGCGACAGAGTAGCAAAAAGGCGGGTCTTACAGCGTCACTGGCTGTAGGCACCATGTGGGGATTGGAAGGGCACCAGTATCTCACTCAAACTGTAAATATTGAGGGTTGTAATCGGAGTGGGTGCGGCCCAGCTAGTCGATGCAGGTGACCCAAGGGGCGAGTTTCAGTGTACCAACTAGCCTGTCAATCCTCATGTGTAAAAAGTGAGGTGCAGAGTAAAAGTAGTAGACTCTGGCAGCCTCATTGTGACTGTTCTAGAGGTCGGCTAGGCCCCAGTTCTGTAACAAGCTCTTAAGCACCTGGTCATTTGAGGAGACAGCCATGCAAGGCAGTGGAGGAAATAAACGATCTAGAATGATGTCCAGCACACTACAAAATCACATCTGAGCAGCCACGGGACTCCACTCCAGTGTGACAGAACCCCAGAGAGGGAGTGCAAGAACGTTGCCTGGTCGGTGTTGGGGGCATATATGCTGCCCAGCAAGAAGTGGCGGCCATACAGTCTACCCTTCACAAGGACATATCTGCCCACTGGATCTGTGACTACCTCGTCTGACCTGAACAGTGTTCCTGGCCACACCCAGATCAATGTTCCATGGGGATAGGAGGAGAAATCAGTGGCAAATATTTGCCCACCCCAGTGCCGCTGCAGTTTAATCACTTCAGGGTTCATTAAATGGGACTACTGCAACAGAGTAACATGAACAGAGTGGCGTCTGATGTAAGAGTAGATGGCATATCTGCGTGCAGGGGAAATGATGCCGCGGACATTCCAGGTTAACACTTTAACGGATGTCATATTTGCTAGTGTAAGTGAGGGAGAGACAAGTCACAAGTTGTGGGGTTAAACTGGCATGCTTGGGCGATGATGATGTCTTGCTGATGACAGGGGTGAGAGAAGGTAGGCTATGTAGCGTATGTAAACAGAAATGAGAGAGTATAATGATGAAAATAGGAACAAGAAATACCATACGAGTAGTGCACCAAATGAGCGCCCACCCAAACTAATTTGTAACTTACATTTAGGAGATAATCAAAATCTCTGTGTGGGGGGCAGCATAGACATTAGTGGGGGATAAGCCCCATATTGCAAGCAATAGTAAATGCTGGTGCAGAAAAGTAAGCAAACATAATGAAAAATCCATCAGAGCCGACTTCCCCTGTGGGTCAAAAGCATCAATACATGTCATTGAGATAAGGGACACAGCGGTCCCGTTCATAGGTCCCCTGCAGGGTACAAGAAATCGAGGTTAAACATGCATTAGTCATACATTGCATTGTAATCAATAGTGAGAGAATGAGCAGGATGGATAGCAGGTCAAATATTATCAACGGTCTTTTGCAGAGTCACATCTGGAGGGGTCCTGAGTCCACTCAGGAGGGCCAGGTTGCGAGGGAGCTCTCGTCACTGGAGGATCGGAGCAAGTCTTTCTCAGGGCTTGAGTGTTGTGTTTCATCTGTAAGGGAAGCAGCATGTTTCAGCACATGGCACCGCTCCTGATGATTTGCTCCAAGTCAGTGGCAGACTTGGCAGCCAGGGGACTGACATAGTCCAGGGTGGTGACTGCAATTGGCACCGGTCTGCGCCTGACCCACCAAAGCACTGGGCCGCAGCACGCTAGTAGCATGGGGTCCATAGATTTACAGCCAGCTGCAAGCATCGTCTGATAAGCCAAAGAAGTGCGTGGTTACATTTGCAACCACACAGAGGTGCACCGGAAAATGCAGCGAGTACTTCAGGTCCAATTCACAGAGGTGCCGCTTCACCACCAGGAAGGTGCTTTATTGCCTCTGGACCCCAACCGTATAATCTGGAAAGAACATGACGTGAGCTTTGTTCACTTTGATTTCAGTAAGTATTCTGGCTTTACGTAGGATAGAGTCACAGCAGTGGAAAGGCACCAATCATAACACCAACGGGCAAGGGCTGGATCGGGGTGGGGGTTTTCTTGCAGGGACACAATGCACCCATTCGATAGAGAAGTATTGCAAGAAAGTATGTGAGGGAAGTAATTCTCTCAGCCACTGTTCCAGATAGTGTACAGTGTCACAACACTCCTCTTCCTCCGTGAGACCCACGATACAAATGTTGTTTCTCTACGATCTTCCTTCCGGATCTTCGGCTCTCCGTTGCAGTATACCGACATGCTCCAGTAGTGTCTGCACAGATGAGTGCATGCGTTGACCTTTCAGCTGTAGGCCTGCGAGGGTGTGCTGCACAGACTTTACCCTGTAAACTAGCTTGCGATGGTCTGCATGTAACAGTGTGAGGTTTGTAGCGATGTTATCTATTTTGGCTTCTAGTGACGTTCAAGAACGCTCAATGGGCAACAGAACCATGTCCAATTTGTCCTCCAATGTCGCAGAGCGGTCAAAAGGCTTCGATAATAAAGCATCCTTGGCAGACATGACAGGGGCCGTCGTCGAGCACAACTGTGCTCCCTGGGTGGTAGAGCGAACGCAGCCTATTGATGGAGAGTGTGCCCGGGTATCAGCAGTTCGGTAGATCAATGTATTGCCGCACACGTGTGCCTCAGGAGTGAGAGGACAATACATGCTCCACTAGCATCAAAGAGGAATCAGCCCTACGGTGGGCGGTGTAGCGACACAGCCAGGCAATGGGGACAAGTAGAGGCTGACTCCAGCTCTGGACAGTCGCATCAGAGTGGTGCACGAGTGATGTCTCATAGAGGTTAGGGCCCTACTATCGCCAGGGGCCCCGGTAGCAATTCAGTGGGGGCAAGAGCGACAGGCAGCAGCCCAGCCCAGAGGCAATCCTGCAGGTAGTGCTTAGAGCAGATAGGAGGGCCCAGAATGCATCAATTGCAGCAGAAGCATAGGTGGGGGTGCAGGACTGTGCCAACAAAGGGTGTATGTATGTGGCCACAACCACATGTCAATGCCCAGGAACTAGGAGGCTTATTGGCATGGAGAAGCAAGGTTAGTCAGGGCTCTCAGGGCCAGAGGAGCATGTTAGGTACATCAGAATCTCAGCTGACTTCTGTGTCTAATCCACTCCCCAGGTAGCCAGGTCACTCGATATCCCCCAGAGTTTGGCTGCAGTGGTAGTGGGGTCCACAAGCAAGGCAGTCCCAGGAGACCAACGCTGCACCCAGGCCCGGGGCAGTCATGAGCAGTCCCCTGGAAGGTTGAAATGTGGTGGCAGGGACTGGGTCCAAATCGACCCCCGGTCACCCCACCCCACTCACCAGTGTCAGAAAGGGAAGAAAAGTGCCCAAGATCAGTGCAGTGATATCCAAGGGCAGTGAGCCAAGTAGAGATGTTAAGTGTGAGGCCCAAACTGACCCCGTGCCCCCAGCACTAAACACAACACTAGCAGTGGCCTCACTGATGGTCAGAAGTGGGACCCCAACTTCCAGTGCAGGTGAGGCAGTGTGTGAGGGAACCAGGCCAAGGGCCCAGGCGTAATGCGCTGTTGTGTACTCCACTCCCCAGCTGCTGAGCCTAAGTCTCACACAACCTCCAGGCTCTTAACATTCACCGCATCTCGAGGGAGGGCAAGCAAGATCACTGCCAACCGGCGGTGGTCTGGGCCCAAACCACCCCGTAACCCCGCCCTTAGGTTGGAGAAGGTGCACTGATACCTGAGGGCGAGTGGCCTCAACTGGAAGTGGAGGTGAGGCAGCGAGCAGTGGAACCAGGCCTGGAGCAGATGCACTGCATGATGCCGACCATTCCACCCCCACGACTGAGCCTAGGCCCGACACGTCCTCCAGGCTCTCAGCAGTCACCACAACTGGGGGCAGGCAGGAGAACAATGGCCCCATAACTCCTCTGCTCACCTTAGCTGCAACCATAGCATTCTTGCTCTCCAACCGGGTGCCCCACAATGTCAGATTTGGGCCGGTCGACACATTGCACCAACAATGCCGGCCGTCCCCACAGACTCTCCACCAGGCAGGCCGGAAGTAGCCAGGGGCACTAGCCAGCACACCTCAGCCCCACTCAGAGCTCCTGCTATTGCGGCCACCATCGGCCCGCCTCCATGTGGGTGTAGATCGCAGCTGGGCTCATGCCAAAAGACAGCTCCTAGAAGCAAACTGCACAGGACGTGCCAGTAGGCGATGACAGTGGGGAGCAGGTGGGGGCCTATCAAGGCATCAGATGGCTGCGTTGGGCCTGGATATTAAGCACATAGTGGGGGAAATGCACAGCGCCTCTTTACAGTGCGTCCATTATCTTGGCCATGTTAGCCATGCCCCCCCTTCTCCCAGGCATTTATTGTTCAAACGGATGCACCAGAGCATGGCACAGGGGCAGTACGATCGCAAATAAACAGAAGAGGGACCCTGAGAACAGAGGTTCTGGGGGAATTCTAGCCAGGGAAAAAACTAAGAAAACACAAGGGAAACCCTCCACTACAGTTTATATAAATGGGCAATATCTCCAAAATTTTAAATAGTCACCCACAGAACAAGTTCATTTGACAATTATTTATTCATAATTTTATCAAAATTCATTTCTTTATTTTATAAATAGATTTTTTATAATAAATATTTAGCACTATAATGTGTACAAATAATAATACATAGTAACATTTAAATGTACAAAGAAACCACAATTAATCTCAGCATAAACATAGGAGCCCTGACATGAACAAAAGCAATATTGGACAGACGAGCCCAAATATTTTTTTATAAAACAACTCATCTAAACATACAAGGGAACAATATAGACATTAGTGCATCGAAAAGAGAAAATAAATACACACAAATAACATTATACAAAAGTACATAAGATGTGCATCACATATAACAACCACAAAGACAAAAAGAGAAAAGCGCCGACGCGCGTTTCCGAAGTACCACTGCTTGTAAATTCCTTCATCAGGGCGCTGTATTCCTTGATGTTAATGGGTTCGCCAATTCATCACCATCCATATTAACAGTATACATTATAAAAGTGAACAGGGCTCCAAAAGGAACCGTCTATGCGGCAGTGCAAAGCGAATGGCCTGGGAAAAATACAAAGAATTGGTACCCAGGCAGGTTGAACAAATCCAAGGCAAGAAAATAGAGTACAGAGAAAACCGCTTCAGGAACACATAGGGAGAATGAAGAGGGAGTCCAATATGGAATAAATAAAGTAAATGATAAGAAAATCAGTGTCACATAGACATCCTGTATAGGCTGCGGATACCAGGCAAAAGGTCAAATCAAGGTTAGTGTAAAAAAGAGAATCCTCCCCAACAGCTCACTTGTCTGGTATTGAATTTGGTTTAAAAAAAACAGACTGAGTTCTCAAGGCTTCGATGAAGCCACTTCGATCGACAGCTCTCTCACAGGTCCTGTCGGTACAGGGGCAGTACTATCCCATCTTAATGAGGAGAGCCTAGACCAACATGTAACCTTCATCGCCAGGAGGTTGCTCCCCAGGGAATAAAGGTAAAGTGCTATAGAGAGAGAAGCTTTTGCTTTGGTCTGAATAGGCTGACTAGTGCTAAGTGCATGTGCTTCTTTCCTAAACATGTGTGTAATTAGTGTAGACATGATTGGTATATTTAATTTACCTATAGGTCCCTTGTAATGTGGTATAACATACATCAAGGGCCTGTAAATTAAATACTACTAGTGGGCCTGCAGCACTGATGATGCCTCCCACAGAAGTAGTCTTTCAAACCTCTCTCAGGCCTGCCATTGCAGGGCCTGTGTGTGCAGTTTACTGCCACTTTGACTTGGCATTTAGAACTACTTGCCAAGCCTTAAACTTCCCTTTTATTACACTTAAGTCACCTCTGAAGTAGGCCCCAGATAGCCCTAAGGGCTGAGTGTTATGTAAATAAAAGGTAGGACATGTACTTTTATGTTTTACATATCCTGGTAGTGACAAACAGTTAAATGTGTTTTTCACTACAATGAGGCCCACGCCTCTCATAGGATAGCATTGGGAATTCCCTTCTACACTTTAAAGTAGTAATTCCTGCTCAGAAAGGAGTAGCTACTTAATGGTTTATATATTTGGGACAGTAATGATAAATCCTCCTAACTGGTGAAGCTGAATTTAACATTACTGTTTTAGAAATGCCACTTTTAGAAAGTGGACTTTCTCTGCACTTACTGCTCTGTGTGCCTTGCAGCCTGTCTCCAATACACGTCTAGGGTGGTTGACAGCTATACTTTGTGCATTCTCTCCAGACAGCCACCAACACAGGAAGGATAGGTATGTCTGAATACCCATCTACATATATATGCATTCTGGTGGCCCTGCCTTGGCATGATAGAAGGGAAAGGCTACCACTTCACTGAAGAGGTAGTGTCCAGTTCCCACAAAAAGGGCTGATTTACCCCCATAGATAGCCTAGGAGACAGGGCTGGATTGAAAGGAGGACCTGCGCACTTCAATGAGCTGCTGTGAAGTCACCCCCACATCAAAGGCACTTTTGGGTAGAAGTACTGGGTCTCTCAAGCCCTAAAACTAGACACTACTGGACTTTTAACTGAAGCTCTGCCAGAAGAACTGCTATGCTGCTGCTTAAAGGACTCAACTTGACTGCTGATCTAGAATGCCTGATTTTCTGCTTGTTGCCCTGCTGCTCTTTATGCCAAAGGAAAGCTGGACTCTACCTTCACTCCAAGTGTACTCCAAGGGCTTGTTGGCATGCCTCCTGTTGCTTGAGACTCAGGAATATCAAAATCTCTACCTCTGCTCCTGTGCCTGGTTCCCTGGAAGTGGCCAAGATACTTGCAACATGGACTTTGACGCATCTCCTTATGTGGTTGCAGTAGAACTGGCATATCAACCTGGTTGAGGGTGTAAAATAATTGCATCGCATTGGAACCAGTGCCTTGCCTTCTGATATTGACGCATTGGACAGCGTATCGCCGCCGCTGCAGCTTGGAGAGATCGACGCATCCCCTCAACTGTGCGGAGCAACCCAGCACATTGCTCAACATCTCTCGAGTCCGGCACCCGTCTATGGAACCGAAGCATCGCCATCTGCGCATGGAGAAAATCAATGCATACTTGCATTGTGGGATACACCTTGACACATCTCACGACACATCTTACTGTTGCAACCATGATAGGTACTTTGTTCACCGGGGCCTGCATGTGTCCTCTAGCTGGCTGACGCTCCATCTCGGTCAGCCTGAACTTTGATTTTGCCGCAGGCCAGCACAACCTCAAGTAACCCTTAAAGTGCCATTTGCTTCTAACTGCTAAGTCCTATTTTTCACTCATTCTTTTGAAATTCAATATCTCAACTTCTATACATTGGATTTTTGTCGTTTTGGTCATGTTTTCTCCAGAATATAATAATCTATTTTTCTAAACCTGTGTGGAGACTTTTTGTGGGTATTTATTGTGTTACTGGGTGTGTGTTGCACAAATACTTTACACATTGATTACCAGAGGGTAAGCACAGGCTATCTTTTGGTGTTTTACTTAGCTTACCCCGACTTGAGTGGTGATTCCTGCCTGGCCTGGGTGCATAGCTCATCCAACCGGGAACCACATCTTTACTCATCTAACAGTCTGCACAGTTTTTTTGTAATCATATCTATGGTACACAATGAAAAATAAGGAAGTTTCCTTGGGTATACCAAAAGAAATTTTTTATTTCTCTGGCTTGTGATTAGTGTCTAACCTAGGGAGATGTAACCAGGTTTTCCTATCTTCACACTCTCTTGTTAGGTGTAACATAAGATTTGTCATTGTCAATACTGCAAAATTCCATCCAGTTTGATAATTAAACACTTATTGTTGCTGTATTTTTGTCCCTCTTAGAGCTAGTGCTGGATGTTCCCTCATTTACTAAATTAAACGCCGCGTACTTGTAACGAGGTATTTGGTGGGCTCAGAAAAGACATTAAACTGAGGAAATCCGTAGCAATTTATATGGCAACATTTATGACCATTGAACATATTTTCCTTTATTTTTCACTAGTGACTGTTGAGGTGTCTGCTACTTGGTAAAGTCTTTCAAACACTAAAATGTTGTTCAATATAAAGTATCAAACATTCAAACATATATACATATATATATATATATGCAACAAAAGAAGCAGGTGGATGGCACTGTGCTAATCCTCAACTTAAAGACTTTGATAAAAAAGCAGATATTTGAGGTGAGCAAATTTAGAGTGTAGCTGGTGTTGAGAGTGCTCTATATTGGAGCTGCTTTCCACCTAAACTTGAGAACTACCCAGAGTTCTCTGCTTCTTTTGTTGCATAATTTATGTGTCACTCTATGCCTGAAAGGCTTTTGTTTTGACTTATACTGAGTGCTTCCTTGTGTCTGGAAAAACCTATACCTCTCTGAAGAGCTCTAATGGGAGTGATACACGTATCAGGTGTTGCTTTTATTCATTTCAGGTTGGCTTAGATGGTATTGTACTAATCCAAAGCTATAATACTGTGCCTGGAGTAGTAAAAGACTTTGGCCATTTTACACCTCGGCAAGGATAGCACTGTGCTAATCCTATGCTTAAAGACTTTGCTGCGAAAATGGTTAAAGACTTTGTCCCTTTCTATCTCGGTGCGGATGGCACTGTGCTAATCCTACGCTTAAAGACTTTGATAGAAAAGCAGACATTTGAGGTGAGCAAATTCAGATTGTACCTGTATATGTATATATATTTAGTATCAAACATTCTTTAAATATTTACCATCAACAACATAGCAATGTCTGCCCTATTCGTGGACATCAGGCGCCCAATTAAACATTTGTGTTCTATTCCTTGTCACACTCATTTAGTATCAAGGCTTTATCCACCAACAGAGACAGTTCCAGGTTCATTGAGAACTCTCTTTAATCAAAATGTTTAGCTCTTCCTCCTCATAGGAGAGTACAATTTTTTTGTTTATATTTGTTTAATGATTTTTAGAAAATTTGATTCTCACACATATTAGGTTATACATCAGCAGTATATTTTGAGGTGCGACTATAGACAGACCTGTGCTTGAATCCTCTATATGTTATCACAATGGATTGTTTACAAAGCCATGCTAACACATTTACAATACTTGTGATGTCCATTGCCTGCAAATTCAAACTTTATGTAAAAACAACCTTAATATAACAAAAGAACAGTACAGTTACCCCACTCCATGTCTCTAAGCAAGTAAATCAGCACTCCCTTTTCCCAACTCTGTGTTATTTTCCTGCTGTGTTTGCACCGCTTTAACCCACGCCTTCCTGCTATTAACTAATACCCACTAATTTCAGTGACAATGTATTAGATACTGGAATGTTTGCCATTAACAATTAACCACTCATTTCAGTGACAATTTATTAGATACTGGAATGGTTGCTGTCACGTCTGGATCATTGTTAGGGGTTTTGGGCATCTGAAGCCTTATGTGTCTACCTCACTGACTATTGTTTGTACATCTGCAAGCTCAGGGTACCATGGTATGGGGTAAAGCTCATTCTACATCATGTTCCACAAAGGAGAGTGTGATAGGTCACTGGCATATCTTGATTTTCTGTTTCAATGAGAAAGTCCGTCATTCAATACATCTTATTCAGCTTAAACAGCCATAAAATAATTAAATAATAATAGAGATACCAATAAAAACAGCCACAAAAGAATACGGTAAAAAACATTCAATTCATCAAAAAGGGCAGCATCCAATTACAGCATACAACAAATGAGCGTACAGTAATATTACATGCATCATTAAAAAACATTCAATGGGTCAGTTAGAGTAGCAACAACTTTCAACATACAATAGCTGGACACACACTTAAGAACACTTCCTAATTTAAAGTGCTTTTCTACTAATATTTATAGCAGCTAGGCAAACGTCAGGGGTTTCCAAGTTGGTTAGAAATCAATAACCTTTAAAATATGAGTTACTGAAACTAACTGAAAATATCTTAATATCGATTGAAAACACCATTAACATTTACAATAAAATTATCACATGATATGGACAGTTATAAACATTAAATTAATAGCAATTAATAAGATTCCAGGGACATAAAACTCTTTACATGCAGTAATCAAGTTGCAGCACAGGAGCTCTTACTCATAGCGTTTTTTGATATCCATAGAAACTTTCATATAGTTGGCTACCACAATTCAAATATCAGGGGTAGCCAATGTATGCAAGATTTTAAAACCATCAATATGTGTACAGGGGCAAATTTTCTCGAAGAGCAGAGTAAAGTGCATAGTGCTTTGGCTTGTGAAATTGTCACACGGACAAGGTATGAGTTCATCCGCTCACCCTCTCTGACGTGGATATGCCAACAAAAAGTGCACAGTGCATAAACTAAATCTAGTTAAGTAAAATCTAGTCTGCAGATTATTGGTACATGTTAGATAATATTACAATGGGGCAGGGAACATCTGCAGTGGGCCCATCTCAGCTTGTTCAGGATAACGCATATTTCCCCTGGAATAAAACACCTCTTTAATAATGGCTTTGGCACTCGATGGAATGCTTCAGCGTTATCATAAAAGTGCCCCAATCCTATTTCATGATATTTGTCTTTCAGGAAGCGAAGCCATGGTATTTTTAGGGAATTGGCCAAATTTTGACAATCTATAATTATTTCTCGTGAGAACATTCGTTTTTCAGATAGCCATTTTTGCCCGTAGAAATAGGGGGGGGGGCAAGATATGCGATCCTCTATATACTCTAGTCCCAGGTCCTTGTGCCATAGATGGATAGGGGTACTATTCGGCGTCATCAAAAACCATTTGGTAAATTTATTTACCACTATTTGCAGCTGACAGTTTTTATGATGTCCCCATACCACTGTCACTTATGTTGCAATAGAGAGGCATTTGGCTTCATAAAGGGTAATTAGTTCCCTCACTGGTTTATGGCCTAGTTTGCATGCAAAACGAAATAGCCCATCCACAGCCCAGGTTGTATGCTGGACTCTTGCTGTAACAAGTGGGTTCCAACTCAGCTTGTTGTTAAATAAATTCCCCAGGAACATAAAATTCCCAACCTTTTCTATTCTCTTGTCCCGTGCGATGAAGTTCTTGGTTTTTGTGCTCTTTGGGCTGCATACCATGATGAACGATTTGATAAAATTTACTTTTAGATTGAGTGAAGACATAAAATGAGAAAGTCATTTGGCAACTTGTTAATTTCGTTTTTTGAAGTTTAGTGGTCAAGGTTTCTTTGGGCCTGGACATTACAGAACTTCTTACCCAGCCCGAAGGTCAGGCCCCAGTTGGTTTGTAGGCATAGTATGGAACTCAGGATTGAGCAAGAATTCAGATATCCTAGTAAATAAGGAGTCCTGATATATAGCAGGCCTCAGATGTCCAGTTCCGGGTACCCATCTTACTCTTAATACCTTGGTGGGCACCGAGGTGGCCATGAAATCAGAAATTAAGGGGTTTTATTTAGGCTGTCAGAGGATTCTTATGATTTTGGTACTGAGAGAGTACATATATATTTCAGTGAAGGCAGTATACCATCCAAAGAAGTCACAGAGATGTATCCCCAGAAACATTATTATGACAGATGATCCTTTTGTGAACAGTGGGAAATAACATCAGAAAGGACATGACTGATGGTATACTGGCTCATGTCTGGACACCCTGAGGTTTGAGGTTTTGAGTGATCATTCACTTCAGATCACATAGTTCACAATGGTCCTTTTTTGTTTGTTTTTAGCAACAGTGGAATCCGGAAAAGACGGGTGTTCCACAATACCTGCCGCGATATGTTAATTTGTCTTGTCAAACTGCTGTGGTTCTTGATGCTGAGGGTACAATAATACCCCTTAATGGCCATAAATTCATCAATATTGTTGAATTTTCAACACACAGTCTTAATTTGAAGTGCTGTCATTAATTACTTCCTACTATATTGTTTTGTGCATTCGTCATCAACTAGCACATCTGTAAGTGACAACTGGGAACATATAGAGTCCCAACATTTTTCAAAAATATCACTGTATCTACAAAATGTGCGGTGTAGAGGGTCCCTGCCTCATGGGCCTTCACAGAGTCCAACCCCGTATTGATATCTCACTTCGGTGCCTGGAAGACCAGACTGCATCATAAACCTTTGATCAAAACATGGAAGAATTACTTTAGATATCATAGAGTCCTCTTAGTTTTGACACCAGGCTCTCCACATGGACCCTACATTCAGCAGTGTAATTCGGTTGGTATAACTAGCTATTGAGTAGGGATCAGATTGATTTAAATAGGAAACAAATGTGTTTTATTTAGACATGGCATTTGTTATTTTATTGTTTTCCACCATCCCTGCAATGTTTTGACACCAAGGGAATGTGACTTCAGTCTTTTAAAATTGATTCAGCTCAATGGGAACCAGTTATGCTTCTTCCCGTTCATGATCAGAAACTGTTGAGGTAAAATTAGGAGAACAAGACAAGCAGGCCATGCAAGAAGCAAAGGACATCAATAGTTTTCTTACATCAAATAATTTGTTCTTTTGCATCAGGGATTCCTCTACATCTTTTCATAAACCAGTTTTCCATACCTTCAGCTAGATGAAGATCTACGAGACACAGTGGGGTGAAGAGTAGAAGAGTAGAAGTATGTGAGAGGTGAGAAAAGTAAGGAATAGGGTTCCTAAAGAGCAATGATAACAACCAGAAGTGTTCTATGCAGGATTAGTTAAAAACATTTAACTTTCTTGCAGAAGGTAAGCAGGTCTTTTTGGCAGGACAATTTAGAGGGGTGAGAGCTCCAGAGGGAGGGTGCTGTTCCAGAGGAGTACTGAGACTTAGGTGACTTGGTTTTCAGATCTTTACATGCAAGTCTGAGAACGTCACTGCTTTTGAGATATTTTATGCCTTCCAAGATTTGGATTTCAGACTGTAAGTAGTTAGGAAGTAAAACATTAACTCCTTTAAGTGTGGTCCAGGATCATTTGAACTTTATTCTGGCCTCAATGGGGTTCTAGCAGAAATCTTGTAGTTTTGTGGTGATCGAGTCATGAAAATGAGGACACAGCTTTAAGAGATATGAGTGAGTATCTAGGGAGTCTGATTAAAATGGTATTGCCATAGTGAACACAGAAGATAACCATGGATTGGACAACTCCAACAAGGATTGGATTGGAGTAAAGTTGGTGGAAGGAATAGTTTGAGGTTTTTAGTGAGGGCAGATTTGGCACTGCAGTTGATGTGTGATGTCAGGGAAAGGTAGTGGTCAATACAAATGCCTAATAATTGTAATTCTGATGAGAGATGTGGGCTGAATCCAGAGAATCATGGTACTAATATACTGCGTTTTGTTTCCCTTCAGGCAACCAGTCCACAGCTGGATCACTCTTTAGTGTGATTTTGCTTTGCTCCTTGTGCAAACAACCTTTTGCAATGAGGCCACTGATTGAAACCATTAATTGTTTTTACAACAAGCCTCTGCTTGCTGGCCAATCAGGTCAGTGGGCGATATAATTTAATGTTTGTTCAGCCAAGCATCTGCATGTCTCAAAAGTGTTTTGTTGAGTAATAGAGAAAAAGAGAATGATATGTGAATTTGTTTTTTATATATTTATTATTGCTATCAGTGACTGATACAATTTCAGATTGTTAATGGGCAACTAAATGAGAATGTACATCAAAACAAGTTGCTATATTTACGCTATTTATATATGGGATAAAGTACCCCTTGCAGTGCATTATACAGATATGCCTGGGAAGCTACTTGACATATAGAGGAACAAGGCTGAAAGTTTAGTTCTTTTTATAATTCTTTTTATTAAATAATTTCGACATAAATCACATCAAGTAATTACGAGCAAGTGACTTCACCGTTCCATATTTCCATCATTAACAATTATCATATAGGCTAAATCACAGGGTTTCGAGAGTTTCAGTATTGATCTGTGAAGAAGGCGGGGGACAGATATCTCCTTTGCATTGATTCCAAGCTCCCCACACCCTGCTCCACTTCCCAGGGCACCCTCTGGGTACGTAGACTGACTTTTCCCTAAACATGCACCAGTCTAGGTCTTCTACCCACTTTCTCAATTGAGGTGGCTGACTTGCTCCCCACTGCTGTGCTATGTTCCTTTTCGCTATCATGTATGCTAGTGTTGCCCATTGCGTAGTGTATGTGTTGAGATCTGTAGGCTCCCAAACATTTAGTATACACCTTCGAGCCTCCGGCTGTATGTCTACACTCAGGACTTCCCGCAGTGTGTGGTGTATGTCTTTCCAGTATGATTGTATATGTGGGCAGTTCCACAAAATGTGGCTGAACGTCCCTATTTCCCCACACCCTCTTCTACACTCACCACTCTCTACCTTACCCATCCGGACCAAATAAGACCCTGTAATGTAGTTCCTATGCAATATTTTGAGCTGCACCAACCTCAGCCTGGCCTGGATAGCAACTTTCCGCGGGAAGGAAACCGCCCCTTGCCAGTCCTCGTCATCGAGTTCTAAGCCATCACTGACCCATTTCTCCTTGAGGGCCTGTAGCGGCTCTGCCATGTTATTGATCAGTTTTCTATAAATGAGAGAAATGCTCTTTTCCGGGAGATGTCCGTCTAGCAATCTATCCTCCAGGGGGGAGGCTTCCGGGAGTGTTGTATTACCGGGCACCTGAGTAAGCAACGCATGCCGTACTTGGCGATACCGATAATACTCGGTGTCTGCCAAGCTGTACTGCTGTTTGAGAGAAGTGAAGGGGAGAACCGTCCCCTCACCCCAGACATCTTTAATCTGTGAAATTCCAATGAGGTCCCATTAGTCAAAGCCCTTGGATGTCCAAAGGCTCCCCAGTCTCTCGGAGCTCCACAGTGGAGTAGCCAGAGTGAGCTTATCGTCCCATTTCAGGTGCTTATTGGCCGCATGCCATACATGGATGGAGTGTGCCGTAGGTCCAGTGAGAGGGAATCTACGGGGTCTGGCGTACAATGCTCTGCTGTAATCTCCCCCTGGGAGCAGCCACCTGTCCATGGCGTACCTGGGATCGTCGGGGCGGCCATAAATCCCATGGTTGATGGCCGCGAGATGGGATGCCCAATAATATTTCTTTAGATCGGGAAGACTAATGCCACCGTCGTACCAGTTGAGAGTTAACTTGGAAAACGCAATTCGGGGCCTGCCGTCCCAAAGGAGTTCCCTTTGGAGATTCTCTATTTCTTTAAAATAGGACGCTGGGACTGGGTCCATCGTGTTCTGGAGAGCATACAAAAAACGAGGCAGGGCCATCATTTTGAAAAGGACTGCCCTGCCTAACAAGGAGAGGGGGAGGGATTTCCAGTGTTTGACATCGCTTTTCAGCCTCTGTATGGGCGGTTCTAAATTATGGGCAAAACAGAGCTTTGAGCTCAGCGTCACGTAGATGCCAAGGTATCGGAAGCCGTCATGCGCTATCTGGACCGGGCAGTTCTGCTGCATGGTGGGTGGATCCCCTTGAAGGACGTAAACTACCGACTTGGACCAGTTTACGGTGAATCCAGAATACTTCCCGAATATTGCAAGTATGTCAAGGAGACCAATCAGTGAAGCCCTTGACGAGGTTATGTAGAGGAGAATGTCGTCCGCGTACAATGATATCTTGTCTTCCCAATCCAAGGACCACCGCATTCCGCGGATTACTCGATCTTGCCTGAGTTGAGTTCTTTTTTAAGGTCATGGAACTCTTGGGTGTCTTTAAATATTTTTTAATGTACAAAAGAGGTAATTTTATTTTTATAATTTTACAAGGTCACATCATCCCCCTTCTCTCAAACCACTTAAATCTCTGATTTCCTACTTTCTCATGTTCATTGTAGACAAGAAGACTAAAAGCAGAATCTGTAATGCAAAATTAATCACACCAAAAAGCAGCTAGTAATTTTTGAAAAAATATTGGATTCACTTTAATGTGATCTTCCTTTGAATGTGTGGAAACGTGCAGTGATGATATGCATCAGGTATTATGATGTCAGAAGTCAACTGTAATAACTTGCTACAACTGAGAAGCAACTTAATGTATTTCATGTCACAAGGTGCCTGTGATTAAGAAATTTCAGACATGCTTTTTTACAGATATTGCAGTATCCCCTGTATTATCAAAGTTATACTGCCCGCTAGTTTTCTAATATTATATAGGTACAATTCTGCATGTACTTCAATGATAGTTTAGGTCATACTTGAGTAATAGATTGAGACGAATTATATATAGGCCACTTGGAATTCTAGGGTTAGGAGAGAAGTTAGGACAGGAGGTCAATCTGATTATGTGCAGTTTACAATGTAAATACACCTCACTGAAACATAGGCCTGTCTGTAAAATATTTGTTAACACCCTTAAAACCTTTGATTCCATACAAAGTGAAATACTGTGGACTTCTTTGAGAGCTGAGTTAATGAAGGATGGATGCCTGGAGCTTTTGAAGTATTTGCTTGCTTCAACAAGAGCCAGGGTGAGATATGCCTCCATATTCATCCTGATAAAATGGATAGATAGGAAGTAACATGTCCTGTTCACAACTATTCAATAACTTTACATAATTTACCTACAGTGATATCTTTTGGCTCGTTGGGGGGGTTATGTTGCTTGGGTGAGCCAAAGGTGCATGCCTGGCTTAATGTTTGCAGAGGATGCTGCCTTACTTGCTGTAACCAAAACAACATCTAATGTTATTATTTTGGGGTTTTGCGAACTATCAAGCATGAAAAATGATGCTGCAAATTTCCAGAAAAATACTATATATTGGCAGTTTTAGTGATTATCTGACTTTGTTCAACAAGTTTGAAGATTTTTTGTTACATGGCAAAGTGATCCTTTTCAGCTATAGTGATCACAACCCTATTGAAGCGTGTCTCACCCTGGCCCTAAAACTGTTATACAACTGGGAGATTGATTCTTGTCATCTTGACCCCTCCTCGAATGGATTAAGGTTAAAATGGAGAGCTGTAACACCTGAGCACCCAATTCGGAAAGTGATCAGTGAAAACCTCCTCTTGGTGCAGGTATGCCTTATTGAGGCTGATATTGTTAACCCTGCAGTCGTTGCCTTTTTCCACCTTTGTGATAAAATTAACCCTTTTGCTGCTAGGCCTCCCCCTCCCCCTGTGCTAAGCCTATTTGGGGCAGTTCGCGCTGGGCCCCCTGTAACATTTTGACCACATAAGGTATCAACGCCACATTTGCGTCCTTTTCTTCCAACATTATGGGGATTTTAACCCGTTCACTGCGTGCGTCGGCCAACGGCCGTGCGAGCACTACTTTCGAAGTGCTGCACACGTCCGTTGGCCGACGCGGCCTCGCCCGCGCATGGAAACGTCCGCACCGCGGCTGATTTTACGCCGCGGTTAACGGGTTAAAGGTACCCAGGTTTGTTGATTCCTTTGGAGGGGACCCAGAAATTAGCCAAAATACAGCCACATTTTGGGTTTTTTGGGGGAAAAATTTGAAAAAAGTGCTGAAGATAAAGTCTTCCGATAAAAATGATACCTCACTTGTGTGGGTAGGCCTGGTGCCCGCGACAGGAAACAGCGCAAAATGCAACATAGACACACCACATTTTTACAGTGAAAACGGACCCCTTTTTTTGCAAAGTGCCTTGCTGTAGATTTTGAACCCTAGCTCTGCTGGCACCTAGGGAAACCTAGCAAACCTATACATTTTTTAAAACTAGACACCAAGAGGAATCCAGGATGGGGTGACCTGTGTGGCTTTCACCAGGTTCTCTTACCCAGAATCCCTTGCAAACCTCAAACTTTGTTTAAAAAAAAAACACATTTTCTTCACATTTCTGTGATGGAAAGTTCTGGAATCTGCGTGGATCCACAAAATTCCACCCACCCTATTTCCCAAAGTCTTCCGATAAAAATGATACCTCACTCGTGTGGGTTTGTCAAGTACCCACAACAGGCAAGGGCCCAAACCATATTGTGGAGACTTCTAAATCACCCTTCACAAAACGACCTGGTTTTGCAAGGGGGGCTCCTGGGTTTTTGACCCGGGCTCAGCGGTCATATGGGGAAGCCTACCAAACTCACACATTTCTGAAAACTAGAGACCCGGGGGAGTCCAGAGAGGTATGGCTTGTGTGGATCCCCCAGTGTTTCCCAACCCAGAATCCCCTTCAAACCTCAGATTTTGATGAAAAATCAAATTATTCTCACATTTCTGTGTGGGAACATTGTAGGATCACTGGGTTGAAACAAAATTCCTACCACCCAGTGTTCCCCAGGTCTTCCGATAAAAATGGTACCTCACTCTTGTGGGTGGGTCAAGTACCCACGACAGGCAAGGGCCAAAACGTATTGTGGAGACATCAAAATTACCTATCACGAAACGATCTGCTTTTGCAAGGGGGTCACATGCGTTTTTGGTCCCGGGCTTGGCGGCCATCTATGGAAACCTACCAACCCCACACATTTCTAAAAACTAGAGACCTGGGGGAGTCCAGGGAGGTATGGCTTGCATGGATCCCCCAGCGTTTCCCTACCCAGAATCCTCTGCAAACCTCAAATTTAGCTAAAAAAAATCACGTTTTCCATACATTTTTGTGCAGGATTACCATGCCCGCACAAATGTCCTACCACCCAGTGTTCCCCTTGTTCTCCCGAGTAAAATGATACCTCACTTGTGTGGGTGGGCCAAAGGTCTGTGACTGGGAAGAACCAAAAACATAGGGATTAAAGGTATAGCACCGCGAATTCTAGGCGCTACCTTTTTTTGAAAATACGTTTTTCGTGGATCCTGCATTGGACAGCCACACAAGTGAGGTATCATTTTACTCGGTAGACCAAGGGGAATGCTACGTGGTAGGACATTTGTGCCCTAATTTGCATTTGAAAAAAAATCCCTGGTTTCTAGTGGGCTTCCTGTCCCCCGGGGGGGCAGATTAGGGCCTACTGCCCTCATGTGCCCCTCAGGGGTGGGTAGAAAGACTGTACTTTTGCGGCAGGGAGGTGGGGGCATTGCCATGCCCACCCCTAATTCAAATTTGAAAAAAAATCCCTGGTTTCTAGTGGGCTTTCTGCCCGCCCGGCGTGCAGATTGAGGACTACGGCCCCATCTTCCCCCCAGGGGTGCAGAACGACTGTAATTTTGTGGCAGGGGTGAGGGCATTGGTATGCCCGCATTGGGTAGCCCCCACCCCTAATTCAAATTAGAAAAAAATCCCTAGTGTTTAGTGGGCTTTCTGCCCCCCGGGGGGGCAGAAAGACTGAATTTGCCAAAATCATTATGGGGGAGCAAACACCCTTGCCCAAGGGCCACTCCCCCCTCCCTGGTGCCTAGTGGGTAGATCCCTGCTTAGAGATCGGCCAGGGATCTTCTAGAGAGCAGTAGCATTGGAAAGGGGAGATTATCCCCTTTCCAACGATACCTATTCTGACTTTCTACGTGCTCAGGGGGCAGAGATAGCCCCCTGCGCACGTAGAAAGTGAAACTGAAATGAGCTTCTTGGCTCATTTCAGTTTTGGTTTCACGGAAATTAGGTCAGGGCAACGTGCGCGCTGATCCTCATTTCAGGGAAACAAAGCAGATAGCCTCAGGAGCTGGGGAAGCTCTTCCCCAGCTCCTGAGGCTGTTGGGAGGGAAAGGGAATCCCTCTGGTGCGGGCGAGGACGGCCGGGGGCCATGCGACACACATGAGCACTGGTGCGTTAGACAGCCCCCGGCTGTCCGACGCTTCGAAGGGGTTAAAAAAGAGCTTATGGTCCCGAGCAACTCATTACCCGATAGGCCACAATGGTTTAAACGGTAGTGCTTCCACTGCTAGCCGTCAGTTGCAATGGGCTGTTAAGGCTTTTCCGAAGAACCTCCAGAAGGTGGCTGAAGCCCGCAAGCAGTACAAACGGGTTACAGTTGCCAGAAATGCGGAATTATTAAATCTGCAATGGGACTCCCAAGTTACAGCGGCAACTAATAAGAACAGTAAACTCTTTTGAACTTCTGTTAAAGAGATGAAACAATTGAGCAAAAAGAGACTAAGATCAGCTGCAACATTATAAGTCAGGATTGGGAAGCACACTTTACTAGAGTATATGCCTTCAAACGTCCTGATACCAACACTATGTCAGACTATAAATCTGTTTTAGTAGAATTGTCCCTGGAAGAGGTAAAGGAGGCACTGCATCAGAATGTCGGGGGCAAGGTCTCCAGCCCGGACGGGGTTCCCATCGACATCTTCCAACTTAACTCAGGTTTCTGGGCACCGTTATTACTGAATATGTTTAATAGTCTTGCTTTTGCCCCTGCTCCTAAGACATGGTCAACCTCCATCATGGTACCCATTTTTAAAAAGGGGGACCACTCCCAGCCAGTTGTTATAGGCACGTCTCATTAATTGATACCACCTTAAAATCTTTAGGTAGGGTCTTATATAACAGTCTAAAGGAGAGGGCTAAAGAGAAGTCAATACTCTACCCTAATCAGGATGGATTTAAATCTAAGGTGGGCAGGGTAGAGCAGTGCCTTAACCTTCATTTGATAATTGGAAAATATACCGCAGCCAGAAATTCCCCAATATATCTGGCTTTTATGGACTTGACCACTGCGTTTGCAGTGTAAACCGTTCAGTGATGTGGTCCATTTTAATATCTCTTGGTCTGGATGAAGCACTAGTGAAGTTTGTGGCATATCTGCACACAGGCATGAAAGCAAGAATAAGAATTAATACTCAGTGGGAAGTATTTGAAGATGTAGACATCCTGAGAGGTGTGAGACAAGGTTATGTTTTAGCCCCCCTTTTATTTATTTTATATATAACTGAGCTCCGCCCTTTTTTACTCACTACCACCCCGGATGTCCCCAAGATTAAAAGCACTTTTTTACCAGCACTGCTATATGCTGATGACACCGTGTTGATGGCCAGCACTCCAAAGGCACTTGATCATTTAGTGAGTGGTTTTGTAAACTTTAGCGCATTATTAGATTTGCGAACAAATTTTTATAAATCTTTTATCATGACTTGCGGCCCAAAAAAATACAACATGGAATCCTTAAAAGTGAGTTATTCAAGTTTACATTGCCCAAGCAATTTCTCTACCTTGGCATGGTTTTTGCTGATAATGGTTCCTGGAAACCTCACATAGCATTTAGCGTGATCAAGTTTTCCAGAGCCATTGGCTCTCTACTTAGTTTACCCCGTCCCAGGAAGGGGAGAGCTTTAGCCCCTCTATTGAAGATTTTTACGACACAATGCCTCTCTTTTGCTAACTATGGGGCTGAAGTTTGGGGAATTGAGAATTGCTATCAAAACCAACTGGAAGAGCATAGATTCTGTAAAAAGATTCTGGGGAAGCCGATTTCTAGCTCTAATTATGTATGTCACAGTGAACTGAGCATCCCCTATGTTGAACATTATATTAGTGCCCGCCCATTGCTTTTATGGCTTGCAATTTGGAATATTACGGAGGGAGTTCTTACAAAAGACATCATAAAAGACTGCCTCTCCTGTGATATAGGCTGAAACATCCCTTGGTTTGCGTATATAGAATCTCGCATGCAGAAGATAGGCTGTCAACAATTGTTTGAGAATCCAGGTGGTCCTCACACCATCAATAAAAAACAGATGCAGACCACCTGGTTTAAAACTTATGCATGCAGAGAGACTGAACAAGGAGCCTGGTAAATCAAGAGTGATGGCTTACCTAGACATAAATCCTGAAGGGCATGTTTTATCTAAAACATATCTGACATTGGGACAGTAGTTTGCTGTTCCATTTTAGGGCAGGTACGGTTAAGTACCAGTTAAGCTTCCCATTAGGTTTCCAAGCAAATTTAGAGACCCGCTCCTGCCCATGTAATGGGAGATCAGGTAATCAATGTTACATATCTTACTGTTTTGGGATTTTTATTAATTGTAATGCCAAACGTATTTTATTACCACTAATCAAAAGGCTACAAATGACTGATTTTAGAGACGCTTATAACACCTTGCTTAAGCTGACTAATGAGGAAATTTTCTTTCATGTCGGATTGTTCTTGAAAATTGCTGTGAAGTCTCGGCAACCAATGACTTTTTTTTTTAATAGTTTTAGCAGTATAATGATATGCAGATTTATAGATTTTTCTACTTAGGAAGATAATGATTTAAAGTGCCTGTATTTTTGAAATTATTTATTCATTTTTTATGCGTGTACTTATGGCTGGTTGTGTAACCAAATAAAGATTTGAATCTGAATCTGATCAATAAATTTCGGGTGCAAGGAAGGAGAAGGCGATACAATGTTATTACCAGCAAACTCAGTGCACTGGTAGACAAAAATGTGGCCTTGAGCTTTTTACCATTAATTTGACGTTACACAATAAAATCAAAATTCCACTCAAAATTTGTATGTATTCCTATTAAGGCCACACTGAAAGTATATGATCTCCAAGTAGCTCCAGCAGCTTTATTTGTGAGTGATCTAGGGGACAACACTGGACATACAGATTTAGTGAAGGCAGAAACCGCTTCTCGAAGTCATTAACAACTATTTCCAAAAGCACACCATTAATATGGTTAAGAATAGAGCTGAGTCTCTGGCCCTACCTCCATTTGTACTCTGGCTTTGCAGGGGTCAAGACTGAATTTGTATTTTTGAAGGAGCAGACAAAGATTTGTAATGTAAGGGGAAATTATTTTCATTCCAAGGTTGACTGATATGAAAGGAACGCTGTTTGAGACTGGTGTGTCAGTGGCATAGATCATATCAGAAATCATTTTTCCGAGGGAATGCAGAGTAAAGCTATGTGGCATAGAAATGCTCAGTTATTGCATTGAATATTAGCCTATTTGTTTAGCCTCATGTGGGAACTGTGCTTTCGTGTAATGTTTTTCTGGTGGTAACAGTCTTTTCAGCATGTACTGGCTAAACAATGACAGAAGCATCCAGCCACCCCCTAGTGAAGTTTGAAAAGACCTAGAGCTGCTGCTAACGCTGCTACCATCACCTAACCAGAATATTCCAGAAGGACGGGTATTGCTGTTATGTCATTACATAAAAAGACAGACCCCAGTCCCCTGTTATAGGCTAAACTACAAAATGCATGGAGACCTGTGGATAAGGCAATGGGTATGAAGATAATATAACTAATTCATATGTGCACACGTTTGACATCAATTTGAGATGTGGAAAGTATTATTTCAGTACATTTAAATCAATAAAGGAACATTAAAGAGCCATAGCAAAGAATATTGAAGACGTTTTTGGAATAATTTAAAGTGATTTCATTAACAATAAACACTTAGGGTCCTGTCAGGATACAATCATTGCATGGGGAAATCACAACACGTTTAGGAACAGTGTGCCAGCTAATAAAATAAAGCTAATAAAATTACTACAGAAGAGTACATTGCAAAGAGTATTAAATAAATACAATATATATAGCATGAAACATACTAACCCATGTAAGAAAATGTGTGCTATGTGCTTTTCAGAAGAATTAAAAAATATATGAAAAACATTTTCAACAACTCAACATATGATAATCATTTGTGCCACGGACATTAAAAACAATTGGACCAGTAATTGAGAATTGACAAAAATACATGCATACATGGATTTGAAAGATATGATGATTAAGGAGATCGTCCTGACATTTTTCCTTCAATACTGAAGCAAATCATACAAATCTCAACATTATTATTCAAGCCATGTCTCGTCACGTAGGGAAACAATAAGGCTTATGGCTAAGGCATTATTTTGTGTTCCACACAATAGACAATGATTTAAACTGTACTTTTACCTAGTCTCTTGTCCTCACATTGAAATTCTGAATTCCCATAAAAGAACATTGATCATCCTTTTAGGAACATTCTTGAGGAAAACTGAGACACAAACAATTTGGTCGAAATATATACATATCTCCAAACTGTAATGACGGATTACACCAGTGAATTGGAAAACAATCTACTAGACACTGGTGGGCATTCACAAAGACTTAGGGCCTCATGTAGGTAGCCAAATACCGGTCGGTAACGGCCGATTTTCGGTAATTTTACCGTTACCGACCGGTATTTTGGCTAATGGTATGTAGGGGGACAATTTTTGGTGTCGGAATTTACCGAATCGTTAAAATTACCGAATCGGTAATAATACCGAATCGGTAATGTTACCGAATCGGTAACTTTTCCGAATCGGTAATTTTACCGATTCGGTAAATTCCGACACCAAAATCGAGATGTAGGGGGAGTGTGTGGGTGTGTTTTAGAGTCGGTATTTACCACCAACTTTTAGTTGGTGGTAAATAATTAAAGTATGTATTTATGCATTTCTACGCGCGTAGCAGTGTGCAATGTGGCATACATACATGCCCTTAGGGCATGTATGTGTGCCACATGTGCACACATGGCCGAATCAGGGGTGCAGCAGGGTGTCAATGTGACACCCTGCCACCCATGCAAGTGTTCCCCCCATTACCGAATCGGTATTTACCGATTCGGTAATGTGGCATACCTTCCCATCAATGGGAAGGTATGCCTCATTACCGAATCGGTAAATACCGATTCGGTAATTACCGAATAGTAACGAATCGGTAAAAAATACCGACTCATTACCTACATACGAGTTACCACTTCTAAAATACCGATTCGGTATCGTTCGGTATTTTAGAAGTGGTAACTGGTATGCTACCTACATGAGGCCCTAAATAAAGTAATGGATGCACAATATGGTAGTCTGTGTATGTACTATGAATAATTATTTAATCAAGTGTTTGGGTTACAGTATACTCTAACCATTTGCCAATAAAGAACTGGTCATGTTACCCAACCTGCTGGCTGTAAGGAGGGACATTTCTGCTGGCAGTGGGTCTGCTGACAAACTGGGAGCACTTTGACAAAACTGCAAATAAAGGCCTGCCCATAATGCTATGGCAGCATGACAGGTGGCTACTATTTTTTATTTTTCAAAAAGAAACCCCAAATTGGTGCTCATTTTTGAAAAAATGAAAAGGGTCTGTCCCTACCGCACTGGGGGTTGCCATTATGCTGTGAATGACAGTCCCCATGAGGAATTACATGAATGGCACAGTAAGGGCCTCCTTAAACTAAACAGTCATTCTAACCTCAATTCTACCATCGTTTGGCTGGCAGTTATGTTTTTTCTTAATTGCAGTGCAGGCAGCGGCTCCCCTAAATCAGGTAGGGCATGAGGTAAATGGATATGTATTAATTTGTGACTGATGCCCTGTTACCACTCGCCGCTAAATAAGGCCTTCAGTATCTTCCTTGCATGTGCATAAAAAAAAGTAACAAAATGCAGTTAGTTTGTGGTGTGTGCACTAAAAATAAATACAAATATAAACAATATCAATCAAATCAAACAAATTCAACTTTATTCGGTGTGAAAAAAAATCTCACCATAAAAGGATACACTTATAAAAGAACATTTCTATATAAACAATATATTCTATATGAGACAGAATGGTTTGTGCCTTAGAAACAAAGACTGAGCTTGCACTATTGGTGAATATCAATTTCCTCTATTATGATTTGCTCATGATGGCAGAAATCCCTTTGTTCTTCACAGATTTAGCAAATGTTCAATAAATAGGATCATTTTTCATTACCAGTCACCTTCAAATCAGTTCCTAGCTATCGTAACAAAACGTTTGTGTTATATTAAGGACAGGGAAGCCAGAAGGACACGGAAGCGAGGATTATGCTAATTTTTTTTCACTTTTGTTTGATCAGCAGCCTTATTAACAAATAAATTGACTTTCCCAAGAACCTCAAGGGAAAGAACAAATCAACAACCAATCAATAAACAGTCCCATCAATATAGTTCATCAACACTGTTTATGCTCCCTCTTGCCCGACGTGCAAATTCCAGTCACACTTGGCTCAGCCTTGCTTGGAGGCCTCATTTCCTAAGAAGTAGAAACAAACCTGTAATTCACGTCCTCCAATCAATGAACATATCACCCACTCTAAGGCATAGTCAATGATGCAACAAAAAAACTGATAAAATATATAGTCAAGACCAAAAAAAACAATCATCTATAAACTAGAAGTGAATAGCATTCTTATACAGTATGAACATCAGAACTCCATATGCTTGCCAACCTTAACAGGGCGGGTACAAGATATCTTGATATGGATGGGAATAATCCTCGCCTCCGTGTCCTTAATAGAATTGAAACTTTCTGTTACGATAACTAATTGTCAGGACCGGAGGCTCATATTATGCTTATTCGAAGCTTATTTGGTACCAGAGTAGCCATATGCACTACCCGTTTAAAGTAGAATGTCTTAAATGTTGAATGTGAGTACCAGTCAACCGCACTTAGGATGCCCTCCAGGTGAACTCTCAATGAAAAAGCATTAGATGCCATAGCAGCTCTCGCCGAATGCATGCCAAAGATAGACGTGTTAATTTGGGCCTCTTGCAGGATGCCTCTCACCCATCGTGCTATGGTGGGTGAAAAAACTGCTTTAAACGGTTTCTGTAAGGCAATCATGAGCTGGCGTTCCCCAACTGGGCGAACTTCTTCCGTCAATGCCTCGTAAGCTCTAAGGCAATGTACTACACATAACTTAGGCACTTGCACAAACAAAAGTAGGGTATGAAACAAACTTGGAATTACATCTTGTTCTCCTAGAAATATGAAAGGTAACCCAGTTGGGGGGAGAATATCCTACCTGTAATGTCCAGAGCTCTCACATACGATAATAGTTTGCAAGAAACCAAACACAGCGACATTGCCAACTTACCAGATAAGTGATTCCTAGAAAGGTATTTATTAGGTTACCAAGAGAGAAAAAGGTTGTGAATCTTATTAACTTTCCACAGAGAGGAATACCTAGGTTCAGGAGGAACCAACAACCTCACACCCCTCATTAATTTTTTAACCATGGGATGTTCTCCTACGGAAAACCCTCTATGGGAAGGTGACCAGCAGAAATGGGGCAGCGTTAGGCATTTACTGCTTGTATGCCATACCATCCTTGAACAAGGACGATAAAAAATTAAAAATGTGAACAATTCCAGGTTACACAGTATCTGCACCCCTCTGCATACACCAACTTACCCATCATCCTCAAGCAGACTTTTACCTTTTGTTAGTTCCGTCAGTCCAAGCCTTGGGCAAGAGATTCTGAGCTGTCTCCAAAAGTCCTTGGACTTTCCAGAGAGACCTGTAATCATCCACGACATGAGGGACAATGCCCCTTCCAGGACCATTCAATGAAGGTTCGCCAGGGGATGCTGAAGGATATCCTGTCTCCGGGGTGGATGGATTGAAAAATCCCAAGAAAGTTCCATCATCATTGGAAACCATACTTGTGACCTCCAAAACGGGGTGATCCACCACCATATGCTGCTATCCTCATCAGCATTGCAAATGGAGAAAAAGGGTATCCCGCTTCCACACTCCAGTCCTGCCAGAATGCATCTGTCACCACTGACTGAGGGTCCGGATCATTCTGAAGAGACGGCCCTGTTGGCTATTGAGGCGAGAGGTGAACAGATCCATGAGAACGGCCTGCAGAGCTGCTGAATCACTTGAAACCCCTGTGGGTGGAGTTGCCATGCGCTGAGGTCCTGAAGATGCAGAGAGTGCGAATGGACCTCCTCCTTGGACTTCCCCAAAGGATACTCCACCATCACCGCAATATTGTGATCCAGAAAATACTGCCAGAACCCTTTTGTTGGTTCTGCTAGCAATTTGGAGCGCGGATCCCCCAGGTCGTTGATGTACCGAATCGTCGAAATATTGTCCATCTTCAACAGGACCAAGCAACTCACCTTGTCCTTCATCCAGCAAAGGACTACAAATGACCCAGCCAGATCTAGGCAGTTTATGTGCATAGACTGCTCGCCCAAGAACCATTTTCCTCCTGTGTATACACGCCCACAACTGGCCCTCAGCCTGCAAGCTGGCGTCTAGCTCGATAATGATATCCGGACTGGAACCAAAGATAGCCCTCCCATTGCAGACTTCCATGTGAGTCAACCACCTACTCTTTGGCGTCTTCTGTGAGAGGAATTACCACTGAATGAGTCAAACTCTTGCGGAGGTGGTATGCCTTCAACCTTTGTAGAGCTCTGTAATGAAGAGGTCCCCGAAATATGGTTTGAATAGATGATGCCAACAGGCCCACCAGCCTAGCCAACTGACTGAGCGACGTGTGGGAGGGGCTCACCATCTTCCGAAGTTCATGACAAATCTTGGATATCTTTTTGGCAGGTAGACTCAAGGTGAACTCCTGGGAGTCGATACGAAACTCAGGACGGTCAGGGAACCAGAAGGGATTTCTTTTTGTTGATCACAAGGAGGTAGGTTGATAATGGCAGTTGGCATTGCCCAGTAAGATGACTGCTCTTTGGACCTATCCAGATAGTATCTCAGGAGAGATAAGGGCCCAAACTGCTTGGCTTCTTCCGCCACATCGAGAATTTTTGTTTGGGCTCAGTCACATCTAATAGTTTATCCTGGCATGACCACCAGGAGCTGTCAATGCCCTTCTTGTGGTCCTTAATGTACTTAGCTAGGAACGTTGCCATACGTTCATCAATCTCTGGAGTTAGGGCCACTTTACCCTCATGGGATGGGTGAAGACACTCTGTTCTTAGATAGGCCCGAACCTCCTTCTCAAGTGGCTTCCTAAGACATCCAGCAACATTGGTTGCAACCTTCTGGCAAGGCAACCACAAAGAGGACCTGCGGTGGTGTAAGTTAAGTCCTCGGGGTCCAATATATCAACCACAAAATTGTGCGGTGGAGGGGTAGGATGCAATTGGTTCCGGAGGCCTCATCTGACAATGAATGACATGGTTGAGAAGGGCCCAGGTCACCATCTGAGTTGCCCTGGGAATCCCCCATCGAAGTAAGAGAGATAGGGAGCGCAAAGGGGTCGGGATCAGTCAACTGTGGTTAGGTCTGGAGGAACCCCTGTTTAAGGCTCTCAAACGCATCATTATTGATACTCTGATCAGAGGAACGCTTGACTGCATGACCAGGGCCACTGGGCACTCTTGCGCCATGAGGGGGACTTGTTGGCGCACCTGGGCCAATCTTTCAAATATTTTCTTCCACTGGCGCTAGCGTCAAAGAGGCCGCATGCTGAATGGAGGTGTCCACTGCCTCACAGAACTCGTCATCGAGAGGCAAAAAGCAGGTTGAACCCTCCTCCAGACAAGAAGCATCAGCCTCCTGCATGTTAGGAGTCACTGTGGCGCTAGATAAGACTAACTAGTATGAGGAGTCAATGAATTGATGCACTTGTGACTAACACCCTTTGAGATTGATAGGGCAACAGCCTGGACCAGTCCCTGTGGTGCTGAATAGTGGCCTAAGGGCCTGGGAAAAGGTATTGCAGTAGCCAGCATTGGCTATGGACCCAGAGATGCAGGGTATGCAGGAAAATGAATGCCTTTGGGGGACAATAATGTAATTCAAGGGCAATTGGCCCTCAGAGCTGGAGCAATGGCAGTAATTGTGACCCTTGGACCATTTAACGTGTATAGCAATACTCAGGCCCCGAGGGATTAATTTTACTGATTCTTACCCTCACATGTGTGGCGGTCACAGCACTGCCAAACATTTACTCAAACCGGGTAAAAGCCCACAATACAGAGCCCCTGTGAGGGCACTGCTGGCTTCCAGGATGCCGAGGCATCCATGAGTTGGCCAAGGCTCCACAACGTGACAGCGCTTCTCTGATGCTTGCAGAAACAAGCACGCAACGCTAACTGAAGGACCGTCTCACTGCTCCTTGATGGCTCTCTAGTGGCCAGCGGGCATAATCACTGTCATGCAATCCTGTTCAGGCAATTTACCTGTCAGAAATGCTGCGTGAGTAGCTCTGAAACATGCTCCTGGGGCCTACTAATGAAGGAAAAACAACGTTAAAGCAATGTGAAATTGAGGCAAATAAAGTGATCACAAAAATAAACTATGCACTAGCAGTATAGCAACACTCCATGAGCAGACAAGGGAAAAGCACTTAACTCATGGCTGCTGAGCAACAAAGAAAGAGGGGGCATAAACAGAGTTGATGGACTATATTGCGCAAACTTTTTATTGATTGGCTGTTGATTTGTTCTTTCCCTTGAAGTTCTTGGGAACTGTAGTTTCTTTATTAGTAAGTCTGCTGATCAAATAAAAGTAAAGAAAGATGGGCATAATCCGAGCCTCTGCTCCTGACATAGAATTAAAGTTACCTGCCACACAACCAACAGTAAACCAAATTTTATAAAAGTCACGGTGATGCCAGATAAAACTTCAGCTGTGATTTACATGCAATTTAAAAAAAATACAGAATCATTTTAATGGAGATACTTTGCTTGCTTACTGCCAACCGCTGTTTGAAAGTGAACGTTTGTTATTTATTTTTTTAAATTTCACCAGGTCACCAGTTGTCATGTCCACTTCTGATACTTTTAAAGTTTAAACATTTAGGGCCATATGTAGGTAGCTAAATACCGGTCGGTAACGGCCAAAAATCGGTAAATTTCCCGTTACCGACCGGTATTTAGCCCTTTGAGATGTAGGAGGCTGGATTGAAGGATTCGGTAATTTACCGATTCGGTATTTTAAGAAATCGGTAAAATACCGAATCTGTAAATTACCGAATCCTTAAATCTTATGTAGGGAGCACTCAATGAGTGCATTTTTGGTTTAAGGATTCGTTATTTACCACCAACTACAAGTTGATGGTAAATACCAAATACCTTTTCAAAAGCAATTTTGTGCTTTTTTAAAAGTGCTATGTGACAGACATACATGCCCTTAGGGCATGTATGTGCGCCACATGTGCACACATGCACGATTCAGGGGTGCAACAGGGTGCCAATGTGACATCCTGCCACCCTTGAAAATGCTCCCCCTATTACCGATTCGGTATTTACCGAATCGGTAATAGTGAATGGCTTCCCATTCATTCCTATGGGCCTCCAGGCCCATAGGAATGAATGGGAAGGTATTCCTTATTACCGATTCGGTAAATACCAAATCGGTAATAACGAATATTACCGAATCGGTACAATTTACCGATTTTTTACCTACATTCTATCTACCGATTCTTAAATACCGAATCGGTAAAATTCGGTATTTAGGAATCGGTAACTATAAATTACCTACATATGGGCCTTAAAGCTTTAAATGTAGGTATTTTTAGCATGTTTTTATAGAGATAGTCATCATTCATTCAAATGACTCGACTTTAACAAGACCACAATGCTGAGGCCCTTTTAATTCTAAGGATTAGTATTTTGCCCTTCTTTCCAGTTACCAATTGTGTGACTTTTAAAATGCATTGTCCAATATACAAGAGTGTCTATGGCCTCACCTATTGCACTTCAGGGAAAACAATTCTGCCACCACCTGCACACTTTGAATTTGACAATTCAGGCCTCTTCTGTGTCACTAAAAGGCAATATTAATTGGAGAAGGGATCAGAGATTTTTAGTTTCTCAGCTGTAGACTGTGGAATTCGCTTCCTCTTGATATCAGATTGAATCCGGGTCGTTTCTCTTTAGAAAACAACTGAAAGCTTTCATCGTCTTTGAATAAGTGTTGCTGTCTTGAGTTGTCGCAGTGATTTAATGTTTTTCCTTGCACTCGGTCTTGCTTTTTTATTATGTTTCAATAAATATGATGTCTAGACGCTATTGGTATTCTAGTGCATGCCTTATAAACAAATAAATAAATGTTTAAGACTCAAAAATGTGTAATACCTGTAAAAGAAGGCATGCAGGAGACAGGATGAGCTAAACAAGTAGTAGATCATGTACTTGAAAATGATTTACAAAATATTGGCTTTTCCAGTATCACCTCTGTCAATGATGAGGGTCCTATAGGTTGACAGAGCCATGTGGCATGCACTAGCGTAATGAAACTTAAGGGATGGCCCTGCAAAGTATATGGAGCCCCCCCCTCCTCCGGACTCAGTCAGAAGCTCTCAGGCCAGGGTACTGTGCTGAAGGGGATCCCTGGAGCTCGGGTCCCCCTGCCTGCAGGGCCTGCGGGGGCCTCTGTTACGCCACTGGTGTCATAATGAAAAAGGTCTCTAATTGGCCACTATGATGACATCATCCCAAAAAGAAAATAGGAATAGTACAGCCACGTGTCCTCGCAGGAAAATTAGAACAAAATACTCATTAAGTCAACAGTCTTTTATAAACGTTTAAATAAATATGGGCTAGATGATTGAACAACAGTAATGGCGATTATCAAATAGCAATTTTTTGCTAATTGCTTTTTAGTAATTGCTGTTACTAACGTACAAAGGGGTTATTTAGTCCTTATTCTCTAAATAGTGATTCATAGTGGGATGCAAATAGACCTGAATATTAATGTGGTAGGTCGCAATTTGTGACCCACTATGATACACTGCCATCACAGGTATGATGGCCTGCTGGGGTCAGCACACCACCATGTCTGTGATTCCTTTTGAATGAAGCAATCATTTTTTTTAAATGCATTTGCGATTAAAATGTAAAAATGAAAAGTTTAATTTCCATTTTTTTAAGAGTAAGCAGTTGCCCTTGGTCCGTGGTACCACTGCCTGATCTTTACCCCTTCCGTGCTCCCGTTGGCCAACGGCTGTCGCGAGCACTACCTGGCTAGTGCTGCGCACGTCCATTGGCCGATGCGCCCCGCCCACGTTTTCAAACTGCTGCACCGTAGCGGAATTCGCCCCGCAGTTAAGCAGTTAAAAACTATTTATTCAATTATTCTCAGAGGGAAAGGCGCCCCAGGGGGACCCTTTCCCATTTGCGGATGGTTAACCACCAGCTTTGAGTTGGTGGTAAAGTGCAAATGTTTTGCGACCGCATTTCAGTCGCAAAACATTTGTACATACCAATACAAATCGGTATTTGGAAGGGCCTCCCCAAACACGCCCCTTCCAAATACCAATTCGCAAACCCAAATTGCAATTTGGTAACTGGTTATCGAATTGCGATTTGGGCTTTGTACATCAGAAAAGGCATTTTTGAGTTCTCAAATGGCCCGATCCTGTGAATCGGGCTGTTTGCAAACGCAAAAATGTTTCGTACATCTAGCCTCAAATGAGTGTTATTTAGTTGCAAACTAAATTTACTTGTAATGGTAGAAATTGGCAGAAACATGGAAGTGCAACCCCCTTGTGCCACATCCTCTGCAATCTAACAGATTTTTCACTTTTTGTACATTTTATGCTTAACTGCTCTGTCCCTGTTTCTGATATCCTGAAGGCCAGCATTAAATCATCTGGGATTGATACATCTGAGTGACAGTCCAAAATGGTGCTACTTACTGTAATTCATTAATGAATATGGACTTCATCTAAATAGGCTACTTAATGAAATTAAATGCCATGTTTCACTGACTTTGTAAAGCATTAGTTTGTCAATAGTGAAGTAAAAGTCAGTGCCACCACAAATACACCAAGCAAGCAGATCTTCTTCATTGAGAACAGGTTTGTATTTACCAATGATAAACAAGCATTTACAATGCAATAGGTCTTGCAATAATGAGATTTTGAGCTATTGGCATTGTAAATGGCCCTTTTATAATATTAAAAGGCATTGTAATTTACAATACCAGTAGGTCAAACTTTAGCAAAAGCAAGACCTATTGTATTGTAGAGCGCGGTGTCCGTGAAGCGGATGCAGTGCTCACCAATAAAGTAAACAAAAGAAAAAAAGAAACAAACAGAGCGCGGTGTTCCTGAAGCAAGCGTCGCACTCAACATTATAGTTTAAAAAAAAAAAGAAAATGTAGTGCAATGTCCTTAAAGTCCATGACAGTAGAGGTAGGTACAAGAACAGTAACAGTCAGGGAAGGTGTCACCCTTGGAAATTCGTTTGTCTACTAGCACAGAAAGAACTACTGCAGGTCACATGAGCGAGTCTCAGTGGGGTCTCAGCTGCTGAATACAGTCAGCTGAGCCCAGAGCCCACTGTGGCATGAGCCTGAAGCAGTTCTGAGTTACAGGCTGCTAAAATTACAATATATAGTATTAATGATCCTCAACCTCTCAACATGTCAGGCAATATTTTATTTATTAACACAGGCCTGAGTGGCCAGAATGAGCCTTGTAACACCGTATGCACACAGCACTGAGATGCCGTGCTGCTCTTAATGCAACTCTGACAGTCACGGTCACTCCCTGCTTCTCTCACAGTGTGCAGGTGGGTAAGGTACTAAAATGCGTGATTAATGCATTTTAATGAGGACCACCAACCAGACTCATAAACCCTCCTATGGGACACCACACACCACTTTCCCTGTATGTCTTTTGTTGTTGTCTTTCTCCCTATCACTTCGTTTGCACCTTTCCCTTCTTCACCCCCCTCGGGGCAGCCTGGCACTGCCTTTTCTTGCCTGAACGCCAGGCGTTGCATGAGCCCCTTCAACGCCTGGAGACAGTTTTATTTTGAATGTCTCATTATTCTCAGTCATAAATGAGCAATAAGAAGTAACCGCTAGGGGACAACACCGGCACTTCCAATAAAGGTTTTGATCGGACAGGATACAAAGCAAGGCAGTGTAGCCCATCGTGTCAACGCGCCTGTGTACAACATTCAGCTTAGACGTACATTCTTACTGGGCCAGCCTTGTCGTTCATCCTTCTGAGTTTGAAATGGGCACGGACTGTGAATTAGGGGTGCTATGCACCCACAGATGCCCTAGTGCTGCATGGTCGTCCCCATAGAATGAGTTACAATATGAAACAATGCCGTGGCGCTTGCCTAAATCCATCTAGGCAGCACTCCGCATTCAAGCCAACATCCTTCAAAAGGGGCATTTTTATTTAAAATAAACGCAATGTTTACTGCACCACTGTCCATTATAGGTAAAAACAGACATACAAAAAGTATACATAAAAACCAATAACCTTTAGCTATTTACAAAGTCATGCAATTGTTAATGACCATTCATTGCTAGGCCTCTGTGCCGGAAGCCAGTCTTTAAGTGCTCACTGGGAATGGGTGGCGGACAGGGTCAGTCTGAGGGACGGCCAAAGGGTTCACACTGAGGAAATGTTTTCTTTTATATACTGCGCATGTAGTCAAAGTTGACGTCAGAGCGCTTAAATAAAAGGCATAGTAGACATTGAAAACTATGCACATTTAGAGTCGAAACAATTGAATCACCACGCTCGTCAGGGGTAGTAAGCGCTATATAAATGAATAAATAGCCTTGCACTCCTGTGTTCGTCACAGAAGTGCTCTCTCTATGAACGAAGGTTGTAAGTGAAGCGTTTGAAAACCCGCAGGACGTTTGAAATCCCGCAAGGTGCGAGATTAAAAAAAAAGAGAGGATATGCGAGACAACCCCTTACCTTGGCCGTGAGAGTCCGGAGGGCCGTCGGCCTTGGAGGGTGGTGGGCACAGACTGGGCATTATCTGCACACACAGGCCCTTTGCCTTCATACCAGCACATTCTGGGCAGGCCCGGTGCGGTGCTGTCAACTGCTGATCGGAGTTTGGCCACCCCCCAACCCCTTCAACTCTCCATCCCCCGTCGAGAGGAGTATGCAGATGGCCAGGAGGTGTTGTTGCCCTGAAGCAGGGGAGGGCAGGCAGATCTCAAAACCTGCCCTACTTGTTCAGGATGGGCTCGGAGACCGGGCGGGTTCACACCTAGGACATGTGCAGCCTGGACCAGACAGGAGAAACTGCAGGAGCGTGGCTGGGACAGTAGACGCCGCTGGACACCAGTGCAGAAGATCGTGCTCACCTAATTGGCCTCTCCACGGTGACACCTTCAGGTCGGTCCCGGGGGCATGGGGGCTCTGTCTGCCACATGAGGTGCAGGAATCGGTAGGGTTGATGGCAGGGGCAGCCCAGTTGTGGTTCACGCAGGCCGGGGCAGACCTACGGGAGGGTCGGCCGTCTGTCATGCTGGCAGAGCATGAGCTCGGTGGCGCCTTGAGGTGGGAGGCACAGATGAGGCACGGGCGGCTTGCAGTAGAGAGGTGGTATATAGGGTGCAGCCGTGATTCAGCTGAGGTGGGGTGGGTTGTTTTATTGCCCCAGCCGTTGTTTGTTGAGTCTTTGTCTCTGGACACCAGAGGCGAGGCACGGGGGGATGTTGCACAGGGAGAGATGCGGGGGAGGCGGGTTTACGTGGAGTGGGCCGCGTCTCCGACCCAAGGGACGGGGGTTGTTTGCGCAGGGGTGCAGAGCGGCTGGTCATCTTCCTATGGGGAGGGCAATAGGCGTGGCGGGGATGGGGGGCAGGGAGGGTGTGCAAAGAATGCAGGCCCTGCTCCCCGACTCCCACCCCTTCGGGTCGAGTGTGCGCTAAATATGCAACAAAAAAACCACAAAAAAAACACACATTGTGAGGATGTCACCAGCGGTCCGAATGCAACAACGGGTACAGTGGAGGTTGGACGATGTGGTCAGTTGTCCAGGGGCATTGAGAGCGCATCATGTGCTGGGGTGACATGTTCGGTGGGGTTTTTGAGTGAGGCCGTGGTAATTGCCGCTGTCCGGGCGGTGAAGACGGGGATGCAGGGGTGTCAGAGGCTGCACCCAGTTGGGCGGCGGGGGCTCCAGGAGAGTCTTGATGCTGCTGCGAATCGCCAGGGATGGAGGAGCACACACCCATCACGCGGAGCCTTTGTTGCGGTGCAGCGAGGATTGGGAGAAGAAGAGCCGCCGCTTCCGGTTTTAAGATAGTGTCTCCAAGACAATGTGCCCGGCCGGCTCCGAGTGACGCTCTGTGCGGGGGCAGGTAGTTTTCACTGGTTTCTGCCGTCCCACTTGGACGGCCTCGCCTGCCAAAAGGTTTCTTGTCTTTATGGGGCCATGTGTTTGGCCCCATAAAGATAAGAAACCTTTTGCGACGAACGCACAGCAGGCCAGGCCGTCCAAATGGGACGGCTCAGAAAGCCAAGCGAAAACATCACCAACACCTCTTTTCCAATGGCTGGCCATCGTTTAGCATAAACGGTGACTCCAGCCAATGGAAAAGAGGGGCGGGGCTTAATGCCCCTTACAAAAAATACCTGTCAACACTAAATCTCGCCAGCGAGACTGCGCATGTCTGCGCAGTCTTACGCCAGGCGAGACCAATACCTGTTAACACTAAATCTCGCCAGCGAGACTGAGCATGTCTGCGCAGTCTTACGCCAGGCGAGACCTACAAAGAACCAGGAGCACAGCTTTTCTATACTAAGAGTGACATGCAACCTGTGAATTGCAACAGTTATTAAAGTGTTGAGAACTGTTCCTGCATGATAGCCGAAATTACACCATGGCGCAATTGGCAAAAAGAATATGTGCCTGAAAGGGTGTAAGTACCATCAGTTCAATTATTCAGAAGTAAAGTACCAGTGCATCACAGCATAGGTTAAATATTTCAGGAGCAAAAGGTCAGCACTAGTTAGGTGGAGGCTAGAGCTCTGTGACTCTTATCTTCCCCTTTCAAGCTCTGGGTACTGCCCTGTTAGTGGCTTAGTGAGGAGGCCATTGAACCGCATAAAAGCCGGGAAAACGCCCCACTTGTCTTAACATTGGTTAGTGAAAGAGAGCCGTAGTTAGGGTGTTGTTGGTCCCTGACATCACTGGGACCGTAAGCTGCTGTTCATGCTGCACTAATCATTGAACGGTATTATGTGCTAACAGTGGCGGCCGTCGCCTATCTAGGGTGGTACGGTGGGGGGGAAGGAGGGTTGTGGTTCTGTTATAATATAAAATAAAAGAAGACTTTCCTGCCACACCGCTCTCGCTGATGCTCCCGGACATCTCTTTGCTTCTCTCTTCCGGCCTGGATGTGGATGGGCCTCAGGACACAGGCTCCCCCACCCAATCCAGACACTGCTCTCATAGCATGAGAGCAGTGCCAGGATTAGTCTTAGCTGCCTCATTTGCAGCTCAGACAGTGCCTTGGAGCCTGTGGCTTTTCTCCAACCCGGATGTGCAACACATCTGGGTTGGAAAAACATAAGTGCGCATGTCTATTTGGCCGGCCTAAGACGGCCGGCTAAACAGACATGTGCACTTATAAGTGCACACTACTCCTCCTTCCTGCCATGCCCGGCCACATCCTATACCTATTGCGTGGCTTAGACCGCAACAAATGAAATGATAATAACATTGGGTAATTATACTTTTATTCATGATCTGCTGGCTCTGGGCAGTGGAGCGTCACTCCTCCGCCATAACAGAGTGGGTGGTAACCAATTATTCCTGGGAACCTGGGTATGTAATAATCAGAGGAACAAAGGTTCCCTTGGAGGAAGCTTTGAACTGATGCTTCCTTGGCATAAAGGATGTATCAACATATACATATAAATAAACAGTTCTTTAATTACTGCATATTGTTATCATAAACAGAAAATCCATAAAATATATGCTCCAAAAACAGCCTAGTGATGGGAAATGGTGACAAAAGTGAACAATGGTGTGCTAGTGTCATTTGCAAGAATAATAAACCAATGCTGTCGACTGAGTAGTACTTCGATTTGGAAAAATGGCTCAGGCTTAGGAACTAGGCGCTAAACATAGCTACATCCCAGCATACAAGTCAGACATACAGCAGAGGATGTTAACACTATAGCAATTGTATGTCCCTATCCTGCTAAAAAGTCTGATTTAGGAAATATCTCAATATGTGGTAAAAAGCGACATTCACAAACACAGGCAGTTAGGCCCAAAGAAAGTGACTTTTTTTTACATTGAATATGTAACTCATTGGACTTGCAGAGAATGCCTCTTTTTAACCTATATGGGATCCCAATCAGTGGCACACTCTTTTAACCCCAGTAGTAAAGTTATCCAGACACCTGGAGCATGGGGCGGGGGTGGGTCATGCTAGAGACAGCCATAGGTGGAGCAAATCCAACAGGGCAGCTGAGTTGCAGGGTTTAGGTTTGCGTATGATGAACTGTCTCTGATCCAGGGCAGCTCTTCTAAGGTGTAGGGTGGTTGTAATCCCCTTTCTGCAGGAGCTCTTGAAGTGAAAGATGGGTTGACTATGATGGGGCGAAGGGGTGTGAAGTGAACTACTGCCTCATCATTGTAGTCTGCAACCAGTTCGTATTTTGTCTTGAGACAAGACATTATTTATTCTTTCCTAGTTACACCGAGATTTGTAAAAAGTATAGATTTCAAATGTTGTCTTGTTTTAAGACAATCCCTACCAGGAATGTGAAATGCACAAACCGCGTGTACTGATTCCACTTACATCTCCCAATACCCCTGCATCTATTCAATTCAGGTCTCCATCTCTGCACATCTTCACATATCTTCAGTTCTTGCTCAGTCCACAATTCCTATTTCTTACTGCCTCGTCTATCCAAAGCCTTGCATCCCTTTACTGCTTCCACTATCCACATGCCCTGCCTCTCTTCACATACTAATCTTACTACTTACATCTCTCAAAAACCTCTGCTTTTGTTCTCCTTTGCTGGCATACCTCATCACTGCCACCTCTCCACACAGCCCCTATCTCTCTTCACTTACCCATCTTACCATTTGCAACATCTCTCAATAGTGAGGCAGTGTGGATGAGGTTTGCACCATGCAAATTATTGATGAAAATTCAAGTACAAGCTTCACTCTGGTGGATGGAGCTCTGTCTCAAAGTGAGTCTTGACTTTAACTCATCAACAGTACACCAATAACCGTGAAGCACATTAGGCACCACAATAATGACAAAGAGGAGTACATTTGCAAACCATGAAGGTTTATTAGCAGATTAGCAAAGTTACAAACTCAAATCATTCAAATTAGTCATAAATCAATAATCACCTCATCAAAGCATTGTTTAGTGTAGTCCAAAGTGAGTCATACAGCAAATACAAAGGCAAGCTATTTGAGGATTGTCATATGCAAATCGAATATGATTCAGTTTCTACTTAAGTGATATTCCCTAATACTGAGCTGAGGATTCAAGTGAGGTCGGGTGAAGTTAAGCAATAGTTGTCAGCAAATAAAGGCTCTAAAGGTACAATCAAATAAAGATTCAGTCTGTAGACGAAGAATAGATTAGCTCAGGAGCCTAACTCTTTGAACTGGAGCAAATGTAACATGTAATCTCAAGAAAGTAGAAATGGTAATCTGCTCTCAAGCAAGTGGGAAGTCACACCTGAATCTAACTAGCTCAGCAATGCAAAATGAAGCATACAATTCTCTATATTGAAGGACAACTCCCTACTGTTCTCATGAAGAGAACCAATCAGAACCGAACATTTCATGATAAGCTTTCAGGGAAACTCCCAAGATAAATAAGTCTCACAGAAACGAAAACATTTGCACCAATTTGGTTAATTGAAGCCACTGTAGTTCGGCTCCTGAAATGAGAAAGAGTGAGAGAAAACAGCAGCCGAAAGAACATTCTCAATATTAGCATGAGTCATTTGAACTATGCCCTACATTAACTGTGGCTAACTTAACATGAAATCACAAACTGTGGTCAACCTTTATGTAGAAATCAAACTTTATATATATATTATCTACTGGTGGTCGCCAGTAGATAGTTATAGTTAGGACCGTGTTTCCATAGGAAATCCGCAACATTCTATTTGGAATAACTTTTGCGCCAATTGATGAATCCTCGCGAAATTTTCAAAATAGGTGGGGCGCTCCGCTCCGCTCCTACCCTGAAAGTATCGGGGGGATTCGTCAAGCGGGGGCTGAGAAAAAAGGGGGGTCCCAAAACGCGTTTTTCCCATGCAATTTTCCATAGGGACCTTTAGTCCAAGGTACAGCCCAAACGGCTGAACAGAATTACTTGAAATTTGGCAGAGAGGTAGTCCTCAGGTCAGGGATGTGCCTTTTGCAGGTCTGGTGTAAATCTGTTCATTAGTTCCTGAGAAAATTGCATGTTAAAAGTACATACATATCTATAGGCGCGCACCGTGCGCGTACGGTAAGCATACCGTACGCGCACGCTGCCGTGCGCGAATGCAATTCTGATTGGTTGTTAGATGTCAGTAAACATTCGAATCGGTCGAAATCAGGGAGTGTCGGCCGCCATTTTGTCTCTCGCAGTCTGAGGCAGTGAAAAACAAAGGTGGAAAACGTGAAAAGGGGGCAGGATGGACAGTTCCTGACCCCCTAGCCTTTGTCAGGGGGTCACTGAAGGACCCCCAAGGGTAAAAAAACCAATATATTTTTTTTCAAAAAATCGCGGAGTGCGCGCACTGTACGCGCACGGCACGCACAACGCATAGTGGGTGCTTGGTGCGCGAAGCACACCGCGCGCGCACGGTAAGCGTACGGTGAAAAACCTGAAAAAAAAATATTAATAAATACATAAAAAACCATTTAAAAAACCGTACAAATTCACTTAAAAAACCATAGGTTTCACACACGTTATAGTTAGGAATTAGCATTTAAAAAACCTTGCAAATTCACTTAAAAAAACGTAGGTTTCACACATGTTATAGTTAGCTGGACATTTCCCTCGTAAAAAACCATTGAAATTCCCCCGTTATAGTTAGTGCAGGCAACTATAACTCACGCGACCGCAATCCTCTGCTGATGACGTCAGATATTACATCACTGATTACATATGTGTGTTTCTGAAAAATAAATATTTGTAATATATGTATAGCTAAAGATTAATGGAAGAAGACATGGGTCAATAGGTGTCTAAATACAGTGATGTAATATCTGACGTCATCAGCAGAGGATTGCGGTCGCGTGAGTTATAGTTGCCTGCACTAACTATAACGGGGGAATTTCAATGGTTTTTTACGAGGGAAATGTCCAGCTAACTATAACATGTGTGAAACCTATGGTTTTTTAAGTGAATATATATATATATATATATATATATATATATATATATATATATATATATATATATATATATATATTCACTGAAAAAAACCATAGGTTTCAGGCACGTTATAATTAGGAATTAGCATTTAAAAAACCTTAGAAATTCACTGAAAAAACCATAGGTTTCTGGGGCGTTTTAGTTAGCTGGACTTTTCACTCGTACAAAACCATTGAAATTCCCCCGTTATAGTTAGTTCAGCTAACTATAACTCGCGCGCCCGCAATGCACTGCTGATGACATCACATATTACATCACTCATGACATGGTCAGTGACATCACTCATGACATCACTGATGACATCTCATATGACATCACTGATGACATCATCCAGTGAATGTGTGTTTTTCTGAAAATTACATATGTTTTATATATGTATATCTTAAGGTCGATGGAAGAATAAATGGGTATATAAGTGTCTAAATGGATGATTTGTTTTTGAAAAATTGATTGTATAACTGACTGATTAATTGTATCTTAGTGAATACATGGCTTAGTGAGTAATGTTTAAATATGAAAATATCTGTATCAGTCTCTCACTTTGTGTATAAGTGGCTGCATGGGTTGGTGAGTAGCTACATGAGTGTCTATATAGGTTATTAGTTTTTTTTTTGAGTATCAGTATGAGTGTCTGAGTGTCTGTATGGTTTGGTGGGGGGTATTACGTAGTGCATAGGTGCATGAATGAGTGACTCACTGTTTGTATGTGTTGAAGACAGCATGTGTGCAGGACTGTATGGGTGGATGAGTGTGTGCATGGGTGTGTTAGTGAGTGAATGACTGTCTCAATAGTGTCTTTATGAGTAACTACATATGTTTTAAACTAGTATATGTGACTATTGGTGTATATAAGTGAGTATATGTGAGAGTGAGAGATTGGAAGAGTTCCTGTATGAATACGTATGTGTTTCTATAAGTGATTGTTTAAAAGACTATGTATGTGTATGTTTCTGTAGAGGTAAGTGTGGTAGTGTGTGTATAACTGTATATGCAAGTAAATGGATGTTTGATTCTTTATCTGCATGTTTGACTATGTGTGTGAGTAACTCTATGGATGAGTGGCGTTGTGTAACAGGATGTATAGGTGTATGAGTACATATGATGAGTGAGTACATGTATGAGTGACTGTATAGGACTGTTGGTGAATGAGTGGATGTGTATGTGGATCTTAGAATTACTGAATAGGTTGTTGTAACTGTTATTGGTATGTCCATTGTTTTGAAAATTTTAGTTTCTATTTTTGAATGTGTGTATCAAAGGTTATATTAAGGGGAGAGGAGGTCTGCCACTCTATCACAAGGATGATGTCATCAGTGATGTCATTTGAGATGTCATCAGTGATGTCATGAGTTATGTCACTGACCATGTCATGAGTGATGTAATATGTGACGTCATCAGCAGTGCATTGCGGGCGCGCGAGTTATAGTTAGCTGAACTAACTATAACGGGGGAATTTCAATGGTTTTGTACGAGTGAAAAGTCCAGCTAACTATAACGCCCCTGAAACCTATGGTTTTTTCAGTGAATTTCTAAGGTTTTTTAAATGCTAATTCCTAACTATAACGTGCCTGAAACCTATGGTTTTTTCAGTGAATTTCAAAGGTTTTTTAAATGCTAATTTCTAACTATGCCTACAGAGATAGGACATGTGAAGAAAGAAGAAAAAACGCACAGAAAGAAAAAAAAGAAATGCAGAAAGAAGCAACAGAAGTCCTCAAAGACGAAGGAAAGTGCTGGAAGAAGGATAACGTGCAGAAAGAACAAACAGAATAGCAGAAAGAAGCCTTGTTGCAAAATCATCCTGTACCCTCAACTTTTTCAGACGGATACTGGTGGTAACTGAGTCTGACTAACCAGTCCTAGAGCCAGTGCTATGTTAAAAGACACTCAGAATACAGTGAAAACACCTACATACACTAGGGAACACTATGCGTTGGGGTCCCCCTGTGATCAGCATGACCTCCTCTGTAAGCCCCTAGTATATAATAGGGCAGGGGATTAAAACGACTTCTTAAAACGCGCCACAGGGCGTGTTTGCACACGTCACCTCAGAACCCGTCCCCTCACTTCCCCACTGTGTAAACACGCCCTGTGGCCGTTTTAAGTTGGGAGATTAAGTCCCCTTGAATCCTGAGGGTCCCTAGGGTCCAACTAGACCACTAGGTACCTCCAGTAAGCGCCACAGAGCTGCGTTGCAGAGAGATGTAAAAAGGGGCACGGCCTAGACCACATCTCTGCAACGCAGCGCAGTGGCTCTTACTGGAAGCACCTGGTGGGCTAGCCGGCCCCAGGGTCCCTCAGGATTGAAGGGGAATTATTTCCCCAACTTAAAACACGCCATAGGGCGTGTTTGCACACGTCACCTCAGGCCCCGTCCCCTCCCTTCCCCACTGTGTAAACACGCCCTGTGGCCGTTTTTTAAGTTGAGAGATTAAGTCCCCTTAAATCCTAAAGGTCCCTAGGGTCAAACTAGCCCACTAGGTACCTCCAGTAAGCGCCACAGAGCTGCGTTGCATAGAGGTGTAAAAAGGGGCGTGGCCTCAGAACACCTGTCTGCAACGCAGCTCCCTGGCGCATACTGGAGATACCTGTTGGGCTAGTTGGCCCTCAGGGACCCTCAGTATTGAAGCGGAATTAATTCCCCAACTTACAACTGGCCAGGGGGCGCGTTTGCAGAGAGCTGCAAGGAGGGGGCGTGGCCTCTGGCGCGATGCCGGTCTTTTATTTATTTTTATTTTTTTAAGAAGGAGGGCTGTGTGGCCCCCCTTCTTTTTCTAATTGACTGGCCCTGGGGACCCCATCCCCCAGTGCCTGCACCCTAATTTTTTTTGTTGAAAAAAATAAATTTGGCCCTCCCAAGGCCTTAATCGGCCCCAGGGACCCCAACCCCCGGGTCATGTCCTTTTTTAAAAAAAATTCTTTAGGAGGGGTCTGCGTTGCCCCCCTCCTCAGGCCACTTATGGCCCCGGGAACCCCATCCCCGGGCCGGCCTTTGTGTTTTATTATTTTAAAAATATATATATTTATAGAAACACCTAGGACATGCTGGACAAACCGTATGTACCTATTACCATGACGATTTGCGTGATATTCATTAAAAGGCGACTATGCATAGAATGAATCCACATGGAATGTATTTACACCGCTAGTGAAGCTCTGACGTGTCTGACGCCCTACCGTGCCTAATCCCGGCGCCCCCGCCGGTGGGTACTCTCCAAGTAGACACCCTTGTCGTTTATTTATACAAACATGGGTAGCTATTGACGGGCACATTTAATATACATACACACCAAGCCATTAAAAGGGGATTCGACAAAAATTTGACCAAACTATGCAAGAAATCCCCCTCACGGTTAATAAAATACACATCCACCGCCGGATGTGTAATACTTTTTATTTTACTCTCTGGAAAGGAGACGAACCTCACTTGAGAGTCACAGCGTGCTCTGGGCTGAGCCCAATGCTGTGTTACACCCACCAGTGCCCGCCGAGTGCCTCACACCTCTGTGTTGTATTCCACCAGCTAGTGCTTATGCTATGACACTCTCTAGCCCATGTGCACTGTAACACCACCCCGTGAATATGTCATGCCACACTTGCCTTCGCACGGGTTATATTGCCCCATCTAACGTGCCTTCCTCGATGCCTATGTTATAACACACAGTGCTATGCCATACATATTACAATCTGGGATCCATATCTTTGTCACAGTGCATATGCAACGTTACACTCCCCAGCACATATTTAATATTACAACTTTAGAGACTAGTTAGGCTACACAACACTGCCCTGTGCATATTACACTCCAAGGCGCATATCGCATAGCACGCGCTAGTGCCTGTGCTATCTCGCGCTCTCCAATGAATCTGTCCTTGCGCACAATGTATTGCATATTATATTTCACGCCCCGGTTCATCTTATATCACACTTTTTGGTGCATAGTTTATAGCATATACTATATCTAGTTTCCATTTTCAGTCATGCTATCAGGACTATGTTCTATACAACACTGCGTCCACCTACCCTTTTCACGGGCATTACATTTTGCGATGGGGGTGGAGGGTCAGGGGGTGTTTCTGCCAAGTGAGCCCGGAGTCACAGTCAAAAACGTCCTCTTCTTCCTGAATAAAAGTGAGATTATGCTGCATACTTGTTCATATTTTAAGTAGTTCGCACAGACCCACATTTTAAAAACAATAAAGTTCCTAATACCCACCTTCTCTGAACAGTTAGCTTGCTGCCCCATCCACCTCCTCCCTATCCTCTGTTGTCTGAATCCATGGACTAGCCTCCTCCCTCCTGCCATGCATGGTCTGATGTGCTGCCACTGCCCTCCATTTAGCATGATGTACTAGTCCACTCCTCCTGCCCTCCATTGCCCAATTCTATGGCCCATCATTGACCTCCTGCTTAGCCTCTGTGCTTAGCTTTCTGCCCCTATTCTACTTCCCCCTGCCCTCCGATGTCTTTGTGCATGCCCCTGCTCCATCCTTTTTGCCCACCATGTTCCATGGACCTGCCACTCCTATCTACTCTGAGTGTTCTGCTGAGCTGCCACTCCCCTCCCACCTGCCTAGCATTGTCAGATGACTGTAACCTGTTCCTGCCACTTCCACCCTGCCTGTCCACATGCCATGCCCCTATCCCCTTCCTCCTGTCCTCCATGGTCCATTTTACTGCCACACCCTTCTGCCCTCCCTTGTCTGTTGTGCTGCAACTGCTCCTCCTGCCTGCCCCGCGCGGTCTGTTGTGAGGCCCCTTCCCCTGAACTCTCTTGTCTGTGCCCAGGTCCTGACCCTCCCTTCTATCCTCCATGGTCCTTTGTGCATGCTCCTGCGCCCTCCTTCTTGCCCATCATAGCCATTGTGCTGCCACTAACCCTCCCGCTTGGCATGCATGGTGTTCTGTGCTGCCATGGCCCCTCCCACCTTCCCTGTGTGGTCAGCTAGCTGCCCCTGACCCCCTCCCACCTTCCCTCCTTGGTCTGTGTGTATGCCATCATAGTCTCATTGTTGCTCTCCATGGTGTGTCTTGTTTCTAGTGCCCATCCTCCCTGACCTCCTTGGTCATCTTGCTGCTCCTGCACTGCCCCCTTGCCCCCAGCCCTCTGTTTCCATGTGCAGACCCCTATTCCCTCCCTCCTGGCTTGTCTGTTCCATTGTAATGCCCCTGATCCATCCCTCCTGCCCTTTATGGTCTGTTATGCTGTAGCTTTCTCTCCTGTCTGTCCATTATGGTCAGCTAGCTACCATTGCCTCTTTCCCCTCTGTTCTCTGTTGTCCATGTGCATGGTCCTGTCCCCTCCCTATTGCTTTCTATGGATTGTTGTGCTGCACTCCCATCCCGCATGTGCTGTGTGGTGTATTGTGCTGCTGCAAACCCTGATGCCTGACCTGTAGGGTCAGTTTGGTGCACCTCTCCATGTCCCTCCTGTCCTCTGTTATCCGAGTCCATGTCCCTACCCCAATTCCTCCTGCCTACCATGATCCAATGTACCATTACATTTTGAACTTGGTAAGAGGGAGATTTTGAAAAAAAACTGGGGTATTGATTTTCCCCTTTGAGTTACATTGAAAAAGAGGAGATTGTAGACAGGAGACAGATCAAATAAAGCCCATTTGAGCTTAAAAACATTGGACGTTTCCTGGCTGAAACGGGTTTGTTGGCATGTATGGTTGTACTACCACTGCCTCTTCCTTCTGCCCACAATGGTCTATTATATTGCCACAGCCTCTCTTGCCAGTCCTGTATTGTTGGTTTGTTGCCCCTGCCCCCCTTTCCACTGCCCTCCATAGTCTGTTGTGCTGCCACTGCCCTTCCTGCCTGCCCAGTGTGGTAAAATTGTTGCCTCTGCACTCTCCTACCTGCCTTCAATTTTCAGAGTCCGTGCCCCTGGCCTCTGCCTCTCAACAGTATCCCAATGAACAACTAGATTGCTAACATTCTATATTTATTACAAAAGTGTGGAACGCCTGACGTCATCTTGATGTAATCAAAACTGTAATACCTAGAGTATTTCCTTTAGAAACCACATATATGAGAGGGTTTTATTTGCATCAAAATTATGGTTAGTGCTCTAAAAAACTAAAATGAGGACATATTTTCTGAGTTTTCAAATAGCGACAAAGAACTTTTAAATTATTTGTAATCTTTATGTTTTTTTATCCAGTTGACCACTTGATTAAATGTTGCTCCTAGGGGAGAGGATGTAGTGTTACTTCCAGAGCTGCAGACTTTGCAACTGGGGAACCAGGTTGGAGTTTCTGCTTCAGCTCAACATTCTGTGATTCTGGTCAAATCACTTAATTTCCCTATGTCTACAACCAAAATGAATTTGATCTTGTGTGATGTAACCAATGCTCATGTAAAGCACTCCAATACCTGACAAGTCTGCACTATATAAAACTGCAAATACACAAAAAAGAAGTGTTTTGCACACTTCTGTCATTGGGCTACATGTGCGCTACATCTGGGTGATATTTGTGCTGCATTTGGGCTCTTTTATCTCTGGTGGCCATCTTGGGAGATTTATTTGTTATGAAGTTTCCTAATTTCCTTATTTACTGCAGTCTCCTCAGTAGGAAATGCTTTCAGTTTTTTACTTTGATTCCATCAAGAAGGTATTCAGATATGTCACACATTTGCCATAAATTCAGAATGTTAGCACTCTAGTTGCTCATTAGATCACTGTAGTAAAGCTACTGCTCACCACGGAAGTCTGCTGCTGGTATTAAAAGTGCATGTTTCAGTCTGCATATCAGAATTTTTTAATGAAATAGAAGAGAATTTGAGAAGTCACTCAAAATGTGCCCTAATTTTTCTTTCTTCAGCACTAATCATAATTTCTATGGCAAAATGAACCCCCTCATTGTGTTCCTTTTTAAATTAAATGTTTTAAGTGTTACCAGTTTATTCCAATCAAGATGGCTTCAGGTGTGCCATACTTTTGTCATAAGTAAGACAGTAAGCGCTCTAGTTGTTTTTAAGAACACTCTGGGACATTCTGTCATTGGGCTATACTTGGGCTACATCTGGGTGATATTTGGGCTACATTTGGGCTCTTTTGTCTCTGGTGGCCATCCTGGGAGATTTATTTGTTTTGAAGTTTCCTAATTTCCTCATTTACTGCAGTCTCCTCAGTGGAAATACTTTCAGTTTTTTATTTTGGTTCCATCAAGAAGGCATTCAGATGTGTCACACATTTGCCATAAATTCTGAATGTTAGCACTCTAGTTGCTCATTAGATCACTGTAGTAAAACTACTGCTCACCAGGGAAGTCTGCTGCTGGTATTCAAAGTGCATGTTTCAGTCTGCATGTCAGAATTTGTTTATGAAATAAAAGAGGATTTGAGAAGTCAAAATGTGCCCTAATTTTTCTTTCTGCAGAACTAATCATAATTTCTATGGCAAAATGAACCCTCTCATGTTGTTCCTTTGTAAATTAAATGTTTTAAGTGTTACCACTTTATTCCAAGCAAGATGGCTTCAGGTGTGCCATACTTTTGTCATACGTAAGACTGTTAGCGCTCTAGTTGTTTGTTAGAACACTCTGGGACATTCTGTCATTGGGCTATACTTGGGCTACATCTGGGTGATATTTGGGGTACATTTGGGCTCTTTTGTCTCTGGTGGCCATCTTGGGAGATTTATTTGTTATGAAGTTTCCTAATTTCCTCATTTACTGCAGTCTCCTCAGTAGGAAATACTTTCAGTTTTTTACTTTGATTCCATCAAGAAGGCATTCAGATGTGTCACACATTTGCCATAAATTCAGAATGTTAGCACTCTAGTTGCTTATTAGATCACTGTAGTAAAGCTACTGCTCACCAGGGAAGTCTGCTGCTGGTATTGAAAGTGCATGTTTCAGTCTGCATGTCAGAATTTTTTAATGAAATAGAAGAGGATTTGAGAAGTCACTCAAAATGTGCCCTAATTTTTCTTTCTGCAGCACTAATCATACTTTCTATGGCAAAATGAACCCCCTAATTTTGTTCCTTTTTAAATTATGGTGCCAATTACGATCCTGTAAAAAATTCCCCCGTGCGACTCGTATCTGGTCTTTTTACCGTACGAATCGTACAAGTGCCGTACGAACTGGCAATCACGATTCGCATGGTAAAAAGTCCATACGAACCGCACTGGGAATCATTCCCCACACGTCCTCGGGTCGGAAAATGTGTCCGACACGTCCTCGGACGATTTACCTTACAAACGTGAAAATCCAAGTCCGACCGAGGAATCACGATCCATCCCGTGCGTCCGAGCGTACAACCGTATGGAAAAAACACCGTCCGCACCGAACACCTATAGCAACCATGGAGACATGTGCCCGCATACGCGCCCAACACACCCCCCAGCCCCCGTACGTCCGACACGTACCCCCCGTATATGTATACCCCCACCCGTTTAGGTACACCCCAGTACGTTCCAGTCGTACCCCCACCCCAGTACGTGTCGTACCACCGTCAATGTACACCCCAGTACATTCCAGTCGTACCCCCACCCCAGTACGTGTCATACCCCCCGTGTACCTACACCCCAGTACGTTCCAGTCGTACCCCCACCCCAGTACGTGTCGTACCCCCCCGTGTACCTACACCCCAGTACGTTCCAGTCGTACCCCCACCCCAGTACGTGTCATAGCCCCGTCTACCTACACCCCAGTACGTTCCAGTCGTACCCCCACCCCAGTACGTGTCATAGCCCCCGTGTACCTACACACCAGTACGTTCCAGTCGTACCCCCACCCCAGTACGTGTCATAGCCCCCGTGTACCTACACACCAGTACGTTCCAGTCATACCCCCACCCCAGTACGTGTCCTACCCCCCCGTGTACCTACACCCCAGTACGTTCCAGTCGTACCCCCACCCCAGTACGTGCCGTACCACCGTCAATGTACACCCCAGTACATTCCAGTCGTAACCCCACCCCAGTACGTGTCATACCCCCCGTGTACCTACACCCCAGTACGTTCCAGTCGTACCCCCACCCCAGTACGTGTCGTACCACCGTGAACCTACACCCCAGTACGTTCCAGTCGTACCCCCACCCCAGTACGTGTCATAGCCCCCGTGTACCTACACACCAGTACGTTCCAGTCGTACCCCCACCCCAGTACGTGTCATAGCCCCCGTGTACCTACACACCAGTACGTTCCAGTCGTACCCCCACCCCAGTACGTGTCCTACCCCCCCGTGTACCTACACCCCAGTACGTTCCAGTCGTACCCCCACCCCAGTACGTGTCGTACCACCGTCAATGTACACCCCAGTACATTCCAGTCGTACCCCCACCCCAGTACGTGTCATACCCCCCGTGTACCTACACCCCAGTACGTTCCAGTCGTACCCCCACCCCAGTACGTGTCGTACCACCGTGAACCTACACCCCAGTACGTTCCAGTCGTACCCCCACCCCAGTACGTGTCATAGCCCCCGTGTACCTACACACCAGTACGTTCCAGTCGTACCCCCACCCCAGTACGTGTCATAGCCCCCGTGTATCTACACACCAGTACGTTCCAGTCGTACCCCCACCCCAGTACGTGTCCTACCCCCCCGTGTACCTACACCCCAGTACGTTCCAGTCGTACCCCCACCCCAGTACGTGTCCTACCCCCCCGTGTACCTACACCCCAGTACGTTCCAGTCGTACCCCCACCCCAGTACGCGTCGTACCACCGTGAACCTACACCCCAGTACGTTCCAGTCGTACCCCCACCCCAGTACGTGTCATAGCCCCCGTGTACCTACACACCAGTACGTTCCAGTCGTACCCCCACCCCAGTACGTGTCATAGCCCCCGTGTACCTACACACCAGTACGTTCCAGTCGTACCCCCACCCCAGTACGTGTCCTACCCCCCCGTGTACCTACACCCCAGTACGTTCCAGTCGTACCCCCACCCCAGTACGTGTCGTACCACCGTCAATGTACACCCCAGTACATTCCAGTCGTACCCCCACCCCAGTACGTGTCATAGCCCCCGTGTACCTACACACCAGTACGTTCCAGTCGTACCCCCACCCCAGTACGTGTCATAGCCCCCGTGTACCTACACACCAGTACGTTCCAGTCGTACCCCCACCCCAGTACGTGTCATAGCCCCGTCTACCTACACCCCAGTACGTTCCAGTCGTACCCCCACCCCAGTACGTGTCATAGCCCCCGTGTACCTACACACCAGTACGTTCGAGCCCCACCCCCACCCCTGTACCTGTCGTACCACCGTCTATGTACACCCCAGTAGTTCCTGGCGCACCCCCAACACAACCTCCTAAGTACGGAGCGCACCCCATGCCCCAACATCACAACCGCATGTACGAGTCGTACAAAGCCACACAAGGACATCATCGTACAACCAATTGGCCCCTGTACACACCGTACACACGCTCAAAACGCACGTACACAACCAGGACAAAACAAAACAACACAAGAATACACCATTCGAAAGGCACAAAGCCACTAAACATGGCCAACAACCACTAAAAAAACACAATCACTGACCTGCAACTGCCAAAAACAAACAGAGGCCCAATACAACACCACTCCTTATAACACACCCACCCAAACTTCAAACACTGCCACACCCACCCATGGACCAATAAAAAGGGCCCACACACACAAACCATGAGCCTTTGCAACAGACTCACTGCTGCCAGACACCACAGAACCAGACTACAAGCTACACCACACCTTACACTTGCACACCTTCACACGACCACCCTCACAAACACCCTCTCATCACATTCACACACACACACAACCATCCACACCCCCCCCAACATCCACACACCCCCCACACCCACACCATCCCCACCCACACCCCTCACCATGCCCACTACCAAGAATCCAAAGTTCAGTCACCGAGAGTTGGAGGTCCTTGTTGATCAAATCCTCAGAGTCGAGCCACAGATCTTTGGAACATTGGTCAGAAGCACCAGCCTGGCAGCCAAAACAGCCATGTGGCAGACCATCGTCGATGCTGTGAATGCCGTTGCGGACACCAGGAGGACCAAGCAGGATTGCCAGAACAGGTGGTACGATCTGCGGAGGAGGGTCAGAGCCAAGAGGCAGGAGGAACACGACCAGGCCAACGCCACCGGAGGAGGGCCCTCCCGCAGAGCCGTACAGTACCATCCCTGGGAGGAGAGGGTGATGGCCATACTGCCGGTGGAGGCAGTCGAAGGATTAGAAGGACTCCGAGACCCGGGTGAGTACACAAACAACGCACCTCACATGGGGGGAACTGCAACCACAACCAAAATTACTAACAGGCACGCAACCACCACAAGCCATCGCATGACTCAACCACACTCCATGAGCAGGCACATGCCACTGCTGTCACCATGCCCCATGCACCCAGCTGGACAATGTCAAGTCACAGGCCACAGAAGACAACAACACATGACACGGTAACCCGGATGGCGGGAGGCTGGGCACCAAAAATCACATAGTGCGACTCCAAAGCAGACAACAATGCCCTCTGCCCATATGGCCTAGGTCACAGCCAGACAAACAGTGTGTCCCAACACAGGAATGACTTGCCAGCAAATGGCGGACGCCTTGCATTAAAACATGGGGGTGAAGGCACTGGTTTGCACATGACGGCAGCTAATGAACAGCCAACATTGTGAAAGAGTGGCAGCACACACCACCACAGCAGCAGCGCAGACACAGACACTACACCCAATGGGTGCCTGGAGATCAGAAACAAACTCACATCAACAAGCAAAGGGCCATTCAAAGATCTGCTAACAGTCTGTGCCCAGGAAGCTGGGCCGAGGTGACAGAGGGGGACACACAGAGGGAGGGAGAGGGGGACAGAGAGGGAGGGAGAGGGGGACAGAGAGGGAGGGAGACGGACAGAGGGAGGAGGCTGACACACAGAGGGAGGGAGAGGGGGACAGAGAGGGAGGGAGAGGGGGACAGAGAGGGAGGGAGAGGGGGACAGAGAAGGAGGGAGACACAGGGAGAGCAAATCAGTCCTTTGGTGTGTGGGAATGTCTGCTCGTCAGCAGGTGGACTGCGTGCATGTAGACAAGGGTGGCCAGTGCCAGAACCCCCCCTCATCATCATGGCAAAACGCAGGGCCATGTCACAACCTGTACACGAGCACAAGGACAGCTACCTGCATCATATAAGTGTGTGGATCCACTCCATGTGCACATGTACAGTGCTACAAGGAAGGCGCAAATGCATGGATCGCCACACCTGCACACTCCACTGCTGACTGCAGTCACACGTGACGCAGCAAGTAAGACTGTGCCACACATAGTTAAAGGGGCCAAATTGGTGCCCAAGGGACACACCCATGCACAAGTGCACTGTGAGTGGAATGCAAGACAGATCCTAATTCCAAGAGGAAATGTGCCAAGTTGAAACGGATGAAACATGGATGTTGCATGGACCAAAATTAACATTGTCTCTCTCACACACAGGTCAACGTCGTGCTGCACCCCCCAACACTGGGGGGGAAGACTCACAGGACCCGGATCTGCAGGAGACCGATCCCACCGGCAGCGACCACTCTCACCACTCTGCGGACGACCCCGACCGACCTGGCCCCTCTGGTGTCCAACCACCTGCAGCACCTGCGTCAGGTACAACCGTGCCAACCACCACCCCCACTCCTGCCACATCCCAGGAGACACCCAGGATCCCTGCCCCAACACCAAAATGCAGCCAGGCTCGCCAGGAGGGACACGGTGTCCCGGGCACCCAGGAGGAGGCAGGCGACAACGCCAATGCCACCCCTCAGGGGTCCCGGAGACCCCATGTGCCCACAAGTGCAGGCCAGGCGCAAGTGGGCAGGGGTGGTGGGAGTGGAGGACGGCGGAGGCGCGAGCCTGACCAGTTGGCTGGGGATCCGGTATTTTCCCATGTCCGTAACATCCTGGACTCATACCGGCAGGACACCACGGGCATGGCCCAGGTTGTGTCCGTCCTCGAGGGGATCAAGACCCAGCAGGCCCAGCAACATGCGGACCTAATAGCCTGTCTACTGGTACACCAACGGAGGATGGAGGACAGACAGGCTGAGCAAGTGACGGCGTTCCAGGGGATTCACGCTACACTCCGTCGGATGGCCGACACCATGGCCGACCCTCCCTGTGCCAGAAGGCGGAGAACATCACCACCCACAGGGAGGGATCAGGAGGAGGAGGAGGAAACATCCGACGGAGCATCCCAGACGTCGTCACGGCCTGCTGGTGATGTTCCCCGCAGGAGGCCGGGTCGTCCACGGAAAGGACCGTGAGGGTGGCTGCTACATCACCATCTCCCAGGACACCTGGCCTGGCACCTGGCCCACTGGAGCAACAGCATCACAGCATCAAGAGACATTCTCTGCCACATGGCCCTGCTGGTCACTGGCTGACCAATGTTGACAAAGACTGTGGCATGGACTCTGAGGATTTCCAATGGCAAGGACACCAACTCCCCTACTGAACTTTGGATTCCCTAATCCCGGAAAGCACCTCACTTTGTCCCCCCCCCCCCAATAATAAATCACACTATTAAGAGTAGATGCCTGCTGGTAGCATTATTACCTAACATGTGTCTTTTAAAGTCTAAACATGCCTGAGTCATCTGTTCTCTTCAACCATCCACACCCTGGGGCCTGAGTCTGGCACAGGACACATGGGTCACTGTTTATTAGGCAAGACAGACATGGAGCACCATACACACCCGTGATGGGCACAACCAGCTGAGGGGGTGGCCGAACAACCGTGCTGACAGACACATTGAGTACAGCAACAGTCATGCGCAGAGGTCAGGGATCCTGGCCAGTGTCCTGGGGGGCACCCAGGTATGTGTAGACAGGTGGCAGAACCATGTCCTGCAAGCTTGAGTCCGGTGGATGCAGAGAATGGGGTCATGGACAACGTTGGATGCATGGGGATGGCACATGTCACAATACCCACACAGTCATGGACATCATGCCCAATACACAGTCTCAGCACACACACACAGCTTGCATCTTGCCACTCGACACATTGACACATAGCCACAATCAGGGAATACCATGCCAGACATGCAGGATGCACCGTGCCAACACACCAGCATTGACTGAGAAGAGGCACCTTGGAGGCATAGGGACACCTTTATTAGTCATGTTTTTGGGATTGCAGAGGCAACTTGAAGTACACATGAACACATCATGTGGAGTAACATGTGGGTCCAACACTGGCACCCCCCTTCTGCAGCACAAATGCGTGATAGCCATGGAACTGGCACACAAGTGTCGGCTAACAGCTAAATACCCACAGCTGCACACGGAGAGCCTGACATACACCATAGATCCGCTGATGTGGAAGTCCCACGCCATGTCAAGCCAATGTTAACCGTATGTGTCCGAGGGCAGTGTCACACACATTGATGCCATCATCACAATCCACTATCCCATCACTGATGACTGACAACCAGGCAGCCCATCTATTCAGGTGTACCCAGCTGCATGTCGTGTCCCATGGGGATGCCACATGTCTGCAGAGTAACCAAACCCCGACCGGGGCAGTGTGCACACATCGTGAACAACTGCCACACCCAATACACCCCAGATGCATCCCTTACCCCATGGAGACTTCCAAACGTGTCCGTGCCTGTAACGCTGAGTCAGCCCACGATGCCGTGTCCATGAGGAATAGCAGTGCCACAACAATGCAACCAGAAGATGGCATGCACAGGTACCTGGGGAAGATGGACACACAAGAAGTCAGCCACAAAAAGCACAGCCACTTGCATGTGCATTGACTCGACACATGTATGGATGACAACATGCTAGGTCACAATTATGACTGGGGAAATACTACCATCACTGCCACCATCACTCCAGTGACACACCCACACACACCTCTGACTCACGTGCCATACATGCAGGTGGAGACACACATCACAACACATGCCACACGGGGACCAAGGCGTGCACACTCAGACACTGGTACTCACCACTAAGCAAAGAAGTCGCGTATGAGCCGAGTCCGGATGTCCTCTTGCGGCTCCACATCCTCCACATCACTAGCCCCATTGCCAAGGCCTTCGTCCTCCACGGGTGGATGGTCCTCGTCATGTTGATTCAGGATGAGTGGCACAGCTCTTTCAACTGCCATGTTGTGCAGCATGCAGCAGACCATGAAGATCTTGCAAACCTTCGCCGGGGCATATGGGAGTGCGCCGCCGGTCTTGTGGAGGCACCGGAATCGGCTCTTCAGCATGCCAAACGTCCTCTCTATCACTCGCCTTGTCCGGCCATGGGCGGTGTTGTAGCGGAGCTGGGCCGGCGTGATGGGGTTGCGGAGAGGTGTCAGCAGCCAAGGCATGTTGGGATAGCCAGCGTCCCCTACATGGAAAGCACATGGATATCGTTAGAACTGGCGAAGCGGTCGTGCTGCTCGGCTATACAGAATACAGGACAGACTGTACCCACCAACAACACATGCCCGTTCGTTGCGCAGCTGCATCATCATATCAGGCATCCCGCTACGCCTCATGATGTAGGCATCGTGTGCTGATCCTGGGAAACGAGCACAGACATGTGAAATCACCATGTTGGACAGACACACCACAAGGGCATTGATGGAGTGGTAGTGCTTCCGATTTCGGTACGCCACCTCCCGTGCGTGTGGTGGTACCAAAGCTACATGTGTCCCATCAATGGACCCAATGACATGGGGCATCCCTCCCAGGGCATAGAATCCACGCTTGACCTCTGTCATCTGTTCAGGGTTTGGGAACTTGATGAAGTCATCCAGGTGAATCAACATGGCCTCTAAGAAATCATGCAGCACACCGCTGAACATGCTCTGGGACATGCCACCAACATGAGCTATGGTATATTGAAAGGTACCCGTGGCAAGGAAATGTAGGGCAGCCATTACCTTCAGCTGGGGTGTCAGTGCCGTGGGATACCTGTGCAGCGGTTGCAGGTGTGGTGTCAGTCTCGCCGTCAACTCCTGAATCAACGGTTGGGTGAAGCGGTAGAGCCGGATGCTGTCATTCTCCTGCATGGCAGACAAGTCTGGAATTATCCGGGCAAGAGGCGGTGCTCTGCAGTAATGAGGAAGTGACAAGGAAGAGTGAGTGCACTACGACAACAACTCATGTCTACTGAGCACATGTAAATCTGGCAATACACACATGCTACATAGGGAGTGAGGTATGTGCTACATGCCCAGGACACGTATGGATGCAAGGTGACACTCCTTCCAAGACCCAGCTACACACGGTGATTGAGAACCTCCCCATGCCACGCCATGGGAATGGCTGTGTCCCAGTGCAAGTGAACAGCCCGACGCAAGACAGGAGTGACATACACCCACACATCAGCAGAAGTGGGATGCCGATTGCAGAGACTGGTAGCGGAACACTGGAGCCACAGGTCACATGACATTACACTAGTCCAGCCCACACACCTTGCCATGAAGGTGCACATGTCATGACTCACCACACATTCCTTGTGAGGATGCTGACATGGCCTTGTCACGCTACTCCGTGTCCCATGCATACATGTGCACCTCACATCCGATAACACATGTGGCATGGTGTGCGGAACAGTGTGCAATGACAATCTACACACAGACACATGTTGGTTGCTGCAACTGCTGCAGCTTTTGAGGGTGCTACAACATCAACCTGATGTAAATCCCGGACACATATATGACATAGTCACATTGTGCACTGTGGGTAGTGACAAGTCATGTGTCATGACCCCTGTTCCGAGCATCATGGGACACTTCCGTGTGTTGTTGTCCGTGCCATGCCAGTGACGCTCACCCCAAGTGCGCAGTCCGACATGCACACATGTCAAAGGAGTCAAGGGCATGCCTGGCACACATAGCACCCTCACACAGTACACCTGTACACATCTCATCATACATCTGGTGCCTTCTCCACTCAGGAGGCATGTTCCACATCACAGCCTGTGACACCTGTGCCCCACACATGTAGTAATGCACAGACGATGCCTTGATGTCCATTCCTGGACAAGTATGTCCATCCATGGACAAGTATGTCCGCCCTATTCCTACCTGTGTGTCGCCTATCACCACAGTGATGTGTAAAAACCGCCGTACTGCTGCTAAGAGGGCCTGTGTATGTTCCCAAATCACTGTGGGAGTGCTGCCGTATGTGTACCCATCGTGATGGCGAGCGTACAGGCATTTGTACGGTCCGTAGCACTACGAGTACGCACACGCGTGCAGACCCATAGTGAACGGGCCGTACACACGCATGTACGCTCACTATCACTATGGGTCTGCACGCGTATGCGTACCCGTAGTGGTACGGGCCGTACACACGCATGTACGCTCACTATCACTATGGGTCTGCACGCGTATGCGTACCCGTAGTGGTACGGGCCGTACACACGCATGTACGCTCACTATCACTATGGGTCTGCACGCGTATGCGTACCCGTAGTGGTACGGGCCGTACACTCGCATGTACGCTCACTATCACTACGAGTACGCATACGCGTGCAGACCCATAGTGATAGTGAGCGTACATGCGTGTGTACGGTCCGTACCACTACGGGTACGCATACGCGTGCAGACCCATAGTGATAGTGAACGTAGGCATGCATGTACGGGCCGTTGCCATGCATTTGGGGTGCCCTTGGGCCCGGAAACGCACCGTACCTGTGTGTGATTCTCCAAATTACATAGGGGACAAGTATTAAGGCCTACATGCATGCTGGTTGTCATGGAGACCAAGTTCAAATTTCGAAATTGTTCTGGAAGGTGCACAGCAGAAGTCAGTTGGAATTCTTCTACTTTGTTGCAATGTGTTTGTGGGGCTGACATCATGCAGGAGAATGAAACCGATAGAGAACCCACAGACTGCTAGGTTTGAAGGGATTGGTGGAAACATAGGATGCAAATGTGAGTGACCAATCACTCTGTACTCCTGTGCATGAGACTGGGCAGAAGGGCACATATAAGGCAGCCAGGTCCCATGAGGGAGTACTTGCCTGCACATCTTTGCATTTGTCGACCAAGCTGCTGCTACTGATTCCCTGGAACCATGTCAAGGGCTGTGGAGAGGACACAGCCATTCACCCTGGAGGAGAACATGGCTCTGCTGGATGTGATCCTCCCACAGTACCCCATGCTGTATGGGCGACCAGGGTATCAGGTGAGTGCATAGGCCACTGCCACAGACTGTCCCTATGTTGTGACTGTGACTTCAGGCGTTGTGTCCTGGTGTGACACACATGCCATGTACTGTCGGGGGGGTACCAGGGGGGGGTGCCTGATGTCTCCCAGCAGTGCCCTGAGACAGGCGGGGTGGGGGCCTATCACTAACCGCAGTGCCCTGAGACAGGAGGGGTGGGGGCCTATCACTAACAGCAGTGCCCTGAGACAGGAGGGGTGGGGGCCTATCACTAACAGCAGTGCCCTGAGACAGGAGGGGTGGGGGCCTATCACTAACAGCAGTGCCCTGAGACAGGAGGGGTGGGGGCCTATCACTAACAGCAGTGCCCTGAGACAGGAGGGGTGGGTGCAGAGTCCTCCCAGCAGTGCCCTGAGACAGGAGTGGTATGTGCAGAGTCCTCCCAGCAGTGCCCTGAGACAGGAGGGGTGGGGCCCTATCACTAACAGCAGTGCCCTGAGACAGGAGGGGTGGGTGTGGAGTCCTCCCAGCAGTGCCCTGAGACAGGAGTGGTATGTGCAGAGTCCTCCCAGCAGTGCCCTGAGACAGGAGGGGTGGGGCCCTATCACTAACAGCAGTGCCCTGAGACAGGAGGGGTGGGTGTGGAGTCCTCCCAGCAGTGCCCTGAGACAGGAGGGGTGGGTGTGGAGTCCACCCAGCAGTGCCCTGAGACAGGAGGGGTGTGTGCAGAATCCTCCCAGCAGTGCCCTGAGACAGGAGGGGTGGGTGTGGAGTCCTCCCAGCAGTGCCCTGAGACAGGAGGGGTGGGGCCCTATCACTAACAGCAGTGCCCTGAGACAGGAGGGGTGGGTGTGGAGTCCTCCCAGCAGTGCCCTGAGACAGGAGGGGTGGGTGTGGAGTCCTCACAGCAGTGCCCTGAGACAGGAGGGGTGGGTGTGGAGTCCTCCCAGCAGTGCCCTGAGACAGGAGGGGTGGGTGTGGAGTCCTCACAGCAGTGCCCTGAGACAGGAGGGGTGGGTGTGGAGTCCTCACAGCAGTGCCCTGAGACAGGAGGGGTGGTTGTGATGCACAGTGTGAGCCTTGATCATTGATTGTGACATTGCCATCATTCCACCTGTGTACCCACTATGGCACGTACTGCCTTTTCCCTCACCAGAGGATGATGTCCCTATGACAAAGGTGCAATGCGTTGGCTGCATGACATGCCTTGTTGTAACCAGCTAATTTGTTCTCATATGTCTCTCTGTGACATGTGGCTGGTGTATTGATGTGGTGTCACTTGTTCTTCCTCACAGGTAGGCGCCACTGCCAAGGAGCAGATCTGGCTGACCGCCGTCAGTGCCGTGAGGCGTGTGGATGGTCGGAGGCGGAGCCTGTCCCAGGTGAGGAAACGCTGGCAGGATATCTGGTGCTGGACGCGGAGGATTGCACGGCTCCTGCTGGGGGACTCACCTGACAGCCACAAGAACCGCGGGCGCCGCCGTCTGAGCCACCTCCACAGGCGTGTGCTGCCGGTGGTCTTTCCAGACCTGGAGAGGCGCTTACAGGCGATGCAGCAGCCGGAAGGGGGTAGGTACATGTGCGTTTGTTGTGTGTCGCCGGCATTTGTAAGGGCACAGTGGCATGAATTCACTGGCAGGGTTTAAGGGTGCTGTGCAGATCCAGTTTGCCCCAGTATAGCGCTGCGCCCCTGCCACCCTTCCCCTCCTTGCAATGTGTTCCCTGGTCTGTGTGTAGTCACTCCTTCACAAGGTAATGTAGGCTGGCGCTTTGTCCACGAGAACAATGACAGTAGCATCATGTGTGGGGGTGGTGTGTAACAGGTTGTGGGACCTTGCCTGTGCACTGTCAAGTTCACTGCATGTGGGTTCCATGTCAGTTGGCACTGATGCTGACTCCAGACATGGGAGTTGGTCTCTCATGTGTCATGCCTCACAGCGCGCATGTCCTATGTAGTGGCCTGTGACATGATGTGCATGAGTGTGCGATACGCATAGTGCAGGGATGGTGACGTGTGTAGCAGTCATTACCATTCAGTAGCATGTAGTTGCGTGCCCACTACTGTCCCCTGGGGCACCTTATCCTCAGTGTTGTTTGTGTCATCATCAACGTGGACACTCTCACTGTCTACAGCGTAGGTTGTGCTCTGTGCCATTGTCCCCTGTCACCATGTATATAGACGTGCTATTATGTACAGGTGTCCACTGTGCAGCCTGACCTGATTGTCCTTCTTCATACTCACAGTTGCCAGTGCCTGTGTGTCTTGTTATACTCATCTGAGGATGTGCACTGGTACCTCATTATTTGTACAGGCGCACCTTGGCTGTTTGGCGTCCAATCTTGCTTTTTGCCTGCCCCTGTGTTTATCACCCAGACTCTGAGATGTTGGTGCCACCTGTGTCTCAACAATTTGCCTCGTGTGGGGGTTTGTTGGGGCGGGCAATGCCTATGTGTCAAATCCGGATTTCTACTTGCTGGGTCTGGCCAGTGTGTGATGTTACTGGACACACACGCAAGGTGCAGTGACCGAGTCATGTTGGGCATGTTTTCAGCATTACCTATGCAGCATGTGTCTCAAGTTCATGGATATGGTCCCTGGTCATCGGTATTTTCGCCAATGCTGTGTGGTGCAGATGCAGTGCTGGATTGTCCCCAGGGCCTGGGTGCTATGTCAGACTCCGTTTCCTGTCTTTAGCTATTGTCTCGTGCTCTCCATGGTATTTCAGTGGCATGGTGGCTCAACCAACTGTGTGTTTCATGCCCTACATGGGTACCTTGTTTTGAAGATGTTAGGGATCTTCCTTTTCAGGCTATGCAATGTTACCTATGTCGATTGGACTCATGTGACTGATGTGTACAGCTGTCTGATTAATTTCTGTCTCTCCACCCTGCCCACAGCATCGTCGGGGGACACAGAGGGAGACATGGACACAGGCAAGGCGGAGGGACCGAGCACCAGTGCCAGCCGTGACATCGGGGCTGGTACATCGAGTGGGACAGAGGTGGAGGATAGTGCTGCCGAGGACCTGTCGACTGGCACGTCAGAATACGAAGCTGACAGGTCCGAGGAGGAGTTCTCCGAGTGGGCGGTGGCTGCACCAGCAGCTGACAGCGGAACAACACCTTGCACCGCCCCCTCAGATCCCATCAGCCGCCTCCCACTTGCTCGTGTCCCTTCCCAGCGTGCCCGGTCACCGCATGTCTCCTTCCTGCTAGGCACCGCACCCCCTGCCCCTGTCTCCACTGCTGCCGCCAATGCTGAGTCTGTGGACATCCAGCGGCAACTGCAGATTGGTCAGACTGCGATCCTTAATGTCCTCCATGCCCACGGGAAAACCCTCACCAACATCGAGGCTTTCTTGGAGGGCATTCATTCATCGCAGGCTGACCAACGCAACTTGCTGAGGTCCATAGACTCCACACTGACTGCAGCAGTGGGTCTCCTGCAGCGCGACCTCCCCCCACCTACCCCTGCCCCATCCACACTTCCCACTTCTATGCCTGTCCCACGTACACCCAGACGTCGGCATGCACCCACCACAACAGACACAGGCACCACACCAGCAGGGAAGGTCCACCGCACTCCTCCTGACACGCACACACAGGGTGAGATAGGCACACCCACTGGGTCTGGGGGCAAACGTGTGACACGCAGCCAGAGTGGGAGTCCGCATTCAACACAATCCACTCCCTCCAAATCCCCTCCCCTCAGCTCTCCTGGCCACATCTCCCCCAAGGACTCCTTCATGGCCGCTCTGTCCCTGAGCCCCACAGTTCCACCACCACGCAAGCGGTCAAGGAAGTCCTCGGTCAGGGTGGTTGAGTCTCCCCCGCTGTCTCCACCCTCCCCCGGTGGCGCTGCAACCCATCCCTCTGACCCCCCCCCCTCCTTGGGGCCTGAGGTCACTTCGGGTGCAGGGGACTCCCTGGAGGACCTTGCTAAGGTGTGTAGTGCCATCCTGGCCTCCGCCTTTGGCCATGACACACCCCCTGTGGTTGAGTCCTCCATCCCTGCACCCACAACGCCGCCCCTTTGCCCTGATGTCCCTGCGGTGCCTGTTGCTTCCCCCCCCCCTGATGCCCTCACCAGTATGGAAGACGATGCCATTTGACTGTGCAGGCAAGGTAGGGGACACACATCCCACTGTGTCCCCCATCCAGCTGGGAATCATTGACTGCCCTATGGCCTTTGTAAAAATTGAACTGCCTGCGATCCACGGACATTGTGCTCATGCTGAATAAAGCTTAATTTTGTTTTCATTATCACACTCCTGCTATGGTGGTATTGGTGTTGGTGGGCTGCTACATTGTTTTGGGTGGTGTTTAAGGCTTTGGGTGTGTGGGATTTGTAGTAGTGTTCTGCTCATTGGGGCGACCCTGGGATCTGTGTGCCATCACAAGGTGTTGGCTAACTTCCTTAGGTCATGTCAGCAGTTACTGCATGGTTCAATTGTCCCAGGGTGTATTCCTTCCTCCGTGTACCCAGATTTCTTCCCTGCAGGGTGTTCACAATGTTTAGCGCAGAGCTGTGTGTACATGAGCTGTGTGTGTGACGGAGCCCTTCTACTTTGGCCATGCATGCATGGCCATGTCTCCACCTGCAACAATCGTGGCATCCTTGGTGTTCACTGTACTTGTGTGTGGAGTCTGTTGACATGAGTTCATGGGGACATGTTCCCTTGTAGGCAGTATGGATGTGGGTAATTCCGGCCTCACACACATGTGTTACACCCCTCCTGTCTCAGGGCACTGCTGGGAGGACTCTGCACCCACCCCTCCTGTCTCAGGGCACTGCTGGGAGGACTCCACACCCACCCCTCCTGTCTCAGGGCACTGCTGGGAGGACTCCACACCCACCCCTCCTGTCTCAGGGCACTGCTGGGAGGACTCCACACCCACCCCTCCTGTCTCAGGGCACTGCTGTTAGTGATAGGGCCCCACCCCTCCTGTCTCAGGGCACTGCTGGGAGGACTCCACACCCACCCCTCCTGTCTCAGGGCACTGCTGGGAGGACTCCACACCCACCCCTCCTGTCTCAGGGCACTGCTGTTAGTGATAGGGCCCCACCCCTCCTGTCTCAGGGCACTGCTGGGAGGACTCCACACCCACCCCTCCTGTCTCAGGGCACTGCTGGGAGGACTCCACACCCACCCCTCCTGTCTCAGGGCACTGCTGTTAGTGATAGGGCCCCACTCCTCCTGTCTCAGGGCACTGCTGGGAGGACTCCACACCCACCCCTCCTGTCTCAGGGCACTGCTGGGAGGACTCCACACCCACCCCTCCTGTCTCAGGGCACTGCTGTTAGTGATAGGGCCCCACCCCTCCTGTCTCAGGGCACTGCTGGGAGGACTCCACACCCACCCCTCCTGTCTCAGGGCACTGCTGGGAGGACTCCACACCCACCCCTCCTGTCTCAGGGCACTGCTGGGAGGACTCCACACCCACCCCTCCTGTCTCAGGGCACTGCTGTTAGTGATAGGGCCCCACCCCTCCTGTCTCAGGGCACTGCTGGGAGGACTCTGCACCCACCCCTCCTGTCTCAGGGCACTGCTGGGAGGACTCCACACCCACCCCTCCTGTCTCAGGGCACTGCTGGGAGGACTCCACACCCACCCCTCCTGTCTCAGGGCACTGCTGGGAGGACTCCACGCCCACCCCTCCTGTCTCAGGGCACTGCTGGGAGGACTCCACACCCACCCCTCCTGTCTCAGGGCACTGCTGTTAGTGATAGGGCCCCACCCCTCCTGTCTCAGGGCACTGCTGGGAGGACTCCACACCCACCCCTCCTGTCTCAGGGCACTGCTGGGAGGATTCTGCACACACCCCTCCTGTCTCAGGGCACTGCTGGGTGGACTCCACACCCACCCCTCCTGTCTCAGGGCACTGCTGGGAGGACTCCACACCCACCCCTCCTGTCTCAGGGCACTGCTGGGAGGACTCCACACCCACCCCTCCTGTCTCAGGGCACTGCTGTTAGTGATAGGGCCCCACCCCTCCTGTCTCAGGGCACTGCTGGGAGGACTCTGCACATACCACTCCTGTCTCAGGGCACTGCTGGGAGGACTCTGCACACACCCCTCCTGTCTCAGGGCACTGCTGTGAGGACTCCACACCCACCCCTCCTGTCTCAGGGCACTGCTGGGAGGACTCCACACCCACCCCTCCTGTCTCAGGGCACTGCTGTTAGTGATAGGGCCCCACCCCTCCTGTCTCAGGGCACTGCTGGGAGGACTCCACACCCACCCCTCCTGTCTCAGGGCACTGCTGGGAGGATTTTGCACACACCCCTCCTGTCTCTGGGCACTGCTGGGTGGACTCTGCACACACACCTCCTATTTCTGGATATGTACGCTTGGCACATACATGGTGTGGGTGCGCTCCATGCATTCGAGGTGAGGGTACGGGTCGTACTTACACTGTTGGGGTGGGGGTACGGTGCGTGAGTCCGCGGTTGGGGGTAGGAGTCGTACTTACACTGGTGGGGGTGGGGGTACAGTCCGTACGTCCGCGGGTGAGGGTTCGAGTCGTACTTACACTGTTGGGGTGGGGGGTACGCTCCATGCATACGCGGGTGGGGGTACGGGTCGTACTTACACTGTTGGGGTGGGGGTACGCTCCATGCATACGCGGGTGAGGGTACGGGTCGTACTTACACTGTTGGGGTGGGGGGTACGGTCCGTGAGTCCGCGGGTGGGGGTAGGAGTCGTACTTACACTGGTGGGGGTGGGGGTACGGTCCGTACGTCCGCGGGTGAGGGTTCGAGTCGTACTTACACTGTTGGGGTGGGGGGTACGCTCCATGCATACGCGGGTGAGGGTACGGGTCGTACTTACACTGTTGGGGTGGGGGGTACGCTCCTTGCATACGCGGGTGAGGGTTCGAGTTGTACTTACACTGGTGTGGTGGGGGTACGGTCCGTGTGTCCGCGGGTGGGGGTAGGAGTCGTACTTACACTGGTGGGGGTGGGGGTACGGTCCGTACGTCCGCGGGTGGGGGTACGGGTCGTACTTACACTGTTGGGGTGGGGGTACGCTCCATGCATACGCGGGTGAGGGTACGGGTCGTACTTACACTGTTGGGGTGGGGGGTACGGTCCGTGAGTCCGCGGTTGGGGGTCGGAGTCGTACTTACACTGGTGGGGGTGGGGGTACGGTCCGTACGTCCGCGGGTGAGGGTTCGAGTCGTACTTACACTGTTGGGGTGGGGGGTACGCTCCATGCATACGCGGGTGAGGGTACGGGTCGTACTTACACTGTTGGGGTGGGGGGTACGCTCCTTGCATACGCGGGTGAGGGTTCGAGTTGTACTTACACTGGTGTGGTGGGGGTACGGTCCGTGTGTCCGCGGGTGGGGGTAGGAGTCGTACTTACACTGGTGGGGGTGGGGGTACGGTCCGTACGTCCGCGGGTGGGGGTACGGGTCGTACTTACACTGTTGGGGTGGGGGTACGCTCCATGCATACGCGGGTGAGGGTACGGGTCGTACTTACACTGTTGGGGTGGGGGTACGGTCCGTGAGTCCGCGGTTGGGGGTCGGAGTCGTACTTACACTGGTGGGGGTACGGTCCGTAGGTCCGCGGGTGAGGGTTCGAGTCGTACTTACACTGTTGGCATGGGGGGTACGCTCCATGCATACGGGGTGGGGGTAGGGTCCGTACATATCCGTCCCCACGCTATGTGATGCTTGTGCGGGCCGTACCCAGGCCTTTGCCACGTGGGTACGATCCGTCCCGCCATTGTTGGGGTGACGTGTGTGTGGGCGTGGTACGACTCGTACCCACGCTCTTCAGGCGTGGGTACGGGACGTACCTGTCTGGTTGTGTTGCCGGTTCGCGTGGTGACGGACTTCCGTTGTGGCGGTCGCTGGCTTATCAGGACACGCCCCCACCCCCTCGTGGTGACCAGGGCATGGGAGTCAGGTATGTCCAGGCCATGTGTGGTGTGTGACTTATGTGGTTGTTTTGTGGCCTGCCCTGGTCGTGCCACCCCCACCCCACCCCACTTTCCACCCTCCCTTAGTTATTCTGACCTTCTGCGGCGTCTGCGTCGTAACCTGTAGAGGAGGTGTACTGCTATGAGGGCAGGGATGACTCGTAGGTTCGGGTCCATGTCTGTCCGTCGCGTACTGGTACTCCAATCGCGTCGTCCTGTCGCGTACGGGTCCTCCTTGATCGCGTCGTCCTGTCGCGTACGGGTCCTCCTTGGTGGCGTCGTCCTATGTGTCCGTCACGTACTGGTCCTCCTTGTTCGCGTCGTCGTCTGTCCGTCGCGTACTGGTGGTCCTTGTTCGCGTCGTCCTGATTTCCCGGCAGTTTTTGGCTGCCGCAAAATATTCACCGTGCGGGGTAACGTCGGTGCGAATCGTGATTCCTGGGTCGTGATTGGCTGGCTGCGAGCGTCCCGACGTCAGGTCGGCGCTTTCCCGGATCGCATTGGTAGGTGTTTTTTGTTCGGTCGGGCTTTTTTACGATTCGTACGGTAATGGTGTACCCGTGCGAATCGTAATTCCTTGTTTGTAAAAATTGACGACCGGGTACGCGTCGGGCGGAGATTGTGCTCCGTCCGACGGTTCGTACCCGGTTTTTGCCGGATCGTGATCGGCACCTAAATGTTTTAAGAGTTACCACTTTATTCCAACCAAGATGGCTTCAGGTGTGCCATACGTTTGTCATAAGTAGGACTGTTAGCGCTCTAGTTGTTCTTTAGAACATTCTGGGAAGCTGAAGTAGATCACAAAAGAATAAACTGACAGTCTCTGCCCTTGTTGGATGTACATGTTTTACTGAGAATGTCAGACTTCATTCTCACATGACTGAGAAAGATAATGTGAATTTACAGAAAATATGCTCTCAGTTTAGCTTATAGATCACCTTCCAAACCTCTGTGGGAAAAGCATGAGAAAATAGTTTTCTCTCAAACGTGATTCATGATATCACAGCAGAAGGCTTTTTCACATGGTAAAATCACCTTAGAACACACCACAATTCCTAAAATGAGTATGGTACCATCAACAAATGATTTATAATGTAACTAAAGTCTTAAAACCTTCTATTAACTGCAATGCTTTTTAATGTGGTGCTATCATGTATATTGGTCCCAAGATGGCTGCCAACACTTCTTGGATGAAGTGCTGACAGCCAATCAGATCTCACGATGAGATGTGTGGTTAGGCTCCGCACAGATATATATGTGATTTTACTTTTTATTTTCTCAGGAACTACTGAACGGATTTACACCATTTAAGCAAAAGGCACGAGTCTGAACTGAGGACTACCTCTTTGCCAAATTTGGTGTAATTCCGTTCAGTACTTCGGGCTGTAGCTGCGTCAACAGGTCCTATGGAAAAATGCATGGGGAAAATGTGTTTTGGGACCCCCCTTTTTTCTCGGCCCCCGCTTGACGAATCACCGTGAAATTTTCAGGATAGGAGCGGACCGGAGCTGGCCAAAAGTTTGGAAACTTTCGCGAACATTCATCAATCGACGCCAACGTTATTCCAAATAGAATGTTGCAGATTTCCTATGGAAAATAGGTCCTAACTATAACTACCTACTGGCGACTGCCAGTAGGTAATATATATATATATATATATATATATATATATATATATATATATATATATATATATATATATATATTTGCATAAGCGACTCCTGGACATGAGATACAGAGTCACGGACCCAAAGTTTCGTGGCTGGAACTTATTTTATTGATAAGCCATATGACGCGTTTCGGGTATACAGCGTACCCTTGATCACATGCGGAAACGCAGTCCGCTTTCTCTTTATATATTTTAGTTACCAAATCACCTGTGCTAAACATAAAAGAAACACTATCTGACAATCGTGTATCCAAAGTTACGCGCGTTAATTGTGCATCAATGCCATTGACAAACCGTAATCATATTGTCATTATATTTTAGTGGTGACAACAGTAAATGCATATTAACGTATATTTTTGTCTCAAACACTCAGCTGCTTGGGTGGATCTCATCTGTATAAATACATTAATCTTTGATTTGAATAGTAACAAAGACTGTTTGCTAAAATTCTGGTTGATTAAAACCCCAAAATTGAATGTTATAAATACATATAATATAAATATAAATAAATATGTGTGAACAACAGATTTATTAAAATATATTTGTGTGCTTAAAATTGTTTAAGCGCATAAAGTGCAACATGTGCCTATAACTGCATAAATGCTTAAAACCCATTATGGATTTTCAGTGAGTATCACACAATTCTGTAACTGGTGTGTTGATCAATTGGTAGTTGTAATATTTGACTAAACATATACTATGCTCATATAACGCTTGTAATCACTTTGTACACTGTCATAGTTGGTCAGAAAAATAATTATACACTGTAAAGTGCTGAGTGCTCCCTTAATACTCATGAAAGTGCTAATGCTTGAAAACATGATTTTTAAGTGCATTAAAAATTGGAAAAAAGAAAAACAGGAAAAATATGTAAAGGGAAGTTATGGCTTTGATGAACTGTTCATACATATTGTAGCTTCATCGTTAATTATAACAGAATATTATGATTAACACGTTGCCAGTTAACGGTAGAAAAAACAACAAGATTATATTACATAATAATCCATATAAGGGTAGTTAAAATGTCAAAAAATTACCCTTATTGCAAATCACTTCAGACTATTAGACAGACCTATTTTGCATGAGCCTGCAACTACCTGATAATACTGAATAAAAAATGGGAAAAATGGGTAAAAAATCTTTTGTTTGTATGATAGTTCACCCTTATGTCAGACATCTGCAGTAAAACATGAGTTGTGTCTATAAGAAGTTGTGAAGGTCTTCTGTGTTGTTTAGACCTTTCGGATGTTTGCTATCCAGCTCAATAATATACCGCAATTCTAATTGGCGTAATTGTCGTTCTCTATTACCGCCTCTGCGGGATTTTAATACTGAGCTGATTACAAAGTAACTTAAACAACTCAAGTTATTGTTGTGACATGCTTTGAAGTGTCTGGCGACTGGGTAGGCCTCGTCGTTATTCACGATTGCTCGGATATGTTGCAGTATTCTGACGTGCACCTGTAGCTTTGTGCTGCCCACATATCTTAAACCACAGGTGCACGCCAAAACATATACGGCAAACTCGGTTTTGCAATTGAAGTGGCCCACAATTAGTTTGGGTTTGGTATTAAAAGGAGTTACATAGCTGGTAGTGTTGATCCCAAACTTACAAGCTCTGCAACTTGGACATTTATAGAATCCCTGTTTTGGTTGTAACCACATTTTATTGTCTAAGCTGATCTCTGGGCTGTTTTTGACCAACTGGGATTTCATGGAAAAGCCTTTCCTAAATGTGATCGTGGGGTTTTCTGACAGTTGTGGTGCCAATACCGCATCTGTTAAAATTATGGGCCAGTTACGTTTGAGAATTGCTTTGATTTTTTTCTCCTGTTGATTGAAAGTAATAATCAATCTTGGTTCAGAATCATCACTATCTGCTACTTGAGCTGTAGCCTTTTGTGATTCCAATAGGTCCTCTCTAGTCTTAAGTTTAACTTTCGCCTGTGCTGCATTGAGGATAGTTTCATCGTACCCTCTGTCTCTAAATCTAGTGATGGCTTCATTTGTGCATCTTTCAAGCTCTTGTGTTTGGCTACAGATTCTTTTGATGCGAAGTAACTCCCCGTAGGGAATGCTTCTTATCAAATGCGTGGGATGTTTACTTGACGCATGTAGGGTGGAGTTCCCTGCCGTAGCTTTTCTATGAAGTGTTGTGGTTAGCTGTTGCTCCTTAATGACAATTTCAACATCTAGAAATTCTATTTGTTCTGCATGAATATTAGATGTAAATTTTAGGTTAACCTTGTTGTTGTTAATAATGTCAACAAAAGTATGTGCTTCATTTGTATTGCCTTGCCACACCACAAACACATCATCGATATATCTGTACCAAAATTTCACATGTCGGTTGTACAGTGCTGCGTGGGTCCCTCTTAGGACCTGCTCCTCCCACCAGCCTACCATTAAACAGGCATAGCTGGGAGAGAAGCAGGATCCCATAGCCACACCTCGCAGCTGCTTAAATATGTCCGTGCCAAACAGAAAAAAAATATTATTGAGACACCAGTCAATACATTCAAGTAACATTTTGTTGTGTTGGTAAAATTCAATAGGACGTAAGTCCAAAAAATGCTGAATAGCTTGAAGTCCTACTTCGTGTTGTATGCACGTGTAAAGGGATTCAATATCCAGTGTCATCAGAATCATTGTCTTGTCCCATTTGATGTTTTTGATTTTATTCAAAAAGTCTCCAGTGTCTCTCACATACGTTGGTAAGTTTTTAACTGAATCTTGCAAGTAAAAATCAATATACCGAGAGACATGTTCGCTCATACTGTTGATCGCTGAAATTATTGGGCGTCCTGGGATTGGAACAGTTTGCTTGTGGATTTTGGGGATGAAATAAATTGTTGGAATTACTGGATGTTGTGCTTGTAAAAAATTAAATTCTTCCTGTGAAATCATCCCTTCCCTTTTAAACTGGTGTAACTTTCTGTTGAGAGAGTCTTTTGCTGTGTTATATTCTTTCCAGTTTGTTTTTGCATAACACGACTCATCTTGTAATTGACGTTGTGCTTCTTCAATGTATTGATCCTTTGGCCAAATGATGATGTTGCCACCTTTATCACTTTTGGTGATAACTACTTCGTGATTATTCTGTAATTTCTTGATCAAATCATGATATTGCCGTTCTTTGTGCTTATATATGCGTTTGTTCTTGTTAGTTTGAAGATTGAGTTTTTTCAATTCTTCTGTCACTGTCTCGTGAAATATATCTATCGCATCTTTAGGCATGTTCGGTATAAATGTAGATTTCGGTTTAAAGGGGCTGCTCCCAGCCCCTTGTTGACCTACATGCATGCTCGCAAGTTGCTGTTGTGTGGATAGATCTGTAGTGACATTGGTTGATTGGGATGAGCTTCCATCTTTAAGAGCGTGCACTGTGCGCAGTAATGGGATGTCTCTGGCTAGTAACCCCAGCCTTTGTTGGGGGTCATTAGGTTGTTGTTGTTGCTTCAGACCATTTTTTATTGTAAAAAACTTCTTTAGCTTAAGTTTTCGAATGTAGCTGAAAACATCTATTCTGGTTTGAACGTAATTGAACTCATTCGGAGGACAATACGACAGTCCCAGATTAAGCACTTGTGTCTCCGCTGCAGTTAGAGTTATTGTTGATAGATTTATAATGGTCTTATTCTCCGATGTGGTTACTTGCGCCAAAAGTTTCTTTTTGATTTTGTTTTTTGTTTTTTTGCGCCGCTCTCTTCTGTTGATGTTGCGTTTTTTTCTTTGACTGATGTTGGCTTCCGTGGTCTTAGTGTATTGCGTCTGTCTACCGCTAAAAAATCCACTTCTTCCCCCAAGCTCAATCTTCTTGTTTCGGTGTTCATTGTTGTGTCATAGCTGTCTTCTGAGCCTATGTCACTACTGATAGAGCTGCCTTCAGATGGTACATATACTTCTTTTGATGTACCTGCAATTTGTGGTTGGGCAATAGTTTTATCTTTGTTAGGGGCTGCATTGGTGTTGACTTTTTTAGCCATCGCGAATTTTCTGGCAAAAGTGTAAATTCTACCATGTTCGTAATCTGCTAGGTCACGAGCAAATTTATACGCTTTGCGTGTTTTAATTTTATCTTCTTGTTTTTTCAAGCGTATACAGATCTCTTGTTTAGTTTTGGTAATGAATTCGTTAGGCTCCAAGGAGCTTAGTTCATGATTGATTTTGTCAATCTCCTTTACCAGCTCTAAACGATCTATTTCAGCATATTTGATTAGTATACGAACGAGGTTCATGGATGCATCCAAATTACTTTGTCCCCATTCTTTTAGCATTGCTGGGTTTGGTTTTTCAAAACTTGGTGCCAGAAAAATTCGTAGTCCTCGTGGGACCCGTCCCGCCTCCTCGTATTTAATCAGGGATTTGTTTTCCCACCACTTGGTTACTTCCGACCTTTTGCATTTTTCTAGTTGTTTGAGGAGCTCTTTTGCATTTGAATTATTGCCGGCATTGTCAGAATTTGACTGTTTGTGTTCACCCGTTGTTGGAATACTGGGCAAGTTATTGAACAGTTCATCTGCTGCCGCTTCCCGCTCCCGGACCTCGTCCGCTGACATATTCAGGCTTGTAAAAATGGACCGGGTCTTATATGTCTAGACCTCCGGCTGTTAGCTCACTGTGCCACACCTCCCCTCCTATGCAGTTCCCGGGCTGAGACTCACCAGTACCGGAGCTCGAATTCGGTGAATCCTCCGACACAACCTTCTTCGTCTCCGTATCCGATGTCTCTCCTCGGCTGCTGTAGGGGGAAGCCGCTGAAAATCCCTTCCGGGTTAGTAGCGTTTACTTTGGTTGTAAGCCGCTTCCTGCTTCTGGCGAGGGGGTCCGTCGACGGGATCAACCATCAATTCCGCAATTGAAATTTGCATAAGCGACTCCTGGACATGAGATACAGAGTCACGGACCCAAAGTTTCGTGGCTGGAACTTATTTTATTGATAAGCCATATGACGCGTTTCGGGTATACAGCGTACCCTTGATCACATGCGGAAACGCAGTCCGCTTTCTCTTTATATATTTTAGTTACCAAATCACCTGTGCTAAACATAAAAGAAACACTATCTGACAATCGTGTATCCAAAGTTACGCGCGTTAATTGTGCATCAATGCCATTGACAAACCGTAATCATATTGTCATTATATTTTAGTGGTGACCAACAGTAAATGCATATTAACGTATATTGTTGTCTCAAACACTCATATATATTCAATGAAGAAACCATAGGTTTCACACATGTTACAGTTAGCTGGACATTTCACTCGTAAAAAACCATTGAAATTCCCCCGTTATAGTTAGTGCAGGCAACTATAACTCACACGACCGCAATCCTCTGCTGATGCTAATACTGTATTTAGACACTTATTTGCCCATGTCTTCTTCCATTAAATTTTAGCTATACATATATTACAAATATTTTTTTTTCATAAAGACACATATGTCATCAGCAGAGGATTGCGGTCGCGTGAGTTATAGTTGCCTGCACTAACTATTACGGGGGAATTTCAATGGTTTTTTACGAGTGAAATGTCCAGCTAACTGTAACATGTGTGAAACCTATGGTTTTTTCATTGAATTTGCAAGGTTTTTTAAATGCTAATTCCTAACTATAACGTGTGTGAAACCTATGGTTTTTTCAGTGAATTTGTACGTTTTTTTAAATGCTAAGTTACTTTACGCTGTTCGTGGCGTGCGCGCCCACTTCACGCAGTTCGTTCCGTGCGTGCACGGTGCGCTTCGCGCACCGTGCGCGCACAGAGAGCACGCGGTGCGCTTCGCGCACCGCGCGCCCACTTTACGCAGTTAGTGCCGTGCACGCACGGTGGGCACGCGGTGCGCTATGCGCACCGCGTGCCCACGTTACGCTGGATGGGCCATGTAAGCACGATGCGCTTCGCGCACCGTCCGCACACGGACATATTATGCGCTTCGTTGTGAAAGATTTTATATTATTTGTTTCATTTATATTTAGACCATGCACAAAAGGTGCACTGCGGGCACCTTTTACACACGGGGTCGGGCAATTGTGGATATATTTTTTTTTTTTATTTGTTTTTTACCGTACGCGTACGGTCAGCGTAATCGGCGTTTTAAAAAAAAAAAATAATAATTTTTTTTTGGCCTTGGTGGTTCTTTTGGGACACCCTAATCATGGCTATGTGGTTTGGAGCTGTCTAGGCTGCCCCTTTTCGTGTTATCCAGCTTTGTTTTTCCTCCTCCCCTCAGAGTGCGAGAGAGAAAATGGCGGCCGACACTTCCTGGTTTCGACCGATTCTAATGTTTACTAAGATCTAACAGCCAATCAGAATCGCGCTCGCGCACGTCACCGTACGCGTACGGTAAGCTTACCGTAAGCGCACGGTAAGCGCACCGTAAGCTGCCACAGATATATATATTGATTTAAATGCTATTTTCTCTGGAACTACTGAACAGATTTACACCAGACCTACAAAAGGCACTTCCTTGACCTGTAGACTACCTCTCTGCCAAATTTCAAGTAACTCTGTTCAGCCGTTCGGGCTGTAGCTGTGTCTAAAGGTCCTATGGAAAAATGCATGGGGAAAACGCGTTTTGGGACCCCCCTTTTTTCTCAGCCCCCGCTTGACGAATCCCCCCGAGACTTTCAGGGTAGGAGCGGACCGTAGCGCCCCATTAGTTTTGAAAATTTCACGAGGATTCGTCGACCGGCGCCAAAGTTATTCAAAATAGAATGTTGCGGTTTTCCTATGGAAACAGGGTCCTAACTATAACTATCTACTGGCGACCGCCAGTAGATAATATATATATATATATATATATACACATCCAAGTTGCTCCTGACGAGACTACGGACCCATGGAGGGTGGTGTATACACCGGAAGAGCACCCGGTAAAATAATTCACCATCCGTCTGCAATACATGATAATAATACACTCTCAGGCTCCAAAGAGCATGATAATCAGGAAGTTTATTTACACACTGCGCGTTTCGGCTGAAAAGCCTTGTTCACACGATGGAAGAAAAAACATTTGTCGCCATTATGTACACATCTCAATCGACGTAAGGTAATAAACATAAATAACGGACTTTGCAACAAACGGTCCAAATCAGGCTCCAGAAACTGCTGCGGCCATATTGGAACAGTTATACAAATCAGGCCCTGTGGCTTTCCATATCGCAGGCAGTATAAAGGTATTATCGTTTTTATGATACAAGAGCCAAACATTAGGAGTATTACTGATTATTAAATTAATAACCTCTAAGTTTATACCAAATTTTGTAATACAAACCAAATACAGTATAGCAGTAGTATAGTGCCGGTAATGTATTCAAATGGCGTATATAGAGCGTGCACAGAAAAAAGAAGATTAGTCTAATCACGGTACCTCATACTCGCAAAGTGACGTGTGCTGTGTGCAAAATATGTATCTTAAATCCCCTCCATACATAAGTAACATGAGTTCTACCAGTTGTCTGTGCTAATGCATTTGCAATTGGGTATAGTTGCGACCTAGAATGAAAATTGTCGTCATGTTAACTGCACCACGGTCTCTTCCTCAATTAAAGGGAGAAGATGACCGAAGTGAGCTATATACACAGAGATGTTGTGGCGTGATTCATCTGCCATAAAAATGATTATTACTGTGTCCACACAAAGACATATACATAAATGCTGGACATGTGTCCATGATTACCAGTTATACAAATGCCAGTATATGTCCTCCATCATCTGCAAGAGTATCTGCAACAATATCATGGGTGCTAGTTCCCATACATACTCAAGAAGTACCATGTCTAAGTCAATTTACAAAGAGATTCCAGGTAATGTAATGAGGGCTAGTGCTCATAATCACCCAGGCATGGGCAGAACATATGTCAATATAGAAAGAGGAGACTGAAAGTGACAGTTATAAATCTGACGTGATACCAACTCGTTAAGTGCCTCCGGAAAAAGGGTTTGGGAACCCGTGAATGTGGGCCCCATGATTTGTATAACTGTTCCAATATGGCCGCAGCAGTTTCTGGAGCCTGATTTGGACCGTTTGTTGCAGAGTCCGTTATTTATGTTTATTACCTTACGTCGAGTGAGATGTGTACATAATGGTGACAAATGTTTGTTCTTCCATCGTGTGAACAAGGCTTTTCAGCCGAAAAGCGCAGCGTGAAAATAAACTTCCTGATTATCATTCTCTTTGGAGCCTGAGAGTGTATTATTATCACGTATTGCAGACGGATGGTGAATTATTTTACCGGGTGCTCTTCCGCTGTATACACCACCCTCCATGGGTCCGTAGTGTCGTCAGGAGCAACTTGGATGTACAGAAATACAGGAGACTTTCATATGGACCGGCCGATGTAACCGGGAAGATCCTAGTGCTGGACTGCGACAGCGATACAAGGACAATACGCCCCAGAAGTAAGGAGCGAGGGTCGGGCTGGCAGGGAGGTGGGTTGACACACGGAGAGACCGGGTGCCATCCCTGATCTTTTGTTGGCCTGATCGAAGCTTCGGTATACCTCCTGGCGGGCGGAGAAATCTCTCATCGCACAGTTGAGTGACGAATCACTCTAGCGGGAACATTACAATTAAAACAACATCGGCAGAGGGAATCTGGGAGGTCTCAGGGGGCTCCATTGATAACGCGGATATACAAAATTCTGGATAGTTTTCAAGAGACATTTATGATACCACAGACTACTTGTTATGGAGGAGGAAAGTGAGAGAAGGGCAGCTGCCCAATCACTCTTTGCTAGAGCACCGGGTATAAATGCCAAGGCAACTAAAATAGCCAATAAAGACACAACAAATGATGACAAATTAAGAAAATTGGAGAAATTATATAAATCAGAAGTCTCCAAATGGTGGGAGGCCATATCCTTGCAGAACTACATAGACAAGGATATGGTCCCCAGGGGCCTGCGGATCTACACCATCCGGTCTTATGAAAATCCAAATCCTAGGATGTTGGAAGAATAGGCTCAAAATTCAGCTTTAAGCTCAAAAAGGATGCTGGAAATCCTAGTCAAGTACGCTTGGTCTGACAGGGAAAAACTCCTGGAGGAGATCAAGAAACATGTAGAAGAACTAACAACCAATATGGAACCTATAGCATATAACAAAGCAATGGAAGAAATCAAAGGCAGGATCAAAAAACACGAAGCAGACATTAAGGAGTGGAAGCAGTGGAAGCTCCATAGAGACTGTGAGGATTATGAGCATGGCCGTATTCTAACTTTCAGCAGGAAATACGATCATATTTATAAAAATCAAATGCCGCGCACGACCTCTGATACAAGAAATTCAGAGAGTTCTGAAATAGAGGAAACATCTATTAGTGGCAATGAAACAGACAATTCTGCAACATCAAGTACTAGATCAATGGACAAAGAAGCAAGTAATCGTCCCGCCACTTTTTTAAACGAGTACCGGAACCTGCGGAGAGGTCGAAAAACTCTGAGAGGACCACCAACAACGAAACCGAAATCACAAAGAGGGCGCGGAAGAGGCGCAACAAGACCAGACGGAAACAAATCCAACAGAGGTGGAAGAAGAGGCAGAGGAAGGGGGCACATGGGACAACAAGCAAAGAGCTTCACAATGGTAGAATGATGGACATGACTATGGTAAATAGAACTATCATCAACCTTTCCAAAAGGGAGGTTAATGACACTGAGAAAATAACATTATGTCTAGGAATGTCTTTTTGCCCCACACTGCCTTTTAATTTTGCTGAAACACGCATTGACCTGTTCAAATTCATTCACAAACTTAAGCTGAAAAAATGGCACTTACTGAAACCGAGCAGATCCCGAAGTCATCAGAGTATGATGGGTGCCGATAATGACGTGGACTTGAATATAAGTGATGTGGATAATCTTGTAATGTTGCAACAGTTGGAACATAACGTGGAAAGTGATGACATTTTATCTAACACGGCAGCCAATCATGTATTAGATGAAATCGACATCACACATAATCCAATGGCTATGACAGGTTTTAAACCTCGTTCAACATTTTATCCACTGGGACATGACAATATTGATACTTTTCACGATGTAGTTAACAAGCAGCTAGTCATATTCAGACATAGAAAATGGTTTAAAATACAGCAGAAACAGAATCTTACACCACCCCAGAAAGAAGATATGCTCTCTCTGGCACAGGATAGCAGCATTGTCATCCGCCCAGCAGACAAGGGTGGGAATGTTGTTGTACTGGACAGAGATAAATACATTGCAGAAGCCCTACGCCAACTTCAAGACAAGAAGTTTTATATAGAAGTCAACAAGCAAATTTACTCCAATAGTGTAGAATTGGTCTGGGAGAAATTAAACAACTGGAAGGACTTAGGGATTCTAGAGTGGGAAGAATACTGCTATCTTAAACAGGACTATCCTATTTTACCTGTACTATATCTGTTACCCAAGGTACATAAAGATCTTACAAATCCCCCGGGGAGACCCATTGTTTCCTCTAAAGGAAGCATCATAGAGAACATTTCAAAATATGTCAACTTTTTTCTCAGAGACTATGTTAGTAGACTGCCTTCCCATGTCAAGGACACTAAGGATTTTTTAGATAAAATTGATGGCATTGAATGGGAGGAGGATTTGTTTTTGGTGACATTGGATGTTAGCTCTCTCTACACCATATTCAAGCATGAGCATGGTGTAGAGGCATGCAAACATTACCTAAACAATAGACATATCAGATTCAAGGACCATACTACCATGGTCATTGAGATGATGGAGTTCTGCCTTACCCATAACATCTTCATGTTTGATGGCACACTGTACAAACAAGTGACTGGTACCGCGATGGGGACTTGTTTTGCCCCATCATTTGTGAATCTGTTCCTAGGCAAGTGGGAAGAAGAGACCCTAGGGGATGAATCCACCTTTCCTGAACGACAGAAGGTCAAGCTTTGGCTCCGCTACATCGATGATATTTTCTTGGTGTGGGGTGGCAAGGAGCTTGAGGCTACAAAGTTTATTGAGAAATTAAACAACAATAATTACAACATTAGTCTCACCAGCACTATGAGTAAAACCTCAGTGGAATTGTGGACGGTGAGTTTTATTTTATATTGTTTTTAATTAAACCCCTCCCGCCTCCCTCCATCCCCCGCGATGACTCCATTTCCACCCGCCCGTCATGCCGGCCGCGACTGTGCACGTGTGAGGCATAGGTACAACCACACAGTGTTAGAGGCCAGATTGACGTATGGGTAGGTCCCTTAGTGTAGTACAGTGTACAAGGCAATGTCTTGTGTTGGTCTTTACAACCAGGCAGCGATTGAGTGTGAAAGGGGATCCGCACATGAACTTGTGAGTGCCCCGGCCAGGTTGTTCTTGTGTATGTGGGTGTGCATGTTTATACTGCGGGCAGTAGTGCAAACTTCCAGTATTGTGTGTGCAAAAGAGACAAGGCCAGCCTGCATGTATACATCAGAGTGCGTGCCCTTGTGAAAGAAAGATGTGTGTTTTTGTGTGGGCAGCACACATACACTGGGTTCCTGGGCCGGGTAGAGCTGCTTGATTTTATGTGCGTGTCTGTGTATGAAACGGTGTTTGTGCGGCACCAGGGTGTGAGAAAGACAGCCTGTCTGTCTCAAACTCAGAATCGTGTTGTACGTCAGTAAGTAGTGTGGTTGTACGGGCGTGTGTACGAAAGGTGTTTTAAATGTTTCGCAGATATAGGAGTTAATGACTACACTCCTTTTTACCGTGTTGGTGTAATCTTCACAAATATCTGAAAACCACATGTAAAACGTTTGGCAGTTTAGGGAGTGGTAAACAGCATCCAGAGAGGTAAATATGAGGCGGTAAAGAAATATGTCGTAGTAACTTATTTAAGACCAGATTAAGATGAACAGCCGTAGTCGTTTCAATGTGCTGGTTTAGGGAGCGGTTTGACCAGTAAACCGTAAGCGTGTCAATTACTTAGGTGTAACTCTTTACTTATACCGATCCCAGCTATTTCTGGTTGCTTGCTCTGTATGTAGTGGGAATGGGATTGTGGTACTCTAAAATTGTAGTCAACAAAAAATGCATGGTTGCTATAAAACACAACATTAATGGGAGTCGAGAAGGTCGCCTAATGTGGTGAAAAGTTGCATTCTTCATGTTGTTGGTTGGAAAAAATATCACGGCGGTCTCTGTGTTGTACTAGAAATATGCACCGTCTTTTCTTTTTTGCTTACATGTTTACACAGTATGATTCTTAACGTAAAAAGTACTAGTGTCAAAAATAAACTCATGGTCACTGAGACACATTGGTGCGTAGCATCTAGTTTGTGGTTACATTGATTGCCATCGCCGCTTTATATATCCTGGCTCTTGGCCTAGTTTGGCTGGCATCCCATTTCTTCACGTGTGATCCACTATCACTGGTTCTGCTCTGCGCATCAGAGGGGCTTGATGATGAGCAATCCTTGCTCTTCCTGGTGGACGTCATTTATTGATATGGGGCACTCTGTGCAGGAAATAGTTCCCGCTGCCTCCGGGTGTTTGGTGTCTGGTGAGACGGGTTACAAGCATTGGCTAACAAGGTCTAAATCATCTTGTATTTACAAGGTAAAACCTCAGAATTATTGTGCCATTTAAACTGTGAAGTATTTCCTCAGCTGAAGGAGCGATGTGTCTGGGTTGAAACAGCAGTGTTCCATGTTTTTGCATCAAATGAAATTCAGTTCGTACTTTCAGTATAAAAGACTGTAAAATCCGAAGATTGTTTTATGGTGAACAACCTTTACAACGCAACTATTACAACGCACTACACTTACAACGAAATTTTTACAACGCAACATCCACTACAACGCATTCCATTACATCGCATGACACTACAACGCATGTTTAAAAACTACCTTTACAACGCATTCCATTACATCGCATACTACCTTTACAACGCATACCATTACAACGCAATCCAACACTTACCCTACTGTTGCACGCCCTGGAGTTAGAATAGTAATTTTTACCCCTATACTATCCAATACTTACCTTAAATGCAATTTAATATTATGCGTTGTAATGGTATGCATTGTAAAGGTAGTATGCAATGTTTTGGAATGCGTTGTAAAGGTAGTTTTTAAAAATGCGTTGTAGTGTCATGCTATGTAATGGAATGCGTTGTAGTGGATGTTGCGTTGTAAAAAATGCGTTGTAAGTGCATGCGTTGTAAAAGTGTGCGTTGTAACGACATACATCCTTGTTTTATCCCTGAGAAAGAACAGCTTGAAGAATGGTAACGTTTCTGGCAGTGGGGATAGCTATTATAAGCATCGCATTTTCAGTTTGTAAACCTAGGTCATATATGCCATAGGCTCAGATTACTTAAGTATGAGATAGGCTAAAAGCAGGTTTACATTATGACAGCATGTGGAAGAAACACGTCAGGAGACGGTTATGAAGTTAACAGTTTATTCCTTAAAAAGGTCTCACCACGGAAAGCACATCTGCTTCAAGCTTTCTCTCAGTCAATCTCCTTCTGAATTATGCATTTTGTAATTATGCATCCTGAGCATGCTACAAGAGATTCTAGAACAACATTAGATATGTGTTCTAGTTGATGAAAATGCAACACACCTTCCTCCAATACAGCTAACAACGAGAACCAATACAGCTAACAACGAGAACTTACAAAAAACCCAATAATAATTTACAGACGGTAGTGGTGGTCTTAATGGTAGCCCATCACTCTTTATATGTAATAAGAATTGAGATACAGTATTGGTGCCCCTCGAGGTTAGGAACATACACCCCACTACCTCAGGTGTCAGCCCACTTTGGTTCAACTGAACCCAGTGTAAATGTCAAACATAAGAATAAACCTCGGCACGCTAGTCTGTTCAAATATTAATTCATGGATAGTTATCCTATTCCTACGCAGATCAATTTAGACAATGAACAATGTGTAGCTTGCTGTTCAATTTAATACATATAAAAAACACACAGATTTGGCAATAAGTTCAGAAGCAAAAAATTACAGTAACATTGTTTTCCAAAGATGGAGGGCACAGTGCAGTGAACCTCATGTAGAGCGTTGAATCGGCAGCCGACACGTGTTTCGTTACGGAGTAACTTTTTCAAGGCTTAGATAAATAATGGATAAGGCTCATTCGTATGCCATAGACGTCCAAGGTCTTCTAGTAAGGATGACCAAATTCTATTTAATTACTTTGTATATTTGGTCCAGAACGATAACAACGCCACACAATTTCACTGACGAACTCTTTGGGACGGCCTCTACGCACGGCGGAATTTTCACCGATAGGGGCATATCATAGCCCTTCGTTTCTGCTTACTGACATGAACTTATGTTGGTCCATGATGCAATAAGACTAGGAACCTCTTTTTTTATAACAGTGACTGTCTTATACAAAACCAAAGAACTTGAAAAGACTGTATTTATTGGTTCCCTTACTCTGTGGTATTATTCCGGTCACTTCTGACTAAATGAGTTGGCAGAATTAAATGGGCCATCGCACTTTATGCTCAAATGACAAGTATTGGATCCACTGAAATTGTGTGCCGTTGTTATCGTTCTGGGCCAAATATACAAAGTAATTGAATAGGATTTGGTCATCCTTACTAGAAGACGTTGGACGTCTATGGAAAACGAATGAGCCTTTCCATTATTTATCTAAGCCTTGAAAAAGTTACTATGTAACAAAACACATGTCGGCTGCCGATTCAACGCTCTACAGGAGGTTCACTGCACTGTGCCCTCCAGCTTTGGAATACAATGTTACTGTAATTTTTTGCTTCTGAACTTATCGCCAAATCTTTGTGTTTTTTATATGTATTAAATTGAACAGCAAGTTACACATTGTTCATGGTCTAAATTGATCTGCGTAGGAATAGGATAACTATCCACAAATTAATATTTGAACAAACTAGAGTGCCGAGGTTTATTCTTATGTTTGACAAAAAACACAATAAGTCAAAAGGTAATTATAGGTAAAAAAATAAATATATACAAAATGTAAGACATAGAAAAACCAACACAAGTTCAGCTAAAACGCAGACTACATAAAGTTCTATATATGTTTTATGTTCACCATCCTTTTGCACCTCCTCCTCACTTGTTCGCCCTTATTCTGATACTCTGTTTCTGATCTTGTCTAATTAAAACCTAATTTTTCCTTCAATTTCTTGTCTCTTGCTCAGGGCACACACACCAGACCTAACCCAAAACCTCTAAACCACAACTAATCTATTCAAGTTCCAAATTCTGGAATCATTGGTTTTGAATGTTTCACTACCTTCCTTGGTCAGAAAAATTTAGAATATCCTGCTTTGAACACAGGATTTTCAATCTTTATAATGTCACCAACCCTCACTTAGATGCTTTTGGCTCTTCTCTTTCAGCAAATCACCTATAACTTTTCATCTTTCTCATATTCTATCAAATCATCAGTGTCTGCAAATTCTCCCCCTCTCTGTTTATATACACTAGACTGATTTCAGAGGTACAAGCTTGACCATTTGACTAACTTTGCTTGAAAATGCTCCGTTTGTCCACTCTTTTTTCAAAATTTTCTTGGGGGGAGAACCCACCCAAATCCCCCGTAGATTGTTCGGGCTCGCTTGCTACGCTCGCTTGCCACAGTGCAGTAAGACAATAATGTTACGCCCCACCACTTTCAAATGTCACCAGCCACCACTGCCACTGGCTCAGCCCTTACTTTGAGACACTTGGGCACACTCTTCTCCACTCTCCAGTTGTTCGGTGTGCAGTGGAGCTTGACTCTGCAAATCAGTGGTTGTGGTCACCACCTCTTCGTCAGCTTGTCTCACTCACTGGGTGTGAGAAACATGTACCCAGTTTGAGGTTTAAGTGAACATAGGCGCTGCGCAACACATTAAGCCAGTAACCACACCCTCATATACTGTACAAAATATAACACATTTGAGTAGGGAGAAATATACAAATAAATAGTTCAACTTGCAATCTTATTAATAAATCTCTTTATTGTTCCAAATTAATGTTCATGATTGCACATATAGGACATTATTCACTTGGGATATATTCATATAGCTACCGTTTGGTTACACAGTCCACATAAAAAGTTTATTTTCTGTATTGGAACAATTTTACTCTGCTTTAGAGAGTATTTTATTTCCTTCTTAGATCATATTGAGGTATGATCATTTCTTAACACATCTGATTCTCACAGGGTACAGCTAAAATGTTTTGCTACTTTGACACTGCTTCCGCAGAGTTATATAATGGTCTGTGTTTCAATCACTCTTATTCTTTATTTTATTAGACTAAATGAATATATCTCAGAAGTATTTGTGTGTATAATGCTACCCACTAGAATTTGTTATGTGCAGTACAGAAGACCATCACACTTCACAGCAGTGTCTGTCACTAGGATGACTTAAAAAGGGGTGACACCAGTGGGCTCCAGGCAACGTTTCCTGGCGTGTTTCTACACCAAAACTCAATCTCCTGGGCTGAGGTCATGACATTATTCTTGCCTCAGAAGGGGGGCCACCAGTATGGCCTAACAGGAAATAGAATGCTTCATGTCAGGCAATCCTTTACAGTAATCGAGAACCATATCACCTGTAATAGTCAGATGTGCCACTGGAGGCATGGTGGGAAGTCTAATGGCTCATTCCATGAGGATCTTGTGCAGGGAAAGTCCCGTCCTCTGACCAGCGGTGCTTCGGAGACTCATTAACACCAAGGAAAGGCCACTTGAGATACATAGATGCTGATCCTTTGGCAAACTAGACTTCAGCGTTCCAATAATCTGTTCGCCAATTTGCTTGTTTTCCAACATAAAACAACACACACAAAGCAACGCACCTAAAACCACCTTACGTGCGTCCACCTATCGACCATGGAACAAACTCAATTTCAAACACTTAGAAACACAAATAACATCCAGTACAAATCTAGACACAAAACATTCTGTTCGAAAACTATATGAGTGGCTACAAGAAGCCTTTGATATCCTAATACCACTTAAAACTACACAACAGAACAAAAGAAAATAAGCATCTTGGAGAAATACAGAGATAGATGAGATAAAACAACTAATGTGCCTGGCTCAAAACAAACACCAATCAAGACAAACTTCTCCTACAGAAACCTAACAGATTATACAAGTCAGCTATCAAAAAAGCTAAGAAAAGGTACTATTCAGACAGAATTCAAAATGCTAAATGTGCAAATAAAGAGTTCTATAAAATTCTCAATGAATTTCGTAAACCAAATTGCCTAGAAGGAGCTCATACCGCTACTTAAGATTTCACAGACAAACTGGAAAATCATTATACGGACAAAGCAGACAGGTTGGACTCATATTTAAAACAAAGACAAAGCACCAGCACCGACCCTTTTCCAAAACAACAATCCAAGAATTCCTTCCAACACATTTCACACAATGAATTTATGGACCTGGTCAAAGTCAGCAGGCCTACCGGCAGCCTTTCTGACCTGTGTGCACCACAAACCTTCAGCGCAATTCTTCAACGTCAGCTGACACACCAGTAAGAAGAATCATCAGCAATTCCTTTACTACAATGCAATATTTTCAGAACTCAAAATATCATACATACGCCCATTAATGAAGAAAACAAACTTTGACCCGCTGAACTCTGACAACTACAAGACCGATTACAAATGGACCTTTTCCTGGCCAAACTGATAGAAAGAGCAACATTCAACCAGATGTCACAATTCATCGAAGATAATGCCATACTTTCAGCCATCAAAACGGGATTCTGTCCAGGAAAAGGTACAGAATCTGCCCTCTTTGCCATCTGAGATGACCTGAAGAACACAGTTCACCGAAATGGGGTTACTGCGCTACTTCTCTTGGACCTCTCGGCTGCTTTTGACACGGATGACCATGGCACTCTGATACAAAGACTCTATGAAGCCGGCATAGCGGAGACTGCTCCAGACTGGATCACATCCTACATTTGCAACGGAACTAATGTCATCCATACCCCCCTATCTCATGCAAACCGTACTTCTTTAAATCAGGGTTCCTGCAAGGCTCTATCAATCCGTCCATGATTTTCAACATCTACATGAAGTCATTACTGGCACTGATCAATCAATTTCACCTTACATGCTATAACTATGCAGATGACACACAAATACTCCTTCATCTAGAATGCCCCAAAGACATTGGAGAGTCACCAATTTTCAGTGGTGTCAGAGCTGTGGATCAATGAATGATGTGGAGCCATCTCAAATTGATTGCTTCCAAACCAGAAATACTGACATGTGGCGACTGGACAAATTGTGACCTCCCTAACCGCCTAGCCTGATGATCTGGGAACACCACTTAAAGTATTGAAGGAAGTAAGAAACCTTGGAATGACCATGGACTACAAGCTATCCGTGACAGTGGACAAACTAGTAAGATCAAGCTTTGTTACTATAAAAACTCTGCGACAAATCTTTCCCCATCTGGGATTTCAATACAAGGACCAGGCTATGATTTCTCTCTTCTGTCCAAACTCGATTACACCATTAGCCTTTACCACGGATCTCCTTTAACGACTATGAAACGACTACAATTGATTCAGAACTTGGATGCCAGACTACTCTCACATATAAATCCACATTACAACATCTCCCCTGCCTTAAAAACCCTGCATTGGTTACCGGTTGTCAAAAAAAGATCCACGTTCAAGCTGTATTGTATCACCCACAAAGGGATACAAGGAACGGGACAGCTCTTCATCAGGAATAAAATCACCAAACACATTCAACAAAGGAACCTCCACTCTAGAGTGGCACCTCGCCTCAAAATCCCAATGTACAAGAAAAAACATGGGTGGTACATCCTTCTCTGTTCAATCAGCCAAACTATGAAACTCTTTACACCCCCAGCATAAGTTCCATGGATAACCACCTTATCTTCAGAACACTACTCAAGAATTGGCTTTTCCCCACATAATCACCATACGCAAACAGAAATATACAGCATATCCTTCTGTATATAAGCATTTATTTGAACTATAGATATGTACCTATATATCTATATTGCTTTGTATAAACGTGTAAAGTAATTATGTTTTTAAAAATATAGCTATTCCTTAGTTCTGCTTAACAAAATTTACATATTACTTATAGTTACATTATTCTATGTTTTTAACCTGTATATAAGTGACTGCATAAATAAGTAAATCTTTTATCATAACTATTTAGCTACAATTGCTTCACTATTGAATTACAAAAAATAAAAAATAAATATATTTTTTTAAAGTACAACAACACTTGAAAGCCGGAGTTTATTAAATGCATCTTTTATCTAAATATTCTACATTCCTTATGCATATATATACCTTCCATGTACTTATGTATCTATATATTTATAAATTTTCTTCTAATTCAGCATATCCAATGCACTACCCTATTTCTCACTCTTGACCGCTCTCAATAGATTCTCTACCACAACTCTCTGACTTATCTCAAACCTCATTCTACTACTCTTTCCAATGCACTACCCTATTTCTCACCCTATACCTCTATCACTATATCCTCTACCTCCACTTTCTTATTCATCCCAAATTTGCTCCCCAAAATAACCCTTTCTAAACTCTTCCCTCCTCTACCCCTCCTTGCATCATCTTATACCTCTTTTACTATTCAGATCTCCCAAACAAACCTTTCTAAACCCTTACCTTTGACTCTTCCCTGACTCTTCCTCCTCCACCTCTCTCACAGTAACATGTCTGCCACTCAAATTAATTTCATATTTCCCTATACTAACTCCCCTCATCTCCTTTTTACTCACCTCAAGCCCCCTCCTACGCCTATAAACTCCACCCAAAACATTTCTAGACACTTCGCTCTTCCTTCTGTGGTAAATAATTTAATTACCGGGACTTAATTTGATACGGAAAGATAATAAAAATAGCTCAGTAAAATAAGAGGCAGAATCCGTGGTATTAGAGGTTCGGAATGGGCTTTATTCCAATGCCGATTCGAATCGGGGATTTCATGTTCCATCACCACGAAGGTTCAGGAAGTGAAGAGCAATACATCATAGACAAGTAATCAGTTTTATAGAAGGAACATTACAGTGAAACAAATGCAGGAGGCGTAACAATTGATAGTGAAGATAAAATCATACATGCGTAATGAAAATGGGTGTAACTGGGTGTAACTAGAAAACGTCATTTAGGTGTGATGTCACAAATGGGTGGATCTTATGAGATGATTTCGCAATGTCAGCAGAAATACTTGGCAGAGATGCGCGCGCAGCAGCATGACGTGTGATTGACGTGCAACTAAGGGTGAAGGGGACTTGACATTTAGCTCTACATGTGGAGACAAGAAGTCTGGGGGGTCAAGTCAACCTAATCCCAAATCATATCTAACATCCTATGTTTAAAGAACTATGTTATCCATAGAGGAAGGTTTCTTAGGATAGAATCTTATTCTATACTGACTGTGTGTGCGTGTACAAGCGTCTAAGTGTCTACACTAGATGCGAGGGCAGAAATCGTCCATAGTAACAGGGCTTATGAATTACTTGCATGAAGACAGAGAAGCCGGGCCCTTTGCTCGGTAGCTGGAAGAATGTTTACTTAAACTACTAGACAGGAATGCATTGGATGGGGAGTGAAGCAGATAATCTTTGAAGGTGAAATACAGTTTTTGGCAGGCAGACAGGCCGAAGTCAGGCACCGTTAGCCGCGCAGGGAGTAGGACAAAGTTCATGGATACAGATGCGAGCTCAGACTGGAGCTGTCAGAAGTAGAAAGCAGGGAAAGGCTTGATGCTAGCATTCAGGGCCTACTCGCCTGAACTGCAAAATAGAGTAACTGAGCCATACAAAGTCGGTGGCCTTTTGTACTTAGGAATGGAATATCCGGCCCATTCATGGCGGATCTGAAAGAGGACATGTTGACGGTGGACGCACATGTGTTTGCGTCTTCATAACTGGAACTGGAAGGAACATACATGTACTTGTAGCATATACATGGAACCGTTGGGGTCTAAGATAGGGGACATAATGGATCATGAAAATTCATATTTCCACATTCCCTCCTTGTCCCCTACGGACCTCAAGAAATATCGATCTTCATCAATCCATCGATCTGTTCATATAGTATCATTTGTTCTTCTTTCTTTATCCGGGATTTTGTACGAAAACTTGAATGTGGGATACACGATGTGGCACACAGACCACAAATCGCTGGCCCACATTGTAGACATAAGCAGCAACTGAATAGTATGAGAAAGCCAATACCTAGGAAGGATAGTATTCTCCATCCCCAGGCTGACAACACGCTCCAGAACCAACTGGACCAAGTCCAGGTTCCTGGATTCTGGTGTATCTGGCTTACAATCTTATGAAGGCGAGTTATAGCTTTATATACAGATGGCGAATTTTCTGGTATGAATATGCAGCAACTTGATCCGATGACCCTACAAGCTCCACCCCTATCGGCCAGGATGACGTCAAGGACAAGACGATTTTGAAGAACAACAATCCTCATCGCAGACTGCTCCTCTGTCAAGTTGCCTAAGGCGGAAATAGTTTCATTCACTACGGCTTCAAGGGTCCTGGTTAATCTACGTATCAGCTTACTATTAGTAACTGTACCTATATAGGGAAAAAGACCTTTATTGAAATCTGTATATTTTTCCCATGCCGTCTCAGTGTAATCGACAATTGGGAGATCTCTCCGTTCTCTATTGTGTACTAAATGGATATTCCTATGATAATCAGGTGGGGCTAGAAAAACTGGTGGCAGAAGGAATGCTATGTAGCAGGTACCATCCCAATCTAGAGGTAAGCGTATATATGCGATATGACCACATATAAAGTAGGAATGACGCGAAGCTCTAAATGTAGACTTGCCTTGATCACTGAATTTTATTACAGTGGTGCATTTACTATGGCCCATGTATATGGAGCCATTCTTTCTTATACATAATTCCCCTTTTACTGGGAATACTGACATGGCGGGCAAGATTGGTGTAGGTTCGGATTCAACGTTCAGGATCATGAGATTAAGCGTAAAATTACCTAATCCATATACTTCATTTTCTAGATCAGTTCCTGTTCTTTTGGGGAGTCCCTCCTTGTTAGGGTAGCAGACTTTGAGCAAAACTAGGTTCAGGTTTCCCCATACCCAATTGTCTTGATGAACTACTGAATTGGAATCTAAGGAATTCATTAAACTGAACCATGCTCCGCAGGAGCCATTGTGTGTGAATGGATATGGAAAGAGAGGCAAAACTCCTTTATAATCCTGATAGGGAGGGAGTTGGCCACATATCCAACAATTGGTAGCATTGCTGGTCTGATGAGAATGATGTAACATACTAATGAAAGTGTTATTGCGCAGCGCAACTCTGTAGGACAATTCATGCGGTGGTAATTCACTAAAAGAATGTTCGGCAGTAACATTGTAAACATGTTTAGAAATAGGATAATATATGTGCAACAATATACTTGCAATGATTATTAAGAGACTTAAGAAAAACAAAATTAATAACGTCACTGTACAATGACTACGCAGTGATTTGCAGTACGCATGTCGTTTCAACATTTTTCCATCGGTTTCCCTATTCAGGTCTAGAGGATACATGTCAGAGACAAATTCAACCGCTTCACCTTGGAGAGGACTTAAACAATCAAATTGTCTGACGTTCTAGGCCTCAGTTTTACTTTATAGAGTTCGGTTTCAGTCTTTTCAACCAAAGGGAGTTTTGAATCAGTCTGTGAGGGAATGCAGGGCACAATGTCTACATCTGAGGATAGTCCATGAAATTTCTTGATATGACTTGAATGCACCCAGCCTTTCCGGCCCTCGATCTTCACGGCTGTCCTTGTGGTAAGCAAGACTAATTGTGGCGACTTCCACCTAGGATCCAGCTGAGTCTTCCGATCAAAGTTCCTCACAAATACGAGATCCCCCGGAACTACGTCATGGGGTTTCACCTCGGTGTTGTCAGGAAAGGCTGCAGCTACCTGTGAACGACAAGATTGTAGTGCAGACATCAAGGAAGCCAGGTAATCTGTCAGCATATTACAGTCAACATCAGTTATTTTACGAGGTATAGGCGTCCCCCACATATTTGGTGGTCTGCCAAAGATCACCTCATAAGGGGATAGCCCTGTTCGAGAGTGTGCTACCATTCTCATGTAAAAGAGTGCAACTGGTAGAGCTACTACCCAGTCGACACCTTTCTCTCTACATATTTTGGACAATCTGATTTTCAGAGTTTGATTATGTCGTTCCACGAGACCTGCTGCCTCGGGGTGTCGGACACAATGAAACTTCCATTTATATCCTAGCAAAAGTGAGACATGCTTCATTAGTTCGGATGAGAACGGCTGGCCGTTATCTGAGTAGACGACACGTGGTAAACCATACCGTGGGAAGAATTCTCGAACTAACTGTTTGGCAGTAGTCGGGGCAGTGTAATCTGAGACGGGATACGCCTCTGTCCAACGGGAAAGAGCGCATACAACTACGAGAACATATTTGAATCCTCGACAACGTTCCATCTGGATATAATCCATCTGGAGGACTTCAAAAGGGTGATCAGGGGGCTGAAATCCACCCTGCTCTACGGGGATGCTTTTACCTGGATTAAACTGACAACATATCATACAGGTACGGACTTTTTGCTTAGCTGCTGTTCGTAAATGTTTGTTGAACCAAATGTGTTGAATGCTGTCTAGCATAGCTTTCTCTCCTAGATGTGCTGGACTATGTATGGTATTTACGACGACTTGAACCATTGAATCAGGAAGAAACCATACAGATTTCTCCTTCGTCATCCATCCCTGGTCCGTTTGGATCCCTCCTGATTCAGTCCATTTCTTTATCTCGTCTGGTGTAGCATGTGTCTGTATGTCAATTACATCAAGAGCGGGATCCTTAACTGTCATGTAATGTGTTGCTGTCGGAACTATAGTCTTTGTCACGTCAGATGTGTGAATTTGAGCAGTCTGTTTAGCTGTTCTGTCAGCTAGATCATTGCCTTGAGAAATGATATCAGTAACTTTCGTATGAGCTTTGCATTTCATAATCGATATTGCAGTGGGTAGATGAATTGCGTCTAACAGAGCATGAATAAGGGGTCCGTGCTGAATGTGGGCACCGTGAGAAGTTAAATAACCTCTCTCTCGCCACAGCACGCCGAAGTCATGAACAACTCCGAATGCATAACGTGAATCTGTATATATGTTGACTTTCTTATTTGTGGCTTGAATACAGGCTTGTGTCAGAGCGATGAGCTCTGCTGCTTGAGCTGACAAAGTGCTAATACAATTTGTTTCAATAACTTCAGTTTCTGTTGTGACTGCATACGCGGCCACTAACTCTCCTGTACTTGTTCTCATACATGAACCATCTACATACAACGTTAGGTCTGGGTCTGACAATGGGATATCCGTCAAGTCTTGTCTAGGTTTCGTCGTGATAGTAATAACATCAATACAGTCATGTGCTAGTGGGTCTGTTCCGTTTACTGGCAGAAGTGTGGCAGGATTCAATGTTTTACAACGTCTAATCTCTATATGTGGCTGAAACAATGTTAATTCGTACCCTGTAAGTCTTGCTATGGTCAAGTGTTGTGTTTGCGTTCGGTTCAGAAGAACCTCTACTGCATGTGGTACTTGTACTGTCAATGGATGTCCTAACACTATGGCATCACTTTGTCTGATTGCTAAAGCTGTTGCTGCCACTGATTTCAGGCACGCAGGCAGAGCTTGAGCTACGGGATCTAATGTACTAGAAAAATAAGCACACGGTTTGTGTGATCCTGCTTGTTCCTGTGTGAGTACCGACAAGGCAGTACCTTCGCGTTCTGTAACAAAGAGTGTAAAATGTTTGCTGTAACATGGTGTTGCTAAAACTGGTGCTTGACATAAAGCTGTCTTTAAGCTTTCAAAAGCTAGTGTGTGTTCCTGGGTCCAAGGGAGGACAGTCGATGTGGCTGCCTCCTGTGTTGTCAACTGAATGAGTGGTTTCGCTCGAAATGCATATTGAGGGATCCACTGCCTACAATATGAAGTGAGGCCTATAAAAGCCCGCACCTCCTTTTGTGTCTTGGGTATTGGCATGTTAGCTATTAACTGAATGCGGTCGGGTGTAAGCTGCCTTCCCTCCTTGGACAGCGAGTGACCAAGGTAAACAACTCGCTGGACACAGAATTGCAGCTTAGAAGGGGACACCTTGTGCCCCTTGTCGGCCAGAAATTGTAAAACCGTCAGTGATGCTTTTTCACATTCAGGTTCGCTTCGAGCGGTGATCAGCAGATCATCAACATACTGGAGCAGTGCAGTGTTGACTGGCATGTGTATACTGTCAAGTTCTCGTTTCAGTGCTTGGCTATAGATGCTGGGGCTTTCTGTAAATCCTTGAGGTGTGCGTGTGAATTTAAAACTTCGTCCATTTAAACTAAATCCGAACAAGTATTGGCTTTCCGGATCTATTGGGACGCTGAAAAAGGCATTTTTGAGATCAATTACAGTAAAGAACGTTGCTTCGGAATCAATGGCTGTCAGTAATGACGAGATATCTGGGACCACAGGAAATTGTGGCACAATGCATTTATTTAATTCGCGCAGATCAATAACTAATCGATATACTGGCGGAGCCTTTGGATCAGTTCGTTTAAGAATCGGAATTATCGGAGAATTACATACATTGGAGTCGGTTTCCACAACCACTCCTTGGGCAATAAGCTCGTCAATGATTTGCAGTAAAGCCACTACAGCATCTGGGGGTAACCTGTATTGTCGTATTCGTGGTAATACTACTCCTGTCTTTAATGTGACTTGATATGGTGTAATGTTCATGCAACCAACATCAGTAGGGCCTTGTGCCCATAAGTGTACAGGTAAATTCTGCAGTCGGGAATCCATGTCTCGAGACACATAGTGCCCTTTGAAATCACGTAAAAACAATCGTACTCCTTCCGGAGAGCAGCATATTATAGCTCCTAGAGCTTTCAGTGTTTTTATACCTAACAAGTTTTCTGGGCATGATTTAGTAAGCAATAAATCTGTAGTTCGTGTCAAGGGACCAATCGTAAGTGGAAGAGGCTGTGATACTTCGTTAATGATAGGTTTTCCTGAAAAACCAAGGGAAATATTCTGTGAGCCTGAGAGGGGTACCCCTGGGACTTCACTACGTTTTATTGTTGTTCGGCTTGCCCCTGTATCGAGTAAAAATTTTCTGTCTTGGCCTAATAGTTCACTGTGTACATAAGGTCCTTCTTGATCTACAGGAACCTCGATAAGGGGTAAGTCAACTTCCCTCTCCAGGCTGTTTCATGAGTATCGTTGATAATCAGGATAGTCATACTGTGCGGTCTGGTACATCTGTCGTGTCGTTGATTGTGTAGTAGCAATAGGCTGCGGTGGTGCAGCCGGCATAGAGTGTTGCGGAGCTGGCATGGATTGTGCATGCTGCAGGGCTCCTTGTTGGTTCTGATCCTGTCTAAGCGGACGTGGTCTTTCCTTTGTTGCACCTCTGGCGATATTGTATTTTAAGACTGGACAATCGTGTACATAATGACCTGGTTGTTTACAATAGTTGCATGTCCCTTTCACAGGACCTGCTGAGTCACTGGACTGTGTCATACCCTTTTTATGACCGTCAGCTGGAACTGTCTGGGAGACTAGCATTTTCATTTTCGTGTCTTTCATTCGTCTTTGTTCATGTTCTTGTTCCTCCCTAATTCTATTGTGATGGTACTGTAACATTTGTAACATTTGTGACGGAGTGTTACCTTGCCAGGTACTCTCAAATTTCAATACTCTATTCTTAACTTGGGGCAGGGAGTTTTCAACTAACTTTGTCACAAACAGATGAGGGTATGATTCGCTATTTGCTTTTATACCACTATTTATACCAAAACATTTTTCGAATCGGGCGTAGAAATCACTAGTATCTTCATCTTGCTTTTGTTTACAGGCTGAGATTGCACCCCAGTCTTCCTTTTTCGTAGTTAATAAACGCGGCAATACCTGTACTAGTAAACCTGGTAGTGTTTTAGTCTTTGGCCCAAGCCCTGAACCTGGACCTCGGGCTCTCTCTTCGGTTTCTAATGCTGTCCAATCTATCTTTTGGTCTCCCACCTCCCAATCTTTTTCTTTGAGTTTCTCGTAAATGCCAGCTGGCATTAGAACCTTTAATATTTTCATAATGTCGGGGTAGGTATACTCTCCCATGAGCAACATGTCTTTAATTTCCCGGTGGAAACCCGCTGGGTCTTTGTCATGACTGGGTACCACCTTCTTCATTTCTAATAATTCTATTTTAGATATGGGTGCGTATACAAATACACGTTTAAACTGATTGTCTTCACCCTTTATTGGGTGTACTTCGCGTAAGGGATTCTGTCTATCCATATAATACGTCGTTCTTTCCTTGATGGGTAGTGAGACATGTTCTGGGCATACAAAAAGAATATACTGGTTTCTGAGTTCTAGTATTTCTTTGATTAAATCAGTACCTGAACCTCTCCATTTATTCGTGAGTAATTCAGTCAATATATCAGGTAAAGGACCAGGATCAGAATGTTGGCTTTTATATAATATAAGGAGATGTTGAATCATGTATATACCAGCTAAACGCTGTTCGTCTGGGGTGAGGTTTAAAAACGTGTGTGCTAGTGTATCATCACTGTATTTTCCGGGACTGTCAGCCCATAGTACTGCTGATCTGGCTAATTCTTGTTCGTCCAATGAATCAAGTATATGATGTCCTCTTCGTTCTCGAAGTAGGTTGTCAGCGGCTTGGAATAAATGTTCGGGAGATCTTATATTTATTATTGGGGTTTGGTAATGTCTGCTACTTTCTGGACGTGTCGGACGTATCGAATCATTACAGCATCTAGTATTATTAGAGAATCTTCCTCTACCTACATAAGCCACCGTGTCTACGTATCCTGTTGGCGGTCCTGTCTCTTCCTCTTCTATTCTGGCTTGTTCAGGCTCGTGTATCTCTAATCTCTCTTCATGTATTCGTTCTATTTCTTTACGGATCTTTCGGCACATGGCTACTATACATGATTGCCTATCATGTTTCCCCTCTGATATATTCTGGCTCCATCTCGTAAGAATTTGCATTGCTTCCGGATTTACCCCCGGTCGGTCTTGATTTCTGATCACACAATTTATGAGGAAACGTAACAGTTCCCCTTGTATCTCTACTTTCTGATATTCCATAGCTCTGTTAATACATTCAAAATCTCGCCCTGTTTGGACAAAATGATATATATTATCTAGGTGCATAGTCATTCCTGGTAGCTTCCCTAAATACATCGCAGCTCGTCGGATACGTAATGATGCCAAGATCATTTCGTCCTCCTTGCCGGGCACAGGGTCATATCTACAATCTACAAGAAGTTCCTTAAGCGTGCGGGAATTTATAAGTTTGGGCGTACGTGGATGTGCTGATTCTTGAAAGGTAAGTTTATTTATTCTGGGCGGCGTAGAAAAATCGTTGATAGCACCTCCGGTAGCCCCATCTGGGGTACTAGGCGCGAAAGGATTCGTTGAACCTGATACAGCAACCATAGGTGTGGGCACAGCTGTAGAAACGGCTGTGGGAACAGATGTAGAAACAGATGTGCTTGCCGGAACTTGTGTCGGAATTTGTGGTTGCTGAGGTACAGACACAGGGTCTTGGCGTTGAACCAAGGCAGACGCTCTATGTGGTGCGGGGTTAGCATACTCGGGAACTGCGTCGTCTAAATATGAAGAAAGAAAAACATCTTCTGCGGTTCGGGGATGCCCTTTGGGGTGTACTTTTATTGGAAACAACGGGGTTGGCAAGTCTTTTGGTATCTCTGGGGTAGCCTTAGGTAATCCTTCGGCCAGAAGGGGATACATACCGTTCATAAGGGCATTTCTTTGTCTGTCTACTTGTTCTGACTTTACTCGTGTACCTTCGTCAATTAAGAGATTTTCTTGGGCTTTATTTGAATTCTCCTTACTCTTCTCTTCTAGTCTGAGCGCTTTTTCTGTACGTCTATAAGATTCTTTACGCCATAATTCAATGGCATCTTTCTGTGATTGTCTAGCTTTCTTTTTCCATAACTCTTCCTCTACTTTCATGATGCAATCTGCATCCCAGGTCCCAGCTGCGGGCCATCTCTGATTTTCTGGTAATTCCTTGGTATAGTCTACCCATAAATCAAGAAATAATACGGCATCTAGGCCATGTTTATGATACATGAAGTACCCTGGAGTGTCCCTAGGAGGAATGGGAACAGCTTCTTCGAGTACCCCTTTTCTAGTTTTGATCTGTCTTAACTTTGAAAAGAGCGGCATATTGAGAACTGATCTGATACTTAATCTTAAACACACTTAATACAACTAAACAAAAATAATGAACAATAATGAACAGTCATTCACCCCACAATATGCAGAACGTATCTAAAACATTTAACATTTAACACTTTAACAGTTAACGAACAATAATGATGGCCATTAGGAAACTAGTCACTTAGCATACTTGACATACTAGATATACTGCTAAACAGTACAGATACACTGCTGAAACAGTGCAGACCGGATTTGTGTACCCAAACCCGTCTTGACCGGCACATCCTATGTGCACGTCAGAAACGCCTCCCCGGTAATGGTACTCACCGGGTAGCTCGGAACAGAAGGCCTCGGAACGGAACTGAACTTGAACTGGACCGGACTACCGGACTGGACTCGACTTGAAACTTCGGGACTTGGTGGGTCTCTGCATACCTCGGATCTTGCTCTCTCAGCTAGGCTCTGGTCGGGATACTTCGCACTTCTCACCGCCTCGTCTGGGTGTTGATCGCAGCCTCAGTCGCCCCCGCTTGACCGGAGGGAGATACAGGAAATCCTGCTGGTACGCGTTGTTGTCCGTCCAGCTGTGGCAGGAGACCGGGCCTGCAACGCACCACCGGCGCGTGAGATGAGAAAGTGTCCCTGTTCGGGCGCCAATCATGTGGTAAATAATTTAATTACCGGGACTTAATTTGATACGGAAAGATAATAAAAATAGCTCAGTAAAATAAGAGGCAGAATCCGTGGTATTAGAGGCTCGGAATGGGCTTTATTCCAATGCCGATTCGAATCGGGGATTTCATGTTCCATCACGACGAAGGTTCAGGAAGTGAAGAGCAATACATCATAGACAAGTAATCAGTTTTATAGAAGGAACATTACAGTGAAACAAATGCAGGAGGCGTAACAATTGATAGTGAAGATAAAATCATACATGCGTAATGAAAATGGGTGTAACTGGGTGTAACTAGAAAACGTCATTTAGGTGTGATGTCACAAATGGGTGGATCTTATGAGATGATTTCGCAATGTCAGCAGAAATACTTGGCAGAGATGCGCGCGCAGCAGCATGACGTGTGATTGACGTGCAACTAAGGGTGAAGGGGACTTGACATTTAGCTCTACATGTGGAGACAAGAAGTCTGGGGGGTCAAGTCAACCTAATCCCAAATCATATCTAACATCCTATGTTTAAAGAACTATGTTATCCATAGAGGAAGGTTTCTTAGGATAGAATCTTATTCTATACTGACTGTGTGTGCGTGTACAAGCGTCTAAGTGTCTACACTAGATGCGAGGGCAGAAATCGTCCATAGTAACAGGGCTTATGAATTACTTGCATGAAGACAGAGAAGCCGGGCCCTTTGCTCGGTAGCTGGAAGAATGTTTACTTAAACTACTAGACAGGAATGCATTGGATGGGGAGTGAAGCAGATAATCTTTGAAGGTGAAATACAGTTTTTGGCAGGCAGACAGGCCGAAGTCAGGCACCGTTAGCCGCGCAGGGAGTAGGACAAAGTTCATGGATACAGATGCGAGCTCAGACTGGAGCTGTCAGAAGTAGAAAGCAGGGAAAGGCTTGATGCTAGCATTCAGGGCCTACTCGCCTGAACTGCAAAATAGAGTAACTGAGCCATACAAAGTCGGTGGCCTTTTGTACTTAGGAATGGAATATCCGGCCCATTCATGGCGGATCTGAAAGAGGACATGTTGACGGTGGACGCACATGTGTTTGCGTCTTCATAACTGGAACTGGAAGGAACATACATGTACTTGTAGCATATACATGGAACCGTTGGGGTCTAAGATAGGGGACATAATGGATCATGAAAATTCATATTTCCACACTTCCCAATCCAAAAAAACTGACTAAAATATCCACCACTCACATAACTTTCATATTTCACTATACTAATTCCCCACTAATCCTTTATGGGTTCTGAAGTAGTGTGCTACTCGCCGAAAAAGTGCTTCAACTCTTCATTAGGGGTAGCAAGCTCTATATAAATGCAAACCTTTTTCCCTCTTCTATCCCTCCACTATCCTTCTCAATCCCAAAAATGCTGAAAGCTGAAAAATGCGCTTTGACTCCTCATCAGGGGTAGTAAATGCAATTACAATTACAATACCTGATGCCTCAGTTCTGTAGCTACAATGAAATCTTTGGCCTACCTGCAGGGCGGCACACAGCATACGCATAAACTCATTATTAAAAGTAGTCCTACAGTCTATCTCCAAAGAAACCGGAAGGCTGAATCGAGGGAGCAACTGGGCACAGTGAGACTGACTTTCCTCCTAATTGGTACGCTTCCACCCAACTGGAAAAAATATACACCACTGCTAAGATATAACGGAGCCCATTGCACACAGGCATCTTGACAAAATCTAGTTGCATGCGATCGAAGGGACCACCTGACCCCCCTACATGACTCATAGTCACTACAGTTCTTCTGGACGAATTCAACTTCTGGCAGGTGACACATCGGTGACATAGATTCTCGTTCATGACACGGAAACGGAGATTGAACTAGTGCATTATAAACAAGCGCACCATAACATCTCTCCATATATGGGTCAGACCATGACAACGTTTGACCATAGGGACAACATGGCATCTAGCAAAACAGGTCTTGCATCTGTTAAACACCCCAAATTTCATCTTGATTCTTCACACACCCTGCTCTGACCTACACCTCCTGATCACTTTTTGGGACTTCCTCCTGAAGACACATGACCTCTTCCCATGTATCGGTAACAGTCAACAAGAGGCTCATAGAAACATAATTTTCTGACTCATTAGAACAGCTTCAATTCAGCGTGCAAAACCCAAGAGCACAGTATCTGGCCATCTCACCTACAAAGCGGTTGCCAGCAGTCACAAAATTAAATCCACTCTTGTGTGCTGCACATTTCACTGCCGATATTTCTGTGAGCATTTGTAAAATGTTCAAACGAAACGATCCATAACACAATTTGCATTCCTGATAGGGAAGCCACGTGAAGTCATGAAACCCTTCTGACACCACAACTGTCCAAAATCTTGGACAACACCAAACCCATATGGACTAGCAGGGTAAATGGTGATTCTCAAATTGCTAGAGTCATAACAGGCTCTTGTAAGAGTAATCAGTTCATCCACCTGTGTGGAAGTTACATTGCACAAATAGGAAGCTTACACATCACCTTCTAAGGTGCAGAAGGCATAGGCTGCTTTCAGGTCACCTCATCCATCTCATAAGCAAGGACCCTCCACAAACAACATACAATCGGGCTCCTCCCGAGAGACATCTCAAATGTCAAGTTGTTGCTTGGTACACAATTCTGTATTGTCCAGCCTTCATGTTCAACCCTATCATTATTGTCATCAGTCACAGGTAAAGGCAACAATATGGCATGGTTAGGACAGGAGCTCCTTTGCCGAGTGATGTTCCCCACAACAAGGATAACCAGCTCATAGCGGGTCAAACTGCTGTTGGTCATGTGTTGGGTTCAAGTGAGGGTGAGAAAGATCTCAACAGAATGGGGCACCATAATTGTAAGGGGATGGCCCATAACTATACCCTCACAGTGCTGAATGCTGACACCAACTGCAGCCACTGCCTTTAGGCAACTCTGCAACGCTGCGGCTACTGGGACGAGTGCCAGAAAAATAAGCAACTGGGTCCTTAAAATTATCATGGTTCTGTGTAAGCACAGACAGGGAGCACCCCTCCCTTTCATTGTAATTTATAACAAAATCATTTTCATTGGCATTGGCATCTTAGAGCGGAGGCAGAGAAGACTTTCTGCCACTTTGAGGAAGGCACTAATGCATTTGTTGGCCCATGGGAGCGGATCAGGCTCTTCTTTGTCTATAACCTCTGCAAAGGCTTTGCCACTAGGGAAAAGTTGGGAATCTGCTGACAACAGTAGCCCAACATTCCCAAAAATATCCTAACTTCTCCTTGCGTTGTGAGAGAGTTAATTCCCAGTATGGTAGAGATTTTCTCTTTAGACACCTTTCTTGCTCCTTTCTCAATATGGTGCCCTAGATACAGTATTTCCTTCTGGCAATTCTGTAGTTTAGTGGGGGACACCTTAAGTCCATTCTCAACCAAATGATTCAACAGGGCAGAAGTGTCTTGTCTGTATGCATCTTGCGTTGTTGGCGCCACCAATTGGTTATCGATAAATTGGACAATGACTGAGTTGCATAGCAATGACAGGGTCTCCAAATTCTTTTCCAGAATCTGATTGAAGATCTAGGGGCTTTCTGTATACCCTTGAGGAACTCAGCACCGTGCCACAACTTTCTTTTGGAATCAGAATGCAAAGATTAGCTGAATGTCCTCCTGCAAATGAATGGAAAACAATGCTTCGCACAGGTCAATTACTGCAAATGACTCAACATTGCAGGGTATTTGAAACAGTATCACAGCAGGATTCGATACCACAGACCAACATGGGATAACAACTTTATTGACAATTCGAAGGTCCCGTACGAAACTCCGATTTTTATTTGGTTTCTGCAAGCCCATTATAGGAGAATTGCAAGGGCTCCCTAATATTTCTTTCAAGATGCCTTGCTCTAACATGGACTCAATTACAGTGGTAATGCCATCCTCCGCCACTGGTGAGAGGTTAATGCTTTGCATGCTGTTTTATTGCTATTCTCAGAGGTTTAACATCTTTAATCAGGCTAATTTCTTTATCAGAATAATCCCAAACTTCCTCCTTCAAGGAGTCAGTAGGTAGTAACTCTTCTTTTGTCAAACACTGGAATAATCCAACAGCTGACTTTTGTGTGCTCAGTGTAGTGTTCATACTCATTGTGTATCTGAAGCTCAGTACAGGACACAATTTGTTTTGCAGAGAAGATCCCTGTCCAATAGATTGACTGGACTTGACTCACATTTTATAAACTGGTGGTCCTCTTCAAGGAAACCTATTTTCACAAGGACTTTAGCTGACACAGGGTTCATGATTTGCGGATTAGAAATGTCCATAACTTGGATTTTTTTTCCTGAGAGGCATAGGTATGGGACCTCTACTGTTCCTATAGTAAAGCGGGTAGCTCCAGAGCCAAAAAGAAACTACATGGGGTGGCCATTCACCTCTCCATCCACATAGGGGGCACTGTAGTCACCTCAAAGACTGTGCCAAACACACAATATGCCTCCCCTCTCAGGTACCGTCATTGCGATTGATTAGAACCTTGATCTTCAAAACTTTCAAAGACCAGGGACTGATGGAGACTGTCAGGACTTGTGAAAGGGTTTTGTTGAGCTGTGCCACTCATGTTTGTATTAAACCTTGGGCTGTTCATGTTGTATTGTATTAATGCGGTTAGGGCATGTTAGGGCTCTAGGGTCTTTGAGTTTGCATAGTTTGAATCAGCTTGACATTCAGATTCAGCATCTTACGCTAAAATTGCATTCGATTTGGATTAAGCCTACATTCCCATTTCCATTGGCCCATCATTTTACAATAATGGCATGACTATGTCCATCCCTGAATTTGTGTCTAGCGGTACCCCTAGTCTTCTACCCTATAAGACACCATTCTTGTTCTGCATTATCTGACCACTGTCTAGATTGCCAACTCTCTGCGTTCCAGTACTAACAACAGAATTAGAACTTAAATTAGTCACAGTCAGGTCATTCTCAAATCCTTTCAGTGCTAACTTCATTTGAATCAACATGAATTTCTCATTGATCTTCTTATGTCTCGATTCCAAATCATCACTGCAATACTTTGCGATACTTTGCGTATCGCAGGATTTCGTTCAAAGGTTTCGACTGACAACAAATCACCTTTTTCTGAATATGCTAACTAATCTCCGGGCGCAATCAAAGAACAAACTGAGACACACAATTACTGAGATTTCCTTGTTTGGGATCCGACTCTAGTATGCTGGCGAAAACATGTATGAGCCTTTTGTAATAGACATGCACCAACTCTTTAGACACTTGGGCAGTTCTTGATATTTTAACCAATCAATCTCTTTCTGCAGAACCTTAGTCTTCAAAAAGTTAATCAGCTGAACAACACTTTCCTGTTTTACTAAGAGAAAATTCATAGTCACTAATCACTCTAGAGCAATAATGAGAAATAATGCCATCCTGGTGCTAAAACACATGTGAAATGAAGTCTCATCCAGTGGAAGTCACCCTGAGTTAATGCATCCTCACAATAGATGTTTAATAAGTTCTATCAATAGCGCTTCATGGTCCGACACCACAAACTTTAACCTTAACAGACATGTTATAATTTTATATATTCATTACCTATCCGGGATCTTAGACTATAACCAGTCTGATAACCAAACTTCAACTGATTCCAGCAGACATGCTTCTCTACATAAACACCAGCAGTATGCACGGAACAGCATTTCATATCTCATCATGAACACAGAGCTTCTTTGAACACAAATGGACATCACACTACGAAACACACTAACTCATCAAAACTGCAAACACTGCAATGCTTGACAACACACAATCAAAGATGCATAATCCTACTTATACCCACACTCCTAGAAGATTGCAAGTGGTTCAGGGATGCCAGAACACTGCCAATTCTCTAAATTGGACCATGGAGATGTGGACTAGGTGGGGGCAGATTCTAACTGTCTTAGTGGCAAATTCTAACTCTCATAGCCTCAATGAGAACCATTCTCTGCTAACGGATTGAAGCAGTGCTCAATGGGGTTTTCACAATGCAAATCATTGGTGCAAATTCAAGTACCAACTACACTTGAGAGGATAAATGTTTGTCTCAAATTGAGGCTTAACATAACTCATCAATAGTACATCAATATCCGTGAAGCTCCACAATCAGGACAAAAAGGAGTACATTTGCAACCCATAAAGATTTATTAGTAGATAAGAAAAGTTACAAACTTAAATTGTGCCTAACAAAAATTAATGTGTCCATCTGTAATGAAACTGTTGCTCATGTTAAGCGCTCTGATACCTGATGTCCTCGGTTTAAACAAACAAAGAGAACGAGCTCAGAGCAACGCTCCAAATAACCCAGTCATCAGGGTCATTGGAAAGGAGTCTCCCTTCCGAGGAACCAATTTGGTTTCTAGAAGAACCCTCACCCACCAACCTAATTGGTGGCATGCTTCATCATTGGGTTCCCACCCAGGAAGCCGGGTGCCTCCTAGGTGCGCTTCGATGCATGATTAAAGAGGATCTGTTTGTTTTGTGATTATGTATTGTTTATGTGGGTAGTGGATACCGTGAAAGTGAAAGGTTAAAACTACCTCCAGGGTACCCAATTCTTTTTTCTTATACGGCCCGGGGGTAGGGTTAAACAAATGTTATTTGGACGTGAATGAGAGGATTAATCTTGCACGTTTCTTCAAAGATATGTGAAAATAATAATCCCAGTGAAGTGGTCTAAATGTTTCAGCAAATGAGTTTCCAATTGATTGGCTTTCTTCAGCACCTGTGGTTCAGAATAAACCCTGAACTCACGTGGACTATGCACACAAGCTAAGGTGTGTATAGTGCGTTACTTACGTGTTTCACCGTCAGATTTTGAAATTTCTGCAAAAAAAAGAAAGGAGACACCCCCTATTTATAAACTATCATCAGGTCCCCCAAGGTCGGGACCCCTCATCCATACATGTGTTTATCAGCAGCATCTTATCATATACTGACTAGCACGTCACTGAGTGCAGTGGAAGTGTCATCAGACATGGAAAACCGAAAGTATGATGTCACTAGTTTGCGCTATGTAAAACTCTAAAAAACAAAACAAATTGTTCAAATTAGTCATAAATTATTAATCACCTTTTAAAAGTTTTGTTTGGTATAAACCAAAGCGAGTCAAAATAGCAAATACAAAGACAAGGTATTTAAAGATTGTCATACCGAAATCAAATAAGATTAAGTTTCACCTGACGGGAAATTCCCTAATACTAAGCTGAGAATTCAAATGAAGTCGGGGGAAGTTAAGCAGTAGGTGTATGCCTCTAAAGGCAGAATCAAATATTCAGTCTGTGGACGAAGAACAGATTTGCTAAGGAGTCTTAGAGCCTGATTCAGATCTTGACAGACAGGTAACTCCATCACAACGGTGACAGATATCCCGTCCACCGAAATATAAATCCCATAGGTTATAATGGAATTTATGTTTCAGCGGATGGGATGTCCATCAGCGTTGTGACGGAGTAACCAATCCGCCCAGATCTAAATCAGGCCCAAAGTCTTTGTGCAGCAGCAAAATAGGACATGTAATCTCAATAGAGTACAAAAGGGAATCTGCTCTCAAGCAAGTGGGAAAGCATATCTGAATGAAAACGAGCTCAGCAATGCACAACTGAAACTTACAATTCTCTACAGTGATGGACAACACCCTACGGTTCCTATAAAGAGACCCAATCAGCAATCTAACTTATCATGATAAAACATTTGTAGACTTCTTCCCAGGCATTGCACAATGGAGGTTTACAGCTGCACAGCCTTCAGGGGTTAGATCGCAATGGATAATACATTCTGTTCAGCTCATGCTCAGCACAGGTGTAGAAAACGAATTATTCTGCTTTCAGTGAAACTCATCAAGATCAACAATTCTCACAGAAACCAAAACATTTTCAGAAATTTACTTAATTCAAGCTACTGCAGCTCTGCACCTGAAATGGGATAAAGAGTGAGAGAACAGCAACTAAAAGTACACTTGAGATATTACCTTGACTGATTTAAACTGAGGCCTACATCAACTATGGCTAACTTAACAAGAAATCACTGACTATGGTCAACCTTTGCGTAGGAATCACACTTTTTTTTATGTAAGAGTAGATGGTGTGCATTAGTACCTCTGTTAAGCAAAACAAAAATAGTGGCAGAGTGTCACCAATTGTAAAGCCATCTCTTCTGCACAGCTCTTCATCTCTTTGTTGTCCCATCTCTCCAAAGCCTCTCTCCATAGTTACCTTTATTTCTACACAGCCTCTACATCTCTTCCCCACAGCCCTTACATCTCTTACCTGTCACATCTCCCCGCTGTCCACCACCTCTTCATAGCCCCCTTCATTTCTCCACAGTCCCTGCATCTCTTCAATGCCTCTCCGTTTCACAGCCCATGAATCACTCAGTCAGTCAACAATAGCTTTATTCGGTTAATAATTAAAACCATCAAAGCATACAGAAAATTTCATTTGCAAATAGTTACAAATAAAGATAATAAACAAAGAAAATTCAAACAGTGCAAAATACGCAAATATACATAAAAATAAGTTTAAACAGAAAATTGGCGAAAGTGAACGTTAAAAGATTAAAACAGGTCAAAATTTAAAAGACTATTTCATGAGTTCAAAAGAAAGGAGATAAAAAGGCCTGGTCTCGGTCTCTCGAACATTATAAAAAGAAAAGAGCTAACATATATTAGGTAACATTCGGTTTCTACTTCGAATAGCCCCTGAGAGATAGCTGGCAACTCCAAAGCAGACAAAAGGAGAGCCCAGCATTTGCAGAAATACCAAGGCGGGCCTTACTTGGTCAAAGTGGCAGTTCCTAAAAATTGGGCAAATAAATTTCTTACGTAACAGAGTGTAAAATTTACAGCAAAAAATCATATGCAGCGTATTTTGTTCAGAGGCGTCGTCACATGGGCAAGGGCCCAAAGTGCCCTCTTTAAAAAAGCCCTTCGGGTGTGCTAGGAGCCAGGGTAACATGTCATGTTTAAACCTAATCAGTAGAAACAAATGAAAAGGGTTATTTATATAAGTCAAGTATGGCTGAATCTCATTGCCCATACTTAGCATGACAAATCTTCTAACAGACGGTTTGCACACTTCCACGCCTTCTCTCTGCAACTTTGCCCTGCACATGAACTGAGACTTTAAGTCTTTTATGTCCAATTTGGACAGCTCACATGGCCTCTCAAATAATTCTAGGCATCCAAGGGTCTCCATATGAAATTTAATATATCGTAGCCAGGGAATGCTCATGGCTTTATCGAGGACCAGACAATCTTGTATAATGAGCTGGTTTAGGGTTGGTGGGTGCTGCGCCCAAACCCTTAGCCAACCCATTAAAGGGGCAACGGCAATCTGGTCCACTAGATACTCGGCCCCCAAATCTTCATGAATATTAAAAATAGAAGTAGAAACGGGCAATGACAAAAGTTTCCGGAAAAAGGCATTTTCTATTAATTGAATCTCCGCTGCGGATGCGTAGCCCCAGACCTCACTGCCGTACAGGGCCATAGGCACACACTTAGCGTTGTATATTTTCAGAATCGCGGGCAAGGGCCTGCATCCCAGCCGTTTAGCAAAGCCCAACAACGCTCCGGTTGCCCTGGCGAGGATATTCTGTTTCAGCGCGCGTTGCGCGACCCATGATCCTCGATCATCAAAAGTGACCCCCAAATATGGAAAGGTCTGGACTTTTGTAAGCACCTGCTTATTGCAGAAGAATTTAACCTTTTTTGCAGCTCCATCACCTATTGTCATAGAATGGGATTTCTTAAAATTTATTACTAAGTCCAAAGAGACCATAAAATCGTTAAAACCATTTAAAAGGGCTTGAAGGCCTCTTGCAGTTCTGGCCAATAAGACCGTGTCATCCGCATACAGCAACGCGGGAATCAACTTAGTGCCTACTCTAGGAATGTCTTTACAAGATGAGGACAAGACATCCCCCAGGTTATTAATATAGAGTGAGAAAAGCAGGGGGGCAAGAATGCACCCTTGTCTCACCCCACGCTTCACCTGCCAGGCATCAGTTAGATTCCCGTCCTTATTATAACGGACCGCCGCAGTAGTATCTTCATGTATAAGTGCCAAAAAGGAAATCAGCACAGGGTCAAGACCCATAGTTGCCAGGGAAGCCCAAAGTTTTTGGCGGTTAACCAAATCAAAAGCAGTCGATAGGTCCATGAATGCTAAATGTAAGACCCCCTGCTTCGCTATCGTATACTTCCCAATGATAAGATGCAAATTAAGGCATTGGCCAACCGTGCTCATTCCCTTTCTGAAACCATACTGTAGGTCCGAAATTATGGAGTTATCCTCCAACCATGATGTTAACCGTGCTAGGACAACTTTACCCATTATTTTTGTTGCGGAATCAAGAAGAGAAATAGGCCGGTAACATGCCGGATTCTCTCTTGCACCTTTTTTAAAAATTGGTACTATCACGGCCATACCCCAAGAACGAGGGACACCCTCCTTTGCTGCCGCATTAAAAACTAAGGTTAGAAGTTTCGCCCAGTAAATAGAATCTGCCTTGTACAAGTCCGCCGGGACACCATCGGGGCCGGGTGCTTTGCCCTTTGCCATTGATTCAATGGCGTCCTGAACTTCCTTCACAGTAAAATTAATTTTCGATGACAGATTTGTATCCCCAAAATTTACCGGATTCTGGTCTGGAATCTCAGAATAAAGCCCACTAAAATGAGACACCCAATTATCTGGGGCAATAAGACAGTCATTTATAGTATTTTCCATTTCATTAAAAAGTGGGCTGTTAATTACTTTCCAAAATTGGGAACTACTTTTTAAGACACTAGCGTCTGACAATTCTTCCCACGCTAATTTTTTCAGGCAAGATTTCCTTGCCTTTAGTGCTTTCTTGAAGGATCTTCTTGCCTCCACAATCCTACTGGTATCTTTAGCGCCATCTTTTAAGGCCAGTAAGAGAGTAGAGTGCGCGCTACTACATGCCTGATCAAACCAATTTCTATGCTTCTTAGGTCTTGGTTTCCCTACGAGAGTTAAATTGTCCATAACCTGGCTGGTTATTCGCTCAAAGGCACCAAGAATATCCCCTGGTTTAGATTCTATCGCTAGGCATATATTAAAATCCTCCCGTTTACTGTGGTACAATTTCTCAAGAAAGTCACTAGGAGTAATAACCTCCCATCTCAAACGAGTTCCCTGTTTAATGGGGACTATGTTTGAATTAGAAATTGTGGACATATGAATAGGCCTAAAGATATCATTGATATTTAAATCCAGAGATAATGGGTTGTGGTCACTAAGAACATTAGCCGTGACACAAAAAGGTCCTATCAGTCCCTTCATAGTACAGGAAATTAAAATATGATCAATAATACTGTTATTACCATGACCAGTGAATGTAGGCACAGGAGATACTAAATTCTGCAAAGGCATAAATAAGTTAAAAGCAGAAACAATACTGTCTAGAAACATCCCACCTTTTGAAAAATCAAAAAGGGCTTCCTCCTGCGGGCAATAATCCTGCTCAAAGTTTCCAAAGCAATTAGATTGTCTTAAATGAATATTAAAATCGCCAAACACTAACAAATAATAAGGGGTAACATTATTTGCATCGAAATCCTCTAAAAAGGTAAATAAAGCCTTTAAATGCTCCAGTTCATCAGTCCTCGTAAATGAGTTATAAAAGTTCACAACTAACATTGATGGGAGGTTGACACCTACAACCTTAACCGCCAATATATTGGGTGAACTAGTCTTAACGAGTTCTGTGCTATATAATAGCTTAAGACTAAATAATAACAAGAGACCACCACTGGGTCTCCCCGAGGAAGAAGGGGCAGCATATTTAATAAAAGACTGGAACCCATCCAGGTAAAAGGGATCTCTAGCTTCCCACGTCTCTTGTAAAGCAATTATATGGTAGGAAGAGAGAAATGACTTCCAAACTGTATCCTCTCTTTTTGTTCTCAACCCCGCTATATTCCAAGACAAGGCAGTAACCCTATTTGTTAATACATTGGCCACACTATTTTCCTTAGTCAAAGGTTGGTGGGTGGAGTCCGTAACCACCTCCCTGGTCAGACGCCTAACAGGCGGATAATTAAATGTGCCAGCGGAAGCGTTAACTTTATTGTCTGGAGTAAACTTAATTTTTAGCTGGTTAATACTCTTGTCCCAATCAGACAATCGGGTAACGGAACTAGCACCCAAACCATAAAAACCGGTATTATCAATTGCAGGCAGCGCACTTCCATCATTTTCCAAACACACTCCACTGACTTCAATATCCATAGACTGGCTGTGTGCAACATGAAGTCAGTCATTTGTGTCCAGAGAACTAAGGACCTCATATCTGTTGCTCAGGGCCAATGGTCTAAGCGCAGGGACAGGTTGGGCATTGTAGCCACTATTCCCGCCCTGACTCTGTAAGTGAGGTGGATAAAAGAACCCCAATGGAAGGATGTTCACATAATCATCGTGTAATCTAGACGTACCTGCCTGCCTAAAGATATTAGCTACCAAATCTGGAGAGCTAAAACTCACGACTACACAGTCACCCTTAAGTGTCTTATTTAACTTCCCCACCCAGGGAACCCTTCTTACCATTTTAAAACACCTAAAAAGGTGGCTCCCCAAAACTGTCTTTTCAGCTAAAAAATGTAGGGCCTTGTTCCTCAAAGAAGACCAATTTTCTTCCTTCCCATCAGTAGATGGAGGGACATTTGCCAAAATAACAGTGTATGGACAAGCCTCTGGTGGCAAATGCAAAGGATATCCTTTGGATCCCTGTAAGGGGGGCGAGCTCACTCTCCTCGGGACATCCCGAGAGCTCACGTTAACACCCCCAGATGGTTCAACAGGTGGTGCAACAGCCACTGTAGATTGGTTAGTAACACCTGCAGTGGTAAATATCATGGAATCAGCTAGGTCGGATACTCTGGAAATAACTCCTGCTAGGGTGGGTTTCTCCAGTGGATTACGAGTGTTTAAATTTGTTTCCTGACCAGCTATATGACGCTCAATCGAAGTAAGTCTATTCTCAATATTATCCAGTCTATTCAAAACCGGAGTCAGAGAAGCCTTCAATTGCTCATCCATAAGCTTTAAAACATCAATCAAATTAAAACCAACAGAAACAACAGGAACCTGGGCAACATTCGCAACTGCCCCAATCGACTTATTCCCCTGTGCCAAAGGGGCCAAAGGGGCCAATGTCGAAACCTGTGGTGCTGACTCAATAGTAGACTTTACAGTCCTAGGTTGTTTAACTTTTGGACGCGTTCCATTTGGACCCTTGGTCGCTTTTCTTTTACCAGTTTTTAAGTTAGTAGTGGCAGACATTGATACTCGAGATTGACCAGAGCGGGTAGTTCGAGGAGAGAGATGAGAATTGTCAGTACAATCTAGTGCAGAAGGAACAACAATGTCTCTCACTTCTAATGCAGTCTCCACAATAGATGGACAGCTAGGCAAGCTCACATCAATGACATTAATAGGGGCATTCAATTGTGATCCAAGGTTAGACGATAGTCCTGGTTCCAGGGAAAGCCTCCTCTCAACACTTGCAATTTCTCTGGCAACCACAGTTTCAGCTTTCTTCAAAAAGGCGTCCAAAGTCCCCGCACCCCCTTTGGCCACAGCTTTGTTAGGATTTTTAGCCATAAAGGCAAATTAGGCGAGCCAGGGGGCAGGGACAAGTAACTTAAGCAGTAGTGCACACTAATTCTGCTGATGAAATCGTCACAAACCTTGTAAGCAAAAATGCACGTGACAGTGCTCCCAATTACCTTCAGAGTAGCAACCCCAGTTGGTAACAATCTCCACGAAGAATCTGGTCGCTGGTAATTTCAGGCCCAAGTTAGGGGGGTGGCCCAGCCCGGCCTCCTTTGGCCCCTGACGGCCACAGACGGCCCGCCCTTTGCCCGTGCTTAGCCCAGGGCGTCCCGCTCGCGTCCCGCGAAGCGGGTCTCCCAGTGATTTATGGCTCCTCCTGGCGTCACTACGTCGCGCCGCGCTGAGGCAGCCGGGAAATGCAGTCCCGGGGCGGCGACGCGGAAGATGGCGTTTCTCTGAGGACTCCTTGACTCTTGGCGGTGTCGGCGGTAATGGCGTGGCGTGGCCCAGCAGGTTTCAGGTAAGTTTGAACTTGTGTCATATATCTCATGACACAAGTATTTAAATGATTACCTAATACAGCACCCTCACTACGGACCTCTTCTTTACAGGAACTGGAACCGGATGCTAGAGCTCTCTTGAATCACTCACAGAGCGCCTGAGTCTCAATACCACCTCAGTATGTTTCTGAGCCCTTCCTAATGTGTATAGCTGCAGCTTTCGTTAACAGCCCTGGGATCACTCTACCGACCTGTCATCTCTCCACAGCCATACTTTTTTTCCCCGCCCTGCCTTCTCCTCAGTCACAGCATCTCTCAACGGCTCCAGCATGCCTGCACAAGTTATTCTTTAATACAGAAGCACTCTCCCAAAGTGTATTTTACTTGGTATGGTGGCGGGGCGAGGGGGGCACATCGAGGGCTAGAATTTGATTTGAAAGCAAAATACAAGCTGGACAAGTATTCTTCAGAAGAATTGAAATAGGTAATCGGCTGGGTAATCTGGTGAAACAAAGACTACCCTTTCATTTGTTGTGGGGAGAATTATTAGTTTATTTACACCTTTTAATAACTCGGGAACCTGCTTAGGACAGAGTGAAAGTGCTGGGCTCTGCATATTGCGGGCTCCTGGCAGGAAAGGATGTGGAGGCGCATGGGGCAAATGCGGAAATGAGGAAAACGGAGCCATCTGTCGCGAGGTCCATCAAATCCAACCTTAAACTGCCTCTATTGTGAAATGTGAGACATAGCTTCCCTGGCTCGGGACTGCTGCTTTGCACCACTGGCTCTTTTTAGTTAATTCATTCCTATAAATGTAACACTTGTCTTGGTAGATTGTTTCAGTCAGTTGGTATTCAATACAAATATAATCTCAAATGTTGAGACACTCTTTCAATCCAATCGTTTTATCTGAGAACTCCGGGTCTTTGGAAAAGCAGTTTCTTACACCTTCCTTGAATGCCTCATTTCAGTCAACAACCACAGGAAGCAGTGCTCCACTTCATTCGGGCTTTTCCTGTGTCGCCTTTTCTGAGCTGGTTTCTAATTGAATGACGGACGTTAGAGTCGTCCTGTTAAAAAGCAGAACACCTCATGACAATCACGATTCCATCCGGGTGCTCTCGCCAGCTGCTGCACTCCGTTAACTGCCTGGGCTTGCCTGCCCCTCCCTTCTAGGACCATGACATACGCACCCCACTCCACTTACCAGTAAACACAGAACCAAGTCCTGGGAAGGCACTCTCAAAAAACACGCAGCCATCTGGCTTGTTAAATAACTAGTGGTGCTGCATGGCAGTCTGGACCCCCTTCGCTTCTAGGCCCGAGTGCCACTGCAACACGTTCACCTTTGATGGCCACACCACTATGCTGAGTCATCCAATGGAATGCTGTTTTACAATATGTCCATATTACAATATATTACAATAACTGGGAGCCCATCTTGTCTAAGAGACCTTCATGGGCTCCCAGTTAAGTAGCATTTTTCATTTAACCCTTGACATGATCCATAGAGACCTTGATAGTTCTGTCCTGATGTCTTTGAAGAAGAGAATTTAAGCATATTTCCCTTTTCAAAACCTTCGCTCTTTTTGGACACAGCTTGTCCAGCAGTTTGCTGGCAATCTTCCACTTCATGATGTTCTAAAGAATATAGTTTTGAAAGAATGAAAGGACATCAACAAAACCAACTTTCCTCAGGTTTTTTTTTGTGCATGAGATATTCTTTGGAAAATGTTGCTAATGAGTTTCCACAAATGCCACACATCAATTCTATTTTGTCCAGTATGGATTCAACCTCCTTACACGCCTCTAATCCGACCCATGTGACGAAAGGTGTGGAATGCCCTTTAATGAGTTTATGCTGCTTCTACTTTCGTCATGAAGACCAGTCAATGCAGTGCAAACCTTTGTTAAAGGACCTTCAATCCTTATCTGAATGTCTCCTGGAAGGAGAAGCCCACATGGCGGTCCCAGGAAATGTGGAATTGTTGGCAACATTCTTGCCAGATGCAACTTTTGACTCATTATGCTCTTCATCAATGGCAGCAGGGGCATCAGTGGCAGCCAGAACATTATTATGGCTAAAGATATAGATGTTGGATCCAGCTCAGAGATCGTTGATTCATCGACTACTTTCATAGGTCAAAAAACTTTTGGTGCAGAGCTCAACAGTCTAATTCAAAAGACAACAGTGGAAATGGCAATCCTTCAACCGTTCGGGCCTTTTACTGTAAGAGAATAATTCTTGCAAAGGAAGCTGGAGCGATTTTCTCAAGAAACTTTGCACCCCTGTCAAGGCCGAGCCCGGGGTTGCGTTGCTGTGCTTGGTGAGAAATACCAACTTCAGTTGCTCCGGTCCCTAAATTCTAAATTATGACTATCACTGGGAGCTGGTTTGGGGAAGATTTGCCAACTTGCCTACTACCTGGACACATGGGGAATGTTAATGAGGATAAGTGAGTGCTAACAATAGAAAGAGTGGGTATTTTATAGCGTTAAAAGAAGAACCACAGCCTTGGTTTCAGGAGATACTTGTACAGAAAAATCAACTACAGAGGCACTATCTTTTGAAAGGTGTGGCAAGCCTACAGGCAAAAAGAGCAATAGTGGAGGTCCCATTCCAGCAATGGAAACAAGGGGTCTATTCGATTTTTCTCTTGGTATCCATGTCGGACTGGCCCTATTGAGCAGTTCTGTACTTAAAATGGCTAAATCAGTTTGCTCACAAGGCCACTTCAGGATGACACCGCTTCAACATTTGATTCCATTGTTAGCAGAAGAGGACGACATGATGATCCTGCATCTTCAGGATGCCTACATTCATGTACCCATTCATCGAAGAAGCCAGTCCCTGTTAAGAGTTGCATTAGAGGAATACCATTCCCAGTATATGGCCCTTCTCGATGGACTTTCAGCATATCCATGGGTATTAACAAAGGTGCTATGCAGCTGTGATATAACTGTTAAGTAGCAGGTGATCAATTAATGCCTTACCTAGATGACTGGTTATTTTTGTTCTCCTTCTCTTTCCAAGGCACTGAACGACTAAAGAGAGTATCTGAATGTCTCATCAGTCTATGTTTTGTGTTAAACCTGTTGATGCCATCTTTGAGAATCTGATAGATAGTAGATAAAGCGCCTTCACAGGATCAGGCGGTGTGTCCTCAGGAACAGATGAGATAATGTGCACCTAACAGAATAAAAATCACCCCATGAAACAGGGAGCATAATTAGTTGAATAAGCCTTCTTGAGACTGAGTTCACGATAGAAACCATGATCAGAATAAGGTGATCGAATTGTTACACACATTTAAAAAACCTAGGTACAGAATATGATTCATCATCATCTAACACCATCCTATCATCATTCCCTATTTGAAAAATAATATAACTCTCGGATGTGATAGTACAAACCTAGTTACACTGAAAACAATGACAAACTCATATAATGAATCGGTTTCTTGCGGCAGGCAGGTAAAGCCATTAAACAGTTACTTTTCTAGGGAAGAAGCCTTCAGAGTTCACCAAAACAACACAACAACAAAGAATTTTATTTCTGCCCATTTTGCTGCAAACAGAGACCGAATAAGACAAATAAATGGGGTTGTAACCCTTAGTTTCGGTCTTGTATTGCCAATGTAAAGAAAACACATTATTGTAAAATGCAGTTCTCTTGGTTTTGATGCAAAACATTCATGTTATTGAGAAAACATTATTTATTAATCAGAAATATCTTTATCACACCTAAAGAAGTAAAATCTGGAGCCAGTTCAAGAGAGTCTCTTCATTGGAGCGGTGTTCAATGCATCGAGAGCTTGTGTATATTACTAGAATCAAGAGGTCAGACTTTACAGAGGTCCTTAACTCACCTTCTGTCTTGTCATGAATCCTCTGCCAGAAAGTTTTTGCCGGTGCCGGGGTTGATGCACAGAATGTTGAGACCATAGATCCAGTCTCACAAATACTAAGATGGGATCTCATGATGTCTGGATATGAACAAACTTCTTAAAGAGGTTAACTTCCCCAAACTGCTGGTGGTAACAACTGATGCAAGTAATTGGTTTTAGGGAGAGACCTTGGATGAAAGGAAAGTGATGGGTAGTCAATCTCCCTCGGAGGCCTGTCAATTCCTGAATTGGAGGGAATTGCTGCAATAGGGAAGGCATAGCATGCCTCAGCTCTTCTGATTCATGGGAGGGCTGTAGTAATAAGAATGCACAACCAGGTAGGTAGCAGCTACATAAATAGACAGGGTGCAACCAGAGTAAAGGGATTAGCCAAAAGTATTTGCACAAGCATTATGCTTGTGAGCAGAGTCTCTTTCTCTCACTTGCATCAATGTATATTCCAGGTCAGAAAAATTATCAGGCGGACAGTCTGAGCTGAGATATTATATCATCGGTGAATTTTCAACTGGGTAAAAAAGGATTCCAGCAGTTGGTGATGGCTTTTGATCTCCCATGGTTAGACTCTTGTTTCCTGATCCAGTTCTCTTTTCCGGTAGTACTGCACAGAGTCGAGTGAGAATCATGCTTGGGAAGTGTATGCCTGGTCCTTCAAATGGCCAAAAAGTCTGCTGTACGCCTTTCCTCCTATTTCCTTTCTCGCCAGGGTGCTTCAGCAAATTCAGGAGGAGAGGAAGACGGTGATCCTAGTGGCTCTCTTCTAGCCAAGGAGGGCACGGTTTCCAATACTAATGCAGCTAGCAGATCAGGAGTGTATTAATTTCAATCTAGCCCCTTCTCCACTCAGATTCCCTGTCATCTCACATGGTGTTACAAATGTTAAATCTATCTGCATGTATGTTAGGAGGAGATGGTTACAGAACTTAGGTTGTTCTGAAGAGGTGTCCATCTCTTTTCAGTAATCCAAGAAGCCATCTACCTTATCAGCTTGCTTAAAGCACTGGAATAATTTGGAAAATATTTCTTGTGAAGGGTTTTGGAAGACAGTTTTCAGGAAAGCGTGTCTCCCTCAACCCTATGTTCACAATAGGCAGCCATTAGAGGTTTCAGTGAAGCAAAAACAGATTTTTTGAAAATATTCCCACTTTTAAAGAGGTTGTTCAAAGATTTTAGACACAACAGGTTGGTCCAGCCACCCTTGGGATTCACCACCAGTATTAAAGGACCTGCAAAAGCCACCTTTTGGACCGCTGGAATCAGCTACTTTGCATTGTCTAATGTAGTTTTTCTGATACCAATCACATTTGCTAAAAGATTAGAAGATTTGGAGATCCTTTTAGCTTATTCAAATTCAAATGTTCTGTTTGTTTCTTTTGGTCCAGAAAATAAAGAGAAGAAGCCATCTACTTTCTGTGGATGGGATCGACAGGTGATTTCAAAATCCAAGTTTTCATGCATCTATATGCTTCAGGTTCCATACAGGGAAAATTGACAAGTGGCTTTTCAGCAACCTGGGCAGAAGCAAATGGTGTACCCTTAGCTGAGATGTGCCAGGAGGTAACATTGTCTTCCACACACACTTTTGTAAAACATTATCATTTGGCACAAGGAGAGTCTGTAAAGACTCATAAAGCACTATCCCCCCATTAAATATAAATTAAAAAACAATTCTTTACAAAAGAGCATATATACATATACATTTACATCTCTTGAATTAGTCATTTTGACGCTTAATCATACGACCTGATCTTGTTACTGGAAGTTGGGAGTTGGTGTCTTCTTTGATCATTAGGTTCTATGCTCGTCACCTCTTGTCTGCATAGGCTTTTTCATTTTCTGCTTGTTAACCAACTCCTTTATGTGAGTGGTACTTTCACTGCTTTCTCGTTGGTTGGTCAATTGAGGTAACTTAGTTGTCATTGCTCTCCTGAACATCTCAGTTGCAGTACTTTCGCTGGTGGTCAAATGTGGTGTTGTCTGATAGACTCGCCGGTAGCATTCAGTACAGTTTTCAACTTGAGCCCTTCTATTACACTGTACTGTTTTCTTTAGCATACTCATCAAACGCTGAACAAGTCCGTTGGCTTGCGGCCACAAAGGTATTCTCTTCTGATGCTTTATGTTCAGATGCTGCAGGAAATCCTTAAATTCCTGAATATTAAAGGGTGGGCCATTATCAGACTTCCTAATGGCTGGAATGCCCCATGTTGCAAAGATGTTGTCCAGTTTCTCAATGACTCGTTTGTGAGTAGTAGATGAAAGATCTTCTATGAGAGGGAAGTGGAAATATTCATCCACAATTACGAGCAAATGATGTCCATTATCAAGTGAACCAATGAAATTGATGGCTATTCACTCTCAAGCATGCTTAGGGAGCTCTGACATATTCAACGTATCATCTAAGTATGGGAACTAAAATCTATCTCAAAGAGCTCTCTTTGTGGCAACTATACCACAATGTCTTTTGTGAGCCACTTCAATCATTCTCAGTTGCAGACTCTCTGGAATTAGGATTCTTAACCCTCGTAGTATGACTCCTTCTTGAGTTATGGACAGTTCACTTTTAACGTTCTTGTATTTTTGATATTCACCATCATTGGTGAGGGGTTGAGTGTGTTGGTTCCGTGACTGATGTGCAATCATATGAATTTCAGCATGCCATTATCATGACTTGTGGCAGTAATAATCTGGGCTAACAATATGGCAGCTTGTGTATTTGTTTTGACAATGAAATTAATAAAGGCCTCAGCCGTCTTGGATAGAGAACCTTGACCTTGTATAGGCACTCTGGAAAAGTAGTCAGCGGGATTCTGATCCTTTCCTAGATGATGCACAATGGTATAATTGTACTCTTGCAGTCGTAATGCCTATCGTTCAATGCCAGGAGTCATCTTGACTTTTGGATTGCCAAATATAGTTAGTAAAGCTTGATGCTCAGTTACCTGTGTAAAAGGTTTTCCATACAGGAACATATGGAAGTATTCACAAGCCCATACCACAGCTAAACTCTCTTTCTCAGATTGAGTAAGCACGTTCTGTTAGGGACAAACTTCTACTGACATGCCACAATATGCATTTGTGCATTTGGATGTCCACTGTGCTGTGCAAGAATAGTGCCTAACCCTACAGGGCTAGCATCACCAACAACCTCTGTGTGACGTTTTGGATTGAAGTAGGTCATTTCAGCAGCACATTCATTGGAGAGTTTAATTTTCTTAACATTTTTCACGCATTTTTGCATCCACTCAAATGAAACATTTTTCTTCGTCAACTCTCTTAATGGAGGTTATGCATTATAAACAATAACTGGCCATGTCAAGAAACGATTGTAGCATGGAAACATTTTGTGGGGGATCAGCAATTGATCCTGCTTGGACGTTCGATGGATCAGGCGTCATGCCCCAATCTGAAAAGATGTGGCCAAAAATGTTCAACTTCCTCTTGTGGAACTCACATTTGTCTGCATTTAATGTTAAAACTGCATCAGTAAGTACAGCATACTTGTGTGAGAGCTTCATCATGCCCCTTCTGTGTAGCTCTGAAAATCAATATGTCCTCAGTATAATTGAAGACATTCACTACAGGTTGTGTGACATGTCGAATGACGTCTTTGAAAGGTTCTGCAGCTGATGACACACCAAAATGGAGTTTCTGGTAACGAAACAGACCAGCACGTGTAGAAAATGTCATAATGGACCTGCAATCTTCTTCAAGTTCCAAATGATGATAACCTTTATTTAAATCAACGCAAGAGAACACTTTTGCACCATTTAGCTTGGTTATCATGTCAGCAATATGTGGACCTGGATGTCGTTCTTTCAGTTGCCTTGTTTGCCAGATGCATGTCAACTCATATGTGTACAGCTTCTTCACTGTCCTTTTTTAGCACTACTTCTATAGGAGAAACCCATGATGTCGCACAAGTAGAACGCTCAATAATGTCATGCTTTAGCAATGATTCAATTTCTTATTCATCAGCTTCTTGTACGTGGAAAGCAGTTTGTCTATGTCTTTGAGCAACAAGATGGACATCTTCATTAATATGAAATTTCACTTTCATAGTCTTAAGCTTTCCTAACCCATGAAACAATGAAGGGAATTGACTAACAATTTTGTGATGAGCATTAAGATTGTAGTTCAGGGAAATCAGTCCCATATCAGCTGCTATGCTGAAACTGAGTAAACACGCACTTGACACTGTACCATTAAGCACATGGATGGATGCATGCACCTTCGTTTTCTTGTGTTTCATTGGTGCGACAGAAGATCCTTGACTTTTTATAGGAGTCAATGCAGCCTATGTATACATTTTTGTTTTCAATGGCATGAGTCACGGTAATGGAGACAGTACATTATATTTCTCTGCAGGCATTATGTTTTTTGAGGCACCACTGTCGATGATAAAAGGTATTGAATATTCATTTAATTTCAATGTAATCTTTGGATAATGTTTATATGACTTTGGCGCTTTATCATGTCAATTGGTATGTGACTGACATCTTTACTCACATGCAACCAGTCCAACATGTTCACATTTCTATGAGGTAAACATCGACAAGGCACAACCATCTTCTTCACTTTAATTCAATATTGAGGCAGATGAACAGTTTGACAATGATTTAGATGACGATCAACTTCGTTCAGTGTCGACTTGACTCAACTGATGTTGCCGCTTGGCCTTGTGGGCGTGCATGGAACGTTGCTTCAGGAAGGTTCTTGCGGCCATTTTGTCTTCACGCTGTGACGCACTTACTTCTTCCTTCGCTTTGCAAAATGTCACAAAATGGTTCTCTTTCCAACAGCCTTTACATATCTGTTCAATGGAGGGACATTTACCTTTGTGTGGAAACAAAAATCCACATCTAAAACATAACTTCTTTTTACACGTAGACATCATTTTGTGCCCTTCTGTCATTTGCTTTGGCTTACTTTTTACACTCATGACTGATTCCCTTGCAGCACCTCCGGCCTCCATGACAGCAGCTTGTCTTTCAGCATGCTCTTCAGCTCTGGCAGCCATCAACACTTACTCCAGGCTAAGAGTTTCTCTCAGCATTCGTCGTCTTCATGAATCTGCATCCATCTATAACTCTAAGATGCACAGCTTCTTTATCATTGAATTAATTGAACCTAGAGTGTTTGATGAGGGTATTGAGTCTCTCAACAAAGTAATCAATGGTTGCACCCACTCTTTGTCGGTCTTCACTGAAAATATATTTCGTAATCAACATTTGGTACTGGATTAAACTTGAAATTCAACGTTTCTTTAATCTGATGATATGGGATTTCTTCATCAGTTTGCTGCATTTTCTTTATTACTTCTTTCACACCATCACCAGCAAGATTTTTGAGATACTTGATAATCTTTTTGTTATCAGTCTCCTCAAGTACATCAATGAAAACACCAAATGTTTCTAACCAAGCAGTCCATCTATTGCCAGTATTTTTGCTTTTTGGCTGTATTGAAAGTTGGTGGTGGTTTCAAGAAGGTGGCAGCGCTATAGACCAGTGGGGAACTTGAGAGTAGTGAATTACTGGACGCTGTTTCTTGCTCAGTATCTCTGAGACCGTGCAACATACTGGCTTCAGGATCATCCTTGAAGATGACCGGAAACATGACTTTCTTCTTGGTCTCCATCAGAGAAACAACCTTTTACTATTTCAGCAAAATCAGAAGCTATGATGGTAGTCGGGCATCTTTCAAACACAACTTGTGTTGCTACACCTGTAACTAAGGTCGTATCGACTTTTGATTCCTTTAAGATCTATGACATTTTTCTGAGCCCCAATCGGCACCTTTGTGGACACTCTCATCGGGTATGGAATGGCTCCTTAAGCACAACTCTGGGACTTCTCCATGAGCCACTTCACCACTTGCTGTGGTACGATGACTCTCTTTAAAGAATTCGGTTCAGGAAGCCATTTACTTCTTTTCTTTGGAATGTCAGTTTGTATCTTCTACCACCTAATTGAATCTGCCTTCAGCAAACTCCATATAATGTTCAATTCTATCTTGCATGGTAGGGCAGTGCCTTTGTGTATGGCCTGACCAACAGGTTCTCGGGCAACAACGTGCAGCTTCTTTGCACTGTTTTCATAATCTTCAGCTGCTCCACAGCGGCTGGAGCTGCACTTTGACTCCACATGCATCAAGTGTTGATTACGTACTTCGACAGCGACATACATGGCACACACAAGTAGTCTTCCTGGACCACAGCAAGCTCTCTGGGCGAACACAATCATTGTTCGGGTACTTATTCCCTATATCGTTGCCGGTTGTAGCGTCTACCCCAGCCTGGGTACCGGCCAATGACTACGCCACACACGAAGCTTCATATTACACGTATTTATTCTTCTGTGTGTAACTGCAAACTCAACATTCTAAACCAAGCTTTTATTGTGTTCTGCTCTAACACCTACGTCACAGCTCTGCAGAAACTAAAAGGGTTCGGTCATAAAAATTCGTAAGACACTACAGTAGCAGGATCTGCAGGAAGAGCCTGTAGAAAGACTTATAGTGTATGAGAAGGTCTGCTGGGGAGGCAGGATCAATCAATCAGGGAATCGTAAGCGCGCTACTCACCCATGAAGGTCTCAAGGCGCTGAGGGGGTCCACAGATCTGTTTAGCCGAAGAGCCAGGTCTTGAGGGTCTTCCTGAAGGTGTTCAGGGAGGGGCCGCTTCTGATGTCAGCCGGTAGCTCGTTCCAGGTCTTGGCTGCAATGTGAGAGAAGGATCTTCCACCTGCTCTGGCTCTGTGGATGCGCGTGGTTTCGGCCAGTGCGAGGTTGGAAGATCGGCGGTTTCTTTTGGGTACGTTGATTCTGTCGTTGAGGTATTTGGGTCCATTGTTGTGTAGGCATTTTTAGGCGTGAGTGAGGATTTTGAAAGTGACTCTTTTCTCCACGGGGAGCCAATGGAGACTTTGTAGGTGTTGGCTGATGTGTTCGTCTTGGGGGATGCCGAGGACGAGTCTGGCGGTGGTGTTCTGTATTGTCTGGAGTTTGCGGAGTAGGGACTTGTTGATGCCGGCATAAAGTGCGTTTCCATAGTCCAGTCTGTTGGTGATGAGTGCGTGAGTGACTGTCCTCCTTGACTCAGGGGGGATCCACTTGAAGGTCTTGCGGAGGATGCGGAGGGTGTTGAAGCAGCTGGAGGTGACAGCGTTGACCTGTCGGTTCATGGTGAGTAATGAGTGGAGTATGATGCTTAGGTTCCTGGCGTGGTCTGAGAGGGTAGGTGGGCTTCCAAGGGCGGTCGGCCACCTGGTGCTGTCCCATGCAGAAGGGGTGGTACCGAGGACTTCTGTCTAACTTGGCGTTGAGCTTCAGGCAGCTGTTGGTCATCCAGACTCCGACGTCTTGCATTCCTTTCTGAAAGTTGAGTTTGGCAGTGGTGGGGTCTTTGGTGAGGGAGTGGATGAGCTGGGTGTCGTTGGCATAGGATACAATGTTGAGGATGTGTTGTCGGACGATGGCTGCGAGGGGGGCCATGTAGATGTTGAAGAGGGAGGGGCTCAGTGATGAACCCTTTGGGACTCCGCTGGTGATTTTCGTGGGGTCGGAGAGGAAGGGTGGGAGTCTGATCCTTTGGCTTCTTCTGGTGAGGAATGATCGGATCCAGTCCAGGGCTATTCCTTGTATGCCAATGTGATGTAGTCTGGTGACTAGTGTGCGGTGGGAGACGGTGTTGAAGACCGCTGATAGGTCGAGTAGGATGAGGGCTGCGGAGTGGCCTTGGTCCAAGAGGGTACGAATGTCATGTGTGGCGGCAAGTAGGGCAGTCTCTGTGCTGTAGTTGCTTCGGAATCCGGATTGGGACAGGTCGAGGATGGCGTTCTCTTGAATGAATCGTGTCAATTTCCTGTTGACTGTTTTCTCTGCAACTTTGGTTGCAAAGGGGAGAAGCGAGATGGGCCGATAGTTCTTGAGGTCAGTGGGGTCAGCTGTGGGCTTCTTGAGTATGGGTTTGACTTCTGCGCACCTCCAGTCGTCTGGGAAGGAGCCTGTTTTGAAGGTGGTGTTGATGGTGTGTTGTAGTTCGGGTGCGATGGCAGTAGATGTGAGGGGGGCATGAGTCGGTGAGGGCCCCCTAGTGGATTCTTTCATGGTCTAGGCGGTATCTTTAGCCATGATCGGTGTCCAGTTGGAGATGGTGGGCTGGCTGGTGTTCTTGGGGAGCGGGGGGCCATCTGTGGCGCCTGGTGGATGGTCGATGAAGTTGTCGTAGAGGTTTTTCATCTTGAGGAGGAAATAGGTTTCAAGCTTGTCGCAGAGGTCTTGGGATGGGGTGATGTCTGTGGCTTCGCTGCGTGGGTTGGTGAATTCTTGAATGACACTGAAAAGTTCCTTGGAGTTGGTGGAGTTGGCCAGGATTGTGTTGTGGATGAAGTTCCTCTTGGTGGCTCTGATATGGTTGTGGTAGTCCGTCATGACGTCCTTGTAGGTGGTGTGGTTTTCGGTTGTCTTGGTGTTTCTCCAGTTCTTCTCCAGGCGTCTGCAGGTGCGTCTGGCTTCTTGGAGAGCAGTGGTGAACCAGGCAGCTTTCCTGGGGCTTTGTCTATCGGGGTTGCGTAGCGGGGCAAGCTCATCTGCGCAGTTGGAAATCCAGGTGTGGCGTTCTCTGGCTGCGTCGTTTGCGTTGTTTGTGTCGGGTGCCCAGGTGTGGTTTTCTCAGGTGAGGGTGGAGTTAAGTTGCTTGTCGGTAACCTTGCTCCAGTTCCTTCGTGGTGGGCGTGGGGCTGGTTTGGGTGCCTTGGGTTTGTTGATGGTGAAGTGTACGCAGTGGTGGTCGGTCCATTGCGGCTGCATTGTGTGGCTGAATTGGACGCTGTTTCCTGCCGAGAAGATGGGGTCGAGGGTGTGTCCTGCTCTGTGGGTCGGTGTGTTGACGAGTTGTCTAAGTCTGATGCTGGCGAGGTTGTCACGAAGGAGAGTGGAATTGAGGTCGCTGGGGTTGTCGAGGTGGAAGGATGCCTCGTAAAGTATGGACTATGATGGGGAGGACTATTTTTTTAGAATTACTAGTAAGTAATACTTTAATTCTTAAAGTAAGGATGGCCAAGTGGTAATAGGTAGGTGTGCCACGTCATATGCAGCACAATCGTGCAGAATTCTTCTTTGGATGCTTATGTTCATTTTAACTGCACTTACAAGTGAAATGGCAACATAAAGTGTAGGAGGTATGTTTATTTGGAAACGATTCTCTCAAAGTAATTTCAAGAGAATGGAATATTTTCAAATTGATTTGCTTCTTGTAATTACAAGGCAAAAATAATTTTAAAACACATAAACTGGGTCAAGGAATCGATTTGCAATGGAATTTGAAGAGGAAAAATCATATTTACATTCAGTTGTGATTTGAAAGTTGTCAATGTTGAACTGTCAAGAAAAAAATCAAAGTGCTTCTTTTCTAACCTTGGATAATTTTATTGTGTGAATCTGGGTGCTTTAATGTTTGTGCCGCAACATTTCATTCTCTGCTTCATGAAATGTGTATCAGCGGGAGAGAGAGTCATCTTTCGAAAACACAGGCACCTGGGTACACAAACAGATAGGGCCAGAACGACCAAATTGTTTACTGGTAATCCTCAGTTGTAGTCATCTTCGAAGAAGATATGCAGAGCAGTAAAGATGTGACCTGATCAGCAGCCAGAGTCCAGAATAATGCAAAAGTGTGACCGTGTAATAAAACGTAAATATCAGACAGATAGCTCATAGCAGAGCTGTGCACAGGAAATCAAAGGCAGACCCAGAAGCCTCCACGCTGAGCTTGTGGTGTGAAAAAAGATAGTCACAGTGTCCAGCATGATGCATAGAAGACGTCTCTTCTGGAAACCTGTCTATATTAGGCCCAAGAGGCAGAAATGACCTCTTTGGACAGAGGTAGGATGGATCACGGCAGCCTGCATGCATGCCAGGGAGATGGCGGATCTGATCCATCGACTTACAGAATCACCCAAGATCTCCAGAAGCAAAGACAACCACACACTGAGAGAAGAACAGGTGAACTCTCTGCTTATATTCTATGAACTGACATGTGTGGGATTCTAATGTGAGTGCACATTTTCCAGGCGATCAAGTTATTAACAATTCATTTTAGGAGGCTACAAGGTGCCTCCTTAATGTTTTGGTCGCCATCCTACTGAAAAAGACTGTGGGGAGGTAGGCAGTCAAGACAAGTATAACTTTTCCAGTCCTGGAAAAGAGGAACACATTTATAAGCATTCCTCTTCTTCCTCACAGTCCTTATTACTGTTTTAGTACTCATTGGCTACATTAAGGCAGAGGGATCTAGACATATGGCCTGATGTGCCAGCCTGTGCCGCCTCACCATACACCTGGGACAAGTAGCACATTTGCCAGAAGGCATCTAAAAGAGAAAGAAGGGCAGTGTTTACCATTACATTTCTAACATTAATGGAAGGGTCCTGCATAAGCACTTGTGTACAGGAGCTTGCCATGCAGGCACATGAAATACTTCCCCCCTGTCCATGCTGTGCTCCCTCTGTGAGAGTCCGACACACAGGGTCTGCGTCTGACTCACGAAGGAGCTCTGCGTGCATAAGGAGAGTAGTGTAAGTGCTGCACTGTCCACTGAAACAATCCAGCCCTATTTAATGTTAATGGAAACAGGGAGACATCAGAGCCTTACACATCCCTCTGTGAATCCCAGCCATGCCTTCAAGAGCATGCATATGCTGAGCATTTTCACCCAAGTAGATCATTTTGCTCTTCAGTAGTATTTCATTTTTGTTAATGTGGTTCTGCAAAATGATGCGCTTTTCCAATCTGCACAAAAAGGTTTTAAAAAACTCATTGAATTGGGCACTTAGGAGATGTATTACTAAATGTTCCCATCAAGAAGTCAATGAGCTACTTACTGAGTTCCAATTTTTCAACCTACAAATATATAATACAAATGTGGTGACCAGTCAACTTATAAGGTTGTGGGGTGTCGAGGGAGTCCTACATCTCGATCAGATACCCACACATCTGCATACTCACACACCAACCCATTCAAAAGCACACTTGCGTGAATACTAACATACAATCATACATACACTCTTTCACACAAACATTCACTGTCCCACTTAACTGGCGGCTGCAGAGGTGACAAAGGCTACACATAGAAGACAGCATCAGTAGCAGTGGGTGGTGGAAGGTAGGACAGCAGGCAGTGCACGCCTCATATCCTGCCAGCTGGAGGCTTCAGGCCGCTAGGGAGAACAGGAAGACCCGCTCCTCCCCTCCTCTCACTGGATAACCTTGTGAAGCATTATAAAATGAGAGTGGGACCTTTTCCAACGCATCACAGTGTGGAATCATATTAATGAGGCTTGCTGAGCCCTCCCCCACTCTGTGATGAGTTGGGAAAGGATGGTGTGGGGCTTCCCTGATTGACAGTCAGCCTGAGCCACAGGTGCTTAAGGACTTAAACCTAAAGCACCCAGGTCTGACTTTATCAGCGATGCTGCCACATGTTGTCAGGTGGAGGATCTTCACAGGGCTTTGCCCGACCAGGGATGTCACTGACCTCAGAGCTGGGAGATGATCAGACCGGCAAACCTTGGTTGTGTGATGCATATATATCAGTGCATGTAAAGCTCCTGGCTGTCTGCCCTTGACTTGATAGGTACACGTCAGGCTGACCTCCGCTCACTCTGAAAGACACTTGCACTTGAAAAATAGTGGGACTGGAGCCCGATGCCCGTCCTAATGAGTCCCTACTTTAATTCAAATGCCTACTTAACCTTCGGTAGCCCAAGAAGATTTTGAATGCATCTTTATCTTGGATCCTTGTGCTCATCTCTCATATAAGTGAGAAAGCTGTCCTCCCTTTCTCAGTCCTGCATTGTGCCAGGATGCTCCTTTCGGAGTGACATTTGCGCTCTATAAATAACCGAATAAAATAAAATCTTTACTTTTGAAGTCCAGTCTCTTCATGTATACCTTAATAGTTAATTGGGCCCACATAGAGGTTTTTGAATGTAGTTTTGCAAGAAATGCATTTTGCTCATAACTATATGTGGTTGTTTGTATGCACACTCTTTGTTTCGGTTTTCTCTTGGCAATTCAGAAGTCGTTTTGTTACTTGCATATATACATACAATGGGCTTCAGAGGAGTAAACACCCCTCACCTCATTCTATTCACTGTGAGGTGTATCACTTCACCCCCTAGGGAGTGTTTCTGTTGAAATGCATGATGGACTATTTAACAACTTTGAAGTACAATAAATCACCACAGTTTCCTGTACATTCAATCCTTTGTCACTCAGGGATTCTACACACAAAGCAATCCTTTTTCCACTTCACCATATTACAATTGCTTAACACAATAATAACACATGACACTGCAGGACAACAACCACTCTAACACAACCACAAAAAACACACAAAGAATAGCCAGAAGATTAACCTGTGAATGTTTTCTTTAATAGAGCTATTAGATTGTGATGGTAAACTGTATGCCCCACCATATTAAACCTTATATAAGACTAGATTACTGAAAATTAATTGCTGCCAGAGGAGGAAACAAGCTTCAGGGGTGACTTTTCTACGATTTACAACATATTTCTTTTATGCTGTTTTACACAGAAATCCCTGCATAAATGCCTAATCTGAATGCCTGCATTGGTGATTATTATCAGTTTTGACCAAGAGAACCGTCAATTGTTATGGACTAAACTTGAAAGAGTGAGCATCACCCCTGGGTTACTGCATTCCATTGCAAATACATGGGTAAGAGTATATTTTTTGAAAGGGTGGAGTCAGAATTAGCAAATACCCATGGTCAATGGCTTGGAGCAGGGCTCTGTGCTTGCTCCTCCCCTGTTGAATCTTAACCAATGGATTTACCACTCGCTCTCAAGAATGCTAATAATTATCAAACCAATTTGGAAGCGTATCCTCTCAGTTTTGTGATGTCTGTGGATGATTTAGTCCTTCTGTCACAAACCCCAGTCCACAATGATTGCTGAATCCACTGATTATTGATAACATTGCGAACAATCTTATATTAAATCTAAAAAAGCCAAGGTATTGAAAATTGGGTGGAAGAAAAAAAGCTATCAACGGTCCATAAATGGTATATATTAAGCAAGGCAAATCTTATAGTTATGTTGATTGATTGTTCACTTCCATTTTAAGATGTAGTCAACAATTTAGTGCAATCTTGATTAGAGTGCAGATGATTACAACAGACTTACAGTCATTTAATAGATGCAAGGAGAACATTCAGCTAAACCTTTGCTTCATGCATTAGATTCTAAAGTAGACTCTATACTGCTTTATGCATCTGTTGCCTATGTAGGACTGGAGAACAAGACATTGGACTTAGTGGAGTGTAATTCTGGTTGAGGACTGCGGAAAGTAAGGAAAGCAACTCCCCAGCCAAAGTTGTGCTTGGAGCTGGGTGGACGAATTGTAAAATGTGCTCTTCTGTATTGAGACAAGCAAACAAGCCTAGTCGGCTTGGAGATAAATCGAGAAGACACTTACCAGAGTAGATATTTGTACACATTAGATGGAATTTCCTTTATTTGCAATAGAGGACGTGTCTGGGTTTTCTAGGTCTCAGTTGAAAAATATTTTTTTACAAAAGGTAAGGACTGGTTTTTTTATTCTCATCTTATGAAGTTATGAGTTTAAAAATGCACTCGAAGTTGGTTACAAGATAGCAAAACTCTACCCTCAGAAATATTTTATTACATCAATAGACTCTAAGGTCTGAGAAGGATTTATGTCTTTTAGACTTAGACATCTCAAGCTAGCATATCTTAATGCTTGATGGAGTAGTACTAGCAGAGCTAACATGATATGCAGACGTTGCTACCTAAACTGTGAAATTATATCACATTGTATTTGTCCAGGAGTGACTGAGTTAAGACACCTTTTCTCCCAAAACACATCTTTTCAATTCAGGCACTCCCAGTGTAGAAGCTGTTTTGAAATATTTGGGAGCAACAAAAAAGACATTTGCATGCATTGTCCATTTGTTGGACCTACCAATAAAATGTATAAAATATGCAGATATTCTGTCATTAAATGCTAGTTTATCTAATAATATCAAATTAGGAGTGCACATAAGTAGTTTTGAACGTATCATAGGTGATATATGAGTGCTGTGTTGATTACATTGTTTCCCTTTTTAGCCTTGCTAATTTTAACTGAAATATAGTTTTAATTTTGTTCAAGATGTATATTATATTTGTGGGCCTTTTTAACATTTGCCAAAATGAGTTGTACTCAATATAACAAAAATAATACTATCGAACTTGAACTTCACAGCATAAAAATACACACAAAACATTAACAACGTAAAATAACAGCTCAATAACTGTAGTAAAATGACAGTAACACGATAATACACAACACACACACCATAAGTAGCACAACACGACAGACAAAACAACACAATGACAACACAACAACGCACGATAGCATATACAACTACACCCAACAACAAAACACACAGTGAAATACCAGACAACCAAACAACAAAACAAAAGGCGATAACTACCCACAAGCAACCGCAATTAGAGAATACCACTGCGAGACATAGCACACAACACAGAAAACGCAACCAGGTATAAATAAAAAGCACACTGACACAGTGCATCACAATTATACACAACAACACAACAGAAAACAATAAACAAAGACAAGAACACAAATTGGGTTGTGTAAGGTTGATATTTGTGATGAATTGTTGTGTACTTTAGTTTTTATTGTTTTATGTTGTGGTTATGCTTTTGTTATGTTGTTGTGGTGTGCTGATATTGTGATGTGGTATTGTGTTGCTGTGTTGTGAGTGGATTGTGTATTATTGTGTTGTGTTGGAGCTTCGCTGAGATTTATTGGGCATTTTTTTTTATCAATCAAAGCCTCTTTATGAGAAGGAAATTCTTGTGCTGGTAAACCTTTCGGAATTTTTACAAAGCAGTAACATTGGCAATGTGTACACATGTTTACTGTAGAAAATTAGTATTATTGGAATTTGCTCTTACAGTGTGCTTATTGGGGCTATCACCATTTCTTGCGTGCATGCATATGTAGACGAATTTGACATGAAAGAGCAGGTTAAGTTTCGCCTTGAAGACGTAATGTGGCCCTCTAAAGTATGATGGCGCGCATTCACAGCATAACGCAGACCCTAGCACAATGGTGATATTTCTTTTTTGATGGGAGCCACAATGACATGATGGTTCCCACTTCTAGTATAATGCTGATCCTGGCAATACTTAGCGTAAAAGTGGTCATTTTTGACAAATTGTTGTCATCCAAGGACTGTTCATGGCCACCTTCAGGATAATGCAGGCCATGGCATAATGGCAGTGATCCTTGACATTCTGTTGACACTAGTGTCACGATGGTGCCAACTCCTGCATAATGCTTACACTGACATTGTTGCCAAGACAATGCCCAATCCTGGTGTATTGCTGCCACTGGTATAATATTCGTATATCTTTGCATTTTAACAACATTTTCACGTCTGTCAAGCTTGAGGCTTATAACCTGCCTGCATTTATCTATGTGTTCAATTATTCAACCATTCATTTATGTTGTCGGACCCTGTTCAAGGGCCACAGGGCCGACTGGAGCTACTGTGCCAAAGCCTTGGTGGTTGGTATTGTTTGCCTCTTGTGTCCTAGCGTCTGTCCTACTATGAGACTCAGAGACTCAGAATTCAAACAGTCAAATATTAATCACAGTAATGTACTGTCCAGTCCATTACTTGTACAACAGCAAAACGAAACAAAACACACAGAGATGGGTCGGGCTTCAGCCACAAGGTTGTACTTATCACATCTACTGGGCTCTAGCCAACATCTAAAGATCTCACACCAGCTGCCGTGTAGCAGCACAGCTGGTGCCGCACCCACATCACTACTACATTCTAGTACAGTTACAGCAGTCACACACCACAACAGTGATCTAACAGCAAAGGAAAGCTTGTGTGCGACAATCGGCAAAGAAGTAAGTTCACTCATTGGCTTAGGTGAGCAGTCACTAAGTTTAGTAACCTTGGTGTCAGTTCTCAAAAGTGTTCACACTGGCGGTTGTGACTTTTTCTAACTTGCGGATTAACCTTTTTAGCGCAAGCTACAGTCTCTCAGTCAAAACAGTCTAGTGCTACCTGCATGTGGGGTGCGGCTCAGCACTACCTGTTGTATAGCATCAGGCTATAATTATCTCAAGGTGTTTGAGATTGTGCCCGGATGAAGTCACAGAACACTTTGACGATTGCGAATGGACGATCTCTATACTACCATTATGAATATGTTGTGTATCGTGGTCTCCGAGCTTTAGCTGCCTTATATGGTACTGGTTGCATTGCTCCAAGAGGTATAGGGTGATACCGATAGCATTGTTCGATGCGATGACTGGTGCAGATATATATATATATATATATTATCTACTGGCGGTCGCCAGTAGATAGTTATAGTTAGGACCGTGTTTCCATAGGAAATCCGCAACATTCTATATTTGGAATAACTTTGGCACCGGTTGACGAATCCTTGCAAAATTTTCAAAATAGGTGGGGCGCTCCGCTCCGCTCCTACCCTGAAAGTCTCGGGGTGATTCGTCTAGCGGGGCCGAGGAAAAAGGGGGGTCCCAAAACGCGTTTTCCCCATGCATTTTTCCATAGGACCTTTAGTCGAAGGTACAGCCCGAACGGCTGAACAGAATTACTTGAAATTTGGCAGAGAGGTAGTCCTCAGGTCAGGGAAGTGACTTTTGCAGGTCTGGTGTCAATCTGTTCAGTAGTTCCTGAGAAAGTCAAAAGTAAAATCATATACATATGTGGGCGGAGCCTAACCACACATCTCATCCTGAGATCTGATTGGCTGTGAGCACTTCATCCAAGAAGTGTTGGCAGCCATCTTTTGACCAATATACATGATAGCACCTCATTAAAAAGCATTGCAGTTAATAGAAGGTTTTAAGACTTTAGTTACATTATAAATCATTTGTTGATGGTACCATACTCATTTTAGGAATTGTGGTATGTTCTAAGGTGATTTCACCATGTGAAAAAGCCTTCTGCTGGGATATCATGATTGAGAGAAAAATATTTTCTCATGCTTTTCCCACAGAGGTTTGGAAGGTGATCCATAAGCTAAACTGAGAGCTTATTTTCTGTAAATTCACATTATCTTTCTCAGTCATGTGAGAATGAAGTCTGACATTCTCAGTAAAACATGTACTTCCAACAAGGGCAGAGACTGTCAGTTGATTCCTTTGTGTTCTACTGCAGCTTCCCAGAGTGTTCCAAAGAACAACTAGAGCGCTAACAGTCCTACTTATGATAAACGTATGGCACACCTGAAGCCATCTTGCTTGGATTAAAGTGGTAACTCTTAAAACATTTAATTTAAAAAGGAACAAAATGAGGGGGTTCATTTTTCCATAAAAAGTATGATTAGTGCTGCAGAAAGAAAAATGAGGGCACATTTTGAGTGACTTCTCAAATCCTCTTCTATTTCATTAAAAAACTTCTGACATGCAGACTGAAACATGCACTTTCAATACCAGCAGCAGTTTTCCCTGGTGAGCAGTAGCTTTACTACAGTGATCTAATGAGCAAAAAGAGTGCTAACATTCCGAATTTATGGGAAATGTGTGACACATCTGAATGCCTTCTTGATGGAATCAAAGTAAAAAACTGAAAGTATTTCCTACTGAGGAGACTGCAGTAAATGAGGAAATTAGGAAACTTCATAACAAATAAGTCTCCCAAGATGGCCACCAGAGACAAAAGAGCCCAAATGTAGCCCAAATATCACCCAGATGTAGCCCAACTATAGCCCAATGCCAGAATGTCCCAGAGTGTTCTTAAAAACAACTAGAGCGCTTACTGTCTTCATTATGACAAAAGTATGGCACACCTGAAGCCATCATTGATTGGAATAAACTGGTAACACTTAAAACATTTAATTTAAAAAGGAACACAATGAGGGGGTTCATTTTGCCATAGAAATTATGATTAATGCTGAAGAAAGAAAATGAGGGCACATTTTGAGTGACTTCTCAAATCCTCTTCTATTTCATTAAAAAATTCTGACATGCAGACTGAAACATGCACTTTTAATACCAGGAGCAGACTTCCATGGTGAACAGTAGTTTTACTACAGTGATCTAATGAGCAACTAAAGTGCTAACATTCAGAATTTATGGCAAATGTGTGACATATCTGAATACCTTCATGATGAAATCAAAGTAAAAAACTGAAAGCATTTCCTACTGAGGAGACTGCAGTACATGAGGAAATTAGGAAACTTCATAACAAATAAATCTCCCAAGATGGCCACCGGAGACAAAAGAGCCCAAATGTAGCCCAAAATCACCCAGATGTAGCCCAAATATAGCCCAATGACAGAAGTGTGCAAAACACTTATTATTTTGTGTTTTTGCAGTGTTATATAGTGCAGACTTGTCAGGTATTGGAGTGCTTTACATGAGCATTGGTTACATCACACAAGAACAAATTCATTTTGGTTGTAGACATGGGGAGACTAAGTGATTTGACCAGAATCACAGAATGTCGAGCTGAAGCAGAAACTCCAACCTGGTTCCCCAGTTGCAAAGTCTGCAGTTCTGGAAGTAACACCACATCCTCTCCCCTAAGTGCAACATTTAATCAAGTGGTCAACTGGATAAAAAAACATAAAGGTAACAAATAATTTAAAAGTGCTCTGTCGCTATTTGAAAACTCAGAAAATATGTCCTTATTTTAGTCTTTTAGAGCACTAACCATAATTTTGATGCCAATAAGACCCTCTCATATATGTAATTTCTAAAGGAAATGCTCTAGGTATTACAGTTTTGATTACATCAAGATGACCTCAGGCGTTACACACTTTTGTAATAAATATAGAATTTTAGCAATCTAGTTGTTCATTAGGATACTGTTGAGAGGCAGAGGCCAGGGGTACGGACTCTGAAAATTGAAGGCAGGTAGGAGGGTGCAAAGGCAACAATTTACCACACTGAGCAGGCAGGAAGGGCAGTGGCAGCACAACAGACTATGGAGGGAAGTGGAAAGGGGGGCAGGGGCAACAAACCAACAATACAGGACTTGCAAGAGAGGCTGTGGCAATGTAATAGACCATTGTGGGCAGAAGGAAGAGGCAATGGTAGTACAACCATACATGCCAACAGACCCGATTCAGCCAGGAAACGTGTTTTTAAGCTCAAATGGGCTTTATTTGATCTGTCTTCTGTCTACAATCTCCTCTTTTTTAATGTAACTCAAAGGGGGAAATCAATACCCCAGTTTTTTTCAAAATCTCCCTCTTACCAAGTTCAAAATGTTCGCAAGTATGGTACATTGGATCATGGTAGGCAGGAGGAATTGGGGTAGAAACATGGACTTGGATAACAGAGGACAGGAGGGACATGGAGAGGTGCACCAAACTGACCCTGCACGGCAGGCATCAGGGTTTGCAGCAGCACAATACACCACACAGGGCATGCGGGACGGCAGTGCAGCACAACAATCCATAGAAAGCAAGAGGGAGGGGACAGGACCATGCACATGGACAACAGAGAACAGAGGGGCAAGAGGCAATGGTAGCTAGCTGACCATAATGGACAGACAGGAGAGAAAGCTGCAGCATAACAGACCATAAAGGGCAGGAGGGACGGATCAGGGGCATTACAATGGAACAGACAAGCCGGGAGGGAGTAGGGGTCTGCACATGTAAACAGAGGGCTGGGGGCAAGGGGGCAGGAGCAGCAAGATAGCCATGGAGGTCAGGCAGGATGGGCACTAGAAGCAAGACACACCATGAAGAGCAACAGTGAGACTGTGATGGCATACACACAGACCATGGAGGGAAGGTGGGAGGGGTTCAGGGGCAGCTAACTGACCACACAGGGAAGGTGGGAGGGGCCATGGCAGCACAGAAGACCATGCATGGCAAGTGGGTGGGTTAGTGGCAGCACAATGGCTATGATGGGCAAGAAGGAGGGTGCAGGGGCATGCACAAAGGACGATGGAGGATAGAAGGGAGGGTCAGGACCTGTGCACAGACAAGAAAGTTCAGGGGAAGGGGCCTCACAACAGACCGCACGGGGCAGGCAGGAGGAGCAGTTGCAGCACAACAGACCTGGGAGGGCAGAAGGGTGTGGCAGTACAATGGACCATGTAGGACAGGAGGAAGAGGATAGGGGCATGGCATGTGGACAGGCAGGGTGGAGGTGGCAGGGACAGGTTACAGTCATCTGACAATGCTAGGCAGGTGGGAAGGGAGTGGCAGCTCAACAGAACACTCAGAGTAGATAGGAGTGGCAGGTCCATGGAACATGGTGGGCAAAAAGGATGGAGCAGGGCTATGCACAAAGACATCGGAGGGCAGGGGGAAGGAGAATAGGGGCAGCAACCTAAGCACAGAGTTTAAGCAGGAGGTCAATGATGGGGCATAGAATTGGGCAATGGAGGGCAGGAGGAGTGGACTGGTACATCATACTAAATTGAGAGCAGTGGCAGCACATCAGACCATGCATGGCAGGAGGGAGGAGGCTAGTCCATGGATTCACACAACAGAGGATAGGGACGAGGGCGATGGGGCAGCAAGCTAACTGTTCAGAGAAGGCGGGTATTAGGAACTTTATTGTTTTTAAAACGTGTGTCTGTGCGAACTACTTAAAATATGAACAAGTATGCAGCATAATCTCACTTTTATTCAGGAAGAAGAGGACGTTTGTGACTGTGACTCCGGGCTCACTTGGCAGAAACACCCCCTGACCCTCCACCCCCTATCGCAAAATTTAATGCCCGTGAAAAGGGTAGGTGAACACAGTGATATATAGAACATAGTCCTGAGAGCACGATTGAATATGAAAACTAGATATAGTGTATGGTATAAACTATGCACCAAAAAGTGTGATATAAGATGAACCGGGCGTGAAATATAATATGCAATACATTGTGCGCAATGACAGATTCATTGGAGAGCGCGAGATAGCACAGGCACTAGCGCGTGCTATGCGATATGCGCCTTGGAGTGTAATATGCACAGGGCAGTGTTGTGTAACCTAACTAGTCTCTAAAGTTGTAATATAAAATATGTGCTGGGGAGTGTAACGTTGCATATGAACTGTGACAAAGATATGGATCCCAGATTGTAATATGTATGGCATAGCACTGTGCGTTATAACATAGGCATCGAGGAAGGCACGTTAGATGGGGCAATATAACCCGTGCGAAGACAAGTGTGGCATGACATATTCACGGGGTGGTGTTACAGTGCACATGGGCTAGAGAGTGTCATAGCATATGCACTAGCTAGTGGAATACAACACAGAGGTGTGTGGCACTCAGCAGGCAATGGTGGGTTTAACACAGCATTTGGCTCTGCCAGGAGCGCGCTGTGACTCTCAAGTGATGTTCGTCCCCTATCCAGAGAGTAAAATAAAAAGTATTACACATCCGGCAGTGGATGTGTGTTTTATTAACCGTGAGGGGGGTTTCTTGCATAGTTTTGGTCGAATTTTTGTCGAATCCCCTTTGAATGGCTTGGTGTGCATGTGTATTAAATGTGCCCGTCAATAGCTACCCATGTTTGTATAAATAAACGACAAGGGTGTCTACCGGGATTAGGCACGGTAGGGCATCAGACATGTCAGAGCTGCACTAGTGGTGTAAATACATTCCACGTGGATTCATTGTATGCATAGTCGCCTTTTAATGAATATCACGCAAATCGTCATGGTGATAGGTACGTACGGTTTGTCCAGCATGTCCTAGGTGTGTCTATAAATATATATTTTTTAAAAATAATAAAAAACAGTGGCCGGCCCTGGGGATTGGGGTCAAAAAAATATAATTAGGAGACAGGCCCTGGGGGATGGGGTCATCAGGGCCAATAAATTAGAATAAGAAGGGGAACCACACAGCCCCCCTTCTTAAAAAAATGTAAATAAATAAAAGACTGGCATCGTGCCGGAGGCCACGCCCCCTCCTTGCAGCACTCTGCAAACGCGCCCCCTGGCGAGTTGTAAGTTGGGGAATTAATTCCTCTTCAATACTGAGGGTCCCTGAGGGCCAACTAGCCCAACAGGCATCTCCAGTATGCGCCAGGGAGCTGCGCTGCAGACAGGTGTTCTGAGGCCAAGCCCCTTTTTACACCTCTCTGCAACGCAGCTCTGTGGCGCTTACTGGAGGTACCTAGTGGTCCAGTTTGACCCTAGGGACCCTTAGGATTCAAGGGGACTTAATCTCTCAACTTAGAACAGCCACAGGGCGCGTTTACACAGTGGTGAAGGGAGGGGACGGGGCCTGAGGTGACGTGTGCAAACACGCACTATGGCACGTTTTAAATTGGGGATATAATTTTCCTTCAATACTGAGGGCCCCTGGGGGCTAACTAGCCCACCAAGTGCTTCCAGTAAGCGCCACTGAGCTGCATTGCAGAGAGGTGGTCCAGGCCGTCCAACTTTTTACACCTCTCTGCAACGCAGCTCTGTGGCACTTACTGGAGGTACCTAGTGGGCTAGTTGGACCCTAGGGACCCTCAGGATTCAAATGAACTTAATATCCCAACTAAAAACGGACACAGGGCATGTTTACACAGTGGTGAAGGGAGGGGACAGGGCCTGAGTTAACGTGTGCAAAAACGCCCTGTGGCCTGTTTTAAGTGGTAGTTTTAATCCCCCTGCCCTATTATATACTAGGGGCTTACAGAGGAGGTCATGCTAATCACAGGGGGACCCCAACGCATAATGTTCCCTAGTGTATGTAGGTGTTTTCACTGTATTCTAAGTGTCTTTTAACATAGCACTGGCTCTAGGACTGGTTAGTCAGACTCAGTTACCACCAGTATCCGTCTGAAAAAGTTGAGGGTACAGGATGATTTTGCAACAAGGCTTCTTTCTGCTCTTCTTTTTGTTCTTTCTGCACGTTATCCTTCTTCCTGCACTTTTCTTCGTCTTTGAGGACTTCTATTTTTTCTTTCTGTGCATGTTTTCTTCTTTCTTCACATGTCCTATCTCTGTAGGCATAGTTAGAAATTAGCATTTAAAAAACCTTTGAAATTCACAGAAAAAAACATAGGTTTCAGGCACGTTATAGTTAGGAATTAGCATTTAAAAAACCTCAGAAATTCACTGAAAAAACCATAGGTTTCAGGGGTGTTATAGTTAGCTGGACTTTTCACTTGTACAAAACCATTGAAATTCCCCCGTTATAGTTAGTTCATCTAACTATAACTCACGCGCCCGCAATGCACTGCTGATGACGTCACATATTACATCACTCATGACATGGTCAGTGACATCACTGATGACATCTCAAATGACATCACTCATAACGGGGGAATTTCAATTTCAATGGTTTTGTACAAGTGAAAAGTCCAGCTAACTATAACACCCCTGAAACCTATGGTTTTTTCAGTGAATATATATATATATATATATATATATATATATATATATATATATATAATTCACTGAAAAAAACATAGGTTTCACACATGTTATAGTTAGCTGTACATTTCACTCGTAAAAAACCAATGAAATTCCACGTTATAGTTAGTGCAGGCAACTATAACTCATGCGACCGCAATCCTCTGTTGATGCTAATACTGTATCTTTAGCTATACATATATTACAAATATTTATTTTTCATAAAGACACATATGTCATCAGTGATGTAATATCTGACATCATCAGCAGAGGATTGCGGTCGCGTGAGTTATAGTTGCCTGCACTAACTATAACGTGGAATTTCATTGGTTTTTTACGAGTGAAATGTACAGCTAACTATAACATGTGTGAAACCTATGGTTTTTTCAGTGAATTTGCAAGGTTTTTTAAATGCTAATTCCTAACTATAACGTGTGTGAAACCTATGTTTTTTTCAGTGAATTTGTACGGTTTTTTAATTGCTAAGTTACTTTACGTCGTTCGTGGCGTGCGCGCCAACTTCACGCAGTTCGTTCCGTGCGCGCACGGTGCGCTTCACGCACCGTGCGCGTACAGTGAGCACGCGGTGTGCTTCGCGCACCGCGCGCCCACTTTACGCAGTTAGTGCCGTGCACGCACGGTGGGCACGCGCTGCGCCACGCGCACCGCGTGCCCACGTTACGCTGGATGGGCCATGTACGCACGATGCGCTTCGCGCACGTCCGCACACGGAGGACATATTATGCGCTTCGTTGTGAAAGGTTATCTATTAATTGTTAATTTGAAAATATATGCCATGACCAGGACTTCACTAACCACAATGCTGTGCGGTCATCCGACCGGCCCATCTGGGGGCGTGATCTTGCATTGTGAAAAGGAGACTGGAGCACGCATTCGTCATTGCGAGTGCCTCTGAGGAAGGGAGATGAACTCTTGAAACGCGTCAGGCTCATCGCAGTGGGACTGCCTGATTGAAGCTACGGAGAGAGGCCCGTCTGCACCCCTTTAATAAAGGTTTGCCACCGCAAGCATGTGTCTGAGTGCGACTCAATCTATGGGCAAAACGGGAGCAATCATTTAAGACGGCTGTCCAGCCGTCGAGTCTGCACCACCCCGCGAAGTGAGGGGGGCGTATGGCTTAAATTGGTTGGGCCTTTCTACGAAACGCGTGCTGGGGATTTGAGACGTGCGCTCTCTGTGGTGACCCATCCAGGGGTTTGAAATGTTGGCAGAAATTAGTGCACCATCTTTGGATTTATGACCAGGACTTCACTAACCACAATGCTGTGCGGTCATCCGAACGGCCCATCTGGGGGCGTGATCTTGCATTGTGAAAAGGAGACTGGAGCACGCATTCGTCATTGCGAGTGCCTCTGAGGAAGGGAGATGAACTCTTGAAACGCGTCAGGCTCATCGCAGTGGGACTGCCTGATTGAAGCTACGGAGAGAGGCCCGTCTGCACCCCTTTAATAAAGGTTTGCCACCGCAAGCATGTGTCTGAGTGCGACTCAATCTATGGGCAAAACGGGAGCAATCATATATATATATATATATATATATTTCTGGAGAAATTGTTTCAAGGGGCTCCTTATTGTCATGTATGCCTGTTTTGTCCTGGAGATGCACTTGTGTATATAATAAGGTGGAAGGCTGGAATGTCGACAAACGTCACCACCTTCTCTGAAGGCTGGTATACTTCTTCTCTGTATGCAATGTTGTCGGCTTAGCTGCTGTAGAAGTGGTCTGTATCAATAATAGCCTATGCATTTTACGTAACTATTTATGTATATTGGGTTTGTCTGTTTTATGTGTATTGGGCTCTGTGCTCTGCTTTTTAACCATATGAATACATTTTTTAATACATTTTGTTTATTCTGAAATGGATTTAAAAACCTGTTGGACCTCATTTTTCCTTACTTACTTTTTCTTCTCTAAACTATGTCTATATACTTGTTGTGTGCAATGTTTCTTTGATGGACCATATATAGACTTGTAAATCTATGACACAACAGTTTCTCTTGGCATGTAGCCAGACCTATTAACTTTGTCAGTGGCTTATTGAGTACGACACACATGTTCCATTTGCAGAATACTGGAAGGAATGAGGTGGTGCGATAATCCTTGCTGGCGCGTGGTGGGGAAGTGAAGTCAGAACAGAACGGAACACCAGTTAAGAGAAAAATCTCACTCACTATGAAAATTGCCGTTTGAGATGGGGATGCAATTATGTGGTGCGAACTTGAGAAGTAAGACAGCTAACCACCCTCCAACCCTAATACTTAAATTTTTTCATTTCAGTCCACTTAAATCATGTCTCACCTGGGCCAGTTAAATTACACACTGAGAGAGATACTGCTAGCAGTGTTTAATAGAAAAGAGAAGAGGGGTCCAATTTACTGAGGCAGCAGGGCAAAGATCGCACTCTTCTCCTTATGGTTGTTAGAGCTGCTAAAATGGATTCATTTCTTTTCGCTTAAACAAGAAACAACATTATTCCTGGCGAGATTTACAATCCAATTCAACCCAAACTGAGATTTTGTTTCAATTGTAACCCAAATGAATGAGTTGCATAAACTTTCAAGGCCATAGAAGAAACAATCCTCTTCAGAGGAATGGGCCCTGTATCTCTCCTGAGGCTCAAAAGGCACTTATTGAGTGAAGGGTAGGGAATCATTGCCACAGTGAAAGGATCCAAGATACTGATGCAAGCAAAGGAATCTTCACCAGTGGGGTTGTAACAGAGGGCCATGAATGTGGTGCAAGGAGCCCGCTCACATGACTCGGCCTTGGGGCCACTACACCCGCTGCACCAGTAGTAGATATATCACCTTCCGTACCATCATTTTCTCAATTCTGGACATTCATTTGATTTAGTGCCTTCATTAATGCTTAGGATGTGTGGGTGTTAGAACACAGGAATGTTTACACATGTAATACATTTTGTCCTTGAATCTCTTAGCTAGTCTTTCAAAGAAATTGCTGTGAATATATTTCGAACTAGGGAATGAATTCTGCTAAACTGTTTTGGCGCTATCCAATAGTAAACCCTTGCCAATAAAAACGTTAAACTTTGTCCGGTATCCATTGGAGGACCGGAGTCAAGTGCTTCTAACAGTCCTGCAAAGAAAGGACCTCAGGACCCATCGCCAGGGCACCGTGCTGCTCAAAGCAGTTTCCATCTTTGCAGAACACCGCATCATGAGTTCTCTCAAAGCTGATCTGTTATCGTGGCTGCTGCATGATGATGAGAAAATACGTTTGGAAAACCCCACCAAAAAACAACTGAGTGAAGCACTGCCAGGGCCGGCTTTAGGTCTGGTGGCACTCGATGCGATAATTATTTTTTGCCCCCCCACACCACAAGACCACCTCCTCGGATTCCCTCACTACCACCGGGCTAAAATGCCCCTCATCTCTCCAATCATTCGTTATTACCCAGTGCGGCCCCACCGGTGGCACTGCCCTAAAGCCGGCCCTGAGCTCCGCAAAATATCTACAGTCAATTGATTAAGTTTAGAGACTTTTGTTCTTTTTCATCCATTGCGACTGAGGCACCCTCACCAGTTGGTTAAGACTGAACTCAGTCTAGTGACCATATCCTAAGTTAACTGTGTTCACATAAACTGAAAGCCGATTTATCCATGTAATCTATGCTACAAGCCCACATCGCAGTGAGAAGGCCCAGAGCAACTCTTAGTGGGGCATGTAGAGTCAAGAGGAGTGGAAGCCCTGCCAAACTTGCTGTTTGGTCCCCTCATTTAGAATAGCTTATTTGAGTAAAACAAACAGAAGTGTTGAGTAAAGCAAAAGCAACATGGTGCTCACTCTTCATTTCATCGAGCCTATGGAGGAGCTCCCAGTGCGTTGGTTCCAATGTAGGCTTAGAGATCCCTAAATCAAACTGATGGCCCTCGCTAGTGAAGCGGATCGTATGGAGGCATGAACTCTCCTGACATGATAGGCTTGAAACCTACCTGCTAGGTTCTACATAATCCTCTTAGACATTTTTCTATTTGTTTAAACCTTTTCTCTTGGGATCATGTAAGCATCCATGAAAAATTGGTCAAAGCAACATCTTAGTGACTTTCATGTAATAGTTAAAGCAAGTTTTCTTCAATTTCCCTTATTGATTTTGTCCCTTTTTTCGTGGTAGTTAATACATTTTTCCATTTTGTGAGCTTAGTTTGAACCTTACGTTCATTACATTTTCACAGTGTTTCTGGCTCAAGATTTTCATCCTTCTATATACCAGCATATCTCTTTGAGTAAGTATTGACCCCAGGCACCACTCTCTGGATGATACAAGAATACTTAACTGAGTCTTTGGCATGCCCATAGTAACAAGTCCCCCCCCCCCGTGGCAGGTTTGCATGAGAGTCACACATATATGGTTCTTGGAAGAATGCACTGTTGGGAAAAGGTTCTGGGGGAACTAACTTCTTTAGAAACATGTCTGCTAAACAATTTCCAAATGAATGGCATTCCAAGGATGTCAGATCCATCCTAGTGAATGCCATTCACATCTAAAACAATTCTCTGCAGCCCTTTAATCCAGTGTCACATAGACTGTTCTTTTCCCTTTTATCTGGGGACCATCCAGGACAACTGTAGTCATTCTTGTTTACCCTCTCTTTGTCTTGATGTAGAAGGTCCAACTAAATCCTCTCTCCTTTTTTCTCCATCACCCTTCCCATACTCACATTGGTTACTAGGCCCTTTTTCAACAACTAAATGTTTTTCTTTGTCTATCCTCTACTCCGGACTATAACTCAGCCACTCTGCCTCTAACTATACCTCAAAACCTCTATCCCTATTTAAACCACCCTCTTATTCACCTATAAACTAATACATTTACAAACTATACCCTAGTCTGTCTACCCCACCTATATGCGAGTACCTTTACCCCTAACCATAGATTAGCACCTCTAGCCCTACATACATACCTACACCATAGAAACTATGCTACAGCCTATGCCTTCTTCAGATATCTCCACCTATAACCTGGTACCCGTACACCCACCTATAATCTAGTGCCACTACCTATACCTTAGTATCTCAAACAGTAGGTATACCTTCATACATCTTGCCCTTTCCTTCTCCATTACTCCTGTCCCTTGTTCTTATTACCTGCTGTCATAAATTATTTTCTTGTACTGTAATGAACCCTTTTCCTGGTGAACTATTTCCTAAATGTCCTCAAATTTCTGAGTAAAAGGGTTTCCTCATAAATATCACTGCCCCCTCTCTCCCTTCAGTTTGAAATGTTCATACATAGTTTATCAGTGATTTGGAGATGTGCAAAGGCCGCAATGTGCAATTAGTAAAGTTCCAACCAAGGTCTAGAAATATTAATTCTTTTTTAAATATTGATCTGACCCAGTGGTCTTAGTTCTTGTGGTCTCATTCACAACTCAATGTCCTAAAAACAGAACCTCTGGGCCTTAGAGGGAGGACTGGAAACTGGTTCACATAGACATAGGGGATAGCTCTAAAAATGAGGACCCAGAAAAAGAGAATGAAAAGGCTGAAGTCACAGAGAGCTTCATATCAGATGAGGCTATCTTTTCCTCCAAACGCCATTCTTAAGATGATAAGGTGAGCTTTACCAAAACATGAAACCAGAGGAGTTGGAGAAGATGTGATTTCAAATGGAGGTAAGTAATTTATAACATGAAATGTAAAGGCTTGTTGACTTCAGTCCCTCAGAGCCTTCAGTGCCGAATGAAATCAAGGGATGGGTAAATTGTCCAGGAAAATCTCCCATGCATATAATCAAGGCACTTGAATTAGAGACCCAACATACAGCCCACCAGCTCTTCTAACATAACTAGTAGTCAAACTGAGGTGAGCTGTGGCCCAAACGTGGCAGAACCTAGGCTGTATAGCCCTAGGTTTGTAGGAAAGGATATCATAGCTGATGTAGGTGATTTGTAATGTAGCTGCATTCTGCATCAGGCAAAAATGGAACACTTAACGGTGGGAAGTAGTACCAGTGGGTAAACTTCCTGTACAGGATACTGTTATATTTTATTTACAAAAACAGACTTTGTACATACAAATACAAAAATACACAAACCCATGCAGACCTAGACCCACAGGCACATTCACAGATACACAGAAGCTCTTTTGAGAAGGTTTAATCTTACACCAGGAAGATATATGACAATTTTGATTGACACTTCTAAAATGGACAGCAGAAATGTGGGGTTTGGTTTTTGTGACACCAAGACCACTGAGTTGTGGATTAAAGCTACTGAGACAGAAATATATGAACGTTTGGGCCATCTGATAGCTACAGATCACATTCTCAGTACTTGGCTATGATTTTGCATCAATGATGGAGCCTGGGCTCACTTACACAGTAACACTTAGTCAACGGTCTTTTTGTCCGATATGAAAGGTAAGGGAAACATTTTTTTTAAAACCTTCAAAGAATGTGAAGTAGCCAATTTGGTTACACAATAGCTCAGTTCAACACCAAGTCTCAAGTTAGTAAGTTTATTCAAAATTCAGACTCATAAACAGAATAATATATATTAGTCTTGTTATCGCATTTCTTAGTACCATTTGCCGCTTCACATACCTCCCTATCCACTAAGTACAAAGACCCTTTTGTCTTACTAACAAAGTCTTATCCACCTGCAGTGGGAATACAAAATACATGCAGCATTTCTACTGCAAGAAAGAAATAGAAATTCAAATGTTAACTGGATCATGAGCTTGAATTCAAATACATCTCAGACCCACAAGTTAGGCTAAGTTAACATGTGCACGGGTTACATTCTGTGCACTTCTCTACACACAAATCACATTTTCCACATGTGCTTTAGTAATTAACACAGTAATAATATACACAGCTCATTATACCACTTATCCATGAACACATTAGCAAACATTTCCCATGAAATATTAATGCCTAAGCACCACAATTCTATCAGTTACATCTCTAAGCACACATATATTTAATTCGTTTTTGAGGATATTTTAAATATGCAATACCCCCACTGTCATTTTCAACATTAATCACAGGATACATGTTAGTGTGGTCTGCAGTGATTGCAATGCACTCCTAACACATCTCTCGGGTGTAGTCATTTTTGCACTACTCCATCAACATCCGGTAGATTCGAAGATGACTGACCCTAGAAAGCTTCAAAAGCCAGAACAAATGTATGTCAGCACTAGACTCATGAAGGGCTAGAGAAAGTTAGATCAGGTCCCCAGCGGTCTTTCTGGGGGAAAAATCACAAATAAAGTCTTCCACCAAGAATGCCTTTAGTTGTAAGGAAGGGGTGACCAACTGAGGGTAGCAACTAATTTTGATTCACTATTTCATTTCATTTACACAGCGCATTACCTCCAAAAGAGCACATTAGAACACAAATAAAACAGACATGGATCCAGTGAAAACGTCCAGTGCTAGTTTGCTAAGCCAAGGCATCCTAGCAAAACAGGACAGTTTTTAGCCTAAAGTGAAAATGCAAGTAATCCTCTTGTGCTCCAAGCTGTAATGGAGAAGAGTTTCACAATTCGGGGACTGGACATTGGAAGGTGCTCCCTTGTGTGTGTGCAGCGTCTTGATACTGTTAACCATTAGAACTCACAGTTTGCCAGAACACAGAGACCTGGAAGGACTATAGGGTTGTAGCACCTTGGTGATGTGAGCCTAATCAGAGTAATAAAACATTCTGGGGCATATTTACAAGCCCTCATCACCACCAGAGCATCACTTTTCTTAACGCTCCGGTGGCGCAGTGCCATTTTCCATATTTACAAGGTGGCACTAAGCCCCTTTGCGTGGCTTAACTCCACTTTGTATATATGCCCCTTTCCGCCGCAGTCCTCTGCGGCAACGGGCCATGCAATGGGTGTTGCTGTGGGCATTCCACCGCAACACCCATTGCTTTTTGACACTGCCCCAGATTTACAAGGCTGAGGCAGTGCCAAAAACGAATGGCATGGAATACCAGGCATAAGAATGGTGCAATGAGGAGAAATTATTCATTTCTCCTCGTTTTTTGCTCTATGACGGAATGCCTCGATCCTCTCCTTATAGGCAATGGCAAAGTTGCAGGCAAAGGGACTTGAAGCCATTTGGAGACCAAAAAGGATGGGCCCAGTCCTTGAAATCATGTGTGAACACACAAAGTCCAGGATGAACCAACTGATGGTGTGTGGTTTAGGAGAATAGTACTGCAAGTGTGAGGCTAAAGACTGCCACACAGACACCATGTAAGGCTTAAAGTAACAAGAGGTCCCTGCGGCCACTAGCTAGGAGGCGAAAGACCATACTGCGACAGGGGTCGAGAAATAACTTAGAGTAGGCCTAGGAGGGTCCAGTTGTACTACTCTGATAATGAAATGAACACTCTGCTCTAGCCTTTCCCTAAGGTAAAGGAAAGCAATCAGAGGTGGATTCTTGTTAAAGGTGTACCACAAAAAAAGGATGCTTTACTATGTTTGGAGGGAGAAGCAAGACGTACACAGACAACTGAGGAAGTGGTGAACCTTAGCATTAGTGCTAAGGTAGTAATTTGCATTGACAGTAACCCCACTGATAATAAGGAGTAATTCCCTCTAACTTAAGGGTGGACAGTGTGGTTCCCAGAACTGGGAGCTGACCTTTGCATAGTTTGGATTTTCACCAGACCATCAGGTAATCTTTTCATCTCCTATATCAGTGAAATGGTGCCTACCCAGGGCACACACCTTAAGCACTCACATGATAGAGCCCTGTTATTACAGCACTTCATTTGCAGTATTTGTTAATCCTGAAATTGAATCACACACTGCAGGCAACAGTACATCTATGCTTTACTTGTTAGCTGGCTGCTGGGAGTGGTGAGGGAATGTTAGTAACACAGAATACAATGCTCAAGAGCCAACCTCTGGATAAGATATTCAACAATCACCTTCAAGAAGGCCAACGTAAGGACATGTTCAGGTCACCATGGTGGTGACTTTATCACCCTCAATGGAAACAGACATAAAAAAGAACATCCTGCATGCTCAGGAGTGGCAGACAACTTCTTAGCAAAAACATCCCCAAGCAAATTCTCCCTTCATAAATGCATAGGAAGGTCCGGCTGCATTGTTAGCTGGCAGAGAACTCTTAGTCCAACACTCTGACAGCTAGTAGTCCATACTATTTAGAAATGATGGCCCAAAGGTCATCTCTGTACACTCAAAGGAACCGCCACCAAGATGGTTCCCTTCAAGGTACATAACGTTTGGTGGAGGGCCACCATCCATTTCGACAGTCATACACCAAACTTTTAATGTTTTGTTTCAATACAAGCTCACAAAGTGGGCGTTGTGATGGCTTTATTTTGACAAATATTACTACGTCAGGTTCTGTCGATAGAAAGTTGACAGTTCACCTTTTTCGAAATGAGGAAGGCAGACTGTCGGTTTGTCGGGCAGTGTACTCCGCCACGTTTGCAACGGAGTATCCTGTTCGCTAAACTCTAAATAATTCTCTAAGTGGTTAGCTTACTTTGGAGGGGGACCTTCCTTTATTTTCCTCTACTAATGCTTCAGTCCTTTTAGGAAGTTTACTAATAATCCTGCTGAGATTGATTCTATAGGACATTTTTGAAGGAGGGGTTGTAGGTCTTCTGCCATATTGATAATGCCCCTTTGTGCTGAATCTCCTGCGCCTTGCTGGATTGCCCACCCTTCTTCACCCAAGAGGTGCCTTGTTTTCATGCACCTCTAACCCCTACTAGCGCACCTTGCTTTGTTCCCTAGCTACACTGGGTTTTTAATAGAGTTGGGGTGCACAATGTTTCTACCGAGAGAGCATCATGCCACCTTCTGCGACATCAAGCCTGACAGGGAAAGGGTTGGTGCTCATGCCGCTAAAATCATTTCTGTTCTGTAAATTTGCAAATATGGCTATCTGTGTGCAATGACAGGCAAACCATATGTATATGAAAAGCACAAAGTGTGACAAAGTATAGTCTTCAGTATTTGTCGGATGTAAGCCAGATTTGCAAACTGTGCCTTTTTATGTTGATTAGATGGTGTGAACATTGTTAGAGGTAAACCCCTTTTTCTGTCAATTTTGCTGCATAGAGACATATATGAGCCGCAGTGACAAGCCACAAATGAACCACTAAACAGAAACAGAACTTAGAACTAAAGTCTCAGAAAAGAGGATCGAGACAAATGACTGGGAAAAGTAATTCAATTCATTGTCTTCCGTGCAGTCTGTGAGCTCACTTATCACTGCATTTGCATGAAAACAGTCACTCATTGTCTTAATAACAGTGTAGCTATTGCAGTTTTTGTTGGGGGTTAGAGAAATTCCAGGAACACAGCTGATTAATCCTATTAATTTTGATCTGCTGCATTACTAGAACAGGTTGTTGGTTCAGTTGGAAATTTGAGTAAGGTATTTAATTTAATTGAACCTTGTCAGCGATTGTTATAATTCTATTGAGATTTGCGAGGAAACCCTAGCAGGAATTAACAATATGTCCCACTTTTGTCACTAATACTTTCAAATATGTCAGCTAAAAACTTTGTTCCACGCCATCCCATTTACTGTATAATGGCTATTCAGTGCCATAGTAAACATATGTGTTACATCTGTTCATCTTTGCATTGAGTACTCCTTTGAGAGATGTCTTAACGGAAACAGGCTTAGTTCGCCGCTCTCGGTCGAAAAGGTTTTAGGTCTCATTGTTATTGCAGGCTGCTGCACTTGTAACAAAGGTTAATGCCTTGGAGGGCCATACTTCGTGGGTGGAAGGACAACTGCAAATCGGTGATTCAACCAAATTGGCTGTTCTGTAGTTCCATCAAAAGTGCATGCTCCACTTCTCCTTGTAGTGGAGGGAAAGTCCGTAGTTTGCACCGATGGTGCCTCAGCTTGTGTGATCAGTGGAGATCAGGCAGCCCATTTGTCAATGGGCCACAGGGTCAAAGTGAAGGTTGCGCAACACTATTCCAAATGGTCAACAGTGCCTACATTTTCTGCCTTTGACAGCCTTGCACAGCAGTGCAGACAGAGAAATTCGCTAACGGTCCTGATGTACAGGGAGGGAGTTCCTTTCCTGTCAAGGTGATTGTTTTTTTATTTTCCAGCACCAAATCACTGCTTCGTGTATTGTTTCTGAAGAATAAAATACTTTGCCGAGCAGGTGCAAGAAGGTGCCCACTCTACAAAGTTTTTAACTGTCACTGCAACTGATGTGCAGGTAGTTGTAATGAATGCTTCACAGATCTAAGCCCAGTAGGCGGGGATTTGTAACTCTGGCAGGCAGTCCTCTTCCACAGGTTCAGACAGGGACAGAAAATAGCTAAAATTCACAATTACAGAGGAACTCGGTATGCCCTCCCCCCAGGTGCCAATGCAGAAAAAGTAAACCCCTAGATTACTGATCTACCAATGAGGCAGGTCAGCCAGGAGGACTTGTGATAGGTAGACCAGGAGGAAATATTGACAACCATAGGGTAGCTCCAGCAGGGCAGGGCGCCGGGTCCTAATGGCCTCTCGGCTGAGTTTTTTAAAAGATTGGCATCGGCTGTTGCTTCCCATCTCTTGAGGGTTTTTCCAGGAAGTGGTGGCAAAACGAAGATTATCTCAAGATCCGCATGAGGCCAATATAGTGGTGATTCACAAACAAGGTAGACCCCATCCTGTTCTTCTTTTAGGCCCATTTCCTTTTTAAAGATTCAGATGAAGATATTAACCAAGGTACAGGCCACCAGACTCGTAAAGGTAATCTGTTCTGTAGTCCATGAGGACTAAAATAGCTTTATGCCCTGGTGGGAGACCAGACATTATATCAGACGCCTTCACATCTCATTGGCTCAATGTCATGTCATCAAGGGACTGCTGCCGTTGGCCCTTCTGGACTTTGAAAAATCCTTTGAATCTGTGAATTGGACTTTTCTCATCCAGGTCCTATCAAAAATGAACTCCATACCCTGGTTGTGACCCATATCAAGATTTTATACAAGTCCCTGTGGCCACAGGCGGCGTGATTGGATCCTGTCTGACCAATTCCCCAAAGAGATAGGCACTTGATAAGGTTGTCCTCCCTCTTTCTTGCTATTCAGTCTGGTAATAGAGATGTTGGTCAAATGGATAAATTGGGGTGCCCTATACTGGTGTGTTCAGTGGAAGGAAGGGATGGAAGACTGCATATTGCTTTATGCGGATGACATATGGCTCTGTCTCCATTACGCCACAACATTGGGTGACAGAGCACGCAACTCCTCAATCTATACTGCCTAACCTGTCTGTGAACTGCTCTAAGTCTCTTTTGGGCCCCATCAAAGATTAACCCGCCTCTGGAGAATGACTCACAAATTTGCAAATATGTAGAGATTAATTTAAATATCTTGGGATGCAGGCATCCTTGAAACCACAAACTTACTGGGACAACACTATCACCCCTCTTCTAGACAAGACAGGCAAGTGCTTGAAGAGATGGGCCTCTCTATCACTATCCATTCTTCATTGTTTTCTAAAAAATGGTTACACTCACCGATGGTTATACACTCTTCAGATGTACCCCATTCCAATCCATCCATCAGTCTTTAGGAAAATACATGTCATATTGGGCCTTCTTATGGGCTGGTAAAAAACCAAGAACATCCCTCAGGAAATGTACTCGACATCCATATGAAAGGGTGAGACGAACATCCAGATATACTGTTGGCCACACACATGCTAGTAATTAACGACTGGCTCTTTAGAAGCTGGGATAACCTAGCATTTCTCTTGGAATTGGAGAGCTTAGCGGAGAAAGGACCTCTACACCACATTTACAATAACAAGATCTATCCTACCCTTCCAGATGCCACTAGAACACTTGGGGCATGGCAGCATGCTTTGAAATAAATTAATTGGTATAAGACCCCCACGTTATGCACTCGTTTGTGGGTGGAAGACCGGCTGGCCAGTGCCAATAGATCTGTGGACTTGCAAGGCTGGGACATAATAGGCTTATCACAGTTACGTGATGTTTGGTCTGGGAATCATATGCATTCATGTGATGAGCTCAAGCCTGAGTTTGAGCTGCACAACTTGCAATTTTTGAGATTTCTACAGCTCAGGAGCTTACTCGCCCGCTGGGAGGCACTTATTATAACCTCCCAAATTTCAACCTGTTAGAGGCTAAAGTGACCCTACAACCCACTGGAAAACATAGTATGTCCAGGCTTTACTGTTCTCTATTAGTGAATGCCCCTGACGCCCTGGTGAATCTGTGTCCCAAATGGCAGTATGATGTTGGGGGTCCAGGCAACGATTAAAGCTGTAACAATTTTTTTTAAATCTCTTCTTTATCTTCCACACAACGCATCACCTGCACAGTTAAGATTGGAATTTGAGTTAACTAACCAGCTAATTGCATGAAAAGGCCAATTTATAAAAGTATGGAAAAGAATTAAAATGGATAATGTAAATCAAATATCCAAACTGTTATGGCAGGAAGTAAATGCAAACCAGAAATCACAGTCCTAGAAGTACTTATATGCTGCATTAGACGAATACTCACCTAATTCTATCTGGGATATGCCAATAACTAGAGATTCATTTAAAAAGTCTATTAATAAAATAACAAAACATCTATCACTGATTCTGGATAAAGACTCATTTCCAAAAAGAAAGCATGCATGGTCATTAATAAATGGATATACAAAGGTGAAAGTCCAATCATATCTTGAAACTCCATGGTTTCTGAAGCATAAACATATTTTTATAAAAGCTCGTTTTGGTGCTTTCCCGGACTTATGTCATGTAATGCCTTGGCTTCGAACAGTGGAACTGACACTGTGTCGCTTTTGTAAATTGGGGGAAGAGAACATTATTTATTTGCTGCGCGTATGCCCGAAACTTAAGACCAAAAGAAAATCTATACTTAAGCGCCATTTTAACTTACAAGGAATACGGACTTGTAGACAGGCACTGATAAGATGTCTGTATTCAGACGATGTAATACTGAACTCAGCTTTTGTAAAGTTTTTATTAATATTAAGAACAGAGTTAAATCAGCAAAATCAAATTGAGATGTAATATAGGATGTATATAAAATGTAATTTGTATTATGAAATCGGTATTACTAAGTCTTACATTTTTGATATTTTGAATGATAGGTTCATCTATGCATGTTTTTTTATTTTTTTAGAACTGGAACTTTTTATAACAGGAATGATTGGTACAATATTGTATGATTTTAATTAATCAAACAATAAAGAATTAATTGAAATTGAATTGATTAAAGGAGAGAGGCCAGGATGGCCCCCGAAATTGCTGGCCATCCCCACCCCTCTATGACTTATCCAACTTAAATGCCTCCTCAGGGTATATTTCACACCTATGCAATTGTGGGGAAAGGGTAGGAAGCTAGATTTCAGCTGTGTCCGCTTTGCTCCATAGAGAGACTCCTGCATGTGACATGGGAATGCCTGCTCATCAAACAATTTGGTTGCAGATTGAGTATACCTTTGCAGCTGTGGTGGGGAATCCAATAAAATTACAACCCAGGCTGGCCCTACTGGGGCTGATGGAGGCAGAGGGTGGCCAGAGACAGTATGGACTGTTTATAGGGGCTGGATGCTTGGTGGCTAAGTGAGGTATTGTCAGATTGTAGTGCTCTAGAGACCCCAACCTTTAAGAGGTAGATTATGGGAATGAATCACTGTACTCTGATAGAGAGGAAGGTGTATAGAGCTAGAGGATGCCTAAAAAATATGAGAAGGTATGGGGGCCTTGGATGACATATAACCAGGAGGTGGAGATGTGACCTAGACAGATATGACTTTCTGGAGGTAGAGGGATTGACACTACCTTGTTGGTGTGTCAAGGACTATGACATACTGGTCTATTAGGGGCCCGTCATATGGCTTTGCAGGTTCAGCAAGTCCTGGCCGAGGCCCTGTTGCTGCAATATCAGCCATAAAGCTTCCCCCCCACTATGTACGTTATATTGATGGGATGTACCGTGTAAGCAGGAGGAAACTGTATTTAACATTTTTGTCTTGCGTTTTAATAAAATTTATATAGTAAAAAAAGTGGTCCACATTTGCAAATTAGGGCAGTTCTCAACTTGTTAAGAGATGCTATATAAGTACTATGAAAGATTTGGGAAACTGCAGGCATATGTGCTTGCTGCATGCAATGTTTGTGTTAATATCATGGAAATCAACATTAAAAAACATCACACCAGACCACAAAACAGGCCCATAAATAACCAAAAACAAACGGCCTGCATACTGGCCTGTCAGAGCAGCCGCCCGAGCATCACCAGGTTGCCCTATTAGTGGGGATGAGGAACCCCTCATTTTCTGTTGGCTTGTTGCCAGTGTCTAAGTGACTCTCAAAGTTTCTTTAGTGAAGGTAATTAAAACTTTTGGGGGGAGAGGCAATAGGAAAAAGGCACACCAACTGAAAGGGAATTGGTGATATTTTATGCTCACAATGCCAAATTCTGGAAATCTAATATCAGGGAACAAAAGTTGTCACTCATTTAATCAGGTAGAAGCAGTACCTGAGAAGCAGTACCTGAGAAGACTTTGCACATTAGCAGAGTCCTTTCTTTTTAAGTGTGGAGTCTCTAAATTACTATTAGAAAAATTAAACTCGTAGTTTTGGAATACCAAAAAAAAAGTAAACTTTCACAAAAGTGTATGTTTATCTTTGTAATATGACCTCACATTTTGCTTCAAAGCAATTCTGGCTGCATTTATCGCTGTGCCACAATATTTGGAGCTCTTGAAAGGAATAAGTACAAGGAACTACGAGAGAATTTACAGCAAAGCAGTATCAAATGTTCCTTGGCCTCATCTACCACCTGTACTGGTGCCTGCTACCACCAAAATGCAGGCCAGAGCATGTCGCTGAAATAGTGCAGCTGGGAAAGGCAGAAGGGAAATGGGCCAGAGAGTGTGCTAAATGTAGACATATACTAAAATGTGGATCAAGTTACTGTGATGAGAAGATGAGGCTGATCATGACTAGACTAGCATGCACAATGCATACTTTTATACATGGTCTAACATTCCAGTGGCAATAGCTCAGCAAGACCCCTTTGCTTTACAAGGACAGAAACTCTGGTATCTATCAGAGAGCACTGGCCACCGACGAATTCGGCACCAGTTTCTGAGCTCTGGCATACCCAACTAAGAGACTGTGGAAGGAGGTCAAGGATGAGGGGCAAGCAAGGTACAATGAATACATGCAAGATGAGGAGCAATTGGACCATTGAGGAAACGTATTTTAGGTTAATAATCAGAGACACATTTTCATAGCTGAGAGGAAATTAGGGGTGGGCGGAATTTGCATAGTCGCGCTAAGCAAAGCTCCTCGAAATGGTAAAAGATCTCCGCGAGCACGCAGAAATTCCCCTAACATGCGGAATTGCTTGTTCGTGATGCTTTTTTCCTGTTCGCGAACGCTGTTTGCATGCTCAGGGGGAAATATCTCTCGAACATGCATTTTGAGAACGCGAACAAGCAAAAAAATTCCGCGAAGTCGCGGAACGCAGAATTTTGGGCAATTCCGCGTTCTCCGCGGAACGCGAAATTACCCAAATTCCACAAGCGGAATGGAATTTACCACCCAGGCCTAGAGGAAATGTGGTATTATTGATACACAGCTGCAGGGCAATGGGCTCTTTGGCCATTAGTTTAAAAGGGTTGTGGTATGGGCAATTAGAGGTATACAAGGGGGGCTTGATTGGTAACAGGGACGATGACAGTAAAGAATCCAGTGACTTGTCAAATTGAATACACCAACAGCCAGAGTAGATGCTGTGCACTCAAAGTGCCATGATGTGAGCGAAACTCAAATAAATGAAATTAGTGAAATAAAACCATGACAAATACATACAGGCAAATACATTAACAAACATTAAGAAAGCTATCCATAAAACATTTGTGTGGTTCGATCTCAGGCCCTATCCAAATATAAACCAAAAAGACATAATTCATTGAGATGTGCACTTAATCAATATTGTGTTGTACTACCACAATTCATAACAAATTACAGTGCTCTATCCACCTCCTTTTTGATAATTTAAGTCACATATGTAGGGAAACGATTCTTATAAAAATGTTCTTTCACCACATCCATATATTTAAATAAAGAGCGCACTATTCTTAGGTCAGTTCCACTGCAACAATGTTCCTCCAGCTCTTTCAAAGTGTGCACTCACCCTTTATTAAGGAACCATACTGTCTAGCATCTTCTGGCCGGCTGATAGAAGGTATTAGTGTACAACGCATGCGCCTGTGTCTCGCAGCTCAAGTTGCAAACACTAGGAGACTGCTCTGAATTGAACCAGGCTAAAAAGAAAGTATCTCAAATGTGCCAACGCGTGCCTCACTTTAAAAGGGATGGATTCTGTCAGATAACTTTGCAGTGCCCCCATACCACAGGATTACCCACATGTCATACCTATTCTTACTGGCAAAGTCATAGAGTTCCTGCTCAAAGATGGTATTGGGGAGTTATGTTTTTAAGATGGCCTCAAACATAAGTCCCATTCCTCATGAACTCATAGCTCCATCAGACTCTTTCACATATTGAGCCTATAGATTAGTAATTATATTGAGCCTTTAGAGTAGTAATTCCTTCTGCTTGTGTGCCAATTGCTTTCCACATCATGCCCTTAATGTAATAGGACTGCGCATTCTTAAATGTATCACAGATTTTTAAAAACCGTTCCTTAACTGCTAATGTTTCCTTTTTTAGATTCAATTCAGCATAATGTGTGCTTGAGTTGTGGCATTAAACATCCCAGATATAATCTTTAAATAAGAAGTATTGGGCTATGTCCCAGGAAAGGAATTCTGCTTATACATCAATGTGGGCATATATTTTGCTTGCATGACCCCAAGTGGATGGAAACTCAGTGCCAAGTTTGCTGTCCTTACATAAGTAAGCTAGTGTTTAAGAGCCATGGACCAGGTTCCTGAGTTGTAGGACCAAAGACCGCAATGATGGTTTTTGTGAGATACATTTCATGATTACAGTGTTTTAGTGCATTTTGTAGCCCAATGCTTGTAGAGTCCTAGATGACCAGACCATCTGTGCATTCGGTGATAGCAGTATCATTATTTCCTAGCTTTGAAGGAAATGTTCTAACTTTTCTTAATCCACATCCAAGATCGACAGTGCCCACATTGAATAACAAAGTTATAGGGACTCAGCCCTGGTTTCATCGATGAATAATCTCGATCTAATCCATTATTATATTCTTATTCCTGAGTTTGACTCTAACCCGGGTATTAGAGTATAAGTTCATAATGAGCTTCAATAGCATGAATAGAATATCTAGTTGTTTTTTGTTTGCCAATAGGTAAAGATGTATTGTAAGCCTATTGTAGTGCATTTTTGAGAGTCCCAGTATGTTATCTATTGCGCTGCACCTTGGGCACATTAGTTACAGTGGTGATCTCCTTCAGTTCCTCCAATACGGGCAAGCCATTTAACCTTTACACCAAGTAGGTCTTTGAGACTAGAATTGCTTGGGGTTCCCGGCACATTCTTTTTATACAATGGTTGAAGTATTCGCCTTCTTTAGACATCTAGTACAACTAAATTACCATAACGACATGTATAATGGCATAAGATAATTTAACAAATGACTGATGTCCCTCTTAAACAGAGAAGAAACAAACCATTAGGCCCCGGAGTGTCATTTACCAACAAGGCTCTGATATGCTTTTCAATTTCAAACAAGAGCATTGTATTCACTAGATCATTATGTACAGGACTCATTGTTAGTTGAATGAGTAATGGCATCAGGGGCGAAGAATTATAGGATGAGAGTTGGAACATTAAAAATATTGACAGAAGTGAGAGCAGCATATGTGGTTTTCCTACAAGACAGTGAAGCAGCGTGAGATGGGTTTTGCACCGTGAAAATCGTTGGTGCAAATTCAAGTACAAGCTGCACTCGAATAGATGGACCTTCGTCTCAAATTGAAGCTTAACATCAAAAAATCAGCCATGCATCAATAATGGGGAAGCATATTTGGCCCCACAAGGATGACAGGAAATAGTAGATTTGCAAACCATGAAGGTTATTAGCAGATTGGTAAAGTTACAAACTCAGTTGTTCAAAGTAGTCATAAACCTATAGTAACCTTATAAAGCGTGGTTCATTATAATCTAAAACGAGTCCAAGTGACAAATACAAAGGCAAACTATTTAAAAATTGTCATATTCAAATCGATTACATTTCAGCTTATCCTGAAGGGAAATTCCCTAATGCCAAGCTAAGGATACAAATGAGGTTGGGGGACGTTAAACGGCGTGGATCAGCAAGTAAAGCTTCTAAAGGCAGAACCAAATGAAGGTTTAGTCTGGCAAAGAAGAATGATTTCAATCAACACCCAGCATTTCCTGATAACGTGGCTTTGCCCTTCTTCCTAGGCATCAAGCAAATTAAGCTTAAAAGGCAGGACTACCTTCAAAAGATATCTCGTAACAGGATGTACATCACGGTCTGCTTGTGCCAGGCACAGGTGTAGAAAGTTCATTATTCAGCTTTTGGTGAAACTCAATAAAATATACACTTCTCACGAAAAATAAAAACCTTTGCAACAATTTAAGTAATTCAAGCTACTTTAGCTCAGCCCCTGGGATGGGATGGGATGGAATGGGAAACGGACAAGTAACAGAACATCCTATAACCCTGACATCACTGTTGTGAAAATTAAGGGGATTAGAAGAATAGGAGTATGATCATATTGCCATAGAGAAACACAACAAGTGCTGTGTCATGGCCCTGACCTCCTTGTGCTCTCACTCCTCCTGTACCTTGTGTGTGGGGAGCGTGCATGATCAAGCACGTCTCATGCCTCCCTGGCTCTTCATGGGACTCATTGTCCCATAGGTTTGACAACATTCTTGCATGGTAATTATCCCCTGGGGCCTTCAGGCTGACAACAGTAACATCCCCCAGGGCCATCAGACTGACTCATTATAACTATGGTGATATTTGTGCTGAATCATAGGCACATGACTATGGGGATATTTGGGCTGACTAATAGGCACATGATATGACTATGGGGATATTTGGGCTGACTCATAGGTACATGACATGACTATGGGGATATTTGGGCTGACTCATCAGGATTTGGGAACAGAATTTATATTGCACTCAAACCATGAGGCAATGCTTGGCTTACCCCCTGGCTTATACACTGCCTTAAGGCTCACTTCTGCCAAAATTGATTCACCATAACCTGTTCAGCTTCCTTCCATGTGTGCATTACAATTGTTGTGCGACTGGTGTCATTCGCCAATCCTGTACTTTTCTATCATGACTAAGATCACTTTATCACTTAGATAATGCTGTTCATCTCTGTCTTTGAAGAGAGAATAATTATGATAGGTAGTAACTTTCATATATTGAGAAAAGAGAAACTGAATAACTCAGACTATTCACACTGCATGCATGTAAACTCTGTGAGTAAATAGACTACAGCCCATAAGTGATACCCAGCGTTGAAAGATATCAAAATGGCCATGTTTACTGTTTCTCAAAATGCTCCAGTCACATTCACATTAGGTCAAAAAGACCAGAGATAGGCTGTATTTTGGTCCGACTTTCTGCAGTTGGGTTAGGCTCCTGTACGAAGGACCCACGGCCCGAGTACGTGTCACAGGGCGATATCCAGATCCTTCCCCTTCCGCAGAGGGACCAGGCAGGGCTGTCCCCTGTCTCCTCTCCTTTTCGCCCTCGCGTTGGAACCTCTGGCTCATTGGATCCGGAAGGATCCCATGATCTGGGTCATTGTAATGCCGGGGGTTGGGAAGAGTGTATCTCCCTATATGCAGGCGATATCACTCTGTATCTGGCGAGACCATATCAATCAATGGCCGCTGCATATTTTCGAATCGAACTGTTTGGCAGCTATTCCGGTTATAATATTAACTGTCGAAGTCTGTGATTTTTCCCCTGTCGGGTAAGACCCCCCCCCCCCCTCCCAGAACTCCATCTCGGTGCTCGGACCCTTTGGTTCTGGAGGGCTTCAAATACCTGGGCTATGTCACAAGTGACAGGAAGGTGTTTCTTGATAGGAATCTCAAGCCCCAACTAAATTGCCTGGGTACAGATGTGGGTCATTGGTGTTCCCTTCCACTCTCCCTCATAGGTAGGGCAGCACTATTTAAAATGCTGACATTACCGATACTCCTATACATTCTGCAGAATACACCGTACCCTGTCCCCCCGGGCACCTTCACAGGAATAGCACAGGCGGTCCCAACCTTGTTGTGGGAAGGAGGGTACCTGAGGATTGCGTTACACAAGCTGCATAGGGGAGTGTACGATGGTGGCCTGGCAATACCAGATGTTAAGTTATACTACTGGGCCTCGCAGCTCCAGGTGATAAATGATTGGGTCTATATGGATAGTAGTGAACCAGCATACAGAGTTGATAGGATGGTTATGCCCAGTGGGAACTGTGAACCCCTCCTATATGCCCGGAGGTCACATCCGGGGTGGCCTGAACACACCAAGGTGGTACTGCAGTGTTGGAGGGATGGCAATAAACTCCTGGGGTGGGCAGGAACATTGACTGGCAGAACCCCGTTGCTTTAACTGGCTTCAAGGAGTGGAAACTGATTGGGATCGACTACCTGAGGGACGTTTGGAAGGTAGACTCCCCCCCGCTCCTTCGAGTATCTCCAAAAGGAATACAACCTCCACCAATCACAGAGATACAACCATGTTTGACTCCTACATGCCCTAAGAACACATATACATAGTGGCTCAGCTCTTCCGGACTACTCCCCACTGGAGGATAGGTGGTTGCTTGACCCCATCACAGAGAAACCAACATCCACGATTTATCGCAAACTCATAAACAATGGACCTGACCCCCTAATCACACTTGGAGAAGCTTGGGCCAAAGACCTTGGTATCATAGACGAGGAGGACTGGCAGGATGCATTGCAGAGCCCTAGAGAGATCGCAATCCATTCTCATTTTCAGCTAGTGCAGCTAAAGATCCTACACAGCACATATTATCCCCTCACACACCTGTATGCATGGGGCAGGATTCAGTCAGCGCTATGTGTCAGGGGATCCCAAAAAGAGGGCACCTTCTTCCATATCCTATGGGAATGTACAGAGATAAGTCACTTCTGGAAGAGGGTCACTGATACTATGTCTGAGGTGGTGGGGGAAACGGTCCAGATGGAGCCGAAGTGGCTCTTGCGGATGATTAAAGGAGGCACTGATTGGTCTAGATATATGGAAATATGGTTGGTCCTGGCTGCGGGAATTGCAAAACGCAATATTGCAAGGGGATGGGGGCACCGACACCCCCGCAATTGGAGGACTAGAAGTGAGACCTTGACTAGTGCCAAAGGGCCGAAGAAACTGTGTACAAAAGTAGGGGGTGTGCTAAAAAATGGAAGAAAGTTTGGGCGTCAAGGGAAAACTACAGAGGCTCTGGAGGGGTCACGTAGTGGTTGGTGGGATGGGGATTATTGATTGTCTTGGCTGCTCCCTCATGATTGTTCTACTGCTGATTTTTGTGGTATCTCCAAATATGGACTTTTGGAACTATTTTGTATTGTATGGTCTCAAGAGCATTGTTAATAAAAAGATTTAAAAAAAAGGCCAGAGACATAAGAACTTGAGACAATTTCTCTAGAAAGACAGCCCTATGTGACAAGAGCAAGAAGTAATTTATGCTAAACTATAGTCAGAAGGTTAAAACGTCTATCGAAAGCAATGCAGGTAAAGTTAATAAGGAAGACGACACTTCAGAAATGAGCATATGAACTTTTGAAACATAAATATGGGCACAATATTACCAGAACCCAAAACAGGGGTGGCTGTACAAACAATGCCAATCAGAAATTAACTACACTGGGGGCATGGCTAACTCACCATACAATATGGCCGCGTAGCTGAAGAGCTCCGCTACGCCGATCCAGACAAGTTCTCCTTCACTGCTGGCAGCATGGGTGCCTGAATCCGATCCCTTACATCGCGGTGACCTTCCCTACAGCTTTTCACGTTGTTTTCATAGTTTTTGGAGCATTTCTGACGGCACGACTCGGCCCACATTTTGACGGCCGACATTTGGTCTCTCTCCTCATTGAGCACATCGTACCTCACAATGTTATCTTCTGCGTCAGCTCATAGCCTGTGTACTGCTATTGGAGCCTTTATTTTTGGGTTACTAATTCTTTCTTCTTGTTGTGGAGACAATGTTGTTATTCCCTTGACTTTCCTGGCATATATTGGAGCTGTTTTCTTTACTATATTGCAAAACAACCACCATTTTGTCTCCTGCCTGTTTTTTTTCTTTCTTTCTGAGGTGAATACTTACCCTCTTCATGCTGGCTTTTCCTGGCTTTTGGTCTCATATTGCCTATCATTGAAGGAGTCTTTCTGGATTTTGCAGGCTGCAACAAGTAATTAATTATTTTGCAATTAATTCCTTATGAATTTGAATTATTGATCACAAGAGTTTAGGGTCAACCATTGAATTGCATCGCACTTTTTATGGGGAGGCTGAGGTATCTTAAGCTTACTGCGTCTTCTAAAGTTTCTACACGTTCAGATTCAGACTCAAATTCCAACTGTACTGAAATGGAGGACCTTCCCTCTCAGAAACCTGATAATTCTTCAGGCACCATACGAAAGTGCAGTTCTCAAGTAAATTACCTGCAATCTCTACCAAAAGACCCAAAAAAGATCCTCCTTCTCCAGGAAAATCCTCCCCGTCAGCCATGGATGTTATTCTTGAGGAGATCCGAGCTCTGAAACCCTTCATAGAAGAAACTAATAAAACTTTACAATTTTTGAACAATAAATGGTCTTCTTTGGATTCACGAGTGCTCATTATAGAACAGCGAACAGTCTCTTGAAACTTCGTGCTCATGCATCTCATCTATGGAGTCTGAATTGATTCTCCTTAAAAAACAAGCGGAAGACTTGAAAAACAGGAATCGTAGGAACAACCTCAGATTTTATGGTCTTCCTGAAAATATTGAAGGCTCCAATACAACCGCCTTTTTTCAATCTTTTCTGCCCAAGCTCCAGGATTTACCTGCTACTACTTCTCTCATCAGTCAAAGGGCTCATAGACTTGGACCGAACATTTCTGTGAAACCTCGTGGCGTCATCATGCTTTTTCTGCAATACAACAACCTTCTTCAAGTCCTATCAGCTGTCAAGACCAAGAAACAATTTTTGGGGGAAAGTCATCGTCTCTTCCTTTCTCAAGATGTAGCTAAAATCACAGCAGATCGTTGGAAGAAGTTTCTCGATCTTCGTCCTGAATTACGTTCAATCAATGCCAGTAATGGTCTTCTTCATCCATGCCTCTTCAAGGTTACGTACAAAGATAAGACTACAACATTTGATGACCCTGTGGCACTACAAGAATTCCTTCGTCTTCATGGAGCTAGTACTATGGATACTTCGAGACCTGCATGACTATCATCTGTACCTCGTGTTATATAGATGTTTTTCTTTTTCCTGGTTCTAAGTTTTTCAGTGAATATTGTTTTGCTTATTCTTTGTAATGCCTATATAATGTTGTCTCTCTAAGGTTATCTCACTCGCAGGTGTTTTACTTCAATAATTTTTGTTACCTACTGATCCTCCTGAAACATTGAAGATTTTTTGATTGTGGTCCTTTTGGATTCGTGGAGCTTCAATACTGTCGTTGTCATCTTCTGGTGTAGTCACTCTCCAGTCGTGTTGTATTTGTAGGTATGTTATTCAGTCTTCTTTGTATGACATGTCTCTTTGTTCTTTATCCTCTCTCTCTTCCTTTTTTGTTTCTTTCTACTCACCCTCCCTGTCCTCTCTTCTTTCTCTTTCTTACTTAACTTTTACATTTCCCCTGTTCTTTTTTCTAAAATAAGTCCAATTTCCTTTTCTTACACCTTACATACTTCTAAATTCTCCTTCCTACTACAACTGTTTTTTTTCCTTCATTTTGTTTCCTTCTACATATCTATAGTAAATTTAGCTTTGTTTCTCGTAAGCATACTGTTTGTTCATACTTTTCCCATGAAAGTACATTTCGGGTTTCTACCTGGAATATTAAAGGATTAAATAATCCTATTAAAAGGCAACAGGCGTTATCTCACCTGGCAAATCTGAAAACTGACATTGCTTTATTCCAGGAATCTCACATTTCTGAAAATGAAGCTTCAAATTTAAAAAGATGCTGGGTGGGGCATGTGTTTAATTCTCCTGCCCTAGGTAAGAAAAATGGTGTTTTGATTTTATGTCACAAGAAATTCAATGTTTCTGTTGTTCATCAAGAAGCTGATGTTGGAGGACATTGGGTTATTGTTAAGCTGCATATAGATAATATTCCTTTAGTTATTTTTAATGTATATGGTCCTACTTCGATTGATAAACTCTTCTGGTCTAATTTATCTGATAAATAATTTACTTTTGATGATGATTACGTTATATTTGGTGGTGATTGCAATCAAATTCTCGATCCCATTCTCGATAGGCACGCTAATGTTAAGTTCACATCTTCTAAAATGCAAGCTCAATTTGTCTCCACAGGGCAGCGGAAAGCACTAATTGATATTTGGAGACTTTGTCATCCTGACCTTAGAGAGTATAGTTTCTACTCGGCTGCCCACCATTCTCAATCCCGTATTGACTACCTTTTCTTAAGTAAACCCCTGTACCAACATGCCATTCACTCTGAAATCGGTTCAATCCCAATATCAGACCACGCCCCTGTTTTTGTTGACACTGATTTGGTCTCTTTTTCCCCTCACCCTGGAAGATGGCATTTTAACAACTCCCTATTACTTGACCCTAATTTTTGTCAGAAGTTTAATTCTATGTCAGGACCGGAGGCGAGGATTATGCTATTCTTTCTCCACTTTATTGAATAGCAGCCATTTCAAAACCACAAAACCAAACTACTATTCCCATGCAACATAGGGAATACAGAAGAAAACAATAGAGTGTCCACAGGTAGAGCGTCCTCTCCTCTGCACCAATCACAGGCTCCGTTATGGATATAGTCCTCTGTTACTCTCCATTCCCCCTCTTTCTTCGCTGCTTGCAGCCAGATAAGTTCTATTTTTTAATATCTCTTGATTCTATGTTGGTTTTATCTGCTTTTGAATTGATATGCTATTGTTGATTCATGGTATTGTTTAAGGAGACAGATTCTCCGACTTTCATGTCTTTATGCTGTTCTAGCAGCGGTGACTGATTTTATATCTTTGTTCCTCTGTGGACGCTTGGTTACCTTGGTGCCGATTGCGGGGTGTATTTTCCTTTAAGTGCCTCAGGGTGAGACGCGCGCCGGTATTTTATCGACGCGCGTCTCGCTTTTTTCCCCGATTCGGACGAATTCCTTATTTCTCTCTTGAAGCGAGCCCACCGCTACTTGGTGGACTCGCGGTCAGCCGTGGGAGCGTTCCTCCCTAACTGCTGCGCAGTTGGTGCGGCTCGCGGTGCTCTTGTTGGCCGCTAGAGGGCGCGCGTGTGCGCGCTCCTCGTCCGACGTGCATTCCCGAGATTCCGCGCATTTCGCGCGTTGTTTGATCTTGGGAAGGCATCGTCGGACTGGAGCCTGGACCTGCCACGACACCGTTTCACGGTCTGTTGCTGCCTTTAGGCAGAATTGCATTGGAACGGCCCTGACAGCTTGATCATCCGCTGAGGGGTCTGTATTAGGCCTATATATAGAACGCTCTTGGTAGTCGGTATTGCAGGTTTTTCCTGCTGGGACCATATTTGGCAGGTCGCCCTTGATATATATATAATTGCACCAGGGCTGTTGGGCCAGGGCTGTGTCCCGATTGCAAGCGCTGCTTGCCTGAAGTGTAGGCTGTCACCCAGCCCCCCACATTGAGTTTGGCCTCATACTTTGTGCTCTTTGCGGGGCTATATATATATATTGTTCCTAGCGCTGGCTATGGAGTCCTATGAGGACGAGGATTATCAGGAGGGCCAGTGGGAGGAGGACCCACTCGCCACACTGCCGTGGGACGATGACTTCTATGATGTGGTAGATGCGTCTATCTTCAAAGCAGTTGAGCAGGCTATGGGACCCCTTGAGGATCGCCTCTCCCAGAGAATTGAACAGGCCTGTGATAGATTGGCCAGAGTGAGGCAAGCCGTCCCCGCCTCGCGCACTTCTGATGCTGCCCCAAGCGATTCTCAACCTCCGCCGGCGAAGCGCCCCAGGGAGGCAGGAGTAGACGTGGACGCCTTTGCGCGCTTAAAGCAGGCTTTCTTGGCAAGTAACCCCATTCCATCTACGCCCGGCATTCCCGGGGACCCCGATCTAGGGGATGATGACACTGTTGCGGACCCTTCACGTCATGACCGTCCTGCAGATTCTGCGCCTGATCCCAATGAGGGAAATCTTTGCGCAGATATGCTGAATCCTGCAGACATCCTGCATCCGAGGTCTTCCGAATGGGCGCCCTCTGACAAGGTCGCGCTTTATGTTGCCAATCATATTCGCCAGCCTTTAGAGGCATCAGTGCGGAATTGTCTCAGGGCAGAGTGCCCTCGGCCCTCTCTGGCGGGCAAAGTGGCGGCTACCCCCAACATCGACCCGCGTATGGCGACTTTTCTACAAAAGTTTGTTAAAGACCCGAAGAAGGGCATTGACAGATCTTGGCGGGCTTGCCAAGACAAGCTTTTGGATGCCCTGGGGCCTATCACCAAAATCCTGGATATGGCAGAGGAGGCCAAAGCCTCCGGATCGTTGATCTCCCCTGAACATCTCTCCTCCTGGGCTCAACGTGTCGTGGTGTTTCTGGGCAATGCCAATTGCGCCATTTCGACTGAACGGCGCAGATCCCTTCTCATCAAAGTGGATCCTAAGTTGGGAGACTTGGCGGATTCAGAAGCAGGCCCGGTGGCCCAAGGGGGCCTCTTCGGGGAGCCCTTTATGAAAGAACTTGGCCGCTTCGTCAACACCTTCACATCTCTTGACAGAGCACAATCCTCAATCAAGAAGGTGTTTCGCCCTCGGGTTTTCCGAGGGGCCGGGCGAGGCAGGGGCCGCTCGTCCGGCCGTCCTAATCAACAGAGAGGACAAGGCTCCAACCAAGGGCAGTATCAGGACCAAGCCCGATTTGGTAACTTTTACCCTACAAGAGGACGTCGAGGACGGAACAGAGGCGGTAGAGGCGGAGGCGCCTCCAACTCCAATTCCTCCGGTGAGTGTTCTCCCTTCTTCCCTTCTAAGGGTGGGGGGCTGTCTGGCTCATTTTTTCCCGGCATGGGCTTCTCTCACGGGGGATGCATGGGTTCTCCAAACTGTGCAGGGGTTTCACATAGAGTTTCTCGGGGATCCCTTCCAACCGTTCCCTCCACGGCCGCTCACGTTCTCCGCTGCCGACGCCGCGCTAGTCGATCAAGAGGTGCGTTCCCTGCTGACCAAAGGGGCGGTGGTGGAAACCCTACCCCATCCCAACGGTTTTATCAGCAACCTGTTTGTCGTAGACAAGGCGGACGGGGTCAGCGTCCCGTTATCAATTTGCGGGAATTCAACGAGTGGCTGGTTTACCGCCACTTCAAGATGGAGGGTATCCATCTTCTTCGCGATCTGCTCAGGCCGAACGACTGGCTGGTGCGTCTCGACCTCAAGGATGCGTATCTGACGGTTCCCATTTTTCCTCCTCACCAGAGATTCCTTCAATTTCTCTGGCAGGGCACCACCTACGAATTTGCCACCCTTCCCTTCGGTCTGTCCTCCGCCCCTTGGTGCTTCACCAAGGTTCTCCGTCCAGTCGTCGAACGGCTGCGGGCGTCCGGCATACGCCTCATTGTTTACTTGGACGACATCCTGCTGATGGCGCAGTGTCCTTCAATCTTGACTCGCCAGCTCCAGTCGGCGGTCAATCTGCTACAGAGTCTAGGCTTTGTGATCAACGAAGCAAAGTCCATGCTAATTCCGTCCCAGACAGTGGTCTTCCTGGGTTTCTCGGTCGACTCCGTAGTGGCGACTCTCAGTTTTCCCTCCCGCAAGTTGGCGAAGATTCGTCACGAGCTCAGGCGGGCGCTAACACAGCAGCATCTATCTCTCAGGCAGTTGGCCCGCCTTGTAGGGTTGCTGTCGGCGTCAATTCAGGCCATATTTCCGGGCCCACTCCATTACAGGGCCCTGCAGCGCCTCAAGGCCTATCATCTTCGCCAAGGCTGCTCCTACTCTCGGAAGGTGCCCCTTTCGGCAGAGGCCAGAGAAGAGATTCAGTGGTGGCTCGCCAATATGGAGGCCTGGAATGGGCGGGCTATTTTCGGATCCGCCCCAGAGATCATTATCGAATCCGACGCCAGCAGGTCCGGTTGGGGCGCACGCTGCGGCGAGTTCACGACGGGCGGTGTGTGGTCACCACAAGAGCAACAGTTACATATCAATTGTCTGGAGCTCTTAGCAGGATCCTTTGCGATCCAATGCTGGACCAAGGACTCTGTCCGGTCTTGTGTACTACTGAAGATGGACAATGTATCAGCAGTCCGGTACATCAACCATCTCGGGGGCACGAGGTCCAGAGCGCTCCCGGACATGGCGGCGAGCTTTTGGCAGTATTGCCTGGATCACCACGTGTCTGTGACAGCGGAATACTTACCGGGTCAGGACAACCGAGTGGCGGATTTTCAGTCTCGTCATTTTTACGACGGGAGTCTGTGGAAGCTGCATCCAGGAGTTTTTTCGGACCTCCAGAGCATCTGGGGCCCATTCTCAGTCGACCTGTTTGCCTCCCGGTTGGACCATCAACTTCCCCGGTTCTTCAGTTGGAGACCGGATCCCCTAGCGGCACAAACCGATGCTTTTCTTCAGAATTGGGGAAGCGAGCGGGGCTACGCTTTTCCCCCGTTTGCGATGCTGATCAGGGTCTCAGCTCAAGTCCGTCGCCAGAATGCGGACGTGGTCCTAGTCTCTCCAATTTGGAGATCTCAAGTCTGGTTTCCGGTTCTTCTGGAACTTTCTTGGGATTTTCCAATCCCACTCCCCCACTTTCCGACTCTTCTGCTCGGTCCGGACAACGTTGCTCACCCGCTGATAGCGCAGGGTTCACTCGCTCTAATGGCGTGGCGGATTACAGGGGACGCTGGGCGGTCCCGGGCCTTTCGGGAGCGGCTGAGAAGTTCATGTCAAAGGCATGGGCCGACAGCACTGTCAAGCGATACCGATCTTCTTGGAGGAGATGGTGTCGTTGGTGTATGCGACGGAGTCTCAATCCCGTGGCAACAGATGTAACCTCTGTCTTGAATTTTTTAGCCAGTCTAGCGGAGGAGGGCTTGGCTTACAGAACTGTCAACACCTTTCGCTCTGCAATCTCAGCTGGTCATGCAGTGTTGGACGGCTCTCCGGTGGGCGAACATCCTTTGGTCTGCCGCCTTCTTCGGGGCATTCGCCTTTCTCTGCCTCCTGAGCCTCGTTATTCCAAACTCTGGGATGTGAATCAGGTTTTGAACTTGTTCCTTTCTTGGCAGCCTGACCAGTTCCTTTCGCGCAAGGAGCTATCGGCGAAATTGGCAATGCTTCTGTGCCTTATTTCCTGCAGACGAGTGTCTGATGTCAGGGCCTTGGATATCTCCAGCAGGGTCTTCTCTCCTACGGGAGTCACTTTCATGATTCGTCGAAGGACGAAATGTGGGACGAAATCCGTCTCGTACCCTGCTTTTCCTGATGTTCCTAAGTTGTGTGTGGTCTCATGTCTCAAGGCCTACGAGGAGATGTCGGAAGAGTTTCGCCCGCCGGGTGAGCAGCAGTTGCTTATTGCGCTCAGGAAGCCTCATAGAGCAGTTTCTTCTCCCACCATTGCCCGCTGGGTGAGATGGGTGATGCAGGAAGCGGGGATTGACCTTCGAGCCTTTGGGGCTCACTCCGCTAGAGGAGCGATGGCCTCTAAGGCATTTGCCCTGGGAGCTCGTCTGGAAGACATTCTGAACGCAGCAGACTGGTCTTCAGACTCTACCTTTAAGCGGTTTTACTTCAAACCGGTTATTGATATGGCTCACTTGGTGGTGAGCAAGCTTTAAACGAGCATAATCCTCGCCTCCGGTCCTGACATAGAATGAAAATTTTCCTAGCTATCGTAACGGAAAGTTTCAATTCTATTAAGGACTCGGAGGCGAGGATTATCCCACCCAGGGCTCTCGTTCCTCCGTGATACCTTCCCACCCTCGTATTGGGGTAAGTAATCATTTTTCTCATCTGATTTATTTTCTTGATTTGCTGTTGCTTGGTTGTATTGTTTTCCCCTACAGGTGAAACCTTAGCCATAGCTGCCGCTTATACTTTGTTTTGTTCCTCAGGAGATTCCGGGAAACAAGACTCTTGAACACCTACTGTCTGCCTGACTTACAGCGACGAAAGAGGGGGAATGGAGAGTAACAGAGGACTATATCCATAACGGAGCCTGTGATTGGTGCAGAGGAGAGGACGCTCCGCCTGTGGACACTCTATTGTTTTCTTCTGTATTCCCTATGTTGCATGGGAATAGTAGTTTGGTTTTGTGGTTTTGAAATGGCTGCTATTCAATAAAGTGGAGAAAGAATAGCATAATCCTCGCCTCCGAGTCCTTAATAGAATTGAAACTTTCCGTTACGATAGCTAGGAAAATTTTCATTCCTTGCCTTGGAATATTTCACTATCAACAATACCCCTGACTCTCCTTTTGTGATGGTATGGGATTCCGTTAAGGCAGCATCCAGAGGTTTCATTATGAATTTTGTATCACAAAAGAAGAGGTCTTTAGAAGCTCAGTCCTCTCAGTTACTTAATAAAATTAAACAACTGGAATACACGTATTATCACTCTAATAATGAGTCTGCTTTGAAAAATCTCATTGACGCCAAAATTACTTTTAATAAATTATCCACTGATTCCAACTACCTACTAAAAAGTAGTTCTTGCTATTATGGTGGCCAAAACAAGATGGGTAAACTATTGGCTAACTATTCAAAGGTAAGAAAAGATAGAGCTAAAATAGAATATTTGCCTGGTCCTGCTGGCACCCCTATCTATAAACATAAAGATATCTTAAATTAATTTGTTTCCTTCTATAAAAAACTTTATACTCCTGAATCTTTACTGGATAACTCTGACCTTCTTTCCTATTTGCGATCCATTCCCCCTCCTTCATCTAATCACATTGATTTTGAACCTTTGGGAGCTGATATTTCCCTAGCAGATATATCTCAGGCTGATTCGTGGGAATGCGCCCCGGCCTGATGGATTTACCATTGAATTCTACTCTCACATTGCAAATATTCTTCTACCCAAGCTTTTACTTCTATTCCAATCCTTTGGGGATACTGACGCCTCTAGTGGTTCGTTTCAAGAAGCACTGATCTGCTTAATTCCCAAAGATGATAAGGATCACTCTCTTTGCAAGAACTATTGGCCTATCTCGTTAGTAAACACAGATTATAAAATCTTTGTGAAAATTCTGGCACTCCGTATTGATCCCATTTTGCCTGATCTCATTGGTCCTGAACAAGCAGGTTTTGTTGAAGGACGACTTGCATCTGACAATTCTCTAGTCCTTTTTAATATCCAAAGCAAAGCCCCTTCCCTAGATCATCTGAATGCAGCAATTACCCTAGATGCCGAGAAAGCATTCAAAAGGATTGGTTGGGACTTTATGTTTCAAGCTCTGAAATGAACTAATAACTCTAATTTCTTTATTATACTCAGACCCCCGAGCTTCAATATTTGCTAATGGTAAGGCTTCTGATTACTTCTCATTGCGTAGGGGAGTGAGACAATGATGCCCTCTATCTCCATTATTATTTATCATAGCCCTAGAACCTTTCCTAACTAAAATTATGCAGGATGACCGTATTACAGGCTTCCAATTTGGCCCTCATCAAGCTAAGATGTCAGTTTTTGATGATGATATTCTTTTATATTGCTCAAATCCTGAAACCTCTCTCTTTCCTTTTCTTCAGCAAGTATCTTCGTTTTCTAAACTCTCAGGTTATCGTCTAAACGCTGATAAATGTGAAATTTTGCCTTTAAATTTTCTTTGTCAAAAACATCTGATTTCTCTGGTTTTACCTGGCAACCCATTAAAATAAAATATTTATTATTATGGTTTGCACCTTTATTATCTGACACACTAAAATTAAATTTTGATTACATTATTAAAAAATGAAGTAATACTATTAGTCGTTGGCATCCCCTTTTTCTATCCTGGTGGGGTCGGTTAGACTCTATTAAGATGATGCTATCCCCTCTGGTGCTATATATTATTTCTATGATTCCTATTCATATCCCTCAATACTATTTCAAACAAATTGATTCCACTTTGATAAAATTCGTATGGAAGGGTAAATTATCACGTATAGCCTTATCTTCTCTTAAGAAGGATAGACCTAACGGAGTCCTTAAGTTCTCCGACTTTAAAACTTATTCAGCTTTTTCACTAGCTGCTAAGTGGATCTCTAGAGATCTTCCTTTACATCCACCTCTGGTTCCAATTAGAAAAAGTTCTTATTGCTCCTTTTGACTTTCAAGAGATTTTAACTTTTACTGCCAATATTGCTTCTCTGCGCTCCCCAGTCATTTCTCATTCTCGTAAACTCTTATCTCCCCTACTACTTTCGTCATATCCTTCCATTAATTCTCTTCATAATCAGCCTATCTGGCATAATAAATTAATACGGATTCATGATCGTCCTATATACTGGAAAACATGGCTTTCTCAACTTATATCTGACGACAAACCCCTTACTTTTTCTGTTCATCAATTTAAATTTTCTTTACCGCCATCCTCCAGATAGCAATATAATCTTCTTCACCTTTCCCTCACGCAGTTTCTTCAGAGTCCACCAGCTTCTACTGATCTTCCTGTAACTTCTGAATCCTTACTCTCAATTCTAGAAGGTTCTCCTTCAGCATCCAATATTTACAAATCTTTAATATTCTCCTCAGAAAGGCACAAATAAAAAACTAAGAGGGCATGGGAAAAACACTTTTCTCACGAGTGGCCAACTGCTACTTTGGATAAAATTTGGTCTAGACTCCATAAGACCTCTTGTGCAGCAAATACCACACAAACTCTTTTTTTCATCTACCATAGAATATTATTCTCCCCAATGTCCTTAGCTTCTTTTTCATCGGATTCATCCACTACTTGTTGGTCCTGTCCCTGCCCTGCCGTAGATCTAAAACATATGTTATTTGAGTGCCACCCAATTTGTCATTTCTGGCAATTATTCTGGTCCCAAATTAAGACAATTTTTGAGGTCCAAATCCTTTTTGCTCTCACAAATGTATTTTTCGGTACTCTAGCACCCCAATGGCCACAAACACCACTGAGTTTTAAACTTTTAGACTTATTTTTAGCTATTGCATTTCATTTAGTAACTTCGAATTGGAAACAAGCTGATAAGGTCACCTTTAGAGCCTGGTGGAATGCTGTCTGCTTTCATCACCGACTAGATACTAACTTTGTTTCTCCCATATCCCTAGCAATCAAAAGAGATCTCTTGTGGCTCCCCTTAACAACTTATTTATCTCAATCTGCCTCTTCTTTTGTCGCCTCTAAAAATGTATCAGATGAAGTACGGAAACCACCTTAATTTTCTCCCTGTGCCTTTTTCTGTTTTCTTTGCATGGTTGTTTAGTTGGTTCTTCATTATCAAGGGCCATATGTAGGTAGGGACCCATTTACCACTTCATAAATACCGAATTTTACCAATTCGGTATTTATGAAGTGGTAAATGATATGTAGGTAATGAGTCGGTAATATTTACCGATTCGGTAAAAGTCGGTAATTACCGAATCGGTATTTACCGATTCGGTAATGAGGCATACCTTCCCATTGATGGGAAGGTATGCCTCATTACCGAATCGGTAAATACCGATTCGGTAATGGGGGGAACACATGCAAGGGTGGCAGGGTGTCACATTGACACCCTGTTGCACCCCTGATTCGGCCATGTGTGCACATGTGGCACACATACATGCCCTAAGGGCATGTATGTCTGCCACATTGCACACTTCTAAGCACTTTAAAATGCTTTTCAACATCCATTCTTCATTTACCACCAACTATTAGTTGGTGGTAAATACCGACTCCAGAACACACCCACACACTCCCCCTACATCTCATTTTTGTATTCGGAATTTACCGAATCGGTAAAATTACCGAATCGGTAATTTTACCGATTCGGTAAATTACCGAATACAAAAATGATCCCCCTACATACCAAAAGCCAAAATACCGGTCGGTAACGGTATAATTACCGAAAATCGGCCGTTACCGACCGGTATTTGGCTTCCTACATGAGGCCCCAAATGTTTATTATAGTATTTTTTTTTACTTTTCTTTCATTGTTATGCTTACAGTTACACTATTTATACAAAGTGTACGATGTTTTAGCTGCTCTATATTAATTACTTTTGTTCCCTTCCCTCTTGGTCCCCGCCTTTTTTCCTTTATTTGCTTTTTCCATAATGCTTTTCTTCTCCTTATATACAGTTACAAAGTTTAATCCCTATATCCTCTTCTCACTTTACTTACTCACTTTATTGTTAAATAGGATTGATTATATCCATTTTATTGTTGTTTATTTCTTTTGTTATCTATCAATAAATCAAACTTTAAAAAAAGAAATTAACTACACTAAAAAAATGCAATTTGACCCTTTTGCTAGTTTTTTACTGGAAAGTGGTTGCCTCACAGTTGGTTCAAAGAAGGTCCCTGTGTGAACCAAAATGTGTTACAGTCATGTCAGGGCAGTTTAAATTGTACATTGATGAAATGAGTGGAATTCTTGCATACAGCCGCCCCAGCTTGGACATAACTGCACTGCCACAGTGAACTGCACCAACACAAGAGGCACATCGGGCTTTTCCAGGGGCCGTTTTCTTGAGTCCCGAAAAGTTCTGGGAAAAGATATTGATGACCAGTGGGCAAATTAATATATTATTGATGAATAGGCATGCTACATACTGTATAGAATAATAGTTAAATATTGCAAAGGATAAAACTAAATAGGATGTGTAATGGGCACCAACTTAAGATCCAATCAGGCTAGGACACATATACACAAAGTGAAAAATGCCCTTTGAGATGTTGTCAAGAGGGACTTGCAAAATATCACTACCTTTATTACGCCTGTGGGACCATTCTGTTTTGTACGCATGCATTTGGAGTTGTTTACATTGCCTTGGTGTTGCAGAGAGCCATGAAGTAGTTGTTGAATTCCCTAGACTACCTAAGCGGAAGGTAGGCACTAGGTTTGTGGACCTAACTCTGATCCTGGCCGAAAGACGAATAGCCTTGGCATGGAAGTCGATTAGGAGGCCCAGGATAGAGGACTGGAAGTGGGACATGACAATCTGGATGGGGGCAGAGGGGAGAGTGCTGACCAGGGAAGATACACGTAGGATTCAGCGACGCCCCATGGCGGGTCCAAGGAGTGAAGCCTTGGAGTTTTGGGACCACCCTGAGAGATAGCAATCTCAAGAGAGTGAAGCTGGGTCCATCTCAGGCCCTGATAGTTATCATAGTCAGGTAATTTGAAGGACAGGTCAGGCTAGATTACTGGGGTCATGCTCTGCCCCCCCTCACCCCCGCCGGCCTTGACCATGTTACAATACCCCGGGCTGTTTACCTGTGGCCCCCACTGCGTTCCGGCCTGGTGAATGGGCTAACGACAGCACATGAGAGGTGGCCACCACAATGAACCTCCCCCCACTCTCTGTACCCCTGATGAGTAGAAACACTAAAGCACCTCACTGCACAGTTGGTTGGTTTGTGAGTTTAGTTTGGTTTGTTTTTTCCCACTTCTCTCTTTTCCTTTTCTTTCATCTCACTGTTCTTCAGAATATGGGACACCCTCTCGGGCAGCTCCCTATTCTAGGATAGACTGCAAACACAAGTAAAAAACACCTGTGTAGGGTTCCAGCATACACCATAGAATACTACACCATTACCGGTTCATATATATTAGTTTACTCATATAAGTGTGGTAGAGTGAGCGCTAACAGTTAATAATGGTAAACTACCTGGGAATTCTATACTGAAAATGTTGGAATAAACGCCAGGTGAACTATGATGTAAACTGTAACATGACGAACTACTATGCGAGATCTTTGTTACTATAATGGTTACTATAAATATGTGTTGTTTTTTAATGAAGTAGTTGTTGAAAATAACAAAGGGGTGAGATTTTATCAGGATCATATAATCTATTTTATAGAACCACATGGCGGGAGCATAATGAGATGGCTGTGCGGGTGTTGAGGAAGTTTCAAGAACATGGATTTCCCCTAAAAGCAAGCAAGTGTGGTTTTCAAAAGAAGGAGGTGGGTACTTGAGTCACCTGGTCAATGCTGATGGTGTGAGGCCAAAGAGGGATCTTATTGAAGTAAATAATAGACTGGAGGCACCTAATAACAAGGAAGAGGTTTTATCTTTCCGGGACATGGTAGAATACTATAGTAGGCTTACTAAAGATTTGACAGCTAAAACCACAAACATACACTTGCTGTTAAAAAAGATGTCAATTATGGGTGGAATCAGTGAGTGTGAACAAGTGAAAAAAAACCCTGAATAAGGCATCTGATTCTCGGGGCTTTGTGCCAGGGGAAAATGTGTGGTGGAAACCGATGCCAGCTCTAAGGAACCGGAGAAGTTCGGCATCAGGTGGTGGATGGAGTGGGGCGAATTAAAGCCTTTACTTTAAGAAAGGGCTGAGCAGAGTTACTCGGTCAATAAAAAGGTGGCTGTTGCAGTGAAATGGGCTATTGACAAAATCATAAACTTTTCATGGATATGATTTCCTGAGTGAAAAAGAATCACAAGCAGCTGTGTGAGATATTTAGTAGACGAGGTCTGGATATTGCATCAGCAAGAATCAGGAAATGGGCTGTTTGCCTCTATAGGTATATGTTCAACATTGAGTATCTTCCAAGAGTAATAAAGAACTTAGCAGCGGATTGCCTTTCCTGATTGGTTATGGCAAAATGTGATTCTGACAGTAATGTTGAAGGAGTAAAGTGTGGGTGAATTGAATCAAGGAGCCATACATAAGGTAAATCGGAGGTTGGTAGTTGAGACCAATGAGGAATTCAAAGAAGTGATCAAGTCTGTTTAGCAAGACAGGAAAATATCAAGCCTTATTGTTCTGTGTATGAGGAGTTATTTTTGAAAGATGGACTTTTTTTAGAGAAACCAAGCTGGTCCTGCCTGCTGCCATAAGCAAAATAATTAGGGCTCTAGCACATATGGTCATCCCATTGTTGTGAAGAGTAAGGAAAACATTTGGTCGGATTTCTTGTGGCCTGTTTAGAGTTAAAGTGGAGAGAATGGTTAGAGAGTTATGGAAGTAGAATTCAAAAGTAATAATTCTGTGTTTAAATTAATAACAAAGAGATGCAAATGCAGTGTTTTTAGGTTGATTGGGTTTTTAGGTTGACATTGGTAGGCCAATATCTAGTCGTTTTTTCAAATTTCACTTTTGAAATGCATACGAAGTGCAATGTCATACTGCCTTGTTTTCTTTTTCTCTGCTGTGCACCGAGGAAACTCAAAAGTAACCTTCATATTAAATGTACGAAATTCAATCAGAACAGCCTCGCTTGTACTATTACATTTTAAAAGTGTACTTCCTAAGGCTGAACGGAGGTCTTATTTATATTTTTGAAGGTGCTTTTGTTTTCTTTTGTACAGCATAATGCAGGATTACTCAATAGATGTACATTAAAAGTCATTATACCATGTAAGTATTTCCTGCTTTAGTATTGAGTAGCTCTATGTAACTTTCTTTATCATACCTCAGTGACTGTAGAGTTTCTGTCCAAAAGTGCATAAAAATTCCGATTTCCAGTTGCTCTTTCAGAGGCAGACTTCACGTCAAGCCTTTCATTGATCAGAACTTAAAATAATTTTAATGTTTTCAGTCTAATGCCTTTCTGAGCAGTCCTTATGACAAACGCTCCTTAACTCCTATTTGCCTTGTGCTAGACCGTAACCGGTGCTGGCTGTAAAATAGATTGGGGTTCAGTTGCTGCTGCCAAATATATTTTACATTTATTTGCATTTTATGTATTTTTTGAATTGATTGATAATAACAGGCTTTGTGCCTTCTGAGTTGATCCTTAAACTTTGAATAAAACTTAATAATTTACACTTTGAACCTTGTCTTGTGTGCTTTTTTCAATTGTGAATTCTCTAGGTTTGCATAATTTATGCTTAGGGCTCTCATCTTTAAGAACTCACATGAAGCCTGAATCCATCAATAGACCCTTCTGATGTAAAAAGCATCAACAGAATTTTGAGAGTATGTTTATAGTGTCAAGGTTTTGTAGACTTATGTTCCACCAATATGTCTGCAAAAGTTACCTGAGCACTTGTGGGCAATGGTTAATGTAGATTTCATGTTTCTCCTTAATGGTGAACGATTGACTCTGTGCGTGTTGATTTTTGTGGATCTGTACTCAAGATTGCCAGAAATGCAACTGGTTGTAGATATTATTTAAAAGGTCATTATTAAATTCCTTGAGAACTTGAGAGAAGGGTTACCTGGCAAGATTTTGCCAGATAATGAGGTACAGTTCTGTTCAAAATAGTTAGAGGAGTATCTGAAGGAAACTGGTGTAACAATTTTGAAATGTATACTGTACCACTCAGAAACGAATGGCATTGTTGAACGTTTCAAAATAATATTACAGAAAGGTATACAACTAGCCAGGGTTAATGGCTCAGATTGGAGAAAACAGTTTTTCAAGAGACTTTATTCTTACTGCCTGACACTGCCTCAAATCACTGGGAAATATCCTTTTGCACTTTTGAGAGGGCACCTGTTGCAAAATAAGTTGGTTCCAGGGTGGATGAGATAGTGTAAGGGCTTGGTGGCTGTTTTTTGTTCATGAAACATTTTATTGCCATTAAATACCAGATAGACAAACATTACATTCCCCCTTCAGGCACAGCACATCCCACCTTAACCATGATGAATGGAATACATCATAGCTCTGATTGCAAATACAACATAACTGGAAACCAATCACAACAGAATATTTTGATTAAAACCTTAACCCGAGGGTCATCCCGCAACTTTCCATGCTGCCCATCCCCCTTTGCATTCAATGTCTATTCCTCTATAGACCTGCCAATCCGCCCAGGTTTTTATGTGTCCAAAAATGACGGAAAATCAATTTCCTTCTTGGCTCCCATCCTCTGGAACGAATTGCCCCCCACCTACGCATTGTCACTGATCACAACTGCTTCCGTAGGGAGTTTAAAACATGGCTGTTTGATCATTAAACTAGCAAGATCTGCTCTCTAGCCAGAAAGTCAGAGTTGTCCATCAGCGCCATGAGACCTTTGGGTGATATGTGCGCTCAATAAATATCCCTGATTTGATTTGATTTGATTCATTGCAGCAACGTCCTGATTCATACATTGCCATATTAAGGACCATACAGTAGTCTACCCCTCTTGCCTACCCTTCAAGTGATTGGTGTGAATCACTCCTCCATTCCCTCACAATCTCTCTCTTGGCCACCAAGCAAAGCAAAGTTGCCTTGTATGTATTGAAATCCAAATCATCCATAATATGGAGCAGAGTAACTGTGGGTTCTGGATTCAGTGGCCAGCCCAGTACTCCACCCAAGGTGGTCCACCCCTGCTCCAGAAGAGGGCAGTAGCACTGGGCAGGACCAGATAGAGGTGAGGAAATCTCTTACACCACTCCCACACTTAAGACAATCAGGGAAAGGAATTGTTCCAAATTGCAAACTTTGGAACAGGTAATGTAGGCCCTATGAAGTATTCATGATTGCAGGTAACGCAGACCCTATGAAGTATTAATAATTATTTTAGCCTAAATTGTGTGACCACTGCCACCTTTCTAGGTGCCTCTTTCCCATTTTTGTTCCATAGCTTGCCAAAATCTTTATCTAAAGCTAATCTAAGCATATCGAAAGTAATAGGTGTATTAAAAACGATGTAGCAGTACATCAGCAAAATTTGCTTCCGACTCACTTCACCCATAAACAACCCGAGCCCCCAAACAGTTAAACTCAGGGCGTTCAATTAGATCTTTGATAAAAGTATGTAAGGCACTAAGGAGTTGGAAGTAACAAAACAGTAGTCACTTGTGCATGTTGAAGAGGTCTTGTAAGTGAAGGGATGTCTCTATGTGGATCCCATTCATAACATCCCCAAATGTGGAGATACCAATCCTATCCCAACCCTGCAAATGCTCCAGGGCGGTGACTTCTTAAAGCATAACTTCCATCCAAAGTGAGTTCTTCCAGGTTAATTTATTATGTCAGCCCAAGTCTCTGAAGGTCTCCTGCCAGATCTCTAAAATGTGTTTTGTCACTGGAGGGGAGATACGCCAGCACTCTTCCCCCATAGAGATAATGTAAGAAATGAAAGCCTCCTAATGCCCACTGTCGGGTGGCAAAAGTCAAGTCTGACTGTGTAGAGTGGAGACAGTTATGAATCATTATAAAATGTGCTGCTCTGTAGTCAATTCAATTCAATATTTATTAAGATTTGCAACTCCAATGAGGTCCACATAAAAAGATACATACAAATTCTTACCTAAAATATAATAAAACTTGGAGAAGCGCATTAGTGGCAACAGCTACATATACAGATTTTTCAATACATAGCAACTTCGGCAAATAGAGTTTCAGATTAGCAGCAAAATGATTGAAGTAACAAAACAAATCCCGAATTGTGCAAAAAGCATTTAAGTAGCAGCCAATTCATGTGCAAAATACATTTTAAAAATCCAGCTTCAGCAGAAAGTTAACTTGAAATTAGCAGCAAGATAATAGGGATAACAAAACATATCCTAACAAGTGCTACAAAAGCAGTTGAAATTACATAAGATTCATGTGAAAAATACAATCCGAAATCCAACTTCAATGGAGAATCGAGCTTTAAAAAAAGCAACGAGGAAATGGGCAAAGAGCAAGACATACCCCAGTTGTGCAAAGAGCAGTTAAGTAGTAGCCAAAACTTGTGCAAAATATTATCTGGAAAAGGCGAGAATATTAGGACTCCATAATAGGGCAACAGACACAGGGGAAGGAGCCCGATTAAAAAAAATATATATAAGAGGTTAAAATATATACATAAACTCCTTAAAAAAGTTGAATAATTTTACACAGACTACCTCATTTTTCGGGCAAAAGAGAAAATCACAGGCTGAAGCTACATCTTTAACACCATTTTGTAAAAACATCGGTCTAAGCCAACGACGACGACTCAAAACCAATGCTGGACACACAAACACAAAAGACATGATCCAGGTTCTGAATACTCAGCTCACAAAAATTACACATTTTTCCATTTTCCATATTCTGGGACCAGTTTACTGTTAAATCGTTTAAAGGCAAGAGATTCATGCGACATAGGGTGAGCCAACGGCGAATTCCATGTTCTAGGTTCCATGATAAATATTTTTGGGAAATTCTCGGAGAGCTCGTCCTAGTTATTACCTTTAATCTCTCTTTAGCATTACAGATTTTGATATCTCTATTAAAGCTGATCTTACCACTTAAGGTTTTGAAAGAGGATTTAAATTCCAATGGCGGGAGGGAAATCACTGATTCTTCTTTTACACAAAAGAGTTTTAGTGGCAAATAAAAATAAAATATAGGGAATATTTACCCCCAATACCACCAAAGATTTATTGACAAATGAAACCTATTAATGAGTAAGAGTCACTATTTTTTAACTGGTATCCCCAACCTAAAACCCTGGATATACCTTGAATATAGGAGCTTATCAGACCGAATTGCAATCTAATAGCAGCTGATGGAACTAACGTTTTAAAGTTGCACAATTTACATAAAATCTGGCCTTCGATCCTATCTAAAAAACTCTAGTCTTTTTCAGGGGTTGATTCAATAGCATGAAGCAGGGTAGGAGGGATTTTTGCTTTGAAGACCGTCAGCAGATGTGAAAAATGGCTTCTGCCCATTGCACTATAAAAAATGCGCAGACCTTTAGCGTGGGATATTGCTTTACAGGTGCTGTGTTCGATATGAAGTTTATTTTTCGTATTACTCGCTATTAATTTCCCTAGGTAGAGGTATGAATTTACCACCTCCAATTTTTCATGACCAATCTGCCACTTAAAATTGCTTGATTTTCTATTTCTAATACATTTCATGATTAAAATGTTGCTTTTTGATACATTTATCTTAAAAAAATGAGCCATTTAATTCTGTAATGATATCAGCTTTTTGTTCAGCCCAATTGGGGTTAGGTCCATCACTTTAATATTGTCTGCATAAAGGAGACATGCAAGTAGAGAGGGTGGAGGGTTGGGGCCTTAGGGAGGAAACGTGGGTAGTACAGATTTCTTCTGGCATGTACATTGAGGGATGAGTCTTTTATATGTTGTTGGTTTTGATGTGCTGACGGACAAATTTAATAAAAATATATTTTTTTTTAAAAAAGGAGACATGCAAAAGGATGGCTGGCTATCTTTGGTGCATCTCCCTCTAACTGGGAAAAACATTCGGGTAAATCTGCTATATATAAGGAGAATAGTAGTGGTGCTAGTAGGCAACCTTGTTTCAGGCCATTTGCTATGAGAATTACTGATGATAGGCCTAGGTTTCGTCCCATTAGTACCTGGCACCATGTTTGAGAATGTAATGCAATAATTAATGATAACAGGGGAGCAGGCAGTCCCATAATATGTAATTTTCTCCATAGTAATGGTCGGTCTACCTTATCAAAGGCCGTTGAAAAATCTATGAAGGCCGCATAAACGTTTGCCGTACGAGAGAACGTGTATTTCTCCTCAATTTGTTTCAACATGGCGATGTTATCCAGGGTGGAATGATTTTTCCTAAAACCTGGTTGTTCTATTGGGAGGACCTTCTTCTCCATCACCCATTCCGTAAGGTGGTTGAGAATACTACGTGCAAATATTTTCCCTACTGCATCTAATAAGGCAATTTGCCGGAAGTTACCCGGAAGGGTTCTAGGGCCCGTTTTGTGCAGAGGGATTAAAATGCTTCCGGACCAAGATGTTGGTGTCTTCCCCTGAGAGTAACAAAAATTAAACAATGGGGCTAAGTACGTGGCCCATAAAAGTGGCTCCTTTTTGATTACCGTAATGGGGATTTCATCCGGACCCATTGCTCCTGAAGATCTCATTTTCTCAATAAATCCAGCCACATCATTTATTTAATGTGCATAGTTGAATAAAGGAGTTTCAGAGGAGTCGGGTGCGGCAAAACTAATAGAATTAAAGTTCGCAGAGTAGAGATCTACCAGGTAGAGTTTCCAATTCTCTTCTTTAAAAGGAATGGGGAGAGATTTCACTCTTGTGCCGCAGCAGTCAGCGATAATTTCCCAAAACTTTTTAGAGTTATTTTTTGAGGCCGCCTCTTTTAACTGCACCCATGCACCATCTTCTTTTATTTGTTTTAAGAAGCGTTTTTTCCTCAGCCTTTTCCTCTTCAATTCATTTATTAGATTACTTCGTTCGATAGAATGATTCAGGAACTGGGCCGTTACCAATTTATTTATTTCCCTATTTAAGGTAAGCATTGGATTAAAATAAGGTCTCCGCTTAGCTGGAGCATGCGATGATTTACATAGTGTAGCCAAAGAGCCTACATTATGGGAAAAGGCTTCAAGTAAATCATATTGAGGAGAGTCACGCTCGGCCATTACTACATTCTGCTGATCTTTTATCCGGGCCGTTGAGTTCGCTTTTAATTTGGCGATCGCTTGAATGTTCCAGTAAATTCTACCATTTATTGCATTGAACCCTACTGTGCTGCCTTAAAGTTCCATGGACCTACCTTAGCACAAATAAAATTAAATTTGGAGCAGATCAATGAATGGTCACTAATGTCAGTTCCCAAACCTTCCATACTTATGAGATTGCAAAAGAACTCTGCTGAAACAATTAGATAGTCTATAATGGATCTCCCAGTCGGGTCCTTATGCGTGTAATTTGCAATTATTCTCAGACCTTCGAGTAGTGTAGCTCCTCTTTTATCTGTCCAACATTTGTTCGGAAATTGGGCAGTTGGGATACTTAAGTCTTCGTTTTTTCAGTGTTAGAAAATACCCTTATACTGTGAGAATAGACTTTAGAATTCAGATCTCCAACTAACATTAAAAACCTGCTATCTTCCTTTTCTAAGGTAGAGGAGATAAAAACGAATAGGTCTTTTAAAAAATGAGAGTAAGATGAATCAGGGGGTAAATAAACATTTACAATCAAAAGGGAATTTGGGTGATCCTGGGCATCCTTGAGATCCAGCTTAATTGCCTGAATTAAGTTGGAGGCATGAAAGAATTCTTTATATGACCATCTAAGATATGTACTTAGCATAATAGCAATACCTCCTTTAGCATGTCCTCTATTCACAGGGAGCGCAGGCCGGCCCAGTACTATATAATCTTCAGTGGACCAATCCTTTGTGATCCAAGTCTCTTGTAGACAAATTATATCTGCGTTCTGTTCTTTCAAAAATAAGAGTTTATTATTGTTGGTGCTTAGGCCGGCTGCGTTCCAAGATATCACAGTAATATCCTTGCTAGGAAGGAATCCCACATTTTACGCCTAGGGATCTATTTTTATTAAGAGTGCCTGCTGCCCAACTCCATTTCTCATCTTCCTCATCTGTAGAAATTTCATACAGAGGCTTTTTCTCTGTGAGTATCGAGACCCTCCTACCTTCTTTACCAAGGGAGACCTGCAGTAAACTCTCTCTCTCCGAGTGGGGTATACCCCTTGTGGCGATTTCTGAATAAGTGTTAGACTGCTGATTTTAAGTCACTTTTTAAGGCTAACTCCTCTTCAGGTATAAAAACATCAATACCCCAACAACGTAATTTATTACTGTGTAACATTATCAAATAGGAGATAGCTTTAGATGCAAACGTTACTCTTGCTCCCCTAGGGTTATTATATTCTTGAACTTGAACCAGAGCAAGGTCATTGTTTTGGATCATTTCAAGGCCAGGGATTTCCAAAAAACAACCTGACAGGAAAGACCTATTCATAAATGGTTCATGGTCAAAAATAAATGAAAAATCCAAGGTGTAAGGGGAGAATATTGGATGATTAATTTGGCAGGTTACCTCAGGAACTTTTTCAATAGGATTATAAATAACGTTATTGCCTAAGGAGGAAACAAATAATGAGGCATTAGGGATCACGTTACTCTGAGCAGTAGGGGGAACACTTATATTAGATACAAATGCCTCTTGGGAGGATTGAATTGGAGCACTTGGGTTCAACAAAGGAAAACAAGGTCCCGATAAGTTGGATTCTGCTTGACCATCCTCCTTCTTCAGAACATTTAGGTCGGGAACTGGTGATATATTGTGGATTACATTAGGGTCGAAGAGTAGCTGTTTTGCTCTTTTTTTATTTATCCTTCAGCGTTTTTCCCTTTTTTCCTTCTTCTTCTGTTGTGTGCAGATTTAGATTCCGTATATAGGTTTCCCGATTTATACCCTTATATAGGTACAATTCACATTGCCCTTATTTGGACATAGAAATCCGGCCCTTATTTAGACATTGTCCGTACAAACCAAATACAGGCATGGCCACCTACATCCATCCATCCACGTCACAACGAATTCTTGGAAAACCAGACTCTTAAGCCTTTAGGAATTTCCCTCAGCTTGAATGTTGATTTCTCCAAGAACTCATTAAGTATGCATGAACATCTATTCCTTAGGGGTCCATTCATGACGTTCCTCTGCCCGACTTTTAAGTCAATACTGGCATTCCTAGACACCTTCAAGGTATAAATTTACCAGCACTTGCCCTGGCAAATTCCGGTTCCCGGAGGAATCGATCAAACCCAGACTACGCGGTTCGCCACTGCAAGTTCGGAAGGAGATTGAGTTCCAGCCTGATGCACTGACCTGACAATGCCATCCTCCTTGCAGAGAATCCAGCTCCAGTGCTCTCTGACTTCCCTTGCGGGGGGTTAGACTATCGAGTCCAGAAAAGAGATTCCAACCTCTCTCATTCTCAGGTATGGAGCTGACTAGAACTTAGAGAAACTTTTGGCAACTTTTGGCTAAACTAAAATATAGCTAGCTATACTTAAGAAATAGCACCTACTTCAAACCTCGTACTGCACTTAGGTTCGGTACACTGGAGTAGAACAATTTAAAAGCATCAGATGAGTTTCACATTTTAGCATTATGCTATTTATGTATGTATTTTGATTAATATATTTCACAGCTACAAACCATGCTATTGCAGTATTATTTTATCTTACTGCTAACCTCGTACATATTGTACATCGCAGTCTGTCTTACGATTGTAGCAATTCATATCTCTTACATGAGAAATAAGGCTGTTCAATAAACCCTTTTATTGAAACGTCCGTCTCTCTATTTCTGTGCAACTATGTAGAAACGAGGCATGCACGATTGACTGAGTGAAACTCAGTGGCGGCTGGTGACATTTAAACGAGGTTAGGCGTAAAAGTTGCGGCTGAGTGCAATGTGGCAAACAACTGTGAAAATTTTGAAAAAAAGAGGGGCCAAATGTCTCATTTTCAAGCAAATGTGAAACGCAAGAAGGTTACTAACGCAATTGTGTGTAGTTATGACATCAATAAAGAGATTTCATATGATAACGTGGGTAACTGCTTATTCAGTATAACCACAGAGCTTCATAACAGGCTTCGAACTTACAATGCACACAGTATAAAATAGGCTGCTACAGAATACACAAAAAGTTTTAAGATAAGTGTTTCCAAAATATAGATTTACTGCGGACTGCACTCAGTAAGAGCAGTTTTGTTTATAATGCCACGGTCTTTTAAAAGCACACACTTCACCCACCTTAGCTGGTAGCTCCCTTACAATACCCGTCAAAAAGAATACATATGTGTCTTCAGGAAACCCTTTTTTTTTGGCAACCATCTTTAAAAGCTCACACTTTACATTATAGCTGGTAGGTCCCTTACAATGCATGTGAAAAAGAATAAACGTGTACCTTCATGTGATTCCATCAATCAGCCAAAAAACCACTTCCAGCCCAGCCACGGTTTGAAGACGGACGCCCATTTACCTGTCTCACCTCACCCGTGACCCCTACCACAAATAGTGCAACTGTCAGCACCCCACCTTCCAAAGGGAAGAAGGAATGTGACATCCAAGAGGGAGAAGGCAGAGAGAGTTTACAGTGCTCCGGCCAGCGTCAACATGATGCTTCTGCCGCTTCTCGCCGCTGGAGTCTGCCTCTCCCTGTTTGCTCGTCCATCCACCGCATGGTTTGGTAAGAACGAGGAAAAGTTATTCAATTGTCACTCAACTTCCTACATCGGGCGGTCTAAGAGCAAGCCACCTGTCTAGGCAAAGTGTACCCCAAAACTGTCCGCTTCGACTGAACACTTTACAAATCTGGGTCCAGTCCTATTGCTTATTACATAATAGACGCCAGGCATATTTTTTTTATCTATTTGTGCAGAAAAACACAAAATCTATTTGCACACTGCATGCATTTGTAATCCTCCTACAGTTGTTGAATTTTCCATACGGGAGACAATTGACAGACTTTTACATAGTCCTGCAGAAAGACAGAAGGCCCTAAACTGCTCAGTTTTCATTTTTGTATTTAAATATACACGTGCCCGGTTTGTGCCGAATTCCACGGACGAAAACAAGCACCCACAAACCGAAACTAAACACATACAGGCACCCATGAACAGAGGCAGAGAAGATGCAGACAGGTGTAATAAATAAAAATCAAAGACAACACACATCCGAACTTGGCACCCTTTACATTTGCAGATTGGGCAGTTGGCGCGCACATTTACATTTCTTACCGGGAAGCAGGCACACTGACAAGAAGGCTTATGTTCAGTCGCGGCTCGCGGGGGGGGGGGGGAGGGGGGAGGGGTCGCGCACGGGGGGGAATGAAATATAAAAAAAAAAAACTTACCTCACAGCCGGTCCACGGGTCCACGCCAACTCTCAGACCTCTGATTCCCTGGGCGCTTTCACTAACGGTACTGGAGGAGGGGCCTGCCAACCCCTCTCAGCCAATCCTGGTGCTGCCAGCAGCGCCAGGATTGGCTGAGGGCACAGCTTACGCTACACCCGCCGCCTGCCCATTAGGAGACCGAGGGGCTCCTAATGGGCATGCGCAAGGCAGTAAAAACACAAGTACGCATGACTGGGCACGGACTAAAAATTAATCTCCATGCCCACTCATGCGCACTTGTGCTGCCTTTCCCTGGCTTGTGTGTCAGTCAACATGACGCCGGACCACCCACGGTCCGACGTTATGCTGACTGACATGCATTGTCAGTTAGTTCTCCCCACCCTTGGCGTCTCTGAACTTAAGTAAACTAAGTTCAGAGACACCGAGGGAGCTGCGGGCGCGGGCGGGGGGGCGGGGGGGCTACGCCCCAACGCCCCAATGGACGATCCGCGCCTGGTGAAACTGTTATCTATTGTTTCCACGATTCTGAGACTGTTCCGATTCTAAAGGGAAACAAAGTTGTCATGTTTATGCGGTTGTCAGAGACTAATCCCTTCTTGTATATTTGAGAAGTTTCTAGTGGCCTCTGAGTTAGCTGGCACACACAAATAATTAAGTTTAATATACTCGATGGAGACATACAGACCTTAGTCCTATGTCAAATCTATAATGTATGTTATTTCAATGCGCAGAGCCTATCAGGGATATAGGAACTACACTACACTTCTTACCAACGCTGTTACTTTTATTCTTGGTATCTTTTTCTTTGGAAGGTGGGCAGCCAGCTTTTAGTCCCTCTGCTATAGAATCCTCAGAAGATTTTTCACCTGCTTTTACAAAAATGGGGAAAACTTTTCGAATTGTACACAAATTCTTCTGCTTTGCTTGTGGGCAAGGCGTGGATACCACCCCTGAAGCTAGAGTCACAGGCTCGAAAAGCTGTTGAAAAGCGGAAGATTGTAATTTTTCAAAAATATCTTCATTTTCTTTCAATTGAGTTTGTTTTTCCTACTAGCAAAAGGCTTGGCAGCCTGAACACCAAAGTCCCACCCTTTATCTAGAGGAAGGAAGCCTATTTGAGTAGGGTGGGCTGATTTGCGTTATCCTCCGAGAATAAAGGGGTAGGGGACCCGTTCCCTAGATTGGACTTACAGGAAGGAAGTAGGTCAGCTTTACCAGGCAATAATCTTTGCTCAGCGGCTATAAACTTAGTCAGGGCCAGAAGAGTCTCCAAAATAGAGTCAGAGTTATTTACTGATTTACTCCATTAACCGCTTTGATGCGGCCGGAATTCCACCGCGGTGCTGAGATATTTTACGCGTGCGCGGTTCGGACGGCCCCCGGCCGTCCTCAGCACATGCCCACTGTGACATCAGACGGCGGGGGCTGTCCGACGCACGGAAGAGGTTAAGGCTAAAATAGAAGACAGCTCTCTTTCCAAGCAAAGTAAAGATTCCGACATCAGCATTTTTGACTCTGGATTGTAAGTTGAAGGATGAAAGTTCAGGGAAAGATATGGTGTAATCGAGCTCCGTGAATCTAAAATGCTTGTTCCTCTAGGTGTACTACTGAACAGCTGCATTTTAGCGGGACGATCCTGACAAATCTAAGAGGAAACACAAGGGTTGAAAGAAAGTGATGTGGCAGGAATATGATTCCTGGACGACTCTAGATTTGGTGCGTAGAGCATCTTAGAAGACTAAGTTAAGTTAGTGTTGAGAACAGGAAGGTCAGGGAGGTCACGGAGCGTGAAATCTTCTATTACGGGTTCTCCAATTATTGAAGCTAGATGAGATACCCCATCAGGTTGGGAGACTCCATTAGCAAGGGAGTGGATGGTTAGGTTTGCCAGCAAAGAGTCAGCCTCCCTAAATTCCAAAAGATGGGGATCCCTGGGCCAAGTTCCTCCAGTTTTGAGAGATAATTTAGTAGATACTACTGGCGATGATTTTCCAGGGACTGCTTTAACCTCTCCATGAGCTTCAGTAGACTCCAGCATCCCATCTGAATTTAAGCTTGTTTCTTTCTTGGGGAAAAAGGAAGGGATGGTATTGAAACTTTTCAAAATGTTTATTTGTAGTGAGTTGTTTCTTAAAGGATTAGCTTTAGTTTTTTTGCACGCTCCTGTATATAGCAATCCACCAGAGCGCAATTTCTTTGCGGTCATATCTTTGTCCTAATGCAGAGGAACCCTTAGCTGGACGGCTGACACAACCAAAAGCTATGGCTCCTATTCGACAATGCTCTGATGCGCCGCTCATGCAACACAGAGCACGGACTCACAGGCGCAGACCGCTACAGAACAATTAGTGATGGTAATCATAAACAATCGTAGGCTATGGGCTGTACAATAGCAAAGTTAAAACTACAGGGAATCCATATCAATAACAGTATATAAATACAGCTGGGCAAATGTAGTGTAACAATGTTTTTTGTTAAAATAGTGAAGTACTGAAGCAGGAACGAGGACTTAGTCGAGCTGGACTCCCAGGTTGCCAAGGCTGTGTTGCAGGCACTTGCTGGGACCACTAAAGGGCAGCTGCACTTGTCACCAAGAAGTCACTGTCAGCACCCTCTATCTCCAGCCTCTATCTTTAGCAAGCCACTAGCAGACCTCCAAAGCGGACTTTCTCACTCCGGGCAAGACGGCTGATTGAAAAAAAATATTTAAAAATTGTGGCATTGGAGAGGGGATTTGCGAGATTAGGCGGGGTCAATTGGCAGAATCTTTGGCGGCGTGAAGTGCAAAACAGAGCCGAGCCAAACCACAGAGAGAGAGAGGGGAGAGGGGGAGCTCTATAGTATAATTGGATGTCGGCTGTGCCAATGCTGCTATCAAATTGCTACTTATAACATTTACTCATAGCTATCCTTAGCTCTTTACTACCCCAAAGGAAACCTCTTAATAGTTATATTAATCATTTGAAGAAGCTGCTAGGGATCATAAATGAATAATGTTTGTTGTGATCTAGAAGTCACTGCAGTGACAGGAGTTTAAAAATTGCTGCTTGCCCATAAGGGACAGCTGGAGGGGGACCAGAAACACAGATCTCTGTGTGGTGTGGAGACCTGGTCGAGTATAATGTACTCCCAAGTTCTGTGTTTGTCATTGGTAACATACGCCCCCAGGTATTTAAATCCTTCTGTTGACACCTTTAATGCTGAAGCCCACTGTTGGTCATTTTGGCTCAGCACAGATCTGATAGGACCCTGTTATTTGACTCCTGTGGGTCCCGAAGAAAGATCAAAAGATCATCAGCATACTTAGATATTCTATCTGTGACCTAAGCTGTGCACTCAAAACCCTTACCAGGGCATCTATGTGAAGCCACTATGCATGAGGCTCAACAACAATCACGACTTGAAGACGGCAAGAGGACAACCCTGTCTCAACCTTCTCTGAACAGGAAATTCCACAGAGACCACCTGGCCGAGCCAGACCTAGCCCTTAAGTTAGTCTCTAATAGGAAGACATATTTAAGAAAGCTACCTCCATAACTATGCTTCCGAAGGGTTGTGAAAACCTAATCCTAAGTCAATGAATCAAAGCCTTTTTGAAGTCCACCATTAGAAGCACAAGTGGGCCTTGCCGTTTATCTACAAGGGTCAGTGCATTCTGAAGTCTGCATATAGCTGGGTGCCTGATAATTGTTTTCAGGTTTGCAGGGAGAGAGAGGTAGAGATGCAAAATAAATAAAAGATGTACTTTGTTCTGAGGAAAATAACCCATATGGTTGACATGAATGTTGGTGATTGTGTGAGGGTCAAGGGTCCTACCAGTAAACTGAGTGATTCAATATTTATAAGACACCTAACGGTAGCTAACTTTTTCCGGAATGCAGTCAAAACTGAGGATGATCAAATATAGAATCTTAGCAGAATTACCAAGGTGGACAAATGCCTCAAGACACACGTTACTTAGATGACTGGGAAATGGATCAGAAAAGTACAAATATGAGGAAGGTAATGCCACCAGCATGCATCAGAAGCACTGGACAAGGGACTAACTCATTTTCAAGATAATGATCTACACTAAGGGGCTGATTTTGATGTCGTCAGGAAAGCATTCCCACCAAATCGAGTTAGGAATGCTTTCCGAACGATTCGTATTTGGGGAGTCCTACCGACCGATTACGATGTGTCTGTATGATTACGAAATTGGTTTGGTCAGACTTCCATTGACTTCAATGGGAGCCTGTGTTCCGAACGAGAACACAGGCTCCCATTGAAAAAAGGGTGGGTGGGGAAAACCTTTCACCCTGTGGCGGGCACCTCATGGTCCCTGCCACACTATGCATGGTTGGGAAGGGGGGTCCCTTGGGTACCCCCCATGGGCCTCATCTGGAGGCCTATGGGTGAAGTGGGGCTTGCTAAGGGACCCCGAAGTCCGATCCCCACAGCTGTTTCATCTCGGCCAAACTGATTCGGAACGGCTGTCTGAATCGGTCATCGTACTCCCTCATTCCGAAACCGTCTCCATCGGGCTGCCTGAATCCCGTTCTGAACCAATTCGGATAGCCCGGACGGCTTCCTTGCATCGTAATCGATCGTCGGGAAAAGTGAACAATTTGGTCGGGAACATAGGTCCCAAATTGGATTCGCTCATCCGAATCCCATTCAGAGCCTTTCCTGATGTCATCGTAATCGGCCCCTAAATGGTTTTCTTTTCCAGGCCAATGGATCTTCACCATTTACTTTATTAGTTCATTTGCCAGCTTTGAATTTTTCATGTGCTTGTTCTCAAACTTGGTATTTGTTCTTACAAGTGCAGCTTACCATGAAGATCAGAAGAGCAAGTCAGAGATGCCATTATGAAATGAGGAATCGCCAAAGCAGCTATCCCTGTATGGTTTCATCTGAGTAATTGAATTATTTGGTTCTCTAACGCATCCTGATACTGACCAAACTTTTCAGTCCCATCTTTCTGCAGGGGTAGTGGTGTGTCCTGGGTCAAAGGCCCAAGCCACTATCAATCTTCTTCTTTTTTTAAACCAATATATGTTTTGAGCATTTTTAGCAAAACAAATAAGCATGTACAGCAAGCTTGATGTTACATCAAACAGACGTGCCTACATGGGACACTCCAAACATTTTTAGCTGTCCGGGCAAATGTCACGTAGCATTAACGTTCAAAGCATCTCTCCCCGTACAAAACAACTATAAACCTCCCCTACCCCAAAACAACTATAAACCTCCCCTACCCCAGCCAGTTTCAACAAATACGAGGGAGGGAAGAGAAACTACAGCCTATATTGTGGAAGTATTGCATGTGTGTAAGTACTTCAGATAGTAATGGTCCACCTGATTTAGTGGGATGTCGTGTGAGAGAATCCAGGGTAGTAGTGTGTTGGGTGTCATGTTAGGTAGCTTTGCTTGAGCCAGTGTGTGTAGTGTAGGGCAGTTTGTCAAAAACCTGCAGTACCCGCAGTCTGGGGTTGTTGAGTATGGGAATTCCAGCCTAGAGAAGTAGTCAATCAGTGGCTTCCATCCACCTATGATTGTTTTCTCTGATTGGGTTATTTTATGAGCTATTTGTTCCATGGCGAGGATATGTGAGAGTCTACTTACCCAAGGGCGATGGGAGGCAGCACCCTCTTTTTCTGGTGTAGGACAATAAACTGCTTGGCCGTTCCTGCCATTTGTCAAGCTGGGCTCATGTCATACTTTTCATAGTGTATGGTCTCACCCCCAGTATTAGGATTCCAGAATCTGCCAAATTTGGATTTCCTAGAGTCCCTTTAATGTTCCTCAAGATTTCTTTCCAGAAGGCTGTGTCACCTGACAGGACCACCATATGTGAATGTATGTTCTAGGTGCCTTTCCATATTGCCAAAGCAAATCAGAGGCAGAGGGCAAAATGCACTTGTGATGTACAAGTATTAGGTACCATTGGTACATCCATTTATTGTCAGATTGTCTCTGAACGATAATGCAGTGCGTTTTGGAAATCTCCCATCATAATCTTACCTATTGCATGTTGGAGATAGTGATCTCAGTGTTGTTTTCCCATATGTTCTTAAAGGGGAGTTTGTGAACCAATTTACTATTTTGAACAGCTTCACGTGTTCTATATATAGGGCCAGTGGAGCCCATAAAGTTACTGACTAGCTTTTAAAAGGGGCTGAGGGGTCTAGTAAAGGTGAATAATGTGCCCAGTGTCACAGCTGGAAGTATGGAAGGCAGGTCATTTAGGAGACATGGAATTCTTCTTAAGGACATAATGGCACCTCCTTGTAACAGATCACTTAGGACTTTGCAATCTCTTGCCGTACAGATAAGGGAGCTATTTCTGGGGTGAAATACAGGTTTGGGGAAGTTGGTGTGTCAAGGAGGGGAATGGGGTGAGTCTTCTCCTGGTCCCTAGTTGGTCCCAAATCTCGAGGATTGTTTTGATGGGGTAGCAAGGTATGCACTTTTGAGTTGATTCTGGCGTCAAGCTAGAGCACATCCGGCTGGTCAGAATGCTTTAGCTGATCCTTGTGATACCATTTAATTTCAATGTCCCTCACCCCCTATTCAGAGAAATGGTGCAGGTGAGACGCCCAATAGTATCTCAAAAGGTTGGGGTACGACAAACCCCCTCCTCAGGGGGACATCAAGACTGTTGCAGAGATGTGGTGCTTTTACCGCCCCTCTCCAAAATAAATACATATGCCCATGGTGGTGATAGGGATTGGAAGAGAATGAAACAGGTAAAGTAGCCTAAAAAAAATGTTCATCTTGATAACATTTATTCACCCCAGCCAGGATATGTACAAGGGACACCAACATCAAAGGTCAACTAGGGTTTCCTTACGGAGCTCAGGCAGTTGGCTTTGGTCCAGTCACACAGATGTTTTATTATAGTAAGGCCTAGGCATCTAATTGACTGGGGAGACCAGTGATAGGAAGCAAGATTTTGAAGCTAGGACACTTCCACAGTCAAGAGCATGAGGTTCAGTATGTGTAGCTTTCACTTATTGAGTTTGAGGCCTGAGACCAGTTCAAAGTGATCAATTTGTTTTATTATCTCAGGGAGGGACTTGGATGGGTTGGTCAACGTGAACAGCATGTCATCAGCAAAGAGGCATGCATTATGCGGTTCTCTCCCAAAGGAAATACTGAGATTTTTTCTACTACGGCCAAAATAACTAAAAGTGTCCCTCAGTTTCAATGGTAAAGGGGCAATATGCCACTTAGTGAGACTGTTACACTTAGATTTAGTTATGGTGGTCAAAGATAAAGTACACATGAAGAGACGCATAACTAGTCTCTTAGCAGCTTGGGGCTTACCATAGTCTAAGTAGTCCTCAAAGCTGGCTGTATTCTTCCATATAAGATTTTTGGTCTACTTATTAACCTAAGCTCAAGTACCTCAACATTTCTTATTTGTTTCATGAGTTATACATGTGTTTATGATCTGTGATCTATTAATGTATTATTTGTTAATGTTTAATATTAATATATTATTTTAATATCTGGTTTAAAACAGATATTGCCCATTCCCATTAACTGTAATTGATTGCAGAGTACATTGATGTGGAACTGCATGTGATAGAGGACCCTCTCCTCCTACCCACCCAGGCCCCTATCCGTAAGACGGAAGCCTGGTTGCTGGAGCGGTTGCCGTGTCTGGAATTTGCATCCTACACTGCCAGGGTACACACGGAGGGGGACTGATTGAGTAGGCTGGAGGCGTGGCTAGCTAACAGAGATACTCGAATGACACCAACGTTGGAGCACTGAGTCAGTGAGAATGGTGTCCTTCATTCCCAGCAGTAGATTCATGAGGTCTTCATGGCTTATTATATGGATCGTTATCGCCCTGCCCTGGATTCCCCTCAAGTGGCATTGGAGGAAATATTGGCCCGCGCAACTCCCCAGACTTGAATGGGCAGGCCATGACTCTCCCTTACAGTCCAGGAGATACGTGCTACTATCAAGGCACTTGCCTCAGGGAGACTGCTGAGATGGATGTGCTAACGGACAAGTTTTATAAGTCCTTTTGAAGCGAGTTGGCCCCTCGATTTCTCCGGCTTTATGGGAGGGGGCATTGGCCACGGATTCCCTCCCAGCTATCATGTACTATGCTTCCATAGCTTTGTTACTTAAGCCTGGTAAGAACCCCTTAGATCTGTTGTCCTATCACCCTATCACCCTATCGCCATCCTGAATGTAGACTACAAGGTTTTTAGCCTGATCCTGGCCTGGAGGGTCCAGTCAGTATTGCCATGTTTAATTCAGTGTGATTGAAATGGGCTTATCCCGGGGCAGAAGTCTTTTCTGTGCGCCCGTCGGTTGTTTCGGATCATGGAGGCAGTCCAGGCCCACTGGCCCCAGCGGCGGCATTGGTGTTGGATATCTGTAAAGCCTTTGATTCCCTCAACGTGTCCTTCATGGTTGGGCACAGCACCAGTCAGGGCTGCCCTCTTTCGCCCTTGCTCTTCGCCATGGCACTTGGGTGAGGGTGGAGGGGATGGGTTGGGGTATCCCATTGCATGATCAGACTCGTTTCACCTTCCTTACGCTTTCCTTTGATGGGAACACATTACATTGCGTTATTTGGGGATTAATGTCTATCATATGGGTCCCAACCTTTTAGAGAGTAACATGAGTGCGGCAGTGGCCTCTATTCACTCGTCCATTCCCTTATGCACACTGCTCCATTTATTGGTCTCTAGCCGGGTAGCTATCTCAAAAGTGATTATCCTTCCCAGCCTCCTCCATTATTTCGCAATGTCCACCTTTCTCTTCTACGCTCCTTGTTTCTTAGCTTGCATGCCTTGCTGGGGGATCTCGTCTGGCATATCCCATGCAGGAGTGTGGCTGTTGCGAAACTCTAGCTCCCTCTGGAGATGGGGGGGGTCTTTGGGGCACCTAATCTGAAGTACTATTACTTGGCAGCACAGCTGGAGTGGCTCTCCTGCTAACTGGCTGTCTGATATCTGGCCGATACGGGTACATATGGCACACCTCTCCCAAGGGTCCTTCTCCTTCATCTCCTCCAAGTAGTCTCGGCTACCCCTGTATCTGCTGATCCTCCCAAAGGTCGTTCAGGGATGCTTTTTGGCATGCTCTCTGCCTTACAAGACATGTTCCTCCTTATGCCTTAATACCGTTGCTTGGGCTTCCCCTTCCGGGGGGTCAGCTTACTGGAGGCCATCACCGGAGTTGAGAGAAGGCAGATATGACTTGTCTAGTGGCTCTTCATAACAACGGGCAGTTACTGCCATTCGAGACACTGGTGGACCAGTTTGCCCTACCTGAGGGGCACTTTCTTCTTTATGCCGCTCTTCTGGGAGTATTTGCGGCTACCTGTGGGGCATGGGGTTCTGGGACACTCACCTCTACATACTATGGGTGGGGGCCGCAGACTGATTACCTGGCTAACTAGGCCTCATCTCCAGGCCTGCTGGGATGCACTAGGTTCAATGGCCGGCGGTTGACCCTCTGCTAAATTTGAATGAGGCTCCCGCTTCCGGGCAGCACCTAAGGAGCAGAGTCTTCGGAATCGCGATGCTCCTTGGGCTTTCGAGAAAATTCTTGAAGGTTTCCACACAACCGTGAGTTATGGTACACTGATACACCACAGGTTATGATAAGCTTTAGCGTGCTTATACCGCCGTGGTGTTCCCTCGGTCCTGATGAAAGCTTCACCAAATTATGTAATAGAAGCTGAAACATGTAGACCACTTGTTTATTTCTAGGATGTATCTGGTCAATTTAATTCCAGATAGGGACATCCATTTCACTTGTTTTTAAATTGGCGCCTTTATTTCTGTCAATAAAAACTCTTTGGAGGATAAAGGCCCCTCTTTTTAAATTCACCATCTCTGCACTTATCACACTTGATTCACGACCCCTTTAAATAAACACGCTCCGCTATACTAAAGCGTTGTAGCACACCAGAGATGCATTCAGCATCTCTGGTGGGGACCCTATGATGAAGCATGTCACCAACCAGGTTGGTGAGTGAGGGTTGTTTTACCACTTTGAAGTGACTCTTTCCTTCCTGATATATTTCTCCTTTTCAAGGATACACTCTTTTGTTGTTTTGATTAACTAGGCCTCTCCTCACACATACATCAGTATCTCTCCAGTCCTTGAAGGAGAATTGAGAGGACTTTGGTAGACCTTTTAGGGATAAGGAATGGGAGAAAGCGCTGGTGCATAACGCTCACCTCAAGCTTAACCAATTTTACTTTCTTCACCGTGCATACCTTTCCCCACAGCTGCTTGCACGGAAATTCCCAGGGTCTTCCGATCTTTGTCCTTCCTGTGGGGTTATATTCCCAAATTAGGCCCAAGTAGCGAAGCAGCTTATTTCTTACATTGTCCTCACAAATAACATTTTCAGCTGTGACTTTTTACACATATTTGCGTGTATGACCATGTTGGATTCGTTTTCCTGAAACTAAACTTGTTTACACATCTAGCTTCACACAACATTAGCACAGCGCCCTGAACATCATGTACAAGGTCTCGTTTCGCACTATGTACAAATGTCATCACTATCTTCATCCACCGGGTGACAGGGCTATCTGCATATCCATGACATCACTAATCCATACGCAGATCGCAAGGCTGCTTTCTATTTTAAAAGATGAGCATCCCAATAGATTAGCAGAGGCGAGACTTCTGCTGACACCGAGTTCCTTGCATGCTGAGAAATAACCACGCAGCGGTCTGACTACTAGTGAGGGGGGTCCCGTTCGTAACAAAGATGGGGCCCTTCACACTATCCCATCAGGTAATGGGGTTGGTTCGTCCCTTGTGGGGATTCTTGGCCTTAAACCTACACACACTGTAGGTACACTTAGAGTCGGGTTCGCATTGTGGGAGTACACTAGATTACTGCCTTGTTTTATATGCCTGAAAATTATACCTTGTTTCAGCACCATGGTAGAACTATATTTACTATTTATGCTTTTGGTGCTTGTAATCACGTTTTTCTGCTTCTGCCTACTAATTATTGCAGCACACATATTTTATGCAAGAATAAAATTGGTTCAATAAATATTATTGAAAACTTCCCACTGAGTATTCTCTGTATATTTGTCTGAGAATAAATAAGCACGAATGACTGAGCGAAAGTTCTGTACTGTTTCCACAATCTCTGAGAGGTCAGGGTTGTCATGTTCAGTGGTTGCCAGAAAACCATTTGCTCCCTGATAGGTTAGGGGGCTTATGGTGGCACTGTGAGCTAGCTGGTCTCTAGGCCAACATATCCTGCGGGGGTGTCTAGACACCAAGCCGTCAGTTTATGTTGTCCAAACAATGCGCAGAGCCCATGGATTTGTAGGAACTACAAGGCAGTGGTACCTAGGCATCTGACCTTAGCCACCTTGTCTGGGATTGCATACATCTCTATGTTTACTGGCTTTCAGTCCTTACACAGCTTGAGCGCCTCACTGGCATCCCGACCTTCTCTACTGGGAGGTAGGCACCTTGGGTATGTTTCCTCAACCCCAAAATTAAAAAGCTGCTATCCGATTCCTAGATTTAGATTTGGGTATGGCCAAGAAAGCTATCACGTCCCGCTGGAAGACTTCCATTCCCACAACCTCAGCTCAGTGTTGGCTCAATTCACTAGGTGGGAAAAGGCTGTGGCTGTAGCGCTACAATAGGAGGACGCACAGGGCGTACTGCACTGTCAACTGTCCCTGGGCTGGGAGGCTCTGCTTACTAAACTGCTTCACCCTCAATTGGAGACATCTTTAGCTTATAATGCCCCCTCCACATGAAGAGGATTCTATACTTCTGCTGCCCCTCCCATCCTCCTTCCACATTATGGGGGGGCTTGCTCCTACTCGTTAAATCTGGGGATACCCCCTGACCTTTTCTGTCCGTGCCCTTTACATGTAGCGCCCCCCCCACCCCTTCTCAGGAGCTCGATTTGTCGTACTTTGAAATTTGGGACCGCGTAGGAGGCAGGGCCCTACCCCTGTCTATCCCGGTATTAGCGAACCGCGAATGGTCAATGCGGTATGTACAAGTGCTTTATATAACGTTTCATTGATAAATGCACTATGTATACGTTATTATACATTGACTTCGTGGGTTCCATCTTAGAGCGGTGGCCATCTTATGGTTGCCCTCACATAGGCTACCTATTACGAGCAAATACGGGCCTTTTAGAGCACATGTGCCTTCCTTTGACTTCTCTGTGACCTGGGCAGCTTGGCTCCGCTACCCCAGCTCAGTCCGGTCCCACGAGCTCCCCGTCCTACGGCCACCTGTGATTAGCATCAGGGCTTGACACACCATAAAGCCTTTTCCTCCCACACGAGCCTCCAGCTAATCTCTTTCACACCTGACTGTTCCTGCTTTATGGCTTGTTTTCCAAACAGGAGATGCTTGTGTTTATTGGGGCCTGTTGATATCTGATGTGGGATCTGAGCCTTGCTGGGTAAATAATTGTGGGCTGGCTTAACTGGAATGTGGGATGGTCATCATGACTCTGCCTTTTCGTTTGTAATGTATACATTTATATGGCCATATCATAAAACAAGGAATGTATGCCTGAAGCAGGATATTTTGTATTTAAGGAGAAGCTCGTTTCTGTAATTTTAAGCAGTCTCCTGAGAACATACACGCTGTTGTACTTCTAGGATGCCTGTAATTGGTCTGCAGCCAATAAACTGATCTTTGACTTCACCCAGAAGACTCTGTGTTTCTGTGGGTCTGAAACAGGAAGAACCCGAAGTCATAGGGTGTGTTCCCCTGCACCGCTGGGCCTAAAATTCCCAGTACTTCAGATTGAACCATTTTTGTAGCTTCCATGCCAGACATATACCCTTGGGACTGTGTGGGGGGCAGGCTGGGTGAGCTTGTGAGCTGAGTCTTTTTGCCTTGCATTGCCCCTTGTATACTTATCATCCCTTTGCTTTGTTGACTTGCGGCTACCACCAATATAATCATTTTGGTTTATACTGCATCAATTATATCCTGTTGTCCACTTGTGTCTTGCTTTGTCTCAATAACACAATTTCAATAAAAAGCCGTGTTTAAAAAAACTGTAGTTGATTGCACACATTTCAAACATTTTAAATTGACACTTCCTTTGACAGATATTCTCTCCTTCATTGCACCACAGTAGATTTCAACTTTATCGCCCCTCCACAGGCGGACCTGGTACGAGAGAGGGCACTCAACAGTACTGGCATCCCTCTCTCTTAGGTTGCTCACTTAATGCACCGAGGCTTCAGGCAGACAGAGGTGTCAATAGGCTGGGGAAATGGTTGTGTAATCTACCTATCTAGATATTTTGCTTGTCTTCTCTTGCAACTACCTGTCAGACAATATGTGATCACAATCTTATTATTCTTCATGGCCTCCCTCTAAAGAAAAAAATAGCATTCAAGGAGCTTTATTTCGCTCATGGGCCAAAAAAGGGTCTAGCCTGTTATTAATATTATTATTATTCCAACATTTGTAGTGAGCACAGCTATCCAAGGAGTTTCCCGGTGCAAAAGCAAGGATAGGGAACAGAAGAGCAAGTTAGAACAGCCAGGTCGTTAGACCCTTGCGGACTGTGAGAAGAGATGTGGAGTCTCTCAAAGAAACAGGCAGGGAATTCCATAGTGTTGGCTCTAGATAGGAGAAAGACCGGCCTTTCATGCAGGCCAGTCGGGTCTTCAAAGGGATGAAGAAAATTCTGTGTTTCCACAAAAGAGGACAGTTGGCAATTACCATGCTTCTCCAGATTTCTCCTTAAAATAGGGAGCAGAGAGATGGGACGGAAATTCGACGGGTTGAAAGGATTCAAGTTTGCTTTCTTTAGAAGGGGGAGAACCAATACGTGTTTCCATCTTTGGGGGACTGTCACTTCCATAAAAGAGGCATTTAAGAGATCCATTACCATTGATAGTACGGAAGACTCCAGCTGACCCAACACATGGGGGGGATAGGAGATCAGGGAGAAATCTGTTTGGTGGAGTGGAGAATGCAGTTTAAAGAAATGGTATCCAAGGGGGCCCAGGTATCCAATTTAGGTGGGGGGCTGGCGCTATGTGTGGAGTTAGCCGCATAATTAAGCTTAGGGTTCTGCCTAGACTAAGGTAAGTCGGCTTCACCCAACAGCAAACCCTGTGAGCATTTGCTCAACAGCTGAGAGTGTATATTAACAATTTTGCCAATCAAAAAGAGAGCGAGTTCCTCACATTGACTGTGGGAGAGGGCTGGAGAGATTGCTGTTTTCCCTGGCCAAATAGATCCTTCACTACTTTAAAAAGAGTTTTTGCACAATTTTGAGCCTGTAGAATCTTTTGAGAGTGACAGTATAAAGTTTCCTCCAACGCCTTTCAAGCACTTTGCAATGTGTTTTGTTCACATTTTAGCATTTCTGTAAACCATGGCATAGGCGGCAGACAGCATCTCGAGCATTTAACAGAAATAGGGAGACATGTTTTTACAGCTGCCATAAGCCAATTGCGCATAGGCTCCTGATCCATAGTAGACGTGTTTAAGGTCATGTCTAGTGTCGCACAGAAACGTATTAAGCGTTGGAACATTTAGCTTAGCCCAACTTCTGTTTTTCCGTTCCGGGCCAGGACAGGCTGGGGGAAGGGGGGGGGGGGGGAACAACAAATGCAGCGTGAAAGGCACTGCAAAATGGTCGGACCAAGACAGAAGGCAGGGGGGAGCACTGCTTAGGTCAGACCAGTTGGAAAAAGTAGTATCCAACAAATGTCCAGTCACATGTGTAGGGTTAAAACTACACAATCTCAGATTTAGGGCTCCCAGATCTGCCGTTAGCAAATTACTTTTGGTACATTTAGGGTCTTCCAATTGGAAGGTTCAGGTCACCCAGGATTGTGAAATGGCCAGTTTTTAGGATGCGAGGAGCTGCTAAATCTGGGAAAGAGAGCCCTCATTTACCAGCTGGGCCTGGGGGCAGTACACTAGAATGCCTGAAAAAGTAAATTTGGGAGTAAGTAGGTGATTTGTTGCTCAGGAGTAGGTAGCGGTAAAGGCAGGCGAGGGTGACTTGAGGGTTCAGCAGTGAATAAAGGTAAAAAGGTGAGGGTGACATTAGGGTTCAGTGGTGAGTAGGAGTAAAGAAAGGTGAGGGTGACTTGAGGGTTCAATGGTGGGTAGTGTCTGCGTTGTCCTCCGCATCACCCCCTCCACCCTCTGGAAATCACGCTGGATGCGCTATGGGCTCACAGAGTGTAAATACAATACTTTGGAGCCCATCTGTGCCTGCAATTAATATGCTGCCACTTACATGAAGAGCCTTACTTTCTCTGCTTGACCTGCTCTTCTAATGAAATGGCATGATCCATGGACATCGTTTGTTTCCTGTTGCTTTATTGTTAAAGGTCAGAGTCTTTCTTGTTATTTTAACCTGGACCAAGTAAGAGAAACATTCTTACCACCAGTAATACTTCCCTCTATATTGGGGTAAGATACATGCTTACTAGTAAATAAGAACTTCTTTTACTGTCCTTCCCTTGTGTTCATTCTGGAATTATTCATGGATCCTTCCTTTTGGATCATGCAGGATCTTTTGTACCTGAAAAAAGGACAAGACTATTAAGAAATTGAACCACAAGCCCCTCTATGTTGGGCTTGATTAGGTACTGATATTCTGTTAATTCGTTTTTTTATTTTTGTTTATTTTGCCAATGAATTATGTAATTCTACTGTGCAAAAATCTTCACAAGGTAATTATCATAGGAAGGGTGAGTGTAAGAGAAGAATGTTGGATTCAGAAAATGTACTAAAGACATGTTCATTTATTTTCCTTTAGGATAAACAGTCACTAAGTGAACCAGGGTTGCCAGTGGGGAAAGTGGAAATTCTGGGTAAGACCATCGTTATAAATTGTATTCACAACTTAGTAGTTAAGAGAGAGTAACAGTGTTTATATCTGCATCTATTTCTTTCTTTTGAAAAACTTTATTCGACAATTAAGTCATGAAAGTATCGTACATCAAGCAATTACATTAACATGGATTAAGGAGAAACAGCAATAAAATAAACTCAACACAAGATATTTACACTTAAACACCCTAGATTACGAAATATTCCATGATTACTAATCGATGCTAATTCCTAGACATCCAGTTCGATTAAAGCAATTCATTTTTAAACAACAATATTAACTCATCCACAACAAAAATTAATCGAAACCACAAAAAAACCAAGACTAAGGTTTTTACATGTGAGGATGGATGAGTAAATTTATATAAAATGATAAAAACATGACTACATTAGGGTGCCTTATCGTTGGTCGCTTTCACATTAGAGTGTCTATGCCGTATAGTCCAAGCCCACTTAATATATTTAGCCATTGCTATTGCAATTGTCGGGCTTGGATCAGAGCGCAAGATTCTTAGTGCCTCTTCATACCTTCGAATGCCTATAAGGCGACAGACAGGTAATACCCATTTGTTTCGAGGGTGCTCATAGAGGGGACAAAAGAAAATGAAATGACTAAGAGACTCAATCGTGTCTCTACATTTAGGACATTTATCCTGCGACCCATTAGTCCATTTGCACGTAAATGTACAAATGGGAAGGGTACCTATCCTAAACTGGAAATATAATTTACGATCGATTGGTTCTTCAATCATGCCCCAGAATTGTTCCTGCCCAGGAAGGGCCTTAATCTCTAGGTATCTAGCTGTTAGCTGGGATGTACTCCCCCTGGAAACAGATTCCATGACTACGAATTCCCAGTACTTAGCTTTGACAATATCTTTTGAAGGGAAAACCGCGTTTTGGGGATCATCCCATAGATTACTCCATCCCAGTCTGAAAAGTAGTGTTTTGATGGACTTCAGCCATTCTATTTTATGAAAGAGGTCCTTCTCCATTATTTCTTTTAATCCCAAAGCATAGTGCCTGAGTTCCTCAGTTGACCAAACCCTACGCCAATACAACAATGGTCGCAGATTAGCAGTGTCTTGCAAGGTTTTTAGACCGAGGTCCCAAAAGAGGGGTAACAGGGGAGTACTTTGTGGTACACCAACGATTTTACGTATAAACTCGCTCTCCATTGTATTCAGACGTTTGGGATTGTTACCATAGCCCCATAGCTCTGCACCATATAATGATGAGCTACGAATCTTCATTGAATAGATTTCTAGAAGTGGGCTTATTGGCTGCGAGTGCGAAGCTTTAAATCTTTTTATGAGAAAGCCTGTCTGCTGTTGGAACTTCAGAATTGACATGTCTAGTTGGCTTTTCCAGCACATATTCTTCTGTATCGTGACTCCCAGATATGTAAATGCGTCGACTTGTTCCAGAGGCGAGCCACCCATTACGATTTTACCACCAAACGGTTTATAGGATCTACACGGGTTAGGGCCGTTAAGAACCATAAACTTGGTCTTGGAAACATTTATTTCCAAACCACGGAGCAAGCAGAACTCTTCAAAGCGTCGGAGGGTGAGCTGCAGGCCACTCGGAGTTTTGGAAATCAGCAATGTATCGTCCGCGAACATGAGAACTGGGATACGAGTACCATTCATAGCCGGTGCATCCGAGGGGACCCGGGAGAGGAACTCAGCCACCCCGTTCACGAAGAGCGAGAACAAGGTCGGTGCCAGAACACAGCCCTGCCGAACTCCACGCTCCACGGGGAAAGACTCCGTTACCTCCCCCTGCCTCCCCCATCGGACCCGAGCAAAATTGTTCTCATGTAAGCGGACCACCAATGCCAACAACTCCGGCGCCATCCCCAACTCCTCCAATACCTTCCATAGCTTGCCTCGTGGGACCAGGTCGAAGGCCGCCCTTAGGTCAACAAACACAGCATATAGAACCCCTTTATCTAGAATGACTGTCCGCCAATAGAGGACGACAAACCTGAAGACCTGATCTATTGTGCTTGTTTTTGGACGAAACCCAGCCTGTAAAGGACTTAATATACTGTTATCTTCCATCCAGGTCTGAATTTTGCCCAAAACCAGTCGGCCCAGGATTTTTTGCATAGCGTCTATTAGGCTTATGGGCCTATAGTTGCAAGCCAGCGATTTGTCCCCTTTTTTATATATCGGGACAATTTCGGCACCCTTCCAAGAATGAGGGATACTCATTCCCTGGGCTATGGCGTTAGCTAAATGAGTAATGTATGAACACCATCTTTTTCTATTGTGGAGAAATACATCGGCCGGGATACAATCCATGCCAGGTGCACGTCCCTGGGTAACCATGTCAAGCGCTGTGTCAACCTCCTCTGTGGTAAACACAGGGCTATTATAGAACGGCCTCTCCCTTTGGTGCATACTAGCATCCTCGATACCTTTACAATATTGTGACTTAAAGAAGTCTATCCAAGAACTCTGGGGTACATGGTTATGAGGACTGTCAATAATTTCGCCCCTCTTCCATTTAAAAATATCCCAGAATTTTTTCTGGTTTTTGTCTGCGCATGCTGCTTTTAATTCTTGCCACTCGCACTCATCCCAATCTTTTTTTGCTTTCCATAAGGTCTTTTTGTGTGCATTGCGAGCTATTTTAATCTTGCTCATATCCTTAGTTTTGAGGGCGAGACCCAAATTGCTGCGCGCATATTTGCAGGAGGCATTATACCAATCCTCCTGTTTGCGTTTAGGGGCTTGTTTTGCTTTAGAAGGTCTGCAAAAGCATGATTTCAACCTTGCTACTAGTTTTTCATATATAATCTCTTGTTCAACTAGAGGTTGACAATTGTTACCTATTGCCATGATTGATAACAACGCCTCTTCCACATAGGACTCGATGCTGCCTAAAAGATCAGGGTGCTCAACAACGTTACGCCATTTAAGGTGGCGTTCATCATTTGATAAAACGGCAGCTGGACCAATCATTTTTTCAAAACCATAAGTCTCCCTATCGCCCAATCCTAATTTAAAAGTTGCAACTAGCGGGTTATGATCACTTTCTATCCGTGTCTCAACCACCATATCCACAAGGGTATGCCACATCCTTAGGTGAACCAGGAGATAATCTATGTTGCTTGCCCTGATGCCATTATCATACGTTTTATTGCATGTCCTATCTGATATGGTTCTGCCGTTAGCCGCCCTCAATTGGTTGCTCAGGCAAAACCCATTCAGATACAGGGCCGCCTCAGTCCACTTGGTCACTGCCTTTGTCTCAAGCAGTGGAACACCCCACTTCAGATCTTCATCCTCTACTAGAAGCATATCTTGAGACCCTAGAGGCTCAAAATTTGTATTAAAATCACCCGCTATAAGTGGGAGCACATCGATGGGGTTAGATTCGACGAGAGTACTTAGTGCAGGCATCACCTCAGAAATTTTCCCACCAGGTAAGCCCCTTACGTATACATTGTATACGTTAATTTTGAGGTTTGGTGTACAAGTCAATCTAACTCCCAATATATCATTATTCTGGGTTAGAATAGATTGAATTTTACACCCTAGGCTTTGTTTGATCCAAATGGCCAAACCTCCTGATGGTCGTCCCTTAGATTTTTTGACCGCCGGGACATAAAAATTCAAATAGCCCAACATAAATACAGGCTCTGTTGACCATGTCTCCTGAAAAAGACAGATATCATGCTTGTTAATGAAGTCTGCCCACAGAGGAGAGAGAAGTTTAGAACCAATACCCGCAACATTCCAGGATAGAAACAGCACATGACCAGCGGGATTAATTCCGCCATTAACACTCCCATTTTTTAGTATAGGTAAAGGGACTACACCTTGTAAAAGGTTAGGGGCACCCTCAATACTTAGATTTTCATATTGGAGTTCGCCTTGTAAACCTCCCTCACCAGCCCCTCCAATGTTAGCTTGATCATGAAGCCTACTGGCATTAGTTCCATCAGCTATTCTAGGGAGATCCCATTGGCGTGTGCCCTGTACTTCCTCTATGACTACATGCAGTTTTTCATGATTGCCCGATGTCATCGGGGCCGCATATAGCATTTTATGTTTAGGATACACTCTACCCTTATTCAGTCAGTCGCAGTCCACTAGCCCAGAGAGCACATCGAATCTATTGATGGATCTTATGTCCTCGTAAGCGTTACCCCTCAACAGAGAGCCCCCGCAAATAAACCCACCTAGGGGCAAGGACATGGGTGCATAGAAAAATGACAATGGCATTGTGCGTATTAGGGGAGAAGGGTCGATTTGGGGCCAAGAGCAGATGTTCCACGCACCATCTATCCCTAAAGTTAATAACAACACAATCCCCCTTCAATGACTTAGGACTCCTACCCACCCAATTCACTCGCCTAGCATATAGGATTTCAGCTCGCATATGGGTCGGCAATGGTCGCTTATCATTGAGCCAAAAGGTACATTTGTTCTTTAAGTCCCCATAAGATTCTCTTGCTCCATCGGCCAAAGGTGGAACCCCCGTTAAGATCACCACATAAGGGGCGGCTTCCGGGGGCAGATGTAGATCAATTAGGGCCGATGAAGTTTGCGCAAGAGGTTGAACAAGTGGGGGTGGCTTGTCCCTTTTAGCTCTGCCTGTCCCAGGGCTATTTGTTACCACAGATGGAAGTGGATGGTCGGCTCTGGGTTGGTTACCAGGAGCTGGGGTGGGTTGAGATCCATTAGAATTAGTGGGATTGTTTTTCACAGTTGCATTATTATCAATGAGGTTGGTCTCGGTACAATGGCCTACTACACCAGGACATTCCTTTGGTACTCCCAAGCCTTGCCTGCCACCTCGGGGTTGGGCCGCTGCAAGTGAAAGTTCCATACATGTCAGTCTACTTTCAATCGAACCAAGCCTTTCATAAATCGGGTCACACAGATTCTTTACAATTCTTTCTAGTCTCTTCCAAAATATCTTTGGGTCTGATTCTGCCCCACACATAGACCCCGTAGATAATGATAGGTCTGGCTGCGTTTCAGTAGTTAATGGTTTAGGACATGGGGGTAAATCCCTCCTTATGGCAGGGGGAGGAACGTGGTCAATATTAGGCTTCTTCCCAACAACAATCTTTTGGTTTCCCCTGCGAGATTTTTTCGAAGTAGGGGCTACTTGTTGGTGATCAGATGCCGCTATTCTTTTGCTAGTAGAGCGGGTTTTGATACTTGATAGAGGCTTAGAAGTCGGGACCATATTTGCGCTGTTCGCGACATCAGCATTATCAACCAATATTTCGATCACAGGGGTCGGACACATCATGAGATCATCATTTTGCTCTTCCTCCAGAGGAGATATGCAGGTCATAGAATCCGACCTAACGGGCTGACCACAAGGTGGTGAACTTAGATTAGCCATACTTCCTAAAGAGGACCTCTTGTCACATAGGATATCTAAAGATAATCTTTTTTCAGTTAGTTCGATATCCTTTGCAAGCACTGATTGCACCCGAACCAGGAAGTTGTCCAATGTTCCCATTAGTGCTCCCCCAGTCGACTGTGTGGTAAAACCATCCCTTTTAGCAGACTTTTCCATCCTTCGATAATACTAGCAGCCACTTAACACGAATTCCCACAGCGTTACACACAAGGGCCTGATGCTTACCCTTTGTTGATTCTCTTTAGGCAATGCTTGTTAGGGGAAGGTCCCGTTCCGTTCTCGGTCGATCTCGGACGGGCTCAGACGGGCCCGCCCTTGGCCCGGGCTTCGCCCGGCGCGCGCCCGCGCGCGTCCCGCGATGCGTGGGCCGTGAGGAGTCTTATGGCATCAGGGCGGGAGGGCGGGAGTACGGGAAGAGGCCACAGCTGTGTTAGATTACGGGGCTGCTGGTCCTCGCAGTCCCGTGTCCGTTGCTCTACCTCAGCACCCAGTCGCCTTTGAAGATGTTGTCAGTTCCCTCGATGTGGCAGCACTCGCCAGATCCTTGGTTTAAAAATTAATAAAAATGGCACACAAACAGGCTCCAGACACAAACGGCACCCGCGAAGCGGGGGCCGTGAGGAGTCTTATGGCGTCAGGGCGGGAGGGCGGGAGTACGGGAAGAGGCCACAGCTGTGTTAGATTACGGGGCTGCTGGTCCTCGCAGTCCCGTGTCCGTTGCTCTACCTCAGCACCCAGTCGCCTTTGAAGATGTTGTCAGTTCCCTCGATGTGGCAGCACTCGCCAGATCCTTGGTTTAAAAATTAATAAAAATGGCACACAAACAGGCTCCAGACACGAACGGCGCCCGCGAAGCGGGGGCCGTGAGGAGTCTTATGGCGTCAGGGCGGGAGGGCGGGAGTACGGGAAGAGGCCACAGCTGTGTTAGATTACGGGGCTGCTGGTCCTCGCAGTCCCGTGTCCGTTGCTCTACCTCAGCACCCAGTCGCCTTTGAAGATGTTGTCAGTTCCCTCGATGTGGCAGCACTCGCCAGATCCTTGGTTTAAAAATTAATAAAAATGGCACACAAACAGGCTCCAGACACGAACGGCACCCCATCTATTTCCAAACATATTGATGTTTATGAGGCTCCACTACGACTCTGACACCAGGCTGACAACCAGTGAAGACCACAACTTGCCATCTCTTTATTTCTCAATTTCCCCTTTCCCCTGGGTGCTGCTGTAACTTAGAGCTCAGTATAGTCCCCCAGTGATAACAGAGCCCAGGAAGCATAGGGATTCGGCTTCTGGACTTTTCATCTCACTCCTACAAGATCTGACATAACCATCTAGTTTTCCGGTTGTGTTTAGTTGTGACAGGTGAAGGGAGGTGAGAGTGACTTGAAGGTTGAGGGGTGGATAGAGGTAATGGGAGGTGGCACTGACTTGAGGCCTCAGGGGTGGATACAGGTACCTAAAGATGACGGTACTTGAGAGTTTACATGTGGGTAGATGTAAAGGGAGGTAAGAGAGACGAGGGCTCAGGGATGGGTAAAGGTAAAGGGAGATGAGGATGACTTAAGGGTTCAAGGGTGAGTAGAGGTAAAGGGAGGTGAGGGTGACTTGAGGGTTCAGGGGGTACAGGTAAAGGGAGGTTACTTGAGCGTTATGAGGTGGGTAGAGGTAAAGGGAAGTGAGGGTGACTTAAGGGTTCAAGGGTAAGTGGAGGTAAAGGGTGGTGAGGATAACTTGATGGCTCAGGGGTAGATAGGGTAAAGGGAGGTGAGGTTAACATGAGGGTATAGTAGTGGTCAGAGGTAAGAGGAGGTGAGGTGATTTGAGGGCTCAGAGGTGGGTTGAGGTAAAGGGAGGTGAAGATGACTTGAGGGTTGGGATAAAGGGAGCTGAGGGTGGCTTGAGGGTTTGGGGTGAAGAGGTGAGTAGAGGTAAAGGGAGGTGAGGGTGACGAGACAACTCACACTTGGGTAGAGGTAAAGGAAGGTGAGGGTGGCTTGAGGGTTTAGGGGTGAAGAGGTAAGGGGAGGTGTGGGTGACTTGAGGCTTGATGGCTCAGAGTTGGGTAGAGGTAAAGGGAGGTGAGGGTGAGATGAGTAGACAACTCACACATGGGTAGAGGAAATGGAAGGTGAGGGTGACTTGAGGGTTCAAAAGTGGGTGGAAGAAAAGGAAGATTAGGCTGACTTGAAGGTTGAGCGGTGGGTAGAGTAAAGGATGGTGATGGTGGCTTAGGTGTTCAGGGGTAGGTAGAGGTAAAGGGAGGTGAGGGTGGATTGAGGGTTCATGGGTTGGTAGAGGTAAAGGACGGCGGGGTGACTTCAGGGCTCTGGAGTTGGTAGAGGTAAAGGGAGGTGAGGGTATCTTGGGGGTTCAGGGGTTGGTAGAGGTGAAGGGGTGAGGGTGGCTTGAGGGTTCAGGATGGGTAGAGGTAAATGGATGTGAGCTTGTCTTGAGGGTTGAGAGGTGGGTAGAGGTAAAGGGACGTGAAGGGGACTTGATGGTGGGTGGAGGTAAATGGAAGTTAGGGTGACCTGAGGCTTGAGGGCTTAGAGGTGAGTAGAGGTAAAGGGAGATGAGTGTGACTTGAGGGTGCAAGGGTGGGAAAGGGTAAGGGGAGGTGAGGATTTACTTGAGGGTTGAGGGATGGGCAGAGCTAAAGGGAGGTGAGGGCGATTTGAGGGTTCAGGGATAGGTAGAGATAAAGAGAGGTGAGGTGACTTAAGGGCTCAGGGGTGGGCAGAGATAAAGGGAGGTGAGGGTGACTTGAGGGTTCAGGGGTTAGTAGAGGTAAAGGGAGGTGAGGGTGGCTTGAGGGTTCAGGGGTGGGTAGAGGTAATAGTAGGTGAATGTGACTTGAGGTTGAGTGTTGGGTAGAAGTAAAGGGAGTTGAGGTAAAGGGATATGATGGTGACTTGACAGTTTAGTAGTGAATAGTGGTCACGGTAGGTGAGTGTGACTTGAGTGCTCAGGGTTGGGTACAGGTAAAGGGAGGTGAGGGTAATATGAGAGTTCAGGGGCTGGCAGAGGTAAAAGTAGATGAAGGTGACTTGACTGAATATTATGATATGTTAGGGCCTGTCATTGTACAATATGGTATGGTATGGTGGGTTAGGGCAGGGTAGGTTAGGGTAGGGTATTTTATGGGCTGTTATTGTATGGTGTGTTATGGTATGGCCTGTTGTTGTATAGTATGGTGTAATATGATATATTATGGACTCTCATTGTATTGTACGGTATGGTATGCCCTGTTATTTTATAGTACGGTATGGTATGGTTTGTTATTGTATAAGATTGTACATTAAAAAGGTCTTTTTTTTACAGTATAGTATGGTGTCTCATGGCCTGTTACTGTATAGATTATTATGGTATAAACATGGTATGGCATAATATTGAGGCATACAACTTATTAACTGCTAAAAGCACGCATTCAAATGCAGTTAGATCTGCGCCGACATCACTAGTTGGTACCATTTTAAAATATGTAACTTACATTTGCTTTCCTAAATTCGTAAGGAAGATAGCATTACATGGAATGCAACCAAAACGAGGACGAATCATAAACAAGACCAGCCTTAGAGACTGATGCAACACATAACTTTTTAAAATTTAATAAATTGTGTTGTTGTATTGTTAAGAGGTTCTAACAAGACTGGCTGGAGAAAAGTGGCTTACTGGAAAGTGAAGTTTAAAAAAATCTGGAAAGCAAACAATGAATGAGGGGAGCGGTGAGCCTAAGAGTAAAAAGAAAAAAACGAAGGGGCATAATGCAGCTAAAAAAGCAGCATACAAACAAACAGCACACACTCGCAAAAAAAGCACCATAATCCGAGCACAAGCAGTGCAGAAGAACAGTAATCAAGAAATCAAACAGTATTTAGTCTATGCTCCAGGGACGAAAACAAAAACAATTAGAAGAAGTGAAGGCGATATGAACAGGCATGCTCACCAGTGAAAGAAAGAAAATAAGATTGACAATGAAGCCAACCAATGGTAAGTAATGGGCTGGCTAAAAGCCCCCTTTTAGAGGTTTTTAGGTCTCGCCTATGCAGCGCGCATGCGCTGCTTAGGAAAGAGACCTGTAGACATCGCGTGCCTTTTTCAGGCTAAAATGTGCACGCGTTCCGTTGCCTTCAATGGCAACGCGTGCACATGTGGAGATTCACTTGCGGGAGTGCGCGGCGCCCTATGGTAGCAATTATCAATCCTGGCGCTGCTCGCTCTCGCAAATGAAACACTTTCATTCGCCCCCTCTTCTCGCCCCTCCTCCTGCTGCCTCCTTTTAGCGTGAGGAACGCGCTTGTTTAGACCTAGTTAGTGACAATGACATTTTTGAGCGATGCTTGAGCATGATGCATTATAATTAGAAAGGAACGGCGGGATAATAACATCAACGGACAGTTTTATCATGTTGGCATTTTATCATGGTGAACCAGGTTCGAATCGAGGCAGGGATGCTTAACATCCTGTGTTTCTGGGCAAGTTACTTAATCTCCCCGTGCCTAACAAAATGAATGTGTCCATCTGTAATGCAACTGGCGCACATGTAAAGTGCTCTGGTTCATTCCTTGACTTTGAAAATGTGTTTATTCGATAAATGACATACTGCGTGACAACGTAAAGCAAGGGGATATGTCCATTTACTAAGGTATTCTCTTCTAAGCACTATGCGTGCCAAAGATCACACAAACTGCCAGCAGGGACGCATCACATGAACAGATTAAAACTGGGAAGGAAAAGACCGTGTTCAGAACCTTTCTGATCTCTGCGTTTGTCAGCCTGCATGTAAGCATTTGTAAAGTGAATGTGCGTTCCGGCAGACACCGGCTTCAATTAAGCCCCCTGCAGGGGCCTACATGGACAGCCTGTGACAAAGCCTCAGCTGAGAAGTGTTTCTCAGGGTGATATTGCTAAGACATTTCACAGTGCCTAAACAATAAAATTGTATGAAGCGCAGCAGACATTTGTCTTTTTTTCATGGGGAACCGGGTTCGAATCGAGGCAGGGATGCTTAACATCCTGTGTTTCTGGGCAAGTTATTTAATCTCCCCATGCCTAACAAAATTAATGTGTCCCTCTGTAATGCAAGTGACAACGTAAAGCATGGGGATATGTCCATTTACTAAGGTATTCTCTTCTAAGCACTATGCGTGCCAAAGATCACACAAAGTGTTAGCAGGGACGCATCACATGAACAGGCTCAAACTGGGAAGGAAAAGAACATGTTGAGAACCTTTCTGATGTCTGGGGTTGTCAGCCAGTTGCTGTAGATGGCTAGATTAGGATCTTTATAACAAGGCTGCTTTTCACTTCGTTAGCTCCTCCTGGTTTCCCTTCGTAACTGTAGGACACACGCTAAGTTTTCACACAACAGCAGACCTTTTGGCTCCTTCTTCCCCCCCACCCCCACCCCCCTGGACAAATGATAATCCACTAGGATTTATTCACACTGCGACACAAGGCAGCGTAAAAACAACGTTTTTGACTGGGCATGGCAGGTGTTGGTGACGGTTTGAGTGTCTAGCCAGTAAATCCCCAAAGGACATGCATAAGCACTAAAAATCCCAGAAGGCACTTGGATAAAACGTATCAATTGAAAGTAGAGTTCTCATATTTTTATTTTGTATAAAGTGCTAGGATAATTGCGAAATCCTTTTTATATTGATTTTGAACTTCCCTTGATTTACCCCAGAACATCCCATGACACAAATGGGTACTAAATTATCTCTCATACACTGAGAGAGAGAAAACAGGGGACGAAAGAGAAAGAATGTTGACTGCTAGTCCAGTCTTGCTATATCTATCTCTTCCTTTTTACCAACGTGGCACTCACCTTTCCCTCTTACACACCAAAGGTGATGGTGAATGAAAGTTACTGATTTTGACCCCTGAATGGTTACTTACCACTCGTCTCTTTTGCCCATGAATCTGGGGAGCCCGTCCACATCTCAAGACCTAGAGGAAGAAATGAAGAGGAAAAGGGATCTATATAATTTCAGGAAGATATTCTCAGACACACCTGTACACCTGTAAATCGCAATAAATTCTTAACAAAGACACCATTGCGAAAAACATCAAGCCTCCTGCCTATACATCTGTCCCAGGTTTCTGCACTTCTCCGTAACTTGTGGGTAAGTGTTATCAGGGAGCCAGTCTTGGTGGAGAGCTGGACATCATTCCTCCTGGGAGGTAAACAGGAATCAGCTGGGCTGGAATTCCAGCATTGGGCAACCTCAGCAGTTCAGCAGTGTCAGCGAAATGCTCTTCAGTCTGAACAAAGGAGTCATGTTGTTTATATATCAAACTGCACGCATCTAATCATGCCAGAGCCCCAGTCAGGCAGCAATTGTTGATTCTTTTGTGATAGTTCAGTTGCCGAGCGGACAATAACAAACAACAGCATTTTGCATAGTGAACTTAGCCCTTGTACAGAATATTTTAGGCACTCGATAATGTGCCTACAAAGAAGTAAATGTAAGCAAAGCCATTTCAGAGAATATTATCATGTACAGGCACACAAGCAAGTGCATGTCAACTGTCAGCATTTAAGAAAAGATGGCAATTTTAAAACATAAGCATGTAAAATGGTAGTGTACCTATTCGGGCCTAAATGTGACCACACGACAATGGGAAATCTAGGCTAGACAGCTTTGAAATTCGGAACCCCGACATTTGGTACCACAGGCCGTGGGCTTCTAATTAAAACTTTAAGCCCCAGCACTTATCCTTTTATAACTTACACTGGTTGTGCCCGTGATCTAGTGTGCCTTCAAGCATGTGTTGACAGTCCATCAGAAGATGGTCACGGAGATATTATAGAGCTCACACTCTTACTTCTGTACTCTAAACACTTTTCATCCCTATGGTAAAATGCTCTGTATATTCGCTTCTTTTTCTACTTTCTGGTGTTTCAGGCATCTCCAATTAGATCAATACATATGAGAGGCCTTCAGCACAGTTGCTTTGTAATTTCTAAGGTCTCTGAGTGAGTCCATCTTCCGTCCTTCCCTCTTTAGATGAAGGAATCATAGGTGGCCTGACCTATTAATCAAAGGGTTAGAAAGGGTGGGTACTTCTTTTATACTTTACTCTCAAATAGGAACTTCAGGAACTAATAGAAAGACCCCAAAACTTGTTATGTGCAGGTTACCTGGTTCACACCGTTTCACATAGGTGGCGGCGATACACAACAGACAAACAACACATTGGGGTGTGTTTAAACCTACACCCTTTGGAGGAAAACTACAGCCATGGCTTTAAGTGGGTCGAGTCCCTCGGGGTCTAAGACCCGACAGTAATTAGAATTGGACTTTGAAACGGGTCCCTGTCGTGCCCTATATGCATGCTCCTAGCTTTATAGAAAAAAAGATGGCCGATTTATGAACAATGGCTGTAAAACCCATCGTGAGAAGTTGGCCTGGTATATGCTGTCCTCTAATTAAAGGGGGCACCTTGTACCAATCCAAACAACCTTTATTGATGATTAGGTTAAAGACAACCTTTATTGAAAGCTATCCTAGTGGTAGCTATGAAGAGCAGCCTTCAGGAATGTAAAGCAGCTTGTTTTACCAGATCAGAACCTCCTGAATGACCAAATGAAAGGAGCACCACATAAGAGAGATATAAAAAATATATGTATTTATTACTAAACATTCTCTACTAACCTCTTTATGAGATTAGAGCACAAAGCACACAATATTAAATCACTAGAACGACAGTAAATAGCACAATACACAGTGGGCTCCAGGGGGAGACCGAACCATATACTAAGAAAGTGGTATAACAACCACAACTTAACTAGACACAGTGCCTAGAGCACGTAGAATCGCTGGGACCCCAAGGAACCACCCAAGGTAGTGACACAGGGGACCCACGAAGGACGGGTGCAGTGTGTGAACACAGGCGCGAGCTCCGTACAATCCTACGGTTGGAATTTTAAAGATTTAGGACACTTCGGAGAGGACTTTAAGCAAACCCTTTCAAACATAGAAGGTTCTAAGGCCACCACCCTTGAGAGTACCGAGGTACCCGTGTTACCTATCCCAGATGAGGCGGGTGCATAGGGGTCAAGTGATGTCGGAAACCTTTGTCGTTTTCAATGGTATGATGCGGAAAAGTGCTGCTGCCGGGAAGATTAAACGTTTCCGGTGGTATCCAAGCCTGTATCCAAGGTGAGAAGTACCTGAAAGCAGGGAGGACAGAGTCTGGGTCACTTCAGGGTGACCAGGGGCACGATAGACGAATGCCCACCGATGTCAGGTGCTTCAGGTGAGATGATGCGATGCTTGACTCTGCAGCCACTGGAACCAGGAGAAGTCGACTATGACCAAAGACCGGAGGTGAGCTGTCCCACAAAGGATGTCGAGTGCTGGGGGGTCAGTGTCCGGATTGAACACCAACAAGCCTTGGCAACTGCAACCCATGTGGGTAGATGAAATAAGCTTCGGTGAGGACCAGCAAGGTCCTGGGGACTCTCCAAGCAATGGAGAGTCAAGGCATATCTGGAGTAACCAGGAAAATCCACTGAAAGTCAAAACTACCTTCACAGGGACCCACAGGCCAGCAGACCAGGGATCGCGAAGGGACCTCAAGCTGAATCACAAAATTCCAGCCCACGGAACACTTGTGGAGTGTAGGCCGAAATCTTCAGTGGAATTACTGCTCGGGGTCAGGACTACAAATAGCCCAAAGCACAGTCTCAGGGATCGCCGAAAAACATATGCTGCTGCAAAAGTACACAGTGCACAGTCTCAGGTTTGCTGAGAGAACTGATCAACCTCGGGGATGCTCGGGAACCCACCTCCTGTGTTGCAGAAATCTTCGAAGTCCTCCAGAGCTCGGGAGATGCAAACTGTCAGATGCGTTAAAGGTGCCTGCCTTGCAGGGGAGTAACTCCTTTACTCCAAGGGAGATTCTTCAGTCATCCAGCGTAGTGTAGATCGTCAAAGTACTTGGTTTCTGTAGCAAAGTTTAGTCCAGTTAAAATCTAAAGTCCTGTAGTGAGGGGTTCCTAATTTATACCCAAGGAAGGAGTGGGACAAACTCTGGGGACCCACCTATGGGAGGGTCAGGACAGAGGGGTGGCTACACTCATGTCCTTTGTCCAGTTTCGCGCCAGATCAGGAGCCAATGGCTCCTGCAACCGGTTTGAACTGGACTATGCACAGGGACACCAAATGTGCCCCCAGTGCAGACTTTAACCCCTTCAGCGCTGCGGGAATTCCCCCGCGGTGCTGAAGGGTTCGAGCACGGGCGGGGCCATGACGGAACGGTTCCGTCATGAGCACAGCGCAACCGATGCTCATGACGGAACCGTTCCGTCATGGGCATGGAAGGGGTTAAACACTCTAAAAGTGCACCCACCCAGCCCCAATACACTAAATCCTGTCTGGGAGGTGGTCACACCTCCCTGTGACAGGAAACCTATTGTCAAGTCTTTCCCTGCTCAAGCTTGGCTCAGAAGCAGGAGGGCGACTCGTGTCTGTGGCTGGCAGCATCAATTTTGCGATGCCCAAGTCGAGAAAGCTGGTACCGGGTAGACCGGTGACCCACAGTAGTGGTTCTACAAGGAAGGAATCATACCTCCCACACCAGTTACTGGTGTGGAGGTATGATTCCAAGTTGTTTTCTAAGCAGCCGTTTTAAAGTTAGCATTTACTGCGAGGTTATAATGCACTTAAATATATATGGTTGGCTGCATCACAAACAACCCCGGAAAATAGGTTCCGAAGGCTGCAAAGAGGCTCTGCTCATGCATGGGCACCCTCTCACATAAAACCCAGCACCCTGCCTTCAGGATTGATAAGGCCTGCCATAGGGGTTACTGATAGGTTTATATGTGCAGTGATTTAAAATAGATATAATGAACCTATATCTAAGTAAGAGTGCATGTACCACCTTACACAGGCTGCAGTAGCAGGTCTGTGGTGTCCGTTTGAATGGTCTCTCAGGAGTGGCATAATACATGCTGCAGCCCTTGGGAGGCCTCTGGGGTACCTATGCCCTGGGCACATAGTATACCACATACTAGGGACTGATAAGGGTACCCCAGAATCCAATCTGGAGTGTACCTAAAGTACACGCAATCAATTTAGAGGAGAAAGCAGCTAGACTGGGGTCCTGGACAGCATGATCCCAGTCAGACTAAGTCGAAAACAGTGATACATCAGCAAAAAGTGGGGGTAACTATAAGAAGCAGATCCGACTCTCCTACACCCATGAAGTTCATACATGTCGGCCACTAAGTTCCTGTACATAATTAACATACTTCACTTAATCTTACATTCCATAAGAGTGTTTTTTTTCCAGGATGTTGTGTGTCTGCATTTTTTTCATGCAGCTTATTACTCTTGTACAGTGAGCACTGGAAACTGTGTCCACTCTAGGTGTCTGTGAGTTCAGGTTGTGGGTGTGAATTCATAATAAGCCATGATTGAAAACTCAGCAATTGGGGCTGAGGGCAGTGCAAGTTTCTAATGTTACCTATCAGTGGTTCATAAAGGTGTTCAGGACACATGCTCCTCCAATCCCTGGCGTCTCTGTAGAGCTCACAGAGCAGTAGCCTATTGTGCCAATTTTAATTGTGATTCTGTGGGAAAGTGTGTGAATCAGGTACAAAGCTGTCCACAGGGAGAAAGTGAAAGGAAATGTAATGCTTACAGGTGAGTGTGTGTTGTGTGTAGTGGGGATGGTAAACTGAAGGAGTTGAAAGGAAGTACATGCTGGAGAGGATGAAAAGAGGGTGCTGAAGAGGAAAGAGATGAGCAGTGAGTGATATATAGTTATAGGATTTTACAAAGATGTGGGGAGAAAACCGGTGTTCTGTGTCCGAGTGAGACATTGCCAAGGAAAGTGGTGTGAAGGGAATAACGCGAGTGACTATGACACTCTGGAGACCACCACTCCTTCCACAGACCTTAGGAATATTTAATTAAGTCTCATACTTTCAGAATTTAAATATATTCAATTCTAACTATTCACAACAAAATCATTGTTGCTGCTACATTATCGGATACTGCTTATAAACATTAACAAAGCTTGTATGTCTGGCTTGTTTTGGGTGTATTCCTGTTATTGTGTGATTTTCATGGATGCACTAACAGAAAGGTCATAGAGAAGCATTAAAATACTGGTCAAGTGGCATGGTATGGGAAGTAAAGGATTTTAGTTCATCTTGTTTAAGTCATGCCCCTATTTACATTGGACACGGCTCTTAAAAAGGATTCTTAGTTCCGCCTCTTATGCCATGACCCTTTTAGAGACCCCACCACTTTTTTCATCCCACTTAAAGCTCTGATTACGACCCTAGTTAATCCCACACTGACAAGAGTTTCAGGTGCATAAAAAGAATGGTTTTATTTTTACAGTCTTCTAACAGAGAAAGGTCTGGCATCCCCAAGTGGCTTAATTTTATTGTTTGAGGAGTACAACACTTTCATTGATGTATCGAATGCCAATACAGCTCTCAGTACAGAAATTGTCTCAATTACTTTTTTTTGTGGTCGAATTATATGATGTAATTCCTAAGTTTTCATTATCTTGCATTCTAAAAGGAATATTAAAAATAAATATATTTTTTTTTATTTGAAATCCAGTTTGCTAAATTATTCTAAATTAACATTTAAGGACATAAATTGAAACAATCTGAAATACAAATAGTCACTGGAACAAGTTCATCATTGCAGCAGTGTGATTGCATCTAATTATTTGCAAGGAACATTTGGTGATGTACCAAAGCTTCTGTACCTTTTACAATTAAAATTGCATAATCATAATGCTTCATGGGCCAAAATATGTATTTCAACCTACTTCCCATTAATTGAACGCATGAAAGTCCAAATGTCATGAACAATCTGTGGTTTTCATATTTAATAGCAGAACAGTTCTTTTACCTCCTGCTCAATTGTAGCCGAGAATTAAAATAATCTTTATTGGGTTTCGTATGTACCATAGCACTTTTGATCACGTCCAATAAAGGTTGAGTTTTAAGTTTGAAAAGCTCACTGACAACCCACCAGGATTTCCCAGCTCTGCCAACAGGGAAGAACCTAAACTGTTGTAGAAATACAAGAGAAGGTGTACACTTTATTAGAGAAAAGATAGTTTTTTTAGTCTTTATCTCAAAAGATGTTAATTTACCACTTTTGTTTCATAGCCTCGGAACGAGAAATGAGAATGCTCCCGCTCCATTTTTAGGTCTTTTGGTTCCAGGAATTTGAGGGCGATTGTGAATCCTCGATCTAAGAGATTGGCGAGGAACATGGCCGACAAGGCAGGGTCAATCTGACCACTCTGGTAATTTGGTATTTTTATGTCTCTCCTGAGACAGTGCTTGCTTTCGACAATCTATATTTTCAACAATAAAAACAAGCATTGGCATAGCCAATAGGTCTCTCATTTGGGACCTCTTAAGTATTTAGCCATGTAGCATATTTTCCTGGGTGCTACACCATGGTTTGTTATATATTTTTCTGTAGACTAATATGAAAGTTTTGTAAACAAAATATTTGTAAAATGTATATCTAATATTTTTGTAACTGAAACAAAAGGAAATGAGACACAAACAATTATCCTAATTATGCTAGTAATTACATTGCATTTTCTTTTTCTAGTTTGTTATGTGCTCAAACACCCATTTGCTAGCAAGAAGCATGCATGCCCCAACTGCCTGTTATTTCTAAATATTAAATTAATTGCTAATTGTTTGCTAACTATTATGCTTGCACTGAGACAGAGAATATGCAATGCAATAGGTGTTCTCACACTGCTTTAGAAAGAACTTTTGCGTGCAAAACAGGAAATTAGTGAATAAAAGGCGCTATAATGCAGATAAAAAGCACAGAATTAAAAACCCATTTGCATGCATAAACTTGCAGTCCCGTGTGTACATTTATTGCTTTTATTTAATTTAGGCAGATACATTGCTTTGGATTAACTTTACACACGGGACTGCAAGTTTATGCACGCAAATGGGTTTTTAATTCTGTGCTCTTCACAAAAATAGAGGGAACTTTCTTCACAGCTACAGAAGGGCGAATACCTGGCCCACCACCCTCCCCCAAAAGACATTCAACTTGTCTCTTCCTGGCGCAGATGGGCCCGCTCTTGGCCCAGTCTTCACCCGGGCACATGCCTGGACGCGTCCCGCGCGAACCCCTGCAGATTAAGGTAGGTGCCTCCGGGCGCTGATAGATGTGCAAACGGCTTCCCTGCCGCAAGTCATGCTGGGGCCTGTAGTCCTGCCCCACTGCTACTGCTGACAAAGAGCCAATGGTCCCGTGCAGTGGGAACCCCTGCAGATTAATGTAGGCTCCTCCCGGCACTGATGAATGTGCAAGAGACTTCGCTGCCGCGAGTCATGCTGGGCCTGTAATCCTGCCCCAACGCTGCAGCCGACAAAGAGCGGGTCATAATATTCACAGGAGTAGCCCCCAACATATTGGGATTCACATTTACTGGGGCGGTAGCCACTCACGTCTGTTCACTCACATTAGTGTCTTCTCCACTCAACCATGTAAGGATCATTGTAGGGAGGTGGACGTTCCGACAAATACACATCTAAAGACTATCATTTGTGTCACTATTACTATCCTGTGTCCTTTCTCCTGATCCTTTGGACTTGTCTCTTCTCCTTCTTTCTCCCTGTCCCTCCTTCTTCGACAGTCCATACAGGGTACAACTTCGCTCCCTCTATCATATCCGTTCTCCACCTTTTCTGTTCGGTATCCCATCTAGCATCAACATATGTCCGCACTGCCTTTCTAGCTCTACCCTGATATTTCTCCCTTTCTCTGGCATGTGCTGCTCATTCCCATGCATTGAGCACTTCAAACTTTGCAGGTCTGAGTGACGATTTAATCTCGTATAAAATTCTTCTCGAGTTTTAAATGATTTTTACATTAAACGTACCACAGCATGGAAAGGCCAGTGCACCTTCTTACTCTGTGATCTTGTGCCATTGACCAAGCCAAATACATATGTAAAGCCCTACATTTATCACCATATAATGACCTGCCATAGCTTCAGGCAGTGCCTCTTCTCCCTCTCTGGTGGGTATCGTCACATCTCCCTTTACCAAATCAAGTAATATCCTAAAACATTTCATCTTCTCAACACATTTGTTAGCAATAAAGATCAGAATACTTTCAACCCAAAAACAATGTTTTTTTTCGCAATTCTCCTACTAAAATATTGACCAATAACAGTGTGGCACTCAATGACGTGGACTACTAATGAAAGTGCAGCTTTACACCTACCCACCAATCTCAGCTCAGAACACTATTATTCCAATCTTGCTCCTCCCTCTTTACAATTTCCACAAACACTCTCTCTTCACCAAAACACAAAGGCCTGTAATACAAATAACGATCAGCAACAATTGTCTGCTTTACTATAAAAATCAACACAATGCAATCAACCTCTAAGAATCATATTCTAACACACACACTAACCAGCACATTTTTCCTCTGCAGAAAGGTTCATGGCACAGATCATCTCTCACTTTCACACATAGAGATAATGCCCCTATCTCAATTGGGCTGTCAATGACCCCACAAAACCTTAGCAGACAAATTACTTTTAATATCATTCAGGGATTTTAGCTCACATTGGACCCGATAACTTCAACTTAACACCACACTCGCAGAACAATCAAAAAACTCCTCTAGACCTCTCACCATTTTCATATAACCCACAAGCTACGTATACCCTACTGCAGCACACACGCCTATTTATACTTACTCCTCTGCTGCTACCACCACTCTCTTCCAAACCGCTGGAACTTCACTGATCCTTCAAGTTGGGCCATGGACTCTAGGGGCTGGGGTCTGGGGTTAAACTTGTCTATGATAACGTTTCTACCTCCCTCTACTTCAAGAACTAACCATCCTCACTATGCTACCATCTGAGAACGCTCTAATCCTGGTGATGATTTCCTTACTCGTCGGTGGACCTTTATTAGTTGCATTAGAGGTAAGAGGAAGTAAACATAAATTGAAAATCACAATAACAGTGTAAGGCTAGGACTACTGAGAAAGTTAAAGGGTTTTATTGCAGACTCAGAAACAAACTGATATAGATGAGTCTCAGAAGCATATTATAGCAACATAATATCACAAGAATAAGTCCAAATCTCCTAATAAGATTCAGTCTAAACAATAGGACACACACCAAAACCTTGGTGGCTGAGATACAAAAAATGAGAAAAATAATCTGAGATTTATTTGCAGAATTCGATCCTCCTGCCTAGTCATTAGTATTTCTGCTAAAATCTAATTTCCTACTCTATACTAAAGAGCATAGCATGAAGCTACATAGTGAGAGGAATCGCATAAGAGGTCTGTACCGCATGACATCCTAAAGATCTCTGCTCTCTAACTACCGATACAACACGTATTAGCACACAAAGCATTCAAGGTAACCAGGGTCATCATTTTCCAGTACATTTCCATCTTTCCAGGAAGAATTCAACAACATCCAGTTCATCTCCCACACTTTCAACGGAGCACGTTTGATTGTCCTTGAGCATCCCTTCTCCAGCCTGAGAACTTGTCTCCCTCCTCATTAGTGCGTCTTCTTATTGCTAAGCAATTCCTTCTGTCTCTAACTATTGCTACAAACAAACAATGCATTGCTCTAACTACGGAAGCCTGGTATTGTATTTTATTGTATTATAATTGAATTTTTATAGTGCTTATTACCCCTGACGAGGCATCGAAACGCTTTTTTGGCAAGTAGCATGCTACTCCGGGACCCATAGAGAATTAGTGTTGAATTAGTATAGTGGCAAGTAATTTTAAGTGGTGGATAGGTTAGTCGGTTATTTGGATTTGGAATCATAGCAGAAGGATAGAAGAGAAAAAAGGTTTGTATTTATATAGCGCTTGTTACCCATGATGGGGTGTTGAAGCGTTTTTTGTTGTTGTTTTTTTTGGCGAGTAGCACGCTACTCTGGAAACCCATAAAGAATTAGTGGTGAATTAGTATGGTGAAGTATGAAAGTAATTTGAGTGGTGGATATTCGTCAGTTATTTGGAGGGAGAAGGATAGCGGAGGGAAAGAAGGGGAAAAAAGGCTTGCATTCATATAGCACCTGTTACCCCTGGGTGTTGAAGCGCTTTTCTGGCGAGTAGCACGCTACTTTGGCACCCATAAAGGATTAGTGTTGAAAATGAGTAGAGTGAAATATGAAGTAATTTGAGTGGTGGATATGTTATTCAGTTATATGGATAGAGAAGGGTAGGTGGCGGGATAAAAGATGGAAAGAGCGCCTTGATGGGGGTTTGAAGCGCTTTTTTGGTGAGCAGCATGCTACTCTGGAACCCATAACGATTAGTGTTGAATTAGTATGGTGAAACATGAAAGTAATTTTAGTGGTAGATATCTTGGTCAGTTATTTGGATTGAGAGGTGTTGGGGAGGGGCAGAAAAGGGAAAAAAGTTGCATTTATATAGCGCTTGTAACCCTGATGGGGTGTTGAAACACTTTATTGGCGAATAGCACGCTACTCTGAAACCCATAAAGGATTGGTGGTGAATTAATATAGTGGAATATGGAATTTGAGAAGTGAACATGTTAGTCTGTTATCTTGATTGAAAATGGTAGTGGATGGATAGAAGAGTTAAGGATTTTGGTTTTTTTGGTTTTTTTTTAGGTCATAGCAGTAGAAGGAGGCTTTTGGATGAGTAAAAAGGGGTTTTGTAGGGGAAGAGTCAGAGGGAAGAGTTTAGAAAAGTTTGTTTTGGGGGATCGGTATAGTAAAGGAGGTGTCAGATGATGCAAGGAGGGGAAGAGTAGGAGAGAGTCTAGAAAGGGTTATTATGGAGATCATAGTAGTGGTATGGGGTTTGGGATAAATGAGAGTGTGGATGTAGAGGATATATTGATAGATGTATAGGGTGAGGGATAGGGTAGTGCATTGGAAAGAGTAGTAGAAAGAAGTTTGAGATGAGTCAGAAAGTTGGGCTAGAAGATATATTGAGAGAAGTATAGGCTGAGAAATAGGGTAGTGCATTGGAAATACTAAATCGGAAGAAAGTGATAAATATATAAATCCATAAGTAAATTGAAAGTATATAGATGCATAAAGGAGGTAAGTATATGTAGATTAAAGGATGAGAAATAGGGTAGTGCATTGGATATGTTTTTCAGGAGAAAAGTAACAGACACACAGATCCGAGTACATGAAAGGTACATAGATGCACAATGGAAGCAAGTACATGTAGACCAAAGATGATATATATATATATAATTTTTTTTTTAACAACATAATTATTCTATATGTTTATACAAAGCAATACACAAAGATAGGTACATATCTATGGTGAAAGTAAATGCTTATATACAGAGGGATATGCTGTAAAAGTTTGTTTGCGTATGGTGCTTATGTGGGGAAGAGCCAATTCTTGCAAAGTTTTCTGAAGATAAGGTGGTTGTCGATGGATCTTATGTTGGGAGGTAAAGAGTTCCATCGTTGGCTGCTTGAACAGAGAAGGATGTGCCACCCATGATTTTTTTCTTCTATCTTGGGATTTTGAGGCGAGATGCCCTTTTAGAGCGGAGGTTCCTTTGTTGAATGTGTTTGGTGATTTTATTCCTGATGAAGAGCGACGGAATCCTGTTTGGAAGTCTGAAAGTTTGTCATTCTCTTCAATGAATTGTGACATCTGGGTTTTGCATCTGTGAGACAGTCGTAGATGTGATGTTTGTTTTTAGGGAGGGATCGAGCATTTATTAGCAGACAGTTTAGAGAATGGCCTTTGGTGATAGTGAGACTTTGTTTTGTAGAAGAGTGATCAGTATTGTGTTGGTTTGTAGCAGGTGTGTTTTTAGTGCTGGCATTGGCTGTATTAGAATAGCAATTGTGTAGCTGTTCTGTATCATGTTCCTCATCCAGCATGCTGTAGATTGTGATACTCCTGAGGCACAGCCGGGAGCTTTGTACAGATTGCAGCTATTTTTAACTTTGAGTAATTCGCTTGCTTTTAAACACATAACTAACCCTACCTCGTCTCGTGCTCTCCTGGGCTTTTTCGTCATCTGCTGACCCTGCGCAGACGAGGGAAACGCTGTCACGGGTGACGCCCACTTGCACTAGGCCACGCCCACCCCCTCGCCTACTTAACCGAATAGATTACGAGCCCGCTAGTAGACTGTGATACTCCTGAGGCACAGCCGGGAGCTTTGTACAGATTGCTGCTATTTTTAACTTTGAGGAATTCGCTTGCTTTTAAACACATAACTAACCCTACCTCGTCTCGTGCTCTCCTGGGCTTTTTCGTCATCTGCTGACCCTGCGCAGATGAGGGAAACGCTGTCACGGGTGACGCCCACTTGCACTAGGCCACGCCCACCCCCCTCACCTACTTAACCGAATAGATTACGAGCCCGCTAGTAGATTGTGATACTCCTGAGGCACAGCCGGGAGCTTTGTACAGATTGCTGCTATTTTTAACTTTGAGGAATTCGCTTGCTTTTAAACACATAACTAACCCTACCTCGTCTCGTGCTCTCCTGGGCTTTTTCGTCATCTGCTGACCCTGCGCAGACGAGGGAAACGCTGTCACGGGTGACGCCCACTTGCACTAGGCCACGCCCTTCTTCACCTATAAGGTGTATATACAAATGGTATAGAGGGATAGATCATATTTACTTTCTGCACAAGCGTTTATTAATTACCTTGGCAAAAAATCAATTTCTTCTGGCAAGATTAGATGATTATAATACAGGCACAAGTATCTATTGGTGAACATCCAAACACATAGTGTACCACAGTACAGTCAATACATCGAATACAAAACAATTTATATTTACAATACAGCACATATATACAAACTTATATACAAAGTAATTCAGTCAAAAATCCTTTCCCTATTGACTTATTCCATCAAACATGTGTGCACTTAACATTGCGTAGTGCTACAGCAGGGGGTAGTCCTATAAGCAATACACAGATATAGTCTTTCATCTAATTTTGTAATGCCAATACAATTTATGTATTTATTCCACAATGCAGTGGACTCCTCCTTTGTCAAGGTGTCGACGCGTTCGCGTTTCAGCCTCCACTTCCTTTATGGCTTCCTCAGGACGGACGTCAAAGGAGTACAGTGTCGGTGAAAAGGACTGTTAACATACCCATTGAAAATTGCTGGAAGGAATCGAAGAGACCCAGAATCCCTGAGAAGACACAAGTGCCGAGGAGCCCCTAACTGACGAGTGGGACCGGAGTAAAAGCCGACCTTGCAATTTACGAGACCAGGTTGCCCCTTTAGAACCCACAGATTATATCCCTGTCCTGAGGAAGCCATAAAGGAAGTGGAGGCTGAAACGCGAACGCGTCGACACCTTGACAAAGGAGGAGTCCACTGCATTGTGGAATAAATACATAAATTGTATTGGCATTACAAAATTAGATGAAAGACTATATCTGTGTATTGCTTATAGGACTACCCCCTGCTGTAGCACTACGCAATGTTAAGTGCACACATGTTTGATGGAATAAGTCAATAGGGAAAGGATTTTTGACTGAATTACTTTGTATATAAGTTTGTATATATGTGCTGTATTGTAAATATAAATTGTTTTGTATTCGATGTATTGACTGTACTGTGGTACACTATGTGTTTGGATGTTCACCAATAGATACTTGTGCCTGTATTATAATCATCTAATCTTGCCAGAAGAAATTGATTTTTTGCCAAGGTAATTAATAAACGCTTGTGCAGAAAGTAAATATGATCTATCCCTCTATACCATTTGTATATACACCTTAGATGTTCCCTTGCCCAGGTATAGGAGGGTCATTTGGGCAAACCCCTAATTATTTTGATTGTACTTCTTCACCTATAAGTAATGTGCCTCCCACGTACGCGCAGCGGACGGGCGCAGCCGGCGCGCCGTCTGCGCGCCGAAGGCGCGCCTAAGGCAAGCCCGTCTGGGCCCGTCCGGGCCCGTCCGGGCCCAGCCGGCCTCAGGCCCAGTCACTATGCCCATTGCCACTGCTGGCCTACTTACCTACTCGAGAGACAAGCTCCTTGCATTGAACCCTTCGAAAGACTCTAAATGCAACTACATTTACTCAGGAGAAAAATCTTTTATTAACTGTCACCTCTGTAATCCGGCACCCTTTGTCGCTAAACATCACGGCCTTCAGCTTGGCCTTCTTAATTGTAGGTCCCTCCCTAAACACGCCCACGAAATTAATCTTCTAGTACATAACCATGCCATCGATATTTTGTTCCTTACGGAAACATGGCTTACCCCCTGCTCTGATCCTGACATTATCAACGCTCAACCACCTGGCTATCAAATACACTCCCAGAATAGACCCCTCGGTAGAGGAGGCGGCCTGGCTATCATCCATAGAGAGCGCTTCTCCTGCAGAACCGATGATGGGATTATAGACGATTGCGAAAGCTGCCATTTTGTCCTTCAGATATCCCCCGCAACTTCCCTTTCTGGTCTATTGATATATCGCCCGCCGGGAGCCCCAGCCAAATTCCCTAATTCTCTTGTGGACTCAGTCAACCACATGGCAACCACCACTTCTAACTTTTTAATCCTGGGGGACTTGAATCTCCACCTACTAGACCCCAAGGACACTACTGCTTCCGAACTCCTCCTGGACCTCATGGCCTATGGCATTCGACTAGTGAACTTAGAGCCCACCCACAACAAAGGACACCTCTTGGACCCCATTTTCACCAACATTCCTGACCTCAAAACCCATATTCCTCTTCCCTTACCCTGGACAGACCACTTCTTTATACCCATTCACTGGCATCTTTTTATCCCATTCACCCTGCCACCAAAAATCCGGGTCACCGATCGTCGCTGGCACAAACTTTCGACAGAAGAATGGGCCGCTACACTCAGGGCTACTCTTCCCCTTCCGTCCTCAGACCCAGTTACTGCGGACAATCAGTTCAATACCTGGCTTACCCATTCTCTGGATGATCTCCTTCCCAGAACCACCAGCCTAAAACGAGTCAAAAGAGTAAACCCGGCTCCGTGGTACACTCCTGATCTCAACCTCCTACCTAAGGAGTGTAAAAGAACAGAACGCTCATGGAGAAAGGATAAATCCATAAGAAATAAAGTCGCGTTTCGCACCTCTTTAAAAAACTACAAACTCGTCATTCACAACACCAAAAGCACATTCTTTGATGTAAGGATAAAAAACTCTTCTTGCCTCGCTAAGGAAACTTTTATCATTCTTAAAGAACTACTCAAAGTCCCAGAGCCGAAATCAGACGCCAAAACCTCCGAAGATAAGTGCCTTAATCTGGCGAAATTCTTTGACGAGAAAATTCAGAAAATTCTCGCCTCTCTTCCTGCTGTCGACCTCAGTCTCACTGATGAGGGCTGCACTAATTCCGATCTAGATGCTATCCACCTTAACTCTCTCGGCCCGGTAACTACTGAAGAGGTTCTAAAGACGCTAGCGACTATCAAAAGCGGCTCCCCTAGCGACCCGGTGCCCTTACGCATCCTAAAAAAAGTGGCTCCTACGATTGCCTCTCCGCTAACAGACCTCATTAATTCATCATTGCTCCAGGGTATAGTCCCCCCCAGCTGGAAAGCGGCTGTCGTAAAGGCACTCCTTAAAAAACCCTCACTTGACCCTCTGGAGATGGACAACTATAGGCCAATCTCCCTCCTCCCTGGAATCAGTAAAATCACTGAAAAGCTAGTCAACAAAAAGCTTTCGCAGTTTCTCGAGTCCAATAATTTGCTCAGAAACTCGCAAACCGGATGCCGCCCAGGTCAGGGCACGGACATCGCCCTGCTTGCGGCAGTGGAGGAGGCCAGAGTCATCCTGGACGCAGGAGGATCAGTGGCAGTGATCCTCTTGGACCTCAGTGCGGCCTTCGACACCGTTAACCATCAAGTCTTAATCCAGCGACTCAAAAACATCGGTGTAGATGGTACTGCCCTGGCCTGGTTCGTATCATTTCTAAATCATCGTTCTTTCCAGGTTTGGGAGAACGATTTCCGTTCACTTGTTACCCCCCTCCAGTGTGGAGTGCCCCAGGGCTCATCGTTAAGCCCAACACTATTTAATGTCTACATGTCCCCACTGGAGGCAGTGGTTATCCCGTTTGGTATAAATATCATTAGCTACGCAGATGACACACAATTAGTGGTGTCTCTATCACATCCCAACCAGGATTCATTTAACCTTTACAGTTGCCTATCAGAGATTCAAGGATGGATGAACTGTTCGTCGTTGAAACTCAACGGATCAAAAACAGATATCCTACTCCTTGGCCAAAAGGGCCTCTCCCTTCCCCCTAACATCTGGCCTCCCTGTTTGGGTGAACCTCCAGTTCCCAAAACCGAGATAAAGAGCCTGGGATTCTGGATAGAAAAGGATTTGCCCTTTAAGACCCAAGCCAAAAAAATCGCCGGGACTTGCTTCGGGCTCCTTAAATCTGTCAGGAAAATCCTGCCCCTGCTCCCTCCTGCCTCCCAGAAACTGCTCATCCAAGGCCTCATTCTCTCTAGGCTGGACTATAGCAATGCTATTTATCTGGGGGCCCCCGAAGCAACCTTTGATAAACTACAAAGGATCCAAAATGCCGCGGCACGGATTCTCACCAACACTCCGGCCAGATCATCGGCAAAGCTAGCCCTGAAGCACCTTCACTGGCTCCCAGTGAGAGAGCGAGTCAAATTTAAGGCTCTTTGCCTGTCCCATAAACTCCTGCAGGATAAAGGCCCCCCCATCCTTAAGAAATTCATTAGGCCCTACAAAGCTACACGCTCCCTTCGCTCTGACAATGAACACCTTATCACCACTTTCAGAGTGAATAGGGCACGCACTGGCGGAAGGCGTTTCTCTGTAAACGCAGCCCGTCTGTGGAATGCCCTCCCCCGTAATCTTAGGGTTGAACCAGACTACCTCCATTTCCGAAAACTTCTAAAAACTCATTTGTTTCCTTAACTCTCTCCCTTACTTCAACCTCTTGATTGTCATGATCTTAGCGCTGGGATGCTTACGGGTTACTACGCGCTTTAAAAAACCTCAAATAATAATAATAATAATGCTAAGAAGGCATTTTGATGGGTCTGCGTGTGTATGTGGTGGAGATGGTGTTTGAGAGTGAGTTGGTGTGCTGTGTTGTTTTTGTGGTGTAACATTGTTGTGCAGCAGACATGGGGAAGCGAAGCTGTGAGGTGTGGCACGTCGCGTATATTGTTTGCGTGTGTTTAGGGCGGAAGGTGTTTGAGTCAGGGGTGGTGGTGCAGCATGTGGGTCATGTAGTAAGGTTCTAAACTGTCCAATGGATGAGAGGCGGTTAGAAGAGAGTTGCTGTGTTGCTGTATCTGTGTTAGGTGTGGTGGGAGAGAGAAAGCTTGCCATTGGAGTTTGTTCCTTTGTGTGGTTTGAAAGGTGGGTGTATGTTTGTATTTTGTGATGCTAAGTATTATGAGGTGTTGCGCTTTGCAGATCTTGTTGTGCTGGTTGAGTAGTAGTGAAAAGTATGCTGATATATTTGTTTCATGCAATGGATTTGTTTGTATAGTATCGTTTGTGAGAGGCGGTTGTAAGGTAGAGGGGTGTTGATGTGTTTATGGGTAGTGTATGTTGTGTGAAGGAGGGAATGAAGTAGAGGTAAGAGTGTTTGTCTTAGACTGGTTTGTTGCAAGAGTTAAAAAGTGTGGTGCTGTGCAGTGTATGTGTTGTGCGTTAGTGTTATTATGGTAGAAGGAAGAGGAGGGTGTTCGTTGGCCAAATGATGGAAGGCTGATTATATGTTTGTTAGTGATAAAAGGTGGTCTGTTAGGAGTAATTAGAGCAGGGAGCGTGTGTCTGGATTGGATGAGGTTATGTATGGTGTTGAATGGCGTTGTGTTAGTGATGAGTGGATTGGTTAGTGGTATAGGATAGAGTTGTGTACAGTTTCTAGGTCATGGTGGGTATGTGTGGTAGTTGGGATAGAAGGGTGTATAGATGTGCTTTCGTTGGTTTTGCAGTGTATGCTGGTAGATTGATTTGTGCATAGGGTTGTGTGTGGTGTATATTTGGTGTGAGTGTGTTACTCTGTTTGTGGATGGTGTAGGGTGGGTATTACTGAATGGGAAAATGGGCCGCATTTCTGGCCCTAGTCCTGACCAGTCTTGAACAGGCTCAAACAGGCAACTGCCCTTGTCCTCTCCGGCCTTAAGATGCTCAAACAGGCAAATGTCCTTGTCCTCTACGCCCTTAGCCACGACGCCCGGGCTGACATGCCCTAAGGCTTGGCCTTTTATAGACCTATTAATCAGGTGACCCCTTCAGCCAATGGGAACCCTAGCCCTAAGACTATCAATCACAACACCAGCCCTAATTTCCAGAACCAATAGGAGACCAGGACCTTACAGCCAATCTGAGCCCTAGTCCAAGCACTCAATCTGGTTCAAAAACCCTAATCTCAATGTCCAATAGAGGCCCTAGCCCTAGTCCCAACCCTAATCCCAGCAACTAATGACACAGGAAACCGTAGTCCCTGCTTCCAATAGAAAGCCTAACCCTACTCTTAGTCCCACACCTAGTCCAGCAACCAATCACACCAGAAGCCTTAATCGCTACTTCCAATTAAAGGCCTAACCCTACCCCTAGTCCCAACCCTTGCCCAACAACCAAACACACAGGAAGCCCTAGTCCCTACTTCTAATAGAAAGCCTAACCCTAGTCCCAACCCTACATTGATTGAGTCACAGACCCAGAAACCAATCAGAGCCCTCAAATACCCAACCAATGAGGACACTATACCTAATCCAATAGAAACACCAGATACAACCACCAATCAGTGCACACATGTAACAACCAATAGCAGACTATATAAGGTCCCAGCGACCTCAGACAAGGTTTGCTGGCCTGGGAGTTAGAAGCTGCTCCTTTATTCAGAAATCTCTTAAGAGACAGACAGGCTCAATCCAAACTTGGACTTCTGCAGGTGAAGGCCTAACAAACTGTTCTCTTACAATACTGTGTGTATAAAAACTTTACTCCCTCTCCTAGCCAAAAAACGAAATGCACAGTCCCTATTAAACACAGTTTAAACAGCTCAAAGCAGATTACTGCTGTCTCAGAGCACCCTCTGAAGGAGAATATCCCTGTTGCTAGAGCGGAAGGGGGGGGCTGGTTTCACTGACTTGTTAACACAAAATGGTGGCTGGGGAGCACTGCTTAACATACAGGTCTTAGCACAGAGCAAAGGAGAAATTTGGAGGGAAAAACTGATAGTCACTGGGAATGAGAGGGAAAACTACAGAGTTTGGACTGCAGATCCCACAATGCAACAGGTTAAATGGAAGCAGTCACGGGCAGGAAAAAAACACACGTTTAAACACAAAGACAGTTGATAAATGATGCAATCACGGGCAGGTTAAAACTACAATTGTAAGCTGTAACAACCACAGGGAAAGACAGTTAAAGAAATTTAAAAAAGAAGAGATGATGCAATCACGGGTAGGAAAAATCACTTTTTAACTTTTTTAGGAAAGAGAAAGCACTAGTCTACACATGCAGAGGAGAGAACATTCAAGCAAAACAATTTTCACGTGAAAGTTAAACATTGAAATTCAGAAGCTAAAGGCCTCTGGTTACGTTAAGTAAGCACAACAATTGGAGTGCACTTGACATTTGAATATATGTACACGCACATTCATAATTAATAAATATAACAAACATAACGTAGAATAAATCATGACTACAAATAATTATGACTTACATTTTAAACATTCGTATGATTATGAACTAGAACTACATTTCTAGTAAAATCTTCAACATTAGCATGCACATGTTAAATGATTCCACTGAGTTTTATCATGGATATGAATTGGTTATCTCACAGCCTAAGATATCGATTGCGCTAAGTAATTGCTTTTAAGTATAACTGTCTCATGCCACTCTTTTGTAAGGTCATTTACAGTTCACTTTAACTGTGCTGTGCTCATGTTACTCTCCAGCCTGGACTGGCGGGTGGAGTGTGCTTGATATCAGCTTTTTCACGAGACTTTATTTGCTGTTTTGTGATGCACTATGCAAACTGAACTCTTGCCTATAGTCTGTGCCGTATCCTGGAAGCGAAAAAGGGTAAAATGGAAGACAGAAGAGACATTGAATATACAATAATGTCAGACTTTAAAAACATCATGATGTCATTTACCCTGCCATCAAAACTTGCATGTAAAAAATTCTAGTAATAGACATAGAATAAGTAACATGCCTCATACCTATCACAAGTGAAAACTGCTTTAGGCTGGGATTCAAACCGAGTGCTTGAGCTCAATGTACAATTACAATCGTTCAATATTGGATTTGGGTTCTAATTTTGGGATTAAAGACACTTCTGGTTGCCTGATTGAATGCTACTGGTTAGGGCACTTCCTGCAAATTTGTGAAATTGTGCACATTTGGGGTTCATAATGAGAGTGCCCTTAATTGAGACTTTATCCAGTAACACATGTGTAGCGGAACTGAGGGAAAAGCAGAGACGGGGTTGAAAGGTAACTCGGATTTTAATGGTTTTACAACCCTTTTCAAGGTCTTGACAGGTCGATAGTAGGGTAGGGGGGAGTCAGACTCGGGTTCTTGTGACTGCCGTCCTCTTCGGAGTGGATTTCCTCGTCTTAGTGGCTCCAGGTTGTTTCGCTCACCGGGACAATGTAACTCAGGCCAACCTCGGGACGGGAACCAAAACAAAAGAAAAGGGAGACTGGGGTCAGTCCAGTGTTCACTTCACACTATTGTCAGGGGAAAAAGGGGTGAGGAGTCACACGGTGCTCTACAGGCTAAGGCTAGGTGTCGGAACGTGAGGGAGAGGGTATAGTGAGAAGCCACTCCTTATTCGTGGATTTCACTGCCTTTTCCTTATTCCCCAAGCAGAGATACGAGCGCGTACCTGTTGGTGCCACGCTTCTCCTGAAACGTGGCAGGGCGGGTCACAGGGTCGTTGGCCTCCTGGCTCCGGCGCCGCAGGGTTCTCCACTCGGCTGCCTCCTCCGGTGTTCCTCTCGCAATCAGCTGTCTCCTCCGCTCTCTCTCTCGTCTCGCCTTCTTCCTCCTCTGGGCTCGTACCGTCATTCCTCTCGGTCCTTCCGGGATTTGAACTCCTCCTGTCGTCTTCGTTATCAGGGTGGGCGGGGCCGGCCGCCAACTCCGCCCAGTTAAAGAAACACGGGCCGCTTTGTTCAGTCTGTCTCAGGGCGATGGGTTCCGGTTTCCAAGTGTCCGTGTGCTGAAGAAACAGAGGGGAGAGGTAATAGTTCTCGTAGTCATTTAGCAGAGGGGGGGTCTCAGTACCTTCTAGTGAGTCCTCCTCGTTACAACATGATTAGGTAAATGTATCATGAAACCAAACCTGTCGAATAGGTTTGACCTACTCAATGAGTGAGCGATTTTGATAGACATCATCTCCTGTCTGAGCTAAGTGATCTTGTCAATCACCAATGGGGGAGCAAGTAGGGTCAGCCTTTAATAGGTCTTATAGCGCTCTAATTCCAGGTGTAGTAATGTGAAATTGCATGTTCCTGTGTTGCACTTCATCCAGTGGCATAGCAAGGTGGGGCAGGGGGAGGGTGGCATGAGTTTTGGGGGCGGTGGCATCCCCCCCGCTCTTACATGTGGCCACCGTGGGCAGAAAATGCAGAGGCCTTCACAGGTGGCACAAGGATCTAGCGACGCCACTGATTTTTTCCTCCTTTCTGCTGGTTTCTGCTAAGTTGCAGTACTGCTCCACACCGACCTGCATCACAGCAAGCTAACTTATCACAACCACGCATTGTTGTCATGAACCCAGGTGTAGATGGTGAGTCTAGGTCTTGGGTATGAGAAGTTACTTACGATCCCATTCAACTTTCTCTTATTACTCACATTTGTCTATATTAAGCATCATATTCAGTAGCGTTGTGAATAGGGGTGGGCGGAATTTGCGAAAATAACTTTCGCAAATTATCGCGAAAATGTTTAAAATTATCGCAAATAAGCGGAAATATCGCGAAGATGCGGAAGTTTTTTTCCGGCATGTTCGCGAGATTTTCTGCATGGTTGCGGGTCGCCAACTTACCCAAGTGGTTGCTTGCGGGCGCGGCCATCTTGTTTTGAGTTGTCTCACGGTGCATGATCGCGAGAAAAAAGACGTGATCGCGCGACGCATGACGTCACTGCGGGCGCGAACTGTCGCGAGACAGCGCAAATGGCTAAAAACAATACAACATCTCATGGAGAACGCGACCGGATCAAGAAAACTTGTCGGCGAACGCAGGGATTCAGGTAAGGCGATCGCGCGCGCGCGAGAATGTATTATTTTACAGCGCGAGCAAGAAACAAATTATCGCCAAGCTGCGGAAACCGGAATTTTTGACATTTTCGCGCTCTCCGCGGAACGCGAAAATGTCAAATTATCGCAATTTCCGCGAACGGAACAAAATTTTCGCCCAGGCCTAGTTGTGAACCCCCCTCCTCCCCGCTTTCACAGCTTAAGCAGGGTGGTGTTGACAATTATAGTTATTTATGAGCTTGTCCTGCCTAAAGTACTGCAGACAAAAGCGCTTAAAAAAATCAAAAAGAAAAACGATAACGGAGATCAGGGGTAAACAACAGCAAAGGAATTAGGAGAAAATGAGAGGGAATGAAAGAGCGGGAGAGAGGGTTTGGAAGGAAGTGTGAAAGAAAGGACATATGAAAATAAGGAGGAAACTGTGGATGAAAGAATGAATGCAAGGGCAAAAGGAATGATGGATTGAAGGGGAAAACAAGATTTGCGTTGGTGGGTGAAAGAAAGTGGCTGGAATGATGAAAGGCTGAATGAATGGCTGGAGAGATGAATGGACGGCTGGATGGAAGGGTGAAAGGATAGATTGGTGGATTGATAAAAGGACAGTGAATTGATGGATGGATGGATGGATGGATGGATGGATGGATGAATGGCTCGAAGTGTGAGTGGAAGTATGGAGGGATGGATGCAAGACTGTAATGTGAAAGGATAGACGGATGGAATGGTGGAAACATAAAAAGGTGGATGGATGCATGAAAGGCCTAAAGGATGGAGAGACAGATGGACGGGAGGCAGAATGAAGGGACCTAGAGTGGGTAGAGGAAGCTCACTTCACTCACTTGATGGCTTCAGAGGGATAGAACCAAGTGGGGGGTATTTAAATGTTCTTGCTACTCCCTTGCTCTGAATGGGACCGTTCACTAGCAGTGACCAAACTTGAAAATTCACCCCTGCTACATTTCTTTTTTGAACAGTTGTATTTTAAAAATGAAGGGGCAGATTTACAAGCCCCTTCCGCCACTTTTGCGTCACTTTTAACATGGGAAAAGTGATGCAAAAGTGGTGCAAGGAGCTTGTAAATCTTCCCCGAAAATTCTAAAGTGTATATTTATATATAGCTAATATAGCCCCGTGTCCGCAGTATTTTTTCAAGTTTGTCTGAAGATTAACGTGGAGAGGTGCTAAAGAACCAAAACTTGTATTTAATTAATGGCTACATCTTACTTATTCGAAGTTGGGACCCGTTCACAGCTTGTAGGTACACAATAGACAAATTAACTCAATATAAATCCAGGTAGCTACAATTACCTAGACATCCTGAACAGCCACAACAGATGGGCCTCTTGGTGTCAACATACCATCTGATTCACGTCGTTAGATTTCATAGCATTGATTAGTAACTGTACATTGACTGCACAAAGAAGTCATACAAGTAAACATTTCCTCCAATCAGTTGGAAAGTTCATTCAAATGCATTAGTGGTGGAAGAGAGATGGTAACAAAAACCGTGATCAAATTACAACCACGCCTTGATAAATTACCTATATCGACCTTACTAAATCCTAGACAGTTTAGGGGAATTCCCACAGATATTTCACTAAATTTGCACACAGTTACTTAACTGGCCACTGGTAGGGTAACATTTTGCATGTCTGGTGTCCTACTTATATTTTATTTCCTTGTTGCTTCTATGAATACTACACAATAAATCCTGTACATAAAATAGTGGAATTGAATCCAAAAATGTGTTACTGCGTAAAGTACTCGTAAACGCAAGTTCTTCTGTCCTCTGGCTACAATATGCCCTTGCATACAAATGAGTTGTTGTTAGCGTCGCATGCACAAGGACTCTTGATTGCCTCATCTGTCTCGGCCCCTTGTGGGCTCTGTGGCATTTCAGCACTTCTGGAGAAAACCCTGCAATTTGTATGTTAAACAAGTAGTAGGGAGGACCCGTAAGGCTACCTGCATAGTATTGATTTATTTCTCATTGCTGTGTAATAAAACTTGAAATCCATCGAGGCAGAAGCGTTCGCTTCGGGACGGGTTAGCACTGGTAGTGCCCGGTGCGACAGTGTTTGTTGGCGTCCCCCATCTTTGGGTGTCAGAGATCTTTGTATCACACACACATTACACAGAGACAATCTATCATACGTGTGTAAATCAGTGTATAGGAAATGTTGCATAAGCCAGAGGACTTCAAGGTGTAGGAGTCCCATGTCATCCATACTGGTAGGCAATATATTTTAAGAGTGCTTGGTCTGGAGTAGCACAAACTCAGACTTGAAAACAGAACACCATAGTTGGAAGGTTCTCTTTAAAATAATAAGCATTGATTTCTACCCAAATGAACCCTTTTTGCAACATTAATCTATGCGCTAATCTATACTTTGCAGTGTGGATGCAGATCTTTGGTGACAGTTAATAATTCACTGTTCTATATTAGGATTTTAACTTATAAACTGCAAGTTACAAAAGGATGTCTCTTATAAAAGCAGTAAGCCACTTTGCTGCAGGCATATTAACCCTCTGTGCTATTGTATGATCAGTCAAAACCTCAACCAAACAAAACTACGATCTCTCTCCAGGAAGAACATTAATCACTGGGAGCAGGTGCTTTTAAAACCAAACTAAAACCAAAATAAACATGCAAACTCAAAGCGCTGTGGCACCGGTCGCACTGCCCTAGAGCCGTCCACCTCTATAGGAACTGTACATATTTGATCAACACATTTGCTCAAAATGCACATTGCCCATGATAAAGAAAATTTCGCCAGTTTGGGGCTGTAGCAGAAACTCTATTAATAATCCCAAGTAGGAAAAGGCACAAGAAATATTAGCATGTATGGAGGCTTAGTTAATCAGGACGCTGGCACTAAATGCTATTGTTTTCCTGTATTCCAAATTTAGTGAGTGTGTGTCAAAGGTACATAGTGCACTCAGTGATAAGTGGCCTGCTTATCTTCCTGTTTTTGGTGAGGTTAGTGGGACTGGCTGTCAGGACTCACCCAAGACCAAGCTTCTGATGGAGCAATGTTTTCCGTAAATAAAACCTGCTCGCATTAAACCTTCCATGGTGTGAAAATCATTAACAAAGTTTTGAGATTAATCGAAAAATTATTAAAATATGGTTTGGGAAAAAGAAATAAGAAAGTTCTGGGAAAATGACGCAAGGTTTAAGTAGGCCACGAATGATTCCTGTACCATGAGCAAATACGGGAACATTTGTTTATTGTTTATCGATTTTAACTAAGAAATATTAATCATAAAATAATAGCTTAATAATGATTGTGTTCTCATTAGACTAATGAAAGAAGTGAAAAGAAATTATGAAATGAATAACTAAAATCAGTTTATTTCTCCTAGAGAAAACTGCATGCTTTACAAAGAAGGTCTCAACACACACTGATGTTAGGGTTAATTTTGCCTTAAAATGTAGAAATGCAGAAAAATGTGCTTTGTTCCTCATAGACGACTATTGTGTTCTTTCTTGTCGCTGTGCCTGCTACGTGTTCAGTATATCAGTATTATTTCCTATTGTCCAAGGGAAAATATTTTCTTGTGGATATCAGAGCTGGAGAAATGTTTCCATGTTTGTTCGAATATGTGTGTCGAGGAAGGGAAAGATTTGATTTCCTTTGCCGAAGGACGATGATGACACCATTAAACTAAACAATGGACGTTTGAAAGGAAAGAGCGACTAAGTGATGTGACCTAACACCCTATGCTTATGATTCAACAAGAGGAAAAGTTTTCCCGATTTTGTTACAAGAATGAGCCTGAACTGATTAACATTAGGGTATAATTATTAGTGATAGATTCTTGTGTGGTGGTTCGGTTTTGAGAGGAGATGGTACGAGGCATTTCGTGTGAGCTGATTCTTTGATGCTGTCTGTAAGCTGACACCTTAACTTTATTCCTCATACCTTGTGAGGATTGCCCCAGCTTTCCTTTCCTGCCAGAGGGTTAGCATTTCAGCTATTAGCACACTGTGCTATAGTCTCCTTAGATTAGTATGAAACTCTGTAATTGCTTTGCTCTTATATAAGATGCTCTTTTGTCTCTTACACTATCCACTCAACTCATGTTCCTTAATTGAGTTGTTATGGTGATTACCTGAATTGTGATTTTGCGTGGGAATTCAGATTCAATGCTGTATCTTTGTTTGACCATTTTATATGCTTTCAAAGAAATAGATAAAAAGCAAAGTAACAGAGAAGCCGAGTCTGTTGTTATCCATTAGCCTAAATGATGAGATATATAAATAGTTGTATATAGAAAGGGGTGGGTGTGTGTGTGTGTGTGTGTGTGTGTATATATATATATATATATATATATATATATATATATATATATATATATATGAAGGCTCAAATGCGGAGCACTCGTGGGACGCTGTTGATTTTAATAAGCATAGCATTTCAGCATGCTGCCTTCTTCAGTGCTCTGCCACAGTGCACCACAAAATAATGTGTGTTTCAAGAAAAGTTCTGTTTTAAATGGAGAATGGATCCATCAGCAGCAACAAAGGACTATGGCCAGTCGTTATTCCTTTCCTGAAGTCTCTGGCTGCCATCTTGGTATGTACATCAATGGTTTTAATTCAATGGTGGACAAATCTTTTTTCAGTTATAAAAAGTTCTCTAGTTCTCAATTGAACACATGCTGCATAGTCTCTCACATGGCAGAAAAACGAAATTGCCCAGTTAAATATGCATGCTGGCTGAGTTCATCCTGTCCTTTCTTAAATCACTGCTATGTATCTTCAAAAAGGGGTGCAACTGAACAGTTTCTCTGTCCCTCGTCACTGCTGCTGTTCTCATTTCGGCAAGTCCCTGCTGGTTAAAGTCTATATGCTTATTCTATCAATATATGATTGACAACCTTCATGGTTGACCGGGAAATGTTTCAATTTAAACTGCAGCGGTTCTGGCAGAAGTAAATAAATGCTCCAATGTCCCCCTGACTGCCGAACTCTGGATGGGTGCTTAGTTTCCGCAAACGTGAAGGATGGAATCACGGTAATAAATGAAGGCTCAAACGCGGAGCACTCGTGGGACGCGTTTGATTTTAATAAGCATAAATGAGCAAATGCATTTCGACATGCTGCCTTCTTCAGTGCTCTGCCACAGTGCACCACAAAAATGTGTGTGTTTCAATAAAGTTGTTTTTTAAATGGGGAATGGAGCCATCAGCAGCAAGGTATCTTGCTCCAAAAATATATATTTATATATATATATATATATATATATATGTAAATATTCCTTTTGTTCTAGGTCCTCATAAGGGGAATATTTCATCTAAATCTTTTGCCAAATCCCTGTCAGACTCTCCGGTCAGTCGGTGAACCGGTTGTTATATGGGCCAAAAGTTAGTTGTATAAATAGATTTATTTCCCAGAAAGAAGAATATCGCAAACTGTCTTTAGCGCGTGGTATAAATGTTATACGCTCTGCTTTGGTTACCAGAAACCTTTTTTTCCACTGTGCCGCGCGCTATCAGTTTTTTTAGTCAGTTTAGGATGGTTAGTGTAGATTGATTATATTTGCAATTGATTAAGGTGAGAATTATTGTTTGTTATTAACCTTTCGTACTCTTTGTTACATGTAGTGGTCGCACCAGTTTTGATCTTCAAGTAAATTTGTTAGCAGGTCCGGAGAGGCCTAAGATCCTGGGATAAGCCCAAGGGTGTGTCTTAGTGTGGCATACACGAAGTATTGCGTTGTTTGCTGTAGATGCAAGTACTGAGCAATAGACGTATTGTCACTATTGCACAGGGAACATTGGAGTTAGTATAGTAGAGACTTTTTGGAGTACCTTCAGAAAGCGCATCTGGAGAAGTCCGAAAGTCTTCACTTGAATGAGAGTAGAATTACGCTGGTCGGAGATTTTACTAAAAGCGAGAGTATTCTTGGAGAGTATGTATCTATCTTCTTTTAGTGGAGCAGAAAAGCTGGAATGTCTGTGTTCTAACTTTGTTTGTCTAAAATGTTTGTAAATAGTTGCCGATAATTTTTGTAAAGGGAGGGTCAGTTGCAGTAGTCACAGAAAAACACGCTGCAATTGGATAGTTAGTGTGAGTCATCACAAATACTGCGCTGCTATTGGATAATTAGTGTGCATCATCACAAGAGTGTTGTGCTGTTATTGGTTGGTTGGTGTGAATCGCACTGGTATTGGTCAGTGTGAACCAATTGGATTTGTTAGAAGTACGGAAGAGGTTCTCGAATAAGGGGTTTAACGATTGAGATGGAAAATGAAATTGTTAAAATTGTTGAAAACTTTGTTTAGGAAGGCTGAATCTATACCTTTTAGAGAAGGAATTCCTGTAGCTCCTGAGGGAACAACTGCTTCTTGTATGTCATTAGAAAGGGGTTACCACACGTGTACATGGTTGGAAAATGGGTGAAGTATACAGAAAGAAATGGTAACTTGGCATTTCCAGAGTATGGTACATTCAACACTAGGATTTTAGAGAATTTGAGATATCAAATGAATGAGTTAAAACCAAGTCTGAGACCTATGCAGTATGAAGCGCTTGAAGAGAGGGACCATGAGGCATATAAGAGAGATACGGAAAGGACTAAGAACAGATACAGAAACACCGTGAGTAGATACTAAGAGGCAAAATGGGATGCTCAGATGAAGAAATGGAGAAGGGAGGTTGTGGCATTAGGTGAAGGAATGTATCCAGTTGTATTAGTGGAGAATAATGAAGGAGGAAAATGTAAAGAGAAAAAAAGAATATTCCAGAGACAGAATCAGATCCAAATGAAGTAGATGATGAATTGTTGGATGTGCTATTAATTAATAGGCCATATCACGAAGAACAAGAGAGACCATCATCAAGTGCTCCATTGATTCAGAGCACCCTCAAAAGGAAAATGTAAGTGTAGTGAATAGGGCAGAGGGAGATTTAGCTAGAAGAATAAATCAATTACATTTGAATGCATATGCTTTGTCAGTTCCTGTGACTATTGGTCCTATAGTTCCATTATATAATAATGCACAAAATGTTTTACAGGTGCATGCTTTAACAGTTCCTACAGTTCGAAATGACAGAATAAGTAATGGTGCGAGTGAATCAGAATCTTTGATTGATCATTGGAAACTCCAAGGTGTGATGTACAAGTGAATGCAAGGAGATTGTTACAGAATATGAAGGGAGTGACAGTGACACCTACATCAGGAGGGTCTCTAGGACATTCACCGGAGGAATTGGATGAATGGATTAGAGGGATGACCTCTAATAAAGTGAACATGGATGTAGGTAAATTAAAAGCAGATTTAGAAGAAATGATATTAGGTATGATTAGTCCAGAGAGATTGGATAAATATCAGGAAGAAGAGTTATTATTCTTCTATAAAAATATCATAATGAGAGCGAGAAACCTTCATGCGAAATTTGCTTGAACAGTGCACAGGCGTATGGTGTGGATATAGAAAAATCAAAGGCTTTACAAAAAACGTTTAGATTGGATTTCAGCGACCAATATTTAGATAGTTTGAATGCTTCTGGAAAGCGATTACAGATTAAGGAGTTAATTAGCACACTGAGATTATGGGGTGAATTAGAACGTTGGAAAGAAGATAGGCTAAAAAGAAGGAAAAATGCGAATGTTTTACCAATGTACCCATTGAGAGAAACCAGAACAGAAATGACTGAAATGATATAGCCCAAGAGAGAGGTACCTGGAGGTGGATATGTTCATGTTATGTGGTCAAGACAGGAAATATTGTCTTTTACGAATGAATTTCCCAGACTGAGAGAGAAACCAGTAGAATGGTACAAACAAGTAGAGAAGTTTGTAAAAGTTTCAAAAGTTTTGCGATAGACCTAGATGGTTTGTTTGATATTGTAGTTCCAGCTGATTTGTGGGTAGAGTGTAAGATTGCAGTAGATTGGCCGAAAGAAGAATATCCAAGAGATGCAAAAACTGGAGCACCATCTGATGAGGTGATGAAAAAGTATAATCAAGTCATTACCTACTTGAAGGGAAAGATCTCACAGAAAGAAACAGATTGAGTTAATATAGACAGAAAACACAAGACAAGATACTAAAGAAACAGTGCATGCTTATTATGAAAGGCTTCTTCAAGTGTTCTTCAACAGTATAGTGACATTGAGAATATCACTGACAAGGACATGGGTCATTTTGTATACAGGTTTGTGTTTGGATTAAGACCAGGGATTAGCATGATGATTCAACAGCATTTAATCTGTTGGCAAAGCAAGTCTATCGACAAAATATTGCGCTATGCCAAATACTGTAGTGATGATATTGAATCAAGACATAAAAGTTGAAAGAGAAATTAATGTGGGCTCAGATGAAAACAGCACAGAAAGGTGGATTTGTGGACTTTTCTCAAACAGGTTTTCAAGGCAAAGATCAGGTTATTCATAATAATCAGAATGGTGTGGTTATAAAGAGTGGTGGTGCAAAGGGTAAAAATAATAAAGAAGATATGAAAAAGAAATATCCGTGTCATGCTTGCGAAAAATTTGGACATTGGAAACGCGATTGTAGGAGTTTGTTGGAAAATGCAGGTGGTGGTGTAGGTGTTAGTGATATGAATCAAAATCAGCTAAATCAAATGCAGAGTCAGATGCAAAATCTGAATTTAATAGATAGAAGAGGACAGGGTTTAAAAATACCTCAACCTCAAATACCTCAAGCTCCTATGCCAAAAAAGAATATGAGTGGTCAAATACAGAGATACAGTGCAAGTATGGGTTTCACGCAGAGGAATCAACAAAGCAAAATGTACAAGTGGCTTCACAATATTGGTTACAGTCCCAAGGGAGTGATTCAGATACATCTCAATGACTGTGCCTGAAGAGGGAGTAGGAGTGCGTGCTTTGCGCATCTCTAGATGTAGATCAGTGTGGTCCTTTTGTGGATGGAGAAGTAGAAGGTAATGTGATTACATTCCTTGTAGACACTGGTGGTACCCGACCCACTGTGAAAATGGTGGAAATTCCTAACCTACCTCTCTCTGGAGAAAATATCCAAGTTGTAGGCATTTCAAATCAATTGATTAAAACTCCAGTAACAAAACTAATGAAATTACAAATAGGAGACTTCAGAGATTTACACTAGTTTGTGGTGTGTGATACAAGTCTAGTTAACCTTTTAGGTAGAGACTTGTTGTGCAAAATGAATTGCACCATCTATTGTACACTAGATGGAATAGTATTCCAAACCAAGGATGAGGATGTTGTTTTCAAAATGGCAATGCAAGGGACAGATGTGAATGATTTGTATTATTTACTTGCAGCAAAGGATTTGCCTGTTGAATTGAGAGAATCTTTGTTAAATGATGTGTGGGATTTTACAGGGAAATATATTGGATTGATGAGGAGTTGATCCTATTCAAATCACAGTTAAACAAGCTGCAGAATTTCCAAAAGCCCCACCTTACAAAATGAGTCCTGAAACAATTGCAGGAGTAACGCCTGTGATCGAAATGATGATTGAACAAGGTATTTTAAAGGAGATGCTAACCAGTCTTTGCAATTCACCTATTATGAGAATTAAGAAACCGAGTGGAAAATATTGGATTGTTCAAGATTTAAGGGAAATAAATCAGATAGTCAAGTCAAGTCAGTCAAGTCATAAAATTTGTATAGCGCACTACATACCCAGAGGGTTTCAAGGCGCTTAGGAAGGGGAGGAGGATTATTTGTCAAATATCCACGTTTTAAGCTGCTTTCTGAACGCTAGGTGGTTCTGGGTGAGGCGAAGGTAAGCGGGGAGTGAGTTCCATGTTTTAGCAGCCAGGTATGAAAAGGATCTGCCTCCCATGGTGGTCTTGTTGATGCGAGGTACAGTGGCGAGGGCTTGGCTGGAAGACCGTAGTTGGCGGGAGGGGGTGTAGAAGGACAGTCGAGAGTTGAGGCAATCTGGTCCGATGTCGTAGAGTGATTTGTGTGCGTGGGTAAGCAGTCGGAAAGTGATCCTCTTATTGACGGGTAGCCAGTGGAGGTCTTTAAGGTGACCAGAGATGTGTTCGTTGCGTGGGATGTCTAATATGAGCCTGGCTGATGCGTTTTGGATTCGTTGGAGTTTCTTCTGGAGTTTTGCGGTAGTACCCGCGTAGAGGGTGTTTCCGTAGTCCAGTCGGCTCGTGACCAGAGCGTGGGTGACTGTTTTCCTGGTTTCGGAGGGGATCCAGCAAAATGTTTTTCTGAGCATGCGAAGAATGTTGAAGCAGGAAGAGGATACGGCGCTGACTTGTCTGTTCATTGAGAGTGAAGAATCCAGGATGACGCCAAGGTTCCGTGCGTGGTCTGTCGGGATGGGTGCTTTTCCGAGGGCTTCCGGCCACCAGGAGTCGTCCCATGCAGAGGGGGAAGTACCTAAGATGAGGACTTCTGTTTTGTCTGAGTTCAGTTTCAGACGGCTTTGTTTCATCCATTCGGCAACTTCTTTCATTCCATCGTGTAGGTTAGTTTTGGCGGTGCTGGGGTCATTGGTGAGAGAGAGGATTAGTTGAGTGTCGTCCGCGTAGGAGATGATGTTGAGGTTGTGTTGGCGTGCGATGGCCGCGAGGGGGCTCATGTATACGTTGAAGAGGGTGGGACTGAGTGAGGATCCTTGAGGTACGCCGCAGATGACTTCAGAGGCCTCGGACTTGAATGGAGGAAGGCGGACTCTCTGGGTTCTTCCGGTGAGGAACGAGGTGATCCATTCAAGTGCTTTTCCTTGGATTCCGATGTTATTGAGGCGTTGTAGAAGGGTGCTGTGGCAGACTGTATCGAATGCTGCAGAGAGGTCGAGGAGGATGATGGCGACTGTGTCTCCATTGTCCAGTAGAGTTCGAATGTCGTCTGTTGCTGCGATGAGGGCGGTCTCAGTGCTGTGTTTTGCTCGGAAGCCAGATTGTGAGGGGTCGAGGGATTTGTTGGCTTCGAGGAAAGCGGCGAGCTGGTTGTTGACGGCTTTCTCGATGACTTTGGCCGGGAATGGAAGAAGCGAGATGGGGCGGTAATTTTTGAGTTCGGTGGGGTCCGCTGTTGGTTTTTTCAGGAGGGCGGTGAGTTCAGCGTGTTTCCAGTCTTCTGGGAAGGTAGCAGAGTTGAAGGAGCAGTTGATGACGTTTCGGAGGTGCGGTGCTATAGTAGTACCTTGTTGTCCAATAGTGCCAAACCTCACAGTAATTCTTTATCGAATTGCATGTGATGCAGAATGGTTCACAGTGATCGACTTGTGTCAAGCGTTTTTCTCGATACCCTTACATCTGGATAGTCAATATTTGTTTGCATTCCGGTTCGGAGACCATGTTTTGGCATGGTGTCGAGTTCCTCAAGGGTATACTGAAACCCTTCAATTTTCAATCAGATTTTGAAAAGGTGCTTACAGTCATAGGTAATGCCCAATAACTCAGTGCTAGTCCAGAGTATAGATGTTTTTCTTGTTGCATCAAAGACGAGAGAAGATTGTGTGACAGATACCATTACTCTATTGAACCATTTGGCAGCAGGTGGGCATAAAGTGTCACCAGCTAAATTGCAATTTTGCCAAAAAGAAGTTATTTATTTGGAGCATAAAATTGAAAAAGGAGTCGGAAAGGTGTCACAAGATCAAATAAATGCGATCTTGCAAATGAAATCTCCAAAGACACAGAAAGAAATTTGAATGTTTTTGGGTATGGTTGGATACTGCAGATTTTCACTGATAATTTTTGTAATGGCTTGGCTGACACACAAAGATGTGTCAGACCCGATTCAATTGGATGAAGAAAGCATGAGGGCATGTATTGAATTACGAGACAGCCTTTGTGGTGCACCAGCATTAGTAATGCCAGATTTCTTTTTTTTAATTTTTTTATTTCCATAGTACTTCTGGTGACAATACAAATTACATAGATTAAATGTTTAACATCAAAACACATTATATAGAGATATTAAAGTCAGCCTCCAGCATTTAGAGTTTGAAACACATTAATAACTAAATACCACAAGGTTCATCATACCGCAAGATAGTCTGAGAGAACACCCCAAGTTAACAATCCAATACATTTCTTTCTTGCCCCCTTCAATGCATATAGACTCCATTCTAATGCATAGATACTATAAAGTTTGGTTCTCCAGAATTCAAAGTTCGGGGCATCAGAGGATAACCAATCCATTGCAATGCATAAACGCGCAACAGTCATAGCTAAAAATATAAAATATTTATGCTCGCTTAAATCAGGAGAATCAGATAGATTTGGTTCCACTCCCATTAACATAAATGCTGAAGATATCCTAAACGGATAATGTAACACCAATGACATAAATTCCTCAATAGTGGTAAAAAAATGCGACAATTTAGTACATTGGAAAAATATGTGCAACATATCAGCATCGGGATCCCCGCATCTGAAACATTGCCCATCATATTTGCTACCCCAACTTGCCATCCGTTTGGGAGTATCGTATAAACGAAAAACTGTTTTGTAAACTTGAGCTTTCAAATTTGCAGCCAAACATATCTCTTTAGCAATACATAAAGTATCCTGAATATCCAATTCCGGCATACCCAACTGATTTTGCCAATAAATATTATATTTTTTCATATCATCCTCTCTAGACTCCATCAGTATCAAGTAAAGCGAGCCAATCCTTTTTTTTACAGCGAATCCCCTCCACTAAATTATTAGGAAAGGACATAATATGTTTTTTTAAACAAAAATTTCTAAGTTGGAGATACTTAAAAAAAGAATATTGAGGCAGTTGATATTTAGCTGATAATTTTGTAAATGTAGCAAATGTTCCATTTCCATTATATAAATCTCCAATGCTAGATAGACCCTTTCTTGACCAGCTCTTTGCGACATTGTCCCAAAATACGGAGGGGAGAATTTTATCCGCACTAAAGGGAGTATAATAAGTAATTCTGCCCAAATTTATTAGTTTCCTAACCCTTCTCCAAACTTGGAAAGCTGAAATCAATACCTTAAAACGAGTATGCATGTAGTAATTACCCTCGAGTTCTTTTAATAAACATCCTTTTGCCTGTTCTCCTAATAACAAGAAAAATATCGAAGGTGCTTCCGTTTCATCCTCCATAGGTTCAACTGTCAACATATATCTCATTCTTTGTAGAAAACACACATAATAATAAAGTAGAAAATCCGGTAACCCGCGTCCACCCCTTTCTTCATGTAACGTCAGCCATTTCATAGCTCGGCGTACTTTTCCCGGAGCCCAAAAGAAATCCCCACAAACAATCTGAAGTTGCGATATATATTTAAGTGGAAACTCCAATGGAATACTATTGTGATGTAGTTTATAGCTTAGCAGATAAGTGGGGTAGATGGGCGATTTCAGAATTAAAAGTGGGAGACGGATTTTTTACTTTATGCTCAGTTTATGGATCCAATGCTGATGAAGCTGAGGTTTTGGAATGGTTAAATATAGAACTAGCCAAATGGAGATCCCCTCTAAACATATGTGGCGATTTCAATATTAATCTAAATACTGCGGAGCTTGCTGCTGGTTTAGAAAATTATAGGGGTCGCAAACCACGAGTTTTTAAAGCCTTATACGACTTGGTTACCGACCACGGCTTGGTAGAAATCTGGAGCAAAAATTACCCGACGTCTCCAGGGTATACTTATTACTCCGCTCCACATAAGAAATTTGTCCGATTGGACTATTTTTTCATGTCTACATCTATCCACAGTGGGACTAAGATCCAGACATTTCCCAGAGTTTCATCTGACCACTCCCCTATGTTAATTGAGATTCTTATCTCAAAAGAGATATATAGGTTAAGAAGTTTCTCATATGACAGGAAATTGTGCTTTGATGAACAATATAGAATTTATATGAGTACGTGGATATTAGACTTTTTCAATATCAATGTCGGGTCGGCTAATATTCTAAATGTAGGGGACACTTTTAAGGCCTGTTTCAGAGGGGAGGCGATAAGCTATGGTTTGTACAATCAAAACAAATTAAGATCTCAAATGCGAGAATTGTATAACAGCTTAAAGGCTGCGGAGGCAGAGCTGATTAAAGAAATCGGGAAGGAGGATAATTTATTGAATATAAGTGAGGCTGAAGCCAAAATAGCACGATGTCGGGGGAGTATAACCGGGGTCTGGACCCAAGAGATTGCGCAGAAATATTTAGTATATAAACGCCATATTCATGAATATGGAGAAGCTATTGGTCGATCGTTGGCCTTACGACTAAAAATGAAGTCCACTTCTTGTTCAATTCCTAAACTACAGGATCAGGGTGGGGTGATTCATGAGGAACCGGGGGAAATATTAAACATATTTCAACAGTTTTATACAGACTTATATACTCGCCAGCCAAACTCTGTTGAAGGTCAAGATTGGGAAGAGGGGACATTTAGTAAATTAAATAATATTGATTCGGAAATTTTGGATAGCCCCTTTTCTATGGAAGAATTAGAGGTAGCAGTTAGGAGTATACCGACTGGAAAGGCGGCATGCCCTGATTTTATTCCAGGAGAAGTGTATAAATGTTTTTTTGAATCACTAAAAAAGGTTATGCTAGAGATCTTCAGAATGGCGCAAAAAGGGACAGCTCCAAATACATGGAATGATGCCTTAATTGTGGTATTCAGTAAAAAAGGGAAACCGCCGGAGTTACCCGGATCGTATCGCCCAATATCATTGCTTAATTGTGATAGCAAGATCTACTCAAAGATGATTGCAAATCGGCTATCCAAGGTTATAACACCGCTTGTATCGATAAACCAACATGGTTTTATTCCGAAAAGAGGCACGGTTACTCATATTAATAGGGTTATCACTCTATTTGATATCGCAGAGGGGGAAAACAGGGACTTAGCGTTGGTATTACTTGACGCTGAGAAAGCTTTTTACCGGGTGGAGTGGTCATATTTGTGGGAAATAATGACAAGGATGGGGTTTGGGAAGGCTGTCTTGACTTCAATGCAGGTTTTATATAAAACCCCCAATGCTAGAATAACCGTTATGGGCTTAAAATCAGAAAAGATTATTATAACAAGAGGGACACGGCAAGGGTGTCCGTGCTCCCCTCTGCTTTTTGCCTTATTCATTAATCCCTTTATTATTAGTATTCAAAAATCGCCCCATATTAAACCATTTATAGTAAAGGATATTGCTTATTCAGTCTTTGCATATCCGGATGATATCGCAATAGTAACGACTGATCCAGGAGAGGCAATTGTTGAGATTGAACAGTTAGCCAGAGACTTTGGTGTTAGGTCTGGATACAAATTAAACTCTGCAAAAACTCAAGTATTGTGTACACAAAATATTCAATTTAAGGATCCAAGGGTTACCAATGAAGTTATATATTTAGGTATAAAAATTACACCTCATATGCAAGAGATAGTAGATATTAATTGGCAAGAGACAACATCACAAGTTAAGCAATCATTGGAGAGATGGGGCCGATTGCAAATATCAATAATTGGTAAAGGAAATATCATTAAGATGAAGGTTCTTGCTAAAATACCATATTTATTTCGGAGTAGTAATGCCAGATTTCAATGAGGATTTTGCATTGTTCTGTCATGAAAGAGATGGTTGTGCACTTTCAGTTCTAACGCAAATGTATGGAACTGCACGTCGTCCTGTGGCATATTTTTCAGCAATACTGGATAGTGTCGCTGCAGCTTTACCAGGTTATTTGAAAGCAGTAACTGCTAGGTGTGCGAGTTTGGAACAAAGTGAGGCAAATGTGATGGGGCATCCATTGAGGGTGTATGTACCACATTCTGTTGAAATTTTGTTGACACAAACTCGAACACAACATCTTACGAGTAGTCGGTTAACAAAATAAGAACGAGTGATACTGGGAGCTGAGAATGTGACAGTGACAAGATGTACAAATCTAAATCCAGCTACCTATTTGCCAAATTCAAATTGTGAAATGGTGGTGGCTGAAGCAGATCATGATTGTTTAGATGTGACTGAATTGTGTACAAAGCCAAGACCTGATGTAAAAGATACTCTGTTATCTGAATCAGATTGTGTGATGTTTGTGGATTGATCTTGTTTAAGAGATGAAAAACGTACCTTGCGAGCTTCCTATGCCATTTGTTCAGTGGCTAATGTCATTGAAGGTTCATGCTTAAAGGGAATAAAATCTGCCCAAAAAAAAGATTGGAGAAGAACCATATTTACTGATAGTCAATATGGTTTCGGGGTTGTGCATGACTTTGGACAATTGTGGTCTCAACAAGGTTTCCTGACCTCATTAGGTTCTCCAATCCTAAATGGAGAATATGTAAAATAACTATTATTAGCACTACAATTGCCCAAAGAAATTAGGGTTGTGAAATGTTCAGCACATAGATCTGGCAGTGATTATATCACTGTGGGAAATAAGTATGCAGACAAAGTTGCATGTTTTTGTGCGCTAAATTCAGTTTCAATAAATAAAAAGATACAGAAATCTGATGAAAAAGAATGCAATCTGATGTTCTCATCTGTTGAAACATGGGAGGAACTTAGACAGCTACAAGAAGAAGCAAGTGCTGAAGAAAAAGAGATTTGGATCTTGTGAGTTGTTCAGGGAAGAAGATGAGGTGTGGATTTATCATGATGGAAGACCAATAATGCCAGATAATGTGTTGTCCCAAATGGCAAGATTTTATCTTGGAAAGAACCACAGTTACACCCAGGGTCTGGCCCGGGGAGGGAACTAGAGGCGTTAGGGCACTAGAGAACGGTCAGCCTCAAACCAAAGCTATGAACCACAGAAAGGACCGTCCCTAGTTGTGTCTTAAGAGATGCCCAATTTAGTGGGGGCAAATCACAAAAATTGACGGACTGGCATCACACACCACCAGGTGTCATGCTTCATCATCTGCCAGTCCTCGCCCTCTAAAAACCGCGTTTGATAGAGGGCGGGCATACACCTGAAGACAGGGATGCACTTCTAGACTAAGTGGGGGCCCAAACAAAAAAAGGAGTGAGTGAATTTAAAAACCATCATAGTATACCTGAACAATTTTTATTCTATGGGGTTACTATGTGGGATTAAAATATATAAGTGCGGTGAGTGGGGACCTTATCATCCCGTCGCCGCTGTGAATCAGTGATTGTTAATAGGGGGTCAACATGTTTCTGCCTGTATTGTCCACTTGGGTACGTGGCATTCGTCAGGACCTTAAATATTGGGCTCCAATCTTACCACTGGGGGCGTAGGCCTATAGCCAGCTGCCACCTGTTTAGAGAAACCCTATTGGAAAAACCTATTTGCCCCATGGGAGGGGTAGGGGGGAAATCCTTGTGGCCACATTAGTTCAAGGCCTCCCGGAGGCTGGACGCATGCAGCACTAGGTTTTCTAGCGGGGAGTACGCCTTGAACTAATGTGGCCACAAGGATTTCCCCCCTACCCCTCCCATGGGGCAAATAGGTTTTTCCAATAGGGTTTCTCTAAACAGGTGGCAGCTGGCTATAGGCCTACGCCCCCAGTGGTAAGATTGGAGCCCAATATTTAAGGTCCTGACGAATGCCACGTACCCAAGTGGACAATACAGGCAGAAACATGTTGACCCCCTATTAACAATCACTGATTCACAGCGGCGACGGGATGATAAGGTCCCCACTCACCGCACTTATATATTTTAATCCCACATAGTAACCCCATAGAATAAAAATTGTTCAGGTATACTATGATGGTTTTTAAATTCACTCACTCCTTTTTTTGTTTGGGCCCCCACTTAGTCTAGAAGTGCATCCCTGTCTTCAGGTGTATGCCCGCCCTCTATCAAACGCGGTTTTTAGAGGGCGAGGACTGGCAGATGATGAAGCATGACACCTGGTGGTGTGTGATGCCAGTCCGTCAATTTTTGTGATTTGCCCCCACTAAATTGGGCATCTCTTAAGACACAACTAGGGACGGTCCTTTCTGTGGTTCATAACAAGATTTTATCTTGGTCCTACACACATTGGTAGTGATGCTATGCTTAGAATGTTTAAGGAATCATGGTTCAACCCTAAATTCAGGGTCATTGCCAAAAGTCTTTGTCAGAGGTGTGTGACTTGTCAACAACAAAATGCAGGGAAAAAGACAGTTGTCAGTTGTGGATGAATTGGAAAAGCAGCAGGTCCTTTTACTCGGTTACAAGCTGATTTTATTGAATGTAAGATATAACAACGCACGCATTTATCACGCATGCCTTTACAACACATTCACTACCACGCATGACCCACTACCATGCATCCCATTACCACGCATACCATTTCATCACACATGCATCCCGACACTTTGTAAGTTCCATTACAACGCTTACACTAACCATGCATATCACTTCATGCACACTTTTATAATGTATTTGTGGTATGTGCTAAACTACCTATAGCGCTTAAACTTTCGCTCAGGGCAGCTCTTCGGCTCCCTCTCTACATTACTGTTTATGCAGTAAACATGCACTCTTGCACCCGTACTCCCCTCTCTTTCCGATTCACCTACCACTTACCCTTCACAGTGACATACCCCGCAGTTCCTGTTGTCTTCCTTAATTGGCCATAGGCACACCTCCGAAATTGTTTGTTTCCGTTTGTTTTTCTTCACCAGTTTTAGTCTCGACGCATGCGCAGCCTCGTTTCCAATACCACACTTCTCTCTTTTTCTTCAAGTTCGCCAAGCCACCCTCTCCTCATTGCAGGTACTAAATTGCCGCTTTGTTGTCCCGGGCCGTGTTCCTCATCCGCTGCTAAAGCATTATAATATATTAATATTAATAATCATATTTTAATTATATTTCACTTTTTTGAAACGTGTTGCCTTGGGCGCCAAACCAGGATTACATACTCCGTCCTCCGCTATTTTAGTAGTTTTCCACCGTCATTTTTATTCTACCTGCCACTTTCATTTTTATTTTACCTGCCACCTACCTTCTCTGTGAGCCATGAGATTTCCTGCCACAGACACCCCGGTGTTTGTCTTTGGCCTCCGATCTTATCAGACTTGGTCACACTAATCCCTAAAAACTAATTTTAAGCACTTAAGCCACAGCCATTATAACGTGTGACCGTCACCACAAAGCCATTACCACGCTTATGCCTTTATCATGCGTGGTAAAGGCATGCGTGGTAAAGGCATATGCGTGGTAATGGCTTTGTGGTGACGGTCACGCATGGTTATGACCGCGTTGTAATGGCTGTTTCACGATTTTATTGAGTTGTCAAGATGTAATGGACTAAAATATGTTCTGATGATTGTTTTCTCGGTGGGTGGAAGCCTGCCCTACGAGACGGAATGATAGTCTAACAGTTGCTAAATTGCTTCTTAGAGAGATCATCCCAAGGTTTGGATTTCCAGTCTCTTTAGAATCTGGTAAGGGAAAGCATTTTATTAATGAAATAATTTGGATGATTTGTTCAGCATTACAAATTTAACAAAAGTTACATTGTGCCTATCGGCCAGAAGCATCAGGGGTGGTCGAGCATGTCAATGGAACAATTAAATCAAGACTTGCAAAGGTATGTGCGTCCACTGCACTGAAATGGCTAGATGCACTTCCATTAGTTCTGATGAATCTGAGAAGTATTCCAGATAGAAAAACTGGATTGTCTCCGCATGAAATAATCATGGGCAGAACCATGAGACAACCAGTAGTCCCAGAGGACCGACTGATGAATATAACTGATTATTTGGTACTTGATTATTGCAACGGTTTGGTTGATGTGGTGCGTTCTGTGTCCCATCAGGTTGGAGAGGTCACAACCAAAACAACGCAAGAACAGGCACACGATCTGAATCCTGGAGAGTGGGTTCTTGTCAAACACGTGAGGAAGTCGTGTTTAGAATCCCGCTGGCATGAGCTATATCAAATGATACTGGTGACAAGGACAGCAGTAAAGTGTGGTGGCTTGCCAAACTGGATTCATGCCAGCTATACACGAAGAGTCCCAAGTACACTTGAAAGTGAAGAATCTGTTGAAGGTAATAAAGAAAGTTGCTAAAAAGAACCTGAACAGACTCAGAGTCGAATAGAGAGGGCACCAGCAACTCGGTCTCGTGAAACTGCCAATGTGAATACAGTGAAGAAATTGATTCCAGAACAAAACAGTGAAGGGAAAAGGAAAGACTCAATTAAAAGAAATAGTGAAACAAGTCTTGAACAAAACAAAACTGAAGAAATTGAAAAGTAGAAAGCAAGAAAGGGGGATGTATGGCCAAGAGGAGTGAAAAGACTGAAATATACTTTGAATGAGAGTGTTCTGAATACATTACCTGAAATATCTGAACAGAGTGATACAGAAGAAACTACAGTTCGGAGAACAAAGAGAGTCAGAGAACCAAACAAGAAATTTACAGCACCTGAATGTACATACTTGGTTGCTAAAACAGTTGATCTGTTCCCCCCCGCATTTTCCCCCTCCCCACGGATATTTGGTGGCCGGATTGGGCCGCGTGCGGAGCAAGTGTATTGGTGCTCCTGAGGCATCCTGTGTGGCCCGATAGGGGGGGCACGGTTTCATAGATCTGGGGAGTTCTCCTGCGTTGTGGTGACGTGCCCTCCATACATCGGGGGCAACCTGTTGGGGCGAGCGTACCGTGGAGTGGAGTCAGCATTTGAGTTGGCTCAAGGGGACAGGCATTGGAGGAGCCTTGCTGAACCGCAGCATGGCAGACGTTTGGTGGACACTGTGTCCAGGCTGGGTGTAACATCACACAGCTTGCTCCAGGAGGGGATACCTAGGTCCTATCTCTTCAAGGAGCTGCCATACTATACATTGCCTAAATTGGGAAGATTTGGACGGGAGAAGTTGCTGTGCACCCAGGTTTGAGCCGATCTCTCTGGCTTAAGATTCTTGTGTGGCTAATATAGCAGGTGAACTCACTGGGTTGGAGCCCTAGTGCCAACATGGCAAGGGACAAGCACACTGGGGGATCAGCGAAGCAAAGCACCATGGATTGCTGTACTGGGCCTGGGGCCTCGGCAGCTGACCAAGAGCGGGGTCCCGGACAATGCTGCACTCATGGTGGCGCTCACGCAGTCTCGAACGACTCTGGAAACCAAAATAGGGGAGGTGGGCTCTGAAGTTTTACTCCGCCGACAGGACCTGCGGAATGCAACGGACCAGGGTCTCAGAAGTAGAGGACTCTATTACCACACTGAAAAAGAAGGTGGCGATGCTGGAGACTATCACTCGAGGCCTGGCATCTCGTGTTGAGGATGCGTAAGGGAGGGCACGGAGAAGTAATCTGCGCTTGTGGGGTTCCTGAAGGGCTGCGAGGGGGGTGGATATGGAACAGTTCCTGACCAAGTGGATCGTTAGTTGTCTTCCCCCAGAATCTATGTCTAGCAGCTATATCATTGAGCGGGCACATCGGGCCCTCATGCAGAAGACGCCCCTGGGAGCTAGGCCAAGACCGGTCATAGCAAAAATCCTAAATTATCATGATCGGGCCGCTATCCTGAAACAGGCCCAACTTAAGGAACCATTGCATTTTGACAACGCTTATATCCTTGTATTTCTGGACTAGACTCAACTGGTTCAGCAGAAGCGACAGTCCTTTATGGCGGCAAAGGCCCGCCTTCGTGATTTGAAGTAGCTGTATGCCCTCCTGTATCCTGCAAAGTTGAGGGTAGTTTACCAGTGACGCACATTGTTTTTTGACTCGCCCGAAGACGTCTTCAACTGGACAGATGAGACAGTAAGGGTGCGATTACACACACCGCCTAGGATGGAGTCGGACTCCTCGACGAGCGAATCCGTCCGCGAACCACCTAAACCCAAATTCAAGGGAAACAGACGATCAAGATCTGGCCACCGCTCGCAGTCCCATAGCGACGCCAGTAGATTGGCTTTGGTACCCCACTCGGGAAAGCCGGCCTCGTAACTTCATAGGAACTCTCCCGGAGGGCGAACATTCATTCATATCCGACCTGACTGTCAAAGCTACTGTTGGGGCTATTAACCCCCGCTTGGCCCTTGCCGTCCGGGGGCAGCCCGGGTAATAAGGGTGGGCTCCAGGGGATCCATTGGTGGAGGAGGGCCGGGGGCCCCCATTGGGGTTTCCGTGCCGCTTTCACCGCAACAGATACTTCAGTGGTTTTGAGGTATTGGGGTGGGGGGTGGGGGTTTGTTGGGAGGATTTTGTTCTTAGTTTGTACTGGATCATTATTAAGCAGGTTTTCTACCTGCTCTCTAGATGTTGCTTGTTTCAATGTTACGTTCTGGGGGGCTGTTATTATTTCACCGCACTGTCCTATAGCTGCTATGTACCGCTGCTTCTTTACAGGTTGCCACATGTCCTGCTCATTTAGGTTGCTGATTCTATGGATGCCTGCCCCTGTAGTTAGTTTGTAGCCCCTTGCTGGGGCCCTTCGGATTGTGAGTTGGAATGTTAGGGGGGCGCTGGATAAAGTGAAGAGGGGGGCCATCCTTAATCAGGCCAACGTTATCAGGCAGATGTTCTAATGTTACAGGAGACACATCTGTTGGGGACTAAGGCCCTTTGCTTCCTGAGGTACGCTTATTCCCAAGTTTTTCACTCTGGGTTCACGAGGGGATCCCGGAGGGTTGCTATTCTTATCCATCGTAGGGTCCCCTATACTCATTCCAAGACATGGGTGGATACGCAGGGGAGGTACGTCTTTATTCAGGGGTCTATCTATGAGGCTCAAGTAAATTGAAAAAAAGTGGAGTTTTCCGCTTCTAGGTTGGAGGCGCGCACTGTACGCTGGGACCTATGAAGGTCTACATCAAGTTAATTATTTTTAAAGAAGAAATACTTTCAAAATTTCAATCCTGTTTGAAATCAGTATTTATTTTCAATTAAATTTCATTTAGATTTCATTACTTGTTTTTCGCAAATTCATTCTTTGCTGAAATATATTTACATAGCCATTTCACAATCACCCAATGCATTTCGGGTCAATAGAATGACCCTTCCTCAGGGGTCTGTAAATGGAAAAGATAAGAAAATCTTCAGGGCTATTCAGCCTGTTCGAACACTTAATTAATACAATGCTGGTTCAACGCTCTGATTATTACACAACAGTTAGTTCAAACGTGTCTCACTGGTCATAAATATCATGCATTTCTGAATTAAATGCCCTTCAAATGTTATGCTGAACTGTCTAACTCAAAAAGTGCCTTCTACTGGTGTCCTGTTATACAAAAAAATCACCTGTAAACTAACGAAGTATTATGACTTTAAAGCAATAGACTATAACATGGTGTGTATTCTAATGCTCATACTGTGAATTGCTTAAAACAGTACTTTCAAATCATACGTGTTCTATAGTATCCTGATATACGATAACATATATATAAAAACGCCAACTCATAAATGTATAAATGTTAACCTACATAACATAACGGTGCTCTCCTCGCGTGTTTACTGCCACACTTACTTCCGTATGAAAAAGCTGCCGCGTATCCGTCTTCCAATCGGAATCGAGTTTGTGAAAGTTGGCGTGTCTCTGCTCTTTAAGTATAACCTGATTGGTCCAAACGCACTGTCATATCGCTATTGGTCCCTGTTAGTATACCTAAGATAAGTGAATGTAACTGCCACTTTACTAAGTTTTTAAGTGATATAAATCTGAATGCTTACTGGCATACTGCAAATACTCGACGCTCTAATATTTAAAGTTAATGCTCGTGAAAAAAACTCGGACAGTAAAACAGCGAAAATCTAACATGAATTAATGAACTGAAATAAAATGAAATAAGGTTAAAGTGAGAATTATCCGCATATAAAGCAAATGAGAAGTACAGTTTAAAAATGAAATGTGAGTTCAGCCATATTGGATTGGGATGACGATGTAGAGTTCATGCAGGAGTGCAATAACTTTTCACTCAACAATTGTTCATAGAAAACATGATAATTCTATCCTGTCATTAATTCCTTTCGGTTGCATGCTGTCCATTTTTCTAATCCAGAAATATTCCGCTCTCAATCTTTGTTTATGCGCATCCATAGTTGGGTGTGGCTTAATAACTTCCAATATTGTGAATCTTAACTGTGTAATGTTGTGACCTGCTTCTATCCAGTGTGTAGCCAATGTCGACTTTTGGTTCTTGTTCCTTATGTTACTTTTGTGTTCTGTTATTCTTGTTTTTATCTTGCGTTCCGTTTGTCCTACATATAATTTGCCACAAGGACATTTTATTCCATAAATTACTCCTTTGGTATTACAAGTACTTGAATGTGATAAGGGAATCCTTTTCCCAGTCATAGGATGGGTAAAATGCTGGCCAATTATCACATTATTGCAATGTATGCAATTTTCACATCTTCTCATTCCTTTGTGTGTGATCTTATTCTCAGTGTATTGACTATTCATTAGTTCTTTCAGATTTTTGGATCTTTTATATGCAAATGTAATTTGATTTGCTACCAATGGTTGAAGATCCGGTTCTTCTAATAAGAGACCAATGTTTTTTCATGATTGTTCTGATCTGAGTAGTTTGTACTGAGTATTTCAATACACACACTGTGAGTTTTTTATCAGTTTTTTCTTGCTTGTTAAGTAGAATTTCTCTGTTCATGGAGAAAACTTTCATTTTTGAATCATGGAGTACGTTTTTAGGATATCCCCATTTCAAGTATTTTTGGATCTGTGTATCGATGGTGGAGGACAAGTCATTAGGGTCTGATGTGATCCTTTTATAACGGATGAATTGAGACAACGGTAGATGTGTCTTCAATGAGTGGTGGTGAAAGCTTTCAAAGTGGAGACCACTGTTTCTATCAGTGTCCTTAATGTGAACTTTAGTCTTTATTTGACCCTCCTTTATGATTATTTTTACATCCAAAAATGCCAGTTCTTCTCTATCCATTTGGTGAGTAAACTTGATCCTTTCATGCACTTGATTCAATGTTTGGATATTCTCGACAAGTTTTTCTTTGGCTCCTTTCCAAATTATAAAGATGTCATCTATGTATCTTTTGAATACCATAATACCACTTGTCCATTGTGGATTATTCAATATGTGGTCGTTTTCGAACTTCGCCATAAAGGTATTAGCGTAGGATGGTGCCCCCGCAAAACCCATCGAAGTTCCACTGCACTGTTCATAAAATTCATTGTTCCATTCTAGGTAACTGTGAAATAATGCGAAGTGTAGTAGTTCCAACAAAAAGGACTTGTCAGTTCCTGTAACCTCATTTTCTAGTAAACTCCATTCCATTGCTTCTAACCCTTCATTGTGCGGGATAGACGTGTATAAAGCTGTTACATCAATGGAGCATAACCATATTTCCTCGTTCACTGGAATTTCAACGTTGTTCACTAGGTTCAAAAATGCGGTCGTGTCCTTGATGTAAGTATTCCACTTCTGTACCAACGGTTGCATAAACCAATCTAGATATTGGCCTAATGGTTCTGAAATTGATCCACAGGCGGACACTATGGGTCTGAACGGTGGTTTGGTGGCATGTTTATGTATTTTTGGGAGCATATAAAATTGAGGTCTTCTGGGATGTTTGATGTTTAAAAATTGGTATGTCTTTGTTGTTATCCATTTCATCTCGAGTGCTTTATCCAAGATTATTTTCAATATGCTTGCGAATGCATCAGTGGGATCTTGCTCCAATCTATGATACGTATTTGTATCTTGTAGATGTTTGCGTACATTTTCCATGTAAAATTCAGTGTTCATCACTACTAGGGCTCCTCCCTTGTCTGCCTTCTGTATGGTGACGTTCGTCATTTCTTTCAATGATCTTAGGGTGTTCCATTCTTTCTTAGAGAAATTGCTTCTACCACCTCCTGAATAATTAATTTTCTTCATTTCTGTTGTGATAACTCTCTCATAGGCGTCAATGGTTTTATGTGAGGTAGGGACACAGAACGTGCTTTTAACTCTGAATTCTTTCGTAATACTCTCAGGTGTTTCAGCTGGTGGAAAATTCGAAAAAAAAGATTTAAGGCGCAGGGTGCGCAAAAATTTGAAAATAGAAATCTCCGTTTCTTGAGGATTGGATTTATAAACTGGCACAAAAGTGAAACCTTTGTTTAAAAGATTAGTTTGAGCTGTGGTTAATTGTACATCAGATATATTTATGACGAGGTTGTCTTCTTTTTGGCTGATCGAAGTTCTCTTTCTGTCTCTGTTTCCTTTGTTTTTTCTTTTTCCCCTCCTTGTTTTTGAAAATCGCCCGTTGTTGTGGATGTCGAAGGAGCATTGTTTGCAGCCTGGACTCGTCTCTAAAAAAGTTGCCTTAGTTTGTTGGTTTTTACGTGCCATTTGTGCAGGTTTACCAATCGGTCTCCTGTTTTGTGCTGTCTCTGAATCGGATATGACACTTTCTTGAGACGAACTTACTTCGGTTTGTGGTTTTTGCCAATTTCTTTGATTGTATACATCAGCCCAACTGTACACTTCTTCCAGCTTGTAGTCTATAGTGTCTCTTTTATACTTCTTAATTTTCCTATCTTCTATTTCTTTAGCGTATCTATCAAGTTTCATATTGATATCTTCCAATGTTGTTGTCAAATCCTCATGAGTATTCAATTCACGTTTAATCCCTTCAAGTTCCTCTTCCAGTGTTTTGATTTCTTTAGAGAGCTCCTCGACGATCAATAAAATCAGATCCAAACTACATTTGTTGAGTATCTGGTACCATTTGTTGAGGAAAACGTTATTGTTCCTGCATAGCATAGGTTTTAAGGCTATTCTTAAACCTCTAGGGATACGTTGGTTTCTGTGATAGTGGATTAGAGTAGTGGCGTGCAACCACTGATTAATTTCGCGGCAGCTTTTTTATACGGAAGTAAGTGTGGCAGTAAACACGCGAGGAGAGCACCGTTATGTTATGTAGGTTAACATTTATACATTTATGAGTTGGCGTTTTTATATATATGTTATCGTATATCAGGATACTATAGAACACGTATGATTTGAAAGTACTGTTTTAAGCAATTCACAGTATGAGCATTAGAATACACACCATGTTATAGTCTATTGCTTTAAAGTCATAATACTTCGTTAGTTTACAGGCGATTTTTTTGTATAAAAGGACACCAGTAGAAGGCCCTTTTTGAGTTAGACAGTTCAGCATAACATTTGAAGGGCATTTAATTCAGAAATGCATGATATTTATGACCAGTGAGACACGTTTGAACGAACTGTTGTGTAATAATCAGAGCGTTGAACCAGCATTGTATTAATTAAGTGTTCGAACAGGCTGAATAGCCCTGAAGATTTTCTTATCTTTTCCATTTACAGACCCCTGAGGAAGGGTCATTCTATTGACCCGAAATGCATTGGGTGATTGTGAAATGGCTATGTAAATATATTTCAGCAAAGACTGAATTTGCGAAAAACAAGTAATGAAATCTAAAGGAAATTTAATTGAAAATAAATACTGATTTCAAACAGGATTGAAATTTTGAAAGTATTTCTTCTTTGAAAATAATTAACTTGATGTAGACCTTCATAGGTCCCAGCGTACAGTGCGCGCCTCCAACCTAGAAGCGGAAAACTCCACTTTTTTTCAATTTACTTGAGTCACAGACAGTGTTCCGAGACAAAACACTGGGAGGAAGCAGCACACAATATAAAAGAAAAAATCAGATGAAAATAGTTGACACGAGTGCCAGATGGATAAATAAAGGAGAGTCTATCTATGAGGAACAGGTAGTGCAGGGTAGTGTCTACGCCTCCCCCATCTTGGACATTGGTTGAGAGCCTAATGACTTTGTGGACGGATGTTCCGGATGGGGTGGCAGTCATCGGTGGTGACTGGAATGATGTGATGGATGTGACTAGGAACAGATGGTGGGAAACACCAGCCGCCTGCCAAACTATTAAATTATTTTCTTTGGTGTCGGGACTGGGCTGGGTGGACTCCTGGCGACGATTGCATAGGGAGGAGCAGGGTTATACATATTCATCTTCCGTACACGAATGGTTCTCACGGTTGGACTATATCTTTGTACCGTCTGCAGTGGCTGGCAGAGTGAAAGATGCGGAAATTCTCCCAAGGGGTCTGTCGGACCATTCCCCGGTTGCGCTCATGTTGCAGTTTGGTCCCGCGAGGCCACCCTTTCGTTAGCGTCTCTCTCCCTGGCATCTGCAAGATGAACAGTATAGGGATCATGTGGGGCAGGCCATTGATCAATATCTGGACCTCAATGCTGGTTTGGTGGCGACTGCCGAACTCCTATGGGAAGCCATGAAGCCTACCATGCGAGGTGTGGATATCTCCTATTGCTCCGCGGCACGCCGGGCTAAGAACGAGTCTTTGGTGCGATCAGAGGCTCATATCATGGAACTGGAACGTGCTGGCAGGGGGGAGCCATGACGCGCCGGCAGTTGATGGTGGCAAGACAAATGCATGCTGATTTGTTGATGGACGAGGCTCGACTGGCATGGTTGGCGTCTCGTAGCAGGATCTACCAATGGGGCGATAAATTTAGTAAACTACTCCATCGTCTGTGTCGGGGAGTCACGCGCCCCCTGGTACTTCCTGGGCTTTTGCGGCTCGATGGGAGGACTCTGGGAGATCCCTCCTCCATAGCGGAGAGCTAAGCATAATACTATGCTGATTTGTATACACCGAGGGAATCCCTATCGGAGGTAAAGGTCCCCCTTTTTTTATGGGACCTTCCGCCTCGGACGCTCTCTGACGAGGCTCGGGCGGAGCTGGATCTCCCGCTCACGGCGGAGGAACTGGGCACTTAACTCTGGGAGGGCCCCTGGTCCTAATGGGTTCCCATGTGAGTTCTTTAAGAGATATTTCTCTAAATTGGGACCTTATCTCCTTCAGGTGGTGGACTGGAGACATGCCGAGGTGTCGTGTTTCATAAGCCGGGCCAACCCCCAGACCAACACGCATCATATCGCTCCATCTCTCTGCTAAATATCGAGGCTAAGATTTTGGCCAAGGCCTTGGCCAACCACCGCCATTCCCATATTGCCTCGTAGGTCCACCCAGACCAGGCAGGCTTTATGCCTCAATGGGGGACGCTGCATAATATCCGACAGGCACACAATGCTATAGATACAATTCGGGGGCTGGAGGTGCCAGCGGCCCTTCTGTGAGCAGATATGGACAGGGCGTTTGATTCCCTTAGCTGGACGTATTTATTTTCCCTTTAGGATAATTTGACTATGGGCACACGGTTTTTGTCCTATTTAAAATTACTTTATACGCATATCACAGCATCTGTCAGTGTCGCGGGGTGGTCTCTTTCACTTTCCCTATTGGATGGGGTACCCATCAGGGGTGCCCGCTGTCGCCATTTCTTTTCGCCTTAGAGATGGAGCCTTTGGCGGCATGGGTGCAGATGGATGCACAGGTATCTGGCTTTGAATGGCCCCAGGGACTATCGGATCGCATCGCGTTATACCCAGATGACGTCCTGTTTTTCTTGACCGATGTCAATAGGACGGGACCAAGGTTGCTGTGCATCATGGAAATCTTTGGGGAAACGTCTGGTTTGTTCATGAACCCGAGCAAAATCCATTCTGTGGACACTTGGGCAACAGGTGGAATTGGGTGCCTGGGCCTCAGCGGTGCAGGTCACCGCCGTAGGCATAAAGTATCTGGTTTTTTTTTTTGTCTGACTCATCGGCGGTGTCCTGGGAACTTAATGCTGTACCGGTTTGGGCGCGTGTGCGCAACGAGTTGAGAGCCTAGTCCCATATGCCCCTTTCTCTTCCAGGTTGGTCGGCCATCTTTAAGATGGTCTCGCTGTCGCGTCTGCTCTACCAGCTCCAGAATTATCCATTCCCCGTCACCTCCTCATGGTTTCGCCAGGTTAACTCGGCTCTGGGGCAGTTTCTTTGGGCGGGAAGGACACCTAGAGTGGCGCTACGGACATGTTTTCAGTCCACTTATTGTGGTGGTCTGGCCGCTTCGGACGTCCACTCCTACTATGTGGCCTCGCAACTCCTGATATTGAACGAATGGTGGCATGGGGATAGATCTGACCCCGCTGATGTGGTGGTACGGAGGCACTTGGGATCCCACTCCTTACACATGGTTTTATACTTGGCTCCCATACGCAGGACACTGCCATCCGCCACAAGGGTGGTCTTCCAGGTGTGGCGGCAGGCCTTGCGAGGGATGGGGTGGTGGGGCAGGCTGACAAAGGAGACTCCCTTTGGCCCAATGGTAGGTTGCTGCAACTGACCAGTTTGGAGGGTTTCCATGACTGGGATAACATTGGGATCTCTACCTTAGAAGACGTAAAGTCTTTCCAGGATCTCCAGCACGAATTTCAGATGCCAAAAACACAATTCCCAGCATCGCAGATTTGGAGTCTCTCTCTGATTTCAGTCCCATTAAAGCTAAGCTGTTTATGGGCGACCTACAGGACCATAACATTTCCAAGATCTACCAATCCCTAGTGACAAATTGCCCCACTACATTAGATAAACTTAGGGAGACGTGGGAGGAAGACCTCGGTCCTCTGGATGGAGAGGACTGGACGGAAGCACTGGCTTCCCCTTGAGAGCGGCAATAGCCATGCGCCTTTGGCTGATCCAATCAATAGGGGGCAACCACCTGGTAAATACCCTTGTTGTTCCGGTACAATGAGCAGTAACACAATGAAATATGTGTAATTTGTGTTGTGTGCAGAGCGACCTCTATATGTGTAACTCAAGTGTTTTGTCTGGTGTTGTTCGTGTCTATTTTCTACAGGAATTTAACTGTGATTGACAGTGTGGTGAGGATTGACCCCCAGCCCTGAAGAAATTGCAGAGAAGTATCAACAGGCAAGGAAACATGTTGGCTGCTTTTATCAAAATGATGAAGCACGACAGTAGGTCTTGTTTTTAATGTGAGCAAACATGCAGCAATAATTAAAGTTAGAAATAGTGCTAGTGGGTGTTTAGCTCATTTTTATAGTGTAGGAGCTAGAAAAATTACTTTCTATTGCTCTTGCACAGGGGGTCAGGTTTTTTCACAATATTTGTTTCAATTAAGTTGTGCACAATTTTTCCCATATATTTTTGGTGTGGAGGCTGCTGATGATGATAAGTGGAGCACATTGATGAGAACCTATCAGCAGCTCCCTGGAGGGTGTTTCCGTGAGGTGTCTCCTCACCTTTCACACACTTTTTTGATGATGGATGGGAGAAATTGTGGGAAGTGAGAAACACACACAGCGCGTTTCCTGAAGGAGATAGACACACCAAGTTTTTAAGAAAGGGATAGGAGCACCTCAAGTGTACAGCATTGTTTAACTAGTACCTGAAGTATTTTCACCAGTAAGAGGTGAGGGGGATGTTTATGATGCTTGATCCTGAGAGACAGAGCAGGTTTTTGTGATGAAAAATGAAAAAATGATCCAATTAAATTACCTACACCAGATTTATTATACCTGAGTCAGGCTGTGGAGGGCGGGTTTGATAGCGTCCCCGCATTGTCTGCGATGTGGCCAGGAGAATGGCACAGTGTTCCACATGATTTGGCAGTGTACGGTGCTTGTGAGGTTTTGGCGGGGGGTACTGGCCTGTCTTGCTGAAGTATTGGGGTGGGAGCTCCCCTATTCCCCAAAATTGGTGCTGCTACATATAATGGAGGGGGTGTGGGGAAATATTTATAAGCGCCATCTGATTTTATTGGGATTTACACTTGCTAAACGAGACATTGCTCGAATGTGGAAGGCAGGGACTCCACCATCACTGTGAGCATGGAAAAATGATCTTGATTTTAGTATGGGTCTGGAGGTTCCTATTTTTAAAGCTTGAGGGTGTCTGCAGAAACACTTTAAGATCTGGAGTAGGTAGGCAACCTATAGAGGCTTGTACCTAGAGCCCCCATCCGTGAGGGATGTTGCTGTTATGGGTTAATTGGGCAGGAATGTGGCATGGGATCTAGCGGGTCCAGCAGGCTTTGTCATTTATGGGCGGGCGAATACCTGTTGTTCACTGTGTGGTGCAAGGACAGTGCACTGGGGGGGGTGTTTGTTTCTTTATTATTTCATTTTTGTAAAATGCATATATTAAAAGTCAACACAATATTTCTATTGTATTATGTAGCAGTCCACCTCTGGGTTACAAAGCTCTGCATTTTATTTGATGATTGACGCAATAAAAATTGTTGTTAAAAAAACCATAGTTGATCTGGAAGATAATAATGGTAAAGATGTTGAACTACATCAAAGAAATTGCTATGAGCCACCCTAACTGTGTTAACATTTTGGGTGCAGAAAAATTGAGAAAAAAACTGAAATTGAAACTAGGACTGTGCTAAAAAACTGAAAGAAGACTTTCAGGCATCAATTAGGCGTACATGTATTAATGCTTGTTGAGTATGTGTTTTACTAATAATGATTGTTTGGTTAATATTAATAATTGTTGTGCCTTATTTTATGTTTCATACCAAGAATAATACTACTAATGATTTAGCGTATATAAAAACGAATGTGGGAGAAACTCTTAAAGACTCACATACTAATATTAAGAGATTAACTGGGAATGATTTACACAATATAATTCTATTAATCATTTTTTGTTAAATGTTTTTACTAAGCTTCTTTATGAGTATGTAAACACTATGGATGCTAGAGATTGTTATGTATGCATGCAACTACCGTCTTCTGTGTCAGAAGGTGTGACTTATCACCACCTTCCCTTAACCTATGGTATTTCATGTAGTGTACTAACAAGTTTGTTCTATTAAAAAGGGCAACACTATTTCTACTCAAATATAGATTTAGTATTTTCTGAACTTCATATTTGAAAGAATATCAATGTAGTAAGTAGTGCAAAGAATGCCGAGTACATGGGGGAGTTTTTTCATACTACTAGAACAATAGATACTGTAGAAATAACTTCACTTGTAGTCTACGAAGTGAGGAAATTGAATTCATTAATGTTGTAGAAGATGCAAGAGAGAATTTTCAGAAGAAAGCTGTAGAGGAAAAGAGTTGTAGTCCTCCTTGAGCTCATAGAGAGGGAGTTTAGAAAAAAGGTGAGACATATGCTGCAATGACCCTGGATAGGCATCATGAAGGAAAGCTTTGCTTACTAAGGCAGAAGACTGAATATAATAATTATTTCATTGGTTCTAGTGAATGTGATTTTACCTTTCTAATTACAGGGGGCTGGGGATTAAAGGTGGTACGGACCCTGTTTTCCCTGTAATTTATTATGTGTGTGGTAAGAATGCCAATTATAGGTTACTAGCACGTTGGCATGGGTGTAGTTATATGGGTATAGTTTTTCCAAAAGTTTACCACATTGATAAGAATCCTGGAACCAATGAAAGAAGAAAGAGTGGATTAATACGTAACAAAAGGGGAATTAGTGCTGCTGAAATTGTGGGTGATATTTTTTGAGCATTGATACCTCAGTTGGAGTAATTTTAAATTCGCACAAAATTAGACAACTGTCCACGATGGTTGATCGTTTATCAACAGATACTGCTGGTGGATTTTTAATGATTGACACTGAAATGGTGGCTATGAGATCTATGGTTTTGCAAAATAGACTTGCTCTTGATGTATTATTGGTGAAAGAGGGCTGAGTCTGTAGTATGTTGAAAATTCAACAATGTTGTACTTGTGTCCCTGACAAAAGTAAGAATCTAGAGGGATACAGTGCTAATATTACACATATTTGGGAAGATGTGGCTGAACTGAAGGTTAATGTATGGTGCTTGGGACTAACTTGGTAAGAGTTTCTCTTCTATGGGAAACTGGTTTTTAACATTTGGTAATAGCTTGTTAGGTAAGATATTAATACATATTACTGCAACTGCTACTGGAATACTAATGCTGTATTTAATATATAAATACTGTAAATGCAAAGGGAAAACACTAGAAACAAAAGAAAGAGCAAAGAAAAGAAAGCGAGAAGAGATAGAAATGGAAGACAGGAAGAGAAACTACTATGAATTAATAAAATATATAGATGGGGTTAGGTTGAAACAGATTAGAAACTGTATGTTCTGATACAATCAGATTGTAATCAGATTTTTGGATTTGTGCTGGCTTAAGTAGCCATCAAAGGGGGGATTGATGGAGCAGGGTTTTCCGTAAATAAAACCTGCTCGAATTAAACCTTCCATGGTGTGAAAATTATTAACAAAGTTTTGAGATTAATCAAAAAATTATTAACATATGGTTTGGGAAAAAGAAATAAGAAAGGTCTGGGAAAATGATGCAATGATAGGACACAAATGATTCCTGTACCATGAGCAAATACGGAAAAATGTGTTTATTGTTTATCAATTTAACTAAGCAATATTAATTATGAAATAATAGCTTAAGAATGATTATGTTCTCATTAGACTAATGAAAGAAGTGAAATGAAATTATGAAATGAAGAACTAAAATCTGTTTATTTCTCATAGAGAATACTGCATGCTTTACAAAGAAGGTCTCAACACACACTGATGTTAGGGTTAATTTTGCTTTAAAATGTAGAAATGTAGATAAATGTGTTTCATTCCTCGTAGACGACTATTGTATTTCCTTGTCACTGTGCCTGCTACATGTTCAGTATATCAGTAGTATTTCCTACCATCCAAGGGAAAATGTTTTCTTGTGGATATCAGAGCTGGAGAAATGTTTCCATGTTTGTTCGAATATGCATGTGTTGAGGAAGGAGGAGATTTGATTTCCTTTGCTGAAGGACGATGATGACAACATGAAACTAATCAATGGATGTTTAAAAGGAAAGAGCGACAGTGGTGTGACCTAACAGCCTATGCTTATGGACCGATGGGAAGAAAGATTTTTCCAATGTTGTTACAAGATTGAGCCTGAACTGATTAACATTAGGGCATAATTATTAGTGATAGATTCTTGTGTCGGTTTTGAAAGGAGATGGTATGAGGCATTTCGTGTGAGCTGATTCTTTGACTGATGCGGTCTGCAAGCTGACTCCTTAACTTTATTCCTCATACCTTGTGAGGATTGCCCCAGCTTTCCCTTCCGGCCGGAGGATTAGCATTTCAGCTATTAGCACACTGTGCTATAGTCTCCTTAGGTTAGTATGAAACTCTGTAATTGCATTGATCTTATATAAGATGCTCTTTTGTCTCTTACACTATCCACTCAACTCATGCTCCTTAATTGAGATGTTATCATGATTACCTGAATTGTAATTTTGCGTGGGAATTCAGATTCAATGCTGTATCTTTGATTGACCATTTCATATGCTTTTAAAGAAATAGATAAAAAGCAAAGGAATAGAGAAACTGAGTCTGTCAATATTCATTAGCTTAAATGATGAGATATATGAATAGTTGTATAAAGAAAGGTGTATATATATACATATAAATATTCCTTTTGTTCTAGGTTCTCATAAGGGGAATATTTCATCTAAATCTTTTGCCAAATCCTTGTCAAACTGTCCCTGTCAAATAGATTTATTTGAACAAAGAATATTGTAAACTGTCTTTTGTGCGTGGTATGAATGTTATACGCTCTGCTTTGGTTACCAGAAATCTTTTTTCCCGCTGTGCTGTGCACTATCACTTCAAAGGTCACACTTTAGACTCCACATTGCTGCGGAATGTGCGGGAGGAACAGGGGTACATCACAGAAAGCAAAGGTAGCGTGGCATCTACAGCTGTCTGTGAGATGGAGATTGGGAAACCATGTATGCAAGTACTGGCATCTCAGCCTCTCAAAGATTGTGGATCTGCACTGTGTAGGGAACAGGGGTCACATATTCTTATGGTGGTGACGACATTTATCTTCTGGGTCACGGTAGGCAGAGAAGGCTGCACAACAAGATGGACTTTGCCTGGCAGCTGTGCATGTTGGTGAGCTCCCTCGCTCTTTGTCCTACTTCACCCTCAGCTTCCCTTCGTTGTTTTCTTCTGTTTCTGCCCGTTGTTCCCCTTAGGCAGCAATTGTTTTTGCTGTTGCTACTTTCGTCTCGCTTTTTCTCTCTCTGATCCATTTATTCGGGAAACATTTGATTCACTCTGATAGCAAAGGTGTGCCATAGCCAAAAGTGTTGAGTTGAATTAGGAATGCTGTATGTCTAACTTTGCAAACATAGCTAGATTGTGGATCCCTGCAGAACCTATTTGAATATGATTGTGTCATGTCTTTTCATTACAGGTGGTGAACGGGGCTTAGAACATCATGTTTTTAGGTTTTTCTCCCTGTCCTTTCCCTTCTCCCCTGTTTCCTCAGGGCCTGATTCCAAGTGCTTGTGTCACTATTATAATGCTAAAAATCACAGACTTCATGAAGATTTGGCTTTATCTCCTTGGATTCCAATCCTTCCTAAGCTTGTGACTGTTTTCCAGGCCAAAAGCTGGATCCAACTGGTAGTTCTGAAGTTACCATGACCCAATTCAGAGTAAATATACAAAGAGAACTCAGAACTGCTAATGTACTACTCCTGTGCCTCTAGCCATGGTTAGTAATCCATTTGGTACAGTAGCTACCTCTCCCCTCAGCATAAAAATACCATATCTTGTAGTAATCCTTCTTCTGTACCAAGTGCCGCAGGATTGTAGATAGCACCTCCTGGACAATATACAGGTGATCTGAAAATGTTGTCATCCTTTCTCTCAGAATGTCAATTACATTTTGTGCGGAGGCCCTTGCAGTTTTCTACAGGTGCAGCGAAGGTCTCCTTTATGCTATCTTATTTGTCTAATGATCCCTTGATCTTGAAAGATGATCTTTTGATTATTTAGTTTTAATAATTTATTTAGCACAGTTTTGGGGGTGCGGATTTGAGACACAACAAACAAAACAAGAGGCCCATTTGGGGTTACTAGCATGAAGACAAGGTTCTAGGAATTAATATCCTACATTGTCCACTTTCATATCAGTTCAAATACTTTATTTCGGCTACAAGCCATAAACGTACAAAAGACATTTTCTTAAATATGAAACATTAAAATCGGGCTAGTGCATACCATAAATACTTAAGACCGACATAGAACAACATCATAAAATCTATACTATCAAAACATTTTTATAAGCTTGATAAATAAAATATAGAAGATGTGCAAATGCAGTCTTGGTCCATATATGCACAAAGTGCCAATACGTATAGGAACAGTCAAAGACTCTAAACAGATCCTGAACATTCCCCATGTGTGCATATACAGCACACATCATGACTGGTTACAGCTATTTTTGGACATGTATAATCTTAAACCACAATATCACAGGTTTCTGATGGGAGTGGCGAAAAAGAAGCATTCGAACCCCCCAATGCTATCAATGTATCAAGCCCTGTATTAGATGTAAGGATTGTGCTCCTGATCCTCTCCATCGCCAGAAGATAACAAGAAACAGTGAAGAAATGCATTGTTTTGTGTCATATCTTAAAATGCGAAGAGCCTCTACATGCTTTCTCACCCCTAACATTTGGCATACTAGAAGGATTCATTTTTTCCTCCCCTTGGCATAAGCGGGACAAAAAAATTAAATATGCTCCACAGATTCATTACTGGCACCACAGGCGGGACAATCCCACCCATCCCGCTCATTTGGGCGGGCCCAGCCTGAAGAGAAGGAGGACAGAGGGAGAGATTGCCATTAAAAAACTGGAGATAAAGTTTCCTGACTCCCACAGGTTCAGTCTCATCAAGGAACCCTTCAATCTTGAACTCATATTTCACCACAAAATAGACATTGGACAAAGAGATAAAAAAGGCTTGAGACTGCATTAAATAAAATTTTCACTGACCATAATTTGCTTTAATGGTGTTCCTGATTATAGACCCAACTGTCAACCGATCTTCCCACAGGGCCCCTCGCTCAACTTTCCCAGTGTATCTCTGATGTACCTGATCAATGAGATTTTGACAGACCAAGGAAACCTCAAAATCTCCTGTAACCCCTTGCTGTATGTTATGAGCTCTGCAGTAGCCCAAAGTCTCCTCCAATAGAGAATTGGCCTCAATCCCATCCATTCTGATATTGGCCTGATGCCCATGTCTAACCTAAGAGGGAGTAAAGGAGTACTGGCAGGAAGGCCTGTCAACTGGCGCAAAAAATCTATTTTCGACTAAATTGAGGGCCATTGCATCCTTGTAACTCCAGAGCTCCACCCCATTGAGGGCAACCTCCAAAGCCTGTTTATAAATTTGCAGTGCCGGTGATATTGGGCAAAATTTTGAACTGCTCTGCACTTTAATTAGCCCTCCAGTATGCTGTTCAAGTTTTAATCTGCGCCTGTCGATTTGGCATTGCCAGTCGAATTGCTCATTAAGAATTAATCCTAAATACTCACAGGTGTGCACTGGCTCCAATATGGAGCCTTTGAGCTTGGTTCTCTTTGTGAAGCGGAGATTACAGATCATATATTTTGTCTTCGAGCTATTAATTTGCAAACCCCTCTTGGAACAAAAAATATCAAACCTGTCTAAAATCCTCTGAAGCCCCATGGGTGATTTGGATATTAGTAAAGTGTTGTCGGAAAACATTAGTGCGGGGACCCTATTTTGTGCACGTTTTAGAAAGACACCCTCACACCCATTCATTTGATCAATCAAATCATTAACATAAATTGTAAAAAGGGTGGGGGTTGTAACACAGTCCTGTCTAACCTCTCTTGTGACAGGAAAACGATCTGTGAGCTCACCTTGTTGGCCCCACCTTACCTGGCCATACAATATTGGCTAATGGGTATGTGGGGACACCCATATCGGACATTACGTGCCAAAGCTTATATCTCAGGACCAGGTCGAAAGCTGACCGGAGGTCTACAGATACTATGTACAACTTGCCTCCTCCCAGAACTATTGTCTTCCAAAGAAGCACCTGGAGGCGGAAGACCTGGTCCAGACTACTTGTGCTGTCCATTGAACCAACCTGTAAGGGAGTAAGCACTTCCTCAATAGCTAACCATTCTTACAGCCTTACCAGCAGGATTCTGCTAAATAACTTCTGTGAGCAATCAATAAGGCTTATAAACTTATAATTAGATGGGAGCAATGGACAACCTTTTTTATGCAAGGGAACAATTTCTGAACCCAACCATGTGGGTTGGATGGGCACCCCATTTAGTATTCCATAAAAACAACTGTGAGGGTGGCGCGGCCAAGATGGTGGATGAGTGAGACGTGTTTTCAGGTCTCCCTGCTCCCCGCCGACAGGCCCAACCACCTAGAGCCGTACAGCACAGGGGTGAGCCGTTAGGAGCATGCCTCCGCCTTGGTACCCTCAAGGACAGCCACTTAAGCAGACGCCGAACCTGCTGTGCCCTTCCAGCCCAACGCTGGAGGCCGGGTGGTGCAGGAGACGTTTGTGGCCTGCGGAGCCGGGGGCTGGAGTAGTTGGGTATGCCAGGTCCAGCTAGTGTGCTGCGGGCTGCTGCAGCAGAGATTGAAGGAGAGGAGCAAGTGAGCCGAGTGCTGGGCTTCCACAGAGGGGGCTGCGCTCGTGGTGGGAGCTGGGTGCTTGCATCTGGTCAGCCCTGGACTGATGTTCTCCAGGGGTGGCGGTGATCCCCAGCTCTGGAGGTAGTATAGAGCAGCACAGAAGCGGCGAGTTGCAACCTGGGGGGGAGCCTGAATATCGCCAGCCATCCAGTTTTGACCTGCCTGTGCCCCCGAGGAAGATGCCTCATTTCTTGGCCTGGGGAGGGCCCTGGTCTGCTGGGGAGTGGAATGCCACCCTTACCCCTCCCTTGACAGGCCCTGATTGTAGCAATAGAGGTGTGTGATGTCCGGTAGGATGAGTCAGCACAGGGCATTTTCTGGATTAGAGGGACCGGCCTGCACAGGATTTTTCAGGCATCTCCCCCACTCTGGGGGCAAGGATACTCAGTACCAATCCTTGAGCTAACCAGGCACCTGAGGCTCGATTGATACCTATCCTGTGGCCTGATGCCCTCGAATGCCCTGGGTGCGGTGGAGGCCCCAGTTTCCTGCTTCGGCCACCAGTGTGCCTGCTCACTGGCCAGTTGGACGCTGGGCAGCAGCAGGCACCCTCGACTCCTCTGGTGGTGGGCTGCAAGACTGCCCCCAGCCCTGCTCCGCTGCTGGTTGGGGCCTGCACACCGAACACCTGCCTTCACACATCATTCGAGCCAGACAAGGGACATACAGATCAGTGCTGCTTCTCCTTTGCCCACACTCTGGGGTGCCCTAGTGAGTGGCTGTCAGCCCGTGCCACGAGGGGGACTTTTCCACCCCTTCCGATGCTTGCTGTGTGGTTCACTTCCAGGGATCTGCTTCCACCCCTAGCATCTTATCGTTTTGTTTAGTCCTGTGGCCAGTTTGCTGGGGGGCAGTGCAGTCACCTGCCTCTAGGTATGACCACCAGGAGGAGGAAGAGCGATCGTACTCTAAAAGACATTCTACTCAGACACCACCCCCACTATGAACGCGACAAGACATCCGATGGTGGGGCCCCAGATGCACCGATCACTTGCCTCTTCCTCGAGTTGATGTTTGCCTCTCTGCATGAGAACCTCCAATCCATCAAGAAAGAGCTTTTCAGTGAACTTAAGAAAGTTTGACGTGACATGAACAGGGCTTCGACCCTTGAGCAGGGGCGTAACACAGGCCCCTGCAGCCCCCGAGGTGCGGGGGGCTCCCAAGCTCCAGAGGGCCCCCTCAACAGAGTACTCCAGCCGGAGAGCTACTGATTGTGTCTGAAGGGGGCCCCCTCATGTTTTGTTTCGCCACTGCCCTGGAGGATCAAGAAATGGGAAAGGATGAGGAAATAGAACAACTTCAGCAAGAAATCCTTCGCCTCAGAGATCAACAACTGGATTTACAGGCTCATGCTGACGACCTAGAGAACAGGTCACACTGCAACAACGTCTGTATCAGGTGCGTTCCCTCCGAGACCGAGGAATCAGACATCGCCTCTTTCATAACAGAACTCTTCTGATAAATCCTGGAGGCTCACCCAGACCTAGACAACAAGCTGGACCACACACACAAATTTGGCCTCACCTGACATACTAATGTGTGTCTATGACTTTCCCTTGAAAGAGCGTATTCTCCAAAAGGCGAGAATCAGACACTCAATTCAGTTCAGGGTCAAGACCTTGCAGCAACAACACTTCAGAAACACAAAGCCCTCTGCCCAATCATCGCTCACCTTTGAGCGGTGGGAGTGCTGTACTCGTGGGTGCACCACTTCGCCTGGTCTTCGCCTCAAAGGGAAACTACATCAGCTTTGTTCGGTGGAGGAGGTGCACCGACTACTGGACCTCAAGGATTGCTCTCTGGAATATTCTCAGGGTGAGGGCCACGACCGGGATAAAAGGAGGTCCCGCGGCTGAAGGGGCACAAGATCTTCTCCTACAGAAATTTGCCCAGATCCAGAGACAATTGCTAAGGAAGGACAGGCTGTTCCTGGTTAAATTGGCTGGGCACCCAACGGGACCAACGACAATGTGATGCAATACGAACCAGCTCCTTTCTCTGCTGCACCCCCCTTTCTTCTTCTCCTTATCTTATCTTCTCTAGGCTGGGTGCTCTGGCGGTGAGAAGGGGCCATAGCCATTGACACCCTTTTTACAAGCATAATCTATGCGACTGAACAATGTGGACCTTAACAAAGTGTTTTTTTTGTTTTGTTTTTTGTTAAGCCAATAAACATTCATATATCATTACAAAAACATAAACAAAGGCAAACAAATTAAAACAAACCATAATATTCTAATCAACCTTGGGTTCCAACACAAAAGCGGAGAGGAGCTGAAAGGTCACAAACATAAATAACGAAGAATAGCAGAAGCATAAATACATAGAACATCAAATAAAAGAAAGCAGAATAGATACAATTTATGCTTCTATTTGAGTATAGTATTTTCGCGGTCATCATGATACCTTTGAATGCCATATTTACATATATTACATATATTTACATATATATTTACATATATACAGTGTCTCGTTTATAACAAAAATATAAAAAAACAGAGATATGACAGAGGCACCACAGGACATAAGCACCAGGGCACAAAAAAAACATTCTTAAGTTGTCCTAGAAGCTAAATGATCTGTTAGGGCCCCCCAGATCGTAGTACCCAATCTCCGTTTCTGATGCCCTTTAAGGGCATATAAACTATGTTCCGAATTGCACATAGCATAGAGCCTACCTCTCCACATTTCAAAGGTTGGGGGTTCTTTTTGCTATACACAGTCGAGTCACAGGGATAAATATGAAATACCTATATGCCAACATCTCCTGTGCTGCCATTGTGTCCTCCAGTACTCCCAAAAGCATTGCTGTAGGAGTAATTACAATCTGTGCCTCTGTAACCTCCGTCAAAAAGACCTCCATCCTATTTATCAGTGGTCTCAACTCTGGACATGTATAAAACATGTGCAGACTATCAGCCGGACCCATCCCACACCATGTACATTTGTCCTCATTTGTCCCTCCCCATCGTGCAATTTTGGGAGGAGTATAATATAAATTAAACACTGTTTTGTAATGTTGTGCTTGAAGGCTAGATGAGCTCAAGAGCTTATTAGCCAATACAATTGATTTTTGTAAGATATTCCCTCCCTGGGATAGCCTGGTATTCCATTTTGAGTTTTGCACCTCCAGATCATCACGTTGTACTTTGCTAAGACTTTGATATAAAGCCCCAATCCTTCCACGCCTCCTAACTATCTCTAACAGGCTGCTTGTTTGGGCCAGACATACTACGTCTGCTTTTTTGATCAGGTAATCCCTGACCTGAAGGTATTTTAAAAAGTCAGTCTTAGGGAGATCATATTCAGATACCAGTGAAGAGTAAGTCTTAACACCGCTGTTATCCACTAAATCTCCCAAGGTCACAACACCCTTTCGTCTCCATCTAATGATCATAATGTCAGAAAAGACCGAAACAGGGAGTGCTAAAGATGTGGTGGGCATGTAATGGTTGAGCTTACCCATCTGCAAGTGTTGCCGGACCTGTAGCCATGCCTTATAGGCAGCCTGGACCACTTTAAAGCGGGTTTTTATGTAATAGCTGGGCTCGAGATTTTGAAAGAAGCTCCTGTCCGCATGGGGGCCTAACAACAATTGAAAAATATGCGGGGACTCCTCTGCCTTAAATTCTCCTTCCCCAACCAACAAGATACCCATATGGTGAAGTAGACAGGCCCAGTAATAGAACAGAAAATTAGGCACAGCCCAGTCCCGTCGAGATCGTGGCAGGGTCATATATTTCATTGCGCAGCAAGGTTTTCCTCGAGCCCACATAAAACTACCACAAATAGATTGAAGCTTCTGGAGTTGTTCCCCCGTGAGCTCCAGGGGGACCGATCTAAAATAAAACAAAACCTTTGGTAAAATATTTATCTTAATAACGTTACATCTTCCCACCATTGACAAATGTAATCCTTCCATTCTATCTAAATCCCTTTTGATTTTATGCACCATTGGGTCCCAGTTGGACCGTACCATTTTATAAAGGCCTGCATTAATGCGTACCCCTAAGTATGTTGCCTCCTCCATAACCCAAGAGTCACTAAAAAACTGCTTGATCTGTACAAACTACTTGTGTCTTTGCTATGTTCAGCTTGTATCCAGAACTTTTACCAAATAGGGATGCTAATTGCTCAATCTCTTCCAAGACTTTGGCTCAATCCGGCGAGACTATTGCAATATCATCCGCATACGCTAGTATGCTAGCCTGGTCCTGCCCAGGCCTCGCCAGCTGTGTGTTTAACCATCTTGCCTCGGACCTTAACAAAGTTTATACTGTTTTTCTTTTACTGTTTATTCTAGCCTATAGTCTGGTTTATTGTTCTCTTTTGATAGATCCGGGATTGTTTTCACGAGTCCTTCACACTGTCTTTTAAGCCCAAGACTCTCTTATACATCCTTACCCGTTTTACCCTACTGAGTGATAGTATGGTTTAAGGGGGCCTATATAGATGCCCATGCTATGGTGTCCGATGATTGACCAATCAGTGGTTCTCACCCTCAATGTCAAAAGCCTCAATCACCCTTTGAAGAGGAGCTCTATTCTCTCCAATCTGGAACGTTCTGGGGCACACATATGCTTATTACAAGAGATACATCTCCTCACTAAAGACGAGCATAGGCTCCGCTCTAAGGCCTTCCCCTATCAGTTTTTTGCGTCCCTCCTTAATAAAGCAACCGTAGTAGCAATTGCCTATTCCTGATGGGAGTTTATCTGAACTTAGTATTTAACACTGAGATGGATAGATCAGTGTAGTGCAATGGCCAGTCAGGGGCCCTTTTCCCTGAGTGAGCCCATGTGTAAAGGGATGTGGGCCAGGTTGATATTTGAGGGTCTGTTTACCCACAATCCCATGATGACAGGTTTTATTCTTCTGCACACAAAACCTAAGCTAGATTGGACTACTTCCTTGGCTTGCTCTACATCACCTCTTTAGTACAGAGATTGGAGTATTGAGCCTCCTTCTCTGTCCGACCACTCTGCTGTGATTCTCACCCTCGTGGTTCCACCATCTGGCCCATTCTTTAGGACTTGGCGCCTCCATGGAACCCTACTGCAACGCTCCAAGAACGTTGATCAAATTTCTAAGGCGATCACTGACTATCTGGCTATCAATGACACCCCTGATGTTTCAGTCACTACTTTGTGGGTGCTTTAAAGGCTGTAGTTAGAGGGGAGTTCATTGCCATTTGGAGGCAGATAATAAGCTTCATATGAAAAAGAGGGAGCACCTCTCCCTTCAAGTTTTAGAATTTGAACGTATCCATAAGAGAACTGGCGCTCCCAGGGTCCTGAGACAAGTGGCGGCTGCCCAAGCCCAATTAGTGGGTATCGGCGTGGATAGGGCAGAGTACGCGGACGTTTCCTGGCTAACCAACTGTGTATTCAGCATCAGGAGACAGGGGTCCAAGCGGTGTTCGAATCCAAGGGACGGGAATGGAGGGACAACTAACACATAATGGAGACCTTCTGCAAATGTTATCAGGATCTCTATACAGCACAGGATCTCCCACCAGAAGCTGCTACTGCATATCTTTGTGAGGCTCACACCTCTGCCTTGACGCCAGAACAGGCGGCTAAATTGGGCCACCCCATCTAGATCAAGGAGGTCATCTCTAGCATAGCCCATCAAAAACCATCCAAATCCCAGGGAACTAATGGCTTTCCTGCCACCTTTTATAAGACCTTCTGCCAGATCTTGACGCCCTTCCCCACGAGATTGTTTAACGTAATAGGGGTTCTACATCTCTCCCCTCTTCCATGTTAATGACGTCAATTGTGGTAATCCCCAAACCTGGGAAGGACAAAACACATTGCTCCTTGTATAGGCATATTTCCTTCTTTAACTTTGACCTTAAACTCTGGCAAGAAGGTTAGGGAAGGGGGATGTGAGGAAGAGCATGGTATATTACTCACCAAACCCTTTCACTTACCTCTCTCGACCCCGTCTTCCTGCTGTTCAGAACCAAGCCATCTTGTAGCTGGGAGAAAAGAGAACAAAGGGTTAAACAGCTTTCTACGGACTCTCCCATGCAGGAAGAAGGCGGACCAACCCATTTGATTGACCAGCCAGGAGCCCAGTATTCAGAAGAAAAGGACATCAACCAAGCAGGAGGAGTGAACCCGGAGACGAAGGGCTGAACTGGGAAAAGCTGGAAGACGCCACATAGAAGAGCCCGAGAGGAACGCCATTGGTAGAAGCAGCGAGACAGAGTGAGGATGCCGGGACCGGAGACACAGAGGCATGCAGAGACTCCAGAGGACTGGAAAGAGGAGTGGTGGACCCCCACGAGCAGCCTATTCGCCACCGTATCTCAGGAGAGTTGCGGCATTGATGGTGAGTGCCCCGACGGGGGAAGGAGGGAGACATGGGGAGAGAGGGAGAGGGTCAGGATTAACCAAGATTTTAAGACCAAAGCCCTGAGGGGATTCCGGTGAGAGACGGCGAATACTGTTTATTTAGACAGTATTTTTTTTCTGTTTGTTGTCGTGGGGGTCAAGCTGATAAGAATATTAAACCTTGGATACATGTTATTGCCAATAGCCAATCAGACTGGGGTAGTATCACGAGTGAGAACATTTATATGATAGACCATTGATACTCCAGTATTCTAAAGGATAAAAGACACCGGACAAAGGCGGGTCATTCTTTTGTTGATTATTTCTTGTTATTCAGTTACATTCTTTTCTTGTCCCTCTTTACTTTGGTGTGTTTCTCCGTTCATTTTAAGGAGGGAGGGGGAAAAGGGTGTGTGTGTGTGTGTGAAAGGGAGAAAGGATCTATTCCCACACTATTATTCTCTCCCAAATCCAGAGATCACTCCCCTTCCAAACGCCTGAGTCACTTCCCTCTCAATCACTTCGGGTGTGGTGAAGGATACTGTCCTATCCCCAATTCACAAAACCAAAGATACTTACTGCCGTTTTCCTCTCTTTTTGAGTCTCCTGGGGACATCCTCCTGGAGAAGACTACCCTGGAAGCAAGAAGAAAAGAGAAGACGTAACCAAGAGGAAGCAGCCTGGACTCTGAGCACCAATCTCAATATGTACACCCCTTCCCTCTAATAAAGCACACCAAAATTGAAAAGCATATCAACACTCTTTGAATCTGTTTCTGCCCATCCCTCCCACACCGTCTTATCAAATATATATTTCCATCTAATGTTGCAGCTGCTCAACTAATGTATCATTTTGTTAAAGAAGACAAGTCTATAGTTTGCTTGATGCCAATCCTCCAAGAATGTTCTAAATTCAATGAAGAATTCCTACAACTAGAAATAGAAGACATTATAGAAATTACAGCAACTGCTAAAAAAAAAAATCAGTCAGTTGCAGTACTACTGACAGAAAAACTGCAATCAAAATTTGACACTTTAGAGAAGTTTGTTTTCAAAACTGCAGGATTAGAGAAACAGTTCAGTGTTTGTAGAAATTGTTGTGTAATCTTGTGTCCGAATTTAAATGTTGAAGAACAGCTAGTAAATGGCGCAATGGGTAAAGTTACAAAATTCATTAATTACCCAAACAGAAAGGAGGTGGAATACTTAGCCATAAAACTTGATGAGGTTAATAAAGTTAAGAAGATTGATAGATGTGTTGGAAGTTTTTTACTTGTGAAAAACTAGTATGTTCAGCGAAAGCAGTTCCCACTCTCTCTAGCGTATGCTGTAACTATCCACAAATCACAAGGTTTAAGTGTAGATGCAGCTTTAATTAATATTGGTAGTACTGTATTCCAAGAAGGAAGGCCATGTGTAGCATTGTTGTGAAATAGAACATCGTCCGGTTTGTTTTTTAATGATTTTGATAAGAAGAACATTAGTGCTGACGTTAGCTGTGTAAGAGAGTATAATTGGTTAAGAATTCAATGAGCTCTTAATTTAGGCTAGTACCCTGTAAATGAAAAAAGGGGAATCTGTCAGAAGCAGAAGATAACAAAACAATCTATCAGAACTCAAGAAAATGAGCATCAAAACAAGAATCTGCAAGGACCAAAGATGAAAAAACTTCAACATGAGGAGGAAATGGAAGGATATCACTTTAAGAATATGCCAGAGGTCAACTGCTTTGCAAATGTTGTTCTAAATGGACCGTACCATTTGCCACAGTTTCTAAACGGTATTAAATAAAAATCAATTAAGAGAATGTGTTCAACACTATGCAGTTTACTGAAACATTTAACAAGTGACAGGACTGTGATACACTCTGCCTGTGGAATACAAGAACTAACAGATGTGTGTGCTAGATCAGTAGTGGTTTCTCAAAATATTCAACAGGATGCACAGTAATTTTTTATGGTAATTCTAGGACGGTTAGAGGAAGAAGAAGTACATATTAATGAGTTATTTGGATTACGTTCCAAATGGGAGCATAAGTGTGAAGATTGTAAATTCACATCCAGCACTGTAGTCAATTTATAACGATTTCTGTACTTGACATTACCGGATTGTAAAACCGTGCCATTTGAAAAATTAACCAGAAAGGCCAATCAAAATATAACCTGTCCAACCTGCAAATCAAAAGTTATGTACATTGCTTCCACAGATTTCTGGCAAATACATTGTAGTGATGCTACAATGATGCAGACAAGATGATAAAAACTGGAAAATTAAACTACAAACTTTTTTAGCTGGAAAAATTTCAATTTCAGGAAGGACTTTCACTACTTTAGAAATCATCTTTCACGAAGAACTTCATACAACATCTGGACACTACACTATGTATTTAAGATGCCAATCTGGATGGATAGAGTGCAATGAACTCAATCAAACATTCAAAGCAAGACTACCTAAAAGATCACCGAACTCATATCTCCTGTTTATTCAGCCAAAGTTCTATGGCTAATTCGTAGATAACAAACTGTAATATGGTATTTTTATTACATGCCTTATCTGCTTTTATGACATTGTTTGGCCTATTAGAGTTATTGTCTTCATAAACCTGTTCAAATGCAACATTCCTTTTATCATCAAAAAAGGAATTATTATAACATTTAAGCACTACGTACACTCATTACAGTTAAAACATGAATAGATATATTACAACACCAGTCTCAACTTACAACTGAAAAGGTGTCTTCCCAACAAGAAAAATGCCCCCTTTTTTTTCTCCAACAACAACTTCTACATACTACTGCATGGATTTTTTCCCTACATGGACAATAAACATTTTACACATTATTTGGCCTTCCAGGGATGATATTTACAAAAGGGCCTCCAAAATTGAAGACTGCTTCATTATTGTTTGACATTGTCTACTCCATATAAGAATATCAGAAAAGGTTTTAACATTTAGTTGCTTACATTATGGCAGTAACTTTTGAAAAAACCACTAAGAATACATTTGTAGTGAGTGTAATGCATAGTATAACGTATTTGTAGAGCTGTACTGTGCACCTTTTTATTTTTTTAATTTATTGATTGTTTTTTTCCACACTGTTCACTGATGATGCTTCCAACAGACCACTGTGTGTGGTGAAGAAGTATGAAAGCTGAGAACAGTAAAAAATAAACATTTCTCTATTCTTTATTAAAGTATTGCATAACAGGTAATGTATGTTGTAATGATTGTCTAATCTTGATAATAAAAATCTTTTTTTTTCTCTCTTTCTCTTTTTCCACAGTGGCTGCAGATTAGCTATATTACATATGTCACATCACTTTTCTACCAAAGAGAGATCTTTTAGACATAAGGAAAGTAAATCACCCATTCACTCATGGATACTAGCAATGAGGCAACCATTTAGACATCCATACATGCACTCATGGAGCTATTCACTTAGTCACACATGCACTCCCCAAACACTCCTCCAATCACCCAGACACTACTCATGCATTCATCCAATAACTCAGGCACTACTTTTTCACTCATACAATCACCCGCGGCCTACAATGCATTCATCCAGTCACCCAGCCACTACTTGTGCACTCATCCAATCACCCAGGCAGTACTCATACACTCATACAATAAAATAGGCACTACTCAAGCATAACTTCTATCACCCATCCACTTCTCATACACTCAACCAATGACCCAGGCTCAACTCATGCACTCATCCAGGCACCCAGACACTACTCATACACTCACCCAATTACCCAGGCACCACCCATACACTCATCCAATCAGCCAGGCTTAACTCATGTACTCATCTAATCACCCAGAACCTACTCATACACTCATCCAATCAAACAACCAACATCCATCCACTGATCCAATCACCCAGGGACTATTCATGCACTCATCTGATCACCTAGGCACTACTCATGTACTTATGCAATCACCAGGCACTACTCATGCACTCATGCAATCACCCAGGCATTACACATGCACTCATCCAATCAGCCAGGCACTACCCATGCATCACCAATCCCCAAACACTACCCATCCACCCATCCATTCACACAGGTACTACTCATGGACATATCCAATCACCAAGGCACTACTTATGCACTCAGCCAGGTACTACTTATGCACTCATGGAAACACCCACACATTACTCATACACTTATCCAATCAGGCAGGCCCTACTCTTGCACTCACACAATCACCCAGGCACTACACATGAAGCTATCCAATCCCCCAAGCACTACTCATGCACTCATCCAATAACTCAGGCAGTACTCAAGAACTCATGTAATTAGCCAGGCAGTAATCATGCACTCATGCAATCAACCAGGTACTATTCATGCACTCATCCAGGTACTATTCATGCACTCATCCAATCATCCAGGCACTAATTATGCACTCATCCAAGCACCCAGACACTACTCATATACCAATCCAATCACCCAGGTACTACCCATCCACTCATCCAGTCACCCTAAGATTACACATGCACTCATTCAATCACCTAGGCACTACTCATACATGCACTCATGCAATCACTCAGGCACTACTCATGTACTCATCCAATCACCCAGACACTACCCATACTCATCCAATCACCCTGGCACTACCCATCCACTCATCCAATCACCCAAACACTACTCATGCACTTATGCAATCACCTAGGCACTACTAATGCACTCATGCAATCACCTAGGCACTACAAATGCACTCATCCAATCACCCAGGCACTACTCATGCATCATCCAATCAGCCAGGCACTACTCATGCACTCAGCCAGGCACGTCTTATGCACTTATCCAATCATTCAGGCACGACTCATGCAATCACCTAGGCACTACACATGCATTCATACAATCATCCAGGCACTACTCATGCACTCATTCATTCACCCAGGCACTACTCATGCACTCATACAATCTCCCTGGCACTACTCATGCACTCATCTAATCACTCAGGCACTATTTATGCAAACATACAATCACCTAGGTACTACGTGTTCACTCATCCAATCACCCAGGCACTACTCATACACTCTGCAGTCAGACAAACACTACTCATGCACTCATCCAATCAACTAGGTACTACTCATACACTCATAGAATCCCCATGCACTACTCATACACTTATGTAATCAGCCAGGCACTACTCATAGCCTGCTCCAATAACCCAGGCACATCTCATGCACTCATCTGATTACCTGGGCAATACTTATGCACTCAGGCACCCACCCAGGCACAACTCATACACTTATGCAAGTACCCAGGTACTATTAATGCACTCATGCAATTACCTAGGCACTACAGATGTCCTTAGCCAATCACCCACACACTGCTCATGCACTCATATAACTACCAAGGCACTACCCATCCACTCATCCAATAACCCAGGCAGTACTCATGCACTCATGGAATCACCCACGCATTACTCATGCACTCATCTAATCACCCAGACGCTACCTATGCACTCAGCTGGGCACTTCTAATGCACTCATACAATCACCCAGGCACTGCTCAAAAACTCATGCAATGACCCAGGCACTACTCATGTACTCTTACAATTTACCAGGCACTACTCATGCACTCATGCAATGACCCAGGCACCACTCATGTACTCATGCAATCACCCAGGCACTACTCATGTACTCATCCAATCACCCAGGGACTACTCATGCAATTGTGCAATCACCCTGTCACTACTCATACAGTCATGTAATCACCTAGGCATTACTCCTGCAATCACCCAGGCACTACTCATGCACTCATCTAAACCCCCAGATACTACACATGCACTCATCCAATCACCCAAGGACTACTCATGCACTCATCCAATTACTGATGCACCGCTCATGCACTCACAATCACCCAGGCCCTTCTCATGCACTCATCCACTCACCAATGCCTACTCATGTTCTCATCCAGTCACCAGGCACCACCCACCCACTCATACAGGCACTACTCATGTACTCATCTAATCACCCAGGCACTACTCATGTACTCATGTAATCACCTAGGTATTACTGATGCACTCGTGCAATCAGCCAGGCACTACTTATGCACTCATGCAATCCCCTAGGCTCTACTCATGTACTCATGCAATCAGCCAGGTACTACTCATGCAATCAGCCAGGCACTACTCATGCATTCATACAGTCATTCGGGTACTACTTATGTACTCATACAATCAGCCAGGCATTAATAATGCACTCATCCATTCACCCAAGGACTATTCATGCACTCATCCAGTCAGCAGGGACTACCCATCCACTCATATAGCCACCCAGACACTACTCATGCATACATCCAATCACTCAGGTACTACCGATCCACTTACCCACTCACCCAGGCACTACTCATTCACTCATACAATCAGCCAGGCACTATTCATGCACTCATGCAATCACCCAGGCACTTCTCATGCACTCATGCAATCTTCTAGTTAATACTCATGCACTCATCGAATCACCCAGACACTACCAAACTCTCATCCAATCAGCCAGGCACTACTAATGTACTCTTCCAATCTCCCAGGAACTACTCATGCACTCATGCAATCAGCCAGGCACTACTCATGCAATTAGCCAAGCACTACTCATGCATTCATTCGGGCACTACTCAGGCACTCATGCAAATACCCAGGCACTGTTCAAACTCTCATCTAATCAAACAGGCACTACAAAAGCACTCTTTCAATCACCCAGGCAATACTCATGCGCTCATGCAATCACCCAGGTATTACAGATGCACTCCTGCAATCAGCCAGGCACTACTCATGCACTCATGCAATCACCCAGACATATTTTCATGCACTCATCCAATCACCAAGGCATTACTGATGCACTCATGCAAATAGCCAGGCACTACTCATGCACTCATGCAATCACCCAGACATTTTTTCATGCATCCATCCAATCACCAAGGCACTACTCATGCACTCAGCCAGGCACTACTTATGCACTCATACAAACACCCACACATTACTCATACACTCATCCAATCAGGCAGGCACTACTCTTGTACTCACACAATCACCCAGGCACTACACATGAAGCATCCAATCACCCAAGCACTACTCAGGCACTCATGCAATCACCCAGGCACTACTCATGCACTCATCCAATCACTCAGGCAGTACTCAAGCACTCATGTAATTAGCCAGGCAGTAACCATGCACTCATGCAATCAACCAGGTACTATTCATGTACTCATCCATTCATCCAGGCAAAAATCATGCACTCATCCAAGCACCCAGACACTACTCATACACTGATCCAATCACCCAGGCACTACCCATCCACTCATCCAATCACCCAAAGATTAAACATTCACTCATTTAATCACCTAAGCACTACTAATGCATGCACTCATGCAATCACCCAGGCACTACTCATGCACTCATCCAATCACCCAGACAGTACCCATACACACATCCAATCACTTAGGCACTACCCATCCACTCCTCCAATCACCCACACTACTCATGCACTTATGCAATCATCAAGGCACTACAAGTGCACTCATCCAATCACCAAGGCACTCCTCATGTACTCATCCAATCACCCAGGCACTACTCATGCACTCAGCCAGGCACCTCTCATGCACTTATCCCATTATCCAGGCACTACTCATGCAATCACCTAGACACTACCCATGCACTCATACAATCTCCCTGGCACTACTGATGCACTCATGCCATCACCCAGGCACTACCTGCTGACTCATCCAATTGCCCAGGCACTACTCATGCACTCTTCTAATCACTCAGGCATTACTCATACAATCACCTATTTATTTATTTTATTTATTTGAGGTATTTGTAGAGCGCAGCATTCATCCCAAGGGATATCAAGGCGCTTAATGAGAAAGGGCTGCTGAGGTTTGGACCGGGGGTTTATTATTTGGGGAAGAGATGAGTTTTGAGTTTTTGCCTGAATACAAGGAGGTTCGTGGTGTGTCTCAGATCCGCCGGTAGTTCATTCCAGCGTTTGGCCGCCAAATGCGAGAAGGCTCGTCCTCCTGTTCTTGTTTTGTAGATACGCCTGGGTTTTGCTAGGGCTGAATTAGTGGATCTTAAGTTTCGGTTTGGAATGTAAAATTCAATTTTCCCTTGCAGGATAGTAGGGCCTGTTTTATGGAGGGTTTTGTGCGCATGACAGAGTAGTTTGAATGTGGCGCGCTGGCGCATCGGCAGCCAGTGGAGTTGTTTTAAGCATGCCGATGCTGAGTCCCTTTTGCCTTTGTTACATACCAGCTTGGCAGCCTGGTTTTGCAGGACCTGGAGGCGAGAGAACAACTGCTCGTTCATTCCTTCGAATAGAGCATTGCCGTAATCCAGGCGGCTAACTAGGAGGGCCTGTGTGATTGTGCGACGACAGTCCAGTGGGATCCATTTGAAGATCTTGGCGAGGAGTTTCAGGATTGCAAATCCCTTACCCCAAAGTGTGCGTACGTGGTCCTTCATGGATAGTGCGTCATCCATCATGACACCCAGATTCCTGGCGTGTTGTTTCGGGGCGGGGGCTGTCCCTAGAGCCGGTGGCCACCAAGAATCATTCCATGATAGTTTAGCTCCTCCGAACAGTAGAATTTCGGATTTTCCGGCGTTGAGCTTAAGACAGTGATTACGCATCCAGTCGGCCATTTCGGAGAGGCAACTGTGGAGTTTATTTTTAGTTGTTTCTAATTTCTCCGATCTTTCATCCAAGGTCACCATCAGCTGCGTGTCGTCGGCATATGAGCAAATGCCGATGCCCCACTTTCTCCCGATGTCGGCCAGAGATGATACATAGGCATTGAAGAGAGTGGGGCTTAGGGAAGCCCCTTGTGGGACTCCGCAACTGATGGGGCGGGGTTCAGAATGGAATTGGCCCATGTGCACTGCCTGGGTGCGGTTGCACAGGAAGGATTCGATCCATTGCAACGCTGTGCCTTGTATACCTTTGCACCGGAGGATGTTCAGTAGGCATTTGTGTGAAACAGTGTCGAACGCTGCCGACAGGTCTAACAGTATCAGAGCCACCGAACCCCCTTGGTCAGTGATGCATCTGACGCTGTCCGACACTGCCAGCAGCGTGGCCTCGGTGCTATTGTTGGATCTGAAGCCGGTTTGGGTAGGGTCCAGAAGCAAGTTGTCCTCAAGATATTTGGATAACTGTGAGTTAACCATCTTCTCCAATGCTTTGGAGAGGTAGGGGAGTTGTGAAATTGGCCTATAGTTCTCTGGGTTGAGAATATCGGCTCCAGCTTTTTTCAGGAGGGGGGTTACAGATGCGTGTTTCCAGCAGTCTGGAAAAGACGCAGAGGTGAGGGATTGATTAAAAAGTTTGGTGATGATTGGGCATAAGGTTGGTGCAATTTCCGAGAATACAAAGTGTGGACAGGGGTCTGTGGGGGAGCCAGATTTTATTGCTCTAAGGACTGTTAGTACTTCCTTTTCAGAGAGCGGTTGGAAGTTGGATAAGCGAGGGGAGTTACCCAGGTCTGTGCGATCATTATCATTGTCGGATGTAGGTGGTCTTGCGTCAGAATTATCATGAGGAGGGACGGTTTGGGGGAGAGTAAAAGTTGAGTAAATTTTATTGATTTTTTCAGAAAAGAAGCAGCTTATCCGTTCGCATGCTTCTGTCGAGGGGGTAAGGTTTTGCGAGGTGCAGGATGGATTGCTAAGCTCCTTCACAATTTTAAACAACTCTTTTGCCGAGTTGTGGTTTTCGTTGATTCGTTGCACGAAAAATGCCTTTTTTGCCACTCGGATGGCAAGGATGTATTGTTTCCTTTTGGCAGTGTAATTGACTCTGGTTGTGGGGTTTTTCGCTTGTCTCCATTGGTGTTCCATCTTTTGGCATTCCCTTTTAAGGCTCTTGAGGGAGGGGGTGTACCATTTTTCGTTGATGGTTGTTTTTTTTCTGACGTCTCGCAGGGGTGCAATTTTGTCTAATGTTTGGCGGATGCTGGTTTCTAGCCGGATGGCGTTATTCCCAGTAGGTTCGTTATCTGGAAGGGAGACATCTGTCACGTGAAAATGATTTTGGAAATTGGAGTCTTTGATTAGTTTCCAGACTCTGTTGGAGGTGAGGGGGGAGTATTTGATTTTTACGGGTTTGCCAGGAAGTTCAAGTAGAAATGAAAGCATGAAGTGATCAGACCATGACAGGGGGAGAATTTCCTTGAGAGTGGTCCGCTCGATGTTTGTAAAGAGGAGATCCAAGGTGTGCCCTGCTGTATGAGTAGGGTTGTCGATCAGTTGTTTCAGTTGGAGGATTTCCATGTCGTATTTAAGCTGGGCGACTCCAGGGGCATTGGAATTTTCGTAGTGGACGTTAAAATCTCCGATGATCATGTAGTGTTTGTGTTTTAGGCACAAAGGGAGTACTTGGTTCACTAGTTTCGCACTGAGGTTAGTTTGTTGTCCAGGTGGATTATAGATGACTGCACCCGCTAGCATGACATGATTCTCGGCGAGGATTCTAAATGGTAATAGCTCATGCTCAGGCTCCGCATTAGTTGTATCCGTTAGGCAAGTTAGGTGGTCCCTAAAGATTACGGCTACTCCACCTCCTTTTTTGTTATTTTGTCTGTTTTGTGTTATTATTTTATAATTGGGGGGGAGAGCGTTAGCTAGATCCGGGGCACTGGCATCTGATAGCCACGTTTCGGTGACGAAGACCAGATCTGGCGTTTTAGAGGTTAGGATATCCCATATGTCAAGTGCATGCTTGGGTAGTGATCTAGCATTAAAATATAAACATTGTAGTTCATGCTGAGGGTTGGTGGGGGTCATATGAGGATCCGTTGGAGATTGACCTAAGCTGGTCCAGTGACAGGAACGGCATGAGATGGGACCGTAGGATAGACCTGGGCCGGTTAGAATACAATTTGATGTTTCAATAGGTTTACGTAGGGCCAGTAGGTCGGTGCGGTTATAGCGAATGATGGTTACCTCGGGTGTGCTGGGGCTGGCAGGGGGTATGGCCCCTGGTCCCGGTCGGTCGCGGACGGGCGCAGACGGGCTTGCCTTAGGCGCGCCTTCGGCGCGCAAGAGTCGCGCCCGCTGCGCTCGTCCGCTGCGCTTCCTCCCAAGACACATACTTTATACCAGTGGGCGAGGAGGTTGGGGGGGGTGTGGCCAGCCGAGGGGGCGTGTCTCGCCTCGCCCTCGTGAATGGCGCCTGAGGGAAGAGTTCGTTGCAGCGCGAGGCGCTGTTCTGAGCTGCCAAGATTCAGGTGAGGGTGGATAGCAGTTTTAAAATCACGTTAAGTAAAAGCACACAATACGATTTTTAAAATGTCCCTGCTCCCGGCTTTCCGCCTCAGGAGCCAATTAGCAATGCAGCGCCTGAGCTGGCGCGCGCTATTTGTATTCGCGGCGGGGGGGCGTGGCCAGCCGAGGGGGCGTGTCTCGCCTCGCCCTCGTGAATGGCGCCTGAGGGAAGAGTTCGTTGCAGCGCGAGGCGCTGTTCTGAGCTGCCAAGATTCAGGTGAGGGTGGATAGCAGTTTTAAAATCACGTTAAGTAAAAGCACACAATACGATTTTTAAAATGTCCCTGCTCCCGGCTTTCCGCCTCAGGAGCCAATTAGCAATGCAGCGCCTGAGCTGGCGCGCGCTATTTGTATTCGCGGCGGGGGGGCGTGGCCAGCCGAGGGGGCGTGTCTCGCCTCGCCCTCGTGAATGGCGCCTGAGGGAAGAGTTCGTTGCAGCGCGAGGCGCTGTTCTGAGCTGCCAAGATTCAGGTGAGGGTGGATAGCAGTTTTAAAATCACGTTAAGTAAAAGCACACAATACGATTTTTAAAATGTCCCTGCTCCCGGCTTTCCGCCTCAGGAGCCAATTAGCAATGCAGCGCCTGAGCTGGCGCGCGCTATTTGTATTCGCGGCGGGGGGGCGTGGCCAGCCGAGGGGGCGTGTCTCGCCTCGCCCTCGTGAATGGCGCCTGAGGGAAGAGTTCGTTGCAGCGCGAGGCGCTGTTCTGAGCTGCCAAGATTCAGGTGAGGGTGGATAGCAGTTTTAAAATCACGTTAAGTAAAAGCACACAATACGATTTTTAAAATGTCCCTGCTCCCGGCTTTCCGCCTCAGGAGCCAATTAGCAATGCAGCGCCTGAGCTGGCGCGCGCTATTTGTATTCGCGGCGGGGGGGCGTGGCCAGCCGAGGGGGCGTGTCTCGCCTCGCCCTCGTGAATGGCGCCTGAGGGAAGAGTTCGTTGCAGCGCGAGGCGCTGTTCTGAGCTGCCAAGATTCAGGTGAGGGTGGATAGCAGTTTTAAAATCACGTTAAGTAAAAGCACACAATACGATTTTTAAAATGTCCCTGCTCCCGGCTTTCCGCCTCAGGAGCCAATTAGCAATGCAGCGCCTGAGCTGGCGCGCGCTATTTGTATTCGCGGCGGGGGGGCGTGGCCAGCCGAGGGGGCGTGTCTCGCCTCGCCCTCGTGAATGGCGCCTGAGGGAAGAGTTCGTTGCAGCGCGAGGCGCTGTTCTGAGCTGCCAAGATTCAGGTGAGGGTGGATAGCAGTTTTAAAATCACGTTAAGTAAAAGCACACAATACGATTTTTAAAATGTCCCTGCTCCCGGCTTTCCGCCTCAGGAGCCAATTAGCAATGCAGCGCCTGAGCTGGCGCGCGCTATTTGTATTCGCGGCGGGGGGGCGTGGCCAGCCGAGGGGGCGTGTCTCGCCTCGCCCTCGTGAATGGCGCCTGAGGGAAGAGTTCGTTGCAGCGCGAGGCGCTGTTCTGAGCTGCCAAGATTCAGGTGAGGGTGGATAGCAGTTTTAAAATCACCTAGGCACTACTCATGCATTCATCCAATTAACCAGACACTACTCATATATTCTGTAGCCAGACAAACACTACTCATGCACTCATCCAATCATCTCGGCACTACTCATACACTAATAGAATCCCCCATGCACTACTCGTGCACTTATGCAATTAGCCAGGCACTACTCATAACCTGATCCGATTACCCAGGCACTTCTCATGCACTCATCTAATTACCTAGGCACTACTTGTTCACTCAGACAATCACTCAGGCACTACTCATGCACTTATGCAGGTACCCAGGTACAATTACCGCACTCCTGCAATCACCGAGGCACTACAGATGCACTTATCCAGTCACCCAAGCACTACTCATGCACTCATTCATTCACCCAGGCACTACTCATGCACTCATACAATCTCCCTGGCACTACTCATGCACTCATCTAATCACTCAGGCACTATTTATGCAAACATACAATCACCTAGGTACTACGTGTTCACTCATCCAATCACCCAGGCACTACTCATACACTCTGCAGTCAGACAAACACTACTCATGCACTCATCCAATCAACTAGGTACTACTCATACACTCATAGAATCCCCATGCACTACTCATACACTTATGTAATCAGCCAGGCACTACTCATAGCCTGCTCCAATAACCCAGGCACATCTCATGCACTCATCTGATTACCTGGGCAATACTTATGCACTCAGGCACCCACCCAGGCACAACTCATACACTTATGCAAGTACCCAGGTACTATTAATGCACTCATGCAATTACCTAGGCACTACAGATGTCCTTAGCCAATCACCCACACACTGCTCATGCACTCATATAACTACCAAGGCACTACCCATCCACTCATCCAATAACCCAGGCAGTACTCATGCACTCATGGAATCACCCACGCATTACTCATGCACTCATCTAATCACCCAGACGCTACCTATGCACTCAGCTGGGCACTTCTAATGCACTCATACAATCACCCAGGCACTGCTCAAAAACTCATGCAATGACCCAGGCACTACTCATGTACTCTTACAATTTACCAGGCACTACTCATGCACTCATGCAATGACCCAGGCACCACTCATGTACTCATGCAATCACCCAGGCACTACTCATGTACTCATCCAATCACCCAGGGACTACTCATGCAATTGTGCAATCACCCTGTCACTACTCATACAGTCATGTAATCACCTAGGCATTACTCCTGCAATCACCCAGGCACTACTCATGCACTCATCTAAACCCCCAGATACTACACATGCACTCATCCAATCACCCAAGGACTACTCATGCACTCATCCAATTACTGATGCACCGCTCATGCACTCACAATCACCCAGGCCCTTCTCATGCACTCATCCACTCACCAATGCCTACTCATGTTCTCATCCAGTCACCAGGCACCACCCACCCACTCATACAGGCACTACTCATGTACTCATCTAATCACCCAGGCACTACTCATGTACTCATGTAATCACCTAGGTATTACTGATGCACTCGTGCAATCAGCCAGGCACTACTTATGCACTCATGCAATCCCCTAGGCTCTACTCATGTACTCATGCAATCAGCCAGGTACTACTCATGCAATCAGCCAGGCACTACTCATGCATTCATACAGTCATTCGGGTACTACTTATGTACTCATACAATCAGCCAGGCATTAATAATGCACTCATCCATTCACCCAAGGACTATTCATGCACTCATCCAGTCAGCAGGGACTACCCATCCACTCATATAGCCACCCAGACACTACTCATGCATACATCCAATCACTCAGGTACTACCGATCCACTTACCCACTCACCCAGGCACTACTCATTCACTCATACAATCAGCCAGGCACTATTCATGCACTCATGCAATCACCCAGGCACTTCTCATGCACTCATGCAATCTTCTAGTTAATACTCATGCACTCATCGAATCACCCAGACACTACCAAACTCTCATCCAATCAGCCAGGCACTACTAATGTACTCTTCCAATCTCCCAGGAACTACTCATGCACTCATGCAATCAGCCAGGCACTACTCATGCAATTAGCCAAGCACTACTCATGCATTCATTCGGGCACTACTCAGGCACTCATGCAAATACCCAGGCACTGTTCAAACTCTCATCTAATCAAACAGGCACTACAAAAGCACTCTTTCAATCACCCAGGCAATACTCATGCGCTCATGCAATCACCCAGGTATTACAGATGCACTCCTGCAATCAGCCAGGCACTACTCATGCACTCATGCAATCACCCAGACATATTTTCATGCACTCATCCAATCACCAAGGCATTACTGATGCACTCATGCAAATAGCCAGGCACTACTCATGCACTCATGCAATCACCCAGACATTTTTTCATGCATCCATCCAATCACCAAGGCACTACTCATGCACTCAGCCAGGCACTACTTATGCACTCATACAAACACCCACACATTACTCATACACTCATCCAATCAGGCAGGCACTACTCTTGTACTCACACAATCACCCAGGCACTACACATGAAGCATCCAATCACCCAAGCACTACTCAGGCACTCATGCAATCACCCAGGCACTACTCATGCACTCATCCAATCACTCAGGCAGTACTCAAGCACTCATGTAATTAGCCAGGCAGTAACCATGCACTCATGCAATCAACCAGGTACTATTCATGTACTCATCCATTCATCCAGGCAAAAATCATGCACTCATCCAAGCACCCAGACACTACTCATACACTGATCCAATCACCCAGGCACTACCCATCCACTCATCCAATCACCCAAAGATTAAACATTCACTCATTTAATCACCTAAGCACTACTAATGCATGCACTCATGCAATCACCCAGGCACTACTCATGCACTCATCCAATCACCCAGACAGTACCCATACACACATCCAATCACTTAGGCACTACCCATCCACTCCTCCAATCACCCACACTACTCATGCACTTATGCAATCATCAAGGCACTACAAGTGCACTCATCCAATCACCAAGGCACTCCTCATGTACTCATCCAATCACCCAGGCACTACTCATGCACTCAGCCAGGCACCTCTCATGCACTTATCCCATTATCCAGGCACTACTCATGCAATCACCTAGACACTACCCATGCACTCATACAATCTCCCTGGCACTACTGATGCACTCATGCCATCACCCAGGCACTACCTGCTGACTCATCCAATTGCCCAGGCACTACTCATGCACTCTTCTAATCACTCAGGCATTACTCATACAATCACCTAGGCACTACTCATGCATTCATCCAATTACCCAGACACTACTCATATATTCTGTAGCCAGACAAACACTACTCATGCACTCATCCAATCACCTCGGCACTACTCATACACTAATAGAATCCCCCATGCACTACTCGTGCACTTATGCAATTAGCCAGGCACTACTCATAACCTGATCCGATTACCCAGGCACTTCTCATGCACTCATCTAATTACCTAGGCACTACTTGTTCACTCAGACAATCACTCAGGCACTACTCATGCACTTATGCAGGTACCCAGGTACAATTAACGCACTCCTGCAATCACCGAGGCACTACAGATGCACTTATCCAGTCACCCAAGCACTACTCATGCACACATGGAATCACCCAGGCACTACTCATGCACTCATCTAATCACCCAAATACTGTCTATCAACTCAGCCAGGCACTTCTTATGCACTCATACAATCACCCAGGCACTCCTCATGTACTCATACCATCACCCAGTCACTATTTATGTAGTCATGCGATCCCCCAGGCATTACTCGTGCACTCATGCAATCACCTAGGTGCTACTTATGACCAAATCCAATCACCCAGGCAAACCTCATGCACTCATCCAAGCCCCTAGACACTACAAATACACTAATCCAATCACCCAAGGACTACTCATGTACTCATGCAATTACTCAGGCACCACTCATGCACTCATCTACTCACCAAGGACTACTCATGCACTCATCCATTCACCAGGTACTACCCATCCACTCATCCAGTCACCCAGACACTACACATGCACTCATCTAATCTCTCAGGCACTACCCATCCACTCATCCACTTACCCAGGCACTACACATGTATCCATCCAATCACCCAGGTGCTACTCATGCAATCACCCCGGTATTACAGTTGTTCTCATGCAATCAGCTGGGCACTACTTATGCACACATTCAATCCCCTAGGTTCTACTTATGCACTCATACAATTACCCAGGCACTACTCATGCACTGATGCAATCAGACAGGCACTACTCATGCAATCAGATGGGCACTACTCATGCATTCATGTAGTCATTTGGGCACTACTCGAGTACTCATACAATCAGCCAGGCACTACTCATGCAATCATCCAGGCACTACTCATGCACTCATCTACTCACCCAAGGACTACTCATGCACTCATCCATTCACTCAGGCACTACCTATCCACTAATCTACTCACCCAGGCACAACTCATGTATTTATCCAATCTCCCAGGTGCTACTCATGCAATCACCCAGGTATTACTGATGCACTCATGCAGTCAGCTGGGCACTTCTCATGCAGACATGCAATCCCCTAGGCTCTACTCCTGCACTCATACAATTATCCAGGCACTACTCATGCACTCATGCAATCAGCCAGGTACTATTCATGGAATCAACTGGGCACTACTCATGCATTCATGTAGAGATTCAGGCACTACTCATGTACTCATACAATCAGCCAGGTACTACTCATGCAATCACCCAGGCACTACTCATGCACTCATCCACTCACCCAAGGACTACTCATGCACTCATCCAATCACCCAGGCACTACCCATTAACTCATCCACTCACCCAAGCACTACTCATGTATTCATCCAATCACCCAGGTGCTACTCATGCAATCACCCAGGTATTACTGATGCACTCATGCAATCAGCTGGGCACTTCTCATGCACACATGCAACCCCCTGGCACTACTCATGCACTCATGCAATCAGCCAGGCACTACTCATGCAATCAGCTGGGGACTACTCATGCATTCATGTAGACATTCGGGCACTATTCATGTACTCATACAATCAGCCAGGCACTACTCATGCAATCACCCATGCACTACTCATGCACTTACCCAAGGACTACTCATGCACTCATCCAGTCAGCAGGTACTACCCATTCACTCATCCAGACACCCAGGTACTACTCATGCACTCAACCAATCACTCAGGCACTACCCATCCACTTACCCAGACACTACTCATGTACTCATGCTATCACCCAGGCACTACTCATGCACTCATGCAATCACCCAAGTACTACTCATGCACTCATCAAATCACCCAGACACTACCAAACTCACATCCAATCAGCCAGGTGCTACCAATGTAGTCATCCAATCACCCAAGCACTACTCATGCACTCATGCAATCACCCAGGCATTACTGATACACACATGCAATCAGTGATGCACTACTCATGCACTTATGCAATCACCCAGACATTTTCTCATGTTCTCATCCAATTACCTAGGCACTACTTTTGCACTCATTGCCATTAACCAGGCACTACTCATGCAATTAGCCCAGCACTACTCATGCACTCATGCAATCAGCCAGGCACTGCTCATGCAGACATCCAATCACCCAGACACTACTCATGCACTCATGCAATCACACTGGCACTACACATGTATTAATCCAATCACCCAGGCTCTACTAATGCACTCATAACATTACCCAGGCACTATCCATCGACTCATCCTATCACCCAGGCATTTCTCATGTACTCAAGCAAACACCCATGCACTACTCATACACTCATCCAGTTACTAATCATGCACTCATCCAATCATCCAGGCACTACTCATGCAGTCATGCAATCTGTCAGACATTACTCCTACATCAAGCAATCACCCGGGCACTACTCATGCACTCATCCATTCACCAGGCACTACCCATCTACACATCCAGTCACCCAGACATTGCACATGTACTCATCTAATCACTCAGGCTCTACCCATCCACTCATCCACTCACCCAGGCAATACTCATGTATCCATCCAATCACCCAGGTGCTACTCATGCAATCACCCCAGTATTACTGTTGTTCTCATGCAATCAGCTGGGCACTACTTATGCACACATGCAATCCCCTAGGTTCTACTCATGCACTCATACAATTACCCAGACACTACTCATGCACTGATGCAATCAGACAGGCACTACTCATGCAATCAGCTAGGCACTACTCATACATTCATGTAGTCATGTGGGCACTACTCTTGTATCCAGTTAAGCAAGGGGGACCCCAACGGACAGATAGAGGGTGGGAGAAACGGGGTATAGAAATCACTGTATAATAAAGAACAAAACCCATCCTCTCATATATACGGATGGGCCTAAAACATAGGTCCCTGCGTCAAGAAACACTAGATTTGAACTGACACCACAAACTAAATAACACTAGATATTAAACAATACAAAGGATTACAAAATAAAGCTATATGCAATGATATCCATATCTGATTTGTTTTATTCTTTTTTTCATAAACATACAATACAAAATTTGAGTGATCGGATTCTTTTTGTACTTTTTTTTTATAGTGAGAATAAATAAGTGAAATTCAATAGATAAGAGACACAATACACAGTATTGATGAATCAAAAATGGCAACATGTCCCACTCCACATTCAACACACACATACCCACAATCATTCAGAACAGGTCAATTAATATAAAACACGCTCTTCTCATCGACGTAATTTTAATCCTTTATTGCAAGAGCTCACGTCTCAATTCAAACACGTAAGATTCTTTTTTTGTATGTGTGCTTTACTGGCATTGAATAGCAGTTAAATTGTTCGCTGTTTATTACTAACTGATATCCTTTCTATTCTTCCTATTTTTCACTTTATTTTGTATTATCCTTGACCTCTTTTATGTTTGTCCTTTTTTTAATCTATTATTTTGTTTTATCTTTAATTTTGATATAACTAATTTCTCTACCTGGAGGTGCTCCAATACTTCTGCTCTCGCTGGGTACCTATTGGACCCGTTTTTGAATCATGTTATCCATTTATGTGCACCATTTGAACTGATTACCACTATAACTACATCATGTTCGACTATTATATTTAAGATTATTTGCACAATTTGTGTGTGTTATTTGTCTTATAGCTGTAATTCTTATATGTTCCTCTTTGGATTATATTTAGGTATCGCCCATGTCCCCCCCTGCTTATCAAACCTGCGCCCTGATGAAGGTGTGACCCCGGGCTGGGTCCGACACCGAAACGCGCGTTGGCGCCCATATTTTTGGCACCTTAGCATTCCATTTAACTGTGTTTGTTCCACCTGGATGACATATTTGTTCATCTCCCATACGACCTTTGTAATGGAATCTTGCCATTTTGAGTGTTTTATATTAATTGACCTGTTCTGAATGATTGTGGGTATGTGTGTGTTGAATGTGGAGTGGGACATGTTGCCATTTTTGATTCATCAATACTGTGTATTGTGTCTCTTATCTATTGAATTTCACTTATTTATTCTCACTATAAAAAAAAGTACAAAAAGAATCCAATCACTCAAATTTTGTATTGTATGTTTATGAAAAAAAGAATAAAACAAATCAGATATGTATATCATTGCATATAGCTTTATTTTGTAATCCTTTGTATTGTTTAATATCTAGTGTTATTTAGTTTGTGGTGTCAGTTCAAATCTAGTGTTTCTTGACGCAGGGACCTGTTTTAGGCCCATCTGTATATATGAGAGGGTGGGTTTTGTTCTTTATTATACAGTGATTTCTATACCCCGTTTCTCCCACCCTCTATCTGTCCGTTGGGGTCCCCCTTGCTTAACTGGATATTTCTTCACAGCCTGGTTGCTGTGGGTGTTGCTTGTTTATGAGAACAGCTGTCCGAGCACCTCCACTTTACATAAGTATCTTTGACTTTAACTTTTTAATCAACATTCATTCTATGTCTATATATATCTATCTAACAATTTCCCCCTTTTCCTCTTATTGTTTTTCCTAAAGGTTCTTTCCTTGTGTTTGATTCTAATTGTCTTGTCAGGCGAAAGAATAGCATAGTTCGACCTTGGCCACATTGACCATTTGTGCCTTTTATTTTTCATAACATGGAGAGCATTAAAACTTTCGGGTTCTCGGACGAGGATTTTGCACGATTGATTGGTGCCACAGGAGGTAGCGATAAACAATTCTCGCTATCCAAAGGATTGGAAGGAGAATGGACTAAATTGTTCAATCTAAAGAAAAAGTCAATACGAACTGAGGCCCATGCTAATTTTATGCTCGAATATCTAAAGGCAGGTATTATCCCCTTTGGATTACGAGTGCGTAACATCCCAGGCTTATTTATCGAGATTAGACAATTTCTTGAGAAGTGGGCGCTAATATCTAACAGATGCTCACGCGACTGGATGATGCTTATCATCGAGACGGCTAGAGAATTTCTATCTCTAATGAAAAAGGAAATAGAAGAACTCGAAGAAAAACTCAAAAAAGATAACTCTGTTGAACTGGCCAAGAAACAAATGGAAGAGATTGTACAAGAACTGGATTCTTTTTCGGTCTACCTTCTTAAAAGGAAGACCGAAAAATTGAGGAAGGACATTAGATTGTTCTCCCAAGAAAAAACATACCCATATCTGATGTCAAATTTTTATTTTTAACACCACAAATACCAATGTATCATCTTTTGGCCAGAGTAGATGGAGCAACAATAAAAAGATCACGACGTTTTCGGATACCACGGATTCGGAGGGTGAAGGAGCCGCTGATTATGAAACGGAATATAACCCCAATTATCAACCGCGACATGAATCATTCGATTGACCGGCGATGCCTGACCATTTTTTAGGCAGCCGCAGGGGGAATTACTGCCCAAGAACCCGGACACCTCGAATGAGGAACTACCATCAGGGTCAGGGACGGGGCCAACCACAAATGTATATCCAGACAAGACACAACCAATATTGGAAAACATAACCAATATTCCGGTCTTTGATCTATCTGTGTCCAATGTTGACGCTGAGGCCATAACCCTTTTGTCCAGGGGCTTATCCTTCGTCCCAACTACCGTATTCAATACATTTGAGTTTATGAAAGATCTTCATTCCTTTTTCAGGAAAAACTTTTTCCTCAATAGACCATCCCCTGATACCAGTGAGAATCGATCTGGATTGAGGCCTCCTTCTGAATTTACCCCTAGCCTAGACCTAGTTGGACCAGAGGTCGGCATTTTTGAAAAAGCAGTTTCCATGAAAATTGCTAAAATCATTAAATATGTCTCCAAACCCAACAGTAATCTATCCCTCACTGAGCAGAATGCTCTTAAATCCTTGCAAGAGAATAAACAACTCACGGTTAAGCCGTGTGATAAGGGGGGGTATTGTCATCCTGAACACCCCCACCTATATCGAAAAGATGAACAGTCTCTTGTCATCCACCAGACATTATAAGCGTATCCTGAGAAATCCCGAGCCCAACCTCAAGCAACGTATCCTCACCATGGTTGAATCGGCAGTTGAGAGGAATTTCATCTGTGCCAAGGAAGCAGAATTTTTAAACCCACGATACACCCGTATGCCCATCATATACGGGGTACCTAAGACCCACAAAAACATCTGTGATCCACCTCTTAGACCAATCGTATCCACCATTGGTTCAGCTTTGGAACCTCTCTCCAAATATGTAGATTGCTTTCTGAAACCACTGGTCAGCAAACTCAAATCTTTTGTGAGAGATACTGGCCACTTTATCTCCAAAATTGAAAACACTCCATTCGATCCAGAAAAAGAATTGCTAGTCACGTTGGACCTGGAAGCTTTATATACCAACATACCCCAGGAGGGAGCACTTTCGGTGATACAAGAAATCTTGGCTAAGGAAACCGAAATCACGAACGCCCCTTTTATCATCCAATGCCTGAGAATAGTCCTGAATGAAAACTATTTTGAATTTGATAACAACTATTTCCATCAAAATACAGGGCGTAAGCATGGGGGCGTCCTGTGCCCCAAGTATCGCGTGTCTCTATATGGGACGTTTCGAACAGATCAACATCTACAACGAGCTCGCACCCTTTTATGAAAATGTCCGAGTTTGGTCACGTTTCATCGATGACATCTTTTTCATTTGGAACGGTGACAACAGCCTCCTCGATGAATTAGTTGCTTGGCTGAATGCCGCTAACATCAATTTGAGATTCACGGAACATCGTAGCAATCAGAAGGTGGAATTTCTGGATGTGTGGGTTCAACACAACCAAAATACAATTTGTGTATCACTATATGTCAAACCCACCGCCAGAAATACCTTGCTACAATATGGTAGCTACCACCCTAGGAGTCAAAGGGACAGTATCCCCTTCAGTCAATTTCTCCGGATTCGGAGAAACTGTTCTCAATTGAAGGATTTCCTAATCCAGGCCGACATTCTTAAGGTGAAATTACTAAACCGAGGTTACCCCAATAAATTAATCAAGGATTCCTTTAAAAGGGCGAGATACTACAACAGAGAATCCATGTTCGAATCCAAGGAGACCAACTCCCTTGACAAACTGGTTTGCGTTACCAAACATTCTAACATCAACCATCGAATCAGACAAACCATAAACTCATCATGGTATCTCCTAAATATCGGGAATGATGAAACTAAAATTCCCAAACCGTTGTTTGCCTTTCGCTGCAACAAGAACCTTAAAAACTTTCTTGTTAGAGGGAAAATCATTGAGAAAAGGAACTCTTTCCAAACGGCCATCTCCGGACTAGAATCGGTCAGGGGAAACCACCGCTGCGGCAACTGCCAGGCATGCCCTAATGCCCTAGTGGGGGACACCATTACTATCAATGGTCGTCTTATCACTCTCCCGGAGATGACCAATTGTCGGTCATCCAATGTGATCTATATTGTCACATGCCCGTGTGGCCTTATGTACATCGGTGAGACATCCCGTGAGGTCAGAACCAGGATGTGTGAACACAAATCCAACATTAGATTGAAGAAAGCTGGTGCTCCTTTAGTCAATCAAGTCAAGTCAAGTCAAAGTATGCTTTATTCGAATGTTATTCATAAAAGCAAGAACATTTTACAATAAAAAATTCATACAAGAATAAAAAGGAATTAAATTGGGATCAGTATATACAAAGCATACATATATCATGTACATGACCATAACATATAGTTCATCGACGGTAAAGGGTTAAAAAAGGGTTTTAAAAAGATAAAACATTAGAGAGAATAATCAAAGGACTAGCAGTCTCTCCTAAATCACGAGAGTAGTCAAGTGACTAGCAATCTCTGTCTGATTGTCCACGCCCAGCCTAAATATTTTGAAGTGGCTACTGTGATCCATGGCAAAGTATTAGTACGTATTATACGCAAGGCCACACTGCCACTAGTTGTTCCTAGATTTTTGCACATCGGAGACAACCAGTAACGCCTTGGGGCCGCGTAAAACCTGCAGACAAATAAAAAGTGTCCAATAGTCTCCCTGTCTGTACCACAGGCAGGACATCCATCACATAAACCCCCTGCCCACTTAGATGTCAAAGATTTGAGGGGAAGAGCGCCTACTCTCAATTGGAAATGGAGCTTTCTTTCCAGGGGCCTCGTTATGATGTCCCAATATGGTTCCAGACAGGGATACATCTTAACCTCAAGAAAGTCTGCCGTCATGGAACCAGCACACGAGCTGCTCCAGTTCCGTCTTGCAGCCGACTCCCAATATATGTTTAGTCAATCATTGGCTGTTGGCTAATCACTGCGACATGGACCTTAAATGGTCCATCCTTGAAAAAATCCGTTCCCCCCCTGGTAGAGATCCCAACATCATTAGAAAGAAAAGAGAGACGTTCTGGATTTTTTATCTTGATGCGGTTCAGCATGGCCTAAACGAGATCATCCAGTGGGAAAATGCTATAATTTAAACTTGATACTGTGCCCCCAGCTCGCCCCGTGCTTGTTCCTGGGGGACCCTCCCATGAAAAATTTCTGAATTGATCTACTATATACCGCCTAAACTGTATTGTTGATAAACCCCTGCATGCCATTCTTAATATTCCAATCATTGGCATGTTGTCATTGCCATGTTCTTTCATACCATCACACCCTCTTCCAACATGGCCTCCAACTGTCTACGGGAACTCTGCAGATATGCGGCTTAGTCCCCTTTCTTCTCCCCTGCGAGTTCACGCTCCGCATCCCCTGATTGGCGGGAGACTTACCCTTGATCTTTTAAAATCGAAGTACCTCCCACGGATGAAACTGATCACAGACGCTAACCTGGCTGGACCCTGACGAACGTATGATTCTGCTCGAGCAAACCTGTAAGTTTATCGTTCTGGCTTGCCGCCGCGCTTTCTCAGATTGTATCGCTAAGGTGTTAGTTAATTTGTCCTAAAAAATATTAGGCTGTTTGATAACTTCACGAGCGGCCAAAACAAACCTAGACTGTATCCTTCCGGATCTTGTCTCCACTATGCGATACTTAGCTACCTACCCATAATGCCAGTATTAATTTCCATCTCCGGGTCTCTGACTGCCCATTTATACTCTCTGTTCTCTTACTTTTAGGAGACGATTTGTAGCCAGAAGCGCTTGCCATGTAATGGTATCTTCATACCTACCTGGGTTTGCTGAACATGTTCTGATGATAGAACATTAATCTATCTCCAACCAAGATGTTATGGTCGCGTACCTCTAAGACAGGTGGGTGGTCGCTAACTTCTCCCCCTATCCTAGCGATTGGGAATCTTGTGTTGCCAACTCTGGAGTGGGGCCCCCCCGTTTATTCTTACATCGCGTATTTACATTCTCGTTACAGATTAACCAGCACCCATCGCAAGCAATTCTAAGCTTGAGCTTATATCTGAATCTCCCCATCTGACTATTACTAGCTATAACCCGTCCTGAGTGTACATGAGCTCTTCGTCCGAAAATCAGATGTCTGGTAGGTCCCTTGCATCTTTAAAATTGATCCTCCCCGTGCCTCCCTAGCTCCCCGTAACATCCTGTAAGAAGAAAACTAGCTCAGATATCTGCAATGCTTCATGTAATGTTTCACCTTTTACAGACCTCCTTGGTCCAGAGATGAACCATTAAATTGAGTCACTCGCTCTTCTCATCGACGTAATTTTAATCCTTTATTGCAAGAGCTCACGTCTCAATTCAAACACGTAAGATTATTTTTTTGTATGTGTGCTTTCCTGGCATTGAATAGCAGTTAAATTGTTCGCTGTTTATCACTAACTGATCAGTATATCCTTTCTATTCTTCCTATTTTTCACTTTATTTTGTATTATCCTTGACCTCTTTTATGTTTGTCCTTTTTTAGAATCTATTATTTTGTTTTATCTTTAATTTTGATATAACTAATTTCTCTACCTGGAGGTGCTCCAATACTTCTGCTCTCGCTGGGTACCTATTGGACCCATTTTTGAATCATGTTATCCATTTATGTGCACCATTTGAACTGATTAACACTATAACTACATCATGTTTGACTATTATATTTAAGATTATTTGCACAATTTGTGTGTGTTATTTGTCTTATAGCTGTAATTCTTATATGTTCCTCTTTGGATTATATTTAGGTATCGCCCATGTCCCCCCCTGCTTATCAAACCTGCGCCCTGATGAAGGTGTGACCCCGGGCTGGGTCCGACACCGAAACGTGCGTTGGCACCCGTATTTTTGGCACCTTAGCATTCCCTTTAACTGTGTTTGTTCCACCTGGATGACATATTTGTTCATCTCCCATATGACCTTTGTAATGGAATCTTGCCATTTTGAGTGTTTTATATTAATTGACCTGTTCTGAATGATTGTGGGTATGTGTGTGTTGAATGTGGAGTGGGACATGTTGCCATTTTTGATTCATCAATACTGTGTATTGTGTCTCTTATCTATTGAATTTCACTTATTTATTCTCACTATAAAAAAAAGTACAAAAAGAATCCGATCACTCAAATTTTGTATTGTATGTTTATGAAAAAAAGAATAAAACAAATCAGATATGTATATCATTGCATATAGCTTTATTTTGTAATCCTTTGTATTGTTTAATATCTAGTGTTATTTAGTTTGTGGTGTCAGTTCAAATCTAGTGTTTCTTGACGCAGGGACCTATGTTTTAGGCCCATCCGTATATATGAGAGGGTGGGTTTTGTTCTTTATTATACAGTGGCACTACTCTTGTACTCATATAATCACCTAGGTACTACTCATGCACTCATCTACTCACCCAAGGACTACTCATGCACTCATCCAATCACGCAGACACTACCCATCCACTCACCCAAGCACTACTCATGTATTTATCCAATCACTCAGGTGCTACTCATGCAATCACCCAGGTATTACTGATGCACTCATACAATCAGCTGGGTACTTCTCATGCACACATGCAAACCCCTAGGCTCTACTCATGCACTCATACAATTACCCAGGCACTACTCATGCACTCATGCAATCATCCAGGCACTACTTATGGAATCAGATGGGCACTACTCATGCATTCATGTAGACATTTGGGCACTACTCATGTACTCATACAATCAGCCAGGCACTACTCATGCAATCACCCAGGCACTACTCATGCACTCATCCACTCACCCAAGGACTACTCATGCACTCATCCAGTCAGCAGGTACCACCCATTCCCTCATCCATCTACCCAGGTACTACTCATGCACTCAACCAATCACTCAGGAACTACCCAGACACTACTCATATACTCATAAAATCAGCCACACACTACTCATGCACTCATGCAATCACCCAGGCACTACTCATGCACTCATACAATCACCCAAGTACTACTCATGCACTCATCAAATCACCCAGACACTACCAAACTCACATCCAATCAGCCAGGCACTACCAATGTACTCATCCAATCACCCAAGGACTACTCATGCACTCATCCAATCACTCAGGCACTACCCATCCAATCATTCACTCACCTAGGCTCTACTCATGTATTCATCCAATCACCCAGGTGCTACTCATGTAATCACCCAGGTATTACTGAAGCACTCATGCAACCAGCTGGGCACTTCTCATGCACACATGCAATCCCCTAGGCTCTACTCATGCACTCATACAATTACCCAAGCACTACTCATGCACTCATGCAATCAGCCAGGCACTACTCGTGCAATCAGCTGGGCACTACTCATGCAGTCATGCAATCTGTCAGGCATTACTCATACATCAAGCAATCACCCGGGCACTACTCATGCACTCATCCATTCACCAGGCACTACCTATCTACACATCCAGTCACCCAGACACTGTACATGTACTCATCTAATCACTCAGGCACTACCCATCCACTCACCCAGGCACTACTCATGTATCCATCCAATCACCCAGGTGCTACTCATGCAATCACCCCAGTATTACTGTTGTTCTCATGCAATCAGCTGGGCACTACTTATGCACACATGCAATCCCCTAGGTTCTACTCATGCACTCATACAATTACCCAGGCACTACTCATGCACTGATGCAATCAGACAGGCACTACTCATGCAATCAGCTAGGCACTACTCATACATTCAAGTAGTCATTTGGGTACTACTCTTGTACTCATATAATCACCCAGGTACTACTCATGCACTCATCTACTCACCCAAGGACTACTCATGCACTCATCCAATCATGCAGGCACTACCCATCCACTCACCCAAGCACTACTCATGTATTTATCAAATCACTCAGGCGCTACTCATGCAATCACCCAGGTATTACTGATGCACTCATACAATCAGCTGGGTACTTCTCATGCACACATGCAAACCCCTAGGCTCTACTCGTGCACTCATACAATTACCCAGGCACTACTCATGCACTCATGCAATCATCCAGGCACTACTCGTGGAATCAGCTGGGCACTACTCATGTAGACATTTGGGCACTACTCATGTACTCATACAATCAGCCAGGCACTACTCATGCAATCACCCAGGCACTACTCATGCACTCATCCACTCACCCAAGGACTACTCATGCACTCATCCAATCACTCAGGCACTACCCATTCACTCATCCACTCACCCAAGGACTACTCATGCACTCATCCAGTCAGCAGGTACTACCCATTCCCTCATCCATCACCCAGGTACTACTCATGCACTCAACCAATCACTCAGGCACTACCCATCCACTCACCCAGACACTACTCATGTACTCATAAAATCAGCCAGGAACTACTCATGCACTCATGCAATTACCCAGGCACTACTCATGCACTCATACAATCACCCAGACACTACCAAACTCACATCCATTCAGCCAGGCACTACCAATGTACTCATCCAATCACCCATGCACTACTCATGCACTCATGCAATCACTCAGACATTACTGATACACTCATGCAATCAGCCAGGCACTACTCATGCACTCATGCAATCACCCAGATATTTTCTCATGCTCTCATCCAATTACCTTGGCATTACTTTTGCACTCATGCAATCACATAGCCACTACTCATGCACTCATGCCATTAACCAGGCACTACTCATGCACTCATGCAATTATCCCAGCACTACTCATGCAGACATCCAATCACTCAGACACTACTCATGCACTCATGCAATCGCACTGGCACTACACATGTATTAATCCAATCACCCAGGCACTACTAATGCACTCATACCATCACCCAGGCACTATCCGTCGACTCGTCCTATCACACAGGCATTACTCATGCAATCCCCCAGGCACTACTCGTGCACTCATTCAATCACCAAGGCACCACTTATGCACTCAGCAAGGCACTACTTATATACTCAAGCAAACACCCATGCACTACTCATACACTCATCCAATCAGCCAGTTACTAATCATGCACTCATCCAATCACCCAGGCACTACTCATGCAGTCATGCAATCTGTCAGGCACTACTCGTATATCATGCAATCACCTGGGTACTACTCATGTCCTCAAACAATCACCCTGGCACTACTCATGCAAACACCCAGGCACTACACATGCACTCATACAATCACCCAGGCAGTCATACAATCAAAAATAGAAATGAGAGGGACCCCTTATGACACCCGGGGGAATAGGGTACTACTAGCAAATAGAAATAGAGTTCCCTTGGTAGAATATTACATTTAAAGATTACATTTTCTATTCCAAACACAAACTAAAGCCCATGTGTTAGAACATGTACAATATTAGACTAAACCAAAACAGTTTTAAAATGAATATAAAAATATTTTATGAAAAAGACAATTAAAAAATTAACGATTCGGAGGGCGTGAGGAACGTCTTCTTCCACGTGGGAACTTTCATACGGCATTTTCTGAAGAAATCCATTAGTTGCAAAATAAATAAGGGGCAAATAAATGGAAGGCGAATCGTTTTTCTAATAATATGCTTGGAATCGCATGATTGGAATTGAAGACGAAAATAGGGTTTTAACAATTGGCGACTACTAATGTTTTTATTGAGATTTAAGTGAACAAGTGACAAGGACAAATCTATAAAACCAACAAAACAGTGGACTTAAGAACATGATATAAGGAGTTAATCATTACGGCAACCAACCAGTGCTTACAATAAGAGAGACGTATTCTGAGTCTTGACAAAGATGGAATAGCAGATAAAACCATCGAAACGCGTCGACGCTCTATTTAACACAATCTGTGTGAATAGCGTTTCCTATGGATATATAACGTACAGATTGTACCTAGGACTAGCTTTTTGGAATTGTAAAAAACAGATGTGTTACCTAATGACAAAATATACTGTCTGTTTTCTGTCTCTGTTAATTGTATGTCGAAGTATATAAGTTAGGCATAGGTGTTATTGCTGTGATTTTTTCTACAAAATATAATTCTGCATTATTATTTTGTATCAATTTTTCTTTAATGAAATGGGTTTCCACTAAGTTTATGTTTTTGATATATGCATTTGTGGTATGATCATAGACAGTCATACAATCAGCCATGCACTACTCATGCAATCACCCAGGCACTACTCAAGCACTCATTCAAACTCCCAGGCATTATCCACCCAATCATGCAGGCATTACTTATGCACGCATACAATCAGTGAGGCACTACTCTTACACTCATCTAATCACCGAGGCAGTTTATCTTTCTTCACCATAAAATGCAGTTCCTTTTTTGGGGTGTTTCTGATGCACAGTAATCAGCAACAACAGGTTGCATAATTAGCACATGCACTCGGCAAAAGGTGCAGAAACTAAAGTTGAAAACAAAATTTACATTTGTGGTTTTGGGCTGCAGCATGCATGGCTGAGATAACCTGTTCATCTGCAGTTTGAATTATACCATAGTCTATGCAGTACATGGCTACATGTGAGAATTCTGGAACCATGTATTGGGTTTGATTTTTCACCTCCACAGGAATCTTCTGACCAGGTGTCGATGTTCCAGGCACTGGTGTTGATTGCCCTGCATGCTCTCTCTCTGGCATCACCCTCTTAAGTTGGTTGCTGTGATACGCTTTAAGATGGTAAAGCATAGATGTTGTGCCACAGCTATATTTTTGATTGGAGCCTCTAGATAAAACATTTTGGCAAAGACTGCATTTTACCAATTTTGCTATGGTTTTGGACTCCCCATAAGGAATGGTAAAAGAAATTCCCAGGCAATGCTGGTCTTCTTTTGGGGAGGTTTATCATCTTCCAAATCTTCTCAATGGAGTTCCTGCACATCCTGTTGTGCCTTCTGAACCACCTGGACTTGTTCTACATCTATTGTAGCCTTGTGCAAGTCACAAACTTCTCGAACTCCAATTTCCTCTCACACCAACTTCAGCCACCTGCTCTCAATGCTGCTGCAGTGAAATGAAGGTTTGAGAAAAAAGATATTGGTGGGGTCTTCCTGTTAGGAGAGTTGAAAAGTGTGGTATCCAATTAGATTACTGTATGTCGTGATCATGTGACGTTTGCGACGTCCAACATCATCGCAGTTATCGGAATTGGAAATAAAATGTAATTTACAGTAAAACAATTATAGAAACATTAATTTTTATAGTTTATAAAAATGTACTATGCTCAAATATCCCATATAATATGTGTAGATATGTGTTTTACACATTGAAAAAAACACACGGTCATTATGAGTACTGACGTCGTCGCGATGTCAGATGATGTCGCGAAAATGGTTAACTTTATAAAAAAAATCTTTTTTAAATCCAAATCCAAATATTTACTATAACCTCCCCAGTAGTAAACCCCAATTGTCAAACACTGTCTACACTACGTCTATATATGTATTTTACACATTGAAAAACAAAGCGGTCTTCATGAGTACCAACGTCATCACGATGTTCGGTGATGTGGCGAAAATGGTGAAACATTATAAAAAATATTTTTTTTAATTATAATACAAATATATTACTTTAAGCTCCCAAGGAGTAAACCCCTATTGTCAAACACTGTCTAAAATATGTCTATATATGTGTTTTACACATTGAAAAAAACACACGGTCTTTATGAGTACCAACGTCATCGCAACATATGGTGGCGCCGCGAAAACGGGGAAACATTTGAATTTTTATTTTTTCATTAAAATACAAATATATTAATCTAACTTTCCCAGTAGTAAACCCCTATTGTCAAACACTGTTTACACTACGTCTATATATGTGTTTCCCACATTGAAAAAATGCATGGTCTTTATGAGTACCGACGTCATCGCGACGTACAGTGGCACGGCGAAAACCAGTCATATTATTTTTTTTTAAATTACCATTAAAATGCAAATATATTTCTTTAGGCTCCCCAGTAGTAAACTCCTATTGTCAAACACTGTCTACACTACGTCTATATATGTGTTTTACAGAATGAAAGACAGATGTCATCGCAACATACGGTGGCGCTGCAAAAATGGGAAACATTATTCCAAATTGTTTTTAATTAAAATGCAAATATATTACTTTAAACTCCCCATTAGTAAACCCCTATTGTCAAACACTGTCTATACTACGTCTATATATGTGTTTTACACATTGAAAAAAACACGCGGTCTTCGCTGGTACCGAAGTCATCCTGGCATCTGGTGGCACCGTGAAAATGGAGAACCATTATTAAAAAAACAAAATTAATTAAATTACAAATATATCACTTTAAGCTCCCCTGTAGTAAACCGCTATTGTCAAACCCTGTCTACACTGCATGTCTATATTTGTTTTACATATTGAAAAAAAGACGCATTCTTCACGAGAATCGAAGTCATCGCAACATCCTGTGGCACCGCGAGCATGTAAAATGTAATTAAAAAAGATTTTTTTTTAAACCAAATACAAAAATATTACTTTAAACTCATCACTAAGAAAGCCCTATTGTTAAACATTGATTACAGTTCATAAATATATGTGTTTTAGAGTTTTAAAAAACATGTGGTCTTCAGAAACAACAACACCATTGTGAGTTGTGGCAGCACCATAACCCAAAAAAAAATGTTAATTCCAAAATCTTTTTAAAAAAAATACAAAACTATTAGTTAAAACACCCCAGAACCAAACTGCTATTATCAAACATTGTCTACAGTGCATGAGCATATGTGTTTAAGATTTTGAAAAAAACACGGTCTTTGTGACTACTGACATTATGGCGAATGCCAATGGTCCTGCAAAAATAGAAAATTGAATTTAAACATTTTCAGTACAAAAAAAAGATACTATAAATATGACATTACTTTAACAGTATTCTTAAAGTTTCTTTCTACTATATTTGTTTTAAGAAACATTAGCACATCCTCACGAAGAGTGCCTCCCCCATGACATCCAGAGCATGACACCTAACCCACAGATAGCCCCAGCTCCATTAACATTGGTTGAGACTAGAGCCCACCTGCAAGCTAGTGGCCAAGATGTACCTAGTCAACCTCCATCAAAACCAGCTGTTCCAACTGCTATATTAATTCACCCGGCTTCTGGCCTGTCAACAACTAGCGGGACGATGAGAATAGTGTCATGGAAGGTTGCAGGCATAAGGGGGAAGTTGGATCACCCCTCACTGGCTTGAGCTTATCAATCAACATGAGATTTGCCTGCTGCAGGAAACATGGAGGTTGTCTCCTGTATTTATTCCTGGGTTTAAAACCTTCCATAAACCAGATATTCCTTCTAAGCATGGCCGGCCGTCAGGTGGGCTTCTGATATTAACAAATATCTCAAATTGTGATATCAAGGAACTGGCCACTGATAGCCCAGATATTCTTGGGGTCAGGCTAGGCAATAGAAAGGGCACATTTATTGATATGTATAACGTTTATGCCAGAAGCACTAGAGGAGGAAGCTCTCCAACTCTTCATGCCCTGGACTATCTGCTGGAGGCCAGGCATGCTAGCCATCCCCTAATAGTTGGAGGTGACTTCAATGTCACTTTCGAGCCACTTGACTGGGTTGATTCTAATGAGGGGAGTGAGGAGGATAAAGTATGGATGGTACCGCACTTAGAGCTCCCTCCAATCAAAAAATGGTCGCGAGCAGCATTGCAGCTAAATGCCATAACCTTGGCTAAGGGCCACCAACGGGAGAACTAGCTCTGACAAGGGGGGGGGTGACCTTCAGAGGACCAAATGGGGCAAGCAGGATTGATTCCTTACTTGTGGATCTCACCCTATGGCCCATAGTCAGGGACATGGCCATTGTCCCGTCTTGCGACAGTGACCATGATCTCCATAGCATGATTATTGAGCATCTTTGGGACGAAAAGGCGAGGGTCCGTCCAACTCCTCTAAGAACCAAGGAGGTAATCCCCACTAATGACAAACACCGACTCAAATGGCCTACTATTATGGTAGATGAATCAAAGACCAATTTAATCAAAAACGACATAGTAAGGCATTTGGAGTCCTTGTCTGAAGTGAACTAGGTTCTGACTACTCAACCCAGAAGAAGTTCCCTACATACAGATCTTTTTGAGCACCTGGCCAGCACCTACTTTGTTTACAGTAACAAGAGTAGACCAAAGCAGGGGAGAATAACTGGAACAAACCTGTGGTTCAGCAAAGAGTGCAGGGCTCTGAAAGGGAGATTATCTGTAGTTATTAAAAATAGGAACATTTCTATGATACGTGAAGTCAGAAAGGAATATGAGCAGGCACAGCACAAAGCCAAGAGGGAATGGGACGAGAGGAGATTGGAAGATCGAGGGGAGGCCAGCCCACACCCAGATAGCAGGATGTTCTGGTCACTTGTGGCTAAGGGCAATTTTGAAATATCACCTCCCCTGGCCAATACCATCCCAGCTGTGGAATGGCATAGGCACTTTAGTGACCTGTACTCCATCATAGATACACAAGGTAGACCTCAGATGCCCATTGACTTAGGCCACCTAGCAGTTAGCCTTTCGTTCACAAGGGAGGAGATCCTGTCCTCATTGGACGCAATCTCACCTGCCAAAGCCCTGGGCCCGGATGGTATTCCTGGTGACCTCTTTCGCTTGGATAGTAAAAATTGGGTTTCATACTTCATGTCACTAGCTAAAGACCTCGCCGATGGGGGGAGGATTCCAGATTCATGGAAAGAGGCTGAAGTCATAAAAATGTTTAAGAAAGGGGATAGGTCTAAGCCCTCTAACTACCTCCCGATCAGCCAGATCGACTCTGCCCAAAAGGTCTTCTGCCACTCGCTCCTAGTTAAGATCCAGAATTGGATGGATGAGAATCGCATCCTCTCTCCACTCCAAGCGGGGTTCCGGCGGAGGACTGGCACTACCGACCAGGTGTTCGGTCTTGTTTTGCTGTATTGGAAGGTAGTTGTGTTGGGCAAGGGCAGCCTATATCTTTCCTTTATAGATTTAAAAACAGCCTTTGACCTCGTACCCAGGGACTCACTTTGGCGGATACTCAGGGATTTCAGGATGCCATTGACGATTCTGGAACTCCTGATCAGGCTACATGAAGAGAACTTTGCCCGTGTGAGATGGGGGCATTAGGGACAAAACACAGAGCCCTTCAGAAACCAGCGGGGGGGTGTGCCAGGGCTGTGTCCTAGTCCCTACACTTTTCTCCCTATATGTTAACCAAGTAGCAGAGCTATTGTGTTCCATCCCAACCGACGCCCCGTCATTAGCAAACCACAAAATACCTACACTTTTATTTGCTGATGAAACACTTCTGTTCTCAAAAACACCAATGGGCCTCCAAAAACTATTAAATCATTTCAAAGTTTTCTGTGATGAAAGGGGTCTGGTTATCAATACCGATAAAACCAAATTAATGATGTTGAACCCTCACAAGACCTTTAAAGGGAAATTGCTCTTGGATAACATTCTGCTTGAGTGGGTTAGCTCTTTTCACTACCTGGGCATTAAGTTGTCTGAGGGAAGGGCCTGGAAGAACCACCTAAAGAAGGCATCTTTGAAATTCTCTCAAATTACTGGAGCTCTAAGGCAGGAGCATTGTCTGTCATACACCAAGCCGATAGCACCTGCCCTTAAACTGTATACCTGTAAGGCTGTGAGCAGTGCTCTTTCTGGGCGGAGCTATGGGGCGCAACAAATGTATGTGACCTGACAGTAGTGGAAAACAAGTTCCTCAGAAGTCTGATATCGCTTCCCCAAAGCATCCCCTTCTCCTTCTTGAACTTGATCTGGGCATCAAGTCGATTAATGACCTGGTGAGACTTCGCCCATTGCTCTTTTTGTATAGACTGGCCACCATCCCAGAATTAGCATCGTATGCTGCAGCCTTCAGTGAGGTTTTAACCTTAGACACTAACAAAAAGATCAGCTGGATCAAATATGTGGATAACCTTCGGACAAGTATTGGCTTGCCACAATAGGTCATAGGCCATCCACCGACCTATACTAGGGCACACGTAAAGCAACTTTATTGGCCATGGGTTGACCAGAATAAATTTGTACAATCCAAGCAGGGTTCCTTAGCTGATAACTTTATGGACTCGACACCCAACTGTTCCCTAGAAAATTTCTTTGATGTCATCAAGGTCCCAGCCGATAGGAAATTGTATATCCAGGTTAGGCATGGCAGCCTATGAATGCCTTTACTAATTCTTGGTTGAATAATAAAACCCGATCCAAGGGCTGTCCTCCTTGTGCTTGTCCATACTAATCAACTGGCCATGTCCTTTTTGCCTGCCCAGCTTACGCAAAACCAAGGAGTAAATGGTTAGCTCCTGTGTGCAGACAACTAGGGACCTGAAACTCAGAGGAGGCTATGCACATTTTAAAATCATATGCCAGACCCCTGTTTGCCTGCGCAACAGTGAAATTCTTAGGTCACAGCTGGGCGATTAGAAGGAAGGCATTGTAGATATCTTTCCCTGGTCCTGACAGATAAAATGGCAATCGTGATTACCCGGCAAGCGAGGATTAATTTGTAATCTGAAATGTATGATTTTAAATCCTATATATCTGTTTTATGTAATTATTTTATGTACAGTAATATTGATACTGCCGGATCTCGTCTAAGGGTGTTAACAAGGGGCAACAGGGGGGTTAATGCATGGTTTATCTCCTTGGGGTTAACAATCTGATGATTGTCTTATGTAATTGCTGCTAATGCACTAGCACTTTATTTATGTGGCCCCATTCCCCTGCCCCATATGGCCAGCAACAACATAATTATGATATGTTATTTTATTATGTACACTAGAGCACCTTTCATCATTCACGTGCGCACTTTTCTCCTTGACTGTTTTATAATTAAGTTGTTTTAACTCGATTTGTTTGGCTGTACCATTTTTGTGGTTTTTATCAACGGAAATAAAGTGAATTTGATGATGACTAAAAACCCTAAAGGTTACAGGGGCGTTATAGTTAGGAATCCGCCTTTACAAAACATTTGAAAATCACTGAAAAAACAAAGGTTAGAGGGACGGTATTGTTAGGCGTTAGCAGTTAAAAAAATCTTAGAAGTTCACTCAAGAAACCAAAAGGCTACAGGGATGTTATAGTTAGGCTCAAATTTCATTCATACAAACCAGTGAAATTTGGCAGTTAAAGTTCCCTGGGCTAACTGTGACTCACGCGGCCGCAATGTACTGCTTATGACCTCACATATTACATCACTCACTACATGGTCAGTGACATCACTGATGACATCTCAAATGACATCACTGATGACATATCAAATGACATCACTGATGACATCTCATATGACTACACTGATGACATCATTCTTAGAACGACTCACACACCCACTCACAACACCATATAACCGCTCGTATCTTCAATCCCACACAACCACTCATATACAAATACACATATCCATACAAATACTTAACACGCATACTCACTGATCTATACAGATACTCACAGATCAACACTTCCACACAGCCACTAACACAACCACTAACTCATATATATAACCAGTGATGCACCAACTCACTAAACAATATATCCACTCAGAAATCAACTCGTGAACACTGACCAACACTTAAACACCCACTCATACACCCATACATTCACTCACACAGTCACTCACTCCGCATACAGTTACTCAAACACCAACTCAACAATTCAAATAAATACTGACATATGTACTCATGTACCTGTACAGTCATTGACAGAGGCACATACAATACCTCTCATTCTCTCTCACTTACCTTTAAAGACACTCACATAGCCATTCACTCACCATAGAGCCACTCATATAGCCACTGAGTCACCCATATGCACTTACACACCCATTCACATACCAATACATCCACTCATGTTCCTTCCCAGTCCCACATACAGACACTTACATATGGGTTCACTCACCCTTACAGTCATTCATGCACCATCTCATTCAACATTTACAGCCACCGACACACCCGCACAATAACATATACAGCTACTCATTCACCCACCCATTCCCCACTGCAGACACTATCACAGGTACTCACCCAGCTATACACATACTCACACAGCTACTTGCTTAATCATACACCCACTCAAAAAGCACTTGTTCACCTATAAAAAAACTAACACACACTCACTCATGTTCACAGTCTCTCACATACATACTCACTCTTCTACACTCCATATAACACTCACTAATTCGACCGATACAGACGCACTTTGAGCCATTTCTTTTACAATCTATATTTGACAGTCAGTAGGTTTTGGAAAATACTCTGAATCACTAGTTAATGTCATCAGTGATGTCATTTGAGATATCATCAGTGATGTCATGAGTGATGTCATTTGGGATGTCATCAGTGGTGTCACTCACAATGTCATGAGTGATGTAAGATGTGAGGTCATATACAATGCATTGCAAGATCGTGAGTTATAGTTAGCTCAGGTAACTATAACTGACAAATTTCATTGGTTTTGTACAAGTGAAATTTGAGCCTAACTATAACATCCCTGTAACCGTTGGTTTGTTTTTTCAGTGTTCATATTGCAGAGTGGCAGTAGCAACTCTGTAGTCATAGTTAGTGTCACCAAAAACAGGGAAGTTTTGTATTTTTGTCCCTTAATAACTTTGCACCTGTTTGACAAATGTCTATGAAACTTTGCAGACCTGTTGCAGCTGTTTCATTGTCGGTGCAAAGAAAAAAGGGTGGTCCCAAAATAGGCTTGAAATCCAATGCATTTTGCATAGACTTTTTTATTTCGAGTGGCGACGAAAACAGCCAGTCAGAGTTTGCTGAAATTTGACAGCATTAGATGTTAGGGTGCACAGATGATTCCTTTAGGTACTGCAGGTAAGTAGAGTAAGCATTTTGTAAGGTATAAGGTTTTTCATCTTTGTGATATCTTGTAGCACAATACTACTTAAAGTAGCAAGGAAGCCCACAAGATAAACTTGACTGCATATGCAAAGTTCCAGATTTACTACATGAACAAATGAAAGACCCATTTATGGTCACATGCTAATGGAAACCCATAAAAATGCATAACACATAGAATACATCTTAATCTACACATTTTAATCTACATATTTTTTTTGCATTCTCTCTGGCTCACAAAATATGCCTGGCCCAACAAGCCAAACAAAAAACTTCTTTCTTATGCACCCCTGTGCAACAAAATGAAAATGTACCTAGGAATGAGCCACACAAACTACTTTTTGGAGGACATGAAAATTGACCTCTAAAAAATAATAATAATAAAATGCATATTTAGAACAATTATAATCATTGCCTTTCATTCACTTTGGTCTTAATATGTAGTAAAATCCTACTAAAAGTAGCAAGGAATCCCACAAAATAAACTACTCTGCCTATGTAACTTTCAGAATTCCTACTAGAACTAAAATACACATTTATGGTCACATGGGTATGCAAACCAATAAACAAAATACATAGCAAATACAGTCGAAAAAAAGAAAGCAATCACATTCAATCTGATTGCCACTCTGTAGGTATTGTTAGTATTCCCACAGATAGTATTTATTCATGTATTAGCTCTCTAATAACTTTCCATCCATTTTACGAATCACCACAAACCTTTCAAGGCCTATAGCATTGTCTATATTTTGAGATTATGTACTTTTCTGTGGTGAATCATTAAGGTGCAAAGATAAAGGAGTGACCCAAAATGTTTTTTTCTACCAATGGATTTTCCGTAGACTATTGAATTGGATGTGGCGCAAGAACGACTAAATGGATTTACATTACGTTTTGCAGGATTATGCATTATGGTGCAGCACAGAGGAAGCGCTCCTCTCAGAACAGGACACCCTGCTCACTAGATTCACTGAGAGAGGCTATCCGGGATGGGTTCTCCGTAGAGCAGTTGAGAAAGCCAGACTGGTCACGAGGACCACAATCTTAGAAAACAGGGCCTCTGGGGACACAATATAGGAAGACAGCAACACAACCAGGGTCATTCTCACTTACAACAGCAATGCCAAATAGGTCCAGAAGATCCTGGCAAGAAACTGGAAAATCTTAGCCAAGGATCCCGTTATTGGAAGTTCTATTCCTGAGAGACACAGAATTACGGACAGAAAGGGACGCAACCTAAGTGCATAGCGACATCACTACCTATGCTAGCTCCAACAGCATGAGTCTACAAGGATTTTTTCCCTGCGGCCATTGTAAGGCATGCCATGCACCATGAGAAAGGAATACACAAACACCAACAAGAAAGTCACCACGTATCAACCAATTTTTCACTTGTGTGGTTTATATACTTGAGTGTTAGTTATACAGTCGGTGGTCGGCAATAGGCAAATGGTGCTCTAAAGTCTATCACAAGTACAAATCAGTTATGGCAGGTAATCAGGCACGGTGCATAAGGTAGGGAAAAACCACCAGATCCCAACATGTGTGGCCAGCAGACCACTTATGCTATGTATACAAATCCTCTGCACACGTTCAAAATTAAATACATAAAGTTACATAAAATATCACAATGATGCTTGTCTTTATTTTTCCAGAAGTCTTTCATTCAAGATCTTTAAGCCTTCTTAGCAAACACGTGTTTCGTCGCGGTTACAGGGGATTACCCTGCGACTTCTTCAGGGCTAAGGGAATATATAAACAGGTACTTGTTCGTGTATGCAATGGTAGTAAGAACACTTTACTTTTCAAATTATTGACAAAGTGACTTGGGTGACTTGTGTGAATTTCAAAATAGTGAATAGAACTGTGTGGAAATCCATGTGAAACTGGTGTCGTACATGCTTCTCGTACAACTTCTTTGTGCATCCATATATCAATGGGGGAAAGAAAGAACAGGCAAAGCCCCCAATCGTTTATGTTATCGCTATGAAACATACTGGTGCAGTTGGTGTTTGAGACTCCCTTATAGGAGTAATCCTGTGGTTGGCAAGGTGCAGGCATGCAATCAACCTATTTAGTTTTATAATCTATTTTGTTATATTCGTGGCGAAGTAGTGCTCCCTCATGCTGTCACTAAATAGTAGATACATGCTAACTATATTGTGTAATCAAACATGTATCAAAAAACGTATTTTGTTATAATGTGATACCTGAGGTCAGTTTCAAGTAGTCTCTAAGTAACAGAAAAGGGCACATCAGCTAAAGAGTGGCAGTCAGTACATTCTAATAAGGTGTACTAGGTACATGAAGGATCCCCATACCTTAGTTCCGGTGATAATCCCAACCAGTAAGGGGTTTATTAGAAATGGGATTTTTGGTCAGCTTGGGCATGTGCCAAAGTCGGGCAGAAACCACCACTCTAGTCAGGTTAAGGGAGTTACACTCCTAAAATAACCCCTGCTCTCCCCTTTGGTAGCTTGGCAGGAGCAGTCAGGCTTATCATAGAGGCAGTGTGTAAAGCATTTGCACATAACCAACAGTAATGCAGTGTAAGCACTACAAAAGGACACCACACCAGTTTAGAAAAATATCCAATGTTTTTATATAATTAAGACAAGACCAAAAACAATAAAAATCCACAATACAGTACTTAAAAACCTTCAGTTACCAAACTATGCTTGAAAAACAGTTCCATGATGTCAATAGCTCCATCCGGGGCTATCATGGCGTCGTGAGCAAACAAATCCAAACAGTTCTGGCTGACCACGGTGTCGCGGGCCAGATACGGGGTCGGGAAGACCAGCAAACTGTACCTTTTAGAAATGCAGGGCGTCGGCAACCTCTCTTTGATCTTCCGAAAGCATGGCGTCTGCAGGCGTCGGTTCTGAAAGTTAGTGCAGGACTCGTCGGGGCCCTCGAAGTCACTCGCGTTTCAGATTGATCTATCCGTTGGAGTCAGGAGCGCTGGACGGCATTGGGTGCTGCGGTGCGAAGTGCCGCGGTGTGGCACCCTCAGGTCGTGGTGTGAGTAGCGGCTCGGTGGCGGCATCAGATGGTGTCGTCGGTGAGACCAGGGTTGCGGTGTGTAAGTTGGTAGGCCTCCCAGGTCCTACACCTGACCCTCTTAGGTAACGATGTGATTTAGAATGTACACAGGGGTTATCAGGTTGGGTGTTTATTGAAGTTATAGACAAGGTCCGGGTAGGGTTAACTTAGAAGCCCAGTCAGAGTGGGGGGGGGGGAAAGAAGTCCAGGAACTTATACGTAACAGGTCCGGTAGCCGCTTCCGCAGGTCCCTCTTCTGTAGATAGCTTCAGGTCAGCTCCTTTAGAGGTTCTCGGATTAGCTTGGCGTCCCCGGGAGACAAAGGAAACACAAAACAACCACCCGTCAGTAAAAAGGACTTATACTTCGTGAGTGTGTGATTGACCCTCCACCTACTCGCATAGTCACCAAGGTGTGTGAGGGCGGGGAACGTGAGGAACAGGGCGGTCCTGACTAGTGCCCGGTTTTGGTTGTCCTCCCTGCGTTCCCCCTCCCAGTCAACCGTTTTAAATAATTCAAGAAAGGCACTGACCTGGAGCTACAGTCCTCCAGGACCGTAGCGTAGGGTGTCTCGGCGTCCTGACTTTCCGAGGGACGACTGGACACGGAGGCGGAGGCGGTGTCAGCTGGGGCCTCCCTGCCCTTCGAGTCTTCCTCCCTGCTGCTCCCTCGACGCTGTCCGGTACACAATTCTCTCACAGGTGCCGCTCCTCGATCTGTCACTCCCTCGCTTTCTAACGTCCTCTCCAACTCCTCCTTCGCTTCCTCTCGATCTCCACCATTCCTCGCCTTCTTCGCCTCTCTTGTCCCGGCGCGTGACATCAGATCCGCGCCGGCCTGGAGGACTAGACCGCTACCGTCCTCCCCTTGGAACTCGGACGCCGCCACGGATGCCCAGTGTGATACGGGCAGTACGGAAGAAGCGCCTTCCGTACTGCCCGTATCACACTGCCTTTCTCCTCGGGATGGCCGATCGGGCCATTCAGTTACGGGAAATCGGGAGAGGTAGGCCGCATTGCCTTGCAATTGTCCTGGAATGTGTATAGTCTGAAACGAAAAAGGTTGCAGTGCTAAGAACCATCTCAGTATTATGGCGTTGGTGTCCTTATTCATAGCTAACCAGGTCAAGGGTGCATGGTCTGTTAGCAGAAAGAAATGTCTCCCCGACAGGTAATATTGCAGGGACTCTATGGCCCATTTAATGGCTAAACATTCTTTCTCCATATCGGGTTTCCCTGGGGAACAGTTTCCCACTCAGGAATAACACAGGTTGTAGAAGCCCTTGGGTATTAGGTTGAGATAGTACAGCACCTACCCCTCTATCCGAGGCGTCTGTTTGTAGCACAAAGGACTTATTGAAGTCCGGACAGGACAGAACAGGGGTGCTACACAGGGTGGTCTTTAGGGCACTGAAACTGTCTTCCTGCCTCTTCCCCCATTCTATTTTGGCCTTTGTGGTTGTGTGTCTAAGTAGGTCCGTGAGGGGGCTAGCCAGCTCGGAGAACTGTGGAATAAATCTGCGATAATACCCCACTAGCCCCAGAAAGGCTTGAACGTCTTTCTTGGTGGAAGGGTGGGGAATCTTCTGTATAGCCTCTAGTTTGTTGTGTTGTGGTAGAAGCGTACCGTTCCTGATAGTGTAACCCAAATATTCTATTTGGTGTGTCCCAAGGGTGGTTTTCTTTGGATTTAGAGTAAGACCAGCTTGCCTCAAGGTTTTAAAAATGTTATGGAGATGAGCTAAGTGTGTTTCCCAATCGGGACTATATACCACTATGTCGTCTAAGTAGGCGACAGCATAGTCCTGGTGTGCCCTTAACAGAACGTCCATAAGTCTTTGAAAAGTTGCGGGTGCTCCGTGGAGACCAAACGGCATCACCTTAAACTGGTAGAGCCCGGACGGGGTTGAAAACGCCGTTTTTTCCTTGGCTGACTTTGTCAAAGGAATTTGCCAATATCCTTTTGTCAAGTCGATGGTTGACATGACTCGTGCCTCGCCTAACCTCTCAATTAATTCGTCCACCCGGAGCATTGGGTAGTTGTCAAATTTGGAGTGAGCGTTCACCTGGCGAAAGTCTATGCAAAAGCGGAGACTTCCATCCGGTGTAGGCACTAACACAATGGGTGAACGCCATGGACTGTGAGATGGTTCAATTATGTCTGCCTTGAGCATGGACTCTACCTCTGCTTCTACAGCTCCTCTCCTAGTCTGTGGTATCCTATATGGTTTGAGGTTCACCACTATTCCTTCTTGGGTAATAATGTCATGTGCTACTATTGAGGTACGGCCCGGGTTCCCAGAACTTAACCCTGGGTATTGATTCAACAGATCGTATACTTGTACCCTCTGTTCGGGAGTTAGCCTAGATCCCAACTGGGGTCTTTCCTCTTTGGACCTCCCCTCTATTTTCATGCATATATCCAAGGGTTTATTGAGGGTCACTTGGCATACAGGCTGTATCCCATTTCCATCCCCGTTACTGGCCTCTTTCTCCTCCCACTTCTTCAATAGATTTATATGGTATGTCTGCCCTTGGCTATTGGTGTGGGGTACCGCTATTCGATAAGAGACCGGAGTGACCCTCTGTGTCACGGTATACGGCCCTTGCCACGTTGCCAACAGTTTCTTTTCCGAAGAGGGCAACAGAATCAACACTTTATCTCCCACTTTCAACTCCCTCATTCGGCTGGTACGGTCATACTGTTCTTTTTGGTTAGCCTGTGCTTTCTCCATATTTTGATGAACAGTGTCCCAGAAAGTCGCTAAGGTTTCCTTCAGTGTGTGTATATAACCTAAAAGAGGTTTCCCTTCGCCCTCCTCTTCAGCCCACTGTTCCGTGGCCATCTCTAATAAAGTGCGAGGAGTACGTCCAAACAGGAGTTCGAAAGGACTGAATCCTGTGGATATTTGCGCGTGTGTTCTGATGGCAAAGAGTACCAGAGGCAATTTCCGGTCCCAGTCTTTTCCTGTGTCCCCAATTAGCTTCTTCAGGATGGTCTTGATGGTTCAGTTATACCTTTCCACCAGACCATCCGTCTGGGGGTGATACACTGAGGTTCGGATTTGGCGTACCCCTAGTATTTTACAAATTTCTTTCATTAACTTGGCCATGAAAGGGGTTCCCTGGTCTGTTAACAGTTCTAACGGGAAGCCTACTCGGGAAAAGAAAGAAATCATAGCCTGGGCTACGGCTATCGTGGTCATACTGGTGAGGGGGATAGCCTTGGGATAACGAGTAGCGTAGTCCACCAAGACTAAAATATACTGGTGTCCCCTTACTGACTTTATTAGTGGACCCACTAAATCCATACCTACCCTCTGGAAGGGAACGTCAATGATGGGTAAAGGACACAGAGGCACCTTTCGGTCTTTGGAAGGATTGATCATTTGGCACTTGGGACAAGCTGCACAGAATCTAGCGGTCTCTCGATACACTCCTGGCCAATAAAACCGTTCTAACAGGTATTTTAGGGTATGTTCTTGGCCATAGTGACCCCCTCCCGTGTGGCTATGAGCTAGCTGTAGGGCCTGTTCTCTAAAAGCTATCGGTAAAAGCAATTTTTCATACCTCCGTCCTGGACTACTAACGGCCCTGTACAGCAGACCTTTTTTTACAAAAAAATAAGGGCCTACCTTGTTGGGGTCAACTTCCTGAACATGCTTCCAGGCTTGTAACAAGGTGCTGTCATCTTTCTGTGCCGTTCGAAAACTGCGGGCGGGAGTATTGCTGTCGTCTGGGTAGGAAAGCATACATGAAGACACACCAGGACAGGCCTGCGCGTAGTGTTCTCGATCCCTTCTTTTCTCGCTACGGGACTTTTTTTCCCTGTCTTGGGGCCTGGTTATGGGTTCAGTACAGAACGGGGCCTCTTGTAGCCAGTCTACCTCATCCCCTGACTGCATGAGTTCAGTTAAATACTCATGAAAAAGGGGAAGGTCGGTGCCTAACAAAACTTTTTCGGGTAGTCCAGGTACTATCCCCACCTTTCTCACTTGGGGTATCCATCTATCTCTATCAAGACTTCAGCTAAGGGACAGGACCTAACATCGCCATGTACACAGGACACTAGTACCGTCTCCCCCTCACACTCTTTTGCCCCCGGAAGCACCTCTTTGGCTATGATGGTATGGTGACAACCTGTGTCCAGTAAAGCGTCTATTGGTCTCCCATTTATCCTGACAGCTTTCTTATACCTCTGTCTATTGCTTCCTGTCAATAACACCCTTCCTCGGGACCACCCGACCTCCATGGGCTCTGTGTGATCGGTGTTCAAGGGGCAATTCCGGGCTATGTGTCCCCACTCGGCGCAACGAAAACACTGGGGTCCCAGGTGGGCTGAAGTCGGTTTTGGGAGTGGTTTGGGGACTGGTTTTGTAACGGACAATGGTCGTCTGTCTCCTTCACTGGAGGGTTTGGAAAGGGGTTTGAGAGAGGACATCGGGACTCTGGCTGTTTGAGCTTTAAAGTCCGGAGATCTATGGTATGCACAAGCTAGTTCAATGGCTGTCTGTTGAGTCAGAGCCGAATGCTGTTTCACCCAAGCTCTAGTATTATATGGTAGGGCTTCCAAGTATTGTTCTAAGAACACTTTCTCCACCACCTCCTCCACTGAGGCAGTACTGGGTTGAAGCCAGCGTGTCCCTAAATGTTTAATGCGGTAGAACAAGGCTCTGGAATTGTCTCCTTCCGCCCATTTTTCCTTGCGAAACCGACCTCTATAATATTCATGGTCACATCCCAGTCGTTCCAAAATGGCCCTCTTGATGTCCTGGTAGAGGGTGACGCCAGCGGGGTTGGCCGCTTGGTAGGCTGCCTGTAATTCACCTGACAATAGCGGGGCGATGTACTGACCCCACCTCTCCGGAGGCCAAGCAGCTGTGGTAGCTACTCTTTCAAAGTTCGTAAAGAAATAATCAGGGTCCTCTCCCTCTTGGAATTTTTGTAGTATGCTCCCAGGGATGTGTGGATGCACCCGGGTGTTGGCTATCACATCCGTGAGTCTTAGTATGGCTGTGTCTTGCACCTGTTGGTTGTTGGTTAGTAGCGATGCCTGTTCGGTCATAGCCTTCTGGAATGACTCCCTTTCCTTCTGGGCGTTTTGATTTTGTTGCTCCAAGACTATTTGCAAATGTCGCTGTCCCTCAGCTAGCTGGGTGATGATGTCCTGTAGGGTCACGGGTTGTGTCATCTTCAAGCCTCAGATGACTATCCCACTTCTGACACCACTGTAAGTTGGTAGGCCTCCCAGGACCTACACCTGACCCTCTTAGGTAACGATGTGATTTAGAATGTACACAGGGGTTAGGGTGTTTATTGAAGTTATAGACAAGGTACAGGTAGGGTTAACTTAGAAGCCCAGTCAGAGTGGGGGGGGAAAGAAGTCCAGGAACTTATATGTAACAACGTAACAGGTCCGGTAGCCAGGTCCCTCTTCTGTGGATAGCTTCAGGTTATTATTATTATTATTATTATTAAAAGGCTCTTCTATAGCGCATGGCTACTCGGGAGCATCCCAGCGCTTAAGACTAACCAAGCAGAGAAGGATTAGAAATGAAGAGCTATTTTAACTAGTTTTTTGGAAACAGAAGAGTTTTTAACTTTTTTCGAAAGACAAGGAGGTTAGGCTCTTGGCGGAGAGGTGGGGGAAGAGCATTCCACAGCCCAGCCGCGTTGTGCGAGAACAGGCGACCTCCTGTGCGGGATCTGCTGATCCTAGGAACTGTCAGCAGATTTTGTTGGTTCGAGCGAAGATTCCTGGTAGGATTGTAAGGTCTGATCATATCATCTAGAATGGGGGGGCCACTCCCATAGAGTGTTTTATGGACCGTGCAGAGGGTCTTAAAATAGATTCGCTCCTTTATGGGGAGCCAATGCAAGGTGCAAAGTGCGGGCCTGGCTGAGGTACGATGGCTGGTGCCCGTGAGTAGCCGTGCTGCGGAATTCTGGACAACCTGAAGTTGTCGTATAACCGACACGGGGGCTCCAAGATAGAGCGCATTCCCATAATCCAACCTGGATAGGACAAGGGACCGGACAATGGTTTCCTTTGCTGCCTCGGGTAACTGAGGAAGGATTTTCCGGATTGTTTTCAGCAGTCCAAAGCAAGTGGCTACTGTTTTCCTTGCCTGGATCTTAAATGACAACTCTGCATCCAACCAAAAGCCGAGACTCTTTATCTCGGTCTTTGGAGTGGGTCCTGGACCCATACAGGAGGGCCAATGTATCGAGTTGTCAAATGTGGCTCGTTTTCCTAGAAGCATCAGCTCCGTTTTACCTCCATTCAATTTCAGATGGGACAGGTCCATCCAGTTTGCTACTGCCTCCAGGCAATGACAGAGCCTGGAGGGGGAGGATTCCAACTGATTAAGAGAAACAACTAGCTGGGTGTCGTCAGCATAGCTTACCAGTTGGATCCCAAAGGGGGCAACTACTTCTGCCAGGGGCGCCATATAAACATTAAACAGTGTGGGGCTGAGGGAGGAGCCCTGTGGCACCCCACCCTGTAATGGCATTGCTGGAGAGCAGCTATTTTCTGTAAAGACCTTAAAGGATCTGTCACCAAGAAAGGACTCCAACCACATGAGTGCCCTGTCTTTGACGCCCAGTTTTTTAAGACGAGACAGGAGGACACGGTGGTTCACCGTGTCGAAGGCGGCACTGAGGTCCAGGAGGATAATGGCCGCGCTGCCACCTGCGTCCAGAATCCTCCTGGAGTCCTCTACCACCCTCAGCAGTGCCGTCTCCGTGCCCTGTCCTTTCCGAAACCCAGTTTGAGTTGGGTGGAGCAGGTTATGGGTCTCCAGAAAGGATGCTAGTTGTTTATTTACCCATTTCTCTGCGAGTTTACTGATGCCGGGGAGCAGGGAAATGGGACGATAATTGGAGAAGTCCTGGGGGTCGAGATGAGGCTTTTTTAACAGGGCCTTAACCATTGCCAGTTTCCAGTCTTGGGGTACCCTTCCTAATTCAAGTGAGGTGTTAACTAGATGGATAATGTATGTACTGATGTTGGATAAGGCTAACTTTAGAATATTCATAGGGGCAGGATCTAGCGGGGAGCCGCTTTTTACAGAGTTGAAAAGCGTGGGCAACAATTCAGTACTGAGGGGGGAAAAGGAAGGGAGGCAAGGCAGAGTAATATCTGTATCATCTGGCAAAGGGAGGATAGGTTCTTCAAGAGGTAGAGGGGGGAGGGACAGGAGGATCTTTTGAATTTTTTCAGCAAAGAAATTCGCCAGATTGATGCAGTGAGCATCAGCCTCCTCCGTGCAGAGTAGTGAGGATGGCGGGTCGGGGGCTTTTAACAGGGATTTAGCTATCTTGAACATCTCTCTTGGGGCATTGGCTGAAATCTCTATTTTTTCTGCATAAAAGATGGATTTGGCCACGTTAAGAGCAGATTTATATTTTTTTAGAGAGAGTTTGTATTTAGTTTTTTTCTCTTCCACAAAGTGTTTTCTCCACTGTCTCTCTAACTGTTTACATTCTTGTTTTAGGAGCCTTAGCTCAGAAGTGAACCAAGGTTGTTTAGTGGAGGCTTTCTTTTTGGAGATGTTTGTTTTAGGAAGCACCCTATCCAATGATGATTCAATCCATTGGTTAAAGTCCACATTAGCCCTGTCAATGTCCTGATTGACCTGAGGCTCGCTTATATTCAGTGCCTCTGCCCATTCGTTCAGTGGCGTCGTCGTGGCTAGAAGCGCTGTCATCTGCTGACGAACTGGAGTCGATGGCGCCGGCAACAGTAGACCAAGGCTGCGGTGCACGATGAGGGTGGTGCGTCATGTAAGTTTACGAGCAGTGCCCTCTAGGTCAGGTCAGCTCCTTTAGAGGTTCTCGGATTAGCTTGGCGTCCCCGGGAGACAAAGGAAACACAAAACAACCACCCGTCAGTAAAAAGGACTTGTACTTCGTGAGTGTGTGATTGACCCTCCACCTACTCGCATAGTCACCAAGGTGTGTGAGGGCGGGGAACGTAAGGAACAGAGCGGTCCTGACTAGTGCCCGGTTTTGGTTGTCCTCCCTGCTTTCCCCCTCCCAGTCAACCGTTTTAAATAATTCAAGAAAGGCACTGACCTGGAGCTACAGTCCTCTATGACCGTAGCGTCGGGTGTCTCGGCGTCCTGACTCTCCGAGGGACGACTGGACACGGAAGTGGTGTCAGCTGGGGCCTCCCTGCCCTTTGAGTCTTCCTCCCTGCTGCTCCCTCGATGCTGTCCGGTACACGATTCTCTCACAGGTGCCGCTCCTCGATCTGTCACTCCCTCGCTTTCTAACATCCTCTCCAACTCCTCCTTCGCTTCCTCTCGATCTCCACCATTCCTCGCCTTCTTCGCCTCTCTTGTCCCGGCGCGTGACGTCAGATCCGCGCCGGCCTGGAGGACTAGACCGCTACCGTCCTCCCCTTGGAACTCGGACGCCATCTTCAAGGGCATGGAAGAAGCGCCTTCCGTACTGCCCGTATCACACGGTGCAAGGTGAAGGCGGTGCTCGTTGCGGTGTTGGCAGGTCACAGTGCAAGCAGTGGCGTCGTCGTGGCTAGAAGCGCTGTCATCTGCTGACGAACTGGAGTCGATGGCGCCGGCAACAGTAGACCAAGGCTGCGGTGCACGATGAGGGTGGTGCGTCATGTAAGTTTACGAGCAGTGCCCTCTAACCACGGTGCAAGCAGCAGCGTAGATTTCGGTGGGGAGTGGCGTCATCGGGGACACCAAGGCGTCGTTGTGAAGCAAGGCGGTACGGAGTGTGGTGCCCACAGGTCGCGGTGCGAGCAGCGGCACAGTGGCGGCATCAGCAGGCGTCATCGGTGAGATCAGGGTCACGTGCTGCTTTGCGGCAGCACCCTCTGCGGTTCCTTCAGGATACTGAGTTAGCAGCGGCGTCATAGACGGCGTCAGGTTGCTTGTTCTTCTGTTGCAGCACAAAACACACAGTCCCCAGTGCTGAGGGCAGAAGAGATTGAAGTCTTTGCTGTTCCTGAGACTTCATGAACAGGGGGAAAGCTCTACCTCAAGCCCTTGGAGACACTCACAAAGTAGATTGCAGAAAGTTCAATCCAGTCCTTTCACTGCCCAAGACAGAAGCAGCCACTGCAGGCCAACACAGCAAAGCACACAGCTAAGTGGTAGTTCCTCCTCACAGCTTCTCTGGCTCTTCTTCTTGGCAGTCTTCTTGGTCCAAAAGAGATCTAACGTTCAGGGGTCTGGGCCCCAATATTTATATCCCTAAATCCTTTGATCTCTTAGGCAGAGAGTGCTTGTGTTTCTAAAAGTGGTATTTTCAAACACAGAATGTAATAATCACCTTCACTAAAAGATGTATCTTTAGATTCTGAGTTCAGGCATACTAAACTTTACTTTCTTACCTAATTACCCAGGTCAGTTATGTTTATAAGATGTTAGAAACAAACTCCCCTTTCTGTCCTATGGGGAACAGGTAGCCTTGCAATAGCGAAAAGCTAAATTGGCCGTAATTCACTATAAGGACATGCCACACACACCAGGGCATGTCCTGCCTTTCACATACACTGCACCCTGCCCACAGGGGTACCTTGGACCCACATTAGGGGTATCTCACATGTAAAAAAAGGGAAGGTTAGGGACTGGCAAGTGTGTGCACTGGCCAAGTCGACATGGCAGTTACAAACTGTGGGCAGACCCTGCAGTGGCAGGTCTGAGTTACCTTTTCAGGGCTACTCACGTGGGTGGCACAATCAATGCTGCAGGCCCACTAGTAGCATTTGATTTACAGGTCCTGGCACACTCAGTGTACTTTACTAGGGACTAACGAGTAATCAAATATCCAATCATGGAAACCCCAATCCATACCACAATTTACACAGAGAACATATGCACTTTAGCACTGATTAGCAGTGGTAAAGTACCCAGAGTCCTAAAACCAATACAAACAGGTCGGAAAAAATAGGAGGAAGAAGCAAAACGTTCGGGGATAACCCTGTAAAAAGGGCCATTTCCCACAGTGTTCCTATAAGTTCTGCTCCTGGAGTGGTAGACTAAATAGTCTCATGTCTGGAAAGCTAAATATGCTTCCAAATGTAAGGGAGTTTGTTTTAGAAGAGCTGCCACATCCTAAGGTAAAATTAACATTGTATTAACAGCATGAGAGAGCACTACTTCGCCATGAATATAACACACCTTGCCAACTACAGGACTACAGCGACGAAACACATGTTGGCTAAGAAGGCTTAAAGATCTTGAATTAAAGACATCTGAAAATGTAAAGACAAACATCATTGTGATATTTTATGTAACTTTATGTATTTACTTTTGAACGTGTGCAGAGGATTTGTATATATATATATATATATATATATATATAGGCTCCCTGCAACCTACGGTATGTGGGCAGTACCAAACACATGGCTAAGAAAAGAGTCTTAGAACATATGAGAGCCATAGTCAACAAAGACCCACACTACCCCATTGCGAGGCATTCAAATCGCACCACTACTCAGACAAATTCAAGCTCAAATATTTTGCCATTGAACAGGTTCATGTTGGTGCGTGTGGTGGAAATGGGGCACTGCAGCTGAGAAAACGTGAATCCATGCACTTAATAGACCTAGGCACACGTCACCCAGGGGGACACAATATTAATGAGGAAATGGCGATATACCTACATACAGAATGGTTGCCCCATCAACCCACTTGTACATTCTCTGGTGTTGTTTGCACATGTATGTTTATGCTTTTGATCTCTGAACTATCCTTATAACTGAGCTATTGTGTAGCAGTTATCTGATATATCACATAGTTCTTGACCAGTCTCTGACATCTGTTTTTATTTTTTTCTTACAGGAGGAAAGGAAGGGACCAACAAATTTGATCTAGTTATGTTTTGGTATCCCTACCATTTTCTTCATTCGAAAACACTAGTGTTTTTGCCTCGACTGCCCCAGATAAATATGTTTATCATTTTTTAACTTTTGCTTCCTTGTTTTGTATCTATTATTTTCATAGAGCGCACATGTTCCAAACCCACTTTGTGGCTATAACCACACTATGAGATATGTCATCGACAGTATCCATGGTTGAAGGACATCAAACAATCTTTACTATTGATCCGCATTGTCACGGTTTTGAGCCCTCTCCCACTATTGGGGAAGTACATTTCACGTTGCAGGGGTTTCCAAATGCAGTTCCATTGGAATGATTGCAAGCACTGTGAGCAGTCAAGCAGCTTCAGTCTGACACTATGTCGCATCTAATTACATGGAATTCAGCAAGCTGATATTTGTATTTCGCATGTTGCCAGACATATCCAATACATGGTTGCCGCTGTCATCAATGCGCACACATTGCTGGTTTTAGCACCATGCTTAGTATGTATGCAGGGATCATGGCAGTGTGGTATTTGTTACTCTCAACTTTTTACCCATTCCAAGATGGGCCCCTCCTTTGCGGATACTGGACACTGAGCCTGTTAATCAGTCCTACCTTGATTTCACCTTGTGTGTTCATATGATAATCTATCTGTATGTGCATTTGTGTGATCAAGGCCGCTTGATTGCCGAAATGCGTCACTACTTGGATTTATGAAGGAATCAGTCTATATGCACTTTGTATCGCTGGTTGTGATTCCTGAGAGCGCGTTTATTTCTGCTTTTCATCACAAATATATATATATTCACTTAAAAAACCATAGGTTTCACACAGGTTATAGTTAGGTGGACATTTCACTCGTAAAAAAACAATGAAATTCCCCCGTTATAGTTAGTTCAGATAACTATAACTCACACGCCCGCAATCCACTGCTCATGACGTCACACATTACATCACTCATGACATGGTCAATGGCATCACTCATGACATCACTGATGACATCATCCTTGTGATAGAGTGGCGGTCGCGCGAGTTACAGTTATCTGAACTAACTATAACGGGGGAATTTCATTGGTTTTGTCCACCTAACTATAACCTGTGTGAAACCTATGGTTTTTTAAGTGAATTTGCAAGGTTTTTTAAATGCTAATTCCTAACTATAACGTGTGTGAAACCTATGGTTTTTTAAGTGAAATTGTACGTTTTTTTAAATGCTAAGTTATGTATTTATAATTTTTTTTTTCAAGGTTTTTCACCTTGCCCGCCAGTAGATAATATATATATATATATATATATATATATATATATATATATATATAATCTACTGGCGGTCGCCAGTAGATAGTTATAGTTAGGACCGTGTTTCCATAGGAAATCTGAAAATTCTATTTTGAATAACTTTGGTGCCGGTTGACGAATCCTCGCGAAATTTTCAAAACTAATGGAGCGCTCAGCTCCTACCCTGAAAGTCTCAGGGTGATTCGTCAAGCGGGGGGCCGAGAAAAAAGGGGGGTCCCAAAACGCGTTTTTCCCATGCATTTTCCCACAGGACCTTTAGTCGAAGGTACAGCCCGAACGGCTGAACAGAATTACTTGAAATTTGGCAAAGAGGTAGTCCTCAGGTCAGGCATGTGCCTTTTGCATATATGGTGTCAATCTGTTCAGTAGTTCCTGAGAAAATTGCATTTAAAAGCACATACATATCTATAGCCGCGCACCGTACGTGCACGGTGTGCGCATCCTAACGTGCGCGAGCGTAATTCTGATTGGTGGATTCATGACAGTCAACATTCGAATCGGTTGAAATCAGGAAGTGTCGGCCGCCATTCTGTGTGTTGTGTGTGTGACAGGGAAAAAGAAAGGTGGAGAACGTGAAAAGGGGGCAGGGTAGAGAGTTCCTGACCCCCTAGGCCTTGTCACGGGGACCATGAAAGATCTCTTAGGTCTCAAAAAAAAAAAAAAAAAAAAAATATCGCGGGGTGAGCGCACGGTGCACACATGGTGGCAAAAAAACATTAAAAAAATACATTAAAAAATCAAGAATAAGTGTTTAGATGTTGGTTGGCTCTAAAAAGAGCCGTTGTGTTAATTGAGTGTTTTTTGTACCTACAATTAAGTACCGATGCAGAGTCTAAAGTTCAAGAGGAAGACTCTGTTGCCTTCATCTGTGAAATGAACACCGTCTCCTCTATAAATGCCTTGCATGTTGTAACGCAAGTTGTTGTGGTATATAGAACCCATACCATAGTCTCTGAGGAAAGCAGAAACAGACTTATTGACGTGCTTTCTTGCTTTGTCAATCTGTGGACAATATTGGTGGACCAGTTCCACTTTTGCCTTTGGCATATATTAGAAAAAGGGTTAAATGAGGAAATTGTGTGGTTGGTCACATAACTCCCATAATCTATATGAGGACCAGAGGTTGGACACATTTATATTAGGGACTAATCCTTATGCCCAGTTTATCGTGTGCCTGATACTGCCCAGTAGATCCATCGTGACTAAATCTCCAACGACTTTTTGAATTAAAAGTCCTAGGGTACACATCAATATGTATAGCCCAGTAACTAAAAGGATTCACCATGTACTGCTTCCCGAACTCAATCACGCTCGGAGTTCCTTCCTCCTCCCCTTTTTTTTTAAATACTCTATTTATGGTGCGTCGAATTCAAATACATTTACGGATGGCAACATATTTACAATCTCTTGGGACCTTTTATCGATGTATCGACTAAGAATTACCCCCTAACTAATAATAAATACCAGGATGGTCACAATCATGGAATTATATGATGAGGTTAGCCTCACGTTACAATATGGCGCCCGCAGTAACTCACATACAGCATAGGGCTGGAAGTCCGTATAATACAATCACGTGGGATATCTTGTGACTACCCTTTAGGCCAACCACAAATGAGAATACGATATAAAATCCGCGCCAACACTATGAGCCCCAAAGAACTTGTCCGTGGTGATGTTCGAGTGACACCGACACTCTGCTAAAATTAGGTAAGCCTTGGCCGCTAGTTTTTCTCGTCCCGGACTAACCGTCACGATACATGTAGTATTAAAGCTAAGCGTACTATATTCGCTAATGCACTTTTAGCACGTATCCTGAGACCCCTCTTAGCATGTTTGTAGGGACACTGAAACATTTGGCCAAGTTGCCTCTTTAGCACGCATACTAAATATGGACTAGCAAACCTGCAAAATGTGTCGTACTGTCCACGAAAGGATTAATAGTCTTCTCTGTGCTTCCTAATGATGGGTTAGAAAACTTTACAAAAAATAATGTTACATCATTGGAAAATTACGCAGAAGCCGTACTCAGAAAGTGTGATGCTGTATAACACAAGATGGCGGCTAACATAAGCATATACACTGAAACATTGCTGTTATTTTCCTAGAGACATCCAAGCAGCAATCAGATTTAACCGTATCGTTGGATACAGTGCACAGCGTGGAATCTTGCCCTAAGAAGAACTTATACGCACTTGAAGTAGTGAAATCACTACTATTTCTAAAAACAAAAGGGTAAACAGTCTATCATGCCGAGGCTTTAGAAGATGTTGATTCATTCTTTTATATTGATAGACCAACTTAGACCCATTAAATGTTCTATCAGCTGGTATGACACACTGTGATACTTTGCTGTCATCTCTTTCTAAAAGGCAGTGCAAGCAGAACCATCAAGGTTATAATCACACAGTGGACAATGTGGAGCTAAACATTTGATTGAGAGAGTCCCTACCCGCTTCTGGACTAGGAATCCTAATGTTCTCGTAAATGCGTAAGAGTAAGTATTCTCTTAAGCATCATATGTAGAAAATATAACCTACTGTGTTTCTCTAATGCGCAGTATTCCAATCAATTGCAAACCTCTCTATTTAGACGCAGTATGCCCTGAAATTTACCGAACAGATAAGATTGCCTTTAAGACTACTATCGTGATTGGCACTCTGATTGTGTATCTTACCACTCAGGTAGTCTGATCTATGTATTAATTGTTTTACACTCGTAGGATTCTTTATTGTTCATTTTCTGGTGAAGGTTTCATACTATTAATCACTTGTAAATGATTTGAGTTACTTTTATGTATTGTGATAACATGTTGGGTTTACTATATGCATGTTTGATCCCAGATGTATGAACTGTGGATCTACTTAAGTGATATGAAGTCGTAACGTAATATGTAAAAATGGTTTCCTACCTCATTCTAAAATTAAAATACCTAATTCTCTACAGATAACCCCGTCTCATCTTAAAGCCCTGTCAGTTGGTGGCCCTGAAGAAGGTGTTTCCTCACCGAAACGCGCGTAGGCCTATCCTACCCATCTAGAGGAGAGGTTTCAAGAAACTCAGCACAATCTGAAAAAACTGTATTTTTTGCTGTCTTCTTTTCCCCCCAAGTTCTCTCTGGGGGATTTTGCCAAACCTCTAAATGCTTGCCATTATTTTAAGAATATGAGTATGATTGATGTATGCTTGAGAGTATGAATTGTTGTGTGATATATTAGTTACGGGGTTATGTACATCTAAATGAAATTGTTTTTGTTTTGTACATTATCTAATGAATTTATATGTGAAATGTTTACACGATAATGTTTCTTAAATAGATCCCACTTAAATTGAAAAAAGTGAAAAAATAAAAAATGTTTATTAAATAATATTTTCTTCTTGATTAATTGTTTATTTAATGTTGGTAGATGAGAACTTATTTAAGTCTTTGTTAAAGCAATTTAGGTCCTGAAAGAGCTCTCCCATACTTTCTTTGATATATTAGAATATACAAAGGTAGTTTGTGGAAAAAGTGACATCAATTGCACAAAGGTGTCCTTAACAAGCATTTCCAGACCTACCCCAGTTAAAGTGCCTAGGTCATTTCCACCACAGTGCACAATTATAAGGTCAGGCTGTGGGAGATGTAGAAAGGTTTTCACCAAAGGCATTAATTGGTGCCACTTCAACCCTCTCTGACCAATCCATTTAATGTCTACATTTGGCAAAGCAAGGTCTTTGAAAATACTTATTTTTTCTGCATACTTTTCACTCCAGAAGACATAGCTATGACCTACAATCCACACTGTGAACATCTTTCAAGGAGATCTGGATGCACTCAGAAGGTGTCTTTCAGTAGAATGGCAATATGAAAAGAAAGATAGTTGTAAAATGGAGGCTTACAAACTTTTTTTTAATAAAAAGAGCTCATTGGCTGTTTCAGATCATTCTACACAAAAAACTAGGCTGTAAGTTTAAATTTTTAAAAGCATGTTTTGTATTGGTTCAGAAAAATGTGTTCCCACAGAACATTACTTTGGATTTGCTGTTAGGTTTGAAAAGTCAAGCACTCTTGCTCTTTGGATTAGAAACATTGTGTGCTGAACTTCTGACCTCTCTGCTCACACCAGTGTTCCATGACCTGTTGCTATGGTAGCAGGCAGAAGTCATGTTGGGGGTAGGGATCATTTGGAAAGGGTTGAAATTTGCAACCAATAGAAATGTGTGTTTCCATTTGAAAAAATGTGGGAAGCACTGTGATTTGAAGTTAACATGTATATGTGTGAAAAAAGAGAGGGACACATTGCCATTTACTGGTTCTGCTGAGAGGTGTACAGTTCAGAGATTCTGGCTCTGATAATCTGCTGTGTGAGTGCCACATTTCTTTCTCAACTAACCACTTTTAAAGGTGAGTTATGAATTTGAGAGGGGATGTATGTGGTGCATTTTGATAAAAAAAAATGTAAATGAGATTCTTGTTTTAAAGTTGTGTTTTACATTTTATGTTTTGGAAGATATTTAACTGCATTGAACTTGTCAGATATTATGGAGTATGTCTTCAAAATAAGTAAAGGTGTACTGGTATCAACCAGGAATATTGTTTTCTGCCTAGAATCACACCATGAGTCTGTGTGCACACAGGAATTTGTTGTCAGAGATTTAATTTGTGGTGGTCTGGTTCTGTAAGACTTGCATTTGGAGGAAAGGGGCAGCTTGTTTTCTTGAACTGTGATGGTTTGAAATGTGTGGTATTTCAGATAGCAGTGTGTAACGCTAACACATTTAACGTCACTAAGGCTCATTTCCTTTGCTGTTGTCTAATCACTCACCCCGGTTCCACATGCTCATGCTCTCAAGTAGCTGTTAGGACATGTGCTCTTTTCTGCCTCTCTAAACTATAAGGAAAATGTGTCAGGCTCTTACAGTAATTATCACTTGTAAAACCACAGCGGTATATGTGCTTTGAAATTGCCAATGAAAAATCGTTTTCTGCCTAGAATCACACCATGAGTCTGTGTGCACACAGGAATTTGTTGTCAGAGATTTAATTTGTGGTGGTCTGGTTCTGTAAGACTTGCATTCGTAGGAAAGGGGCTGCTTGTTTTCTTGAACTGTGATGGTTTGCATTCAGCAGAAATCACTATCTCACAAATGAGAGGCAAATGCTAACACATTTGAAAACAACAGGGTAGATTTTCCTTCCAGACCTGCCATGGGTGAGGTAGATCCTACATGTTCAAAACTGCAATTAACCCTTACCCCACATGTACTCTTACATACATCTGTGCAGTCTTCATGCAGTTCTGCAAGCGTCCATGCAGATCTCTCTTGTACCTGACAATACACAGTCTCCAGAAGCACGCTCTTAGTACACAGGCAGTTGCTTCTCCTGCACTCCCATGCTAAGTATTCAGCACTGTGTGGTATTTTAGATAGTAATGTGTAACGCTACCACATTCAACAACACCACTGCTCATTTCCTTTGCTCTAGTCTAATCACTCACCCAGGTTCCACATGCTCATGCTCTCAAGTAGCTGTTAGGACATGTGCTCTTTTCTGCCTCTCTAAACTATAAGGGAAATGTGTCACTCTTACAGTAATTATCACTTGCAAAACCACAGCAGTAAATGTGCTCTGAAATTGCCAATGAAAAATCGTTTTCTGCGTATAATCACACCATGAGTCTGTGTGCACACTGGAATTTGTTGTCAGAGATTTAATTTGTGTTGGTCTGGTTCTGTAAGAGTTGCATTCGTAGGAAAGGGGCAGCTCTTTTTCTTGAACTGTGATGGTTTGCACTGTGTGGTATTTCAGATAGCAGTGTGTAACGCTAACACATTCAATGTCACCAAGGCTCATTTCCTTTGCTCTAGTGTAATCACTCACCCAGGTTCCACATGCTCATGCTCTCAAGTAGCTGTTAGGACATGTGCTCTTTTCTGCCTCTCTAAACTATAAGGAAAATGTGTCAGGCTCTTACAGTAATTATCACTTGCAAAAACATAGCGGTAAATGTGCTTTGAAATTGCCAATGAAAAATCGTTTTCGGCCTAGAATCACACCATGAGTCTGTGTGCACACAGGAATTTGTTGTCAGAGATTTAATTTGTGTTGGTCTGGTTCTGTACGACTTGCATTCGTAGGAAAGGGGCAGCTTGTTTTCTTGAACTGTGATGGTTTGCATTCAGCAGAAATCACTATCTCACAAATGAGAGGCAAATGCTAACACATTTGAAAACAACAGGGTAGATTTTCCTTCCAGACCTGCCATGGGTGAGGTAGATCCTACATGTTCAAAACTGCAATTAACCCTTACCCCACATGTACTCTTACATACATCTGTGCAGTCTTCATGCAGTTCTGCAAGCGTCCATGCAGATCTCTCTTGCACCTGACAATACACAGTCTCCAGAAGCACGCTCTTAGTACACAGGCAGTTGCTTCTCCTGCACTCCAATGCTAAGTATTCAGCACTGTGTGGTATTTTAGATAGTAGTGTGTAACGCTAGCACATTCAACATCACCAATGCTCATTTCCTTTGCTCTAGTCTAATCACTCACCCAGGTTCCACATGCTCATGCTCTCAAGTAGCTGTTAGGACATGTGCTCTTTTCTGCCTCTCTAAACTATAAGGGAAATGTGTCAGACTCTTACAGTAATTATCACTTGCAAAACCACAGCAGTAAATGTGCTCTGAAATTGCCAATGAAAAATCGTTTTCTGCGTAGAATCACACCATGAGTCTGTGTGCACACAAGAATTTGTTGTCAGAGATTTAATTCGTGTTGGTCTGGTTCTGTAAGACTTGCATTCGTAGGAAAGGGGCAGCTTGTTTTCTTGAACTGTGATGGTTTGCACTGTGTGGTATTTCAGATAGCAGTGTGTAACGCTAACACATTCAATGTCACCAAGGCTCATTTCCTTTGCTCTAGTGTAATCACTCACCCAGGTTCCACATGCTCATGCTCTCAAGTAGCTGTTAGGACATGTGCTCTTTTCTGCCTCTCTAAACTATAAGGAAAATGTGTCAGGCTCTTACAGTAATTATCACTTGCAAAAACATAGCGGTAAATGTGCTTTTAAATTGCCAATGAAAAATCGTTTTAAGCCTAGAATCACACCATGAGTCTGTGTGCACACAGGAATTTGAAGTTAGAGATTTAATTCGTGTTGCAATCTTTCTGTAAGACTTGCACTTGCAGGAAAGGGGCAGCTTGTTTTCTTGAACTGTGATTAGCATTCAGCAGAAATCACCATCTCACAGATGAGAGACAAATGCTAACACATTTGAAAACAGCAGGGTAGATTTTCCTTCCACACCTGCCACGGGTGAGGTAGATCCTTCGTGTTCAAAACTGCAATTAACCCTTACCCCACATTTATTCTTACATACATCTGTGCAGTCTTCAGGCAGTTCTGCAAGCGTCAATGCAGATCTCTCTTGCACTTGACAATACACAGTCTCCAGAAGCATGCTCTTAGCACACAGGCAGTTGCTTCTCCTGCACTCCCATGCTAAGTATTCAGCACTGTGTGGTATTTCAGATAGCAGTGTGTAATGCTAACACATTCTATGTCACCAAGGCTCATTTCCTTTGCTCTAGTCTAATCACTCACCCAGGTTCCACATGCTCATGCTCTCAAGTAGCTGTTAGGACATGTGCTCTTTTCTGCCTCTCTAAACTATAAGGAAAATGTGTCAGACTCTTACAGTAATTATCACTTGCAAAACCACAGCAGAAAATGTGCTTTGAAATTGCCAATGAAAAATCGTTTTCTGCCTAGAATCACACCATGAGTCTGTGTGCACACAGGAATTTGTTGTCAGAGATTTAATTTGTGTTGCTCTTGTACTGTAAGACATGCATTTGTAGGAAAGGGGCAGCTTGTTTTCTTGAACTGTGATGGTTTGCATTCAGCAGAAATCACTATCTCTCAAATGAGAGGCGAATGCTAACACATTTGAAAACAACAGGGTAGATTTTCCTTCCACACCTGCCATGGGTGAGGTAGATCCTACATGTTCAAAACTGCAATTAACGCTTACCCCACATGTACTCTTACATACATCTGTGCAGTCTTCATGCAGTTCTGCAAGCGTCCATGCCGATCTCTCTTGCACCTGACAATACACAGTCTCCAGAAGCACGCTCTTAGTACACAGGCAGTTGCTTCTCCTGCACTCCCATGCTAAGTATTCAGCACTGTGTGGTATTTTAGATAGTAGTGTGTAACGCTAGCACATTCAACATCACCAATGCTCATTTCCTTTGCTCTAGTCTAATCACTCACCCAGGTTCCACATGCTCATGCTCTCAAGTAGCTGTTAGGACATGTGCTCTTTTCTGCCTCTCTAAACTATAAGGGAAATGTGTCAGACTCTTACAGTAATTATCACTTGCAAAACCACAGCAGTAAATGTGCTCTGAAATTACCAATGAAAAATCGTTTTCTGCGTATAATCACACCATGAGTCTGTGTGCACACTGGAATTTGTTGTCAGAGATTTAATTTGTGTTGGTCTGGTTCTGTAAGACTTGCATTCGTAGGAAAGGGGCAGCTCTTTTTCTTGAACTGTGATGGTTTGCACTGTGTGGTATTTCAGATAGCAGTGTGTAACGCTAACACATTCAATGTCACCAAGTCTCATTTCCTTTGCTCTAGTGTAATCACTCACCCAGGTTCCACATGCTCATGCTCTCAAGTAGCTGTTAGGACATGTGCTCTTTTCTGCCTCTCTAAACTATAAGGAAAATGTGTCAGGCTCTTACAGTAATTATCACTTGCAAAAACATAGCGGTAAATGTGCTTTTAAATTGCCAATGAAAAATCGTTTTAAGCCTAGAATCACACCATGAGTCTGTGTGCACACAGGAATTTGAAGTTAGAGATTTAATTCGTGTTGCACTTGTTCTGTAAGACTTGCACTTGCAGGAAAGGGGCAGCTTGTTTTCTTGAACTGTGATGGTTAGCATTCAGCAGAAATCACCATCTCACAGATGAGAGACAAATGCAAAAACATTTGAAAACAGCAGGGTAGCTTTTCCTTCCACACCTGCCATGGGTGAGGTCGATCCTTCGTGTTCAAAACTGCAATTAACCCTTACCCCACATGTACTCTTACATACATCTGTGCAGTCTTCATGCAGTTCTGCAAGTGTCAATGCAGATCTCTCTTGCACTTGACAATACACAGTCTCCAGAAGCACGCTCTTAGCACACAGGCAGTTGCTTCTCCTGCACTCCCATGCTAAGTATTCAGCACTGTGTGGTATGTCAGATAGCAGTGTGTAACGCTAACACATTCAATGTCACCAAGGCTCATTTCCTTTGCTCTAGTCTAATCACTCACCCAGGTTCCACATGTTCATGCTCTCAAGTAGCTGTTAGGACATGTGCTCTTTTCTGCCTCTCTAAACTATAAGGAAAATATGTCAGACTCTTACAGTAATTATCACTTGCAAAACCACAGCAGAAAATGTGCTTTGAAATTGCCAATGAAAAATCGTTTTCTGCCTAGAATCACACCATGAGTCTGTGTGCACACAGGAATTTGTTGTCAGAGATTTAATTTGTGTTGCTCTTGTACTGTAAGATATGCATTCGTAGGAAAGGGGCAGCTTGTTTTCTGGAACTGTGATGGTTTGCATTCAGCAGAAATCACTATCTCACAAATGAGAGGCAAATGCTAACACATTTGAAAACAACAGGGTAGATTTTCCTTCCACACCTGCCATGGGTGAGGTAGATCCTACATGTTCAAAACTGCAATTAACCCTTACCCCACATGTACTTTTACATACATCTGTGCAGTCTTCAAGCAGTTCTGCAAGCGTCCATGCAGATCTCTCTTGCACCTGACCATACACAGTCTCCAGAAGCACGCTCTTAGCACACAGGCAGTTGCTTCTCCTGCACTCCCATGCTAAGTATTCAGCACTGTGTGGTATTTCAGGTAGTAGTGTGTAACGCTAACACATTCAACATCACCAAGGCTCATTTCCTTTGCTCTAGTCTAATCACTCACCCAGGTTCCACATGTTCATGCTCTCAAGTAGCTGTTAGGACATGTGCTCTTTTCTGCCTCTCTAAACTATAAGGAAAATGTGTCAGACTCTTACAGTAATTATCACTTGCAAAACCACAGCAGTAAATGTGCTCTGAAATTGCCAATGAAAAATCGTTTTCTGCCCAGAATCACACCATGAGTCTGTGTGCACACAGGAATTTGTTGTCAGAGATTTAATTTGTGTTGGTCTGGTTCTGTAAGACTTGCATTCGTAGGAAAGGGGCAGCTTGTTTTCTTGAACTGTGATGGTTTGCATTCAGCAGAAATCACTATCTCACAAATGAGAGACTTGCAGTCGGAGGAAAGGGATAGCTCATATGATATGTTTTGAAAAGCTCATAAAAAATATAGTAATATATCTAAATTACATAAAGGTATTTTTTTTTTTAGTTTCTTTCAGGTATTGCTGAACAACACTGAAATAAATTAAAGATGCCTATAAAATAAAGAAAGAGAAAAGAACAGCAACAACATCTATATTTGAAGACAACTGGACAAAAAAAAATAGTTGATTAACCTCATGTTGGAAAAAAGAAAAAGCCTTCTGGTAAGCAGACTAAGGACTAAGGATTTTTTTTTAAATATCTTCAAGCAAAGAAAAAATGTAAGAAATATATCCACTGGAAATAGTGTTTCAAGTAGAAAACAACCAGACAATCGACAGAATATACTAAATGCTAATGTACAAACAGAAGTAGGAAAGAATGTCTTAAAAAGAAAAATAGATTTTAATAACATTCGTAGAAAAATGTTTGAGAGAAGAGTGATGTTGAATTTGCTGAAGGATGTGAAAAAATATAGGAAGAAAGCCAAATTTTATAAGAAAAAAAACATATTGAAACAATTGTTGCCAAGGCTTTGGAGTTAAAAAGGAAACTATTCATTTTAATTTTGAACAGGATCCGTACATTAGATAAATTAGTGAATGTAATGAAGTCAAAAAGCAAAAGAAAAAGAGAAGTGAAAAAAAAAAACTTTTGTAAAGTGTTCTTAGGAGAATGGAAGCATAGTTCAAGTACTGAACCATTTTTTAATGAAGAGAGTTATCCTCAAAGTAATAGTTTGCTGCATGCAGTTGACACCAGTGGTCGAGCATATGAAGTTAAGGATGGTTGTGTAATGGAAAAGGAGAAAATGGTTCCAATTAATGAGGAAGAAGCGTTAGCTGATGAGGTTATGGGGAGATGTCCTAAAGCCCCAGTGTACACTTGGAATTGTAGTAGTATTTGTACTGTACGACAGGAATCTATTGATAAATTTCGTGACTTTCTAAGAGAATATAGTAAAAAAAAGTGTTAAACAGAAGATTAAGGTGCTTCAAAGACTAGATCCATGCAGAGTGAGAGAGAATACTGGTTTGCAAGGACATTCTCTGACTTGTCTTTCTAGGAAAGTTTGTCAAAGTGTTTTTCACCATTTTAGGATGCTGGCAGTTCATCATACTGAAATGACAAAGTTTGTGAGAAGATTGTATTTTGCTAAAAGTCCAGCACTAAAGTTACATGAGTTGAATAGTGCTCTGTTCGGTGGATCTGTAACAGATGTGAAGAAGGTGTGAGGATATTGAGTTTTGTTACTTTGGTCCAGAGCAAGAAAGTGCAGAAAATGACACAGTTATTGAAGAAAATGTGGAAGAGAATGTAGAACCCACTGTTAGAAAAACATTTGAAGATCAAATGACAAAATTTACTATCATCTCTAATGAAAGACCAAATATTACTTGTATTTGTTGCCAGAGAAGCCATTACAAAAATCAAACAAGGAAGGTTGATCTCTATAAAAAAGTGAAAAAGAAAATAATTATGAGTGGAAGGATTTTGCTACATATTTATTTCTGGAAAATTGTTTTGATTTGGGTGAAGATCAGCGTATTTGTAAATATTGTTATAACAAGTTAGAAGAAAATAAAATGCCTGTTAGAGCTGTACATAATAATTTAGAATTGGTTGATATTCCTGCAGAACTTAGTGATTTAAATACGTATGAGTCTATACTCATTCAATGTGTCCATCCGTTTCAGACTATAGTTTGTATGGAGCCCAAAACAGGCAAATTACCTCCTTCAGATTTACAAAGAGGTTTAAAAGGAAGAGTTGTCTATTTGCCATTGGATTTGAAAAAAAATATTGAAACAATTGATGCAGATAGTTTGGAAACTGAACCATTAGTTATTCTGGTTAATGGTGTACCTACAAAGAATAAGAAAATTTGGCAGGAGCTGGTGGATGTACGAAAAGTACAAAGAGCAAATTTATATTTGAAAAGAAATAATAAATGGTATGAATCAATTTATATGGATGAAGATGAAGAAGATTTACTAGCAGACACAGGAATACCAACTGGGCAAATTGAAAAAGTGGATAAGTCAAAAGAAGAAGAAATTTATGAACATTTCAGCATACATCCTCTTCATTCTAAAGAAGTTATGGGAAACACTATTGATCTCTTTCAGATGAAAAAAGCAAAAGGAACTCCCATGAGTGTATGGGAGGAGAGCTTGGAAGCTCGTTGTTTTCCCCAGCTGTTTCCTACAGGAAAAGGTGGACGATATGATGAACGTCCAGTACAGATTCTTGCTTCTGAGTATCGGACTACAAGGTTATATGCAGAAGATCCAAGATTTCGTCAAAGTATTCCTTATTTGTTCCATCTTTTATTTGAAAGTGACTTATCAGCACTATCCTATGCAGTAAATCACATTTTGAAAACTGGAGTACATCTACATAATGTGTCTGCAAAGGATTTTCTGAACAAAGTGCAACAGCGAGATGATCATTTGGAATCACAATTAATTAATCTGATGGCTTGTCAGCGTGGGACTAATGAATATTGGTACCGACGCCATGGAGAATTGAAATGTATGTTACGGAATTTAGGAACTCCTATATGGTTCCTTACCCTAAGCTGTGCAGAGTACGCTTGGGACGATTTACTGGATTTTCTTCGAGAGGCAAATTCAAATATTGAAAACATCCAATACAAGACAGCAGGAGAATTGTGCTCATTGGATCCGGTTAATGTTTGCAGATATTTCAATCATAGATTTGAGGCTATGATGTCCTTCACCTGCAATAAAAAAAATCCACCTCTTGGAGAAGTTGTGGATTTCTTTTGGAGAAAAGAGTACCAAGCAAGAGGTGCTCCTCATATTCATATGCTGTTGTGGATCAAGGATACCCCAAAATTTGGAACAGATTCTGATGATGCAGTTTTATCTTTCATTGAAGGATATGCAACATGTGCTATACCTAAAAGCACAGAAGAAAAAAACTTAAAAGAGCAAGTTTTACATTTCCATAGTCATCGGTGTGGAAAATACTGTTGATGAAAGTACAAGAGTAAAGATAAATTCTACGCAAAATGTCGATTTGGATTTCCACGACCTGTTCTTTCAAAAGGAAGAGTAAACAGTTTTATGTCAGCTGTGCGACATACTATTACAAGAAAATCGCCTAAAAATACCTACAACCTAAGAAGAAAAGAAGAGTCAAAATAAATAAATGACTACAACCCAGTCATTTTATCCATGTGGAATGCTAACATGGATATAAAGTATGTAGCTGACAATTCTATTGCTGTTGCTCGGTATGTCACATCTTACATCACTAAATCTGAGAAAACAGAATTGAAAGAAATGTGGGAAGAGATTTCTCACGAGAAGACTGTCAGTAAAAAGCTATACAGTTTCAGTTTAAAGATGTTATCGCATCGAGAAATTGGATCCTACGAATGCTCAGATAGGTTATCATCTGCAAGTCTGTACTCCAAATCCAGAAGAATAATTTGGGTAAGTTTAGGACTTGCAAGAATGAGAAATCGGGTACTGAAATCTATTCGAGAAATTGAATATTTAGCAGAGTTCGAACCTGAAAGTACAGACATTTTAAGAACAAACATGTTGGACACATATTACCCAAAGAGAAGTCATCATCTTGAGAACATGTGTCTCTATGAAGTGCTGCAGAACTACATTTATAAACGGAATGCAACAGAAGACATCAACAATGGAAAATATAAAGTCATTGGTGAGGAAGGATGTTTGGTAAAACAAACAAAAGGAAGTTTGATTAATCACAGAAAGCTGAGTTGCTACACTACTGACAAGAAGGAATTTTACCACTTAGCACTTTTACAGTTGTTTAAACCATGGCGCTCAGATGATGAATTACTTGGACATTTTCAAAGCTATGAAGATTCCTTTAATGTATGCAAAGGTACCATCGAATGCAGTACTTTCACAACTTATGTAGAAATGTTAAATGAAGAAATTGAACAAGAAGCAACAATTGCAGCTGAAGTAGCTAGAGACAGTTCTCAAGATAGTCAAAGTTCTGGGATGGTAAGTCAAGATCCCCTAGGACAGCCAATCTTAGAAAATGAAGCTGCAATAGCCATGACTGAAGTGGAAACAGCTATGAATCAAGCTCAGGAAGATTTAATAAACTTACCAAGTTTGGAACAGCAGCTGAATGATGAACAACAACAAATTTATGAGGAAGTCACAAAACAAATTGATCATGGATTACTACAAGAAAATAAAGAGTGCTCATGCACATCATTTGAACCAATCAGAATGTATGTGAGTGGACAAGCCGGAACTGGAAAAAGTTTCTTGATTAAAGTAATTAGAAGCTACCTACAGAAAAAAACAGATTCAACTTTGTCTTGTGTTGTTACTGCTCCAACTGGGTTAGCAGCATATAACATAAAAGGAATTACCCTCCATTGTTTGCTAATGTTACCAGTGGAGCATGAGAACAAAATAGAATACCACAAGCTAACAGGAGAAGCATGTTTTGAAGTTGCAAGAGTAATGAAAAAAATGAAAGTTCTCATCATTGATGAGGTAAGCATGGTATCAAACTTACTGCTTGCCTTTGTGCATTTAAGAATGCAGCAAATTCTAAAGACAAACTATGACGTGCTATTTGGAGGAAAACATGTTATAGTTTTTGGGGATCTTCTGCAGCTCACTCCAGTTAAAGGACAACCAGTATTTCAAACTCTTACACATGAAGACACGAAAAAGTCGTTAGGAAGTATAGGTAATGTGAATATTTGGACATACTTTGAGTATAAAGAACTCATTACCAATATGCGGCAGGCAAATGACGATGATCATGCAAGTATTCTCAAAGATATCAGAATTGGACTACTCACAGAACATGGCAGAAAAGCTTTACAGAGTCAATTGCTATGTAATTTGTTCCCAACAGAACAAATAGTTCCAGAGAAAATATACAAGAAAATTGCTGGGGAAAAAAATGTAATCTGCTTAATGCCAACACTACATGAATGCTCTATATTCAATCAAGAACTTTTGAAATTGGAAAATGAAGAGATTGTCATACTGGAAGCTGTGGATAAAATACAACATGAAGGAATAACTATTATATTGACAAGCAAATTGACAACTAAATTGGATTCTCTAGAGAAAAACATTTCGAAACAGCTGGTTTAGAAAAAAATCTTTATGTATGTATGAACTGTCGAGGGATTTTAAGACGTAATTTGGATGTAGAAAAAGGTTTAGTTAATGGAGCTATGGGTAAAGTTGTGGGTTTTGTTAATTACCAGAAAAAAGATGGAATTGAATTTTTAAAAATAAAATTTGATCAGATTGAAGAGGTTAAAGACATTTGTCGTTGTTCAGTTCGTTTTTTGCTTGTGAAAGACTTATATGTACGTAGGAAGCAGTTTCCATTTTCTCTAGCATATGCTGTAACTATTCACAAATCTCAAGCATTAACTGTAGATAGTGCTTTTGTAAACATTGGATCTACTGTGTTTAAAGAAGGTATGGCATATGTTGCTTTGTCACAAGTGAAAAAATTATCTGGTTTATTCATGATAGACTTTGATGATTCAAAAGTTAGTGCTGATGCAAACTGTGTAAAGGAATATAATAGATTAAGAAGAAGCTATGCTCCTCATTTAGGTCAGTATCCTGTGTTTGAAAAACGTGTTGTTTGTCGGAAAAGGAGAATTGAGAATATCTGTAATGAGGATGTACAGAAGAGAAAACAAAAGGAGAGTGATGTTATTCCAAGCAAAAAGAAAAAGGACAATGTTGAAGAGGTTGTTGGTTGTCATTTTGAAAATAGCTCTGGTGTCAACTGCTACGCTAATGTAGTGCTGAATGTTGTATTTTATCTTGAAAGTTTGCAAGAGCAGATAATACTAAATCATGAAAAAAGATTCTGTTCTCTGCTGAGTTTTCTTTTTGAGAAGCTGAGTAATGATAAAACTAAAATAGAAAGTGCTTCTGATGTTAGAAAACTTTTAGATGTATGTTCAGGATGTACACAGTTTACTCAAAATGTCCAGCAAGATGCACAGGAATTCTTGATGTATATGCTTATGGTACTGGAAGATGAAGGGGTAGAAATAGAAAATATGTTTGGTCTCTCTTATAAATGGGAACATAGTTGTGAAAACTGTTTGAACACATGCAGCTCTAATGTTGATTTGATTCTGAAAGGGTTCATATATTTAACATCACCAGAGAGTAAATCAGTGACTTTTAGTAAATTAGTTAAAGATGCCAATCACAACATAGAATGTTCTCAATGTAAATCAGACATGTTATCGACGTTATTTTTAAATAAATATGGACAGTATGTAATTTTAATGATGCAACGTTGTAGAGCTGATGGTACAAAATTGGACACTTTAATAAAGAAGTTTACAGGACATCAATTATCAATATCTGGAAAAACTTTTGTTGCAGTTGCAATCATTTTCCATGATGGACCTTCTATAACTTCTGGTCATTACACAGTTTATCTAAAATGTGAAAAAGGCTGGACACTGTGTAATGATTCTCAATTGATTTTCAAGCAACGTTTGCCTGCAGAATTACCAAATTCCTACTTAATTTTTCTAAAACCAAAATTTTAGATATAAATTGCAGCATCTGAACAAACCATTATTTCGATTTTATTGGATTACCATTGGATATTTCACCAAAAAAGAATTTAAAAATTACAATTTGGCCTCATGGAAAGGTAAAAATGTCTCTTGTGAACTTCTTTGACAGATATTATTTTGATGTATGTGCTTAAGCAACAAGATTTACAGACGTTATTTATTGCAAATAGTTATTGTTCTTAGATGATATTTTTATTATATATGTTACATTTCTATCAAGGTATGTTTTACTGAGAAGAGATTCAGGGCTTTTTTTAAACAATCTTTCAGATTGTTAATTTTTTTGCCCGCTGTTAAGTGATGAATGCAATTGGTTTCACAATTTGCAGTGAAATTCAATATATTCTGAAAACAGCAAAAAAGGGCAAAACATTACTTTGTTAAAAATGAAAATATGTGTACTGTATTCCAAAATGTATTGTTAAATATTAATACTTTTTTTCTTATCAAGAAAGAAAATTTAGGAAAATTAATCCTTTTTTCTAGCAATTAAAAAAACCCATTTATTTATAATTAAGTTATTTTGTTGGTCAGGTAATATCTGTATTTCTCACCCCTTCACTTTCATGCTCCCTTTTTTTCACTTCTCCTCACTCTGCTTTTCTCATTCCCCTTCTCTCTGTCTTCTTCATTTACTGCTGTTTCGTAACTCCCTCACTCCTTCTCTACTACTCCCCTAGGTTTACTGCCTCCATCACTACTTTTTCAAACATGTATCTCTCCCTGTCTCCATGTGTCTCAGTCATTCTAACTGCCTTACTCCTTCTCAGTTCCTTGCTCTCTGTGTCTGATTCTGTCTCTCTCCCTTTGTCTGTCATACCCTTAATTTCCATTACATCTCTGGGGCAGATTAACAAGGCCTCTGCGCCACCAGTACGTCACTTTTCATAACGTACTGGTGGCGCAGGGAGCTCCTTCATATTTACAAGGAGAGGAAAAGCCACCCTGCGTGACTTTTCCTCTCCACATAAATACAGCCACTTCACACGCAGCACTGTGCGTTGAAGGGGCGTTCCATGGGTGTTGTTTTGGGTGTTCCCACGCAACACACAAAGAACTAGACACATCTCCAGGTTTACGAGAAATCGTAACTCTAGAGATGTGTGTGAATGCTAAGCAACTCTAGAGGTGGTGTTGCGAGGCACAACGAGGAGAAATGTTTTTATTTCTCCTTGTTTTTTCCTCTTTTAGTGCGTCCTCCATTCTACAGCACGCAATGAAAGAGGAAAAAGCCTCTTGTGATTGTTTTTGTGCAGGAAGGTGTCCCTTCCTGCACAAGAACAATCTCCCCACCATGCAGGCATCCTTGTACCATGGTGCAAGGGAGCCTGCGCTGGCGCATGGCTGCAGTTTGTAGGCCTGCGCTGGGGAAGCATAGAGATGCGACCAAAAAATCGTATTAATAATAGAATTAAAAAAAGATTAAGTGTTTGGGTGTTGGTTGGCTCTAAAAAGAGCCATTGTGTTAATTGATTGTTTTTTGGTACCTATAAGTAAGTATCGATCCAGTGTCTAAAGCTCAAGAGGAAGACTCTGTTCCCTTCATCTGTGAAATGTACTGTTGCTCTTTGGATTAGAAACATTATGTGCTGAACTTCTGACGTCTCTGCACACACAACTGTTACATGATCTAATGCTATGCTAGCAGGCAGAAGTCATGTTGGGGGTAGAAATCATTTAGAAAGGGTTAAAATATGCACAAAAAAAAGAAATCGTGTTTCAATTTTAAAAAAAAGGTGCAGAACGTGAAAAGGGGGCAGGGTACTGAGTTCCTGACCATGAAGGGTGAGAAAACATTTTATTTTATTAAAAAACACAAGGGGTGCGCGCACCGTGCGCGCACGGTGGGGGAAAAAAATTACAAAAGAATGATTTAAAAAAAATGTATTTTAAGATTTAAGGTGGCTCTAAAAAGAGCCGTTGTGTTAATAGAGGGACAGAGGAAGGAAAGAATGGCAAAAATTATACGGTGCCGCACGTGTGCTGCCGTATCTTGTTCACTATTAGGGGAATGCTGGTCTCCCCCAAAGCAAGAAGAGCATAACACCGATTGCACCGTATATGCACCCTCTCAAACAGAGGGTGAATGTCCAGAGGAGCAGAAGAAGGTGAAGCTGCCACCGCAGAGGAAGTGCTCGGCTGAGCTGCCGATGATGTACTCGGCTGAGCTGCTGCGGATGTGCTCGGCTGAGCTGCAGGAGGGTTTTCTCTAGTAGCTTGAGCATAAGTCACAGGATGTACATCCCTAACGTGCCTGATCATAGTGTAGATACTAAAAGAGTACTTCTTCTTAGGATCTCCTCTAGATAAGACACGACCACAAAGAGTGCAGGTGACTTTGGGAGCATTCACTTTCTTCTGCCCCTGTGGAAATGTAAAATATTGTCAGACAAAAGAATCTTTCTGTTTCCTCTGTCTCTGTCTGACAAGGCTCTCCTCCTCACTCCCAGAAGATGACTGCTGCTCTGCCATTGTATCACAAAAACAGTTCAGCTCCTTCTCCCAGGGAATCAGAAGTAATAATGAGGGGAATGGGTGTGGTGTTGGAAGTTTCTGGAAATGAAAGTACTTTAAACCAATGAAAAGTGTTGTTTCTTGATCACATGACTAACCGTGCGCGCACGTTACAAGCACGCATGCGCGTACGGAGCATGCGCGTATGACGCACGCGCGCATGCGCATTCGGAGCACGCGCGCATGCGCGTACAGCGGACCCGCGTAAGGAGCACGCGCGCATGCGCAAAAAGAACATGCGCGCATGCGCGTACGGAGCACGCGCGTACGCATCGCAGACGAAGTACGCATGCGTACGTAAATCACGTACGCATGCGCACACGGAGCACGTACGCATGCAAACTACGTGCGCGCACCGTACTTGTACCGTACCGTGCGCGCACCATAAGCTTACGGTGCGTGCACGGTAAAAATCCCTTAAAAAAAAAAAAACAATGTTTAGCGGTTTGTAGAAGATATTAACTATGCTGTTCAACTATATCTAAACATTTTTTAAAAAAGGTGAGCCATTCCATATTGCAGGATACAGTAAATCTATAATTATATACATAGGTAGCATATTGTTAAAAAAATAAATAAAGAAAATAAAAATAAATTCATAAATTAGCATTTAAAAAACCTTTGAAATTCACAGAAAAAACCATAGGTTTCACCCACGTTATAGTTAGGAATTAGCATTTAAAAAACCTTGCAAATTCACTGAAAAAACCATAGGTTTCACACACGTTATCGTTAGGAATTAGCATTTAAAAAACCTTGCAAATTCAGCGGTGTGTGAGTGTCTATATAGGTGTCTAAATGCATATGATAGTCTTGTATGGAGTGACTGTAAGTATGAGTAACTGTACAGGTGAATGAGTGGAGTTGTATGTAGACCTAAGAGTTAATAAGTGAGTATCTAGTTATTGGTATTGGAGTACGTATGGTTTGGAGAATGTAAGTCTGAAATTTTCAGTCGGTGTTTGAAAGGTTATGTTAGGGTGTGAGAAGATGTGGTAATTTATCACATGGATGACGTCATCAGCGATGTCATCAGAGAATATATATATATAGATATATATATATCTCCACTCCATCAGTCGCTGCTGCACAAGTCTGCTTTTTAACGGGGAGCTCGCTGCGGGGAAGCGATCCCCAATATGTACAACCTTTGCTGAAATCTTACGATTAGGTCCCTGAACCAAATCTCAAGAAAAACACACAGCGGTACAGCGGTTCCAATCTTTTATGAAGCATGTTTATTGTTTGTGCAACAACACTGCCCAATGCGTTTTGCAGCTCAAGGCTCCTTGATCACAGGTCAAGAGTTAACTTCACTTCCTGATTCTTATCACATCACACGTGTTCATTATGCTTTAACAAATATCGAAAACAGACTTTCACTTGTGACTGCACAATGTCGTTTTTACTATTAACTTCATTACAGAACATATTGTCAGGGTAAAACAATGTAATTCCCGTTTACATTATGTCATTAATATAAAACATTGTTGTATCACATTTAACAAATTGAAACAAAGCAGAATAAAGTGCTTGTTCCCAACTATTGTTATCTTGAGTTGTAGTGTGGACAACGGGACAATAATGATTTAAATGTATCAATTACACATTTCACAGTATATTTTAGGCTGTCAGTTGAAGTATTAAGAAACACCAAACATTGAACCCAATACTATACAAGGATTCTTTACATGTGGCATGTTCAAAGTTTGTAAATAACCCCACAACTTTAAGACGATCAAGATATCTAAGAATACACTCCCTTTCAAGTTAGTAAAACATTTAACATGCAATTTTGATCTTGTCGTGTGTGCACTAACATGTCCATGTAACAAAAAAACACTATATTGGGAGTACCCTTCACAAAGCAAAAAAAGCACGTCCTAAATCACCGTCGGGCAATTAAAAATGATGATAAACAGTACCCAATTGCAAGACATTGAAATTCCAACATAATCAGAATACCAATTTACTGTCCTTCTGTGTGCTGGACAGGATCCCCATCAGAGAAAGGGGTAGAAATGGAGTACAGGAACTAAGACATTTGGAATCCAAAATGATCATTAGATATAACACGCTCAACCCCATAGGTCTCAATCCTGATGAGGAACTAGCTGTACTTTTGGGATAAATTGGTTAAAAAGATAACAACACCAAAATGTTTTTTTTAAAACTACTACCTCAGTTAATACTAAGTGGAAATAAATGTTGTTTTTAACTAAGTAATCTTGTAATGTCTTGTACAAGTAATTACAAGTAATCTTGTAATGTCTTGGTCAAGTAATTACAAGTAATCTTATAAAATCATGGTTTTAAATAAGTGTGTTTGAATTTTGTTGAAGATATAATGGAAGCTGCATGGAGAAGGGTGGATGCAAAGGGGCTAGAATTGATCTAACCCAGAAGAGCTTGATCTATCAATTTGTCACACTAGATAGTGGCAAGCTGGTCTGGAACAATGGTCGCATCAATTATTATAACTGTTTATAATCTTGAGCCAAATGTGACAATTTCTATGCTCACATGGGCAAAATAAAATGTAATGCAATAGCATATGCCAACAATAATACTAAATATAAGAATGTTAGAGTGAAACTGTTTAAAGCCCACTGGGGCTGAATTGTAAAAATATATTTTTTTAAAACAAGTAAAAAAAAAAAAGAATCATGCAAAAATGTACTATGAAATGTGCAATTGATGAATTTAAATCTTTATTGTTCCGTTGGCCACACTACAACTCAAGATAACATCAGTCGCGAACAAGCACTTTATTCTGATTTGTTCCATTTTGTTAAATGTGATACAACAATGTTTTACATTAATGACATATAATGTAAACAGGCATTAAATTGTTTTACCCTGACAATATGTTCTGTAATGAATTTAAAAGCAAAAATGACTCCGATCAACCACAAGTGAAAGTCTGTTTTCGATATTTATTAAAGCACAATGAGAATGTGTGATGTGATAAGAATCAGGAAGTGAAGTTAACTCTTGACCCGTGATCAAGGAGCCTTGAGCTCCGAAACACGTTGGGCAGCTTTGTTGTACAAACAATAAACACACTTCAAAAAAGATTGGAACCGCTGTGTGTTTTTGTCGAGGTTTGGTTCAGGGACCAAATCAGAAGATTAAGCAGCAGAACAAGAATACATAATAAAACAATATCCATGGCATATTAATAAACTATATTTTAAAATCTTGAAGTACAGTTCTATAATAGAATCAGGACGTCTCATTTCATAGCACAATAGAGATTCTCTCACCGCCCTCATTTGTTAATATTTGCAAATATAAGAGAGATTTCCTTCTAGCAATGGCAGACACAAAAAAAGTAGAAACTGAATGGCATATATCCAGATTATCCAATGCACTAATGTGCTTAAAAGCTTCCTGGTACTAAAAATACTTTCCAGCTGTAAATAGCGGTCTTAAAATTTGCTTTCTTAAGTCATTGTAAAATTTACAAAACATAATAAAGTGCATTGTAGAAATTGTAAAATGGTTAGAAATGCTATCACATGGGCATTTAGGCAGCATCTGTGACCACACCCTCATTCTTGGGAAGGCAACCTTAAAGTGCAAAGTGCCCAGACGTAATCTGGTGAGATAAAATCTATGTTGCACATTTCGTACAATTTATAAATAATTAGGTTTTTCTTCATGTACAGGGCCTAAGAGGTAGCTATGAACTGTGCTCTTATACTCTCACGATTCACCTTTATATTTCTCTTTTTCCCATTAAAATAGTCTTTATTTCCTTCTTACTATAGCGCAGCATGCTGGAAGGGTCCTTGATGCTAATATTCTCATTCACCATTTTGAAGAGACTATTGGTGTAGACGAGCCATGTAATCCTTTTACCAAACTCCAGTGCTAGAAAGTCCATTATTATGTCTTTAGTACATTTTGTGCCTACTTTGCCCCATAGGCTGTGCCAAAATAAAGCAGGACAGGACTGTGAGGCGTCCTCTATAAATTGTACTACCAATTCCTAGTGATGGGGATACAAGTGCAAACAGGAAAACTGAAATTTGTAAGATATATAGAAGCCCTCATTAGATTGTGGGCTAAAGTAGGTAATAAACCAATCAGAGAATTATTGTCTTTATTTAAAATAAAATGTCTTCCAAGCATCAGTTATGAGGCCCGCTGTGGCGATGGTCAAATTGTGCCCTCCTGCAGACTCAAGAGAATCTCTTTCTAGATGGATTATTGTCAGTTCCAAAGTCTAGTTCATTCTATATTGTACACAAGGAGTTGGTAGTACAATTTATAGAGGACGCCTCACAGACCTGTCCTGCTTTATTTTGGCACAGCCTATGGGGCAAAGTAGGCACAAAATGTACTAAAGACATTAGGCAGTTGAGTCCAGGAGGGATATTGAATGGTAATATCTGGGGTCCCCCCTATTTTCTCTTTTAAAGATTGGTACAATTACGCTTTTGGTCCAGTTAACTGGGAGGAATCCACTAACTGCAGCATTACAAACTTGTGTTAAAAGTGGGGCCCATAGGGTAGCATGTGCCGTGAAGGTATCTATTGGCACTCCGTTGGGGCTTGGGGTTTTTGAATTTTCTGATTTATTTAAAGCATAATTTACCTCATCTAGGCTTATGGCAGGTAAATATAGCACATTGTGAGGAAATGCTGTTGTAGAAGAGAGATTCATTGCAAGGTTATCTGGGTTAGAAATCGCTTCAAAAATGCTCTATCCTCCTACTGCTTACCAATATCTAAGGCCCTAACATGGAACACAGTCAAAGTGAACTTAAAACAATAGGCTGCCTTTTCATTCTTTAAAAACAGCCTTTATCCAATTGTATATTGGCTTGCCATTGGCATGTTCCACAGTGTACTGCAAAGTTATCAGGGTATACCATGGCCCAAAATATAACTAAGGCCTAGCTGCATCATTGGATTGTGGTACACTTGTGTTACTCATTGGTGTCACATGAGAAATGCAATACTTAAGTCAGATTTACAAAGGAACGCATCATCAGCATGCGTGACCCTACGTTGATTGGTAAGTTTGGAGAAATGCAGGGCAGTGCAATTTGCTGTTTTGATTAACTCTGAACACTATAATCTACATCGCTGCTAAATTTCACATACATCAATATGCCATGCCACTGTAGCAACTCCACTATACTCAATTCCACTCTAGGCCACTCAACTCTTCACCACTCCACTCTATGCCACTCCACTCTACGCCTCTCCACTGTAAGAGACTCCACTCTGCCACTCCACTCTGTGCTGTTACACTGTACACAGTGCCACTGTACAACACTCCAGTCCTACGTCATCCTACAGTATTCCCCTGCATGCTACTTCATGTTACAATAATCCACTCTATGTTAATGTTAATGTTATGGGGTGCTTATAAAGCGCAATCAATCATCCCCATGGGATATCACGGCGCTATAGTTGCAGACAGAATTGCGTAGGTAGTGCGGGGAAGTGCCAAATGATTACGTTTATTAGTCGGGTGTGGGGAAGAGGAACGTTTTTAGCTGTTTCCTGAATGATAGGTAGTTAGTTATGAGTCTAAGGTGCACAGGTAGATCGTTCCATCTGTTAGCCGCCAGGTGAGAGAAAGCTCGCCCTCCCATCTTTGCGGTTTTGACGCGTGTGGTTCTGGCTCTAGCAGTGGATTGAGAGCGTAGATTTCTGGGTGGGAAGTAGAGTGTGACTTTGTTTTTTAAGATGCACGGGCCTGTATTGTGTAGTGTCTTATGTGTTGTACAAAGTAGCTTAAATAGAGCTCTTTGTCGAATCGGCAGCCAATGCAAATCCCTCATGCAGCTCTTGGCTGAGTCAAATTTTCTTTTATTACATATTGCCTTAGCCGCGGCATTTTGTACAGTTTGTAATTTGGTGAAGAGATAGTCATTCATTCCTACAAACAGAGAGTTTCCGTAGTCTAACCTACTCATTAGTAGGGATTGGGCCAGAATCTTTCTGCAGTCCAGTGGTATCCATGGAAAGACTCTCCTCAGCATTTTTAACATGGCAAAGCCTTTACCACATGTTGTGGATACGTGGGTTTTCATGCTTAAGGCTGTGTCCAAAGACACCCCTAGATTCTTGGCAGTTGGAGTCGGGTCTGGGGGGGTGCCTAATGTTGTAGGCCACCAGCTGTTGTCCCATAGCTGGGAATGTCTGCCAAATAGCATTATTTCCGATTTGTCTGCGTTGAGTTTCAGACAATGACTATGCATCCAGGTTGCTAAATCAGTAAGGCAGTTGAGAAGTCTGCCTTTGGGGTCATTCTCCTCATCCAAGGAGATCATCAGTTGGGTGTCGTCTGCATAAGAGCAGATCTCGACACCCCATTTTCGCCCTATTTTGGCCAGTGAGGACACAAATATGTTGAACATAGTCGGGCTTAACGAGGCCCCTTGTGGGACCCCATACTTGATGTTCCGAGGAGGGGATTGAAAATCACCTATCTGTACTGATTGCGTCCTATCTTGGATGAAGGACTGTAGCCAACTTAAAGCTTTTTCCCGAATTCCCTTTGCTGCTAGGATTTCTAGTAGATGATTGTGGGGTACAGTGTCGAAAGCCGCCGAGAGGTCCAAAAGTATCAGGGCCACTGTTTTCCCCTGATCTACCATGGTTCTAATGTTGTCTGTTACAGCTAGGAGGGTTGTCTCCGTGCTATTGTTTGTTCGAAACCCTGTTTGGGATATATCCAATAAATCATTGGTTTCTAAGAAGTGGGACAACTGTCTGTTGACCAGTTTTTCAAGTACTTTAGATAGGTAGGGGAGTTGGGAAATAGGTCGATAGTTAGCAGGATTGTTTACATCAGTGCCCACTTTTTTTAATAGAGGGGTCACTATGGCGTTCTTCCAGATTTTGGGGAATTCGGCAAGATTTAAGGAGGAGTTCAAAGCTTTTGTAACTGCTGGACATATTATCGGGGTTAGTCGAAACCCTGTTTGGGATATATCCAATAAATCATTGGTTTCTAAGAAGTGGGACAACTGTCTGTTGACCAGTTTTTCAAGTACTTTAGATAGGTAGGGGAGTTGGGAAATAGGTCGATAGTTAGCAGGATTGTTTACATCAGTGCCCACTTTTTTTAATAGAGGGGTCACTATGGCGTTCTTCCAGATTTTGGGGAATTCGGCAAGATTTAAGGAGGAGTTCAAAGCTTTTGTAACTGCTGGACATATTATCGGGGTTAGTTGGGAGAAAATGAAATGAGGACAAGGGTCTGATGGGGAGCCTGATTTTACCTCTAACATGACTTGACTCACTTCTTCTTCTGAGAAGGGGCCAAAATTGAGGCAAAACGCCTGCAGGGGGGGTAGTCCCTGAGGTTCGGTGTATGTAGACTTAGTGTTTAAAAAGGAGGCATAGATTGTATCTATTTTGTTGCAAAAGTAATCGTTGATTTTATTACAATTGCCACTACAGTGTATGCCACTCCACTCTATGCTGTTCCATTGTATAACACTCTCCTCCACTCTATATAAGTTCACTTTATAAATGTCTACCACACTTCATGGCACTCTGCAACATTCAACTCCACTCTATCCCCGCACGCTCCACTGTCCAACTCCAAACTCCACTCTATGCCCAAACACTCCAATGTACAACACTCTATTCTACTATTCAATACTTTTTTATATGAAACAGCACTCCACTGTAAGAGACCCCACTCCAATTTATAACAGCTTACTACCTATGCTACGTCAATACACTCCATTCTATTCCACTCTACGACACACCAATAAACTCTATTGTATTTTACTTCACACTACATTACACCACTCGGTTTACCTCTACTCCACTGTACGAAACTTTACCTCACTATACGCTACTATACAAGAATCTACACAATGCAGCTCCACTGTTTCACACACCACTGTACTCTATGCAAGTCCACTCCACAACACCCTGCTACACAGAGTGTAGCAGAGTGTTGTAGAGTATAGTGGCATAGAGCAGAGTTCAGTGGAGTAGAGTTTCATATTGTTCAGTGTTGTAGAGCGTAATGTTGTGCTGTAGAGTGTTGGTGAGTCTCGAACAGTGTAGTGTTGTGCAGTGGAGTATCACTATTCGTGAGAAAAACACTGTGTAGGAAAGTAGGATCTGCTTCTTATGGTTATCCCCACTTTTTGCTAAATGTAATACTGTTTTTGACTAGTCTGACTGGGATCCTGCTAATCAGGACCCCAGTCTATCTGCTTTCTCTCTAAACTGTTATGTACTTAAGTACACTCCAGATTGGATACTGGGGTACCCTTGTCAGTCCCTAGTATATGGTACCCATGTACCCAGGGCATAGGTACCCCAGTGGCCTCCCATGGGCTGAAGCATGCATTATGCCACCCATGAGAGGCCATGCAAAATCGAACCACAGGCCTGTCATTGCAGCTTGTGTAAGTTGGTGCATGCACCACTTACTTAAGATATAGGTTTACTATAGCAAAGGGTCACTGCACTTAAAACCTATAAGTCACCCCTCTAGCAGGCCTTTAAAATCCTGAGGGCAGGGTGGTTGGTTCTAAGAGAGAGGGTGTCACTGCATGAGCAGAACACCCCTGCAGCCTATGGAGTCCATTCTCCCGGGTTGTCAGTGAGGGAGCCATTATAATCATATAGAGTGGCATAGTGGCCCTCTGTCTTGCTATACCTCCCGACTACAAAATTCTGTGTGCTAACAGACAGAATTCCCACCCTGGTGGAGGAGTGGCCATTATATATAGATCTATTTGGTCGATCTCCTCCTTCCCATACCCTCAAATAGAGTGCATTGAGGCATTACCTTTCTGCATTAAACTTGCCGCTAACTTCACCTACTCAGGCTTATTGGTTTACCGTCCCCCTAAATCTAAAATCTCCTATCTTCCGGCCCTCATTGATTTCGCTTTACAGGCATCTTTCCGCTATGCCAATTTCACCCTCTTGGGTGATTTTAATCTGCACGCTGACAACATCAATGAACCCAATGCCTCCAACTTTTTGTCAACCTTATCTGATGGTGGCCTAAAGCAAATTGTCTTCGGCCCTACACATAAGGGCGGACACACTCTGGACTTGATCTGTACCAATCTTACTGACACTATTTTAGGTAAGCCCACCCCTGTTGTCTGGTCGGACCATTTTTTAATCCCTTTCTCCATTTCCTCCCGCTTGGTGGATCGCTCCAGACCTCAGTCCAACACCAAGGGGCGGAATTGGAGGAGAATCTCTCTTGAGAGTCTAGGCCCTCATCTCTCCATGACCTCCCCAGGGGAGGCCAACGATCTGGACTCTCGCGTGGCCAGTTTCAATGGGTCACTTCGGCTCTGGATCTTTTACCACCTATGAGACCCATTAAATCCCTTCGTACCTCCCCCTCGGCACCCTGGTATTCTGAGGAACTGCGGCTACACAAATCAATCTGCAAGAGGCTGGAGAGAAGTTGGAGGCGATCTTATTCTCCTGATAGTAGATCCAAATACAAAACCTCCCTTAAGGAGTACAGAAGGAAAATCATTGATCATAAAAGATCACACCTTGAGGAGAAAATCACCCGGGCTAAGGGTTCATCTAGAGTCATTTTTGACACGGTCAGAGCCTTTACCGACCCCATGGCCCTTAAGCGCCATTCACTGGTCTCCCAGGCCCTCTGCGACAATCTTTCGAGCTATTTTGAAGACAAGATCGCTCTCATTCAGAACTCCTTTCCCAGTAACATCACCCCTCCTCAACTGAAATCAGATTTAACCAGCTCCAATCCGGATAAGGTCTTTTCTAAATTTGAGGCGATCTCCTCTGTCAGAATTACTCAAGTGCAAATCTGGCTCCCCCCTCGACCCGTGGCCAGCGAAGCAGTATAAATCCCTTGCTCCTCTGCTCAATCCTTTACTGAACGAAATCTGGAATGACTCTCTTCTGACAGGTATCTTTCCAGACTCTTGGAAACATGCTAGACTGGTTCCAATCATCAAAAAGGCAACCGCAGACCCCTCTGAACCAGCGAATTATCGCCCCATCTCCTTGCTCCCTGCCCCAGCCAAAGTGCTGGAGAAACTTGTACATGGTCAATTGGCTGGTTTCTTTGAGAGGAGTGGTGCCTTCCACATCTCCCAGCATGGTTTCAGGTCGGGTCATAGCACCGAATCTGCCCTCCTGGAGATGGCTGACGCTATCAGGTGGAAAGTTGACGAGGGCTCTAGAGCGGTGTTGGTGCTGCTAGACTTGTCAGCAGCATTCGACACCGTCTCTCACCCTATCCTCCTCGACCGACTACAGGCAAAAGGTGTTCAGGGCAAGGCCTTGGAATGGCTTGCCTCCTTTTTGTCCAATCGGACTCAGGCTGTATTCACTCCCCCCTTTACTTCATGCAGTCGTCCCCTTAAGTGGGGCGTCCCTCAGGGCTCTTCACTAAGCCCTCTCTTGTTTAACGTATATTTTTCCCCGCTGGCCGAGATCATCTCCCAATCTGGAATACAGGCCACATCTTATGCGGATGATATACAGCTTCTTTTTTCGTATGATTCCCCGTCTGAGTCTACCTTTGACCCACTAAAAAATTGCCTTCGGAACATTGCCAACTGGATGGATAACAACTGCCTCCGGCTTAATGCTGGCAAAACCGAAGTAATATTTTTTCACCAGCCCTCTCCACTGGATTCTACTCTGTGGTGGCCTCTTGACTTGAGTGCCCCTCCTTTGCCTAAGGACTCCGTCAAAAACTTAGGAGTCATTTGGGATAGTGATCTCTCCTTCAAGAAGCAGATCCAGTCTGTATCTGTGGCCTGCTTTTCTAAAATGAGGATGATGAAAAAATTCATCAACTTCATCCCTAACCAAACCAGAAAAACAATTGTGCAGGCGTTAATCACCTCCCATCTTGACTATGCCAATGGCCTCTATCTGGGATTATCCAAAGGTCTCCAGAGGCGTCTGCAAACAGTTCAAAATGCCGCAGTCCGTCTGGTTTGTGGTCTCCCCCTTAGAGAACACATTACCCCCCACCGCCTCAGGCTGCATTGGCTCCCAGTACATAAAAGGTCGGAATTTAAGGCCCTCACCCTTGCCCACCGTGCTATCAATGGGAAGGGTTCTGCTCATCTGTCCTCATGTCTCCGCCCTTACAGTAACACTCGCTCACTCCGATCGAGCTCTCAACATCTTCTTTTTACCCCGAGGGTTAAAAAGGCTCGATCTGGGGGGAAAACGTTCCAAGTTTGCACTGCCTCCCACTGGAACAACCTACCCTTGTACATTAGGAGCATTCGAGACGAACCTCCCTTTCGGAGAGCCCTGAAAACTTTTCTATTCTGCTAAATTTTCTCTTTACAGCTAGCATTGTACACGTTCTCACACAAGCGCCGGGACACCCCGTTGGGGTATCTGTGCGCTATACAAGCTAAATAAATAAATAAATAAATAAATAGTGCGACCACGTGATGACCAACTCTAAAACGGCTGAAACTAACCCTAACATGTTTGGTGTCAAACATGTTGGACTCATACCCCTGCACCGGTAACCGGTGTGGGAGGTATGATGCCACCCCTCAGAAACAAGGGGCCCGATTCACAGAACTAACTTAAGACAAAATCCTAAACTTACTACCATTTTGGTATTCACAGACGGCACTTACTCATTTTGGTATTCACAGAAGGCACTTACTCATTTCGGTATTCACAGAAGTTAGGAGTCCTAACTTTAGGACTCCTAAATGCCTTCTGTGAATACCGAAAGTCTTAAAATTAGGATTTTTCTCAGTTTAGTAGTAGTATAGTTAGGACTCCTAACTTTAGGACTCCTAAATGCCTTCTGTGAATTCTGAAAGTCTTAAAATTAGGATTTTTCTCAATTTAGTAGTAGTAAAGTTAGGACTCCTAACTTTAGGACTCCTAAATGCCTTCTGTGAATACCGATAGCCTTAAAATTAGGATTTTTCTCAGTTTAGTAGTAGTATAGTTAGGACTCCTAACTTTAGGACTCCTAAATGCCTTCTGTGAATTCTGAAAGTCTTAAAATTAGGATTTTTCTCAATTTAGTAGTAGTAAAGTTAGGACTCCTAACTTTAGGACTCCTAAATGCCTTCTGTGAATACCGAAAGCCTTAAAATTAGCATTTTTCTTAGTTTAGTAGTAGTATAGTTATGACTCCTAACTTTAGGACTCCTAAATACCTTCTGTGAATACCGAAAGTCTTAAAATTAGGATTTTTCTCAATTTAGTAGTTGTAAAGTTAGGACTCCTAACTTTAGGACTCCTAAATGCCTTGTGTGAATACCGAAAGCCTTAAAATTAGGATTTTTCTCAGTTTAGTAGTAGTAAAGTTAGGAGTCCTAACTTTAGGACTCCTAAACTGAGAAAAATCCTAATTTTAAGACTTTCGGTATTCACAGAAGGCATTTAGGAGTCCTAAAGTTAGGACTCCTAACTTCTGTGAATACCGAAGTGAGTAAGTGTCTTCTGTGAATTCCAAAATGAGTAAGTGCCTTCTGTAAATACAAAAATGGTAGTAAATTTAGGATTTTGTCTTAAGTTAGTTCTGTAAATCGGGCCCAAGCTTTGTGAGGTCCGTGGTTGACTCTAATCTGACTTTGCCCCAAGAATTGGGAAAGAAGGCAGATAAGTGGGTCAGAACCAGGGTGAAGCAGAAAAACCAGAACAATGGTGGTGACCAAAAGAAACAGGATTCTAAAACTCCAGATAAGGGTGGGGTCAAGGGTAAAGACCAAAAACAGTCTTCATCAGGGCCCCAAAAACCTGCATCTGGGGGGGAGTCACAATCCAAAAGGCAAAAAGAAACCTTGGTGTTACTTTTGTAAGGTAAATACCCACTCTACATAAGATGCTGATTGTCCAACAGCCAAGGAAAATCCTCCTACCACCACTGCCCCTAAGGCAACTGTGGCCCCTAGCACAAGTACAAATGGTGGTACAGGGAACAAGGGATTAGTGGGGTGAACCTTGGGCTCTGAGGTGGTTTCTGGCTTAGTCAGAACTCCAGCTTAGTCTGTGCTTGTCTGTGATGGTGGCATGGATATTGCCACCTTATTTCTCAGTCCTAGTAATCTGGGCAAATACAGACAGCAGCCTTTAATCGATGGTAAGGAGGCCATGGCATACAAGGAGACATGTGCAAGTGTCACTATGGTGACAGAGGCTCTTGTGGCCCCTGACCAAATCATACTTGGAGAAATGTACCAAGTGGCCAATGCTAACAATGTCAGGACTGACCATTCCCTGGCAGTTGTTTATTTCAGCTAGGGAGGGGTAACTGGCCCTAGGAAAGTGGTGGTTAGCTTAGATCTACCAGTAGAATGCTTGTTGGGCCATGATTTGGAGACTTCAGCCTGGGCTGAAGTGGAACTAGGACTCATGCAGTTTGCTGGGCATCTCTGCAGATGTGTTTGCTGTGACTAGGTCACAGGCCAAGCTGACAACCCCTGAACAGGCCCTGGATCCTAGAGCAATTTACCAGTGGCCTTCCAAGAGAAAGAGCAGGAGGGGTAAGGCTGTGTCTTTCCCCCAGACTCAGAGTGAGGATCAGTCTCTTGATGGAGATGATCTTAGTCTCTGTGAAGGAACTGTCTCAGATGAACTGGAACCTGACCAGGTTGAGTTCATGGGGACAGGGGGCCCTTCCAGGTCAGACCTGAGTTTGAAGCAGCAAACCAGCTCCTCTCTTGAACACCTTAGACAGCAAGCTGTTGCTGAGGCTGCTGGGAGTGTCAGTGGATCCCACAGGATCTATTGGGATGAAGGAACACTTTATTCAGAGGGTAGAGACCCCAAGCTTGGTGCCCTCAGGAGGTTGGTTATACCTCTGAAGTTTAGGGGCTTCCTACTAACCTTGGCACATGATATTCCCTTAGCAGGACACCTTTGCCAAAGTAAGACTTGGGACAGGCCTGTCCCTCACTTTCACTGGCCTCACATGTCTGAAGACACAAAGGAGTTGTGTTGCTCCTGTACCACTTGCCAAGCCAGTGGTAAGGCAGGTGGTACTACAAGACCCCCCTGATACCACTACCCGTGCTGGGGGTTTCCTATAAGAGGGTTGAGATTGATATCATTGGCCCTATGAACCTTTGTACAGCCTCTGGATACAGTTACATACTAGTGGTAGTGGAACATGCCACTAGGTATCCAGAAGCAATAGCCCTTAGAACCACCACAGCTGCTGTGATGGCCAGGACCCTCCTGGGAATCTTCTCCAGATTGGACTTCCCTAAGGAGGTCTTAACTGGCAGAGGAACAAACTTAATGTCCAGTTATATAACTGCAATGTGGAAGGAGTGTAGAATGAACTACAAGTTCACCACACCCTATCACCCACAATGCAATGGGTTAGTTGAAAGGTTCAGATATCCACAAGACAATCCCTATGCAACTACACAATGGTACACTACTATTACACAGTATCACACAGATATGGTTGAATTCCAAAGTTTGTCACATTTATTAAAAAAGGTTTACATATATCACGGTTAAAATCAATCCTCCGTTGTTTCACAACATTTTAAAAACACATCATTTGAACATTTATGAAAAAAATACAAATCAAAAATACAAATCACAACCTGTTATGAGCCCGCATAACAGAAAACATAAACAGACAATAAACTTTGTCATTGGTAACACATCCTATATGACTATCAATTTGTATCCGTAGTTTGGGATATGTACACCCCACTTATATCTCCAATTCTCTACGGCGGTCCCTTGGATTATGTGTATAACTTGCGTCGACGCGTTTCGATGGTTTTTACATTATAGAGCCATCTTTATCAAGACGATTCATAGGCTTTGTTCATACCGGCTCGATTTGAACCTTTTTAAGTCTTTTTCTGGGCTTTGACCAAACTTCGTATAAATGTTGTTAGCTTTGGTCTTTAAGGGCTCAATATTTTTAGTTGAATTGGCTGGAGTACACCAACGCTCGTTGCATTTTTTTCGACACTCTAGTGAAGCTGTGGCCGAAATGCGCGTGTTGCTTGATAAATAAAATCAACTCAAAGGCGGCGGGGGTCCATTCACATCACCCTTGTATAGCGTCACCTTGCGGCTTGTTGATTGTTACGCCGATCTGGGAGTCCTCCTGCTACGTCTATCCGGATCAGGATAGACGTAGCAGGAGGACTCCCAGATCGGCGTAACAATCAACAAGCCGCAAGGTGACGCTATACAAGGGTGATGTGAATGGACCCCCGCCGCCTTTGAGTTGATTTTATTTATCAAGCAACACGCGCATTTCAGCCACAGCTTCACTAGCGTGTCGAAAAAAACGCAACGAGCGTTGGTGTACTCCAGCCAATTCAACTAAAAATATTGAGCCCTTAAAGACCAAAGCTAACAACATTTATACGAAGTTTGGTCAAAGCCCAGAAAAAGACTTAAAAAGGTTCAAATCGAGCCGGTATGAACAAAGCCTATGAATCGTCTTGATAAAGATGGCTCTATAATGTAAAAACCATCGAAACGCGTCGACGCAAGTTATACACATAATCCAAGGGACCGCCGTAGAGAATTGGAGATATAAGTGGGGTGTACATATCCCAAACTACGGATACAAATTGATGGTCATATAGGATGTGTTACCAATGACAAAGTTTACTGTCTGTTTATGTTTTCTGTTATGCGGGCTCATAACAGGTTGTGATTTGTATTTTTGATTTGTATTTTTTTCATAAATGTTCAAATGATGTGTTTTTAAAATGTTGTGAAACAACGGAGGATTGATTTTAACCGTGATATGTAAACCTTTTTTAATAAATGTGACAAACTTTGGAATTCAACCATATCTGTGTGATACTGTGTAATAGTAGTGTACCATTGTGTAGTTGCATAGGGATTGTCTTGTGGATATCTGTAATTAGTACCCCTTTCCCTTCATTATATGAGGGGTCGCTCTCAGTTTAATATACATTAGTTGAAAGGTTCAACAAATCCCTTAAGGGCATGATCATGGGCCTCCCAGAAAAGCTTAGGTGAAAATGGGATAGCCTGTTGCCCTGCCTTCTCTTTGCCTACAGAGAGGTCCTACAGAAGGGGGTTGGCTACAGCCCTTTTGAACTTCTATTTGGGCATCCAATTAGGGGTCCCCTGTGTTTAGTGAAGGAGGGATGGGAGTTACCTCTCAAACCACCTAAGCAAGACATTGTGGACTACGTATTTGGTCTCCGCTCCAGGATGGCTGAGTACATGAAGAAGGCCAGCAAACACCTTGAGGCAAGTCAAGAATTACAAAAAGATTAGCATGACCAAAAAGCTGTTCTGACTGTTTATCAGCCAGGGCACAAGGTATGGGTGTTGGAGCTTGTGGCCCCATCAGCTCTCCAAGATGAGTGGGGTGGACCCCATACTATACTTGAGCTCACCTATTTGGTAGACCTTGGCACTCCTAGGAGCCCCCAAAGGGTACTCCAGGCTCAAACCTTTTGTGGACAAGGCTGACATGAGCTTGCTCATGGCAACTGATGAGGGACAGGAGGACGAGAGTGACCTGATCTCCTCTCACATAACCCTGATAATGGGTCAGTTGATGGTATAGTCTTGGCAGACAGCCTCACTGATCAACAGCAGATTGATTGTAGGAGAGTCCTCACTCAATAAAGGCATTTGTTTTCTCTGACACCCAGTAGTCAAACCACTTGGTGTACCCATGAAGTGGACACAGGTGAGAGTCTACCTGTCAAAAATAAAATCTACAGGCTGCCTGCCCATGTCAGAGAGTTTGCATCAGTACAGAGGTCCAAAAGATGCTGGAAATGGGAGTGATTGAGCCCTCAGATAGCCCTTGGGCTGGCCCAATAGTCCTGGTACCTAAACCTCATACCCAGGGTGGTAAGAGAGAGAGATGAGGTTTTGTTTGGACTACATGGGACTCAATGCAGTGACTAGGACTGATGCTCACCCATTTCCTAGTGCAGATGAACTTATTGATACTCTGGCCTCAGCCAAGTATTTAAGCACATTTGACCTAACTTCTGGCTATTGGCAAATCAGACAAGCTGAGGTGCCAAACCAAAGACAGTATTTTCAAACCCCAGTGGGCATTATCAATTTATTGTAATGCCCTTTGGTTTGAAGAATGCACCTGCCACATTTCCAATGCTGGTGAATGAAGTCCCTACAGGCCTGGAAGCCTATAGTGCGGTATATTTTGATGAAATAGCTGTCTTTAGCTCCACCTGGGAGGATCACCTGGTTGACCTGAATAACGTTTTGGAGGCTCTGCAAAAAGCAGGCCTCACTATCAAGGCTACTAAGTGCCAGATAGGGCAGAGCAAGGTTGTTTACCTGGGCCACCTTGTGGGTGGAGACCAGGTTCTACCATTATAGAGCAAAATCCAGACCATAATGGACTGGGTTGCTCCAACTACCCAGACTCAGGTCAGAGCTTTCTTTAGCCTGACTGGGTACTACAGAAGATTTGTGAAAGGATATGGGTCTATCGTGACTCCCTTGAATGACCTTACATCAAAAAAAATACCCGTTTCAGTGGACAGTTAGCTGTCAGAAGGCATTTGATGATCTAAAGCAGGCCATGTGCACTGCTCCCATTCTGCAGAGTCCTGACTACTCCAAGCAATTTACTGTCCAAACAGATGCATCTGAATTGGGGGTAGGGGCTGTGCTATTACAACTGAAAGCAGAGGGTCAGGATCAACCTGTAGCTTTTTTCAGCAGAAGGTTGACCCCCAGAGAGAAATGCTGGTCAGCTATAGTGAGGGAAGCCTTTGCGGTCGTCTGGGCCATGAATAAGCTGAGGCCATACCTGTTTGGCACTCACTTCATTGTTCAGACAGATCATAAGCCCCTCCTATGGCTAAAACAGATGAAAGGTAAAAACCCCAAACTTTTGAGGTGGTCCATTTCCTTACAGGGGATGAACTATACAGTGGAACATAGACATGGGAGTAACCATGCCAATGAAGATGGACTCTCCAGATATTTCCACTTAGAAAATGAAGACTCAACTGGGCAAGGTTAGTCTCATCTCCTTATGTTTGGCAGGGGTGTTGCTAAATGTAATACTGTTTTTGACTAATCTGACTGGGATCTGCTAATCAGGACCCCAGTGTATCTGCTTTCTCCCTAACTTGGTATGTTGTGTACTTAGGAACACTTCAGATTGGACACTGGGTACCCTTGCCATTCTCTAGTATATGGTACCCATGTACCCAGGGCATGGGTACCCCAGAGGCCTCCCATAGGCTAAAGCATGTATTATGCCACCCATAAGAGGCAATGCAAAATGGAACTACAGGCCTGCCATTGCAGCCTGTGTAAGCTGGTGCATGCACCACTTACTTAAGATATAGGTTTACTATATCTAAGGGTCACTGCACTGAAAACCTATAAGTCACCCCTCTAGCAGGCCTTTACAATCCTGAGGGCAGGTTGCTTGGTTCTAAGTGAGAGGGTGCCACTGCATGAGCAGAACACCCCTGCAGCCTACGGAGTCCATTCTCCTGGGTTGTCAGTGAGGCAGCCATTTACGACATATAGAGTGGCATTATACGACCGCGTGATGACCAACTCTAAAACGGCTGAAACTAACCCTATCGTGTTTGGTGTCAAACATGTTTGAATCATACCCCCACACTGGTAACCGGTGTGGGAGGTATGATTCCACCCCTCAGAAGCGAGCTACATGGGGGCCCTGGTGTTTCCGGTACCAGCCTTCTAGTCCCGGACAGCCCAAAATGGTTGCTGCCGGCCAGAGACACATTTCTGACCTCCTGCTGCTGAGCCAAGCTCGAGCAGGGGAAGGAAGAACAATAGGCATCCTGTCACAGGGAGCTGTGACCACCTCCCAGACAGGATTTAGTGTATAGGCCTGGGTGAGTGCTCTTGCCAGCGACCGAAAGTCTGCATGAGGGGCACATTTGCTGTCCCTGTGCATAGTCCAGTGCAAACCAGTCCTGGGAGTTGTTGGCTCCCGCTCTGGCGTGAAACTGAACAAAGGACATGGGAGTAACCTCACCACTGTCCAGAACCTCCCCAGGGAGGGTCCGCATAATCGTGCCAACCCCCTCCCGTGGGTACTTAAGGGCTTACCTGGCTGTAGGACCCTAGATTCAATGTGGACAAGATTCTGAACCAGATACCACTGACCTTTGACTGTATGGACTTCGCTGGACTTCGTTTGGGCCCGTCTTCGTCTCCTTCCCAGTCTGAAGCATCGTCTGTGCCCATGCACCATACAGGATCAGTGCAAGATCTGTGGAGAATCAAGGACAACCAAAGATATCTCCCTTAGAGTGAAGGAGTGACACCCCTGCATTCACAGGCACTGCAACACTGCTGTCTGGTCTGCTGACCCTGAGCTCCTATGGACTCTGAAGGTGTCAGCAACACAGGAGGTGGGTTTCTACAATTCTCTAGGTCTGAGCTGCGCTCTCACCAAGTTTGAGGTCAGAATCCCTCGTGGGGGCTTCAATACCTGAACCCATGTGCACGGCATACATTTGCAAGTGCATATGCTTGTTGGCATGTCCCGAACAAGTGCATTGGGCTCTGAGTAGCCTCAACCTCTGGCACCAATTCTTACCAAGAACTCTGGCCTCCTCACACCGAGTGCTCTGTGGGTTGCTGTTTGGTGAAATCACTTGAGGTCCTCTTGCGACTCTTGTGCCTCTGGCCTGTGAGTCCATTTGAGGGTCAATTTTGCTTTTCTTGGACTCCCCTAGTTGCTCTAGGCCTGCCCTGACTCCCCTTGTTGTGGTGAGTCTCCTGGATCTTGCTGGTCTGAACTGTACACATCCTTGACCTTCTGCGTGGGTTACTATTGCCAAGGCTTGTTGTTGCTCCAGCCGGACCCTGACCCCTCAGTATTTGACATCCTTTGTGGGATAGCTCATATCTGGTTCCCGGTTGTCCTCGACATCGTCTTGTCCCCGTAGCTGCAGAGTCAAGAACTCCATCAACGTGCCAGAAGCACCCGACATAGGTGGGCATTTGTCTACCGAGCCCCTGGTCACTCTTGAGTGACCCAGACTCTGTCCCCTCTGTTTTGAGGTACTCTTCAACGAGAATACACCTTTGGATTCCAATGGACACTTTTCTTCCTTCCAGCAGCGGCTCGTCTTCCAAGTCCTCGATTGAGTTCGACAGCGGTTTCCGACACCACTCCAGAGCTATGCACCCGGCTTCCCTGGGATAGGTACATCAGGCACCTCAGTATCCACGGGTGGGGTGGCTCTCCAAGCTCCCAACTTCCAAGGTGTTTCTTTGAAGTCCACTGGGAAGGGTCCTTAAACTCTAAAACTTTAACCGTGACTTTCCCATAGAATTGTACAGCGCACACGGTCATGTTCCCACACTGCACCCGACCTCCGTGGGGTCCCTACTTACTCATCTTGGGTGGTTCCTTGGAGTCCCAGCGATTCTATAACCTCTCGACACTGTCTTGACTCGAGTCGTGGTTCTTATACCACTATTTTAGTGATATGGTTTGGTCCCCCCCTGCAGTGTTTAGTGGCCACAGTTCCGCCAGATTGCGCTCAATCGTTAGGTGCAGTTGGAGCGGGTGGGGTGTAGCCAGTGGTGCAGGAACTGTGCCTGGGCACACAACGCATACAGCTGTATGTCAGGTGCGCCCAGTCCTCCATGTGCGGATGGCAGCATCAACCCATCAACCTCTCGTATGACATTCTAGGCTGGCACCCCGCCCAGGTGAGTGTAATCAAACTGGACCGCAATCATTTAAAGAATTGTGTAGTGAGTGGAAAGGGGATATTTACAAAGAGATACAGGAACTTAGGGAGGACGACCATCTTGGCTATGGCTATGCAGCCACTGACAATGGAAGTTTGATCCATGGTTGAATGTGGGTTTGCAGCTAGTTCATGGTGGGCCCATAGTTTGATCTCCACAGTTCCTCGGGGTCTCTGCTAAGCCATATGCCCAGGTATTTAATAGGCTCCATCGCCCATCTCAGGGGGGTATTCAGTTGTACTGGGCGTTGTGGAGTCAGTCAGTTGAAATAGAATTGATTTGGTCCAGTTTATCTGGATTCCTGAGTAGCCGCCATAGCGGACGACCTCCCTGATCACAGTCCCAAATTTGTTTCCGGGTCTCACACATACAATGCAACGTCGTCAGTCTACATGGAGACAATAAGGTCACGGGTTGTGAAACCTATGCCCCATTCTGCATGCTGTTGTTGCAGTCTTGCTGCTAAAGGCTCCATGGCTATGGCAAATAGGATCAGGGATAGGGGCATCCCTGCCTGGTGCCGCAGGTGATGTTTATTGGGTCTGAGATGCACAGATTAGTCCAATTCGTGCAGTGGGAAGGATATACAGTAACTGTATTTTCATGATGAAATTATGGCTCAGTCCCAACCGTCGCAGAAATGGAAAAAGGAAGAGCCACTACAGAGTTTCAAATGCTTTAGTGGCGTCCAGGAGGGCGGCCACCGCAGGGATATCCTGGTGCAAGTGGTGCATGATCGCGCAGATGGTGCAGAGATTATGCGATGTCGCACGCCCGGGTACGAATCCCGACTGATTTGGTCGCACAATTAGGGGCAGCAGGGGCTAGGATTTTCGCATAAATATTGTCAATGTTTATTAAGTACAGTGGACGGTATGATTTCCCTAGGTCAGCGGTCTTGTCTGCTTTTAGGATAGTCACAATTAACACTTCCCGCAGTGAGGGGGGACGTTTCCCAGCATTAATGAGTCGTGGTACATCTCAATAAGATGTGGGATGAGTATACAAGCATATTCTTTGTAAAAGGCTGATGTCGGTCCATCGAGACTAGGGGCTTTCTCCGCCGGCATACTCGCTATTACTTGGGCAATCTCTTCAGGCGTCATTGGAGCATCTAAGTAGCCTCTATGGCCTTGGTCTAGCCATAGGAGTTGAATGGAGTCGAAGAATTCTTGCAGTGACTCTGGTTCTCAGTCTATTCTGGCCATGTATAATCAAGCATAAAAGGAAGACATTATTTCAGGTCATTTTCCCAGTGAAGTCACCATTTGGAAGTCATTTCCCTTTACTTCAGTTACATAAGTGGAGGCATGTGGTTTGCGCAGCAATCCAGCCAGAGTCTTGCCCGGGCGATCGCACACCCCATAACTACGTGCCCGGGCCTCTTTTGCTAAATAGTGGGCCTCTTCTCTATAGGTGGAGATTTTCTCTCTAATGTCAGCCAGCACCAAAGGGTCAACCTTCCTGCAGTAGTCCTTTTCCAGTTCCTTAATCTCGGCTTCCAGTGTGGCAAGTGGGCCGTGCAGCGCACGTAAAACACCCGACTGTTTCACGATGCAGACCCCACATATGGCCAACTTAAATGCTTCCCACATTATAGAGGGTGAATCTACCAACCCAGTGTTACACGAGAAGTAATCCTCGATCGCAGTGTGGATTTCCTCTCTGAAAGGAGCTTCTCATAATGCATTTGGGGGAGTCGCCATGTAAAAGCATATAAAAGGGTCTGTGGAATCTGGAGTGTCAGCAGCACTGGTGCATGATCAGAAAGCGTGTGCGGTAGGTGTGTGGTCAGTGTGGTTCTAGCGAGTGCGTCTTTAGTGATGAGCCAATAGGCTAGTCAGTACCATGTGTTGTGATAAGAAGAGAAGCACGTTCCCTCCCTCGTGTTTGGGTGGGCATGTCACCATGCATCAGACAGCAGGTGGTCTGTGATCAGAACTTTGGCGGTGCCCGGACTCTGCTTCCGCACTCCAGATTAAGGAAGATATTGGAATCCACTGATGACAGTAGTCAACCATCCCTAGAAACATGCTTACTTCTCCCTGTGTTGTTCGTGGGTTCTGTACTGTAATTTTGCAGGAGCTACTTTATGCCCATTTTCGGCCAAATGATTCAACAAAGCAATAGTATCAAGTCTTCAGCCCACTCTCACTTCGATTGTCAATATATTGGACTACACTAAGTCACAGAGCAAATCTAGACTTACCAAATCTTTCTTCAGGATTTGGCAGAAGATTAACCCCTTCAGTGCCCATGACGAGCTGGACTCGTCATGGGCTGCGGTGGCGCTGTGCCCATGACGAGTCCAGCTCGTCATGAACTCCGCCCGCTAATGCAAGGCGCGGCACTGGGCGGGGAAAGGGGCGGGCATCCAAGGGGTTAAAGGACATTCTGTATACCATGTGGGATCATACACCAAATGAGTATTCTATTTTGGATTATGGACGCAAAAAGATATTGAATATCCTCATGAAGAGGAATTGACAAAAATGCTTCACACAAGTTTATGACAGAAAACCACTCAGCATTTCCAGGAATCTGAAACAATATCACTCAAGGATTTGGTATCATGGGACACATGGATTCACTATGCTATTTATTTTACGCCAGTCCTGTACTATCCTCCAATTTCAATTAGGCTTCTTTAATCACATAATTTGAGAGTTAGATGGGTTCCCTAGTACTTCTTTCCAATCATTTTATCAATAACAGGTGAAATCCCCATCTTTGCGTCACGAGTACTACATTGCACATTTCACTTACCTACATTGCATTCAGTTTTACAGTGATCCACACAGGTTCTGCACTTTTGATCATCCTATTCTTTTCCTGAAAAAACACAAACCTCTAACTCACAGTGTATCTTAAATCTGGAGGCAGCTCTTCTGCTATAAGCTTTGGGAACATTTTAATTTTTTCTTCATGCAATTTTATTTTAAACTCAGAATCCTCATTCTTGGTCTGAATACCAACCCATCTGATAGACAATAAAATAAACAGGTAAAGTTTACACATGAGATCTAATCCCATAAATTAACTTGACTTGTCTCATTGATTATGAATTCATTTGAGCGTATTTTTACTGGGAAATTAGCTGACAACAAAGTATTCACATGTTTATTTGGTGTGCCTAAAACTTGGGCTTCTTTTCTAGAGAGGGGTAGGTTAGGAACCTTCACTGTTCTAACCATGGGGCAGGTAGCACCTGTATGTATCAAGAATTATACTGGATGGCCAGTCAGTTCTCCTTCCACAAAAGGGCCTGTATGGTCAACATCAAGGACTGCACCAAGCATGCAATCCTCCTCCTGTCTCAAGCCCCTCATTGTGCCTAATTCGGTCCTTTAGGAACTCTGAGTGTAACTGAAAATTGTGAAAAATTATCATTAATCACTGAAAGTTTTTGCTGAAATCTGAAGTTCTGTTGGAAACCCAGCATATTATTTTGCATGGGCTGTTGCATAAGTGAAGCTGAAGCAATATTACCATTGAACTGAGGTGGATTCTGCATGTTCTGCAGAGACGCTGGTAGGGCTGTAACCACTGACTGTATCATCCCATTCCGTGCCATTGGATTTATATGATACTATATTAGAGGAAAAATTTGGGACACATTTTGAAACCTATTTGGAATAAATTTACAATCCCATTTCCACTATCCATTTTCACACAGATGTAGTAAGGGCAATTTCTCATCTGTGCATTATTCACATTTTTCATATTAAAACTATAATAAATCCTCTACCTCTGCCACGAGGACAGACATTTCCACCTTGCACAAATTGTGCACCATTGACTTATGCATGAACACACTGCAGATCAACATCAGCACCAGTACCAAAACCACGCACCCGAAAACCCCCTTGACAACCCTTCTGGAAAACAGTTTGAGCTATCATTAATTTCTCCTTCACCTGTTTCTTTTTAGTATTCACTACAGTACTTCACATAGGCCAATACTATGGCGTACCAACCCATCACACTTTGCTGAATATGAGAAATCATTTCCAGATGCAATTCCAACACAAAAGCCTTAATGGATCCAGAAATATCATCTTTCATGGGGCCTTCAACTCCACTATACTGTCTGTGAAACCTGAATTAATCTCTCGCAATATGCATGCACTGATTCACCTAGATTTTGCGTCCCTCACATGACCTTTGCCCAATGTACCTGTTTCTGGTTAGCCCTTGTTTTCAAATGGTCGATAACCGGATTATATTTCCCCAGAACAAGTGGAGAAGGTTTACTATTAGGGGTTTCCCTCTGTGGTTCTCCTTCTTGCCCCTGTACTATGGTCTTACACTAAGTCCACAAATCTCCACAAACAATTGAAAATAAAGCATCCAAATCTGCCCAAAGTACTTTTTGAATGGTCACAATCCTCTGCACCTGTTTATAGCACTTCTTGTGCTGCTCTCTGAGCATTGGGAAACTCTTTGTAAAGATGTAAAGGTCACTACTTGACCAAGGTTCACATTTTTGTTTGTTCTACTTTTTTTTAACATTGCAGGCTTATGAGATGGTTCTGCCCGCTCTTCTCAATACCTTGTCACATCTTCCCATTCAGTGATTTTATCCAATAGCTTTTCACTCAGGGTTATTTTTTTTTTTATAAATCTTTTTATTAACTTTGCTCATGGTCACAGACAGAATACAACCACAATTGCAATGCATAGTGAGTAAATCCAGTGCATGGTGTCCAAACAAGTCAACAGAGCTAACCAAGGGCACACGCATCTCTGACCCCCCCCCCACCTCACCCTGGGCGCCCCAAAACCTCTTCCACGATCCCCACACCCTTTGCCACTTTTTCGCACAGCCCCTGGCCTCATATATGGTTTCTTCGGCCCTCTGACACCAATCCAAGTCCCTGAGCCATTGATCCCATTGCGGCGGCTCCTGTGCCCCCCAGCAGCTGGCAATGTTGCGCTTCGCTACCCCGGCCGCCAGTGCAAGCCAGATTTCGTGATACCTGGACCAGTCTGTGGGGCCTTTGATCATGAGAAGAAGCCATTTGGGCTCTACTGGGACCGGCGAGCCCACCACGGCTGACATCATCCGCGCCACCTTCGTCCAAAAGGGTACTATGTTCGGGCAATCCCAGAGGATATGATAAAATGACCCCTCCTCCTGTCATCCCCGCGCGCATAATGGGGACAGGTCTCTGCCCCATGTGAAAAGATGAGTACGCGGGTAATACACACGATGCAAGATTTTAAACTCTCAGGGTTTTTTTAACCAGATTTTATTGATTTTCTAGGTGGTCTCATCATATACATCACTATCAAGATGTCATATGTATTACGTCCATGCATTGCTGGCATCCCTTTAATAACTATTCAACTGAGTTCCAACTCCCTCTTCCACCCTCCCTCCCCCTTGAGTTGCAGCCGCTTCTAGGTAGTGTCATACTGGCTAGGGTAGTGAGTCACAGGGTCTGTCATAATGCAGGTTTGATCTTTTATGTCTGGCGTGTTCAAATACTAATCACGTCCCTTTCTTGTCGGGTCTGGCCTTCCTCTACCCGTTGGTCATGTGATGGAGATTTAATGGGGGATGATCGCTCCTCTTCATGGTCAGATGCTGTTAACTCGTCCACCAGCCGTCCCCACCCTCCGGCTCTGTCCAAGGTCCATATGCCCTGCCTTGCCTCCAGTTAAAGGATCCTCTCTTCTGAGCTTGCCCATGTTTTGAGCTCTCTTTTCCAGGTTCCCACCCTCGGTCCTCCTGGCGATTTCCAGTTCCTAGTGATCTCCGGTTTGGCCAGTACAAACACCAGGGGCCATATGTAGGTAAAAAGCAATTTGCGATTCTGAAATTGTGATTTTCTGCGAATCGCATTTTGAGAATCGCAAATTCCGATGTAGGTAAATTATCGCAAAATAATAGCGATTCCCAAAAAATCGCAGAATTATTTTGCGATTACCAAAATTGCGATTCCTTAATTGCGAGAACGCAATTAAGGAATCACAAATCTGGGAATCTGCAATTCAGGTGCAGAATGATGACATCACAACCAGGAAGTGTGACTGCCCATGCTGCACCTGATTGCCAGCAGCTGAGTGAGAGCCAGAAGCTGAGTGAGAGCCTGTGAGGAGAGTTGGAGATTTGTGCTCAGCTACTGAAAGCAAGCTAAATAGAGTTCCAGGGGCCAGAGAAGCAGCAGGAAGAACGACCCAGAAAGAGGAAACAAAAATGTAGCGAAAGGGAGCTGGAGGTCCTCACTCAGGAAATAGTCAGCAGCCATGAGCTCTTGCCAGAGGTCATGGCTGCTGACTAGCCAGAGGCACGAAAAAGAAAAATATGGAATGACATCCAGGAAAAAGCAAATGCCATTGGCGTGACACACCGCTCAGTCGAAGACCTCTGAAAAAGGTGGTACGACATGCGGCAAAGGTCAAAGGAGAGGGTGGCTACAAGATTGGCCGAGGCCAAAAAGACCGGTGGCAGGGTGTCTACAGCAACAGACCCAACACCCCTGGAGGAGCTGGTGGAGGGCACCCTTCAGCCTGAGAGTGTGAGTGGCGTGGCTGACCTGGACAGCTCCGAACACACAGACACCAGACAAGGTAAGATGCATGCCAAAACCCCCTGATACATACCCAACCCACTCACACCCCCCGAAAGGCAACCTGAGTGCAACTCCAGTACATTTACACCAGCACACCCAGAAATTCATTATGGGAGATGGAGTCACATGCACTGATACCTGGGCCAGTGAGACACAGCTAGGTGGAATAGAGATGAGTCCTTCATGAAAAGAGGGAAACAGACAGATAGTACCCAAGTGAATTTTAATTTGTAAACTGTAATGCATTACAAATGCGAGACAGGACACAGAATTAATGTGTTCCTTTAAATTCACAGCAACACCACCAACACAGGAAATCATGCCAGAAGAGGAGGAAACACCAGAAATGGAGGATGAGGCAGGGCAGGAGGAGCAGGGCGAAGCAAGACCAGCAGACTCTGCACCATGCAGGCAGGGCAACATAGTGTCACCACTGCCACTGTTAGAGGCACAGGAACCAGACACAGCAGGAGAGGCACAGCCAGTGGACAGGCAGCGTGCAGGACAGCAGCCAACACAGTACCCTGAGCAATCCAGAGAAGGGAGAGCGTTGAGATGCAGGGCACGGCCGTCCACCAGCACTGCTCCTGTCGAAGAAGACACGGTGTTCTCGGGCCTTGAGGGCAGCATGCTGAAACAACAGCGCCTGCAAGTCAAGAGGATAAGATCAATACAGCGCCAACTGGCTGCGCACAATTATAACATGACTGAGTTGCGGGCTGGTGTAATGGCCATGACTGGTGCTTTGGAAGGACTCTGCAGGGAGATAAGGAGGGACAGGACAGCCCGGCGCAGGGAGAGACATCGCCATCACACCCGGCTGGACTTGTACACAAGAGAAGTCAACCGCCAGTCAACCGCCACATCCCTGCTAGCCCGAAGATGTGTCAGTATGGAGCGTGAGATGGCCCACTGCTGCCAGGACGTGGGCAGTGTCCTGGTGCAGGTAACAAATGCGGCAGACCAGATGTGCGCAGCTGACACAGGTGGCATAGGCCCACTTAGTGCAATAGATACGGATGAACAGTCCAGCAGGAGCAGCATCACTCCCCCAATTCCACCAGACAGACACCGGAGTGCGCGCCAGGGGAGAGTGGATGATGGCCCCAGGGAGGGCAGTGGGCAGACAGAACGAGGGGCAACAGGGTGTGCTCGTAGGAGGTGAAGGGACTAATGGCCATGTATGAAGCAACACATTCCATATTGACTCAGTGGCTGATGGAAATTCTTGCACTGTGGCATAAACATGTGCAAGCACTAACAATAAAGTCACGCTGTGTGACAGATGTATTCCATCACTGTTAAACACCATTCAGTGGCATTGTGTCCTCATTACTCACTTAGAAGTAGTTCTGTGTGATCTCATCTCGTCTCATGCACCCGGCAGCCGCCCCGGGCCCACCAGCTGGTCCACGGCGTGGAGATGGTCCCTCCTCATCTGATGATTCTGAGTCTGTCAGATCCACTGGGGTGCCTTTCTTGGTAGCGATGTTGTGTAGCATTGCACAGGCAACCACAATTTTGCACCATGTCTCAGGGCTGGACTGTAGCGCACCTCCACTCTTATGGAGACATCAGAAACGGCTCTTTAGGATTCCGAAGGTCCTCTCAATGGCACAGCATGTTGCTCTGTGTGTGCTGTTGTACCTCCTCTCACCTGCAGTGGCTGGATTCAGGTACGGTGTGAGGATGTAGTCACGTACAGCATACGCACTGTCACCTGCAGGGTATAAGTAGATTTATGTTCAAAACTGTCCTACCACTACAAGTCAACAAGTCAAACAGGCTTTATTCGACAATTGTCATAAAAGCACAATGCATACATTGATCATAAAAGTTCATACCCTTACTTTAAAAGAAAAACTTTAAAAAGATTATACAGTAAAAAACTTCATAGTCTTAAAATGCAGATGCGATATTTTCATAATAAATATCATACAAGTAAGATGTTTGGGAGAATCAACCACTAATCATTTTTCTCCTTAGAGCCCAAGACCACCCAAGAAACTTTGCCACTGATATATAAACAAAAGGAATGTTACTTGTGCAAATAATTCTAGTTGCTAACACACCACTCCTAGTACCAAGTAGCTTGCACATAGGTCTCAGCCATACCCTGCGCGGAGCAGAGTATGCCGGGCACTCAAATAGGATGTGAATAACTGATTCCATAGGTGCTAGGCAACTAGGACAGGAGGCCATTCCGCCTTGGGACCATCTCGATGTAAATGCTCTAATTGGCAAGCTTCCAATTCTAAGTTGAAAATAGAGCTTTCTATCTAGTGGCTTAGTTATATCATCCCAGTATGCTTCAAGGTCAATTTCATCTTTGAAATCTAAGAAAGTCCCTGTTAGCGAGAGTGGAGCACTTGTCCTAAAAGTCTTAGATGCTACCATCTCCCAGTATTTGTCCTTAAGGGCCTTCTTAGATGGAAAACTAGCATTAAGAGGAACCTCCCATAGTGTTTCCATTTCCAGCTCTCCGAGAATGCCCCTGATGCCAACTAGCCATTTGATTTTATGAAAGATATCGTGCTTTATAATATCCATAAGACCTGTGGCGTATGTTCTTAATTCAGGGGTTAACCACAGGCGCCTCCAATATAATACCGGTCGCAATTTTGCAATATAATTAATTGGCTTAATTCCTAAATCATAAAAAAGAGGACACATAGGAGTACTCTGTGGTAAATTAATAAGAATACGGAGGAACTTGTTCTCGGATACAGACATTTTTGTTAGATTCTCAAAACCCCAAATCTCGGCACCGTAGAGGGCAGAACTAACCACCTTTGCGTCATAGACTCGGAGGACTGGAGCAATTGGCTTAGTAAATGATTTAGCAAACTCAGAACATAGTGCTCCAGTCAATTGGCGATGTTTAAGCGTTGCCAACTCTGTCTGTTGGTTCCAATGTAAATCATGTTGGACATTTACACCCAGATAGCTAAATGCCCTCACTTGGTCAAGCGGTAAGTTATTCATAAAAAGTTTACCCTTGAAGGTTTTGTGCTGATTAAAAGACATAAATTTAGATTTTAGCACATTTACCTCAAGGCCTCGTGTGGTACAGAATTCTTCAAAAATAACTAGTGCTCTCTGTAACCCACTCGGGGTCTTGGAAACAATTAGGGTATCGTCTGCAAACATTAAAATGGGTACTTTAGCACCAGCTAGAATTGGGGCATCTACATTGGCTTCGATCATTAACTTGGCTACGTCATTAATATACAATGAAAACAGAGTGGGTGCCAGGACACATTCCTGGCATACCCCTCTATCTACTGGAAACTGGCAGGTAACATTTCCAGGGGAACCCCACCTAATTTGTGCGTAATTATGCTCATGAAGTCTCATGACCAATGTTAAAAGGGCACAAGGCATGCCCAAGTCGTGCAAAACCAACCACAAAGTAGAGCGTGGAACAAGATCGAAAGCTGCCCTTAAATCGATAAAGGCAGCATATAGACTACCCTTTTCCAGTTGTACTGTCTTCCAGTGCAACATTGAAAAATGTAATACTTGGGCAATAGTGCTGGTGCAAGTCCTAAATCCTGCCTGGAGGTGTGATAGGATGTTCTGCTCTCCCTCCCAGGCCTGGATTTTGTTTAAAATCATTCTACCTAAAATCTTTTGTATGGAATCTATCAGACTAATCGGGCAGTAGTTACCAGGGAGCGTCTTATCCCCCTTTTTGTAAACTGGTATGATTTCCGCACCATTCCATGAAGCCGGAATGGGCGCTCCTTTCGCCACTGCGTTCGCTAATAACAGTATATCCCTACCCCATGACTTTTTATCATGCAAAAAAGTGTCTGCTGGGACACCGTCTATGCCCGGCGCCCTGCCAACAACCACAGATTCCAATGCTAGGTTTACGTCCCCTATATTAAAAGCCTCATCTAAAAAGGGTGAGTAAGTAGGTTGATCCATAATGCTTGCTGCCAAGCTTTTTGCGTATTGGGGCTTAAAATAAACCACCCAGTCATCCTGTGCAACTCAGTTATGGGGTTTTTCTGGTTTCCCACCACATCCCCACTTAATTATGCTCCAAAAACACTTTGAGTTTTTGTGGGCACTAGCCTTTTTGAGCTCTTGCCACCTCTGTTCGTCCCATGCGTGTTTTGCTTTGTACATTGCTTTTTTGTAGTCAATCCTTGCACAGCGGACAGCACTACTAGTTCCCACTCTTATAGCCTGCCCGAAAGCAAAACGAGCTTGCCTACATTCCTTGTTATACCAGCGTGGCGAGTTATTGGGCAATTCCTTACTTGGCTTTGCTGGTCTAATGAAGAGGTTTTTTAGTTGTTGAAAGAACGATTCATGGAACTTGGTAAAAGACTCAAGGTCTGAGCTACTACTAAGGATGGTACTCGTCTCATGGGTTGCATGTGATAACTTACTAAGAATAAGGTCTACTTTCACCTGGTTATCTACGATTTGCACCCACTTCAAATGGCGCATATCATTTGTAGGAACTATATTTGGGGGGGACGATTCATTGTACACACTTTCGGGTACGGTCGATGCCCAGCAAGACAAAAACATACATAGAGGGTTATGATCCAACCGATCAATAACCAACATGTCCTCTAGGTGAAGCCATAATCTTAGACTCACTAGGATATAATCTATTCTACTTTGACCCAAACTACTCTTATAGGTACTTGCCCCCAACCTGTCATGTGCAGTCCTACCATTGGCTGCCCTGAGGCCTTTGTTTAGACAAATTGAGTTAATCTGGATAGCCACCTCGGACCATCTTTTAATTGGAGCGAGTTCCAGTTTTGGGATACCCCATTGAGCATCTTCTTCCATTGTAAGGTTCCAGTCGTAGCTTAACAAGGGTTCGAATGTCACATTAAAATCACCAGCAACAATTATATGCGATTGTGTAGAATATCTTTCGATAAGGTCTTCTAAGGCAGCTATTGTCTCGGATTTCCTACCCCCTGTGCTCCTGGCGTATACGTTGTAAATATCCACAGGTTTACACTGCCCTTGTTTGAGACGGATGATCTGGATATCCCTATGGTTAGATGGAAGTGACTTCACACTAATTTCCAAATTCTGCTTTATCCAGATAGTCAATCCCCCTGAGGGACGCCCTTTTGCGCCCTTCTCTGCCAGTATATTAAAATTTAAATACCCTACGAGGAATTGTGGATCGAGAAGCCATGTTTCCTGAAATATGCAAATACTGTACAAGTTAATAAAAGTGGTCCATTCCGGAATCAATACTTTAGAGTTCAATCCTGCAATGATCCAAGATAAGATTGAACCGTGTTTCTCTAAAGTATCAGGGGAATTAAGAGGCTCAATCTTGTTAGGATCATCTGGATGATTTCTTTGCCCGAGGGATGGTAAACCTTCCAATATACCTGAAATTTCTGGAGTGCTCATAATGCCTAAATCAGGGTTCACATGTTTACTTTGGCTTTATGCAGCCTTGCCCTGGAAAGGATTAAAGAAGTCACTTGGCCCCCCTAGTCAATCATTAAGTTCGAGGCCCGAGCTATCTTTGTTGTTCTCAGTTAACCATTTTATCTGGCTATCGTGCCAATGTCGGGGGAGTGTGGATCTAAGTTGAATAGCCAAATAATCTGGAGAACAACTTCTAAACTCCAGTGAGACTAAGTTTTCTGCCATATCCACCTGTTTAAATGTCAATTCGATGCAATCAGTTGACTCCCCATAGTGAGTAAGCCTGCGCACCCTGGTAATGTCTTCTCTAATCACAGAGCAACAGCCTCTGGTGTGCCTGATCCAATGGATAGCCTTGTTTGTTATAGAATCTGTTGATTCTATATTTTTTTCCTAGACCCAGTCTAGGGACGTTCAACATATAAACTTTAGGTACTCTAGGCATCTTTACAACACTCGGGTAATCTCCCCTAGAATCAGTGGTAGGTTTACTGTTAACTTGTTTAGATATAAAAGAAAAGTTACTGTTACTATACATGTCATTTACTTGTTGTCGACCACTCCTTTCATTGGGCAATGGTTTCCTAGGTCCATCACATTTTTGGTTTGCACTATGAGCATTCTCGACCCCCTTTTACCGTTTGACCACTTTGCTATATTGGACGGCAGTTTCAGGCTGTCCACTATCCCTACAAGTGCCATGCATGGTGGATTGTACTAGCTCTTTTACCGGGACTTTAGGTATGCCACTTGATTGTTTATTAGCTAGGCAAGTTGGACAGTGACCTTTATCTAGTAGACTACTACTTACTACAGCAGTGAGGTTGTCAATCTTAGCTTTCATACATTCAACTGCCTCACATAGTAATTGGACCATGGAGGTCAGGTCAATCCGACCATCCACATTTGATGCATGAAGATCAAGAACATCACAGAATAATATCTCTTTATCACCTCGGGAAGCATCAGACTTACACAAGCTAGCTAAGTGTAGATCATGACCTACCATGTAATTATCACTTACTACATTTGCTAAAGCTGAGAATCTGTTTTTACATACTATAATAGGATCAACCACAAGAGGGCAGATACCTCTTATCTCAGTATTAGTGTTCGAGGTTACGACCTCCCCTCGGTATTGTTTCGCTCTTGGCCTTTATTAAGATAATCACTCTTGTTCCTAGCTACAAACATATCAGGGACCACTGGGCCTTGTTTTTTGCCAACCCTCGATACTGTGACTGGATTTTTACACCCTTTTTCTACAGGCTTTCTTGAGACAGGGTTATCTATAAGAAGGTCTCCACATTCCTCAATTAAGTCATCTATGCGATTCATAACACAATTGTTCCCCGCATGTGTAGCTAGCTTCCTTGTCTTTCTAGCTTTTTTTACCTTGGCCAACACACTTGAACTCTCATTCCCTCCCTCAATGGTCTTCCTTTTCCCCATGATATAGGTCTTATTTACAGCAACAGTGTTTTTTTGTTTTTTTTTCCAGTCTGAAGGAGTCAATATCAGTTAAGTATCTTTGGAAGGGAAGAGTAGCACAACAACAGTACCTTTAGATCACGAAATAGGGGGTGGCCTAGCCCGGCCTCATCCGGTCACAGCCGGGCAATGACGGGCCCGCCCTGCGGTGTTCGGCGGCGCTTTTTAAGCGCAGGGTCAGTGATGGCTCCTCCCCTGGGAGCAAAGGACTCTGGTGCTGGTAGTCCCCCCGCAGGCAATCAGGCAAAGTGAAGCGCGTCCTACCACTACATAACTTTACTGGTTCTGTGTCTGTAAGTCATGCAATTACCTAGCAGGTAGCCCTCTCCGAATTCGCCATTTGTGAATCTGCGATGTAATGCACAGTGGCGAAACATGAATGAGTCGTGTGTGCTTCCTGGGTATTTGGCCACAATATCAGTGATTATATGTTGGGCATTGCACACTACCTGGATGTTCAGGGAATGATATGACTTTCTGTTCCTAAAAACATACTCCTTCTGTGATGGGGGTGAGATTGCGACATGGGTCCCATCTACGCAGCCAATGACGTGGGGGAATTGGGCAATTTGGTAGAATTCCTGCTTGGTCTGATCTAGTACCTGTTGTGTGCTTGGAAATTGTATGTGGTGATGTTGCCTCTGTACCATTGCATCAAGGAAAGCGTGGAAGAAGCGCAAAAGTGCACTTTGAGAGACGCCTTCTGCTGTGGCGATCACCCCCTGAAGACTCCCTGATGCCAGGAGGTGCAGTGAGCACAGGACCTGAACATGGGTGGGAATGGTGTGTGCACTGCGTGTGGGGTGTTCAAGTATGGGTGTCAGCTCCTCTATTAAATCCAGGATGCTGTCTGGGTTCAGCCTGTGGTTCACATGGATCTCCTCCTCGGTCAGTTGGAAGAGGGTGATACGTGCTCTGTAGATCCTTTCCTGGCGTCTCCTTCTCTGTGTGGCAAAACTGATTCGCAGCCTCCTGTCTATCACATACAGGCCAGCCATGGTGGGAAGTCCCAGTGGCATTGTGGGCCTGTTTAAATAGGTTGCACCTGGTTACCACCTGCTCAGAGTTTGTGGTAATTGAGAAGTGCAAATTTGCGATTTTCGTAAAATCGCTGATTGCGATTTTTTTCCTACATCTGAATTTGCGAATTAGCATTTACCGAGATCGGTAGTAGCGAATTTCGCAGTTGATGTGATGCAGACTGCGATTTCACAAAATAATTTGCAGAATCTGTGTTACGCTAAAATGGTAATCGCTAAATTTGCGATTCTCATTTTTGGGCAGCGGAAACCTTTCCTACATAGGAACGGTCTGTTTTGCGATCGCATACACTCTGTTTTTTGCGATTCGCAGTGTTTGCAATCGCAAAACAGCTTCCTACATATGGCCCCAGGTTCCGGAATTTCCCTGTCGTTTTTGTCATGGCTGTGTGTGTGAACCAACCCAATAAACAGTGTCCTGTTCAACGCGGGATCTCTTTTTCTGAGATAGCTCCTACTATATGTAGCACCTCCTCCCAGTATGGGTTCAGCTTGAGGCAGTCCCAGAACATTTGCATCATGTGCCCTTTCCTGTCCCCACACCTGGGGAAGGCTGCTTCTTCCGCTTGAAAATATCTCCTGATGCGTGCATGATTGAGGTATGCTCTTTGCAGAACATAGTAATTAATTAATTAAACCGTGAGTTTTGGGACACCTTCAGCGGCCTCTCTACTACTATAATATCCCAATCTGCCTCCGGGATTGGGTTTTCCAGGTCCTCCTCCCATTGCAACCTCAATCTCTCCAGCGGTTTCTGGATGTCTCGGCGTATTGCTCTGGTTAGGCAGGAGACCGTATTTATCCTTCCCGCTGACAGATCGACATATCGGCAGCAGTTCCATGGGTCCCGCCCCTCAGTTTTTCCTTATGCTCATAGTGAGTGCTCTGTGCATTAAGAAATGACCTTGTGGTAAATCATACTCTGCTCGAAAGTCCTCGAAGAGGAGCAACTCAGAGTCATGGAAGAGGTCTCCCATTGTCTTCACTCCCGCCTGCTCCCAGGCATTTAGGTCTGACCAGCTCCCTTTATGCGGGAGGTGTTTGAGCAAGGCCACAGGCAGGTCAGGAGAGTTCTACTATTCACACGCTGTGGATATATATGGACCAGCATTTAGTTATCACCGTAGTGTCTGCAGTCTCTTGCGCAGTCTGCCTCTGTACCCGCAGTAGTATTTTTGTTTGTACTGCCTCTGTCGGAGCGAAGGGGTATTGTTTCCTGACCCAGTTCCGTCCCGCTGCCAACCACTGGATCAGCCAGTTGATTTGCACTGCCAAGAAGTAAGCCTCAAGGTCCGGTACCACCAGCCCACCAGTCATGTTAGAACGCTTCAGCATGGCTAGTGCCACACGTCTGCGGCCCTTTTACCATAAGAACGATATGATCAGGGAGTCTAGATCCCTAAACATCGCACATGGGATCCAGACTGGGAGGGTTCCAAAGAAATACAGTAAACGAGGCAGGGCCAACATCTTCAGAAGGGCTACTCTGCCAACTACCGACAGCAGCAGGGACCTCCAAAAGTCCACAGATGAGCGGAGAGAACGTATCGCTCTGCCCACATTGCCCTCTAGTAGATTCGCAGTCCTGTGGTAAATCTTCACCCCTAGGCAGGTCAGGCAGCTGGGTTCCCACTGCAGGTTGCCCAATGCCAGAGGCGGAGGCGTATTTGACATTATAGGAAACAACCTCGATTTCTGTCAAATAACCTTGAGCCCTGATAGGCTGCCAAATGTCTCCAGCATGACCTGCACTCCCTGCAGATCTCCCTCCACATCACGGAGGAATATCAGGAGATCATCTGCATCTAAGGCTATATGGGGCAGCATCCCACTCGCCAGCAGACCCCCATAGTCCCGTCCTTGTCTCTCCCGGCAGGCCAGCGGCTCCATGGCCAGGGCGAACAGTAGCAGGGATAGGGGGCACACCTGTCTTGTTCCCCGCCCCACATCCTGTCTCCAGGAAACTACCCTATCCGAGAACACCCTTTCCGTTGGGTTAGAGTATAATAGACGTACCCACACTGAGAAGCCACCTCTCAGTCCCATTGCATCCAACACCACGTAAGGAAAGACCACTCCAGGTGGTCAAAGCTTTCTCGATGTCCACTGCGAATACCGCAGCCGTGGTTCCATCACAGTCCTTTGAATCCATAATGGCCAAAATTATTTATTTCGCACCGGGATGAACCCGGCCTGATCCGGGTGGACCAGTTACGTCATATGGTGCAGCAGTCGGGTTGCCAGGATCTTGCATAATATTTTGTAATCCATGTTCAACATGGAAAGAGGCCTGTAGGCTGTACAGTAATGCGCTGGCTTTCCAGGTTTCAAAACCGGCACAATGAGGGCCTCTCTGGAATTTTCCGGCAGGGTCCCTGCCTCAGGAGCTAAGGCACCAGTTCTCCCGCATATGCCGCTTAAAACTCCGCCGGCAGTCCGGCAGTGCCAGGTGTTCTATTGTGTGCCATATGCTTAATGGCTGCCTGTATTTCCTGTATGGTAATATCCAACCTCAACTTTTCTGTCTCATCTGGCTCTAGGCTAGGCAATTGTATGCCCACTAAGTATTCCCGGGCTGCGGTCCTATCACAATCGGCTGGACTTTGGTACAGTCCAGTATAATATTGCACGAGGATATCATTGATTGTCTCTTTGGCAAATCATCTATTGACTTCACGATCATCCAACTCCACTACAGGGGAGCTCTTATTGGCGGGATTAGCTAGCCATGCCAGGAGGGAGCCAGATTTGTCCCTCTCTGCATGCGTTCGGTCCAAATACTGTTTGTAGTCCAAACTCCTGAGTCATTCTGTCTGTGACGCTAATCCCTCCCTAGCTTCCTGAACCTCTGGTTGTATCTCTGGGTTTTCTGGGTGTTTCTTCTCTAACTCTCTGAGGGCCTTTTCCATGCCCTCAACTTCCAAGAGGAGTGTGCGCCTGATTCTGGTACTTTTTACATTACAGTGGCCCCGTAGGACCACTTTAAAGGCATCCCACTCTGCCATTGGAGAGGAGGTTGTCCATGCATTTTATCTAAAGTACTGAGCAATCTTCTACTAAATCCCTTCTCTAAAGGGAGGGCGGAGCCTCCACGTAGGAATTGCATGTCTAGGGTGCGCCCATTTTAGGCCCAGCATGACCGGGTTTTCGCAGTGGGGGATGGGATATGTCGAGGCTCACATCAACTACACTATTGAAATCTCCCCCGTCGGCGTAGGGCTAGTCAAATTTGGCTCCAGTTGGTGGGACAAGCGTACGAAGAATGCAGGTTGATCTGTGTTAGGGGCATATATACTTATTATATTTAAATTGCGTCCTTTTAGACGGCCTCTTACTACCACATATCAACCCTATGGGTCCACTAGGGAATCCATCACCTGGAACGGGACACCTGCTTGTATCCAAATCAGGGTTCCCCGGGCGTAAGCAGAGTACTTGGTGAAGAAGGCCTGGCTTCTCCATCACCTCCACAGTGATATCCCCTCTTTCTGTGTGAGGTGCATCTTCTATAGAAGAGCTATTTGTACTCCTCTTCTTCTGAGGTAAGATAGCACTTTATATCTTGTCGCCATAGTATGCATTCCCCGAATATTCCATGTCATGCATTTATATGTTTGTGTGCCAACCATCGTGTGTTTCTCTAAGAGAAATGCTCTGCCTCTCCTCCCCAGTTCCCCCTATTTGGTGTGTAGGAGACCCCCAGTCATCCTGTATCAAATCTATGAAGCGGTGCAACTCAGTGTCCCCAAACCTGTGTAACGGCAAACAACATCCCCAACACCCACTCCCCAGAATAAGTAGGTGTTCGCCTCATATCCAAACTATTAGTTCAAGTCTATCAGCAGCTCCCTCGCTGCACGGTCAGTCAAGAGGGGATGGCCTGTTGCTCCTTCAGCTCTAGAGGACACCATCCAGCTCTGAGGAAGCAGGAAGTCTCATCATATCAACCCCCTCAGCGGTCCCAACATCTCTACTCCAGGGCCACCAGCTCTGAGTATCTTCTAACCCATCTTGCCTTTCACCGTTCTCGACGAGCTCTCAAATGATGTTGTCGGCTGTTTGTGGTGTTACCTGTGGAAGTCCAATGCTCAGTGCCTCGGACATGCTTGGTCCATTTTCAGAGTCCGACTCTATTAGTGTGTCGCTGCTCTCCTGGGCAAGCAGTTCCGCCCCTTTTCCACTTATTAGCGCCACTACTTTCATCACATTCTGTCTCTCAATTTGCACCTCTTCTTGCGTGGGCATGAGCATGTCCCTGTTGATCATTCTACCGCGGGGCCTACCATTGCACTTCTGTTGTCTCTTCGGCTCCTGGGGTGGGGCTTCGCTGCAACAGCACTCCAACCAGTCCCAGGCCTCTCGCAGGGTATGGAATAACTCTGTTCCGTCTGTGGTGGACACTCGCAGTCTGGCAGGATAAAGCATGGTGTATTTGTAGTCAAGCTGGAGGAGTTTTTGTTTCACACTTTGAAATGCTCCTCTCTGCTTCTGCACTTCCCTGAAGAAATCCAGGAATATCGCACTACTACATTGTTAACCTGAAGGTCTACTTTTCGGCGGGTTTGTGCCAGGATATGGCCTCTGTCACGGTAGTGGATGAGTCTCGCCACCACTGCTCGAGGGGAGATCCAGGTGAGGGAGTTATTGCCAGTGCTCTGTGGGCTCTTTCAAATGTGTAAAACGCCGACAGCCCTTCTGGTGCCACCTCCATGCGTATCCATTTCTCAAGGTAGTCGACCTTGCTGGCGCCTTTCACTTTTTCAGTGAGTCCCACTATCCTGATGTTGTTTCCTCAGGATCTGTTTTCCGAATCTTCCGCTCGAAGTTTCAGGGTGTGCACCTTAGTTTCTAAAGTGGCCAACTGTTTTTTCATTGCTGAGATGTCTGGAGGAGTTTCCGATAATTGTTCATTCGCCGTGACTCGTGCTGCCAGACGCTTATGGTCATCTCGCAGAATGCCCAAGTTCTCTCAGGGTGTTAGTATTGTTTTCGCAATTTCTTTGCTGTCATTCTAATTTTAAATGTTTTATGAATTCAGTTTTCTTTCAAGTCATCTTTCAATTATTTAGAGAATTGCTCAGGTTTTTCAAACGCATCATGTGCATGCTTTCCTGCTTCTGCACCAAAAAATGCTAATTTGTTTGTATTATACATTGAAATTGTAAGGATTTTCCCCTACATCACTCACACCACACTCAGGTACGACTTCCACTGGTTCCATTGTGGCTTCTCATCGCAGCCGGCTCCTGCCCTTGCATTGGTCTTGTTTCCTGCCAATGCAGAGGTGTCATTCCTGGTTGCAATATTAACTTCACTATGTGGGTCAGCTCAACCGGAGCCCACGCCTCCAATTATTGAGCAGTTATTTTGCTGCATGAACCCTTGCCCGAATGCTAAATATTCTACAACATTTTGAAGATGGTATAATTGCATTCTTGTTTCTTAATATAATGGCATGAACCCTGAAGTAAGACTCCTTTTATAAAGTTACAATTTGTATGTTTTGAAATATTCTTCATCCCAATTCAAAATGGTTGAACTACTCTGGATTATAAAACGCCCTCTTTAGCACTATAAAAGGGGAGTTCATTTGAGGTCAGTTGTATCGCAATTGTGATTGCTTGATTGCTCAATGACTGAACTCTGTGGATTCTGCGCTTCTCCAGTTCCAGCATTGTTACTCTCTTTTGCTCTCACCTTGCTGCTTGGCCTGGACAGATCTAAAGTTTTTGTAGTCTCCAGTTTTTACCTTCCTGCTAGATATTATCTTCTGGAGCAATTCTAGACTCTGTTTTATTTTGACTTCTAGGTTTGTTTTCGACAATAGTAGGTAGTTCATGCAAGCGAAGAAGACCCTACACTTATGTCCTTTCTCATTTGCCATGTATTTTCACTCATTCAAGGCTTCTGACTGTGCAGGTCTAGGCTGCAATGTCATCTCAAACATGAAATGCCTCAAATAATATACTATCAAATAATATACTAATGGGGGTACAAACTGGGGGTGAAGTTTCTCCTCCTTCAGCAGGAATCACAGACTTATTCAAAAGTGCACCCATTGTAATCTCAATGTAGCTTACAATGCACGTAATACTAAAACAACCAATCACATTAGGATTTCAAAATGAAACCTGAAACGCAATACGCAAAGCCAAAACAAATAAACGTTTGTATGTCTACCTGGATACTGGGTGGAAAAATCAAACTCACCACAGAAAGGGAAAACACCTTCAATGCTTCCAATCAGACCAAAATAGGCTCTTGACCAGCGGTAACCTGCCCTTAGCATCAATAAAAGGAAATTTCATACACAACTAGACTATTAAGGATTTCATAGAACTTTAACTATAATTATAACCTGACGAGAAGTCGCATGCCCATTCAGCAGACAACCTGATAACATTAACCCAAGATCTTGGATATACATAAATCCATACACCTTATATATGAATCCAAAAATCTTTGCACATAGATTACATAAAATCACAATATATACTCTTCAAGAGCACAAATAAAACAGCGTCACCAATTTGCACAACACATTACTATGCCATACAGTTTGATACAAGCTCAAGGCAAAAACTCAAAATGCGCTGTGCATGCTAAACAAATTACTACTCCAAATCACTCCAAACAACACATTGCAAGATTACAAAAGTGCATTGTTGTGAGAAACTGGGTTCTTGTTGAGTACCCCACGTTTTGCCTGGTTTGTGATGCAGCACTGAATGAGGTTTACTATGTCCCAGCTAACCAGGTTCCCCGTACCAGTGTTTTTTCCCTAAAACTGTACCGCAACTGGCATAACATCAGCAGTCCCTGTAAGTCCCTAGTAAATGGTACCCCTGGTACCCAGAACATTGGGACTGAAGAGAGTCCACTAAGAATGCAGCACAAATTGTGCCACACTAGGAACCCCTCACCAAGAAGGGCCCCCTCACCAAGACCATGCATACTGCCATTGTAGGCTGCGTGTCTTGGTGCAGAAAGACTGAAGAGTCGACATGGCACACATTCCTGTGTGCCATACCCCTAGACACTGCATAAGGTATAGGTAAGTCAACCCCCACTGTAGGTTTTATTGCCCTAAGGCAGGATGCACTATACTACATGTGTGGTCATTTCTGCCTGAGCAGATATGACCCTAAAATGTCTAAGTCCATTCTTAGATCTTGTAAGTGAGCAGGGAAGCCATATAGAGTACATGGGCAAGACACACTTCATTACGGGTTCCCCAGTACCATGATGGCTTCACTGTACCCAGGGATTTTTGGTACCACACATCTCCTCTTAATAAATACACACTAATACCTTGGATTTATTCATAAATGCACACAGAGGGCACCTTAGAGAGCCACCTGAAAACCTATCAAGCACAGGTGTGGTCTCTGACTAGTCTTAGTCAGCGTGCCACCACCAGACATGTTTCTGACCTCATGGGGTGAGAGCCTTCACTCTCAGAGGCCAGGAACAAAGCCTGCTCTGGGAAGAGGTGCATCATACCTCCTCCAGGCTGGGATAGCATTCCAAGGCAGGAAGCTTCAAAGACGATGCCACCTTTGAAATGCAACTGAGGCATCTTGAGAGAGTATTGGATGCCTACCCCTCTGTCCTGCTCCACATTTGGTGGGAGGACAGGAGGGGAAATTAGATCAGGAGGTGGGCCCACATTCAGCCAGCACCACCACTAACGTGGGGCAGGAAATGTGGACCCCACTTTTCCATTTCCTCCATCTTGTTTGAGTAGGAATTATCCAATTATGGTCAGGGTTGTGCCCACTCCCCAAAGGAAGTGGTCACATAGAGTGAGTAAACACCCTAAAGGTAGGTAGCCCATTGGCTACTGCCTGTAACGCCCCATAATTTAGTATTAAGGTGGCACCCCTGGAGCCTTAATTTTTGATTTGACAGACCTAAGAAGACAACCGGCAAAGAAGAGCTGCTGACCCGAGAAAAGAGTACCTGCTGCAGAACTTTGGTGTGAAACCGTGCCTGCTGCCTCAAGGACTCAGCCATCATGGTGTGCTGTCTGGTCCTGCTGCTGTGAGGCCCCCAAGAACCCCGAAGCACCTCCAACCCTTCACCAATCACCAGAGAACTCCCTCGGAGAAGAGAAACGACTCCCCTGTGGTCCATAGGCACCAATCCGGCAGCGTCCCTTTTACCAAACTGCTGCCCCCCCAGCAACTCGGATGCAGCACCCAAGCAAGGAGAGGTACACCAGCTCCGCGGGAGGTCAAATCTGTCCCCTATCAAGTGAGAGGACACCAGGACCTACCGGATCAATGGCGTAGCAATACCCAAGGTATCGGACTACCTGCAACTGACGCCAAGACAAGGAGTTCAATCCAGACTCCAACAGCCCAGGAAGTAAGCACCCATCAATGGACGTTGGGACCCCTGAGTCCCACTTTGTGAGTGGCCCAGTCATTCAAAAATCATCCCTGCAAGCTGCTATCCCCTGCCCGCAAAGACTATCTTGATGCAGAGAGCCTGGCTAACCTATCTACTCTACACCCAGGCCTCCTTGTCTGCGTACTGATGAACCAGCTGTGCTCCCGTGGTCCTAAGGTCCTTGCAACCTGATCCCTTGTTTGTGGTTCCCCGGACTTACTGTAAGTCCTCCTGTGCAGCCTGGTTTAGGTGGCCCCCCTTCTTCGTAGCGCACCAGCTACCAACGACCTCAGCACCCTGCTCCTGGCCGAATCCAGAACGCTCCAGATGATCCACTGGTAACACTTTGGACCTTGGCCTGCTGCTACCCTAAACCTCGAAGGTGTAACCCTAGAACCGGCTATACGATTGTTTATACATTTATGTGTTTTTCTCTTTAGACTTTCATTGTGCTTAATTGCACACAACAGTGAGTTATTATCTGAACTTTGAAAAATCATAACTAAAAAAGTACTTATCTGTGACTAAAGTCCCTGGTCTTAAAAATGATGTAGAAATCAGTGTTATTTTCCCAAATTGGTCTTGGATTTATTCTTGAGTGTGTCTCATTGATTGCCTCTGTGAGTACAACAAATGCTAAGCACTACTCTCTGATAAGTCTAACTGCTAGCCCACACTACCACAAATAGAGTGTTAGTTTTAACTACTTTTGCCTCTGTATACCAGTGTGGGTCTCCCTGGACTCTCTGTACAGTGTACTTCATTTTATTACACTATATAGAGAGCCAGCTTCCTACAGTTGTTATGGTCCGCATAAGGTAACTCACAATGCAAGAGAACTGATTTCACATAAAACCACATTGATACTCACGTAATGCAACTCCAGACAGCCTCAATAGGTACTCCAGCACAAATCTACACAATTCCAGGATTCCTAACTCCTGACAATTTTGGGGGTGCAAATTTTCAATTCAATTTTGCACCACAAATGACCAAAAACTAATTTCCATCCAATTCTTATTCTATTTCTATTCATCTTTTTCTTCTACTATTGCCCACGTTACTCTGCCACAATTCTTCTGCACTTTTCACTAATATATGTAAAGGGCTGAGGTGTAGTAGCAGGGCTGCTAGAGTCCCAAAGGATGTGGCCCTTGTGCAAAGTTTTTTTTCAAAATGTAAAAATCAATATAGAAAGCAATAAGTAGTTAGTTTGCCAGATTCAAATTAGCATCAATAATGTATAAAAGTAAAGCCGAATGTGAGAGCCCATAAAATATGGGAATTAGACAGAATTAAAATATAGTTCAGCAAAGAACTACCATAAATCTACTCAGTCCTTAAGTCAGGGAAAAGTCTAACTATAAAGTCCGACATAGAGACTAATCATTTTAAAGGCAAGGAAAAGTCTAAATATAATGTCAGAGAACAGCCCAACATAGAGAGTGCTCGATTTCCAGGCAAAGAAAAGTCTGACATACATCCCAGAAAAGTCACATTTTATAGTTTCTGAGAAGTGAAAAAACGCACACTCAGCATGGCGTGAAGTTTGATTATTAGTCTCTACTTACAAAGATACATGGCAAGAACCAGCCAACATTGTAGAAATGATGCTACATAAAAAGGTTACTTTAGAAAACACCTACATCATGAATACATATTAGACATCCTTTACCCTACAAAAGAAGGAAAATTACATTCTTCTATTGCAGCTAACCAAACAATGAACTATTAACAAACAGCGGAGCATGCGGATTTTAGTAAGAAAAGAATCAAAATCCACATGTGAACTTCCCAGTGAAGGACAAAAGTTGTAATTTGAGGTAATTTTCCACCTGATGAATTCCGAGTTCTGGGATATTGGATTTCACCAGGTGCAATAATTATCCACCTCCAGGGCTCCCAGAAGTAGGGTATAATATTTTGCATCTATAATCACTACTCTAAGGCCTCAATTATGATTGCTCTAGAGCAAGGGAGTAGACAAAAAATTAAAATACCCCCCATTTTGAACAAAAGCTCTTATGGCACCAAGCTAACAAAGCAAGTCATTGTGAGCTTATCCAGAAGAGCCTTCTTTTCACTTCTATCCAAACATCTATCTATTGATTCTTTCATCTTTCCATCCACCCACTGATATCCATCATTTCACCTTTACTTTATGTGATTCATTCAATTTTTCATCCATCATTCTGTTTTTCACCATTCTGTCTGTCCACACATCTACTCATACATATCCAAACCTATATATCAAACCTATTCATCCTGTTCCAAAACTATCCATCCTTTCAGTCATCCATCCATTCAATCATCCTTCCATCCACTGTTTTGCATATCTATTCATCAACCTGTTCACTCCATCGATCCATGCACCCTTTCACTTCAACCATCCATTCACTTACTCATCCATCCACTCTTTTACCCATCCATCCATCTGTTCACCCTTTCACTTATCCATTCTTTCTCCTTTTCTTCCATCCATCTATCCACCCTCCCTTTCATTCATAAAGCCACTCTTTGACGCATCTATCCTTACATCGATCCTTTCACTCACAAATTAATTTGTCCTTTTGCTCATCAATCCATATTTTCACATCTATTTATCCACCCTTTTACTACATCCTCCTCCTTTTCATTCATCCATCCACCCTTTCATTCTGCCATTTATCCTTTCTCTCATCCATCTATTCATTCATCCATCCATCAATAGAACCTTCCACACATCCATCCACCCATCCATCCATCATCCCTTTCACTCATTCATCCATTTTTTCACTCATCCATCCTTAAATCCATTCTTTGACTGATTCCAGCATCTATTTATCCATCCACCCGTTCACTCACTCACCCATCCACTATCCACCCTTTTATTGAAACATTCATCCAACTATCCATCCATGCTCTCACCCACCTACCCTTTTGCATTAATTATGAGCCTTTGTATGCTGAGATGCACACAGAAGAGGCCAATCATAACTCCACCTGGCCATAGTTGCTAATGTGAGGGGTTCACAATGCCCATGTCCAAACCTATCCGTCAAACTTATCCATCCATCCGTCCTTTAACTTAGCCATTCTTTCACTTATCTATCCACCCTTCCACCCACCCATTCATTAATTTACCCTTTCACTCATCCATTCATTTTTTACCCTTTCACACATCCATCCACTCATCCGTCCATCCACCCACCCATCCATCCACCCATCCCTTTCACTCATTCATTCAATATTTTACTCGTCCATCCTTAAATCCATCCTTTCACTCATTCATCCATCCGTCTATCCATCCATCCATTCATTTGCCCACCCTTTCACATTAATTTGTATTATTGTATTATTTCACAATTATTATGGGCCTTTGTCTACTGAGTTGCAGACAGAGCAGCCCATCCCCGCTGCAGCTGCTAAAGCAGGGGGTTCACGGCGCCCCTGCCCTGGAGGGGTTGAAGATAATTATTGCACCTGATAAAATCCAATACCTTTTCGGTCATTATTGGGAGCAAAATGGATCATCTATTACGAGTTTAGCCCTTCAAAATGAGGCATAGCATGCAGATTGTCGGTGTTTCTGCATCAAAATCTGCATTTCCTGTTATTTACTGGGCAAGTTCCCACTGTATATCCTGCCAATATGTATTTGGAGAAAATTGTTGGGTGCAGACTTTTTCACACTCTAATTATCGGTTGTGGTAAAATTTCAACAACTTTAAATTCTGATCCCCGCATAAACACAAGTTTACGCAGGATTCGGAATTATCTGGCTCACTTATAATGGAGGTCGAGGGATTTAATAGGGACCTGTCTTGCCAAGTCTCAAACACACAGCAATTGAAAGCGGACTCAGTATTCACGTATGTACCTTTGCAGATCAAGAAACAGAATGATTTCTTGACAATGGTTGTATAACCCCTTAACGTAACCCACATCGAGCCTTTCACGTGTTTTACTTCAACTTGCATTCTATACAAATGTTTGCTTTTTCCAAGTGATATGCATCTTTCGTTTTTTTGTGCAACATATAAATTATATAGTGCCTACTGTGAACTGAGTCACCTCAAGGGGAATGGTTGAGTTCAGGTTGTGGGTGCGGTTCATTACACTCCATGATGAGAGCTGTGGAGTTGTGACTAAAGTGGAGCAGTACAATTTAGGCTTCACCCTTATACGCCACAGAAATGTAAGTATATACTCGCATCTCACATCATATTCACTGTGTGCCTTAACTTTATTAGCATGTGAAGCATTTAAATGCATTACTGAAATGTATTTGCTGTAGAGACTAGAGATTTATATACATGTGCACGAATGTTCAGTTTAAATACATGTAGGAAGCTGGCTCTTTAAATAGTATATCAATAAGAGCTATACTGGGCAAAGTGTCCAGGTATTCCCTTATAAGTGGACAGGGGTTTGCTCTAGCAATCTCTAGGTGCTCTTCCAGGGGGTAGTATGGTTGAGCAGCCTTAAGCTTATCAGAGAGGAGTGTGCACTAATGTGTGCACTAATGTTCAGTTTATATACATACTCACATGTATTTTTTATGCACGTTTTTACACTTACACTTCAAGTTCTATTTGCATATTTAAGCATGTGCTATTTTATTCAAATTTACATTTATTCTTCAAGACGCACCAATGCATATGTAACCGTGTATTCGAAGTGCATATTAAATGCTCAGTTAAATTAGCCTCACTACAGGCCTCAGTTGAAATGCATTCTGCTTTGTCAGTATGTTCTCTCTTTCTTTGCAGTGTTTATCTTCATAATTTTCATTGGTTAGCGAAAGGCTTAGTATTTGTATTAGACTGCTTTTAGCGAGGCCTGGTGGTAAACATTGACAGTGAACATGGAGAATTAATGGTCGAAAGAGGCCTTCAGTTCATCTTGTACTAGGAAGGAAAGATGTTCAAGGTTAAAGAACCACAGTCCCAGTTCTTGACAAACTGAAGGGAGGTTGTAAATGCACTTGAGTAATGATTTCATTGGTCACTGGTGGTGTGAAAGGAGATAAGGACGTTTCTGAATCTCCTGTTACTTTCAAATTGGTGTTCTCACAATTGAAAGAAGCGACATTTACTTTAGACTTCGAGGGGTACAGATCTCTCTGCTTGCCCTATTCTTCCAAGTGCAAAGCTTTATGCTAAACACTTATTTCCCTTCCCCAAGACTTTTACTGGAGTCTGATCATGCTGACACCTTCTATTATCCCGATTTAGAGACCCTTGATCGATGATCCACATTGTAGGTGGGGGCAAGATGGCATTCGAGTAACTCGTCTTTAGTCTTCTCTCTCAACTGCACTTCTCGTTCAGCTGTGCTCCTGCCGCAGGGTTATATATGGACCCCGGACTTAACCTGCTGTAATGCCGGATCAGTGGTGGCACAGTTACATCCCCCGGAACAATGGTGATCAATTGTTGGGTGGGCGCCTGAAATGAAACACGGTTAAGCGGAAAGGCGTGGCAATCATCATTTTGGTTTTACCGATAGTGCCGCAGGAGCTGACTTTCCCTAAGCCGCCCACCAAACTACTCACCTTGTTTGTAAATCCTTCTAGACTGATGGCGAGCAGAGGAGCAAAAACGCTCAAGCCCAAAACTCCTGCTGCAGCGGCGACCTCTGCTTCACTCCCAGCCGGCTCCTTTAAGATGGTTGCTTGCTCTGAGCATACCCGGGAGGCCAGCAGAGAGGGAAGGGACCGGAGGAGAGGTGGTGATACTGGTGCAGTTCGGGTTGCTCAATTTCCCTTTTCTACCACGGACAGAGTGATTTCGCAGTCACACACACACATACACATCACACGCTGGTGGGGCCCATAACACCAACATTCATTCTAATCAATCTATCCGTATCTTTTATTCAGAAAAGGGGATAAAACATTTGGTTCCGAACCTCACTGCTTCCCTTGATGGGAACTCGCTAACATCACTTAACAGAATCCCTCTACTCCTCCTTCCCATCAAGGAGAAACACAAACCTGATCGATGAATCATTTAGTTGGAATTGGCTTAATGATTCCTTAATTCTCTGAATCAATCAATAATACATTTCAATGAAAGAACAACGCAACACATACATTCAATTAATCTTTCTTTATCTAAATCAAATGCAGGTTAAACCTAATTAGTAAATTTTATCTTTTGTCATATTTACCTATTCTGGCTATTTGTCATTTTCTAGGTCAGAATCTGGTCCTTAGTCAAATCGTCAAAGTTCTGTTCTATCATGCAGAGTCACCGTCCTCTCCGTCAGCATAACATCAGGATACTGGATATGATGAAGTGCGTTCCCCACGACCCTCTCTAGTCTACTATTATTTATACTAAAAATTACATTCTAAATGTTACAATCAAAATTTTCAGAGCTTCTCATTGGACAATCAAAGTACATCCTAATTCATCAGGAAACATTCGATGTCGTTCCCACATACTAAAAGTTCCAAATCGAATGTATGGGAACGTTGGCTATTTTAAAAAACTATAGGCCGATATCCCAACTGCCTTTTCTGTCCAAGGTTTTGGAGCAACATGTGCTGAAATCCCTTTCCTTATTCCTGGAGTCACACCATCTACTCCAGGAGCGTCAGGCAGGGTTTCGTCCACACCACAGCACCGAGTTGGTGATGCTCTCGGTACTGGATGAGCTTAGAGGCATGGCTGACAGTAAGAAACCGAGCGCCCTGATACTTTTAGACCTATCGGCGGCGTTCAATACTGTCAGCCATTCCCTGCTACTGGACAGATTGGCCACTTTTGGGATAAAGGGCTTGGTCCATCAATGGCTTCAATCCTTTTTGACGGGCAGGACGCAGAGGATTCAACTGGGGGATTGTATCTCCGATGTAGGTATTCTGGAGTGCGGAGTCCCCCAGGGCTCTGCATTATCCCCACTATTGTATAACCTCTACCTGCAACCGTTGATTGACTCTCTCGTGAACATGGGTTGTCGTGTGTTTAATTACGCCGATGACACCCAGTTGCTACTGAGTATTGATAATACGGCTCTGGCACAAACCAATGCCCAGAACATCCTTAGACATACGGTTGGCTGGATGACTGCAAACCTGTTGAAAATAAACCTGGAAAAAACTGAGGTTTTGGTGGTTTCGACCGTAGCCTCACCCTGGAGTGACCTATATTGGCCCCAGGAATTAGGTCCTACACCGACACCACGTGATAAAGTAAAAAGTCTCGGTATCAAGATTGACAATGAGGGGGAGGAGCCTAGCGCGCAACCAAGATGGCCGCGTAGGTGCGAGGCTCCCGAGGACCTCCGCAACCTCCTACGATTATCCTGAAATTATCCTGCCCTGGATGAGGGGACTATGTCGGTGAACCTGAGCTGAGGTGGCACCCGTTTCCCGCTTCCGAATCGGACCTCGGACACCGGAGTGAGCACTGATTGAGGTGTGCGGCCTTCCCCTCGCCGGACCCCGGATTTGCGCTGTGGGGTGATCCAGTGACAAAGTGAACAACAGCGGCAGGCAGGGCCTGGCGACTCGCGTACCCCGCACTTTCGCTTTCGCACCACCTTGTCGTGTCTGCGAGGTTGGGTCGCGGAGCCTTGGTGTTGGTGTGGTGTGGCCTTGCTGGGAGACCCTGCCTGCCTGCAGGCTGTGATCCACCCCGCTGCTTTGAGGGGGCCCCCCCGGAGCTCGTGGCCCTGCTTTCCTGCCCTACACGACGTGGCTGGTGCGACTGGGAGACTGGTGGCCATGGCCACGAAACAAGATGGAGACCGGGCAAAGACCAAATCGACCCGGCGTGGCGCCGTCCATCAGGCCAACAGTATGGACCGCTATACCCTCCAGAAGGGATCTCCCGATAGACCGCGCAAGTCCCCTGAGAGCCCTCCTGATGCCCCAGACCTGCCCGCAGATCTGACTCTGCGAGATGTTATGGGCGCCATTGCCGAGATGAAGGCCTCGGTGGGCCAGCGGTTTGATACACTGGCGCAGAAGATTGACTCGGTCCTCGTGGATGTTGGCCTGGTTAGGGCCGATCTTTCCAAAACCAACGACCGAGTAGAGTCTTTGGCCCACACCGCATCGGGCCTAACGACAGATGTGGCGGCCTTGCAAACAGAGGTGCGCCGGCTTAGTCAGGCGACTGCGCTTATGGATCGACGCCTGGAGGACTCCGAGAGTCGGGCACGGAGGAACAACATCCGCATTATCGGGGTGCCCGAGGGACGCGAGGAGGCGGCGGCGGATCTCTTTGTGGAGGACCTGATTGCTACCCATCTCCAGCCACGGGGGCTGAGCAAATTCTTCGCTGTGGAGAGGGCCCACAGGGTTCCCGGGGGAAGGCCGAAGGTCGGAGCCCCTCCGAGACCTCTCATCGCCCGGATTTTTAATTTTCGGGATAGAGACGCTATCCTGCAAACCTCCAGACTGCATGGACCGGTCAAGCTTGACAATATGGAGGTTAATTTTTATCCTGATTTCACCCCAGCGGTCCAGACTGAGCTTCCTAGGCGTCAAACGCCGTCTTCGGGACCTAAACCTCAAATACGCCATGCTTTTCCCGGCCAAGCTGCGTGTGGAGGTGGATGGTCGCACGCACTTCTTTGATCGTCCCGAAGCGGCCGGGGACTGGCTGGATACTCTGCCCGGGGATCGTGATCGGGGGGGCGGGGGGGGGGGGGGGGCGGCGGGGGGAGACGGCACGCTGGATCAGGACTGAGGGTCTAATATTGGGCCTCACTCTGGACGAAAATGATGCCACTTTTGATTCTGCGTCAGTTTTTGTAAGTTCCCCTCCTATGGAGGTTGTGTTGGGTCTATTGGGGGTTCTCCCTCCTCCTCTAGGGGGTTTAGTTAGTCTAACTATATATGGGGCGACAGGCACACTGCACGTTGGGGGGGCTGTTTGGGCTCATGCAGGGGTGCAGGGAGGGGGGAGTTCTGTTGGGGTGGGTGGGTAGGGATGGGGTGTTGTTCGTTTTTATCACAAGGCAAACGTATTATTGTGTTAGTTCTACAGTGCTCTCCGGGGGACGAATGATGGCTTCTGTATATGATGGGGGGTAGGGAACTAACTTTGTTGTCTTGGAATGTGAATGGACTGGGGGACAGGATCAAACGGGGTGTGGTCCTGCAGTTTTTGAAGCGAATCTCGCCCGATGTGGTCTTTCTGCAGGAGACACACCTCATTGGTAACTCCTTCTGCGCCATGAATCGGCGTGGCTATCGCCTAGTGGCTCACTCGGGCTTCACGTCCGGCTCACGGGGTGTGGGCATCATGGTGAAGAACTCGCTCCCGTTGGAGATTGATGAGGTGCTCCACGATGACAGGGGACGTTATACGGTCTTGGTGGGAAGACTGGAGGGCAAAGTGGTTGTCTTTGTGTCAGTATACATCCCACCGGGGCTGCAGTCGACCACCTTTGCGGACCTTGGGCGCCTTCTCCTTGGCCTTCCGGGGGGGCTTTTAGTTGTGGGGGGGGATTTTAATGCGGTGGTATCTGGGTCTTTGGATCGTCACCCCCCTAGGGACCTCCCCCGGGCACAGGCGTGGCTACCCGGCCTCTTGGATACATTTGGATTAGTGGACTGCTGGCGTTTAAAACACCCCACGCAGCTGCAGTACACTTTCCACTCGGGAGCCCATGGTAGTCTCTCACGACTAGACTATGTCCTTGTCCCGGCGGCCTATGTTGGGAGGGTGGGAGAGGTGCGCCATTTGCCACGGGCTATTTCGGACCACTCCCCGCTCCTACTGCACTTTGATGTCTTTCCGAGGGGTGAGGGTAGGGTGGTCCCAATCAATCCTTGGTACCTGCGCGACCCCACCATTCGCGCTGAATTGATTAAATCCCTTCAGCGATATTTTGATGAGAATGTGGGGTCTGTGCCTTCAGCCGTACCGCTATGGGAGGCCTTCAAGACAGTACTCCGAGGGGAGGCCCTATCCCTTATTTCCCACGCCCGGAGGCGCGAGCGGGAGGAGGTGACCCGGATGGAGGCTGAAATAGCGGAGTTGGAGGGGAATTTAGAAGGTGGGGTGACGGAGGCTGCATTACATGTCCTCCAACTCAAGCAAGCGGCCTACAGGGCCCTCGTCACGGAGGCGGCCAGGGGCCTCAGTAGAGAGCAACAGGGGCGACTGTATGATGTGGGTGATAAGGCTGGTAAACTTATAGCGTGGTTGGACAAAAAAGAGAGAGCGAATCGTGTGGTCCCGCTGATTGAGAAAACGGATGGTGTGTGTGTAACTGAGCCAGAAGAAATTGTCTCCTGCTTCGCGGATTATTTCCATGGGGTGTATTCCCCGGTGTCTCCCTGCTCGGAAGAGGATTCCCGTGCCCTGCTCAGTGATATCGCGCTGCCGTCCCTTTCCGGGGAGGACAGGGTGTCGTTGGACGCCGCTCCCACCTCCGACGAGATCGCCCTCGCCATACGCTCGGTCGCTTCCGGCAAGGCCATGGGTCCGAATGGTCTCCCTATCGAGTTGTACAAGTTGCGACCGGATACGCTGGCACCCCACCTCCGGGCTATGTTCCTGGTGGCGCACTCGGTGGGCTCCCTCCCGCCGGACCAGCGTCTGGCTACAATCGTGGTCATCCACAAGGAAGGGAGACCTCGGGACCGGGTTACATCCTATCGGCCCATTTCGCTACTGAATGCGGAGCCCAAGATTCTCGCCAAGGTACTGGCCAATCGGCTGGTCGGCGTGGTGGGCGATTTGGTTCATCAGGACCAATCAGGCTTTATTCCCCATCGCAACACAGCCCTTAATCTGCGGCGTTTGCACGGTGTGCTCGCACGTGCCCCGTTCATGCGGGAGCCGGCCATTTTGGCGTCCTTAGACGCCACCATGGCGTTTGATACGCTTGAGTGGCCATATATCTGGGTGATGCTTGCGAAGTTTGCATTTGGCCCAGGGTTCATCAGTTGGGTTAAATTGCTGTATTCGGGCCCATTGGCGCAGGTGGTGGTGAACGGAAGAGTGTCGGCTCCGTTCGAGCTGGGCCGGGGCACACGGCAGGGCTGCCCCTTATCGCCGCTCCTCTTTGCACTTGCCTTGGAGCCCCTGGCGGAGTGGTTGCGGTGGGAGCCTTCCATCCGTGGTCTCCGCTGGACCCCTGAGTATGAAGACCGCGTATCCCTATACGCTGATGACATCCTCTTGTACCTAGCTTCCCCACGTAAATCACTCATAGTACTGGTTGATGTTTTGCATTCATTCGGTCGTAACTCCGGTCTGGTCATCAACTGGGCTAAATCGTGTGTGTATGTTCTCTCTGGGGAGGCTCCTATCCTCCCGCGGGGCTGTCCGATCCAGGTCGCCCCGCAGGGATTTAGGTACCTGGGTGTCTTCATTACTCTGGACCCGGAGGCTCGGTATGATCGGAACTTGCTTCCCCCCCTCCAGCGTCTGAAAGAGGATGTCGCGCGCTGGCGGCGTTTGCCGCTTTCGCCGCTCGGCCGGGCGGCATTGTTTAAAATGATGTCGCTGCCGCATTTCCTATACGCGTTGCAGAACACTATGGACCTCGTCCCAGCGCGCTACTTCCGCGAAGTGGAGAGTTTGCAGCGCCGCCTGTTCTGGGACGGGAGGCCACGTATTGCCCTGGCTAAGCTGACGCTCCCCTGGTATGACGGGGGGATTGCCCTCCCGGATATTAAATGATATTATTGGGCCTCCCAGCTAGCTGCGATTAATCAGGGCCTATATGGGCCCGCCTTAAACCCGGCGTTTGAAATGGATAGGATGCTACTTCCAGGTGGTGACCATAATCGAGCGCTCTACTCTAGCGCGCCCGACGCTCGCCTAACGGGCCCCACGCGTGTCATGGTGCGAGTGTGGCACGCGGCCAATGCTGCAATGGGGTGGAAGGACCGTTTGACCTGGGCGTCACCACTATACGCATCTGAGCGGTTGGGCTCCTTGTGGACCTCGAAGGGCTTTGAGAAGTGGGATTTAATAGGCATTAGCAAAGTGGGGGATCTCTGGACGAGGGGAGGATTTAAAACGTTCGAGATGCTGCAGACGGAATTTCAGTTGCAGGGCAGCGAGTACTTTCGGTATTTGCAGGTCCGTCATGCGCTGGGCTCCGTCTTTCCGGACGTTGCCTCCATCCCGGAGTGTTCCCCCCTGGAGGATAGAGTGCTGGATGGACACATCCCGGACAGCACGATCTCACTGATCTACAAAAAACTGATCAACGACCGCTCAGAATTGTTGACTGCCCTTCGTGGGGCTTGGGTAGCCGACGGGCTGGAGCTGGACGACGAGGACTGGACCTCCGCGGTGGCCTCCCCGAAAGAGGTGGCCATACCGGCTCGCCTTCGTTTCGTCCAGCTCAAGATACTCCACAGGGTCTACATGACGGGGCCAAGGCTCCTGCGTATGGGCTATGCTGAGGACGGTTTGTGTAAGCGTGGGTGTGGTGCGTTGGGGACTTTTCTGCATATCCTGTGGGAGTGCCCGGAGGTGGAGGGGTTCTGGCGTGGTGTGCATGAGGTGCTGCGAGTGGTTACGCATGTGGTGCTGTTGCCCGAAGCGAGGAGATGCCTGTTGAATGTGTGGGAGCCTACCGACTATTCGGTGCCGCAGACGTGGTGGGTGACTCTGGGGTATATGGTTGCCAAGCGTGATATTGCCCAATTGTGGGGATCCCAGAGGCCTCCGACTGTCTCAGCCTGGAAGGAACATATGGATTGGTGCATGTTTCGGGAAAAGGTGGTGTATGTGGCGAGAGGTAAGCCTGGGACATGGGTGAAAGTGTGGGGCCCCTGGAACGCCTACCGCGGGGGAATCTGTGCTCCGCCGTTATTGCCTGATCCATCGCCGGCCCCGTCCCCTTAGCCAACTCATTCCCCCGGTACCTGGGCATTGGGTGTACCCAGCCCTAGTTCTGATCTCTCCCCACCCTCTTGAGATTCCTATGGATGGCTAGGATCCCCCCCCTAGGGGAGCACGTGTTGCTATTTCCGGTTGAGGATTGCCTTGTGGGTTTGTTTGTATTTGTTGTTCTTTAAGTTTAAAATGGAACCGTATAGTGGGGTCTGGATAGTGTGGCTCGCAACGATGTTACCTCCTGTGTATGCTCGGCCGCAGCACCATGTGTTTTATAAATGTATATCGTATGCTCCTTTTATTGCTAGCGGCCGGCCGGAAGGTTGTAGGCCCATATTTGTATATTTTTTTGAGTCTTGTAATAAACGGTTTCAAAAAAAAAAAAAAAAAAAAAAAAAAGAGTTGTCAATGGCCAGTCAGATTTCCTCCGTAGTAGGGATGTGTACCGGCTTGATCAGACAGCTGCGTAAGCTAGCTCCCCTCCTTTCTCTTTCCATGCTCCGTATGGTTGTCTCTGCTACGATAATCTCGAGGTTGGATTATGGGAACGCTCTCTACTTAGGTCTGCCTAAAACCTTGACCAATAGATTGCAGGTTGTCCTGAATGATGCGGCACGACTAATCTTCAGGCTACCTAGAAGAACCCATGCTTCTCCTCTACTGCTTAAGCTACATTGGCTCCCTATCGAGCAGAGAGCGGAGTTCAAGAGCTTATGCACGGCCGATAAGGCAATTTATGGGCAAGCCCCCGCCTATATTAAAGAACGCTTGGAGGTCTATAAGCCCAAACGAATTCTTAGGTCTTCTGATTCCCAGCTATTGGTCTGCCCTCGATATAAGTTAGCAACCAAAGGAGGGAGATCCTTTTCGGTTTTGGTTCCACAGATATGGAACAAACTACCAGAACCGCTTCGGAGAGAAGTAAATCTCCTGCGTTTTAGGAAGCTGCTAAAAACGCTTCTATTTAGGGAGGCATTTGGCATTTAGCTGCAGGGTAGGCCTTTCTCTGCCTCTCTTACGCTTTGAATCATAGCTGTTTGTCATCGGTCTTGAGCGCCTAGAGAGCTGTAGGTGAGTTGGGGCTTTATAAACCGAAGTTAACAATAACAATAACAATCCATAGTTTAGGTTGCAACAATTTGTATTGAAGGGTTGGCCTTTCGCCCGGAGCAGCCTTGATGGGCACAGCGATGACAGTTCACCGGCAGGTCGCAGCTGCTGAGATTTGCGCAGGCGCGTTTCTCCTTTCCCTTCCTTCTCTTTACCTCTGGAGTCGTAATTTCTTTTTTTTTTTTTTTTTAAAAACCTTTATTACAATTTCGAAAAGATACAAGTATGGGCCTACAACCAACAGGCCGGCCGCTAAGCGCAGTGTAAACCTAGGCACGACTTAACATGCACATCAATGAAGCAGCAAAAGAGTTACTAAAGTGCTAATTATCGCAGTCAGCCACAGCCGCAGTCCCTAAACAAACAGGAAAGGTTTCATATTTTTGAAAAACAGAAAACATCAAACTCACAAGGCAGAGGAGGTTAATGGCAGAAACATGTGCTCCTCGTATCGAGGGAGTAAACCAACCCGGGTAGACAGAGGGGGGGGAGGGGGGCAAGGCAGAGGCGACAAAGTCGCATGTCGCAGGAGCATACAGGAATGCGGGGGCTAGGGAGACAGAGCGGCATTCATCTCACGCGTCTGGGGCGGGGCGCAAATACCTCCACGATAGGAGTTCCAGGGACCCCACACCTTAATCCACTTCCCAGGCTTGCCTCTCGCCACATACACCGTTTTCCCTCTAAACATACACCAGTCCATGTGTTCCTTCCACTCGGAGACCGTTGGCGGCCTCTGGGAGCCCCACAATTGTGCGATGTCACGCTTCGCTATCATATAGCCTAGAGTCACCCATTGCGTCTGCGTCACATTGTAATCAGTCGGCTCCCAGGCATTCAGCAAGCATCTACGTGCCTCCGGCAACAAGGCAACATGCGTGACTTCTTCTAACACCGCATGCACTCTGCACCAAAACCGAGTCACCTCCGGACACTCCCACAAGATATGGAGAAAAGTCCCCAGTAGCCCACAGCCTCGCTTACACAAACCATCCACCGAATATCCCATACGCATCAGGCCAGGCCCCGTGACGTACACTCTATGCAGTATCTTAAGCTGGACGAACCGCAATCGGGCCGGGATAGCCACCTCTTTCGGGGAGGCCACCGCTGACACCCAATCCTCGTCGTCCAGTTCTATACCGTCTGCAATCCATGTCTCCCGCAATGAGGCCAGCAAACCCATTCGATCATTGATAAGCTTTTTATAAATCAACGAAATGGTGCTATCCGGCACATAGCCGTCCAATACTCTGTCTTCCAACGGGGAATGCTCCGGAATAGCCGCCACGTCTGAAAACACGGAACACAAGGCATGATGAACTTGAACATACCGATAGTATTCCCTATCATTCAACTGGTATTCCGTTTTCAGCATGTCGAACGTCTTAAATTTCCCTTTCGTCCAGAGATCCCCTACCATGCTGATACCAATCGTATACCACTTCTCGAAGCCTTTCGTAGTATACAGACAACCCAAACGCTGGGACGCGTACAATGGCGTAGCCCGAGTCAAGCGATCCCTCCACCCCATCGCCGCATTTGCTGCATGCCACACCTGCACCGCGACCCGCGTCGGGCCCGTCAACCGCGCATCAAGGGACCCCGAGTATAGTGCTCGATTATAGTCTCCGCCTGGCAGTAGCAATTTGTCCATCTCAAAAGCCGGGTTCAAAGCAGGGCCATACATCCCGTGATTGACGGCAGCCAACTGGGAGGCCCAGTAATATCGCTTAATGTCAGGGAGGGCGACCCCCCCGTCATACCACGGTAGGGTCAGTTTAGCAAGAGCAATCCGCGGCCGCCCATCCCAAAACAATCGACGCTGGAGACACTCCACCTCCCGAAAATAACGGGCCGGCACTACGTCCATAGTGTTCTGCAGGGCGTACAAAAAGCGTGGTAGCGACATCATTTTTGAACAATGCTGCCCGGCCGAGCGGCGAGAGCGGCAGCCGCCGCCAACCCGCCACATCCGCCCTTAGGCGGTGAAGGGGGGGGAGAAGATTCCGTTCATACCGGGCCACCGGATCCAGGGTTATAAAGATACCCAAATACGTGAACCCCGACTCCGCAATCTGGATAGGGCACCCCCACGGAAGGGGGGGGGCCTCCCCGGAGAGAACGTATACACAAGACTTAGCCCAGTTAATTACCAATCCGGAGTTGCGACCAAAGGAGCTCAACACATCCACCAATACAATGAGCGATTTACGCGGAGATGCAAGATACAAGAGGATATCGTCCGCATATAGGGAAACACGATCCTCGTATTCCGGCGTCCATCTAAGGCCACGTATCGAGGGGTGCCACCGCAACCATTCCGCAAGGGGCTCCAAGCAAAGCGCAAAGAGAAGAGGCGACAGTGGACATCCCTGTCGGGTGCCCCTACCCAAAACAAAGGGAGCCGACACCCGTCCGTTGACCACTACCTGTGCCAGTGGGTTGTCATAAAGCAATTTCATCCAACCGATAAACCCCGGGCCAAACCCGAACTTCGCCAACGCCGCCCAGATATATGGCCATTCCAAGGTGTCGAACGCCATGGTAGCGTCCAAAGACGCCAAGATGGCCGGCTCACGAATGAATGGGGCGCGAGCAAGGACGCCATGCAGTCGCCGCAGGTTCAAAGCGGTATTGCGATGGGGTATAAAACCGGATTGATCCTGATGAATCAGGTCGCCCACAACCCGGATCAGACGATTGGCCAGTACCTAGGCGAGGATTTTGGGCTCCGCGTTTAACAAAGAGATAGGCCTGTAAGAAGTACACCGATCCCGCGGCTTCCCTTCCTTATGGATAACAACAATAGTAGCAAGACGTTGGTCAGAAGGGAGGGAGCCCGCCGCCTGAGCCTCAAGGAACATGTCCCAGAGATACGGGGCAATCGCATCTGGGCGCAGCTTATACAATTCGATGGGAAGTCCATTAGGACCCATGGCCTTACCCGAGGCAATGGAGCGAATGGCCAAAGCAATCTCATCTGGCGATAGGGCCGCATCCATCAATACTTTATCCTAATCAGATAGGGAAGGCAGAGTAATATCTCGAAGCAGCAGTCGAGAGTCTTCCTCCGATCGCTCTGAGACCGGAGAGTAGACCCCGTGAAAATACTCCGCAAAGCAATCAACAATGTCACCGGGGTCCGTCACACGCACACCATCCACCCTCTCAATCTCCGGCACCACTCGACTCGCTCTCTCCTTCTTATCCAACCAGGCAATCAACTTCCCTGCCTTAACACCCATATCGTACAATCGCCCCTGTTGCTCCCTGCTCATACTCCTAGCAGATTCAGTAACCAGCGCCTTATAGTCGGCCTGCTTAAGCTCCAGCACATGCAATCTGTCATCCGTAACACCTTGCTCCAAATCACCCTCCAACTCGGTGATCTCATTTTCTAGCCGAACAACCTCCTGCGCCTCGCATTTTTTGGTGTGGGAAATGAGAGATAGGGCCTGGCCCCGGAGCACCGTCTTAAAGGCCTCCCAAAGGGAGATGGCAGAAGACACCGACCCCACGTTATCATTAAAATAGTGTTCCAAAGACTTAACCAGGTCTGCACGAATCGTGGGGTTCCGGAGGTACCAGGGGTTGATCGGAGCCACCCTCCCCTCCGCCCCCAGGGCGATATCTAGGTGCAGCAAAAGGGGGGAGTGATCAGATATACCGCGCGCCAAGTGTCGCACCTCTCCGATCATCCCCGCCTGGGCCGCAGGCACTAGCATATAGACAAGCCTCGAAAGACTACCGTGGGCCCTGGAGTGGAAGGTATATTGCGCGTGTCCAGGGTGTTTCAACCGCCAGCAATCTATCAGTCCTAGGGTATCCAGAAAGCCCCCCAGCCAGTTCTGGGCCCGAGGGAGGTCCCTAGGGGGGTATCGATCCTCAACACCGGAAACCACCGCATTAAAGTCCACCCCCCAGTACCAACACCCCCCCCCGGGAGCCTAAGCAGCAGGCGCCCCAAATCAGCGTAGGTGGCCGTCTGCAGGCCCGGCGGCACGTAGACCGCGACCAGCGAAATCAATCTACCCTCCCACCTCCCCACCAGCGCAGTGTAGCGCCCTCTGTCGTCGTGGAGCACCTCATCCACCACCAGCGGGAGAGAGGTCCTGACCAAGATGCCCACGCCCCTCGAGCCAGAGGTGAAACCAGAATGGGCCAGGAGGCGATATCCACGTCTGTTCATGGCATGAAAAGAGTTCCCTATGAGGTGCGTTTCCTGCAAGAACACAATGTCAGGCGAAATACGTTTCAAGAACTGCAGGACTACCCCCCGCTTTATCCTGTCCCCCAGCCCATTCACATTCCAGGAAAGATGTCTCAGTCCCCTAACCCCATCCCTCCCAGCACAAAATATCCCCCTCCCGGGGAGCACAATCATAATAGCACAGCAAAAAATATTACCCCGCCTTGTGAAACAAACAAACAAACCCCAACCCCCCCATCAACCCCAACAAAACTCCCCCCTCCCTGCACCCCTGCGTGAGCCCGAACAGCCCCCCCAACATGCAGTGTGCCTGTCGCCCCAATATGAAGAAAGGACAAGAAAAAACCCCAGAAGGAGGAAAGGGCCCCAGCAAGCCCCCCGCAACCTCCAAATACCACGGGGCAAAGCGTTACAAACTGGAGTCCAGTGCAGCCACAGGTGCAAAACGTTACCAATACAGTCCATCACCAGGATCACAGTTCCATTCCTACTCCGTCAAACCCTCTCCGCTCTCCGCCATCCGACCCTCCCGATCCCGACTCTTGGGCAGGGCATCCAGCCACTCTCCCACCGCCTCCGGCCGGTCGAAGAAGTGGGAGCGACCATCCAACTCGACCCGCAGCCTAGCCGGGAACAGCATCGCATACTTGAACTCCATGTCTCTCAAGCGCCGTTTGATGGCCGAGAATCCCATCCGTTGCTTTTGAACCGCTTGTGTAAAATCTGGGTAAAAGCTAACATTAGAGTTCTCAAATCGTAATGGCCCAGCCACCCTCGACGCCTGCAGGATAGCGTCTCTATCCCGAAAATTAAAAAGTCGGGCAATGATAGGCCGCGGGGGGGCACCCACCTTGGGCGCACCCCCCGGGATCCTGTGGGCCCGTTCCACAGCGAAGAACTTGCTCAGCCCTTTGGGTGCTAGATGAGTCACCACTAGATCCTCCACAAAAAGATCCACAGCAGACTCCTCCGACCGTTCGGGCACGCCGATAATGCGGACGTTGTTCGTAATTTCTGTTTTGATGATTCGCAGGGTTTCCCTCACTGGAGTACCTGAGGTCAGTGTCTCTGATTCCTGTCTGTACGGAGGTGGGCTTTTGTAAAACATATCATCTAAGACATCATCCTCTATTTCATTTGCTCCCCACCTTCTAGGTTCTACATTATGCCTTTTCTCTATACATTTCCTTCCTTCAATTTACCCTGCAGTTCTTACAGGAAACAGTCCTTCAGTCATACTTGCGTCTCGCTACCTCCTCATTCGATCACAATGAGTTTCGCGATCATTTGGCCGTCCGAACATATATCTATATCTACTGCCATTTCTCTGTTTTTCTCGCTCATGCATTTCGTCTTCCCACTCAGTCAAAGCATCGAACTGTGTCGGTCTAGGCCGCGGATCTAAGCTCATCATTCTCTCCCGCAAGTTCCTTAAAATTGCCAAATTAAATGAACCATTTTCTGGGAATGCTAAAACTCCGTCTTCCTTGGTATACTTTGCCCAATTGTCTAACCAAATGCAAGTATGGTATCCATATTTCGCAACCATGAAGGATGCGGGTGTTTTCGTCGGAGGAAGTAACTGTCCTTCCCTAGTCACAATTTCTTTGTCTTTCACAAACCATCCTTTTATTTTACTAAACAAGGATTTTTTCTTTTTCTCGGGTGAATGATAATACATCTTCCTTTCTCTTGTGAACCCTTTAGTCTTTTCTTCAACTGTACGATCTTTGGTCCAATAGCAACGCGACTCTCACTCACGCACCAATCCTGGCGCGTCTACATCACTGTCACAATCTCAAATCCCTGCGCAACTCACACTAACGCACCAATCCTGGAGCGTCTACGTCACCCTGTACTTCTCCAATCCTAGCGCGGCTTTTCACTGACGTACCAATTCAGAGCGTTTCACACCTCTGACTAGCTGTCCAATCCCAGCGCGGTCTTTCTGACGTCAGCAGTCGCTGCAGCAGCTCCTGCTCCTGACTCCTGTCTCCAGTCTACCCCTCCTTTACAAAACTACTCGGTAGACTTTGTTTCAATTTTACAACACCGTTAGTTACAACATATAAACATCTCCATTGTCTGCTTCGCTAACCACAGAATAGCAATAGACCTTTCCCACGAGAATCCTGTTTTCCCCGAGAGCAGCGCTTACCTCTGCCCTACCACAGAATTGTTACTTCCGTTGATAAAGTAGCACATCCCTCTACTTCACCCTTCTATCAAGCATCAATTAACTGTTTCTCCAGATTTAAGACACTATGGGGCCTATGCATCAACAATGCCATTTGCGATTCCTTATTAGCGAAAAATAAGGAATCGCTAATAAGGAATAGCAAAAGGCTATGCATGTAGGAATCGCTATTCAAATAGCGATTCCTTAATATTCCTTATTACCGAATCGGTAATACCGAATCGGTAATAAGGAATACCTACCCATTCATTCCTATGGGCTTGGAGGCCCATAGGAATGAATGTAAAGCCAGTCTGTATTAGCGATTCGGTATTACCGAATCGCTAATAGCGGGAGCACTTTCAAGGGTGCCAGGGTGTCAAAAGGACACCCTGTTGCACCCCTGAAAATGATATGTGCACATATGTTGCACACACACATGCTCTAAGGGCATGTGTGTGCGCAACATGAAACTTTGAAAAATGCACAAAAGTGCATTTTTCAAAGTTTTTGCAAATTACCATGCAGTTCATCTTCATGGTAATTTGCTCCCCCTATTAGCGAAATCGCTAATTTTTTAACTTTGATGCATTGCATTTAAGGAATCTCACTTTGGGATTCCTTAAATGCAATCGCTATTTAAGGAATCGGTATTTAAGGAATCCCTATTTAAAGAATCGCTATTTAAGGATTCCTTAAATAGCGATTTCTGCTTTTGGGTTGATGCATTGGGATTGGGTATTTTTTACTTAATACCGGGAGCTATTACCGAATCGGTATTTTACCGACTGGATTTTGGGTTGATGCATGAGGCTGTTAGTTGGAAACGCAATGCTCCTGAGAAATAAAACCAGAGTTTCACAATTAACCCGAATGCTATTTCATTCACGCACTTTCACACAAGAAAATGTAGTTCATTCACACAGAATCCTGTCTTTTCCGAGAACAGCAAACAGTCTGTCGTACTACAGAATTATGGCATACGTTAACAAAGCAGCGCTTACCTCTACTTTGTCCTTCTAACAAGCTCAGAGAATACCTGCTACCTTTTCAGTGATAAGCGTTATCAGTATGCCAATTGGTTTCCTGGTACTTAAAGACCAAAATTTCACAGGTACCCTTCGCTATCATTCACACTTCTCTCACACAGAAAATATCACTAATGGTAACACTCGGCGATGCTACCGAATCGAACCCAGACAATGCGCCGTGCAACTTCAATTGTTACACGGTTTCCCGTGTACCTACGGGCAACCACAATCCCGTCTTTCCCGAGAGCAGCACTTACCTCTGCTCTGCTACGGAGCTGTTACCAATTCCCGACTTCCTACATCCCAGAAGCCGTACAGACAACATAAAACTCAATGCAACTTCAACATATAGTGTTAGTACAAATACCAATCAATAATCGATAAGCTATATACATGCAAAAATCATTAAACCAAAACAATAAAAACCATCTCTAGCTACCAGAAAAACTGGTGCAGTTCGGGTTGCTCAATTTCCCTTTTCTACCACGGACAGAGTGATTTCGCAGTCACACACACACATACACATCACACGCTGGTGGGGCCCATAACACCAACATTCATTCTAATCAATCTATCCGTATCTTTTATTCAGAAAAGGGGATAAAACATTTGGTTCCGAACTACACTGCTTCCCTTGATGGGAACTCGCTAACATCACTTAACAGAATCCCTCTACTCCTCCTTCCCATCAAGGAGAAACACAAACCTGATCGATGAATCATTTAGTTGGAATTGGCTTAATGACTCCTTAATTCTCTGAATCAATCAATAATACATTTCAATGAAAGAACAACGCAACACATAAATTCAATTAATCTTTCTTTATCTAAATCAAATGCAGGTTAAACCCAATTAGTAAATTTTATCTTTTGTCATATTTACCTATTCTGGCTATTTGTCGTTTTCTAAGTCAGAATCTGGTCCTTAGTCAAATCGTCAAAGTTCTGTTCTATCATGCAGAGTCACCGTCCTCTCCTTCAGCATAACATCAGGATACTGGATATGATGAAGTGCGTTCCCCACGACCCTCTCTAGTCTACTATTATTTATACTAAAAATTACATCCTAAATGTTACAATCAAAATTTTCAGAGCTTCTCATTGGACAATCAAAGTACATCCTAATTCATCAGGAAATATTCGATGTCGTTCCCACATACTAAAAGTTCCAAATCGAATGTATGGGAACGTTGGCAATCCATAGTTTAGGTTCCAACAATTTGTATTGAAGGGTTGGCCTTTCGCCCGGAGCAGCCTTGATGGGCACAGCGATGACAGTTCACCGGCAGGTCGCAGCTGCTGAGATTTGCGCAGGCGCGTTTCTCCTTTCCCTTCATTGATTTACTTCGTAAAGGTCTGATTCAGTCGCCGGCCATTTTATAGCAGGCCCAAATGGTCAACTTAAGCAAAGAAACACAAAACGTCATTAATACATTAAAAGGGTTAAACAGTGTTATTTCCCTTGCTAATACCCATATGTGTGTGCATTTATCTAGCCATATGCCACGTCCAAAGCCATTAATACTTGTTTATTTAAGCATAATTCACGATAACATCACATAAGCAACGTTTATCCTATTAATATGCATACAGACTTAGTTTACATATTATTTTTAGCCATGCAAAGCAATCCCACGTATATTCTCTCGGTTAATAAGGTTGATTAGTTTCTTAAACAACACTCTATTAATTATTATGATTAATCATTAGTCATTTTAATACAAACATATATAAATGGATTGGGTATATAAAAAGAAAACATTTTACCCGCTCCATCAATACAACCAGCTTTGGAGTGAAGCCTAACCAAAAGCCGACCCGTGGAGGAAACAATACCACAAACGCTGAAGGGCAACCGGCGAATTCTTACATATTTCCACCTATGCATAGTAAAAACTCAAAGAATCAAGAGATGATCACTGCTGCTCCTCTGGTTACAACTACAGCTGCTTCTGCACAGTCAGATGAGGCTGCAAGGGGGGTTTCCCACTTGAATGAGAATCATGGAGTAAGTGGGGACAAGGCTCAGGTAATCAGTTAAATTGTGACCCCAGTGAGTGACTTACCATCTGAAAATGTACTCCCTAACACTGTGTTCACTGAGCGGAGGGCCCCCTGTTGGCTTGCCAGGAATTGTGAATGCCATATTACCAGAGCCTGGCTCTCTAGGGGACGCGAGGGGGATCTTATCTCCGGAGCCAGTGGGAGGTGGAGAGAAATGTTTTTCTCTCACCGACGACTGACTACTCAATGCCGGATCTAGAATCCTCAACTTCCACATTGTCGTGCTTATCCAGTTGTGATTCCCTGGATGAGTCTGTTCTCCATACCAGACACAAGTCGAATGGATGAAGAGACAAGAGTAAATCTACCAGCACGGGGGGGGGGGGGAACATGCACGAAGCTGCAAGAGTACGGAGAACTGGCATGAAGACTCACCCCGGAAAGACACTCACAGGCTGAGATGGGACTACTCGTCAATCCAATTACTCGATCAACAAGAGGGCGGGGTTGAGTGTTCAGGACCAGTACCTAGTGACACTTGTGAACCGTCATTCTCTGTTATTTTGGCAGCCATCAAACAGATGCAGAAGGAGTTTAGGAACGATAACCGGCATGCTAAGCAGGCTGCAAAAAAACTACAAAGCTATGCAGGAATATAAGCAAAACCTGCACTGAGATCTCTGATAGGATGACTATGGTGGAAGCACGCACAGAACCCCTGGAAGCAGAGGTGGCTGAATTTAAAACTTTGTTTATTTCTCAGTATCCCAAACTTATTTATATGATGTAGAAGCTCGGGGATCAGGAAAACAGGCAAAGGAGGAATAACCTGAGGCTGCTGGGTATTCCTGAAGGTGTCGAAGGAGGAGACACTAGAGGCTTTGTAGTCAGGCTCCTAAAAGGCCCCTTCCCAGGACTTGTGGGATGGGACTGGGAGAAAGAAACCCAGAGGGTACATAGATTCCCCCTAACCCTCAAGAAACAACAAACCAGCAATAATGCATATCCCCGGGTGGTTTTGGAATATTTTGGCAATTTTCTGCTAAGACACGTCCTAACTCTAAAAAAGAGTTTGAGGGGGGTCTCATTTTTCATTCAGCCAGACTTTGCCCATGCCACCGTTGAGCAGCGATGGCATTTAAGACAGATGTTTTCTCCTTTTCAAAAGCTAGGGGCCGAGGTTTATTTGCAAAACCCAGTGAAATTGAAAGTGTTTTTCAAGGGGCACACTAGAAGCTTCTTCTCTGAGGTGCAAGCACAGGAATATTTGGACGAGTTGAAGGGGGGGTCATAGTCTAAGAATCATGAATAAGGGGAGGGAGAATATGGGTGGTCAAACAGATGAAAGGGAAGGTTGATGAATAAGCATTGTGTTGGTGAGGAAAGGGGAAAAGGAGTTAAAAAAGTGGGGAAAAAGAAAAAAAAGAGAAATCTATGGGGGTGTTGCACTCTGACGGAGGAGCGGGGGGATAGAGATACGGTTCCTGGGTCTTGGATGCCATCACTCAGGCCAGTCCTGGGTTCCTATCGGATGGGTAAGGGTTTGGGGGGTATCTCTGGGGCGCAGAGTGTGCACAAAGTGGGGGAGGGAGAGGGTCCCACACGCTCAGAAAGAAAATAGGTAGAAATGAGGAATCACCTAGGAGAATGAATAAGATTGGGAGTGTTGCCACTGCTATCTTAAGAACCAGGAACCAGATAGCTCTATTTTTCTTTTTCAACAGGTTAAGTGGGTGACATACAGAGGATATGTATTGCCTCCATCAATGTCTGTGGCCTGAACGATCCTAGAAAAGATCAAGAGTTGCAATAGGAATACAGGTCCTGAAGGCAGATATTGTTTGCTTACAAGAAACACACATTGAAGCCTCACAAAGGGATGTTTTAAACACTATGGGATACATTGGTGCAACCTCACAAGGGGTACGTATGGGGAGGTTGCAATTCTGGCCAAAGGTAATTGGTTGAAATTTACACATGTGGCTGTGGATATTCAGGGTCCATGGGTGGTGGTAGTCTGTCATACTGCTAGCGGAAATACATTTACCCTCTGTACAGTTTATCATAGTATCCTGGATAATCCCTCTGTCAGTGACCAGATATCCCGGGAATTGATACTTCAGCACCTACCCATAGGCTTGTGTGGGAACGTGAATATCAACCTCCTGAGTGATTGAAATATAGTGCCTCAATTTTCATTCACTGGTCAGAAACCCAAAGGAGCATGGCATTTTTTATGTCTTTGCCAGAATTAAATCAGCAGAGCATGGTTACACATATTTTTCTGCTCCACATTTTACACATGCCCGTCCGGACAACTTCCTTGTCTCGAATCTGTTCCTTGCTGCTTGTAAAATAAAGCGATGTCCGCAGTTTCTTTCGGATCATAATCCACTAGTATTAGAAATCCAAGGCATGGGGGGGTAAAACTAGAAGTGCATGGAGCTGTTAGTTAATGAAGACTATTGCACACATAGCAGCGAGTGGATCCCAACATACTTTGAAAGAGAATGTTGGTAGTGCCCCAAACTTTTTAGACACTCACCCCAGTCACAGATCTGGGTTGAATCCATCGTCGTTCTTTAGCTTACTTCGCCACCCCAGTTCAGACCCAGCTATATGCAAATCAGTCTTGACCCTGTGCCTCATGAGAACAGTCCAGCCCAAACTGCCAAGCCAGGTCTGTGACTAGGGGTGAGTCTCTGAAAAGTTTCAGCGCTCTGTCCATCATCTCCTTGTGTTTGCTTTCTTTGCCCTAAATTGGCAGGGTATGCCCAGACGTGGGTCCCTTGCTCACTTTGTCACTGGATTCAAGCTAGCCTGGCTGATGAGCTATAGGCTTACCTTTCGTTTCGCTTACTTCACTTGCATGCAACCTGTATTCTACTGTTGTCAATGCTTTCTACTGGGCCTTGGATATCTGCCTCTCCACAACATCTGGCGCTGACCCGGATTATGATCTGTTGGTGGGTCCCTTGCTGGCCCATGACCAGGACTGTTCTGGTGAAGCCCGTATGATGCGTGCAGCTGCACATGGAGGGTTGGCATGTTGGGATACCTGTGTGGCTACACAGCGCCTATTGCAGGAAAGTTTCATCGAATATCATGCAAGTTACCCTATTCTGCAGCTAGATGCATTGGATTACGAGGAAAATGAATGTTCATTCGCTCTGCTCAATTGGCTGGCATCCCTCTTTTTTCTTAACGACAATGATGCCCTTTTAGAGTTGCATTCCACTGCGCGTGTAATATTTTGGATATTTTTGAATGAATATATAGATACACAGAACCTACTGGAAGGTATGATTAATTGTTAAAATATGACCACAAGTACCAGCGTGCAACAGCAAACCCAACCCATTAAGGAAGGCACACCGGAAGCCTATAAATGAAAGAGCACGCAGAATACTGTGTTCAAGGAACATTGTTGTGTAATCACGGATGCCTTTGATAAAGAAGCAGAAGAGCTTTGAAACGCGTCAGGCAGGAGGATTTAAAAGGTCGGAATGCAACTTCACTTTCATTTGCAAATAAAGGGTGTGAAACCTACCTGCTGTGGAGTGCGTCCTTAAAGCTGGGAAAACTCTTGGAAACATATATATATATATATATATATATATATATATATATATACATATTATTATTATTTTTTAGCCCCGTTTTTTGATTGACTCTATTTTAAATAGCACATAATGCAATTTGGCTCTGCTTATCTTTGAAACCTGTTTGTCTATGCACTACAACCTGGCCAAGGGGAGGGTCACGTGGTAGCTAGAGTCATTGTCGATATCTTGAAGTTAGCATGAGCCTGGTAGCCATGATGCTGCTTTTGCGCACGACACTGCATGTCTTTATTTTGCACAACTCTTTTTATGCCTTTTACATAAGAACTCTCTGCTGTGCTCGTTCTCTACCTGTTCCTGGAGTTTAGTCTGAACATAGGGTCCGAATCACAGAACTGTTCTGGTCAGGCCCTAACACTTATACAAAACACATCAGTACAGCTGTTTCTGCTGGATGATCGTACTTTGATATTATGAGGATGCATGTTTAGGTTACAGACACTTGGAGAGGGACCTTTCCAGGGAGAAGAGCAACCCGCACCTGTGATGTAGAAACATGATCTATGGCCTGAGGTATGGGGTCTGCTGACAAAGCCCAGAGATCTTCCATTATATAATAATACTTCTGCTTATCAAGGGGAGGGTGGTTAGGCCTTATAGTCCTTCATCCACTGTCTTTATAAAATGACATCTCCCTTTATGATATAAGGCCTTGCTGCAATGCTAACTGTATTGATATTCTGCATTTTGCTGCTGGTGGTGGCTCATATACTGCATTTTAGAGCACGTTAGTTAAAATAAATATTTTAAACTAATTTTGTGTTTCTGTCAGATATTATTGTGGACAAGTAAGAGAATGTGAGCGAAAAGGTGTGCCTTGTTACCGCGATTCTTGAGAGATCCTGGAGTGTTGTGTTCTGGGGTGTCTAATCATTGGTTTCTCCATTTGTGAGTAGGAGAGCAAGGGAGACACTATTGCGAGTCAATCCTGGGCTTGTGGGCACTAAGGCGGTAGGAAGGCTTAGCCCTATACACCAAGGTCCCATAATCCTGCGCATAGTTCTGTGTATGTGCAGAATCCCTGCAACAGGGTGTTATCCCGAAACCGGTCCCAGGATGCTTGTTTCTAGTCCAAGACTGATTTGCACATAGCTGGGTCTGAACTGGGGTGGCGAAGTGAGCTAAAGAACGATGACAGATTCAACCCAGATCTGTGACTGGGGGTTAGAGTTTGAAAAGTTTCAACACTCTGTGTATCATCTCCTTGTGTTTGCTATATTTATTTTCAACCCAACAGTCATGCATTGTATTATCTGTGGTGTTATGATATAATCTCTGAGCTCACTGGGGTGGGGAGGAGGGGGGAAGATGATTTGTTTTGTATTGGTTAAATATGTGCAATAAAAAACTTTTTTTTTTAAAGAGAGAGGTAGATAGATGATCCTATATTTGACTTATATTTAGAAGAGAGGAGGGAAGTTTCTTTCTGAAACACCTGTAATCTGTTTCTTTATTTTCAAATCTTTTTATTAAAGATTGCAAACATATACCATAGTGCAAAACATATATCAGGCAGGTCCTGATAGCAATCATTACATGAATATAGATCATCAAAAGCTACTGACATCTTGCATCACAAGTCTAACGGCTTAGGGACGAAAAGTGAAGCCACAACCGGCCAGAGAAGCAATGGCTGTGGCAATAAGAGGGGAGAAAAACGTTTCCCTCTTAAGCAAGGGGAAATAACACCTTTGTCAAAATAACATGAAAACAGGGCGGGAGGGAGAGTAAGGCGCCAGAGGTGCAGTAGGTTTAGCCCAGGTGGGCAAGCAATGGGGATGGCAAAGGGGAGGACCAAGGAAGAGAGAATAGGAGGCGAGGAAGAGGGATATGCAGAGAAATAAATGGCAGAGAGAAGAAGGAAAGAAAAGATGGGGGAGGAGAGTGGGGTATAGAGCATCTCAGGATGGGCCGATCAAGACCCCTGTGGAGATTAGGGGGAGAGTAGCGGGTTTCCCATATTATGGGGCTGTGAATCTTGGAAAGGAGTTTTGGGACCCCTGAGACAAAGCTTCAAGGAGCTGGTGAGCATGGAGCCGGGGAGGTGAGAAACAGAAATGTTCCAATTTGGAAAAGTGATAGATCAGTGGTTGCCAAATGTGTGTAAATTTAGGTTCTGTATGTGTGATCCGGCATGTGAAGAGTTCCATCGCTATGACGTGCCAGAGGCGTGTGAACCACAGAGTAATAGATGGGGCGGAGGGCTTCTTCCAGTGAAGAGCAAGTACTTGTTTGGCCGCTCCTAACATGTGTACGATAAGGTGCCAGACGGAGTGGGTCATAGCTGTAAGCAACTGGGGCCGGACACCCAGAATGGCCATGGTATGTAAGTCCGGTATAGGGAAGCCTACAGTGTCTTTGATGTGTTTCAGGACTTCTTTCCAGAATAAGGTAAGTAGTGGGTAGGGCCACCAAATGTGAATGAAATCACCAGTCCCCAATTGACAGCACCAACAGAGGGGGAGAAGGTGGGGAACATTTTCTGTAGTTGTTTCGGATTGTAATACCAGCGGGTCATGAGTTTTTAGGCGGTTTGGCGTCGGGTTATCCTTCTGTCTATCCTAGGGATGTCGCGCCATACTTATTCCCATTGTTTCAGGGGGATTTCCTTTATAGAATCTGTGTGCCATTGTGTTTGGTGGGTGTGGGGTTGGGTTGGGTAGGGGTGGAGTGTTGTAGCACCTGATATGTGCAAGATATCAAGCCCCGCGTGCCGTCGAAAGAATGTACCAGTGTTTTGAAGGGAGTGTGTAGCCGTGTTGACCCCTGTGCGTTCTGTGGTGTGAGCAGCCAGTGCCGGAGTTGATAGTATTGAAGTCGAGATGCGTCCGTTAGATGAAAGTCTCTCTTGTATTGGTCAAAGGTTTTGAATACGTCCCCTTCAAAGAGATCTTGGATTGTGTGGCATGGGCCCTCGCCCTAGGCTGAAAATTATTGCGTTTGTAAGGCTGGAGGAAAGTTAGGGTTACAGGCAACAGAGTGTTGGGCAAAGGAAAGGAGGTAAGACCCCTAGAGATGGCAATCTTGTCCCAGATGTAGAGGACTGTTTTCATGGGGACGGCTGTATAAGCACTCCGGGACCAAGCGTATCTTGAGAGCCAGGTCAGGTCCCAGAGGGGCACTCAAGCCACCATGCGGTCCATGTGAAACCAATGATTTTCGCTTTCGCGAATGACCCATTCCGAAATATATTGGAGGTGTGACACCCAGTAATATTCCAAAAGGTTGGGGCACACTAGGCCCCCCTCCACTGGTCCCTAGGCAGCCTAAAAAGTTTGTTAGAGAATCTCAGGCATTTCTTCCGCCGGATAAAGGAGATCACATCGCGTTGAAGGCGTAGGATATCAGCTTGTGGAATAGGAGTTAATCTGTTTCTTTAGTATTGTGTTTATCACAATTCTGTATATCATGCTGTTGCACCTTAATCTACTGAAATATTTTAGCGTATCTGATGTATTGCTGAATTTACTGAGCTTGCTTTTGGTTTACATATACAGTGGATTGATTGGTAAACCAAAATAAAACTTTTTAACAATATATGGTGATTCCCAGTCCTCAGTGCTTAATGTGAGCTGGTGGTTTATGGTGCTCTCACCGGCACTTTATTTCCAACACAGGCACTTATGCCGCCTGCCATATGATGGCGCTGTTTGTGTAATTTGGGGATGGGCACAACAGCAGTTGTTTATTAGTTCAATGTACATTCAAAATGACTGAGAAATGGTGCCCAAGCTATTCTTATAGCTTTGGCGGCCTGGAATATTCGGATTTGTTAATACCTTAGTAGTGTGATGGTTAATAGTTGAGTTGTTGGGGGCAATGCGTGGTGCAACCTACAGTGGCCTCCTGACAAAGGCCCTGGCACTTATGTTTTTTACAAATTAAATACTGCTGGTCCTTATTGTGGAGTTCCATGACTTCACAGGTTAAAAATGCATTGTTGATGTCTTCTCGGTTGAAATGAAATGAAAGTAAATTTATAATGCGCAAAACTCAACCCAGTGGGCATCAAGGCGCCTAGCTTAATACAGTGAATCACAGTGCTGTGCTTAAGAGTAAGCTTTCCCAAAAAGCCCGGTCTTAAGAGCTTTCTTAAAGAGGGGCAAGGATGGTAAATCCTTAAGCTCGAAAGGGAGAGCATTCCATAGGCGAGGGGCCACTGATGCAAAGGCTCTACCTCCCCATCTTGTTTTTTTAAAGAGGGGAATAACAAGGAGGTTCTGATGAGAAGATCTGAGGCATCTGCTGGGAACATAATTAGAAAGCAGAGATCCCAGTCAATCAGCCGCTCCTGCTATAAGAGTCTTATAGACTAGGCAAAGGATTTTAAAGGAGATGCGTTGCTCAATGGGTAGCCAATGGAGATTCTTCCTGGCTAAAGTGGCAGAGGCAGAACATGGAAGGTCCAGAACAAATCTTGCTGCTGCATTTTGAATTATTTGCAAGCGACATAGCAATCCCTTGTTAGTCCCTGTGTATAGTGCATTGCAATAGTCTAGGCGAGAGCCGACCAATGCTATGACTGTTTGTTTTCTTGCCTGTGGGGATAGGTAGTGAGCTATTTTGCGAAGGATTTTTAGAACTCCCCAGCAGGTAGCTACCGTTCTGTTGATTTGTAGGTTCATGGTCAGCTCAGTGTCAAAAATGACCCCCAGGTTTCTTGCCGACTGTGAAGGGGTCGGACAAGTTCCCAGTGATGGCGGCCACCAGTCACTCGACCAGGCGTCCCTGTCCTTTCCGAAAATCAGCACCTCGGTCTTGTCGCCATTCAGCCTCAAGGAGTTGAGGGTCATCCAGTCGGCCACCGACTGCATGCAACTCCTGAAGCTGGATGCTGTGATGGTGACAGACCGTGACAGGGAAACCATGATCTGAGTGTCGTCTGCATAAGACACTACCTCCATCCCCTGGATCTCACTAGTCTAGCAAGTGGGGCCACATAGATGTTAAATAGGGTCGGACTTAAAGCCGACCCTTGTGGCACCCCACATTGCAAAGACTTTACAGGGGAGAGGTATTTGCCCATTTTGACCCTCTGCTCCCTGAGCTCTAAAAATGATGATAGAAGGTTAAGGGCAGGCCCCTCCACTCCCAATTCCCTCAGTCGAGATGTTAGGACTGAGGGAGAAAGGGTGTCGAATGCAGCGGTCAGATCCAACAAAACCAGCACCGTGGTCTGTCCTTTATCTACATTCATTCTGATGGTATTTGTCACAACTGTGAGTGCAGACTCTGTGCTGTGAAGTTTTCTAAAACCATGTTGAGTCTGATCTAGGAATCCAGAGGAGTCCAGAAATGCAGATAAATGATGGTTCAGGTGCATCTCAAGCATTTTAGCTGGGGCAGGTAGAAGAGAAATTGGTCTAAAATTTTTTAGCACTGTAGGGTCCAGTGATGATTTCTTAAGTAGCGGCCTGACAATCGCCTTCTTCCAAGCCGAGGGGAATACACCATAATGTAGAGAGCTATTCATAACCTCCAAGATGAAGGGAAGGAAAATGTCTCTACATTCCTTCAAGGTTTTAAGCGGGCATGGATCCAAGGGAGAAGAGGACATTGTCCTGTTCAGGAGGAGGTTAAGATTTTCCATAGTGACAGGAGGAAAATTGGTAAGGGTCTTGTCAGGATTTTTTGACCATGTTTCTAAAATTGCCAGATCCGTGGCTATATGTGTTCCCAGCTGCTTCCTCTGTATTTCCAATTGCATGGTTTCAATGCTTTACATCAACTAACATTGGCCCATACGACTAATGCGGAAAAATCTTTGATGGCTTGACTAAGAGATCACGTTGTAAGGCCTAGCGCTCTTTCAGATAGTAGATTGTCAGATGGTTGGTTACTGAAGGAAAGGGCGCTAGAGTATCCCCTGTGGGAATTCTAGACTTGCCCAAACCCAGTCCTAGCCCTTAAATCCCATGTCATGATTAGGAGGATCAGTGGAATTCTAGCAGTTCGGGAAATAGTTGCAACAACAGAGGAGTGAGTATTAATTGCGAGGTGCAATGTGACGATGTTTTAGTTGTTGCGTAGATGTGATTGTGCTTAATGTTGAGCAGTTAAAGTTGTTATCGGGCTGGACATAGCCTAAGATCCCGGGATAAATATTTAAGTGTGGAATACACTGTGTTGTAATTTAACTGCTAAGCTTTGTGGTGTTAGTTGTGAGATACCATCGGCTGCACAATTGAGATAGGGACACATACCTTTGTGTGAGAGTAAGGTGTGATTGGTGTAGTGGATCCTGTTGTGCAAAGGGGAAACTGCACTTGTCCAGATGATTCCCGACTGGTTGAGGTTTCACACTAATATGTGCCCGAGTAGGTCTGAAAGTGTTGCTTCCGACCATTTCTTGTTTGATTGAATAGTTTGAGTTATTTCGTGTAGAAGACAAAAGTTATTTGTTGATATTGCTGAGCCTTTTTTTATGCTTGCTTAGTGTTGAGAAATGGTGCACTAGTGAAAATTGTAAAGGATGGCGAACCACTGCAAGAAGCAAAAAATACATCAACGTGTGCTGTGCTGAGAATGGACAGTTGGTGTTGCTGTTATTGGTTGATTACATCACGGAGAGCTGCACTGAGATTGGTTGTTGACACCAAACGAGAACCGTGCTTAAACAAATAATTTCCTGTTTTGAAACTAAATTCTGTTTCGGATTATTGATATTACTGCTGAAACATGAAATATATCAGGGCTATCAGAGGTTTGATAAGAGGACATGTTAGAGTACCTGTTCAAGAAGGAGAAGAGGCACTGCTAGAGGTCACAGCAAATCAATATTTGGCCATATATGTGGGGCTCCACAAGTGCATTTGGCTGAGCCAATGGCATAAAATCACTGACAAAAAAGGTACTTTGATGTTTCCATGCTATGGCACATTTAATTTGAGAATTATTGAAAATCTGAGAAGGGTATTGTACGAGAAGAAGCTTCCTCCTAGAAATACACAGTACGAGGCACTTAATGCCTGGGAGCATGCAGTTCATGTAAAAAAAAGAGAAGTATAAAGGTAGAGTCAGAAAGGCAGTATGTAGCTGTGCTGAAACTAGGAGGGATGTGGAACAGCAAAAATGGAGAGCTGACATACTTGAGGGAACTAGTACATACCCAGCATTGATGAGTGAGGAACCACAGAAAGAGGAGAAAAATAAAAAGGATTGATTCAAGTGATGATTTTCTGGATGTGTTATTGTCAACCCGTCCACCTCTTTATAATGTGACCCAGTCTGAAAGGAAGAGTAGTGTTATTACCGGTGGGGACTTTGAGAGAGCCACTGACCCAGTGAATACAAGTCAGAATCTTATGGGAGAGAGTTCAGGGTTTCGTGTCCCTGTTAACTCAACTGTTTCTAATGTCCCAGATACAATAACTGTTACTATAAGCCGTGCACTTCCCTTGTATAAACTTGAGTCGTCCAGAAACACAACACGTGCTTTGACGGTTCCTACTGGAGTAAAAACAGCTGTTCCTGTTACCCCAGGATGGGGAAGAACAGTAAGTACTCCTTTGGCCCCGAATATGATGACTTCACCATATGTTTCTCCCTTATTATCAGTAATGAATCAGACAGGACTTAGTTGGTTGATGTGAAGCATTGGTAGAGGATCCAGCTCAGAAGTCGCAAAATTCTCACCTGTGTATTTGGAATTCACCTCAGTGTGTTACAAGCAGTAGTCATCGGGAAGTGGTTACGCCCAATACTTCTGGGGTCCAACATTGTATTAATTCATGGTAAATAGATGATTTGATCAAGTTTCTAAATGGGTCCCTACGAGGAGGTTAGGGTTCAGGATTGAGCAGAAAACTTCAGTCTCCGGGAAGGGAAAATGCAGTGGATGTGGTTAAATTACAATTTGAATTGGATGAGATGATATCAGGAACTCTTGATCTTTTTCAAATAGATACGTATCAACAAAATAAACTTATATAAAATGTGCAAGGATGTCATGAAGCATGCAGGACAAGCTCATGATAAGCTGTCTGAATTAGTTCGAGTATATGATGTAGATTTACGTAGGACCAAATCCTTACAGAAAAGTTACTGTGTATGTTTTAGTAAAAATGATATCATAAGTATGAGTACATCAGGAATGAAAATGCTGGTGGGGGAGTTAATTGGTAGCATCAGGAAATGGACTGAATTAGACAAGTGAGAAGGCAGATTGGCCAAGAAGAAAGATCAAAAGAAAGTAAAGGGAGCGCCACCTCTGTCTTTAAGAAATGGAGGAGGCTCTTCAAATTTGCCATTGAGAGAAGTGCCTGGTGAAGGTTACGTTCCTGTATCATGGAGTAGGAGTAATCTTGCGAATTTTGAAAAGATTCCCCAAATTGAGAGATAAGCTAGTGGAGTGGTACACCCAGGTTGATCAATTTGTGAAGGATTCACAGGCATTGTGTTAGATTTTAACATCCTTTTCAACATTGTGATACCGAGTGATTTGTGGGCAGGGTGTAAAGTGGCCATGCAGTGGCTAAAGAAGGAGCCTCAGAGAAATCTGATATCTCATTCCCTGTCACCTTTGGTGATGAGAAAGTATCAACAGGTGATTATCATTTTGAAAGAGAAGATAATGGCAACATATATTGATTGGATTAAGATTGACAGAGTAGCCAGGAGCCTAAAGAGACCATGCATTCTTTTTTATGAGAGATTGTTGCAAGTGGTTAAACAGCACAGTGGAATGGAACATCTCTAATCCAATGTTATAGGGGGTTATGTGTCTTAATTCATGACAGGATTGTGACCTGAGGTTAGCATGATGATTCAACAACACTCAATTTGTTGGCAGAGTAAGTCACTTGATGATATCCTGAGGTATGCAACATATTGTGTGATGAATTGGAAATTAAACAAAAGAGGTTGAAAGAGAAGCTGATTTTGGCACAAATGAAGGCAGTGCACAAAGGAAGTCAGAATCAACCATATTTAGGGAATGTTGGGTCTATGCAAAGTGTGTATCCGCAGGACGTTCCTCTGATGCAAGGCAGAAATAGTTATCTGCAACAGGGTAGAGGATGTGGTGTCCCTATTGACCGTAGTGCTGGGATTGATGTGGCCATACTAAAGAAATTGAATCCATGACATGACTGTAACAAGTGGAGCAGCGTAATTTTGGCTCCACCCTTACAGGTCACAAACATGCAATATATACGTGCACTTAGCACTACATACTTGTGCGTCCTAACATTATTAATGTCCACCAACATAGTATCCACCCAGGAGGAGGTCGGCGTACTCAAATAAATCAAATATGTTTTCTTACCAAGATTGGAGGTAACAGGAGCCTACAAACCTCCTTCCACCAATACCAGGGGTACCGGACCCCTTGCCGAGACCAACGCTTGTTTAGAGTCCAATCTGGACTCTCAACAATCCGATGACCGATTAGCCAACGAGGAACATCAGCTCCGCAGAGGACAGCAACAAGTGCGGCCCAACTGTCCTGTTTTGTCCCCCTTTTCTAGTCCAGACTGAGAAACATGACCACCTACGATGCATGAGGGCCAGTCGACCAAAACCCTCTGCACCTGAGCTTCTAGGCTTGGGTCTAAGAACAGTGACTGCTCCCCCTTTCTCCCAGGTCCCTCACGAACTGAGCCAACTATAGGAAGCTTCCAGACTTGTCACCCTTTGCAGCCTATTTTTGGGCGGCCCCCCTCTTTGCCAACGGTGTACTGTGCAAGGCTACCAACCTGTCTAGCACCCCTGCACCTGGGCACACCAGGGCAGGTAAAGCTGAACTGCTAGTGGAACTTGGGACCTTGGCCCTCTAACACCTCACGACCTAAAGGGGACCCTCAAAATCCTATCGAGTACACCTGTATGCAGTGAATATTCTTCTCTCCATAGGACAGCATTACAGCATTACAGCGTAAAAACGCACTGCTTGCTAACATTGCTAAAATCTGTAATTACTTGAAAAGTACTTATCCAAGTACTAAGTTCTTGGTGTTGAAATATATATAAAAATAAGTGTTATTTTTCTACATTGATATAGATCTCCTTCTTGAGTTTGTGTATGCAACAAATGCTTAACACTCCCCTCTGATAAACCTAAGGCTGCTCGGTCACACTACCACAAATCGAGCAGCTTGGGATTTTTAAAGCAAGCTCCTATCCGCTTATAAGGAATACCCGAACTCTTTACACAGCATACCTCTTTTCAGTATACTCTATAAGGAGCCAGCTTCCTGCAAAGTGATCTTGCATCATTCACAAACTATTTGTCGAATCTGAGGAAAGAAATGTGGAATGGTACAGACAGGTTTACCGGTTTGTGAAAATATCAAAGGTGTTGTGGATAGATATGAATACCTTATTTGAGAATGTGGTTCCAGGTTATTTGTGGGTTGAATGCAAAATAGCTGTAGTCTGGCCTGAGAATGAACCCATGAGATATCCAATATTGAAGGGTCTGTCACCAGTGGTGATGAGAAAATATCGTCAGATGATAAAAAAATTTTAAATCAAAGGTGTGTCTTAAAGACATTGATTAGGTCAAGGCGGACAGAACGATTTGTACATTTCAAAGTGTCAATACACTCCCATTATGAGAGACTGCTACTGGCGTTTAAGCAGTATTGTGGGAAAGAGACCATTGAGACCAAAGATATGGGACATTTTGTGTTCAGGTTTGTGCATGGATAGAGATCTAAGATCAGCATGATGATTCAGCAGCATCTGGGCGACCCGCACTGATGCCCGTGGGCTCGGACTGCTCAGTGGAGCTGTAGAGCTACTGAGCAGCGTGACCCCACTCTGGAACTACAGTACCGAGAATAATATGCCCAGTGCACTATTGGACTGACCAGCATTATCATGCAGGGAGTCCGGTGAATAAGCGACATGCCTGGGGGGCGGGGAGGGTGGATTTTTGGGGGGAGAGGGGGTTCTTTTTCGGTTTGTTAGAGTTTAATTGAGGAGCAGAATACTGTGATGATACCTACTAAATAAGTGCGGTACCGAGCACTACAGAACTGAAGAATTTAGGCTGCATTAGGTGAACCACTATTTCCTTGCGCTGGAGCAGGAATAATACCTCCTTGCGGAAAGACAACCTGAGATTTATATGTAAACCATAGTATGATGTACACTGGTATTAGATTGTAATTACAGGATTATCTCTGTGATGCTATTGATTGTTCTATCACAAATTAATAAAAATCTGTTTGGAAAAAGAAATGATGATTCAGCAGCATTTAATTTGTTGCCAGAATAAGTCAAATGATTAAATCTCGAAGTACATTAAATATTGTAGTGATGAATTGTAGATGAAGCAGAAGAAATTGAAATTTGATGGTCGCACAGATGAAAGTTGCACAATCAAGTCAGAATTCACAGTTTGTTGAGAATGTTGGTTCAATGCAGGGAGTGTATCAACAGGGAGATCTGACAATGCAAGGTGGTAATGGGTTTCAGCAACTTGGTAGAGGTTGTGGTGTTACAATTGATCCGAGTACTGAGACTGTGGTGACTTAGAAGAAGCCAAATCGTTGTCATGTTTGCGGTAAATATGGCACTGCAAGCGGGAATGTCATCTTAATGCTGGAAATAAGGTTCAGAATAATGGATTTATGCAACCCCAAAATAATAATCCAGTTCAGACACAGCATGTATAGAGGCAAAGGACACCAAACGTTCGGGTTCCCCAAGCTCAAGTAATGCCGGTTCCACGAGCCCCAATACCACATGGAATAGGATTAATCAACAGGAATTGCAAGCACATTAAGCTAGCTCCCAACAAGCATATGTGGAGGATGTAGACAGAAACGCCATTAATTTTAACCATTGACCGGAAACAAATGTTTCATTTAGAGCTCCTATGGCCTCCTCACGTTCTCGGCACAAGCTGAAGTAGTGCAAATGAGAATGTAAAAACCAGGAACATCTTTGGAGGTTGGCATACGATCCTGTAGAGAGCCAAAAATACAAACAAAGTCTGAGCAACTAGAAAGTAATGACAATGAGTGAAAAAAACAAATATTTCTCCCCAAAAATAGAAAGTGCCAAAAATTCCTCCAAGAAACTTTTTAATACAGTAATGTTTCTTACATCGCCACACACTCCTGATATTGTGCCAACTCAATCTCAGTGTGACAAGATTGCTTCGCACTTTGTGCATAGAGTGGAAAGTATATTTAATGAAATAGGCAGACACAGAACCAAGGATGAAGAGCACAATTTTTACATCGGGACTGCCATATGTAGGCCTTTAGATGAGCCGAGTTTTGATAAGTTTTATGACCAGGACATGGCGCAAGTTGATGATTTTATTGCCAAGACTAAATCTGGTTCGCCGACAGACCCCTGCCTGGTGGCTGTGGTAAAATTGGCACAAGAGATTATAGCGGACAATCTGTCAATAATTTTTAATATAATCTTTAAGATAGGATGTTTTCCTAAAATATGGAAAACCTCATCAATTCTGTCTATTTTAAAGAAATCTAACTTAGACCCAGAGGATGCTAATAATTATAGTCCTAGATCGGGCCTTCCTTTTCCCGCTAAACTCCTAGAAAGGGCAATGAATAAACAACTCATTGAATATGTTAACGAACACAGTTGGCTAGACGAGACACAACATGGCTTTAGATCTGGCCATAGTACTGAATCGGTTCTGATTAAATCGGTCGAAGAAATCAGGGAAGCACTGGACAATGGTGGGAGGGCCGCCCTGATCTTATTAGACCTGTTGGCGGCCTTTGACACTGTCCACCATACCATCTTGGTGGAAAGGCTAGCAGCAATTGGAGTGCAGGGAATAGCACTCCACCTGCTTAAATCTTTTTTGGAAGATAGGACAAAATGTGTTGCCTTGGATTCGTTCAAGTTAGATCCTTTTCAGCTCTCATGTGGAGTGCCACAGGGCTCTTCTATTATCCCCACCCTTTTTAATATTTAGATCGCTGCCCTGGCCCCAGTTGTAAAACTCTTTGGCTTTGCCTTAACGTCGTATGCCGACAACACTCAAATTGCCATTTGGAATAAGCTTCCATTATCAATCCGATCAGCTACTTCCCTGCTAAAATTCAGAGGTTTGTTGAAAACTTTGCTTTTCAGCAACTCTGATCTCTGTTAAGATATCTACGTCCTGCACTGATAAGTTCAGCTAGAGCCAGGACACCGAAAGGTAACAGTGGGCTTTATGAATCTCTTACATTGAAATTGACAACTGAATGCAAATGCTTCCAGATTTAATTCGATCAGGTCTCCATTGCAAATTACAACCCTTTTGTGAATCAGGGTATGTCTCAGCAGTACCCTATGATACAAGCAAATGAAGATTACAGTTCAGACCTGTCATAATGAAGGTGCCTTAGGGGACAGGAGAATTTGATTAAATGAAAATGTTTTGCTATTTTGTTTGTGCTTTGTTCTCATGTTAAGTTAGCATTTGCGGCACCATTTTATGTTCAGCCGCTATTTTGAATCATGTTGTCAGCTACATATTCTCTGACTCAAGAAGCTGGCTCTGGAAATGTTCATTTCTCTAAGGTTAGGCCTTGCTTTGCTAATGAATACACTGTTCTTAATAACGCATTCCTTTCCCATAGATAAAGGCTTTCTCCCACCAGCCTAGCGATAGACAGGAACAGAACGACCTTGGCATAAAGATAATGCGTGCCTGGTCTCAGAGTCGAAACTCATCTGTCTGTGATTCTTTGTTTTAGCTGCACCTGCTAGTAGATTTCCATTATGGGTGGGAAATTCTTGGTTCAGAAACGTGCAAAATGTATCTCTATGTTTACTGAAGTCAATCCCTCTGCAGCAATCCTAGGAGGCTGGTCAGACTGGACTCCGCTCTGGTGTACCTGAATAAAATATACTTGGTTTGTGTTCTCTACTGTCTGTCTATCTGACCGACTCTTCATCTGTATCGAAGGCTGAGAGGTGGTCGCGAGTGACCCGGGTGGCCCTAATCAGGTCACTTCCTTCAGTTGGCAGATGACCCATCCTCACCCACGACGAGTGTGGAGGTCGGGGCCATCGTTGGGTCAGACGGACGGAGCAGGGATCCCTGCACGAGAGAGTTCAGAACACGCAGCTGCCCCGTCTGTCTGGCCGGTCGGTGCCTCGCCCAGCGGTCATCCCGACTGGGGTCCTGAACGGCTAAACCTTGGATTTGACCTTTTGGTCCGAAGAGTCGGCAGTGGAGAATAAATTTGTTTCACCTGTGTGCACCAAGTGAGTTTGTTTTAGTTCTTTGTGGATATGGTACCATTTTGGTCTGTCTTTGGTACAGTCTGAGGACCGATTTTGGTTTGCATCTGGTACGGTCTGAAGACTGCTTTGGATACAAAGTATTTGTGAACACTTTGCCCAGCAACATAACAAATTTAGCTTACTTTTGAAAATGCAGGTGTTCAGCCGCTTTTTGGTGTCTTGTTGTTCTGTTGTTGCTCGACTGGAAGAAAGTCAGCCAGCGCCTCTGGAAGACACTCCGAATTTTGATATTATGTAAAACATGGCCTTGGCCCTATTATGTTTAGTACATTATGGCACAAATATACGAGGGACAATGGCGAGTTGCAGTGGCCATTGACGGGCACTTTTGATGAACAAAAAATTGGATTTTTACAGAAGTTGTTTGCAAGAAGTAGGCAGTATATGTTTTATTCCCTCGGAACTTGGCAAAAAGAGGCTAAACAGAGGCGAATGAAAGCAGAGAAAGTGGCCCAGAAGGAGAGAATGCAAACATTGACTCAGAAAGCTGTAGCGCATGATAGCGAGAAGCAGGAGATAGGAATTGAACTTGAAGATAGGAGGGTTCAATTGAATACTGATAAATTTTATGTAGTCCGAGAAGAAATTTATGCTGTTATGGAAGAATTGCTAGATACTAGACCCCCACCTCTGCATGCCCCGCAGAGGGTATGTGCCGCTCCTCTCCCACAGGCCCAGCTACCCGGTTCTTCTGTCTCTGCGGTTTCTGCTTTTGTTACTGTTGATCAGACTGCCTTGGCCACGGCACCTCTCATCCTTTTTTTTCTTCACCGTCTGTGGCAACTATGACAGTTAGTATTCCTGCAATGCCTATTACTTCGCCATCCCTTTTGCCAGCTCTTACACCCACGACCCAGCCAGCAGCGACGTTAATGCCCACTACCTCTGTTATCACTCCCACTGTGTTCCTCCATTCCCCGACATTACAGCGTGGTGGGACTCCAGTACGTGGCCCTGACGATAGAGACTGGACGAAATTTAAGGAACATTTGGTGCGTACATTGATAAGATCTGACATGGGGGAGGCAGAGAAACAGGTAGTGACTAATCAGGCTGCGCAGTGGGCCCGAAACCCCATTTATGGTGTGGAGGATGTGTGGAGTATGATGAAAGATTATGAGCCTTTTGTACAACATCATGCCCTTAAGCACATGCCGGCTACCTTGATTGGACTTTGGGAGCAGTGTTTCACTGATGCAGCACCGCAGATTATATATGATATTAAGGATCATGTATACGTTGCTGATATGGTGCCAAGTTTTTGGTAATGTCACGATGTTGGTTGCTTATCGGAACCCAATTAGGGTCACCTGGGTCACTCACGACCACCACTCAGCCTTCCTCACAAATGAGTCGGTCAGACAGTAGAGAATACAAACCATAGATATTTATTGAAAGTACACCCGAGTGGAGACAGGTCTGACCAGCCTCCTTAGATTGCTGCAGAGGAACTGACTTCTACCAATAGGACAACATATAATGTACATTTTCAGGATCACTAAAGACACGCCCAGACTGGAAATTTCCAGTTGGTAGCTAGTGAACAACAGAGATACAGAAGGATGAGTTGCAATCCGAGGACCGGGTACATGCTATCTCAGAGCCAAGGTTACTCGGCCTGCACCCGCCGCTCTAAGGGTGGGAGCAGGCCTATCTAACGAGAAAGATATGCGATGACAAAAACAGTCTATTCATTAGCACAGGAAAGCTCATCCTTGTAAAAATAAGAGAAGAGAATATTGCAGCTGCTTTCCGTTGAGAGGCAGACAAAGTGAGACAGAAATTAGTTTTGATCATGGCTCAAAATGGCGGCTCAGCTTAAAATGGTGTTGTGAATGCTAACTTTACACAGAGCAATGTACTAGCAGAATGAATGCATGACATTTACATTTCAACATACCCTCCTTTTAGCAGAAGCTAACAATTTTAAGGTGAGAGAATGTAGAGTGCAGCATAGCGTGTAGACAACAAATAAACTTGAAAGTTCAGAGCATTCCATGTATTCAGTATCAAAGGAAGAGGAGTCTTCAAATATACCCTCGTCTATCTGCATGAAGCTATCTATCTCTTTATGAGTCAAAATCACAGCATTAGTATCATGGATGGGCACCTTCTGCTTTGGGGTGAGGAGTGTGATACAATAAGGGCAACAGGCTGGGAGACATTGGATACAGAGGCAATAAGTGAGGAAAATACCAGCGACTATGGCTAGAAAAACAACCCCAGGATGCAAATATGCCCCAGAACCACCCAGAGAGTGGCTAGGTACCATTCTCTTGGTGTATGTTGGATGAAAGCCTATGCAACTTCTGTATGGCAGCATATACGTTGGGGGCGTGGTCTGGGATGTATACACAACAACTACTGCCAATGACACGACCGGCCCCTCCCCTGTCAGCAAGGATGAGGTCTAACACCATCCGGTTTTGTAAAGCAACAAGCCTAGTAGCCGGGAGCTCAGCTGTGATGTCCGTCAGAATCCCTGCTGTCGTATTAATGACCCCTTCTACAACTCTTGTGAGTCAACGAATATTAAGCCTGTTGGATATGGGTCCCCAATAGGGTACGATACCTTTTATGGCGTCTATGAACTGTTGCAAAGTGCTATCTGACTGATCTATGTCTTCTGTATTAATAGCCCTTCTAACTCGGGGCAGGTATGCACTCCTACGCTGAAAACGATGGTCCTTATGGTAATTGGATGGTGCTATATACACTGGGGGAAGAAGAAAAGACAGATAGCATATACTTGACCACCCCCTAGGAACCAAAACATAAGCTTGGGATCCGCAAACAAAATAGACATTATATGGTGGGAGCTAAGGCGGGCTACTAATCGTGCTCAATATATATGTGTAATTGCAATTACTCTCCCCCACTTTCACCTTTCCAATTCCCTGAACAGAGAAACCAGCTGTTGTATTGACTACTGGCACTGGCATCGCTTTATCCTTTGTAATATTGCGTGTTTGGAAAGATCGGAAATATTCAGTAGCATTGAACCCCTGGAAATCTAACATTTAATTTCGAAGCCATGTTTCATTCTCTACCCGCTCATATACATTCATGCAAGCTGTTGGAGACAATGTACCAGATGTCTCTTGTTCTCCTCGCCTCGGGGAAGTATACCCATGATGGAAATGTATATATTCTAACACAGTGCGGGAGTCAGCAGATGTCATATTCGTAGCAGAGAAATTAAAATGATAATGCACCATAGTAAACAGTGCAAACCACCCCTCGCAACTTCCTAGATGGGGTAATGGCATCAACAACAAAACATCACTCTTATGTGCAACTGAGGCCAGCAGTCCACAGATCCAGCAATTAGTAGCATTGAAAGCATCATGGGCCTGATGCAACATTTGTAAAAATACATTGTCTGCACAAGTTTTCCGATGTTCTCCTTTGTGAGGGGCCAAAGTAACAAACATGTGTCCAGGGGGAATGGGTGTTGTCCCAATCAAAGAACTTGCAGGATACTTTTCCTCTAAAAAACAAGATATCCCCATCACAAATATCAATGCAATTTAAATTATGGATACGAAAACTATTTTACTTTTAGTGGACCAACTCCACTCTGGGCCCGGAGGTGCAAATGGGTGTTATTCCTCAGTAATGGGCCGACCAAATGGATACACAGTGGAACCAGAGAAAAAAGGAATGCAATAAGGCTAATGGCAAAGGCAAAGTTCCCAGTGTCCGTTAGTGCCTCATTGGTAGACTCCTATTGTTCACAACGTTGGCGCTTTTGAGCACTGGCAGTGGAGCTGTTTGATCCTAGCTCTTGAAGAAAATCCCATGTCGTCCAGGATACCGTACCTCTGTCTAGGGAAGCATGCTCAATAAATCCTGTCAACTGTCTGAACAATGCACTAATTTCACCTCTCCCTAATTTACTGTTGGTGCCATGGGCGAGGTACACCCTGATCTGCACAGTCCATCCCTACTAATCTGACTTCTCCTTTGGTGCACTGTTCCTCCGTCGAGGGGGCAAATTGTACCTAGCTACTCCAGGCATAGAGGGGCCAGGAAAAAAGGGGCTCAGAAACAGAGGGGCCAGTTGAAGGGGACTCTTGAATTGCTTTAATCTCCGGGGGCACTGCTGCATTTAGCACCTCATCGTTCTCAGCCTCTGTTTGAGTCCACGTGAGCTTGGCATCCAGAAAGGGAACAAATCGGGGGACTCCCTCGCTCTCCGAGTCCCTGATTCCCTCGCTGACCCACTGATCATAGGGTAAAGAAAGAGGCACTCTGTGGCAATGCTGACGGTGTTTCCAGTTCTTTCGGCTGGCGACCTTGATGGCAATGCGTGTTGCAAGGGGCACCTGGACTGGTTCCTTCACCGCGGCTCCAGGCTCTTCTTTCTCTGGAAGTTATGGATTAACACATAGTCGCCAGGCCAAATGTCGGGTACTGGTGGAAGGGATTCCTGTATCTGTTGGTGGATAGAACGCAGACTTTTAGTTAACTCATACAAATAGTCCACCAATAGAGGATATTCAATATCTGAGAACCCGACGAGGTTGCGGGACGCCCCAAACATTTGCTGGGCACCCAAACACGACCTCGTAGGGTGACAATCCTGTTCTAAAATGGGCTGTCGTTCTTGTGGAAAAAAGGGCTAATGGTAAAGCATCTGGCCTCTGCAACGCTGTGCTCTCCTGAATCTTTGCTAATTTCAGTTTGAGAGTACCGTTGTACTGCTCAACCAAACCCGCAGACTGGGGGTGATTCGCAGCATGAAACTTTTGTCTGATATGCAGTCCCTCACATATTAACTGGATAACTTTCACGTTGAAGTGACTTCCGTTATCACTCTAAATCAAATGGGGCAAGCCGAAACGAGGAAAGAACTCCTTCAGGAGTACTTTTGCAGTCGCAATGGCTGTATTCTCTTTGGTGGGGTAAGCCTCAACCCATTTACTGAAGGCACAGACAACCACTAACACATACTTCAGATTGTTGACTCGGTCCATTTCTCTGTAATCGAGCTGGAGGATCTCATAAGGGAAGGTGGGAGGTGCAAAATTAACTGGTGAGGTCGGGGTACCCTTTCCTGAATTGTGCATCATACACACCATACAATATTTAACCAAATGAGCAGCTGTCTTTGGGATGTTTTCATTTTGCCATACAGGGTCTAACAATTTGCAAATACCTTTAGCAGTAATATGAGCTGACCTGCAGCTTGGGCCAACTGATAGGGAACTCGTGCGGTCTCAACTATCATGTGCAGCATCATGATTGCATATGCAGCTGTTGTAGTGCCATCTGACAACTTGAAACAAGACTCATCCGCATATAGTTCCCCTTGGGGGTTAGATGAGGGAACATCAGTCAGGTCTACCCATCCTTTCGTCTATTCCTCTGTTTGAAGATACAATCATGTATATCAATTTCCTCACTTTCAGAAGGGAGGGGTAGCAACGTGCTGGATTCAGAGTGGCACATCTTTTAATCGTGACATGCGGTGCAAAAAGAGTTAGCTCCTAACCAGTCAGACGTGCACTGGTGAGGTGCTGTGTCTTAGTCTCATTCAAAAGGGTATCCACAGCATGGGGCACCATGCGTGTGAGGTCAGTATGAAGTATGAGCCCAGCCGATTGTCTTATCGATACGGCCACAGTCGCGACCCATCTTAGACAGCTCGGGAGGGCTCTTGCGACAGGGTCAAGAAGCACAGAGAAATAAGCACACGGCCGTTGCTTACCTCCAAAGGCCTGTGTTAAAACAGAAAGCGCACAACCAGCCGACTCGTGTACGTACAGCACAAATGGCTTCATGTAGTCAGGTGTACCAAGCACAGGCGCATAGCAAAGTGCTACTTTTAATTGTTCAAAAGTCTGCTGACATTCAGGCGTCCAAGGCAAGGGCTCATGCACATCTTTAGTGGTTAATCATAGCAAAGCCTTTATTAGTAAGGAATAGTTAGGGATCCAGTGCCGACAATAGAAAGTAATGCCAATAAAAGCGCGCACATCCTTTTGAGTTTGAGGAATAGGCATTTTAACAATGGTACTGATGCACTCAGGAGTCAATCTCCTACCCTCCTTTGACAGTAGGTGACATAAGTAGGTGACCTGCTGTCGACAATATTGAGATTTGTAACACTTTATGTCCGTGGTGTGCCAAATGTAGCAACAATTTAACCATTCTGTGTTTGCAACCTTCTTTAGTGTCAGAAGCAATGAGAAGTTCATCTACATATTGAAGCAACACATTACCTGAGAGAAGCGTGAGGGAATACAATTGGGCTTTTAAAGCTTGGCTAAATATCCTAGGACTCTCAGTATAGCCCTCAGGAGCGCGACAGAATCTAAAGCTTCTGCCAGCTAGTGTAAAACTAAAATAGTACCTGCTGTCTGGATGGATCGGAATACTAAAGAATGCATTTTTTAAATCAATGACAGAAAAGAATTTAGCAGAGGAAGGAATCATCGTTAGAAGAGTTGTAATGTCAGGGACCACCAGGAACTGAGGAACAACTTTTTTATTAATTTCGCGCAGGTCAATCACAAAACGATAAACATCTGGATGATCATCAGGAGAGACTGACGGTGCCCTCTTAAGAATGGGGCTAGTACACACATTCTCAGTCGTCTCTTTGACAACCCCTGACTGAATCAAGTCTTGTATAATTAGCAACAAGGCTCTCTCCCCTGCTTGTGGTATTTTGTACTGAGGAATACGAGGCAAAATGGTATTGTCTTTAACTTTGCTTGAAACTGGGGTTATCTGCAATAGTCCTACGTCCGTGTAACCTGTTGCCCACAACGTGGGCGGAACATCCTTAAATTCAGCAGGGAGGGGTGCACCTTTGGACAGACACTGCTTAAAGCTGAGTACATTCGGGCCCATTGTCATGTAAACACCCTCCCGGGACAATAAATGGTAGCATGCAATTTTTTTAAATAAATGTAAGCCCATCAAATTTTCTCCACAATTAGATGTCAGCAATAATGGCGTATCCACAGTAAAAGGACCTATAGTCAGTGTAAGAGGTTTGGAAATGGGGCTTACAACCGGTACCCCAAAAAATCCTACCAAAACATTATTATGGCCAGACAGAGCTGCCCCAGGGACCAGTGAACGTGAAATAGAGCTATTCCGAGCACCTGTATCCACCACAAATTCCTTAGCTGAGCCATGCAAATCTGCAGTGATGTAAGGGCCACACTGATCTACAGGTATCTGAACTGGTCCTTCACCCTGTCCCTGGCTGTCCTAGCTGTGAGACATCCCTGTCACCTCGTCCATGTCATAATCATGGTGATAATACTGTCCACCCCTAGGGTCATCGAAGTAGTTACTACCTGGACGATCCTGTAAGGCTGCGGCATGCTGAGCTCTGTCCTGTCCACTAGCTCCACAACCCCGTCCACGAGAACCTTGTCCTCTAGGGGCCGCAACTTTCGATAGCAATACCAGTCACTCACTACGCCAATGTCCCTCCTCTTTACAATACGCACACTGATTCAGCCCTACAGGCGGAGCATTCCAGCTGATCCGCAGAAGCTGCCGGTCCGAACCACCTCGCCGTCTACTATTCCCCCTAGAAGCCTGCTGCAACAACACCTTCATCTTCAATTCCTTATGCTTTTTCTCCACCTTCTCCTTCTCCTCATTCTTCCTGTGCTCATAATACTGCACCATACTCAATATTACAGAAGGGGAGGAAGTAGTCCAGATACTCACCGAAGCCTGTAACCTAGTCGCAATCTCAGGAAGCAAGTTTGTAACAAATCTATTGACAAACAATCGAACGCCTCCCTCCACCGACAAATCCTGTCCTCTAAAATCCCAAAAATACCCCTTCAAACCGAGTGAAAAAATCAGACACACTCTCATCTTTCTTCTGACGACATGCCATTAACTTGTCTCAATCTACCCATCTCAGTGGAATGAGAGAGTGCATATACGTAATAATTTGACCAGGCACAGCTAATATCTATACCTTAGGCTTCTCACCAGGCTTACTTTCTTGATCCCATCCTTTGAGCTGATCCCATTTACCACCCAATTCCACAACATGATCCTGTATATGTACTTGCCTCCAAATATCAACGGGCACCAGTAAACCAAAGAACATTTCAATATCCGCAAGCATCATCACTGTTGATGAAGCAGCCTCAGTCAATTCTTATAATATGCAGTAGGATTTTTCCTAGGATCAGGTAGCTGAGTCTTAAGGGAAAAAACCTCACTCCTTTTCCATGGAGTATAAACCCATTTTTTTTAAAACCGGACCTCCACCCGTGGTCTAGTGACATTATCATGCTGATCCTGTAGCTCAGCTATTTCAGGGTGATATAGGGGGTGCACTTCCCTCATTGGAAACTGGGATACCGTCTTCGGGCTCTTTTCAAGCAGCCTATTTCGATAATCAACCAGTGTCGTAACAGGACTAAAAACCTCACCAGGTGCCTACCAGAAGCATATACACGATCCCTAATATCATAAATAATTTGGGGTGCCACATCATTGAAACACTGTTCCCACAGTGCAATCAAAGTAGCCGACTTATGCTTAAGGGCATGCTGTTGAACAAACGGCTCATAATCTTTCATCACACGCCACACATCCGCCACACTGGAAATGGGGTTACGCGTCCACTGGGCTGCTTGATTTTCAGCTTCCCTCACATCAGATAGTATTAAAGTCCGTTCTAGCCGGTCCTTGAATTTTGTGCAGTCCCTATTCTCAGGACCGCGTACTGGTGTGTCAAGATTCTGCAACATCGGGGTATATGGGAAAACAGTGGAAGTCATAACAGAGGTACTGGGCAATAAAGTCGCTGCTGGCTGATTCATGGGTGTAAGATCTGGTGAAATTGATGCCGAAGCATCAGGTGTTGCCGAAGCGTTAACAGTGGTAGTTGCCACAGACGGTGATGACAAAGAAAGGACAGGAGGTGCCATGGCCAAGGCAGACGGAGCAACAGTAGCAGAGACAGAGACAGCAGGAACAGAAGAACCGGGTAGCTGGGGCTGCGGTGGAAGAACGGGGTATACCCTCTGATGGGCATACAGAGGCAGGGGTCGAGCATCCAACAATTCCTCCACAAAAGTATCATTTGCTTCTCGGGCAACATAACACTTCTCACATTGTAATCTAAACTTCCTATCGGCACACTCCATTCCCTTCTCTATTTTCTCTCTATCATGCGCTACGGTTTTCTGAGTCAATGTCTGCATTTTCCCCTTTTGGGCCTCTTTCTCTACTTTCATTTGTCTCTGTTTAGCTTCCTTTTGCCACGTTCTGAGGGAATCAAATATTGACTGCCTACTCCTTTTCGCAAACAATTTATCCTGTAGAAAATTAATTTTCTGTTCATCAAAAGTACCCGTCAACGGCCACTGCAACTCGGCATTGTCCCTCGTATATTTGTGCCATAACGTACTAAACATAATTGGGCCAAGGACATGTTTTACATACATGTCGAAATTTGGGGTGCCCTCCAGAGGCGCTGGCTGACTTTCTTCCAATCGAGCATCAGCAGAACAACAACGAAAGCCCAAATAAAACACTTTGCTAAGGCACAGCATTTTACAAAAGAAAACAAGTTCACTATTTATGCCGAACAGATATTTGCAAATATCTTTACCCAAAATTGGTCCTCAGACCTCATCAAATACAAGTCAAAGTGGTACCATGTTCATAAAGAACTCAAACACATTCAAGCGCTTGTCCAAAGACAGTCCTTGGACCGTGCCAAATACAAATCAAAATGGAGCCATATCCACAAAGAACCAAAGCAAACTCACCTGGTGCACACAGGTCAAACAAGTTTATTCTTAACTGCCGACTCTTTGGACCAAACGGTCAGTTCCAAGGGTTTCACCGTTCAGGACCCTAGTCGGGATGACCACTGGATGAGGCACCTCTTGGTCAGACAGACGGGTAAGCTGTGAGTACAAGACTCTATTTTGCAGGGATCCTCGATCCGCCTGTCCAACCCGATGTGGCCCGGCCTCCTCACCCAGGATGGGCCACCCGATGAAGTCCCTGTTCGGGTGCCAACTGAAGGAAGTGACCCGATTAGGGTCACTCGGGTCACTCACGACCACCTCTCAGCCTTCCTCACAAATGAAGAGTCAGTCAGACAGTGGAGAATACAAACCAAAGATATTTATTGAAAGTACACTCGAGTGGAGTCCGGTCTGACCAGTCTCCTTAGATTTCTGCAGAGGGACTGACTTCTACCAACAGGACAAAGTATAATGTACATTTTCAGGATCACTAAAGACACGCCCAGACCGGAAATTCCCAGTTGCTAGCTAGTAAACAATTGAGATACCGAAGGATGAGTTGCAATCCCAGGACCGGGTACATGCTATCTCAGGGCCAAGGTTACTCGGCCTGCACCCGCCGCTCTAAGGGTGGGAGCAGGCCTATCTAGCGAGAAAGGTATGCAATGACAAAAACAGTCTATACATTATCACAGCAAAGCTCAACCTTGGAGAAATAAGAGAATAGAATATCGCAGCTGCTTTCCGTTGAGGCAGGTAAAGTGAGCCAGTAATTAGTTTCAATCATGGCTCAAAATGGCGGCTCAACTTAAAATGGTGCCGCAATTGCTAACTTTACACAGAGCAATGTACTAGGAGAATGAATGCATGACATTTACATTTCTGCAGGAGTAGGCTACTTGAGAGGAGCCCGAAGACAGTATCTTAGTTTCCAATGAGGGAGGTCCACCCCATATATCACACTGAAATACCAGAGCTGCGGGATCAGCATAATGTTCTTACTAGACCAGGGGTAGTGGCCCGTTTCCAAGAACAGTGGGTTTATACTCCATGGAAAAGGAGTGAGGTTTTGTCCCTTAAAACTCAGTTACCTGACCCTAGGAAAAATCCTACTGCGTATTACAAAGAATTGACTGAGGCAGCCTCTCCAACAGTAATGACGCTTGTGGATATTGAAATGTTCTTTGATTTGTTGGTTTCAGGTGATATTTGGAGACAAGTACACACACAGGATCATGTTGCGGAACTGGGTGGTACCTAGGATCAGATAAAAGTAAGAGACCAGGAGACGAAGCCTGGTGAGAAGCGTAAAGCAGAGATACTTGCCTTGTCGGGCCGCATTATCACGTATATGCATTCTCTTATCCCGCCTAGAAAGGTTGATTGGGACAAGCTCTCAGCTTGTCGTCAGAAGAAAGATGAGAGTGTGTCTGATTTTTTCACTCGGTTTGAAGGTGTGGTCCTAGATTACAGTAAACAAGATCTGTCAATTGAAGGTGGCGTTCGATTGTTTGTTAATAGATTTGTTTCAAACTTTCTCCCTGAGATTGCAACTCGATTACAGGCTTCAGAGAGTACCTGGTCCACATTTTCTCCTTCTGTTATCTTGAATATGGCGCAGTATTATGAGCACAGGGACAATGAGGAAAAAGAGAAGGTGTAAAAGAAGCACAAGGATTTAAAGACGGAGATGTTGTTGCAGCAGGCTTTTCGAGGGAATGGTAGAGGACTTGGGGGTTTAGCCCGACAGCTTCCCCGTACTAGCAGGAATACTACTCCTGTGGGGCCGAATCAGTGTGCTTATTGTAAGGAGGAGGGACACTGGTGCAGCGAGGGTCCTGTACTTCTGCAGAAGGTGGCGGTCCCAAGATGTTGAGGGTCTCGTGGACGAGGTCGTGAAGATGGTGGCCGGGACAGGGCTCAGAACGCTGTGGCATCTCAGGGTCCTACGGATCAGAACTACTTTGATGACCCTCGGGGCAAACAGTATTATCATGATGACTATGATACGGATGAGGTGACCGGGATGTCTTGCAACTAGGACAGCCGGCGACAGGGTGAGGGACCAGTTTTGATACCTGTAGACCAGCGAGGTCCGTATGTTAGTGCGGATGTGCATGGTTCAACGAAGGAGTTTTTGGTGAATACAGGTGCAACAAACAGCTCTATTTCTCGTTCCTTGGTCCCTGGAGCAGCTCTGTCTGGCCATAATAATGTTTCAGTAGAATTTTCTGGTGTACTGGTTGTGAGCCCCATTTCAAAACCTCTTATGTTGACTATTGGTCCTTTCACTGTGGATTTGTCATTCTTGTTGACATCCAATTGTGGAGAGAATTTGATGGGTTTGTACTTGTTGAAGAAATTGCATGATACGATTTACTGCTCCCCTGCCGGCGTCTATATGACGATGGGTCCTGGTGTGGTGTGCACTAAGCAGTGTCTGTCCAAAGATGCGCCCCTCCCTACTAAATTTAAAGTTGTGCCACCCTCATTGTGGGCAATGGGTGACACAGATGTGGGTTTGTTGCAAATATCACCTGTTTAGATTTGTGTCAAGGAAGGTACAATTTTACCCCGTATTCCTCAGTATAAGATACCGCAGGCAGGTGAGAGAGCTTTGATAAAGATTGTGCAGGATTTGATTGAGAAAGGAGTGGTTGAGGAGACAACTGCTAATGTTTGCAATAGCCCTATTCTTTCCATTCTTAAAACGACGCCTTTGGCTCCCTCTGAGTATCATTAAGATGTTTATCGCTTTTTGATTGACTTGCGTGAAGTTAACAAAATAGCGATTCCCCAGTTTCCGGTGGTCCCTGACATTACAACTCTCTTGACGATGATTCCTTCTTCTGCTAAATTCTTTTCTGTCATGGACTTGAAAAATGCATTCTTTAATATTCCCATTCATCCTGATAGCAGATATCTTTTCAGGTTCAGTAGAAGTATTAGATTCTTTCGCGCTTCTCAAGGCTATACAGAGAGTCCGAGAAGCTATAGTCAGACATTTAAAGGTCAGCTGGATTCCTTGTCACTCCCTACAGGTAATGTATTGCTTCAGTATGTTGATTACTTGCTCATCGCTTCAGATATAGAGCAAGGTTTCAGGGACAGTACAGTCAAATTGCTGCTACATTTAGCTCACCATGGCCATAAAGTATCCCTTTCTAAATTTCAGTATTGTCGACAGGAGGTCACCTACTTAGGTCACCTACTGTCGAAGGAGGGCAGGAGATTGAGCCCTGAGTGCATCAGTACCATTGTTACAATGTCTGTCCTGAAAACTCAGAAAGACGTGCATGCTTTCATAGGTATCACTTCCTATTGTAGGCAGTGGATACCTAGCTATTCGTTGCTTATTAAGCCCCTGCTTGCGCTAACACTAAAGGATGTGCTTGAACCCTTGCCTTGGACGCCAGAGTGTCAGCAGACTTTTGAGCAATTAACCCCTTCGACGCGCATGACGGAACGGTTCCGTCATGCACGTCGGTTGCGCTGTGCGCATGACGGAACCGTTCCGTCATGGCCCCGCCCGCGCACGGAATCTTCAGCGTGGCGCGGAAATCCGCGCCGCGCTGAAGAGGTTAAAAACTGCGCTTTGCTCGGCTCCAGTGCTTGGTACCCCTAATTACGCTAAATGCTTTGTATTGTACGTCCATGAGCCGGGTGGTTGTGCGCTTTCTGTTTTAATACAAAGATTTGGAGATAAGCAACGTCTGTGTTCTTATTTTTCGGCTGTGCTTGATCCTGTCGCCCGAGCACTCCCGAGCTGTCAAAGAGCGGTCGTGGCTGTGGCCGTCTCAATAACACATTCGGAGGGACTCGTACTCGATACTGACGTCACAATTATGGTACCCAATGCTGTGGATACACTTTTAAATAAGACAAGGACACAGTACCTCACCAGTGCACTTCTGACCAGTTACGAGCGAACGCTCTTTCAAAAGCACAATATGATCAAACGCTGTTCCACTCTGAATCTAGCCACGTTACTACCCCCCCCCTCTGAGAATGAGGAGATTGACATACATGATTGTATCTTCCGGACGGAAGAAGAGATGAAAGGACGGTTAGACCTGACTGATGTTCCCTTATCTGATCCTCAAGGGGAACTGTATGTCGATGGCTCTTGCTTTAAGTTACCAGATGGCACTACAACTGCTGTATACGCAATTACAACACTGCGCACGGTAGTTGAGACATCATGAGTTCCCTATCAGTCAGGCAAGCTGCAGAGCTAGTCGCCCTTATTCGAGCCTGTGAATTGAGAGAGGGACTGGTTCTTAATATTTACACTGACAGCCAGTATGCCTTCGGGGTCACACATAATTTTGGGTGACTCTGGGCAGAGAGAGGGTTCCTTACTTCCCATGGGATGAGAATACAGCACGGCCCTCTCATATGTAGGATTTTGTCTGCTTTGACACTCCCTAAGAAGTTGGCAATAGTGAAGTGCAGCGCCCATAAGAAAGTTACTGACAATTTGGGTAAGGGGAACGCTTTTGCAGATCAGACAGCTGAGGAAACAGCCCGAACTAAGATAAAATGTTTGTAGGAGGTCCTGCCGGGTGGGTGCCTGAGTTCTACATGTTTGAGGATACACTTGACAACGTGAAGGAAATACAGAGTGAGGCCACGGTGGAGTAATTAGCAATGTGGCCAGAAAGTACAGCAAACTTGAACGATGAGGGATGTTGGATTGACAAGTCAGGGAAGCAGAGATGGATGTTTCCAGATGCATATGTCCTGTAGTCACTATGGCTCACGGGTCAGCTCATATCAGTGCTAAGGGTATTTGCAAGTTGTTAGACCCTGTATGGCAGAATGATAATATTCCAAAGACAGCTGCACATTTTGTGAAATGCTGCATGGGGTGCATGATGCACAATCCTGGCAAGGGTACCCCTACACCACCCGGTATTTTGCACCCCCACATTCCCTTTTGAGGGCCTTCAAATGGATTATATCGAAATGGACAGAGTCAATAATTTGAAGTATTTGTTGGTGGTTGTCTGTGCGTCGACAGTGGATTGCTAAATTTTCCCTACTGGCCAAGCTTTTTTAGAGGCTGACACACAAGGATGTGTCAGATCCGGTACAATGAGATAACGATTGCGTGGTTGCCTTCCTAGAGCTGAGAAGTCTCTGTTCTCCCCCAGCACTAGTAATGCCTGATTATAACAAACCTTTTGCATTTTTCTGCAATGAGAGGGAGTGCTGCACTCTCTCAGTGCTAACATAGATGCATGGAAATGTACAAAGACCTGTGGATTATTTATCAGTTACTCTTGATTCTGTAGAGGCAGGACTGCCCAGATGCCTAAAAGCTGTACCAGCAGTAGGTGTCAGCATAGAACATTGTGAAAGTATTGTCATGGGTCATCCACTTACTGTGTTCATTCCCCATTCTGTGAATATTTTGTTGACGCGTACATGCACTCAACATTTGGCCAACAGTTGATTGACCAAATATCAACAGATTATACTTGCTGCTGAGAATATTTCCCTCAAGCAATGTGCTTCTTTGAATCCTGCTACATTGTTGCCTTTACCTGTAAATGAAAATGAGGATGGGGAAGTAGAGCATGATTGTTGCAGTGTCACTGAATTAGGCACCAAGCCAAGACCAAATATACAAGATGAGCCACTGACAGAGTCTGATTTGATATTGTGTGTTGATCGGTCCAGCCTGAGTTAATCGGGTAACCCTACGAGCTGCCTATGCAGTCTGTAGAGTCATGGGAGTAATCGAAGCCTCCTGGCTTCGAGGGGTGTCTTCTGCACAAGTGGCTGAATCGGTTGCTCTTACAAGAGTTTGCTGTGTTTCTGAACAGCTGAAAGTGATGATAGTCAGTATGGCTTTGGTGTTGTTCATGACTTCAGTCAGTTATGGTCACAGAGGGGATTCAGGAGATCATCAGGATCCTGTATTCGAAATGGAGCACATGTCATGAGATTGTTGGAGGCACCACCATTTCCTAACAAAATTGCAGTTGTGAAGTGGTTGCCCATTGAAGTGAAGAGGACTATGTGACAGTTGCCAACCGATATGCTGATGAGGTTGCGCAATATTGCGCTCATGGGGTCTGGACAGCTAATGGTGAATATGTAAATGAATCTGAAGATGAGACCAATTACAAGATTTTGTTCACAACGGCTGGCACTTGACAAGCAGTGAAAAGGTTGCAGGAGGACGTGCCGAAGGCAGAACAGCAAAGTTAGGTCAGAGCAAGTTGTGTTAAAAGAGAAGATGCCATTTGGGTTTCAGGAGGTGGAAGATATGTATTGGCAGATAGCCTGCTATCCCCAATGGCTAGAGACTTTCATGGTCCTGCAGATGTTGGGAGTATGCAAGAGTCAGATTGTGTTGACAGAACTGGTTTAACCCCCGATTCAGATTAACCTGCGATGAGTTCTTCTCCTTCTTCACAACCAAAATCAACTTGCTAGGTAACAAACTCAATGTCACCTCAAACTGCCCTTCTCCTCCTACTAGAGCCCTTCTCCCCTCTCGTCCCCTCCAAACAACACCCAAAAACAAGGCGCACTGGTCCAACTTCGAACGTTATGATGACCAGTCCATCTCTAAAATTCTAGCCTCCTTAAAACCGAATACCCACTTCAACGACCCTCTCCCCGCCAACTGCTTGGCAGCGACCTCCCCACTCATCGCTCCCATCTGGACCACAATTATCAACGCCTCCCTTCTTCAAGGTTCCATACCTGACTCCCTGAAAACTGGGTAAGTCATCACCATCCTAAAAAAACCCACTCTGAACCCAGAAATTCCAGACAGCTTCAGACCTATTTCGAATATTCCCATACTTGCAAAAGTGCTGGAGAAATGTGTGCAGCTACAACTAAGCCAACACATCGCTGATTTCAATTTACTTGACGATTTCCAAACTGGGTTCAGGCCTGGGCATAGCACAGAAACCACTATTCTTCACATCTTAGACGATGCTCTCCTAGCCCTGGACCAAGGCAAAACCTGTCTCTTGATTCTTCTGGATCTCTCCTCAGCTTTCGACACAGTCAACCATGAGAAACTTCTTGAACGCCTCGAACACAGGATGGGCCTAGGAGGTACCGTCATCAAATGGTTTGGTTCCTTCCTCCTGAACCGCACCCAGAGATTCTTAGTCAACAACAACCTATCTGCTCCTTCCCCGATCTCTATCGGTGTCCCTCAAGGCTCTACGCTGTCCCCTACCCTCTTTAATCTCTACCTTGAACCACTAGCTGAAATTCTTTGTACGGCCAACATCTCCTTCCACATGTATGCTGATGACACTCAGATATACATCAAAATCTCCTCTCTTGAGGAGATTACCTATCTTAATGATGCCCTGAATCGGACTGTTCAATGGCTCGCCAACAACCAGCTCAAATTGAATGCCCATAAAACGGAGTTCCTTCTCATCTCCCCCCAAAAAAATCCAATCTCATCCCTGAATGGATTAACTCAATCACAGCACTTAACTGCACGCCAACCATTGTGGATTCTGATAAATCGCTCGGGATACCCTCGGACTGCAACCTGAATATGCGTGAACACATCAATTTGATGGCCAAAACTGCCAGGTTCCATCTGAGCTACTTGAGAAAACTAAACCCCTTCCTTGATACTGCCGACCTAAAAACCCCAGTTCAGGCTTTAGTTATCTCCAGAATTGAATACGGCTGCTCTACCCTATCTGGCCTACCGAAGACTTCTACGGCCCCTCTAAAAGCTTGCCTCAATGCAGCAGCTAGACTCTTATCTGGCTCAAAACATTTGACCACATTTCACCACATCTGAAGGCCTTGAACTGGCTTCCTCTTGAAGGCAGAATCCAGCTCTAGCTGGCCTGCATCACTCACAAAGCCTTGTACATGAACCCCCCGATGTATCTCGCCCAGAAAATTGTGATATCTGGGAGAACCAGAAACTCCCGGTCCGCCAGAGACCGTGTGCTCCAGCCATCCCGCTTCCGCAATGTAAAAACAAATAACCGAGCGTTCTCTGGGGCCGCACCAAGAATCTGGAACTGGCTACCTCCCTCCATCAAAGAATTACTACTATGTCGCGCTTCAAAAAGGAAGCAAAAACCTTCCTAATGAGCAAATTTCTCCAATAACTCTCCGTTATTGCACATTCCGCCTTTTCATGGCCTATGTTTCTTTGCATAATCTAGTGTATTGTTTGGCCCTCTCCATTTATCAATTGTTCCCCTAGTTTTATTGCTGACATGTTGCTCGCTGATTTTGGTACTGTACTGTTTATTGTATATAACTCTGACTTTTGCCCTACTGTAGTCAATTCCCTAACCCCATACTTGTATTCTGCCTATGCATATACTGTACGCAACGTATTTATCTCTGTAAAGCGTTCTGATACCCTAACGGGTCATGTTCGCGCTTCATAAAACCTCAAATAAATAAGTAAAATAAATGGGCGGTGTGCTAGCAGATGAATGTAGGGAAATGAACCACAGTGAAACTGAGCCATATAGGAAGATTTGGAGGGCCATTCAACAGGATGCAGCTGGACTTCATAGAGATGCCTATGAGATATGTCCTGATGATTGTGTATATCTTCTTGCGTTGAGTTGAAGCATACCCAACCAGGAGAAACAATAGCCTCACAGTAGCTAAGTTGAGGGAACTGATCCCCAAGTTCAGTTTCCCAGCTTTGATGGAGTCAGATAATGAGATCCTGAAACTGTTGTGTGCAGCATTACAACTGTAGCAAAGACTACATTGCAGTTATCAGCCTGCGGATTCATGCATAGTTAATGGAACATTATAATCCAGTTAGCCAAAGTGTATGCTTCAATGTCTCTGAAGTGGACTGATGCTTTGCCCCTTCTGTTAATGAGTCTTCGCAGTGTTCCTGATAGGAGAACAGGACTGTCCCCGCATAAAATCATCGTGAGTCGAGAAATTAGACTGCCAGCAGTGCTTGCAAATGTGCTTCTGAACATTACAGATGACATGATTCTTGATTACTCTAAGGGACTAGCTGATGTGGTGCTTATCACCTCACCACATCAAGAGCAGTGCCATAACCTCAGTCCCGGCGACTGCGTCTTGCTGAAAAAGAACGTTTGGAAAACATGTCTGGAACCTCAATGACGAGGATCTTTCCAGGTGATCCTCGTGATGAACACTGCTATTGAGTGTGAAGGTCTCCCCACCTGGATCCATGCATGCTGCCCATACTCATAGGGTAGAGTGTCCCCTTGATGATATGACAATACCTCTCCCTGAAGTGCAGACCGCAACTGAAAGGAAGCAGGAAGAGGTTGAACAAGTTACAGAAAATCAGAGAGAACATGACACAGCACTACCTCGGCCTGAGGTGGGTCTTGATTAGTCAACATCTGAGGTTAAGACAGGAGAGTTTTGGCCTGTGGCGCTGACTAGGCCAGAATCAGACCCGGGAGAAGGGCCTAGTGCTGTGGCAAGCTAAGTGGGAGCTGGAGACAGTTGGCTGAGAAGGCATAGGAGAGAGAGACTAAGTCTGACTACAGAATGGGTTTCACACACTATCCCAGAGAGTAGTAAGGATTCTGGTCTAAATTACAGTGAAGAAGAATGATTTGTCCTTGGAGATCAAAAAGTTCTAGAGTGCCCTGTCGGAGGTACTCATTCCCTGAACGGACATACTTTGCAGCAAATGACAGCACGAGGAGATCTTGGAATTTGGATGAAACAGAGCAATTCCAGTTGAACCTCAGTGAATTTAAGCTTGTGCCTGAACTACCCTTTGAATTTGCTTTACTATTGAATAGACTGACCCGGTTTGTCACTGGCATGACCTCTAAACTGAACTTTGATCTGTGCTTTTATTAGAGACAATTAAACAAACTTTGTAAAAAGAATTAAGATTCCCTAGGCCTGAGGCTGTAGAAGGAACGTACAGGTGTCATTTAAAATAAGATGGAGTACGGTTAGGGATGACGGATAAAGACTTTGTAAATAAACTCGTCAGACATTTTATGGACTTTGTTTTACTATTTACACAAGTAGAAATGTACGGAAGAAATCAGTTTGTTATTTTCTACTCAGCGGTCTGATTCTAATAAAGTAATGGAAACAAGAAACACTAACAGACCTAACCTTATATAAGCGGTTGTATTGATAGCTCTAACTGTAGGACTAACTGCTTTGCTTCTAGGATTATACTCACTTACATTTCCCAATTCAGTTGGAGACAGATCTGGGCCAACCCTAGAACCCTGATTCCTACTGACAGTAATCTGCATACATTTGATTTTAAGACATTACATGTAGATTTGTCAAGAGTAGACTTCTCCTCTAATGCTTATTTTAAGTTGCTTTATAAATACATTGACACTATGGATGCTACATACGGGATGAGGGAGCCATCAAGAAAGAGGTCCCCTGTGTCCTGAATGCCCACTGTGTCCCAACTGCGCAGTTCGATTGCCGTGGTAAATGTGCTTCCTCACGGTGTTCCCAATAAGGGGATGGCAGGGGCCTGTGGTGTAGTGTCGCAAGTGATATATAAGCTTCATTGGTAACATTTGTATGCTATGCCCTAGTGTTACCAAGATTGGACTATGGAAGCACCACTCTATGCGGTCTCCCCAAATACAAGCTGGCCCTGCTGAGGGCATCGCTTAACGCTGAGGCCAGACTGGTCTCAGGAACCTAAAGAAATAACCACATTTCTCCGACCATGAAAGCTCTGAACTGGCTGCCCTACGAGGCAAGAATACACCTAAAGATCGCCTGCATGACACATAAAGCCCTGCACAGCAATACCCCCAGTTACTTAGCACTAAAGCTAGAGCGATCGGGAGGATGCAGACAATTGCGAAGTGCTAACTCACTACTACTGAAACCACAATCCTTCCATAAAAAGAGAACTGGTTGCAGAGCTTTTCAGGGATCGCACCGAAGATTTGTAACTCCCTACCTCCAGTGATAAGTGGAATCCCCTCATTTACCTCCTTCAAAAAAGAAGTAAAAATGATTCTAATGAACAAATTCACATCCTAAGACTTTAATTCTAAGTTGACTACTAGTCACCTATGCTATCCATTTATTACTGTCTACCTCTTTTGTATTGAATGACGATTACCAAATGTACGTATATTACCTCAACCTCCTAATGTTTAATAGCTGTGTACTGTGAAGCACTCTGATTCCCTTGTGGATCATTCTTTATTGATTACTAGTCAACTATGCTATCCATATATTACTATCTGTCTCTATTGTACTGAACGGCGAATACCGAATGTATGTATACTATCTCAACCATCTAACATTTAATAACTGTATACTGTAAAACACTCTGATACCCTTGTGGGTCATGTTTGCGCTATATAAAACTTTATAAATAAATAAATAAAAGAAAGACTACTCCATCTGTACCCAGACACCTTTATCAGCTGCAGAAGGGATTACCTATCATTACATTCCTCTTACAAATGGTGTTACATGTAGCCTTTTATATGTAAGGGGTTATTTCAATATTTTTTTTTGTGTTAGGATTTCATGCTTTTTTGAAGTTCCCTTATTTAAATATTTGAATCGCCCCCGATGCCAAAGAGATGGATACAATTGACTGTTCTGTAAACCCATAGCAATGCTAGATGCTGCTTATGCTCATAGGCACAATTTAACTTGCTCCTTAACTGATGTTGAAATTAAATATCTAAATTATGTAGAAGACAGGAGAAGGGCAGTGGATGCTAGTCTGAAAACAGCAAAGGTTTAAAAGTATAGAAATAGGTGGTCTAAAGAAGAATTGGAACATCAAGAATCAGGAGTTATGCCTGCATAAACTTTATGTTGGGAACACAAGGGAAAGTTAGGTCTGCTTAAAGTTAAAGCTGTAGTTCACACTAAATTCATGGGAAAGAGTGATTGTGATAATGTTTTTTGATATATAGAGGAAATTGGCCATTATTCATGGGAAGTCAAGGTTTTGTCATTCCAGGAGTGTATTATGTTTGTGGGGATCACACATATTTTACACTTTCCCAAGAGTGGTATGGCACCTTACTTGGCAATAGTATTCCTTAAGATTTATCATGTAGAACATTTAGATGATCCTATATAGGGGTCACAAGTTAGAACAAAAATAAGCAGCAGTGGTTCTGAAATAGTTGAAGACATAGATAATGCACTAATTCCTTCTGTAGGAGTAGTTTTGGATGAGCTTAAGATCAGAAAGTTGACCACTATAGTTGATAAGTTAGAAACTGGTACTGCAAATTCATTGTTAGCCGTGGACACTGAAATGATCGCTATATGGTCCATGTTAATGCAGGATTGCTTTCTGTTAGACATCCTTCTCGAAAAGGAAGACGGATGTTGAAAGTTCAGCAATGCTGTAACTACATCCCTGACAAGAGTGAGATAGTGAAGCGATACATTAGGATTATTACATCCTTTTTTTTAAATTTGTTTTTCAGTATATAACAATCAAGCAACAGTACATTGCTCTGATACATAATGGTGTCAATAGATGTTCCTCGATTTACAAGTCATTTGGTACTAGTTATAGCTGTTACAGACCACAGACTCATATCTACATTGCACATTTTTGGCATATATCTATCATATACATCCTCCAATGTTCCCCGCGAGTGCACCCCTTGTAGCCCCAATCTCCCAGTCCCTCCCCATCCATGAGCAGGCTCCGCAAACCCCAGAGGAACCTCAATCCCGTGCCCTATCACCTACCCCAAGTTCGGTCAGCCACTCCTCTAGGTATAGTCAGGGACACAGGCCCATGGGGGGGTCAGCAGTGCCTTTGGCCCCGAAGTTAATGGGTATTGTTATTATTCGTAGCCACGCTATCCTGCTTTACCAGGAATTTTTGCAGAGGCTGCCATATGTCACGGGGTCGTGAGGTGGGTGGCAGTAGCTCAACATATGTAGTGAGTTGATCTTTACAGTGGGTCATGTCGTGCAACCATTCCTTGAATTTGGGGGCTTGTCCTTTCCCCCATCTACAATCGACCCGCCGTTTCGCTAGCAACAGTCCCAGTGATATGAGCTTCCTGTATGGTATTGCTATCTCCTTTGTATATTCTAGGAGTGCAGTTGTGGGGCCAGGGCGTATACATTGCTCAGTCATATGTGATAAGTCGCCCAGTACTTCCAACCAGTAGTCATGTATTGCTTTGCACCCCTGAGCTAAGTGTAGAAAGTCTGCCCTTGCACTTCAGCATCAGGCGCACCGATCATCCAGCCGTAGCTGGTAGCTATACAGTCTCGGGGTATAATAGACCCACTGCAGGTACTTATAGTGTATTATTCTTAATTGGCTACTGGCTGTGATTGCCTATGTTTGTTTGTAACAGTATGTCCATTATTTGTCTGTCTTTGTGGTGTCCAATTCCGAGTCCAATTCCGCGCACACACCCCTGTCTCCACTGGTGTTTTGTTAGCGCAGCTCTGTATAGTCGAGACACCAAGTGTGTAGGTTGCGGGTTTTGTAATAGTACATGTAGTGTGCTGAGCCAGGGGGGCTTTTTCGGAAACATAGGTGAGGCCTCTTTGACATTGTGTTTGATTCTAATGTGCATGAAAGTCTCTGAAGGGGTGTTTGAGCTCTCCTGAAAAAACATTGTGTGGTCTTTGAATACTTTGTCATGGTAGAGGTCTCCCCTTGTTGCGACTCCTATATTTTGGAGCATGGTCCTGCAAGCCGCTTTGTGAGTACCCGGGATGTGCGGGTGGTAGGGCAGGGGCAACAGCGGGGAGTACAGTAGTGGCTTATCTAATTTCTACCCTAGTTTTTTCCAGGCCAGCCCTGTACAGCCCACAGTAGTGTGGGAGTGTCTGGTGCAGGGAAGTTTAGCCCCTAAGAATGCTGTGGTGGGGAGGGGGGCCATGTACTCCTTTTCTATTGCTAAGTGTGGCATATACAGCGGTGGTTGAAACCAATACACAGCAAAATGTGCTTGTGCACAGAGGTAATAAAGTTCCATGTCTGGAGCTTTAAAGCCGCCTATTTCACTGGGTTGGGTCAGCATGCTTGACCTTATTCTGGGTTGTTTATCCCCCCATGTGAGTTTAGTCAGTTGTGTTTGCAATGTGCGAAACAACTGGCGCCCAGGAGGGTATGGTAAGTTTATGAATAGATAAAGCAATTTTGGCAAGATAATCATTTTAATTAAGGAGATGTGCCCTGCGAGTGATAACGGTAGTGTAATCCAAAGTGTCACTGACTCAGTGATGGTATCAACTGTAGTGCCATGATAGTTGGCTCTCAGTATCGCATCTTTGTCTCTGGAGATTACTATCCCCAAGTATCTAATGGTATTTAGGCTTATGTGTGGTTCGCGGAGATAAAAGGTGACATCGTCCGCGTACATGGACAGTAATAAGTGTCGCTCTGGATATGTCAGCGCTTGTTCCTTGTGGTGCTGCCGTAGTTCCGCTGCCAAAGGCTCGACTGTGAGGGAAAATAGCAGAGGTGGCAATTGGCACCCCTGCCTGCTGCCACGTGATATCGTTATGGGAAGTGAGCAGCAACTGCACAATCGGCCGTGACTGATTATACAGTAAACTGACCCAGGAAAAGAAAGGAGGGGGGAAACCCAATCTTTTCAATAAGACAAATAAATAGTCCCATTCTAGTGAGTCAAATGCTTTGGTGGCGTCCAAGATGAATGCCACCGCAGCTAGGTCGGGAGCAATGTCCTGTATCATTGCAAATAAGGTGCGCAAATTGTGAGAGGTAGCCTGCCCCGGCAGGAATACAGATTGGTCTGGTAAGATCAGTTTGTCCATTAGCAGGTTGAGCCTGTTGGCTAATAATTTAGCCAGTGTTTTGGTGTTGCAGTTTATTAGGGAAAGTGGGCATTATGCTTCACACTTGGTCGCTGTTTTCCCTTGTTTCAGAAGGAAGATTATCATGGTTTCACGCATGGTTGGTGGCAATATGCCAGTCGTGTTGGTCTCTGTATAGACTTTCTTGAGTATGGGCACCAGGACTCCTATGTAACATTTATAAAAATCAGGTGGTAGTCCATCAGGGCCCAGGGCCCTTCCTGATCTTAGCTACATAATGGCTGTTCTGATTTTGTCCTCTTCTATCTCAGCAGCCAGAAACTCTCTATGGGCCCCTTCTATCCATGCTAGCGTAATATCCTCTAGGTATGCCACCAGTTCTACTGGTCGGTCCCTGCGCGTTGCATGCAGGTCTGTATAATAAGCTGTGAATGTCTGAAGTATATCTGCAGTGTCTCTGTGCATTCAGCCCGCTGCATCTTCCACTTCTAAAATGTGATTAAAGAATCTGGGTGGCCGCACTGTTTTCGCTAGGGGTCTGCCTGGTCTCTCCCCCTCTCCGTACTGGCTCGCTCTGTGATATTTGGAGCGAGAGCGACATTCACGTTCTGCTTCCGCTTGATATTCAGTCATCAGGGTGCAGAGTTTGGTTTAACGTCTCCCTCCGGCCTGCCCCCGAGTCGGCTCTCTGCATCCTTGATTTTAGCTTCTAGTTTTTATAGCATTTTCCAAATATCACGTATTATGCCTTGGCCTTAAGCGATGCATATTCCCCGCAGTGTTACTTTAAATGCTTCCCATATGGTCGCGATGCTCACCACTGAGTCCAGATTTCTTTCAAAGAAGTCATTCATTTTCTGCCTGACCTCTTCCCTGAAGCAGGTGTCTAGGAGGTGTCTGGGGGATAATCTCCATCATTGATAGGGGGAGATAGATATTTGGGGCTGCAGTTGCATCAGTAATGGGGAATGATTGGAGTATGTACACGCCAGGTGCTCCGCACTAGTCAGTGATGTGCCTAGGCCTCTCGAAATAATCCAGTAGTCTATTCGGGATCAGCTGGCATGTATGCTGGAGTAGAACATGCCCTCTCTATGCATGGGGTGTAGTGTCCGCCACGCGTCTACCAGAAGATGGTCTTGTATAATGCCTCTTAGATGCTTCTCCGCTGCAGTGTATTGTGCTGAATAGCTGCCTAATCTATCTTTGCTTGGGTCTAGTGTAAGATGAAAGTTGTCATGACCATGTGTCAACGCAAGCGTAAGACACTCCACATTACCATTGATGAATGATGAATGACTGATAAACAAGCAGTTCATAGGTATGTTTCTTTATTGGGACTACGTCACCCATAAAACCCATTTGGGAGTGGCTTGCTTACAGGACCGATCTAGTGTAGGCTATTTAAAACTCCACCCGTGAATTGTCCGGTGCTTGACAATTTGAGTCGGATGTTGTGTGGCAGCCTCAATTCACCCGTGCAGGAGCGCAGCCTCTCTTCACCAGCGTTGGAGCGCTTCCCGGTTTTGCCTTTTTCCTTCGTTTTCACTCAGGAGAGCGAGGTATTTCCTCTCTTCACCACTGCAGGAGCGCTTTCTGGTTTTTGCCTCATTTCTTCATTGTCACTCGTGCAGGAGCGCTTCCCAGTTTTGCCTTTTTCCCAGTGGCGGATGGTCCATTAGGGGTGTTGGGGCAGCGCCCTACAAAAGAAACTGCTCACAGTTGCAGTTCGGCCAACAGGAATGTAAGCAGACGAATTGACAGCTTTTACAATTCGTCTGTTTACATTTCCGGGCCGGCCTGTGCTTCAGGGGTGAAAGTGCGCATGTGTCAAGGCACAGCGCACGCAGGCGATAGCAGGAGTCTAGATGGACTGTCTGCGCATGTGAGAGAGGAGCAAAGCCCCTCACTCACATTGACAAAGCATTAGGCATGCTGCGCATGCCTAGTGTAGTGTAGGAGTCTGGAGATAGGCTCCTGCTCGGGCGGTGACGTGTTTTTCGTCAAGTCGCCCCATGCCCTATCAAATGCTAGCCGCCCGGCCCCCCGTCGCATCCAGTCTCCTGATTTGGCAGTTGGTATTTCCTGTTGAGCGGCAAAAGAAAGAGCTGGGAGAAGTTTGTTCCACGGTCCACCACGTTGCAGAGGGGACGTGATGCAACTCGGGACTGGACTCACTGGAGGAGGAGGAGATGCCTGGTAAGTTTTATCATTAAATTAAACCCCCACCCACCCCCCTCCCCGCGCGTACCTCCCCCCCCCTCAGTCATGCCCGCCGCCCACAACTGTTGTGTGGTGCTCGATGTGTATGGTGTTGGGTGGGTGTTGAAGAGCACACGGTGTGTGCGCTCTGCATTCCCTCTTTTTATTTTTAAAGTACTTTGTTTGCACTGTGGTGTGCTGGTGGCGCGTTTTATCACAGAAATAACCCCAGTGAAAGAATCAAAACACAACTCGCACTACACGGTGTAGTGCGAGTTGTGTTTTGATTCTTTCACTGGGGTTATTTCTGTGATAAAACGCACCACCAGCAGCCAGCCTTTGCCTTATAGAAGCGCTGATGCTGACTGTCTTTGATCCTAATAAACACAGGCTTTCAATAAGAGGAGGGCAACCATTTGTCTGTTGGTAATTTTTAAATGCAGATAAACTGAATTTTATGGGAATAGCTCAGTGGTTTACTGCGTCTGTCTCAGAGATACTTGTGTTACTTGTAGTTCAAAAGTTACTATCCTAACATAGGACAGTGACCAGTGAACTGTCATCAAAGAGCTGCCTACAAACTTCATTTTTTTGTGTTATGAATTGATATAGTTAGAACTTCTCCATTCTTTCATTATTCTACTAAAAAGAGTTTGTTCGGGCAAATATACATTTATATCAGTAAAGCCATCCCCCAACCGCTGGAGTACTCTTTAAATCCTGAGTTTGTGCTTTTCCAGACCAAACCCCCGTAAAATATATTGCCCACCAGTATGTATGACGTGATTTCTACACCTTGTAATCCTCATTTGTTTATGTGACATTCCGCGTAAACCGATTAGTCTCTGTATAATGTGTGCTGTTATGTAACGTACTGTGACACCCTACACTCATATGAGTAGCGCTATACAAATAATGGAATGGATATGAGAGAGGGGCAACAGAGAGATGAGGGGCACTAGTGGAGGGTGGCAGTGAGGGAATCCCAGGAAGAGGTCATGGGGTGGGGGGGAGCTACAGAGAAATGAAGGGTGCTGGTGCCGGGTGGCAGCGAGGGAGTCAGAGGAGGAGGTCACGGGGTGGGGGGGAACTACAGAGAGATGAGGGGCACTAGTGCATAGTGGCAGTGAGTGAGGGAAGCCGAGGAGGAGGTCATGAGGTGGGGGAACTACAGAGAGATGAGGGGCACTAGTGAAGGGTGGCGTGGCAGTGAGGGAAACTGAGGAGGAGGTCATGGGGTGGAGGGGAACTACAGACAGATGAGTGACACTGGTGGAGGGTGGCAGTGAGGGAATCAGAGGAGGAAGTCACGGGGTGGGGTAAACTACAGAGAGATGAGGGGCACTGGTGGAGGCTGGCAGTGAGGAAATCTGAGGCGGAGGTCATGGGTGGGGGGGGTATAGAGAAATGAGGGGCACTAGTGGAGGGTGGCAGTGAGGGAAGCCGAGTAGGAGGTTATGGGGTGGGGGAACTACAGAGAGATGAGGGGCGCTGGTGGAGGGTGGCAGTGAGGGAATCTGAGGAGACGGTCATGGATTGTGGGGGAGCTACGGAGAGATGAGGGGCACTGGTGGAGGGTGGTTGTTAAGTTATCTACAGAGAAAGAGGTCAGAAAGACTTTTGCACCAGCACTAAAGCCGGCCCTGTCATGGCCTTTCTGTTTTTGTTTATTTAATTAATTGTCAGGTGATTAGGACAACTGTGGAGCATACTTTAGCATGCATGCTAATTACATTTACTGCTATATTCAATGTTTCAAGTTTGAAGGTGACTTTACTATTGTTTTTTACTGGGAATAATGAAAGTGAATAATATGGGGCTGGGGCCCAAGGTCAGCTGTGAGATAAGGTGTAATGGAGAGGGGTGGTAGAAAAGTGGATAATCAAGCCTGTAAGGGAGTGCACTGCAGAGTCAGGGGTCAGGTGGAGGTAGTAATGAAGAGGGTTTCTCCCTGAAGGCTCGCACAGAGGGAGCCCGAGTAGAGTAACTTGCTAGATACTCCCACCTTAGAAACCTCCTCTTCCCATCAAAGGGACATTACATGGAAGAAAAGCACTTTTTGAGAGTGATAACATTTAGAAAGAGACTGTATTGCATTATTAACCTTCCTGCTTCCTCATATTTGCTTGAAAATGCTACATTTATTCACAATCTTTTCAAAATTTTCTCGGGGGAGAACCCTCGAACCCCCCGTAGGTTGTTTAAGCTCGCTCGCTACGCTCGCTCGCCTCAGTGCAGTACTGCGATAATTTTACGCCACACCACTTTCAAATGTCACCAGCCGCCACTGCTTTTTCCTTTGTTTTTGCTCAGGAGAGCGAGGTATTTCCTCTCTTCACCAGCGCAGGAGCGGTTCCTGGTTTTTGCCTCCGTTTTCGCTCAGTTGAGAAAGATCCTTCACAGCAGGAGTTCAGGAGCGCTTCCCAGAGTTACCTCCTTCCTTCTTGGTCACTCATGTGAGCATGACTCCTCAATTCACCCGCACAGGAGCGCAAATAGTATTTTTTGTTTAGTTAAACCGTTTTCGCTCAGGAGAGCAAAGGATTTTTGTTTTGGCTAATTATACACTCTCAGCCCTTGCAGGAGCGCAATCATTAAAACTCGTTCTGTTTGGGGTAGCGTTCTGTGTCTGCAACAGAACGTGAGGAAACACAGCTGCCACACAGGCACTTTGTGCAGGTAAGTAGTTTGGATCCTATATATTTGCAATATATGTTGGCTTCTCCTATCAGAGACTAACTTTGTTCTTGATGGTGCATCATACCCAGTGGGCGTGCTACTACATTATTTTTTACACCTTGGCTTTCATTTGTTTTTTCACTGGATGACTGCGGCATGTGGTGAATGTAAAGTGTGTGTGATCATAGAACATATAGACCAAGGCTAAAAAGAAAGGAGAACGTATAAGGTTGTACAACCTGTCTCTCTTTTTGTCTTACTGCAGGTTACATGGGACTATACTGCCTGTGTAGAGGGAGTAGACCAGGTACCCTTCCTTCGTGGACGACACCCCTCTGTGTATCCACCACTGCTGTGTCCTTTTATTTCTTTTGTCCCTTTTTTCCCTTTCCCCTACATGGTATCTTTTGTGAGGGTTGTATACTTCTTACTCGCAGATACCATGGGGGGAGAAGGTTATGTAGACCCTGTACATCGCCCCCGCTGTGCACTGAAATTCAGGTTAGTGGTATCCCGATCGGCCTCCTGACAAAAGTCTCCCCTCCCCTCCAGATGAGATGAGTGGACCCAACATTGAGGATAATGCTCCATAGTTTATCATAGAAAAGGGCTTCATCTATGTTTGGTCCGTAGCAGTGGGCCGGTGTGACCGAGTGCCCCAATCTTCTCTCATTCTGCAGATATTCCTGGGCTTGCTGTTGAGTGGTGAAGATGTGGTGTTTGCCTTGCACTGTTATGCGTAATTTGGCTGGATAAAGCATGACGTAAGGAATATTTGCTTGTTGTAGTTTTCGCTTCACAGGTAGATATTTTCTGCATGCTTTCTGCACTGCCTTTGTAAAATCGGGATAGAACTATATTTTGTTTCAATCATACGTGAGGTGTCCTCATTCCCTGGCTAGCCGGAGCACAGCGTCTCGGTCTCGATAGTTTAGCAACTGGGCTATGATGGGTCGAGGCGGCGCGCCTGGCGGGGGTGTTGCTGCTAATGATCTGTGCGCTCTCTCCACTACCATTTGCTTGGACTGTGCTGAGGCGTCAAACAGTGTTGTCAACATGGTCTCCACATAATATTCCATTCGTCCCACTGCCGTGGATTCAGGGAGCCTAGGATGCGGAGGTTGTTCCTCCTGCATCTTGCTTTCAAATCTTCGTTCTTGGCAACGAGGTGCGTAAGAGGTGTTCTATGTGTTGCATTCGGTCCCCCGCTGCGTAGATGCGTCCCCGATGCGGGACATGCATTGTTCAGCGTCACTTATGCACCCGTCCTGCTTCTCTAGTCTCTGTGTGATGAAGTCCATACGCATATTCATGGTGTCCATTTAAGCTTCTAAGGAATTCAGGCTATGGCGCATAGCTAGTAGTAGGGAATGCATGTCAGGGTCATCCGGATGAGATTGCGAGTGTTGTGCATCTGTCATGTCTATGACGGATTCTCCCGCTGGCCCTGGCGTCGATTTACGAGCTTCCAGGGTCAGTTTGGATTGTTTGCCGCCTGTTTGCTCCATTTCCTCAATTTGTATGAATGGCGTAGGGTAGCTCAGGGCCCCTAGATAGGAAGAAAGGAGAGGGGGCGGCTTCTTCTGCCCAGTCCGGTAGTGCGTGAGATTATATCTGGGTGAGGTCAATATCCCCTGTGTCATTAGCAGTACTCCTTTACAGGTCCAGCCTGGGGTAATGCGTCCCTTCATTTGCCTCGAGGGCAGAACTCAGCAGGTGCCTCCTCCAGAAGTTGCACCTCCAGTCCCTCAGCCCTTTTGCCGGTCGTGATACTTTCGTTGACGTGTCCGTGTCTGCAGTAGTGATGTGGGTCGTTTCTTCATCCATGTGCCTACAAAGCTACTCTCGCCGTGTCTGGGGGGAGGGTCACACACTTCTCCGCTTGTAGTGTGCGCGGGGGAGCTAGTGGTTTACACAGGTATGCTGGCTAGGCTGCAGAGTTGAGTCTTATATTAACATGGTCCTAGGGCACAGGCAAAGTGGTAGTCTAGGTAGACATTCCCCGGTTCACTAATATTTGCGTAAATTCACATGCCCCAGCCTCTATTGCGCACTCAAATTCCACTCAGCATCGCAGGCAATCCTCGCTTCAGTAATATTGGGCCTCCCACGTGGTATCTATTGCACTCTGAATCACAGGCAATTCCCGCTTCAGTAATATTGGGCATCCTGCATGGTATTTATGGCCTAGTGGGCAGGTTTCACATGTCCATGAATAGTGGTCCTCGCATCCCCTTTATATGAGTAGTATGGGGAGGATAATACTCAATGCAAGATCTATAACTTTAACAGATGGGGCCGCTTCTGTGGCTGCTGTCAGCTCCGATCTCACTTTGTTCTGTAGTCTGGGCCCAGAGGCGAGCAGGAGCTTCTCTGGCCTCCTGCAAGCTGCACCCAGGTCTAGCTTGGCTGCCTCAGCAGCTGTCCCTGCCTGCACTCTGCCCACAGCACTATCAGCCACGGCTCTTGCCTCCCACCCCTCTACCCTCCACCAGCACAGCACCGCACAGGCAAGAGGGCCCGCAGGTCTTATCAACACTGTAGTCTGCCACAGTCCGTCCTCGGCTGCTCTGACCTCCGGCGGTCCTCACTGGGCTGATTACCTATCTTAGGCCCCTTCTGCTTGGTTGTTGCTGCGATATTGCTTCATTCAGCCCGATCCGCTCAGCGCTGCTCCCAGCTGCCTCTGGCCATCAGATGGCCGTGTTCACCCCCGCTACCGCCAGAGGGAAGTCCAGCCTCCCGCTGCTCGGCAGTTTTTCTCCTGGGTGGAGCCGCTACCGTTCGTGAGGGCGGGGCGCAGCTATTGGCTGTTGTACGCCACCATCTTCTCTTGCAGTGAGGCCTGCGCTGTGATAACTGCGTTTTCTACCCGTTAGGGCCCGTTACATCTGGCTTAAACGTAGGGAGGCATCCGAGATGTGACAGCCAGCGAAAAAACTTCTAGTAGTCCCCTGTTGGCTCCACAGGAGCAGGATATATGCCAGTTTATGAGCTCGGGTGGCAGGAGCCTCACGTTAGTGCGGCCACCTTGCTCGCCGGCTCTCAAGAGCCCCCCCAGGAATATTACATACTTAAATAGAAATTTTAAGAAATTGGGATGGCGGCAACAACAGTTGACAGTGGTGAGAGTATGAACATGGATGTCTGTAGTAGATTGCGGTGATTTGATTGTGTGATGTCTTGCGGAGTTGGGATGAGAGTCAAGTGATTGTGGTTTCGGGCCGCACGTGCTTGGTCCATGTGATACAATTTGTTTTGGTTTTGTGTCAGGCTTGACGAGTAGCCTAAGATCCTAGGATAGGTTTGCGGTATAGAAGAAACTGAGTGCTGTAATTGTCTCATCAGTGATTGTGGGAGTCGTGAAGGGCTATTGACAACCCACTGGTGATAGGGAAACGTGTGTGAGAGAGCTTGATAGAGCCACGTGGGAAGTTAGTGCACAAGGGCGGACTACAATGATTCGAGTGACCGACGCAGATCGTGGGTCACTGTATGTAAGTGATTGAGATAGTGGATCCTATCAATTGTTTATATGACTGCCCGGCCATTCGTGGGCAGATGGTCTGAGGTGACTGTCCAGTCGTTTGGTGGACAGACAGTTGGATACGTAACTGTTCGGTTGTTTGGTGGACTGGCAGTTGCGAGATACTATGAGTAAAGTGTGTGAATGTACAAGAAAGGATTGTAAAGGAGGGTGAACTGTTGTGGGAGAGGGAAGAGTGAGGTTGAGGTGTGCCACGCTGCGATAGGTTGGTTGGTGTAAAGCCTCGCTGGGATTGGTGGATTGTCATCAGGAAGTTGGAACAAAAATATCTGTGGGGTAAAAGAATCTGATTCCATCATGCGATGCTTTAGGGTGTTATGCGACCTTTGTATGGGAGTTAGAGGAATAGTAACCCGAGTGGGTGAGGAAGCACCACCCGAGGACACACCAGCACACTATATGGCCACGAGTGTAGGACTCCGCACCATAGTTTGGCTTCAAAATTGGCATAAGGTCACTGAGATGGAGGGAGATTTGGCTTTTCCACGTTATGGTTCGTTTAGATCAGATGTGTTGTACCAGTTGAGGGGAGTGATGGCTTCATTGTGACCTCCACCTAGGCCAACACAGTTTGAGGCACTGGATACATGGATAAGAGCAGCAGACGCGGGGAAAAGGGAGCGAAGTCAGGAAAGAGTGAAAAAGTCAATGAGGGCGTTTCAAGATGCACAATGGGATGCACTGTTGAAGAGATGGAGAGTAGATACCATCAGGGGAGAGAGACTATTCCCACTATTAGTGAAAAGAGGGAGACGCTCAGAAGAGAAAGGGAGAAGATGATAGTGACACTGATGACAGCTTGTTAGATAGGTTACTGGCAGGGTGTCCTCCACCATATAATCCAGATTCAGAAGAGGGAAAACAAGCACTCACAGAGAAGGAAGGGAAACCACAGGTGAGCCCTAGTGTGAGAGTAGTGAGGAAGATTTCAACAGGAATGGAAGGAACGAGGATACCAGCATCAAGAGATACAGAGATGAATGGAGTTAATGCTGCTCTGCGGCTACCGGTAGCCCTTATGGTACCGTTAACCATTGGACCTATAGTGTCAGTGTATGATCCAAGTCAAGGGGAGAATAATGACCAGTAATAGTCGGGAGTAGGAGAAGGGGTCAGTTCCAGAGGGAATGGTACAACAACTGGAAATGGCATAAGGTCACTGAGACGGAGGGAGATTTGGCTTTTCCACGTTATGGTTCGTTTAGATCAGATGTGTTGTACCAATGGAGGGGAGTGATGGCTTCATTGTGACCTCCACCTAGGCCAACACAGTTTGAGGCACTGGATACATGGATAAGAGCGGCACACGCGGGAAAAAGAGAGCGAAGTCAGGAAAGAGTGAAAAAGTCAATGAGGGCGTTTCAAGATGCACGATGGGATGCACTGTTGAAGAGATGGAGAGTAGGTACCATCAAGGGGGAGAGACTATTCCCACTATTAGTGAAAAGAGGGAGACGCTCAGAAGAAAAAGGGAGAAGATGATAGTGACACTGATGACAGCTTGTTAGATAGGTTACTGGCAGAGTGTACTCCACCATATAATCCAGATTCAGAAGAGGGAAAACAAGCACTCACAGAGAAGGAAGGGAAACCACAGGTGAGCCTTAGTGTGAGAGTAGTGAGGAAGATTTCAACAGGAATGGAAGGAACGAGGATACCAGCATCAAGAGATACAGAGATGAATGGAGTTAATGCTGCTCTGCGGCTACCGGTAGCCCTTATGGTACCGGTAACCATTGGACCTATAGTGTCAGTGTATGATCCAAGTCAAGGGGAGAATAATGACCAGTCATAGTCGGGAGTAGGAGAAGGGGTCAGTTCCGGAGGGAATGGTACAACAACTGGAAATGGTCCATTTTTTATACATGTAGAGGCCAGTACTCCATTGCCAGCTACTGCACATTCCTCCAGAGGTCGTATTGGGTATAGTGCGGTAAGGTCAGTGTCATTAGTTGACTCACATTCTGACTTGAGGATGTGGGAAGCTCCGGTTAGGGGTCCTATGTAAAGAGTATCAGGAGGAGGAATTGATAAGGGAGCCTCTGGGAGTCAGAGTGCTACCCATTCTACTGTGAGATCTGCAGTAGTCCCAAACCTACCCCTCTCGGGACAATCGATCCAAGTTGTAGGTGTTGCAAATAAGTGAATGACCAATCCTTTGACAGTTGAGATACCGGTGAAAATAGGAACCTTTCAGGATCGTCACCAGTTCGTGGTATGCGATTCTAGTCCAGTCTGCTTGTTGGGTTGTAATCTCTTGTGCAAGCTGAACCGTACCATCTATTGCACACCCAAGGGAATTGAGTTACAGACCAACAATGATGGCATTGCATTCAAATTGGTGAATCAGAATCTCTGTATGGAAACATATTCCTTGTTTCAACTGAAGAATTGCCATACGACCTGAGGGATTCAGTCTCTCTGGTGGGGTGGAATTTCACAGGAGAAGAGATAGGACTTATTCGAGGAGTTGAGCCAGTCAAGATACAGATCAAAACGAATGCAGAATTTCCAAGAACACCCCAATGCAACCTGACACCGGAAACAGTGGCAGGAATCAAGCCAGTGATCCACGATTGAGCAGGGCATTTTGAAGGAAATAATGGGGAGCCCCTGCAACTCATTATGGGATTGCAGAAACCGAGTGGGAAATACGTGATTGTGCAGGACCTGCGAAAGGTCAACACAATCGTGGTCTGAAGTTGTGCTGTGGTGCCAAATCCATCTGTGATATTGTTCCAGATTCCCTGTGCAGCTGAGTGGTTCACGGTGATTGATTTGTGCCAGGCATTCTTTTCGATACCCTTATACGAGGTCAGCCAATTTTTATTCGCTTTCCGTCTGGAAAATTGTGTGGTTTTTTTGTCAAATATTTTTAATAACATTTTTGTATTTGTAACATATCGTATGGTAGTACATGAATATTGGATTTGTTTCATACATTTTTAACATTTGCTATCACAGTTGTTTGTCCGGGATGGCATCTACGTTTTACATAATATAACTGTTTCAATATACATTATCACATTATAGTGCATGTCTTCATCTCCTTCCTTTTGACTATCGGCTTACCAAACAACCGGTATAGGCTTTTAACTGTTAACTGGGGTGTTGTTCATGAGATCTGAGATTTGTGGGTCAGGCGGGGCATCAAGGTTGTGTTGCATCGTGCCATTGGCTGTATTTAATTTCCTATGTTTGGAACCCGTCCAGAAGTCTCTGCATTTCTGACTGACCAGCTTAGTGTATGGTTGTCGTTCGCTATTACACATTTGTGGTTGTTTGGGGAGTGATGTTTGTGTCTATGATCCTGGACTGAGTTTGCGAAACTGAGGGGCTTGAGATGATATACTTGGGTCGCCTCATGTTCTCTGTTGTTTGAATTGGTGCAAGAGTAGAGTCCACTCCATGGATATGTGACGCTTGTGTAATCCTCTCAATTCCTCATCCCTGAATGCCTCCTCTTCTGCTATTGGGCATTTGCTCACTCCTCCCACTCAGGCTGCCATCAGGGGTCCCATTGGGACCCACCAGTGCATAACTATTCCTCTTTTAGCTAGTAGTATTGCTAGTGATGCAAAGCGTATTTGCACTTTGTGTTGTTTCCACCTTCAGAATACTCCAAGTTCACAGGCCTCCCATGTGTTCATGTCCGAATGACCCGTGAGTTCCCTTAGTGTTCCAATATAATTGTATTATAAGACATGTCCAAAACATGTGATGAAGTCTGCGTCTGACGATTGGCATCTGGGACATAGGAACCGTGTGGTCGGATAATATCGCTGGAGACGTGCTGGCGTTTGATATGCTCTGTGCAATATGTAGAATTGTATGTTTTTGAACCGCGCATTGCGGGATACCTTTTTGGGGTATTCGAGTGACTTCTCCCATTCTTTGTCATGTAACGGGTACCCAATTTCCTCCTCCCATGTTTCACGTAGTGCAGATAATGGTTTGTGTATAAGTTCTTGTATGGCTTTATAGAGCCAGGTGACTAAGTGCCGGCCTATTCCCATATGCATGACTGGAAAATCATGTGTTAACGTGGTGTCGCATGCCACAAGGGTATACTGAGAGTCCTTTGATCTTTAATCAGATCTCGAAAACCTTGAGAGTCTAGTGTTGCAGCAGAACTAAGTTCTTGTGCAGTACATAGATGACTTGTTGATTGTGTCAGAAACAGAAGATGCTTACAGGATTGACACAGCTACATTATTGAATCACCTAGCAGAGAGTGGACACAAGGTGTCTCTGAGCAAACTTCAGTACTGTTTATCTGAAGTTCAATATTTGGGTCATTGCATTGAGAAGGACAAGAGGAAGGTGTCACCAGATTGAATTGAGGTGATAATGAACATGAGGGTGCCTACGCCACAAAAGGCAGTCAGGATGTTCTTGGGAATGGTTGGCTATTGTCAATGGATTCCATATTTCTCCTTGAAAGCGAAACCTCTGCAGAGGTTGACACACAAGGCTTCGAGTGATCCGGTACCATGGGATAACAACTGTTTGGTTGCCTTTCTGGAGCTGAGAGCAAGCTTGTGTCCAGCTCCAGCCCTGGGAATGCCGGATTACAACAGAGCTTTCTCATTATTCTGTTGCAAAAGGGAAGGTTGCACACTGTCAGTACTTACACAAACACATGGAGGTGTCTGTAGACCAGTTGCCTATTTTCCGGCTACCCTAGGTCCCGTAACCTCAGCGTTGCCCAGATGTATCAAATCCGTTGCTGCAACAGGTGTCAGCATTGAAAGATGTGAAAGAATTGTGATGGGTCATCCACTTACTGTATATGTTCTACGTTCAGTTGAGCTTTTGATGAAAAGGATTAAGACACAGCATTTGACAAATAACAGACTCACACGCTATGAGCAAGTCATACTTGCCTCGGAGAACGTGACTCTGAAAAGATGTTCCATATTGAATCCTGCTACTTTGATGCCTGTTCCAAATGTTGATGATGTTGAAGACTGAAGACCATGACTGTCTCTATGTGACTGAACTTTGCACCAAACCGAGACCTGACATTATCGATGAACCTCTGCCTGAGTCTGATTAAATCCTTTTTGTTGATGGTTCATGTTTAAGAGACTATGCAGGATATTTGTGAGCAGCGTTTGCTGTCTGTACAATTTCCGGAGTTGTGGAAGCTACTTGTTTACAGCGAGTACACTCCGCACAGGTGGCTGAAATCATTGCCTTGACACATGCATGTCTAGTCTCTGATCAAATTCGAGTCACCATCTACACCAACAGCCAGTACTGGTTCGGTGTGGTACACAACTTCGGCAGCTGTGGTCGCAGAGAGGATTCTTGACATCATAGGGATCTCCAATCAGAAATGGGGAATATGTGAAGAAATTGTTGGAAGCTTTGCAACATCCAAAGGAAATTGCAGTGGTTAAATGTAAAACCCATGCGAAGGGGGAGGATTTTGTCAGGCTTGGGAATCAGTATGCAGACTAAGTTGCACGTTTCTGTGCCGAACAAAGGTGCATTTTTAATGGGGATTACACAGGAGAGAGCACAGAAAGAACGGAGCTCAGCATGATGTTAGCCATAGCTGACACTTGGGATGAGGTCAAACGTTTGCAGGAAGAAGTGTCAGAAAAGGAAGAAGCTAGTTGGATTAAAGCAGGTTGTGAAAAGAGGGACGATGGCATTTGGGTTTTGACTGATGGGCAAGCAGTGTTGCCAGATGATTTGTTGAGCCCCATGGCAAGGCAGATTCATGGAGCAGTTCACATTGGAAGAGATGCCATGGTGGGAGAGTTCAGATAGATGTGGTTTAAATTATGGTTTCGTGCATTTGCTGAAGCAATGTGTCACAGATGAGTTACATGTCAACAGATGAATGCTGGGAAAAAGACTGTAGTTGCATTGAGTCACATTGGTAGATCAAGGGGACCCTTCAATAGGATCCAACTCGATTTCATAGAGATGCCCAGGTGCAATGGTTGGAGGTATATTTAGGTGGTTGTGTGTGTTTTTGCACGGTAGGTGGAAGCATATCCAACTAGAAGGTGCGATAGTCTCACAGTAGCAAAGTTGCTACTCAGAGAGTTGATACCATGCTTAGGATTTCCGACCTCATTGGAATCAGATAGAGGAGCACACTTATATAGTGAGATTATGAGGCTGCTTTGCACTGCATTACAAATTGATCAGAGATTGCACTGCAGTTACAGACCTGAGGCGTCAGGCCTGGTGGAGCAAATCAATGGGACTCCTAAGATGCGAACGGCGATGGTCTGTTCGTCCATGTCTCTGAAATGGCCTGATGCATTGCCCTTGGTTTTGATGAGTGTGCATAGCATTCTGGGTAGGAGGACAGGTCTTTCGCCTCACGAGATCCTTATGGGGATGGTGATGGGATTGCCAACAGTGCCCTCTACAGCGTTGATAAATATCACAGGTGATTTGATCCTTGATTATTGCAAAGGACTGGCTGACGTAGTCCATTCTGCATCTCACCAGGTCGAAGCTGCGACTGCTCCGACATCAAAAGATCTCTGCCACGAACGGTGTACAGGGGATTGGATATTCATCAAGAAACATGTGAGGAAGAGCTGTCTTGACGCTCAGTGGAGAGGTCCTTATCAAGTGATTTTGGTGACAAATGCAGCTCTGAAGTGTGGAGGTTTGCCTAAATGGATATACGCCTCCCACGCCCACAGTTTCAGCACCCTTGGAAGAAACAGCCCCTCTCTCAGAAGAAAGTCCAGCTGTGGTTGCGAGGCCACTGGAGAGGACAAGCCAAGCTGGGAGGGTAGCTCATGAGGCTGGCTACACACCAGAGCAAGCTGAGGGGGGTCACGCTGTAGAAATGTGCCTAAAAGTGGGCACACTGGTGCAGGGTCACCCTCTTGTCCACAGGTCCAAAGACCAACAAAATTGAGATCGGCACTGGAGTTGGAATAAATAACAAGTTTATTGATCACTCATGAGTGGGACCACATCCACAAAACACTCTCAAGTGCTGCAGGTGGTAGTACACTGAATTCACAAACCATTGTCCCTTTTATACCATTTTGTTGCAGTGTAAGCATGTGAACAGAAAAGGAAAGAACAGTTTTAGAAATAGCTATCAGCAAACAAGAGCAGATGAATAACCACTTGGTCAGAAAAGTGGGAAGGGGAGCAGGAATGCTTATGGCAGCACTAAAAGGCCAAGAGTTAACATCTAAGACCAGGTGCACTAGCAGCTAAAAAAAACAGCACGTACATTACTTTAGTCAGGAAGTCAACTAAAATAGAAAAAACACAAGCAGAGTGAAAAGACGAGCAGCAGAGAACGGAAGAATTACGAAGGAAACGAAATGGATACCACAGCCAAAATGGCTGTCGCTTATGCTAAGTAAAATATTACACATTTCCACAGACGACCTTTTTAGCATAATCTAAGACATTTTCTTATGCTTCAAAAAGGGGTACGATAAATATCGTGTATATCAATTAGCATCAAATCGTTGACTTCTCGGTCTATTGCTAAACGGGCATTTACATTTTGGACATTTGTTTTAGATGGTAGACAGGTAGCACAAGTGGAAATACAGAGGGAACAAAGCATTAGCCTGCATTGTCAGTCAGTAGGTTTCGAGCCGGAGCTACTTCCTCTACAACCCACATTATTACGGCAATGATGACAACAGTCAAAGTTAGTCCAATAGCAAACAATATACTATTACTACAGACTTTTGCAGCATTGGATTTCTTCTCCTCCGGCATGTTCATCTTGTCGGTAAACAACAGAACAGATGGTGCCCTACGGTCCTGAGCAGGCGTTGATTTCTTCACTAACGTTGAGACGAGTAGTCACTATTAGGCGACCTCTCTTTTTAGTCAGTCTTTAACCACCCAGGACAGTGGCTCAAACAGTCTCTTTCTGCGATGAAATGTCTTTCTTCCTGGATCGAAGCAGATATCTAGATGTACCAGGGATCGTGTGGTTCGGGAAAACTTCCTCAGGTCTTTCAGGTGATGCAGCTCGTCCTTTCTCGGTGACCAGGATGTCGCAGTGATCTGTCAACGCAGCTGGGCTCACGAGGGCTTGCAGAACCTTTCGACAATGGGTGGGATGCACCCAATTTTTCCAGTTGGTCACTCGCACTGCAGTTCTGGTAGCCAGGAGGACTGGTCCGCGCCAATGAGGTGCCAAGGAACTGCTGCGCTGGAACGACTTTGTCAAGACAAAGTCACCAGGCCACAGATCGTGGCCTTCACCCTGCGACCTGTCTGGAAGGGTTTCCCGTACCTTCTGATAAATAGAAGACAAGCTATCAGTTAACTGGGACAAATAGTCACTCATCAACACATGGGGTGCATCATGTATAGGGCGAGGCATAGGGATTCCCCAAATATTCATGGGCCTCCCAAAGACTATCTCATGCGGCGTAAGACCAGATCGTGTATGTGGTACAAAAGGGGGTGGTGATATACGGAGCATCAGAACCAATCAAACACTCACACCCAGTCAACAGATCTGGGTGTGATCCATCACCGTTCTTTAGCCCACTCTGCCACCCCAGTTCAGACATGGCCATATGGAAATCAGTCTGACCCTGTGCCTCATGGGAACAGTCCAGCCCGAACTGCCAAGCCATGCCTTCCCTGGACCGGAAACAAGCTTCCTAGGACCGGTTTCTGGCATTTCAGCCGTCTTCAGCCAGGCTTGCTTGAATCCAGTGGCAAAGTGAGCAAGGGACTCATGTCTGAGCATACCCTGCCAACTTATGGTGAACAAAGCGGTACAAAAGGGGGTGGTGATGGACGGAGCATCAGAACCAATCAAACACTCACACCCAGTCAACAGATCTGGGTTTGATCCTTCACCGTTCTTTAGCCCACTCTGCCACCCCAGTTCAGACATGGCCATATGCAAATCAGTCTGACCCTGTGCCTCATAGGATCAGTCCAGCCCGAACTGCCAAGCCATGCCTTCCCTGGACCGGAAACAAGCTTCCTAGGACCGGTTTCTGGCATTTCAGCTGTCTTCAGCCAGGCTTGCTTGAATCCAGTGGCAAAGTGAGCAAGGGACTCACGTCTGAGCATACCCTGCCAACTTATGGCAAACAAAGCGGTACAAAAGGGGTGGTGATGGACGGAGCATCAGAACCAATCAAACACTCACACCCAGTCAACAGATCTGGGTTTGATCCATCACCGTTCTTTAGCCCACTCTGCCACCCCAGTTCAGACATGGCCATATGCAAATCAGTCTGACCCTGTGCCTCATGGGAACAGTCCAGCCCGAACTGTGTGAGTGTTTGATTGTACCGCTTTGTTTGCCATAAGTTGACAGGGTATGCTCAGACGTGAGTCCCTTGCTCACTTTGCCACTGGATTCAAGCACGCCTGGCTGAAGACGGCTGAAATGCCAGAAACCGGTCCTAGGAAGCTTGTTTCCGGTCCAGTGAAGGCATCGCTTGGCAGTTCGGGCTGGACTGTTCCCATGAGGCACAGGGTCAAACTGATTTGCATATGGCCATGTCTGAACTGGGGTGGCAGAGTGGGCTAAAGAACGGTGATGGATCAAACCCAGATCTGTTGACTGGGTGTGAGTGTTTGATTGGTTCTGATGCTCCGTCCATCACCACCCCCTTTTGTACCGCTTTGTTCGCCATAAGTTGGCAGGGTATGCTCAGACGTGAGTCCCTTGCTCACTTTGCCACTGGATTCAAGCAAGCTTGGCTGAAGACTGCTGAAATGCCAGAAACTGGTCCTAGGAAGCTTGTTTCCGGTCCAGTGAAGGCATGGCTTGGCAGTTCGGGCTGGACTGTTCCCATGAGGCACAGGGTCAGACTGATTTGCATATGGCCATGTCTCAACTGGGGTGGCAGAGTGGGCTAAAGAATGGTGATGGATCAAACTCAGATCTGTTGACTGGGTGTAAGTGTTTGATTGGTTCTGATGCTCCGTCCATCACCACCCCCTTTTGTACCGCTTTGTTCGCCATAAGTTGGCAGGGTATGCTCAGACGTGAGTCCCTTGCTCACTTTGCCACGGGATTCAAGCAAGCCTGGCTGAAGACGGCTGAAATGCCATAAACCGGTCCTAGGAAGCTTTTTTCCGGTCCAGTGAAGGCATGGCTTGGCAGTTCGGGCTGGACTGTTCCCATGAGGCAGAGGGTCAGACTGATTTGCATATGGCCATGTCTGAACTGGTGTGGCAGAGTGGGCTAAAGAATGGTAATGGATCAAACCCAGATGTGTTGACTGGGTGCGAGTGTTTGATTGGTTCTGATGCTCCGTCCATCACCACCCCCTTTTGTACCGCTTTGTTCGCCATAAGTTGGCAGGGTATGCTCAGACGTGAGTCCCTTGCTCACTTTGCCACTGGATTCAATCAAGCCTGGCTGAAGACAGCTGAAATGCCAGAAACCGGTCCTAGGAAGCTTGTTTCCGGTCCAGTGAAGGCATGGCTTGGCAGTTCGGGCTGGACTGTTCCCATGAGGCACAGGGTCAGACTGATTGACATATGGCCATGTCTGAACTGGGGTGGCAGAGTGGGCTAAAGAACGGTGATGGATCAAGCCCAGATCTGTTGACTGGGTGTGAGTGTTTAATTGGTTCTGATGCTCTGTCCATCACCACCCCCTATTGTACCGCTCAGATCGTGTATGTGGCATTGATCTAATAGAAAGTAGTGCTATGGGCAGGGCATCAGGCCATTTCAAAGACGTGGAAGCCTGTATTTTAGCCAATTTCAATTTCAGGGTGGTTGTAACGCTCCAACAAGCCTGCTGATTGTGGGTGAAAAGCGGCATGACATTTCTGCCTAATCCCTAACCCTTTCATGACATGTTCGACAACTTGCCCAATGAAATGAGCTCTGTTGTCACTCCATAAGACCAGACAAATGCCGAATCGAGGAAAGAACTCCTTTAGGAGAACTTTCGCTGTCGTGAGAGCTGTATTATCCTTCGTAGCATACGCCTCCACCCATTTACTGAAGGCACAAACCACTACTAGGACATATTTTAAGTTATTACAGTGCTCAAACTGAACGTAGTCCATTTGCAGGACCTCAAAAGATGCAGTTGGCGTTGCAAACCCTCCAGTTGGAGTTCACGTTCCCTTTCCAGCATTATACTGAAGACAGACCAAACAAGACTGGACCATCTTTTAGCAGTGCCGGCAATATCAGGATGATCCCAAACTTGCATAAGTTGTTTTGCCATTGAGGATGCACCAACATGTGCCAGCCCATGTGCATCATTGGGTAAAAATAGGCTATGGGTAACTTCCATTTGGTCATATCCTTCTTCCTCCAACAGCCCAAATCATCCAGTGCCCCCTCCTTAGACCATTGGTCTAGTTCATCAGCGGAGGCAGATTGTTGCATGTCCAGCATCTCTTGCCTGGCATCATGCCAATGTTCAGCTTGTGACTTCACGACATACATGGAGGTGGTACTTCACTGCATTGCGGTCTCACGGGCTGTGTGATCCGCAAAGGCATTACCTGCTCCTATTTTATCAGTCACTGTCTTGTGTGCACTACATTAAACAATTGCCACTTGCTTAGGATACGTTAGAGCAGTAAGAAGATTATGTACTTATTCTCCATGCACTATCTGTGTCCCACGTGAGGTGAGAAAACTCCTTTCTTTCCACAAACGACCAAAATTGTGTGCCACTCCAAAAGCGTACTGGCTGTCGGTAAAAATATTAAACAAATCTGTACTAAGTTCACATGCTCGTTAGTGCAATCAATTCGGCCGCTTGGGCCGACTTCTGTGGGATGCGAGCTGTTTCCACAACTGTCTGAAGTGTTGTAATCGCATAGGCAGCAGATGTAGTGCCATCAGGCAATTTTAAACACGAGCCATCAACCCATAACTCCCCATCAACACTAGAGAGAGGTGTATCTTGTTGGTCAACGCGGCCCTTTGTTTGCTCTTCAGTAAGGAATAGACAATCATGTAACTCTTGCGACTGAGACTGAGTAGCTGGAAATGGCAATAGTGTAGCAGGGTTTAGGGTCAGACAGCCTTTCAGCGTAATATGAGGGGCCAAAAGTGTCAATTCATATCCTGTCAAGCGAGCACTAGTCAAATGCTGTGTTTTCATTTGATTTAACAAAGCATCAACAGAATGGGGTACTAACACAAGCAATTTATGTGACAAAACTATTCCTTCACTCTGACGTATTGATACAGCTGTTGCTGCCACCGCTCGGAAACATCCAGGCAGCGCACTGGCGACTGGATCAAGGACAGCTGAAAAATCTGCACAAGGAGGTTGTCTATCACCGTGTGTCTGGGTTAAGACAGAGAGGGCACAACCTTCCCTCTCGTGTACATAGGAGTGTGAAAGTCTTAGTTTAGTCTGGAGTTCCTAATACTGGTGCAGACCAAAGAGCTTGGCGTAACTATTGGAAGGCATTCTGACATTTAGTAGTCCATGGGAGGGGCATCGGAGCGTCTTTAGTCAAAAGGACCAACAGAGGTTTAATAATGTGCGAAAAACTGGGGATCCACTGCCTACAAAAAGAAGTGAGGCCAATTAGTGCACAGACATCCTTCTGAGTACAGGGCACAGGAGTATCTGAAATGGTCTGAATGCGGTCTGGTATAAGTGCACGTCCCTCCTTAGACAGGGGGTGACCTAAATAGGTAACCTGCTGTCTACAATATTGCAATTTCTTTCGCGAGTCTTTGTGATTATGAGAGGCAAGAAATTATAACAATAAGTGTTCCTTCTTCACATTGCTCAGGGGTATCTGCAGCTAACAAGATGTTGTCGACATATTGGATAAGGGCCACCCCTTTTGGTACAGGAAAATAATCAAGCTGCCTTTTTAATGCCCGACTGTAAATGCTAGGACTCTCTGCATAGCCCTGTGGAGCTCTACAGAACCGAAAGGATCTATTTTTCAGGGTGAACCCGAACAAATAACGGCTGTCAGGATAAATTGGTATCGAGAAGAAAGCATTCTTCAAATCGATCAACGAAAATGTAGTGGCAGTAGGAGGGACCATAGTGAGAAGTATAGTGATATCAGAAACTACCGGATATTGGGGCACTACAAGTTTATTAACTTCTCGCAAATCAATAATGAATCTGTAGATTTTAGTGTCAGTGTCTTTTTTCAAAATAGGAAGGATAGGGGTATTGCAAGTGTTATAGGGGACCTCTTCCCCTACCCCCACTTTAATCAAATCCTGAACGATGTGTGCTAATGCTTCTTTACCTTCTCGGGATATTTTGTATTGGGGCAGTCGAGGCAATGAAACACCCTCCTTTACTTGAATATGTACAGGTGGAATAGCCATTTGACCCACATCAGTATCTAATTTAGCCCACAAAGTATTAGGTAAGGACGCCAGAGCGACATCCTCATTGTTAAGACAAGATCTCTCAACCATTGGATAATTTTCATTCAAGATAACACGCACACCTTCCGGAGAACAACGTGTTGTGGCACGAAAATATTTAAGCATATCAATACCCACAATGTTGTCCGGTGTGGTAGGGAAAGCAAAAATGGACATGCTGCAGAGACTTTATCATGTCTGAATTCAAGTGGATGTTAAAGTGGGCTAGGTGTACGTGTGCCATCGAATCCTATTGATGTTATCATTGCACTGGACAGGGGAGCCCTAGGAACCAATTTTTTAGACAGAGCACTATGGGTAGCCCCTGTATCAACCAGAAACCGATCAGTAGGTCCCAAGACATTTGTGTTAACATAGGGACCCATTTGATCTACTGACAACTCAACCAGTTCCTTACCCCCTCCTAGGCATCCCTATGTATAATCGGAATCTGCAAGGGCATCAGCAGAATAAGCACACATTTGGTATTGATTTAGTCTATCAAAAGTATTAGAATAATTTGGTCCTTGTTCAACTGCCTCAAACTTGGGACGAGCTCCTGGACCTCCCCTATTTCCTGAATTCCCTGAGTGTCCTCTCATACTTCCCCTTCCCCGCTGGTACTGCTGACCTTGCAAAATAGGGCACTCAGAAAGCCAATGCTCAGTCTCTTTACAATAATCACACTGATGAGGGGACAAATTTGCTCGAAGGAGAGGGGGCACTCCAGGTGTATACACTGCACGTCTGCCTCTTCCACCTTCCCTAAATACTGGACCATATACTTGAGCAACATAACTTTTGTCTTTAATTCTTTAACCTTCTTATCCTCCCTGCCTTTCGCTTCCTGTTCCTGTCGTTCATAATATTGGGCCATAGTCAAAAGGAAAACTGGGGAAGACGTGGTCCAAGAACTCTCACTGGCCTTTAAGCGATTAGCTATTTCTGGTAGCATATTAGCGACAAATTTGTCAACTAACAAATGCTTACCCGTATCAGCCAATGACTGACCACTAAAATCATGGAATGTCTTTTCAAATCTTGAAAAGTAATCAGAAACTAACTCATCCTTTTTCTGTTTACAGGACGCTAATGTAGTCCAATCTATTTTCTTAGGGGGTATGAGAGTCTTTAACTTGGTCACAATAGCTTAAGGGAAATCTAATTTCTCCTTCTGAGGTTTCTGCGCAGGCTCCCTTTCCGCATCTATTTGTTCTAAATGTTCCCAGGTATCACCATAGGCTATATTATCATCTATTTTACGTATCGTTCTCCACATATCAGGGGGCAAAATAAGCCCGCAGAACATATAAATATCTGGCAAGGTCATAGTGCAGGAGCTAATGGCCCCTTCCACCTCCTCATAGAAGGTGGTAGGATTTTTACAGGGGTCGGGTAAAGCAGCTTTAAGAGCCATCACATCAGCTCTACTCCAAGGAGTAGAAACCCAATTGTATATAAAATATCCCTTTGCATCATCCGAAGTTTTATCATCATTCTTTCCCGCACCCTTTGGAGGACCATACAGGGATGCAGCCTCACGCATACGTTTCACAGTAACTATACTACTACTGGGTGCAACGTCATCCACCAGAGCATCTACGTTCTGTAGAGTTTGAACTCCTTCTATACCTTTCTGTTTTCCAGCTAATTCTTTCTCCTTTCGTAAACGCAATGTTACGTCTCGTATTTTAACCACTCATCTAATTATATCAGATAGGTCTGAAAAAGGAAAAGTCCCCTCTGTTAATCGTTTATAATCAGTATTTATATCAGCTGGCTCTAGTTCCTGAGAAATTTGTCTATAATCAAAAATTACCTCCCAAGCGAATTTTTCTAAAAACTACAATTGCTCTGTATTTTTCCACTGTTGAACCATAGTTGCAATGAGCGATGCAGCGTGAGGCCGACGAGTTTCCTCTCTGGCAGCAGTTTTTAATTTATCTTTTTCTGCCTTAGTCAAAGTAGAGCGAGTCTTTCACCCATCTTGCTTATCTTGTTCTTTGTCGTCTGAAGACAAGTGCTCGTCGTCAGAAACCTCATCAGGGGCACTTGGAGTGGGAAATTTATACGGGGTGGGGGCGTTCTAATAGGATGCAGTCATCCTGAGATTTATTAAGTATGGGATAAATAGGGCGCCTAGTAGGATACTGGCCATTTACCTCTAATCAACGTTCCCTATCTTCTTTTTCTATTTTTTCCTTCTATTCTTTATTTTTTAATTCTAGCGCTTTTTGATATATTGTTTTTTGTTGTTCTTTTTCTGCTATAGCTTCTGCTCTCTTCGCTCTCTCTCATACTTCTTTCTCCCACATAGGCACACAATCAAACATATCCTGTCTACTTTTTCTTTAAAATAAACACTGCTCTACATATTGAACCTTTTTAGAAGCGAATGACCCATTCACTGGCCATTGCAGATCGAAATCTTTGTGTATTTGTTCCATAGTGGACCGTACATTATGGAAGAAATACCATATTTGACATACATGTCTCTATTAGGAGTCCCTTCTGGGGGAGCCGGCAGACTTTGTTCCAAGCTTACTTTGGTGCCACCAGAGCGGCAACACCACCTACGGAGTGTGCTGAGAACAGGCATGTTTAAGAAATATATTTAAAATATTACTACTCCAAACAAATATTACAAAAGGAGAAAAATCTCCACATTACCTGCCTTCAAACTTTGCAAAGAATGAATAACAAATCCAAACAAAAAGCCCAGGCCAAACAAACCAAGAGTGCTGCTTCAGCGACCTTATCAAACAGAAGTCTCCAACTCCCACCTGCCAATCTCTGGTCGACCTAATCGTCACTATGGAATTATGCCAAAGAAAACCCCAGTCGAGACCGGCCACCACCCGGAGGGTCCAATCGGGAAAACTGGAAAAGTCACGTTGGCCTGCAAAGACAAATGTCTCCTTGTGCAGTACGCTTCCTCAGTAATATTTCGATCTTCCGTCGAGACCACTCCTTCAGACGTTCACATCTCCAATGGGGCCCCACGTGTCCGGCGCCAACTGTGGAAATGTGCCTAAAAGTGGGCACACTGGTGCAGGGTCACCCTCTTGTCCACGGGTCCAAAGACCAACTAAATAGGGATCGGCACTGGAGATAGAATAAATAACAAGTTTATTAATCACTCATGAGTGGGGCCACATCCACACAACACTCTCAAGTGCTGCAGGAAGTAGTACACTGAATTCACAAACCATCGTCCCTTTTATACCACTTTGTTGCAGTGTAAGCATGTGAACAGAAATGGAAAGAACAGTTTTAGAAATAGCTATCAGCAAACAAGGGCAGATGAATAACCACTTGGTCAGAAGAGGGGGAGCAGGAACTCATCAGAGAGAACTGGTGTGCAATGTGATGGGGCGCACAGAAGGAGGTCAGAGTTTGCAGAAGAATCTTGGTGTGTGAGACAGAAGAGGCAAAACCTGAGACTTGCATTTGAAAGACATCTTGCCCCTGTATCTGAAACATCTGAATCAGAGCTATGCGACCCAAAACAAAGACAAGAGGGGGTGAGAAGATCGCGGAGGGCATGAGTTTCTTGTCAGAGATACGCTGCCCAGAGTGGACTTACGTGGTTACAGATGCCGGAAGTAGTGGGGACAGGGAGACTGAGGTTTTCGCGAATTGTCAGCAAAACCCCAGATCTGAAGTTTGATTTAGAACTACTTGTTCCTGGGTTGGAAATAGGCATTCTAACAGTGACTGTACTTAATCCTCCAATATTGAGTGGTGTGAGGATTTTGGTTCTGAGAGATTTGTCCTTTCCAACCTTTGGATATTAGCCACCAGCCCAGGAGATTGCAACAGTTCATCTTGAGATCCTACAGCGTGTAATTGCTGAAATTGGTTCTGAGCTTGTGAGAGACTGTTAAATGAACAGTGAACTGTAAATAAAAACTTGCTTTAAAGATAACCTAGGTCCAACTGGAAGAAGAATAAAATTGGGGGCTTTTCCAGTAGAAGAACGAGGGCTAGCGAAGTCTTTTGAGCTGTGTAAATATTTGTGCAAAAACTTTGAGTATGGTTTCTGGAACTCCAAGGAACTGTGTGTGAATTCTGTTGAACAGTAATCAGAGGGGGATGATAGAAACTCTCGAGAAATCCTCTTGCTGTGCTAAACCGAACTCAGTAAAGGATGGAGCCTGGAAATCCGAACCGTAGAGCAAAATGTGTGATAGGTACACTCATAGTAGGGGTGATAATGGTTATAGCTGTAGTAATCATAGTGTCTGTAAAGGTTTCACATGATGCAGAGGCTGAGAGGGTGGCAATACAAGGAACGTCCACACCTATCACTTTTAGCACATAAGAGGGTATATTAGGAGCAGAAAAGGCTTTGCGAGATCAAACTAGTCGCATGTTACATATAGATTTGTCTAAGGGTGATTATAAGTTGAATGCTTATGCGAAATTTCTGTATGACTATGTGGATAAGATGGATGTGAGAGATGTGTGTATGCAATTGCCAGTGTCAGTTGAGGAGGGAATACGATACCATCATCTCCCATTGACATATGGTATTACTTGTAGTCTATTGCTTAGTAGGTTTTACAGTAAGGGTCATTGTGAATATTATTTTTCAAACTATGATGCAGTGCTTTTAGAGGTTCCAGCTCACAAGTACAATTATTATAAGCAGGAAGATAGATCAGGGAAGAATTTCATACATACCATTACACTAGATACAGCTTATGCACATTGCCATAATTTGACATGTTTATTAACTGACGTGGAAAAGAAAATCGTAGATCAAGTAGAAGATAGACATAGACAATTAACAGTTAAACTTAACAGTAGAGGAGGGAAATTTGAGTGGACCAAGGAGGAGTTAGCACACAAAGCAAAGGGGAGTTATGGTCCAATAGCTTTGGATTTTGAGCAGCGAGGAAAACTATGCATTAGACAGGTCCAGACTTAGTATGATAACATTTTGTGGGACAGAGTGTGTGTGATTACATCTTCACAATTGAAGCGACTGCAAAGAGTTTTTGAAAGAAGCGATACAAGTGGTGCCAAACATGTATTTTGCATGTGAGAAGAATGCATATGTGCGATTGCCATTGAATTGGTATGGTACATGTTATGTAGCTGTAGTGTTCCTGAAGATTTATCATGTCAAAGATTTGCAGTATTTGGAAGACATCATAGAGAGAAAAGAGGTACTAGTGCAGGGAGAGATTGTGGGAGATGTATTTGGAGCTATGAGACCTAGTTTAGGAGTGATCCTGAATGATGTTAAGATTAGAAGGTTGTCAACCATTGTGGACAAGTTGTCAACTAATACAGCTCAGTCTGTTACGTGTAGATGGAGAGATGGTGTCGATAAGAGCAATGGTGATGCAGAACCATCTTGCTTTAGATGTTTTATTAGCAAAAGAGGGTGGAGTCTGTAAAACGCTGAAGGTCCAACAGTGTTGCACCTTCATACCTGACAACAGTAAGGATTTGAAGAAGTATACAAGTAACATTACCGAGATTCACCACGAAGTGCATGAATTGGCAGCTGAAGGAGTATGGACCAAAGTAGGGAAAGGATTTGGAAAGATTGGAAGTTGGTTTACGAATCTTGGGAAGAGAATTCTTGGTTACATTTTGAAGCTCATTATCAAAGTGGTGGTTTGTGTGATTCTTTTGCTGGGAATGATAAAGGCCTATAAGTGGCATAAAGCAGGACAAGCTGAGAGATCTCTTAGGGAATGGGAAAGGAGGATGGAGAGACTGCAGGACAGTAACTATGAAAATCTCAAAAGCTTAGAAAGATTTTGACAGGGAAGAACGGCTACAACTTCTGTTTAGGTCGGTTCTTTCTCCAGGGAGGGTGTTTTGTTGTGATAACACTGGTCATCAGAGGGGGAACTAATAGAGTGCTATGGTGCTCTTTCCATCTCTAGGGGTGCATTGTAATCATGAGTAGTTTGCACCTGTGTCTATTCTTTGTCATATTAACATGAGGGGGTTAGAAATGTATTGTAATAACATGGAAATGATGTGTTAAAGTAGTATTTACATAATGTGCACAAATAAATGTTGCTGAATAATTTGTGCTTGCTTGAAAGCAGTAACGTGTAGAATGTTGTATATGCCACTTACAAGTATTGACATATTTGATGTGCTCATGTAACGTGACGATTCAGAAATGTTTGGTAAAGTATTCATTTATATGCAATGCTATAAGTCTTGTATGCCATTTTCTTATGTTGGCCGATTTCTGTAGGTCTGGAAATGTTTTTCGCCCTGGATGCTCTCTAAGTGTGAATGTGTTAGTTCAAATTTCATGTGCATGCTAGATTTTGTTCTTTCTCACATTCTGTTGCAGGTGGTGAATTCATCGTTGTTAGCCAGAATAACGCTTTTGTTTTAGGAGTTAGGTTTAGGGAGGAGAAGATACAGTGAAGGCCTGGGAATCAAGGTCATTGTGTCAGGAGCTGGGAGTGCTGAGGTGGAGTGGAAATTCACCTATGAGAAGGTGTCCAGTGGGATGAGTCGATCAGGAGACCCAAATTGGCGTGTTTTGTAACTCTAATGTTTGAATTAGGGACAGTACCCCGGGGAATGAGAGAGAGAGAGAAGAGGGGAAACACCAAGAGGAGACGGAGCATCTTAGAATGAGCTCCATAGCTTATGCTACTTGACTCATTCAAAGTGAATGTAATTCTTAGGAAGTCTTCACGTGCGGACACCTTTTTCCTGATCTTGCCTGGAAAAATTATAAGTAGGGATTCCACTTAGTGAGATAGTGTAGGGATAGACTAATGCTTTTACTTACGAGCCTCAGATGAAGTCTTACCTAGACATGGGGACTCTCATTACCTGCGTTCTGGTTCTTGAGTTTGTCATTCTTTTTATGCTACATCAATTTAGCTTTGTTCGTAGGTTTGCATTTGTATTAGTTCCAATGTATCTTTACAACGTCGTCTTGAGGTGCTTGTATGTCCAATTATTTTTGGCTTTGTAATAAATAAACGTTGATCCAGAGCCTGTGATTCTTCTGAGTAATGAGTTATTGGGCCCATAAATTGCTGCATAAATTGTCGTTGTGAGATGTATCTTCCCTCTACACTGCCAGATTGTTCCAGAAGTAAATTGTAGGGTGAAACATCACCACTAACAATGCTAAACACTTATTTCATTATCTCAAAACTTTAACTGGAATGTGATCATGCGGACACCTTCTATGCTGCCAATTTAGAGACCCTTATAGATTATCCTATATTTGATGTTTAGAAGGGAGTTTCTTTATGGGACACCTGCTTGCTTTAATCTTTTTCTATATTGTTGTGGTTATAACAATTATGTATCTCATTTCTGTTGCACCTTAACCTACTGAGATATTTCAGCGTATCTGCTGTATTGAATGAACTTACTTTTGATTTGCATACATACTAGATTGATTGGTAATCCAAAATAAAATGCTTTAACCATATTTGGCGTATGTTGGTCCATACTGTTGAGTCGCATTGGCTTCACAAGTTAGAAATGTATTGCTGATGTCTTCTCCCTTTCAATGCTTCAGGTCAACCAACAAAGGTCCATATGGCCAATGGGGAAAAATCTTTGACAACTGGATTAAGAGATTATGATGTAAGGCCCAGCACACTTTCAGAAGTGATTTAGACACTCTAAAGAAAACTACTTCTTCCAAGAACTTAGTAACATTTATTTCACAGTCTCATATCTTCAGACTTAAAACATTTTCGATTTAAATTATTCACAACAAAATCCTTGTAACTAGTACATCAGAAACAAAGCCAATGCCTGGACGGACGCGCAGCAGATCTAATCTAAGGATTCGTCTGCATTGGTAAAAGTTTATGTTTTAAACACTAAACTACCTGCGCATAACGCGCTGTATATATTTGAGCAAAAGGAGACTATGGCATGTTTTTAGGCTACACTGCTTTTAGCTTGCTTACTTTTAATTTCACCGATGCCCTTGTTTCACTTTGATTCTTCGCACTGGGATTCTGAAGCCATTGCTTTCCGGTCCGCCACAGCTTGTGCTGTTTGTGTGGAGAAAGCCTCTGTCCCCACTTCCGGTGAAACGCGGTTAGCGCTCTAGTGGTGCGGCATACACAGCCATAAAGCCGATGGCGGGACGGACACGCAGCGGACGAGCCACTGGCGCGCCAAAGGCAAGCCGGTCTGCGCCTGTCCGTCACCAGGAGCCCTGGACCTTTTGAGGTAAAAAAATAAGACCACTCAGCGCCTCTACTACTCAGCAGATACCTTACATCAACTGAGAGCACAGAATATGGCTAGCACACCATTACAGCTTTTATGCACCAATCAGTATGCCAATACCCTAGAGGGCCCGGAGACCTGTTATAATTGCCATTTCCAAAGTAACCAGGATATGGAGATATCCTTGGGGAGAGTACCCAGTCTCTCTCCAACCAAATATGGCCTAAATAGTTTTCTTTGTAATGTAGGGTCATTGGCCAAACACACAACCGAGATATGGGATGTAATCACCTACCAGTCTCCTGATATTTGTTTCTTGACAGAGACATGGCTAAACCCCTTCAACCGTCCAACTACCGCGCTAGCTATCCCAGATTACTATAAAATAATCCATCTCGATAGAGGGGAAACAATGGGGAGGGGTATTTCCATGGCTTTTAAAAATACAATCAATGTGACATGGATTACAACCACCATCACTGACTCTATGGAGTTAGGTATTTTCAAGATAAGAGTATCCACAACGGATAGCTGGAATGGAGCACTGATTTACAAATTTCTCCTCCGAGGCGACTTTAATTTCCATGGGGAGGAACATACCAACTTGAAAGTTATGAAGCTACTAACAGACCCTAGACATTAGGAATCTCTCAAAGAGTCTGTGGCCCCACGCATATAGCTGGTCACTCACTTGATCTAATTTTTTCCAACATAGAACAAATAGACTGTAAGACACCTTTCCCCCCTTAGATGGACTGACCATTTTTTTTATCACTTTTGATGTACAGTCCCCTCATTTCCCGAGTACAACCAAGAACTGCAGACTGCAATTCGACGTGATGCCCAAAGACTTTGGCATAAACTCACTCCTGAAGCCTTCCGCAAAGCTTTACTCCCTAAGCCACCAAATGATAACACCGACGTCTCAGAATTGCTAAAATCTTTCCATCTGCCCTAACAGAGGTGCTGGGCGCAATCGTCCCCCTACAAAAAAATCACGGTTCCACATATCAGAGATCCTCAGCCTCTTGGTTCAAGCCAGAACTAAAACTAGAAAAAAACAAGTGCATGAACTTAGAGAGGCGTTGTCGCGGAAGGAAAGAGCCTCAAGATACGGATCGGTATAAACAAGCGCTGTCTTTCTACCACCATAATATGAAATCTGCTAGGTGTTGCTTTATCATTAACCAAATCGAACTAGCTGACAATTCCCCCAAAGTCCTTTTTGATATAGTACATGATTTTATCTCCCCACAAGCGTGCGTTCAGTCTCCCTCGCAATCCCAGGACCTCTGTGACTCTCTGGCCAATTGGTTCCAGGAGAACATTTCTCACATTTATTCAAAATTCCATTCAGCCCCCTTTCAGGACATAGAGGCCACCCTCTTCAAAAACGTAGCTGTCAAAAGCAACCCTCTATACACTAGACCGTTTTCAGCCTATCACTTTAGAGCAGAGGTCTTCAATCTGTGGGGCGCGACCCACAGGGGGGCCACGGAGTCCTGGGAAGGGGGTCGCGCATTTCCAGGCCTAACTTCTGCTTGGTAAACAAAACATGTGCTCTTCCTTTGGACAAAAACACCGCGATCGTTAAAACACTTCAGCTGAAGTAACTTGAGTCTCTTGTGCTATAAAAGGAAGAGGCCCAGCAGACAGGTAAAACAATCCCTCTAACAAGCCTTCTTTCCAGGGTGCCTGCCTACCTGAATGAAAAGCAAATGTGTGCTAGAAGTTAATCTGCAGATTTGAAAACCATGTAAAACTGTGGCAGCGCCAAACCTTATGCCTCCCCACAGCAGGCGTAATGAGGAGAAATGTTTTCATTTCTCCCCGTTTTTTACTCTTTCCATGTATGCTGCATTCTGCAGCACACATTGAAAGATGAAATACCCCCTCATGATTGACCTTTGGTTTGCTAAACATAGTTTAATTTATTACCCAATGTAAAAATGAATTGCTGTGGTAACAGGGGGCATTTAATAAAGGGATAATACCTATTTATTCCGTCATCTGTCTGCTTTCATCCCTGCCGCGCCCTACTCCGCTCCACCACGCTTACCTGACCGGCCGCCGCTGGATAGTTGGCAATGATGAAGAGGGGGTCCTTACGCCTAAAACGTTTTGACAGGGGGGTCCCGGCATCAAAAAGCTTGAAGACCTCTGCTTTAGAGGAAATACATAGTTCCCTGGGTTCAGCAAAGTCTGGGTCTCCCCGGGATCTCTGTCCTCCTAAAATAATGCTCCTGCTAGCTACTTGCTGCGCTCCAGTGATCCTAGAGATCTTTAATTGCTCAATTAAAACAGCCACTATTCGGCCAGAGTGGAAGGCAGCATGTGTATGGCCCATATTTAAAAAATCAACTCTGGACCAAAAATCTCTCTGCAATTATCGTCCAATATCCTTGTTACCTCTACTGGGCAAACAGCTTGACGGCCTAATAAACAAACAGTTGGGATCCTATCTTGAACTCAGCCATATCCTTGATCCCTCACAATCTGGCTTTCGCCCAGGGTACAGCACAGAGACGACGCTTTTGACTGTGACCGATTCTCTGAGACTGGTGTTGGATGCAGGGAACCCAGTGATACTGGTGTTATAAGACCTCTCCTCAGCCTTTGATACCATCTCCCATTCAAGGCTTTTGGAAAGGCTGCAAGCGATCGGTATACACGGACTGGCACTCAAATGACTTCAGCATTTCCTGACAGCCAGACAGCAAACTTTCATTCTGGGCCCGCATTCCTCGCGTAAACTGACCTTACACAATGGTGTTCCGCAGGGCTCATATCTGAGCCCCAAATTGTTTAATATCTATATGGCGCCCCAAGCGGGGATTACAGAGCACTTCGGCTTTGAGATATCACATGCTGATGACACCCAACTGATGTTTACTCTAGGACAGGACCTGATAACAACTACAAAATGTTTCGCATCAGGCATGTTAGCAATCTCAGATTGGATGACCGAGAACTGTCCCCAGCTAAACGCAGAAAAGACGGAGCTCATGCTGCTTCTCTCTATTTGGTCGAATGACTGGTGGCCTCACCAATTGGGGGCCACTCCTGTGCCCAAACAAACAGTAAAGGACTTGGGGCTAAAACTGGACCAAGCTTTAATGATGAAAAAGCAAATTGCGGCAACTACAAGCTCATACTACTACAATCTGCGCCTTTTGAGCAAAATGTCCCCCTTCCTCCCTACCTCTGCCCATTGAACACTGGTCCAGGCCATGGTGATAAGCAGACTGGACTATGGAAACTCCCTTTTGGCAGAGGCGAACGGATCATTGCTCTCCAAGCTCCAGGTGGTTCAAAACACTGCTACCAGGTTTATTCTGAATCTCCCGTCTGCCACTTCCTCACCTCTCTTGCTGAAGGAACTACACAGGCTGCCAGTGAAGAAGCGCTCCTACTTTGAAATCTGTTGCCTTACGTACAATGCCTTAAAAGGCAAAGGCCCGTTATATCTCTGGCAAAAAATAATAACATACTCTCCTAGTCATCACAATCTTAGATGCTGCGATAAAGCCTTACTGGGTGTTCCCAGAATCCGCCAAACGCGCAGCGGGTGTAAGGCCTTCTCCTATCTTGCCCCAAGGTACTGTAACAAACTTCTTTTGCCCTTGCGTTCCACCCTTACCTACTGTAAATTTAGGAAACAACTCAAAGCCTATTTATTCTGAACCATCAGGTACATTTCCTGATCTGATGCCCCTGGGTGAGTTGTGCGCTATAGGAAATATATTTAACATAACATAACTAACATTGGCAACAGCAGTGCATAATTTGAGCTGGTGGTTTCCGGTGCTTGACACGACACTTAATTGTCAACACCGAGTTTGACAGTCTACCACAGGATGGGGCTGTCTGGCTAATTTTGAGATTACCACAACAACTGTTTACTTATTAACGTTTACTTATTGATTCAATAGACATTAATAATGACTATTACATGCCGCCCATGCCACTCATAGCTTTGGGGGCCTGAAATAGTCCGAACTTTCACAAGAGTGTGATGGTTAATAGTTTTGTTGTTACTATGATTGGCAGCATGGCAGGGGCAATGTGTGGTGCCAGCAGCAGTGGCCTCCTGATGAGAGCCCTGGCACTTCTTTTTTACTAATTAAGCTCTGGTCGGCAGTGTTTGAGGCGTAGGTTCACTGTGAGTCTTGCCTGGATGCAATAAAGCTCAGAGAGAGGCACTCAAATGCGTCTAAACCTAACATGTGTATTTGTCAAAGTGCAAGTTCAGCGCCAAATGAGCATCTTGGCGCTGAATACCAGATGTTCGTTTTTACCCAGCTCAATGGTACTCATTTTATCGATCTCAGAAAAGATGAAAGGACCCTCCGGAAACTGAACCTGTGACCACAGGCCCCTGCAGTGCATGCATTAGTCCCCTATGCCACCAGACGCGGCAACCCTCCCGAAGACGGTCCTTAGTATACCTCTCTAGCCACGCCCCTTTTAGTGAATCCCTGCCATCTCTCTCCCCCCCCCCCCCCCCAATCTCCTTAAATGACTGCTTGGGCCGCAAGTATAACTGGAATTGTTGCTGTTCTTATACTCTAATTAGATAGTTTAAGCGCTCTGATATCTACGGATTTTGGAAATAGCATAAAGCGTTTATATGTATACTGGTGTTGTTTCAAATCGGACCGGGTCAGCTCATATAAGAAAGCAAAAACAGGTTGAAATTAACTTCTTATGGATGCTTCTGAGGCGCTCGGCTGCCAGGCCCTTCGGCTGGCTAGATGAGAAGTTGTTTGCCTGTATTTTGAGAAAGTTTTCGTTGGGTCGGGCAGGAGAAGGTTCGCAAAGGCCGGTTGATGCCTGTGCGAGGAGGAGGAAAGGGGAGGAGGCAGGTCTGGTGGAGGGAGGGGGCCGGGCGCACACTGCTCAGCGGCGGCGCTGCTTCCCCCATCGGTGGCCGGCTGCGGTGCTTGTCGCTCGCTGGCCGGAGGTGCGCTCGCTGTTCCGGCTGCACACACTGCGAGGAGGAGAGGCGCGCTTACTCCCCGAGGGAGCCCGGGGCAGAGCGCTGGGAGCCGCAGGGAGGCCACCGGGGAGCAGTACAGGGCGGCGAGGAGGCGACATGGCCACTTCACCGTGCAGCAGCAGCGGGGTCTCCTCGTCTTCCTCCTCCGGCTTCACCATGGACTCTGGGCTGGAAATCAAGACCCGCTCCGTGGAGCAGACCCTGGTACCGCTTGTATCACAGGTAGGAGCGCAGAGCGGCCGATAAAACCCGGGGTAGTGGCGTGCGGCGAACCGGAGTTGGTTGGAGCAGGGAGCTCCAAACTCCAGGCGGGGGAGAGGGCGAGAGGCAGTCCAATCTTCACAACTACCGTTCCCAGGGGACCCTCGGCTGCCCAGTCTGTGTGTTTGCTCTCTGTCATCCTGTTACTATTTCATCTTGACGGGCACTTGAATTCTGCCCCTGACTGACCCTTATTTCCCCAATTTCAACTTTCAGAGCGCGAGAGCCCTGGGCTAGTGCACCCTGCCCACCTGACCCTCAGCAGGCGAGGGTGCATGGTGGGCGGTGTTTATCTGGCACTTAAAGTGCCGTGGGGGGAAGTGGGACGCTCTACTGAGAGAGCGGGGGAGAAAGTACAGAAACCTTTGTGATTAGAATGAAATCGCAGTTTCCCCTGCGTTTTGTTTTCTAGTGGCAGACACTACTCACTGTGCTGGTAACAGTAGAACCTAATCTGAACTGCCATGCCTATTGTCATTTAATTGTCCCAGAATGCACCCATTGCCAATGCGAATTAACTCGCTAAATGCCGTGTCACCGGCAGTGGTTCACCATAGAACCTTCTTGCTTAGGGGAACGGAGCAGCTGCACGATGCCACAAACTCATGCCCTGAAGGCAGGCAACGTCACGGTAAACGTCATGTGTGGACCGTGATCGTGCAGGGATTCTGCGCCAGAGCTTCTGGGTGTGTAGTAAACCGGACTCGTGTAGGAATGCTGTTCATCTTTTGCACACACACAAGGAATAGTGAATTGAAGGTGGAGGCGAACTCTTAAATATATCAACTTTTCCTAGCATTTTCCTCAGTATTTAGTGGTAAACTGCAAGGCTCAGAAGCAGCAGGCTGCATCACTGGTGAATACAGTGAAATACTCCAGTTGCCACTTTTGGCCAGTTCAGGGGTAGGTTGGCTGGCGTCATTTTGTGTCGGGGGTTGAATTGTCGAGGAGGGGAAAGCAGGAAGGCCTCTGTGACCCGTGTGAACTGACTGGGAGACTCCTCAATTAGATGAAACTCTCTTCTTGTTGGTGTACTTGCCAAGGGGGCATTTAGCATGGCGCTCGGGCTCAGAGGCTGGCCTAGGATTTAGTCAATGGTTAATTTGGACTATTTAACAAGCGTTAGTATTGTGGTCAGGACTCTGACAGCTGGGCGTGACCGGGGCCTCCCTGGACGTCTTGGAAGGCGTGCAGTAGGGCAAAGTGCTGTAGCCCTTTGACCCCGCAACCAAAGCAGTAACGGAGCCCCTGCTTTGAAGGGGCCACAACTGTAAGGGCCCCAGCCTTGCCATAAGTGTATATGCGGAAGGGCGATTCGAAAGTAAACCGCACCGCGATGTTATTATTAGATTACTTTGGAAGTGACAGTTCATCAGGAATGGCAGGGCTCGGCATTTGCTTATTTTATCCAAGTCTCGTCTGTGAGGCAGGGGCTGGTGGGGGCTAAGTGCTGGGTAGGGCCATACTCCGTACAAACGTATGCTCCATGCAGCGTGTGACGACTAAATACATGCAAGCACCCTGTCTTCTCAATGTAAACTTGGCTCTTATTTCCGTGGTTTTCCCGCGGTTAATATGTAAGCTACTGGACAGGATATTGCAGGTGTCTGGTAACACACTGTGTGTCTGATCGGAAGGAGGCCAAGCTTCCGTATTGGTTGGTCGATGCGTTCCTGGTGTAGACAAGCTCGTATTTCCAATGTGAGCTGCACACATTCCAAGACTGTACAACCATTCAGGATTAGCAAGATGCATGACTTAATCAATACTGTGAACGCGTCTGCGTTGCAACCGTTTTATGTAAGGGCTTGTTGTCTCTTCCACTCTCGTGTGCGCTCTTATCTTTCGCTGACCCCCCCCCCCCCCCCATTTTCTGCCGTGTTCTTCATAGTGGGCATCTCAAAAGCTAATGTTATTGGACAAGTTTGCCCCCACCCCCGCGCTGCCGCATCCACGCAAACAAAGCATTTCTTGTTGTGTAATCCAGTGTTCATAGTTTATGCTGAGATGTTATTGCAACAGAATTGGAAAGACAGAGCGTCGTTCGTTGGAGTTATCCAGCCATTTGATGTGAAATGCTAACATGATCCCAGAGTTTTCTCAGTGAAAGATTGTATGTTCTCTCACGGATGTGGGAATATGTGTAGCTGGACTGGCTCTAGAATATCCATGTCAATAGCATGCAACAAAAGGAAGCATTTTGTGACTTTGTTTGCTGTACTCACGTCTGTGATTTTACAGGTATGTTTAATTGCCCAGTTCACAATTTAATTTGTTTAGTATAGCTTTGCTTCGGCCTGAGGTATTTTTAGGATGAATTTTTTCCACCATGATCTTTCACTCATGTTATGCTGCTTGCCCAGGCCCCCAACTTTGTGTCACTGGGAGTGGCTCTCCTCAGGTGATATGATCTTGCAAATTATTCATATTTTGCATGGAAGACTGTATCAGCCCTATTTTAATACACCTTCAGTGTTGCGTGGGGAAACAGCAACATTAAACTTTGACTGCACAGAATAAACTTTCCAGGGTGTGTTTTCTAGGCAGGAATACAACTTTAGGCTACCGTGAAAATGTTTTTTGTTTGTCTGGTATAAAAAATACAAGGTTGTGTAGTGTTCAGTGTATGGTCCTGTGATGCTTTCTGCCAGAATGGTAGCCTGTACATTACTTCATGCAATACCTGGACAATGCATCATTGTAAGGATTGCGTAGTGCCATGGTTGAGGTTTCATGGTTTGTTTAAAGTGCCCTCTTTCCAGTGAGGAGCCTGTTCTCATATGTGAGTGTCCAGGTTATGCATTACACTACCTTGTATACAGGGCCAGCTTTGGTCCCGGTGGCGCCCTGTGCCACCATGTTTGATGGCGCCGCCTCCCCATAACCAACCTCGCTACAGATTCCCTCACTACCACCATTTGACAATAATCCCCAAGTCTCCATAACCACTTTCTTTTATATTCATTTAGTCTTATTGCGGCACTCATACCAGTTTAAGGTGTCAGAACACTTTACATCACACATATGTTGCACAGAGACAATCATCCGTGTGTAAATCAGTGCATAGGAAATGTGACATAAGACAGAGGTCTACAAAGGTGTAGGAGTCACATGTCATCCATACTGGAAGGCAGTATAGTTTGGGAGTCCTTGGTCTGGAAAAGCACAGATTCAGAATTTAAAATGTAACACAATTGTTAGGGGTTTTCTTTAATAAGACAACTTGATTACTACCCAAATGAACCCTTTTTGCATTATTAGGATAAGGAAAAACTGGGCAAAAAAACATGTATCAGAAATATATTCCTTGCAGTTTGCATGCAGCTCTTTGATGACAGTTAATACCTCACTGCTCTTTATTAGGATTCTAAATTTTAAACTGCAAGTAACAAAATGATGTCTCTGACAAAAGCCATAACCCATTGACCTATTTATAGTGTATGCACTTTGTGATCTGAATGGGACAAGTTCTTTGCAGCAGGCACATTAACCTTCTGCGCTATGATGAGTCAAAACTTCCACTTCCATACAAAGCTCTGGTCTTTCTCCAGAAAGAACATTAATCACCGGAGTTATCGTGACATTTTTATTGATGCTTGAAAATTGCTGGGTCAAGAAACGTGGCATCAGGTGTTTTGAAAACAATAAACATGGCGCCCCAAGTCCGCACCCGGTGTGGTGTCACCGATCGCACCGCCCTAGAGCCGGCCCTGCTTGTATACCCCAAAAACCTGTGTCACTCGGCCAAGAACGTCAACGCCTAGGGACGTACAGATTTACCTCTTACAAGTGGAATTCACGGGTTTATTAAGCATTTTAACATTAACCAGAGTTTCCCCACTTGTAAGAGGGGGCAAAAAATATAAAAATGTACTAATTAAATGATTCACCACAAGCTTGGCCGTGATCCATTTTCAGTGATCGGGTAAATTTGAAATGTCTTTGAGTATTTGTGTTGGATATTTCTCCAGCTCGGCTTCAGTTGCAAGTGCCCTGTCTAGTTTTGGGGTAATCCCATCCATTCCCACTGGCCCCACTATTTGGCATTCCAGGTTTGAAAACTACCATCCCCACCGGGCCGCTTTCTAACTGGGATAGAGGGAGTACTTTCATCACTGGAATACTTCTGCTCATGTCACTGTGATTTACCAATCTTTCTTTGACACAGGTGGATGGCTCAAAGCTGCCACTTCCGGGCCCACTTAAATTTTCTGAACCTCAGGTGGGTTAACCCCTTGGCTCCTCACGCCCACTGAACAGACTGGGCCTTCAATAGTTCCACAAAGTCAGTTTGGCAAGAGGCAGCCACACCCGGATGAGGGATGAACACACACATGTTCTCATTTGTTGAAAAGGGAGCAAGGAGGAGAGAGTGGAGCGTGCCTAGTGTGATTCATTATCACTGGAAAAAAACAGTTTAATGAATAAACGTATTGCCACAGAAGTGAATGGGTGTATTCAGGGCAATATATGTTATAAATCGGTTGGGGTACATATTTGAAAATCACAATCGTGCTTCTGCTACGTGGTATTTAAATGTTACTTTCTGCATCTCTAGTTTTAGTTGCACCCAGATACTGTATCCACTACAATATTTTCCTGACACCCCGATCCATGCTGAAACATTTTGATTCAATTAGTTTACCCTGGGAGAGCTCAGCTGAGTGGTGGCAACATTGAATACTTTGTTTCCGGTGAGAGGAAACATCACAGGTACTCCTGGGGGGCAGATGAGTCAGTACTTAAAAGGCGAGTGATTTTATGGTGTGGGAGTTAGGGGTGGGTGGAATTTGCGAAAGTGACTTTCGCAAATTATCGCGAAAATGTTAAATATCTCCGCAAACACGCGGAAATATCGCGAAGATGCGGAAGTTTTTTTCCCGCCCGTTCGCGGTATTTTCTGCGTGGTCGCGGCTCGCCAACTTACCCATGCGGTTGCTCCCGGGCGCGGCCATCTTGTTTTCACTCTTCTCGCGGTGCATGATCGCGAGAAGAAAGACGTAATCGCGCGACCAATGACATTACTGCGGGCGCGAACTGTCGCGAGACAGCGCAAATGGCTACCAACAATCCAACATCTCGTGGAGAACGCGACCGGATCGGGAAAACTTGTCGGCGAACGCGGGGATTCAGGTAAGGCGATCGCGCACGCGCGCGAGAATGTATTATTTTACAGCGCGAGCAAGAAACAAATTATCGCTAAGCTGCGGAATGCGGAAATTTTGACATTTTCGCGCTCTCCGCGGAACGCGAAAATGTCAAATTATCGCAATTTCCGCGAGCGGAACGGAAATTTAGCCCAGGCCTAGTGGGAGTGCTTTGACTACCGTAATTTACTCCTATGTCGCTTCTTTCGGCCCACTTGAGTCCAGTGACCTACACTAACCTGCCCGTTTTATTTCTGGCTTGACAGAGCAACTGTCTGGAAGACATAATACCAAAGTCCGCCTAGAGTAGTGTTTCCATCTCATCTCATGCTATTATGAATGTTTGGTGTATCATTCCGCCTTCTTTGCGTTGCTATTCTTGAGGGTACATTTACATCTTGAAAGTAAACTCAGTCATCACACTATAATCAAAAAAACTTTATTTTTTAGTTTTATAAAACAAAACTCAAATAAATCAGCAGTCAATGATATGCATGGTTAGTGACAATATACACATAAAGCACTATGACATTCGGCATGCAAGGCTATGGGATATATGAGTGCAGTCCCCAACCTGGGAAAATCAGGCATAGGGTGCTTGTGCCTCCTCTCGTCAGTGTGTATGCAAACTGAGCACTCCATGCGCTCCACACATTCCCATGTATCACCACACTCATTCGGTTATGTCATCACTGTCTTTCGACACAATGTCAGAGTTCGGGTCCAGCAAGGTAGTACACAGTTCTCTCCCTCAGCCAGATCGTCTATCACCCTCGTGGTGTCTCCTGAGCTGCATGTGAGACTCCTCCTCCAAAGTCCATTCCATTACATCCTTGTGGCGTTGTACAGTTTTGGGCTCTCTCAGTCCCATCTATGTGATGGCTACCCTGCTTCTGGCTAAGAATAACACCAATTGTAGGAACTTGTACGGTATCATCCTGCTCTTTGGGCGCTTTACGTTGCTGAACAGACAACACTGTGGTGTGCATGTCATTTTAGATGTGTGACCCTGTTGATATCAGCGACCACCTTAGTCCAGAAGAGGAAATTCTTGGCAAGCCTCCTCGAAGAAGATAAAAGTCTCCCCAGAGTGTAAATACCCTAAATAGGACTTGCCGTCCATCATCTGCCAGACCAGTTTTAATGCCCAAACTGTAAGTTCCCTATGGAATGGAGCTTGCCTCAGGACTACCTCGGCAAATCGTTGCCAAATTGTTGCTGTCTGCCTGATAATGTACAGGAATTCCGCTGGCAGTCCAGCTCCCATCATCAGTAATTTAGGGAACCGTTTCTCTGCAATTCTCTTGTACAATCAATGTTTTTCCCACTTATCACCCGGGTCCAGCCAGCGGGCTGCCTACTGAAGATGTGCAGCATAGTAATACAAATAAAGTCGCCTGACTTGCAGCCCCCCGTTTCTTACAGTTTGGTCATTGTGGCTGAGGCCATTCGACTGCGTCGGTCTGCCCAAAGCAGTGAGATAAGAATGGAGTCTAACTGCTTGAAGACACGTGATTGGAGGGGGGGGGGTGAGTTCTGCAGCATGTGCAGGCAACTGGGCCATTTTGGCTATGGGCATCCTCCTCATCAAGGAGAGGAGTAGTATTCCAGAAGGTCACAGATGACCTCAATGCATCTAAGACCCTGTCTATATGACCCTGTCTATATTTAGTTGGATCTGTAACCTCTGAGTGTGCGCTATCTAAATCCCAACGTATCTAAACTGTGTCATCCCAGCGCAGTGGTTAAGCCAGAGATCTGAAAAGTTCCTGAAGTCATCCAGCATCCATAGCAGTCTCGGTACAGCATCGCAATGGGAGTAGAGATAGAACAATGCACCATTGGCAAGAGTGAATTGACATGTAGAGTGTCTCCGATTAGTATGCCACAGCCATGTAGTTCCCTGCGTACCCAGATCTCCAAGGACTCTATGACAAATAAAAGTGGCGACAATGGCAGCCCGTTTGTGTTCTGTGGCCCAGCCTCCATGGCTCTGAGCCGCATCGCCCCACGTGCACCCTTGAAGTCGGTTCCTTATAAAGCAGCTGGATCCAGCCACAGAACCGCAGGCCAAAGCCCATAAGTCACAGCACCACGAGCAGGTATCCCCAGTCCACCATATGGAAGGCTTTCTCTAGGTTAACCATGACCAGGGTAAGATCCTCGTCACGGTGTTCAACCTCGTGCAGGACATGGGTCAGCTGTCTGAGGTTCATGCTGGTGCATCGATCTGGAATGAAGTCGCACTGGTCCCAGTGGACCAACTGCACCATGTGGGGCATTAACCGGCAGGCCAGTGACTTGCAAAGCGCCTTCACATTCGAATTAATCATTTTGAGAGGATATAAGTAGAAGGGTTGTCTGCGGCTCCCCCAGGTTTAAGTAACGTACATATTTCGCTTTCCTGCATAGTTTGTGGCAATATCCATGCCTTCAAGGCCTCTAGAAAAAGCTCCAGGAGTCCCTGCATTAAGGGGGCTGAGTAGGTCTGATAGAAATCCAACGGAAACCCGTCGCTCTTGGGATCCATAGACCGCTGAAGTGATTTCAAGGCCATTCTAATCTCTTCCATAGCTAATTGCTCATTCAAAGCCTCTATCGCAACTGGCCCAAGCCTGGGTAGGTCTAAATTTTCCAGATATTGAGTGCATGTGTGAGTGTCTACGGTCGGGTCTGCGGTGTAGATTCTTTGTAGGTGTGTGTGGAACGCGTCCACAATACCTGCTCTGGAGTTGATACTGGCACTGCCTAGCGTGGAAAGATGTGTCATCAGTGTCAGGGAATGTTCACCATGGAGAATCCAGGCCAGAAGACGCCCAGACTTGGTGCCCTCTCGATGCACTCATTGGGATATTGTTTTAGGGTGTACTTACCAAAATGGTTCCAAATGTCCGTTATACACCCCCATACCATGTACTCCTCCCTGAGTGTGTCTGCTGTAAATAGATGCGCAGTCTGCACCTCGGCAAGTGCTGACTCATCCCTGATTAACTCTGCCTGCAGTTGTCGCCGTACACCGCAAGTCAATCCCATGCAAGTGCCCTGCAGTAGCACCTTAAGATCCTTCCACTTCATGGATCAACTTCCAGTGGAGCCCCAGTTCGATTCATAGTAGCCTGTCAAAGACTGCAAGAGTGACTGGCATCTCACCGGATTCTCAAGGATCGCCTCTTGGAGGGGATTATCTGGGTAATTTGAGGCTTAAGGGTGACCACTGCTGCCTGCAATTTGGCGGTTAGCCTTGATGGTTGTGACCTTATCAGCTATTTTCTTTAGCTCAGCATGCAGGAGGTCAACATTAATTGACACCTCTCAATGTTGTGGTCCAGCTCAGTCTGGCGTATTGTATTGCAGCCAACAGTTCTGCCCTGGAGTGATCCAACCCACCGGTCAATGCCTCCCCTACATCCGTAGCACCTGTATGCATTGTTATTCATTGAATAGGGTGGCACGGGGTAGTATATTGGGTAATGGTGTTCACCGAGTGAGCACAAGTGTGCTGATCCTTACCCATTATGTGTCGAGGAGGGCGATTACTCGCCTTTCCGGATCTCTGGGGTCGCTCGTTTATCCTGCAGACAGGGTCTCCTGGGGTGCCTGGCTGCAGCTCTCCCTTTTTCCATCCAGAGCGCTGAGCCAGCGTGTCACTGGCGCTACCACAGTCAGTCTCCACCATCAGGGACTGCACCACTCCGGTGAGAGATGAAGAACCCTGGCTTTGTGCACACCTACCATTCTCCAGCTGTTGCATCTTCTCACGGGGGGCTCCCACATCATCGCGACCGCCTCCCTGGAGCAGCCACTATGGTCAGTTAAGAGCGTAGGTGAAGGTGGAAGAGGGAAAACAATATGTAGTTCCACCCCGAGGGTTTCAGACCTATGCACCCAGGTGGTATGCAGGATGTGGGAGGGTGAGCCCTGGTGTGGCAGGTAGGGCCACTGCAGTCCAGGCCTGAGGCCAGTAACGCTTGCCTTGAAGAAGACACTAGGCCCCAGCCACCATGTGCTGCAGCAGAAGGTGGGCAGGCTCCTATCCGGCAATCCTCCAAGACCTAGGACCAGCCACCAGCTGTAGCAGTGCAGGGCCCCACAAGGAGAGCGAGCAGAGGAGCTCCGTGCAGTATGTTCCTTGGCTGTGTCCAGTGGCAAAAGGGAGCTGATTAGAGCTCCAGGCACCTCACTGAGGGCTTACCTCCATCTCACAGGGCGCCGCAGCCAGAAGCCCCCTTGGCTCTTGTGCTCTGCAATTAGGGTGGATGGGTTCCTAAGTGACAGGGCCCCCAGGGACCAAGTCGAGCTGCAGGCAGTAGTGTGGCAGAAGCCTCTGTTGGGGGGAAACAGAATGCTACCGGACTATGCAGCCCTCAGCTTGTCCTGCCAGGCGAGGGGAGCTGCAGAAGGTCCAGGCACTGCATTGGGGCCACTCCAGGCACACCTCAGATTGTCTGGGCAGGTGACCAGGCATCTTCCAACCGCCCGCAGGGTGCCGCGACCCATAAATAATCGTCACGCCAGTGGCAGCTGCTCCAGATGGGCCCTGGCGCTGCAGGGAGAGGCAGGCCTGCTCGTACATACCTGGTCGTGCACCCGCCATCTCCGTCCAGCTAGGTACAGTCTGCCGCCCAGGGGCACAAAGTGACTCTCACCCCATGGGGTCTCCTTACAGCAGGGGCACTGCCAGACATGGCAATCTTGTGGTAGCAATGCAGGGCCTCTGACTCAAAAGCACCAAGAAGAGCTGACAGACAGCGCCGCCCTGCTCGGAGCCCGCACCTCGCCACAAAGCACCGGTCTCTTGACAGGATCACCTGGGCCGGGTCGTGTCTGGGTCGACTAGTCTGCCATCATGCATCAGGTCCATTGCCCTGAGTCCGGGAGGCGATCGCAACTCTCTCCACCTACAGGCGCAGCAGGCCGCCACGCACCACAGTGTAAGCCCCTTGTGAGGCCTGACCAAGGGTAACGTTGTTTCCCGAACTCGGGGGCGAGCAGCAGCAGTCTTCCGCTGATCCCGCTGCACATGGTACAGTCCATGCAGTTCAACGCCAGATAACCCCATTTACGATTAGATTTGGCAGGATGTTTCAAGTTTTATGTGCTGGTTGGCCATGAGCTCAAGGGCTCGCGTCCTGTCGGCCATGTTAGGAAGATCCTCAAAGTGCGCAAAGCATCCCTGGGTATGCTAGCTAATTGTTTGTTTTAAAGCCATCATGGAATAAAATAAAATGGTTGCAACACCTACAATGTGTTGTAATTGTCCTACTTGTTTTATTGCCCTTCTAAAAGCAAACTCCATAATCAAAGTACAAGCCGTTCCGCGTTTTACAGGATACTATTTTTCAGGTGATTGGTTGAATATCATGACTTGATAGCTGGCTGTAATTCTACTGACTTGAGCGCCTGTCCAGCATGACCATGACCCACCTGTTGTTCTTCAAGAAGAAAGCTTCAACATTAAGAAAGGCCAGAAATGGAGCAAAAATCCAGAAAGCTAAAAATCACAGAATCATTCTGATGGGGGAATCTGCGCTCACAATTCTTGTGTTTTTTTCTCAAGAAGGTCACTTCATACTCAAGCATTAGAGGAGGCTTCACTGGATCCATTTCACAAAGCTCCCACCCACTATATTGAACACATGCTGTGGTTGGTCAATACTGTGATCTGTCCAAAGTTCCCTATTCTGAGTCTGGGGCTCGGAAAATCACCTTTCCCCCGATGTATGGTCCATAAATTGAGGTCTGGTTTGTGTAGGAGAATGTTTGTCAACATTTGTTTGTAGCTTTCCTTCGCTTAGTTTTTCAGTAGTTCTGCTTCCATACTGCCTGATTTACATCATCCTCATGCTTACTTAACTTAGCAATCAACCATGCTCTTAAGTAGCTAGTGTGTGCAAGTTACACAGTTAACCCATCCCAAACGTGCATTCATACTTTAGTGATGCTGCATATATAGTGTGTGGAATGATTAATTATTTATTTTCCAAATGTAATTCTTTATTGTCTAAGTAATTTGTTTGTTGTACTTTAACAATGTATTGGTCAGCATATATTTTAGGGAAAAAACGGCTCACCCATGTCTGTGATGTTTCTTGCACATCCAACTCATGTCCTCGATGTCTCATCTAGAACCAATCTTTATTAATGGATAAATTCACTTGACATTTTCACCCGATACGTGTCGGGTTTTCATGAATTATTTACTTATTGGTGGTAATGCGCAATAATGTGTTCATACAATTTGTGCCAAGTATGAATCTGTTAAATTCCTCATGTTGCTTGTTTTGTTCTCACTGTTGGCACCAGCAAAAAGCGAGCAGTAATAGTTTGTGTGAAATCCAAGCAAACGCAATACGGCTCAGCTCCTCCTTCATGCTATTGTAGAATCGTGCTTGGATATTTTTTTATCCCAATTTTGCACTAATGGCAGGTTCTCACTGACCCTGTGAGCGAGCTCTTGCAATGTCAATGATCACAAGATTCAGTAAGCACTATTTAGGTCGCTTAGGAGAACCCCTCCTTTGTATTATCCACATACCAGCTGATAGCAAGCACATTTCTTAGGCAAAAAGATCTTCCAAGATCACAGAATTAGATTCAGCAACATTTTGCCACTCTTTTCTTTTAAATTTTCAGACTTTTGGGAATTTCTCATTATGTGAAATTCTTTAAATTTCACACCATTTTTCTCCTCCTGTGGGTGGTGTGAACAGAAAATGTCTCACAGAATGGTTGGGAGAAATTCTCTCCTCAATTCAGACCCCTTGAATGAATCAGAATAAACGTTATTTGTTCTAGTTAAATAGACCATTTAAGTACAGTATAAAGGAAACTAATACATAGGAGTAAAATAAATATCCAGGTATAGCTAAAACAATAAATCTTTATAGAAAAGTAGACATTTGAGGTGAGCAAATTTAGAGTGCTTCAGGTGTTGTAGGTTGCTCCATACAGGAGCTTCTCTCCACCTAAACTTGGGAACTACCCAGAGTTCTCTGCTTCTTTTTTGCATATCTAAAACAATACACAATTCAAGTAAAAACACGGTTGTATTTTGATGTTCCTAAACCCATGGCATCAGAATTAAAAACAGCACATGTTCAGTTCACAAGAAAAAGGAGGAGAACAAAAACCTCAATTAAAGGTGCGCTATATGCTCCTACCAATATGACTGTCGCGTACAAATATAAGAACTTTACTTTTTGGAGCGCTGAAATATCAGCTTTACACATCTATTAATTCAAGCGGGTAGGTGGGCCAGACATGATCAAGGTTTCAACCAGACACTAGCTGAGATTCTGCCAACTTAGCAGGCTTAGTATGTAGACCACATCACAGGGGCTTTTGACTAGACCTTCACACATCAGAACATCAAACGATAGAGGCCACGGCCCTATGCTAAGAGGTAGGGTTAGAGGTGTCAAATAGCTGAAGTGCTGACAGTGTAATACATAAAAATTGGCTAGAACTTGGAGAGGACCATCACTTGTCAAACCTCAAATCTAAGGGAAAAACTGCAGATTCAAAGTAGGAAACCCTCCTGGACAAGAGGACCTGCCGCAAGCGCAATAATATAAACATTCCAAGGGAGGGAAAATCCCCCATGTGGTCCAACATGGGATTACAACCTCATGTTATCAATGATCATGGGAAGGCCCAAAGGAGTCTTCATTGCTAGACCCCAGATTTCTCCTAATTTGTATTACTGATCTGAGGCACGTATATACAGTTGCTATTATTTCATCAGTTGCTAAACAGAAAAAGAAGTAAAGTGCATGCATGCACTGTCTTAAAAAAACAAATTCAAAAGGACTTTCCTGGAAGGGGATCTTGGTTTAGCATAGAAACTGCAAAAAAAGCATTGCATGTAAGATACTTTGTGCAGAAATTAAATGACATAGACGTGGATCAAGGACACGTTCCAAGTTGTTACAGTGAAGGTAAGCAACGAACCGATGAATTAAATTAAGTCTAAACCTCAAAAGGAGGAAGTTCTGGTGGTGCTGGGCGTTGAGTAGCAAGAATGGCTGCGGCCTGTCAAAAGGGGCCTGCTAAATATAGGATATAACTGAAGGCGTAGTTCTAACTTTATCCCACCTTGCTGACCCATGCATTGCTTAACACATGTCCTTTTGTTGAGGAAGAATAGAGATGGAGGTGTATCAAACATATCTGGTCTGAACAAAGCCAAGGTCATATCCTTAACCTCCCTCAACCAAGGGATATCAGGACCCCGATCAAATGAAATACAGTCTTCAATGATCGCTCTATTAAGTGCCAGTGCCTCATTAGTCTAGACTCGTCGCCACAACATAAGAGGACAAGTCCCAATTGTATCCTCCAAAGGGATTAGCCCTATCTCCTTAAGACAAATAAAAGTAGCTGTACATTGGGGAGGGAAAGCCAGCTACAGGTGAACCTGTTTTTGATTTACTGTAGCCCAATTGCTTTGTTGAGGTCCCAATCCTCGGCCCCATAGGTGGACATGCTTAGGCATTTCACCTGATGAATCACAAACGTATGGTGAACAGGTCTCCTGCCTAATTTAACGGCAAATCAGAAAAGAGCATTAATACTTCTCGCAAACTTGCTGTTTCTGGTTTCCAACTGCTGGTACCAAGACCCAGCGTTGTTGACGACCGTACTGAGATAACTAAAATTGTTACCTTGAGTGACTTTAGAATGCAAGGTATGTTTTTGGGTTTCGTTTACCGAAGTGGTTTGCGAAAAATATATGTAATTTCGTACAAAAAAAAGAAAACGTATTCCTCCCACCAGTAAGTACTAAGAATCACTAGCCAAACGCACTACATTTTGAAAGAAGGTAACATTCCTCCCTTCCCCTTCATCAAAGCATCTTCCATTCGCATTCCACTTCCATTTAGAATTTATGCTTTTGTGAGTCTGTAAGTCAGTTTATTCTGTTTTGGGCTTTGGCCAGGTGTTTATTCCAATGTGAATTTGCTATGAGTAAGTGCTCTCTAAAAATGTAAATAACAAAAATACCATCAAAGCTTTAAACATTTTGCATTGAAAATATTTAGAGCATTCACATTTTCCATCATCCAAGAGCGAATTAGAGATTAAGTATTTTTTATTTACATATGCCTCACATTTTCTTAGTGTTGTCTTAAATGGCAGTGAAGTGTGAGATCAATTCTAGGAGAGAGATGAGTGAAGACAAACTGGCACAGTGAGCTGGCAAAAGTGCAGACTGAGAAGAAGCTCCAAGTGCCTATCCATCTTGTGTGGCCCCTCTCCTTTGCTCAAATCTCTCTCCACCATACACACATTCATTTGTTACTCCCCCGCACCTTTCTGGAACCATACACTTTTTGGTTTGTTTCGAGGTGCAGCCTGTGACTTGTAGAAAATTAATGACTTGTAAAAGGAGCCCGCTCAAACAAGAGAACCAGAAGTTGGGTGCTGGACTATTGATAGTTGCATCAGTAGCAGTTGCTACCGGACAGGAGAGGTGGGGCGGGCGTGGGGGGTTGAAAATAGAAAAAAAACACTTACCTGGGCCGGCCATCTGCCGTCTCTCCGCCATCCTCTTCTTCCTGTCTCCGCCGGCGACAGGAAGCACCCGTACTTCCAGGCTCCCTATAGCCAGTCACAACGATGCAATGCAGTGCTGTGATTGGTCTGAGCACCGTGGATCAGCACTCAGATGGGAAATGGGAGGCTTTGCATGTTCCTCACCAGCCTGTTTAAAGCGAGCCCGGTGGGGAAGATGTAAAGTGTGCAGGATTGTTTGGCCGGCTCGAAAGGGTCGGCGCAGTCCTGCACACTTAAGGAGTGCAAACCACTTCCCGTCCCCCCCTGCTCTGACCAGCCCTGCCTCTCCCCGAGAGCCACTGACTTCAATAGGAAAAAGAAAATGATAATAGCGATACTTTATCATTTTATTTTTCCTTTTGAGCAGTGGGGCTACGCTTCCCCGCCTTATTGGAGGAGCCGCCACTGAGTTGCATACATCCTTTTGAAACTGTTGCACACTCCATTGAGTGTGCATGCTGTAGGCTGAATCTGTGTGCACAATCGGTGAGTTCTAACTCTGAGGTAATGAATGTGCTGGAGAGACCACATACAGAATGATGGTTGAAACTGTGCTCTGTTTTTATCTGAAGGAGCTCCCAGACTCTTTGGGGGTGGGGGGTGCCTGAGGCCCCCCCAGAGTGTAGGTGCATTCACCTCGCCTTCAAAGGATGGGGTGGAGAGTGCACCTATAGAGACTTTAGTCTTTGCTGGTCCAACACAATTTTAGGTTTGATGAGGAGAAACACCGCAGAGTGGGAGGGCTCTCTTTGACTCTATGGGCATCCCTTCGTGGGCGATCCCTTGAGGCTTACTAAGACTTTCCATTCTCCTTCTCGAAGGGCTCCTCTGTCACACCATTTATGGATGTGCAGAGGACTTTTTACCCTTGTATCAGCATTAGTTGTTTGCCTCAGACACACAGTCATGGCATTCTATCGGAGGCCGCATTGCATGCCAAAGAGGGGACGTCCTTTACAGCTTCCATGCGGGTTGACAAGTGAACTTTGAAAAAGGTGGGTGAACCCTCTATCAGACCCTCTGCCTGCTCTCGCCTTCCCAGACGCACCCAAACACATCCAAAGAACAAGCTGATGCACACACTCATACATTAACACATGCGCATACACACGCAGCCAAAGACCCCCTCCTTACTTATTACCCAGTGGCCCCTCAACTCCTGGTCTGCTCTCTCTGGGGCTTTGAGGGAGAGGCATCTTTAGGAGGTCTCCTCCCTGAGCTATTTGAGCATGTGGTGGGTACCGGTATAAGGCAGGGGTAGTGATGGTCGGGTACTTAAGAGCGGGAGAGGGAGTGTAGATTTAATAATAAAAAAAGAGACTTACCTGAAGCTGCCAGCTGCCTCCCGCATCGTGCCTCGGTATTCCTGGTCCCAGCAGTCCCTGGGGTGCCATCACAGACTCCCTGTGCAATCCCTGCGCTGTTTTCATTCTTTGAGAGCAGCACGAGGATTGGCCTGAGCAGGTTAGTTTGACTCTCCGCTCAGGCACAGGAGTCTGTGCAGTTTTTCCATCCCTGCTGTGCAATGCAGCCTGGTTGGAGAAAACTAAGCGTGCATGTGTGTTTGGCTGGCCTAAGACGGCCGGGCAAACATACATGTCCCCCCCCCCCCCCCCCATGGCCCTGCCCCGCCCCTTCTAGCTGAAAAATAAAACTATGTTAAAATATAGTTTTATTTTTCAGCTGCTGGCTCTGAGCCAGTGGGGCGACGCTCCTCCGCCACTGCAGAGGAGCCGCCCCTGCGATATTGACGGGTCACTTACATTTGTACAGAGCAAATAATGTTACGCACAATGTTCACTAAAGAGGCTGCACAAGCTTGCATCAGTAAACAAAAGTCAATAAGCAGCTTCGCAAACGACACAGACGACCAGTTGTGCATTATGTGGTGCTTGCATACCAGGCAGTAGAATCTGCTCATCTTTTGGGGACGCGTGTGTTCCTGCACTCTAGTTACCAAATTGTCGCTTTTGAAAGAAAGGGAGAGTAAAACTGCAGGTAAGGGTGTGGGTTCAAGCACTGGAGGGAGACATCTATTCTTGAGACAGCCTCACACACTTATGATAGATATAATTGTTACATCTTCTAAAGAGAAAATAGAGAGCGGAAGTTGTGAAGAACACAACCACTTTCAGAAAGAAGCAACGTAGGAGTATTGTCACTGGAATGGTACAAAGCCTTAAGTCAGCAAACCTCTATTTTAATCAGCATTCCACTGCCATTCCTAGGTAACCACTTCTTATAGCGGGGATACAGAACAGCAGTCCATTTCCCAGCCTCTCGCAGCTTCACGGCCTGTTAAAATGGCAGATCATGTATGCTAGCTGCTACAAATCTTTTATTACAAGGGCCCTAGCAGGAAAGTGTGTTCTGCGATGCGGAGTAGAAATTTAATCACACAGATTTGGAGAAATAAGTTTCATTTTTGTGTAGTCTGGATTTTGCTTCTAAGACTTTAGGTCTGCGCGGAACAGAGACATTTGCAAGTGTGCACAGGGTTTAGGGTAATGCTTAGCTCTCAATGTGCCATTGTTTACTTTTGGCCTTTATATTTAATCTGGGAGCTTATGCCTTGAATGTTTATTTTGGAGTTCGGGTTTGTAGCCAGGCCCTCCTTGTTCATGCAATAGGAAATTATACTGCCTAAATGATATGTCATTTGTAAACCAAACTGAACATTTCTATCCCACAGATCTACTTCTGACTAGCTCTTAATGTTGAGCTGAAGAAGTAGAACATTTCACAATAGGATTTCTTTGTGTGCGAGGTGATGACAAACAGTAATTGTGCCCCTGTAATTTCCCAAGAGGCTTGATACAGAATTGCAAGTAATTACCAACAATTTCGGTTCCGTTCTGAGCCTCGCTTTCAAGCCGCGCAGGCAGCGCTCAGGACTTTGCTCCTGGAGCTTGCGCGTAGGCCTGCCCCGCTGCGACGGGTACAGCGCTGCTTGGTGCTAGTCCCACAGCTTTCAACGGAGAAAGTGCGCCTTTTTCTGTTGGCGGAGCGTCGCCCCACTGCTTTTAAGCAGTGCAAATAAATGAAACATAGCATTATAATAACTTTGAGTTATTATCATGTTATGTTTCCGTGCTGCTTTGCGGCTAGGTGGGTGGGGCTGCTCTGCTCTCGGAGCAGGGCAGGGGAGGAGTGGTTTGCCCACTACTGAGTGCACATGAGTGTTTGGCCAGACCTCTAGGGCCGGCCAAACAGTCATGCACACTTTCCCTGTTCTCCACGCGGGCTGCATTACAGCCTGCGTGGAGAACATGCCCAGGCCCCCATTCCCTGGTTGAACCACAACACTAAGGCACTGGCGTAACAAAACTTGAGGGAGCCCCCCTGCAAGACATGTGGAAGGGCCCCCTCCGGACACGATCGAGAGAGCTCCGACCAGAGTACTTTGCTTTGGGGGCCCCTCAGAGCTTGGTGCCCCCCGCAACGGGAGGGTTGCGGGGGCCTGTGTTACGCCACTGCCAGTGGCATAACGAAACTTGCTGGGGCCCCCCTGCAAAGGTACGTAGAGGGGCCCCCTCCGGACTCCATCAGGAGATCTCCGGCCGAAGTGCTGTGCTGAGGGGCCCCCTGGAGGTTGGGGGACTGCAGGGACCTGTGTAACGCCCCTGCTTCGTACGCCATTGACGTCATTGAAAGCTCCCCTAGCTTTTCGATTTAAATCTCATGGCAACATTCACGAAGGATAATAAACGCTGTCACGACCCCCTGACATTGATACTAAATGAACTCTGTAATGCCAGTACCACTTTCACAGCATGATGATGGCCAACATTACGTTTTTTGGGAGTAACCCAATAAAATCATCCTACAGATATGAAAATCAACCTAAACCCTACCAGCAGTTAACATACTTTATTCATAGCAAACGATGCATGTTTAATTGTTGACCTCCCTAACTCTAGCTTACTAAAACCAGCTTTTATTGAGAAACTAACTGGAAGAGCGTTTATGGAACACAAATGGTTTAACCGCTTTTAGGAAGCACTGCAAATTAGATTTATGTTGTATTTCCCCCGTCAGTGACTTCCGTATCTACGTTTCAACTTGCTTCACCCTTCACCCCCATGCTCATGTTGCTTCTTCACCTTCTGATTCCACCCTCAGCAACCATTGTGTTGCTGCATTCGTCCCTCCCCTTAAGTTGTCTTCCCCTCCACCCGCCATAACAGGAAAAAAAAGCGTTGACGTGGCCAAAGCTGGCTACCGCATTGCGCTTTTTATTCTAACTTTACTTTAGCCATACTGCACAGCGGCACTGTACAACAGGACTAAAAGATTATGGCACAAAGCTAATAGCTCTGGCATAGGCGAGACCTATTGGCTTTGACAATGTTTATTTTTACTTGTATTGGAGAACTTGTAGGCCACGATTTATAATGCGGAAAGCAAATACCAGAATGAAAAGTAGAAGTGGATTACCTACCACACCGGACACTACCCATCACAGCTCCGCTCTGTCTCCTGTGCCCCCTTCTCGCGCAGACACTTCAGGATTGAAATGGTGGCTGGATAGCTCCGCGGCCTGCTGCAATCTTGTGTATATACCACGAGTTCCAACCCGGAAGAGCTTGGTCAGCCTCTCTCTCCGCCCTCCACCCGAAAGTGGCCACATGCACTGGGGAACGTTTGGAAGGCGTGGATGTCATCTCATGTGTCATGAGAGCGGAAAACTCAATCTCTTTTCAAATGTATTTGCCGAAGAAAACACGTTGCGGGCACTCCTCGCTCCAACGGAGGGATTACTTTCTAGCCGATTATGTTTGCAACGAAGAACACACATTTTAGAGTGTACGCTGCTGTGATTTCAGTACAAGTACAGATTGACTTCGGGGGCAGGGCTGGTCATTTCCAAACAGCAGCGAGGGTTACATAGAAAGGGGGGTGTCTGTGTTACTTGGTCTCCCTTCTCAAGGTATACTCAGTGCAGTGGCTAAGGAAACTTGAGGGGGCCCACCTTCACAGTACATGAAGGGGGGCCCCTCCGGCCACACTCAGGAGCTGAGCTCTGAGTTGGTTTGTAAACTCAGGGTTAGTGCAAGTGGAATATGATCACTAAAGCTAGTAGCTTCTGCCACAAGTGAGCCAAAAGGATTTACGCCATTCACTCAAAGCATTATATGATCAATATATGAACCACTCCTATTCCCTTGGAAGGCTGGGAAAGGAGCTTTCCCTCTAGAATCTTTATGTGCCAAGAATTCCAAATCAAACTCATACAGTATTTCATATAGACAATCAACATAGCTGTTGTGACATCAGTGTAACCAGAAATTCCTGTTGATGAATATAAACAGGAGCTAACATTAAAATCTCCCACCCATATATAAACACACTCTGCCTCAAAGCCCTTTGTAAATACTTTTGCCCACCAATGTGCTGATGTGGTAGCAGGGATTTATAACTGCAACAAAACCATCAACCGTAAAGATTTCTAGATGTCATGTCTCCTGTAAGCATAAGTTAGCTTTGTAAATGTGAGATTGCCAGACTTTGTTATTTAGCAGTTTTTTCACACCCATAGTATTCCAAGATCTAAGAGTTAATGTGCGTCTCAGGTACAGCACCTTTTTATTGTGTGCTCCCGGTCCACATTCGCAGTTCTTACATTTCCCCCAAACAAGCTTTACCATCATCATTCTCCTGACGTCAGTCTTGTTCCTCAAGGCTTGAGAGGGGGACGAATCTGTTTGCAGTTGTCATGGTGTTACATATTCGGAGGGTGCTCTGGTCAGATGGTGTCATGGGGCCCTGGGAACTGAGAGTTAGCTCTGGTGGTACGTGAAAACTCAAGGCTGAGTACAAGGTACTGGGGTGAAGGGGCCCCCTTGGAGCTCGGGGGGCTGCGGGGGCCTTTGTTACGCCCCTACACTAAGGCCAATCACAACGCTGCATTGCAGCATTGTGATTGGTCAGGGGAGCTTAGCTGTGCTTCCTGTTCCTGGAGTCCAACGGAGGAGAGCTGGAGCAGAGATGTGGGACCCGGCGGCAAGGTAAGCCGCGAGCCGTGCCTGTGGCCACTGCGTGCAGACCATCACAAGTATTGCAAATGCAAGTGCTGCTGTAACTTTTCTTGCTCAGGCAGCACCGTGTCTTGTCACCACCCTTCCTGTGTAGCCTCAAATTATGTGCTCGAATGCTATTCGGAAAGATTGCTTGAGGCCAATAATTTTGCTTCTCAGTCTTGCTGAGGAGGGTGTGTTTGAAGATTTTTCTGAGACATTTTGCTGTCTGATGTGACAGCGCTCCTGTATGCTTGTCCAGTGGCATATATCTAAAATGTTAGGGCCCTCGTGTAGAAATTGAGGAGGGGTCTCTATCCTCCCATCTCACAGATCTGCATTGAAATTGGGTGAATGAAGGCCCGCTTAAAGGGACCTGTGCTATGCAACAGTGCCTGAACTGATTTTACCTATTATTTAACATGTACATAAAGGGGGCATTGCACAGCTCAGAGGACTATTTTTCTTTTACCCTATGCTATTGGCTGCTTTGTGCATCATTTCGGACACCAGGTCATCACAGATGAAATCATCTCATCGATTCATTCTAAGTAGGAAGCAATCGTTTTTCTTTCCACTGCAGCAGGCTTTATAAACTGTTTTAGTAAGGGTCCAAACATGTAAGACAGCTATAGCCATAGCTTTTTCGTGTTTGTTTTGAAAGTAGGAGTTGCTTTTTCCCTCCCCTTCAGTCCTCAACCAGAAATAATTTCTGCACCATTGATACCGTTTTATCCTCATATCCTTTATCCTTTCTTTCTAGGCACCCTACGCACCTATTGTTCACTTTTTGGACCTGTTGGGTTGTGTGGCAACATGCCCAATGTTCTGTGTAATTGTCTTGTTTCATGATCTCTCTTTTTAGGTCTCGCCTGGCGTAGGCTGTGCGCATGCGCAGTCTCGCTGGCGACATTTAAAGAGATGTGGTATTTTCTGTAAGGGGCATTAAGCCCCGCCCCTCTTTTCCATTGGCTGGTATTACCGTTTATGCTAAACGGTGGCCAGCCATTGGAAAAGAGGTGTCGGTGACGTATTTGCTTGGCTTTCTGAGCCGTCCCATTTGGACGGCCTCGCCTGCTTTGCGTTCGTCGCAAAAGGTTTCTTATCTTTATGGGGCCAAACACATGGCCCCATAAAGACAAGAAACCTTTTAGCAGGCGAGAGCCGTCCAAGTGGGACGGCAGAAAAAGCAGAGCAAATACGTCATGGCGAGCGAGCTACAAAAAATATGTAAGTTCTGCCGTTATCTCAACTTTTTTACATCACAAACCCTCCCTCCTCTCTGCCCAGGTGCTCGGTAAACTATACTTCTAGAACAGCCTCCCCTGGAAGGAGTATTTACTTAGGATGGAGTGCTGTGAATAACCTCGGAAGGATGAAAGCGGCGTTGGTCTTGCCGGGATTCTAATTTGGGACTGGCAGGTTATTTTATACCACTTCCGCATCGTGCCGGAAGTCTCAATGAACTGTGCTGTCTGCTTGTGCACCATACATACCGTTCATTATTGTGATCGTCTGTTGTTTTATGCACTGGTTGTAGCTCCCTATGCTGTGCTCTTTTTAGCAGATATGAATTAATAGCGCTTTGAAGTGGCCCACTGACTGCACGCACGAGAGTTTACAGGAAATGGAAAAAATCTGCATTATTACACACACATCTACGAGAAGTATATTAAGAAGGTACTGTCACCGACAGTACGGGCTGGATTGAATTTTATTGTGTGCTGGGCAGTGGATCCCGCTGAGTCAAGCTGAGGAGGGACCCTGGGATTAGGAAACCCATAAGGGGGCTCTCCGGTCTAGCGCTCACAGGGAGCCAGACTGCGCTTAAATCTAGCCTCAAGCTACACATTCAGAAGCATGGGAGCCGCGCTCGAAACTAAAGTGCACTGAGGACAGGCGCCAACTCAGAGCCGAACTCTACTCGGGAGCAGCGCCTCACAGAAGCAGACTGCACCCAGGAGCTGCGCGCACTCATAACCGAGCCCACTCGAGACCTCCCCCCCCCCCCCCCACCCCCGGGAATCGGATCACACGGACAACTGGCCTGCACCCACCTCTTTATTTGTTCTTCTCTTCTCGACACTTTCATATGCAATTCACCAGCACTTAAAACGTTCAACGAAGTCGCTCTGATCAATTCTGAAGGGGGAGAGCAGAGGTAAGGGGCGTTGATGAAAGGAGGAGACAATAGGAAAAGTGAGGGTAGAGGGCAAGGTCTAGAAAGGAGGAACCGTTGCCCAGGGCTGAGAAAGGAGAGCTGGTATATGAAGAGTGGGACAGAGGAGGGGCGAGATCAAAGAAAGACACAGGAGGCGGGTGTGAGGAAGGGAGGCACGGAAAGAGGGGACCGGGAGAGGGAGTCAGGGAGACGGAAACGCGGAGTAATGGCAAAGAGGGAAGAGGCAGGAGGAGGGAGAAAGAAAGAAGATTTCTCAGGAAGGGTAAGGGGGACAGAGTAAGGAAGCGGCAAGGAAAAAATGAGGGTAAAAAAGCTTTAGGAAAAGAATGAACTGGAAAGGTGGGAGACCATGGATTCAAGATATGAAAAGGACTGAGACAGACAGGCTGAGGAGAGGTGGGTCATGGCCGGTGAAAGAGACCGGTGCGGCAGCGTGGTGATTCCGGCACTCTGGCTACCCACCTCTTCCGTTTGTCATGTTCTTCACCTGACACTCCAGCAGTATGTCTCTCCTGCAACCGCCGTGGCCTCTGCTTCCTCTCAGTGTACCACTTTTCGTTGCCCGCGTGTTCATATTAATGAACTCACCCATATCAATTTGCCTGTATTTGTTTGTCCCCCCTATTTATTTTAAGACTTTTTCTGTGGTGCTGCCAAAACACTTTCTAGTGCTAAGCAATGGGAGTCAATGAGCTTGTAAAAGAGCAACTCGCTGAATTGAAGTAGCCAGTACTGACCCAGGGCTTTAGGACCGGGCGCGATGTCAGGATGTCTGGGGTAGCTGGCAGAAGAGGTGGCTTTTCGCCCTCGGGGGAGTTTAGTGTGGTTCTCCTCACGTCTGAGGTATCTTTGGAGCGGGCTCCAGAGTGTAGCGCCTTGAATCTAAAAGGAGCACCTGTCAGATGTTCTGCACCTCGCAGGACGAATAGCCAGGGAGTTCAGTGATGCATTGATGACCTCGTGTGCACAGGTGGCTGCTAGGGGCTAACACCTTGGATATTTACCCACGTGTGCTGCTGTGGAGTGCTCCGGACTAAGCACGCGCGCTTTAGATCCACTCTTTCTTCTCGAGCGATCCAGTGCAGAAACGTCAATGTGCGCGTGATGTGGTCTTGGCAAGTGACTGTCAGTGGCCTGGGCCCCATTCCCTCTCCCCCAAAAGAGGGTTGGGGAAATGAATGAATGAAATGAAAGGGTATCAGCCGGGGGGTGGGGGGGGGCACGAATGGCACTTTTTCTGCCCCCGCCCGTGAATGCAAATTTCTCACTGGAAGACAACACAGTGATTTAGTGAAAGAAAACAATCGGCCGCAAGCTACTCTGTAATGGGCCATCAGTAACTCGCCTTTGCAGTACCCAAAATGTTAATGTGTCCTGAAACAGCTCGGCATGTCTTGTTAGTTTAGCCAACAGTGCATTGTATTTTGGATCCTATAGTCAGGGTCATTGGAATTAAGCATTTTTGTGACCATGGCGTTTTGTGCATGATTATGGATTTGTGGTATTTTCCCACATAATCCACAATCTGCTGCATAATCTTCAAATTTCAATAAAAAATGAATTGTAGCCCAAAAGTGACTGCATGTGTAGCTGCACCAGTTGTCGCGCACTAGAAGGTCCCCCACAAAAGTTTACTGGTCACCTTTCTGTTGCCTATTTCTGCATTTGGAAGTCAGTGGCACTAATAGCGTTAACATATCTAAAACATGTATTTTCTTGCTGCATAATTCAGCCACTGTGCCACATAATTTGATCTTAATTTACCACATAATTCCAGTGGGCCAGCCCAGAGTTGGCTCTAAAACATTATAAACATATGCTCGAAATACCCCAGCATGCTAAATGCTATTGGCTACAATGCCGAAGCAGGATGCAGGTATGGTACATGATGTGGGAACATTTGATACCTAGGTACGATGTAAAAAAAAGAAACATTAATTTTTATCAAAACTTCTTGGCCCTCTAAATAGAATTGTTTTTCTTCATCTTTTTGTGCACTGCAGAAAAATACAGTGAACCCCTTTTTCCTGCATTTCCCTTTCTTTATTTTCTGATTCACGATTCCCGTGTTTCTTGGTGTTCGTGTTGAACTAGGAAGGGTGGAAAGCCTTTTCAACCATGCAAAATCTTCACTGGGCAGACCATTTGCACAAAAAAACAGAGGGTATTCCTTACATCCGTCATTCGTTTTCGCTCATTTGCTACAATATACTTTTCCTATCAAGTATGGGATACATTCTAAGAAAAAAACGAGCATTTGCAATACATTAGGTCTCGCATTTGCGAGAGTTTAAGCTATTGGCATTGTACATGACAATGCCTTTCATTTATGTTTTAAAAACCAACATGTAAATAAAAGGCATTGCCCAACATGTAAATAAAAGGCATTGCCATTTACAATGCCAATAACTCAAACTCTCACAACTGCGAGACCTATTGCATTGCAAATGCTTGTTAGGTTGAGCATTCAAGACCTCTTATACATACTTTATTATATACTTATATGGGTATGTACTCTGTGGGCTCTGTTGATCAGCCCTAGGACTTGTCTGGTCCACTTAGGGACTTTTTTCTGTTCAACGTCCTCTATTTAACTGTCTTGATAGAAAACGACCAGCAGAGGTCAGTAAAATACCAAAATTGTCTTCTGCTGAAAGACTTTTTTTTTTCTTTTTCTGGCAAATGCTTCTATTTAACTTTCTTGATAGAAAACGACCAGCAGAGGTCAGTAACAAACCAGAATCACTGTAGCATTTTTTAGATTCCAGTCCATGGAAATTGTCTTCCACAAGCACCCATAGACAATAATATTTTATTCAAATCTTGTATTTTCAGTGATATTACAACCGAAAGCCCTAATTTTACATCAAAAACAGGGCTTTGGACTATACCATTTCCCACTGAAAGGCAATATTTCTCTCCATGTGTTCCCATACCTGGCTTGTCATGCAGTTTGGTGCTTACTTTCTCTCCATGTTAAAGAACAGTAGATGTTTCAGCACCCAGACTAATGTGGGTATACATATATATAATATATAATATATAATATAATATATATATATATATATATTATTATATATAATATATATATATATAATAATATATAATATATATAATATAATAATATAATAATGTGGGTATACATATAATGTGGGTGTACATATAAGGTCCCAAAGGCGAGACCGATTGCATTGCAAATGCTTTTTTCACTTGCATCTCATTCCACATATCACATACCAGTCTTCAGTTTGGTTTCTTTCTCTTCCAGAACACTCGTGCAACATATGAACATACATTATCGGGCATAGTTTTCCTTCTTTGAAAGCATCACTTACAAGTGGTGATGAAAAACATGATTGAATCGGGATCTATCAAACAATTCATGTGCTATTTTCATTTTGGAATGGCGGTCACAAATTTCAATATGGTTCTAAGGATGGTGTGGTGGGGGGCAGACGGGGCCCGTGTCCCAGCTCCATTTGTTCTGGACCCCCCTTGGGCCTCATATCTGATACATACATACAATGTTACATTTTAATAAAGATTGCTCACTAAGAAACTTGAATCCAATGCTGAGCATCTACCGAGATTGAAGTCTACATGTGTTGTGATCAGTGGCACAGAAAAAGATAAAGCATGATTGAAATCAAAAGGGCAGAGAAGCTGTCATGAGGACCAGAAGGCCAATACTAACTTGAGGTTGTTTGTGTTACCTTTTGCAGGGGACCTTGCATAGCATTTAATGCTGGATTGCCCTTTTTAGGTCAAGCCTGCAACAGTACGCGTGCTCTCGCTTACAAGACACTATTGTTTACAGTAAAGGGCTGGAAGCTCACTCATAGCTTACTATTTGTTGGCTTCAGTGTCACTCTTCTTCGCAGCCTCCTAATTGGCCGGAGCAGACCAAGCACCACTTCCATTCCTTTCTAGGGAGCACAGGCCAAACACAGATTGATTCAACGTAATTAGTGCCCGTCTGCGGCTCATACTGTGAATGAGGTACTATTTCTTGTTCCCCCCCACCTACGACTCCCCCTGCCACAGTCTGGTACTCCCCCCCCCCCCCCCCTCACCTCCCTTGGTTTATTTTCCATACACCTCTCCTCCTCCCACTGTCCATTATTGCTGCTCCCTCCCCCTCCCCTTTTGTTGCACAGCAGGATTTTTTCACCTATTCCACTGCATCTTGGGCTGCTCTGCACCATAGTTTAAAAAAGCACTATGACGTGCTCAACGATGGTCGCGTCATAGCGCTTTTATAATTGACTTTAAGCCCTGTTCAGCAACTCCCAACATGTCTTAAAAACATTGAAAAAGCCAATAGATATCACATAGGCAAGACCTATTGGCCTTACTAATGGCTGTTTTTTTTTTTAAAGCAGAGTGAATTCTGATTTGCATGTCTTTGGCCCTACTCTGTCATAAGAGTTTAGCAAGAAAAAAAAATGAAATGCACATGAAGTAATTACCAGTGTACAAGATCAATTCAAGTATGCCATGAATCCATTTTTACTGTGCTCAGTTTTGTTAGAAAAGGTGCACCTTTAAGGCCTGACAGATGTAGTTTGCTCGTGAGTGATTCTGATATAGTGTTCAACCGTATGGGACAGATCTTTGCAATGGCAGTCGGGCTGTAGCTTCAAAATGCTGGCATCCTTTTTTTTATCTTAATTTTTCCAGCATGCAGGCAAAACCCTTGAGTCTTGATTCACTGCGCCGGGAAACCCTATCAGGGTAGCTGTGCGCCCAAGAAATGTAATAATAATAATAATAATAATTACTTCACAGTTGTTGAAAGGAAAACGAAGATGCAACTAAAGCCATGTGTTGATACAGAAAAATATCTAAAATGCAAACATGTGTTTTAAAATACTGGCACCTGAAATAATTGTAACATTTTTCATGATGAACCTGAGGTTAGCATTTCCTAGGACATGTTTCTAGGTATTATCCTTAGAATCCTCTGAGCACTCTACCTGGGTCCTATGTTGCTTAAACATTGGTGTCCTCTTATCTTGGGATGCCAAGATCTTCAATATATGTTCAGGTCCCTGCCCCTTCCGCCTAAAAAGAATTTATGTGAGTAACTGTGCAAGTGAGAAATTCCCCAATTATAGGTACTCTCGCCTCGAATGGCAGACTGTGGAGCGCCTTCAGCACTGGTGTAATGTGATAAAAACGTCTGGATCCAAGCATCAGAATGACTGAAGCTTGCAATGCTTATTAAGGAGGAGCAGGGTTGAAGGCTGGGATGGTAATTCTGTGTACAGTCGAGCGGAAACCAAGGCAATTCTACTACCATTTATATAAGCTTTTATTTCCATTGGTAGATGTCATTTTAATTTGAGTGAAGTTCATATTCAGACGCGGTGGGCTTCAAACGTAAGGAAGTAAGTCTGCTTCAGAGGGTAGGATGGGACTCATTTTATAAACGTATAACTGCGTCAAAATGGAAAAATGACTCCTTTTTGACATCTGCAGAAGTTTTTCATATTTAATTTCAGGAAATGGTGAGTCGTTAAAGCTGCCGCTACTCTAGCATATCAATAATGTGCCCAATGTCATTGATGAAACATACCCTCATGCTACAACTAGTGTTGAACTCATCCTGGTCATTAGACATGCCAATGTTTGGCGATTAAACAACTTGGTGACAATATTGGTCCATTGAGCACTTTAATCGATGGAGAGGGATGGCGAATTCCCTATTTTGAAGACAAGATTGCTGGCCAGGGAATGGAGAAAGCTAGTCAAGATGTTTATGGAAATACATGTTCAGTTGCAGTGATGGCTCCAAAAGAAAAGTCCAGCAAAATAGGCAACTGCCACCTTCCTCATTCTGTATGTAGCGTGCGAAGTATGAGGGTTGTGATTCAGCACTACAGCCCAGACCAAATCCTGACTAGATGGAGGACAACAGGTCGGCTTTTGTTTTCAGGTGAAAAGCCAGGGCTTTGCCAAACATAGTGAGTTGGTTGTGGATGATTTAGAAGTGACTCTCTGCAGAGGATTGGTGTCTTCATTAGAGATGTTTTGCCTGTGGTACTCATGACGTCAGGAAACTCTTCCAATATTGAGTCTTCAATTAAGGAAGAGCTCGCTAGGTGAAACGGATCAACAAGACCCACAGGTTATTTATTCGATGCATTGTGTCTTGTTTTCTTTGACAAAGGCATCTTGTGCAGGTTTCAACAGTCAACAGATGTTGACTGTTGACTGTTGAAACCTGCACAAGATGCCTTTGTCAAAGAAAACAAGACACAATGCATCGAATAAATAACCTGTGGGTCTTGTTGATCCGTTTCACCTAGCGAGCTCTTCCTTAGTTGAAGACTCAATATTGATTTTTTTTTTTCTTTTTTTTTTTACTAATCTTAGTCACAAATTAGGCTGGGTGGTCGATGGCAGGGTTGGACTGGCATGTAGGGGAATCCGGTTAGTGTGTGGGCCTTTTTTGGTTGTTTGTCGGCCTGTTTTATTGTCTTCTAGGCCAGTTTTTACTGTTGATTTCCTGATATTAAAATACACATTGCCTGCAGCAAACTCAAATCCATACAGTCTTCCATACCTTGCAAAACACTTGTACAGATTGTCTTTGCAAGTTCAAAACTGCCCCAATTTGCAAACATGGGCTATGTTTTTTTATCTATCTAATTTACTAAAGGGGCAATTTTAGCATGGTGGCTGGGCCTATTTTTTGTCCCACTTCGACACTGGTCAAGGAAGCAAAAAAAACAGAGGGTGTCCAACGACAGTATAGAAATAAAACTAAGGCTGCGAGCTTTAAGTCATGCAGTCACAAATTAATGCTCACTCGGTCACCGTGAAAGCTGCTAAGAGATATATGCTCCTACCTCTTTTCAATCACCCCCACCCAAGTCATCCTCTATGGGTTTGTCGTCATCCTCCTGGAACATACCCAGCAGTTTTACCCTTAGTAAAATAGCCTTGGACACTCCATCGTCAGTACGCGTGAGGCGCATATGTTGTTTCTCCATGGCCCCCCATTCCATCAAATCCTTCAACCAACAGGTCTCCATCCACCCAATAACCACCTGCCTCTTAGCCAGATGTAGGGCTAGTTGAGCCACTCTATGGGGGGGATCTTGCACCCTCTGGGGCGCACCACTACTCCCAACAAACAAGCAAGTGGGGTTAATGGGATGCTAAATCCTGTGGCCGCCTCTATGCAAGGTACCACCAGTGCCCAATAGGATTGGATTGGAGGACATTCCCAGGCTAAGTGTAAAAAGGTAGTGCCCACCCCCAAATCCCTGCATTTTGAGGAATCAAGTAGGGCATCTGAGCCTCCGATTTCACCCCTTCATCAGTAGCTGAGGCAGGGTATTCCCCCTCCCCAGGTCAGCTCCCAGAAGCCGTTTCTCCCAGTTGTCAGACTCCACTAGCCAGCGGGCTGAGTGCTGCATGCTGTAGGTGAGCAGCATAATAGTAAGATTGTATATCCGGGACAGCCAACCCTCCATCATACTTATCTTGTTTCAATGTAGGAAGTGCCACTCTACTAGGGTAACCGCCCATAAAAGCGTCACTAAGAGGCTATCCAAGCTTCGGAAGAAGTAATCCTGTAGTGGGAACAGAGAGTTCTGCACCAGATACAGAAATCTCGGGAGGAAGACCATTTTTGCTATCGCCACCCTTCCCATTAAAGCGAGGGGGAGTCGAGTCCAGAAGGAGACGGATGCTTCCAGACCGGACAACACTCTATTGATATTTTGACACTGTTGTTGGAACTCCGTGTGGGTGACCCAGATTCCCAAATATCGAAACCCTTCCATTTCCCATCTCAGGCCACAACTGGCATTTGATGCAGTTGCTTCCCAATCAGGCCCCCAAGGGGGAACACCAGGGACTTACGCATGTTAAGTTTCAGTCCAGAGATATCGCCAAAATCGCTCAGATGCCTCATCAACAATGGGATGGACTCTCAAGGCTCGCTGACATACACCAACGCGTCGTCCGCATAAAGCGAGACTACGTGATTTCTGTTCCTCACTTGTATGCCCCATGGGGCCATCTCCATACGTAACATTAGAGCCAGTGGCTCGATTGCCAGGGCAAACAACAACGGTGAGAGGTGGCATCCCTGACTGGTCCCCCTCCCCACCGGCTAGCACTCCGCTAGCTACCCTCCCTCCTTGACGCGTATCGAGGGCTCAGTGTATAGAAGCCGAATCCAGGCACTAAAATTGGTACCGAATCCTATCTTCCTCAGCCCTGTCACAAGAAAGGCCCATTACACTGTATCAAATGCCTTTTCTAGGTCCAGGGAGAGCAGTGCCATTTCCTCCTTCAGATCCAGGGCCGCATGAAGCACATGTGTCAGTCTACGTATATTGTGTGCAGTACTATGCGCTGGCATGCTGCCACATTGGTCCTTATGGACTAGATCCTGAATAACTCCCCCCATCCTTGTCGCCAGAATCTTGCATGAAATTGTTAGGTCAGTATTCAGCATAGTTAGGAGCCTATAGGTGGACTGGTCTACAGGATCCCCTCCGGGTTTCAACATTAAGCATACCACCCCCTCTCTCATGGTTTGCGGCAGGCACCCGTTTACTATTGCTTCCCGATAAACCTCGACAACCTTTTCTCTAAGAATTAGAGAACAAACCCATTAAAATTCCACTGGAAGTCTGTCCCCACCGAGGGTCTTGGATTTGCATAGAGCCTTGATAGCCGCGCCCACCTCTTTCGCCGTGAGGTTTTTTTCTAGTTCTAACATGGCCGACCTCTGCAGCTGTGGAGGCCCTGCCCGAGCCAGAAAGCCCTCTATCCTACCCTTGACATCCGGGGTCCCCGCCTTATAGACTACCATAAAATGGTCCAATAGCAACGCTAGCACTTCATGGTGCTCGAAGCGCAGATTACTGTCCGTGTCTCATATTGAGATAATGAGGGGAATTTTCATCTCCCGTTTAAGAATCCATGCCAATAATTTGTCAGATTTGTCTCCTACCATCCTGTTATGCTCTTGACATTTATTAATCATGTGACATATTGTTGCAAGGTGACTTAAAACCATGCATTTTTCCCTTTTTATTGCCCTAACCCTTATTATTTATCTCACTACTTTAATCACTCATTCTTTCTTGTTTTATCACTTTTTCATTTGACCATTTAATATAATGTAAGCCATCAAGATGGCTCCGTATGTTAAATGCTTGCCACTGGGAAATGCAGTGATCTTAAAGCCATGAGCTTGAATCCCGGCATTGCAGACTCAGCCTTCCATCCTTCTGAGGTTGCTAAATTGAGTTGTAGTAACATCTGTTAGAAACTGCAGAAGTGTGTTGTGAAGCTGTATATCTATAAAAAAGTTTCTATAAATTGTCATAATCCCGAAATATAGCGCAATTTCCATCACAAGCTCCTGCACATTATGGTCTCTGGGCAGTTCTACTCAATATTTGTTATATATTGAAGCAAAATTTCACTTTGTGGATGCTATATTGGAACTCCATTAAAAAATGTAATCATTGTGAACCAGCGGAAGACTTATTTCAGATAACTATTAACTGTTATGGAAAAGGTTCTTAACCTGGTGTCTGCAGACACCTAGCCCATGATGCCTACTCAAATAGTTGCAACTGTTTCGAAAATTAAATATTATCAGTAAATTAATAAAGTATATAAAGGCAAAATGTAAAATTTAAATTTTACAAATGCTTTATAAATGTGAAGGATTTTGAAATCGGAGGCTAAAAATGAAGTGGGTATCATTAGCTTTGTTTGCAGGAGCACACAGAATGTAGAATGAATGATTGGGGGCCTCAATTGATGGCTTGGTATGCACTGACAAAAAGCTGCATAAATAAACAGTTTATAAGCAATAAAGACAAACTTATGTGCTACAGTCGGGCATATTGATTGGTCTTTTAGAAATGAAATCCATTTGAAAATCCCCAACTTTCCCATTAAAATTAAGATATTTGCATTTTTTTGTTTCTGAATTAACATATTTCACAATTTGTATATTTATCTGATCTATACTTGCTTCTGTATTATGTTTATTGTTTTGATGTAACTTGCTTAGGAAAAGATCTTCAGCTTTTCATAGTGGTACAGTGAGGTCCCTAGATGTCAAAAGGTTTAGAACCACTGAATTATAGCATCTCATTGAGAAATGAAAAAAAAAATTGTTTACAGAGGAGAGGCTGTTCTTTTCATTTTTGCCTCAGTGGTTGTTTTAACGTATAATAATGTTTAATGTGCTTCATTCAGCTGTGTAAGATTCAGCTTCCTGGTGGGTTGTTCTAGGAGTTCAAGTATTCTGTTTCCATTTACTAGACTAGAGAACTTTTGTTCCTGAGATAACAGTGGCCATGACTTTGGATTTAGTGTTTTGTTTATTGCCTTATGTGTCAGTTTGTTCTTTATGAAAGAACCAAATCTGCAGCTTTTGAAATGTGCCGTTACTTCACTGTTTAAATAAAATAAGAAAGTTGTGGCTTTCATGCAACAGCGTTTCCATACGAATTACACTTATTACAGCATTAAGGCAGAAGTCTGTAAAAAAAAAAAAAAAAAAAAAAACGCCCTCCCAAAACTCCAGTTACATGATTGTTTTGCAGAAACATGTGGAAATGGCGGTTGTTTTTAAATTTCAGGCCACTTATAATAAACCAAGTCTGAAAGATAATTTTTTTTTTTTTCCTACTGAGACGAGCAGCAGACGAATGTAATTAATTTGAGCAAAGTGACATCAGTCATGTTTTCATCGATAGTAGATATGACTGTTGCATTTTTGAGTGCCAAATTTAGGCAAAATAATATGGTAAAGTCACGTGGATAGAACATTGTCCGTCGAAATACAAGTTTTTTACGTCTCGCCTACCAGATAGCCCAAGCTGTCTGTTTGCGAAAAGACCTGCTGTCCGTTTACAGTGGGCTTAGAGCACGTCCAGGCTTTCCACTGGTAGGCTTTATTGTCTCTCTCATTTGCTTGCTTTTTATTCGTCAGTTTGTGCAGGCTTTCCTCCATCTTCTTGTTTCTTCCTCCCTGGGGCATAGCCTCATTACTTGAATCCTTCCATTGCTTATTTTTTAAAAGCAATTTTTTTTCTTTTTGGGTAAGTACTCCATGAGAGGCCATGTGTTTTCCAGCTGTCTCCCTCATGTGCTTATCTTTCTTGATCTACAATGCTGCATGTTGCTTTCTCTTGCCTGTGTGCTTCTCCTCCACGTCACTCTGTTGCTCTGAACCTCTTCTGCTTCTCCCCTGTTGCATTTTTGTCCGTGTGCTTCACCCCCCCCGTCCTCATTCTTCTCTCTTACTTCTGTGTTTCTCTTCATCCTCGCGCTCCACTTTGCTTTCTCTTAATTCTGTTCTCCTCCACCCTCTGTGCTGCTTCCTCCACCTTACATGTTCGTTCTGCCCACTCCTGCTTTTAAAAAAAACCTCTTTTGCACCACTTGTTTTTAAATAAGAAAAAAATAATAACCACAATATTTGTAGGCAAGTAGCTCGCACACTTGCAAATTGATGCAGCGGCTGCATCATAGCATCTTATTTCCCTTGGTCTCCTCTATAACCCATGCTGCACTGCATTGGGGACTCTGTACAGCATCGTTCTAGACCATTGACAAAGCCATCCGATTCCAAAGGTGAGACCAGTTGACTTTGCCGATGCTTGTTGTTTTTGCTGACAGTGTGACTTTAGTTGTGGTCTTCTAACTGGGTACAGTGCTTTGCCAGCTTCTGCACCTACAACTTAACAGATGAGTTTATAGCTGCGATAGCCTAGTCACCCATGCTGGCTCACATAATGTGGGTGCTTGGTTGCAGGGCCCCATCCTGTGGATTGGGACTCCAGAGCTGTGGTGTTCTTCTGGGGAGCACTATTATCCTAGCAGGCACTGACACCAGGATGAGATCCAGTTCTGTTGTCACATGTCCAAACGTGCAACCCAACTTTGAAGCAAGAATGGTAACCACCTTAATAAGCATGGGAATGTTTTGGATATGGAATGCAATGTCATGTCTGTACTAGGAGGATCTCTGCCTTCAGTGAATTGAGAAATATGATTAGCGTTGGTCAAAGATACATAATTGATGGATTACATTCCTTAAAGGTGAGGGAAGGCCTTTCCCCCAAGAAATGCCACTAATTGCTTTCAGAAACCTCAAGCAACGTCCCCAAGCAGGGACAATTGTTTGTCGAAAGTTTTCAGAAGGTGATTTTTCTTTTTTTTAAGAACTGTCTTCATTTGTGGTTGGAAATTTCCCACATGTGGGTTGGGTGCAGACTTAGAGCAACACTTCACTTTCCTCATGATCTGATGGCGCTCCCGACTGACTGAGGGCAGTCCTCAGGCTTGTGCGGAACTTCATCCAGCCAGCTGCCTTGTACTTCCAGCACCGTGAACCGTCTGCAGTGCTTTCTGGCTGTTGTTCAGAAATGGTGTTGATTTGTGCTCCAGATTGTATGCTCTCTTGTCGTGTAAACACAATCCGGAACCCGTACTTTCTCCTTAGGCTATTTCTTCCTGTGTGCAGAGCACTCTATAATTTTGACTTAAATCTGGCACTTAATTCTGTTTGCTGGGAGCTCCAAACAATATTTTTCTGCAAATTTGCGCCTGCCTACTAATTTCCCCTCAGCAGTTTTAGTAATACAAGAGCAATACGATAGAAGCCAGAAATGAAATTTAATTAATGTAGGGAGGACAGGACATTGACAGTGTCTGGCTGTTACGGCAGATTTTGTGCTGCCTGAGGCATGGACTTGACATATGCCTGCTGCATCTTTTAGTTTTTTTGTTCTCAGTTTCATAGGATAGGATAGGATAGGATATGTGCTTGTAGAGCGCTCGTGTGCCGTGGCGTCTTGGCGCTAAGGGAGGTAAGAACCTAGTAAGACCAATAGCTTGTTGCATGCAACTATGTCCTGGAGAATAGCAAGGTTTTCAGAGTTCTCCTAAACGCCAATCTATTAGATTGTAGGTGCATGGCTACAGGCAACGAATTCCATAATAGAGCCGCCCGGTGTGAGAACGCTCTACCACCCCATCTTGCCTTCCTGATCCTATCCAGGCAAAGAAGATTCTGAGTACCGGATCGTAGTGGTCGAGCTGGAATATAGTGTCTAAACAGTATAGCGGGAACTCGACCCTAGGGTATGGGGGCGCTTTATATGAGCACCGGTAACATTACACGAGGACACATTCATGTATGTAGGCACAAGGAGATTAAGGGATTTGCCTCCAATCACAGGATGTTGAGCCGACGCCGAGACTCGAACTTGGTTCGGGTTCCTCTGTTCCAAAATTGGCAGCTCTGACCGTTAGGCCACATCCTGCTCGGTATTGCTGCAGTCCGCCCTTTATTTCTTTTCCGACTTCTTTCTGTTTGCTCGTGACCATGCGCCCCTAATGTCCAAGGGCTTCACAACCTATTGAAGGAGGCCTGTCGGTGACTGTGCTCGGCATGCATTTTTGTTTAGTTACCAACCTTTCATTGCTGTCAGGCGCGCAACACCCATTGGGCTCACCGGGCTTCAGCCTCCCCCGTCATGTGTGTCAGCCCGGCTGAGACAGCCTCGCGGGCTGGCGTCCGTCTAATTGCAGCCGCACCCGAGTACTTCACAGGTCTTTAAAAGACCAATGAGGCTTTTGTTGTGTTTTCACCCCTTCTTACAGCCACTCTGCCTCTGTCTGGAAGACTTAGCCCCCCCCGAAATCTTTTTCACCCCTCCCCGAAATTTGGCTCTATTTGCCCGCCTGATTGCTGTGGTTCCATACATGCAATTATGCCTGCACCCAGCCTTTTTAATCCAGACTGGAGTCAAACAGTGTGCATAAACGTGTGTTAATGCTACACCTCACCTCAGCAGTACTTGTAAAGCACCTAAGAGTGAAATTCACACCCTTTAACATTAAGGTGCACCCGAACACTACAAAGCACCCCACATTCTCCCCCTTTTCTCTACTTCTCCTCAGCGAGGTAACTGCTCCTTTTGATTTAGATGTTTTTGTGTCTAGGTGATTTTGCTTTACTCCCTGTTAATATACATCACATATTACATACATGTATTAAAAAGGTGACTTGTTGACTGACTCCTTGAATTGCACTTACCCCTTGAGAGAGAGTGAAATACTCCAGGTTCAGGAAGCATTTAAAGGGAAGGGCGGGCACGCAGAAGGTAATTCTATCTGCACAAAGCTGGCTGTTTTCCATGGGAGCTGTCAGCCTGGCTGCTAACAGGCCTTGGCAGCTCATGATGTCACAGGCCTAGAATGCAGTCTTGTATTACTATAGCTTGCCTTTTGAAACATGGAATGTAAATACCTTCACGTTCTTGTATTTAACATGAAGGTGCGGTGCTCCCTTAGAGGGTTTTCTCGGGCAGATCAGTCGTGCAGGTTTCTTTTGTCTGTTGGGTTTTTGTGATTGTGTGCTCTGTGTTGTCTTCGTTGGGTATCTCCCCTTTTGTCAGACTTCTGCTGTTAGCCCCATGTTTTGCCCCTTGGTTTTACACTGGTTCGTGGGAATCCGGCTGTTATGTATCGCTGCTGACAAACAACGATTCCACGAGGTTTGTTATTGCTTGGGTGGGGTAGACAACACCTATTCTGAGTTTAGTCAAAGACTTGACTCGTTGGCCAAACTCTGCTGGTGTGTTTCAACAGGAAGACAGTATGTAATCCTTCCTACCCATTTTACTATGTAACAGTACTTTAACTCTGCGGTGTGTAGAGCGACACTGTAGGCTTAACAGGCGTGCATCTTTGTATGATATTTCACCAATGTTATAGAGGTCGCACACACCACACACCTTACAACCCCAAAGATATCACAGAAAATGTCATTGTAAGTTCTTTGCTCCATGGCCATTGTGTTTTTTTTTTTTACAACACTGCATAGGAAACTCAGGGCTGCAGGTAAAACACAGTGCTTTTTGTTGGACACAAACAGCTACTTGAACGGCACACACTAACAAAAAAACAGTCATGGTTACTTTTCGGAAACCAGTAGTCAGACTAACTCACAGGAGACGCAACCAGTAGCACAGGGGCATTCAGTTCTACCCTAGAATGATGCCATTTGGTGAACTGTGGATTAAAATTTAACCCAGTGGTTCAGCTGTCTTTCTTCCAACGAGTATGCATAAGCTCTCAAGTTTCCAAGGCACATGCATGAGTTTAAGTATTTTCTTATTTGCTGTAATAAGCTTTATTGCATATCCGATAATGCAGAGAAAATTCTTGACTGGCTGAGCTACTCACGGATGGACCTTGGAAACTTGAAAGCTCTGTATGCATCAACCCTACTCCGCACGGTCCACCGACAAGTATTGCATGCCTGTTGGCTTATTGACCTAGCCTTTCAAGTGAGCATTGGTATCCATTGTGATTGTGGTGTTCTTGTGACTTTCCTCCTTCCCCACAGAAACCAGAGTGAGCTCAAATTGTCATGTTTGTAGGTCACTACACAACCCACACTGAAAACAAGCAATGGCAAAGCCTATCGGTCTGGCATTGGCTGGTTTGCCTGTGCTTATGTGTTTGTTTAGTTGAAATCACACATTGTATGAAAATAAGCATTTTCAAAACGTCAGTTACTCCCTGGCACTGATGGGGACTACTTATTGTGTGGATGTGCACATAGGGCCAGAATAGAATGCCAACACTCTCACTCAGATAAGTCAGTTGATTAAATGGGTTAACCCCTGTGTCCTATGCTATATGCTATGGTGAGTGTAAGCAAAATGTGAATGACATTGCAGCACACCTGTGGATGAAGAAGGCTGACAGAAAGCCCCTGTAAGTGCGTATAATCTATATAATTTTGCTAAAAACAAAAGATGTTGGCTAATGCCGGACTTAAGTGAGTGCTCACTTTGTCTTCCTCTGATCATCAGAGCTCTCCACAATGCCTCTAGTGCGTTTGATATTGTAGGGCAGAGGACTTCAAACTGTGGGGCGCACCCCCCTAGGGGCAGTGGATGTGTTAACCGGGGGCACAAATGGGTCTGCAATTACTTGTAAGTCAAGATCGCCTAGAAATGCGCCTTTGGTGCTTCCAGGCTGTCTTCACTTACGTGCAGTAGTTAAAACCCATAGCAAATGAGTGTAGATGGTACTACTGAGTGGCCGGGGACAGGGTCAGTGAGTATGAAGACTGGGTCAAAGACCAGGCCAAAAAGAAGAAAAAAAATCAGCATTTGTTTCAATTTCACCTTCGGGTAACTGCATATAAAAACATGTATACACCTCAAATGAAAAATAAATGCAAGTTAAACTAATCAAAGGGAAATATACCCTTTTACCATATGAGACCTCAGTTGAATAATATGATCACTGCAGATATCTTCGTGTTTGACCAGAGAGTCACAGAATTATATCCTCAATGGTGCAGTGAGGAATTGGGACTTCCTTATAGTGCTACGAGGTCACAGGGTGTGACAGAAAGCACTGTGAATGTCATTATTTTAAAATTGTATTACACTATAAAACAGGCTTCTGCAAAATATTGTAAAATAAAAAAAATGCTTTAAAAAAATACAATTTAGTGATGAGCATTCAAACTATATGTAGTGAAAGTATTTTTATATGTGTCCATTAAAAGTGTGCACCCCTATTAATGGACATATATATTACCTCTGAAAAAGAAGAAATATGTGTCACCATGAAGCTGAATGACTCCATTAATTAAAACCTACACTGGCTCCAAAGCTGCCTTTATATTTAGTGATTAACCATTGCACACATTTTCATTTCTTTATGAGAAGGCATAATTCTTCTTTAATACTCTACTACCTGTTTCACAGCACAGGAGCCCCCCCCCCCACCCTCTGTGAGGAGGCACTGGGCCCCAGTTATGGCAGTCTTACTATGAAAAAGATCATGGGGAGCATTTTCCTTGCTAGCATTATGGCCCAGGTCACCATTGTTGTGCACGGAACAGGGCCCAAGCAACAGGGGAGGGGTGGGCAATTGTGCTTTGCTTCTAGTTACTTTTTACAAAAAGTGGCATAAAGCCTACTTTGGGCATCTGGCCTAGAAGTAATGTCCCTGTTGAGTGGGCAAAGTAGACAGCCTGCTGTGCAGAGCTGTAGGTCTCATTGGTGCTGCAGCCGCAGTAGAGGCCCAGTGCGTAATTCCTGTGTTAGTGTTCCTTTGACCTTTGCAGCAATGAGCCAAGGGAGGGGAAAATGAAGCACAGGAGACACCTTGATATGGGCATCAGAGCGATGCGAGGGATGAGGAGAGATGTGATGTAGAGGGATGATGAGAGATGGGGTGGAGAGGAGTGGTGTGAGATGGGAGCTCATGTTAACAAAGGTCAGAGGCGACAGCAAGGCAGTAGCTATCATTAGTGAAACAGATGTAGTGACACTTTTGCTCAGTGGTCCACTACATCACAGTTATGAATGTTTTACAATAAAAAATGGCCTTGAGGGCTCATTTTCTTTGCTTGCCTTAGGGCAGATAGTACTCATGGTGCAAAAAAGGGGGTCAGCAGGAAGTAGCTCATTTTCTTTCTGAAAGGGACCAGACTTATTTCAAGATTGAAGTGATGTTCAGACATGGTGGGTAGGGAGTGAAAGAAGAGGAGATAGCCTGCTTCTCAGGGCTACAGCCATCACTGGTGCAGCAGGCGGAGTGCATTGGGGCCCACAGCACCCTAATTATGGGCAGTAGGGTTTTTTGGTCAATTCTGTTCTTGTGTGATGCTGTTGCTTTTTTTTTTTATAAATCTCACATTTATTGTGGATTATAAACTGCATAAAAGCACCCCAGAAATGATCTCCGCCCCCTGCGATCATCCCTCACCCTCCCACTCCCTAAATCATCCTAGCCATATAGTATTTAAGGGGGCCAACTTCAAGACATTTTGCCGGGGGTGGGTGGGCTCAGAACAAAAAAGTTTGAAGACATCTGCTGTAGGTCATTTTCAGAACGCAAGCATCACTCCCTTCATTTAGGCATGGCGTTTTCGTACCGTTGTAAATGGAACTGTCAGTTCCATTGGAAACAAACTTGAGAATAGGCAGTTTGAGAACATTACCTGTAGTTAATCAATACGCTATTTATTGGATTGTGCCTTTAAAAATCAGTTCCGGCTGCCTTCTGCATAATAAATACAAAATTAGTGCGTGATCCAACCTGATTGCCTAAATGAATGTGCCTGTGTGCTTACTTTTTTCTAGTATCTTATTCCATTATAATATATATTATATTATATGTGCGTCACTGTCAAATTGGTCACTGTGCATGAGTGAGGAATTTGGGCACAGCTACACTTGCAAATAGTTAAGCATTGATGGTCAGCGCTGCACTGCACTGTCCCACTTTTTTAGCGGTTGATGCCTTACAGTCATTATTGTGAAGCACAAACTGACGTACAAAGTTACGAATTAGAAGTGGTTTTGATTACCTAATTAGTAAGTGTGAGCCATAGGTAGCAAACCAGAAACTGGCACATAAAAGCCGAGAAAACAATGACCTCTTTCTCGTCTGGCCTAGAAATCCTTTTATTGAGCAGGAGACCTCCGGTTCTCGCTGGATTTAGTAATATTCCAGAGGCTCATTGTGCAAATTGCACCACAGCCAGGTAATTATGCACTGACATTTTCTGCAACCATTCAGTGCAAAAAAGCAAATGTGCATGCGTTGGTTAATCAAATTCACCTGATACCTGCTCATTTCACAAGATGTGGCTGCCGTAAGGTATGGTCACAAATACTTTTTAGGTCTGGCTTTAGCCAAGATCTTTTGACTTTTCTCCAAACATAGGTATAATATACTTGATTATTAATGCTTTTAGCCAACCCTCTTTATCCATTGCTTTGGGTTTGTGCCATTCATACTTTTCTTGCACCCACTACAGCATGTGGGCAATGGTTCAGGCCACTTCAGCCATTGCCTTACTTCACTGTGAGTGATGGTACCCTGCTCTTTCACAAGGAGGGCGGCCTCATACAAAGTAGTTCTATGGTTGCTAGAGACTGCTATAGCAGCGAGGTGCGCTTTTTGAGACCCAAAACATATTTTTGCTCTTAGCCAAGGATTTATTTTTTTAGGCTGTTGACAGCCCAGCAACTTCCCCAGAAATAAACGTTTACAAAAAGAACGTCAAAACAAACCTTGACAAAGCCAGAGGACTGGTGACCAGCACCAGTTCTATTGTCTTTGCCAGTGCTTCTTTCTTTTCTGCTTTGCCCCTTGATCCAATGGACCGCTACTGCTGCCTTACGGATTTCCAGCAACCATCTGGTTTAAAAATAATGTGGGTCCATTTTCTCTAAAACAAAAGTGCAAGCAGCAAGAGGGTTAATAATGGACTTCGTGTATCTCCCTCTGGAACTGTTTACCTCTGCCCTCTGGTATTCATTTTAAAACTGTGCAATAAACCACTAGGGTAAAAAGACTGAAAAAATGCAGTCCTCTTAATGTTACTTTTTAAGAAGTTTGAAGGAAGATTCTTGCCCAAGCAGGACCAGTAAAATTATAAAAGCCTATTTGTTTCATTTTGAAGCGATCAGCGAGTGGAGCGGGAATAACATTCAGAGTGGGGGTGCTGCCAGCTGTGTAACATCACTAAAGTTATGAGGTGGTGAAAAATCCAAGTGTCACACACAGAGCAAGTGTAGCAAATGAGTCACACCCATTCAGCAGGAAAATTGTAAGGGTGTATGTAGTATGTAGCCGGTGGTGAATTTTGGAGCACACTGTCGCAAATATATTACTAAAGTATGGTACCACACTGTCATTTATAGAGGGCACTTATTCCTTTGAAATTGGCACTACATTTGCACAGACATACATTTTTATTTTATAACTATATAGTGCACAAATGATAATTTGTGGGAGTTGGGTATTAAGGACTTTTTATCATTTCTGCTCATAACCACATAGGGAATCGCAATTAGAGAATCGCAAAATGCAATGTATGTAGGATTTGCTAAATATTTTGTGAATCCTATATATTCCTTATTTGCAAATCGCAAATTGAGATTCGCAAATAAGGAATACCTTCCCATTCATTCCTATGGGCTAGAAGGCCCATAGTAATGAATGGGAAGACATTCTCAATTTGCGATTCCCAAATAGGGAATCGCAAATTGAGAATGCAATTGCAAGGTTGCAAGGGTATCAATAGGACACCCTGTTGCACCCCAGAAATAAGCATGTGTGCACATGTGGCGCACACACATGTTCTAAGGGCATGTATGTGCGCCATATGGCACTTTGAAAAATGCAAAAAAAGTGCATTTTTCAAAGAAATCGCGAATTACCACCAACCTGAAGTTGGTGGTAATATGCGATTCCTGAAGCCAAAATCACACAACTTAGGTGCTTCTTACATTGCATTTAAGGAATCGCAATTTGGGATTCCTTAAATGCATTCACAAAATAGGGAATCGCACATTTTGCGATTCCTTATTTTGCGAATGGGTTTTTGTGTGCTACATTGCACACTGCCTAAATTGTGATCGCAAGCGTTTGCGATCGGAATTTGGCTTCATACATATATAGCCCAAAGTTTCTTCATTTGTTTTGTCCCTATTAACATCTTTGTATACATCACACTTTGAAATTCCCCCAAAAAGTATGTTATTTGTAGTTTCTTAACCGCTGATATAATTGGAAATATTTGTACAGTTTATTTACAGGTATTTAAATTATATTATGTGTTAAAAGGATTGACTTTCTACAGCCTTTCCTTTCACACTCTGTACCCCAGTAAGATTGTCACATAGTTTACTTCACACAGCCCTCCCAGTTTGCCCTCTGAAAAAGATTACACCAATCTCCATGTTAAAAGAATAAGCAGCAATTCGTCAGAAGACACAGCCTGACATTTGACTTCTATCTTTGAACACACAGCAAATGTGACCAGAAAAAAAAAATGTAAATTCATTTTTATTGCTCGTTCACTGTCCATCCCTACTTTTAGCACCTACGAGAGATGTGATCAACAGGCGAGATAAAGTTCCCACTTTGTCAGCATTTGAATGGTGAAAGATTGAGTTGCTCTTGCCAGGATTTGTAACTGTGACCAGCATGTTCAACACCCATCAGAGCACAGAGGCCTCAACCAACCGGGCTAGCAATCTTACTGCTTTAAGCACTGCAACGTACAGCTGACATGGGACTACCAAGTTTCATAAATGATGCTTTTAGAAGTTTACTCGCACAAGCAGATGCTTGAAATTTCATGATTATCTATGTTTATGTGTGACAATGCTTCAAAATCTTACAGCAAAGCATTGCTTTAAAAGACCCCTTCACCGCAGCTGTGCCTCTTCCCCAGCGAAAGTCAGCTGATTAAATATCCTAATGTGTTCTTTTTAATTTCAATATACTTCTTATTGTTTTTTTTTTTTTTACAACATATGACATTTAACATATAACGTGTAATCCTCAACGCTTTGTTGTTACAGGGCAGCCAAAACTGGCTGAGTTAGCTGCTTAATTTTTTCTAAGTCTGAGATGCTGCCAAAGGTTTTTTGCTCATAACATTTCTGAATGTGTATATGAAAAGTACTTTTCCAACTCCTTGTTGCCAAAATGCCCTATTTCGAAGCTGCCATCCCCCTGTGCACTCTTTTGTGACACCCACGCCTCGCCCTAAATTAGAGAGATTCTGGCACTGGCTGTCAGGCCTGAGGTAAGTAATTCAGTGTCTTTTAAATGTATGAACTCACTTCTTTGGGATGCAGTGTGTTGAACATTTGCCAGCGTTGCTTCATAGTGAGCCGGTGCCATGAGCAGCACCTGAGGTGACTAGTATTTGGCTCGGTGCCCTCTTGCCTATTGTTCCGCCACGTGCTGTAAAAGGAGAAAACTCTTACATCTGCCTTCCCTCCAGCACCTTTAGAGAGCTCTGTACTTCTCAATCCAACCCCCAATCCGCCCATACCACGTGCATGCAGAAGTCCACCGTGGAGTACTTTAGAAAAACAGGGTTTTAAAAAAATAAAATGACACTTTCTACATTTTTCTGAAACATGCTAACAATGGAAGTGGCTTAAGTCATAGTTGGAAAGAATTGATTTCTCTTGTGAATAGTAGAATATTTAATGCGTAGACATCCATATTTAACAGAAGCATATCAGAGTTAACTACGATAGATGTAATTTGGCCTTTTGCGATACACTGTATTTGAAAATACTAACAATTTAGGCAGTAATGACACTGTACAATCATGTTTTCATATAATCTTTCTATTGATTGTTAAATAATAAAGATTGAAAACAATACTGGAATAAAAAGAGAAAAACATTTTCAAAGCCTGCGTATAGGCTCTCTCCACGGAGAGTTTCATTTGTTTTTAAATGAGGCGGGCTCCACCGCATAGCACTGGGTGGAGGAGAGGGGCAGTAAAAGTAGAAGACAAAAGAGGTACGGTGTTCCTGGATGGCAAGTTGGCCACCTGGTGAGTACTCAGAGTGGTGGGGAGGTCGGAAATACCTCCTTTCGGAACTAGGACCCTCACACACCCAGCAAGCTAGGTGTCATGCTTCATCATATGGGTCTGCTCCTCGTCGAGCCGGCGCTGCAATGCTCGACGGGCACCCATAAAGGGGCTCTTTATCGGAGATCTTTTGTTCCTTGCCGTATAGGTGCCATGGGCCTGGTAAGATGTAGATGTGGTGTGTGGGTTAAAACCGGTAAGGGAAGCCTCTATAATTATTTTTATTCTGGAGAGGTCACAACCTGATTAAAAAGTAAAAAGAAGAAGGAGGGCGACTATTTTGTTTTAATCTGACAAAAATTACGCTCTACCCCTTAGTGGTCAACATGTTTCTCGCCTATAAAATGTCTCTAATAGATCAGTTGGCGATTCTTCAGGACCTAGTGACTAAATTAAAACTATCTACAGTGTGTGGTGTGGTTCTACATACCACTTCTTCTCTCGGTAGGATGTTCCCCCGGAGAAAAGCAGCCAACCTCTTAAGGATTCAAGTGCGGCTTCATCAGACCGCAGCGGAGTATATGGACACTCAACGTAGTGTTGCTGCTCCCGCTCAGAGCAGTCCGGCTCACCTACCCGCTCCGCTGCATCAGGAAGTAAAAGTAAGCACCACAGTGGTCAGTTGTCGATGAGCCTCTCCGCAAACTTTCTAGGTCGTCATGACAATGCAGCTGTCACTAGACATAATGTATCACCCTAAAAAAAGCTTTCAGGAGTACTAGAGAGAAAGACTTCAGATACAGCCTATGTTGGGAGCCAGGAGTACATGTTTTGGTTGGTTTCTTCCACAGAAAAAAAAGTGCTTCCCCTGAACGACTGTGATTAATTTGTTTATTTATCCAGCTGCCTGAGCTTGAATTTTCAGGGGCACACAAAATACATTAATGCTACTGTTAAAGTGTCTTAGATAACTAGATAATCTACGGTGTTTGTTTTACTCTGGCAGCAGCACAGAGCAGAGGAGCACAGTCATGTAGACTGTTTTGCAGTCTTCTGCAGACTTCAGAGTGTAGTTTTGTGTTTGAGAGCAGAATGGGCAGCCCAGGGCTACACTAATTTACAAGGATTTTTAGGTCTGGGGTGACAGTGCACTTGTCACTTGACCCTATATGTTCTACAAAAAAGCTTTCAGAGTACAACTGAGAGAGGGTCTTGGGCTCCACTCACATGTTGGTTCCCCTTAGTACAGGATCTGATTGGGCCGAATTTGGGTGCTTTCAGCAAAAAGACTTCTTGTATTGCACTTTTTGGCTTGTGGCAGAGTTTATGCTCGATATAGCGGACAAGGTTGGCTATGTTGGCAAGCCAATGATCATGACTGTAGGCCCTATCTGTTGATTATGCAATGTTATGCTAAAGCTCCAGGGCTTATGTATTTCTTGTGAAAGCTTAAATTAAAGTCAATATGCATTTAAGTGTGGGTTGTCATTGCTCTGTATTAAAGCCTACAGATGTGTATTTTGCTGCATGGAATGTCTTAAATCACAGTTTAGGTGGTATGGGGATTAAAAAAAAACACAAAAAAGCCTAGTGGCCAGAGGGGTGGGAGACGCAACGGAGGAGATTGGTGGCGATTGCGGATGTGAAAGTGGAAGCAGCACAGGATGGAGAGCAAGAAAAGACATGTATTTCCATGGGATGCTGAAAGAAATACATTAGTTTCCTGCTGTGGAGCATTTGGAGGCTACAAGTCATCCAGTCAAAAGGATGGTAGAGAAGCTGTGTTCCATGGGAGGGCCAACCACACGAGTGGGAAGGAAAGTAAAACAAACACAGTAAATTATCTAGTCAATAAAAAGCAAGGAAATGAGATTGGCAAGAAAGCGAATCAGTGGCATACAGTGGGCTTACCCAAAGCTCACTCTATGTATTGCTATTGTACCCAATCGGTTTTCAGCAGCAAAAAAGCTGTCTCTTGGCTAGACATAAAAAGAAATGGTCAGTGTCAGAGCTGGTCATTCTGTGAGAAAAGGGAGGTCAATGATCATTTTTAATTTCCATCCGTAATTAATGGCCACTCAAAATCAACGTCTTGTATTGAAGCCACGGCTCATTCACAGGTGTTATTGTCTAGAGAACACAACCAACATGGTATGAGCAGCCGGATGCTAGGCCAGTTTCACACACACTTTTCTCTCCCTGGTGAATTTGGGTAAACAGGACCAGGTTCGAGGGGTGCTTATGCGACAAACCAATGCTATGTGAGTCCTACGCACTGTCAGTGTCTGCCGCTGTCGGAGAGCTACAAGAATGGAGAGGCGATTGGGCAGACATTACACACTGAGACCGCAGTAAAACACTGACCTTAAGATGGTCGCAGAACTTGCGGTACATTTGTTCCCCCCCACTTTCCATTACCCTACAAACAAGCTAACTGATCGGTCTCCTAATGTCAGTGGGCTGTTGGTATGCAATGACAGAAGTCAACCAGCAGCAAGGACGAGGGAGGCACAATGTCTGGGTCATGGGCTCCCTTTGAATGGTTCCCAACCCCAGTGTTCTAGTTCCTGTCCACCCAGGCCCCTCTCAAGGGACAGGTACATGGCGCAGCAGGTTCGGAAGGCATGAATGTGACAGTCATTTGTCTTTCAATATCGTGGTCTTTTTATTTGTATGGTCATCGAATTGGAGAAACATTTCTTCATGTTGACGAAACTTTTTTGATTTAATTGTACAAAGTGTATACACTTTATGATTCTACGCGTGTTTTTTTAATGGGCTTTGGTCATGCTAAGCTTTTTCGTTCCTAATATTTTGAAGATAAGGAGGCATAACTTCACCGAACACCTGACCTAACGTACTTATTCACATTCTTTTGTATAGCCTCCATGAAAAAACTCTCGCTATGAGGACACTCACCAGTTTATCAGTTATTACTTTTTACGTTTGTTTGTGTCTTTTGCTGTAAACATTAATAACTAATTTCTGAGTGTGAGTGTTTTATCGTGAGAGCGAAATTGTGGGCAGTTTACGGCTACCGGGTTCATTTGATAGCGAGTGGTGCACTACGGGTGCCCTTCGTTTGCCTTACGCAGTGGTAGATGTGAATTTTGTCTGCTTTGCGCCCAGTCTCACAACCTGCACACACATCTCTGACAACAGGCTGTCTCGTGAAACAATCACGTTCCTTGTCTTTTCACTGACTTAACATTCCTTAATCCTCCCACGCTGAACCTTTTGCCTAAAAGCTCTTTTCTGATTCTGGAAAATGTGCCCTCTAACGTTTTGTATGTTCCCAACCACTCAATTCGAGTAAGCTTGAAAGAAAAAGGAAAATAAATTGTACATGTCACCTGGCAACGTAAAAATGTTTTTGCTAACCGTGCAACGTCAAAAACGATGTCCACCGTTCTTTGCCTTGATTATTTCTTCAGCTTTTATTATATAAATATGATACAAAAAGAAACTATATATTTAGTTCATTTTTAATTGTTAACGTCTACGGCAACACGAACCAAAGGCAATTTGCAATCCTTGCATAGTGCGCATGAAACGATTACGCAAACTTTACGTAGACACCTGTGGGGCGCGTGCCGTGGAAAGATGTAATTATAACTTCAGCAGCAATTTTGTTTCTTCCAAAGGTATTATCCAGTCACTTATTTGGAAGCACACCCAGACACTCAACTAGCACAGCGTGGGCATCTCAACTGTAGCAAGACTAAAGTGTATTTGTTACAAGGGGGTGTGGGGGGGGCATGGCTAGTACCCGATGGAGGGTGGCATAGAAGTGGATCTCCCGACGCAAGCGGCTTTCGACCACAATAAAGACGCTCCAGAGGACCTATTTATTTAGGGAAGAGGGGGCACCACAGACCACTGACCACGGGGTTGTGTGAAAAAGGCTGCTTTATTGAGACCGATGCACATTACAACATCACCTAGGCCTTTCCCATACAAAACTATATCCTCACAATACATCATTACCTAAGATCACCTACCCCCGGACCCCCCTAAATGAATGATAAGCACAGCCACACATTTCCCACCCCCATGTGCTTGTTCAGACACGGTATTCGCTCCTTCCATCGCATTCCACCTTTCCCTTTCCACACAATTGAGTATAAGTCCTTATTGAAACTCAGGTTGGCACTGTGAAAGCTTGCCCTAGCGTGCCGTTCCGCCCACTTTACAAACGACTGGCCCACAATCCATACTGTCATTCCCGCCTCCAAGGGACCGGCAACTGCACCTGCAAAAGAAAGGAAGATGACAACCTGACCATTACAACCGTTCCACTCCCTCCCCCCTGAATTATGACCACAAGCAACCCGATTCCCATGTTCCCTTATTCTTCTGGGCCCCAACCCTGTCTGCTGGCCTCTGTTGCAGCACAAATCCTGAATGAATGAGTCCCAAATTGTGTGGAGTTTAAGCCCAGTAGTTATAATGTTCTGCGTAGCACTGCTAACAGTTGGAAGGCCATTACGGGTTTCCCATCTCTGTAAAGGAAAACTATTCCTAAGCTACCCGCCCTGTCTCTGACTTTCTCCGCTCAGCGTACCGGGCACAAAATTGCTACCGGGTAAGCTTTCAAGAACACTGCTTTTCCCACTGCTCTCTGGTCAGTCTTGGACTTGTAAAGCCATACCCATGCCCCGTTATCCTGTAAAAGCACCTTCTCATGTAAGTAAGGAGATAGGATGCCTACATTTTCACATTTTTTATACCTTTGCCTCTAATTTGCTGCTTGCACACTTTTATTGTGTTTCAGCTTCTCATATGACATTACAATATTGTTTAAGTCAGTGTACTGGCACTGCATAAAGGATATAGGGCTGGTTGGCTGTGAGTTGCTTCTTTAACACTTTTTTTTACGTGCCTACCTTTACTGCTGCAAAATGCACTGATGCCAGCATGCTGCACAGAAGATGGACACATTCTTTAAGGTGCAGCCCTTTGCTGTTTTTTACACTCACCGCACTGTTTTCATGTACAAAAACTATCCACTCTTTTTTCACACACAGTGTGTAGTAATTGTATAGCTCTTCACTCCCTGGCGGCACAGCATCCAGGATAATGAGCTGCATGGCTAAACACTTATAAGGTTCAAAATGTGAGAACTATTGGTTATGCCAATGCTTATATTAAAGAGTTTGGGCCCTGTTTGCTCTCCCACTGCTCCTTCCTATCCCTCCCCCACACTCCCTGTCTCCCCTCTGTACTACCTGCTCACACATGCTTCCTTCCTGTACCTCCTCACACTGTGTACTCATCCACCTCTGCCCCACCCAACCGTTTCGGAGCTGCTCTCACTTATACTCTGAAACTGGAAAATGTGCACAACTCGTCTCTTTCTTTGCTCTCTCTGTCAGCTCACACACCTCTCTCGGTCCAGTGCGCATCCCCGGTGCCCGCCGTCGGGTGATGGGTGATCATTGCCTCTCTGAACACCTGCCTTACTTTGAGGTTCATGGTTTCTTTGGGAAGAGCAAATAGTCCCTCTCTCTCTTTTATTCTCGCTCACCTCTCTTTCTCACTCTCTCAGGCACTCTTCCCGCCTCTTTCATGTGGTTGACTTCAGGTCTTCGGGCACAGTTTCTTTCCTGTGCTTTTTCAAGGTTTCTGTCCCTCAAACCCACACTCCCCTCCTCTTCTTGGGGTGTCTTCTGCATACACAAGCTCTCCCTCTTTATGTGTCTGTCGCCTGTTCTACCCTTCTTTGTCTCTTTCGCTCACACTCTTTCCGCTCCTCTGTCCGGAGTTCATTCAGCACATAGTGCACAATTTACCCAACCCTTCCTGTCTGTCTATTCTGTGCATCTCTCACCCCTATCTAGCCATCATGCCACATAATTACACTACACAAATCCACACCACACAATTCCAACCCACACAATTCTAAAACTAACATTTCTAATCCAACCCACGTAATTCCACTCCACTCCACACCACATACATCCACTCCAAACCAAAACACAGGGGTAAAATACATTGTCATTTACAAGTCCAATAGCTCTAAAATGCGAGACCTATTGACATTGCCAGTGCTATTTTTAAAACGGTTTATCTTGCTTGATGACTCCCTAGTTTGCACAGACATTCTGAATCCCACACAACCTGTTGAGAGGCCAAAGCACCACAGAGTCATCAGACCATGTTCACTCACACCGCTTTCCTCGGCCCCAATTTTTCCAGTATCAGGTGAGTGACAGTACAGAGTAGCCAGAATTTGGGTAAAACCTTTTTAAGCTGAATCCAGAAACTCATTTGCTCATCTAAATTGAATTTAGCTGCACAAAAAGTAAAATGTGAGCACCAGTACTGCAGGTGAAGATAGTTCTATTCAGAGATTAAATTTAGTGCTGCAAATAATCTGCTATTTTACAGGATAATCCACAATACCAAGTGTTGGTATGAAAAAGAGGGTATGTCGAGGCAATATTACAAAAATGCATGGAAAATGTGAATAGACTGAAAATCTGCCAAGGATCCTAGTCTTTTGCACCTACGTTGAACACCCATTATCTGCACAAAAAGCAAACGAGCATTGGCTAAGTAACTAGGTCGGGTTTAAATAGGCTTGTGCAGTGATGTGGACCGAGGACCGCTGGGGGGCCGCGAGGCCTACTCCGGAAGTCCACAACTGTTTTACAAAATTAAATTATTTTTCAATTGATAAATTAAAATTAGTATAGTATATACAAATAAAGAAACCAAATTGAAAATGTGAAATCTTTTCTATATTTGATTGTGAATTAAATAACCTATTTCAATATTTTGAGAATTGGCTTTGTTTATACCTATTTTTGCCTTTCTGTGTATTGTTTTGAAGTTCAAATCTTAGAAATTGCAGCTTCTAATAATGACTACTCAGTCGGGGTCCCTAGATTCCAGTAATGATTCATTAGGGGGTCTGCAGATGTAAAAGGTTAAGAACCCCTAGGAAGGCATGCATTACATCAGAGTGAGCCACACAGGAGGCAGCCAGCAGAAGTGGAGAGAGAGGGCTACAGTTGTGCAATAGTTCCTCATGAAATTCAATGCAAGCACTTGAGTGAATGTAGAAGGAGACTCCCAAACAATCAATAACATATCGTGATAGATGAAAACTCCACTGGGCATAACCAAGACGCAATTGACAAACTCTCAAGCCAGCGGCTGAAAGGGACTTGTCGATGGAAGCCAGTGGTTCAAAGAGGCAGACACAAAGCCCACTGTAGGTATATTGATAGCATTAAGTCTGTTCTGGAAGCTGCTCTATCAAAAACCCATGTTTAAACAAACACTTGAAAAGCCAATAGGTCCTGTGTGGCTACTAACCTTTTGGTCAGTGATTGTTTTGTTTTCTCACAGTTTTTTGAGGAGCTGCTGGGCACTTGCCAGTATATAAAATAAACATTGGCCAAATGCAAAAATATTTTTGCCTCGCAAAGCACACTTTACCATCGCAGGTCCCTAGTACTTAAAGAAATTATCTTGTGTGGATGTTTTCTTTGTGACAGAGCAGAATGCTGTCACAGTGCAGTTAGCCAATGGCTGAAGTGGGATAATCCAATGCTGGAGGATACTCGCAAACAACCAATACCATTGGGTGAAAGACAAAAAGCTCCACTGGGCAGAGCCAAAACGCTATTGACAATCTCTCAAGCCAGTCGCTGAAAGGGACTGATAGAAGGAAGCCAGTGGTTCAAAGAGGCAGACACACAGCCCACTGTAGGTATATTGATAGCATTAAGTCTGTTCTGGAAGCTGCTCTATCAAAAACCCATGTTTAAACAAACACTTGACAAGCCAATAGGTCCTGTGTGGCTACTAACCTTTTGGTCAGTGCATGTTTTGTTTTCTCAGTTTTCTGAGGAGCTGCTGGGCACTTGCCAATATATAAAATAACCATTGGTCAAATGCAAAAATATTTTTGCCTCACAAAGCACACTTTACCATAGCAGGTCCCTAGTACTTAAAGAAATTATCTTGTGTGGATGTTTTCTTTGTGACAGAGCAGAATGCTGTCACATTGCAGTTAGCCAATGGCTGAAGTGGGATAATCCATTGCCACATGATGTAGTAGGTGGAAGAAAATGTAAATGACTCAACCACAGCCCAGTGGATCAAGAGGACGGGATGGAACACCAGATCTAAAAACGAGGACAGAATTGTATGTCTCCATAAACCCAGGATGTGCATTCCTTTTGCGGTGGACATGTTACATTCCTATATGAGGTCTCCCATTCAGTGGATACGATGAGCTTCACTCATGGAGTAATTTCATAAAATATTTATTAATTATGCAGAGCCCTGTATGTTGCAATCGAGGAGGGGTAGTGGTGGAAATGTGCTGATAGCTGCCAATTACTACAAATGACCCCCCATGGTCTGTGCCTTGGTGGTCCCTATTAGCAGATTTCTTTTCACAACTGGAAGCCCTTAATGTGAGCACGGGTGTTGAAAAAAGTCAGCAGCTGGTGCATCTCTTTCATGTCGATAATTAGCTGAATTGCATATCATCAGTGCCTCAATTGTAATATGAACCCTTGACTGTTAATTATGCTAATATTCTAGATACTTGAAGCGTTCAGGGACGTACATCAAGGTATGCCTGGAAAAGCGACCTGTGTTTATTTAAAGTACATTACAGATCCTTGGTTGTGACGTGTGATGGAGTGTGCGTTAGGGTAGCTGCTGACAGGGGTCGCATTGTTATTGGGAACTTACATGAAATTTCGTTTGATATTTGGCAGTCAATGCCCAATGTGACGTATGTTAATAGTTCAAGTTTGCCAGCTGTGTGTAGTGTGAATTCATAGCACCCGTTGTCATAGTCTTATTAAGGTTGTTTCAGGCTGGTACCCTTTCATTGTAGGGATCTGTGTATGTATATGATTTTTGTTGGTTTCATTATTTTCTAATAGTTTATTGTACAAAAGTCTATTAATAATTCCAATCATGGCAATGAAATCCCCAGCCACAGAATGTGTTTTTGCCTAGACCTAATCTGTTCTTACTTAGCCCTTTTGTTTCTTCATTGTGTTGGGCTTACATTTTCAGTTTACACCATTTTACCCTTAATGTCTGTACCATTCTCTTCTGTTTGATAACATAAAATGTATGCTACACGTCCTGAAAAACATACCAATAAATCATATCTCGATAATATGTTTTATAAAAGCATTTTGAGCAAATAGATTTTTCTGAAATGGTTATTTCTTTGTACCCCTTCCCATTTTGTGCCCAAGGTTGCATCAGTATATCATTTAAAGCAGAAGGAAACCCTGCCAGTTTGTTTTAATAGGTGAAGTAAAAAAAAGAACTGTATATTTTAATTTATTTTTGGAAGGAACCCCCTCAAACCCCACGTCCTGTTTTTTAAAAACTAATTATATATTCAGGGTTTTTCTTTATTGGCTGGAACCCTACCATCCCCCCCCTTTTTAATTACCTTTACCACCCTATACATTACCCACTTCTAAACCCCTAAAATACCCTTGCAACCCTATAGTCTTACCCACTTAAAACTCTAAAAATAGTCTTACCACCCTCTACCCTTACCTATCCTTAAAACTTAAACATACTATTATAACCCTTACCCAACCATAAACCCTAAAATTACCCTTACCACCATATACCCCTACCCACCCCTAAACCTAAAATTACCCTTGTGTGACAGTCTGCTTTTCAAGCGAGATCACTTCCAAGGAAGCAGACCCTCAACATAAAACTTCAAAGGCTCAGACCCTAAATCATATTTGATGTCTGGAAATGGACTATAAGAAGGGGAGTTTGAGATCCCCAAAATTGCCATCTGCTAACCAGCCAGAGATGTGTGAAGAGGAGAAGGTCAGCAAAACCTCTTCCTGTGACCAGGACTGGGGCCAAGTCATGCTATTCTCCCTGTTTGGTGAGGGGACATCACACAGGGAATCCAAGATCACCTGCCCAGAAGCACTAGCGACTGCCTGCCTGCTTGCCAAAACCAGTAGTGTGCCCTGTGAGAAAGAGGCGAGCATAAGAGAGAGTGAGGTCCAGTGGAGAGCCCTGTCAAGTGGACTCCCTCTGCGAGGTGTTAGGAAACTGCTGCTGCACCGATCATGTGCCAGGGGAGGGCTGCCTTGAAGTGAAGCGTGTGCTGCGCTGAGAAGATCAGTCTTGAGATCTACGTAGTGCCGATTCGGCTACCCAGTATGTTAGAAGGGGCCGCTGTGAAAACGACTACCTTGTGGTAAGGGCCGTAGCCTTCTGCAGCAGCAAGTTGCAACACCATATGTCAGATGGAGCTGCTGCTGTCAACTTCACCGTGCTCATTGGGCAGGAGCCCATGTACTGTGAGGTACGGTGGACCGTATACCATAGGGGGTCACTGGGAACATCAGTAACTTCAACCTGAACTACAGTCCCCGCTGGATAAGTGAGGACTCCATGGGAGCAACTGTACACCATCACTCAGGTGCGGGACCCGCAGCAGGATCTACGCAACCCATCAAACGGGAGATTAACCAGACACTAATGCCACAGGAGGAGCCATAGAGAACCTCTGGTAGCTTCAGGAGCATGACCGCGAGTGAGGGACTCTACAGCCGCTGAGTGCAGCGGGTGTGGAAGACAAAGCTGCAGCTACTTTGAGCGATTAGGTGCACTCAGCAACTCCAGACATTCCACGCCTGCTGGTGCGGGTAAGACTGATTTTGGGTCTGTTGCCTTGTCGGATCTTGCTGCTAGGTAGGGCGGTGCAGTTCAGAGCATAAAATCTTCCCCTGCTTCCACGGACGGAATGATTTCACAGTCACACACACATACACACATCACACGCTGGTGGGGCCCATAACACCAACATTCATTCACATCATCACTATCCGTGCCTACAGAGGATATTCAATCTCCCCGAACTACAACTTTTACACTCTGGATAGAGGAAACCACATCTATCGATTTACCTTACTAGTTCCTCCATCCGGAGGTCGACTAGATCATTTAGTTAAGATAGGTTTTGATGGAAATCACTTTGACTTTCATTTAAATCAATAAAACATTACCAGAAATAATCACCCGACACAGTTCTTAAAATAATGATTTTCTTTATCTAATTAAATTTGCAGGTTAAAATCCTAATATCTTTTGTCATATTTACCTATTCTGGCTAATTGTCGTTTTCTAAGTCAGAACCGGTCCTCAGCAAATTCAGTCAGAGTATTGCTCAATCATCTGGCGTCACCGTCCTCTCCGTCAGCGTCGGGACCTCAGATCATCAGTTCAGGAAGTGGCTCTAATACCTCTCTATTTTTCTACTAATATTTATACTAAAATTTACATATGAAAATAACATTTTCTTTATTTTCAAGCTCCTGATTGGCTGAATTCGGTCACATCCAAATACATTAAGAAACATTTTTAAATATTCCCATACGGATAATGAATAAACTAGGCGCATGGGAAAGGATGTTCCCAGGTCAAGAAAGTATCAGTCTATTGTGAATAGGTGGCTTTTGGTTCCCAAATGGCAACAATTGCTTCATGTTCAGGGACATTGGCATCTCGCCCAGAGTAGTCTTCATGGACATGGCATATCAGGTCACACAAAGGACACAAATGAAGTCAGTGCAGGCGCCTTTCTCCATTGTTCAAATGATGAATTTATGTACTTTAGTTAGGCTTCTGTCTACGGCCATCTTTTGGTAGGCCAGAATAGTCAACTTTAAGTAAAGAAAACACAAAACGTAATTAATACATTGAAATAATCAAAACAGTGTTATTTCCCTGCTAATACCCATATGTGCGTGCATTTATCTAGCCATATGCAACATCTAAAGCCATTAATGCATGTTTATTTAAGCGCAAATCACATTAACACTGCTCAAGCAACACTTATCGTTTTAATATGCATACAACTTAGTTCACTTATTATTTTTAGCCATGCAAATGCCTTTCCACGTGTATTCTCTTGGTTAATCAGGTTGGTTAGTACCATCACATCAATCAATTAATTATTAGAATTATTTAATCGTTTTAATATAATCTTATATAAATGGATTGGGTATACTAAAAAATGTTATTTTTCCTGCTCCATCAGTGCTAGAATACTATTGATTTACAATTACAGTCAGTGGGCTCTTGAGACTTGGACTTCTAATGGGGCATACCCTGGATGTTACCAGTAGTGAATGGGGAATAATAACTATTGCTAACGTGAGGAGGGAGTGGGACAGGGAATCGCCCCAAAAATACTAGATCCCCGACCTCAAAGGGGACTGTGAAGTTGTTTGTGAATGTCGTATTTTTTCTTTGTGTGTTAGGCAGTGGAAATAAAACACTTTTCTTTGTTCATAAAAGTGAACATTTGGCAGGACAATGATTTATTGCTGCTGCTACGCATACTTTGAGTTGTGAGTCGTTTTCACCATCTTGTATCCACACCTCCCCCTGAAGGAGCCTTGAACTGCTCAGACCCCACATAACCTTAGTCATGTGCAGAAGGGGAACTTGGCCCAGTTACTCAGAATCCATGGTAAGTCGGGCCCCGGGACATCCGGAATAAAAGGTGTCATCCCCCATGGTCGGGCCCAGTAACCTCTGCTTGCCCCATGGCCATCTGAAAGGGATTCTGACCCTGCTTTTTATGCTGTCATTCTGTTTCACTTTCTCTGCTTATCTTAGATTTTGTGCTTGAACTCTAATTAATCTTTCTTGTGCTTGGCCCTATAGTCTCCTTTCTGGTTTCCTCGTCTTTCCCTTCTTTCTTTTCCTCACTCTTCTGTTTTCAGTTAATCCTCGTCACTCCTCTCCTCGACTGCCACCTCCCATTACCCAAAAAGCGGCCTGTGCCGCTGTTTACCAGTCTCAGCAGGAGCGAGTGAGCTGTGGCGTAGGTAGGGGGGTGCGGTGGGTCACACTCTTCATTCATAGCTCTCAGATGATTCTTACTTGGACCTCATCTTCATCATATCCGCATTTTTACATGACGCCTCTTGATTAGGAAATAGTGAAACAGCCTAGCCAATTAATTTCACTTTGCAATTTGAGTAATACAAACATTTCCTAAGAAGTGGAGCCTCTAAACTGTTGGCATGTAGAGAGCTAATGCCCACAACTGCTGTAGCAAAGATAGATGTGAACTTTATCAGGGGCCAACATAAAGCATTACTACAGCCCAACACATCCAACTATGCAAAGCCAAAACTATTGTTTTTTCCATTGTTTATCTTCTCAGTGCAGCTTAAAGATATTGTAGTTAAACTCACTGATTTACGTTAATTGCAGTCACTTTATTTGACACATTTCTGCTGTTCAAACCAATTGCAGTGCGGTTCACGTGATAGGGTATGGATGAACAGTACCCTTGCACTGTTAGGGGATAGTTCAGCTGGTACAAGGGAAAGGGCGTGCGCCATTTAACGGTAACCCCCACGTGGACCACTAGCTTGGGCGGGGTCTTCTTGGACCACTGCACGAGAGGAAGACCCACGTTGCTTTTTCCTCACTGAAAGGGAATTGTTGTTGAGAGAAACCGGGAGGAAAAAAAACCTTGGCAAGTAAACCCTTTTTCCTGTGCTTTTTCATCTATTAAAGAAACAACATTAACTTGTTTGATCTGTGTCATGTCGTCATCTGCACTACAGCTCAATTGTCTTAAACAAGTTCTCAAATTTTCTTGTTCATTGGAAAAGAAAGAGCATATGGTTTTAACTTCATCAGCCTGCCAGAGAGGCGTTCGCATTCTTCAGTGTTAGTCGGTACTAGTTATATTTCTTGTTATTTTTTGTTATGTCTTGTGTTTTATGTAATGTCTGGTGCAATGTGTTATTCTATGTTATTGGCATTCGTATAGCGCACACTTAGAAACATCTCATTGCATCTTATAAGAACATTAAATCTATAAACTCTCTATATTTTGCCTAGTTTAAAATGAGCTGTGATGGCAGCCCTTTTAATTGAATGCAGGTGTCACCCAGCATAAAAAAGAATCGGAAAATGTGGTCTTGTTAGACTGTGTCCAAAGGAAGTCATGTGTGTAATAGGAACATTATGTTTGGAGACGCATACTGTTCCATTTCAAGCTTACGTTTGAAATCCTGTCCCGCTGCAGTAGTTGAAAGTCTCCTTGCAAGATGTTAGTATGAAGGCAAGAAATTGACTTTTTCTTTCTTTAACATTTTTTTATTGTGCACGCACATTATAACCAAACAATTTTTCAGATCGATTTGATTAATAAAGTATTGTCACACTTTTTAGGCCTGCCAAGTGATTGGAGTGTTTGAAGTTCTTTCATTCGAGAAAGCAGGCCCGCCACTTTGTGAGCACCTTTACTTTCAAGGCCTGTGAAGGCCAGAAATGGTAACTGACAAAGATGGATTTTTGGCCTATTACTGATGTAGTATTTTTGAAAAAGTTACAGCAATGTTATTTGCCATACCACTTTCTTTTACCAGCAGAGTGGACCATATTATTTTTTTACCAAAGGTGAATTTCGTTGTTTTGTATCTAATGGAAACTACAAAAAATAACAAGCATTAAAAATTCAACAGGTCTCGTCTTTATTAAAGTCTAAGCAATGCTGTTTTCATTTATTTTGTTTTTTTAGTGTTGCTTTTTATGAGTGTTTTTTATACTTTCATGTCCTTAATATGCATATGTTTCTATGTATATTTATGGCTGCATTAATATTTGTATTAATATAAATATGCGGATGTATATATTTATGTTCCTAGATGTATGTATGTATGTATATATACACATATAAACATACATATTTAGAAATGCATACGCATATATATACATATATATATGCATGCATATGAAGTACATGAAATATTGAATAACAGTAATAAAAGCAAACGTAAAAAGCTTTTGATTGTTCGCTAGTGCCTTTAGTCAACAGCACCTTCAAAAGTAGGAAGCCGTACACTTGTCCATGAAACCAATCTTGCGGAAAACAAACATACTCCAGGCGTTAGATCGTAAGATCCCGAACATAAACAGTTGGGGGCGGGTCAAATTTTGAAAGGGGCAGGGCAGACAGCAGGCTGTCTCCATGTTGCTCTTTAAAAAGATCAGCATATTTAAAAAAATAAAATAAAAACACAATCCATTGATTTAGTGCCTGAATCTCCTGCACCCTAAACATAACAAGATTTCAAAGAAAGGAAGAACACCTTTCCGTATCCAACTGTTTACCTATAACGACATATCATTTAAGTAAACCGACTCACCCGCTGAACCCAAACGTTTCCTAGAGTTGGTACATGATGTACAAAAGGAATTGTAAAGGGTCTCCGTTCCTCGCCCGACGATAACCCAAGTTAGTCCAAGCTTCGCACTTTCCCGCCGTAGTCCCTTAGTGGATCACTCCTTTGTGATGCATGTAAACGAGGCATCGAACAGCAGATTCTACACGGGCACTGGTCTGAAAAACTTAAAAGAATAGGGATCCTACGGCTTTGCAAGCATATATTTCCTTCCGTCTCTAGCACCTTAGTAAAGGTTTTTTTTTTCAGTTCTATCCGCTTTTACTAGCGAAGCATGAGCGTTTCGATGTGTGTTGAAACTGCTTCTAATGGATCTGCAAAGCGTCCCGGGGCACATCATGGAAACAAAAAGCAGACTAATTAGAAAACACAAGAAGGACAGACGCCCGTTCAAATTCCAAATAGCCCTATAAGTAAAGCACCGTGTTTCCACTAACGGGTATCCTTGCCCTACTTCTGTTTTCAGATTACTATAATTTAGGGATCAATTTGACGTCTTAGTCCTTTCTTAGTTTCATTGAACACTTGTCAAACGCCTTATAACAGTATTGTAGGCGTCTTTTCGCCTTGTGTCCCTCACGCTTCAATGCCATTTTTAGCGGTTTCCCATTGGCGCTATGCGCACAGCGTCCGATGCAGGCGCACACCTATCGGCGCGTTGTTCCTCCCGCATGACTCTTTCGTGGTATTGCTTCATGGTAGAAGAGTCGAGGTTCAACGCTGAACACGAGGGAATACAAGCAACCCAACAACGCCTCCCGCTTTTTTTTCTCTTTTCGAGCCGTCCCAGTTGGACTGGCTCGCGAGCCGTCCCAGTTGGACTGACTCGCATGACTGGTTTCTTATCTTTATGGGGCGATGTGTTTGACCCCATAAAGATAAGAAAACCTTTTACGCCAGCAGTAAGTCGGGGCAGTCAGTCCAACTGGGACGGCTCTAAAAGAGAAAAAGTGTACGTCAGAGATGCTCTTTTCCAATGGCTGGCCACCGTTTAGCATAAACGGTGACGCCAGCCAATGGAAAGGAGGGGCGGGGCTTAAAGCCCACTAGAGAAAACTAACCGAAAACATTAAATCTCGCCAGCGAGACTGCGCATGTCTGCGCCGCCTACGCACGCGAGACCTAAAAATCACTAACCTTATTTACTTGTAAACTCTACTGTTAAGCCACAATATTCTGCATTGGGCTGGTCATCAGCGCGGTTCATTAGGCGCAGGGATCTTTGTGGTTAGCTTGGAGTTAAGTGAGTCTATTACAGTCAGGGATATCGTCATCTTTCTAAACTGAGAGGATTGTGGGGATCCAGAAGAGAGCAGTCTCTAAGGATCCTATGGTGCATGCATGGGAGAGGAAGCCAAAACCAGTCTTAGGTGTTTCACCATCAGAATCGGGTTAGGGGAGAAAAGGTCATTAGGCAGGAGGAAAGCTAAGTCAAGATATTGTGCAGGACAACCTGGGAACCATGATCTAATCCTAAACATACCAGAAGAGGTGGACTTTTAGTCTTTGCTGAAGACAAGCAAGTAATTCTCAAGTCTATGCTGTGGTGAAAGGGTACTTCAGAGTATAGAGCCTCTGATGTGCTGGGAAACCTGGTTTAAAAATTCAAAGAAATGTTTTAACTGTATGTAATACCCTTGTTATATACATTTAAAACCGATATAATGAAAAATGTTCGCATGTGTGCTTTTGAATAGTAATGCCAAACATGGTGGCTGTAGGTGCTGTTTTCATGTTAGTTTAATGATCTGTACCCTTATTTGCCTCAAATGGGTCAAGTCCCATTTTGTATTGGTACTACTAGAGTTTCCAGTAGCACATGAGGGCTATTGGTGGTCCAGACCACTGGCATTATTGAATGCTTTTTTCTATACAAAGTTCTGTAAAAGTGCCCATGAGAACCAGGTAGAAAATGGAAGAGGTGAGAGCAGCTATTAATGGTTATGTCAAATGCAAAGACTTTGAAATATTCTGAAGAAGAGATTGAAGCTTTATTGCAATGTCCCTCAATACTGAAACCTTGTGCACGCGCAATAATCTAGAACTGCAATTGGATTCTGAGAAGCTCATAAGCCTCAAGAAGAAAAAATATCAGAACAGTATACTATGGAGCGGTACTATTGGAGCATCTCTGAGCAAATACTATCTACCAAGCTCTACAAGAAAGAAATATTCCAGTGATTTTTCACAGATGATCCTGACTACAGAGGAGAATTCAGCAGCGTAGGTCCGAAATGCATGTCGTGATTGGATGTTTTTATCAATCAAAACAGTGGAGCAGCTTGCGCAGAAAGAACTGGAAGGAATTAAGGAACTTGAAGATAAGATCAAAACAGTACAACTTTTGCGGATTCTAAGGCCTTATTAGCTAAAATTGATAAAGAAATTAGAAAATGCAGCATTAACACAAAGGGCATTAAACTAAGGAAACATATATCCAATTTCAGTTTGGTAAAGACTTATTCTTATTTACAGAAAGACTTTCATAACAAACATGAAAACACAAAGATATTGCATCAGTTCCAAGGTAGAAGTATAAGACACTTTATTAATTTCTATAAAGGTTCTTTATATTCAGATTCCAGCTGTGATTCTGGGCCATAGCCAAGTTCCTTTAATCCACAAGAGAGGGTTTGTTTTAGGAAGAGGTCCAAGGAGAGAATGAAGAAATAAATCGCAAACACAAGGGATAGGAGAAATCAACACTCGACAACGAATTTACCGATGGGGGACATAACATCTGCTCGAAAACACTGGTGAAGATGAAAGTATTGGAAAAAACACTATCATTTGTTCCAACACAAAGTACTGATTTTGCTGTGAGATTGGAGATGATGCAATTCTTTCGTAAGATCGGTGTAAAATCATTTTGGGGTAAAACTGATTCTGTACAATCCATAAGCACTACTGGACAAAAATCCATCAAGGTTTTGCACCACTACCAGTAAGATGCCAGCGAAGATCATAACCTTCAAGAGGATGGTCCTTAAAGAGGTTGATAAACTTGAAGAGAAGAAAAAGTATATGAAGTAGAACTTGACTAAGTCAGAATTTGTGGCACTCCGTAAACTACAACAATCCGAGGATATTGTAATAAAACCACAGATAAAGTTGGGCCATTGTGGTTTTAGAATGTCATGAGTATGAACAAGAAATCATGAGGCAGTTAAACAACACTGTTAATTACAGAACATTTTTATAATACCCCACCAAGGAATTACAAGCAGAGATTAAAAACATTATCAATGAGGCCCTTGAGAATGGATGGCTCACTATGCATGAACATGGTTTCCTGTTGAATAAGCCCCCTTGGACACTGGGTATGTATATCTTACCTAAGATACATAAGAATAAAGACAATCCACCTGGCAGACATATTTCAGGAGTGAATTTCATCGTGGAGCCATTGGCCAAGTATGATGATGACTTTTTGAAACCTTTCATCAAAGAGGTGTTGTACGTTAATGATACTATTACTATCATTATCCAGATTGAAGGTTATAAATTTGATGACCAGAAAGAAATATTTGCCACAATGGATGTGCAGAGTCTCTACAATAACATCCCACAAGAAGTTGTTTTGGAAACTAGTAAATGGTTTCTGGAAGCAAGACCACATACAGATCCTACAAGTTTTATACTCTGACTGGCAGAAATATGCTTTGAGAGGATTTTGTTTTAATTCCGCCATTCCTATTACATTCAAATTAAGGGGACTACAATGGGATGCCTCTTCTTACTGGAACTGGCGAGAAATGGATTCATAGAACCAACTGCTATCGAAAACATATCTCCTTATGCAGGAGATATATACATTATATCTTCCTTATTTGGATGAGAAATTCAGAGGATCTGATTAATCTTCACAAACAGATCAATGCACGTATTTGATATCACATCTTCGAAAACTCGTAATGCAAGTCAAAATAACTTTATTTCGGCAGCCAAGGCCATAAGGGTATACACAAAATGCATACAAATGCTTAATAGATAGCTAAAATAAAGATTGTTCTCAATATAACCACAATTTGTACATCAATGCAATATTTAATAGCAGTAGCAAGTAAGATGAAATCAGGCATGTGGCTGCACAAAAGCCAGATAAGCACAGACAATATCAGCATTGTATAAAGGACAGTGCAACTGCAAAAAAAAACTGTCTGGGGAAGAGTCACTTTAAAACAGTACAAAAAAGCGAACAAGTGCTGATAAGTATCAACATATTAACAATGATATCACACTGTCGCAAGTGAAGAGGAAGAGCCTTCCTTCGAACCAGTCACACAGCGTACCCAGATATTTAGCAACTGCATAGGCATATAAAGGCAGACAATCAGTTCTGAGTACACGAAGGGCAATCCAATGCCTTTGTGTACCTTACTGCCTATAAAAAGATGATAGCCAAAGAGAGCATGCACTAGCATAGGCAGGGCATACAAAAAGGTCTTAAAGGAATTGCATGCTCCACAAACCAGCCATTTAGAAGTAAATTATTTCAGCGATAAAGTTCCCACTCTGAATTGAAAGTACATCTTCCTGTCCATCGGCACAGTAATAAAGTCCCAAAACTGCATGAGGACACAAGAGGACTTGAAATCGAGAAGCACACATGACAAAATAGCACCAGCAGCTATATGTGTGTCATCAGACATTACATTTGTCCACTACAGTTCTTTCAGGGACTCTTTTGTTGGATATGGCCATCGAACAGAGTTTACCATAGGTCAACCAGTCCGATGGAGCTAAGCATCTTATTAATATCTGAGAGGCAGGGAATTTTAGTAAAGCGATCTGCCTTGATGACACCCTGCAAGGAAGCAGCATAGTGGGCTAGCTCTGGGTTGGACTATAGCCTCCTCCGATGCAGCAGTGCGTGCAACCTGGCTTTTACTTCTAACCTTTTCACACCCAAAGGGTAAGAGGGAGTACTGGAGGGTAAAAGGGCAAAAGTTCTCAAAAATGTGTTCTCAGATCTGCCCCATATTGAGGAGAGCCCAGGGATGTGGCTTCATAGATTTGAAGGGCAGGTGCTGCGGGTTAGCTGAAGGAGGCACGGTGCACTTTGCAAATGATGTCAAATATCTGTCCATGCTTAACAATCGCCTTGCTAATATGTGACTTCCAAGACATATTGGAAGAGAGTGACACCCAGGTAGGCAAATGAGTCCACCTTCCCTAGTGGAATTCCCCAGATACTAATCTCCATTTATGTGATTTGTGCCCGATTGAAAATCATAAGATTCGTTTTTGCAGTATTGATTTCCAATCCTCGAGTGTGACAAAATGCATCAAAGCAAGTCATACGTTTTTTGAGTCCAGTTGGGCTCTTAAAGATCAGCAGGGTTTTAGCTAGTGTGGGGGCATCAGTATGAGACTGAGATAGGAAGTGCACAATGTCATATAAGTACAACGAGAACAAGGTTGGGGCCAGTAGGCAGCCCTGACAAACACCTTTAGAGACCGGGATCTTTTCAGCCAGGTGACCCTGTGTTCCCTAGCAAATTCGGTGTAATTATTTTCATGAAAATGTATTACTAGAGACAAAATGCTAGGGGGCATGCCCATGTCGCTTAGGACTTGCCATAGATTTGGGTGAGGGATCACGTCAAAGGTGGATTTTTAATCAACTAAGCCAACACAAAGGTTGCCTCCAACAATTACTACTGCCTTCCACTAGATTATCAGAAAGTGGAAGACTTCGCCAATGGTGGAAGTTCTTTTCCAGAACCCAGCTTGAATCCAATCTTGGAATTTAGATAATACACCATGGCAGAAAACCTTTTGTACGCTATCTATCTAGCTTATGGGTCTATAGTTTGCTAGTTGTGCAGCACTGCTCGTGCCGCAAGACTTATGTAGGGGCTTCTGAAAGCTGACCACACGCTCGTGCGTGTGGTTTTGTTATCCTTGAAGGCTATTGGGCGTTGCGTGCGTCTTTCTAACAAAGACCGCACGCAATTGGGCAAATGCGGGTGCATGTCCCGCATTTGCCCCGCCCCTGGCCTATTGGTGTCTGTTACCCACACGTCCGACATCTGTTTTGCATTATCTTGCCCGATAATGGAAAACAGATGTCTCGTTGTGGCGCACGCTCACCACTTGCGTGCTTGCTTCCTTTGACTCAACTCGCGATGCCACCTCCAGCTGTCACTGCGTTTCCTGTTCCTCTCGCAATTTAGTTAATCTCCCTGTGTGATGCCTTCACCCCTCTACCTCCGCCTTCCTCCCATAATTTATATGTAAAGTTGCCCGCATTTCTTCTTTCACCTCCCACATATCACTTATCCGGCATCTAAATCGAAGAGAGGTGTGCACTTGGCAGGCAGTTCCTTGCTGGCTTCTCTCTAAGTGTGGTGCTGTGTTACTTCTCCTAAGGACTGTTCTCAAAGTTCAGCCAATCCTAGTAAACACTGACAATGACCAAGGGGTCCTCGGGACACGCCTAAACCAGGTAACTCTTACAAGCGAGAGGCACAGTATGTTACACAAAGTACAGATGCAATGGGCAAGCTGAAGCGTACTTTAATGCAGAAAACAAAAGACGAATTGGTCTTTCAAAGGTCTCCACACAAAAGTAAAATGTTTTGGCGAAATATATCGCATTAATGAAACAGAATTTACATACTATTCTCCAATCTTTACTGTCGCTCTATGGGCATGTAAAAAGCCAGTAAAATTACTGACACTTGTACTGTGTGCAAGCGTTTTTTAGTTTTCCAATTTAACATCTGAGGTATATTCTTACATAACCAGCATAACTGCTGTGCTCACTCTTACAACCTTTGGCGGCGTGCGGCAAGAGTCTCCACGGCAGCAGCCCCTAGTTAATGAGGAAACTAAACAAGCATTTGCAATGCAATAGGTCTCGCATTTACGCGAGTTTGAGCTATTCACATTGCAAATAACAATGCCTTTTAATGTTGTTTTCGTTTTTAAAACATAAATAAAAGGCATTGTCATTTACAATGCCAATAACTTAAACTCGCGTAAATGTGAGATCAATTGCATTGCAAATGCTTGTTTTAAAATAGAACTGACGGCTGAAGCTTTCGATCTGCTCGGCCAAACTGTGACACTGTATTCTAGCTGTTATCTGTCACAAAAAACTGTTCTTGAATTGAAAAGCTCCCACAAAAACTGGCTTTGATGGCTTCCAACCTTTCCCACTACTTGTCTCCCGCTGCCACTGGTGCCAAGAAACCTATAGTAGTCGTGAGCGCTATACATTTTTGTAATAACAGATCATGTCTTTGACACAGTTCCTCTGCTGAGTGACCCCGGTGCTGCAGTGCATCAACGGACAGCAACGAAATGACTTGGGCATGAAGGCAGAAGCCGGACATCCCGGGACAGACCTGACCAGGAGGCAGGCCCTAGCCTTCGGGATGGCACTTTCCCTCTGCCTTCGGTTGCAGTGCTTTGACGCTCTGATGGTCAAGTCCTGGCTGGGCTCGCCAAGGACAGGCCGCGGCCGGAGCCATAGCCCCGCCTAGAGAAGGCAGGTATGGCACCATGCAGTCCTGGTTCAGCGCCTGTGTGGGGCCAGGCACCATTATGCAGGTGCTTCGCTCTTCTCAATTTCCGGAGTGAAGGCAGCCTGGGGAAGATGTATAGGGGTGCGTGGGGGGAGCCGAAGGAAATCTACAGCGGGATCGACACGTGCTGCAAAAACAGCAGCAAAATTCATGCAGTTTTGTGCATTTTCTATATTGAATTGTGAATGTGATGAATAATTGAACAAGCTATTGCCATGAAAGCGCGGGGCAGGAGGGTTGTGCTCAATGCGAGACGTGCAAATGCACATCGCCTGTCCAGGCACGCACATGGTTTGTCTCCCTACGGGCACCAAACCAACAACAATAGGTTCGCCAAGGCGAGCAGCGCACATGCGCTCCGTTCGCCAGGCGAGACCTAAAAATGACTTGCTAGTGAAGCAGTGCCAAGAAAAACATAGGCGTGACCTCCTGTGCTTTCACCTGTGGAATGTGATGACAGTCGAAGCCCATCGTCATTTACAGAGTTCTCCCAGGAGCCCTCTTGATGCACTCTAGGTTTTCAACTGTTTTGCATCATTTTCTTTCTCTCTCTTTCATTTTAATGCCTTCAAGCGATCCGTGGAAGACGCCTACAGGAGGCAAGTTACACACACCATATGCACAGTAGCTAAGTTATGAGGAACTTTTCGAAGTAATAACTTTACAGAAAATCTGTTGAATTCTAGAACCCATATTCAATAGAGTCTGCACACAGGAGAGCCCTGTTTCTCCTATATGTTAAAACAAGTATTCACCATTGAAGACATCAGCATTACAGTATCATAACCTTGCTATAGAAATCTTCACGAATAGCAGACCCCATAAAAAATTCTACGGTCTTCTACTGAGCAAGTTTCCCTGATGCAATCTGGATGTTAAAGTTACCAAAGCAAATGGTGTAAAGTATCCCCCCCCCTTTTAATTGCTTGCATCATCTTATAGTAATATTTGCTTTGCCTTTGTGTCTTGCTTTCCAGCTAATGCACATTCCAGTAAGTCTTGGCTACATTGAAACAAAGTAATTTCCCATAATTACTTGAATACGAATTGGAGGTAATTTAATAACAAGCATTTGCAATGCAATAGTTCTCGCATTTACGCGACTTTAAGCTATTGGCATTGCAATAAAAATGCCTTTTATTTATGTTTTAAAAACGAAAACAAAAATAAAAGGCATTATTATTTGCTATGTCAATAGCTCAAACTCGCGTAAATCCGAGACCTATTGCATTGCAAATGCTTGTTATAGATTGGGAGTACTTCGTGCCCTTCCAGGAATCTGGGATGGGCGCTCCCCTAGCAATGGCATTAGCAAGGATGAGTAAATATTTAGACCATGCTTCTATATCATGAATAAATATGTCGGCTGGTATACCATTCGGGCCAGAAGCCCAACCTCTTGTGATAGCATTAAAAGATTATAGAATGTCAGATAAGTCAAACATTGATATGGCATTACTCAAGGAAGTAACAGGCAATAAAAGCCCCACAGTTGGATCCATAGTGCCATAATGATCTAAGTTCTTAAAATAATCAAACCAATCAAGAAGAGAGAAACATAGTTGGTTTGGATTCTGTGGCATTACCACCCCATAAGACCTACGCCCCAAACTTGGTAGAATCCTTAGCAGAGAAGGTGTCCTGAAGACGATGCTACCTTTGTTCGTTCCAGCCCTTTTTTGCTTTATCCAAACACTTTTTGCAAGCCCTCCTAGTGGCAGGGATTCGAGTGGTATCATGAGCTTTAATGGCTTGCTCCAGGGTACGTTTAAGATTAAGACGTTCCCTGTTGAAAAAGTACTGGGTTTTGAGGCCATTTTTTTGAACTGTGTGTGGCTGGGGTAGTGAAGCATGCCAGAATGTGCACAAAAACGTGTCTATGTAGGACACTGATAGCCTTGTAGTCCATCTCATTAGTAGGGCCACCATGCATTTTGGAAAGCATCGCATGGAGGTCTTGACTTATGGCAGACAGAATGTCTGGATGAGCTCCTACTTGGCACCACTTCAGCCAACGCATATCGGTTCTGGGCTCAATATCCCTTGTGTAGGAAGGAGGAAAGTCATCAGGCTGATGGCTAGCACAGAAAGCTGACATGGAAAGGGGCAATGGGTTGTGGTGACTCCCTGCCCTTTCCATGATAGCCATGTCATCAACAAGTGACAACAACCTCAGGTCAACCAAAATATAGTCAATGCGACAAGTATGGTTAGGTTTATTTAATGTGATATCTCCTTAGGGTCAGACCTTGTCCTGCCATTTTTGACCCTAACCCAAAGTTTGATGAAAAGAGTATTTTACTGGAGAGCAGCCTGGGTCCACCTATTTATGGGAATCAATGTCCAGGTAAGGAACTGCCCATATTTCATCATCCTTGTATGTTATCTGGACATCATCACTATCAAGGGGTTCAAAGGTGGTGTTAAAGTCCCTTGCAAAAATGAGATGATATTGTAAGTGTAGCCCATCCAGGTAATCCTCAAACGCTTGCAAGGTTTTTGAAGCTAGATCACCCTTTACCCCCCAGCATCGATGTTAAAAATGGCAAGACGTATGATAGATGGTGGGGTCACCCTTCACAATAGTGCAGGCCCTCCTCTTTGAGTTCAGATTCAGGAGCTGTTTACTGTGTAATGTGAAACTGTGTATTTACTCTAGCTAACTGAGGTCTTGTAACAGCACCTGTAACTAAAGTAAGCTTGAACGCACTATCGTCTTTTGTTTTCATGCAATGTTTGTGATCTGTGAAATTCCATTCAATAAACAGATTATGACACACAAAAATTACAAGACGACTTCTTGATGTTTGTTAATTACTTGCTGAAAATATCCAGACCGTATTGTTGCCGAATTTTGCAGCTGAGCGAAGCTCCGACCCAGGTAGTTAAGCAACCCGAGGCACTCCCAGCTGAACTTGGTTTTGCAGGAACATTAAAATTAAGGTAACCTGATTTGAATATAGAATCAATACTCCACGTCTCTTGTAGCAAACAGATGTTGTGTACCTCAATGAATTTGTTCCAGTTCGGGGGACCATTTTTAATCCAAGGCCAGCATGTTCCATGACACAGGTTTTGTCAAAGAAGACCTCTGGAATGTAGGAACATTACTTATGACAATTGACTGGGGAGAAATATCAACTGGCAAATCAGCTTTGATGGTTATCACACTAGTTGGAGTACTGGGCTTAGTAGTTGGTCCGGGCTGAAGAATGTATTCGCATCTGACAGGGCTTCTGGAAGGGTGGAGAAAGATAGAGATGTTGTTACACTAATAGGTACCTAAACTGGATACTTGAGTTGTTTGGTGGATAGGACCTAATGTCAAGGGCCATCAGATTATCACCCATGGCTTCATCCTCAAAAGTTAGCTCGATTATGTCAAACTTTGAGTTTGTTGTGAAGTTCCTCATGGCGCTGATAATATCCTCGCAAATGACTGAGTGACATGTCGGATCCAGTGTGCCACTTTGTTTTTGATGGAATCCTCTCTTTCATGTCTAATGTGAGGGGAAAGTATAGGAATATTAATATATCGAAGATTAGTTTTCTCTATGATGACCTACCATCAAGAATGGAGGATCTACATCATGTACCAGAAGGATCCGGACAGGAATTCCCTCCTATATTACTCTAACTTCCACCAACGTAATCTCAAGGGCAATCTACCACACAGTCTGTTTTGAGGATTAAGGAAAACTGTTCGGAGGATTACTTCTTTCATGCAAATGCTCTTCTGGATAAATTGAGAGGAACTGACCACGTAAACTGTTGAGTATCTCTCAAAAGAGCATTGTATACTCCCAGGGAGTATTTAATGGAGAAAATAGTATAGTGACACCAGAATAAATTATATGTGTAATGACATATAACAAGCACACACATTTTTATTAAAAGGATTGTTAGAAAAACTGGCATTTAATCAAACATCTTGAGTCTACCATTGAAGAACCCCTCTTTGCTCTACAAAGAAACAAGAATAGTAGAGACATCGTGGTTCGTTCCAACACTGAAATACATCCACAATCCAAAGTGTTAGGGCAAAGGATGGAATTCCCACCAATTGTGGGCCACTATAGATGTGGAACTGTACAGTCTGCCAATCAACCATAGAGGGTATGGAAACTGTATACAATTATTGTAAGATAAAGCACATGGAATTTACCAATTATAAAACAATGACTGTGATATATTTCATCAGATGCCCCTGTGGTTTGGCATACATTGGCAAAACACTGCAAGAAGTTAAAAAAACATATAATCCATTTGTAATATTTGTAATAAGAGCATGACCGCTTCCTTGGTACAACACTACCCTTTGAACAATCACACTGTGTAGGAAGCTGGCTTTTTATGTGGTAGTGCCAATGTAACGGCACACCATGTAAAAAGTCCAGATGACCCTTATTGGTTTACAAGGCTTACTTTAATAATCCTAAGTGCTCCATTTGTTGTAGTGTGGTTGAGCAACTTACACTTATCATAGAGGAGTGTAGAGTAGTTTTTAGACACCGAGTCATTGAATGAGACACATACTCGAGAAGAAATCTGAGACAAATTTAGAAAAATACCACAGATTTGTATATATAGTTTTAGACACCAAGAACATCGGAATCAGGTAAGTCATTTCAGACTAATGGATTTGACAAGAAAACAGTAAAATAGTCAAATAATGTTTTTTGAGGTATGAGCCTCAAACGCAGTAATGTTATCCTATGGGAGGAAAGACATATACTGCAAACATATTCTTGTAGTCGAAGTTCAGGGATGGCCTTTGGAACTTACCATGCTAGGGGGCCATGGTTCAAAGAACCATCAGCAGTTTTAGTTTACCTGCCCTGGCATGTCCGGGTGTGGAGTTGATGGACGGGTTGTTAGCTTCGAACGCTACACCGTTGAAAGTAATGAGTCCCTGAAAATAAAGGCTGCAAGCGAGGACCCTTGTCGTGCAGGTCAGCTTTGGCAGCGGGGTGGTGTCAGGACTGGTCACATAAAAACCTTGGCTCCTGCAAGTTCTTCTGTACCCAGGATATTGGTGCAGGGTGTCCCACCCCAGCCATGTGTCCTTTTTTGAGGCCAATATTTTTTTACCATTGTAGTGTTGCTGCACCTATAAGTGAGATTGATCTAAGGTTTTCTGCCTGTGTGTTTGTCTTCTGGCTACGTGGCACCTCAACTGTCACCTATCAATCTTGCCTGACTACGTAGTTGCGAGCTTGGGTTGATGTGGAGTTCACAACTGGCGAATTCGTTCATTAAGACGCGATTTTGTTCACATTAATGAATGTATAGTTTTTCTTATCAGCATCGACTTTTTCCATATAAACATTCACCCCTCTAGTTGATTTTTCCACTACACTATCTAACCCATACTTTTCGACAGTTATTTTATTGGGGGCCTGTTCTTTATGCTTGCTTTAAACAACAACTGTCTTCCTAGTTACTTCCATTATCTCAGTTTGAGAGCACGTTTTTACAGCAGGTAATCCCCAATTGTGCAGACCTGTATAAAAAAGGAGGGTCTAGCATCTCAAAACTTGGAGGGGAGACAGGGCTTACCTCCTGATACCACAAAAACCTCCTCCTGGTGTGATGGCCCCTCAGTGGGCCTGATGACTGGCAAAATGATGTACCGGACAAGTGCGGTCGCTTTCTGCAGATGCAGGGGGATGGCTCGTCAACCCCAAGGGAGATACTAAGTGCTTGTTGAAGAACTGGACAATCCTCCAAGGGTTTGGAGAGGAGGTGACGCTTTTGGACGACTCTGTCTTTATGATGATCAGGGTGCAAGCAGCCAGGCAGGGTTTGACACCAGTTTTGGTGCATGTCCTCTGTCCTCACGATGTCTGCTCTTCTTTGTCCTTCTTTTGTTCCCAGGTAGATGAATCTGTCACTCTGGTGTCAGGGACACCATTAAATACTCAATTTATCGGCATTTAGTGCAGTATATGGTAGGTTTGATCTCCTTCTGCCGAGCAGGCATTGTTCCTGGCCATTGAGAGCACGAGCTCTCTCCTGCAGGGGGTCAGAAACTCATCTGTGGTGGCAGGCTGGACAGCCAGCCAGCACACTGAGAGACCAGTTGGGATACAGGGGCACCTTCAATGGGCCCTCTGGGTGCAAATCTTCATAAATCCGATACTGGCAACAATATGGATTTAGTAAAACAAGATGTTTGATATCAGACATCAGAATTTTCAGTGAAGCCATTATGTAGCTGGGTAACCTGGTAATGACCATGCCCAGTACATACCTTTAACAGGACCTTTTGATCATTTGCAATGTCTAGCAATAGAACTAGACATCACAGTGGCTTTTCTGCTCATGTAGCAGTCCCCTCACGTGTAATATATTGCACCCTGCCTTCGGGCTCCAAGGCCTGCTGTAGGGGTGACTTTCATATAGTACATGCAGTGTACTTGGATATTGCGCACAGGAGTGGGCAATGTTGTGTTTTTGGAATGGCTTGCAACCTTTCACGCATCCTACAATGGCAGTCTGCATGCAGTTTGTGTGTGGATCCCTTAGGGTGGCATAATACATGCTGCAGCCATTAGGTACCCTCTTTAGTACCCATGCCTTGGGTACCAGGAGTACCATTCACCCAGGACTTCAAGGAGTGCTAACGTCCTTGCCAAGTGGGTTACAATCAAGCATTTGTCTTGTTTTAGGGAATGAGTACTGGCACTGGGGCCTGGTTAGAAGGGATCCAGTGCACTACCAGTCAACATCAGTACCAGTGAGCAGAAAGTGTGGGTGACCATGTCAAAAAGTGGCACTTTCCTACACACTGAGAATGATTTTAAATGGAGCGTCTTAAAAAAGGTAGCACAAGTGAAGAGCGATATTGAATCAGCATTCCTAAGAGCTGAGGCAACCTCATTTCTAAATTGCGTACAGTAGAGAGGGGCTTAAATGAAATCGCTGGAATTTTTAACATATGATTTTTTTTTTATTGGTCTATGAACACTCCCTGGTTAGGAATATGATGAACACCGTACCTTCTATGATTTCTGGGAGTTGATTAATGGGTTATCTCATTCATCATCAGTCTAAGTATGTATAGGAGTACGCCTTTTAGGCTCTTTAAAATTGTCTATTTTGTATCAACTGGAAAATGTGTGTAATATTTCTATAAGAATGTAATTTCTTTACAATAAAGTATTTTGACGTGACTAGAGTCTGAGCTAAAACATGTCCACAATGTAAAAACCTTTCGACACTTCTTTTTTTCTATATTTGCTACACCAATTTGTAGCATTTTAGTTTAGAAGCAACCCGCTCTCAGTAACCTAAGAGTATATGTGAAAATAGGATCCACATTGTTGTTGTAATTTCCGAAATAAATCTGATCAAATATGACTCGAACAGCCTTTTTTTTCCCTCTCCCATGAACTGACTCGAACAGCCTTAAGAGATTCCCCATTTTTATTGAATAATAGATGCTTAGTCACAAATTGCATTTTGTAGTACTAAAGTTAGTACTATTCATGTACTACAAAATGAAACCCACAAACCTATGGCCAAAGATAGACACAGCCTTTCTTATGTTTTCTGTGCGGACGTCTCCAACACGATGGTGGAGATCTCAGTACATGTACGTATACGATTTTATATGAAATAAGGGAGGGACTAGGGGGAGTGTTGGGAAAATAGGAGGTATTTACTCAGAATTAGGTGGAGCTTATGAAAATGTAAAGTGGCGTTTTGGAGGGATATGCTAATACAAAAGATACAATAAAAAAAGAGTAGGACCATTGCAGTTAATAAAATGTAATTCTAAAGTTACTACAGCCTTAAACCTGTCAAAACAGGTGTACTTCCTCCACCCTCAAATCTTGGATTAAGTCAAACACCAGTAGTCCCTAGAACAGCACACATGACCAGCCAGTAGTACTGCAACACAGTCCAATGAGACACAATTGAGTCAAGGAATTAAAATAACATTCCATATGAATTAATGTTAAACTAATTAAATGTGTGTATATATTCATTTTTAAATTTAATTATATAAATCCTTCACCTTCTCCTCCTCCTCCTTCTCCCATCGATATCAACAGTCCCCCCATCTACCCCCACTCCCTGAATTTCCCACAAAATCTCCCCTTTCTCACTTTCCTCCCCTTGTAACCCCCTTGTCCCGTCCTCTAGTTCTCATGCCCCATTTTTACTCTTGCTAACAACCTCCCCCTCTTACCCCTTCTCTCCTACCTTTCTCTTCCTCCAACCCTTCCTCTGCTTTACTGCCCCGCCCCTGGACTATCCTACTGTACTCTCCCTTACGCCTAACTGTCCATCTCCCAATAACATGCTCATCACTCCACCTGAAGTGATTGATCCTGGTATCCCTCACTCTCTCTTGTCCTCTCCCATAAATGTCCCTGAATCTAATACTTTCCCGCCCTTCCTTACGCGTAATACTTTGTTCAATAACATCCTCCCCACACAACCCGAAGTGGTTCTTCCCTGTTTCCCACACTCTCTCTCATCCTCTCCCTTCAAATCTACTGACTCTAGTACTGAACCGCCGTTCTCTACTCTAAATCCCTTGTTCAACAACCGGAACACTGTCCCTACTTCCGCCTTCTGCCTGAATCCCCCTCCGCTGATTCGATTACCTTCCTCTATCAACACTGACCCCCCCCCACCATTCCCCTTTTCCTTCTTCACTGACTCCCCCCTTTATCTTATTGCTCAAACACTAACCAAAATAGACTGCAAACTCACAGCTATGACAACCAAACTTTTACGTCTCAGAGAGGATTACAACGCCCTTAACTCTAGGACTTACGCCAATCTTACTGATTCATTTCACCCTTACTCCCATAACCTTTCCCATCACATCCGATGGCACACTATCCCCCACTGCATTTGAACTCACAGACCATTCCATGCTGCTAGCTACCTCTCCACTTCTGACCTTACAAACCTAGTTTACTCCTACCTTCCTAAGCCTTTAATAACTGATCTCCCTCTCCCCTACTCCAACATCCCAGTGATTTATGGGCATTAACAGAACACCTGTCTCTCCCATCTCTCCTCGACCTCCAGCCCAGCTTACCTCCATCCACTCTTGCAAAACTGCCAATGTCCCAGTGATGATGGGCATTAACAGAATCCCTTCCTCTCCCATCTCTCCTCGACCCCCAACCCAACTTACCTCCATCCACTCTTGCAAACCTGTAAATGACAACCCCAATCCCCTTTCTTGCGTGCTTGATAATTGTCGATCGGCAGTCCGACATGCGACAAATATCTGAAACCATTCTCAGCGAGGTTATTGACATTGCCTTCCTGACAGAAACCTGGCTCAATGAACACTCGACGGGGCTATCCTTGACTTACTTATTTCCAACACTGACGTGACCTCCCTTTCCAACATCATCCCCACAGACTGGTCGGACCATCACCTCATCTTGTTTCAGATTGCTTCCAATGCCCCACTACCCCCCACTATAAATACCAAATACGTGAAGTGGACCAGAAACCTCCAACAAATCCCCCTGTGTACTTGAGTCAAAACTCCAAGCACAACTTTATCCCCCCCCTCTCTACCTAAATGTTAACAAACTTACAGATCACTTTAATAAGACCATTAGCGACGTCCTGGACTAAATCGCCCCTCTTAAACTTAAGCATCAAAGAAAAATTCAGTCCAAATCTTGGTTCAATCCGGAACTCAATCTTGAAAGACGACAACTTAGACTGACAGAAAGAACATAGAGACAGCACCCCTCTTCCTCTCATCTTGCCCTCCTCAGATAGGCTAGATCTATTGACAAGAAACACATTTTCAATGAAAAGGCATTCTTTTTCTGAGCTCAACTTGAGCATACTAAAAATCGGCCCAGAGATCTGTTTAACATTGTTAGAAAACAAACGCCATCCGCCCCTCCTGAGTTGATGGCCTCAAATGAGAGATGTGAGGAAATTGCTAACTTCCTCTCGGCCAAAATCGCCAAAATTGACCAATCCTCAACGTTACCAATGACACGCCCCCCTTACTTACTCCACCCCAACCACTTAATCCTCCCACTTACCTACCCACCAAACATTCCCCAGATGACAACCCTCCTACTTACTTCTGAAAAACAATGCCTCCTGGCTTAATTTCCATCCTATGACTTAGCTTGAAGTGTTCAATATCATTTCCAAACTTAAGCCGACCTCGCACACCAAAGATCCTCTCCCTTCTAACCTTGTTCATGAACTTAATCACATCATTGCCCCTTCTTGGACTAATATCATCAACTCCTCCCTTGCCACTGGTTGCGTCCCTGACTCCCTTCAACTCGGTCAAATCACTCCTATTCTGAAAAACTTCACTGCTGACCCAAACGATCTCAACAATCTCCGCCCTATCTCTAACCTCCCTCTTCTTTCTAAAGCCCTCGAAAAATGTGCATTACTCCAATTGGACAAACACATAGGCAATTTCAATTTACTTTACTCCCTTCAATCCGGCTTCAGAAAAGGTTGTAGTACTGAAACCGCTATGCTAAACATCGTGGATGACATTCAATGTTCCCTCGATAATGGTGAGTCCTGCCTTCTTATACTCCTTAACCTCTCTGCAGCCTTTGATACTTTAACCATTCTTCCTTACTGAACTCACTTAAAGCTCGCTTCGGCCTAAATGGTCAGGTCCTCAAATGGTTCTCTTCCTTCCTTCAACACAGAACACAACAAATTAAAGACTGCCTCTCCAAACCTACACCTGTCTCCCTGGGCATCCCTCAGGGCTCTATTATTTCCCCCTCCCTCTTTAACTTCTTCATGGAACTCCTTACCCTTATTTTGAAACAAGCTGGAATCAATTATCACCTCTAAGCCGACGATACCCAACTCTACTATAAGATTAGATCCCACTCAGACATACTTCATCTCAACAACACCCTGAGTAAGATCCAAGACTGGTTCTTCTCTAACCATCTCAAACTGAACCCGAAAAAAACAAGAAATTATTCTCTTCTCTCCAAAATATAACCAACTCACCATCCAAAGCTGGATCTCTGACCTCAGTGCCCTCAATTGCTCACTCTCCTTATCCAACTCAGCAAAATCACTTGGTTTCATCCTTGACAAAAAACTTTACCCTTAATAACCATATAAAAAATTCTGCTAAAGGAGCTCTTTTCACTCTCCAACATCTTAAGAAAATTAAACCCTTCATTCCATCAGATGACTTCATATGCGTTGTCCAATCCCTTGTTCTCTCCAAACTGGACTATGGCAACGCTATCCTCACCGGAACCCCTAAAGTACACCTAGCTCCATATATCCGTGCTCCACTTGGCAGCCAGGCTCATCACTGACTGTAAACGATTTGATCACATCTCACCGACCCTCAAAGCCCTCAATTGGCTACCCATTGAAGGTAGATGCCTCTACAAGATCGCATGCATTACACACAAAGCTCTCCACCAACAAACCCCACTCTACCTTACTAATAAACTCAACAAAGCGGGGTGCTCCCGACCAACGAGAAGCACCAATGCTCTCCTCCTCGTCCCCCCTTTGTTTAAAGAGAAATTCACCCAATCTCGCTCCTTCTTCGGCAACGCCCCGAACATCTGGAACTCACTCTCTAAGGACATGCGCTGTAACCCCTCCTACTTCAGCTTTAAAAAAAGACCTTAAATCCCACCTCCTCAACAAATACTTTGCTCCAAAATGTTTCCTTTGACTCTACTCTCTACCTCCCCCTGTATTAATGATCCTTTTGCTTTCTCCCTGCTCTCTCCTTGCCCCCCACTTTATACAGCTGCCCTCTTTTTACTGTTTCCTGTCCCCCATCTTACCCCCTCCCCATGTCCTCCTACCGTTCCCCCCTCACTATCCTGATCTTTTCTCCTGCGCTCGCTCTAATATTCCTCATTATTTCTCTCCCCCACTTATTTTATTTTTATTTTTGCCGTTCATATCACGTTTATCCCCCAGATTGTAGGCCCCCCACCTTTACTCTATTGTTGAGCCCTACCTGCGCGCTTTTATTACCTTTGTAAAATTGCTCTACCTTATTCCCTCCTCTCATGTTAATAGGCCGTCCCGCCCCTTTTTTATTTCCAAACCATTTCTGATGTTGTAACTGACTGTTTTTGTTTTTCCCTTAGCCCTCCTCCCATGTATACTGCGTGTGCCAGTCCCTTCTTATGCCTTAATCAATTTGTGCTGTTGTATTTTGACTGTGTATCCCTTTCCCTGAACAATTGTTTATATTTCTTGTACTGCTTCCGCTTCTGTAAAGCGCTCTGATATCCAGGGGTCTAGCCAGCGCTATATAAAACCTTTCAAATATAAATAAATAAATAAATGCAATTTAAAAAAATAAGTTAAAAGTTACAAATATAAAAGCCTTTTAAATTATTAAACACATACTTTGCAACCAAGTTTACTAAAAATAAAATAAAAAAGTTAGCTCTTGAGACTAATGTCATTTTTAACTGTTGCGGCACGAGTGATATGCCCTCTGAGTTTGGCAGTTCCTGGCTGGTGGGCATGGAGAGCACATTTCTGTGACTTCCAGGTGGATGGAGAGGGGCAGATGAACGTTAGGTGGAAGCTCAACCACCTTAATTCTCTATGCTAGGAAAGATGGTTTCCAACCGAGGCATCCGCGTTGCTGTCCTCATTGGGACAGGTAGCTGTAGTTAAAGACAACTAGGTGCAAAGCTCCTCCCATTCAGCTGGCACCCGTTTCTCTATACATAAAGTGCGTGTCCTGCCATGCATGCTCCCTGGGTCACTGGTAATAACTTGATGTTCGTGTAAGTATTTTTCTGTTACTTCTCTGTCCTTCATGAGTCACACTGACCTTTTCATGTGTTTTCTTCTGGAAAATTACTTTGTTGCATCATACCACTCCAGTCGCTTTTTTAAAATGCCAGTCTGCTTGGGGTTCAGCCCTTTTTCCTTCCATCAATTACTGCTTTCCACTTACGCTAGCCTGTCTGGAATGCACCTCTGACATTTTATTGTTTGACAATGTTCACTTGAGACCTTGGCCCTGAGCATAGCCATAAGAAAACCCTATATAACAAAACTAGCTTTTGTGTATCATATGTAGCGGTCATATGTTTATTTTCCAAAAGTTAATTTTATTAAAGTATTACCGCTTAACGCTGGAGGCGAAGGTCAGTCCGTGTCTACTTCTTACTGTGCATTTTCTTATACAACCATAGCAGTGTGGAAATCTGTGCTGAGTACCGTTTCTGGTTTCCTGTTCTTTTTTAAAGTTTCTTAAAACCTCTTTGTGGGGAGGTGGGGGCCAAATTCTCAGATCGTGCATTGGTGATATAGTGTATATATTTTAATGTTAATTTTGGATGCTTTATATTATGGTTGTTGTGTATTATCCTTAGTTTGTGTATAATTTGTGTGGGAAATTGTTTTTTTGTTTGGGGGGGCTGAAAACTCTTATCAGGCAACAACCACAATAATGACAGGGTGAACCAAAAAAGTCACTAAATTATACTGTGCTTAACCCACTGGCAGTTTGGCACAAAAGCAGTCAGGCTTAACTTAGAGGCACTGTGTTAAGTATTTATGCAGCACACACACAGTAATAAAGTGAAAACACAACAGAATACAAATCCCAAACCAATTTAGAAAAAAGTATACATTTTAATAAATACAATGAGACCAAAATGACAAAAATCCATTCAGTTGAACTGGAGATACCAAATTGTAAAGGTTCGGTAAAAATAGCACCAAGAAGCAGAAACTTTGGGTAGCTGTCACGCTAGACCAACACAAAGTCACAAGTTCAGGCCGGCTGCGACGGGTTGCGGGCCAGATACAGGGACCAGGTCAGACCCACTGAAAAAGTTAGATTCTCAAAATCCAGCACGCAGAGTTCAAAACTTCAAGATTTCACAGGTGTAGTTTAACTGATGCCGGCCAAAGGTCCAGGACATGGGAAGGCACCTCTTGGGGATCAGGAACTCTCAGCAGAGGCTGGCAGGGCTCAGGTAGGTCTAGTTGCAGGTCCAGACAAGACCAGATGCAGCAGGTCAGCTGGACAGTTGCAAGGAGGCCTTTGGAGCTTTTTGCGCGCCTTTTACTCGGAACAGGAGGTCAGCCAACTGACACATGGAATCACTCTGGTAGTCCTGGTTTCAAGAAGATGGTCTTATCTCCTTCAAGCAACAAGGCAGGCCTCAAGCAGCAGGTCAGTCTCCTGAAGAACAAGGCAGGCCTCAAGCAGTAGGGTGGTTTTCTCAGTAAGAAGGCAGTCCACTATTTATACTTGGTACTTCTGGAGTTTTCCCCCTTACAGATGGTTCTGGAATTTACTTCCACCCTGCCCAGGCCCCAAGATGTCTCGGGTGACAAAAGCCCAGTGTTCAGTTCTTTGTGAGTGTGTTGAGGCAGCTCTTTTGAAATGTAAGTGGGGCTGGGGACAGCTCCACCCCTCCCACTCTTGCAGGATGGGCCTCTCTCAGCTACACCCAGGTCCTATTGTTAAATGTCTGGGCCTAATATGGAATCCTGATGGGGGAGAAATTAAGAGGCCCACGCAGCTGTAAACTTCTAGATGGCCTTGAAGGTTTTGGGTAGGAAAATGCCAACTTTCTAAAAGTGACATTTTCAAACTTGAAATCAAAAATCCGACTACTTTACCATTAAAGAAGATTTTACAATATAACTCATTAGAGACCAAACAGGACATTTCTACCTGTTCTCAAACAAAAGTTATCACTTTTTAAATGTAATAAGGTAAGTCAATATTATCCTGTGGGAGAAGTAGTCCTCACAGTAGTGAAAAATGAATTTAGGGCTTTTTCACTACCAGGACATGTAAAACTTAAAAATACATGTCCACATTTTTAAATGCAATGCACCTTGCTCGATGGGTTGTTTAGGCCTACCTTAGAGGTGACATATGTTTTAAAAAGGTAGGATTAGACCTGGCAAATGGTTTATTTTACCAGGTCGAATTGGAAGTTTAAAACTTCACACAGGTTGCAGTGGCAGGTGTGAGAAATGTTTTAAAAGGCTACTTAAGTGGGTGGCACAACAAGTGCTGCAGGCCCATTAGTAGCCTTACATGTACAGGCCCTTGGTACATGTAGTACCACTTTACAAGGAACTTACTTGTAAATTAATTGTACCAATCGGGTATAAGCCAATTTTACCATGTTTTAATGAGTGAGCACAAGAACTATGGCACTGGTTGGCAGTGGTAAAGTGCACAGACTGCTAAAAGTCAAACAAATGGGTTGAGAAAACAGGAGGGGAAAAGGTAAAAAGTTTGGGGAAGACCACCCTAAAGCTGACGGGTCTAAAATTTGCATTTAGCGTGACCTTGTGTGGCTGGTCCATGCTTTAGAATAAGTTAGTTGTCCATTATAAAACATGGAATATCAATTGCAATGAAAAAGGGGAATACTTGGGTGGGAGTCTATACATCATAAATTACCACAAAAACTTTATTGGAATTAATCATAGATAGAACTAAAGGTAAATTACTGCTTTTGGGGGCATGCAAGATGCATCATGTTGGCAACTCTAGCAAGAAATAACCCCACAAGGGGCACTGGAGATTTTTTATTGTGACAGTGATAAGGATGATGGAGTGAGCTTTAGTTCTCACAATGGGAAGTACATGCCTGGTAGAGTGAGATCACACCTGCAATTGACTGAGCACCTACCATTGATTTTCAGCAGCTGTTACAATTATCTGTCCTGTATATAGTACACAGTCTGTCTTAAGAAGACAGATTTCCGGTACTCAAGGTACATCAACTTCACCAAGATGAAGGATACCACAAGAAGTCACTAGCAGGGAAGAGTCGCTGGTTCGAGTTGCAGAAACTTCCAAAAAGTAGGAAACATGACTGGCAATTCACTTGTTTATAATAGACAAAAAGATATTTATTTGGAAAAATCCTAATACAGGCTTCTCCAATGAGTAGCTCGTGAACTACTGGTAGCTCTCCTGGTACCTGTGAGTAGTTCTCCTGTGTACTGCTCAGCCTACTACATTGGAAGCTTTACGTTGGCTAAATTAATGAATGCATATCAAAATTGAAAATTCTGTATTTTTCAGAACTCATAAGATGTTTTCAAAAAAAAGCTTTTAATTGGCTGAATATATTTACAACACAATTGAAAAGTGTGTATTCAAGACAAACATGTGAGATTGTCAGAACTCATAAGATATTTGGGAGAAAATGCGTGAATTTCCCAAAAATCTTTAAAGCTAATATTTAAATGATAAATCATTTAGCGATGAAGAGACTTATTGAGAATATTTTTACCTTGGTGCCACAGCAACTACGGCTGTAGGCATTCCATATTGACAAAACCTATTTTACACATTGCTACTGACAACCCTTCCTAATACCAAAATGGGCATGTCGAAGCCCTTCCTTTTTTTTTTTTTTTTACAAACTAACCACTGATCTACACCGTTGTTTGACCCTCACAACTCCATTTGATTAACAGCAATGGCAAAGTTCTAGGGAGATACTGCGAGAGAGTATTGTCAGTAATAAATATTAGCGATCGTTACCTTACAGAGCTCCGACTATAGTCCTACGGTGTAATCTTCTTGAATGACTGCGGCACTTCTAGCTAATATTGTTCTCTGTATTGTCCCACTGGCAGTCACAACAAATGTATAGATCAGGAGACCTTGTTTTCTTTATTGCCTAATTTTCCAAGCTGAACATTTGAAGTTGTAAGTTCTTTAGCAGCTGGCATTGGACAGAGTTTGCCTCGTCTTCCCTTGTGTTTTGTTAGAAACAACAGATGCAATCATTCTGCTGATACGCTACACCATGTGTAGACTTCTCAATCAGCCGTACAACCTCCTCTGTCAGGTAATTTTCTTGCAGCGCTGCAGGATCATGTTTAGTTCTTGCTGCTTGCAAATCACTTAGATCTACCGCTGACTGGGCCTTTGTTGAGCTTCTCTGAAGGTGCAGCATTGTAAGGATTGCCACCTATTTGCTGAAACTCAAAAGCACCTAAATTCAACTTGCTCTCAAGTACTTTTTAATTCCTGGTTGTCTGAAAAATGTAGATTAGTAACACTTGACTCCAAGAGACCAAATATTTCAGACCTGTCAGTTGTAGGATTACAGTGGACAGAATTCTTAGACTTCCGCACCACACAAGCTGGACAATAGCGAACTGAGTGTATGGTTATTTGAGGGCCAAGAAGAGTGTACAGTACAGTAAATAGTCGACCAAGTCGCTATTGTGCACTGAACCTGCCTTCGGCTCTCAATCACAATTTAGTTTGTGAGGTAAGGGGTTGAAAATTAAAGTTGCATCTAGTATATTTCTACATTTAGTTCTACAGACAATTTCTATTGCAAGCGAGGTTAAGTAATTCGAACTCTACTAATGTGAGTTTGTGTAGGAAAGATGGTTATTCTGGGCAAGAACCATTGACAATTAAGGGCCCTACTCAGAGTTTGGGGGATGGGATACTCTGGCAAGTATGATGCAGCTCTCGGTAGCCTTTCTGTAGCTGGCAGTCACAGCTACCTTCCCAGTGATTTAGCTAGAGCTTTTTCCACCCAGGGTGATCCGTGAATTTGCTGCCCAGTGACGGCTGTGGAGGTAAGAGCAGGGGGTTGGCGACAGATGACGAACGAGTGGAGGTGACAGATGAGGCAGAGAAAATGTACCTTGCGCTCGCCTCCACCCTCAGATAATTGCGGCCCGGGGAGAACTGCCACCCCAGCTACACCACTGAACCTTCCACTGTGTGCTGAGGAAAATGGGCCCTCTCAGCACCTCGAAAGCATGGATGTTGCAGCATCGGCTGACAATCGAAGTGTCCCGTGGACATTGACCCCTGAGAAGCAGTCCTCTTTCAATGATAAATGTCTCCTTTATCTCTTCAGTTCATGCCTGGGCTGACTATAGAGGTATTTGTCACTGGTGTAAGTACAGGGGCGTAGCTTGGGCGATACGATTGGGGAGGTGGGCTTCATATCTCTCAACAGACACACAGAGATATCTTGTTAAAACAGTTTATATGAGAAGCAGGACGAGGGGGTTGAAGGGTCAGTGGAAAGAGAGAGGGCATATTGTTAGGGTCACTTAAAACATATTTTTCAAACTAATCAACATTTTTAAAGCCTTCATAACCGAGACAAAAGAGAGTGTATGCGTGTTTTTGTTAGTGTGGGCATGTAAAAATTCTTGGTGAAATCCGACAGACTCTTCATCATACCCGACTGAAAGCTCTTGTACCCAACTATTTTCTACAGATAATTTTTTTAGGGGGGTGTAACACCCCAAACATCCCCTCCCGTAGCTATTCCCCTGTGTAAATAAACCAGTTTCACAATAAACAAAAACAAAAGAATGCATGTTGGCGTCTTTCATTTCCATGTAGGGCGAATTTATTACTTCGACGGGTAGCTGCAGAAAGCTTTCCAAGAAGGACCTTCCTTCTCTCGCACTTTGTTTCTTTATGGCATATTTAGACGGACTGAACTGAGCTTTTGCCACAAAAAGATTTGCTGGTTCATTTTTTGCTATGGCATGTTTTCTTTCCTACGTCCAGAATAAACAGTGTTTCTGTAGAGTATTACGTTATTTATTAAAGTGTTTAGTTCGAATATGTGACGCTGTTTGCAGACACAGTGGCCTACCAAAGATGCCAGGAGCTGCATTGCAAACTGACAGAATGGCCCCTCATCCCTTGGTTAGGTACTGAATCACAGCCAAATTTGGGAAGCAAAAGGTCCCTCAGCAGGTGCAATTGCACCCACTGACAGCTACACCCGTGCACAGAAGACCTCGTCAGTACACAAGGCTGGTGGAAGCTAAGACACCTGGGCAGGGGATGGAGGCTATGAGGAAAATCTGGCAAGGTGAGGTTTGAATTTGTTATGGCCGATGGCCAGTGTGGGATGTGAAGCGTGGCTGCACAAAGGACCTTCCCTGATTATTCACATTGTTGTCCCAGGGCATCTAGTCTGTCGTGTGAAATAATTCCTGTATATCAAAACGCAGAACTTATGATGTCACATAAGGATACCAACTTGATTTATCATTGGATAAGGACGCAAGGTGCTCACCCATCTGCATACCTTGCTGTACATTACGGAAGCTGTCGGAAGGAAACTGCTGGGATTCAGGTGTCGCCAGTTGACGCAGTTAGATCCACAAGATCGAAGTGAGGAGTATATGAGCATGAGATACCATGACTGAAACCGAGCTAGGATAAAAATGAGGAATATGTACTAATGTGGCGCTTAAGAGTTATCAAATATTTCTTCCTCCGTAAAGATAGTCTTCAAACATTTTTACAGTAAGCTCAAGTTCCTGAAGGCGATTGCAGCCCTCGGGAGAGAGAGCCATGGAAACAACGTTTTTCAGACATCTTGCAGATCAACTGATGTCTGCACAAGAATAGCACCCACTCCGGCCTGAAAACATCATCTTTGAGGAGCTGTGCGTCATCTGATACTATTGAAGTTGCCCTAGTGAAAAACACAAGCCACACCTCGCTTGACAGTGGGTTCCTCAAACAATGGCGCGAGCAGAACATGCTCTTTGTCACCGTGCCAGGTGAAAACCTGCTTCAATAGAGAGAAACTAAAAACGGATTGTCTCCGTGGTTACCATACATAGTTCCATCAAGCCATTATTTTAAACCTTTGGGGCCCACTCTTGCCACACTGAGTTAGCGCATCGGTCGTATTTTGTAGATTTCCTCATTTTTAGGATTCACAAAAAATCCTCGAGTATGAGCTATGAAAACCATAGCGTTCTTGTCACGCCCTGTTTTCGCCTAGTCGCACTCCTTCCTGAATATTGCGCTCAAACTTGCATAACACAGAATTGGGGTTAGCGGAAACGCTTATTTGCCCATTTCTCCCAGCGTTTATTGTTCACAAAGAAAATTATTTTCCATGTGGAGAAATCCATTTTCCTCAACCCCTTGAACATATGCACCTATTCGGGGCTGTTCATCCTCTATGAGCACACTGCTTCTTTAGCTATTAATACTGCACTTGCAAACATGGGTGTAAAAGGCCTTTGGGAATGATTGGGAACGGCCACACAGGTGCGACTGTGTGGGTTTTAAGAGCATTTTCAACGCCCTGTTTTCACAGTCTCCTCCAGTATATTTTCATGGCGCTCCTGTACTTGTGACTGTGGGAAATGGAGACACCTGGCACTTTTACTCAGACATAAGTTTAGTTTGTAAATGCAACATGCCACAGAGCCCGCTTTTTGGGCTAACTGCGTAACCTATGCACAAAATGTTTTATCACTCAGCCTTCATTGAAGAGTCTACTTTCTCTTTTGTTTGTCATGCTTTTTGCGATGCTTTCCAATGACACTGTAATTTCTGTACACGGAAGCAGACAAACAGTATAAGCCAGATGGAATGCACAGCTTTGCTTGTTACCAGGTAGAATACAATTTGAGCCAATTCTGCCTTTCATCCTTCTGCTGTCGACAAAATGACTGCCTTTCATCAAATTCCAGGAGGCGATTCAGTCCATGATTAGGCCTGTATAAATGATGTTCATTATTACTAATTGATCAAATGCTATGTGACAGAAATGCAAAACATGTCACAGCTTTTCATCACAATGCATGGAAATAAAATGGACATCATTTTTTGTTAATGTATTTGACAAGAAATAAAAAGGCATTCACACTAACTAGGAAAGCTCATGCACATCAGGGGTGCCTGTTATCAGCAGTGGCAAATTAGCAAAGTGAGTCCAACTCCGAGTACATTTTTCACACCAACGATGAACAGGTTTTAAAACCCTTGTACTGCTTGTTAGAAAAAGAACTGTACAAGCGAGTGCCATAACAGATTAGTTCGCTGATACCGCTGCAAATATGATCACACCATTGCTTGGGGCAGGAAGCAGTGTCCAGTCCAATATTTAACTAAGAATCCGTAAAAACAAGTTTGCTGACAAGTCTGCCTTGGGATAAAGCTGAAGCATTTCCCAACAGAGTGTGGGTTTTAATGCTACTTTGTTAAAAATAGATCTTACTTCTAATTTTTTTCAGAGTGCTTCTTATAAAGATTCCAGATTGGAAATGAATCAATGTCCTTAAAAACCAGTTCTCATCAACGAATAGTGGTTCGACGTTCATATAGGCCCTCAATTTAACTCCGTCCTTGTGTCTCTGATGCACTTTTGTTCATAGACCTAGGGAGTATAATCCACTGGTGGACCAGCAGGTCTTCCCTGCAATCTTGAATCTACAATTAATGATTAGATTAAAGTTCCTAGAAATTTAGGCTGGTAATTTTCCCCATGTATGAGGACTACGCAGATGCACAAATGTTTTTGAACCTGGGATTGACTCTGATCATCAAACTTTGACGCAGAGCAAGAAAGAGATGGCAGAAAAGGAAGAAAGATGGAAAAACAGTGATAAAGGCAGAAAGCAGGTATGACAAAGAACCCGGCGAAGTATCTCACAAGATGTGTAAGGTGGTAGAAGAAAGAGGTTTGAGGTGCCATCAAGACTAGGCATGCTTGGTATTCTGCAGCCCTGGCATTCAGCAGTGCCACAAGCGAGCCGCGGAGGAAAACTTAGGGCCTATACATTTATAGGTTTAACAATTTGAGCACTGAGTGGTTCTTAAAGGGGCACTTCGCTTCTGTAGGAGTTTCTGCCATGCTCCCCTCTTAAAACAGTGAGGTCTTCACCACCCTACCCACAGGACTTACTACTGGTGTGTAAGGGCATTCCCGCGATCACCCAGGTCAAATTTAGTGTCCCTGCTGTTTTTCAGGAATGTGTCAGGAAGCACTCAGGCCTCCAACGCATTTGCAGGAAGCAGATGTCGTAACTCCCCCTCGAGTGGAGGCCAAGGACTCAAATAGTGGCTTAACCAGTGAGCTAATTGTTGCAGGAAACGTAAATCTAGAGCAAGGGTGGGCTTCATCCGGCCCAGGTGAAACTTTATTCTGCTGACGCGACAGATCCCTTTGATTCTGCATAGCATTTTCAAGTTCAAAACCTGCATACCATTTTCTGTTTTTAAGGAGGTACATCAACGTTACTATCCCAAACAGCATTGTTAGGTCTCGCCTGAGCATGCGCTGGTCTGGCGAGACTTATTGAGAGGGCTCCAAAAAGTGCTACCAGGCCAGCCTAGAGCTACAGTGCATGTGCGTGGGCGCGCGCGCCACTTTTACCGCGATTACTTTCACTTTCGCGGCCCCACGGCAGCTTTGATGTTTGATCGCGATCACTTTCACTTTTGCGGCGGCACGGCCGCTTGGCATAGCCAATAGGTCTCGCTTTTGGGACCTTATAAGTGTTTAGTTATGCAACTGTTGCATGGCTAAACACTTATAAGGTCCCAAAGGCGAGACCTATTGGCTATGCCAATGCTTGTTTTTTACTCTGATACCAGACTAGATTCCCGAGCTAAACGTCCATGAAAGAGATGCCCGGCTCTGTGTGCAGCGCCACCAGGGCGAGAGTCTCCGCCCCGTTTTCTTGGTTCACTCATTGCCCCGGAGTCTCGTCTCCAGTAAGTACAATGCGACTTCAGCAAACAAGCACGGCTGCGACCAGGGCCTAGTTTAAGAACTGTGCGTGACATCCATTGTTGCTGAATGATTAACTAACCTGAAACCCGGGCAGAAGGGGTTAACTCTGGAGAGTGAGATACGATCGCAGTGCACGAGAGGGCCAGCTGTTACGTTAAAGCAGGCCGTGATTGGTTCATTAGCGCCAATTAATTATCGGGTCATTTAGACACTGTTCAGATAAGATTCAAGTCCTAAAAGGGCTGGTTAATGTGTGACTGACGGCAGATGTAACCACTAATATCCATGCCCGCCCAAACATCGTAAATGCCTTTTGTCCTTCGACACCCCCTCGTCTTCTTCCAGCCTGCAGCCAGTGTTTATGGGCCAGACACCGTGAATAATTGTTCTGGCGTTTTTCTCCTGTGAGTAAGCGCTTTGTTATTTGGTGTGCGTGTACCTGCCGGATGTGCTGTTTTCCCGTCAGTTGGTTTTCCAATGTAAATATCTCACTAAAGTCATGTAGCGCAAAATAGTAAATGTTAAAACAGATCCTTTCTTCTTTTCGAACAAAGTTGCGTGACAGGGTTTTACGTGGGATGATGAAAGTGGGGGTCTTTAAAAGGGGCGTGAAATGTGCAAGGTAACTACATGTCTGTGATTTCCGTAGTGTGCCACCCAACCAGTATTTTGGTGCCTCTGTAACTTTTCTGTGTATGCTGACAGATATATAGCACAACAACTGACCTACGTACAAAATCAACCAGGACTATTGGCTTTGCCAGTGATTGTTAGCTATTTAACATGAAGCACTATACAAGAGTAAAATGCTACAAGGGAAAAATACAAAACGACAACACCCTGGAAATAGTTAACACTCAAGAGTAAGTAAAACGTGAAATATAAAGGGAAACTAAATCTGACATGAATTAATGTAACGTTTTTTATACTTGTGGTTTAGCAATCGACCTGTTTTTGCGTTACGGTTAAGGACATGAATACAGGGCTCAACAGGGACCCGTTTCAGTGTCAGGTGTTAGTCACTGCCGGGCCTGAGACTGGATGGACCCATCCCACTTAAAGTCATGCTCAGATGTGGTTGGAAAGACATAAGCATTGATGCTGCAGAATGATTGAAGGTGGTGCATGTCAGCCAGGCCTGGCTCCAGGATTGGGATCTGGGAGGGCCATGATGAAGGATGGACTTGTGTAGCATCTCCCAGGGGTGGGAGACCTGGATCTGGGCATGCTGGTTGGTCTTCTACGGGGATGAGATTCATGTTCTGCCTACTGTGGGGATGTGATTTCTATTAACTCTACTTCTAAGGGTTCTTTATCTCTGACTCCCTCATCATCACTCATCTCCTCTCTCTGTCTCATCCTCCTTTCTCTCTGCCTCACACGCCTCTGTCTCCACCTCAGCCTGCTGTTCTCACTCTCTGCATCCTCCTGCCTCACTTGTCTCTCTTCACCTCACCATCCCTTTCCCTGCCTCGCCCTTTGTTTGTCATCTCAACCTCCTGTCTCCCTACAGCGGCCTCCTCGTTCTCTGTCCACCTCACCCTCATGTCGTTCTCCCATCACCCTGCTCCTTCCTGCCTCAATCTCCTCTCTTTTTTCCTTCACTAGCCTTTTACTGTGATTCCACTTCCACTATGTTCTTCTGCTTCCACTTCATTCTTCTCTCTCACTTCATTCTTCACCTTTCTTTCTCTGCTATACCTTTCTCCCACTCTATCCCTCACCCACCCCTTCTTTTCTTCACCTTACCTCCTCACTCTCGCTTCCTCTCTATCCTTCCTCTCTATCTCACCCTCCTCTCTCTCTCCCCCTTGTACTCCTACCTTTCTCCCTCCCCTCTCTCTGCTTCAGCATCCACTCTTTGAAACACAACCTCCTCTCTCTCCATTTCAACCTCTTCTGTCAGCCGTCCCTTCCCTGCTGCTGCCTGTGGGGTAATACTTGTGTCTATCTATGTGTATATAAAGGAAGCTGGAACTGCTTCCGTACAAGCTGTCTTTGTTGTGTGGGTGTGCACAAATGGAACTTGCAATCCTGCTGCCTTGTACTTGTTCTCCACTGGCAGCTCTCAACATTTAAAACAGCGGCAGCACCAAGGCCTAGATCTTACAGTGTGTGTATGCAGAAGAGCTACAAGGACTTGGGGCACATGCATAGTTTAAAGAGATTGTAGAGGGCGCTGTCACTTTTTGAAGTTGTTGAAAGTGTCTTCTGCTATCCATTTACTTTAAACAAGTGTAGTAACAGCTGGAAGATCAATCAGGATCGACAACTGGCTAAACATCAAACGTGAGCCTGTTACTTCCCACCGTGCCTGCCAAAAGCACAAATTGTGAGGATGACGACTGAAATTGTATTTTGATGGCTAGTTTTTTTTACTAATATTTGGCTGGCAATCATTTGAGTACAATGTATTTTAAGGGGAACAGTGGAAATGTATAGCTCATGTGAGTGTCTCAAGATTGAACAGTTTATCTAACTTTTGATTGGCAAATTTCCTCCTCTTCTTACTATCTCCAGCTAGTCTCCCCTCTTCCATCACCCTCTCTGTCACCATCACCCTACCCACCCATCACGCTCTTCTCCCTTCTGTTCTACCACTCTCCTCTTAACGCTCTTTCCGTGCATCAACACATTTTAAAATTCGCTCACTCTCCACTCTAATTGTCTTTTGTTTCTCATCAGCCTAATCCTTTCTCATCCTCCACCTTCACCCTTCCCTACTCCTCACTCGCCACTCATCCATTCCACAGTTCAGGTCTTTCACCCACATTGCTCACTGTTCTCCTACCATATCCTCCTTCATCCACCTCTAACACCATCTTCATCACATTCTCTGCTTGATGACACACATCACTCTCCTACTCCTTCTGCCATGTTTCTTCTCTTCCCTCCTGCTCACTATTTTACTCTTATTTCATCCGCCTCTTTCCATGCCATTCTTCTTTTCTTATCCTTGCTTTTTTTCTTACCCTCATCTTTCCTATCCTTACACTTTCCTCTAATTACCCTCCATTTCTCATCGCTACACCATTCCCATCACCATTTCTTCTTGTGAAGATTCTAGAATGTTTGAATATGTTCACTACCCTTTAGAGCCAACGTGGTAAAAGCTGTGGACCTGGGTTTGTTAGGACTTCTGACAATTAAAGGACACCATCACATCTGCAGCTGCAAGTTAATTGATAGTTAATAACATTAGTGGTTTTAGCAGGTTGTGTGCTTTGCCTTTTAAAGTGTGCCAAAACACAATTATTTGGAGCTCAAATATCTGCATTTTTTAATCCAGATCAGTGGCACCTGGAAGCTCAGAATGTTTTTGTTGATAGCAGGAAATAACACATTTTTACAGAACCTGCTGTACCAGTCATGAGTTCAAAATGAAAGGCTGAGTAGCAATATTCGAAAGTATGAAGCCACAGATTGTAGAAACATCTTGCAGCAAGTGCATTATCCCAATATATTGTCTTAGTGGCTTTTGGACCGAGGGGCTACAGCAGCCCTATAATCTATTTCTATCTATGTGACATAAAGAGAGAATTTGTTGGGAGAAAATCAATGCACAGTCCCCTGTGCCCCAAACGGTGCTGTCATTGCCTTGAGTTGCTTCTATATTCAGATTTTCAGCTAGCACCTCTGGAGATTAGGAGGAGGCAGAACAGTGGCAGTACATGTTGCCAGAGCTGCCACAGAATAGCTGTCAATACAGTTCATTTTGTACCATGAACTTGCTTTGCTCTTGCCCATTCCGTATCGGTGTTTTGTTAGTGAAACTTGGAAAAATCAAAATGTGTGGCACTGGTAGTGTATTTTTTTCAAATAGTGTCACAAGTTAAAAATAGCGCGACCGCAGGAAGAAAATAAAACAACCACTACTAAGATATAAATTGATAAATTCACCGCTGTGATCAGTAGGAAGACAATTTTTTGCATCCCCATGCTCGTAAGTGGACCTCCTGCTTGCATCACTGCTGTATAATGTCTGTGTGCTGATGCCATCACACCCATTATAATTCAACACGTGACTATCTTGGATTGGTTTGGATGGCACTTTACTAAGTCATTTCTCTGTGTTTTCGGCATGTTTCATGCATTGATCTGCTGCTTTCTTCAGTGTTGATCTCCTGCACAACAAGCTTGAGTGTGCTTCAGAGGTACTGTAAACCATATTGTCTCATTTGATATTTACGCATCCCAACAACCATCAGATTGCACTTTTTCTACAACTTTCAGGTAAACGTCCAATGACATCCTGGATTCACACATTTGAGAATTATTTAATTGAAGTAGATTCTGAGGATTTTGAGACAAAACTCATGGGGGTACTGTTATTTGGTCATCTGAGGCAAGAAGGCCTGCAAATTTTCGATAATATACCTGAAATAAATACTCCACTTGGTCAGTCTGGTGCCTGGTACAAGTATACTGAAGCTGTCGTCAAACCAAATTTTCTGAAGAACAAAGCGTACTTTTAGAACGTTTTTTGTCAAGTTCTTTTTATTAATATATTTTGCACAGAATGTCATACATCGAATTTTAGGCGGTCATAATACATGGAAAGAATTCGGTAGGTACAGATATACGCATTAGGTGGCTAAAACAGAAGGACACAGTTTCATATAAACTCAATATCCTCCCCACCTTTGTATTGCGACTCGAGGTAACTACAGAACGTTTTAACATTTTCAAGAGGAACTAGAGAACAGAGGAAAGTGTAGAGAAGTTTATCTCAACTCTTCGCCTCTACAATTTGTCTACAGCTGCTGTTCTAAACAAATGCAGGAAAGACTTTTGAGCTGCAGAGATCCCACCGTAACAGAAGTTATTGATATCACTAAGAGCATCAAACCCTTCATTGATTCTAGCCTGCTCATTTCCCTAGAACACACTGCTGGTTCTTCTGTACCACTTATCATGCCGTGCAAAAGAGTAGGGCACTTTAACAGAGTGTGCAAAAGTGTCAACAGTGCAGATTTGGGCTGGGATGAATGCGCTATAGACCTTTCAAACATGGGTTTCACTTTGTATGTGGCCACCGATTCGCCCACCAAAGTCAAAAGTCCGTGGTGTGAAGTCACTCTTGGTTCAGTCCTCATGTTCAATAAGATGGCTAACCAGGTGCACCCATTAGCATCATATCTGACACTTTGTTCCATAAGCAGTGTGGGCCTGACTTTGTCCTCAGTAGTCCTGATGTGCATTCTAAAGCTTATGGAGATCAAGACAGTGACATGGCTGGGTATTTTCTTGATACTGTTAGATGTCTTGGTAGACAGTCTATTACAAAAGAACATGTTTCCAAGAAAGGGAGAAATAGAGTACATTGGCAGGATCTTGCCAAATTAGACCGCATAGTGGTGCCAGGTGCTGATCCCCCTGACATGATAGTTGACTCGTCCATTTCTCTTGTTGACCATTTTACCACTGGTTGTGTCTCACATAGTATTGATATATTTCCAGAATTTTTGATGAGAAGATTGGTATTATCAACAATCATCTGCTGCTGAATGGGAGTGGTGGGGCAATCAAGAAGTTTAAAAAAGAAAAAGAAAACACTTACTTACTGCCAGCCGCAGCCTCTACAGGTCTTCTTCGTCTTCCTCAAGTCCGGCAGTTGGAAGCACCCATGCCCCCACACCCCCCACCGCCAATCACAACGCTGCAATGCAGCATGCCAGGGAATGGGAGGCTGGGCATGTTCTCCACACAGGCTGTAATGCATCCTTGGTGGAGAACATGGAAAGTGCGCCTGACGCTTTGGCCGGCTTGGGAGGCCGGCCAAAGCATTATGGGCACTTAGAGTTCACTCACCACTCCTCCCCCTACAGGGCTCTGGCGTCAAAGAGTCCAGCTCCACCCAAGATGAGCCACTGCAGTAGGAAAAATAAAATGAAGATAACCATGATAATAACTTTGTGTTAGTATCCTTTTATTCGTCCTCTTTTAACTACTCCGAGCGCAGTGGGGCGACACTCTTCCACCTTAGCGGAGGAGCCGCCGCACAAAATGTGGCTTAACAAATGCTTTACCAGCTGTCCACAACATCAGGCCTGTTCTTCTGAGCACCAGAGAGGCATTCAAGAAATGACTGGATACCTTGCTGATGGAAGGCATCATACAGCCCAATTTAGCTGAGTGGGTCAACCCAGTGGTTATCGTATGGAAAACGTCTGGCGACATCTATCTGTGTGCTGTTCTCCGCACACTCAGTTAAAATAGTCTCATGGACTGTCACTCCAAATTCATGAGCTGCTTTCAAACATAGGACAGGCCAAATTATTCTCTCTACTCTATCTTAGGTCTGCTTACCATCAGATTCCCCCATAGCTGCAGAGCCTCAAGAGTTGACCACCTTTCATAACACCTTTTGGAGCATATAATTACTGCAGGTTGCCTTTTGGGTTGACCTCTACGGCTTATGTCTTCCAGAAGTGGATGGACACCCTCCTGGTATACATAACGGGTGTACAGGCTTTCAAGGATGATGTTCTGATATTTGCCAATAATGTGAGAGAATGCAGTTTGATCTTAAATAAAGTCCTTACTGTTTTGAAGGAATATGGCATTACTTTATAGTGTTAGGTGTCAATATTTGGTACAGGAGATTGAGTAATTGGTCATACATCACTTCAGAAGGCATAAGTCCAACATTGTCATTGATCAGAGCCATCCAAGACGCTGATGCACCCAGAGATAAAGGCACCCTTTGTTCCTCTTTAGGTCTAAGTATTACCTACGTTTTATGCAAGGAAATGCATTTATTGTGCAGTCTTTGTGAAGTCTGCGTAAGAAGGGTGGAAAATACATTTAGACTGACTCAGTCAATGAAGCCTTTTTGAAAACCAAGCAGTTCATTAGTTCTGCACCCTCCTTGTCACTATTAGTTTCAGGAGAGAAGTGTTCTCTAAATGTTGATTCCAGTCAGATTGGGCAGGGGGCTGTTAACAATATTAGATAAGGATCAAACTTTTGCCCTTGGTTTGCACTCTCTGAACCAATCTGAAGCTAGTTATAGTACCATGGAGCGAGAAGCACTGGCATGCTGTTGGGTGTGGATACATTTAAGACCATTCTATGGGGCTCACATTTCGTTCCCTTCAGGCTTCACAAACCTATGCTTAATGGCAAAGGTACTGGGAAAGCTTCCTCGAGGTTGGTCAGATTGCAGTCATGACTTCATGAATTCAGCTTTACTGTCAAGTATTCACCTGGTGGAAAACATTGTAAGGCCTATTATTTATCCAAAATGCCTGCTGATAACAACATGGAACCCTTGGATGATGAAGCTGAATGTGTTGTAGTCCTGGTGGAATATATTTTAGATGACAAAGGTGTTATTTCCTCTCACCAATGTTGGGACGCGACCCAAGATAATAGATCTTTTAATCATTGTTTAAATTCATGAAGATGGGCTGGCCAAAGTAGACGAATGTGCAGTTTACCTTAAGGCCTTTTGTGCATGTTTTGTGTGAGTTGTCAGTTGAGAAAGATGTATTGTTACATCATGAGGTATGTGTTCTTCCTTTCTCTAACAAAGTCTCCCCAGTGCCTCAAAATACAAAAAAAAAGAATGGTTCAAAGGAAGACAACAGAGATAATTAGATCGTATGTATTGTAAATGCAGTCGGTGGATGTGCTGACATGTAATGCGATGTTGATAAGTTCAGTGAAAGCTCCCCTAAAAGTTTTGGTCTTTGTAGTGGCGTCCTTTGGTTGAGTTAGGTTCCCAAAATGATGTTGATGCATGTGAGAGCTATGATTGCTGAAATGTAACCAATTAATCTGACAATTTTTTGTTTTTGTTGAACTGGAGGGCCAATAGATTAGATAGTTATGTGCTGTGTACATGAGATTGGGAGGCACCTTGTGAGGTATTTGAAGATGGTGGTTATATGTATATATATATATATATATATTTACTTAAATAGGCCCAAGCCTGTTTTAAGTTTGCGGATTAGCTGTTCTATAGTGTACGCATCTGGGATGAGTTCCTTGATGATGTAAACCATGTTAGGGTGATGACCAGGGAATCCACTTATTTAGGAGATGCCTGTTATTTTGAGCCTATGTTTATATGAAGAGTGGGCATTAACCCCTTCAGTGCCCATGACGAGCTGGACTCGTCATGGGCTGCGGTGGCGCTGTGCCCATGACGAGTCCAGCTCGTCATGAACTCCGCCCGCTAATACAAAGCGTGGCACTGGGCGGGGAAAGGGGCGGGCATGCAAGGGGTTAATTGGCATGAATGATGTATGTGTGTATTGGTTTGAAGCTGATCTATTTTTAAGGAAGATCTGAATTAGGTTTGCTGGTCTATAGAAGTGCAGTATTTGCAATGTGTGTGGGTGATACAAAATACAATGCCATTGCAGGGTTAAATTATGCTTTCCTATTCGATTGTGAAATGGTGGGTCTGGCATTTGTACCCAGTCAGCATTAACAGGCACAAACCGGATTCAGTAAATGAACGATTCAGCCTGAGGTCAATTGCATGTAATCTCTAATTGGTTACTCATTCGGAGTGTAATTCCACCAATGAGCTAATCCACAAGTGTTGTTAATCCTCAACTCAACCATCGTTTATCTGACAAGGACAAATCTTTCTCTTGCTATTTCGAACATGTACTTGTATTAAAGGGGGGGGGCTAAATCATGATGCAGGAACCATTCAATATGGTGATGTCAATTACAACTTTGATGTTGGCCGAGTATCCATGCAGGTATGTCACAGGGAAATGCAATGGTCAATCAATCAATCAAACAACATTTGTAGAGCACACTACATACCCGTGAGGGTCTCAAGGCGCTGGTGATCGAACAGCCAGGTCTTGAGTAGCCTCCTGAAGGTCTGCAGGTCTTGGGTCTGTCGTAGGTTCAGTGGGAGGGTGTTCCAGGTCCTGGCGGTGAGGTGGGAGAAGGACCTCCCGCCGGTGGTTGTTCTTCGGATGCATGGGACGGTGGCGAGTGCGAGGCCGGCGGAGCGGAGCTGGCGGTTGGTGATGTAGAAGCAGAGTTGTTTGTTGAGGTAGGCTGGGCAGGTCTTGTGGAGTGCCTTGTGTGCGTGGGTGAGGAGCTTGAAGGTGATCCTCTTGTTCACGGGCAGTCAGTGCAGGTTTCTCAGGTGGGGGGTGATGTGGCCCTGGCGTGGTACGTCGAGGATCAGTCATGCCGAGGCGTTTTGGATGCGTTGCAGTCGTTTGATGAGCTTGGTCGGGGCTCCCGCGTAGAGGGTGTTTCCGTAGTCGAGTCTGCTGCTGACAAGGGCCTGGGTGACTGTTCTTCTTGTATCTGTTGGGACCCCCCTGTAGATCTTGCGGAGCATGCCCAGGGTGTTGAAGAAGGAGGAGGAGATGGCGTTGACTTGATTGGTCATGGAGAGCGTTGAGTCGAGGATGATTGCCAGGTTGCGTGCGTGGTCAGTGGGTGTCGGGGCTGTCCCCAGTGCCGTCGGCCACCAGGAGTCGTCCCAGGCTAAAGGGTTGGAGCCGAGGATGAGGACCTCCGGTATGTCCGAGTTCAGCTTCAGTCGGCTGGTCTTCATCCAGTCGGCGACGGCCATCATTCCTTTGTGAGGTTGGCTTTGGCGGTGATGGGGTCCTTGGTGAAGGAGAGGATCAGTTGAGTGTCGTCGGCGTAGGAGATTATGTTGAGGTCGTGTTGTCAGGCGACGTGTGCGAGCGGGGCCATGTACATGTTGAACAGTGTCGGGCTGAGGGAGGAGCCCTGGGGTACGCCGCAGAGATCTCGGAGGCTTTGAGTCGGAATGGGGGAGGCGGACGCTCTGGGTTCTGCCAGAGAGGAAGGAGGTGGTCCATTCCAGGGCTTTGTCTCGGATCCCTATGGCGTCGAGGCGTGCTCGTAGTGTGCGGTGGCAGACGGTGTCGAAGGCGGTGGAGAGGTCCAGGAGGATGAGTGCTGCAGTCTCACCGTTGTCCAGCAGTATCCTGATGTCGTCGGTGGTGGCAATGAGGGCGGTGTTGGTGCTGTGGTTGCTGCGGAACCCTGACTGGGAAGGGTCCAGGATTCTGTTTTCTTCGAGGTATCGGGTTAGCTGTCTGTTGACGATCTTCTCGATGACCTTTGCCGGGAACGGGAGCAGAGAGATGGGCCGGAAGTTCTTGAGGTCTCTAGGGTCTGCCTTGGGTTTTTTGAGTAGGGCATTGATCTCTATGTGTTTCCAGTTCTCTGGGAAGATTGCGGTCTTGAGGGAGAGATTAATGACGTTGCGCAGGTGGGGTGTGATGGAGCTGCTGGCTTTGTTGAAGATGTGGTGCGGGAATGGGTCTGACGGGGAGCCGGAGTGGATTGTGCTCATGGTCTTGATGGTGTCATCGATGCTCACGCTGGTCCAGGCTAGCAGGAGGTCGTGATTGATGGTGTGCGGAGAAACTGTTGTGTTGCTGTCTGTTGGGGCTGTCTGGGTGTTGAAGCTGTCGTGAATGTCTACTATCTTGCGGTGGAAGAAAGTGGCGAGGGAGTCGCATAGGGCTTGTGACGGCGGGATGTCATTGGTGTTGGAGCTGGGGTTGGAGAGTTCCTTCACGATGTTGAAGAGCTCCTTGCTGTTGTGTGCGTTGTTGTCGAGGCGGTCTTTGAAGGAGGTCCTCTTGGCAGTCCTGATGAGGCGATGGTGGTTGCGGGTGGCATCCTTGTGGGCTGCGTGGCTGTCCGGAGTCTGTTCGCTGTGCCATTCCTTCGCTAGCTTCCGGCAGGCTCGCTTGGAGGCTAGAAGTTCTGGGGTGAACCAGCTGGCCCTCTTGCGGGTGTCTCTGTGGGGGGGGTTCTTCAGCAGGGCGAGGTTGTTGGCACAGTAGTTGATCCAGCGTCTGAGGTTGCGGGCAGCGTCGTCGGTGTTGGAGGGTTCGGTGGGTGGGCTGAGAGCGAGGTTTGCGTGTAGTTGGTCTTCGGTTATTTTTCTCCAGCAGCGGCGAGGGATCTGTTTGGTGCGGTGGTGTTTGGTGGGTTTCTGGAAGGAGAAGTGGATGCAGCGGTGGTCGGCCCAGAGGAGTTCGTGGTGTGGCTGAAGGCGACGTGGGGGTTTGCGGAGAAGATGGGGTCAAGCGTGTGGCCTGCGGAGTGGGTAGGCGTTGTGACGAGTTGCCTCAGTCCGAGGTTGGCGAGGTTATCGATCAGGGTTGTCGAGTTGCTGTTGTTGTTGTTCTCCAGGTGAAAGTTCAGGTCTCCGAGGAGGATGTAGTCGGAGGAGGTCAGGGCGTGCATGCTGATGAAGTCGGCGATGGAGTCGCTGAACTGGGGTCGGGTTCCGGGGGGTCTGTAGACGAGGGTGCCTCTGAGGGTGGAGTTGGGGTCTGTGTGGATCTGGAAATGCATGTGTTCGGCGGTGCTGAGAGTGTCGTCGGTGCTGGTCGAGACCCTGATGCTGTTCTTGTGGACGATGGCGATTCCTCCTCCGACTCCATTGGTGCGGTCTCTGCGGGTGATCTTGTAGCCGTCTGGGATGGCTATGGCGATGTCAGGTGTGGAAGAGTCGTTCATCCAGGTCTCTGTTAGGAAGTCGATGTCCGTGGATGATGGTGGTCTTTGTGCTAACGAAACAATTTATTATCATATGATCAGCATTGCAAAATAGAATTTGCAGTACTTACGAGTGTAAACAGCCTGATTAAGAGAAGACCGATTTAGTCAATTTCATCTGTTCTTGGTGAATGGTTATACACATTTTCTCTAACAGTTAGAGCTGCAGTCACTCTCAAGACTAAAGCTCATCTTGTTTTAAATGTCTTCTCTTCCTTTTCTGTCATTGCCCTCTTGTTTCTCCCCCTCTGATATTGGCCAGGTTGGCCACCCCCACCTTTAGAAAGGAAAAGGTCCAAGGTTAATACAAAGGTTCCACAAAGAATTCTTATGCTAAAGCAAGGCTTGAATCTTCAAACTCACTTTTCTGCAGAAGAAATTGGTGAGGGTGGTCATGTCTCATCTGTGAAACCGTCTTGAGGTTACAGTGTTCTGCGATCCTGCATTGAACATCTAGTATTTGTTCTGATAAGAAAGAGCAACATGTTTTTCACAAAATTCGTGCACTGGCTTTTACTGGAGCAGCATTATTTTTAAACTGCTACAGATCATGAGGTAGGAATTGCCGTTGCATATGTGCTAACATTCTCAGTTCTAACACATTGACTTTTTTATGTTTATTATTCTTCTTAAAATACATAGGTTCATTTGAGATTTAAGCTGGAACATGGCACTTTCTAGCGTCAGTAGTGAACAATTGTTTTATGTTCATGAGCTCTTGGAAGATTTTTTTTATAATTCTTTTTATTAACAATCATCGACATAAAATATTTAATACATTCGGAATGAGCATGTGTGTATACAGAGGAGACAGAAGGAAGACTTTTCTTATATCTTTATTTAGGCTCTTTTGGAACTATGGATAGTGAGAATGTCTAAATAAAACAAATTTAGAATTGGAAAAAGTGCCAACTGCGCACTCGTGCGCTTTAAAAAAACAACGTTATTACTGGCAATGCAGGAGACTAAGGGGATGTCCCTGCTTTTCTTACTTGAGTTTTCTCTTTGACACTGGATAAGAGCAAGGTCGAGCATTCCATCTTCAGGCTCATGTGTCATCTTTCCGGAAATTCATAAATTGTGCCTTGGCTCTGCAGGGAAGACTATAGCACCATATTGCTGTTTCCAGATTAAATTTGGTCTCCTTTCCTCTTGAATCTGGGTAGTCACACTAAGAACCTGTCTCATGTCCTCAGTGCCAGATTTCCGTCTTTAAGTCAAAGCCACGTTTGCCTTGCGGTGCAAAAGTCTCAGCAGCTTGTGAAGGTATACCCAGTTCATGAAGGCACTTCTCAGCGATGCCAAAGGGGCGATAACTGTGACATACTGATTGGAGCGGACCACTCTAATACTCTTCCTGTCCGTGACCTTCCTACTGTGATTATACACGTTGCACTTAAGTCTTTTTAGCTGAAGAACATCTCTCAGTTCCGTTCTGCACAGAACAGGAATAGCTGGCATACAAAGCGCACTGACCCACCTTCCCTCTTTTCCTCCCCATATAGAAACACCTGAGTCATTCTTGGTCTTCACAGTGTAACTTTATTAATACAGCTCCGGCCATGTACTCATTGGGCATTTTAATTACTCGTGAACATCTTATAATAAATTTTCAACACCACAGCACTCCAACTCAACTGACTGTAAGATTGTACATATTTAGGTTTTGTCTTTGGGTTGTGCCAGTAGGCCCCAACCAAGATAGCCTGCTCTCCTTAAGCTGACCGCCCCCCGGTCAACAGAGCCGCAGGTAAATAGTCTGTCACCTCTTGTGACAACCGCTGGCTTCCTGGGGTAGAGCCAGAGAGTACGGAGCCACCAGCAGGTCAGCCCCCTCTCTCTCGCCAGCCCGGAGCCCTGATAGACTTCCAGACCTGTTCTGGTACTAAAAAGTCACCGCAAAACGGAGTCCATGTCATTTCTCTTGGCCAGGACCCCGCTGAACCCGCCTAACTAACACCACGCTTTCAGGGATGGGTGGGTGGGCAACTTCGACGCGACCTCCGGCCACCTAACAGGATCGCGGACAAAGAGGGCGAAGATCACGCCCCTTCCACTTTTAAACCCCCCGCCATAAACGAATAGCTTCCTGGGTCGAACAACGACTCTACGTGCCTACGCACATCCGGTCACTTTGCTTGTGTCCATCCCCTTCCGGGTCACGCGACCCGGAAGGGGTTCCTATGCTTTCTCGGGCTCTTTGATGCCACTAAAGGCGCCACGCCCCTTACATGGGGTGGCGCCCCTCATAGCTGGCATACAAAGCGCACTGACCCACCTTCCCTCTTTTCCTCCCCATATAGAAACACCTGAGTCATTCTTGGTCTTCACAGTGTAACTTTATTAATACAGCTCCGGCCATGTACTCATTGGGCATTTTAATTACTCGTGAACATCTTATAATAAATTTTCAACACCACAGCACTCCAACTCAACTGACTGTAAGATTGTACATATTTAGGTTTTGTCTTTGGGTTGTGCCAGTAGGCCCCAACCAAGATAGCCTGCTCTCCTTAAGCTGACCGCCCCCCGGTCAACAGAGCCGCAGGTAAATAGTCTGTCACCTCTTGTGACAACCGCTGGCTTCCTGGGGTAGAGCCAGAGAGTACGGAGCCACCAGCAGGTCAGCCCCCTCTCTCTCGCCAGCCCGGAGCCCTGATAGACTTCCAGACCTGTTCTGGTACTAAAAAGTCACCGCAAAACGGAGTCCATGTCATTTCTCTTGGCCAGGACCCCGCCACAGGGCGAGACGTTTACTGGCGGGCTCGCCCTCCCCCCTGCTAAATCCAGTACCCCCTCGATAGCTCCTAAGATCGTCTGTATGAATAACATGTTACCAGCCTTGGAAAGGTGTACTCCATCTTCTGCGTATAGGTCTAACCTTGCAGGTTGTATCAACTTGTGTCTGATGTTACGTATGCTGGATCCCTTTAAAATTCCCGCTACAGCCTGATTCAGCCTCCTCACCGATTTATTTATCGCCTTCGGTGGCGCTCTTTCCGCCCAAAGTTGTCGTGGTATGATCTCGGACCAAAATAAAATTGTTTTGGGAAACATATTCTTAACTTCTGCCAAGACTGAGAACAAAGTCTCCTTGACTCCTCTCCTCCCTGCCGGGATCATATCATTGCCCCCTGAGTGTATTACTAAAATATCTGGGACCGGCATGCCTCTAGCCATGGCTCTCTGCAGGTCTTTAGGGACGCCCCTTAAGCGTTGTCCACCTACCCCCACCCAATGGTGGTCAATTCTTTTCGACTTCTGATCTCTCTCTTCTTGTGAATCGTTGAAGGTGAGCCCTGCCCTGCGTATAAAGGAATGACCACACCAGCATATTTGCGACCTCTGAGTAGGTGTACCTAGAGCAAATTGAAGATGGACATAATCAACGTGAAGTGCCGTAACAGGGGGGGAGCAAATCAGCCTACCTATATTAGCTGAGGGCGTATATATCGTTCAAAGCATGTCGACTTCCATCGGCCTAACCTCTTAATGATCTCCTCTGGAAGGCCTAATGCCGCTGCTGTTGTGGCTGCGCCGATGCGGAATGAATGAGAGGTATAATGCGCCGTGTCTACCCCTAGTCCTGCCAGCGCTAACTTGCACACTCTAGTAAACTGAAATCTTGTGAGGGGTAACCCATCGGCATGTATTAGCAATCTGCTGTCGCCCCCATTTTGCCTGATGCGCAGGAAGGTCCTTGTAAGGTTCACTGGGCAACATATCGCCCCTGTCATAGGCCTTAGCTGGATCCAACACCCTTTCCCTAGTGGGTCTGTTTTTGATCTCCGCACCCTGACTTGCAAAGAATCGTCTGTCAGAATAACATCCTCAGCTTGTATGCCCCCTTCTTTGTCTGTTTTTGAGGCCGCCAGTAACTCGGATTCCCTGAACGCCCCAAAAAAGGCCATCGAATATGCCACACTAAATAATTGTGTCTCATATGGTGAAAAGCAAATTCTAGGTAACATTCCCAGCAAGCTGGTTAATCTGCTTGCATCTATCGGTCTCCTAGCATCTTTTGTCCCTGGTGTCAATCGCTCCCAACCCTTTATCGCTCTCCTCACCCTTGGGTCTTTCGTCGGATCTGCCACCCCGCTCAACCCAGCATAAAATGCTATTGCTGACAATTGTCTTCTCATCATTGCTGGAGATTTCCCACTCTCTTTCTGGTGCACTATGAATTCTAAGACACTTAATGGTGCAAAATCATCTAATCTTTCTGTTCTTTTGCCAAAAACCCGATATTCCTGCCATGACCTCTCATACATACTCTTGTCTTGGGAGCCAGAGAAGCTGTTATCAAATCGGGGGCTGTGGGACACCAAGCTTCCATAGCCCGGCCGGGAATTCCGTCATCTCTATGTCTGCTTGCGGCCATCGGGTGCGAAACTCTGTCAACTTAAAACGGGACAATGCATCAGCGACTGAATTGTCTATCCCTGGCACGTGTCTGGCAGTAAAGTGTACATTCAGGCGCAAACATTGCATCACCAGCTCCTTCAGCAAGCGCAGAACCCAGGTGCACTTTGCTCTCTGATTGTTAATTGCCATCACTACTGACATGCTGTCTGACCAAAACACAATATGCTTGTTCACCAAACTGCCCCCCCACAGATGCAAAGCCACAATGATTGGGAACAATTCCAGAAAGGTAATATTCCTTGTGAGACCTGACCATGCCCATTCTTCTGGCCAGTGTTGCATGCACCATTTGCGGCCTAAGATAGCTCCGAAACCTACACTCCCGGCTGCATCTGTGAACAATTCCAATTCCACATTGGGGCGACTCGGCGCTTGCCAGAACACTGTGCCATTGAAATTTTCTAAGAAATCTTTCCAAATAGCTAAGTCCTTCTTCACCTCAGTTGATAATCTTGTATGATGGTGTTTTGCGCGCAGCCCTGACATTGCCCTTGCTATGCTCCTCGAAAAGGTCCTGCCCATTGGTATGACTCGCAGCGCAAAGTTCAACTGTCCCACTAGTACCTGCAATTGATGTAACGTCACTTTATGTGCCAACAGGCAAGTTTCAATAGCTGCCTTGAAAGCTACCACTTTCTCTTGCGGGAGCCTGCATACCCCTTCTCGAGTGTCTATCTCTATGCCTAGGAATGTTAGGCGTGTAGTTGGCCCTTCTGTCTTTTCTGCCGCCAATGGTACTCCCAAAGCTTTTGCCAAGTGCTGGAAGCCCAGCAGGGCCTTCCTGCATGCTATCGAGCCCTGTGGTCCCATGAATAAAAAATCGTCCAAATAGTGCACCACCTCGTAAGAATTATCTGAGGTCAAGAATTGCTGTACAGCCCATTCCAGGAACCTGCTAAACGTTTCAAATACAGCGCACGCGATCGAACACCCCATTGGCATGCACAGGTCAAAGAAATACTCCTCACTGAAAGTGAAACCTAAGAACTTGGTGTCTTCTGGATGAACCGGCAGTAGCCGAAAGGCTGCCTCAATGTCTGCTTTAGCCATCAGTGCTCCCTCACCTAGCCTCTGCAATTTCTGAATTGCGGTGTCAAAAGTGGTGTAACGCACTGTGCATAGGTCTGGGTCAAGTTTGTCATTGACGGACAACCCTGGGGGGCTTGATAAGTTGTGAATTAGACGGAATTTCCCTGCCTCCTTTTTTGGAATCAACCCCAATGGCGAACATACCAGGTCTGGCTTAGGTAATTGCTTGAATGGTCCCGCCACCCTCCCCAACGCCACCTCATTTGCGATTTTTTGCTTAGCCACCTCTATGTTTTGAAGCACGGAGTGTTGGTTGCGTGGGGGATTGGCGGTTGGTGCGGCCGTAGATGGGATGCGAAATCCTAGTCGAAATCCATCATGTAAAAATTGTGCATCTTGTAATTTGTCATATTTGCTAAGGAGGTAGGATAGCACGTGCAATTTGATAGGTGTCGGCAAGCCCTTAGGGGGCCTGTGGGGGCCGACCTTTAGGTTGTGCGGGGGCTGGTTGTTCTTTTGGCTTTCCCAATTTTTTGTAACATTTAATCTCTGCGTGTCCTGGCACTCCACAGAAGGCGCAACAATGTTTAAATCTGCATGATGTGCCCCGATTGCATTCATTCTTGTTAAACTGCCAGCAGGCCTGTTTTTTGTCTCCCGCACCCTTGTCCCCACGAAAGGACTGGTTGGGAAAGGTTTGATTGGACTTAGTCCCTGCTAATGTTGAATAAAATACTGTGTGCCATACATTAATTTCCCGTTGATCCCATGCCAACCCTGGGTGCACCGCCTTCATCTGCCAGAACTTGGTCTCGTATTGGAGCCATCCTGTCCCTGGGAATTCGGACGCCGCTCCATGTATTAAGGATATGTAGCTAATTAATTGTGGAGCTACTACTGGGCATTTCTCAGCTATAATTGCCGCATAAATTGCAAAGCCCGTAATCCAATTTTTTATCGACCAATCTACCCATACCTTCTTCTGCCTATAGTCGCCTTCCTTTCCTGTTCTGCTTTTGCCTGGCACCACCCCAGCATTTATGAGATCAAAAACGTCTATATATTCACCTTTCAAAATCTTTTCTTTGGTCTCTATCGGCACATGCCATGTGATCCCGGCCGAAGGCGATAACGCCATGGACGCCGATCCATACATTAGAGGGCTATATGCTAACGCTGGTTGCCCCGTCACGCCAGTCCCCAATGTGCCTGGGAAGGGTCCTGCTGCGGCTCCTGCGCCATTGCCGGGCATTTGTCCTTGTGCGGGCGTTGTTACTGTCATTGGGGATTGCCCCATAGCTACTAGCCCTGACCCCCCCGGATAAGACATTGCGGGAATCATTGAACCTACTGCGCAATTACTCAGTGCTTGTCCCTGCGACGTAGCTGCTATTACGCCTGGGGATTGCCCTACGCCCCCTGAGTGAACCCATACCTGCGCTATTCCACTGCCTGGCTGTGCCATCACTGATGGTGTATTTAGAGGGATCAATTGTTCTTTGGACGCCTCCACCATTACTGCCGGTATCTTCGCCCCCTGTGCCCCATTGTTTGTACTGTCGTCTCCCCCTTTCGCAGTCCCTACTTGTGCATCCTTTGATCCCAAACTTGTTGTTTCGACAACTTCTACCTCACCTGAGGATGTATCTTGAGCGTCTTTTGTTCTATTGCGTTTGTCCATTGGCGCATCTTTGAACCTCTCCGGTGTGCGCCTCGTTCGCTTGCCTCGTACTGCTTGCTCCTGTGTACCTGTACCAGCCCCTTCTTTCAGAGTCTTTAGGGCCCAATCGACTCCCCTCTCTTTGGTAAACTCCAACAGCTCAGTCAACGCCAGGTACTCGTCCTTTGCCGCTTTTGCTCCTTTCCCTTTCTGCGCCCGTCGTGGAGGCATTCTGCACTTAAGAGACAAAATTATGTTACCATATGTTGTTACTATCCATTCCCCCGTGTATTGGGTTCCAAGGAATTCCTTACTTCCTGTTCGCACCCTTCCTTTCGCTGACATGCATTTATCCCCCCTCGTTGCGTCCCTTTATTTGCCCCACCTACTACTGCCTAGGTTGTGTTCTGCCGGGTAACCCTGCGACCTCCCATTGTTAATGTTTACCCTTCGTGCTGGACCATGTCCAGCGGTTAGCTGCTCACATCATTGCGTGGCTCACCCCCGTGCCTTTGCTGCTAATGCCTGCTTTCATTTAGTTGAAATGTTATTCCCCATTTCTTATTTTCCCCCCTCTGAAGGACAAATGGACCCGTCGGGATATGAACCCGTGACCCAGATGTTGCCTCCATGACCCTACAGTGAGCGCCTTAGTGCACTAAGCCACCAGAATTATCTCTCCACCTCCGCAGCGCGCTATTCTAATCTCCCCTTAATTGCCGCCACCCGGGACCCTTGACTCCGCTTTGGGTAAAGAATCCTTTTCCGTTCTTTTAAACCTTGCGGTATTTGCATATTCATCCAGCGCTGCCCCGGACTTACGATGGGTCCTCTGAATTCTAATTCCATTCATTCGCTTTCGCTCGCCCTTGCTGGCGCATCTTGCACACTTCATCATGACTATCGCCACCCATTCATTATGCTGCACACTGTGAGGCCCGCTTACCTGCCGATCGGGCTCCGGCCGCCTTTCTCGTTGCCTATGTCGCCGTACACTTCGTAACCCCGACGCAACCTCCGCAACTTCGACGCGACCTCCGGCCACCTAACAGGATCGCGGACAAAGAGGGCGAAGATCACGCCCCTTCCACTTTTAAACCCCCCGCCATAAACGAATAGCTTCCTGGGTCGAACAACGACTCTACGTGCCTACGCACATCCGGTCACTTTGCTTGTGTCCATCCCCTTCCGGGTCACGCGACCCGGAAGGGGTTCCTATGCTTTCTCGGGCTCTTTGATGCCACTAAAGGCGCCACGCCCCTTACATGGGGTGGCGCCCCTCAGTGTCTGAATAGAGTTGAGAGCACAGCAGCTCTGGTGTACACAAACAAGGGAGACTCCATCTCAGTTCCTCTTGTGGCAGGCTCTGCACCAAGTATCGACCCCACAAGAGATGTACAGTTCCTAAAGCAGAAATACAATTATAAACAAAATTCCCTTTGCTTTATTATCAGTATTTCTATCTTATATTGTGGTGCTAGGCTCAATAATACAACATGTACGTTTTAACTACTGTTACTATTTATAAAAGAAGCAGAGCACATCTCACATTTATAAAAGAAGCACATCTCTCCTTCCTTTTCAAGGAAGAGGTGTGGCGCAGCGGCCAGGGCGACAGACTCCGATCCCCAGCGCGGGGGCAAATCAGCCCTGCACCATGGGCATTAGCTTGCTTAATCTTGTCGGCGGCCCCCAGCGCCTTGACACCCACGGGTAATTGTTCGCACTTTACAAATACTAGACATTTACATTTCCTGACACAGCACACGTTTAAATCTGGGAGGATAGAAAGATATATTGTTTTAATTCACCATCACGTGACCACTTAATGTACGTATGGCAGTTTGCTCTCACCTAATTGCGTATTTATATTTCCACATAATGTTTGTTAACGCTTCTCTGTGCAGAGCTGTTGACGCTTTTGGCACTGAGTTTCCACCATTATGTTGGTTTACGTTTTTAGTTTGCTCAAGATGGCATCTGTGGTTGCGCTTCTAGCGCGTATCGGCCACGGGTTGTAATTGTGGTCAGCACAAGTGTGTGTTTGCGGTTTCGGATTTTCTCTGAGGAATCATTTTGTGTACCCTGGAGCGCATTTAGCCGTTGTCTGTATTTACTCTTTCCGGAGCGAGCAGAGGCACCGCTGGTTAATTGAGAAGCGGGCAAGGAAGTGGCTGGCTCGGAAGCGAGAATGACAGACAGGCCAAGCCTGGGTGATGCCAGTGCCTCAGAGCAGAGAGTTGGGGGCGATAATGGTTTTGCACCAGTCGCAGTTGGATGCATAACCAGCGCCTTTGCAAAAGACAACCTCGGCCCAGTGCAGAAATCCGTTTTTTTAAAAAATTCAACTATCTATTTTTTGGGGGGTTTTATCAGCGTCTCACGTTTTGATCTGGATGGAAGATGATAATACTGAACATTTTGCGTGTGCCCCTTATGGTAACAAAGTCACGCTTTTTGTTATCACTCCATCTGCATTAATGTTTGACACTCTTTTCATGCAAGTTGTTTTCTTTGTTGTGTCTGTTTCAGTTTAGATTTATTTGTTTTGGGGACACCATAGGGGTTTTATTCTTCGGGTATTTCTTCAGTGGAACACGTGATACCTTGCATAACCTCAAGTCACCTAAGTAGCACGTACCCTGTTGTGTTTTTCAGTAGTATGGCAAATGAGCCTCTCTATTTATTGTTGTACTTTGTATTTATTGCACGCGTGATTTTATGGTTGTTTGTCAACCAACAAAGTTTAATAAACAAAAAAACGAAACTGAAACTGACTGGCATTCTCTTCCCAAGAATGTATATTTAATTTTGTTTTATGGGTCAAGTACATGTGAGGTGCAGTACCCATCAGGTTTTGCCCCCCAACACGTCATTCATTGTAACCCCTAAAGAACAAGGGTGCTCCATAGGGTTGGTGGCAGCTACAATTAACGGCGCCCCTTCTTCGTGCATGTCCCACTGTACTTACTGCTCCTTGAGAGTCCTCCTTCAAACTACAATGTATTGTAAAGCCAAGCGCAATGTCTCAGCTTTTAATCATCATCTAAAGGAAAAGCCTTTGTGCTGAAACTGAGCTTGGTCAAGCAGGTTAAGATGTGGCCTGCCAGAAAGCAACACCTGGAGAAACACTGTGGGCTGCAAACCTGGTTTGGCAGGAACGTGTAATTTGTGCAATGAGCTGGACCGGACTATCTGGAATCTACAACACAGGAAATATCTGGGGCTATCACAGAAAGAGCCCCATGGAAGCAACCGTAGTTTGCACACTTGGTTATTACAGAAGAAGCAAACACTAGTGTAATCTATTCTGTAAAATGTATGTCCTGGGTGGACATTTTGTGCCTGCTTGATCCCCATGCAAATGAATGCCCACCTTTGCCTCTGTGGTCACACTGTTTAACAGGTAAAAGCGCAGGGGTAAAGAGGCCACCAGGAGCAAATCTGATTGGGTGCAACATATGAAGCGGTACATGGTCTGTGTGCCCCGGAGGGTGCCCTTTGAGAGTGTATGTTTGTGTTGCAGGCCTGCTATAAGCATCCTCCCTGCAGATGTGCAGCCATACCCTGCTTCGCGTGGAGGCAGATCCCTATACCTTCCTCAAAGTGCTGCTTGCCCCTATGATAAAGGTAGCCAGGCGGATTCAAAACCCAGGTCCGCCTTTTAGTGCTGCTCTGTCCTGAATATAGGTAGCAGTTCATGCCTGGGGACTGTGCATTTTGCATTTAGTACAACTCCTTGTGTCTTTCTGAGCCATGTGCACCCAATTTATAATGTGCCCTCCGCAGACCGGGACAGTGCGTCATTTTACATTATAGGGCCCCAGATGTTCCTATTTTGTGTGCCCCATGGAAGCACATTAATAGCGCTTATTTCAAGGAGAATCAGTCCAGGGTGTCAGGAAGGTGATCCTTGCCCTCCACCTTGCTGTAATCTCTGGCTTCTCGCAGACGTTTCCCTATTCTACACCCTGATGAAGAAAGAGGGCGGCTTGGCTGTTGCGAGTCCAGTTCTATGGTTACTGTCTGTGTTCCGACTTGCAAGAATATCTTGCGAGGTTTCGTTCCCCTGCGAGCCATTTCTGTGAATTTTTTTGCTCTTCAAAGAACCCAGTGCGTGCCGTCAACATGGTTCTCAAACAGAATTTAGGATGTTTTGAGTCCATTGGATTTTTTCTGTCATTATTACTGTCCTGAGACTACTTAAATAAGATCATAGCTCTTAGACTTAACATTTTCATCTTTTAAAACACTGTCTAATTTGGACACGGTTTATGAAATATGAAGAGAATCGGCTCAGTTTGTGAAAAATAAATTCAAGCATACGCTGTGAATGCATCCTTGCCTCGTTGGATCTTTACGATCCATGCCTTTATTTTACATTGCATACAGTCACCAGAGCAATTTTGTGTGAAAGAATAGCATTTTCAGTTCTAACCTGTTCTAGTCAGCCCATGTGTAAGTCCCACAGATAATAGAAACATGGCACAGTGGTAGTCCCCAAAGCCCTCTACACTGAGAGCACTCACTAAGTTACTGGGACAGTCAGTCTACTTATAATGCTGAACATTTTACTTCAAAATGGGATTTACTGCAGTTGGTTCTTGCCATGCACAATCTGTTTACAACACATCATTAAGAATTTACTATCAGAATCAAAAATCTGATTTATTTCACTGATCCATTTTATGGCAGCTGAGTTTCCAGAAAGTCATCATTTAAAAAGCCTTGGAAAAGATCTCAACAGCAGAGCTGCCGGGAGGTGTTCGCAATTAGAAACTTGATTGACAAGACACCCTCCAGTGCCTCTGTAACAGGTATTTCACTCTGACATTACAACTGTCTCAGTGAGGCGGGTTGTAACTCTCTCCCCTCCCAAACCATGCTTTTAATAAGGTCAATGAAGTTTACAGCTATTCCTAAATTAGCTGCCTTGGATGGTAATAGAGAAGGCCTAGACCTAAGGCGTCTAGTTTTGATGGCCTTGGGTGGCCTTTTAGCCATATGCTCAACATGCTGTGAATTCCATGAGTCTTATTTCCGCTGGGCAGCTGATATCTTCAAATTCAAATGGATGAGTGCAGTTGAAAAGGTGTCTTATGTTTATGTGCTTCTGTACAAGCAGAGATGGCTATAGTGCGATAACGGTCTCCTGGCACTTCTCGGTGCCTGTGGCATGTGCATAATGAACTTCCCTAAGAAGGTGAAATCATGAAAGTACCCAACAAGTAGGCCACCAGATTCTTTAAAATCGAAACGGAAATGTCACTGGGGTAACCCAACTCCATTACCCCTCACAAAACGTATGAGGCACATTGAGTAATTGATAAAGCAGAGAGGACATTACTATGATCATTGCACATTACTTGATAGAAATATAATTCATTAACTGAAAGTCAGGAATACCATCTTTGAATTTTCCTCTACTGGCCAAATTGCAGGAAGGGTGGATACTAGATGTACTCCTCCCTAGTCTTGAGAACAGATGGAACAGTCCAATGTAAATAAAATACCTACACGGGGCATGCCCTTTATGACACTGTCACGATGGACACAAAGTTTTTGTTGTGCTTTTAAAGTGGAGCTTCAACTTCACCAGTAGTAGCCATGTTGTGATTGTTGCACCGTGGAACATCAAATTCCCCTCTTCGTCACAAACCAACTACTTCAACATCAAATTAACTCATATACATTCATTGGTGGGGCCCATAACACCAATACTTATACTCAATTGATCTGTTTTCCTAGGGAAATAAGCTTCCAAATGCTGACATGAAAGGAATACCTTTACCTTACTCTAAACAAGTTGACTTCAACTCTAAGATATCCCTCTCATAAGGAGATGGATCATTTAGTTGTTTGTAGGTTTAGTTTCACAATCATTTATCTAGTCTTTGAATCCCACTAAATTCTCTACTTAAAATAATCGACACAACACATTTGTCAATTAATCAAATATTCTTTATCTAAGAATTATTGCAAGAAACGTTAGAAATCATCATCTGCATTTCAGAGCATCATATTTACCTATTCTGGCTAAAGTCGTCCTCTAAGTCAGTCAGTCAAGGAAGAATTTTATTCAGTAAAGTTAGACGGCAATTCAGTCTCTCAAAGATTCAGGATAACAGCTGTCCAGCAGTGTCACCGTCCTCTCAGTCAGCATAACGTCAGGAAATCGAGTTCGTCAAAGAAGAGCAAGCGATAATAGTTCAATTCCCTACCTACTTTTATAATGAAAATAATGTCAAAAAGTATCAAGATCAGGGTTTAGAAAGTCCTGATTGGTCGACTTGGGGTCGTGAGATGCAGTTCTCAGGGTGTCAAACGATGAACTCATCGTACTTGCTAGTTCCGGTTTTTAAATCAAGCATTGTCTTTGGTATTGGCTAGATTCCCGGAGCGTCCTTGAAGGGTACATGTTCTCCCGGGGTCAGGTCCAGGCCACTGCTGCTGGCGGTGACGCACACGCATTTCACCCAGAACCTCGTGTTGTCAGGGCAGTCACGTTTAACGTCTCGTTCAGCCATCTTGTTTAGGCCGAAAGGGTCAACTTAAGTAAAATAAACACAAAAACGTAATTAAAACATAGAAATGATTAATAAAATGTTATCCCCTTGCTAATACCCATATGTGTGTGTATTTATCTAGCAGAAGCAACACTCAGAGCGGTTTATACTTGCGATATAAAGCACAAATCACAAATACATCACCAAAGCAACATATAACATGCAATATTCTAATTTCCTACTATTAATATGCGTACTCGAATTAGTTTACAATTAGTATAGCCATGCAAGGTGCAATTCCCACGTGTAATTCTTTTGTTAATACAATTGGTGAGTTATCACTTCAAACTGATTAATAATATTACAATTAATAGAATATTCGAATTAATATAAACATGCAGAATGGGGGGGTATACAACATTTTGTACTACCTGCTCCAGCAATCCCCCCTTTGGTGATTATATCACCACACTATTAAAACATTTTGTATCCCTTTTACGGAAGTTGATTTCTTGTTTCGTTCATATTTCAGTTTCTCCTGTTTCTTCTCTTTTTGCTGTTTTATAAATGCTATCCTTTAACTCTTCTAGTTCTATTTCTTCAATTTCTCTTTCTTGTTTCTTATCTCTTCTCCTTAAGTTTTCTCTTTTTATTCTTTTCTGATTTTTATTCTTTCTACAACAAATACAACCTAATCTTATTATTAATACTAAGGTAATCACACATGTTAATGGAAATAATATCTTACCTATAAATGTACTACCTAATTTTACTACAAAGTCTTTAATAGCTGATATTTTCTTACCAATCTTCTCCCAGACACCTTCAACCTCCAGTGGTACAATTTTGTAATGCAATTCTGTAATATTTTTTATATCAATTTTCAAATCTCTACTTTCGTCAGGAATGTAAGTACAACAATGTTGAACTTTCAGCATTCCACAGACTCCACCCACTTTTGCCAATAAAATATCAAGGGCAAGTCGATTTTGCATTACCATGGCACGCATGGCAACCATTTCAGTATTTACCAATAAGAATCCTCCAGCGGTGTTTGTTGACAAGCGATCCACTACTGTTGAAAGTTTTCTAATTTTGTTCGCATTCAGAGATATTCCCACTGCGGGTATCAGTGCTCCAAAAATGTCACCCACAGTTTCAGTCCAAGATTCTCTCTTGCTACGTGCTAAATAACTACCTAGACTATGTACACCATCTTCTCCTCTATCCATGTGGAAAATCTTTGGAAAAACCAGGCCAACATAACATGTGCCATACCAATGGTCTGGCAAACGATAATTTGCCCTGTTCCCACAAATGAAATACAGTCCTGGAAAGACTGGATCTCTTCTACCTTTAAATCCCCATCCTCCCATGATCCGGTATGTATCATGGCACTCACTATTCCCTAGAAAATAATTGTCATACGCAGTCTGATTCCTTCTTATACACAATTTCCCTTTCTGAGGCCAATCTAAAGCCATAGTTGGACTCGTTTCCCCTCATAAATGTTTCTCCGTTTCTACATCCCAAACCGTTTTCTCCACTTTCCCTTCTGAAGCCTTTCTATGCATTTTCAATCTCCTTTCTTCAACCATATCCAAAAATGTCTTCTCTTCTTTAAACTACAAGTCAAGTTATTTCTAAATATATATTCTAAGGTTAGTTCTTTAGTCTCTAAGAAAAATTCACCTAATACCTTTGCACGTTTTACCTTGTTTAGTTTGTTAATTGCTGGTACTTGTGAAAATATAGTATCTACATCTGAAAAATAATACTCTAATTTACCTGTTTGATAAAATAAACTAGCTATTACACTACATGTTATTCCATATGTTACAGGAAGGTGATGATAAGTCACTCCTTCAGATACAGATGCAGGTAATTGCATACATACGTAGCAATCCCGTACGTCCATTGTTTTTACATATTCATACAACAACTTTGAAAACACATTGTTAGAAAAATCTGTTATTGATCTATCTTTATGTAAATAGTTTTTATCTATTATAGTTGGAACTACCTTTTGAACTTTCCCTATATTAGTTATGTTATTGCTATGTCCTTCTAATGTATCTACAGTAACTTTAAATGAAATTAGTAGAGCAAGAATACTCCAAAAAAGCATTAATAATCCTGTACAACAACTCATTTTGCACCATCTTCTAAAGAAGGTACATCTACTTTTGCTACTTTCTATGTTTGCCATCTTTTCTAAAATGAGCTGTGTCTTTTGACTTAGCCTCTTCTACTTCACAACTAGTTTCTAACCTAAGGCTTCTAAGCACCTACGTGGTTCTACCAGTTTTTGTCTTTTTCAGTATTTTATTGTTTTTCCATCAGTAACTTCCTTGTCACATTCAGTTTGGCATCTCATCATCTTTCACTTTCCTCTCATTTTCAGCATACAGGTTGTCCTGAACATCCGCTTCTTCTCCAATATCGGACAAGATAACTCTCAGGATTTCTGATTCTTCGTCTTCCTCAACCACTTCCGGTACAACAACCTCTGGATTTCCTTGGCTATCCGCCTCTTCCTTTACTTCAGGCAGGGCCACATATGTCCATTCTGGTGATTTATACTTCTGGTTAGGTTTTCTTGTTCGTTTGTTTTCTTTGACTACTGTTTGTTCTTCTTCTTTTGATTTTTCCTGACTTGTTACTTCATTCACCTGTTCAGGGAATTTACACGTGTTAGTCGATATCTCAGTCTCTTTATTTTTTTTGGCCACACCTCGTCTTTTGCCGCTCTTTTCAATTTACTCCCTTTATCATTCTTTTCAGTTCTCCAAGTTCTCTTTCTCAGAACTCGACCTTCTGGTATTTCATCTTCGCTTTCCTCAGACTCTGTTTCAACTTGCTTTTTACCTTCAACAAGTTCTTTTTCCACCTCTTCTTTTGTTTTCCCTACTTCTGTCCCTCCTCGAATCTCCGTCACGCACTCTTCCTGCTGACTACTTGTCCCTGCTTCTAACTGGATGTTGGAGTTCCCTACACCTCCTCGGGGGTCTTCCGCAATAATCTTTCCCTCTCTCTCTGTAACTGGCACCTGTCCATCTCAAAGTGTTGTTTCAGGTGGAATTTCTCTCAATCTTTCATCTGGCACTTCCTTCTCATGGATTTCTTTTATTGTCTCTCCACTGTCCTTTTCTTTGTTCTTCCTTTCTTCTTTCTTGGAAGAGTGTGCTCTTTGTTCTGTCTCTGAGTCTGAACTGGCATCAGAAATCTGTAGCCTTCTCCTCAGGGAATTACTTCTGGGGACCAAAGTTAACATTGGCTCTGTCTCCCCCCTTTCAGAGTTTTCTCCTTCTTTATCTTTTGGCTCTCCGTCATCTGACTCAGTACTGGATTCTGATTCATCAAAATACTCCTTTTCTTTACAGTCAACTGGATTTGGAATTCTCAAAGTATGACTTGCATGGATCCAGTTCTTCAATCCAGCACACTTCACAGCTGTTGTTGTAGTCATGATGACTTGCCTTGGTTTTCCCCACCTGGGAACCAAACAGTTTCTTCTTCTGTGTACTTTTATCCTTACCCAGTTCCCTGGGCTTAGATCATGAGCTGGCTTCTTTTCAAGAGTGGTGGCATCCGCTCCAACCTGATGAAACACAGAATGAACTGCGTCAGCCAGGCTTTTACAGTATTCCAATACCATGTCATCAGTTATTGTCATCAGCTTGTTGACTGGTTTAAATACATGTCTCATTGCGCGTCCCATGAGGATCTCATGAGGACTCAAACCAGTAGTTCTGTCTGGTATTGATCTAATAGTCATGAGTACTAGAGGCAAGACATCGGGCCATTTCTCAGAATGAATAGCGCTATTAGCTAAAACGTTTTTACTGAGCAAAAAAGTTATGCCTGTCCTGGGGCACTTGTCAATAATGTATACAGGTTGATGAAGTGTAAACATGACAATGAGGCTGAGTTAGTTAATCCAGTAGCATTGCCCTTGCTGACGGCTAGTATTGTAGCATTTTTGTAGATGCTTCTGGAAAGCAAACCACCATCATTTCAATGATGTCCTCATCCATTCAAAATTGACCATGTTGTACACAGACCGGACCTTCGTTGTGTTTTTAACACTCCTGTCTCATACTCTCGCATTGAGCCTAGGAACTTAAAAAAATTGTTTGCTGTAATAATCTAATTATGTTTCTTTAATGTTGTCCGGAAAAGGGAATGTAAAAGCAATTTTTTTGTAATGAGATGCAAATAAATTTTTTAAATGTCCTCTGGCTAGTATTAATGCTAATGTTTTTGTTCATTCTTGTATCACCGTTCTTAATGACAATTTGTGTAATATTGCAGCACTGTGGTTGAAGTAGCCATTTTGGCGTAGTGTTGTAAAAGACTGGAAATATTATGATTAAATGGAATTTTCCTTTAATTAGTCAAGGAAACTGTAATAAATCCATTAATTTTAAAATTGGAATGAGGTAAGAAATTATGAAAAATAGTAAATAGAAAGTCATAAATTATTCATGCCTGTTTTGCTGCAGTTACATGGTGACTGTACTACATCTTTTTAAGAATTGTTATTTTTACACCTCGGAGTGTTTGTGACTTCTCAGTTACTTGTCTATATATTTCCTCACTACGTCATATTAGTCTGACACTGTGTTCATTTTTTTTCTCCTCTTTATAGTTAAGTTTGATCTTTCCTCCTCCCTGCTTTCTATTGTTCTGGAATCCCTTGTGCCATCTCTGTCTTGACTTCTGTTGTTTTTATTAATCAAGTTTAGCTGTCATTCATGTTAGTGTTTTTCTGTCCTAAAGAATCGGTATCTCTGGTGGTTTCTGTTGCCTCTCTGCCTTTTCCTACCCTAGAGTCTCGCTCTCCCAGGCATCCCTAACTATTTTTAATCCTACTGCGGTATCCCTCATAGTTTGTGGTATCCCTGTTGCTGAGTATCCTAGTCAACATGTGCGCTGTTTAATGTGTAATATCTGAGGCTTAACTTAGCTGGGCCTGCTTCACAGTAGCTTGGCCCTGAAAGCGGGAACCTTGCAAATCTAACTTCTTGCCAGTAGCGGCAGCTGGCATGGACCATGGGGGGGTGGGGGAGGCGAGGGGGTGGCAAAACAAAAAATATATATATCTCTGGACCAGGAAACTGCACTACCCAATCCTGATGCTGCTCTCACAGTATGAGAGCTAGGGTCACCAACCGTCCGTACATTTCACGGACTGCCCGTAATTTGGGCCTCTTGTCCGTTGTCCATAAGGGTTTCTTCCACGGACGCCTTTGTCCGTAATTTCAGACATTGGCGTGAGCTGCCCCCTGCAAGCAGTCTGTAACGCTTACTGCAGGAGCCAGCTCATAGTCCTGCTGTGATCTATGGCCTGTAGCAGCCCATCCCCGACCTGGCACAGACTGCTATCAGGCCCATTATCATTCTGTATGTTGGCCTAATTATCACATAGAGAATGATAATGGGCCTCTCTGCCCATTGACAGCATTTCGGATCGGGTGTTTTTTTTCATTGGGGGAGAGGGGGCATGTAAGATCTGAGAGGCCTTCAGCTTTGATCTTTTTCTTCACTTTTATTTTCGAATATGCAAACCAAGGTGTGTTTCACTCGCATACACAACAGATGCAGAGAGTGCAAGGTTATCTCAACCTAAAATAAACTTCTTTTGACTTTTGCTTGTATTGGTTGTGTATTTACTTATGCACTATTGCATGACTTCCTCTGATGTGCATGCAAAACGTACCTTTTGTCTCAAATTTTTGTCCCGAATTCTGACCTTCAGTCCTGAATTCTTGTCCTATATTTTGACCCTTTGTCCTGAATTTTTGCACTCACTGTCCTGAATTTGCACCTATGCCAGTTGGTCACCCTAATGAGAGCAGTGCAAGGATTGGATACAGCGGTCTCACTCAGCGCTCACAGGAGCACTGGAGGCCTGCGCTTTCTCTAACCCAGATGTCTAGGACAGGTCGGTTGGAAAAGTTTAAAAAGTGCATGTCTGGCTGGCCATCCTAAGACAGCCGTCCAAAAAGACATGCACATTTTAAAGCGTACAGCTCCCTGCTGCTGCCACTCAGCAGCACTGGCCCCACCCGTCCTGATACTTAATTCGGGGTGGGTTGCTGAAAAATAAAATGGCAATAAATAAACTTTATTACCATTTTATCTTTCAGCTCTGGGGCTTGTGGGCAGACGCTCCTCTGCTCAAATGGAGGAGCCGCCCCTGCGTTGCCAGCATGGCTCACTTCATTGCCAGTAGTAAATACTCTCTGTTATGGGTCCTCACGTATGTAAGTTACCTTGATATATTTACCACAGATTTTTCGAACTCCATTCTCCACAGCACCTGTTTCCCTAGCTGGGGACACCTCCCCCTTTACACCCTGTTGACCAGACCTTGGGTTTGATGAGACCTCTGCCTTGAAGTACCTGCTCATCTTCTTTCCCCTTTCTACATCGTCACGTGATCACTCCATATTACTGTGTCACGTGTCCTCGGTATGTACTGCATCAGCAATCCCAGAGCATATTCTGTCTGAGTATCTCCCCTGCCTTCACGTTGGAGCTTGTAAGGTTCCACCGCAGCCCGTGCTCGCGTAGGTTTCCTGCTCGTGCTTTAGAAAGTATTGGCACACCGTACGCATCACAAGTATTTGTCTTTTGGGAATTGCCGCTCCAGGGCCACCCACCAGTCACAATGGGTGAAGTTCTTTTGCTGCAGCGTGGAATTTCAAATCCTCCCTTCGTCACAGACCAAATATCACAAAAACGCGTTCACTCAATACATTCATTGGTGGGGCCCATACCACCAACACTCACACTTCATTGGTCTGCTCTTACGGGAGGGATAAGTGTTCCAAACGCTGACGTGAAAAGAATATCTTATAACCTAAAAGAAATGTATTTACATAAACATACACTAAATATCCGTAATCCAGCACATCTTAATCCTGAACTTCGAGATATTCCTTCCACTTTACCAATGGCTCAAATTAGCTGAGTTGGAAATAGTGATTTTAGTCCTCCTCCATTTATATTCACATCTTATTCTATTTCTTCTCCATAAATAACACAACACATTTGCTTGTTAATCAATAATATTGTTTATCTAATTAATGCAAATCTTAATAAAACGTTAATCAAATCACAGAACACCATATTTACCTAATCTGGCTATTAGTCGTCCTCTAAGTCAATCAAGTCGTCATGCAGCACGCTACAGTCCCAAAGATCGGGTCTGGACCATAAACGTGTATGCATCAGTCAATGGTCATTGGTCGAAGTGTCCTCAGTTCATCAGGTAAATGGGCAGCAATTTAGTCTGTCAAAGATTCAGGGAAACAGCTGTCCTGCAGTGTCACCGTCCTCTCCGTCAGCATAACGTCAGGAATCAGGAAAAGATCTGGCACCCCTAACTCGCTTAGTCTACAAACCTTTATAATGAAATTAACGACAAAATGTAACAAAAAGTCAGTTTAGGCATTTGTGATTGGATGGTTAAGATTGTCCGTTTCGGTTTCCCATGGTCCATGATGTCACACTGTCAGACAGGATCCATCCGGTTTGTCACTACTTGTCCATTGTTAAAGTTCTTGGCCGCAGTCCAGTCACGACCTTGTCTGGGTACCGTGCCGTGCAGGTCATCTTGAGGCCAATTGTTCAGGAGCCTGGAGCATGCACACTTGGTCTGAAACCTCATGGAATGGTCGCTGTCTCGTCGTGTCCGTAGGGCGGCCATTTTGACATAGGCCCAAATGGTCAACTTAAGCGGAACAAACACAAAAAGTAATTAAAACATGGAAATAACTAATAAAATGTATAACCCTCACTAATTCCCCTATGTGTGTGTAATTATCTAGCATACTGGCAACATTTAAAGCGTTTATATTCACCCAGTGATGTCATCTGGTGCAACTTACAATATCCTCACAAAAGCAACATATATCATGCAATATTCTATTTTTCTAGTATTAGTATGCGTACGTATATTAGTTTACAAGTTATTTTAGCCATGCAAATCCCACGTGTAATTGATACATTAATAAAGTTGATTAGGTACCACTCAAAACACATTAATATTATTACAATTAATAGATTATTCTAATTAGTATGAACATGCAGAAATGGGGGAGGTATACAAAATGTTGTACTACCCGCTCCATCACTTTCACCTGGCACCCTAAAAATACTGACACCCCTTTGTCTAGGACGAAGACTGATTCATCAACTCCAGTGTGCTTTAGCACTGGCACTGAACAAAGCATGGCTGCCATCACTCCTTCTGCCCCAACCTAGCCAGGCTTTCGTAGAAATAGGCAGGGCACATGTCCTAAAAAAGAAGTAGGGGGACTTACCAGGTTAGGCAGTATGCAAGTGAAATCATGACGCATGATGTCATGACGCATGATATTGCACGTGACATAACGGAAGTGACCTCACTGGATGTGACATCACACAAGAAGTGACATCAGATATTAAGACCTCATACATGTTAAACAGGTATATCATGAGTACATTTAAGCACATTATGAGATTTAACAAATGAGATTTTGCATCAGGCTTGTGCCAAAACAGTGGCGCAATCCTGACGCAAAATCTGGGCCTCAACTAACATATTTTTTTTTAAACACCATCACAAACAAATAGGCAACAAGAAGCATGGCTGTAGATCTTTTCTGTTTAATTGGTTGCAAAGTTTGCATTTTTTAAATATTTTATGGGTTAAGGTATCTGCTGTAAAGGTGCCCAGTAAATCTTAGGGAATAGTAATAATGGTGAGAGAACTCTGGAGGTGAACGAGTTTGCTGGAGAGCTCTGTGTTTTGTGAAGTCCCAGATTTCAATCAAAGTAGCAAAGCAGGTTAATAGGTCTCCTGCAAAGCAAAAGATTTTATTTTATGTAGATAGTAAAAAGGGCTACTGCTTTTAACATAGAGATTATTTTGTTACCTGTAGTTCATAAATTGTAATTCTTGTAATATAGGGAGCTATGAAAGACATGCGACTCCTACACCTTGTAACCCTGTCTCGTGTAACTCATCTTGTACATTGATTTAAACAGGTATAGGATTTATTGTCAATGTATAATGTGTATGTTACAAAAGCGCTCTGACACCCTGCATTTGTTTGCGTAGCGCTATAAAAGAAATAAAATAGCGCTATTGAAATGGCTTTTTGAGTAAGTATTGGGACAGACCAACACACCTGTGTGTACCCCTGACTTGTGCCCTGGATATAGGGCCGTGATGACTTGCCCCATGTCAATCTAATCCACATCCTTATCACTCTAATTGTGCCCTTCGGATAGCCGAGTTTTTCCTAGGCTGGCCTCGAAACAATCGCCTCCAGTTTACTCAGATTTCTGTAGCAGTTACAACGACCAGCTAAGCTACTGTAGCTAAAAAACAGACACATACACGATTAACACACACACAGAACAATCGTTTGCAATACTGTAAGTATTACATTTTATCTGCCTCGGAAGCACGAAAATCTCAGTTTCTTTGCTCAGATTATATTGCCTGCCAGATAGGTTGTAGGCAGAGTCCTGCAAATTATGCGTTAACCTCCTGTGCCTTTTTGTGGATTTGCACAAATAAGTCTCTTTACACTGGCATTAGCACAATACAATGCGCGAAAAAATATATTGCAGAAGACAGCAAGGCGTTTTAGAATAAAGAGCCGTCTCTCTCTTGCCTCCGTCATCGATTGCATCCCCATGACTATGCGTTGGAAGCTGTCACGTTTGTAGGCGTCCTGTGGCTTTTGTTCGAAGGACATCTGCACTTCAGGTTCTGACAGACTGGTTAGTCATTATTTTGCAGCGGTTCTGCCCACGTGCTGTTTATGCTTAGTAAGAAGATGCCAGCAATGTGCGCTCACTGGTGAGTTAACTGAACCATAGGCCTCTGGCTCGCATCCTCTGCTCCCACGTGCTCGGATTAGCAACAAAACATGACTGTTCTTCTCGATTCCGTCTCCCATCTTGTGATCCGTAATTTATTTTTGTTTTGTTCGTGTTGAGAGCGCGCGACTCAAACCCAGGCTGCTCATAAAAGTTTAAAGGGGCAAGACAATCATTTTATTTTTTTTAAAAAAGAAATGTCCTTGCCCCGGTTTCTGGATCTGAAAGGAAAGCTTCATTCGAGCAGAGGCTAATCCTTTCAAGGCCAATGTGACTGGAGAGCACATCAAATATTGATCACAGTGGTACTCACATTACAGCTCCGCGTGAGACGACAAATCCGCTCTGTAAAACGAGCGGTGTGAATGGGAGTTCGACCCGCGCTTCCGGGACGTGAGGCTGGCGCTGCGTCACACGTGGTACTAGGACGCTGCATCGAAGGAGGAAACTGAGGAGGGGGGGGGGGGGGGGGGGGGGGAGAATGCCGATAGCGCGGAGGCTGAACGTCTTTCAGGGCACTTGTAGAAATAAGGGTCGGGATCCCCCTTCAAGGCGCACGGGCTCCTTTGTAACACACAGTAGATGCCACCTGCTATTTAAAGGTCATGTTTTATTGACATGCTGTGTTATTAACGGTGGTGATTGGGTTTTCTTTACAAGAAACGTAGAACATACAGCGCATCCTTGGACAAACTGCATATGCAGTAGAACATTCTGCTATGGTATCCGAGTGATACACAGTACTCCCTCAAATCAATCCAGCTGCCCTATCCATTTTACCCCAAAGGGACTAGTTATAGATGGAGTTTGCCTTGAATGGGCCATCCAGTGAAAATAAAAAAAGGCTAGTTGAAATAACCTTCTAGTCACCATCCACGTTATCCCACCCTGCATATCAACCTCCATACCTGAAAACGTATTTATATTAAACAATATTTTGTAATTTAATTATAAATTACAGTCTTGAAAAAGACCCAGGCCTGTGAGCCAAGTAAGGGGCAAACAGGGTCAGACTGGGGAACCAAAAGCAGGGCTAGCAAAAATGCTTAAACTAGCCCCAGTCCGTTGTCTCCTTATGGAATATCTTTCCATCCATCCTTTGTAGCAGATATAACGAACGGTGACATACTATATAACAATAGCACTGGTTTTTTTAAAACCCGCGCCACCCTCGGGGGACATTGTTTACTTCACATACATTACATCGCATCGAATTACAACGCAGTCGTTACAACGATAGCGTTGTTACATCGCATACGATTACATCGCAAGTCGTTACGACTTGCTGTAGGGGGCAGAAGGTGTTGGATTCACAATCCAACACCTTCCCCGCTATTGCACAAACTGGAGTAGGAATAGTAAATCATACTATTCCTAAGTCCAGCGCACCCCCTACAGCAAGTCGTTGTAACGACTTGCGATGTAACAACGCGGTCGTTGTAACGACCGCGTTGTAATGGCATGCGATGTAACGCATGCGTTATAATGACATATATTCGCCACCCACCCCCCAGCAAAACATTCTATTAAATATGTGTGTTAGTGGGTGATCGTAGCCCTGAACCATTGTATGTCCAGTTTTCGTTGTCGAATAGTGACCCAAATGGATTAGTCCTGTTAATGGTGTTGCCTCTATAGTTTGCCCATGCACCCCATGCTTTCGTGTTTTTGGGGGCATCCTCTGGCTTCTTAGATCGGTTGTTCCCTAGTCATGCTCCAATCCATTCCCCTGTTCCATTCCCCAATAGACGGTAGGGTTTCCAATTTCCATTATTGCGCCGCCACTGGAATTATGCAATTGTGCAGCCACTGCGATTTTCGCTTAGTTATAGATTTTGCATATTGGACACATAATCCATCATCTGCTGCATAATCTACAGATTGTAGCAAAATAAAAAAAATTCTAGCTCAATCGGCTCAAAATTTATTAGAAAAGCAGCAACACATGTTGCAGCGCAGTGGAAGGCCCTTTGAAAAGGTTGACTGGTCAAGTTTCTGTTGCCTATTGCTATATTTGGGTGTTAAACTGGAACTAATGAGGTGCAACCAATGCCTATACACTGTTAACAAGTGTAAAAACGACAAAATAATGAAGTAACACTAACAGAATATGTGCTGCATTATGCCGCATCATTTGCCTTTTCTTGCCACATAATTTAGTCACCCCTGTCGCATAATCTGGCCCTCTTCTGCTGCATAGTTCCAGTGGCCCTGACTATATCCCTTTTAGCCACTGCAAGCTGCAGCGAAAGTAATGTCAGCCTGTAGTGGCTCCGAGAAAGGTCAGTGGTGAGATAAAGAAGTGTCAATCTGGGGTCTCGGGGATAGAGTGATCTAGGACATGTTCCATGCAGGAATACACTTTTTCCCAGTATGAACATAGTTTTATGTATCCCCATGTGGTGTGGAAGAAGTCTCAATCTTGTGTGCTGCTCTGCAAGGAAGGGGGGAGGCCGTCTGCCGTGTCTGTCAAGTTTGTCTTTTAAGCTATGTTCTAGGAAGGTAGTTTAACAGGATGAGGCGGCCACCTGGCTATTGCTACCTGCCTCCGGGATGTTCTAGCCTCCACTCAGTCCTCGTCCTCAAGCGGTCCTATGTCTTTTTCCAAGGCTCTGCATAATGATGGGAAGTTGTCAGGGGTGTGATGCACAAGAGAATGATAAATCTGTGATATTTGTGTTCTTCCAGCTCCCCCATTAGCAGTTTGGCCTCCAAGAAGTTATACTTCAGGGGGTTCTCTAGCCCTATAATGTATGGTGTAAAAGCATGGCGTGGTTGCTTTTTGTAGCATTTGATATGTTTTCAACGTGGTGCCCTCCATCAGGTCTCCCATTGTGGAGATACCGATGAGGTCCCATTAACGAAAGCCTTCCACAGATGCCACTTGGCCAGGAGTGGATCCCTCTCACAGTATCTTCTTCCACTTTCATTTGTATTCTCCAGTTAAACTTCCAGGGACGGGAATACTGGTTGTATCCTGCACTCAGGCTGCTGTTGGGGTGGGAGCAAATGGAGGTAGTGGTGAGTGTTTGAATTTGGGCTCATAAGATGTTTTCATTAATGCCATGTAGATGATAGATCCCTAAGCAGATCACCGTTTCCTGACTTATAAAGTGTGAAGTGTTTTGTATGGTTGAGTGAATATTCTCACATGTTTATAATTACTTACACATGGTCTGTCTTGAAGCCCAATGCGGTTCCTTACCTGTGATTCATATACCTTGTGCAGACTTGTCCCCTGTCAAGTTTAATGCAAAGGGTCATAGTAGCAGGACATTAATGTAAAGTCTAACATGGTCCACTATACATTAACGTCTGTTAATCCCTTCCTTTATTAATCTAGGTTACAACAATTCACTCAAATACCACCCATCACGCTAACTACGGACGCATGGCGACTCTTCCACTTACCGCACATTCTCATTCACCATAATGACATTTACTATTGCAATACGAACTAACCACACATTACAACATATTATATGAGATGTGCATATGTGTTTATATATATATATATATATATATATATGTCAGTTCTCGGTCCAAGTCTTTGACGCTGGCGCTGCAATTATGAGGGGCGGAGCGTTTCTTTCCGGCAGAACCACGCCGGTATCAATTAACCAATTCTCGCCTTTCAGCAAAGTGAAGAACGCACTCACTCGTTTTCAGAAGTAATAAGGCGGATTTATTTAAATATTTGCGATGCCCGTGGGCATGAATTGAATTGGTTCATATATATACATATATATATATATATATATATATATATATATAAACCAGTTCCCTGCTTCTCTCGGAACCGAAAAAAGGCACGAACTCCACTTTGTAAGTGCAATCTTGTTTTATTTTTTGGGCATAGCCTCCATGACGCATTTTGAACCACCAGGGTCCTTGATCACATGACATACAGTTTTCTCCCTGTATTTAAAGTGACACATGCTTGTATTGCATAATGTATCAAGAAAACAGACTACCCGTCTGTTTTCCATAACTGCACATTTAAGGAATCACCGCTATTTACAAGAAACCATTCTGTTAATGTATAAATAATTAGAAACATGTTATATATGTTTTCAATTAATAAACCCCTGTATATACAATTGCCTTTTTATACCTGTATAAATACATTATGCCAATATGTACATAGTTTAGTCAGTACACGCTACGCTTTAAACACAGTTCATAATCCACGCATAACGATTATAAAAGCAATACATCATTAACCTTGTGCAGAATAAGCATTTGGTTCTAAAGCTGTATAAATACATTCTTTTAAAATGATGTGCTTAAAATAATAAAATCATGATTTTCATTAGTTCTGTGCAAGTTGAACAATTATTTGTAAACATTCTTAGTCCTATTAGACAGTTGGTTTATTTGTTTTGGGAATATCCTGTATGTGCAAAAAGTGCTTTGAAAGTGCTAGTGCCTTTTTATACACCCTATAAAGTGCTGTTAGTGCAAAAAAAGTGTGTTGTTACATGAGCCCATGTATTACAACTACACTAAAGAGAGAAATTGATTCTGGGATGAGATTCAGCATTCTAAAATCTTAATGGGTAAAATTATGTTCTTATATTTTCTTGTTGTGTACCACTCAGCAATTAAAACTAACTTTGCTGCGACTAGAGCCAGGTGTGTAAGTCTTCTGTCATGTTGAGCCCATGCGGACTCTTACTGTCTAATTCTAGAATGTATTTTGTTTCGAGTCGCCTTAAAATAGCCTCCCTATTTCCTCCTCTTCTTGATGGGGGACGCTATCTATTATGTAATACTCTAAATGGTCCAAACTACTAGCATGGACCGCTTCAAAGTGGCGGGCCACCGGATAAGTCATATCTGTATTGGTGATGGCCCGCAGGTGCTGGAGTATCCTCTTGTGGACCTGCAGTTTTGTGTTCCCCACATACCGCAGTCCACAAGAGCACTCCAGCACATACATGGCGAACTCAGACTTACAGGTCAGAAATTTATTTATGACCGTAGGTCGATCCCTGAATGATGTTGAATATGGCGTTTTGCTTTCACCATATTTGCATGCCCTACAGACTACACAGTGAACACAACCTTTACGGTTGGACAGCCACTTCGTACTTTTTGTTACTTCAGGACTACTGCTGACTATGTAATCTCCGGTGCTTGGCGCCTTGCTATATGTAATTAGGGGGATAGCTGGCATTTTATCCCCTATAATCGGATCATTTTGCACTAGGTGCCAATTGTTTTGAACAATTTTTCTCAGGCTGTCGTTCTGTCTGTTATATGTCAGAATTAAGCAAGGGCTGCTTTCGGTGGCTGTGCTATTTGCTCGTTTAGTTTTCCTGGCAGATGGTTTGAAGAGTAAATCTTCCCGTGTTTTGGCTCTGGTTCGACTTATTGTATCATTTATCGTTTTTTCCTTATACCCTCTTGCTAGGAAGCGAGATTTACATTCATTCTGTGCAGTTATTAGATCTGACTCGTTACTGCATATTCTCTGAATTCTTAACATTTACCCATAGGGTATGCTGAGAATTGTATGCTTTGGATGAAAACTGCTTGAGTGCAGAATAGTGTTCCCGGATGTTGGTTTACAGTGCAGGCGTGTTTCTAATATGTTGTTTGAAACATACACTTCCACATACAGGAAACAAATTGTGCTCTCACTGATGGAATATGTGAGTTGGATGTTAACATTGTTATTATTCAAATCATTGATGAATTCTTCTGCACTCTGTTTATCCCCTCGCCAGATCATATCACCGTATCACATCAGCTGCTCCTACAAAGACTGGAAGCATGTGGCATCAGGAATAAGGCCTTGAGATGGTTGGTGTCCTTCCTCTCTGGCCGAAGTTTTAGAGTGGCTCAGAAACCTTACCTATCTAAGAGTATGTCTCTTACTCAGGGGGTTCCTCAGGGCTCTATATTGAGTCCTACCCTTTTTAACCTACATGTAAGTCCCTTAGCTGAGCATGTGGAACAACATAACGTATCGATTGTTTCATATGCTGACGATACACAGCTAATTGTTCTACTATCACAAAATGAGGAGCAAGCAGCCATTCGTTTCTCTAAATGCCTATCAGAAGTCGCGAACTGGATGTCCAACCACTGCCTCAAACTAAATGGAAACAAAACAGAGGTAATGGTTGTGGGTAGATCGCCAACCATCTGGTCATCTGCTTGGTGGCCAGAATCTTTAGGACAATTGCCCACCCCTAAAACTGAAGTTAAAAATTTAGGAATCTACTTTGACTCCGAGCTGAACTTCATCAACCAGATTCATAGGGTTGCGGGCAAATGCTATGGAGCTATAAAAATTCTGAGAAAGATCCTTGACCTTCTGCCTTCTAGTGCCAGGAAAACCATTGTCCACGCGACAATAACCTCGCAACTGGATTATGCCAATGTTCTATATCTTGGAACCACCAAAGGGGGACTGGCCAAACTACAGAGGGTACAAAATGCCGCTGCTCGACTGGTACTCGGCCTACCTAGAAGAGCAAACTCGGAGAATGCCCTGAAAGAACTGCACTGGTTGCCAGTGGAAAAGAGGGTCATTTTTAAGGTATTGTGCTACGGCCATCGCATCCTCATGAAGTCCGGCCCCAAATACCTTCATTCTCTCCTAATGGAGTACACACCGGGTCGGAATCTGCGATCCTTAGGTAAGGCCTTGGTTAAAGTACCGAGGATATACAGAGCCAGACTAGGAGCCCGCTCCTTCAGGTATTTGGTGGCAAAAACCTGGAATACTCTGCCGATAGCCCTAAGAACTGAGACTTCCGAAAAAAAATTCCGCAAACAACTAAAAACCTGGCTGTACAGCAGGACCGAAGTCTCATAGATATATAGCTAGCGCCTCTCTTCTCTTGTAACAGCTCTCTCTCTTGTGTCAAACCGCGGGGACACACCGTTGTGGTGTAACCAAGCGCTCTATAAATGTATAAAACTAAAACTAAACTAAATGAATAGATCGTCAATAAACTGGACTCATTTGATTACATTGTTGGACCATATCTCTGCATACTTGATTTTTACTACCATCTCCTCCCACCATCCCATATGGAGGCAGGCGTAGCTGGGCGAAAAACTCGCTCCCATTGCTACGCCCCTCATTTGGTGATAGACCTGTTGCTGGAACAAGATAGAATTGTTATACAAACAAAACTTAGGTCTATTAGCATTTTGTTATGGGTATGGAATTCAATGGGTCTCTTTCCCAAAAAATGTTCCAGTGCTCTCATCCCATCATGGTGGTGTATAGATGTATATAAATTGCTGACATCCATGGAGATCAATAAATAATCTTCTTGCCACCGAAATCCATGTATTTGCCTCAGGAAATCTGTTGTATCCTGTATATACGATGGTAACATTTTTACTTGTTCTTGCAAGAATGAGTCTATGTATATTGAAACATTTTCTGTTAGACTTTGTATGGCAGAGATTATGGGCCGACCAGGAGGGTTGCTACTGTCTTTGTGTATTTTGGGGATAAAATACACTACCGGCAAGATTGGGTAGTCAGTTTTTTAACTCCTCAGTTCATCATGATTAATTAAACCCCTGCTTTTCCATGCCAATAATTTTGCCTATAACTCATTTTGTGCTGTTTTGGTAGTCCGTTTGTTGCTTATCTTATAACAGCTGCGATCTCCTAGCTGTTTTGATGCTTCCTCCATATATTGGGTTTTTGGCCAAATGACCACGTTGCCGTCCTTATCCGTTCTGCGCACTACCACTGTTTCATTTTCTCGCAGTTTTTGGATTAGTTGTTGGTATTTGAGTTGGTACGCATTCTGTTTTCTCATGGTTGTTTGTGTTTTAAAATTTAGAGTCCTTACTTCCTTTACTAAGATTTCGTTAAAAGTGTCGATGGAATCTCTCGTTAAGACTGGGATAAACTTTGATTTAGGCCTAAATTTGGTAATTGGCACTGCATTGATATTGACCCCTTGTTGTAACATCAGCTGTTGAGTTGAATCTGTGTGCATCATCTCACTATTTTCAGTCTGTAGTTCTTGTAGGTCACATATTAGGCTGACATCTGAGGCTGTTGGAGAACTCTTGGCATTATGCAGTGATTCCGATGAAGTACATACAATGTTTCTATCTTGCCTGAGAAGATGATACTTTTGTAAATTTTATTTTCTGATGAACTTATATCCACACTGGTTTGGGGATAATCAAAGTTGCTCTCAGCAATACGTGAGCTCTAGCGCCAGTAGCTGTCGCTCTGCTGTATCCAAGTTGATGGTAGATAAGTTGATGGCTGGATTGGCATTTTCCATTGTTGGGATTATTGGCGGCGCCAACCCCTGTTCTTCTTTTTGTTTATGCGCGTTTTGGCGCCTCCTTTTCCTTCTCTCCCGTCGTTTTGTATTTCTCCTATGTCTGCTTTGGGCTTTTTTTGCTGGGGCGTAGGGTCTGTCATCTTTCCTCTCTTAAAAAATTCAATTCTTCCCCTGTTGTGTGTTTTCTAATTTGATGTCTTGCCCCTTCCGTTGATCTCATGTTGAACTCTGTCTCTGACTTCGTCTCCACGGAGGAGTTTAGATCAGACACTGAAGGCGTAGTTGGTAACTCCCTACTTGAACCAGCTAAGGGAGTAGGGACATTTCTCCTTGTGTCTCCTTTTTGTGCTGCCTTCGCTGCATCATACTTTCGTGATAAGGTGAATATCTGACCCAATTCATAGTCATTTTTATCCCGTTGGAATTTAAAAGTTTTTCTTTTTTTGATTGTATCCTCCCCTTTTTTTAGGCGTGCCAACATGTCCTCACTCTTTCTTGATGTCATTTCATTTGTTTCTACTTGGCTTATTTGCTGGTTCAGCTCATCGATTTGCTCCAGCAGGTCATTTCTATCCATGTACGCGTATTTTACCAGAATCTCCACCAGTCTCCGTGAGGACTCTAAATTATACGAGCCCCACTCTCGTAGCATGCTTGGGTTAGGACTGTCATAGCTCGGGGCTAACATGATGCGCACATCTTAATCCAAACTACCCCTGAACTCTGAACATTCCTAGACTATCCTTACTAACCCTCATCATCACCCTTCCCTAAACAGAAATAAACCCTTTACTACCCCTCAGCACTATCCTTCCCGAAAGCCTAAAAATCCATTATTACCCTTATGCACTACCCATCCCTGAACCCTAAAAAGCCCTTACTGTCCCTGTAAGCTACTAATCTTTCAAAGCCAATCACCACCCACCCTTACACCCCTAAATACGCTGTAAATATAATGTATTCTAACTTACCTCATTGTAGTGGAAAATGTGTTGTAAATGTGTTGTAGTGGTTCTTCGATGTCGTGGACGTATTGTAGTGGTTTAATTCCTTCCTTAATTTCTCTCCTGTCCGACGTGATGGATCAGGGTAGCATTGTGTTAGGGATGCAGAAGACAGAGCATTCCCAGAGCACAGCATCCTCTCATGGGCCATGATTGCTGCAGTATCCAGATGAATAATTACAGGAATTAACAGTCCAGTTGTTTGTTTCTCTTTGTTGGCCGACTGTATGCCACTTTAAAATCATGGGCTTGCCTGATTGGTTTTCTGTGCTCTTCTTGATGCTTCTGTTTGATGTTTTTGCTGTGACACAGGTGATTGTGAATACATTCTCCAACCTGCCTTCTGTGAATTTAATTTTTTGGTCAAACAATGTGTGAGGGCAAGTGAGATCTGGTTCATTGGCCTGTCCTACCAAAGCTGGGATCCGCGATAAGACATTACTGCTCACATTTCAGCGTGATCCCCCTTTAGAGAGGTGCCAAATGTCCCTCACCGCATTCATCTGCTGCATCATTCCAGACCAGTGCATTGGGACGTGTGCGGAGGTCCTGCTACCACATACTTAGTGGTCCGGATCTACAGCACTTGTTCAGACCGTCGGTGCTGCGTAGGTCTAAAAACGTGAAAGTCAGAATTCCCCAAATCCTGATTCCTAGAATCAGAACTGGCAGAATTTGAGGAGCACAAATTATAGTCGTGACATTTAAAAATCAGCCACGTCGGCTGACCCTCCTCTACTGTATATTTAGGGGAGTTGGGTGTTACACTGGGAGAAACAAAGTGTATTTCCCCAAATGGAAAACGATTTTCTCATTAAGAAAAATTGAGGGCAAACAAACATATTCAGTTGCATATTTCCCACACACTGGCAGGTTGTCATGCTGCATTGAAGCCACAGGAGTGGAATTAGGAGAAAGGAGTGTACTTCTGGAAACCATTCCATTTCAACAAACTTTATTTCGGACATAAAAGACCATAAAAAGTAGAAATTCATATACAAGTATAACATTGATAAACAGATTTTGACAATTCATTGATTGTATATTACATAATATATCCCAAAAGAACATTTTAGTATGTCCAATGACTTTAAACCATTAAAAACAAGAATGGTTAAAACCGGATAAAAACTGTTAACATTTTGAGGCTAAAAATGGCAAGAGTGCGAAAAAGTTTTTTTTACAGTTGCTGAAATGTGTTAAAAAAGGCCCTACGCCTGTGCCACGTAGAATTAAGAAACCGGGACACGGCAAAGACTATAGGGGGGTACGTATCCGATCTTAACATTCTATACACCTCCAAGCACTGTGTGCATCCCATGTTTCTGCATAATGGTATGAGCCAACGCCGTCTGGCAGATTTATAACCAGGACAGAAAAAAAGAACATGAATATCAGTCTCGTCAGAGCTGTTACAGGCAGGACAACCAGCAGAGGGATCTTTTGATCATTTATTCATGAAAGCATTGACCGGGAGGGTCCCTGTTCTAAACTGGACATACAGCTTCCTTGCCATGGGAGGCTGAATGTCATCCAAAAAAGACTCAAAGAAGTACTCGGTTTTCATGTTAAAGAATTCAGCCCTTAGATGCCCGAGTTTGGTGTTCACCTGCAAATCGACTAGTTTGTGTGCCCTATAAGCTCTGACAAGTTGTAGTCGAGATATTGTTGGGGACACTTCCTCGGGTTTAGTCCACAGGTTGGGTATACCTATTCTGGCACAGGTGTCTTTGATGTGCTTAAACCTGGGGAATATTCCCACCCCCGGTAGACCCAAGACCCCCTTGAGTTCAATTCAGTAGGATGCTAGTTCAGGAGTTGCCCACAGTCTGCACCAGAAGGTCAGTGGTCTTAGACCAATCTCTTCTGCAATTGGTTTGACTCCTAAATCCAAACGCAAAGGGATGAGGGGAGTGCTAGGCGGTAAGCACAACATCTTTCTCATAAATTGTTTTTCTATTTTGGCCAATCCGACAGAGGGGCGGTGGCCCCGTAGTTCTGCCCCATACATTACAGCACTCCTTACTTGCACTTTATAAATTTCAACAGCAGGGCCTGGCGGTTTGAATAAGGAGTTCCTATAAGATTAAGTGATTCCCCCCGCCAGCTGCGCTAACCTCAAGCCTGCCTCATCTAGTTGTGGGCCCCATTCAAATGTTTCAAACAGCGTAACACCAAGGTAATCGAAGACAGTCATCCTCTCTAAGAGGGTACCATTTAGGGAGGGGTTTGGGCGAGATGTTTTGGTTGGATTAAAAACTATAAATTTTAGTTTTAGCAGTATTCATCTCTAGCACTCGATTTTTACAAAATAGAGAGAAACGGTCTAGAATCCTTTGGATGCCCATGGGAGACTTGGACAACAACAAAGTGTCATCCGCAAACATCATTGCTGGGGCCCTGCCTTGCACCAACTTTGAGGCATCATTGTCCGCTACCTCGTTTAATTGAGCCACCAGGGCATTGATAAAAAGGCAAAACAGAGTGGGGGCCAGCACACACCCCTGTCTCACTCCTCTGTTTACTGGAAAGCGGGGGTCAATTCTCCGGTTTTCCCATACCTAACTTGGGCAAAATTACCTGTATGTAATCGCATGAACAGTGACAACAGGTAGGGCAGAATACCCAGCTGCTCCAGAACCTCCCACAATTTAGCTCGGGGGACCAGATCGAAGGCTGATTTGAGGTCAACAAATATCAAATTGAGACTGCCACCCTCTATTGACACCGTCTTCCAATATAAAAGTTGGAGCCTAAATAGCTGATAAATGGTGGAGATATTCTTCCTGAACCCAGCCTGATACGCACTCAGTACATCATGCTCTTCCATCCAGAAATGGAGACGCTCAAGGAGGATCCCTTGCTCACTTTGCCACTGGATTCAAGCAAGCCTGGCTGAAGACGGCTGAAATGCCAGAAACCGGTCCTAGGAAGCTTGTTTCCAGTCCAGGGAAGACATGGCTTGGCAGTTCGGGCTGGACTGTTCCCATGAGGCACAGGGTCAAGACTGATTTGCACATGGCCAGGTCTAAACTGGGGTGGCATGGTGATCAAAAAAACGATGGATTTAGGCCCAGATCTCTGTACTGGGGTGAATGTATGACATTGTTCTGCATTCTGTCCATCAACTGTTGTTTTTGCACTACTCTGAGATTAGCTAGGTGCATTTTGGGATTCGTATGCATATGGCCATGTCTGAACTGGGGTGGCAGAGCGGGCTAAAGAACGGTGATGGATTAAACCCAGATCAGTTGACTGGGGGTGAGTGCTTGCAATGTTCAACACTCCGCCCATCATTTCCTTTGGTTTTTGCTTTGTAAATACGCATTCACATCTAAGCGGACAGTGCCTAATTTGTAACAATAAATAAATATAAAACAAAAAAGTAAGTGTAGGTTCTAAGGGGCTCACTGCCAGAGCTGCTGAATGCAGGAATTGCCGAATCGCAGGTTTTACTGAATAGCATGGCTGCCTAGTCTTTATGCCACCTCATATCCCTTTCTTCAACAACCTCAAGCTTTCTGTCTATTTACCTCACTCTTGCAAGTTCTTCCTAAGTCCCACTTTCTCCCTTAGGTCATAGTTTCCTATCCTTCTCTTTCTCCTTCCCTTGCCTTTCTCTCCCTTGTTAAGTCAAAGATTGATGAAGAAAAAGAATCCCTGGTCTCTTAAAAGGAGCGTCAGTGCCCACCACCTGCAACCAAAACAATTAAGCGCTGTCAATAGTGTTTCATGGCCGTTTTGGTGTCCAGGCAGTTTCATACACCACACGTGTGCCTCATTAAGGTTTTCCAACACACACATTTAGAAGTATACATTACCCAGGGCTTAAGAAATAAAACCATTTGTTGGCAGTCAGAGGAGCTCTCCGCTGGCTCCCATTGGAGTCTAGAATTCCTTTTAAATGCTTCTGCCTCCTAAACAGAGGTCTTTTGAGTACTCTCTGACATTTCTTGAGAAGAATATTGTTGCCTTCCGGCCTCAATGACTATTTTGATAAATTTGTCGTAACTGACATATTCATCTCCTGTTTAGGTCTCTTCTACCAGACAGCACAAGCTGTCTGTTTGCGAAAAGACCTATTGTTATCTTACAGTGGGTTTAGAATCTTCTATTGCTTACCATTCAATGGCTTTATTATCACTTTCATTTGCTTTCATTTTTTGTCAGCTTGTATAGGCTTTACTTCCTCTTCTTGTATTTGTCCCTCCCCTGAAGCATAGCCACATTACTTGTGTCCTTCCACTGCTTACTTTTCAAGCGCAATTTTTTTCATTTTTAGTTGGGCACTATTTGAGAGTTTATGCATTTTCCAGTTGTCTCATTCGTGTACTTTTCGTCCACACTTCGCCGCACTATGTGTTGCTCTATTTCATCCGTGCTCTTCTCCCTTGTGCCCCTCCATCTTGTGTTCACCCTCTTGTGCTTCTCCTCTGCGTTGTTTCTTGCCTGTGTGTTTCTCCCCCAGCAGCATGTTCCTCTGTCTAATCCACTTGCTTCTTTTCTTCCCCACGCTCCCTGTTCCTCTCTTTCACTTGTGTTCTTCCCCTCCCAAGCCCCTGTGTGCATCAGCCCCCCCCTTCATGCTTCCCACCCTGTTATTTCCTTCTCACACCCTCGGAGTTGCTCCCCCCACCCACGCTGTCAGTGTTACTTCCCTTACAAGCACCTGGAAAAAAATGCTTACACAGTACTTCAACTCTGATTGGTAAATAAAAAGAAGAAAAGCTAACATGCCATTTTGCAGGCATGCACATGTGTGGTGCATGTGCCCACAAAATGATGCAGCGATGCTATATAGAGCTTTAGTGTTCTTTCCCCTTTAGCCATGCTGCACAGTATTGCGGATGCTGTATATTGTCGCTGAAAACCAAATGAAAAGCCTATAGTTTCCAAAGGAGAGACCTATTGGCTTTGCCAGTGCTTGTTAGGACTGCCGTCAGCTTCGAGTAGGGGCTGCCAGCCCTCATCATACACTGGCCTGTTGTTGTGCCAGTCACATATTCTTTCCACCCACTACAGCGTACAACATGGGCTACTGGTCAGCCCACTTCAGCCATTGGCTAACTTCACTGTGGGTGATGGCATTCTGCTCATGCTCAAGGAGCACATCTGCACACAAAGTAGTTCCCTTAATGGTAAAGGCTACTGTGGAAATGTGTGCTTTTTAAGGTCCAAAAACTTATTTCTGCTTTTAGGGTATTTTTTTTCAATACTGGTGAGGGCCCAGCCGCTCCACCAGCAATGAAGTTTTGCAAAAGCTAAGATGAAACAAGAAGCATTGGCAAAACTGAAGGGCTGGTAGCCAATGCCAGACCTATTGGCTTTGACAATGCTTTTTTGCAGTTTTGTATAGTGTAAATGCCGTCTAAGAGGATTTACATACTTTATAGGAGCAACAGTTACATTCGACAAGGTCAGATGAATTTTTTAGGTCTTTCCCTCACAGTGTATGCGCTGTGCTGCAAGACATAGGCTTACAACCCAGCCACAGCATACCATTAGTTGTTTTTGTTGTCTCTCTCATTTGTGATCTTGCAGTTGCTTAGCTTCTGTAGCCTTCCTTTCCTTTCTTTTGTTAGCTCCTCACTGGAGCATGGACCAAGAACATGTGTTCTTCCTCTTCTTTTTGCAACATACTTTTCTTTTTATTTCGTAAGCACTTCTGTATTTTATCTGGATATGCAATGTGCTTTCCTACTTTTAACACATGCATTCTTATTTATGTAGCTTTCACGCTATCTGCCATCTCTATTGATGCTTTACTTACACCTACAACTGTACTACTCTACGCCACTGTAAGCTACTGCACTCTACACCACTCTATTCTACGTCTCTCTATTCTAAGCCACTCCACTCTCTCCCACACCACTCTACGCCACTCAACTCTGTTCTAAGCTGCGCCACTGTACGCCACTCCACTCAACTGTACACCACTCCATTCAACGGCAATCCTCTCAACGGCACTCCGCTCTACGCCACCCCACTCTACTATATTTCAAGCCACTCTACTCCAACTGTATTCCATGCCACGCTCCACTATGCCACTCTGCTCTGCGCCACTCTACTGTATGCCACTCTACTCTATTCTATGCTGCTCAATTCTATGGCACTCCACTGTACACCACTCCACTCTACTCTTCGCCACTCCATGTCACTCCACTCTGCTGTTCAGCACTCCACTCTACAGAGGTCCACGAGAACTCTATCATGCCATTCTATGCCACACCACTCTACTGTATTCCAAGCCACTCTACTCCACGCCACTCCACTAAACTCTACACCACTCTGCTCTATGCTACTCCATGATTCCACTCTACTCTACCCCACTGTACTTCACATTACTGTACTCTATGCCACTTCACACAATGCCACTCAGTGCCACTCGATTTTCTCTACTCTGCTACACTTTACACCACACCTACTCTACCTCCACCCCACTCTGACCCACTATACTCTATGCCACTCAGTGCCATTCTAATCTACACCCCCTCTACGTCACTCCACTCTATATCAGTCTAATCTATTCCACTCTAATTTCCTACCACTCTATGCCACAATACTCTACGCCACTCCATTCCACTCTACATCACTGCAGTGCTCCACTCCATTCTATGCCACTCTACACCACTGTATTTGCCACTCTGCTCCACGCCTATGCCACTCTTCTCCACTCAATGAATCTACACTGTACACGAGTCCATTATATGCCTCTCTACTGTACACCAATGCCAGTCAGTCAGTCAGTCAGTTGGTCTTTATTCGATTCACATCATAAAAGACATTCTACACAAATAAAAACAATTCATATATAATACAATTCATGTTAGAATACAAAATAAAACTTCTAGACCTTAAAATATTGCATAAAAGAAAATAGATTTAAAATAATCACAGCTTAATAAAATACAATAAGATACAATATGGGACACGCCTGTTAACCTAATAATCCATAGTAAGGTACTAATAATAATAGCTAGCAAGACACAAATCACATCTTAAGATGTGCACCAATGCACTATATGCCACTCTACCCTACTCCACACCACTCCATGCCATCTCTACGCCACTCTATTCTGTTATATGCTGCTCCACTCTACTTTATTCCACTCTCCTGCACACCACACCACTAACTTCTAGCCATCGAGCTGTACAACATGGCTAAATGAAAGCGGGTAAGCCAATAGCTCTCACATAGGTGAGACCTATTGGCTTTGCTAATGATTGTTTTTTTAAGCACGGCGAGATTGTGATTTGCCTGGAATCACAGGATGTTAAGCCAATGCCTGGACTCGAACCCGGTTCTCTAGTTCCAAAATTGGCAGCTCTGCCCTAACGCTACATCCTTGCCAATGTTTGTTGATGTATCTTCTTGAGGGCTCTTGGGTCACTGGTCGGTCTATTTGGGGTTTGGTTGTGAACCACACTGTTTGGCTGTACACAAGCCAAACTTATTTTGTCTAACTTTAGCGCAGTCTAAAACACAATGTTTGGTGAGCAGGCTTCCAGCAGACCAACACCCTCGAAACATTTTCGGATGTAACCGTGTACTGCTCCGTAGAAGTTCTCAATCGCACACACTGGTACGGATTTGTGTGTCAGTTGAGTAAAGTGTCCCGGAAGCAGTGACTGTGTATTTTACCGGCGCTGTCACGGTGTAAGTTTACCTATGCCCTGGACCAAAATAGCCTTCCCAAAAGGCAAGCTGAGCAGCTCGGGTTTCAGGCGCGCTTTGATCGCTGACACTAATCCTCTCGGATCAGCTTGCATCCTCTCTCAGGCGATCCTTCCCCTGGTGGATGGATGTCTTTTCTTCTGATTCAGAGGATGTTCTGATCTGTTGGGCTGGAACAAGCGGTGCACGTGTGTGACTGGGCGCCGCCCTATAATTACAAGCTTTGTTTCGGTGAAGCTGGTTTGATGGCCACTGTTTAAAAGTTTGGTTTAAAAAAATTGCAAGAAAGACCGAGTGGGACGTCTCAGTTTATTGAATATAAAAAAGCACATGGGACACAGAGTCAGAAGACACAGCGGCCTAAAATGTCGACCCAAAGTTTAGGATGAACACAAACACATCCTTTAGAATGTAATTGATTTGCACATAAGCCCGACGTTTTGTGATTTTGTGTTATTGTGACAAAGATGGTAGCATGCACAAAAGCTTTGAGTGGTATCTCATGCCAGTTAGTGTGTATACATGTTTAGTGATTCTGGTGCAGGTGAAGGAGAGGTATACTGTCTACAAGGACATAACTCTATATGCCCGCCGGGGCCATAATAAGAAATATAACATAGGTCCTGTGAGAATCTCTTGTCTGCCACCCTGTCAGCTCAATCACAGGTAATAGGCATTAGTCCAGGAATAACTTAGTGTCACAAGTGTTGTAATCATGCAAAATAAGATTAAATGAAAAATCAAGGCCACTTCAACTCTTATTTCTGAGACTGTTATTCATCTAACAAGTTAAACCGTGCTCAAAAAGTGATTGATATAGCTGCAGACGAGGCAGTGCTCAGGGAAGTGCAACATACATATACAGAAATGCCTAAAAACACTGATAACACACCTGAGAAACTAATGCACCTTAACTTTTATTTTTTCGGGCACGAGGATCCTTCGTCTACGTAGCTACCTCAGAGGCCCCGGTAGCCGCCATGTTGCAGGTTTCCTCCCTTGTTTTCTGCAAGATCAATAACAGGTGTGCAGCATCAGGCGCGTTTTTTGCCGTCAGACCTTAGTTTGTCGAATGATGAATAATTGCCAAGCTCACTTTGTAAAATTTGCCTCTGTTTGTGACACATAATTGTTCCGTGCGATTGATTTGTTTTGTGGCCAGAGTAGGCTTCTTAATTGAATTTATATTGATCACTCGAAGACCAGTGGCTCGGCCGAGCGGCTCTGTAAATATTTCAAATTAAATCCATTCCCGTGATCTGAGGAACGGCCTTGCATAGTTTGTTAAATGTAATTTGTACGCAGGAACATAGCGTGACCGGAAATGATCATTTGATTGCGGGGCTGTAATGCAGTTGTTATGTTTTTAGTCTGAAGCAACTGCGCCAGCGAACAGGGTCTTGTGTTTTTAATTTAATGTGCTTACTACTGCTAACAGATGTTTTTAAACAAGATTAGACGACATTACTTTCCCGAAGCACTACGCTACATGAATAAATGAGTACAAACAGCCGAACCACGAGTTCATTAAAACATCTGTAGTTGTAACATGAGACGGTCACCCCCTCACATTTCAATCGAATGAGGGTATTTATTTTTGTTCCGATTAAAGCATCGTGACGCGTTTGATTTCTGATTCGCTAAACCTTAGCTCCCCACAGGCTTATGTGCTTAAACACCCTGCTGAATATTCTATGCCTCTCTTCCTTTTCTTTTGTTTAAGAATCAATTACGTTCGAATTTTAATAAATGTGCAGCTAAGTGACACATTTTATTTGCATTCCCGCGAGGATGACTTAAACCCACAGGTTTATGAGCTTGGCAGCTCTGGTAGAACACGTAGGTTGGCTCGTGTCTCATTTTTCACAGGAGGATAAGGTTCGACGTGTTTCAGAGCTCTAAATCCGTGCTGCTGAAGTATTTCGGCTACCTCCCAAAAACACCATTAACTGCTTCCCGCAATGCCCTACTGCAAGCAGCGTGCAAAAACCTTCCTTATGCTTTTTTTTTTGTCGGTTGCTTTTACCATCTGTATTGTTTCCTCTTGTTTTTATTCTGTGGATTGATGTTTTTTGACGGTCGCAATTTAGTTTTCTTGTACATCGTAATATCTGTCTAGCTTGGGGTACCTCTTCCTAAGCACAGTGATTGGACTGTGCCCAAATTCTGCAACGTTTTTATGCTCTTCCGCAGACACTGATACTAGTGCACTGTATACTAAAATGGTGACTTAGGCAGCAATCACGTTTTGGTGGGACACTAGGTGATATTCTTTGTAAGGAATCTAGCGTCATCTTAAAATTATGGCTCAAAATAAACTATCAAGTAGAGTAGCTTCAACGTGATTTTAGTCACTGGTTTAATATAAGGTGTTTGGCTCCACTTTGCCTTCCAGCAATGCAAATGCAGTTCCCTTTAGCTGCTAATTGGAATCGGATGTCGGGAAGTTTATATACATTTTAAATCAGTTGACTTTGTATAGGTGCAAATTCCTGACCGTGATAAGTCTTGTAAGTTATCTGTCTATTGCAGAATATGCCACATACAGTGTTAAAATATGTGTCCAGAGTTGGTTACTCTTTGAGAGTGATACTTTTCCCACCAGTATAAGAGTCACATATTCAGTAACATATTCACATTCTTACACCATCGCTATGAGTTATAAAGCGGACACTGTAGCTGTTTGCGAAATGTTATTATGTACATTTTTTAATACATCTAAAAAAAATTATATACAGCTAATTACTCTGTTAATGTTACTAATGTAACATTGGGGTTTATGTAACTTCATCTGCGCCTATGGAAGTTGGTGAAAAGAAATACAAAAAGAACGTTGACTCAGTTCTGCTTTTAAGGCGAGTATTTAACAATAAAAGAATTAAGAGAGCAGCTACTGTATTCCTAGGTTTCCTCCTTTAGCTGGATGAGTGTAGTGCAGTGGACAGCGAGGGTGCTGTTTTGGGGCCCATGGGATCCAGCACACTTGCAGTGAAAGATCACCAGCAAGGGATCCAGTCATGCATTTGGTAGGAAGTAGAATTATGAAAGCTTCTAAAGACAAGGATTCAAGTGTACTCAGATGCCGTGGCACTGTGGCCCAGTGGTCTGAAGGGCCCACTGAACCCTGACTAGCATGGTGTTTCACCACCCCGCCAGCGTGAGAGGGGCCTATGTCCTTTCTTGCACTAGGGTCCATTGCACACTTGCTATACCACTGCAAGGATTGTTGCCCCATGCTAGGAAAACACTGCTCCACGCAGAGGTTTCACTCCAACCCACTTGTTGCCGCCAAAGCTAAACAGTCTTCAGCCAGTCACATGCAAGACAGGCGTGGCACCTTGCAACAGCAGTGCTGGTACCCGCACTCTGTTTGGCTGGACTAGAAGCCATTGATGAGGCACTGCCCAGGCGAAATGACTTATCAGGATTCTTTTGAACCATGCTAAAACACTCGCTTATTTCACGTAATCATCATGCACCACTAAAGCGCCTTTTCATCCAGGAAACCCTCAAAGTGCCTTGTGTAATTGCTTGGATTGCTTCCTACTAGAGTTCAGTTTTGCATTGCACACATTTATACGACTCAATGAAGTTTGTTTTTAATTGATTTTTTTAAACAGAAGTAAGGAATTCACTGAGAAGCACGCTCAGGGCTGCTTTGTGTGTTCCAGAAAAACCTATTCAGGTACAGAATATGTATCATTCAACAGTAAAGCTTTTTATAATCTTAGCAATGTAAATATCATGGGTTACTATTGCTGAAAACATCAGTACTTGATGTAGCAAATTGAAGGAATGAATGCCCGACTTTATTCAGTTGCGATTCAAACCTGTTATTTGTAAGTTATATCGAGAACACAGCTGCACATAATGGATTCCAGACTCTACTTTCTGGCACAAGTAAATCAGTTTATCCAAGGATTAATGTACATTATGCAACACTTATGCCCGTGTCAAATCGTCCCATACCTATGTTTCCCTCAGGGTACAGGCCACCGTTTCCTAGTATTCTCTTCCATCTTGATTAGACCAATAGGGATTGGCTTGGACCACCCTCTTCACAGGCTCCCTGGAATCCAGAGCACTGCTGCCACACAACACTTAAGATATCATGAGCGATTGCACATGAGCCCCCCAATCTTCACATTGCGGCTTGTGGTTAGATGCCTCATCATTGCATCTTTGTGCATTGCACATCGAACCATCTGTGGTTCTCCGCCGCACTCACTTCCACATAAATTCCATCCCTGTTGCCAAAGTAGAGTATTATCTAGACGGGGCTCACTGGTGACCGTGTATTCCTTCCGAAAAGTCTCAAACGGGTAGAAATTCATGACCAAGCTTAGGAACTTGTTTCCTGCATGAATTAAAATTATTGAAAGCCACCTTGAGTTCTGGAGAGCCTTAAACATGTGGCTTTTATTATTCACATAAACTTTGAGAAACAGTCCCTCTGAAGAGGAAGGTATACACTGGCAATCACAACCATGTCTGTACTCACACTTTTATTAGTCCTCTCATGCCTAAGTGCGGACATACGTTTGCTGCACTTGGTTACAGCATGTCTCCGATCCTCACGCACCACAGCCCAGCTCTAATAGACCTGAAAGACATCCAAACCCTTCAACAGTTGGCAGCATAAGGGGCTCCCAGGAGCCCAAAGACTATCTGAGGGCCTCATCAGTGGTATGAAATGTTGTGCCTTCTACAAGTACTTACATCCATTGTTCCATGGTAACTCACGACTACTACGAATCCCAAAATGCACCTAGCTAATCTCAGAGTAGTGCAAAAACAACAGTTGATGGACATAATGCAGAACAATGTCATACATTCACCCCAGTACAGAGATCTGGGCCTAAATCCATCGTTTTTTTGCTCACCATGCCACCCCAGTTTAGACCTGGCCATATGCAAATCAGTCTTGACCCTGTGCCTCATGGGAACAGTCAGCCCGAACTGCCAAGCCAGGTCCTCTCTGGACTGGAAACAAGCATCCTAGGACCAGTTTCGGGGTTTCACCCCTCTTCAGCCAGGATAGCTTGATTCCAGTGTCATGGAGAGCACAGGACTCACGTCTGAGCATACCCGTCCCACTCGGGGTGACAAATGCAAAAACAACAGTTGATGGACAGAATGCCGAACAATGTCATACATTCACCGAGTACAGAGATCTGGGCCTAAATCCATCAACTGTTGTTTTTGCATAATCTCATCAGTAGAACATCATGCAGCTGCAAGGCTGGCCATGGCTCATGAAAGTTAGATCACTTTTCTCCAATTCTGATCTCATTGCAGTGGCTTCCCATATATAGAAGCAATATATTGAAAGTAGCATACATACCATAGCCACTCCACTCTGGGACCTTGAAACTACATGCCAAAAAACAAGTAATCTTACAAAACCAACACCACCTTCTGAACCCTGACATCTTTTCCTTGAAATACCTTCCTTTGCGAAGGGAAAAACACTTCAGCAATCCTCCTTTATAAAATGGCCCCAAAGTGTGGAAGTCTAGCCCATTGGTCATTAAGATTCCAGGGGCGGCTCCTCCGCTAAGGCACAGAAGTGTCGCCCGACTGCTCTCAGAGCAGTGGAAAAGAGAAAAATAAAATGATAATAACAATGTTATTATCATTTTATTTTTCGTTGCTGTGGAGCTGGGTTAGGGCAGGCAGGGCTAGTGGCACAGGGAGAAGGAGTGGTTCATGCACATTAAATGCGCATACCTGCTTAGCCAGCCGTCTTGGGCTGGCCACACAGTCATGCGTACTAAGGATGTTCTCCACCGGGCTGTAATACCCAGCCTGGATCGAGAACATACAAACCTGTCTTTGAAATGTTGAACAGGAAGTTGAGGAGTCTGGCGTTGCCGATTCCCTACCTCCCTTGAATGACCTATGAGCAGGTCAAATATTGACCCAAGTAGTTTTTTTCTTCATGTTCACTAGAGCTAGTATTTATAAAGTGTGGTTTACGACTGCAGCTGTGGCAACCCCTCTGTCTTATCCCTTTACCCTTTTTTTGATACTGTGTGCTCTTTAGTGTTTGATATTCAACATAAGGAACATTCCCATTTGATGTTTTCTTTCCCAGTAGCTCTGATGAGGGTTGAGGGGTGGGCTCTAGTTTCTTTTCTGTTTTTCCCTTTCTACCACGTTGGAGACGGGTGGTGTGCATGGTTGCCTGGCAACAAAGTGCCCCCACCCACATTGCACACTTGCTGGTCTCTTTAAGGCAAGAAACTTCACAGCTGACTCGAAGGACAAGAGACACAAGCTGGCTGCTCTTCAACCTTTTTACTTTACTTTGCCAGAATTTATTTTGTACCATGTATATATATATAGTTTGGAGAACCTGACCCTACATGATGGGATTTGTTTTCTTAGTTCCTATTTTAATTACTAGAACGTCATGCACATGTTATTTTTACTGGCTTTTGTTTCTCAGCGTTCGCCTACTTTTTAGTTGGCTGTTGTTTTCTTTCTTTCTTGGTAGTTCGGATGGTTGCTGAGGTCTATTCTCCAACTTCTGCTTAGTTCTCCTACTTCTAACATTTCACGGACAAGATGCGTGCCCTCTTCCCTGTAAAGGACTCGCTTCCATTAATATCCCGGAGGCCCTTTCCTCTTTAACACTGTAAGTTGGATGGACATGCATACCACTGGCATGCCTCAGGCAACCCCATCTATGTTCCAGCCTGGTGCAGGGCCAGAAATTCTCTCTATATTATTTATATTTCCCTTGCCCAAAGGACCGGATAGAGTAGATTGGAGCTGGATGGCATCTGCCCCAATAAGGAGATAATAAATAAATACGTTTTAAATATTGTCTGAAAAGCAATAAAAACACCAGTGGATGTGACCAGCACTGTTAACTAGCTGCAAAAAGTAAATAGAATTGTGAAATTTTGTCTGTTGAGGCTATATACCTGTAAAAAAACTCAAGACTAAATACCCTTCTCAGTGCACTTTGAAGCAAAATGGTGGCATGAAAGGTGGGAATGCCATTCCATGCATTACCTCCACTGTTAGTAACTCTGCAGCTAAATGTATGGTAAAGCTATTTTTACAAGTGCCGGACCTTAGTTAAACAATGCTGTTTAGTTGTTAGTGTCCATATTACTGAAACAGTGTTGGATTTTCTGTTTGTGAAAATAGGCTTAAAGGTTCCTGTGACCCAGATCTTGCCATGGGAATTTCAACAAGTTATTTCATCATGCACACTGATCATGTTAAAAACCAATGGGGCAGCTGTAACAATTTCCAGGAAATAAACTGTATCTTCTAACTCTGATTTTCCATTGCCCAGTGCATTACTTATGCTGATCAATATATCTATCTATTGTTCATTTTCTGTCACTTTCTATTTTCTTTATGAGCCACGAGTGCCAATCTCTGGGACTCCCTCATGTCTGGCAGATTTCCGGCACCTGGGATGTAATAAGCCTCTAAGTTTGTTACATTTGCAAACATCAAGTTTTGGATGGAAGACCTTTTCCTGACGCAATCAAAATCTTGACGAGCAGTGCCATTCTAAGTTTGTAACAGTCCATGAATGGATCCAGTCAAGTGGCCATCACTATGATGCCGGTAATCTCTACTGCTTCAAAGAAGTACTTGTGCTGGTATCAATGACAGATGTTTTTGTCTAAAATTTAGATTGGCATATAGTCACACTTCTGCTCCCAGCTTGGTTTGTAAAACGATTACTAGGTGTGCATTTTTAAAAGTAACTGAACATAGTTTTGCAACAGCTTCTAAAAGCACTGAGCTTCATAAGAGGATCTCAGAAGTGCTTGATGGCTAGCATTGTTCCCACTAAAACAACAAGATTTCACAACCTTAGATTTTTCATGGACCTTCGTATTCTAATTTGTAAGCCCTACTTTATAATGCACTCAAGGTAGGTGAACGCAGTTAGTGATTGATTTTGATGAGGAAAAGAAGTCTTACAGAGCCTCACAAAGAGTACAAAATGTCTATAAAAAAGTAAGGTCCTATTATCATAGTTACACTAGGGTCCCACTGGTATTCACCATTCCAAAATAAATATTTAGTATAATCAGAGAGCTGGCCTCTCCTACTAGTGGTTATTCTCCCTTAACATTCACCGAAGACTTCTGTCACAATTCATCCATCCAAATTTTCAGGAAAAGATTGACAAATCATGATAGTTTTTTAGGGAGAAGCCTGCGAGAGCATGCACTAGCGCATGCGTGTCACTTGAGAGACACTGTCGTTAACAAAATGGGCTTGGAGCCCACCCTTTGCTTACCATTGTTGGCTCGCGTGGCACTCTTCTTTACATTCTCGGAATTCGTCAAGGCAGACCTAAAATCATTTCCGTTCCTCTCTGTGAAACAGTGACCAAGCACTGATCGATTCAACATAATCAGTGCCTGGCCACTGCTCCAGACGTGATTAAGGTACTATTTTATTCTGTTTAACTTTTAGTGCCCTGCAAACAGAAGGAATGTGCCTGGCTAAAACGTGACCAGAAGAACAAACAAAATTGCAAAAATTTATTTTCTATAGTTAACTTTCTTTCATTTTGCCAAGTCTTCTTTTCTCACCTCACACTCATGTTTTCTTTTTAATTGCTCATGGGTGCTGTTCTCAAATGATGAGGATTATGTTCTTGCAAAGCGACATTGTATCTTTCTTATATGTATATTCTGAAATGATGCTTTAACACATAATTGTGCAGTACACCCCAGTCCACCCCACTGTAGTCCGTACCACTCAAATCCATGCCACTCCACCCCACCCCACACCACTCGGCCCAACTCAATCCAGTCCACCCCAGACCAATGCAGTGCACCCACTCCAATCCATACCACTGACACAATACACTCCAATCCACCACACTCCAAAACTCCCAACCCACCCCACTCCAGTCTGCCCCACTTCATTTCACCACACTCCAATCCAAAACAATCTGCCCCACTCTAATCCAAAGCAATCTGCCAAAGTGCAATCCAAAACAATCTGTCCCACTCCAGTCTAAAACAATTTGCCCTTCTCCAATCCAAAACAGCATGTCCCACTCCAATCTGTCCTACTCCAATCCAAAACAATCTGCCCACATCAATCCAAAACAATCTGCCCCACTCCAGTCTAAACCAATCTGTTCCACTCCAAGCTGCTCCAACCCAAACGAAAACAGTTTGCCCCAATAAAATCTAACGCAATCTGCCCCACTCCAGTCTAAAACAATTTGCCCCACTCTGATCCAAAACAATCTGCCCCACTCCAATCCAAAAGAATCTGCTCTTCATCCCACTCCAATCCAAAATAATCTGCCCCGCTCTATTCCTCCAAAACAATCTGCCCCACTCCAATCCAAAACAATCTACTCCACTCCAATCTTCTGCACTTCAACCTGCCCCCTCCAATTCAAAACAATCTGCTCCCTTCCAATCCAAAACAATCTGCTCCCTTCCAATCCAAAACAATCTGCCCACGCCAATCCAAAAACAATATGCCCCACTCCAATCTAAAGCAGTCTGCCCCACTCTAATCCAAAACAATCTTCTTCACTCCAATCTGCCTCACTCTAATCCAAAACAATCTGCTGACTCCAATACGCCCCACTCCAATCCAAAACCATCTGCCCCACTCCAGTCTGCCCCACTCCAAACCCAAAACAATCTGCCCCTCTCCAATCTGCCCCATCCCATCCCAATCCAAAACAACCTGTCCCACTCCAATCTGCTGTACTCCAATCTGCTCCAATCCAAAACAATCTGCCCCACTCCCAAATAATCTGCCTCACTCCAATCTGCCCCCTCCAACCCACAATCTTAACCCATTTCATCCACCCACACTAATCCACAGCATTTAGTCCCCCTTCTCCAATCCACCCACTCCACTCAACAAACCCAATCTACACCAATCCTGTCCACCCCAATGTGCTCCAGTCCAATCCACCCCAATACCTCAACCCACTCCACCCTGTTCTACCCTACAACGCTGCAGCACTGCATTCTATGACACTCCATTCTACGACACTCGACTTCTCCTACTCCAAGCTACCACACTCTACTCTAGCAAATACAGTATACAACACCCTACTGCCCCCACTCCCCTCTAGGACACTCCACACCACTATTTTTTTTAGCCATGCTGAACAGCAGCCACACTGGTGTACAATGTGGCAAAAACACATTGCCAAAGCCAATAGCACTTGTATAGATGAGACCAATTGGCTTTGTCAATGCTTGTTAAATACAGAGGTTTTTTTTGCTAATCTTAGGTCTGATCTGTACTCTTTGTGAATAGGTAGTCTGACCGAGTTGGTACCGCTGTAGTAACAGTTTACAAAGGGTAAGCTACATGTTATTATGTCTGGATGTCCTCTTGGTCCTTGCAACATACAATTAATCGAACTTGTGCCTGATATTACTGCACCCAAACTCACTGATTCATGTAAGCAGTTGTTCAGGGATTGTATGGTTAGCAAAGTACCAAGAGTTGGAAAGAAGCCACTGTTATAAAGAAATCTAGTACAGATGCACTGGTGTCGTCTAACTTTCAGTCCATGTCACTGCTGCTATATGCCACTAAGGTTTTTGAAAGTTTGTTAATTTTTTAGCCATCTGATATTTTAGAAATGAGCAGGCGAGCTTCAGACTGAACCACCGAACTGACAGCAGCATTGGATAATATACTTACCAGGCAGAATACAGTGAAGCCCACATTATGGTGCTTTTAGATTTCTCTGCCATCTTTGACATTGTTTCTAATTTCATCTTAATCCAGCGGCTAGGTGAACTCTGATTGTTGTGGAAGTCCTAAGGAGGATCACAATCTCTTTGGATGGACTGACTCAATTACTCTTACTGCGCCCCCATAGATCTCAACTTAAGCACCTAGACATTTGTTCACAGCTGTTGCTGTGAACAAAGGCCTCATGGAGCCCGAGAAGATTTCAACCCCCTCGGACTCAGAGAGGCATCTGTTTTACAAATTAGAACATTCTGCCTCTAGGGGCAAAATGTTTTAATAGCCTTGGAGCCCTCTGTAGTGGGCTCTACTGGTCATTAAACCCCGCTCCCTTGTTAAAGCGCTGGAGTGGGCCTTTAATGGAAGGCTATATTATTATTGTTATAATTCTGTAACAATATTGAAATACCATTCCATCCAAAGCCGCTCCTGTAAAAGTGCTTTCGTTTAAAGCATGCTATTAACCCATTGAGTCTTGTTCCCACTTTTAAAACTGTTATTAAATAAACAAAATATAAATTCTGTTGTACAATGCACCACAATTTATTAAAGAGACAAACTAATGCTAGAAGTTCACTATATAAAGCCAGCCGCCAGAAAATAAAACACTTGCTTTACTGCTAGGTAAGAATGGTACTGAGAGAAGGTCCCCAGGACTGACTGAGAAAATGGTTGGAACTATCAATCTTTAAAGAGAAAATGCACTCCAATGACAGTCATCTAACTTCCCATGACTTTATTTCCCAGCACATCCTTGACTGTCTCCACAGAACAGAAACTTGGTTGACTGCAAACTATAAAATTTTCTTGGTAGACCAAGTAAAAGGCAGCTGCCCATCCTGGCTACGCACAGACACGGTCCGCGGACATTTTCAAGGAAGATCTTAAACTGAGACTACACTCGTCTCAAGACAAAACCTGCATTTTCAGTCTGATATTTAAACAGAATAACGGGAGGAGCGTTCATAGTGGAGGAAACACTGAGCCACACTCCTTATAATCTCTTTATCCCACTCTTAATAAGAAATCCTCGGCTGCGCACCCTCATTTTGAAGGTATCCTCCTGTTTTCAATGAATTGCACCCTTATGAAAAGCAAGCTATTGCCATAAACCTCTGTGGGGTCACCTTATTTAAAAATTGACAGTACCCTCCTAAAATGATCCAGCATTTATTGACTAAGGCAGTGGCACTCCTAAATATCAGGCTTCACCATCATTCACGAGCCAACAGGCTGGCAAGTATATAAGGAGCAACACTATCAACAATCACATGCTGCGTCAGATTCCGAAAGAGGCTGTTCTCAATCCTTTTGCAATCACTCCCAGCAACAAAGTCTTAGCAATGCCAGACAGGACATCTACATTACATACACCACACATCCTGAATAACCCTGTCCTTCAAACTATAGACTTGGTCAACTTCCTCTGCAAAGCAGCCAATAGTGAAGCAGGTCAATAACTCCCTCAGAAAGTCATATAGAAAAGGCAAAAGATAGAACATTTTTGGCCATATTCCACAAACTCATCTAATGTCTAAACATTAGAGACTTTCCTCCTCTGGCTCTCATGGAACTTCTAGCCGTCAGTGTGAAATTTAGAGCCTACTCTGTTGGCTTTCAGGCATAGATGGTGTATGTAGATCCTTCCTTCCCTGCCTGCACCCCAACAGTCTCCCATATTTCAAGATTTCCTATAGAGGTATGCAATAACTAACCACATTGCCTCTGCTCTTCCTTTTTTACTTTGACTCCTCCTGAGTGTCACGAGCAGCCACAACCTCCTCAATCTCGTCTATGTATTTTCAGTGATCAGAATGTGTTGCGCCATAGAAACCTACCTCCCTCCCATCGAATCCTTGATAGGAAGGATCTTTATCTAAATAAGAGGATCAAAAATGAGCTTCTGCCTTTTTGTATGCTAGGCAGACCGCCGACCTGTCATCTGCATAAACTCTGCCACTCGTCTTATGCTCTTATGGCAGTCAATCAGGTCTAGGTTTAAAGTCCAAAGATCAAGAGTCGCCCTCAGTTCAGAAATGACTAGCCACAGATCAATTTTTCAGTCTGCTCATCCCACCTCTGATTGTATATAATTTGTCATGGCCTCTCTTTAAGTCCTTACCAAAGGCCACCAGGATGGAGTGGAAATACCACCAACACCTGACTTGAGCAGGCCAGTCCATTTTACTGGGGCATGGCAAAACACACAGTCCAAGCAATAAGTTATAGAAAGAATCCCAGGGAGGTTACCGTCCATAATCTGAAATCAATACACTGGCTTCTTGCCAAAAGCCAAATGGCATTTAAAGACCCTCTGCCTTAAGTACAAACTACATACAATAATTGGCAAAGCCACTAGGTCTTGCTTTTCTGACCTGTTGGCTTTTTCAATGGTTTTTAGCCGCCCTGCACAGCACCCTCAGTGCTGTGTGGCATGGCTTAAGTACAAAAAAAAACCTTTCCACGGCCATTTTGTAGATGCACGCACTACACATACACGCACCTACAAAATGATGCAGTCGCCTTGTTTTTTGTTTTTAGTAACTGACCTGAATTGGTAGCTAAAAACAAAAGAAAACGTTCAAAGCTTTTATTTAATTTCTTTAAAGCGAACGGAGGGTGAAGCAACAGTGGGCTCGTAACCAATAAGGGGTAGGGTGGGGGGACATGGAAGCAACATGGGCAAGTTGGGGAACACAGAAGCAACATGGGAGAGGGGGACACAGAAGCAATAAGTGGATGGCAAGGGTCATGAAAGCAAAGCAGAGGTGAGTAGAAGAGGCTGCAACATGGAGAAGCACATGGAGGAGAGCAACAGGGAAGTGGTCCGGGAGAAGAACGGGCGAAAGGCAGCAGCACAATGGTGGGAGAAAAGTGCATAAAGGAGACAGCTCGAAAACACATGCCCTCTCTCTGAGTGTTTACATAAATAGTAAAAAGTCGTTCCATTATTCCCTCACATCGAGCGATAACACAAGGGCGAACAATCACATGGTAAAGAGGCAGTGCGCCACTAGAGGGACCATCACAAGGTTGAGAAGCTGGGACACATATGAGAAGCAGACACATGAAAGTGACAAGGAAAGCCAACCAATGGCAATCAGTTGGCGTGATCCAAACCGCTCTATGTTCATAAGTCTTGCAACAGACAGTGCATGTGCTGTCTAATAGGTCCTCCCTAAAAGACAACAAAAAATAAAACCTACAAAAGATACACTTCATTAATAAAGACTAATCAAAACATCTATCTACAAAAATATTAGCACTAATTGTATTCCCTCGCCCAGATTCGACCTAAATATTCTAGAGCTAATTTAGCCAAGTCCAACGATGGTTTGGCCAAAGTTAGGGCTTTTAACTAATTGGTCATTTTGTAAGTATACAGTTTATGTGGTCTTTATTTTTTTAATCCACATTTCTTAATCTTGTTTTTTTCACTCTTTATGTTTGAAGTTATATTTATTTCCACATAGAACTAGATATTCGAAAGCTCATGTATGCCTTGGCAGCAAAATCTAGCCATACACCAGGGTTGCACCCTAGGCTCACAAAAAAATGTACTGCGGACAAACTGAAGGTGTATGTGTAATGGAGTTAAGTGATTTTCAGTTCAAGGACCTTGCCTGTGGAATGGGTTGTACATCACCATCGCAACCGGGTGACATTACCTCACCTTCGCAAAAAAAAAAAAAAACAATCTTTTCACATTCGTCCATACAGCCAACCACTCCAGGTAATTTCCTTGAACTGATTATAGTTCACAGAACTGGATTAAAGCAATGCCTGCATTTATTCATTTGGTTTCAAGGAAATGTTCACAGCCACATTGTTAATGTTCAAAAGGTTGAAGTGGGGCCATAGAATTGTGAACGGTAGAATCCAGTCTGATTTTGTAGCCAGTTTTCGAATATTCGCATATTTGAACTAATTCGTGGTACCCTAGCGCCCCGAATCCTTATCATCTGACAGGGGCTGCCATACTCTTGGCCTTATATCAAGTTTCAGCCCAAGACGTGGGCTGTAAACAGAAATAACTGTCTGGGCAGAGGCCAGCTCAGTGTGTGCCTGCCAGGCGCTCACTGGCAGCCTGTGCCCTTGCTTGTTTATTGGCACTCAGTACCTCTCTCTCTTCCACAGTGTATTTATTTAGTCTAGTTTATTTAAGCTCACACATAGGTTTGCCATGGTGGAAGGCAACGAGTAGGGCTTATTTGCAGTGTGCCTGGCAGATTTCGCGACACACTGATTGAAACACATTCTCGCATTCCCGCCCCAAGTTACAAATGTGTTTGCAATACATTATTTGCTGTGTCTCCCGCATGGCGAGCAGTTTACCTCTCCACTCCAGCCCAACCATGTCAGAGGCTGGGGCACCTGCCACTCATCCCGTTCAGAGTAATCCAGGTGCCCGCCCCTCATGCTGAGGGATAAATACTATTATCCAGTGCTGGCAACAAACCAGCACAGTCCTTGTATACACTGAAGTGTGCATTTAGAGCATTCTCTGGGATGTTAGAAAGTTATTTCCCACCTAGTACAATCAGACTAAAAGCATCCTGCTCTTGATACAGGCCTACTCTTGTCAGCCAGTCTCCTCTTCTATGTCTACTGCACCTCTCCTAACCCCCTCCTCTCAGTGTAGCTTGCATAGTCCACCTGCCTTTGGGTGACATGGACATGGACTGACTTGCAGAAGACAAATAGACCTGTAATTAAAATAACATTGTAAAACGTTTCTACAGGTCAGCAACTCCTCCTTTATCCTCAGTTCGAACCCTGCCAATCCCATGCACTAAACAAAATCCATCACTAATTCTATTGGTGTAAGGGTGAAGACGGTAAGTCTTCCTTACTTAGCAAGAAATAGTCCATATATCCTCTTGTAAATATTCAGTTATTATTTTATTTATTTATTATATTGCAATCATGACATCCCTTGGATGCCTGAAAACATTATTCCTGCACATACATGAGAGGTGTGCAGAGGCAACTGGAGGATGATCCGGAGAGTTGTGTGGAGGACAGTCGCATATGTCTAAATCCAAAACATGGGAGGTTCTAGCCTTTTCTGCGAGTTGAGACAGCCCACTTGAAACGGGTGTGGGGGAGGTGGTTTCATGAGGGTAGAATCTTGCTTCAGATGAGATTTTCCGCAATATCGTTTGCACCGTCATGTTAAGCGGACCTTCGTTATCAGGTGATAGTTGAGAGAAATACTGGTGAGATATCTAGCAACATACCCATGGATTGCTTTATGACATATGTAGACATTAAAGTCTGTTATTTGTTTTATCTTGAGCCAGTACAGAGGTTTCATGGTGGCATGAAGATGTCAAAGCTCTTCAGACTGAAGATGAGGAGTGCTATGCCTTGTTGAGCTTTTCACATTTCCGTGTCTTGGTGGGGAGCCCAACTTACATACTTATGGACTAGTGAAGAAGACTAAACATGAGCGTCACTCAGCCTAAAAAGAGTTAACTTGGCAGTTAGATAGGGATCACGCAGAAGGCACAGGTAGTAGAAGATGTTTATTAGCAGTACATTCATTTTGGGGTTTAAAGACCGATTCGCATCAATTACATTATTGCAAGTTTACATTTTGAGATAGTGTGGAAACTTTGGTGTCGCTATTTTTAAGGCATTTCATTTTGAAGTCTGAACGGGGCTCTAGACCAAGGAATAGATCTTTTGTCTTTGATGATGTTCGGCAAAGTTGTTTTGATAAATCCACTGCTTGGTGTGTGTCGCTCAAGCCAGCACTTGTTGTCATGCAGTACTCTCCTCCTTGTATTTTGAGGCGGATCTCGGTGTCAATGATGTACATGTGGTTGTCTAGATTGTAGAAGTGAAAGATAGTTGCCAACGCCAGCAAATACGCGTTGAAAAGTAACATAGCAAATTCATGCAACACTCCACTTGTGATATTTGTGATTTAACATGTGAGCGAAAAATCAATTCCCATGTTCATACTTCCTGAATGTATGTTAGTCTATTATACTGGGGATTCTAGGGGCTGCTGAGCTTTATTTGTTCCCTTTGTCCAACTCTGTTCCCCTTTATGGTAAGTTGGCTCAATGTGCCTCTAACCCCCTTTGATTTCTGTTTTCTGTTATTCTTTCTGGGCATATCATTTTCTGTTTGGCTTCCTGTCCTGCCCTGTCGCAGATTTAAGGCCCTGTCTTTTCGTGTCAGAGGTTCTAGGTTTATTCAGGATCACCAAGAAGTCAGGGTTGTGTCACAAGAGGCTGCTGAGCAGGTAATGTCAGCAGTCTTACAGGCTGCTGTTGGAGTTAAACACAGCCCTCCTTTGGTGGCAATAAAGACATGAATCACTACACCAGAGCTGCTAAGCTATAGAGATGACCTAAGGGACCCTTTGTCTCTCAGGGGGGTTGGGAAAATCCCTTGGCTACAGTTTGTCAAAAATACATGTAAAACCTTGGGCAGGGTTGACTTATGGGATGCCCCTGAGTTGACATGCCACTCCCTCTCTAAGAGAGAGTTGGCCACCCTACTCAATAATCACCGTTTGGAACTTGCTCTTAGTAATCCATCGTTGGGCACGCTCTCTGAAAGGTTCTTGGAGGCCAAGGATCTTTATCATTTTGAGAAATGTCTGGACGACATCCAACCTGCATTGGCTAAGAAGCTGTATGTCCAACTGAGACACGGGACACTCCCCTTTCGGGCAGTGACTACCAATTGGTCTGTCATCCCTGTGGTCTCTAGTCTTTGTGTTGGTTGTGAAAGGTGTGACGAAACGGATCTACATGTATTGCTTTTTTGCCCGTATTATTCTAGGAGCAGAGCTAAGTGGATTATCCCTCTTTGTAAAGTGTTGGGTCTCAGAGACTATAGGGAGGCTTTTAGACTATTTAAATATGACACCACCCCCCTAATTGTTTTTGCGATCTCGAGATTTCTATGGGCTATGTGGAATGCTCTACGTGCTAAAATTAATCTGCACTTACCTGTTGTATCTGTGACTCCATTGGCCTATCCTTTCTGGATAGATCTTCCTGTGTAGCCTATGTTTTTTAGCCCATTGGGAGATTTGGTTTTTAACCATTTTTAATTATATTACGTGTGTTTTATTTATTTATGAATTTTTGTCTGGTGTGCTCAGGAAACTTTGTATTCTCTTGTTTGTATTGCTTTTATGGTTTTTAACCGATAATAAAGCTTATTGATTGATTGTTTATCACAATATCAATATTTTATTTTTCTTTAGTGCTCATGCTTTGAATATTTTCTATTGTGCTCCCTATGGGTTTCCGGTTGGCCATCATGCCTCCACCTACTTGGTGATTTTCATTCCATTTCCTTCCCATCTTGAAATTATTTTCCTACTATGGAACATTACCTTGTGTGGGAGGCTTTGTCTCTGTGGTACTCATGACATCCATGACACATTATGCCCTTTGGTATCGACTTTCATCCTTTGGCAAACTTTTATATTGACCATAGCCCCTCCTGATTGACTTTTGCCCCTCACGTTTACTTTTTCCCCTCCGTTTTGGCTTTTTTCCCCTTCAGTTTGGCTTTTGCTCCTCTCGTTTGAGTTTTACCCCTCTCCTTTGACATTTTCCAACTGCTGGAGAATTTCAAGATTTACACCACTGGGAGAGTGAGTGTAGTATGATGTGGTAGGGTGTTGAAAGGCCAGTGTCCCAAGCTATTTTCTTCGTGTAAAATGTGGGACGGTGTAAGGGCTTTTTTTGGTCTTGGTAAAGTTCTAAGCAGCCTGTATGTGGGTAAAGTATCATTTGTAACAAGCATTGGCAAAGCCAATGCGTCTCGCCTATGTGATAGCTATTGACTCTGCCAATGTTGTGTAGCCATGTTGTACGCCATGTTGTACAGCAGCGTGGCTGCTGGTCAGAATGCCTGAAAGTTAGTGGCGTGGCATAGAGAAGAGTGGAGTGGAGTGGCATTGAGTAGAGTGGCGTACAGTGGATTGATGTACAGTGGATTGACATACAGTAGAGTGGCGTGGAGTGGTGTAGAGTAGGGTGGCATAGAGTGAAGTGGTATAGGCATAGTGTGGAGTGGTATAGGCATAGAGTGGAGTGACATAGAGTGTCTTAGATCGAGTGGTATTTTGTGGAGTGGAGTGGTATGATGTAGAGTAAAGTGGCATAGTGTAGAGTAGAATAAAGTGGACTGGAGTAGCGTATTGTGGAGTGGCACAGAGTAGAGTGGAATGGTGTAGAGTAGAGTAGAGGGGAGTGGAGTGGAGTGGCGTGGAGTGGCATAGAGTGGAGTACAATGGAGTGGCATTGTTGTGGAGTGGGGTAGAGTGTAGTGGGGTGGAGTGGAGCAGAGTGGACTGGAATGGCGTGGAGTGCCGTATAGTGGAATGGAGGTGCATGCAGTGGAGTGGTGTAGAGTAGAGTGGCGTTTAGTAGTACAGTTGTAAGTGTAAGTAATAGAGTGTCAATAGAGACGGTAGATAGGGTGAAAGCAACATAAAAAAGAATCTGTAATCCTGTGTTAAAAGTTGGAAAGCACATTGCACGTCCAGGAATAATACCCAAATGCTTATTAAAAAAGAAATAAAAAATAGTGCGCTGCAAAATTGTGCGTTGCAAAAAGATGAAGAACAAAGACGAGAAAGCAAACATGTAGTTGAGTCGTGTTGTAGGGAGGAGCTAACACAAGAAAGGATGGGAAGCTTTTGGGGTCAGAGCATTCGAAAGATTGCAAAAAGTGACAATGAAAACAACTAATGGTATGCTGTGGGCGGTTTGTAAGCCTACTGAATTGTAAACAATGTCTGCGCAGCACAGTGAATGGGCTTTGTAGGCAAGACCTAAAAATGGCTGGCTCTGCAGTTGGTATATCTGAGTCTATAATGAGCACCTAAGGAACAAGCATTTGCAAAGGCAATAGGTTTTTGCCTATTTGTGAACTCTTGGCTTTGTCAGTGTTTTATAGACATCTTCCACAGCAGGGTGGGCTGCTGTACAACTAGACTTAAAGTAAAGAAAAAAAGCGCTATGACATGGCCAGCGTTGACTGTGTCATAGCTCTTTTTTAACTTAAGCCATGTTGGACAACAGCCCCCTGCTATTGTGCAAAATGTCTAAAAAACACTTGAGCCTGGAAGGAAGGAGGGAACAGACGCAACGAACACCAGGTGCAGAAGCAACACCAGCGAGATGTGTGGGAGAAGGGAGAGAGCAGCAACAGATAGCTGAGGAGGGCATGTGGACAATACAAGGGCGCTGCGGGGTAGAGGAGGGAGAATCAACTACTGCTTGCACCAGGGAGGCACGGTGGGGTAGACCGTGCAGTGCCATGCACTCTTCTAAATTGCATAACAAAATAAAAAAATTAAGTACCTGGAAGGACAGTGGCCACTCCACGGCTAGGACAGTGCCCTGGGAAGAAAGCAGGAGGAGGTGAGGAGCCGGGAGGAAGCGGAGGCGTGACCAATAAGAAGCAATGAAACGAGAGTGACTGGAAGCCAACCAATAGGAAGTATTGCTAAGTAACAGGTGGACTCTAAACCCGTTTTAAAGCTTTTTTTAAAATTACCAATGCATTTTGTTGACAGTGCATGCGCCTTATTCAGGCAAAACCTAAAAAGGCATAGGGAAATTGGATGACGAGTTTAGGGGGAGAGCTTAGACCAAACGTGAATGTGGGTACAGTTCTCTTTTAGTGACTTGGATACCTGCAGAATGAGTGCAGAGCAGAGACTTTTCCTTCCTACAAGAGCTTCGAGATGTTCCTTGCAGCCAGCGGTCTGAAAGCTGACATGCTTGGACGCATGCTTGAACGCATCAGCAAGCATGATTAACACTAACATCATTAGCACAGACTTTTAAAAGGCCATTTGATGCCTAAAGGGTGTTGATTCATTTATTTTCGATCACTTAATTCATCTCATTGATGTCTTTCTTGTGGCGGTTAGCATTTGTTAAAGTTCTAAGCAGATTTAACGCAGTGGTTGACCAATTTGCAAACTGCTTGGTCTTAATCTTCCACATTTTCTGCAACCCATAAGCAATTCTGTATAAATCCTATTGAACTACCTTATTTTTGATGATTAGTTAATTGCTTTCTGATGTTCAGTACATGCTTTTCCGGTAAATTGGGCTGCTGTGAAATGTTGCGATCGACACTGCATTAGAATGTCTTTTCAATGCCAATATGTTTGGAAAAATCTCTTGTAGCATGTTGACTAGAAGTTGTATTTGGTTGAAAGTTAGGAATTCCGCCGCAAATGTATTATACCTGACTGTATATGCTTTTTGTACATTTACTGAATACTTGGTAAACTTTGAAACCTTGAAAGGAAAGTTAAACAACCCACCACCCTTTCACACCCATTACCGTCGACAGCGCATTGTGGCCATTTTTAGGTCTCGGTCTGACGTCAGCAGCGCATGCGCTGCTCTCGTCATACGAGACTTCTTGGAATCGATACGATTCCAGAAGCCTAGTCCCAACTCTGCCTTCAGCTTTCATTCGTGCGCGTCGTTTGGCATCACAAATTATGCCAAAGGCAGTGCAATGATTGCACTGAAGGCATGCCAATCATTCCTTGTTGCCACCCTGTCTCCTTTTAGGCACGCCCACCGGGATTGGATCGTTTACGGACGGATTTACACACTTTCCTTTAAAGGACTCGAAGCACTCTTTTTTTCTCATTTGCAGTGCCGTCCATGCGCTTGTAATGGCCGCTGACAGCCTCTCCTGCTTCAGTCCCCCACCCTAGCACAATGTGGAATTCTGCTGCATCATCAACACACCTTATCTCTCTGGTGTTTAGCTTTATAAAGCAATCTATTCATGCATTCATTTGCGCATTATGATGAGCTGACGAGTATATTTCGTGTGAGGCGGGGTTGGACTACAGAGGTATGTTTGAATGGTCCTAGTTAAGGATACAATGTATATTTGTAATACATGTTCTGGTTTGCGGACATGAACCCAGTGTTCTTCGGGGTAGTTAGCCAGGCCTTGGAAGAAACGTGGGCTCTCGTCACACAGGGAGTGCTGCGTCATCTTAGATCTTGCACGGCAAGGATGCAATGAGCCGCAGTGGGACACTCACCGCTTAGAGGTGATGCAGACACACCACAGAATGAACACAAGTGCCTTTTGTGCACCCTGCATGTGCGTCTGTTGTGACTCCACGCTTGTGCCCTGGTGCTGGGCACATGGAAGCAGGGCCGCGGGAAGCAGGGCTGCGGGAACAGAGGCGCCTGGAGGGTACTCAGCCTTTGTGTACAATATCGTGACCCTCTGTCGGGCAGCAGCTCAGTGCTGTATTTAACGATTGGAGGAAATGAGACCCCCTGATGTACACACACTCGCTGTGCATCAAGAGGCAGAGAACCAGGTCAGCAGAGCTGCTGTAGAGCCAGAGAAACCAGGTCAGCAGAGCTGCTTTAGAGGGAGAGAACCAGGTCAGCAGAGCTGCTTTAGAGCCATAGAACCAGATCAGTAGAGCTGCTTTAGAGCCAGAGAAACCAGGTCAGCAGAGCCGCTTTAGAGAGAGAGAACCAGGTCAGCAGAGCTGCTGTAGAGCCAGAGAACCAGGTCAGCAGATCTGCTCTAGAGCCAGAGAACCAGGTCAGCAGAGCTGCTTTAGAGCCATAGAACCAGGTCAGCAGAGCTGCTTTAGAGCCAGAGAACCAGGTCAGCAGAGCTGCTTTAGAGCCAGAGAACCAGGTCAGCAGAGCTGCTCTAGAGCCAGAGAACCAGGTCAGCAGAGCTGCTCTGGAGCCGGAGAACCAGGTCAGCAGAGCTGCTGTAGAGCCAGAGAAATCAGGTCAGCAGAGCTGCTTTAGAGGAAGAGAACCAGGTCAGCAGAGCTGCTTTAGATCCAGAGAACCAGGTCAGCAGAGCTGCTTTAGAGCCAGAGAACCAGGTCAGCAGAGCTGCTCTAGAGCCAGAGAACCAGGTCGGCAGAGCTGCTTTAGAGCCAGAGAACCAGGTCAGCAGAACTGTTGTAGAGCCAGAGAACCAGGGCAGCAGAGCTTCTCTAGAGCCTAAGAACTAGGTCAGCAGAGCTGCTCTAGAGCCAGAGAACCAAGTCAGCAGAGCTGCTTTAGAGCCAGAGAACCAGGTCAGCAGAGCTGCTCTAGCTGACACTGACTGACTGATACCAACTGACACTGACTGACACTGACTGACTGACACTGACTGACTGACTGACACTGACTGACTGACACGGACTGACTGACACTGACTGACACGGACTGACTGACACTGACTGACTGACTGACTGACTTACACTGACTGACTGACTCTGACTGAAACTGACTGAATGACACTGACTTAAACTGACTGACACTGACTGAATGACACTGACACTGACTGACTGACACTGACTGACTGACACTGACTGACACTCACTTAAACTGACTGACCGACTGAAACTTACTGACACTGACTGACGCTGACTGACTGACACTGACTAACATTAGGTCTCGCCTTCCATTAAGTTAAAGCCATTTGCTTTGCTATACAATACCATTAGCAAAGCAAATGGCTTTAACTTAATCAAAGGTGAGACCTATTGCATTTTCAATGCTTGTTAACAGGTGTTTCCTATGTAAAGCCAACATTAGCACATATCACCACCCTTTCACACCCAATCTTGTAGATATTGCACTGTGGGCGTTTTGAACAGCTTTTTCCCTATTGTGTACAGCCAACACTGGCATAGCTAATCATTTTTATTGTTTGGATTTTTTTCTATGGAAATGCTGCCTTCTTAGGACACTAAGTAGCATCGCAAAACTTTCTATCCATCAGTTATTGACCTACTGGTGAGGGGAGCTAATACAGCTCAGAACTTTGGAAGCCTGTCGCATCTGGTCTCATTTGAGGTAGCTTTTGTTGGTTCATGTGTGTACCTGGTGGCTCTCTGCAGTACGTTCATAAAAAGGGGGACATTCCCAGTGGTGGTTTGTAGGGGTATGTCAAGCCTTTTGAATAGATGCACCTTAGAGCTTTCTTGATGAATGACAGAGTGTGTAGAGTTTTGTTGAAGCGCACACGCAGGGGGCACCATTGCAATCAGGAAAGGTCTCTGCAATGAATACCCCTCAGTTTCCCTGACGCGTTTTGGGCATGCGGTCTTTATCAAAGGTAGGTTGCAAAAGAGTAACACCCAACGCCAGCTTCCAGTATATTCCCTTTTATTTCATCAAGGTGCCTCAGGTGAGTAAAGTCCAAAGCATTATGGGACTGGAAGTCTTTATCGCAAAGCCCCAGTGGGCTGCTGTTACCTTGCAGTGATTTTCCTCAAATTACGTTCATCGCCAAAGCACCCTTCCCAGTGTTTCTTCACCTCCTGCTCCGATATTCGCTGTTCACATCCAGCAGTGGATCTGCGATGACGCGGTGGTGCTGCCTCGCGACCGGGCCGGCCGCAATTTATGGAAAGAAAAAGAGGAGCCCCTAGTTGAAGCGCAAATTTATTACGTTTAGGCTCCCAAAGAAAAAGACAGGCACTTGCAGGAATCCCAATTAGCTTGTTTAATGTTGTCAAGGAAGCGCGTTTCGGCTTTGCCTTTTTTAATGCTTATCCAAATACAATTTGACCCAATTCCAAAGTTCTTAAAAGATGTTTTAAACATCCCCATTGGCAGGCTGCCAAGGGCCGTCGAAAGAGGACTACACCATTAAAATGGAAATTGCCATGTTGTTTGGCCGCCATGATTTCATGTAAATTAATATTCTCACAACATTGCTATACCGGCGTTTATCATTAAAGATCTGCATATCCAATAATCACATTAAATCCTGATTAGATACGTTAGAAAACATCTGTGTATACTTTTTTTTTTAATAATCAACTTTATTGATTTAATTAACAATAGTACAACCACACAGTAGTTTGACGGGATACACCCCAGCTTTGTACATGCTATGTGAACCATTAAAATCAGTGAGAAATGTTGATGCAATGACAGTAGAAAGACATACTCATCACAGTTTCATCCGACTCACTCCATTTGACCCATACTTGTTTGTGTTTCTTCGGGCAGCCTCTTGCTTTATACCCAAGTCTCCCGTGCATCGTACACCAATCCAATCCCCCGCGCCATTGTGCTAGGGTGTGGGGTGTTTCCATTTGGTGGCTATATCTCATTTTGCTACCATAATGGCTGTACCTAAGAATGCTTTGTCTGCCCATAGTCCCCTGAGCCCTCCAAAACCCCAAGGAGAAGAACCAGAGGAGGGTGTGGGACTTCACATCCCACCACCTCGGTGAGTTCTGTGACTATAACAGACCAATACTTATTTATTACTTTACATGACCACTCCATATAGTAGAAGTCCGCAGGGGCCTCTGCACAGCAGGGTCAATCATAGCTCAAGAGGAGACCGGTGCAATGTAACCTGGCCGGGTGAGGGAAATACAATATAGGCAGTACGTTTGGATTAATCTCAGTCTGGAGAGAATAGTTAATACCCCAGGGGCCATTATGGCATCACGCCAATCATCGTCCTCCAACATATTACTGTTAAACATGCACATGGCTGATCCTACCTCCCTCCACAATTATACCCAGAATGGGATATCCTTGGTCTCCTTCGGGAGACATTGTCAATAGTAATATACTGTGCAGAGGGCATGTCGCACAATCCTTAATGCCCAAGCCATTTTACCAGTTATTTCTCCATACTTGAACTATGTCCCTCGTCCATACCACAGAAATTTCAAATACAATGATGTCTGTAGGGCTAAGGCCAATGGTTGCACAACCCGGGATTAAATAATCTTGAAATTCCATTGCACCTCGATCTAACTGCGGCGGTTCAGGCAGGAATCCAATTATAATAAGTTTAAGGGTCCCACCTATAACTGCCGAACTCTCCCCGGGTGGGTGTCAAATGACGTGAGGGTGGAAACTCACAATATAAGCATTGACTCTCCCAAAGAAAGAGATAGGCACTCGCAGGAATCCCAGTTAGTTAATTTAATGCTGTCAAGCAAACGTGTTTTGGCGTTTGCCTTTCTCAATGCTTGTCCAAATAAAAGTTCACCCAATTGCACAGTTCTTAAAAGATGTTTCAAGCATCCCCATTGCATGGCTACCAAGGGCCATCGAAAGAGGCCTAAGCCTTTATAATGGAAATTACCATGGTTTTTGGCAGCCATGATTACCCATAAATTGACATTCTTGCAAAATTGCTATACCGGCATTTATCATTAAAGTTCTACATATCCAATAATCTCAATAAATCTTGATTAGACATGTCAGAAAACATCTTTGTATACTTATCATTGTTAAGCATGCACATGGCTGATCTGTCCTCCCTCCACAATTATACCCTGAATGGGATGTCCTCAGTCTCCCTTGAGAGCAGAGCATTGTCAGAAGTAATATTATGTACAGAGGGCATGTCGCACAATCCCGCATGCCCAAGCCATTTCACCAGTTATTTCTCCATAACTCGACCTATGTCCCTTGTTCGACCGTTGACAACATTTCAAACGCAATGATGTCCATATGGTTCAGTCCGAAGACCATCATCTGTCACCTGTCTGGCAAGAGTTCGGCAATTACTGGTGGGACCGTTAAAAAAAATAATATATATATATATATATATATATATATATATATATATATATATATAGTTATAGTTAGGACCGTGTTTCCATAGGAAATCCACAACATTCTATTTGGAATAACTTTGGCGCCGATTGACGAATCCTCGCGAAATTTTCAAAATAGGTGGGGCGCTCCGCTCCTACCCTGAAAGTCTCGGGGGGATTCGTCAAGCGGGGGCTGAGAAAAAGGGGGGGGTCCCAAAACGCGTTTTCCCCATGCATTTTTCCGTAGGACCTTTAGTCCGAGCTACAGCCCGAACGGCTGAACAGAATTACTTGAAATTTGGCAGAGAGGTAGCCCTCAGGTCAGGGATTTGCCTTTTGAAGGTCTCGTGTAAATCTGTTCAGTATTTCCTGAGAAAATAGCATTTAAATCAATATATATATCTATGGGCGCGCTCCGAGCGCGTACCGTAAGCTTACCGTACGCGCACGCCGCCGTGCACGAGCGCGATTCTGATTGGTTGTTAGATCTCAGTAAACATTCGAATCGGTCGAAACCAGGAAGTGTCGGCCGCCATTTTGTCTCTCGCAGTCTGAGGGGGTGAAAAACAAAGGTGGATAACGTGAAAAGGGGGCTGGCTGGACAGTTCCTGACCCCCTAGCCTTTGTCAGGGGGCCCCAGAAGGACCCCCAAGGGCAAAAATTAATTTTAAATTTTTTTCAAAAAATCGCCGAATGCGCGTAGCGTACGCGCACGGCGTAAACGGAGAAATTCCGCGAGGAGAAATTCCGCGAACTTCGCGTAACTATTACACGCGCACGGCAAAAACATTTTTTCAAAAAGGAAAGCTTAAAAAAAAATAAAAAAAATTGTGAGGTAAGGTTGGCTCTTAAAAGAGCCGTAGGGTTAATACAGGGATGGAGGAAAGAAAGAATGGGAATATTATGAGCGTCTACAAACGTGCTGGTCTATCTTATTGTTAATAAGGGAAACACTGGTCTCCCCAAAAACAATAAGACCACAACACGTTGTACACCTCATTGCAACCCTCCCAAATCGAGGGTTAATGTCCAGAGGAGCAGAAGAAGGTGATGCTCCCACCTCAGAGGAAGGGCTCAGCTGAGCTGCCGATGATGTACTCGGCTGAGCTTCTGAGGTTGGGCTCAGGTGACTTACTGAAGAGTTTTCTCCAGTATGTCGAGCAAAGGTCCTGGGATGTCTATCCCTAAGGTGTCTCTTCATAGAGTGATTTCCAAAGGAATACTTCTTCCTTGGATCTCCTCTAGATAAAACACGGTCACAAAGTGTACAAGTGACCAATGGAGCATTGACCTTTTTCTGCCCCTCTGGAAAAGTAAAATACTCCCACACAAAAGAATCCTTTTGTTTCCTCCTTCTCTGTCTGATAATGGTGCTGCTAGGCTCACTCTCAAAAGAGGTCTGCTGCTCTGCCATTGTATCTCAATGTCAATTCAGCTCCTTCTCCTAGGGGATCTCAAGCAGTAATGAGGGGAATGGGTGTGGTGTGGGAAGTTTCTGGAACTGAAAGTAGTTTCAACCAATGAAAAGTGTTCTTTGTGGATCACATGACCTACCGTGCGCGCTCCGTAAGCTTACGGTACGCGCTCGTAAACAAGTACGCATGCGCAAACGTGACGCTTACGGAGCGCTTACGGAGCACGTACGTAAGACGCACTCGCGCATGCGCATTACACGCCCCTGCGTAACCGCGACATTGCTTCCGCGCAACGTGCGTGCGTGTACGCGTACGTCACGTACGTATCACGTAAGCGCACTGTACTTATGACGTACGGAGCGCGTAGCGTCAGCTTACCGTACGCGCATCGTATTACGTAAGCGCACCGTACTTATGACGTACGGAGCGCGTAGCGTCAGCTTACCGTACGCGCACGGAAAAAAATGCATAAAAAAAAATTTAAACATTCCATAATGCAGGATATAGTACATATATTATTTTATACATAGGTTTACCAAAAATCTCCAAAAAAAATTTGCATTTAAAAAACCGTACAAATTCACTGAAAAAACCATAGGTTTCACACACGTTATAGTTAGGAATTAGCATTTAAAAAACCTTGCAAATTCACTGAAAAAACCATAGGTTTCACACATGTTATAGTTAGCTGGACATTTCACTCGTTAAAAACCAATGAAATTCCCCCGTTATAGTTAGTGCAGGCAACTATAACTCACGCGACCGCAATCCTCTGTTGATGCTAATACTGTATCTTTAGCTATACATATATTACAAATATTTATTTTTCATAAAGACAAATATGTCATCAGTGATGTAATATCTGACATCATCAGCAGAGGATTGCGGTCGCGTGAGTTATAGTTGCCTGCACTAACTATAACGGGGGAATTTCATTGGTTTTTAACGTGTGAAATGTCCAGCTAACTATAACATGTGTGAAACCTATGGTTTTTTCAGTGAATATATATATATATATATATATATATTACCTACTGGCTGTCGCCAGTAGGTAGTTATAGTTAGGACCACGTTTCCATAGGAAATCCGCAACATTCTATTTTGAATAACTTTGGCGCCGGTCGACAAATCCTCGCGAATTTTTCAAAATAGGTGGGGCGCTACGCTCCGCTCCTACCCTGAAAGTCTCGGGGGGATTCGTCAAGCGGGGGCTGAGATAAAAGGGGGGTCCCAAAACGCGTTTTTCCCATGCATTTTTCCATAGGACCTTTAGACAGGGCTACAGCCCGAACGGCTGAACAGAATTTAATGAAATTTGGCAGAGAGGTAGTCCCCAGGTCAAGGAAGTGCCTTTTGTAGGTTTGGTGTAAATCTGTTCAGTAGATTCTGAGAAAATAGCCTTTAAATCAATATATATATCTGAGCCAGCTTACGGTGCGCTTACCGTACGCGTACGGTGACGTGCGCGAGCGCGATTCTGATTGGCCGTTAGATCTTAGTAAACATTCGAATCGGTCGAAACCAGGAAGCGGCGGCCGCCATTTTCTCTCTCGCACTCTGAGGGGGGGAGGATAAACAAAGTGTAAAAACATGTAAAGGGGCTGTTTAGACAGCTCCCAAACACCTAGCCATGTTGGGGGTGTCCCCAACGAACCCCCAAGTGAAAAAAGGGAATTTTTATTTTTTTGTAAATTTCGCCGAATACGCTTACCGTACGCGTACGGTAGCAAATAATAATAAAAAAAAAAAATTCCAAATTCTCCCTACCCCGTGTGCAAATGGTGCCCATAGGGCACCATTTGTGCATGGATTATTAATATCAAGCAAAACATATATTTTACCAGTCACAACAATGCTCATCATATGTTTCCTCCATGTGCGCACGGTGCGCGAAGCGTATCGTGCGTTCATGGCCCATCTAGCGTAACGTGGACACGCGGTGCGCGAAGCACACCGCATGCTCACTGTGCGCGCACGGTGCGCGAAGCGCACCGTGCGCGCACGGAACGAACTGCGTTAAGTGGGCGCGCACGCCACAAATGGCGTAAAGTAACTTAGCATTTAAAAAACCGTACAAATTCACTGAAAAAACCATAGGTTTCACACACGTTATAGTTAGGAATTAGCATTTAAAAAACCTTGCAAATTCACTGAAAAAACCATAGGTTTCACACATGTTATAGTTAGCTGGACATTTTACTGATAAAAAACCAATCAAATTCCCCCGTTATAGTTACTGTAGGCAACTATAACTCACGCGACCGTAATCCTCTGCTGATGACGTATGTGTCTTTATGAAAAAAAAATATTTGTAATATATGTATAGCTAAAATTTAATGGAAGAAGACATGGGCAAATAAGTGTCTAAATACAGTATTAGCATCAGCAGAGGATTGCGGTCGCGTGAGTTATAGTTGCCTACAGTAACTATAACGGGGGAATTTCATTGGTTTTTTATCAGTAAAATGTCCAGCTAACTACAACATGTGTGAAACCTATGGTTTTTTCAGTGAATATATATATATATATATATATTATGATCTTGATATATAAACTAAAAAAATCACCAGGTATTTTTAGCATTACGTATAGGGCATTTCCTTTGGCCCCAGTGCTGCCTAGCCTGTACCGGCACAGGACCTTATCTGTGGCTATGCTCTAGGTTCAGTACTCTGTACTGTTTCTTTTTCTGAGTCTTTCCCCCCTACCAGGATCTATGACTGTTCTCGGCACCATATGCATGCGCCTTTTTTGTCTTTGCATAGCTGTTTGCTAACTACAAACTAGTTTACAAACCTCATTTCACAAATTTTACATCTTTGAGGAGTGGTGAGGTTAGGGAAATAGTTCCCGGTTTCCTTACTTGTTTGGGGGTGAGGGTTCCAGCCTATGCCATGAAGATACAAAATATATTTGTGCTATAACCACTAGGATCATTTACAACAAGTCGCTAAAATCACACATTTATCAGTGAACTCTGTCTTTATGCCAAATATATGGTGTATGTTAATGCAGTGGTTTTGGGGCCCAGATTGAGAAATTTGGAATTTAAATTGGAAATTAAGTTGAAATCATTTTTATGTGTAACTACAAACAGTCATGCCTCATCAAGGTAGTCCCAGAATCTCACAACAACAATACATCCCCATTCATGGGGAAAGTTGTCCCCAAAACGCGAAAGTGACAGTCACCGACGCATTTAAATCAAGACACTTTACCAACGACCATCAGGGCTGAAAAACTCAGAGGTTCAGAGGGAGTCTAAAGCAGGGAAATGAAGGGATAGTTGAGTGACATAGTGGTGAAAAGTATGATCAAACTGTCTAAAAGTTACTCAACTTTGCATGTAAACTTATTTCAGCATATTAAAATTGTATTCCTTGTGACTGTTTGCATAACTTAAATGTCGAGTTTAAGGGCATTTAATCAAAAAGGCATCATTTTTTACAAGAAAAACAAGGAAGTCTCTAAATCATAATATAATTATTTTACAGATTGACTCAAATTAATACCCCATATAATCACTTCCATTTGCTTGCTTCTTATTAGATGATTTTCTTTCCTCTTCCTTCCTCTTCTTGTTTCTGTCACTCCCCTAGAGCATAGCCTCTTTACCATACTTTTGATTGCCTGCCTTGTATCTTACTGCTCTCTCTCGTGTGCTTCTCCCCCTGCTAAACCCCCTGTGCTCCATGTTGCTCTCTCACTCTTGTGCTGCCTTTTCCCGCTTCCACCGTCCCAGCTTTATTTTTAATTTATCCCACCTACCCTCACCCATTTGCAACATTAAATGGAAAATTTCAGTTGACGCGCTGGATCTCCATGTTCCTTGTCAAGGTCTATTTTTCTTTTGACACAACCAGCCTTGCGCAATCATTCATTCGATCACAGGGGTAATCCCAGCAATGGGTTTGGGGGTGAAATTGTATTGTGGGATTCTTGGGTATTCAGCATTAGGGTTTACTGTTATGCAGACTATTTCAACACCTTCAAGGAGACCTATGTCTTTTCCTGAGAAGTCCCAGACTTCAGGTAACACGTTGTCTCTCAGCCGTGGGTGCAAATCATACGTTGTCATCACTGGGCACAAGCCAATCCCTGATCTCTGACGACATGTTTAAAGGCAGCATCTTCATTATGAGTATGAAACTCATAGCTTCTCTTCAGCAGTACCAGGAAGCATGGCCAGGGCCACACCCACTGGATCTGCACCAGATAACTACAGATGCTGGCCACTGAGGAGAGGTGTGTGGGTCACCACAAGGGTGAATAGAGTCAGGTCACCACTGACTCGTCTGAGGACTTGGCAGGCACCTCAAAAGTATGGGGTGCTATGTGTACATCCTGAGAAAGGGACAAAAGAGACCAGCATTCTCTTACCGAAGTGGGAACATATACCTTGTAAGGAGTAAAATTATGCAAAATATATAGAGTTCTTCAAGTAGTGGTTTCTACTTCTGCCTTAAATGACCTTTGAAACCAGGCGTAGGGCAGGCAGCTCCAGGGGTATCAAAGGAGCAGCCAAGGGTTTGAGTTGCTACGCCTGGCTAACCCTAATTGACATTCATGATCATATTTCTTAGTGCACATTATATAATGTGGCTACAGTAATGCAGGCTTTTGAAAACAAATAACACTACCCATGCCACAAAACCAAGGAAAACTTGGAAACCCTGGCAAACGGATACTTATGCATGTTTTTCAGAACTCTTTCTTCCGATTTCTGAGTTTGCTTATATTACTGTCCGCTTTGGACATGCTTGGTTATTACGTTATCAGTTGTACAGCTCTCCTTGCGGTATAATCACAGTTTTTAGGTACTACCTGCGACAGAAAATTTAAGAGGCGTGCCATTAACTAAGAAGGTGTAGGTACGGTCTACCTGCTGGTATACACCACAAAAATGGATGCAATCCTTAAAAGAATATCAGCTACTGGTACTCTGGAGCATTCCATTTTAACAGTGCTTTTTAGCTTGTCTGTGCCACTGCAGACAAGGTCCAACCACATGCAGATCGCCCTTGGCCTTGCCTCATACCTGCTTATTTACACATTCTAAAAGGCATTGCCCCGAGACACGGAATGTTGGTGATTATCACCTAATGGAGAGGGAAGGTCAAAAGTACCTCCTTGTTCAAATTAGCAGAATGTTCCTTATTCCAATTGCAATCCGTAACAAAATTACAATGCAGCATTGAAGTAATACTCCAACCTGAGAGCAACACGGGCCAGACCGCATTGATTTTGTCAGTGTTATTTTCTTTTCGTGCATCGCGTCGTCTTGGAGCTTTGTACCGCCATTCATACCCTTTACAATTTTCAATGGTTGCTGGGTGCCTTATCTGAAGTTTGTAGTTGCAGCCAGTGTCGTCTTAATGCAAGGGCATGCTGGGCAGTTGTCCGGGGGGGGGCACAAGCATAGGGACCCCATGCAAACCAGAATTTAACAGTGATTTACCTTTAAACATTTGTATTCCTGTTAGTGGTTTTGTAGGCAGGGCCCAGTGCACTCCTTTGCCCGGGGGCTTAGAATGCTGTTAAGACGGCCCTGGTTGTAGCATGTCTTATTTGGGGATGGATGTAGGTTGAGATACATGACGCTTTGAAGACATGCTCCATGTACGGATTACATGTCAGTAGCAAACTTGGATACACAAAAAGCAACTGTGCACTTTGCAGCTGGAGGGATAGCAATTCCGAAGGTATGGGGTATTAGGGCAGGGGCTGGTGTGGGTCCAATGCAGAAAGAGAATAAGCAGGCATTGGATGTGAGGGAGAGGGACACCTGAGGAAACACTCACTGGGACGCTGTTGGAACAGGTCCTGTAATTGGGAGGATTACAGACCTATTATTATTTTCACTGACATTTATTTCCCTGTTACATGGGTTACAGTGGTGCAGGGGATATTTTGCATCCATGTTTACAGTTCCCGCCATTTACGCTGTCTGACCACTTGAAAATAAACTGTCGCTTGTTGAACTGTACACAAGTGCAAAACGGCACCATAGTTGGTAAAGCGTAACAAACCAAGGCCCATGTGATTAATGCCAAACATGCCGTTTTGGGGCTAGTAAAAGCTTCTTAAAATGGAGGCCCTTCTTATTTTGTGATCACAGCCGCCACATCCCACTCGGATGGCTTGGCCTGTGACTGTCGCTGATCTTCCTGTGCCCATTTTCGCTCTTCCATCAGTTCTCGTTGTTTTTGACCGTGGATGGGTGCGGTGGTTCTAACTGTTCACGCCTATAATAATATTGGAGCTGCTGTCTTTGGTTCTCGCTCAAACATTTGTGATCTCTGCCTGCTGCTTCTGTTGTGTTTCTTATTTCCCTCCTGCGGTGCTTTGTTCCTGTTTTAGAAAGCACTGGACAGGGCTGGGGTTTAGGAGAATGTCAACCTGTATTTCGTGCTGCTCTACTGCCCCTGAAGTGCTTGTGGCGCTGGAAACTATGAAAATAAAATGAAACATACTTACAAATTCTCACTGGGGGGAAACAAGGAGTTAATACTGCTTTTCAACAGGATCAGGCTTTTTCACAGTTAAAAAACATAAAGAAAGCCATCCTTTTCAACTGAACTTGAATTACTACCATCATTTTGGAAACATAGAGACAAAGCCTGCACTTGTGATTTCTCAGAGCATAGTGATCATTTTTAGTCGGGTGTACTCTGTGAATATTGTAATGAGCGCACAGGTGTTCGGCACACTGACTCAAATTCTCCTTTTTTGTAGGATTGTTGACATTCCAAAGCTGTAAGAATAATCTTTGTACTTTCAGAGGGGTCGTGTACCAGCTTGTGTATGTCGGAGTGCGTAATGATGGATATACCCCTAAGGGGTTTGCTTGTTTTCACTCTTCAAACAGATGAATTCATCAGATTCCTCAGGAAATAAATCTCGCTGGTCAGCGGAGGTAGAGAAGCAGATTACATAGTATCCGAAGAAAGTGGAGCTGTTTACAACCTAAAAATTCCTCACAGTTCCTGGAATGCAGCATTATTTATGCCCTTTCAAGCATGACATCAGTGTTGACAATAAGAACATATTTCACAATCTTTGGCTGCAGGGCATGTATAATGGATTTTAGTTGTACACCCAATGCATGGTCAATGGCCTTATCTGTGTTCTGCTCAAAAACAGGAAGGCCCCGGGCTGTGGTTATGCCCAGATTGCATAGTGGGTGTGCATTAGCCAGCCATGCGGAGCGTTCCTTATGGTGCCTGGTCGTCCCACATACATAGGGCATGGTATGGGGCCACACCATTTGCAATGCCTGCTCTGCATTTGACTCCTGTAATTACAATATGCAGGGCATGGCAGGGGGGGGGGGGAGGACCGAGGGAGGGATTGCAAGACCAAACCTAATGGAAGAAGAATGCGAGGTCCATGAGAATCTTGGGGGAGAGGGGGGTTACCTTTAAAAGCAGGCAGCGGATTTCCCCACTAGACGACCGTACTTGTAAGAAATGTAAAGATGTAACATATGGTTAAGTGGTGCCGCCCGGCCTCCGGGATGTGGGCAGTACGGCTGTGTATACCGCGCGGATGTATGACTAAGGGGAGCAAGAAATCTGCGTTAATGACATTTATCCTGAGTGCTATACAGTATATTTGGACCTGCAATAAAAATGGTTTGACAAAAAAAAATGCAGGGCATGGCACTATGGTTCCTCTCACATGCAACCTGGTGTACCAGATGTAGGCCGGTGACACCCAAACCCATATCAGTTTCTAACAATTAGAGCGACCTTCGCGAAATCAGGGACTACTTAGTCTGTGTCCAAAAGTGGATGTACTAGCAATGACTCTGCTCTAATGCTTCCATGCCGGAGATTCCGCACTTGGGCTAGCCTCAGTCAATGGACCAGCCTCTGGCATCTTCTCCAAACATCATCTCTCTGTGTTTTTATGCTCTTGGCATCCTTTCTGAAATCCTATTCTTACACGACCTCTGCCACAAAAGATAGACCTTGGTCTTTACTGTAGTATTCTCTAGGATTGACTACTACAACAGAATGTATTGAGGCTTTTGTGCCAGGAGTATGGGCATGTTTCAAACAGTGCATCCATCTTATCCTTGGAATAGATCGCCGACCACATCTATAGTGATTTTGTAAGTGTCGATTCAGAGTATTCAACTAATTCGGTAAGCTGTTATCCATCTAGCCAGGTTAGCCTTATTTAGGCAAATATTCATACTTTTAAAAATAAAAAAAACACTACAGCTAAAATGGTGCAATGAAAATATAACTTGGATTCCGTTTGTTTGCTGTTCAGTTGGAGTGTTATTTAGTTGGAGTGTTGCTTAAGACGTTCCCACTACCAAGTCATTAGTCTGTTCCATTGTCAAGTTCTGCACAGTCCCAACAAGTTTGCTTTAACGCTAATACAACTATGCCATGCTGTTGCAACCATACCATGGGTGGAGGGAACCCAAGTCTTTCCAAATCTACTCATCAGGTGCAAAAGTAGAAGAGAGGTGGTGTGCAATCACAATGCTAATCCATAGCATGTACAGTCAGTGGGCAAACCGGAGGCATACACTTGCCCATTTGTTGTCGGAGTGGTTTTGTGATAGTTTGTCTGGATGAAGAGGTCATCATCTCTGAGCTGCTCCTTTTAAGAGTCGACGTAGCACGGTTAGGAACATTTGGATACAAGCGCACACACTCTTCCCCTTCACAAACTCACCTACCCTGATGACTGAAGACGTATCTTTGTTCAGCTAGTGGACCTTACTGAGATTTGCAACAAAAGAAGCGGTTTTGGAAATTTAGATTGAAGGAAATGGTGTCAATGAATGTTTGAAGTTAAGAGGCTACACTATTACTGAGCATTTCTCCAGTGATTGCAAAAGTACATATTGGATGATGGTTTGCTAGAACTTTTTGGATCAAGGGAGCGTTCCTTCAAACTTCTTTTACTGCAGGCTCTGTCTTTCACTATGTATTTACAAACACCATGGGTTGTAGCTTGATGGTGGCATGTGCGTAGGCGTAACTTAAGATGATGTGCCCTCCCACTCTCACAGGATGTGTTAAGGGGCCAGATGATGTGCCCTCCCACTCTCACAGGATGTGTTAAGGGGCCCTAAGGCTCCCATAATTCACAGATACTCTTAGGCTTTAGGTATGGTGGGGACTCCTACACTGCATAGGCCTATGTTACTTTCCTGGGCAGATAAATACATAATGTATTTGTGAGTTAATAGAAGTTAATCTAGAAAAGCGTGAATAACAGATTTTATGTTGACGATAACAAACGTACAAAAGAAAATAGGACCATAGCTTGAGGAACTGAACTGTGCAAAGGAGATATTCAACAGAATATTTTGGTAAGCCTTTAGCAAAGTGTAAAAGTGAAGGGTCTAGAGTTAAGAATGCAGTAGCTTACCATTTGAAAGATGATTCAACATTTCCACAGTTGCTTGTGAAATTAAAGAATTTCCCTGGCTGAGGTCTTAACTATACTTATGCTTTCTGTGTTGGCTCATTTATGTGTGTTCTTGTCTAAGACTCTTATTACATTTGATCACTTCCAAATTCACACTGTAAAATGTTGCCTTGCCATGTGTTGGTATTCATAGGTGGTCCTGTTGACTAGCAATTTGTGGTCATTTCATATTCTACTGCAATGGCATTGAATGACAATGCGGCTGCACATATATTCCTAGTCCATACTTGTCAGACCTTTAGGAGCCTCAACAGTCAGTGCTAAAGCATTTTAAAACCCCATCACTCTGTGATAATAAGCGTAATTGTGTCTGACTTTAACAACAGTGTTCAGTAATGACATAATAGCCTCTAATGATCATAATTTGCTGTTTGGTCTTCACAACAAATCCCATGAATCGTCTCTTGCCAACCTTTCAGCTTCATACAAAAAAATGTACTTGCAAATTCCTATAGAACTTACCAACAGAAAAAATGTACATGACATTGACTCTTTGAGAACCGAATAATAAATATGCAAGAAAAAAGTAATAACTTTGAGTCCTGTGACTAATGTATTTTGTAAAGATACAATTTTGAGACATTCACAAAAAAAGCATGTTAGACACAGAAATCTATGCAAATTGTTATTGAGGGTTTATTTTCTGAAAATACAAGTCGGATAGATTGTGGGAAAATTCTTCCTATCCTGATTTTGTGAATCAGGATTTGGCATGTACTTTGTGGCCACAGTGTTCGGTCAATCGGCACTGGATTTGCTCATGTAAATCGATGACCGTATGGTGCGGGATGTAACTTATTTCAACCATTGTTGCAGATAGCGTGATTTTTGTTTCTGATCCTATTCTAGTTAATTCTCCAACCCACTTCATGTCTTTTGGAAACACTACGCACCTCATCCATCTAAGTGGTAGATGTGGCATCTGTGTGCTAGTAGTTAATAAGGAGACATTGGCCTTTGAAAGTCATTGCCTTTACCCTCTGTTCCATATTTTGTTGCCCATATTGCTTTATTTCTGTCACCAACGTGAGGCTGGCACCTATATAGCGGTTACTTTGTACTGACCAATCCCGTACCAGTGCTTAATTTGTGCCGGTGCTTTCCGGTGCTTAGCACCAGCACTTATTTCTCAGGGCTGGGTCTACCCTCCACATGGGTCTTTCCGGTAAATGCGGTAAATGCGTAAAATATTTCAAATTGGTTGCCACATGCGTTATGAAGCACATTCCGCCTCTCTGGAGAGGGACTGTACGAGAGCACACACGGAGCAGTGCCTGCCCATGCTCCTGACTAAGGCTGATGCTGGAACATAGTTCTCCCCGGTTGTAATCTAGTTCCTCCTGCTTTAAAAGCTGCGCAGTCCCAAGGGCAGACTCAGCCTTCTGGAACAGGCACCTTCCCCCACTCTCTTACTTCCACCCGCCTCTCCGCTTCCTGCCCCTGACGTCACTCTAATAGTGGCAAAAGGCGGACATTTTCTTTTCTAGAAGGAGCAGCAAATCCTGTAAGAACATTTGAAAATAAATATTTCAGTGGTTCCGGGCCTGCTCCTCCCGAACCCTCTCTGTCAGTTTCTTCCGGATCGCAGACACACTTTTGGAGAGCCCGGGGTTACCGGCCTGCGGGTAGCTATTCTCCTGTTTTAGTTTCTCTCCGTGCGCCAGTGTTGCAGCGTGGAATGCAAAATCCCTCCCTTCGTCACAGATCATAGATCACACTCAATCACTACATTCGCTGGTGGGGCCCATAACACCAACATTCATCCTTCTAATAAGCTGTTTCCAAGGAGGCGATTGTTCTATTCGCTGCAATGGAAGGAAATACTCATAAATCCCTATTTATAAAGGCCTAGACTTCACCTTTTAGTACTCCTCCCATGAATAGGGCATGGATCAGCTAGCTGCAGGTTGGAGTGATAACGAAATCTATAACATTATTTACATAAATACATTTTCTCATAATAACGACCCAACACAGTTCTTGTAATGAATCTTAAATTTTATCTAAATAATCAAATTTGAGTCTCTGGTTTAATCAAGCAATAGACCATCATATTTACCTATTCTGGCTAAAAGTCGTCCTCTAAGTCAAAATCTTGGTCATCAGTTCATACTATCTGAGTCTTAGGAAAAAGCTGTCCTGCAGTGTCACCGTCCTCTCCGTCAGCATAACGTCAGGAAATCGAAAATCTTCTGAAGGTTCTCGACCTATCAACCTCTCTATTCTACCATTTTTATAGTAAAATTACATTCCACAAAGTAACGAATGATATTTTGAACGTTTCTAATTGGTCCGTTTAAAATGGTTCCATAGCTTTCCCATACGGATAATGTGTCTTTAGATATAGTTCTTATTTTCTCCTTGGGAAAGTATCTTTTCATTGTTTCTTTCAGAGCAGCTGGCTGGTAGCCCGGTGTGTCCTTGGGTGGCACAGTTGAGTTAGGGTCGTCCAAAGGCCACTGCAGCTGATGGTGACGCATGCGCACTTAACCCAGAAACCTTCATAATGGAATCGTGTTCGTCAAAATAGGGATGTCGGCCATTTTGTGGCCACCAAATGGTCAACTTAAGCAAAGAAACACAAAAACGTAATTAATACATAGAAATGACTAATAAAATGTTATCCCCTTACTAATACCCATATGTGTGTGTATTTATCTAGCAAAAGCAACACTTAATGCGGATTATATTCATATTATTAAAGCACGAATTACAAATACATCACGAAAGCAACATATAATCATGCAAGTTCTAATTGCCTATCATTAATATGCGTACAAAATTAGTTTACGTATTAATTAGGCCATGCAAATGCAATTCCCACGCATATTTCTTCTATTAGTAATGTTGGTCAATTCACACAGCAAACAATTAGTACGATTACTATCAGGGCCGGCTTTAGGGCGGTGCGACCGGTGCCACCGCACCGGGTGCTGGCTTCCTTGGGGCACCGTGTTTGAAAGTTTATGAAGCTTTTGAAGCACCTGCTGCAGCGTTTCTTTCCGCTGGCAATTACCAGGCCTCACATAAATGTCAAGATAACTCCTGTGATTAATTATCTTCCTGGAGAGAGATCAGTGTTTTGTAAAGTTGAGGTTTTGACTTAGGTGAAGTTAGTGCAGAGGGTTAATATGCCTGCTGCAAACAACGTGTACCAGGTAGATTACAGAGTGCATATGATGTAAACAGATCAGCAGATTACTGCTTTCAAAAGAGACATCCTTTTGTTACTTGCAATTTATAACTTAAAAGTCCTAATATAGAATAGTGAGCTATTAACTTTCATCCCAGAACTGCATACACACTGCAAAGTATACATTATTAGGACATTGATTAATGTTGCATGTGACTCCCAGCCTTTCAATCCTTTGGTTTATGTAACATTTCCTATACACTGATTTATTTACACACGTATGATTGATTGTCTCTGTGTAATGTGTGTGTGATGCAAAGTGCTCAGACACCATACACTGGTATGAGTGGCGCTATATAACTAATTCAATGCATCTGAGAGAGTGTGGTTATGATGACTTGGTCACTGTTAAAGGGTGCTAGTGAGAGAATCCGTGGTGGAGGTGGTCATTGGGGGGGCGCCAACAAACATTGTCGCACAGGGCGCCACCAGCACTAAAGCCGGCCCTGATTACTATTAATTAATTATTCTTATTAATGTAAACATGCAAAATGGAGAGGGTATACAATTTTTAAAGAAAACCCCACTCCAGCAATCCCCCCTTTGGTGATTTTATCACCACCACATCACTAAATTTATTCACCCTTTTACGGAAAATTGAAATGTATTCTTGCTCTTAATTATAATTCAGTTTCTTCTTCATCTCTTTTTGCCTTTTTATACAAACTTTCTTTCCACTCTTCTAAAGTTATCTCTTTTAAGTCTCCTTCTGGATCCTTTTTTCTTTTTAGTTTTTCTCTTTTTATTTTATTCTGTGTTTTCTTATTTTTACAACACATACATCCTAATCTTAATATTAATAACACGAAAATCACACATGTTAATGGAAATAATATTTTACCTATAAATGTACTACCTATTTTCACCAAGAAATTTTGAATAGCAGCAATTTTCTTCCCAATCTTTTCCCAAACACCTTCAACCTCCAGTGGTACAATTTCGTCATGCAATTCAGTAATATTTTTAATGTAAACTTTCAGATCTTTGCTTTCGTCTGGAATGTAAGTGCAACAATGTTGAACTTTCAGCATTCCACAGACTCCACCTTCTTTTGCCAATAAGATATCAATGGCAAGTCGATTTTGCATTACCATAGCACGCATGGCAACCATTTCAGTATTTACCAATAAGAATCCTCCAGCGGTGCTTGTGGACAAGCGATCCACTACTGTTGATAATTTTCTAATATTGTTCGCATTCAGAGATATTCCCACTCCTGGTATCAATGCTCCAAAAATGTCACCTACAATTTCTGCTCAAGATTCTCTTTTACAACGTGTTAATTGATTACCTAACCTATGTACACCATCTTTACCTCTATCCATGTGAACGATTTTTGGATAAACCAGGCCTACATAACATGTGCCATACCAATGGTCTGGCAAGCGATAATATGCCCTGTTCCCACAGATAAAATAAAGTCCAGGGAAAACTGGATCTCTTCCACCTTTAAATCCCCATCCACCTATGATTCCGTATGTATCATGGCACTCATCATTCCCTACAAAATTATTATCGTACGCCGTTTGATTTCTTCTTATACACAGTTTCCCTTTCTGAGGCCAATCTAGAGCCAAAGTTGGATTAGACTCTCCCTTCATATGTTTTTCTATTTCTACATCCCAGACTGTTTTCTCCCCTTTTCCTTCAGATGCTTTTCTTCGCATTTTTAATCTCCTTTCCTCGACCATGTCTAGGAATGTCCTTTCTTCATTCTTCAAACTGCATGTCAAATTATTTTTAAATATATATTCTAATGTTAGCTCCTTAGTTACTAAGAAAAATTCACCTAATACCTTAGCAGGTCTTACTTTGTTTAGTTTGTTATTAGCAGGCACTTGCGCAAAAATGTTATCTACATCTGAAAAATAATATTCTAATTTACCTGTCTCATAAAATAAGCGTGCTATCACACTACATGTTATTCCATACGTTGCTGGAAGGTGATGATAAGTCACTCCCTCTGACACAGATGCAGGTAACTGCATACATACGTAGCAGTCCCTTACGTCCATGGTCTTTACATATTCATACAATATCTTTGAAAACACATTATTTGAAAAATCATTAATAGACCTATCTTTATGTAAATAATTATTATCTATTCTAGTCGGAACTACTTTTGGAATCTTCTTTATGTTAGTAATGTTTTCAGTGTGTCCTTCTAGTGTATCTATAGTGACCTTGAAAGAAATCAACAGAGCAAGTATGCTCCATAGAAGCATTAATAATCCTGTACAACAACAACACATTTTACACCATCTCTTCATGAATGTGCATCTACTTTTGCTATTATCTATGTTAGCCATCTTTGTTAATTTGGACTGTGTCTTTTGACTTAGCCTCTTTATTTCGCAACCAGTTCTCTAATCTTAGGCTCTAAGGCCCTGTTTAGTTCTACCAGTAACTATAGTTTGACTCAATTGTTATTTCTTCATCAGTAGTTTCTTAGATTTTCTCAGTTTGACATTTCATAGTTTTTCACTTCTTTCTGTTTATCCAAGTACAGAATTTCCTGATCTTCCGTTTCTTCTTCTCCGATGTCGGATAGGATAACTCTCAGGATTCCTGCTTCTTCCTCTTCTTCAACCACTTTCAGTACAGCCTCCTCTGGATTTCCTTGACTATCTGCCTCTTCTTCCGTTTCAGGCAGTGCCACGTACGTCCATTCCGGTGACTTATACTTCTGGTTACGTTTCCTCGTTCTTTTCCCTTCTTCCTTATCTTGAGTAGTTTCTTCTTCTTTTGATTTTTCTTGGCTTGTCACTTCATTCACCTGATCTGCTCTTGGTGATTTCACTCGTGTCAGCCGATATCTCAATCTCTTTATTTTGTTTGGCCACACTTCGTCCTTTTTGACTCTTTTCTGTTTACTTTCTTTATTATTCTTTTCCTCTCTCCAAGCTCTTTTTCTTAGAACTCGTCCTTCTGGTATCTCATTTTCACTCTCTTCAGATTCTGTCTCAACTTGCTTTCTCTTTTCGACAACTTCTTTTTCCACCACTGTCTTCGCTATTTCTGTCCCTCCTCGGGTCTCCGACACGCAATCTTCCTGCTGGCTACTTGTCCCTTCACCTAGCTGGATGTTGCAGTTCCCTACACCTCCTCGGGGGTCTTCCGCAATCTGTCCCTCTCTCTCTGTACCTGTCCCTTCTTCACTTTGATCTATTATTTCAGGTGGAATTTCTCTTGGTCTTTCATCTGAAACTTCCTTCTCTTGGATTTCTTTTACTGCTTCTTCGTTGTCTTTTCCTTTTTTCTTTCTGTGTTCTTTTCTGGGACCTTGTCTCCCCTGTTCGTCTTCAGAATCTGAACTCATATCAGAAATCTGCAATCGTCTTCTCAGAGAGATACTTCTAAGGACTAATATTTGATCAGGTTCTTTTTCCCCCCTTTCAGGATTTTCTTGTGTTTTTGGCTCTTCGTTATCTGATTCAGTACTTGACTCTGATTCGTCATAGTACTCTTTTCCTTTGCTGTCAACTGGATTTGGTATCCTCAAAGTATGGCTGGCATGGATCCAGTTTTTCACTCCAGCACACTTCACAGCTGTTGTGGTGGTCAGAATGACTTGTCTTGGTTTTCCCCACCTTGGAACCAAACAATTTCTTCTTCTGTGGACTTTTATCCTTACCCAGTCTCCTGGGCTCAGATCATGGGCTGGCTTCCTTTCAAGGGTGGTGGCATCCGCTCCAACCTGATGAAACACAGAATGAACTGCGTCAGCCAGGCCTTTACAGTATTCCAACACCATGTCATCAGTTATTGTCATCAGCTTGTTGACTGGAATGTACACATGCCTCATCGCTCGTCCCATAACTATTTCATGAGGACTTAACCCTGTGGTTCTGTCTGGTGTTGCTCTAATTGTCATTAAAACAAGAGGCAAGACATCAGGCCATTTCATACCAGTGGCTAAACACATTTTCCCAATCCTGTTTTTGATTGTACCATTCATCTTTTCAACCACACCAGAAGCCTCTGGTCGGTAGGCACAATGTAGTTTCTGTTGTACATTCAATGCTTCACAAATCAATTTTACAATTTCGTTATGGAAATGTCCTCCTCTGTCTGATTCAAGAGTCACTGGGAACCCAAACCTGGGGATGAATTCTCTCAAAAGTAGCTTTGCCACTGTCATCCCATCATTTCTTCTTCTTGGGAATGCTTCCACGCACCTAGAAAATAGGCAGACTACAACTAGGACATACCTCAGTCTGTTACATGGAGGCATTTCAATGAAGTCAACCTGCATTCTGGTAAAAGGTCCACCCTCTCGGCCTATGGTTCCTAGACTCACCACTGTCTTTCTCCCAGGATTGTATTGCTGACATATTAGGCATCTCTGACATAGGCTTTCTGTTCCAAGTCTGAATTTTGGATTGTACCAGGTCTGCTTAAAAGACCTTATCATGGCGTCTCTCCCTATATGTCCCTGGCCATGATACATCCGTGCCATGGTAGACATCATGCTATCAGGCATCACTGGTCTTTCATCTCGATAGACCCACACACGATCCTTCTCTCTTTGTGCACACCCTGCTTTTATCCACTGTTTCATTTCCTCATCTCCTGACTCTTCCTGCAATTGTCTCACTTCTTCCCAAGTTCCTACTGTGTTAGTAAACATTACTGAGCAAGAAGACATTTCTCTCTCCTTGGCCCGATTGACCGCATTCTGGTTTCGTGCACAATACTTTGCCATATCGTTAGCATACCTGTTTCCGGTAGTGATGTAATCACTACCTTGACTATGGGCAGCACATTTCACCACAGCCAATTGTCTAGGCAGCTGTATCGCCTCAATCAACTTTCCAACCACTTCAGCATTCTTTATAGGGGTGCCACTTGAGGTCAGGAAACCTCTTTGTAGCCAAAGCTGGCCGAAATCATGGACAACCCCGAAGCCACACTGTCTGTCAGTTATCACAGTCACTCTCACACTTTTCCCAATTTTGCATGCTTTGGTCAAAGCAACAAGCTCAGCTACTTGGGCTGACCTCACTCCTTTCAAATAAGATGCTTCCATCACTGCTGCAACCGTGCATACTGCATATGCTGCACTTAGCACTCCTTCATCTGTTCTCAAACATGACCCATCAACAAACAACACAAAATCACTTTCAGACAAAGGTACATCTTTTATATCTGGTCGTGGCTTTGTGCAATACTCAAGCACGTCCAAACAATCATGATCTGCTTCATCTCTCACTTCCACACTCTCAGCATCAGGTAACAAAGTTGCAGGATTCACATTCACACATCTCGCAAGGCTCACATTTGTTGCACCTAATATGACCTTCTCATACTTAGTCAGCCGACTATGTGTCATTTACTGAGTGCGACTCCTTGTCAAGAGAATCGCCACATCATGAGGTACAAACACTTTCAACGGATATCCCATCACAATACCTTCACTCTGCTCCAAACTTCGACACGTTGCAGCCACTGCTTTCAGACATCCAGGTAAAGCTGCAGCCACTGGGTCAAGCATTGATGAAAAATATGCAATTGGTCTCCTCAACCTTTCATGCTTCTGTATTAACACAGAGAGTGCACATCCATTTCTCTCACTGCAATACAACTCAAACTCTTTCTCATAGTCAGGCATGCCCAGTGCTGGTGCTTCACACAAACCCTCTTTCGTTCGTTTAAATGCTGCCAATTCTTCCTTGTTCAATTCAAGGGGATCTTTTACATCACTCCTTGTTAGTCGTACCAAGGGTTTTGCAATCAGGGAAAAATTGCTAATCCACTCACGGCAGTACCCCACCATTCCCAGAAACATTCTCACCTCTCTTTGGGTCATGTGGGCTCTCATTCCTTTTATAATTCTGATTCTGTCTATCGTTATTTTTCTCAGACCTTTCTCAATGTTATGTCCCAAATACTGTACTTCTTTCTTACAATACTGTAATTTTGCTGGTGACACTTTTAATCCTCCGTCTGCCAAATGATTCAGTAGTGCTATTGTGTCTACCTCACAATCTTCACGTGTTTTCGACACCACCAAAAGATCGTCGATATATTGCACAAGTACTGAACTTTCAGGCATTTGCAGACTTTCCAAAGATTTCTTCAACAATTGATTGAATATTGAGGGGCTTTCTGTATACCCCTGTGGGATTCGGCACCATGCCAAAATCCGCTCTCCAAAACGAAATGCAAAAATTTGCTGACTGTCATGATGCAATGGGATAGAAAAGAAAGCATGGCATAGATCAATCACTGTATACCATTCCGCATCATGGGGAATCTGGTACAGAATTACCGATGGGTTTGGCACAATGGGACAGCATGATACCACAATTTTGTTTACCTTTCTCAAATCCTGCACTATCCTGAATTTCCCGTTAGGCTTTTTCAGTCCCATTATCGGTGAATTACATGGACTACTCATAATTTCTCTTAAAATTCCTTGCTTGATCATCTTCTCAATTATTGGAGTTACCCCTTCAATTATCTCAGGTGTCAATCTGTACTGTGGAACATTTGGATAGCTTATTCCTTCCTTCACAGTTATTTTGACTGGATCTACGTTTCTCATTAACCCTACATCTTCTCCAGTAAAATCCCACACTTCTGCCTTCACTGACTGCTTTAGTTCTTTAGGTAGTTCATCAGGGTTGAATATTGCATATGTCTCAGTTACCTCATTTTCTCAGTTAGCTATAGTCATTTTATACAGCACATCCTCATCTGGGGTTTCAAATGCTATTCCCTCTGGAGTACAGAATATAGTGCAATTCATTTTGCACAACAGGTCCCTACCTAATAAATTCACTGGACTGGTGTCGCACACGACAAAGCGGTGCATCTCTGAAAATTTCCCTATACTAACTTTCACTGGTTCTGTCAGGAATGTCTTTATCTGTCTGTTGGACACACCAACCACTTGGATTGTTTCATCCGAAAGAGGAAGATTCTTAACATCAGCTGATCTTACAGTTGATCGAGTAGCACCAGTGTCCACTAGAAAAGTAATATTATCATCATTAACCTTCTCATCTACGAATGGTCCTGTCTGGTCTACTTCTAGAGTTGCGCCAAGTACGCACTCTTCTTCCTCCTTTCGGCACCGTCAATAGCTTTCTTCTGAGTCACTCTCATCGCGTTGCAGCCAATACTGTGAAACAGCGCGAGCGCGTGGCGGTTTATTTACCTGTTCTTCATTGTAGAATCCCGATTCATTACTATACTTCTGAGTGTTTCTGCTCTGCGGGAAAGGTGGTTTTGGTACCTGATTTTGTGAGGTAACCACCTGCTGCTGTTGCTGCAGTTGACCACTCACCTCATTCTGCACCTGTGGATTCAAGGATGCGTTTTCATTATTAGTACTTGGAGGGTATTTACACTCGGATTTCCAATGCCCTAACCTACCGCAATTATGGCATGGGAACTTCTTTTTAGCTTCTTCTATATTACCTTTCCCTTTTCCTGGGCCAAATCTCGGTCTAGTTCCTGGGTTTTTTGCTTGTTCGACCAACTGAGCTTCCTGCCTTTCAGCTACCTTTACTTGTGCCCACATTGCCTTTTCTTTTAATTTTCGCTGTTTAGCCTCAATTTCGTCACTGAAATATTTAGCATGTCTCAATACTTCATCTATTTTCTTATTCTGCCAATCCACCGTATGCTGCTTTATCATGTCACCAATTTCTGGGCGTAAACCATATACAAATCTGTATACGAAATGACTCAAATCCTTATCACTCAGGTTCTCATCTCCACTGAACTGCTTAAAGGCTTGTATTAGTCTCTCATAGTATGCATGTACTGATTCTTCACCTTCCTGATGTGTTCGATCAATTTTTACCCAATCTGTCTCTTTAGGGGGCACTTTGTTTTTCAAAAATACCATAACCTGTTCATACTTCTTCATTACCTCAGGGTCCAGAGCTCCTGTTTTAGGATCCCTAGGTGACTCTTGAGTTGGCCAGTTGATCATCAACTTGCATTCTGTCCACAAATCTGCCGGTACTATTATATCAAATAGACTATTCAAATCTATCCATAGTTCTTTCGACAATTTTACAAATCTGTCTACCTGCCGGTACCACTCGACGGGCTTTTCGCGTAGTCGAGGGAAATCATTCGTAAATGACTAAATGTCCTGTCTTGTCCATGGGACGTGTACATATCCTCCTCCTGGGATCTCCCTCATGGGATATTCAGTCACTACCTTCTCTTTCTCTCTAACAGGGAATGCCGAAACTGTCCTTTCTGAGGCATCATTACGTTTTCTATACCATTTACTTCTCCATTTATCCACGTCTCCCCATTTTCTCAATAAAATGATTATGTCCTTAATCTGACCTATCTGTCCTGTGGTGTTCAGATTTTCGGCGGCGGAGATGGAGAACCACGCCTCCACTCTCACCTGAGGCTTGCTAGCTCCTGACTCCTGGCTCCTCCTTCCCCCGAGGCCGTGCAGGCGAACTTGTATGGTGGACGCGGTGGACGCGGTGGTTAATGGCGGACGGCAACGGCAGCGGAAAAGCTCAGCGCCCAGACCCCTTTCATGACCGCGACCGCTACTGGATTGTCTGCTCGTTGCTAGTTGCTCGTTTTTGGCTTCACGACGACGTACCTTCGGGCTTCGTGGCTTGCTGCGATGCTGCGATGCTGTGAATGAGGCAGCAGTTTAACCAGCAGAGTGCAGAGTGTATACCAGCGTTGTTGCTCCTCTCTGCCGCCGGGCAGGCACTTCTCAACCTGGGGCTTTACAACGCATCAAAGTTGCTTCTTTCAGTCGGATATTTCCCATGGCAGAAGCACGCAGTGAGTTGGTCATTTTTTATTATTTCTGTTTCCGACCAGTTAGTGCAGCCGGTTTGTGGCTTGTGGCTTGCTGCTAGGAAGTAATCCTGTTGAGGTAAGGCGTTATCCTCATTACTTTTTCCTTTGGACTTTGAGACTTTGGGGATCTTCACTTTCGGGAGAGGAGAGGAGAGCGGAAAGAGCAGACCCCTATTTCTAGCTGCACTCTAGCTGGTATTTGTTCCTTAATTTCCTTTTTTTTTTTTTTTTGTTCAATATGGGAAAATTACTCAACACACGCAAGGCAAAAGTTCTCCGCCTTCAGGCTAGAGAAGCCAAAAACGCAGCCAAATTATTGAGCAAAAGTGCCGATAAAAGTGTCAGTTTGGATGAAGCTGAGGGTGATGCAAGAGATGCAAGGGTGAAAATCAACAGCTCTGGGAGCTCAGAGGAATTGGAGGTATCTCTGGGCGAATCCCTAACACTGGATGCAGAGCCCCCGCATAGCGCAGAGGAGGCCCCTTTAACTCCTATTCCAGTCCGTTTATCTAAGCAAGACAGAGTCACGGATGTGTTGAAGGGGACCAAACCATTTCCTCTTTTCGATAAAAAAAATCCAGTGCTTTCTTTAGATTCTGTATTCCAAACTTCCTCTTCTCATTCCTCAGATTCGCCGAATAAGCCCTATCCTTCAGTACTCTCAACATTTTCATCACCATTATCAAAAGAGAAAGAGAACTCCTTGACGCACCCTCATAAAGATAGTCTCAAAGAGGCTTTCTCTCCGGAAAGTACGGCCACAGCTCCATTATTGACCGACAAACCGCTAGACACTCCTGCCGATTTTGTTTCTAATGTGAGTCCTCCCGGCTCTTTAAGCCCCTTGCTAGATCTCGACACCAAGACTGTAGGGGAGATCCAGATGTCAGTTAAAGACATGCTAAATTTGATTCTTGATGAAGTTCGAGAATTAAAGAGGGTTCAAAGGGCAGAGCTTGCTTCAATTAATCAACGGCTGGAGAAAATGGAGGCTCTCTTTTCTACATTTCCGGTTCGTCTCCAAGAGGCCGAAACCCGTATTTCAAGTTTGGAGGATCAGATGACGGAGGTCAAAAAAGATGTAAAACATCTTTCTGTGTGTACACGTTCGTTTGAACATAAATTGGACGATTTGGAAAACTATAATCGCAGATCGAACCTTCGTATAGTTGGGGTTCCAGAAGGTCTTGAAGGCTCTAATACGGTGCAATGGGCAACATCCTTTTTAAAATCTAAAGTGATCCCCGACTATGAAGGCGATTTAACTATTACACGTGCTCACCGTGTTCCTGCTCAGCCCTTTCCAAATTCCTCCCTTCCTCGAACATTGTTACTTAATTTCTCGGATATCCGGGTCAAAGAGACTATCCTTTCAACGGCATTTCAGAAAAGACAATTTTTTGTTACTGAGACTGTCAAATGCCAAATTTTTTCAGATATGTCTGCCTCTGCTGCTCGGAGAAGAAAAGAGTTTGTTCAAATGTTGGGGCTGTTTAAAGCTAAAGGGGCACAAGCGACGATAGCTCAGCAGTCCAAGCTTAAAGTGTTAGTCAAAGGCAAATTCTTTATGATTTCCGATATATCAGCGGCACAGGATCTCCTTAAGGAGATTTAACCCTCCTAAATTAAGGTTTCTTTTCCTTTTTTTTTTTTTTTTTTCTTTTTCGTTCTGTAGGGGGGGCCTATCTGCGCTCCTAATACTATTAGTCCTATCCTAGAAGTGGGCCCGGGGGTAGGGGGGGGTCAGATGAGCCTGTGGGAGTCCGCAACTCAGGCAGCCTAGGGGGTGTTAACAGGTCACCCCAATGGAGTGGGTCAGGATCCTATGGTCAGCGTGGTGGGAGGTAGCTAGGCCATTGGAGGGTGGGGTTCGGGGGGGTGGTGCTGGGGTTGTTTGGGTTGTGGGTGGTGGTGGGTGGGTTGAAACAAAAAAGAAATTGATGGTGTCTGATTATTTTTACTTATTATTCTATTTGTCAGCATGTATTCAATGTATTCATCGTATTCAAGGGGCACGGAGTGGTTCGGTGATAATTTTCTTTAGTCAATTTAATTCTTTTTTTTTTTTTTTTTTTTTGAAACCGTTTATTGCAATCTCAAATATATACAGGTATGGGCCTACAACCTTCCGGCCGGCCGCTAAAGTGACAGAAGCACATGACATACATACAATGAGGCACTTGGCTTTGCAGAGACGCTAAAGCAGGAGGTATCAACAACGTGGGCCACATGACTCTGAGCCCACAATACGGTTTCGTTTTATACAACACAACAACATAAAACCACACCCGCAAGGCAACCCGCAATCGAAAGTAACAACACGTGCTCCTCATGTGGGGGACCCCAACCATCCACAGAAATCCAGAGAGGGGAAGGGGAACAGATCCGGGACTGGGAGAACACTGTGCCTGGGGCTGAGGGAGGGGGTCAACTAGGGGGATGGAGCTGGTGAGGCGGGAGGCAACAATGGCGGCTCGCGGTAGGCGTTCCAGGGGCCCCATACTTTCACCCATGCCCCAGGCTTACCCCGCGCCACATACACCACCTTTTCTCGGAACATGCACCAATCCATGTGTTCTTTCCAGGCCGACACCGCCGGGGGCCTCTGGGATCCCCACAGTTGAGCAATGTCACGTTTAGCTATCATATATCCCAGAGTCACCCATCGCGTCTGCGGAACCGAGTAATCGGTCGGTTCCCACACATTCAGCAAGCATCTCCTCGCTTCAGGCAACAGCGCGACATGCGTAACCGCTCGCAGGACCTCATGCACACCACGCCAGAATCGCTCCACCCTCGGACATTCCCACAGAATATGCAAAAAAGTCGCCAAAGCACCACACCCACGCTTACACAATCCATCCTCGGCATAGCCCATACGCAGAAGCCTTGGCCCCGTCATGTACACCCGGTGGAGTATCTTAAGCTGGACGAAGCGAAGGCGAGCCGGGATGGCCACCTCCTTCGGAGAGGCCACCGCGGAAATCCAGTCCTCGTCGTCCAACTCCAGCCCATCGGCAACCCAAGCCTCGCGGAGGCCAGTCAGTAAACCCGAGCGGTCATTAATCAATTTCTTGTAAATGAGGGAGATCGTGCTGTCCGGAACGTGGCCATCTAGCACTCTATCCTCCAGGGGGGAGGACTCCGGGATGGAGGCCACGTCTGGGAAGACGGAACCCAGTGCGTGACGGACCTGCAGGTACCGAAAGTATTCACTGCCCTGCAGCTGAAACTCCGCCTGCAGCGTCTCGAATGTTTTGAATCCTCCCCTCGTCCAGAGATCCCCCACTGTACTGATGCCTATCGTGTCCCACCTCTCGAAGCCCTTCGAGGTCCACAGGGAGCCCAACCTCTCAGACGCATACAACGGTGACGCCCGGGTCAAACGGTCCTTCCATCCCATAGCTGCATTAGCCGCGTGCCATACTCGCACCATGACACGCGTGGGTCCCGTCAAGCGGGAATCGGGCACGCTAGTGTAGAGCGCTCGATTGTAGTCGCCACCGGGCAGGAGCATCTTGTCCATTTCAAATGCCGGGTTTAAGGCGGGCCCATAGAGGCCGTGATTAATTGCAGCTAACTGGGAGGCCCAGTAATACCGCTTAATATCCGGGAGGGCAATCCCTCCGTCGTACCACGGGAGCGTCAACTTTGCCAGGGCTATACGCGGCCTCCCGTCCCAGAACAGGCGGCGCTGTAAACTTTCCACCTCACGGAAGTAGCGCGCCGGGACCAAGTCCATAGTGTTCTGGAGAGCGTACAGAAAGCGCGGCAACGACATCATCTTAAACAATGCCGCCCGGCCGAGCGGCGAAAGCGGCAAGCGCCGCCAGCGCGCGACGTCCTCCTTCAAGCGCTGGAGGGGGGGAAGCAAATTCCGCTCGTAGCGGGTAGTCAATTTAATTCTGATCTCAATGTCTAACAAGGAGAGTTTGAAGTTGCTTTCCCTTAATGTCAATGGCTTAAACAATATTAAGAAAAAGCGCGCTATGGAAGTTTGGTTAAAGGCTGAGAATCCCTCCGTTATTTTGTTACAGGAGACTCATATTCCCTCTTCCAAGCTAGATGGGTTCTCAATGCTCAAATCTTGGGCTTCGTTTCGGTGTTTCGCATCATGTGATGCATCTCAGCGAGGGGTGGCAATATTCTTGAATAAGAACTTATGTGCTGATATTATTCAATCAGAACAGGGAGGCTCAGGACGTTGGTGCTGGGTCTCATGTAGAGTTAAAACCAGGCAGAGACCTTTTATTTTTGTATGTTGTTATGGGCCTCTAACAGACGATGCTAGTTTGTATGAAGACTTGTTTCAATCTCTATTAATGGTGTCAGGAGACATTGTGATGGGTGGGGATTTTAATGTGCTAATGGATCCGCATTTGGATACATCATCTCAATCATCAAAACAACTTAAACCGAAAGTTTTTCAAACCATTTCACATTATATCAAACTATTCGATCTTTCTGATCACTGGCGGGTAGATAACCCCTCTAAAAGAGATTATACTTGCTGGTCGGGTAGATTCAAATCCTCATCCCGTATTGATTTTATTTTAGCTTCACGTAACTTTCAGCTCGGCTTTTTCAATACGGTGTTCAACGTATTCTCAGACCATGCTATGCTTATTAGGGAATTAATTTCTGGGGAAATCAAAAGATCCCCCAAAAGATGGGTCCTCAATAAAGCTCATCTTAATGATGATAAATGGGTCTCTGAATTAAAAAACAAGATCAAAGACTTTATAACTCTTAATATGGGCACTGCCCCCATAAGTATTATTTGGGATGCCCTAAAGGCCTTTATTCGCGGAATCATCATAGGGAAAGATGCGGCCATTTTAACTGCATCTAGGGCTGAAATTAAACTATTGGAATCCCGCATACATACACTAAGCGTTCAAAGGCAACATAATCCCTCACAATTGGTTAACCCCTTCCGTGCTCATGACGGAATGGTTCCGTCATGACCCACGGTTGAGCTGTGCTCATGACGGAACCATTCCGTCATGACCCCGCCCGCGCAAGATTCCGCCAGCACAGCGGCGGAATCTGCGCAGCAGCGAACGGGTTAAAGAACAATTAAATGAAGCTAAACAAAAATACACCACTTTTTTATATGAGCTGGGCGAGGCATTTTTTCGTACTCAATATCAGAAAATATATGAAGAAAGTAATTTCACTGGGAGATTCTTGGCCTGGCAGGCCAAGGAACAAGCAGCATCTAATCTAATTTGGGAGTTAAAATGTCCGGTCTCGCATCAATCTACAACTGATCCAGATAAAATAGGTGCGATAATGCATTGTCATTATCAAAATATATATTCTCATCAGCTTAAAATTAACAAATCTAAATTAAATTCCTTTTTACGGCAGGCTGTGATCCCTTCTCTTTTCCACTCCGAAGAATTAACCATGGCAGATGGATTTTCTTTGGAAGAGATGGAGGCGGTGGTGAAAGATCTTCCATCAGGGAAAGCCGCTGGTCCGGATGGACTACCCGCAGAGTTTTTTAAGGTTTTTTTTCCCTCTTTTTCAAATTTGTTTCTACTTTTGCTTAACTCTATGTTGGCTGGAGCCTCAATTCCCGACTCTTTCCGCGAGGGCACTGTGGTCAGCTTTTTGAAGAAGGGGAAAGATGCTACCGATCCTAATTCATATCGTCCCATTACTCTTTTAAATTCGGATTACAAGATCGTCACTAAATTATTGGCTATTCGATTTAATCGAATATCTTCGGATCTGATTCATAAAGACCAAAACGGTTTTATTACCGGTAGACAGCTCATGACTAACACTCATTATCTGGCAGAAGCTTTGGATTACTTTGAGACACAAGGAGGATCCCTGCACTTATTTTGTTATTTGATGCGGAAAAACTTTTGATTTGGTGGTTTGGGAGACACTTTTTATTATTTTGCAGCACTTTCATATTCCATCTAATGTTATTAATTTTATTCGTAATCTTTATTCGGGTGCTAAAGCTAATATTATTATTAATTCACATTCGGTTGGATCAGTTTCAGTTTATCGTGGAACCCGTCAGGGTTGTCCCTTATCACCGATTCTTTTTGCTTTTTTTATCGAACCCCTCGCAATAGCTATTCGGAAGTCTGCAGAGATCTCACCCCCAATTCCATTTATGTCGAAGATAAAACTTTATGCTGACGATATCATGTTACTCATTAAATCCGATTTGCAGTCTCAAGCTCAGGCATTTCAGATTTTCGAGCAATATGAGACTTTTGGGGGTTACCGAATCAATAAAAAAAAGACCGAAATACTGATTTGTGGCAATCACATCCCCGAATTATATCCGGATCTACGTGGCTGTATTAATAATAAACCTAAAAGATATTTGGGGGTGTTTTTTTCCTCTTCAGTTAAAGATCTTTTCGGTTTGAATTTTGTTCCCCTTCTTCAAAGGGTTTGCTCGATGCTAACTCGCTGGAATAAATTACCTTTATCAATACTGGGTAGAGTCGCCCTGATTAAAATGTCTAATTTTCTGTTTTCAACAACTCCGTGTTTTCTCCCAGGCTCATTTTTTTCGAAAATAGAATCCTTATTCTCAAGCTTTCTGTGGTCACATAAAAAGCCCCGGATCGCGATGACTACTCTTTATGATGGTTTAGATAATGGTGGCCTTGCACTTCCAAACATTAGAGATTATTATAAAGCCTATTTTGCCCAGTACTTGACTCGATTCAAGGTCCCTACTCCGAACCCAAATGCTTATATTAGTTTTTTCTTCGATTTAATTTTTTCAGAGAGTCAAATATCCTCCCCTCTTCAAATACCTAAATCCCCAAAATTGGTTAGGTATAAAATAATAGCTTGGTTTTTTAGGAAGCGTTCAGCCATGATTAGTAGATACTCTCTCTCTCTTTTTAATACCTCCTCTTTGCTGACTAACTTACTTTCCTCAAGAGGGCAGGGGGTAAGCTCGCATTTAATGCGCTATTGGATTAAGGCCGGCTTTAGCAAAGTGGGCGATTTTTTACATTATTCCAGGTGGTTAACTCCGCCCGAGATGCGTTTACTACTTTCAGGAAATTGTTTGTTAGCCGGGTCTTATAATATAATTTATAAACTTTTGCAGCAGTTTGCTCCCACCTCCTTTACTCAGACTTCCCCTTTAAACAACGATCTTTTTTTCAACAGTACTTTAATAAGGAAACCTGGTGAGTGGAAACGTCATCTTGCCCAGATTAAACAAGACGATCTAGGATCCAAAGCAGTTAAAAAATGGTGGGAACACGAAAAACATGTTTTATCCTTAACGACGTGGCGGACTATTAATAAATATAATTTTTCCACATTAAGGGGAGCCAATTGGCGTAGAATGATAGTTTTTGGTAAATGGCTCCTCTATTATACCCCGGCGGTAATTGCCAAAATGTTTAGTAATTATATACCGATTTGCTTTCGTTGTCAAAGTTTCGCCCCCGCTAATTGGACACACGTCATAGTTGAATGTGGTATGGTCAAAGAGTTCTGGGTAGACATTTTTGCTTTTTTATGTTTAATTTTTCATATCCAGATATCTATAAATTCTAATTTGATGCTTTATGGCTTTGATCAGAATCTTAATCTTTCTGTCTCACTCGCTAAACTTCTATTCATCTGCATGGCAGTGGCCAGATCATTGCTACTTCAGAATTGGCGATCTACTCAGACACCATCTTTTCATGAATGGCTACGTAAAATGCGAAGAGTTAAGATTAGTGAGCGTAACTACGCGGCGAGGATTGGAGGGGGGAGAAAATTCAAAAAAATATGGGGAAACTTTTTTTGACCCTCTTTTCATTAATGTTATTTCAAAATTGTTTTTGTTATTTGAGATGGATCTTGGTTCATTGTATCTGAGATGTTTTGGTTTTCGTAATTTTATATTTTCTGCATTGAACTTTAATGTTGTATGACACCTTTCAGTTTCAATAAAAAAAAAAAAAAACAAAAAAAAAACTGTTCAGATTTTCAATGTCTTTTTCAGTGAAATCAACTCGATAGGGTTTCTGTAAGGCTTTTACCTTATCAATATCTATTCCTATTTCATTCGCAACTTCTCCTAGTCTTTCATGCAGATTCTTCGCTCTCCATGTCATACTTTTGCATAGGAATAACAACTCCTCATCCTGATAAATTTTCAATTTTTCTACGGGAATAGTCCCTACGATTAATTCTTCCAATACCATCCGTAATTTAGCCACATCTATTGACTGGGATTCTTTATCTTGTCTCTGTAACCCTCTTAACCATTGACTCAGTTCTTCCACAGAAGGTCCTACCTGATTTTCTACGCTACTCTGCTCTGGATTTCTCTGGGGTTCCAACAAAGTTTCTACTGTCGTTCTACTCCTTTCAGCATAATTCTGATTTATAAAGGTATTATTTGAAACATTTGGTTCAAACATATTTATTGTCGGTCCCCATGGATTCTCAATCTGACTTCGTTCTGGACTCTCAACCAAATTATTGTTCCGGTATGGTACCGTCAAGCAATGTTCACTATCCTTTTGCTTCTCAAAAATGGGCATTACTGGACCTATGGTCACTGGAACTGTTACAGCTTCTAGATTCTTAGTTAATTCTCTTATTTTCTCTGTTAATTCTAGAGTTGTTTTGGCCAGTTCCGCTGAATTTTTGCTATCTATTCTATTCTCTGATTTCTTTTCTACCTCTCTGATGGAGTTTCTCTTATCTAAATCTGGTGACATAGTCTCACTCTTGATAATTCGTAATGTTTCTCTCATTGAGGCATTTGGTGTCAACATTTCTGGTTCTGGTCGGTACGGTGGTGGATTTTTATAAAACACATCATCCAACACATCATCATCTGATTCATTTGCTCCGTAACCTCTTGATTCCACATTATTCCTTTTTTCTACACATTTTCTTCCTTCATTCGCTCCTACCGCTCTTACAGGAAACATACCCTCAGTCATACTTGCATTCCTCCATTTTTTCATTCGATCATCATGCGTTTCATGTCCATATGACCTGCCAAACAAATATCTGTAACTTCTACCATTTCTTTGCTTTTCTCGCTCATGCACTTCGTCTTCCCATTCTGTCAATGCCTCAAACTGGGTCGGTCTAGGTCTTGGTTCTAAGTACATCATCTTCTGGCGCAAATTCCTTAAAACAGCTAAATTAAAGGAACCATGTTCTGGAAATGCCAGGACTCCATCATCCTTGGTATATTTTACCCAATTATCTACCCAAATACAAGTATGGTATTCATATTTCGCAATCATTAAAGCTGCAGGAGTTTTCGGTGGAGGAATTAACTGTCCTTCCCTAGTTTTGACCTGTTTATCTTTCTTGAACCATTTTTTAACTTTACCAAACCAGGATTTCTTTTCCCTATCTGGTGGCTGGTAATACATTTTCTTGATTTCTGTGCATCTCTAGTCTTTTACAACTGTACCGCTATTCTGTCCAATCACAGCGCGACTTCACGCTAATGCACCAATCAAGAGCGTCTACGTCACTGTCACAGTCCTCTAATCCCAGCGCGATTCACACTAATGCACCAATGGGGAGCGTTTACGTCACCCTGTACTTCTCCAATCCTAGCGCAGCTTTACACTAACGCACCAATCCGGGGCGTTTTACACTTCTGACCGACTGTCCAATCCCAGCGCGGTCGTTTTGATGTCAGCAGCCGCTGCGGCAGCTCTGCTCCTGTCTACCCCTCCTTTACAAGTCCGCTCAGTGAACTTTTATTGCAACTTTTACAATTCCATTAGTAACAACACATAAACATCTCCATTGTCCGCTTTGCTAACCAAAGAACAGCAATAGACCTTTCTCACGAGAGTTACGTCTTTCCAGAGAGCAGCGCTTACCTCTGCCCTACTACGGAATCGTTACTTCCGTTGATAAAGTAGCACATCCCTCTACCTCACCCTTCTAACAAGCATTAGCTCATTATTTCTCTAGCATTTAAGAATGAACCTAGAGTTTCACAATCAACCCGAATGCCTTTACATTCACACTCGTTCACACAAGAAAATGTAGTACATACGCACAGAATCCTGTCTTTCCCGAGAACAGCGATCAGTCTGTCCTACTACAGAATTATGACACACGTTAACAAAGCAGCGCTTCCCTCTACTTTGTCCTTCTAACAAGCTCAGAGAACACCTGCTACCTTTTCAGTGATAAGCGTTATCGGTATGCCAATTGGTTTCCTGGTACTTAAAGACCAAAATTTCACAGGTAACCTTCGCTATCATACATACTTCTCTCACACAGAGAATATTTCTAATGGCAACACATGACGATGCTGCCGAATCGAACCCAGACAATGCGCCGTGCAACTTCATTTGTCACACGTTTCCCCTGTGTACCTACAGGGCAACAACAATTCCGTCTTTCCCGAGAGCAGCGCTTACCTCTGCTCTGCTACGGAACTGTTACAAACTTCCGACTTCCTACATCCCAGAAGCCGTGCTAACAACATATAACTCAACGTAACTCAACATATAGTGTTAGTACATAAATCAATACCAATCCATAATCAATAAGCTATTTAAAAGCAATGATCACTAAACCAAAACAGTAGCTAACCATATCTCTGCTACCAAGGAAAACTGTTGCAGCGTGGAATGCAAAATCCCTCCCTTCGTCACAGATCATAGATCACACTCAATCACTACATTCGCTGGTGGGGCCCATAACACCAACATTCATCCTTCTAATAACCTGTTTCCAAGGAGGCGATTGTTCCATTCGCTGTAATGGAAGAAAATACTCATAAATCCCTATTTATAAAGGCCTAAACTTCACCTTTTAGTACTCCTCCCATGAATAGGGCATGGATCAGCTAGCTGCAGGTTGGAGTGATAACGAAATCTATAACATTATTTACATAAATACATTTTCTCATAATAACGACCCAACACAGTTCTTGTAATGAATCTTAAATTTTATCTAAATAATCAAATTTGAGTCTCTGGTTTAATCAAGCAATAGACCATCATATTTACCTATTCTGGCTAAAAGTCGTCCTCTAAGTCAAAATCTTGGTCATCAGTTCATACTATCAGAGTCTTAGGAAACAGCTGTCCTGTAGTGTCACCGTCCTCTCCGTCAGCATAACGTCAGGAAATCGAAAATCTTCTGAAGGTTCTCGACCTATCAACCTCTCTATTCTACCATTTTTATAGTAAAATTACATTCCACAAAGTAACGAATGATATTTTGAACGTTTCTAATTGGTCCGTTTAAAATGGTTCCATAGCTTTCCCATACGGATAATGTGTCTTTAGATATAGTTCTTATTTTCTCCTCGGGAAAGTATCTTTTCATTGTTTCTTTCAGAGCAGCTGGCTGGTAGCCCGGTGTGTCCTTGGGTGGCACAGTTGAGTTAGGGTCGTCCAAAGGCCACTGCAGCTGATGGTGACGCATGCGCACTTCACCCAGAAACCTTCATAATGAAATCGTGTTCGTCAAAATAGGGATGTCGGCCATTTTGTGGCCACCAAATGGTCAACTTAAGCAAAGAAACACAAAAACGTAATTAATACATAGAAATGACTAATAAATTGTTATCCCCTTACTAATACCCATATGTGTGTGTATTTATCTAGCAAAAGCAACACTTAATGTGTATTATATTCATATTATTAAAGCACGAATTACAAATACATCACGAAAGCAACATATAATCATGCAATTTGTAATTGCCTATCATTAATATGCGTACAAAATTAGTTTACGTATTAATTAGGCCATGCAAATGCAATTCCCACGTATATTTCTTCTATTAGTAATGTTGGTCAATTCACACAGCAAACAATTAGTACAATTACTATTAATTAATTATTCTTATTAATGTAAACATGCAAAATGGAGAGGGTATACAATTTTTAAAGAAAACCCCACTCCAGCACCAGTGTCAGCCTCAGCCCTGAAGGGTCTCGGGAGATTCCCTGCAGGTAAGGAGACTGGCCTTCATGGTTTCTTTTACTTTAAACAAAACATGAGTTGTGTTTGTGGACTAGAGGACTGTCGTGTTTCTGATGTGCAGTGAGGGAATGCAGTCTAGTCGTGAGCATAGGGAATGTTCTTGAAGATGGGTGCAGGGGCAGTAATTGAAAGCGCAGCGCAGAGAGCCGGCTAGTTTGTGCTTGAATTCAATATGTTTACATGTTAATGGTTCTAGGGAGTCCTTCTCCGTGGTTATTGTGTGTGTGAGTAAAAAGGCAGGGGAGTGTGAAAAACTGGGACTTTGAAAGACTTTAAATTCTAAAGGCGACAAGAATTCAAAGTGACATCTTTTCACATAGGGGAAGTCACTTTAAAGCAGATTGGCTGACATATGTAAATATTTGCTTGGGTTTAAATTGCTCTGAACGCCACGTACATGGTGTTACCTTGTTGTCCGGTGCTTCACAGCAGAGGACATTTAAAGCATAATGACCTTGATAAACCTCTCCTAGGAGGAAAAGAGTCCCCATTGTAGGGGCAAGTCAGTTGTGATGGGTTATGTAAAAGCCGGGATCTCTCGCAGAATGTGACGAAGGGGCCTTGAGATTCCCATATAAGGGGTGCAGCAGGCCCAGAAGCGCGAGGGGCCACTGCACTTTAATGAAATTATGTATTTTAACATTCCAAGAGCAGCCAGAGGCCCGTTTTCTTCTTTGTACTAGGGCCCACGACACACTGGCCACACTGCTGTCCCATATCTCCCAAATATTCATTGGTCTTCGATTTCATGGGAGACCGCTGGGAGTTGCCATATCTCAACTCCCCAACCCCCTCCCCAATTCCCTTGCATGTACGGACTTTCGTTACCAGAGTAAAGCAATACTGTTGAAGTGCATTAGCAGAGGAGCTGCGTGTCGGTGCCAAGTTTTGCTGCTGGACACGATTGAAGTGCATTGTGCTCAATGCTTGTCTTGTAAACTATTAAGCACAGGGGTCTCAAGGATTTCTGGGGCCTGTCGGTGCAGCCCAATGGCAAGATTGCTTAATTTCACTCATTCCTCTTTCTGCACCTCGCTCCACTTCTGTACATATTTCTCGCTCTTGCAGGTACTCCATTCTTCATAGTCCTTTTCCAATCATCTCGCCCCTTACTTCTCCCTATTCTGCTAATCTTTTGCTATTTTCGAGGCCCGCACTGCCCCTTACTCAGTGAAATAAATGTTCCTTTACTTTACTTGATCTTAATTTCTAATTCTGGAAAGTTAAATACAAACTTGTTTACAGTCCCCTCCCTGTATCACCTTTTTAACAAGTCTGTTCTGTCTTTGTTTGCGCTACAAATCATTAATGGATAGATGATACAGGTCTAAAACAGATTTGAATTGTATTATTCCTGTATATATATACATATTAGGGAAAACACCGGTTTTGGATGATTTCCTCAGTTTTTTTTTTTTTCTTTCTCTCTATTTTTATTTACCTTAAAATTAAAATCCTAACCATGCCTGTAAAATATTGCCCACAAGAGCACAACAACTGTGTTTAATAAGTCAGAATACATCAAAATAGTCTGAATTGAATCACTTTTAGGCGTGAGATGGTATGTAGTTGTGTTGGAACTGTCATTGGCAGCGCTGGCAGGAGCAATGGGTGGTGCAGGCTGTCGTGATCTCCCCAAAAGGGCCCTGGCATGTATTTTTTTTACAAATTAAGCACTGGGGTGGAGCAACTAGAGTAAGTGGGTGGAGCCATTGGTTGAAGTGGGTGGAGCCAAGGAAAGTGGGTGTGGCCTCCTAGAAATATTTGAGCACCTGCACTTCATATTTTACAAATTAAGCACTGTCCAGTACTGAACTTGTCCATGGTTATATTTATTTTTCCTGAATGACTGTGCTGCACAGCGTTAATTATGCTTTTGTGACTGGATCAATGCATACAATATGTGTTTTATGTTCTCTCTTGCTGGCCTATTAAAGGTCTTCGCCTCCTGTGTAATGTGTTGACTTCTATTCCAACTTCTGCCAGTGTTGCTGGCAGACTCTTGTCTTCCATTTCATCTTGTTTGGTGGAAGCACGAACTACTTAGCAATCCTTTTATTAACAGAATTTGGAGGGAAGGGAAAACTTAATTAACGGCCACGATCAAGTCACCATCCTCCCCAGAGTAGTGACTCGGTAACAAACTGACCATATTATGGTACATATGTTGCTGTGGGATGGATGACAACCAGCAGACACGTGGTTGGCTGAGCTTCGAGCAGACTTCCGAGAACCCAGAGATTTGGGAAATTCAAACAACTGCTGGCAGTGTAGGGTGGCAGATTTAGAGAAAGCCGAGGACAAGCTGACCATGGAGGGATCATCTGAACAAAGCAGCGTAACTTGAAGACAAGAACACTGCTGGGGTCCCACTTATACCCTGTTAATGCAGTCCTCCAAATGATGTAACAGAAATCTTGTTAAGGGCACAATATAGTAAATACTTGCTTGATTTTTTATTTTATTTTTTACTTCAATAAGAATGTGTAAATATTAATATCAAACCACAGGTTTTAATTCCATGTGATCAAACAAGTAGGTTTTAATTCCTGCCAACATGCGTTTCACAAACTTCATGACCTGGACAAAGCAAAATTATCAACTTGGCGTTCATAGTGTCATACGTAGTTGAGCTTTCATGGGCTGCCAAAGTCAGTCAGACTAAGCAGTCTTTGTTTCTATCCCTTCAAATGTTACTATCCTTTTTTTGACTGTTCAATTTCAACCAGCATTATAACCGTCTCTGTCTCCTTCCTGGAGGATATCTCTGGAGTGAAGTGGAACAGAGGGTTGTTGGGGGACGGGGTAGAATGCATGCAAAGGGATGCGATAGGAATTCAGAATTGTTTTTTGACAAGTGCTACCTCACTACACTTCCCCCCCCCCCTCCACTACTAGCCCCCTTGGCAGTATGGGATTTCAAAGCTGTTGATAAGTGTAACACTGAGCAGTCAAGTAAATTCCGAATTATGCCGCCTCGAAGGAAGGAACCCTGCTACCTTGAGTCACAGTAATCTTGGAGGATGGCTCAATTAGAAAACGTTCACTACTGAGCTGTGCGGTACCTTTCAGATGCCAGCAAGACCGACTCAGCCGTCCATTCATTCAAGGCTGGTGAATTAGCTGGTATCACCTGATATAAACGGTGCTTTTAAAAAGTAGAAATGTGGTATGAACCACTATATAAAAACAAGTTAGTAGTAGTAGTAGCAGCAGTATTTACATTACGTTTTTGAAACTGAACTTGTGAAGTCATTTGGTTCCCCAACTTCCCCAGACATTCTTGATGGGCTGAGTGCACATTCAGCTTCACTTATTACTCTAGAAACTAAACCCAACCCCCAAAACCAACCATAGCTATCAAAGGTGCCAGCAAACCTCCTGAGCGCCAACATTTGGAATTCAGACAACAGCAAGATTGGCTGAATTGCAGCTGGTTGGTGAATGGAGAACTTTATAGATGATCCTCATGCTCTTCTGAAATCAACATTCTGGCATCCATGTCGGGAATAAAGAAATGTCTTGTTTCTTTATCAGCGATTGAGAGAGCATCCGAGCTATGACCTATCCAAAGCCACATCCCAAGATATAGCTGAACTTAGTGTAATGTGACGTCTCTCGCCTGTAGCCTGCCGTAGAATTTCTGCAGTCCCGATTCTGTTTATGCCCTTACCTTATCAGGACTAGTTTTGATCCATCAAGGTCATTTAACTTCTTTGTTAAAACCGAATTCCGCAACGAACATTTTTCCAAATGTTGAATGTACTTAATGGTGAAATTGATTAAATCAAGCCAGCATTCAGAGATGTATTCAGTGGACTACCAGCTCGCCAAAGATTTTAATAACCTTTGCTATTATAATTGCATGAAACATTTTTTATTGTGTTTTCAATTTTACTCTGTAGTAATTATACTCAAATGGAGTCTAATTTGTACATGTATAGGTGAGATCATATGACAGCTGTTAGTGTGGGTTAGAATATCAAGATGTGGGATATTCATTTTTATTTAAAAAAATCAAAATAATGATTATGTACTTTTGTGTACCATTTTGAAGAGTCAATGAAAGAGTATTCATAGTGTGTTTTATGAAGAGCACTTACTGCTGATTGTTGTGAGAGACTTGCGAGATTAATAGATGATTACCCATTGAGTTGCTAGGTGGTTTGGAAAGAGAGCCTTCAGCTTTATGTATCGTCTTCAAGGGAGATTAATACATTTGAGTGTCCTTGAGCTCGAGATGATTTACAATGAGGTGCTTTGGTAAGAAGAGAGACCAAGAGTAGGAGTGAAGAGTGATTGGGCCTGCCTAGACTCCAAACCATGCATGGCAAGGGGCAGCAGGGCCGGCTTTAGAGCTGGTGGCGCCTGGTGCAATAATCATTTTTGGCGCCCCCCACACCCCATGATCGTCTACTTGGATTCTCTCACTACCACCGGGCAAAACTGCCCCTCATCTTTTCACTCATAAGTTATTGCTAAGCATAGTGTCCCTCCTGAGGTCAGAGCCCCCCTCCACAAGTCAGCGCCCAGTGCGACCGCACCAGTCGCACTGCCCTCAAGGGGCAGCTTCTAAAATAAATACTCACTCACTCATCTCAAACGTTGTCCATCTCCTCCCAGCAGGGTTTAGCTAAATGGCACAAGAGAGCTTAGAGGACCCCAGCACATTTCCCAGGCTTGAATCAGTGGTCTTTTACTGGCTTTCAGGAGCAGAGAAGCCCAGACAGCAGGCTTTATGTTCTTCCTTATAACTGACCTCCTTCCCTGTCAGAAAAGTCCTGTTTTAGTCATTCTTTTTTAGAAGCAAAGAGGCTACGCATGTATCATTGAAAAAGAAAAAACACTGGGAATAAAAGTCTAATAAAACCCAGCATGGTACTTGTTGAACTATTCACTTCCCTTTCCCCCCTCCCCTTTCACACTTGCATGCCTTTCTTATAGAAACGAACCGCTGGTGAGTAAAATAACAAAAAACATGTATTTCGTGTTTTAATTGCATGCATTTTATGCGGAGTTTTGTCCTGGAAGTTGGAACACAGCTTCTTACGCATTCCCTCCTAATCTTCACAACCTATGTAAATGGGGTTGACTATTGTAGTGCGAATACTCAGCGATGGATCTGAATAGATTGCCTGGCTGCTTAAACCAAACCCTGCTGTTATTATGAGCACAACGCCCAGACTTCTGAATATGTCTGCACCGTCTCCTTCCCAGAGCAGGGTTACACAGCCTGCGCACTGGGATATTCCTCCCAGAACAAGCTGCAGGTTGTATTTGGCATTCCCATGTCTCCCTTCCCTCGTGACAGCGCTTTTGATGGCGGTTTCGGTACACTTTTGACAACGCGCTTTGCCGGAAGCACATACTACTGTCGATCCAGTTTGTTGCAGAAGCTTGTGTTCGTGTAGTGGAAGTAATGCATTCCTTTTTAATCCTGCGACAACAGAGAATCTTTTTGAAGAAATTCAGCCAAGCTCGATTATCCATATTACGTGTTTATACACTTGATGACCCTGCAAATTTGGAGCCAGAGTGTAAAGTGTTTTGGATACACGTGCCTAAAAGAATGTTTTAAATGTGCTTTGCCAATCCATATGTAAAATGGATAGAAGAGCGGGCAGTGATTTAATAAAAAATCATAAATAGGCTTCCTGCAGGCCTGCATTTGTGTCTGCTATTTATTGTTCCTGCCCGTGCTCTGACTCATGCAGCACTTCAGCCGGAGGCCGTCTGGGCCAGGCAGCAGCAGCGAGAACAAGATTGGCGTGACGCAGCAAGTTTACTGCCTGCATCAGACTCTGTGAAAGGACTGGGCGGGAAACAATGCTCTGGATTTCAGTCGAGAATAAGCGGCAGAGCATTGGTCCATACAGTGGAAATCTGATGCGATTTTATGGCGCGAGTGAGGGTCGTGGTACCAGCAATCAGTTGACCAGATGAGTGACTCCTAAAAAGGCCATTCTCATGACCGAGTAATCAAATTTGCACGTGGATGTTTAACCGTGGAATTATATGTTAATGTCTTAAAGTAGAGTGCTTGTAGTATTTATGTAAACAATTGATCTTCCTTAATTTATTAAGTCTTTTTCTTGTTATGCATCCAGCTGGCACCAAGTGCAGTCAAATTGCACTTTGAGGATAGCTTGCAGTGAGGCCCTGCAAATATGTACCCCAAGGGGACCTATAGACCAACAGCAATCTTTATTCACTGCAGTAGCTTGGTTAAGCAGTAGAGGCCTAATTCAAAAGAGGTAGTGTGGAGTCTGAGATCAGATATGGTGTTGCACAGGATAGCATGTTACAGTTACCTCAGTCATATTAAATATGGAATGCCCAGCCATAAAACCATATATATATATATATATATATATATATATATATATATATATATATATATATATATATATATATATATATATATATATATATATATATATATATATATATCTCAACGAAAAGGCTCCTCACCACTCCAGAGAGACCAAAGGGACACAACAGGGGACCAGTAAGAAAAACTTTATTCACGGACAGGAGGCATGACGCGTTTCGACATATTGTCTTTCTCAAATGCTTTTACACCGTGTACTGTCACCGCCGCGTTTCAAATGGACAATAGTGCTTCCATTGGTGGAAACCCAGCGAAGGCAATTGGTTGCCAGAACGTCATCCTGTAGTCCGCGTCGGCAGACTACAGCTCCCAGAGTACACCATTTTGGCGATCAGGTAAGCGTTTCTGTTGCCTTCTTGTAACCCTAAGTGAGTGCTGAAATCCGTGAACAGGCATGTATGGTGTAGTTTAAAATTGTCCCAGTGTCTGTGCAGAAAAAGGTTTTTCTCCCTGGCCCCCATTGACGTCTCACCGCATGGCTCCAGGATGTTGTGGGATCGAGGACTAGCTACAGTGAGTTTTGTCCATCCGGGCAGTCACGGACTGCTGCCTGCAGCAAAACTCCACTGTTCCTGGATGCGGGGCCAGAGCAGACCAATACCTTGGTTGACGAAAAGAAGCTTTGTTGCCTGTACATACATATATATAATTACCCCGTGGCGGACTCCAATGAGTAGTTTTTTTGTGTTGCTAATAACTTTGGCACCGTTTGACAAATCTAAACAGTACTTTCCAAAAAGGTGACTAGTTTGTGGATGGAAAGTTTCGGGATGACTTGTCAAGCGGGGGCGAGAAAAAAGGGGTTCCCAAAATGCAAAACCCCATGCATTTTACATAGACTTCTTCAGGCAGGGCTACAGCAAAAACTGCTGAACAGAATTGCATCAAATTTGGCAGGAAACTAGACCTTGGTACGCAGATTTTGCTTTTGCTGTTTTGGTGCAAGTCTGTTCAGTAGTTTTTAAGAAATTAAGTTTCAACGGTTGATTTTGAGGCACGTTTGCGAGAGTTCCTTGGACCCGATTAAAAGAAATAGAGCATTCTGATTGACCCAGGGAGCTTTTTTTCCCTTAGGCCATCTTTCTCCTGCGGGAGTCAGACTGCAGCAGGAGCAAGCGCTCTGATTGTCTGCCAGTGACATGAGAAAAATGATGTTGGCAGCCATTACAGGACTCAGGAGCCTTAGTCTCCAGTCTTGAATGTGTATAAAATAAATAATCTAAGGTGGCAGGGTATGGATACCCTGCCGCCCCAGGCCTCCATGGGGGGCACAGAGAAACCCTCCCCAAGGGCCAAAATAGAAACAAAATCAGCAATTTTTTAGACAATCACATGGGACTCCTGCGGCCCCCCTCCTGGATCTACATTGGTGCCCGGGCCTAAGGTATTTTTTGAGGGAAGGGGGGCCTCACAGCACCCCTCCCATCCACCAGGGCCATATTTTAAACAGAAGGAAGGGGCCCCACACAGCTTCCCTCCCTGAGTCATTAATTGCCCTGGAGACACCCATCCCTGGGGCCGACTCAGTGACTCTGTCTCAGTGAATGGGGGATTGGGGTCACCAAGTCCAAATGAGGCTCTGGGAGGGGGCATGATGCGCCTTCTCTCGCCTTTAAAAAAAAAAGGCCCTTGGGACCTCATTGTTTTTTAATCATTTAGGTTGGAAGACTGACCCACCCACTGCTGCTATATATAGCCCAAGACACACTTTTTGGAGCAGAACTCAACCCAAAATGAAGTCCTTCCGGGGTAAGAAGTCACTGGCCATGGGAAGCGCATGTTTTCTGCGATAATGGCTATGTTCTAACTTGGGAATCGCCCAGTGGCGTAACAAAAGTCCCTGCACCCCCTGCAGTGCGGGAGGGCCCGATCACCAGGGGGCCCCTTCTGGCACTGTGCAAGGGCAGCAGCTGAGAGATCTTGACTGGGTCCGGAGGGTGGGGGCCCCCACCAAGTACTACGCAGGGAGGCCCCCTCAAGTTTTGTTACACTACTAGAATTGCCCTATAATTGTATCGAGGAACCATGCAGAGTTATCGGCAGTTGAGCACCATAGCAACTCGTGCCATGTAATGCGTGCGTATTCACCGTTCCCCCTGCTGACAGCATGCATCAGTACGATTAGGATACATCTAAAGCTTTGTGAAAAACTCTTCACATTCCAACCATCGTGTGTGCACCCCGCAGCAATGTGGAAATAAACAGGCATGCAAGGAGGAGTAAGGAGTTGAAATCCTACAGGACTAAGGGCATTACGAATTCCTCACTTCATACAGAACAATGAAAATGTGGCAAGGGATAATTGACCCACTCTTTCCCCTGCCTCAATTGTTTAAAAGAATACATGAGTTTTGAGCAGGTCCAGCCTAAGAGGGAAGCTTTGTAACATTTCACTTTGTTTCTGGCCCGATCTTATTGTATGGTTAATTAGCATGCATCTTTTCAAGAGAACGAGGGAATCAAATAGCCTTGTTTCTCTGTGTTCTAATTATAGTTATTTATTTATATAAAGTTTTTTATAGCACGAACATGACCCAAGCGGGTAGCAGAACACTTTACATGACGGTTGCGGATGACATCGCTCGAACGCTGCGGGAGAAATTTAAGGCAGAATACATCAGGAACAAGAGTGACATAATGACGACATTGGACTGTGACAGTGGCCAGTTAGCAATTACGACAAGATACGTAAGAAACAACAGTGGCATAATGGCGGGTGACACTGGACTGTAGCAGAAGCCAGGTGGTACCAAGTTCAGTTAAAAACAGGCAGGGCGACAGAAGGAACAAAGCTTCTAGTTCAGGGTATTGTTTATCAGCAGAGCTTTCACTTCCCTTTAGAAGGCAAGAGTTGAGGGAATTAGTCTTGTTTCAACAGGTAGGGAGTTCCAGATTCTCGAGGCAATGCCGGAGAAAGAGCGTTTGTAGGTTTTCAGTTTTTTAAAATTTCTTTGGCTTAAGGAGCAGAGTGCTGGTGCTCCTTGAGGGCCTGGCGCTACTAGATAGCTCGAGCTTATTTGTCAGGTAGAGAGGGGTATTGAAGTGTAGTTCTCTATGGGTCATACACGCAATTTTTAACTGGTTCCTTGCCTCAAATGGGAGCCAGTAGAGCGCTTCAGGTCAGGTGAAATGTGGTTGGATTTCCTGGAACCTGTGACAAGTCTAGTCGCAGCACTGAGAGATGCTCTGAGTGGGGCTAATCTGAGTTTCGGGAGACCGCATAGAGTAGCACTGCCGTATTCAAGTTCTGAGATGACTAGTGCATGCACCGCCGATTTGAAGTCATCTTGTGGGAGGTAGGGTTTAAGTTTTCTAAGGATGCTCAATTGGAAGTTCGCTCCTTTTTTTAGATGCTCTGATGTGATATTGCATGTTTAGATTCCTGTCTAGTACAACTCCCAATGATTTAGTGGATTCAATGATGTGTGGTGTGCAGTTGAGAGCGGTGAGGTTTGTTAAGTATTTCCCCACAGTGGGTGAAATGAGGAGGAATTCAGTTTTAAGGGTGTTTAGTTTGAGGTGGTTGGAGGTTAGCCAGTTTAAGGTTTTGTACAGGGTACAGTTGAGTGACTGGATATCTTCAGGTGAAGATAATTTCATGTACAGTTGGGTATCATCCACATACATGTGATATTGGATGTTGGAAGCTTTGAGGGTTACAGTCAGTGGTTCAATGAAAAGGTTGAAGAGCGTGGGGGAGAGTGAGGACCGCTGAGGGACACCCAGTGTGCAGGGACTGGAGTTGGATAGAGCTTGATTGGATTTGACTCCTTGCGTTCTGTTGTTGAGAAAAGAGGCAAACCATTTTAGGACAGTGCCTGAGAGCCCCATCCTACATTCCAAGAGGTTCAGAAGGTTGTCATGTTTGACCGTGTCAAATGCAGATGAGAGATCGAGTAGTATTAGTAGGCAGGCTTCATTCTGATCAAGCAAAGAGAGGGTATTGTCAACTATATGAGTGATGGCCGTCTCGGTGCTGTGTCCAGAGGCGAAGCCCGATTGCAATTGGTCGAGGAGTTGGAATTGCTCAATGTGTTTGCGCAGTTGTTCATGTACACATTTTGCAAGGGTAGGAATGTTTGTGATAGGTCAATCGTTTATCAGGTCTTCAGGGTCAGCCATGGGTTTTTTGAGAATAGGGAGAACTAGGCGTGCCTTCAGGCAGCCCGGGATCTCCCCTTGGAGAAGCGAAGCGTTGATGATCTTGGACCAGAGTGGGACTAGGGTTCCTACCATTTCTTTGAAGAAGTTGTGGGGGGGGGGGGGGTAATTGAAGTGATTTGAGGGTTTCAGGGTCGATAGTATGCTGAGGATGGTAGCGTCGTTGAGTGGCGTGAATTGGCTCCAAGAGGCATTGTTTTTGGGGGAGGGACAGCACAACTTAAGAGGAGGAGCGGGTAATGAGGAGTCAGGCGAGGGTGAGAGTTTGATTAGAGCTGTCTTGAGATCCGATTCGATCTTGTTCGTCTTTTTGAGGATGAAGTCAGCAACGGCATCACAGCTCGGCTGAGGGAAGGAGATATGGGGTGATTGGCCGAAGTGTTATTAGATTGTAACTTAATCAACTCAAAGAGCCTTTTCGGGCGATTTTTGGCTTTATCAAGTTGGGATTTGAAGAAGATTGCTTTTGCCGTTCTGATGAGTTTATTGTATCTGCTCCTTTTTAGTCTTCGAGTTTTTAGTAGATCAGTGGATGGAGCTGATCTCTAATGTTAAATCATGTCTTTCTATTCTTTGGGAACTGGCAATAAGGCAACTCTATGGACTGTAAATATAGCCTTTATGTTTTAATCAAGAGGAAATGTCACAGACGATGGGAGCTGAGGAGAAAAACGCCATGGTGCCATGAACGAGTATGTGCACGATTTTAATTGCCCATTGTGGACAGTTCCGAGTATGAGCAATGTGCACATGACGTTTTTATCAATGTTTTTATACTGTTTTTACATGGTATGAATTGCGTGTCACGACATTCTTCCCCACTGTGAATCCGATCTGATGATAATGACATTTCTAAATACACTTTTTTAAATTGCACACATCCTTAATTCCTCCATGAACAAGAGAGAATTGTCAATTGGAGAACGACTGTATGACGATGTCTAAATCTTTCTTTTTTTTTTTTTTTTTTTGCAATGCACATGATCACTTTAAATAAGGGGTGATGATTTCAACGCCCATCCATGAGCAGGGCTCGTTTGTTTGAGCCGAAGCGCATAGGTCTGTGGCACCCTCCCACCTACTGCTATTTATGAATAAATACTTGAATTGATAAACTGGATTTGGGCGCACAGCATTTCTGTAGCCACTGTATTATTAAGGTTCAGACAGTATTTCCATTGAAAATGCATTTTTTGATTTGTCTATAACTCTTGACCCCATAGACCAATTACCACAAAAGTTTCAGTATGACACATTACACGAAGAGCTGTTCACGGAAAAAGTTAAGGGGGGTAAAATAAGTGAATTCCTACTTTAGCTCCCACAGATTTACACAAAACTTGGTATGAAAGAACAATTTTAGTCAGAATGTGTGCTCTGTTTGGTTGGGTGAAAAACCATGCTTTCATTTTTGAGATGTAAGCATTTTCAAAAAGTTCTAGAGAACGCTTGAAAGGGTTAACACTTATTTATAGCTCTGCTTTTTTAATTTTGGAGCCATATCTTAGGAATCCTGCCAATCGCATTTTGATTTTTTTTTTACAAAATGCGATACGGCTGAAGTATGCTTTTTCCATCTTTCTGATATTTGCAAGTCTACTCAGAATCACAAGTTTCATAGTGTGAAAAACGTTTTTGAAGCACCATGGGTGGCAACCCTAAAGATGACCGACCTCCCTTGGCAGTGATCAGGGTTACTGAAACTTGCAAAATACAATGCACTCAAGAGAAAAAACAACAAATGCAGTCAAATGCAGTGCACAATTTGACTGTCATTTTGTGCTTAAGTTGTGTCTGACTTGTGATTTTCAGGCAGTGTAAAAAATAATCACAAGAAAAGACAAACACTACATTGAGTGTCTTGCTTTGCATAGATGGCAGGGCATTGGCTGTAGGCTAGATCCTGCACCCCACCCCTCCTGCGCATGTCCGAAGGCCATGTGCATCAGGGGTTACGTTCTATTGCAGATTGGATGCAGGGCCTGGTGGAGGCCGAGCCCTGCGTTTAACTTGTGCAGCCCTATTGAAAATTAAATATATCATAAAGATGTTCACTGAAAGAAACACTGTTAAAAACTGAGTTATGGTTTTGACTCAAATAAGTAGAGCCACTGAAATTTGCCATTCATGGTTAAGAAAATAAACCATAACTGACCGCGTCAGCCATACACAAAACACCTATTTGTAAACATCACAAACCCTAATAATGGTTCACCTCGACTTTGCCAGCTTTGGTGCATAAGGTTCAAGAAGGTAGGGGAGATAGGCCAGGTCCCAATGGTAGCTGTTCCCTTAGAATAGAGAAAAGAGAGGAAAGGGCCGAAGGAAGTGAAGCAGATATCCAGGGAAGTTGTTGTAGGCTGTTTTGGTATGTTTTTATGACCAGGTGCATTTTTCGACTCTGGTGATTTTTCATTCATTTGCTAGAGAAGAAAAACAGAAAGTGTAGCTGTGGAGTCCGCATAATCAAGTTGTAGATCCAATAAATTATTCTGCTTCGGAAGCTCAGGAATTCAGAACTAGGAAACAAGTGATTTGATTGACTGGATTTTTCTTTTGTTCATGATCAGAATAATAACAAGCATTGGCATATCCAATAGGTCTCGCCTTTGGGACCGCATAAGTGTTTAGCCATGCAGTACATTATAGAGACCACTTTGCCAGGCGTACCCGCTCTGAAATCTTAACAGAAGTCTGTCTCAAAGGAGAGATGAAGTGATTTGGCCAGAATCACACCTTTGAGGAGATGGTTTCAAGGCAGGTAATTAAGCAAGACACTAAAACCATCCGCAGTTGTCAGGGAGGCAAACGCCCCAGAAAGAAACTATGGGCACACTCTAACGAGGTAACAGGGAATACACCAATAAAAATATGCACAGATCATAACCAGAAGGGACATAGTAGATTTGAATAACCATAGATGGAATACGCACAGTTTGGGACTCCACAATAGATCCATATTTCAAACGTTACTGACCTGTAACACAGATTGTAACACAGATTGTTTTGTACAGACCGTCATCAGGTTCAAAACTTGCATCTCCAACCATGTGGATTATCAGGTGCAGGAGAACAAACACGGCAGAGTGAACAGAAAGATATCCACATACCTGGAAACGTGCTCGAATCTCAAGCGCCGAAGGATAGATTGGGAAGAGGGAGTGAGGATGGAGTCTACAAACGCGCCTCCAGGCACAAGCCTAAGGCTGGCTGGGTCAGCACATTCAGGTCTTCGGCCGCCCGAGATTTTCAATCAAATGAAAGGAGCTCACGCTGCAGGTAACACGAAAATGAAGCATCGGAAAAGGGAAATACGAGAAGCATGCAAGGCAGCAAAGAAAGGAGAGAAATGGAGAGGAAGAAAAGTAAGACAACAGGCCGTGGGAGGAAAATGAGAGTGAGGAAGAGAGATCCGGAATACTGACTAAAATGTAGGGGAAAAACGCAGGTGGGGAAACAGCACGGAGAGTGAAATCACGGAGGAACGGGAGGCAACAGGGAGGGCGGGCAGTAAACACACAGGGGTGCGTGGTGAGGACCAAGACGGAGGGCGGGCAGTAAACACAGGCGTGCATGGCGGGGTGCACTACTAACAGAGATAAGATCAGCACTTCGCAGAGGACACGAAACGCAAACACACTTTAACAAGAACAAAAGAAGCGTGAGCAACAAGCGCTAAAACACAAGCACGGCCCCACGGCCGCAAAAGTTAACTGTTAACTGAGAGGAGGAGCAGGAGGTGAGCCTGCGCGCCTGGAAGAGCGACGACTAAAGGCCCTGAGAGGAAAGCCAGATGGTGCCTGTGCGTATTACTGTGCGCGTAACCGCACGCTCTAGGCCACACAAATAGCTGTGGTCGGCTTTTTAAAGCCCACTTTCTTAAAGTCTCGCCAGAGCACCGCATGCGCTGGCTCAGGCGAGACCTAAAAATTATTGGTTTAAAAAAAAAAAAAAGGCAAGTGATTGGCTGGAGCATTTGAAACATTACAGACTGCAACCTTTTTGTTTCCTGTACATTTGATCTTGAACATGACATTTTTTACAATCAAAGGGCATAAGCAGGGGAAAGGAACTGTTTTACTAACAAAAGTTACACCGCTCAAAAATTACAATCATTGTGTGGCCTGCTCTTTTTTGGGCACATCTCCCTTTAAAAACACTCCTCAATGTTTGCTAACATTGGGACAAGTTAAAAGAAACTTCTACAGTGCAGTGGATGCTCTACTACTGCATAACCCAATTCTCTTCTACGCTGGTTATGAGGGTTGGGAGTAAATACAGAACTAATGTGCTTTCCCTCAGCCCTGGCGAGGAGGGGCAGGGTGTTTATAAATGGTCCTCAGTTTTGCCTAATGGCAGGAGAGCAATTTTATAATCCGTTCAGGCCTTCTTGGTGAGGAAGTTGTAATCTTCTTTACACCCTCCCCTTCTCCCAATTTCCATGCTGTACCAAAGTGCTGTAACATTTAGTATTTATTAATTCCCATCAATGGCCAAGGAGGGATACTCCCTCTTCATTGCCCTTCAGTTTCCCTGCTCCCAGCACCCGATGACTAGTTCTCAATTCAGAAAGGCACATGGGGCAGCGGTCACCTGCCCTGGTCTCCTTTCCCCTGCATCCACATGTGGGAAATAAGACTTTAACAAGCATTTGCAATGCAATTGGTCTCGCATTTATAAGAGTTTGAGCTATTGGCATTGTAAAATTACAATGCCTTTTATTTATGTTTTGGTTTTAAAACAAATAAAAGGCAATTTGTCACACAAGTCTTAAGAGAACAGGGGATTGTAGTAAGGCATTCTGGTCCGGCTGTGGCATGAATGGACTGATTCCATGCAACAGTCTCATTAGGAAAGATATGCTATTAGGCACAGAGTCACTGTAGGTTAAGTATTTTATCTAAAATAACGCCTACAAATTAAGCCATCAATAATCCCCCAATTACAGTTCAGTACAAGAAAGCCATCTCCGGGTGAGGGGCACATCTATGGGTTTGAGTTTACTACCAAGAGAAATTAAAAAAAATTAAACGCAAAACTGGGGTTCTACAGAAAACCAAAGCCTTAAGAATCATACTCTTAACAGGATGGGGGTCCGAGAGGCTTGCAAAGCAATTGCCAGTTTGAAATACAGTCCTGTATAAAAACATATTATGCTACTAGTAACAGGCCAACTATAAAATTGATACTTTTTTCATGGTTTTATTTACCCAAGACAAAGGAATGAAAAGTCATCCAGCTGAACAAATAACAGCTTAGTGGTGGAAACATGCAAGTTTAGGATTGATAAATGCAACCCGATACCCAGACGTGGGAAATTTACCTTCAAAAAACAAAACCGGTAGCTATCTTGCTGATGCGGCCTTAGTATCGAACAAATTGGAGCTTAATTTTATCATGTTCACTTTCAAAATAACTGCAGCTCGAAAACCAGAAAGATGTTGAATGTAAGTGTTGACAAACGGTAATAATCCTGCTAAATATTTGCCACCTATTTATATATCTACTTTATGTGCTGTCAGAACGGAAGACTAAACACTAGAACAAGCCACGAAAGTGAAAGTTAAAGTGATCGGGCGGAGGCAGAGGAGAATGCAACTTAATGACCCGTGATGGAGGAGACAGATGGTGGCTGTGTCCGCGAAAGTGATCAGGCAGTGCTTTTCAGGCTGCCAAATGGTGCGCGCGCCCGGTGCACATGCACTGTATTTGGAGGCCTGAAAAGCACTAGTTTGCACTTCCAGATCCCCCTTTTACAAAAGCTCTCGCGAGAGCAGCGCTAAAGCGCTGGCTCAGGCGAGACCTAAAAACTGCCTGCTGCCCCTGTGTCCGGGTTCTCAGTCTCCCACATTTGGTTGTGGCAGAACAGGCAGGGCAGCTGAATACCTGATTCACAAAGTCATTGTCACCCCTAAGTTGAACTTGGGTGCAAAAATGGCATAATTTATGACGGAAATGACATTGCGCTACTTGTAAATAGGCTTACTCGTAATATTACTCGGTATGGTGTAACATTACGTAGTAGTAAACCAGGCTTCAGGGGACTGGAGTGCAATAATGTTTAACACTCCCATGCGCATGTATGTGTACTTATGCTATGGCAGCCCCAGTCTGAGTTTGTATACATGTGCATGAGTCACCAAGCATGAGTGCTAATGTCATGTTGCAACCACCTTTTTTGAATTTATTTACTGTTCAAAGATGATGGACAGCCATATTGGAGTGGTAAATAAAAAAAAGAAAAGTAAGTAAAATGTGCAACAAAGCACATTTCTCGAAAGGAATGGCCCGGTATCAAAGTAGAACTGCTGAGCCTCTGTAAAAAAAATTTACAAAAATAAATACAGTTTTTCAGGTCTCGCCTGGCGTTGGAGCGTGCATGCGGTCCTCGCCTGCGAGAGCTATAGTCATCAAGCAAGTTTCAAGAAGGGGACTCGAAACCGCGCCCCTCATTTTCATTTGGTAGCGTCAGCACTTATGTTAAACGCTGGCTTCCCATTGAAAAGGAGGGTTTTCGGTTGCCACCCTTTCGCCTTTTTGGACGGCCCCCTAGGACTCGGTCGCCTGCATTATGGCTGTCGTGACGAAGTTTCTTATCAGAAGCTTCGTCACACTGCCTTGCACGCGCCAGTCCGGCTCTCTCATTGGGTGCTTCTTTTGGTAGGACTCCCGCATGTTTTGGCGTCTTTCCAAGGTGTGCATGGCTTGCGTAGCGGCTTGTTATAGTGTCTGAGTGAAAACGAGAAAAGGTGGAAAGCCAAAAGGAAAATAGAGAGAGGACCATTAGAAAACGCCAGAGCACTGGTCACATATCTCTGTAACATTCACACACAACGTCTAAGTCTGCAGGCGCTTTCTTTCAAAGGGGAGCACAATACAGACTGGTAAGTTAAAAAAATGCGAGTGTGAGTGGTGGTGGGACGTCCCCATGTGGGGTTCACTCAAACCGCAACGTTTCCGCTCTCGTAACCAAGATAAGCGGCCAGCTTTCGAGGTCGATTACGCAGGGCCGAAGCCCTGCGCGAATCGGATAAAGGCGCAGCCTCCCAGAGAGCATGACACAGCACGCTGTGAGAACTACTACAGGGAGGGCTCCGACCCTCATTGAGGAAAGTTACCGCAGCCCACAACTGGAGCCCTGGGCACACCTACTAATGTGAAGGTATCTGCTGTGCAAAGGGGCGGCGAAGTGCCTCCTAGCAGTACAATCGATCAGAGACGGGAAACTAAAGGCACCTGTCTGATTCCAAACCCTGTATTAGGTGGAGAGCGCCAACAGCGTCGAGGTCATGTCTTAACCAATAAAAATAATAATTCCTTCGCAATACTTGCGACTCGACAACCACAGCGGACTATACCAACTCCATGACCTGCTCCCCTCGAGAAACCTACACTTCTAAATACTGACAAGTGTAGGAAGCAAGAAATGTGCACGTTTGCACCAGGACGTTTCACCCTTTCAGTCCGTCCAACTATTCATGTACTAAAACCATCCAGTACAGCTCTAGCAGTGCAAACCTATCCACGAATATACCCAATGATATCCCCCACTGAGAACAATACACTGCTCTGCCAATGCACATAAGCGTCGATTTGCTGCGCCCTTTTCTGTTTCGATGCTTCATGGTGCACTTCAGTTGCGTTGCAGTTCTTCCGCGTCTTGGAGTGGCTATAAGAGGAAATGCGGAAGTTCAAATATTCGACAGTAAGATCAGAGAAAGAAGTTGCTGCTCCTTTTGCTCAGGCAGTACTCAGGGTTTGGCCAAGAGTAGCCTTCACAGCTGCTAACTGATTTATGGGATGTGCAGGGGTTATTCCTATGTCGTCTCTGTTTTGTGTAGGAGAGAAACCTGCAAATCTGCCATCCAAGCTCCCTCTGTATTGTGGGCAAGGGAAGCTTGCATTGAAGTTGCAGTGATGTAGGGCCTATTTGTGGTACTGTTGGACCTGTCAGCCCTATGGTGGTCTCCCCTTCTATTTTTGTATCGTGCCTCATTTTTTCCACCCTCATTTTTATGTTGGACTAGGTCTCCGGGCGCCTTTTCATTGCCAATCAGTGTTAAGGTGCAGGTGCTCCCTTCTCCCAAGATGGCTGCCACAGGCCCCTGCTACTGCAGAGTGGTCTTTCATAGTAGCACCCTAGCTGCCAGGAGCTGGCTGGAACCCCACAACAATGTTGCGACTCCATCCCGCCTTTTTGTCCCATAGGTAGAGTGGGGAAGCTCCTGGAATGTGCTGGAACCTTCTAGAAGGGAGGTGTGGTTTTTCTTTTTCCGCCTTGGCCAGAGGTCACCTGACCTAGGGCTACTTAAGAGAGGGAGGGAAACTTTTGTGGTGAGTTGGCCATTGGGGTGAAGCAGAGCTGGAAGAATCCACCAGGAGTGTAGGCAGTAGGGCCTAGCCAGGGACGTATGCCTCTGAGAGTGACAGGATTTAGGTGATGCCTCTTAAGTGAGTGAGGGACCCTGTGAAACCCACTGATCTTGCCCAGCAGTAGGAGGACCCAGAGACTCTCTGCCCGCCTGACTAGGAAGGATCTAGTCCCCCTCTCCATCCCTACCCCCCTGTAACAGAACCCTTTAAGGGCGCCAGATACATCTGCGCCAACAAGACTCTATCTAACATCTGAGAACAGAACTTATATACCAAGCACTGAGACTGCGTGTCCAGATTGAACTCTTAAACTTATATGCCAAGCACTGAGACTGTGTGTCCAGATTGAACTCTTAAACTTATATGCCAAGCACTGAGACTGCGTGCCCAGACTGACCCCCGAAGCCGTATGCAAAGCAGATTGAAGAGCCACCGGGAATCGACCAGGTATTAGCGCTGTGACCCCTGCGCTCCCTGACCTGGCCTGGGACCCCCGGCAACGTGCTCCGCTGAGCGTGGAGTCCCCAACCTTAACTTGAGCCCCCCCTGTGACGTGGAAGCCAGCGCACTCACCGCCGCGGCCCGGAGGCCGGAAGAAGTGCCCTGCAGAGTCGCGAGGCCCGTGAGAAGCCTGGGGCCCCGCCGCTGCTGTCGCAGCTGTGAGAGAAGGTGCGCGAGGCGGGGGCCGAGTTCCCCCATCGTCGCTGGAGCGGACGCCGTCGGACGCCGAGAACGAGGTTAGCCCGGAGGCTGGGATTGCCCCTGGTGCGCCTCTACTGGTCGGGAACCGCACCGCACCCTCAGCCCGGGTCCCCTCTCCGTGGGAGTTCCCCCTGCCAGCGCGACGGAGAGACCCCGCCGAGGGATCCTCTCCTTGTGTCTCCGTGACTGCTCTGAAGCGAGGTGCCCTACGAACTGCACCGGAGCCGAGAGACTCGCTCCTTCCGTCCCGGGCGCTTCCTGCTAAAAGCTCCGTGAGGCGCATTGACTGTCCTACCCCACATTGAAGTACTCAGCGCCCACCATTACAAGTAGCGCTCTGTTATCCATGTGTTGTATTGAAGTGCTACGTGTTGGTGATTACGAGTAGCACTCTGTCAGTCAGGTGCCCTATTGAAGTGCTACGTGTTGGTGATTACGAGTAGCGCTCTGTTATTCATGTGCCATATTTAAGTGCTACGTGTTGGTGATTACGAGTAGAGCTCTGTTATCATGTGCCATATTTAAGTGCTACGTGTTGGTGATTACGAGTAGCGCTCTGTTATCCATGTGCCATATTGAAGTGCTACGTATTGGTGATTACGAGTAGCGCTCTGTTAGTCATGTTCCATATTGAAGTACCACGTGCTATTGATTACGAGTAGCGCGCTGTTATTTACGCCCATGTTGAAGTACTACGTGCTATTGATTACGAGTAGCGCGCTGTTATTCATGCTCCATAATGAAATGCTAAATGACATCTATTACGAGTAGCCCTATGCTAGATGCCCCGTTCTGAGGTCGTCACCAGTTAGCGCGCCTAGCGCCATCGTCACCTCCCTAAGGCGCTACAGGAAAGTGAAGCGCGCATGTACCTCCAGGTGAAGGGTAATTTTACCTCAGGCAGTACTGAAGTATACTGAATGTCATTTGTGGTATTACCAGCTTATGAAATGTACTGCTACCTCATGAACGGCATCTAACGTGCTCTGCTTGGATAAACTTGAGTATTTACTTAACTCCTACCGTGTGGCGTCACTTATTGTGTGTGTTCCTTGTCCCATGTGAGGTGCTTGTTGTATGGTTGCTTTACACACAGACCTTTGGTGGCCCGACCGCTCGTGTCACGTTACCGCCCCATAGGGCCTGGAGACCCCAGGTCTTACAGGTGCCATCCCATTTCTTGGGATATTTTAAAAACCAACCAACTCACCATTTTTTAGAGGGGCGGGGGGCAGAGGGCTGAGGAAGGAAATCGCTTAGTTTTACTTCCCCTACTTGTTGTATGTTCACACATGGGTGTGACATTCTGTTGCTGCCTGTGCTGGTGCTGATGCGTGTGTGTGTTTTTTTAGAGTAAACCTTGCCCTGTGGCCTACCATGCTTTCGTTAAAAGAGAGCATTTCAGGTCCACACAATTGACACTCCAACACCCATGCTCACAATTATGAAGTGTTGCTCTTATACATGAACAGTTCAACATCAACCACTGGCACAGGATCAGGATACTAGAGCCACAGATTCAATGTAAAGCATCACGTAGAAAGACAATGATACAGCAGACAAAGGTCTCACAGACCCACTCCAACAGCTCACAAAAGTCCTTAAGACGGATTCAACTTAAAGAGATGCTGTGAAGTTTTCAATTAGCAAAACCTCAATTCACCCATGATGCTGCTGTGAGCCGGGAGAGAGAGAGAGGCAGTGAGTGGATTTGTACAAAGGTCATGGCACGACAAATCAGTGTGTATGTGTGCAAGAGAGTGAGTGGGTTTGCATGAGAGAGGGAGTGGGCGAGCTTACTTCCAAAAGAGTACAAATGTTATGGGATGGGAATTAACTAACGAAGTGAACATGTGTGTATGTAGGAGATAAAGGGAAAGTTAGCGTGTGTTTGTGAGAGAAGGTGTTCTGCGCATGTGAGAGATATAAAGCTTGCTAGTGTATGTGAGAGAGATGCTGTGGGGCAATCGAGAGAGACACAGGGGTAGTTGGAGTGTGTGTGTGTGCAGGACTGGCTGTGGTGCATGTGAGGTGCTTTAAGTAGGATGAAATGGTAGGGAGTGACTAAAGAGGCATAACTAGGAGTTCTTTCTAAGTGTCGTGGCTTATGTACTTGACGGGGTAGCTTTCACTATGCAAACTATTCTCCTCTGCTTCACAAATCTCACCACCGGAGCAGTACTTGGGTGCCGCTGAGAGTTTTACGTTATTGCATCCATACATATAACACAATAATGGCCATGTGTCCAAAACAAGCCAGACTGATAGACCTTGTTTCTTTCTGTTCCCGTTGGTTTCTCGGCCTCTGGCTGCCCTTTCGCACCTCCTGTCAGTGGGGCCTTGTGGAGGGGAGGGGGCTGCAGTTCCGCGCAGACAGACATCTTGCCTGGAGACGGTAAATCTGCACAACAACAGACCTGGTGGAAGTGTAGTGGGGGGGGAGTCTCCCGGGAAGGGCTTGAGCGACTCTTTAGGGATGAAATTACTTGAAAAGGAGATGTGAAAGTTGTCACTTGGGCCCCTAGAGACAAGATCTGCTGCCTAGATAGCAGTCACTGCTGCCAGGCGCCAGGAAGACCTGTCTCCCCTCTGCGCAGCGCTCTAGCATTGCCGAGGTGACGAGGAGAGCACAGGAGTGCGGTACCTGACCTCTGTGTGCGTCTTGCGGATTAATACTGGTAATAAAAGTACTGGCAATATAGGAACCACCTCAACGGTTAATAAAAGAACCACCTCAACAGGTAAGCAAGCATTTGCAATGCAATAGGTCTCGCATTTACACAAGTTTAAGTTCTTAGTATTGTAAATGACATGCCTTTCATTTATGTTTTAAAAACGAAAACAAAAATAAAAGGCATTGTCATTTGCAAGGTCAATAGCTCAAACTCGTGTAAATGCGAGACCTATTGCATTGCAAATGCTTGTTTAAAATGGGTGTGGAAGTAAACACCACAGAGAAGTGATGAACAAGAGGAGGGAATGCGTTGGGGATGGGTTTGGGAAGCAGCGTGCAAACTGGGATTTTGGACAACACAGAGTACATGTCTGAAGTAGATAGCACACAGGAGAGAGCAAGCAAACACGTATACTTCCATGGAGTGGTTACAATGAAATAAAGATTAAAAAGTCCCTGAATGTAAGCAGTGGAAGAAGGATGCAAGATATCCAATTAAAAGAATGCTATTGAAGTTATGCAATAGGAAAGTAAGAGACACAAGAAAAAGAAGGAAACCTGTTGAATAAGAAGCAAGTTAATGAAATTGCAAAAAAAAAGCTAACCAATGATAACCAATTGGCTGATGCACAGACTAGTGTAGGTATTTGTATTGTCCACAATACGTCTTTTGACAACAGTTGATAAAACTGCCTGTAGGCGAGACCTTAACATGGGTGGAGAAGTTACTGCACTTTTCTTTTGCTCTGTGAAACTGAAGCACAGCAGAAAAACTGGGTTGTGTGGCCTAGCCACAAACCTTGATTCAAATGCCAGACCTAAACTCTTCAGAACCCGGCTTCACTGTAGTCTGAGCCTAGAAAGCAACAGTAAGACATTATCATTTCCAATAATTCTCTGGGCAGGTATCTCCAACCAGTGGATCGCGAGCTACCAGTAGCTCCCAGACGCCTTCCGAGTAGCTCGCCGCCTAGAGTTCCTTTTTAAATAAGCACAAGATCATATTTTCCTTTCAAAGGTAAGAGAAGTCTGTGTTTATTTTACATTATTATCTTCAGGATGCAGATAGGAGGGCCTGATAATGAGCAGTAAAGTCAGATTAATGACCCTTGCTGGGGCTGGGGCCTAGAGGTTAACAACTGAAGCACTGAGGTATTTAACTCTTAAAGAAAATCCTAAACAAAATGATGTTTCTGAATGCTTTCACATGTGAGAAATTAAAATGAAAATTTACCATAAGTTAACTCTTCATTTTTATTTTCCCCCATTTCAAAGTATTGAATGTACAAACAGCAAGCCCCTTACTCCCAGCGGCCAGTAGACACTGTGCCACAAGTATAACTGAAAAATACTGCAATTTTTTAAATGAAAAAAATGGAAAGTGCAGAGACATGTTCCATATTATGAGCATTTGCAGAACGTTTTTCAGCACTTTAGATTTTTCCCATTAAAAAAAATCATTGTATATTTGTGTTCTGCAGTAACAGTGCCACATATGGTAAAAAGGTATGTTTTGTGCTGCAAGTACATATGACACAGGCTCAAAAATATATACCATTCATATGCACACAAGTTTCCGACATCCCGAAAGACGACACTCTCACTCACACACATAGCTGTCCTGTCATAGTGTCCCTAGTCAAAGTATTTCCTTCAAACCATAGTATCTGGCTTTAGGGACATTCATTAGGCTTAAAGTCAATGAAGCTGGGCGTGGGGGTGTCTGGTATCAATGTGCAAGTGGTTTAGACTTCAGGATATCACGATGATTTTCACTGATCAGAAGTGGCTCCCACTACAGAAAAGGTTGGAGACCAGCTCATATTCCATGTTAGAGATGTCATGTAGGCAACCTTTACATTTAGAGATAGTTCTTCCATATGAGCAGAGACAAATCCTTATCCACAATATATGTAAAAGATTATAATGATTTGAGATGCTAATTATTGTGGAATGTGATACAGTTTCCAATTTGAGGTTGGTTTCCCTCTTTCTCTGCCTCTTATTTCAGTTAACACGGGGAAATATAGCATTTAATTGGTATTGCAATATGTGATCTTCGGGCCACGTTTGAGCCCAGCCCAGCCCATCTTTTTTTTTTTTCTCAAGAAAGATTGGGGATTGCAGTGAGGTTTTCAATGATCACACTTCAATACATATTTCTGACAAAGACGATGCGTGCAGCACCTAACATGGCGCAGTCTGCCTTCTCTTCTGAGCAGGCAGACGTCTTGCTTAAAAACAGGCTTGACCCCTGCAGATTGCACTCCTGCTGGATGAGAATGTTTATAGCCCGGTTTATGTATTCGTAGTGTGGTGTCACTTACTGCATAACCTGCATAGTGTATTTGCAGGCGGGCCAGGCCGTTTCCAGAGACTATTCCTGGGTGCTTTCTAACTTTAACATCTGATGAGATTCTTCGCCCTCCTGCGTGGATCTAATGCCTGGTCACTGTCAGTCAAAGATGCTCGACACTTTCAAAGTCTCACCTGGCGTCCTTCGTCCTGTCGCTAATATGTTTGTTTTTATTTATTTCTTATTTCTTTCATACGTTGTAGTGGAGGCTAAACAAAACCGAGCATTGGCAAAGCCAATAGAACTAACTGTGGCGTGCATGCAATGTTACTTTTTTTTTTTTTTTTGTTCCAATAATATGCAGTGGAAGTTAAAAGTAAGGAGATTTTTATTCAAGGACCCAATTGTGCGCATTTGGATATTCGTCGCTGCTGGCGAGAAATTCTGTTTAGGAGACCATTTTCATATTATATGGCTGAGTGCTGGACAGTGGCGCTTTTTGGAGTATATTTTAAAACAGTTGCATCTGGTGGTGGGCACTCTTCAAAAGCAGACACCCAGACTAGCCTGTCTTGGAGTGTGGGATGGCTTGGAGGTCTCGAGATTCCATATAATCTTATCAAATCTTGCACTGATGATGTCATGAACGTAGATATGGGAATTTTCGATGGCCCCTTTGCTAGATGACTGTTGTGAAAATATAGACTGATTGATATGTGAAGGTATAGAGGGTCATGTATGTCAGTCGATGTTGCCCTGGTAAATTTGAGAAAATGTGGAGGGCCCGAGTTCACCATCACAAGCCGAATTAAATCACTCCTAGGACATGCTTCTATTTTGCATGTGCAGACTTTGAATTGCTGTGTGTTCCAATACAATCTGCAGTATAAGATGTGTTAAATGTGATACTGTATATTGTATCCACTGGTCTACAGTGTAGTTACCGTCCTAATCAGTTTGTGGTTTCGTGTCTTTGTTTTGTAGAAAATATTAAACTTTTTAAAGAATTTTAAAAGATAAAAATAGTAAATAAAAGCTATAAAAGGAGAGATTTAGTCACCAGCGCAAAAGTGCAATGCTCTTTAGTTGGATCTGAACATGTAATCAGGAAGAATGTAGTCACTCGCGGTGTTTAAGTGAGCCAACCGCTTAAGTGAGCTGACGTTTTGCTCCATGCTTTGTGTAATGTGAAGAATTAGGAGAGTGAATCCAAAGCCTATCTATGTTTGTGAATGTTATTTTTTTTTATATATTTTTTATTCAAAAGGCTAGCAAGGCAGTTTAAGCTGTCTCTAGACTAGGTCTAAGAAAGCAACCTAACCCTTTCCTGAGCAGTGGCTTGGTTTATATGGGCAGCCGACGTAACTCAGTCTGTGCCACCATTTTTATTAGGTCTGGCAGACCTGCGATCCAGCGCGCATGCGCTGCTCGTTCTGCGAGGCATCTTGTAATCGGGACATTTCAGAAGTGGAGTTTAAGTCCTGCCCATCATTCTAATTGGCTGGCGTCATCGTTTATGGTAAACGCTGGCCTCCGTTTGAAAATGAGGCTTATTTGTTACCGCCCTGTCTCCTTTTGGGAGGGCCCATCCGGACTGGATCTTTTACTTGCGGCGTTATACTGTCTCCTTCAATTAGTTGGTAGGCACTTTATTTTTGTCATTGGGCCGCGAAGCGCGATGCTGCAGCACTATGCGCTCTAAATTCGATGTTTTTTTATTACTTTAATGAGCGCGGTGCCTGCTAGGGACACCGCTTTCACTTTATTTATATTTTTGCGGCATCCACTTCAGGGACACCGCGCTCTGACGGGCCATGGATGTGAAAACTTTGGGCAACTGTGTGTCTCCTCTGTGGGAGACCGATAACCTTGTTTACAGAGTGCTGCCAGACGATGAAAGCAGACTGTGTAACAGCGGCAGTGCAGACACAGGCCGCCAGACTGTACCAGTAAATCGCACTCTGTACAAACCACCAGGCTCTCCGCCACCTTCCCTCCAGGGCGGAATCTATGAGTTTTTCCCTCTCTTCGTCACTGTACCAGGGGCCTGGCGGCACTGCACTTCTCCCAGTTGCACCGCACGCTGCTGCTGGCTCACCTGCCGGGGAAGACCAGATAGCGCCTTTCACCGAGTGAACCCTGTGGCTTCTGGGAGCTAGTGCATTCTAGGTGGGTTCACATGCTGCAAGTGGAGCTGACCTGCAGGAACGGGCCTGAATATTTCTCACCGAGGGCTCAGATTAACTTTATCTCTTCCTCATAGTTCCTGGGAGGATGTGCCGGGTGGCTGATTCACCGGAGACCGCTCCTTTCACAGGTAAACGGCCCATTTCCTGTCTTTTTCGTAAAGTTTGTATTTGTTATTATTCTCATGCATTTAGACATCTCACATCCTAAAAGACGTTCTATGTCACCATCACCTTTGATTAGGTGTTTTGACCCCCGTATGCTGTGTTGTATGCCTGTGACGCAACAGGCAGCACGAGCCAGCCAGCCAAAGGATGGATAGCACATAACTGTCCAAAGCTAAATCTACTTAGAGAAAGTTCCTGGTCCCAGGAAAAGACCCTGCGTGCTGGGACAATAAGGTCTGGCCGACCTGCCTTGGTTATTTTCTGTTTCTGGTGGCTAAATAAAACCAAGCATTTGCAATGCAATAGTTCTCGCATTTACACGAGTTTGAGCTATTGAAATTGCAAATAACAATGCCTTTTATTTTTGTTTTCATTTTCAAAACATAAATAAAAGGCTTTGTCATTTACAATTCCAATAGCTTAAACTCGCGTAAATGTGAGACCTATTGTATTGCAAATGCTTGTTGAAACATTATTAGTTCCAACAAAAAGGCATTGGCACACTGTGCTGTCTTGTGTTTGGTTGCAGATGTGAACGCCTATGCCAGTGTAAACACGAGAATGTGAGCAAGATAGAGAGAGCATGCAGTGTACATATGTAAAATGCAACTTTATGTTTGTATGGGAGTGATGTTTACATGGTCAGATAAAAATTAAACACATTCCCTTCCACAATGTTACAGGTTGTGTTTAATGAAGAGCCCCAAGGAGCTGGGTTGCTCGCTTGCCGGTTGCCCTTTTAACCCCTTCGCTGCGGCGCGAATTCCGCCGCAGCGCTGGGGTGTTTGAGGGGGTTAACGGCGCTGCTGTGCTCATGACGGAACCACGCCGTCATGAGTCACGGGTGAGTTGTGCTCATGACGGCGTGGTTCCGTCATGACTCCACCCACTGCGCTAATCGCCTGCACAGACGGGGAATTAGCGCCGCGTGGGAGGAGCGGCCGCCAACGGCCGCAGCATGACGGAACCACTCCGTCATGAGCACAGCGCACCCGTGGCTCATGACGGAGTGGTTCCGTCATGAACGGGCAACGGGTTAAACCTGTTGCTTGTATACATTAGTACAAAGGAAAGTATTGCTGGCAATACTATATCCAGGAAAAGGGCCACATATATCTGTATGCCCCATGCATACCCATGCAGTGAACTCTGGAGTTTAAGTCTGCGGAGTTATCAGAAAATTCCGCCCAATTCCACGGAGTTCTGCAAGTAGGCGGAGTTGTATTTTTGTGTCAATCAAAAAAGTGTGCGAGCTAGATGTGTGCCCACCTCCAATACTTCAAATCCAATAGCATTGAACAGTTCTGCCCGAGTCTCCTATCCCTAAAACACTTTCAACGGAGCAGGGAAATGCACATCACGCATCAATAGTGCTTTTCGTTTTTGGCGTCATCAGTCACGTGTACACAAACAATACAATTTGCAAGCGGAGCTTTTTTATGATGCACATAAATGAAAATATTTGAGGAAGCGCACTGCTCTCCTTGTTCCAGACAGAACTGGCCACACTAACATGAATGTGATTACTCGTGATTGCAGTCTTCTTGCTTGTTATCAGATATGTCACAGCCACAGCCACAGCCGCAGCGCTTATTGCTGTATAATGCCCTCTTCTCAACAGGGCTGCACATTTCAAAACCCCTCTTCTTTATAGGAACGATTTTGTGCAGTCCTCAGGGCGCGCGTGCCAGCCGATGAATATCGGAAATGCATTTGCTACGGATTGATTTTCACTCCGGAAGAGACCCTTGATGTCCCTCAAAAATACTGCTCATTTTGCTCCGGAAGAGGTAGCGCAGCATAACTAATGAGACCCTAACCCAGGCAAAACGCGTCGTCCCCGATCGTTCGTCAGTTTAATTGTAGCATTGCACTGTTTGGAGAATCCCGTGCCCTATAATGTGTGGCCTATAGTAATCTGTAGGACACGCTCGAGAGCATGAGGATGTTGTGGAAGCTAGTGCACAGAGAAGGCTTCCTCTTACAGATATGCATGTTTGCACAGAGACTGACTCGCGCGCACCTTGAGCTCTAAATGAAGCTTCAGCAGGATGAAGGCATTTCTGCATTAGCGAGAGAAAGCACATAGGAATATCGAAGCGTATATCTAGAAGAAAAATCTGCTCCCCGGCCTGGAAAATGAGTGGCAGCAGACATACTGCACCAGGGTGAGAGGCTGCATCAGGGTGAGAGGAGGCACCAGTAAACTCTGCCCCGAACTCTTCCCTGTGGAGATTGGCAGACTTCTTTTTGCCCTAAAACTCCGTGTGCTTCTCCAACGGAGCGCAGTTGACCGTCCACCCCTAGACAAAAGGCCCTCTGGAGAAGGTGGGACCACGACACTGGGCGACCTTTGATTACACGGGATGCTGTGCCTGGTGCAAGACAGTGAGGACGAGCATGGGTCGGGCCAGGTCAATTCATCATATAAAATGTCCTAATACATGCATTGGGCCAGGACTGGGAGGACCATTGGCCATCTTGCAGTCCTTGATCCCCACGAACCAAGCTAGAAGGGTTTTTATCTGGCTTTTGTCCTGGTTGAATGCAGCATTGCGACGTCATGTAAGTCACCCAAGCCTTCACAACTGAGCTTGTGGCAGAAAGACCTGAGTCTGACACACGACCACCTTGATGCAAAAGTCAGAAGACAACAGGTACCGTTGGCTGTGCCGGTTTGGGCCGTGGTAAAGAATGGGCCCTCCATGAATGGAATTGGTTAAGTACATCTTTTTGTCAAGCTGCACCATAAATGTACTATGAGTCAAAAGTTCGGGCTACCATCGGACAAGGAAGGCTGTGGATGAAAGGTGGACTTAATACGACAACCTTGTTACGCGTGCTTAAGTTAAAAAGGGAATGTGAAAGATGAGAATTGATGATAAAATGGAGGAAGATTATTTTGAATGGGTGGGGATGCTGCAGAAACTGATGGCCCCGATCACGGACTCTGTATCAGACAGTAACCTGACTTGATGGTCACAGAGGAATGCTTTGGGGTGCCAGGGCACTTGTCGCTCTATACTGTGGGAGGCTCTCCCGGCTTCTAGCTGCTTGGTAGAGTAAGGGGTCGAGAGTGATGTGTAAGTGCGGCAGTATTGAACTGAAGATCTGTCTTTTGAATATTGCCTATCTGTTGTTTATGTAACTTTGTTGCATTAAATGTCAATAGAGACATTAAAAAAAGTCTAAAAGACTTACTGCTTCTGTGTCGAACAAATACATAACTAGTACAACAAGTCTACAATATGTGATATACAACCCACAGCGGAGGCCAATGTGGGCTGATGACTAGGCCGATATTTTAAGCAAGCATTGGTAATGCATCAGTTTTGCCTATGTAATGAATAACAGCTGTTTTAATCAAGCCTCGTCCGGCAGAAATAAAAAGCTTTCTGACAGAAAACACAGGAGTGGAGAGGATGTGGCGCAGCAGCCAGAACTCCTGACTCAAGAGCTGGGGATCCCAGTTCAAGTCTCGGGGGGCGCCGTGCAACATCCTGTGATTCTATGCAAATCACTTAATCTCTCCGGGCCAGAAATTGTGATATATATATGCCCCAAGAGTAAAAGGAAAAACTTTATGAAAATATAGTTCCATCAACACGCATGTTCACAGTATTTCCACAGCGGAAAACTGATAAGGGAAGCAGATGAGGAACAAGCATTGGTTAATGCAGGAAAATATGCTACAGCCAATAGAAATGGAGGAAAGGTAAGTGGCACAGGAACCAATAAGAAGCCAGGAAAGAGAGGAGGTGGGATTTAAGTCCCTTTTAAGTTTATATGAAAAACAATAGGTTTCTCAAGCGCAGTGCAAGGGCTGTGCAGGCAAAACCTAAAAAGGAGCGCTTGCTTTCTCCGAAAATTTTGTTCATAGTAATGGTTAGAAATTTGCTACCGTTCTATCTAATTCTCTCTGTTTTATGATTGATTATAGGAGGGTAAAATGTACAGCAAAAAAAAAAAACGAAATGTGAGAACATCCTTCCCTTATACTAACAAGTTTTCTGATGAGCAATACGTCGTGGTTTGAAAGGTCACCGGTCAAGTGCTCGGTTCGAAATCACCTACTTTACCAAGCCTTGTGCCGTGTGTCATTTCTGCCATGAAGGGAAGGCAGATTTATATTACGGAGGAGCTGGTCATGTTACCAGTGCCTGACAAGCAGCGTAACCCACTTATTCGAAACCTGAAGCGGGAGCCCTCGGAGGGCTGTCAAAGCCAGCTTGGAGCCTCGGGCACGCAGTGTGAAGAAGGGGGCAGGGGGCTGGGGTGGGAGGAGCAGAGGGCTAGGGGTGGGGGGAGGGAGGGAGAGAGTGTCCGCGCAGCACCTTTAATTCCGTTCTTATTATGGAGTTCTCGATAGCTCGGCTTCACTTAATGACGCAGTAAACACTGCCAAACTCCCGCCACTCGAATATAATTGCCATGTTCTTTTTTCAGGGACTGATCAGATGGGAATGCGCATAAATACATGAATTTCAACCGTTTAATATTGCAGAGAAAAAATCTGAAAGATAATCACTTTACTTAGTCAGGTTAATTTGTGGTTACATTTTAGAATTATATTGGCACATGCGTGGTTTATGTCAATCAATACAAAGATTGCTTTAATCGCCGCATGTGCTCGCAAAATGTTGGGGTATTGAAGCACAAGAAAAAATGCCAAGACATGAAAGCGATTTGTATTTAATATTCAAGACTGTCAACAAAATAGGTAAGTTAAGGAAATAGCCTTAATTAGGAACAAATGTCAAACAGACAATGCTTACTTTGAGCCAAGCCAACATTACCCGTGAGCTCCCCCCCCCCCCCTCCCCACCATTGCAGCTATTGTCAAAACTGCTGCGCTCAGAAACAAGGAAAACAAACAAGCATGGGCAAAGCCAAAAGGTCTCACCTACTAGAGCTATTGACTTGGCATATGCCTTTTAGCCATGTGGCACAGTAAAGCGTCTGCTGCGCACGACGGCTGAAAGTTAGAAAAAATGGTATATTGCTCCTTTAGTGTTTTTTTCTAACGTTCAGCTGTGCTGCTGTCTGTACAATATAGCTTTAAGACATTGGTAAAGTCAATAGCTCTCGTAGGCAAGACCTATTGGCTTTGCCAGAGTTTGTTGTAATAATCGTACGTTTTGTCAAATGTGCATCATACTGCACTTCTCCCGTTTCTCTACGTTATAAATAACATACATTACTACAGGCCAGTTTAATTTTACTCAATTTAACGACTTAGGGAGGATGGCAGTAGGATTTGCCGCAAATTTCTGTGGTGGGCGTTTAACGCATTGAGCCCTCCTGCAGTCTTACAAGTCCTAGTACTCTTGTACTCTTGTGTTGGTTTTGTGGCTCCTTTGTTTACAATGAAAACTTACAGAACAACAATGGTTGCATCTTTTATTTCTAGTATTTCCAGTCGGTCAGTTGTCTTCAGTGGAAAGCGTTGTTATTAGAGTTTTTATGTGTTTCCTCCATGTCACCCATCACTGTTTCCACTGCAAATACCCCTTCCCATGGAGCGGTAGAAGGAACGTGTTTTCTTGCCAAAAAATCACAGGGAGATGTACCCCTTTTTTTTAATCATCTGAAACGGGAAGCCCCTCTGCTTCTCGAGAAACACCAGGCTGCGCTGCAAGGACTGCCCCCTGCTTTTGGAATCAAAGCAAAATAAAAAAAAAAACTTGTTTGCGAGTAGCAGAAACATTATCAACTCATAAACACAAATTCTTTTTTTATACTTTGCAGCCAATGATACGCAATGGGCGGACCGCATTCGTAGGTCAGCTTTCAGCATGATTAAAATACATAAAGACCTGGTCTATAAGGCGCCTCTCTTTAGGCCAAACAATTTAAAGCGGAGGTAGGAATTCATGAAATGTAACTACCATATACGCCTCTCTTTTCCGTATATGGTAATTACATTTCATAAATTCCTACCTCCGCTTTAAATTGTTTGGCCTAATGAGCGGCGCCTTATAGACCAGGTCTTTATGTATTTTGATTGATTGTAGAGTGGAGGGCGACCTGGTTGATTCTCCTCTCTCTGTAGCTCCCTATTGTATACACAGCTTTCAGCATGCCCAAAAGAAGTCTTTCACTACCAGGGTCCTTATAATGTAAAGGGGGCCCTTTTCCTGTTTGCGCCCTGTGCACCTTAAAATAGGGGTCGTATTACACAAGGTGCCGGGGGGGGGGGGTGCAGTGGGCGTTTGCACCTGCTTTGTAAGCCCAGGGGCACTTTGGTATTACACTTTGGGCCACATACGCTTCTGTGTCCCCTTCTGTAATACCAATAGCGCTGGTGCACGTAAAGCTCCAGCGCTATCTTCAGGGGGCGTTCCCTAATTTTTTAATGGGGTGTGCCAATGCAAATAAGGGAATCCCTCTGCACCTGTGTCATATTACCGTCGCAGGCGCAGAGGCAAAGAAGCTGTCAGGAGGCACACTGACAGTGCACCACCAAAAAAGGTGGCACACTGTCAGTGTGCCCCCTTATGGCAGCACTCTGGTGAGGGGAAAGGTGGTCCCATGGACCCCCAGATACACCCTTGCAGGTGTGTTGCTGCCTGCACATTGAAACATGGAGCGACTTCCAAGCAGCTGCTCTTTTTTTCACAGGAATGTGCCGCCCCCAGAGCATTGTGAGTTCCCAGCTGCCTGGGGGCAGCACATTCACCATAATGCGGTGCATTTTCCTGGATTGCACTGGGCGCACCTTTTTAAAGGTGCACCCAGTGCAACCCAGGAAAATGCGTTGCTAGTATAATATGGCCCAAGGTGTGCTGGAAGCAAGCAGGGAAAGTTCTCCCTAATACATGCAATGCGCTGCCACCAGGGTAGCCACAAACTTGCCCTGCCTGGGGGCAGCGCATTCATGTGAAAAACAGAGCAGCTGCTTTGAAGCCGCTCCATGTTTTACTGTGCAGGCGTCAACCCACCTGCACTTTTAAGGGGAATTAGAGATCCCCTTTCAGGTCGGTGCAATGAGTGACTGCACCCGCCTGTAACGGATGTCTGGGGGGTCCATGAGACCACCTTCACCCCCTCCAGAGGGCTTTGATCAGGGAGCGCACTGTCAGTGCGCCTCCTGACAGCTGCTTTTGCCTCTGCGTCCACGTCTGTAATACGGTGTGGGCACAAAGGCAAAGGGACCCCCTCATTTGCATGGGACCACTCCCCCATGCAAATGAGAGAATGCCCTCGGAAGATGGGGCTGGCGCTTTACGTGCGCCAGCGTCATCGATCTTATAGAAGGTGCCGCACAAGTGTCTGTGCTCCTTCTGTAATACCAAAGTGCCCCGGGGGCACGCAAAGCTGGCACAAACGCCTGTTGGGCCCCAGATATCTCCGCTGTCTGGTAGGCTACGACCTAAAAAGTGATGCATGGGATGCTTGATTGAGACACCGCCACTGGTAGTTATGTCTGGCTGGGCCAGTCCATGATATTTTTTGCTCACTATGCCACATGAGTAGGGGAACAAACATTTATAAATTAGATGTAGTCGCGCACAATGGAAACAACCCAGCTCGAACCAACAGACAACTTCCCTTTTAATGGAAAAATATGTGGTTTGGTCTTCTGGGTTGCAGCAGTGAGGTGCATATTGATTCGTGTGGCTCAGTGTCGTAGTATGTTTGTCACTCCTAGGGCATGTCCCTGAGGAAAATAAACATAGTGTCACTGAGATAGGTTTCAACAAGTAAATGCTTGCCTGATGGAAGCATGTTCTGTTGATCAGAAGATGAACATACTACTGAAAGTGATAGCCAGACTCATTTTAGGGAATGAGCCATCGAAGTTTACAACTGCCTTCCACTGAATTATTGAGAGAATGATGAGACCAACACAAACTGCCATCTGCTGCTTGTGATATTGAAGTTTGCATAGCACAGTGAAATAACTTCAACTCTTAGCTCTTATGAATGTAAGTATAATTTATTTAATTATTTTCGTATATGCCACAGCCAACCTCAAAAGACAACTGTTTCATATGATGTTAGTGAGCCCGATTTAAACCTATTTTATTTACACTCTTGGCAGCATTTAAAGCGACCACTTAAGAGTACACAATTTATAGAGACATCACATACAATAAAGTTAGCAACAAGACCTAACCCATAGTTGTAGGGCAGGGGCATAGCTCAGTTAATAAGATTGGAGGGGTGTGAGATTCAGATTTTCTTACAATCACACTCCGACATCTTGTTAACACACATATGAGAAGCAGGACAGGAGGGGGCTTAATGGGTGGTGGATAGAGAAAGCTGGGCAGATTTCAAGGGACACTTAAAACACAACATTTTTCAAACTAATCAACATTAGACACTTGTACCCAACTATTTACTGGAGAATAACATTTTTAGGAGGGGTGTAACACCCCGCCCCCCCCCTCCCCCGAAGAACACCTCTGTATCTTAGAGCAAGGTTTTTCCAGCCAATGGTTGTGGATCCCAGTTTAGTGGGAGCCTGTCATTGGGCTGCCTGCTGGAGCGAGATCAGTTTCTTATACATATAGAGTTGTTCAATGTCAATTAAAATGGGAGACAGCCAGGACACCGCTGCACTTTATTTAATAAAGGAAAATCGAAAATGCCCTTTTTTGCAGTTTCTCTTTGTGATTGTGGTTCAGCAACTAATGCGGTTAAAGGGTGTTTGCTGTATGGTGCTGTCTTTTTCAGAATTCCATAAGTCAGACCTTGGCATTCATTTTCCTATGAAGTAACTTTTTTATTGTATAAAGCACTCCCGACTTATCCTAGACGGACTAGTTTTGTTCTCAATGACTGTTGTTCCCAGAGTATGAACACAGCACATTAAGTGGAGTGACCCTCCCAGGTGCTAAGTTGCTGCTGCTGCTTTTTGTCCAAATGGGAAGGTACTGGGCCAGTACACTGTAGAAGGATGTGTGTACTCCAGACGCGGCTGGCGCAGGTAAGAGCGGTGGGGAGTTAACATACGACAATACCGGAGAATAAAAATAAAAAAAAATAAAAACTCTTACCTTGCACTCGCCCCTTCGCTGACTCAGCGATGTGGCAAGGTAAGTGTTTCTCTTTTATTCTCCGTCATCGTCGTTTGTCGACACTCCGCCTCCCCCCACCCTTACCTGCACTGGCCGCGGCTGGTGTGCTCTACTAAGTACTGACAAATATTGTTTTCTGTTTCAAAGTCCATCCGAAATATGTTCAAAACCGAGGGGATACCTTCTGGCAGCCATAATGTTTTCTCTTAAAAAGATCACCATTCACAATTTGCTGCAGAATGGTTATGTTGCAGCTTACGAGACAGCACAGCTGTCTGCGTTTGCTAAAGAAATCTTGGGGACTTTCGGAAAGTTGACCTAGGAATGCATTGCTATTTGCTTTGTGATTTGTAACTTACGGTTTCTTGCTTTCCATTTGCTGGCTTTATTTGTTTTAGGCTTTACAGGTTTAGTTTGTCGCTCCCGGTGCCTAAACCGTTTCGACGATGTTTTTCCACTAACTAATTTTCAGTAAACAGTCCTTTAAATCTTATTCTTATCTCGTCATGTTTGCTGGACATTTAAAGACTGAGGTCACATATCAAGCGCTGCCATCTGAGTGGGCGTGTTTACCTTTCTTTCTCTGACTTCAAAGTGAGAGGATTTATGTGACATCCTGCTGAATACTGGAGGTAGGTAGGAAGGAGAGTTTTTTTCTAGCACACAATGCCATTTGAATGAACTGTTTAAGTATTTCAGAATATATCAAAATTAGGAACACAAAGAACATTTTTTGTTATTTCTGCAGTGTGTTGGAAACAAATACTTTAATATGATCAAAACAAATTATTACAGTGAGGCAATTTCCACACATTTTCATCTGTGCATAATTTTATTAGTAAAAGTGTATGCCTGTGCAAATGTAATAGTCATTTCAATTGAAAATGTGTTGTCTGTAATTTCAGCGTGCTACCACACCATGCATACTCCATTCTACGCCACTTCACTGTACTCTGCACCAATCCACTTTACACCACGCCACTGCACTCTGCACCACTGCACTCTACTTCACTGCACTCAACTCCACTCTGCATCACTGCACTCTCTACTACTGAACTCTTCTCCACTCTACTTTGCATGACTCCACTTTACACCACTCCACGCTAGTTTACTCTGCACCACTCTACTCTATACTACTTCACACTATGCCTCTCTTCTGTACCCTTTACTAATCTACACCAATGCATTCTTTGCCACTCTACTCTACACCACTGCACTCTTCGCCTCTCCATTCTACACCACTCCAGTCTAGGACACACCAATCTACTCTGCACGACTACACTCTACACCACTGTACTCTACACTACTCTGCAACACTCTACGCAAATACATTCTACTCCAATGCATTTTTCTCTGTAACACTCTCTAAGCACATAGAACCTACTTCAATGCACCGTACGCGGCCCTAATCTACTCACCACCACTGCTCTCTATGCCGCTGCACTCTACCCCATTTTAGTCTGTGCTAATGCACTCTATGCAACTGCACTGTACCCTGTTCCACTGCACTCTATGCCACTTCACTCTACTCTGAAACAATCTACTCTACACCACTGAACTCTACACCACTGTACTTTCTGCCACTGCACTCTGTCACTGAACTCTACACCACTGAACTATACTCTGCATCACTGTACTCTTTGCCGCTTCTCTCTACGCCACTCTACACCACTGCACTCTGCCACTCTACTCTGCAACACTGCACTCTCCGTCACTGAACTCTCCACCATTCTACTCTACTCCATTCTACGCCACCGCGGTAAATGCCACTGCATTGTATGGCACTAAACTCTACTATGCACCACTCTGTGGTACTCCACTCTGCACCACTCCACACCACTGCACTCTACTATGCACCACGCTAATCTGCACCACCGCATTCTACACCACTATACTCTGCAACATTCTGTGCCAATGCACTATAAACCAGTCCACTTTACGGCACTCCAATGTACACCAATCAATGTGACTACACACTATTCCACTCCAATACACAACACTCTCTGCCACTCCACTCCACTCTACAACACTCTACTCCACTCTTAGACATTTCACTGTACGACACTCCACGCCACTCTTCTCTACACCAATAACTTTTAGCCATGCTGAACAGCTGGCACACTGGTGTACAACATGGCTAAAACAGATTAGCAAAGCCAATAGCTCTTACATAGGCGAGACCTATTGGCTTTGCCAGAGCTTATTTTTTTGGGTAGTCAGTTGTTGCCTTCTCCCATTGAATAGATGCAAGGAAACCTTTTGGGATACTCAAGTCATTTTGCATTGATTGTCTCCATATTTACTGGGTTTTTATTTCTTTTCCCAGCAATCCCCTAAAATCCGTGGCAGAAAAATGGCTAGAAAAGTGTGGCGAGGGAAGTTGAAGAGGCCCCCAGTGTTCTAGCTAGGGTAACGTTGGTTCACATATAAGCAAGCAAAACTGGCCTTGGGAATCCTTGCTTAAGAGGTAATGGGTCATAATTGGAGTGTAATGGACCTCTCAGAACTCTGGACCCTTTGCCACTGCACCTGCTGCTTCAATGATAGTTAAGCCCCTAAAGTGCTCTATAATAAATTAAACAAAATGCATCAATCAAAAATAGATCTTAAGCAATATGTATTAAATCACTATATAGCAAGTTCTTTCTATACCCCTCTCAAGGCTATATAGAAGAGAAAGATTTCTGCAAATACTTTTTCTGCAGTTCTGCCTAGTGAAAATGTGTACTGAATGAATCCTCCAGTTTCTTCATGGCACACCGCTTCCTGATTTATCTTGAGTTTACGGTGCTTTTTACAAATGTCAGGCAATTTCTTGAGAGACCTCCATAAATGACAATGCTTTGCAGGTCTTTCTGTGCAGTCATTTCAGAAGTCAGTGGGGAATTCCGTGTTGTAACTCCTGGCTCACTCTTCGTGATCATTTCCCTTAAAAAATGTTCAGGAGGATTGATAGTGCCAATGGACCTTTGCAACTTTGACTGCTGGCTTAGTTTAAAGCACGATTGAACTTTCTTTTTATCAGCATCTCTGATGTTCATTCAGTCGCCTTTTTGTCAGAGGTGAATTGGTTAAGGTTCTCTGACCATTTAATATGGCATTTCAAGGTATAGGTTATTAAGTTCCCTTTCATATTTTGTTTAATTAATTTTTTTACCTTCTGCTCAACAGACCAACTTCATGAGGGTCTATTTTATGTAACTAAGAGAAACATAAGGGGCAAAGGCACCTCTGCATTCACTGTACCGGCCTGCGCTCACTGTCCTTTCTCCCCTCAAACTGCTGGTTTAATCCTAGACTTTACAAAGCCTGTGCCCAGGTGGTGTGTACACGCCTGGATTATGAATATTTAAAGGTGGCCCTTTGCCTGTTGCACTACTCACTCCTCTTCCAGGGAGGATTATATGAACAGGAGTTTATCTCCCCCGAGCCTCCCTTACACACTATGCTGTGATGTAAGCCCAGCGGGGCAGAAACAGCGATGCACAGTCTGGACTTCTTGCCAGTAGTATTAGGGAACCAATGTGATGCAGCGCTTGTGTAGGTTACTTTAATTCGTCTGGAGCAAGGAACTCTCTGACAGGGGCAACATCTGTGTCGTAGCTCCTTGTTTGAAGCTCTGCCAAATTGTAATTTGAGAACGGTTAGCTGTAGAGGTAGGCATCACAAAGTAAAACAAGCATTTGCAATGCAATAGGTCTCGCATTTAGGCGAGTTTGAGCTATATGCATTGTAAATAACAATACCTTTTATTTATGTTTTGATTTTTAAAACATAAATGCTAATAGCTTACTCTCGCAAATGCGAGACTGAAGCTAGGCGAAGCACTGAAACCCCAGAGTTGGCCTGGCTGCCGCTGCACCCGGGCGTTGCCTCTCCCTCGCGGCTCCTTCTTCCAGTCCGCTGCTAAAGCCCTCTGCTGCCATCTGTGATTTCACCCAAAGCAAAGAGTCGGCGGCATCACTCCCAGCAAGATCGTAAAAAAATCACATGGTTATTTTACGATGTTGCTGAGAGCAATTCCGGCAACACTGGTTTGGGTGAAATCATGGATGGGAGAAAGGCACGCGACTGCCATGATTTTATGTTTAAAAAAACCAAAACAACGAGTTCGGCGAGCTGCGCAGAACAAAACGTGCAAGCATCATGATTTAATGTAAAAATAAATAAAAAACTAGCTAAGCGAGCTGCGCACCTGTCCCGCGAGTGGTGGGTGTGGCCCCATTGTTTAAGTAAAAGTGCGCATAGCGTGCTGCAAACACAAACAAAAAGGGCCCCCCATTGATAAAGCTCGCATGCCACCAGTGGTGTTTACATTAATTAAGCAAAGAGTTCTTGCTATGGGCTAATATTAGCTATACAGTAAGGACACTGTAAAAGGTCCAGTCCTGATGGGAGGTTACAAGGCGGTACTAAGGAGGGACTAACAAACCTATTAACGAATCAGAAGCCATCCTTTACAAAAGGCTGTGACACAAGCCAATGAAAAATATGGGCAGAGAGTGCGTGGGGCTTCAAATCCATACTTCAATACAGCATGCCTCGCAGAGCAGCGCATGTGCAGCCCAGGCTCGACCTAAAAAAAGAAAATTAAAAAAACAGCACATTTCATCTCCTTAGACCTGGGTCCTGCTCGCTCTCAACAAGCAATTTCCAAACAATAGTAGAGAATTGGCCTGTGTGCAATCCGGCACAATGTCAAAAGAAGGCTGACTAGGTTGGATGATGTGAATGACGTGCACTCCACTACCAAGCACACTGTGACCTTACTGGCCCTGTCTCTGCTCTATGTTAGCACTTATAATAAGTACGTATAACGCCCATGTTGATTCTCACCATGTGCAGGGTTTTTCGGGTAGGAGGGCATGGAGTAGGGCTGTGTCAGACTCTGCCGGGTCTAACTGGGTACAGGGCCTCTGGGCACTTAAGGCAGATTTCTGGCCTTACACACCTCATTAGGTTAAGTTCAATTATCGACCCCATTTAATTGATACATAAGGTCCAATGCATGTTCAGACTTACGCAAATCTGATTAGAATTGACATATCCTTCTGTCAATTTCAGCAAGCCAATGGACATGCCTTTCAAACTGTATGGACCTCCCGGAGGATGACCACAGTTGTTCTTAGAGGTTGATCCTTTTGAAAGTAATGAGGATAAAACATTTTTGTGGGATGAGAAACTTTTCTAGGGCAGGTGATCCCACTGAAGTCCATGGGTGATATCTTGCTTGTTTGTAAGGTGAAGAAAAGGACATGTATGGTGACACCCTATGAATGAAGAGTTGAGAGGTATGCAGGTGAGATGCTTGCAATTTGAAGGACATTTTCATGTTTCTGTGTCTAAGAGGTGTATTTAGCATTATCTGTGAAAGGACCTGAGCACATGCGACTGAAGTGTGCTTTTAGGTTAAAACAGGGTTAGCTGTCTCAGCAGCTTCATATTATAAGCACATATATAAATAAATAAAAACAAGCATTGGCAAATCTGATGGGTCTGCCTCTGGCCAGCTGGTGTTTTACATTTTTTTATATTGAAAGCATATGCCGAAAAAAGAAAAAAGAAAATATGCCATCACCTAAAGATGGCTTTCGCATGCTTGCAATACACATTTTATTTTTAAAAAGTGTTCACCGATATGGCTGTTTTACCAGCATTGCTATGTTTAAAAAAAAAAAATAATAAGCCTTAAATCGCACCATGCGTTTTGTTATTATTTGTGAAGAAGAGATGAATTATACACCACCCTAACCAAGTAATCAAATCACCGGCAGCTACAATATTACAATGTAACTTTAACATTCCAGCTTCAAAAAGGAGATGGAAATAAGTCACCATTTAATTGGGCACTAAAGAGCTTGCAAAGTAAATGCTGGTATTTAAAGTTACAACAAATAAATAAAATAAAAAGCACACTTTGACCCATCTTTATCATGGAAGGAAAAGGAGTTCTTTTTAGGCAAATGTGAACCTTGTGCACCGGTTAGTTCAGTCACTGAAAGTAAATGGAGCAAAAGGGTTGATTGGCTGGCCCATTGCCTGATGCTGTATGCTGTGGTGGTGGTGGTGGTGGTGGTGGTGGTGGTGTGTGTGTGTGTGGGGTACAAAATGAATGACATTTAAACAGACCGATAAATGAAGCTTACGGACCAAAAGCACATCTGTGTATGTATGTTATATATGTATTTTTTTTATTTAAAAAAAGTCTGGTGGCCCGCTAAAGCTTTCTCAATGGCCAAACTTACAAATACATAGATACACATGTAGATACACTTTGAACTAGTTATCTTCACCCTTTCATCTGTTCAGCTGGCATCCACAGTTTGCTCCCACCCATTATAGCTTGCAGCATGGAGCAATGAATCAGCCAACTTTAGTCACGGACTTTCTTGTGCTGTGAGTGATGACATTCTGCCTGATCACTTGTGCCCAGCCACCTAAAAAGAAGCGCACTTCAGTGCCAGGGCTAGTGGCTCAATACCTTACTTGCTTTTTTCTATTCATTCAATTATATCCATTTTTTTAACCTAACCTTGTGTTTAAGCTGTGTCTTCAGCTTATAGTACTCCAAAGGCGCAGGATACCTTTTTGGTCCAATCAGAATAATTTTGCAATGTTCACTGATAGATACATCTAAGTACACCTGCCTGGTAGGAAGCACCTGTACCCTGTTCGATTAAAACTTTATGTAATAGTAACTTATTGTATTACATTTTTTTTTTTGCAGTCATGAAATTCCCACATTTTAGTAGCATATAGTACTATACATCAGGGGTCAGACTAACACATTATAGTGCTGGTGTCCGCATCACTGCACTGAAATGCATTAGTCATGCATTTATAGTGCCTTGATTATCCATGCGGGGTATGCTCAAGAAGAAGCTGCATTTAACCTCTTCAGTGCCCATGACGAGATAGTCTCGTCATGGAGCACGGTTGCGCTGTGCCCATGATGAGACTATCTCGTCATGAACCCCACCCACTAGTGCAACGCCCGGCACAGGAGGGGGAAAGGGCGTGGCACTGAAGGGGTTAAGCAGCGAGAGCACTGCCAGAGTATCTACTCTGTGCTGCATGAGCCTGCTGTCTCCAGTACAATGTGTTTCTTTAATGCCGACAATTCCAGCGACAACTGAACATTGATGCTGTGGTGCAGACCAGGGCTGCAGTGAGCCCGGCCTCTCGCTCCAGCATATCACCTGGTCTGTCTGCGCCACCATAGTATAAACAATACAGTGGGGACCTTGAAGTGCCATGTGGATCTGGGGGCGGCAACTTATCTGTTGTTTTCCAGCCAGGCACCAGCCAACTGTGACCAGCAGTGTGCCTTATTGGCCCCCATAGACACTGAGGAGGCAGGTGGCAGCTTTGTTGTTTTTTTTTTTGCTGTGCCCGCCACCACTAGGATGATGCCTCAGCACGATCCTTGCGCAGCCTGACTCAAGCGTGAGCAGTATGCAGAGAGGGGGCATGGACATCCAAAAAATGGGGTAAATCTGCAAGTTGTAATTGTAATTGATTTTTATATAGCGCTAATCACCAGCGGGTCTCTAAGCGCTTTCAGAGGAATAGCCAGAGGTCGTGGGCAGATGAAAGCCCCACAGTCTGGTGAGTTTAGACAGTGTCCAGTACTTCCCTAAACAGGAGCGTTTTGAGTTGTTTCCTGAATGGGAGAAGAGCCGAAACTTGTTTCTCGCATGACAGAGCCTCGTCCCCACTTGCTCCTGGCTTCGAGAATTAGACCTATGCCTTTGCATCTCAACGTCAGCACCTTGGCCTGCAGAGCCAGGTTAAGTTGAGGCACGGCGATGCAAGTGAGCAGGAGGAAGGGAAGACAGATAAAGTACACTCAGTCCCAGTATTATTTAGATGACAGCCCAGCTTAACTATTGTACAGTTACTGACTGACACCCTTTTAACATATTATCGCTAAGGTAGAGTTCTCAGATCGGGCTGATACAGCTTGGACTTTGACTTTATTGAACTATCACAGCATTGACGATTTTCATTAAACATACCTGTGTTTCTCCTCCTCTCACTAAATGAGTCCCTTTAAAGCTATGCATTGATCTCTCTTAAATTAATCTTACAAGACAGCATCTGAACCTTACCCCCGCCATATCCTTCCTACATCTGAGAAAAACAGCCAGCTCATGTTGGGTCACAAAACGCACAGTAAAGATTGAAAAAAAGGAACTTACCAAAGCTCGCACAGTTAAAGAAAAGGGGGAGCTAAAGACAGGGCCGGTCCTAGGATTTTTGGGGCCCCAGGTGAAAGGGAAGATGTGAGGCCCCTCTAATTTGCCTCTGATATCACAAGAAGTGACATCACAGAAAGTGACATCACAGGACTTTTAATTTTCTTTGATATCGCTGGAGTGACCTAGTGTGGATATCGGCAACATGGATAAAAAGCTAAATACCCAAATGAAATAAGTCTCTCTGTTTTAAAGCTGTATTAAGTGGATTACATTAGTCACATTGAACGGAAAAGCTAGGCACAGCTCTCACAAAGATGGATTTCCTTATTCAATGTTAACTGATTGTTCCCAGATTAGTGCATGATAAAAATTCCGGCGCACAGCAGAAAATTAATTGAACGGCATTGCTAAAGTAAAAAATTATGCAACCTGGTGTAGCAAAACAAATTTGAGTTCAAATACATGTACATTTTCATTTTTATTTGAAAGCTTTCTAAATCACAGGTCATCAAAGAAGGGTTATGATCACACCTCTACTGAAAAAGCTGTTTGAAATGGGGAGTTTTTACAGTTTCAAAATTCATAACTCATTTGATTTATTCCTTTCATTTGGATGATGGAAAAAAGAAAAGGCAAGCTCCGGAATGCAAGAAAAAACAAGCATTGGCATAGCCAATAGGTCTCGCCTTTGGGACCTTATGAGTGTTTAGCTATGCAACAGTTGCATAACTAAATACTTATATGCTCCCAAAAGCGAGACCTATTGGCTATGCCAAGCGGCTGTGCGGCCGCGAAAGTGATCGCGATCAAACATCAAAGCGGCCACGAAAGTGAAAGTAATCGCGGTAAAGCGCGGCGCACACGCCCGCGCTCATGCACTGTAGCTCTAGGCTGGCCTGGTAGCACTTTTTGGAGCCCTCTCAATAAGTCTCGCCAGACCAGCGCATGCGCTGGGTCAGGCGAGACCTAAACAGCAGCATGAATTACTTACATGTGGTATAAAGGAGCAACTTAAGACCTCCTCTGGTGGAAGTCTGTGCCAGCGAAGGGGACAGTTTTCATATAAATCACTTTTACTGTGACCGAAAGAGAAAGATTGAGGATACACTTATTTTAAAGCATTAGTGAAGGCAGTTGTGAGAAGAAAGCAGTGGCCAGCTTTGGTGTGAGGGGTTCACACGTGAGTGTCCCTGTAGCAGCAGTATGCCAGTGCTGGTTATTCCTGCAGCCGCAGTGAGAGTTTAGGCCTTTCTATCATCTGAACAGAGAAACAATAGCAGCAATTGGGTTTGCCTCCCGATGGCTGCGGAACATTCTTAGATAGAAACTGGAAACCGAAGCCTTACTCATCCCCGGAGAATTGTTCTTATATACTCTTGTTCTTATATACTCTTGTTCTTATATACTCTTGTTCTCATATACTCTTGTTCTTATATACTCTTGTTCTTATATACTCTTGTTCTTATATACTATTGTTCTTATATACTCTTGTTCTTATATACTATTGTTCTTATATACTCTTCTTCCTATATACTCTTGTTCTTATATACTCTTGTTCTTATATACTCTTCTTCCTATATACTATTGTTCTTATATACTCTTCTTCCTATATACTCTTGTTCCTATATACTCTTGTTCTTATATACTATTGTTCTTATATACTCTTGTTCTTATATACTATTGTTCTTATATACTCTTCTTCCTATATACTCTTGTTCCTATATACTCTTGTTCTTATATACTATTGTTCTTATATACTCTTGTTCTTATATACTATTGTTCTTATATACTCTTCTTCCTATATACTCTTGTTCTTATATACTCTTGTTCTTATATACTCTTCTTCTTATATACTCTTCTTCTTATATACTCTTCTTCCTATATACTCTTCTTCTTATATACTCTTGTTCTTATATACTCTTCTTCTTATATACTCTTCTTCTTATATACTCTTGTTCTTATATACTCTTGTTCTTATATACTCTTCTTCCTATATACTCTTGTTCTTATATACTCTTCTTCTTATATACTCTTGTTCTTATATACTCTTGTTCTTATATACTCTTGTTCTTATATACTCTTGTTCTTATATACTCTTCTTCCTATATACTCTTGTTCTTATATACTCTTGTTCTTATATACTCTTGTTCTTATATACTCTTGTTCTTATATACTCTTGTTCTTATATACTCTTCTTCTTATATACTCTTCTTCTTATATACTCTTGTTCTTATATACTCTTCTTCTTATATACGCTTCTTCTTATATACGCTTCTTCTTATATACTGGTGGAGTCGTTAAGAAATTCTTGCTTCGCATTAGTGCGGGGATGTTACTTAAGAGCTGTTGCTGTGGTGATGAACTAGGCAAACCCACCATAGGGAATGCATTATGGGTGTGTCAGCAAGAGGGACTTCAAATAAGGATTCAGACTTCCTTTATGAAGGCTTGGCAGGGAGCTGCAATACATTTGCCATACCTGGGGGCTGGCACTGGCAGACAGGGGTTATAAAGGTGCTTTGCCCTGCAGTGCTCTTGAATATGGTACGGAGAATACACTATTACACAATTCATTTTGCACATGGTGCCTATTGCTACAAACACAATATACACCTCAAGCGCAGCTCATGACACTGAAAGCAAAACATGCTACAATTTACAATGACTTAAGTAACATTCAAGTGGCAGTTGTTTGTCAATTAAAATGTCATATGTATGATGTCGATATGCCAAAGGTAAACACACCGCAATTATTAAAATTGTCACACATGGACAAGGGAGTAGTCAGAAAATAAAAATACCCTCCTACCCCCCCCCCCCCCCCACACACACTTTGAACAAAAGCTCTTATGGCACCAAGCAAGCGAAGTGAGTCATTGTAACAGTGCCCAGGAGAGATCTCTTGTCTCTTCCATCCAAGCATCTATACATTCATCCTTCCATCCACCCTCTGATATCCACCATTTCACCTTTACTTTCTGTCAGCCATTCACATCTTCATCCATCAATCAATCTTTCACCCTTCTGTCAGGCTGTCCATCAGTGCTCCCATCCATCCCCAAACCTATCCATCCCTCCCTCCTCTAACTTATCCATCCAGCCATCCATCATCCTTCCTTTCAATCATCCATCCAATCGCTCATCCGTCCATACTTTCATCCATCCTTTCCTTCATCCTGCCATCCATTTTACCTTTTCACCCATCCTTTCGCTTATCCATCCATTCACACTTTCACTCCTCCAACCCCCTTTTTTCAGCCCCCCACCGTCCCTTTCACTTATCTATCCATTATTTCACTCATCCACCCTTACATCCATCCTTTTGCTCATCTACCCTCTCACTCATCCATCCCTTCTCTAATCATCCATCCACCTTTCATCATCCACCTTTTTCTCATTTGCCCATCCATCCATTCACTCACTCATCCTTCCATCCACCTATCCACCGTTTCACTCCATCCATATTCCTGATGCCACAACTTGCACCTGGTTCCCCACTTTCATTAAACTACTCCATCTGCTGCTAGGCCCAGGGGAGGGAGTTTCAACCCTTGGAATTCACAGCAGTAATGTGTAGCACTGTGGCTACCCTGGGCCTCGCAGCACTTGTGAATGGATACAAGGCCCAGAGAAGGGGGCCCCATACCTGGAGCTTGTAGCCTGATGCAGCGCTTCACAGCCCAGGGGTGTGTGCTTTGTTAAACACTGCCCTCCCATGCCAGTCATTTCTGGCTGCTCCCCCAGCCCACCTCTCCTCACCTGATTATGTCCTGCTGGTCCTGGGAACAAAGGGGTTCTTCTGCTGCTGGGTAATGCAAACAGGAAGGGCAGGAAAGGCTTTAGGGCAGGTTTGTAAGAGAAGTGCTGCCCTGCCCCAGACCCTGTGAGCCAACACAATTGTTGGCTTTGCTGTTCCCCACTTCCCCACCCACTGTTTTCCTGCCCCCACCCCTGTCCCCAGGGATGCCAACATGCCCTTGTACAATCGGGGGAAAGACGCCTTCCTTAGAATTACATTTGCAATTGGATTTAAATATCGCTTACTACCCCTGACGAGGCATTATAGCGCTTGGATGTGATGTGATGGGATTGAGGAGGGGCACTTGAAGAGCAGGTGGACAGACTGATAGTGTGGCATTTCACACAGAAGTGGGCCCCATGTTTTTGAGCTGAGCGTGGGACCCAGGGCATCTGCCCGCAGTGCCCATGCCTAGCGCCTCCCCTGGCTAAAAAGGCAGAAGGAAAGGTGGGAGAAAGGAAGAAGTAGGGGAAGCGATAGGGAGAAGATGGCGGGTAGAGAGGGCAAGAGGAGGGAGAAGAAAAACCATTAGATGGTTGGAGAGCAAGCAGTGAATGGTGACAAGCAAACGTGAAAAGAAGGAAGATGACAAATAATGGGGGGGAGCAAGTGAATGAGCTACTTGTAACTGTGCCTACACCCAAGTTCTTCTTGGCGCTAGCAATGAAAAAGGAAAGATAGGAGGAGGGCGCATATCTCGACTTTTAAAGTGAAAGCGAGCACAAGATGCATTATGACTTGTGCGCTTAGTTCCCCTGTGGTCCAGCATCCTTTGTTTATGCTTCAGGTGTAGGTGGCAACTAACAATCCTGGATCTCGTAGAGGAAGGGCCGAATCTGGAAGAGTCCCCTGGTGGGCTCTGATTCACAACAGGGATGGCGTGGGAATGGAAGGACGCACTAGAGGAGGGTCAGGATGCGGCTGTCCCATGATCCTCTGCGTCTGCCCGGTGCCAGAAGACAGTCTGGGCAATGCTCCACCTCGTTGACACTGCTGTTTACCTGTGTCTTGGAGCTTTAATGCATCAGTGGGCTCGTTACCTGTGTGTAACTGTCAGAGCCTGTGAATACCGACTAAGCTGCAATAAAGGGAGTTGTGCTCCATATAAGCATTTTCAAGTTTATACTATATAGAAAAGGAGAAATTTATTAAATTAATCTGTCTACGTGTACATAATTGCGTTGTTTCGCCCATTTTGATGTTTCACACATAAGGGATTTAAGCGTCACACATAATTAAGCTAAAACCTGGCAGCCTTGTGCCATTGACAACTAGTGACGTTAATGTTTGTGTCTGATGCACTGAAACTAAGGAATGACAAAAGCCTTCTCTGTAAATATATGTATATTTCCCTTGATCTTTTCAACATTCTAACAATGTCTTAGTCTTAAGTATCAATGCCAGACCTACATCGATATCGAGGTTTTTCTAATGCCAAGAGAATATTGTTAGATGGGGTTTAATAAAGCGCTTCAGTAGCTCTTGATTAATGAAACACTGTACAAGTGTAAGTGTTAACAGCATGGAGAAGAACATCATTAGGCGAAACGATTTTTTATAGTCCCTTAAAAATTGTAAATGAGCTTGATGTGTTTTTTTCTGGTTTTTAACGAGTTTTGCCCTGGCAGGCGCTTTTGAAACTCGATTCGCGGCCAAGCTTTTAAGTAAGCAAAAGATGCGCGGTCACAGTTTAGTGAGCAAATGTATCATTTCGATGTATTTGTGCAAAGACTCTATAAATAAAGGATTAAACAGCGGGGATCTGAGGCTTTGACTCTAGAAACAGAAACTCCTCGTGCACCATTCTTAGACGCCGTAACAGCGTACAGACTGGAGTAAGTGCGCCACGACTGCAATCTCTAAAGTGTTGTGGGTGAATTATTGTAACTAATTTCCTCTTTTTCCAATCTTGCCAACATTTCAGTGAACCTAAAGATTACACCCTATGCAGGAAGTGTATCCGTGTTTGTAGTTCTGGCCAGAAAGGATGCATACTGTGTAACAGAGTGCTACTATAGGAAAGGAATTACGGCAATTGACCCCTGGGGTAGGCCGGATGTTGAGGCACGGCCACTAAAGCAAGTCTTCCTGCTTGGCCTTGCCTGTGCCCGCTGTCGGGTTCCCTCCGCGTGCTCGAGAGCGTGCACGAAGAACGACGATGCAGGTCCAGGTATCTTGTTGCTGCTCTGGCAGAGAGCGATGCTGTGCTGGACTGGACGTACACAAACAAACACCGTGACCCCGCCCACATCCCGTTACCAGGTCATGAGGAGGCTAGAAGGTTGTTGGGAGCTGTCATGGCGCGGGAGCGCGCTGAGAGAGCGTCTGCCGAGCTGTCTGTGCAGCAGCCATTGAGTCGACTGCAGCTGGGCCGCTTCACTGCCTCCTGTATGGACAGGGGAGCTGTGTGGGATGTGATGTGTCTGTAGTTTGTTTCACCTCTGGTTTGAATGGTGAGCACTCTTACAAGATGGGGATTCTAATCTGTGTTGCCTTTGTCAGCACTTACGTTGCTTAAAAAAATAAAAAGCAGATGGAGCGGCTCTGGGGTTATCCGTGCTGCTGAATGACGAGGCTGCCAAATACCGAGGGTACCTTGTTTTGATTCCACCCCTTGCCTCTTTCTCCCACCGCCCTGCGCTTCCTCTCTCTCTTTATCTCGCTATAGCAGGGTCATTTTTATCGCTGCTTTCTCGCTTTTTCCTATCCTTGTCTTTTTCTCTTTTTTTTTTTACTTTTCACTCTCCCTAACACTGATGGGTAAATGGAGTACCATAAATTGAGTAATGGTAACATCTGTTATTTATAGCCCTTAACAAGAGAGGAGGTCTGATATGAAATTGTGGAACAGAAAGAAACATATCCTTATTACGAATCCTACTGGATAGTAATGAGCTTTGCTAGTAGGCCAGAGAGTCATCAGATTCATAAGTATCTTTTAAGTTCTGTGTGAAGTGTAAGTTATCAGATTTCATGACTAACTAGCAGAATGTTTGCTTTTATGATTAAAATATATTTTTTGTATAATGCCTTCGTGTAGGGGTGGGCGGAATTTGCGAAATCCACTTTCGCAAATTATCGCGAAAATGTTCAAAATTATCGCAAACACGCGGAAATATCGCGAAGATGCGGAAGTTTTTTTCCCGCATGTTCGCGAGATTTTCTGCATGGTTGCGGCTCGCCAACTTACCCATGTGGTTGCTCTCGGGCGCGTCCATCTTGTTTTCAGTTGTCTCGCGGTGCATGATCGCGAGAAGAAAGACGTGATCGCGCGACTCATGACGTCACTGCGGGCGCGAACTGTCGCGAGACAGCGCAAATGGCTAAAACCAATACAACATCTCATGGAGAACGCGACAAGATCAAGAAAACTTGTCGGCGAACGCAGGGATTCAGGTAAGGCGATCGCGCGCGCGAGAATGTATTATTTTACAGCGCGAGCAAGAAACAAATTATCGCCAAGCTGCGGAATGCGGAAATTTTGACATTTTCGCGCTTTCCGCGGAACGCGAAAATGTCAAATTATCGCAATTTCCGCGAACGGAACGAAATTTTAGCCCAGGCCTACCTTCGTGTTCACTACTGCTCGAGCAGAGGCATGCTAAAATTGACATCTTTGTGGTTTGCAGCAACCACTTCCAATAGACAGTAGCACTTTTGTACTTAAATCTGATACTTTTGGTGAAAACTAACTGTAGGTGACGTGCATCTGAAGTTAATGTATAAGCGAGTTCAAGCTGGGTTTCAGCCACCTACGACCAAAAAGAAGTCCCACTTAAGGTCATAACTGTAGAGTGGTCCCTAAGACACAGACCTGGGTAATTGGATGAACCTTCATGGTGAACTAATCTACAGGTCAAAACTGAATGTATAATGTTTATCAATATTGATTAACCTAACCCACTTGCCAGCCTCAAATTAGGTCAACAAGCCTAAACGAGGCTGGTGGAGCTAATCTGGCAGTGGCCAATGAGGTTGCTGCATCGTCCATCATTACTTTAATGATGGTCCTGTTAAAGGAACAACCAGTAATCCTTCTTTCAGTGCTCGTGCTGCACCTCACATGAGTGGTGGCTGTCAGGCATCCCACTCGTGAGGACAAATGCCTCAGAGACTATTGACAATTAATTTACCCTCAAAGGGTAGCCCCCATGTCCTAATCTTAGGAAACGTTCCTTCGATGGGTGCTGGGGCCATGGAGAAGTTACGCAACTCAGGATTAAAGTTAACAAATTGGCTCAACAGACATCTAGCCCATTATATACTGATTTGCTTGCAAGATATAAGACCTATTGCATGGCTTGGCTCAGCCCAGAAATGTTTGATGGTGTCACTATTGTTATTAATTTAACAAATCCCAATTCGGTTAATTTTTTTGCTCTACAGAGTAAGTAATTTTCTTGGCGGTTCCAGCAGCGTCCAAGTTCTTCCTCTCAGCCACCTCTATGAACCTACTCCACCTCGTCCTACTGCCTTCACGCATCTCGGTGGCATTGCAGCTCTTGCACTGGAAAGTTTAATTCCCCTTCTCAATTGTTTCTCACCACTGCAATATCTGGAGAGTAGATTAACAACTGTTGAAGCTACAGCTCCATTAAGGGGATGAGGCGGATTGTCTTAAACATATCCCTTCTCAGAGCATTGTCAGTTGGCCAAGGGTGGTACAAATAGTGAGTTGGAATACAGCGGGCTATGCTTCCAGGATCGACTCCATCTAAAGGTTAGCTTTCATTCATTGAGTCCTACGATTTCATTGTACTGTAGGAGATTTGAGGGATATCGGGCAATCAGCACAATGGTTACTGTTGTTGTTCCATTGCAGTGCAATCGTTCAATTCAGGGATAGCTAAGAGGCACCTATCCATTTGGATTAGATTATCCCTGTGTGCCAAGGTAACTTTTTTCAATGCAGCGTGATACAAGATTTGATTATTGTGTTGCAATATTATTAATATTTGTGTTTCTAATTTCTATTACAATGTCTTTTCTTACGTGAACATTAATAATTACAATTGACTTTTCGAAATCATAGATGTAATTTCTACTCAGTGTCAGCAATTACGGAAATATAGTCATTTTCAAATTTGCGGGGATTTTAATGCAATGCTAAATATTTCCAGATTTGATTTAGACTTTAAGACCAACTGTGTACCATCTAATTCCTCTTCATGTTGTCAATTGAGAGGTGTCAAGCTAGAGAACTTCATCATGGAGAGGAACTTTGTTAATGCTCATGAATTACTTCGAGCCAACACCCCTGCCAACATTCTGTGTCAGAGGATGTGCTTCTGTTATAGGTTATATATTTTTTTCTAGAACACTAACAATTCTGGTTACCAGCTGCAGTATTGTCAACTTGTGCATTGTCGATCACAATCCTTTCACATCCCCTATTTATTTTACTAGCCTTTATATTCCAATCTGTATAGGCTATACCACGTCTCTGTTCACTAAAACCAGTAATCGACTATTGGTATGGAAATTAGATAACCCCAAAGTATTTTAAGATAACTAAATCAGGAATAATTTGGAAGCATCTGTGTCTTGCCTTTCTGATGAGATTGATATTGAAACCTTTGTACATTCCTGTACAGAAATATGTCCTCAGCAAGACTGCTGTTTATGAAGCCGGCCTCAGGCATCAACACACAGACCCCAATGTGGTTCAGCTCTGCATGGTCGATGGCTAATCGTAGTTTGAGATGGGCTTTGGGTATGAGGCCCAGGAATAGGGATGAGGAGAGAGAGGAGATGCAGGGGTAGATATACATGTGCCCTCCGGACAAAGAAAGTGATCCGTGCTTGCCATCTGTAAACCCTGATGGAAGCTAACTAGCATAAGGACGCAAAACTTTGCTGGTCCACAGTAAATTGCATCAGAAGTACTAATTGCAAAATGACCCCACTTAGCTCACACGTCTGCTGACCATTGGGTACTCCATTTTTTGAGCGTTTATTGCATAAATAGTTGCAATGAAGCTCCCATGAATATTTATGCTGATCATACCTCGAATACTAGCCTAAAGATCACACTGGAGGAAGTTAAGATAGCTTACTGAAATGACCTCCAAACATAGCCTTAGGACCAGATGGAATCCCTGTAGCTTTATTTAAATGTGATCATGATATTTGGGCACCTCTACTTACAAATATTTTCCATTGTTTGAATGCTTCCTCACTACCCCCTTCCTGTCCCTTCTCTGTGATATTACCAATATTTAGCAAAAAGGCGATTGATCTGATCCCCACCGCTTTCAGCCAATTTCTCTGCTCGACTTTACTGCTAAAATCTTGGGAAGGGTGATATGCATACGAATCAGGACCAGGCAAATACTCAAAACTGTATGTGCCCCAATCACTATAGGGTCTGGGAGGGCCTAGGTACAGTGGAACAATGGAGCAGTGCCTGAATCTTCAACTTCTTATTGGCAAATATGTAGTTGCTAGGCTCTGCCCCCTGTACCTTGGTTGTTTGGACCTCTCCAACACCTTTGATTGCGTCAACCATTCCAAGTTATATGTTCCATTTTACACAACCGGGGCCTGGATGCTGCCCTAGTTAATTTTTTACATTTCTTTCATTTGAATCTGTTGTCCAGGGCCCGCTTTGGACCAGATTGTGAATGCACTGAGTTGTTTGGCCTGCAGAGGGGAGTATGACTGGAATATGTTTTAGCTCCAGGTTTATTTATTTTATACATCAGTAATCTTAGCCATTATTTGAATCAACGTGGACAGGGTTTTGAAGCAGGAGATCCTAACCTCATTATAAACTCATGATGTTGTCTTGCTAGGCTGCACACCTAGAAGTTTGACGCTTTTATTACAGTCTTTTTTTAGTTTTATACCATCTCTTGAGATGGATATTAGTTATTCCAGATCTCACATCATGGTGCAATAGATTACTAGATTAATAGATTGAGACCCATTTGTTCTAATTCTAACACACTATCTGCTGTGACCAGTTTTCCCTATTTGGGTGTCTACTTTGTCTTGAATGGAGCATATCATTCTAACATCGCTGCCCAGCGACTCAAATTCTCACAATTGAATGGTGCACTTTTCAATTTGATTCTATTGATGGGGAAAAGTTGATAGCACTTCTTTTAGAAATGTACAATACTCAGTGAGTTTCTGATGCTACTTATGACGTTGGTGTTTGGGGTTACGCAACATCTACCTCTATTCAAGATGAAGAAAATCACTTCTGTCAGAGACTCCTATGTCAGAGCCATGTCCTTATTTTGTTTACCACAAGGAAGTGGGTTTAAGATATATTCAGGGCATTATCAATTGTGTTCCCTTGAAATTGTGTTTGTCTATTTGGAATAACCCCAAGGCAACACTTAATCAGTGAGGTATTATGGATTGCATAAACTGTGACATGAGAATGCATTTCCCATGGCTTTTATATTCCAGTGCATGCTTCTCCCATTTAGTTAGGCTTCCCTCTTTACTGACCCTAAAAGTGTGACAAAACTGGATATGTCTTGGTTGTAGGGCCCTTCTTTGGTGATAGCAGACAATCAAGGGATGTGGAAGAACTTATCAAGCCTTCCAATAGGCACTGCTTTCCTTACAATCCACTGATGTAATTGAGCCCCATTTGGTGCTTGCATCTAACCACTAGGAAATAGTTTTTTAAATTAGAACCTAGAACCAATACTATTCGACAGCGGTGTCCAGTGGCATAGTGGACTAATGCGTCGACTGTAAGGGCCTGTGTTTGACCTCATGGTCACAGGTTAAAATCCAGACAGGACCACTCAGCCTTTCAGCCTTCTGAGGTCGATAAAATGAGTACCATTGAGTTGGGTAACAATAAACCTCTGTTATTCAGCGCCAAGATATCCTTTGGCGTGAACTTGCACTTTACAAATACACGTTATGTTATGTTATTGTTTGACCGCTGTTGTCAATAAGCCACATCACTCAATTGATCTTATTGGATCTCTTCTAGATAGTAGGATTGAAACTATACTCTAGGATAATTTCTCTTTCCTCCAGCTAAATTCAACTGCAGAGTTTCTCTGGAAATTACATTGTCACTGGTAGTATTAGATGTATTATTTTTGTTTTTAACATAAACTTTATTGCAGTTATGTAAGGTATACACACAGCTAACATTCAGCATATCTCAAAAAGTCATAGCAATTCCCACAGAATCACAGGCAAAGGAAAGCCAGTAAACATTGAAAGTACTTAGGAAAGGAGAAACAATGCAAATGATACTCCAACCGAAGTAATCTAGCCCGATCCCACCCCCCTTAAATTAGACATTGTCACTTCAAAGAACAAGCATGTCAAAAAAACATATCTTTATCAACTTACACCCTTATGCATCAACCCAAAATCCAGTCGGTAAAATACCGATTCGGTAATAGCTCCCGGTATTAAGGAAAAAATACCCAATCCCAATGCATCAACCCAAAAGCAGAAATCGCTATTTAAGGAATCCTTAAATAGCGATTCTTTAAATAGGGATTCCTTAAATACCGATTCCTTAAATAGCGATTGCATTTAAGGAATCCCAAAGTGAGATTCCTTAAATGCAATGCATCAAAGTTAAAAAATTAGCGAATTCGCTAATAGGGGGAGCAAATTACCATGAAGATGAACTGCATGGTAATTTGCAAAAACTTTGAAAAATGCACTTTTGTGCATTTTTCAAAGTTTCATGTTGCGCACACACATGCCCTTAGAGCATGTGTGTGTGCAACATATGTGCACATATCATTTTCAGGGGTGCAACAGGGTGTCCTTTTGACACCCTGGCACCCTTGAAAGTGCTCCCGCTATTAGCGATTCGGTAATACCGAATCGCTAATACAGACTGGCTTTACATTCATTCCTATGGGCCTCCAAGCCCATAGGAATGAATGGGTAGGTATTCCTTATTACCGATTCGGTATTACCGATTCGGTAATAAGGAATATTAAGGAATCGCTATTTGAATAGCGATTCCTACATGCATAGCCTTTTGCTATTCCTTATTAGCGATTCCTTATTTTTCGCTAATAAGGAATCGCAAATGGCATTGTTGATGCATAGGCCCCTTAGTGTCTTTATATTGGCAAAAACCCATGGAAAGTGGGGGTCAGAAGCAGTCGTAACAATAACATGGGGTACGGACCTTGGGTGTGCCCAAGTGCAATGTGACATAGGTGCATTTATGCGTGGTGTTGCCACTCTTATATGATATGCTACAAAGGATTAGCTGCACCTTGGTAGAATAAGTTACGAGTCTGCAGTGTCAAAGGTTTTAAAGGACTCCAACATGGTGTCCCATTTCAGTGCTATGAGCTTTATTCCTCATGGCTTAGTGCACCACATTCAGCTAGACCACATTTCTCCACAGGTCTAGGGAATAGGCCAAGAATGCAGCAGTCTAGTATGCGTCAATGATTTTGCTCAGTGAGGCCTGAAATGATAGCTGTGATAAGCGCCCAGTAGGGGACCAGAATGGGACAGTTCCATAACATATGTAGTAAGTCAGTGTCTGGTGCTCGACAGGGAGGGCGGATCGAGGGTACTGCCGGAAACATGGTGTGAAGTCTGTGTGGGATGAGGTGAGCTCGGTGTAAAATGGAAAATTGCATGAATTAGAATCAGGAGTTCTGGGAAACTTTTATGTGATATTCCAGCACGAATTCCCACTCTTCCCACTAGGTTCCATGCTAGTTCCTCTTCTCATTTAGCCTTTAAGGAGGTCAGAGGGATCAGTAAATGCGCACGTATAGCCACCAAACTAAATGACGACCATGTCCCATTATGTGCAGCTCTTGGAGTAGTTTGTGTGCGGTGGGTTTGGCTTCTTCAGTTGCCCAGTGGAGACGTATGTAGCAAGTAATAGTGGTGTGAGTCAGAAAGAGAGTGTCTGGTGGGCCTTGCGCATTCATGAAGTCTGCGTGCAATAATAGGGTGCCCTCTGCAAAAAGGTCACTAACTGTTCTACCCCGCCCTGTATCCAGTTCTGTAGTCTGTTATCATAAGAATTCCCAAGGCTGCAGTGAAGCCCATCAGTGGTATATTTGTAGCATAAGGCACTTGGGGGAAGGTGTTTTCCAATATGAGAGGGCAATATGCAACAATAAGGGGCCATCCGTAGGATAGGACGTACCCTGGCACAGCATGCTATGTAGTTTGCCCTTATTAAGCATGTCCATTGTATAGCCAATCTCAACAGGTTGCGACCAGCTAGCCAGTAGGCGACCCATTGTAGTTGTGCTACAATACAATGAGATTTGAAATCGGGATCTGCCATTTGCTCCTTTATCAGGGGGGAGTTGGAGCTTAGGGAGGGCAACCCTTTGGCGGCTACTAGCCCCTATCTGATCAATTAGGAGGGTGTGCAGTAGTTTAAAGATCTGAGTAGGGATATGCACAGAAATATTAATGAAGTGGTAAAGTAAACGGGGTATCATAACCATTTTAGCTAGGGCCAGTGGTCCAGCCACTGATAATGGTAAGGTAGTCCAGAAGTTCACTTGCGACTTGAGAGTAGTTATAGTTTTACGAAGACTACCTTCTAAAACATCAAGTGTATCAGCTGGAGAGACATTTCCCCGAATGGTCGCGATGTCTGGGTGTAGGTGTCTTCAAAGGAAAGTGCATAGGATTTATTCACATTCATTCGTAGGCCAGACAGGGATGCAAAAAAGTGTTGAGCTACTTCTACTAGGTTCAGACAGAGATCTCAGGTGGGAACGCAGAAAATATAAACAACACATCATGAAAAAAAAGCTACCTTCTTCCGCAGCACTCTAGACAAGGCCAAAAATTGCCACAAGTAGCTCTTCAACATTATCAAACAACAAACCTCCTAGATCTATTGGCGGCCTTCAACACGGTTCACCACAAGTTTCTCTTGGGTTACCTTAAAAAAGGATTCACGCACAGATGGAATGGTCCTACGCTGTTTACATCCTTCCCACAAAACCGCTCTCAACAAATGAGAGGATGTGGTCTAATGGCTAGAGCGGTCGACCTCGAAGTTGGGAACCGGGTTTGAGTCTCGGCAGGGACGCTCAACATCCTGTGATTCTAGGCAAATCACTTAATCTCCTTGGGTCTAAAACAAAAATGAATGTTTCCATCTGTAACGCACCAGGCGCTCCTGTAAAGTACTCTGATACCTGATACTTTTGGGTCGAGTTTGCGCTATATAAAAAAAAAGTAATCTTACCTCAGGCACAACTCCAATAACCAGAGGCATCCCCCAAGGCTCTGTCCTCTCCCCCAAACTGTTCAATATCTACATGAGGCCCCTCGCCGCTATTCTCAAGCTAGCTAATATCCCCTTCCATCTCTATGCTGACAACACCCAGTTCTACATGGAAATTAGATGGATACAGCGGCTTAATGCCACCCTCAAAGAAATCCAGCACTGGCTTTCTCTCAACCACCTAAAACTCAGATATGACAGAAAATGTTCTCCTATCAAAAACAGGGCAGTCCTCCCATATTTAAGAATGGCTAAACTCCGTAGACACTTTCAACTGCTACCTCTGCCAAATCGCTGGGAATCACTCTGGGCCCAAATTTGATCATGAAAGACCACATCAAGAACAATGCAAAGAGTGCCTTGTACAACCTGAAACTTCTGAACAAGCTCAAACCCTAACTACAGCCAAATGATCTTAACTGCCACACAAGCTTTGGTGCGGTCTAGCTTGGACTACGGGAATGCAACCCTCACAGGCACTGCGAAATCCCACCTTGCAACCCTTAAAACTACTCTCAATGCAGCAGTCAGAATGGTCACAGGAATCAAAAAATGTGACCTCATCTCCCCTGCCCTGAAGTAACTTAATTGTCTCCCGATTGAAGCTCGCGCCATCTTCAGAACTACTAGTCTTACTCAGAAAGCCCCCCACACCAGGAAACCAGCTAACCTTCCCTCAAAATTCAAAAAGGCTGGTCTTAAGAGAAACGTAAGAAGCTCCAATACCCTACTACTCCTTCTACCCGAAGCCCACAAACAAAAATCCCTGGCACGTTCCTTTTCAAGAAATGCCCTACAATCTGGAACTCCATACTAGTACACATTAAGATGAACCCCTCCTTTTTGAGCCTCAAGAGACAGCTAAAGGATCTCCTCCTCAAATGGCATCTCACCTAGCGAGACACCAATCACCCAATTACAACAGGGTCTCTTTTCCCAATTCTCTTCCTTGTTATTTTTCTTTTCTCTTGTTCAACCATTGATGTGATCTGATTCGATTCAGCTGTTCTCCTACTAAATTCAGTGTGTGATTTGATGTTATTGATGTAAAGTTCTGTGATTCCCTCGAGTGTTGCCAGCACTATTTACAACTCTTCAATAAATAAATCAGTAGATTCTGTTAAATATATGAAAGTAGGGATATTCATCAGGAGTTTGTTGTGGTGTTGAATACTAGGAAAGGAAATTTATAGTCTTGTTTGCTTTTTCTTTTGACGTTTTTGTTTATGAAAGGTGACATTTGTTCATCCTAAAAGAAGCACTGTCACAATGTAAAGCATGTGTTGGATTCAGTTTTACTATCATGTTAGAGAAATAATTATTTAGGCATGTTTCACAATTTAGCATGCTGGTTAACTTTTTGACAAAAGGTTTGTAAAAAGCATAACAGAACAGTGGTTGTACACTACTGAGCAAAAGTGCCTACATCTGAGGACCAATCAGTGATGAGCAGTAGACTTAGATCATGTTTTTTCTTTCCTTTCAAGCCTTTTTTTTGTTTTCTGTTTGAGACCTTGGAATAAGGCTTGATATCTGGAGATATGTGGGCCAGAGACCATTGAACAGCAATGGCTGTTCTTTGATCAGAAGTAAAGGTGCTCAATTAATAAAATGTGTGTGGTAATCCTTCGATTATATTGTGGAAACCTCTTTTCTGTAAAAAGTGGTACAAATGTAGGGAAAATAATATTTTTTTTAAACAGCAGCATGCTCTCCCTCACTAAACATGATGATGCGTCATGAGTGCTTGCAAATTTCTATCGCTATTGGGTAACTCTTTATGTAACATAGTGTACATAGCAAAAGGTCTCAGAAATTCACTTAAAACCACAGTTAAAGTGCAGTTATGATTATGAATTAAACCTGAAAAACCACCGAAGTTCTCAAGTTATGGTTAGGACCACAATTCATATCTCACAGCCATACAAACCATAACTCACATGCCAAATGTAAAGCTCATAGCCTCACCCTTCATGTGGCAGATGCAATTATAATAACTCAAAACATTGTGAAAAAGACAGCAATGAAATACTATTATTTATTGGTTTAATTTTGTTATTACTTTGTGTTTTTAGGTGTTGTTCTTTATTGACATAAATATTACGAGATTATAACCATTGCATTTGTGTACCTGATATGGTTTGTATGGCTCTAGTGTGAGTTAAGAATTGCAGTTCTAACCACAACATTGAAATTTCAGTGGATATTCGGTTTTAATTTGTAAGCATATCTCGCGCTCTTTGTCAATGATTTACTGCATATTTTTTTTTAAATTATGATTAGGTGTTCTAACCAAAACTAATGACTTTAACCTTTGCTTATAAGTGATTTCTGTTCACCATGTACAACAGTTTTCCAACCCACACACCCACTGCGGGTGACCTCTCCAAATGGGGTTGGATGCATAAGCTTCGCCCAACCCTTCATCGGTTGACAACTCCTGCTGTGCATGACAAATTTGAATATTTGGAAACTATTTTCGTTCTCCCTCTTTTACAGTAGACTTCTTATGAAACAATTTTATGAGAATGAAAATTGCATTTACTCAATATTATTTCAGTGTAGGCTGATGGGTTATAAGTGGAGGTGTGGGAGATCCCCGAGATTCCTCCTGCTGCCTGTTGCTTTTATCCACGAAGGACTGAAGCATTTACTCACTTCTCTTAAACATGGAAGGGAAGCTCACACCGATGAGGACACAGTTGCTGGAAACATGAGTTACTTTGGTGACACTAAAATGAAGAGTCTTCTTTTAGAAAAATAAATCCCTCTGTCCACAATGGGAAAGCTGGGGCTGGCCAAAATGGTGAATTTATCTAGACTATTGTACTATTTTGCTACACTGCTCGTTATAATCCGAGCACAACTTTCAGGGAATGGACATGTTGATGAATGATTTAATTTGGAGTCTGGGATGTTATCGGTAGTGCTAAGCATGTTCAAGATAGTACTAGAAGAGGGCGGCATAAGGTGCACTGGATTTTGAATATTATTACCTATAGGCACAACTTCAGTGGATAACCAGGTGGATGATGACTGAAACACCCACTACAAAGCCATTGATTGAGTAGGACCTGGGAATTGATCAATAGAGGCAGTGGTACCATCATGCAAAGCAAAAAACCTTAAGTTCTCTCTCCTGGTCCAGATTGATTGGAGGTGTCTGAAAAGGAAATACCTAACATGATTCACTACCCACATTCATAATTGAAGTTCCTGAATAAAGCAAGCAGACTGATTAGCAACGCTAACATGAAAGTCTGGTACGGATCTTGGATGCGAAAATTAGGAAGTATGTTTTAGGTAGGAATGATGCTGATGTTTTTATGACGTGCTCTTTTTAGAGAGACTTAGCCAAGCACATTTGAAATATAACAGACCTTAGCTACAATTGGGTGTGGATACAAATTCATCAGCACACTGTAGAGATCCACGAGGGCAACAAATTAAACTATTGATACCAAAAGTTAAGAAGTTTGCTGAGCGTTATAACGTTTGGCATAATGGATTCAACTTTTATATCTGAGATGTGCCCAATGTGGCTTGTAATTTGTGTATGAATAGTATAGCTGTGGTAAAACTGCAATATCTTTTATGTGTGATTAAGTATAGTTTTACTGTAATTGTTTTATATATCATTACAGAGTGGCAATAGCCACTCTCTAGTTGTATCTAAGGTGACCAGAGATAGGGATTTTTGCCCATTAATAACTTGGCACCGATTTGATGAATATCTGCGAAACTTTGCAGACCTGTTGCCCCTGTTTCATTGTGGGAGTAGTAGAGGTTTTGAGGCGTTTGGTCAAGGGGGGGGGTGGAAGAAAAAAAGGGGGAGTCCCCAAAACAGGCTTAAAATCCAATGCATTTTACATACACTTTTGTATTTCACGTAGCACAAAATCTATCAGTTCACTTTTCACTTTTTTTCAAAATTTGGCAGGATTATATATTATAGTGCACAGATGGTTGCGTGGGGGTATAGCAGCTAAGTAGGGTAAGTATTTTTTAAGTGTTTTAAACTTCGTGATATCTGTGGCCGCGGTAGTACCATGTTATTACCGAGTTTTATAGTGATGACAAGTGTTTAGCTAAATGGCTAATGAGTGTCTTTGCAAAAGTTAAAGGCAGCCATCTTGTTTTCGGTTCACGTTTCCCTGTGTTCTGTGTTACGTCTTTCAATGTCAGTAAGTATTCTGTTTTGTATATTTCCCATACCTATTACCACTTTAGTAAAGTGGTTATAGGTAGGGGAAAAAAATGTAGGTTGAGATATATTTGGAAACCGCAGTACCAAAAATAAAATGAAAAGAAAATCGAAATACACTATAAGACAGTATATTTTATAAATATAGCATGCTAAAATATATTTTCAGTTGTTTACATATTTATGTATGCACAATAAGTGTACAGAATAGTGCGTTAATTAGTTAAAATTACCGCTCTACTTTAAAATAAAAAAAACACTTCGCCGTAAACTGGTATAACAATTTATAGAAATTTATACAAAAAAAATGTTAACCGTACAAAATGTTTTTGGGATACCGCAGTTGTTCCGCTCTAATCTATGTTTTAAAATATATATATATAAAAATGTACAAATATTTTGCCCTATTACCACTTTATTAGTAGTAATAGTTACAGAAATGATACCAAACCTAATAGTTACCTACATCAAAAGGTGTGGTGCAGAACACGGGCAAAGTGTACCTAAAAACAACATAGCTGCCTTTAACTTTTGTAAACACAGTGCTTAGCCATTCAGCTCATGACTTGTGATCACTATATACCTTGGTAGTACTGTGAAATACCCCCAGGTTTCAGTAAAATATCTCCACAATAGTTATACCTTAGTTTAAATACCTTAAACCATATAAAATAGTTACACTACTTCCCTGCACTTTCCAAAATAACCATCTGTGCACCATGATATGTAATCCTGCTAAATTTTGCCGAAATCCGAATGACGGTCTTCGCACTACACAAACTACAAAAGTGTATGTAAAATACATTGGATTTAAGCATATTTTGGGACCAGACCTTTTTTCTGTGAACCCCCTTGACCAAATCATGCAGAACCTTTACTCCTCTGACAATGAAACGGGTGCAACAGCTCGGCAAAATTTGGCAGACATTCGTGAAATGAGTGCAAAGTTATTAGTTATTAGGGACAAACTTTACAAAAATATATACAAATTTATAAACAAAAAAGTTAACATATTGCCAGTTAAATAAAGTAGTAATAGGTTGTTAATAAAAATAAAACCTAATATTAACTATGTCTAAGTCTTTAACCCAGAATGCTGCAACAAAGCAAAATTGTGATTAAAAAGTACATGGCTGATTTTTGCCTTTCATAAACACAGCCATTAACTAATCACATAACTAGTTCTTAGCTCCATGTACTGTGGTATACCATGAGCTTACCGCGATATTCCATAGCACAATATATAACTGCGTATTACACAACATATAGCTTTAACATTACTTGCGCTATTTACCTCTTCAACCAGAAAAAGTAACATTTACATATGTTAAAATATATTACAGAGATATAACATTGACATCTTTTCACACACTTCAACTGTATACTTACTTAATTTACACATTCCTCTTTACGCCACTCCCCTCCACTATATAACAGTTGACTCTACATCAATGCACTGTATGCTGTTTAGAGTATGCCACTCCAGTTTAGTACACTCCAGTATATGGCACTGCATTGAATGCTAATCCAGTGTACGCTACTCCACTCTACTCCACCCAGCTCCATTGTATGCCACTACAGTCTACAGTACTATACTCTACGCTATTATACTGTTCACAACTGCAGTCTATTACACTTTTGTGTATGCAAGTTTACTGGACTCCTCTAATCTATATTGTTCGCAACTGTAAGCTATTCCACTGTACACAACTCCACGTTACACTATTCCATTTGTATGCTACTCCACTATGCCCAACTTGATGGTACACTACTGAAGTGTGTGCTATTCCAGTGTATGCTACTCCACTCTACAGCACTCTATTGTACTGAAATGCAGTATACGCCACTGGACTGTACCACAATCTGCTGTATGCAATTTTATTTTACAAATCTATGCTATGACACTGAACTCTACTCAGTTTTATGTTTCTCCACTGTATGGCACTACAATTTATGCTACTCCACTATATGCTATTGCACTCTACACTATTACACTGTACCCCACTGTAGTATACACTATTCCACTCTGCACCACTGCACTGTGCTGCACTCCAATATACCCCACTCTACTTTATGCAGTTTTACTTTACAACATTACACTGTTCTACAATCAACTTTACGTAAGCCCACTACACCACTGTACCCCAGTTCACTGTATAGCACTCCACTGTACCTATCTCCACTGTACACCACTCTACTGTATGCTATTTAAGTATGCAATATTCCAATATATGTCCCTACACTGTACATAACTCCAGTGTATAGCACACCACCATTCATCAGCACTGTGTATGTGAACACACTCTACATTGTTTACAGGACGTAACTTCACTTTACCACATTCTTCTCTATGCTATCCCACTGTATCCCAGTGCACTATAAGCCACTAAACTACGCAAATTTACTTTAAAGCAGCACACTGTACCAGACTCAACTTTGCGTAAGCGCACTGTACACCACTGAACTGTACCCTACTCCCTGTATGGCAGTCCACTGCACCGCACTCCAATCTACGCTTTTCCAGTGTACGCCACTTAACTGTACCACACTCCATAGTATGCCACTCGACTGTATGCTATATCAGTATACAATATTCCAATATATGCCCTTATACTGTACAACACTCCAGTGTATAGCCCTCCATTGTACGCCAGTACAGTTTACACAAATACGCTCTACAATATTTACAGAACGTAACTTCACTTTACCACACTCTACTCTATGCTATTCCACTGTATTCCACCGCACTGTATGCCAGTACATTCTAAGCCACTCCAATATTTGCCACTCTACTGTATCCAACCTCACTTTATGCCATTCCAATATATTCAACTCCACCCTACGCCACTCCTTTGTGTGCCATTCCAGTGTATGCCACTCCAGTATACCTCATGCCAGGTTTCTCCACTCCACCATACCACAATATACTTCTACCAAAGGAACACTTTACAACACTATCCTCCACTTTATTGCACCATACACCACTTAATAACACTTCACTCCACAAGACTAAACTGTTCGAATATAACAAATTTGTTACTAACATTATAAAATCCATTGAAATTCACAAAAAACAAAAGTTAAAGCTAAGTTATAGTAAAAAAAGGATTATTTATGTAAACAAACCCAACTTAAACTACACAAACATTAGAAATTCTAAAGTTATAGTTATCTCTTAAAGTTATGATTTACGCACCACTTATGCACTTATCCATTTCTTATTTGAGACAAGGTGAACTGAAGCTGCACACGCATAAGATTTTCACAGCTTATAGTTGTGTTAAATGTATCATGTATGCATTACTTTCAAATTACTATAAGTTGTAACTTACATTTATACTTACGCATCACCATTGAATTGCTATCACTCGATCACTTGAGCACCTCGGTGCACAGCCTGGTCACCTCACTCACCACACTACATTAACTATAACTAGCCACTGGACTGTGATCTGGTGAAAATATAATTTCATATGTCATAAGTGTTTTAATTAATGCAATGATTTCACATGCTATAACTTGTGTAATATCCAAGGGTATACCTAGTGCATGGAGAAGGGGCGAGTTATACAGAGAAAGAGAGAGATACATACATACATAGATGCATAAACATACACACACCAGGGAGGGTTACTAACCTGGTGCTTTGGAGGGCATTTTCCTTTCATCATTTAAACATTCATGTTATTATTTGTTGAATAGTGAAACAGGGCTCAAAGTTGATTTCACCTTTTGAAATTTAAAAGTGACGAAAATGAATGCCTTCCGTTTCCCATTATGTAAATACTGTAAAAAAAATGTGGGGAATCAGTTTGCTCTATATTTTTTTCTAGTACAAAACTGAAAGTGCAAATATCATTTGTTAAATTTAGTATTGAATGGGCATAAAAAATGCAGTAAATGAAATTGCAATATGCAATTGTTTGGGTCTTTTAAAAAAAAGTATGTTACCCTAATGTTCTAAACTTTTGTATTTTTTTTTACAGATCACAACGCTCATTAACCATAAAGATAAACCAAAGAAGTCTGACAAGACACTGCAAGCTATTCAACGGGTGGGTCAGGCAGTAAACCAGGCGGTTGGAAGATTTGTCACGGTAGGCGAGGCCATAGCCAATGAGAACCGCGAACTGAAGGAAGAAATGAATGTTGCCTGCAGTGAAGCCAAACGAGCAGGTATGGTTATGGTTGTTACACCATGAGCCTTTTTGTACATATTCACTTGTGAAAGAGAAACGAGGAAAATGACATACTTGCTCATGCATTGTCATATGACTTTAGATGCTTACCTATCAACCTCAGCCTACCTTCCTCTTTTCTGTCAACCACCTCTGTGGGAATTACCTAGAGCACCTAATGAGAGATCAGCAGTATTTGTTAACATAGTTGTAGCTCTGATTAGGCAATTGCTGCTTGCTCCCAAATTAGTTGATTCGATTCATAAACTTTATTCGATTCAAAAAGATAGAATCATAAAAGTATACAGACCTTAATTTAAAAACATATTGTTACTAAAACAAAGTTTATACAAGTTTAACATATCCTTTATCAGGAAGAATGGAAACCTACAATGCAAAACCATATTAGTCGCCCTATAACAGAGATTATTAGCATTCTATATAACCAGTTGGACCAACATATGACATTGGTTTTTTAGTGCTTATTGCACTGGCAGCAAGAAGGTCTTTAACCAAACTAACAATACCGTTTCCTAATCTGGAGTGATAGTCGTATAAAACTTGGCACAACATATTCCAGAAGATGATAGCGTTAACAAATAGTCATAACCCTCTATATAATTACATGGTTGTCGCCCTTTTAGAATAGGCTTAATAAACCTAATTCTTGGTTCCTTATGAAGAGAACAAAAAAGGACAATGTGAATAGTACATTGACTAGTTTTGTTGTCGCAAAAACAGGGGGGCAGCCTCTCACACCAACCCCCTTGTTTTGGAAAGGCAAGAAGAAAATGAAGAGTGTTTAATCTAAACCTTGTCAGGTAAAAGCGCCATTGCACATTAGTAGTAAATGTTAAGTAAAATTGATGCTGCGATTTACCCAAACAATTTGTTGACTAGTCTGAGTGTAACATACTTAAACTTTTACGATAACTTATTTTAATCAGAGTTTTTATGTCCCCCTGCATTTTTTCGGGGTTATCATAAAAGTGACCCAAACCAATTCTATGCAAAGTATTACTAACGTATGAAAGCCATGGGATCTGCATTGCATGTTCAAGGTTTTTGCAGTCCTGCAGGATATCTTTGGAGAGCTGAAGGTCTTCCGATAACCATATTTTACCCCATAATAATAAAGGGGAAAGGCGGATGATGTCAGTCACATATTCCATTCCCATCTCAGTTAGATGAACCTGATGGAATTGACAATAAACGCTTTAAAAATGTATTTTCCATGACCTGGATAATGGCTGGGCTTTCTATCCCCCAGACCCCTGCCCCGTAGGTGGCCACAGATAGGCATTTTGCTCTATACAAGGTTTTTAAATATGGGACTGATTTTTGTCCCAATTTACTACAAAAACGAAATAAACCCTCTATAGATCTACTGGTACATTGTACACGCGCCTTCATCAAAGGGACCCAGCTCAGTCTCTTGTTAAATAAATTTCCCAAGTAATTGAAATTATCAACTTTGTCAATGGTAAAATTAGTTACCATGAACTTACGGGTTTTTGTCCCTTTAGGGCCACAGACCATTGCAAAAGATTTTGAATAGATTACCTTTAGTTCCAGATCCAGCATAAAATTATTAAATGCTTCCAGACAGGTCTGCATACTATTCGCTTTAGGGTCATTAATACCGTATCATCGGCATAAGATAACATAGGTATCTTCTTGCCGTTCACCTTCGGGAAATCCGAACAATGTTCCAACAAGAACTTTTCCAGGCCATTAGTATAGACTAAAAACAGAAAAGGCGCTAATATACAGCCTTGTCGTACACCCTCAGTTGAGGGGATAGATTTTGTTTTTTCCCCCCCTGGCCCGAATCTTATTGTCACAGTTGTAGCCGCATGTAGTCTGTCCTCCATCATCCGCCATAGTTTATTCCTACAAACAGTGTCAAAGGCACTGGATAAATCCATGAAGGCCAGGTGGATAGAAAAACCCCTGGCCTTCATGTACTTACCCATAATTAGTGCCAGATTTAGACACTGTTCGGTTGTTCCCTTCCCTCTCCTGAACCCATATTGAGAGTTCACATTGAGGCCCACGGAGTCTGCCCACGTCTCCAATCTGGCCAAAATTATCCTTCCCAATAGTTTGCATGATGCATCAATTAATGATATTGGGCGATAGCATCGTGGGTCGCACTTGTCACCCTTTTTGAAAATAGGCACCACCACTGCCTCCTTCCAGGATAGGGGAATGCGACCGACAAAGCTGCTTTGAATACGTTCAATAACAAAGGGGCCTATACAACAGTATTATGTTTGAAAAGATCCAACGGCACCGCATCAGGGCCAGGGGCTTTTAGTGGTACGCCTTTCCTCAGGGCATCTTCAACTTCCCGAAGAGTAAACGACGAGCTAAGCAAGGAAGCTGTAAGCGGGAAGTCCACATCCTTTGTATCATCCTGCAAGCCTAAAAGGGATACTGATTTAGGATTAAAAATATTCCCAAAGTGGGCTTCCCATATCTCACCCGTTATCTGCATCACCATATTTTCCTTGCCATCATTAGAAAATAAGGGACGATTTACCACTTCCCAAAAAAGCCTACTGTCTTTTAACTCTGAGGCTTTTTCTAGGTTGTCCCAGGCTAAGGTTTTTAAATCCAGCTTCCGTTTTCTAATTGCCTCTCTATATGCGCTTCTCGCAGTTCTTACCAGCTCCTTATTCCTTGGTTTTTGTTGCAAAGCCCTTTTTAGTGATTTTTGGGTTGCAGAACACACAGCATCAAACCATTTAAAGGCATTGGACTGTCTATTGACCATTGGTTTTTAAGATGCTCTGCCACATTCCCACACAGAATTTCGAAATTCATAATTACATTTTCAGGATCTGTGGTTGATTACAGAACTAATGGCACTTAAAATCTCCGTCTCCAGCCCAATTGCATCTACTTTCTCCCACTTCATGGTAACACCTTGATTCCTATTATATCTTACAGGTTGGTCCCAGATTGGATGCCTTGTTGCAACGGGGGGGGCACAAAGTTAAGATCAAAGGATTATGATCGCTTGCCGGATTTGCATGCGTCTCAAATTTATCAATAAAATGTAAATAGCTACTGGACACAATAATAAAATCAATAACACTCATAGAACCACTAGCACCCCGAAAGGTTGGTATGGGAAGTAAATTTGGGGCAACACATGATTCCATTATACATAAGTCATTAATTACAATAATATTATTTAACGCATCACCCTGAGGTGTATGCTTAAAATGCTGGATAGGGTGCTCATTTAGGTCCACCAAACCACACACATTTGACCCACCAAATTTACACAGGGTACAATTGAAATCGCTAACCCATATAGTGAATAACAAAGGTAGATCACTACGCACCTTGGATATAGCCTCCTGCAAACTCACAATTACAGCTGTATCATGGTTGTCAAAAACATTGTAATACCAGTTAATCAGCAGCAGGGGCACGGAAAACAGAGATTCTAGCAAACGTAATTGATACCAGGGAGTATCTACTATTTTAGATGTTATTAAATTATTCCATTTGAGAGTAATAGCGGTCATTATCCCACCTTTAGCTCTGCCTGCCTGTAATGGCACAGCTAATACTTTAAATGATTGGAATCCGTCAAAATCCTGGTCAGTTCTACTCCATGTCTCTTGGAGACACATGATATCATGGCTTACAACATAATCCAGCCAAGCCTCATCCTGTAACCTCCTAGAGAAACCTGCGATGTTCCACGAAATCAACCGAAACCCTGTTTTCCCTGGTGAATCACCTGGTTGATCTATATACGTGGCCACATCCAACCTAGGGGCAGGCAAATCTGACACACTGTTTACAATATCACAATCCTCTGCCTCAACAAAATTTTCACTCGATGCAATGCAAATTAATGCCACCTTATTGGCATTACCCCTCAATCTTTCACTGTTATGTTCCACTAGAGAACTACCCATTTCACCACATGGCTTAACGGACTTTTGGCTAGTTGGTAGTCAGTCTATCCCCTCCATCCCCATCAATGGGTCAAAACGGTTTCTCAGAGGAATATTATTTGGTATCCACCCAAGATATTCCTCACCCTGGAGTCGCATTCTAGGATACTTCTGGGGTAGATGGAAAGCAACATGCTTTAGATTGGGGTAAAAATATTCTAAACCTATACATTGTATATCCCCCAATCTACCAAACCTAGGTTCACGACAAATAAAGTCTTTAACCCAATTATCCCTAAAATTTATAAGAATGCAATCCCCCTCCAGGTCTTTATCACTTGGACCCACCCAAGGGACCCTTCTAACATTTAATATTTCTGTTCTAGAGGTAGGGGGAAGTGGTCTATTTTTATTGAGCCAAAAAATTACTTTATTTCTAAGATCCCTATTTGATTCCATTTGATTAGGTCTGACCCCTGGCACTCCCGTCAAAATTGCTGTAAAAGGGGCGGAGTCAGGAGGTAGATTTACACAGACTGTCCGCTTTAGTGGAGCTTTTTCCCCCTGATTTGTAAGACCCTGTTGTGATGTTACCTCAGGCCTGGTAGTAACCACCTGCTTAGGTACCGATGGCTTTGGTGCAGGTGCAGCAACCGCTGCAGGTTTTTGCTGACCTCCTACACCATCTATCAAAGTGGTATTCTTTGAAGCTGTTTGTGAAACTGCTTTAGCAGGATCAGCAATTGTAGCCATTTGTAACACCCCTATTGGCTTTTTTGGACCCACTTTCTTTATAGCAGTACATTTTTCCCCCGAAATTTCAATGGCCTTACTATTCTTAGCCAATGTGTCAAGGGAATGCGTATTAACTGATGTAAGGTGTTCTAATTGGTCCAATTTCAAATTTATTATTTGGGTTTTTTCCAATAAAGGCATCAAAAGAGTTTTAACCAGCTTTTCAATGTTAAGAAGCAGTTCATCATTTGAACAAGAATGGTTTATGGGTATAACATCCCCGGATGAAGTTCCCCTTTGTTTCGCAGGTTTGGCCACAACTCGAAGAGCATTAATTTTAGCTATTTTAGCTCTACTACCCCTATTATGACCCCCTCCTCTTTTCCGTTTACTAGTTTTTATAGTTTCAATTACTACAGAATCGGATTCTAAAACCTGAGGTTGTGCTGATGTGGGCACTATAAGACTCAAATTACAGTTTTGAGTACTATCCCTACTAGCAGCACTTGATGATATACAGTCTGCATTTAAATCATCAGCCAGGTCGTTAGAACATGTTAGTTGAGAAACAGAGACAGGATTAATAGGGGGATTTAGGGTGACTACAGGGTCAATTACAATGCTTTGTTCAGGCGTAGTTATGGAACCAATACGTCCTAATGAGGATCGTTTCCCAGATACCAGGTCTAATGATAATCGCTTTTCAGTAAGTGCGATTTCTTTTTCCAAAATCCCAGTTGCCCGAATTATAAAATCATCCAGGGTTCCGGTTACTTTAACATTACTCGTTTTCATAGTAACCTGCCTACCTTTTCCAGAGCATAAGGCCATCATGGAACTACTTTATAAAAGGATGAAACAAAGCAGTTAAAAATAAATACTTCAAGGCACAAGAAGAAAGAGAGTGAGCCCGGCCCGTCCTCGATCGTCCTAGGACGGCCTCAGACGGTCCGCCCTTTGCCCGTGCTTCGCTCCGGGCGCTCCCGCGCAGCGGTTCAGTGAGCCAACTAAATACTGAGGAAAGAAGGTTAGCGGGCGTGTCAAGCAGGGAGAGCGGCCCAGGTGTTGTGGGTCAGTCAAGCAGGGACTCCTGGGTGATGGAGTCCCTGCGACACAGCTCGCAGCCCTGCTCAACTCCAGAGGCCCCCCCTCACGATCCTGGCCCCAACAGGTCCCGAGGCGCTGATGACACCCGCTGGTAACACCCGCTGACTTCACCCGCGAAGCGGGACCCGCGCAGAGGGTCCGGCAAGGTGCTGCGGTAAGTTGCAGAAGGTGTGGGTTGAGAGGAAGCAGGAATGAGGGCGTCCGTCCTGATTTCAGCAGAGTTCTATTTAAGAAAGGTTTCCCAAAGCTATGCCTTCGGTGGTGCTTTTTGAAGTTTGCTGCCGGGGGGCGTGTCAAGCAGGGAGAGCGGCCCAGGTGTTGTGGGTCAGTCAAGCAGGGACTCCTGGGTGATGGAGTCCCTGCGACACAGCTCGCAGCCCTGCTCAACTCCAAAGGCCCCCCCTCACGATCCTGGCCCCAACAGGTCCCGAGGCGCTGATGACACCCGCTGGTAACACCCGCTGACTTCACCCGCGAAGCGGGACCCACGCAGCGGGTCCGGCAAGCTGCTGCGGTAAGTTGCAGAAGGTGTGGGTTGAGAGGAAGTAGGAATGAGGGCGTCCATCCTGATTTCAGCAGAGTTCTATTTAAGAAAGGTTTAGTTGAGTCATTTCACTCTAAAGTTGAGCAAAGAAGCTCCCACTATGATTCAAACAAGATTGCACACGTCACATCAGGTTTAAATTAAAAAAAAAAAAAATATTGCGCTTTTAGATGTATGACCACATAGTGCAACATTTGCTGCAAGCTGCTTGATTCAAACAAATTCTAAAATTATATAAACATGTACAAAAATACTACTTATTTCTACATGGTTCTGTTAAAGTGTGGTACTGCTGTATTTATTTACTTAACTGTTTTTAAGTGTGGACCAAGCTTTGTATGTTTATTATATGCCATTTATTTAATTGCTCATTTGTCGAAATTAGGTCCACCTCCTCCTTCAACTGTGAAAGTGAAGAACTTGGGAATGCTGTTAGATTCTGAGCTCTATTTCACCCCCTAAGGTTAATGCATTGGCCCGAAGTATCAATGTTTATCTCTCCTTCCTTTGGAAGCTGCATCACCTCCTTCTAACAGTTCATTGAGTGGAGCTGAAAAGAGCCTTCGGTTAATGCACTCCAACAACAGTTTCTACCCAGGACTAATAGGTACACTCATTAATAGAATGGAAAGACTCCAAAATCAAGTTGCCAAGATCTGCAGAGGAGAGATCCCATCAGACCTACAAAAAAACACTCTACTCACTCCTGGTGGAGGTACGAATAAAAATGCTAGCCTTTGAGTAGCGTAAACAAAGCTCACTGGTATAAGGTCATAGAAACCAGAAAACTCCCTACCATTATGGTTGCCTCATGGGTTGATTTGCACTGTCCCTGAAAGGCATAACATTACTTAAGATGCAGGGCTTACAATTTTCAATTTTGACAGTTTTTTTACCCATGAATACAGCAGTGTTTAATTTAAGCCCGGTGGTTGCAGGTGGGGCCCGCTGGCAGAACATTTTTCTCAACAAGCGATTATTCAGAGCAAGATGGGAAAAAACGCAAAAGGGTACAAAAAGGAAGAGAAAAATGGAAAACCAGTGACAAAGGGAAAACTCGCGGAAAAGAAAGAACCTGCAAGAGTAAGATAAAGAGGCAGGGACCACAAACACGAAGCACTGATAATCACATTGTGTGGATGTATTTGGTTTTCAGTTCAGAGGATGTTTGTTCTGCATATATATATATATAAAAAAATGCAGAACAAACATCCACTGAACTGAAAACCAAATACATCCACACAATGTGATTATCAGTGCTTTATATATATTCACTGAAAAAAACATAGGTTTCAGGGACGTTATAGTTAGAAATTACCATTTAAAAAACCTTAGAAATTCACTGAAAAAAACATAGGTTTCAGGGACGTTCTAGTTAGTTGGACATTTCACTCGTACAAAACCAGAGAAATTCGACCGTTCTAGATAGTAGAGCCAACTATAACTCACTCATAACATGGTCAGTGACATCACTGATGACATCTCAAATGACATCACCGATGACATCACTGATGACATCATCCAGTGACTGTGTGTTTCTCTAAAGTTTAAATATGTTTTATATATATATATAATTCACTTAAAAAAACCATAGGTTTCACACATGTTATAGTTAGCTGTACATTTCACTCGTAAAAAACCAATGAAATTCCACGTTATAGTTAGATCAGGTAACTATAACTCGCGCGCCCACAATAAACTGCTGATGACGTCACATATTACATCACTCATGACATGGTCAGTGACATCACTCTTCACATCAATGATGACATCTGAAATGACACATTGTGGATTGCGGTCGCGCAAGTTATAGTTACCTGATCTAACTATAACGTGGAATTTCATTGGTTTTTTACGAGTGAAATGTACAGCTAACTATAACATGTGTGAAACCTATGGTTTTTTAAGTGAATTTGCAAGGTTTTTTAAATGCTAATTCCTAACTATAACGTGTGTGAAACCTATGGTTTTTTAAGTGAATTTGCAAGGTTTTTTAAATGCTAAGTTATGTATTTATTTTTTATTTTTTTTTCTGGTTTTTCACCCTGCGCACACCCTGCGGAGTGCGCTTACAGATATATATATTGATTTAAATGCTATTTTCTCAGGAACTACTGAACAGATTTACACCAGACCTACAAAAGGCACATCCTTGACCTGCGGACTACCTCTCTGCCAAATTTCAAGTAATTCTGTTCAGCCGTTCGGGCTGTAGCTGTGTCTAAAGGTCCTATGGAAAAATGCATGGGGAAAACGCGTTTTGGGACCCCCCTTTTTCTCAGCCCCCGCTTGACGAGTCCCCCCAAGACTTTCAGGGAAGGAGCGGAGCGGAGCGCCCCACCTATTTTAATAATTTCGCGATGATTCGTTAACCGGCGCCAAAGTTGTTCCAAATAGAATGTTGCGGATTTCCTATGGAAACACGGTCCTAACTATAACTACCTACTGGCGACCGCCAGCAGGTAATATATATATATATATATATATATATATATATATATATATATATATATATGCCAAAGTGTATTGAAGAATGAGTGGGCGTGTAAGTGTCTGAATGGATGATTTAGTAGGTGCATGACTGATTGTATAAGTGACTGATTAAGTGTATCTTACTGAATGCATGGGTTAGTGAGTAAACTGTGTAAATATCTGTATAAGTCTGCCAGTTGGTGTATAAGCGGCTCCATGGGTTGGTGAGTAGCTACATGACTGTCTATATGGGTTATTGATTGGTTGTTTAAGTATCTGTATGGGTACCTGAGTGTCTTTGTGAGTGGGTGCGGGGTGGATGACTCAGTGCTTAGATGTGTGAGTGGGCGATTCACTGGGTGTATGGGTTAAAGAGTGGATCTGTGAAGGGCTGTATGGGTGGGTGAGTGGGTGTGTTGGTGAGTGAATGAATGTCCCAGTGGTATATGTGTGAATAACTACATATGTGAAAGACAGTATATGTGAGTTTTGGGGTTTATAAATGACTATACATGAGAGTGAGTGATTGTGAGAGTGGCTGTATGGATGAGTGTCTGCTTGTATGAGTGATTGTATAAGAGAGTAAGTTTGTGTTAGTATTTGTATATTTAAGTGAGGTTGTCTGTGTATATCTGTATAGGTGAGTAAATGGGTGTGATTGATTCTTTGCCTGACTGAGGAGGTGTGTTAGTAAGTCTATGGATATGTGGCGGTGTGTGAGTGTATGTATAGGTGAATGAGTGAATATGATAGTGCTGTATTGATGAGTGACTGCATGTATGAGTTACTGTATGGGTGAATGAGTGAAAGTGTGTGTAGACCTAAGAATCAGTGAGTACGTATGTAGTAACTGGTATTGGTGTGTCTATGGTTTCGAAAATGGTAGTCTGTATTTTAGAGTGGGTGTTTCAAAGGTTATATTAGGGTGTGGGGGGCATCAGATTATCACATGGATGATGTCATCAGTGATGTCATTTGAGATGTCATCAGTGATGTCACTGACCATGTCATGAGTGATATAATATGTGACGTCATCAGCAGTGCATTGCGAGGGCGCGAGTTATAGTTAGCTCTACTAACTATAACGGCCGAATTTCTCTGGTTTTGTACGAGTGAAATGTCCAACTAACTAGAGCGTCCCTGAAACCTATATTTTTTTCAGTGAATTTCTAAGGTTTTTTAAATGCTAATTTCTAAGTATAACGTCTCTGAAAATTTTGTTTTTTTTCTGTGATTTTCAAAGATTTTTTAAAGAAATCTTTTGTAACTGTTATTTGTAAAAAAAAACCAATTATATAGCTTTTTATTTGTTGTAAAAATAAAATAATGTTTTTGTTTTTTAAACTATATATATATATATTTTTAAAACAGTGGAGTTGCGTACCGATCGTGTACCTATCTCGGTGAGTGCGCGGATTCAAGCCGCCACATTACTAAAGTCGTGGTGAATGCGCGTTTGGTATGCGATGGGTGCGCGGTGTCCGGATCCGCGTAACTTCACGTATGCGGTCGCGCCGGTCGTTTCCGGCCCCGTGTTATGTCACTTATGTATTCGGTCGCCCCGGTTGCGCGACGCCCGTAAAATGTTTGTTTTAAAAATATATATATAGAACTTTAATATGTGTATTAAAGCAAGAGATTATCTAAACTAAATATAAAAATCATATATTTCTAATTGGAATAAAGTTATACTATTGTTAAATGTTTTCCGGAAGTCGTGCCGTGTGCGCGGCGATTGCGCGCCCGCTGCGCGAACCCCATGTGATTTGAAAAGAAAGCATTTGATTGATTTACAAGGTTTTCTTTCTAGAATGTGAAGGACCCCCTCCCTTTTTTTGTTAATTACTTCCTCTACATCTTAAGGAGACACACCTGTTGTGTTGCTTCTCCAAATTGTACATTTTTGGGTTTTTTTAAATCTAAAAAATGGCTTCTTCAACTAAAGTTAACTGAAGTTAACTTGTTAACAGAGGAAGAAGAAGTGTTGGAGGAACCTATTACAAAAAGAAAAGTTTGGGCCTTCTTCACAATTCCAGACGGACAGACAAAGGTGAATGCAAGAAAAGTTAGTTGCACTCTCTGTCCAAAGGTGCTCTCATGAGGAAGTGAAAGGAAGTACTCCTGTGGGACGTCCAGCACCAGACAATACATCCTTGGCATCTGGCGCGCAAACAACATCGTTGCGCCCAGGAAGCTGCGCAGCATGATGACCAGGCTGCTTGACCGAGCACTCAAAAAAGAGAAGAGAGGGGCTCCGTACCACAAAAAGGGGTAGAGCACCAAAAGACACTAGTCACAAGCAAAGTTCCCCTTCTTGGCACACTAAATTTCTACAGACTCACACACAAGGATACCGCCATTCTGTCACCAGAACAAGACACCAAAAATAGAACCTAATCCAATGTTCATATGCAAAAAATTAATGTATTTTATTAAAAACTAGTCATATAGCTTTATACAATCACAAATTCATACACCACAAGTTAAAAAATTAAAAACACAAATAAATGTACATAATCATGAATACTCAACAAACAAAGACATGGGGAGAAGTGGTAAGAAAAAATGTTTTCTTATCCGCAAAAGAGGGAAGACATATGATCAAGATCCACTCCTTTCCTAGGTAGTAATGCAAACACTTAATAGTTCGGAAAGCAGATGTCGATAGAATCTATAGTCTTCCTTCTAGACTTGCGTCGACGCGTTTCGGTGGGACTCAAAACATAAAAGACCACCTTCTTCAGGACAAATATAATATTCTTCCATGGAGAATACGTGCAATCTGAATCAAATAACAAAATATCAACAATAAATACACATCCAACATTTTACACATCATAAGATAAAACACTATTCTTGTATACATGGGCATTTCTGTCCAATTACATTGATTACATTCACAGAAACAGGACTATGCTACATATTACAAAAGTGTTGTTCTCCTGGTGACTCCTCATACAACTCATTCAATTAGATCAATTAAGATCACAAACAGTGCAAACTATGCCATCCTTTTTACATTCTATTTCAACGAAACAGGTTGATAATAAATACTATATGTATGTACCTTATAATTTTGGATAATACGAAAAGATATGGTGACTGCTCAGGGGTCCTTGCCTCCTTGTCTTACATTACCAACAACACTAGATGGAGTCGCACGGATTTTGAGCTATCAATCTAAAAGAATTGAGAGACTTGTGCTTTAAAATAGAGTCTCATTGCTTCCACAATTGAAGACTGTGGAACACCAATCATAATCATCTATTTACCTGTCGTCCTGTGCTCATATAGTCACCTGATTCAGGTATTTAAAAGCATGGAGGTTCTTAATTGTCCTATAAGATAAAGATACATTTTTGGACTTCTTTTTCCAGATTTGGTTGTTGCTTTTAAATACCTGAATCAGGTGACTACATGAGCACAGGACGACAGGTAAATAGATGATTATGATTGGTGTTGGTTGTATGAGGAGTCACCAGGAGAACAACACTTTTGTAATATGTAGTATAGTCCTGTTTCTGTGAATGTAATCAATGTAATTGGACAGAAATGCCCATGTATACAAGAATAGTGTTTTATCTTATGATGTGTAAAATGTTGGATGTGTATTTATTGTTGATATTTTGTTATTTGATTCAGATTGCACGTATACTCCATGGGAGAGTATTATATTTGTCCTGAAGAAGGTGGTCTTTTATGTTTTGAGTCCCACCGAAACGCGTCGACGCAAGTCTAGAAGGAAGACTATAGATTCTATCGACATCTGCTTTCCGAACTATTAAGTGTTTGCATTACTACCTAGGAAAGGAGTGGATCTTGATCATATGTCTTCCCTCTTTTGCGGATAAGAAAACATTTTTTCTTACCACTTCTCCCCATGTCTTTGTTTGTTGAGTATTCATGATTATGTACATTTATTTGTGTTTTTAATTTTTTAACTTGTGGTGTATGAATTTGTGATTGTATAAAGCTATATGACTAGCTTTTAATAAAATACATTGATTTTTGCATATGAACATTGGATTAGGTTCTATTTTTGGTGTCTTGTTCTGGTGACAGAATGGCGGTATCCTTGTGTGTGAGTCTATAGAAATTCAGTGTGCCAAGAAGGGGAACTTTGCTTGAGACTAGTGCTTGACCGAGCACATCAGCAGTGATATCCGTATCGAGTTCGGAAATCTCAAACAACTCTGCATCAAGTGCAATGCTGTAGTGTGTTTTGGCGAGCAGTCTGTGGAAGCTGTGGTTTCTGCCGCAAGAAACCACGCATGTTAATTTTTTTTCCCTTCAATTACTGTTTAATTGCAAAGTTGGACTCTTTGTTCTGTTGTTTTTTTTGTTTTTGTTTTTTAAACACCCCCAAAAATTACAAAATAGTTAAAAAACAAAAAACACACAAACATTATAAAGAAGAAAAAAATGGTTCTGGTCAGAACCACCTAATCTGTTTAAACGAGCATTTACAATGCAATGGTCTCGGCATTGGTAAAGTTGGAGCTATTGGCATTGCTCATGACATTATTTTTGTTTATGTTTTTGAGTTCCAGCAATCCAGGCTTGTCCTCACCTTGACGGAGGGCAGTCCGTCAGCGAAGGTCTTGCTCCTATGTATGTATCTGCCAACACTGGTATCAAGATTGTCCCTTAAGCCCACATAAAATCTTAACCCCTCCGAGCTGGTAAAACTGTACTTTTATCCACCTTTGATGCTAGAATGTAAAATCTTCAGTCAACCAAGGTTTTGCATTGTTTAACAGTAATTCCGCCAATCTGGAGCAAGCACATCTCTACTCCATTTTTTGGGATTCTAACACAAGGTATCCAAGGTCAGCGCACTTTAAACCATTAAACTCTTTTTTGTTCCAGCCAAACGGAGACCTATAAGAGTGCTTACTACTAGACAACATTTAGCAATAGAAGACGTTTCTCTCTAGAAAGGCAAACCTACACAAGAATAAAAGGGGATGGAAAGCCTCTATCACCAACAGGTAAGCCTAGATTTTGAGGAGTTGATTTCATATACTCTGGGCAAAAGAAAGCCTGCCCTGAAACCACCATTGTGTGTACGGTTTCACACTGTGTCACCACCATTCACTCTCCTTGGTACACATGCATACTAGCCACACCTCCGCATAGGCAAGGGAGCACAGTTATGGTTGACTTGCGTCAACCTCAAACAGGGTTGGGTGCCTGTATGTGGTTTCCCTAAAGGGTGCAGTTAAAGTCCTGTGCTACTGTCACCATTCACCTCCTAATCCAGGCGAATGGCCTATAGCTATCGTCAACTAAAGATTGGGGGTTCACTCAGATACAGGCAAGATAGACGCAAAATTGTAAAAAAGGCAGCTCAGCTGAAATACTGGCTAGATATCTACAACTGCGTAAGCATTTGCCTTCCATTGTTTTCCAACCCCTTCCCTCTGGTGTGCCTGCCATGAGTCCAGTGCTGTTATGGAACGCATCCACAGAGCCATGCAAGAGAGATTGCTGTTCATCCGCTAAGAACATGTCATCTCTTGGACTGTAAAAATTAACTTTAAAATGTTTTAATTTCTGTACTGTTTATCTGAAACATGAAAAACGCCAGAAGATGTGAGCGTAGCTCGGCAGTGAGGCACAGACTGGGCTGGTTCCAGGAGAAACGGCAGAGCTGCCAGAGACTTATTTTATTCAAGTTGCCTCTATTTTTTTTAAAGCATACTTTATTGAATTTTAAACAGACATTCAATAAGGCACGTCAATATTGTAAATTACGTACATTCAATTGTACCCTTTGATGGGCTGCACGTACATATCCAAGGTAGTCTGGAGCGCCGTGCTAATGGACCAAGGCCCCCACCCCCACTATCTACCTAATAAAGATACTACAGCTTACATCACATTCAGTCCATCAAGGTATCTATTAGGCCGTAGACTCCCTGCTGAACATTGTAAACCGCCCCCAACTTTTCCCCCCACCTCACCTCCCACCCCCAGGCGTGCCACGTGTAGCCAATTGCTTATCTATCCGATCTGGGGATGTCCTGCTCTGTTAGCTGCCATAATGGGTCTTTGCTGATATCCTAACAGTCGGAGGAGTAACTACCACTGCATACTTGCTCCATTGCTCGGTGTTCAGCAGGGTCTAACCCCCGGCCGCGTTCCTTCCTGCCTTGAATACCGCGCGCCCTCATTATTCGGGGCTCTGTCATTAGCACCCGTCCCCGCTGCCGGAATTATGAATGAAAAGCCTTGTTGTCCTTTACAAATAAATAAACCAGGCTCCCTCAGTCAGTCAAATTCAAATGGAAGTGACTGCCAGACAAAGCAGCCCCATGACGGACAGTGCTCTCAGCAAGGGATCAATACACACAGGAAGTTTCCCGCCGCACAATGCAGATAGCAGCGTCGCGCTCGCTTCCACCGGGAGCCGCACAGCGTTAAAGGGCGCAGGGAGTGTTTGCTGCCACTTAAAAAAAATGCAAATGAATATGTGTATCTGAGTGTATCTCTCGCCATCTTTAAGCCGCCCCACACTTCCACGTCCGCATGCCGATTGTCCGCGCCCGGCCCCCGCTGCTTTCAGATCCTGGAATTGACATGTTGTCAATAATGGCTGTCAGGAGTGACGAGTGAAGGGGGCCCGTTCCATCGAGCGGATAGGCACACCACCGGAGGAGCGTCCTTTTCGGATTCGGGGGCGTGTTTTGCTGTTGTCTCCTCCCTGAGACTTTTCGCAAAAAACACGCCCCCCGATCCGAAAAGGACGGGGCAGGATTGGAGTGACGGGACCTCTTCTCCAATGGCTGGCCATCATTTACGAGGCCAGCCAATGGAGAACAGGGCAGAAGAGGGGCGGGTTCAAGCCCCTCTTCTCCCAAGTCATTAAATCTCCGGACTTCCGGTCTGCCGACCGGATGGTCCCGAGACCTAAAAAGAGCAATAAGTGTATGGTAGTGCCTGGATGATTGCATGGCTTCATATGTAGAGCTTGAGAGATTGAAAGAGTGCATGGGTAGTGCATAAGTGATTGAATGAGTGCATCACTAGTGCTTGTGTGATTGGATGAGTGTATCAGTAGTGCATAGGTGATTGTAGCAGTGCACGTGTTAGTGCCTGGGTCATTGCATATGTACATGGGTAGTGACGGGATAATTACAGTGCTGCAATGAGAGTACATGGTGAATTTCTAAGTGCTTGGTAATTGGCGGAGTGATTGGATAAGTACATTCTGCTGGATGGGTGATTGGAGGAGTGCATGGTAAGTGACAGAGTGATTGCTGCACTACATGAGTACTACCTGGGTAATTGTAGGAGTGAATCAGTAGTGTGCAGGTGGTTAGAGGTCTGCATGGGAAGTGTACAGGTGATTTACAATCACTTCCATTGATTTTCTTTATCAAATAAACATAATACCCGTTAGAGCAACACTTCCTCTTCGGCTGCCAAAGTGCCACGAGCCGAGAGGGCTGCCACCCCCATACAATGCCTCATAAAAATGCGAAAAAGCCCCTTGTAAACGGACCTGGGCAGGGGAAGATCCAAATATCCCGAAATGTTGGTTAAGGAGGCCAGGAGGGGCTTTCGGGTCAACGCAAATCAAATGATAAATGGCATATTATTTTAGAAAATTTGCATATACAAATGTAAAAAATGAGCCATCGCTGATTTCTTTTTAAAATGAAAATCACTCTCTTGAATGGCCTGAATCGCATCTGACAGAGGCACATTAACATAGTATTCAGGGGGAAATGTGATTTGCAAAAGTCAATTTATTTCTAAAAAGGATTTTCAAGGTAGCCTTTGCAAAAGCTGTCTCGTGAACCACGTTCACCTTATAGATGTCAAAGGTGTGTTGAATTATTCATTATTATAATTACTATCATCATTGCCATTATCCCTTACCATGTGGAAATAATTATATTATCTTCAATTGATATCTACAGAATGTTCGTGGTCAGATTATTGTTTTCTCTACTTTTTTAAATTAAAAAGTTTTGTTAACAAATAAGCTGGTTAAACATTTAAATGTTGTGATGTCTGGGATAGATTTCCGTTTGTCTAATCGATTGGAATGCCCATAAATCGATTTTGTGTTTAGTGTCTTACAAACTGCCAGTTAGTCTTTTTTGGATTTTGGGCAAGGCTGTTTTTTAAAAAATAATTTCACTAAGCCGTCGCTTTCTCGGGCACTTAAAACCATATCTGTAATTGTGTTGTGCTATTTGGACGGTCTGCAGTCAAAATGTTAATAATGTCAAAGAGTGAGAGGAGGAATAAAAAGCAGGTATTGGATCTATTTAAATGACCCCGTGTCGTGCCAGGATGCTTAGGCAAACCCGCAGAAATTCTGAGTGAATTATATGCGATCAGCCAGTGATTGTGGAATATTAAATTAAAGTTAGATAAGTCCGCATTGAAGGAGACAGCCCCCGAACCGGAATTTATTTCCTATTTTCTCTCAACAGCATCACTGCGCGCTTCTCTTTGCAATGACAATGGGCCAATTAGGGCATTTTGGATGCATTTTCCATATACTTTAACTGGAGGCTGTTAGACAAAGAGGAAACCGAGACAGTCTCCTATCTCCAGAGGTATCTATTTTTCTTATTTTGCATTAAGGTTTTATACCCCAGATAACAGCATGACCCCCCTCATTGCTAACCACTCTGTGTTTGCGGCTGCCCGAGGCCACCACAGGGGGCCACTCAAGAGGGCGGCCCTGTAGTGGCATCGGGCTTCCCACCTCCCCACCTTTCTCTCCCCCCTTTTCTCCAGTGGGGGTTTGGCCGGGGGAGGAGTCCCCACTAGGTCGCGGGTGTCCCACGTCACGTCCGGTGTGCGGGGCAGGGGGAAGGGTACATAGGTATCCCCCACCCCCTTTTCTGCCTCTTTGTGCACCGGTCGCGCCGTGGACACCATGCTTCTCTCACGCTCTTCGACTCCGTGAGCTGACCGCCATACTGCACGGTGAGTGCATGCATGCGCCCCCCCATGCCCGATCTCCCCATGCCGGGGTTGATGCCGGGGCAGGCCAGCCTATGCTGGAGGCTGCCGGGGATTGGGGGGAGCTGGGTGCAGCTTCGGGGGTCGGCGCGTGGGTCTGTGGGCCCACCACCTGGGCACCTCTTGTTGCTGGGGTGCCCCGGGCTGTGCTGCGGTGTGGGGTCCGGGGCGTGCCTCACGGCCTCTGGGGCCTGCGGTGCCCAGAACCCTGCCTGCTGGTTCGTTTCACTATGATCCGATTGGATCCTGTCTGGGCACCCCCCCATGCATGTGGCCAGAGTTCGGGCCTCGAGACCGCGTCCTCATCCTGTGATCAGGGCAATCCACTTGATCTCCCCGTGCCTGCATGTGTTGCGGGCATGCGGTGCTCGCCAGGCACTCCTGTGCCTCCGGTCGAGTTCGCGCTGTACAGATTTCAACTGGGGGGCCAAGAGAAAAAATCTTACCTGGCGCCGGTCCGACACGTTCACCGGCCGCAGCCGGTGCGGGGCGGCATCGGGCTGCTTCCGGAAGCGTGGTGGGGCCCTGCCTGCGAGCCGCAGCTTGGCCCATGCGCTCCCTGCCTCCTGCCTCCCCAGGATCCACAATATCCAATGGCCGGCGGGGGCACTGGGGGCCAGTTCCGCTCACACTGGGGCACTGGCCACATGGATCTCGGACTCAGCATTTCTCGATATTTCTTCAATATTTATAGACTGACACATCACTTGCATTCCGGGTAGAAAGGACAAGTGCTCCTGGCCTCTGCTGCGAAGGCGGATCCCCCCAAGTGATGGGCAGCCGCCTCCATTGCAGGTGAGCGTACACCTCCTGCTGAGCGTGCACGCCCCAGTACCTGCGAAAGGTTGGCACTCTATTAGCCCCCTTGCAGCCTGAAATGAAGTGCTTGACCTCGGCCCTGGTCGTGATGCCGCCATCTGCCTGCTCTGCGGAGTTGTGTTTTCTTTCAAACTGCGTTGGGTCGCGGTCCGGTGCTGGTGGCCGGCCACGGGGTGGGTGTTAGGGAGCGTGCATGTCCCGCGACGCTGCAGTGGGAATGTTCCTGGTCTGTGTGGCGGCCGGGAGGTGGGGCTCGCGGAATGCGCCCCAGCACCGCAGGTTCTGCCTTGCGCCGCAAGACCCCTGTTGTGCTACCGTGGCTGTGCGGCAGGGGCTTGCGCCCCCCTGAAGCAACATTGCTCGCATGATGGTGACCCCCCGCGTTGAGCGCGCGCTCTGGGTCGGGGCACGCGCGGTGGGCCCCTCCCGAGTCACCCGGGCCAATGGTAGGTCTTAGACTCCACACCGGCATCACGTGGTCCGTCCGCGAGATTGCCAACTTGGGTGGGGGAAACCAGGGTTCAAGCCTCGGGGTTGCGTTCACATGCTGTGATTATGGGCAAATCACTTAATCTCCCTGGGCCTGAATGTGTAATGTAAACACGGTGCTCGTGTAAAGTGCTCCACTCTATTTGCAATTAGATGCTCCTGCCCCGGTCTTTCAAGGTCTCCGCTCGCTCAGCCAGAGCCACTGTGACCCTATGGTTAAGGTCTGAGACGCTTACTCTCAAGGTTAAGAGTTCAATTCCCAATGTGCCTGATCTGAACGATTCCTTTACAATAAGTGGAGGCAACTGTAGTTCCCCCAGTCAGGGGGTATATTTTCCTCTGGCAGACTCAGGGCCAGACACTGCGGGGAAGAAAAAAAAGAAAAAATTATAATTATTGATTGTACGTCTGGCATACGAGGGGAGGAGCTCAATGGTAGTGCACATGCTCCAGGTGTCGAGGCCCTGGAGTTTCGTCCCGGCACCTTGCGGCCTCCTTCCCCATTGGCCTTTCACCACCCCCCCGGTGCCCCGTTGCCGCGTGCATGCGTCTCCCTCCCCTTTCAGCTGCCTGGGACGGCGCCACCCCCCCTGAGCCGCGGTCGCTGCACGCATGCATATTCAGGGGACTACAGCCCAGGCTGGGCTCCTGCCATCTTGGGGGGCGCGGGTGTAAGGTCGGCCCTGCACAGTGCAGCGGCGGATGGATGCCGTTATTGCCTTGTTTGCGACAGCTACGGCCTGTGCGAATGTATTAACGTGATTTGTTTGTTTATGCAGGGAGGGATTGATGCCAGGCCCCCCCCTACCCCTCCGGAGGATTCGCTAGGACCGCACAGGTAAAGGGTAAGAGCCGCTAGGGGCAAGGTAGCACAAAGGACGTTTAGACGCCAACCAGTGCGGCGCAGGGTGAGTCTGTCCTCTCAACAGGCCAGGGGGCGCGCGCCACATGGCCAGGTTAACCTAAGCGGCCTTCCGGGGTGACTGTAGTCAGGTGGTAGAAGTCACCACCTTCATCCGGCACCAGCAGCTAGGTTTTGGCTCACAGTTCAGTTTCTCTTCCAGGTGGGCTGTCGCAGATCCGTCCGGATGAATAGCCAGGGATCCCCTCCGCTTTTCTCGCTGATGTCCCAGGTGGAGGATTCCCAGCCAGGAACCTGCCAAGATGCGCAGTTGTCGGCCGTTATGGAGATAGTCAGGGCTAAAGGAGTGGCTTGGGCCACTGAGCTGTTGATGGCGCACAGCTCGGACGACTCTGGTATCGCCATGCCGACCCCATGCACGGGTCAGAAACCCGCAGAGGAGAACGGTCCCACAAGATCCAAGAGGGTTCGCAGGCCCACAGTTATGGACTTCCCAGCAGATCCGCTGCAATCTAAGAGCCGTACCACGGGCATTGTGCGGACTGTGGCCTTGCTGGTGGCCGATGCACCACTGCCCCCCACAGCCGGACCAGTGCCCCCCCGGTCAACGCAACGCCGCCACCGAACTTTGCCACACGTGACGACCTGGGTAAGCTCACGGACACGTTAACAAACTTCATGACGGAGGTCAGAGCTGGCCTCCTGGTGGTTAACAACCCCAGCGTGGTCAAGATAGCGAACAGTGGCGTGGGAGTAGCTAGACCAGCACCACCCGCGCAGGCACTAGGTGCCCCTTCAGTCACGAATGTTTGGGGTGGAGGTGGGGGGGCAGTCACCGAGCAGAGTTGCCACAGGGCAGTCTGCAGCAAGGGGTCTCAGTGCCAGTGCCTGAGCCCGGGGCAATTGAGCACACACCCCACTCTATGGGAGCCGGCACTCCAGGGGGGACCTCACTTGAGTTAGGCGGCCAGCAACGGGCAGAACCAGAACTCCCGCCCTCAGCCACATGCGCACCCCCACGGTTCCTGCTGCCGCCGCAACACCTCCGCCCGCGTCCCCAGCAGCAGGCACTTCCTTCCCCCCCGCTGCGATGCCTCCCGTGCTCCCTGCTCCTACGCCACTAGTCACATTGGCCCCCCTGCTGTCTGGTCGGTGTTCACTAGCGTGGGAGGTGCCACTCGCGGCCAAGGAAGGAATATGGAGGAGGGAATTCATCAACATTTTTACGCTCCTGATGCACGGGGCAGAAGGGGTGGATACCAGGAAAATGGGTGGCAAGGAGGAGGACAAGAAGGTTCGCTTCCAAGCATGGCCTGACGAAACAATTAAGAGATGGGGGCAGGCCTTCGCTATCATGGCAGCGGTGGTCATGGAGCGATACCCAGAACAAGGGCCGGGGTTGTTCCAATACGCCGGCATCATTACCAATGAGGCAGAGATCAACGGCGGGATGGGCTGGTACAGGTATGACTGCGAGTTCAGGAAAAAGATGGCCATGTGTCAGGAACATGGATGGGACCAGTTGGAGGTGCGTCTCTGAGTCCAGCACATGGGCAAGGGCAAGGTTGAGGCAGACGAGAAGCCTAGCACCAACATGAAGAATGGGGAGCCAAGCAAGGGCCAAAGGCAGGACAGGAAGGGTCAGTTAAAGCAGCCCTTTCGGGGAGGCCGGGCTGGGGGCCAGAAGCAGGGACCTAGGAGAGTCTTCAGTGGAACGTGCAGGCTGTTCAATGCAGGGGCATGCTGCTGGGGCAAGGCCTGTCGATTTTCCCACACCTGCAGCAAGTGCGGTTCTCCACACTCAGCCACCTCTTGCGACAAGGGCGAGCCCGGCGCCATGCCGGCCAGACACGGAAAGTAGGCCCCTGGGCCGGCCATCCCCGGCCAGGTCCTCCCCAACCGCCCCCCCTACCCCCCAGGTCAGCCCAACTTGTACCCCCTGTGGTGCCCCCTCCCGGGGACCGCCGGGGCAAAGGTCCGTCCCCCATTGTCACCGCCAGCCTGCTACCACTATTGAGGGAGTATCCCAATGCTAAGGATAGACTGTCTCTAGCCCAGGGGTTCTTGGAAGGCTTCAGAATTCCCTATCAGGGGCCACTGGTCAACAGGGACGCTGAGAACCCGGGTGGCGGGCCCCTTCCTGCAACCCCCCCTTCCGAACTTTGTGGTCTCTCCCTTGGGGGTGGTCCCTAAGAAGGAGCCAGGGGCTTTCAGGCTGATCCAACACATGTCATACCCGGAGGGGGATTCAGTGAACCACTGGCTGGAGGAGGGTTCTTGCTCGGTTTCTTACTGTTTGCTCAACATGGCAGTGGACATGGTCAGGAGGGCGGGCAGGGGAGCGTGGTTAGCCAAGGCTGACATTGAGTCCGCTTTCTGCCTTCTCCCTGTCCACCCTGAGAGCCAGCACCTCCTTGGATTCAAGTGGCAAGGTGAATTCTTCTACGACAGGTGCATGCCAATGGGGTGTGCGGTGTCGTGTACCTACTTCGAAGCCTTCAGTTCATTCCTGCAGTGGGCTCTCTCATGGAGATTTAACGTAGCAGGGGTGACCCACTACCTGGACGATTTTTTGTTCATTGGGGGTGCGGGTACGCAGGAGTGCTGCAGGGGGCTACAATGCTTTCAGGAATTGGCAAGACACCTTGGGGTGCCGTTAGCACCTGGTAAGACGGAGGGTCCTGTGCAGGTTCTCACCTTTTTGGGCATTGACCTGGACACGGTGATGGGCGTGTCTAGGCTCCCTGCAGAGAAGGTCCAGGCTTTGCGACAGGACATCCAGTCACTGCTGGGGAAAGACAAGGCTCCTTTGTGTGTCATCCAAAGCCTCTTGGGCAAGCTCAATTTTGCAGCCAGAATCATCCCGGTGGGGCGAGTGTTTGCCAGGAGATTAGCCAGGGCCACAGCTAATGTGTCTAAAAAACACCTCCTGGTCAAGTTGGGGGCAGGCTTGAAGAACGACTTGGTCATGTGGAGGGAGATCCTGTCGCACTTCAATGGGACGGTTATCTGGAGGGCCCCTTGGGCGGACAGTCCCGAGCTCAGCCTGTTCACGGATGCATCTGGGAGGGAGGGCTTTGGGGCAATCCTGGGCGAGGAATGGTGCGCACAGGAATGGCCCAACGCCTGGCGCAAGCGCGTCATCACTGCTAAAATCATAGTTTTGGAACTTTTCCCCATTGTCTTATCCCTCCACCTGTGGCCCGCGATCTTGTCGGACAGAAAGGTCCTTTTCTGGTCGGACAACATGGCGGTCGTGCAGGCCATCAACTGGCAGACTGCCAAGTGCCCGCTGGTGCTCTGCTTGCTTAGGGAGCTCGCCAGAGGGAGCCTGCGCTGCAACTTTGAGTGTAGGGCTCGACACATTGAGGGGGTCAAGAATGTGGCGGCTGACGCTCTCTCTCGTTTTCAGTGGCTCCGTTTCCGGGAGGCCTGGCCGCAGGCGAGAGCGGAGATGACCCCCTTCTCGGCAACCCTTTGGAGGATCTTGGAGTGGAACAACAGTTGAGAGCCATGGGGGAACGGGGCTTGGTCCCCGGTACCAGGAAACGGTACCTGGCACACTTGACCTCCTTCAACAATGTGGCTGTTGCCTTGGGCCTGTCCGGGGAACCCATGGAGGGCAAGGTAAAGGTGTTTGTGGTTTGGGCCATAAAACAAGGGAAGAGCCACTCATGGGCTTGTGGTCATTTAGCGGCGGTCAGCCACGATGTCAAGCTTAGGGGAGGATAGGACCCAACCAAGTCCTTTGTCATCAGGGGGGCACTGAAGGGGTGGGCCAGGTACGAGCCCAGGGTTCCAGACAACAGGTCCCCCATCACCTTCCCCATCCTGCAGGCCATGCTGGACGTCCTGGGAGGAGTCACCCACTCGCCCTATGAGGCGTCCCTCTTTTCCGCCGCTTTCTGCTTAGCATTTTTTGGAGTGTTCCGTATCAGCAAGTTAGTGGCCCGGTCCAAAACAGATAGGTCTGGGCATAGTGGATATTCGGTTGGAGGGTAAGTTGACGATCCACCTCAGGAGGTCAAAGACGGACCAGAAAGGGAAGGGGGTGGAGGTGGAGTTATTGCCTTTAGGAGACCCCAGATACTGCCCGGTTGCCAAGGTCCAGGAATACATCTCATTTCGCCCTGTAGCACCTGGATACTTATTGATACACACAGACTTAGTTCCCCTAACCATCTTCCAGGTGGAGCACGTAATGGAGGCTGATAAAAAATATTCAAGCCACTCTTTCAGGATTGGGGCAGCCACCACTGCATTCACATCAGGTTTGGAACCTGCACGTGTTAAAAAAGTAGGGCGCTGGGAGTCACAGTGTTATAAGCGATATATCCGCCCCTGAAGGGGCCTGCTTAGTGTAAGTAGTACTGTAACGTGCAGTGTTGTGTGCCACATGTTTTATGGTTTTGTGGTTGTAAGTGCAATGACATATTGTTTATGGTAATAAACTTTTTGAGTTGAAACGTGTCCTTTGTTTCATCAGGGTCACGTGTGTGGGTCATTGGGCACTCTGCCATCTCCCGGTTGGCCCTTTGGGCATCGATCAGGAACTGGATGCGTCGATTCTCGCAGACAAAGTTTGAATGGTCGGGTTTTCCAGGGATGAGATGGAGCAGCCTCATGAACAGACTGGAGCACTCGCTAGCAGCGCTGGGTGCCCCGCCTAATTTTTGGGTGATCCACCTGGGGGGCAATGACTTGACTGCCTCTGGGAGGACCTTGCTTCTGCATGCTATGAAGACTGACTTGGGGGAACTGAGCAAGCGCTTAGGCCAGTGCGAGCTCTGGTGGTCAGAGATTGTGCCACGTAGGGTCTGGCAGGGTGCTAAGTCAGGGGAGGCAGTGGAGCGGTCCAGTAGACGGGTGAACAGCTCCATGCGCAAGTTCACTCAGCAGAGGGGCCTGGGATTCATCAGACACAAAATCATTCAGGAAAGGGTCAAAGGATACCTCGAGGCTGATGGGTTACACCTCACTCCAGTGGGGATGGACTTGTTCTTGTTAGACTTGGAGGAGGCGCTTGCACAAAAGGGTTGCAGGTAATAGACTAGAGCAGTTGGTGGGGGGCCCCGGCGGTTGGCCACCTCCAGGGCTGTGGCGGAGTTACAGGGCGATCTGGAACCATACGGGTACAGAACGGTACCTCTGCGCGGCACACAGGGGTGCCAGAGCCGAACCCCAGGAGCTTCATGGGAGGTTCACGGATTCTATGTCGGCGCCCCGTTAGTCCTTCGGGTGGTTGTGGGCCTGAGCAACCGGGGGCTTGCCTAGCTACGCTCCGCCCAGAAGGGGCGTGAGTATAATGGACCTAGGGTGGTCAGGTGATCCGGGAAGGGGATCACCAGAAGGTGCAGTACAAAGTGGTTCGCCACGGTGCTGCTAGGCTCATCAGGCGGGCAGGTGGCGAGAAGGCTGTCTGTCCTTGGATTGCCCGTAAGCTAACCCACCAGATTACATAACGTTGTATGTAATAAACCTGCAGAAGTTTTTTCCCAAGTATAAACTTGTTTGGTGTGTATTTATTTGCGGGCATTCATGCTTTGTGGGGGGGGGACCTTTGCCATGATGGTGCTATGCATTTGCACTGTTTATGTGGAGATGCGTTATCGCTTATTGCACGATTTGCCTGTGTTGTTCTTTGTAAACCTTTCCGTTATCTTGTGGGGAAGGATAGGTGAGTGACGATTGTTTTTCTGCTGTTGCCGCAATCAAAGGCCAGTTTAATTGTGAATTTGTGCGCTGTGGTGGTTGTTTGAGATTTCTCTTTTGTGGTGGATTTTACTAGCACCGAGGTGTACTGTTGTTGTTTTACTGGGACCGCTAGGCATGGTATTTCCACGCTGTGTGTGGTTTACGGGGAAGTTTACACTAGTTGTGTGCTTGGCTTCTTGTTTTGTTGGGCTGCCAGGGTTTGCTGTGTGAATTTCACAGGTTATATACTGTTGAATTGCAGTTCGCCATCTGCTTTGGTGTTGGCGATCCACGGTGTTGTGCTTAGTTGCTGTAACACACACGGCTATTGATTAGGAGGGGCTGGAGCTGGTATTGATTGCCTTTTGGGGTGGAAGTTGTATTGATCTGCACGGGGAGAGGAGGCGCGGCGGTCCGTGTGGTCACTTTTCTGCTGCCGATTACCAGACCTGCGGTGTGGATTTATGTGCTGGAACTTCGTGCTTGTCTGGGGTGGCTCTTCCTGGCTCCTTCGAAGCCTCGGGACTCTGGCTGTCCGGGCAGCGGACTGGGCTTGTCTCGAGGGGTTGCGCAAAGTGATTTTTGTTGATAAACACTGGGGAATGGAGCGAGGTCAAGAGACTGCCAGGGAGAGCTGACCTCTCCCAACCCAGAGGGCTCCCTCACTGGAACGGCTGCCTGCCCTTCACTTTCTCCGCCTCTTCGTCACAGCAACCCTTTTCGGCAGACCCAGAATCTGTTACCGCGCCGAGGGCCACAGGGGAAACCGCGGACAGCTGGCGGCAGCGATGGAGTGCTACCGTCCGCAGCCACAGCGCTGGGCACAGCTTCCCGAAGCCACCTTGAGGCACAGTGCGTGCACTCAGACACTCCCTGCCGGGCGGCTTTTAGGACGTGCTTTTACTTAAACTGATAAACCATTGCAAGCAACACTCTGCGAGGCGTGCATAGGTCTGGACAGCGAATGTTTTACTGACTGTGTTTGGGGCAGAGCAGCGCGGCTTGCTAATGAGAAAGATTGCTTGCTTATGGTAGCACAGGACACGTTTCCGTTATCAAGAATGTTATTTGTGTTAATGTTAGTTCTTTAAAAGATAATTGTGCACCCTACCTTTAAAAAAGCCAATACCACCTCGCTTCCTTGCAAGCTCGCCGTAAGAACTAATAACAAACACGGCGCGCAGCAGGGTCGGGCTCTAAGAATGTTTTAAGTAGAAATTGCGGAGTTAAACAAAAGCGTTAGTTAACACACTGGCTTTTTCAAACAGATCCTGGGAGGGGAAGAGACAACACAAAAAAGGGGCGAGGGGAAGGAGGGGTGCTAGGTTGTGAAAGTGTCTGCTGCCTAGATAAAGGCTCACTAACGCCGAAATCTTGTAACAACGCGCCTCAAACTGAAACGGCGTGAAAAGACACTGATCCCCTCTCCTTGGGGCAGGGGTGGGAGTGGGGTGGTTTGGGGGGCTGTCATTAAAACAGAGATGGAAGATAGCGCATAATTAAAAGTAGGCAAATGTCCCGCAGTGTGTGTGTGTGTGTGCAGTAATACATCAGTTCAGGGGGCTGGTTTCTGATTCTAAATATTATGATACGTGTTTACGTTTCTTTACAGAATGGGTAAAGGGAGACTGAACATGTCAAAGGATAAAAACCTTACTCGCACCCACCACAGCGCCGCGAATGTGCCGCGGGTTAAGCGCTGCTTTTGTATGCTTTTTAAGCTCTGGTCGGATGTCTGCGAAACGCGACTTCTTGGTTTGTATCCAGAGAGTCCGGAGCGGGAGGGATGAAATCTAAGGAGAGGGGCAGACATAGAACGGGAAAGAGACGAGTGAAAATAGGGGGGACACAGGCTGGAAAGTGAGGCGACCGGACACAAGGACGGCCCAAAGACGAGGTGAAAGGGGAGAGGGATAAACCTGGAGCTGCCTAGTGCCGCCTGCCTCTCTCTGTCCCCTTCCTTCCCCCGCAGTCTCCCAGCTGCCCCTTCTCTCCCACGCTGTCCTCCCCCGTGTGGGGCGGACTGTGGCCCTGGGTCAGCGTCTTAGCCTCCTCACCAAATCACTGCTCTAGGGGTTTGTCCGAACTGGGGTGTGGAGGCAGGATTCCTGCTAGCCCCCCCTCCAGCATCCCTGCTCACCGCCCAGAGACAGCTTCGGGGAAGGGGGGGCAGAGGGGTCAGGAAGGGCACCAAACACTAATGCAGGGTACGGATGGACACGGGGGCCCTTTTCAAAACAGCACCCTCTTCTTTTCTGCCAAAGTGGCTGTAACTCAGTAACTCAAAACATTCCCCGAACAGGCAAACGGGGGGCTGTTAGGGTAGCAGGCCTTTCCATGCTCTGTCAGCCTTGGCACCACAGAGCGCCCCGCGTCACCTCTGTGGGTTAATCTATATGATACTGAATCCAGTGTCTACAACGTGTGCTATATTTACATCATGTCACTCGTGTATGTATGTATATATATTTAAATGAAGTGCGGGAGCCTGCAATTCATTTTTTTATATATATTCGGCGGGATTTGCGTCCCCAGCGCGAATTCCACCGAAATTATTTTCAAAAAATGCTTTTTTGGGCCCTGGGGGTCCTTGTGGGACCCCCTGAGCAGCCATAGGGGGTCAGGGGGTTTCTAACCTGCCCCATTTTCTTGTTTTTTATCTTTTTTTCACTGTATTCTTGTGACTCGGCTCTACCGAGTCACAAGATGGCTGCCAACACTTCCTGGTGTGGAGTGTTGGCCGCCAATTAGAATGAAGCTCGTGGTCGGGAGGGTTCGCGACCCCCACCGCTGCCCTAGATATCGATATTTTTTCTTTTTATAATTTCTCAGGAACTACTGAACAGATTTACACCATTTAACAAAAAGGACTCTTTCTGAACCAATACCTACCTTTTTGCCAAATTTGGTGTAATTCCGTTCAGCAGTTCGGGCTGTAGTTTTGTCTAAAGTTTGCTATGGAAAATTACATAGGGAAAATGTGTTTAGGGACCCCCTTTTTTCACGGCCCCCACTTGGTGAATCACCCCAAAACTTTCAATACAGGAGCTGACAGGAGCACCTCACTAGTTTTGAAAATTTCGAGAAGATACGTCAACCGGCGCCAAAGTTATTGGGAAAAGAAAAAACGCTTTTCCTATGGAAACTAGGTCCTAACTATAACTACCTACTGCGACCACCAGTAGGATATATATATATATCTCTACTTTAATGCTATTCTGCTCGTTAGCATGGTAGACTTATTTCCATGCTTAACTAAGGGAGACCTATGTCGATTGCAATCACTTGTTAATGCTTCCAATTCCTTTAAGTTCATTGAGATATGTGACACAACCTTGGTCTCACGTGGGGTGAGCCTTATACCCCTTCCTTGGATACATAACGTTTTCTTTATTTCTAATATCCCCCGCTTTCTCTTTATATTTATTTTTTATTTATCATTTCTTGCTAGGTTAGGTTGTTTAACCGAAACTGTAATAGTAAAGACTGGCTTCATTTATCTATAACCCTGACTTTGGTCTTCTTAGGGTTCGTTATCCTGACTTCTTACATTTACATTCACTCATAAATTGAACCACACATAGAGCACCGGTGAACCTGCGCCCACAGTAACTTAGCGCCGGTTTTCTTTAAATGAGCACGTCAGGTTCCCGACTGTCGGTACCACGTTATTTAGCTTCTGGTAAAGTACTACGTGCTTTCCCTTCACCTTCCCTCTCCCCTCTCTCCCTTTACTACACATATTTAACACACAATGACTCATTTACTAATCACCATCTATGTGTAACATTACTTTTGCCAGCATTAAGTAGACGCTCTTTTTCTAAATAATTAATTAAAATTATTTTATTTTTTATATATCCTTTTTGACTAGCGCTCGCTCGCTATTTTTTCACAAGCGATTCCCCATACTTTGACACACACGTGCTATACTAAGATCTCCATCTATACTTAGCTTTGGCCAGGTCAAATAGTACCCCTGTTTGCCTGCTATATATTACATCTCTTTTCATAGTGTAAAAGATCTGAGCTTACCGCAACTGAGCATTATATTGGCAACCTTGCCTCTGGAGCTCCATAGTCCTTAGACGCAGGCACATAGCACACCTTGTTGCACTGCCATCAATCGTCAAACTCACACTAGTACTTCCTTTATTAGCCTCTAGTGCCACATGGCACAGTTAGTCTTTTTTCCATATCGCTTGATGAGTCACAATCCAGGACTTACCGCAATCTCTGACAGTAAAGCATTTCTTCTGCTGTAAAAATGCACGGTCATGTTGCAAAACGTCTACTCACTGCATGAACATAATAAAGTTACTATTCGTTTTATGTGTCACCATGTATGTGTATAAATGTTACTCACTGCTATGCAGCCCAATGTGTGAACAAGGCCGCATGTCTGGCGGCCGAAACGCGTCACTTTTGGATATCTTTATGTTGGAATAAAGACACTTGATTCATCATCGCTTGTGGAGTCTGTGCCTTGGTGTTGCGCTGGTGTTACTGGACCAGCCCTAGGATTTTCTTTGGATATATATATGCCAAGCGGTGCATGCCCATGTAGGCGTAACATTTAAAAACAGCGCAGGTGAGCTGAATATACTTACTGTGACCCTGCCGCCTCAAGTCAGTGAGCAAGGGCGAGAGAAGCCCGAAACATGTTTGACGATGGAATAGATGATCATAAAAGCATAAGAGAGGCATGCTGAGAGTTTGTTGCAAGGACTCTGCTGAATCCTGCTGACCCACCAATAAAGAGGTGAATGTTTACACGACGGTGTGGTGTCTTAAACTTGGAGCGTTTTGATGGTTGATGTTTTACGGTCTGGCTCAGATCGGGAGACGCCCCACTGCGAAGAGCAGGTCTTTAAGCACTAGGGTATTGAGGCGCTTGGAAGACGTTGTGACCTGTTGGTGGGACTCATAAACATTGGGATGCCAGCCGTGCTCCTACAACAAGGCACTAAGCATTTAAGCAGCAGTTGAACGGAGTCCGACTTCCACTATGGAGTGATTTTTGGGACACTCAATTTACCACAATGCCAAGCGGTGCACGCCCATGTAGGCGTGACATTTAAAAACAGCGCAGGTGAGCTGAATATACTTACTGTGACCCCGCCGCCTCAAGTCAGTGAGCAAGGGCGAGAGAAGCCCGAAACATGTTTGACGATGGAATAGATGATCATAAAAGCATAAGAGAGGCATGCTGAGAGTTTGTTGCAGGGACTCTGCTGAATCCTGCTGAGCCACCAATAAAGAGGTGAATGTTTACACGACGGTGTGGCGTCTTAAACTTGGAGCGTTTCGATGGTTGATGTTTTACGGTCTGGCTCAGATCGGGAGGCGCCCCACTGCGAAGAGCAGGTCTTTAAGCGCTAGGGTATTGAGGCGCTTGGAAGACGTTGTGACCTGTTGGTGGGACTCACAAACATTGGGATGCCAGCCGTACTCCTACAACAAGGCACTAAGCATTTAAGCAGCAGTTGAACGGGGTCCGACTTCCACTATGGAGTGATTTTTGGGACACTCAATTTACCACAATGCCAAGCGGTGCACGCCCATGTAGGCGTAACATTTAAAAACAGCGCAGGTGAGCTGAATATACTTACTGTGACCCCGCCGCCTCAAGTCAGTGAGCAAGGGCGAGAGAAGCCCGAAACATGTTTGACGATGGAATAGATGATCATAAAAGCATAAGAGAGGCATGCTGAGAGTTTGTTGCAGGGACTCTGCTGAATCCTGCTGAGCCACCAATAAAGAGGTGAATGTTTACACGACGGTGTGGCGTCTTAAACTTGGAGCGTTTCGATGGTTGATGTTTTACGGTCTGGCTCAGATCGGGAGGCGCCCCACTGCGAAGAGCAGGTCTTTAAGCGCTAGGGTATTGAGGCGCTTGGAAGACGTTGTGACCTGTTGGTGGGACTCACAAACATTGGGATGCCAGCCGTACTCCTACAACAAGGCACTAAGCATTTAAGCAGCAGTTGAACGGGGTCCGACTTCCACTATGGAGTGATTTTTGGGACACTCAATTTACCACAATGCCAAGCAGTGCACGCCCATGTAGGCGTAACATTTAAAAACAGTGCAGGTGAGCTGAATATACTTACTGTGACCCCGCCGCCTCAAGTCAGTGAGTAAGGGCGAGAGAAGCCCGAAACATGTTTGACGATGGAATAGATGATCATAAAAGCATAAGAGAGGCATGCTGAGAGTTTGTTGCAGGGACTCTGCTGAATCCTGCTGAGCCACCAATAAAGAGGTGAATGTTTACACGACGGTGTGGCGTCTTAAACTTGGAGCGTTTCGATGGTTGATGTTTTACGGTCTGGCTCAGATCGGGAGGCGCCCCACTGCGAAGAGCAGGTGTGAGAAGTTGGCCTGGCATATGCTGTTCCTAGTTATAGGGACACCTTGCACCAGTCCAATTCGACTCCTATTGATGGTAGGTTTAAGACAACCTTTAAAGAAAGCTATCCTAGTGGTAGCTGTGGAGAGCAGCCTTCAGGCTAAGTCTTGAAGGAGTGTTAAGCTTATTGTTTTACCATAATAACCTCTTGAATAACCAAATGAAAGAGTAGCCCACACAGGTATATATATAAAATATATGTATTTATTCTAGACAGAATCCCACAGTCACTTTATGTGGCTAGTGGCAAAGTTACACTTCAAACAAGCATTTATAAACACAATAAATAGCACAGAAATCAATGGGCCCCAGGGGGGGACCAAACCATATACTAAAATAGTGGTATAAGAACCACGACAATTCTACAGGCAATGCCTAGGGCATTCAGGATCGCTGGCCCCTTAAGAATCCACCCACAGTTAAGAGGAAGGGGACCCACGGGAGGCGTGTGCAGTGCGAGAAGTTGCTGTCGGGATCGCAATGTTAGCCTATGGAGAATGTCGCGGTTGAATAATTAAGGTTTAAGGACACTTCTAACAACAGTACAAAGTTAAGGCTTGAGACTTAAGGCTTTGGAGAGCCCACCACCACGGAAGTACCGAAGTACCACTGTTACCTGCCCCAGGGAAGCCGGGTGCATAGGTCGATTCTGGTGTCGGGTCGCGGGCTGATTTTCTATGGAAAAGGAGTCCAAACTGCTGCTAGCTGGAAGTGTCGCTGAAGTCGTGAAGATTGAAGTTGAAGAAAAGACAAAGATGAACCTGAAAGCAGAGGGGACAGAGTCTGGGTCACAGCACAGTGACCAGGGAGCTCACAGGAAGGAGCTCGTGGATGTCGGGTGCTTCAGGTGTGGAAGGCACAGCTGGGCTCTGCAGTCACGGGCTCCGGGAGGCTTCAAGGAAGGTCAGCTTCTGGAGGGCGACTGTCCCACGTTGGCTGAGGGTCGCTGCGGTGTTAGTGTCCCGATTGGATCCACTAAGCATTGGCAACCGCAACCCACGCAAGATGAACAAAGCAGCTGCTGGTGCAGACCCACGTGGTCTGAGGGTGCTCTCCTTTGCAGGGAGCGTAGAGCAGGCCTGGAGCAACCAGGGGAACTCTTAGAAAAGAAGATTGTCCTCCGTCAGGGCCCACAAGTCGAGGGACAAGGGACCGCGGAAGGCAGCAAAATGGAGTGCGTAAAAGGGCTCCCACGGGCCACCGGAGCGGGCCAGGGAGCTGAGGGTCGGCACAAATGCTGCTTGAAGGTTGGCTCAAGAATGGGCCAAAGCACAACTTCCCCACTGGTCGGGGTCGTGTGCTGGACAAGAGGTGGCCGGTGTCTCGGGGTATGCGGGGATCTCGACACCCACGTGGTCCAGGGTGCTCAGACTTGCTGGGCACACTCACAGGACGCTGGGATGCACTGGAGACCCACCTCGAGGTTGCTGGAAGGCGTCGAAGGTCGTGAGAGCAACGAAGTTCCAACCGGGTATCTTGTAGTCTTTTAGGTGCCTGCCAAGCAGGGGGATAACTCCTTTATCCCAAGGGAGATTTCTTCAGTCAGCTGGGCAGCAGCTCGTCGAAGGTCAGTTCTGTGAAGTCCTGTACGAATCTAAGGCTCTAGGGCAAAGTTATTCCCATATATCCCCAAGATTAGGGGATGGTCCAAAAGAGAGCCTACCAATCAGAGTAGAGGCGGGAAAGGGTGGCTACACCCACTCCCCTTTGTGTGTTTCCCGCCTGGGCGAGGGGCAGGATGCCCTAGATGATCATAAAAGCATAAGAGAGGCATGCTGAGAGTTTGTTGCAGGGACTCTGCTGAATCCTGCTGAGCCACCAATAAAGAGGTGAATGTTTACACGACGGTGTGGCGTCTTAAACTTGGAGCGTTTCGATGGTTGATGTTTTACGGTCTGGCTCAGATCGGGAGGCGCCCCACTGCGAAGAGCAGGTCTTTAAGCGCTAGGGTATTGAGGCGCTTGGAAGACGTTGTGACCTGTTGGTGGGACTCACAAACATTGGGATGCCAGCCGTACTCCTACAACAAGGCACTAAGCATTTAAGCAGCAGTTGAACGGGGTCCGACTTCCACTATGGAGTGATTTTTGGGACACTCAATTTACCACAATGCCAAGCAGTGCACGCCCATGTAGGCGTAACATTTAAAAACAGTGCAGGTGAGCTGAATATACTTACTGTGACCCCGCCGCCTCAAGTCAGTGAGTAAGGGCGAGAGAAGCCCGAAACATGTTTGACGATGGAATAGATGATCATAAAAGCATAAGAGAGGCATGCTGAGAGTTTGTTGCAGGGACTCTGCTGAATCCTGCTGAGCCACCAATAAAGAGGTGAATGTTTACACGACGGTGTGGCGTCTTAAACTTGGAGCGTTTCGATGGTTGATGTTTTACGGTCTGGCTCAGATCGGGAGGCGCCCCACTGCGAAGAGCAGGTCTTTAAGCGCTAGGGTATTGAGGCGCTTGGAAGACGTTGTGACCTGTTGGTGGGACTCACAAACATTGGGATGCCAGCCGTACTCCTACAACAAGGCACTAAGCATTTAAGCAGCAGTTGAACGGGGTCCGACTTCCACTATGGAGTGATTTTTGGGACACTCAATTTACCACAATGCCAAGCAGTGCACGCCCATGTAGGCGGAACATTTAAAAACAGCGCAGGTGAGCTGAATATACTTACTGTGACCCCGCCGCCTCAAGTCAGTGAGCAAGGGCGAGAGAAGCCCGAAACATGTTTGACGATGGAATAGATGATCATAAAAGCATAAGAGAGGCATGCTGAGAGTTTGTTGCAGGGACTCTGCTGAATCCTGCTGAGCCACCAATAAAGAGGTGAATGTTTACACGACGGTGTGGCGTCTTAAACTTGGAGCGTTTTGATGGTTGATATATATATTATTGTACATGGCTATGTAATATAGCATGAAACCTTACAGGTAGCCAAGTGTATATAAATGTGGAATATGGCATTTTTGGAAGCAGTTCCTGTGTTCTTTTAAAAGTGCGAGGTCCACCGGAAGGCTATAGCAATATTGGTGCAAGCCTGTTATTTTCACTTCATTCAGCACAGGCTAAAACTTGCATGCCACGTCTGTTATAGTCCTTATTTCTATTTCATTGCTTTGCTCTTCTCTTTGACGATAAGCTTTTGCAAAGCCTCGAGGTAAACCCTAAATATAATGTAGGAGTGAGAGGGAAGATGAAAGACACCTCTCAGACCCTTTTGCTGTGAGCGTGTCAGGTGGTGTAAAGTTAGGGGCGCTTGCGCCTAAACCTTTTAAGCCGCCAGCGGTATGGCGGGTTTGGTATCCGCTTGCGCTTCGTTTACCATGCTTGGAGTGATCCTGTCATGGAGCAGATAACTTGATTGACTGATGACCTATGCCCATGGCTGAGATCTGCTGTTTCCTTGTGTAGCCTCTGGGGTCATCATCAATTGAAAAGGGTTGCCAGCGATCAAGGTAATGTTTCAAGGTGTGCCGTGTGTTCATTCCAGAGTCTTGGGGGTGCATCATTTAATACAGTGACATGGTTCAATTAAAGCCCGTCTGACAATGAGATCTTCAAAAGCATGCAGAAAATGCATATTTTTAGTGTAACTTTCCCGATTGAGCCATCAGCCTGGCGTCCATGAAATGACTGCTGTTGTTATTTACGGTCTTTAAGATCTCAGTATTTTAAGACCAGTCAGGACAGGGTGAGGTGCTTTCTCGTGAGCACAAGCATTTGGCCGACATGCCCTGGGCCTGACAGAAGCATAGGAGGCGCTACCGAGTTGCAGATCTTGCATCATCCATTAAAGTTCTATGTGATCCGTCTTCTGGTCAGTTCTATGTGCAAATACTTTTACTAATGGTCAAAAAGTAGATATTCTTTTTAACTTGTAGAGGATGGTATAATGCACGCTCAAAGGCCTTAGTGTGCATACGACATAAACTATTTTTAGGTTTATTCTTTGTAAATGTGAACACTAATTTTGGAAGCCTCTGCTCATAGGTTTGTTTTTTCATCACAATTCTACCGATTCTTTAGAAAATGGTTGTCTCAGTATCTGTTTAGTAGTATCTTTACATTTGTTTATGTGCTTTATGCAACACTAATATGTCACCTTGTAGATACTTTGCAGTGCTGTGAAACACTTTGAGCATGTCGAGGTGGCAGAAGGCAGCAGTTTTCTGACTGTCTCGAGTGGCACACACACTAGTAAAGTCACACCACTCCTCCTTCGCCCTACCAGACAAAGCAACTCACACCTGCCTGGTAGTATTTAAGTTTATCCACAGACGTATACTACACCGACTCTTGGAGGCAGATCAGTGTTTGCGGCAACGGACAACTCATCTTGCGAGCAGGTGTCAGAATACTTCCCCTTATTGACCCTCTCAGGCTCTCCAATGGTCAGGCTTTGCAGGTGAACTCTATCCGAGGTGTAGACTAAAGTCTGTTGTTGGCAACTGTCTTACAAGTGAGTGCTGCCCCCCCTTCAAACCCCCCCATCCCATGGCCAGTAGCTTGCTCAAGGGATCCTGTAGCGGTACATCCCATGCACAAATAGCCTACCAGTTAGACAACATCACCGCCCACAATAACCCATTACCTCTTCAGCTATTTCATTATCCGTTCTTCCTGGGAGAGTGTCACTGGTAGCTCCTTCTCAGGCCTATAAACCGAGTGATTTCCTGATGCTCCGGTACTGCTGCTGTTGCTTCATTCCCGAAGTTCCCACATGTACACTCCCACTTTTCTTTGTGGAAAGCTGGACCTACCCTTAAACAGTTTGATTTGGCAGGGCATCTGAGTGATGCTTTGACCTCCAGATTACTCAGTATTTGTAATTCCCACTAGTGCTTCTTTATCATTAATTTTTGGGCACAGATCAGAAAAAGAGGAGCCACTTTCCCTCAAACCTCAGCTCTTTTTGTGTGCCTAGCAGCAAGCAGTGTACTGTCTCTTCTGTACATTGTACATTCATTTTCTCTTACCACTAAATGGAGACGCATTTGCTACGTTATCGTTAAAGCACATGTCTATATTTTTATGATGCTACATTTACGTTAAAATGTTCAACTGCCACAATATTTTAACTGCTCTTTAAGGGACTGGCAGCAAATTACTGCTGCCCGCCTGCCTTAAAAAACAGCTTTGCTCTGGTGAAATGTCCTTTTTTTTTCTTTCATTTATTGATCTATCATGGACGGGTAAATACAAAAAATGGTGCCTTTGTCGTTTTGTAGATCCACTTGCATGGTGAAACCTGTGTGATGACACATAAACGCGCATACGTCATCATGCATATGCATAATTTTGTTTTCACATTCGTACGTTGTCCAGTGCTTTCACTTATACTTACTTCAAAAGAATATTTTAAATATGCAGTGCTGGAAATACAGGGACTGATGGATGGAAGAGCCCATAATAAGTCTTTGTTTTTCTGGGGTCCTTATTGACTTCAGCATTTCCATGGGCCCTTTATAGCGCTGTGTAACTGACATATAAGTCTTCCAATAGTGCCTCAAATGCTTTCATTCCAAGACCTATATTTTTTTTTTGGGTGTTCCTATCCTTGTATTTTGCTTTAGTCAACTTTAGTAGGACACGTTTGCTGTTGGTGTAAACCTGCTCTTCTCATATCCAGGACTCTCCACCCATCCCCTTGTCTTTCTGTTATGACATTATACAGCCGGCATCTTGACTTATCCTCAAATGCTCACATAGGGAAGGGAGTTCCTCTGAGTCTTCAGAAGCCCCATCCTCATCACCCGGATTACTCACCCGGGGCTCTGGGCATTGAAAGAATATCTGCATGTTCCACCTTCCAGTCTCTGCTTTGCTACCTGGCCACACTGATTTGGGCATTCAGTCCACATACAAGGCAGCGATATTTGTGGAGAATTTGTTTGTTCAGATAGTATTGATGGCACCATTGACAGATAACTAACATTTATTGTTAAGCAACTCAGTGGTACTCATTTTATTTACCTTGGAAGGGTGAAAGGGCGAGTAGGCATGCTAGGGTTTGAACCTGCATTAAGAGTGTCACGCACAGATCCCGTTAGTGCATGTATTAGTCTACTATTAGTGCTGTTAGGGTAAATTGAAATTCTATAGAGTGCGTGTAGTCATAATAATAATTAAACGTGCACATAGAGAGAAGGGATTCTATTGTGAGATAGTTGATGCTGGGACAGTTGTTGGAACTAACGTTCAACAGACTGACTTGCTTTATTTCACTCTACTTCATTAATCTACCACAAGGTATGGTTTCCTTGAGAGCACAAGGCTATTCCCAGTAACCAACAATAACTCTTGTATTAATCACTATCTTCGGGTTCCGGAGTAGTATGGTACTTTCCGTAAAACACTTTAAAACTTCATCAGGACTAGTAAGTGCTAAAGAAACACAGTAAAAGTTAAATACTTTTTAACTGTGGTGAAGTAGGAAGCGCTGTATCAAATTTGAATTATAGCGTTTAACTAACCAGAATCTGTAACCGTTGTGTGGGGAGTTTTATCTTTACATTTCCTCTGTGGCAAATTATAGCTAAGGTGCTGGTTTCAAATGGGCCAAGACGTAAGAGAGAGGTGACCAGTAATTTGGTAAAGGAGACTTGTTTTAATTTCTTGAGGTATACTATCTGCATTCAGACCTCGAGTCCAGGAAGCTCCATTCACTGGTCATACTGATGACCCCCCCAAACCCCCACACATTTTCAGACTAATGGCCCAGCACTTTAACCTTTTTCCTAATAATATGTGGAATGCTTCCTGACTTCTGGTATTTTTCCTATGCGTTGGAAACAGGCATTGCTTCTGTCTCTTCTTTAAAAGCTGAATGCAGACTCTGATGTCTTGAGAAATTATAGGCCCATATCTCTTCATCCAGTCCCTGCTTAAATTCAGAAGAAGTTGGTCAACCAACAACTGTCCACCTTTATGGAAGTCAGTGCCACCCTTCAAGACTCTCAATTTGACTTCCACACACGATATAACACGGAGACAGCTCTCCTGGAGGTGGCAAAGTTTGTTAGAGAGAATCTTGATATTAGCACACCTGTTATTGTGTTCCTTCTTGACCTGTCGGCGGCCTTCGACATGTTGTTCGATTCCATCTTGTTGAACAGACTCCGTCACCTAGGCATTCAGGGCAAGGGTCTTTTGTGGGTAAAATCTTTTCTTGAGGGCTGATCCTAGCGGGTGTAACTACACCCTTTTTCTGCATCACCCAAACCACTGCTGTATTGTGTACCTCAGGGAACAATCCTGAGCCCTTTCTTGTTCAACCTCTACCTTCCCCCCTTGGTGGATTTGATAGAAACTTGGGGTGTAAAGGTAGTGTTGCACGCTGACAACACTCAGCTGCCTTTTCCTTTAAAGAAATTCGGGGTCAGCCTTTTATAACTTCAAAGAGTGCTGCAAAGGAGTCGCAGCCTGGATTGAGGCAAATTGCCTGAAATTAAATTCCGATAAAACTGAATTTTTGGTTTTCAGTAAAAAAAGGGAGTGCGGCAGTCCAACCTTTGGTGTCCTATTGAACTTAATCCCCCCAACACTGACTCCTGCTAGAAACCTCAAGCGCCGTATTTGATTCTGCACCCGCCTTCGCCTCTCAAATCAAACAAATTTCATCGGTATGCGTCATGAAAATGAAAACCTTACAGAAGTTCCTTCATTTTGTCCCAGACGAAAACGGTGTTCCACTTGTTGGTAACTTCTCATCCGGACTACTCGAACAGTCTCTACCTTGGCCTCCCTGCAAATTTGATATATAGACTACAGATAATCCAGAACGCTGCCGCCAGACTTGTTAGGAGAGTCCCTCGTCTCCAACATATTTCTCCCCATCTAAGACAACTACATTGGCTTCTGGTGGCACAGCGCATGAAATTTAAAGCTCTGACGCTGTCCTACCGAGTTTTCCGCGGAGATGCCCCTCGTTACTTGACGAATAGATTAAATCTGTATACTCAAGAGTTCTTATGCCACTGCCTCTTGCTACAGATTCCAAAATATTTGAAGACATGCTGAGGAGGAAGCTCCTTTGCTGTTCTTACAGCTAAATTATGGAACAGCTTGCCGTCTAATTTGGTTGGCAGTACATGTGTTTATTTTCTCTCTTTATGATTTTAAATAAAGGCGTTATTTCATCAAAGGAAGTTAGATTGATTTCCTATTTTTTCTGATTGTGCACTTAATTGTCATATGTAACCATAACAAGGTGAATGATAAAATAATAATAAAAATAATCGAGGTTTGAGTTCACGTTCTACGTGTGTGTTTATTTATAAGATACACATGTACTGGGTTGAAAGTTTTCTAAAAGACCGACACGACGAATTTTGTCTGGAACATAAGGCTGTTTAACGTCAACATTACTTCATGGAATATTTACGCACTGAAATATGCAAATAGATGTTGCTAACAATGCCGCTGTGCACCTAGCTTCCCTATAAAACACTTTTAGTAAAATGAATATGATCACCGTCCAATTTATAAATATTCCTTAATTGGGAATCAGTGTTCTTTTTTAATTAGTGCCTCCTCATCATGGTAAATGTGATTTTTATTTTAAATATACTGTGTCCTTTTTTTCATGATGGATGACTAGGGTGACCAACTGGCATTGGTGCAAATTCAGGACGGTGCGTGTAAAAATTCAGGACAGGAGGTCAAATATCAGTACAAAACTTCAGGACAATAGGTAAGTTTTACAGACACATCAGAGGAGGCCGCGCAATAGTATATAAGTAAGCCCAGCCATATCCAAACATATTCAACCATTTGCAAACCTATCCATCTTGTATCCTTCCATCTATCATTTCACTCATCCATCCCTTCATCCATCCTTTCACTCATCCATCCATCCTTTCACCCTATCCATCTGTACACTCATCCATCCACTCTTCCACCCATCCATCCATTCACTCATCCATCCAGCCATTTACCCTTTCACCCATCCAGCCATCCTTTCAATTAGCCATCCTTCGTTCCGTCCACCCACCCATCCATCTACTCATCCACTCATGAATCCATCCATTGACCCTATCACTCATCCATCCTTTCTCTCATCCATCTATCCTTTCACTCCTTCACTCATCTATTCATCCTTTTGTCGATCTACCCTCCCTTTCACTCACTCATCCATCCTTACATCCACCCTTTCACTCATCCGTCCATCCATTCACCCTCGCACTTATCAATTCTTCAATCCATCCATCATTTCACTCATCCATCCACCCACTCACTCACTCATCATCCACCTTTTCACTCATCCATCCTTTCACTCATCCATCCACCCTTTTACCCATCCAGCTACCCTTCCACCCATACATCCAGCTATTTACCTTTTCTTTCATCCATCCTTCCACTCACTCATCAATCCATCCATCCTCTCTCATTATCCATCTATTCAATCGTTCATTCATCCATTCACCCTTTCACTAATTCATCCAGCCATCCACCCATCCCTTCACTTACTCACTCGCTCACCTTTTCATATTAATTTTGAGCTGAGCCTTTTTGAGAAGAGGCCCATCAAGAACTTCACCCTCACTGCAGGAGCCATTCCAGGACTGGGACAGAAGCCACCCAGGGCGGAGACAGGATCCACCACAGGGGGTGGGGGCAGGAGCCATCACAGGGGGGGGGGGCAGGAGCCACCACATGGGGGGACAGGAGGCATCACGGGGGGGGGGGCAGGAGCCATCACAGGAGGGGGAACAGGATCCACCAGGGTGGGCACAGGGGTGGGCATGCAGTATTCTAGGTCATCTTGGTCTCTTCCAGGGTGGGGTAGGGCTCCTCACCCCCTCCTGGACAAGACCCCGAGACAACAGGCTCTCTTTCCAAAATGTTAGTTTTGCCATCCCCCACTGTGATGTACAGTACTTAAAGGAGATACTCCAAGAGAACTGATTTAACCGATTGTCCTCCATACTTTGTTCATCAGAGTGGGTGCGATTGTGCCGTTTCTTTATTTTATTACATGATAGACTGCATGTTTGCAGAACCGAGGTTTGCTTACAATTTAGTGACAGTAATTAAGCTCTGTGAAGAGAACCACGTGCTGCCTGGGGTAATCAGGGCCGGTTCTATGATGTTTGGGGCCATGGGCAGAAAGGGAGTGTGTGAGGCCCCTCTAAATTGCAGAGACATGACGCATTCAGGGCTGTTTGCATCTGAATAGATGCCCCTGCTCCTGAAGCTGCAGCCCCTCCCTCTCAGTCACCTTCAAGCACCTCTTAACAGCTCATCAAGGGCGGAAGGTGTGAGGGTTGCCATCCCGCTGTGCCTCTCCAATGCTGCTGGGGATCTGAGCTTTGGTGCTGCATCGGAGTCAAGCAGGGAGGTGGGTGGATGCTGTGCCGGCTTTAGGGTGGTGCGACCGGTGCCCGGGTAAAATTACGGACAAATAGCGTCCGTTAGAGAATCCTTCACGGACAACGGACAGACGGCCGAAATTACGGAGTGTCCGTGAAATTTACGGACGGTTGGTCACCCTATGGATGACAGCAAATGTCTGTTGGCGCGTTTCATTCGAATGTCCGATAAAGGATCCATTTTGCTGCCTAATAAGAGAAGTGAGCACGAACTTACTGGGTCAAAGTTCAGAGGCTGCTCATACAAGAAGAGGCACATTTGAGCGTCGAATGGTTCGCACACTGCTAAGTGTTAGACCTTATCGCGAGAGCACCGCAGGACGGCCAGGCAAGAGCGCGCGCCCTTCAGTCTTGGTGATCACGAGTTGATGCCTTGATTTCATGCCACACTGCACTTCTGGCACTGTCCCCGGAATGCGATTAAATTTATGACCTCAATAATAATTGCCACATTCCCCATGACAAGTAATTCGAATTACTGCTTAGTTAAGCCGCAGTATTTATATTTAAGGCTTTAACAGGCCAAGTTATATAACCAACCTTTCAAGACAAGATATCACGTGACACGTTCTACCCTCACAAAACAGAGTTTCCAAAATATATCTTTATTGTCAATTATCTCTCACATCCTGTGTCAATGGTGGAGGAATAATTGATATGCGTTCACGTTGTCAACGTCAAATAATACATTCCATAGCCAGCTTTATTTCTTTAATTATGTAAGGAACAATCAGAAAATAATTTAAAGTCCAAACTGCCGCTGTCCAAATTGGGTATGTTTTTACCACATTCCAATTGTTTTTAACACAGCTGTTTATCAGTTATATTCACATGAAATATAAAACCATATAAAAATCGGCCACGTACAGTTATTGTAGTAATGTGTACCATTAGTGTCCCGCCAGCACATACAAGGCAACTCTTTCCCTCTAGAACCCTGGGTCATTATGAATATTGTATCATGCAAATCTCTAGCTAAAATTAATCTCAGAGAAGATTGACTGACACCTTAGGTTTAGGCTTCCCAATATGGATGGTAGGGATATAATATAGCCTTATAGCTCGCCGTAGTGGGCTATACCGGCTGTTAAAGGCCCGAGCCGAAATTTACCAAGAACTGTTCTTACCATTATTCTCTCACATAAATAATGTTTAAGGGGTTACACAATCTATTTTTTGAGGTGTGCATGGTAGGCACAGCTTTGGGGGTGTGCCGTCACTGACCAACGTACTGTTTTTTTCTGTCAGTGGCTTTTCCATGAAACATTGTTCTTAAGGACAATATATGGACTACAGTAAAGTTAATATATTTTACACAGTCTGCCATTACTATGGCATTGCCAAGCATTGCATTAGTCTAGGAAGTGACTTTCCAAAGGTTTCCTTGGCAGAGGGGAGTCGATTCAGTGATGTAGAGGTGTGTGGTCAGTTGGATGAGTGTGTTCCTTTTAATGAGTTGTGAGTTATGAAGGGTAAGAAAGGAGGGGCCGTGCAAATTTGCTTTTGTGATTCCTTCTTTTTTTCAATTATATGTGGTGCAAATGGTGCAAAATGTTGCATCCACTTTTATGAATGCCTAATAAAGTAGAGAAACTGAGTAATCCATGCAAGTTCCTCTACTCTGAATTTCTAATTGAATGATTTGTTGACCAAAATGCATGCTCCGAATCTCATCCGTCACAGTATCCAATTACAATAGTCAAAGTACACAGGCCAGGCTTTAATAAAGTACACACATATTGTCCGGACTATGATTTTTAGAGATCATCCTTTAGCAATACATTCCTCCTGCGATTTACATTTTCAGATCTGCTTTATTGTTACTATTTGGAGAATCACAGTTAAAAAAAAATACTTACTCATTTAGTGAAAATGATAAGATTTCCATTTGTTTTGCCCTGAAAGTTGAAGTTCTTTCCAAAGTGTTTTTACTTACTTGTCGAGAGTGATCATAGGAAACTGATGAATAGTCCAGTGTATAAGCCACCACTAAAAAATAAATTAATCTACTCCAGTCTTGCTGGACACTATTGAATAGGACTCATCTTGAAACAGTAAAACGTCAAACAAGTACAGTATCAACAGATCACTTTGATTCTACCTTTAAACAGAATCCCAGAATTGTAAATGGTGCATGTGTTGATACCCTCCAGTACCGCACAAATTGTTGTCACGTGCTACACAAATGCAAATAACTTATAATCTTTTCTACAGTAATATTCAATTTGCCTACTAGAACACCTCTACATTAGAGTGCAGTAGATAAGTCTTCTGGGACAGCCATATTACTTGGCTTTGTCACATGAGCAAACCACGCTGCAGCAGCACAGACGTCTTCAATGCACTCACTTCCACCAGTGGTAGTATGCTTACCAGGCGTGGAAGTCTAAGTCCTGGTTGGTCACCGGTTACTGTTCAGTATTTATGGTGGCTACAGATTAGTACTTTTGTCACACACTAGACTCTGCTAGGATAGCTAGACAGTTAGTTGTATTTTACTCTTGGAGGGGCAGTGGATTTTGAACATGGTTACTGTTTGATACAGAAATCAAGGTATGAAAAGCCAGTCTCCAGTCAGCGATATTCCTATAACAAATGAAATGTCCTTCCTTGACAGTATGTAAAGTAGGGAAGTTACAATGAAGTACAACACGAACATAGATGGTTCTATGAACCTGTGAAGCCCAAGTATGACTCCAAATATATTTTAGGGACTCTGGGTTAAGTAGAAAAACCTAAGCCTCGTTCTTTGACTGGGAGACTCATACAGGCCTCTCCAAAGTCAGGTGGTGCTCACTGATGGACACAGTCCTTTAATGATTTCATTTTTTTCCGAGTGTCAGGTGACACAAATATTAGGTTCAGACATGGCCATTTCGTTGCGGAATCTTGTGGTTCTTTGGCATGTTTAGGTCTTCGAGTAGTCCCTCTCATGTAAATCCTCCCTAGCCGTGTGCTTGTCCTTTGTCAGTTCCAGCAGTATCTGGTAACATGAACATGAACTAAATCAATAGCTAGAATAGCAAGAAAAGTCTGTCAAAATGAAACTCCGCGTAGTTTTGTCACGTACACATTGCCATCCCAAAATGGAATCTCAATCTCTTACTGAAATACCTGTTTCTTTCAGGGCACCACCAGAACAGCAACTGCACATCCACGTTTATAGCCCGCACTTAAATGTGTACAGCATGTTCTGAACAACACTCATACTGAGGGAGGATGTGAAGGAGCCCAGTTGATTAGGTCTGAATTGTTTTTCTCTTAGTGGGTCAAACTACCCGCTCCAACAGGTAGGTAACGTTTTTGTAATATCTGCCTTTATTGAATTGTTTCTGAACTGTTTCATGGGTTGCGTGATCTTTCGGAGGTTCAATGAAACTTTGGAAGAAGCAGTGAGTACAGCTGGACGGCAGAATGATTGTGGTACTGGGTTCATATATTTAGAGGTGTATTAAACTTGATCCTAACTGTTCAGACAGCTCCAGTGCATTGTCATAGATCTACAACCCCACTAAATGTTAGGCCTTAACTAGCAGTCATTCTCCCATAGCCTACACAGAGCTCAAGACTCACCTCCTGAAAGCACTTTACATTAATAATCCACTTTTTCTCCCATAGCAAAGTTCCCTCGCCAGTCTGTGGTTAACCGTGGCTTTGCCTTTGACATTGAATAGAACTCTGCTGCCTTTTGGTTAGGTTTGCGCTTTACAAAGGCTATATCCATACATACATGCATATGTACTTACATACACACATGCAAAGCATTGTGATCTGCTTGTTGAGCAACAGTCACATCACCGATTGTGGAGGACACAGCTGGACAAACAACTTGGCACAGCATTTCGTTCTTTGTGTGAGGACATCTGCCTCTGGAGGGCGTAACCACAAGAGAGCAGCCACCAGTGCCTGTCCACACTTGTTTGTAAATTCTGCCACGGGCAGAGCATGTTGGCACTCATGTTGAGAGATGAATAATAGGATGACAACAGCAATGTTTGACTTTCTTTGATGAAATGCTTTTCTAACCTGCAGCTCACTCAATATAATATTTGGGAAAACATCATGCATAGTACCAGCACTGATAATAGTGTAGATAATACTGCTATAAATGATTTTTCGTAGAAATTCATCATTTTAATCCCACAACCCCAAGGATGCAAAGCCACAGCCTCTGTGAACTGCCAACAGGTTTTGCCACAGCAATGCCCAGCTGACTGTTAAATATATATCACTAATGTAAAAGATTTTTAGGTCTCGCCTAGCTATTGCGTTTACGCAATCGCTATGCGAGACTCTAGTAAGAGGGGCATTTCAAAGTGCTCCCAAAAGTGGATTGCATGGTGAGCACGCGCACAATCATGTGCATCCGTTTGGGGAAGCGCTTCAGCCCACTGGCATGTGCACGTGTAGCCACAGCCACAGCCACAGCCTCGGCATCATACTTCAAAGGGTCCGCTCCCCCGCCTGGAATGCGCTCCCCCGCCCCTGCCAAGCGCGCGCCACGCTCCGCCGCGTCTCGCCGTAATTGTAAACATATGACAAATTTGCTTTCACTTTCAAGCGGCGGGCGGTCGCGTCCGGACCACTTTAGATCTATGTCTATGATCGCGATCGGTTTCACTTTCACGGCGGCCGCGCTGCATTACTACCCTGCTTTTTCCCCCTGCATGAATCAGGCCAGAAAACACATTCCACCAAAGCCCTAAAAGATACCTTGTCCAGGAGCACTATTGTTTCCGCTGTACATTTCAAAAGCTTCCTTATCCAATTTGCTAACACCGCCATCTGCCTTCCTCTTGCCTGCTCTTTGAACGCTCCTCCCCCGCCGCGTCTTGCCGTAACTGTAAACATATGACATATTTGCTTTCACTTTCACGCTGCGGGCACTCGCGTCCTCACCACTTTAGAAGCCGGGCTTCTCTTGTGTCTATGATCGCGATCAGTTTAACTTTCACGGGCGGCCGCACGGCTTTCCATCTTTGATGAGAGCCATAATTCCTCAAAGGGCTATTGATGTCCTCTGTGCTCAATGTGAGAGCAATTTTATGTATAACAATGACATGAAAATCTAACCTATATTACAATGTTGTCTACCGTACGCTCGGAACCCTCCTTGCAATAAAAAAAATAGCTCGACGTTATCGAAAGCTATAGAGATAAAGGTCAGAGTTCGTCACGACGCATACATCCATCCAATCCCTGAAGAGGGAAGCTGCAAACATCTGTGATGCCACTAGTATTCTTCCACCCTTACGCACATTTTCGCTTCACCCACCTACTCACCCAATGATATAGGAAGGCTGAAAGGAGTGACACTTTCATCACTCATCCTCCCTTCTGCTTACTGCGTGATACTGATTTGGAGTGGACGCTCACCGTGGACCATTCTTCATGAGACAACCAGGATCATAAATCCTTCTCTCATTTTGCCTGTGCTTTGGCTATAACTTCAGCACAATATCCTTGGTGCAACAACATCAACTGTTGCATGGCTAAACACATATAAGGTACAAGGTTTCGCCATGTAACAGGTTATGTTGTTGCACCAGGGATATTGTGCTGCAAAACTAAATACTTATAAGGTCCCAAAAGCGAGACCTATTGGCTATGCCAATGCTTGTTTTAATTGGGGAGGATAACATTTTCACTGAAACCACAAATTTATCTAGAGCTGCATGTCATCTCTTAAAGACGGATTCTGGCTAATCGTTTCAGCCAGATTGCTAGCTATTTCCGAAGGCAAGTTGCACTGAAATTCGCTTGGTTAAGTCTTTTCCATGCAGGCAAAGGCAAACTCCATATAAATGTATAAAATGCTGCAAAGAGTAAAAAAAGGTAATTGCCTCGTGGTTAAGATGATTGGCTTAAGCGTTTTCATTATATCATTTGTATTTGGGGAGAGAAAAACACCCATCCTACCATATTTTGAAAGATCCTTCGGGATCTGCCTAGGCTTGCATTGATTGGTTCAGAAACGAAAGTGCAGATGACGCGGCCTTCATTTCACCACTTTGTCTAGTTGGCGGTGTAAGAAGCCTCGGGAATATTATGGATTACAAACTGCTCCTAATTCCAGGAAATTATTATGTACGCCTACAAATAAAGATATGCATGGCATAAAATCAACCTATTTTCAGTTAAGTGGGTTAGGATATATTTTGGAGACGTGACCTCGGCTAACGTACACAAACGTTGGAGAGAAAAGGATCACTTATTTTTTTAAATTACATTTTAATCAAACTTGTGCCCTTGGGAAGTCCCTTTTAAGGTAATTTGTGCACATTAGGGGCACATAATGGGCTGCGCTGGGTTCAACGCATAGTCCCACACCTGTATTTTAGCTTGCAAGAAAAGGATAACCTATTTTTAAATTACATTTTAATCAGACTCGTGCCCCTCCCAAGGCCCTTTTAAGTTAATTCATGCACACCAGGGGCACGGGCAGCGCTGGGTCAACCCAGAGCCCCAAAACTGTATTTTTGCTTGCACAGTGTCTACATTTCAAACATATGACTGCATTTCTGAGAGCTAATACTCTGTAGGCAGAAAAAGTCGAAAACTAAGATAGGCAATTACTGTTAACTCTTCCCGATTGATTCAGCTTAAAGTCTGTCTTGCATTAATCTGTAGAAATTCCAAGTGTATGTATGACCTTTAGACACCTCGCACTAAAAAGAGGTGCACGGCTCGATGTTGAGCCAGCGCAGCACACTATGACACAGCACCAAGAAATTGAAAACAAAGCAGTACAAGTGATACTCGACTCTCCTCTGTAAGGACATATTAAGCCAGCGCAGCAAGGTTTGAACTGTATTCTAAATAAACAAGCATTTGCAAAGCAATAGGTCTCGCATTTACCCGCGTTTGAGCTATTGACATTGTAAATGACAATGCCTTTTATTTATGTTTTGGTTTTTAAAACATAAATAAAAGGCATTGTCATTTACAATGCCAATAGCTTAAACTCGTGTAAATGCGAGACCTATTGCATTGCAAATGCTTGTTTTCGTGAGTTTTCGTTTTCACTTTCCCGACCTTGGACCCGGGGAACTGGGTTCGAGTCTCGGTAATGACGCTGAACATCCTGTGATTCTGGGCAAATCACTTAATCTCCCCGTGCCTAACAAAAATAAAAAAATAAATAAAAAATGAATGTGTGTCCTCATGTAACATAACTGGTGCTATGTAAAGCGCTCTGATACCTGATTGAATTCGGGTCAAGTTTGCGCTATATAAAACTCTGCAATAAATGGATAGGGACAGCCTGTTCTCCTGGTCATTTAGACCTAACCAATTCCCTTTAACGCTGTCAACCACCACTCTTTATTAAACTGGCTCTTTGTAGAAGAGACTCAGGATACTGGCTTGAAGTCTATAGCATATTTCTTTCCAGAGGATCTAGTTTTTTCCTCCCTTCTCATCTATACTGAATAAGCAATAGACAGGAATGCACAGTTTCACACGGATCAATTTTGTCTTTTCTTAAAGTATGTAATTGCCACTAGAAACAAGTTCAGAATTCCTGTCCAAAAGTTTCAAAAAATTAAATCCAAACAGCAACTCTGACTAAGTGAGAACTGCTGCCTTGAAGCTGAAATGGTTTTGAAAGTAAGAGCTGGAGTCCTGGCTTTGTCAGCCAGCAGAATGTTACAGGTAAAGATCTCAATTTATTTGCTAAACATGTGGATTTTACAAATTCTAGACCTTGCATCTTTTGGAGTGGTTTCCCTAATCTTTTTGCTTCTGACCTCCTGTTTTTGATTTGTGCTGAACTTCATTTTTGCTGGTTTTAGGACTCTGGGCACTTTACCACTGCTGATCAGGCTAAAGTGCAAGTGCTCTATGTCTAAAGAATTATGGTATTTGGTTTCTCCATGATTGGAATATATGATTTACTAGTGGGTCCCTAGTACAGTGAACCATGTGTTCTTAGGGCCAGTAAATCAAATGCGAAGGTTTGAAAATGCCACTTTTAGAAAGTTGGCATTTTCTAACTTTAACCGTTCTGTGCCTCCGCCTGTCTCGAAATACATGTGTGAGGTGGATGACTGTTTTGCTTTGTGAATTCACTCGAGACAGTCACACACAAGGGGAGCTGAGGTATGCCCTGCATATCCTGATGGCCCATCACCAGGTTGATGGGTCTTCCTGAGCTAGGGTGGTGGGAGGAATGGACACTGACATCTGAATAGGGCTGTGCCTATTCCCACTCACATGTTTCCACCCCCGTAATGTGTCTGGAGCCAGGGCCAGGAAGGGCAGAGTCTTGTGCACTACAAAGACCCTTCTTTGAAGTTTGCCTACTTCAAAGGCTGAAATAGGTATAAGTAATGGACCTCTGACTCATTCTCTGAGCTCTTCTTCTGCCCTGAAGAAGAGCTGTGTTTCTGTCAGGAGGGATTGCCAATTTGCTGCTTGCTTTGCTGCGCTACCTTGCTGCTTGCTGCTTCTGTCCTGGGAGTGAAAGGACTGGACTTTGCTTTCTACATCCTGCTTTCCAAGTTTCTCCAAGGGCTTGAGCTGAACCTGCCACCTGTTGGAAGTCTTTAGGACATCAAAGATGTCATCTGCCAGCATCTGGGCTCCTCTGCTGAGAGCCCTGCTTCTGCCAAGTGGTAGCAATTCCAGTTCTGGGCCTTTGGTACTGAGTTCTGGTACTAAGAGAAGAAAAATGCTCATTGACTCCCAGCATCAATTCGGAATCCGTGCATCCCTGCAAGAATCAATGCATTGCCGCTTCCTGCCCCACTGCCATGGTCTCCCACTCGAAGAGTATGTGATGCACTGACTGCTGTTTTCAACTCAACCTCCGACTTTTCCGCAGCGCCCCAAAGAATCGCCACTGCGTGAGTCTTGAAGACTGCATCACTGATGTCCGTGATGCACCACTCTGACTCTGACGCAGCGCCTGTAGTTCGACATTGACTCTGTGGAATCAACGCATTGCTCTGTAACATCAACGTATCACGCTGTGACACTGACACATCATCGACACCTCATGGCCTTCCCCAACCAAAGTATTACACTCGCAATTGATGCATCACCACGCCACGCATTGTCACGGGGTGTTAGCGGCTCAGCGACCCTGCACTGCCTCCAGGACCCGACACATCACTTACTATAAGCGATGCATCACCTCCTTTGTGCAAAGCACCGTCAACGAGTGCTGACGACCTTGATAGCAGTAAGCTACCGACACATCATCTGCTTTAACAACGCTTCATCTTTCCTGTGCCACACATCGTCTTTGATTTTTGGTGCATCAAAGGTACTTTGTCCTGGTCCAGTGCAACCATTGATTTATAGGAGCTATTACTTTATCTAACTTTGAAAATTCATAACTTGACTTGTGTATGTTGGATTTTTGTAAACTGGTATGAAGTACTTTTGTGGTGTATTCACACCGTTACTCTGTGCGTGTGTACAAATGCTTTGCACATTTGCTCTGAGGATAAGCCTGGCTGCTCTTGCCAAGCTACCAAGGGGGTATAACTTACTTACCCTGACTAGAGTAAGGGTTCCTGCTTGGACAGGGTGCAAACCACTGCTAACTAGAGACCCCTTATCTAGCAATCACCAAGAGGCATGCATGGCAAATAGCCACCCCTGGACTCTTTGCAGCATCTTGACAGACTAAAATCTGCTGTCTACTTCAATGACCAAACGGAAACCGTATTCTTTGAAAGTCTTTCCTATAACATGATGATGAGCTAGTAATTTACTACAGATTCTACTTGTTCTAAAAGCCACTGTCAGGAAGTCTTCTCTCTGGAAGAGCACTCATCTCAGAATCAGAACATCTTGAAATATAGTTATATTACAGCAAACAGTGTTTTGTGTAGTGGCGATAAAGACGCTAGCGGGTGACTGATCTTTATCATGTAGTTTAGCAGTTGGAAAAATTGGCATCAAGAGGTAAACTGCAGTGTGGCAATATACAGTGCCTTGGCTATATGACCCACCGCTCCGAAGTAAGTTCTAAGATGAAAACCAGATAGTGAAGACATTTGAATGGTGACTTGATGAGAGCAGATGTTTTTGACCAAATACAATGTCTTACCCTACCTGAAAAGCTATCATCGCTTTGACTTGGAGGCCTTCATATCACATAGGACAGGGAAATGACCAGTGCTAACGAAAGTGCTGATGGCCAATTTGTATGGAAGGGAAAGTGCAATAACACTTTCTGTGTCCAATTGTTAACCAGAGGAATGCATGATAATTCAGATTGCAGGTTTTAATTGGATTTAAGGGGAGATAAGTAAAGAGGCTCAATCAGAAAGAAACACCATATGTTTCCCAGAACTTAGCAACTTGATCTCCAATTTAGATTCATTAAAATATAGGCAATTGCAGCTGTTCCGTTGCTGACCTTTCAATAGGCACTCTAACAACGACTGGCACTTACCATGTATTAGATATTCTGACGCTGATTTAGTTGTCATCAGCGTGCTTTTTCTTTAGCAAATGCAGATGCTGATGGGTAGTCACAAGGCCCTCAAAGAAGGCCATGTCAATACAAAAGAGCAAAGGAAGCATTGCAGTCCTTGGTCCAAACCACTGGTGATGTTAAAAGGTCTTGAGGAGATTTCCCAAAGTATATAGGTTTAAAATCAAGACAATATGTTGTTGTTCTAAGATTCCAGGAAACATGAGAGGCATCTGTGTTCCCTTTCGTTATTGACCAAACCATCCACTCGCTACCACAATCCTTGGCATCACCGTGCAAATGAACTTAAATCCCTCTGCACACCTGCCATTACTACCTCAATATCCTGTGAGACCACCTCTGATTCACACCAGCTAATAAATACCATGTGCATATTAATTCATTAATAGGATCATCCTTTTGATAAAATGGTCCCTTTTACCTGAGCTTCCTAAATATAAAACAGCCCACAAATTCAACAGGTGTCCAGGCTTGCATGGGATCTGAAACTAACAAGCACAATCTATTACTGCATAAACTTCAAGGTGTCATTGCTGGCTCACAATCATACAAAAAACAATACATTGGAATATCAAGCGTGGGGCTCCAGGATTCTTGATCCAGCCCTAATCCCCCAGTGAGCTGCTCTCCTCTGCCAAACGTGAATTGTATTCACCGAATAAAAGGTGATAATATGGCTATATTGTTCTTATTTGAATTGTATTCTCAATAAACAGATTTGAAACAAAAGGTGATAATGCTTTGCGCCAATATCATTAGCTGTGGCACATTCTGACAACTCAGGAATTGTTGCGAAGAATGTAACTATATTTCCAAAATGGCTTGGAAAATAAAATGTTTTCATATAAAATGTCTGCAAAGACCACACAAACTGTGCACATTTTCCTTCGTATTGTAGCATTTTGGAAGGGCCTTCTTTAAGGCTTCATTTGAAACATCCGGCCAATATTGCAAAAAAATATCATGAAGTGATAAATCTGTTTTGTACCCAGAAAGCAGCTACCGCCCAGTCATGCTAAACAGTGCAGTAAAACCGGCATAAATGCAGCTTATCGTGTACCCCATGTTTTAATGCTTATGTCACCACTGATTAAGTGGTAGTCTGTACTGACTCAGCATGTCAAGAAGGGACATTAAGAGAAAGAATCTCATTGCTTCTCCTTGGAGTGAAGACTACACTTATATACGGTGGTACTTCAATTCACGATTGTGATCATATAGCAAAAAGGTTAATGTCTTTAGTTAACATAAAATAATGTGCACCAAATGTATAGATATTATTAGTTCTCAGCACTGTAAAGTATACGATGGGGGCTAGTTCTGTCGGTACTGTTTAGAGCTTTTACTTTTGGATTATGGTACTTTTATGGGATATTCTGCCTGCTTTAGGCAGAATTGAACAGGTGTTTAGTCATACTGAGTCATACAATTAAAATGCGAAAATGTTGTAATTTCCTGTAGTGATTCTGATTCACTCACATGACAGCATATCTGTATAATCAAAATGATAATGCTATTCTTCAGATTTCCACCAACTCTGTCTGCTCCATTTATATCTCAAAAATGGAAAACAAGTACTTTCTTAAATTTGAGTCACATGTTTAGTACCATGTATTCTAAATGTGGTAACTCCAAGCAGATGCCAGAATGAGGATGCAGGCTATAAGCAGACAGCTTGCTCCAGTAACGTTTCAGAGTAAGGGTGTCTCAGATCAACCCACAGGTCCTGTGTAACTGCTCTAGATTCTTATTTTTATTTCCAGAAACCTGCAATCTCTTATTTGAAACCACTGATGTTTTAGAGCCCAGTCCACACCTGAAGCGTCTTTCAGACAGATTTAATTGCTCCCTTAGGATTGTGAACCTATTTACTTGGGTTCCTATCCTGGCTTTCCTCTAGTTGGGTGTGACTCAATGGTGCATGCTACGGAGCTACAGATGAGCACCAGAGTTAGAACAGGTTCTTTGTGTTTGATTTCCATTGGTGTACGTCATGATATAGCGCCTGTGCTTTCACCGTTGGTGGTCTTTATTTGTTCCACTAAGGCCTCCATGAGAAATGTACTGACTACTTTTTATTTTTTGCAGGAGTTTTGTGAAGTGTGAGTGTTTGGACTTTGGTGTCATTTTCGGCTTAAGAGTGTGGCAGAGTTTCAGGTCCCGACTCTGCCTTACCTGTCTCCATGCTTCTGTTGTGTTAATGTAGGCTGGATGCCTAGAGCGGGGCAATGCCGGCGTCTGGGGGCCTTCTGTCATTTGAATGTTCACTGCATGCCTGGAGTTTGGCAGAGCCTTGTGATTGCAGTTAAGTGCAACGTAAACAACTAAAAGTCAGCTGTCCGCCCGTATCTGTATTGGGTTGCAGCCCGCCACTCTACCTCAGGAAAGCAGTAACATAAGTTATACCTGTGAGTTTTTATCTCTTTATTCTACCTTTATTTTATATTAGTACTTGTGGCCAATGATGAAATCTGATAAGATATTGTATGTCACTCTAGTCAGTTAAGGAGAGTAAGCTCTATTTTTGACAGAAATGCTGCGAAGGATACATGCATGAACTCGGTGATAAAAAGCAGGCCTCGTAAAAGTAAAGTCTTCAATTAAAATAGGTTGCTTGTTACCCCTCAGATGTATGAAAAGCCTGTTTAACTGAATAAATACTTATAGCAGAAAATATTCCACAAGACAATTTCAAAATCACTGGAATTTCTGTCACATCATGTTGCATTGACCAGTGGGGTGGCCTCTTGTCTAAATTATCCACCAGCTCCTGACAACTTTTTCCATGAGAAGTTAAGAAAGGTCAAGAGGAATTCTTGTTTGAATGATCATCTAGCTACCAAGGGTCAGTCATGGTAAAGAAGGTATAATGTCTGAGAGGGGTGCTTTCGTATATTTCAACCCTTATCGGTCACAGTATGTGAGGTATTTCTAAATATAGATAAAAGCTAAAAATCTCCACTAGATGTTACTTCTAGTAGGTTAATCAAACCATAAAAAATAAAACTGCATCATTCCAGGCAGAGATAATTCACTTATTTCTAAGAAGTGTTTCAGTTACTAATGAATTTAAAATACTGAGAGTTTACATGGTACTCAAAAACACTCCCACAATGCTAATGACCCAGTTAATTCAAGGTACATTTCTCTGTTCCCCTATGTGCCGCCAAATCTTCTAGGGAATGTCACCACTTAAAAATTCCAGAGTGCCATTCAGGGTGATGGATTTCTGGTTGGGTCCTAAGCCGGCTTTAGCTTGCGAATGAGAACAGAGTCATTAGTGGTGACGGGTCAGTGATCCTTTTGCATCTTTCTGTTGCAGTTGACACCATTGATCTTTGAATCATCATTCAAAGTCTGATGAATGTATTCAGTTTTGTAATTACATTAAAGCGGATTGAACCCTTTCTGACTGGAAGAACTCCAGCCTTGCACCTTCAGTAAGTTACATTCTGACCTGAAACCAATTTGCTAGTCAATGCTTCAGGGATTCTCTATCTTGTCCGTGTTCTGTAAGCAATATTTGGGGCCTCTTACTTGTCTGCCTCATCAATGTTTACATGTATGCCAACAATATATACATCTTATTCAACTTGCCAGAACATTTTTATCATACTCTCCTACAGATTTGCCACAGATCCTTAAAACAATCTGTTTGCAGATGGAAATAAACCTACTAAAAGAGAATTGATTCAAAACAAAGATCATGCCCACATAGAACAACCAAATGAATGGAAAGTCAGTTTATGGCCCATTTCCATGGGTCCACACCCAAAAATAGTTGTGATTAATCGGGGCTCTTTTCTGCATATAGACGCAATGCAAAACTGTACTTTCGTCAAGTTTGATAATTCATCAGTGCAAGATTGAAAGTAATCTTTCTTTGCTCTAACGCAAGCTGATTTTTAGCATCTGGAATGTTTCCGATTAGCATTGCGATTGGAAGATAATACAGTTTTCTAGTTCTCTTCCTTGAAGTTTCAATTGGTAGAGATTACCGGTGTGCTATTTATTGGTATCAAAAGAGCATAGTTTGTGGGTGGTGATGGGAGCCAAAATGTCTAGAGTCCTGGTTATTTTCCGTTCAAGATTATCTAGAATTCAGAATGGCAGTCCCGGTGAGAGTTAGCAATTTCCAGGAGTAACTAAGGAAAAGCATCAAGGCTTTATTTTGTTTCTTTCTTGATAAGGTAAGATGACCAATGTCATAGGGGACCTGAAATTGCCACTCAATAAAGAATTAACTCACTCTATAAACATTTCAGTAATCCACAGCCGCTTAATCCATCTTTTGATTACTGTTTGATAGTCATTTATATATTTGGTGGCAAATGGATCAAGGAGAGTGAAATATGCTTGGTTGCTGCTGCCTGGGCAATGAGCAGTTCTTCCTATACATTGGTCAGAGCTTCTGTTTCCCTATTCAGACAGAAATCCAAATATTGATTGTACAGAAGGGTTTGATGTTCCATATGCTACTTATTCTATCTGGTCACCCTAGTACTAGAAGTTTAAGATAGGTTTGTAATTGGCTAGAATATGTGTTCATTTTGGCCTTCTTTAGAAGCAGAGTGATGATAGCATGTATCAGTAGTGCCTGGACATTTCCTATAAAAGTAGATGTTTTTGCTCATCTAACGACATCAAAGGAGAAGGCTTGGAAGAAGTCTTTGAACAAGCAGTTGGACACAACTCAGCTGGTAGATTAGATGCTTTAATGCTGAGCGCTAGCTTGGATATCAAATGTTCTTCCAGTTATATTAGTGATGAATAGGGACTTGCTACATAATTTGTTTGTAAAGTTTGCAAGTTTTTTTTAGGGGCGGGACTATTTTATATAGCACAGTTACCCTGGACAGATCTTTTTGAGCTCTATAAAAATAATCTATATAACAAAAGGCAGACACGAGAAGCTTTACAGCGTAAACAACCATGTTTTCACAATCTTGCAAAAGTTTAACACAGAAGGTCTTTGCATATTAGACAGGAGATTGTAATTACATTCTAGAGCATCCTGAGTCCTTGAGTCCTTTAAAACTTTTCTTCCACAATTTTTAACCCACATTTGAGATTCTTTAACAGAGCATGTCCTGTGGACCTCAAATTTCTATGATTTTCTCTTTGAGAATCGCTTATTCAGCAGGTTGTTTCTTTGGGTTTAATAGGCCCAGTGTGTCAGACATGTTTTCCTAAACTGGATATGCATACTAACTGGCAGACAGCAAAGTTGTGGAAGGGCGGCAGACACATGCTCAATTTATTTACCCTCTTTAATGTTATAGCTTTAATACTATACTGCACTAGGTGGATTTATAAAGCTCATGACGACCTGTAGGCATCCCAGCTCTGGAAGAGGCAACACTACGGGCCTCATGTAGGTAGCCAAATACCGGTCGGTAACGGCCGATTTTCGGTAATTATACCGTTACCGACCGGTATTTTGGCCATTGGTATGTAGGGGGACATATTTTGCTTTCGGAATTTACCGAATCGGTAAAATTACCGATTCGGTAATAATACCGAATCGGTAATGTTACCGAATCGGTAACTTTTCCGAATCGGTAATTTTACCGATTCGGTAAATTCCGAAAGCAAAATAGAGATGTAGGGGGAGTGTGTGTGTGTGTTTATGAGTCGGTATTTACCACCAACTTATAGTTGGTGGTAAATAATGAATGTATGTGTAAATGCATTTTTACGCGCGTAGCAGTGTGCAATGTGGCATACATACATGCCCTTAGGGCATGTATGTGTGCCACATGTGCACACATGGCCGAATCAGGGGTGCAACAGGGTGTCAATGTGACACCCTGCCACCCTTGTATGTGTTCCCCCCATTACCGAATCGGTATTTACCGATTCGGTAATGAGGCATACCTTCCCATCAATGGGAAGGTATGCCTCATTACCGAATCGGTAAATACCGATTCGGTAATTACCGACTAGTAACGAATCGGTAAAAATTACCGACTCATTACCTACATACGAGTTACCACTTCTTAAATACCGAGTCGGTACGGCTCGGTATTTAAGAAGTGGTAACTGGTACGCTACCTACATGAGGCCCTACATGAGGAGCCTGCTGTGTAGGGGTTAGTTGTCAAATAACCACATTTTGATTTGTTTCCAGACTATAAGTTAATTGCCTGCAGGATCAGGGGCAGGGAATTCCATAAGGTAGCAGCAGTATAACCGAATGATCTTCCTTCGTTTCTAGTTCTTCAGATGAAAGGAACAGCAGCTCTTACAGGACCAAAGGGCCTTCTTTGATGTTTTCTTGTTTATGAGCTGACTAAGGATGGGGGTTTCTGTCCTCTAAACACTCAATAAGCAATACATAGCACCTTGAATTTGATCCTCTGGGCTATAGGTAACCATTGAAGGTCCTTTCCTCACTGAAGTACATCTCAATATTTGAAGTAAGGTACGTGCAGCTGCATTGTGAAAGCCCTCCCAGGTACAGAGAGTTTCCGTAGTCCAGGCGAGAGAGGATCAGTGCCTGAACTACTAATCTCTTGGATGTCATAAGGAGATGATAAAGAATGTTGCACAGCATTCAAAGAATTCCAAAGCAGCAGCTTGGTGGCTTGGGTCTTCATCGATAGTGTTTTGTCCGGACATACCCCCACACTTTTTATTGACGTTTTGGGGGCGGGGGAAGACCTAAACAGTCCAGCTGGCCCAGGGGCTATAGGGGAGAGCTATTCCCCCAAATCATCAATTCTGTTTTATTCCCATTCAACTTCAGGCAGGCTTTGTCCATCCAACTGGCTGCCACCTCCTTACATGGTCCTAAGGTGGATGAAAATGGATCCTGGTCTGAGGTGAGCGAAAACATTAGTAGGGTGTCATCCGAATAAGATATATGGAGATCCCAAAAGTTTTATCAACGCTAGCAAGAGGCTGCATATAAAAAATGAAAAGTGTTGGGCTTAAGGAGGAACCCTGTGGTACTCCACAGTGGCGAAGGAAAAGTATCGGAAGATGAAGACTTCTCAAATAACTGGAACGATTTATCTCACAGAAAAGACCTGAGCCAATCTGGGCAGTTCCTGAAACTCCGGCCCTGTGAATCCTTTCAAGAAGGATGTCATGATTCTCAATGTCGAAGGTAGCACTTAAATTAAGAAGACGAAATGCTGCTGTGCCACCTTAGTCGAGCCTCATTTTAACAATCTTCACCACAGCTAGAAGGGCGGTTTTGTTCTGTTTGGTCCGTAAATTGGTGTGGGTGGGATGAAGTATATTGCTGATTTCAATAAATTCAGAGAGATGCATATTAACATGTTTTTCCAACAATTTACTCGGTCCTGGAAAAAGAGATATAGGTCGGTAATTTGCCAAAAAAGTGTGTTCTGAATTTTTTTTTTTTTTTTTTAAATGGCTTTGACCATATCGTGCTTCAATGCCAGAGGAACAGTTCCCCTTTTCTAAAGACCAATTAGCCATTCCAATGGGGATGGGGAAGGTGAATTCAGCACCTAAGGACAGAATATAAGGAGGAGCGGGATCGGAAGGAATGCCAGATTTAACTTGATTGAAAAGAGTCAAAATGTTTTGATAAGATAGGGTAAGGAATTCTGAGAGGACAGTAAGTCTATCTTCCTTACGTCTGGACTAGACATTTGGGTCCAAGGCTCCCTCTGTGTCTTGGAAAGAATGATGGATGTCAATTATTTTGTTTTGAAAGAAGGTGGCAAGTTCATTACACCTGGCATTTGAGGGTTCAAGATCCAGACCTTTGGACATGGGTCTTAACAAAGCTTTAGTGATTTTAAACATCTCTCTGGTGAAATTTACTGCCCCATTAATTCTGGATTCATAGTAGGTGATTTGGGCAACTTTTATCTCTGCATGGTGCCCTTTGTCCCCCCTCCTCTTTGCGCTTGCAATAGAGCCACTGGCAGAGGCGATGCGCACCACACTGGGAGATGGTATACCTCTGGGAGACACAGTACATCAGGTATCGCTGTATTCGGATGATCTCCTAGTCTACGTTAAAGATATAGAGAGGGTTCCAGACCAACTGGCGCACCTACTGCAGAATTTTGCCCCAATCTCAGGGCTGAGGGTGAATGTTGAAAAATCCTGTATCTATGCATTCAGAGAGGGGGGCCGCGACCCGGGCTTTACCATTAACTATAAAAAAAGTGCAATGGAGAGAAGACACCTTCTGCTACCTTGGTATCCGGATCTATCGGCAACTGAGAGACCTGTTTGATGGGAACTTGGGGAGAGCCCTGACGGCAATCTGATCACAAATGAGATTTTGGGGCACACTTCCATTAGCAGTGACAGGCAGAGTGGCACTGGCCAAGATGATAATCCTCCCCCGGCTTTTGTATTACTTTGCCAATCTCCCTTTATATATTCCTGCTTCCTTCTTTGCCACGCTAGCTAAGCTCGTCCGAGATTTCATGTGGGAAAATGCAAGACAGAATGGCACTAGCGAAACTGTACTTGCCTACAGATCAAGGGGGCCTTGTGGCACCCTGCTTTGAACATTACTATCTAGCTGCTCAACTGCAATGGATAGCCCGCTGGCTGGCAGATAGGTATCACGCAGACACGGCTACTACACACCCGTCCTACTCGCTGGAGCAAATTGTCAGACTTTTCCACCCTACCACTAAGTCAAGGACGCGAACCCCGTTACTACTCGCGGTGGCATACAAATGCTTTCGCAGATGCCTGTACATTACCAGAGGCGTCACCCCCTATGCGCCGGCAATACCACTGCAGGGGTCTCCTAGCGGGCTTACAGTGCTCACAGCGCAATTGATCACGGAGTGGCTAGAGGGAGGGACTCAGGCACTAGGGGACCTGTAACGCGATGGAGCACTCATACTGTATACATCTCTGGTGACTGATGAGGGGTTCCCGCCAGGACAATTCCTAACACATCACTCACTGATAACCACATTAACAGCCAGATGGGGAGACATGACTACTGAACCACGCCCGCATCTTACCATAAAATACCTGCATGTCATGGGACGTGGTAGGCATCTTATACGCTGGTTTGCCGCCTCTCTTAGGACCCATGCAGTGCTCAGCCTTGATTCGCTCTGCCACAAGTGGGAGTTAGACTTGGGGCAGCAGCTGGTAGACAAGAAATGGGTGCGGATATTGGAGAGCCCAATACGCATACCCAGAAATGTGCGGTTTAGACAAATTCAATTATATATTATTCACAGGGCCTACCTCGCACCTGCCATGATAAATCGATATTTTAACCATGCAGACGCGACGTGCTCGAGATGTGCTGAACAAGGGGCTGACCTGATACACATGCTATGGAGCTGTCCCCGGATAGGTGTATACTGAGGCGCAGTAGCTAGAGTGTTACACACATGCACAAGCCGCGAGCTGCCTTTTGAATGGTCAGTATACCTACTACACCAATTGAGTAGGACATCCGCCACTAAGGTAACATCTAGGTTCCTGGATTTGGGGAAAGCGGTTGCTAAACGGGTCCTAACTAAACGATGGAAAGCAGCGGATGCACCGCATGCGCTGGCGTCATTCGTAGGGACTGCGGAAAGATCCCATAGCAACATATTGGGACGCCTGCTTCCATGAGTTGCAGCGGGCTGATGAGGGAGGGCCTGAGGGACCGCTTAACTGAGAGGTGGGCGAGCAGGTAGCATGCACCACATACGCCACCAGAGGGTGCGATGAGATATTTCATGTACGCATAGACGCCAAATAAATGCGAGTATAGGCGTAGACGTCGCAAATGGGAGACATTGAGTAATGTACCAACATGATAGTGCAACGTGAACATGTGCGGGGACAGAGGAATGCAGCAAAATGGGCAGGTCACTGTTATTGTTATTATTTTTGTTTTATTCGTTTCATCTGTTTATAGGCCCAATATGACGGAGCTAGAAGAGCTCCTGCAGAGCATCATAACAGTTATGCATGCACCATCCAATATGCACTTATTGTTGCATAAAGCATTACATACAATTGTCACCTTTCATGAAACTGTATAAAATCAATACAACAGATTTAAACAAAAAAAAACAATACAGTAGTTGGAGGGCAAAGCCAAGACTATGTCAGGTCCTGACTTCTCATGGAGCAGGTTTCGGTTAAAAATGTTGTGTCTGATTTTTCTTCCTCCAGGAGCGAACAAAATGTCTAGCTGGTGACAGGGGAGGTATCTGCAAATAGGAACATGTTCCCTCTGGACTTGAGGTGGGAGGTACTATTGGGTGATAGTGCGACTGAGAGGGGGAAGGCGCAGCCTTTACATACTAGGGGAATATTCTGTATGAAGCTGAGCTTAGTAATATCCTTTTTTGGGAAGGGGCTAAAGAGTTGCCTGCATCCTGCCTTGACTGGATGAAGGCCTTCGCTATCATTGCACTTTGTGGAAAAGTTCGAATTGGGAAGATTCTGCGAGGATTCAAACGGTGAAAGCATGCCTAAGTTGTGGCTGCCACCTACCCTTCTGACCTTGTAGACTAGAAGTGGGTGTTAGCTAGTAGAATAAGACCATAATATTGTTTTCGAAATTTTGGAATTATTAGGAGTTAACATTATCTCGATCATGAAGATTTCCCAGTTCTGGCACTCTATTGTTGGCTTCTCTCTTGTTTGCCTCATTCGATGCACTTTGAACATATGCCCTCTCAGAAAAGACCTGTGACGTACCTCTGGTCAATCAAGAAGGTAATAGAACCTACTTCTGAGATGGTCTTGTCATAAACTCTGAGCCAAGCCTGCTTTCAAAATGCTAGAAGTAGGCATGCTTATACACAGCTAGTAGATTCCTTCAGTGGAAATATTCATGAATTGTATGCAGAGTATGTTTATTAATTATCTTAAAATAATAAAAGAAACAAAAAATCCCTTGTTTGAAGGTGATCAGCAGCGTTTTCCACTGCGCCGCTAAGATTCAGGTGAGGTGAGGTAACAGTTACGCAGATCTTCAATGACACATTCACTCAGCAGGCATCTTTTCACATTATTCCTTGCATACCAATTCGTCTGCTTTCTAATCTCCACTGCTTTATACTTAAAACAGAAAATGGAAGCTGTCTGCTCACATAAAGTGCAGTGCGTTTCCACAACGCATGCACGGCGAATTCACAGATTTCACGGGCATGGGTCTGTTTCTTGAATAGTGTGATAGAAATTAAGCCTGAAGGCGTGATTTTGATCTCGAGGCAGATCACAAGGATTACAATGGCATATAGCTGCAAAGCCGCTCTGAGACTTAGAAGCAGATGAAAAGAATGCAAATTAAGGACCCAGAGCCTGTTGCAGAAATAAGCGAAGGAACATTAAGATTTGAAGCTCATTTGTGGGGAGTAAGGCCCTGAAGGTAATATGGGAAAGGGTTCATAAACCATGCCCAGGTATTTATTTTTGAGTAAATACTCTCCGTTATTTGGAAAATTGTAGATTCTTGTGTGGCTGTTTGGACTCCGTCTTTTAACAACAAACAAGCTTCTTCACAAGGGTTCGTCTTTTTTAGGCCTCTCCTATCAGAAACCTTTTTGCTGGAGCTTGCTGTAGGTGAAAACCCTTTGTTGACTATCACAAAAACTTAAAGTGGGCTTAGGGCCCGCCCATTGGTTACCATTAGTTGGCTTTCTTGTCACTCTCATTTGCTTGCTTCTTACCTTCTTGTTTTGTCCGTCCCCTGGAGCATAGCCTCATTACCGTACATGTGTTTGACTGACTTGTATACTTCCACTACTCAATGTTAGGGAAGATCTTTTTTCTTTGTCATTAAGCACACTATGAACAGTGCATGTGTTTACCAGTTCGCTCCATCATGTGCTGCTTAACCCCAAGAACTGCTTCCCCTCACTCTTGCTCCATGTTGCTCCCTTAGCCCTCTCCTCAAGCTCATCTATTGCTTTCCCCAGACCTCCCTGTCTTTTTCTTTTTTTTTAAACGCCTCCACGGGCTCAACCTCAATCACCTCCTTTGCTACCTCACCCTATGCCACACACTCCCTCGGAACCCATTACGGTCCATATTTTTTTTCTTTGGATCTGTAGCTTTGTAGCTGTTGGCCTTCTCTGCGGTGCTGGGAGTGCTTTTATACCAATAAAATTCAGTTTTTTTAATGAGCTTACTGGCGCAAGCTCTCTTCGATCAGGAAATTAAAAAAATATATTATTTGTGATTTCCTAGCCACACGCTTGTCTGGCAAGGCAGGCACATGCATACATCATCACACATGCGGCTAGCATCAGCATGCTATTTTTTCCTTTACTTATTTGTTTAGTTTTGCAGATGCTACACAGCATTAGCAGAAAACATTGGCAAAGCCTATGGGTCAATAACGCCAGACTTCTTTACCTTGACAATGGTTGTCATGTCTGCTACAGAATGCTTTAGCTGTCTAGACAACCTAGTTTCATTGTTCCAAAGAGTAAAATAGGTAGTGCAGCTAGAGAGGGTTCTGGACCGGTCCCCTTTAGTCATTGGTTTCATGTGTTTTTCATGGTTTGGTTTCTACTTGAATAAACTATCCATCATAGATTGGTATTTCGTGGAGGGTTATTTTTTTTAAAAACATTCTTTTTATTTGCATTTGTAAACAGTAAGACACGCAGGCACAGGTGTTAACGCCATAATCATAGAGGCTGACATATCAGGGGAGTCCATTCTCAGTCCTTTCGGTCTTTTAGTCTCGTGGGCCCTCAGGCCACCCGCCTCTACCCTGAGTGGGGCTGCAGGTATGTATCAGGGACCAGCCTCTGGGTATGCCTTACTGGAGCGCGCAGTGATCGCCTCGCCGCTTGGGTGCCGTGCAATGTGAGTGAACCCCTGTAAGGGGTGTCGTAGATTTCGTGGAGGGTTATATTGTTATTTTTGTGTTCCCATTAGGTTTTGGTGATGAGGCACACAAAGTCCTTTTATTAGATTACAGGCAATGTGACACTACATTTTATTGCTGCTTTATGGCCTTTTGATTTAGGGAGGGTTTGAGGGCGTTTATTAAAAACAGAGTGCTATTCACTAATTGCCTTTTAGCGTTAGTTTGTTTTATTTCGATGTTATGATAACATGTTGGATTTACAGCTTGTTTTGATCCCAAAGTAAAGACATCCGTGCACGTAGGCATTCTTTAAAACCCTCTGTGGTAAGCATAAACGATGCCCTATATGCCTTTTAAGTTCAACACCTGCAAGGCAAACTTCCTCTTCTGACTTCTATTCATAGCACGAGTCTTTGAGGGTACAGCTTTACTCTGCTAATGCAATCAGGAAAGGGTCATTTTTCCAGTTTGTATGTTGTTGTAGCCCAAGGTGCTGCTTTACTATAGATTTTTATTCTGAGACAGTTGGGGGCAATACACACAGTCGTCCAATTATTACCAAACAGTTCCCCTAACAAAAAGTCAATTATTGGCTTTGCCAGTGCTTGTTTATATTGATGATGACGTCTGTGCCAGAACTGAGGTCATCCTGATCAATAAGTGTGGCTTGCTACCCGCAATACAGAGATGGCACCTGTTAATATAAAAGAATCCACTGACAGATCTCCCTTGCTTCGTAAATGCACCGACCTTGGTTATTTTCAGGCTTCAATGACAGCAGACAGATCAGGTTTAGACGTAAATGAGGCAAACGCTTATTGACTGATGGATTTAACCATAAGCTACACATTACCAACTGGAAGACTAATCATGACCTTTCCATATGTGATGGTAAAACCAATGTATGTACCCATGGCAGGTGTAACATCTAGGTGTTAAGGGTGATCGACACTGGACTCTGGGTACCAGGTTAACATGGTGATAAACAGCAAGCGTGTTTAGCGCGCATGCACTGCTCACTCTGCGAGGCATGCTGTACTAGGGTATGCTGTGGAAGCCTTGTCCATTCTCCGCCCATATTTGTCATTGGCTTTGTGTCATTGTCCTTCGAAAATGCTGGCTTTTGATTGATTATGAGGCTTGTTAGTCCCGCCTTTGTGCCGCCTTTTCTCCATTTGTTAACGTCCATAAGGACTGAACTTTTTACGTGGCTTGTTACACAGTGGGCTTTATCTGGTGGGTGAGCACTATTTTGATAATGGACACTGATAGGGACAATCGCGGCTGCAGCGCTATGCGCTCTAAATTGTATGCTTTTTACTTAACCCCTTCAGCGCGGCGCGGATTACCGCGCTGTGCTGAAGGGTTTGTGCGCGGGTGGGGCCATGACGGAGCGGTTCCGTCATCCGTACAGCGCAACCGATGCGCATGACGGAACCGCTCCGTCATGCGCATCGAAGGGGTTAAATAAGCGCTGTGCCAGCTTTAGGGACTCGCGCTCACTTTATTTATTTATATTTAACATTCATCTTAAGCGCGGCGTCCACTTCTGGGACACCGTGCTCTGTTTAATTTTTACTTTTTTAAAACTTTCATAATGAGCGCAGTGCCTGCTTCAGGGACAACGCGCTCTGCTTGTTTTTTTGTTTTTTTTACTTTAAAACTGAGCCCGTGTCGCTTCGAGGACACCGCCCTCGGTTTCTTTATATTTTTTTACTTTAACACTGAGTGCAGGGCCCGCTTCAAGGACATCGCGGTCAGTGTTAAAGTATCAATTAAAAAAAAGAAACCGAGTGCGGTGTCCTTGAAGCAGCGCCGCGCTCAGTTTTAAACGTAACCATTTGCAATGCAATAGGTCTTGCATTTACGCAAGTTTAAGCTATTGGTATTGTAAATGACAATGCCTTTTATTTATGTTTTAAAAAAACAAAAATGATAGGAATTGTCAATTACAATGCCAATAGCTTAAACATGCGTAAATGCGAGACCTATTGCATAGCAAATGCTTGGTATTTAAAGTAGCCTTCCCTTCCGCTGTATCATCCTGTTTCTGAGAAAAGTCTTCTTTTTCCTCATTAATTTTTTTTTATAAATCTGTTTTTATTATTTTTAAAAAGTACACATTGTGGCAGCATACATTACGTACTGGAGTACATGGGTATATACGAATTGTTTATCCGTACTTGGCCTGTAGTCAATGTAATACAACATGCATTCGAATTACGTGCCAACCACCACCCGCTCAGGAGCCGGCTGCCTTTTCCCTTTTCGGTTCACGTGCAGTCTCTTAAGGATGAACAGTAGCCACCGTGTATCAGCCACTTAGCTGTACATGCAAGCTTATGTCGCCCACTCAACTTAGGCTTTAGAAACAGAGGAGTTACCTACAATTCAAACGAAGAACTCATAACAGTGGCAGCGTGAACATTGTACACATATATTGCGGTCCCCCCCTTTCTACCCCTGGCTCCCCCCCCTTCACCTCTGGGATCACCCCCCGAGCCCCACGATTGCAACCACCCCCATGCGTTCGCAGACGCCCCGTCTTTAGGCCAGAGGTGGTAGGGGCTATACTAGCAAGGCAGCCTGTATTACACCGTCACTCGCGCAGGCATTTCCAACCACCCCCGTGTGGCCTGTATGACCCTCCCCGTCCAGGCGCTGGAGCGCAGAAAGCAACTGCTCCCAGCGGTCCGCCATAGGTTCCCTCCGCAGCCCCAGAGTTTCCTCCCTTCGGATGGCGGTCCCCTCTGCCCTAGCCCATGCCTGAAATGAGGAGCTCCATGCACGCGTGTGTGGCGGGTCATGTGCCTTCCATCTCCTCGTAATGAGGCGTTTCGCTACTACAAGCCCCAGGTCCAGAAATCGGGACGTTACCTTGTCTTTGGGCGACCTTTTAAATTGGTGTAGAATATGTTTGGGCCAGTCTAATGAGATGTTACGACCCACACTCCCCTGCAAGAACCCACTGACCGCTCTCCAATAGGTGCCCAGCTCAGGGCAGCTCCACAGCATGTGTAAGAACCCCGCCCCTAGTTCACTGCACCTAGGGCAGAGTGCGTTGTTGCTGTTAACTCGGGTGTGAGGTAGGCCCTATGTACTATGAACAGCTGGATTTGACGGAACCGCATGTTTCAGGGGACACGCACTGGGCCCCGAAGGACCCTCTCCCATTCCTTGTCTGCTAGCGGCCTCCCCAGGTCGAGCTCCCATTTGCCGCGAAGCGAGCCCAAACTGACCGCCGTGTGCTCCCTTAACAAAGCCGCGAACCAGCGGACCAGATTCCCGCCTCTCCCCAGGACGTGCAGGTATTGCATGGTTAGGTGTTGACTAGGCTCTGTGGTCATGTTCCCCCATTTGGCAGTCAATCTCGCCATCAGCGAGCGGTGCGTAAGGAACCCACCGGGTGGGAGCCCGTCCTCCGACACTAGGGTCTCGTATGGTATAAGCTCACCGTCTCGATATAGGTCCCCCAGCGTGCGCACATCCGCTTCCCACCAGCCCGTCAGTGCAGGGGCCGCAAGCACCCCTCCACCTCCAGGGGAACCCTCCAGAGGCATTGCCGGCACGTACGGAACAACAGCACGAGTGAGGTACAGAGCCCTCCGAAAGCACTTGTGTGCCACAGCCAGAAGGAGCGGCATCGGTCTCGTAACCTTGGCAAGTGGGTGAAAGAGTCCGGTCACACGTTCCAGCGAGTAGGGTGCCACTGCTGTAGCTGTATCGTCCCTGCCTCTATCAGCCAACCAGCGGGCAACCCATTGTAGCTGAGTGGCCAGGTAGTAGTGTTCGAAACAAGGAGCCGCCAGACCACCCCTGTCCGTTGGCAGGAATAGTTTCCAGAGCGCCAACCTGTGTCTGGCAGCGCCCCAAACAAAGTCTCGCAGCATCCCATTGAGCCTACCAAAAAAGGTGGGGGGGACATACATCGGTAAATTAACAAAGTAGTACAGGAGGCGGGGAAGCATGACCATTTTGGCGAGTGCCACCCTGCCCGTGGTCGTCAGTGGGAGTGTGTTCCAAAAGTGCACCTGCGACTTAAGCGCCGTGACCGCCCTTCCCAGGTTGCCATCGAATAAGTCAGTCGGGCAGCGGTATATTTGTATCCCCAGGTATCTAAAGGTGCCTTCCCTCCATTGAACCGGCGTGCCATTCAGACGATAACCCGGGTCCTCAGTCCCTGCGCTAAAAGCGTATAGACAGGATTTACCCGCGTTCACACGGAGTCCCGAGATGGTGGCGAAGGACTGCAACAACTGGGCCAGCTGCTCCGGCATACACTCCACATCCTTAACGTACACTAACAGGTCGTCTGCATAGAGCGACACCTGGTGAACAGCGTCCCCCAGCGGTATACCATCCCCCAGGGTCGTCCGCCCAGCCGCCGCCAGGGGCTCAATCGCCAGGGCGAACAGCAGCGGGGACAAAGGGCATCCCTGCCGGGTACCCCGGCCCACCGGTACCGCCTCCGAGACATAGGGACCCAGCCAAACCCGGACCGTGGGGTTCCTGTAGAGTAAGTCGACCATCCTGAGGAATTCCTCGTCGAACCCATATTGTAGCAACACCACGGATAGGTAGCCCCATTCCAGGCAATCAAACGTCTTCTCCAAATCTAGGAGAAGGCACCCCGCTCTGGGCCATCTATGCACGGCCTCAGTTGCCACCCTAAAGTATCTCCTAAGGTTTAACGACGTGGACCTCGCGGGGACAAACCCGTTTTGATCTGCGTGCACCAAGTGGGGGACAACTGGCGCCAATCGTTCCGCCAGTGCTTTTGCTAGGATTTTGTAATCCACATTGAGCATCGCCAGGGGTCTGTATGAGCCCATGGCTGTGCGGTCACGGTCCGGCTTAGGCAGGGAGACCAGGAACGCCACCCGCATGGAGGGGGGGAGCGACCCTTCCTCTAGCGCTTTGTTGTAGAGCGCTCGCAGCAACAGCGCCAGGGACTCACGGCATGCCTTATAGTACTCCGCAGGCAATCCGTCCGGCCCCGGCGTTTTTCCCGATGCCATTGATTGTATAGCCTCCCCAATTTCCTCCAGGGAGAGGGGCCCACTAAGCGCTTTGTTGTGTTCCCTTGAGGCCACAGGCAATTGGATGGAAGCCAGAAATTCCCCAAGAAGGTGCCGGGGACCTATCCCCTTAGCCTTATACAGTTGCTTGTAATGATCTGTGAAGGCCCGATGTATTTCGCGCTGTGTGTATACCATCACTCCATCCTCCCTTCGGATTGTTCCTATCGGGTCCCGGCGATCCTCCTGCCGTATTAACCAAGCCAGCAGTCGGCCCGCCCTATCCGCTCTAGCGTGCGTTCTGGCCGTGTGCGCCGCATAGTTGTGACATCGGAGCCTCTCAATAAGCTCCGCGTGTTTTCCACGGAGATCCTCCAGGCTACGCAAATGCCGACCCCCTCCTGCTCCCTCCCTTTCGTACTGCAAGAGTTTGTCTTCTAGGCGCGTCAGAGAGTCTGAAAGCGTCTTACGTATGTTCCACTTGGCCCCCAAGCAGTGCCCCCGATCTTTTTTCTCATTAATGACTGATTACCCGTTTACTGTGAGTATTCTCTGGAGCCGCTCAATCTCTGGCCAATCGCTTGGTCTTGGGCTTTTACATAAGCTTAGTCTTCAGGTGACTGTACCTACTGCCTATAGTTGTGGAGCGTGCATCAAATGTAAAACTCTTTATAGGTTTCCCCTATCTGTTTTTCAGGTTGGCCTCCCTCTGTGGCAAGTCACACAAATTTACCTCTGTTTCGGATTTCTGTTTTTAGTGTGTTTTTCAGAGTATGTATGTATATGGCATTTCCATAGCACAAACCTGGCAGAAAGGCAGCGGAGCACTGTAAAATGTCAGAGACCGCTATAAAGAATACTTTGTCTTGCCAAACGTAAATGAGCAGAATCGAACCTTTGAGCCAGAATTCCTTAGTATGCAACAGACTTGTGAATTTTTAACATAACAAATGACAGAACAATTTCTCAAGTTTCCCCTCTGTGGCCTCTTTTGCCACTGGTTTCCACCAATGTTTAAGCTTCAGGCCCTGTGTGCAGATGGCTATTGGCCCCAACTCCATCCTTAGCCATTGGTCTGGATCTTGCAAACATATCTCTCGTCTGAGCGACTCAGTGATTTTGCGTAGCACCCTAGGTCATTTGAAACATGACTGCACAGATTCCTTGGTGACGTCGGTGAGTGTTGGAGATCCAGTCATCCCAAGGCTGCATGAGTGTTCTCTACAGCAGAGTACCAGATTCTGTCAAGGAATAAGATGCATTGAGGTGCACTGATGGGACCATATCACTCTTAGGAACAGGGTGCAGTCTGCGATGTGGGACACAAGGGAACAGTTGTCAGTGAGTGTGGCGGGTGGCTCTAAACCTCACTGCAACATAATGTGTTATCTCACAAGAATGTAATTATTTTTCATGTAGTTGCCACTGTGCTTGGAACACATATATAAATGATGATATGCAATGAATTTGTTCTTGCCATCTACTTCGTAATAAGTACTAATTCTAGTAAACACATAGGAGCAGATTCATTGATATACAAATGGATCTGTGCTTCAGCGATTTGAGACTCTGTAAAATATACAAAAATTTAGGCCAACGAAACGAAGCATTGTAATATTGAGTTCTGTCAACCACCCAAAAAACAAATGTTTATCCTTCTATTAACCCAGGAAAAGTATTTTATTTTGGGATGTAGATCAATAGTCAGGATGGGCCGCCATCTTCTCCCTGGTCTTAGGTGGCCGTCCCCATAACCTAATAGGGCACAGCATCAAGAGTCAAGTTGCTGAGCACACCTGTTCGGGGTGGTCCGACACTATGGGTGAACTGGTGAGGAGTGGCTCTAACTGGGATCCCGACTGTGGCATACCTGCTGAAAAGCTCAGCAGTGTGGCTGATGCGGCTACATCCTTTTCCTTTTTTTGTCCTTTATTATTTGTGTTTGTCTTTACGTGTATTATAGTTACAATCTCTCAGGCTTACATTAGGCTTGTCCTTGTGATAATTCCACCATTCTAAAGGATTGAAACGCTGTCAACAACATAAGTAAACCAAATTCCTATTCCTTTATTTTACAGTTTATGGGCTGTATTCCTGCCGATGTAATTGTGATACATACATTGCTGCCACAAGTTACATGTATTACACTTTTGTCTGAAAACTTTTTTCACTTTTTTGACTAAACGTTTACTCACACCCCACTGTAGTCTTTGCTTGTGAAATGTAATTTATTTATGGATCTTTATATAATAAAAACTTTTTTTGAATGTATCATATTGAGTGGTATTCCTTGTTTCCCTAAGGGCCGTCGTTGCATGGTACCCAGGGTTTCCCTTTAAAAAAAATAATACATTGAACAGAGGGGGGCATTTGTTCACCTGGGAGTCTGTAAGGTTCCTTTTCTCTCTCTTCACTTGAGAAATCTCATGGTAACAAAAGTACATTTTTGCTAAGTGGTGGGTCAGGGAATTGTTGTGGTGTTGTTTGTGTTTTGACGATTGTCCCTCACTCAGTGTTCCTGTACAGTTTTTGTTTACTTATATTTTTCTCTATGGTGCCTCTGTTCAACGAGAATTAGAGTGCCTTACAGCAAACAAAAGAATACTTCAAATCATTCTAATAAGATTAAAAAACCCGAAGGTTCACATGTAATCCATGTACAGTGCTAAAGTGCTGCACTGATGTGCTTAGCAGATTTCTTTTAGAAGTAGTTTCTTAGCGCTTGAGAGATGAGGAGGCTGTGAAGTTTATGATTATTTTAATATTGTGTATTGTGAACCAAATCACCTGTATGCATAAGAGGGCACGAGATGAGAGACCAGCCCAGGAGAAGAGAGTACTGATTTAAAGAAGCCGTTGTATCCATAACTTCAAAGCCAGAACAGCGAAACTTGTATAATTCACCTCCTAGTCCATTTAAAAGTTGAGACAGTAAGTGGTTAATTGTGTCCATAACCGAGGTTTCTGCAAGGATTATAATATGATGTTTTGTTTTCAGGTCTCGCCTACACAGCGCTGCATAGGAGGGGACCTCTTGGAATCGATCAGCTTTTTTGCCCAAAAACGTGCACGCTTTGCATTGCTTTCAATTGCAACGTGTGCACGTTTGGCATTTCCCTTGCGGGAGCGAGCTTTGGCAACATATGTTTGTAATTATCGCGCTCGCTCCCACAAGGTAAACGCTGCGTGTCCCCGCTCTCGGCCGCACTCACCCCACCCCTTCCACTTGTTTATTATTGTAGGCGGCCCCTCCCCTTCCTGTTTGCGACACTCGACGGGGCCGTTGTCTTTAAGCGCTTGTTACATTTAGATGGCGCAAGGAATCTTTGCCTGTTGCTTTCGCTCGCGGCAGGGGTTGAAAGAGCTTCTTCTCTTAAAATCAGACTATCAGAGTCGGGATGACCAGGGAGGCTAGACCGATGTTTGTTTTCAGCATCCCATGATAGTCTTGTTTTTTTATTCATATTTCTATAGCGCAAACTCTACCTGAAGGTATTGAAGTGCTTTACATGAGCTCCGGTTACGTTACACAAGGGCACATTCAGGCACGGGGAGATTATGTGATCGGCAGGCAGAGCTGCTCGGGAGGAGTGCTTGAGGCAGGCTGGTATGGTGTTTTTTTTAATGCAGATTTCTATAGCGCGAACTCTACCTGAAGGTATTGGAGCGCTTTACATGAGCTCCGGTTACGGTGTTTTATTTTTTTCTATGCAGATTTTTATAGCGCGAACTCTACCTGAAGGTACTGGAGCGCTTTACATGAGCTCCGGTTACGTTACACAAGGGCACATTCAGGCAGGGAGAGATTATGTGATCCGCAGGCAGGGCTGCTCGGGAGGAGCGCTTGAGGCATAGCCAATAGGTCTCGCCTTTGGGACCTTACAAGTGTTTAGTTATCCAGCACAATATCCTTGGTGCAACAACATCAACTGTTGCATGGCTAAACACTTATAAGGTCCCAAAGGCGAGACCTATTGGCTATGCCAAAGCTTGTTTTGATATGCGGGGATGTTCTGGAGAAGCATTTGTACGTTCTCCAAACCAGTTTGAGAAGTAGCCTAGGTTTTATCAGGAGCAAATGAAACATTTTCAGCATGGGATTTTGTTTATTTAAGTTTAGTGACACACTTTTGATTATTTGTTCAAATCTCTTCTCCAACATTGCCTTAAATAAGATTGTTACAATAAAAGAGAATGCAAAGTTTCTTTACATTAATCATGTAGGTATTTCCCTTTGATGTGTTGCAATATAATCAGGTGAGGATTGTATATCTTCCCTTGACAGGAATCTAATCCTGGCTGGTGTGTGCCACATACTCTATTGGTTTAAGAAGTCCAGCCACTCACCCTCTCCGAATAATCTGGAGGGAATTCAGACCAGTGTATTAGAACTGAACTGTTTAAAGTTAAATGGGAGAGTAATTCATATACATGCTACATAATTTAAATAAATGAGATGTTTGCAGCTTTGGCATTACAGTAATAACAAGTGTGATATCTTTAAGTAAATCATGTGTGTATTGTTGTGCAGCTTAATACTCTGCAACTAAATCCGAGTTGTGAATGTTTGGGTTGTATTCAGTCAACTTTATTTATTGAGTTGATGGCATCCACGCGTTCCGGCTGTCTCATGCAGACTTGATCACGATGCAGAGTGCCATTTGTTTAAACATTAAATACACTTCTACTAAATGCATAAAAACAGACAAAGGACAATTCCAATGCACATCTCATCCACTGATTACTCTAAAATGGGTGCCATTTTGAAACCTGTTTTAAACCTCGCTCAATCTATTCCTTTACATGCAAGTGCATCAAAAAAGGCATTAGTTCAAGTATTCAACAGTGTAATTCATCACTATTTCCAACTTTAAAACATAAATAGAAACATTGAAAATTTCATTTATAATAATGTAACAAGATTGGCGATTTTACGTGTTTACTAGGTCACCCTCATAATGCCTAGTATACTACTAAACAGTAATCAGTACGGCTTTATTAAAGTGCATAGTGCTTACTTTTTTTATTTTATATTATTTCAATACATTACTCATTTCTAAAGTGCCAGTAATTATGATTTTATAATATACAGTACTTATTTCTAAAGTGCTAGTGCTTATAACTTTTTATTATTTTCTTTCTATTATTTGTATTAGGAGCATTTTTCATTCGCTGCACAAAGATTTTTTTGATTTTTTTGTATATTAAAATTCATATACTTTTCGCTCACAATTTCATTTTTCAGAATAAAGTGCTAGTGCTTAATACAATAAAGTGCTAAATAATAAAGTGCATGTGTCCTTTGTCTTTCTCCTCATTAATTCATGAACAGGAGTTTAAAAAAATGGTTCCTTTGAATGTGCAGCTTAACTTCATTATTATTAATACAGACATGTAAACAAGCCCTCATTAATATTGAGTCTATTGGGCTTCTAACTCCAGTATAAAATATGTTTCTAATCTAGGGAGTTCCTTCTCCCTGTTGCCCCCCTCCTTTTTGTAGAAACTTCAGCTATACAGCTATATCTTATTACATTGATATTATGTTCCTTTTCAAAGTGTCTGGCAACAGGGTAACTTCTATCTTTATTAATGATAGCTCGTCTATGTTGCAGGATTCTCTTGTGTGCTGGCAAGGTGGTACTGCCTACGTAAACTTTCTTACATGGATATTTCAGCATGTAAATTACAAAGCTTGACTTACAAGTCAGATGACCTCTTATTTTTATGGTTTTATTAATGGTGTTTTAAAATCTGCAATGTTCTCTCCATGTTAGCAGGCTTTACATTCAAACCACTTTTTAAAACCTTCTTTTGCTAAAAGCCATGTCTGATTACTTGCTACTCCTTGGTATCCACTACTTACCAGGTCATCCCTAAGAGACTTCGATTTTCTATATATGATCTCTGGGTATTTTCTGCTTTCTTGTCCTAATACGGGATCCCCCTCGATAAGATACAAATGTTTTCTTAGAATAGCTCTTATTTCATTATGTTTTGTATTAAACGTTGTTATAAATCTGTGGGTTTTAGGGCCTTCCTTCTGTTTCTTCCTCATTTGTGTTCTTGATGGTTCAAACAATATTATACCCCTATTTAATTTCTTTGCCTTTTCTGATGCCGTCTGAATGATTTTCTTTGAGTACCCTCTTTGTATGAAGCGTTTAGTCATTTCATGTTCTATTCTCTCATACTCTTCAAAATTACTGCAGGTTCTCCTCGCCCTACAGAACTCACCAAAGTGTATGCTTCAAATGAGTGGTGCAAGGTTTGCACTGCCCGCATGTAAGATGATGTTACCCGCTGTCGGTTTCAGAAAAATACTAGATTCCAGCCTATCTTCTATTACGGCAACTCTAACATCTAGAAAGTCAACAGATGTTCTGCTATGCTGTCCCACAAATTTGAGGTTTAAATTATCATCATTCAGGTCATTGATGAACAACTCAATATTCACTTCTGAGCCCTGCCACAGCACAAAAACATCATCAATAAACCTGACCCAAAGCAGTACATTTGTCATCCAATGTTCCAGCCCGGGACCCCGGAGCACCTGCTCCAACCACCAGCCTTGATGTAAATTAGCATAACTGGGGGCAAAGCAGGTGCCCATGGCTGTCCCTTGCTCTTGCTGGTACAAATCTGTTCCAAACATGAAAATATTTTTTGTCAGGCATCATTCCATTATTTCTAAGATCATTCTATTATGATGCACGAATCAGTAGCCCTTAAACCGTAAGTATGTCTAATGCTGGTGTACAATGTAGTTATGTCTAGCGTTAGTAACCACATGTTGCTGTCCCATTGTACATCATAAATATGCTTCAAAAAATCGGCAAAATCTCTAATATAAGAGGTCAAGGTTCTAGCAATGGGATTCAAGAAATAGTCAATGTACCTGGAGAAATTATCAAAAAGACTACCACACGAGGAAATAATTGTCTCCCAGGTGGATTTGTAGTGTTCTTGGGCACTTTCGGCAGCATATAGGAAACTGGAATGATCGGATTCTCCTGTTTGATAAACTTGAACTCATCCCAGCTCAATAAATTCTGTTCTTTCCAGTCTTGTAACAAATTGATCTTTAACCCTTTCGTATTCAGATCTCTCAATACTTTTATAACATTCTCTATTACTCAATTGATTGAGAGCCTCTTTACAGTATAGATCACGACCCCAAAGTACAACATTTCCCCTCTTGTCAGAGGGCTTCACCAGGGTTCCTTCTTTCTTAATTCTAGATATGACTCTCTGTATTTGGGCTTCTTTTGTATCCCTTTTATATTTCTGATTTCCCATTTGGTAGTACAGGCATCTCAAATCAGTAGTTACGTTATCTGAGAAGATATCCAAATTATCTTGTGTCATTTGAGGAATATAGCGTGACCGTGGACGGAAAGGTGTACGATCAGTCTCCTCCAATTGTAAAGTACCAAAGTTGTAATCACCGCTTTCAAATTGATTCTCATTACTTGTAGGATCCGATCCATTGTTTTCCTTCTGTAATCCCCACAATTCTTCCAGGTTAGGCTTGTCCATCACTGTTAGGTTATTCGGTTCGACTTGAGGTATTTCAGTCGGGGGGGGGGGGGGCGCTGTTGTTCTTTGGAGATTTTTATGTAATTTTGTCAATTTCAATTTCCGTATGAATCTGTACAGATCAATTCTACAGTTGGCATAATTAAAATATTTTTTCTTGCAGTACGAGAGGCCCAGTTCCAATACTGATTTTTCTTCCTCAGATAGTATTATTGTATTGCTTAGATTTATCACTGTATTATTGGGGGTTACTTCTTCAATATCGGTTTTGTGTTGGAGCGTATTGCTCTGTTTGTTGGCCCTCCTACAGTTTCTCCAATATCCTTCCCCTCCTCTCCTCTGTTTCCTCTTCCGCGTCCTCTTCCCTTCCATCAGCCTCTTATTTTCTCATGGTCTGACTTCTGATCCAATTGTAAAAAACGAAGTTCTTCAGTAAGATTGAGGAACACCTCTTCTAGTAGACTCCTGTTCAACTTCTGAACCTGTGTCTGAGCTTACTTCACTCTGTGATGCTTCGTGGCGAAACGTACTATCACTTTGTACTTTGTGTCTCCTTTCTGGGTCGAATCTCTTTGCAAATATATATATTCGGCCATTTTCATAGTCTAATCGATCGCGTAAAAATTTGGTCGCTTTTCTATCATTAATTCTTTTTCCATATTTTTCAAGTCTGTTCTTCAAATCTCCTTTAAATTTCGTTATTCATGTTTGATCCACATTTTTATCTAACATTTCAGTAAGTTCTTTAATTTTCATCCCTACTTCTTGTCTCTCTATTTCTGCATACTTGATGAGCATCCTTATCATGTTGGTAGAGCTATTTGCGCTGTTTTCAGCCCATTCACGTAATATTTCTGGGTTAGGATTTTCGTATGTCAGCGTAATCATGATACGCAGTCCTCTTGGGACTCTGCCAACCTGGATGTGCTGTTTTAGAGATGCCGCTTCCCACCAGCGAGAGATTTCACGTTTCTTTAACTTCTCATATTCCTGCAATAATTTTCCAGTTTAATTACCGGTCGAGGGTAGTATTTCTCCTCTATCCTTGTTTAGTGTTGGTCCTGTTTCTTCAAAGAGTTTGAGAGCTTCCAGCTCCCTAGCTGCGCATTCATCATCACTCATATTTATTCTGTTGGTAGAATGCCCCCAAGCTTGTACACGACTCTTTCACTCTCCCTCTCTATCCTCTTTTAGGCAGAGTTTCTCGTATTTATCAGCCCGGCTCCCGCTTACACTGCGCTGCCCAGCTTATCGGAATTCGTCCGAGTACTCCCATGCCGACCGGATTCCTCCGATACCGGTCCCGCGGTTCCTCTTATTTCAATCTGGTCCTGTGCGGGCTGCTTCCACGGAAAAGCGGGGGTCACACCTGTCTCCTTTCTCCTCGTTTCACTCTGGACGGCTTGCTGGCGTGCTTCCTAATCACCGGAGGTGCTGGTTCTGAGACGCCCTCCGCATCTCTATCGAATTACAATCTCCTTTCTCCAGGAAAACAATCCAGCACTCCAAGGAGGGGGTTGTATTCACTCAACTTTATTTATTGAGTTGATGGCATCTACGAGCTCCGGATGTCTCACGCAGCCTTGATCACGATGCAGAGTGCCATTTGTTTAAACATTAAATACACTTCTACTAAAGGTGTATATATATACATATATATATATATATATATATATATATATATATATATATATATATATATATATATATATATATATATATTCACTGAAAAAACCATAGGTTTTAGGCACGTTATAGTTAGAAATTAGCATTTAAAAAACCTTAGAAATTCACTGAAAAAAACCATAGGTTTTAGGGAAAGTTATAGTTAGTTGGACATTTCACTCGTACAAAACCATAGAAATTCCCCCATTATAGTTAGTTCAGCTAACTATAACTCACGCCCCTGCAATGCACTGCTGGTGACGTCACATATTACATCACTCATGACATGGTCAGTGACATCACTGATGACATCTCAAATGACATCACTGATGACATCATCCATGTGATAATTTGATGCATCTTCTCACAAGTCCACAAAGACGAAGAAAAGTGCAGGAAGAAGCAAGATATGTGCAGAAAGAACCAACAGAGGAGCAGAAAGAGGCCTTGTCTCAAAATCATCCTGTGCCTACAACTTTTTCAGACGGGTACTGGTGGTAACTGACTCTGACTAACCAGGCCTAGAGTCAGAGCTATGCTAAAAGTCACTTAGAATACAGTGAAAACACCTACATACTCTAGGGAACACTATGCGTTTGGGTACCCCTGTGATTAGCATGACCTCCTCTATAAGGCCCTAGTACATAATAGGGCAGGGGGATTAAAACTACCTCTTAAAACGCGCTACAGGGCGTGTTTGCACAGTGGTGAAGGGAGGGGGGGCCTGAGGTGACATGTGTGCAAACACACCCTGTGGCAGTTTTAATTTGGGAGATTAAGTCCCCTTGAATAATGAGGGTCCCTGGGGTCCAACCAACCCACCAGGTACCTCCAGGAAGCGCCACAGAGCTGCGTTGCAGAGAGGTGTAAAAAGGGGTGTGGCCTGGACCACCTCTCTGCAACGCAGGCCTGTGGCGCCTTCTGGAGGTACCTGGTGGCCTGGTTGGCCCCCAGGAGCTCTCAGGATTGAAGACGAATTAATTCCTCAACTTAAAATGCACCACAGGGCGTGTTTCCACACTTGTCACCTCAGGACTCGCCCCCTCCCTTCACCACTGTGCAAACGCGCCCCGTGGCGCGATTTACATTGGGGAATAAAGTCCCCTTGAATCCTTAGCGTCCCTGGTGTCCAACTAGCCCACGAGGTACCTCCAGTAAGTGCCACAGAGCTGCGTTGCAGAGAGGTGTAAAAAGGGGCATTGCCTGGACCACCTCTCTGCAACGTAGCCCTGTGGCGCTTACTGGAGGTACCTGGTGGGCTAGTTGGCCCCCAGGGACCCCCAGTAATGAATGGGAATTAATTCCCCAACTTAAAACGTGCCACAGGGCGCGTTTGCAGAGTGTTGCTGGGAGGGGGCGGGGCCTCCGGCTCGATCGCATGTATATTCTATTTTTTGGGGGGAAGGGGGGCTGCGTGGCCCCCCTTCTTTTTACTTTTTGGGGCCCTGGGGATCCCATCCCCCAGGGCCTGACACCCTTTTAAAAAAAAAAAAAACATATATATCTTAACAGGAAGGGGGCCGCGTGGGCCCCCCCTCCCATGGCCAATTCCGGCCCCGGGGACCCCATCCCCTGGGGCATGGGCAAATATTTTATTTTATTATGTGGGGGGCTGCGTGGCACCCCTCCTGAGTCCTCTGTTGGCCCCGGGGACCCCACCTCCCTGGGCTGGCCTTTATTTATTTTCTTTTTTCTTCGGAAGGGGGGCACCGCTCCCCATCCCCCGGGGCCTGGCCACTGCTTATTTATTTATTTTTTCGGAGGGGCGCCGCGTGGCCCTCCTCCTCAGGCCTATTATGGCCCTGGGGACCCCATCCCCTGGGCCCTGCCTGCCATTTTTTTTGGGGGGGGAGGGGGGCTGCGTGGCCCACCTCCCGGGTCACTTCTGGCCCCGGCCCTATTCGTTGGGGACCGTGGGGGGACCCCAATTCCCCCACAGTCCCGCCGGCTCCCTGCCTCCTGCGGAGCCAGCAATGCTTTTCCACAAGGGGAGCTGCTGACATGCAGCTCCCCTTATGGAAAATCAATCTGCTTTGCTTCATTGAAGCGAGAGCAGGGTTCCCCCAATGAAGCAAAGCAGTTTGCAATGACAGGGCGGGAGCCACGCAGCTCCCGCCCTGTCATTGCAAACAGCAGTGTCCCGGGGATGGGCACCCCGGGACACTGCAGGAGCCGGCCCTGGGGGGTGGCGGTCCCCAGGGTCATGAAGGGCTCCAGGAGGGGGGCCGCGCGGCCCCCCTCCCAACAATTGCAAAGCCCCGGGGAGGTGGTGGTCCCTGGGGCTCGGGGTCCGTTATGGGCCCCCAAATTGAAATATTAATGCCCCGGGGAGGTGGCGGTCCCCGGGCATGTGGGGGGGGCTCTAGGCCCCCCACCACACAGGTATATTTGAAAAAAAAATTAAGCTTGGGGGGGTCTTAGAGGCCCTCCAAACTTTAAAAAATGAAGCCCCGGGGGTGGCGGTCCCCGGGACAGTGTGGGGGGGATTGGGACCTTCACACACACATTTTGTAACTGCCCCCGGGACATGGCCCACACGGGGGCTTCAATTAAACGTTTTTTAAAAATTTTCTCAGACAGATTCGCGCACCCAGCGCGTATTCGGCTGATTTGTTTTAAAAAAAATGCTTTTTTGGGCCCTGGGGGTCCTTGTGAGACCCCTGAGCAGGCCTAGGGGGTCAGGGTGTTTCTGCCCTGCCCCCTTTTCTTGTTTTGCGGGTTTCTTTTTCTCTTTTCTTGTGCCTAGGTTCTACTGAGGCACAAGATGGCTGCCAACACTTCCTGGTTTGAAGTGTTGACAGCCAATTAGAATGCAGCTCGTGATCGGCAGGGTGCGCCGATCCACCGCACCTCTATATCGAAACTTTTACTTTTTGATTTTCTCAGCAACTACTGAACGGATTTACACCATTTAAAAAAAAAAAGTCTCTTTCTGTACCAAGGGCTGCCTTTTTGCCAAATTTGGTGTAATTCCGTTGAGCAGTTTCAGCTGTAACCATGTCTAAAGTTTCCTATGGGAAATTGATTTTTTTAACTCTATTTTTTGAATTTCTCAGAAACTACTGAACGGATTTACACCATTTTAAAAAAAGGTCTCTTTCTGAACTAAGGACTACCTTTTTGCCAAATTTGGTGTAATTCCGTTCGGCAGTTCGGGCTGTAGTCGTGTCTAAAGTTTCCTATGGAAAATACATAGAGAAAACGCGTTTTGGGACCCCCCTTTTTTTCTCGGCCCCCGCTTGGCGAATCACCCCGAAACTTTCCGGATAGGAGCTGACCAGAGCGCCCCACGAGTTTTGAAACTTTCGCGAAGATTCGTCATCCGGCGCCAAAGTTATTGGGAAAACAAAAAACGCTTTTCCTATGGAAACTAGGTCCTAACTATAACTATCTACTGGCGACCGCCAGTAGGTTATATAAATATATATATATACACATACATACATACCAAAACGCCGCTCTCAGCACCTCCTTACTGCGAGAAACGAACACCAGGATAATTTTGGCAAGTTGTTGTTTATTTTCTCACTCCTCTATCTCCGTGATGCATTTCGGGCACCAAGTGCCCTTTATCACACGAAGAGAGTGCAGTACGCCATATGTTTTATATGCTCAGTGAAACACCCTTTCCCCTTCATCACGTGACAATAAACAGAGAGGAAACCCTTTTGGTTTCAGATCGCTCATTCACATTTGTACAGTTTTGCCATCTGCTTCATTATAATACATTTGTGGGTATGTTAAATACTTTGTCATTACTATTTCAAGTAATCCCACAGTCATATTTGTGTGCAATAAATAAATTATTAATTAAATATTTAAATATGTATCAATAATTAAAATATACATATTATCACACAAATATAAATACTTATGTGCAAAACATTGTAAACATATTTATATAGTAATATTTCTGCATAAATGCTCGTGCCTTATCTGAATTTACTAAAAACGTATTTTCTAACAGCTTAAATGCTGTTATATCTGATGCTCTTACAAACCTATGAGCCCTTTAGTTTTTAAATGTATGCATGTGAATACAAGACATTTCTGTATTATTTCATTTGTTGTTACTGAGCATTAAATTCTGATTTAAAGTGATTCCTATATATCCTGTGCAAAAATTGTGTTATTTATAAGGTAAAGTGCATAGTGCTAAATAAATAAATAAATAAATAACCCAAAAAGTGATAATGCTTGTGCTATTTTTCTAATAATATTCAATCGAGTGTTAAAAGCATTTTATAATATCTATTTGCAAATTGTCTTCAACGGATGAGTTTTATCAGTCTCTATTTTGTATGCCGCCATATTTGCAACTGTGTAATCATCTCAGAACTTTAATTGTTATATAAAGTGCGGACAGCGCATCTCTTAAGTGTATTAAATTAAAATCTATAATTTGCAGTTCTAAAAACCATATATTAATAATTTATTAGAAATCTGTAAACTACACTCAGTTAATCCATATAAAAATCACCTACAAGAAGGTGTGCATATCTTCAGTATTGTTCAATCCATTGGGTGTCTTGCTGTCGAGTTCTAAAGTAAATCTTGTTTCTAGTTGCCACAACAGTCGCTCCCTATTCCCCCCTCTACGGAGGACTGGGATCGCATCAATAACATCAATAACATAGTATGCTAGACACTTGACATCTTTATTGTGGGCTTCTTTAAAGTGTCGAGCGACCAGGTAGGACGAGTCACTATTAACTATTAACGATTGCCCTTAGGTGCTGCAGTATTCTGACATGCACCTGCAGCTTATTACTTCCCACATACCTAAGCCCACAGGTACACGTCAGAACATACACCGCATGATCTGTCCTGCAGTTTAATAACCTCTTATGGCAATGTCCTTCTGCCTAAATGGAGTCGTGCCAAGGACATTGCCTGTAAGGAAAGTAGGCCAATTTTTCTTTATTATAGCCCTTATTTACCTTTCTTGTAGACTGTATGTTGTTATCAGTCTTTGTTTTTTCTTCTTCTTCAGCAGGATTTTCACCCTTCTCCTCTATTTGTGAAAGCAGTGATATTCTAGGTCGTTTCTCAGCTTTATCTACTGCCTCAGTCAGTATCCTGTCACTATAGCCTCTTCTTCTTAATCTTGTGAGGGCCTCTTGTTTGCAGCTCTCGAAATCCTTCGTTGAGCTACAGATACGTTTCAACCTTAAAATTTCACCATATGGGATACTGCTGATAAGGTGCTTTGGATGCGCACTGGTTCCAGGTAATGTTGCATTCCCTGCGGTCGGTTTTCTGTACAAGGTAGTTGCCAATTTTCATTCACTAATATATACACTTACATCTAAAAATTCAATTTTAGAGTTGCTTATCTGTGATGTAAAATTCAGATTCATAGAGTTTTTTTTTTTTTAACTTTATTTATGCTTGAAAAACAAAACAATACAGAGACCTCGGCTGTGTGTTCAATAGATAGCAGTTGGAGAGATACATTACGACAATTCCGCCCCCTAGACCATAGATAACACATAAGCAAGGCTCAGGGCATCAAGGCCCCATCAACCATCACAGCAATCCCACCCGTCCAAACCCAAACAGGAATATCTTAGAACAAGGACCCCCCATGCGCTCCCCCATGCCACCCCTACCCTCGACCTTCGTATTTGCACTAGCCAATTCATGCGCAACCCACAACTCCAGACCCGAAGTGAGGATGTCCACAGCGCTGCACCCACCCCACGACCTCCCCAAATGTGTAACTCCGCTGCTGTATAGCCTATCCCACCCCCGTGGGTACTATCCCCGAGCTGGAGTGCGATTGAGAGGAGCTCGGCAGGTTTGCGATATATGTTTTATATGGGCCCCAGATGTCCTTGGGCCGTGCCATGGTGGGGAGGAGACTGGAGTAAATCTCGCTGTTCGTGCTGCAGAAAGCCATGGCCGTAAGCCACGTCCTAGCCATGGGAGCTGTTCTATCACCCCAGCGCTTAGCAATTTCCCGCTTGGCTAGCAGCAAGCCCAGAGACGCAAGCCTCCGAACCGCCTTGGGGAAATTTACCGTGTAGCCCAGCAACGCGACCTCAGGCGTGGGAACCAGCGCAAGCCCCAACATCTCTTCAAGGATCTTGTGCACCTGCGTCCACAATGATTGCAATCTCGGACATGTCCAGGTCATGTGTGCAAAGTCAGCATGAGGTGCAGCGCATTTCCAGCATGTGTGAGGCCGCGTGGAATCAATGGAATGGAGTCTATCAGGGGTCATATAGCTGCGGCGAAGAAACTTATAGTGCAGGAGTTTATGACGACTATTGAGTGATATCGTGTTAGTGACCTTACAGCAAGCGGCCCATTGTTCGTCCGTAATAGGCCTACCTAAGTCCGCCTCCCATGCCGCCCGCAACTGGTCATCCGCACAAGGAACCAGTGCAGCGCATGTCTTGTACAGTTTAGAAATAATGTGTGCCCCTGTATCCTTGTCAATGAGGATAGTGAGGGGTTCAAAGGAAGCCGGCTCGAGGGGGAATCCCTTAATTTCCGACCTAGCCACAAAATAAAGTCGGTTAAGGATGAATTTGTCCATGAACGTAGCCTCGCTGAATCGTGCCTCTTCCGATACCGAGAATATGTGTCCCCCGGGGTATAAATCCCCAATCTTGGTGAGGTTAAACTTCGTTAAAGTACGTTGCGCAAGTTTCTCGCCCGTGCCCGGTAACCAACCTGGGTTGGGAAGCGGGAGAGAAGAGGAATAAAGGATAGGCTGGTCTAAGTAGCGCGAAAGTCTATTCCAGGCCCAGCTGGTGGTGGATACCGTTTGAATATCCACTGGACTCCTAGGGACACCCTTGGGCAATACCACCGACAAGCGACCCGGGAGAACAAAGTCCGCCTCCGGACGAAGAAATGGGATCCGTGCGTCAGGGTGGTACCAGGCATAGGCGTGTGCACACTGAGCGACCAGATAGTATAAATACAAATCCGGTACTCCGAAGCCGCCCCTATCATGCGGGAGCGCGAGAGTCCTCCAACGGATCCGGGGGTGTTTTCCGCCCTAGACCAGTCTAATCAAGTGGGACCGTAGGGTGGCGAAAAAGGCCCGGGTGAGGGGATATTATTAAAAAGATACAAAAATTTGGGAAGGACGATCATTTTTATAATGGCTATTCTGGCTGACATGGAGAGCGGAAGCCGCAGCCACCCGTCCACCTGTGTCTCAAGTTTCGCAATCGCGCGGCCATAGTTGAGGCGGATAATTTAGTCCGTGCTCAGGTGTATATGTATACCCAAATATCGTACCGAGTCGGAGCACCACTCCAACGGAAACTCACACTGCCAAGGGGAGGTGCCGCTAGTCAACGGGAAAATTATAGACTTATGCCAGTTTATGCCCAGCCCCGAATGGCGACCAAAGCGAAGGATTTCCTGTATCAGGGGAGCAAGGTTAACCTGTGGCTCTCTGACATACAGTATGGTGTCGTCCACATAGAGGGAGACCAACAGGGGACCCGTCCGGAACTGGAGACCCCTGTGGAGATGTCGTTCCTGGAAGTGCCGGATTAAAGGGTCCATGGCCAGTATGAACAATAGTGGTGATAGCGGACAGCCCTGTCGCGTGCCGCGAGTCAGAGTGAATGGGCGGGACAGCGTACCATTAATACGCAGGCATGCCGTGGGACGACTATAGAGGAGCCGCGTGGTGGCAAGGAAGCCCGCTGGCATGCCCATTCGATGCATTACGGAAAGAAAGAAAGGCCATTCTAAGGAGTCGAAAGCTTTTTCGGTGTCGAGGAGAATCGCTGCCGCGGGTGTGGCCGGATTGATTCTATGTAATACTGTGAATAGCGTCCGCAAATTTAATGACGTCGAACGACGGGGAACAAAGCCAGATTGCGCGGGCGCTATAATAAATTCCATCAATTGGGAAAGTCTGTTGGCCACTATTTTGGCAAGGATCTTATAATCGATGTTTAAGAGGGAGAGGGGCCTATATAACCCACACAACGCCGGGTCTTTTTTCGGCTTTGGGAGCAGAACTATGACTGCCTCACTAAGGGTAGGCGGGAGGGTCTCCCGCTCCAAGGCCTCCGCGTACACCTCAATGAGCTTGGGTGCCAGAAGATCAGAAAAGGCCTTGTAAAAATCCCCGGAGAAACCATCGAGGCCCGGGGCTGAGGAGCTCCGAAGCACCTTAATCGCCCCTCGAACCTCAGTCACCGTTATAGAGTTGACAATTGTTTCAACAAAAATGCCTAGCACTCTCCATGTCACCATTCCATACAATAAAAGCATCATCCATCTAGCGTAACCAATGAACCACATTTTGGGTAAAGAACTCATGCTGCTGCTTCATGAGGACCTGTTCCTCCCAGTAGCCTACGTTCAAAAACGCATAGCTAGGAAAGAAACAGGTCCCCATTGCTACGCCTCGTATTTGTCTGTAAGTGTCTTTACCAAACTGAAAATAATTGTTATGCAAACACCACAAAATAAGGGAAAGTAGCATCTTGTTGTGTTGATGATATTCACATGGCCTGGTATCCAGGAAATGCCTGAAAGCATTAATGCCTGTCGTATGATCAATGCTCGTATACAGTGACTCTATGTCCAATGAAATTAATATCAAATCATCTGTACATACAACATCACTGAGCTTAGTTAAAAGTCTCCTGTATCTTTCACATATGAGGGCAATTTTTTGACCAGATCTTGCAGAAAGTAGTCCTCATATTCCCCCACGTGTTCGGCCATGCTGTTTATAGCCGAAATTATTGGGCGACCTGGTATTGGCATAACATTTTTGTGGACTTTTGGTCTAAAATATATAAACGGAAGAACAGGGAATTCATTATACATGTATTGATAGTCTCCTGATGAAATCAGTCCTTCTCGTTTCCAATGTTGCAGGTCTTTTTTTATAGTATCCTTTGCTTTGTTGTATTCCCTCACAGTGGTCTTCTCATAGCATTGTTCATTGTTTAGCTGTCTCATACATTCCTGAACATAGTCTTTTTTAGGCCACAACACTATATTTTCACCCTTCTCCTATTTTTTTTTTACAACAATTTCCACGTCTTTTCCCAATTTTTTCATTAGATTATCATATTGTATTTTGTTGTATTGCTTTTTCCATTTTTTATGGTTTACTTGATGATGTGACTTTTTAATGTCATCGGTCACTCTTTCATGGAAGATGTCGAGTGCATCTTTCGGCATGACAGGCAAAAATGTGGATTTAGGTTTGTAGCAAATTTATTCTTTGTAATTTACTTTGAGTGGAGCCCACAGAATCGTGTTCCTGATTGGTCCTATTGGATTCATTACTTAAATCATGCAGTGTTAACAGTGTAGGTATGTCTGAAACCTGGAGCCTTTTAGGATTACTGGCTTCAACCATTTGTGCCGTTTTAGCATTGTCCAGTCCTGTTTTTACAGTAAAGAACTTTTTTAATTTCAATTTGCGTATGAAGCAGAATACATCAATCCTTGTACTTGTATAGTTAAAATTGCTCTCAGGACAGAAATTCAACCCTAATAATGCAAGTAATTGTTCTTCAGCCTTAGTTAATATAGTAGGCGAAAGATTGATTATGGGTTTATCATCTGTTGTGTGTATATATATATATATATATATATATATATATATATATATGTGTGTATATATATATATATATATATATATATATATATATATATATTCCAAAATGCAACATTGTCAGTGACTAAAAGCAATTACTCTAGCTCATCATTGTACCAGCTCTCCACCACAACTGCTGGTGTCTGACTTCATGATAATGTTCAAGGGCAGCCACAATGACCCTGCCATTTCAGGCCTCTATGTGGTCCAGCCAGTTGTTTGAATCACTTTGTTGATGATGCCCTCTTCATGTAAGGAACAAGAAAAATGTCTCACTGGAAACAGTTGTGAAGGAGTCAAGGATTCTGGCTTAAGATGCACCAGTTGTGCACAAAGTACAAAGAAATAAGAGTTCACTGTGGACTTATTTGGTTACATATGTTAGTTAATGAATATAGAACTATAATCCAGTTGGTAATCAATACCAATACAAAACAATCATCCCCTCCTACATAAGCAAAACAGTAACCTATATCATTTAGCAATTTTTAATTTACCATATCAAAATAAGTAAAGTATGATAGAGTCCTCAGATAGTGATCACACTATGCAACAAACGCAAGTACGTCACGTGTATACTCATTAACAACTGACTCAAGACAATACAGAAAGAGACAAAGTAATCAGTTCTAATTGTATCAAAGTCAATGATGTGTCAATCTCTTATTAATTGTAAGGTCATCATCATGACTAACAACCATTTGGAGTACTCATAACAGGCTGTCCTAGATGAGCCTGAGGATACCTCTAAACAATTCTGGAAGTGCCAGATCACTATTTGAATATTTAAAAAAACCATTGGTTCTCATTGGCATCATAATATCTCAGAATAATTACAGTTTCAAAAGTAACAATAGCTGTAAACAATAATTGTTTTCACAAAAATAATTCCAATCTAAGCAGCAATCAATAGCTGTAAGCAATTTTAGAACAAGTACTAATAACGATGAGGCCATCACTCAAAGTAATCAGTTTCATAATCTTTTATAACGTATTACTGCAATGTTCATAATTACACAAAAGAGATTAAATGCATTGTGTACCATGTGAAAGTGAAACCACCAACCAAAAGTAATTACAATTTCAGAAAATTCTCAACAAAGAAAAAAGTGTGTTCTATTGACAGCAAACAACCCTGTATAGTAATTGAGTAATTATGAAACTGCTTTGAGTGATGGCTTTATCATAATTAGTACTTGTTCTAAAATTGTTTGGTGCCAGCCCAGAATTTGTCATACCAGACCTCTACTGGGTAACATTACATTGGCTTCCAGTTGTTCAGAGAACCCTCTTCAAAACTGGGTGTATTATTTTCAAATCTCTCTATGCCAAAAGTCCATCTTTTGTGACCTCAAAAATTAGGGAAGTATATCTCCAAGCACAATCATAGGTCGGTGCTCCAAAATCTGTTAGAGGCCCCCGAGTTCAAGGCGGAGAGACTGAGGGGATCCAGGGTCTCCGTGGTTGCCGCCAGCTTCTGGAATTCCTTGTCTCCTAAGATCAGAGCTGTGACTTAGTATGTGAGTTTTAGATCTCTGCTGAAAACCTTGCTTTTCAGACAGGCATATGGCTAAGTCTGTGTGACCCTCCAGCTGTTGTGCCCCTAGCACCATGAAACCTTTTTGGTGTGCATGCGCTTTACATATTTGCTGTAACATAACATAGCAAGCAAAGAATGCACATTGGTTTGGAAGAGAAAACCACGCAGTGTTGATACATAGATGAATACCGGGCTCCCTTAAAGCGTTAATGGAATGGAATCATCGAGGACTGGGAGACTAAATCACATTCACGTCCTCACAAAATTTCATAAGGAAGGTCATCATGTAGGTGAGCTGATAACAAGGGGGAAAAAGGCCCTTGGAGGCCAGGATATCAAGCGTAATTAGTAATATAAATTACCCTTTGTTCCTGTTAGGCATATTAGAGTTATCCTAGTTGTCTTTTACCCAGAGTGTCTGAGTCTAACCCCCAACCTTACTCAGCAGGTGGGGGGAGAGTGGGAGGTGAGAAAGGGATAAGGTTTACCTGAATATTTGGCTGGTGGAATTAAGTTGTTGGCATTTCTGGTATCGCCTCTCCCAAACTGGATGCAGCCACCTTTGACTCTAGATGTGAAAATATATTGCTGCATTACTGGTCTTGCCAGCTTCTCTACCTACATACACAATCTTTGGGTGCCTTGAAAGACGTCCCAGTCAGAATAGCAACCCCTTTACCACCTCTGGCCCCTCCAAAGTGGGGTTGATTTAGCACCTTATTCAATGACCAGTGAACTTTTCTAATGTAGTGGAAGTATTAACAATTGACCCTTTAATGAATGGCTCCCCATATAATAGTGTCAACACTTAAGAGAATAGAGGAGTAGGATTGGGGCTGTCTATGCCACTGAAATAAACCTCCACAAGTCAAAACCATAAAGGTTTATACGAAATTAAGTTCATTACAGACGGCAAAAAGTTGTTAATAATGCAAGCCAATTAACATTAAGTAGCTCTCTAAAGCAAGTAGCAGTCAGACCCATAGTATAGCTAAGCAATTTTCGCACATATCCTAAAAACATAATCTTTTATGGGGTTTTAGACAGAAAAGACACTCTCAGTATGGTCTCCAACATGACATAACAGGGATGTATTAAGGTAGATGCATACATTTAAACCAATCACTTTTAATTATACACCAGATACATCAAATAAAATACATGTAGTAAAGACCTATATTGCTGCATATTAATGAATGAGTTGCGCATAGGAAAAAAAGGAGATGGCGGTACATTTATGTAACTTAATAAACAATGTCACAGTCAGTGAATGAAAGGTTTTGCAGTTATTTGATATGTGATATTTATAAGTTTATATTTTGCCCGAATCACCCCGTCAGGGGTATCTCGGCGCTGGGGTAGGAATAGAGCCTGCAAAATTGCAACATACAGGAACATCTTGGACATGGCTTCCACATGAGGACGGCACATTAATGTCATTAATTAATACAGTAAACAATATCTCAAATGAGATTTCTGTTTTGCCTTTTTTCTGAAATGGAGAAGCACACAGAAAATACATGCACATGAAGAATGAGTATTCATGTAAAAGTGGACTTTGTTTCTGCAAATTTGTGAAATTGTCAGTGCAAGCTGGTTGAGGCATAGTTGGGCTAATTTAAGCACATCTAAATTAAGCATTATTTTGTAATTGTTAAAAACGCTTTCACAACTCCCACGATGATTTAAAAAAATCATTATACTACACTACTCAACACTACATTATAACACTTCATTAATCATTTTTGTCTCATTTCATCTTCTGCAAAGCCTTCAGTAGATCAAGCATTTCTGCTATTAGGTCAGCAAGTTTGGTTTCTCACTTTGTCTGGTCATCATCATCTTCTTCTCACAACATCATTTTAATCTTCCCTTAAAACAAATTACTATCAAAAAGTTCAATATTAGTGCTAGTTTGCTCACTAAGCAGATTTGCATAAGCTAAGTATTGCCTCCAATTCCATCAAATCTATTTCTAAAATCTAATCTACTATATCTATTATCATTAATATGTTGTGTATGGTTTATATTATTGAAGTATGCCCAACAGGGAAGTATAAATTCAACATGAGTCCAATTAAGTACCATTACAATACAAATATATACAACTATTTTAGAGACAAGATAAATCTTTCTTTAAGTCATCTTCTTTCTATAAAATCAGTCTCTTAATAAAATCTCTTTAAAAAAAAGCATGGTACAAAATGTAAAAAATCCTCCAAAAATCTTAGAATCAATATGATGGAGGCATTTAACAAAAAATAGACCGTTAAGCGACAAATGGAGGAAAATCTTGCAGGAATTAGTAAAATAATTCTTCAGAAATATTGATGCAAGCAGGAAATAAAAAAGAATGTCATCTAGCAGCTCAGCTATTCCCAAAATCATACAGGAATGGAAAACAGTTCATTGCAGAACAACATTCTGTTCAAATGTTCACAAAAAGTTAATATTCAGTTTCCCTTGCTTCACCTGCCTCATTTCCATCTTCATCTGCTTCTTGATTTGCACAACGTGCAACTGTAACACTTTGATTTGTAGTATGTATGGGCAGAGGTTTGAATGTGATGATCAGTCTTCTTGCAATTTTTGCACTTGGGGGGGTTTCAGAGTTCAATTTGTATAAGTTTTATTTTCTTGATTTTAATTTTCTTGTTGTTCTTTTTCTTGAAACCTTTGTTCTCCCAGCCCTCTGCACCCACATAGCGAAGTCGATCTTGGCTCTGTGAATCAGCAGCACGTATCACTGTTTCTTCATCTGCAGTATTTATTATTTTCATGTAAGATGCATGGATCCAACACGCACACCTCCACACTTCACAAGAGTGTTCCTCACTAATATGACTTGATAAGCCCCGTTCCACTGAGGATCCAAGTAGGTCTTTCCAACATGTTTCTTCTCCACAATCCAGTCTCCAGGCTCTAGTTCTTGGCAGGGTCCTTTGCTTGCTGAAGGTGTACTTACTTTCACCTGGTGATACCAAGTCATCCAAACCTTGGCATTAATCCAGAACTAGATCATCAGTAATATTTACAAGAACTGCTAAATGAACACCAGGAACCCTCATGGCTCTCCCCATTAACACTTCATGTGGAGTTAATTCTGTGCCTTTGGGGCGCTTCTCGTATTGAATAGGAGAGTAAGAGGATATGGCCATTTCAATGATGTCAAAGAACACACTTGAGTCAACTTTGCTTTCATTGTACTGTTTGCTCTCTCCACTATGACTGATTCTTTGGGATGGTAAATGCAATTGAACTTTTGATCTATTTTCAGTGCCCTGCATAGGACCCTCATATCCGTATTTTTTATGAGTGGCCCAGTCTGATTCTAAAGATGTTGTTAAGCCAAATCAAAGGACCAACTCCCTCAGCAATAGCTTGGCTACAGTGAGTGCATCACAAGGCCTTGTCGGAAATGCTTCAATTCCTCTGCAGAACAAACAAATGACAACTAAGGTGTATCCAAGGTAATTGCAAACTGGCATTTCTACAAAATTGCCTTGTGAAGGGGCCTTTTGATGTTCCCACATGAGACTCAGTCATTCGTGTTCTTCTACCAACATTGACTTACTGACAGAGTATACACCTTTGACACCGTTTTTTAGCTATGTTTCTAAAATGAACATCCCACATGTGCAGGTCTGTGCATGTATTTTACCATTTGAATGAAGTTGCATTGAATCGGGCAAGACAAATCTCCTATCAGTTGACCTTCATTAATCATTTTTATCTTGAACACAACCTGCCTTTTCCCAACTTTTCTTTCTGTCCCATGATCCCATGATGCCTCACTTTGGAAGTCTCTGAGCTGAAGTGATATTGACAAAAAATTGTTACGTTTTTCACTTCTGTTTCCAAATTCTCGTCCATTTCTAATGTACCAGACACAAGAGTGCAGAATTTTGCAACTTTATCTGTGAAGTTATTTTTCATTTAAACCATATCATCATCACTCTTTTGTGCGGCACATTTCACAACAGTAATTTAATTTGAAGCTTTAAAGCTTTCAATAAATCCAAAATGAGTTGGCCAGTCTTTATTGGAATGCCAGTGGATGTCACAAAACCTCCTGGGACCACAATTGTGCAAAATCATGGACTTCGACAAAACCATATTGGCTATTTGTGTAGATTGCTCCACCCAGTTCATTAGCCAAGCAGCATGCTCTTCTAACGGCAATCAGTTCTGCTGCTTGTGCTGAAGGTAAATTACACAAGAATGATGCCTCTACAACATGTGTCCGTATGCAAACTACATATGCTTCTTGAAAAATTCCATGATGACCTCTCAGAGACAAGAACAACCCACAAATAAAATTAAATCAGCCAACTTGAGTGGTACAGCTTGAATGTCCGGTCTTGGGTTGGTGCATAATTAAGTCACATCACTTCAGCCACTTCCTCAGCTTCCTTCCTTGAAAAATGCAAGAGTATGGCAAGATTCAGGGTATACATTGTTTAATTCTCTGCCGCCGAAATGATCTGTTCGTAATTAGTCAAGCGGCTACATCTGAGATGCTGAGTCTGTGTGCAAGTTAGCAATGTCTCGACTACATGTAGAACCAACACAATATGTGTGTACCCCATTACAATTGGCTCACTCTGTACTGTTGCCAAAACAGTAGCTGCAGTGTTCTTTAAACAACCAGCAGGGCATCAGCCACTAGGTCTAACATTGCAGAAAACTGTGAAATGAGTCTTTACACAGATCTATGCTACAGAGTCAGAACAGAAAGTGTGCACCCTTCCTTTTCATGACAAAATAAATAAAAAGACCTTCTCATAATTAACCATTCCAAGAGCAGGTGTGGTACACAAATAGTGTAAGAGCTCCAGGAAGGCTTTTATACAGTCATCGTCCAAGGTAACCGGATAACCAACATCATTGTGATCGGCCTCTATAGGAGCTTCCCATACAAGGAAAAGTTTGGAATCCATCAGTAGTCCACCATTCCTGGGAACATCCTAACTTCTCTTTGTGTAGTTGGTGGGTTAATTCTCAGAATCGCATAAATGCATTCTTTGCACACCTCCCTCTCTCTCTTTTCAATTTGGTATCCCAAATGTACAACATACTTTTGGTAGGATTGCAGTTTAAAAGTGGACGCTTTATGTCAATTTTCAGACAACTGATTAAATAAGCAATTGTATCCAGCTTACAATCCTGTTACAGGACGCCAAGACACGACCCATACCAGAGAGTTGATTTTTAACTTGATTGTTACTAAACTTATGACAAATAAAGCAGCAGGCTGAATAGGCCCAATCCTCCGTCTGAGCTTTCTTCTGTAGGTAGAGATTTCATAGGGGTCTTCTCTGATGTCCTCCATTAGTGGTTGAGTGGCAGCCTTGGGGGAAATAGAAGTTTGAGGCTATGAGTATCTGGCCACAGACACCATAAGATCCCTTCACCAGTATCACCACAAAGTGTTAATTCAGTGCAACATCTTCATTTGTTTAAGGCGGCTCAGATACATCTCACACCTGCTCCATTCAGCATAGACCCACATACAACAAGCCTGTGATGCTCATAGCAGTTCCCCTCACTGGTGAGGATTCTCAAACAACTTTGTGCCCAAAAGTGTAAGACTGATGCATTCAGTGACAATACAGAAAATCAAATGGTCTCAATAGATCTCTCAGACTTACCTGCAGTGCATGCCAAGAGATAGGTATATCCCCACCAGGTACACAAGTGTATTCAACCAGCATACAATAGTGGTTACCCCCTCCTGTGTCATTTGTCTGAACCCGCAACTCTTTTGCAGAGTCGCGGCTGCCTTTTCTTTCTCAACTTTCCCCAGGTACATGAAGATTGCATTGGTTCGTAGAAATCGCTCCTCCCTGTCTTCAAACGATGCAGCCAACCCTAGAGTCCGTGCCACACTGTCCGGTGTCTCTGACTTGGCTCTCTCCAGTTGCACTCCTCCCCCATACTTGTCCATCTTGGTCCTCCTCGCTGCCATCCGCTCCCCACTCCTTTCGAATTCTAGATCATCCTCCTCCTGCACTTTTTCTACCAACATAGGAGCCCGCTATAGCAGGAAAAAGGATTGGACGTCCAACACGACTAGAACACTAGTCGATGTGTATAGAGTGCATCCAGGGTCTCTGCCAGTGTCAGCCACTCCCGGCCCATCATAAGCGCTTTTTTGAATTGGCTGCAATAATGAAAACATCAATGTACAGCACCAGAATGGAGTCTAAAGACAGATTTAACCTTTCTAAATCATACTTCAGTATTTGGAAAAAGAATTAGGTGCTCTCTGCTTTCCCTTGTGGGATTTTACGCCTGACAAAAATTCTATTTGGAAATCAAAAAAATCTAAAACAAAAGATAGGGACTGTTCTCATGAAGAGGGACAGTGAAAGTTGTTTGACACAAATCAGTGTCCATGAACAGTTCTGCATTGGCTTGAATTTGTAACAAAATCCCTGCCTGATTCAGTGCCACAGGACACTGTCATTTATTCTGTGCAAATCCTGCAATGTTCTCCACTTAGCACTATATTGAGAAGTGCTGAGATAAACTTCATTCAGTTTTATAGTGATCTCTACTGCTGTGCACTTTTGATCAACCCAATTTGTTTTCCTGTAAAATCTTAAACCTCCTTTTTCAGTGTGTGCCTTAAATCTGGCAGTAAATCCTCTCGTGTGGGAACTGAAAACAATGTAACCGTTGTCTCCTGTGATTTTATTTTAAAGTCCATGTTATCATCTTTTGTTTGAATACCAACAATATTCAATGTGCAGTAAATCGTCAATTTAACCTGCTCATGGATTACGATCCAACAAACTCACTGGACTCATCTCACTAATTATGAAATCATGATTATTACCACTCGAACCAATTTTAAAAGGAACATGTTCTGACAACTTATTAGACACTTGTTTATTTTAAATGTGTACAACTTGGACTTCTTTTCCTGGGAAGTGTACATTGGGAACTACTGATCTTCCCCTGGATCTAGTAGCACATGTAGCAATTAAAATTGTTACTGGATGGCCATTTTCTTCTCCCTCGATAAAATGACCTTCCTGGTCTATCTCTAGCACTGTACTAAGCATTCCATCCTCCTCCCCTTTCAGGCACTGTCATTGTACCAAGTAGGGCGCATAACTCTGTCCTGTAGCAACCTAGGGCCAGATGTACGATGGCCAAAATAGCGCCTTTCAAATTGCGAGTCTTTTGCAACTCGCAATTTGCGAGCCACTGTTTAGGATGTACAACAGTGTGTAACACACTGTTAGCAATTCCCAATGGGGTCACAAATAGAGAGGCTCATGAATATTAATGAGCCTCTCACAATTTGCGACCCCATTGGGAATGGCCAGCCTCACAGGGATGGTGGCCTGCTGGGGGCAACAGACCACCATGTCTGTGACTGCTTTTCAATAAAGCAGTTTCTTTTTTTTTTAAATGCAGCCCGTTTTCCTTAGAGGAAAACAGGATGCATTTAAAAAAGGAAAAATTAAATGTTTTTGTTTCATGTTTTAAGGGCAGGCAGTGATCCCTGGGATCATTGCCTGCCCTTAAAAAATATTTTCCCCTGCGTTTGAAAAGGGGAAGGGGGCCCCTGGGGAGCCCTTTCCTTTTGTGACCCCATTACCACCCTCTTAAAGAGGGTGGTAATTTGCGAATGTTTTGTGCCGATAATTGCGGACACAAAGCATCTGTACATAGGGTTGTGTACGCTATTAGGAAGGGTACGCCCCTACCTAATAAGGAGTTGCAAAACCCTATTTTGCGAGTCGCATGCGACTCGCAAAATAGGGTTTGTAAATACCCCATGCCATTTTTGCATGCGCAAACAGTTACGCAAACCTGTTTGCGCATGCAGAAATGGTTGTACATCTGGCCCCAGGAGTGTAGCTGAAAACTGTGGAAAATTGTCATTACTGACTGTTTCTGCTGAAATGTAACGTTTACCTGAAATTCTCTTGTAATATTTTGCATAGATTATTGTATGACTGGGGCTGAGGGCATATTCCGATTGAACTGCCTTAAATTCTGCATCTTCTGCACAGAGGCCGTTGGGGCTGTGGCCATTGACTGCATTATCCCATTCTGCAACATCTCACTATTCTACTGCATTTGAGGAACTGTTTGTTACTTATTTTGATATCTATTTGGATTAAATTTGCAAGCCTGTTTCCCGCGACCCTTTTTACCAAACTGCGACATGCTCCTGATTATGCTTAAACCTTGTTAGAATTGATATTAATGTTACCATTATTGTTTGTAAAGTCTCTACCTCTACCACTATTTCCACCTTGCACAAATTGCAATCGGCGATGGTGCTTAAAAGACTCGATCCCATGTTTTTGAACTTTGAGTCACCGTCACCCTTTCTTTTTTCATTTTCTTTTTCGCATTGCAACAATCACTACAATACCTTTCATAGGCAAGAAACCTTTCTAATGATTTGGACACACTGGTCTCCAGGTGCAATCCCAACACAAAAGCTAAAACAAATCTCAACGCCCCTTCTTTTGCTAGATCATTGACTCCACTGTGCTTCCTGTAAATCTGCATTAATCGCTGATAATGTGCATGCGCTGACTCATCTGAGGTTTGTGCTTCTTTCATGATTTCTGACCAATTGCCTTGTTTCTGAAAACCTTTCCTTTTAAATGCTCAATAACCTTTTTATATTTCTCTGTGAGAATTGGAAAAGGCTTATTACTTGGTCCAACTCACTGTGGTTTTTCCTCAGGCCACTGAACAATAATGTTATACTGGATCCATTAACCTTTAGGTACTACAATTTAACGCAACACATCTAGATACTCCCAATGCACCTTTCAAATACTCACAATTATCTCTACCTTAGCATACCACTTTTCTGGCTTCTCTCTAAGCTTCAGGAAATTCTTAAAAAACCCCACAAGTCACTTCTTGACCAAGGCACAGACACATATGCTCCTTCAGTCACTACCTTTGACAGAAATAATTTTTCAAAAGTCATTTCGCATTCAGAATCACTCATACTCACATTTCTTTTTATTTAACGCTTTTTTGATTTTCCAGACTTACCAGGATCTTCTGTCTATTTGTCTATGTATCTCATCACTTTCCGTGATCCTCTAATTATATTGAGGAACTCTCTCAGATTCTCCAGTAAAAGCTGAATCTTCTTTTTTTCTGTAATTCAGTTTCGTTCTAAAATTCTCATGAATTTTTTTTTTTTCAAATCCACTTTCAATTCTTCAGCCAATTTTTCAAACCCTTCAAATGCACGATGAACACACTTCCCTGCATCTGCACCACAATTTGCCTATTCATCTTTATCATGTTTTGAAATTTTGTCATTAAAAAATCCTGTTTCTGCCATGATTTCTAGATCATCTTTAGGTTTGAAAACATTATTCTCCAACGCTTCAACCTCACTTTTTGAGGACGGACCGGGCTCTAGTTCCTCTCACCTTACATTCTGCTTTCCTACTCCCATTTCCTACACTTGCCCATGAGTCTTATTAAATGGAGATAGTCTTGCATCAATCAACACAGAATGTATAAGCTCATCCTCTTTCTCAGAATCACTCACATTCTCTTCCTTTCCTCATCTTTAATATTGTTTTTGTTGTCTTTTGTTTTATTTTTGGCTAAATCACCGGCAAATACAGGAAACTTACCCACAGTCCCCAGCATATTCGTTCCCCATGCCTTCTGCCAAAAACTTAATCTCGCATCCAACCAGTGGGTAATAGCTTTTCCTATCTGAGCCTAAAGCAGTTTCTTATGTGCCTTTTAATTCACCACATATATCCCTCGTATTGTATGCTTTGAAATGCGCAGGTCTTGGCTGCGGCTTCATCTCGAACATGACATGCCTCAGATTCTCAATTTTCTTTTCGCATCAAACATATAATTCACAGGAAATGCCATGATCCACTAGCATTTAATGGGTGGGTGCACCAATTGAAGGCTCTGCCTCTCCTCATTCATTAGGAATCTTTGATTTATCCATACTTCACAATATGTGTAATACTAACACAACCATTCACAATACGACCTCAAAACAAAACACTATTCAGAGTATGCAATATCAGTGCGCACAAACCTTTGCCTATCTCGACTCGAGAAGGAAATGAATTACACCCAAAAAATGAATAGTACATTCTAGCACTATCAATTACACCAAGATAGGTTTTAGACCAGCGGAAACTTACCCTTCAAGTCAGAGTGTCTGTCCTCAAGCACAGAATAAACACCACTACTTATAAATTGTTTTATTCGCATTTAGACTATTATGGATCTTAGAAACTTCAACTTATAAACTGGCGTCACAACTTTAGTTAGCAGACAACTTCATGTAAATCAAGTTCCCCATAAATCCGACACTTTTACACCTAAATCTAAAAAAAACTAAACCTTTAGATACAAATCACATAAAATTGCGATGTCTCTTCATCAAAAGGCATAATCCTATACAGGTTTAGTGATTCATGCAACACATTACAATGTAATACAGCATCATTTTACATTTTCAACGCATACACTTAACACATTACCATTGACATACAAACATTACACCTTTGCTAGACATCACACATCTCACAAAGCTCTAATAATACCACCTACCAACAACATTTACATCACTCAAGACAATAAATAATTCCTGGATTCTCCAAGTTCTGAATATTTTGGGAGTCCGTAAAGTTTCACTAATTAGATTAATTATTCTTAATTAGATTAATTGGGACAGTGCTTGCATTCCCCACCTAAAATATGTCAATGCTCTAATTAAAATAATTAAGAGGGTCCAGGCGTTGGATTGGGGCTGTCTGAGCCTCATAAGACTAAGCCTTATGCAATTAAATGAAACCTCCTCAAGACAAGAATCCAAGTCAAAATCATAAAGGTTTGTTCAAAATTAAGTTAATTACGGAAGGCAAAAAGTAATTACTTAAATCGTGGAGAATCCACAGTTGTAAAAATTCAAAATCTAATAATGCAAGAGAATTAACATAAAGTCGATCACTGAAGTAAGTAGCAACCAGAAACAAGGTGTAATATAAATTAAAAGGGAATTATAGGAAAAAAAGTATTCGATGAATACCAGTGGCCCTGCTAAGACTCAAATCCACTAAGATTCACAGTTCCCTTCAAAAACAACTTAATTATAAGTACAAATTCCCACTGTAACAATCAATGTTACGTTCCGCAGAGAGTCAGTTATACTAAAAATCAATAACGATCTGACATACACATGATACAGAGTTCCTCATTTATTGCAGTTCTTCTTTGTCAAATATCTTTGAGCAGTTACTTCAAGAAATATATTGTTCAAACTGGACAACACATATGTACAGTATTCAAGTGCTACAGTACTCGAAATTCTAACATCAAAAAAGGTAATCAACTTTAATAATGACAGTTCCATAACTTGGTTTACAATCCAAATATGAGTGGTTCAACTATCTCAGTTCTGACAATATGTTAACTAGACTGCATTTTAGTGTGAGACGCAATTTTGATTAGGATGAGTCATCTCTGCCACTCATCCTGTGCTTCCCCCTGCACATATCATTTTCCCCCAAGCTCCACAGTACACAATTAAGCTGAAATATAGGAGATGTCTACTGTTATCCTTGTTCTGTTCATGATGAACTTTTTCATTAGCTCAGATGCAACATGCAACGTGTTGCCATGTCTTCCGTTTCTTTTCTGAGATTTATTACGTAACATGTCATAGTCAATGTATCTTGTTCTGTTTGAACTTCTCCAGATGATAATAGCATAGAGGGTGCTGAATAATTATTCATGTAATAGGTTAGTGCTTAGGTGTTAAGCTAGTGTGATGTTTATGTGCTCTGATTTGCGTAAGAACTGATGCATTCGCTCACAGCATGACAGATGTAGAGAAGGTCTCATTTTCTGTGCAAGAATTGTGTACAAAATCCCTTGATTTTGGAGGTGAACCAGAAGACTTTCCTGTTCTACTAGAGATGCTGTCCGATTCATTTCTGATTTTGCTGTCCATTGAGACCTAAAATATTTTCTACTTTTTACACACTGTATAACTCTGCATTTGAGAGCCTTCATGGCATTCACTACACTGCTTATTTTTTAAGTGAAGTCAATGAACACATTGTAGTTTGCTTGATTTGAAGGTTTTGGGAGGTGCCCTAATGTGGGACACATTCCCTCATGAAATTAAGGTTAACATCATCTGTAGTCCAGTAAATTGTGGGAAATCTGATTGAGTTACGTTTTAGGGTGTCCCAAGTTTGAGGTACCATTTTTCCCCACACTTCCACCTGCTCCTCTGTTGCTCTCCCAACCTTGCTGGCATTTATTTCAAGGTTCCTGCGGCTACATATTACTGCTGGGCACTCTGTTTCAACAGAAGTGCTTTCGCTCACTTAAAGTGCCTTTTTTTATTGACCAATCTAAGTGGTGCCTACCATCTTAGAATGGGCAATACAAAAGAAAAGAAAAGGCGTTTGCCTCATTCTGTAGTCATGCACACGCGTGTTGACGTGTGTGCGAGCCTACACAAGGCTGTGACCGCCAACAGCAGCCATGTCATTTCACCTTTTTTTGTCAAACAAACATTGTATTTTTTACGGATGCTGTTCACCATCTCCAAAAAGTATTGGCTATACGAAAAGGTCCCAATTGAGAGAACTATTTGCTTATTATTCTTTGTAATTGTTCGTATGAAAAATAACAGTATTGACAGATATTTAGTATGTTTGCAGTCCAGTATTTTAGGTTGTTGTATGTTTTATACGGAGTCATTTACTTATGGGCAGTACTTTCCTTTGGGTCCACAAGTCCTTTCTTTTTTTCTACAATGCTTTCCAAGTGTTGGAAACAATAATACCTTCACTCTAGTGTTTCCTGAATCAAACACAGTTATGGCACAAGGCCACCAACCGAGTCCCAGTAGCTTTCACTTCCCATTCATCAGAACCACATGGACTGACTGAAAATTCATCCTGACAAGTACAAATGATTGAGGGAAAAGGGACAAACGTTTTTATTACTAATGTCAGGCATGGCCAAATTAAATTTTGTAGGCTGTATTGGAAACTGTAAAGAGTCAACTAAAGTTTCAGCGTAAAGTTTTTCTCTTAGTGAGCCTTTAACCTAAACTGTAGTCAAGAGCAAGCTCCAGCAAGCCAAAATATGTTTGCATCATTAACCACTTGATTACTAAGAGCCACCTACTTAGCTGTGGCTTACATTATTTTCCTGTTATTTACCAACATTGCTTCGCATGCCCGCAAAAATTAAATTAATACAAACATGAAAAATATGCATTTTTGATACCCATTCAAGAATGAGTTCAGGAAAAGATTGCTTCCCAAAAAGTTGCAATGGGTTGGACACAGTTTTTGCAAAAACTGTTTCTTGTTGACATTCTCTTCTAATAGTAGATGTAGTTTTATGCATACCATGTGATACCAGTGAACGCCATACCATCCGATATGCCCTCTCTCTTGACAATACCATAAGCACCTCATGTGTGGATGGTCATACTGTACAGGAAACAACCGGATATAAACTGTGACCAGGTTCAGTGAATTCTGGAAGCACATTTTTCCCAAAGTAGGTTGTTTTAAGCTCATCATTCAGGGAGTGCTTGATATTTTAAGAAACCTACTAACTGCAGACAGTTTAAAAAATAGACATCCATAGAAAAGCAAGGAAGGTGTGACTTTTGTCGCTTGTGGAACATTTCCTGAGCAATTATGTCGTGCAAACCTCAAAATATTTTCAAAAACCTTTATTTCCTCAAATTAAAGAATAGGAGAACACAAAATTCACTGTCAGCAGCAGGTCATAAAACATCATGCATTCCCAAATCTAAAAAACAGCATTTTACCTTTGTGCTTTGGTATACCACACAAGAAAAGAACGGGAACGACCTGAAGCCATTCCAAGTGTATTTTAGGCACTCATTTTCTGCAAAAATTTAGCAAGAGGTCAATGATGGTGCAGATTTTCCTGTACCTGAAGCTCCCTTATGTGGTAATCGCACAGAGTCTTCCATTGGTCGTATGGACCTTTAGTTGTCAACTGAAAGCGTATGAAAGGAGCCAGCATCAGAAATACATTTCAGTAACTGTGAAACCAATGTGGCTTCACAATGAGGACAGAGAGGTTGGCCTCTAAACCATGAAGGTTTATTAGCACATTTTAGTCAGGTTACAAACAACCGTCTTTTAATAAAATCAATGTATCCAAAAGCTGTACTTAACCATGTAATTATGCAGTCTGAATTTGTATATTATAAAGAAGCAGATGCAAACTATAACAAGGTACAAAGCACAGACTATAAAGTAGATAGGTTCCATATAGGAACCTCTCTAATCTAAATAAAGCTTCAAACGTGACAAAGGGTAGTTAGTAGAGGTAGATGTCAACATCAGCGGAACTAAATTACAGTTCTCGGGAATGGAACAGGCATTCAAACATAAAGCTCAACACCCTCAGCAAGAGGAATCTGCAGAGCTGATAGAGGTCTACTGTTAGCGAAGGCAGGACAGGATCTGCTAACTGTTCTAAGAAACACACAATTAATGCACAGCAGAAAGTTCTGGAAGCTCCGTCTCACAGACTCCCTCTGGACTACCCAATCAGAATGTGAAGTTCTTTTCTTTTATTTGTGTTGTAATGTTTTGATTGTTGCAAAAGCGGTGTACAACAGGATTTCAAATGCAGGTATACAACAGTATGTCAAACATAATTAGAATACTATGGTTAATCACAATAGGTAGTGAAACTAGTGGCAGGGGTTTAGGAAGGGACGGGGCGAGGGAGAGAGCATCTGTAGTGTAAAGGGGAGTGCGCGGGACAGGGATGAGGGGTTGATATCTGATCCTTTGTCTATTCTATCATTGTATGCCGGGCCTCGTCTGTAGGTCGGTGGGGGCGCAGAGGGGATTGGCGCTTGTCTAGTTCGAACAATGTGGCGGTCCATATAGAAATGCCGCCTCAAGTTGCGGTGAGGGTAAAGAGAGGGAGGAGTATGTACCAGGGGCTCGCACGCGATGCAGGAGAAGGGACGGGGGAAGACCTAAGTGGTTGGAGGGATATCGTTGTCCATGTCACTAGTCCCAAGTCGAGGGTCGCTCTAGGAGGGGAAGGGGGAAGGGCAATGGGGTGGGCACAGAGAGGAAGGGTGAGAGGGGGGTGGTCGACAGGTAAGGGGACTTTCCAGGACCCTAGTACGGGAGAGTGCTCAGTGCATAGATGTATGGTGTTGGGGGACTTTGCAGTGTGTAGGAGGTGGCGTTGCGGTCGTGATCGTTTTGGCGAACCTCTAAGGTCATGCACGAGGAGAACGGGGGGAGTGAAGGAGAGCTGGAGGGGCATGGACGTACCCAGGGTGTCCCATACATATGTCCAGAGAGGTTGGATTGAGGGGCAGTCACACAGGATGTGAGCATGTCGCATTGGGTAGCCTCGCATCGCCGGCTGTTCGACTGAGGTAAAAGACCAGCCCTTTGTACTGAAGGGATGGGGCGAGGAAGGGAGAGGTTGGGGTGGAGGGGAGAGGAAAGGAAAGGAGTGGGTAGGGCTTGGATAGAAAGGGATGAGGTAGGGCAGGTGGGCAAAGAAAGCCGGACACACTGTAGGGGTTTCAGTGGGTGGAGATCGGCCTGATGATATTCAGAGGGAGCCTCGCTTTTCTGGGTCAAACTAGGGAGGGGGCAGAGGATGGGGACAGGGAAGGGGCGGTAAAGGGGAGGTTGGTGGTTAAGATACATGGTGGGGAGTGCAAAGAGGATCGTAGCACTCAGGGCGTTAGACGTTGTTCTGCGGGTCTAGGCTTGCGGAAGCGGTGCGCAGGGAGGGCACCTTCCAGGGTCGAGGCAGGTGGGGAGGCACACAAGCTTGTGTGACTGATTGTATAAACTTGCGGGGGTAGTGATGGGAGGCAAAGGGTTCGAGGTTTCTCAAGGCAGATGTTTGGCAGCAGGTCATTTCCCCAGCATGGGGAACAGCGCCAAGAGGATGTCTTCATAGGGAGAGGGTGTGTAGGCCTCTCTTGGGTGATAGGATGGTACACAGGAGCATACAGTGATCATAGGGGTGGAGGGGCTATGTGCCGATGCAGTACAATGAAAAACATTCTAAACCAGCATCAGCGTAAGAAGAGCAGACAGAGAACAAAAAGAAAGGCATTAAACAATCATTGAGAGATACAGGAATAAAGAGCTAGGCAATGTAAAAGGCATGCTGGTAGTCAGCCATCTGCTGCCTTCAGTCTTCTTCACTCCAACTGCAGTCCCTTTCAGGTACCGGAATCGTCTTGGTTGCTGGGGTCTTAGGTGCCGATCTCTTGAGCAGAGGCAGGTTTTAGGGGAGAGCGGGACTTATCTCTATTGTGTTCATTTGTGAGTGCAGTCACTGCCTGGAGAGCCTGATCTCTGTCTCCCTGGGAGCGAGCAGACCTGCTGTGATCCCTGCCTCTGTGTTGGGAGCCCCTGAGGTCCCGTCGGTGGGTGCTTGAGGCTGTAGCGTGGGTGGGTTGTGACAGTGCTTGCCCCTCTGAGGTAGTAGGGGAAGTGGTGTCCATGTCCTGGTTGGAGAAGTCATTAAGGAAGCTATGCAGGTCCTCGGGGTCAAAGAAGTCCCTTGCTTTCCCATCTCTGGTGATCCGTAATCGACCCGGTACGAAGAGTCTGTACTTCATGTCCATTTGTTGAAGCATGGAGCTGAAGGATAGGAAGGCTTTGCGGCGTTCATTGGTTTCCCTGGAGAAATCCACCGCCATCCGCACTTCATGACCCTCGTACGCATATGGGCTGTGGGTCCGGGCCGCTGAGATCAGCTGTCTCGCCAGTTCGTGCTGCTAAAAACAGGCAATGAGAGGTCTTCGACGAGTGGATGCCCCCTTTTTGGTGGACCTATGCTGTGGGCTCACTGTATCTCGAAGGGAGGATCAAAGGATAGGCCTGTGAGTGCTGGCAGCATGTCTCTGAGGAAAGTTTGAGGGTCCGTCTTTTCTGCGGATTCCAGAAAACCAAGAAAGGGCACATTGTCCTGCCGGCTCCAGTCCTCCAAATCGATTACATTGCTGCAGAGAATTAAGAGTTCCTGGTCTCGCTCCGGCAGTGCTTGAGTGCGGTCCTCCAGCATGGAGACTCTCTGCGTCAGGCCGTCCACCCTGGTCTGGAAGCTTGCGATGTCCAATTGGATAGATTTAGATTCCGACGTCAGTGTGGAGATGTTCGCATCCATGCCCTCCAGTTGCTGACCCACAGCTGTAATCTCTTGTAGGATTCGCTCCATGGTGGGGTCTGGGGCGCTAGTAGGCGTGGATCGAGGCAGGTCTGGGGCAGAAGGAGTCACACCCGAGGGGGCAGACGTGAAGCGAGGCAAGTTTAGAGCTTTGGAGAAAAGCAACCGTCTGGCAAGTTCGCCTGTGGTCTTGCCAGGCGACATCTCCTGACCTCCGCAGGTAGTGGGCTCTCTGTGACAGACCAGGAGGAGGGGGGAGACTGGTGACAACAGTGATCATGGAGCAGGTTACAGATGATGGAATGACTCTCAAGCCAAAGATCCTAGTTTGCTGTAGTGGTTCTGCGCTGGCTGCTCAGGGGTTCAACAGGGGCCATGTCTTCTGTGAGGGGAGGGCAGCAGACTCTTCTCATATGTCAAGGGCCTCCAGACATTTGCTTCGCTCAGGGTAGCGGCTTTTCGTTATGTATGGGAAAAGGATAGTTCTGCTTACAAGAAGTAGGAAGGGTTGTGTTCCCCATTTTGGCCAGCCGTGTTGTAGTAGGAGGCAGGCAAGCGTGTCGTGGGGGGACCCAGCAGGGTCTTTGCACTGTATGCTGCGATCAAGGGGGCCACTCACCGCTAGTCCAGTAAAACACATGTTTACCAGGGGCATTGTAAAAGCCGGAAGCAGGGGTTCAACTGGCCCAGTTTAGCAGATGAGCAGAGCCTTGATCGTGTGCACTGACCTTGGGTGGTTTCCACTTGCAGGCAAAGGCCGGTTATATCGGACAAGGGATGCCGCCCAGGTGAGGTGAGTTGCAGGCCTCCGTAGACCCTCCACCCAGGTCTCACCCAATGCTGATTGGGCTTATCTTAGGGCCGGTAATTTGTGCCTGTCAGCGCAGCAGGGCACTCTCCTTGTGCCTCACCAACAGTGACCCAGTGGGGGGTGTATCTCCAGCTCAAGCCCCCACCGTACTGGATGCAGGAGCCATGGTGTCCTGGGGTTTGGGCGTCGATGCCCGGTGTCTGTTGGTCTTGTGTGGGCTCCCTACACTGGCGTAGACTGTAGTCTCCTTAACCTGCGCTGTCAGATGCATTGGGGTGGGGGATGACGCTGGGGCTGCAAGCCAGGCCCCCACCTTTGGAGGAAGAAGAAGTCTGGTGCAGTCTCTGCGGGGATGCGATGGTGCTGGCTGCCCTTAGTTAAGATTGAGCCCCTCTGGGGGCTGTGCATTCAATCAGCCCCTGTTAGGTCCTGGTAGCGCACCCGTTTGGCATCTCCCCACTTCAGGGTGATGACAGACAGCCCAGTGAGCGCAGCGCGGGGAGCTGAGCCCACGTAAAGGCCCAACCACAGGGTGCGACTTGGCAGAAAGCAGCCGAGCTGGGGCCTAGCGAGCCCTTCAGGACCGGGCTTTGCTTCTCTTGTCACCACCTCTGCTGCACTGTCATTGGAGGTTGCTGGGAGGTGCAGAGGTGAGGGGGCCTGAGTGGATGGGTCTCCGCTGTATGAGAGATGCCGCGACCGCCTTCCAGGGCCCGTCCGCGCGCAGAGTTCCTGTGTCAAGCGGCCATCTCTTTGTGGCCAGACCACTCCCCCAGGAGGTAAAGTTCTAACTCATTTAGAGAATTCAATTATTATAATATGGATATATATATATATATATATATATATATATATATATATATATATATATATATATATATATATATATATATATATATATATTTTAAAAATATTTTATTTGAAAAGTTTTATAAAGCGCAAGCATAACTCGACAGGCTATCAGAGCGCTGTACATGTAAGCAAGCCATAAAAGAAGTTAAGCAGGCATAAGGTGATCATATTAGATCTAAAGAATCAAAGCATAACATGGTTGAAAGGTAGATCTGTGCTGTAAAACATGAGATAAAAGTTATTTTAGTGAGTTCAAATCTATAATTGCAGGCAGCTTTTCAGGAGCAAACCTTTGACTTCTTTTTTGAATGAGGCGGTAGAAGGGTTAGCTCTGATTTTGGGGAGAAGAGCGTTCTTTATTCCTGGAGCGGGCCGTAAAAGGCGTGGTTTTACGTTTTCTTATTCTTTAATTTTTTTTGTTTCAGTAGTTGAGTGTTTGAGCTTCTTAGGGTCCGGTTCTGACCAGATACTTCGATTTTTTTTTTGCTATGTAAATTGGAGTATTTTAATTAAGTGCTTTGTGCATCAGGCAGGCTATCTTGAACCGGATCCTTGTTTCGAGAGTGAGCCAATTGAGTTGAGTTATATGTGGTGTGATTTGATCACATTTTCATGATCCTGTGATGAGTCTGGCTGCTGAGTTCAGTGTAGCCCTTAGGGGGAGGGCAATGGGGCTTTAGTTAGCCCCACCAAGGTTGCAGTTCTGTAGTCTAGGCGGGAAGTAACTAGGGATTGGACTGCTAGCTGCACGTCATCAGTCAGCAGGAATGGTTTGAGTTTCCTTATTGTGTTGAGCAGGTGATTGGCTCCTCTAGAGGTGGCACTGATGTGGTCATGAATATTAAGGTGTTTATCCAGAGTTATGCCTAACGATTTAGTGAAGTCCACAACACGAGGAGCGCAGTTAAGCGTCGTTAACTGTTTGAGCCAGTCTTAAATGGAGGCAGAGTGATTTTGGGGAGCAATCAGGAGGATTCCCGTCTTGAGCGTATTTAGCATAAAGTGATTGTGAGTCAATATTGAGTTTTCAGAAGAGCAGAGTTAAGAGTTTTGTTTTGCTAATAACTTTGGCACCATTTGACAATTCTTCACGAAATTCTCAAAACTAATGTGCCAGTCACTTTAGCTGCTGTCTATAAAGTGTAGGGTTGATCGGTCAAGCGGGGGCCAAGAAAAAGGGGTGATCCCAAAATGTATTTCCCCCTTGCTATTTCCCATAGAGATTTCAGAGATTGCTACAGCCCGAACTGCTGAATGGAACAAAACCAAATTTGGTCCAGAAAGAGTACTTTTTATAATTTGGTGTAAATCTATTCAGTAGTTTTGGAGTTATTAAAGTAAAAAGATGTATATACATCTAGAGACGCAAATATGCAGATCCATGCGCCAACAGCAATGCCACGATTGGCTGGCCGCAACCTGTTAGGAAAGTGGCGGCTGCCATTGTGCATCGGGACATGGTTTCCAGGGGAGGAAAATAAAATGTAAAAGTGATAAAAGGGGTCAGGGTAGAGGTACCCTGATCCCATGGGACTGATGGAGGGGTCAGTGAGAGACCCCTCATGGGCCAGAAATTGTCCAAAAACTGGATTATTTTTAGCGCATGAGCATCGACCCAGATCCTCGGATCCTCATGGATTTGGGTGGATCCACAGATCCAAATCCCAATTTTAAAAAAAACACATACACCCACATACACACACTCACAGACCCATGCACATACTCACACCCACTTACAGTTACTCACAAATCCACTCAAACACTCACACAACCATTCACACACCCCCGTAAAGTCACTCACACATCCACTCACAGACCCACAAAACCACCCACTCAACCACACCCACTCACACACCCACAAAGTCAATCACACAGCTACTCACACACCCACAAATGGACAGTGATACACTTATAGAAATTGCTATGGCATATGTTTGTATTAAATGTGTTGTTTTAGTATTGAATGTGTGCAATATAACTGGCTGGCCCCTTATTTGTCTGAGGGTTCGCGACGGATCTTTAGATCCATAGAATGCATTTATAGAAAGGATACATAAGTTACCTTACCTTCATTTTAAAATGTCTACTTTTAAAATATATAATAAGAATGACCAAGTGAATAAAATGGATTTATAAACTTGTGAAAATGTATATTAGTGAGTTGAAGTTATGGGTCAAATCGTGATGCAATGTATATATATTTTTTAAAACGGTGAAATTCACACAAAAAACAAAGGTTACTGGGACTCATAGCTAGGAAATAGCATTTAAAAAATGTAGAGATTTACTAAAAAAAAACAAAGGTTACAGGTATGTTATAGTTAGGTTCATATTTTACACACTCAAAAGCATAGAAATTCTGCAGTTATAGTTATTTCAAGTAACTATAACACATGCCCTTAAGTAACTATACCTCCTGCCCTCACCATGCACTGATAATTACCCCACATATTACATCAGTCATGACATCTTCTATGATATAAATATCACTGCAACATTTGCAATGAAATTATTGATGAGAAAACTGTGCATGGTGGGTGCGTGAGTTATAGTTACCTTAGGGTACGAGTTATAGTTACTTGAGATAACTATAACTGCTGAATTTGTGTAAGTAAAATTTTAACCTTTGGATAATGTTTCCACATAATAATGCACATTATCCAAAGGCGGTACAAGGAGGAGCACAGGTCACTCACGGCTCCAGACGCATCACTTGGGCCCTAATCAAGGAGGCTCTTTCTGTCCCTGGAGTCGCCATCACACACGTGACCTCCCCCACACTTGGAAACGGTCCATTCCCACAAGGAGACCATTTTACTTCGGAATCCAACTTAACTGTTCAGTACAAACATACGCCCTGACGAAGTTCAATCTTTTTGAATGAAACACGTTGGCTGAGGCTAGTTGCACATATCTTTTGGATTACCTAATAAAGAAAGTTTTTCAAAAAAAGAAAATCGACCATTCGTTGTTACTGAAACAGACTATTGGGGTAGTGCACCACTCCACTTGTTCTCAACTTTTATATATCTGCCTGGCAGTTTGCATCTTCCAACGGCAGGTGCAGGAGCAAATTGTGCTCCCAATTGTGACTTCATTACGAATCACCAACAACGGGAATGTAACTAAGAGGTGCGGCCATTGGAGTCCGCCGTTGATCCTCGCCCTCCTCATGTTTTATCATGGCCAATGTTAATACTGCATGTACAGAAACAAGGTAACATCAATGTGACCGGGCCATGAGTTAATGTAGCCTACCTCCATTTTACATAAATACTTCAGTATGTGCACACATGCTTGGACAATCCTTTGTCATTTCCACTTTGCTACTACCACAATCCTTGTCACTGTATGTAATTTAATACTCTGTCTCTTGAAGATTTATCAGGTTTGAGCTTAAAGGATTTAAAATCAGTTTTGAAATTAATATCCAAATTTGATTATAAGAGCCAAAGATAAAACAAACCATTTTCTTTTTTTTGATTTATCACTTTTAATTCGATTTAGTCATTAAATTTGGCATAATCCAAAAACTCCACCAACCTTTCATTTTTTTCTTTTTCAGGTGAAACAATTGCACAGCTCACAGACGTGGCCTGCGCAGATCGACCGGAATCTGATGGGCGTGTGACCATTTACACTGACAAAAATGCAGTGGTAAAAGCTGCCAGGTTGCTGCTGTCCTCGGTGACGAAGGTGCTGGTGCTGGCAGACAGAATAGTTATTAAACAAATTATAACCTCGAGAAACAAGGTATTTAACCTTTTCTTTTGCAAAGGGTATTCAGAACTGCAATCTAAAACCACTACTTGCATTTTTATTAGTTCATATATTTTTGTACTCCAACTCTCGTGTGTGTGTACTGTGTCTGCTTTTTTTTTTTGCTCTGAAAATAGTTAATAACTGCTTTCCCTTTGTCAGTATATATTTATACTGTAGGAATTACATGTCACAACGAGAGGACTCCAGAGCCGGTTTTGAAAGCTAGAGATTCTGTAGATGTTGCCTTGCATCTTTTTTAGGTCTCCCCTAGGCAGCGTATGTGCTGTCGCTGCAAAACATGCTGTACCTACATTATGGGCTTGAAGCACAGCCCATCTTTTTAATTGGCTCCTTTGACTGCCCTTCGTAAATTCCTGCTTTTCTTTGGTTAATATTAGTAGTCTCTTCTTTTAAACTTCTGTAAGCTCTCATGAGGACTTACACTGTTACTTGTGCTCTTACCTTTTCATGTTATTTATTACACTTGTGAGCACTCTTTTTTAGTTTACCTGCCTCTGCTCATGTTTTGGCCGGCTTGATGAAAGGTCTGCCGTGCTTGTTTATGTTAGTCTTGGTGCATTACTTTTTCATTTGCCTCATTCTCGTGTTTTAAGCTTCTTGTGTTTATTGCCTGTACGAACGCGCTCAGCCAACAGCTGGTTCTTCTCCTGTCCCCCAATCGCCCTCCTTGCGCTGTTCACTGTTGATTCAACTCGCCCTCCTTTTCCAACTTCTCATCTCCCCACCCCTTCATCATCCTCACCCACTTCCCTTGCCGTTCTCTCTTCAGCGCCGCTCGCTTGTGCCAGCATCCAATCCTTGTGAGACTTCTAACATTTTGAGAAACGTGGCTTTTCAACCATTAATAGTAGACAATGTGACATTTTAACCATGCTGGCACTTCATTTTGTTCGGTCGGTCTTACAAATCTCTCGTGCCTCACAGCCGATATGGTGGGCTCAGGACTTGTAGGGGCATAGCGAAGTAGCCCTGCCCCTCACAGCATTGATGGGGCTGCAATGTCTTGTTAAGATACAACTTTCAATAAGAAGACATCTACATGCCACCCCAACATCTTCTTTGAATTGTAGAATAGTTGTCAGGATTCACATACTCCCCACATGAAGGATACCCAGACTAATCTACCCTGATGAATACGACCTGTTTCCCAATCCTTTCCAACAAAAGGAGATAAGTGCATAACTTGGGGAACAGCTAAGATTTGTGCCCCTCTGCACTAATAATTCACTCTGTTACTAGGCAAATAAGTTCATTGCCATCAACTGCGAGAGGAAATTGTATTCTTTTGTGGGCTTTTGAGAACAGAATCCATCTTCCAAAACCCCAGCAGGCAGGGTGCAAACAGAGCAGGCTGCCTAAAATGGCTTCTACCCGCTGCCAGCAACAGAAAAAGCACTTTCACTTAAAAAGCTCTTTCACTTTAAATTAACAGAGCTTCAGAGCGGCAGAACTGAGCTTGGAGCACAAGACCGGGAGCTCGGTTTGTTTTTTATGGGCCACTATTTTTGCAGCAGTACTCTGTGTCATGGGTCAGACTCTGCAGTCAGCTTGGGGGGGACTGGGAGGGCTGAGGTGCTTGGCAAACACTTGTTTCTTTACTGTCTATCCTGGGCTGAGCAATGGCTGCCGAGAAGCAAGAACTGGGTGAAACATATCCACAACTGGGCTTGCTTGGGGGGGCATCCTACAGTACCCGAACAAGCTGCAACCTGGGGCTGTGCTTGCTGCTGCTGCTCTGCACCCGACAAATAGGGACTGGAGCTGGGCTGCTGCTGCCGCCTTCTACAGCTACCAGTAAGTGCAGGGCACCCTAACTTCCACGTACCTCGCAGCCCCAGTGTGCCGCCCCCACCTCTGCGTGCATACAGTGCAGATCCCGCCTGCGCTGTGTGCTGCAATCACACTGTTGACCCTGTTAGCCACTGTGTGGTGCTCCCAGTATTGACACAGGTGGTCTCGCTCATCCACCACTAGAAAAATCTTGCCATTCAAGGTGGATGCCAATAGCACTAACTCGTTGTGTTTCAGCTAGACCCCCAGCTTTGACGCTTTATGTAGAAGGCAGAGTCGGATTTGCAGAGCGGGCAATCGGCCTGTGCCGGAGGGGTCTGTGGCAGAGGCCAGCATGTGGGCCGATTTATTTTAGTCTGTGGCTCAAGCAACTCTATATAACTGGGTTGATTTTTCCAAGCTTTTTCCAGCTTCACGTGAGAGGTAATCTGAGCTGGCCATTAATTGTTACTTGTAGAATGATAATAGGGCATCAGGAGGACGTGCATCATGTGGTGCACCTCCTTCCACACCGGCCCCAGAAGGTGTCAGAGAGCCTTTGAGAAAGGGGTGTATTTTGAGCAGGGCAGTTAACACGTCATTGGTGTGGGGAGGGTGCTTTTGTCTACCCCACAGCAGGCCACAACGATCAGACAGACAAGCCTCATGTCGATCAGACAGACAAGCCTCGGGTGCCTGCTGCAGTTTTCTCAGATTGAGTTTAGGAGTTTCATTCAGATACTCTGCAATGGAATGAGAGAAAAAAACAAGAAACACAAAAGTGTTAAATAACTTTGCAATTTAAAAACAAATCCGACAGTAAACGAATGCCTTTTTTGGCATAAATTTTTGCGAACTGCAATAGTGGGCCACATTTTAGGTCTCGCCTACGCAGCGCGCATGGACTGCTTAGGAGGAGACCTTTAGCCATCGGTTCTCTTTTTTGCCCAAAACTCGTTATTATCTTGTTCTACCTTCATCGGGGGTGCCGTGGAGCAATGAAAGATTCTATTTCGATCTTCATATATTAACAACTTGTTCTGTCTCTGCAAACGGCATACCGGTTTCATCGCTCCACGGCACCCTGATGAAGGTAGAACAAGATAATAACGAGTTTCAGATACTAAAGATCTGACAACGAATAACAAAAAGTGGCGAATTAATCACTTTATTTAGGAGCCACAATGAACCCCTAAGAACACCCGGTCCTGACGAAAGCCTTGAGACTACACAAGAAGGCTGAAACATGTTGACCTACTAGTGCGGTAGACTAGTAACTGGGCCTACAGACGCACAAAATAATTGTTTTAATTTCTCACATCACTATTTTTTCAAATTAAAATTTCTCCTCATTTTGGTGATGTAGAGAATTTTAACCTTCACTACACCTGAGCACTTACACTGCCTTTTTAAATCTCTAGACACTACTGGCAAATCAGTTGGTCTACCTCCAGGCGGAGGACAGCACGTACTATCTAAAAACCCTATGATGACGCTGTAACAGTACACCCAGGCGGAGAATCAAGATATGCTGCCAGTTGCCTGTGTACATATATGAGGGTTTTTATCCTGTTCCAACACGACTTAGACCCTGATTTCACAGGACAAATGATCCATTCGCCCCCTCCCTGATTGATTGTATTCATATATATAGCCTACCCCGCATTTATAAAGTTTTTTTTCAAATGCCAATAATACGCCAAGAAAACCACCTCATTTGGATGTGCGTAAATGTAAAAGTAGGTACAAAATGTATTTCGTCCGTTTTTTTAGCACGTGCTCACCATACACTGGCTCATTTCTATTATCCTTCAGAATTCTGGTAGAAATAACCAATGGTTTGTAAGAATGATTCTTTGCATACTCATTTTGCATCTAAAAAAAAAACGCAAAATATACTCTTAACAATTAAAACTCGGTTTGCAGTGAGTGTTGTGTGGTGTAACATTTTTTTATGAAGTTGAGGTGCAACATTTACCCCACTAAATGCAGCACCTGCATATTTTTATAACTGCAGAATGTCTGCTTTTTCAGATGGAATATAGCAAAGATCTTCCCAACTTTGTGAAGTTCTCAGGTTTTTTAGGTCGAGCCTACCGCAGCGCGCATGCTTTGCTCGACTTTATGTAAGGGCTTCAGAAAGCTCACCACACGCTTGTGCGTGTGTTTTTGTTTGTGTCATAGGGTATTGGGCTTTGCGTGCGCCTTTGCTCTGCCCACGGCCTATTGCTTGCAGTTACCCGCACAGGCCACATCTGTTTTCAATTATCATGCCCAGACATGGTTGCGATAATTGAAAACAGATCGCTCCTTGTGGCGCGTGCTCGCGCACCACTCATATTTCCAACTCCTCTTTCTTCTCGTCTTTGCCGTGTTTGTTTTTGCATATCTGATGATTATGCAACATAAAGGCCGCTTTACAGACTCCTGCACTGATTTATTTATTTAAGGGGTTTGTATACTTCCAAACATGCAGCTTTACGTACTGTCCATGGACTATCAATAACTCAGGAATGTTGATTTGTCGAGAAGCAGTGAATCCAGCTAAACGTGTGGTCTGGCACCCCCGCTGCTCTTTAAGGCTACCCAAAAGCAGTTTGTGGCTTCGGACATCAAAAGCCACAGATACAACATGAGCTTGGCTGTTGGCCAAATATTTTAAAGACAGGACGGTACTTCCAGGGGAGAACCTTCGCCTCCCTCCCTCCACCCCTGGTTGGCAAAACCCAGATAAGAATAATCAACACTCATTGACCTCTCGATGATTTGCAGATGTAAAGTTGCTGCCTTCAATAATGTTAATAAAAAAAAGAATATTAATAATAGGTCAGTGGTGACTGCTATCTTTGGAGTCGAGAGAAACATTCGTAATTAATTGGGTATCCTGGCTCAATTTAAAGGGGCTGTTGGAGGAATGATCTCACAGTGCCTCTCAAAACTAAACTGACGTCACCGAGGGAACATGCTAAAATAACAAATGGTGTTTATCAGCGATGCAGGAATGGTCAAATATATCAGTTTTTCTACACTGAATGGCCTCCTTGATGCATCGGTTGTAGAAACTCCACTCCTCAAAGAGCTACTGATTAGGTCCGAAATTCACAGCACTGATTAAACCCGGCAATCCCTGGTACAGAGATCGCCACACGATTATTATTTTGTGAGCTTGTGACGGCCCTGACGTCATCACGTGACAGATATAGGAAATCGAATAGTGAATGTATTATTACAAATATGGACACTCTTAACAGAAACACTGGTTAGCAAAGTCTGCAATTTTCTGTCCACTTCTCTTAAACTATACTCGGACAGGTTAGCTTAAGTTTATCAGGACAATATGACTGAAGATCGCAACAACAAGCATTAGTACCGTGTATGTAAGGGAGAGAGTGGCCCAGCTAATCACTGCTTACAATGTCCGCTCCACCTCAGAGCAAGCTTTAAGATTTATTAGGTGTGAGTATTAATTAGAATGAATGATTACGTCACATGTAGGGTTGTCTCCTTTCCCACAGAAAAAAACTAGCCATTTTGCTCATGCTTTAAGGGTCTGTAAGATACTTAAATAGGAATTTCTGTAAAATGTGCTTCGTGTATTTCCAACACGGCTTTTCTGTCTCGGTTTACTTTAGTTATCAACCAGCGATAATTTAGATAGCTACAGAAAACATTTAAAAGTATTTTATTCTTGCATTTGCTGTTTTAACTATGTATTGATAAGGGGTAAAAATGCTGGCTTTAGGTCATCACCCTAATTACTTTGCTGAAGAGTAAAATACTGGTCTATCGGGTTAAAAAGAAAAGCCAGGTGGCAACACTAGCCACAGAAAATAATGTCACTGACACCTTCACTTCAGTGGCCACACAGTAGATAACCTGAGAGAAAACATGAAGATAAACAAGCATTGGCATAGCCAATAGGTCTTGCCTTTGGGAATTTATAAGTGTTTAGTCATGCAACAGCTGATGTTGTTGCACCAAGGATATTGTGCTGCATAACTAAATACTCATAAGGTCCCAAAAGCGAGACCTATTGGCTATGCCAATGCTTGTTTTTCGGGTGCCCGGGCCTATTTTCATCCCAATCCGACCCTGGTAGAAGACATACAATCACCGCGGCAATCTCTCTACACCGCCCGCTGCTCGGTTTTAAGCCCTGTTTTCTCTATGTTTCCGTTGAATTTGCAAACAGTAACTTTGTGTGTACACCATAGCTTTCCTCATCAGGTCTGAGTCACTATCACACCGGTCCGGTTTTAGAGCGTTCAATCCCCTGGAGGCTGCTTATCTCACTGCCATCTGAATACTTAAGCTTTGCCCGGGGAAAGCGCAATGTTTAGGCTCAAAAACACTGTGCTAATTAGATTTTGACTACAGAGCCAAGGCGCGCTCTCAGTGAGGCTTTCAATATTATTTTTCAGCACCTTCTCGTTGTTTCAGTAAAATAATATGTTACAATGTAGCTTCGAGGCTAATTGCGGTGTCCTGTTTCACATCTGTGTGTGGATTTTCATATTTTTGTGTAGTTTAGGTGTGTCTTTAACTTTGTTGAGCTTTGTTGGCTAGGTGGAAAAATGTGCCCACTTGTCTTAAGTGTTCTTGCTGGTCTCTCTTTTTGTACGTAACGTTATTCAGGAACTAAAGCGCGTCCTCTCTACGCAGTGCAGTGGAAACAGTGACGTGTACGTGCCCCAGAAGTGACATGACTGTTTCAGAGCTGCGCCTGGCAGCGAGAAGTCACGTGCCAGTGGTGACTCTCAAAAAGGGAAAAAAGATGTGTTTTAGTTTTCAATGTAATCAATGCCAGCCAGGGTCTCTGAGCTCTGGGAGAGGATGTGGTCCGTCGACTAGACTGCCGACTTTGGTGCTGGAAACCAGGGTTCAAACCTCGGGGTCGCGTCCATATCCTGTGATTCTGGGCAAATCACTTAATCTCCCTGTGCCTGAATGTGTTACGTAACCGGTGCTCATGTAAAGCGCTCCAATACCTTCGGGTCGAGTTCGCGCTATATAAATCTGGAGAAAAAAAACAGTGAAAATGTTAGTATAAAATGAGGCACAAAATGAAGTTGCACTGTTTATTGTGCTGAAAGCATTCCCAACGGTTCTGCACCAATCAACACTTGGTGTTATCAGGAAAGGGTTGTAAGCCCTCACCAATGGTCTCCTCACACAAACCCCCTATCTTCGGGCAATACATTCAGTTCTCACTGGCATCTGCGTCTTCCTCTGTGGTCAGTGTGAGTTGGAAAAAGCAGCCTGACTTGTATATGCAAAGTCCCTGCCTGTAAAGGTATATTGAGCAAAAGAAACTTTCGAATGGAGTGCACCCTGAGTATTTATCAGTGATTAAGATTCATTCAAGCATTTCCACCCATCATTTTGTATTTCTGTCAATGAGTTGCCCTCAGTGGCACAGTTATGCCTGGATTTGCCCACTATGCTACAAGGTGCATGCAGGGTTAGACTGGGACAAAAAGCATAGATCTGGGCATTGAAATAAAAGTCGCCCCCATTAGCAAACCAGATAGCAAAAAAGTGCTATCTGGGACAGTTTCTAAATTGTTTTTGTTTAAAACAGGACAGTTTTCAACAGGTTCCACAGCAGCCACCCTGCTATACAATACAGCTTAAAGACATTGCCAAAGCCAATACTTCTGTCTAACCACTTAAAAGGTCCCAAAGGTGAAAACTATTAGCTATGGCAATTCTTATTTCAAATTTTAATTGGTGCATTTGCCAACAAGGTGCAAATCCACATTCCTTTTGAAGTATTTCTCAACATCTGTGATGCTTTTTTAGCTTTCTTTAATGTCATAATATGGATTACAGTTTGATTAGGTAGCGAATATTTAACTGGGTGCTGGGTAAATAGTGAATTTTCTCTTACATTTATTTGGCCGTTGGCAAAATAGTAGAAAGGATTTACTATAGTAGAGATTCGGCACTGTTTGATCGGTGGCCATTTAAATAGTGGAAAAACATCACTATTTACTCGGCCACTGTGTAAAAAGTAGAGATTCTGCATTGTTTTGGCGTCAGCTATACACTGTCACTGTTTATCTGCCGACTGGCTAAATAGCAGCTATAAACAAAAGGGCCAGCAGTCCTACAAATAGCAATTAAACAATTATTGATGTGGCCGCTGGGTAACTAGCAGAAATTATATACTATTTGACCTGTAACCTGCCACGTAGCAAAGAAATTTCATTATTTACCCAACAACTGGCTAAATAGTAGAAATTGTGTACTGTGTTACCGATGGTCTTGCAAATAACTTGAAAAGTAACTTAATTATGGTGGCTGTCCAAATAGTAGACTTGGCCAGCAGCCATGCAAATATCAGAGAAACTTAAATATTCACCAGGCTGCTGTCTAAACAGCTTAAATGTTGCATTACTGTGCACTATGCAGATTTCAACAGGCGCTTACACCAGGTACTGCAAACAAAGATGAACCCAAATGACATCAATCTCTTTGTGAAAGTTAGAGGCCTGGTGTATTATTATTTAATTCGCCAAAAGATATTGTTAATTGTGCACATTCCTTGTGGGAATGTACTAGTATTTTGCAAACTGACCTACATACTTTTTGGTCGATTCACAGAATACAAAATCTCAGGAGGTTTCAGAATGACCTGGCTAATTAATACCTGTAGGGTAATTTCCAATTTGCGACCTACTGTGAGTGGCTTTAATCATAGAGATGGTGGCCTACAAGGCCAATTACTGCATTCCAAAATGCAAAACATTTTTTTTCCTTTCAGAGCAGCCTGTGTTCCTTAAAGGAATCATTTAGGTTTTAAAAAAATAAAATTTTCAGTTTAGAAAACTTCTCCTCCCTGAGGCTTCCAACATGATTTCTAAAGGAAATGGGACTTAAGGGGACCCTATCCCCTTTGCATTTACTTACCACCCTAATTCGGGGGGTGTTAGCTCATCAACGGTTTATGACAGCAGTTGCAGTCATAAACTATCAATAAATTCCTTTCTGCATTGGCAAGGGGAGGAAGGAAACCCTTTCATGAACTCTCCTATTTGCAATTTGGAAATTATCGCAAAGTCCTTTTACTAGACAAAAGCTTTTCCAACTTATAACAAGGCTTTTATACATAAAGAAAAGCACCTTTGTGGTCACAAACCTTGCGATTTTGCGAAATGAGGCCCTCAGTGCTAAAACTGGCTTAGTATCAAACTCTTAATTTATAGGTCTGAATGTCCCAAACGTTTGAATGTTTCCTAGTTATTTCAACAGGCATGGCAGAGAATGCCACTCCATTCTGCCACGGCCTACGTCATAGTGACTTGGGAGGCCCTTTATTGAGCTGTTTTGTGCTGCACAAATTCTTTACTTCCTTACCTGCAGATTGGACTAGTGATAAAGATGATTAGAACTTTTACAAGATTAATTAAAGCGGTTTACTCTTCTAAAGCTATGTACTCTTACTCACAAAGCCAGGGGATTGTACCAGGGCCAGCTATAGTATTAACAAAAGACTCTGTGTTATTGGAACAACTCGATTTTAGCAGCTAATCAGTGTGTTGCGGAATAATTAGTTCTGGTTCAGTCAATTACACAAATCAGGTTAAAACCACTGAAAACAATGATTTGTTAAAGCAAAGGCCAGAACTGGAAATGTGGTTACCCAGTGACATTGTGCCAACAAATGTTTAGGGTGATCTTATCAAAATAGAATCATTTGCATAGGGCCCCTTATCAAGTGACCAGCACAATACCATTGAGGGGCTTCATTCCAATCTAATGACGGAAGGAAGTAAAAATATGGGCCTGATTTAGGGGACAGTGTTAATTCCATTAGGATGACAAAGGACAATGCTTCCGCCATGCTGGTGGACCTCCACCCGCCAAATTTAGAGTTGTCAGCTGGTCCTGTGCACAACTCTCTACATTAACGGGTACTGCTTTCATTGTGGTTTCTGTGTATGCAAGAAATGTTTGAAAGACCGTGCAGTCAGACATTTTGGCCAGGCAGCAAACTTAAAGAAATATATATATTTTTTAAAAAATAAGCATCCTAGGACCGGTTTCGGGGTTTCACCCCTCTTCAGCCAGGATAGCTTGATTCCAGGCATGGTGAGCAAAAAAACGATGGATTTAGGCCCAGATCTCTGTACTGGGGTGAATGTATGACATTGTTCTGCATTCTGTCCATCAACTGTTGTTTTTGCATTTGTCACCCTGAGTGAGACGGGCATGCTCAGAAGTGAGTCCCGTGCTCTCCATGCCACTGGAATCAAGCTATCCTGACTGAAGAGGGGTGAAACCCCCGAAACCGGTCCTAGGATGCTTGTTTCCGGTCCAGGGAGGACATGGCTTGGCAGTTCGAGCTGGACTGTTCCCATGAGGCACAGGGTCAAGACTGATTTGCATATGGCCAGGTCTAAACTGGGGTGGCATTGTGAGCAAAATAATTATGGATTTAACCCAGATCTCTTGACTGGGGGTGAATGTTTTGATTTGTTCTGCATTCCGTCCATCAATTGTGTGTCTTTTGCTTTCTCGCCATAAGTGCGCCAGGTATGCCCAGACGTGGGTCCTGGGCTCACTGTGCCACTGGAATCAAGCTGTCCTGGCTGAAGAGGGGTGAAATCCCGAAACCGGTCCTAGGATCCTTGTTTCCGGTCCAGGGAGGACCTGGCTTGGCAGTTCGGGTTGGACTGTTCCCATGAGGCACAGGGTCAAGACTGATTTGCATATGGCTAGGTCTAAACTGGGGTGGCATGGTGAGCAAAAGAATGATGGATTTAACCCAGATCTCTTGACTGGGGGTGAATGTTTTGATTTGTTCTGCATACTGTCCATCAATTGTGTGTCTTTTGCTTTCTCGCCCTAAGTGCGCCAGGTATGCCCAGATGTGGGTCCTGGGCTCACTGTGCCACTGGAATCAAGCTATCGTGGCTGAAGAGGGGTGAAACCCCGAAACCGGTCCTAGGATGCTTGTTTCCGGTCCAGGGAGGACCTGGCTTGGCAGTTCGGGCTGGACTGTTCCCATGAGGCACAGGGTCAAGACTGATTTGCATATGGCCAGGTCTAACCTAGGGTGGCATGGTGAGCAAAAGAATGATGGATTTAACCCAGATCTCTTGACTGGGGGTGAATGTTTTGATTTGTTCTGCATTCCGTCCATCAATTGTGTGTCTTTTGCTTTCTCGCCCTAAGTGTGCCAGGTATGCCCAGACGTGGGTCCTGGGCTCACTGTGCCACTGAAATCAAGCTATCCTGGCTGAAGAGGGGTGAAACCCCGAAACAGGTCCTAGGATGCTTGTTTCCGGTCCAGGGAGGTCCTGGCTTGGTAGTTCAGGCTGGACTGTTCCCATGAGGGACAGGGTCAAGACTGATTTGCATATGGCCAGGTCTAAACTGGGGTGGCATGGTGAGCAAAAGAATGATGGATTTAACCCAGATCTCTTGACTGGGGGTGAATGTTTTGATTTGTTCTGCATTCCGTCCATCAATTTTGTGTCTTTTGCTTTCTCGCCCTAAGTGCGCCAGGGATGCCCAGATGTGGGTCCTGGGCTCACTGTGCCACTGGAATCAAGCTATCCTGGCTGAAGAGGGTTGAAACCCTGAAACCGGTCCTAGGATGCTTGTTTCCGGTCCAGGGAGGAACTGGCTTGGCAGTTCGGGCTGGACTGTTCCCATGAGGCACAGGGTCAAGATTGATTTGCATATGGCCAGGTCTAAACTGGGGTGGCATGGTGAGCAAAAGAATGATGGATTTTTCTTTGTATCTATTTATTGTATATATGGTGTATAAGTGTGTGTGTATGGGTGTGTTAGTATATGTATCAGTCAGTGTTGGGTGTGTTTGTGTGTATGAGTAAGTGTCTCAGTAACTCAGTGAGTGTATTAGTGTGTCAAAGGGAGTGTCAGTGTATACATTAGTGATATCTAGGGTATCTCTGGGTGTGTATAAGTAAGTGTGTGAGTGTGTTAGTAAATGCATTCATGAATCAATGGGTGTGTCAGTGCATGTATCAGTTTCTCTAAGGATGTGTCAGAGTATGTATGAGTGAGTGTGTGAGTAAAGTAGTTAATGTATTAGTGTGTTCATGGATGTGTCCGTGTATGTATTAGGGTGGGCTAGGTTGCCTCAAGGTGTGTAGAAGTAAGTGTGTGAATGTATTAGTGAATGCCTTTGTGAATCCATGGGTGTGTCAGTGTATGTATCAGTTAGTGTTAGAGTGTGTATGACTAAGTGTTTCAATATGTTAGTGAATGGATTTGTATGGCCATGGGTATGTCAGTCTATGTATCAGCTAGTCCCAGAATGTCTCAGCGTGTATATAAGTGAGTCAGTGATTTTGTCAGAGAATGCCTCAGTGTGTCCATGGGTGTGTTAGTGTATGTATTAGTGAGACCTAGGTTATGTGAGAGTGTGTAGGACTGAGTGAATGAGTATGTCAGTTCAAACATCAATGTGTCCGTGGGTGTGTCAGTGTAGAGTTGTAGAGTGTGTCACTGTGTGTATGACTGAGTGAGTAAATGCCAGTTAATGTATCAGTGTGTCCATGGGGGTGTCAGTGTATGTATTAGTGAGACCTACGGTGTGTCAGAGTGTATATGACTGAGTCAATTAGTATGTTACTTAATACATCAGTGTGTTTGTGTGTCAGTGTACATATTAGTGACTTGTAGAGTGTGTCAGTGTGTGTATCACTGAGTGAGTGAGTATGTTAGTTAATGCATCAGTTTGTCTATGGGTGTGTTTTTGTATGTATTAGTGAGGCCCAGAGTGTATCAATGTGTGTATAAGTGAGTATGTCAGTGAATGCAGTAGTGTTTCCAAGGGTATGTTAGTGTATGCATCAGTGAGTCCTAGGGTGTCTGTTACTCTATCCATGTATATATGTTATCAAAATTATATACAGAATTAATTACCGAAATATCTCCAAACTTGAATCCATTGATCTGTTATGAAAAAGAGAAAACAGAAATAGATGTTATTGTGACGTATTCAAAAAATCACTTTTCTGCAAAAATAAATATTTATGGTAATATAAAAGCAGTACACAACTGTAACACTGTAAAACAAATATATATTTGCTTAAACATATCATTTTCTGTGTGTTTATTTTTTACTGTTCTCAGCTTTTATACTTGGACATTGTACACAATGTGCTGTATAAATAATCATCATTGAACAGTGGGGAAAAAACAATCATACAGACTGTAGAAAAAGACCCCAGAACTGCACAGTAAACTACAAATAAGTCATACCTTGCATCACACCCACTAAAAACACTTAATTATTCTACCTAAAGGTACTCAACTCATGTAGATGAATATATCAAAAATAAAAATGATATGATACTGATATAGTCCATTACTTGAAATAGATGTAACACATATTCAAATTTCGGACACCATTTTGAAGACATCACCTCTGCTAGGACAAATTATATCTTACACACTGATCATCCATAAATATCAAACACTGTATACCACTCTTTAAATACTAATCTTCCTTAAAACTTTGGTTCAAGAAAGAGATATGAATTTGGAAGTTTGACAGGTAGTTGTTGTTTGAAAGTTAGCTTGCTGTCATTGCATTCTGTCCATCCAGGTGATTTTTTTAAATTCACAGTGTAGAAGTTATACAAAGTCCTTCATGAAAGATTATAGCCAGTGTTGTGCACGTTCTTCCAGAAGTTGAAATGTGTCCTGCATTGAAGTTTCTAATTTCAGTTTCTATTTTTGATCCATCAGCTCCGCATCGTTGTAGCATCAATATAATGTATTTTCCACTTCTCTGTATCTTCAAGGTAAACATACATTCTGATCTAAAATTTGAGCAGGTCATATGTTGGTTTGCATTTTTCATTAGCCTGTCAAAAGGCACAGTTTTACAATCTGGTAATGTTAAGTAGATACATCTTTCCAAATTGATTTGAGTAGTTGCAAAGGAGCAATCTTCACAATCGTGGTTCCAGGTGTGACTCAGTCCAAATAATTCATTATTATTAACTTCTTTTTTTCCAAACATCCTAGCATCACCATAATAAATTCATGTGTGTCTTGTTGACTTTTGAGAGAAAATACTACAGATCCATTATGCATGTCTATCTCACCTCAAATGCATGAAGCAGAATGTACTCCTGTGCTATCACTACATAAACGTTCCACCAAAGTACACAGATGAGAGGAGATTCTGCTGTCTCCTTTATGTTGAATTTCATTTACAAAATGCAGTAAGCACATTGAGACCCACATTTGCATAGCATTTGACACTAGTATTGTTTTCCAGCTGAAAACCTACAATATCATCCTCAATATCAATTTTTTTTATTTAAACTCCATCTTTCTTATCTTTTTTTGCTTCTTTTGAGGAACCTTTTAATGAGGGGGATGTGTTACATTCTCTCTAATGCACCTGCATCTCTTTACCTCACTTCTTTCCTTTATCTCTATTACATCACCCTGCCGCATGCCACCCTTGGCATGCGCTCTGTTTACTTTCTAAAGACATTCTATATTCTGCATGGCTGTTTCACTGTAAGGTTCTTTACTGTTGCCCAGTTGCATCTGGAGCTGTAATGGATGGACCTATCTTGCTGTGCTGATAATAAATCTACTTGTAATTCAGAATTGGAGTCTGGATCATACTTAACAAGCCATTGATTGCTAACTAAGCGTTTGCTTAGGGCAGTTTGTTTGTTTCTCATAATAGGATACCATCCTAAGTGAAGAGCATATACACTTCTTTTTTTTTTTTTTTTTTTTTTTTTTTTTTTTTTTTGAAAACCTTTATTTAACAGTATGTGCAGACAGATACGGGCCTACAACCCTCAGGCCGGCCTCGACAAAAAAAAAGGGGCACATCAGCAAGCAATTATACGATTCAGCAGCATATCAGTACAAGCACGAATAGACCAGATTACGTTATACACAATTGTGCCGCCGAGCGCCAGGATGATGAGGTTTAAGTTTTATAAAGTTTTGAAATAAGTCCATAGCAACAGGTCTGGAAGGATCCGAATCAGAGCAATGCAGTTAGGACTATAGTGGGCAACGATCATCAGAAGAGTCAGCAAGCATTATCCGTAAGGTAATCAATCGCACTCAATAAAATCAGGATAGAAAAGAAGCAAATCACATGACGATCCCCAAGCACTACCCACAAGTTCCCAATCCTCCCCTCGACCCAAGAAATAAGAAAGGAAAGAACAAACGAGAAAGGTAAAGAGTAGAAAGGGAGAAGAGAAAGAGAGAAAAGAAAGAAAGAAAAAGGAGGCCCATAGAAAAAAACCCAACAAGGAAATATACCCCCCACCCTACACGCATGCAGAGGCTACGGCCTACCCCCCCTAGCAGTGTGTCTGTCGCCCCAAAAGAGTACCCGAAATGTAGGAGAAGAGAAAGAGAAGAAAAAGAAAAAGAATGTCACGGTTGATCGGAGGAGGGCCAAGGATCTATTCAATACAAGCAAAATCGTTACCCGCGGTCACCCAACCCCAGGCCCCGACCTAACACCCTGCTACATGTACCTCCAACAGTCACAAGTCCCAGTCCCAGCCATATACGTATCAATGTGCAACAAGAAAAACCCCCTTCCTCAGCCTTGGCCCCTTCGAATCTGCAGTCCAACAGAGTCCAATTGCAGTACAGCCAACCTGGACGGGATGGGCCACCATGGAGTCCGTTGCAGCAATCGAGGGGTAAGAGACAAGTCAAACTGGAGCGAAGCTCGATAGTAAAGGACCACAGAATGCGCCACTGCTATGCGGTGGCTAACACAACAGGGAGCAGGACGATGCATAAATCCCAGAGTAGCGGCCGGCCGATGGACAGGAAGCAAGTCCAGGAGGACGCTCCGAGACGTGGCACCAAAGGACAAAGGAGATGGGCAAAACGGCGGCTGAGGCACAAGCTCCGGCCATACCAAGGGAGCAGGATTGTCAGACTCCTCCAGGGCAGAGCCGAGGAGTACCGGAGCGGGCACTGGGACACGTCCCCCCGTCACTGCCACATACCTCAACTCGGGTGATCCACCGACAGTCGACTGAAGATGTGGCTTAACATGCCGCACTGGAGAATCATCATGGCCAGCTGAAAAAGTCCGATCAAACCGGTCCTCCAAACCAGTGGCAGAGTCGCGGAAGGCCAACCACAGGTCCTCCAGTGCTGCCAGGATGTCGCAAAGCCCCAGCGGTGGATCAAGGATGGATGGTGCTGTTGCGTCCGCCATCTTAGGCAAGCAACCATCGAGCGCCCCGGGAAGCAAGCCCCCCTCACCAACCATCGGTATCTGGAAGGTGATGAGCTCTCTGCGGGGCCCCGGTGGTGCAGGAAACGTGGAGGCAGCCGGTCGTGGAAAGGCTTCAAGGACAGGGGAATCTGTGGTGCAGGGAAACCCACCGGCGAGACCAGGGCTTCCGATGCGGAAGATGGCGTCCGCTGCTGTAGGCTGCAACAAAGAAGCGATCCCGGCCCTCTCCCAGCTGGGCCGGGATACAGTATACGGGAGCTGGATACAATGTTGCGAGCGGGGCGCGCTGGGCAGCCGAGCATGAAAAAGGCTGCTGTGAGAATCCCAGCGCCGCGCTCCAGGTCCGGTGCACCGGCTCCTCCCTCTCCACAGCGGCCGCTGCTAGCGTTGTCGCCGCCGGCCGTCCCCACTAAACAATGGCCCGGCTGCGACCGCTTGGAAGGCCGGAATGGAAACCGGGGCCCAACTCCGCCGGGGCAGCTCCGTTTTCGACCGGAGTCAAAGTATCGCGGTCAGGGACGTGGCGCAGGTAAGCGTAGGGCTCGGAGGCGCAGGATTCTTGCCAGGATATCGACGAAGGGCGAAAGGGTCGGCGGAGTCGAAGAGCTAGGCGGCCATCTCGGCTGCAGGCTAGGCTCCTCCCCCCGCATATACACTTCTTAACCATTTGTATTCTCTTACATAACTAATATCAGCACTAGCTGGCTAGTCAGCCAACGCACTTACCCCCGGGATGGAGTATAGTACGAATATGGAGCAAAATTGGGGAAGGCAGCCTAGGGGAGTCTCTGAAAGAGACAATGCCTATGAGGACACAGCCTAAGGACCTCGACCAGGAAAGTGAGAGGCTCACAAATAGGCTGAGAGAAGCTATCAACAAGGTGGCACCTGCACGGAGGGAAAGGGTAAGAAATGAGGCAAAGGGTGCCCCCTGGACCACGGAGGAACTAAGGGGAAAGAAATGAACCCTACGTCAGTACGAAAGGTAGTGGCGAAAGTCGTACGACCTAGAGGGGCTCAAGGACTATAAAGCCATGTCAGCCCTTTGCAAAAAAGCCATCATTACAAGAAAGGCTGAGTTCTATGAGGCCAGGATTAGGGAGGCAAATAACACGCAGAAGGAGACTTTTAGAGTACTGCAGGAACTAAGTCAAAAACAGGAGCAGAAGGCTACTGCCAACTTGGAGGACAGCAACAGGTCTCAGACCTTTTTTTAAAATAAGGTCAAGGACATTCTAACCGACATAAGTAATACCCATATCAGTCAAGGCCCCATTGGTGGGGAAGTACCACCCAAGGCGTGAAACTATCCCCCTTTCCGTTGCTAGGACTAGACTCGATGTCTCACATTATGGCCAGAGTCAAGTCTGGGTCGCCAGCGGACCCCTGTCCACCTAGGGTGTTTAAAATGACTCTCCCAGTGATGGGGAGGGATTTTTTTTCTCCCTGATTAATCAATCCCTGACAACTGGGAGGGTCTCACTCAACTTTAAGGAAGCTAGGTTAACCCCTCTGCTGAGAAAAAGCAGGGACAGACGTCAATAACCTGAAGAATTATCGACCTATATCTAAGCTCCCCTTTTTGGCCAAAGTTGAGTTGAAATGCACTATGCATTTGGAAACACCCATGGAAAAATTCAGGCACTGCCATACTGCAGCAGTTCTTGGCATGGGGGTACCCATGGCAAAATACTGGCACTCCCACATTGATGGTAATTCTTGGTATGAGCAGGACAATTGTGGCATATTGGGGAGAAAGTATCCAAAATGCTGGCCTAACATACTAGAAGTAATTTTTGACATGAGATCTGGGCCCTTGTACATGTGATAATTTCTCCACACAGGACACTATGTACTTTTTGTTATGTTTTGTGACCACTTTTACGATATTCGTAGAATGCTTTTAGTGCCTATCTCAAAGGTAAAAAGGTTTTACCCAGGTAAGGGCGGCATTATTATACTTGCAGATGCTGAACAACACATGGGAGATTTTTAATATTGCTAGTTTTTTAGTTGCCGCTGTTAGGAAAAGGAGGCACATTAGGAATAGTTCTGTTGTAGCTCTTTGATAATAATTATGAATTTCGTTTTTAATGATTGTCCTTTTAAGTGGGGAGTATCATTGTATGTTATGTGCAAAGATAACTCAGTTTGTATGTCAAATTGTTCTTTTTCTTAAGAAAAACCATAGAGAAATTTATGTTTAGATTCTTATTTCTCAAAACGGAAAGTTGAAGTTTGTTCTAGTGACTTTTATAAGTTTGGTGATGAAATGTTTTATGGTGCCTAACATTATTTTAGAACTTTTTTCTTATTGATGTAATGTATGTCATATGTTGTGTAATTGTATGGGTTTTGTTAACCGAATAAAATGGATTTGACTGCCTGACATGAGTCACCCTGTAGACAGACAGCAGTAATGGCAAAATTCTAGCACTGGCATATTGTATGTCATTTTTTGTGTAAGTTGGTACTGTGGCATATGGTGGAGGGATTCCCTTGACATAATGCACAAGTTTTTGCTATGTTTCATTATTGTGAATACATGAAAAATAATGTTTTGGGTAAAACCTTAAAATAATTTATGATCAGTGTTTTGTGGCACTACATACTCTTCAGATGAACTCATAACAAAAACATAATTCTTCAATTAATACAAAGGTTCCCCTGGCATATCTTATCACCACCCTAATATAGGTGGTATCTAAATTATTATGCATTTGTGTTGTTATGTTAAACATGCAGTTATTATGGAACTTCAACAAACTCTAATCAAGAGTATGGAGATCACTTTGTGGGAAGATTTAGGGTCAAAGGTCATGTTAAATGGTACTTCTGAGATGTCATTAGTGTCAAAGGGTGTGTGCTGTCACTTCCACTTTCACTGGCATTTTGGTTCATTGACATCCATGGTCACTTTGAATGAATGAATCTTTGAGCAAATCTAGGTCAGTTCCATCCTTTAAACTATCTAAGCGTGGCTCAATTATTGATTACACCTTTATTTCAGAAAATGTAAGCCCTAACTTGGTCTAATATATGGTGGATATATGGTGACCCCTTGACTCGAGAGTGACCACAACCCTCAGACACTTATACTGCAACTGCCAATAAGTTGCAATCCTAGATCTAATGAGCTTCTCAATACGGTGCATTCTTCATATGATCTGAAGAGACTGGTATGGCATTCGGATAAAAATGAAGAAATAATACAGGCTGCTGAAGCAATAATAAAGGATAGCGACCAGTGCCAGGTGGGGGTAGGTTCAGTGATCGATAAATGGAATTATATTACATCATCCCTGTTGCGAAAATTTCTAGTACGAAATCGAAAGAAAATAAATCTAGCATCAATCTACCTGAATAAATGGTACACATTGTTGCTATTTAAATTAAAACGATCACTCAATAGAGCTGTACGGGATGCCTTTTCTCATAGATACCAGCAGACTTACTTGTATATAAGGATACAATGACGGCTCTTAGAAGACCTTATTGACAAGAAGTGTGGTTGGCTAACTCATGTTACCATTACCAATCAGGGCTATGGAACAGATTACTTCATGCCTCTAGACAAAGTAATGTAAAAATGTTTTCGGAAATAATTAACAAACTTGAAAGGGGAGGCAACAGGGCTTACAGTATTAATATTATGGAAGTTGAATGGGTAAACTTTATTACCAACCTTTATGGCGTGGGCGAACTAGTTGTGACTAAGCAAGACTTGTGTCATAATGGTGACAACATTAACAAACCAAATACAGAGATAGTAAGTGGCATGAGCCTGGGTAATGACTTGGTCCATAAACATAATATTGTGAATCTTAGTGAGTCATATATTGAGCAAGTCAGCAACCCTTATTTGAAGAATTATCTGGAACGTATCCGCATTTATGAAATAGCCAATCTCTCACACCGTCTTCGATCAAATGGTGCTCCTGGCCCAAATGGCCTTTTCCGTGACAATATCGATATGTGGGCCGATGTGTTGACCCCAGTGTTCAACGAGGTATTGACATCGAAAATTGCCCCTGTATCATGGCAAGGTAGCATCTTGCAGCCCATCTATAAAAGCGGCCCAGCTGACAACCCTGCTAATTATCGATTAATCGCCTTAACTGATATCGACGCTAAGGTCTTTGCCTCTCGTTTATTGATTGACCTGAAAAATTGGGCAGCTCAGCATGGTATAATTCCACTCAATCAAACAGGTTTTTTCATTAGAGCCAATCTACCATTACCAACCTGCTGGCCCTCACTTTATTAGCAGAACAAGCAGTTTACAAAAAACGAAATCTATATATTGCTTTTATAGATCTAAAGGCAACCTTTGATTCAGTTTCTCGAGCCTAATTATGGGAAAAACTGGTTGGCTGGTCCATCCCACGTAATTTGCTAGATGCCATATTTCTTCTTTACACCAATTCTTGGGTCCAGGTCAAGCTAGGTGACAGTGGTACCTTATCAGAAAAAGTTAAAACCGATAACGGCCTAAAGCAAGGTTGCGTCCTTGCCCTTTTAATCTATTTCTGTCAGACCTTCTCCAGCACCTGGAATCTGTTAACGCCCATCCCCCCAAAATTAGGTGAGGTGCAATTAGCTATTTACAATAATTAAATAATAATATTCTGTTGAGCCAAACCTCAATAGATCTACAAAGATTGATAAATGCTTTTGATGATTATATCTTAACAAATGGCTTGGAACTGAATGTCAAAAAAACTAAAATTATGAAAATAGGCCTTGCAAAATCAAAGACCAACTCATGGAGGGCCAGGGGAGGGCCAATTGAAGTTGTAAAAACATATCAATATCTAGGCATTTTATTTGATAATAGATTTTTGTTTAAAAATCATTTTAAAGATTTAAGGGCAAAAACTGTAACCCTAATCCATGCCTTTAAATGTCTGTATAAGCAGTTAAGATGCCAGTCATATGATCATCTTCTTAAAGGTATGAGAGCAAAGCTACAGCCAACTATTACATATGGCTCACCTATCACCAGGGGGAAAGATGCAAAACTATTGGATCTATTAGTAATTAAGGCTAATAAAACAATTTTTGGGATCCCAAGGTCAGTTGGCCAAGCAGAAATAAGTCTGGAGTTTGGCCTCCAAAGACAATTTATGGTGTCGTATGTGCTCTTTGTTTTCATCTGTTTCCTTAGTGAACATCTGTTGTCTTGAAATATTAAATTCTGCCTATACCACTACCTAGCGATCCTACATTCAGAGTGTTGGTCTGCTGAAAGGGCTCACCGAATTGACCATGCACAATTTTGAACAATTTTTGAAAAAACAAATCAAAGTCAACTCCCTTAATACGGATAAATCCGCTCTAGGGGCAAAAACTCATGCATGGTTTGTGATTAATTCACACCAGTCTCTGCAAATCCAGCCATACATGAATGCCTATTTCTCGGCCCGAATAAAAAATACATTTCTAAATATTAGATTGGGTATAAACCCAACTAAGGAGGGTATGCCGACCTGGATTCAGCATTGGCCAAGTACTAATTGTAGACTGTGTGGATGGCCACGTGAAACCCTATTGCACATTGTATGTGTGTGTCCTAAATTGCTTAAAATACGTTGCACTCTTTTAAAACCCCTATTTCTTAAGGTGGGGTAAGATTGGCTTGTCAGGCCCTTATTTTATGTCTATCGGCTGAGTCGATTCCACTGCTATGTCGATTGACAACGTTTTTAGCAATTGCTGAAAATTTGCTGGTATCTGCTATTTAAGGGTTACCTTAATGAATCATGAATCATTGAGGTTGTTAAGGTCGATGACATTCTGTACGATTTAGTGCCTATACCACTATGGTTACAAGTCACAATAGAAATTTTGAAAATACTGATGAACTTTCACAGCTTATTTGCACAATACGGTCATCCTGAACAATTTAGTACCTATGCTGCTATGGTAATTTGACCCAATAGAAATTATGATAACACTGATGCACTTTCATAGCTTGTTTGCACAATGGAACTCATTGCATATAAAATTCTATGCACTAGGACAACCTTAGTGTAATGGACAATGAAGGGCCAGAGAGGAAATGCGATGCAAGAGAGGTTTTTATTCCAAGTCTCTTTTAGGTAAATGTTACAACTCTGCTTTGGGCTCTCTCCCGTCTTTGCTTCAGAGGAAGGGTGTGGTGATGGACCCTGTCGCCGTTCAATCAGGAAGTCCCAAGAAGCATGAAACAAAACATAAACAAATCGGTTTTAAGGCGTGTACTCAGTTCTCCGCTCTTTGTACAATGGGGAAGGGAGTGAGGGATGAACACCCGCACACACAACCGTCACCAGGTGATTGTTATGGGTGTATACACGAACACGCTACAACGGAATTGCTGGTTAGGCGCTTATCCCTCCTCTGACATTGCTACCTGCTCTTGCACTACAGCATTCCCGCTCCCAAACCAACCCCGGATACAGGCTCGTACCTCTGGTAGCCACGCTCCTGCGGGAGCATGGCTGGCGTGTAGATGATACCGAATAGGGTCCGACTCACTCTTCTTCGTCTCCCGGTCCCGCGACCCTGGAACTGTTGTCGACGCCCTCTGTCCGGTTCGCCCTGGAGGCCCATCGTCATTCTCCTGACGATCGTTGTAATGGCAGCTCACTTCGGTCCTTGGCTCCCTGTCCTCGCAAAACTTCCGGCTTCTGTCTTCCTCCCTGGAACTTCCAGCTATGTAGTCCTCTTTCTCGCCGTCCTCTTAGATCATTGGAGCGTGTGACGCCGTCACGTGGTGTGGTCCGGACTCTGCAAAATAAGGAAAGTTAAAGGGAGCGCTGTCGTCCCCCAAGGAGTGTACCGATGGTGACTGCAAATAAAGTACAGGAGGGGTATAACGGGGGGAAAAGGTCGTCGGTCTCCTCTTCTTCCCTATCCTGGGTAGGCACAGCCTGACACATAGAAAATAGTTTTTTTAATACACACAGTCACCTTACCGCTCACTTGCACTTTGAAATGTAATGATACAGTTTATGTACATATGTATCTTATAGCATATTTGCACAATGTTATACAAGGTTAATAGTCTTTTATCGTACATTCCTGAGTGTAACTATAATTTGTTAATAGATTTTATTGCGGTTGTTATAAAAGAAGCTTACAAGTGGTTTCAATGTTCCAGTATGGCATGTTACAATAGATACATTCTTTTGTACAGGCTCTTATTGTCTAAAGAAACTGGAATAGTTTATTTTATATTGTTCTGTTTTAAACTTTTAATTGCAAGGATTTTTGTTAATCAAGCTATAAAGAATTAATTAATTCATTCATGGTTACTTTATATTCTTTTACACTTTCTCTCGATGTAGTGCGAGATATTAGCTGAATCAAATGTATGTGTATGAAGTGATAAATGCATTGTTAGCTTATGAAAATGCAACAAAATTAATTTAAAACCAAACAATGTACAAGACTTTAGCTTAAGATTTCCATCTTGGCTGCCATATACCAGCTCCAATATGTACATCATTCTCGTCATTCCCTCCTATGCTTTTTGTTTAGTGGTTTATTTCAGTTTAATTGTCGAGTGTTTTTCCTAAGCTTGGCATAGTGTAAGATGAAATTTCCCCTGTGTAATGAATATGCTTCCAAAAACAGGGTAGTTCCAAAGTACTTGTTTGTAGTGGTGTGCTATCATCTTTGTCTCGATTTTAGTAACTTCAAACTGTGAAATTATCTATATTAGATTTAAATAAAATGGTTGGGATCTGCCTACTGAAGTTATGATGTGCTTTTTACGTTTGGCTTGTTTATTGATGACTTCTGCCACATTCCCTGTGAGTGCTAAATTCCTGCAACACCTTTTCTCCTTATCTCAAGGTTTTTAAATTGTTTACATTTCTCGCAACAGGCAGCTTGGGTCGTGAAGCAGTATAACTGATGATCTTATTAATTCCAAATATTTGTATGTATTGACATGCCTGCATCAAGCTAATTATTATCAGAGCTATAATAGTTTTTTTAATGTAAATTGCTTTGTTCTTATTAGGTTACCAGATGCATTCCTTACAAGTCATTTTTATCGTCCTCCACCCCTTTTCCACTACCCTGCTGTTATGTTGCGGTATTTTATTTGTAAGATGTGTACGTGAGCGCTTTAGGCACTGAAAAAACACATTCCACATGGGATACAAGGAAAGAATATAAGGAGATTATTTGTTAAAAAGTCAAGTGTTTTTAAGGCCTAAAATGAAGTAAATTGGTTCGTCATGAAGATCATTTGATATAGAATTTCATAGTTTTCCATCTGCAGTGGAAAAGTGGTTGTCCCTGAAAATGGTTGTCTTCTTTCAGGAGACTCAGAACTGAAAAAGATTATAGGATTTCAGAGGTTGTCCCGGCTAGTGGAAAATGCATTTGTTTGCCTTAACAGTGGGTTTCTTCTCATATAAGTTTTATGCAGAACTTTGAGTTTTGAAACCCACCTGAGACTTTATACTTCACCAATGTAGCAATTTGAGCACTGGTGCCTTTCACCACATGAGCAGTGATGTTTTTGTTGAGCTGTAAATGATGCAGGAGTTTGTCTGGAGCTGACATAGTCCAGTCTTGACTACATAATAACATATATATCCATGATTTGAAGTATAGAATTAGTGGGAGAATATTTAGAAGAATGCCCAGTTGTGCAAAGAAAGTGTGAGCTATATTCATGAAGTGTGCTTCCAGTAAGGCAATATTCTTTAAGTTATAGACCACCTTCAACAGGTCAGAGGGAAATCCGTTGTGTCTCACCGCTGCAACGTATTCTAAGATTATAAGAATGTCTGTTGGGCTGAGCAAAGGTCAGCCTGACAGACCAGTGGTGTAACGAAAGTTTAAGGGGCCCCCCTGCAATGTACACAGAGGGGCCCCCACTCCGGATTTAATACGGAGCGCTCAGGTTTAAGTACTGTGCTGAGGGGCCCCCGGCAGCTTGGTGACCCCCCCGCACCGCGGGGGATGCGGGGGCCTGTGTTACGCACCTGTGACAGACACTCTTCTTGTTCAGGTCAGGCAGCCAGGCGCTATACATGCACTAAATGTCAAGGCAACTCAATAGCTGAGCTGAATTTTGCCCGGCTGAAGATGTCACAGCATGGTGGGCGTGACCTCCTCAGCCTGGCAAAATGCCTGGAGGACCCCACCCTCATTTTTTTATTAAAAAAAAGTCTTTATTTGCATTTTGTAGTTAACTTTAGATATACAGTGTATACAGAATTTATTACATATACAGTATCAACGCATGGCAGATAGTAGTTCCAAAATTATAGCGTATGTGTTACTTATTTGGTATTTTAGTCACCATTATAGTGTCTCAGTTCTGTGCAATTGGATATTTGCGCAGGCCAGTGCCTCTTCTTTATGTAGCGCTACACTTTCTACCTGGGCCCACACCGTGAGCGAACGTTTCCAGCAAAATTGTGGATGTGGCTTTGTGGTGTTTTTGACCTGGGAAACATGCCTAATATGCAGTCTTCCCATGTTTGTAGTTGTAGGTGGTCCGTACATTCAGACAGGCAGGACCCGACCTCTAATCAGTATTGGTGCTGTAGAGGGTAGGACATCAGCATGTGCAGAAGGTCTGCTCCAACCTGGTCGCAGCGAGGGCATTCTGCCGATATTAATTGAAAATATCTGTTTATTTTATCCGGAGATAGATATGCTCTGTGTATGATAAAAAACTGAATTATGCGAAACTTTTCATTTCGCTGGATTTGCGTGCCACGCGCTAATATCTTGTCCCATTCCTTGTCCTCCCATGGCCTCCCTCTGTCCACCTCCCAGGCAGTGCATAATGCCTCTAAAGGTTGTATGGTGTGCGTTAATAATGCTTCTGTTAGCCAATGTACTATGTGACTGCCCTTGCCAATAACGTGAAGGTATTGTATACCCAAATGGGGTTGGGGTTCGATGCGCATATCCCCCCAGGCCTTTGTCAATGCCAAAATTATAGATGTATGTAGTATGAATTGTCCTGGTGGCATGCCAGTGTCCTGGGCTAGCTTGTCCAATGCTAGTAGTGTCCAGTCTTCATATAGATCACCCAGTGTCTGCACTCCTGCAGCATGCCACGGTTCTCGTGCACCACTTATTGTATTTATTCCACTTCTCAGGGTACCAAGAAGGTGCATAGGGATTCGTCTGTCGGGTAAAATATAGGCTGCGTCTGTAACAGCGGTGGGTCAGGGCTAGGGAGGTGGGTGTCGGGATAAAAGGCCTAGCAATAGGCTGAAACTGATGGCATATCCTGGACAGAAACCAGGGAGGTTGTACAGTGGGTGTGTCAGTTAATTGCACTCCCAACAGCCATTTTGTGACCCACTGGAGCTGAGCGGCTAGGTAGTATAGTACCATATTGGGAACTGCCAGTCCCCTTTCTCCGCTAGCGCATAGAGGTTCAATAAAGCTACTCAGTGGCGCCCTTTATTCCATATAAAGTGTCTTAGCAAATGTTCCAACTCACGTAATGTTTTGCCTTGGAAATATACAGGCAGATTTGTGAAGTAATACAGGAGTCGTGGCAGTATCACCATTTTGGACAGGGCTTTTCTACCCATGACATTTATCGGCAGTGTTCTCCAGAATTTCTTTTGGGACCGGATAAATGATATGGCTCTGGTGAGATTGCCATCAAGATCATCTCTTGCACTGTGATATATGTATATGCCCAAGTTCCGGAAGGAAGATGGCTGCCATTGAATGGGTACTCCGTTGACCTCAAGTTCTGGGTCCTGCGCCTTACATTTAAGGGGATGGAGACATGACTTATTCCAGTTTACTGTTATCCCTAACAAGCCAGCGAAATGCTGCAGAATCTGTCCTATTGTGTCCGGTACATTATCATCATCCCTTATGTATAGTAATACATCATCTACATACAAGGGCACCACGTGCAGACCATCTCCATACAAATGCCCCAGCCATTGCCCCTCCTACGAAAATGAGGCGCCAGTGGTTTCATGGCCAGTGAGAACAATCATGGAGAGAGAGGGCACCCTCTGTTTATTGGAATGCTTCCAGATATTAGCCGCCCTGTGCGGACCCAGACAAAAGGCTGTATATACAGCAGCCTTACCAGGTTCAGAAAGGTTACATCAAAACCATATTGGCGAAGGGCGCAAACAAATAAGGCCACTCGAGTGAATTGAAAGCCTTCGTTAGGTCCTGGAACAGGCAGCCCAACCTGGGCCAGAGTTGTGTTGTGTATTCTTGAAGTCTGAAGAATCTCCATATATTAAGAGAGGTGTTACGGTCTGGCACAAATCCATTCTGGTCCGGATGGACCAATGACTGTACCAGCGGTGCTAGCCTGGCCGAAATTACTGAAGCGAGAATTTATGATCTGTGTTGAGAATTGCAAGCGATCTGTATGAGCCAAGCTGTGGTGGATCTCTGTCAGGTTTAGGGAAGTATATTAATAACGCTTCTCGTTGTGTTGCGGTAAGTGTGGAGGTGGAGAGTGCAGTGTTGTATACTGTTTTGAGCTGGGGCACTAGCAGCGTGGCATACGCTTTCTAGAGTTTGGGTGGTTGGCCGTCTGGACCTGGGCATTTCCCTGTGGCCAGAGCATGTATGCTTGTTAGCATTTCTTTGGGGGTGACCGGTAAATCAAGCCCCAGGCGCTGCTCAGGAGTGAGATTGAGAAGGTCAATTTCTGCGAGAAATTGATGGATTTCTTCTGGCCATGCCATTGTGGTGGATCTGTACAGTTCCGTATAGTGTTTCATAAACTCAGAGTGTATTTCTATTTGTGTGTATATTGGTGTGCCATCCGGTGCACAGATCACTGTTATGGTGCCTGGGCATCCTCTTGTCTGATGAGCCATACAAGCAGACGTCCTGTTTTGTCTGCAGTGCTGTTAGTGTGTGAGGAGTGTGCCATATAATTGAGACACCTCAGTCTCTCTATCAACTTGAGATTTTTTCATTAAGTTGTGGTCTCAGTAAGGGGTCTTCGGTCGCTTGCTTTTCAAGATGTAGTAGTCTATCCTCCACCTTTCTTGCGTCTGATTCTATGACTTAATGCAGACCTATTTGAGTATTTAGGCAGGGACCCCGTATTACCACTTTTAAAGTGTCCCACTCGATTAGTCGTGAGGATGCTGTTCCTAAGTTATCATTAAAGTAATTAATGATTTCCGTTCTAAGGGCTTCGCGGAATGATTTATCTTCTAAGGTCTCAGGCTGTAAGCGCCACCTGGGGATAACTGCTGGGCAATTATCCCACGACAAGTGCTCAGTTTGGGAATTGTGGTCTGAGTGGATCCTAACAAGATATTCAGTTTCTGTCACTGCAGTCACAATCTTTTTGGTGCAGAACAGCCTGTCCAGCCTTGCATGCAGCCCGTTGGAGCCAGAGTAATAAGAATATACCCTGTCCGTGGGGTTTTGGTGCCTCCAGACATCCACGTGCTGCTAGTGCACCAACCAGGTTTTTAACACTCTCATGACTATTGTCGTGGTGTACCGGGAAGAGGGGATGGGACCGGTTGAGGGATATATTTAATACACAGTTAAAATCCTCACCTAGCAGCCGGAGTATACCATGCCAGTCAGAGAGCTTGCTAGACAATGTGTCAAGGTAGGTTGTCTAACTGTGTTGGGTGCATATATAGAACCTTGGACTATATGTCTGGCATCCAGACAGCCCTTTATAAGAACTTACCATCCCTCTGTGTCCATCATTGATTCCTCGATTTGAAAGGGGGTGCCTAGTCTGATCCAGACCAGCGCTCCACGAGCAAAGGCTGAATATCCGGTGGCATATAATTGACCTTTCCATCTACTCTGCAGGTTTTCTATGTCGTTAGTAGTAAGGTGTGTCTCCTGTAGGAAAACTATTTAGGCCTTATGCCTTTTAAGATAAGTATATATTGAATATCTATGGGAGCGTGTGTGAATTCCCCAGAAATTCCAAGTGCAAACCTTAGTGACTACCATAACGGTGGTGGAGCAGGATTCGGAAGGTGTCAGATCGCGGCAGCAGGACCATCACAAGTGGGGGGGAAGCCATGTCAGGTAAGTACAGGGATGTATTATTGTTGACATACTGTGCGTGCGTGATTGTGCTGATGTGTCATACCAAACTAAATAAATATCTGCTAACATGTAAAGCACCAAAAGGGCGAAATTGCAAACGTCCAAACTTTCCACCAACGTGTCATGCCAACGTTGACTATTGGGGTCGGGCAATGCATATGCCAGGTTTTGGCTTAATTAAGATCTGGTTCCCTCAAGAAATAATGACTGTCACGGAAACCAGAGCTGTTGCTGATGTTCACTGGGCTGTCGCTGGAGGCTAACGTCTCATTTCCATGACTCGGTTACCTGCCCTGTATGCCCCCTCCGGCTCTTACAATGCTGGAGTTCTGTGCAGTGTTATACCATAGTTACACTAGGACAGCATATGAGCTGATTTTAAACATAACATTTCTTTCTATACTTGCCTATCCTCTGTCGCTATGCGGCCAGTCGATGGACCATGGAGTCTAGTGCGCCATTATATGATGTCATCTGCTGTTTGTGGTTGGACCTCTGGTAAGGTGCTGGATGCTTGCGAGCAAGAGTCCGCATCCACCCACTCTGCGTTGCTCCCACAGTCCGCAAGGCTTTCCTTTGACATTGAGTCCCTGCTCCTGAGTTCAGCTGCAGCTTGTAGTGCCTTACTCTGGTCTAGGATTATTTGCTCTACATTTAGACTGTGGTGTGTAGGTGTTCTCCTCCCCGTGAGGAGTCCTTGGGCTGTCCCCATGTTTGATTTTCCCTGTGTGTCCGCAGGTCAGGTAGTACCCCCTATCTTGGCAGTGTCCAGCCATTCCCAAGCAGCGATGGGGGAATCAAAGAACTGTGTTTTGCCTTTTGCCACTATCCACATGAAACAGCAGGGAGTATTTAAGGTCTAGGCCACGGAGGCGGCGCTTCACTTCTAAGAAAAGAGCCTCTTTGTCTCTGCACTGCCGCTGTATAGTCTTGGAAGGACATTACTGGGCTATTTGCAACTTGTATTCCTTGTAGCTTCTGTATTTCCTGTAGGATCATGTCCCAGTCTTTGTAGTGTAGTACGTGGAATAGTAGGGGCTTGGGTACGGATCCCAGGGGAAGCAGCCACGCCAGCACCCTGCGTGCTCTCTCTACTGCAAAGTGTTTTGTAAGTGCGCCTTCAGGCATCAATCCCCGTATCCAGTTCTTCACGTATGTGGCTGCCTCTTTACCTTCCTCGCCTTCAGGTAGGCCAATCACTCGGACATTGTTCCATCTGGACCGGCCTTCTGGGTCCTGCGCCCTGCGTTCAAGGATCCGCACCAGGGTTGTCAGGTCCTTCAGGCAATGTTCAGCTTCCCTCGACTTTGGAGACAGCTCTTCCATGGTGACATCCAATGTGTGGGTTTTCTCTGCCAACTTCCGGTGTTCTACATGCAGGAGGTTGAGATCACTTACTACAGTATCTATCTTATTTTCTAGGTAGGTATGAGTTGGCTTCAATGTGTTCCCCAGTCTCTCAACTGCAGCTAGAACTGTGCCCAATTCACTGGACATGGACTCCGAGAGTGCCACCTCAGGCATCTTATCTGGGCTTGGGACGGTGGCGGCTGGCAAGTGGGGCCCCCGCGCCGGAGTGCAGCCGGCCCATGTCCGACATGTGCTTCCTTGTTGACCTTTTTGGTTATTTTCTTCTCCTTGTCACCACTGCTGGTAGCGTTATAAAAGGTGCAGTCGATCTTAAGTGTACGGGCCGAAAATACACCCTCCTCTTGTATCCGCTTCCCTGAGGCCTGTTTGACACCCACGCGTTTTGGAACTAAACAGCACCGCAGCTCGTTACCCAGTGCCCCCACACTGTTCGCCTCCAGATAGTTATCCGGCACCTGACCAACCCTCAGTTCAAGCTGCCATAGAAGTTCACAGCTGTAGTATGCTAGCCAGCACTAACTGTTCTGACCCTTTCTTTGGTGCACTTGTTCGAGAATGAACGTATCGGCCTGTATGTTATGCTTCACCTTCATTGCTGCTAAGTGGCGCCAGCCCTCACAGACCAGGGCTCTCACCGCATCACGGTTACTTCTCAGCACTCATCTACATCTCTATGTCGCATGCCATGTTTGGATCTGTGACTCTAGTTAATCGACCAACCTCAGTCACGGTGACAATGAGCCAAAGGGCTCAGGTTCTGGTTGCTCCTAAATGGCCCAGTACTTTAACCAGATCTTGTAGCTGAGCTCTGCAGTGGGGGGCCTTACTTGTCCAATTTAAGTCTGCATGTTGTGGGCCTGCTGCCCCGCAGCCTATCCCAACAGGGCGAGATTCCTCTGCTCTGATCCGGACCAGGCTACAGCCTCTCCTCCCTGACATGACCTCTCCCTGACGCGCCCAGCAGTGTGTCACAGTGGCCCTCCAGTGCTAATATGGCCAAGCCGCAGCACGCGGTCCACCTCCACGGGCCACGCATTTGAGGGTTGCATAGGTCTCTGTGCGCTCTCACACCAGGGCTCCGCACTTCAGCCGAGCCCAGGCAAGGCCCAGCACACTGCGGTCAGCAGGGCGTCGCTGCCCGACTTGGGTTGGATCGCCGCCACTGCCCCATGTCTGAGCACTCCTCACCTCTGCTGTTGCTCGGTTAGGCCTACTGTCCACAACAGGGCAGCGCAGGAGGCCGCGGGCGCGTGCACAGCCTGGACTCTCGATACGGCCCTCTTCTCCATTCATAAGACAACGGGCACGTCGGTTCTTCCCACAGAGTTTTCCGCTCAGGACTCCGTGTCCCAGCTCAGCTCGTCTTGGGTCGCGGATTCCGCAATCTTCATATGTTGACAAAGCATAGTTGCCCGCTGAGCCTCAGAGTGTTTACTGCAGCTGCCTGACTGTGCTGCAGTCCCCGGTTCCGCTATTAATTGAATAAATTACAGGATTTTGAGGGACTGATAGCGGAGCTCTAATAAGACACCTCTGTCATCTTGGCCAGCATAGCCACGCCCTCCTGGAGGACCCCACCCTCATGATGAGGGGGAGCATCACTGATAGCCTCAGACCTGGGCACTTCAGTTTTAAGCCCTGAAGTGCCCAGGACCAAGTGTCTATCAGTGACACATCGTTACAGAGTTGTGTGGGGTCAACAAGTCTCACTGACCCATCCCAATGAATGACAAGGTGGTGACTGCAGCCTCTTTTCATTGGCGCTCTAAGGTGGTCAGCCAGTGATGGGAGGCGGCAGTCCCAACCCTTCTGAAACCACTGAGGCTTCCTTTCCTGAGTCACTGCAGCAGGTAAGCAGGGCCATCTTTATGGCGGTGCAACCAGTGCCACCGCACCAGACGCTAACCTCGGGGGGCTCTTACTTTTCAAATATAATATTGATTTAAACGCACCTGCTGCAGAGTTAATTGTCTTCAGCAATCTTCAGGAAGCAATAAAAATGTCAACATAACTCTGGTGATTAGTGAACCTCCTGGAGAGAGAGGGAATTTTGTCCAGTTTTGTCTATGGGAAGTTTTGACTCATCGTAAAATAGCACAGAGGATACATAGGCCTGCTGCAAACTACATAATCTATGCAGATCACAAAAGTGCATTTAATGTAGAACGTTCATTGGGTTACTGTTTTGTCAGAGAGGTTCATAAGTTACAATCCTAATATAGCACAGTGAAATCTTAACTTAACCAGAAGTAAAGTGCCTGTGTTTTTGCTTTAAATATAGTTGAATTGGCATCTTCCTAATTGGCATATTTAACTTGCCTGTAAGTCCCTAGTATATGGTACAGAGTGTACCCAGGGCCTGGAAGTTAAATACCTCCAGTGGACTGTAGCATCTTTTGTGCAATCCACTACAGTGGTGGCTTGAGGCCTACGGTATGTAGCGTGACTGCAGCAGTGTAAAACTGAAATTCAACCTGTTAAAATAAACCCTTTTGACAGTTTGAAATCTCTTTTAAATATTAAGTCACCCCCATTTGCAGCCCACAAGGCAGAGTGCATGGAGTTTAAAAGTTGGGCAGGTAGAAATTTATATTACCATGTCCTTATAGTGACTAGTACCCAAAAATTATTTTTAACTGTGGCATGCCTCGCTGTCCTATGTAGACTGTATCTCGGAAATAATACTAGCTAGAAAAATAATTTTAAAACAATTTTAATTGTAAGTAAAAATACAATTTAGTGGAAAAGTCAGATTTTCAATAAGTATCAAAGAAAAGTACGTACGGTAAGTTAACTTTCCCCTGCCTGAGGTTCCTGGAGACTAATTTGCATTTGCTCTTCAACTTCTCCCAGCTAGTGGTTAGTATTTGAGTAAACCTGAAAAAGGTGTGAAATTCCTCCCAGGAGTTACACAACAGGTTACTATGATTGACAAGTCGGCCTTAATGGGCATGGATGACTTCTTTGAGCTCAGCAGATGGGGGGGGGGGGGGTACTGTGAGCATTCCTTTTGACATTACACCATCAAAACTGCTTGAGTGTCGAATTCTGTTTGACGGGTTTATTGGTTTCACATAAAACACTTGGGGTACACTTGAAAGGTATAGAAAAGGATGCCAACACAATTAATCTGTATTCACTGTCCGATTGCTGTAAAACCTTGCTTTTGTCCTACCAGACTTCTGTCTCTGGATTCATTGGGGGTACAGTGGCTGCTACAAACTGGATTTTAGTGTTAGATGTGGGACTGCACTAGGATTACAATAGTATACTCCCCACACACACACCTAGCCCTCAGAGCCCAAGTTTGGTGTGGTTGAAGACTTCTGCTATCATTTAAAATACCAAAAGTGGGTAGAATTGACCCCAAGAACTTTCACTCCATTGGTTAGGGTGTGCCTAGGAGTCATTCCCACCTTCTGGCTTGTGCCAGGCATAAATGTGGCGTCTCCAGGCATCCACTTTAGAGCACTCCTAGACCTGAGGAAGAACAGAAGAGGACTAGGGCATCTGAATGTGAGAAGCTCTGAAGGACTGGACCTGCTCCCTCTTGTAACCAGGTCAAAAAATTGGACTCCAATAGACCTTTCCTACAACTTCCCAGGTGACCAGTGGTATGTGGACCTAAACTGGACCCTGCTTTTGGCTTTTGCCTGATACACTGTTAATCTCTATGTGCTTCCACTGAGGACCTGGGGAGCTTCAGAAGTGTACTCCGGTGGCAAATTGGGGACTAGGCGAGAATATAAAATATTTGACCAGGATGGATCTGGTTGGTGTATCTAACTCCAAAAAGTGGCCAGCCTCAAATTGTGACTAGGTCCAGATCTAATACAACTGTTGTCCATCATTGGCACTTTGTGCTCCTTGGCGCTATACCTAATGAAATATTTATCTGGTTCCCTTGATTGGATTTTTGTCATTGTGGTGTCATTTTGTTTATTAAATGTTGCTCTATGTTTCTAATTCAGTTTGGGATTTATTTTGTTTTGCATTTTTTCTTTATTACTGTTTTGATACTGCATAAATACTTTACACATTTCCCTATGTAAAGCCTGTCTTCTCTGTGCCATAGGCACCTGGGCGTTAAGCTCAGGTTGAATTAGTGACTGTAAGTATTCACCCAGATAAGGGTTGTGATTTTCCTAGAGGTGGGTAGTCACCCACCCCAAAAATAATCCAATTTCTTACAAGACTCAAATACTTTATGTATACAACTTATTTCACACCTCCCTGTAGATCCTCCATCACTCTTTCCCATCATTGCATCTCAGATAGTGCATGAAATCTGTTCTTATGTGCAGACTATCTCAAGATAGCCTATCCTTTTAATAAAAAGAGAATTTAAAATAAATTTTAAAAAAAGATAGCCTATCCTTCCACCTCATTTGCCCCTTTACCACTTAATTGTCTCGAACCTACCACTTGCCCACATCGTTCCCTGATCTACAATTGCTCACTATTTTCCGAATCTTTGTCCACATCCTAATATTCCAATTAGAGGACACTCTTGTCTTCTCCGAGAGAAAGTGTAAAGTTGGGTTTAATTAAAGACAGAAGATGATGTCTTTCCACCCATGGGACGATGAAGGCTGTAGGTGCTAAATAATTTAACATTTTTACTTCCTTTCCTACCAAATGTCTTCTGATACCTGTCTGTAGCTTACAGATTTCTTCTTCCAAAGCTGCAATTCGAAAGGGGTTAGTTTAAAAGTCTGTAAAGGAATTTGATCCTTTTGATTGTCTGGATGAAACAGAAGGATATTAATTAACATGACATACATTGTTTATTTGCTGTAATCTTTTATGTTGTGTGATCTTTGTTACAGGTTCTTACAACTATGGAGCATCTCGAGAGAGTTTGCAGTTTTCAGGAATTTGTACAAATATTCAGTCAATTTGGAAATGAAATGGTGGAGTTTGCCCATCTTACTGGCGATAGGCAGAATGTAAGTATACAATAGGTTTTGTTACCTAACAAACCATACATTTCTCATAGGCGTGTGTCCAAGACCCCTGACTTTCAAAGTTAATAAAATAGGAATAAGGTAAAACTAGGTGTAAACAGTTAGCCTTTAATCCACAAATACATCTACCGTTTCTTAATTTACAGGCAATCTAGAAGATGAATGTGGTACCGAGAATAATGACTATATTTAATTGATTTTAAAATGAGCTCTACGGTGCTAACTGCTGGGTCATTCAAGATCATGTAATGTATATCTAAATTGACAAATCCAATTTCTAGATCCTTTTGTAGACAATAATGATCTACGGTCATTCTATGCAGGGAACATTTAACATACTTGAACCGAAAGATATTTGAGTGATCCACAATAATGTATACAATAGGCCATCGTGAATACCAATTAACTAGATGTAGCAGTAGACATAATCTTAAGGAATAAAAACAGTGTCAATAAGACAGGTAACTTATGCCAGTTTGAGGTCAAAGTGGATTGAGTTAGGAACTGGCAGAATAGGTAGAGTTTTAGATGTCTTCTGAAGGTGAGAAAAGTGGTTTGCCTTTCTTATGTTAAGGGGGTTGGTGTTGAAGGTAGAAGTTGCAAAACAGATGAAAGACTAAGTACAATTTGGCTACATCAACATGGAGGGAGCTGCTACTCCTAATGCTTCACAGATGACTTGAAATGAACAGCAAATTTGATTGGTCTGGAGTAGGTCTGGAATAGAGTTGTGGTGGATGACTAGGTAGGCCATGTAGCAGAGTTTGCATTGAATCCTCGCCAATCTGTGTAGCAAATGGAGGTTTCACAATATCCAGGTGATATACTTGAATTTGTTTGAGGCAGTGACGAGACTCGCCACTGAGTAAATCACTACTTAATTGACGCAATAGATGTCTGGAGAAGTCACATGCTTGCATCGTATTTCCAAAATCTTTGGTTACATATAAGTCTGGCATTTGATTCACTTCTTCAGACAATAATGTGCGGTTTATTTTCTGTTTTGTTTTCTTAGTCTGTTTGTTTAATGATTCGAGAACCTCAGTGCCACATTTAGTAGCAGTAGCACACCATCAGCTCAGTGCACTCTTCAACAGCCCCTGTACCACTTCACCTGATGAATATCCAGTGAAAATCCAGTCTCGCTGGCTTCATCATATTCCTTTATGTGGTATGCTCATTTTCTCGACCTTTCTATTACTGTAATCCTTTAGTTACACAAGTATTTGTTCCATACATAAAGTGTAACAATAACCTTGGAGTGGGTTGAAACCATGAAGGTTCGTTTTTTCTGGAAGAGATGAGTTTGCATAGGGGTGTACACTTTTTAGTGCACTGTTGACAATAGCATTGCCGTACTATGGTGGCACCAAGCACAAGCCCAAGGGAGAGCCATGGCCGCTACATACTGCTCTCTTTCAGTAATACAACTGCTGATACCAGGAATTGGAACCACACAAGGAACCCTGCAGTAGCCCTTCAGAAACAATACATTAACAGCAGACTGGAAAGTGCAGTACAAGACTGACCACAGCACCATCACCATCAGTAGTTTTTATACCATACGTTCCATGAGTTTGAATCCTTCTTCCATTGATCATGTTGGGCTTTTTCTCCTACAAGCACTCGAGCAGTCATTCAAAATCCACACCAATGCTCATCCTGTATCAGGCCGGCGGGGTTGATTTGCACCTTGTGTATGTTACTAAAATGCTGTGTTGTATGGCACTAGCTGTAGAGAGGCCCATGCTGGATTTTGTTTAGGTGACATCGCACACTTTTCTGGTCATATCCCTCACACTGTAATGCAGTCGATAATGCACATTTCCTGTGTGATATGCTGTGCACTTCAGGTTTGTGTTGCCAACAAGAAAAGCTTTAATACACAGACAACCAATGTAGATGAGCTCTTCAGTGCCATCCCTTCCGCTCACTTCTTTCTCAATGAATTCCTTGCCTACTACTCCTCCTAAGCCTCATCATCATCTTTCCATCCTCATCATTCTAATTCTCCTGCTCATTCTCATCATCCTAGTCATGATTTTCTTGCATAATGACTCTGCACATACCTAAAACTCTTAAACATTAATTTCACTGGTTAGGTGCCTGGTGAGCTGCATGCTTCTGTGATTGTTTTTTACCCTTTCCGGTTTGTCCAGTCTCCAAAATTAAGCTGCATCTTTAGGTACATTTAATTATCTTCAACTATTTCAAAATCACATCATTTAAGGTAATTCTTAATTCTCAGACACTGCTCTCTTACCTGCTTCCTTCGGTTTCTGCCATGGTCAAGCCGCGACAGTTCTTGCCGATTGCACGGAGGGATGTATTATTATTATTATAGAGGCTTTTATAACGCGCTCTGCTACTAAATAGTATAGTATCCTGGCGCGAAGAGAAAAAAGAAGGGGACAGATCGCAGTAAATGCAAGGGAGGAGCAGCCTTTAGGCATTGGTGTTGAATAGGTAGGTTTTTAGGCCTTTCCTGAAAGCCATGATGGAAGGGGCTGTTCTCAATTGCAGAGGCAGGGTATTCCAAGCTCTCGCTGCTCTAACAGAAATGGATTGTCCGCCAAGCCTGCTATATTTGAACTTTGGTACAGTCATTTGATGGAGGTTGCTTGATCTGAGAGGGCGATTGGGGGCATAGAGAGAGAATCTTTTTCTCAAATAGGTTGGGCCTGTTAGGTGGAGTGCTCGGTATGCTAACACAAGAATCTTGAATAAGATCCTTTGTGCCACTGGAAGCCAGTGAAGGTCTCTGAGTGGTTGGCGAACGCTAGATCTTCTGGGAATGTTAAACAGCAGCCGGACCGCAGCATTTTGGATGACTTGGAGGCGATGGATCAGATAGGCTGGGAGTCCGCTGTAGAGAGCATTCGCATAATCCAGTCTGGATAATATCAGAGCGCGAATGACCGTCTCCTTAGCTGATCGCGGAAGCAAAGGAAGGAATCTGCGTAGAGTTTTAAGAGTGGAAAAGCAGATTCCGGTGAGTTTTTTCAGGTGATCTTCAAATCTGAGATTATTGCTGAACCAGATTCCTAGGTTTTTTGCAGGTCCACCTGTGTATTTAGGGCTGGGAAAATCGGTGGGCCAGAGAGAATCATAGAAATTATCTGGGAAGGAGCCGTACAGTAGAATCTCAGATTTGCTCTCATTGCACTTAAGTTGAGCCAAGGCCAGCCAGCGGAAGACCGATGATAGGCAAAATTGGACTCTCGTCGTGTCAAGGTTGTTTTTGGGCCATGTAAACAAGAGCTGGGTATCATCGGCGTAGGCCATAATTTTGGCCCCCAGCTGTTCCGCAAGATAGATAAGGGGGGTCATATAGACATTAAAAAGCAGGGGGCTCAGGGTGGAGCCCTGTGGTACGCCAGTTGAGAGTTTTTTGGGAGAGGAAGAGAAAGGTGGCATCCACACTTGCTGGGACCTGTCATCTAAGAAAGATCTCAGCCAGCCGAGGGCAGGGCCAGTTATGCCAATGTCTGCTAGTCTGGTCAGTAGGAGGGAGTTGTAGCTCCTCCCCTTCGTCTGTACCAGCTTCCATGGGGTTATTGACTAGTGTTTTCTGGCACTAGCTATAAACGGAGCATGCAGGGCTGGGCGCGTCTGGTTAGGGGCCTGGTAAGCTGCATGCTTCTGTGATTTCTTTTTAACCTTTCCGCATTGTCGAGTCTCCAAAATTACGCTGCATCTTTTAGGTACATTTAATTCTCTTTAACTATTTTAAAATCACATCATTTTAGGCACTTCTTAATTCTCCGACACTGCTCTCTTACCTGTTCCTTTCGGGTGCTACCCCAGTCCTCCGCGTCAGTTCTTGACGATTGCACGGAGGGTTGCAGCTCCTCCCTTTCGTCTGTACCAGCTTCCGGTGGAGTTATGCCATGATTATAACATATACAAGTGAGGAGTTACAAAACTTAAAGAAATGTACCGGAGGGTGCGCCAACCGTAATATGTCCTGCTTGAGGTTGGGTAACCGAGAGAGCTGCGCAGTCTATGTCTTTTCCTCGACAATAATCGGCCCGTCTTAAGAGACTCTCCCTTTTTTGATATATCGCTGCGCACTTGTGAATGCCCGTGGTTTAGTTAAGCATGCCACAGAAATGGCCATGCTTATAGACTCCTAGAAGCTGGATATTGTATTTATAACAGAAACCTGGGCCAATTGTTCATCCACGTCTAATCTCATATCCGCAGTCCCACCCAGTTTCACTGTTTTTTGACCGACCAATAAAGAGAGAAGGTGGACTAGGAGTCATCTACAGTGACCAAATCTATGCCAGATTTGCTGCCTCATCAAATGAGGACTGTGAGGCATTATCATACTGTTTTGAAGTAATCAGAAAAAATATTTTAGAGGCTTACTTATCTACCATCCACCAGGCCCGAGAAGTGGTTTTCTTAATTCAATTAGTACTCCCCTTGAAGGCTTAGTTTGTAATTCAGAAATAACAATTTTAGGAGACTTAAATTTCCATCTTGAACAAACTGAAGATAAAGACTCCAGATATCTTTCGGAAACCATGGATAATTTAGGGCTTACTCAGATAATACAGACTCCCTCTCACACCGCTGGCCACACTCTAGACGGCATGTTTAGTAACCATGACTTGATCACTAGTCCTGAAACCTTACCTATACCCTGGTCTGACCATTTTGCCATCATCTTTGAGCTCAGGGATACCAAGGTAATTCCAATTACCAATACATTAACTGGGCCAACCCTTTACTGAGCCTGGAATGGCATACATTTTAGCCACCTTCAGACCCAACTATCTGAGGATCTTCCCCACCTTCACCTGATCCTGAAACGGCCATCCAGGACTATGTGACCTGGCTTAAACGTGCCCTCATAAAACACGCCCTGTGCAAATCAAATACATGTAAGATAACCAAACCCTCCGAGCCCTGGTACTCAGAGGCACTCCGACTGGAAAAACAAAAATGTAGAACCGCAGGAGAGAAGATGAAGACTTAACTACGATTCTCAGGAAAAGGAGCTACACAAAGGTGTCCTGGCCACATATAAAAATGTACTGATCAAGGAAAAAACAAGTTTCTTTACAGCGCAAATAGAACTACCTAACAACTCACCTAGGGAACTTTTAAAAGTGATTAATAAACTAACTAAAGCTTCGGTAGTTAAAGGATGTACCAGCATTCAAACTTTTGCGATAATGTCGCTCTTTATTTTAGGAATAAGGTAGAGCATATCTACAACACCTTTAGTGTATCAGGGAATACATCCTCACTCAGCAGTAAATCGTAGTAAATAATTTTTGCGCAGACAGACATATTCATTTCTAGTCCAGTCTCCGCTACCCAAGTAGAACATCTCATTTGGACCACCAAAACAGGATCTCCAAGTGATCCCTGTCCCCCTTCAGTACTCAAAGAAATTTAAGAGCCTATAGCAAAGTGTCTAGCAAACATCTTTAATTCCATTTTTCAGTCAGGAATTTTTCCCACAGCTTGGAAGAAGGCATGTATTCTTCCGCTTTTAAAAAAGTCCAACCTTGACCCTGACACTCTTTCCAACTACCGACCTATCTGTAGACTGCCGTTCCCCACCAAACTTATTTAGAAAATCTTGAATTCTCAACTTACACTATTTATGAAAGATCATAATGTGCTAGATCCAACTCAATTTGGCTTTAGATCTGAGCACAGCACTGAAATAGCACTGATCAAAGCTACAGACGAACTCAAAAATACTTTGAATAATGGAGGAAATGCAGCTCTGATCCTGCTAGATCTATCTGCTGCCTTTGATACAGTGGATCACTCGACACTATGTCTTCGCCTTGGGATCATGGGTGTTAAAGGAGCACCCTTCGACCTATTTAAATCATTCTTAGCAAAAAGGGAAATCATTGTGACTCTAGGCAAGTTTAGATCAAAAGCCTTCTCACTTCTGTGTGGAGTTCTACAGGGATCCACACTCAGCCCATCACTATTCAATCTCAACGTGGCCGAGCTTGCTCCACTGGTTAAATCTTTTGGTCTTTCACTTACCTCCTACAGGGAAGACACACAAATTGTGGTCTCCCCGGCAAACGGGGCCAATAACACCAGTGGTCAGCTTCACAGCTGTATGAAAGAAATCTGCACCTGGTTGGGCAGAAACTGCCTTAGGTTGAATTCAGAAAAGACTGCAGGAATGTTCTTGGGAAATGACTATTGTTTTTGGACTCCTAACTGCTGGCCACAGGAGATGGGATCACTGCCTAGTCCGACTACCGCAGTTAAAAGCCTAGGAGTGTTTCTAGATGACAAACTTAATCTTGGTAAACAAGTTAATTCCATCATATCTTCTTGCTATAGCATGTTAAGAATCATCAGAAAGATCGCCCTTACATTCCAGTCAGTACTAGAAAAACTGTTATCACCTCACTTAGGGCCATATGTATCAAGCTTTTTTCCCGTTTGCAAACAGGCAGGTTCTCGGAATCGGCCCGTTTACGAATTGGAAAAAGCCTTTTGGGATGAATCATCCCAAAAGGCCATCACAAAATAGAGAATTGCAAAATTTGCGATTCTCTATTTTGCGAATGCAATTAAGGAATTGCAAATTGCGATTCCTTAAATGCAATTCTGGAAGCACCAGAAATTTGCTATTTGGCCTTAAGGAATTGCAAATTACCACCAATTTGCGATTTTCTTTGAAAAAGCACGTTTTTGATTTTTTAAATGTGCCACATGTCGCACATACATGCCCTTAGGGCATGTATGTGCGCAAAATATGCACACATGCATATTTCATGGGTGCAACAGGGTGTCCTTTTGGCACCCTTGCACCCTTGAAATTGCATTCTCAATTTGCGATTCTCTAATTGGGAATCGTAAATTGAGAATGTCTTCCAATTCATTCCTATGGGCCCCCTAGCCCATAGAAATGAATGGGAAGGTATTCCTTAATTGCGAATCTCAATTTGCGATTTGCAAATAAGGAATATGTAGGATTTGCAAATTTTTTAGAAAATCCTACATACATTGTATTTTGCGATTCTCTAATTGCAATTCGCTAAAAGTCATAATTTGAGAATCGCAAAACTCTTTTTTGATACACATGGCCCTTGATCTATCAAAAATTGACTATTGTAATTGCCTATACATCAGTTTGCAGAAACAATACCTGAATAAATTACTGGTTCTGCAGAACTCAGTGGCCAGAGTTCTGCTCAATTTGCCATAACATCAGTCTGTTAGTTCGACCATTAAAGAACTACACTGGCTTACGGTCAGAAATCGCATTAGATTTAGAACTCTCTGTATCAAGTACAAGGCTTTACGTGGTTCCGGTCCAGAATTTTTTAGGAATTCGATTTCATGGTACACTCCTAACAAGAACCTAAGATCCTTGGGTACCTTTTCACTCACACCGTCCAGATTTAAGACCGCTAGATGGGGTGGTAGTAGCTTCCATGTAGGAGCCACCATACTCTGGAATACACTTCCACTCCGTATTAGATCTTTGCCCTCTTTCCTGGCTTCCAGAAAGCTTCTTAAGACCTGGCTTTTTAACCTGTAATTCTTTTCGTTCCCTCTCACAGCATGCTTCTGTTCCAACACCTGCTACTAGCGCCAAGACACCCCCGGGTATAAGTAGCGCTTTACAAATTAATTTAACATAACATTTTGCATAACTTTGCTTCATCAACATAAGTTACAAAAAAGCTTCACATTGTAATCATTCATATTCATAAATAAATGTTTATATAAATCTTATGACAGTTCTCTATTGATAAGTTGTCTTATGCCCTGAGCAATGGGGGGAAGGGGCAGCCAATACTGCCCAGGACCAGAGGTGGATGGGGGTGGGGTGAACACCTGTGACAAACCAGGTAAGGAAAGACCCTGACTTTCTGCCAACTCACTATGACACTTAGTTTGTGTACACTGAAGATTGGACTGTTACTTTCTCTGCATGCAAAGATTCAACTGTGGATCAAAAGAGATCCTCCCATTGGGCCTCTCAGACTCTATTGCATGTTCCTTTACAGGATAACATGTGACTTACATTCGTCCTTCCACCCCAAACTAGCAACAACTCCCTCAATACATCTTATGTTGCAAACGGATATTGCAGACTGACCTCCCAAGTAATTTAATCTACAACTGACACTTTTTCCCTTTGCCTCACTCCATAAAGTTTGAACACCTCTCTAGATAAGTTTGACCACCTCTCTTCTAGTCTCTTTGCCATGAAAATTACACATATAATGGATTTACTCACCTCCTGGCTCTTCCTAACCTCTTCCTTTCCCTACTGCCTGTCTGTATCACGAATTAAAACACAAAAATAAGAATGTATTCACTTTTTCACATCAAAAGTTTGTAATTTTAAATCATTTCAATCTTGAAAAAATCCAAGCTTTGCCAACCAAACGAGGAAGCATACTGGCTGAGGGGAAAATCTTTGTATGACTAAAAAGGCAGAATAAACAAATACTTGCCACAGGAGAGTGGACTTTAGATGAATGAAACACAAAATTAAAACTCACAGAAGGCAACTGTAATAATATCTTTTAATTATTGCATTTGTAAATTTGATTAATCACACTTGTAGACTTTTTGTTGTGTATGTTTATGAAGCAAACGTCTGCGATATTAAAGTTTATAAGTATTTGGTTATTTTCCCCCTCACTCTAAACCAATATAATCTATATGTAGGGGGATAGTTGACCCATCCTGTGTTCCTGGAGAATGCCCCTTTCCCTTCCACAATAAATGTTCTTAGAACGTTGGCCAATGTCAGGGGTTCCTTGAAAGCTGGTGACCTAACTACAGCACTTTCTGTGTTTGTCCCGCCCCTGTGGCTTACTCTCTCCTCATGCTTCATGAGTGGGTGTGTTGAATCTTTACGTAGTTGACATCCGTTGAATATATTTTTCTTTGCAGCTTTACATATCATTTGTCCCTTAGCACTCAATGGGATGTCCTTTTTCTTTTGGCGTGTCATACTTTTTAGGTCGAGTCTAGAGTCAGCGCACATGCACTGCTCGTGAGGCTGTTGTAGTCGGTATGAGCAGTTTGGCCACGCCCACCATTTTTACTTGGTTCTTTCCTGTGTTTTTTTTTTTTAACCGCTTCTCTTTTGTGTGGTGAATTTTGCCTCATTTTGGGTGTGCCCATGGCGACTGTCCCTATTACAAGGGTCATTTCGCTTCCGGCATTTCATATTTACGGTGCACTCCTTTTTAACATACGTTTTGGGATGAAACACGAGCACTCGTGTTTGAAGTCCCTGCGTGCCTGTTAGGGCACAGAATTCCCGAAGAGAACAACGCTGCGTTGCCCCTCTCACCCAGGAACACACCCTGCGTTCCACCAACACACCATCCCTCAACCGCAGCACACCCTGTATCTTTTGATAATGCCTTGAGTACGTTGAAAGTGGCTTTCCTTTTATGCTTGCTGGACTGAGCGAGCCCGATTTCGTGATGTCATCCTGATATCGCAGTTTTAATAAACAGCTGTTTACACATGTTCAAAACAGGATTTTTGCACGTCTCAACATGCTGTCACGGTCTTACAAATGTCCTAGAGATGACCCAGAGGCCCTAATACTGCCCCAATCGTGCAACATTCAGGACTAATTTCGTAGTGTGCGTCACACTAATATCTCATCACACACGGGCGTCCCCATCAAGCAATATAGCTTATTAAAGCCCCTTCGAGGCGGGGACAGTAAAAACCCTCCAATAGGGCTGGAGATTGTGGGTCCCAGCAGAGGCCTCTGAAATACAACACAACAACTGTTTACAGCAGGACACAGCTTCAATTCTAGTGCTTGCGGGACATATGCAAATGAGCGTGCAAATTATGGGTGCCCCGATCCCAAGCCTGATGCCTCTGGAGGGCCATGAACTGTTGCTGTGAGAGAGGAACTCTCTGGTTCTCCTGAGCCTCTAAGTGTGCAAGTGTAAGCATAGTCTGTGTAGAGATGCCTTGCTCTTCCAAGAGGTGGGGGTTAACCTCTTTTACGGAGTGCAGCAGCTGTGCCTGCTAGGGGGCCGAGGGCGCCTCCCTGGGAGAGGAGAGGGTGCCTCCGTCCACATCCGAGGGCACTAGGGCCTAGACAGTTAGCTTGATATCTGTGTTTGGTTCACTTTCTTCAGCAGGGAGAGTTGGTACCATTCTATATTGGATTGTTCTGCTATAACCAGGGCCACTGGATTTATGCGATTGTACAGACGCATAATTATAGATTTGCCACATAATCCCTCATCGGCTGATAATCTGCAGATTATAACAACAAAAAATGTGTTTCATACTCAAACGGTTCAAAGGTTACTAACACGCATCGGCACGTGTTTCAGCGCAGTGGAAGCCCTTTTACAAAGGTTGACTGGTCATCCTCTTTCTGTTGCTTATTGCTACATGTGGGTATTAAACTGGTACTAATGAGGTGCACCCGATGCCCAGACAGTGTTAACAAGTGTAAAAAATACAAAATAATGAAGTAATACAATTAAAAAATGTGTGTCGCTGTACGTCGCATAATTTGCCTTTTCATGCCAAATAATTTACTCAAGCCTGACACATAATTTGTGTAACGCCCTGAACGTCTCAGGATCGTTTAACAGACACGATAATGAGAACGCAACCACTTGTGAAGGTTTAGTTATTTTAATGAAGGCAAAAATAATACAAGGGATAAACAAAGGTTATAGTCACTGGAATCCTCCAGGCTAAGTACGTTACCAGCCCACAGCACGGATGGTCCTAACCGTCCTCTGCATATACGCCGATCCCGGCGTATGCCAACAGAGGGCAGAAATGAAATGGCCGACAATGCCAATCGGTAGGCTGTGAGGGGCACGAAGAGTGTTGGGGAGAATCGAGGAGTCAGGGAAACACCCAGCCGGGGTCTCTACCTGAAGGGAGCAGCTGCTCAACCTCTTCCTCAGACTGCACCGGGACGCGGAGTCACCTCCTGGTGATGCGTCACCGATACCCCAATCACAAGCAAAGAAGACTGAACCGAGAGCAGCCGCTCGATCGATCCCGTGGACTTCCGAGTCTGTAACGCGGCAAACACCTCCTGGTGTGCGTTACAGCTGGCAGTCCCTGTATCTCTGGTCGGGCTGGGAGTTACGACTCCAACCAGCAAAAGCGCCACTGCGCTTTGACTCAGCCGAGTCAAAAAGCGAAGCTCAATGGTTATCCGGTAGAGCTTCCGGGTCCTTCACAGGTGACGATGGGGCAAGACACGGCCCAGGGAGTATCGACTCGACCTACCTCCGTTCTTGCCTTACTGGAGCACCACTCAGGAACACTGCTCTTCACTAAGCAGGTACGTCGGTGTAAACACAATATCCGACAGCGTTGTACCTCCCGGTTCCTCCCTTTATAGGGCGTGTTGTCCTTGAGTTATGTAACAGCTCTCCTGTTTACATAAGGGCGTGTTTTCCTTGAGTTATGTAACAGCTCTCCTGTTTACATAAGGGCGTGTTTTCCTTGAGTTATGTAACAGCTCTCCTGTTTACATAAGGGCGTGTTTTCCTGGAGTGATGTAACAGCTCTCCTGTTTACATAAGGGCGTGTTTTCCTTGAGTTATGTAACAGCTCTCCTGTTTACATACCCTCTCAACCGCTAAGCATCCTGGGAGATGTAGTCCGTTTTCACTGGTTACCGTTTTCCTCCCCTCGCATGACAGGAATTCTTGACAGTACATCCTCCCTCTCAGCGGCTCCCCCCGGGTCCAGCGCTGGCAGGAAAACGCCGATGGAACAAGGAGACCAAGCGCGGAGCATGAACTCCTTCAGCCGGTTCCCATGACTGCTCCTCCGGGCCATAGCCTTTCCACGCAACCAGGTACCACAGCTTCCCCCTGCGCCATTTGGACGCCCGTATGCCCGACACTTCATACTCCACCTCCGACTCCACGCATACCGGCCTAGGTGTCCCAGACGGCTTGGAGGGTGCTGGTTTGAGCAATGATACATGAAAGACAGGGTGTATCCGCAATGACTGGGGCAAGCACACCTTCACGTTCACGGGACCCATACACTTGGTAATTCGATAGGGGCCCATGTACTTGGGATGGAACACACTGTTCTTTCGAAACCTCATGTTTCTTGTGGATATCCAGACGTAGTCTCCAGTGCGGTACAGTGGCCTGGGCCTTCTCTTCCTGTCTGCCGCAGCCTTGTATCTTCTCTTGGCCTCTATTAGGACAGCCCTTGAGCGCATCAACGTGTCTTTTATGTGTGCCACCCTGTCCGCTGTGGCGGGAATCCTGTCCTCTCTGAACGGATGTAGTAATGGCAAGAACCTGGGATGTTGGCCATAGTTGCTATAGAACGGAGATGATTGTGTGGAGCTGTGAGTGGCGTTGTTATAGGCTATCTCTGCAACCCATAGCAAGTCGACCCATTCTTCCCTGCCCTGGTCCACAAAACATCGCAGATACTGTTTGAGCGTTTGGTTCAGACGCTCGGTTTGGCCGTCCGTTTGAGGGTGGTAGCTGGTGGACAGGGCGGTCTTAACATGCAGCGCAGTGCACCAAGTCTTCCAGAATTGCACAGTAAACTGCGACCCCCGGTCCGACACGATCACCCCAGGTAATCCATGCAGCCGTACCACATTCTTTAGGAGTAGTGACGCCAATTCCCCGGCCGTAGGGACTCTCTTGCAGGGGATGAAGTGCCCCATTTTCGTCAAGTAATCCACCACCACCAGTATTGCCGTCATCCCCTGGTCTACCAGTAGGCCCACCACGAAGTCCAGTGATATGCTATCCCATGGTCTATCCGGGGTCGGAAGTGGATGTAAGAGCCCTTGGGTTCGGCCATGGTCGGCCTTCATGGTAGCACACGTAGGACACTCCTGTCCCCACCTCCTGACATCCACTCTCATGGTTGGCCACCAGAAATGCCGTCCCATGCTAGCCACCGTTTTTTCAAAGCCCAAATGACCTGCGCATGGAGAGTCATGGCACCAGATGAATGCTTGTTTCCTTAGCCTAGGCGTGGGTATCAATAGGCACCTGCCCTTCAGGGGTATCCCGTCCTTCAGCTGCCATTCTCTGTGACTGAGGAGCCACCTCCACCATGCGAATGACCTGATCCCTCTTTTTATTCCCCTCAGGAAAGTATCCGGTTGGATAACCCCCAATACCATCCTCGGGGAAATGATGGAATGCTCGGTCGCAGGCAATGGTTCCTTAACTGCAGATTGACGGGACAGGGCGTCCGCCTTCCGGTTTTCCGTCCCCGGCCGATATGTGATGCGGAAGTTGAACCCCGCAAAGAAGATCATCCACCGCAGCTGTCTGGGAGAAAGGTGTCTTGTGGCCGTCATGAACTGTAGGTTCCGATGGTCCGTGTACACCGATACCACATGTCTTGCCCCCATCAACCAATGCCTCCATTCGGTGAAGGCGTCCTTGATTGCGAGAAGCTCCTTCTCCGCAATATGGTAGTTGCGTTCGGCGTCGTTGAGTTTGCGGGACATGTACGCAACGGGATGAAGCACCCCTGTGTCGTGGTTGCGTTGGGACAAGATAGCCCCCAGCGCCACATCCGTTGCGTCCGCTTCCACCACGTAGGGGAGATCCGGATCGGGGTGAGCCAACACCGGCGCCTTACCAAAGGCGCTTTTCAGGGCCTCAAAGGCTTTGTTCGCTTCAGGGGACCAGACAAACTCCTTGGACTTCCTCAGTAGCTGTGTGATTGGGGCCACCAATCCTGAAAATCCATCTATAAACCGCCTGTAAAAGTTGGCGAAGCCAATGAAACTTTGGACGTCCTTCACGCTTTGGGGCACCGGCCATTCTTTCACCGCCTTGATCTTTCGTTCTGCCATCTCCTGTCCCTCTGGACTCAGCATCACTCCGAGGAATTCCACGGATGTGACGTGGAAGTCACACTTGCTGAGTTTACAAAACAGCATGTTTTCCTTCAGCTTTTGGAGCACAGCTTTGACGTGGTGTACGTGCTCCTCCACACTGGACGAATAGATGAGGATGTCGTCGATATATACGACCACGTAGATATCCAACTCCTCTCTGAATACCTCATTCAAAAAGTACTGAAAGGCTGCCGGGGCGTTGCACAGACCGAACGGCATGACGAGGTACTCAAAAAGGCCGAACCTGGTCTTAAAGGCGGTCTTCCACTCGTCTCCGTCCCTCATGCGCACCAGATGGTATGCCCCTTTCAAATCCAACTTGGTGTAGATACGAGCTTTCTTGACCTGTTCCAGAAGTACACTGATGAGAGGCAAGGGGTACCGATTCTTTACGGTTATCGCATTCAATGCCCTAAAGTCCACACAGGCTCTCAGCTCCCCATTAGCCTTCGGGATGAAGAAGAGTGGCGAGGCGGCCGGAGACTTGGACGGGCGGATGAATCCTAGCTTGAGGAGTTTATCCAGGTACCCCCGGAGATGCACGTTTTCAGGCTCCGTCAGGGCATACAGCCTGCCGCTGGGAACGCTGGCCCCTGGCACCAGGTCGATCTGGCAGTCAAACTGTCTATGTGGTGGTAGCACTTCCGCTTTCACCTCATCAAATACATCCTCAAAACTGTGATAAGCCTGGGGGAGAGCCACATCTTTTTCTGCCGCTGTAGCCACCGTCTGACTCCCGCTCTCATCTGCGTCAAGGGATTCCGTTCTTATTCCACAATGCAGGATGCAATACGGTGACGTCAGTTCGATGCGATGTGTTGGCCAATCCACAGAGGGGTTGTGTTTCTGTAGCCACGGCAATCCCAATATGACGCCATATTGGGGCGCTCGGATGATGTTAAAATCGATTTGTTCCAAATGGTTCCTCCCACATCTCATCGGAAGGACCCCCGTGTGCTGCCCGATGGGCCCCGTCACCAATCGCCTTCCGTCTACAGCATAGACGTCTTCGGGTACAGCTTTGGGAAGAAGCACTAGCCCTAGCCTGCATGCCTCGTTGTGGTCCATAAACATGCCAGTGGCCCCTGAATCCACCATGGCCACAACGGGTATCCACTGGTCATGCACTCCCACGTGCACCGTGAGAAACAGGTGTCGTTGTCCCTTAGTGACCGAGTTGGAAAGTGAAGGGATGGATGAGTGACTCCGAGATGCCGCTTCTTTGGTCTGGGAGTCCTCTAGTTTTCCGCCGGTACGTCCACCACGGCTGTTACCGACCGGTTGGCCCGATAACGTGACGTCTTCGGTTTGGCAGGGCATTCACGTACGTAGTGGCCTTTTTTGCCACAATATAGGCACAATCCTTGTTTACGGCGTGACTCTTTCTCCGTGGCTGTGAGGCTCGCTCGTATTGCGCCGATGTCCATGGGTTCTCCCTTGGATGCGGTGGAAGTTTCAGGACTTCCCACTGTCACATAGGATGGAAGGGAGTTTCCTTTTCTCCCATGATCCCCCTTTCTTTCACTTAGCCTATGTTCCAGCCGTAATACCAGGTTGATAAGGCCCTCACATGTCTTGGGTTGTGGGTCAATATGAGCCACGGCGTCCTTGAGCTCATCGCACAGCCCGTGATGGAAGAGCGCCGTCTGTTTAGCAACAGGCCACTTGGTTTCCGCAACCAGCCTTCGGAACGCGTTGAGATACTGCACCAGGTCGTTGGATCCCTGTCTCAACTCAAGCATTTCACGGTCCGCCGTGTACGAGTCAGCCCTTCTGTCGAAGACCTTCAGGAATTCCTCGCGAAAAGCACCCCAATCACATAAGATGGGGTCGTCCCTGCTCACCAGAGGTACGGCCCATTGTGCCGCGTTTCCAGCCAAATAGGATATAAGGAAAGCCACACGAGCCTGACTCGTGGGGAACGCCCTTGGTTTGCACAATAAATGTAGCGCCACTTGTGTGAGGAATACCTGCACTGTGTTAGGATCCCCACTGTACCTCTCTGGTGTTGCCAAGGGGACGGCTACCGGCATTTCCACTACTACCGCAGGGGTCTGGTTCGTGAGGGAGGTGCTGGGCGTGAGCGGGTCCAATTGGATAGCATCCAGTCTGGCTTTTACATCGGCTGTTTCTTGCCTGGAGGCAGCCAATTCAATTTGCACGGTCGCCAAAGCAGCCAGCACATCATCAAGTGTTGCCATGTCTGTTATCGACCGGGAGACAGTTAGTGTTATTAAGGTCGGATATTTTGTAACGCCCTGAACGTCTCAGGATCGTTTAACAGACACGATAATGAGAACGCAACCACTTGTGAAGGTTTAGTTATTTTATTGAAGGCAAAAATAATACAAGGGATAAACAAAGGTTATAGTCACTGGAATCCTCCAGGCTAAGTACGTTACCAGCCCACAGCACGGATGGTCCTAACCGTCCTCTGCATATACGCCGATCCCGGCGTATGCCAACAGAGGGCAGAAATGAAATGGCCGACAATGCCAATCGGTAGGCTGTGAGGGGCACGAAGAGTGTTGGGGAGAATCGAGGAGTCAGGGAAACACCCAGCCGGGGTCTCTACCTGAAGGGAGCAGCTGCTCAACCTCTTCCTCAGACTGCACCGGGACGCGGAGTCACCTCCTGGTGATGCGTCACCGATACCCCAATCGCAAGCAAAGAAGACTGAACCGAGAGCAGCCGCTCGATCGATCCCGTGGACTTCCGAGTCTGTAACGCGGCAAACACCTCCTGGTGTGCGTTACAGCTGGCAGTCCCTGTATCTCTGGTCGGGCTGGGAGTTACGACTCCAACCAGCAAAAGCGCCACTGCGCTTTGACTCAGCCGAGTCAAAAAGCGAAGCTCAATGGTTATCCGGTAGAGCTTCCGGGTCCTTCACAGGTGACGATGGGGCAAGACACGGCCCAGGGAGTATCGACTCGACCTACCTCCGTTCTTGCCTTACTGGAGCACCACTCAGGAACACTGCTCTTCACTAAGCAGGTACGTCGGTGTAAACACAATATCCGACAGCGTTGTACCTCCCGGTTCCTCCCTTTATAGGGCGTGTTGTCCTTGAGTTATGTAACAGCTCTCCTGTTTACATAAGGGCGTGTTTTCCTTGAGTTATGTAACAGCTCTCCTGTTTACATAAGGGCGTGTTTTCCTTGAGTTATGTAACAGCTCTCCTGTTTACATAAGGGCGTGTTTTCCTGGAGTGATGTAACAGCTCTCCTGTTTACATAAGGGCGTGTTTTCCTTGAGTTATGTAACAGCTCTCCTGTTTACATACCCTCTCAACCGCTAAGCATCCTGGGAGATGTAGTCCGTTTTCGCTGGCTACCGTTTTCCTCCCCTCGCATGACAGGAATTCTTGACAATTTGACCCTCTCCTGTTGCATAATTCAAGTGACCCTGGTAATACCCTTCCCTAGGTTGGTACCCTTACCCACTGGACTCTCGGCCTCCTAACGTGTTTGTACTGCAGAATGTCATGGTCACTGGAGATTTCCATGCAGAGCTTCGCACAGGCACTACAAACACCCAGCGCAATTATAATCTTTCAAAAGGGACATCATACATACGCGCTTGTTTTTTTGTTATTTGATAAAGATAGAATTATACAAAGAGGTCTCAAATTCTGGACCATTCCTGTATCTCTGTGGAGCGCCGAGAAGCCTTGCTTTTAAGAACAAAGTAAACACTTCCTCTCAAGAGGTTTTATGAGAAGCTGAAAGTTCGGAGTGCAAAACAGTGGGCGTGATCTCAAAATACAGATGCCACCAGCGAAGTGGTTGTATTGCTTTTGATGGGGTGGTCTGTTATGTTATGTTAGCTGCTTGTACTGATGCTGATAATGGGGTGGTCTGTCACGGTATCTTCAAGGATGTGAGCTGGTTGGATTGCTGCTGAGAATAGACTGTCTGTCGTGGTGCCTTCAAGGATGTGAGCTACTTGGATAGTTTCTGGTGGTGTGGTGTGTCATGGTGTATTCAAGGATGTGAACTGCTTGGATTGCTGCTGGTGGGGTGGTGTGTCATGGGGCCTTTTAAGGATGTGAGCTGATTGGATTGCATCTGCTGGGGTAGTATGTCATTGTATGTTCAAAGATGTGAGCTGGGATGCTGTCTGCTGTCATGGTGTCTTTGAAGGATGTAAGCTGCTTGGATTGCTGCTGAGTGGGTGATCTGCCATGGAATGTGCAAAGATGTGAGCTGGTAGGATTGCTGCTGCAGAGGTGGTCTCTCATGGTGTCTTCAAGGAGATGAGCTGGTTGGATTGCTGCTAAGTGGGTGGTCTACCATAGAATGTGGTAGGATGTGAGCTGCTTGGATTGCTGCTTAGTGGGTGTGAGATGCTTCAGAGGTTGTCTGGCACGGTGTCTTCAATGACTTGAGCTGGTCGGATTGCTGCTGAGTCGGTGATCTTCCATGGAATGTGCAAATATGTGAGCTGGTCGGATTGCTACTGAGTGGGTGGTCTGTCATGATGTCTTCAAGGATGTGAGATGGTTAGATGGCTGCTGAGTGTGTGGTCTGTCATGGAATGTGCAAGATGTGAGCTGGTAGGATTGCTGCTGTAGAGGTGGTCTGTCATGGTGTCTTCAAGGAGATGAGCTGGTTGGATTGCTGCTGAGTCGGTGATCTTCCATGGAATGTGCAAATATGTGAGCTGGTCGGATTGCTGTTGAGTGGGTGGTCTGTCATGGTGTCTTCAAGGATGTGTGCTGGTTGGATTGCCGCTAAGTGGGTGGTCTGCCATAGAATGTGGTAGAATGTGAGCTGCTTGGATTGCTGCTTAGTGGGTGTGAGATGCTTCAGAGGTTGTCTGGCACGGTGTCTTCAATGATTTGAGCTGCATGGATTGCTGCTACAGAGGTGGTTTTGTCATGTTTTCTTCAAGGATCTGAGCTGGTAGGATTGCTTCTGCAGAGGAGGTCTGTAATGGCGTGTTCAAGGATGTGAACTGGTAGGATTCCTGCTGCAGGTGTGGTCTGTAATGTTGCCTTCACGGATGTGAGTTGGTAGGATTGCTGCTGATGGGGTGATCTGGCATGGCATATTTGTGGATGTCACCTGGTAGGATTGCTGCTGGTAAGGTGATCTATCATGATGTCTTCAAGAATGTGAGCTGCTTGATTTGCTTCTGCAGAGGTGGTCTTGTCATTGTGCCTACAAGGATGTAGGCTTGTAGGATTGCTGCTGCAGAGGCAGACTGTCATGCTGTATTCAAGTGTGTGACCAGGTAGGATTTCTGCTGATCTGGTGGTCTCTCATTTTATGTGTAAAGATGTGAGTGGGTGGTGTGTCATGGACTAAGCTGGGATGTGAGTTAGCTGGTGATAGGGTGGTATATCATGGTGTCTTCGAGGATGTGAGCTGGTTGGATTCCTACTAATGGGGTGATCTAGCATAGCATATTTGTTGATGTGAGCTGGTTGGGTTGCTGCTGCTGGGGTAGTGTGTAATTGTATGTTCAAGGATGATTGCTGTTCAATGGGGTGGTCTGTCATGGTGTATTCAAGGATGTGAGCTGGTAGGATTTCTGCTGATGGGTTGGTCTGACTTTGTGTATTTGTGGATGTGAGCTGGCTAGATTGCTGCTCATCAGATGGTCTGTCCTGGTGCCTTTAAGAATGTGGCCTGGTTGGATTGCTGCTGGTGAGGTGATCTGTCAAGCGTGTCCTCAATGATGTACATTGGTTGGATTGCTGCTGAATTGGTGGTCTGTCATGGACTGTGCTAGGATGTGAGTTGGCTGGATTGCAGGTGATGGGGTAGTATGTCATGGTGTCTTCAAGGATGTGGGCTGGTTCAATTCTAACTATTAGGGAGATGTGGCATGGCATATTTGTGAATGTGAGCTTGCTGGATTGCTGCTGAGTTGGTCGTCTGTCATGGAATGTGCAATGATGTGAGCTGCTTGGATTACTGCTGCTGGGGTAGTGTGTCTTTGTGTGTTCAAGGATCTGAGCTGGTTAGATTTCTACTTAGGGGATGGCTTGTAATGGCATGCACAAGCATGTGAGCTGATAGGATTGCTGCTAAGTGGATGGCTTGTAATGGAATGTGAACGGATGTGAGCTGGTTGAATTGCTGCTTAGTGTGGGCCTGTAATGGAATGTACAAGGATGTAAGCTGTTAGGATTGCTGTTGCAGAGGTGTTCTGTCATGGTGTGTTTAAGGATGTGAGCTATTTGAATTACTGATAATGGAGTGGTCTGTCATGAAGTCTTCAAGGACGTGGACTGGTAGGATTACTGCTACAGAGGTGGTCTGTCATAGTGTATTAAAGGATGTGAGCTGGTAGGATTTCTGCTGATGAGGTGATCTGTCAAGCATGTCTTCAAGGATGTACACTGGTTGGATTGCTGCTGAATGGGTGGTCTGTCGTGGGCTGTGCAAGGATGTGAGTTGGCTGGATTGTAGGTGATAGGCTGATCTGTCATGGAATGTGCAAGGATGTGAGCTGGTTGGATTGCTGCTGCTGGATTAGTGTGCCATTGTGTGTTCAAGGATCTAAGCTGGTTGGATTGCAGCTGGTGAGGTGATTTGTCATGGTGTTGTGAAGGGTGTAAGCTGGTTGGATTGCTGCTGAGCAGTGGTCCTGGTATGTTCAAGAATGTTAGCTGGCTGTAAGCTGCTGATGAGGTGGTTTGGCATGGTGCCTGCAAGGAAGTGAGCTGCCTGGATTGCTGCTGGTGGGGTGATCTGTCATTGTGTCTTCAAGGGTGTAAGCTGGCTGCATAGCTGCTGGTGAGGTGGGCTCTCCTGGTGTGTGCAAGGGCGTATGCTGGCTGGATTGCTGCTGATGGGGTGATTTGTCATGGTGCCTTCAAGGATGTGAACTGCATAGATTGCTGCTGGTTAGGGTGTGTTATGGTGTCTTCAATGATGTAAAATGGTTGGATTACTGCTGTGCAGGTGGTCTCACCTGCTATGTGCAAGGATGTGAGTTGGCTGGATTGCTGCTGATGGGAGCGGTCTGGCTTGGTACCTTCAAGAATGTGAGCTGGCTGGATTGCTGCTGATGAGGCGGTGTGTCATGGTGCCTTCAAGAATGTGAGCTGCTTGTGTTGCTGCTGAGTTGGTGGTTTCTCTGGTATGTACAAGGATGTGAGGTGGTTGGGTTGCTGTTGGTGGGGAGGTGTGTTATGGTGCCTTCAAGGATGTGAGCTGCTTGGATTGCTGCTTATCAGGTTGTGTGTTGGGGTGCCTTCGGGGATGTAAGTTGTCTGGATTGCTGCTGTTGAGGTGATCTGTTGTAATGTCTTCAATGATGTAAGCTGGCTGGATTGCTGCTGAGTAGGTGGTTTCTCTGCTAGGTACAATGATGTGAAGTGGCTGGATTGCTGCTAATAGGGTGCTGTGTTATGGTGCCTTCAAGGATGTGAGCTGCATGGATTGCTGCTGGTGGTGCCATACCTGAAAATGATCGATTATAGGTCTTTTTTTTCTTGAATTTTTGTGGTTTGAGGAATAGGGTGCTGGCACTTCTAGAGGCTCTTGAACCACATGAGAGCTCCAGTTTCTGAGCGAGGTACATCGGGGTCTTGAGGTGGATGGCTTTGTGTGTCATGCATGCAATTTTCAGCTGTATCTGAGCTTCATAGGGGAGCCATTTCAGAGCTAGCAGGTCCGGAGAGACGTGGTTGAATTTTTTTGTGCCCGAAACACGCCTGGCCGCAGTATTGAAGGTCACCCCAAGGGGATCCGTTATCACTCTGGGCAAGCCACACAGCCACTGCCATAGTCTAGCTTTGGGATCACCAATGCTTGCACTGCAACCTTTAGGTTGTGAGCAGGGAGATAATGTTTGAGCTTCCTAAGGATGCTGAGTTGGAAGTTTGCTCCTTTGGTGAGGGAACTGATGTGTTTTTGCATGTTCAAACTATTGTCTAGTATGATACCAAGCGAGGATGCTGAGTCAACGAGGTGAGGTCTGCCGTTAAGAGCCGTAAGCTGATTCAATGATTGTTCAACGTCCGGTGATTGCTTATGGGGTGATATAAGGAGGAATTCTGTTTTTAGAGCATTTAGTTTCAGGTGGTTATGTGTCAGCCAGGTTTGTGTTTCCGGTAGGACTGAGTTGAGCGACTGAATGTCCTCGGGGAGGCGATCTTCAGGTATAGTTGGGTATCATCCGCATACATGTAATAGTGAATGCGGGATGATTTGAGCATTTTTGTTAGAGGCTCCATGAACAGGTTAAGATCATGGGAGAGAGTGCTGAACCTTGGGGAACCCCCAGCGAAACCGGTGCAGGATGGGACAGGGATTGGTTCACCTTGAAGCGTTGTGATCTATTCAGGAGGAATGAGGAGAACCAATTAAGCACAGGCCCTGACAACCCCATCCTGTGTTCCAGGAGGTCAATTAGAGTATCATGTTTGACACTGTCAAATGCTGATGAAAGGTCAAGAAGGATCAGTAGGCACGACTCATTGTGGTCCAACATTCTTAACTTGTCATCGACAATGTGCATTAGGGCTGACTCTGTGCTATGGCCCGAGTGGAAGCTGGATTGGCAATGGTCCAGGAGTTGGAAATGGTCGATATGGTTACAGAGTTGGGCAAGCACACATTTCTCCAGGATTTTTGCTAAGGTGGGGATGTTGGAGATTGGGCGGAAGTTATGAAGGTCCGAGGGATCTGCAGTAGGTTTCTTTAGAATCAGAGTAACTTGACCCATTTTTAGGCAATTTGGAATAACACCTTGCCACAGTGATGCATTGACTATCGGAGTCCACAATGTTAGTAGGGAGGATCTAACATCCGGGAAAAGGGTCGATGGCAACGGGTCATTGTAGTGGTTGGAAGGTTTCAGAGTCGACAGCGTTTTGCATATAGAGCATTCATCCAAGGTTTGGAAGAGACTCCAGGAGGCGTTGTTTTTGGGGAAGTGTGGTAACTCTGCGACCATGCACTCTGTACTAGGTGGACATAGGGGGGTTGGTGGGCTGATCGACAGGTGGTTATAAGGCACTCGTAGATCTGTTTCAATCTTACTGGTCTTATCTATGAAGAAATTTGCGAATTCTTCGCAATTGGGCAATGTCCCTTGACCCAGTGATGCAGAGTTCGGATGACTATTGGCTTGGGACATGATGAGTTCGAACAGTTTTTTAGGACGGTTTTTGCTTGGTCTAACTGAGTTCTGAAAAGGGTGGCCTTCGAGCATGTGATGCGTTTATTATAGGAGCTCCTCAGGGATCTTAGGCCGTGCAGATGCTCAAGGGATGGATTGGACCGCCACAGCCTTTCAGCAAGTCTTAGGTTTCTTCTTTCTGAATTAAGACTATCGGTAAACCATGATTTGGAGAGTTTAGAGGGGATTCTTTTGAGCTTTAGTGGGGCGATCGAGTCTAGTACCTTCAGCATTGCATGGTTATAATGGGCTGTAAGTTCGTGGACATCCAACATGTTTGGTGGTGAGGGCAAGATGTTATCACAGAGAGCAGTCAGATCATGCGGGTTGACATTCCGTAGGCATCTTTTCAACTGTTTTGGGTTCTTGGGCTGGGCTTTACTTGTTCTTACCAAATCCAAGATACGGAAGGTGATGCAATAGTGATCTGTCCAATCACACGGGTGGATAGAATCGAGGAGGAGGGAGTTGGGCTTACCAATGACGAGATCTAAGGTAGCTCCTTTGATATGGGTGGGGCTGTCACAGATTTAAATTAGGTTAAGGTCAAGAAGGAAGGATTTAAGGCTATTGACCACCCCATCATTGGCATCATTCCAATGGAGGTTGAAATCTCCCAGGAAGATTTGGGAGTCATGGGAGTCTACGTTAGCTGAAATAACGTCCATGATCTGTTCTGTGAAGGTAAGGTTGTCGCGAGGGGGGTGGTAAAATGTGTGCAGTTTGAAGGAGTGATTGTTGCCCCCAGTCACTTCAATGCATAGGTATTCACAGGACGGCAGAAGGTCAGTCTGAAGTACCTTCACTGTAAGATTGGTCCGATGTAAGCATGCAGTGCCTCCACCTTGCCCTAATGATCTGTCCAACCTAATGATATCATAGTTGGGAGGTATTAAGAGGTCCAAGAAGGGGGTAGCTGAGTCATTAAGCCAGGTTTCCGTCCGCATTACAAGGTCAAGATCCTGCGCCAGGGTGAGATCTGCAATGTCTGCAGCATGTTTCGCTGCCGATCTACAATTTAGAAGCACACATTTGAGACTAGTGATGGCGTCTGTTGGAGCAGGAAGCGTGGTGGTGACTCGCTTGAGGTTGTTCTCATTTAGGGCTCTGGTGTTATGCCTAGGTTCCCTGAAGGGATCCGTGGTGATGGATTCAATTTGTTGCAAGTTTGGTATGGAGGGTGGGTGAGCTGGAATATAAGAATGTAGGAAAGAGAGAATATCTGTATCGGACAGGGGGGCATCTGAAGGTGCACTCCGGGCCATTATGGAGCGGAGGCCCATCTATGAGGTATGTGGGAGACATGGGACGGTAACCTCTGTGCATCAGGGGGGGAGGGGAGCCCAGAACGCCAGTGATCAGGGAGCGAGCGGCGATGGTGATATTTCGTGGTGGGGCCGCTAGGACAGGGGTTTGCAACCAAGGCTTTAACGATATGTATTATACTGCGGACCTCTGTCTTAAGTTGTTGTAGGCAGAGTACTATCTCGCTAAGGCGGCCTTCGATTGAGGTGTGCAGAAGGGCTTGGGAGGCACGGTCCCTGGGATCCTGGAGCGGGAGAGAGCTAGTGAAGTCGGGGGAAGGTAGGGCAGGTGGAGACTGCATGTGTCCAGCAGGAAGAGATTCTGGACACTGGAGCTGCCCGCTCTGAATGGATAGGCTAGGGGAAGAGCTAGTGAGGTCAGGGGAAAGAGGGGAATTCCCGCAATTGCGAGACCTATTGCATTCAAGATGCTTGTTTTCCTTCCGATTGCTCCAGATCACCTCTCAATCATTTTTAGGTCTCGTCTACGCAGCGTGCAAGGGCTGCGTAGGAGGGGACCTCTTGCAATCGATCACCACATTTGCCTAAACGCGTGCGCGTTTTGCATTGCTTTGTATTGTAACTCGTGCACGTTTGGACTTTTCCTTGCTGGAGCGAGCAGCGGAACCATCTGTTAGCAATTATCGCCCTGCTGCTGCTCGCTCCCGTAAGGTAAATGCCAAACGTGCACGAGTGGCAAAACAACCCAATGCAAAACGTGCATGCGTCTAAGCAAAAGTAAACGCTGTGCGTGTCTGGTCCCTGTTACCGTGCAGAGACTGCTTGTTAAACTTGTTTTTTTTGCGAGTCTCTGTATCTGTACCCTGCCTTCCGCGTCACTCTGCCTGCTGGACCAGCCTCCTACAAGCTTCCTTTAGCCTGAAGTATTTAGGGCGCTCCTACCTTGCACGCTCCGTATGGAATATTGGTACCTGCGAGCTCCCCTTCTCCTGCACTCTGTAAGCAAACATGTTGCTATTGCAAGCTCCCTTTTGTATGCACTCGCTGGTTGAAAGCTTGGCTGTGGCACATTTGATTGTGCTTGCACTCTGGTTGAAAGCTTGGCTGTTGCAAGCTTCATGTTCCTTGCACTCCGGTTGGCTGTTGCAAGTTTCATTTTGCTTGCAATCACTGATTATAAGCTTAGCTGCTGAAAGCTTGCTTGCACTCACTGGTCGAAAGCGTATGTGGTGCAAGTTTGCTTGCACTCTCCGGTTGAAAGCGTGTCTGATGCAAGCTCCCTTGCACTCTTGTAGAAAGCTTAGCTACTGGAAACTACATTATTCCTGCACTCTACCAGACACGTCCCTAGTCTCACTGCACAGTGGTGCCAGACTACTGCAAGCTACCATTCACACGCAGGCTCTCCTGCACACCAACCCACTGACCACCCCAAGCCCTTGGTCGCAACACCCGATACTCCACTCTGAAGGATGGCGCTTTAAACGGACTCGGGGCGGCGACGAGTGCCTGGACTGCCGGAGCCCAGGCCGGCTGATGCTGAAGGTAGTGGGGGAAGAGCGGCTCCCACTTGTTTGAATGTGCACTGATATCGCCCTGGTTACTGCAGGCATCCAGAGAGAGGGGTGTCACTCACAGCTCAGATTGCATCGAAGCTCCGAGGGCTGGAAGCCAGCCAGGGCCAGTGTATTTAAGAAAGACAGCCCAGGCTCTGCATCCGGCAGTCTCTGCAGGAACTTCTCCAGGGGGAAGAGCGCCTTTGAGCACCTCGCACAAGAGACACGTCCTGCTCTTATTTTCACAACTGCACTTTTTGCAAAAACGAGTGAATTTTTTTTCCACAACAAAATTTCATTTTCGTCATCTTTGCAAGAGGCTTAGAGAAAAACTGTGCACTTTGTTGTCGTGCACGTCAGTAAGTTTTGCTGCAGACCTTCCATTGCCGTTTCCAATCGAGACAACTTTGGGAATTAATTTCGCGATACGTTGTTCTGTGACTCCTGAACGTGCAAATCAGGTAGATTGGTTCATTGCCTGGACTTCAGAAGTGTTCGAGTGGGCTTCTGCCTAAAAACTGATTAAAAAAAAAAAGCATTGGCTTGGCCAATAGGTCTCACTTTTGGGACCTTATAAGTATTTAGTTATGCAGCACAATACCCTTGGTGCAACAACATCAACTGTTGCATGGCTAAACAGTTATAAGGTCTCAAAGGCGAGACCTATTGGCTATGCCAATGCTTGTTTTTCTTTCTTACCGTTGCACTCGGTTGTCTTCTAAATATTTTTCTTCCATATCGCCCCTCTCTCTAGTGTTTTTTTTTCGTTTCTCGGAATCCTGGCTTGCTTCATTGTCTTTCGAATATTTTTCTCCCGCCACCCCTCTTGCACATTGGTGGTAGCCTCTATTGGCTTTTCCAGTGCTGGAGGCTTTTACAAACCATCAGCATTGGCAAAGCTGATAACGACAACGGCCATGCTAGAGTTTAGAAAACAGTGTTTTCTTTACTTTCAAGAGGCCCTCAGTGTTGAGTGATTTACCATGCCTTGTATCTTTGCATTATATCACGCTACAAAATGGGCATCTAGAATATTTTGCAATATTGTTTTATATACTTTGACAATGGTTTCCACGTTCCATAGTACGAGCTGATGGGGCACCATTGCAGCCATCTTCATAGTATGGAAAACTATTTTCTATACATTTACCATAGCCGGCCGGGTATTGGCAAAGCTAGTCTCGTTGCTCCCTCAGGCTTGGCACAGTGAAACTGATTGACTTGTCAATGCTTGCTCAGTTTTGAAAGTATTTGCCTTATTTGAGTGTGCAGAACTGGTTGATTTGCCTATATTTTGAGCCCTTGAATGGAGCTGTGGATGACTGATGTGCTTGGAGGTCAAGCGTCTTCCATGGGTGAGGCGCATTTGCCTGTCTCTGCAGAGATGTCTCTGAAGTTAGGAGGACTCCCATCAATCACCAGCATCTGACTAGGAGTTACAGATTAAACTCAAGCCCTATTCAGAAATGCGAAAAAATACACTTCAGCTCACAAGATAGGTGTGTACTCACATACATTCATATACATACTGTGGAAATGGTCTTTATGGCTTTGCAAGGCAAGTTGAAGCCTTGGATATTTTCCAAAAAGCAATTATACATTTTCAACTCATTTTAAAACAGATCAATTTCTGCTGTTACATCAAATAAGTGTTCCTCCATATGACCTCAGTTAAATACTGATTTCTAAGTCTCAGGAAAATTGTGGTAAACTTTGATGCCCTCTGCATGGCGAGCTTTTTGGAAACACGAGTGTGCATTTTCAGAACGACCACAGGTGCGTTCAGTGGCGTAACAAAACTTGAGGTGGCGGGGGGGTCTGCAAGGTACATGGAGAGGCCCTCGCTCTGGATTTAAACCGGAGCTCTCAGGCCAGAGTACTGTGCTGAGGGGGCGCCCTGCAGCTCCCCCCCCTCCCCACCGCACAGCAGGGGGCCCTGTGTTATGCATTGTTTCCGCTGCTTATAACCCCAGCTGGCCGTCACATGACACCCACTTGAATGCTTAGCTAAACAATCTGTTGCTAAAGTGGGGGATGCAGAAAATTCCTCCTCGAGGTCAGTTTCAGAACGTTTGTTAAAAAGGTTACAACGGTTGGAGAAGGTCCCAAAGACACCAGACGAGCATATGATGCTCCCCATGTAAAAGTATTTCACCCATTCACTCTTTAGCAATATTCGGCTTAAGAGTCCTCAGCTGTCTTTCAGAGCATTTTTATGTCTATGCATCTTACAAATAGATGCAGTAGGTCAGCCCATTTCAACCAGTTGTACTAGAGAATGGCATTCACATTTTGATCAGCCCACAGTATTGTTTACTAGCTTCCAGACGTTTCATTGGTGCAGTGGTTTTGCGAGTACATGTAGGAATGGGTATTTTCTTTTTAGTTCAATTGGAGGCAGTATTGGTGACTGACGATGTGGCAGACACGACAGTCACTTTTCACAATGGGGAACGCCAGACAAAGGCGGTGTGCATGAGATCCCAGGAGCAGCCATAAACTGACTGCAGGGGCCTAACAAAAATCAAGGGGACCCCCCTGCAAAGTACTTGGAGGGCCCCACCACCTACCACTTTGTACAACTGCCCAAAAATCGAGCCTGTCAAAACACTAACTGGTCCCATACCCAGTCGGTATACCGCGCTTAGGGGCACTCTGGAGCTCGGCCCCCCGTCCAAGGAGGGCACGACCTCACACATAATCACACCCTTAGGGGCACCAGGTGTGACTGGCTACGCAGCATTACACGACCGGTTCCTCCCCCTTGTGGGAGTTTGCCAGTTAAGAGGAAAGCCCCGAAAACAGCATCCTACCAATTTCGCAGAAAACCTTAGATACAACTGCTTTGGATAGCGTTTTTTGTGCTTTTACTATGCTTACTGATTCAGATCTCCAGGAAGCGCGTGTGTGGCTGGGCAGGCTGTTAAATGTCTGCTCTTCAGCCTGCTTTTAGCCGCACAGAGACCCATGTACCCGCGGTGAGCTTTGTTGGAAACATCTCTAAAGAAACAGCAACAGGGCTTTTGGACGCTCAGTGCCTGCTCGTCTGTTGCAATGTCTTTCGAAGCCTGTGTTGTACTGAGCATAAGTCACTTCAAAGCAGAAGCTGGCAACGAGCCTGCACAGTTTGTAGTTTGGGCTATCATGGGAAACGGAACCAGACATAAGATGTTGAAGTTGTACCTTAAAAAACATATCCCTATTTAACATGTTCCAAGGGTACAAACAATATATACACGACATTTCTTCATCCAATAGTTTTCCACTCAAATAGATGTCCTGGTCTAAATGGTTGTTGAGCCGTGCCGACACGCGTTTCGGTATGGACCTGCCTTGGAGGTCTACCTTCTTCAGGGCGCAAATAGTGTGGATCACGATCTGTTTGAGTGGAATACTAGGACACCTGGAAGTGGGCGTAACCAACCTCCACCTACAACATCAGCTCCAACACAAGCCACACGAGCTGAGAGAACTAGCAGAGGATATGGCATGGGCCTATGCTCTGGCGACCCAGCACAGACTATACCATATTGGTGATAAAGCCAGCAAACTGATAGCCTGGCTGGTCAAGAGGTATAGGGGACTGAGTTGGTTCTTTGAGATCTGGGATGAAAAGGGGGAACTCAACACGACTGGGGCAGCTATAGCAGAAACATTTGCTACCTATTACGAAGAAACATATGCTTCCACAACCACCAGGTTGGGAGACTACTCTGTTGACCTCCTGAAAGACCTTTCCCTCCGAGTCTCTCAGATGAGGACAGAGCCACGTTTCAGGAAGATTTGACAGTAGAGGAAGTAGCAAGGGCAATTCAAGATCTGCAGTCGAGGGAAGCAGTGGGGCCCAACAGCTTGCCAGTGGAACTATTCAAATGCATAGCAGACAAAGTTGCAAAACCTATGTTAAAAATGTTCGAGCGGCTAGGAGGGAGGGGTGCCTGCAAGAGGATAAGAGGACAGCCACTATTGTTGTTATCCCCAAGAAAGATAAACTACTGACGGAATGCAGCTCATACAGACCCCTATCATTACTAAATTTAGAGGCTGAGGGGAGTGATAGCTACTGGGGTCCATCCGGATCAATCCAGCTTTATACCGCATAGGGGAACCTGACTAAATCTGCGATAGCTTTAGGGGTATTGCATATGACTGTGGTTTCTCATGCTGCTTGAGCTGTGCTGCTGTTGTTGGACGCAAAAATGGCATTTGATAGCATTGAATGGAGCTATCTTTTTGCAGCCTTCGCTAGATTGGGCTTTGGCCCCCAGTCCTGTGAGTGGGTTAAAATTCTCTGTCAGGGCCTGCTTGCAAGGGTAAGGGTTAATAATGCGATGTCCCGGGTTTGTGCCCTGCATAAGGGCACGAGACAAGGGGGCCGCCTGACCTCAATTATTTTTGCACTCATGCTTGAACCACTGACGGCCTAGGTTCACCAGGATCCACTCATATGAGGAATTAGTGGGACTGGGGAATGGGAAGAATGAATCTTCCTTTATGCAGAGGATATACTGCTATATGCCACACAGCCCCATCTCATGGTGGACAGAATATTGCATATCTTTAGCTCTCTGGAGACTACCCTGGGTGTTGGATCAATTATAAAAAGTCCCTGATCTTTCTCCCGACAGGGGGTGTCCACAGCCTACCATTGAGGTGTGTGGATCCAATAGTGCAGGATGGATTTAGATACCTGGGCATATACATCACACGTGATGTAGTAGACTTCGTAAATAAAAACTTGCTTCCACATCTAGATCACCTCTGGAGGGATTATACCCACTGGTGGACGCTTCGGGTGTCTCTGATAGGCAGAGCTGCCCTCTTTAAGAGGATGACCCTCCCGTGCTTACTCTGTCCTACAGAACACCCTCTACAACATACCCCAGATTTTTTCAAGAAGGTTGGCCATGAGTTACAAAAACTACTGTGGGATGGGGGAAGTTCCAGATTAGCACTTTGCAAACTCCAAAGAAGGGTGTATGAGGAAGAGGTGGCGGTCTCCTACATTTGCAAATACTACTAGGCGGCGCAGCTTGTGGCAGTCGATGACGGTGTGTTCGCTGATTGAACTGAACTAGCATATCCTACGGATCGGGAAGCTATGGGTAGCATAGGTTACCCTTCGCTTCCCCAACCCACACCCAGACTGTGGTGAGGGCGTGGCCGAGACTAATAGATTCCTGGCAGATAGGACCCTGCTGTGGGACTGCGACCTCCTGCGGGAGGTTTGGGGCCTAGAGGGATTCTCCAGATGTGCACTGCTTGGTATTGAATACTTGGGTGATGTGTGGAGAGGACAAGCAATGATAACATTTGAGGTTTTGAAGCAAGAATTTGAGATGGTTGAGTCAGAGCGCTTTAGACGTTGACAGCTGGGGCATGCACAGAGGCAACACATATTAGAAGGAGAACAATTGCCAGAGTCAGCGGAGCTAGAGGACTAACTATTATTAGATCCTATGACCGACAAAGCCATCTCTCATTTACAAGAAATTAATAAACAATTCCCCTGACCCTCTTAAAGCATTGAGGCAAACTTGGAAGGGAGACATTGAATTCAAAGAGGAGAACGACTGGGTCGAGGCAGTGCATAGCCCCAGGGAAGTGTCCACAAACGCGCAGATCCTATGGATTAGTGGGAACTGCATGACAAGCCCATTTCCATTTAGTCCAACTAAGGATACTCCACAGATTGTATTACTTTATAACGTTCCTACAAAGATGGGGGAGGAGTGACTATTCCCTATATGCCAGGGGTTGTGCTCTAGTAGGCACCTTCTTTCACATATAGTGGTACTGCCCAGATATTCCGCATTACTGGAGGGTTGTGGCCTGGGTCACCGGACTCAATGTGACTCTGAAGGTTAGATGGCATCTCCTAAATATAACAGGTGAGGAGTTGGGGCCCAGATACCAAAAGATATGATTTGGTTACGAGGGTAGCTAACCACAACATAGCACAGGCCTGCGCGCATCCCCTCGTATCAAAGACTGGGAAATGGATATGGACTGGTGTCAGCGGGGGGACATGTGGTATACCAACATCTGGGCCGCCCTAGGAAATGGGAGAAGGTTTGGGATAATGGGCATAATTATAGAGGCCAATGAGTATGATGAGGAGGAGTGACACCTTGGGGGACTGACCTGAGTCATTGTTTCAATGCCACCCGAATGTGATATTAATACTTGTATATGCTGGGGACTTTCCACCTGATACCTATAGTTTTCATGATTGTAATGTGATTTGTTTCTTTACTATGCATATAATTCACATGATCCATCAATTGTATTTGCTGTACACGGAGCAACTTCTCAATAAATAGATTTTTTTTTTTAAAACACTGCAACATTTGTTGCCACACTGTGGACGGCCCTTTGCAAAGGTTGACCGATCACCTTTCTGTTGCTTATTGCTGTCTTTGGGTGTTAAACTGGTACTAATGAGGTGTAGCCAATTGCCAAACAGTGTTAACAAGTTTAACAAGCATTTGCAATGCAATAGGTCTCGCATTTGCTTGAATTTGAGCTATTGGCATTGTAAATGACTGTTACTTTTATTTATGTCTTCTGAAAACCTGCCGGCATATAAGTACAAAGTGCACATGATAAAAAGCATTGTTATTTTAATGCCAATAGGTCAAAGTTTGCAAAATGCGAGACCTTTTGCATTGCAAATGCTTGTATGAATGTGGATATGGGCAAGGCTAATAGTAGAACTGGTAACGCCAGCCAGTACATGAGACATTAACGGAAGCAGCGCTGTGCATAATGATGACTTGAGGCGCTGTGGAGTGGTGCTGTGAGGCACTCTGCCCATAGCAGTCCAAAGCAGCAGAAGGAGCTGCGGGCTGTAGTAGTGGGCCTCAGTTACGAGCCCCGGTTACAGGCCCGTGTTTGGCGAAGTGAAAGTCACCATGCGAGTTGCTTGAACAAATGTTCAGACGGGCGCTGTACTGAAACCTAAAGCTCGCCATTGTTGTGTGCACCTGGGTTGTTAATTTAAATAGGGTGCCGTGCTGAAACCTAAAGCTCAGAGGCCGGAGGCGGGAGGGGGCTGCGGGAGGCAGATGGCATTGTTGTGTGCATCTGTGTTGTTAATGTAAATAAAAAAAATGTTTAGGAATAGAAATTGCCGGGTCTGTGTTCATAAGATGGATTCTGTAACTCCTTTTTAAAGACGGGCTGGTGGGAAGATTTCAGAAGAAAACGTGTTGCATTAAGGTATCACCAGTAGTAAATGTCCAGGCACAATCAAATAAGAGAAAGTGACATTCTACGTTGCACATAAAGACCTCGCCTCCGCTGACGTAAAAACGGGTAAGACAACAGTAACGTGAAATGTATGTATAATACAAAGCGCTGAAAGAATGTGGCTGCGCTTAATGAAAACATGGATTTGTGCTATTTATAGCCGACCAATTTAGAATGCTGCCTAAGGATTTCCAGGTCCAGATCTCGTATTGTGGGTGGAATAGGAGAAATCATTCAAGGAAACAGTGCTCACAGACGAAATAAAAGATACTGAGTAACAACACAAGACAAGCATTGAAAATGCAATAAGCCTCGCCTTTTATTAAGTTAAAGCCATTTCCTTTGCTATTAGCAAAGCTTTAACTTGATTAAAGGCGAGGCCTATTGCATTTTAAATAACAAAAGCATTAACATACACAAGCTTTGGCAACGCGGCCGCGAAAGTGAAAGTGATCGCGATTACGATCGCGTGCTACGGAGGAAAGACACATGGCGCTGCGCGCATGCACGTTCACGTGCACTGAAGCTTTAGGCCACGGCAGCACTTTGAAATGCCTGTATACAAAATGTCTCGGCCAGATCAGCGCAAGCGCTGGATCAGGCGAGACCTAAAAATGACAAAATGTTGAAGTAATACCATCAACAAATGTGCCGGATTACACTGCATAATTTGCCTTTTCTTGCGACATAATTTACTCTATCCTGCCGCTAAATTTGGCCCTCGCCGCCAGATAATTTCAGTAGCCCTGATGAAAGGTCGGACCCAGCTACACAACTCTGCAGTCTAACAGAGTTGTTAGGGATTTTGGTTAACACCCTGTATTGGATACAGGTATTCCACCTCAACCGAAGCCGGCAGTCGCACATTGGGACGGTGGAATTAAAAATGCTCCTGGTGAAACTAAGGGTAACACAGAGATCCTCGCACTCAGCCTTGATGATTCACATTTATATTCACCGCATGTCACAGGTACTAGAATAGCATATGATCCAAATCTGTCTGCGCACAGAGTGCACTAGATTCCCCATCTGACTGGATGAGAATTAGGGAGGTCAGGGACCGTCCCCAGTTACCTAGACCACACCGACCTCGGATGAAAGAGAACTTCATCTGCCTTACGGAGCCTAGATCCAATCCTTTTGCTGGTCATTTTTGAGCCAGAGACAGTCCCACCTGGCTTACATTAGTTTAGAGGTCACTTCTGGCCAATTTACAAAGGGCAAAAGTCCCTATTACTGACATTCACACTCTAATTGAACACCATAATCCGTAGCATCTGCATGCAGTTATGCATGCTTCAGAATATTATCCCACTGAGCTACTGCTTGAAGTTGAAGGGTTGAGTTATTGCAGTGTAGTCTGGATGCACATGTCTGTTTCCCTATCACCCTGAAGCTCCTGGTCTTGAACCTAGGGTGATCCGTCTTAATAGCTTCTTTGCCAGACAGTGATACAGACCGGAAGAGTGTTCCATAATAGTTATTGCCAGTTTGAGGAAAAATATAGTAGCATAATTTAACCTCCAATATGGAGTCGCAGATTTCAGTAGTACAGAAGTTGCTGATGATCAAGTTAATCCAACCAAGGGCATGTTAAAAAGAAAGCTGTGTGTAGAGGTAACTGGAGACTTGAATTGGGCAGAGGCGCAAGGTCGAATCAGGGAATACATGGACTGGGAAAATGAAGACAAAGCAGAAATACTTGGCAATCAATTAGGGCACGAGTGAAAGACATGCCAGACAAAACTAATGGGAAGTATTGCCACGCAACCAAATATGCTCACAGCACTTTAAATGCAATACTCACAAGAAGAGGAAACCTGATGACCCAAGAAAAAAGGAAAACCTCATGAATTGGGAAACTCCCGTTGGGAATCCATCAGGAGGTGGTCATGATTGAAAGGAACCAAAGGCCAGGAAGCCCTGTCCGATTATAGTGCCTATTTTCTCTAAACAAACCCCTGTGACTGCTGGCTTCTTGTCCCCCAACAGCTGTCAGTCCGCAAAGCACACCCTTGTACTCTTATCTGAAGGTGATGGCTAGCACACTGATGTAACAAACCTTCTTTGTCTCCATGATTCTCACTGAGATCCCTGTCTATCACGTGACCGAAGGTAAGCCCAAGACACCGCACTCTGCCCTTCACTATCTGCAAGCTTTTTTAACTTCACAGACCATGTACTCCCCATAAAACTCCTCAACAGGGTCCAAGGATTACAATACTAGGCAGCGAGAGTTGAGGGGCAGGTTTGGTGATCCAGGCAGCTGTCTTATTCTGTTTGGATTATAGGAATGCTTACTTGCTTGGTTTACCTAAATATCTATCTGTCACCTCTAGATTGTGCCCAATGCAGCTGCTTCATATGCTACTTAATGTATCCCAGCATGCTTCTGTTAAATCCCTTTGGACTTCTTCTGCATGCTACCAATGAATAAATGTATCTTATTTTAAGATACTTTGCATGGTGCTCAAGGCAGTTGCCAGCACTTGTCCTGAGCATCTCAGCGTCAGCTTCACATGTCCTTTCACATGCTTCATTCTTCTTTGCATGCACTCTTGTGCACATGTTCCCTTGAAACAGCACAGGCAGGCTTTCTATTTGGGCCTCAAACCTATTCCCAGTACAGAGAGGTAAGAACAAATTGCGTGCCTGTGGGGGTGCAGGATGCAGTACATTAGAGCGCCAGACTTATTGAGACCTCTATCTATAGCCAATTCTTATTCTTTGCCCTTAGGCCAACATCTGTTGGTATTGGTAAATTACAACATTTCAACCCTGTTTCTAAATCTTTGAGGAAATTTTAACCCCCCCCCCCACCCCCACCCCCAACTATTCCAGGACTGGAGTTAGAAAATGAGTTATGCTCCTGCATTATTTTGGGGACTGCACTTTGACTAAATATTCTAAGAATGGAGTTAAAATAGTAAATGATTCTTCCTAGAGTAGCACACATTTCTTGTCTTTCTTATTGGTCCATTTCTTTAAATAAACTTATTTAACCTTTGACACATAGGCACACATTACAGATCTGCAAAAAATCCACAGTGACTTTTTGCTGCTTTGATTTGTTGCTTTACAGGAGTCGTACTCCCACAGTAAAGTGAGGCATTAATATCCCACTATACAAAAACTTGAGCTGAGAGTTGCGCTTTCACAGACAAATGTAGAATTAATTGTTTGTTACATGACAATGGCCCACGCCTAAAATGTAGACTTTCATTGTTGTATTATGTGAATTTGTAGAGCGTAGCTAATCGCCCATGAGAGTAACCAGGCACGCTCAGTAAGGCAAACCTGAGGGTGGAGGAGTAGATTATGCCTGTTTCGTCAGGAAGAGCCATGTCTTGAGATTTCTTTGGACGTCCATGAGGGAGGGTGAGGTTCTGAGATGTTTTGGGAGGTATTTTCAGGTTTTGGCTGCGAGGTATGAGAAGAAGCGATCTCTGCTTCTAGTCCTCTTGATGCAAGGGAGGTGTGCTCTTGCCTGGGGTGCAGATAGAAGGTGTCTGGTGGGTTGGTAGAAGTTGAGATGGTGGTTGAGGTAAGCAGGACCGGTGTTGCGGAGAGCTTTGTTGGCATGGATCAGTAGCTTGAACTTAAATTTGTTCTTGACTTGTATCCAGTGGAGATTGGAGAGATGTGGTTATTTTTTGAGATGTTCAGGATGAGTCTGGCTGTAGTGTTCTGGGTGGTTTGGAGTTGGCGTAGGACATGGGCTTGGATTCCGATGTAGAGGGCTTTTCCGTAATTAAGTCTACTTGTGATAAGAGCCTGGCTGACAGTTCGTCCGTTGTTCAGTGGGATCCACTTGAAGATCTTGCGTAGCATCCGCAAAATGTAGCATCATGATGAAAAGACTGCGCTGATCTGTCTGGTCATGCAGAGGTTGGTATCCAGGATGATCTGTAGGTTCTTTGCATGGTCCGCAGCGGTGAGTGGGGGGCCAAGTTTGGTTGTTGCCAAAGATTAGGACTTCGGTTTCATCTGTGTGGAGCTGGAGTCAGATGTTTTTCATCCAAGCAGCGACGTTGCTCATGCAGTTGGCGAAGTTTACTTTGGTAGTACTGGTTGACTCAGTAAGGGAGAGGATCAGCTGTGTGTCTTCGGTTTAGGATACTATGTTGAAGCCGTGGGCTCTGACGATGTCTGCAAGGGGCATCATGTAGACATTGAAGAGTGTTGGGCTGAGGGACGATCCTTGAAGGACTCTACAGATAAGTTTATTGGTTTCTGAGGTGTAGGGGAAAGTCTAACTCATGGAGCTCTGTCCATGAGGAAGGTGGAAATCCGCTTGATGGTCGGTCCGCAGATATCCAAGTGCTGAAGCTTTCTGATGAGTGATTTGTGGGTGACTGTATCAAAGGCTGCGAAGAGATTGAGGAGGATGAGTGCGCCCATTTCTCCTCGATCGAGCATGCTCCTGATTTTATCGGTGGCTGCAATGAGGGCTGTTTTTGTGCTGTGGTTGGTGTGAAAGCATGATTGAGAACTGTCCAGGAATTGATGGAGTTCTAGGTTGTATGCAAGTTGTGTATTGATGACTTTCTGCATGACTAGAGATGGAAAAGGCAGGAACCAGATGGGTCTGTAGCTGCTGGGGGTATTGGGGCTTGCTAATGGTTACTTCAATAGGGCGTTGACTTATGCATTTTTCCAGCAAGATGGGAAAGTGGTGATGGTGGTTATGCAGGTGTTGTTGATAGCGTTGAGCTTGGGGAAGATGTTGGTTCTTCAAACGTTGTATATGAAGCAGGGCATGGGTCTCCTGAGTGGATGGTATTCAACAAGCACGTGGTTTCTTCGTTCGAGCAGGACTTCCAGTTGCTTAATTGCTTTTTGGGGATGAAGGAGGTGTCTGGTTGGTCGGGGGAGTTCGTATCAGTATGCTGTGGGTTGAATGTGTTGTAGATCTTGCCAGTCTTCTGTTTGAAGAAGTTTGAGGGGTCATTGAAGAGTGCTTGGGATGGGGTGATGTTGTTAGCAGCTGCAGGATTGAAAACTCCTTGAAGATGGTGAAGAGTTGTTTGCTGTTGTTGGAGCTGGCTTTGAGTCTGAGAGTTAGCGCCTTTTTCTTTGTATCTTCTAGTTTTTGGAGGTAGAGGTTGAGGGAGGCTTTGTATGTGGATCTTGTGGTGGTGTTTTTGTTGAGTCTCCAATTTCTCTCAAGTTGTTGGTTATCGTGCTTAGACTCCCTGAGGTCATTTGTATACCAGCTGGGTCGTTTGTTGTTTCTATAGGTCTTGTTTATCGTGGGAGCGGTGAGGTTGGTGCAGTCGGTGAGCCATGTATTGAAGAGCTTGATGTCAACATCGAGGTTCCAGGTGTTGTTAAGTGGGCGTTCATGTAGGGTCTTGGTCCAGTTTTCTTCTGATATTTTGCACCAGTGCCTTGATAGTGCTTTGGGTTTTTCTGGTGGGGTGACTTGGTGAGTGGGTATCTTGAAATATATGATGTTTTGGTCGGACCAAGTGAGTGGAATAATGTGGGTGGTGGTTATCCTCTTGTTTGAGGAGAAAATAGGGTAGAGGGTGTGGCCTGCTATTTTGGATGGTCCTCAGACAAGGTGAGCGAGTCCGAGGTTGCTGAGGCTGTCGAGGAGAACTGTGGAGTAGGGGTCTGTGGTGCCTCCAGGTGGAAACTGAAGTCCCCACAGAGAATGTAGTTGGTTGATCTGATGGCAAGGGAAAAAGAAGTCTGCGATGTGGTTGCAGAATTCCGCTTTGGGCCCCAGGAGACAGTAGGCGAGGGTTCCCTCAAAGGTGATGTTGTAGTCAGTTCGTATTTTGAAGTGGAGGTGTTCCATGAGGTTGGTGTCTGCGTCGTGGAGGTGGTGCAGTCAATCGTGTTTTTCGAGAAGTACACAATTTCTCCGCCTGGTTTGTGGGTTTGTTCCCGGTGTATGATTTTGTAGGCCAGCAAGATGGCTGCGGCGATGACCAGGTTGGAGGCTGAGTTGAAATGTGTTTAGGTCAGGAAGAGAAGGTCCAGTGTGTTGCTGTTGAGCAGGTCCCAGATTTCAGTGGAATGTTTCCCGGACGTTGAGTAGCATAGCAGACAGTTGGTGTGGGGTGGTAGTGGCTGTGTGCACAAGTTGTTTGGAGGTGGTGGTATCAGCGTCTGAGGTGTTGCCAGTGAAATCACAATGTGTGCAGGAGAAAGGTCCTACTGTTGTGCTGAGGGATGCAAGGCAGCACTGTGTTTGCCAGAGTGTTTTATGGAGGTCACAGAGGAGGAGTAGTGGCGGCGTACTCTGGTTGAGGCTGCAACTATGGTTGTGGTGTTGCGTTGGATGTTCATGGGCCAGAGTTCCTGGTGCTGGGCACAGACCAGGCGGGGGAAGGTGCAGACGAGTAGCTGCGGCCTGCATTAAGTAGGTCATGGGGTGGGCAGGGCTTCTGTCGGCAGGGAAAATCCGGGCAGCGACGGTGTATCTTGGTCAATAGGCCGCACCTGGATGAGGCTAGACAAGAAGGAACTGGCCGCCAATGGCAAGTGGCAAGCTAGGTGCCCAGGTGTGGCTTTAGATTCTCAGTATCTTGTAGATTCTCAATATTTTTGTGGAGGTGGCGGAATTTGCTGTTATTCATATAATTTATTTATCACATGTATCTATCCACAAACCTACCTGGCACAAACATGCTCATTGCCTGCATTGTTTTATTCCTATGCTCTCAAATAATGGCGGCGTTGTGTGGAAGAAGTTGGTGAAAAATACTGATGGCACATTTTTTCTATACTTAATAAAGAACATGTCTTGTTTAAATGTCATCTTATAGGATCTGAAAGATGAAAAGAAAAAAGCGCGAATGGCAGCAGCAAGAGCAGTGCTCGAGAAATGCACGATGATGCTGCTCACAGCTTCAAAGGTAAAATGCATTGCTTACTGTGTGCAGGTGGGTGCTTGTGATTTTCATCCGCAGTCATATTTTGGGATCAACCTTTGACCCAGAGTAGCAGAGAAAAGAGACATACAAGAAAACAGTAACAAAGAGAAACAAGCACACCACTGCCTTTCTCCGAGGCGAAGCAGAAATGCCTCGGAGAAACGCAGCGGCGGTTTTCAGATTCGGGGGCGTGGCTAAAAAGTGGAAAGAAGAGCAGGGAACACGCCCCCGAATCTGAAAAAGACGGAGCCTATTTGGAGGGACGGCTCTCTCCTCCAATGGCTGGTCTCTGTTTAGGAAGCCAGCCAATGGAGGAGAAGCAAAAAGAGAGGCGGGCTAAATAGCCACTCTAAGAATCATTAAATCTCCGGACTTCCGGTTCTGCCTTCGGCAGACCGGACGGTCCCTCGACCTAAAAAGAAGGGATGTAAATGAACCTGCAAGTGTGAGATACAAAGACAGGAAGTGGAGCATGGTGGAAGAAAGAAACATGATTGGCAATCAAAACAAGCAGCATTGTTATTTAACAACACTGGCATTCAGCTAGGCCGTCAATGGGTTCCTAACAATAATTTGGTGGATATGTTTTATTTTTATTTTTACAAATGAAACACGGATTATAGATTTGTAAACAAGTGTTGTGTTTTAATTGATTTTGGAATGCCTTCCATCAGAAGCACTGCACACAGTAATACGTTGGTATGTAAGGACTGGTACAGAATATGATGGGTGCATAGAACAATAATGGATGATATTTAGATGTAACTGTGGGAACACAAACATTTAAAGATCTCATTACAAAGAACACATAGAACTACATTGAAAGCAAAGACAGGGTTATATTTACAGCAAGCACAATGCATAGGCATAGTGTTCAGATCCGCGTCCCAGGGCAATGGTACTAAGCTTTGTCATTTGAGGATGGATGGAGAGATAATATGGTCACAAATCTGAGTTTTCAAGTGCAGTGAAATCTATTCTTTTGTGTTTGAAAGTATGGAACGGATAAAAGAAGAGACTGAAGTACTTTCTTGCTGCGGTAACGATGAACCGCCTGGTCTCCAAAATCAGATGCTCTTGTAGTGGCCATCATAATGATGGAGGGGAGGTAAAAAAATGTTATGCTACCTCTGGGCAGTGAAGAATGGAAACCTAGCAAGATATTGTTAAAACTGGATGATTTTATTATTAGATTCTGACTATGGGTGTGTAAGAAGGATGTACAGCAGTCATTGATGTTAATAATTCAGAACTGATTTGTATTTGGGAACATGTCACTGAATGTGATGTTCGTTTTATGCTCTAAAGACGTGTCTTCGACACCCCGATTGCGAGTCCGCACGTATAAATAAGGAAGGAGTGTTTCATCGAATGCGACGGGCTCTGGAGCAAGTAATCGAGATTGTAACTGATGTGCGAGTGAACGGAGAGATAGAAATAGCACCCATCAGTATCTATACCGGCATCAAAGAATTCAAGGTGAGAATAACAGCTTTACAAGGACTTCTGCTTTAACCCTATTGTTATCCAGCATGCTACAGATTGAAGACTAGTCAACTTGCACATCTCTGAACTCTCTCATTCACACATCAGTACTTGCACCATTATTAGAGTGTCATACATCCTGAATAATATATCACTCACCTATTCTTTAGACAAGGTTTTGGTGGTTGGTATAAAATATTCGTGGGGCCTGTATCTGCATATGGTTTTTCCATGAGATATACATTGACTGTTGACGCACATATCTTGGCACTTTCATTTATAATGTGTTTGTTATAGATTGCAGCTGCTTTAAGTCATTGTGTAGCCCTGAGTTTCTCCTAACCCTAGGGTCAATGTCTCTTGACTCACCTCCTTTGAAAAAATAGGGGAAGTAAACCTCTCTAGATCGGCTGTACCTCTCTCTTATTCATGTGAGACAGATCTCGTAATTCCTCCCTCTCGTATCACTCTCAGAAAAAGAGCATTGTCTCTGAAGGTAGCTGAGTGCTCTCCCTGGAGATACTCTTTCCAAAATTTCAGATTGAATCTGGTCTACTTTGCTTTGGGGTATCGTATACTGTACATGAGAAACATGAAAACAGGAAGAAAGCCCTCACATGGAATTTACGTATGGAAATGGTTGGCGTAATGAAAATCCTGACGATGAAAGTGGTACGAGAATTAAACACAAGGAATAAATATCCTCACCACTGCACACAACCCTCCTTCCATTCTCTCATTATTAGCATGGGCAAGCAGAAAATGGAACTTTGCGAGGGACTTCATCCTTTAATAATGGTTCGTACTAGACATAAATTCAGATACAGTTCCTGCCATCTGCTCTAAGCTGCAGAGAGATATCACTGCTAAATGGTTTTCTCTTGCCTGGCCAATGCCAATGGACGATCCCAGCCACAATAACTGATTACTTCCTCTACTGTTAGCATTTTCGGAGGATACCTTAGGATAGTGTTTTTGGGGGCTGGAATCTGCCAACACACATTGGAGGTATTCAGCCATCCACAAGCTCTTGATTTACCGACCCTATCAAGTACTGTAATCTTTAAAATGTCTTGTAAGAGCTTCCTAGTGTCCATCCTCATGTTTGCCCTAGGCACAAAAAAGAATATACAGACATAACCCCTTCAACAGCAACAGCCATGTCAATTTCATCATATTCAAGTTGCTTGATGTGTTATTATTTTTCCAGACGATGCACAGCAAATGAAACACATTTTCTAGGTGTTGCCGGCTGAACATATGACTATATGCAAATATATCTAAAAAGGACAGTCCTCGGAGACAATTAGAGTACTTAATTCACCTATTCACACATTCCAGTAAGTAAAATTCCCAGTGTCCATGATACTGTGTTCGTATATTATTGATGTATAGTCCAAGAAACAGACTCAAACGTCGTGGGTTATAAAAAGGTATAATTCACATGTATTCTTCAGCCTTCATTGGAAAAGAAAATGTCAACCCAGCCAACACGTTTTGTCCCCACACTGGACTTCATCAGGGCTGTAAAATAACGTGTATAACAATATTTAGAATAAAACCTCAAAATCCCCTAATCCCCACAAGTCTCATTATACTCCCATGTTATAAATAACTTATTAACAAATATCAGATTCACAAGAGGACCCAGAATGTAGTTGTCCAACATCCACATCCATAATGTCTAAGTCCGTAATAGTGCAGTACTTACAAATTTCACTTATTCGAATGTGTGAATAGATGAATTAAGGACTAATTGTCTCTGAGTGCTTTCCTTTGTTAATGTATTTACTTGTGACTAAGGGGGTTGTATGGATGTTCAGCCTTAGGGTTAAAGCACCAAATCTGATATGAAACTGTAACGTATACTAGTGTGGAGGGGTATTTCCATTTCTGCCAATGGAGTTGGATTCTGGAATATGGCCATATCTGTGTCAGTTTGGATAGGTGTGTCTGGTATATCCTTCTCGGATCATGCAAGTAGCCCCCCCTTACATGTTTACAAAGCAGGAGCTCAAATGAGTTAATCTTTGTACTCTTCTGTAGCACTTTAAAAAACAGCCATTAGGGAAAATTCATTGGTGTGCAGAACAAATGTCAACCTGGAGTGAGTAGTGGATGTATGAACATCGATGATGGGAAAACTAGACATTGGGCATTCACGTAACAATATGGGATAACATTATTTCCACTGGTTGCTCAGTGTTAGAGGTAAATAATAAGAAAGACAACTGTATTATAAACAAGATTTCCCACCACAGGGAGTGTAACTAACGGAGCAGTGGTTGTCTCTCCTGGTTTCACATTTAACTAGCCACAACAATACACAGAAAGTGCTACTTGCCATCAATCGGGCCTGTAAGACCTGAGGAACACCATGTTCTGAGCTTGTCCCTTTTTATGGTTGTGAAAAGTAAGACTAGAGCAGCTTTACTTCAAGTGGGAGACAATGGGAAACCTTTCTAACCACTGATGTGCAGCCTCTTCTATGCTTTATGATCGGCAAAATGTATTGAAGCTGTGGCCCATATCTAGGGACTGTGTCCCCTCATCTCCTCGAGGGTGGTCAGTTGATTTCATGGCTCTGTATCATCGGCTTCCAGTCACACTTTCAAAAAGCCAGAAGCTTCCCACAAATATAGAGTATCAATCAATCAATCAACAAAATTTGTATAGCGCGCTACTCACCCGTAAGGGTCTCAAGGCGCTGAGGTGGGGGGGGGGGGACGCTACTTCTCGAACAACCAGGTCTTGAGTTGTTTCCTGAAGGAGAGATGGTCCAGGGTCAGCCGTAGGTGGGTGGGGAGGGAGTTCCATGTCTTGGCTGCCAGGTAGGAGAAGGATCTTCCTCCGACGGTGGATTTGCGGATTCGTGGGACAGAGGCGAGGGCAAGGCTGGCGGAGCGGAGTTGGCGGGTGGGTGTGTAGAATGTAAGTCGGCTGTTGAGGTACTTCAAGCCCGTGTTGTGGAGAGCTTTGTGAGCGTGGGTGAGGAGTCTGAACGTGATCCTCTAGCTGACAGGGAGCCAGTGCAGGTCTTTCAGGTGGGCAGAGATGTGGCTGTGGCGGGGGATGTCCAGGATGAGTCGTGCTGAGGCGTTCTGAATGCGCTGGAGTCTTTTCTGTAGTTTGGCTGTGGTTCCAGTGTAGAGGGTGTTCCCGTAGTCCAGACGGCTGGTGACGAGGGCCTGGGTAACGGTCTTCCTGGTATCGGTGGGGATCCATCGGAAGATCTTTCGGAGCATGCGCAGGGTGTTGAAGCAGGATGAGGAGACGGCGTTGACTTGCTTTGTCATCGGGAGGAAGGAGTCCAGGATGAAGCCTAGGTTGCGAGCGTGGTCCGTTGGCTTGGGTGCGGTTCCCAGGGCGGGGGGCCACCAGGAGTCGTCCCAGGCGGTGGGAGATGGTCCGAGGATGAGGACTTCCGTCTTGTCTGAGTTCAGTTTAAGCCGGCTGATCTTCATCCATTCCGCGACGTCTTTCATTCCTTCCTGGAGGTTGGCTTTGGCGGAAGCGGGGTCGTTGGTGAGGGAGAGGATCAGCTGGGTGTCATCGGCGTAGGAGATGATGTTGAGGTTGTGTTGGCGTGCGATGGCTGCGAGAGGGCTCATGTAGACGTTGAAGAGGGTGGGGATCCTTGCGGAACGCCGCAGATTACTTCGGTGGCCGAGGAGCGGAACGGGGGGAGGCGGACTCTCTGCGTTCTTCCGTCGAGGAACGAGATGATCCACTCCAGGGCCGCTCCTTGGATTCCGGTGTTGCTGAGGCGCTGTATCAGGATGCGGTGGCATACGGTATCGAAGGCTGCTGAGAGGTCCAGGAGGATGAGGGCGGCAGTTTCCCCGTTGTCGAGCAGGGACCTGATGTCGTCGGTGGCTGCGATGAGGGCGGTCTCGGTGCTGTGGTTTGCTCGGAAGCCGGACTGTGAGGGGTCGAGGGATCCGTTGGTCTCGAGAAAGGCGGAGAGTTGTCTGTTGACGGTCTTCTCGATGACTTTGGCTGGAAAGGGGAGGAGCGAGATGGGGCGGAAGTTCTTGAGGTCCGTGGGGTCCGCGGTGGGTTTCTTCAGGAGGGCGCTCAGCTCGGCATGTTTCCAGCTCTCCGGGAAGGTGGCAGATGCGAAGGAGCTGTTGATGATGTTCCGGAGTTGGGGTGCGATGATGGAGTCGGCTTTGTTGAAGATGAGGTGTGGGCAAGGGTCGGTAGGGGAGCTGGAGTGGATGGAGTTCATCAGGCGGGTGGTGTCTTCAGTGTTGATCGGGGTCCAGGTGCAGATGGTGGTGGTGGGGGGCGTTGGTTCGGTGGTTGGGTCCGTGGTATGCGCGCCGAAGCTGTTGTGTATATCGGCGATCTTGCGGTGGAAGAATGAGGCGAGTGAGTCGCAGAGGTCTTGTGAGGGTGTGATGTCGTTGTTGCAGGCTCTGGGGTTGGAGAGCTCTTTGACGATGCTGAAGAGTTCCTTGCTGTTGTGGGTGTTGTTGTCCAGACGTTCTTTGAATGTTGCCTTCTTGGTGGTGCGGATCAGCTGGTGGTGTTTTCGGGTGGCGTTCATGAGGGCGGTCATGTGTTCTGCTGTCTGGTCGTGGCGCCAGGCTTTCTCGAGGGTGCGGCAGGTTTTCTTGGAGTTCTTGAGTTCATTGGTAAACCACGAGGCTTTTCTGCTGCCGGGCCTGCTTGGAGGATTCTTCAGTGGTGCGAGTTCGTCGGCGCAGTTGATGAGCCACTGTGTGAGGTTGCAGGCTGCTTCATTGGTGTCCGTCATGTTGGTGGGTGGGTTCTGGCTGAGGGCGGTGGTGAGCTGGTCGGTGGTGATCTTGCTCCAGCTTCTGCGGGGAACCTGTTGCGGATGGTGGTGGGTCGTGGTTCTCCTGAAGCTGAAGTGGACGCAGCTGTGGTCTGTCCAGTGTAATCCGGTTGAGTGGCTGAAGGCGATGTGCTTGCTGGAGGAGAAGATGGGGTCGAGCGTGTGGCCGGCGTAGTCGGTGGGGGTGTTCACCAGTTGCTTGAGTCCGAGGTTGGCGAGGTTCTCCAGTAGGGCGGCGGTGTTGCAGTCCTTGTTGTTCTCCAGGTGGAAGTTGAGGTCCCCTAGGAGGATGAAGTCTGTGGAGGTGAGGGCGTGCTGACTGATGAAGTCGGCGATGGCTTCGCTGAATTGTATGCGAGGTCCCGGGGGTCTGTAGATGAGAGTGCCTCTGAGGGTGGTCTTGGGGTCGGTGTGTATCTGGAAGTGTAGGTGCTCGGCTGCAGTGAGGGTGTCGTCGGAGTTGGTCGTGATGCGGATGGTGTTCTTATGGACGATGGCGATGCCTCCTCCAGTTTGGTTGACGCGGTCCCTCCGGATGATCTTGTAACCCTCCGGGATGGCTATGGCGATGTCGGGTGCTGAGGAGGCGTTCATCCATGTTTCAGTGAGGAAGGCGACGTCTGGAGATGTTGAGTCGAGGAGGTTCCAGAGTTCGACGGCGTGCCTGTGGATGGAGCGGGTGTTGAGCAGGATGCACTTGAGGTGGTTGTTGCTGGTGCTCGGCTTGGCGGGTGCGGTGCAGGTTCGGAGGCAGGTGAATGTGCAGACTTGGCGGGTGAAGGGCCCGTGGGTGCGTCTCGGGGTGGCTCGGTAGCAAGCGGGGTTCCGGCCGGCGTTGAGAGCGAGGAGGGTTGCGGCGTCGTAGGTTCGTCGGGTGCGCTGGCATCGACGAGGACCAGGGGTTCTGGCGCCGGGCGCGGTCCAGGCGCGGACGGGCATAGATGGGCTCTCCTTTGGCGCACAAGCAGCGCACCCGCTGTGCGTGACCGCTGCGCGTACGTGCGATCTCCATTTAAGGCGAAGTGGGAGGGAGGAGCAGCTGGGAGGCGGGAGCGGGGAGGACACAGAAAGAAATGGTTACAGTGTAATACAAAAACGAAGCAAAAAATAGAGAGTTACAGTGTAATACCAAAACTAAGCAAAACAAAGGCACAGGAGGGCAAAAACGGAAGGAAGAACGAGCAGCAGCGAGGGGGCACCGAAGTCAAGGGCGGACCTGAGTTGCTGGGGCACAGACTCGCCTACAGCTGGAGAGCCGTGTGGCGTGGGGGTGTCCTGAGGTCAGTATTATGAGTGCTAGAGTGTTAGGGATATGTACACGCTTCATCCAATATCACACAGACCGCTAAGGGATTCATGCCCTAAAGATGTGAGCAGGAAGGGGCTAGATATCTCTTGTGTACCCCTCTGCTGAAGCTTGGGCCCTTTCAGCTTTGGATGATATTGCCTACCACTGTCTGTAAGGGATTGTGACACTCAAGATGAACAGTTAAAAAGATAGAGTTTGTGGCTGCCTTAAAAAATCTCCAGTCCCTTAACTGTATTAGATGGACCTTTCTTACAGTCTGGGAATGTAAGGTAATTTACGAACACTAGGAAAGCAATGCACACATTTTCTGGAAGAGACCATTCCCACTTCAGGGGTCTTCCTGTTGTGCTAAAATAAGGTCTTTAAGATATTTGGTTCTGGAAGGGAGAAGCTCATATTAGCAGGTGATTTTAACTGTCAGTTGTGTAATTGCCCCTTTGATCCGGTTACAATTAAGCCCAAATGTATGTTGGTTGAAGGGCTTCACATGGTTCAGAAAAAGGAGGGATCGGAACTCAACACAATCTTATGCACCTACAACCTTGTCTTTGCTATGGGGAAGCTAGTAAACTCTCCTAAGCCACACATTCCCCCAAAGTTTAGAGGGAGGGGGTTGTTTTTGCTTATTTCTCATTTTAATATAGTTCACAGCCCTTTTAGTGATCACAACTCTCTATCTCTAATCATCGGCAAAGTAACTGGGATTAGCCCCTGGCTGAGGAGCAAAGTGGTCTCTCTCTCTGCCCAAGGTAGGAGACTCAATGGTCTCAGGTGGACCCTATGCAATTTAAAGTGTCCCATTTTACAGGCTGCCAGCAGGAGAGATCTGCATGCCTGGATCTAAGCTCTTAGTGAGTGGCCATCTTGTCAGTATTTGCAAGTAATACTCAGAAAGTGTTAGCACTGTTAAGGGTCGCTGTGACAAATATTAGTTCCCAGGACCCGCGCCCACCCCGCCACCCGCGAGTCATGCCAGCCGCCACTGGACATAATTTTATTTCCCTCATTCCCTGCGTCCATTGGAATTGAAAAGGGTGAGGGGACTGTTTTAGAACACGTATCATTACAAAGAGAACAAGCTGAGCTGATGAAACCCATGGCTCGGGGGTGTTTGCTCTTAAAAATCGTCCATGGTTAATTTATGTATCTAACGTGAGGGATAGATTTGTTTTGGCAAGATTTAGGTTTAATCTTCTGGCCTCATCCAGTGGATGGTGCCAACCTGGCACTTTGGCATCCGTCGGCTGTGACAATATATCTCCTCAGGACACCTTACATTTTATATTTTTCTGTAAATATTTTAGTGTGCCTAGAAAACTGTTTATCATCCTGTTATTGAAATCCCTGGATTTTAACGTGTACTTGCCCAACCATTTTCTTGTTTTTGCAGCTGCTTCCTAATGAACATGTTTTAATTTCTTTCTCCTGTTTCTTTCGAGCTGCGCTGAGAGCGAGGCATTCCATACCTGACTGATTACATTTGTTGCTGCTAATGGGGAATTTTTCGTTTTCTGTGATTTTAATACTGTTTCTCACAACTTTTATGGATCTTCTTTTTAGCCACACCATTTGTATATGTTTTTATTTTTTATCAATGCATGTGTCATGCTATTATGCTCTTTTTATGTATGTATTACAACCGAATAAAGATTATTGACATTAAATAAGAGTGCAGTTATAGATGTGGATTCTAGGTCAAAAGACTTATAAAAACAAAATGGGTCCTTAGGCATTGGATAGAAAAGGGTGGTCATGTCCTTGTGGAAGAGTTGAAGGCACTTCAGACTGCAGGTCTTGAACGAGCTTGTCTGACTTTGCAAGAATTTCCTCTACTCTGTTTGGGTCTTCTTGAGTGATACTCCTGCCATGTAATACCCTTTTTCTTTTAGAATAAGGTAGAAGGACTCCGAGAAAACTTTTATTTCCTGTCGAAGGAAAATCTGACAACGTTACTGGAGCTGATCTTAGAGCACACAGAAGACTTCACCGACTCTGCCTACACCAGCCATGAGTACCGCGAACGTATCTTGGAGCTGTCCCAGCAAGCCAAGATGGATTTGGAACATCTGATTTCCGTGTGGATGCAAGCTGTAAGAGCTTTTTAACAAAGTAAATTCTTTTCATTTTATGAGAAACTCTGACTTTAGAAAGAGAAGTGTTTTTGAGATTTCTACTGAAAAAAGTAGTTCTGCCTATTTTGCATCATTATGTTCCTCTCCTGCATGCATTTAAACATCCAGGCTATTCTGTAAAGGCTAATTTCATTTTTTTTTTTAAATGATCTTTTCCTACTTCAAACAGCCATAAACATCCACCTCTAAACCATTTTCTTTTATCCCAGAATGCTAATTTCCTTTCTTTCTATTTCTCTCTCACTTCAGTGAAGGTACAATTATAAGCTTTAGAAAGGGGGCCAAGATGTATGAGGAGTTTGAAGGGTTATTCTACAGCTCTTTCCACACCAAGAGACACTTAGTAATGGGAAGACTGTGAAACTTTAGGAACGCCTAGCATTACCTGTCGCCACTGTGAACGTTGTAAAAGTCTACACAGATAAACATTCAGATCACTTAGATAGCAGTGAATTTGGAATTGTGACAATTCAGCTATAAGCATCCATACATATATTGTAAGACTCTTTAGCACATAATTAGAACTGGAATCTCCTTGTTTATGGTTTGGACACTAAAGGGACACATATGCCAAAGGTACACAAACAGTCTTCGGGTGCACCAAGGCCCTGCTTCCTCATGCGTCCCCTCTCTGTATCTTAGTGCTGTGCTACTACTTTTGACCAACCTGCAATTGCAGTGTACAGCATCTTTTAAAATTTTCATGACCTTTTAGCTGTCTTAGTGCTGTGCACATGATATAAACCTACACTTGCCTGTCACTTTCCCTGGGTTTGATTTATGTATAAGAACCGGAATACAGGGACACCATTCAAGAAGCCAATCTCCAAGAAATCTCTGCATTGTGAGCATTACACAAATGTAGAAGGGCTCAAGTATTATATGTGAGACATAGGTCAATATTTTTTCTCCCTATTTGTGGGACATCTTTCCTACAATACATATTCAATTCTTTAATTGGACATGATATGACTTCCACTGAACCAGTACCGGTATTGTTCTGAGATGTTTGACGCCAGAGACCCATACAACTGACCTCGTTGAGACACGGGCTGTATCAGTTATGGGCCTACTCCGTCACAGTGGTGAATGATATCCTGTCCGCCGAAATATAAATCCCATAGGATATAATGCAATTTATATTTTGGCAGACTGGATATCCATCTCCGTTGTGACATAGTAACCCAGCCGCCAAAATCTAAATCAGGCCTTATATTTTATTTAGTGTGTTGCAGAAGACGCTACCATGTGTGACAGTGTTACCTAGTGTAACCCCCTCTGTATTCTGGCCAAACTGACAGTTCGGTCCACTGTGTTATCCTCAGACCTCAAGCGACATCATCCTTTCATGACTGTACCGAAGAAAGGGTACACACGTAGACAAGACAAAGCATGGGAAAAAACCCACAGTGCAACACCTATCAACAGTAGAAATATACGACAAAAAGATGCTAGAGGTTAGAAAGAGAGAGAGGGACCGTTTTTAGTCTTAATTGTTATGAAGACTCAAAGAAGAAACGTACATAAAAGAAGCCATTCCAGGTCTCAAACTTGAGACTGGCTTGCTTTAGGTAGGAAGTCTGTTATCATTTATTGAAAGTATATACCTAAACAACCAGCTAGGCAGCACACATATTTCTTTCTATGGGCCAATACTGCTCAATAGATTACTTTTTGCTATGATGCTGCAAATGTAGCCGTTGGGGCATAGGCCTGCAAGTTATCAAGATATTACCTGCCTATGTGCCTAGTTACTTATAAGAATAAACACGAGGATTATAGAAAGAATGGCTCACCTGTAATCTTAATACACAAAATGGTATCAGTTCCTATGATTGGCAGTACCAAAGTGGTGAGCTGTCTGAGGGGTTGGGAAGATAGTAGTGGTTGGTAAGGTTCGTGGTGATGTCTAAGGTGTAGGCCAGGTACTCCTAGGTGGTTTTCCAAGTGCCCTCACACACCCTTGCGGGTGCAAAGCATCATCATCAAATGATATCACAACGTTATGATCATCATAGTGATCATATTTGTTTGTATGTTTTTGTATTGATGCAGTGTTAGTTGAGCAAATATGCCCTTAATGTGTTTTAAACACTCAAAAAATTGCATTACTTATTGCATTAGTTGTGTTGTGGATTAATCTCCCATCCCCGCTACCAATTCCTCATTGCTGTTGGCAGATGCTTCTCCTTGCTCTATCCATAAATGCCCCCATCTTTATGGCAAGTAGAGGTCTAGGTACATGACCTATCTGGGCATCTATTTTGGTTCCATGCTTTCACCAGACGAATGAACAAAAAATGAAGGTTTGGCCAGACAAACAGCGTTGAGAAAATTAGATGGAGTAACTGATGTAGGTAGAGTTAGTTGGCTGGATTCAAATAGTGTTAAGGACCTGAATTTTTATCTCATCATCTATCTGCACAGGAAGTGACATGACAGCTTTTCTGCCAAAACTGCCTTTAAAGAAGAAGCCAATCAATAAGATTTCATATCCCATCATCCATCTGCACACCGCCCACCGTGCTCCTCTACCAGGACCTACTTAAAGGTGACCGCCGGGTTGTGCGCACATGACATGCCAAGGCACTCCAAAGGCAAGCCTAACTGCACCCATCTGCACCAGGAAAGCATCCAGCGCCAGGAACCCTGGTCCTTCCCTAACGACCATTACCCTTCCATGCTCTTCCCCACTCTTAACCACAGCCTGCCGTCACTGCATCACACAACATGGAGGAAGCATTCACATGCAATTCCTGCAAGATCTCATTCACTTTCCCATAACGTACACCCACAACTCCCACACCAACAGCATCCAGCACCAACTTGCTCACACTCACAAGTCACCCACTCACGCTCACAGACACCAACCACCACCCACACAACATGCCACACTTGCATAAATGCTCCTCAACACCCACTTTCTCACCAAACACGCAACAGAGGTATGTGACCTGCTGCATGACCACACTCTAGACCTGTTCTTCTCCATGGAAATATGGCTAATCCCAACTTCTGCACCGGACATCACTACAGCCATATCCACGGCTAGATGATTGCCAGGCAAGAACGTCAGCACTAATAGGGGGTGGAGTATCCATCATATTCAAAGACTCCCCATCAGCTGCACCACCTACATGGACACAGCCACAGCTGCACGGAGCACTTCAAGTTCAAGATGCGTATCACTGCCAACTTCTTCGTGGGTGAAACTCTTGTATACACCACCACTCACCAATTTCGTCAGTGACATCATACACTTCATCGCGCCCCTCTTCATCAACTCCTTCACCTTCATCGTCCTTGGAGACATTTCACCTAGAATACCGCACATCCCAAACTCTATGGTCCTTTTAGAAAACCTCAGAAACTTCAGTCTCACCCACGTACTGAATCTACCCACAGCGGCGGAAACATATTGGACCTGATCTCCTCCTCAATCAGCAACATTACAGTAAAAAAGTCAGCAACTTAGCGAGCAGAAGAAACTGTGTACAAAAGCAGGGGCTGCATTAAGAAGTGGGAGACGGTCTGGTCGCAATGGCGTAAATATAGGGGGAGTTGAGATGTCTACAAGTGCAGAATACACTTGTGTGTACATAAGCAATTTTGCCTGATTAATATATGTGTAAAGTTAGTGCTATGGACATAAACCCTTGTCGTGGACCTTCAGTCGACTTTAGAGTACAGACTAATGCTTGAGCACCCAACAAATGTTTCACTGGTTTGCTGACTGTGTTAACATGCATGCATAGTCATGAAAAGTATGTATTTATCTTGAGCTTATTTAATAAAAAGATTATTATAAAAAAAAAGTCTGGAACTTATAATACCTGGACAGACCAGATAATCGCCAGTTTCAACATACCCATATTGCACCACCACAGACCAACCACCACCAGACCCGCCCACATCAGCTGGGAAAGCTTCACACAAAAGGACTGGGGTTCTGCCCTCTCTGTGCACTGATCTGACCACACCAGCAACTTGCTGAAAGTCATCAAGAACCTCAACAGCTGGATCATTACATACACTAACACCCTGGCTCATCTTAGGCACAACCAAACAGCAAGAACCCAACCACAGGCTAGCTGGTACACATAGGAACTCAGGCTGACGAAATGCCATCGCTAGCAGCTGGAGTGCAAATGGAGAACAAGTCAAGGCACCACGGAGACATTTTCAAATCCTGCCTAAGACGCTGCCACCAGCAGGTAAGGAGCCCCAAGCTCACAACTCTTGCAGATGGCATAGACACCAGCACACACAGAAAATATTTGCAATCACCAAAGATTTCACCATGCCTTCTGCAACTCCAGCAACATCACCCCCTCACAAGGCTTTTGCAACAAGCTCTCAGAATTTTTCTGTAGCAAAATCACCTCGGTATACTGCAACTTCGATCCTCAACTGGACCCCCTTCAGAGTTGCAACTCATCTTTCCATTATGGTGTTATTTTGTTAACTGGTATGGTTGAAAGCTCAGCCTAGAAGGGTGGTGGCAAGTCAAGCCAATGTCACAACTCTCCAAGTGTTGTTTGCTTCATAAAATATTCTAACACGAGTCAGTTATATATTGTTGTGGTTCGTCTATATGTTATGTGTTACAGCAGGTAGCTAAAAATTATAGGACTTTTATAGTGTATTGCCTAATTATTAGGGTGAGTCAAGATAAATTCCTAGTAAAAGTTAGTATTTTGTTAAAATCAGTGTGCATACTTCTTAAGATTAATAAACATTCTGGAGGGGTCGTCGTCAAAGACAAAGATGCAAACATGTTGGTAGAAAGATTATCTCAATAATGTCCTCCGAAATGCTAATTGATAGTATTAAACCCTGATCATTTGCAGACGCTGGGTTTAGAACGTTTTTTCCTAGGCTTCAATACTAAGAATGGCTGTGTTGTTTCTCATGTTATTGGCAGTCAGAGTTGGTTGACTACAGTTTGTTTGTTTGAGGAGTTTTATATAGCGCAAACATGACCTGTCATGGTATCAGAGAGCTATACATATAGCAAACAAGTTATACATACAGGGAGAAGTGTAACAAGGAATAAGCAAGCAGCAATACAGTTACAGTATTACAGTCGGCCGGCAGAATCAAGATCCGGAGGAGCCCACAGGAAAATAGTCAGGCTGAGTGGCTTCAGGGCTACGATTGAAGGAAATTATTCAACAGAACTGTTTTTATTTCTTTTTTGAATGAGGTAGTCGAAGGGTTTGACCTGATTTCAGGAGGTAGTGAGTTCCATATTCTTGGGGCTAGACCAGAGGAGGAGTGGGTGTATGTTTTCTTTTTGTTGAACTTCTTTGATTTCAGCAGTAGGGAGTGAGTGCTTCTTAAGGCATGACTTCCACTACACAGTTTGAGTTTATTGGCTAGGTAGACAGGAGTGTTATGGTGGCGGGCCTTGTATGTCATACAGGCTATTTCCAACTAGATCCATGCTTCAAACAGGAGCCATTTTAGATGTATTAGGTCTGGTGTAATGTGATCGAATCTTCTGGCTCCGTTGATGAGCCTAGCAGCTGAGTTCAATGTGGCCCTTAGTGGCACCAGCCTTACTTTGTGTAAGCCTGCAAGAGTGACACTCCCGTAATCTAAACGGGAGATGACTAAGGATTGGACTGCTAACCAAAAGTCATCAGGGGGTAAAAAGGGTTTGAGTTTACTTAGTATATTCAGTTGGAAATTGGTTCCTCTTGTGGTAGCACTGATATGACTTTGCATATTCAAATGTTTGTCCAACGTTATACCTCAAAGAACCTAATTGTGATTGGGCGGTGGAGCATTTTCGTGCCAAAAGCTTCAGGTGTGTAAAAAGTATGCCTTTATTTCGAGTTGGTGCCCTTCTACTAAGCAGGCTGATTTGCCATTACATTATGAACATGCCATTGCGTCTTCAAATTAGGCGTTAGTGTGGTCTAGAGTGTGCATTAACATGACATAATTGCCTGTCACCTGTGCTGTGGATCCTGATCCATGGACAAGGGTCCTAAGAAGGTCGAAAGGCAGTCATCCTCTTGATAGTGACCACTTGCTAGATTAATAACACTATTGCAACAAGATTATGTGGTTCTCAGTAAACCGACAAGAGCATATTTTATGTCCCCCCTCACATGTGTGGCTTTGGTTGGCAAAAACTAAGCCATTGCCATGCATGCAGATTCTACTGAAAATGCCAGTCAGCCGGACCTGCAAGTGGGAAATCACCCCATCATCAAAGGTAACAAAGTCCTTGGAGGGGTCTTTGTGGTACCCCAAGAGCATGTGCTGAAATCCTCCTGTGTCTTCCATAGAAACAGAATGACTTTTTGAACTATAGACTCATAGAACAGTGAGGGTGCTTGTTCTCAAACAGTCACTGTGTGGTAGCCGTAGCTACGGAAGGGATTGAGGACTCTGCTCACTATAGTAGTGATGCTAACAGCCTGGCATTCTCATGTCACAACCTTTACAGTTAACGTTCGGTCTCACGTGCCCATGTCACTCCGAAGTTTAAAACGCTCAGCACTTCCACTGTACACAATGATCAGGAACATATCCTTGGGGTGGCGTGATCTTTGGTAAGTTAAGAGAGAAAACCTATATAAACCAGTACCTGGAATAGAATGTATACTTATATGCATATTAAAATAGCACACAAATAACAAATCAAATATCTTTAAGAATATATTTTGGTATAAAAGCTCATCATACTTAAGGAGGATGGATCTCTGCCTTCAGGCGGAAATCCAGTGAGGTGCCTGCAAGGAGGAATAAAAAACAAGAAAAACAAAAGTAGAGAACTGGAGAGAGGCGCGGACACGAAAATGCCAGGCCAATTCTAGTAACTGAGAGCAAGCCTTTTTAGATCTTGCTGATTTAATTCTTTTAGCTATCTGTTGCTGAGAACCTATTGCAGACAGCACCATTACTTACAGTCTTTGTCTTGGCTTTTCTTGTCAGACTCATTTGCTTGTATCTTATTCAATGACTTTCCATCCTCTTGTATTTGTCCCTCACCTAAAGCATAACTTCTTTGATGTTCTTTCGATTGGATGACTTGTATACTTTCATTTTAAGGGAACTGCTTTTTCCTTTTCCTTTAGTATGCCACAGGAGTATGTGTGTTTTCTTGCTCTCTCCCCCATGTTCTTATTCCACCTTCACATACCCCCATGCGCTCCTCTTTACCCCACACACCCCACGATCATTCATTGTTTCCCTCTCACTCAGTGTGCTCGTGTGTCATTTTTGTTTAGAATTTAAACCATACGACCTCTTCAGATGCTCCCCCCACCTTGTTACCTGTTTGCACTCTGTGTCAGTCTCCGACCTTCTTCACCATTGCTCTCGCGACTATCCCCTTTTCGTTTTTTGGAGGTCCCTGAAGGTACAAGTGGGTCCCTGGCCCCTCCTTTCAGAAAATGTGCTTAGGCACATATGTCGTATTTTCTGGTATTCAACCATTCTCAACTGCCGCCCTGTAGTGCGACATAAAAAACAAAAAAAGTCTTTCATCCCATATGAGCATGCAAGTTTGGTGACAGATGCACACAGCATAGGTCATCACAGTGGGCGGCTACAGTGTCGTGATGCATATGTGTGCATGTGTGATGACTCGCACAGGTGTACCCATCATCACACTGTTTCCTTTTGTGCCATTTCTTGGACAGCCCAAGGGTATCTGGAGAACGATGCCAGCCGAACTTGCGAACTGGCACGAGGCGGTTATTACACCATAGGCGACATCTCTATGCTATGTTATGCCCTAGTAACTGATGTAACTTTGTAACACTGTTAGCCTCATGTAAAGCGCTCTGATACCTCCGGGTCTAGCTAGCGCTATATAGAACTCTTCAAATAAATAAATAAATACCGCAATAGCACACTTATGACATACGATACCTTCGTGGAGGAAGGGGGAATCCCGCCAGGTCTCTTTATTGGTCACGCATCCTGGATGAACACACTGCAGCGACACTGGGGAGACAATGCACAAGAATTAAAAACACATCTCATAATGCAATACGTACATATCTTGTGGGAAGGGAGACATCTCACCAGATGGTTTGCTGATGCACTTCATATGCAGACGGCAGTAGACTTGGCACCCCTATGAAACCAATGTGAAACAGACTTGCCCTCCCCATGCACACCCAAGGAGTGAGACATGATACTAATGAGCCCCACATTCATCCCTCGCAATGCATGGTTCCGATTGATCAAGTATTACATACTGCGCAGAGCATATCTTACACAAGACAGAATCAATCGGTATTTTCATAGACAAGATGCATGCTACCCACGATTTAGTCTTTGTGACGCTGATATCCTATACATGCTATGGTCGTGCCCTACACTGCATAACTACTTGGAGGGAGTGACACTGAACCTGTCCGAGTGCACTGACAGAACACTTTCAAACTCATGGGAGGCCTGTGTACAGGGCATGTTTGCAAGAGACAAGAAACAGAGAGCCACCACTAGATTTCTGGATCTAGGCCTGGTGGTGGTCAAGCGTCTCATCATACGACGCTGGAAATCTAGCGAACCCCGACTTTACAGGCCTGGTTCTACTCAATACTCAACGGGGCTAGGGCGGAGTGTCTAGCTCTCCACCAGTAGGACACTCTGGGCTTGCGTAAATTCACTATCTCATCCAACTGGGATGCAATATTGATAGCCCTACAATCGGCATTGAGCTCTGAGTGGAATTCTGATCATGGTGACAAAATGAAATGTGCTAACAAACTGCTGCGCACCCACATACCAGGGACCCCATAGTTAAACTGATTTGGAGGGTGTACAATACGTTGCAAGAAGTGGGGCAAACTAGAAATCTAAGGCAATAATCGTATTTATTATATAGCGACTGGAATCTGCATGGAGCAACAGCAAACCTTTTTCCCTTTCCTTCTGTCGGTTACTCTTTTGTTGTTAATTCCGGGTTATATTGTTTGATCTACGACTGTATGATATATAGAAATTTACCTCTGTTTAACATGGAAGCTCGTGTTCCACAACTCACAAGTGAGCTGGAATGTCAGTGTTATGCGGCAGTATCATAGCGAGAGTAACAGTTCACTTTATACACAGGGCTTCTCTACATAGAATACTTATAACCGCAATGCATTGCATTCACTATTCTTCTTCTTCTTCTTTAAGCTTTATTGCGGTTTGATTTGCCATAAAAGCACATAAAAAAGCAATTCTATACAATATGTTAATCAATCAATACAACTCATGCGAGTTTCACAATTGTATAACTAAGTTGTTAAACATATCCTTTAAAACTATAAAATTTAGATAGTGTCTAGAGCCCTAAAATTGATAAAAACAATGGTTATTATACTGATAAAATGCTATCTGTTCTCTCCTTGTCCAATAGAGTTAGTGCAGATGTGTAGCAATATTAATTGTCAAGTTCCTTCGAATTAACCACATTGAAAACAAATATTTGGCTACTGCGGACACAATCACTGCATTGGTGTCAGTTTTTAAGATCCTAAAGAAAACCAAGTATTGCTTTACACCCAGATTTTTACACAACTGAATTATCCATTTCCTCCTGATGTTAACATATGCGGGTCAGAAAAGGATAACATGTACGGGAGTTTCTTCCTCAGTTGGGCAACCTGGGCAAGGACGTGCCGGGCCCCCTGTCCACCATTCAATGTTGGAATAAAGAGGCAAAGTGCCATATCTAAATTGCAGGTAGAGCTTCTTCGCCAAAGTGGGTTGTATTGCATCAATCTTCGGCTCAAAGCTATAAAAGGATTTAACATCCAAAAAGATGTCAGTTAAACTTAAAATTTTTGCTGAGCGGAAGAGATTCCTTAAATTAAAATCTTTTACAACACATGTCATGTTTTTTTTTAAATGGCTGGGCAAGAGACCTCAGGGTTTAACCAGAGATCCTCGAGCCCAATCAGTGTGAGTGATCGTCTTACAAATGATAGCCAAGGGATCCTACCAGATCCTAGTAATGCCATGACCACTTTAAGTTCCTCCTTATAATTCACCAGCTCAGGAGTGCTCCACAGCCACCTCCAATAAAGTAGGGGCCGAGCAGCAATAGCGTCTGCGATTGGGCAAATGTTCAAGTCCAATCTGAGCGGGCCCAAGGGAGTACTTCTTGGCAAATCCAGTATTTGCCTTAAGAAATTATTTTCTGTTATGGATAGGTCACTTGCTGATATATGTCCCCAGAGTTCCGCCCCATAAAGGGATGATGCCCTGGCTTGAACTCTAAAAATTTCAAGGGGGGCGCTTAATATTTTATGGGTACAATTCTTCTGTACTTTTAAGATACCCCCAGCAGCCTGAGTTAATCTTAAATTGGCCTTGGCCAATTGAGGACCCCACCCCATTATATCGTTCAAGGTTAAACCCAGGTAATCAAACATTGGGACCCTTTCGAGTGGTCTGCCTTCCATCATAGGATGGGGGCAGTTGGTGGTACTAGCATTAAAAACCATGTACTTGGTCTTATTGATGTTGACCACCAGGTTCCTTTTATTACAGAATTTGAAAAACTGATTCAACACCCGCTGCATACCCATTGGAGACTTTGAAAGCAACAGAGTATCGTACGCAAACATTAATGCGGGAAATCTTTGGGCGGCCAGTTTGGGGGAGTCAATGTTGTTTATGGCAAGAAGATCTTCAATAAGCCCGTTGAGAAAGAGGGAAAACAGGGATGGGGCAAGCACACAACCCTGTCTAACGCCTTTCTCAGTCGGAAATGGTTCAGTTAACTGGCCTTGCTTGCCAAAACGAACTTTGGCAAAAGTGCCTTCGTGTAAGATCTTAAATTGGTGACATAAATATGGCGGAACCCCCATTGATAATAAAATGGTCCATAACTGGTTCCGATCCACCATGTCAAATGCGGACTTTAGGTCCACAAATGTAAGATATAGCCTACCCCCATCCAAGACCACATGCTTCCAGTGAAGGACCTGCAGCCGGAATAATTGGTCAATTGTTGCTGTTTTAGCCCTAAATCCCGCCTGGTGCCGAGTCAAAATGTTATTGTCGTTAGTCCAAGCCTGTAAACGTTGTAGAAGGAGCCTGGCATACATTTTTTGGGTCACATCGATAAGGCTCATAGGCCTATAATTAGATGGTTGGAGCGGAGAGCCCTTCTTGTGAATGGGAATTATCTCCGCCCCCAACCAAGTACTTGGAAGAGGTAACCCCTGCAATATCGCATTAAATAGTACTAAAAGGTATGGGGCCCAAACTGTCGGTTCTTCTCTATATAGATCACCTGGGATCCTATCCAATCTCGGTGCTTTATTCGATTGGATACTTGAAATGGCCGATTGAACTTCAACCAACGTGAATGGTTGTATTGACCACGTGGGGTTCAGGGCCAATAGGCTCGGTCGGGGCTCAATTATATATGTAGAGGGAGGAGAATAAAGATCTTTAAAATAAGAAGACCCTGCTTCATCAGAGATGTTTGGGTTAATTGTAGTCCTGCCCTCTGGTTTTCCAGTATGGACAAGGTTCCAAAATGACCTTAGGTCCTTTGCCGCAAGTGCGGATGTGATAGCAGACCAACGATCTGCTTTTCATTCTGATTTTGCGTTACTTAGCATCTTCTTGTAAGCCTGCCTGGCTTCTTTAACACAAAGTTTGGTACCTTGCCTTAGGGCCAGCAATAGTGCCTTTTTCGCGTCCCTACAGCACCTATTAAACCATGGATTCCCATCACCACAAGGTTTAGGCTTGGTGAGACCTGTTTTATAAAAGGTTTCCTTCAATGTTGAAACCATTTCCCTATGGATGCCAGTAAGGTCACCCATATCATTATCCAAGGAATTAATAATGCTGGAGTTTACTCTTTCAAGCAGGGGGATTACATCTCGATACATTTTCGCCATATTTTCAGTGGACAATTTCACAGCTGCCCATCGGATTCTTCTCCCACCTTGCACTATTCTCAAGTCACTACTTGGGGTAATCGTCATTGCACTATCCTCACTGGTCAGTTGAAAGTCCATCTCAGTTATCCGGGGATTATGATCACTTTCAATGGGAGGAGGGACACTAAAGTCTATAATTTGAGGCCACAGGACCAAGCTGGCCATAAAATAGTCTATTACAGATGCATGCCCCATACCACTGTAAGTTGACTGAGCTGGAGTGTCACTCTGGAATTGGCCATTACAAGCTCTAATAGAAAACGTGTAAGTGAGGGAAGTCAACTGGAGGGCAAGAGCTGTCCAATTTCCCACAGAGTAGGCGTTGGGGGGCGGAACTGACCAGGTTTCGTCTTCTTCAGTTGTGATCGGAGGGACCCCTTGTAATGGTTCGAAATGACAGTTGAAGTCTCCTCCGATCAACAAGGCAACGTCACCCCCAAGCGAATGCAATAGGGTGGTCAGTTTGTCTAAGGTGTTAGAAGTTCCCCCCAATCGCACTGGCCGTGAGTATATGTTAATGAGTGCCAATTTTGGTGTTTCCTTGTTTGACATCAGGATACACGTCAGATCAGGACTGTTTGTTTCTAGCCTTTTCAGCGTGAATCCAAGATGGACACCCACCCATATGCATAGCCCCCCTGATGGTCTACCTCTCGGGCCTTTTACTGCAGGTTCCGCAAAGGTTACATAACCCATTCTATGAGTGGGGTCTACCGCCCACGTTTCCTGGAATAAGCAGATCCCGTGTAAATCCACGAATGTGCACCAATCCGGGATGTCTAAGTTGGATGCGAGACCCGCTATATTCCAGGATAAAATTTTGAGGGTCCCCTTCGTCAATATCTGCCTATTTCCCAAAGTTCCCTCCTGACCAAGCCTGGCAAGACCATGCACTCCAGGACCGGCTGGATGCTGGTCCGAGTGTGGGCAGGCATTCTGATGTTGCGGCAGGGGTATAAGGTTATCAATCACAGGAGGAAGTGGGCCATCCCCTGGCTTCCCTATGGTTGCATAAGGTTTTCCCTCAGGGAACATTCTTGCTTCAGTAGAGGGTGGAAGGTCAATTACGATGTTCGCCACCCCCAAATAATCCATCCTGGTAAACTTCAAACCTTCCTCCCTTTTATTAGCACTCAATGGATGGACCATTAGGGGGCTGGGAGACGTATGAAGTCAATCTACTTGGTCCAGGAAATTATATCTATTGTTTACTGGAAAGCCCAGGTCCTCACCCCTAACCTGTCCACCCCTACTTCTGTCTACATAATGCCAGGAATCCTCTTGCTGAGGCCATAGGTCATAAGGCCTGTGGTTGATGGCGCGGTGTACGTAGGCCGTTTGGTAAAAGTGATCTAGCCTCAGTGTTTTGATAGTTGTATCAGGGCTTCTATGGTGCCTACTACATACATAGTCAACTGCCATATGATCCTCAAAGTTAATAATTACACAGTCCCCGTCCACATTTTTTGGTTTCCAAACCTCCCACCCCACCCTTCTGACAAACAAAATTTTGCTTTGGATGGTTCTAGGCAAGGGTCTATGGGTGTTCAACCAATGCATCGTCTTATTCTTAAGTTCCCCGTACGATTCATGTCTGTCATTCGTCAATTTAGGAACCCCTATAAGGACGACCACGTACGAAGCACAATCCGGGGGTAAGTTGATGCATGGTAGATCTGAAGAGAAGTCGTTTCCCCAGGGTCGGTTTGTGGACTCTTTTCCTGGAGTTTTAATTTTTACAGGATTAGCCGGTAGCAAGGGCTGTGCCTTTTTCACAGCTATGGGACCAATTTTAGGGCCAATTTTGCTGGAGCTTGGGATAGACCCCTGGTTAGTGGTCGCAATGGGTCGACCATTAGGAGTAGTAGGTATTGGCTTGTGCTGGATCTGCGGGACATTCGCTGTGGTGGCCAGGGCTTTAACTTGAGCTTGGATGACCAATGGATCCTTTGCTAGACCCGTGTTTTTCACAAGCAATTCCTCCATATTCCCCAGCCTTTTTTCTATAGATTTCAATCTTTGCTCCATGGGCTGGATAACAGTAGATAAAACCTTACTTAGTTTTCCCAGCAGTAAGTCTAAGTCAAGGGGACATATAGGTATAGAATCGATGCCAGCCCTAACAGAGCTATCTAAGGAGACCACAGGAGCACTGTGCTCAGGTTGTTCTGCAATTGGGGGATCCAGTTGGCTGTTATGTTTAGACTGTTTGGGTTTTCTACCCCGAAGTGGGGCGCCGGCCCTCTTCCTTTTAGGGATAGCACCCTCTTTGCATCTTATCGTGTCCGGCGGGTTTTTACTCGGTTCTGAGTGGGCCGGTGTCATGTTTGTAGTCTGCCCACATAATAGTAGGGTTGGCCCATCCGCCAGGTCTAATATGTTACTTTCGGTGGGGTTTAAATTGGTAGAAATCCCTTCAGTAACTATATTTTGCTGGGAGAGACCTGGTGAGCATGCTTGTGCGGCAGGGCCCAAGGAAGATCTCCGTAGGAAGACCGGGTCCTGGGACAGACGGCGTTCCGTCATTGCAATTTCACGTTCCAATACCGATGATGCTCTCAAGATAAATTGATCTAGGGTCCCAGCTACATGCCCTGTTGGTGTCGGTTTTGTACCCCTTCTGGCTGCCATGATAGTCAAAAGTTAAAATTAGGAACAGGTTGTAGATGGTACTCACAGTTCCCACTAGAGGTCAGAGGGTTGACCCGGTCTGGTCTCCTTCGGTCTGTGACGGGCTTGAACGGGCCCGCCCTTGGCCCGGGCTTCGCCTGGCCTGCGCCCGCGCGCGTCCCTCGGGGACGGAGTAGTGGGGCCTATTATATACCGCTGCTGTGTTTGGGGCGTGGCGGCTGGTCGTCTCTGGTCCAGGTGGCTGCTGGGGAGCGTAGTTCTCCCCTCCCGTATGCCCCACAGCACTGCTTCCAAAACCGGGGAGCGTGGTTCTCCCCACACCGTATGTCCAATGCTGCTGCTGCTGCTTTTCTATTCCGGGGAGCGTGGTCTTCCCCACGCCGTATGCCTAATGCCTGCTGCTCCCTGTCACCACGTAAACAACTCTGCGAGCGTCTCCCCTTCACTCTTACTCATAGCCCAACTATACCTTTAACAGGGTACTCATTTACTTCCACTGATGGTCACTTTACTACACTCTTAACACTTGCGTCACTGTTCTACCAAGTCCTTCAGGAGCCAAAAGGGTTCCGTCATTGCTAACTCACACGACAATGCAATAGGCAGCTCACATCAACTTTCGTTAAACATTCCTTGGTTCACAGGGTGTGTTTTACAGATGGATTCAACATTTTTTTCAGAGATGGGGTAACACCAATGAAAACACCCAACAAGTACACCTTGGGCAGAAGCAGTGCAAGCTTCCATCCTTCAGAGGACAGGTAGGGCTATGGCAGCAGTGGTACGATCTTTTCCCACCACAGGACACACACAAATCAGGCAACAGCAGTGCAAGCTTTGCTTCCCCACGGAACAGGTACAGCACAGCAGTAGCAAAGCAAGATTCTGTGCCTCACAGAAGGCAGCAAGTCAAATCTTCCATTCCGGCAGTCAGCCAGAACAGATCGAGCAGGGAAGACTAGTACAGGCTTTCATCGCTCACAGAACGTGCACAGGTAAGGCGTGAGTAACGTAGGTTACAGAAAAACTCCTGGAGCTGTAGATGAACTTACTGAGGTGAATGTACAGATGGATGAATTTGTGAATGTGCAAGTTCTGAGATCCTTCCCACCTGGGTGATTCCCTAGGTCAACATCCTGAAGGTCCTGCTACTGTCGCTCGGAGACAATCTGTTTGTGTTGGTTATTTGGAAGGGCAACAAAACAAGTCACAATTGATGATGTTTATTCATGAAGTTGTAATGGATATATTGGATGAATCTGAAGACGGCAATGATAGTTTGAATTGCATGCTGGTTTGGAATTGCTCTAAGGCATGGGTACTCATAATCATTTGCCCAGGGGCCACAAAATACGGTCTGTGGTGTGACCGAGGGCTGCACTGATGCCAGCAGGGTAGCGGTAGTGAGTCTAGGTGGGTCATGGATTGTAGGGTTAAAAAAACATTAAATAAACGGGCAAGCATTTATTTGCAGGTTAATAAATGCTTGCCAGTTTATTTAACATTTATTTCTGAATATTAGTGCTTAGCAACTAGACAGCAGCCTGTGCTGCTGTTCACCAGGGGGGGGCGCATGTAAAGGTCAAGAGGGACGTAAGAGGCCCCCGGGCCGTACTTTGAGAACACTGCTCTAAGGTGATGAATTAAAATACATGAAGTGGAAAAGTGAAACGACGTGATTTTAATGATTAAAGATTTAATGATCTCTTGAGTGTCTATGCACCTTGGGACTGCACTCATATGAGTAGAGCTATCTGGTAATTATTCGTTTTACGCATATTGAGACGTAGCCGTTAACTTGTAGGTCATTGTTATTTAGAAGAGCTCACCCATATCCTAAGTAACTATGCACTAGATAGGCACACGGGTGCCAACCTCTTCGAAGAGGTTCTGAATGTGTGTGCACCAGGCGCTGCGCAGTCCCAACCTCGGTGCTGCACCTGTCCAAAATGTTGAAGGCTGCTACTGGTTGGCTTCCTGACATCCTCGTTTGTGCTCCTCGTGTTCCTTTGCGGTCACCTCCTCCTGACCCAAAGGGAAATTGATGTGTCAGTGAGTTGGCTGTTTGGGTCAGGATCTGGTGCCAAAGGAATATATGTTGTTACTACGCATTCCGTTGCAATACAACGGAATGTTTTTTTTACGCATTGCCTTTACCTCGATTTTTCCTTTACCCAGCTTTTTCTTTTTTGGGGGGGAGACCCCCCCAAGCCCCCTTTCTTCTTTTTTTTGCCTTTTTCTCACGTCTTCGCCGACACTAAAAAAGGACTGACGCATTTTTTCGGATGAGGAAGAAGACGTTCCGTGATGACTTTGCTTGCGTGGTAAAGACGGTCGTGGAAGCAATACGCGTTGTGAAGACGTTTACGAGGTAAGTGTACCGTTGTAAACGTAACGCGTAGAAAAGCCTTCGTGGTAAAGGCTGTTTACCGTGCCAAAGCGGGTTTCATATAGTTTTAATCGCTGACTACAATGTTCTGTAAAATATACATTTTCTTAAGGCAGGACCATCTAAAAATAAGTTTATTTCTACATTAAGCACAAAGTATCACAGCTTTAGGAAAGGCAGCTTCATTGCACCTACACATTTAACCAAGCATCACTGCACACGTGGTTGCGCCTCAGGAACATTGGAAACTTGATAATGTTCTTTTCAGTTATGTTGAATCGTCATAAAATGGCGAGCACCTAATGCAATCTGTAGCAGTGATTGAATGCAAATGTAGTCTTGTGTATCTTGAGGGAAAAGATATGTGATTAGTCAGGAGCAGCAGAAAAGTATACATTGGAATATAAATTATTTTCTTTATACGGGCTCAAGCAATTTTCCTTTTTTTTTCTCGAAGGCGCTAGTTAGATATCCTTTGTGTACGTGCCTCGCATTGTACAGCAAAATGGTCCGCAATATTAAATCTAATCGGGAAGCGATGCAGCTCAAAATGGAAATTGTTGGGCGCCTGGAGAGTATCTTAGCGGTAGGTGAAAGCACATAATGAAAGTCCTTTCTTCTAGTTATCTTTAACGTCAGCCACTAAAGACATTGCTCTGCTTTTTTACAAGAGCAAATGAGGTACGTTGGGCTGTTTATGCAAATCACGAAACATAACATATCATTTTGTACATTGCCCATTTGCAACAGTATCTTTCAAGGTTTTAAATTATTCATTCTGCACTTATGCGGTATCATTTCTACCGACTTTTATATAGAGAGACATTTTGTATCACATTAGGCTCGCCAGTTGTACATAGTTACATAGTTGTAATAATTTTGCAAACTGTTTTTTTTTTAGTAATTTTCTACCTAAGTATTTTGTGTAAATCTTCAAATGGTAATTGTCATTATCTTTTTGAAAAGTCTGTGTGTTCTTTTATGGTGAAGTAATGGTCTGCATACCTCTTTGTATACCAACATTCCTTTCTCATCATCATATATATTGAAGCGTCAGCATAAATCCTCTCCCGAGATCCTCTGTGGCAGCTGTGCACAGTGCTGGGATAATAGGTCACCCCCACCTGGAAGACGGACTCATCAGTGCATATTCCTGTGCCAAGACTGGCAGTGTCACGGAGTCTGTATGCCATGTTTCATTGGCTAATGGTTTCCTTATCAGCCACCCCAACTCTCACACACTGTAATCCCAAGATATTGAATTCATTACAGCCTTTTTTGGGACACACGGGGGTTTCGTCCTCATACCACTCACTAGTGCTGCCAACTGTGAACCAGGGCCGGACTGGCCGTAGCGGGTACCGGGCAATCCCCCGGTGGGCCGGTTTACACGCCTGTCTAGGCTGCTGCAAACAGAGCACACAAATATCAGGGACTAGCTTCAAGAGTAGGGAGTACCATGAGGTTTTGGTGGTTTGTTTAGGTTCCTCTGCACATGTATTCACTATTGATGAGTCCCAGGTGTTCTGCAGGTATTCTATGTTTCTGGGGTCACGTGGACATACCTACACATAGATCTCTTGTTTTGTCACCTACCATAGCATTGGAGAAGACTTTTTAGCTACTTTCATTTAGTAATTTCAATGAACAGTAAAATCGCGAGCCCCCAATTGTCATCTGACGAGTACCCCTCTATCTTCCATCCCCAGAGAATATCACAATGAATGTGGTAGATATTGGGACAATGGAAGCAACAATATGCACCAGTTCAGCGCAAGGCCGTTCGGTCTTCTCTGAACTCACACCATATCCAGGGGAAAGCTTCTTTCTTCAGAATATTGAGCTCTTGTAGTTCATCATCAAACCCTCACCTATAACATTTGTAAGGACAGTGAAGGATTAAAAACACATCTCACCTGATACTAGAAGAGTCTGTAAAAACCTAACACACTTCTATCCTTGTTTGATATCTTTTGGCTGTCTTTTAAACTGGTAATATGTCTAACTGCAAATGAAAAATATACAATATTAATTATAAATCTCTTCTTAGAATATATTGTGAGTAAAAATGACATGATATATGCAAGGCAATAAAACCTCTAGCTGTAAACAACTCGGCTCCAATATGCTTGTAAAGAATTCTGGCTCTGTCGCTGCATAGCACTGGAGAAAATTGAGCTCAAAACAATATCACATACATTCCCTGCAAACCACCACACCAACATCCTAGTTAGAAGACTCAATGACATGCAAACTCCAAGAAATGGTAACGCGTTCCTGCCACTGTTAGCCAAGTTCCTTCTACAACAAACTCTGAAAGAATATGTATGCACCACTGTGGAGATTTAGTCCATCACTGTGGAGATTCCACAGTGATGGAAAACTTGGACACAAAAGCTGCACAAAGGGTAGATAAATGCCAGTTTCTTCTTCTTGAATAGTCAGTCTTGGAAACATTAGTGCACTTCTGTAATACTTCAGTATGGCAGGCACATCTCTCATGCATCCTGAGTCTTTCTTTGTTTTTCCTAATATTAGTTCGGTAAAGTCCCCTGCATTGCAGAAGCAAACCCCTGCCCTTATTGCTGCAGCTGCAACAATATCTGGATCCGTTGTAATGATTGTTGGTCATGGGCGAACACGGATCTTGCGTGTCTGCCATGATATAGGCATGTCTCACTGTAATGTAGTCTTTTAGATTAGGAGGGGTGCATCAAGGGCTACCCACATGAAGATAGGGGGCCACTGCCCCTACCTGAAGTTAACGGACATGAGTATGGTGGGGGCAGCATACCTGTATTTGTATTTTTAATGGATATGTAATATGAACAGGCCTTTTTATTTGGGTCACAAGATTGAGGCCTACTGGCCCACTTGAGTAAAGTTTTTTGGCTGTGTACTTAACTCACCCTTGTGCATCACCAGACAGCACATGATACTTATGTGTGCGAGCTGGGACAACATGTGATACTTACAGGTGAGTGCTGGGTTGCTTGTGTGCACCTGTGGATGGTACATACATGGAGGCCCGTGGGTTGCAGTTTGGAAGCACAGGGCTTGCAGAGGCTGGAGAGGTGAGGACTGCAATTCCAGACAGGAGATGTCTATATCTGACATTCACGAGGGCTTGGGTGGGTCACACACACTTACGGGAGAGGAGCAGACCATCCTCTGTGCATATTAAAGGTTGCTTTGATTTCAGGAAGGGTTACTGGTCTGTGGGGGCTGGGCTTGAGGGGCGGGGGGAGTGCAAAGGAGAAAGCACATGAAAGGAACTGACGTCCCCAACCTGAATTTCAAAGGCCAGGCTCTAAATCACAGATGTGTCTGGATTTGGACTATAAAGGTTGGGAGCATATGCCACATACTTGTTGAACGGCAGTCTTGTTAGGAGACAGATGGCTACCACAACTTTTTAGCTTTTGCAACCAGGGATGGGGATCAAGGTATGGCAGACGCCAATCTTCATGAGGAGACATCATCCAGGGAGTCAAGACCACTTGCACTTACCTTGGAGCACCAGCCCTTTACTTGCCTGTCAAGACCAGAGTACCCCATGAGGGGGAGTGTGTCTGTAGTCTGCCTGTCTGGAAAAACAGGTGGGCAGGGCCTGTGAGGGGGATGAAAGTGCTTGGAGTGAGTGAGTGTCAGCGGGAAACCTGGCAATTGGATCCTGGTATTCTAAGTGTGAGATGACCAGTTTTTATGGACTGCTTCAGTGTGCGGATTGTTGCCCATGTCCACAATCATGATGGATACCCCCGTGTGCAGAGAAGAGGGACCCCTGTGAAGTTCAGGCTATCGCCCAGGACATAGACCAAGTTGGTGATCCTGCACTCCTCTACGACCTCTCTTGACAATTTCTACTGATCTGTTAAAATTACAGGTGTCTTTACATATTAGTTAAGGTCAATACCTTGTATAGATTTTTTCTTTAACCTTCTTGTTCACCAACATTATGAGATATACTGAGGTCTCAGTTTCACCAAAAATAATTGTTATATATAATCCTGCTTAACGCTTGGTATATAATTATTATATCCATCATAAACTCAAGGTTTGATTAGGCATATGTTTCTTGACATCACAAAAAGCTATGTATGTGTTCTCAGAAAGCACAAAATGTCACATTCCCTCCATCATATAGTCAGACACATTGTGTCAGAAGAGAAAGTGCACCTTTGATGCTGTAATGTCAAGTGATTTTGTAGAGATGATGTAGTGGGAGTGTACCCTAAATGCCATAGTCCGGTGACTTGGATATCGGTCAAAGGCATACTTGGCAGACAAAATCCGTAGTTTTGAGTACGGCCAGTGGTTGAACATTCACTCACACCACTTTTGCAGCACTGGAAAAGGGGACATTCATGGTTGTCTGTTGAAAACAAACTAGTATAATGTAATTACTGCCACTCAGTTTGGGAATTAAACTGGTTCTGCCACATAAAATTAAGTTCAAACTCTGCATGTGTCTGTCTGCTTTTCTTCTGCACTATTATAAACTCCAACCACATATTTTTATTTGCTGTGACAAATAAGCATGTGTATTTACCTACAAAATTATTTTTCAAATTTTCTTAAATCATAAATTCTTGTGGTTAATGTTTTGAGTTTGCCATTGAGGGATTAAAAATGATAGCAGAGTTTAAAGGTATGGCCTCATGGTGAAATATCTATTTACCAATAGACTGTTCCACCTCATTTTACCTTCTAAGGTATTTTCAAAAAATATATTTGGTTCACAGAAGTGGAAACCCAGCTTTAAAGATTTTACGTGATCAGCATTAAATCACCATTATATAAGTCTCTCTCCTTTTAAAGGGCTGTAGTGGTACCATTCTTTAGGTACTTTTTATCTACAGCCCCATAGATACTTATGCTAGAGGAGAAGAAGGAAGGAGATGGTGAGAAAGGCTGACCCCTAGAAGACGAATGTTTAAATTGTGTGACCAGTTCGTGGCGAACATGTTGTAGTTCATACGTACGTGTGTGCAATATGTGTCCCCTGTTAGCTCTGTGGATGGGATAGCTGAAAGGTATCCCTTAGTAAATGGGAGGAGGAAGCAAAAAACTGCCTGAACCTGCCAGAATGTCATTTTGTTAATGAAGCGGTTGTTATTGGCTGGGTGGAAGAGGCTGTGTGTGTGAATTTTGCCAGGAACAGTCAAATTGGCAAGAGATCTGGAAGAGTTTCTCTAGAGCGGGTGGAGTTCCATCATACCTAAAGATATTTCCACCTTTCCACTCTCAGGGAGCCCTTTCACTCACAGAGCTGGGGGAAGATTTCAAGGTATTTAAATATTTAACAAGTGTTGCCTCGAGTATCTAGGGGTGGTCAGTCCACTAGGCAGTGGACACACACAGCTGAGGATTTCGGTTCCAGGACAGTACCTGCATGTCTGGGCGCCTTGGCAGGTAACCCAACGTGTTGGTGAATAGGACATGTGCAGTATCTGTCAACACCTTTGGCATGGATGGGAGTTAAGCCTAATGGGGATTAGTGGGAGGATAGCCTAGTACCCCGATGCCTTTGTCCAAGAAGCCACTGGATTTTCTCTAGTCCCTTTAGGATACAGATGCTGGAATTGATATAGGCAGTGCTCAGTCTGGTCAGACTGATATTATATTAAAAGATTATTAAGATGGTTGTCAGATTGTAGGTGCTCTTTTTTAGGTCTCGCCTGACCCAGCGCTTGGACGCTGGTCTGGCGAGACCTTAAGTGAGGGCTTCAAAAAATGCAACCGCCGGCTACAGCTTGCAGTGCATGTGCGTGGGCGCGCGCAAGCTGTGGCCCGCGGTAGCATTTTCCCCCCAGCTTTTTAGCTAGCTTGCGAGAACGCGCAACAAGCACGCGCGCTTGCGCGCGCATCCCTCGCGTGTTTTAGCGCATCATCACGATGACTTTCGCTTTCACAGCGATCGTGATCGCGATGACTTTCGTGACCAATGCTTGTTTCCTCCAGTTTCCTCATTTTTAGTTTTATTTATTCCAGTTCGCGTGTCGCCTCTTTCTTCCTTTGCCCATCCAACCTCTGTTTTTGTTCTTCCTTTTTCGTTATATCTCTTGCCCCCTTTCCACCTAGTGTGCTTCCTTCCCCTCCCTTGTTCCTCCCCTCCTTCCCGCGTGCACCATGCAGTCCTTCCGCGTCTCACCTCTTTCCCCACATTTCTACCTGCGCCGCCTCTAATCCTATAACCATCCTCCCCACTTTGCTGTCTCTTTCTATACGTGGTCTGTTTCATTTCCCTCGTTCTCTGACTGCCTTTGTCCCATTACCTCCTGATGCACACCACCACACATCCCTCTCTTAACCTCTCTCTCACGCTCCTTCTCTCCAACGTCACTCCCCCTCATTATACCATGCCATTGCACCTACTCCTCTACCCCCCATTTCAGCCTACGTCTCACTTCTTCCACATCATTACTTCCCCAGCCCTCCTTTTGCTCCCTCTCACCACCTTTACGCATCTTCAGGTGCACACTCTTAAGTGTGCACACACCCTTTTCATGCCCTGTACTCCCTTTCCTCGTGTCCCCTCTAGAGCAGCACTCTCTTTTAATGTTCTCTCCTCCACTTTCTTCCTTCCCATCACTTCTCTGTGCCACCCATTTCTTACAATATCCCACCCTTGAGCCCCCTCCCTCACTTTCTTTTCTTCCCTTATTACGCTTCCACATTTAATTCTTTCACCTCTTCCCTCTGCGCCTCACGGCCTTCCTCTTCTCCTCTCCACTATTCCCTAAGAAGCCTTTTCTCTCCCTTTTCCTATGCTCGCTCCCCCACCCTTCTCCCGCCCTCCACGCCCTTCACTTCTCCAGCCTCCGTCTCATACTCTCATCCGTATCTCATTGTTTTCGTCTCCACCGCCATCGTCTCATCTGTATCTCGTTATCTTCTCCACTCTCGCCTCCTTGTCCTTATTTTCTCTCCCTCTGCTTATCCGGCCTCATCTCCTTCTATTCTCCCTCACCCCTCTTTCTCATCTTCCGATGTTCTTTTCTCGCCTTGCAGCGTCCTTCTACCCCTCTACCTGCGTAAAACCCTTCTCTTCTCCACACCTCTTTTATTCTCTCCATGCTCGCTTCTAGCACGTTTTCTGTCCCCACCGCTACATACTCATCTACTCTCCCCCCCCTCTCCATCCTCCCTTCTCAACTCTTTCTGGCCTCACCCCGACCTCGCACCTTATTTCCTTCAGGACAGTCTGGATGCTTCACAGCTCATCTGGCCTCGCTAACCCCCCCCAACCTCCTCATCTCTTTCTTGCTCCCTCTCCAGCCTCCCTCTCCTCTGGCCTCACTTCCCTCCCTGCCCTCCACATCTCTTTCTTGCCTCCCTCCTCTCCAGCCTCCCTCCCCCATGGCCTCGCCCCCCTCACCATCTCTTTCTTGCCCTGCCCCTCTCCAGTCTCCCTCCCCTCTGCTGGCCTCGCTTCCCCATCTCTCTTTCTTGCCCCTCTCCTCTCCAGCCTCCCCCCTCTGCCCCCCCTCCCCATCTCTTTCTTGCCCCCTCTCCAGCCTCCCTCTCCTCTGGCCTCGCTTCCCCCCATCTCTCTTTCTTGCCCCTCTCCTCTCCAGCCTCCCTCCCCTCTGGCCTCCTCCCCATCTCTTTCTTGCCCCCTCTACAGCCTCCCTCTCCTCTGGCCTCGCTTCCCTCCACATCTTTTTCTTGCCTCACTCCTCTCCAGTCTCCCTCTCCTCTGGCCTCGCTACCCCCCCACCCTCCTCATCTCTTTCTTGCCCCCTCTCCAGCCTCCCTCTCCTCTGGCCTCGCTTCCCCCCGCCCTCCTTATCTATTTCTTGCCCCTCTCTTCTCCAGCCTCCCTCTCCTCTAGTCTCATTCCACTCCCATCTCTTTTTAGCTTCTTTCTTCCACCTTCATCCTCACCCTTATCTCAGCCACTCCCCCCTCTTCTCTCCACCTTCTATCCTTTTCTCCTGGTCCTTCTCTCCCACTCTTTATTCTCTCACCTCCCCATCTCTTTCCTGCCCCCTCCCCATGCTTCTCCATTTCTTTTTTCTTTTCTCTCCTTCCACAGCTTCTGCTCTTTCTGTACTCGCCCCTCCCGATCCTGCCTCATCTTATCACCTTTTAGCTCTCCACCCTCTATCTTCCTCTTTTTCCATTGATGTTCACTCATCTCCCCCTGCCCTTCTATCATCTTTAGATCCCATTTCATCTCCTCTAGTATGCCCCCACTCTCCTTCCCCCTATCTAGTCACCTCCTAAATCCGACACCTTCCTACCGCTGTCCTTACTTAACTTCCTCTTCACTTTCTCTTCTCTCACATTATATCCCCACTGAACCTCCTATTCTCTTTATCTCTCTCTTTGCCTTCCTGGCACACTTCTCACTAATTTTACATCCCCTTTCCTCTTCTTTCCTCCTTCCATTCTCCTTCCCTACCTCTGCCCTCTCCAATCCCCCAACCACAACCACGCACATACAACCACAATCACACACACAATAACACAACCACACACACCACTACACACAACCACAACTACACACACAACCACACACACAACCACAAACACACACACAAAACCACAAACACAACCACAACCACTCACACACACAAAACCACAAACAAACAACCACAACCACTCACACACACAACCACACACAACCTCAACCACACACACAACCATACACACACACACAATAGATCTCGCTTTTGCAAAAGTTTCAGCTATTGTCATTGTTCATGACAATGCCTTTTTTATCTATTTTATAAAACAAACATAAATAAATGGCATCATCTAGAATGCCCATAGCTAGTGTTGCATTATTATTACCAATGCCAACTGCTCACACTTTTATAATGCGAGACCTATTGCATTGCAAATGCTTGTTTTATATACTTAATATTCTACTCCTACCCATGCTGGCTTCAAAATTATCCGTTTGCGTACACTATGCTCATTGTTAGTGAACTAAAGCTTACCCTCTACAACAGGGTTCTCCAGGGTCAATCCTGGAGGGCCCGATCCACGCCAGATTTCTAGCATATCCTCATTTAGATAAATGTTATTTTAAAAATCTGGCATGGATCCGGCACTCCATGAGCAACTTTGAGAACCCTGCTCTACAAAAACATCGGGTGTTAAAAATAGAGCACCTTGTGTTATTGTTTGTTGATCCATCTTTCTGGAACTATGCTTTCTCAACAAACTTAGAGTGTATTTCAAACCATTAAGCTTTCCACAAAGTGTTTGATATCAGAAATTCAGACAGCGGAGTAACACCAAATTATGGGGCTCACCTGCTGAATGTGATGAGGGACCCTGGAGATACTTAGTCTCTCAAATGTGTATAGGCCTTAGGCTTATGGGGGTGCACATTTGTTTAAGGGCCCCTCTGTGCCACAGGGTTTTAGAGGCCGGTGTTACACCTCTGAATCCAGAGCGTTTCTCTTAAAATTCCTTAGAGCCTTTCATTTCCCACGGGAAAGACCCTGCTTAGTTTACAGCCGTCTTTCTTTCGGGTCGTACACTACCACCATGATACATTCCTGTAACACGTGCTTGGTGGAAATACCATTGTCACATAAATGCCACAGCCGAGGGTCAGAGATGAGGAGATGCCGTTGACCTGAAAATATAGTCTAAAATATTACCCATGAGCAAGTGGTACAGTGACATGTAAAGAGTGTCAACCAGCCTCTACCATACATTGTTGCCCCTTCACAATTGAAGTGGCAGGTGCAGCTTGAAAGTTTAAATGAATGCGGAGTGATGGCTCGTGGTTCCCCTGGCGACCATCGTTATAGCTGCCTGTGTGTTTGGCCCTTAGTTGTGCACTGTGGCGACCACCAGCCCCTCCCTTTGCAAACCCCACACCATGCACTGTAGCCACAGGATGGTGGATGGAGAGAATCCAGACAGAGTAACGTCTCTGGTTGAAATGTGTATTTTATCACCGAGTGTCTTAAAAAGTGCACGCCTTTTACCCAAATACCCTTCTTCTTTTAGGGAGATTGATTTTCGCACTTGGCGGCTACTGTCCCGTCATTTCTCCTCTATAAAAAATCCTGCCTTAATTTACAGTCGCGGCATTCACGGGAAGTCTGCCGTGACACCTTGCACTTCCACAGAAATGCTGAAATATTTCACCCAGGGGGGTTAACTCTGCCACAGTAAATCCCATAATCACGCTGGTATGAATCAAGAACAGGGTGAGAGACATAAAGCAGAGGCACATGGCAGAAATGGGAAAGGCAACTGAAAATGACAGGCGAGAAATCACTTCTGAATAGTTGTGATTACTTCATCCAAGTCATAAAGTAGCACAGAGCACAATCATTCAAAAGGTTATAGTGAAATCTCCGTAGCCTCGCGGGAACTCGGGGCCAAAGTCGGTATTTTGTGGCTTTTCCGGGCACCGACAAAACATTACGATTTAAACAATAACAACAGTGGAATATGTTGAGGATATCGCTGCAGCGTAATGTGCATTTATAACTGTGAGTGAGAATGTGCATGCATGGAAACAATGCCTTTGACATGTTGGTTTTGAGCTCATCTTTGACGTAGTAGTAAGTATAGAGTTGGTTCTCTTTCCTCTATATCCAGTTTTCAGGGACTTAAGACAGACAGCTATCAAAGGCTACTCAGGGAATCGCTGGCCTCCCTTCGCCTTATTTTTAATGATTACGGGAGTAGCTTCAGTTTGTAGACTCGTGAAGGCAAGCAGGTTTGCACATTTCAGATTCATTCAGTCATTCATCTGAATTTTCAGGAATTACTCTGCAGAACAGGCCGATATTCTTGTCTCAGATGCTAGCTCTGAAGTGCTATTGTTTCTTTCTGCAAAATGGCGCCAATAATTGAAAGGCAAATTATTTAATTTGTAGTGGGATCACTTTTTAACCATGTTCACTCTTGGATGTCACTCCTGCCACAAATGTGCCTTTGGCCACAGGTTTTTTTCCGAGTTCTCTTCACTCATATGTATTTATACGTCTTTCACCGTTTGTAGCAGGCTGGTCTTACGCAATAGGTTTATGAAGCTGCAGAGTTGTCATGCATCCCATAATGAGATGTGATATAGATGTTAGGTCCGAAAGTGTAGAGTGGCAGGTATTCCAGTGTGCCGAGCAGCAGGGCTGTCAGAAGTCACCAGGGATATCTACAATATAAATGTTAGAGAAGAAGGGGACATGAAAGACGGTTCAAGGTGTTCCTGGGTACCTTGTGAGGTCTACAACAAAGGGGGATGCTTGTCCTTGGTCTGGCAGATGTCCGGAACGTGGGCAACTCCCATGGTGCAATTTGAAGGAAACACTCCGCTAACAGTCGATGAAGGCATCTATCTGGTGATCCCTGACTGAAGAAGTACAACTCCAAGCACTACAACTATTGTCCTTGGTGATATAGTGCAAGGTCCAGCTCTCCTTCCCTGTTGGATAATATCCAGTTTGCTGTGGGTGGACCGCTGCTCAAGGTTTGGACCTTCTGTGTATCGTTATCAAAGTTTATGAAAAACGTATGCCAGTAAGCATACATTTTGGGGATTCAACCCGAGATGTGATGAAATTCATCAAGATCACTTAGTCTACTGCCTCATTTGATTATCATTGGACATCTATATAAGGAACTTATACAGCTGATTTTCCATTCTTATAACGAGCCTTGAGAGAGGCCCATGCAAATGGGCCATCAGGGGCAAAACACGTGTCGGCTGCTTTTGCATCTCTTACCTTGTGGAAAGCTTCAACAGTGGTGGATTATTGGAAACTGTCACCGTAAATAAAATGCAAAACTGAAAGAATATAAAAGGCTGCTCCTGTATCTATTACTTTGTGGAACACTTAAAAAATGATGGATTCATGAAAAGTCTTATTTGAATGAGACAACTAGTGGCCTTCACAGCATGATCCATGATGGGGAGGAATGCAGTGTGTGATCTTGGGTGGCTTGAGGAGACATTCTCTGAGCAGTGGAAGAAAAGAAAAGGTGTAAATAAGTGAAATGTTTGGACTTTTCAATAATACAGTTCAACAAATGAAGAGGAGTACAGAGGTACCTCCTCTCTCTTTGATGTCATTTAGGGTACATGTCAGGGTTGCTCATTGTCTCATCTCGTGTCCATTGAGACTTTGTCTGAATAGATCAGACCAGATTCAGATATCCGTATAAGCAGATCACCTCCTACTCTTTGATGGCACCCTCATTGGTGGTGTAGGTGTCCAATTCAGAATCTAGACATTTTTGGGAAGTACTCTGGCTTGAAAGTCAACTGGGACAAATCCATATTCTACTCTTTCAAAGGTGGGATGTCAGCAACAGACTGGCAGACCACCTTAAGAAGTGATACCTCACACTTGAAATATTTAGGCAGCACAGTGACGGGCGACCCAACGGTAGCCTGGGGCCTAAATATAAAAATAGCTGGTGGAATCCCTTTGACAGACCTACAAAATGGGGCAAACTGCCACTTTTGAGTATGAGTCGAGTGGCTCTTTTTAAGATGATGGTCCTGCCTCGACTCTTGTATTCACCACAGAAATACCACCTCACTTCTTTTAAAACATAACAGATTTGATGGCTTGCTTATCTGTCCTAAGGTGGTACCTTGCAGGTGAACTTAATAATTGCTACCAATCAATGTCTGATGACGCTCTGGGGATGCCAGACATTCAGTCATACTAGTGGGCAGCACGCTGTGGATGGTTGGTTGTATTGGTTTAAGAGAGACCCAACCTTCCAACTCGAGCAAAACCCCAGTACAGATGCTGCGGTGAGGGGGCAATACCCATGATGATCTTTCTGCTGCCACTATAGTGGTATTCTCTTGCTGGCATGGCACAAGGCACTTAAAAGAATTGGTTGGGTGACAGAGTTTCCAAGGAAACTCCTCTATTAACAGGTAACTGGATGCCCCAGGATACTGCACTGCAGGCTTTTTAGTGATGGGATCTAATAGGCATCTTAATTCTAAGAGACATATGGGAAACCGATCTTATTGAGTCCTACACTGACCTATACACTAAATATGATCTGCACAAGTCACAGTTTATTAGGTATACATAGTTAAAGCATGTCTTGGGGTTCCATGTCCCTATCACTTGTGTAATACCTTATTTCGGCCCAGTGGAATCAAAACTAATGGTTGAAAGCCTAGAGAACAATTGAGTGTCTCTAACTTATAGACTTTTAATCATAAATACCCCTGATTGTGTTTGGCCCCTCATGGGTATGTGGGGCGAAACTCTGTGAAGCAGAGGAAGAATCAATTGAAGCCAAAATCATACCGTAAGTGATGGCCTTCCCGCCAAAGCTATGCCTGATATAATTTAAATATGTACATAGGGCCTCCTACATGCCCAAGCATCCACAGCATCTGCATTACAATGTCTCGCCAGGTCGCTAGCGATGTTCCCGCATTGTGGGCGATATTTTCCATATAGTCTGAGGGCGCCCAGTTATCCAGAGGTACGTGGGGCTATCACCCACACCCTCTTGGGTGTGGTGGGTTCTTTCATTGAGTTGAACCTCAGCACAACCTTGCTGGGCTTGATCAGTGATATAGATCTTGTCTGGGGTGCCAAGTTGTGATCAGTTCGGTATTTCTCTTGGGAAAGCATGACACTGGTAAATACTGACCGGCTAAAACACCACAATTAGTGGGATGGCTAAAGGGCATGTACTTCTGTTCTTTGATTGAAACACCAATCTACCAAGTATGAGGTTGTCATCGCAAACATCAAACATTTGGGGCCCCTAGTGGGAACACTTTGGTGCAGGATGTTAATTGCAGCAGGCGGGGGGAGGGGGGGCGGCTTCAAAGAGAGAGAAAGAGAGGTATAAAGAAGGCAGAGAGAAAGATCAGAGATGGGGAAAAGAGAGAGAGGAGAGAATGAGATAGAAATATTGGATCGAATGAAAGAAAGACCTAATGCGAGGAGAACAGGCCTGGTTTGAGCATTTATACCAAGGCTTCTTTTGGTTCCCCATTCTATCCTTGACCCCTGACTAGCAGCGTCTCATTGTGCACAACGTGTACAGTGCTTTTAAGTAAAACGGTCACAATTCAAATGCCACCATTGTATTCTGGGTTCTGAAGCCTGTCTAGAACAGCAAAAGTTTTTTTTTTAAAGAAAAGAAAAAAGGGGATAGGCTTTGGAAGGTATTTGCAATGCAATCGGTCTCGCCTTTGTGAAAGTTAGAGCTATTGGCGTTGTAAATGACATTGTTTTTAATTTTCTGTTTGTACTAGAGTGGATGTATGGTGTTTGTAGTGGAATTATGTGGTTTGAATTGGAATAGTTAGTTGTGGAATTGTGTGGTGTGTAGTGTATTTGTGTAGTGGAATTATGTTGCATGGTAAATAGATAGTGGTGAGAGTATTGCCTTTTGAATATTAGATTTTATCATAGTTTATTGCAACCTTGGTACTTGTCATTCGGCTATATTTCCAGTGGAGGTATTTCCTGTGGTCCAAACTTTAGGGAATGTTAAATGAGCATCCATTATTGACATGACTGTCTTTTGCGATCTTTTTCTTATCCACGCAACCGTGGGAGCCTGCTCTGTGTTAGTGTGTAGTTGGAGAGAAGTGACCCGTGGGTGTGATCAGTGGGTGAGTACACAGAGACGTTTTAAGGTATGGGCAAAGTGGGCTCTAGCCCAGGGTCCCAGCCTTTCAGGGGGTCCCCTGTCAGCTCTGTTCTGCAGAGAGTCTTACCCTGATGACCTTGAATAGTTCCTGATTGTTTTAAATACCATTTTCCTTTAATTTATTTTTAATGTGGGAGTGTATTGCCAACATTTTGAAGAGAAATGTGTTTAGGTAAAAATGCAACATCCATAAAAAAGCTTCTTATAAATCAAAAGAGGACCTCACATATGAGAAATGGGAGGGTGTCTCAGAGATTATTTGCAATAATTTGAGTGAGCTGGTGCTGTGTTACAACATTGAAAACACACCTCTCTATCCCTATTAGACCTAAAATCATTTAGAATTTGGAGCAGTGTGCCTGTACTCTGTCAGTGACATGGCCAAAGAGGGCAAGAAAGAGGTGAAACTATACCATAAATTCAAAGCTGGTCTGAAGAGGGGCCCCCAAAATCCTTAAGATGTCCCTGTGAGTACAGGCGGTAAATTGTGGTCTCAGAGACAGATGGCATTGCTAGGCTCAGAGTGGTATTTGTAAAGACACTAGGGAGATTGCCAGACATGGGAGTGACACTGTGACAGCCCGCGCACAAGCATGAACAATGCCGAGGTGTGTGGCTGGCAGCAGCGTCGCTACAGCTCCCGAGGGAGTCTTATATTCCTTTTAACAGGAACAGCTTGCTTCAACTGCGAGCCTCCCAACTTTCATGTAGTTCAATGTGTTCCGGGTCCAGTGTTAATATTGAACACCTATCATTACAGAGTATCACAAATTGCGAGGCATTGGAAACTAGGGGCAACCGAAAAAATGTATACCAGCGAACCTGTAGATATAGTATGGACTCAGAGACCCACAAGGGGCAGGGCGGCGCTGCACGAAAGTCCAGTGAGGATGTTTGTTTACACAGCAGTGCGGTCTGGGAAGAAGGTGAGTGTGATCGGTCAAAACTTAAGCACAACCCTTCCAGGTGGTGAAGTGAAGCCCAAGTGCACAAGGTGAAACGTTGACTTGGGTTTAATGTTTTGTCGTGTGGTAAGTCTCATAGGGGGAAGAAAATAAAAGCTTGAGAAATGGTTCACTCTGTACCAGGCCAACAACTGCATGTGCGTTTCTCATGTCCTGCTTTGCTGAGCGGTGCCAATCTGTCACTTGGAGCGTTTCAGATGGCGAAAGGGGGCATCCAGCATGCTGCACCCGTCAATCAACCTCAATGACCTACTGCACTCACAACCACCAGGAAGAGGAAGGTTAGAAAAAGTCAGGCGGCGCCACCAAAATAGAAGACGCAGTCATGTGATCCTCAGCATACTAACACACACAAGAGATTCATAGATTTTCTCACAAGCGATAATTGTTTTCAAGATATGAAATGACGTTGCCAAGCGCCAATACCCAGTGACGTCAATGAGACAAGCAGCCACTTACCAAAGAGAAAACAGCTGCCGCAGTTATTTAACCAAGGGGCATTCATTATATAAAGCTGATCACTTTCAGTTAAAGTGCCCTGGTGATTGGATCACGATGTGTGGGCTGTCACATCATTAATTGTGTCTGTTCCTGCGTTTTTCATTTTCCTTCTTTGCAGCCTTCTGAGATTGTGTGGCTGCGTGTCTGCCTATGACATGCTCCCGTGACAGTGAATACATTTACTGCAATACAAAGTACTTTGTGATTGAAACCCATGAGCAGGTCTATCACTGTACTGCCTATGGCAAGTGCAAAATACCCTTGCTTGGCACAGCTTAAAAGAATAATTTTTACTACATGTATTTATTATGCCAGTTTCAAACAATTAGTATTTTTATATAACATGCACTGCACAGTAGAATATTTGGAAGTCCTTTACCGTATCTTTGGTGGGAGCGAATCCAGACAGGGGCAGGGCGGTGCTGCACAAAAGTCTGGTGAGAATGTTTTTTTACACAGCCGCATGTGGCTGGCAGCAGGGAGGGGCTTCTTCCCCTGAGTGACTCTCCCTGGATTAGTGACAGACTGAGTAGTTTGCACAGATTATTTCAGCAAATAATAAAAATAAAAACTTGCGGGAGGAGACGGGGAGTCGGAGCTTTGTTGGGAGCAAATTCTTTGGGACCTTATAAGCATTTGGCCATCACAACTTACAAAGCTGCTGACTTTGGGGCTGGGGACCTGGGTTAGAGTCCCTGCATCAACTCTCCCCTCCCCGATCACAACAAAATAAATAAAAATTAAAACTGAACAATATCACAACAAAAAAGGAAGAGAAACAATGCCATATTAGTAAATGGTTGAACTTGCTGAAGCGTACAGAACCGGGATGACAAAAACTCTTCTTGAACATGTAGAAGATCGCGCTCTGTCATGAGGAAGCGCTGCATTGCGATGGAATGGCCAACCAAAGGTTAGGATGCATGCCCAGATGGGAGGAGGGGCTATCATGCTGTGAGGAAGCATGAACAAGTTGAGATGGATACCTGCAGACAACCAAAACAAACAATTCATCAGTCACAATGGGGCGGGAACAGGCACAGAAAGGAAGAACAAACACCACTTAAAAAACAGCATTTTAGAATGCCACAGCTAGCAACCAATGGCAATCGATGGGCATGCCAAAAGCTCACAGAAGAGATAACAGCAGCGCTGTCTAAGCTTGATCTAATGAGGCGGAAACAGATGGCTAGAGATATTCAACATAAAGCAGCGCAAGGAAACTACCTTTGCAAACAAGCAGAAGCAGGTAGAGCGGCAGCAATGACGGGAGGGAGGGGGAGCGAGCGAGGAGGTAACAGATGGCCAGAGATGGCCAACTGAAAGAATCAATCTGTGATTTCCTGTGGGAGGGAACCAAGCACCCAAAGGTAGAACAGATGGACACTATTGACCAACCAGAGTAAAGGAATTTCAAAAGGTAGGTAGGCCAACCAACCAACCAGAAGCACTGGGCGTGTTGGGAAGCCCATAGACTGAATACAACATGCCTTCTTGGAGCAGTGCAAGCACTGCCCAGGCTTGACCTAAAAAAAGACAGGGATTAATTTGTCTATTTTTACAGGCAGAGGTGAGTGTGTAAAGTACCCTGAAGATCTCCAGGCAAGTCACTGGGTCTGAGGCTCTCACATTGACGGATAGTAGAGAGTTGAAGGAAGAAGCTGCATAACATCCCTTCATTCTGTTTGCTTCAAGATACTCCATTAGCCTGCATTGTACAGGCCTATCAAGACTAATTACCATAACCTCATCAGAGAGAGGGAAGAACTCAAAAGAATTGAATGTTGCAACATATCAATGGATGGGAGAACGGACAAAGCTAGTCAAAAAAGATTACAATACTTCTTACTGGGCAGAATCCAGTAATATCATTAAAGTGGTGCAAAAACAAGCTTCAGGTTTGTTTGTGGTCTTTTATGCCTCCTGCCACAACCTTGTCCGCAATTGGCTGCATTAAAATCCAAAGCTATGGGGATGCCTATAAACCTTCGTAGATGGAAAATCAGAATTGCTTTAGATACTGAAATATGGGTTTCAGCCATATCAGGCTGACAAGTGAAGTAGACTTTCTGCTATCTCTAGAAGAACAGGGAGTCTGTAAGTGGTTGCCCAGGAAAAACAACCCTAGAAGCCTTTCTAAATATGAAGATTTAATCATCTTGACTCAGATATATTGAGATGAAACTGACCTAATGCTGCAAAAATGTGTCCAAAAGGAAGATGCATCATATATTATTTAAAAAACAATGAGAGTAGCTAGGAATTAATCTTGGTTAAAAGAAGGCAGCAATTAACATCTCTCATCCAGTAGTGGAAATGCATGTACGAAACAACTAAGGGGCCAGATGTATGACCATTTTATTCTGCAAGTCTCTAATTGCAAGTTTTTGCTAATCGCAATCAGGGACTCGCAAAATGTGATGTACTAGTGTGTCTAAGGCACATTCAGTGATTCCCAATGGGGTCGCAAATGAACTACCTCATCAATATTCATGAGGTAGGTCGCAATATGCAACCCATTGGGAATGGCCTGTAATCACAATGATGGTGGCCTGCTGGGGCCAGCAGACCACCAGGTCTGTGATTGTTTTTTAAACAAAGCATTTTTTTTTAAATGCAGTCCATTTTCCTTAAAGGAAAATAGGATGCATTAAAAAAACAGAAATTATACGTTTCCTTTTTGTTTTTTTAAGAGCAGGCAGTGGTCCGTGGGACCACTAGCTGCTCCTAAAAAATGTTGACACCCACATACACAAAGGGGAAGGTGTTACCACCTCCTTCACGGTGTCAGTAAAATATTAATGTTTTGCAGCCACAATCTGATCGCAAAACATTCATACATGCCCCAATGCCTCGATATTGGGACGGGATGCTCTTGAAACGCCCCTTCCTAATACTGACTCGCAAACCCTATTTTGCAAGTCGGTAATAGGTTATCAACTCACAAAATAGGGTTAGTACATGAGAAAAGACTGTTTAATGGCCCGATTCTCCATTTGCAAAGCTAAAACATGTCGTACATCTGGCTCTAAAAGACATATGATATGAGAGCATTATATGTGCCCTGTTAGAAAGCTTGGGCTCTAATGAGGGTCCCTCCTGATTATAGTTTTAAGCCACCTGGCTAAATCTGTCTGAGACATCCCAACATTTAGATTACTGTATTAAAGTATAAGTGGCTAGTGTCACATACTACCACTGTACTGAGGGGCCGATTAGAAGAATCTGGAAGCCATGTTTTAGTCTATTTAAAGTTAGATAAGGCAACCTCGGTTTCTCAACTTGGGAAGGGAATATAATATATCAGTCAGATATCAGACAGCTATAAGTTGATGACTGTAACAAAACTGCATTTTCTGTGTGGTTACCATGGATTATTTTGGACCCTATTGTTGCTGGAAATATTACTCTACTTTGATAAACTATTCAGTGCCACAGACCGTGTGCATACCTCAAAATGGTAAATACAAAAGTTGGTCTATTTAACTTTCCTGTATGGCTATGGTAGGTGATGTAGAGATTGTACCACTGACCTGTTAGTTAAATGTCCTATGCGGGATGCAATGTGCATTTACACCTCCCACATAAATGACAGAATATATGGCTGCCAGGAGCATCTCTGTGACTCTGCAATGTAGGCACTCAATTTGTTTGTATTAGTAAGTCAACTCTACAGTGTACATTGGAAACCCACATGGCTGGGTGCTTAATTTCTAGATACGTACGCTTATTGTACCATTGTTTGGCTGCCTCCTTTGTTGATTCCTGTCACAGTATCTGTGGCTCAGTAAATAAACGAGGCATCCGGGCCCAGGAGATCCTGGGTGAGCCAAGGAGCTTAGAAGGGAAGTACTCCAGTTCTTGACCATCCACACCGGTGATTGGTACATCACGCTACTGAGGCAGATACAAGCCCCATTGACCATGGAAACAAGCGCTCTCCTGTGTGCTTGCTATCTAAAGAAACATGATCAAAGGTTGCTGTGTGCAACTTAAAAAAAATAATCTTTTTATTGATTTTTTTATTCAACAAAGCTCACAGTGCAATAAGTAGTACAACGTTCCACAACCACATACTACTTGAACATCTCCTTTTATAGTCCAAACATTCAACCAACTGAACTTCAACTGATCCCCTAGCCAATAAATCTCCTCAAGTATAGGGGAGCCTGTGGGGGGGAGGGTTCCAGTAGATGCTAGGAGACCTATGACACAGTGGTGACGAGAGGGGACCCTCTGTTGTCCCATCTTGTGGCTGTACCCATCCCATACATCTCTTCAGTTCCCAGTGCGTGCCTCTGTAGTACTTGTATTCATGTAATCCTCTCCCCGCACTGTAAAAGATGGCCACCACCTCCTGCCAAAGATCCGCTATTGGCTTCTTTCAAAGTCCCTTATAATCCTCAAGGCACAGTGCCATCTCCTTCGCTCTTGCCCAATTAAAGACCGCCGCCTTCCCCCAGCTATGTAGAGGTCCTCCCAGAGACCCCCGGTGTCTGGCTGTGTTTCTGCAGCCTACTCCGAGGGCTAGGTCCAGGAATCTATTACCCACTTTCCTAGCAGGATGTCACCCAAAAATACCCAATAGGCATATCTTGGTATTCCACAGGCCCTGACGGTTTAAGGTGCGCTCCAATTCCGACACCACCCCCTCCCAGAATTGTGTAATCACTGGGTAGCTCACCATGTGTCTGAAATCTGCGTCCATGTGGACACATCTGGGACAACTTTGACCAGTAATTAAGTTCACAGTGTTCAGTCAGTGAGGTGTAAGATATGCAGTGTGCAGATAGTTAAACTGCATGGATTTGAATCAATTGTTTCTCGAAGCCTACTTAGTATGTTCTAATATGTGCTCCCACTCCTGGCCCACAAATGAACGTCCCACTAAGATCTCCCACCTGTCCCTTCCACCTGAAAAATCTTCCCGGCTCATGGCTAGCATCACGAGTTACAGCCAAGACACAAGGTGTCTGCTGCCTCCAAAGGTCGCACTGGTTGTAGTAAGTCATTGGTGTGGAACTCTTGGTTAGGGTTCCAATAAGGTGGATGCACGGTCTGTACTAATGCCCCATATATCAGAAACTATGCCCCTGGGAGTTTTCATAGGGCTCCTTCTGCATAGCAGCCTCCTACTGTCATCAAGTCTGCAGCTTTCCAGTCCTCCAAGCTGCATGCCATTAAATAGATCCCTCTAGCTATGGGAAGCCCTACCAGTGGCATTGTGGGTGCGTAAAGCGTCTGCACCCCCAGCCTTTTAGTCACCCCAGCCCAACATCGTAAAGCCACCGCCAACAGTCTTGGTTTCCTCTGAGGACATATATCTGGCCCCAGTAGCAGACTACTGAGTGTCCCTTCTTTGTGCTTGTCTCCAAATGACCCCAGGCCAGCCCTGTCCAGCCCCGCATGCCATCTGGCCAGCCATTGCAGCTGCACAGCATAGTAATACATTTCAAAGTCTGGTAACCCCAGGCCCCCTTCCAGCAGTGGTTTCAATAACACCTGTAGAGACACTCTTTGTCACTTCCCATCCTAGATCAGCCCTCGAAGCACCCAGTGGATGGAGCGTAGCTAGCTTTGTGGGATTCAGGTCGGGAGAGTGGCAAAGTAGTAGGAGTAATACGACCATCTTGGTCAAAGCCACCTGTGCCATAAGGGGGAGTTGCAGTGTCACCCTCCCCTGAAGAGACATCATCGTGCTCCCCTGGTTACCCTCCCTGATATCAGTATCCTTATGGTATATCCAGGCGCCCAGGTAGCAGAAGGTCATGGGGTCCTAGTGAATCCCAGCATTATGCGCCGCCTCTGGTAGCCACCGATGCATTTCTGCCATCGGGTAGGCGCACATCTTTGAGCAATTTGTGCAGAGCCTTGATTCCCCAAGTATCTCCATCACCCACAGTATCCCAGTACCGTTCTCCCACAAGTACAGGAGCATATTGTCTGCGTACAATGATGTGATGTGCTCACCATCTCTCAGGGGATGCCTTTTCCTCATCCCTCTAACCTCACCAATGAACGGCTCCACCGCTAAAGCGAATAGCATTGGGGATAAATGGCAGTCGTGCCTGGTACCCCTGTGTACGCTGAAGGCTGGGCGATGCAGGACACGTGCACTTGTTAGAGCATAAAGGAGTGATACCCATTTGCTCCATCCTGCGCCCAAAACCATCTGATTCATGACCTCCCCAGGTAGTCCCACCGCAAGATATTGAAGGGCTTCTGGATATCAGACTGCATCCAAGAAGGCGCTCGACAAAATCTCCCCTAAAATTCAGTGCAGCTATCTGCTATTGGCTGAGGTGCTTCGCTGAGGGATGAAGCCGTTCTGGTCGGCATATACCAGGGTGTGCAGATAGGGGAGCAGGCAAGATGTCAGCTCTTGGCTGAGGATTTTATAACCCACATTAAGCATGGACAAAGGACAGTATGACCCGACCTCCAGCTCCTCACCATGGGGTTTGGGTATACAGTTAATCAGTGACTCCCTAGTTGTGGTCGTCAGTTGTCTGCTGGCAATGGCTTCTGCATACATTTTTGCAAACCGGGGCGCTAACAGTGTGGCAAATGTTGGTGGTCCGGTGCCCATCCATTTCCTTGGTCTTAACACGTTCCTGTTCTTTAAGCGTGCCTTTGATTTCAGGCCACCTAGCCCGCAGCCTCTTCCTTCATTGAACATGGGAGTGTTGCACCCTCCAGAAAGCATTCCTTGCCTTCTGTCTGTGCCACTAAGGGCTCATCGTACAGATCTTTGTAATAATTGGTGAACAATGCATGAATGGCCTGTTGCATATTGTCCATATCTCCAGTGAGCGTCCACACCTGTATGATAGGCCACCTCTTTTCCTCGGCATGAACCAGCTGGAACAGGAGCCTACCTGCTCTGCCCCCCTCTTCATTCTCCCTGGCATTATACTCGTCAACTCATGAACTTCAGTCTATCCAGTAGGTCAACGCTAGCCTTTTGTTTCTCCTGCAGGCGATCTTGTGCCTGTGGATCCACCTGCGCTTCTATCTTAAAGTGCTGTAAATCATCTTCAGTCTTCACCAGATCAGTGTTAAGTGATCATCTAACACCCACCGCCTGCCCTATTCCATGCCCTCGCACCACTGCCTTAAAGGCATCCCATTTAGTGTTGCCGTGTGACTCCTCTGATCATTAGTTTGGAAGTAGTCGCTAATAAAGTCTGCCAGGGGTTCCCCGAACGTAGACTCGTCCTGCAGCACAGGCCTAAGCCTCGACATGGGTATGGGTGATATGTCTGCTCCAATTCAGGTGCAAAAGTAGTGGGTTGTGGTCAGCGTATGTGCATCCTAAGTACTCCATCCCCTCGACCTGCCCCACCACCTCGGTGAGCAAAGAATCGTGTCTAGGTGGACATGCAGGTCATATATCAGGGAATAGAAGGAATACTTCTGTTGCCCCAAGTTTTGTAATCTCCGAGGGTCACATAATCCCCAGCTATCTATTCAGGCCTGAAAGTCTCTTACCACCCAAACTGTTGGTGTGCCTGCTATGGGGGGCACTGATCTGTCAAGATGGGGATTCACCACGCAATTGTAGTCTCCTCCCAGTATCAGTGGTGCCAGCCCATCCTGCACCAGGAGTAGTGGCTGCACGCAAGAAAGTTAGTCTGCCCGGTATTTGGATCATAGATCCTTCCCAGCCCCACTCTGAGCCCCTCTAGTATGCCAGTAAGTAGGACATAGTGCCCTTTTTTAGTCAAGTTAAGTGGGACATACGGGACTCCCAGCCTCACCCATACCATAGCTCTCCTATAAAAAACGCAGAGTATGATGTGGCAAAGATTTGTACCCACCATTAGTGCTGGAGAGCCTTAATACTGTCCCTAGCTATGTGTGTCTTGTGTATAAAAGCAATGTCTACGATCCTGCATTTCAGGTATGCTAAAATATTGGAGCGCTTGGCTATGGTGCCCATCCCGCTAACATTCCAGGTGAGGAAGGTGTACCTAGTGGGTTGTGTCTGCATTGTGTGCATCATTCACATGTTTCCCCCCTCCCCTTCCTACTCTCCTCTTCTCTCTCTGGCCCTTGAAACAAGGCAACCTCATCCTCTTCAAATATCCTTGGGCTTAGGAACAGCAAGGAAACCCAACTTCCCCTCCCCAGGCCAAGCTGGAACGGTCAGTCTACTAAACCTATGCATAACTGGCAGCATAAAAGCATCAATAAACCCTCCAGTACCAGTCCATCTGTTTATCAATTATGGGCTCCTCTAAGCCCATCGCCGTTGGTAGACATAAGTCACTTAGTTGCGGGCCAGTTTAGTAAGAATCTCCAAAAAGCTATTGGTCCTCTGCTGGCTACGGAATGTCCTCTGGGCCACATCGCAAAGATCACAGTGTGCGCTCAGTGTTAGTCGATCCAGGAGATGACTCAGTCCGCTGTTCACTTTCTAGTCTGGTTTGCAGGGCACAGAAGGAAGATGCCAGATCTAGTACCTCTGCTCTCTCCAGTGCTGTCAGAGGGATGGTCCGTCTTCCTGGTCTTGCTTTTCTATGTCGTTTGCGCATGGTTGAGGTGACCTAGATCATGTAGTTGCTTCTGTCCCTGCTGTGAGCTATTCTAGCCAGATCCAAGCACGTTCCAGATCATAGAAGATCAATCGTTTTCTCCTCCGCTATGACTTTCAGACGGGCAAAGAAAATCAATGCATAGTGAAATCCTGTATCCCAATGGCCTTTTTGACTGCCATAAAGGATACCTGCATCTTCTACGTTGCCATTGTGTAGTCCGTAAATATGGCAACCATGGCCCCAGCCACATCAAAGTGGCTGTGTATGCGTGCCTTCTGCCTCGATAGTGCCCCTAGTCACAGAGGGTGCGCCGGTACCCAGTGGGCTCGCTCCCGTGCAAAGAACTTAGAAAGTCCTTGCAGGGCCACTTCATCCATCAGCCAGCTTTCCAGTAGCACCACCATATCTGCTCCTTCTGCCCCCTCAGGTAAGCCCACAATCCAGATGTTGGTGCACCAGCTGCGCCCTTCTGTATCCTGTGCTGTATGGTCCAGGCTCTCCACTCACCCAGAAAGGGGGTGGACCTGATCTTGGAGATCCTTTAATTGCGGACAGATCTCTGCAAGTGTGTCCAAGTTACATTTGTCTAGGTTCGTCAGCTTACGATGGTCTTCCTGAAGGATGTCTATTTTTCCTTCCAACACCTGTATGGAGGTGTGAACCCCGCTGAGTATTGAGTCAGTTTATTCTCAGTACTTGGGGCCTCATGTGCATCTTGCTTTGGCTGGTAGTTCGGACCCTCCTGCGGTGGTGAGGTTTTCCCAGGCCCCTGCCTCTGAGATCAGGATGCACCCTTGACAGACCGAGGCCTCCTCATCCTGACCAGGGACTGGAAGTCATTTAGGGTGCCATAAACGAGGCAAGGAGAAAGTCATTCCCATGCCAGTAGTGCAATGTCCTATCACCACGAAGTGGGCAATAAGGGGTGGAGGCGCTACCACCCCACTAAGGACACCCCAGTCTGTATTGCTTGCTTCCAGGTTGGGCCCTCAATGTAAGTATAGCCCGTCAGAAGCCCTCTGAAGAAAACAGTCCTCCCTGGTCCTAGGGAGAACCCCAGTCCAACCATCTAAGCCTCAGCGAGCCTTCGTGCAGATCGTCCCCTCACCACTTTACCCTCAACTGGGCCTTTCGCAGGAGCTAGGGCCCCTCACTCCTTCAGGGGGTTGCACAGATGTCATGCCCCCTTGCTAGTCCCCACACCACCCCTCACCAGTGTCTGTTTTCACTATCAACAATGGCTGTAAAGGCCCGGTGGTGTCTCCTGGTGGTATATATTGCCTGGCATGTCCTCTCACCACCAAGCTGCCTCTTGTCTCTCTTCCATGCTGTCAGCTCTGCAGATGAGGGTCTCTCCCTTCTCCTGCCAGTGCTCCCGTCCACCTTTGGCACTGCCAATCGGACAAGCTCTACTCCCCCTGAGGACTGGGGGGTCAGACGCCCTGTGGCTGGCCCCCCTCCAGCTTTCCTTGCTCATCAAGGTGCTGCGGAAAACAGCATTGCCTCTTCCATCCGCAGCAGCAGATATCAGAGGCACTCACTGCAGCACCGCTCTCCGAGAAGTGGCTCCATCTTCTTTCAGGTCCCAGGGCTCTGCTCCACGCTCCACTTCGCCCATCAACACTGCTAGAGTTTCTCTGCCGAAGGTTGCCAGAAGTGCTATCACCAGCCCCTCCCATGTTTCAGGATGGCTGGTGATCGGCAATCGACGTGGAGGCCCTCACCGACTTGCGGCCATCTTGTAGCGTGGCCAGCCACACCCCCTTTTGCAATTTCCAACTTGGCTATGGATTGCCACTCAGGATCTGAGCTACTTATGGTCGGATATGCATTATGATGATGTGTGCACAACTTGCTTTGGTGAGTTACAATTTACTGATTAAAGAGATGTACATTGCTATAATGTGCACACCTTGTCAGTGTGCATTAGATGTTTGGCGCACTGCACAGTAGATGAGTTTACATTACGCTGCGCACAACTTCTGGAATTAGAAATACCATTTGGTGTTTTACTGAGAGCAACTTATATGCACTGCATTTGTAGCCATTCAATTTTAGCGATGCACACACCAAATTAGTAAAAGTTATGGTAGTCTACATTTAATGCATTGGAGGTGCACATGCCCTTCAAATTTAAAATTATTTTCTTCAACTCAGTTTATATCCTATTTAGCCTTCCGTTAGGAGTTAGTTATTTGTTTAATATTGCTCTTCTTGATAGTAACACGTACGTTTTCTAAATGCTGAGTCTAGCACAACTTTTAATTAATGCAATTTTTTCTTTTGTGCATTGACTACTACTCACAGCTGTATCTGTTCATCAGTCCTGTTCATTGTTTGACCTGTTTGCATAGTGCTGTTTGTCTTTTTTTTTTGTGTTGACTCTTTGTTGTATCTAAAGTAATAGCACAGCAGAAATACAAGTGATTCACCCTCTGCCTCTATTTTTTGACTCGCCTAGCGAACATCCTGGATGCTGGAAGGATTAGTTCAGATAATTTAATATTTACTGTGGAGCTAATAATATGCAACCGTATTGTGCTGCGTTGAAAATAAAAATGGAATACTGCCTAGGTATGGAGGGCCCGCGCATTTTAAAACACTTAAGTGTGGGTACATCGACAGAAGGGCAAGAACTAGATGAGTACCAGGAATCTATTCAGCATCTTGAGCAATGATTTGGCTCACAGAAAGTTGTCTTAGTAAGATGTTTTTAAGTTCTTATCTAGAGGACAGCTACCAGATTATTCTGTGGAGAACTATGTTACAGCATGTAGGGTTCTGACTTCCTCATGAACATTTGGGCCTTCGACTGACCAAATAATCAGCGATCAATTTGTGGGATGGTGCATAGCAAGAGCTTCCAGAAAAAAAAACTTTTATTTTTGAAAATCTTCTATGGTTGAAGCCAATTACGTTGCGAACATAGCTGAATTCTCTCATGAAGTAATGAGGATTATTTGTAAAAGCTCAAGTGATTCAGTCCGTTCTATCTGATCTTGCAAAAGTGTCTTAGAAACCAAGAAAAGTTACCCCACATTGGTACCTCCCTGCAGGTCTAGTCATCATGTAGCCATTTTTAAATCCTGTTTAGGCATAAAGAAGACCTGTTATTAATGTTGGGCATTTTTCCAGACTGTGATTGAATCAAATTAACGGTGTCAGTAGTGTGAGTGATCAACCCAGTGAGTAGAAATTCAAGTCCAGAGTCAAGAGTTTTGTGTTTAGTTATGATACGTGTGGCGCTGACAGCTGTTGGGAGCCTGATATTCTCATGGATTTGGGGACTAGGTTTATCATCATAAATCGCAAAACACATATTTAGAACATTGATAGAATTAAGATTTATTTGAACCTGACATTAATGAAGAGGCATTCCAGGACACAAAAATTGACTTGATTGGGTTCCTAGTGCTACCCATTGCATTTCCGAGGGACGCAGTAGGTCTGACATAGTTTATATTGCTTTTAATGGCAAAAGTATCCTAGGAAGTATACACCAGGGTTTACTGGATGTAGTTTTGCTGCCTAGGAAAAAACAACTGGGTATGTCCTTCTGTGAATTTTCTGAAGATCTGTCATGTCAGAAAGCAGTTGTGATTGACCATATCGATGAGAATGTGTCCAATGTAACACATTAAGTGTTTGAGAAAGGCGACAGTGATCTTTTAGGAATTGTTGAGGGGAACTAGCCGATATTTGGGTACGGTATGGGTCGTCTAAAAAATGTTGGCAGTGCCAGCAAATCATAGGATTAAGAGTGTACCCCTAATTGTAAGGCCAGGAGTGGCACATGCTCTTAGTAAGTTGCAATCTGAGGGGGATAGCTCCACTTGTTTGTCTCCTATTGTGCTTGCAAGAATAAAAATTATGAACTCATTGTTTTTGTTGACATGAGGGCCCTAAACCATTCAATATAAGAGAAAATCAGTTGTGTTAACATCCACTGGATCTGTCTTTTAGAGAGTAATGGGGCAACTTCTAAATGGTGTGAAAGGGTGGTGACTTCTACTCTGATATTTTGGTTATTCGCAAAGACTGGCAAGCACATAATGATAGAGTACATGATATTCTAGTCTTCTGGCAAGTGGTTTACATGTTTACAAATGTGTTTTTGGTCAGAAACAGTTGAACTTTTTAGGGCACATCATAGGTGCAGAGGACATCAGTCTTAGAAAAGGATTGGTAAAGGCCATTAAAGATGACTTTGGACTTTGCAAGTTTTATTCATAATGTTTGCTAAATGTTATGTCTATAGCTGAGCCCATAACCATGCTGACAGAAAAAACCAACATGTTTTATCTGGAATGAGGAGCAAGAATGTGCTTTTGCAAGCATCATGGCTGATTTGTTGATTGCTCCCTTCTTACAACCGCATGCTCTGTTTCAGTTGATGCTAGTGAGCATGGGCTGTGAGCTGTTACCACACAAAAGAGCATGAACTAGCATACAGTCCTGTTTGGTTATCATTTCTGGAGGGATGCATAGAGGCAATATTTTGTCATCAATAAAGGAATGCTTGATTTTATGTGGACTGTGCAGAAAGTCTGATGTTATATGTGGGTTATCCAGTTTACCTTTAGGCAAGAGCACAAGCCTTGTTTCTACATGTTAGGAAATCCATGCGCATATTCTGAGAAATTGACAGCAAGACTGGCACAATTAAGCATGAGACTGTTGGAATTAAGCTTTCGGTTGAACAAGTTCCTGGCAAGTGCAAAGGAGGCTATTGTTTTTCTCTCACATGCCAGTGCAGGAAGATCATGTAGTTGGCAAGGAGTTTGAGAATGGTGAATATCTACTTGCTTCAGTTGATTTTGAAGAACAAACATGCATCTCTGAGGAGCTTTAGAAGCAGGACTTGACGCATGATCCAGTTATCCAAAAGGTGATGAAATTTATTACATGCAGTTGGCTTGAGGAAAGGTGTTTGGCATGTGATTTACAATGCTTTCCCAAGATTTTTGGGGAATTGTCTATGGAAAGTTGAATATTCTGTGGGGTGAAACAGTAGTATCCATCCTCCCACAGTTTTACTCATAAACAACTTTATTTTCAATCACACATTGGACTTCTAGGAATGATTTTGAATAAAAAAGAGAGTGAGACTTATTGGTGGCCAAAATCAGAATATAAAGTTACGGGCTGTGTCACCTCTAGAAGCAAATACACACATGTTGCAACTAGAAATTCCCCAGTAGTAGCTGTAAACTTACCAGAGTTCTTTTGGGACAAGGCCACTTTAAATATTTAATGCCTTTTGCTGGATTTAGGAATAGGAAGGCCTCCCCTTTCTTTAGCCTTATATGTAAGTATCCCCCAAGGAAAACCTGTAGAGTCCTACGGCAGGGAGCTGTATATTGTTAAGTAGGACATATAAACTTGTATGTCTTAACAGCAAAACCCCCCAAATTGGCGTTTTGCTGGAGGAAAGGTAATAGGGTTACCGACTGGAACCCTAGCCTGACTAACTTCTGAATGGGACTACATAACTGAGTACTGCAAGGTATCAAATTAATCGTGGCATGAAACCAGACCTGATGCCCAGGTTAAATTGAATGTCACTTTTAAAGTTAAGCAACTTTAAGAAAGTTGCCATTCTGTTCCTCAGTGATCCAGTAGCCTCACACAGGCTGGGATCCACCAACAACTTTCTGCATGCTTGGGGAATGGCGAGCATAGGATCAAACACTGCTTGGCAGGGAGATGTCACCTCCCCTTTGCAGGAAGCCATTCAGGGTGTTAGCCCAAAAGGCGTGCTTCAACGGGTAAGCCGCCTTTGGTGGGATAATGGTGATACCACTCCCAAGTGGCTGCCTATTGTTCAGGCAGACAAGCTGCAGACGGGGACAGAGAAAGAAGGCCAGTGCCCAAATCAGTTTTCCTGGGGACATGTAGCTCTCAAGTAGCCACAACACTAGGGTGGGCTACCAAGCTCCTTACATCCAACAAAGGGTCCTGACATCTAGAGAGTGGCCAGAATGTTGAATGCTAGGAGTGCCAGATGCCACACATCACCAGAAAGTCGTCACCCAAAAGGAGCAGACCTGGTAGTTCATTTGGTCCCCTCAGGACACACTTCAGCAGGATAAAAAAAGGCACCCTGGACCCTCAGATCACATTGGATTTGGAAAGAGGACCAAAGAAGGACTGCCCTGATGCCCTTGGATTCGCACAGAGTCTTCACAATTTGCTGAATTACACATGCTACATGTTGGGCTAGCGCAGATTGGACTGTGCTTGTGGCTCCTAGCTCAGGGAAAAGTAGACCCCCAGACCAGACTCGAAGGATCAGTCTGCTGATCCCCTCGAACCAGCTCCAGGGACTAAAGAGTTGAAGTAGACCAAACTGGCAAATTGCTAGCAACTGAAGAAAATTTGCTTCTAGCTGTCACTGGGATCTGCAAAAGACTGATCTTTGACAGCCAAAAGTTGCACCTGAGTCTGTTGGGCCTGGGCGTATCCTAAGAGTCCGGATTGGTCACTCCAGAGGGACACTAACCCCCACAATTAGATTCTGCCCCAAGCGTTATACCCAGAGACCAGACCCCACGTTAGATCCCCGGAAAATAGAATGCTCGTAGGAGATCAGGAAGTAAATGTGACAGTGTGATGACTAAGTGTACTTTTCAGGTGTAAAATTGTCCCTCATGCATTCCAATGAAGCACTTCCATCCAATAAGGCAGAATGATACACCAAACAACTATTGGCATGCCAGAAGGTAATATTCCTTTGTGTAGAGCCAAGCCCCACTCAATGAATGTTTTAAGGAATTGGTAACAGAAAAGGCCTTGCGGATAGCTGTGCTGTCCAGCCAGACCTCCAGTCCTTTTAAGGTTACCAGTTACAGTGAACAATGCAACCTAACTTTCCTCCTGCTATCACCTCACACGTGATTAGGACACGCGCTCCCCTTAAAGTGCCGGCTCCCTGTTTTCCTGGCACCGCCCTGGAGAGGGAGGTCTGCGGGTGTCCTCGCTCCCTTCCTTCAGAGCACTGCTCTTGAGTGCCAGAAGAGTGCCCTGCTGCCCCTGTCCTGTATCTTTGCTTTGTGTCAGGGAAGCTTGCACTGCTGCTGCGCATGCTCTGCCTCTGCTACTGAAGCTTGTTAAAAAATACTTTCAAAAATACATGAGTCAGAATCTCTGATACTGTAAATGATAATTTTCTTCTGCGTGGCATTTCCTATGAACGCATGAAAGGATATCTGCAGTACTAAATTCTTTTTTCCTTTTCCATTCTGTTTTTAGTATTTTCAGTATGTTACTTAGAGATGTAGCTTAAATAATGTGATTTTGGAAAAGAGTTTCCAATGAGTTTAAGTAAACGTTAATAGTGCTAAAAACGGAAATATCTCTGGTGGCAACAGAATCAAAATAATTTATATATTTGCATTATGTATTTTATAATCGAAGTACCGGCTTATTATAAATATCCCTCTGCTTCCTTTCTCTCTGCCATCAGCTGCAACATTCATGTTCTAGAGTCGGGAAACAATTAAAAATGTTACTTAATAGTAATGAGTATTTTCATTTAATGTGAACAAAGGGCTCATGCCGGCCAACGTTCTTAAATAATAGAACTATCTAATTTATATGTACACGTATAAAAGAAAACACATTCTCCGGAGCGATTACTTATTGATTGTAAAATGCCATTACTTCAGGTGATGAGGTGCTTAATTTAAGATATCATTGTTTCTGATTTCTTAAAAGCAAACGCAGAAAACGAAGGAGATTACAGAGGATTTGGAACTTGCCATTCTAAAGACCTGCCAGTGCATGACTGAGCTGCGAAGAGAAGTAAGTTGAATTTTATTAATGACACACGCAGTTTAAGATGCGTCTAAAATGTACTCTGTTCCATTCACCAGTTTCTAAGCCCTAGACCTAGAGAAAGCATCGACGTCACTTCTCGGATAATCTCTAGCATGCGCCTGTCCATGCATGACGCATCGTCTTTGTCTATCTTTGGTAACTCGTTTATTCAGTGACTGAATGATATTACCCAATGTATTCTCAGTACTATGTCTGCATGAATGTATAGTATGCCGTGTAACAAACGCCAAGTGCTTATGTATTGTAACTTTTCTTATGTAAAGCATTCTGAGCCTTGTTCATGTTATATATAAAATTGCACAAAATTGAACAAATGCCATTATACGTATTTTGCAAATCTGCTCCTCTATAAAAATATTGTAGAAAATGCTGTGACTGATCAACAACTTGAATCGCAGTTTTCCTGCTTTCATCCTACATTCAAATCCTTCATCGCACACTTAAAATAGCCTGTCCTTTATAACCAAGTGTATCTTCTGTGCTAATACTAATCATTTAAAAACCAAGGGATTCTCAGCAGGTAAGACTCGCTTAATTCATTTCTGTAGCTCATCCTCGTGGTGAATAGGAGCAGACCTGCTGTTCTCCAGGCACTGAAGATTGTGTTTTTAGGTCTCGCCTGCATGCAGCTTTAGCGTTTTATTGCTGAAGTACCAAATATGTACACCAATAATCACAGTAGACTTTGAGTCGGGCCATTGCCTATCATTGGTTGGTTTTGTTGTCAATCTTAATTGCTTGCTTCTCTTTTCAGAACTTGTCTTCACTCTGTCTTTCCCCTCCCCTGGAGCACAACTTCTTTACCATCCTTTTGATAAGATGACATGTATCCGTCCATTGATTCCATTAAGGGAACCATAGTCCTTCCCCATCTCATCTGTTGCCTCATCCTATCCCGCTCAGCTGAATTCGTTTTTTTCTCAGTTTTTTCCATTCCCTCAAGCTACTCTCTTGCTTCCCTACCCTTCCCTGCTCACCTCTGCCCCATGCCTTTTAATAACTCACAGTTGCATCAGCTTGCTCCTCAGTTGCTCTCCTACCCTGTCCTGTGGTTAGATATCCACCACCACTATGGGGCCAGCTAAGCAACAAAAAAAGGTGACCATTGCAGCATCATGATGCATGCGTTGACATGTGTGGTGATGCATACATGTGTATATCTCACAATGGAGCTGACATTTTCTTTATTTTTTCCTGATGTTGTTCAGCATTGACAACAAACACTGACAAAACCAAAGTCCGGGCTGACAACTTTCTAAAGTGACACTTATTTGCCAGTACTTGTTTAATGGTTTGACCATGTGGTTGATGTGTTTGTGTGCATCTTAGTTTCAAGGAGAAAATGAATCCAGGGCATAAACATCAGTGTTTGTTTATCTTTTTATGCCAGTGTATTGTAGGTGGTACAAATTGTTCATTAACATGAAAGATGCATGTTCAGAAGAAACAGAAAATAAGAGCAGGGCAAATACAACAGATACATGTTTAGTTAAAAAAAACGAATTCTACTTTTTTGTGTGACGTCCCCCAGAAAAAGATTATTCGCTAACAATTAATGAGTTTGTCTACCATCAATGCATACAAACCCTAATCCAAATTGTAATAATTTGGGTAAAACGTTTACAAAGTTGTAATATGCCGGAAAGCTTACCTCTAATAAAAGGCTTTCCTATTTTATTATGCACAAACCAGTCCTATTCTTGAACCGGTCTTATATACTGCTCTGTCAGCAAATTAGGTGACAATTCCAAAAAGCCTTGTCTCAGTGCCCCTATTTAACAATAAACAGCCCTACATAGCAGTACTGGGCATTAACGGGATGATTCACAAGCAGTATTTAAAAAAATGTGAAAACTTCTCAACACATAGTTTTACTTCTATACCCGCAGCGAACCTCTGGCTTTGCGATATTTTTAAAAGTCGTAAAACACATGTATACTATGCTTCTCTACATTTAATGTTATGTTAGCTCATATAACATTTTTCTTATTGTCCCCTCACTATCCTGCTAGAGCAACCCCCTTCAAAATCAAGGATCGACTTCAAGAAGGTAGTTGCTGGAGTGAGTTGCAGGGGATCACTGTGGTTGCATCTTTTTAATTAGACTCTTCCAGATACAAAAGGGTGTAAAAATATAAGTGAGGCCACCGCCTTACCTTTCCCTGCCGGGTCCCTGCATTCCACTTCCTTATATTGTGTGAGCCAGAAGGCCACAAAGTTGAAGATCGCTGGCCAGTTGCAGTGGCGGCTGGCTTAAATGAAAAATGATGTGGCTCGAAGGCACACGACTCACCATAAATTCCAGAGCACGACCGGTGCAGCACTTCTGTTTGCTGTCCACGAGCAAGAAAAGGAAGGACTTCCTTCCTGCTCATGGATCGCAACTCCAACCAATCCTGGAGCTGCTCTCATACTGTGAAAACAGCTCCAGGATTGGTGGGAGCAGGCTCACCCAGCACTCATTTTGAAGCTGGGGGCCTGTGCCAGTATTTCCCAGGCTGTTTCATAGCCTTTGGATTGTTGGGTCTACAGTGCGCTAATCGGGCTGGCCATCTCAAGACAGCCGGCCTATCCGACGTGCGCACTGTAGACCAGTGCTTTCATCATGCAGTTGCAGGATTTAGCCCCGTCCCCACCAGTGCTTTAAGTGGGCCGGTACTCACCGGGACTGAGTACCGGCACTTCTTATTTTTATCACCCTGAGTACCGGCACTTCTCTGCGGCCGTGGAGAGTACCGGTACTCATGGAGGGTAGGTGCATTGGCCTTTAGTGTTGGGAGCCTGTCTCTTTGTTCAGCTAAATCACTTTCATAGCCCTGAGCTGAGCCCCCGCTGAACTATCAGCGTGGGCTCATTTGCATGATATCCCAGTGTTTGCCGTCATGCTGTGTTTGTTGCAAGGAATGGAGGCAGCCCAGTGACACAACAATGAGAAAAGCCATGGGAGGTTAAAAGGGCTTTAGTCCCACCTGATTCTTTTGTGTGAGTGTCTGCTTATGTGTGTCTGTTTGCCTGCTTGTGTGTGCGTGTTTTTGTGAAATAAATATTACAAAATAAAGAAAGGTTAAAATACTGTTTGACTTTTATTTTGTATAAGGAATTAACCGGATTTGTTTATAGAAACACATTTCTCGTGTGTGCTGCAACTATTATATAAGCCAATAAACTTTGCATGTCTTGCCTTTAGCCCCGCCCACTCGCCACATGTAAATGAGTACCTGCACTATTTTTTTCCCATTTAAAGCACTGGTCCCCACTCTTGTGCTGTACACAGCGCGAGCCAGTGCAGAGCCAAATAAATAAAATGGCATTCAGATGCCATTTTATTTATTTGTGTTTACCTGCAGTGCTCGCAGCAGGCGGGGCGCCGCTCCTCTGCTCCTGGTTGCATGAAAGACAAAGGCAGTGAGAGGGGATAGCCAGGGGCCATCGAACAGTATGCCTCATTTTTCTACCACATAAATCCTGTCTTTGTACCCCCACTTATTTACGGTGGTGGCTAAAGGGGTCATAGAATATGAGCCGGTCCAGAGTTCTACAGAGGAGCAGCAATCCTTAAGCCCAGTCTCTTCTACCCTCCAAATCACTTTTCACAGGGTGAAAAATATTCAAAATCAGTGGCGCGTTTGTGGAAAAAATGGGGGATATTGATTGGCCAATTAAGCAATTAACCAATTAGGTGACTGAGCAAGTGTTGAATTTGGGTTGTTAGGTCCTTTCAGACAAAGATGTAGTGGGATTGGGAACTGATGAGTTATAGCTTTAAAAGATGCATTGTCAGATTTACCTTGAAGGAATCGGACAGCCTGAGGTTGCATGGAGCACAATATGCACGTAAATGAGATTTTTGTTTCAAATCATGTACCTGTTTATATCGAATATTGATCTTCATTACTTGTAAACATATAAAACTGAAACTGTTTTAAAATAAGAGCACTCTCATCTCTTATAAGACCAGTAGCAGCTGGTAGGGAAAGAAAGTGGATGGGCGGGGGAACTAAGGGGGGGGGGGGTACGCAGGGGGTGGATTACAAAATAACAACAACAAAAAAATACTTACATTCTCACCGAGTCCGCAACCACCTCTCCTCCCTTGTGCCGTCCCTCCAGAACCAGGAAGCTCCCAAGTTCCCTAACCTGACCAATCACAACATTGCAAAGCAGCTTTGTAGTTGGTCTGAGCGCCGTAGCTCGGCGCTCAGACGGGACCTGGGAGGGTTTGCATGTTTCTCACCAGGATGTGTAATGCAGCCTGGTGAGGAACATGCAAAGTGAGCATGACTGCTTCACCGGCCAGAGGGGCCCATCCAAGCAGTCATGAGCACTTTGGAGTGTGCAGCAACCGTTCCTCCTCTAGCGGCGTCACTGAAGCCCAGCCCCATCCAACCTGATTGAAAAAATAAATATAATGATAATAACAGAAATAACTTCTGTTATCATCATCTTATTTTTTTATACTGCTCCATGAGCAGTGGGGCGACACTCCTCTGCCTTAGCAGAGGATCCACCACTGCGTATGACGATATGTTAAATACATGCCAGCAGACCCGATTCGGATGCTAGACTCCCGATGATTTTTAAGTCCAAAATAGCTTTATTTTTGCTGTATGCAGCCTAAAATTTCCAAAGCTGCAATGTACGTCATCAATAGGGGAAAAATTCCTCCGATTACTTTCAAATCTGCCTCCTATTAGGTTCAAAAGGTTGCCATGTAAGATGTTACATGTATATTGGTGCAGATCAGGGCATATAAATTCTCCCTACTTCCACGGATAGAGTAATTTCACAGATACACGCACATACACTCACCATACGCTTGGGCCCATTTCACTAACATACACTCAGAATACTCTATCAGTACCAACCATGGAGAGAGAAACCTCCTAAACACCCTGCATCTACAGTGAGGTCAATGAGACCAAATTGACACTGTCTTGAGTCATGATTTAAACAATAATAATCACAATAGAGTACTTAATAATTGACAAGAAATAATCACCAACACAGTAATTCAAAATTATGGTACTTTATCTAAAATTAATTCAAAGAAAAGTCAATCAAAATAAAACATTATTCTCATAATTACCTATTCTAGCTAAATGTCATAAATGGGTCAGGACAGGTCTCTCAGTAGAAGTCTCCCAAGTCGCCGTCCTCACAGCATCGATCCTCACCAACGCAAGTTTGGGAAGAAGTGGCCTTAGACCCTCTCTAGTCTAACAATACTTATAGGAAAACTTACAAAATAAAGTAACATAAAACATGGAGGTACTTCGGGGGGGTGTGGAGGGGTGGGGGACTTACTGACACCTGGGAGGGTATTGAGCCTGTATGTACAGTTTATGCTGCCATCGTTAAGGTTTTGTTCTGTATAATCTTTGGGCCTTGCGGGTATTTTGCCTGTCCTTCACTACCCGAATGAGGCGGGGAGCACCCACGCATAGACACGGAACCTGGCTGAGGTACGGTTAATACTGTTAACACTGATGAGACTACATCGGGACTGCCAACGAGACTGTAGTTGGCTCTGCTGGGGACAGTGATCACAAATAAGCCTAATTGCAGGCCATGACGTAGTAGTTATTGATCCTGATGCGGGGTGCTCCCCCACTTATGTTTTTAATTCTCTGCTTACCTATTGTGTCAATTGCCAAAGAATGTTCTTGTTTAAAACAAAACAATAAAAACAGATTTCCAAAAAAAATAAAAATAAAGTAACATAAAATATTCTGAATTTCCGTTGAGCCGCTGAGCAGAGCGAGCAGGAAAGGATGTAGCATCGCTACATTTGGAAAATCTCCGCTCAGAAAAATCACAAAAATAAAAAGACGGAAGAAGGAAACTCGAGTTTGCAAATGTAACTTTTATAAATGTTCTTCCTCGGAACCATCACGAAAACCACTACTGTAATCACAAAGTTCATTGTGGCTCTCTTTTCCTCCAAGGTTACTTGGACGATTGCCTGGAGTCGCTGTCATCACGGAATTTTTCAAAACTCCAGCAGAAGCCATAGTCAGATGACTTTCAACAAGGCCTCTCGTCATCCATCTTACTCGAGCACAGGCTGTAAACGGCAGCCATTTTCTCTTAGGCCAAAACGAACCATCTTAATCGAAAGAAATACAAACAACGTTACTACATCATCGCAATGATTAAACAGTGTTAATTCCCGCTAATACCCTTATGTGTATGTAATTAACTAGCCATCTGCAACATATTTAAGCATTAGTACACGTTATTTCAAAAGCATTTTGTGCTTTAAACAAACAACACTTAGCAACATTTATTTAATAAAACCCGCACATTATTATTAAGCAACATATATGCATTCCCACGTGTAATTTCTCTTGTTAATCATGTTGGTTAATCAGAATTTTCACACAAAACAAGTAATTACTAATTACGAATTAGTATTTAAGTCAACACATATAGACAAAACTGGAGCTTAAAAACCCGATAAATTTTCATCAGAAAACTCAGCAATCCCCCCTTTGGTGATATTATCACCAAATAAACAACCCAAAAAAAAATAAAAAAATTTTAGTCCCATTTTAGGAGAAATTGGAAATGTCTTTTTCTTTTTCACAACACTACACACCAGACTCCCTTTCATCATCCCTCTTCGTTTCCAAGTAAACGCTCTCCCTCAATTCTTCTAATTCTATTTCTTGTGGATCTCTTTTTGACCTTTTATTTCTCTTTTCAATATTTCTTTTAATTAATTTCTTTTTCCCTCCCCTGTTTTTACAACACAAACACCCTAATCTTAGTATCAATAAAGCAACAATTACACAGGTCAAAGGAAACAATATCTTACCTATAATAGTACTACCTATTTTTGCAATAAAACTCTCGACAGCAACTATTTTATTAGCTATTTTAGTCCAGATACTTTCAGCTTCTAATGGTACTAATTCTTCATGCAAATCAGTAATATTTTTAATATAGACCTTCAGGTCCTTGCTTTCATCAGGAATGTAAGTGCAACAATGTTGAACTTTCAGCATTCCACAAACTCCACCCTCCTTGGCCAATAAAATATCAAGAGCAAGTCGATTTTGCATAGACATGGCACGTACGGCAATCATCTCCGTATTCACCAAAAGAAACCCTCCAGCGGTACTTGTCGATAAGCGATCCACCACTGTTGACAGTTTCCGAATTCCATATGCATTTAAAGAAATTCCCACTGCTGGAATTAAAGCTCCAAAGATATCACCAACTATTTCTGACCAAGTTTCTCTCTTAAATCGTGTTAGTAAATTAATATGTTCTACATCTTCTATTCTATCTATATGAAAAATCTTTGGAAAAACCAGGCCCACATAACACGTGCCATACCAATGGTCAGGCAACCTATAATAAGCCTTGTTCCCACAAACATAATACACTCCTGGGAAAACTGGATCCTCTCCTCCTTTGAAACCCCATCCTGTTGCAATGAAGTATGTATCATGACACTCACTAGTACCAACAAAATATGTATCATATTGGGATTTCCTCCTTGTAATGCACAGCTTACCCTTCTGTGGTGCATCTAGAGCTAACGTTGGACTAGCCCTATTTCTCAATTTTTTCCCCATCTCAATGTCCCAAATTTTCTCACTCACTTTATATTTCCCTGCCTTTTCATTCATGCTCATTCTCCTTTCCTCTACCATGTTTAGGAAAGCCTTCTCCTCTTCTTTCAAACTACAAGTTAAATTATTCTTAAAAATGTAATCCAATGTTAATTCTTCTTCTTCAATAAAAATCTCACCAAAAATGTTGGCTTCTTTAGCTGGATTCAGTCTTTTGTTCATAGGCAACTGCCCAAAAATGTTATCTTTGTTAGACATCACATAATCTATTTTCCCTAACAAATAAAAAACACTACTCAACACACTACATGAAATTCCATACGTAGCTGGTAAATGGTGATAAGTAACACCCTCTGAAACGGACGCAGGTAACTGCATACATACGTAGCAATCCCTTACTTCCATTGTCTTCACATATTCATATAACAATTTTGAAAAAACATTACTAGAAAAATCATTAATTGACCTATCTTTATGCATGTAAGTATTACTAATTCTAGTTGGAACTACTATTTGTGAATTCTTCTCTACATTAGTCTCATTCTCAGTATGTATCTCAAATGTACCTATTGTAACTCTAAATGTAACTAATAAAGCTAATACACCCCATAGTAGCATTAATAATCCAGTACAGCAACAGCACATTCTACACCATCTTTTCAAGAAGGCACATCTACTTTGATTATTTTCTATGTTAGCCATTTTACTATTTTGACCATGTCTTTTGACTTAGCCTCTACTACTCCACTACTGCAGTTTCTATTTTTCTCTGGATTACTTCAGACAATTAAATTTCAGACTTTCTTCTTTCACTTTTCTCCAAGTGATTTCTTCAGTTCACTCAATTTGGATATTCATCACTCTTTACTTCATTTTCTTCAACATCAAATTGTATTAGATCTCCAACAATATCCTCAGTATCTGACTTTTCTCCAATGTCAGTCAAGATTACTTTCAGGATTTCACCTGTATCTTCCTCAACCACTTCTCGTATGGTCTCCTCTGGATTTCTTTGACTTTCTGCCTCTTCACCTTCAGACAGTGCCACATACGTCCATTCCGGCAACCTATACTTCTGGTTAGGTTTTCTTATTCTTTTGATCTCTTCTGATTCTTTCGATTCTTTTCGCTTTTCACCTTTTGTTGAATTCTGACTCGACACTTCATTCACCTGTTCAGCTTTCGAGGTATTTGCTCTTATCAGTCTATATCCCAGCCTCTTTACTCTGTTGTTAGGCCAAAGATCTCCTCTTACAACTTTTTTTGGTCTTGTTTCTTTATTATTTCTTTCTCCAATCCAAGTTCTCTTTCTCAGAACTCGACCTTCTGATTTCTCATTTTCACTCTCATCCGATTCTGTTTCAAATGCCTCTTGTTCTTCAGCAGTTTTCTTTCGCTCCACAGTCTTTTTCACCACTGTTTGAGACTTCCCTATTTCTTTCCCTCCTCGGGTCTCCGACACGCAATCTTCTTGCTGTCTACTTGTCCCTTCACCTAGCTTATCAGGAATGTTCCCTACACCTCCTCGGGGGTCTTCCGCAATCTGTCCCTCTCTATCTTCTTCTGACCCTGCTTCTTCAGGTATAATCTCAAGTGGATTTTCAACCTCCTCTTCTGATTCAGGAGTAGTCTCTGTGGAACTGCTCTTTTCTCTTCTTTCTTCTTCACTGCTTATTGGAACTTCAGGCTCTCTCACAGAATCTGATCTCCCTTTTGAAACTCTCAATGTTTCTCTTGAAGTTCCTCCTGGAAAGAAAGAATCACCTGACTCTCTTTCTCCTTCAGCTCTCCCAGAATTCTGATTTCTCCTCACTGGTTCTGTTTCCTCATCATCACTGGAATCTGACTCTTCAAAATACTCCTTACCAGTCCCATCTTTTGGGTTTGGAACTCTCAGAGTATGACTTGCATGAACCCAGTTTTTCACACCAGCACACTTCACTGCAGTTGTCGTAGTCAGAATGAGTTGTCTTGGCCTTCCCCACCTTGGAACCAAGCAATTTCTTCTTCTGTGCACTTTAATCCTCACCCAGTCCCCTGGACTCAGATCATGAGCTTACTTCTTCTCAAGTGTAGTAGCGTCTTCTCCAACCTGGTGAAACACAGAATGAACTGCGTCAGCCAGGCCTTTACAGTAACCCAAAATCATGTCATCAGTTATTGTCATCAACTTATTGACAGGTACAAATGCATGACTGTTAGACCTGTCAGCCCTTTGGGTGGTCCCTCCTCATCATTATTTATTTTGTCCCACTTTTGCCTCAAACCCTGTTTGAATTTTTCCTTTTTGGGAACCACCCGACTTTTTCGTGTTGCTGCAGATTCAGGGAGCCATTTTACCTACCCCTGAAACTTCTGTCTGGAGGCCTGAAGCACAAAATGGTGGCCACCTGTGACATCACCAGCATCCACTGGAACCAACCAGCACCTTCCAGAACATTCCAGAACCCTGTGACAGTTGGAGGCGGTTTAGAATGTTGGGAAGCTAAGACAGAGAGTTGGCAGTTGGAGCTGGCAGTTGGCACCTGACTGGTGAAGAGTGAGCAGCACAAACGTGAAGGAGGAAGGAGTGAAGCAGCAGGGGTGGAAACTTGTGCCTGGAGTGGGCTCCATAAACCCACCCTTGATACTAGTCCCTACTGACGGAGCCCAGCCTAGAGCCCTGTGTGGGAAGAAGTCAGAAAAACCATCCTGAGGACCTGGACAGCAGGAACAGGCCTTAGAAACAAGAGAACAGCAAGATCCTGACCTGGAAGCTGGTTTCCCTGAAGTCCGACGTCGAATAGCCTAAGACCTGGAGCCCGAGGTGGAGAAGCGGCACTGACTGGAAAAGCAGACGTCGTACCCGGAGCCGCCAGAGGTCGAGAGAGGGCGCCGTCAGAGGTCGTGAGGAATACCGGAGGTCGAGGAGGAAGTCACCCGAGGTCGAGTGAGCGGCGTCATCGGAGGAGTGAAGTCCGCCCTCCGGAGTCGTCGGAGACCGAGGTGAAGGGTAACGGAGGTCGGGAGTGAGGATCGCACTCCGGAGTCGCCGGAACCTGTGAGAATCGTGCCGGAGGTCGGGAGTGGAGGTCGCACTCCGGAGTCGCCGGAAACCTGTGAGGAGTACCGGAGGTCGGGAGCGAGGATCGCACTCCGGAGCCGCCGGAAGTCGACATCGAGGCAAGGCCGGCCGACGTCATCGAAGCCGAGGTCGCCATCGGACCGGAGCCGCCCGAAGTCGACATCGAGTAAGACTGCCCGACGCCATCGAATCGGAGGTCGAGATCGAGCCGAGGCCGCCGACATCGAGACCGGAGCCGCCTACCGGCGTCGTCAAAGAACTGACATTGTGCCGAGGCCGCCGACATCGAGCTGGAACCGCCTCACGGCATCGACCCGACTCCAGCGGCGTCGGAGCATCAGAAAAAGGGCAGTAAGTGGAGTAGAGGGCGCCTAAGGCCCTGTGGAGACCTGAGAGACTGCTCTAAGGGGCTAGGGAGGTGCTGGAACCAACCTGACTGTGCCAGGGGTGAACTGGGACTAAACTAGAGAAGTTGTGTGGAGAGAGAGAGCCAGGTCTCTGGTATTTTCCCCCTTTATCTACCTCAGTTTAGGCCTCAGCCTTGACCAAGCCAGGGAGTAGACACCCCCAAGCCTTCCACATCCCCACAAGCTGTGCCTGGGCCAAATCAGCCCTTAGGAATTCAAAAGTGATCTGAATCCATGAGTGTCACTGTCAGCTTTTAAGTATTTATTAGGGGCACTGTATTTATTGTATTTAACCTATTTATTGTTCCACTGTATTTATTGGTCCACAGTATTTATTGATGCACAATATTTATTGGTTACAGTATTTATTGCCTCAGAATATTTAATTGCCTGTCTGTATTGCACTTTTATTTATGCCTTCAGTATTTATGATCACCCCTATTTATTGAATCATTAAGCCAGTATTTATTTGTCCTGCACTTTCTAAAAAGTTTGTATATTGTGATTGTTATTTATTTTCTCCAATCAGCAACTAAGAGAAAAAGCAGATAAAGAAAGTTATTTTCATAATTTTTACGGTGTAGAGTCGTTTTTGGAACGGATGCACGCATGGTAATTGTTTGGGTATGTTGTATGCTTAGCACGGAGCCTGATTCCTGACCACTCGAGCCAAGCTACCACAGTGTGTCCGGAAGACCACCACCACCCCTTCTAGTGTGGGAGTGGTTTTCCAACATAAATTGGTGTTCAGCGGTGGGATAGAGCTGTGCCTACGCATACTCGACAATAACTGTGGGTAGTCCATAGGCCTACACCGGGAGTTTTCTCAAGAGCGGCCTTCCTAATTGTGGGTTTTTGTTTTTTCCAAATTTACTCTGGTGGTGGTGGGAGGAGGTATTATTAAAGGTACCCCCCTGCATTGTTACTGCACAAAAACCTGTCCTCTAACCTGAGTGGGCAAGATGGAGTTTGTACTAGAAAATCTAGAAACGTACACTGTGGCCCAACTCAGGGAGTTTTGCCAGCGGGAGGGGGTGTACTGTCCCCCAGGAGCAAAGAAGGGTGCACTCCAAACCAGCTTAAGGGCTTGGGGGGAGGCACGCCGAGAAAGCAAGGCTGAGGAGGAAGACAGGGATGGAGAGCCTGACCCCGAGGGGGCTGAGATGTACCAACCTGAGGTGGGGAACCTGTCAGCAGGGCCCAGAACAATTTCTAGGAAGGGCAGCAGTGCCTCTAGCGGTGGCTTGTCTGAGGTGGAGTTAACAGACCGGAGGGAGAAAAGACAGCTCACATGGGACTTAGCAAGGCTGGAGAAGGAGAAGGAGGAGCAGAGGATGGCCCATGAATTACGACTGAAAGAAATAGATCTTCAGATCTTGAGAATCGGGGCACAACCTGTTCCTAGTGGTGGCAGCCAAACCCAAGAGATCACCAGGGAACCTAAACCATACCTGCCAAAGGACATAGTAGCTAGCTATGGAGTGGGCGACGATATCGCCAAGTGGCTAGCGGCCTATGAGGTCTCGTTGAGGGCCCATGGGGTTCCAGAGAAGTACTGGGGAGGGGGATTGTACAAGTACATGCCTCCAGCTGGTAGGGATGCATTATTGGCCCTCGAGGAGGATGAGCAGACCCACTACCCCACCATGAAACTGGCGCTCATCAGAAAGTTTGGATTAACACCTGAAAAGTACAGACAGAAGTTCAGGGGTAGTCACAAACTGGGCACACAGAATTGGGTGGACTTCCTGGACTATGCAAAGAAGGCACTGGAAGGTTGGATTCAGGGCAGTGAAGTGAGGAACTACGAGGGGTTGTTTGACCTGGTACTGAAGGAACACCTGCTCGAGAAATGTTTCCCTGAACTGCGGCAACACCTGGTGGATAGCAAGCTGACCAGTCCCCGGAAGCTTGCCGAGGAGGCGGACATTTGGGCTAGTACCCGGGTGTCCACAAGGGGGACTGGAGGGGATACTCAAAAGGCCGGACAGGGCGCCCCCCAGAAGAAAGAGGGAGGGGAAAAGAAAAAGGAGTTCTCCAAAGGCCCCCAAAATAACTTCCAAGGGAAGGGAACAGGATTCACCCCTAAGGCTAACCCGCCCAGAAACCCTAATCCTGGCCAGAGTCAGCAGCCAAGGGTTGTCCATTGCTATGAGTGCGGTGGCGTTGGACACTATAAAGGAGATCCGAAGTGCCAGAAACGACCACCCCCTCCCATTGGAGGAAAGACCCCCTGAGTAGCTAGTGCAGTGCTCGGGGAGGAGATGCCCTTAACTAAGGGAAGGGAGTGGGCGGGTGTCACTTTAGTGTCCCTGGGAGAACGGGAGATGGTTCCTAAGATCCAGGTGCCCGCAAATGCCGCCAAGTATGGGCAGTGGGTCACCATCAACGGCCAAAGAGGGGAGGCTCTGAGAGACACAGGAGCCAGTATGACTATGGTGCGTAGCCAACTGGTGTCTCCAGAGCAGGTAATTCCCGATGTACTCCACCCAGCCGCGATGGCTGACGGCAGAACAGGCCACTATCCAGTGGCCGAGGTTCCCTTTGAATGGGGGGGGGGTTGCAGGTTCACTTCGAGTTGCCGTAAGCCCTGCCGTGCCAGTCGATTGTCTGCTGGGGAATGACATGGAGCACAACGCTTGGAAGGAGGTGGAATACCGGACTCACACCGAGATGCTGGGTACACCTGACTGGGCCTGTGTTAGCACAAGGTCCACGACTACCCGAAGAGGGAGTTCATTTCGGCTGGAGCCTGGAACAAAGGCCCAGCCAGCTGCCAGTCAAGGGAAGAACCGAGGACAGAAGGAGCCTGCCTCGGCGTCCCCACCCCGTAGGACGGATAGGCCACCGGAGGTGGTGGACCAGGAGTCTGCGGTGGGGGACGTTATCAACCTGCAACCTGGAGGACCTACCCATCCCGGCCGAGTGGCACGTGGAGGGAGGCCCGTCCAGGGAGGAATTCTGCCAGGGCCAGAGGGAGTGCCCTACCCTTGAGGGGCTGAGGCGACAGGCCGAAGCCCAGGCAGCAGGGAACGTTGAAGGGAACTACAGTGTTTACTGGGAGGATGGCCTCCTCTACAGTGAACCCAAGGCACCCTTACACGGATCGTCACGAGCCTTGGTAGTCCCTCAACGTTATCGAGCCTTCCTTTTGGAGTTGGCTCACGAGATACCATTGGCAGGACACCTGGGGCAAGACAAGACCTTCGCCCGTCTTGTCCCGCACTTTTATTGGCCTCAGATGAAAGTGTCGTCCGATACCTACTGCCGGACATGTGTGTCTTGCCAAGCCAGTGGGAAAACAGGGGTGAAGCTGAAAGCTCCCCTGGAACCACTTCCTGTCGTTAGCACCCCCTTTGAAAGGGTGGGCATCGACATTGTGGGTCCGTTAGATCCACCGACTACAGCTGGTCACAGGTTTATCCTGGTTCTGGTGGATCATGCCACACGGTACCCAGAGGCGATACCTCTGAGGACCATAACAGCACCTGTTGTGGCAAGGGCCCTGATGGGAATCTTTACCCGAGTGGGTTTTCCCAAGGAAGTTGTGTCCGACAGGGGGACCAACTTCATGTCAGCGTATATGCGGGCAATGTGGAAGGAGTGTGGAGTGACATACCGGTTCACCACTCCTTACCACCCCCAGACCAATGGTCTGGTGGAGAGGTTTAACAAAACCCTGAAGGGCATGATCAGAAGTCTGCCTGAAAGCCTGCGGAGGAAATGGGACGTCCTCCTACCCTGTTTACTTTTTTCCTACAGGGAAGTGCCACAGAAGGGAGTGGGCTTCAGCCCCTTCGAGCTTCTGTATGGGCACCCTGTACGTGGACCTCTCAACCTGGTGAGAGACGGATGGGAAAGAACTCCCAGAAAGCTTCCCCAGGATGTGGTGAGCTATATGCTGGCCTTCCGGAGCCAAATGGCTAAGTTGTGGAAGCAAGCTTCTGACAACTTGGAAGCCAGCCAAGCAGTGATGAAGGCGTGGTATGACCACAATGCTCACCCGGTGGAGTTGGAGCCTGGCCAGAAGGTGTGGGTGATCGAACCGGGAGAGCTTAGTGCCCTCCAGGATCGCTGGTCAGGACCCTTTGAGGTGTTGGAGAAGAAGGGTAAGGCTACCTACTTGGTGGACCTGAAGACCCCTCGTCAGCCCCTGCGGGTGCTGCATGCCAACCGCCTCAAACCCCACCACGAGAGGCCCGAAGTCATCTTGATGATGGTGACTGACGGAGGAGAGGACGTGGAAAGCGAGCCTCTCCCTGATCTGTTTGCGTCTCAAGAAAAGGATGGGTCGGTGGAGGGAGTGATTCTCTCCCCATCTCTAACTCCTGAACAGCAGGAGGACTGTCGCCAGTTCCTGGGGCAGTACTCCTCGTTGTTCTCCCTTGTCCCGGGTAGGACTCATCTGTGCGTCCATGACGTGGACACAGGAGACAGCCCACCTGTGAAGTCCAAGATCTACCGGATGTCAGACAAGGTGAAGGCCAGCATTCATAGTGAAGTCACTAAGATGCTGGAGCTAGGAGTGATCGAACCTTCTAGCAGCCCCTGGTCCAGTCCGGTGGTGTTAGTACCAAAAGCTGCACCACCGGGTACCCAACCAGAACTGAGGTTCTGTGTGGACTACCGGGGACTGAATTCAGTGACCAAAACTGATGCTCATCCGATCCCTAGGGCGGATGAATTGATTGACCGGCTGGGAGCTGCCCAATATCTAAGTACCTTTGACCTTACTTCAGGGTACTGGCAGATCTCTTTGACTGATGGAGCAAGGGAAAGGTCAGCCTTCTCCACGCCCAATGGCCACTACCAGTTCTGTGTGATGCCCTTTGGGCTCAAGAACGCACCTGCCACGTTTCAGCGCCTGGTAAACCAGATCCTCACCGGAATGGAGAGTTTCTCTGCTGCTTATCTGGATGACATAGCCGTCTTCAGTAACAGCTGGGAGGATCACTTGCGTCACCTGCAAGCTGTTCTCCAGGCCCTGAGACAAGCTGGATTGACGATCAAGGCCAGCAAGTGCCAGATCGGGCAGGGGTCGGTAGTGTACCTTGGACACTTGGTGGGTAGGGGAGCGGTGCAACCCCTCCAGGCGAAGATCGAGGCCATCATGGCCTGGGAACCCCCCAAGACTCAGACTGAGGTCCGAGCATTTTTGGGCCTCACGGGATACTACCGCCGCTTCGTGAAGGGGTACGGTACCATCGTAGCCCCCCTCACGGAGCTCACGTCCAAGAAACAACCTCGACGGGTAATCTGGACGGAGGCTTGTCAGCAAGCCTTTGAGAAATTGAAGAAAGCTATGTGCGAGGCCCCGGTCTTAAGGGCCCCAGACTTTTCCAAGGAGTTCATTGTCCAGACAGATGCATCAGAACATGGCATTGGGGCAGTGTTATCGCAACTCAACGAAGAGGGTCTGGATCAACCCGTGGTCTTCCTATCCCGGAGACTACTTCCCAGGGAACAGAAGTGGAGTGCAATAGAGCGTGAAGCCTTTGCAGTGGTATGGGCTCTGAAGAAGTTGCGGCCATACCTGTTTGGCTCGCACTTCCTGGTTCAGACCGACCACAGACCCCTTCGTTGGCTGATGCAAATGAAGGGGGAGAATCCCAAGTTGTTGAGGTGGTCTATTTCCCTACAGGGAATGGACTTTCAGGTGGAACATCGGCCTGGGGTGGACCACGCCAATGCAGACGGTCTCTCAAGGTATTTCCGCCTTAGTGATGAGAACTCCCAAGGGGTTGGGTAGCTCTCCCCACTTTCAGCTGGGGGGGACGCGTGTTAGACCTGTCAGCCCTTTGGGTGGTCCCTCCTCATCATTATTTATTTTGTCCCACTTTTGCCTCAAACCCTTTTTGAATTTTTCCTTTTTGGGAACCACCCGACTTTTTCGTGTTGCTGCAGATTCAGGGAGCCATTTTACCTACCCCTGAAACTTCTGTCTGGAGGCCTAAAGCACAAAATGGTGGCCACCTGTGACATCACCAGCATCCACTGGAACCAACCAGCACCTTCCAGAACATTCCAGAACCCTGTGACAGTTGGAGGCGGTTTAGAATGTTGGGAAGCTAAGACAGAGAGTTGGCAGTTGGAGCTGGCAGTTGGCACCTGACTGGTGAAGAGTGAGCAGCACAAACGTGAAGGAGGAAGGAGTGAAGCAGCAGGGGTGGAAACTTGTGCCTGGAGTGGGGTCCATAAACCCACCCTTGATACTAGTCCCTACTGACGGAGCCCAGCCTAGAGCCCTGTGTGGGAAGAAGTCAGAAAAACCATCCTGAGGACCTGGACAGCAGGAACAGGCCTTAGAAACAAGAGAACAGCAAGATCCTGACCTGGAAGCTGGTTTCCCTGAAGTCCGACGTCGAATAGCCTAAGACCTGGAGCCCGAGGTGGAGAAGCGGCACTGACTGGAAAAGCAGACGTCGTACCCGGAGCCGCCAGAGGTCGAGAGAGGGCGCCGTCAGAGGTCGTGAGGAATACCGGAGGTCGAGGAGGAAGTCACCCGAGGTCGAGTGAGCGGCGTCATCGGAGGAGTGAAGTCCGCCCTCCGGAGTCGTCGGAGACCGAGGTGAAGGGTAACGGAGGTCGGGAGTGAGGATCGCACTCCGGAGTCGCCGGAACCTGTGAGAATCGTGCCGGAGGTCGGGAGTGGAGGTCGCACACCGGAGTCGCCGGAAACCTGTGAGGAGTACCGGAGGTCGGGAGCGAGGATCGCACTCCGGAGCCGCCGGAAGTCGACATCGAGGCAAGGCCGGCCGACGTCATCGAAGCCGAGGTCGCCATCGGACCGGAGCCGCCCGAAGTCGACATCGAGTAAGACTGCCCGACGCCATCGAATCGGAGGTCGAGATCGAGCCGAGGCCGCCGACATCGAGACCGGGGCCGCCTACCGGCGTCGTCAAAGAACTGACATTGTGCCGAGGCCGCCGACATCGAGCTGGAACCGCCTCATGGCATCGACCCGACTCCAGCGGCGTCGGAGCATCAGAAAAAGGGCAGTAAGTGGAGTAGAGGGCGCCTAAGGCCCTGTGGAGACCTGAGAGACTGCTCTAAGGGGCTAGGGAGGTGCTGGAACCAACCTGACTGTGCCAGGGGTGAACTGGGACTAAACTAGAGAAGTTGTGTGGAGAGAGAGAGCCAGGTCTCTGGTATTTTCCCCCTTTATCTACCTCAGTTTAGGCCTCAGCCTTGACCAAGCCAGGGAGTAGACACCCCCAAGCCTTCCACATCCCCACAAGCTGTGCCTGAGCCAAATCAGCCCTTAGGAATTCAAAAGTGATCTGAATCCATGAGTGTCACTGTCAGCTTTTAAGTATTTATTAGGGGCACTGTATTTATTGTATTTAACCTATTTATTGTTCCACTGTATTTATTGGTCCACAGTATTTATTGATGCACAATATTTATTGGTTACAGTATTTATTGCCTCAGAATATTTAATTGCCTGTCTGTATTGCACTTTTATTTATGCCTTCAGTATTTATGATCACCCCTATTTATTGAATCATTAAGCCAGTATTTATTTGTCCTGCACTTTCTAAAAAGTTTGTATATTGTGATTGTTATTTATTTTCTCCAATCAGCAACTAAGAGAAAAAGCAGATAAAGAAAGTTATTTTCATAATTTTTACGGTGTAGAGTCGTTTTTGGAACGGATGCACGCATGGTTATTGTTTGGGTATGTTGTATGCTTAGCACGGAGCCTGATTCCTGACCACTCGAGCCAAGCTACCACAGTGTGTCCGGAAGACCACCACCACCCCTTCTAGTGTGGGAGTGGTTTTCCAACAATGACGCATTGCACGTCCCATCAAAATCTCATGTGGACTCAAACCAGTAGTTCTATCTGGAGTAGATCTTATAGTCATTAGCACTAGAGGCAAGACATCAGGCCATTTCATTCCAGTGGCTAAACACATCTTACCAATCCTGTTCTTGATTGTGCCATTTATCTGCTCCACAACACCAGAAGCCTCTGGTCTGTAAGCACAATGTAGCTTCTGCTGTATGCTTAATGCTTCACAAATCAAACTCATGAACTCATTATAGAAGTGTCCACCTCTATCAGACTCAATTGTTACTGGAAATCCGTACCTAGGAATCAACTCTCTTAACAGTAACTTTGCCACTGTTATTCCATCATTTCTCCTAGTCGGATAGGCCTCCACCCATCTTGAGAACAAACAGACTACCACTAGAACATACCTCAATCTGTTCACTTGTGGCATTTCAATGAAATCAATCTGCATTCTAGTAAAAGGACCACCTTCTCTGCCTATTGTTCCTAGACTCACCACTGTCTTTTTCCCAGTGTTAAATTGCTGGCAAATCAAACATCTTTGACAAATGCTCTCTGCAATCATCCTGAACTTTGCATTGTACCAAGTCTGTTTAAAAGACCTGATCATCGCATCCCTTCCCAAATGTCCCTGGCCATGATACATTCTTGCCATTGCTGACAACATAGAATTCGGCATGACTGGTCTACCATCTCTATAGATCCAGACATGATCTGTTTCTCTTGGGGCACAACCTGCCTTGATCCAGTCTTTCTTTTCTTCCTTTCCTGCCTCATCCTGCAACTGTTTCACCTCATCCCACGTTTCTAGGACATTAGTAAACATCACAGAACAAAAAGACATTTCCCCTTCTCGTTCCCTATTAATCGAGTGATTATTTTTAGCACAATACTGTGCAATGTCGTTTGCAAATCTATTTCCAATTGTCACAAAATCATCTCCTTGTCCATGAGCAGCACATTTTACAACCGCTAATTCTTTAGGCAGCTGTATCGCCTCAAGTAATTTTCCAATCACCTCCGCATTTTTTATTGGAGTCCCACTCGACGTCAAGAAACCTCTCTGTAGCCAAAGCTGGCCAAAATCATGCACAACTCCAAATCCATACTGACTATCAGTCATCACAGTCACTCTCAGATCTTTCCCAATTTCGCAAGCTTTCGTTAATGCCACCAATTCAGCAACTTGTGCAGATTTCACTCCTTTCAATGGTGATGCTTCCATAACTTCTGAAACCTTGCACACTGCATATGCTGCACTCAGCACACCATCATCATTTCTCAGACATGATCCATCCACAAACAGCACATGATCACTCTCAGGCAATGAAAGATCTCTTATGTCTGGTCTCGGTTTTGTACAGTAATCCAGCACATCCAAACAATTGTGATCATCTTCTGTCTTTATACCCACACTTTCAGTATCAGGCAATAATGTTGCTGGATTCACATTCACACATCTCACAAGAGTCACATTTGATGCTCCCAGAATGACTTTCTCATATTTAGTCAGCCGACTATGTGACATATACTGAGTTCTGCTTCTTGTCAAAAGAATTGCCACATTATGAGGTACAAATACCCTTACAGGATATCCCATTATTATACCCTCACTCTGTTCCAAACTTTTACATGTTGCAGCTACAGATTTCAGACAACCTGGTAAACCCACAGCTACAGGGTCAAGTGTCGATGAGAAGTACGCAATAGGCCTTCTCAGTAGTCCATGCTTCTGGATTAACACTGAAAGTGCACATCCATTTCTCTCACTGCAGTACAATTCAAACTCTTTTTCATAGTCTGGCATACCTAAAGCAGGGGCTTCACACATTCTGCTCTTCAACTCCTCAAATGCTGCCATTTGTTCTCCATCTAGTTCCAATGGGTCTTTCATCTCACTTTTTGTCAGCTTAATCAGTGGCTTTGCTATCAGGGAGAAATTAATTATCCACTGACGACAATAACCCACCATCCCCAGAAACATCCTCACCTCTCTCTGGGTCATCGGGGCTCTCATTCCTCTGATAATTTTGATCCTGTCATCGGTCACCTTTCTCAGACCCTTTTCAATATTGTGTCCAAGATAATGCACCTCTTTCTTGCAAAATTGCAATTTGGCTGGAGATACCTTTAACCCTCCATCTGCCAGATGATTCAGTAAAGCTATGGTATCTACTTCACAAGCTTCACGTGTCTTTGATGCCACGAGTAGGTCATCAATATACTGCACTAGTACTGAGTTTTCAGGCATGATTAAACTCTCCAATGACTTTTTCAATAACTGATTGAATATCGAAGGACTCTCCGTGTACCCTTGTGGGATTCGACACCATGCTAAAATACGCTGGCCGAACCTAAATGCAAAAATCGGCTGGCTGTCATGATGCAATGGAATTGAAAAGAAAGCATGACACAAATCAATCACTGTGTACCACTCAGCATCATGTGGAATCTGATACAAAATCACTGACGGATTCGGCACAATGGGACAACATGCCACCACAATTTTGTTAACTTTTCTCAAATCCTGTACAATCCTCAACTTCCCATTAGGTTTCTTTAGCCCCATTATCGGTGAATTACACGGGCTACTCAGTAGTTCTCTCAAAACTCCTTGCTGAATCATTTTCTCAATTATTGGAGTTATTCCTTCAATTATTTCTGGTGTCATTTTGTACTGAGGAATGTTAGGATAAGTAATTCCCTCTTTCACTGAAATTTTCACAGGATCTACATTATTCATCAATCCCACATCCTCTCCAGTAAAATCCCAAACTGTCTTTTTCACTGTGTCTCTCAGCTCTTGAGGCAAATCCTCTGGATCAAACACAGCATATGTACCAACCATCTCACTTTCTCTATTATCTAGAGTCATTCAGTACAAAACATCTTCATCTTGTGTTTCAAAAGCTATTCCATCCGGAGTACAAAAAATTGTACAGTTAATTTTACATAGCAGATCCCTGCCCAACAAGTTCACTGGACTAGTGTCACAGACTACAAATCTGTGCATGTCTGAAAATTTCCCTATTTGTACCCTTACTGGTTCAGTAAGACGTGTCTTGATTTGTGTATTGGCTACACCAACTACTTGGATTGCTTCATCCGAGAGAGGAAGATTTCTAATATCTACTGACCTGACAGTTGATCTTGTCGCACCTGTGTCTACTAAAAAAGTAACACTTTCTTCATTTATTTTCCCATCTACAAATGGTCCTGCCTGGTCTATTTCTAGAGTTGCACCAAGTATGCACTCTTCCTCCTCTCCTCGGCACCGTCAATAATCACCTTCAGACTCACTCCCTTCATTCTTTAACAAATACTGTTGTACCTGGTTAGAACGCCTTGGTTTGTTTACCTGCTCCTCATTGTAGAATCCCGAATCCTGATTGTACTTTTGTGACCCTCTACTCTGCGGCAAGGGCGGTTTTGGCTCTTGGCTCTGCTGTCTCACAACCTTCTGTTGTTGCTGCTGTTGATTATTCCCTTCGTTCTGCACCTGTTGATTTAATGATTTACTCTCATTATTCGCTAATGGTGGATTGGTACATTCAGATCTCCAATGTCCCAGTTGGCCACAGTTGTGACAAGGAAACTTTTTCTTCGCTTCCTCAAGATTCCCCTTTCCTTTCCCTGCATATCTGGGCCTATTCCCTGGATTATTTGCCTGTTCCACCAACTGTGCTTCTTGTCTCTCCGCAACCTTCACTTGTGCCCACATTGCTTTCTCTTTCAGCTTTCTCTGTTTTGCTTCAATTTCATCACTGAAGTACTTTGCATGTCTCAGAATTTCATCTATTTTCTTACTCTGCCAGTCCACTGTATGCTCACGAATTCTCTCACTAATCTCAGGTCTCAGGCCATATACAAATCTGTATACAAAATGACTCAAATCCTTGTCACCCAGGTGCTCATCCCCTCTGAATTGTTTAAAAGCCAGTATCAGCCTCTCATAAAAAGCATGAACTGATTCTTTTGCTTCCTGATGTGTTCGATCTATCTTAACCCAGTCTGTCTCTTTTGGAGGTACTTTACTTTTCAGGTATACAATCACCTGATCATACTTCCTCATTACCTCTGGATCTGGTGCTCCTGTTCTCTGATCTCTTGGATATTCCTCAGTAGGCCAACTTACAACTATTTTACACTCAGCCCACAAGTCTGCTGGAACAATTATATCAAACAGACTATTCAGGTCAATCCACAGCACTTTTGACAATTTCACAAACCTGTCTACCTGCCTATACCACTCGACGGGCTTTTCTCTCAGTCGAGGGAAATCATTCGTAAATGATAAAATATCCTGTCTGGTCCATGGAACATGTACATATCCTCCTCCAGGTATTTCTCTCATAGGATAAGCATCCACTGTTTTCTCTTTTTCTCTCACAGGAAATGCTGAATAAGTCCTGTCCACTGATTCTTCCCTTTTCTTATACCACCTATCCTTCCATTTTTCTACGTCACCCCATTTTCGCAATAAGGCGATCATCTCTTTAATCTGTCCTGTTCTACCAGCACCATTCAGATTTTCAATATCTTTGTCCGTAAAATCCATCCTGTAAGACCTCTGCAATGCTTTCACCTTATCAATATCAACTCCTTGCTCACTCGCTATTGCTCTTAACCTGTCATGCGTATTTTTAGCTCTCCAGGTAATGTTTTTACACATGAATAACAATTCTCCATCATGATGATTTTTTAGAATGTCTGTAGGAACTGTCCCTACAACAAGCTCCTCTAATTCTATGCGTAACTTGGCCACATCAATTGCCTGGAAATCTTTATCCCTCTTTTGAAGGACTCTCATCCAATCATTCAAATCTTCAGCTGTTATTTCAGTAGTTCTTTTCACTGGAACCACCTTTTCTGGCATCCTCTGTGGTTCTAACATTGGCATCCCTGAACAACTAGCATCACTAGTATCCAATCTCGAATTAGACTGTACCTCTAATCCTCCACTGCATGTGTCACGTCTGGATTGTCTCAAATCATCATTACTTTCTGTCCTTTTTCCTGAATCTCCTGAGGGACCAGCCAAATTTGTTATCTTATTCCCAACATATGGAACCACCAAACCTTTTTCACCCATCCTCTGTTTATCAAAAACAGGCATAACCGGACCTATGGTTACAGGCACCGTAACAGCTTCTAGATTCTTCGTCAGTTCTCTAATCTTTTCAGTCAGTTCTGATGTAGTTCTGGCTAATTCTCTCGTATTCTCATCACCACATCTTTTCTCTCTCTCTTTTTCTCTGAAAGGGTTACCACTTCTTAGTTCAGGTGTCACAACTTCTGTCTCAATGATACGCAATGTATCTCTTATCGGAGAAACAACTGGTGTGCTCTCTTCTGGTTCTGGTCTATATGGAGGTGGTCTCTTGTAAATCATGTCATTCAAGACCTCATCCTCATAATCGCTAACTCCATATCTTCTCACTTCTGCCTCAGGAACCCTTTCCGTACCCTTCCTTTCTTCCTTCTCATCAACCGTTCTCATAGGATATAATTCCTCTGACATACTAGCATCTCGCCATCTCCTCATTCGGTCATGATGAGTTTCACGATCATGTTTCCTCCCAAACATGTATCTATAGCTGCCTCCAGACCTCTGTTTTTCTCGCTCATGTACTTCCTCTTCCCATTCCACCAAAGCCTCAAACTGTGTCGGCCTTGGTCTAGGCTCTAGACCCATCATTTTCTCCCGCAAATTTCTCAACACGGCCAGATTAAATGAACCATGTTCTGGGAATGCTAAGACACCATCTTCCTTAGTATACCTAGCCCAATTCTCCAACCATATACAGGTATGATACCCATATCTCGCAACCATGAAGGATGCAGGCGTTTTCGTTGGAGGTAACAATTCACCTTCTCTTGTTTTAACATCCTTATCCTTGTCAAACCATCCTTTAATTTTCCCGAACAAGGATTTCTTCTTTTTCTCCTCTTGGTAATACATTTCTACGTTTACCAAAACTTTCTAATCCCTTCCGTAATACAACTGTACAGTACGATATTTTATCCAATAACAGCGCGACTCACACCAACGCACCAATCCTGGAGCGTCTACGTCACCTTGTACCCCTTCCAATCCTTGCGCGGCTCACACCAACGCACCAATCCCAGCGCGAGCACTGTTCTGATCTACTATCCAATCAGAGCGCGGTCTGTATTACGTCAGCAGTCGCTGCAGTCGCTCCTGCTCCTGTCTCCTGTCACTCGTCTACCCCTCCTTTACAAAATCTTCTCAGTAGACTTCGTGTCAAATTTTACAATATCTATTAGTTACAACATATAAACATCTCCATTGTCTGCTTCGCTAACCATAGAATAGTAAAGAAATCTTTTTCACAAAAATCCCGTCTTTTCCCTGAAACAGCACTCACTTCTGTTCCACTACGGAATTATTACTCTCGTTGACACAGTAGCACATCCCTCTACTCTGCCCTTCTAACATGCATCCATTAACTGTTTCCTCTAGGACTGCTCCAAAGAGTCTTACAATCAACTAAATGCTCATACATTCATGCACTTTCATACAAGAAAATATAATACATACACACACAATCCTGCCTTCCCGAGAACAGCGAACAGTCTGTCCTACTACAGAATTATAACACGCATTTAACCAAGCAGTGTTTTCCTCTGCCCAGTCCTTCAGACAAGATCAGAGAATACCTATTACTTCTCCCGCAATAAGCTTTAACGGCGAACCTTACGGATCCCTGGGACTTAAGACCAGAGTTTCACAGATAACCTTCACTATCATACACACTCCTTTTATACTAGAAATATATCCCTAATAGTAACACACAACGATGTCACTGATTCCGAACCCAGACAATGTGACGCGCAACTTCAATTGTCACACGTTTCTCCTGCATACGTACAGGACCAACAATCCCGTCTTTCCCGAGAGCAGTATATACTTCCCTCTGCCCTACTACGGAACTGCTACCAGCTCCCAAGTTCCAGAAGCACTACATAAAACTCAACACGACGACTCCAACATATAGTATTAGTACATATACCAACATTAATCAATAAATCAAAAAGCCAATGTACAAGCAATCTAATCAGATCAAGACAATAATCAAAACCATCAAATTCTGCTACCAGGAAATTGGTGCAGATCAGGGCATATAAATTCTCTCTACTTCCACGGATAGAGTAATTTCACTGATACACGCACATACACTCACCATACGCTTGGGCCCATTTCACTAACATACACTCAGAATACTCTATCAGTACCAACCATTGAGAGAGAAACCTCCTAAACACCCTGCATCTACAGTGAGGTCAATGAGACCAAATTGACACTGTCTTGAGTCATGATTTAAACAATAATAATCACAATAGAGTACTCAATAATTGACAAGAAATAATCACCAACACAGTAATTCAAAATTATGGTACTTTATCTAAAATTAATTCAAAGAAAAGTCAATCAAAATAAAACATTATTCTCATAATTACCTATTCTAGCTAAATGTCATAAATGGGTCAGGACAGGTCTCTCAGTAGAAGTCTCCCAAGTTGCCGTCCTCACAGCATCGATCCTCACCAACGCAAGTTTGGGAAGAAGTGGCCTTAGACCCTCTCTAGTCTAACAATACTTATAGGAAAACGTACAAAATAAAGTAACATAAAATATTCTGAATTTCCGTTGAGCCGCTGAGCAGAGCGAGCAGGAAAGGATGTAGCATCGCTACATTTGGAAAATCTCCGCTCAGAAAAATCACAAAAATAAAAAGACGGAAGAAGGAAACTCGAGTTTGCAAATGTAACTTTTATAAATGTTCTTCCTCGGAACCATCACGAAAACCACTACTGTAATCACAAAGTTCATTGTGGCTCTCTTTTCCTCCAAGGTTACTTGGACGATTGCCTGGAGTCGCTGTCATCACGGAATTTTTCAAAACTCCAGCAGAAGCCATAGTCAGATGACTTTCAACAAGGCCTCTCGTCATCCATCTTACTCGAGCACAGGCTGTAAACGGCAGCCATTTTCTCTTAGGCCAAAACGAACCATCTTAATCGAAAGAAATACAAACAACGTTACTACATCATCGCAATGATTAAACAGTGTTTTTTTTTTTTTTTTTTTTTTTTTAAACCTTTATTTAGCACTGTGTACAAGACAAATACGGGCCTACAACCATCCGGCCGGCCTCGACACTTCTGAAGCTTAATAGCAAAGTATATGTCCACTCGGTGGCACGGCAGCACATAAAAGCATACGACCTATGTTACAATAAATCCACGTGCACCGAGTGGCAGGAGACAGTAAGGTTAATTTTAAAAAATTTTATGTAAGGAGATACAGAAGCTAGAACGGATCAGTGTACAGAACAGACGATCATATGATAAATGGGTAACAGCCAACAGGAGAGTCAACTAACAGTGAACACATCTAAAATGGCGGCACGAAACTATAATACCAGGATATAGATACGCAGCGAAGTGTGCCTCCCAGCCGCTACCCTCCGAACACCAGTCCCCCCCACTGACCCTAGAAAAAGACGTAAGAAAAGGACGGAAAAAAGAAAAAGAAGGCCCATAGAAACAAAAAACGTGCCGAAGAAGACCCCCCACCCTACACGCATGCCGAGGCTATGGCCTACCCCCCACCTAGCTACGTGTCTGTCGCCCCATAGGAACCCGAAATGTAGAATTAAGGAAAGAAGAAAAGAAAAAGGACCATAATATCACGGTTGAACCCAGGGAGAAAAAGAAGAGTGCACTACCCTACTACTCCCAGGAAAAGGAAAAGCGGGGAGGAGCCCACCCCACTGCCGAACTCCCGGACTCCCGCGCCGCCCATACATCCTGCGCCATGTACAGCACAGTATCAAAAGACCCACGTAAACCCGGTGGTCTCGAATCAATACCACCCAGCACTTCACAAGTCCTCCCCCCGGCAGAAGAAGGAAACAGGAGGCGAAATCACAGCGACATGTAGCAAAAAACAGGTCATTAAAAACTACTCAGCCAATATTGCAAAACGTGTATCAGTCCAGGTCCCTGTCTGCCGATCCAACCAAAGCGACAACGAGCATGTCATCACCCCTGTCCGGACCGGCAGATGTGGTTCAGGCCCGTCCATTGCTGCGAGTCACCTTCAGCCAGGACAAAGAGACAAGATGGCCGCTCTCGAGGAAAGGGGACAATGAAGCCGTATCGTACCGCAGGATCCCAAACGCAGCAGTAACATGCCACAGAAGCTCCAGCGATAGGTGCATTCAGGGTAACATCTGGCAAGGGAAGTGAAAGGCTAGGTCTCAACAGGTAGTTCGTAGGCAGAGTCACAGCGTTCAAAGTGAATGGTGTCCCTGCAACTGTATCCGTGTCGATGGGTTGACGCGTTACATTGTAGCCAGGAGGACTCCGCGCCACCGTCCCTCCGCTCTGCAACATTGTTTCACCTCCAGGAGAAAACATGGGCGGCGGGGGATCCTCCAGCCGGGAACGTCCCGTTGCAAACAGTGCCTCATCGATTCTCCGGGTCAGCGCCCGGCAAGTACTCAGCATTGCCACTTTTAACGCCACGAGGGCGGCCAATACGTCCCCACAGGTCGGGTCTCTCTGTACCAAGCATCGGTCCGCCCTATCCCGCTGCTCCTCCGATGCGGCAATCAGCTCCGGGGCACATGGGCGCGCAGACACTGCGAGTCCAGGGTCAGCCAGCGTCTCAGCAAGAAGAGCAGGCGCCATTGTCATCTCCACTGCAGGCAATTAGTGGCGGGACAAAAGTGACTATGTATACCGGAGATCCGAGGATGTAGACACCGGAAAAGCTTCGTGCTCCACTCGGGAACTGCACAGGGCGAGAGCGCCCCACGGTTGCCGTGAGGACCGGCCGTTCGCCGCAGGAAGACACTTCAAAATGGAGTCCGCTCGCTTTTCTTCAGGGTGGCGGAGGAGAGCTAGTATTAGGGGGCTCCAACGTCGTCCACACCACTGCCAGCGCGAGGGGGAGTCCGACCCGGACGTAAGGGTCCGACTCCAGTCGCACAGCCAGCGTTTTCACCCCCGCGACCACCCGCAGTATTCCAGCTCAGCACCCCGTCCACATCCCTCGGCGTCCAGCAGCGGCCATCTACGCAGGGACCAGGGGGAGCGCCGGAGGTCGAAGTAAACACCGAGTCTGCTACCAAACCCGCCGACAAAGGTGTCAGGAGAACGCCAGTCACTTCAGTGCCGGTAATCCGCGGCGGTAGAGCGGCGCAGGTCAGGAGAATTGATCAGGATTAACAAAGGAAGCCAGACGGTCCACGGAGCCGGGAGCTCAAGCGTCCGTCCCGTCGGCCATCTTGGCTCCTCCCCCTGATTAAACAGTGTTAATTCCCACTAATACCCTTATGTGTATGTAATTAACTAGCCATCTGCAACATATTTAAGCATTAGTACACGTTATTTCAAAAGCATTTTGTGCTTTAAACAAACAACACTTAGCAACATTTATTTAATAAAACCCGCACATTATTATTAAGCAACATATATGCATTCCCACGTGTAATTTCTCTTGTTAATCATGTTGGTTAATCAGAATTTTCACACAAAACAAATAATTACTAATTACGAATTAGTATTTAAGTCAACACATATAGACAAAACTGGAGCTTAAAAACCCGATAAATTTTCATCAGAAAACTCTGCTCCAGCAATATCATGTTTTTTAAAGTATGTTGCGCAGTGGCATACAGCTTGATTGTCTCAAAACAGATGTCCCTTGACCTTGTTGTCTGCCTTTAAGATTTTAGACTCTGGAACAAAACAGCTCTGACCTACCTAGGATCATTTTTTTCTGTGGGTTTGCTCAAAGGCAAGACAGAAACTCCAGCTTTTTTTTCAGTTTTCTTTCATTCTCGATGGTCAGTCTTTTGTAGGAGCTCCTTAAGGAGGGCTTTCCAGGACTTGTAAGCAATTGCTTGCTTGTGATTGGTGAGCAGTGATCATGGGCGATAACTCCACCCACTAATATCTACTAGCAAGGAGCATCAGGAGAGCTCTTTGTAGTTATATGGGTCCTCTGCCCACATGGTCTTAAGCATCAAGTCCTTAGACTGAACATAGTCAAAGATCAGCAGTTTGTGGAGGTAAGCCATGTTGGGGTGTCTGCTTTTGCTCTCAGTGCTGATATATTGCTGAACTGCTGAGATCTGAACTCTCTTTAGCTTTATAATGATGAGGTCTGAGATTGCCTTGTGCTTCGCTCAACAGGATGGTTGTGCTGATCAGCGATGTGCTGATTACGGCAGATTGAAAAGGAAAGATGTTTAGACTGCAAATGAAAATCACACCACTGCAAAAATCTGCTTCTTGGTAAACAGTTCTTAGTCTGACCAGAAACCTAGATCTTTAAGAGTCCTGCTTGTTTGCGGTCTAGGGGTACCCGGCAGAAAGGAATATGTGGCAAAATCCATTCTGCCTCTGTTTCTTTAAGAGCAAGCATGCTGATCCTCATCCATTTTAATGTCCTCACAGCACTCCATGATCTCATGCCCCACCCCGCCTCTATCTAGCAGTTCACTCCTACCGGCTGGTTATGATGGGCATCTTGTTCCCTGTTTAAACCTTTTATTGGATGTTTTTTCCAAATATTGAGAAATTAGAGACTGAAGATGTAGTAAAATTCTCAGGTTCATTCACCTTTTACAAGCATATAATATTACAAAGGCCACAATTCCTTCAGATATCTAAAAGTACTCCATTGTGTATTTCAGGGCCTAAATCCACCCCCTCCCACCCCGTTGTAAGTCACCCTACTGCGAAGTATCATCTGTCATGCTTTTTCTAATCATTTTATTCTAAGGATTTTCAGTTGGGCCATCTTTTGTTTTTTTGTTTTGATATGAGTTTGTAGAACTTTGATATTATGACATATTTTTCTTTTCTTTGCTACACGTCGCTGTACAAAACGTGCTTACGTTATAACAAGCACCCAGAGGAGTCTGACCTCTATAGAAACACAGCCTTGCAAAGAAAAGATTGCATCTCGCATCATTACATTTCTCTTTTACTTCACAGCATTGCAGGAGCATGACTCCTGCAGACCTCCTGGGCTGTGCATTTTTTGTGTCACGGGGCACACTGTGGGCAAGACGCAAATAAATAGAAGTCAATTTGCGGGCCCGCAACAAAGCAGGTGAAAGGGAGCACTCCTGCTGACCTGCTTATCCAGTGGCACTCTCCACCTTGGCGGGGGGAAACCGGTGCCAGCAGATGGGTACTTGTCAGATGTATCAACTGTTGGCAGGCTGCCACAGGCCTCCATGGAGATGGCGTATACCAAACTGAATAAAGTAGAAATGGTGGATTTTGCATCCGAATTGGGCAAGTGCAATCACGTCTGCGGAGGTGAAGATTCGACCTAACTAAAGGAGCAGCAGCTGAAGCTGGAGTGGTCAAGACCTTCTGAGTTCTTGACTTAAAGTAACAGATCGAGGAACTAGAGAACTTGAGGAGGTCTCAGTATGTGGGGATTCTGGGATGGCCGGTGATTGAGATCTTGCTACAATGATTGAAATTTTCCTCCACTAAAAAGTACTCCTTGGCCCTAAAGTGGAGCTATCCTGTCACCCCAAGGCCCTTTTGCTTATCCTTTTTTCTTAGAAAATGGAAATGCTTGTGCATCAGTTACTGAACTAGTATTAACCATCATTGAGCTCTACTGGGGTGACAGTGATTAGAGATAGAAGTTCATCTTCTGCTTCTTGTGTAATGAACCTCTCTTTAAGGATTACCATTGGTTTAATATGATCTGGAGATTTTGGCATTAGGCTATAATTTAGGCAGCACATTCTAGTCCTGCTACCCCAGACGATTAGTAGCTATCTACACTCGCGTCAGCCAAATAATTCCCCTTCTTGGCCATTAAGCATTCTTACTGTTGTAGCAGTCCTTTCCCAACCGCATGCTTAATCCTATATATTCTGTTCTAAAGCTAATAAATGCTATTCATTTCATAGCAGCTGCCTTCTGGAGCGGATAAATGGAGTTTTGAAAATCAAAACAGGTTTACAAATATTTGGTCTTTTAACGAGAAGAGAATGAAGTGCATTTTCCCCGCCTTTATGGTAGATGATCAGTTCCTCTTTATTTTAACAGATGTACAGGAAATCTTAAAAGCCTTGAAAAAAAGAAGCAGAGTATTCGACATAGTGCCTTTATTTCTAAAGGGAAGATGAAGGAAATAATTGGCTATTACGGATAGTGGTTTTAGTGGATGTGCCTGTCCCCGCTGGAAATAGACATCAGTGCAGGCTATTTGATAAAGCGCGCTTGTTAGAGACGACCCTGTTTTCAGCATTCTACGTATATTAATATTGCTTAAAAACGTACTTCAGCTGGGCAAAAAGAAAGCAGGAAACACTTTAAAGCCTGGGGATATGACTCATGCGATAAATATAGGGTATGTAGCACTCAGAAAAGACCTCTAGCGTTCCTTGCTTGGAGAGGTACTTGCTGTCTTCAAGCCTTGCGTGCTGCTGCACGCGGTTCGCTGAGACCCTCGCCGTGTAATACTTCAGCGTGGCGTGTCGGTTTGGCAAATAGGGGTACGTGTGCCAGGCATTCTAGCAGAAACCCTTTGTAATTTGGATTTAAAGGCAATGACCTGGTTCATTGGTATACTCAAACTCCATAGGAAACCGCCTATCTCTTTGCATAGGTTTCTTGGTATAGGGCAAGTAGTGTCAGGGAGCCTTCACCCCTGTATTTTCAGGGCAGATTAGGGGGTGGCCATAGTCAGCTTATCTACCACTGAATACAGTGGTACGCCAGCACATCACCAAGCTGCCCACAGAACTGCTGACCATTGTCATTGATTTATCTACAGCGTTCCCATCTCAAAATGGGCTGTCGCTGTTAAAGTTATCAGTTCTCTGCCCGCGATGACTTTCACCATCCTGGCCTCCATTTACCAACTGCTATAGTGTCTGTCACTTTTAGTTCTAACAATCTTGAGACCTCCTAAAGTCTTCCATCCAGTTCGACAGATAAACACTCAAATTATTTAAATTTGTATGAATTTTATGTTTCTGGCGACAATTTTATGTTTATGGCACCAATTCGAGTTTTTTAGATCTCCTAGAAGAAGTAATTGGCCGGTCATTTTGAAGGAACCTAGGATAATTTAGAATGATCCTAGCATTATTTAAACTACTTTAAATCCTCTGCCACCAACTCTTTGGTACGGAGACAGCGGGGCTTTTTCCATTATAGTCTGGCATTCTTTTGGCTTTGGAAGAACGAAAGATGAGCTCAGCCAACTACTCAAGGCACTTCTTCCTCCTCTTCAACCTTTATTTGGTGCTACCACACTGCACCTTAATTGCAAAGTCTTGTAAAGTTTAATGCACTACGCACCCCAGGGGCGTAACACAGGCCCCCGCAGCCCCAGCGGTGCGGGGCGCCCCAAGCTCCAGGGGCCCCCCTTGGAACTGCACTCTGGCCAGAGTCCTCCTGATTGAGCCTGGAGGGGCCCCTCTTCGTACCTTGCAGGGAGGCCCCCTCAATATTCGTTACGCCAGTGACGCACCCTTAATCACATGGCGTATGTGTGTTTGAATCAATCCGATGACTGCACTATTGTGGAACTTGTTGAAGAATTTAGCACTTTGAAATGTGGAAAATCACAAAAAGCATCCTCTTGATTCAAACAATCCCATGCAGGTGATTGCACTTCATGGGCACCTGCGCTCAGTTTTGGAAACCAGGACTACCTTCGTCAGACTTTAAGCAAAGCAGACAGAGGAAGAGAAGAATAGGACAGTAAAGAAGGGAAAAATGAAGAATGACAAATAACCTACAAGAGTGAGGTAAAGACACAGGAAGTCTAGGGTGATGGAAGAAAGAGGCAAACGGTGGAATCAAGACTAGCCAGCCTTGGTATTCAGCAACCTCAGTATTAATGATGTTACTGACTACAATCCTGCAGAATGTAACAACATTCCTTAAAATAATCCAATTGTAAAAATAATGACTTCAGCAAACGCCTTAAAGGCCACCCTACAGTTTTTCTCTAAACCTTCAATTTTCAGACATATGAAGGGTATATTTTAAACAAGAGGCAAATATGCATGGGGTCTCCCCCATCCTGTCTTCATTTGCTATATCAGGAATTCTCCCCCGACCACACATCATTGACACGCATTCTTAGACCTGTCAGTGCTGCGATGGTTGTGCACCTTAGTGCCAGAACCGTTTCCTAAGAATGAGCGCTGGATTGTTTAAACGTGTGTACATCTTTAGACTCTTTCTGCATCTATGCAAATGATGTATATTTTTTGGCACATTCAGGGCTATTTACTAGTAAAAATCCTGCATCAATATTGCATTGCAGCCTAAAACTGTAATGAACAATATAGAAGTAATTTCATTTTTTCCCAAAAATGTGCTCGATATTTTGTTTAATTTCTTAAATGGACAAATGTAAATCCTGTTTCACTAAGGAAACACTGCCATGAATTTATTGAATCTAAAATATAAAATATGCCTGCGTTTTCCGAAGTAATATAGTTTGGACAATCAGTTACGTTATATTAAAGCAGTTCACGAAATTGTGCCAGAATCATGGTCTATGGTGAACCGTTCATTTGATGTCTTCTGTCAAACTCAAGACTACATGCAAAGTGTAAAAACTTAATTTTCCCTTATTCTTTACAAACTGAGGAATTCCTTGCTGCATGTAAAGCCTCTTTGCCCTTACTGGCTGGCCAGTAAAACACACTGAACATGATATTTGTCAGATATTGAGCAATGTTTTTTTTCCCCAAAACTTGCGACTTCCCTGCCAAGGCTTGACCCCTAACTTTGTTCCCCTGGATCACATGAACGCGTGAGTACCAGACCATGCGGGTTTTCTATGGGTCCTTGGTGATGAACTGGGTGCACTGCATTTTGGAATTTTGCAAAGTCACTGCAATTCTGATTCAGGGTACCTCTCTTTTGTTCTCTAGTATCACCTTTGGTATGCATGTAAACATACCACAGTCATATATTTTAATATGTACACATCATAAGGCTTCTTTTGCTGAGTTTCAAACCTCTCTCATGCTGATGAAATGGCCAGGAAATGTACTGAATGACTGATGTTTAAGTTTTTGTTTCCACAACATGAAAATTTCATCCTGCCTCCCTCGCACAGGTATATATCCCTGCCAAGGTTTGACCTCCAACTTTGCTCCTCTGGGTCACCTGACCTTGCGGGTACCAGATGTGTTTGGGTTTTCTATGGGTTTGCAGTGCCATCGGCAATAAACTGGGTGCTGTATATTTTGGAAATTTGAAAAGCAGGTGTGTGCCAGTTGCCAGATTAGGCTATCTGTCTTTTAGTCGCAGGTTCAGACCACCCTCAGCATGATTGGCTGGCCATGACAATATACTGAATAAGACTTTGGTCAGATTGTCAGCATTTTCCCCCAAAACATGGCAGTTTCCTTCAGCCCTCCTTGCACAGGAATATATCCTTTCTAATGTGTGGCCCATATCTGAGCTCCCCTAGGTCTTCAGAGTGTGGATTTATTTGTGGGTTTTCTATAGGTTTGAGCTGGAATTACACTAGACACCAGGGAATGTTTATTTTTAGGAGGAAATTGCACGTGGGATGTCCGCAGTATCTGGACTCAGGGTCGGCAGACACCCTTGGGAGCCTACCATTCCAAATATTTGATATCTTGCTTGCCGTAATTTCTCCCGCGCAGCCATCCCGGGGAAGCCCTCCTGCTCAGGCCACGCCCCCTCTGCGATAGGCCATGCCCCGCCCTTTAAACGGCGCGTTATTCTTCACGCTGTTTGACTGACAGAACTCCTGAGGCGGAAGCCGGGAGCTACGAGCTTTTTAAAAAAATGTGTATATTTGTGTTGTCACTCCCTACCTGGCCGCTGCACCCTGCCACCATTCTTGCCGTAATTTCTCCCGCGCAGCCATCCCGGGGAAGCCCTCCTGCTCAGGCCACGCCTTCTCTGCGATAGGCCATGCCCCCGCCCTTTAAACGGCGCGTTATTCTTTGCGCTGTTTGACTGATAGAACTCCTGAGGCGGAAGCCGGGAGCTACGAGCTTTTTAAAAAAATTTGTATATTTGTGTTGTCACTCCCTACCTGGCCGCTGCACCCTGCCACCATTCTTGCCGTAATTTCTCCCGCGCAGCCATCCCGGGGAAGCCCTCCTGCTCAGGCCACGCCGCCTCTGCGATAGGCCACGCCCCCCGCCCTTTAAACGGTGCGTTATTCTTCGCGCTGTTTGACTGATAGAACTCCTGCGGCGGAAGCCGGGAGCTAAGAGCTTTTTAAAAAAATTTGTATATTTGTGTTGTCACTCCCTACCTGGCCGCTGCACCCTGCCACCATTCTTGCCGTAATTTCTCCCGCGCAGCCATCCCGGGGAAGCCCTCCTGCTCAGGCCACGCCCCCTCTGCGATAGGCCACGCCCCCGCCCTTTAAACGGCGCGTTATTCTTCGCGCTGTTTGACTGATAGAACTCCTGAGGCGGAAGCTGGGAGCTACGAGCTTTTTAAAAATTTGTATATTTGTGTTGTCACTCCCTACCTGGCCGCTGCACCCTGCCACCATTCTTGCCGTAATTTCTCCCGCGCAGCCATCCCGGGGAAGCCCTCCTGCTCAGGCCACGCCCCCTCTGCGATAGGCCACACCCCCTCATATTATATCATGTGTCTCTCCCGGACGCGCAGCGGGTGCGCCGACAGCGCACCGAAGGCGCGCTTAAGGCAAGCCCGTCTGCGCCCGTCCGCGATCGTACGCGGTCCAGGGCCATACCTTTTGTTCCTCGGGAGGGACATATACGGTGGAGCAGGCAGGAACTGCTGACTCTTCGCATGTCTACCCCATGTCTACATAAATTGAGAGTGGAGGATAATACAGGCTGTGAACACTGCCACTTCTCTTTTGATCCTGGCAGGGATGTGGCCCCTAGCGACTATATCCTGGACTGTGGCCTGCTAAACGTACGTTCTCTGCGGAAACACACACTAGATCTATACGACCTACTCACTGAGAAACAGTGGGATCTTGTGTTTCTTACTGAGACATGGCTAGATGAAGGCTCTACCCCTGATGCCTTAGAGGCACTACCAGAGGGCTATATAATGCTTAGGCAAGATAGACTCACCAGTAGAGGAGGGGGCATTGCTATTATAGCACAGAAAAATCTTCGTTGTCATTTAGACCACTCCTCTGTGGTTCCGTAAATTCTGAACCCGTGTGTTTATATCATGGCTCCGTTACGATTTTGGTATCTGCATATCGTAAATAGCGAGTTTGGTATGTACGAGTGTTCTCTGCCTATTAGTAAATCTCGTTAAAGAACACACGGGTTCCATCTTGTGCACGGCATCCATTTTGTTTTCATTGCCCTCACTGTAGGCAGCCTGACCCTGCATGACACGTCCACCCCCCCCCAGTTTGGCCTTGCGCTGACTCATGACCTGGCGAAAGCTGACGCTGTTGCCTGGGGCCGAAACTTGCCAAACCAGTACCTGCCCTCGAGTTAAGCGAGGTTTTGATCAAAGGCCAGTGTTGTATAAACTTATATGACCCGCACACACCTGCCCAACCTTACTTACTATCTCTTTCCTCCGTTTCTGTTCCTTCCTTTATGACCTGTTTATGGTGGGGAGGTGACCATTTGTTTATTATGAGTGGACGGTCTCTTCAAAGGAGGATGATAGGTTGGTCCGGTTTCAACCCCAGAAGAACGTATGTTTTAGCCAAGAGGCCGGACACATGGGATTGTCATCAATAATAAAGTATTGTTTTGGGTACATGGGGTGCGACCAACTGCACTTCAAAGAATGTTTGCCTGAGGCATGATTTTGGGTATAAAAAGAGCGACCTGCTTTGTATTGTTGAGCAGTCTCCTCGCAACCTACTTGTGTGGTACTTGTTGGACCTCTGCTACTGGCTGCAGCCAATAAATCGATCTTTGATGCCATCTAGAAGAATCCCGTGTTTCTGTTATATTGGTAATCCAGGCAGGAGAACCCGAGAGCTTAGAGCGTTGTTCCCTGGCGCTGCCGGACTATAAAAAAGTTTGGTCTCTCAGTTGGCGCCCGAACGTGCGGCGATATCAGCGGTACCGGTCCAAGCTTGAAGAACGTGTGGGGCTTCGTAAGAAAATTCCGGAGGAAGAGATCTCCCACTTCATCGATCCCTGTATGTCGCAAAAGTGGTCCGAAGGTCTTTTTCTGCGAGGTTCCCTCTTCCAGACGGCTACGAAGGACTGCTGCCCTGACTGTCGCCCTGCCTTGGACCCATTCATAATCCTTTGGACGGCGAAACACTAGACGGGTGATCTTCAGATGACGTCATCGATCATCAATAAATTGAGTTAAGTATAAAGTGGGTCGCACCCAGTCCTTAGTTCTTTGGTCCCTTGGTTTAAAAACCTTGGTTTGTATTTGGTCTGGTTCTTTGGTACCTTGGTTTAAACACCTTGGTTTGTCTGGTTTGCATTGGTCCTTTGCATATTGGTTTGGTCTTTGGTAACTTGGTCTTTGGTAACTTAGTTTGGGTCCTTAGTTTTATTTGGCAATTGCAATTTCCAAAAACCGAGGGTCTCGTACATTTACGAGTATATCGGTAAAGATAAGCCCTCGAAGTTTGAAACTGGGTTAGTGAGCACGATGCCTAGCCGCAGTATTTTTGGTAATTTGGTTCTTTGTTGCAACAGGGATTCCCGGTTGGAGGATTCGTGTCCGATACCTCCAGTTGGAACTCCAACGTATGAGCTCTACTCGAAGCATGGCGTGGGTCCAATCACGTATAATGAAATATGGGTCCGCTACACCAAGAAAGATGGTGTTTTGCGATGGCCCCAAAATGGAAGCTTTGAAACAGAAGTCTTAGATAATTTAGAAGTAAAGCTATTTAAGAAAAAGGCTAGACCCGCAATGTTTGACTCTTTCCGCCTATGGCGTAAAGAAGCCCGACAACGCGAGATTAAACAAGCGAAGAAAGATAGAAAAGTAAATGACATATCTATTATGCAAGCTGCTAGGCAATTTAAAATTGATGTAGAGGATAAGGCTCTTGAGGTGTCTGAACGACAGCATAATATGGCAACCGATAGATGCTATCCAGTATTAACACCTCTGTTGGAAAAAGTAGCGGAAGATTCTGAAAAGGATCCATTGATGTCTTATTTGTTAAAGTCTCCTCCCCCGTACGCACAAGGTGCTACTGCACCAATGTTGCCACAGGTTGCTCCCCCGCAATTGCATGTTCCCGTTCTTGCTCCCCAGTTTGTCCAAGTTCCTCCGGCACCTCCTCAGCCCGGATTACCTATTGCACCTGTACCTACTTTACCTGTGCCTGTCCTGCCTCCCACTACTTTGCCGAACTTTTTCTCTCCTGTCCTTATGACTGACTCTCCTTCTGTTCGTCGGCGAGTAGCTGACACTGTCGCTAACTTTCTGACTCCTTTGTTTAGTTCGTTAACTACGAACGCCGTTTCTGACAGTCGACAGAGACGTAGCCAGCTCCCTAAATTTCAGGAGCGAGAAGTGTTGGATTTGTTAGCTCGTAAGTGGATTTCTAAACCGGCCAAATATAGTCCGCAGGTGGTATTGGATACGTTTCTGCAGTGGGACGAGCCTACGCAAAGATATGTGTTTGACATTATGTGTGCTTTCCTTAAAGAAGATTGGGATAGTGATGAGTTAGATACAGTTCCCGAGGAGTTGTCTGAGCTACGGAGCAAGTTTGCTAAAGGTGTGATTGTGGGTTCTGAAGTTAAAAATGCGGTAGTAATACTTCTTTCGTATAGGTCTGCTCTGCCGCCGAGAACTCTGTTTAAACCTGATCATTCAGTTGGGATGAAAGCTAGACAGTATCCTATGAGAGAGGTTCCTCCAGTTTGGCGAGAGGGAGATGCAAATGCTAATCCTCCTGTTTTACCACACTTCCAGCGCGTATGGATACATGTCCCATGGAAACGATCGGAAGTATTGACTCTTAAGCAGACTTTACCCGATCCCCGCAAGAATCCTGCAGGGTATTATAAAGAGCTATCGCAGACAGTAGAAGCTTGCGTACTGAACTTGGCTGATGTTGATATGCTGTTTGGCAATGTAGTACCACAGCCTATTTGGGCAAAAATTCGGCATGAAAATCATGTAGCAGAACTGGGTGATACGTGGGACAACATTGCTTTAGCGGATGGTAGACAAGTGGGCGGTGCGAAGCCAGAACAATTAGTGACGGATTTGCCAGGTAGGATAATTACTCTCATGAAAACTCTAATGCCGGCGCTGAAGGTTAATTGGGATAAGTTAGCTGCCTGCAAACAGAAGAAGGATGAAAGTGTCTCTTCACAAGGTTTGAAGAAACTTTCATAGACCATAGTGGTCAAGATATGAGCTCTGAGGGTGGTTAACGGTTATTTGTAGACAAATTCGTTTTTAACTTACTTCCTGAATTGAGCCATAAGTTAAAAGATTCCGAGAGTTCTTGGGCAGTTTCATCTACAGCTCAAATATTGGCTACAGCTCAATATTATGAGAATAGAGACAAGGAGGAGAAAGACAAGGTAGAGAAAAAGACGAAAGATCTGAAAACTAAAGTCCTGTTACAACAAGCGTATCCACCCCGTTCAAACCAGCCTGAAGTACAGCAACGCCCTGCGTATCAACAGCAGCCCCTGCATCAGCGAATGCCACCCAGGTTTGATTATTACCATCAAACACAGCCCTTAGGTTTGAATCAGTGTGCGTATTGCAGAGAAGAGGGCCATTATAAAGGTGAGTGCCCTGCTTTACGGCAACGTATGAATGGTGCTTTTGTTCCAAGGGGACGTGGTAATTCTCAGCAGATAGCTAGGGGTAGAGGACGTGGTGCCCCTGTTCAGAATGAGCGCTCTTCTCAACCACAACAGTCACAGAACTATTTTGATCGACAGAATGTGCAAGATGGTAGATCTCAGCAGTACTATGCTGACGATTATCATGTCGATAATGAGAAAGTAGAATATGCAGATTGCTAGGACAGCCATAGACAAGGAGAGGGAGTAGTGTCGGTTCCAGTAGACCAAAAAGGGCCCTATGTCTCTGTAGTTACATTAGGTGTGACAGAGCCCTTCCTTCTGGATACTGGTGCGGCTAAGAGTTCTATCATGCACTCTAAACTTCCTGGCGCACCTTTGTCTGGCTTAACCAATGTCTCGGTGGGATTTTCTGGCGCCCCGGTTCATAATCCAGTGTCTAGTCCTTTGTCTCTTTCCATTGGGCCTTATGAATTGGAAGCTCCTCTGATCTTAACGACAGGTTGCGGCGAAAATTTGTTGGGTCTAGACTTGTTGAAAAGATTATATGCGACCCTGCATTGTTCTCCCTCAGGAGTACATCTTACCTTGGGACGGAGAGTGGTTTCTCCAATGTATGTGTCAAAAGATAAGCTTCCACTGGAATTGCGCTGTCTCCCTGATTCTCTTTGGGCTGATGGTCCTAATGATGTGGGCCTCCTTGAGATCCCACCATATGTTGTGACTTTGAAAACAAATGTTAAACTACCACGCATTCCTCAGTATAAGATTTCGAGTGATGGTGAGCGAGCACTTTTGGCGATCATTTATGATCTGATCGAGAAGGGTGTGATTGAGGAAACTAGGGGTAATGTATGCAACAGTCCAGTTCTACCGATTATGAAACGTACAGATTCTTCTCAGCCACCCGTATACCGCTTTGTGATAGATCTTCGCGAAGTCAACAAAATTGTCATCCCACAGTTTCCTGTGGTACCGGACATAACTGCCTTACTGACGTTAATTCCTGCCTCAGCATCCTGGTTTTCGGTTATTGACTTAAAGAATGCCTTCTTTAGCATCCCGATCGCTGAAGAAAGCAGAGATATCTTTGGCTTCTCATTAGGTGGACGTAGTTTCAGATTTCGGCGCGCTCCCCAAGGTTATTGTGAGAGTCCCTCAATCTATAGTCAGGCTCTAAAAATGCAGCTTGATACTCTTGTGTTGCCGGCTGGCGCTGCTCTCATTCAGTACGTAGATGATCTTCTTGTGGCAGCTGATAATGAGGAAATATGTAAAACAGCTACGATTTCTTTGCTCCGTCATTTATCTGACTACAAACATAAAGTATCACCTTCGAAACTACAGTATTGTTGTCAAGAGGTGACCTACTTAGGTCATCTCTTATCAAAGGAGGGAAGGAAGTTGACCCCAGAAAGAATTAGAGCGATTGCACAAATGACTGTACCAAGTACACAGAGAGAAGTGCGTGCGTTTTTAGGTATTACGTCATACTGTCGCCAGTGGATCCCCAATTTTTCTTTGTTAGCAAAACCTTTGTTGGCTCTGACATGCAAAAATACACCCAATACTCTTCCTTGGTCTGACGAGTGTCAGAAAAGTTTTTCGGAGTTACGTACTGCACTCTGTTCGGCTCCTGTGTTGGGTACACCCGACTACAGTAAGCCCTTCACATTGTTCGTTCACGAGAGAGAAGGTTGTGCATTGTCGGTTTTGACACAGTTATTTGGTGACAAACAACGTCCATGTGCGTATTTCTCGTCAACTTTAGATCCGGTAGCTAGAGCACTGCCGAGTTGTTTGAGAGCTACAGCAGCAGCCGCAGTCTCTATTCGACAATCTGCTGGTTTGGTGATGGACAATGACCTACTGGTATTGGTTCCACATGCAGTGGATACCTTGATGAACAGAACTAAAACACAACACCTCACGAGTGCGAGATTGTCAGGGTATGAGTTGACACTATTAGCTAGTCACATACACATAAAAAGGTGCAATGTGCTGAATCCTGCGACACTGTTGCCGGTTTCCATGAATGCGAATGAGGTAGAGCATGATTGTTTTCTGAGGACGGAAGAAGAAACAAAAGGAAGAGTGGATTTACAGAATACCGCTTTTTCAGATCCGGATGGTACATTATGGGTGGATGGATCTTGCTATAAGTTGCCGAATGGTGATACAACTGCTGCGTATGCGGTGACGACGTTGAGCACGATTGTTGAAACAGCACGAGTGAATCACAACTCCGCACAAGCTGCAGAACTGATTGCATTGACAAGAGCGTGTGTTTTGTCTGAGGGAAAGAGAGTGAATGTGTATACTGATAGTCAGTATGCATTTGGTGTGGCGCACAGTTTTGGACGTCTGTGGAGAGAAAGGGGATTCCTGACGTCCCATGGCACAAAGATTCAGCATGGACAGTTGGTGAATGAGCTTCTGGAAGCACTTACATTGCCAAAGCAAGTTGCGATTGTGAAATGCAGCGCGCACCAAAAGATTACAGATGACGTTGGTCGTGGGAATGCGTTTGCGGATGAAGTTGCGAAAGAGACAGCGAGAAACATGATGAGTCGAATGTATGTTGCGAGTAATGCGAGATGGATGAGTGAAACTGGAATGTGTGAAGATACGATTGAAAGTGTGAAACAGATTCAAGCTGAAGCTACTGAGAGTGAGAAGAACGTATGGAAAGAAAGCACGGGTAAATTGGATTCGACTGGATGTTGGATTGATTTGTCCGAGCATCAGAGATGGATGTTGCCAAACGCGTATGTACATGCAGTAGTAACGATGGCACACGGTCTGTCGCACATCAGTGTAAAAGGGATTTACAAGGTGCTAGCTCCAGTGTGGAAGAATTCCGGAATTTCTAAGTGTGCAGAGAATGTGGTGAAGAATTGTATGGTGTGCTTGATGCACAATCCTGGTAAGGGAACTCCAACTCCTGCAGGCCACTTTGCTCCCCCTACATGCCCCTTTGAGGTCCTACAGCTAGACTTCATTCACATGGAAAGACGCAACAACTTGAAATACGTCCTTGTCGTAGTTTGCGCCTTTTCAAAATGGGTAGAAGCTTATCCGTTAAAGGATAACACTGCTTTGTCCACTGCCAAAATCCTGCTCAAAGAATTTTTTCCTAGGTATGGGTTGCCAAAGATTGTGTGGAGTGATAATGGAAGTGAGTTCGTGGGTGAGGTAATAAAGAAAGTGTGTGCTGGTCTGGGGATCAGGCAGAAATTCCATAGTGCAAATCACCCCCAATCAGCGGGGCTTGTTGAGTGCTATAATGGCACTCTGAAGCTAAAACTGGCTAAAATTCAAGCGAGTACTGGATTATCATGGCCAGACGCGCTGCCCTTGGCGCTTTTGTCCATAAGGACGACCGCACATTCAAGAGTTGGGCTTAGCCCATACGAGGTGGTTTTTGGTCGTCCTGCCAACATTTGGGGTGTCCCGAGACCTAAACAATTTAGTAGCATAGAACATCCAATGTTGATTGACTATTTATTTGATTTGACTACTAAATTGCGAATCATTCATCAGCAGGTTGTTGAGAGCTTACCTAAGGCATCCGAAGATCCCGGCCACAAGTTGCAGCCAGGCGACCTAGTCTTGGTCAAAAATTTTCAGAGGACCGAAAATCTACAACCTCGCTGGCTTGGCCCGTATATGGTCCTTTTGTCCACCCGCACTGCAGTCCGGCTCAAGGAGAAAAAAAACTGGGTACACGCTGCCCATACAAAGCGAGTACCACTCCCTTTACCTTTTGGTTCCTGGGTTCGAGAGGGTGTGGGGAATTCCGAATCCGAAACCATCCCTCGGTTTATTCCTTTTTCTGATGCCCAATTTGAAGGACATGAATCTGTGATCACTTCAGACACTACTGAACAATCTGGAACACTACCGTCACCTACGGACTCTGGAACATTGCCAATACTCACAGACCTGAACACTCCTGCTACTGAACTTTTTCCGGACCATACTCGACCTGGAAGAAGCAGATATAACCTACGTCCCCGAACTCTCATGAACTGATTTTTTTTTATGATTTTTGTGTACATTACTCCCAACCAAGAAACTTGCTTGTTTTTTTGTTGTTTTACCTTTTTCCGAACCGCCACCCGGGTTCAGCCGGAGGGTCGCGGTGTAAAGACTCAGGAGTACAGGCTCCTTGACACAAGGTCAGGGGTTCTATTGGTCTTAAGGGCGTTCCTTGAGCTAGTAGGCGTAGTCCTGAGCACAGAAGACCCAACCGCCGCGGACGGCTCGTTAGAGGGTGGAGTTTCTTGGTTTGATGGGATTAACTGATAAAATGTTTTTTAGTAAGAGTTTTCTAGTTAAATGTGCCCTATTGACACTCAGTATTTCGATAACTTTGATGGGTGGGATTGTCCTCCTTTTTCAGTTCCTATCCACACCTACCCCACAACCTACGTCTACTCCTTTGTTTTCCACTGTTTCTATACACTCTTTTCACCCCTTGCCTGAACATGAACAAACTAGAAGACTGGAATTCACAAACAACTCGTTCATCCAATTGCTTCACCAACACCAATTAATAGTCAACACCACTAATTGTTGGGTGTGTGGTTTGATGCCACATACAATGGGAAAGGGTATCCCCTACTTAGTCCTACCTTTTAGTCAAAACGGGTCATCATGGGCTTTTCAGACGATGTTCCTTTTTGCTTTGGAAATCTATCCCCCGCGTCCCCCGCGTTCTGTGAAACATAACTCGAATGCAGCCTTGGTGAAGGGAATTGCGAACATGAGCAGAGATGTGAATGCCTATATGTCTATTCCCAGGGACGAGTTATCAGCTTACACTGGGTGGAACGCAACTGGATACCGCATTAGTCTGGGTGGGAAACAGCGTAAGAGATCGTCTCCGATTTGGGTCGTACCCCACCGAGGTCATTTTTGTCTGCAAGGAAATGGTACGAATCCGAGGGCTCAGCTAGGGAAGAGTGTTTGCACTCAGACGTACATTTTTCCGTCGCAGTCTTCCCCATCATTTTTGGCTGCTAAGGGTACGTACTTTGTATGCCACAATCAGGCTTATACATGGCTGCCCCCAGATTTTTCGGGCATTTGCTTTGTTGCCTATCTGTTGCCCCCTACGTATACCGCTTCCGCTGACTATCACAAGACGAGAGTTGTGAGAGGTGTCTTCGATAAGGAGGACACCGCGGGTCAAGAAGCAGGGGATTTCTTTAAGGGATTCCTGCCGTACTGGGGACCCATGGTAAATAGTAGGCATTTGAGACAACTAACCCGAGTGGTTGAGTCCACGGTGAACGAAACTGCTGGTGCCCTTAGTAATTTGACAGCTGAGCTTCAAGCGGATCGCCTCATGACATTACAAAACCGTATGGTTTTAGATGTTCTACTTGCTGACCGAGGGGGAGTATGTAAAGTGATCCAATCGAGCTGCTGTGTCTTCATACCAGACAATGCTCCAACAGTGTACAAGGCCATTTCCAGGTTACATAAGATCTCCGAGTCTATACATATGGCCGAAGGAGATTGGTCGTTAACTGATTGGTTCTGGGGACTGTTGTCCACGTGGGGATGGAGAATTCTGACGATCAGTGGAATGGCTCTAGCAGTCCTTTTCACTTGTTGCCTCTGTGTGCAGTGTGGTCCTGCCTTGTGTAGCCTTTGCGCTACGGTATGCGTGCGCAGTCCGCCTGCTTCACGGGAGGAACAGAGAGGTAGGATGATGCTTCAGCAACATACTGATGATCTGATGAAGATTGATATTGACTCAGATTCAGAATGGGTTATTGCCTAAATGAGGGCAAAAGGAGGGTCTGTGGTTCCGTAAATTCTGAACCCGTGTGTTTATATCATGGCTCCGTTACGATTTTGGTATCTGCATATCGTAAATAGCGAGTTTGGTATGTACGAGTGTTCTCTGCCTATTAGTAAATCTCGTTAAAGAACACACGGGTTCCATCTTGTGCACGGCATCCATTTTGTTTTCATTGCCCTCACTGTAGGCAGCCTGACCCTGCATGACACGTCCACCCCCCCCCCCCAGTTTGGCCTTGCGCTGACTCATGACCTGGCGAAAGCTGACGCTGTTGCCTGGGGCCGAAACTTGCCAAACCAGTACCTGCCCTCGAGTTAAGCGAGGTTTTGATCAAAGGCCAGTGTTGTATAAACTTATATGACCCGCACACACCTGCCCAACCTTACTTACTATCTCTTTCCTCCGTTTCTGTTCCTTCCTTTATGACCTGTTTATGGTGGGGAGGTGACCATTTGTTTGTTATGAGTGGACGGTCTCTTCAAAGGAGGATGATAGGTTGGTCCGGTTTCAACCCCAGAAGAACGTATGTTTTAGCCAAGAGGCCGGACACATGGGATTGTCATCAATAATAAAGTATTGTTTTGGGTACATGGGGTGCGACCAACTGCACTTCAAAGAATGTTTGCCTGAGGCATGATTTTGGGTATAAAAAGAGCGACCTGCTTTGTATTGTTGAGCAGTCTCCTCGCAACCTACTTGTGTGGTACTTGTTGGACCTCTGCTACTGGCTGCAGCCAATAAATCGATCTTTGATGCCATCTAGAAGAATCCCGTGTTTCTGTTATATTGGTAATCCAGGCAGGAGAACCCGAGAGCTTAGAGCGTTGTTCCCTGGCGCTGCCGAACTATAAAAAAGTTTGGTCTCTCACCTCCATCCTGGACAGTGAGGCAGGGAGCTTCACTGTCAAAGTGAATGAGAGCTGTACGCTGAAGGGCATGTTAATCTATGGACCCCCAGGCCCTATAGCCAGGTTTGGGGAGAGTCTGGTGGAAGGTATAATGGAGGCTGCGCTATGCAAAGACAAATTCCTGGTACTGGGGGATCTTAACCTACATTTAAACAACCCCACAGATAATGTTAGTAGGGACTTTTGCCAGGCATTGGGAGCCCTCCAACTGAATCAAATAGTAAGAGATCCAACTCACCAGTTGGGACACTTACTGGACCCCATATTCGTCAATTGGGGGGAAGTAGAAGCTAAGACCCCCATTCCCATCCCTTGGTCGGATCATCACCTGGTACCATTCTCCATATGAATTTCCGGGGTTAAACCCCCGGAGCCAGCTACACTGTACCATCCCAGGTGGAGATGGGCTACCTTTTCCCAGGCTAAATTCAGTGCGGCACTGACTAAAGGAGGAAGCCCTGGGGGGGACGATGCGGATACGGCTAATACCAATCTATGCAAGCGTATCAATGAGGCGCTTGATTGCACAGCCCCACTTTCGCACGCCAGATTGGGTGGCCGCCTTCAAAAAACTGCCCCGTGGTTCAGTGATGAACTACGGGTCACGAAAACAGCATTGAAGCGAGTCGAAAGACAGTGGCGGGGGGCTCTGTCTAAGGAAACTAGGGAGGCCTACTTAACGGAGAGGCAAATTTATCACGGGCTAATCAGGAAGTCCAAAGCAGCATATTACACCATTAGAGTTAGCGAAGCTGTTAACTCGATGAGGGAGCTCTTCTTGCTTTATAAAACCCTCTCGAGTGGGAAAACAGCCATGGCTCCAGACGACTGCTCGGTGGAATCCTGTGATAGGATCGCGGACTTCTTTTCCGAAAAGATAGCAAAAATCTACTCGGCATTTCCCAGTCATCCCATTGCTGGAACCCAATTTGTGGAAAGCCCGAGGGAATGGAGGGATAGACATATACTGACCAACTTTGTCACCCCGCCCTCAGAGGACCTACTAAAAATCTGTATATCCGTCAAGTCGGGTTCCCCGCGGGATCCCACCACGCCGAAACGGCTAGCGGATAGCTTATCGGTGCTAGAACCATATATAAGACATCTACTGGATGTGTCTTTTAGCACCAAGACCGTGCCCAAAGCCTGGAAACAGGCAGTGGTTCTACCTCTCAGGAAGAAGTCTAACATCAGCTTTGAGAAACTAGAAAACCTCCGGCCGATCTCCCTTCTGCCCTATCTGGCCAAAGTGGCGGAAAAAACGGTAGACATGCAACTGATGGATTTCGTGGATGAGGCTGTCCTACTACACGATACCCAGTTTGGTTTCCGTCCCCTCCACTCAACGGAATCAGCGCTTCTGATGGCTGTGGAGACCTTACGCCAGGGGGTGGATGAGGGTCATACTATGGCCCTCATCCTATTGGACCTGAGTGCAGCATTCGACACCGTAGCTCATACCACCTTGCTACGGTGTCTGAATAGTGGAGGAATATCTGGAGCTGCCCTCGCATGGATCCAGTCCTTCCTGACGGGGAGAAGCTTTCAGGTCCGCCAGGGCGAATGTTATTCCAGGGATATTGGATTGGACCAAGGCGTACCCCAGGGATCGTCCCTGAGCCCCACCCTATTTAATCTCTATGTCTCCCCAGTGGCCCCCTATTGCTGTGGGCCATGGTCTACACATTGTGTCCTACGCCGACGACACGCAGCTGGTTATCTCCCTCTCGCGAGTGCCCGGTCTTGCGGCGGACAGTTTCAGAGCCTGCATGCAAGACCTTGCAGCCTGGATGTCCACCAATTGCCTTAAACTAAATGGCAGCAAGACTGAGGTGCTCGTAGTGGGGGGGAGCCCATCTGTCTGGTCGTCGGCGTGGTGGCCCCCATGCTTGGGTGAGGCTCCAACACCCTGCCAAGAAGTTCGGAACCTTGGAGTCTGGTTAGATGCTGACCTGTCTTTTGGACCACAGATAGGACGTGGGGCGGGCGTCTGCTTCAGCGTCCTGAAAAGTATACGGAAGGTCTTAGATCTCCTTCCCACGTCAGCCCGCAGAACGTTGGTGCATGCCCTCATCACATCACGCCTGGATTATGGCAATTTGCTGTACCTGGGAGCAACTAGCAAGGCCATAAATCGCCTTCAGGTGTTGCAGAACGCGGCAGCCCGCCTCATTCTAAAATTTCCCAAAAGAGTGGCCTCCAAAACTGCTCTTCGGACTCTTCACTGGCTGCCAGTGAGGAGCAGGGTTGAATTTAAGGCCCTCTGTACCTGCCACCGCATTCTTACTGGGAAGGCGCCAATACCGCTCCAGAACGTGATCACCAGGTACGTACCCACACGCTCCCTTCGTTCTTCCCACGGAGGCCTTTTAAAGGTCCCGAGGATAAGGCGGGCTCGCATGGGAGGCAGATCTTTCCGTTACCTGGTGGCTAAGAGCTGGAATGCTTTACCTTTGGACCTTCGTCTTGAGTCATCTGAACCTGGTTTCAGGAGGAAATTAAAAACATATTTATATACACGCTAGCCTTCACAGACTCAATGGTTGAGTCTGTGGGAGTTATTTCTGTTTTAGCGCGGGGACACGCTCTGAGCGTAACCAAGCGCGCTCTAAAATTCCCTTATTATTATTATTATGAATTGCATCACATTTAGTGGAACGATTCTGTTTGTTAAAGCCAAATCAGGATAGAACACAGCTGTTCACCTACAGCCAAAGGCTGACAGTGGTCAACAAAACATATAGCGCTCGTATCACAGCTTTTCCTCCTACAACCGTTGGTCGACCTCATAAGTCAGGTAAGTGTAAGTAAGCAAAAATAACCAATCAAACAACTCCACCAACCCCCCAGTTGTCTGTAATACAACAATTATGTGGTTGAGAATGTTAGCTTCACAATTTGGTGTGGTGTAGGAAGGTAATATAGCAGAAATCCCAATAGCGCCAAACTATCTGTGGGGGGGGGGTCTCACAGGGGATCAAGCGGAGCAGCCCTAGATAGGCTGGGCATGTCAGTTCTCGAAACGCAGGGGAAAGAATTTGACTGAAGGGTGTACACCAGTCAGGATAAGAGGTGCAGCTCGGATCCACTTACAAGGACAGTTTCTCCATCCCCAGAATAAACCAAAGTTTATGTAGCCAGAAAGAGTGGTTGGGAGTCTTATAGGTGCCCTAGAGTGATAGAATCACCTGCTGAGCCACCCCCAACACTAAGGCCATTTGCCTCCCCTGGTAGGACCGTAGTGGATAAGTTTGGGAGTCCAAGGATAGTGTATGCTGGAAACCTTGGGATGGAAGTGTTGAAGGCAGAGTCGATGTCGGTCAGTACTTGGAGCCAGTGATGGGTACATTTCGGACAATGACATCCAGTAGAGATGGAGACAGCTCCATGCAAACAGGTCCCTGCGTATTTCAGAGGTAAGGGTGGTATAATTAGAAGTCAAGGTCCGGGCCAGCTTAATACCCAAGTAGGGAATGGAGTCCGCTCCCCAATCAAAGGGAAACATGAAGCACATGATATTCTTGTGAGAGGGAGTGACTGAGAGGTTCAAAATCTGGGATTTCTGCATGTTTATTTTAAATCCCAAGACCTCCCTGAAGGTCTGAAGCTCTTGGACTAGAGAGGGAAGTGAAGGCATCGGGTCAGTGAACAACTGACATCATCAGCATTAAAACTGACGAGGTGATGATCACCTCCAAAGGGGATCTCAGCAATTACCGGATTGTCTCTTAGCAGTTGTGCCAAAGATTCCACGTATAGAACGAAAAGGAGAGGGGACAAGGGGAACCCTTGACATGTGCCCTGTTGTATAGGAAATAGAGTGGGGGAGAAATAATTGACCTTCACTGAAGCTTGCAGGGCACTATAGACACATCCGACCCATCTGCAAAACTTCTCACTTCTCTAACAGGCCTGGCATGAGTGGGTTCAGGCAATGTGATCAGAAACTATGTTCAAGAGAGAGATAGGTCTATATGACCCACAGAGGGTCGGGTCTTTGCCTGGCTTCAGAATTACCAAAATACACGGCTACCAACATGGAGTCAGTGAGGGAGCTAAAGTCGGCAAAGGAATTGTACGCTAAAGATATTGGGCTCAGGCGACTTCATTGGCTTTAAGAGAGCAATGGCCAAAATCACCTCTTCTATTCGTATGGGTTGCTACAGAGCCTCAGCCTCTATATCTGGAAGGGTAGTAAGGGCAGCATCATGAAGGTAGCCGGAGGGTTCTCCGCTGGAACCATCAGAGGTAAAGTACAGGGAACCATAAAAGACCTGGAAGGCTGATGCAATCTCGACGTCTGAACTGACCTCTGTAGAAGGTCAGGTGCGTATCACCTTCACAGCTTCAGAATGGAGTTTACTACAGAGGCGATGTGCCAGCCTGGACCCACAGCGGTTACCCCCAAGTAAAATTTATGTTTAAGGTGTATCATATCTTACTCCACCCTATTGAGATCTAGACGTTTAAGAAGGAGTCATACTTTTTCAAGCTCCCTCCATACTATTGGGGTATCCGTCCGCTTGTTGATAACTGAGTTCGCAACCGATTTCTCTAAGCTCTGATGTCTGTCTCGATCACTGTGGTTCTCTGTTGTGGAAATAGCTAAAAGTTCCCCCCCTACGACCAGTTTCAAAGCTTCCCACAAAGATGCCTGGGATGTCTCCCCAGTGTTGTTAGTTTGCAGATAGTCTGTGAATGCCTTTCAGAGAGAATCAGTTGTAACTGGGGACTGTAGTAGGGAGTCTCTAAGGCTCCAGAGCGATGTCCTAGGTTGGGTAACATCCAGTCTTAAAGTCAAGGAGAGGGGGGCATGGCCCAGGAGCGCCCAGGGGGCAATATTCACTTCTGGTGTAAGAGCTAATAAGGTTGGGATCGTGAGGAAATGGTCAATACATGCATAGATTTTGTGCGCCGTCGAGTAAAACATGTAATCTCTGGTAGAAGGATGCAGACATCCTGAAGTCTACAATCTGAAAGCCATTTTAACCCATCTGCACGGAAGGTCCCTGTTTGATCGGAGAGCTGTCCTAAGTGATCCATATTAGTATTCATGACCAAGTTAATCTCCCCACCTATCAGGATAGCGGCATCGGGAAATCTCAGCGCAGGTGCCAAGAAACTGGTAATCAAAGATTCCTGGTGCTCGTTAGGTGCATAAATGTTCACCAGATTGAAGTGGAAGCTGCCCAATCTAAGCTGCACTGCTAGGAGGCATCCCTCAACTTCAGTGACTGTGGCTAGTATTTCCCCTTTGAACCCTAGTGAAGAGAATGTCCACCCCTCCCCAGGGCCGGACTGGGAACCAAAACTGGCCCTGGCAAAGTGCTCGGCCAGCCCCCCGGGTGTTGGGGGGTTGGGGGTGCGACCAAGTTGTTTGCCACGGCTGATTTTGTTACAGCGGCCGATATTGCAGGTATGCTGCAAAAATGGCTCTGTAACAAAATCAGCCCCCAGGAGTCCAAAACCGGCCCCCAATTCTGGCGGCCCACCGGAGAAATGCCCAGTGCCCGCTGCAGCCAGTCCGGCCCTGCCCCTCCCTTCTTAGTGGGTCACGAAGACCAAAGTTGCCATGGTAACCTCCGGTACTGCGTTCTGGGGACATCTTTAGAGATTAGGTGAGTTTCCAGCAGGAGGCATATGTTACTGCCTGATTGTTCTAAAAGTGAGAGAACTGTGGATCATTTAGTGGGATTGTTCAGGCCTCTTACACTGAGGCTGGTGTCTTTAAAGTCCTGGAAAACAGGGCAGGAAGGTAGAAACCTTTGAAGACTCCCTCACCAGACTGTCACGGCATAAAGGAATGAAACATCCCTACCAGAGGTATACACAAACAAGCATTTACAATGCAATGGTCTCGGCATTGGTAAAGTTAAAGCTAATGATATTGCTCATGCCATTATTTTTGTTTATGTTTTTAAAACATTTAAAGAAACGGCATTGTTATTTACAATGTCAATAGCTTAATCACTCTCAAATACGAGACCTATTGCATTTGCACTCCCACAAAGGGAGAATGCACAGACTGGTGTATGGTTGATCACACGTTGGCTGCAAGGCCACTCTATGAATTACAAAGGCGACACAAAACTCAGAGAACCAATACACTCTATAATCACCCAGACACAAGGGCCGCCTTGGAAATTCGGCATATGACAGCAATCAGGTACAGGCTGAGCTCTTCCCCGTCCCCATTCATTCCGCTCTGGGAAAATGTGGAATATACCCGGACCTGCATAGGACCTCATAAAGTGTGTTTAACCATGACACTAGAAGCCATTTGAGCAGCTCAAAAGAGGAACTTGCACTCCCAGAAGCTGAACGCTTCAGCTATCTACTACTGCCCCCATCGGTTGCTTTCCCCTAGAATCAGCAGACATCCGCCAGAGCTCTGACCCCATTCGAAAAATACCTATTATACTCTGACCCCATTCGAAAAATACCTATTACCTACCGTCGCGAATGGCGATGAGGGGAGGAAGAATGTTACTCAAATGGGGGGGGGGGCTTCCCATCAGTGATGCAAGCCCCTCAGACCACACTCAACACCCCCATCACCCCCTTAGCTCTTTCTTTCATCTCGAGGATCCTGGCTGGATGGGCATGCCAAACTGGGATTAGCAGTGCACGTGGGATTAGCCAAACCTCTGCTCTGAGTATCCAATCAGTGGCAGCAACGAGGGCGCAGAGGAAAAAGCCCAGACCTCCACAAAGGGAATGGCAACACAGTGATACAGCGAGGGCTACCGTTAAAGAACTGCATTATCAATACCAGAAATGGGTCGCCAGGGTAACGATAGGCACAAACGTAAGTAGGAAGGGGTTCCAAACTTACAGGGGGGCTGAGAGGAACAAAAGGAGTACACCCTCCCAGGTTTCACACTATTATACCAGAAGTACTCCCCATCAGCAACTCAAAATGAGATTACGAGTTGTATTTGAACAGGCCTAGAGTTCCCAGATGTTGAGGTCCCTAAATGAAGACAGGGCAGAGCACCACTACTTAGTGGGGAAGGAGGCAACTCCTTTTGTTTTATATTCCCTCACACACCCTAGTGGTGTCATGCTTCATCATTGGGACACCTCGACGCCTATAAGTCGAGGTGGGCTCGACCATATCTCAGGGAGCTCTTATGAAGATGTTTTTGGCCAGGGGGATAAAGATTAAAAACCCACAGCAGTTCCCAGTATCCCTTTTATTCTTGGAACTGTCGGGGGTAATAATAAAATAAAGTTTAAGGGTCAATTGGGATATTATGGTCCTAAGACCCTATAGCCAACATGTTTCAGTCCTGCTAAGCCCCATGAAGGGTGCTGGACTTTCTTCAGGGCGGAAAATAATGCCCCCTGGAATGGGTAAGGCAGAAGATTTCCCTGCACTATTCGGGATAAGGGCAACTAACGCTCCTTATCAATTCACGTAGACTGATTAGTCTTGTATGTCACTCCATCTAGGTAGAGAAACAAGGAGACAAGAAAGAAAAAGAGAAACCACATATATTTTTATATATGGAGATCCAGGAACGTTCATATCTACAGGCGTGCGTCTCAACTCATTAATGGTGAAAACAACAGACATATCCGGGCGGCGGGTGAAAAAACACTCTGAGTTTCTCACACGCTCCTATTTGTGTGTTGCCCGGCTTGGTGGCGGCATTACGCCGCATCCTATCACCTTTTATTCTTAGGTGTAAGTCTATGCATATTGGTCTAACACCCGTGTAATTCTCTCGTGGTAAAACACTATAAAATTTGTTAATAATCGCCGTGGTTTTTTTACACATGTACATGTAACATGATCGCGTGATTGCATGCTCACCTTTCACGCTCTTGCATACATCTATATATTCCTCTCATACACTCATTCTTACCCCGTTTTGAGAGGGGTATCGACTCCAAGTGGAAAGCTACCATCTGCGGGGTAGCCCTGTAGTCAAACACTTCATATTCGTAAGCGTATATTTCATCACCCCCGTGAGATATGAGTATCCAGGGTTGTTGTTCCATAGTCATGGAGAGGGCCCATAGAGTAAAAACATACATATAGAGAGACACACAAAGACATAAACACAGGACGAAGTCCGTAAGAGTTATGTTCGGTGTAGGATCCCACAAGGGGACCCGCTTCTTCCTCATACCTTAGGGTTGTAGTCACTTGTAAGCATTACTCACGCCATCAAGGGTCCTGCCCCTCGTATCAACCTGTTCTGAGGTGGTTCCACTGCTTGGGGTGCTGTTCCGTTTCCTTGTGACGCTTTAAGCACACCGATTGCAATTGGATACTGACCCGCCTACTTCCGCTTCCTGTCCCCGACTTGGACGATGGACAATAGGGATCATGGGAGATGTAGTTTTAGGCTGAATGCGCGTCTAAAAATTTTTTTTATTTATACAAACAAAGCTTTATTAGTATAAAGAAACATATTTATGGGTTCAAAATATGTGTATATATCTATATATCCCCGGTCTGTCAGTAATGATCACCAGCACAGGCAGCGCGGTGACAGGTATAACATCAGGCTGTCAGTATCGTTCGATCGACTGCAGACGTTCTGGATGTCAAGAGTGTGTAATCTCTGATATGTACTCGGCCACTGGATTTTCTGAAGCTGATTGCTAACTTCAGTTTAAAATGAATGATGTTGCTTATGGGATATATCCATCGGGGAACTAGTTGGTTTACGTTGTTAATGGGTTATAAGCTAGTGGTGTCAGAACAATAGTTTAAGAGACATTGCCTACAGGGTCAAATCTTCAGAACCCTCTCTAGTTTTAGTAGTTTTTAGTTCAGGTGCGACCATATCTCTGAGACACTGATTATGGGGTCAGGAAATTCGAATATATTCCAGTCTTATTACTCATAATGAGGGTTATCTCTGATTCAGTTGGTTCCATGGTATTGAATCATTTAATCCTATAATGTGGGTTTTGAGTCTATACACCTATCGTTGTTCGCGTTCCAATAGGGTTCTGGACATATCGCCCTCCCCACTTACTTTTTCAATAATCGTCCACCACAAATCTGAATCTGTGTGTTTTTGCTCAATGTAGTGTGCTGTCAATTTAGTAGATGTAATGGCCCTTCTGATCGTGGTTCTATGCTCACATATACGCACTTTGACTTTCCTTCCCGTCATACCTACATACATTAGTTGACAGGGACATTTGATGAGATAGATGACCTTATCTGTATTGCAATTTGTGTGTGATCGCTGTTCCCACGGGTATCGCATTCCCAGGTCAATTTCTTTAGTCTGTTCTGTAAACGGACAGACCACGCAAGTCCCGCATGGGTAATGTCCAGTGACCATTGGTAAATTCCATAGTGTTGTTTGATTTCTTGATTGGGTTTTTGGTTTCATGAAATCAGTATGAATGAGGGAATCCCTCAGACTACTGTTCCGTTTAAAAGAGAACATTGGTTTCTCAAATTTGAGTTGATTGGAAGTAAGAACTGTCCACTTTTTATTGATAATTTTCTTAATCACATTTGATGATGTATTAAAAGTGGTAACACATATGAGAGCGTTTGGTTCTTCTTTTTGATGTGTTTCGAGTAGAGCCTCTCTGGGTGTGTTACGAGATCGTTTTTTTGCAGTTTCAATAATCTTTTTTGGGTATGATCTTTCATGTAACTTTTTAGCCAGATTCTCCGTTTCTATCTTGTATTCTCCCAGATCAGCACAGTTCCTGCGAATATGCAAAAATTGGCCTATCGGGAGATTTTCCCTAAGTGACCGGGGATGTGCGCTGTTGAAGTGGAGTAAGCTATTTTTATCAGTTGGTGTGGAAAACAAAGAACTGGTAATCCCCCCATTTTTTGCGCTCAATTTCACATCCAAAAATGATATCTGTTCCTGGTTAGATGTCATGGTGAACTTCAAGTGTGGGTTGAGTTGGTTGACCCATGTGTGGAAGTTGGTCAGTGTGCCTGTGTCACCTTCCCAAATCAACAGGATTTCATCTATATACCGCCACCACCCTTTGATGTTATTGGTATAGGGGTTCGTGGCCCATATATGTTCTTCCTCTAGATGTCCAACATAAAGACACGCTATGCTGGGAGCAAATGTGCTCCCCATAGATGTACCGTGTGTTTGCAGGTACAATGCCAGGCTGATGAGTGACTTATTGGTGCGTCCCAGAATGGACCTGGGACGCACCAATAAGTTGGATTATTACACTCATAAGCCTGGCATTGAAAGAGAACTTTTTCAGATTCGAGGACCAATTGTACCTGCAAACACACGGTACATCTATGGGGAGCACATTTGCTCCCAGCATAGCGTGTCTTTATGTTGGACATCTAGAGGAAGAACATATATGGGCCACGAACCCCTATACCAATAACATCAAAGGGTGGTGGCGGTATATAGATGATATCCTGTTGATTTGGGAAGGTGACACAGGCACACTGACCAACTTCCACACATGGGTCAACCAACTCAACCCACACTTGAAGTTCACCATGACATCTAACCAGGAACAGATATCATTTTTGGATGTGAAATTGAGCGCAAAAAATGGGGGGATTACCAGTTCTTTGTTTTCCAAACCAACTGATAAAAATAGCTTACTCCACTTCAACAGCGCACATCCCCGGTCACTTAGGGAAAATTTGGGAAGGTGACACAGGCACACTGACCAACTTCCACACATGGGTCAACCAACTCAACCCACACTTGAAGTTCACCATGACATCTAACCAGGAACAGATATCATTTTTGGATGTGAAATTGAGCGCAAAAAATGGGGGGATTACCAGTTCTTTGTTTTCCAAACCAACTGATAAAAATAGCTTACTCCACTTCAACAGCGCACATCCCCGGTCACTTAGGGAAAATTTGGGAAGGTGACACAGGCACACTGACCAACTTCCACACATGGGTCAACCAACTCAACCCACACTTGAAGTTCACCATGACATCTAACCAGGAACAGATATCATTTTTGGATGTGAAATTGAGCGCAAAAAATGGGGGGATTACCAGTTCTTTGTTTTCCAAACCAACTGATAAAAATAGCTTACTCCACTTCAACAGCGCACATCCCCGGTCACTTAGGGAAAATTTGGGAAGGTGACACAGGCACACTGACCAACTTCCACACATGGGTCAACCAACTCAACCCACACTTGAAGTTCACCATGACATCCAACCAGGAACAGATATCATTTTTAGATGTGAAATTGAGCGCAAAAAATGGGGGGATTACCAGTTCTTTGTTTTCCAAACCAACTGATAAAAATAGCTTACTCCACTTCAACAGCGCACATCCCCGGTCACTTCGGGAAAATCTCCCGATAGGCCAATTTTTGCATATTCGCAGGAACTGTGCTGATCTGGGAGAATACAAGATAGAAACGGAGAATCTGGCTAAAAAGTTACATGAAAGATCATACCCAAAAAAGATTATTGAAACTGCAAAAAAACGATCTCGTAACACACCCAGAGAGGCTCTACTCGAAACACATCAGAATGAAGAACCAAACGCTCTCATATGTGTTACCACTTTTAATACATCATCAAATGTGATTAAGAAAATTATCAACAAAAAGTGGACAGTTCTTACTTCCAATCAACTCAAATTTGAGAAACAAAATGTTCTCTTTTAAACGGAACAGTAGTCTGAGGGATTCCCTCATTCATACTGATTTCATGAAACCAAAAACCCAATCAAGAAATCAAACAACACTATGGAATTTACCAATGGTCACTGGACATTACCCATGCGGGACTTGCGTGGTCTGTCCGTTTACAGAACAGACTAAAGAAATTGACCTGGGAATGCGATACCCGTGGGAACAGCGATCACACACAAATTGCAATACAGATAAGGTCATCTATCTCATCAAATGTCCCTGTCAACTAATGTATGTAGGTATGACAGGAAGGAAAGTCAAAGTGCGTATATGTGAGCATAGAAGCACGATCAGAAGGGCCATTACATCTACTAAATTGACAGCACACTACATTGAGCAAAAACACACAGATTCAGATTTGTGGTGGACGATTATTGAAAAAGTAAGTGGGGAGGGCGATATGTCCAGAACCCTATTGGAACGCGAACAACGATGGGTGTATAGACTCAAAACCCACATTATAGGATTAAATGATTCAATACCATGGAACCAACTGAATCAGAGATAACCCTCATTATGAGTAATAAGACTGGAATATAATCGAATTTCCTGACCCCATAATCAGTGTCTCAGAGATATGGTCGCACCTGAACTAAAAACTACTAAAACTAGAGAGGGTTCTGAAGATTTGACCCTGTAGGCAATGTCTCTTAAACTATTGTTCTGACACCACTAGCTTATAACCCATTAACAACGTAAACCAACTAGTTCCCCGATGGATATATCCCATAAGCAACATCATTCATTTTAAACTGAAGTTAGCAATCAGCTTCAGAAAATCCAGTGGCCGAGTACATATCAGAGATTACACACTCTTGACATCCAGAACATCTGCAGTCGATCGAACGATACTGACAGCCTGATGTTATACCTGTCACCGCGCTGCCTGTGCTGGTATCATATTGATCTTTACTGACAGTCCGGGGATATATAGATATATACACATATTTTGAACCCATAAATATGTTTCTTTATACTGATAAAGCTTTGTTTGTATAAATAAAAACATTTTTTAGACGCGCATTCAGCCTAAAACTACATCTCCCATGATCCCTATTGTCCATCGTCCAAGTCTGGGACAGGATGCGGAAGTAGGCGGGTCGGTATCCAATTGCAATCGGTGTGCTCAAAGCGTCACAAGGAAATGGAACAGCACCCCAAGCAGTGGAACCACCTCCGAACAGGTTGATACGAGGGGCAGGACCCTTGATGGCGTGAGTAATGCTGACAAGTGACTACAACCCTAAGGTATGAGGAAGAAGCGGGTCCCCTTGTGGGATCCTACACCGAACATAACTCTTACGGACTTCGTCCTGTGTTTATGTCTTTGTGTGTCTCACTATATGTATGTTTTTACTCTATGGGCCCTCTCCATGACTATGGAACAACAACCCGGGATACTCATATCTCACGGGGGTGATGAAATATACGCTTACGAATATGAAGTGTTTGACCCCAGGCTACCCCGCAGATGGTAGCTTTCCACTTGGAGTCGATACCCCTCTCAAAACGGGGTAAGAATGAGTGTATGAGAGGAATATATAGATGTATGCAAGAGCGTGAAAGGTGAGCATGCAATCACGCGATCATGTTACATGTATATGTGTAAAAAAACCACGGCGATTATTAACAAATTTTATAGTGTTTTACCACGAGAGAATTCCACGGGTGTTAGACCAATATGCATAGACTTACACCTAAGAATAAAAGGTGATAGGATGCGGCGTAATGCCGCCACCAAGCCGGGCAACACACAAATAGGAGCGTGTGAGAAACTCAGAGTGTTTTTTCACCCGCCGCCCGGATATGTCTGTTGTTTTCACCATTAATGAGTTGAGACGCACGCCTGTAGATATGAACGTTCCTGGATCTCCATATATAAAAATATATGTGGTTTCTCTTTTTCTTTCTTGTCTCCTTGTTTCTCTACCTAGATGGAGTGACATACAAGACTAATCAGTCTACCTGAATTGATAAGGGGCGTTAGTTGCCCTTATCCCGAATAGTGCAGGGAAATCTTCTGCCTTACCCATTCCAGGGGGCATTATTTTCCGCCCTGAAGAAAGTCCAGCACCCTTCATGGGGCTTAGCAGGACTGAAACACGTTGGCTATAGGGTCTTAGGACCATAATATCCCAATTGACCCTTAAACTTTATTTTATTATTACCCCCGACAGTTCCCAGAATAAAAGGGATACTGGGAACTGCTGTGGGTTTTTAATCTTTATCCCCCTGGCCAAAAACATCTTCATAAGAGCTCCCTGAGATATGGTCGAGCCCACCTCGACTTATAGGCGTCGAGGTGTCCCAATGATGAAGCATGACACCACTAGGGTGTGTGAGGGAATATAAAACAAAAGGAGTTGCCTCCTTCCCCACTTAGTAGTGGTGCTCTGCCCTGTCTTCATTTAGGGACCTCAACATCTGGGAACTCTAGGCCTGTTCAAATACAACTCGTAATCTCATTTTGAGTTGCTGATGGGGAGTACTTCTGGTATAATAATCGCCAGGGTAACGGCCTTAAAAATAATGTCAGTCACCGGACTGGCACATCGCTCTCTGAGACGGCAAACGAATTGCGTGACAATCTCTGGTATTTGCTACGATATGCGGAAATGCGTAATTTTAATCAGTGATGCTGCACTTGACTTGACCGCTCAACCGGACGTTCATCAGCGTACTTCTCAGTTCCGTGCGTAGATAGCTAATCCAGGCCAGTCACTAATGTTGCATGATGGGATTTGTAGTACTTACTCCATCATAAAAGCAGGACTACAAATCCTACAATTAAAATAAAATCCTGGAAGAATGAATGAGGCACTCGTGCGTGGAACCGAGAAACTTGCGAGCTCGGTTGCATGTATGTGCCAAAATATGCAAACTGATAAGAAAATTCGTATTTCATATTTCCTGTGTGATTAATACTAATATGTACCCAGTTGTCCACCCAAAGGTATTGGAGCACTTTACCCTATGATTACCAGTTACGTTACTCAAGGACACGTTTATTATTGGGTAGGCAAGGGGAGATTATTTATTTGACCAGCATCACAGAATGCTGAGTCGACGCCAAGGCTCGAGCCCCGTTTCCCAGCTCAAAATCAGCAGTTCTAGACGTAAGGCTACACCCTCTCCCCAACTGTAGAGCGCCTACCTCCGTTAGTCCTAAAAGTGAAGTAGATATATTAATCATGTCTTGTGCGCTCCTTGTAAGAATAGGCTTGCGTCAGATGCTGCCATTGTAGCCCTATTGTCACAATGTGCATATTTACTGGCTTCTTCGGAACATGCAAGATTTTGAAATCTGGTCAGACAGACAATATGATGCCGGCAACGTCGTATTACAATTACTTGGGGGGTGCGTGGCCGAGCCGTGCAGCAAGATGTGCGATTGGTAAAGGGGCTCTGCCGGCCTAGCACACTATCCGGCAATTATCCTGTTGAAAATTGCCCCATCCTGGCTCCCAAGTACGGGGCACTCACGCTGAAAACAAAGCGGCATGCAGTGATGTGATTGGTGCTTCAACATTCGGCTGCCTGTTGCTGTGATCGCCGCTGAGATTTGGCGGCCTGGTTCCGCCGGTGCAGGGGCCCGGACTCCAGGCCGAGATGATGCCCCACACGGGGTGCGCTGATCGCTGGGACCGAGTGTCGGTGTTCTGACTACCCGGACAGGGAGGCCGCGGTGGAGCGACGCGCACACGTGGAGAGGCAAGTGGAGCTGCGGGGGGGAGCCCCAGGACCCAAACCGGCGTGTACAGCCCGGCCGCACTAGCGTGGCATGAGAGGCGGGCCCGTGGCTGCGGCGGGGCCCGACTATGAGAGCGGCACTCGGGGATCGCTGAGGCTCACGGCGTGGATGGACGGTGCCTGCTGAAGAGTGGGCCACTGGGGCGCTCCCCCCCCCCCCCGCTGGAGATTGGTGATGGAGCCGCCATACAGCGCTGAAGCGGGGGACTGCATATAATGCCTAAACGGTGCGACATTTAAGCACCATTGGGGCCACACAGAGGCCTGGGAGGAGAGGCAGCGCGAAGTGCACAGGACTGCTCCCTTTACACTGAGGTACGAGGCCGTATTAAAAGAAGGGAGTTGCTGTGGGGACTGGTAGGGGCCCCTCTACAATTGATGCTGCTAGCTGCAAAGGTGCTGTGACTGGGCCCTGTTTACACGACCAACTTCGGCGCCAGACTTGGTGCGCTTCAACTTTACCTGACGATTGCTGCACCCACCCTGCGGCTCCGATGCGAACTCCTGGGCAAAAGTATAGGGGGAGAGGACGCCAGGATCACCGCCGCTTTTCTCCGAGGCAAAGCAGAAATGCCTCGGAGAAAGGCAGCGGTGGTTTCGGATTCGGGGGCGTGTTTTTCTTTTCTCTCCTCTTGCCATTGGCTGGAGGAGATAATGAGAAAAGTAGCAAAAAACACGCCCCCGAATCCGAAAAGGACGGGGCCTGTTCGGAGAGACAAACCTCTTCTCCAATGGCTGGCCAGCATTCAAGAGGCCAGCCAATGGAGAAGAGGGGAGAAGAGGGGCGGGTTCAAGCCCCTCTTCTCCAAGTCATTAAATTTCGCCAGCGAGACTGCGCAAGCGCAGCCTTCGCTAGCCGAGACCTAAAAGGGCGTATTGAGGAGCCAAAGATCGACCAGATACAGGGAAGGAGGAATAACCCACAAAAAGTAATCCCCACACACAAACAAGAATAACATAAAACCAGTAACCATAGACGTCCATCATGGAAGGGAGTAGGTTGTGGAGCATGGACCATGCAGACGGGGATATAGGCAGCCAAAGTCTCAAAGTTGAGAAATGTCCCTAGGAGGAAGGAACGACAAATCTGGAACATGTCCCAAAGTCTTCCTGCCTGCATCCCCACTTCCCTCACACCCCCTCCCACCTCATAAAGAATCAGTGTTGCAAGAGTCTCCTCAGCCTCAAGGTGCATCAGCCTTGTCAGCATCTTTAGCACTGATTGTCTCTCCAATGCCATAGTCTCAGACCGCTCGCCAACAGGCATGCCCCTGGACCAATTTCAACAGGGACATCTGCGCAACGCTCGACCCTAGGGGCTGGACTGTCGTCCGTCTGCAGAAGGTTCAGAAATACCAAGCACTCAGTAGGCCTCTGTGAGGGATCGGATTTGGTGGAGCTTGCTCTTATATCGGAAGATGTTCCGAAAAGGGTGGCCAAGGAGTACGATAAATCAGTTACTCTTAGGTGAGCAGTAATAGGGCAGAAATCTCAACGTTTCTGAAGGGTAATGTGGAAATGTGCCTTTTTTAAGGGGCACGCTGGTGCAGGGGTCAACCTTCTCTGTCCACGGGTCCTTAGACTAACAAAGTAGAGATTGGCACTGAAGCTGGAATTTAAAATAACAAGTGTATTCACTCATGAGTGATACCACGTACGTACAACACCCTCAAGTGTTCCAGGAGGTAGTGGCTTTAATACACAGACCATGGTGCTTATATACTGTGTTTTCTGCATTGGAAAGCATGTTTTTACAAATAGAAGGTACAAGCATACACAGGAATAGTTACAGACAGACATGGGCAGATGAGTAATCACTTAGTCAGCAAAGTGGGAGGGGGAACAGAACTGCTTACATCAGTAGGATATGATAGACAGTTACTTTCTCAAACAGGTGCATTCTAGCAGCTACAGACCTTTCTGAGCTCATACATTGCTTGAGCTTAGAGTAGAAGGAGTTAACTAAAGCTGATGACTCAAGCAGAATAGAAAGGCAGGCAACAGTGAAGACGGCAGAATCACAAGGCTAACAAAATGGATGCTGCAAACAAGATGGCTTCTGCTCATGCTAACAGCAATTATTTTCGATTTCCACAGATGGCCTTTTTAGCATTAGCTGAAGACCTCTCTATGACTTAGAAGGAGCATGGATGTTATCCTGCACATCTATTCTCATAAATTCATCAATTTCCTGATCCATTGCTAGGTGGGCATTTACATTCTTGACATTTTGTTTAGTCGGTATACATGAGGTAAAGGCAGAAATACACAGGGAACATATTGGGCCACATTGAATACATAGGCAACCAGTAAAAAGAATAGCAAAAATTATACATAGGGCTGACAATACTTTCCAGCCCCAGCCAGTAAACATAGTCCATAGCCATCCAGTCAAAGTCCATGTCCCTGAATCCTAATGGATTTCAGTGGCTATCTTATGCAGTTTAGAAATAACCAATAGCACATGTCTTTTGCAATGTCTAAATAAAAACATTAGTGTGTACAAAATATTTTTCTTGCAGAAAAAACAGTATTCCAAATACGAATATGAAAGCAAGTACAATAATTGTCACAAAAACAATCTTTTGTTTTGGGGGACCAGGAGGACCAAACGGGGCCATTGTAATTAGGACGTGGAGCCGCAAAGGGCTGCTCCTCCTCAAAATGGGGACGACCAAAGGGGTACATTGCTAACAACAAAAATACTTGGGGAATTGAAGCCACTGTACAACCAGCCAGAGGGGAGTCTTCTCCCTGTGTCCTTCTGAGCCTCACAGGCAGGCTCTTATCGTTCATCAAGTATTGACTCTCCCACGGTGGAGCTGCACAACTTGCAACCCAGAAAAACAATTGCGGCCCAGGCTTAAGGAAAAAGTATTTATTTCAGGATATAGCAATGACCCTCAATGATCCTGTCCAGTGTCTCAGGCAGTGCACCAGTATTTTTCACTCTAATCTAACAGGCACCAGAGACACAGCACCTGTACCCTAAACTCTAGTCCTTCCCTAACTCCTGTGTTGCCCTGCTGGCGCAATGCTCTTTCGTCAGGGCCACAGATTGAACCTAGTGTGCCCAGGCACCTCCTTATCAACAAACAAAGGTGCAGACTTGCATTCACTTGGGGACCGGGCCTCAAAGGCCTGATGCACAGAAACTGGAGTATCTGAAGCAACCCTGTTTCAGAGGGGGTCCCCTCAGGCTAAATCTCCTTGCTCTTGTTATCGGTTTGTGCCTCTCTTAGCTAGGCATAAACAAAGCAACAAAGCGAGGAATCCGCTCTCTGTCCTGATTTGTGACCCCGTCTTTCACCCAAGAATTATTTGACAGTGGTAGGGGTACACGTTTCTTCCGGCCTTCCACCTTCACCGCTGTTATAGTGGCCAGCAACACCTTTGTTGGGTCCCTTTACCTCGGCTCCAAATTAGACTTGCGCTTAGTCCCTTGGTTGGATCTGATATTCTGGCCCCTCTGGCAATGGTTGTAGGGCAGGAGATATCTGTTAGTGAACAAAACAGAAATCTTTAGACACAACATACAAATAATCAATCAAAAGAGGATATTCAATCTCAGAAACACCCCTATATTATTCATCTGAAGAACCTAAAAAAAAGGGAATTTCAAAACAACTATTCTTTTTAACAAACTTGTACTTAATAAGTCATAGAACTCACGATACAGTTTCTACTTTGTGAACCTTCACTATTTTGCAAAACTGCAGACACCTCTAAAATTATTTTCCTTGCATAAGAACAACCATGTTTTGCGCTTATGACCATGCTCTCATATTATAGGTGTAGCGGGAAACTCTAAAACTGTGAATGTAACAGAGATCCATATTACATGAATAACTGATAAATTAAACATAACCTAGTAGGTACATGAATTTTCCAGCAGAACTTATTTGTGGCAGACAAGAAAACAAGCAAAAGAACATTTTGTTCTTAAAAATGTGTGCTAAGGGCATATGGGCATCTTTCCTAGCATTTTGAACCATATGCATCATACTTTTCATGATCAGGGCCATGTAATATCATATTCAGGGTAGAAACCTATTCACCAGCTCTAGCAAGGGCTGTTAGCTCGTATACGTAGAATAACTGATGAGAGATTCGTGATGCCTCTGCGACTTATGTAGTGCTGTAATAACATAAACAATAATGGTGTTGCTACCTGGGAATTTGGAACAAAAATCACCAAAATACAATTCCCCTTAAAGGCCAAATAAGGGAACCTCAGTCTATTCTACTCATCCTTTCATCCTTATCCAATTCCAATTTCATCAGTTTACAGAAAGGAGGGTGTGACGGGAAGCCCCAGGACGACCAGCAGGCATACCCCAGGGGTACCGAGCTGGATCAACTTGTGCGGACTCTGACGACGGCGGAAGTGCGGCGCTTGACAGGGCGGAAAAGCCCAGAAACACACACAGACCGGGTGGAAGGCCAAGGAAGTGAGGATCAGAGCGGAGAACCACGGACTGAGGAGAACGAGAGACCCACGGAAGACTGGATCGAGGAGATGGAACCACGAGGAATCCGGGACGAGGTCGGGAGGATCCAGAGGGAGGCCGGGACGTGCCCCGAGGAATGCGCTCCGGATGAGAGGGCCGTGACCGTGCCACCGGGTCCCGGCTTCAGGCAAGTCGTAGGGAAGACCGGGTGCACATTGGTGGGGTGGTGGCATGCGCATTCGAGCTTTTCTGGCCTGTAAAGGACTTCCCTGACGAAGGGAACGCAGCGTAGGGAGCAGGAAGCACTTAGAAGGGACAGGAAAGGCAGGTGGAACCAAATAGGCAGGGAAACCCAAACATACCTCCAGCGGGAAACTACCTGATTTAAGGGCTCGGGGATGGTACATGCACACCTTGTATAACGACCCGCATCACAGAGTGTATCAGGTGGTTGGGAGTACTAAAGGGGAAGCACAGTGAAAACACACACGTGCAGGAAGGTTTACAGGAAGCACAGAACAGGGCACTGACCGCCTCTTGTCTTTTTATCGAGGGTACGACTGGTCGGACAGCCAGTGGGAGGAGAAAGCGGCAGAGACGACCATCACCGACAAAGCCAGACCTCACCCGGAACATCTGGCCACGGCAAAGACAGTCCTTCACCCATCGTATCCACCATCCCTAGCCTGTGTACTCCAATAAAGCTTATACATAGCACACCTCTGCCTCGTCTGGTCTGTGGGCGCGTGACAGAGGGGTAGTAACATGGTGTATTTATTTATTACTTTGTTAATTCTAACAATTTGTTCAAACAGTATTACTTAATAGCCAATTAGACGTACACTTGTGAGGTGCTTTGTCTCTATTTATTCAAGAACATATTCACAGCATCCTGTAAAATGAAAGACTAAAGATAGCCCAACCAATTGTTTCATGGCCATTCCTAGACAGCTCAGGCAAGCTCGAGAGAGAGTGAGAGAGAGAGAGAGGGAGAGTCTACAATAACAAGCTGCCCTGCGTACATTCCATGCAGAATAGCTCACAATAATGCACATAAACCAAGAAAAAAAGGACACAATATATACCAATATACCAAGCACAATAACCCAAAAAACCCTGTCTGTTAATTAATTTTGCTTACCCTTAATTTGCCCAGAAGCTAGTCTCCTACCCCCCTTCGACAGTAGGTAACCTAAGCAGGTGACCTCCTGTCGACAATCCTTACCCCCTTTGGCAGCTGGGCTCGAACAGACTTTTAGGAGGTAAATAGCTAGGGGAAACCACACCAAGGAGGCCATGTCCAATACTATTGGACTGTACCACTTTGTAAATTTTGCTGTACAAGCACATTGAGCTAACTAGAAAACATTAATCCAATGACCAACTACCAATTCCTTTAGCTATTGTGCTGTTTAACATGATGGCGCATTAATGCAAACATTATTATATTGCCTCCTCATCTGACCCTGGCACAGCAACCTTAAATTGAAACCATTATTCTGTATGCATGGCAGAGCTACTCTCTGTGTCAGAAGCTGCACATGGCCCACAGACGCTGCTGCCCCTCCTTCTCTCTTTTGGCTTCATAGAACCTGCCTGGTCTTTTGCCAAAAATAATAAGCAGAGCCTCCCCTCTCTCTCTATGCTCTGGCCCCCTCCTTTGGAATGTCTTCCAAGGTCGAAGTGTCAGAGCAAGCCTGCCAGAAACAAACCCTCCTTCTTTAGGTCTCGGGACCATCCGGTCTGCCGAAGGCAGAACCGGAAGTCGAGAGATTTAATGACTTGGAGAAGAGGGGCTTGAACCCGCCCCTCTTCTCCCCTGTTCTCCATTGGCTGGCCTCTTGAATGCTGGCCAGCCATTGGAGAAGAGGTCCCGTCACTCAGATCAGGCCCCGTCCTTTTCGGATCGGGGGGCGTGTTTCCGAAAATGCCGCTGCCTTTCTCCGAGGCATTTCTTCTTGACCTCGGAGAAAGGCAGTGGTGTGCCTTTTGCTCTGCCTTGTTTCTTTTTCTTCAGACGTGTCTGCACACCCTGCGCTCGCCGAGGACTGCGCCCCCACCCTCCGCACTGATCACCCTTCTCCTTCACCCTCCCCCCCGGCACACATCGACTTTCTCCTGTCCGCCACCGGAAAGCTAAGGGTCTGCTCAGCTCCTGTTCGTGGACACCTAGCGCCGTACTCTGCTGCGCCAATGCCGACTCCCGGGAGCAGCCAGGGCGCCCAGGACATGGCTCTGGGAGCCGGGATAACCCCTTGCATGGAACTGGGGGCAGCTGTGTGGTGACAGACAAGCGCACGCCGCCTTTCCACGGTCCACCCCGGGCGACTGGTACCGCCTCATACCCTCGGATATTCGGACCCCGGAGACCCACAACCTGCACCCCGATGGACCAGTGACGGATTGTCCCCTGCTTCGACTCGCCGTGGATTGGGTTTTGATTTGCGCTTTCCTGTGGCTCCGTTTGCAGTCCCTGCATCTCTTCTCCCCTGCCTCCTGGATCTAATCTAGCGGACCATGGAGACCGTATACAAGGAATGTGGGGCCCTGGGGGGTCTCTTTCAGGCCATCATCAACGACATGAAGGTAAGAGCCAAGGGGCTTCGCTCGTGACCTGCAAACCACACTCTATACAGCGTGCACCACGCTCAGAACTGCTTCTTGGCGCTTTATTCCCCCTACCCCCATTTAATCTGCCAGGCCTTATAAAGCCCTCCCGAGCCCTAGTCCCCTTTAATCTGCCAGGACGGGGAGGAGTGAGCTGCTCTGTGGCATTATTCCGCATTGCCTGGTGTGGCACGTTTGCCTGCGACTGCGAGTGTGTTTGTTTTTGGGAGCACTGCATCCGTCTGGCAGCCTGTCATGTCCGTGCCGTGCGTGCTAGCAAGGCGCTGCACACAGACGTGGCTTTCGTTGCATCTGCTGCAGACATGCCCCTTCAGCACCCCACTAATCATCCTACATGTTCACTGGAATAGGTTGTTCTCCAAGAATGGCAATTCAGGTGCATTTTTGCTGAAATTCTGCCCTGCGAAAGTACAAACATGTGGAAATTACACTAGAAAGACGCGAAACCTCTTAAAGTTTTAGTTTTTTTTAATGTGGCATTATATACAGTATGAGTCACGGCAGCTGCAGGACATATGCGAACTACACACTCGAAAGATACGTCTCCCCTTGTCCCAGTAGCGCCTATAATTTGCATATTGGCCATGAAGGGCTTTCCTGGGTGGAATGTATGCTTTCATTAAAGCGCTACAAGCCACAAGCATGCATGGCCTCCTTGAGCCCCCGCGCAGACATAACGAATCCAGGATAACTGCTCTCGACCTGCTCGTCTATGCAGCAACTTCAATCTCATTTTTATATATTTTATTGCAGTTTTATATTAAACGCGCGTTTAATGTCAACCGGTGCCCGAGGGTCGGTTTAGAAGACCGAAGTCCGAGGCTGCGTGGTCCTGAATCTACTGCATGCCTCTTTAATCCGGGGCTACTGCTTTTCTCTAAATTTGCAACCTATTGATAACAAGTGCTACGTGATTGTAAAGCGCAGTTTTACCCATGGTTTAGGTGTAGTTCGCTATAAACACTGAAGACGCGGGAACCGCCGTGCACTGCCCCCCCCCCCCCCCGAATTAAAATGGTCTCCTTACAAGAGGAGGGGGTCCTTGTCCAACTAAGAGCAAGGCGTGGACCCACCCCAAACTCCAGGGGGTCATCTTGCGCGGCTACACCCAACGCCATCACCCCAAACCACGTTCCTTTTCCCGTGGGATTTCCACAAGATCAATCCTCCCCAAAAGTTCATGTCTAGCTCTCCAAGCACGCTGGAGGGGAGGGTGTTGTACACCGTCACCTTCTCAACCGGATCTCGGTTTCCCCACTAAGCTGTAATGAGGGGTGGGGTAGGCACCCATGACCAAATCATTTATATATCACGTAGTACCCTTGGGCATCCTAACGCTTACGGGTTCCATTGATGGGCCCTGCAGAAGGGGAAACCTGTTTGACAGTATGTTTTGTGTCTGTGTTGGGGAACGGCATATAAAGCATGCATTGACCTTGCCCCGAGAAGTTTACCGTGAATCGTCTGCCCCTGCTCTCGTGCTGTACCACCCCCTCTCCATCTGCCTCTAAGATGGCGTGGCCGGCATCGGAAGCCGTGGCTCTGTGCGCGATGAAGGAGTTGATTTGCCCGCGGCGGGGAGGAGGAGGAGGGCGAGGCGCCTGGAAAATATTAAGAGCAGCAGCGTGTGACCTACCGTGTGGCTGGCTGCCATGGCCGGCTCATCCCCGGCAGCAGCTCCTACGAGAGTGGAGGAGGCGGGGGCGCCCACCCCCTTTCACCGTACTATGATTAAAGCAGGATGCGCGCGTGTGTGGCATACACACCAACTACTCATTTTAAAAGTCCGATCAGTTTTGCGCATCGGATTTTTTGTCTCGCCCTGCCTTTGTGACTTGTAGACTGAACCTCGGGCAGGGCCGCCAGCGTGCAGCGTGACAACTAGCCAGCAAGACTGGGGCACTTCTGGGCTCACAGGCCGGTGTTGCCTGGTGTAGGCAACAAAGGCACAGACACTGCTGAGTGGGACCCTGACCAGGTTGTTTCAAGGCGGGTCTCACTCTCAATGGGGACGCCATTGCTGTGCCATGTGTTTCTGTCCGTGCTGCTAGGAAAATGCCAGTAGCAGCAGAGTCCAACGTGAGAAAGCAGCCATACACTAACAATGCCACTTCCTGTCCAGCATCGACTTTATTCAGCTAAAAATAGCCACAAAAGCTTACAGGATATATACAAAAGAACAATAACGTCAAAATACACAGCCCACCGTAGAAATTACAACACAGGAATAAAATGCATAAAACATTGTTATATCATATCAGATACAACAACAGCGTTCAAAAGTGTGCTAGACCCGCATGCTGCATAGTTGAGCGACCTTAGCGTGATCCATCAATACAATCATTCTACAAGCACGGACCTCCTAGTGAGTTCTGGAGCTTGGAGAAACACAACTACACAGCCACAAGTTTCATCATCTGACAGAAGTTTGTAAAAAAAAAAACACAACTACACAGCCACAAGTTTCATCATCTGACAGAAGTTTGTAAAAAAAAAAAAAAACGATAGCCCTGCGAACAGGATCGTAACTTTCTAAGCCTCCTAAAAGGCACAAGGATTTGTTTGGTATACAATTTATAATAGCTGCAGAAACAGACAAGAAATTGTTTGGTATACAACTTATATTAGCCACAGAAACGCACAAGAAATTGTTTGGTATACAATTTATTTTAGCTGCAGAAAAAACAAAATGCAACATAATTTCTTTAAAACAGATTACATGGGCATATTATCAAGCTTGTGCTGGTATCCAAGCCAGGAGCATAGGAAATATTTCATTGTGCCAGCCCTAAACGGTAGAAATCGTTCCCAGCTCCTACTTGTGTTCCACAAATTATTTGTGGGGGCCTCCACTGGGTTAAGGTACAAATACATGGTAACACTTTGTTTCCCAAAGAGCTGCCTGTCACTCATAGAGACAGTGAGTTGAACAGCTGACGCAATCAGAACTGTCAGTGTCTCTCACAACAGACTTGTGCACAATGTTTCAGTTGTTTTCGCGTGGCCTTTATTACCTAGGAGGATCACTAAGTGTATTTTTCTAAAACTGTATACTTATGATTGATGTTTAATGTTCTTCCTAGAGAGAGATCGGAGTTTTGTCTAGTGGAAGTTTTGACTCCTGGAAAGGTAGCACATAGGGTTAATGTGCCTGCAGCAAAAAACATGTACCATGCAGATCACAAAGTGCACATAATGTAAATAGGTCAGTGGGCTACTGCGTGTGTGTGTGTAGGTGGCTCTATTTGTGTGTGGGTTGCTCTTTCTGAGTGGCTCTGTGTGTGAGGGTGGCTCTGTGTGTGTGGGTGGCTTTGTGTGTGTGGGTGCAAATGCAATAGGTCTTGCATTTGAGAGAGATTAAGCTATTGACATTGTAAATAACAATGCCGTTTCTTTAAATGTTTTAAAAACAAAAACATAAACAAAAATAATGTCATGAGCAATGCCAATAGCTCTAACTTTAACAATGCAGAAACCGTTGCATTGTAAATGCTTGTTTTCATAGATGGGGAGAGCACATTCCTACATGCACTTTTAAAATACATGTCTTTTTAAGCACAGAAATAAACAGCACTGTTTAATTTAAACGTGCATTCTTCATTACATTTTTCAAAAGTTGCACTTTTCCTATGTCAAAACAAATGTACATTGTTACTAGTATTTCTGATCAAACCATATTTTTATTTATGTATTAATATATTAATTCTTCAAAATGTAAAGTGTAATTCTTCCAATGGCATCTACAGAACACAATGACGACATCAAACTAAATTGAGCTAATTCCAGACATTTTCAAGACACACACTCATAACACACAACACAGCTTGCTGAGGCATGCCATCCTTACACAAAGAGCACAGTCGCTACTCACTCAAACAAGTACTTCACAAGCATCACCACTGTGTCAGTCCACAAACCTCATAGACACTCAAACACACAATCAAACCACAAATCAACACCAGGACAAAAACAAAAGGCAGCCCACAGACTGCACTCAAACCAATCCAATTGTAAATCATCCAAAGAGTGCACCAAGACAAGTAAACAGCCCAAAGACTGTTTCATGTTCAAGAAGACAGGCTCTAACCCCAGACCTTTTCCAAAATACGCCGAATTACCAGTTGGTCTGGCAGAGTGTTCGCAAACACTCTGTGTCTTTACCAAATCATACTTATTCCAGAAGGTATGCCTATTACAGGGGTCCGCAGACCCACCCAAAACAAGATAGGGTAAAACCCCCAAGCCTTTACAAGAAGAAACCGAATTACCAATTGGCTTGGCGGAACACTCAAGGTTGCTCCGTATCACCACTTACGAATTTTACTAAATGCAGGCATGTTCTTCCAAGTATACCCATCTAAACAAATATCATAAGGAGAAAAATCCCCACATTACCTGCCTTCATCTATTGCAACAGATAAACAAACAAACAAAAGCAGAATCTTGGCCAAGCAAATCTAAAATCAAGAGTGCTGCTTCAGCGACCTTACAAAACAAACGTCTCCAACCTCCAACTGCCAATCTCTTGTTCGACCTAATGGTCGCTGCAAAACTGGAGCCAAAGGAGATAGCAGTCGGGACCGGCCACCACCTGGAGGGTCAAATCGGGAAAACCTGAAAAGTCACTTTGGTCTGCAAAGACGAGGGTCTCCTCATGCAGGACGTCTCCTCAGTAAGATTCCATTCCTCCGTCAAGACCACTCTTTCGGGCGGCCGTGTCTCCGATGAGCCCCACGAGTCGGGCGCCATACTGTGGAAATGTGCCTTTTTAAGGGGCACACCGTTGCAGGGGTCACCCTTCTCGGTCTACGGGTCCTTAGACTAACAAAGTAGAGATTGGCACTGAAGCTGGAATTCAAAATAACAAGTTTATTCACTCATGAGTGAGACCACGTCCATACAACACCCTCAAGTGTTCCAGGAGGTAGAGGCTTTAATACACAGACCATGGTGCTTATATACTGTGTTTTCTGCACTGGAAAGCATGTAGTTACAAATAGAAGGTACAAGCATACACAGGAATAGTTACAGCCAGACCTGGGCAGATGAGCAATCACTTAGTCAGCAAAGTGTGAGCGGGAACAGAACTGCTTACATCAGTAGGTCAGTAGGATATGATAGACAGTTACTTTCTCAAACAGGTGCATTCTAGCAGCTACAGGCCTTTTTGTGCTCATAAATTGCTTGAGCTTAGAATAGAAGGAGTTAACTAAAGCTGATGACTCAAGCAGAATAGAAGGGCAGGCAACAGTGAAGACTGCAGAATCACAAGACTAACAAAATGGATGCTGCAAACAAGATGGCTTCAGCTCATGCTAACAGCAATTATTTTCGATTTCCACAGTAATAGACGCCAGGTCTTTGTACAACACAGGTGTGTGCCCTCTGAATTTAATCGGGTCGGTCTCTTGAGCTTTACACAGTATACTCTCCTTCAGTTGAAAATCGTGGATACACACTAGGATGTCTGCAAGAGGGCTTTCGCTAGTTTTGGTGTTCCCATCCGATGTACCCTGCCCAATCATCTCATTTTTGTACCCTGAATTCCTTCCAGTTGACAAAGTATGGGTAAAAAATTCACACAATCTTCACTTTTCTGTGACAGAAAACTTCAGGCAAACGGGAACAATTCCTACCATGCAATGTTCTCACACTTGTTCCAAAAAATAACAGTATCCTGTGTGTGGGTAGGCCTATTGCAAGGGAATAGGCAAAAATTGTGACCACACAAAACCCACAATTGTTAGGGGGTAGTATTTCTCTCTTAGGGTTCTCATTATAACTCCTGAACTACCCTTCCCATAAGGCATTAGAACAGGGTGTTACTTGTGTACTTTCTCACTCTGCATTGAGGAGTGATCAGCTGACATGCTCAGCATATAAGCGCGAAGCTACTGATCTCTGGTGCTTGACTTCGCTTCCTTGTTGTTTGAGCCACGCCCCTTTCCTGGATCATTACGAACGAATCTCTCGTCGAGACTGCTCCGTGGAAACTGTGTTGCTTTGAGTTTAGACGGAGTAAAAACAATTGGAACCTTTTGGACATTGTAGCTGTTCGAGTGCGAGTGTGCGCTATTGATGATTCCCCCCTTTAAATCTTCTCTAGCTTGTCGCAGTGCAGGATGCGCTGAATTGGGACTTTTATTTTGAACTCTCAGCTCCAGCTCGAGGACGCACTAGTCTCTGCATACTCACACCTGGTTCCTCACAGCGTCAGGACGCTACGGCTTTTCTTTCTCTTCCAAGATCTGACGCGCTATGAAAATAATAGTGGGACGTCAGTAAAAGTGCGAAGTACGCGCTACCAGACATTTCTCTTCACGGAAGCTAGCGTGGAAGAATACCGCCGAGATATAGTTTTGAGAGGATAATGGTCCACGTATATAAGCGCCTGAATTTTGAGCAAGGAAACATGCAAGTTCTTTCTGCTTATTGATCGCCCACCAGCCATCACGTAAGTGCTATATTGTGGAATACAGAGTACTAGACTTTTTGCTGTTAAAACTCAAGGGTATCAACTGCCTATTTCCTTGTTGGTAGTATTGTGCACGCTGAGCTTTTTTCAAGTGAACACGCTTTGTCCTTACTGGGGTCATTCCTTTTGGTCCATATTCTGAGTCTGGCAGAAGACGCCAGATACTGCCCGCGCATAAAGTCCTTGAGAGATTCAACTACAACTCCCGAGACCTGCTATGTAAGTGTGTGAGAGTACACAAGAGTACACTATAGTGATAGAGTCTAACACCTCCTAATCTCAAGTTGTTTTCTCTTACACCTATTCCTTTTTTGTTTTGTCATTACTACAGGTATCTTTATCTCCTATGTCCCTCCTGTTTAACTACCGAACAAGCTAGAGGTTTCTTGGTGGCTCATCCTGGTCTCTTCACTCCCCAGATATTACTCTCTCTTCTTGCGGTTAAATAGGCAAGGGGTGTGTCCTCTCTGGGGAGAGGAAAGGCATTTCCTTCGCTCCTGCGGATATTGGTTCACACTGGTCAAGAAGTCCGAAGTCTTCACAGAAAAGCCAAGCCCACGTTTATATTATCCCCTGAGCGAAGATGGATAAGGGCGCCTCCTATGAGACCCTTCTGGATGACGCTATGTCTCTTGTAACCCCCCAAACCTCCGGGAATGAGTTGGTGGCTGTGGTCACCAATTTACAAGCTGAGCTTAGCATCCTGAGAGGCGAAAATCATCGCCTAGTAACTGAACTCGAGGTTCTGAAGACACAGAGACAGGTAGACACTAAAACACCTGACACTATTCCCAAATCCAAGAGGAGTTATATTCAGCCCGCTCATTTCCAGGTCCCTACCCTTGCCACTACATCTATGAGTGTGGTTTCGTCCCCGGCACCAGTTAATGTGACCATAATGACACCTCCCCAAACCCCTTTAGCGATGCCTGAAAGATTCATCGGTGACAGCAGCAAGTATGGGGTATTTATGAATCAGTGCCATCTTCAGTTTTTATGTAGAGCGGCATCTTTTCCAGACGACGCGGCTAAAGTCGCCTTTATTATCTCCTACCTTAGTGGTAATGCTGCCCTGTGGGCTGTACCTCTTGTAGAAAACGACGACCCTGTATTGTATGACCTCTCTAGATTTAAAGAAAGAATGAGAAGCCTTTTTGATCGCCACTCCTACATGCAGGCAAGTGATAACGAATTGTTAAATCTTAAACAAGGGTCTAAAGATCTTTTGACGTATATCACTACCTTTAATAGGTTAGTAGCCGAAACACAATGGCCGGAGGAAAAAAGAACCTCCTTGTTTTACAGAGGTCTCAAAGATGAACTTAAGGATATTTTATCCCAAATAGTAGACCCTCCAGAGGATTGTTCTTCTTTCATGGATCTGGTGGTTAAACTTGACCATAGATTAGTTGAGAGAAAAGGAGAAAAGACCAAGAGTGACTATACCCGTCTTTTTCTGGCTAAAAGCGAGAAGAAAGAACCCAAAGATACCGTGGAACCCGTGCAGATAGGGGGTGTTAGGGGACCACTATCTATAGAGGAACGTGAAAAACGTAGGAAATTAAATCTGTGCTTATATTGTGGCAAGGGCGGCCATTTTGCACGAGAGTGTTTGGTCAAACCAAAAAATCCCGTGAAGAGTATGGCATCCAGATCTGGAGTGGTTGCGCTGACGGAAACCTGAAAGACTTGAACAGTTTAGAGATCGCTTGTTCAAGTCCGACACACATACAGGTCTCTCATTTCCTGGCTAATACTGTAGCACTTGTCCCCAAACATTTTACAATTTCAGTTGTAGTGTTATTACCTTCCCAACTTAGGAAAACCTTGGCAGTCTTGATTGATTCCGTCGCAACCGGTAATTTCCTAGACATCGCATTGGCTAAATCGTTGGGGATAGAATTCATCCCTAAGGCTCAACCTGAAACGGTAAGAGCAGTGGATGGTACAGAACTCTCCTCTGGGTTGATCACGTATCAGACGCCTAGTCTTATGTTAATATGTGATAACGGTCACACGGAAGCACTTACTTTTGATCTAATAGATGCCCCTAACTTCGGTGCAATTCTGGGCGTCCCATGGCTACAAGTGCACAATCCACTTATTGATTGGACATCGAGGAAAGTCACATTACGCTCCTTGTATTGCTTGATGCATTGCTATAAAGATGTGGCCCATTGGCAGGCCCCGTTATGATGTGCTTTATCTCAGCCCGAAGTCTCTGTCCTACCCCCTGAATATGTGGAGTTTGCCGGGGTATTTGATGAGGTTCGAGCTATAGCCTTGCCACCTCATCGGTCCTATGACTGTAGAATTGATTTGGTACCGGGTGCTCAACTTCCTGTCAGTCGGGTGTATGCCCTTACAGAACCTGAAACACAATATCTTTCGGAATACTTACAGGATACGTTACAACAAGGGTTCATCCGCCATTCCACTTCCCCAGTTTCCTCCCCTATTTTTTTATTCCCAAACGCGAAGGAGGTGTCGGGATCCCACTGGTTCCGCTCCTCAGGATGACGCTGAAGCTTAAAGGGGTCCACCTCCCATCTGCCCCTAGTCCGGCGGATGTGTAATACACTCGGACGAAAGGGGTAGGTGAGCGAGGGAAGGACGGAAAGGGACGGCTGAGCGGGAGACCTGTGAATAGACAAACACACAATGAGTGATGGCTCCCTTTACCCTTTCCCCCAGGCTCCCCCTTGTGTGTAGCTCTCTTACCGGTCGTCTCTTTTCGTCTAACTGTGGGGGGGAAACGAGAAGGGTTGTCTTCTCCGCTTTTCTGCGCGCACGACGTTCTCCAGCACCGTTACGTCACGGAACTGAAAGAACCTCGCTGTGGCGATCCGAGTCGCGGAGATTGGTTGTGTCAAGAGTCTGCGCTGCTACTCAAGGCTCCGCAAGGTCTCGAGCCGAGGAGCGCGATACTGTGGGAAAGTTGGGGCCCGGAAATCCGTGGGCGCTGCCTGTGGCGTTTCGCTGCTACTCAATGCTCCGGGAGGAGCCGGGAGCAGAGGAGCGAAACCCCAGGTGGAGATGCCCGGAAATCCGTGGGCGCTGCCTGTGGCGTTGCGCTGCTACTCACTGCTCCAGGAGGAGCCGGGAGCAGAGGAGCGAAACCCCCAGGTGGAGATGCCCGGAAATCCGTGGGCGCTGCCTGTGGCGTTGCGCTGCTACTCAATGCTCCAGGAGGAGCCGGGAGCAGAGGAGCGAAACCCCCAGGTGGAGATGCCCGGAAATCCGTGGGCGTTGTCTGTCTCTTAGCGCTCTCCCTCGAGGTTCGAGGCCGCGTCTAAGTCGAAAGGGCTAAAGTCGGGCAGTTGTTGTCTCAATACTCACAGGCTGCCGAGCGAGGAACAAGTAGTAGTCGAGGCGTGGTCGGAGTCTCTCGTGGTCTGGAAGTCAAGCCGCTGAGGAGAACCACCCAGTCGGGTCTTCCGATACCGAAGGCTTCAGAGAATCATCGGCACTGCTTCTCCGGGATTGGCCGCTTTTCAGCGTTTCCGGCAGCGTGAACTGTCACGTGGGGCGGGAATTACCGGGAGTTCTGGGGGATGTAGTTCTTGCGGTCGCCGAGTTGCTCGGCCGTAGCCCAGGGGTAGAGGAGATGCGTCACTCAGCGCCACCCGAGCGCGGATCGTGACAGCACATCCCCCCTCACCCCTCACGGGGCGCTGAGGACAGGACCCGGTTTGCCAGGACACCGGCGATGGAAAGCCGCCACCAGGCGAGCAGCATGGACGGAGGAAGCGGGCTCCCAGGAGTTCTCCTCCGGGCCATACCCCTTCCAGGCCAGAAGATACCAAAGTCTACCCCGAACAGTCTTGGAGTCCAGCACGCGTTGCACCACGTACTCGCGTTCATGGTGAACCCATACGGGAGCGGGTAGCTTACGCACTGGACTGAACGAGGGCTTAAGCAAGGAGACATGGAAGACTGGGTGAATGCGTAAATGGTTCGGGAGCTTCAGTTGCACTGATACCGGGTTGACGTGTTTCACCACGGGATACGGACCTATGAACTTCGGATTAAAGACGCTAGGACGTTTGAATTTGATGTTTTTTGTGGATAGCCATACCCTATCCCCTTTATGGTACACAGGATCGGGTCTGCGACGTTTGTCTGCATGAAGTTTGTATCGGGCCTTGGCCAATCGCAGGTTCTCACGGGCCTTGGTGAGGGTTAGGCGAATCGCCGAAAGTCTTTCCTGTACCTCTGGAACGCTGAGATTTGTGTGAGGGAGTTTAAATGGGGTGAATCGAGGATGGTACCCTGAGGACAGAAAGAAAGGGGTGTGTTGTGTGGATGTATGGACGGAGTCGTTGTAGGCGACCTCGGCAACCCACAACCAGTCCACCCAGGCGTTTGACGCCTTGTCCACATAACACCGGAGGAACTGTTTCAGGGTTTGGTTAAGCCTCTCGGTCTGCCCGTCGGTCTGGGGATGGAAACTGGTGGACAAGGATGACTGAATGCCCAGTTCGGCACACCAGACCTTCCAAAACCGTGCCGTGAACTGGGACCCTCTGTCTGAAACAATGCTGCTAGGGAGGCCATGGAGTCGCACCACGTTCACCAACAGGAGCTTTGCCAGTGCCCCTGCCGTGGGTACCTGCTTACACGGTAGAAAGTGTCCCATTTTGGTAAGGTAGTCGATCACCACCACGATAGTGGTACAGTTTTGGTCTTTGGGCAATCCAACGATGAAGTCCACCGAGATTCTTTCCCATGGTGTCTGGGGTGTAGGAAGGGGACGTAGGAGGCCTTGTGGTTTACGATGGTCTGATTTCATTTGGGAACAGACGTCACAGCGTTTTACCCATAGCAACACATCTGGTCTCACTGACGGCCACCAGAACTGTCTTAATACCTTCTCCAGGGTTTTCGTTCCTCCCGTATGCCCTGCACAGGGTAGTTCATGGCACCAATGGAAAACGAGCTTCTGCAGAGGAAGCGAGGGGATTAGCATTCTGGAGCCACACATGGGGACGCCATGTCGTAGGCTCCATTCCTTGTGTCCTTTTAACCAAGATCTCCAAGCGAATGTGGCGAGTCCGCGCTTCACTGCCCTCAGAAAGGTGTCTGTTGTCACCCCTCCTACCACTTGACTTGGGGACAGGATAGCCCTTTTTGGTTCCGCTGTCGGCATGTTGGTCGTACCTTGCCGGGAAAGGGCATCGGCTTTTTGGTTTTGTGAGCCAGGCTGGTAGGTGACTATAAAGTGATATTCCGCGAAGAACAACATCCATCTACGTTGCCGGGGAGAGAGATGTCAAGCAGATCGCAGGAACTGGAGGTTTCTGTGGTCCGTGAAAACCGTGATTTGGTGCTGAGCTCCCATGAGCCAGTGTCGCCATTCCACAAACGCCTCCCGGATCGCAAGAAGTTCTTTTTCGGACACAGAGTAATTGCGTTCGGCGGGGTTCAATTTCCGGGACATGTAGGCCACTGGGTGGAGGTGGCCGGTGTCTGGATGGCGTTGGGATAGGACAGCTCCCACGGCGACGTCGGACGCATCTGTCTCCACTATGAAGGGGAGCTCGGGCCGGGCGTGTCTCAGGATGGGTGCGGATGTGAAGGCCGTCTTGAGCTGTTCGAACGAGTGCTGGGCGTCGGGAGACCAGTGGAACGACACGTTCTTTCGTGTTAGTCTGGTGAGAGGTGATACCAGGTGAGAAAAGTGGTGAATGAACCGGCGGTAAAAATTCGCAAAGCCAAGGAAGCTTTGGACTTCCTTGACTGACTGGGGCTGGGGCCATTGTTCCACCGCCTGTACCTTTCGGACGGACATGACCTGTCCTGTGGGGGTTAGGTGAACTCCAAGAAACTCCACTGTCGTAACATGGAACTCGCATTTGGTGAGTTTACAAAAGAGGCGGTTGGTTTTCAATGCTTGTAGCACGAGCCTGACGTGAACGATGTGCTCCTCCGGGGTGGTGGAAAATATCAGGATGTCGTCAATGTACACCACGACGAACCTATCCAGGAATTCACGTAGTACCTCATTGAGGAAAAACTGGAAGGCCGCCGGGGCGTTACACAGTCCAAAGGGCATCACTAAGTACTCGAAGAGTCCAAACCGTGTTTTGAAGGCGGTTTTCCACTCATCGCCTTCTCTCATTCTCACCAGATGATACGCCCCTCGGAGGTCCAGCTTGGTGTAGATGTGTGCTTCGCGGACTTGCTCCAAAAGAACCGGAATCAGTGGCAAAGGGTATCTGTTCTTAATCGTCAGCGCATTGAGGGCGCGGTAATCGATGCAACATCTCAGCTCACCACTGGTCTTCGGGATGAAGAAGAGCGGGGACGCTGCGGGTGACCGGGAGGGACGGATGAACCCCAACCGGAGGTAGGTGTCTAGATACTCCTTCAAATGGAGAGTTTCTGGCCCGGTGAGGGCGTATATCCTACCACACGGAACAACCGCGCCTGGCACTAGATCGATGCGGCAGTCATACTCTCGGTGCGGGGGTAGCTCTTCCGCCATCTGCACATTGAACACCTCTTTATAAGGTAGATACCAGGTAGGGAGCGTCACGTCCTTTTCCGCGGCAGTCGCCACATGTTGAGCAGAGGTGTTCGGGTGTGGATTAGGACTGATGCACCGTTGTTGGCATGAGGCGGAGTGGAACGAGATGGTGTTGGTGGACCATTCGATAGTAGGTTCGTGTTTCCGTAACCACGGCAAACCTAGGATCAGATTGCATCGGGGAGCTTGTATTATGTTCAACTGCAACCACTCGCCATGGTCCCCTCCTATGGTTATCCAGAGAAACGGGGTGACGAATCGGATGGGTCCCGACTCCAGTTCCTTCCCGTCGACCGCAAAAACGAGTTCGGGCTGTTCCTTAGGCGTTAATTGAATCCCCAGCCTTTCTGCTTCTTGTTTGTCCAGGAAACATCCGGTAGCCCCGGAGTCTATCATGGCTCTTATGGTTTGTGGTTGCTGGTTGATCACTGCTTCCAGGGAGATGAAGAAGTGATCTGGTTCTTGAGAGGTGTCGGATTCCATGGAAGGGATGGAGTGGTGGCTTGGAGGTTTCCCTTCCGGTACCTTCAAGCTCTGGAGTTTCCCGCGATTCCTTCTTCTGTGACCATAGCTGATTGTCCGGGGCGTGTTCTGCTCGTCTTGGGTCTCACCGGACATTCCCGAAGGAAGTGCCCCTTCTTCCCACAGTACAAACACAGGCCTTGTTTACGGCGGTGATCACGTTCACTCAGGGTTAGCGAGGCTCTCACCGTTCCGATTTCCATGGCCTCAGACTTGGAGGCCGCCTGTTCCGAAGCTCGGGCATGGTCGTAGGGGAACGGTGTTTTATCCTTCCGCTTCTGGTCCCCTTTTCGTTCTCTGAGCCGATGCTCCAAACGGGCGGCCAATTCCACCATCGCCGAACAGGTCTGGGGTTGGGGATCAATTTGGGCGATGACGTCCTTGAGTTCGTCCGTTAGCCCTCCGTAGAAGATGGCAGACTGTTTGGTTTCTGGCCAGTCGGTTTCTGCCACCAACCGACGAAAGTTGTTGAGGTAGCCTAGGAAGTCATTGGGGTGTTGCCGTAGTTTCAGCAGGTCTCGGTCAGCCGAGAAGGTATCAGCTCTGCGGTCAAAGGTTCTTTCAAAGGCGACGCGGAAGGCATCCCAATCGTACAACAGGGCTTCGTCACGACGGACTATGGGAACCGCCCATTGAGCCGCATCCCCTGCCAAGTAGGAAATGAGAAAGGCTACCCGGGCTTGGTTGGTATGGAAGAGTTTTGGCTTACAATGGAAATGTAAAAGGACTTGGGTCATGAAGACTTGCACCTTCTGTATGTCTCCATGGAAGCGTTCAGGAGGGGCCAACGGGACGTGTGTGGGCATTTCTACCACCACTGGTTGGGTCGCTGACGGGAACGGGGTCCCTGCATCGAAGGGGTTCCTTTGGAGCCGATCTATCCGTGTATGTAGAGCGGCTGTGTCTGAACGAGAAGCGACTAATTCTGCTTGCACTAGGGCAAGAGCGGCTACCACGTCTTCTAAGGTGGTCATGGTCTACGACAGCGTGATCGGGAGGAGATAATTCGTGGGCCGATGATTCTTTCGGGATCCCACTGGTTCCGCTCCTCAGGATGACGCTGAAGCTTAAAGGGGTCCACCTCCCATCTGCCCCTAGTCCGGCGGATGTGTAATACACTCAGACGAAAGGGGTAGGTGAGCGAGGGAAGGACGGAAAGGGACGGCTGGGCGGGAGACCTGTGAATAGACAAACACACAATGAGTGATGGCTCCCTTTACCCTTTCCCCCAGGCTCCCCCTTGTGTGTAGCTCTCTTACCGGTCGTCTCTTTTCGTCTAACTGTGGGGGGGAAACGAGAAGGGTTGTCTTCTCCGCTTTTCTGCGCGCACGACGTTCTCCAGCACCGTTACGTCACGGAACTGAAAGAACCTCGCTGTGGCGATCCGAGTCGCGGAGATTGGTTGTGTCAAGAGTCTGCGCTGCTACTCAAGGCTCCGCAAGGTCTCGAGCCGAGGAGCGCGATACTGTGGGAAAGTTGGGGCCCGGAAATCCGTGGGCGCTGCCTGTGGCGTTTCGCTGCTACTCAATGCTCCGGGAGGAGCCGGGAGCAGAGGAGCGAAACCCCAGGTGGAGATGCCCGGAAATCCGTGGGCGCTGCCTTAGGCGTTGCGCTGCTACTCACTGCTCCAGGAGGAGCCGGGAGCAGAGGAGCGAAACCCCCAGGTGGAGATGCCCGGAAATCCGTGGGCGCTGCCTGTGGCGTTGCGCTGCTACTCAATGCTCCAGGAGGAGCCGGGAGCAGAGGAGCGAAACCCCCAGGTGGAGATGCCCGGAAATCCGTGGGCGTTGTCTGTCTCTTAGCGCTCTCCCTCGAGGTTCGAGGCCGCGTCTAAGTCGAAAGGGCTAAAGTCGGGCAGTTGTTGTCTCAATACTCACAGGCTGCCGAGCGAGGAACAAGTAGTAGTCAAGGCGTGGTCGGAGTCTCTCGTGGTCTGGAAGTCAAGCCGCTGAGGAGAACCACCCAGTCGGGTCTTCCGATACCGAAGGCTTCAGAGAATCATCGGCACTGCTTCTCCGGGATTGGCCGCTTTTCAGCGTTTCCGGCAGCGTGAACTGTCACGTGGGGCGGGAATTACCGGGAGTTCTGGGGGATGTAGTTCTTGCGGTCGCCGAGTTGCTCGGCCGTAGCCCAGGGGTAGAGGAGATGCGTCACTCAGCGCCACCCGAGCGCGGATCGTGACAGGAGGTCTAAGAGCTTGTCTGGACTATAGAGCACTGAACAAAGCGACCATCAAAAATAAGTACCCTCTTCCCCTCATCTCCACTCTCTTGGATCAGGTGAGAAAAGCTAAGATCTTTACGAAATTAGACCTAAGAGGGGCCTATCATTTGATCCGAGTTAGAGAGGGGAATGAGTGGAAGACGGCATTTCGCACAAAGTTCGGGCTATTTGAATATTGTGTAATGCCCTTCAGCCTATGCAATGCCCCGGCGGCATTCCAATTCTTTGTGAATTATATTTTAAGGGAATACTTGGATATTTTTGTTATCGTTTACATTGATGATATCCTCATTTACTCTCAGAATACTCAGGAACACGAGACACATGTGAAGTTGATTTTACAACGATTACAGGACCATAACCTGTTTGCAAAATTGGACAAATGCTTTTTACATGTCCAAAGAGTGGAATTCTTGGGGTTTGTTATCTCCCCAGCAGGCATCCATATGGACCCAACCAAAGTAACAGCTATTACTAAATGGAATAGCCCCAAGACGGTCAAGGAAGTGCAATCCTTTTTAGGGTTTGCCAATTTCTATCGGAGATTCATTAACTGTTTCTCTGATATAGTTTCCCCCATAACCCGGTTGTTAAAAAAAGGAGTAGTTTTTGAGTGGAATGAGGCAGCCGAGAAAGCCTTTCAACAATTGAAAGACAGCTTCACTTTGGCTCCCATCATTCACCACGCGGATGCAACTCAGCCATATTATGTAGAGGCAGACGCATCACAGTTCGTGGTGGGAGGGGTTCTTTCGCAACGAGACTCGCAAGCTGGAGTTCTTCACCCTGTAGCCTATTTTTCAAAAACCCTATCACAGGCAAAACAAAGTTATGCTGTCGGAGAACGAGAACTCTTGGCCATCAAAATGGCCTTTCAGGAATGGCGACATTACCTGTTGGGGTCACCTCACACCATTACCATATACTCAGACCACCGGAACCTTCAGTTCTATAGGTCGGCCCGAGCTCTCACTCCCAGACAGATGAGATGGGTCTCATTTTTTGCTGAATACGATTTTATAATCACATTTCGCCCCGGCTCACAACAAGGGAAAGCTGACGCCTTGTCTCGCCTAGGTAGAGATCATAAACACACAGACGAACCCCCCATGCCCATCATCCCCGCTAACAAGATCGTGGCTGGTACCGACACAGCAGATTCTTTTGCAACACAAATAATGCTTGCCTTCGCTGACATTGATAGAGAAAGCTGGCTGACTGATCCAAAGAACACGATAGTGGATGATATGTTTTATCATGAGAAACGACTATTCCTCCCTACTAGAGAAACCCGTGACCTCATCATTAGATGGTGTCATACTTTACCTCTGGCTGGACACCCTGGGGGAGAAAAACAGTATCAACATGCCAAAGATGGTTTTGGTGGAATGGCATGACCCAAGACATTGCAGAGTTCATTAAGGCGTGTCCTACATGTGCACGGCAGAAATCCTCACACTGTGCTCCTGCTGGTCTGTTGATGCCGTTACCTATCCCCGACATTCCCTGGTCTTCCATTAGCATGGACTTCATCACGGATCTCCCGCCTATTCAAGGTTTCACCACTATATTAGTCATAGTAGACATGTTATCAAAAATGGCACATTTCATCCCCCTCAAGAAAGTACCCACTGCCTTAGGTCTTACTGAAGTGTTTATCAACAATATAGTCAAATTACACGGGTTACCGTCTGTCATTTTTTCAGATAGAGGCCCGCAATTTGTGTCCAACTTCTGGCAGGGGTTATGTAAGAGTCTTCATATAGACCTTCGTCTCTCTTCAGCTTATCACCCACAAACGGATGGACAAACGAAGAGAACAAATCAGACGCTTGAACAGTATCTCCGTTGTTTAACAAGCACTACCTCTAACGACTGGCTCCGAGCACTCCCTTTTGCAGAATTTGCGTACAATAATACCACGCATTCTGCTTCTAAGGTTTCCCCCTTCTTTTTCACTACTGGCTACCATCCTAAATTCCTGCCTCTTTCCCTACCACTCACTGACATACCAGCAGTAACTGACCACTATACTCAGCTCAAAACTATCTGGGAATAAGCCAAAACACACCTGCTTGAAGCCAAACAATCCATGAAAACAGAAGCAGACAAACACAGACGCCCTGCACCCGATTACACCGTGGGAGAACGAGTTTGGCTTTCCACAAGGAACCTCCAGTTGCCAGGTCCTCGTAAGTTGCAACCCCGATATATTGGGCCTTTCCCCATTTCACGTCTCATCAATCCCGTTACCTGTAAATTAGAACTTCCACCTGAAATGCGGATCCACCCCGTCTTTCATACATCCCTACTTAAACCCTATATCCCTCCATCCTTCCCTGAGCCCCCGCCACCTCCTATAACTGTAGAAGGAGAGCTAGACTATGAAGTCAAAAGCATCCTAGATTCACGCCGAATCAGAGGCAAGCTACAATATCTCATTGATTGGGTGGGGTATGCCCCAGAAGATAGAACTTGGGAACCCTCTGAAAATATACATGCCCCTAGGTTAATAAGGAACTTTCATGTTAGATATCCCTCCAAGCCAAGACCTAGGAAAGGGCCGTTAGGGGGGAGAACTGTTAGGGGGTAGTGTTTCTCTCTTAGGGTTCTCATTATAACTCCTGAACTACCCTTCCCATAAGGCATTAGGACAGGGTGTTACTTGTGTACTTTCTCACTCTGCATTGAGGAGTGATCAGCTGACATGCTCAGCATATAAGCGCAAAGCTACTGATCTCCGGTGCTTGGCTTTGCTTCCTGGTTGTTTGAGCGACGCCCCTTTCCTGGATCGTTACGAACGAATCTCTCGTCGAGACTGCTCCGTGGATACTGTGTTGCTTTGAGTTTAGACGGAGTAAAAACAATTGGAACCTTTTGGACATTGTAGCTGTTCGAGCGCGAGTGTGCGCTATTGATGATTCCCCCCTTTAAAACTTCTCTTGCTTGTCGCAGCGCAGGACGCGCTGAATTGGGACTTTTATTTTGAACTCTCAGCTCCAGCTCGAGGACGCACTAGTCTCTGCATACTCACACCTGGTTCCTCACAGCGTCAGGACGCTACGGCTTTCTTTCTCTTCCAAGATCTGACGCGCTATGAAAACAATAGTGGGACGTCAGTAAAAGCGCGAAGTACGCGCTACCACACATTTCTCTTCACGGAAGCTAGCGTGGAAGAATACCGCCGAGATATAGTTTTGAGAGGATAATGGTCCATGTATATAAGCGCTGGAGATCCTGAATTTTGAGCAAGGAAACATGCAAGTTCTTTCTGCTTATTGATCGCTCACCAGCCATCACGTAAGTGCTATATTGTGGAATACAGAGTACTAGACTTATTGCTGTTAAAACTCAAGGGTATCAACTGCCTATTTCCTTGTTGGTAGTATTGTGCACGCTGAGCCTTTTTCAAGTGAACACGCTGTGTCCTTACTGGGGTCATTCCTTTTGGTCCATATTTAGAGTCTGGGAGAAGACGCCAGATACTGCCCGCGCATAAAGTCCTTGAGAGATTCAACTACAACTCCCGAGACCTGCTATGCAAGTGTGTGAGAGTACACTATAGTGATAGTCTAACACCTCCTAATCTCAAGTTGTTTTCTCTTACACCTATTCCTTTTTTGTTTTGTCATTACTACAGGTATCTTTATCTCCTATGTCCCTCCTGCTTAACTACCGAACAAGCTAGAGGTTTCTTGGTGGCTCATCCTGGTCTCTTCACTCCCCAGATATTACTCTCTCTTCTTGCGGTTAAATAGGCAAGGGGTGTGTCATCTCTGGGCAGAGGAAAGGCATTTCCTTCGCTCCTGCGGATATTGGTTCACACTGGTCAAGAAGTCCGAAGTCTTCACAACAATGACATAATATTCACATTTTACGGTCACAGGTTTGGCCTGTTCTTGTCCTTTGCTATACAGTAGGCCCAACCACACGATGGTCTGTTTTTTTGTACAACTGCGGTAACACTGGATCGTGGGTGTTTTGCTGCTCTCCACAAATTCCCAAACTTTCTGTCACTTTAATATGAAGATTTTTTATTTTTTTTTTAAATGTTTAATGTGTTCAGGGAACTGTGGGTATAAAGTGGTGGCATACATGAAAGTTTTAAAACCCAGTGCTCCTCTGTGGAAATGTGATTTTCAATGAGCACACCGGTGCAGGGGTCACCCTTCTCTGTCCATGGGTCCTTAGACCAACAAAATAGAGATTGGCACTGAAGCTGGAATTCAAATACGTTTATTAATCCCTCATGATTGGGACTACGTCCGCACAGCACTCTCAAGTGCTGCCTGAGGTAGTACATTGAAGTCACAGAACACAAGCCTTATATAAAGAGTTTGTTGCAGAGTAAGCATGTAGTTACAAATAGAAGGTACAAGCATACACAGGAATAACTACCGACAAATATGGGCAGATGAGAGATCACTTAGTCAGCAAAGTGGGAGGGGGAGCAGGAGTGCTTATGGCAGCACTAAGAGATTGACAGTTGAGTCTGAGACCAGGTGTTCTAGCAGCTACAAACTCTTTAGTATGAATATTGCTTTCAGCTGAGTCAGGAAGTCAACTAAAATAGACAGCACAGGCAGGGAAAAATACGAGCAGCATGGATGGGAGAATTACAACCCCAACAAAATGGATGCCATAACCAAGATGGCTTCAGCTCATGCTAACAGAAATTATTTCATATTTCCACACCTCCAGGGTCTAATGTTCAGAAATATCAGGATTGGGTAGGTTTCCCTAGGTGCTGGTGGACTCCAGGTCCAGACATTTGTGTATCTGACCCAGCAAAGAGCCAAACTCTGTTAAGTGTTTTTCTTAGGCTAAGAAGAAATAGCAAAATAATCCAGCTTCTTCCAGGGACAGAAATGACCGTGTCTGCAAAAGATGTATTACATTGCCATGCTTCAGGAATGGAGTCCAGTACTTTCACTGCACTGATGTGGCATCTGCTAATTTCATTGGTGTTTTTGGTAATAAGAAATACCATTTTGTCAGACTAAAATAAGTTTGACTGTAGTAGCTTGTGTATGTTTTGTTTTCACTAGCAGTGCACTAACTAAAAAAAAGTAACCAGTTTGAAAGTGGCTCAGCAGCTCCCTTTTGATGCCATCTTTGGCACAGTTAGCATTATATTTGACCTTACACATATCCAATGAAATGTAAGCACTATGATGCTTTGCATGGATTGTAGGATGTTTTTATAAAATGACAAAAGGAAACACTTCTCAAAGGAGAAAAACCCAACTATATGAAAGTATCAAGTATGCAAACCCCACTATGTGTTTTGGGTTGAATCATTTTTATTAGATGTGCAAAAATAGAATCTAAGCTGTTCAAATTAGAGATAAAAACAGGTCACTAGCTCTCTCTTGGCCATAGTTACAAGCAGGGCCAGCCACCACCCCAAAAAAACCCTCCTCCACAAATTCCCTCACTACCACGCTCCACCAGTGCCCCTCATTTCTCCATAATCCCTCTCTCACATGCATTTCAATTGTTTTATATTACTACTCATACCAGTGTAGGGTGTCAGAGCACTTTACATCACACCCACACCTATTCTATGTAGTTTTCGTGCAGCTCTTTGATGACAGTTCATAGGTCCCTTTGCTATACTAGGGTTGTAACTTATGTAGTGCAAGTAACAAAAAGATCTTTGACAAAAGCAGTAACCTACTGAGCGATCCACATAAAATACGGTTCAGTGATTTGCGTTCTTTGCAGCAGGCATATTAACCCACTGAGCTACTTTAGCATGAGTAGAAACTGCCACTAGATAAAGCTCTGATCTCTTTCCAACAGGAACATTAATCACCAGTTATCTTGGCATTTTTATTGTTGCATGAAACCTTCTGGACACACAAGGAACTCTGCAGTGGGGGCTTTTTAAATGGCTGTTAGTGGGTGGAATGTTCTAATAGCGTTATAGCCCTGCAGTCTTGGGGTATAATGGTTGATAAAAGCCCTCTCCCTCTTTACAAAGCAAACACAAGGGGAATGTGGACGGAGCGCTGAAACTTTTCGGACACTCACCCCAGTCACAGATCTGGGTTGAATCCATCATCGTTCTTTAGCTCACATCACCACCCCAGTTCAGACCCAGCCATAAGCAAATCAGTCTTGACCCTGTTCCTCATGGGAACAGTCCAGCCTAAACTGACAAGCCAGGTCTTCCCTGGCCCAGAAACAAGCATCCTGGGACCAGTTTCAGTGTAACACCCCTCATCAGCCAGGCTAGCTTGAAATCAGTGGCAAAGTGAGCAAGGTATCCATGTCTGGGCATACCCTGTCAACTGAGGCGAACAAAGCAAACACAAGGAGATGTGGAGAGCTTGTGTGGAGAACATGCATAGCCTGCCAGCCCCTGTCTGAGCGCCGAACCACAGCGTTCAGACCAATCACAACGCTGCTAAGGCAGCTTGGTGATTGGTCAGGAGATTCTGAGAGGCTGTGTGCTTCCTGGCTGAAGTGCAGGCAAGAGGACGGAGGAAGAAGAGGCAGCGGCCAGCGGTTGGTGGTAAAAAGGTAAGGGCTTTATATTTTATTGTTATTTCCCCCATTCCCTCTGTCCCCTCCTCCCCCGCCCCACCAGTCCTGGTCGGTAGCAGCTGCTCGGAACCAGGTTCGAGTCTCGGCAGGGAAGCTCAACATTCTGTGATTCTGGACAAATCACTTAATCTCCCTGTGGTTGAAAAAATCAATGTGTCAGTTTGTAATGCAACTGATGCTCATGTAAAGCTCTCTGATACCTTCGGATTTAGTTTGTGCTATATAAAACTCCCCCCCAAAAAAATTTCTATTTTATGTTTCACTTTCTTGCCTTGGTGCCTCCTTCCCCCTCTTCCCTCTTTTCATGGTTCCTTCATATGTCAGCAATGTTATGAAGGAACCAGTTTCTGTCAGTTACACCAAAGCCAGAGATTCTGTAAAGAGACTTTTGGTGTTGACTAATAAGCTCACAAGTTGTCCCTGTGGATTATTACCACAAAGGCACTGGCATAATTTGTATCTAGTGCATTTGGCCAACAAAAAAAGATACACTCTACATGCATTGTCTAATTTGTACTCGGAGCATGCCGGTAGGCCTAACTGGAACTTATTTTAAGGTACAGGATTCCTTCCATTCCACCTGTTGGTTGCAGACCCTTGTTCCAGTCAAAACATTTCCTGGACCAGGGCATGTTTGACGGCCTGTCCCTTAGGCACAGCCAGGAACATACACTTTACCTGTCACTTTTCTAAGGCTGCCTTCCATTGTTTGTGGAATGATTCAGCTGCTGCGGATATGGAGAGGTTGTAACCAATAATCCCCATGGCCTTTTCTCTGCCCCATTCGTGAGACCCCCTAAACCTGCCCGGTGACCTTTCTAAAGCATAGTCTTTCTCTTTGCAGCACCCTGCTTTGTCACCTCCTTGCTAAACAGAACAAACGGGCCTTCACGAGGAGTTGGGAAAACTGGCTTTTCCAAGATGAGCAATTATTCATCCTTTCAATCTCAGAATCTGTTAAGTGAATCCAGGAGCCGTAGTATGATTCATCACAAGATTTAATCCAGTAATAAGAAAAAGGAAGCACCGCTGGTTACACAGCTTCCAGCTCCAGCAGACCTCCAACAACTGTCGCCTCTTGGTTCATGGGACCGATCACACGTTCTATTCTAGAACACTGTGATCGTGCCATGAACCAAGGGTTTATAAAACAACAAGCATATGATCTCGTGCATGCAAGCACGAGATAAATAAAGGAAAGGCAAGTTAATACATATAACAGATCTTCCCCCCTTATATAAAATAAACAAAAATAAAAACATTTAATACATAAAACTGTTTCTGATAAATGAAACAAAATCAGCCATCCACCCTGGTTTTTTCCGCTGTCGTTTTCCAGAATCTGCATTACATTCATCATCATTGGAAACATTTACAAATTTACAATTCGACTATTGACAAGATCTTCATCTTCAAGATTGTCAACTGACTTTGTTTCATCCTCAGAATTGGAATAAATACTTTTGTCCCCTTTGAGAACAGCAATTCTACTTAAATACCAAACCTTATTATTGGTAAGTTTGACAGAGTTCTTAGGTACCTCTTTTATTTCAAAAGGTCCCATAAATTGGCTTTCCCCTTTTTTGACTTTCCAAGGTTTTTTAACTTTAACAAGCATCCCTACATTAACAATTGGATCATGTACAGACCCTCTTTTCTTATCATACCATTCTTTATTAACAGCATGATTTTTGATGAGATTTTCTTTTACAATCTGAAAATCCAAACTAGACATGGTAGACGGAGCTAACCACGCAGGATTGCATTTGGTTCTTGGAAGTCTACCCCTCATTATTTCAAACGGGGAGTAACCCGTCATAGCATTAATAGAGGTTCTGTACATCCATACAGTTTTAAAAATTTGTAGTTCCCATTTATCATTTCCAATTCCCGTAACTTGGATAGCACTTTTGAGAACTCTATTAAACCTTTCAATGACACCATTACCACTTGGGTTGTACAGAGAAGTGGTACAATGAATAATGCCTACTCTATTGAAATACGCCTTAGCTTTGTTAGACAGAAATTGAACACCATTATCTGTAATTAGCCGTACTGGTAACCCCTCCGCAGTGAAGATTTCATCCAAAAACGATAAAACAGAATCAGTGTCCACTTTATCTACAATTTTGACCACTGGCCATTTAGAAAAAACATCGATGGTTGCAAGAACAAATTTAGAGTTAGGACCAACTGGACCCATAATATCCATGGCAATGGTATGCCACGGAAAATCCGGAATGTTATGTTCACCTATATTAGGTTTGAGAGTAACTAAAGTCTTATCAGCATTCGCACAAGTGATGCAATTCCTAATAATACGTTCAATGAAAACATCCATGCCCGGCCACCAAAAATTATTTTTTACTTTTTGTTTGGTTCTGACAATACCACAGTGACCATCCCATCCTCGTCGCCAGTTTGTTAAGTGAATCCAGGAGCCGTAGTATGATTCATCACAAGATTTAATCCAGTAATAAGAAAAAGGAAGCACCGCTGGTTACACTGCTTCCAGCTCCAGCAGACCTCCAACAACTGTCGCCTCTTGGTTCATGGGACCGATCACACGTTCTATTCTAGAACACTACGATCGTGCCATGAACCAAGGGTTTATAAAACAACAAGCATATGATCGTGTGCATGCAAGCACGAGATAAACAAAGGAAAGGCAAGTTAACACATATAACAGAATCGCAACATATGTAGCACCAAGAGATCAATTGTAGGCAGACATATGCTGCATACGTGTAAGAACTATAACATAACTGTAAAGCAGGCACTGCGATGTTGAATGCTGCTGCTGCCTTTGGGTGTGTGGTGGACATGTGGATGGGAAGGGCCATTTGAGGTGTAATTCAGGCACAATCTATCAGAGCATGCATTTAAATGTTTGTTTCCAGCAGGATTACCAGAGGCAGAGATGCACTAAGGTTCTGCACAAGTGACGAAATGGGTGCGCCTGGCATAAACAACGAAAATGAAAATGCGCCCTATTATGATGAATGCACTGCCCCCACGGCAGCTGCGAACTCATGCTGCCCTGGGGGCAGTGCATTCTGGTGGAAAATGTCTGCTTGACAGCCGCTCCGTGTTTTTACATTGCAGACGGCCATCCACCTTTTGCAGGGGATTAGAGATCCCCTTGCAGGCGGGTTCAGTCAGTGACTGCACCTGTCTGCATGGGGATGTCTGGGCGGTCCATTGGGACCCCTTTCAGAGGGCTGTCTTCAAAGGGCGCACTGACAGTGCACCACCTTTTAAGTGGTGCACTGTCAGTGCGCCTCTTGACGGCTTCTTTGCCTCTGCACCCACGTCGGTAGTATGGCGTAGGCACAGAGACAAAGGGGTTCCCTCATTTGCATGGGACACACCCCCATGCAAATGAGGGAACACCCCCTTGAAGATAGCGCTGGCACGTTATGTGCACCAGCACTATCAGTATTACAGAAGGGGCCACACAAGCGGCCCCTTCTGTATTACTAAAGTGCCTGGGGGGGGCGCAAAGCGGGCGCAAACACCCGTTGCACCCGGGCCACTTTCTGTAATACGGCCCCTAGTGTAAAATGCTGGTTCTGTTTGCACACACTATTTACTCTACTTCCATTTTCTTTGACGCCTATGCTCTTGGGCATAGGAGCTGGTAGTTAAGGGTATTGGGTGCAGGGGTGTTGTAGCACCCCCAAAGTGACTGTGCGACAATAGCACTTAAGGAGAACTTTTTCACTTTTGAGAACAACCTCTATCACCAAACACAGGGCACCAGTATGGGGAGCACCTTCGCGCCGAGCCTGGCCTGCCTATACATGGCAAATTTTGAAGAGGAACACATCCTGACAGAAACCAACCCATATAAGAACAACATCATGTTATGGCGCAGATATATCGATGACATAATCATTTTCTGGAAAGGGGACGAAAAAACATGTCAGACATTTTTCACATGGGTGAACACACTAAATCCTTACCTTAAATTTGTAGGCACACAGTCTTCAGAATCAATACCATTTCTTGACCTGCTGATATCCCTTAAAGAAGGACGTCTGATGACCACTAAATATAAAAAGCCCACGGATAGGAACAGTTTACTCCTATTCCAAAGTCACCACCCTAAGGCTCTAAGAAATAACTTACCAGTTGGGCAATTCCTCCGCCTACGCCGCAACTGTAACACCATTCTGGAATTTGAAAAAGAGGCAGACACTCTTACAGAGAACTTGACGCAAAGAGAGTATCCCAAGAAAATCATTAAACAAGCACGTAAAAGAGCCAGAAATAATCATAGAGAAGCTCTACTGGAAATCAAAGAAAAAACCATCTCAGAGACACTAACATGTGTAACATCCTTTACCCCGAATTCCAACAAAATTCAGAGGATAATTAAGAAACATTGGAAGATCTTGGAAACGGGGGAGTTTCAACCAGGCCCAAAACCTCTCTTTGCATTTAAGAGAACACAAAATCTGAGAGACATGCTAGTCCATACACGCCCTAAGAACACTATCAAGACCCAACCAACTCTGTGGAACCTTCCCCTGGTAACTGGCCATTATCCATGTGGGTCATGTACAGTATGCCCACTGACTAGCGCCACCAAGGAAATTGATCTGGGACTTGCAAAACCGTGGAAGCAACTACATCATACCAACTGCAACACGAAAAATTGTGTGTATATGATTACCTGCCCCTGTGGCTCAAGATACATTGGCATGACTATGAGACCAATCAAAACATGAATCGGTGAGCATAAGAGCACGATTCGGTGCAAACGCACAGCAACTAAACTACAAAGCCACTTCTTGGAAAAGAATCACTCCCCTGAGAGCTTACGATGGACTATCATTGAATCCAATCCCAAATGGTCAGCATCCACTCTGTTTAGGCAGGAACAACGATGGGTGTTTAAATTGAAAAGTAATAAAGGGGGACTGAATGATGACATTCCCTGGGTTGAATTATCTCGTTAGTGGAAAATCACGAGATGATCTTAGCCAGTATGTTACATTGAGCACCACTACTCGATGACCCACGAGATTAAGCATGATCACCATCAACACGATCATAAAAATCTAAGTATCGAGGACACCATCAACTTAACTATTACTAAACCAAGATATTGGCTCTATGATGGGTAATCTGGCTTGTCCCCATTGACACGATGTTGTATGTCTACTGCTGTATCAGTAATCATGGGTAATTACTATTTACATGTTTATTCCTATCTGTAGAGTCATCGGTCAATGATCGTGACACTCATGATATGATGTGGTAAAGTTCCCCACATAACCAGAAGAGCAGCCTTCTCATATACTCAAGCTTTACACACCAAGACAACAGGGCGGTATCCTCTTTCCCCCCCCCCCCCTTGTTTCGCCATCAACATTTCCACACACACAGGATCACCACGGGTACATGACATGACCTGTGTTTCGTGGCATAGAACGTTATGGATTATTCCCCGCATGTGGGCTTAGCACCTCTGAGTCCGTATGTAGACTTAGTACCTTTGAGTCAGTTTTTTACAACACGCGGGGATATCCTACATTATCCTTTTCAGCGCAGCGGTATGAATACTGAGGAACGGGACCCTCCCTTCTCTCACCTCCCGTTAGTAGTCACTCACGTCCCGTTGGGCCGTTTATAATCTTTCCAATATGGCCACTGCAGTTACTAGCCGAGCCCCTGGCTAGCCTTCTACGTGCACCCCGTCCCGTGGCCGCGTCCGCAGGGACGTCATCATCCGGGGACACGTTCCTACCCGGAAACACTATATTAACTATTGGTCAGTGCACACTGATGTTACCGGCTGAACAACCGCACGGGTAGGTCTCCCCGCTACGTAAGGCTACAAGATTATGTAAGTATGAGCACCTGCCACTCGGGACGCCCCAGCAGTTACCTCTATTCAGGTACTAGTTCTGCTTTCTTACCGAGTAAACTTTTTTACTATTTGCAGCCTTACATTGTGGCTCACGCTGACGGAGCCCACCACCGAATAGGAGGGGGTAGGCTTGCGCCCGCGCTTTTATGTTTTTTTCATGAGTGTATATTTCTATTCATACCTGCCTGCCTGATCCACTATTCGTGTATTTAGCAACCAGGTCACACCACGCCAGCTACCTCACTGGAGTTCTCTCCATAGTCACTGCACACGACCGGCATGTGCACCACTTCGTGAGATCTGAGCCACTCTACCCTCTGCGGATACTTAGTTTTCGTTACCGGACTGATCCCCGATTACCAGGTGATGCTCAGGCGCCGCAGCAACGTACCAGCCATCTTGATGAGATTGCTGCACACCTGTACCTATTAAGCACCATTTCAGTGTTGAATTTCAATGTGTTACCATTAACTCGTGTGTCGCACTCCATTTCTTGATAGCACCTTCACCCCTGGACCTTATGTCCGTTTAAACTGGGTAGCAACCCGGCCACCTAATTAGCATAACCACTGTATTAATTTCTCGGTGGGTTTCATGCACTGGGCACCATAGCACTTACTGTGCACTAGTGTCTGAGTTATATCAATAGCCTTGATATATCACTACTTTTGTTTTTTTGTTTTTGTTTTTTTTTTCCCTCTCATCCCTTTTTTTCCCCCTCCCCCCCCCCCTCAACCCCCCTCTTTTGTTATGTCTCCTCTTAGGCTGTGAACATGAATTTCGTATAATAACGGATTCTGAACACGAATTGTCAAGCGTACCAGACCTAGGTAACGGATGGGATTACGGGCTGTCTCTTCCCGAACCCATCCTTGATTTTTCCTTCTCTTGGTCCTGACGAAGCGCTCCTGGATCCAATAGGGACCACCTAAAGGCGCGAAACATGTTGACCTAACCTTTCTTACAGCACTTTTTGTTATTACACTATACGGGTTGAGAGAAGTGGGACATTATTTGGTTTAGTTTCCCCTCTCATTATAAGCACTACCGTGCATCTCCATCCCCGCCGAGTTTTTAATTTGAACCAGGGACCTCCCAATTAAACTTTTTTTGGACCCTGTCTCAATTTTAATACCTGCACTCACTAGCACACCCCTACCCACACTCACACTCACAAATGCGGCAACTCCTAAAAGAACTCCAACAGAGAGCCCCTAACCAAGGGCCCGTGAGGGACTGCAGCGCCACCCCCACGAGGAGCAATTGTGCCCAATGATGATGCCAAACATCCGCAAGGGTGTGTGAGGGCACTCAGTATCACAACAAGGAGTATCCTCTCCTCACTCTACACACTCACTTTGACCTTGGAGACATCCCTTACTCTCTACAGCCTATACTTTGGCTATTACTATCCCTTTCTTTATATAGGAACTGTAAACCACCCATGGAATAAATATATGACCTTCAGGAGCACTGGTACAGGACCTCTTTAATTCGCTCCTAGTCCCCTCTCTCATTGATTGGTTGCACCCCCAAAGTCAACATGCTGGAGTTCAGAAGGTAAATGAAAAGTAAAGATTCCTTTAAATTTTGTTTTTATCTTGTCGCATGTACCACAGTATTACAGAGCTGTAATACCGTGCTTGTGGTGGTAAAAGGTTTTAAAGCTTGTCATGGATAGCACTGTGCTAACCTGTAATATCTTCATGTATGTTTATTGTGTTCCCTTTTACATTGTAACTAGCTGCTCAGCCAGTGAGAGTGTTCTGTGTGGAATGTTGACATGAGTGGAATGCTTGGGTGCCTGGTGTGTGTGAGACAGTTGGGAAGATGGGCTGAGCAGCAGGCAGGCTGCTCCTGGTGGGGCTGCTATCCCTGTTACTGTGTATATTAAGAACTGAATTAATAACTTGAAAGACACAACCTGGCTACATCTGCTGTGTCACCTCTACGCATGGAACCAGCTTACTTCATTTGGTGATGATTTGGAGACATATCCACGCTTTACAAGGTACCTCAAGGAAGTTTAAAGATGATAAGTCAAGGATGTCTTCAAGTTGGAAGGAAAGAATAGAAACAAGAAGAAAAGAGAGCTATTGGAACACGTAGTGGTTCTCAAAGGATCACAGAGTCTGCACAAGTACATTTCCAGGAGGAAATAGTACATATGAGTCAATGGAGGAAGCTGTGGATAGAGAAGGCAAAAGTTCCACAAGAAACTATTGAAATGGAGCATGCAAAAACACGAGAAACTGGAAGAAACAAGAGAAACTGGAGCAATATGCCCTGCAGCCACACCAGTGTCCCTCACACCGGACAGCCCCAGCCAAGGCGTGTTCTGCTCACTATCGTCACATTCTTTTAGACTGCATTAGAAACAAGAATTGTGTCCTACTTCATATCTCAACAATAATGCAGTTTTCCTCTCATTGGGCCTGATGGGAACTCTCATTTTATTGCTGTTACGCTCGCAACAATTTTTTGAGACGTCAATTTCTGCAAGTCTGTCAACGCAATGTGTCAGCGCAGGATTTGTGGAAACTCAACTTGTGTCCCCTTTACATTGTTTTGTGTACATGTCTCGTATGAGTACACACGTATTTTGGACATCGTCCCATTTTCGTTGGCAGTACTGGTTCTTTAGGTAAGATTTTTTATGGATTTTGTTTTTTATGTTTGTTGGCCCATTTTGGGGCCTCACAAGTGTATTGTCAGTTTAACCGCTGTTTAGTGGTTTGACAATGGTGGCTCGTGCCGTGCACAGTACACGCATATTTACCTGCACGAGGATCTTAGTGTCTTCATTTATGACGATCCTGTCCTGGTTCTTCGGAGGACGATCCTGTTTTGTTGTGTGGCAATTTTGGGTGAACACACAATCCGTGAGCCACCCTGTCCTGGCGTGACAGCGTGCCGCCATCTTGGTTCAGTTGCTGCAGGAGTTCAACGGGCCCATGAAATGTCCTGTGGTGTATGAGAGCACTCACCAGATGGTTTTCTTTTCTTTTCGATTTGACCGTCCGTGGCACCGCCATCCATGAGACACATTTTATCGGCATTTTGGAGTTGGAGGCTGTTGACAACTCTTCTGTCTACTGCCAACCACGTTCTCTGCATCGCAATGAAGTTTGTTTTGGAAGTTGATACTGACCGGCAACGTGGCTGTGTGAAGATCGGCTGCATCTTTCAGAAATGTGAAGTATCTCCTAATTGGATTTTGTAGCCGTCCTTTGTGAGTATAGCATTATGGAGCATTGTTTCTACCAAGGAGGGGAATTTTCTTGTTCTGTTTACTTGAGGCTCACAAACAGTGGACTAATATTTGAAGGTACTTTTCGTTTTTTCGCTAGAAAGTCAACATGCAGTAAGAAGTTGTTTTGTGGTGACCTTTTCAAGCACTTTCTGGGTTTTACTGCGTCATTTGAGGTTGTTTAAAGGCACACTTTATCTCTTTTTAGCATCATTACTATGTTTTCTTCGCTCACAGGTGGACATGCTTCGGAAAATAATAGTTACAGGCTTTATTATTACTGGTGTGCAGGGCAGGACTGGCCGCAGCAGGCACCTGGCATTTCCCTGGTGGGCCGCCAGGGTTGGGGGCTGGTTTTGGACCCCTGGGGGCAGATTTTGTTACAGAGCTGTTTTTTCAGCATAGCTGAAATATCGTCCGCTGTAAAGAAATCGGCCAAAACAGGTCGTGGCAAACACCTCGGCCGCACCCCCAACCCCCCGGGGGGCTGGCCGAGCACTTTGCCAGGTCCAGTTTTGGTTCCCAGTCCGGCCCTGCTGGTGTGTCATATAACTGGAAAGTTGGGCGCAGAATTTAAGTATGTTCTAAAGGATGTGCAACTCGGGTGAGACGTCGCACACCGGTGAGGGTCTACAAGTTTATATTATTTTGGGAATAGATTATGCATTTGTATGACTGAAAGTTTAAGCTGTTTAACAGTTTTGTGATGCCACATTTAGTCCCATTTAATGCTAAGTTGTCGTGTTTCTTATGTCTGTGAGTTACGTTTTGCTGCACGTTGAGTTTGTAATGTGTGTTCTTCACGTTATTTTACACCTATGTAATTGGTAATGGGTTTAATCCCATTTACTCAGTATATAGGGGTCGTAAGTGACAACTACGTTATTAGCAATGGGTGTTAGTCCCATCTACTCAGTGTTTAGGGGATGTTAGTCCCACCTGTGTTATTGGTAATGGCTGTTAGTCCCATCTACTCTGTGTATAGGGGTGTTAGTCCCACCTATGTAATTTGTAATGGGTGTCAGTCCTATTTACAGTCTACTTTATGGGTTGTAGTCCTATTTTGGCATGGTTTCTTGGTTGTGTTCCTGACATAGGAATACCTACATGGGTGTAGTCCACCCATAGTTTGGAGTACGTACATGGGTGCGGTTCACCCATAGTAAGTAAGTACGTATATGGGTGTGCTCCACCCATAGTTATTGTGTTATATTGTTAAGGAGTACGTACTTGGGTGCGGTCCGCCCATTTTATCTGTTTCTATTTAGGTTGTATTTACATGGGTGTGGTCCACCCATAGTGTATGAGTTCTGGGGGTGTTCCCCCATTTGTCTTGTCACTGTGTAGAGTTCCTGTTGTCTTTTCTCTGCACTTTGTTTCACATGTATGGTCATGTGGTGTTTTTCTCACTTCTTGTCAGTGAGTTTAAGGTTATTTGCTTTTTTCTTGGTTTTTTTTTCCATTAAAGGAGGAGGATGGTGATAGTTTGTATATAGCTTTTCACTCTTCTTTCTTCTGTGTTGCCACTCGTGGTGTGGTTTTCTCCATTTACCCCTGGGATCTAGACTTCTGATTTCTTTTGTATATTTTGTGTATAGTTGTATTTCATTTTTGTTATGGTTTAATTTATTTTTAATTTTAAAGGGAGAAGATAATGTAATATCTTCATGTATGTTTACTGTGTTCCCTTTACATTGTAACTAGCTGCTCATCCAGTGTGAGTGTTCTGTGTAGAATGTTGACATGAGTGGAATGATTGGGTGCCTGGTGTGTGTGTGACAGTTGGGAGGATGGGCTGAGCAGCAGGCAGGCTGCTCCTGGTGGGGCGGCTACTATGGATATTAAGAACTGAATAAATAACTTGAAAGACACAACCTGGCTACATCTACTGTGTCACCTCTACGCATGGAACCAGCTTACTTCATACTCCTATGCTTAAACACTTTGCTGTAGAAATGGCAAAAAACGTTGTCCCTTTCTATCTCGGCATGGATGGCACTGTGCTAATCCTACTCCTAAAGTCTTTGATAGAAATACTGTGCCTGGAGTGGTAAAAGACTTTGGCCATTTTACAGCTTGGCATCAATAGCACTGTGCTAATCCTATGCTTAAAGACTTTGCTGTAAAAATGGCCTTTACCACCCTATGCTCCTGCCTACCCCTAAACACTAAAAACAATACCATCCTGTGCCTCTATCTACCCCTAAGAATACATTTACCACCCTATGCCCTACCCACCCCATATCCATAAAATACCCTTGCCATTCTATACCTCTACCCACCCGTAAACTCTAAAATACCCTCACAACTCAATACCCTTACCCAACTCTGATCCCTAAAAATATCCTTATCAACAAATCTCTGTTCCCACCCCTAAACCCTAAAAATACCCTTACCATCCCATGCCCCTACTATCCTCTAAACCCTAAAAATACCCTTACCACCTTATTCCCCTACCCACCCCTAAAAATACTCTTACCACTCTGTCAGTACCCACCCTTTAAGTAGTTCTAGCGATATTAACCGAAATCCAAAGTTGTATATCTAAGAGCGCGGACCCTCCGTGGATTTATCTGCGGTGGATCCATGGAGCCACGCTCCACAACATGGCCTTGATTGGATGGCCCCAACCTCACAGAAAAGTTGCAGCCTCCGTTTTTTATTTCATGAAACTGTCCTCGGGGCTGAAAAGAAGCAGGCAAAACACATGAAGGTGTCAGGGTAGAGGCACCATGACCCTATGGGGATGTTATACAGGAGGTGAAAGCATGTTTAATAGGAAGTTACATGCCCAAAACATTTTTTAATGTTCTATCTTGAAATCTGCGGAGCTGTCGCAGGGTGCAGCATGGTCTCCTGTATAAATCTGCAAACCGCGCCATGAAATTACAATAGCTGTGCTGAGCGTTGCGGAGGATTAGTGGAAAAACCCAACCTAATTGGGCTTCTTCACAGGAAGCTTGGAAAGGCTTAAAGAAATACTGACCATTTAGAAGTGGATATAAAAAAAATAAAGATGAAAGGATTGCTGCGATTTGTTAAATAGAGCAGCATAAGTAAGAGCGCGTGGTGAGGGGTAGCCATTTTACCTGCTTTATTTCTGAGAGAGTAGGTAGGTTGCAGGAGTTCTGACTGGACTTTTTGAATGAAAACAGATGTGATCAGAGCTAGCAATAAAACAGGAAGAACAGCAAAGAACTTTTTTCAGGTATGGTAATTAGGTGTAATATATAAAATTATATTTAGATAAAACATTGTGAGTGTATGTAGGCTGAAAGAAAATGTGTTCCTTCTAGATACTATACTAGAAAGGAAAATAGAATGGAGCTTAAATGAGAACATTACTAAAAATACAGTTAGCAGGAAAGGAGAAAGTGTAATTGGTATACTGAAAGTACAGTAATTTTATTATGCCAGTATGAATGAATGTGTTTCAAATTAGATTTGGGTGTATGCTTACTGTATGTAATTCAATAGTATGCAATTTGCACATGCTCTCACAGTCAGGCACTTACATATCCAGTTACACTGCCACAAAAGCGCTTATATATCCACTACTCATATAGCCTTATAGTGACTGCAACACTCAGTCACACAACCATAAAATCATTCACACACCCATTTACTCACCTATACATTTACATTTGTGAACTAGTTCGCCCTTAGAGCCTGGGAGGACAAGTGCAGAATGCATTCTGCACCACACGAAGAGTTTGAAGAGGACTGCTTCAGCACTCTTGACAAAGGAGAACCCAGATTGTGGTTGACCTCAGAATCAGGGCCCCTAAGGGTAGTGGGTTTCAGAAAGAGGTAGAGGAGTGGAGAAATGATTGTGTAAATTCTCCAGAGGTGAGAGGGTATCCCCAGAGACAAACTTCTCAATTGGGTATGGTGCAGGAAGTACAGTCTCCCCCCAGACCCAGTCCCATGAGGACCTCAAGGACAGACAGGCTAAGTGGGACCTGAGGCCACAGCTGGGCCATCAGGGTGCAGAGGAGAGAAAAGGGGAAGTTAGAAGACCCTTGGAGTTGAAAAAGGTTATGCTAACTTGAGTTTAAGGAGGTACACTTGAAGGCCAAATAGGTGTTAAACTCTAGCTGAAAAGGTGTGAGAACCACTACTGTGTCCAGTTCAGAAGAAGGAGTTCATATATTCAGAGACTTGGTGCCTGACTTTAAGGGGGGGGTTTGATATCGACAGGTTACTTTTGACATAAGAAGTAGCTGTAGTTGTACAGAGGATCTCTTAGGAGGATTTGAGAGGTGCCTTTGAAGTCATATTTGTAGTGATCAAACAGACAACATACTGGCTCTAGAGACGGAGAAGAGATTGAGATATCCCATTATAAAGAAGGTCCTTGTCAGTAAGTATGAATTAACCCCAGAGGAGTGCAGGTTGAAATTCAGTGTTCGTCAGAAACTGTGTCATTACTACTGGGAGAATTTTATGGGGTCGTTTTGAAATGTTTGTTAAATGTATTGTTGTTTTTAACAAGGTGTTTGTAACAGATTTATACATTTTGTTTTTTTTTCAAAGAGGACTGAGAAGAAGCAACTTGAGGAAACATTTCTCCAGACACTTATTGGAGTTCTTTTAGCTTGTTTCAAGTGTTACAGTTCAATGGCATACCCATACACTCTTTCAAATGTAATAGATACATACTGTAATGCTCATATAATTCTTCAGACCTACTTCTATCCACTTTTTTCAGACTTGTAGGCAACATTTCTACCATCATGCTACTTCCATGTTAGAGAACATCTACATCTTTATAGTACACATTATTGTGTTTAAGATATAATGTAGCTTTCTTAACGTTATTTAAATCCTCTAGTTCCTGCCATTTTTTAAATTTTTCGTGGGCACACCATTCACTAGAAAAACAAGTGGTTCTCCCAACTCTCTCTGTGCACCTACAGTTTCAATAACTTTTTTCACATCTAAAGGAAAATACACAACTGTACCTTTAAGCCCTTTCACAGGCATATTGGGTGATACCTTTAAAATGAGAGTTTGCTTCTCTCAGAAATTAATGTAAGTGATCCCATGGATATTCTACCTACACTCAAGGTTAGAAACCAAGCTAGTGTTCCTAAATTTCACAATATGTACTTAAGCTCAACACGATGACAATACCAGTATTCATTCGACCCAATATTTGCAGAGGTGAAGTTAATAGACACTAGCACTGCAAGTACATGGGTGATCCCCACTGTATCCGCTTAACCCTGGCAAATAATACAAATATTGCTGCACTTACATTTATACACAGGAGCTGTTTACACCTCCCTTGTACCTCTTCACCAATTTCTTCCTGTACATTTCTAGGAATCATCTAATTTTTTCCTATGGTGCTACTTTTTGTTGTACAAGTCCAAGTAAATAGTTAAATACGTTTTGTTATGTTTGTTTTAAATTGTATTGTAATATGTTAAAAATATATACAGGCCGATTATGGTGGCAGTCGGACCGCAACTGACGGCTCGTCGGTTGCGGTCCGACCGCCATCTGCTGCTGATGGTCCGACCGACTTATTACAATGTGTGCGGTTGGAGGCAGAAGGCAGAGGGAGTGTTCAACGTTTTCTGACAGGCTCAGGTAGCCTGGTGGTGCATCGAAAACATTTCATAATCCCTTAATGATGGCAGCTCCCCCATCGGGATTATGATGTCGGTTTCCGAAAGCCATTCCAGGTCTGCCTTTCCGACATGGAAAGGCTGCGGAAAGAGACATTGGGGGCCCCTAGCAGGGCCCCCTTCCCTCCTGGCCCTCTGCTCTGTGGCCTGAGGGGCACATAGGAGCCCCCCAAAACATCCCTGCACTGTTTGGCACACGGTGCAGGGATGTTTGAAAACTTCAATTTTTCAATGCAAGTTTGTGCTGCGGGCCTTTTCCTCCTGCCGTACAAGCTTCCATTGAAAAATGGATGTTTCCGACTGCCCATCCAAATACTGCGGTCAGAATCGCTGACCTAAGGTCAGGGCCTCCCAATCCGCAATGGTCCGCCCGATATCGTAATAAGCCCCACACTTGTAAAGTTATAAATATATTTATTATTAAGTTAATGTAAGGGTCACAAACACACCCATACAGTACTCGTACATATACCCACACACCTTTAGAGCCATTCACACAGGTACAGAAGAAAGGAAAATGGAGCAACATAAGACATTTTACATTGGCAACCGTGGCATTTGGCACAGTGAGTAATCATCTCACTCAAATATTCACAATTTGCTGGTATTCTGATGACTGCAGCTGATGAACATTCTCCCAAGGGTGCTCTAGTGGTGGAATATGCTGCTGCACTTACTTTCACGTACATCATTCAGTTGTACACCATTTCATGAATTGCTTTTAAGTGCTTCCAATTGGAACTTGTCTCATTTGAATACTTCTTGGCAATGCTGCTGATTAACTGTATGCTGCAAATATTACACTGCACATATTTAGCTGCTAATGTTTTTTTCCTCAGAAGGTGTAGTAAACTGCTTCCAAACATAATTTTCTTTAATGCTATTGAAGAGATTTACATTCAGGCGTTTGAAGTGATTGTGAAGAAAACTATATTTGTAAATAGTTAATAATAGTTAAATAAGTTGTGTTATGTTTAATTGTTTATTCGTAGTGAGTGCTATCCACAGTGTTTCTTAATTGGAATGAGTTAGTGTGCAGATTATTTTCCCTACAATCTGTATGATTGGTTTTACCCCGCTGGTCAATGATGTGTGCTTAAAAAGTACATTGTTTACGGCGCATTAGTAAACAAGTTGAGAACAGTAAAAAAGGGAAAATGAAATGCTAATTTATATACATGCATACCCTTTCAGTACGAGAAATGTCTATTTATCTCATAAAATTGTCTTTATGCATGTTTGAAATTGGAAGTTACTTTTGTAATTCTATTAATTGGTAAAACAAATCAATATTTCCGTTTTTTTTTCTTTTTATGCAGATCAGTAGCACCATTTATTGGGGTAATGTACTTTACTGATTAGTTCTTGCAGTGTTGTTCCATAACTTTAAATTTTGAGGATGCACAACCAAGGACCGATTGCTAGAGTTACTAACACACTTAGGCACACATCAGTACAGCAACTCACACCCCCAGCTATGCACAGACAGAGGTACTAAGAGAGACAGGCTCACCCTGATGGGCCACTGACACACCTAGACACTCATCGATACAGTCACTAACACAATTAACTACCCACTGATACAGCCACTGACACATCCAGCCAAACACTAATGCATCCGATAACACTCCCAGGCACAGTCTGACACTCACACTGACACACCCAGAGACTTACCAATGCAGACACTTTCACACCCACTCATACAACAATGTGAACAGGGACACATCCATCCAAACAGTAATGCATCCTATAAGACACCAGGCTTATACTCAAACATACATTGAGACACCCAGAGACCTACCAATGCAGACACTGACACACTCAGGCATTCAGGAATGCAGACACCAACACACCCATCCAAACACTAATGCATCCAATAACACAACCAGGCATACACTGGCACACCAAGGGACATAGCAAAATCAGACACCGACACAATTAGTCGTACAGCAATGCCGATACTGACACAGGCAGGCAAACATTAATGCATCCAATAACCCACCCAGGCATACACTGACAGAACCAGGGACTTTTCAGTGCAGACACTAACACACAAAGGCATACAGCAATGCAGACACTGGCACACCCAGCCAAACAGTGATGTATTCAGTAACACACCCAGGCACACACTGATGCATATACACTGACAGACCCAGAGACTTACTGGTGAAGACACTGGCACACACAGGCATACAGCAATGCAGACACAGCCGGACAAACATTAATGCATTCAATAACACACTCAGGTACACACTGATGCATATGCTAACACACCGAGGCACATACTGAGTATTAACTAACATACCCAGATACCCACAAATGCATCCAATAACACACCCAGGCACACAATGATGCACACGATGACACACACAATGACACAGCCTGGGATTTTTCAATGCAGACACCAACACACACAGGCATACAGCAAAGCAGACACTGACACACCCAGCCAAACAATAATGTATCCAATAACACGCCAAGGTACACTCTGATGCAAGCACAAACACATCCAGAGACTTACCAATGCAGACACTGACACACCCAGGCATACAGCAGTGCAGACACCAACACACTCATCCAAACATTAATGCATCCAATAACACACCCGGGCATACACTGACACACCCAGGCATACAGCAATGCAGACACTGACCGAGCCAGTAAATATTAATGCATCCAACACCACACCCAGGCATACACTGACGCGTACACTGACACACCCAGGGACATAGCAATACAGACACTGACACACCCAGGCATACAACAATGCAGACAATAACACCGCTGGTAAAACATTGAAGCATCCAATAACACACCCAGGCATAATCTGACACGTATACTGACACACTCAGGGACATGGCAATACAGATACTGAAACACCCAGGCATACAGCCATGCAGACACTAGCACATCCATGCAAATGTTAATGCATCCAATAACACACCCAGGCATACACTGACAGACCCAGGGACATACCAATGCAGATACTGACAAACCTAGCTATACAGCAATGCACACTGACACACCTAGCCAAACAGTAATGCATCCAATATCACACTGTGCTAACACCTGGGCAAATACTGATGTATACACCAACATATCCAGGCACGCACTAATACATGGACTGACACACTTAGACATACACTCGTCCACATACTGCTTTACCCACAGTCACACCGATGCAGTCACTGACACATTGTTTGACTAGATGGTGCCTCTAACAAGAACCGTTTTTTTTTCTTTCTCAAAGGTTTTTTTTAACAGTTTAAAAAAATAAACTTTTTATTTTAAACAAAAAGTGAGCAAGGTGGTAAAAATGGTAAGGATAGGGAAATGCAGAGAAGCAACTGGCTTCACTCTTCAAAAAACATTATGTAGCCTTTGGATGCAAAAAAACCCAAAACAACGAACTGTGATGCTTCTTAACTGTATCCATGAATGCACCCACAGGAGACATTTTTACAGTGACAAGAATGTGGCATTTCCTGTAGTGAATAACCATGTCGCTCAATTCCTCACAGGCAGCTGGTATTGGAAGGACCGCAGCTGAAGATGGATCTCCCAAGGCCGCTATAGAGGTCGACTGCCCTGTTGCACCTAATTTTTCTCACATCACCTGGTTGTAGACCCTCTGATGGATTGTTTCTTATTTTTCATAAATCTTTCAATTTTAAAGATTGAAGACAATAACGTTGCTATGACAACAAGTATCATTGTACATAGCATTGAGACACAGTACAACACTGACCAATTACAACATGCTTTCAGACTCATTATATCCCGTCTTCCCCAGCAGTTTAGCCTTTTTCAGCCAAAAGATACATGTTCTTTTTAATACAGGATTAACTCAGTCAATAGGTGCAGTTAACATCCCCCTATATTCATTCAATTTCCCCCAAATTTTGGTCCATTTATTTGGTCAGTCTCCGCTTCCATGTACCACTTTTTCTGCCTCCATACACCAATCCATGTCTATGCTCTGCTCCTTCAGGGACGGAGTGGACGCAGCCCTCTGCATCCTGGCTATGTTACGTTTATTATCAAACAATGAAAATCCTAGGGTCTATACAATCACCGGAAGTACCAGTAAGCGAGAGAGCAGAAAAGCGAAAAGAAACCAAACAAAACAACACCACCTCCAAGTTGTAACCTAAACCGGTGCGGTGATGGTCAACCTATTTGGTAAGAATTGGTAGACAGAGTGCGTCTAAGGGCGAATCCCTTTTAGGACGTAATCCCTCACTCACCAATGGTGACATACTTCATCATAGGGACTCTCCTCCCAAAGGAAAATCCTAGTTCCTTTGGGGGCTACAACCCCCTCACTGTGAGGGAGGAGCTCAGTGATGTTTTGTTTAAAGTGTCAGAGGATCGACTAAATCCACATATGATGAGCCAAGATGTATGAGTGAGGACGCAGCGCAAACAATATAGGAAAATTAGTGAATATGTGAAAACAAGTAATGGTTAAAACTGGCTAGGAGGCATCAAAAATATGCTTTAATCAGGAAATGCCCACTGTCTGGATTAAAAAAGCAGTGAATACACCTACGGTATGGATTTAAAACCGCTATGGTGTAAATTTAGATGGTCAACATGTTTCAGCCCTAGAAGACCCAAACTGGATCAGGCTTTCGTCAGGACCTTACAAAACAAGCTACTGCAAAAAGTGACGTGAAAGAAACTGAAAAGGATATCGGGCCAGAACACTGTCAGTGGCCTCTCATAACACCTGCTGATACCTGTAATAGAAAGTAGATGACATGCATCAGGTATATGCACAATCGTGTCAGCAATGTGAAAACGCACTGAAAATAATCTGTACAACCAATCTTGATAAAAAAGAAATAAACACCTTACCCGCCAAAGTAGGGTACAGGACCACACCTCAACCTGGCAACCGCTCAGGAAGGCAGCACCGCTCTACAAAGAATATATTTAAAATTTGTAGGGTGCAAACCCTCAAAAAAAGTCAAACCTGATCGTACAGTGGTAAAAGTAACCATCTGTATCAATCATGTAAGCTGTACTTGGAGCTGTTAACAAAGGGGGAGGGGTTCACACACAAAAAGTATCAGTAGTAAATAACCGTTATAGTGGGTCTGATACGACAATACAGGCAGCAAAAGGCTATTACACAGATAGCCATTTACCCTATGTATAAAATGCACGCTCTCCACAACAACTATATTCATAATAATGGAGAGGCACATGATGCAATATTTGTCTTGACTGAATGGAACTAACCATCGTGTCATCTCATGGTTTTTGAAAAAAGGAAAAAAGGAAGGTAGGACCATGTCACTGATGCCTAGCGATAGAACATAGTCTAGTTCCCAAGGATTCCCCAAACCAAGGCGATTATTCTATCGACCTGAAGTGAACGCTACGAGTGGACCAAAGATTACCACCACACTCGCCTATCCATCGGTACCACTGGACCCAGAGAGCCTGCTGCCGGAGGTAAGTATGCTCCGAAAACCCCGCTCTTAAGTACTCTCTCGATGAGTTAGTAATCCGTGTCCGGTGGTGCTGGAATCGCGCATGCTCAATAATCTTTAGCGCTAATGCGCAAGCGCGAAACTAGAGATACTACACTTAGCGCGTGCGCCACTTTGTAACACCCACGAACGCTATCACAGAAGTGCTATACTGCATTGAAAGTAAGAAACTGTTCGTCTAACTAGGTAGTTATGACACAGTGTCTCTACAGTGATAAAGAGAGCACACGTGAAACTACGAAGAACAACCAAGAATTTGGATAAAAATAATCTAATAGAACAGTGGTGTCATATACTGTATATTAAAACGCTCCAACGCACTCGCTCAGTGATACAGACATAAATGCGAGGAGCAAAAGTCATCAACTAAAGCAAAAACTCCACAGTAGCAGACGAAAAGTCCACTCAACACAATTACTGTACATATATTACTAGAGCCTACCATCTGAAGGGCGCATACTCATATAAGCCCAACACAGTAGCTCTATGATGAACAAACTTGTATCCTACTCAAAAACACACTTTTTTTCACTTTTTTTCAAAAAAGGTTTACATAAAGATACAAAGATAGGTAAACCCATGCCGATAGCGTATGTGAATAATGATAGCTACTGGAAAGTATCATGTGTTAAAGTGTCAGCAGCGGGCAAGATGAAAAAATCCTATGTTATGTATCCCAATTGCTGATAGATGGTATATGGACAAGATTCAGTACAGGGTTAGAACTACTCATAAGGAGACCCAAGGAATATCCTCATTTAGGCCAGACTGGTGGGTGTCTAATTTATAAACCCAATGTTGTTCCTTCTTGAATAGAAAAGCGGAAATGTCTGTCATTTGTGTGGGAATGAATGGGTGTTCTAACACAGTCCATTTAAGGTCTTGAGGAGTGTGGCATGCTGTAACAAAGTGTTGAGTTAGTTTGGTAGAAACTTTCTTGCAACGGACAGTACTCTTATGTTCCAGGATACGTGTCTTCACTCTCCGTGTCGTCATCCCAACATATCAGAGTGAACAGGGACATGTGATCAGATAGATTAAATTAGTGCTATTGCAGTTTGTATGATCAGTCGGAATCCATGGTCTTGATGTACCAATATCAATCTCAGTGGTATGTGCAGTATGTGCACACGCCGCACAACTACCACAAGGGAAATGACCACGTACAGCTGGTAGACCCCACAGTGTATCCTGATGGTGCATGGCGGTCTCACGCGGACGAGTGTGTATGAGTCTATCCCTGATGTTGGTGCTTCGTTTGAAGGCAAAGAGGGGACGTGGTAAGGGTGTAGTACCAATGTTTAATATCTTCCAGTTTTCCAAAATGCATTTCTTGATCTGATTAGAAAAACCTCAAAAGGTGTTGACACAAGTTAGTCTGTTAATCGCCTCCTTGGGGCTGCTAGGTTCCAGCAATGCTGCCCTGTTGTTATTTGCCGCACGTTTTAGAGATTGTTAACCAATTTCTTGGGATAATGTCTGGTGACAAGCTGATTCGACAGTACTTTAGCATGTTCACGGTATTTGTCCATCGTCGAACAGTTCCTCCTAAGGCGTAAAAATTGCCCGAAGGGCAAATTTTGACGCAAAGCTTTAGGATGAAAACTGTCGAATAACAAAAGTGAGTTTCTCGCCATGGGTTTCTTATACAGTTCAGTGCCCAAACCTCCATCAACTGGAAAAATCAAGACATCCAGGAAGGGCAAGCCTACTTTGCTAAACTCACAAGTAAACCTCAGGTAGGTATTGCGGGTGTTCAACCAACTCTGAAAATCGTTGATGGAAGACAGTGACCCTGTCCATATAAATCTTTCAATTTTAAAGATTGAAGACAATAACGTTGCTATGACAACAAGTATCATTGTACATAGCATTGAGACACAGTACAACACTGACCAATTACAACATGCTTTCAGACTCATTATATCCCGTCTTCCCCAGCAGTTTAGCCTTTTTCAGCCAAAAGATACATGTTCTTTTTAATACAGGATTAACTCAGTCAATAGGTGCAGTTAACATCCCCCCTATATTCATTCAATTTCCCCCAAATTTTGGTCCATTTATTTGGTCAGTCTCCGCTTTCATGTACCACTTTTTCTGCCTCCATACACCAATCCATGTCTACGTTCTGCTCCTTCAGGGACGGAGTGGACGCAGCCCTCGGCATCCTGGCTATGTTGCGTTTAGCCACCACAAAGCCCAGTTTCACCCGGAGTTGATTCTTACTATTTAGGTCTGTTTCATCCCAAATAGTTAACAGGTACCACTTAGCCGATATTGACATTGCACCCCGGCACACATAAAATAGGCCATCACCACCCCCCAATAATTCTGTAGGGCCTGGCAGCATCATATCATATGGACAAATGTGCCCTCCCTGACAGGATTTCTAGGGGACTGCGCCAACTCAGCCCTGTCATTTTAAGGATATCCGTACAGACATAGTAGGGCCTTTGTAAAACATTTTGTTGTACGAGTCGAAATCATGAGCGCACATCTACCTCCCTTGGGGATGCAATTGCCTCCTGCCGTTCACCATCTTCCAAACTCCCCACATCACCCACCCAGTTTTCTCAGAGTCAAGTTTGTATTCAAAGGTTTTAGTTGCCATTTGGGAAGTTTTCTAGTGTTTTGCATAAAATGTAAATTAAGTAACTTGCTTTTGTAGAATGATCTAAGTATTATCGTAAGACATTTCCGAGGGTGAGGCTCCCAGTAAGTGTCAATCTTTATCCAGGCGTGCCTTCTTTTTCTAAACTCTTCTTTATCTTCAGGCCATTACAGCCTAACCATTTGTTTATTAATAACTTTAAAAAAAGATTTATGCAGGAGTGTCATGTCCCATAACTCTTTGGCTCTCTGATCTTTTAATGCTTTGTTAAGAGTCCGGGCCCAGTTGTTCGAATTTTGATGTGTGTTATTTTGAATTTCATTCCATATCAGAGCTCGCAGTGTATTTTTATCAGAGGATCTTAGTAATGACATATATTTGGTCAGTGCACCTGTTTGTGCAAGTTTTTGATTTATTAGCCCAAATTCTAATCTGATTTGTGAATGCACTCTGGGGAAGCTGAAAAGCTGAAATAAAAGTCTAAAGACCGTATTTTGTGCTAAATTAAGAAAAGTCCCAAACTTGCCCGAAAAAGCTTCAGTGCCATAACAGAGTGTTGGGATAAACTTGGCTTGTATTGCAGCTAATAATGGCTGGAAGGTCGGTCTTTGCAATTTCCGGTGTATTTGCTGGAATGCTGAGATTAGGGAAGCAATTCTTGGTTTCAGTGCGCTCTCGTATAGGTTATGTGACTGCCGATCCTGTAGCCGAGGTATTTGTATGACATGCCTCGAAGAATTGTTTTCCCCCTCAGCGACCAGCTACCTTTCTTGTTTATTTTCCTGCCAAACATCACAACCTGTGGTTTTGTAAAATCAATGGCCATTTCATTTTTGATACAGTAAAAGTTTAATTGGTTGAATAGCCTTTGTAGGCCCATCCTGGTTAGATTCATAAGGACAAGATCGTCAGTGTATTGTGGTGAGGCCACTCTCCTGCTTGCCAGTCTTGGTAGGTAGGAGTTAGATGTTTCTAAATAAGCACTAAGATCCGCCAGAAACAGATTGAAAAGCACTGGCACCAAGAAGTAGCCTTGCTTCAGGCCTCTCTTTATTGCTATTTTGTCTGTCAAGTTGGTGTTTTGACCGAGTTTAACCTGGGTCCAATTGTTGGTATACAAAAGCTGAATTGCGCACAGTACGTTTGTGGGGATTTCCCAATTGCACAGCTTTTTCCTTATTAGATTGCGATTGACATGGTCAAAAGCTTTGACAGGCATTTGTCCACTATCGTGTTAAGAGCTACCAGGTTATCTGGCGTGCTAGCTTTTGATCGAAACCCTGTCTGGTTATATGGAATTAAATTTTTCATTACAGCCCATTCTTCAAGTTCTGTCAATATGAGTCCTGCAAATATTTTGGAAGCAGTGTCCAGTAAAGCTATCATTCAGTAGCTGTCTGGAGAAGTATAAGGGCCCTTCTTGTATAGTGGCTGTAAGATTGAACCACGGCACGTATCCGGGATTGTTTCTATGACTACTCCAGAATTCCCGGTGTTCTTTATATATGACCCCTGGAAGGCCGTTTGGGCCAGGCGCACAGTTCTCCTGGCTTTTCCAGATTTTTTTGGGGGTGATTTCACTTTGTGTAAAGGACAGCGTTGTTTCACATAAAACATTTTTTGTATTTAATGGCTGATCGTCTTGTATGTCGTATAAAGCAGCTATATGAGTCTTTCAAGCCTCTTCTGTAACATTATCTCCCGCTGGCCCTGTGCTGTGGCTGACTAGGTTTATTAGTGGCCATAATGACTTTGAGTTGTTTTTGCAGGCTTGGACTATATCTATCCAATTTTGATCGAATTTTGCTCTCTTTGCTTCCCAGACTGCCTGTTTATAAGACTTCCGTAATTTTCTGAGCTTTACTTGGGCCTGTAGATTTGACTTTAGGTTAATAGATTTCTTTTCTCTGTCCAGGGCTCTTTGTTGTTGTCTAAGGGAGCTGGAGTACCAAATTTTGCACTTAGGCTGCCGGGGGAAGGATATTTGTTGTTGCCAATGCAGCTCTAAGTTCTTCTTGTGTTTGACCCCTGTCCAAGATCGGGTGTTGGGTGTCTCAGGTGAATGTTGAACCAGACTTTTTCCAGGACTCGTATTGAGAAGATGATGATCTATTCCCTCTAATTTTTTCCAGTTCGTGCCTGGGTCTTGTGTTCCGATAGATTTATAGACTTCGCACTTCGCATTATAATTCATGATGTTGATAGTTTGTGGCAAGTGATCGCTTTCACACCTATCACTTATTTTGTAACGTAAAATTTTGGGAAAGATTTTAAGAGATATGAATGTATTATCCAGAACTGAATCTGTTTTGTTGGTTTTTCTTGTTGCATTCATCGGAATGTCACCTTGAATGCGGCCATTCAATGCTCAGAGGCCCAAGGCCTTCTTTGTTTGTAATAATTCATGATCTGATTTATTAACAGAGCAAAATTTGGAAGTTTGCTTTGGAAATCCCAGTACATGTCTGTTTGTTTCAAGTTTTCGCTTCGTCTTTGGTGGTTAGCCATGTTAGAAGACCTAGGATATTATTTTTTTCTTAACACACATGAACCTAAGCAGCAGTCTGCCAGAATTTACATGCACATCCACATTACTCGTTTTTTGTTATGACTTCACATCAGTTATCTGAACGTTTTCTCTTCTGTTAAACCTATAGTGCTCTCAAACCAAAAATCCCCCTCTGCTTTTAGGAGGAAAAATAGACCCGTCGAAAAACCCAAAGGATATCCCACTGAGGTCACCACACTAGTTACCCATCAGTTGAGGCACATTATAGGTATTAGTCCAACATAAATTTTATATATCAAAAGTCGATAGAAGTTTAAAGTCCACAAACACATCAAAGATGTTCATCGATTCTCATTTTTTATTTTTCTTTCTTGTATTGTCCAAGTATCATTACAACACATAACAGCCGACACGTGTTTCGTCCATCCGGACTTTTTCAAGGCTCACTGAGAAACAGAGTCTCTCCCCATGTTTATTCAATCAGAACTAGGGCCACTCCTTTTCTCATTAGTTCAGTCTTAATGCTAGGCAGGTCAGTGTCCCATATGGTCTTTTTCTTGTGAATCGAACAGTCCACACACTCGTAATCGGTTTGCCACGGCCGAATTAACGCCGTATCCAGCAGGTAATGATACACCTTCCCTATTGTGTGGTTAGATGCAAATCACGTGGGTCCTTTTTCTATGTCTCAAAGTGGACCCCTGTCCCAAACAGTGATAGTACGAACACACTTATTATTATAGCCGTCCCAGCATTGGTCTTATTAGAAGTACCCCCAAATTAGGGTTAACTTAAAACGAGGGTTTGTCAGGCAGGTCGTGATACACCTGTCGACGGAACCCGTAACCGCGTCTCAACTTCTGCAAATTGCACCGAGACCTAGGTTATGCCCTGCCTATCTCTGACACCCTTCTCATTCACCACCTCAAACACTCATCTTGACGCTGCTTGTATTCTATCCAATCATGCCAAGAGCTTTCCTGCTCTATCACCCACCCTGTAGAGGCGGTGCTCGACCTTCAGGCATTCCAGCGTCTGGATCCAATCACAGTCACAGCTTCCTCCCAGCAACCGGCCCGATCCAGGCCTGCAGCCGCTTACACCGCGTATAGTATTCAGGCGCCGCTCCACAGGTCTCATATTGGCCAGCCGCCTATGCGACAGTCCCCACCCGCAGTCGGCCCACAACTGTGTTTGTCGCTTGGCCCTGCGCTGCTGCGCTCTCCTTCTGCTGTCTCCCCGCATCTCGGGGCTACATCAGTCTGGGGCCTCACACCACGTTGCAGGCCTTGTTGCCAATTGCTGTGTCAGAATGTCGAAGGGCTGATTTGGAGACACCGTCGACTTTCCGACAGTCACGGGAACACTCTCCCACTTCTTTTGTTGATGGCTAGTTGAGATTTTTAGAGGATGTCAGGGGATTATAACGCTAGGTGATGGGATCCGCTTTAAAAATCGACCATCTCATTCGGTGACTGGCCACGCTTGATGAATTGTTTTTAGGTGCTTCCACAAAGAACTTGTCCCTTGTGAATATTTCTTTTCAGTTCCTCTGAATAACTGCTTGCCACAAAGTGTGCACTTGGCATATTTGGTGGATACCTTCTTTTCCCAAGAAGGTATAGTAAAGTGCTTCCACACATAACTTTCTTTTCTGCTAGGTGGTGTGTCTTCTTCATCCTCAAGAAGCTGTGGGTCCTCATCTTGAGCTCCAGTCATTGTCTAAAAGCTCAGCACTGCTGCTTCTCAACCCTCCTTCTAGAGACTTCACTGAAGAAGTAACTGCCTTTCAGTGTGGTTTTCCATGTGGAAGGGTGGGGTCCTAATGTATCCAATCAGAAGGCAAGGTTTGAGTGTGTTTCCGCATGAATTTGCGAATCCGGGCCCGTAAATTTGCAGATTCAGAAAACTGGTAAAATGTGTTGACTTTTTGAAAAACAGATAGAAAGTGCTTTCTATATACTTGAAAATATTCTCACACTGATGTTATTAATGACAATGGAGGGGTATATATATATATATATATATATATATATATATATATATATATATAGAGCGATTTCTAAATTTTCTTCCGAATCCACGAATGCAGACTCACGGATTCGTTCTGATCACGTGATCAGGAGTAAAAACTATACAGTAGAAGCCCGTCTATATTTCTGGAGCCACGAAGGTACCGCAGTACCTCAAAAATATATTTTTTAAATAAAATCAATTTTTTTTAATTACGTTAAAAAACTTCATTAACTTTACATTGAGTACATATGTGATTTCTATATTTTAAAATATATAAGATGTTTATTAGTAAAATATCTACAGTATAAAAAACTTAATTAAAAAAAATACAAAAATTGTAATACACTTAGGGCCATATGTAGGTAACCTAGAAATACCGATTCCTAAATACCGAATTTTACCGAATCGGTATTTGCTATGTACCTAATTTTTCGGTAACACTTACCGAATCGGTAAAATTCGGTAAATGTTTACCGATTCTACAATACCGACCGGTGTTTCCGATTCGGTAAATACCGATTAGGTATTTCCCGATTCGGTAAATACCGATTCGGAATTTACCGAATCGGTAATTCAAATGAACAGCAATTGAGGAATCAGCCAATCCTGTGCAAACCACACCCCACCCAACCAGGAAGTGGCCACACCCAGGCAGGTGCACACAATCAGCAGACTCTGGAGAGGCTGGGAGTGCAGAGGAGAGCAACAGAGCCAGTGGATGAACCTGCACAGGAAATCTGACACAATGGCCAGCCAGGACACAGAGAGAGATGGAGGGGAAAGGAAGAGGAAACTAAAATTCAGCCCAAAGGAACTGCAGGTACTTGTGGAGGAGGTGGTGAAGCAGCACAATAAGCTGTTTGGCAAGCAGTCCCTGCAAGTGGCTGAATCCGAGAAAAGACGGATCTGGCTTGGAATCCAGGCGCAGGTAAATGCCATCGGAGTGACCCCCCGGGACATTGATATGCTGAAGAAGCGGTGGTACGATATCCGTATCATCACAAAGAGGAAGATGGCTGATTTGAAGAAAGAGGCCAGCCGGACAGGAGGAGGCAGGAACAGGGCACCTGCCCTGACTGAACTTGAGGAGCTCGTGGAGACCACGATTGAGCCCGAAAGTGTCGTTGGGATTGGGGATGCAGATAGCTCTGCCAGAGCTGCTACCAAACAAGGTAAGACGCATGCACAGCATTGTGCCCCCCCTTCCCCTATCCCAAATCCCCAATTGTGCAATGTGAATCCCACTCCAGTACAGGGGTTTGTGCATACCAGCAATGCATTATGGGAGATGTAGTCTGTGAAACCCCTATCATGACAAGATTCGCACAGAACAACAAGGCATGTGACACACATAAGCGATAAGCAGGCAGAGGACAATGAGATAGTGATGCAGAAATTTATTATGGTGTAACCAATGCAGGGCTGCAGGTACACTGAGCTGATGTTGAATTTCTGTCCACAGGCGATACTTCGCGCAGGACTGCTCAGGAGAAGGGAGAGAGGGCACCCCGGAAGGACAGGACAGAGAAGGCGACCACGAGTGCTGGGCAGACAACACCACCACAGCCAGCCAAGCCACCACAGCCAGCCACGCCACCACAGCCAGCCTCGCCACCACATCCACCCTCGCCACTCCTGCTGGCCTCACCCGCATCAACACCACCTGCATTGGTGAGGTCTAGGAGGCGTGCAGTTGCCAGACTGCAGGTGTCAGAGTCCTCATCAGAAGACTCGAGGGGGGAGGACACATCCACTGTGCCACTGGATGGTAGCAATGCCGGTTTGCCCTCCGCCTCTGAGGATGCACACACAGGGGCCAGACGCTGCCGCAGGGCTCGGGTGCGCAGTCCACCTCCACAGGGTGAGAGCCATGGTGTGTTCTTAGGGCTGGAGGCCACCATGGTGAAGGTACAGCGCCTACAAGGCAAGGCAATCCAGTCAGTACAGCGCCAGATGAAGGGCCTAAATGACACAATGGGCAACATTGACAGGGGCATAAGCTCAATGGCTGAGGGCATGCGGGAGATGGCTGCGGGCATGCGGGACATGTCCCAGTCCGTCATGCTGCTGTGCACAAAACTCGATGAGGACAGAGCAACACGGCAGAGGGAGAGGCAGAAAATTGATCACCACACAAGGGCAGTGAACCGCCTAGCAACTGCCACTTCTCTGCTCTGCAGGCGCTCCGTGGCAATGCAGGAGGGGCTTGCGCACTGCAGCAATGATGTGTCAAGGGGGCTGGTGAGGGCGACCAGTGCACTTGAGGTGCTGCTTACAAGCCACTCTGCCACCACTGGTGCTGTGGATGCTGGGGACAGCGAAGACACCACCAGTAGGAGAAGCACTACCCCCCCTGTCACAGACACACGGAGGAGCATCAGACGGCATGGGGCTGCCACTGGTCCCACAGCCAGTGAGGACACACAATCACTGGCATCCCGCACTGTAGTGCGTGGGCGCAGACGCTGATGCAGCACACAATTACAGGACGCAGTTGGGTGAAGGAACCCTTGACTTCCAACTATGGATGTCACCAATTTGTTAGGGCAGTTTTGCCATTGTGTTGTGGCGTAGTGCCGGATAATTAAAACTACGTCATAGCATCCAACTACTGGCTGTGTCCCCTTACTTACTTAGAAATAGTTGCATGTGATCTCTGCCCGTCTCACTCTCCCATCTGTTGCTGCTGCCACTCCTGCTGCGTTGGGCTCTGGCTGTGCAAACTCATCATCATTGTCCTCAAAATCTGTTATTTCCACCTCTGTACCTGTCTTTGTAGCAAGGTTGTGCAGCATTGCACAAGTGGCAATGATCTTGCAGCAGATGATGGTTGTGTACTGGCGTGCGCCTCCGCTTTTTTGGAGGCAGCGGAACCTGCTTTTCAATAGTCCAAACGTGCGCTCCACCACGTTGCGTGTTGATTTGTGTGCCACGTTATATCGTCTCTCACTCAGGGTTGATGGGTGTAGGTAGGGAGTGAGGATGAATGACCGCACGGCATATGCACTATCGCCTAGGTGAGTAAGAGAGTACCATTAGTCACATACCTCAATACACATTGATATGCGGTAAGTATTAGGGAGTGTCACAGTGATTTACCTAGCAGGTATCCTTCTCCAAATTCTCCGGCAACCAGGCGTGTGTAGATCCCACTGTTCTGGAAGATGTAGGAGTCGTGGGTGCTCCCAGGAAACTTAGCTACGATATCAGTTATTATGTTGCCTGCATCGCAGATTACCTGCACATTTATGGAGTGGGTGGACTTTCTGTTCCTGTAGATGTGCTCAGTGGCTGCTGGTGGGCAGATTGGAATGTGTGTGCCATCAATACAGCCTATGACATGCGGGAACTGTGCCATCTGGTAAAAGTCGGTCTTTGTTTTCAGCAGTTCAGCCTGTGTGTTTGGGAAGCTAATGTAGTGTTGCATTCTCTGCATCATGGCATCCAGGAACTTCCTGAAGAAACGGGACAGGCAACTCTGGGATACCCCGCCTACCGCAGCTATCACCCCCTGGTAACTGCCAGATGCCAGTAGATGTAGGCTACAGAGCACCTGCACATGTGGTGGCATGGCATGCGCCCTTGTTGTTGGCTGGTCCAGGAGTGGGTGCAGGTCCCTTATCAGGTCCATGATGGTTTGGGGGTGTAGCCTGTACCTTTCATGTATCTCAGCCTCAGTCTGTTGAAAGAGTGTGATGCGCTGTCTGTAAATGCGTTCCTCCCGTCTCCAAATCCTCAGACCTGCTGCCTGTAGACGTAGGCGCCTAGCAATCACATACAGAGCCGCCATGGTGTTCACGCTGTTGCATTTTGGGATTGCTTATATGCACTGTGGCTGATTACCACCTGCTTTCACTCTGTGTTAATTACCGACTCTTAAATACCGAATTTCATGGAATTCGTTAATACCGAATTTACCTACATCTCTTTTCTCGTTTTACCATTTCATATTTACCGAATCGGTAAATATGAATTCGGTAAATATGAATCAGAAATTTAGAATTCGGTAAAGATGAATTGGTATTTACCGATTCATAATTACCGAATCCTTCTTTTTGGACTCCTACTTCTCAATTGGCTAAATACCGGCCGGTAACGGGATATTTACCGAATTTCGGCCGTTACCGACCGGTATTTAGCTACCTACATATGGCCCTTAGTATTAAAAAGAAACCCTACAAATTAACTAAAAAAATAAACATTAGCAAGACATAATATTTTAGAAATGCAATTTCATAAACTGTAGAAATTCGGTGAAAAAAACCCAAAAGTTACAGGGATGTTAAAATTAGGCTCAGATTTCACTCGTCCAAAACCATAGAAATTCGCCAGTTATAGTTACCTGAGCTAACTATAACTCACGGCCCTGCAATGCACTGCTTAGGACCACACATATTACATTACTCGTGACATGGTCAATAACATCACTAAACTCCAATAATTGGGACAACTTTCTGCCCCTGAACCATTGGCACTGCTGATTGCGTTTGCAATATATTTTCCTGTTTCATTCGTTACTTAATCGGTTTCTTTTCCATCGTTATTCACTCCATTGTTTCATCACTCTTCTACTCAGAAACTTTCCGATCGACAAGCAAGGTATTAAAGCAATTTCCCAGGTTTCTAATGCTCCTGCTGGGCCATCCGAACCTCTCATCAAGAACACGACATGAGCCAAATTCACCAATAGCAGTTTATTCAAACCCAATGCATTTCGGGCCTAAGGAGGCCCTTCGTCAGGGGAAACTGTAAATAACAATTAATCAATGATTAAAATTCCATATCACCAATATGAACACAAACGTCTCTTTTTTACAATTACATTTCTCTTGTCGAACTCAGTTATTCATTGTGTTTAAATATGTTGTAAACATTACTCAATACCATCACTCCCTCAATGCCTTGGTCGAAGCTCAGTCTCTTCACTTTAACATTAACAAAAAAACTTAGTTTCCCACGGTGAATAATTACTATATTTTTACCCCGACTGCTGAAACCTATAGTCTCAACCTTGCCCATCAGCTCTCTCCTAACAATACCTTCCTTTTCCACTCCCCCGTCAAAGCATCACTCTTCACACTTCCCTTTGCGCGTTTACCACACACCTTCAACATCACTCTTCCCTCCCAAACTTTCAAATTCCCCGACTGTTCTATTTCCTTTTCGTTCTACTTCTCCCATCTATATGCTGCCGAGAACTCTTTGCCCAAATTATGCTTGCTCCACCCAGCTTCCTTATCACGTCTTCATCACATGAAAGTTTTGGGAGGGAAGGGTGATGTTGAAGGTGTGTGGTAAACGCGCAAAGGGAAGTGTGAAGAGGGATGCTTTGACGGGGGAGTGGAAAAGGAAGGTATTGTTAGGAGAGAGCTGATGGGCAAGGTTGAGACTGTAGGTTTCAGCAGTCGGGGTAAAAATATAGTAATTATTCACCGTGGGAAACTAAGTTTTTTTGTTAATGTTAAAGTGAAGAGACTGAGCTTCGACCAAGGCATTGAGGGAGTGATGGTATTGAGTAATGTTTACAACATATTTAAACACAATGAATAACTGAGTTCGACAAGAGAAATGTAATTGTAAAAATGAGACGTTTGTGTTCATATTGGTGATATGGAATTTTAATCATTGATTAATTGTTATTTACAGTTCCCCCTGACGAAGGGCCTCCTTAGGCCCGAAATGCATTGGGTTTGAATAAACTGCTATTGGTGAATTTGGCTCATGTCGTGTTCTTGATGAGAGGTTCGGATGGCCCAGCAGGAGCATTAGAAACCTGGGAAATTGCTTTAATACCTTGCTTGTCGATTGGAAAGTTTCTGAGTAGAAGAGTGATGAAACAATGGAGTGAACAACGATGGAAAAGAAACCGATTAAGTAACGAATAAAACAGGAAAATATATTGCAAACGCAATCAGCAGTGCCAATGGTTCAGGGGCAGAAAGTTGTCCCAATTATTGGAGTTCAGTTAAATACGTGCCTGTTGGGCTGGGCACGATACCATTGAGCACGCTATGTTATAAGGCACTTTTATAACATTTTGGAGGAACTGGCAAAAAACGGTGTCGCAACCCTTACATATATGATGTCAATGACATCACTAACCATGTCATGAATTATGTAATATGTGAGGTCATAAGCACTGCATTGCGGGGGCGTAAGTTATAGTTAGCTCAGGTAACTAGAACTGGTGAATTTCTATGGTTTTGTACAAGTGGAATCTGAGCCCAAGTCTAACGTCCCTGTAACATTTCTTTTTTTTCAGTGAATATATGTGTGTACACACACACACAGACACACACACACCCCACCCATCCCGTGCTTCCCATATGTTGTGAAGGCACTGCATGTTTAAAACATTGTAAATGATGCTCCCCATTTTAGGAGTGCCTAATTTGAGCAGGTGGTTTCTGGTGGCCCCCCTCCTCCCCCAGTACTTATTTTTCCACATCAGATATTAACCACGATCGAGCCCGAGAGAAACACATAAACAAGAAAGGAGGAAGAGAACGACTGGAAAAAAAGCCCAGAGAGCGATAGCAAGTACCGTCAAGAGGGAGATAAAGGGGCAGCGTTTCTAGTAGTAGATGAAACACGCTTGAGGTGAATTCAATACTACTCGGCCTTGGGATTATTCACGCCTATTTTTATTACCACCACTAGAGCAGGGCTTTGGACACAGGCACTCGTTATTTTACATACTGAGCACTGCGAGAGTGGGCTTGCTCGTGCTCTCAATTGCTCCAGTCCAGATGTGGCTCTTGTCCATGTAGGCATCAGGTGACACCAGTGGTAGGGGTGGGCAGCACCAGTGATCGAAGTGAGTATTGTTTGGGGGGTAAGTGGGCAGGGGCATCTCGAGAAAAACTTTGGACACGTAGTTTTTATTTTTTTTTGCAAATCAACCAATTGTTACATAGCATTCACAAACTGCCCCACATACTTATTTTAATGGTATCTAAATCCAGGCTATCGTAGAAGCAACAGACAATTTCAGTGGCGGGTTCTGAGTATGGGGCAATCGAGCTAAGAGTGCCCTCCATTTTTTCGCATGGACGTTCACACCCAAGACATTTTTTATTTAGCTCTTATGTTTCATTTCACTTAGTACAGTGGGAACATTTCCTTACAACTCTAGAAGCAATTCACATCATATATGGTAGCGTCCAATTGTTAACATCAATCTTAAGCAGAAACAATTGATGTGCAACTATGTGGCATGGTGAAGAATCTGTCTATGGCTGGGAGCGCCTTGGTAGGCATAGTACACCTTTTTGTTACTTATTTGTTAGGCTTCGGGTCCAGCTGCTTGACAGCATTACTTCCTTGTGTGGTAATCCATGCCTGCGCCTCTCACAAGCAACACTGACATTAATGTGTAAGTAAAGTAGTCTTATCTCCTTCATACCAAGCTGTCCAATCATCACCACACTGCTTCAATGTTAAAGGTAACAGGCAGCCTCCTTTATATTGTTGAAAAGGGTGAGTGGGCCTGCACACCTAGTGTACACAAGTTATTCAAAATTTTGAAATAGAAAAAATAATTATTGGTTCTTTTTAGCGTGCATTCACGTGGGGGGTGTGAGCCTACATCCCTAGTTAGTATAAACTGATATAAAGAGGTTGTGGAAAACCATAACCTGCGTGAAGCACCGCATGGACACGAAGGTCTCTACCAATGTAAACCCAAATAATCAAAATTTGATCAACAATTTTTCAATATTACTCATGTGCATAAAAACACAAAAACTTTAAAGCAATAATCATGTGATATTTATGTTCAGTGCAAAACTTTAAACATGAACAGTATTAATTGTACTAAGACGTATACACATTTATATACTGTTTGCAACATAAATCATCAAACACTTTGATGCATGTGCCTTAATTGAAAGTCAAACTCATAAAAAAGACAATCCCAATGCATTTCGGGTTAATACAAAACCCTTCGTCAGGGGATGTTGATCAAATTTTGATTATTTGGCTTTACATTGGTAGAGACCTTCGTGTCCATGCGGTGCTTCACGCAGGTTATGGTTTTCCACAACCTCTTTATAGCAGCCTCCTTTATATTGACATATTTTGCCACACTTGGTCCGACATAAACACACAGTTACCTCCCCAGCTCGCTCCTGTATTGAAAGCCTCCTGGCTTGCTCACGTGATCTCTGTTGTGTGTTGCGAGCCGGTTCAGTTTCATATAAATGCTTGTTTCGCTTCTTATAGAAAACAAAGGTTTCTTTACGCCTTCCCTGTTGGTGGAAGCCAGGTGCTTTTCATCCATAGAAGTGATGCCAGTTTAGGATTAGAGGAATTAACTGTGTTAGGAGTTACCTTCCTCTTCGCCCCCGCAGGCTTGATGGCTTTGACACCTTTTTAGGTCTCTTATGAACAATATACTAATAGTATGGGCGTTGGAGTATTTCTCTCGTTTCCTCATGCTCTTAGCTGATACTTGCATTATTCAGCCTCCCAGGGAGGACTTCCATTGTAATGCTTAAAACACCTGAGGGACTGTGTATATCTCAAAAGTTCCAAGAACGAGCTCGCATTCAGATTTCTATCACACACGTGGATTCAAAACATAAAGCAATCGTTTTTGCACAGCAGCACATGAAATGAAGGCATTTTTGTTCATTTGACAGGCCTCAAGTTGCTGCTTCATTGTTCCCTTCTCTTTTTTTGCTGATTGGGACGACCTGACCTCAGGATCGACACTCCCAAGTCTTTCCATATCAACAACAAAAAACATTGTCTTGTGCACCTTTGGGGAGGCCATTCTGAGATCAGGCCATCGTGATCGCAACATTAACTGTTACTGTTTAACAAACCAGTTCATCATGATCAGTTTATTGGTTATGCTTCAGGAGGGAGCATAGCCATCTTACAGCATTACATTATACCCTAGGAGGTAAAGTGTGTCAAATTCGCCTCAGCCTTCCAACAATCCATGGACAGCTCTGAAATGTTACTTTTTTTTTCAGAACACCAGCAATCCTTCAGTTTCATACCACTTGTCTGGAAAAAAAATATTCCTTTTCGAAAAGGTTGGAAAAACGTTCCGCAGTGTTGCTGGATATTTCCGGACACTTCCACGTCTGCTGCATACTGGAGAAATCCTCAATTACCGTTCAGACCCAACAAGCGGAACTAGCCAGAAACGAAAAATTCGCGAACATATTTCCATTTCTTTTAGAATGTACCCAATAAAATCAAAAATTCTAAAACTAGTTGGCTTTGACCTAAAAATATGCTAAATTAAAAGTTTAAATTACTACCGTGGCAAAATACAGTTTGATCACTCACAAATCCATCACATATCCAGGTGCACATTTTGAAAATGGCAATGCCCAGATCCCCATGTCCTTTGATATTTTGTCTCACCTCCTCGTGGTTGAGACACCAATTATTCAGCAGTGGCATAGTTGCCCATGCATCTTAACCACCCTCTGAGTGGAGGGGGTGCTACCTCTATCCAGTGTCGCTAAATATCCCTTTTGGCAACCATCAGACCTATTAGAGAAAAGAAAGCAGCTTTCTCTGGGGGTACACTCCCAGGATCACCTGTTTACAGTCCTTAATTTGAGCCAGTGGTTTCCGGTTCTCGGCACCTGAACTTCATTCTCAACACCAACACTGTGGCGCTGTCTGTCGGATTTTAAGATTAGCACATCATCAGTGTTTAATAATTCAATATACATTACAGTTAATAATTCCTGTCACCCTCACCTTTCTTACAGATTTGAGTGGCCTGGAGTGTGATAGTTAGTAGTTGCGTCTGTTCTGTCATTGGGAGCACTGGCAGGGAAGTGTTTGGTGCAAGTTGCATTGGCTTCCTGAGAAGGGCCCTGGTACTTACCTGTCTACTAATTAAGCACCACCTTTTTACGCTTGAGTGCTATTCGTTGACAAAGTACCTCCCCCAGTGTTTCGTGTATCAAGTGCCATTAACGACTCACTGTTGCGCATTGTCAAATCTTGTGAAAATAGTTTCCCTCATTAGTCTGGCAGTGTGGGTATCTTGGACTTTCCTTCTTCCCCATTCACCATAATTTTACTGATCATAGTACATTTTGTGAAAATAGTTGAATTGTGTTAGTCTGAGTCAGGAGATCACCAAGTATCTCAAAGCTTTAGTTATCAAGATTACCCAGATCTTTCTCCCAATGGGTTCTCAGGTTTTTAAGTGGATCTGGGGCGTTGACAAGTGATCTATATAACCACCATATGCTGTTCTTACCAAGTTGTTCTAAAATTGTTTTAGGTTCAAGTGGGTTGAATTCCGGGTCTGTTGTAAGCTGATCTTTGTGCGTTAGGAGGGCATGGGGGAGCTGCAAATACCTGAGGAGTTGGGACTTATGTATGGCGCACTCAGATGCTAGTTGCTGATAGGTTTCAATTTAGACAGTGGCCTGGACGTCTCTCAGCTTAGATAGTCTTATGACATCCCTGGGTTTGAAAACCGAAAGACTTGAAACTATGTTGCACTGGTGTTTTACCAATGAGTGTCCTACAACACTTAATATGTTTTAGGGCCAGGTACCAACTTATAAATGGGACTCTAGTCAATACTGGGAGTCGCTGCAGTGTGGAGGCGCTGTATAACAAAGCCTTCAACTTAAAGTCTTCAAGGAGATCAATCTTCAAGCTAAAGGCTGTGTCATTTAAGTTCCCTAAAAAAATCAGTCGTATCGATGAGCTGTGAAGGCCTGTGGTATAGATGGATGTCTGGAATACTCAACCCACTATCGTATGGTGTCTGCAAACACTTGGAAAAAGAGACCCTTTTGTTGAGCTCCCACCCAGAGGAACCTCCCAAGAATTGCTTTTATGTAAGAGGGATTATAAGCAGGTACTTTTGAAGCATATATAGGAATCGGGGGAGTGTGATCATTTTGAATAACGCACCTCTACACATGAAGGATATAGATAATATCCCTCACCATGCCTCCAGGTCCTATTTGGTGCTGTGCAGAATTATGGCTATTAGGTCCCAGCAGCGTCTGGAGTACCAGGATACATTCATGCTTAAGTATCTGAAATGGACTTGTACCTAACTGAGCGTATCTCGGGCCAGAAAATCCAGATGCCAAAAAGTGATTGGTACATTAACCGACTGCTCAGTTGACACGAAGGCTGGATGTATTGCCATAAATTTGATTTGTGGGATGTCCTTTAAATTAGTAGTCAAGCATCCGGGTCGCTATGTATATATAAAAGCATGCCAACTGCATACACTTTGACTTTGTGACCCACCAACCAGCTAAAACCCCACACTAGTGCATCTCGTCTAATCCACTCTGAGAGATGAACAATCAAAACGGAGCAGAGAGAGTGGGCATCCTTGACTGGTGCCTTGCTCAATTACAAAGGGGGTCAAAAGCATCCCATTATCCCAAGGGTCCTTATATACTGTTTGGTTGTGCTTTGGAAATGCTGGGCTGGCATTCATGTTCTTTAAAAGAGATTGAATTTAAAAGGCAAGCGTACGGAATCAAACACCTTTTCAGAGTCAATCATGGCTAAGGCACTTGTTGTTTGATTAGAGGTCATTAAGTTCTCAGTTACTATCTCTCATCTTACTGTCAATAAGGTCAGGGTTCATTTGTAGAGGAACAGACTAGAATCTGCAAGACACACCACTTCACAACTAAAGTAAGTAATTATTGGCAGTTTGATTGTATAAAAGTCTTAACCTCTGTTCTAACATATCACAGTGAGCAGATTGTTATTGAGTCATATCTGTGATCAGTACATTATAACCGGGGGGATAACTTTATATATAGGCTCTCGCCAGAGGAGTAACAAAGTCTTCTCCAAACTTCCATTTGAATCCTAGAAAACTTTGGACAAGTACTTTATGGTTGTTATTTTTGTTCTTAAATACACTCTGACAGTTTCTAGTACCATATTAAACCCAAATATATATTCTCTGCTACCATGTCAAGCTTATGTTTGTTGATCTACCAGGATACTTTGTATTTCGATGTTCCAAACTTAAAATATTACTTTTTTCCAAGTTTATTAAGGGGTGTTACTTTCTTCAGTTAGAAAAAATGCCACTTTTGTGTGGTCATCCCAGATTTTCTTTTTCCTTCTAAATTTTATTGCTGGTTTTTAAATACTTCACGCTGGAGCACTGCTGTCCCATTCCAAGTGCATGTGCTCTGACCACTAAAACATATAAAAATCGGCTAATCCCTGATTGACATATCAAACTCTCCTATAAGACAATATAATATGGTGTTGAAACTACACCCATAGCATAGAAAGTTAAATTCCACATGTGGATTGCTGTACTTAATGTGCCTTTCACTAACGTAACAACAAATTCACGACTTCAGTCCTAACAGTATAGCCTGACTTCTACAGTAACACTTTTGTTGGGTGAAAAACCTCCCTTTTAAATATTACCATGTTATCCCTAAGTAGGCCCTGTAGCCCACAAGGTAGGATGCCTATTGTTTAACCCCTTCAGCGCGGTGCGGATTACCGCGCCGTGCTGAAGGTTCGTTGCGCGGGCGGGGCCGTGACGGAGCAGTTTCGTCATGCGCACAGCGCGACCGACGCGCATGACGGAACCGCTCCGTCACACGCATCGAAGGGGTTAAAAGAGGGGCGTAGAAATTTAAGTTGCCATGTCCCTAAAGTGAGAAAAGCTATTTTTCCTGTGAACGGCTCTGGCTGTCCTATGAGAAAAATTAGAGTGCAGATTAAAACATTCATTCTGCTATTATGGGTTTGAGAGGAGCAATAATTCAACTCATATTTTAAAACTTTAGATATTTATTAAATATGTAGGAAAAGTAACTTTTTTTAAAGCCACCATTTCCATGCTAGAAACGTATGGAGGCTAATTTGCATTACCCTGACACCAGCTGCCCTACCAATGCTTAGCCTTAATGAGGTATGAAAACTGCTCTCCGGCCAGAGGCAGTATTTAGGCGTGATGACCGGATGGGTTGGGTAAAGAACATGTGGTACATATCAGCTCATAAAGGAACAGCCATTTCTTTTAATGCCTAAGGTAGCCAGTTAAGCACTACTTCATTGGGGGGGTGGGGAGCTGGTCCCAGAACCAGTTTTGTACAACTTAGAGTGTGGGGATGCCTTATTTTCTAAACACATCCCTGACACACAAGCTCTCTCCAAAGGCAGAAGACCTGTGCCGTCTTCGATTTCACTTCGAATACTGAACTCTGAGATAGTTGCAGTATGGCAAAAAGTATGTTATTTTAAAGTGGATAGAGTTGCCCCTGGGAACCGTTTCCTTATTGGTTAGGAAGTGTCCAGGAGTCACTCCTGCCCCCTGGCTACTGATCTTAGAATACTTTCTGGACCTACGGAAGAACAGAAGAAGGACTGCACCTGCTGTTTGAAACCTGTGAGGGGACCTGAATGACTAGAAGAAGTGGGCTTTAAGGGACAGTTGGCTGACCTCCTGTGTGGCAGCTGGGGCACAAGAAGTTGCAAGAGGCTTTTCTCCTGAAATGCTCACCTGACCAGTTGCAACTGGACCAGCTCGTGGTCTCTACTAGAGTAAAGTCAGAGCCCTAAGTGCTGTCCCTGAGGTTCTAGGATGCTAGGCTGTGTTCAGCTGGACTTCTCCAAAATTTTCTGTAAAGTTGAGACTTTAAAAAAAGTTTGGACTTACAGAACTTGGGAGGACCGGAACCAACCTCCCAAGTCAATCTGCCCAAAGGGCAACCTTGCTAGACAAGAAAATCAAATGTGTCCTTTTTGGAGCTTTTTTCCACTCAAAAAACCTGTTCAGCAGACACCTGTGGCAAGCCTATCCAATATCGGTGGAATTTTCCCAGATACAACCTTCATTCTTGTCCCACTGGAGATTTCCTATCTCCCAAAAAGAAACTAAGGGCCAGATTTATAATCTGGTAGCTGGCCCATTTCTCCACCAGAGCCATGGAGTAAAATACTCCATTGCCCTGGTGGACTTACCGGCCACTAGGTTTAGAAATGACCGCCAAGCAGGCGGACATCTCTTAAAGCATTGCCAGGAATCACCACCCTGGCAGTTCCTATTAATGCTTTTTGCAGTTTGGTGCAAATAGAGCTCTGCGCAAAGGTGCTGTCTTTTTTATTTTCAAAAACAAATTTGTGAACTGAGGGTAGCATTTAGCAGTTTCCACTGCCCCTTACCCCCAGGATTTTCTTGGCAGTGACGGGCAGTGAAACCTGACCTCTAATTCCGGCCATTTAAATTATGTGGGCAGTTTTAGAGGTCTGCCTTCGATGGCCCTTACTCCACAGGGCCATAGCAGATGATTAATCCAGGTGAAGCCAGGATAGTCTCTGTCGTGATTAAGCCAAAGTACTGCTCGTATCTAAATCCAGCAGGCGAACAATTATGTTGGCAATAAGCATACTCCATCACCGTTGTGACAGAGTATGCTCACTGCCAACATATAAATCAGACCCTACGTCTGAATGAAGAAATCTTGACTGCTGGAAAAAGGCGAGAAAAGTATACAACCAACATGATGACTTCTCAGGGACCCAAATTTGAATTTTTTGACTAAATGCTTTTCCTGCCAACGGCTGCAGCTGGACCTCGTCCAGTTGCTGTGTGGCCCCAAGAGGACTTCCTCAGATTAGTCTGCAACATTGTCCCACTGACATTTCAGAGACTAGGTTGAGAGGTAAAAACTTTGACCAGGACGAACCTGCTTGGTATTTCTGACCAGTACTTTTTCTTGGCGCTTTAGTTTTTCTTGGCTTTTTTTCTCTTAAATCTTTACAAATTCATATCTCCAGATCCTCTTATTATATTTTAGTCAATTTATTGTATTTCCGCTTATTAAGTTATTGTTTATTTTTATAAATTGGCATGAGATATTTATTAAATTTTGTTTTTGACTTTTTCTAACTTTTTGGCACTTTTGAACGCTTTACAAAGGCTCTCTAAGTGAAGCCTTTTTGCTCTATGGCATAGCTACCAGGGTTTAATTAATGAAACTTTGCCTTGCCTGGACCTTACATGTGGTGGACTACCATCCCCTCGATAATTCGCTTTAGATAAATTCAGCATATTAAGCAAAGGTATTCGTCATTCATTGGAATTCGGCGGCCTTGAGCTCCATTGAAAGAAAATCCTTGCATAGAAGAGTGCCTTCTTTTTCAGTGATGTCAGGCACAGAGGGTTTAAATTCAAGTATAAAAAATTGCACATAAAAGTAATAATTGGATGCAGGGCCAACATAAACCCTTGCCATACTCCAGATGGACAGCACATGTTCTTGATATTAGTTTGGCTTATTACAGCACAGCATATGACATGGAGTTGTTATAAATTGTGTACTAAGTTGTGTGAGGCGCTCATGTTGAGTACTTCGGACTAGGCTTTGCCCTTTGAGATGCTGTTAAAGACCATTGAAAAGTCTAAAAATGCACAGTGTAATGGTAGTCACCACCGACAAGAGACCAGGTATATGCCTTGTCGACTCCATATTTTCAATTTAGGTTAAGATTACTGCCTACCAAGGAGGTACTTCCCATCTGTGCCCTCTCTCTGGATCCATTGCATTAGATGGCTTGATTTTATTAATGAGCTTGACAAATTGCTCCTCAGTTATCTCCATTTCTGGTTTGATATGATAAGCCAGCTTGTGTTCGTCTACTTGATCTTTATTCTTCTATCAGTCACAAGTGTAAGAAGACCATACTCTATTCCTTATTAGTTTATTATTTCTGATTTTGTTATTTGAAACCGTGTCTAGGCTAACTTCCATTTTTTTTATGCTGAACCAGCTCGTTCTATATAACCGAGATTGTCATTGCTCTCCTCATATTTGATACTGTTTTACAGCTCTTGTTTGCTAGGTGGATATCCTTTCCTCTTAAGACACGTATTTAGAACCTTGTTTCCATGTTCTTCTTAAGAAAGCTCTGAAACGTTCTTTTTATTGTCTAAATCAGGTTTTGGATATAGCTATGTTTTTTGGGGGGTCGTTGTTCTGACGGTTTTAAAATAAGTGGTGAAACTTGCGAATAATTGTACAATGACATGCAATTTATGTTCTGGGTGCTACATCTTCAAGAGTAACTTTTGTGTTATCGCGCTCGGTTCTGTGTTCAATGTTAACTGCTTAAATCTTTTAAGAATAATTAATGAATCACAGTTTTCTTTTGTATAATGTGTTTCTTTGCCATGTGCAGAAGGAATCTGAAGCCTGAATAGTTGGGATAACTGCACTCTTTCTGATCAATTTCAAAATGGACACCTAGGGGGAAATGATCTCCTTATGCAAATTCTAAACGAGTGCAAACTGCAGTTCAGTCTCTTATTTATTGCAGGGCAGTTGGAAGGAAATGTTCCATTTTTGTGTCTCATATTAGGCATCAGAAAGAGATTGAACATGACTAAACAATGGTCTTCTCTGTATTCTAAGTTTCTTCATTTGATTTTGGTCAAATTTTGGTGTCCAACAGCATAACCTTTCTCATTATAATTTTCCTAATGATGTGACCTTTATCTATTCTACAGCTCACATCATTGCGTAGATAATAACAATCATTTAACAAAAGGGATCTCTTATTCAGAGATAATTAGAGTAGACCCAATGGCCTGCTATGCGAGTTATAGAGCAGCTATTTGAGAGAAACATCCAGGGCTTTGCTTGTGGCCAGTAATAAGCCCCGTGCTCCTCCTCAAATTTGCTTGCTTTGGTGTGGTTATTAAAAACCTTATTACCTAGTATAATAATGTCTTTCACTGCCATTGGTTCTTGCAGTATTATGATTTGGTGTTTAGTTAAATAGGTGATGAATTCTGTTTTATCACGTTTATTAGCGATACCTGCCATATTCAATGATCAGGTCATGGTTTTGCACAACGTTATGTTTGTCGCTAGGAAGATCTTTGTTGTTTGTTCATCATCTCATTAAAAAAAAAGATTGGCATTTTTGTTGTAAGTGCATGTCCAGTATAATGTAGAAGGTGCATCACAATACCGCTTGTATACATATCAGAGTTACAAAAGTAAGGAATAAGAAAAGCACAGCATTGTAAAATATTCCAGTTAATACAGCAGTCCTGTCACTGACACTTCTGAAGCAACGTAACCGATTTAAAAAAAACAAAAAGGAGGGGGGAGACAAAATCAGTGAGTGCGCTCGTTCATGATGAAGGATAATGCAACACAAACATCATTAAGCCAGGAAGGGCTAGCAGGGGCTGGTGGAGCAAACATCAGATAGGACAGCGGTCAGGAGGAGGCGAAGGAGAAAGCTGTTGTATGTGCATGTGGTCAAGGAGTGGGCTGTGTGGCCTGAGTCTCCATTTGTTGATTGTCTCATGCTAATATTGCACGTTCCCCTTGCATGTATTTTTCCACCCTACATGAGTTGTGATAGTATTAGAGGGCTCAAACTAATCTTTGAGTGATTCCATAATATATTCCATAATTTTCAGTTTTCCTGTTGGGCCTAATTAACCCCACTGAAATCAGGTAGTTCTCAAATCCTAATACTGTGCTTGGCAAGAAAATCCATGCTTAGTTCTTGGTTGTGACTAGTTTGGAAATACTTAGAGCCTTTCTCTATTTTTCCTTTGTTTCTTCAGAGTTGTTTGTCCAGAGCTAGTGGTGGGAATGCGGACATTGTTTTGAATTTTCTTGGTCATAAATTCAAAGTTCTGTGGCTGAATGGCTGTCATCAACATTTTCGGGCCTCTGGCCTCTATGTCTGGGTAAATTATAGAGATTGGCCTTCCCCATCTCCTGGTGAATAATTCCCCTCCGTTGCCTTTAATTTTCTGTCATAGGTGATCATTGGCAGGATTATGTGGCCTATTTCATGAATAACGCATGGTCGTCTTTTATTCTTAAAAGTCCCCATTTTGCTGTCACATTTTAAGCTTATGCAGTTGTCACACCAAATTATTGAGAGTTATGTTAATCTTGCCAAATATGTTGCTGCAGATACTGATTAGGTCTTGACAGGCATTGAAACACTGTATTCCAGAGTCTGTAGCCCCTACTTCAGAGCTTAACACATAATGCATTGCTTCATGGAGCTTTGGAGAGAAGTCATTTTCTAGAATTGTTCCAGGTCTTTCAGATGTAATAGTTTCAGTAAGGGTTTCCCAAGGATGCAATGAGCAATAGATTAAACGTATTTCTTTGAGTGTTGTTGTCAGAGAGTTTGTAAAAGTACACGTGTATGATCTTCCAAGCTGTTGGCTGTGGAACCCTGTTTGTAATTACTGATTTCTATGAAGGATTTAGCTTATTCTTTTGTCCTGCAATATCTCACCTTTTTATCGTCTGCCTTGACAGCACAGCTGTCGCCAGACACCTATGTGAGAATCACCAAGCTATGGGCTTTGACTCCTTCCACATGTTGCGAGCCAGGAGTGCATGTTTTGATTGGGCAGAAGTTGTGTGCTTCCACAAAAATAAGTTTTTACCCTCCACACAGTAGGAATCATTATGGTCTAGCCATACAGCACAGCTGTTGCCAGACGATTATGTGAGCATCACTAGAGAGGGCCTTTGACTCCGCCCACATGTTGGGAGCCATGAGTACGGCAGAAGTTCTGCGTTTCCACAAAAAAGTGCATGCCTTCCAAACAGCTGTTATCCTTTTGTTTATTTAGCCAGCTGCCTGAGCTTGAATTTTCAGAGGCACACACATGACATTGTAATACAACTAAAGTATCTTAGATAACAAGATCATTTAGGGTATTGTTCTCTGGCAGCAGCTTAGATAGGAGGGCAGACATTAACCGACATGGATGTTTAGGTCTGGCTTGACAGAGCAACTATCCCTAGACCTTTTAATATACACCAATACTTTCATAGAGTTCTTTGCTTCCACACAAATACACATCAATTCCCATGCTATTTACGTGTAATGCTTCACATTATAATACTTTTTATCAATACAGGGGTTGAGCCTCTCTACCGCCCTAACTAGGCCACAGTAATAGTTTATAACAGAAAAGTGTTTGGGCGTGCGTTGTACGTTATTGCATTCAGTAAACCACTTTCACAATTAAAGTGGTTTGGTGTCTTTATTTCACCTTTCTATTTTCTCATTTATGCGTGTAATACATTAACCATTTAGGTCATGTCATAGAGGAACACTATACATTTTTTATGACATTCAACAATACGTTCAAAAGTTCACAGCACAATTGTCGTTCAACAAATAAATAACCTATAAACAAACAACGCATTACAAAAAATGACAAAAGAAACAATGAACCACTCCTAAATTTGACAATAACACTATGGTGGCACAAATTGTTTACATTTTCACACTCTAACAGCCTGCCATACACAGCTAGTGGATTCAACTGTAACACCAGGCAGTTTGCCTTGTTTGTGTACTGTATTAGTCAGTACAATGATGATGGCTACAGCTAGCTGGAAAAGGTTGACGTGTTTCAGAACCCTGCTTTTCTTTTTGGGTTCTCCTCAGGACCCAACCACTTCAATACATCATTCCTTTAAAGCTAGACCTATTGGAATTGCCAATGCTGGTTTTGCTTATTTATCCAGCTGCGTGAGCTTGAACGTTTAGGGGCCCACACGTGCTATTAAAATGTGTTCGATAACTAGACAAGTTATGTTGTTTTTCTCTGGCAGCAGCACCAATGGGGGAGGGCAGTCATTAACCTGCATGGATATTTAGGTCTGGCTTGAAAGTGCAACTTTAACTTACACCAATATTCTTCTACAGCTCTTCCACACAAATACATATCCATTCACATGCTATTTACTTGTAATGTTTCACATTACCATACAACATTCCTCTAAAGCTAGACCTTTTTGCATTGCCAATGTTTGTTGGTAATAAGAGTGCATTTGGAATCACTTATTTGCTCTTTTTATGTTGGACAGACATCAAGTTGTAATGTGGATGGTGGAACAGGGCTAGCTACTGCTCTTAATTTACAACATATGATCCAGGAAGATAAAACAAACATCTCCAAAGCCAATAGGTCTCGCTTTAATGTCCTTACACATGCAAAAGGAGGCATGCCAACAGAGACTTAAAGAAATGCTGTCTGAAGGCGTTGGCACATTCAGACCAGACCTATTGGTTGTCCCAACACTTGCTTCTATTTTCAAGAGCAAAGCAGTTGTCTTTTTTTTGTACCATATCAGTAGTGCCTGCCTGAAAATGTAATCCTGGAGAATGTAAGTGAATGTTGAGCAAAGGCTGTCTGCAGAGGCATGTTTCACTGCTGTTGGCCGGTCAGTATGCCTGGCTACGCCCAGTGGTAATCGATGATCTTGAAGGCTGCTGATTAATATGGAAAGACCTAAAATCTCTGTAAATTCTGTGACCATCCTCAAACACAAACCATGGCATAGTTTGTCCATGACATGTTCAAAAACCTAAAAGGAGACACCTCAGCCGTTGGGTAGCTTTAGACAAATCTTTAATTGTAACCATAAGTTATATTATCTCCTAGGCACAAGTGGAAATTCAGATTTTATCAGGCATTATGAAATATTAGCAAAAGGGTAACAATAATATAAATTGCACGAAATGATAAAACATTCTTCTAATAGGAATTTCATTTTCATACATTGTGCATGGCATACTTTACACCTATTTATAGGATCACAAGGTAGGTTTTCTGCAGCTAGGCATCTCAAAACGCTAAGCGATCTACTCTCTATATAAAATATAGAGTTTGGTTATCTTAGGGTCCTGTAGATATGTTGCATTGGTCCAGTATATCTTAATTCTCAAATATGTACTGAGGGACATAGATTCATTTTGTAGGCATTTCTAACAAAAATATTGGGTCAAGACCTATGAATACCTGGGAATTAATTTCACAGGATGGGTGTATTTAAGTAAGCATACGCACACAGCTAATTTGTATTCAGCTAAACACAGGTATTTTGCTGTTCCTCAAGTATGGCTATTAAGGTTTACCATGGAAAATACTATGCCTATGGTCCTGTGTGGAGCAGAATTCTTGGCATACAGCATTGACAGTGCCCTGGATACTAATTTGTTAGAAACCCATGACTATACCCTCTATACAGTATAATGTATACTGCACCTGGAGATAGGTGTGATGGCATGCTGGGCAAGTGCTTTGGTGCTCTTAGGTTCTCAGTTTGCCTCACAACCCAGAGCATATTTCAATCTCACTATACAATGTTCTGAAAAACCAAATGTTAGTTGGAAGCTGACGTTATGCTTCTTTTTGTAGTTTTTGTCCTAGTGCCAAGGATTTTGGTATGTCTGTTGAAGACCATAGTGTTGGTAAGTATCACCGGAATATTTCATTAAAACATGCACAAAAGCTACTATAAGTGAGGTCTTTATGTAATGAATTTTCACTCTGTGGACAGTATTGTTCTACTTAAACTGTACAAGGTCTCCCTCAATACTTCTATTGGATTAGGAGCCATGAATTCAAGATAACGTCTTGAATTTTAGGTTTGGTCCAGACAGTATATTTTGGGTTACTGGAACACTGACCTCTTTTCCTACGTCTCTAAGGATCAGCAGATTCTGTTGTCATTAGACTGAAACATACCTTTATCCACTGCACAGCATTTTATAATAATAGCCCTTTAACAGTCTGCATTGTGTTAGGGTGGGCTGCTGGATGCATTTGTGTCTTTTTCTTCCCCTCTTTTGCCTTAGACACTGTTTTCTGTCTAACTCTTCCTCCTACTTTTCCCCTTGTGTACTTTTATCTCGCTTGCTTTGGGCTGTAGTCTGACTAGGGAAAATAAGTGCCTGTCCCCAACAATGAGTTTTGATTGGCCCTACTTGCAACTACTGTCTCAAATTAAGCTGTGTAGTTACCGTGTTCATTTTCTATGTATTGTTCAAACTGCAGGTTTTAAGCCAAACCAGGCGGCATCTAATGCCTCAGGGGTGTTCCAATATATAGTATTAAAATTACTAATTTGAAAATATGGCCGACCATTAAGGGGCTCCTGCCGGGATCGCCATTGGTGTAAATCCCCAGAAAAGGTCCCCATCCAGTCACCGCCTATTTGGAACGGAAGGAAACGACCCCATGATCCTGCACAGCTGATGAGAGTCCAGACCAACGTCCAGGGTGACACAGCGAGGATCGTAATGAAGACCATGCAATGGGGAAAGAAGCCCCTGAGGCTTTTCCTTCTGGGTGCCTGCAGATGGCCGCCAGCCCTGCTGTCCCTGTGCACCCTCCCGAGGAACAGCAACTGGAACCTGGACTAACTATAAGGGCTCACAGACGCTGCATCTCCTGATTTCCTGCATCCCTATGTGAATATGTATCTGTATGTGTTCCATGTAGAGCTAAATAATGAACCACTGCGTCTGCACACAGAACACGATGACCACAATGTATTATCCTAAAACGAGTTATCTCTCGAAGGTCATGCAGCAGATAATTTAATTGTGTGATGGCTGGGAATAAGGCTGAACCTGGCTTATCGAAGAGTGTTAGATCCTGATTGGTTCTCTTCATGGGAACCTTGGAGGGTTAAAGTTCATTTTAGATCTGTGCTTTTAATTATGCATTGCTGAGTTAATTAGACTCAGATGCCATTTCCACTCTCCTCAGAGGAGACACTTCTTTGCTTCTGCCCAAAAGAGTTAGACTTCTGGGCAAACCCATTCTCGCTTACCAGACTGAATCTTCATTTGATGTTGCCCTTTAGAGGCGTTTCTTGTTAACACCTCCTGTATGACTTCTTTTATCAATTTCCCAATTTCCTCTAGCTTAGCCAATATGGGAACTTCCCTTTATAGGAATCTTTGACTGCCTTATTTGCTTCAGAACAACTTTAAGCACTTTGTGGTTTGTATTTGCTATTTTGAATTGATTTGAATTGTACTAACTAATATAGTCATTCTTTGACTACTGATTTTGACAACATTAAATGAGTTGATATTGTAACTTTATTAATCAATTAATAAACCTTCACAATTTGCAAATCTACTTCTCTCTGTCACCATTGTGGGGATTCATTCAATTTAGTGTCATTGATGTATTGTTGAGTTTTTGAGTCATGCGTCAGTCTGAGACTAGAGGTCCATCCGCTCGAGTGCAGTTTATACTTATTTGCACCAATGATAGGCACTGTGAAAATCCCATCTCCCTGCAACAGAATCTATCTGAGCAAATCGAGAATTGGATAGAGGGGGTGCTGAATCTGCACATTGCTTTTCTTAAATAAAAGTATTGTGGACCCAATGCTACCGCGGACTGCCACCGTTCTTAAAATTTGGTTAAAATGCAAGATAAGCTCTCCTTTATGTGTGATGCAGTTTAAAGATATACTTTTTTTCTTCCACCTTTGCGGCCAAGCCCCTCATTGTTTCCACTCTAACGAGGTAACTAAATTGTTATATTCTTCCTGGCCAGCACCAGACAACCCTCTTTTTGTGTGCTAGTGGGGTGTCTTAGTTAAAATATCTAATTCAGAAAATTAACTTCCATTACACAATTTGTGTACTACTGCAGCAGAGAGATAAGGAACTTGGATCTTGGTTCTTTTCCTACAGACTTCGACTGCGGAAGATGTTATGAATTAACCCAAACTGTGATTTGTTGTGCTAAAATATAAACCAATATATTTTGAATAGTTATCTTGAGCACCCAATCTGAACTAAAGAAACTTAATAGCTCACGGTTGGAGTATTGTATTTACTGGTGATTTGACCTACCTTTACATTCTACTGTCCAGCGACCCATTGATTTTGGAAGATATGTGAGCAAATTGTTGACTATACTACAGGTTGCATTTACAACAGCTACGTGTGTGTTTGGATTGAATATTAAAAAGAAAAGAAGGGGCTAGTTAGGGAAAGCCATAGATCAAGCTATATCATTGGCTTGACACTGGTTTGCTCTGATATCGATGTAAACAGAGTTTACTCAAACGCTGATCTAGAGGAGAGGCATTCTGGAAAAATGGTATACTGGAGAGTTGTCTGATTGATAGTGAAGGGGATATTGAGGGTGAGTCAAACAATTGACAATATTATCTTGGCATATTGACAATGAACCTTCATTAATGTAAATGAACCCATGAACTGTTTGTTTAAAGCTTTTGGAATTTTGACGAAGTGATGCAGTATTCTTCTACTATAAGTGATGTGGCGTGGAATGTTAGTTCAAGGCAAGAACATTCTAATTACTATATGTTCAAAAGTAAAAAGAAATATTGTTATGCTTAACTCTCTAACATGAAACTTTGAGAATGCTACACAATGTCTCCTTCATACCATAGCATCTTATTTTCTTCTCAGAGGACTATCTCTGTCAGTTGTACCTAGTTGTGTTTGGTGACTAGAATGAAAAGTAAACAGTTTTGTTGTTGTTGCAGCAGCCTAAAGTCTAGACTTTTGGTTCTCAGGAATAATGTATTCCCTTATCTGAACCTCTGTTGGTTGAAGTAGATCTAGGAGAGCATTCAAGATGCGTAACACTGAAGACACATGTTTACTGCATTTGCTCCATAAATGTGTTCACTCATCTTATTTTATTTCAGTACATCAGTATGATAGAAACAATGGATTGTATTCTTTCATTTACAGTATTCTGTCTTACTTTCTTTCTAGCTTCATAATGCCGCAACAGTATTGGCGGCAGATCAGCTAAAAAATCACGCAGACCACATGATTCTAAAGGCATTAAAAATTGCTGGAGCTGAAGGAAACCTGGAGGCTGTGGCAGAATATACATTCAAGCTAGCAGAACAGAAAGAACAACTTGTTGAGGTAGGTTTCCATTTTCAAGAAACATCGCAAGCGGTAATCTTGAGTAAAACCGGTAGTTGAGTTCTAATTTATTTACTGAAAAAGGAGCTGTGCCTTTTTAAACATCTGATACTTAAGGATACAACTTCCATGTAGGAGCATACATTGAACAATTTAGTGTATAAATCTTTGATAAATATGACTATTCAGTATCTCTGAAAGATTGATCTCCATCGGTGAAGGGGCCTTCTTTAGTATGTCTATAGAGAGAGAGAGAGAGAGGGAGAGTGTTTGAGAACACGCTTTAAATAAGAAAAATTACATTTTACTTGGGTTGTGTTTTCCCCTCTTTATCTGGACTGGGGTGGGTTGGTGGAGACTTTCATTACTCTTTTAAGAAGTGATATGTTTGTTTGGTGAAATTACATGTTTTTCAAAATTGGCTTATCGTGCTATGGGGAAAGGCAAAGATTTATTTTATATCTTTTTATGGACAGTCAGCTTAATTTAGGCGTTTCCCATCAAGCAGCTGGACAAGCATGTGCATTAGTTATTAGGGCCTCATACAGAATTTGGATGAACTGAAAATCCTTCAATTTCTGGAGTAAACTCGAAATACTGAGTAAAATCCACTGAATTCATTTCTCCCACAATATTATAGCTACTGTGGATAGCATTCAGCCATTGAATCTTACTCATAATTTAGAGGTTCTACCAGAAAATTTAGGATTTTCAGTTCCTTCCAAAATATAAATGCGGCCGATAATTTGGTCATATTAGTTTTAAGAAATAAAGAATATGTCTCATGCGTAAATAAACTTAAAACATTTTATCTTTTTGTATAGAGGAATATTCACATACCAGCCAAGATGAATGATTTTGAAAAAGTTCAAAAGGAAAACCTTGCCCTTCTGATGTACAGTTTTGCAACGGGTCAACTCTTTATCTACAGCATAGTTAGCTATTTCCAGAACTAGAGGAGTACAGGTCTTCATTAAACCATCCTCAGTTTTGTTTTCAAACACATTCCCTGTAATATAAGTAATCAATGGGCCTTTATAGTAATAGATAGTAGGTAATCCAATGTGTTTTATACCACTTCTTTTCCTCTTATCACTTGAATAATGTTCAATTTCTGTAGACTTCATTCTGTTGACCCTCAAGTCCTGCTAATTAATGGCAAATGTGATGGTTTATTTTGGTAATCATATTTTCTATTATTTAGTAAAGGAAAGGGTACATTGGAGCATCTGAAACCTTCAGTCTAATTATTTCTTTGCAAGTGGTGACGTAATTTCCTTTTATTCTTTGTTTTAAATGATTCACCTACAATGTCCCCCCTCCCAAGAACTGAACTGAGCATAGTATCCCTTAAATTGTGATTGAAAATCTTTAGTTTATTTCGCTAGATTGAATTATCTGATATTCAAGTTAAAATACATTTTTATAAAATTAATAGGTGATGTGATTTATTAATCTGTAGCTCCTTGGAATTTACAATGTATATATCTACTGTTTCAGTTGTCAGCCTTAGAATAATTTAAAACTACATTTAAGAACACTGGCTATACCAAACCTACATCAGATAAAAACATATACAGAGCAATCCACTAAACGATGAAATAGTGTTTAAACGCTGCATTCCATTCGGAGGAAAAATCAGTCAGCAAATTCATCAGATATATAAAAGTGCAAGTGCATTGAGACACTAATAGTACACATTTTCATCAGAGGATTGCAGCCTAAAAAACATAGACATCACTATCAATTAAATAGCTTTAAATCTTTTTCAGCTGTATTCTTTCCAGGTATAAGCATTTTCATCAGAGGATTGCAGCCTAAAAAACATAGACATCACTATCAATTAAATAGCTTTAAATCTTTTTCAGCTGTATTCTTTCCAGGTATAAGCAATCTATCAACACACCTAGTATGAAAAAGTGCAATGCAGGGGGGTGTTGGGGAACCATGCAATTTAAGCAGGAGCTAGCAGCGTGTTACATCATGGAATATGTGCAAATCCACAAAGGCTATCTGGTTCAGGTGATAGCTAACGTGGTAGGCAACTGTCTCAGGCGAGGCCACACAGCCCATAGATATGACGCTACAGAATTGACCACATATACATCGTCTGGTTTAGTGAACAGAGCCATGGCTGTTTAACACATAAAGTCCCGAAAGGTTTAAAAAGGGGGAGGAGCCATCACCATGGTGCGGCATCATATTTCTCACCAAACAGAATAAAGTGGGTTAGGTTGTCAGTCCTTCCAAAGCTACAATCACAGTGGTCAAGGCGAACAGTGAGCATAATGTATTTGTATGATATAATCCCTGGTCTTTAAGATACCAAGCCGGAATTTTATGTACAATGTTCGCTTCAATTCGGGATACAACACATCCACGTATTCAGAGCAAGGAGGCCATAGGTGTTGCTGAAATAATTGTTTGTGATAAAACCTGGCTTTTTTATATCTGCATATCTTCATGATACCGTTCTTTAATCAGATGTGCAGTATCTTGCCTGACTCTACTGAGGACTTCCCACAAGGACATCATCTGTAGCTCATTTAAAATTTTCTTTACATGGACGTCCATGTTTGGCCCCGGCAAGTGCAACTGGCTGTAAATTCTACTAGGGTTTCCAGGTAAACTGCAGCCTTTGGAATTCTTACCAATCTAACCCAGTGGAGGATTGGCCTGAGGGCTATAATTGATAATATTGTGGTAAAATGTAGCTCCGTGTAGAGCACCTCTAGAGGGGGGCTTGGTCCAAGCCCCAGCATAGTTCTTAAAAAATTATTCTCGGCAACTAGTGTGATCAGACGTTCACATACCCCCATAACGCTGCTCTGTACAGTCTGGCTGCTGCTGCCTTTTGCTTATATATTTACAGAATGACACTAATCCTTGTGGCACCGGCCTTAAGCCTAAACTTTAAAGCTGCTCCTGCCATTTGTCTCAGAACTAAAGTAGCCTTTTGTTTTGCCTGCCCCAGTGGAAATTTCCTGAAAATCGTATTCTCAAGTAATCAAACTGTTTGACTGTTTCCAAGGGTACGCCTTCAACCAAAGACTTCTGCTTAAAACTTGGAGAGGGCTTCAGTACCATACTCTTTGTTTCGCTTCCATTACTGGTGAATGACTTCTTGTTGCAATATTCCACAAAAAGCTTTACTAGCCTATGGGCAGTGTTTTCTGTTCATGCCATCAATACTGCATCATCCGTGTATAGTGACAGACAGACAGACAAAGACACTTTATTCGATTAATTAAAATCATAAAAGTACAATGCATAAATACGCATGTATAAAAAGATATATAATATCCTAAAAACAATTGGGAAATAGAAGATTAAAATGTCATAAAAGATCCAATCTTCAACAGGATATCACAATCCTAGTTAAAATACCAAACCAGTTAAAATTCAATCAAAATTAACCATGGGCAATGTTCTTTTTCTGCGGCGGACAGCAGCAACAAGAAAACTGGCCACACAAAAAATGGTCCTAACATCATCCAGCAATTGAAGGTGTAATAGGGCTGGTCTGACCTGAATAAAGCCCTTTTCCCTCAGAAGAGGGGCTAGAAACCTCCTCCGTAAATCATTATAAGAGTCACAAAACATGATAAGGTGCAAGTTGTCCTGTGTTGAAAAGTTGTCACACTGGCACGGGCCCATCTCCTCTATTTTACACCAACCAGAATGATTACCCAACAAAGGGTGAATTAGATTAAAACGAAATCTGGTCAGGAGCCAGCGATGGTAGGGTTTGGTCACAATACTTAAATAGGGCTCAATCGATGGGGAGGAAATGGTTAAATAATGGGCCTTAACCATAGGTTTTTGTAACTCTAATTGCTCCCGATCCAACATTACTGAGGTTAAAAAATGTGTTTTCACCCAGTTTACATCTTCTTTTTTAATCCCTGCTGGGGTATTGTAGATTTCGGGACGCCTTAGTTTAACAAACATAGACTTAACATAAGACAGCCATGGGATACTACTAGCATTATCCAGAGCAGCACAATCCCGCAAGATCTCGTGGTTCAAAGTCAACTCCGAGTTTAGCCATGTTTTGATCCAGCAGACTAATGGGGCCAATCTCAGTTGGTCAGTCACATACCCCAACCCTAGTTCCTGATGGATAGAGAATGTAGGGGATGATTGGGGCACAGACAAAAGTGTACGTAAAAAATTGTTTTCCGCCAACTGCACCCCTATCGCAAGTTTGTAGCCCCAGATAGCAGCACCATATGTGGCAATGGCCAAACATTTAGAGCGGTAGATAGCGAGGATGGCATCGAAGGGTCTGGCTCCCAGCCGCTTAGAAGAACCCCAGTAGTACTGAAGTTGACCTAACTACTGCGTTTCTCTTACCTTTAAATTGAGGGACCCAGGAGCATTTTTCATCGAACAAGACCCCCAAATACGTAAAAGAGGACAATTTGGAGACCTCTACTCCATTGCAAAGAAAGGTTCTGGCTTTTCTGGGTCTTTGACCCATTATCATGACGTGTGATTTGGACATATTCACCACCAGATCCAAAGATTTCATATGGGCCCCAAATGCATCCAACAGTCTCTGAAGCCCTATAGCGGTCCGTGATAATAACACAGCGTCGTCCGCATAGAGGAGGACCGGGACAGACTTGTTTCCCATACGAGGAACGTCCAAACTGGCCTTGTCCAGGGATTTATCTAGGGCGTTAATATAAAGAGTAAAAAGTAGGGGCGCCATGATACACCCCTGTCGGACTCCTCTATCCGATTTAAAAGGTCTGGAACATTTGCCATCCTGAGTGACTCTAACTACAGCTGAAAGATCCAGATGTAAATCTGCTAAAAAGTGAACCAGACACGGATCAATACTGATGTCAAGTAAAATGGACCACAGCTTCGACCTGTTGACCAGATCGAATGCAGAGCTGAGGTCCATAAAGGCCATTAGCAGGGAACCTTTTTTAGCTATCGTATATTTGCCAGCCAGTAAATGTAGGTTGAGGCACTGGTCCATGGTGCCTCTACCTGACCTAAAACCATATTGGAGATTGGATAACACCCCGTTGTCATTGACCCAGTCTGTGAGTTTAGCCAAGATCACTTTGCCCAAAATCTTTACGGCAGAATCAATCAGAGATATGGGCCTATAGCAACGTGGGTCCCCTCTCTGGCCTTTTTTAAAAACTGGTATAATGGTGGACCGTGACCAAGATTCTGGGAACCCCTGAGCAACTGAAGCATTAAAAACATTTGTTAAGATTTTGGCCCAAAATTTAGGTTCACCTTTGTACATGTCAGCGGGAACGCAATCAGGACCCGGGGCCTTGTTGGTGGGGGTCTCCGATATAGCCTTTTCGACATCTCCCACATTAAAGACCAAGGTGGAAAGTTCCCCATGTTTATCTAAAGAAGGGGACAGATCCTGGGTCTCACTTGAGCCATAAATGGACTCAAAGTGCTCTAACCACTGTTGTTCTGGGATATTAGTGTCTAAGCTATTGTTCCCTAGACCCGTGAAAAAGGGGGTGTTGACAATGGCCCAAAATGTCGAACTATCCTTAAGGACTTCTACCGTCATTAATGCGTTCCAGGCCTAAAATTTGATTTTGCTTTTACGGATATGTAATGTAGACTTATAATGCTTCCTAAGGATAGCTATCTGCTTGCTGTCTCTTGGAGTTTTTTTCAGTGCTAGCATTAAGGTTTGGTGGGCCCTGGAGCAATTTACGTCAAACCACCTTTCGCCAATTTTAGGTTTTAATTTCGAAGGAACGGTCAGATCCATAGCGACCTGCCCACAAATCCCTTCAAATGCTGAAATGATCTCAGCTTTCGGTGAAGTGTAATCTGTGCATATAGCAATATCAGGTTCAGCCTTCAGGCAGAGATTAAGAAAAAAGGAATCTGGAATTACCTTTGACCATTTAAGCCTTCTCCCCTGATCTGAGGTTACCAACCGATTAGTTACTGAGATCTTACCCAGGGGAGTCAGAAAACCCGTTTCTATATATAGCTCCTGAGTTACTGGGTTATAATCGCTAAAAGCGGACGGGATAGCATTGTAAAACACTACACTAGATAACATGGAGGGAGACAAAAATATATAATCAATGATCGTATCCCGTCCCTTGGCCTTAAATGTCATGACCCGGTCAGATGGATCGTTAAAACCAGGTTCAAAAAGGTCAGATCCCGCAAGGAGATCCTCCAGGGCCTCCCCCTGTTGCGAGTGCTCAAAGTGCGGTGGCAGCGAATATTCAGGGCCCATATCATCGTCAACACAACAATTCTGAGCGCAGGGATGAATGTTAAAGTCACCCATAAGTATGATTTGAAAAAAAGTGAGTTGCTTCGCCCTATAAGTTTCCACAAAGTTTTTTAAAAAGTGTAAATGTTCGTTCCTGGATAGACATTCCCTGGAATTATAAAAGTTAATTAATAATAATTTGGGCAGGTTGGGTGTGGTTAATTCCACTATCAAACAGTTATGCGAACTTGCTTCAATCAACTTTGTTGAACCTTTGAACTTTAGGGAGGATAAAAATATCAAGTTCCCCTTAGCTCTGCCCGCCGAGGAAGGACGAGCGGGTAAATGAAATGTTTTAAATCCATCCAACCAGAAGTTACCCTCCCATTCCCACGTTTCCTGGAGGGCAATAAGATCGTGGTTTTTTATAAGATCTAACCATCTAGGGTCATCCCTTTTAGATTTAAGACCCGCAATATTCCAGCTAATGATCTTGCAAATATGGGGGGGATTCGAGACTATAGGCACTGAGTTAAGACACAGGTTCAGAGAGCAATCAGATTCTGATGGTAGTCAATCGATCTCCTCTAACTGGGATAATGGGGAAAATCTGTTTGATGTAATTATACTCCCACGATCATGACCAGGATACCCGGCAGATAAGTGCGGGGCAGCTGTTCCAGCAGAACTGGTGATTACTGGACGACCTTCTGGGGTTTTAAATTCAGTCTGGCGTTGGAGGGCCTGGATTTGCCTCTTCAAGTAAGGGTCAGGGTGATTATTGGCGAGCGAGAATGATCGGCTAACTGGGGGATAGAAAAAACCCAGAGGCAGGGCTCTAATTTCCCCATTCCCCAGTGCCGAAGCATCCCAAAACAATCTGTCAACAACATGTTTGTTGCTAAAATTAACGACAATGCAGTCACCGGCCACTTGCTTGGGGTGATTTCCCGCCCACTCCACCCTCCTGGCCATGATGATACTAGGTGAAATCTCAAACTTTCCCGAACAATACTGATCGCACCATTTTTTAGCTTTTCCCATCAGATCCAGGGTGGATTCGTTAACATCAATCCCAAGTGGTGGAACCCCAACCAGGACTGCGACCAATAGGCCAGCTTCTGGAGGGAGGTTAAAAACCTCCTTCTTTGGTCCAGCAGGCCCCCCCTGAACAAGTGGGAGCCCGCTAGAGGCCAAAGGCTGAGTTTTCACTAAAGGGTCCCTAAGGCGACCAGTAGTACAAGCATGATAATCCAACCTCTCAAGATTGCCATGATGGAGCGCATGATTCCCCAAGGAGCCGGGGACTAGCCCATCCCCTGAAAATGGGGGAAGAGATTGGCCGTCCCCAGAAGCTATACCGGGACCCAACCTAGGTTATATAATGGGTTTAGGCACATTAGATGCACCTGGGGTAGGCAAAAACGGTTTAAGTACGGATAGAAAGGAATCAATACGTTTGCATTTTGCCAATATCCCTGCGACACAGGTGTTCAAAGTGTCAATGATGTCTTTGGCAATGCTTGTGAGAGCAAGTTCCAACCGTGATGTAAGCATCTCTTCAACTACATCCCGTACAGATTGAGTGGCGGACTCGCTCGCAATGTTGACTTGGGTGGAATAGCTTTTATTTAGTTTCCCCGCTCGTTTAAAGGATTTTCTGCGGGAACTCTTTTCCCTCTGGGGCCCAGCGTCAAGCCTTTTGCTGATACCTCCAAAGTCAGCGGAAGATCGTTAGGAGCAGAGGCCGGAACCCCCGATGGGGCAGCGGCCCCCATTGGGGAACACACCAGTCCAACTGACGTGGAAGGCAAAGCCAGGGGATCCAATAGAGTGGGGATGTCAGTCACGGGGGGAGGACAAGTAATCCGTTCCTCTAGATCAACTCTTGTGCCCAGGCCCAACTCTTTTTCCGCGTTAGCGATTTCCTTATTCAGGGCCCCCACCTCCGAGGTTAAGTAGGATATTATCGAGGCTGATTTGCGAGGCATTTTTGCTTTTAGCCCACTCTGTGCTTGGCTACAGGGATGTTTTCGCTTACCCATTGCAGATGTTAGGGGGATAGCCCGGCCCGGCCTCCTCCGGTCACAGACGGGCAAGGACGGGCCCGCCCTTGGCCCGGGCTTCGCTCGCGCGCGTCCCACGCCGCGCTGTAGAAGGGCGCTTTGAAGCGCAATGGCGGCTGATTCCTCCTCCCTCTCCTGCGCGTTGCAGCCTGGGAGATGAAGTCCTAAAGTGCTGGTGCAGAGTGGCCAGGTAAGTGCGTCCCGCGCCGCGCTGTAGAAGGGCACTTTTAAGCGCGATGGCGGCTGATTCTTCCTCCCTCTCCTGCGCGTTGCAGCCTGGGAGATGAAGTCCTAAAGTGCTGGTGCAGAGTGGCCAGGTAAGCGCGTCCCCCGCGCGATATTAGCTCACTCTTCCCAGCTATAGTGGGGATGTCTAAAGGCTCTTCCATCAAATAGTCTGCTACATCGTGTAAAAAGAGGCTGAAAACTAAGGGCGCCAGCATACACCCTTGCCGGACACCTTTTTCAACCGAGAAGCGTTCTGTGCACTCCCCACCCAAACTATACTGTACTTTAGCCATGATACTGGAGTGTAAAGCCCTTATGGCCAATACTAGGGAGGTATCAACTCCTAAGTCTACCAGGGATCTCCAAAGCTTCTCACTGGCAACTACATCAAAGGCTGCTTTCAGGTCTACAAATATTAAATACAGCAATGACTTCCTCACCACCGTAAATTTGTAAGAAATCATATATAATTGGAGAGCCTGATGGTTCTTATACGAGGCCTAAAACTGGCTTGCACTTCCGTCATAATGTTATGGGCTTCAACCCACCCCTGGAGGCGGTCGAGCAGGACTTTCCCTAAAATGTTACCTGCACCATCCAAGAGGGAGCTGAGACGGTAATTAGATGGGTTATTTCGATCACTTTTCATATGGATCTGCACAATAATAGCTGATCGCCATGAAGGGGGTACGGTGTTTCTCAGCAAGCGCTGAATTAAACACTTTGGTGAGAATACTTGCCCAAAGGGGAGGCTCCTCACAATATATATCAAAAGGCACCAAATCTGGGCCTGGAGCCTTGTGTTTCTTCATATTCATCAAGGCTCTCTCCACCTCCACCTCTGGTACCAGGATATCGATTACACATGGCCCAAAGCAGACATTTTCTTTAGCTAGCACAGAGTGGGGTTGGCACTTTATAAGGTACTAAAAAGGCTGATACATGGCCCAATGTAGGTTTCTACAGTGTTTACTGACCCCTTCTCTACCTCTGATACCAGTTCCGAGAATGTTTTGGAATTGTTTTCATGCAAGACCTCCTTCAATTCCTCCCAAAGAGTCAAATGGTGCAGCCGTTTCTTAGTTCTCAGAAGGCGGATGTATTCACCGCTATCCTCTCGAAATAACAATTGGCTTTGTGGGCTACGGTGTCGTTGTACTAGGGCAGATGAAACAACTCCCTTTATTCTGAGGCATTCCTCGTCATTCCAGTTAACCCTTGCACTCCGCTTCCCACCAAAACAGTATGGCAGGTTTAGGACCAATCGGCTTAGACCACAGGGCCTTCAGCTCCTTTGCCCACCCATTGCAGACTGCGAAGATTACACCATTGTCATTTAAAGGGGAGTTCAAAATTGCAGATCCATACTTAGCCATTAGACACTCTATCAATGGGAGTTCGTGTGAATATTTCTCACTACTCCACCTTATTCTTTCTACTATTGGAAGGGGCATTCACATGCCTATAACTCCTCTCCTTCGAATTATATGCAATGGCTCTCCACCGCGGGCACAATTTCAGACAGAGTGCCACAGGGTCATGGTCACTCTCCTGACAACAGTCAAATAATGCACATGTTCCCAGCCCTCTGTATTGATTATGATAAACGTCAATTAATGACAAATGTTTCCCATTGTTAAAAGTTGCCCAAGCAGGGCTATCTGAGGGAGTGCGGGCCATTAATAAAATGCAGCGGGCAGTTTATCAGGCTCTCAGAGAATGCACCTCCCTTCTTGGTGGATTTAAAATTGCTCATAACTGACTCTTGGATATCCAGACTTCAGTTTTTCCATTAGGACCTCATTATTAATGATAGCATCGGATGGCTGTGTGTTAAAATCTCCACAGATCAATAGCAATTACTTCCCCTCTTTGTCTCTTCTGTCATTTTGCAAGTAGCCGCATTCACCCTACAACTATCGATGTAGGAAACAAAATTCCCCTAAATCACCTGAACCTCTGGTGACCAACCCAGTGGAGTATAAACATTCACAGTGTCAACCACACCATTTTTAGAGCCCGTAAGCCAGATTTTAACATGATGTACATTAGAGAACAATTTAGCTACCCCAATTTGCTCAAACCTGCATTTCAGCTTACACAACATCCAAACAGTAAGCCCTCCCGAAGGCCAACCCCTCTGAAGGCAGGTAGCATAGATGATGTTTTCATGAAACCCATTTACATGGATTCCCTCGAGGGCCGATGTTCTTGGAAACAGTATATATTATATTGTGGGTCCATGGAATTGTTTTTTCAGCTACACTAACAACCTTTAAAAAAATATGATGGTGCAGTTCTACTCTAATTTATAATGTAGATCATTCACCCCATTCACCCATCTCATATTCATCCTAACCTTTTTGAATATCACTATCAACTCTTGCTACCTAATCATTCAAATGAGCCTCAAACTATATCTTCCCATTTCTCTTTTGACATGTTGGCCTGAAAAGCTATTGGCACAAGATAATTCACTCATTTTTCTTCAGATAACTGTGTAACCACCACCTCACCATGCAATACGTACATAATCTAACTTTCACCATCACTGCCGCCTCTCTCACAAGAGATATTGTCAAACTCTCAACCTTTGCGATCATACTGGCAAGAGTAATTGCCAGAACAGTGGCCTGATTAAACAGTCCCCCCTTTTTGCTTACTTCATCAGTGGCCAGGCAGACCGGAACAATTAACTACCCAAACACCCAACTATTGCCATATCAAAAGAGCAATCACCGGAAAGGTCAACTGTTTTCCAGCAATACGAGATTTCATATCCTAGAACTGCCAAACATTTTTCTTCCCAATCCCCGCAGCTCCATCTCCAAGAGGAAACATCGAGCCCTCTGTATTCACTGTTGCCTTCCTCTCAGTACAGTATCCACATTTCCTTCATCCTATTCAGAAAAAGAATCCTTATGTAGGATTGAATTCACATCCGTTACCTACTATAAGACCCCAAATCCTGCTTCCTCCTTACCACTTGGCTGGAGTATGATGCCTCTCATGTATTACACAAAGCAATACATAATGGCTATCTAGCCCTGTTTTGAAACATTACAAGAAAGAAATACAGTGTGTGACTAGGTTTGAAATTCAAAAACTCAATGTCAACTGACTGCATCGTAGATTACATAACATTGGAGTATGAGTCATTACTAGTTTGTTGTTCATCTAGTATGACTTTCACGTCCTCCTTCCTACTAACCAATCTAACACCCCCACACAACACTGTTTTCCCAGATGCTGGTTTGGTTTGTCTTTTGAACATCACAAGTAACTATCTGAATCTATTTTTCTTGGGTGACCTCAAAGACTGGCTCGACAAGCCTAAATTGTGACATAATCTATCATTTATTGTCGGCCTTGAAATTCTCAACCTCTGTCAGCTGGTCATTAGATCAACTCTCCCTGCTTACCATGCTCTTGATGCAAGGACTTCTCTCAGCTACAGGACGCAGCTCCATCAGCTGGAGGGATCATGACATCATCTACATGTCCAGTGCACAACCCTCTACACCAGCCTTCTACACACTTACAATCCTAACAGGTCCACGAAGAGCTTCAACTTAGATTAGTTTCAGTTGGAACTGTCTGCTTCAAGGTCCTTGGACTCTCTGATGACTGATAATCAATTTAATCAATGACTACTTAGGTTGGCCAATGGGCACTGTTGATCTGTCATCATGGCTGGATGCGTGCCTTGGACTTCCTGGGAGATGTACAGGCATCCCTCAATAATATGTCCCCAGGCTATTTGATGAAAAGGCATATTTAGTTTTGGAGAGATTTAAAGATAGCCTTGACACTGCTTGATCCTTTGTCTTTCTCTTTCTGGCCTGCTAGTTCCATCAGCAAAACAGAAATTGTAGGAGTTACTTCCTGATCTGGCTTACTGCCAGAGACAGCCATCACAGCCCATGCAACGGGTCATTCAGCCCTTTCAAGGCTATAGGGGCCATTGTTGCAGCAGATGACAGGGACACCCTCAATAAAACCAGTTATTTTCCGCTGCTACTACCTCTGCCAAGCTACTCTGATTCTTCCTTCATGAGAATCAGTGGGAGGCCAGTTGGGGGTGAAAATACGCTTTTAACTGCCTACTTCTGTGTGATTTCCTCTGTACCAGTGGGTCCTGCAGGTTGTCAGGCATAGTTACACCATTTCCTTTATATCATCCCTACTACAATTTCTCCTATTTTCACTCAGACCTCTTCAGAACATGCCTTCATCCTAGCCAAAGAAGTTTAGTCATTACTGGATAAAGAGAGTCCCTTAAGAAGTAGAGGGGCAACGGGTGCTACTCCATTTACTTCTTGGTGCCATAAAAGGACAGAGGACTCGGACCAATTTTGGATCTTTATTTCTAGAACACCTTCCTTTGGAAGACAATTTCAAGATACTGTCTAATAGACATCCTGGCTCATCAGGGCTTAAACTAGGGGGTTATTTGGCCCCTGAGGGCTTGCTGCACTGTGCTACCTGAAGGCTGTGATGGAGAGGCTGTTTGAAGGCTGCGGCAGTGGCCGGAGCTGCCGACTGGAGCGGTGGCCCAGGTGCAATATGGTGGGCGCAAGTGAGGCACTAGCCTAGGCCTGGTTCGACCTGCCGGAGGATGCCTGAGGTGTGGATGGGTGCAGTGTTGTGATTCAGTTTGAAGATTGTGGCTGAGAGCGGTGAGTGGAGGACTTTGGCTGTGGAGAAGGGCGCAGACTGCCGAGTGACAACCCCCAGGGCCTTGTCTGTCCTATGGACGAAGCGTGCTGTGCAGACCCGGCCTGTGGCAATCGCGGTCGCAGCAATTGGGGCAAGTGGACTGAAGATAACTGGCCATGGGCCGTGGTAGAGGCTGGGTTCTCTTGGTTGCCGTGCTGGGACAGGAACATTAAAGTGCTGTGAAACTCAGATGTTAGGCTGTCCTCATGAGAGAGGCAATCGTGTTTGCAGATGAGGGGCCGGATTTTAGGGGAAGGGCCAATCCTGGTGCTGATATCCTCTGGGGCTGGACGGGGCCTGTGACTCTTGCCTTGTGGGTAGCCCCTGGGACTTGTGTGGGACAGCTTTCTGGGGACAGGAGGTGGTGCTGAGCTTCTGATCGGGGAGGGGGTGTTGCCTGGCTTCGCTGGTTGGGTCTCGCCCTGGATTAGGTGGCCCCTGATGTTAAGCAGGGGCAGAGGTTAATGGTGGATGGAGTGTGGTTGAGGTCTGGGGTTGGGCTACTCATTTTCCCCTTTACTTATTCTGCCTGGACTAAAAACACTGATTCAGAGCTGATATTCATGGACTACTGCTCTGGGCATTGTTCCTCCATCACTGCTGGGGAAGCAGATGGTGACAATCATGGGCAAGCTGCAGACAGTTCAGCAGACACAAAATGGACCAGTATGCTGAAGAGGCGAGGAGCAAACAGGTGGAGGGAGATGAGGGTTACACAACCCATCGACGCAATGGGCACACAGATACCGAATGCCCTAAAAACAATCGCGGCTTGCATTGAATATGGCTCATTACATCGCGATGTATTACATCACGTGCTTTTACAACGTGGTCGTTACAATGACCGCGTTGTTAGTATGCAATGCATGTTAATCGCAAGTCATTACAACAACTTGCACTAGGGGGCGTGCTTGCCTTAGCAATAGTATTAATTACTATTCCTACTCCAATTTACACAACAGTAGGGAAGGTGTTGGAATTCATTTCCAATACCTCAGCGCTCCCTAGTGCAATTCGTTGTAATGACTTGCGATGTAAATGCATCATGTACTGACAACGCGGTTGTTGTAACGACTGCCTTGTAATAGTAGCTCGATGTAATGAAAGCATTGTAAACGCTGTTTACCTTTGCATTGGAACATAAAATAGATTCTGTCACAATAGAGGTAAACCTCCTTTGTACAGACCTCTGCAAAGGGGGTGAATGTGCAAGGGCAACAGAAACATCAGTGCAGTCACTACAAACAACAGTTAAGAAGCTGCAGTACAGGATGAACTCCCCCTCTGACCATTCCCAAAGAATTAATACTAGGGTGAAGAATGAGGAGGGTAGATCCTGCCGCAACAACTTCAGATTCATGGGCTTCCTTGAAAAGACGCAGGGTAAATCAGTGGACCAATACCTGGATCAAACTTAACTGAAACCGGTAGGTATGTCTTCGGTCTTTGTTTTGGAGCATGCACATTGTGCGTTGGCACCCACGTCTCCCCCATGTGCTTAGCCACATGCGATTATTGCTTGTATCCTTAGCTACAAGGTTAGGGATTTAATACTCCAGCATTCGAGCAAGGGTGGCGATTTAAAATATGGAGATCAGGTTATAAGAATTTTTCTGGGTTATACATAGCATGTGCAGAAACACTGAAGGTCATTCGATGCTGCGAAACAAAAGTGCTCGTCATGAGACTCAAATACATGCTGCTGTATCTTTCTAAACTACGTGTAGGCCATGATGGGAAGACATACATTTTTATGGACTCTACAGAAATCTGGAATTGGCTTGACATGAGACGGATGACACCAACGCATTCTCGACCTACAGTGTGAGCAGCTGGCCTGCGGATAGGGAGGTAGTTTAGTCAAGGGTGCAGGGGTAATCAGTTGAGTTTTGGAGAAAGCTTCCATTCTCCGTGGCGAGTTGAATAGCCCTTGCTAAAATGATCTTTCTCCCTCAGTGCCTGTATCACTTACAAAATACCCTAAGTGTCCTTCTGTGCTCGCTATTCAAAGAGCAAGACTCCTTATTAATCTCTCTGATTTGAGCGGATAAAAGGACAAGCGTGAAATTGGAAATTCTTAAACTAGATCAAAATGAGGGGGGCTGGGGCTCCCTGATCTAGAATTGTTTTATTTAGCGGCACAGCTATACCATGTTGCTCAATGGTTTGACCCTGAGGACAATTGGGAAAAGATTGTTGGAGGATATCTGGAAGGAGGAACAGTTGGCGGTCACATTAATGAGAGGATGTATGACCCCCACTCACTGCCCGACAGTAATCAATGGGTAGTCATGGAAGGGTTGGAGTTAAAAGTATACTAAAACGGCCTCCCTTTTCCAGAGCCCTGGATATACGATGGCTACAACCATTCCAAAAGATATGTAGGCTGATGTCAGTGCCTCAGTGGAGGAACGGAAGATGTACTACTATGGGGGGGCCTGTACCCGGGTGAGGCCTTAGTGACGTTCGAAAAAGCTCAAACTACTTTTGGAGTAGGGCTTGGTCACTTTCTACATTATGCCGTGAGCGGGTTTCCTTACATTACCCCAGACAACAGCTGTGTTGGACGCTGCTTCAGCTGGGTCATCCTGCACATGGTATGTCGGTGTTATACCGCGTGCTGAAACAAGACAGGTACAGGCAGCCCTATGCTGCACGGAGAGAGTGGGATAGTGAACTGGTGCCGCCACTCACAGATAAAGAATGGGAACAGGTTTACAGGCAGGTCTATACTATCTCCAGCAATGCCAGGTTCAGGATGGTGCATTTTAATATTATCCACTGCACATGTCTCATACCCACCAGACTAAATAGAATTTTTCCAGACAGGCACTGGACATGTCCAACATGTGGGGAAACAGAGGCTGACTTTTTCCATATGATCCGGGGCTGTGCTCTGCTTTGAAATTATTGATAAGGGGCCGTGGATGAAATACATGAGGTGGTGAAGCTACACATCGAGAGAACTGTTTGCCATTGTCTTTTAAATTTAATTCCGAAACCTCGAAACTCTACAGTGCAATACAAAATTGCATCACTCGCTCTGGAGTTGGCGAAGCACCGCATCACCTTTCACTGGACCCCACCAAAGCCCCCAACTCTGGATGTTTGGGATAAGGATGTTCAGGAATTGGCCAAGGCTCAGGAAATCCGCATGAAAATTGTCAGGACTGATGAACAAGCAGGCAAGGACTTGTTTGATTGGTCTATATTTCTAATGTGTGGGGGACGAGTGTGAGAGTATGTCTAGTGATGATGATATTGAAGCTGCATGATACAAGATCAATGTCTGTTATATCCGTCCGCATCTTGGTACGGTCCTTGTTCTATGAAAAACATATAAATAAAGATAGGAAAAAAGCTAGGTTCAACCAAATTTTGCACAGTCACTATTCTCAATCTGTTTCTGATGCTCTGCATCAAAGAGCACAGAACCCTTGGTTCTAAACTGACGTCAGCGTGCAGAGGTGATGCCTAAAATGGCTCTGCGCCATCCCTTCTAGAGTTGGAGCAGGCCACTGTGGACTCTGATAGCGCCACCTACCGGCACTCTAGAGCAATACTGGAAGACATTTCTGGATCCAGTCTGGTGCCTGTGGTGAAGGATCTGCGATTAGACCGGGTTATTCCTGGGAAGAGCATTACCGAAGGTAAGTAACTTTTTCTTCAGCACTGGGTTAATATGTTGCAATCACATGCAACTAAGAAACTGCGCTCAGTAGGGTAAGATGTTTATGTTGAGGCAATGTGCCACTGCCATCGCATTTTTGCACAGAGCAGCCCAAGGTACCTTCAACCACTGCTAACCCAATACACCCCAGGACGAAATTTAAGATCCATGGGCAAAGCCGTAGTGACGGTACCTAGGATACACAGAGCAAGAATGGGGGCCCGCTCCTTCAGATACCTGGCAGCAAAGACATGGAATACCCTATCGATGGCCCTAAGAATAGAGCCATGTGAAAGCAGATTCCGCAAGCAATTGAAACCCTGTCTGTTTGCCGAAACAGACTAACGGCAATTAACAGGTAGAACAATACCCCCTGCTAGGTTAGCAAGTGATGACATAACTTCTCACAACACGATCTGATGTCTCAGCGCGGGGACACACCGTTGGTGTAACCAAGCGCTTTACAAATGGAATAAATAAATAAATGTTTATGTTGACCTACAAGACAGCGGTATCAGACATCTTTGTGAATGATTGCACAGTGGGAAAACTACAAATATTTATTATTTTCTAAAACAGTATGTAACTGATAATTTCAAACAGGAGCTGGCACTTCATTTTTCTATTTGTGGATGATGTAAAAGCCATCAAAACGCCTTAAGATTTTTCCAGCAAGCTCTGGCCATTCTGAAAACTTTATAATGTTTCTAATGTAATTATATGCAAAAGGAGTATTTATCCGAACGCCCATACATTTTGCCGATAAATCACTGCTTGTTGTCAAGGTATTTAGGATACAATGTGGGTTTGGCTGCTCAGTAAGAGTAAGGAGGTTTTCAAAAACATAGTTTTTTCTGGATTTATTATCCATATCGACTATAAATTGCAGAGAATGTCATACATTCCACCCCCTCGCAACAAGCACTGGGCTGCCAAATAAGCTCCATGAAATTGACAGCTTCGTTCCGGATATGCCACCCCGCCAAGTCACGCGAGATCACCGTTTCACAGAAGAGGCTAATATCTTTAAAACCTCGCGATATATTCATTTCTGCAATACTGAGTGGTGAGCATCTATTTTAATGAACTGCCTACTTCCTCATGCTGCTAAGTTCCTGATCATGAGTAAGCAGGAATCGAGAGGTATTTTATGCACCTTTGCAAATACTGACAGCCTGGTGTGTGGTATTTATTGGATCAGTACATATCTCATATGTCTAAGCTGATACTCGGACGATGGGAAAATCATGTATAAAATGGAGAGCAAAGGTCTATTTCCACGAGTATCAGTATTTGTCCCTAGCTTTTCCTTGGTAAATTTCGGTATTTGAGACCGGCTGAAATTTACCTGGGCAAAATCATGGGGGGCACAATAAATGTTATATTACTCTTAATTCTGTTCCCAGCACATACTCATGTTTGTGCAGGCAGAACTGAACCTCGTATTCAGATTCTAGGCTTTAAAGTGTTACTCAAGTGATTCTATATATTCACCTTCAAGGGGACGTGCTCGCCACAGGTGCACTTATCTTTTGATGTGTTCTCTGTGGCGGTAATGCGACGAGCAGAGCATCATATTCATCCCTTGAAGGCAGGCAGACTGATCTCATTAAACATTCATTTGAGACTGACTTACTCAATCACATTTACATGTTAAGGTTTACTGTTCATGGAAGATGACGAAGGGGTTCTAATGCTTTTGCAGAGGACGGGTTGTAAAATTGGTGTTGAGATGATTGATTGTGCCACGTTTCCCCCAAAGCAAAGGTAGAAGTCACTTATGTAAACATGCCTTCTAGATTGAAGCAGCTCCTCCCAGAACTTTGTAACCGATCAACCAACCCTGCTGGCCTCCAGTAGAAATTGGAAACCCTTTCTTTTCTGAAATTACTTCGATGACTGATCTTTTTTTGCTTTTTTTCTCCCGTTGCTGGAGCCGAAAATTGTTGAGTTCACAGCATCTTGTTCTGCCCATTTACCACCCACTCTCTTTCATCAAACTTCACTTTCCAAGACCTACTTTCCAGTTGGTGATGCTGTCGTTCAAGGGCCCATTCTGCGGCTTCCATTCTTACTGTTGCTTATATTCTAGTCTGGCTTCAGCTGCACTATTTGCAGTATATTAGTAAGCTGTCAACCTCTTATAGAATTCTCACCAGGGGCGGTTCCTCCTAAAGGGCGGAGGGGTGTGCACCGGCTGCTGTGCTGTGCGTGCAGCTGGTAAATTCAATTTAAATAAAATGGTAATTGCCATTCTAGCGACCAGGACTAGATTATAGGAGTGTGAGAGTGGGGGCGGGGACAGGACGGGGCTGATGGGCAGCATAATGGATTGGGAAGCTGGCAGTGCGCAGGTCGGATTGGCCGACTGTCTTGCGAGGGCCAGCCCGACATGCGCACTTCAGCCTCTACAATCCAAGCACTGTTAAACTGCTGGGGGATTGCAGGCAAAGGCACCTAGCCTCAAAACGAGCGTTAGGTTAGCCTGCTCAAACTAATCCTGGGTCTTCTCTCATGCTGAATACAGCATGGGAGTAGCTCCAGGATTGGTTAGGTTAGGTTCACATTGGCTGTTGGAGCTTCACATCACGAGCTGAAATCACAGGTGCCTATTTTCTACTTAAAGCCATTGTTTGTGGATTCACACTTTTTCGTTGAACGGCATCTTTCTGCCGTTGTGTTGTCCTTTTGAAGTAATGTTATGTTTAAATGATTTTTGTATCGCTTGCCCCGAACCATCGGTGACTCACCCTGTTTGTTCACTGTCAGGAGGATGTACTGTTTCTTTCAGTTGTGAGGATGCATTGTTTCTTTCAGTTTTCAGGATGTATTGTTTAAGTCAGTTTTAATGCTGTGATAAAAGGCTTGCTGGCCGGCCCCTGTAAAGCTTAATTGTGGCCGGACTCCTTGGGGTGGTCAAGGCGCGTTCACGCAGACTTGGTCAGGAACGCATCGAGCAGGCCCGTGATGCGCGTGACTGCCTGGTGCTTTTGTGGGCAAATGGATCGACCAGATAGCCACTGTTTGTGGAAGATCAACAAAGACATATTTTAAAACCCTAATGTATTTTGTCTCTTTAGCTCAATTAGGTTTGTGTGTGACATGCATGTTATGGAGTCGAAAGTCAATGGGCCAAATCAGCTTTTCCTCTTTCTAAGGTTAAATTTAAAAAGAGCGCCTTTTTGGTAAAAGGCACCGTTGTTACGTTCTGTGCAAAAAAACAGCAAACTGTTAGTAAGCGCTATGTAAATACAAATTATGATTATAATGGGATATAATGTAACTGTCGATTATGCAAACACTTCCTATTACGAATCTGGTGAGGACACCGGGTATTTTGTTTTGCTGTTGACTGAATGGCAGCATGCTTGACAGGATGTATATGTCTATATTGCGCATCAGCAAAGGAGCCGTTCCATCTCGTGTGAGCCATTGAGTCTAATTTTAAGGGGCTCAATACCATTTCCTTAGTCGCAGTGATCCTTCCCTTCCCCTCACAGCTCAGCTAACCCCCTGGTTGTGCCGGTCTCACCAGTGCTTCAGCTCCTCATCAGTGGTAGTAAGTCCTATATAAATGCCCAAACCATGTCATGACTAACAGATGCCAATCAGGCACCCGATCGGAAAAACGCAAATTCCTACTGGCCAACCACTCAGTAGATCAAGTTGTCATTTTCGGCCTGCCTTCACTACTGCCCACCTCTTTGTAGCTGCTTTACCGAGCACGAAGAACAGAACTACTACACGGAGGTTGGGTCAATAGCGCTTGGTAATAAGGAGCATATTCTGAGCGGCATATCTGAGTCAGTGGCTCATTTCCTCGCGTGGAGTTACTGCCATTCTCATCCTTTTCGTGCTACCATCAGTTGTGCTCTTCTACATGTTTTTACCCTGTCACTTCTACATTTCTCTGTGTCAAACCTCCTCCAGAACGCTGGAGAGTGGCTGCACTTCGGTGTATGCATTTGTGGCCACCACTTTTAAAGGTCACCAGCCGCCACTGATTCTCACCTGGCCGTGCACCTTTGAGAGCTCAGATTCATTAAGGTGAAGAAACAGACAACCAGTAGAAGTCCAGTTGCAAAGCCTGGTACAAGACCCGCAGTCATGCGATGGGGTTGTCGGTGGCCTAAGCTCGTCCAAGAGATTCTTTGATGGCCCTCGGTGAGCTGCATGACCGTGAGCAGCGGAGACTGCTCATATCAGACTGTAAGGATGGACTTATCCATGTTCCCCAATGTGGTTATTTGCAGTTCAGCAATAGCAAAGAGGTAGCACACTTAATATTTTACAGTGAAAGTAATTTGTAAGATAAACAACAACATGTTATACTTTGAAGTTATAGGTCGTTTTCAGGTGTTTCTCTCAGTCAAATTTCCTCTGCTTCGGGCTTATACCATCAGCATTTGTAGAATGAACTCTGATTTACATGGATAAGCGGTTAATGGGCCATTCAGCATGTAGGGACATAAATTACTCACCTGCAATTACAGCAATACGTTCTTAACAAAGTAATTTCTATAGGAAGATCTAAGACAGCATTGTGCTCAGAAGTAATGATTGGAGAGTGTGTGGATCCAGCTAGTTTCCAATCCATTAGGGCTGCTCTGCATTTCCTGATGTTTAACATTTACATCAAGTGTAACTTTGATGAGTTCTTTGTAGTCCTCGCTTCTCGTGCTTGTGTGATGCATCTTTACTTACTTCTCCACATAATACTCTGGAAGAGGATAGCATGGTACTATTCCCATTTTAAAATGCGCACCAGAGCTACAGAGACATGTTTATTCACGTGCTGCGTGAAACCCCTAGTGCATGCTCTCTTGTTCCTACCCCTGCCGTGTTTGTCGAGGCATGTGAGATGGATGACATGGGGGGGGAGGTGTTCTGACAACAGTAGTTATCTTCAGTGAAATTCACGGTTGTGGATTCAGCCAATCAGAACTACACATCACGATATGAGCGTCTCGATGAGACCCTCAAGGCAAACCTCGAAAGAAAAGAAGTAAGCAGCAATACATATACATGGGGAATAAAAGCAGGAAGTTAAACTCCACATGACATTACTCCTACCCAGACCATATGATCTGAGGCATCGGCCTAGTTGGCAAATAGTATATTCCCTGTATAGGAAGAGAAGTTGTATTGTATACCTTGAGTTTGAGCATTGGAAGACCATAAGCCTGTGAGTAGCTACTCTTCTAGAATGATTGCTTTGAATCCGCCCTCTTCTGAGGGGCTACGCCTTTGCCTCCATACTGTGTAGGACGCCGCTGCTTCCCATGGTCATTATCCATCCCCATGTACTCTTGTATCCATACCTCCAACACTTGAGCAGCACCGCAGTGCATCAACCTCATCCAGTAGCCTGTGGTGCCCTTTAATGGCATTCAACCAATCGGTGGAAGCCTAGCATCGCAGTCCGAAGGCCCATATTCATATCAAGATGTACCCCCCCCCCCCCCACCTCTCAAATTCCAAAGCCTGTTGTTATTCGAGCGAGTTACAGCTTTGGAATAGTTTCGAACCAGAACATGTCTGCAGTGCTCCCCTGCTTTATTGGTTTGAAGAGACCCTGTTTTATGTCGCAAAACTACGGTATTTTTCTTCTTTAAAAAAAAGTGGATTTCCACTTAATTTATGTATGTATTTCTTCGAGTGAGATTAGTTTCTAGTGGCAAACATGTTTTGTTGCCGGAAAGGAGGCTTCGGCGAGCCACAGTTCCCTTGCATCCCAGGGGGCCAGGTGCATGTATCCATCGAAGTGCAGGTTTTCGGCCAAACCTGTGGGCGTTCGCGCTCCTGCCTTCCCTGCAGTGTGAAAGGCCAGAGTTCAGAGAACTGTAGACCCCCATTGCTGGCTGGTTTATCGTGAATAACACCAACATGTAAAAAAACTGTGCTGAACACCAAGATAGAAGTGGTATTTTTCTTGTCCGTTTATTGAAGTGACCATCCTATACAGACTTGGAGAAGACTTCTCGTTTAGGGTAGAGGAATATCATTTTTTTCCTGTCAATAGTAATTTTCAATAACCGGTTTTGTTTGGGAAAATATTAATCTAGGATGGCATTGAGAAAGCTGTTTGACACTAAACTGTAAAGGTTAGGTTTTCCAAGACATTCAGAATTATAACTGACTGCTTACATGTCAAAGATGAGACCCGTCATTGATTCAACCTTTGACCCCGGGTTAACTGCAGATCTTCTTGGAACAGTGATAGAGGATAAATGGCTCTTGTACAGTGCTGCGTTTACTCTCACATTCAGCTCTTTTCAAAAAGTAAAGTATTTCTGATTTAATTAAACCTTCTGTTATCGGCTTAGTCCCTGTGGTGAAGAAGTGACAATAAATCTCCTTTCGGTATAACTGCATGACGTGAAGGCACACAGGAAAATGCAACCACGACAGCCGAAGGGAGAATCAGTTTATCAATCGTTGTGTCAGATGGTCAGCGAAGACGGTGCTATGAGGAGGCTGGGGCTAATAATATATATTTTTTTTGCTGGTACGGCAGTCTAGGAAAATCAGTCTCCTCCACAATTCGCCAATTATTTCTTCACAATGGGAGGAATTGTATTATATGCACTTAGAAAAAAGGGTCTATTTCTCCTTCTGGTCATTACATTGCATATAAACTGTGTGTCATGTATTTTGAGAGGTTTTCCTGCGGGATACCACCCCTGCTTGTACTCTACTCTCCGCGTTTTTTTTGCGATTGTTGTCTTTGTCCAGAAGAAAACACTTAGCTCGATGTCAGAGCTGAAGGCTTAAGTGTAGATAGAGGTGAGTGTAAAATTGTCAATATTTGTAATAGTGATTACAAACGAGGTGAATATACAGTGTGGAAAGGTGTAGGAAGTAGGACCCTGTTCAGGCCCCGTAACCAATTTAATCACCAAAGCGAATTTCAGTTGTGACCAGTGACGTAGGGAACCCCCCACTTTAGCAGCTTGAGTGTGTGTGTGGGGGTGGGGGGGTTTGCACTGGGCTCCAAGGGCTTATGAACTGTGTCCCACTAAACATTAAATTGTTGTTAATGGCCCTCTTCTTTCTGCAGATAAACTTCTCAATAATAATAATACTGTTAGGCAATATGCAGCAGAAGGGTGTGGTATGTGGGCTGATAAACAGATAGAAAAGTGTATTTAATACATGAGAGAAATGTAAGAAAAGGTAAGGATGAGAGACAAAAGATGATTAGATGGAGGAAAGAGTAAGGCATGGTTAAACTAAGGAAACAAAGAAGAAAAGATAAAAGGTATGACGGAAAGGTGAAAAAATGAATGGCAGGAAGTGTGAAAGGATGGCTGGATGAATGAAAGTATTAATAGTTCAAAGGGGGAATGAATGGAAGGCTGAAGAATGGACAGATTAGGAAGTGTGAAAATGTGAAATGGTGAAAGAATGGATATATGGGTACATGAATACATAGACAGGTGGATCTTTGAAGTGCTGGATGTATTTATGAAAGGATGAATGTGTAGATGGATGGCTGGATGATCAAATGTAAAGGTAGATCCCCTAAGGAGGGTCGGTTTGTGTGCTTCACAAACTTAGTGTGCTTAGCGTTATAAGAAAAGTGGGGGCGTCTTCATTTTCTGGCTGCTCCCTTGATTGTGACTTTGCAGGTCTTCACATTGGGAGTCATTACATCACTGTCATTACAACTGCAGTACCTTTACATTGCATGTTATGACATCAGCACTGTTTTTACTTTGCAGGTAAGTTTATTACAACTCTAACTACAAAAATAAAAGTTTGTGTGTGTGCGTTTACTAAAAAAACAAATGTTAAAGTGACGTTATAGTTAGGAATTATAATAATTTGTTACTTTACATAAAAAAAACTTTAAAATTCAATAAGAAAAGCAATGGTAAAGGACATTATAGTTAGATGAACATGCCAGTTAAACATACTATTTTAAATGAACAAAACGACTGAATTCACTAGTTATAGTTATCTCAGGTAACTATAACTCGTGCCCTAAAGTAACTAACTCGTGCCCCTGCCATGTACAGTGTAATCATCAATGATCTCATTGATGTCACAGAATATGCCATAAGTGATGTAATATGTGAGGTATTTAGCTGTACATGGCAATCTTTTTTCCCCATGCAATTTCCATAAGGAATTTTAGACTATGATACAGAAAAACAGCTGAACAGAATTACTCCAAATTTGGCAGAAAGCTACATCTTTACCTAGAAAGTATGCTTTTGTGATGTGGAGTAAATCAATGTAGCCCTTTTTGAGAAATGAAGGCGAAACTATTTTTAGATGTTTGGTTGCGCAGGAGTGCAGTGGGACTGCAAATTCAAACAATAAAGCGATCTGATCAGTCACAAGGGCTTTTTTCCCCATCGACCTTGTTGGTTCATGGTAGCAAAGAATCTGACTTGCTGGTCGCAACCGAAAAAAATGTTTCGGCTGACATCACAGGAACATTAAGAAAACAAACAGGTGGGCAAAGTCGGGGTACCATGACCCCCTCGCCTTTGAGGTGGTGGTCACACAGAGACTGCCCAGGCTGAGAAGTCACACCAACCAAAAATGGGCGTGCCTATCATTGGCCAGTATCTATCAGATCCTCCTGCGGTACTGTACAGAAATAAACTAAAAAAGAAAATGTGGAGTGGGGGAGGTCTGTAGCCAATTGACCACCTGTGGGGAGTTGGGGGGTAGGGGGTCTGGCTGCAGGTTGGGTGCAGGCAAGGTCTTGCATCCAACCCCCAGATGTGTACAATCAGTGACCATGGGCGCCTGGGGGGTCGGCCATAGATGTATGGTTATAATAGTTTACTTTACGTTGAAAGGAGAAAATAGGAAATTACCAGAAAAAGCAAATATTTACATAGAATCATACTTAAGTAAGTTAGTAACATTTTAAGTTACAAAAAAAACCTTGTAAATTCACTGAAAAAAACAAAGGTTAACGTGGAATGATACACAGGTCTTCTAATAAAAAAAAAATGTTTAAAGAAAAAAGCACAATGAAATTCACGGGTGATATGAAAATGACCTAAGTATAACTTGCACCACTGTGATGCACCTCGTATTTGTAAACAAATTTTATTAATTCGCAAAAAGACATAGAAAACAGCCCGCTGGGCGTTGTGGAAAGACATGAGGTCCAGCTCAAAATTCAACACAGTTGAACACAATAATTGTAGAATAATCCTTCAGTATCTATTGTCAGTCCACCTATTGGGGAAATAAGAGAATGCACATCCGAGCCCAATGCCTGCCTTCATCTCTATATCCTACAGTGTGTGTCAGTGCACACTATCAGCCCTAAATCCCACCTGATGTCCCTGTGCAATTAACACCCAACAAACCCTCTCCTGCCCTCCCCACCCCCCAGGCATGTCTCTGATTCGTCAAAGCATCTGTACTTGGGCATTGGTCGGTCTAACAATGCATCGTGGGCGCTATGCCCCTGATCTCAGGTTAGTTGTGGAATTGGATGGGATGTTTACTGTGTCGGCCTTTCCCAGTAAGTGGACACACTCAGGGCAACAGGGTAATCCAGGGATCATTCTCCTGCTAGAGGGTCCACCCCCTCAGGGTTGTCAGCAGCGTTGTCATCCGGGTGTTTCAACAGGCCCACCAATGCCACCCATGCCCTTGCCATCTCCAGCGTTTTTTCGTTCCCAGTTCGGTGGGCCATCTGCAGTCGGAAGGTCCCCTCGCAATCCGCCCACTTCACTAGCGCCCTTGCCCATCGTGTCACACTAGGGCCGTTTTTCGCTTTCCAATGACTAGAGAGTTCCCTCTAGCTAACACCATCCCCAGATCTATGAACTTACTAGTGACTTAATTTCTGGCATTGTGGGGAAACCAGTGCAGCAAACAACAACCTGGCGTCAACGCTATCTCTCTCTCCGTCATAGCCGCCAACCCAGTTATATTAATTAATCTTGCCCGGGGTAAGGTACGCCCTGTGCAAAACATAGAATCTACTGGAAGCGCGCATTCCTTGAGCTCTTCCAGGCCCTTTCCACAAGTTCTCCCCAGGGTTTCTCATCAATGACCTCACTCAGGTCCTCCTCCCATTTGAGACGTAGAGTTATTAGGGGTCGATTTATTCCATGTGTGATACACCTGTAGAGGCAAGTGACCGCTTTGAAAGTACCAGCCGCCATCACTACATATTGACAGGCCAGGGAGGTCTGGGGTTCCACCATCCCCTCCCGCCAATGCTTTCGGATAGCTGCCGTCAGAGCGGCATGTAGAAGGAAATCACCTCTTGGGAGGTCGTGGCGCTCCAGAAGATCATTAAAAGGGAGCCAGTTATTCTCTTCAAATAAATCCCCTACAGTGGAGATCCCAGCCTTGCTCCATAATCGCAACCTACTCCAATCCCCCCATGGGGTAGTGCCTCACAAACGACCATCTGGATCTCAGGCGCGTATGGGGTCCGTACCTGCGCTCGCCTAGCTAATCGGTTCCAAAACTAGCGCACCGTTTGTAGCTCCGGGGGGACCCCCCCTCCCTCATGGGCAGATGCAGTAGCACCCGGGATAGAAGTCTCAGGCTTGGGTCCGGACCACCAAGGTTTTCTGTATTTTTGAGCCGTCCTGCCATCCATTTCGTGAAACACTGTAGCTGTGCTGCATGATAATAGGCCTCGAAATCCGGCACTGCAAAACCCCCCTCCGCCCTGGGTCTCATCATAGTGGTGAGAGTCACTCTCCGCCTCCCAGTACCCCGCAAGAACCCCGTGATCATTGTATTGAGTTGAACAAAGATCTTAGGTGGGATCCAGATTGAGAGCGTCCCGAAGAAATGGAGAAGCCTGGGTAACGTAATCATTTTCACTAATGCCACCCTGCCTGCCACAGATAGCGGAAGGGTCCCCCAGAACTCAAAGTTTCTTTTGGTGCTGCGCACAGCTCGTCCTATGTTACCCTCTAGAAGATCTACAGGGTCAAGATATATCAGAGTACCCAGATAGGGCAAGCATCAGGTTTCCCAAGGCACGCCCTCTGCTTCCGTCGATCCGTCTCTGTCCGAGCATGCAGGAAAAAGACACGATTTGGCCCAGTTCACTCTGAGCCCCGCAACTCTCCCCAAGACTCTCAGCAGTTCCTTGGCTCCTCGTAGGGCCTCCCCCGAGTTGGCCAGGAACAGTAGGAGGTCATCCGCATACAACGCTATGTGCTGTAGTTGTCCCTCCACCTCCAGCCCCTGTAAATAGCGGCCTGACCTGGCGTGTACAGCCATAGGTTCCATCGCTAACGCGAACAACAGGGGTGACAGCGGACAGCCCTGTCTCGTACCCCTGCCCACCATGCAGGCCTCTGAAATCAGCCCCCCCGTCCGAACTCTGGCAGTAGAATTTTTAAACAAGATCGCTGTCCATTCCACGAAGCGTTCTCCCAGTCCAAATGCTCTTCAGAACCCTAAAGAGATGCTGCCATTCCAGGCTATCAAAAGCCTTCTCGATGTCGACCTCAAAAATGCGTGCTTCCTCCTTGCAGTAAGTTTCCTCCTCCAGTATATGCAGGAGCCTACTTACATTCATCGCGTGTTCCTGGCTGGGATAAATCCTGCCTGATCCACGTGGATAAGCGTCGGCATGTGGGCTAACAGCCGACTGGCCAATATACAACTTAATATTTTATAGTCTAAATTAAGCATGGCGAGGGGCCGATACGCAGTCCGGTCCCCAGCTGGTTTACCAGGTTTTAAAAGTGGGGCGATTATCGCTGCTCTCGTTGATGCAGGAACACAGCCCTCTTGCTTCGCCTTGTTATACAGTGCCACTAGCCGTGGGGCCAAGACATCTATGTACCCGGAGTAAGACTCCACCGGGATCCCATCCGTCCCTGGGGTCTTATACTTAGCCATATGCTTGATGGCGCTACGTACTTCCCTAATCTCAAGTTCTCTGCCTAGTTCCTCCGCCACCTCAGAATCAACTGTGGGAAGCTCCACGTTAGCCAAGAAACCCACCACGTCCTCAGCCCCAGGGTCAAGTCTGCTCTGGTAGAGGGAAGCGTGGTACTCCAAAAAATGAGCGTTGATGTCTTGTTGACTATAGAATACCTCATCCCCCTGCCCCCTCAGCTCCAGGATCGACTTCCCTCTACGCGCTGGGTTTGCCAGCCAGGCCAGCAGTGCCCCAGATTTATCCCGTTCCACATGGGCCCGGGTAATGTATGCCTTATAATCGAAACAGCGCAGCTTTTCTACTTGCGTCACGAGGACTTCTCGAGCTGCGAGAAGATCAGATTGCCTATCTGTTCGCTCCGGCCTCTCTTTCTCCAATTCCCGTAGCCTGTGCTCTGCATTTTGCACGTCCAGCAGCTGCACACTCCGACCACTTCTCCAATGCAGCGTCCCTTAATGACAGTTTTAAAGGTGTCCCATTCAATAAGTGGACTCATCGCTGTCCCGGCATTATCGAAAAAATAATCAATAGCGGAGCCTATTGTGGCCCGAAATACCGGATCTTCCAATGCCTCCGGTCGCAGGCGCCAGCTAGGTATGGTAGGTCTAATCCATAGCCAATCTAAGGACAACAGCAGCGGATTATGATCAGAGATTGCTCCAGCCAAATATTTGCTGAGTGTGACCCCTCCATGCACGTCTGGGGAACATAGAATCGAGTCCAACCGAACATGCAGTTTGTGCAACGCAGAATAGTAGGAATAGTCCCTTCCTTCTGGGTGGTGGGCCCTCCAAGTATCCGTCAACCCCCAGTGTTGTTGCCAGACAATTCTTGTCGCTGCAAGTCTATGTATGGTAGCATCTGGGAGTGGTGGGTGAGAACGGTCCAGGTCAACGTCAGTAATACACCTGCCCCCTCCATCTTTTTTGCAATGCGGTCCCTTCCTTCTGCGTTAAATGAGTTTCCTGTAAGAGGGCGATCTGTATCCCTCTCCTCACCAGATACGCGTGTATTTTATGATGACGAATCATAGTGTGCATCCCCCTAACATTCCAGGAGATGGATTTGATTCCTATGGCGGGTCCCATTGCGCGAACCGTGTCAGTCCTCCTTCTAGCCTCCCCACAGCGACATGCCTGGTCCCAAACAAAAGCCCCTCAACAACCAAATCCCCCCAACTCCCCCTCCCCAGGACAGGTACAAAGCAACAAGTCCCGATCCAAACTAGTGTTGTGAACTACAAGTCACAAAAAGTGGTGAGGGGTAGACTGGCACTGTTGGACCCAGAACCCCCCCCCCCCGGCTATCCCCCCCACCCCGTAACATAGGTGGTAGCTCCATCAGCTGCTCTGGTGCCAATAGTCTGCTGCCACCCAATGGCAGCCTCTCCAATATTCAGCTCCCACCGTCATGACAGTCACTTCTCATACATCTTGGCGTGCGATCTTCAGACTATGCCGTCCGCTGTTTGGGGTGTGACGTCTGGTAGTTCAATCTCAGAGTCTCTGTTCGTGCTACTGGGACGCGAGCTTTCAGATCTGTCCATGCCATGGGCGTTGTTAGTCAAGTTCGGACTAGCCTCTCTGTGGCTAATCTCTGCAACGGCCTGAACTGCCCTGTGTCTCTCCAATTGGCGCCCCGTCGGTTTTGGAGCCCTCGGAGACCGTGGGGGAGTGGTCGATGTCCGCCGTGCGCTGCTCGGTGGCGAAGCACCTGCTACATGTGTCTGCCGTGTCTCCAGCCAGTGCCAAGCGTCCTGCGGAGCAGTAAAGAAGTGAGTTTTTGTGTTATCGATCACCCGGAGACGTGCTGGGAATAACATGGAATAGGGAATTTGCAACTGGCGCAACTTCCACTTGAGAGTCAGGAAGGAAGCACGTTGTCTTTGTACCTACCTGATGAAGTCCGGAAAGATCATCTCCCTGGCATTCCCAATCCGCAAATTCTGTTTCTCCCGGGCTTGTTGCAATAGGTGATCTCTGTCCCGGTAGTAAAGCAGCCACACCACCATTGGCCGAGGAGGAGCCCCAGGTTTGGGTGGTCTAGTCAGGACCGTGTGGGCTCGCTCTAGTGCATAGAAGGAGGAGAGACCCTCCGGGGCCACTTCCGTTTTAAGCCTCTTCTCCATAAAATGCACTGCATCGTCCCCTTCCTCTCGTTCCGGGACCCCCACAATATGCAGGTTGTTCCTGCGGGAGCACCCTTCGCTGTTTTCTGCTCTAATTTCTAGCACCTTGATCTTGGCCTCCACTATTTTCAGAGACCGCTGTAGTGTGGAAACTGCCTACGGGACCTCCTCCAAGGCCTTCTCGTTGAGTTTCACTCGTTCCTTGAGCTTGCGATGGTCGTCCTTCAACAGGTTGAGATCTGCCCCTATGGAATCCATCTTTGTCTCCAGAGCTTCTCTTGAAGAAGTGATGGCCTGCATGATATCCACTAGAGTGGGGCCCTCCGAAGCGCCATGCTTCCGCCTTACCGTCACCTCGTCTTCATCATCAGTGTGCCGTGCTGTTTCCTCCGTGTGCAATACAGCGAACCCTTTCTTTCTTGACACCCTCCCCATTGTTAGTGGCTGCGCAGGTTCGCAGGGGTCTCCGGAGCTGTGACAGTAATGAACTCCTAGCACCGGCATCGGGCTCGGTAGCAGGGCGGGCCAGTTTGCACCTACAGACCAAAGGACCTATCTTCGGAGCCCTCTTCTGTGCACACAGGGCGTCAGCGTAGACCACCAGTGCGGGGGAATACCTCTTTATAGTTACCGCCACCCACACAGGGCAGCCTCAATGGAACTCCCAAGCGAAGGAGCGTCTTCCCGCTGAGTTGATGCCTTCCGCACACCGCTTAATCAGCTCTCAAGCGGATCCAGTGAGCTCTCACCCTATCGCAATCAGCCGTTCTTTGTCCTGCAGTGCCCCCATTCAGGGTCCCTCACGCCACAGGCCCAGCACAGCGCCGCACACCACCGCTCCAGCACCGCAGCACAGTACTCGAGGTGCCCACCCCAGCTCTCTTCAGGTCGGCAGTTGAAAGTGGGTCGAATTACAGCTGACACCCCTGCGCCGTACACCCGCTAGCTGCCTCTCACTGCCACAGCCATCAGGGCCTAGCATTGCTGTCCGCTTCCGCCATTTTGTGGTTATAACGCGTCTCCAAGCTCAAGAGGAGCGCGCTCTGTCCTCCACGTATAATGGGCCTCCACTCTCACCAATGTCAGCCCCCAGCTAGTAGGTTACGTTACCGCCGAGTGGTACTCACAGTGAGCCTCAGTCCTCCTCTTCGGTGCATGGCGAAGGCTGCCTCGTCAATGCCCGGCCGCCATCTTGACCGCTCTGCACCCGGAGCCTTCAAGAGTATAGTCAGCGTTTTTTTGCCGCCGCCTAGGCACCGTCACCCCTCTGCAGCCGCTCAACACCGGCACCAGTGTTTCTGCCACTAGTTTCGCGGTAAAGAGCCCCTTTAAGATATCAGAATCATTGCGGGCAGGGGGAAGCCACGGACGGAGCTCCGGAGTCCACTTCCCCTCACATCGGCACCTAGCCACGCCCCTCGTGATGCAACTCTTATGACCTTACTTATTACATCATTGATGACATCTGAAATGTATTGTGGTGCAAGTTATACTTAGGTCAGGTACATATAAATGGTGAAGTTCAGTGTTTTTTTTGTTTTCAAATGTTAGTTTCAACTTTGGATTTTTAGTGAATATATATTTATATTTAATTTTAAATCTAATATTTTATGTATTTTTTCATTTAAATTTACTAATATCTCGATGAATTATGATATTTTTCAACACTAAGTTAATGTTGATTTTAGTTTTATATTTTAAACTACCAGTCCCCTAACTCTACAAAACCATGTTACCCCTAATCACTACCCATCCCTGATCTTAAAACGCCTGAATACCCTATACCTTATCCATCCCTGAGCCTTAAAAACGCCTTACTGCTCCTAAACACTACCTATCCCTGATATCTTAAAACTACATACTACTCTAATCACTACCCATCCCTGAGCCCTAAAAACTCCTTTTTACACCTACACACTACCCATTACTGGACCCTAAACATTCCTTATTATTCCTACACACTACCCATTACTGAGCCCTAAAAACCCTTATCACCCCATATACGTTTTTTAACTTAAAACTATAAACTCTTACTTTAATGTTGATTTTTAGAAATTAGGTATGTATTATTTATTAATTAATTAAAATCTAATTGCTTAGGATTTAATTATTGGTTACCTAATGATTAATTACGTGGAATTTACATCTAATTTACATTACTATAACAATTCTAAGTGACATAACCTTACCAATATGATGCATGTTAGTGTCTGGCGGTCACTGTGTAGTTATAGTTTGGTCAAAAGTTTTCAGAGGAAGAGCCTTTTTTGTTCCACTAATAACTTAAATTTGATGAATCTGCAAAAAACTTTCCCAAAAAAAAGTTCATCTATTGCTGTCTCCTTCATGGAAAGTATTAGGTTGATACACAAACAGGGGACAAGAAAAAAAGTGCAAATTGTATAAGGTGGCAGGGTAGGGACAAGGTGGCTCCCAGGTACTTGTGGGTGTTCGGAAACCCTGATAGATCCCCGAAAGATTAAAATATGTTTTTTCTGACCACAGATACAACTTTACTCTGTGGCCTTTCTGTCAGGTATTGCGGTACTTCTGCAGGTACAAGCTTCTGCCCCACAATACCCTGAGGAAGGTTGCTCAGTACCTGGGCATGGTAGCATTGCATATAGAGTACAACAGGAGTAACACGTTACCCAAAAAATAAGTTTATAAAAAGGAGAAGAAAATGCAAGTTGGGTTCCTATGGAGTGTTGGGCCATGGCCTTTGGCCGTGTGCTTCAGGGGGCTTGACAGTCACAACCGAGTTGCGTGATGGACCTGGCCTGAGGCCAGGCCCTGTGGCTAACCCCCTCTGCACATGGTCTTTTCGGATGGCTGCATATTACCGGAGGGATTTGTGTGTATGCTCAACTTTGAATATTATTAAAAAAAGAACAGAAAGTCACTTAAAGGTTAAAGTGGCCTTATAGTTAGGTGTTGAAACTAGATAACGAATTAAAAAAATAAAACAAACTGAAATTCACAATTTATAGTTTACTTAGCTAACATAAACATGCGCCCCTCAAGATCTTAAATTTGAATACCTCCTTTAGGATTGGATTGTTTGCCATTCAATCATAGAAAATGGTAGTAAACATAATTGCTGTGAGTTTAGCAAGATGAGAGGCCACTGCAAAACTTTAGGGGTTCCTAACACGTATTGTAGAACATTTGGCTACACTTACCTGTGGTGCAGAAAAAGGTTTAATTTGAGATTAAGTATCAAACTTTGGGAGGGATAGGAAACACCGTCCCTTGAAAACGGGTGATTACGGAATGATTGAGCTCGTGCTTATTTTCATTGGGTTATACTTAAAATAGGTTTCCTAGTAACAAAGATAAATAAAATAATTCTTAAAAATGAGAAAATGCATTATATTGCTTGATTATTCCACTGGCCTTAGAAGACTTTTTCTTTAAATCCCCTTTGCCCAAGGAGGCATTTTCAAGTTTAAAATGAAGGAAGGTTTATCCAAGACAGAGTTCTTGATTGTTGTGTGCGTTGATTTGGGGAAACGGCATTAACAATGTGGTTGGAACCACACCTGCCGTTACTATGCAAGCGTTAACACTCTTGCCTTTACCTCGCATAGGCCTTTACCACGCATAGGCCTTTACCACACATAGGCCTTTACCATGCATGCCTTTATTGATTTGAAATAAACCACACTGAACTGACTAATGTAGCCCACATTCTCTTGCTAGTAGCAGCCTCCTCTTTGCTTTGTGTCAGTACTGTTTCTCCTCTAACAAGTCCTCTCTGCACCATAGCCGTTCAGCATTCCTTATTCCATCTTACTCATCGACCTTAAGTATCCTCAGGGGAACACTATGAGAGTGGGTCTGTCACTCCCATCATTGATCACACCTGTTTGTCAGTCGTTTCTGCCTGCCTCAAACATGATCTGCAATGGCCACAACTTAACTTGAAAGGTGGGCACATCCGAGGTATAAGGGAAAGAGGAATGTGGCACGGAATGCTCGGGCTGTTTAATTCTCATTGCTGGCCTTTATTTTTAGTTCCATCCATCCCCACTGTAAGTAAAAAGTACAAGTGCAGTTTGTTTTTTCTATGTCATTTTGATCAGGCTCCCCCCAAAAGCATTTTTTTAATAATCTTTTATTTTGCTGTTATTGACGCATTTTTGTCCTAAAAAGGAACAAGGACTTTACGATTGTCCATTTAACTGGGTCTTCCCCCCAAAATAGAGTGGAGGCACTTTTCATTTACATGTGTATCATGTAAAAAAAAAGCTGCTTGCCCAGTTTCATTGGCGTGCAGTGGGCTCCTCTCTTGCATCTCACAATTATAGCACCTCGAAAGACCTTGCTACCAAATCTGCTTTCTTCAGGGTTGCTCACATCAATTGAACTTGCATTTCTTCAATGTATCCTGCAAATTATAGTAACGCCCATGTCCTGCTACCCTCCCTGTCCCCCACAACCAAAAATCCAGGTAATCGACAAATAGAACCATGGTGGTTCAAGTATACACTGCCTAACCGTGAACAGCAAACAACCTGCCTACACTATTCTTTAGCAATTGTATATATCGCATACGCTTATACGTCAATTATCTTATTAGAGACACCATGATCAATAACCCATTCAACTAGGTGAATTTATTCGAAAATACATTTATTTCGCACGTTTCAGTGCAAAACCCAAAATGCGGTCTACCACCTTCTTCAAGGCGCAAAAAGAATGGACAAAAACAAAGAGGGACAGAGGAACGCACCTAAAGAACAATAACCTGAATGGGGAATAAATAAATATATGAGGCTCAAGAATAAAAATAATGCATGCACCCATATTCACGGGAACTGGTGTACTCTGTCCAAGGATACAAAAAAAAGGGAGAAGTCAAAGAAATTTTACATTCAACATACACATGTTATATGTATATATATTATGTGGTATAAAAGCCAGACACCTAAAAAGGGTGTCATTTTGAGGAGAAACCATTTAAAACATGCAAGATAAAAGACAAATGTGCATTTAGACAGAATTACGCTATACACGATAGGTGTGCATTAGCTCTCCAAGCCATGCTAGGATCAGTCCACTACAATTACCATCAGAAACCAGGGTTGAACTACGAGTAAAGTCAAAACCAGGAAAACAATGGAGACCAGGTGGACCACAAGGTCCCCTGAATCCTAGGAAGAACCGCTAGAACAGATGAAAGAGCGAATTAGGAGTATATATTCGATGCATAGCGAAACACTATAATTATTGCAACGTAAACAATATGTACCTATGATAACCAGCGGGCAACCCAAACATCCTATATTCTGAATAAATAGACGAAAGGCACACCCAGGGGATATCAAGGATGGAATCGCTTCAGAGTCAGGAAGAATCATTCAAAGAAAACGCTCAACATACTGGGCCCAGCGCAGTTTCTAAATAATACTGTAATCAAAGAGATATGTAAATAAGAAAAAAATGTCCTCGCAGTGACACAACTTAAGGCCTTGATGACGGTCAAAGGAACTAGGTGTCTAGCTCCAGTGTAATCATCAAAACACTGTCCCCATAAAGTGAAAAGAGGGAACTAAGGGTAACAACTATTAATATACACCATAAACAGTGATGATGAAGGGACTAAACAAGTCAGTCATATTACTTATATGTCCAGAGGCTAAGTGCCAGATCACAAAACATTAGCACAAAGATCGTCCAAAAAGACTGAGAACAGACTCATGCCCTACTGAGCAGAAACCCTTATCTAGTCAGTAGGATACGCATGCCTTGAGGGTGCTGTATATACATCAGGAGCGCGGTGAGCCGAAAGATTCCTGGTTCTTATAGTGCTATGCCCCACTATGGAAAAGAAAACTACATAGTTACAGAGACTGCATGCCTATTGGAAAGTATGGTGCAATGTGCGTTAACACAAGATGATAAAACGCATGTCAGTATATCGACAGAATACTAAGGATGCAGGGCGTACAAAGAGATTGGATACATATAAGCAGGCAAGGTGTTCCACCCACACTGAACCGCAAAAGAGGAAATAAATATTCCACACCCAATATATGGTAGGGCACATTAGGGACCATGGGGTAATATTATGAAAGACCCAGTCACTAGTCGAAGTTAAGGGACTCCGCCTTACCTGAGAATGTGGTATCCCGGAAATAATGACAATACTTTTCCTGTAAGAGTCCTATATCCCCAGACAGCTGGATAAATCAGGCGAATCTGGGGCATGTTAAATACGAATCGCCGATCTTGTGATAATCGCAAGGCATAGTAATAAACAAAGGACTATGGGCCGTCCTGTAAAGAATCCAGAAATGGCTGCCATGATGGAAGAGGAATGAACATATAACGGACTGAAGTACCTAAAAAGTAAAATAATAAAGCTCAAAGGAAAAGATACATTCTCTATACTGTGTATTCGTTGGTCTTATTTTTATGTATGCTATGTTGATACTAATTGCGCTACTTGTACCCTGATCACCATGTAAAGTGCTCTGTTACCCTACTTTGGGTCTGGTTCGCGCTATATAAAACTCTAAAAATAAAATAAAATACTCCATTAATGTAAGAAATACATTCCGAAAATGAAATGGAGAATAGAGTAGTTCCCATAACTTACCTACGGAGATATAAGATACCGAAACATATTCTAAACGCTAACAGAACAACTAACAAACTGAGGGTACAAACCAGGATGCCAAAAACAGTAAATTAAGAAGGCACAAAGGAAAATATATGTATTCAATACTAATCCTTAAAACTAAGAAATACATTCCGAAAATGAATACGGTTCAAAGTGTGATGTGAGATATAGAGGATCTCATAGCTTACAGAGTCAGATGTAAAATACTGCAAAGTTTACTGAATGTTGAAGATAATGACCTCCTTAGGGCATGAATAACCGCCATGAGTTAATAGTCAGTCATTCGACCATCTCCTGGAAATATTAGGGGCCCCTGTGGATACAACGAAAGGCACAGGATGTATAATCATATCCTATACATACAACACTAACAGACGAACTAGGACCTAGGGATCGTAAAGAAAAGAGAAGAGGTGCACATCATGTACTAGAGGAAAACATCTCCCACAAGTGGCTAAAAGCATACAGCAGGGTGGAAACGGAAACAGAGCCCATACCCTAATCTTTAGACTTAAAAGGACTGGGCAACCCGCAGCTACCTATACTGGAATTGAGGCTACCTAAGACGGGAGCAAACGGGGGTAAGCGAATGGCATTCTCCCATGGAGTCACTTAAAATAAGATGACTAGGCAACCATCAGCTATCTATAATGAAACTTGAAACAGGCGCACTCAGGCAGTTAGCAGATGGCATTCTCCCATGGAATCACCTCATTCACACCCGCTTGTGGGTTCCCAGCGTAAAGCTCCAATACACTTCTCTCTTCTTGCACTGCTCATAATCATCCTTCTCTTCTATGGATTGTATTTTCTCAATAATGGTCTATGTTAGCTCTTTTTCAATGTGACCAAATTGCATCCAATGTTGGACGAGGAGTGACGAACTCTTGTTTTTGCGAATAGAAGATTTATACTCACTGCACCTCTCTCCTATATTTCCCAGTCCGCATCGACATGGAATGATGTATACCACATTGGATGATCTGCAGTTTGACATACAAGTCAGAGTAATTCTCTTTTGTCCAAATGTGATTTGATTGGAAACAGTTGCTCCTATACATACGTGACATGACCCACATCTGTGGTTGGCACTTATCGAGTTCAGTCCTGTCATGGATTTGTGACAGAAATTGTTTTTAGTATCCAAATTGAACTTCACTAAGATGTTGCTAAGGTTACGGTTTCCCGTGAACGCAAAAATAGATTTGGGTAGCAGGCCATGTTCTGTGTTGATGTTGAGTATATGCCATTGAGAAATGACTATTTGTCTAACTTTTTGGTCAAGGTTAGAGTGACATACCACGCACACAAGTTTGTCCTCATTGTCATTTCTTTTGTACTGAAACATACTTTCCCTAAGCACTCTCCCCTTGGAAGGAATGGCTGTCTGCACCAAATTCCCGGACTCCAGTTGTCCACTTTTCAGAGGTAGCTACTACTTAATTGTATGTGGAATATGGTGACAGCAGCAGTTCCTAGTTTAGGTTTCCTGGTAATTGTTCGGATGGCTGTCAGGGTAGCATTTGAGGTATACTTGATATATTGATCTTCGAGCACGAACAAGCCTAACTGCGTGCCAAAATCATCCCTCCTGTATGCCCATTTCAAACCTCCCGCCAGCCCCACAAGAACCAGCCTTGAACACATCACTGTAATAAGTTCTATACACATTTGTATTAGAACCTCAGGCAGGGACGAAAAAGCCAATGCTCAATTCTACTGGCAGATCAAAATGTGGAGACACTTTTTGCAATATGCATGCACAGTCGAGATCCTTCATGATTTATGTGCTACAAAGTACAGCATGAAAATATTAGTGGCAAAACAATCAACAAAGCAATATCATATTGAGAAAACACAGCACAATGTATTTTTTACATATATATAGAAATGTATTTAGATTTATATGAAGGCAAGATTTTACATAGTTTTTTTGGTCTTAGGTATTAATTTCCCATTCAGCCTTATAGATTAGGGTTGGGCGTATCATGCATTTTTGTGAGGCTTTTGGCAAATACAAACTGATGGGTTCCCTATTTTGAAATAGATTTGGTTAATGTAATGATTTTTAATAGGAACTTCAAAATCACCTCAGAAATGTTTAACAGTAGCAAGGATTTGTTAAAAAAAATTGGTCTTTTCGGTCAACTATGCCATTTCCTTAAAATTCAAAGTAAGCAACTCAATCTTAGCCAAAATAGAAGTCGTTGCACTAATTTGAAAGTGGTTGGAAAATATATTGCTGGAACTACTTTTGGACTTGTACAACCCTATCTTTGCTATCAAATATCTCATAATGTGAAGCATGTAATTCTGCATCTTTTGAGTGGTACATTAGAGCTGCCCAATGTCCCCATTGCTGTTAGCAATTTATCTCGAACCCTATCTACATCCATCGGATAGTGGATAACACATCCATTATCAAGATCACTGGTGTCAGAGTTCAAATCACTGCTTATTACATGGCTGTATATTCTGCTAACTCTATAAACCCTCATATTGAATATGAGGCCTCTGGATCTGGCATTGCATCTGGGTATAAACTGAACACTAATAAAACACAGATTATTTTAAACTACAAACCAGAGGGGAAGGATTGATATGTAACTGATATTTAGGAATCAAAATATCTAGTTGTCTGGGAGCTATCATACAATTAAATTACAAAGATTTACTCAAACAATGTATTTTAAAAATGCGCCACTGGCTTCAGTTATTGATCAGTCCCATTAGATGATTTAATATTGTGAAAATTAATCTTCCAAACGTTTTGTATTTCTTTCGTGCTACCTCACTGCTTGTGCCAATTTATTTTTGCAGGTGATTAGATTCAGCAATTGGCAGCTTTTTATGGGGGTTGGAGATATCACATAGCATGAAGATAATCTGATTCATAAAGCTATCTCAGCAAAAGTGTGGGTGGGCCATACCCGACTTTAACATTTATTTCTGGGGATTCTCTGAACAGCATATCCGCTGTCCTTTAACTGATAGAGGGGCTGAAAGAACACTGTCCATATACAAATTGGTCATGGGTAGAGGGACCAGTAGATTTTTTACTAGTCAAAACCCTATTTACTTTAAACAAGTGAGGTTAAAGACAATTCGAGATACCTGGAAAGCATGGTGTGAGTGTGGCAAAAGTTACCATACCTTAACATCAACTCATCCATGCAACTTTGGGTGACACGTTTTTTCTTTTGGTTTGTCATGATTCCGCTTATCACGAATGTCACAGAATTGACATGGACACCATTGGTCATTTTTCTCAGATGGTGTGTTTTGAACATTGCAAAAACAACAGTTGATGGACAGAATGTAGAACAATGTCATACATTCACCCCAGTACAGAGATCTGGGCCTAAATCAATCGTTTTTTGCTCACCATGTCATTCCAGTTTGAACCCAGCCATATGGAAATGTCTTGACCCTGTGCCTCATGGGAACAGTCCAGCCCGAACTGCCAAGCCAGGTCCTCCCTGGACTGGAAACAAGCATCCTAGGAACGTTTTTGGGGTTTCACCCCTCTTCAGCCAGGATAGCTTGATTCCAGTGGCATGGAGAGCACGGGACCCATGTCTGGGCATACCCTTCCCACTCGGGGTGACAAATGCAAAAACAACAGTTGATGGACAGAATGTAGAACAATGTCATACAGTCACCCCAGTACAGAGATCTGGGCCTAAATCCATCGTTTTTTTGCTCACCATGCCGTTCCAGTTTGAACCCAGCCAAATGTAAATCAGTCTTGACCCTGTGCCTCGTGGGAACAGTCCAGCCCGAACTGGTGGAGTGAGCTAAAGAATGATGATGGATTAAACCCAGATCAGTTGACTGGGGTGAGTGTTTGATTTGCTCAAACACTCCGCCCATCATCCCCTTTGGTATCACTTTGTTCGCCCTGAGTTGGCAGGGTATGCCCAGAGGTGGGTCCCTTGCTCACTTTGTCACTGGATTCAAGATAGCCTGGCTGATGAGGGTTATGAACCCGAAACCAGTCCCAGGATGCTTGTTTCCGGTCCAGGGAAGACATGGCTTGGCAGTTCGGGCTGGACTGTTCCCATGAGGCACAGGGTCAGACTGATTTGCATATGGCCATGTCTGAACTGGGGTGGAGGAGTGAGCTAAAGAATGATGATGGATTAAACCCAGATCAGTTGACTGGGGGTGAGTGTTTGATTTGCTCAAACGCTCCGTCCATCATCCCCTTTGGTATCGCTGTGTTTTGAACATTACCTCTTCTTCAGGCCGAGTATAATCTCCCACAACATATTCAAATAACTGCAGATGCGGAATTATTTTTGGCAAAGCGAGAACTTAACTTGAAGTTCACTATACATGGTTTGCTGGAATTAATACATAGAGACAGGAACAGAACTTGTATTCGATAATGTTATGCTGTCTTATCAAATTCTAAAGTGAACGATCTGGCAGACTTGTCTGATAGATGGTAAATCAAGACCAGGCAGATAATTAATCTGCATGGAATTGGACAAGCGTTTACCACACTCTACGCACAGGCATTATCTGACAGATTAAAGCTACATCAATGTAAAACTGCATGCTTGTTGAATTATACGAATGAACAAATTTCAAATGGAAAAAAAGGGTAAATTCAAAATGCTGCTATTCCTGACTTTTGAATGTCGATATACTACATATGTTTACCAATTGCTCTCAGCTTTGCAATATTGGACTGAAGTTAAAAGATGTTTGTCTAATAGACTCAAAATGGATTTGGAGCTTACTGCGGTCAATATCTTCCTGGGACATGAAATGAACGTTCCTGACCGAAAAGTACCAATTGTTATTCCTAATATTATTTCAATATTGTATGTTTCCCAAGAGTGGATAAGTTAACTCCCACCCTCGATGAGTAATTGGTGGCAATTAATGTGCCATTTTTAATGAAATTGAATTCACTATCCTAAAACCCGAGAGGAAATGAGATTGTCAGAGATTGTGCTTAATTAGGGAACAATTGTTTCGACCAGAATAGGACTTTTTACTTTTCTCTTTTGTTTTGACTATTTTTTGCTTCGTGCCTCGTGCTGTATGTTTATTACTTGCTTTTCTTTCAACACATGTTGTATATCTGAATTTATTGATGCCCTTCCCTCCCCACCGAACTAAAAATAATAAAGATCGTTTTAATCAATGGTTTTAATCAATGTATTACAATAAATTAAGTGTTTATGTTGATAGAAAATACTTTTGTAACCACTGAACTGTATTTCCTATAAAGTTATTAAACTCTAGTTTTTTATTAAATCCATATACGTAATATTGATGGAAAGACACATTTTATAAAGGAGTATGTTGTAAACGATTATGTATTTAAAAAAATACTTTAATCTAGGTTTAGTAACATTCAGTGCCAACGTCATACATGTGCTAAAGTGTTCTGCTAAAGTTATTGTATCTCTAAAGAAGGGAATAGTCGTTTTAAGATGATTTTGATCTAATGTTTTCTTTAATTAAATTATGCAAAATACTACATTTAATATCCATTAGCTATGTTTAGAACGCAAATCAATGAGAAGGCCGTAAAATGATCTGAGACAGTTATGATACCAATTGGTAGCTTTGCCCACGCTAGATACCACTAGTTATGGCAGCAGGGCCTTCAGAAATTATGCTCTGTATCTTAATGCATATTAATTAATCAGCGAATCCAGCTTCCATGCACCAACATTTAGATCCAGTTACCAGCCAGAAGGATATTACAGAGGAACACGTTTCTTGGCTTTTGTTGCATGCCAGGGGCAATTCAGGTTTGGAGGTCTGTAATGGGTGTAATTGTTTAGAAATATGATCACTAGGAAAGCACCAATGTTGGCGGATCGATCTTTTTAAAAATGAAGTGAGCTTTTGTTGTATCCCGACTTTCTGGCTATGTCGTTCTTTATTATATGTTCATGTATGCAAGTATGACACATAGATGGTGTATGGTTTGGGTTGTCAGAGACATGAGACTATTTGGAAGGACCCAAATTAGCTTGACTATGTCCTGGTTAGCTTAAAGCCGGATGGACATTTGGATCAAATTCCTAAATTGTATGCTTAATGTGTACGAATTTGGACTGAAGTTCTGTGTTTTGTGACCTTGTGTCCCTTGCATGTGCTTTAACTCAGGAAAATATTTTAGGGGCAGGAGAAGCTTCAAACTGGCAATAATAAAAGTAGGTGGTGCCCTGCCGGTTTGAAACATTTCTCCAGATAAATATGCAGGAGGAGCGGACGGACGCGAGTACTATATGTAATGAAAGCAATAGGGCTCCTGCGTAAAACCAATTACTGAAGCTTATGAGATGGTGAAAAACGGCAGGTGGAAATTCCAGCTATGATGATATTTTACAAATATTGAAATGAGTGCAGTATATTCTATAGGTAAAAATATTGTTCAATAATACATTCACTGAAAGTGCTTCATATTTAATTGGAACAAAGTAGCGATAACTATATTTTTTATTTCAATTAAAATGCTGATGAAAAATGGTCCTAAAATGTGTTTGTGGAGGTTTCTTTTGATCTACTGTTATTTTATGTGCACCTTGTATTCTCTTTCTCCACCACATTTGTTTAATATATTTTGGGAGAGTGAATCAAAGGTTCCTTTAGCTGTTAATAATGTTATTTTGCTATTATCACAAGAATCCTTATTTAGACTCCTTGAGCCAGTTGCACACCGTTCACAGTTCAGCTATTTATAACCTAGCTTGGAGTGTGCGTTGATTGAGCTAGAGATCTAAAACTGATAGTACTCCTTCTCTGGGCCTTCGATCAAATGATGTGCGCGGTAGAACCAGGCCTGTTAAAGAGTCACGGGCCAGTGGAACTCCTTAAGCACCTCACTTTCTTGTCCTGTCAGCCCACTGTCCAGATCTAGGACTAGCATTCTTATCAGGGATCACTTATCATTTTAGTGACGAGGAATGAGATCTACATGAATTCTAGTGACTTTCTCACTGACTACAAAAGTAAAAGAACTATTAGCCCTAATGCTGTTGACTAGTTCATGCAGATGTACCCATGGTTTGATGTCAATTGGAATCAATCTTGAAGTGATCTATCTTAAAGCTCATTCCCCTGCTCTGGAAGGTGGAATTGCTCTGTCATGATGTCCACATAAAGGGATTTGTGAAGTAAATGTTATACAGGCGAAAGATATTTTGTCTCTTTCTCCTGTTCTTAGGTCTGGAATTAGCCAAGTGCCCTTGTTTGTAATAAAAATATTTATACTATGCATACTTACTTATTTAGAAGGGCTTTCAGGCAGATCTCTTTATCTATTGGTCTGCTATAGTGTCATTCACATTTCTTTCCTACCCAATACAGCATACATCTTAAGGCACAGGGTCAGACCACTTCATCAATTGGCTTACTTGACTGTAAGTAGTAGCAGTCCTGGTGCAATGAGTGCATTTATTTAAAAAATATATATTTCGGTTTTCAGATAATATTTGTTTTCATACAAAAACCATTCACAAACACAATAAGCTTTGCAAAGCGAAAAGGTCAACAACCTAAGTCAGACGTATTTGCTTTGACAATGCTTATTCATCTTGGTAGCTGACTGCTACATGCTCACCCACTAGTCTTTTGTCTACAGCCTTGATGTAATTGAGTGCAAGCTTAATGGGGGAGGTAGGTTGCTGCTGATAATAGTGGCTGCCGTGCATAGCTCTTAGGATGCATGTCATAGCATTAGAACTATAGAAAGGAGCCGGACAGGCACTGACCATTTTTATTTTTAAAAAATGTCAAAAGGAGATGAACAGCATAAAAGTATTAACTTGAACATGAACTGCATTTTTTTCTTACATTGCAACGTCATCTTTTTCCACAGACTTGTCGGTTATTGAGGCATGTTTCTGGAACCGAACCTCTTGAAATAACCAGCATTCATGCAGAAGATACCTTTCAAGTGACTGGCCCACAGGTATGTTCTTAGCTATCCAGTAATATTCTACATGTAGGCCGTCATTAAATACTTTGATTATTAAGTATTCTGCATGATGTTGGTGGCCTTTTACATAAAACTAATAGGAATGTGTGTATCAGTGGTGCAGCCACAGCAAAGCGCTATGGGTCGGGATGAGGCCAGGAATTTGGGTCCCATCCCCTGGTTTGGTATGGAAAAAACGGCGACTAATTGGTCAAAATGGACCCCTCAGACTCTACGACCCGGGTGCCAATTGCGGCAACCTTCTTGCTATGACCCGGAGGGAGGGTTCTGTTATCATATAATAGGCCTTTCCGCTGTTAGATTGCTTCATTTGCAGCCATTGAATTCTAATGGTTCTGTAGTCTGCAAACACGCTGCAAACAGAGAAATATAAAGAAGTCTTTAAGCTAAGAATATGAATCAATCCGTTATTTATAAATAGCGGAATAAAAGCTGCCCTTTCACATCCGGATGGTAAATGCGTGTGTAAAATAGGAATGAAGTGTGATATTTTGCACCTTTTATTGGATTGTCATCAGTTTTTAAATCTACGTAAAGTGTTCCTTCGCCCGATATTTTTAAAATATGATGTCAATGAGCGCTCGCAAGCACGTGATCTTTTAGTGGAAATGGAAAACTTGACATTGCGATAGCCATTGGGAAATTTATGCAGGGGGTTTATAAATTTATAAACTGAGTAGAGACCCATGAAAAGGCCAAAGCTTTTTAATTCTAATGAATTTTGGTTTTAATTGTGTAAATGCAGTTTTATGACAGTAGAATTTTTATAGTAAATGGAAAGAATTTGTGTTATGATGATTTTAAATGATAAAATATGTATTGTGGTTTATAGATCAATTGGTCTAAATAAACTTTATTTTTGACTTGACTATAAAGAAGCAGGAGCGTAGCTACCTATTGTGCAGCAGGTGCAGTGGCACTGGGCGCAAAGGGTCTACCTGTAGTATTGCTATTTATACTACCTCACCAGAGGCTAAAGGGCCCATGTCCCATGACTGCATTCGGGCAGATCGAACCCTGGTTTCAAAGCTGTAAAGAAATGAGGCCGCGAGAGGGACAGCAGAGTTGTACATGTGAAGCAGTTTGCACGCTTGCACCCTCCAATGAACCACAACTACTGATCATTAGACCCCTTTCTGTGTCCCTGCTCATCTCTGCTTCCTCCTGACGGCCGCCATGTTTCACTTGTCTGATATTGCTATGCCCTCCTAATTAATGGAAACTAAAAGTTCTGATATGATGGAAAATAACAAATATCACCTTGTAACAACATGGATGTTGTTTAACAGTGGCCCCACATGGGATAATGGGTCTTAGCGTATACTAACAATTTTGTCACAAAACAGCAGTACACATCACAGAAAGATTTATATCAATTTTAAATTAAATATTACAAATGTTATAGTAGATTTGATTTTCAAACACTGGCCATCTCAGTTTTTGTCATTTGAGGTTAAGAAGCCATAGAAAGACTACCTTCATTGTAGTTGCATTCAGCCAACCCATCACTCTGCCCTATTTTGTCATTTGTTCAAGGCAGTGAAAAGTGGTGGAACTCTTGGAAATGCTCCATAGAGGGTGGTTTGGAAGACTAAGTTAGATGTCGTGTGAGAGGTGGAGGAGTGGGCAGGCTCATCATAGAGCTTTATTCTAAATAGGGTAGGGGATGATGGGGTACGTCAGGTGTGAAAGAGCAGTACATTTGCAGATACTAACAGAATGTTTATGGGGAAGGTTGATTTCTGGACCGATGGAAATAACTCTTAAATTGTTACCAGAAAAATGTATTATTTTACAAAAGGTGGATATGTGGCGACTTAAGTGGTGAGATTTATTAAAGTTATGTTTTGACGGCTTATTCAGTAACGTTTCACACAAGAGAAACTTTTTATACTTGTATCACACTGTTCCTTAGCAGAGACTGGTACCTTTGCACTAAGAACTTGTATACTATCCCAAAAATCTCTGTTGTTATATACTATCCATAGAGTCTTAACCATCAAGTGCACAGATTAGCAGAGATGTGTTTGTCCTTGTAGTATTGTGATGCTTTAACATGTTTATTATTGTGTTTACTATCTTTGTATGGTTGCTCTTTTTCATTGTGCCTCCTTGCTCTGATCTTTCTTGCTCTACCTTCCTAAAATCTTTACTTCTGATTACATTTTATCCTTTGGCAATCCAAGCCCGAGACTAGTCTGGATATTGGCTGACAAGCATAAGGACTTCAGTACTATAGTTAAAAATATTTTCATTTTCATTTTCATTTCATGAAAACTTTATTGCGGCTATTACAGCCATAAAAGCACATTGAAAGCTTACATCAATTTGGAGTCCATACTAGATAAAAAGTAGAAGATCATAAAATACATTAGAGTATAAACGTATATAGATAAAAATGTCATTACGGTAAATAAATACAGAAAATTGTCATTAAAAAAATTTCATAGGTTAAAACATACAATTCATAAAAATCTAAAAAAAGCCCGGGTCGGCTTCCAGCCTGCTAGTGCAAACTTCTGCCACTCCCTTAGGTTTACCTCCAGTAACATCCTACTGGCCATAAAAATCACAGAAAACACAAAGTTAGTCAAAGTGGCGGGTGCAAAAAGGGAGAAAGCTCAGAATTACTTGAGGTCTGATCTAGTTTTAGCAAAATCCTACGTATTGACCACATAGAAAAAAGGAATTTCGAAATTGCAACCACATGAACCGGGTCAGTGTCAGATTTTAGGATCCTAAAAAATTCACAATAGTTCCTAATGCCCAGGTTTCTGCTAAGTTGGATGATCATATCAAAGGCTTTATTTCGATAAAAAAAACATATCATAAAAGCTACACATTAAAAACAAAAGTAAGCTATTTACATCCGTCCTTAGGTTCATTATTTTCAGATAAAAAGAGTGCATCATAAATAATTAATTAACAAATTAATTAAACATTTCATTTAAGCCTTTTGCTTCTAAGGTGCCAAGCCCATGATAAGAATTTAGAGAGGGCACAAGCATATAATGGGCAAGAGTCTGAAATTAGAATGCGCAATGCCTCGGTGTGATGCCTAGTTCCTAGCAACCGGCACAACTGTTTAAGCCATCTTTTTCTTGGTTGGAAGTACTCCGGGCATTCGAACATAAAGTGCGCCAATGTCTCATATGTGGTTATGCAGATGGGGCAAAATGCTGTTGTCTGGGCTGGGGGTTTCCACCGAGATGTAAAGACATGCAGTGGGAGAGTCCCAGTCCTGAACCTGAAGTAAAGGGCCCTATCAAATGGCTTCCCGATAATGTCCAAATAGGGTTCCCGGAACGGCAAGTCCTTAAACTTCAAGAAGTCATCCGTAAGTCTGCCCAGCGCTTGGTTGGTGCTACTTCGGGATATAACCCAGTTCCAATATAGACTCTTGAGTGTTGCCTTCGGAGGGGAGGATTTGCCAGCCCAGGCCTCGCTTAAGCCCAGATCGCCGAGCAGGGTTTTTATGTCTTTTAACCACTTTATCTTCTGCCATCCGGGTAATGACATAACTTCAGAAAGCCCTTTAGCATATTTGGCCAATTCAGGGAGTCGCCACAACCGAGCCCATAAGAGCAGCGGCCGCAGCTTCGCCAAGTCGCCAATAGGGCGGCAGCCTAGGTCAAGCATTAGTGGTGTCATCGGGGTACCCTGGGGAAGTGACATGATGGCCCGACAAAATTTCTTTTCGGATCTTGACAGCTCGACTGTGTTGCTAAAACCCCATAGTTCTGCCCCATAGAGGGCAGAGCTAACTCCCCTTGCTATGTATATTTCAATAACAGGGGCTATTGGTCTTGCTGCACAGGAGCACTGCTCCTTGAATAAAGCCCCTGTGACCCTCTTATGGGCTAACAACATTTTACATATGTGTGGAGTCCACTGCATGTTGTGTGATCATCGGATGCCCAAATAGTCAAATACATCCACCCTTCCCAAGGGCACAGAATTCAGCATCGGGGGACGCACAAGTTTTTTTGGGGGATTCATCACGAGGTATTTTGTTTTGTCTGTATTGATTACCATGCCCCGCTCCAAGCAAAAAATCTGGAAGTTGTTAAGTAGGTTTTGAAGGCCCATTGGGGACTTGGACAACAGGAGCGTGTCCGCAAAGAGGAGGGTAGGAATTCGCTCGCCCGCCAGGGATGGTTCGTCTGAAGGATCTTTCAGCAGATGCTCAACCACACCGTTGAGATACAAGGAGAAAAGGGTGGGAGCTAAAACACATCCCTGGCGGACCCCTCTCTCTACCGGGATTCTGTTGGTTTTCTCGCCCTCTGTGCCCCATCTTATTTGGGCGAAATTGTTTTCATGGAGCCTTACAAGCATTGAAAGGATGTAATATGGTAGCCCCATGTCAAAAAGGACTCTCCACAGGGTCTCCCTAGGTACAAGGTCAAAGGCAGTCTTTAAGTCGATGAACGCGAGATAGAGACTGCCTTTGCCTATAACCACCACCTTCCAGTATATTAACATCAGTCTGAACGCTTGTTCTATCGTGCCCATGCCAGCTCTGAACCCTGCCTGGTAGTCAGAAAGGATGTCGTTTTCATTGGTCCATTGCAATATTCTACCCAGCAACACCTTGCCAACCACCTTCTGGGTAACATCCAACAGACTTATAGGCCTATAGTTAGAAGGATCGTCCCTCTCCCCTTTTTTAAAGATGGGGACGACCTCGGCCCCTTTCCAAGACTCAGGGACGGGAGCACCTCTATGGATGGCGGTGAGCAGGCAATGGATGAACTTCCCCCATTTCGGAATGTCTGAACAAAGCAGGTCCCCAGGAATACCATCTGGACCGGCTGCCTTTTGGGGCACAATGGTACTAATGGCATGCTCCACTTCCTTAATTGAAAAATCGGGCTCACATAAGGCCCCCTCCCAGACATAAGGATTAGATGTAACTACGATGTTATTCTCGGCCTGGCGAGTATACAATTTTGAAAAGTGGGTAAACCACACTTGACTAGTGATATTACATGTAATGAGGTCGCTATCTGGTCTATTTCTAGCTCTTATTGTGTCCCAAAAACGTCTGGAATCTTTGCCAGAGCTGGCCTCTTTTAGAGTGTGCCAGTATTCCTCTTCCCACTCCTTTTTGGCGCTCGCTATTATTTGCTTATGCTCTTTCCTAGCTCGCTGTATCAAGGGTTGTGGCTTGCCTTTAATGGCCTCAATTAAAGCTGTTTTTGCAAGTCTACATGCCGGTGTATACCAATAGTGTTTGCCCCTTAATTTCCGGGATGCCGTATTCCTGCCCCCGCACACCTGCTTCAGGAATAGTTCCCCTATAGACCTGACTGTTTTCTCGAAGACAGACGTTACCCTCCCTGGTGCTGAATGGGCTGGGTCAATAGTATCCAGCTTCGTTTGCGAGGCTAGCAGTGTTTGATGTATAGTATTTAGCTTTGCTCCGTCAAGTGATACTTTGCTCCACTTTAAACGTCTCCCACAGTTAGAGACAGAGATTTTGTGGGCAGGCTTTGGGATCGTTGCAAGTGTTTTGCATGGCCACAGGTTTTTAAGGGTTAAGGAAAGCGAGTTATGATCGCTTTCTACAGTGGGTGAAACTACCATATCCTGTACTGAGCCCCAAAGCATAAAATCAAGGAGAATATAGTCAATCCTTGAAGTATGGTTGACTCTATTGAATGTATCAGCACCCATGGGGTCCGAAGTTGTTCGGCCATTGGCGGCTCTTAGCCCATACTCCATAGTCAGCTCATTCAGCTGGATTACGCTTTGGGACCATCTTTTAATTGGTGGAATGGTTAAGACTGGGATGCCCCTTCTGGCATCATCTTCACCCAAGTCCAAGATATCGTCTGTTGCAAGGGGCTCGTAGGTGCCGTTGAAGTCTCCTGCGACCAGGACTTGGGCACTGTTGTTGCAATCTCTAAGCTCGCTTTCAAGGGTAGTCACTATCGGAGACAGTGAACCATTTTTTGTACCCCTAACGTAGATGTTGAATAGCTCAAGGATTTGCCCCCTATATGGACCCCTCAAGGAAATCCTTAGAATGTCAGGACAATTGGTCTGCTTATGGGTAATGTGGCAACCAAGAGAGATGCTTACCCAAATGAGAAGGTCCCCTGAGGGGCGGCCCTTCCCAGTTCTAGAGGGTACCGCAGGCAGGAAATAAGTGGCATACCCAACTCGATGGAGGGGTTTCAAGCTCCAGGTCTCCTGGAACATGCAGATCTTGTGCGCCTCCACCAAGGCATTCCACTCTGGTGAACCCAGTTTCCTTTGGATGCCTGCTAGATTCCAACTAAGGACCTTGAATGTTTCCATAGTGGCGGGGGCATCGCTTGTTAGAGAGCCCAACCGTTCACTGGGAGAGTTGGGCTGGGCTGTAGGTGTCGCAGTTGCTAGGGTAGGCCAGGGAGGAGGACCCAAGACCTGTGTGGTTCCTTGATCAGTTGTATGCACCACTGGGGTCAGATGGTCAATTATGTGTTTAGTATGTGGATTTGGTAACAAATGGTGATGGGTACGTCAGTACTCTATGTCAGGACCATAGTTTTGTCGCCTGTTAACAAGATTGGGGATGGAGAAAAAACAGTCATCGTTTGAGAACCCTCCCCAGGATTGATTGGATGATCCATTTCAGCCTAATTTGTTTGTATGCCATGCAGAAAAGCATAACACGAACTATTGTTTCTTCCTCCACGTGGCAACCAGGGCAAAGGCAACGGGACACTGCCGCCCACTTATTTGTTATCGCATATAGCAGTAGTATCCCATACCTAAATTGCAAGAACAGCTTCTTAGCTAATAACGGTTGTATAGAATCCAGCACCCGCTCAAATTCATAGTGATACTTAAAATCCAGAAACCCATAAATTAAACTCGTGGGATTAGCTGACTGCAAAATATTTGTCAATTTATACTCTCAGTGCAGTTGCCAAGATTTTTTTAGAAATGGCTGGGCAGAATTCTACTGGATTAATCCATAGATTCTCCCTTCCGATTGCACGGAAGGAGTGCCTTACAAATGATAGCCAGGGTATACTGCCAGCCCCAAGTGATGTCATTACCGCTTTTAATTCCTCCCTAGAACAGCCCAACTCCGGAGTGCTCCATAGCCGCCGCCAATAAAGCAACGGAAGGAACGAGATAAGATCCGCTATTGGAAGGATATTCAAATCCATCCTTAGCGGAACAAGTGGGGTATTTTTTGGTAACGTCAGGATTTGTTTAATAAAATTATTTTCAGTTATTGAGAGAGCATTAGATGGACGGTGCCCCCAGAGTTCCGCTGACCTAGCTTGGACTTTATAATCTTTAAGATACAACTCTTCTGGACTTTTGAGATTCCCCCAGCAGCCTGGGCTAGCTTTAGATTAGCCTTATTGATTTGGGGACCCCATCCCATTTTATCGTTCAAGGTGAGGCCCAAGTAGTCAAATATGGAGACCCTCTCAAGGGGTCTATCATCCATCATCGGGTGTGGACAGTTGGTGGAAGTGGCATTAAAGACCATATTTTTAGTTTTGTTGATGTTAACTTCAAGATTCCTCTTTTTACAGAACTGGCTGAACCTCTTTAACACACGCTGCAGTCCCATAGCTGACTTCGAGAGCAGCAGGGTGTCATCCGCAAACATTAATGCGGGTAAATTTACGAAGTGCCAGTTTCGGGGAATCTATATCCTTGATGGCAAGTAGATCTTCAATTAGCCCGTTGAGGAAGAGGGAGAAAAGGGTCGGCGCAAGCACACAGGCCTGCCTCACCCCCTTGCCAATGGGAAACGGTGCCGTCAACTGCCCGTTCTTGCCATACCTTACTCTGGCAAATGTACCTTCGTGGAGGCGTTTAAACTGGAAGCAAAGATATGGTGGAACTCCCATGGTCAGCAAAGTACTCCACAGCTGGTTACGGTCCACCATATCAAATGCTGACCTCAAATCCACGAAGGTTAAGTGCAGGCTCCCACCTTCCAGAACTACATGCTTCCAGTATATTAACTGAAGCCTGAACAACTGATCTACAGTGGGAGTTTTTGCTCTAAAACCTGCTTGCAACGGGGTCAGGATATCATGGTCTAGAATCCATTCCTGCAATCTTTCCAGTAGTACCCTTGCAAAATATTTTTGAGATACATCAATGAGACTAATTGGCCTATAGTTGGCCGGTTCAATGGGGGACCCTTTTTTGTAGATAGGTATAATCTCTGCCCCAGCCCACGTAGGGGGAGCTGGGAGACCGTGAAGAATTGTGTTAAAAAGTGATTGGAGATAGGAAGCCCACACTACTGTTCGTTTCTGTACAGGTCCCCAGGAATTCTATCTAATCCTGCCGCTTCATTCAGTTGTAGCTTGCCCAAGGCTAATAATACCTCAGCCAAGGTACATGATGGTATATTCCATAGGGGATCAGGGGTAGAGCAACGGACCGAAGGCTCACTCAATTCAATTGGCAAAGTTGAATATAACTCCCTAAAATGTAGACGCCAGACTTCCTCACCAATATTTGGTTCAATATTGGTCTTGCCCTCTATTCTTCCAGTGTGAATCAGATTCCAAAAAGCTCTCGCGTCTTTTGAGTCTAGGGCAACCTTAATAGCCTGCCATCTATCCATTTCCCATTCTGACTTGGCTTTAAGGAGAATTTTCTTAAAAGCAGCCCTGGCTTCCCTGATACGCGAGTTGACACCCCCCTTAAGAGATGCTAACAGGGTTTGCTTTGCCTCCCTACACCCCCTGCTGAACCAGGGGTTTTTATCTCCACGGTGTTTACACTTGGGAGGCCTATTACTATAGAAGAAGTCCACCAAGGTTGTAACCATTGCCTGGTGGATTTTTCCCAGATCTTCACCCTATCTGAATTAGCAGGATCACCGGATGCAAAACTTGCCTTTTCTAGAAGGGGGATAATACTGTTGTACATTTTTGACATTATTTCCGGGGATTGGTTTATTGTGGCCCAGCGGATGCGTCTCCCTCCATCGATCACTGTGAGATCATTTCTAGGGGGGTTTACAAGACCTTGATCTAATTCAGTCATACAAAAGTCTAGCAATATGACCAAAGGATTATGGTCGCTTTCAATACGCGAATCAACACTGAAGTCTGCCACTTTGTGCCAAATTTTGACACTAGATAAAAAATAGTCAATTAGTGATTCCTGGCCTAATCTCTCAAAGGTGGGGTGCCCTGGATTATCTCTCGGAAATCGTCTGTTGCAAGCCCTCAGAGAGAAGGTAAGGGTGAGAGATGTAATTTGAAGGACTAGTGGGGTCCGCCCCCTTATCGGGTATGTATTGGGCGCTGGGATTGACCAGATTGCATCCTCATTACTGGTAATAGGTTTCATAGGACCATTGAGGGGTTCATAGTGACAATTAAAATACCCACCAATCATAGCGAACACATTACCCGAGAGGGAGTTAAGAAGACTAGCCAAGGAGTCTAGAGTCGAGGATGTTCCCTCGTATTAAACTAGCCGAGAATAAACATTAATAATGGCCAGTTTTGGTAGATTTCTGTGGGTCAGGAGAATGCAAATAATATTTGGGGAGTGTGTATGAACTCTTTTTACCATGCATCCAAGGTGAGTTCCCACCCATATACTTAGACCACCCGATGGTCTACCTCTAGGGCCATTGATGGCTGGCTCACAATACGCCACAAACCCTACTCTATAGAGGGGACTTAGGGCTCAAGTTTCTTGAAAGAGACAGATCTCATGGGAGTCGATATAATCTCCCCAATTCGGCAAATCAAGTTTAGCAGCGAGGCCCGCAATATTCCATTACAGTATTCTAGGACCACGAGATTGCAGTTCCAGACCACTCTCTGCATTTATCTCCAACCCCTCGCTATCTGGAAGTCCAGGGAACTCAGCACAAAAAGGGGGGGTATTACTAGTACGGGGTATGATCTATCTTTACTAGGTGGAATATGTATATCCGTTAAAAAAAACAGAATTCTCATCCTCTGCATCAAAGTCAACTGTGGGTGCTCTTTCACTATTAGTGGAGCCTATTGCTTCACTAAACAGATGGGCTCGATTTATCCCCCCGTCCACCTTTCCACTGATGGTGTCCCTCAGCCTCTTGGGCATTATCACTGTGGGCGGGACGGTGGAAGGTAGTCAATCCACAAGATCTAGTACGCTAAATCTATTACTTACTGGGACACCTGGTGGATAGAGATTGCTACCCACCTCTTCTCTATGACCCTGCCTGTCCTGTTGGCCTCGCCGTCCCCTGTTTCTACCATAGTAACCTGGGTTAGCACTATAATTTGGGGGAGGGTAGAAGTAACTTAGATCCAAAGTCTGAATTCTAGATCTAAAGTTTTTAGGGGAAAACATATATAAACGTATTCCATCACCCTACTGTCCTTAAAATTAATGACAATGCAATCCCCCTCTATATCTTTGGATCTATGTCCTACCCAACTCACTCCTCTGGCAAATAGGATTTGGCATTGAACATTTATCGGGAGAGGTCTATTGTAGTTCAACCAGTGAATGGATTTGTTTTTCAATTCAGCGTAGGATTCAGTTCCACCATTTTCCAGTTCGGGGACCCCGGCCGAAACAACAGCATAGGGAGAGCTTTCGGGGGGTAGGTCAATATATGGGAGGGTAATCTTCAGATCTTCGACATTAGATTTCCCCTTCGACACTCCATTTAAGGTTTTCAACTGACCTTCTCCCGATTGTTGTTGGATTTTGCTTACTATCGGTTTGCAGACTGTGGTTAAATGTTCCTCTGGTCCAATAATGATACTTGAGTTGTCTGCAATTTCCCTAGTCACCATAGGGTCCATAAGGTTTGGTGGACGGCTGCGGGTCAATAGGGGATTAGAAACCAAAGAACCCTCAGATACATACTTTGCTTGTACTTGACCACACTTCGCCATTTTATCCTTAATAAAATCTGAACTAGCCCTACAAAGTTCTTCGATTTTTGTTAGCCTTTTCTAGATTAACAATAATCTTTCCTCGAGAGGCTGCAATGCTGATGATATAAGGTCACCTATTTTCAGTAAAAAGTTCTCTTCCACCATAGATAGTGGGCTCACAGTATTGGCCACATGAGGAGGGCTTATAACGGGTGGGGTCTCCAACGGGCCTTTGATGGCTTTAGGCCCCACAACAACCAAGTCATTATTATTATTGAGTTTTGGAATCTTGGGCTTTCTTCCCCGCTGGACAACTCCTCTCCGCTTCCTCTTGGGAACCACCTCCTGAGGGTGCCCCTGTCACTGTGGAAAGGTAAAGAGATATTGCCCAAATCTTCTAATGACTGACAATTAGTCCGATTCGGGGGCCCAGCGACAGCAGCCCTTTGCTGGCACCGCTCTGGTGTACAAGCCTTCGACAGGGCCCCAACGAGGATCTTTTCGTAAAAACTGAGTCCTGGGAGAGCCGGCGCTCTGTTATGGCTATCTCATGAGCCAAAACAGATGTGGCCCTTGTAATAAATTGGTCCAATGACCCAGCTACATAGCCACCCGTCGTTGCTTTCTTCCCCCTTCCATCGCGCCCAGCCATTATAAATAGAGATGCAAACAATAAACTGTTGACACTCAATGAGTACTTACACAACAGTGAGCAACCCACGATGATTTACATATTAGAGGGGAGGTCCGGTCCGGTCTCCTCCGGGCTCTAACGGGCTTAAACGGGCCCACCCTTGGCCCAGGCTTCGCCCGGCGCACCTCCGCGTGCGTCCGCGCAGTGGATCACGTTAGACGTTAAATAGTAACAGTATTGGCGCTGATGCAGCAGGCTCAGGTGTGGGCTCTGGCACACGCCCCCTGGGTCTTGTAGTTTCTCTCCTGACAGGTACCAAAATGACGAAGCGGCTCCGTTTATTTTACTTCGCTGCTGCCATGTGTATTCCAGTTCTTTCTTTCTAAAATTATATTCCTAATTATCACCAGTTGCTTCGATTCTTTCCTTAAGCAATTGGATTATTCTCCTTGAACAAGTTTCCTTTAGTTAATTGTCTGTGTAGCAGGATAGTACAAATCTACACTGCGCCTCTTTTGGGTTTTAAATAAAGTTTTTTCAAACAACACACGCTGGTTTTTAGAAAACCAGGCCCGGATTGGTCCGTGAGTTCTTTGCAGAGTCGAAAGTACAGTATTTACAAGCTGGCAATGTTATACCATTACATCGGCAGCATTCATTCAGTCTTTTGTGCACTGTGGCACGACTCGCTCCACGGACACCACTGCTGTTATGCCTTCAATCCGCAAATTGATTACGGTAGTCGGGGGACGTGCCAGAGGCCAGGTGAGAGGCTCCGATGCCCTGTCACACATCCACCGAAGCGCGCGCTGTGCTACCTTCACCCCTCACCCAAACAATACAGGCTTCTCCCCTCTTACTGGTAGTATCGTATCTTTCCGCGACGTATCTTCGTCCGTGTATCCCCGCCTGCCAGCCGCTAGGGTGATCGGTTGCTGACTGGCCAGGGGCACTGCGTTGTCTGTTGGGCCCGCGTCACAATTACAGGATCAAAAACAGACAGATCGACCAATTTATAACAGGATTTTGATGCGGCCAGTAGCGGAGCTCTTTACTACGCGTCCGCACTCGCCGCCATCTTGCTATTCTGTAGTCAGGCTGTGTCTGACACCATGTAAGTCATTTCAGGAATCTGGACTCATGCTTCCATATACATTGCTACCTACTGGCTCTGCATGTGATTTTCAGTCACATTCTTCAGGAATTACATTAGTGTGAAGTCAGAAGAGGGCAGTTTACCTAATCATGAGGCTGGTGATGTCAGGAGGTGTGGAAAAAGGGGGCTTTACCACAGCGAGTCTTTTAAGGACATTCCAAACACTTCACTCGAGCAAGACCTTATGTTACTGTTGGGAAAGGCACTGGGCACATCGCAAGATGCACCAACAGACATGCACATTACAAGATGCACGAACAGACATCTCCTGAGGCCCGAGACATCTATGAAGAAGATGATTCCTTCAGTGCTGATGAAAGTAAGGATGCGGACCCTTCCTTAATCCTGGCAGCCCAGGCATCACCCAGTCAGAGGCAGTTTCATTGAGCTCCTCAGACCATGAAGAGGAGGACATCCACCCAGACTAAAGACTTTGACTAAAGACCATGCCTAGGATCGTAAGTACACCACCTAACTGTGACACCAATGCCACCAAGTCAGGGTCACACAATAAAGCTTACTCCGAGGGAGTTGGACATTGAGTGGCAAGCAAAATACTAGAGACTGCCCCTCGAGGTACCAGTTGGCACCGGGAGACGGCTTCGAAGTTGAACAAAGCACTGTCCAGGGGCGTCCACCCACACACGTCATGGAGCCCTATGCGCACAAAGGGCATCGAACCTCCGTACTAACAACCAAAGTAGGAACCTAAGCTGGTGCTGGAGATTCCATCCATGCCAAAGGCTTCAGTAACCGCCAGATCTGTGGAATCTGAGTTGCCAATCTTGCAGAGAATTCAGGACAAGCTCTATGCCAGACATCAGTGTCTTTTCATTCGCTGCTTCACTGGGATGTTCTTGGTAAATCCTCCTCCTTCGCCGTCGTTAGAAACATTGATCTGAATAGAAGGCTCGCCTTTGAGGGAGAACCCTCTTCAAAGTCCCCTTCCCAGGACAGCTGAAACATAGTGCTAGCCCTCAGCCTTATGTTCTACTTCAGCCTCCTCCCTCACCTCTGCCACTAATTCCATCTCCTCCACCATTAAACCCACGTACACCATCACTTCTACTATAGTCACTTGAGAGGTTTCCATGTACTTTTTTCAGACTTGGGCAGCCTGTACGATCCTATTGCCCCAAATGATCAGCTCTTAAAATTAATTTAAACCATTACCTGGTCAAGGCATCCGCACCTACTATTCTGAGATTATACAGAGAGCTGCGGCATTTCAAAAAGTCGATGTGCAGGTCACACAGAAAGAACAGGACTTCCTCATGGAATGACATGCTGCAAATCGGACCAGACAGTTTATTTCTCATCCATGATCAAAAGGATGCTCAAACCTCATCAAGACAACTTTATTGAGCCAGTTAATGCTCAGGCGGTGACACCATAGGTCGAATGAAAATATAAGTCCTCACTTAGCGACCCTGTCTACATCAGAAGCCAACTTTCCCTGGACTCCTTCACGGTTCAGGCGACCTGAAAAAGGGCATTCACCCAAGCTATAAGTGATGTTGTGCAACCTTATAAAGAAAGTAAAAAGAGCGATGCTGCAGGCAAAAGGGTAGCAATAGGGGCAGCCACCAATTCTCATATAGCCAATGCTGTTGGGCTCCTCTCTGGATATGGTAGGTCCCAGTAGGAAGAGATGCAGGAATTGATCAAACACCTTCCAGAGGAGTACAAGAAAGATGGAAGGAAATAGTGTCTGAGGGCAAGTCTACTTTTTACACCAAAATACGTTGTGCACTTGATGCTGCTGACATACCTTCCAGAGGATTTAACAACAGTTTTCTCCTCAGGGAGCACCCAAGAATTGCATCTCTGGGCTCAAACCTTGGATCCCAGCAGAATTTCCTCAATCTATGTTACAACTGGGAGCATCTCTTTGGCCTTCAGGTTGACAAAATGGTTGATACAATATAGGAGGGCACGGGCATTGTAAATTCCATGGGTTCCATGCAAACTCCAACTACTAGAGGTAAGCTGGGGAAGGAGTCAAGCCCACTTCACCTGATCAGCTGCAGTTCTGCCAATAACAGCAGCATACGTTCCATCATTAGGGTGATAGGGACTACACCAGGGCTGTATGTAGAGGCAGCAGTGGAGGCTAGGACAGAGGTGGCTTTGGTAAAGGTGCTTCCAACTCAAGTGACTTGTTCCAGCTCCACTACCCTCGATCACACATCATCTATTCACATTAGAGCAGTTGGTTTTAGCGTTGGTCCACCACGGCTACTGCCTACATATTTCATCTCATTGACACATACTCAGCAAAGAACATCTCTGCCTTCTCATGGAAGAGGGCCAATTGCTTTTCCAGAAAGGTACAATAGAGTGCCTCCCCACCAGCAGGGAAAGACAATCTACTCCCATCTCCAAAAAAGGGCAGCTCCCTCAAGCCTATCTTATACATCAAGCCTCTCAAGAAAGTGCATCGTGTTGGAACATCGTGTTGGAACAGTTCCATATGACTACCCTACAGGATGTCATCCCCTTGCTCCGACAAGGTGATTATATGAGGGTGTTTGACCTTATGAAAAACAACTTTCACATACTCATTTAATCTCCCCATCAATGATAACTTCTTTTTGGGGTAAGTAGAACCATTACCAATTTAAAGTAATTTCCTCCCGGAGTCCCTATGGCTCCAAATGTGTTCATGAAGTGCCTAGCAGTGATTGCCGCTGACCTGCAGAGAGGGATGGGACACTCATGTCTCTTCCCTACCTTAAAGATTGGCTGATGAGAGCAGCGGTGGGCACCAATGCCTGGCCCACACTCAAGCAGCTATCTCCATGCTCTAAAGCTCAGGATTCCCCATAAATGCAACCAAGTCCCATCTCCAAGTTCAACAGATCCAGCCCTTCTCACTGTCCTTGTTGAACACAGTTATTCGGACAGCCTACCCCATCCCAACAAAAAGTGTTGGTATTCCACGAGCTGCTGCCTCTTTTTCAGCCCATTTGTCAACTTTCGTCAGAACCATGATGTGCCTACTAGGGATGATGGTCTCCTCAATCTCCATAGTACCTCATGCCACACTCCATATGCACCCCTACAAAAGGGCTTTACAGGGAAATGGTCAAAGGCAAAGGGTCACTGGGAAGATCTACTGTTGATGAAGGCCAGCACTCAATGTTCACTGGAGGAACAGCAACAACTTGTTCTGGGGCAGGACTTTCACAGATCAATTCCACAAGTGACCACCACTCAAGATGCATCTCTCACACACTGGGATGCACATCTCAATGACATGACCGTACAGGGGTTGTGAGCCACTCAGTACACAGGATCACACATCAGTTACCTGAAATGTCAAGCCATACAACTAGCTAGGTCATTTGAAGAAACATAGTTCTCACCAAGAAGGGCAACGTCACTGCCATGTATTACCTACAAAAACACAGCTGCACATACTCTCCCAAGCTATCAGCACTAGTACAGGGATTTGACATTGGGCGATCCGCTGCAACATATAACACATGTGGAATACTTTCAGGAGGTGGAAAGTGACTTTACATACCTGCTTAGCAGGACATATCAACAAGTCCACAAGAGGGAACTCCACCCGCAAGGCATCCACAGGTACTTCCATCATTGGGGTACGCCGCAAAATGTCCTGTTCACCCTCCCTGAAAATACAAAGTGTCCATGCTTCACCTCTAGATACCCAAGCCCATAGTCAATGGGCAATGCACTATGTATGAATTGGTCAGTGATCTATTGCCTATGTTTCTTCTGACCCTCCCACTTCTTCCATGACTAGGGCCATTTTACACAAAGTGCCCTGGTTGTGTGACCCGCTTTGTGCACTCCCAGGGCACTTTGGTATCATAGAAGGGTCTTGAGGTGCTTGTTCATCCCCTTTTGTAATACTGATAGCACTGGCATACATGTAGTGCCAGCGCTATCTCGAGAGGACATTCCCTCAGTTGCATGGGACTTGGCAAATGAGGGAATCTATTTGCCTCTGCACCTGTGCTGTATTGTGGATGCAGGTGCAAGGGCAAAAAATCTGTCAAGAAGTGCACTGAAAGTGCACCACAAAAAGGTGGTGCACTATACGTGCCCCCTCTGATGGCAGCCCTCTGGAGAGGAAAAGGGGGTTGCCGCCTGCACTGTGATATACACAGCCGCTTTTAAACAGTTAATTCTTATTTCATATGAATGCGCTGCTCACAGGGCAGCGTGGGTTCACATCTGCCCTTGGGACAGCTCATTCAGCATAATAGGGTGCACTTTCCCCGTCTTCACCCGCAACACCTTTTGAAAGTTCCGACGTGGCGCAAACAGGGACAATGCACCTTGTCCTTTAATACGGCCCCTTGTGAGGAAGATGAGACAAACATCTCTGACTCTCATCTTAGTGGTTCCACCGTGGGACATTCAACCCTGGTACTCCATAATCACGGAGATGTCTGTGAGCCCCCACGAGAAGTTGCCACTCAAGTCAGATCTTCTGACACAGAGACAAGGCCAGATTAGATACTCAGATTCTAGGCTGCTCAAACTAGTGATGTGGCTTATGAGATCTTCGAATTAGGTTATTTAAACCTTTTCCAAGAATGTATAACCATTCTACAGAAAGCCCATAAGCCCACTACTTAGGCCTACGATACCACAGAGTGGAAGAGGTTGGTCCACTACTGCCTTTCCAATCAGCTAGACCCCTTGAAACTTAGCGTCCAGGACATCATCTGCTGTCTGTTACATCTGCAGAAGCCATACCTTTCCTATATGACCACACAGACCTCTTGTTGGGGTTTACATTTAAAACGGGAAAATTCATCCCCTTTCAGGATTCCCGTAGCCAATTTTTCATGGAGGGTCTTAGGAGGATCATTACTCCAATAACACCCCATGCCTCCTTATGAAATCTTAACATAATCTTCACAAGACTTGTGGAACTATACGTTGACCATTGCACTCATGCCCCCTCACGATCCTTTCCAAAAAGATAGCTTTCCTTGTGGCCATTTCTTCCCTTAGTTACATCTAAGCTGGGTAGTCAATTGCATCCAAACCTGCTACCACAAAACTAAAAGAATCCTACATGTTCAACCCAAGTTGCACTCCACCCGTAAGAATGGGACAACCATGGTTTCCTTGTGCAACATTCCGTTAACTGGCATCTACAAATCGGTCATCTGGTCCACCCCAAACACGTTTACCAAGCACGACTGTGTGTACATCCTAGCACGCCAACAGGCTCTGATTGACCAGACCGTCTTATAGATTTTGTTCTAAATACCTGCATCAGACGCGCTAGTCACTGTTTTACAAGGGTACTGCTTCATAATATATGCAGAGCATTTGTATCTACAGCCACACATGCAAACAACTGGTATTGTTACTTACCATATCAGCCTCTGTTAGTAGCATGTAGTGCTGTAGATTCACATATGCAAACTCTCCTCCCAGGAAGATTGTGTTGATTAACTAATAATGTGCAGAGTGCACCTTGCTCCATTTTCATTCTCACCCTCTGTGCAAAAAACTATCTCAGATTGAGTATGCCAATGTGGGTTGCCCTCTGAGAGAGGTCTCACAACACATATTGTGACTCAAAAACCTTCTTTGAAGAAAAACATCCTGCGAATGTCTGAGCCCGACACTAGAGGACAGGTATGCAGATCATGTGAATCCACAGCACTGCAGGCTACAAATGAATGCTTACAAGGAAAGTAACATTTTCCTGTTGCACTTTGCTAGATTAGTGCTTTTGGCATGGCACATAAAATAACTCGGTTTGCCTCACATACACTGTGCAGAAATCGCATCTGCACAGTGCATCTGCTATTTGACCAAGGCCGTCACACATGAGGCTTTTAGCTCTACTAGACATGAAACGTTGTGGTGTGGACTTCACACATACAAGTACTCTTTTTTTTTCAAAATGATTCAATTTTTCCAGTCATCAATTTTAATAACAGCAAAGACCAACATAGACCTAAAATCATCACCTAGTTCTGTTTGGATGGGCCAGGGACATAAGGCAACAAGTCAATGGCGGTGTTTAAAGTTGAAGGCAATGCATGAGCTCCTGTCCAAGAAGATGTCAAGTACTTGCTGTTCACCATTATACACAAGGAAGATAACCTTCAATCTCACTGAGACCTTTCATGGTACCCATGACAAACAAGGCAACAGAAGAGCTGCATGATTAATACCTGTGAGAAGTAGGCCTGGCATATGCTGGTCACTAGTTATAGTGGCCACCTTGCACCAGTCCAATTCGACTCTTATGGTAGTAGGTTTAAGACCTTTTAAAGAAAGCTATCCTAGTGGTAGCTGTGGAGAGCAGCCTTCAGGCTAAGTCTCAGAGGAATGTAAAGCAGCTTGTTTTACCTTATAATCTCTTGAATTACCAAATGAAAGGACACCACACAGGTATATATATCAAATATATATGTATTTATTACTAGACACACTCTACTAATCTCTTTAGGAGATTAGAAGCCAGGTACACATTCCAGTGTCAACGTTTCACAATAAATTAAGCACAAATATGGCTGGAGCCCTAGGGGCGTACCAGACCATATACTAAAAAAATGGTATAAGGATATCGACTTGCAAAATGACAAGGCCTAGGGCCTGGAGAATCGCTGGGGCTTCACTACTGCAGTGTTATCAGGTAAGTAACAGGCCCATGGGAGACGCGTGCAGTGTGTGAACACAGCCGCGGGTTCCCTATTGATTATAATGGTGCAAGTCGCGGTTTGATTTTTAAAGTTCTAGGGTACTTCCAGAAAGACTAAAAGCAAGCCACTTACAAGGTAAGTACTTCGAGGGCCAACACACACTAGGGCACCGGAGTGCTCGAGTTACCTCACCCAGGGAAGCCGGGTGCATAGGTGTCTTTTGGTGTCGCGTCGCTGTTTTCTATGGAGACCAGAGAAGACTTGCTGCATGCGTCGCCTGAAAAAGTGTCCGGTGGAATCCGAAGGTGGATTCAAGATGCTGAAGACCTGAAAATTGAAGGGACAGTGTTCAAGGTTACTTGCCAGTGACCGGTGGCCAGGAAGATGGATGACCACAGATGTCGCGTCGATTTAGGTCATCGATGGTGTTTTGACTCTGTGCTCACGAGGTCCAGGAGGGATCGACGATGACCAGCAGCTGGATTTGGAGTGTACCACAACGTCTGCAGCTGATGGCGGTCTCGTCAACCGGATTGGAGCCAACAAGCCTTGGCAACTGCAAGTCTAGTGCAGACTGAAGAAAGTCAATGGTGCAGACCAGCAAGGTCTGAGGGATTCACCCAGCGAGGGTGAATGAGGGCAGGGCTGGAGCAACCAGGGGAGCTCTTTTAGTCGATGAGAAAGTCTTCGGGGGACCCACTAGCCAATGGGCAAGTGATCGCGAAGACGCCTCCTCAGGAAATGCTTCACAGAAGCCCACGGTCACTCGGGATGGGGTAGGCTGCTGATTTTTGCTGCAAGACCTGCTGGAGGATTGGGCCACAAATGGTCCAAAGCACAAGTTCGTAGAACGTTGTTAAGGGATTGCACTCGACAATAGTGCACGATCCCCGGGTATTGCTGTTCCTCATCACTCATGGGGTCTTCTCGCCACAGCTTTGCTGGGGACTCACAATGGCCATCGAGAAGTCAGGAAATCCACTTCTGGGGCAGCAGGGACTTCGAACTCCGGCGGGAGCAGGAAAGTTTGCAACCGTTGATTAAGGTTTTTAGTGCCTGCCAAGCAGGGGAGTCACTCCTTCACTCCAAGGGAGATTCTTCTGTATTTCAAAGGTAGTGGAACGTGGAAGGGCCAGGATTCTTCTTTGTAGAGCGTCGTCCAGGGTTATCTGAATTGCATTGGCAATGCTTGCTATCTTATAGTGAAGATAGGGGAGGGACTAGCTCTATGACCACTCCTCTAGGAGGGTCAGGGGAGGGGTTGCTTACACCCACTTCCCTTTGTCCAGTATCGCATCAGAGCAGGGGCAAGGTAGCCCCTGAACCGGTTTGAGCTGGCATATGCACAGAGGAGCCTACTGCTCCCCCAGTGCTGGGCTTCAAAGCACTCTAAGAGTGCACCCACCCAGCTCCAATACACTAAATCCTGTCTGGAAGGTGGTGACACCTCCCTGTGACAGGATGCCTTTTGTTGGGCTCCCTCCACTGCGAGTTTCAGTCAGCTGCAGGAGGGCAGCCCAGTGTCTGTGCTGGTGGCATCCATTTTGTGATGCCAGGGCTCTTTTAGATTTCTGTCGTTTAGTACAGTGGGTACATGTCATCCCCTCTAGAAGGGTGGGATCGTACTCCCACACCAGTTACTGGTGTGGGGGTATGATTCCAAGTTGTTTGACACCAAACGCGACATGTTTTGATGCAGTCATTCCAAAGTTAGCATTTACCGCAAGGTTATAATGCACTTAAGAGTATATGGTTTAACCGCATCCACAAACAGCCACAAGGAATAGACCCTGCCAGCTGCAGAGGGGCCTTGCTCAGGCAGAGGCACCCCCTCACATAGTAAACCAAGCACCCTGCCCTCAGGATTGATAGGGCCTGCCATAGGGGTGGCTGATAGGTTTATATGTGTGTATGGTGAGATATAACAACCTATACCTCAGTGAGGAGTGCTAACACTACCTCACACAGGCTGCAGTAGCAGGCCTGTGGTGTCAGATTGAGATTGCTTCCCAGGGGTGGCATAATACATGCTGCAGCCCCTGGTAGGCCTGTGAAGTACCAATGCCCTAGGTACCATATACTAGGGGCTCATAAGGTACCACAGTATCCAATCACTAGTGCATCTAATATGCACACCAAGTCGTTTAGAGAGAACAGAGAGACTGGGGCCCTGATTAGCAGGGACCCAGCCAGACTAGGCCAGAAACCAGTGTATACATCAGAAAAAAAGTGGGGGCAACATAAGTGCAGAACCTACTCTCCTACACAACCCCCCCCCCCAAACGCAGGGACATAAACTAACCTTGACCAGTTGAGTCTTCATGTTCTAAGTGGAAATATCTTGAGAGTCCATCTGCATTGGCATGTTGGGTCCCAGGTCTATGTTCCACTGTATAGTCCATCCCCTCTAAGGAAATGGACCACCTGAGCAATTTAGGATGTTCACCTTTCATCTGTTTGAGCCATAGGAGGGGCTTGTGGTCAGTCTGAACTATGAAGTGAGTGCCAAACAAGTATGGCCTCAGCTTCTTCAGGGCCCACACCACAGCAAAGGCCTCCCTCTCTATAGCTGACCAACGTTTCTCTCTAGGGGTCAGCCTTCTGCTTATGAAAGCTACTGGCTGGTCTTGACCTTCATCATTAAGTTGAGACAGTACAGCTCCCACACCCAGCTCTGAAGCATCTGTTCGAACAATGAACTTCTTTTTGTAATCTGGACTCTGTAAGATGGGGGCAGTGCACATTGCCTGCTTGAGGTCATCAAATACCTTTTGACAGCTAGCTGTCCACTGAACCTTTTTTGGCATTTTCTTAGAGGTCAGATTATTTAAGGGGGTCACTATAGATCCATATCCCTTAACAAACCTCCTATAGTACCCAGTCAGGTCTAAAAAGGCTCTAACCTGTGTCTGGGTTGTTGGAGCTACCCATTCCATTATGGTTTGGATTTTGCTCTGCAATGGTTGAACCTGGCCTCCACCAACAAGGTGGCCCAGGCACACAACCTGACTCTGCCCTATCTGGCACTTGGTGGCCTTGATAGTGAGGCCTGCTTTTTGCAGGGCCTCCAAAACATTTCTGAGGTGGACCAGGTGATCCTGCCAGGTGGAACTAAAGACACCAATATCATCAAGATAAGCTGAGCAATAAGTTTCCATACCAGTCAGAACTTTATTCACCAACCAAAGGGCATTACCAAAACGTGATAGTGCCCACCAGGGGTTCAAAATGCTGTTTTGGCCTTGGCATCATCAGCTAGCTTGATTTGCCAGTAGCCAGCTGTTAGGTCAAATGTACTAAGATACTTGGCTGAGGCCAAAGTGTCTATAAGTTCATCTGCCCTTGATATTGGGTAGGCATCAGTCCTGGTGACTGCATTGAGGCCTCTGTAGTCAACACAAAACCTCATTTCTTTCTTACCACCCTGGGTATGAGGTTTTGGTACAAGGACTACTGGGCTAGCCCAAGGGCTATCTGAGGGCTCAATAACACCTAGTTCCAACATTTTCTGGCCGTCAGTCCTGATACAATCCCTGACATGGTCAGGTTGCCTGTAGATTTTACTATTTACAGGCAGACTGTCTCCAGTCTCCACCTCATGGGTACACCAGGAAGTCTGACTTGGGGTCAGGCTAAACATATGTCTAAACTGTTGTAGCACTTGTCTACATTCAGTTTGTTGATGCTCAGTGAGGCTGCTTGCCAAAGCAACACCATCAACTGACCCATCATCAGGGTTCTGTGTGGTTCTCATCAGTTTCCATGAGCAAGCCCATATCAGCCCTGTCCACATATGGTTTAAGTCTGTTGACATGAAGCACCCTAAGGGGGCTCCTGGGAGTTCCAAGATCCACCAAGTAGGTGACTTCTCCCTTTTTCTCAACAATTGTATGGGGGCCACTCAATTTGTCCTGGCGAGCTGCTGGGGCCACAGGCTCCAACACCCACACTTTCTGGCCTGGCTGATAAACAGTCAGGACAGCCTTTTGGTCATGCCAAGCTTTTTGTAATTCTTGGCTAGCCTCAAGGTTTTTAGTTGCCTTCTTCATGTACTCTGCCATCCGGGAGCGGAGACCAAGTACATAGTCCATCACATCCTGTTTGGGAGGTTTGAGAGGTAACTCCCATCCCTCCTTCACCAGACATAAGGGTCCTCTTACAGGGTGCCCATACAGAAGTTCAAAAGGGCTGTAGCCAACCCCCTTCTGTGGGACCTCCCTGTATGCAAACAGAAGGCAGGGAAGTAAAAGGTCCAATTTTCGCCTAAGCTTTCCTGGGAGGCCTTTAATCATTCCCTTTAGGGTTTTGTTGAACCTTTCAACTAACCCATTGCATTGTGGGTGATAGGGAGTAGTGAACTTGTAGTTGACACCACACTCCTCCCACATTGCTTTAAATTACCTGACATAAAGTTTGTACCTCTGTCAGAGATGACCTCCTTAGGGAAGCCCACTCTGGAGAAAACTCCAATGAGGGCTCTTGCTACCACAGGAGCTGTGGTAGTCCTTAGGGGTATAGCTTCTGAATACCTGGTGGCATGATCCACTACCACCAGTATAAATCTGTGCCCAGATGCAGTTGGAGGGTCAAAGGGACCAACAATGTCAATCCCTACCCTTTCAAAGGGAACCCCCACCACAGGTAGTGGTATCAGGGGGGCCTTTGTGATGCCACCTGACTTACCACTGGCTTGGCAAGTGACACAGGAGCAACAAAACTCCTTGGTGACCTCAGACATGTGTGGCCAATGAAAATGAGGGACAAGCCTGTCCCAGGTCTTGTTTTGGCCTAAGTGTCCTGCCAATGGGATGTCATGTGCTAGGGTCAAGAGGAACCCCCTAAACTTCTGAGGTATTACCAACCTCCGGGTGGCTCCAGGGGTAGGATCTCTATTCTCAGAATATAGGAGCCCCTCACCCCAATACACTTTATGGGACCCACTAGCACTCCCAGAAGCCTCAGCAGCAGCTTGCGGTCTGAGGGGTTCAAGAGAGGGGCAGCACTGTTGCTTCTTACTCAGATTTTCCCTGGAAGGTCCCCCTTCCCCCAAGAACTCAACCTGATCAGGCTCAAGTCCCTCTGGGGCAGTTCCTTCTTCAGGATCTGCTTCTCCTCCGTCAGGAGGGGAATCTGAGATCTGAGACAGAGGGGAAGGCACAGTCTTAACCCTACTGCTCCTCCTCTTGGGTAGCACCTGGTCCATAGTTACAGGATCCAGAGATGGTTCAGCTTTATGCATTTTGGCTTGTGACCTGGTCACAGCAAATACCTCTGCAGGTATGCCCAACATCACAGCATGAGTCCATAATTCTACTTCAGACCAGGCTAAAGTCTCCAGATCATTGCCCAACAAACATTCGACAGGGAGGTCTGCACTGACTACTACCTTTTTTAGGCCAGTTACCCCTCCCCTGGAGAAATTCACAACTGCCAGACTATGGTTGGTCCTGACATTGCTTGCATTGGTCACCTGGTACATTTCACCCAGGATGATCTGTGCAGGGTCCTCTAGATCCTCTGCCACCATGGTGACACTAGCACCTGTGTCCCTGAATGCCAAAGCCTGTTTGCCATTTATGATAGGCTGCTGTTTGTACTTGCCCAGGTTACTGGGGCTCACTAGGAAGGACATATCAAGGTCTCCCTCACAAACTAGCAATGCCTGTGTTGGTACTCTGACTAGGCCAGAGTCCACATCAGAACCCAGGGTCAACCCTACTACACCCTTGCTCTGATTATTACCTCCACCAATGACTGCACTAGGGGGAACAGTTGCCTTAGGGGCTGGAGTGGTGGTGGTTTGGTCTTTGGACTTGGTACAATCAGAAGTCCAGTGCCCTTTCTGTTTACAGAATTTGCACCAGGGCTTCTTTTGGCCTTTTCCCTTTGTAGACTGTGAATCCCCACCAGTTGCAGATTTTTGGGGCCCTGGTGAAGACTTCTGGTCTTTTGACGTATCCCCACCTTTATCTGAGCCTTTAGGATCTTGCTTCTTGGTGTCACCCCCTTGGTTCTGGGTTTTCAGCCTCACCCTGGTTCTGACCCATTTGTCTGCCTTCTTTCCCAATTCTTGGGAAGAGGTCAGATCAGAGTCCACCAGGTACTGATGCAATAACTGTTTTTGGCAATTATTAAGGATCTGTTCTCTCATTATAAGATTATACAAACCCTTAAAATCAGTAACTCTACTACAAACCAGCCAGCCTTCTAGAGCCTTGGTTGTACAATCAACAAAGTCAGTCCAATCCTGAGTCTGTGCTTTCTGGGTATCTCTGAACTTCAACCTGCACTGTTCAATGGTTAAGCCAAACCCATCTATTAATGCACTCTTCAGGGCTTCATAGTCATCAGCATCCTCTTCTAACAGTGAGGAGCTTAGCTCTACCTTTATCTGAAAAGGAGAGCCACAACATTGCTGCCCACTGTTTCTGGGGGACCTGTTGAACTTTACAGGCCCTCTCCATAGCAGTTATCCATTTGTGGATATCATCCCCACTCTGGTAGGGAGGAACAACCTTGGACAGGTTCCTATGGTCTGGAATGTAATCTCTGCCTCTAGGGACACTGTTGCTGCCACTAGGGGTATCTAACCCCTCTTTTCTAGAAGATCTCTGGAGCTCAAAGGCTTCTCTATCTAAGGCCAATTGCTTGGTTCTGAGGGCAAGCCTAGCCTCCTCATACTGGAGCATCTTGTACCTTCTTTCAGAGGAGGTCTCTCTATGTGAGTATGAGTTCCTCTGGTGGACACATTCTCTGTTAGAGTGATATGAATGGTCAGATTCCCTTGAAGGAGACCTAGGCCTCTCTTCCACTCTACCAGTCCTCTTAGGGAGGATTCCTCTGTCCTGTTCAGACCTTTCTGGGTCTGGCCCTTCAATCACAGACTCCAGGTCATCTTGATTTTCATCATCAGACCCAGAGACTATGGCTGACCCACCCCCTGATCCAGATCCACCAGCTTCTAGAGCCAGTCTAAGATCATCTGCTACTAACAGATCTATCAGGTGTTGTGCGGAGGGACTCTGTCCTTGGTTCAGGTGTCTTGCAACACACATGGCCTTCAAGTCATAGTAGGTCATGTCCTTCTACTGAGGCTGGGTGGTCCCACTGGCTCCACCTTTTAAGGACATTCTAGTGTGTGCAGTGTTGTACTACCTACACTAGTTTGTGGCCTACTAAACCTAACTTGAGCTGTAGCAAGGGTGTGCTATCCCTTCACAAACAGCTCTAAGTTCAGTAGAACGTATTGATACTAAGCTGGACTCTATATGTACCTTGAGTACCTTAAGTGGTTTTCAGTTTGTAATTCAAATAGAGATTTTCTGGTAAAACAATGGCAAGCTGGAATTCCACACGCTGCCCACCAATGTGAGAAGTTGGCCTGGCATATGCTGGTCACTAGTTATAGTGGCCACCTTGCACCAGTCCAATTCGACTCTTATGGTAGATAGGTTTAAGACAACCTTTTAAAGAAAGCTATCCTAGTGGTAACTGTGGAGAGCAGCCTTCAGGCTAAGTCTCAGAGTAATGTAAAGCAGCTTGTTTTACCTTATAATCTCTTGAATTACCAAATGAAAGGACACAACACAGGTATATATATCAAATATATATGTATTTATTACTAGACACACTCTACTAATCTCTTTATGAGATTAGAAACTAGGTACACATTCAAATGTCAACGTTTCACAATAAATTAAGCACAAATATGGCTGGAGCCCTAGGGGCGTACCAGACCATATACTAAAAAAATGGTATAAGGATATCGGCTTGCAAAATGACACGGCCTAGGGCCTGGAGAATCGCTGGGGCTTCACTACTGCAGTGTTAGCAGGTAAGTAACAGGCCCACGGGAGACGCGTGCAGTGTGTGAACACAGCCGTGGGTTCCCTATTGATTATAATGGTGCAAGTCGCGGTTTGATTTTTAAAGTTCCAGGGTATTTCGAGGAAGACTACAAGCAAGCCACTTACAAGGTAAGTACTTCGAGGGCCAACACACACTAGGGCACCGGAGAGCTCGAGTTACCTCACCCAGGGAAGCCGGGTGCATAGGTGTCTTTTGGTGTCGGGTCGCTGTCTTCTATGGAGACCAGAGAAGACTTGCTGCTTGCGTCGCCTGAAGAAGTGTCCGGTGGAAACCGAAGGTGGATTCAAGATGCTGAAGACCTGAAAATTGAAGGGACAGTGTTCAAGGTCACTTGCAAGTGACCGGTGGCCAGGAAGATGGATAACCACAGATGTCGCGTGAATTCAGGTCGGCAATGGTGTTTTGACTCTTCGGTCACGAGGTCCAGGAGGGATCGCCGATGACCAGCAGCTGGATTTGGAGTGTCCCACAACGTCTGCAGCTGATGGCCATGTCGGCAACCGGATTGGAGCCAACAAGCCTTGGCAACTGCAAGTCTCGTGCAGACTGAAGAAAGTCGATGGTACAGACCAGCAAGGTCTGAGGGACTCACCCAGCGAAGGTGAGTGAGGGCAGGCCTGGAGCAACCAGGGGAGCCCTTTTAGTCGATGAGAAAGTCTTCGGGGGACCCACTAGCCAATGGGCAAGTGATCGCGAAGACGCCTCCTCAGGAAATGCTTCACAGGAGCCCACGATCACTTGGGATGGGGTAGGCCGCTGATATTTGCTGCAAGACCTGCTGGAGGCTTGGGCCACAAATGATCCAAAGCACAAGTTCGTAGAATGTTGTTAAGGGATTGCACTTGACAATAGTGCACGGTCCCCAGGTATTGCTGTTCCTCGTCACTCGTGGAGTCCACTTGCCACAGCTTTGCTGGGGACTCACAATGGCCATTGAGAAAACAGGAAATCCACTTCCGGGGCAGCAGGGACTTAGAACTCCGGCGGAAGCGGGAAAGTTTGCAACCGTTGATTAAGGTTTTTGGTGCCTGCTAAGCAGGGGAGTCACTCCTCGACTCCAAGGGAGATTCTTCTGTCTTCCAAAGGTAGTGGAACGTCGAAGGGCCAGGATTCTTCTTTGTAGAGCGTCGTCCAGGGTTATCTGAATTGCATTGGCAATGCTTGCCATCCTATAGTGAAGATAGGGGAGGGACTAGTTCTATGACCACTCCTCTAGGAGGGTCAGGGGAGGGGGTGGTTACACCCACTTACCTTTGTCCAGTTTCGCGCCAGAGCAGGGGCAGGTAGCCCCTGAACCGGTTTGAGCTGGCATATGCACAGAGGAGCCTACTGCTCCCCCAGTGCAGGACTTCAAAGCACTCTAAGAGTGCACCCACCCAGCTCCAATACACTAAATCCTGTCTGGAAGGTGATGACACCTCCCTGTGACAGGATGCCTTTTGTTGGGCTCCCTCCACAGCGAGTTTCAGTCAGCAGCAGGAGGGCAGCCCAGTGTCTGTGCTGGTGGCATCCCATTTTGTGATGCCAGGGCACTTTTAGATTTCTGTTGTTTAGTACAGTGGGTACATGTCATCCCCTCTAGAAGGGTGGGGTCATACTCCCACACCAGTTACTGGTGTGGGGGGTATGATTCCAAGTTGTTTGACACCAAACACGACATGTTTTGATGCAGTCATACCAAAGTTAGCATTTACCGCAAGGTTATAATGCACTTAAGAGTATATGGTTTAACCGCATCCACAAACAGCCACAATGAATAGACCCTGCTAGCTGCAGAGGGGCCCTGCTCAAGCAGAGGCACCCCCTCACATAGTAAACCAAGCACCCTGCCCTCAGGATTGATAGGGCCTGCCATAGGGGTGGCTGATTTATATGTGTGTGTATGGTGAGATATAGAAACCTATACCTCAGTGAGGAGTGCTAACACTACCTCACACAGGCTGCAGTAGCAGGCCTGTGGTATCAGATTGAGAATGCTTCCCAGGGGTGGCATAATACATGCTGCAGCCCCTGGTAGGCCTGTGAAGTACCAATGCCCTAGGTGCCTAAGGTACCATATACTAGGGGCTCATAAGGTACCACAGTATCCAATCACTAGTGCATCTAATATGCACACCAAGTCGTTTATAGAGAACAGAGAGACTGGGGCCCTGATTAGCAGGGACCCAGCCACACTAGGCCAGAAACCAGTGTATACATCAGAAAAAAGTGGGGGCAACATAAGTGCAGATCCTACTCTCTTACAATACCTTTGGATGAAAACTCTAACTCTAAAAGTGTGAGTAAGAAAGTTGAATAATAACAGGAAAAAGAAACAGAATGTGACCACTCCAGTCAGTTACAGAGCACAGAATGAACATAATAGGCATCTTCAATAGGGATTAGCTCCTCCCAGCACCAGAGGACTAATGTGTGAGTACTAAGGCAAGTGTCTGAGCGAGAACAGAGGATGCTAATAAAAAGTGCCTGTGTGTTGTCCCGATGCCATAATGGCAGTCCTTTAATGAGTCACCACTGTTTTTACTGTAGATCGGTGCACATATAACAGCGATGCCACCAGTACCACTGCCAGAGGCTAGGGATGAGAAACCGCAGCACCATGAAAGCACCAGAACACCACCAGGCACAGTCTTGCAATCCCAACTTTAGGCTCAGAGAAAGACTGAGCACTTAAAGATATTGCTCACGTCAAGAGACAGTGCTGTACAGACCGACGAACAGCAATGCTGTTCCAAACAGACTGAGCAAGTGAAATTGAGTAAGCAATTTTAGAGGAGATTGTTGTGGGGAAAGCCCACGTATACATAAGTAAACCTCAGAACATCTAAAGGCCTCCAAATTTAAACTCTACTGGAGAGGGCACAAGAAGGCCTGAGTCTTTAAAGATCTCACTGTATGTGTTTGAGTCAATTGCAAGAATAAATAAACAAAATCAGAGCACACATGCTCAGACTGACTGAAAATACCTGTTTTGTGTGCAAAGTTGTAGGTAGTTTATTGGATTGGTCGATTGGCCGGTAGAGTTTAGAAAATGGAAGCGTGCCCCTTCATCTATATATATTCATCCTATGATGAATAGCAACATATGCAACTTACACCAGGGGTTGAGCCCACAAAGGTCTTTTGAATATTCAGGACAATGAAGGGAAATTGTATATTTCCGAACCCGAGTCCAGCCCTGTAAATTTATCTCTTCTATAATTTGGCCCAGTAGTTAAGTGGACCATGGCATCAAAACATAAGGATAAGACCCCCAAAATCTTTTAAGTACAGACAGATTATAACTGGTGCCTGTGCACATTAGGCATGCTGCATAACATAACTTACACAAAGTTTTGAAAGAGAGAAACTATTCCTAAGAGCAGTCAAAAACACACTTTCCTTTTGATTTGGGTTGCAAAAACTCATATTCTGCCATATATTATCTTGCAGGAAGCCAAGTTGATCTGATATGCAGGGTAGACTGGCCGTAGCGGGCACCGGGCGATTTCCGGGTGGGCCGGAAGAGTGGGAGATGTTTTTTGTCTTGTGAGCGCCAGTTTTGTTATTGGTGGCCAGTTTTGCAGCAGTGCTGCAACATCGGTACCCTGTAACAAAAGCGGCAGTCGTGCTTCACACTAGCACGTCCCCCACCCCGTGCTTCTGAGTAGCACCTCGTCCCTCCCCCTCCCGAGAGGAATTGCCAGGGCTGGTTTCTGTTCCCAGTTGGGCCGTGATCATAGTTTGCACCACTGCACAGTGTGGAGAATGGTTTTCAATGAAAATATTCAGCAATTTTTCTTTTGTAGATTTAAGTTAGTTGCAAACTTTGTCATTGTTGCCTCCATGGATCACACTGTAATCACAATTCTAAGTCTCACTAGTGCAGTGGAAGGGGTAATGGCTCTTTTATCCTGGCGGGACCCTCTGTCAGGTTAGATAATTGTTTTTTACTTATTGTCAGCGTTAAAAGGTGTGAACAACTGCTATATCAAAGAGGTACTTGCACCTCCCTCTTCCCTACCTGCTCTGCACCATGGAGGTGAGTGCATACTGAGGCCTAGGGACCGAGACCAAGCTGCAGTGCACATGCACCACAACTGATTACTTGCACTTTTTTGAAGTATGGGTGAGCTTCTCTCATTTCAGGTAGCATTTAAAGACCTGCCAACTCACGTGCAACTTGACCAAAATGTGTAGTTTGTGTTGTACCAGGGCAGTGACAAAGTTGCTTATGAATTGGAGGGCACTCACAGCTCTTACCAGTTCATGAAGGTCTCTTTCATTGTGAGCCCCTTTTGGAAGTTGGGTTTACTGGTGAGTGGGGTGACACCCTACTCAAGCAATAAAATTCTGTCAGGGTGGAGTCACAAGCAATCCCCAAATTAAACTGTGCTTAACCCTCTGGTAGCTTGGCGCAAAAGCCATCATGCTTAACTTAGAGGCAATGTATAAACAATTTATTCAGCACTTCGAATTGTAATAAAGTGAAAACACAACACAAGAAAAATCCTACACCATTTTCATAAAATGTAATACAATATTTGACACCAAAGTAACAAAAATCCAATTATCAGAACCAGATTTTAAAGGTTTATGTGAAAATAGTGCCTAAACGCAAAAAGCGCCTTCTGTGGTTATCTGGTCATGCCGATCCAGGACAAAGTCACAAGTTCAGGCTGACCCTGACCGTAATGGAGTGAGGAGCGGATACAGGAACCAAGTTAGGCCAGCTCAACAACAATACCTTAGATCCTGGTTGCGGAGTGGTGCGAGATTCCTAATCGAGGATGTGTTGTGCAGCCTGGCTGTGATGGGAGGTCCTGGGTTGTTGAGAATGCCGTCAATGAGAGGTTTGCAATGCAAAGGCCTGTGTCAAAGATACGTTGCGGGACGGCTGGTTCTGAAGAAGTTTTGGGGCTTGCAGTGCAGAGTCTTGTGTCGTCGTCGAGGATTCTGTCGACAAGGGGCTTGTGATTCACAGGCCTGCATCAAGGATGCATCACACAGCAGCAGTTCTGAGGAGACAGCAGGCTGTGATGCGAAGATCCTGAGTCAGGGATGCGTCACGCAGTAGCGGTTCCGAAGCGGAACTGCGACGAGACACATCATGTTGCATCAATTCTGACCACAGCTGGGCTGGCAGAGCACCATCAGGTCCACTTCCAAGGGTCCAGGACTTGGGTCGTCACAACTTTGGGGAAAAGACTCACAGCCGACTAAATCTAGGTGCTGGGTTCGAGATGGTTGCAGCCTGTTCGATCCCTGAGGATTCTGATCAGGCCAGCCAACTGGCCCGTGGAGTTTCTCTGGTGGTCGTGGGTTCAAGATGCAGGTCCAGTCCTTCACTCAGATAGTAGGCCAGCAGGACAACAAAGTAGCAATCTTTCTGGCAGAGCAGCCAGTACAGCAGTCCTTCTGAGTCTTCTATAAGTCCAGAGGTGTATTGAAGAGTTGAGACTGTGGGTCCAAAATGTATACCTAGTACCCGCTTTGACGTAGGTGAAGGTTCTGGAGGTTTACACCCCCAGAGCTGTTTGGAATTTCTGCCTGCTACCTTGGCCCCCGCTTGTCTGGGGTCACAGAAGACTAGTGTCAAACATTTTGAGAGTGTGCCCAGGCAGAGCCTTTGTGAGGTGCAACTGTGTGGTTGGGGACAGCTTCTCCCCCTCATCAAGTCAGAAATGGCCCACCAAGGCAACACTGATTGCTCTTTGCCTCACTGTCTGGGAGCAATACACAAAGATTAACTACCTAGTCATGTGACGAAGGATACATGCTGCAGGCACCAAATGATGGGGACATGGAAATACAACTTTCTAAAAGTGGCATTTTCAGAATTGTGATTAAAATCAAACTTTACCATTAAAGAGGGCTGTAAATTACAATTCTTTAGACCGCAGATCCAATATTCCTACCTGCTCCCAGTTGAAAGCTATTACTTATTAAATGTAATACGTTAAATCAATGTTGTCTGATAGGAGAGGCACGCCAGTAGTGAAAAACAAATGTAGGAGTTTTTCACTGCCAGGACATGTAAAACTTTAAAGTACATGTCAAACATTGCCCTATGGGCTCCTCAGTGCCTACCCTAGAGGTGACTTATATATATTAAAAAGGGAGGTTTATACTTGGCAAAGGTGTATTTTACCTGGCCAAAATGGCAGTGTAAAGCTGCACACAGGCTGCAAGGAAGGTCTGAGATATGTTTAAAAGGCTTCTTAAATGAGTGTCATTTAATCTGCAGGCCCTGGGTACATGTAGCACCTCTTTAGTAGGAACTTACTAGTAAATTCAATATGCTAAATGGATGCAAGATAATTTTACCATGATTAGAGGAGAGAGCACACACACTTTAGCACTGGTTAGCAGTAGTTTGGTGCCCAGAGTCCTAGGGCCAACAAAAGCAAGATCAGTAAAACAATGGAGGAGTAAGGCAAAACATTTGGGGTAGACCACCCCTAGACTGGCCAGTCTAACAGCCCCCTTAACGACATTTATGCATCCCAAACATGGTACAAAGAATCCACTTTTAGAAAACACCTGACTTCACTCTATCTTTACATCATTATTACCAGATGTCTATATCCACATATGTGCCTTCTTTCTCTACAAATGATATATGTTACTTCACAAGTAATGTCTGGATTCATAATATTCTCCATTGTTCATGCAGGAGGAAGTTCTTTTTTTTGCAGGAAGTTCCCTACACTCACATTCCCAACTGACTCACTTTTTCCAGTGTCTTGTTTCTGCATTCACTCACCTTGATTGTAGATGCTGTTTCCTTCTACTAGCCATCACCTACCATTTATTTGTGATTTATTGTTTAAGTGATTTGCAACAAGCACACATGATGCTGCGTTCCCTGGCAAACTTGCAGTGGATCTTCCTTTGTAGTCCAGATGAGCTACATGGACGTAGTTTCTCCCCAAGTTTGAGATATTCTTCTGATAGTCTACATGTTGGTCCTTCATCACCTGATGCTGAAAGTCTGGGTTTTCATTGGTCAGGTATTTGTGTGTGTTTGTCAAAGGGTGGTAGTGACATTCTCCCCATCATTTAGATAAGCTCTGTTACCACTCTCCCTCCTGGGGCATGAACAGTTGGCTTTACTCAAGTGTGCACAAGTGAATGATCTTGAGTGCTTTGCAATAGATGCCTCTTGAGTTTGCCCAGCGGAAATTTACAATCATCATGAAGCTACTTTAGATTTGAGATGTCCTTGGCATCTGTTATCTCTGTATAATCAATATTCTATTTTATATAATCATGTGTTGGATATTCTCAACCAGTATGATGCCAACTTAGTAGTTAGGAATAATAGCAGGCTATATGTTTGGATTAATGAAGTGTGGTCATTTGCAGGACTTTTCTGGAAACTATTTGCTTGTCATTGCTTCCTTTTTTTCTTAAATTGTGTGATTAAAAGTGGTACTACATTAGGAGCCATATTACAGTTACCTACGTTTTAACCATAACCTATCAAACATACCTAAAATGTATTTTCTGTGGTCCACTGATTGAAAATCTTGCACAGAATCTTCTTCAGCTCCCAGTTGATGTGCATCCCATTCCTTGATATGAAAAATTCGATGCCTGAGTTTACCACTCAAAGATATTTAATTTACCATCAAGACTATTTAATTAAAAATGCAAATTATAAAAACACAATACAATGATTGATAAGTGTGCCTCATGAACAGTTGAATTAAGGAAGTGAAGCAAATGCTGAAACAAAAATAACATTTGAATTATGAGCTTACCTCCAAATACATTTTTTAATTACCTTCAAAAGTATTCTCCTCACAGTGCAATTTCAACAATGCCGTCCACTTTTCTCAGTTTACAGTGGATTTGATTAAAACAATTAAAGCATAGCAATGAATGTCTTCATTCCTCACAGATAACTCTTTCACTGAGTGAATAAATGCTATATAGCATCCCTTAGGGGATGGGCTCCTTCCCAGTCATTATTCATTATGTAGCTACTTGCTTGTTTTTAGGTCGAGGACTACCGGTCTGCCGAAGGCAGAACCGGAAGTCGAGATTTAATGTTTCCTAGAGTGGCTCCTTAGCCCGCCTCTCTTTTTGCCTCTCCTCCATTGGCTGGCTTCCTAAACGGAGGCCAGGCATTGGAGGAGAGAGCCGTCTCTCCAAATAGGCTCCGTCTTTTTCAGAATCGGGGGCGTGTTCCTTGCTGTTCTTTCCACTTTTTAGCCACGCCCTTTTAAAACAGCATGAACACGCCCCCGAATCCGAAAAAGTTACGATTCTTCCATCCGCCATTTTTTTGCTGTCCTCCGGCCGTGAGGATCTTCTTGCTGTTGTGCGTATAGGTAAGGCATTTTGCCTGTTTGTTCGTCCTTGCTCTTTTGTTGTTTGCCATGACCTTCTACGTTCGATGGGTATGCGTGGATTTTTGGACTATTGACTCGTCTCCTTTCTAGAGCTGTTTGTTGTCAGGTGAAAGAGAAATCAGACGTCCTGACAATCCAATTAGTTATTCCCTTCTCTGCTTTGATTTCCAACAAGTAATTGTTTCCACTTTGCACCTACTCTTTAATAACTATAGACGCACAAGACAGTGCAATACCAACTCAATACGCAAACGTGTTTTTTTTACAAAATTAGAAAGAGAAATAAATTGCACTCCGTTATATTGCGCATGCGTAGAATTTAAAGCACTAGCAAGCGCATGTGTAACACGTAGAACGACAGTTGTATCGTGAAGATAAAACTACATTTCTCCGCTCATGCGCCGAACAGGCGTTCTGCAGGGGTGCGCACGCGCTTCGTGCCTTGACTTTTCTCCTGCATGCTTTAGAACTGCACTCAGATCTCTGCTCTGACGGCAGGGTGAAATCTGCACGCTGCATAGAGGACATAAACAGGGTGTTGTGATGGCCGCACTGCTCTCCGGCAGCATCAGGACCTTGTTGAGAGCCTTTGGGGGGCTAAGCTGCGGACAAGAAGCTCTAAGGTGAAAGCAGCGAGTGTGCCCTAGCTGGTGACGCGCGAGTCAGGGTTCAGAGCTGCAATTATATCACAAACTGTAAGAGGCACACACCTGTGCACTAGAGGGCTTGAGGTGCATGTGGTTGTCGAGGAGGAGACAGCGCAATACCAACTCAATACGCAAACGTGTTTTTTTTACAAAATTAGAAAGAGAAATAAATTGCACTCCGTTATATTGCGCATGCGTAGAATTTAAAGCACTAGCAAGCGCATGTGTAACACGTAGAACGACAGTTGTATCGTGAAGATAAAACTACATTTCTCCGCTCATGCGCCGAACAGGCGTTCTGCAGGGGTGCGCACGCGCTTCGTGCCTTGACTTTTCTCCTGCATGCTTTAGAACTGCACTCAGATCTCTGCTCTGACGGCAGGGTGAAATCTGCACGCTGCATAGAGGACATAAACAGGGTGTTGTGATGGCCGCACTGCTCTCCGGCAGCATCGGGACTCTGTTGAGAGCCTTTGGGGGGCTAAGCTGCGGACAAGAAGCTCTAAGGTGAAAGCAGCGAGTGTGCCCTAGCTGGTGACGCGCGAGTCAGGGTTCAGAGCTGCAATTATATCACAAACTGTAAGAGGCACACACCTGTGCACTAGAGGGCTTGAGGTGCATGTGGTTGTCGAGGAGGAGACAGCGCAATACCAACTCAATACGCAAACGTGTTTTTTTTACAAAATTAGAAAGAGAAATAAATTGCACTCCGTTATATTGCGCATGCGTAGAATTTAAAGCACTAGCAAGCGCATGTGTAACACGTAGAACGACAGTTGTATCGTGAAGATAAAACTACATTTCTCCGCTCATGCGCCGAACAGGCGTTCTGCAGGGGTGCGCACGCGCTTCGTGCCTTGACTTTTCTCCTGCATGCTTTAGAACTGCACTCAGATCTCTGCTCTGACGGCAGGGTGAAATCTGCACGCTGCATAGAGGACATAAACAGGGTGTTGTGATGGCCGCACTGCTCTCCGGCAGCATCGGGACCTTGTTGAGAGCCTTTGGGGGGCTAAGCTGCGGACAAGAAGCTCTAAGGTGAAAGCAGCGAGTGTGCCCTAGCTGGTGACGCGCGAGTCAGGGTTCAGAGCTGCAATTATATCACAAACTGTAAGAGGCACACACCTGTGCACTAGAGGGCTTGAGGTGCATGTGGTTGTCGAGGAGGAGACAGCGCAATACCAACTCAATACGCAAACGTGTTTTTTTTACAAAATTAGAAAGAGAAATAAATTGCACTCCGTTATATTGCGCATGCGTAGAATTTAAAGCACTAGCAAGCGCATGTGTAACACGTAGAACGACAGTTGTATCGTGAAGATAAAACTACATTTCTCCGCTCATGCGCCGAACAGGCGTTCTGCAGGGGTGCGCACGCGCTTCGTGCCTTGACTTTTCTCCTGCATGCTTTAGAACTGCACTCAGATCTCTGCTCTGACGGCAGGGTGAAATCTGCACGCTGCATAGAGGACATAAACAGGGTGTTGTGATGGCCGCACTGCTCTCCGGCAGCATCGGGACTCTGTTGAGAGCCTTTGGGGGGCTAAGCTGCGGACAAGAAGCTCTAAGGTGAAAGCAGCGAGTGTGCCCTAGCTGGTGACGCGCGAGTCAGGGTTCAGAGCTGCAATTATATCACAAACTGTAAGAGGCACACACCTGTGCACTAGAGGGCTTGAGGTGCATGTGGTTGTCGAGGAGGAGACAGCGCAATACCAACTCAATACGCAAACGTGTTTTTTTTACAAAATTAGAAAGAGAAATAAATTGCACTCCGTTATATTGCGCATGCGTAGAATTTAAAGCACTAGCAAGCGCATGTGTAACACGTAGAACGACAGTTGTATCGTGAAGATAAAACTACATTTCTCCGCTCATGCGCCGAACAGGCGTTCTGCAGGGGTGCGCACGCGCTTCGTGCCTTGACTTTTCTCCTGCATGCTTTAGAACTGCACTCAGATCTCTGCTCTGACGGCAGGGTGAAATCTGCACGCTGCATAGAGGACATAAACAGGGTGTTGTGATGGCCGCACTGCTCTCCGGCAGCATCGGGACTCTGTTGAGAGCCTTTGGGGGGCTAAGCTGCGGACAAGAAGCTCCAAGGTGAAAGCAGCGAGTGTGCCCTAGCTGGTGACGCGCGAGTCAGGGTTCAGAGCTGCAATTATATCACAAACTGTAAGAGGCACACACCTGTGCACTAGAGGGCTTGAGGTGCATGTGGTTGTCGAGGAGGACAGCTTTGCCAGAATGCACTTCTTTGATCCCACTGTTTTGGTCTAATGAGAAATATAACCGCTTGTTTACCACCGTCCGACCTCTATACACCCAGTGCACCTTTTATTTCAACATTCCTTTTTTACAACTGTGCAATTAAACCGGCGCCTTTGTACTGTGACCCTTCCCCTTATGTGTACCCACGCTTTTCATACTTCCCTTGCGGTCTCATGATTCCTTCGCTCACTCTTTGATTTTGTTCATTGCCTTTTTTTGGGTGCCCTTGCAGTACTGCGCCGCTCCCCCTGCCACATAAATAACTTTAAACTGAAGAGGTCTTGAACGAAGAAGCGCTGTTCCTTGCGAACACTTCAAGAATGTTCTTTGGCGCTATACATGCAGATACGTGAACTCAGATGACGTGCTCTACAATACTGATTAAGTCGTCAACAACTACGTTAAAAATCCTTATGGCCATCTAAGTCCACGCTGCAGGTCCCGTTTATATTTATCTTCACCTTAGATAATTTGTGTTTTCCATAACTCTCTCTACCTCACTACTCCACTCTATCTCACTACCTCACTATCTCACAACTTCTCTCTCTCAAAACATCCCTACCTCACTCTCTAGCTCACAACCTCACAACTTCACTCTCTCTCACTCACTACCTCAATCACTCTCTATCTCACTACCTCACTCTTTCTATCTCACTAACTCACTTTCACTCTCTCTTTCACTACCTCTCTCTATCTCACTACATCACAACATCACTCTATGCTTATATATCACTACCTCACAACATCCCTCTCCCTCACTACCTCACTCTCTCACTACCTCACTCTCTCTATCTCACTACCTCACTCTCTATCTCACTACCTCACTCTCTATCTACCTCACTCTCTCACTACCTCACTCTCTATTTCAATACCTCACTCTCTCTCTCTATCTCACTACCTCACTCTCTCTGCTAATGCAATAGGTATCACATATGCAAAAAAAAAACTAATGCCAATAGAAATGACAATGCCATTTATTTAGGGATACAAAAATGACAAAAAAATAATGAGCAATACCAATAGCTCTACCTATAATATTGCCGAGACCATTGCATTGTAAATGCTTGTTTATCTAATACTTGCATTCAGTCTGAGTTTCTTTGAGTACTACACAGCTTCTATTCAAGTTATTTCTATTTCTTGAGGATTGCAGAAATGTTTCATCTGCTAGATCTCTGGGAGTCAATCAACAACTAATCATTGGCCTTGCCAATCGGCCTTACTTTGCTTGAAAAACTGGTGCAATTGTCCATTTAAAAGAAAAAATGATTGCAAGCACTGGCAACTAAAATAAAAGGGGAAAAAATAAAATGTGCTGCTGCTTAAACGTGGCAGCCTTATTCTTGCAATAATGAAACATAAAAATAAATTAACCATGGAATTTAATTGGAATAGAACTTCATGGGTGCAGGTAGGTGTACTTAAAACAAGTATGGAAACGCTTTTTAGTTTTAATGCATTTCACATGATTCGTCATGACATAAATGAAACACACTATTGGCATTGAATTACTGTAAACCGAAGACGTTGTTTATACACATAGTAGTGACAAAAAACTATAAAAAACGGATAATGCGCGTAAGATGACAGCGTCACAAAGTTAAGTATTAGTCGTCTAGCCCTTGAAGTGAAATACAATTCTTTTTAGGTGGATGTGCTTATGTGATCAAGCAGGGTCGGCTTTAGCGCTTGTGGTGCCCGGTGCGACAATCACTTTTGCCCCACCCCGCATCCCTTGACCGCCTCCTCGGATTCTCTCACTATCACCTGCAAAAGTGTCCATCATCTCTCATATCATAACATATTGCTAAATATAGCGCCTCCCTGAGGTCACAGTGCCCCCTCCACAGGTCAGCGCCCAGTGCGGCTGCACCAGTCGCACTGCCCTAAAGCCGGCCCTGTGATCAAGTAAAATACGAGCACTTACAGTGCAAGAGAGAAAGTTCTGAAGTGCGTTGACCTTTTGCCCTGTGCTGTAGTGGGCAGAAGCAAAACATCAATAATAGTTGAATAGAACATTGGATTAAGAGGACTGATCCAACGCCCCTATATGTATGTATTTTTGTATGTGTTTTTTATTTAATAATTATTCGGATTGCATGAGGCCGCCGAAACAGCTAAAGCTGCCTTTATGCCAGATCCAAAACGGCAAGCCAAAGTAAGACATAAATATTGATAACTGGGGCTTTTATTGGTATTGTTTTTAAAAAATCGGATCTGAAACTCAAATGCCAGATAACATTACCTGTCATAATAACTGTTGGTTTCACACTTTGAAACAAAACTGGTAATGGAGGAACTGGGAAAAAGCGGCATATTGAGAATATATCACTCCCTTGTGGTTAATTACCCGGATCCCATATTGGCTTTGAAAGCAAAATGGAAGTTTGATATAGGCCACATAGAAAGATGACGTGGGTAGAAGTCATAAGAGCAGCAATGATTATAGCAATATCCTCCTGCCTAAAACTGATTCAATTTAAAATGTTTATGTTTCTATTATTATCTGTAGTGGGTGTGCATAATAGGCCGTTCTCCCAACTCCTGCTGTCAACGGTGCAAGGTGGCATTGGGCACTTATTTCCATATGGTTTGGTAATTTCCAATAATAGCCATCTACTGGCGGCCAATAACAAATATGTTGGAGGAGATGGTGGATAGAAAGATTATGACAGAACAGAAAATGGTATTACTGGAAATTATGGACAAATGGGGATGCATGAGGTATACGAGGACACGTGTTGGCATGGACTTGTTTGGTAAAAGAGGGATTTACTGGAGTGCCAAATTGGCCCTCGCTACGGGTGAATGACCAAAGGGATGGACTTTAGCGGCATAACTGAAGAAAAGGTTTACCCAGCCAGAGGTTGCGAACCAAAACATTTGGGGCAAGAATTGTAGACATTGGTGGGTTTACTCACAAAGCATGACTTAATATTTGATATGGAGGACAGAGTGCAGACGACACCATAACAACATCATTATATCTGACTAACCATGTAGAAGCCTTTGTATGATTCTTATAATAGGTGGTAATCTCTACTGTAACTGTGGTTGTTGTAAATTAAAAGCAATAAAAAAGGGTTAATAAAAAAATAACTCTTGGTTTTGCAGCGTGAATCTTTTCTGGAATCATGTGCTGTCCATTATTCTGCCATCTAGTGGTTGGGTCCAGAACTCTCCTTTTGTATATTAGACCTTCTTCTCCTACCTCTTTGTTGTTGTTTTTGTTGTTTAACGTAGACTGTCCTCAACATTTGTGGCTTAGTCCAACATCTCCTGATGTTAGACGTCCCTTTCCGGAAGCCTCCACATGTGGTTCCCATATTCAGATTCTTTTTTCCGCCATTGGATCTGGAAACATTGCTGAAGGCTCTCCAGTTGCCGAAAGAAGAGGGTCATACCGAGGGTTCATCAAAGATAGAGAGAAACCATCGATGCAGTGATTCGATTTGTGGAAAATCCACTCTGGTTTTTCCAACCAGCAGAAAAGTAAGGGGAGTTTGAGACTACATGTCGAAGGAAGACTGGAAAATGAATGAGCAAGGGTCCCTTTCTCCCAGTGATGTCAAAAACACAAATTTTTGCTTATGCCCGGAGTGTCACCACAAATTTGCCCAGAAGTACAATCATCAGGTGTGCAACCTTTGCCTACCAAGAGACCACCGCTCTGATAACTGTGAGAACCGTGTGGAATTCAAACCGAAGACTTTAACAGCAAGGGCGATACAAAGGCAAGCACACTCAGCCATGCAGAGAGCAGAAGAAAACTCTGTCGCTGAGAGACCTGGGTTTGTCGAGTGAGGAGGAGGACAACATTGCCGATGGAGCCAAGGGAGAGAGCTTGGATGTCGAAAAGGTAATTGACGTCAATCGAGAACACCGAAAACACAAAGAGAAGCAGCAACACGTAACGTTAAGTAAGTAGCGTATGGGTGGGTCTCAAACAATGGACTCTAGAGCCCCAAAAGCTGCCTTGGTGGGAAAGTTCTTTGGACCGAAGGCAGGCCAAAGTAAAGAGCCCCTCAGGAACCACACCAAGGACACCGCAGGCAGACGTGCAGCTGAAAAGATGCTGTGTCAAAGGATGACTAAATTCGAGAAAAGGCTAAGAACAAAAAAAAAGATCAATGCTCACAGTCGAACCTGAAGAGCATGCAATCAAAATCAAATGGAAGAAGAGGTATCTTGAGGCAGAAATGGCTGCAATACTCCAGAGAAGGGAGGATTTCAATGCAGCTCTCTGACATTTCCAAATTCAGTTGAAAGCTTAGACAGAGCGCACACAAGAGGACAAAGACTTGGGGTAACTGGAGTCTCCAATTATCCCGTAGCCGCAGAAAGAAGAGGATCAGTATCTCTTCTACAAGGAAAAGGACCCAGAGTCCCAGGACCTGTTTCAGGATACTGAAGGGTCAGAATGCTTTGAAACCCAATGGCAGGACCTTTATGCTGATACCCCGGAGGAGGGAATGGACGCATACCTGTCGAGGCATTCGCCGTCGGACAATATTGCCATGTACAACCAGCTATTATAGAGGGTTGCAGACAGGTATGATGTCAAATTGGAGGAGGATAAGTCTCAAAACATGTGTTTTTAACTACAGACATTGCTACCCTCATAGAGTAAAAGTCAATATTTGCTCCCGAGCATACTTGACCAGGGATGAGAGGCCTTCAAGGAACCTGCAGCCTGCAGGTCAGTGACACCCAGGATAGAAAAGAAGTACAAACACTCTTTGAGGGACCTTGCATTAGAGGTAACATGCCAGTAGATTCCATCTTTGCAACCACCGCCAGGAAAAGGGCAAATGTGTCAAACTACCTCCGGATAAGGCGAGCGAGAGAATGAATATGGTGGGGAAGAAGTTTGAAAGGGGAGCAGCAACCCAACGGCGTATCACTAACTCTAATGCCCTGCTCAACGGATATGCTTACCAACACTGAGAAGAGAAGGCAGAGCTAATGAAAAACCTAACGGAGCAATATCAAAGTAGAGTGGCATCCCCCGCAGAAGAAGGAAAGAATATCTCCAACACCTGTTTAAAATCAGCACTAGACGCCGCAGACACGGTGAGCAGATAAATGATGGCAGGAACCACCCTAAGAAGGCATGCCTGGCTGTGAGTGTCAGGCTTAAAAAATGAAGTTCAAGCCATTATCATTAAAACCCCTTTCAACTATGAGCACCTTTTCGGAAGAGCAGTGGACGATACCCTGCAGCTGCTGAAGAAAGATAATTATACGACAAAATCGATGGGAGCCCTGCAGTTCAGGGGCAGAAGAGAGGAGGAAGTGCACCTGCTCGCAAACCGGTCAGAAGAGGTGGCTTTCAAAGTGCTACAACACACCAGAGCTTCCAAAGTACAACCCAGATGCAGACATGGACACAACAGTCGCAGTACCAAGCGCCACAGAGACAGTTCGTTTGCCGGCGGGCGAGAGGCAGAGCATAGCCCCCGAGAGGGGCAGCTGCATCAGTCTTAGAAAACTAAAAACCCCAACCACAGACAACACATGTAGAGGGGATGATAGGAGAGTTTTCCCATGAGGATATGAACATCATCCAACATGGCTTTTGCAAAGAATTGGTGAAACACCCACCAAGGAGAGGACTGAAGGAAAACACCCATACAAGGGCAAAAAGAGCTATCTAAGATGAGAGAATTGTTGCAGAAAAAAAGCAACCGAGAGAATACCCCGAAAGGAGATCTACCAGAAAAACTACCCCAAAAACGTTCTGATACCACAACCAGACAGACCACTACAGCCTTTACTAGACCACCGCTTCTGAAACAAGTTCAAAAAGACACAGGTGTCCATAATGACAATGCTACACGATATCATTCCACATTCAGCAGAGAGACTATATGGTGACCATAGACCTAAAAGATTCATATCTACTCATCCCAATGAACCGCAGGCACAAACAACTCTTGGGATTTATTTATAGACAAAACACACTACCAATATAGGGTGCTACTATTCAGAATAAAATCAGTTCCCAGACTGTTTATGAAATGCTTAACAGCAATTGCACTGGTCAGGGAGATTTGCTTACACTTTTTCCCCAATCCCGCTGTTGCCATTAGTAATCATCAAATACAGACACTCGCAGATGACTTTAATACTGGTCACTTCACAGTGAGTGAGACAGTCCTAGTTCTCCGCCCCAATAGAGATGGCACATAGCAATGTGCAGAGACTACCAGAGTTGCAAGATCTGCTCTTCATGCAAGGGGGAAAATTCTCAACCTAGAACTGAGCACACTGAGACTAGCAGCATGGCTCCTAAAGACATAGAGTTCGGACACATAGGAATACCAAAAAAGGGAACATTGACCCTCAGAGAAGCAAAAAGATCGAGAAGGAGATGCTACAGAATCAAGTGGGAGAGATATACAAGGTGGTGCCAGAGATCTGGTTAGTTTCAGGACAAGGGACACTGCAATTATCAGATACCTCGCACACTTGCTAGACAGTAAGCTAACCTCTGCATCACTGAAGGTGCATCTAGCAGCGATAGTGACCTACACAAGGGGATACATAGGAACGTGACTGCGTTGACTTATCGTTTCATGGTCAGTTGGCTGTTGAGGATGATTACAAGTTTGCGTGCATGATCAGTCGGTGTGGGTGTAGGTCCGAGTTCTGCAGTACACCAGTTGTGGTCCCATGTGGGCGTGTTTTTCCCGAAGATCAGTACTTCAGTTGTGTCAGAGGTGAGTTGGAGGCAGTTGTCTCTCATCCGTTTGGCTACGTTGGCCATGGTGTCGCAGAAGTTGGATTGGCTGAAGTTTTGCTGATGTCTGCTGGTTGGTTAAGGTCATTTTCATTGAGGGTGGCGGTTGAAATTGTTGTAGATATTGGTGATCTTGCTGAGGAAGTAGTCTGGGAGGATGTTGCAGAGTTCTTGGAAGGGGTGGATGGTGTTCGCTAAGGTTGATGGGTTGTAGTATTCTTTGACTATTTTGAAGAGTTCCTTTGTGTGGTTGGCCGCTGAGTCGATGCGGGTGATTATGGCTGCTTTTTTGGCTTCTCTGATGTGCCGGTTATAGTTGCTGAGGGCTGTTTTGTGAGCTGCTCTGTCAGCAGGGTTCTTGGTGGCACGCCATTGTTTCTCCAGTTGGTGGTAGTTGCTGTTGGTCCTGAGTTCTGGGGTTTACCAGCAGGCATGTTTGGAGGTCTTGTTGGATTTTGTAGGTTTCAGTGGGGCAATTCTGTTGACACTTCTGGTGATCTAGGCGGTGAAGTTCTGGATGGCCTGGTCGAGGTCTGTTAAGGCCTCAGGTTGGAAGTGGTGATGGCCTGAGATGACTGAGTTTTGGTGACCTTGCTCCAGCTGCGGTGGGAGGAGATCTGATGCCTGTTGATGGTGTGCTGGCGTCTGTGATGGTGATGTGTACGATAGTGTGGTCAGTCCACGTGAGTTCTGTGGCGTGGCTGAATTTGATTCTGTCCCTGGAGGTGAAAATGGGGTCGTGTGTGTGTCCGGCTTTGTGTGTGGGCTCAAAGACCAATTGGTGGAGGTCGATATTGTTCAGGTTCTACAGGAGTGCGATGGAGCTGGCGTCGTCTGAGTTGTCGATGTGGAATTTGAGGTAGCCGAGTAGGATGTACTGGTAAGAGTCGATTGCTAGGGGCGTGATGAGGTTGAGATGGTGGTGCAGAATGTTGCTTGGGGTCCCCAGGGTCTGGAGGTGAGGGAGCCTCTTTTCGTGTTCTTCGCGTCAGTTTGTAGTAGGACAGGGACAGCAGGCAGTACAGGGACACCTGTCAGCGCAGGGACAGGGACAGCAGTCAGGGCAGGGGCAGGGACAGCAGGCAGTGCAGGGACAGTGATAGGAGACAGACACTGTACCTGAAGATGGGGTCAGGCAAAAAAGGTGTGGCCCAGCCTCCTCCGGGCTTTGACGGATGCAGACGGGCCTGCTCTTGGCCCATGCTCTGCCCACGCTCGCCCAGCAATGCGGTAGGAGGCGCCCTGTAATAAGGACTGGCGGCGGGAAAACAACAGCAATCTAGTACCAGTAGCAGAGGCTTCTGGGAGTTGTGGTCCTGCGGGATGGACTGTTCGAGATGAGCATTGGTCATCTCTGCAACCAGCTGTTATTCGGTACCGATGAGGTATAGAAAGGTTGGGTAGCACTGGGGCAGCAGTGCCATTAGGGAGCAGTGTGCATTCATTGTTCCCCGACCTCAAAGGTTTACAGCTTAGATGCACATATTTGTTTTAGGTTTACAGACATTTGGCCATTCATGGCATACTTTGTTATTCTAACGTGAATTCCTTTTCTCAAAAAAAATAGGGAGTACAATGGCCTTACGTAAACCATTGAACCTAATGTGATAAAAACGATGACCCAACTAGGCAGCTGGGTTTGGCAAATATCAGTAAACAGTTAATTCTACTCTCCATCACACTGTGAGGATAGGGTATATTTTTTTTTTTTTTTACACACGGAGATCACTTCTAAGAATCTTGCCTATTGACAGCAGCAGCAGCAGCTTATGCTTTGTTATTAATCCCTGCAGCCGTTTAAACCAAATATTTTCCCTGCATAAGGTAGATTTACTAGAGTTATGCGTTGTGTCTATTTCTCCCTGAGGGTCGAAAGATGTAAAAAACAAAGCTTTAAAAAGTTGTCGACTGCATCATTTTCTGTCCTTTCCTAACTCTGCGGGCTGGTAATTGAGTGGCAGAGGCGCTATTGTATTATGAGTCTGTATTTGTAGTAATTGCCTCCTTCATAGCAATCATCTGCACAGCAGAGCATAACAAGTGGCGCCTTGGTTGCTAGGTGAGAAAGACACGACTTGGGTTAATGAGTAACATACTTGGGTGAAGCATGGCAGGTGGAAAGAGGAATGGTTAATTAAGAAGTAAATACGACCTCTGCAATATAAGCAGTGTAATACTGCCAACAGATAGAATCTTTCCAGTCTGTCTATATAGCCCCACGGATTTATTTGGACATATTCAAAGCTATAAAAAAGACCTAAGAGAGCGTGACCCTCAACATCCGACGCATCAGTCTTTCTGCAGTGGCAGGGTGGCTTACTCTAAGAGACACAGGCTAGGGCCAGTGCAATGATTTTGGCTCACCAGGACATGTGACACCTTGTGAGAGCTCGTCATCCACCTCCTGGGCAGTGGGGCATACATGGTGCTTCTGACGGAGGGTTCCTTTATCACTTAACACACTCATGGATGTCAATGGTCAATTTAACCAGACATGACACCCCCTTTTGTTTTTAATCTTGCCTTACTAGTCCTGCATAAAATTTGAAGGACTAGTAAAGGCAATTTGATGTCACCCTGCACTTAAAAAAAAAAACGCTCCGCTGTAATCAGGCGTTGTGGCACACCCGAGTGGCATTCGGCCGCTCCAGTGGGGACCCTCTGATGAAGCATGTCACCAACTAGGTTGGTGAGTGAGGGTTCTCTTAAAAACTAAGTGTTACTCCTTTTGCCTCGTTAAATGTAGTAACTTGGAATTACTCCTTCTTTTGTTGATAATATTTATACATCTGAAAGAAACACGTTAGTTAGATTCCTCACCTTAGAATATCCCCAGGCGTCAGGCAGGATCCGGAAAGATTTTTTGTCAGCAATACCCTTGCACGTCGCTAGGCGTCGTCTGCGGCTCCGCGTCCGTCGTCGTGATCGCCGGGATGACATCGTCGGAGTACTTAGACGCCGCCCTCGCGCGCTGACGTCAGTTCTTATTTTTTCCACGCCAGACCGCGCCAATCCGGGAAGAGCATACCCTTTTAGTCATTTTTTGACTAAACCTTTTGGACTCTTTTCCTCTATTCTTGTCGACTCGACTCTGGTGCCGGTAGGATGCCTGGTTTTAAACCTTGTGACTCCTGTCACCGACTGATGTTGGTTACGGACCACCACCGCCGGTGCCTTTACTGCCTTGGGGCCGACCACAATGCTGAATCGTGCCTCGACTGCCGGGCCTTGACTTCGAAGGCTAGGCGGGAGCGGTCCCGCAAGCTCCTTGAGCTCCGGCAGTCGGCTCTGCGCCATTCACGGTCCCGGTCGAGGAGGAGGTCGAGGGACCGGTCGCAGAGCCGCAGCCATCACCACCACTCGTCTGGTTCCAAGTCTTCGGGTAAGTCGAAGCATAGGAAGAAGTCCAAGAGGCGACATCGCTCTTCGGACTCCCCTCGCCGGTCGCGCGACTCGGCTGAGGGTTCGGGTGGTACCACCCACGCGGCCCCATCGGAGCCGCAGGAGTCACGTCCGTCCCCATACCAGCCGGTCCCTGGGACTGATGCACCTCCGGCGGTGATCAGTGCCTTCCTCTCGGTCATGAGAGGACTGGCTCTGCCGTCGACACCTGCCGGTGCGCCTCTGGGCCCCGCCGCCGCAGGTCCCCGTGGGATCCAGGCCTGGATCCAAGTCGGCGCCGGTCGACCTCACGACCCCTCCGCCGGCGCCGACTCCAGTGCCACCCCCGGTGCTGCCTTCGGACAACACCGTTCCCCGGTTCAGACCCGGTCCGGGCCCGGCGTCGGAGCGGCGACGTCCGGCGCCGCACCCGATGCTGATGGGTGGCAATTTCATCTTCCGCCCAGCTCCGATCATTCCACCTGTCTACCAGGAATCGGATGACGGTGACGACTGGGAGGGGTCTGATGACCCTCTGGCCCGACAGGGCCAGTTATCACAGGACTGGGCAGACGAGCTGGGGGATGCCAGTGGCCTTGACACCTCCCCTGACACTGGCTTCATCTCTCCTCCGACCGTGGCTTCGGAGGAAGGTGCTGCATTTTCTGTGGTGCTGCGCAAGGCGGCCGAAGCCCTTGGGTTGGAGCTACCTGCTGTGGCCGTGAGGACTAACCTCCTCACTGAAGTGCTCCAACCGTCAGCAAGCTCCTCGGAGCCTCTGCTGCAGTTTAATGAAGCACTAGTGGACGTTCTGAAGGGCACCTAGTCCAAGCCCTCCAAAGTACCTCCTGTGGACCGGAACGTGGCCCGGCACCACCGCCCTGCACCGGGAGACCCCAGTTTTCTGTCCATGCACCCCACGCCTGGTTATCCAGGCCTCTACTTCCCAGACCTCCTTCCCGTCCACTCCCCCGGATTGGGAATCCAAGAGACTAGAACAGTTTGGTAAGAAGCTGTTCTCCTCCTTTAGTTTGGGACTGCGGTCTATTAACACCACTTGTCTCTTGGACCGTTACTCCCACTCCCTGTGGGATACGGTGGAGGACGTGCTGCCCCAGTGTCTGGAGGAGGCCCGGACACGGCTCGCCCAGGCTCTTGCAGAGGGGCGGGATGCAGCGCGGCATGCCATCCGATGTGGATTGGACACTACGGACTCACTGGGTAGGGCAATGTCGACCACGGTGGCGCTTCGTCGCCACGCCTGGCTGCGGTCCACAAGTTTTTCTGGGGATGTCCAGAGCACCCTCATGGACATGCCCTTCGATGACAGTGGCCTTTTTGGCGACAAGGCGGATAGTGCGCTGGAACGCTTTAAGGACTCCAGGACTACGGCCTAGTCCTTGGGCCTCTCGGCCCGCTCCCGCAAACTTCCGCTTTTCGCCCCTTTCGTGGCCAAGGAAGGGTCGCCCCCTCACGTCCACCTTGCCACAGACCGCAGAACCAACCTCCACGCGGTCGCGGACGTGGATTCCGCCGAGGTTGTACAGGGGGACAACGTGCCGGTCCGTCCACATCTACCCCAGCAGCATCCGCCTCAAAGCCATCCTAGTCCGTGCTTTCAGGCCCATTCCACGCCAGTGGGAGGCAGTGTTCGCCATCACCTGCTCCACTGGCGTTCCATCATGTCGGACAGGTGGGTGCTGCAAATCGTCCGAAGGGGCTACTCCCTCCCCTTCGAGGCGACCCCTCTAGCCATGCCACCGCAGTACCACCGCATGTCGGGGGACCACTTGAAACTTCTACAGGAAGAGGTTCCGGCCCTCTTGGCCAAGGGGGCCATCGAGCGCGTTCCTGGTCCAGAAGTAGGTCGTGGTTGTTATTCCCACTACTTTCTGGTTCCCAAGAAGGGCAAAGGGGGCCTACGCCCTATCTTGGACCTCAGGAGCGTCAACTTCTTCCTCTGAAAGGAGAAGTTCAAGATGCTCACCGTAGCTCAGGTTCTGGCTGCCCTAGACCCTGGAGACTGGATGGTAGCATTGGACTTGCAGGATGCTTATTTCCACATCCCCGGCCTACCGGCGTTACCTGCGGTTCACGGTGGGCCAAGAGCATTTTCAGTTTACCTTGCTCCCCTTCGGCCTCACCAGTGCCCCTCGGATGTTCACAAAAGTGATGGCGGTGGTCGCAGCTCATCTGCGCAGATTGGGGGTTCCAGTCTTCCCCTTTCTCGACGACTGGTTGCTGAAGGCGGGCTCGCCCCAGGCAGTCGTCTCCCACCTCCAGACTACGGCCGACCTCTTGCATTTGCTGGGCTTCTCCATCAATGTGCCGAAGTCGCATCTGAGTCCCTCCCAGAAGCTCCTCTTCATCGGAGCAGTTCTGGACTCAGCACAGTTCCGGGTCTATCCTCCAGAACAGCGGGTCCGGGATATTCAGGCTCTGATTCCCATCTTTCGGCCTCTATCCCGGGTTTCGGTCAGGTTGGTGCTGCGGCTTCTGGGTCTGATGGCCTCCTGCATCCTGTTGGTGCATCACGCCAGATGGCGAATGCGGGCTCTGCAGTGGGACCTGAAGTTTCAGTGGGCCCAGAATCGGGGCAACCTGTCCGACCATGTCTTGATCTCAGAGGGCACTGCACGACAGTTGCAGTGGTGGCTCACGGACCGCGATTGGGTCAGTGGCAGATCCCTCTTCCTACCCCAACCGGAGCACGTAGTAGTGACGGATGCGTCCCTCCTGGAGTGGGGGGACCACATGGGAGAGGCGGAGATCCCGAGGACTCTGGTCTCCGGCGGAGTCTCGGCTCCATATCAACCTTTTGGAGCTGAGAGCGATCCGACTTGCACTGAAGGCATTCCTTCCCTCTCTCCGCGGAAGTGTAGTGCAGGTGTTCACAGACAACACCACCGCCATGTGGTATTGCAACAAGCAGGGCAGGGTGGGTTTGTGGACCCTTTGTCAGGAGGCTCTGCGCCTCTGGACATGGCTGGAACATCAGGGCATCACCCTGGTGGTTCAACATCTGGCGGGCTCTCTGAACGCCAGAGCAGACGAACTCAGCCGCTGGTGCATGATGGATCACGAATGGCGTCTACACTCGGACGTGGCGCAAGGCCTCTTTCAGCAGTGGGGAGAACCTTGGTTAGATCTATTCGCCACAGAAGAGAACGCGCAATGTCAGCAGTTCTGCACGTTGGAGTTTCCAAGGCGGCACTCGCTCGGAGACGCTTTTCGTCCCGAGTGGAGTTGCGGTCTGTTGTACGCCTTTCCGCCTATACAACTTCTGCCCAGAGTGCTGAAGAAGATCAGGCGCGACCGGGCCCAAGTCATCTTGGTGGCTCCGGATTGGGCACAAAGGTACTGGTATCCCGAGCTACTCAGTCTGTCGATTGATCTCTCGATACGACTGCCTCTTCGGGAGGACCTTCTGTCGCAGCAGCAGAGGACGGTCCTCCACCCGAACCTGTCCAGTTTCCACCTCCATGCGTGGAGATTGAGCGGCGACAGTTGATGCCATTTGACTTGCCTCCTGAAGTCTGTGATATCATTCTGGCAGCCAGGCGTCCCTCCACAAAATCGGTATACGTCTGCAGGTGGAACAAATTTGTGGCATGGTGCACAGCAAAGGCTGTGGATCCCCTTTCCGCCCCTCTTTCTGAGGTTCTCCTCTTTCTTCTTTCCATGGCCCAGCAGGGCTCTGCTCTGGGCACTCTTAAAGGTTATCTTTCAGCTATCTCTGCTTTCTTACGGCTTCCTGATCAGCCTTCTCTTTTCAAATCCCCAGTTGTTTCTCGCTTCTTCAAGGGCATTACTCACATGTTTCCTCCTGTCCCTTTCGTAATGCCTCAGTGAGATTTGAATCTGGTATTGACGTATCTGATGTACGCTCCCTTTGAGCCACTTCACAATTGTCCCCTTCATCTATTGACGCTCAAGACTGCTTTCCTGGTTGCCATCACCTCTGCTAGGCGGGTGAGTGAGCTCCAGGCTCTCTCTTCTAAGCCTCCTTTTCTTTCTGTTCATCCGGACAAAGTTGTTCTCAGGACTCGTCCTTCCTTTCTCCCTAAGGTGGTAACTGCCTTTCACATCGGGCAGTCTGTTACGTTGCACACCTTCTTTCTGCCTCCGCATCCTTCGAAAGAGGAAGAGAGGCTCCACCGTCTGGACCCAAAACGGGCGCTGTCCTTTTATTTGGACTGCACCAAGCAGTTCCGGGTGGACGACCAACTCTTTGTTGGCTACGTGGGCGCTAACAAGGGGCGGGCGGTGCACAAGCGAACCATCTCTCGGTGAGTCTTTTGTGTATCAAAGCTTGTTACTCCTTAGCTAAAAAGGAACCTCCTTTAGGGCTGAGGGCCCATTCCACTCGGGCCACAGCGGCGACAACTGCCCTGGGCCGGGGAGTCCCCTTGCAGGACATCTATCAGGCAGCAACGTGGGCCTCGCTGCACACGTTTGCCAAACATTATTGCCTGGACAGCTAAGTCCGGAGAGACGGCTTCTTTGGCCGTTCTGTTCTCCAGGACTTTCTGGTGTGATCTTGGTTTGCAGACCCACCACTGGGGTTGGTATTGCTGGGGTATCTATTCTAAGGTGAGGAATCTAACGAACGTGTTTCTTTCAGATGAACAAGTTACTTACCTTCGGTAACGATATATCTGTAAGAAACATTAGTTAGTTCGATTCCTCACCGACCCACCCATCCTCCCCGTTTTGCGAACTGATATCTAGGGTTGAGGTTATCCCTTTCAGGGCCCTAGAATTTTTGGCACCAGTGTCGGTCTCTTGCATGGCTCTGCGTTACTGGTGTGGAAAGCTATGTACAAGAACTGACGTCAGCGCGCGAGGGTGGTGTCTAAGTACTCCGACAACGTCATCCCGGCGATCACGACGCCGACAACGGACGCGGAGCCGCAGACGACGCCTAGCGACGCGCAAGGGTATTGCTGACGAAAAATCTTTCCGGATCCAGCCTGACGCCTGGGGATATTCTAAGGTGAGGAATCTAACTAACTAATGTTTCTTACAGATATATCGTTACCGAAGGTAAGTAACTTGTTCTTGAAGGGGACCAGGAGTGGTTTCGTTGGACCCTTTCTCTCTCTCTGTGTTTAATTATATTAAATAAAAGCCCCAGACAAGAAAATATCTCAGTATTAGGCCTCTTTTTTCCTTTAAGGAAGTGCGACTTTCGTTTTCTTTGCTCCCCTTGCCACTATTCTAAAGGATTTTCCTTGGCTCACACTCAGCCAATTCATTCACATTTTTCTTCTGCCCACTACAGCGTACAGCATAGGGCAGTGGGTCAGCCCGCTTCAGCCATTGGCTACCTTCACTGTGAGTGATAGCATTCTTTCCTTTCACAGGGAGCACATCTACACCATAAATAGTTCCTTCAAGTGGCAATGTGTGCTTTTTGAGACCAAAACATATTTTTGTCCTTAGCTAATACTGTTTTTTAGACTGATGTGTGCCCTGCAGCTTCCCAACCAATAAAGTTTTGGAAATAATTTATCAAAGCAAAACAAGCTTTGAGAGCACCAAATGGCTAGCAACCTGTGCCAGCTTTATTGGCTTTGCCAGTGCTTGTAGTGAATCTCCTAAAGACAGACACAACTGCTGACAGTTCAATACCACACCAGACTAAGGCCTTCTGCTGTAACAGATAATTAAAAACACACTGAGCATGAGTAATTTTCAATATATGCTATGATCGTTCTGAAAATATATTCCGGCAGCACTGCATGTTTCCTGTGCCTTTGGATTTTGTTTAAATTGATAGCAACGATCTTATATAAATTGAATAACTCCAAAATGATTCCATGCATTTAAAATCACATGTGCACGCACAACCCCAATTTCCTTTCACTATTTGACCAATCAACCGACGTGGGTTTATGTTCAAAGACTTTTGAGAAAACATAATCCACGCTTTTACTCTGCACTCATTCCCTGACACCTCCATGTTTGTTTTATTCCGTCACAGAGACAGAACTCCACGCTGTCATCAGCACAATCCCATGGACCCCTGCAGCTTTAGTTTCTTTTCACGCTACGGGTGTAAAAGTAGCCGCTAGTTAATCAAAGACGTTACCTTTATTGGGTTCAAATATATTTTAGTACATGAAATGTAAGGGCTGGATGGCTGAAGAGGGGTGAATATATTTTAATACATGAGATGTAAGGGTTGGATGGCTGAAGAGGGGTGAAACCCCGTAACCGGTCCTAGGATGCTTGTTTCCAGTCCAGGGAGGACCTGACCCGGCAGTTCGGGCTGGACTGTTCCCATGAGGCACAGGGTCAAGACTTATTTGCATATAGCTGGGTTCAAACTGGAATGGCATGGTGAGCAAAAAAACGATGGATTTAGGCCCAGATCTCTGTGCTGGGGTGAATGTATGACATTGTTCTGCATTCTGTCCATCAACTGTTGTTTTTGCTTCAATTTTCCAAGACGATGATTTGGTGCCTACTGTTGGTAAATGGAGATTATAAGGAACCCATCCTCAAGTTGCTTTAGGAAGTCAGGTGCCTGTTTTAGCTGCTGCTCCTACTCCCCTGATGCGGACTGTACTCTCAACACCTTTGAAATTGGCTGCTTTAAACATTAAAGCAATGCATGGAGGTCATTTATAGGTCGCCAGGGATTGCTCCTGCGACCCCTGTCAATCCCTTTGTGACCCATGGCACTGCCTTTGCGACCCCTAATGTCAGCAGCTTGTCGCTATTAGTTTTAAAAAAACAGGAGTACAAATAGCTGGAATATGACCTTCCCTGGCAGCAGAGGTAAGTAAAAATGTATTTTTAATGTATGTATGTTGGGGGCGTGCTTGCAGTTTTGAGAGTGTGTTTATGTAAGAGCGAGCGTGTGTGTATGTGTGAATGTCTGTGCATGTGTAGGCCGAGTGTGTGTGTATGTGTGAAAGCGTGTGTATGTATAAGCATATGTATGTGTGAGTAAAAGTGAAGGTCAAGGGCATGTGAAGTCACTTCCGCTACCCCTGGCATTTTGGGGAATTGACGTCCATGAAGGAGTTCATGTTGATTCATGCTTAATAAAATATCAATGTTGCTAACCGTGTGCCATTGGCCAGAGTGGTGTGTATGATATTTTGTCTACCCTTTTTTGTCTCTAAGTATGCCTACTATGGAGCCTGTACAACCCTACTTCCGACATAATTCATGTTTTTAGCTAATCCCTTCCGCATGCCTTTTGTTCTCATTTTTAACTATCACACATTCTTCGCAGTCCTATCCACACTCTCATTTTGGTTTGGTTTCTCGTCTGTTTGTCAAACAAATACGCTTGATTGAGTGAACAATGAGAGTTATTAGTGCTCTTTAAGCACCCCTTAAGGTCATACCTAGCACCTCTTTTGTGAGCATACCGAAAACCAAGTCATACTTTAAAAACCATCGCACACCCAGCTCTTGAACTTCTGATCAGAAAAGACAATTCATGCTACTACATGTGTTCCCAACAACCCTTTTGGCCAATGTTGACCCCCAAGCGCCTAAAATGCCTTTTGCTGCTCGTGTGGCATGTCTCAGGCAGTCTGACCTCTCTCTACTGAGTCTTTGGCAGTTGTGTTGGAGATTTTCTTGTCCTACACTCTGCCCGTGGCTGATCCGGCTCCAGCTGTGCTCGCCTGGTCGCAGTGCGTCGGCATGGGGTCAGTGCAGTTTTGAGACAACAGAATCAAAGTCATCCATGGAGCTGTTCGGAGACAAAGTAGTAAGTCAACGGTTACTCCAAAATTCATTCCTGCCACCTTAGAAGCCACTGTAGATCAACATAGAAAGGGAGGGTGGTGGGCATATAGTCGCTGCCAGCTTGAGGGGCAACATCCTGCTTCTGTTTATCCCATCAGTTTAGCCCAGGCGATCTTGATCTGCATGTCATTCGTGGGAGTCAAGCATAGCATACCTCATTCACAGCCATTCTTAGTGCCATGGAGTACATTTAACGCAGCAATGTTTTGTATTATGGGTCGTGGGTCGTGGGTCCTGTATCATGAGCCACAGAATCAAGGTTTGGGGATCGTTTCTCCATAAAGATCACTTACTATGGTGAAAGGTCTGATCACTTGCCAGATGTTCCTTTACAGTAAGTTTGGAATTATGGTAGGGATGTAGGTGTCCCGATGGCAATGGCTGGATATCCATTAGGAAAGTGATTAACTATGCTGGTGTGGAAATCAAACTGAATACTAAGGGGGTCATTATTATAGCTGGCGGATCGCCACCGCCCGTATGGTGGTGGCGATCCGCCCACCAAAATCTCCCGCCCGCATTACTTTTCCCCCGCCACATTAGGATGGCGGGGGGACCCCGGCGGACGGGAAGACCGTCCGCCGGTTTTCCGCAAGTAGGCAATCCGCCTGATTGCTTACCGGGCGAAAAAGCCCAGGAATATGGTGGCGTTACCTTGCAGGCACCGCCATCCATATTATCATCGTGGCGGAGAGTGGCCTTTCCATGGCGGAGACTCCGCCATGGAAAGGCATGCGGTTTTGTCTTTGGGGGCCCGTTGCGGGCCCCCAGGGTGTTCGGGGGTGGGGAGTGCACATGGGGGTAGCTATGGTACCCCCCTGCATTTGCATGCACAAGGTGGCAGGCACCGCGCTGTGCCTGCCACGTTGTGCATGCAAATGCACAACATGCATTTCTGACATTGCGGAGGGTGCTGCTGAAAGCACCGCCCGCCGCAATGTCAGGGATGCGCCCGCCAGTATGGCGGGGGCATCCTAATGCCTAATGTGGGACTGCCGCATACATAGCGGGCGGCCCCATTCCCCGGGCCTATGTACTAATGAGCCCCTAAGTGTGCATTAGCAATTAAGTGCGACTCGGCCGGCACCTCTTAACTGATGATAATACTCAGTCTCTGCTCGAAACCTTCAAAGACAGATTGGGCACGTTTGGATTTGGAAGAGAGTAAGGATGAGCCACTGAACACTAGGCTAACCCATTCCCAAGTCCCAATATTAGTGGGCGGAGATTTCACTGTGAAATTCTGAGTGTGAGGGTGAAGAGAAAGCACTCGTGTGTGGCTTATACAGCACTCCTGATGTCCTTTTCTCTATATAGGCTCTGTACCGTAGAAGTGGAATGCTGACTGCTTAGGAGTATGTGTAATTAAAGGTTGCTTTTCAAAAGATAGACCAGCAAGACATACTTTTTCCAGAAGGAGAAATAATTACCTATTGATTACTTTGTTAATGATTTCCGGGCTTTTTTCATTATTTTGTAAAGATCATTGAATTATGCCCTGGGATGTTGACAAGCACTTCACAATAGAAGACACAATGAACGAAGGAGCAATTAAATATAAATTAGATTTAAAGTATGGAATAAGTTCATGGTACACAAAGAATGCAATTGAACTGAGAAGTGGTTACTAACTGGAATCTTGCTGTTAACAGCCTGTCTGGATACTCTGATGATAGGTCAGAGAATAATATTTTAAAATATCTGAAGAAAAATAAAATAGTAATTGTTTCCGTACTTGTGTCTTGTAGGTTGAGATCAAAGCATAACCTGTGGTTTGGCAAAGAGAGTAGGGAGAGTCACTCTTTGCTACCTAAAATACTTTATCTGCTTACTACTGATCCAATACAGTTTTCAGAATATAAACAAATACTTTTAGGCTCAAAGGACTAATATTAAATAAAAACCCGACCTAGTTTGTAAGCCTTGCCTTTAAATCAAACCCTATTTAGGTCTATTACCATGGCTCTAGCCTCTGCTGGAGGGAATTCTCCAAGAGTAACAGAATATTTTGTTTTAGATTGCTTTACCCTGATGGACTTCTGATTTTAGCCTGCACTCCGATTGGCCTCCAGCGCCAATTAATGGCATTGGACTAATACTGTAGTAAGAATGCTATCAATAATCAATCAATAGCTGTATATTACAGGAATAACCCTATCAAGCATACAATAACGTTTGTTTAATCAATATATACAAGAAAAACTAAATAACCTTAAAGATTTGAGTATTTCTTGTGCATTTAAACTCAATTCGGAGTGACAGACTATTTGTCGCAATATTTCTTTGTCAGACACCATGATGAGAAAAGAAGTCTAGTCACATTAAACACAATAGGGCCACTCATATTCAACGTTAGTATCCTCAGAGCAAATCTGTATTATTTCACCCCTAGGGTGAGGGATATTGGGATTATCCACTTTCTTCGCAAACAGGCATAAGAAGTACAAACGAAAAGCCAATACACATTAGTTTCCTTCTCTAAATTTCACACTGGACATATTTCAGAGATGGAAGTAGAAGGGCTGGGTAGCCATTTGCAGCAAAAACTACTGATAGTTAATATTCCTAACCTAAATTGTAGGTAAAAATGTTGAGCAGCAAAGGAAGTGATATCATCCTGAAAGGCCTCAAATTTTAGGTCACACTTAAAATAAAGTAAGTAATCAAAAAGGCCTCCATACCTTGGAGTCGTTTGCCAAGCTTCCATCACGTAAGGCCAATATCTCTCTTTGATGCTTTTCCCTGGCAACCTCACAGCTGAGGGTGGGTTATCTCCAACTCCTTTAACCCGAGAGTAAGGAGCCAGGTTTTCACATATTTCAGCCATGCAATGACACTTCCACTGTTCAAGGTTATCACTTCCTCTAGAGCCCATATGTATGAAGCCAGCTCCTCAGTAGATCAAATTCTGCACCAGTGTATTCGAAGTTTGAGATTAATTAAGTGGGCTATATATTTCATACCCATACCCAGGTGCAAAGGATCTAGCGGGGCACTCTAGGACATGTTAACCAATGATCTAAGAAATGTATTTTCTACCCTAGATAAACCAATGACGTTACAGAACCCCCATATTTCTGTACTATAAGGGCAGCACCCAGGGCTTTTGTGTGATATACCTTCAGTGCGGGTTAGACAGATCAGTAAGTTAAGGATTTAAATTTCTTAATTACAGCTGATGCATTATGCTTGAGTGTTAATTGGCTCTTGGTGATTTGTGGCATAGTGTTGGAGAGCTTCTTGTCATGAAAAATAGATCGAAACAAGGTTATAAGGGGGCAGGGTGGGAATACCCTGACCCTTACTCAGAGGTATATTTTTATTTGCTATGATGCACTGCTTATGACTGCATATATTACATCACTGATGACGTCTGAAATATTCGGTCGTGCAAGTTATATTTATTTCAGTTATGTATAATTGGCTAATTTTAGTGCTTTTTTTATTTACATTTTTTTAATAAGACCTGCATATAATTTCTCCTTAATTTTTGTTTTTGTCAGTGAATGAGTTTAAACTTAATTGGGAGTGACTCCGGCTGCTTATTTATTATTCAGTCTACTAATCAATATCTTTATATGGCAATAAAGAGCCATAAAAGTCCATACATAAAAAGAGATATAACAACTTTTACAACAAATGGATATAGTAGCAAAACAACTCAGGATATAATTATCAAATAATTCATATAGAAATTGAAATTACAGGTTTGCTCAGTAAAATTAGAATGTTTAATATCTTCATCCTATAAGCAGCCATATGTTAACAGGTACCAAAAAGAGCAAATACCCTAGACTCCATGATTAAAACACATGAAACTATATATTATTAAACATTGACAATTACATTACAAATTCACATCTTTTCCTTATAGCTAGAACTCCTCCTATATAATTCATCACTTCATAACAAATTTCTGGAGACTTTAGGCTCTGTAAAAACAACATGTCTATCTTGTCATTTCTGATGTTTCCAGTCCACAGGATCCGTGCCCTTGAATCATATACGCTGGGCTCTGTATAATGTGCAGAATACCATCAAGTGAGTAGTGCTTTTTGCCGATATGCAATCTCAAGGGCATTTTGGAAGATTTGTGAATGAGAGGAAAACAATGAGAGGGAACCCCTATTAGCCAAAGCAATAGGTTTCCAAATTCAACTGTGAACATTTAAAAAAAATATTCCTTTGGCAAACCACTTATAATCTCACTAGTAACCAGTTATCATTCTTTCTCATACAACTTTCATCCATATAGATCTCTATCCACACAATGGTACAAAGAGAATCTATTTCTATACACTCTTTTGTATAAATTGTCCCACTATGTATAAACATATCTTAAAAGTTATTATAGGTAGCAGTCGCTCCTTGCTCCATCACCTCCCCTAATCCTGGGAAATTGTGGGCCCAGTAGTTCAAAACCCAAACAACAGGGCCGGCAGCAGCGGCAATCATATCCCATACCGCAGGGTCCTGAGTTTGCCTTTAAGCGCCCAAGTGGCGCCTCATTGCTGTACATTTACAAAAGATTTATACTAAATAATACAATTTCCCAAAACTAGTATACTTACAAAATCTCTACTCAAAATCCAAAATTTTACCGTACCACTTAATTCCTTCACTCATTTGCCTTAGATAAATATGTATGGAATCGCCAAGTGTTCTCCCTATCGTAACATCATTTAAATAATACTAGTGGAACCATTTCCCGCAGGATACCATAAAACTTCCAGAAAGCAACAATTAGTTAACTTCATACCATGTTACATTTAAAGGGACTTCCTATCTTCTCCCCTCCAGAAAGGGTCTACTCAGGATTATAAATAAATAGAATTTTTTCCAACATAGCAATTTATACATTTCGTTCATGGACATTATCTCTTAGTCGTGTATTTAATTCCCTGCTTATCCGATTCAATTTTAAAAGTGTTTCCTGTAGTATCTATCCCTAACCAAAATGGTGCCCAGGTGCCAAGTCATATCGACTTTATTCCAAATTTGATTCGTGTGCTAGGAAACCTTATAAAGATGCACTTATACAGACCATCGCATGATCTCTAATATAATTGCAAATCAGATTAAACCTCAATTAAACCCTCAATGACCATAACATACTAACATATTGCCATAATGTAACCATACGGCTACATTCCACCATTTCAAGATGGCGGCTAATAACCGATGCGATATTGGCGATCTCATGGCAGGTCTCTCCTCTATTTAAAATAGCGCTCTACTACAATGTCATTATACCTTACACGCTCAGGAAAGGGATTAGACCCAGGATCTGCAGCGTGCTGACTTGAAAATGTAAATAAATGTATTTTCGGTCTTTTATGGCAATACTGCCTGACGTTTTCGCTTACTAAACACGAACCACTCTCGTACCCCATAGAGCGCATTAGTATTATCGCTTTATTAATTTCTTACTTACATACCTCAGATTGTTTGACTGTTTACATTTTAAAGATCGCTATCACTTGATTTCAACCGATATTGCTCTCATACATGAAACACGTCTTTAAGTAGCAACGCAAGCATGTACCATTGTCTCCCGTTTCCTTTACGATTATTAAAAATGTTTTAAATTTAAAAAATACCGGCTGACTGAAACTTATATACCCGTGATAATCGTGCAGTTAACAAACCCCAATATGCCCATAGACTTCTTATCCTAATCGCTCTTAATATCTTGCTTATGGGTTATAGAGTACATCCATCGTGGCTTATTTGAGAAACAAGAGCTTAAATAAATCTGTTATAGATAAAACAAATAGATTAGCTGCTTTTTAGTATCCTTCCATGTATCTAATGCATTATTATATTTTCTCTTTCTTTCATTTAGATCTTTTTTTTTTCATTTGATACCTTTGATGCAACATACTTTGTCCGATACTATGTTATATGCTCAAACCTGCAGCCTTGTTTATGAAAGTTATTTCCTTCTTTCTAGGTAAACCAAAGCTCCTCTCTTCACTTACTAAATACAAAATAATAATTAGAAACTAATGACAGTATTTCTTTTTGTAGTAGCAACCTTTCCTTTCTAGCTAATTGTAATTCTAAAGCCACACAATAACCATACTTAAAAAATAAAAGCACAGTGCACGTAATAATAAGAAAAGGTCACTAACAATATTACCAACTTACTCCGTCATGCATGCAGTGACTACTAGGTATTGTCTTGCGTTCCAAGTTTAAAAATATCTTCTATTGATAGCACCTAAAAAGTTTGTCTACATTTCATTTATTTTCTGTTTAACCCCATTTACTTCTCTCACTACAGAACCTATTGCCTTTTCACTTGTCATCTTTTACCTTCCTGATTCTTTTGAATTAGCACTTCATTTTGAATCTTCAGCAGTCCTGTCACACAGCACTTGGTGGTGACTATAACTGGTTCTAAGTTTTATTTTAAACTTATGATGTTTATTAATTCTGCCTAGAAAAAATAATAATAATAATAATCCACATTTTTGTAAAGCGCGAACAATCACCCGTAAGGTTCTCTAGGCGCTGGGGGCCGTCGGGAAGATTAAGCAAGCTATTGCCCAGAGTCACATGGTGCTGGGATAATCTGCCGCCGGCGATCGAACCGTGATCCCCAGATTCCGGAGTCAGTCGCCCTGGCCGCGGCGCCATACCTCTTCCAGGAAAAACCCTGGTCCCAATGACCGCTTAAGGGCGAAACACGTGTCGGCTGTTGAATGTTTAAATAAAACTGACTATTGAACGATTAAACAAAACTATTACTGGAAATGTCTGGAGTATGATGATAATCTATGAACCAGGATACAAAATTGAAGAATAAAAGCTGAAATCAAAAATTATTTGGAACTTAAAATTTTTACAAATTGGAAGAATGTTGATATTTATGAAGGAGTGTGCACTCATGTGTTCTTACAACAAAGGGAAAAGGCACCAGCCTACCTTGAATATGGTCCATGGGCGTGCCCCACATGTGTTCCAGCTTTGTGGGCTCCTGAGGTTGCCTTTATGCATCCGAGCAGTACCTTGTTGCTCCCCCACCTCTTGTAATCCCAGGAGAATATGGGCCCAGCATTCCAAAGCCCAAACAACAGGGCCTGCGGGAGCGACTCACGTCCTGTGCCGTGGGTCCCTGAGCTTTCCTTTATGTGCCTGAGCAGCCGCTCCTTGCTCCATCACCTCCTCTAATCCTGGGAAATTGTGGTCTCAGTAGTTCAAAGGCCAACTAAAGGGCCCACAGCAGCGGCAATCGTATGCCACACCGCAGGGTCCCGAGTTTGCCTTTATGCGTCTGAGTGACGCTTCATTGCTTCCTGCCTCGAATCCTGCAGCTTTATAGGCCCAACAGTCCAAAACCCAATCAACCGGGCCAACAGCAATTGCAATTCCTCATTCAATTTCAAGGCCTCGTGCCAATTTTCTTTTTTGGGCAGGACATTCTTATCTGGGACACCCCCAAATTCTTTTCTCATTGGGAGCTGGCTGCAATCAGCTCCACTCCATGAGTCTGTGCAAGAGCCACCCACACTTGTTTTTCCTAATTCTTTTGTATGTTGGTGCTCCAGACCAACCAGGGACACCCACAACTTTGAAAAACATTGGTGGGCGCGTAGTGAGGCCTATGGCCCCGTGGCTCTATGGGCACCCCTACTGGCACCCATCGCGGGAGCCGGCAAGCACCAGTTTTGCTCCTGCCTGACTAGAACAACTTTTCTTTCGGCTCGCACTGGGTGGGTGCAATTCTGTGTTTCCCTGCCAGTGAGAGCACGGGCTGAGAGAAACATTTGTGCTCCCACCAGGAACCAGCCTGTCTGCTCATACTAGGTGGAGGCATTAAAGTTTTCCCTGTCTGAGCTCTCACAAGCACAGAACAGTTCCACAGGGGATAGCGTCCTCAGTACACCGACTGTGAGCTGGCGCGGGGGATGGTGTCCCCAGGGCAATGACAATACCCATAGAGTATTCCTCCTAACTTAACGGCACGAGGTGCATTGAGAGGAAGTTCTTGCTGCACCTAGACTCCACCCTACTCGGAGTGAGGAAGGTAAAAATCCTTTTTTATATGTAACCCTCACACACTCTATTAGTGTCATGCTTCATCATCAGGTTCACCCTGACTCCTAAAAGTCAGGGTGGGCTTGACCGTATTTCAGGAAGCTCTTAAAAGAAAAAGACTAGGGGATATAACTGTAAGATAAAGAGCGGATGAGGACAATAAAAACTAAATTGTGGAAGGGGACTGTAGGATTTAATGGTCCTATGACCTTTACTTGACCAACATGTTTCAGCCCTACTCTGACAGGCCTAAAAAGGTCCGGGGCTTTCATCAGGGTGAATCCAACTGTGGAGCATTGCCCAGCAACGCAGCCATTTGTACGATTAAATGATGATGTGTAGCATGCAATTGCCAACCACATGCCCTGCCAGATATATATTTGCTACTCTTGATATGACCTGTAAATGAAAGTTGTGATTCAGATGGTGTATACCTATTTTAGCCGTGCAATTTATGCTGTGCCTTAATCATGTGCCATTGTGTGGCTGTTTAAAATGTGGCATGCACAACTTCCCATGCACATTTATTGTCGTGAATAGTAACCATGCCACATTTATTCTATGCAACTCAATGTAGGCAGTCATTTTCAGATCACCGCAACGTGTACCTTACTGGTGCATGTTCCCTCTCCTCATATCATATTCAGGAGGTGAGTTCATAGGGGATAGCATCCTATGCTACATTTATCTTTTTTACGTTTGGTGCCCAGGGTGTATATTGCTTTAGACATCAGACCTTCACATGGGAGGCAGAGTTCTCATTTGCATACAAAAATATAGGCATACAGACAAATGGCATTATTTGTTTTATTAAACACACATTCAGACTTGTGTCTCATATCCACTCACCCAAAATCTGAGAACTTATGACCCCATGGTGGCAGGAGGTCAAAGGGGTGGCCCTGTAGTCAAACCCTAAAGTAGTTAGGTGGTAACAATATGAAAAACATATCATTAGCATCTGCTTCTTACTGCCCGTGGTGCCATAATTCACAGCTCCTAAAGGATAAGAAACCACTTTGTCAAGGGTCCCACCCCGCACCTGCGCCTACTAGGCTCCTGCTCTTCTGAGCTTGTGGCTTGTAGTTGGGGGGGAGGAGAGCCTGTTTATATCTCAGTGGGCCGGCCATCTCTCATCATTGTTAATTGCGCTGTAATTAATCTGGGACAGTTGGGAGAGCCGCATTTGGGCAACACGCTAACTTCCCGGTGCCCTGAGGCGTGCGTATCATGTTGTGCTGCTTCGATGGGCACTAGGGGCCCGTATAGTCCAATGGAACAAAGGACTACAAACCGCCAGTGGGGTGATGGGAAATGTAATTCCCTCATTGTGTTTTTTTCTTTAAATAGGATTGTCTCAGTGTTACTATTTGAAGAAGGAACATGTACTTAAAGCCAGAAAGAATTGAAGTGAAAAAAAAAAGATTTAAGTTGTATTCAGAGCTACAATTATAAACCTATTCTACACCTTGATTAACTCCTCTATGTTATTATAGGGGTAGTGTTTTCAGTAGCACTATATGAAATAGTACTAATGTGGTGGGTACTGATCATAGGGTTGGACGACACTAAGTGAGAGTCATCAGTCTTATTAGTGTTTTTTTTATTGTCAAATCCGATTTGGACATCAGGCGTGATAACTTGCCCGTGTATTGTGCTGTCACACTTGTGATAGCTATCGGTGTACTGCTCTACTTATCTTGATGTTGCAAGAGAGGATTATGCTGAAGGATGGAGATAATCAAGTCGGTAACATCTACATGGAGGGTTTACATATACTCAGCTGGTTCCATGGTACCACCCATGGGCGACTAATCCGATATGCCAGAGGAGCGTCGCCCAGCTGCTTTTAATCATTGGGAAGCAGTAACCTAAAATGATAATAACTTTGCATTATTATCATTTTAGGCTGCTTCCTGCTGCTTTGCGGGCTAGTGAGTGGGCGTGGCTGCTCTCCTCTTTGAGAAGGGCAGGGGTGTAGTGGTTGGCCCACTCAAGTGTGCAATGACTGTTTGGTCAGCTCTCTTGGGCCGCCCAAACCAGTAATGCTCACTTTCCCCTTCTCCATGCAGGCTGCATTTCACCCTGCATGGAGAACCAGCCCAGGCCCCTATTTTCTGGTTGAGCGTCAAACCAGGATGCTCAAAACCAATCACAACAATGCTGCAGCGTTGTGATTGGTCAGGGGAGCCTGGGTGCTCATTAATCACAACGCTGCACTGCAGCTTTGGGATTGGTTAGTGGGGCCTGCTTCCTGTTCCTCGATGTGCTCGGAGAAGAGACGTGAGACCCGGCCGACAGGAAGGTCCGTTTTTAAAATGGTATTATTTTATTTTAATTTATCCATGCACGACCCCCGTGCGATTCCCCTGTGACCCCCACATGCGATTCCCCCGCGACCCCCACATGCGATTCCCCTGCGACCCCCTGTGCGATTCCCCTGTGACCCCCTGTGCGATTCCCCTGTGACCCCCCCCTCCTCCACCACCCTCCCGGCGATCCCCCTGCTCCCCCACCCGCGAGCCATGCTGGCCGCCCATGGTACCGTCACTGGGTAAAATGTATAGTTCTCCACCCCAACCACCAGAGGAGCTAAGGGCTAAATCAGTGAGCAGAAATCATACCAGAATTCCTCTTACCCCTCACCATAATACCATGTCACAGCCCTCCATGTCACTCTTCCTCAACAAATGTGCACCATCTCTTTCAGCGACCAGTAAGGCTTCCTTAAAACGTTCCCTTTCTAAAGGCTACTGGCTGCACCCACCCCAAAAGACCCTCACTAATCACACTCCATGCCCTGTTAGCTACAATTCCAACCCCTGAAACACCTTACTATGTTTTCATCCCTTGTCCTCTCTTTGCCTCAGGGCTCACTGCGCATCCCAATACTGAAAATGACTTTGTAGAGTATCTCCTACCATTGCCCAGCATGACTCATTCTGCCTCACGGTGATTAACGCACTGTATGGCACACTCATAATATTCAGCGGCATAGCGAAGACTTTCTTTCACAGTTACACGTATTATCTAATACAGACTGGTCTATCTTTGCTGCAGTAGGCCGTTTTGTGTGGTACAGTTGGGTGCATTTTATTGTACAGATACATGTATTCTCTGATACAGTTGTGTGTATTCTTTGGTGCCACAATTGGCATTATTCTGGGGCAGGGATGTGGTAGGTAATTGAGATGGTCTCTCATATTACCCTATCAGATAAACATTTATTTGTTTCTATTTATGATGGGGGTTTGTACATTGCTGATTTGCCAGAGTTTTGTAGTGCCAAGAAGCACCAGCGCTATCATTAATCCATTGAGTTGCTGATCCTTAAATTCTCGTGCCTGCACTTGGTAAGTGTGATGACCCATGCCAGCCAAGTCCTGCCATGGGCCTTGCTGCACGCCATAAAAAACATTCCTATACTACATCAACCTATGGGGCCTGTCATGTCAAGAAGCGCCCGTAATTAACCGGCTGCATCCATGGCAAGAATCTGCAAGGCTCATCTTTAAATTCCAAAACTGGAACTCAATCCGAAAACATGAACAAAATTGACCAGGACGCACAATGAATCTAGGGCCGCATTGCATACCTGGCTCGGTCAGTACTATTCAGTTTGGGCTCCACCATCTTGCAGGCAAAATATGAGCACGGATATTTGTTGCTCTATGGTCCATGTTGTCAGCATGTGTGGCATGTTTTACAGCACATGTCACTGTAATCATAACCACTGTTACAAAACAAGCCGTGCTCTCATTGACAAGGCACAAGGACAGCTGATTGGAGCTGGCTATTTATAGCTGAAGTATGAACTTTCTAATTAAACAAGGACTGGCAAAGCCAGTAGGTCTTGCCTTTGGGATCTATTGGCTTTGCCAGTGGTTTTAACCATGCTGTATAGCATCCCCAACAATACCCTAATAATATGTCTTGCAGCAGACAGCATATGTGCTGTATAGTAGTAAGACCTCAAAAGTGCATTTTCAATTGCTTCACTTTAGCATATTATAATATATCACTGCCTTTATTACAATTAGTGAACCACATCCCTTCTATCCTGAAGGTTTTATTAATGACTCCAGAGCAGGGTCACAACAGTCACAATATTCTAATGATGGAAAAGAAATTGCCTAGTAGGGTCACACAAATTGGTCATTCTGGGGAAGCCACCTTCCACCCTTCATTGCAGGAGGTGTCTCCCCTCCTGCTTTCTTTCTCCCTGCACCAGCGCTAGACAGCGCCTCAAGACCCCTCCTACCACCCGACGATGCCAGCCGGACCGAACTTGAGAGTGATTGCTGCCACTGACGACATCAGAACACACCTTGACCATAGAGAAAGTTTAGCAATGATCCTCCTCAACCTCTCTGTGGCGTTTGACATAGTCTCCCAGACAACCCGCATCAACAGACTCTACAACATAGGCATACAGCAAGACGCCCCCAAGTGGATCGCCTCCTTCCTTACAGGATGCACACAGACCATCCAACTGCCTTCCTTCACATCCGCACCTAAAGACATCATATACGGCGTACAGCAAAGCTCATCCCTCAGCCCTACCGGTTCAACATCTACACGACCCCCCTTGGAGATGTCATCAGATTCCACGGATTCAATATAGTCTCCTACGCAGATGACACTCAGCTGATCCTCTCCATTAACCGAGAACCCTCCAACTCCAAAACCAACTTCTGCAACCCCCTGACCAACGTAGCCAAATGATTGAGAGAGAACTGCCTCCAACTCAACTCTGACAAAACTAAAGTACTGATCTTCGGGAAGAACACCTCCACATGGGAACACGGTTGGTGGCCTGCAGAACTCATACCCACACCGACCGACCACGCACACAACCTCATCATCATCTTTGACAGCTAATTGGCCATGAAACGACAAGTCAACGCAGTTGTTGCTCTTCCTGCTTCCACACACTTCGCATGCTCTTCAAATGGATCCCAACCAAAGCCAGAAAGATGGACACTCAGGCCCTCATCACAGCCATCTCAAATACGGTAGCGCCCTTCATGCCGGCATCTCCACCCAGCTCCTCAGAAGACTCTATAAAATACAGAACGCTGAAACCAGACTCATCCTAGACCTCCCCAAACAAACCCATATTCCCCCCCAGCTGAGAGACCTCCACTGGCTCCCCATCCAAAAAAGATGCCAGTTCAAGATCCTCACACACACCTACAAAGCCCTCCATGATCTAGGACCTGCTTACCTGAACCATCGACTGAACTTCCACCAACTCGCTAAACACCTGCGCTCCTCTTCACTCACCCTTGCACACACCTCCCGCATCAGTCACAGCGATGGCCTCTCCTTCTCCTACACTGCTGCCAAGACCTGGAACGACCTCCCCTCCAACTCCATACAGCCCCCTCGTTGGCACACTTCAGAAAGAGACTCAAGACCTGGTTCATAGACGGAGGCACAGCACTTAGATACCCCTAGGGGTGACAGTGTTAGCAAATTATCGCGAAAATGTAAAAAATCTCCGCAAACACGCGGAAATATCGCGAAGATGCGGAAGTTTTTTTCCCGCCCGTTCGCGGTATTTTCTGCGTGGTCGCGGCTCGCCAACTTACCCATGCGGTTGCTCGCGGGCGCGGCCATCTTGTTTTCACTTGTCTCGCGGTGCATGATCGCGAGAAGAAAGACGTGATCGCGCGACGAATAGCGTTACTGCGAACTGTCGCGAGACAGAGCAAATAGCTACCAACAATCTAACATCTCGTGGAGAACGCGACCGGATCGGGAAAACTTGTCGGCGAACGCGGGGATTCAGGTAAGGCGATCGCGCGCATGCGAGAATGTATTATTTTACAGCGCGAGCAAGCAAAAAATTTCCTGTGAAATGCGGATTGCGGAAATTTTGACATTTTCGCGCTCTCCGCGGAACGTGAAAATGTCAAATTATCGCAATTTCCGCGAGCGGAACAGAATTTTAGCCCAGGCCTAATGCTGAGTGAAACCAGATTTCCGAATTGCACATTGTGCAATTCAGCCACTGGATGGTTTTCAAAGTATTTGTCCTTTCTGCTCTGATTGCAATTTTATTAGTGACCTAAGAAGTAAGTCACATTCCTGTGCCTCATGTATAAGGCCTTTATGTTTAGATGGAGCAACATTATGGCCTACAAAAACAGGTTCAAAAGAGATTTTTGTATAGTGCACTCTGAACTGAGTTATTTCAAAGTACTCTCAAACGTGATGATCATGGAAAAGTAGACACAGAGATGTAAAGTACCTGCCCAAGGTAACACAATTTGGTGAAACTGGAAAGCCAAGATTAAAACCAAGATCTTTGGGTGAGGACCCCGCAAGTAGTTTATGCCCTAGGCCTCACAAAAGCTTCTGAATGGCCTGATGCCATAAAAAGTCATATTGTACAGTACCATTAAATATTGAGGCATTAGGAGCCATGCAGGGTTTCCATCTGCCCCACAAGCTACTTGCTCTACTTGCCGGTCTGATATAAAGAATGTAGAATTCTAATGTTTCTCATGCGGTGCAACATTTCTTATATATCCTCGTGCTTGTTTGACCTGCATGTATCCTTGTCATTTTAGATTATTTCTGCAGCAGAAACCTTGGCATTGCACCCCTCCAGTAAGATTGCAAAAGAAAACCTTGAAGTTTTCTGTGAGGCTTGGGAGTCCCAACTTGGTGATATGTCCTTATTATTAAGAGAAATCAATGACGTATTTGAAGGAAGAAGAGGTGAGTAGGATTCATAAAAAGCATATTAGAACAATTTTTTCAGAGGAAGAATTTTATTTACTTTAAAAAAAAAATTTATTTTATGTATTTATTTGTGTGCATAATCATGAGCCAACATATAGCCGAGGCTACCTCACAGAGCAGGAGAGGGAAAGGGCTTGGAAGAAAACAGGACTTTAATGCACTTCTGAAGGCATACAAAACACAAAAAATATGCATATTCAGTGTGTGTGTGTGTACATTATATATATATATATATATATATATATATATATATAGAGAGAGAGAGAGAGAGAGAGAGAGATAAGTGAAACTTTGTAATATGGTCCAATATTGATACTTTATAATCATGAGCCTGATATAGGATCATATTACACGTTACCTTGTCGTGAATTTCCCAGGTCAGACATTTTTAAAACTTAGTAGCCTGTTTCTCTTTGGTACACAATCAGCATGGCGTTATCTTTTGGAGAACTGATATGTTGTTAAATTAGGCGACACAAGTTTGACATAAACTCCTCCTTAGCTACATCTCAATGTTTAACAGTATGAAAGTTAAACATGTAGTCCAAGTTGCCGTATTTTCATCTTGCTGGATACATCTTGGAAAATCCCCACCTGTTTTTGCAAAGTAGGCTAAAAGTCAATGGTCAATATCCTGTATAAACGCCTGGAACTGACACTGAGCTGGAGAGGCCTTCGCACCAGGTTATCTCAAGAGGTCCTTTGGGGCTGCCTGAGCATCCACTCTTTTGCCAAAATTCTACCCAGTGATGAGTGTTTTCCTTCTGAAGGCACACTCTCTTCTGGACTGAAGTCTGGTAAGCACCACTGATCTGCTGTGTACTGGATACAGTGCACAGGGCCCCAAGAACCTATATAGGCAAATTAGCTGATCCATGCTGTCATAGTGAAGCGCACAGAAGTAGTGTTAGGGTATAGGATGCTAGATACATTAAAAACATGTGAGAACTGTTACTTTTATCCTTGCTGCTAGCAACATGCACAAGTGTTGTTTTAAGTATGTACTGTATGGTTAATATACATGCACTAAGCAACAGAATAAGACTATTGACATAAACACTTAAAAACATACAGTGCCATTCGTAATGCTATGCTTGAGTGTGTTATTCTAAGAATGAAATTGGGTTTGAATTACTACTGTGCCCCTGCACGCTTTATGGGATTTTTATTAACCCAGAAAACACAAACACTACTCTCGCAGGAATGCTTAGTGGGATGTGTGGGACTGCAGTTAATCTGGACTCCCTTACTAAGGGATGGTGCACTCAACTAAATCCTTGCTCCCATGGGACAGGAGTCCAACTCCTGCAGACATGGGGTCTAGAACCTGTTTAGTGTGTTTTATAAAAATGCATGTTTATTTGAGAAGATTTTGTTTGAAAAAGCTGTTTTCCTTAAAAGTGACAGATTGGAATTAGAATGTTTACTTTTTGTTTACTTTTCATGAAAAAAGTGTTGCTAAAACTGTGGACAATGGTGATGGTCAGTGGATCTATGCGATTCTATGGCTGCAGAGTTTACCGAATAACACATTTACAGTATAAACCACACACTTAGCAAAATTTGAATATTTTGCAAGAACACATTATTTTTTGCTCTTCAAGATAAAAATGATACTGCCCCATATTTGACTTTTTTGCCACATAATTTAGATAACCTTGCCGCATACTCCTAGTGGCCCAACAATGGAGAATCTCTGCAGAGTGGTCTGATGTAAGTCATTAGCAGGATAACATCCATATTCCACTTGGGTTTCATACCTCTGCATCTCTGTAATTAAAACATCCAAACAGAAGAAATAATCTAAGGTTTATTGGAATTCCGGAGAATTTTGAGGGAAGCGATGCCAGAGCGGCAATGATTAACATACTCAAAACATCATTTCCGGAATTGGAAGCCTGGGATATGGAAAGGGAAGTCCAGCGGGCCCATCGTTTTCCCCTAATGCTATCAAAAAATGTTAACAAGCAAAATCAATATCCAAGGGCAATGCTGGTCTGCTTTGGGAATTTTCTCCTCCGTGAAAAAATCTACGACCTTGCAAGACCTACCACCCAAAGAGAGCATAAGGGGTTCAATTTTTTTGCCAGACCGGACATCGCTCACGCCACCGTGGAGCGAAGATGGAAAATGCGTCAGCTACTTGGACCGTTTGAAAAAGCTGGAGTAAAAGTATTCCTTCAAAATCCGGCACACCTGAAAATGATATTTAAAGGTGCAACAAGAAGCTTTAACAGTGAAATACAGGTGGAGGACTATCTTCGGGAAATCTCGGAGACAGCCTCTCGAAATCCAGGGAAATAATCTAAATCAGATATAAAGACTTGTAGTAAAATGAATATATAAGATTAATTAACTATTGCAATTTGTATCTAGTAGAAGGTATACCTTGGGGAAGCGTGGACTTTTAGCGAAATGGCTGAACGGCTCGAGGAATTTAAATGTTTAGAAAATGTAGGCTTTGGGTCAACTATAAAAGATAAGCATATTATTTATACTAAACTAGCCTAGTTCGCAGGGCCCGCTTGCGCAGATGTCGCACCCCTGGTCCAGACAGGCCCAGGTAACCTTCAAAGGTGGTGGGGGGGGGGAGGCGGGAAGGTCGGACAGGTTAGACATAAAGGGTAGCAAATCTATGTCAAAAAGGAATAGGGAAATACTTACAGGGATCACAGGAAGCCAGAACGTCTGGGATATAAAATATGGCACTTTTTTATTAGTAGCATGGCTGGGATAAAAATATTATCTCTGAATATTTGTGGTCTGAACGATCTTAAGAAAGGCAAATGATTGCAATTCGGCTACAAAACTGGGGAGCTAATGTTGTATGCATGCAGGAGACGCATATTGAAGGGTCCCAGAGCCAGCTGTTAAATACACTAGGGTATAAACTGGTGTGTGCTACTTCACAAGGTGTTAAAATTCGGGGGGTTGCTATTCTGGCTAAAGGGAGTGGATTGGTGTTTAACAATTCTAAAACTGATAAGTTTGGCCGTTGGGCTATCACCGAATGCAGTTATCAAACAGGGCAAAAAATGACAATTTGTGCTATTTATGGGAGCAATACAGATGACCCCGGGGTTTTCGATGAGGTCTCTAACGAACTATCACACTGGCCTCTTCCGGTTTTGGTCTGTGGGGACTTCAATATAAACCTCCCGATCAACTGGTCCTTAAATGATGACTGGGTCTATAAAGGACGTAAACCTAAAGTATTCCGCTCTCTTAAAGATCTGTGTCTTGTACATGGACTTGTGGATAGCTGGCAGACTTCAAATATTAACACCGGTGACCTTGGCTATACCTTTTATTCAAATCCACACCGCACGCATGCCAGAATCGACTATATTTTACTCTCAAATTCACTAATCAGAAATTCCCAAACTGTTAAATTGCCCCGGGTACTATCTGACCACAACCCCCTTTTCTGCACACTGAGTATTAGGCTAGCTAAATCAGAGCCTACTCTGTGGTCATTTGAAAAAGCATTACTGAACGACCCTCAGTATTGTATCCACATGAAAGACTGGATACCCAAGTTCCTAGCAGAAAACATTAATAGTACATCAATAGAGGTTGTTTGGGATACGTTGAAAGCAGGGGTTCGGGGTGAGACTATGTCATATTCACTCAGAGCAAACCGACGAGAGAAAGAGGAGTTACGGAGGCTGCAGGATGAGCTTATGTTAGCAGAAGTAGGACTCATTAGTGTCACTAGCAATATAGACACAACTGGGGATATCTCTAGTACCTTAGACCAAGTAGCAGTTGCCAAGGCAGCAATCACTAATATGTTTTCAGATAAGGCAATCCGGAATGCCACGGCACGAAAATAATTAATATTTGAAGTCAATGAGCAAGTGGGCCATCAATTGGCGATGCGATTGTGACAACAGGTCAATGCTAATCTAATAAGGGAGATTGTAGACCCAGTGGAAGGCCAGTAAAAAGACCCAGAGCTGATTAAGCAAGCATTTTGGAGGTTTTATAAAGAACTATATACAGACAACGGCAATGGAGACGCCACAGAAATAGAAAGGCACTTAGAGAATTGTGAAGTCGTAAAGCTTGAGGTAAACACACAGCTGGCTCTAGAGGAAACTCCGAACATGGAAGAGGTATTGACCGCAGTCAAGAGCCTCCCTAAAGGAAAGGCAACAGGTCTGGACAGTATCCCTTCGGAGTTCTATGGCACATTTATAGACGAAATTAAACACCTATTTAGGGATTCGAATATTTATATTTTCTCCGGGGGGGAACCTCCCAGTTCCTGGTCCAGGGCTAAAATTGTGATTTTCGCCAAAAAGGGGAAACCCCCAGAACATTTAGGATCATATCGTCCAATAACCCTTATAAATGCTGACTCTAAAATATACTCCAAAATCTTGGCAAACCGAATTGCACCCATAATACATAATGTTATCGTCAAAAGCCAGCACGGTTTTGTTCCTGGAAGGTCAATGATTAATCATATCCAGAGGGTTATTACACTTTTTGACGAAACAGAAACTACAGGAGACCCTATGGCCCTGATCCTTCTGGATGCAGAGAAGGCCTTTGATAGGGTCTCCTGGCAGTTTCTCTGGAAAGCAATGGCGATGATGGGATTTCGAATCAAGTTTATTCAGGCGATACAAAAAATGTATAATAATCCTAGGGCTGTTGTATCTGTCAATGGAAGCCTAACTAAGGAAATCGCCGTCTCCAGGGGAACTCGCCAGGGATGCCCTTGTTCGCCATTGCTCTTTGCAATATATATAGATTCTTTTATTCGCTATTTGGAGAAAAACAATCATATAACCCCCATTATATCACAGGGGTATGCAACAAAAACATTAGCATACGCTGATGATATTGCTATAGTTACTGCAGACCCCATAGTAGCAATGCTGACCATTGAGGCCGAGGCCAGGAAATTTGGGCTGGTCTCTGGCTACGCGCTAAATCAAGGAAAGACACAAATTGTTTTAAATCAAAAAATTGTGATGGATGATCCTAGGGTGGTGAAGGGAGCGACATACCTGGGTGTCACAATTTCTTCCAAATTAGAGGAAGTTGTGGACATAAATCTTAAGCCAATGCTGAATATGATACAAAAGGATCTACGACGGTTAGACAATCTCCACCTGTCCATTATCGGAAGACCAAATGCAATTAAAATGGTGTACTTTCCCAAGATATTATATTTATTTAGGGAAGTTTGCCTAGAGTTTTCTAACCATTGGTTTACAGTAATGGAACGTACTTTTTCTAGATTTATATGGTCATACGCTCAACCCCGTCGGGCATATAAATATCTTACCCTTCCTAAGGACAGAGGTGGGTTAGCACTTCCCAACTTAAGGAGATATTACTGGTCATGTGTACTATTCTACAGTAAGGAATTATTGCAAGGGGGGAATAACACAGAGGTACATACCGCCTCATTCTTTCAGCTATTGGTGGGGAATTCCTGCTATGGCTATTTTTGGAGGCACATACACGACAGTTACCACAAAAAGGTCAAATTTAAGACTCTTTATAGTTGTTTTAAGGTATGGAAGGCTGTAAAAAAAAGTGCTAGGAATAGGACGATTCTCATATTACACTCCGGTACTAAATAACCCAATTCTTCCACCAACAATCTTTAAAGATAACTGCGTTAATAAATGGTATAATTTAGGAATAACACAATTAGGGGATTTTTATACTAATCAGGGGATTAAATCTTTTGATGTTTTGAAGGGAGAATTTGGTTTAGACTGGCGGGATTTTTTTAAATATCTCCAGATTAGGGACTTCCTAACTCACAAATCTGGAGTAAGAACTCTCTGGGAAGAATCTATTGTAGTAGAGAGAATTATACATTCTAAGAAACATTCGATAGGTGGAGTTTATGTGTCATTGTTGGACATGTTCCCTGATGATCTAGATAAAATGGCAATGAGGTGGCAAAGTAAACTCGAGGTTTCTAAAGAAGGATTTTTATACTCCTATCAGCTAGCTCAAACCATTCTTATTTCTACCAAACTCCAGGCACAATTTTATAAAACCTGTTTTTTTCTCTATTATACACCTGATAAGATTGCAAAATGGGGAACCGGTAATGGGACTTGCTGCCCGAGATGCAACCTATTTAAAGCAGACTCCATCCATATCTTTGCCTCTTGCCCAGTGTTAATACCTCTGATACAAGATATAGAGAGGTTCTTAACTTCTGTTCTTCACAGAAAGGTTGTCTTGTCACCAGAGGCAATGGTACTTGGGGTGGAAGATTCAGATAATCTTGAGAACGGTCACGATTTTATATTTGTTGCTATGGCCGTTTGGCGGCTATGTCTAGCCTCGGCTTGGCTAGACCCGCTACCACCCATTTTTCAACAGTGGCTAGCTAGGCTTTTAGCGGTGCATAATATCGAGATAGCTATATATAAGTGGAAAGGCAGAAGGCGACGTGAAAGGGGCATGAAAATCTGGACTCCTCTCACGCTCTGGCGAGATCTACAAATCTGATTTATTATCAATGCTGTAATGTGTTTATGTTATTGCTTTAATTGGTTTTTTCTGAAGCATGGAATATATTAACCATAGTATGCATTGCATTGCATTGCACAAAAGTTATTACACAATGAGATGTAGCAGAATCCATGAAGGCCTCTATGCGAATAGACATAGCAAGTGGTAGTGGTATGTGAAATACATCTCCATTACCTCATTTCCATTGCGTTGATGTTAATAAAGTTTTCACATTCTCAGCAGTGAGAGTCTACTCTTGGTTCGACCTGTTGCAAATGCAGGCACAATCATACTCGTTTGTTGTCTATGGAATCCATTTTCATCAGCAATACTTACATGACTCATACAAAAAGATGTCAAAGCACAGTTTAACATACACCATAACAAATGAGAATTAACAACCATGAGAGGTCTCGAGATTTATAATTCCAGTTCAGAGTATGGCCTTTTAAGTGGTCATCTTATTTCACTTTGACGTTGACAGCTATATGCAGCACAGAAGAGCAATATGTAGGGGATGTGCTTATAATATATTTATTGCATCACACAAAGCACTTCAGTGAGGAGTAGCATCCATTGTTTATTAGTTTACCTCTGCTACCGATTTGCATGTGGTTAGTCCCTGCCTATAATGACACAGGCAAGCTAAAAAATAGTGGAATATTGCTGCCCTTACTGACTAACAGTAGTTTACATACATTTGTTTCCATCCATTACTTTTTACAGTGCGCAATCTTTTAGTAACTTCGTCAAAGATTTCCCCCCCATTGGTCGTATGGACTTTTGTTGCTTGACTTGAAGCACAGTAAGCGAGAAGAAATCAACAATATATTTCTAGCTTGTGAAGCCAATGTAACTCTACAATAAGGACCAGGAATCGCCAAAGATTTTATTTTAAACTATTTATCCAGTATAAAAGCAAATCAAATATTAGTTTGAGAGATACAGCAATACAGCAGAAAAACTGAAATATCTCAGTAGATTGAGCTGTAATAAAATGACACACTGAATTGTGACAGCCACAACAATAAAGAAACAAATTAAAGAAGCAAACAAACTTCCCTTCTCTCTTCTAAACAAAGATCAAATATAAGATCATCTATCAAGGTTCTCTATTTAGGGAGCACAAAAGGTGTCAGCTTGATATAGACTTCTGTAGAAGTCTTGAAAAAAGGAAATAAGTGTTTAGTATAAATCTTCACACTCGCAAGAAAAATTTAAGCAACGAGGTCTGTACCGCTCTAAGTGCAAAGAGAATCTGCCTTCTCGAACTGTGAGAACACCAATTAAAAGTAACAGGTGATTCAGAAACGTCCTTATCTCTTTTCACACCACTTAAACCAACCAAACCGTTACTCTAAAGGGCACCTTTTGTCAGTAATCTTATGCCATTTTCAGCAAGATCCAAATGTAGGCCTCTACACTTATAGCCAGTTAATGACCTGCCATGCCTTCTGGCGGCATCTCTTCTCCTTCTCGAACAGGACCTTTCACATCTTCCATAAACAAATCTCAGATAGTCCTGAAACTTTTCATTTTTCTGCAATAATATCAACAATCACAGATAGAATTTTTGTTTAAACAAGGAAATAATTTCTTTAACCCCAGTTCTCATTCGGTATCAACAAACAATATCAGCGCGGCTTTCTATGATGTAATCAATCAATAATAGTGCTGCACTAACCACCAACCGTCCAATCCCAGCGTGGCACTTTATGATGTGCTTCTCACTCCTCGAGGTTCACCCTCCTTTACAATTTTTAGGGGCATATCCTTTTCCAACACTAAGAACGCATAGAACAAAACACTAAGCAATTTCAACAAATAACTTTTTGCCTGCTCTACTAAAGAATTTAAAGTATTCAATCACACAAGAAATGGTCCGGAGTGACACTTTTCGACCTTCTCAAACACACACTTGAGTGAAACCTCAAACAGTGGGGAATCACTCCAATTAATGTGGTTTCTCCTTTGCACAATAGGACCAATCACACCAATCACAACTTGCTCTCACACAAACGTATATGTCTCTATCTCAATTGTGCAGCTGAATGTACCTCACAATTGACAACACAAAACCTAGCAGATTAATTACTACATAGTGTATTGACATTTATCCCAGGATCGATGTCCAGACTGATAACAACATCACCACACCGAAATGTATTGTCACGCATATGCATAGTGCCTCAGCTGGCAGCACACCATGGCGTGCGCCCGCTGCTCCCGCAGGCTTGGGGCTCGCAGCAGTACTTTTGTTTGTTTGCAGTTTTATATAGCCCAAACTCGACCCGTAGATATTGGAGCGCTTTTCCATGAGCACCAGTTACATTACAGAAGGACAGTTTTAGTACTTCTAAAACCCATGCAAGTGTACCGCTACACCAGAGCAGCACTGCTAAAAGGAGTTGTAGAGGATGTGGCATTTAGTTGGCGCGTTGGCAGAGAGCATGTGCGGGGTATTGCTCTGAGTTTTACCACCTCCTCCTCGTCCTGTATTCTTCCTTCGGTAGTGCTGGTTGCCGTCGCCGTTTCTTCCTGCTCCTGCCGGAATGAGCTTGCTCCTCCCCAGGAGCAACTGGGCCACTGCGCTGCTGCATAGCCTGTTGCTCTTCCTACAGCATCCCCCGGGGCGTGTGGCCTGAAGAAACTGGGTCCCACTGTCACTAATAAGGTGACTACTATTGACAGTTAGGGCAGCCCCTAAGGGGGCGGAGGGGCATACCTCTGCCCCACTTGTTGGATTGACCTTTCGGATTTCTAGTTCGTAAAGTTGTACTTTCATTGTGGTATCATTGTAGTGTTTATATTAGTATTAGTTAGCAAAGCTACATTATGTCAACTTTTCAATGGCTCTTACGCACTGTATTATACTGTTTTGTTTTTATATATATATATATATAATCGATTCTGCCAATGCATATGTTGGTAGTGGGAGCCTGGCTCACTGTATTTATATTAGCTTCATGTGGTTGACTGTATGCTCCGCTGGCAAGAAATCCCTGAGCTACATGTTTGTAGGTTGTTCGCAAACCGCCGACACAGCCGCACTTTTCTTTCTGATAAGGCACAAGCATTCTGCGTGCAAACGTGTATGATAATGCCTGGAGCAGAACGCTTGAGTCAAGCTGATTGTGTGTTCCGAGGGCGCTCTCAAATAGAAACATCCGCTTCCAAAGTTTCTCACTTGGTACTGACAGCTCCTGATGTAGAGGAACAGTTTGTTTTCTCAGTGGATGTGAGCACTTGCATGTGAAAGTCCTAGAAATAGGCTGCTTTATCCTTCAATTCTCTGTATTTACTGTCTGTACCGCAAAACGTCCCCTATAGGCCAGGAGGGTATTATGGCATTTGCTACATGGCATGCTACTAATAAGTGTGGGTGACAATATACCGTGCGAGAGAGTATCACTCATAGTAGTTGAATGTCCCTCATAATTACACTGAAATGATTGAAATGTCACACAAAGCAATCTGAAACCTTGGCAGCTATGCATCTATAAACTAAAACATCATCACAATCTTAACGATATACCGCAAGCTTGACACAATTACAGTGCGCAACCCTAATAATACTAACTCCTCCGCTGTTAAACTATTTTCCGAACCGCTTGAACTCCGCTGATCCTCCAAATCGAGAAATGGGCTTTAAGGGCAAGGCCTTGGTTTGGGAAAATCTAGAATTTCTACACGGGTATTCTAGTTCCCTTTGCTTCAGTAACCAACCATCCTATGTGCTACCATCTGACAGAGCCCTGGTACTTGCACTGCAATCTTTTAGTAAAGGGTGTGGAATTTAATAAAATATCTACATGTTCATGGGGCAGGTTGCTTCACCAATCTACTTGTTCTGTAACAAAATCTACTTGTCCCTTTGGTGCCATGTAGTGCAGCGACAAATAATGGCAGCAATCTCATTATATAAGAGCTGATATAGCCAGGGCTCACACCATAGTAGTGTTTGAATACTTGCAATCCCCGCCACGTTTCTGCAGATCTACATACTGGGGCTGAAGGTAGTGGTAAGCATAGTTTCAGGGTTAGAATGCCCTTTTGAGTCTGTGCAAACCTACTAACTACACGTTTTAAGTGTTTTCAACAACTCTTCTCTAATCTTTTCCCATACTGAGAAATGTGACAATGGCAGATGTAAACTTTCTTCCAGAGTTCGGGAAAAAAGTGGTTGGAGGGGAAGTGAACTTGCAAACATTCCGATTTTCGCATGAGCAAATCTACACATGCATATTTGCTCATGCTAAAATGCAGTTCATAAATATTTTCTAGGAGTACTATGTCTTGTCCTACTTCTGCAAATTCTTGGCAATTTACAAAAGCTGTATGGTTGCACTTAATGAAAGGACATATACCATGGGCGCACTTTTGAGACTTTCTTTAATAACTGGGCCCCGAATTTGGTCTGGTGTTGACCATGACCTTTTGCGTTTATTAAAATTCTCTCTCTCTCTCTCTCTCTCTGTGTATCGGCTGGCTTCTCTGTGAGTGACAGCATTCTGCTCTTTCACAAGGAGCATATCGGCACACAAAGTAGTTTTGTTCAGTCTCATTAACGACTGAGGGAGTGTGTGCTTTTTGAGACCAAAACCAATTTCTGCTTTTGCCAATGTTTGTTATAATGGTGAGGGCACAGCAGCTCGATTTTATAAAAAACATGCCAGAACAAGTCACACATTGACAAAACTAAAAAGCTGACCACCAGTTTCAGACCTACTGGCTTTGCAAATGCTTGTTTATTTTTGTTTCCCATAATCTTATTGAAACTGGTGACTCTGAATTTCCATTATGAATATTTTTGGGAAATACTAGTATGTATCAACACATGTTACTAAATGATGCTGCAAAGAAATGGTACCTGAAATTTTACAGTAGTTAAGCAAAAAATGTTTTTTCCTGCTTTCATTTTTTTATGAACATTTTATTTTGAAAGCAAAGAATCATCAATCTTGCTTTCAAGCTTCTGCAAATATTTGCATCAGATCAGAGAGCATTCTGGGAGCATTATACATGGCCTCATAGTGCTAAACTTTGAAAACGTGTGCACACTTTTTTATTTTGGAACCACTGTCAGTAGGGCAGTCAGAGCTTACTAAATTTACTTAGAGCGCTCACCCTAATAATAAAGGCTTTCAATTAATGAATCTTAAATACAAGCTTGAACAGCATTAATATAGGGACACAAATATTACTTTAACTGCAGACAGTGCCCTTCCCTCATCCATAATGTGGTACTGCAAACTGGCAGCTAAAGGATTTGTGCTGCAGGGGGTTGGGCCTACTTGTCCCAATGACAAAGTACACATAAAACCTTGTTGCCCTTGACCCCAAACAATATGTAACGGGCGTCAGGGTTCGTATAGACCTTTGTTGGTTGACTTGAAGACTGTAAGGGGAGGGACATCAACAATACATTTCTAGCTTGTGAAGCAAATATAAGTTCAAGAGATGCAGCAATTTAGCAGATAGTCACAACAAAAAAGAAACAAATTAATGCAAACAGGTGTTTCATAAAGAGTCTTTCCTTCTCCCATAGCATAGTCACAGTTTCTTTATTTTGCATAGTTAACAAAAACCATTGCAATATTAACATTTTAAAAGAAGAAATATAGACAAATATTCAGTATGATTTCATCAGCCATTATCACCTTTTTTCAGCACTATGTTATAGGAGAATATCTTCAAGTAAAATCTTTAAAACCCAAGGTAGAAAAATACTGTACAGTTTAAAAATTTGAGTTAAAAAAGAAAAAAAGATTAGTGAATGTCATTAATTCACAGTGCAAAGTGCGGTGCCGTCACAAATTTAGTTATTTATTTATATATTTTCCTCCAGCCAGGTTTGCCCCAAGATCTTTGGGTCAATGTCATATTGTGTATGTCGATCAAATTATCTGGACTTGTTGCGAGCTTTTTCGCTAAAGTGCAGATGGACCGTCCTTGGTGTGTTCTGAGCAAAGACCTCTTCCCATCTACAGGGTGTCATACAGCGTCAGAGCTTTATGCTTAATATTTCAAATTTTCAGAATTTTGGGCATTTTTTGTTTGGCCAGCATCAGGAATTTTACCAATCTGCAGATCAATTGTGTATTCTCCGGGTTTAGGCAGGCCAGCACTGCTTACCTCCTGGTGCGGGTGCCTTTCTGCTTAAGGGGTTCTTTTAGGAACTGTTGTCATTCTTGATGCAGTTCCTTGCATGAACATATTAGATGTAGAATGTCTCCTTGCTTAGTGTTACACAACCTGCACGTGTCTGGAGCTGTTGTCCTCAGCCATGGTGGAAGATGAGGAGCGCACGGAAATATCCCCAGTCTATGTCTTAGAAAGTTCATTTTTATAGCTTTGGGGAATCCCTGGTTAAGAATGTTTGTGGGGCAAGTGATTTGGAGGAGTTCAAAGTCATCCAAGCATGAGATCTATTTGAAAAGCTTGCCTTGTCCTCCACCAAGGAGAATTGTTTTATGCTCTCATAGCATAGATCACATATAAGATCATCAACCAAGGATCACTTCATAAGGAGCATAAAAGGCGTCAGCATGATATAGAATTCTGTAGAAGTCTTGAAAGAAGGAAATAAGTGTTCAGCATAAAGCTTCACTCTCGTTATAAAAAGGTAAGCAGAGAGGTCTGTACCTCTCTAAATCTAAAGGGAATCTGCTTTCTCTAATTGTGAGAACACCATTTAAAAGAAAAAGGAGACTCAGAAAAATCCTTATCTCCTTTCACGCCACCAGGAACCAACCAAATTGTTACTCAAGAGGGCATCTGCAACATCCCCCCCAGTTTCCCCTTGCATCAAAACTTGCACTGTAATTCTCAGCCTTGAACATCTCTCCATCCTGTTACATGATGAACAGAAGGTCTCTTTCAACCCTTAATTCTCCACGTTCACTGCCAAGTTCATTCCTCCAAACCTCACTATCAGCAGCCTAATACAAACAATAAGCCTTTCTCTTACTAACAAAATCATGACAATGCACCCATCGAGAAAAAAGGAAAGAATATGCTGGCAAAGCGGAATGGATTTTAATCGAGACCTGTAGTCCAGCTAAATCAACTCGGCAGTTAATATGAACTCGAATACCTGATTATACATCCACAAGTATACCTATAACAATAAATGTAAAACATGAATAAAAGGTACATGATTACATGTTTCAACTGAACATTAGTGTACACCTATATAAATCTACAAGGATTACATTTCATTAATACATTTAAATGCTTCACACGTTAATAAAGTTAAGGCACACAGTGAATATAATGGCAAATATAAATGTATATTCAATCAATAAAACGTTATTCAGATGCGTGCTATCATTCATAAATGTATACACAATAAAACATCAGCAAATAACAACCATAGCAGCATGGACAGCATATACGTTAAAATCAGTGAAGCAGCAAAGAATCCACACAGCATGGACCTAGGTGCACGAGCAGCAGATTTTAAAAAGGACCCAACATGCAGAACAGCTTTGTATTTTGTGAGCATCAATATGAATCTAAAAGTGGGTCTGCATTGGCAACTTTTCTATCAATACTTCTTTAAAAACAGAATAAAAAACAGTCTAGTATGCTTAACATAACATTTGCAAAAAAAACATAAAATGAAACCTAGATTGTCCTGATGAATCATCCCTTGGACTCGGCTTAGATTCAAGATTTTGTACATAGCCCATTGGAAAACAAAGCAAATATTTCATAGTTTCAGATCTAAGGCGAAAGAGCAGAGAACTTTCCCATCGGGTATGGGCCAGTCTGATATAATCAATAGATCTCCATCAGTATAATCAGTCAGATCTCCACAAATAAAGATATTTAACCATGCTAGTCTTCCCCTCCATATCCCTCAAGCGCCTTGATTCTTCACAATCATAAATTGCATTGGCAACAGCGTTCTTATTTACACCATCGCATGCTAATGGATCAGTGAAAATAGATCACATCCCAATTTTACTGAGTTCATCCTTTACAAACGCAAGCCAAGGAATTGATAGTTCTTTAACAAAAGAGAGACAATCCCTTATTATCTCCTTAGTTAAAACAACCTCAGGGTTTCACCACGGCAAGACTGAATGCACCGTAATCAAATCTGCTATATAGGGAAGAAAAAATTCCTTATGATAAATAAAATGCTATGGACAGATAAAAGGGATCTACAAAACCTATTTTCTTCACGCTGAATAACCAAGCAGTTAGAAATCCCCCACACCTTGGCCCCATACAAAGCAATGGATAAACATTACAATCTATATATTTGTAGCATCGGGACAAGCCCATTAGCTGATGAAAATTTGGTAGTGCTGAGAGCAATATTAGAAGACCAAGATTTTTGAGCAAAAAAAGTAATGCCCAAATAGGGAAAGTTATTAATGCTACTCAGACATTGTGTACCAACTGACATGTTCGAGAGAGTAACACACAAGACAAGAAAATTAGTCTGGAAATCAAAGGAGGACATGAAATCAACAAAAGCATGCATGAGCAGACTCAAGGCCCTGGCGGTGCGTGCCGTAAGTACTGTATCATCCGCATAGAGGAGCATAGGGAGCAGTCTGCCTTTTATAACAGGTAAATCAGGGGTGGCCCATATTAAATAAGGCTGTAAGTCATTAATATAAAGAGTGAATAAAAGAGGGGCCAACACGCATCCCTGTCTCACTCCGCGATGGATACCAGTGTCACCAGACACCTCATCCTGTATATTAATATGAACCCAAGCCCTCATGTCCTTATGCAGATAAGCAGGAAAATGAACTGAGACTATATTCAAACCTCGTGGAACAAGAAGTTGCCATAATTTGGCAACAAATGCTGACAAGAGGTCTCTAAATGCCAAGTAAAGGGAGACTGTTTTGCCACAGTATATTTTCCAAGGACCAGATTTAAATTAAGACACTGCTCAATGATTCCTTCATTGTGCCTAAAGCCATATTGGCAGTGATATAAAACAGACTCCTCTGACACCCAAGTCATAATCCTGTCATAGATAATTTTGCCAGGAATCTTAGCAGTGGTATCAATTAACAGAAATTGGCCGATAATAGCCGGGGAGTAAACGATCCCCTTTTCTAAAAAATATTATGGAAGTGCCTCAAGTATCGGGAAGAGAAGAATTGGCAAGATAATTAAAAACTTAAGCAATGGAACCCATAGAGCGGTATTACTTTTAATAAGATTAATGGGAACCCCATCAGGTCCTGGCGCTTTGTCAGGCAAACTTTGATGACAGCATCCTCAATTTCCTCTAAGGTTGTCTGAAAGCAAGATACTAGTCCATGATCAATAGTAAGGGAAACTGGGGATAAGGGTGCTGTATATATTTTACTAACATGTTCTCACAGGTATTGCTAACAGTGTGGTAAGAAATGGTGCTAGATTGTCTTTTATTACGCTTTAGGTTGGCGACAGAGACACAAAACAACTTGCTATTGACCAATTGTGAGGCCTGAGGTAGCGTTTCCCAATGTGATTTAACAACCTTCTGCCATCGCTTGGCTGTAACTATTTTGTACAGCTTGCGCAGGAGAGCGAATAAGACAGAATCCCTAGGATTGGAAGCCAATGCCAATCGAAGAGCCCTGTTTGCTGCAGAACAATTGGAGTTGAACCATCTAGGTGTGTCGGATATAGGCTTAGCATGTTTCAGGAGATTCTTCCTAATCCCCGCACAAAGGTTGGTGAAGGCTTTCACCACCCACAGGCCTTGACCATCCACTGCCAAGCACAGATTTATCAACTCCAAGTTACCTACAGTTGTCTCTTTTAAGGTTTGAACAGGGTACGCAGTCTCCAGATCCATCTCAAATTGTCGGTGCTAAGGTGCAAGTTACAATCACCAATATCCAGCCTGAATTTTCCCTTAAGACGCAGTGAGAATGTGGCCTCAATGGCATTATGATCACTGTCACATGAAGAAACGAACATTCCATGTAAAAATAGATCTAATAGGTTACGCAAAACAAAGACATTCAATTGCTGATGAACCACCATGCCCCTTGAAAGTAGAGACCTCACAGCTGGACAAGCCCGAAATAGCCAGCACATTTACAAAGTCAAGTGGAGCTCAGTGGCTCCTCCGCTATGGCGGAGGAGCGTCACCCCACTGCTTTTGAGCAGTGCAAAGCACGAAACATAAAATGATAATAACTTTGTGTTATTATCATTTTATTCTTCGTGCTGCTTTGTGACGCAGGACCGGCGGCAAAGTTAGTTTTAAAAAAATATTGCGCACTCAAGCTGCCCCCTCCCCGCGACTCACCCCACGCCAAACTCCCGCCTCACCACCTGCTAGCCTTGCCGGCCGCCACTGGTGGGCTAGGAGAGAAACTAATTCAGCACTCCGAGGGTCAGTACTGACAAGAGAACAGGATTCAGAGTGGAGATCCTCATAATAGTAGGCAGTCGCACATTAAAATCACCAGCCTGACAGAGATACAGCGTATGCCCTAAACAAGCCTGATCATCTGCTATTTCGGAAATGGATTTAAATAATGGGAGAAATTTAGTGTTGGGAATGTCGCTAAAATCATTATTATAAAAATTCACAATGTACAGGATCAGAACTGATTTGACTAAAATCTGAAAGCTGTTGTCATGATACTCTAGGGTTTTGGCGTGCCCACCTAGTGCAGTGCTCACCAGCGTCGCCAACCCCCCTGATGCATGCCCACTGCGTGATGGAATGGCAGGGACAATGTAACTATGAAAAACGTACACAAATACAGGTAGTATGTCCCATGTTTCTTGAAACAAGATGATAACTTAACTCCTAATAAAATGAAACCAGTCCGGCAATTCAATCTTAGATCTAAGACCGGCTACATTCCAGCTTAGTATTTTAGGGGACTCACCACCCTTATCCATGGTATCACTTCGAGCCCTGTCCAAAGCCCCTGAGTAGGGCCTGGTTAGTGGACTTAATGGATCCCCAATAAAAGCATCAAATAAGGGGTATTTCAACACCCTATTTTTAACTTCTATGATGGGGTAATATTACTAAAATGCTCCCCAGGTCCATCTTTCCTGGTGGGTGCCTGTATGGGTTTTGGTCAGTAAACCAAATCACTGAGTGCAGAGAACATATTACTACGAGGAACACTACAAGAGGTTTTTGGCTTCTGAAAGGGGGGGCTGTGCAAAAAAGTTGTCAGTGGTCTATAAAAAACAAAACAAAGGGAGAGTGACAACCTCGTTATCTGTTGGGTATATTACCAACACAAGCAGGTCTTTGAAAATTTACCACAATGCAGTCCCCTGTAATCCTTTTCACTGAGGGACCACACCAGCCAACCCGCCTCACCGTAATTATTTCGTTGTGGTCCCAGGCATTGAATCGTTTGTGCTTATGTAGCCACTGAGCCACCTTGATTGCAAACTGATTGACACAAGGTATCCGTGGCAGGTTTCTCCCCAGTCCGACCCTCACCCGAAGAATTGAAAGGGCTCCCATTAGTGCCCACAGCAGTCAAAAAAGAATTCCTGGTTACACTCAGAGAGGGTATTAATAGGGTTACTCACAAACTGTAGGTGAGATGCTAGTGGGTTGCTACCGTTAACACTAGTGGCCGCAGAAGAAACACAATTAGGAAGACCTTCGAGCCGATCCAAGCGCTCAATTAAAGGCTTGAGTTTCTCACCAAGAATATTGCTAAAATTCACACACACCGATTCTAATGAGGGAGAATCAGAAAACGAAAAATCACCAATCTGAGAAGCCGTAGATTGTTTAAAAGAGATTGAGTGGAATTCAGGTTGAAATTGAAGAGCCGTTGGGGGCTGAATCCAAGAAAATAATGTATTGTTATTGGAAGAGGTCCGAGAAGGCTGTTTCCACCTTACAGCCCCTCATCTACCCAGTTCTTTTTTGCGCTTAGTAGCTGTAGCAGAGACAGTCTGCAGCAGAAGGGTTGCCCCGAGCGAGTACAGGCTCTTCAATAATATCCAACCCGGCACGATTATCCGAACAGACACTTGCAGGTTGCTGAACAGTCTTGTTCTCAAGGCTTAACTGAAATATGGACATTAACAGGCAGAGCCAGTAACACCCCAAAGTCCAGAGAGAGTCTATGTTCTGTTAGTTCAGTCTAATTTGTGACATTCCCAAAAACCCTTTCCAGCATGCGTTCAGTGGACACAGAAGGGCGCGTGGTAACAATTCCCCCATCAACCTTGCGCTTCCTCATAGTAGTCACAGTGGATGCAATAAAATCTTCTCACCTTCTTGCAATAATGCACCTTGTGCAAGCAGGATTTGATACTTCCTTCAAGGCACAAATCAAAGAGGGTGGCCTAGCCTCTTCTGGGCGCAGACGGACCTGCCCTTGGCCTAGGCACGGCCGCGCCTCGCTGGACAGCGACGCGCTGGGTTACAGGTAAATGGATGCAGGTTGGAGCCTAACTTGCGCTTCTTCTACTTGTTCTCTGCAACATGTTGACCCATGGTTTGGAGAGAAAATTAACACCCTCAACATCCGCTGTTTTTTAGCACCAATTTATAGTTTCACCATTGGAAAAACCAATAAAACCCCTTCATTACCTACAGGTAATTTAACTGCTTACATTTTTGATCCCATCTCAATGCATACAACTTCAGAATCATCTATAGTCGACACTTGGAAACAGATCTCCTTTAAGCACTCCTACAGCGAAACAAACCTGGCAACACATTCTATCATTTGGCTGGGTGAGGAGCCAGAGCCTTTGATGAAGCATGCCACCTTGGTGGGTGAGGGTCTTGTGTTCTGATAATCGAAATTCCATTCGGGCATAGCACAAACGGGTTCTCCGAAAACTTTAAAATTCTTCGGAAACACTCTTGGACCTCAGAACTTCTTATAATATAGTGTAATAGAGTGGCGATAATATTCGGTTTGTGGACCTCTGGGATGTTCTGCATATCTATGTTACAAATAGGGACAGTAAGCACATGTATCATGCATCATTAGAGTCTAAAGTCTGTTCTAGTATTTCCCATTTCCTCGATTGGCACTGAAAGTTTGCTTTTTTGGATCAACTTTTGAAAGGCATCTTGAATGTCAAATTGCTGATTATTTTTGGCCTTACTGATGGAACAGTGACGTTTTCCATTAATTGTGTAAGTCAGTGCTTAATTTGAGCCAGTGGGGGCCACCGGCACTGATTTCTGGGGACCAGCATTTATTTTTCTTCATCAGACGGTGACGGAGAGCAAGAGGGGGAAAAACAAATACAGGCGAAAGAAGGTAGAAGAGAAAGACAATAAAACCATTACAAAGAAAATAACAGGACGCTGCAAGAGTGAAGTAAAGGGGCAGAGTGTGTCTGGAAGTGGATTAAAGATGCTTGAGGTGGATTTAAATTACACACTCAGCATGCCGACTCTTAATAGTACCGGCCGCAGGCTTCTGAGCAGAGCTTCGGGCACTCACTCTTTTACAAATGAAGCACTGTGTACAGTGGATCTCGTTTATTATGCTTAGTCACCAGTTTTGACAATATTTAGCAGTGATGAAATGATCTTATTTAAATGTTTATGTATGACATCATACATGACGTGAGGTGGGATTTTTCCATCACTATCTGCTTTCCCATCTGAGCAAATCCCACCACAGCAACAGCATATTTTACAGGGGGCACCTGGTAAAGACTGCATGCTAGTGTGGAGATTTGTTTGACATTAAATAAATTCCTCCATGGTTGTGTTGCTTTTTCCCCTTCCAAATGCCTTGTAAATGTATAATGGGACATGTCTGTTCTCAACTTAGAGATGCTGTAGGCAGTGCTTAATTTGAGCCGGTGGGGGCCACCTGCACTTATTTTCGGGGTCTGGCACTTATTTCCCAGCATCAAATATTCACTAATATAAAGAGAGGAAAAAACAGACAAATTGAAAAGACAGAGGAAGAGAAAGATGTCAAAACTGTAAAAAAAGGGACATGCAAGAGCGATGAAAAGGGGCAGGGGGTCTGGTAGTGGGTTAAAGACTACCAGCCTTGGTATTCGGCACGCCAACGTTTAATTTTACTGTCCACCGGCTTCGTAGCAAAGCTAGGGGCACCAGCAATCTTTCTTTCACAAATTAAGCACCGGCCGTAGTGCAATGCTCTGGTAGACTCTGCATTGTTGCTCCCTATGTTGCAGCACAAGCTGTGTGAAGGTATCTCTCTAAATAACGAATCTGAAAATTCCCAGAAACAGACTGGTTCCTGTCATGTTTAAATTTGGACATCAGTTCTTGATTAGTCCAAGAAATCTTTAGATAATGCACCAGAGCAGTAACCTTGTGTATGATGATGGATTTGGATTGCTTGAGGCTGAGAAGATATGTCTTTGTTAAACAGCAGATAATCCTATTGCCTGCTCACTCTAGATATAATCAAGAATTTAATCTCATAACTGCATGACTTCCCCTTCCCTGACATTCATCAAACATAATATTTGAGTTCTTTTTTTTGGTTCCTTTAGTTCAAGGCCAGATAGGCCAGCATCCTGCACTTTTACTGCCTGATTTTTAAAGCGATGACATACATAGCATTTGAAAATACAGTAGTTTTCATTTGGCGATCACAATGGTAATTTATGCAGCTTCATTGTACATTTCTCATGGCATTTGTTGGTGGGCAGTATCCCTGAATGACTACATTATTAACTAGAATGCAGACACCATTTATGGAATTTTCTGCGACTAAAATTGGACAATTTGTTAGAAAGTATCGCGTTTAGTAAAAAAAAAAAATATAAAGACCTCTTAAATATGAACTTATTTCCTGTAAATAATAAAGTGTTCTGGGCGTGGCTTGGAAACAGAATGTCGATTCCTCATTAGCTGCCTTCGGTCTTGATTCAGTTTATTTGGCTGTGGCCCTTATGTACATTTCTCTGCTTAGGATTAGGATCCTGTTAAATCTTCAGTTATGATTTGCATAAGAGTAATGAGGTCATCGTATATTTAAGTTAATCAACTTGACTGATATCCCATTGTATTTTTTCCTCTTCTCAGGCGAGAAGCGAACCTACCTTTCATTGCCAAGGCCAGGGGTAAGAGTTTTGATTTTGATGATTATGTTGTAAGCAATAAAAAACAGAAATCATGCTGTGTTTTCCAGTTTACTGCTGCAACAGTTTGACCGTGCAGCTGTTAAAATTTGTTCTGCCAGCAGCATGGACATTTATCACAAGCTTGTGACTTTCAAAATGGTCATTAGTATGTAGAGCAGCAGATTGTACCTTTTTTTAAATTTCATCTGAGCCTGCCAGAGGACATAAAGATATTTTGCCAGGACAGCGTGTGCTTGTTTAGTGTAACATCTGACTATTTATAATTTAGCAAGTGTTCTAAGCACAGTCCACGATTTTATCATATACTTGTGAGTGACCGTGTGTGTGTGTTTTTTAAAATTTCTTAACATTTACATTGATTTTTTTCTAACCGTTCCCTGGTAAGGGAATAACTCAATTAATACAGAAACTTGACAGCACCCCCCTGCCCCCCTCAAATCCTTAACATATAAGCACATCTGGTCTTCCCTCGCATTCAATCCAGGCACGGCCAGGCCACTGAAACGCAGCCAGGGCTCATACACCCCCCTCTCCCCCACCCCGTATTGGCTCATGTGGTATCGTCTCTGTCTCCATATTTTGCTGAATTTCTTTGGGCACTCCCTCGCTATATCGATAGACTCTTTTACTTATTGACACCAGTCCATATTCCTGGACCATATTGTTACAGGTTTTATTTTTTGGTAACATGTTATTGTTCTAATAGCACCTTCTTAATTTCAGTATTACAGCACAGTATCAGCCCCAATGGCCCACCTCCTAATGGGTTGGTCCAACCCGCAATTCATTGGTCCTCCCCAACCGTTTGTTCACTGATCTTACCCCAAATCTCTAACTCCATTCCATGGGCCCCAAACCTTGCCAGAGGTCTGTGGGCACCCCCCTGCTTTGTATACAGTGGTTTCAGCCCACATACACTAGTCCAGGCCAGTCTTCCACACCGCCATTGTTGGGCGTTCTCTGCTGCCCCATAATCGGGTGATGTAGCCACTATGAGCGCCACATTGCAGAACAATCTAGCATACTTACACCCTGTTTGTTCCTCCCAAATTCCAAATGTGACCTCCCTTGCACGAACCTCAATTTCGTCATCCAACACTTCAGAAATGCATAGACCCACTCGGTGCCAGTAACCTTGTATTTTAGGGTATTCCCGAAGAGTGTGTAATAGTTGCCTCTTTGCCAGGAGCCTCTTAAGCTGGTAACTGTGTCACTCCTCCCTATTCGGTACAGTCTAGTCCTCATGTAGTACATCTGATTTAATATTATTTGTTGCAGTTGCCAACTTTAATGGCCACCTCTTTCGGGTATCGACAGGCGCCTCAGTCGTCATCCTTCCGAAGTCGCACTCCCATTTGGAGCATAGGTTATCGAGAGGTAACTGGCTGTTAGATTTCAGTGTTTTGTAGAGCAGGGAGAATGCATGTTTATGTATGGGGGCCGCAAGAACCCCGTACTCAAGCAGGGTTTCTTCTGCCACTTCTCGCAGTTCTTTCTTATAGCGGCCCAGAGCATGTTCCATCTGCGCATACTAGAAGTGTTGACTGTCTGCCAGCTCATATTCTGTCTTCAACTGTTAAAATGAGTGACGGTCCTCCGAGCCTCACACATCCCCCAGTTTAGTGATCGCTATTTGATACCATTGCCGTCTGCTCCCCAGAACCTTTAGATCTACCAGGGCGTTTGATTCCCACAGAGGAGTTTCCAGCATCAGTTCTCCCCTCCCATACCCCACCCCAACTATCTTGTAGCTTCCTTCCAATGGTAAATCCCCAACTCAATTGGGGACTGTTTGCATGGGGAGCGCTGCTGTAGAGTATACAGAGATATCCCTCAGCTCAATTAAGTGCTTGTCGGCAGAAGTGGCTGACGTAAGATAAATGTGGTAGGGCAGGGTGGGCAGCGAGGGGGAGGCTTGGGGGAGGCATAAAACGGCTAAAATAATTTTTAAAAACATACCTTCTGGTCTTCCGCTCGCCACACTGCTTTCCCGGCTTCTCCTTTTGGCACAGGCTGAAGCTCCCTGCCTCCCCTGCGGTAAATCTTGACGCGGCTCTCACCAGGAGGGCAGCGTAGGGATTTGGTGGAGTGCACTGGTTTTGAGCTCCATCGGGAGCTTAGAGCCCTTGCCTGCTGATCTCCCCATCCAGCAATACTGCTGGGTTGGAGAGATGTCAGTGCGCATAAGGAGTTTGGCCAGCCTGAGAAGGCCAGCCAAACCCTCATGTGCACTGACAGCAGGGCCCACCACTCCTCCTCCTCCCCTGCTGCAATGCTGTGGCCCCGCCCCCCAAGACTCAACCACAGGACAAAAAATAAAATGATCTGCATTAAGTTCATTTTATTTTTCATTGGCCTCTGCGGGCGGTGGGCCGACGCTCCTCCTCCATAGCAGAGGCGCTGCCCCTGCTTTGTCTGCCATTAGCGAGAGCTCCCGCAGTGGTTGCAGCAAAGTGCGCGGTACTACGCCGCCCCTCAATGTTGTCCAAGTAGCCGTGCTGACCGCCCAAAAGAACCCCGCCAGGACTCAGTATCGTGAGTTCTGGCGCATACATAAGAATTATGGAGCAATGCCATTTTGTAAAGGGAAGCTGTTCCCATCAGGGACAGCGTGACTTTCCTCTAATACTCATTTGACAAATGCATTTAATTTGTTAACGTATAATAGGTCTGATATCTTCATTTGTGTTTTGGTTTCGTACAAAAACACGATACAGCTTTTTAGTCTGCGCTGTGTGTTGCATTGATGTCTTGTAGATAAAGTTAACCTCTCTATTGCAAGCTGACTTGGAAACTAGATACAATAACTATAGTATTGCTATTATGAATACTGTTTTGCTGATCGTTACATTAGATAAAAGTAGCATTATCTTTCTTACGAAATCAGGAAGTGACGTTTTCAAAAACGAAATACCTCTGACTACAAGGCAGAGACTATATATAATCTGCACATTCCAAAGGGGCCCACGAAGGAGTAAGTAGATGCTGACTAACTCCTCTTAATTAAGCTCATCCGTCAGTGACCTGTCAGTGAGTTTTCCACTGCCTCATACAAGTTAAAATGTTGAACATTTATTGCCGAGTCTGCTCTCCACTCCTGAGAGAGAGAGAGAGAGAGAGAGAGAGAAGATGGCAGGTTATTAGGTAAAGTATTTCTTAGACTCCAGACTGGTGTATTTGAAGTTTGTTTCTAGAGGGCTTTGAGTTAAATGTTCAGATTTCCAAGGAAGTGCATCTTACCCTAGGCTGAGAAGCCACCACAAATCCACACTTTCCCCACTGTCACTGCAGAAACTCCCGTGCTTTTATGTTGTGCGATTGCCTTCGCAATCACCTTGCAAAACACAAAAATTAACAAAATAATTTGCCTAATTCAAAATGAAGAAGTCTTTTGTCAGACCTGCTTTCTAATGTAGTTTACCCCCGGTTATTTTTTGGGAAAAAGTCTTGGTTGAGTGTCCTCATAACCATAGATGTGTTCTTCAGGCATGGTTGTTCTTTCTGCGTATTTAATATCTCATTGAGTCTTTGTATCTTTTACAGAAGCATAATGCAAATCTGAAAACATTAAAACCCGTTAAACTTGATGGGGAGGTAATGAGAATTTCATTTTATTTTATTTTGTATTCAAATTCAGTATTCTTTTGAGGTGGTGTGTAGAACCTAAAACATCAGATACTTTTTATTATCTATTGCAGGAACAAGGAAAAATAGCAAAATTGGGATTAGAGCTTCGACTACTCACATCCGATGTGGATTCGGAGACTGAGAAATGGGAAGATCAGGAGAATGAGATGGTTCGACATGGGCAGAGTTTGTCCAGCATGGCCTACTCCATGTACTTGTTTAGCAGGTGATGGTTGCTGTTGTTCATTGTACAGTATTACTGAAAGGGAAGGTTGTCTTGTCTGCAACGTGCATTTATGCTCTGCGACTGTTACTAAGCACATAAGTGATGAAGACAAGAAAGCCCATTTGGGAACAGAAGAGTTATATTGGTGAATTTTTTTTGGGATTTAAGGTTCTCTTATTTCTCACTTATTTTTCATAGTTTTATGTCGCCATTCCCCCAACATTAGGAGAGAACTTACTGGTTTTCTAATTTTACATTTGTAGTACCTAACACATGTTCCCAGGGGCATTGTTATGTTGCAGACACTGATGGAGCTACACTGGTTTATATCCTCCAAACCTGGCAAAGTTGTATGATGGGATCTTGAGTGTTATGCTTTTGTGGCACAAGGCCTCATATTGAATGATGGAGCAGTACAGATTTGCAGGTGTAAACTGTGCCCCTAAACAGGAAGACTTCATCCATAAGGCACAAGATTTTAAACTACCTCTTTTGTTCCATGTCAAGACAGAGAAGGGATGCATGTGAGAGGATGCGGTTAAAACCATGAAGTTGGAGCATAATCCAGAACCTAGATTTTGCATGGGCTTTCTGATAGAGACTCATACCCACACAAACCTCGCTTTTTGAATATTCCACAGGCGTCAAACTGGATATGGAAAATCTTGAGCAGTACCCCTAAGTAGGTGGTGTCCTGTAGCCCCGCAGCAATGTCGTTCTCCTCCAGCGGTGACATACAAGGCCATATATAGGCACCATCCATGAGCACTGAAATCAGTTGCTTTCTTTCTGCGCCAACAGACGCAGATCCAGAGCTACTCCTCATCTTCTTGAGATGGTATTTTTCCAAAAAGTGTTTCTCATTTTCTACAGCGTGCAAGGGACAATTTCACCTCCCAAATGTACATGGTTTACACCTAGTGGTGAATGTTGCAAACAGATGCCTGTGACAGACCTGAATGTGGTTTGCCTGTGGTGCCTGGGGGTCAGACCACACCACCGGGCCTGGAGCAACGGTGACTTGATGCACTCCAAGACCATCTGGGATTGGGCGTGAAGCTATGTCACAAAACAATGCAAGACTCCACACCAGGACCCAGTAGAGGTCGGTGTTGTGGAGGAGTGGCAGGCTGGGTAGGCTGGGAGGGGAGGGGGAGTAGGGTCGTTGGTAACAGGGCAAAATAAAAAAAATAAGTAAATTAAGAGAAACTTACCTGCAGCCGGCTGCGTAGCACTCTTCTGCTCCTCTTCCCCTCACAGGCACAGACTCCCCTGCGGCCAATCCTGAGGCTGCTCTCATGTCATTAGAGCAGTTTTAGTATTGGCTTGAACACTCTGCATTTGCGCTCCCAGGAAGACTGGGAGCCTGTGCCTGCTCTCTCCCACCCAGCAACGCAGCCTATGATGGCTGGCCCAACCGTCATGCGCAGTGAAGGCAGTGCAACTATCACTCCCCTCAGTGCCTGTCACCCCCTAGGCCCTGCCCCCACGACCCATAGGAAAGCAGAAAGGAAAAATAAAACGTGTTTATTATAATTTTAATTTTCCTTTCTTGCTGTTTTGAGGCAGGGGCCACGCTCCTCTGCCATAGCAGAGGAGTCGCTGCTGCCAGGACCTGTCGGGGTTCAAGGTGAGGTCTCACTTGCACCACTAAAGTGCAGCAGATCTTCTCAGATAAGTCAAAGAAGAAGCATAAACAGACCAAGTAAGACTCTGCCCCTCTCGACCACTCTAGATCTCATGAGAAGGTGCTAGGGCATCATCGTGCCTCCCAGTTTCTCTCCAAAAGCCATTCCCCTTTGGAGCTAATTCTGATCCTTGTCCAGAGGCAACACAAATTTCTTGGGCCTTTGGCAATGTTGCAGCAAGTGGATGAATTTCGTGAAACCATGATGTGGCTCTATGACACTGATTCATTCCGGGTTCTACACCGACCTTGGCTCCTGCTCCAGTGCCACATCCCACACCGGAACACAATCCACAGATGTCTATGCCAGTGCCATTGTTGCTGGTTGACAGCCAACCCAGGGTGCTGTCCCACATCGAAACAACGTCACTCCAACCTCGACAAAGACCATGCCCTTCTCCAGCTAAGAGACCCCTCTGATTCCAAAACAGTGTCTTTGCCCCCTTGCATGGTCTCATGTCATGCACAAATTGTTTAGGACAGATTCAGAGGTTTTGATGCTGGGGATGAGTTTGCCCAGCCCTATAATGTTGACAATTGGTATGAAGGTCTTCAGGATGCCAGTGGTCCAGATACTTCTACAAGCAGTGGATTGGTTTTGCCTCCGGGCCCTGCCACAGAAGAAAGGGCCTCATTTGCGATTGTTGTGCAAAGGGCAGCAGAGGTCCTTGGTCTTCAACTCACTACTCAGAAGGTTAAGACTAATCTCTTAACTGAGGTGCTGAAGCCCCTACTCCCTTTCAACAAGGCTTTTACTGGTATACTTTTGGAGACCTGGTCTAAAACCTGTTCAGGCCCCCCTGTCAATCAACAGGTCATCAGAGACTGCCATCCATTTCCCGGTTACCAGAGTTCCTCACCCAGCACTCCACTCCTTAGAGTTTAGTGGTACAGCATTCGTCAAGTGAGGTTAACTATGGTAGTTAAATTGAAGGTGGTGCAGAGACGCTTCTGTGCATGGGGAAACAATGACTTGATCTTTTTGCCAGCTGTGAGAATGCACAATGTCAGTGAATTTTTCATGTTGGAGTTTACAAACAGTCTCTCACTGACGAAGCATTCCTAAAGTGGACTTTGGGACACCTGTATGCATTTCACCAGATATCTCTCCTGCCCTGAATTCTAAAGCAGACCTGGATCAAGTCATTCTTGTGGCCCTGGACCGGGCACAAAAGCTTTGGTACGCTGAACTGCTCGGCATGAGCATCTAGTCTCCAATCAGGCTGGCCCTTTGTGAGGATCTCCTGTCACAGCAGCAAGACAGGTTCTGCGCCCATGCCTGCACAACCTCTACCCCTCTCCTTGGAGATTGAGTTATGGCAGTTGACTGTCTTTGACCTTCCTCCCAAGGTGGTTGATTTCATTCTGGCCTGCCAGGCATTCCTCTGCCAAATCTGTATTTGTCTGCCAATGGGACAAGTTTGTGGCTTGGTGTGCTTCCTAGAAGATTGACCCGCTTAATGCCAAGCTGTTGTTTTTTTGTTGTGCCTAGCCCAGCAAGGGCTTGCTTTGGGCACTGTCAATGAGTATCTGTTGGCTCTTCTGGCCTCTTTACGATTGCTGGACCAGTTTTCATTGTTTAAATCACCTGTCATGGTGTGTTTTCTCAAGGGGTTACAACATGTTTCTCGCGTCTCCATTTATTATGCACCAATGGGATTCAAATGTAGTTCTTATTTTCCTCATGTGTGGTCACTTTGAGCATCTGCATATATGTTCTCTCCAGCGCCTTAACCTCAAGATATTCTTTCATGTCACCAAAACATCAGCACCGGCTGGTGAACGAGTCTCAGGACCCTTCTACCATACATGATTTTCTACTGAGACCGGCTGTTTCTGTGGACTCACACCTACAAAGGTAGTGACTCCCTTTCATTTTAGGCAGAACATCACACTTCCTGCATGCATTGCTCATCCTTCTGGCATTCGTTGTTCTGCCTCACCCCTCTAAGGAGGAGGAGGGACTCCACTGGTTGTTTTGCTTATATTAAGTGAACAAGAGAGCACTGGATGGATTCGCTGGAGCAAAAAAAGGCAAGGCAGTGTTAAAAAAAAGGCCCATCTCTGCTCTGCATAAAGTTCTACCCTCACAGTTCAGAATTTGAGGACGCCACAAGATCAAAAGGCTAGTGTGAGGCCCACAGTGCCTGCCAAGTCACTCAGTGAAGTCTCACTAATAACCAGTATAGAGCGCTGGAACCCCCACCGCCAGCAATCCTGGGGGGGACAGATCCTGCTCCAGGTCCTCAGGGCCTACACCAGGATTCCTGTAAAAGGCTGCTGAGATGTAAGATGAGGGCCCAGTGCCCCCTGCTCAGTTCACAAGTAATGTTCAACAGAGGTCTTCTGCCTCCCAGCCTCATGTGTCCTGACTCCATAATTTCCAGGATGCCGTCACCCCAACTGAGGGGGGGAAGGGGTCCCGCAGTCACCTCCACGCAGGCCTGCTGCTCCGTCTCTAGGCCCTGTAGGGGGTAAGAAGGAAGAGTCGCAAAGATAAACGAGGCCCAAACATTCGACTCACCCCTTGTCAAAAATCATCCAGGTGGGCTCTAGCCTCAGTCTGTATCCTCTTCTGCTGCGGGGCCCAGTCAGGAGCCTCAGTGGGGCATCACCATAGCCCCCTTCTCCTTCTCCAGGAGACCAGCTGCCACCCAGGCGGCCCGATCGGCAAAGCTGCGCTCGTCAGCCGAAGCGTCAATGGGGGTCACGGCCAGCTTCCAGCACCCCGCAGTGTCAGGAACAATCACCACCAAAAGTCCAGACAGGCCCCCAGTTACACAGTCTCAGGCTGTGCCGCAGCCACACACAGCCATCAGCACCCTAGGGCCCGGCCGTCAGTCCCATGTGGCCGGGGCAAACAGGCTGCAGCGAGGGACCACTGCCCCCCGATAGGTGCCCCTAGCTTGCACGTGGGTCCCCAAATGTCCCTCTCCAAGCAGGGTCCTCCACTGTTTAGGTGTGAGGCGGATGGCAACTGTTTCGGGGGAATAATGCCCTGATCGCAGGATCTGTTGGCGGAGCTCTTTCAGTGAGCGTCCATGTTGTCCACCTCGGCCACGCCTCCCGCCGATTGGCTTGATTTGAGATATAGACATACCATATACATATCCGTTCTGATGGGGTTGAGGCACACCAGGATTGAATAAACTGAAACACGCTACTACTAACTAATCAGGCCTCTCAACATTTGTAAAGAGAAACACTTTTGAGACTGCATGGCTAAGAAGACGCTATGTTGTAGTTAATAATAGTGAGGAAATTATGTAGTTAATGTAAGTGGAGCATGTTGCAGCTTATGAAACTGTGCCAGAAGAAATTCCAGTTCAATTTATCAGCCACTTTTGTTGTTCTTCTCCATTCTAGCCACCTCTGTGTAGCCATTTCTAATCCTTCTAGGAGGATAGAAAAAAATCTCCAACACTCTTTGAGTACTCAGCAACTTTATAAAACTGGATTGCTGATGTGAAATGGCAGACACCTTTGGTTATGTGGTATGGTTTCTTCTTTTCCGATCGCAGCGAAGAAAAAGCCCCATTACAATGGGTGTACACCTACTAGGTGTAGATTCCCCCACACCTCTACAACTCATAGATCGACAGCCTCTCCTTAAGAAGCAAAACCAAAGGGGATGATGGACGGAGTGTTGAACATTGAAAGCACTCACCCCCAGTCAACTGATCTGGGTTTAATCCATCATCATTCTTTAGCTCACTCCGCCACTCCAGTTCAGACATGGCCATATGCAAATCAGTCTGACCCTCTGCCTCATGGGAACATTCCAGCCCAAACTGCCAAGCCATGTCTTCCCTGGACCAGAAACAAGCATCCTGGGACCGGTTTCTGGCTAATCAGCCAGGCTAGCTTGAATCCAGTGGCAAAGTGAGCAAGCGACCCACGTCTGGGCATACCCTGCCAACTTAGGGCGAACAAAGCAAAACCAAAGAGGATGATGGACGGAGTGTTGAACATTGCAAGCACTCACCCCCAGTCAACTGATCTGGGTTTAATCCATCATCATTCTTTAGCTCACTCCGCCACCCCAGTTCAGACATGGCCATATGCAAATCAGTCTGACCCTGTGCCTCATGGCAACAGTCCAGCCTGAACTATCGCTTTGTTCGCCCTAAGTTGGCAGGGTATGCCCAGACGTGGGTCCCTTGCTCACTTTGCCACTGGATTCAAGATAGCCTGGCTGATGAGGGTTATGAACCCGAAACCGGCCCCAGGATGCTTGTTTCCGGTCCAGGGAAGACATGGCTTGGCAGTTCGTGCTGGACTGTTCCCATGAGGCACAGGGTCAGACTGATTTGCATATGGCCATGTCTGAACTGGGGTGGTGGAGTGAGCTAAAGAATGATGATGGATTAAACCCAGATCAGTTGACTGGGGGTGAGTGTTTGATTTGCTCAAGCACTCCGTCCATCATCCCTTTGGTATCGCTTTGTTCGCCCTAAATTGGCAGGGTATGCCCAGACATGGTTCCTTGCTCACTTTGCCACTGGATTCAAGATAGCCTGGCTGATGAGGGTTATGAACCCGAAACCGGTCCCAGGATGCTTGTTTCCAGTCCAGGGAAGACATGGCTTGGCAGTTCGGGCTGGACTGTTCCCATGAAGCACAGGGTCAGACTGATTTGCATATGGTCATTTCTGAACTGGGGTGGTGGAGTGAGCTAAAGAATGATGATGGATTAAACCCAGATCAGTTGATTGGGGGTGAGTGTTTGATTTTCTCAAGCGCTCCGTCCATCATCCCCTTTGGTATCTCCTTACGAAGGTCACAGAACTATGGCAGCATCCTGGTAAGCCTGCAAAAAGGTATCTGTATGCACAGGGTTTGAGGTTGTAACTGATCCTCGGCTACCAAAGACTGCCTGTTTGTGTAGTACATTCTACACTATTCCTCTTATGAATTGCTTGAAGCTGGTATAAAGGCGCTGTGCTGGGTCTTTTCCAGGTTTTTAACTTATATTCAAATGCATAAAATACTTCAAAGAGAATTCTAGGAATTAAAAATAAAGGGCCAGCTTGATTTGCTAGCTTACTGTCAGAAGTACGATCAAACAAGTACATCAAAAGACTTGCCCACATCCAGTAAAACTGTGGGAGAGAATCAGATAAGACACCGATGGAAGTGTACACCACAGATTCAATAATGCAGTAATTCAGTATATTATGCTGCCCACCAAAAGGAATGCTGCACATGCATGTGACCTCATCTCAAGGGTCCTGGCCATGCTGCTCTCTGTTCTTGGCCTCCAGGTACTCCTGCGACAGACTGGACCTGGGTAAAGATATAGACACTCCCTCTCTTAATTATTCTACCTGCAACTGGGCAAAATAATACAGAGAAGCAGAAATGTTCATGCAGTGCAATGAGGATGTGTTTAAAAGCAGTGTCAGAAGTCAAAGGACCGCAGTGATCAAGATTAATACAGCCAAATGGCTGATTAGAAATGTAAAGCTGAGTACGTGGTGGACGTGCAACATTAAAAGGCTTAATCTGTTGACAGATGTCACAAGAAAGAACATATTGACGCGGCTGTTGGTATAAACCATGCCACCAAAAGCGCTGCTGCAAAGAGAAACAGTCGCATTCACACCAGCATGTGCAGAAGCCATGCCTTCATGTGCAGCAATGATCAAAGAAAGTCTGCAGTCCTCGTTGGGAATCAGCCGATCCCCAACGGACGGAATAGTTGCAAATGGAATTCGATCAGACGACAAGTGTTAAGTATTACGTGAAGGAAAACCTTGGGGAAATTCTGTTACCTCCTTTGTTGGAGCAATAGCTGCTAAAATATCATCATCAATTTTAGTCATGGACCTTGTGACTGCTGCTACAGAACAAGTGGCTACTGCAGATTTGGCTGCCTCATCAGCCAGTGAATTACCAACAGCGTGTGCTCCCACATGTTGATGGCCCAAAGTAAAGTATGGATAACATGTGTGAGTGGCAAGCGTTCTTTAAGAGCGGCCACTTAAACCCAAAGCGTTTTATGCTTAATTGCGCTACCTTTAGAATCACGGAAATCATTTTGTTTCCAAAAGAATAAGTTGTCATTGAAGGATTGTACACAGTAAAACAAATCGCACACTACAAGTGTAGAAACCTGAAGATCTGCAAATTCAAGAGCCAAAACCAAAGCACAAAGCTCCGCCAATTGAGCCGTGCAGTCACCAAGAGACTGTGTGTGTACCAAGGAGGATTTAAAATCCCTATCCACGATTTTTCCAACCACAATTAGGCATGCCGCCGAATAAGCATGTTTTGAACCAGCGTCTGCGCAGATCCATCAGTGTAAACAATGCATTTGTACAGATCAAGAGGAAGCAATGACAGAGGAGGTGGGTGAACATGTTCATATTGTAAAAACTCCTGTGTCTGCAAAGAAGGTTCAAAAAAATTAAGTTGACATCAGCCGATGTCAAAGAACTAGCTCATTGTATCCAGCGTGGATGCAAGGCTTTAGAATTCGGAACACTAGCCTTTGTAACTGCTTTCAAAGCAGGTACCAGCGAGACCATGAAAATGTGTTTACCCTGGGCCAGAGAGCATTCTTTCAGAATCACCATCTGAACAGTGGTCAAAAAGTTTCTGTAGAAGAGAAAGGCATCTCAACCGCAGTGTACAAATGCGATTTGTAGGCAATGGGGACCATATCCCCCTCATTGAACGTCAAGTAAGCGAAACCTAACGCACCTGGTACAATTCTTAAGACCAAATTTGTAGAATTGTCACTTGTTAACAAGAAGTTGGTTGCAAGCAGATCAGACTACAAAGACCGAAGAATCGCGGTATGTTCAGGAAGCAGAGAAAGAAGGTTGCAACAAAGAATAAAGTGGTTTGATACGTTGAGCATAATCAGGAATGTATATCCTCCCGAAATTCAAAAACCCACTAAAGATTGTAATTTTCTAAGAGTAGGTGGAGGTTGCAATTGAGCACATTTCTCCAGAAAGTGGGGGGCCAACGCCCTACCGTCATTGGTGAGTTCGTAACCTAGAAAAAGTACTGCCAAACAGGCAATACGTGAGTTGTCAAAGCTGAATTTGTATCCCAAGTCTGCAGAAGATATTATGATGCGGTCCACATGCACAAGATGCGGTATCAAATCATCTTCCATCAAATAGATGTCATTGACGTACTAAAAAGCATCAGGGTTAATTTCCTGTAAAACAGACACTATGTGTGCCACAAAAGCGCCAGGACTATTCTTATACCCCTTAGGCAAATGAGTATACCTTTTACGATTGCCAAGGGCGATGAATGCTGTCGGGTCACGGATCTCAGTAGCCAAATTGTGACTGTAAAATCAAATTGAGATATTAAGAGTCGTTTTATATTTTTTACGACTAAAGGCATCGACTAACGCAGAGCTTGTGGGTGTTCTGTACCGCGAAGGTACGAACATGACTGCTCAAGTGACGGTAATCCAAAACAATACGATATAAACTGTCCGGTTTCAATATCCGAAAAAGAGGATTATTCAATGATGAAACACGGTTCAGTTACACCCTGATATTCCAATTGGGTTAAGATGTCACTTACGGGCGCTTTTGTGTCCCGTTTGATTGGATATTGTCGTTGGGGTTGTGGCATTGATCGGAAAGGAATTTCATGTGCCGGGGACTCCATATCCCAACCCACCTGATTACGATACACCACCGGGGCAAGCGTCAGTGCCCACTGAGGCGCGTAAGCTTGTTTAGCCTCCTCCGTGACAATAATGCGAATAAAACTCGGGAGAATAACATCCTCCCCTTTAGAAGAAGCTAGAACAAATGGGGGAGGCCAATCAACCTCCGCCAACAAAATATCATATGAAAAAGTAAGGTTGTTCCTAAAGACCGCCTTAATTGTGCATTTAATATCACCTTCAATTTGGAGACCTATTTCATGGAGCCTATCGGGGGTGCAACTCGTGTATCAGCTGTTCCAACTGTAATAAACGTGTCAGTTGCTTTCGCCTCCAGACACTGGTGGAGTGCCTCCCACACTATGGTAACTACCTCCGTGCTGTCGAGGAGTGTTGCTGCCCATCTCCAATCGAGGAGCAGGGTTCTCACCGTCTGAGGCATACTTCGTATTCAAAGAGGCAACTTTTTTCTACTGAAATCGGGCACAATATTGAGGTGGTCCCTCCGGTTTGGCTTTTTCGTCAAACTGGCGCTGCCTGTCACGTCTTGGTTGCGCAGACTCGCTTTCTCTGCGATCCTGACGTCCACCCCTGCTGAAATGTTGATCCAATGATTCCTGAAAAGAATGAGGAGAACGAGGATCAGGAACCTGAAACCTCTCGGGTGTTTTAATTTTAGAGGGGTCACACAAATCATACCTACGGTCAGAAGCGTCCAGTGTTGGAGAACCAGCATGAGAACTAGGCTTCTGGTTTTGTTGTAGCTGATTATTATTCCATGCCTTTTTAGAAAAGAATGGATGACCCTCCTTTTCGTGGGGTTACTTTGTACCTCAGTATAAGGTCTTACACCCCAGGACATCGGCACCAGCCTCAGCAAGCTTATTTTATTTTGAGGGAGGAAGGGACTTGAGGTTCAAAAGTGCCTCCTAGATACTTCTCGGCACTAGGCCTGCCCCTTTCAAGGCCCCGTCCCCTCCTCACACTGAGAGAATGTTCTTCAGGTTGGCAGGTATGCCCCAACCCAATCCACATGACCTATTTTCCGCCCTCTTACTGACCCCCACCTCAAAGTGAATTAGCTGCTTACCAACCGCGTGAATAAATAAAGCAGAAGATGGTGGCATCCCGGGAGAGGGATCATTGTCTGGTTTCTAGACGTTCTGATCTGGCCACTGTTCCGTCCTCTGCCTTGTAAATTGTGCGACAAGAGACACGTGTAAACGGCAGAATGATTAGCAGTGGAGGCTTAGCAGAAATATACTTCTGAACGTCCTGCAGTTCATTTCCGGAATCCAAAAATGAGGTGAATAATCTGAATAAATTCACGTCTGTGTAATATCGAGTCTTTAGCGCAGCTTATTTCAATTGTGATAACAACACTGCAAATGGAACCGTCAAAGCAGAAAACAATGAAAACAAAAATAAATATTGCGTTGGCAAAGAGTGTGGTGCAGATATTCTGCGGAACCCCTTTAAAGCAAACACTGCTTTGTAAATGTATAAATCAGTCCGTTTTACAGGACCACTCGCGGGAAAGCTGCTAGAGCGCGGAAGGGCTTCGCATGGTTGACAACATAGGCGGCGCCTTTTTCCGACTTGTGGAACAGCCATCTGTGGAGCAAACTCTCCCCCTGGTGGTAGAAAGGGTCCTTGCAGATGTACTACTTTCATAAGACATTTTTGATACTGAAGTAGAAGCATTAGTGTGTTCCTCTGGTTAACCAAAAACTCATAGGACCAGGTACTATTATGTGCCTGTTTCTAATTAGAGAAAAATGAAATTATATTCAAGTCCATTGGTAATGAAAAGTCTGCATAACCAGGTGGAAAGTGGTATTCAATTAATAAACGTATTGCACTTTTATATATGAACATTCTTGAACATACGGGGCAAAAATTGCGTATGACATACATATCTCTGCCAAATACATGCTTGACTTCTACTCATACATACAATGTGAAATATTGAAATTGGAAACTTTCGGGCCTTGATATCAGAGCCAGTGAATAAAGATGACACCTCGTCCGTCTTTGCAGCTGATTTTTTTTACATTTCCCTTTGGCTGTTGAAAAACTTTTATTGTCTACAGAACATTCTGTTTTTTGTGTCATGACCTGAGTTGAGGTGCGTACCTATAGGAAGTCTTCATCTCCGCCGCGTCGCTCCATAGTAAAAAGCCCGGCCTGTCCCTTTAATGATCCCTCACATGTTGGTCTACATTTACACACCAAAATAAATGGCATACATGTAAGACTCGCTACGATGTTCAGCTTTTTCATGTCAGCGACTGGTATGGAATTGGACGAAAATATGTTTGTACTTCAGTTTACTAATTCGGCCATAGACAGGTTTTCTACAGCTCCTTGAAGCTGTTTATGTAATAACGACGGACACTGGCTGTCTTTTACCCTCTTTGAACTTCACTTGTGCGTTTGGTTGTGCACGCTTGTGGAGTTTTATTTGACTGGGAGGGGTGGGGCTTCAGAGATGGAGTTACAGGACTGTGGGCAGAGAAGAGGGGCTGAAAAAAAAGCGTCTGCTGCAGAACTAACCAAAAGCTGTGGACAGAGAAGGGCGGTAGGGGGCGAGAGTGCGGCTGTCTTTCAGCAATATAATGATGACGTCAGAAGCTGGTGGGATAACAGAGGATAGTTGTTGGATGTGGAACTTGACAGTTTCCTCGCTTGTTCACATGGACTGTAACTAAGCAGAGTGAACAAGAGGAACAAGTTAAGGGCGGTGTGTGGCGAGGGGGGTCCCATCCCCTACCCACCGCTCCCATTCCCTTCCTTGTCCCACTGGGAAATAGCTGAGGGCAGCCATTTCCCAGTGGGACAAGGCGGTCTCCAGTGTCAAAGCCTAACCAAACCTGAGAATGAACACACAGCCGCACCCGAGCTCTTCACAGTTCTTTAAAAGACCATTTGCATGTTAATGAGGCCTCGCTGTTGTTTCACCCCTTCTAAGAGCCCCTGCAGCTCCACTCTGCCTATGGCTTAAAAGATTCAGCCCCCCCCCCTGAAATTTTTTCTTAGCCCCCCCCCCCGAAATTTGGCTCTAGTTGCGCCTCTGGCAGGAAGGATAGGTTTGGTTAGGCTTTGACACTGGAGACCGCCTCAAAAAGCATCCACACATGATGGGAAATTAGACGAGGGGAAAAGCACCTTTCGAGGCCGTGCACCTCACACTGATAACGGGCTTTTGCAGAGTGCGGCGGACCACATTGTCATATTCAGTGTGTCTTCTGCCTCCTCGCTCAGCACATCTGATTGGAGGTGGCGTTAAGGCATCTCCAGTGGCTCAGGCGAGAGCCAGCACACCAATCCTCCTACATGTCAAGTTCCCAGAATGCCACATGTTCACATGCGGCACACGCGGCTAGTAGTGCTGGTTTGTTGCCCTCACTGTCCTAGGACTGTAAGCCGTGGCCACTGTTTCTCATTGAGTAGACTGCCAGTTCAGGTACTCAGCCATAAGCAGCTACCTGTGCCTTAAGACTATGGTGCACTGAGAGTGCAGTGTTAAGAGAAGAATAGAAGTCCTGCGTATTCAGTATGAGGTCTGAGGCAGGAGAGCCAGGAAGACTATCCCACATTGTTAGCTTAATTTAGCATTAATGTTATGTTGTTATGTTATGTTATGTTAGGGGTTTCTTATAGAGCGCACAACTCACCCTGGGGCATCTAGGCGCTAACTGGGAGAAAGCAAGACTGAGGGAAAGGAAGATACTAGCTCCTAATGAAAAAAGTTAGAACAGGAAAGTTTTTAATTGCTTCCTAAAGGTAGTCAGTGACGGGATTTTACGAACCGCTATAGGAAGCTTGATCCAAAGTCTGGTGCATTAGGAATGCAGTGAACATATATGCTGTATTTTCACCATGCTCTTAAAATACACCATGAGACAGACGATGCCGCCATCTCACCATGCTAATCAGAAGGACCAGGCTGCTAGAATCTTAACATGTACACAAATTGCCACCCAAAATGTACTTTTAGGTTCAGGAGAGGTGTAATCACACCATCAGTATATCACAGGGCCTCCAGCATCAACTGTAGTAGTTCTGCATATTAAATCATTCACCAATGAGCCATGACATATAGTACCAGCTTTATGAAGATAACATCTATTTATTTCTTATAGAAACATTAATAACATGATTTCTTTACAAAATTCATAATAATGATGCATATTTGCTTTACATTTTCAAATACACCACTTCCGCAAACCTCTTATCCTATCCTCCCACGCTGTCCCCATCCCAAGGCCCCAAAACTGCACAGAAGCCTGCGGCTGGTGCAAATAAATCCCAAATACTGTGTAGCCTTAAATCCATCTCATGCCTCTTTATTCCACTCTCTCATGCCCTCGATAAACTCCTGATGCGGAAAAACGAGTGCTGGTCCCTACCGGCAACCACCATCTCAAATTAAGCACTGGGGTTGACTGTGCGAATTCCTTGCTACACGGAAACTTAAAGGCAGCCACTTAGGAAAGTGTCTCTAAGGGATATGTTTGCAAGGGCTGTGAAGATGAAAAATAAATCCAACCCCTAAAAGGTGAAGACTGATACCCCACTTATGTAGAACGATGCACGACTGCAAGAATTACTGAGACCAAAATTACCAATTCTGACTGTTAAATCTTTGCCCACATTATACTCTTCTGAGTTTCTGTCCTGGAACAGGGACTAACACGTGGGGGCAAAACTACCAGTCCCTTTACCATATTGGGAATCCCAAATTGAGGTCCCCTCGCGTACTGATCCAGCCAACCCATAACCGACCCCTAAATTCTCTACATAACCACTGTCATCAGTGATTAAAAACTCGGTTTTCTTCTTGTTCGTGAATTATTGTTGGAACCTGTCTATCTATGATACAACAGTAGTACAGCTGGAGTGGTACAAAAGGAGTAGCCAGAAATATATAATATCCCCACTTTTAACCATAACACCAATTGCACAGAGCTAGTATAGTGAAAAAACCTGGCCTTTCCTGGTGAGGAGCGAGTAAGTTCTTCCACCGAATAAATTTTGATCAAAATGGGAAAAAGAGTGCATTTTACATCACAGTCCTTAAAGAAATTGACTAAGAAGTTACAAGGACAGCATACTTAAGCTGATCTTCTGACATGGTTAGATGAGGTGAGAGCTGCCCCATAAAACTGTCTAAAAAATGGGTCAAATTGTGCATTTGAAAGCATAAATTTTCGAGTATATAGGCTAAAAGTCATAGCTGGTCATTTAGTTTGGTGGGCACGGTATTCTGTCTACCGGCTCTACTTATATATAGTTGGACAGACTGTAATATTTCCCTTGGCAGGGCCCTCTCTGACTATACTGGAAGAAATCTTTCACCGACAGCCCAACAGCCATTGGTGCAGGTACCTCAGATCATCCATCTTTTTTTGATCGGACGTTCTGGTGCACATTTCTACTGTTCGGGACCGCACGGAATGGGCTGGGGGCCTAGACCTGAAAAAAAGAAAAATGGCCCTTACACCTAGTGCAGGCTTTCTGCTCACAGAACATGTTAAGCATAAGAAGCAGAAATATAAATGTCCCAATTGCAGAACAGACACAGTACTCGAAGTAACTGTGCAAGTTTAAAATTAAAACCTAAGGAGGCCTAGACCCTTGTGCGGCCCATTATGCAATACAGATAGCACCAATGCACATGTAGCGTAATACAGTGCAAATCATAAGGACCGTTCCCTCACTTGAACGGTGGTGTGGCCCCATGCAAATGAGGGAAACACTTTGCGACAATGCTGTATGTGTCTGGAGCAGAGAGGCCCTCCGCAGGTGCACTCACTGTGCACCATAAAGAGGTGATACACAGTCAGTGCACCCCCATTAAGGGTACCCTCTGAAAGGGGGTCCTATGGATCCTCCAGACGTCCCTCTTCCAGCAGCTGCAGTCATTCACTGTACTCACCTGCAGGGGAATCTCTAAAACCCACTCCCTCTTTGAAGCAAAGGTCGAGTGTTACCTGTAAAGTGAAAGCTGGACCGGCTACTTCTAACAGCCGATGCACCTTTCACTAAGGCGCTGCCACTAGGGGAAGCTCAAACTTGCGACTGCCTTGAGGTCAGGTCATTATATGTAATAGGGTGCACTAGGCCTGTTTGCGCCCCGCGCAGCTCCTTAAAGATGCGCTGCAGTGTAAACATGGACTGTGCACCCTCCGTATAATAGCCCTGATGTTCCATATGGATCACTCTATACAATGTTTCACTATAGATTTGTAGATCTGCAGTATACAGATCACATTAAAGCACTATCCCATATATGTGGCTAGTTGGATGGATGGATGGATGGATGAATGAGTGGATGGATGGGAATGGGTCTTTGAATGAATGGGAATGAGTACTTGAATGGGTAGAACAATTGATGAAATAGGCACAGAATAAGATGCAGCGAGTGATGTAAGAGGGAGAGTTAAGAAGGAGGGGAAATAAACAAAGGGTGACAGTGGGGAGTACTGCTGAGGAAGAAGAGACCTGCAGAGACACCACGAGCTCGCCTTTCCCCTCTCGCCTGCATGTCAGCCTCCCTATCATTCACCCCGCCTGTGAGCTCGCTCTGGCAGGGAGCTCAGTGGGAGAACGAGACACCGAGTTGCTTTTCCTTCTCGCCGGGGCCCTGACCCCAGGCTCCTGCAACAAAGAAGCAGTTTGTTTATTTTCTGTTGGTGCAAAGCAGACAGCGGCAGTTAATTTTATATATGTATGGTTTTTTTATAGCCTTTTTACTTACAGCAATGGAGGAGTTTAAGGGGCCTCCTCATGGATGGAGAAGCCTGGGAGATGCTTGGGGGCCTTGCGCTAAGCCCCTGTGCAGAAACCTTGCTGTTTTTCTCATTGTTGCTCTTTAACCTTTCCCACAATACAGGAAACTAAGGACATTTCCTTCACTAACTGTAATGACTTCTAAAGTATCAACTTTTATTGCGTGGTAACTAAACCTTTTTTTTGTATTTCCTTGTAGAGGTGAAGGCCTGTTGAAGACCACCCAGGATTTATTTCAGCAAGCTGAGGTAACGTGGTAATGGGTGCATCTTTAAGCAAAGTAGTTACTAAAACCTCCTGGCGTCCTGAGTTTAAGAATACTGTTGGTAACCAAATTTCCCTCTGCAACCTTAGGGATTGGAATGAGAGAACAAAGATTTTTCTAAAGTTGTTTTATGGTGTTTGACCTCTGACGGTCAAGGACATGGAACCCAGCATGATGTAAACACTTTTTAAAAACACACACAGCGAGCTTAGAGTGCAGGAGAAGCCAATCCAGTGTGGAATATGTTCAAGGGTTGTATAACAGAAGCACGCATGGCTAAATCACTCGTGCCTCAACAACGCTGTCCCAACAACAAATGCGTCTTAACCACACATTCCTATACCACGCATGTCTCTACCACACAATTTTGTTGCCCTTAAAACTGTTCCTCCCCCCGCCCTGAGCACTAAAACTTGTCCCCATGTCCTAAACACTACCCTGACCCCAGCCCTACAACTGCCCCAGCCCTGAAAACTGCCGCTCCCCCAACCCTCAGTTCTAAAGCTCTAACGCACAACCTAAAAACTACCCAGGCCCCCGGCTTGAGCACTAAATCATGACCCCCAGCCATATAAAACCCCCGACCCCAGCTTCCTCATCCTGAGCCTTAAAAACTGCCCCCACCCCTGATAACGACCCCCCGCCCTGAGCCTTAAAACCCAGCCCCAGTCCTAAATACTACCCTAAACCCCCCAGGACCCCTAAAACCAGCCCCCAGCCCTAAAAGTGACCCCCACACCTCCAAAACCCGGCCCCGCCCCACTTAATAGACCGCGTCCCGGAGCTTCCTCTCCTGATCCTTCCTGTTCCTCTCCTCACCCATCTGCACATATGGACCGCGCACTGCCTTAACCACACATATGCGTGGTAAAGGCAAAAGTGACTCTGCTTGCTGGGAAACGACAGGCCCGCGATGTAAAGGCCGTTTCCCGTCTTCAAGTAATATACAATGTAGAATAGACTTTCCATACAGCTTACTGCAGAATACATGACTAGTACTGCTTTGCCACATGCACAAACACGTTTACTTTATTCACGTCAGTTAAAAGCCATCTATGTTCTGAAATTCCAATGTTATGACTGTTTCTGCTGGAACATCTAATGTTTCCAGAGTCGAAATGTGGTGTGGAGTTTGTGTTAAAGTAAGGGAAGGAACAGACAGTCTTCATAACCAAATTATGCCTTTCTTTACATCCGGGAATCGCCCACTAGATTATCTCGGAGACAAGATTTGACACGAAACGTAATTAATCCCCGAGAATTTGCAGATGCCCAGTTACATTATTTGATTCATGGGGTTTCTAAGTGTAAGGCAGGCGCATTGAGTAGAAAAGCACTTTGTCTTTTATTATGCTTCTCTGTCTGGCATTTTTATTCGGAAATCACTCAATTTTACTTAAGGTGTTTTAATAATTAATGATTGCTAATCCTTTTTATTTATTTTTTTCTAGATTTTTGCTGCAACTGGATTGAAACTTTCTTCACTTCTCCATGCTTTTTCAAATCAGGTATGTTGTGTTTTATGCACTGGAAAGTCATGCATCGGTATGCCATATAGACAGCTGACTATTTTATTTTATGCATTGCAGAGCAGGCAATTTATTGAATCAGGCGTGCTAATAACTTTGGATTTTAAAATGTTCTACTAGTTTCAGAACGCCTTTTGCAAATAGTTTAGAATTTCCCATTTTAGCATTCTACTAATCTGGTTGTGAGCTTTTATCATTACTATGAATTTTTTATTCACTAAGCAATCCTCAAGATGTGCTTCGTTTTCAAAACATTCAACGTGATCAATCAGCGCCTGTACACGTTTACTGTGAATTTTAATTCAGAATTGTGACATTTCTACATAGTAACTGTATTGGCCACTCAGGCAAGCTCATCTTGAAAATCAGCATTCGACTACCCAATTTATCCAATGTGTTTAGTTTATCAGCCAATTGCAACGTCAGCAGTTGTCACAGAAACAAGCAACTAACCAACCGCTTTGCAAGACACCGGTTGGTCCTAATGCAATGGTGAGGGCGGAGACCACGCCTCCCTTATTTGTGGGATATGGTCAGCAGTCGAAATGAAGTTTGACATGGGATTGTGATGCTGAAAGCCAACGCTCATCCTGGTTTTTCTCTTACAGTCAAGTGGCTGACACCGCATGCATTTTTTGCATTTTTAAAATATGCTGACCTAATGCTGATCATAGCTTATATGTAGGCTTACATTTAAGTCCTAACAATCTCCTAGCATTGTAATGTGTTCTACCTATTACCAAAACGTTGTGGCACAAAAAAGATAATGATTACACTTTTCCTGCATTTATGCTTTGTCCTCCATTTTGTAAAGCCACTCATTATTTCTCACCTAAAATTTGTGGAACTGATTTGCACACGTTGATGCCACATTGCACATTACATTTTGGGTTATGGGATAGTTATAGTATATTTCCCAACCTTGAACTATAAGCTTAGGAGACAGAAACTGGCCCCACTTTCATGGTAGGGAATTAGGATCCACATATGGAGAACATACTTACAAAAAATGGTCTTTATTGGATTTTCAGTTGACAACGAACATTCAGAAATTGCATTTTGTCAAAAATCACATCACCAAGTCATATTAAATAAGCATCTTTACAGAGTTGGTTTTTCATCACATGTAGATTGTGGAGCAATAAGGCGTGGGGATTAGGAAACATAAATGCACGGGGACCTAGTTATAGGATATCTACAAATGGACGCACAGAAAAGGGGCATCATTCGTCAGTATCCTACTCAAGAGTGCGGAGATTTGTATGGAACAGAAGCCAAATATCTTTAGGACGCGAAGTATGGGGCTGGAGGCGAGCACAGTCTTCGCTAATACTCTCACACCAACTCATGCTCCCCAGCCAATCTGAGGTTGTAGGCGATCTGGCGCTTCCCCAGTGTAGTGCAATTTCCCGTTTGCCCAACAGTAGTGCAAGAAGGTAAGGTGGCAGGTATGGCGAGTATGTTCTGGGCAACTAGTGGGTCAGGAGACAGCTCTGTTTCAATCATAACAGACGTGCTCAAATACTGCTACCCAATAGGTGGCTACCACATAACATGTCCAAGTCAGGTGCGCAAAGTCCACCCCAAGAGCATGGCACTTCAGACAATGAGACACCCCCATTTATGTCGCTCAAACCTCCCGCACCTGTGCAAGTGGGAGAGGAGTTGGCCTAACGGCTAGGGCGGTCGACCTCGAATCTGGGGAACCGGGTTCGAGTCTCGGCAATGACGCTGAACATCCTGTGATTCTGGGCAAATCACTTAATCTCCCCGTGCCTAATAAAAATTAATGTGTGTCCTCATGTAACGTAACTGGTGCTAAGTAAAGCACTCTGATACCCAATTCAGGTCAAGTTTGCGCTATATAAAACTCTGCAGCAAAAAAAAAAATGGTGTCTGGTTTCAAGGCAGTACATGAACGGTACAGTCTGGATGTCATGTGTCCTCCGTCCGTGTCTGTGATCGCCATCGTCAGAGTTAAAAAGTCCTCTGAGGGCAGTGGATAGGAGGGCATAAGCAATCTCAGAGTGTGCTGGAGTCGTCGGAAAAAAAGAGGTCCATGTATGAGGTGCCCCGTGTTTGTGGATCGCCAGCCAGGTGTAGGACCTGGCTGTTGGGGAACAATAAGGGAAGTAAAGAGGACCACCACCCAGCATTCGGCGCAGCCTGCGCCAGGCCCAGCATGTGATAGATACAGTATGGATCTCTTTAATGTCCAGCGGTATGTCCCTGGGTAGTATCTGTGAGTGCAGAAGTCCATCCAGCTAAGCTTGTTCAGGACAGAGATATTTAATGCAGGCATCTGGGTGGTACCAGCGGTGTGTGTAGTGGCACTGAGCAGCTAAGCAATATAAGCAAAAATCAGGAACCCCAAAATCGCCACCAGGGCCGGACTGGCCATTGCGGGCACTGGTTATTTATTTATTTATTTGAAAAGTTTTAGATAGCGCTGGCTAGACCCAGAGGTATCAGAGCGCTTTACGTGAGGATCAGCGAGAAACAAGTTACAAAGTTACATCAGTTACTAGAGCATGGTAAAAAGAAAGGAAAAAGAAAACTGTGTTTCCCAGTAAACATGAGTATCTAGAGAAAAAGAAAAACACTGTTTCATAGTAAACAAGGGTATCTAGAGTACAGTATGACCACAACAAATCAAGAAACAGTGTTACACAGTCAAGAGGAGTAAATAGAAGTGTAACAGTGTTACATGGTCGAAAGGAGTTAAAAGAACAAGGAATGACAAAGATACAGTTAGTTCTTATGATATTCTGTCTCCCTTCCAGGCTGGTTTTCGGGCAAGTACCAGTACAATCGATCAAACCTTTCGCTTTACATTATTATATTGGAAGACGGTGGTCCTGGAAAAAGGCAGCCTGTATGCTGCCTTCGTAGATTTAAAATCAGCTTTCGACCTTGTCTCTCGTAATAAGTTATGGAAAGTTCTGCAAGATCTAGGGATGCCCCATGCTCTATTATCACTCATTGCTAGACTCCATCAGGACACATATGCAAAAATTAGATGGGGAGCACAGGGCCAGGTTACCCCATCTTTTGCTGTGGAAAGAGGAGTGAGACAAGGCTGTGTGATGGCCCCAACCTTGTTTTCCATCTTCATAAATGGGGTAGTTAAGTTTATGGAAACCACTCCAACGGATGCACCAAAATTGGCGGGCGTAAGAATTCCGATTCTTATGTTCGCCGATGATACACTGTTGCTAGCAAAAACCCTGAGTGGCCTACAAGCGTGCCTTGTCTCTTTTTGAGGAATTTTGCCATCTTCGGGGCCTTGAAATCAATGTCTCCAAAACTAAATTTATGACATTCAATGCTCACAGATCGTTTACTGGAACTATGTTGCTTAATAAACGCCCGCTGGAGCAGGTAAAAGAATATACCTATCTTGGGGTGGTCATACAGAGGGACATGAAATGGGGCAAACAATTGGATATGGCTACACTTAAACATAAACAGCTAGCAGGTACATTATTGGCTGAGCATAGGGCATCTTTTATGAAACCAATTTCCCCTGTTCTGACGGTCTATAATATGAAAATCATTAACGCTGTCCTTTATGGAGCAGAGCTTTGGGGCAACAAAAACCTGTCCAAATTGATCGTTGCAGAAAACTGCTTTGTACGAAAACTTGTAAACCTCCCACAAAGTACTCCCGTTTTGCCTCTACTTAGCGACCTAGGATTGAAGGCACTGGCTGACATCGCCAGATTGCGTCCTCTAATGTATTGGCGAAGAATTTGGACAACCCCGGAACTGTCCTCGTACGCTGAGGGTTTTAAAGACCTAATTAGAGTTGACCAATTTAAAAAAATTAAATGGTTATCGAACCTTAGGTTGTTGCTTGTAAATATTGGCATGATTGATCTTTGGGAGAACCCAGAAAAAAAGCAGTTTTCTTCGAAAATGCAGTTGAAGGAAAGGTACTGGGCTTGGGTGGAAGCTAGTATCTTTAGGAATAGTGATCCATCGTCGCTGACAGGCCAATTCCTTATGGCCAAACCAAGTCGAAGGCTTGAAGCATATTGGGACACTATCACAAAGCCACTTGATAGAAAGCTTTTGTTTCAATTAAGAACTGGCACACTTCCCGTTAAGTCCTTTACAGCAAGTTGGGGGAATGCAGCTGATATATCTTGCCCCCTTTGCCATGCACCTAGAGAGTGTTTGCCCCACCTCTTGTTTGTGTGCCCTGCATATACTATTCCTCGACGCATTTGGTTGGCCCCCATCTGTCGTCTTCTAGGCACTCAAAAATCCGAGGTTGCTCTTAGATTAATACGCACTGAAACCTGGCTTCCTCTTCTTACAGCTGTAGCAAAATTTCTTGGATGGGCATGGATAATACGATTGAAAGTGGTGATGCCTCTCTAATCCATGCATGACATTTTGGCCCACGATATACAAAGAGTTTTTGCTTTCACTTGTACCCTGTTTCTATTGTTATAATCCCTATGAATGTAAACTCCCTTGCTACTATTTGCACATTGTATTATAGTCTGGTAATGAGTTTATCAATTTTATTATTCTCATTTTTAATCTGATTTTATTGTCTTTTTAACGATTGTATATTTATTGCCTATTAATTCTTCCTTATTGGCTTTTTCTTCTTTTTAATGTGTATTTGTTTGTGCTTTTATGACATTTTCTTGTCGAATGAAGCTTTATGATGATGATGACAAAGATACATGTCCTATGGGACAAAGAAGGTAGGGGGGGGCAGAAAAAGGGTTAAGGAAAGCAGTATGGGCCAGGAGGACCAGCATGGGGGAAAATAATTCAGGAGGGAGGAGACACAGCGGAGAGACGAGGAGAACAATGTACAATGTCTGGCTGGGTAAGTGATGGCCATGGGGGTGAACAAGAGCCAATCTCCTCTATAGCTGTCAGAGCAGCTCCACCGGGCATGGGTCATGTTGTTCTGTTTCCCCGGTGGGCCGGAAGGGTGTGGGCGGTTTTTCTGGCCGTGGGGCCAGTTTTGCAGCACTGCTGCAATATTGCCCCCAGTAAGAAAAGCGGGAGCGGTTCTTTTTACTAGCATCCCCCCCTCCCCACCCCCCTGCTCCCAAGGCACCTCGAGCAGCAATCTGCCAGGGCTAGTTGCTGTTTCCAGTTCCAGTCCCAGTCCGGCCCTGCCCGCCACGCTCATAGATGAGGGGAAGGGTGTCCCAGCAGACACGGGGTCGAGCTCCGACCCATACCAGGCGCATTAGGATGCTACATAAGGTATGAAAGAAGGATTGCGGCAGAGGGATGAGGATATTAGTAAAGAGATATAAAAAGTGGGGGAATACAACCATCTTAATAATGGCCACACATTCAACTATCGAGAGGGGCTACCAAATCCAACAGTCCACCTGCACAGTGCGGTCTGTCACCGCCGAGCAGTAATTATGCTGCAGAATTAGGTCTCTATCTTTACAGAGGTGGATGCCCAGGTACTTGGTGCCGTCATTAGCCCACATAAGAAGATAGTGCGCCAACACTGGGTGAGCAGTGTCTGTCAGCCAGAAGAGTTCTGATTTTGCCCAGTTTAAACGGAGCTCAGAGAGGTTCCCATTTTGCACAGTATCCTGCATGAGCGGAGGGAGGTTGTCCTGCGGATGCCTAATGAATAACAAGATGTTATCCGCATAGAGGGAGAGCAACACGGGACCATGGGTGTATAGAGAATGTACTTAATCACAAGGCCTACCCAGGACTCCATTGTTAGATCTGGCATAGAGACAGTTTTATATGTTCCACCAGCCTAAATTAGGCTAATGTAATAAAAACATTATAAATAGAAAATACACAAAGGAGCTTTTGGACAGCCCTTTTGATTCATGGGTCTGTTCAACTGTCATTCACATTTTGGTTCCGCTCACCACAGCATAAACTAGGGGGCATTGGGTGAGCACACATCAACCATTGGCTCTCATTCACTGTGAGCAATGATGTTTTACTGAATCAAATGCACACAGCCACCTAAAAAGAAGTCTTCTTCTGGGCCATAGATGGTGAGCCAGAACTTTGATTCACCCTTATTTTTACCCCTTCATTCTACTTCCTTTTCTATTTAATTTTTGTCATCCTTGAATGTTTAAGTTATATCTTCAGCCAAAATGTATTCAAACTCCATGGTAACTTCTCTTTGTGCTAATAAGTTTTTTTTAAAAATATTGATATTCAAACTAAATTTCTATTCCAAGTACACCTGTCTCATATGAAGCACCAGTACCTTTTTATTAAAATTATATGCAGTGGTTATTTTTTTAAATGTACTTTTTTTATGGCAAGCATGTGGTGACCATGTTTTGCCAGTGACATATACTCTTTTCTTTTCATTTTATTTTTGTGCCATATGCTTTCAATAAAAAAAAAAAGGGCCAGTTTGTCCAAGCCAGAGCCTCTGGCTTTGGCAAATTTGTTATAACTCCCTCTTGTCTCATGATCGACATAACCCCTGGTGTATGTATCATGCAGGAAAATATTATTGTCCAACGGGGTCCCCGCATCAGTGTTTAAAGCCTCACATGCATACTGGGCAGGACAGCTCACACCACTCTTCAAGTATGCTTACGCCACTTCAACAATTCCATCGAAAAGGTTCCATTGTTTTCCCTATTTATAAAAATAGGGGCAGCATGAAACCAGAGAACTACCGCCTTATTGCTTTATTAGACATAGAAGCAAAAGCATATGCAAGAATACTATTGAAAGAACTAGAAACCTGGGCAAAAGAAAACAACATCCTCCCCCTTTCTATCTGGTTTTAGGCCCGAAAGTTCCACTATGGATTTGATTGAGGGAAACTGTGGGGAAAACTAGACTCCTGGGAAATCCCCCAACAGTTACTAAAGGCAATAACCGCACTACATCAGGGGACCTGGGTCCGCATGAAGACCAACCAATCCACTGTAACAGCCAAGGTGCTAACCAATAACAGCCTGAAACAAGGCTGTGTTCTTGCTCCCCTTCTCTTTAATCTTTACACAGCAGACCTGGGAAAAGCCCTGGAAGGTGCAAGTTTATTAACACCAAGGCTGGGTAAAGTGCGGCTCCAAATCCTTCAGTATGCCGACGATATTGTAATAATGGATCACACGCGGACTGGTCTACAGAAAGCTCTCAATGCCCTGCACAAGTATAATCATAAGAACAACCTCATGGTGAACCAGGAGAAGACCAAGATAATCATCTTTGGGAAGTACCAGCGAAAGAAAACAGCTCAATGGCGCCTAGGCGACCTGTAAATTAAAACATGCACGAGTTATAACTACCTGGGCGTCAGGCTATCGGAAGGGGCAAAACCAGCGGCCCACCTAAAATACTTAAGAAGGAAGGGGCCGGCATCATTTACAGTCTGAGACGCCTAAACCAGCGACTTCACAGTCTGACTGCAGAACCCATCCTGAAAGTTCTTACAGCAAAACTGGTTCCCGCTCTTAATTACGGTTATCTAGTATTTCCCGGTGCATTCAACAAGTTCCCTATGAACCTTCAAATCTCTGCTTACAAGAAGGTTCTAGCTCTCCCTTGACAGGCCAGGAGAGCCAGAGTGAGACCGGAGCTGGGACTTGCCCGCCCAGATTTCATTTGCTCAGGGGACATAATAAAATACTACATTAGTACTTCGCGTGCCTCAGCACCCTCACTGAAAGAGGGTGGTTCCCCATGGCAGGTACAGTTGGCAGCAGCTACAAGTCCATTAGAAATAGAAGTCCAAAATCTGCACAACCAGGATATCCCGGCCATAGCCTGGAAAAAGACAGTGAACGCACAGGTCAAGAGAATATCATTTGAAAGGGACCTGGAAAGTTTACACTACCAACCCAATCTTTCTACACTGGACGCCTCTTATATCCTGGGAAAACCTCAGCCATACTTTGAGCAAGCCTTGACAGTCCTGGCCCGGAAAAGAATCACCTATATGAGACTTCTCGCACTGCCCATCGTGGACTTCAATGTATCTTGGGCCCGGCAAGACAACTCAACTGCCTGTCGTCTATGTAGTTACCAACAGGAATCTTGGCCTCACCTGCTGTGTTGCTGCCCAAAGTTGCAAGAGATTGGCACTGCCTGGTACTCCCAATTTGTAGGTCTCACGGCTTTAGACACTGCAGAGAAGTCTCAGACCTGTGCTTCTCCGCCAACATAGCAGAAATTGTGGCCCGATTAGGGAAATTCATAGATGCAATCCGGGCTGCACGGACACATATTATTAAAGTCCCAAGTTGCAACTAGTTGGCCACCAAGCTTGAGTGACAATGATTAAACAGTCTACAAAGCAAAATAACAGTCCTGTGTCTACAACATATTCAGAGTCCTGCCTCGGATTTCTTTCAACATAAATCCCAGGCACACAAGGGAACAAAAACGATCAAGAGTAGAGGACTGAACAAGCATGTCAGACAAGCTAATCCAGGTACCGGGCACCAAAACGAGGAAAATCATGTTGTTTTAAATGCTTAGTCATCACCAATGCCGGGCAGCAGACACAAAGGTGTTTTTTTTTTTAGCTTTGTAAATGAACATTAATTTTATTGGGCAAAGGGACCACCTAAAGGACGTGCAAACTGAGTTCCCAGATGCAGGAGCCATCCCTGTAGTTCTAGTTCAGACTATTGCCTCTACGATTTTTTAGCTTTTAGCAAACTTGGTTACCCCAGTAACCTTTTTCCTTTTCTTCCTTTTCCATACATGGAAAACGTTGTATATTGTAATGATTTTAATTAACTGAACAATAAAGGAGCAAACTGTAAACTGTTAATGTCATATTGTATCATGAATGACATAACTGCTGATGTTGATACCGTTTGTCCCAAAAAGAAAAGCTGTCAAATGAGAATGTCTGTGAATGGTGATAAGCTTTATGACTAGGGCCGCACAAGTGTTCTTAGGACCACTCCCATCATTGGCACAAGTCCCACCAGCCATGTAGTGCACCTTGCCTTTGTTAGTGCTCTTTAAATTGCAATGATGAAGAAAAACCTGTGGCCATGTAGAGACTGCAGTAGCCACTGCATCATATTAGTTAACGATATATCTGTAAGAGACATATATTAGTTATAGATTCCTTACCTTAGAATTACCCCCAGGCGTCAAACTGGATCCGGAGAATTTTTTCTCAGCAGTACCCCTGCACGTCAGTAGGTGATGTCGGTCGACTACGTGTTCGGCGTCATGATTGCCGGTATGACGTTGTGGTACCTACTTAGACGCCGCCCTGCGCGCTGACATCAGTTCTTTTACACGATATTCCACGCCAGAAGTGCAGAGCCATGCAAGACACTGACCACTGGTGCACAAATTAGGGCCCTGAAAGGGAGTCCCTAACTCCAGAAGTCAGTTCTCAGAATGAGGAGGATGGGTGGGGTGGTAAGAAATCTATAATTAGTATAGGTCTCTTACAGAATATCGTTACCGAAGGCAAGTAATTTGTTCATCTGAAAGAGACTATTAGTTATAGATTCCTTACCTTAGAAAAGATTCCCCAGCAATACCAACCCCAGAGGAGGGTCTGCAAACTAAGTTCACGGCAGAAAGTCCTGGAGAACTGAACGGCCAAAGAAGCTGTCTATCCGGACTTGACTATCCAGGCAATAATGTTTAGTGAACGTGTGCGGTGATGCCCACATGGCTGCCTGGCAGATGTCACGGAAGGGGATTCCACGGCCCAAAGGTGTAGTGGCTGCCGTCGCCCAGGTGGAATGGGCACGCAGTCCTACCGGAGGCTCCTTTTTCGCAAAAAAATAACAGATCTTAAAGCAAAGGATGGCCCATCGGGAGATGGTCTGTTTTTGCACGGCCCGACCTTTCTTGGTGCCCACATAGCCAACAAAGAGTTGGTCGTCCACCCGGAATTGTTTTGTGCAATCCAGATAAAACGATCACGCACGTTTTGGATCCAGACGGTGGAGTCTTTCCTTCTCCTTGGAAGGATGCGGGAAGAAGGTGGGCAAAGTGATGGTCTGTCCTATGTGGAAAAGAATGCCTAGTTTGAAGGACAACCTTGTCCAGATGGACAGCATGCAAAGGAGGTTTAGAAGATAGAGCCTGAAGCTCACTCACCCTGCGAGTAGAGGTGATGGCAACCAGAAAAGCAGTCTGAGAGGACAATTATGTAGTGGCTCGAAAGGAGCGCACATAAGGTAAGTTAAGACAAGATTCAAGTCCCACTGGGGCATTACAAAAGGAATAGGAGGAAAAAGGTGATTCCCTTAAGAATTCTATTTACAATAGGGGACTTGAATAGAGAAGGCTGATCAGGAAGGAGAAGAAAGGCCGAAATGGCTGAAAGTGAGTCTTTAAGGGTGCCCAGAGCAGAGCCCTGTTGGGCCAAAGAAAGTATGAAGAGGAGCACCTCAGAAAGGGGATCCACAGCCTTTGCTGCGCACCATTACACAAATGTGTTCAATCTACAGGCGTATACTGTTTTAGTAGGGGCGCCTTGCTGCCAAGATGACATTACAGATATCGGGAGGAATGTCGAAATCTGTCAACTGTTGCCGCTCAATCTTTATGCAAGGAGGTGGAGGCTGGACAGGTTCGGGTGGAAGACCGTCCCCTGCTGCTGTGACAGAAGATCCTCCTGAAGAGGCAGTCTGATCGGAGGATCGATGGCCATGTTCAAAAGCTCGGGATACCAGACTCGTGGTGCCCAGTCTGGAGCCACAAGAATGGCTAGGGCCCGGTCGCGCTTGATCTTCTTCAGCACTCTGGGCAGAAGTGGTATAGGCGGAAAGGCATATAGAAGTCCGCAATTCAACTTGTGAAAAAAAGCGTCGCCGAGCGAGTGCCGCCTTGTAATTCCAACGTGCAGAACTGCCGATATTGCGCGTTTTCTTCGGTGGCGAACAGATCTAACCAAGGCTCTCCCCACTGCTGAAAGAGACCTTGCACCACCTCCGAGTGAAGACGCTATTCGTGGTCCATTATGCACCGGCGGCTGAGTTCGTCCGCCCTATTGTTCAGGGAACCTGCCAAGTGTGGAACCACCATGAACATGCCTTGATGTTCCAGCCACGTCCAAAGGCCAAGAGCCTCTTGACATAGGGTCTACGACCCCACAACCCCCTGTTTGTTGTAGTACCACATGGCGGTGGTGTTGTCTGTGAACACCTGCAATACTCTTCCTCTGACAGAAGGAAGGAATGCCTTTAGTACAAGATGAATCCCCCGGAGCTCCAGAAGGTTGATGTGGAGCCTGGACTTCGTCGGAGACCAGAGGCCTCTGATCTCTGCCTCTCCCATGTGGCCGCACCATTCCAGAAGTGACGCATCTGTCACCACTGTGAACTCTGGTTGGGGAAGGGAGAGGGATCTGCCATTGACCCAATCTTAGCCACCAATGCAGTTGGTGTGCAGTGCCCTCTGAGATTCCCCTGATGCTGTGCCCACTAGAACGTCAGGTCCCACTGCATAGCCCACATATGCCATCTGGCATGATCCACCAGCAGGATGCAGGAGGCCATGAGGCCCAGCAGCCTCAGGGTCATCGCACCGAAATCCAGGATAGAGGCTGAAACATCTGTATCATAGCCCAAATATCCCGTACTTGCAGTTCAGGAGGATAGGCCCAAAACTGTGCTGTGTCCAGAACCACTCCGATGAAAAGGAGTTTTGAGAGGGAATCGGGTGCGACTTCTGCACATTGACTGTGAACCCCAGCAAATGCAGGAGGTCCGCCGTAGTCTGGAGGTGGGAGATGACAGCCTGGGGTGAGCCCGCCTTCACCAGCCAGTCGTCGAGATAGGGGAAGACTGGAACCCCTGCTCTGCGCAGATGAGCTGCGACCACCGCCATCACTTTCGTGAACACCCGAGGGGTGCTGGTAAGGCCGAAGGGGAGCACAGTGAACTGAAAATGCTCGTGGCCTACCGTGAACCGCAGGTAGCGCCGGTGGGCAGGCAAGACGGGGATGTGAAAATAAGCATCCTGCAAGTCCAAAGCTACCATCCCGTCTCCAAGGTTGAGGGCAGACAAGACCTGAGCTAATTTCAACATTTTGATCTTCTCCTTCAGTAGGAAGCGGTTGACGTCCCTGAGATCCAAGATAAGATGCAGGCCTTTGTCTTTCTTGGGTACCAGGAAGTAGTGGGAATAACAACCACAACCTACTTCTGGCACAGGGAATCGCTCGATAGCTCCCTTGGCCAAGAGAGCCATAACTTCCTGACTGAGAAGGGCCAAGTGATCCTCTAACTATCTGCAAAACCCCCCTTTCCGACGTGATGTTGTGCCAGTGGGGGAGGTGATGGTAGATCCTGCTGCACACTGGCAACCGGTGGCCCTGAAATGTCCGACTAGGAAGGTTTGGAGGCAGCTGCAGGGGGGGCATTGGTGGACTGACCCCACCTCTGGCCCCCGGACCCACGACGCTGGGTCCTACGTTTCCAGCCGCGCAGAGGCTGGGTGAATTTTGCGGCCCTGTGGCTCTGGGTGGAACATGGTGGAGCACCCCTTCCGTGGTCACGAAAGCCAGACTGCATGGGGCGAGAAGTTGCTGCAAGACCCACGGACCAGGCCATAGCCTTAGAGTCCTTGAAGCGCTCGAGGCGCTGTCCGCCTCGTCACCAAACAGGCGACGGCCATCACAGGGCATGTCCAAAACTGTAGATTGGACATCCCCAGATAAGCCAGAGGTTCTCAGCCAGGCATAGCGCCTCAGGGCTACCAACGTGGAAATCGTCCTACCCAGCGAGTTACCGGTATCCAGCCCACACCGGATAGTGAACTTTACTGTGTCTCGACCCTCAGCAACAGCGTGGGAGAGCACGGCCAGGGCCTCCTCCGGGCACTGTAGCAGCACTTACTCAACCGTGTCCCACACAAAATATGTGTAACGGCCCAAGAGACATGCGATGTTCACCGACCGCAGTCCTAAGCTGGTGGAAGACAACAGCTTCCCAAGATGGTCCAGCTTCTTGGATTCCCTATCTTGAGAAGCTGTAGGGAAAGCACTTCCTTTAGAGGGTGAGGCTTGGACCACCAAGCTCTCGGGGGTAGGGTGTTGGAAGAGGAAAAGTGGGCCGCCCTGGGCCTGGTAGTGGCGTCGGGCAATCATCCTATCCACAGGAGCCCCTGTGCTGGGCTTGGACCAGGAGCCCAGAAGTACGTCAGTAAGGGCCTCATTGAAAGGCAGCAAGGGCTCCGCAGAGGCTGCTGTCGGCTGAAGCACCTCAGTCAGGAGGTTAGTCCTGACTGCCACCGTAGGAAGCTCAAGGCCCAAGGCCTCAGCAGCCCTACGCAACACCATAGCATAGGAAGCTCCCTCCTCTGTAGCCACGGTAGGGGGAGAAAGCTTACCAAGGTCTGGAGAGGTATCACCCAACTCCTCTCTCCAGTCCGGCTCTTCAAGATGGTCTACCAGAGGGTCATCAGACCCCTTCCCAGTCCTCCTTACTCTTCTCTGGCTGCCACTCAGGGCGATAGGGAAAGCCAGGGAATGGTAGCGGTCCAAAAGTACCCTCCGACATTGGTCGACGCCAGTCCAGCTCCGTGTCCAAGTCGAGAGGGAGGCTGGGGTGGACGCAGAGGTGTTGTCAGAGGAATCGACGCTGGGGAAGGTACCATGAGGTCAACCGGCACTGATCCGGATCCAGGCCTGGATCCTCAGGGGCCTTGCGGTGCCGAGGCCAAAGCCACCGGCCTAGAGCCCCCAGCCAAGTCTGTGGGGCCCAAAGCTGCGCCGGGGAAGTCGGACTGCCCAAAGATAGAGTGGAGGGCTTCGTAAAATGCACTAAGCTGGGCTGGGGATGCTCCGGCTCCCAGAAAGGAAGGGAAGCGCGGAGCCGTCGCATCGGTCAACAGAAGGGGGAATGCGAAGAGCGATGATGCTTCTTTGCCTTCTTCTTGTGTTTCGACTTCCCTGATGACGAAGACTTCAATGACGAATGGTGGTGGTGGTTCCGCGACCTTCCCCGCGACCCAGACCTCGAACAGCACGGAGCCGACTGCCGGGCCTCCAAAAGCTTATGGGACCACTCTTGCAGAGACTTAGGGTTCAGGGCCGGGCAGTCGGAGCACGTCTTCAGGTCGTGGTCATGCTCCAGGCACCAAAGGCACACGAGGTGCAGATTGGTGACCAACATCAGCTTGTGACAGGAGTCACAAGGCTTGCAATCGGGTCAGCAACTTGACATCCCTCGTGCACCGGTTGTAAGACTTCAAAAAAGAAGTCGACAAAAGTCAAAAAAGTTTAGTCAAAAAATGACTGAGGGTACCGCTCACTCCGGAGCTGCGCTGGCTGATGCGAAAAAAAAAAGAACTGACGTCAGCGCGCTGGGGTGGTGTCTAAGTCGATACCATGACATCTTCCCGGCGATCAAGACGCCGACATGCAGGGGTACTACTGAGAAAAAATTCTCCGGATCCAGTCTGACACCCGGGGGGTCATTCTAAGGTAAAGAATCTATAACTAATAGTCTCTTGCAGATATAGAAACCAAAACAGCTAATTACATCGCTGTCGGTGGGGTAGAGGAAGATGCACGACTGTGGGTGAAATGTACTCAGGGATTAGAGCACAGAAAGAAAGCCAGATAAAAAAACAATAAGATTTCTTTGTCTTTCTTTTCTGGGGTCAGTACGGTAGGTTTCCTTCGCTGTCAATCACTGCTTTTTCATTTGTGCCTCAATTTCCGTGGTGCTTTCTGGGTCTTAGGGCAGGGGACTGCAGGCGCAAATGGCTCGTGATATTCTTCCACATCCTGCACCTCCTGTTTCAGCGCCATTGACTTGATAGATTGCTGTTTATTGTTGACGTTTACTATTCTGCCCGCCATTTTTCGCTACTGGGAAATTGTTTGGCACCTGATCCTTCCATTCTCTATTATAAAATGAAAACCTTTTATATCCTGGTTTCCTACTTGGGCTGCTAAGTGGCCAAGAGTATACTAGCATGGAGATTCTGCTCCCCGAGGTGCTGCCTGTGATTACAATTTGTTTTTTGTTAATCCAACTGCTTAGCGGCCGGCCCCGGGGGTTGTAGGCCCATACTTGTCTTTGGGTGAAATGTCAATAAAGGTTTTTACAAAAAAAAACAAAAAACAATAAGAGTTGAAATATTTTACATAACAGTAGTTACATTAAAGAAATTAAATCAACAAATCCAATAATTCTCATACAACCGTCTGGAGTACACCTCAGCTGAAGTGCGCATATGAATCTAAGAAACAAAGCAACAGTTTGAAATTCCCTCACACTACTGGCCAATGATGTAAGCACCTAAAACAGAAGTGAAGAAACATTTGCTTCATACAGCTTAGAATAGTTTCAAAAACGTTTTCAGGATAATATCTGGTTCTGGGTGATGTATTCCATTAGGCAATTAGTGAAATTGGTCTTAAGCTTTATTAGTCTCAGTTGAGAGCAATGTAAGCAATCCATATCGTGCACCAGGCAAACAGGACAAAGACTTTTACTCTTCCCACATCATCCCTTTCTTAAAAGAAAAGATGCGTTTCCATTGTCTCAGATTGCCTGCATTGGGCATAAGCTTTCCCACTTGGCAATTATCAGGTAAATTGTAATAGCATTGCAAATGTATATCAAATTACAGTTGTCAAAACAATCGAAAAGCTCTGCTGACAGAACCTATTATAAATGATTACCATACTGCAAAACATTTATGCCTATGGTTTGTTCGAGTAAGTCACCAACAACAAAACCATTGCCTACGACGGTAATCTGTGAGATTCTGTGTACCTACCTAGAGGCTTTAGCAGAGTGTAATAACAATCTATCCTTAAAAGCCTTTTAACACATGATTTTCACAATAAGTAGGTCATGCCTACCAGCTTCGTAAATGTTTCATAAGAAACAGATCAAACCTATGGAATCTGGCATGATTTCTCCCAATGAACCCACCCAGCCTATGCCCTCTACCATTGGCATTACACCTTAATCAACACAGGCCTATTCAGGTGGCCATAAACTGGCAAACATCATGCACACAGTTATAAATTATGAATATATAGAAAAATACAGTTTGCAAAACAGTATTCGACCCCTCGCAATGGAGTCTTAAGACAAGTTTCAACTCCCAGGGTTTGTATTAGGTGTATGTCCAATGCCAGAGCCATTGCCAACTCCTTAAATCTGTGAGTTTCTGGTGACAAAATAATTGTCTATGGCCTATAACACAATATGCATCACTTGACGCAGGCATGCCATTCATACTGGTATAAATGGAACTGTCCGCGGCCTTTGATATGATCTCTCTTTCAATCCTAATCCGCAGACTGCATGATGTAGGAATATATGGCAGTGCACTACATTGGCTTATTGACTGCCTTAATAAACGAACACTAACCATCTGTCTAGACTCCTTTAAGTCTCGAACAATGTTGGTCAACAAAGGAGTACCACAAGGTTCTTGCCTGAACCAAATACTATTTAACATTTATGTATACCCCCCTTCCTCCTCGGCGCAAATAGTAAGATCATGTGGATTTGAGATCGTATCATATGCTGATGATACCCAACTTATCATTTCCTTTGGGCAGGATCAGTTAATGTAAAATCTCGGTTTGCAAACTGCTGAGAGAAATCACTGTTTGTATGGCTAAAACTGCTTCCAATTGAATGACGAGAAGACCAAGATTGTGCTGTTCGGCGAGGTGCAGGAGTTCTGGTCGGCTGACTTGTGACCCATTGAATTCGGTCCAGCCCTATGCCGAAAACAGGTGTTAAAGAATCTTGGTATAAAACTTGACCAAACTTTTTCCATGAAAGACCAAGTTAGCTCAATGTGTGGCACCTGCTTTGCCACAATGCACCTCCTAAGAAAAGTCTTACCCTGCTTTCCTTCCAATTCAAGAAAGACCCTAGTTCAGGCACTAATCACAAGCCACCTGGACTATGGGAATGCACTACAAGTGGCAGCTAATGACTCGCTGCTGTCAAACTGCAAGTAGTGTAGAACACGTCAGCTCGGCTGATCTGCAACCTTCCCTCACATTGCTCTTCCGCACCCATTCTGAAAGCCTTGCACTGTCTGCTCATTAGGAAATGAGCTATGTTTAACTTATGTTGTCTGACCCACAATGTCTTTACCTACCAACTTGCACTCTAGACTCAGCCACTACCATCCCACCAGACTCTTTAGGTCTGCAAATAAAGCTTTGCTAAAGATCCCTCACATACACACCTCCAGTTTCAGAGGTAGATCCTTCTCTTACCTTGCCCCAATTTACTGGAACAAACTCCCTTTGCATATTCATACTTGTTCAGATCTTCCCAAATTCAAACAACTTTTAAAGATATGGATGTTTTAACTGCACTGTTCCGACATTCAGTAGCAAGCGCTGAGATACTCCTTGGAGAGTGAGTTGCTGCGCTACAACAAGTGCCTATGCAATAACATAACCAACTGTTAAACACTCACTGTTTTTAGTAAATGCTTTTAACAAATGCTTTTCACAATAGCTAAGTTAGACCAACTGCCTTTGTTATAACGTTTTATAATAAGCAAATTATGCCTATGGAATCACGCATAGGATTTCCCAGTACACTAATCAAGCCCATATCTTGTCATCATAAGCAACTCATGCCTACTCTTTTGGCGTCAGCAGTATTACATTTCAGCCGGTGGGGACACCCCGGCACTCATTTTTGGAAACTAGTGCTTATTTTTTCTCATCCGACATTTCCCACAAACAAGAGAGGGAAAACACACAAAGGGACAGGAGGAGGAATACCAAGATGGAAAACCCTTAACCAGGGAAGAACACAGGGACCTGCAAGAGTAAGATAAAGGGGAAAGTGGTGTCTGGCAGTAGATTAAAGAGGCATGAGGTGGATCCTGGCTACGCAGCCTTGGGTTTTGGCATGCTGGCATTTAACCCCTTGGGTGCTCATGACGGAACCACTCCGTCATGAGCCACGGGCGGCGTGTGCTCATGACGGAGTGGTTCCGTCATGCTGCGGCCGCTCCGCCCACGCGTCGCTGATTCCCCGCCTGTGCGGGCGAATTAGCGAGTGGGCGGAGTCATGACGGAACCACTCTGTCATGAGCACAGCGCGCCCGTGACTCATGACGGAGTGGTTCCGTCACGAGCATGGCGGCGGCGCGCTCACCCCACACCCCCCCAGCGCCGCGGCAAAATTCGCGCCGCGGCGAAGGGGTTAATTGTGCTGGCCTGGGGCTTCTAAGTATAGCTTTGGGCACTGACACTCATTATTTACAACTTAAGCAGTAGGCATAAGCTTTTCCACAAAGCAACCATCAGATGCACAGTCATAAAATTAGTAAGATATACAACATTTTCAGAAATGATTTTCAATATATCAAGCTGACTGCATTTATTGTAAGGTTTCATAAAAACATGATCATTGGCTTGCAACACTCATCAAATTAGTCTTGCTATATTGAGTATACATATTGCATTACTGCAATACAAACACTTTTTTAGTGAAGCCACACAAATTCAGTCTAATCAAAACCTGTACTTTGGGGAACCAACACGCCGGGGGAGCCTAAGACCCTCTCTCAGTAGCGCTGTGATAGCTCTCTTTTTGTTGATCAGTGATCACATATGGTCAGACCTAAAAATGCATGTTGAATAGCATAACCATGGGTATCTCATGCAGCTCTAAAGTTAATGATAGAAAGGGAAGGGTGCTGTGACTGAAAAACAACAATACATTCCTCGTGACTGCCCTCCTTCCCCTTGTGCTGGGATTAGAGTAAAACAAACACTGCAAATTATCTACTTATATAAGACACTTTAACAGAAATACAGAGCCACTTGAGTACCCCCGAAAGGTTAAACTACATTCTATTGTAATATTGACCATTGGGTAGACCTTGCAGGCGTGTACGACCAGAATCAACTGAATAGCAATTATAACACCATCTCAGTACATTGTCCTCTACATTATAACTGCATCCGCAAAAAGCCCTTTAAAATCTGGCAGTAAGATATAGGACATCTAGAACCTAAACGTAGGCCAAAGCTGATCAGGCGTAAAAGCCGTAGTGTAATAAGCTGAGATGTTATGGTCCATCTACCTTTTCAGGGAACCATCCTCTGTAATGTGCTTATTGAGTGACCCTGGAAAGACGTCTGAAATTCCACAACTATCACAAGAAACTTCTTCTACAGGCCTTTGTTGCCTCCTTTGTAGCCCACACCAAGGCCTTTGTCTACGTGTTCAAAACCAGTTCTCCACCGCTCTTCTGCATCATTCGTGCTTCTCCCCCCTACAACTTTTGCACTCAAGCCTTGTATTTCGGCTTGCTCTAAAGCCACCACCAGATGACATGTGCGTGTTAAAAATAACCAGTCGGAAAAGGAAGTACCAACTTAAAAATTTCTATGCAGCCTCATACTCGCGCAACACACAGTGTGTTGAGGGGCTACTTTTATGTCTGATTAATTTACATAAGATATATAAGAACCAGCAGATTTGCTCTTTCCATACCACAAGAATCGTCTTGCACTTTCCTGTCCTCTGCTATGGTGGGTATTGGAAATGATGGAAGAGATGTGATTATTTTTTTAAAGGATGCAAAACAGGAGTATTGTACTTTTTTTTTACCTATATACAATTGCTTTTCATTTACAGCAGCTGACTGATTGGATCTAACTTCCGATATTATATTTCAGCTGGAAGATGATGACAAACCTCACCTCCTATTAGAAATTGACAAGTTGATTGGCAGGAGCCAGCAGTTACAAATAACAGCGAAAGCAGCCGTGCAGGGCAAAAATGCCACCTTTACAAAGGTAATTTCAACGAGTGTTGTCATGGGTTGTAGGAATGGGCGAGAACCAAAAGTTGATACCACTGTGGGTCAAAATTTTGAGTTCGTTCTTAGAACTAATTTGTGTGCATATACTTTAAAGAATGGTTCTTGTTGAGTGATTGCTTGCAATTCACGTCGTATTCTTCTGAGAGATGTGATTGCCACTAGAAATGCAACTTTCCAAGTTACAGAATTGAAGTTGGCATGAATGGAGTGGTTCAAATGGCGGTCAGGTAAGCATAATATTTAGGTTCCAGGTTGGGGCTGGTGGAGTGGAAGGTGGGATAACTCTTTATAGTCCTTCCATGAATGCTTTAATACCTGGTATTTTGAATATAGACAATGTCTGCTTTGCATGTAGGTCACTGGTGCTGCTACGTGTAGCCTAATGGATGTGTAAGCAAGCCCTGTCTGCTGCAGATGGAAAAGATAGCCTATAAAATTTTGTGCTGTAGGTGATAAAGTCTGTATTTGTTTCTGTACAGAAATGTATAAATTGTTTAAATTTAACTGCATTACATGCTCTAGTTGTAGGCATACAAACTTGTTTAAGGATATCGATATCTTCTTGCGGTAAATTTAAATACCCAAATTCTAGGATTTCAGGAGCCAGATTGCTAGAGTGAGCTGATTGGGGTGCCTTTCCTTCGATCTTCAGTTAGTAGGTGTGGCCAAAGAGGTAGTTTCTTGTGTGACACTAGAAACCGTTGCGAACCATGCCTGCCGTGCCCATGTTGGGGTTGTTGGGATTAGTGTTAAGAGAGGTTTGTGTTAGCTTCTGAACTACATATAGAATGAGTGGGAGAGAAGGAAAAGCGTAAGCAAATACTCCTGACCAATTAATCCATAGGGCATTGCCCTTGGATAGCAAGTGGGGAAACCTGGATGCGCAGTTTTGGCAAATGGCGCTGAGGTGAGTGGCAAACAAGTCTATTTCTGGTGACCCCCACCTTTTGAGGTAAGAGTGGAGTAGTGGTTGCTTGATCTCCACTCGTGTACTTGTTGATGTGTTCTGCTGAGCATATCTGCAAAGTAGTTGTCCACCCCAGGTAGGTATTCTGATAGGAGGTGTATTTTGTGGTAGATTGCCCAGTGCCAGATTCTCTCTGAGAGGAGAGATAGCTTTGGGGAGTGTGTCCCCCCCCTGTTTTTTAATATAATGCATTGCAGTCATATTGTCTGTTTGTATTAGCGCTATCTTATGGTGTAAGTGATTGTGAAAGGCTTTGAGGGCTAGCTGAATTGCTAGTTAATCCAGATGGTTGATAAGCAGATGGGTCTGAGCTCTTGTCCATAGTCCATGAATTTTGAGATCTTGCATATTTGCCCCCCATCCCTGAAGGGATGCATCTGTAGTAGTGGTGATCTGCTCGATTGGTACTTTGAAGGGCCGACCCTGCAACAAGTTGTTGCTGTTCCACCACTGCAGAGAGATATAAATTGATGTCCCAACCAACACTAGGTCTGGTAGATGCCCCTCTGTTTGAGACCATTGAGATTGTGGAGTGCGTTTGAAGGGGGCGCATATGTAGACGAGCGTGTGGCACTATCGCTATGCAGGAAGCCTTCATTTCGTAAAAGACCCATCACCATTTTTACTGTGAAGTGAACTTGTGGTTGAAAAAGAAGTAATGTTTGTATGAACTTTTTGCACAGGGATACACTTTGGCTGAACTAAATTGAGAGTTTCACCTAGGAAAGGCTGAATTTGCAAGGGTTGTAAGCGAGACTTTTGTATGTTTAGGGTAAACCCTAGTTTGTGTAGAAGGTTGATAACCTGCTGAGTGTGTTGAAGGCACTGATGGTAGGTTGGGCGTTTGTTGAGCCAATCGTCTAAATATGGGAATACATGAATTCTGTCTCTTTTGAGATGAGCCGCCACTACTGCAAGGTACTTTGTGAAAACTCTTGGAGCTGTAGTGATCCCGAATGGTAGCACTTTGAAAATTTTTTTTTTTTCTTTTATTCCTCATATACCAAAATGGGCATTCCTGATGGAAGGCCTCAACCCCTCTCCACCGATCGACCTATTCCAGCCCTTATATTCAAGACCAGTGCAGAGAGGGAGAAGCTCAAACCCTCAAGCAACCACTGCATTCAGCGTCCACTCCATTTCACGCTGCCAGATAACACGGCGTTAATTTTGAAGGGACCAAACGAGCAGTGCCCAGGTGAAATCATTGGAATATTCTTTACCTATTCCGCCATGCAACCAGTGCTGCCCAGACTTTTCCATAACTCTTGCTGTCACATGCCATATCAGATTCACTAGTATAAATTATATATTTCAAGCCCTCTATGAAAGTGGGAGCGTTTATGTTTTTCCAAGCTCTACATATCTCTCGTCTCGCCAAGATAATCACATAAAAAATAAATTTGGATGCCTGATCATTAAGATGATAGTCTGTATGCAATCCCAAAAAAATCATTCCTGGAGTAACTTCTATTGGTTTATGTAGTACATCAGCTAAAAAGTCTCGCACCGTGACCCAATAACTGGCTATCTCAGGACAATCTATGAACATATGATAGTCATCAGCTGCAGGGAGTTTGCACCTTGGGCAATAATAATCTATACCTGTTATCTTTGTTAGCTTTTTTGGAAATATATATATATACTCTATATGCAGTATATAGATGGTTTCTTTTTAGTGGAGCTGATTTAACCACAGCATGCAGCATAGCAAAGGAATCCCCCCATAATTCCATGATGTTATTGGAATCTGAGCTAATAGTGTTGCCCCAAAGTTTGTGAAGTTCGGATTCTGCTACATCTTCTACCTCTAGGATGGCCCAGTACCAGAAAGAAACCTCCTGCTTCCATCTGCCCTTTCTTGATAGAGAGTCAAACTTAGGGTTCAATGAATCAAATTCCCAAGTTTTAGTTGCCCACCATCCTGACAGCTGGTAGTACGTATATCTTGATAGGGTCCCGCCTGTCAGGCTAGATAGGGATTCCCAATTTAAGAGCTGCGAGTCTTCCTGCAGATCCTGCCAGTAAAACAAGCCTGCCACTTTAAGAGGACGGGATAGTTGGTCATTGAGGCAGTCTGGTGTAACTGGGGAATCCCAAATCGGAGCCTGAGGCGCGTAATATGGGATTTTTAGGCTCTTTCTAACATATAGCCAGTTCTTAAGAGCCACACCCAAAATCTTTAGTCTGACCCTCTTAAAAAACCTTGGGTCACCGTACTTGAATAGAAAATGTTCTTGCCCCTGAGGTATACCATGTAGTAAGGCTTGAAACAATAAACCCAGAGAGGAAGCATCTGTCTTTCCAGCTAGCATTCTGAAATTTTTAAAATGAAACGAGTGACTATAGACAAATAAGTCCAGTAGAGCTAACTCTCCCATTTTAACACTTCTCCTTAATTTTTTCCAGGAGATCCTAGATGTCTTAGCATTCCAAATAAAGGAGCCTATTTTCCCCTCTATTTTAGCAATGTCTAATGCTGGAAATGTTAATGGAATTGAATTAAATAAAAAGGTGATCTTTGGCAGAATAATAATTTTAATTAAATTTACTCTGCCAAAAATACTCAGAGAGGCCGGACCATCGTTGCAACAGGCCACAGACATCCTTATAGATTCTCATCAGATTTATTTTAGCTATTTCCGAAATATTTTGAGCCAAAATTATACCTAAATATCTCATATGTGTCAAGCTCCTACTGCCCCTCTTACTTGATTCCAGTGCATAATCTCGTTTTTTTCCTTATTTACTTTATATCCCGAGATTGCTCCAAACAATTCTGATTGCTCAAACAATCTTGGGGTAGCCTCGGCTGGGTTGGAGATAAACATAAGAAGATCGTCAGCATATAAAGCAAGTTTTAATTCTAGGTCTGCAATTCTAAAGGGTTGAATCATAGGATCAGACCTAAGTTGACACACAAACGGTTCAATATAAAGATTGAACAATAGAGGTGATAAAGGGCACCGCTGCCTAGTTCCGCGAGAGATTGTGAACCAATCTGAAAGGGTTTTGTTCACCAAGACTTTTGCTCGAGGACTCCTATATAGGGACCGGACAGCTGAAACAAAATTAGGAGGAAATCCAAACCTAGACAGAGCCGACCACAAATAGGACCAATTTACTTGATCAAAGGCCTTAGCGGCATCAATAGCTAGAAGGGTCAATGGGAGCTTCTCAGCCACTGCAACATCTATTGCTGCAATAACTTGAAAAGTTAGCTCATTTAACTGTCTGTCAGGAATAAAACCTCTCTGATCTTGATGTACAATCGTTTTAATGACTTTGGCCAACCTTGTTGCTAGAACCCCTGAGAAGATTTTATAATCAGTGTACAGCAATGAAATTGGTCTATAAGATTCCATTTTTTGGGGATCCTTATTAGGCTTCAGGATCAGAGTGACCGTAGCCTCAGACCAGGTTTTTGGTATGGTATCACCTTTTGGCTAAGATCAAGTGTAGCACTTTGAATTGATAATTTTGTCTGTTTAGCTGAAAGTGTAGATAATGGCAGTGTGCTCGATAAATGGGGATATAAACTTCGTATTTGTAGAGCGCATAGCTACCCTAGGGCTTCCCAGCGCTCAGAGACAGGATGCAAGCTGAGACTGGGCAGAAATTAGAGGTAGTGCTTGAACAGCCACGTCTTTATTGACTTCCGAAATTCTAATTCTTTATTCATGATCCATGAACCACGTTTTAATGAGTTCCAGAGTTTGGATGCTAGGTGGGAGAAGGATCTGCCTCCCCACCTCGCTTTCCTGGCACCTGTTGGTTTTAAAAATCATTCAGCGCTCGATCTCAGATTCCTATTTGGGACATATTGGGACACCAAGTTTCTAATTTCCCTTGAGCCCATGTTGTGTAAAGCTCTGTGCGTTATAACCAGTGCCTTGAATTTGATTCTGGCCTCCACCGGGAACCAATGAAGTTCTTTGAGGTGCTTCTTGTCTGACTCCCGAGCTGGGGCCTTACACAGTAGCCTTGCTGCCCCATTCTGGACCACCTGGAGTCTATTAATCACACATTTCGGCACCCCTAGGAATAGTGAGCTGTATAGGAATCCGATCTAGTATTTTCCGGAGTGTTCTGAGTGGTCCGAAACAGGTGCCGGCTACTTTCTTGGCTTCAGTTGTCATTGATAAGTCCTTTCTTGAGCCAAAAGCCAAGGTTCTTGATGTATTCTTTTGGTGTGGGTGGGCTGCCCAAGCAATTAGGCCAACTTATTGATGGCATGGGAATTGTCCTATTTCCAAGGATCATTAACTCTGTTTTGTCCCCGTTTAGTTTTAAGCAGCTGTTCGTCATCCATTCCATTACTTTCTCCATACAAGGCGATAACCTGTCGAAGTCCCCATTGGTTCTGGGGTCTAAAGGAATCACCAGATGCATATCGTCAGCGTAGGATGACATGGTGATGTTGAAATCTTGGGCAATCCGAGATAGTGGCTCCATATAAACATTAAACAGTGGGGGACTCTGCGAGGAGCCTTTCGGCTCCCCGCAGGTTAGGGACATCGAGTTAGAGAGAATATTATTTTCCATAACTTCTTCCCTCCAAGAATGATGCCAGCCACTGTAGCATGGTGCCTTGTACACCGATGGCCAAGAGTCTGCTTCGCAGATGTGGTGGTCCACCGTGTTGAAGGCAGCGCATAGGTCCAGGAGTAGTTAAGCTGTTGAGCTTCCCGATCTAACGACATTCTTAGTACCTCTACCACCATTAACAGAGCAGACTCAGTGCTGTGTTGTGCATGGAATCCCATCAGGGTGGAGTGGAGGCAATGGTTTGTTTCCAAGAACTCAGCCAATGATCTGTTAACGTGTTTTTCCAGTAGCTTGCCAACGAATAGCAGTATCGAAATGGGGCGGTAGTTCCCTAGTTGCGCTTGGTCTGCATTGGATTTTTTAAGCAAGGGTTTAATTTTGGCATGCTTCCATGCCACTGGAACCATGCCCATCTCAAGAGACTGGTTCATAATCTTAACTAGCGTAGGAAGGATGGAAGGTGTAACTGTTTTGAGGATATGCGGCTGGGCTGGGTCTAGTGGTGAGCCAGACCTCACTTTGCCCATCAGAAATTCTGCCTCCACTAAATGGAGATTGGAGGTAGTTTTTAGGGGGGAAATTTTCACCTTATCCTCTTCCAACCTTACTGTTGTTTCCCCGCCCGCCCTAAAAGATTTGTAGACGTCCGTGAGTTTAGATAGGAAGTAGGTGGCTAAGTCATTGCACCTCTCCTTCGAGATCTCTGTTGGGTGGGAGTCCTGGGCTGGGGAGGTTAAGATCTTGACTACCGCAAACAGTTCCTTCGAGGAATTCTGTGCCTGGCTGATTTTCTCCTCAAAGAATTTGGCCTGTGTTTCTTTAATGCTGTTGTGGTAAAGTCTAATGGCTTACTTGTTCAAGGTTTTAAGTTGTGGGTCATAGTTTTTCCTCCAGTCCCTTTCGATTTATTTACAGTTTTTCTTTAACGAGAGTAGTTGGGGGTAAAACCATCGCCTGTTTTGGCTTTGGCTTTTTGTTTGGATGTGATTTTGGGGGCTAATTTGTCCAATGATTGGGAGATCCAAGTTTCCCAGTTTGAGTATGCTTCCTCCACTGTTTCTGGTGTCTTGGTGTTTGGTATGGTCATTTTCGCTAGGACGTTCCCCCAGCCCTCTGCGTTAATCTTGGCCCAGGACCTTTTCTTTGTCTCAGCCGTGGGGTGACCCTGCCCTGCTCTCTTCTTCTCTTCCCTAGGTTAAGAGGAATGAAGTGGTGATCTGACCAGGGGACTGGTATTGATGGTGCAACTTTAATGCTAGGTTAAATGGAATGAAGTGGTGATCTGACCAGGGGACTGGTATTGATGGTGCAACTTTAATGTTGGGGTCATTAGAAATAACTAGATCCAATATGTGTCCCTAGGTATGTGTGGCAGACATACCCAATTGGGAGAGTTGTAGACCCTCGAGGTCTAGCAGCAGCCTTTTGACACTGAGGAGATTCAAATCCTCCACGTGTAAGTTTAGGTGTCCTACTATGGTGGTGTTGTTTTTCTTTACCAATATGTTGGCAAGAGAATCGGGTAGATTGTCTAGGAACTCTCCATATGGGCCCGGTGGTCTTTAAATTAAGAGCCCTGAGAAGGTGTAAGTGGGAGACAAGGAAAGAGAGAATTGGAGGCATTCACACCTTTTGATGGGGAAGGCATCTATGGTACAATTGAACTTGATTTTAATCAAAATGGCCAGTCCTCCCCCCACCTGCCCTAGCTGCTCTGTATATTTTGTATCCTGGAGGCAGGGCTATTGCTATGTCAGGGGAGGAGCATTCCCTAAGCCAGCTTTCAGTGATAAATAGGGCGTCTAGAGTGGTATTCTCCAACAGTAAACGGATTTCTGTTATATGTTTGGGCAGAGAGCGGCAATTAATCAAGCCTTGCCTCCATGTCTGCAGCTCCTTTTGCCCCTTAGTCTTACTCGACCCTGGCTTGGAAGGTGCTTTTATCTCTAGTTTACAGCATTGACAAGTCTTGTCTGATGCTGGCTAGCCCCACATTGTATAGTGGCATTAGATATTGCCCTGCCCTCTTCCACCAATTATGTTGCACGTTCTTGGTATTGGTTAAGGAGGTGTGGCAGTAGTCTTGTATTTCATCCCATGTGGCCCAATTATATCGGGCGAGTAGTCCCATAGAATTTGTGATATGTATCTGGTTGGCTACCTGTGCTGCCACTTGTTTACCTTCTGCATCATAGTTTTTAGGTCTCGCCTGACCTAGCGCTTGCGCTGGTCTGGCGAGACTTTAAGTAAGGGCTTCAAAAACTGCTACCGCTGGCTACAGCTTGCAATACATCAAGCCAGTACAGGAATCCAAGTCTAATAACCTAGGATACAGAGCCACCCGACTCATCTAATCAAAACCAATGCACACAAACTCTCTCTCTCACACACGCATGCACACACACATTCTCTCTCTCTCTCTCTCTCTCTCTCTCTCTCTCTCTCTCTCTCTCTCTCTCTCTCTCTCTCTCTCTCTCTCTCTCTCTCTCTCTCTCTCTCTCTCTCTCTCTCTCTCTCTCTCTCTCTCTCTCACACACAGGCACGCACACATACACGCTCTCTCTCTCCCTCTCACACACAGGCACGCACACATACACGCTCTCTCTTTCTTTCTCACACACACACAGGCACACATGCACGCTCTCTCACACGCATACTCACACATGCAGGCTCTCTGCTCTCTTTCTCTCTCCCCCTCTCTCTCACATATGCACGCACATATGCACGCTCTCTCTCTCTCTCTCACACACACACCGACACGCACACATGCACGTTCTCTCACTCACACACACACACGCACAGACACCTGCACTCTCTCTCTCTTTCTCTCACACATACCCATGCGTGCTCTCGCTCTCTCACACGCATGCACGCACACATGCACGCTCTCCCTCTCACACACGCACACACGCTCTTTCTCTCTCTCCTTCTCTCTCGCGCACACACACAGGCACTCACGCACACATGCATTCTCTCTCTTTCTTTGGTGTGTAGTGCCGAAGCACCATTGATTCCTGCTATGCACGGTAAGTCATTCATTGGTGCTTTTATTTTGATACAAGGACCCCTTGCTCCCTGCCAGGCCTCCAGCACTGGTGGCGTGGTGGTGGCAGTGTGCAGTGGTGAAGCACTTTTGACTTCTGCTATGCACGGTAAGGCATTCATTGGTGCTCACTGCTTTCAATAGGGCCATTGCTTGACAGCAGGCAGGCCTCTGCTCCCTATCAAGTCTCCAGCAGTGGTGGTGCATCATTCATTCCAGCTGCTCAGGGCTGGTGCCTGTTAATGATTCTCCTGCAGCTGCGGAGTCAGCAGTGGGTGCGGTTGTGAAAAGCTAGGGTGGTGTGTGTGCGTTCCCTCACACCTTTTCCTGCTCTACTCCACGCTCCCCGCTTGTCCCTCGTGTGTATATAACAGAGGTCCGAAAAAAACAGCAATTGAAATACCTAAAAACACGAAATGATTGCATGAGAACCGGTTCCGCGGGGCGCCTTTCCTCTCATTGATTGGATATACCCGCTCTCCCTACAACTCGCTCTCTCACACATGCATGCACACATCCACGCTCTATCTCTCTCTCTCCCTCTCCCACACACACACACACAGGCACGCACACATGCACGCTCTCTCTCTCTTTCTCACACACACACAGGCACACATGCACGCTCCCTCGCACACACACATGCGCATACTCCATCCTCTGTAATCTTTCCCGCACTAGTACTCTCCGTGTTACTTCTGAACCCTGCTTTCGTTATTTCCCTCCACCCGCCTTAAAAAAAAAAGCTTTGCCACTGCTTTATTTTTCTTTATTTACCAGTACAACTTGGATCAGTAAATAAAAAAAAAAAGAAAACTTCACACGCACGCTGTAGGTGCGTTCATGTGTTGTGCTTTTGCCTACAAAGTGACACAGCTGCTGCGACTGCATAATAGCATATTTTTTTTTTAATGGGGGTTTCCTCTTTATCCATGCTGCACAACATCGCTAAACAAGCATTGGCATAGCCAATAGGTTTTGCCTTTGGGACATTAAGTGTTTAGTTATCCAGCACAATATCCTTGGTGCAACAACATTAACTTTTGCATGGCTAAACACTTATAAGGTACAAAGTTTAGCCATGCAACAGCTGATGTTATTGCACCAAGGATATTGTGCTGCAAAACGAAATACTTATAAGGTCCCAAAAGCGAGACCTATTGACTATGCCAATGCTTGTTGCTCTCCTTATCTGTAGGAGGTGCATCCCCTGTGCCTTGGGAATTTTCTCGTGTTCTGGCAGTGTGCACCACTAGTGAATCTGGTGTAACTTGACCCTTAATATACTCAGGGTCCAGTGGACATGCCATATATTTCTTCTCAATACGAGGGGTGACAACTCTAGATTTAGCAGGCTGCTTAAATATGTACTCTGTGGATGATAGTATACCTTTAAGCATAGGGAGCGATTGTGCCGTCCTTTGTGATCTATTAAGTGTTTCAACCAGGAAATCCTCTTCCTGTGGAATAGTGTGTAGGCTTACTTTGTGGTATGTAGCAGCCCTACTGATGATATCATGATAAGCTGATTATCATCCGGTGGTGAGGGTTTGGAAGGATAGATACTTGGATCAGTATCGTCCAATGGATCAGCATCATACACGTCCCATGGGTCAGGAGCAATATTGGAATCTCCCTGTGGATCCATGAAGTAAGTGATATTGTACCCTTCATGTTGATGGTCACTTTGAGGTGATTGATTTGATGAAGGAAACGATTGCTCAGAAGGCAAGTGTTCTGGCGAGGGTGCCTGCACCGGCCTTGAAGGTATAATAGGTGAAGTTGGAACAGGAGATGATGGAATAGGAAGAAAGGGAATAGGAGGAGGTGGAGGGAAAGAAATAGGGATTGTGCCTCTGTCTTTTTTCTTTTTTTGATGGGTTTGTTGAGGCCCAGCAATGTCCTCCTGAAAATACTTCTTCCTCTTCTGAAAAGTGAGGGAAGCAGGTGGTGGTGGCGGTGCCTAGCTTCCCAGTATGGGGTTATACAAAAAAGTATTTTGTCCCTTGTCCAGCTTGTCTTGCCAGCGTTCAAGAATGGGCTCTATTTGTTTTTTCTGTGGTTCTGTAGTATTCTTTATAGATTTCAATGTTAAGGATGTGGAGGGTGTTGAAGAGCCTGTTTTACTGGTTGCCATTTTTTGTATTGCCATTTTTGGGGTCAATGGCTTATGTATTGGTTTTGATGTCGAAGCTTTTGCATTCGACCCATGTTTTGGTTCCGAGCCTTTCTTCGGGTCCTAGGTATATTTTTTCAGTATGAGTCCTTGCTTGACTTCGGTTGTGCCGAAGAAGTTTTTTTCGGTGTTGGAACTAAAATAAATGTTAAAGCTTTACATTTTTTTATGCTTGTTGAAGGCTTTCCAGGCGTAGTGGACTTCTGTTTGTGTGCCAGTTGATGGAATCCTCGGTTATCCGAAAGCAGTGGGGCTCCAAAAGCCTGTGTGTGTTGTTTGGTAGTGATTTGTGCGGCCTTTGCAGAGTTACTCTTGTGCCCCTGTATGGAGTCGGGCTCAGAGTCTGAACTGTCCCCACCGCTAGCCAGGAGTATCTGCACATCTGTTGGTGTTGTCTGCGCCTCTGCGTCTTCCAGCTGTTGACTGGGGTCTAGTGACTGGTCCCCGAAGATATCCGGTGCATCTTCTGTGCATTGCTGCATGTTTGTTTGGGCTCAACGACGCTCCCTTCGCTGTCAAAGTGTCTTTTCGACAGGAACACCAAAACACACCTCGCATGAGGTCTCTTCGTGCTTTGGTGACAAACATAGGTTGCATACTTTGTGTTGGTCTTGCTTTGAATATTTTGTGTGGCAATTAGGACAAAAGCTGAAGGGTGTGTTTTCCACCCCACGTGAACGCAGTCCGGTAGAATTGAGACAAAGAAGTCGAAGAACAGTAGAACGGGGGACCCAGGAGGGCTCTGTGAAGTGATCAATAGCACCAGTTGCTGTCATTCGGTTCTGAGATGTGTTAGTCTGGAGAGAAAAGCCTGAAAGCCTATGAAGGCCTCAGAGGGGATTGAAGCTTCAGTCCCTGAGTTGTTATAACAATATTCGTATCAGATGGCAAAAAAAAACTATCTAACAAAGGAGCGGAGGAACATGCGCAGTACACACCGGAGGAGGAGTCACCATACCTTGTGACTCAAAGATCTTTTTGAAGAAAAACTTAGAGCCCAACACTAGATGGCAGGATAATGCTAAGCATATGTATCTACGGCCAACACATGATACAAATATATTAAATCATTTGTGTACTTATTTGATGAATGCTTGTTTCTGTATTTTAATGTGAAATTGCACGGATCGTGGTTTCTGGATTCCAATAATGACCTTGTAGGGGTAACCGGATTGCTATAATGATTTAATGGGTCTTTGGGTTACAGGAATGATTACGTAGGGGTCCACAGAAAGCTAAGAACCACTGGTCTGGATTCTTCGAGATAACTGGCTTAGAGCATTGCTTTTCTGCCAGTCCATTTGAACTTGCTTGAAGATGTCAGACTCAATAAAGATATTTTTTGGTATGAGCCACAAGTCACACTAGAGCACTGATGCTGTCTACTGAAGCAGTGGTGCTTCACTGGACAAAGCTGTCAGGGCCTGGACTCGAACCACTTACTAGCACTAGTTTGGGTGCAAACCTTAATGCTGTCCTGAGCCACAAAACATGGCCTCTTATAATGAGGGATCATCGGAGATGGAGCCACACCTTTCCTGGATGATCATGTGGTATTCATTAGTTGGTCCAAAATAGTAGCTGGACGGACGACAATGAGGAGAAAGCAAACAAAGCTTTGGAAGGCAGATGTACTGCCTCAGGAGGTTCCAGAAAATCCAAGGTCTCATGTTTCTGGTTCAGATGTCCAAAACGGCCTTCAATCTTTGCAATCAAAGCAGCCAAAATAAGATTCTTACCTCAGCATGTTGGCAAGTCACAATAGGTCTAAGTGGAATTTTGGGTCAGACCAGTTAAGTTTAGGGTCTAGCTGTTCATGAGCTGAATCCACCCTTCCAGTGATGTGGCAGATAAAAGGGAATCCTGAAGTGATAGGAGTCCTAAAGAAACAAACATTGGCTTTGGTTGTAACCCCAGAGCTAAAGGTGCATAAGTCCCTATATTTACATACACTACTTTTTTTTAATCGGTCTGCAGTGTTAAAGTAATATTTAACAGATTAAAATATACTTTTATATAGGAAATGGTGTAATGTGAAATCTCTTTGATACTTGAGCTTTATCATGGTGCATTTTTCTAACAAAAAAAGGGAAAGTCTAGACATGATTCATGTAGTAGTCAGTGATATGAATTTTGGGATTATTCTTTCAATTGTTTTCCTTTAGGTTGATACATGCATTCAGAAAACAAAGAGTGTCATGATTGTACTGGTGCAAGTTCTTCCAATTTGCTGTAAATTACAGAGGAAGGTAAGTGGACTCCAACTTTATCACAACTTGAATACGTTGTTTAGTGGATTTGTGTAATTATAATGCCAAGTCAGTTGCTTGTACTTGTACCTAGATGCAGCTGTAAACGTTTACCTTGACTATTGTGTTAGCAGTGTACGCTTGTGTTCTCCTGCACACAATATCTGGCACCTGAGCGCAAGACCAATTCCCTACTGTATCTGGGCTATTGAGTGTGTAACATCGAGGCAAATCATGAATAATGGGCTAAAAGCGTACACTCTGATAAAGTTTTGGAAACAAACTTGGATTGTTTCATACTACTAATTAAGGGGATAGTCAATCTACAATTATATTTCTTCACCTCCTCGTTCCAGTCGCCTATTATTTCAGTGTTCTGAAACAGAGTTAAGTGTTTTAATCTACCAGTACACAAAGTGGGTGGCAATCTACATCAGCGGTAAGTGTCACCCCACACGAAAAATAAAATGATAATAACAAAACGCCATTATCATTTTATTTTTACAGTACTGGCCCAGTTTTTTTTCAAGGGGCGGGCTGGGGTGGGCTGCCAGCCAACATGAGGAGGAGTGGTATGAGCACTAAGTGCGCATGACGATTTGCCCGGCCGACTCAGGCCGGCCAACCCGTCATGCGCACTTTGCATGTTCACCACCCAGGCTGCAGTACAGCCTGGGTAGAGAACATGCCCAGGGTTCCACTCCCTTTTGAGCGCCGAACCAAATCACTCAGACCAATTACGTCGCTGCTATCAGCAGCCTCATGATTGGCTGGGAGCCTGGGTGCTTCCTGTTGCAGTGTCCTCAACAGAAGAAGAACGGAGGAGAGGCGACTGGCAGGTAAGTGCGGTTTTCTTTCTTTTTTTACCCCCCCGCCACCACGGCCCCATTGCAGCCACCACAGATCTACACCTGATTGCACTTGTTTCACATACCTGCAAAATTAGTATAATTCCATTGTACAGATGAAAGACTAGTACTGCTCAACTATGCTGCTGTCTTCCATTAACCAGAATTTTCCTTGTGAATCCGTGCACCTCAAAAGGTGAGCCATTTGCTTCAATAGGTGAAAGTTTTCTCCATTAAAATAGCTAAAAAGTGCTTTAAAAGTTTAATCATTTTGCACTTTCCTTCAAGTTTCATAGGTAACAAACAGTAAGATGTGATCCCTCAGTGACTGCAAGGTTGAGCAACCATTTGCTTAGCTAGCTGCATTTATATCTTTCACCAAACTTTAGCCCAAGATAATGCTGCAGACACTGCCCTTGCAACTGCAATTCTGTTAGCTATCAATTCATTCTTTGAGCATCCACTGTACTGGGTTGTCCAGCAACACTGACGTTACTGTACCTCTTCACATCACTAAGCATGCCATATTTATAAGAGATCTCGGACATGATCACTTCATTTGTTAGGATTCAATCATAGTGAAATTTGGTTCCACCCCTGCCCGCAGGGACATCCCCTTAGGAGGACGGGGCCACCTCCACTATGGCCAGGTGACTCGGTGAGATGGGATCAAATGTTAAAGGTTTCGATTAGCAGAAGCATCTGTGACTCTGTAAACAAAAACCCAGAAGTACCCCCAATGTAAGAGAGTGGGTTGTTGGTTGGGGGTGGGGTGTGACCTCTTCCCGAACAACAGCCACGTTCCTTATCAGGGTGAACCACAAATGTTGCAAAACTAGTTTATGCTTAACCCTCTGGTAGCCTGGCCCAGAAACAATTAGGCTTAACTTAGAGGCAATGTGTAAAGTATTTATGCAGCACTTGAACAGTAATAAAGTGAAAACACAACACTATAACAATCCCACATCAATTTAGAAAATACAGTAAAATGTAATAAATAATTTGACATAAAAAATCCAATCAGTTGAACCGTAGATATATTATTTTAAAGATTTACAGTAAGTGTTGTGCCTTAAGGCACAAAGCGCCACATGCAGTTATTTGGCATGTGAGACTAGGTGAAAGTCATAAGTTCAGGCTGACTGTGATTGAGCGTGGCCCAGAACAGGCACCAGGTTAATCCTGTTTAAAAGTTACCTTCTAAAGTCTAGCGCAAAGAATTGCGCTAGTGGTGGAGGAGGCGGAGAGGAGCAGGCACAGATACTCGATGGTCGTTGCTATTGCATGAATAGCGGGAAAGGTGTCAAGGACAGTTGTCGATGCAGTGCAAAGATCCTGTCGGGCGTCGCAGGCGGTTGTTGCTGGAGATTTGCGTTGGTGGTCACCGTGGGTGGTCGATGCTGTAGCACACAGTGCAGATCTTGCATTGCCATATGACGCTGGCGTTCGCTATAGCAAGAAGAGTTGGGTTCACCAGACCAGAGCTTTCTCTTTGGCTGTTGGCACTGCCAGCAAGATCTTGGCATGAACAGGCTGATTTGTGGTTGCAAACAGCACAGAACTTCAGGATTTTTTCTGTTCTTTGTGAAAGAGCGCTACCGATGCCACATGAAGGGTCCAGGACCTAGGAGCCACCTCTAGGAGATCAGGAACTCACTCTAGCAGAGGACAGTAGGGCTTAGGCAGACCAGTTTCGACCCTTCATAAATTTTCTACAAATTTTATAACTGTTTTAATGAAACAGAATTCCCTATGGTTGCATTTTATGGTTTTATTTTCACATAATCATTGCTTATTCATTTGATCTTTTGTTATTTTCATACATGGTTGTGATATTTTATTTGCACTTTTATTAAAACTGCCGAAATAACGTTGATATTTGATACCACTTGTCAAAAAAGACACACCACAAATCACAACCATTCTATATGCTATCCCTTAATATAATGAAACGTCTACTCTGGTGGAAAATTCTTTTAGAATCATTTCCCTCGTTTGTGGAACTAACTCCCACCATCCATGCAAGCTTTTGACCAGTTGTTGATGAACGATGTTCAAAATACTGGGAAATGGCCTCCCCAAACGCGCATTTCATTGCCGCAACCCTTTCATTCAAGACATGAGGCTCCACTTGAGGCACCAAGACCTAGCCCCAATGAATTGAATATTCATTATATGCTCAAAAGCATGCTAACCTTTGATTTCTAAAGCTACATCTCAGTAACTGATGTTTTTGCACACTGTTGTGCTTTACAGTAGATGTCACTACCATTCAGTTTCTCTGCCTCTTTCCTCATTCTCACCTCACCCTAATGGCATCAAACTACTTTCTTATTGACCAAACTGATCCTGAAGACGATCAATCCGCTGAGATCTGGATAAGTACATTGGCATATAAAAAGCAAGCGGACCTTTGAATAGTAAACCTGGCTGCTATTAATCATTTTGCATATTACATTTAAAAAAAAAAAAACACTAACTTTGCATCTGCTTGCTTGACGTATTACTATTTGTAACTTGTAATAAGTCATTACCCAAAACAGTGAAATTAGTATGGCAGAAAGCAGTATTGAGATATGTAGGTTGAAGTATATCTGCTCTGTTTAGTCATGTAATATTAATATACTTTGTAGAGTGGGTGACCATGTCTTTTGCTCTGTCTGAGCTTGGCCCTCATTAGATAGACTAGCATATTACACCTCTTGTCATATAGATGATTGCTGCTTGATAACAAGACATTCTTTGAGGAGTACTGGCAAATGCAATTATTTTACAGGGCAGGTACACCAGTAGTTTCTATTGCACTATACAAAATAAATGTACTCACAGAGAAGTAAACTAGTATTTGTCTAGCTAAATTTGAGGAAGTGGGGTCAATTACTTACATTTGAAGTACAGCTGTACCAACCGGACAATCCATGCTGCAAATACAAAATTAACTTTAAGATTTATAGATACGATCAATTTCTGCTGACGAACTAAATTGTTCATTTTGTTTTTTCCCCCAAGTGTAAATCAGGAAACGGGTGCCTCAGATCACCTCACACATGGAGAGAAAACCGAATGCAAACTGCTGAGGACAGCCTCGATGGGAAAACTGCGGAAGCTTTTGGCGTCAGATCCCTGGAACACCATGTTGCAAATTTGACATTTTTGGAGAGCAAATAGGAGTAAAAAAAAAATCTAACTTCAGACAATGCTGTGCTGACGTGTACGGATTTGATAACTGAGCTTTATAGTTTTGCCTTCCCTCTGTTTTATGGAGGTAAAATCGGGCTAAGTTACAGAGGACAACTTCATGAATTTTGCATTTCCCACCTATCTGACGTCATGATAGTGAACTGTAACAGTTGAAACATCAGTCCGGTTTAAATTGCTGTGTTTTTGCAATGTGTACACCTCTGGCATCGTTTATCAAGAGCACGTTCTTAAATGTCTTAAAAACCTTTTCAACCCAAAGATGCTGCTATAGTATGTCATGTCAAAGGAAAAAACTGGATCATTTGAGTAAGCTACATGTCACAAACTGTTGTATTTTTGTCTGTATTCACCTGTATCAAGAAGTGGCTCGTACGGAATGATGTTGTGGATGGGCACAGTTGTGGAAGTAAGTTGAATTGCAGAGCTCTGCTTGTTTCTGGGTTAAGCTAAGCCCACTAAAGCTTTCCAATTATCAGTGACACTGTGGGCAAGATTTATCCTAGTATTACATTGCACTTGCGTCACACATGGTGTCACAAGGCAATTCAGTTTCTAAAGTCAGATTTACCAAGCAACGCAAGGCCATCTTGCCTGGCCCAGCATTGCTTCGTAAATCCGGAGTAACACAAGGAAGCACATGTGGCTGCCTTGCGTTACTTTGAACCTGGAATGGTGTTCCATGGGTGGCATGTGGGTGTCCCACACATCCACACATGTATTTTGGTGCACTCCCATATTTACCAAGAGTGGTAAACTTGGCAATGCATCAAAGTGCCACGTCTTCCCAGGGGAGGTGCAAAGAGAAGAAATATCTTTATTTCTCCATTCCGCAGCACACTTCGAAAGAGGAAAAAGCCTCAGAGGATAGTTTTTGTGCAGAAAAGCGTCCCTTCCTGCACAAAGGGTGCCTGCGCTGGCACTATGCAGCAAATTGTGCACCAGTGCAGGCAGAGAGCAGGAATTCGGCATGTATTGGTAAATATGATACATTCCTGCCCTCTCCCTTTCACCCAGGGCAGCACGTTGTCATGCTTTGTTGCGTGAAAGAGTTATAAATCTGGCCCTGAATGTCTGAAATTGGACAGATTGGGGGGAAACGCATTAACAAAATTTTAAATATTATTTTCGAAGCTTGGGTTACTTTATACCTGTGGAGGGTCAAGCAGGATTACACTCCCTTTCAAGCTATTCTTACACAGTGGATGGCTGGCACGCTCCAAAATTCCTTTATTTTATGTACTCTTGATCAATTAGGATTTGAAGCGCATGTAAAAACTACTGAAGATACTTTTACTTTTAGACTGTATGCCATATTTAAGTTTCACGAAGAGGTAGTTTTTTTACATTAACATTTACAATGTAAGACTATATTTTTCAAATAAAAACTCTAATTACCTTTCACCTGGAGTAACGCGTGCAATAAATGGTAGTCTACCTGACAAAAAACTAAATTCAGAGTATTTTCAAACAGTAGCATGATTCGTTTTTCTTTTATAGTTGATAAAGAACATTTGAAAAGGGTGCCATAAAACCCCTGAAATTCACTGTTCGAGGCATATGAGCTGCAGATTACACACTTGTGCATAGATCGCCATCTGGTGTTGGGCCCGGATGTTTGCAGTTTGTTTTTCCTCTTGGAAAGTCTTTGGAAGTCACGAGGCCGGTGACTCCTCCTTTGGATCGTATTGCACATGGGCTTCGGCTCCATCCTCAGATTGTTTTTTTCCGCCATCGGGCTCGGATGTAATCTTCGCGCTCCGGTCCAGAACAGCTTCCAGTTCGACGATCGACGTGCAATCCTCACCCCAATTCGCTGTATTGTTTCGATCACGATCTCCCCACTCGACGCGGCTCTCATCGGCAACACCTTCGGTTCCAGTCTCGACGGCGGCCTTCGGACCTACCCAAGCTCCGGTCCTGGCTAATGGAAAGGACTCCATTTAAAAAGTGCCCTCGATGTGGGTCCAAATTCCCCCACACCGATCTCCACGAGGTGTGCAATCTCTGCCTCTCCCCTGAACACGAGGCTCGAGACTATCCGGCGTGTAAATCCTTCCGGTCCAAGAAAACTATTCGGGACCGAAGAGCCAGAAGAACCATGGCACACTCCTCGACGGCGATCCCGGACGACATCTTCGGGGAAGGCGTTGACGCTCCAGAACAACTCACCGACGAGGGACTCGTCAGCGCATCCGAAGCCGACGATTCAGATGTGGAGGACATCACTCCGGCACAGAGGGTTGTGAGTACTACTCTACCCCCCCCCCCCCCACACCCTCACTGGCACCGAAAAGACACTGCTTCCCACACCGCACCTTCGGGACCGGTAAAAAAGCCAATTAAGCCTTCGGGCGGCTCGGGCTCAAGCCAGCCCACCGTCGGAGCCGATAAACACTCTTCGGCACCGAAAAAGAAATCGGCCTCCATCTCGACACCGAGCCCCACACCGAAACACTCGGGGTCGAGACCCAGCTCCTCGGCACCGACCCCATCTTCGGCACCGACAAAAGCCCACAAGGCCACCGGCACCGACACTTCGAAGCCGAAATCCATCTCGGCGCCTACTAAACAATCGGAGCTTTCCAAGCATGGTTCCAAACAACGAACCAGCACCAACAAACCTAAGAAACCAACGGCCCGACGCCTTCGGCGCCGACAGACCAATCAACCTCTCCAGAACTATTCGCACTGGATCCCTTCCAAAAAACACTAACTAAGGATCCCAAAACTGGACATTTGATGCTCTCTATCAAAAAGAGACAGTTAGAGAAACCTGCTCCGCCTCCACCTCCAAAAAGGAAGGACTCTGCTACCTCCCCTTTCAGACTACCTTCCCCACCTCCACCACCTCCTCCACCTTCCCCTCCTCCATCCCCACCTCATCATTCCCCGACCCCATCCCCGGATGATGATGATCAAGGGGATCCATATGATGACATAGGGGATGTGCCCCAAGATATACCTACAGAGGACCCCACTCCCACAGGATCCCCAGACCCATGGGACGATTATAATGTCCCTGATATCCCTAACGTCCCACAAGACGATCTTTACCCTTCCAGACCTTCTCCACCAGAAGACTCCTTGGGGTTCAACCATTTACTGCAAAGGGCGGCACACTACCATGGGGTAGATTTACATACCGACCCAGTGGAGGAGGATTTCCTCCTAGATACATTTGACACCACACATAGGACCACCTCCATATTGCCTATGCTTAAAGGTGTTATAAAACATGCGCCGGAGATCTTTAAGGACCCAGTCAGGGCCAGGGTCATTAACCCGCGCATTGAAAAGAAGTATAAAGCTGCCCCAACAGATCCCTCCTACATCAGAGGGCCAGCGCCACTAGATTCCCTGGTAGTATCCACAGCACGGAAAAGGGCCAACTCACAGGCGTCAGGCGACGCACCACCACCTGACAAAGAGTCTAAACTCTTGGACGCATCAGGCAAGCGTACTGCATCTCAAGCGGCCAATATATGGCATATCGCCAATACACAAGCACTACTAGCGAGGTATGACAGGGCCCATTATAACGAGTTAGAAGCCATAATGCACCATCTCCCTGATAAATACAAAGCTAGGGCCAATGAGCTAATTCAGGAGGGCAAAACAATTACTAATACCTCCATACGTTGTGCCTTAGATGCAGCAGACACAGCCTCTAGGGCCATCAATACTAGTGTCCTCCTCCGTTGCCATGCCTGGCTAAGGATATCAGGTTTTAAACCGGAGGTACAAGCCTCCATCCTCAACCATCCCTTTGACCAGGAACATTTGTTTGGCCCTAAAGTGGAGGATGCCTTAGAGAAAATGAAAAAGGACACTGACACGGCAAAATCCATGGGAGCCTTACAATCTCACCCTCCCAGACGCTCCTTTCGCCACTCTTCCTTTCGGAGCACATCCAGAGGCTACTGCTCAGACACCGCTTCCACTTCATACAAATCCCCTACTCAGTCCACCTTTACAAGGGGTTACCAAAGGGGCGGCTACAGGGGCAACAATAACCAAGGCAGAGGCAAAACAAACATCTCCCGCTCTGCCACCGCGCCTCCCCAATGACTTCCCTCCACTTCCCCCAGACCATCCCACTCCGTTTGGGGGCAGACTCCAACATTTCCATCCGGTCTGGACTACCATCACCTCGGAAAAATGGGTAACACAAATAATTCGGTCAGGCTACTGCCTAGAACTAATATCTACCCCCCAAACATTCCACCCAGACAACGCCCACTGTCACCAGAACATCTACTGCCATTCAAGCAGGAGGTAATATCCCTCCTAGACAAAAAGGCAATAGAACACGTTCCTACCAACCAACAAAATATGGGGGTCTACTCCCTATATTTTCTCATACCAAAAAGGGACGAGACTCTACGGCCCATCCTAGACCTTCGGCCCCTAAACAAATACATACACTCAGACCATTTTCATATGGTGACGCTTCAGCAGGTACTTCCGCTACTTTCCCAAAACGACTGCCTCATGACTTTGAACCTAAAAGACGCTTATTTCCACATCCCAGTGCACAACGCTCACAGGAAGTACCTCAGATTTGTAGTGGACGGCCAATACTACCAATTCAAAGTGCTCCCGTTCGGAGTCACAACCGCACCTCGAGTATTCACCAAGTGCCTTGCAGTGGTGGCAGCACATCTGCGAAGACAGCACATTCATGTCTTCCCATACCTAGACGACTGGTTCATAAAAGCCAGTTCATACAATCAGTGTGAACAACACACACACACACCACGATCCAGCTACTTCACCAGCTAGGCTTCACGGTAAACCACGAAAAGTCCCATCTACAACCATCCGACATAAAACAATATCTAGGTGCCACTATAGACACCTCAAAAGCGCTCGCCTACCCCAATCCTGCCAGGATTGCAAGCATTCAGGCTCTATGCGCAAAATTCATAGCACAACACTCCCTTCCAGCTCGGGTGTTTATGCAACTAATAGGGATGATGGCCTCTTCATAGTACCTCACGCAAGACTCCAGATGCGTCCTCTCCAAGAGTGCTTAGCGCGCCAATGGAACCAGGCCCAGGGTCAATTAACAGATCTGGTGTTGGTAGACGGTCGCACCCATCGCTCTCTGCAGTGGTGGGCCACCACAAACCTTTCCACAGGTCGACCGTTCCTGGACCCGGTTCCCCAGATAGTACTAACCACAGACGCATCGCTCTCCGGCTGGGGAGCTCATCTATTACATCTCACCGTGCAGGGCACATGGACACCTCAACAAAAGTTACTCCACATCAACCATCTGGAGTTACTAGCAATCTTCTTAGCCATAAAATCTTTTCAAACACAAATTTCAGGCAAGGGAGTCCTAATCCGCACAGACAACATGACAGCCATGTACTATATTAAAAAACAAGGCGGCACACACTCTCCGCAGCTCTCTCAGCTAGCACAGAGCATATGGAGATGGGCCATTCCCCAGAAAATCTTTCTCCTAGCTCAGCATGTCCCAGGAGTCCAAAACACTATGGCAGATCTGCTCAGCAGACAAACACAACAAATCCACGAGTGAGAACTCCACCCACAAGTTCTACACCCGTACTTTCAGATGTGGGGGCATCCACAGATAGACCTCTTCGCCACCCACGAAAACACCAAATGCCCAAGCTTCGCCGCCAGATATCCACACCCATTGTCCAAAGGAAATGCGATATGGATGAACTGGTCAGGCAGATTTGCGTACGCTTTTCCGCCTCTCCCACTCATTCCACTAGTGGTGCGCAAACTACAGCAACACTCCCTCACACTAATCCTAGTAGCTCCAACTTGGGCCAGACAACCGTGGTACACCACACTGCTGGAACTATCTGTAGTACCGCACCAAAAATTACGGCTCTCTCCACACCTCTTAACCCAGAACCATGGAGAGATCAGACACCCGGACCCAGCTCAGCTCAACCTTGCGAGCTGGCTCCTGAAGTCCTAGAATTCGGTTATTTAAATCTTCCCCCTGACTGTATGAACGTCATCAAGGAAGCTAGACGACCCACCACTAGACCGTGCTACGCCGCCAAGTGGAAACGTTTTGTTGTCTATTGTCACAACAACACCATCAATCCCCTAGACGTCTCCATTCAACACATCATAGGCTACTTACTCCACCTACAAAGGTGTAATCTAGCCTATACGTCCATTCGACTACACCTCGCAACTATAGCAGCTTATCTACAAAACAGGCAACATCTATCACTCTTTAGAGTACCTGCCATTAAAGCATTCATGGAAGGCCTTAAAAGAATAATTCCCCCCAGAGTGCCACCCTCACCTGTGTGGAACCTAAATATCGTTCTCACCAGACTAATGGGGCCTCCCTTCGAACCATTGCACAAATGTGAACTCCAATTTTTAACCTGGAAAACAGCTTTTCTCGTAGCCATCACTTCCCTCAGAAGGGTCAGTGAGATACAAGCATTTACCAATCAAGAACCATTTCTGCAAATGCACCATAACAAAGTTGTTCTCCGTACCAACCCAAAATTCCTCCCTAAAGTCATTTCTCCTTTTCACCTAAACCAATCTGTAGAACTACCAGTATTCTTCTCGCAACCACAAACTGTTGCAGAAAGAGCTCTACACACACTAGATGTCAAACAAGCCTTACTCTACTACATCGAGAGAACACAACCTTTCCGTAAGACCAAACAACTGTTTGTCTCTTTCTCTCCACCACACAAGGGCAACCCCATCTCCAAGTCGGGGATAGCTAGGTGGATTGTCAAATGCATTCAGATTTGCTACCATAAAGCAAAACGAACGCTATCCGTTCCCCCTAAAGTCCATTCTACACGTAAAATAGGGGCTTCAATGGCTTTTCTAGGAAACATCCCATTAGATGATATCTGCAAAGCAGCTACATGGTCAACACCGCACACTTTCACCAAACACTATTATGTAGATGTGCAAACTAAGCAACAAGCTAGTCTGGGCCAGGCTGAACTCAAAACATTATTTCAAACCACTGCAACAGATACGGGTGGTAGACGCTAACAGTGGGTACTGCTATATAATCTATACACATGTGTGTAATCTGCAGCTCATATGCCTCGAACGGAATATGCTACTTACCAGTATGCATCTGTTCTTGGCATGTAGAGCTGCAGATCTACACACGCCCACCCATCTGTTCCAGTTTATCTTATTTAGATAACACACACATGGGCATCTTCACTGTTATTACTACGCTCCATCTTTCCCTGCTGGCGAAAAACAATCTGTGGATGGAGCCGAAGCCCATGCGCAATACGATCCAAAGGAGGAGTCACCGCCCTCGTGACTTCCAAACACTTTCCAAGAGGAAAAACAAAGTACAAACATCCGGGCCCAACACCAGATGGCGATCTATGCACAAGTGTGTAGATCTGCAGCTCTACATGCCAAGAACAGAGGCATACTGATAAGTAGCATATTCCATCTACCCCTAGCCCTACCCCCTACACTATCCGAACACCACTGCACTACCCTAAACCCTAAAACAATACCCCAGCACGACCCCCTACACTACCCAAAGACCACTGCACTACCCTAAACCCTAAAACAATACCCCAGCACGACCCCCTACACTACCCAAAGACCACTGCACTAACCTGAACCCTAAAACACTACCCCAAGCATGACCCCCTATACTACCCAAACACCACCGCACTATCCCCAGCATGACCCCCTACACTGCCCAAACACCCCTGCACTGCCCTAAACCCTAAAACACCACCCCCTGCACGACCCCCTACTCTGCCGGAACACCACTGCACTGCCCTATACCCTAAAGCACCAACCCCTGCACGACCCCCTACACTGCCCGAACACTACTGCACTACCCTAAACCACTACCCCCAGCAGTACCCCCTACACTACCCAAACACCACTGCACTACCCTAAACCCTAAAACACTACCCCCTACACTACCCAAACACCACTGCACTACCCTGAATCTACCCCCAGCACGACCCCTACACAACCCAAACACCACTGCACTACCCTAAACCCTAAAACACTACCCCCAGCAACGACCCCCTACACTACCCAAACACCACTGCACTACCCTAAACCCTAAAACACTACTCCCAGCACGACAACTCTACACTACCCGAACACCACTGTACTACCCCAAACCCAAAAACACTACCACAGCATGACCTCCTACACTACTCAAAGACCACTGCACTACCCTAAATCCTAAAACACTACCCCCGCATGACCCCTGCAGGACCCCCTACACTACCCAAACACCACTGCACTACCCTAAACCCTAAAACACTACCCCCGCACAACCCCCTACACTACCCAAACACCACTGCACTACCCTAAACCACTATCCCACACACGACCACCTACCCTACCCAAAGACCACTGCACTACCCTAAACCCTAAAACAATACCCCAGCACGACCCCCTACACTACACAAAGACCACTGCACTACCCTAAACCCTAAAACACTACCCGCCACAGGACACCCTACACTACCCAAAGACCACTGCACTAACCTGAACCCTAAAACACCACCCCCTGCACGACCCCCTACTCTGCCGGAACACCACTGCACTGCCCTAAACCCTAAAACACTATCCCACACACGACCACCTACACTACCCAAAGACCACTGCACTACCCTAAAACACGACCCCCTACCCTACACAATCACCACTGCACTACCCTAAACCCTAAATCTAGCCCCAGCACGACCCCCAACACTAAGCAAACACCACTGCACTACCCGAAACCCTAAAACACTAACCACAGCATGAACCCTACACTACCAAAACACCACTGCACTACCCTAAACCCTAAAACACTAACCCCAGCACAACCCCCTACGCTACCCAAACACCACAGCTCTACCCTAAACCCTAAAACACCACCCCTCTGCATGACCCCCCCTACACTGCCCGAACACCACTGCACTGCCCTAAAACACCACCCCCCTGCACAACCCCCCACACTGCCCAAACACCACTGCACTACCCTAAACCCTAAATCTACCCACAGCACGACCCCCTACACTACCTGAACACCAATGCACTACGCTAAACCCTAAAAGACTACCCCAGCATGACCTCCTACACTTCCCAAACACCACTGCACTACCCTAAACCCTAAAACACTACTCCCAGCATGACCCCCTATACTACCCTAACACCACTGCACTACCCTAAACCCTAAAACACTACCCACAGCATGACCCCCTACACTACACAACCACCACTGCACTACCCTAAACCCTAAAACACTACCCTCAGCATGACCCTCTACACTATCCAAACACCACTGCACTACCCTAAAACACTAGGTAGTGTAGGGGGTCATGCTGTGGGTAAACACTACTGCACTATCCTAAACCCTAAAACACTACACCCAGCACGACTCCCTACACTACACAAACACCACTGCACTACCACAACCCTAAAACACTACGCCCTGCATGACCCCCTACACTGCCCGAACACCAGTGCACTGCCTTAAACCCTAAAACACCAACCCCAGACCGACCCCCCACACTGCCCAAACAAATCTACACTACCCTAAACGCTAAATCACTACCCCAGCAGTACGCCCTACACTACCCAAACACCACTGCACTACACTAAACCCTAAAACACTAAACCCTAAAACACTACCCCCAGCAGTACCCCCTACACTACCCAAACACCACTGCACTACCATAAACCCTAAAACACTACCCCAGCAGTACCCCTACACTACCCAAACACCACTGCACTACCCCCAGCACGACACCCTATACTACCCAAACACCACTGCACTATCTTAAAACACGACCCCCTCTACTACACAAACACCACTGCACTACCCTAAACCCTAAAACACTACCCCCTACACTTCACAAACACCGCTGCACTATCCTAAACCCTAAATCTACCCCAGCACGACCCCCTACACTACGTAAACACCACTGCACTACCCTAAGCCCTAAAACACTACCGCTAGCATGATCCCCTACACTACCCAAACACCACTGCACTACCCTAAACCCTGAAACACCACCCCCTGCACGACCCCCTACACTGCCCGAACACCACGGCACTGCCCTAAAACACCACCCTCCGCACAACCCCCTACCCTACCCAAAGACCACTGCACTACCCTAAATCCTAAAACACTACCCACCGCATGACCCCCGCACAACCCCCTACCCTACCCAAAGACCACTGCACTATCCTAAACCCTAAAACACTAACCCCAGCACGACCCCCTACACTACCCAAACACAACTGCACTACCATAAACCCTAAAACACTACCCCAGCACAACCGCCTGCACTACCCAAAGACCACTGCACTACCCTAAACCCTAAAACACTATCCCCCACATGACCCCCTACACTACCCAAAGACCACTGCACTAACCTAAACCCTAAAACACTACCCCAAGCATGACCCCCTACACTGCCCAAACACCAACCCCCTGCACGACCCCCTACACTGCCCAATCACCCCTCCACTGCCCTAAACCCTAAAACACCAACCCCTGCACGACCCCCCCCACACTACCCAAACACCACTGCATTACCCTAAACCCTAAATCTACCCCCAGCACCTCCCCCTACACAACCCAAACACCACTGCACTACCCTAAACCCTAAAATGCTACCCCCAGCACGACCCCCTACACTACCCAAACACCACTGCACTACCCTAAACCCTAAAACACTACTCCCAGCACGACAACCCTACACTACCCAAAGACCACTGCACTACCCTAAACCCTAAAACACTACCCCAGCACAACCCCCTACACTACCCAAACACCACTGCACTACCCTAAACCACTATCCCACACACGACCACCTACACTACCCAAACACCACTGCACTACCCTAAACCCTAAAACACTACTCCCAGCACGACCCCCCACACTACCCAAACACCACTGCATTACCCTAAACCCTAAATCTACCCCCAGCACCTCCCCCTACACAACCCAAACACCACTGCACTACCCTAAACCCTAAAATGCTACCCCCAGCACGACCCCCTACACTACCCAAACACCACTGCACTACCCTAAACCCTAAAACACTACTCCCAGCACGACAACCCTACACTACCCAAAGACCACTGCACTACCCTAAACCCTAAAACACTACCCCAGCACAACCCCCTACACTACCCAAACACCACTGCACTACCCTAAACCACTATCCCACACACGACCACCTACACTACCCAAACACCACTGCACTACCCTAAACCCTAAAACACTACCCCAGCATGACCTCCTACACTACCCAAAGACCACTGCACTACCCTAAACCCTAAAACACTACCCCTGCATGACCCCCTACACTACCCAAACACCACTGCACTACCCTAAACCCTAAAACACTATCCCACACACGACCACCTACACTACCCAAAGACCACTGCACTATCCTAAAACACGATCCCCTACACTACACAAACACCGCTGCACTACCCTAAACCCTAAAACACTACCCCAAGCACGAACCCCTACACTACACAAACACCACTGCACTACCTTAAACCCTAAAACACTACCCCCTACACTTCATAAACACCACTGCACTACCCTAAACCCTAAATCTACCCCCAGCACGACCCCCTACACTACCAAAACACCACTGCACTACCCGAAATCCTAAAGCACTACCCCAGCACAACCCCCTACGCTATCCAAACACCACAGCTCTACCCTAAAACACCACCGCCTGCACCACCCCCTACACTGCCCGAACAACACAGCACTGCCCTAAAACCTAAAACACCACCCCTCTGCATGACCCCCACTACACTGCACGAACACCACTGCACTGCCCTAAAACCTAAAACACCACCCCCTGCACGACCCCCTATACTGCCCGAACACCACTGCACTACCCTAAACCCTACATCTACCCACAGCATGACCCCTTACACTACCCAAACACCACTGCACTGCCATAAAACCTAAAACACTACCCCCAGAACGACCCCCTATGCTACCCACACATCACTGCACTACCTTAAACCCTAAAACACTACCCACAGCATGACCCCCTACACTACCAAAACACCACTGCACTGCCCTAAACCCAAAAACACTATCCCCAGCACAACCCCCTATACTACCCAAACACCACTGCTCTACCTTAAACCCTAAAACACTACCCCCAGCACGACCCCTACACTACCCAAAGACCACTGCCATAAACCCTAAAACACTACCCCAGCATGACCAATTGCACTACCCAAAGACCACTGCACTACCCTAAACCCTAAAACACTACCCCAGCACGACTCCCTACACTACCCAAACACCACTACACTACCCCCAGCACGACCCCCTACACTACCCAAACACCACTGCTCTACCCTAAACCCTAAAACGGTACACCCTGCATGACCCCCTACACTGCCCTAACACCAGTGCACTGCCTTAAACCCTAAAACACTACCCGCAGCACGACCCCCTATACTACCCAAACACCACTGTACTACCCTAAACCCTAAATCACTACCCCCAGCAGTACGCCCTACACTACCCAAACACCACTGCACTACACTAAACCCTAAAACACTACCCGCAGCAGCACCCCCTACACTACCTGAACACTGCTGCACTACCCTAAACCCTAAAACACTACCCCCTACACTACCCAAACACCACTGCACTACCCTAAACCCTAAAACACTACCCCAGCACAACACCCTACACTACCCAAACACCACTGCACTACCATAAACCCTAAATCACTACCCCCAGCAGTACCACCTACACAACCCAAACACAACTGCACCACCCCCAGCACGACCTCCTATACTACCCAAACACCACTGCACTAAACCCTAAAACACTACCCCCAGCAGTACCCCTTACACTACCTGAACACAGCTCCACTACCCTAAATCTACCCCCAGCACGACCCCCTACACTATGGAAACACCACTGCACTACCCTAAACCCTAAAATACTACCCCTAGCATGACCCTCTACACTACCCAAACACCACTGCACTACCCTAAACCCTAACTCTATCCCCAGCATGACCACCTACACTACCTAAACACCACTGCACTACCCTAAACCCTAAAACACTACCCATCGCTTGACCCCCTACACTACCCAAACACCACTGCACTATCCTAAACTCTAAAACACTACCCCAGCACGACCGCCTGCACTACCTAAACACCACTGCACTACCCTAAACCCTAAAGCACTACCCCCAGCACAACACCCTATGCTACCCAAACACCACAGCTCTACCCTAAACCCTAAAACACTATGCCCTGCATGACCCCCTACACTGCCCGAACACCAGTGCACTGCCTTAAACCCTAAAACACCACTCCCTGCCCGACCCCCTACACTACCCAAAAACACCACTGCACTACCCTAAACCCTAACACACTACCCCCAGCACGACCCCCTACACTACCCAAACACCACTGCACTACCCTAAACCCTAAAACACTACCCCAGCACAACCCCCTACACTACCCAAACACCACTGCACTACCCCCAGCACGACCCCCTACACTACCAAAACACCACTGCACTGCCCGAAGTCCTAAAGCACTACCCCCAGCACAACCCCCTACGCCACCCAAACACCACAGATCTACCCTAAACCCTAAAACACTACGCCCTGCATGACCCCCTACACTGCCCGAACACCACTGCACTACCATAAACCCTAAAACACTTTTCCCAGCACGACCCCCTGCACTACCCAAAGACCACTGCACTACCCTAAACCACTACCCCCACACGACCACCTACACTACACAAACACCGCTGCACTACCCTAAACCCTAAAACACTACCCCAAGCACGACCCACTACACAAACACCACTGCACTACCCTAAACCCTAACTCTATCCCCAGCATGACCCCCTACATTACCCACACACCACTGCACTACCCTAAATCACTACCACCAGCAGTACCACCTACACTACCCAAACACCACTGCACTACCCTAAACCCTAAAACACTAACCCTAGCACGACCCTCTACACTACCCAAACACCACTGCACTACCCTAAACCCTAACTCTATCCCCAGCATGACCCCCTACATTACCCAAATACCACTGCACTACCCTAAACCCTAAAACACTACCCCAAGCACGACTCCCTACACTACCCAAACACCACTACACTACCCCCAGCACGACCCCCTACACTACCAAAACACCACTGCACTACCCAAAATCACTACCCCCAGCAGTACGTCCTACACTACCCACACACCACTGCACTACACTAAACCCTAAAACACTACCCGCAGCAGTACCCCCTACACTACCTGAACACCACTGCACTACCCTAAACCCTAAAACACTACCCCAGCACAACCCCCTACACTGCCCAAACACCACTGCACTACCATAAACCCTAAAACAATTCCCCCAGCACGACCCCCTGCACTACCCAAAGACCACTGCACTACCCTAAACCACTACCCCCCCACACGACCACCTACACTACCCAAAGACCACTACACTACCTTAAAACACAACCCCCTACACTACACAAACAACGCTGCAGTACCCTAAACCCTAAAACACTACCCCCAGCACGACCCCTACACTACACAACCACTGCACTACCCTAAACCCTAAAACACTACCCCCTACACTTCACAAACACCACTGCTCTACCCTAAACCCTAAAACACTACCCCCAGCACGACCCCCTACACTACCCACACACCACTGCACTACCCTAAACCCATCCCCAGCATGACCCCCTACATTACCAAAACACAACTGCACTACCCTAAACCCTAAAACACTACTCCCAGCACGACCCCTTTCAATACCCTAACATCAATGCACTACTCTAAAACCCTAAAACACTACCCACAGCATGACCCCCTACACTACCAAACCACCACTGCACTGCCTTAAAACCTAAAACACTATCCCCAGCACAACCCCCTACACTACCCAAACACCACTGCTTTAGCCTAAAACACTACCCCCTGCATCACCCCCTACACTGCCCGGACACCACTGCACTGCTCTGCCCTAAAACACCACCCCCCTGCACGACCCCCTACACTGCTCGAACACCACTGCACTGCCCTAAAACCTACTGCACAACCCCCAGCAGTACCACCTACACTACCCAAACACCACTGCACTACACTAAACCCTAAAACACTACCCCCAGCAGTACCCCCTATACTACCCAAACACCACTGCACTGCCCTAAACCCTAAATCTACCCCAAGCACAACCCCCTACACTGCCCGAACACCACTGCACTACCCGAAATCCTAAAACACTACCCCTGCACGACCCCCGACACTACCCGCACACCACTGCAGTGCCATAAACCCTAAAACACCACCCCTGCACGACCCCCTACACTGCCTGAACACCACTGCAGTGCCCTAAACCCTAAAACACCAACCCCTGCACAACCCCCTACACTGCCCAAACACCACTGCACTGCCCTAAAATGTAAAATACCAACCCCTGCACAACCCCCTACACTGCCCAAACACCACTGCACTGCCCTAAAATGTAAAATACCAACCCCCTACACTGCCTGAACACCACTGCACTACCCTAAACCCTATAACAATACCCCAGCACGACCCCCTGCACTACACAAAGACCACTACACTACCCTAAACCCTAAAATAGTACCCCCCACACGACCACCTACACTACCCAAAGACCACTGCACTATGCTAAACCCTAAAACACTACCCGCTGCATGACCCCCTACACTACCCAAACACCACTGCACTACCCTAAACCCTACATCTACCCACAGCATGACCCCTTACACTACCCAAACACCACTGCTCTACCAAAACCCTAAACACTACGCCATGCATGACCCCCTACACTGCCGGAACACCAGTGCACTGCCTTAAACCCTAAAACACCACCCCCAGACCGACCCCCCACACTGCCCAAACACATCTACACTACCCTAAACGCTAAATCACTACCCCAGCAGTACGCCCTACACTACCCAAACACCACTGCACTACACTAAACCCTAAAACACCAAACCCTAAAACACTACCCCCAGCAGTACCCCCTACACTACCTGAATACAGATGCACTACCTTAAATCCCAAAACACTACCCCAGCATGACCCCCTACACTACCCAAACACCACTGCACTACCATAAACCCTAAAACACTACCCCCAGCACAACCCCCTACACTACCCAAACACCACTGCACTACCCTAAACCCTAAATCCCTACCCCAGCAGTACCCCTACACTACCCAAACACCACTGCACTACCCCCAGCACGACACCCTATACTACCCAAACACCACTGCACTACCTTAAAACACGACCCCCTCTACTACACAAACACCACTGCACTACCCTAAACCCTAAAACACTACCCCAAGCACGACCCACTACACTACACATACACCACTGCACTACCCTAAACCCTAAAACACTACCCCAGAACGACCCCCTGCACTACCCAAACACCACTGCACTACCGTAAACCCTAAATCTACCCCCAGCACGACCCCCTACACTACCCAAACACCACTGCACGAAACCCTAAAACACTACCCCCAGTAGTACCCCCTACACTATCTGAACACCGCTGCACTATCCTAAACCCTAAATCCACCCCAGCACGACCCCCTACACTACGTAAACACCACTGCACTACCCTAAACCCTAAAACACTACCCCCTGCACGACCCCTACACTGCCCGAACACCAGTGCAGTGCCCGAAACCCTGAAACACCACCCCCTGCACGTCCTCCTACACTGCCCAAACACCACGGCACTGCCCTAAAACACCACCCTCCGCACAACCCCCTACCCTACCCAAAGACCACTGCACTACCCTAAACCCTAAAACACTACCCCAGCACGACCCCCGCATGACCCCCCTACACTACCCAAACGCCACTGCACTATCCTAAACCCTAAAACACTATCCCCCACACGACCCCCTACACTACCCAAAGACCACTGCACTAACCTAAACCCTAAAACACTACCCCAAGCATGACCCCCTACACTACCCAACCACCACCGCACTATCCCCAGCACGACCCCCTACACTGCCCAAACACCAACCCCCTGCACGACCCCCTACACTGCCCGAACACCCCTCCACTGCCCTAAACCCTAAAACACCACCCACTGCACGACCCCATACGCTGCCGGAACACCACTGCACTGCCCTATACCCTAAAACACCAACCCCAGCACGACCCCCTACACAACCCAAACACCACTGCACTACCCTAAACCCTAAAACACTACTCCCAGCACGACAACCCTACACTACCCGAACACCACTGCACTACCATAAACCCTAAAACACTACCCCAGCATGACCTCCTACACTACCCAAAGACCACTACACTACCCTAAACCCTAAAACACTACCCCTGCATGACCCCCTACACTACCCAAACACCACTGCACTACCCTATACCCTAAAACACTACCCCAGCACAACCCCCTACACTACCCAAACACCACTGCACTACCCTAAACCACTATCCCACACACGACCACCTACACTACCCAAACACCACTGCACTACCCTAAACCCTAAAACACTACCGACCACCTACACTACCCAAAGACCACTGCACTATCCTAAAACATGATCCCCTACACTACACAAACACCGCTGCACTACCCTAAACCCTGAAACACTACCCCAAGCACAAACCCCTACACTACACAATCACCACTGCACTACCCTAAACCCTAAATTTACCCACAGCATGACCCCCTACACTTCCCAAACATCACTGCACTGCCCTAAAACCTAAAACACTACCCCCAGCACGAACCCCTACACTACCCGAACACCACTGCAGTACCCTAAACCCTAAAACACTACCCCCCAGAACGACCGCCTACAATACCCTAATACCACTGCACTACCCTAAACCCTAAAACACTACCCACAGCATGACCCCTACACTACCAAAACACCACTGCACTGCCCTAAACCCAAAAACACTATCCCCAGCACAACCCCCTACACTACCCAAAGACCACTGCCATAAACCCTAAAACACTACCCCAGCACGACTCCCTACACTACCCAAACACCACTACACTACCCCCAGCACGACCCCCTACACGACCAAAACACCACAGCACTGCCTTAAACCCTAAAACACCACCCCCAGCCCGACCCCCTATACCACCCAAACACCACTGTACTACCCTAAACCCTAAATCACTACCCCCAGCAGTACGCCCTACACTACCCAAACACCACTGCTCTACACTAAACCCTAAAACACTACCCGCAGCAGTACCCCTACACTACCTGAACACCGCCGCACTACCCTAAATCCTAAAACATTACCCCAGCACGACCCCCACACTACCCAAACACCACTGCACTACCCTAAACCCTAAAACACTACCCCAGCACAACCCCCTACACTACCCAAACACCACTGCACTACCATAAACCCTAAAACACTTTCCCCAGCACGACCCCCTGCACTACCCAAACACCACTGCACTACCCAAACCCTAAAATACTACCCCAAGCACGAACCCCTACACTACAAAAACACCACTGCACTAACCTAAACCCTAAACACTACACCCTACACTTCACAAACACCACTGCACTACCCTAAACCCTAAACCACTACCCCCAGCACGACCCCCTGCACTACCAAAACACCACTGCACTACCGTAAACCCTAAATCTACCCCCAGCACGACCCCTACACTACCCAAACACCACTGCACTAACCTAAACCCTAAATCACTACCCCCAGCAGTACCACCTACACAACCCAAACACAACTGCACCACCCCCAGCACGACCTCCTATACTACCCAAACACCACTGCACTAAACCCTAAAACACTACCCCCAGCAGTACCCCTTACACTATCTGAACACCGCTCCACTACCCTAAACCCTAAATCTACCCCCAGCATGACCCCCTACATTATGGAAACACCACTGCACTACCCTAAACCCTAAAACACTACCCCTAGCATGACCCTCTACACTACCCAAACACCACTGCACTACCCTAAACCCTAACTCTATCCCCAGCATGACCACCTACACTACCTAAACACCACTGCACTACCCTAAAACCTAAAACACTACCCACCGCTTGACCCCCTACACTACCCAAACACCACTGCACTATCCTAAACTCTAAAACACTACCCACCGCTTGACCCCCTACACTACCCAAACACCATTGCACTATCCTAAACTCTAAAACACTACCCCAGCACGACCGCCTGCACTACCTAAACACCACTGCACTATCCTAAACCCTAAAACACTACCCCAGCATGACCCCCTACACTACAAAAACACCACTGCACTGCCCAAAATCCTAAAGCACTACCCCAGCACAACACCTTATGCTACCCAAACACCACAGCTCTACAATAACCCTAAAACACTATGCCCTGCATGACCCCCTACACTGCCCGAACACCAGTGCCTTGCCTTAAACCCTAAAACACCACCCCCAGCCCGACCCCCTACACTACGAAAACACCACTGCACTACCCTAAACCCTAAAACACTACCCCCAGCACAACCCCCTACACTACCAAAACACCACTGCACTACCCTAAACCCTAAAACACTACCCCAGCACAACCCCCTACACTACCCAAACACCACTGCACTACCCCCAGCACGACCCCCTACACTACCAAAACACCACTGCACTGCCCGAAATCCTAAAGCACTACCCCCAGCACAACCCTCTACGCTACCAAAACACCACAGGTCTACCCTAAACCCTAAAACATTACGCCCTGCATGACCCCCTACACTGCCTGAACACCAGTGCACTGCCTTAAACCCTAAAACACCACCCCCACCCCCTACACTACCCAAACACCACTGCACTACCATAAACCCTAAAACACTTTTCCCAGCACGACCCCCTGCACTACCCAAAGACCACTGCACTACCCTAAACCCTAAAACACTACCCCAAGCACGACCCCCTACACTACACAAACACCACTGCACTACCCTAAACCCTAAAACACTACCCCCAGCATGACCCCCTGCACTACCCAAACACCACTGCACTACCCCCAGCACGACCCCCTATACTACCCAAACACCACTGCACTACCCTAAACCCTAAAACACTACCCCTAGCACGACCCTCTACACTACCCAAACACCACTGCACTACCCTAAACCCTAACTCTATCCCCACCATGACCCCCTACATTACCCAAATACCACTGCACTACCCTAAACCCTAACACTACCCCAAGCACGACTCCCTACACTACCCAAACACCACTACACTACTCCCAGCACGACCCCCTACACTGCCCAAACACCACTGCACTACCATAAACCCTAAAACAATTCCCCCAGCACGACCCCCTGCACTACCCAAAGACCACTGCACTACCCTAAACCACTACCCCCCACACGACCACCTACACTACCCAAAGACCACTAGACTACCTTAAAACACAACCCCCTACACTACACAAACGCTGCAGTACCCTAAACCCTAAAACACTACCCCAAGAACAACCCCTACACTACACAACCACTGCACTACCCTAAACCCTAAAACACTACCCCTATACTTCACAAACACCACTACTCTACCCTAAACCCTAAAACACTACCCCAGCACGACCCCCTACACTACCCAAACACCACTGCACTACCCTAAACCCTAAATCACTACCCCCAGCAGTACCATCTACACTACCCAAACACCACTGCACAACCCCCAGCACGACCCCCTATACTACCCAAACACCACTGCACTAAACCCTAAAACACTACCCCCGGCAGTACCCCCTACACTACCTGAACACCGCTGCACTACCCTAAACCCTAAATCTACCCCCAGCACGACCCCCTACACTATGCAAACACCACTGCACTACCCTAAACCCTAAAACACTACCCCTAGCACGACCCTCTACACTACCCACACAGCACTGCACTACCCTAAACCCTAACTCCATCCCCAGCATGACCCCCTACATTACCAAAACACAATTGCACTACCCTAAACCCTAAAACACTACTCCCAGCATGACCCCTTTCAATACCCTAACATCAATGCACTACTCTAAAACCCTAAAACACTACCCACAGCACAACCCCCTACACTACCCAAACACCACTCCTTTACCCTAAAACACTACCCCCTGCATGACCCCCTACACTGCCCGAACACCACTGCACTGCTCTAAAACACCACGCCCCTGCACGACCCCCTACACTGCTCGAACACCACTGCACTGCCCTAAAACCTACTGCACAACCCCCTACACTACGCAAACACCACTGCACTACCCCCAGCACGACCCCCTACACTACCCAAACACCACTGCACTGCCCTAAATCTACCCCAAGCACAACCCCCTACACTGCCCGAACACCACTGCACTGCCCTAAAATGTAAAATACCAACCCCCTACACTGCCCGAACACCACTGCACTGCCCTAAAACCTAAAACACCAACCTCCTGCACGACCCCCTACACTGCCCAAACACCCCTGCACTGCCCTAAAACCTAAAACACCACCAACCTGCACGACCCCCTACACTGCCCAAACACTAACCCCCTGCTTGACCCCCTACACTACCAGTACATCCCTGCACCACCCTAAACCCTAAAACACTACACCCCGCATGACCCTTGCATGACCCCCTACACTACCCAAACACCGCTGCACTACCCTAAACCCTAAATCTACCCCCAGCATGACCCCCTACACTACCCAAACACCACTGCACTAACCCCAGCACGACCCTCTTACCAAATACCACTGCACTACCCTAAATCCTAAATCTACCCCCAGCATGACCCCCTACATTACCCAAACACCACTGCACTGCCCTAAAACGTAAAATACCAACCCCCTGCACCACCCCCTACACTGCCCGAACACCACTGCACTGCCCTAAAACCTAAAACACCAACCCCCTGCACGACCCCCTACACTGCCCGAACATCCCTGCACTCCCATAAAACCTAAAACACCACCCACCTGCACGACCCCCTACACTGCCCAAACACCAACCCCCTGCTTGACCCCTTACACTACCGAACACCACTGCACTGCCCTAAACTCTAAAACACGACCCCAGCACAACCACGTACAGTACCCAAAGACAACTGCACTACCCTCAACCCTAAAAGGTGACCCCTACACTACCCAAAGACCACTGCACCACCCTACACCCTAAAACACTACCCCCCGCATGACCCTTACATGACCCCCTACACTACCCAAACACCCCTGCACTGCCCTAAACCCTAACACACCACCCCCAGCACGACTCCCTACACTACCCGAACACCACTGCACTACCCTAAACCCTAAAACACTACCCCCAGCAGTACGCCCTACACTACCCAAACACCACTGCACTACACTAAACCCTAAAACACTACCTACAGCAGTACCCCCTACACTACCTGAACACCGCTGCACTACCCTAAACCCTAAAACACTACCCCAGCACGACCCCCACACCACACAAACGCCACAGCACTACCCTAAACCCCTACCCCAGCACAACACCCTACACTACCCAAACACTACTGCACTACCATAAACCCTAAAACACTTTCCCCAGCACGACCCCCTGCACTACCCAAAGACCACTGCACTACCCTAAAACACTACCCCAGCACGACCCCCACACTACCCAAACACCACTGCACTACCCAAACCCTAAAACACTACCCCAAGCACGAACCCCTACACTACACAAACACCACTGCACTAACCTAAACCCTAAGCACTACACCCTACACTTCACAAACACCACTGCACTACCCTAAACCCTAAATCTACCCCCAGCACGACCCCCAACACTACCCAAACACCACTGCACTACCCTAAACCCTAAATCACTACCCCCAGCAGTACCACCTACACAACCCAAACACAACTGCACCACCCCCAGCACGACCCCCTATACTACCCAAACACCACTGCACTAAACCCTAAAACACTACCCCCGGCAGTACCCCCTACACTACCTGAACACCGCTGCACTACCCTAAACCCTAAATCTACCCCCAGCACGACCCCCTACACTATGCAAACACCACTGCACTACCCTAAACCCTAAAACACTACCCCTAGCACGACCCTCTACACTACCCACACAGCACTGCACTACCCTAAACCCTAACTCCATCCCCAGCATGACCCCCTACATTACCAAAACACAATTGCACTACCCTAAACCCTAAAACACTACCCACCGCTTGACCCCCTACACTACCCAAACACCACTGCTTTACCCTAAAACACTACCCCCTGCATGACCCTCTACACTGCTCGAACACCACTGCACTGCCCTATAACCTACTGCACAACCCCCTACACTACGCAAACACCACTGCACTACCCCCAGCACAACCCCCTACACTACCCAAACACCACTGCACTACACTAAACCCTAAAACACTACCCCAGCAGTACCCCCTATACTACCCAAACACCACTGCACTGCCCTAAACCCTAAATCTACCCCAAGCACAACCCCCTACACTGCCCGAACACCACTGCACTACCCGAAATCCTAAAACACTACCCCTGCACGACCCCCGACACTACCCGCACACCACTGCAGTGCCATAAACCCTAAAACACCACCCCTGCACGACCCCCTACACTGCCTGAACACCACTGCAGTGCCCTAAACCCTAAAACACCAACCCCTGCACAACCCCCTACACTGCCCAAACACCACTGCACTGCCCTAAAATGTAAAATACCAACCCCCTACACTGCCTGAACACCACTGCACTACCCTAAACCCTATAACAATACCCCAGCACGACCCCCTGCACTACACAAAGACCACTGCACTACCCTAAACCCTAAAATAGTACCCCCCACACGACCACCTACACTACCCAAAGACCACTGCACTATGCTAAACCCTAAAACACTACCCCCTGCATGACCCCCTACACTACCCAAACACCACTGCACTACCCTAAACCCTACATCTACCCACAGCATGACCCCTTACACTACCCAAACACCACTGCTCTACCACAACCCTAAACACTACGCCATGCATGACCCCCTACACTGCCCGAACACCAGTGCACTGCCTTAAACCCTAAAACACCACCCCCAGACCGACCCCCCACACTGCCCAAACACATCTACACTACCCTAAACGCTAAATCACTACCCCAGCAGTACGCCCTACACTACCCAAACACCACTGCACTACACTAAACCCTAAAACACTAAACCCTAAAACACTACCCCCAGCAGTACCCCCTACACTACCTGAATACAGATGCACTACCCTAAATCCCAAAACACTACCCCAGCACAACCCCCTACACTACCCAAACACCACTGCACTACCCTAAACCCTAAAACGCTACCCCCAGCACGACCCCCTATACTACCCAAACACCACTGCACTACCCTAAACCCTAAAACACTACTCCCAGCACGACAACCCTACACTACCCGAACACCACTGCACTACCATAAACCCTAAAACACTACCACAGCATGACCTCCTACACTACCCAAAAACCACTGCACTACCCTAAACCACTATCCCCCACACGACCACCTACACTACCCAAACACCACTGCACTACCCTAAACCCTAAAACACTACCCCAGCATGACCTCCTACACTACCCAAAGACCACTGCACTACCCTAAACCCTAAAACACTACCCCTGCATGACCCCCTACACTACCCAAACACCACTGCACTACCCTATACCCTAAAACACTACCCCAGCACAACCCCCTACACTGCCCGAACACCACTGCACTGCCCTAAAACCTAAAACACCACCCCTCTGCATGACCCCCACTACACTCCCCGAACACCACTGCACTGCCTTAAAACCTAAAACACCACCCCCCTGCACGACCCCCTATACTGCCCGAACACCCCTGCACTACCCTAAACCTACCCCCAGCACGAACCCCTACACTACCCGAACACCACTGCAGTACCCTAAACCCTAAAACACTACCCCCCAGAACGACCGCCTACAATACCCTAACACCACTGCACTACCCTAAACCCTAAAACACTACCCACAGCATGACCCCTACACTACCAAAACACCACTGCACTGCCCTAAACCCAAAAACACTATCCCCAGCACAACCCCCTACACTACCCAAAGACCACTGCCATAAACCCTAAAACACTACCCCAGCACGACCACTTGCACTACCCAAAGACCACTGCACTACCCTAAACCCTAAAACACTACCCCAGCACGACTCCCTACACTACCCAAACACCACAGCACTGCCTTAAACCCTAAAACACCACCCCCAGCCGACCCCCTATACCACCCAAACACCACTGTACTACCCTAAACCCTAAATCACTACCCCCAGCAGTACGCCCTACACTACCCAAACACCACTGCTCTACACTAAACCCTAAAACACTACCCGCAGCAGTACCCCTACACTACCTGACCACCGCTGCACTACCCTAAATCCTAAAACACTACCCCAGCACGACCCCCACACTACCCAAACACCACTGCACTACCCTAAAACACTACCCCAGCACAACCCCCTACACTACCCAAACACCACTGCACTACCATAAACCCTAAAACACTTTCCCCAGCACGACCCCCTGCACTACCCAAACACCACTGCACTACCCAAACTCTAAAATACTACCCCAAGCACGAACCCCTACACTACAAAAACACCACTGCACTAACCTAAACCCTAAACACTACACCCTACACTTCACAAACACCACTGCACTACCCTAAACCCTAAACCACTACCCCCAGCACGACCCCCTGCACTACCAAAACACCACTGCACTACCGTAAACCCTAAATCTACCCCCAGCACGACCCCTACACTACCCAAACACCACTGCACTAACCTAAACCCTAAATCACTACCCCCAGTAGTACCACCTACACAACCCAAACACAACTGCACCACCCCCAGCACGACCTCCTATACTACCCAAACACCACTGCACTAAACCCTAAAACACTACCCCCAGCAGTACCCCTTACACTACCTGAAGACCGCTCCACTACCCTAAACCCTAAATCTACCCCCAGCATGACCCCCTACATTATGGAAACACCACTGCACTACCCTAAACCCTAAAACACTACCCCTAGCACGACCCTCTACACTACCCAAACACCACTGCACTACCCTAAACCCTAACTCTATCCCCAGCATGACCACCTACACTACCTAAACACCACTGCACTACCCTAAACCCTAAAACACTACCCACCGCTTGACCCCCTACACTACCCAAACACCACTGCACTATCCTAAACTCTAAAACACTACCCCAGCACGACCGCCTGCACTACCTAAACACCACTGCACTATCCTAAACCCTAAAACACTACCCCCAGCACGACCCCCTACACTACAAAAACACCACTGCACTGCCCGAAATCCTAAAGCACTACCCCAGCACAACACCTTATGCTACCCAAACACCACAGCTCTACCCTAAACCCTAAAACACTATGCCCTGCATGACCCCCTACACTGCCCGAACACCAGTGCCTTGCCTTAAACCCTAAAACACCACCCCCAGCCCGACCCCCTACACTACGAAAACACCACTGCACTACCCTAAACCCTAAAACACTACCCCCAGCACGACCCCCTACACTACCAAAACACCACTGCACTACCCTAAACCCTAAAACACCCCAGCACAACCCCCTACACTACCCAAACACCACTGCACTACCCCCAGCACGACCCCCTACACTACCAAAACACCACTGCACTGCCCGAAATCCTAAAGCACTACCCCCAGCACAACCCTCTACGCTACCAAAACAACACTGCACTACCGTAAACCCAAAATCTACCCCCAGCACGACCCCCTACATTACCCACACACCACTGCACTACCCTAAACCCTAAATCACTACCCCCAGCACTACCACCTACACTACTCAAACACCACTGCACTACCCCAGCACGACCCCCTATACTACCCAAACACCACTGCACTACCCTAAACCCTAAAACACTACCCCTAGCACGACCCTCAACACTACCCAAACACCACTGCACTACCCTAAACCCTAACTCTATCCCCACCATGACCCCCTACATTACCCAAATACCACTGCACTACCCTAAACCCTAACACTACCCCAAGCACGACTCCCTACACTACCAAAACACCACTGCACTACCCGAAATCACTACCCCCAGCAGTACGTCCTACACTACCCACACACCACTGCACTACACTAAACCCTAAACCACTACCCGCAGCAGTACCCCCTACACTACCCTGAACACCACTGCACTACCCTAAACCCTAAAACACTACCCCAGCACAACCCCCTACACTGCCCAAACACCACTGCACTACCATAAACCCTAAAACAATTCCCCCAGCACGACCCCCTGCACTACCCAAAGACCACTGCACTACCCTAAACCACTACCCCCCACACGACCACCTACACTACCCAAAGACCACTACACTACCTTAAAACACAACCCCCTACACTACACAAACGCTGCAGTACCCTAAACCCTAAAACACTACCCCAAGAACGACCCCTACACTACACAACCACTGCACTACCCTAAACCCTAAAACACTACCCCCTATACTTCACAAACACCACTACTCTACCCTAAACCCTAAAACACTACCCCCAGCACGACCCCCTACACTACCCAAACACCACTGCACTACCATAAACCCTAAATCACTACCCCCAGCAGTACCATCTACACTACCCAAACACCACTGCACTACCCCCAGCACGACCCCCTATACTACCCAAACACCACCGCACTAAACCCTAAAACACTACCCCCGGCAGTACCCCCTACACTACCTGAACACCACTGCACTACCCTAAACCCTAAATCTACCCCCAGCACGACCCCCTACACTATGCAAACACCACTGCACTACCCTAAACCCTAAAACACTACCCCTAGCACGACCCTCTACACTACCCACACAGCACTGCACTACCCTAAACCCTAACTCCATCCCCAGCATGACCCCCTACATTACCAAAACACAACTGCACTACCCTAAACCCTAAAACACTACTCCCAGCATGACCCCTTTCAATACCCTAACATCAATGCACTACTCTAAAACCCTAAAACACTACCCACAGCACAACCCCCTACACTACCCAAACACCACTGCTTTACCCTAAAACACTACCCCCTGCATGACCCCCTACACTGCCCGAACACCACTGCACTGCTCTGCCCTAAAACACCATGCCCCTGCACGACCCCCTACACTGCTCGAACACCACTGCACTGCCCTAAAACCTACTGCACAACCCCCTACACTACGCAAACACCACTGCACTACACTAAACCCTAAAACACTACCCCCAGCAGTACCCCCTATACTACCCAAACACCACTGCACTGCCCTAAACCCTAAATCTACCCCAAGCACAACCCCCTACACTGCCCGAACACCACTGCACTACCCGAAATCCTAAAACACTACCCCTGCATGACCCCCGACACTGCCTGAACACCACTGCAGTGCCCCAAACCCTAAAACACCAACCCCTGCACGACCCCCTACACTGCCCAAACACCACTGCACTGCCCTAAAATGTAAAACACCAACCCCTGCACAACCCCCTACACTGCCCAAACACCACTGCACTGCCCTAAAATGTAAAATACCAACCCCCTACACTGCCCGAACACCACTGCACTGCCCTAAAACCTAAAACACCAACCTCCTGCACGACCCCCTACACTGCCCAAACACCCCTGCACTGCCCTAAAACCTAAAACACCACCTACCTGCACGACCCCCTACACTGCCCAAACACCAACCCCCTGCTTGACCCCCTACACTACCAGAACATCCCTGCACTGCCCTAAACCACGACCCCAGCACAACCCCGTACAGTACCCAAAGAGCACTGCACCACCCTAAACCCTAAAACACTACACCCCGCATGACCCTTGCATGACCCCCTACACTACCCAAACACCGCTGCACTACCCTAAACCCTAAATCTACCCCCAGCACGACCCCCTACACTACCCAAACACCACTGCACGAAACCCTAAAACACTACCCCCAGTAGTACCCCCTACACTATCTGAACACCGCTGCACTATCCTAAACCCTAAATCCACCCCAGCACGACCCCCTACACTACGTAAACACCACTGCACTACCCTAAACCCTAAAACACTACCCCCTGCACGACCCCCTACACTGCCCGAACACCAGTGCAGTGCCCGAAACCCTGAAACACCACCCCCTGCACGTCCTCCTACACTGCCCGAACACCACGGCACTGCCCTAAAACACCACCCTCCGCACAACCCCCTACCCTACCCAAAGACCACTGCACTACCCTAAAACCTAAAACACTACCCCAGCACGACCCCCGCATGACCCCCCTACACTACCCAAACGCCACTGCACTATCCTAAACCCTAAAACACTATCCCCCACACGACCCCCTACACTACCCAAAGACCACTGCACTAACCTAAACCCTAAAACACTACCCCAAGCATGACCCCCTACACTACCCAAACACCACCGCACTATCCCCAGCACGACCCCCTACACTGCCCAAACACCAACCCCCTGCACGACCCCCTACACTGCCCAAACACCCCTCCACTGCCCTAAACCCTAAAACACCACCCACTGCACGACCCCATATGCTGCCGGAACACCACTGCACTGCCCTATACCCTAAAACACCAACCCCTGCACGACCCCCTACACTACCCAAACACCACTGCATTACCCTAAACCCTATATCTACCCCAGCACGACCCCCTACACAACCCAAACACCACTGCACTACCCTAAACCCTAAAACGCTACCCCCAGCACGACCCCCTATACTACCCAAACACCACTGCACTACCCTAAACCCTAAAACACTACTCCCAGCACGACAACCCTACACTACCCGAACACCACTGCACTACCATAAACCCTAAAACACTACCACAGCATGACCTCCTACACTACCCAAAAACCACTGCACTACCCTAAACCACTATCCCCCACACGACCTCCTACACTACCCAAACACCACTGCACTACCCTAAACCCTAAAACACTACCCCAGCATGACCTCCTACACTACCCAAAGACCACTGCACTACCCTAAACCCTAAAACACTACCCCTGCATGACCCCCTACACTACCCAAACACCACTGCACTACCCTATACCCTAAAACACTACCCCAGCACAACCCCCTACACTGCCCGAACACCACTGCACTGCCCTAAAACCTAAAACACCACCCCTCTGCATGACCCCCACTACACTCCCCGAACACCACTGCACTGCCCTAAAACCTAAAACACCACCCCCCTGCACGACCCCCTATACTGCCCGAACACCCCTGCACTACCCTAAACCACTATCCCCCACACGACCACCTACACTACCCAAACACCACTGCACTACCCTAAACCCTAAAACAATACCCCAGCATGACCTCCTACACTACCCAAAGACCACTGCACTACCCTAAACCCTAAAACACTACCCCTGCATGACCCCCTACACTACCCAAACACCACTGCACTACCCTATACCCTAAAACACTACCCCAGCACAACCCCCTACACTGCCCGAACACCACTGCACTGCCCTAAAACCTAAAACACCACCCCTCTGCATGACCCCCACTACACTCCCCGAACACCACTGCACTGCCCTAAAACCTAAAACACCACCCCCCTGCATGACCCCCTATACTGCCCGAACACCCCTGCACTACCCTAAACCTACCCCCAGCACGAACCCCTACACTACCCGAACACCACTGCAGTACCCTAAACCCTAAAACACTACCCCCCAGAACGACCGCCTACAATACCCTAACACCACTGCACTACCCTAAACCCTAAAACACTACCCACAGCATGACCCCTACACTACCAAAACACCACTGCACTGCCCTAAACCCAAAAACACTATCCCCAGCACAACCCCCTACACTACCCAAAGACCACTGCCATAAACCCTAAAACACTACCCCAGCACGACCACTTGCACTACCCAAAGACCACTGCACTACCCTAAACCCTAAAACACTACCCCAGCACGACTCCCTACACTACCCAAACACCACAGCACTGCCTTAAACCCTAAAACACCACCCCCAGCCCGACCCCCTATACCACCCAAACACCACTGTACTACCCTAAACCCTAAATCACTACCCCCAGCAGTACGCCCTACACTACCTGAACACCGCTGCACTACCCTAAATCCTAAAACACTACCCCAGCACGACCCCCACACTACCCAAACACCACTGCACTACCCTAAAACACTACCCCAGCACAACCCCCTGCACTACCCAAACACCACTGCACTACCCAAACCCTAAAATACTACCCCAAGCACGAACCCCTACACTACAAAAACACCACTGCACTAACCTAAACCCTAAACACTACACCCTACACTTCACAAACACCACTGCACTACCCTAAACCCTAAACCACTACCCCCAGCATGACCCCCTGCACTACCAAAACACCACTGCACTACCGTAAACCCTAAATCTACCCCCAGCACGACCCCTACACTACCCAAACACCACTGCACTAACCTAAACCCTAAATCACTACCCCCAGCAGTACCACCTACACAACCCAAACACAACTGCACCACCCCCAGCACGACCTCCTATACTACCCAAACACCACTGCACTAAACCCTAAAACACTACCCCCAGCAGTACCCCTTACACTACCTGAAGACCGCTCCACTACCCTAAACCCTAAATCTACCCCCAGCATGACCCCCTACATTATGGAAACACCACTGCACTACCCTATACCCTAAAACACTATCCCCAGCACAACCCCCCTACACTACCCAAACACCACTGCTCTAACCTAAACCCTAAAACACTACCCCCTGCACGACCTCCTACACTGCCCAAAGACCACTGCACTACCCTAAACCCTAAAACACTACCCCAGCACAACCCCCTACCCTACCCAAGGCAGACTGTACTACCCTAAACCCTAAAACACTACCCCAGAACGACCCCCTACACTACACAAAGACCACTGCACTACCCTAAACCCTAAAACACTACCCCCTGCACGACCTCCTACACTGCACAAAGACCACTGCACCACCCTAAACCCTAAAACACTACCCCAGCACAACCCCCTACCCTACCCAAAGCAGACTGCACTACCATAAAACACTACCCCAGCACGACCCCCACACTACCCAAACACCACTGCACTACCCAAACCCTAAAACACTACCCCAAGCACGAACCCCTACACTACACAAACACCACTGCACTAACCTAAACCCTAAACACTACACCCTACACTTCACAAACACCACTGCACTACCCTAAACCCTAAACCACTACCCCCAGCACAACCCCCTGCACTACCAAAACACCACTGCACTACCGTAAACTCTAAATCTACCCCCAGCAGTACCACCTACACAACCCAAACACAACTGCACCACCCCCAGCACGACCTCCTATACTACCCAAACACCACTGCACTAAACCCTAAAACACTACCCCCAGCAGTACCCCTTACACTACCTGAACACCGCTCCACTACCCTAAACCCTAAATCTACCCCCAGCACGACCCCCTACATTATGGAAACACCACTGCACTACCCTAAACCCTAAAACACTACCACTAGCACGACCCTCTACACTACCCAAACACCACTGCACTACCCTAAACCCTAACTCTATCCCCAGCATGACCACCTACACTACCTAAACACCACTGCACTACCCTAAACCCTAAAACACTACCCACCGCTTGACCCCCTACACTACCCAAACACCACTGCACTATCCTAAACTCTAAAACACTACCCCAGCACGACCGCCTGCACTACCTAAACACCACTGCACTACCCTAAACCTTAAAATACTACCCACCGCTTGACCCCCTACACTACCCAAACACCATTGCACTATCCTAAACTCTAAAACACTACCCCAGCACGACCGCCTGCACTACCTAAACACCACTGCACTACCCTAAACCCTAAAACACTACCCCAGCACGACTCCCTACACTACCCAAACACCACTACACTACCCGCAGCACGACCCCCTACACTACCAAAACACCACTGCACTGCCCGAAATCCTAAAGCACTACCCCCAGCACAACACCTTATGCTACCCAAACACCACAGCTCTACCCTAAACCCTAAAACACTACGCCCTGCATGACCCCCTACACTGCCCGAACACCAGTGCACTGCCTTAAACCCTAAAACACCACCCCCAGACCGACCCCCCACACTGCCCAAACACATCTACACTACCCTAAATGCTAAATCACTACCCCAGCAGTACGCCCTACACTACCCAAACACCACTGCACTACACTAAACCCTAAAACACTAAACCCTAAAACACTACCCCCAGCAGTACACCCTACACTACCTGAATACAGATGCACTACCCTAAATCCCAAAACACTACCCCAGCACAACCCCCTACACTACCCAAACACCACTGCACTACCCTAAACCCTAAATCCCTACCCCAGCAGTACCCGTACACTACCCAAACACCACTGCACTACCATAAACCCTAAAACACTACCCCCAGCACAACCCCCTACACTACCAAAACACCACTGCACTACCCTAAACCCTAAATCCCTACCCCAGCAGTACCCGTACAATACCCAAACACCACTGCACTACCCCCAGCACGACACCCTATACTACCCAAACACCACTGCACTACCTTAAAACACGACCCCCTCTACTACACAAACACCGCTGCACTACCCTAAACCCTAAAACACTACCCCAGCACGACCCCCTGCACTACCCAAACACCACTGCACGAAACCCTAAAACACTACCCCCAGTAGTACCCCCTACACTATCTGAACACCGAGCACTATCCTAAACCCTAAATCCACCCCAGCACGACCCCCTACACTACGTAAACACCACTGCACTACCCTAAACCCTAAAACACTACCCCCTGCACGACCCCCTACACTGCCCGAACACCAGTGCAGTGCCCGAAACCCTGAAACACCACCCCCTGCACGTCCTCCTACACTGCCCGAACACCACGGCACTGCCCTAAAACACCACCCTATGCACAACCCCCTACCCTACCCAAAGACCACTGCACTACCCTAAAACACTACCCCAGCACGACCCCCGCATGACCCCCCTACACTACCCAAACGCCACTGCACTATCCTAAACCCTAAAACACTATCCCCCACACGACCCCCTACACTACCCAAAGACAACTGCACTAACCTAAACCCTAAAACACTACCCCAAGCATGACCCCCTACACTACCCAAACACCACCGCACTATCCCCAGCACGACCCCCTACACTGCCCAAACACCAACCCCCTGCACGACCCCCTACACTGCCCGAACACCCCTCCACTGCCCTAAACCCTAAAACACCACCCACTGCACGACCCCATACGCTGCCGGAACACCACTGCACTGCCCTATACCCTAAAACACCAATCCCTGCACGACCCCCTACACTACCCAAACACCACTGCATTACCCTAAACCCTATATCTACCCCAGCACGACCCCCTACACAACCCAAACACCACTGCACTACCCTAAACCCTAAAACACTACTCCCAGCACGACAACCCTACACTACCCGAACACCACTGCACTACCAAAAACCCTAAAACACTACCACAGCATGACCTCCTACACTACCCAAAAACCACTGCACTACCCTAAACCACTATCCCACACACGACCAGCTACACTACCCAAACACCACTGCACTACCCTAAACCCTAAAACACTACCCCAGCATGACCTCCTACACTACCCAAAGACCACTGCACTACCCTAAACCCTAAAACACTACCCCTGCATGACCCCCTACACTACCCAAACACCACTGCACTACCCTATACCCTAAAACACTACCCCAGCACAACCCCCTACACTACCCAAACACCACTGCACTACCCTAAACCCTAAAACACTATCCCACACATGACCACCTACACTACCCAAAGACCACTGCACCATCCTAAAACACGATCCCCTACACTACACAAACACCGCTGCACTACCCTAAACCCTGAAACACTACCCCTGCATGACCCCCTACACTACCCAAACACCACTGCACTACCCTATACCCTAAAACACTACCCCAGCAGTACCCCCTATACTACCCAAACACCACTGCACTGCCCTAAACCCTAAATCTACCCCAAGCACAACCCCCTACACTGCCCGAACACCACTGCACTACCCGAAATCCTAAAACACTACCCCTGCACGACCCCCGACACTACCCGCACACCACTGCAGTGCCATAAACCCTAAAACACCACCCCTGCACGACCCCCTACACTGCCTGAACACCACTGCAGTGCCCTAAACCCTAAAACACCAACCCCTGCACAACCCCCTACACTGCCCAAACACCACTGCACTGCCCTAAAATGTAAAATACCAACCCCCTACACTGCCTGAACACCACTGCACTACCCTAAACCCTATAACAATACCCCAGCACGACCCCCTGCACTACACAAAGACCACTGCACTACCCTAAACCCTAAAATAGTACCCCCCACACGACCACCTACACTACCCAAAGACCACTGCACTATGCTAAACCCTAAAACACTACCCCCAGCATGACCCCCTACACTACCCAAACACCACTGCACTAACCCCAGCACGACCCTCTTACCAAATACCACTGCACTACCCTAAATCTACCCCCAGCATGACCCCCTACATTACCCAAACACCACTGCACTGCCCTAAAACGTAAAATACCAACCCCCTGCACCACCCCCTACACTGCCCGAACACCACTGCACTGCCCTAAAACCTAAAACACCAACCCCCTGCACGACCCCCTACACTGCCCGAACACCCCTGCACTCCCATAAAACCTAAAACACCACCCACCTGCACGACCCCCTACACTGCCCAAACACCAACCCCCTGCTTGACCCCTTACACTACCGAACACCACTGCACTGCCCTAAACTCTAAAACACGACCCCAGCACAACCCCGTACAGTACCCAAAGACAACTGCACTACCCTCAACCCTAAAAGGTGACCCCTACACTACCCAAAGACCACTGCACCACCCTACACCCTAAAACACTACCCCCCGCATGACCCTTACATGACCCCCTACACTACCCAAACACCCCCGCACTGCCCAAACACATCTACACTACCCTAAACGCTAACTCACTACCCCAGCAGTACGCCCTACACTACCCAAACACCACTGCACTACACTAAACCCTAAAACACTGAACCCTAAAACACTACCCCCAGCAGTACCCCCTACACTACCCAAACACCACTGCACTACCCCCAGCACGACACCCTATACTACCCAAACACCACTGCACTACCTTAAAACACGACCCCTTACACTACCCAAAAACCGCTGCACTACCACAACCCTAAACACTACGCCATGCATGACCCCCTACACTGCCCGAACACCAGTGCACTGCCTTAAACCCTAAAACACCACCCCCAGACCGACCCCCCACACTGCCCAAACACATCTACACTACCCTAAACGCTAAATCACTACCCCAGCAGTACGCCCTACACTACCCAAACACCACTGCAGTAAACCCTAAAACACTACCCCCAGTAGTACCCCCTACACTATCTGAGCACCGCTGCACTATCCTAAACCCTAAATCCACCCCAGCACGACCCCCTACACTACGTAAACACCACTGCACTACCCTAAACCCTAAAACACTACCCCCAGCACGACCCCCTACACTACCCAAACACCACTGCAGTGCCCGAAACCCTGAAACACCACCCCCTGCACGTCCTCCTACACTGCCCGAACACCACGGCACTGCCCTCAAACACCACCCTCCGCACAACCCCCTACCCTACCCAAAGACCACTGCACTACCCTAAACCGTAAAACACTACCCCAGCACGACCCCCTACACTACACAAAGACCACTGCACTAACCTAAACCCTAAAACACTACCCCAAGCATGACCCCCTACACTACCCAAACACCACCGCACTATCCCCAGCACGACCCCCTACACTGCCCAAACACCAACCCCCTGCACGACCCCCTACACTGCCCGAACACCCCTCCACTGCCCTAAACCCTAAAACACCACCCACTGCACAACCCCATACACTGCCGGAACACCCCTGCACTGCCCTATACCCTAAAACACTACCCCAGCATGACCTCCTACACAACCCAAACACCACTGCACTACCCTAAACCCTAAACCACTATCCCACACACGACCACCTACACTACCCAAACACCACTGCACTACCCTAAACCCTAAAACACTACCCCAGCATGACCTCCTACACTACCCAAAGACCACTGCACTACCCTAAACCCTAAAACACTACCCCTGCATGACCCCCTACACTACCCAAACACCACTGCACTACCCTATACCCTAAAGCACTACCCCAGCACAACCCCCTACACTACCCAAACACCACTGCACTACCCTAAACCCTAAAACACTATCCCACACATGACCACCTACACTACCCAAAGACCACTGCATTATCCTAAAACACGATCCCCTACACTACACAAACACCACTGCACTACCCTAAACCCTAAAACACTACCCCAAGCACGAACCCCTACACTACACAAACACCACAGCTCTACCCTAAACCCTAAAACACCACTGCCTGCACGACCCCCTACACTGCCCGAACACCACTGCACTGCCCTAAAACCAAACACCACCCCCCTGCACGACCCCCTATACTGCCCGAACACCCCTGCAGTACCCTAAACCCTAAAACACTACCCCCCAGAACGACCGCCTACAGTAACCTAACACCACTGCACTACCCTAAACCCTAAAACACTACCCACAGCATGACCCCCTACACTACCCAAAGACCACTGCCATAAACCCTAAAACACTACCCCAGCACGACCACTTGCACTACCCAAAGACCACTGCACTACCCTAAACCCTAAAACACTACCCCAGCACGACTCCCTACACTACCCAAACACCACTACACTACCCGCAGCACGACCCCCTACACTACCAAAACACCACTGCACTGCCCGAAATCCTAAAGCACTACCCCCAGCACAACACCTTATGCTACCCAAACACCACAGCTCTACCCTAAACCCTAAAACACTACGCCCTGCATGACCCCCTACACTGCCCGAACACCAGTGCACTGCCTTAAACCCTAAAACACCACCCCCAGCCCGACCCCCTACACTACACAAACACCACTGCACTACCCTAAACCATAAAACACTACCCCCAGCATGACCCCCTACACTACCCAAACACCACTGCACTACCCTACACCCTAAAACACTACCCCTAGCACGACCCTCTACACTACCCAAACACCACTGCACTACCCTAAACCCTAACTCTATCCCCAGCATGACCCCCTACATTACCCAAATACCACTGCACTACCCTAAACCCTAAACCACTACCCCAAGCATGACTCCCTACACTACCCAACACCACTGCACTACACTAAACCCTAAAATACTACCCCCAGCACGAACCCCTACACTACCTGAACATCATTGCACTACCCTATACCCTAAAACACTATCCCCAGCACAACCCCCCTACACTACCCAAACACCACTGCTCTAACCTAAACCCTAAAACACTACCCCCTGCACGACCTCCTACACTGCCCAAAGACCACTGCACTACCCTAAACCCTAAAACACTACCCCAGCACAACCCCCTACCCTACCCAAGGCAGACTGTACTACCCTAAACCCTAAAACACTACCCCAGAACGACCCCCTACACTACACAAAGACCACTGCACTACCCTAAACCCTAAAACACTACCCCCTGCACGACCTCCTACACTGCACAAAGACCACTGCACCACCCTAAACCCTAAAACACTACCCCAGCACAACCCCCTACCCTACCCAAAGCAGACTGCACTACCATAAAACACTACCCCAGCACGACCCCCACACTACCCAAACACCACTGCACTACCCAAACCCTAAAACACTACCCCAAGCACGAACCCCTACACTACACAAACACCACTGCACTAACCTAAACCCTAAACACTACACCCTACACTTCACAAACACCACTGCACTACCCTAAACCCTAAACCACTACCCCCAGCACAACCCCCTGCACTACCAAAACACCACTGCACTACCGTAAACTCTAAATCTACCCCCAGCAGTACCACCTACACAACCCAAACACAACTGCACCACCCCCAGCACGACCTCCTATACTACCCAAACACCACTGCACTAAACCCTAAAACACTACCCCCAGCAGTACCCCTTACACTACCTGAACACCGCTCCACTACCCTAAACCCTAAATCTACCCCCAGCACGACCCCCTACATTATGGAAACACCACTGCACTACCCTAAACCCTAAAACACTACCACTAGCACGACCCTCTACACTACCCAAACACCACTGCACTACCCTAAACCCTAACTCTATCCCCAGCATGACCACCTACACTACCTAAACACCACTGCACTACCCTAAACCCTAAAACACTACCCACCGCTTGACCCCCTACACTACCCAAACACCACTGCACTATCCTAAACTCTAAAACACTACCCCAGCACGACCGCCTGCACTACCTAAACACCACTGCACTACCCTAAACCTTAAAATACTACCCACCGCTTGACCCCCTACACTACCCAAACACCATTGCACTATCCTAAACTCTAAAACACTACCCCAGCACGACCGCCTGCACTACCTAAACACCACTGCACTACCCTAAACCCTAAAACACTACCCCAGCACGACTCCCTACACTACCCAAACACCACTACACTACCCGCAGCACGACCCCCTACACTACCAAAACACCACTGCACTGCCCGAAATCCTAAAGCACTACCCCCAGCACAACACCTTATGCTACCCAAACACCACAGCTCTACCCTAAACCCTAAAACACTACGCCCTGCATGACCCCCTACACTGCCCGAACACCAGTGCACTGCCTTAAACCCTAAAACACCACCCCCAGACCGACCCCCCACACTGCCCAAACACATCTACACTACCCTAAATGCTAAATCACTACCCCAGCAGTACGCCCTACACTACCCAAACACCACTGCACTACACTAAACCCTAAAACACTAAACCCTAAAACACTACCCCCAGCAGTACACCCTACACTACCTGAATACAGATGCACTACCCTAAATCCCAAAACACTACCCCAGCACAACCCCCTACACTACCCAAACACCACTGCACTACCCTAAACCCTAAATCCCTACCCCAGCAGTACCCGTACACTACCCAAACACCACTGCACTACCATAAACCCTAAAACACTACCCCCAGCACAACCCCCTACACTACCAAAACACCACTGCACTACCCTAAACCCTAAATCCCTACCCCAGCAGTACCCGTACAATACCCAAACACCACTGCACTACCCCCAGCACGACACCCTATACTACCCAAACACCACTGCACTACCTTAAAACACGACCCCCTCTACTACACAAACACCGCTGCACTACCCTAAACCCTAAAACACTACCCCAGCACGACCCCCTGCACTACCCAAACACCACTGCACGAAACCCTAAAACACTACCCCCAGTAGTACCCCCTACACTATCTGAACACCGAGCACTATCCTAAACCCTAAATCCACCCCAGCACGACCCCCTACACTACGTAAACACCACTGCACTACCCTAAACCCTAAAACACTACCCCCTGCACGACCCCCTACACTGCCCGAACACCAGTGCAGTGCCCGAAACCCTGAAACACCACCCCCTGCACGTCCTCCTACACTGCCCGAACACCACGGCACTGCCCTAAAACACCACCCTATGCACAACCCCCTACCCTACCCAAAGACCACTGCACTACCCTAAAACACTACCCCAGCACGACCCCCGCATGACCCCCCTACACTACCCAAACGCCACTGCACTATCCTAAACCCTAAAACACTATCCCCCACACGACCCCCTACACTACCCAAAGACAACTGCACTAACCTAAACCCTAAAACACTACCCCAAGCATGACCCCCTACACTACCCAAACACCACCGCACTATCCCCAGCACGACCCCCTACACTGCCCAAACACCAACCCCCTGCACGACCCCCTACACTGCCCGAACACCCCTCCACTGCCCTAAACCCTAAAACACCACCCACTGCACGACCCCATACGCTGCCGGAACACCACTGCACTGCCCTATACCCTAAAACACCAATCCCTGCACGACCCCCTACACTACCCAAACACCACTGCATTACCCTAAACCCTATATCTACCCCAGCACGACCCCCTACACAACCCAAACACCACTGCACTACCCTAAACCCTAAAACACTACTCCCAGCACGACAACCCTACACTACCCGAACACCACTGCACTACCAAAAACCCTAAAACACTACCACAGCATGACCTCCTACACTACCCAAAAACCACTGCACTACCCTAAACCACTATCCCACACACGACCAGCTACACTACCCAAACACCACTGCACTACCCTAAACCCTAAAACACTACCCCAGCATGACCTCCTACACTACCCAAAGACCACTGCACTACCCTAAACCCTAAAACACTACCCCTGCATGACCCCCTACACTACCCAAACACCACTGCACTACCCTATACCCTAAAACACTACCCCAGCACAACCCCCTACACTACCCAAACACCACTGCACTACCCTAAACCCTAAAACACTATCCCACACATGACCACCTACACTACCCAAAGACCACTGCACCATCCTAAAACACGATCCCCTACACTACACAAACACCGCTGCACTACCCTAAACCCTGAAACACTACCCCTGCATGACCCCCTACACTACCCAAACACCACTGCACTACCCTATACCCTAAAACACTACCCCAGCAGTACCCCCTATACTACCCAAACACCACTGCACTGCCCTAAACCCTAAATCTACCCCAAGCACAACCCCCTACACTGCCCGAACACCACTGCACTACCCGAAATCCTAAAACACTACCCCTGCACGACCCCCGACACTACCCGCACACCACTGCAGTGCCATAAACCCTAAAACACCACCCCTGCACGACCCCCTACACTGCCTGAACACCACTGCAGTGCCCTAAACCCTAAAACACCAACCCCTGCACAACCCCCTACACTGCCCAAACACCACTGCACTGCCCTAAAATGTAAAATACCAACCCCCTACACTGCCTGAACACCACTGCACTACCCTAAACCCTATAACAATACCCCAGCACGACCCCCTGCACTACACAAAGACCACTGCACTACCCTAAACCCTAAAATAGTACCCCCCACACGACCACCTACACTACCCAAAGACCACTGCACTATGCTAAACCCTAAAACACTACCCCCAGCATGACCCCCTACACTACCCAAACACCACTGCACTAACCCCAGCACGACCCTCTTACCAAATACCACTGCACTACCCTAAATCTACCCCCAGCATGACCCCCTACATTACCCAAACACCACTGCACTGCCCTAAAACGTAAAATACCAACCCCCTGCACCACCCCCTACACTGCCCGAACACCACTGCACTGCCCTAAAACCTAAAACACCAACCCCCTGCACGACCCCCTACACTGCCCGAACACCCCTGCACTCCCATAAAACCTAAAACACCACCCACCTGCACGACCCCCTACACTGCCCAAACACCAACCCCCTGCTTGACCCCTTACACTACCGAACACCACTGCACTGCCCTAAACTCTAAAACACGACCCCAGCACAACCCCGTACAGTACCCAAAGACAACTGCACTACCCTCAACCCTAAAAGGTGACCCCTACACTACCCAAAGACCACTGCACCACCCTACACCCTAAAACACTACCCCCCGCATGACCCTTACATGACCCCCTACACTACCCAAACACCCCTGCACTGCCCTAAACCCTAACACACCACCCCCAGCACGACTCCCTACACTACCCAAACACCACTGCACTACCCTAAACCCTAAAACACTACCCCCAGCAGTACGCCCTACACTACCCAAACACCACTGCACTACACTAAACCCTAAAACACTACCTACAGCAGTACCCCCTACACTACCTGAACACCGCTGCACCACCCTAAACCCTAAAACACTACCCCAGCACGACCCCCACACCACACAAACACCACTGCACTACCCTAAACCCCTACCCCAGCACAACACCCTACACTACCCAAACACCACTGCACTACCATAAACCCTAAAACATTTTCCCCAGCACGACCCCCTGCACTACCCAAAGACCACTGCACTACCCTAAAACACTACCCCAGCACGACCCCCACACTACCCAAACACCACTGCACTACCCAAACCCTAAAACACTACCCCAAGCACGAACCCCTACACTACACAAACACCACTGCACTAACCTAAACCCTAAACACTACACCCTACACTTCACAAACACCACTGCACTACCCTAAACCACTACCCCCAGCACGACCCCCTGCACTACCAAAACACCACTGCACTACCGTAAACCCTAAATCTACCCCCAGCACGACCCCCAACACTATCCAAACACCACTGCACTACCCTAAACCCTAAATCACTACCCCCAGCAGTACCACCTACACAACCCAAACACAACTGCACCACCCCCAGCACGACCCCCTATACTACCCAAACACCACTGCACTAAACCCTAAAACACTACCCCAGCAGTACCCCTTACACTACCTGAACACCGCTCCACTACCCTAAACCCTAAATCTACCCCCAGCACGACCCCCTACACTATGGAAACACCACTGCACTACCCTAAACCCTAAAACACTACCCCTAGCACGACCCTCTACACTACCCAAACACCACTACACTACCCTAAACCCTAACTCTATGCCCAGCATGACCTCCTACACTACCCAAAGACCACTGCACTACCCTAAACCCTAAAACACTACCCCTGCATGACCCCCTACACTACCCAAACACCACTGCACTACCCTAAACCCTAAAACACTACCCACCGCTTGACCCCCTACACTACACAAACACCACTGCACTACCCCCAGCACAACCCCCTACACTACCCAAACACCACTGCACTACACTAAACCCTAAAACACTACCCCAGCAGTACCCCCTATACTACCCAAACACCACTGCACTGCCCTAAACCCTAAATCTACCCCAAGCACAACCCCCTACACTGCCCGAACACCACTGCACTACCCGAAATCCTAAAACACTACCCCTGCACGACCCCCGACACTACCCGCACACCACTGCAGTGCCATAAACCCTAAAACACCACCCCTGCACGACCCCCTACACTGCCTGAACACCACTGCAGTGCCATAAACCCTAAAACACCAACCCCTGCACAACCCCCTACACTGCCCAAACACCACTGCACTGCCCTAAAACGTAAAATACCAACCCCCTACAATGCCTGAACACCACTGCACTACCCTAAACCCTAAAACAATACCCCAGCACGACCCCCTGCACTACACAAAGACCACTGCACTACCCTAAACCCTAAAATAGTACACCCCACACGACCCCTTACACTACCCAAACACCACTGCTCTACCACAACCCTAAACACTACGCCATGCAGGACCCCCTACACTGCCCGAACACCAGTGCACTGCCTTAAACCCTAAAACACCACCCCCAGACCGACCCCCACACTGCCCAAACACATCTACACTACCCTAAACGCTAACTCACTACCCCAGCAGTACGCCCTACACTACCCAAACACCACTGCACTACACTAAACCCTAAAACACTGAACCCTAAAACACTACCCCCAGCAGTACCCCCTACACTACCCAAACACCACTGCACTACCCCCAGCACGACACCCTATACTACCCAAACACCACTGCACTACCTTAAAACACGACCCCTTACACTACCCAAAAACCGCTGCACTACCACAACCCTAAACACTACGCCATGCATGACCCCCTACACTGCCCGAACACCAGTGCACTGCCTTAAACCCTAAAACACCACCCCCAGACCGACCCCCCACACTGCCCAAACACATCTACACTACCCTAAACGCTAAATCACTACCCCAGCAGTACGCCCTACACTACCCAAACACCACTGCAGTAAACCCTAAAACACTACCCCCAGTAGTACCCCCTACACTATCTGAGCACCGCTGCACTATCCTAAACCCTAAATCCACCCCAGCACGACCCCCTACACTACGTAAACACCACTGCACTACCCTAAACCCTAAAACACTACCCCCAGCACGACCCCCTACACTACCCAAACACCACTGCAGTGCCCGAAACCCTGAAACACCACCCCCTGCACGTCCTCCTACACTGCCCGAACACCACGGCACTGCCCTCAAACACCACCCTCCGCACAACCCCCTACCCTACCCAAAGACCACTGCACTACCCTAAACCGTAAAACACTACCCCAGCACGACCCCCTACACTACACAAAGACCACTGCACTAACCTAAACCCTAAAACACTACCCCAAGCATGACCCCCTACACTACCCAAACACCACCGCACTATCCCCAGCACGACCCCCTACACTGCCCAAACACCAACCCCCTGCACGACCCCCTACACTGCCCGAACACCCCTCCACTGCCCTAAACCCTAAAACACCACCCACTGCACAACCCCATACACTGCCGGAACACCACTGCACTGCCCTATACCCTAAAACACTACCCCAGCATGACCTCCTACACAACCCAAACACCACTGCACTACCCTAAACCCTAAACCACTATCCCACACACGACCACCTACACTACCCAAACACCACTGCACTACCCTAAACCCTAAAACACTACCCCAGCATGACCTCCTACACTACCCAAAGACCACTGCACTACCCTAAACCCTAAAACACTACCCCTGCATGACCCCCTACACTACCCAAACACCACTGCACTACCCTATACCCTAAAGCACTACCCCAGCACAACCCCCTACACTACCCAAACACCACTGCACTACCCTAAACCCTAAAACACTATCCCACACATGACCACCTACACTACCCAAAGACCACTGCATTATCCTAAAACACGATCCCCTACACTACACAAACACCACTGCACTACCCTAAACCCTAAAACACTACCCCAAGCACGAACCCCTACACTACACAAACACCACAGCTCTACCCTAAACCCTAAAACACCACTGCCTGCACGACCCCCTACACTGCCCGAACACCACTGCACTGCCCTAAAACCAAACACCACCCCCCTGCACGACCCCCTATACTGCCCGAACACCCCTGCAGTACCCTAAACCCTAAAACACTACCCCCCAGAACGACCGCCTACAGTAACCTAACACCACTGCACTACCCTAAACCCTAAAACACTACCCACAGCATGACCCCCTACACTACCCAAAGACCACTGCCATAAACCCTAAAACACTACCCCAGCACGACCACTTGCACTACCCAAAGACCACTGCACTACCCTAAACCCTAAAACACTACCCCAGCACGACTCCCTACACTACCCAAACACCACTACACTACCCCCAGCACGACCCCCTACACTACCAAAACACCACTGCACTGCCCTAAACCCTAAAAGACTATCCCCAGCACAACCCCCTACACTACCCAAACACCACTGCTCTACCCTGAACCCTAAAACGGTACACCCTGCATGACCCCCTACACTACCCAAACACCACTACACTACCCCCAGCACGACCCCCTACACGACCAAAACACCACTGCACCACCCCAACCCTAAAACACTACCTGCAGCAGTACCCCTACACTACCTGAACACCGCTGCACTACCCTAAATCCTAAAACACTACCCCAGCACGACCCCCACACTACCCAAACACCACTGCACTACCCTAAACCCTAAAACACTACCCCAGCACAACCCCCTACACTACCCAAACACCACTGCACTACCATAAACCCTAAAACACTTTCCCCAGCACGACCCCCTGCACTACCCAAAGACCACTGCACTACCCTAAAACACTACCCCAGCACGACCCCCACACTACCCAAACACCACTGTACTACCCAAACCCTAAAACACTACCCAAAGCACGAACCCCTACACTACCCAAACACCACTGCACTACCCTAAACCCTAAATCACTACCCCCAGCAGTACAACCTACACAACCCAAACACAACTGCACCACCCCCAGCACGACCTCCTATACTACCCAAACACCACTGCACTAAACCCTAAAACACTACCCCCAGCAGTACCCCTTACACTACCTGAACACCGCTCCACTACCCTAAACCCTAAATCTACCCCCAGCACGACCCCCTACATTATGAAAACACCACTGCACTACCCTAAACCCTAAAACACTACCCCTAGCACGACCCTCTACACTACCCAAACACCACTGCACTACCCTAAACCCTAAAACACTACCCACCGCTTGACCCCCTACACTACCTAAACACCACTGCACTATCCTAAACTCTAAAACACTACCCCAGCACGACTCCCTACACTACCCAAACACCACTACACTACCCGCAGCACGACCCCCTACACTACCAAAACACCACTGCACTGCCCGAAATCCTAAAGCACTACCCCCAGCACAACACTTTATGCTACCCAAACACCACAGCTCTACCCTAAACCCTAAAACACTACACCCTGCATGACCCCCTACACTGCCCGAACACTAGTGCACTGCCTTAAACCCTAAAACACCACCCCCAGCCCGACCCCCTACACTACGAAAACACCACTGCACTACCCTAAACCCTAAAACACTACCCCCAGCACGACCCCCTACACTACCCAAACACCACTGCACTACCCTAAACCCTAAAACACTACCCCAGCACAACCCCCTACACTACCCAAACACCACTGCACTACCCCCAGCACGACCCCCTACACTACCAAAACACCACTGCACTGCCCGAAATCCTAAAGCACTACCCCCAGCACAACGCTCTACGCTACCCAAACACCACAGGTCTACCCTAAACCCTAAAACACTACGCCCTGCATGACCCCCTACACTGCCCGAACACCAGTGCACTGCCTTAAACCCTAAAACACCACCCCCAGCCCGACCCCCTGCACTACCAAAACACCACTGCACTACCGTAAACCCAAAATCTACCCCCAGCACGACTCCCTACATTACCCACACACCAATGCACTACCCTAAACCCTAAATCACTACCCCCAGCACTACCACCTACACTACCCAAACACCACTGCACTACCCCCAGCACGACCCCCTATACTACCCAAACACCACTGCACTACCCTAAACCCTAAAACACTACCCCTAGCACGACCCTCTACACTACCCAAACACCACTGCACTACCCTAAACCCTAACTCTATCCCCAGCATGACCCCCTATATTGCCCACACACCACTGCACTACCCTAAACCCTAAAACACTACCCCAAGCACGACTCCCTACACTACCCAAACACCACTACACTACCCCCAGCATGACCCCCTACACTACCAAAACACCACTGCACTACCCAAAATCACTACCCCCAGCAGTACGTCCTACACTACCCACACACCACTGCACTACACTAAACCCTAAAACACTACCCGCAGCAGTACCCCCTACACTACCTGAACACCACTGCACTACCCTAAACCCTAAAACACTACCCCAGCACAACCCCCTACACTGCCCAAACACCACTGCACTACCCTAAACCACTACCCCCACATGACCACCTACACTACCCAAAGACCACTACACTACTTTAAAACACAACCCCCTACACTACACAAACAACGCTGCAGTACCCTAAACCCTAAAACACTACCCCAAGAACGACCCCTACACTACACAACCACTGCACTACCCTAAACCCTAAAACACTACCCCCTACACTTCACAAACACCACTGCTCTACCCTAAACCCTAAAACACTACCCCCAGCACGACCCTTACACTACCAAAACACCACTGCACTACCGTAAACCCTAAATCTACCCCCAGCACGACCCCCTACACTACCCAAACACCACTGCACTACCCTAAACCCTAAATCACTACCCCCAGCAGTACCATCTACACTACCCAAACACCACTGCACTACTCCCAGCACGACCCATTATACTACCCAAACGCGACTGCACTAAACCCTAAAACACTACCCCCGGCAGTACCCCCTACACTACATGAACACCGCTGCACTACCCTAAATCTACCCCCAGCACGACCCCCTACACTATGCAAACACCACTGCACTACCCTAAACCATAAAACACTACCCCCTACACTTCACAAATACCACTGCTCTACCCTAAACCCTAAAACACTACCCCCAGCACGACCCCTTACACTACCAAAACACCGCTGCACTACACTAAACCCTAAATCTACCCCCAGCACGACCCCCTACACTATGCAAACACCACTGCACTACCCTAAACCATAAAACACTACCCCCTACACTTCACAAATACCACTGCTCTACCCTAAACCCTAAAACACTACCCCCAGCACGACCCCTTACACTACCAAAACACCACTGCACTACCGTAAACCCTAAATCTACCCCAAGCACGACCCCCTACACTATGCAAACACCACTGCACTACCCTAAACCCTAAAACACTACCCCTAGCATGACCCTCTACACTACCCACACACCACTGCACTACCCTAAACCCTAACTCCATCCCCAGCATGACCCCCTACATTACCAAAACACAACTGCACTACCCTAAACCCTAAAACACTACTCCCAGCATGACCCCTTTCAATACCCTAACATCAATGCACTACTCTAAAACCCTAAAACACTACCCACAGCATGACCCCCTACACTACCAAACCACCACTGCACTGCCTTAAAACCTAAAACACTATCCCCAGCACAACCCCCTACACTACCCAAACACCACTGCTTTACCCTAAAACACTACCCCCTGCATGACCCCCTACACTGCCCGAACACCAGTGCAATGCTATGCACTACAACATCAACCCCCTGCAAGACCCCCTACACTGCTCGAACACCACTGCACTGCCCTAAAACCTACTGCACAACCCCCCTACACTATGCAAACACCACTGCACTACCCCCAGCACAACCCCCTACACTACCCAAACACCACTGCACTACACTAAACCCTAAAACACTACCCCCAGCAGTACCCCCTATACTACCCAAACACCACTGCACTGCCCTAAACCCTAAATCTACCCCAAGCACAACCCCCTACACTGCCCGAACACCACTGCACTACCCGAAATCCTAAAACACTACCCCTGCACGACCCCCGACACTACCCGCATACCACTGCAGTGCCATAAACCCTAAAACACCACCCCTGCACGACCCCCTACACTGCCTGAACACCACTGCAGTGCCCTAAACCCTAAAACACCAACCCCTGCACAACCCCCTACACTGCCCAAACACCACTGCACTGCCCTAAAATGTAAAATACCAACCCCCTACACTGCCCGAACACCACTGCACTGCCCTAAAACCTAAAACACCACCCCCAGCACGACTCCCTACACTATCCGAACACCACTGCACTGCCCTAAACCCTAAAACACGACCCCAGCACAAACCCCGTACAGTACCCAGAGAGCACTGCACCACCCTAAACCCTAAAACACTACACCCCGCATGACCCTTGCATGACCCCCTACACTACCCAAACACCGCTGCACTACCCTAAACCCTAAAACACTACCCCAAGCACAACCCCCTATACTACCCAAACACCACTGCACTAAACCCTAAAACACTACCCCAGGCAGTACCCCCTACACTACCTGAACACCGCTGCACTACCCTAAACCCTAAATCTACCCCCAGCACGACCCCCTACACTATGCAAACACCACTGCACTACCCTAAAACACTACCCCTAGCACGACCCTCTACACTACCCACACACCACTGCACTACCCTAAACCCTAACTCCATCCCCAGCATGACCCCCTACATTACCAAAACACCACTGCACTACCCTAAACCCTAAAACACTACTCCCAGCACGACCCCTTTCAATACCCTAACATCAATGCACTACTCTAAAACCCTAAAACACCATCCCCAGCACGACTCCCTACACTACCCGAACACCACTGCACTGCCCTAAACTCTAAACACGACCCCAGCACAACCCCGTACAGTACCCAAAGACAACTGCACTACCCTCAACCCTAAAAGGTGACCCCTACACTACCCAAAGACCACTGCACCACCCTACACCCTAAAACACTACCCCCCGCATGACCCTTGCATGACCCCCTACACTACCCAAACACCGCTGCACTACCCTAAACCCTAAAAAACTACCCCACACACTTCACAAACAGCAATGCACTACCCTAAACCCAAAATCTACCCCCAGCATGACCCCCTACACTACCAAAACACCACTGCACTACCCTAAACGATAACTCTACCGCCCAGCAGTACCCCTACACTACCCAAACACTACTGCACTAACCCCAGCATGACCCTCTTACCAAACACCACTGCACTACCCCAAATCCTAAATCTACCCCCAGCATGACCCCCTACATTACCCAAACACCACTGCACTACCCTAAACCCTAAAACACTACCCACAGCACGACCCCCTACACTACCAAAACATCACTGCACTACCCTAAACCCTAAAACACTACCCCCAGCACAACCCCCTTTCCTACCCACACATCACAGCTCTACCCTAAACCCTAAAACACCACCCCCCGCACGACCCCCTACACTGGCCCAACACCACTGCACTGCACTGCACGAAAACCTAAAACACCACCCCTCTGCATGACCCCCCTACACTGCCCAAACACCACTGCACTGCCCTAAACCTAAAACACAATCTCCAGCACGACTCCCTACACTACCCGAACACCACTGCACTGCCCTAAAACACCAACCCCCTGCACGACCCCCTACACTACCCAAAGACTACTGCACCACCCTAAACCCTAAAACACTACCCCAGCACAACCCCCTACACTACACAAAGACCACTGCACTACCCTAAACCCTAAAACACTACCCCCAGCACAAACCCCACACTGCCCACACACCACTGCACTGCCCTAAAAATCCAACCCTCAGCACGACCCCTTACACTACCCGAATACCATTGCACTACCCTGAACCCTAAAACACTACCCCAAGCACGACCCCCTACACTACACAAACACCACTGCACTACCCTAAACCCTAAAACACTTCCCCCAGCACGACTCCCTACACTACCCAAACACCACCCCACTATCCCCAGCACGACCCCTACACTACCCAACACCACTGCACTACACTAAACCCTAAAATACTACCCCCAGCACGAACCCCTACACTACCTGAACATCACTGCACTTCCCTATACCCTAAAACACTATCCCCAGCACAACCCCCCTACACTACCCAAACACCACTGCTCTAACCTAAACCCTAAAACCGTACCCCCTGCACGACCTCCTACACTGCCCAAACACCACTGCACTACCCTAAACCCTAAAACACTACCCCAGCACAACCCCCTACCCTACCCAAAGCAGACTGCACTACCCTAAACCCTACAACACTACCCCAGAACGACCCCCTACACTACACAAAGACCACTGCACTACCCTAAACCCTAAAACACTACCCCCTGCATGACCTCCTACACTGCCCAAAGACCACTGCACCACCCTAAACCCTAAAACACTACCCCAGCACAACCCCCTAACCTACCCAAAGCAGACTGCACTACCCTAAATCCTAAAACACTACCCCAGAACGACCCCCTACACTACACAAAGACCGCTGCACTACCCTAAACCCTAAAACACTACCCCAGCACGAACCCCACACTGCCCACACACCACTGCACTGCCCTAAAAATCCAACCCTCAGCACGACCCCTTACACTACCCAAATACCATTGCACTACCCTAAACCCTAAAACACTACCCCAAGCACGACCCCCTACACTACACAAACACCACTGCACTACCCTAAACCCTAAAACACTTCCCCCAGCACGACTCCCTACACTACCCATCACCACCGCACTATCCCCAGCACGACCCCTACACTACCCAACACCACTGCACTACACTAAACCCTAAAATACTACCCCAGCACGAACCCCTACACTACCTGAACATCACTGCACTACCCTACACCCTAAAACACTATCCCCAGCACAACCCCCCTACACTACCCAAACACCACTGATCTAACCTAAACCCTAAAACACTACCCCCTGCATGACCTCCTACACTGCCCAAAGACCACTGCACTACCCTAAACCCTAAAACACTACCCCAGCACAACCCTCTACCCTACCCAAAGCAGACTGCACTACCCTAAACCTTAAAACACTACCCCAGAACGACCCCCTACACTACACAAACACCACTGCTCTAACCTAAACCCTAAAACACTACCCCCTGCACGACCTCCTACACTGCCCAAAGACCACTGCACCACCCTAAACCCTAAAACACTACCCCAGCACAACCCCCTACCCTACCCAAAGCAGACTGCACTACCCTAAACCCTAAAACACTACCCCAGAACGACCCCCTACACTACAAAAAGACCACTGCACTACCCTAAACCCTAAAACACTACCCCCAGCACGAACCCCACACTGCCCACACACCACTGCACTGCCCTAAAAATCCAACCCTCAGCACGACCCCTTACACTACCCAAACACCACTGCACTACCCGAAATCACTACCCCCAGCAGTACGTCCTACACTACCCACACACCACTGCACTACCCTAAACCCTAAAACACTACCCCAGCACAACCCCCTACACTGCCCAAACACCACTGCACTACCATAAACCCTAAAACAATTCCCCCAGCACGACCCCTTGCACTACCCAAAGACCACTGCACTACCCTAAACCACTACCCCCACACGACCACCTACACTACCCAAAGACCACTACACTACCTTAAAACACAACCCCCTACACTACACAAACAACGCTGCAGTACCCTAAACCCTAAAACACTACCCCAAGCACGACACCTACACTACACAACCACTGTACTACCCTAAACCCTAAAACAATACCCCCAGCACGACCCCCTACACTACCCAAACACCACTGCACTACCCTAAACCCTAAATCACTACCCCCAGCAGTACCATCTACACTACCCAAACACCACTGCACTACCCCCAGCACGACCCCCTATACTACCCAAACACCACTGCACTAAACCCTAAAACACTACCCCAGGCAGTACCCCCTACACTACCTGAACACCGCTGCACTACCCTACACCCTAAAACACTATCCCCAGCACAACCCCCCTACACTACCCAAACACCACTGCTCTAACCTAAACCCTAAAACACTACCCCCTGCACGACCTCCTACACTGCCCAAAGACCACTGCACTACCCTAAACCCTAAAACACTACCCCAGCACAACCCCCTACCCTACCCAAAGCAGACTGCACTACCCTAAACCCTTAAACACTACCCCAGAACGACCCCCCTACACTACACAAACACCACTGCTCTAACCTAAACCCTAAAACACTACCCCCTGCACGACCTCCTACACTGCCCAAAGACCACTGCACCACCCTAAACCCTAAAACACTACCCCAGCACAACCCCCTACCCTACCCAAAGCAGACTGCACTACCCTAAACCCTAAAACACTACCCCAGAACGACCCCCTACACTACACAAAGACCACTGCACTACCCTAAACCCTAAAACACTACCCCCAGCACGAACCCCACACTGCCCACACACCACTGCACTGCCCTAAAAATCCAACCCTCAGCACGACCCCTTACACTACCCAAACACCACTGCACTACCCTAAACCCTAAATCCCTACCCCAGCAGTACCCTTACACTACCAAAACACCACTGCACTACCCGAAATCACTACCCCCAGCAGTACGTCCTACACTACCCACACACCACTGCACTACACTAAACCCTAAAACACTACCCGCAGCAGTACCCTCTACACTACCTGAACACCACTGCACTACCCTAAACCCTAAAACACTACCCCAGCACAACCCCCTACACTGCCCAAACACCACTGCATTACCATAAACCCTAAAACAATTCCCCCAGCACGACCCCCTGCACTACCCAAAGACCACTGCACTACCCTAAACCACTACCCCCACACGACCACCTACACTACCCAAAGACCACTACACTACCTTAAAACACAACCCCCTACACTACACAAACAACGCTGCAGTACCCTAAACCCTAAAACACTACCCCAAGCACGACCCCTACACTACACAACCACTGTACTACCCTAAACCCTAAAACACTACCCCCAGCACGACCCCCTACACTACCCAAACACCACTGCACTACCCTAAACCCTAAATCACTACCCCCAGCAGTACCATCTATACTACCCAAACACCACTGCACTACCCCCAGCACGACCCCCTATACTACCCAAACACCACTGCACTAAACCCTAAAACACTACCCCCAGCACGACCCCCTACACTATGCAAACACCACTGCACTACCCTAAACCCTAAAACACTACCCCTAGCACGACCCTCTACACTACCCACACACCACTGCACTACCCTAAACCCTAAAACACTACTCCCAGCACGACCCCTTTCAATACCCTATCAATGCACTACTCTAAAAACCCTAAAACACTACCCCCAGCATGACCCCCTACACTACCAAACCACCACTGCACTGCCTTAAAACCTAAAACACTATCCCCAGCACAACCCCTACACTACCCAAACACCACTGCTTTACCCTAAAACACTCACCCTGCATGACCCCCTACACTGCCCGAACACCACTGCACTGCTCTGCCCTAAAACAACCACCCCCCTGCACGACCCTCTACACTGCTCGAACACCACTGCACTGCCCTAAAACCTACTGCACAACCCCCTACACTACACAAACACCACTGCACTACCCCAGAACGACCCCCTACACTACCCAAACACCACTGCACTGCCCTAAACCCTAAATCTACACCAAGCACAACCCCCTACACTGCCCAAACACCACTGCATTACCATAAACCCTAAAACAATTCCCCCAGCACGACCCCCTGCACTACCCAAAGACCACTGCACTACCCTAAACCACTACCCCCACACGACCACCTACACTACCCAAAGACCACTACACTACCTTAAAACACAACCCCCTACACTACACAAACAACGCTGCAGTACCCTAAACCCTAAAACACTACCCCAAGCACGACCCCTACACTACACAACCACTGTACTACCCTAAACCCTAAAACACTACCCCCAGCACGACCCCCTACACTACCCAAACACCACTGCACTACCCTAAACCCTAAATCACTACCCCCAGCAGTACCATCTATACTACCCAAACACCACTGCACTACCCCCAGCACGACCCCCTATACTACCCAAACACCACTGCACTAAACCCTAAAACACTACCCCCAGCACGACCCCCTACACTATGCAAACACCACTGCACTACCCTAAACCCTAAAACACTACCCCTAGCACGACCCTCTACACTACCCACACACCACTGCACTACCCTAAACCCTAAAACACTACTCCCAGCACGACCCCTTTCAATACCCTATCAATGCACTACTCTAAAAACCCTAAAACACTACCCCCAGCATGACCCCCTACACTACCAAACCACCACTGCACTGCCTTAAAACCTAAAACACTATCCCCAGCACAACCCCTACACTACCCAAACACCACTGCTTTACCCTAAAACACTCACCCTGCATGACCCCCTACACTGCCCGAACACCACTGCACTGCTCTGCCCTAAAACAACCACCCCCCTGCACGACCCTCTACACTGCTCGAACACCACTGCACTGCCCTAAAACCTACTGCACAACCCCCTACACTACACAAACACCACTGCACTACCCCAGAACGACCCCCTACACTACCCAAACACCACTGCACTGCCCTAAACCCTAAATCTACACCAAGCACAACCCCCTACACTGCCCGAACACCACTGCACTACCCGAAATCCTAAAATACTACCCCTGCACGACCCTCGACACTACCCGCACACCACTGCAGTGCCATAAACCCTAAAACACCAACCCTGCACGACCCCCTACACTGTCCAAACACCACTGCAGTGCCCTAAAATGTAAAATACCAACCCCCTACACTGCCTGAACACCACTGCACTACCCTAAACCCTAAAACAATACCCCAGCACGACCCCCTGCACTACCTACACAAAGACCACTGCACTACACTAAACTCTAAAACACTACTCCCTGCATGACCCCCTACACTACCCAAACACCACTGCACTACCCTAAACCCTACATCTACCCACAGCATGACCCCTTACACTACCCAAACACCACTGCTCTACCACAACCCTAAACACTACGCCATGCAGGACCCCCTACACTGCCCGAACACCAGTGCACTGCTTTAAACCCTAAAACACCACCCCCAGACCGACCCCCCACACTGCCCAAACACATCTACACTACCCTAAATGCTAAATCACTACCCCAGCAGTACGCCCTACACTACCCAAACACCACTGCACTACACTAAACCCTATATCTACCCCAGCACGACCCCCTACACAACCCAAACACCAGTGCACTACCCTAAACCCTAAAACCCTACCCCCAGCACGACCCCCTATACTACCCAAACACCAATGCACTGCCCTAAACCCTAAAACACTACTCCCAGCACGACAACCCTACACTACCCGAACAGCACTGCACTACCATAAACCCTAAGACACTATCCCAGCATGACCTCCTACACTACCCAAATACCACTGCACTACCCTAAACCCTAAAACACTACCCCAGCACAACCCCCTACACTACCCAAACACCACTGCACTACCCTAAACCACTATCCCACACACGACCACCTACACTACCCAAACACCAGTGCACTACCCTAAACCCTAAAACACTACCCCAGCATGACCTCCTACACTACCCAAAGACCACTGCACTACCCTAAACCCTAAAACACTATCCCACACATGACCACCTACACTACCCAAAGACCACTGCACTATCCTAAAACACGATCCCCTACACTACACAAACACCGCTGCACTACCCTAAACCCTAAAACACTACCCCAAGCACGAACCCCTACACTACACAAACACCACTGCACTACCCTAAACCATAAATCTACCCCCAGCACGACCCCCTACACTACCAAAACACCACTGCACTACCCAAAATCCTAAAGCACTACCCCAGCACAACCCCCTACGCTATCCAAACACCACAGCTCTACCCTAAACCCTAAAACACCACTGCCTGCACGACCCCCTACCCCCAGCAGTACGCCCTACACTACCCAAACACCACTACACTAAACCCTAAAACACTACCCGCAGCAGTACCCCTACACTACCTGAACACCGCTGCACTACCCTAAATCCTAAAACACTACCCCAGCACGACCCCCACACTACCCAAACACCACTGCACTACCATAAAACACTACCCCAGCACGACCCCCACACTACCCAAACACCACTGCACTACCCAAACCCTAAAACACTACCCCAAGCACGAACCCCTACACTACACAAACACCACTGCACTAACCTAAACCCTAAACACTACACCCTACACTTCACAAACACCACTGCACTACCCTAAACCCTAAACCACTACCCCCAGCACGACCCCTACACTACCCAAACACCACTGCACTACCCTAAACCCTAAATCACTACCCCCAGCAGTACCACCTACACAACCCAAACACAACTGCACCACCCCCAGCACGACCTCCTATACTACCCAAACACCACTGCACTAAACCCTAAAACACTACCCCCAGCAGTACCCCTTACACTACCTGAACACCGCTCCACTACCCTAAACCCTAAATCCACCCCCAGCACGACCCCCTACATTATGGAAACACCACTGCACTACCCTAAACCCTAAAACACTACCCCTAGCACGACCCTCTACACTACCCAAACACCACTGCACTACCCTAAACCCTAACTCTATCCCCAGCATGACCACCTACACTACCTAAACACCACTGCACTACCCTAAACCCTAAAACACTACCCACCGCTTGACCCCCTACACTACCCAAACACCACTGCACTATCCTAAACTCTAAAACACTACCCCAGCACGACCGCCTGCACTACCTAAACACCACTGCACTACCCTAAACCTTAAAATACTACCCACCGCTTGACCCCCTACACTACCCAAACACCATTGCACTATCCTAAACTCTAAAACACTACCCCAGCACGACCGCCTGCACTACCTAAACACCACTGCACTACCCTAAACCCTAAAACACTACCCCAGCACGACTCCCTACACTACCCAAACACCACTACACTACCCGCAGCACGACCCCCTACACTACCAAAACACCACTGCACTGCCCGAAATCCTAAAGCACTACCCCCAGCACAACACCTTATGCTACCCAAACACCACAGCTCTACCCTAAACCCTAAAACACTACGCCCTGCATGACCCCCTACACTGCCCGAACACCAGTGCACTGCCTTAAACCCTAAAACACCACCCCCAGCCCGACCCCCTACACTACACAAACACCACTGCACTACCCTAAACCATAAAACACTACCCCCAGCATGACCCCCTACACTACCCAAACACCACTGCACTACCCTACACCCTAAAACACTACCCCTAGCACGACCCTCTACACTACCCAAACACCACTGCACTACCCTAAACCCTAACTCTATCCCCAGCATGACCCCCTACATTACCCAAATACCACTGCACTACCCTAAACCCTAAACCACTACCCCAAGCATGACTCCCTACACTACCCAACACCACTGCACTACACTAAACCCTAAAATACTACCCCCAGCACGAACCCCTACACTACCTGAACATCATTGCACTACCCTATACCCTAAAACACTATCCCCAGCACAACCCCCCTACACTACCCAAACACCACTGCTCTAACCTAAACCCTAAAACACTACCCCCTGCACGACCTCCTACACTGCCCAAAGACCACTGCACTACCCTAAACCCTAAAACACTACCCCAGCACAACCCCCTACCCTACCCAAGGCAGACTGTACTACCCTAAACCCTAAAACACTACCCCAGAACGACCCCCTACACTACACAAAGACCACTGCACTACCCTAAACCCTAAAACACTACCCCCTGCACGACCTCCTACACTGCACAAAGACCATTGCACCACCCTAAACCCTAAAACACTACCCCAGCACAACCCCCTACCCTACCCAAAGCAGACTGCACTACCATAAAACACTACCCCAGCACGACCCCCACACTACCCAAACACCACTGCACTACCCAAACCCTAAAACACTACCCCAAGCACGAACCCCTACACTACACAAACACCACTGCACTAACCTAAACCCTAAACACTACACCCTACACTTCACAAACACCACTGCACTACCCTAAACCCTAAACCACTACCCCCAGCACAACCCCCTGCACTACCAAAACACCACTGCACTACCGTAAACTCTAAATCTACCCCCAGCAGTACCACCTACACAACCCAAACACAACTGCACCACCCCCAGCACGACCTCCTATACTACCCAAACACCACTGCACTAAACCCTAAAACACTACCCCCAGCAGTACCCCTTACACTACCTGAACACCGCTCCACTACCCTAAACCCTAAATCTACCCCCAGCACGACCCCCTACATTATGGAAACACCACTGCACTACCCTGAACCCTAAAACACTACCCCTAGCACGACCCTCTACACTACCCAAACACCACTGCACTACCCTAAACCCTAACTCTATCCCCAGCATGACCACCTACACTACCTAAACACCACTGCACTACCCTAAACCCTAAAACACTACCCACCGCTTGACCCCCTACACTACCCAAACACCACTGCACTATCCTAAACTCTAAAACACTACCCCAGCACGACCGCCTGCACTACCTAAACACCACTGCACTACCCTAAACCTTAAAATACTACCCACCGCTTGACCCCCTACACTACCCAAACACCATTGCACTATCCTAAACTCTAAAACACTACCCCAGCACGACCGCCTGCACTACCTAAACACCACTGCACTACCCTAAACCCTAAAACACTACCCCAGCACGACTCCCTACACTACCCAAACACCACTACACTACCCGCAGCACGACCCCCTACACTACCAAAACACCACTGCACTGCCCGAAATCCTAAAGCACTACCCCCAGCACAACACCTTATGCTACCCAAACACCACAGCTCTACCCTAAACCCTAAAACACTACGCCCTGCATGACCCCCTACACTGCCCGAACACCAGTGCACTGCCTTAAACCCTAAAACACCACCCCCAGCCCGACCCCCTACACTACACAAACACCACTGCACTACCCTAAACCATAAAACACTACCCCCAGCATGACCCCCTACACTACCCAAACACCACTGCACTACCCTACACCCTAAAACACTACCCCTAGCACGACCCTCTACACTACCCAAACACCACTGCACTACCCTAAACCCTAACTCTATCCCCAGCATGACCCCCTACATTACCCAAATACCACTGCACTACCCTAAACCCTAAACCACTACCCCAAGCATGACTCCCTACACTACCCAACACCACTGCACTACACTAAACCCTAAAATACTACCCCCAGCACGAACCCCTACACTACCTGAACATCATTGCACTACCCTATACCCTAAGACACTATCGACAGCACAACCCCCCTACACTACCCAAACACCACTGCTCTAACCTAAACCCTAAAACACTACCCCCTGCACGACCTCCTACACTGCCCAAAGACCACTGCACTACCCTAAACCCTAAAACACTACCCCAGCACAACCCCCTACCCTACCCAAAGCAGACTGTACTACCCTAAACCCTAAAACACTACCCCAGAACGACCCCCTACACTACACAAAGACCACTGCACTACCCTAAACCCTAAAACACTACCCCCTGCACGACCTCCTACACTGCACAAAGACCACTGCACCACCCTAAACCCTAAAACACTACCCCAGCACAACCCCCTACCCTACCCAAAGCAGACTGCACTACCCTAAATCCTAAAACACTACCCCAGAATGACCACCTACACTACACAAAGACCACTGCACTACCCTAAACCCTAAAACACTACCCCAGCACGAACCCCACACTGCCCACACACCACTGCACTGCCCTAAAAATCCAACCCTCAGCACGACCCCTTACACTACCCAAACACCACTGCACTACCCTAAACCCTAAATCCCTACCCCAGCAGTACCCTTACACTACCAAAACACCACTGCACTACCCGAAATCACTACCCCCAGCAGTACGTCCTACACTACCCACACACCACTGCACTACCCTAAACCCTAAACCACTACCCCAGCACAACCCCCTACACTGCCCAAACACCACTGCACTACCATAAACCCTAAAACAATTCCCCCAGCACGACCCCCTGCACTACCCAAAGACCACTGCACTACCCTAAACCACTACCCCCACACGACCACCTACACTACCCAAAGACCACTACACTACCTTAAAACACAACCCCCTACACTACACAAACAACGCTGCAGTACCCTAAACCCTAAAACACTACCCCAAGCACGACCCCTACACTACACAACCACTGTACTACCTTAAACCCTAAAACACTACCCCCAGCACGACCCCCTACACTACCCAAACACCACTGCACTACCCTAAACCCTAAATCACTACCCCCTGCACGACCTCCTACACTGCCCAAAGACCACTGCACCACCCTAAACCCTAAAACACTACCCCAGCACAACCCCCTACCCTACTCAAAGCAGACTGCACTACCCTAAACCCTAAAACACTACCCCAGAACGACCCCCTACACTACACAAAGACCACTGCACTACCCTAAACCCTAAAACACTACCCCCAGCACGAACCCCACACTGCCCACACACCACTGCACTGCCCTAAAAATCCAACCCTCAGCACGACCCCTTACACTACCCAAACACCACTGCACTACCCGAAATCACTACCCCCAGCAGTACGTCCTATACTACCCACACACCACTGCACTACACTAAACCCTAAAACACTACCCGCAGCAGTACCCCCTACACTACCTGAACACCACTGCACTACCCTAAACCCTAAAACACTACCCCAGCACAACCCCCTACACTGCCCAAACACCACTGCATTACCATAAACCCTAAAACAATTCCCCCAGCACGACCCCCTGCACTACCCAAAGACCACTGCACTACCCTAAACCACTACCCCCTCACGACCACCTACACTACCCAAAGACCACTACACTACCTTAAAACACAACCCCCTACACTACACAAACAACGCTGCAGTACCCTAAACCCTAAAACACTACCCCAAGAACGACCCCTACACTACACATTCACTGCACTACCCTAAACCCTAAATCACTACCCCCAGCAGTACCATCTACACTACCCAAACACCACTGCACTACCCCCAGCACGACCCCCTATACTACCCAAACACCACTGCACTAAACCCTAAAACACTACCCCAGGCAGTACCCCCTACACTACCTGAACACCGCTGCACTACCCTAAACCCTAAATCTACCCCCAGCACGACCCCCTACACTATGCAAACACCACTGCACTACCCTAAACCCTAAACCACTACCCCTAGCACGACCCTCTACACTACCCACACACCACTGCACTACCCTAAACCCAGCCCCCGCTTGACCCCCTACATTACCAAAACACCACTGCACTATCCTAAACTCTAAAACACTACCCCAGCACGACCGCCTGCACTACCTAAACACCACTGCACTACCCTAAACCTTAAAATACTACCCACTGCTTGACCCCCTACACTACCCAAACACCACTACACTACCCGCAGCACGACCCCCTACACTACCAAAACACCACTGCACTGCCCGAAATCCTAAAGCACTACCCCCAGCACAACACCTTATGCTACCCAAACACCACAGCTCTACCCTAAACCCTAAAACACTACGCCCTGCATGACCCCCTACACTGCCCGAACACCAGTGCACTGCCTTAAACCCTAAAACACCACCCCCAGCCCGACCCCCTACACTACGAAAACACCACTGCACTACCCTAAACCCTAAAACACTACCCCCAGCACGACCCCCTACACTACCCAAACACCACTGCACTACCCTAAACCCTAAAACACTACCCCAGCACAACCCCCTACACTACCCAAACACCACTGCACTACCCCCAGCACGACCCCCTACACTACCAAAACACCACTGCACTGCCCGAAATCCTAAAGCACTACCCCCAGCACAACCCTCTAAGCTACCCAAACACCACAGGTCTACCCTAAACCCTAAAACACTACGCCCTGCATGACCCCCTACACTGCCCGAACACCAGTGTACTGCCTTAAACCCTAAAACACCACCCCCAGCCCGACCCCCTACACTACACAAACACCACTGCACTACCCTAAACCATAAAACACTACCCCCAGCATGACCCCCTACATTACCCACACACCACTGCACTACCCTAAACCCTAAATCACTACTCCCAGCACTACCACCTACACTACCCAAACACCACTGCACTACCCCCAGCACGACCCCCTATACTACCCAAACACCACTGCACTACCCTACACCCTAAAACACTACCCCTAGCACGACCCTCTACACTACCCAAACACCACTGCACTACCCTAAACCCTAACTCTATCCCCAGCATGACCCCCTACATTACCCAAATACCACTGCACTACCCTAAACCCTAAAACACTACCCCAAGCACGACTCACTACACTACCCAAACACCACTACACTACCCCCAGCACGACCCCCTACACTACCAAAACACCACTGCACTACCCGAAATCACTACCCCCAGCAGTACGTCCTACACTGCCCAAACACCACTGCACTACCATAAACCCTAAACACAACCCGCAGCATGACCCCCTACACTACCCAAAGACCACTGCACTACCCTAAACCACTACCCCCCACACAACCACCTACACTACCCAAAGACGACTACACTACCTTAAAACACAACCCCCTACACTACACAAACAACGCTGCAGTACCCTAAACCCTAAAACACTACCCCAAGAACGACCCCTACACTACACAACCACTGCACTACCCTAAACCCTAAAACACTACCTCCTACACTTCACAAACACCACTGCTCTACCCTAAACCCTAAAACACTACTCACAGCACGACCCCTTACACTACCAAAACACCACTGCACTACCCTAAACCCTAAATCACTACCCCCAGCAGTACCATCTACACTACCGGAACACCGCTGCACTACCCTAAACCCACCCCCAGCACGACCCCCTACACTATGCAAACACCACTGCACTACCCTAAACCCTAAAACACTACCCCTAGCATGACCCTCTACACTACCCACACACCACTGCACTACCCTAAACCCTAACTCCATCCCCAGCATGACCCCCTACATTACCAAAACACAACTGCACTACCCTAAACCCTAAAATACTACTCCCAGCATGACAACTTTCAATACCCTAACATCAATGCACTACTCTAAAACCCTAAAACACTACCCACAGCATGACCCCCTACACTACCAAACCACCACTGCACTGCCTTAAAACCTAAAACACTATCCCCAGCACAACCCCCTACACTACCCAAACACCACTGCTTTACCCTAAAACACTACCCCCTGCATGACCCCCTACACTGCCCGAACACCACTGCACTGCTCTGCCCTACAACACCACCCCCCTGCACGACCCCCTACACTGCTCGAACACCACTGCACTGCCCTAAAACCTACTGCACAACCCCCTACACTATGCAAACACCACTGCACTACCCCCAGCACGACCCCCTACACTACCCAAACACCACTGCATTACACTAAACCCTAAAACACTACCCCCAGTAGTACCCCCTATACTACCCAAACACCACTGCACTGCCCTAAACCCTAAATCTACCCCAAGCACAACCCCCTACACTGCCCGAACACCACTGCACTACCCGAAATCCTAAAACACTACCCCTGCACGACCCCCGACACTACCTGCATACCACTGCAGTGCCATAAACCCTAAAACACCACCCCTGCACGACCCCCTACACTGCCTGAACACCACTGCAGTGCCCTAAACCCTAAAACACCAACCCCCTACACTGCCTGAACACCACTGCAGTGCCCTAAACCACCAACCCCTGCATAACCCCCTACACTGCCCAAACACCACTGCACTGCCCTAAAATGTAAAATACCAACCCCCTACACTGCCCGAACACCACTGCACTGCCCTAAAACCTAAAACACCAACCTCCTGCACGACCCCCTACACTGCCCAAACACCCCTGCACTGCCCTAAAACCTAAAACACCACCCACCTGCACGACCCCCTACACTACCAGAACATCCCTGCACTGCCCTAAACCCTAACACACCACCCCCTACACTGCCCGAACACCACTGCACTGCCCTAAACCCTAAAACACCACCCCCAGCACGACTCCCTACACTACCCGAACACCACTGCACTGCCCTAAACCCTAAAACACAACCCCAGCACAACCCCGTACAGTACCCAAAGAGCACTGCACCACCCTAAACCACTACACCCCGCATGACCCTTGCATGACCCCCTACACTACCCAAACACCGCTGCACTACCCTAAACCCTAAAACACTACCCCAAGCACAACCCCTTACACTACCCAAACACCACTGCACTACCCTAAAACACTACCCCACACACTTCACAAACACCACTGCACTACCCTAAACGGTAACTCTACCCCCAGCAGTACCCCTACACTACCCAAACACTACTGCACTAACCCCAGCACGACCCTCTTACCAAATACCACTGCACTACCCTAAATCCTAAATCTACCCCCAGCATGACCCCCTACATTACCCAAACACCACTGCACTGCCCTAAAACGTAAAATACCAACCCCCTGCACCACCCCCTACACTGCCCGAACACCACTGCACTGCCCTAAAACCTAAAAACACCAACCCCCTGCACGACCCCCTACACTGCCCGAACACCCCTGCACTGCCATAAAACCTAAAACACCACCCACCTGCACGACCCCCTACACTGCCCAAACACCAACCCCCTGCTTGACCCCCTACACTACCGAACACCACTGCACTGCCCTAAACTCTAAAACACGACCCCAGCACAACCCCCTACAGTACCCAAAGACAACTGCACTACCCTCAACCCTAAAAGGTGACCCCTACACTACCCAAAGACCACTGCACCACCCTACACCCTAAAACACTACCCCCCGCATGACCCTTACATGACCCCCTACACTACCCAAACACCCCTGCACTAAACCCTAAAACACTACCCCCAGCAGTACCCCTTACACTACCTGAACACCGCTCCACTACCCTAAACCCTAAATCTACCCCCAGCACGACCCCCTACATTATGGAAACACCACTGCACTACCCTAAACCCTAAAACACTACCCCTAGCACGACCCTCTACACTACCCAAACACCACTGCACTACCCTAAACCCTAACTCTATCCCCAGCATGACCACCTACACTACCTAAACACCACTGCACCACCCTACACCCTAAAACACTACCCCCCGCATGACCCTTACATGACCCCCTACACTACCCAAACACCCCTGCACTGCCCTAAACCCTAACACACCACCCCCAGCACGACTCCCTACACTATCCGAACACCACTGCACTACCCTAAACCCTAAAACACTACCCCCAGCAGTACGCCCTACACTACCCAAACACCACTGCACTACACTAAACCCTAAAACACTACCCACAGCAGTACCCCCTACACTACCTGAACACCGCTGCACTACCCTAAACCCTAAAACACTACCCCAGCACGACCCCCACACCACACAAACACCACTGCACTACCCTAAACCCCTACCCCAGCACAACACCCTACACTACCCAAACACCACTGCACTACCATAAACCCTAAAACACTTTCCCCAGCATGACCCCCTGCACTACCCAAACACCACTGCACTACCCAAACCCTAAAACACTACCCCAAGCACGAACCCCTACACTACACAAACACCACTGCACTAACCTAAACCCTACACTTCACAAACACCACTGCACTACCCTAAACCCTAAACCACTACCCCCAGCACGACCCCCTGCACTACCAAAACACCACTGCACTACCGTAAACCCTAAATCTACCCCCAGCACGACCCCCAACACTACCCAAACACCACTGCACTACCCTAAACCCTAAAAAACTACCCCAAGCACAAACCCCTACACTACACAAACACCACTGCACTAACCTAAACCCTAAACACTACACCCTACACTTCACAAACACCACTGCACTACCCTAAACCACTACCCCCAGCACGACCCCCTGCACTACCAAAACACCACTACACTACCGTAAACCCTAAATCACTACCCCCAGCAGTACCACCTACACAACCCAAACACAACTGCACCACCCCCAGCACGACCCCCTATACTACCCAAACACCACTGCACTAAACCCTAAAACACTACCCCCAGCAGTACCCCTTACACTACCTGAACACCGCTCCACTACCCTAAACCCTAAATCTACCCCCAGCACGACCCCCTACACTATGGAAACACCACTGCACTACCCTAAACCCTAAAACACTACGCCTAGCATGACCCTCTACACTACCCAAACACCACTGCACTACCCTAAACCCTAACTCCATCCCCAGCATGACCCCTACATTACCAAAACACCACTGCACTACCCTAAACCATAAAACACTACTCCCAGCACGACCCCTTTCAATACCCTAACATCAATGCACTACTCAAACCCTAAAACACTACCCACAGCATGACCCCCTACACTACCAAACCACCACTGCACTGCCTTAAAACCTAAAACACTATCCCCAGCACAACCCCCTACACTACCCAAACACCACTGCTTTACCCTAAAACACTACCCCCTGCATGACCCCCTACACTGCTCGAACACCACTGCACTGCCCTATAACCTACTGCACAACCCCCTACACTACGCAAACACCACTGCACTACCCCCAGCACGACCCCCTACACTACCCAAACACCACTGCACTACACTAAACCCTAAAACACTACCCCCAGCAGTGCCCCCTATACTACCCAAACACCACTGCACTGCCCTAAACCCTAAATCTACCCCAAGCACAACCCCCTACACTGCCCGAACACCACTGCACTACCCGAAATCCTAAAACACTACCCCTGCACGACCCCCGACACTACCCGCACACCACTGCAGTGCCCTAAACCCTAAAACACCAACCCCTGCACAACCCCCTACACTGCCCAAACACCACTGCACTGCCCTAAAATGTAAAAAACCAACCCCCTACACTGCCTGAACACCACTGCAGTGCCCTAAACCATAAAACACCAACCCCTGCACAACCCCCACACTGCCCAAACACCACTGCACTGCCCTAAAATGTAAAATACCAACCCCCTACACTGCCCGAACACCACTGCACTGCCCTAAAACCTAAAACACCAACCTCCTGCACGACCCCCTACACTGCCCAAACACCCCTGCACTGCCCTAAAACCTAAAACACCACCCACCTGCACGACCCCCTACACTGCCCAAACACCAACCCCCTGCTTGACCCCCTACACTGCCCGAACACCACTGCACTGCCCTGAACCCTAAAACACCACCCCCAGCACGACTCCCTACACTACCCGAACACCACTGCACTGCCCTAAACCCTAAAACATGACCCCAGCACAACCCCGTAGAGTACCCAAAGACCACTGCACCACCCTAAACCCTAAAACACTACACCCCGCATGACCCTTGTATGACCCCCTACACTACCCAAACACCGCTGCACTACCCTAAACCCTAAACCCTAAAACACTACCCCAAGCACAACCCCCTACACTACCCAAACACCACTGCACTACCCTAAAACACTACCCCACACACTTCACAAACACCACTGCACTACCCTAAACCCTAAATCTACCCCCAGCATGACCCCCTACACTACCCAAACACCACTGCACTACCCCCAGCACGACCCCCTACACTACCAAAACACCAGTGCACTACCCTAAACCCTAAAACACTACCCCTAGCACGACCCCCTACACTGCCTAAACACCACTGCACTACCCTAAACCCTAAAACACTACCCCCAGCACGACGCCCTACACTACCCAAACACCACTGCACTACCCGCAGCACGACCCCCTACACTGCCCAAACACCACTGCACTACCCTAAACCCTAAAACACTACTCCCAGCACGATCCCCTACAATACCCTAACACCACTGCACTACCCTAAACCCTAAATCTACCCCCAGCATGACCCCTACACTACCCAAACACCACTGCATTACCCTAAACCCTAACTCTACCCCTAGCACGACCCCCTACACTACCCAAACACCACTACACTCCCCTAAACCCTAAAATACTATCCCCAGCACCACACCCTATACTACCCGAACACCACTGCACTACCCTAAACCCTAAAACACTACTCCCAGCATGACCCCCTACACTACCAAAACACCACTGCACTACCCTAAAACACTACCACATCACATCACCCTACGCTACCCAAACACCACTGCTCTACCCTAAACCCTAAAACCCCACCCTCTGCATGACCCACTACACTGCCCGAACACCACTGCACTGCCCTAAAACACCACCCCCTGCACGACCCCCTACACTGCCCGAACACCACTGCAAAACCCTAAATCTGACCAAAGCAAGACCCCCTACACTACCCAAACACCACTGCACTGCCCTAAACCACTACCCCAACATGACCCCTTACACTACCCGAACACCAATGCACTACCCTAAACCCTAAAACACTACCTCCAGCACAACACCCTACACTACCCAAATACTACTGGTCTACCCTAAACCCTATAACACTACCCCCAGGACGACCCCCTACACTACACAACCACCATTCAACTGCCATAAACCCTAAAACACTACCCCGTGCACAACGACCCGCTACACTACACAAACACCAATGCACTACCCTAAACCCTAAAACACTACCCCAGCATGACCCCCTACACTACCCAAACACTACTGCACTACCCTAAAACACTACCCACAGCACGACCCCCATACACTACCCAAAGACCACTGCACTACCCTAAACCCTAAAACACTACCCCCAGCACGACCCCCTGCACTACCCAAACACCACTGCACTACCCTAAACCCTAAAACACTCCCCCCCAGCCCGATGCCCTACACTACCCAAACACCACTGCACTACCCGCAGCACGACCCCCTGCACTGCCCGAACACCACTGCACTACCCTAAACCGTAAAACACTACCCCAAGCACGACCCCTTACACTACGCAAACACCACTGCACTACCCTAACCCTCCCCCAGCACGACCCCCTACATTACGCAACCACTTCACTACCGTAAACCCTAAAACACTACTCCCAGCACGACCCCCTACACTGCCCGAACACCACTGCACTACCCTAAACCCTAAAACACTACCCTCAGCACGACCCCCTACACTACCCAAACACCACTGCACTACCCTAAACCCTATAAACACTACCCCTAGCATGACCCCCTACACTACCCAAACACGACTACACTACCCTAAACCCTAACTCTACCCCCAGCATGACCCCCTACACTACCCGAACACCACTGCACTACCATAAACCCTAAAACACTACCTCCAGCATGAACCCCTACACTACCCGAACATCACTGCACTACCCTAAACCCTAAAACACTACCCCAGCACAACCCCCTACACTACACAAAGACCACTGCACTACCCTAAACCCTAAAACACTACCCCCAGCACGAACCAAACACCACTGCACTACCCTAAACCCTAACTCTACCCCCAGCACGACCCCTACACTACACAAACACCACGGCACTACCCTAAACCCTAAATCTACCCCCAGCAGTACCCCCTACACTACCCAAACAACACTGCACTACCCTAAACCCTAAATCACTACCCCCAGCAGTATCCCCTAAACTACCCAAACACCACTGCACTACCCCCAGCACGACCCCCTATACTACCAAAACACCAGTGCACTACCCTAAACCCTAAAACACTACCCCTAGCACGACCCCCTACACTGCCCAAACACCACTGCACTATCCTAAACCCTAAAACACTACCCCCAGTATGAACCCCTACACTACCCGAACACCACTGCACTACCCTAAACCCTAAAACACTACTCCCAGCATGACCCCCTACTCTACCCAAACACCACTGCACTACCCTAAACCCTAACTCTACCCCCAGCATGACCCCCTACATTACTCAAACACCACTGCACTCCCCTAAACCCTAAAATACTATCCCCAGCACCACACCCTATACTACCCGAACACCACTGCACTACCCTAAACCCTAAAACACTACTCCCAGCATGACCCCCTACACTACCAAAACACCACTGCACTACCCTAAAACACTACCACATCACATCACCCTACGCTACCCAAACACCAATGCACTACCCTAAACCCTAAAACACTACCTCAGCATGACCCCCTACACTACCCAAACACTACTGCACTACCCTAAAACACTACCCACAGCACGACCCCATACACTACCCAAAGACCACTGCACTACCCTAAACCCTAAAACACTCCCCCCAGCCCGACCCCCTGCACTACCCAAACACCACTGCACTACCCGCAGCACGACCCCCTACACTGCCCAAACACCACTGCACTATCCTAAACCCTAAAACACTACCCCCAGTATGAACTCCTACACTACCCGAACACCACTGCAATACCCTAAACCCTAAAACACTACTCCCAGCACAATCCCCTACAATACCCTGACACCACTGCACTACCCTAAACCCTAAATCTACCCCCAGCATGACCCCTACACTACCCAAACACCACTGCACTACCCTAAACCCTAACTCTACCCCTAGCACGACCCCCTACACTACCCAAACACCACTGCACTACCCTAAACCCTAACTCTACCCCCAGCATGACCCCCTACATTACTCAAACACCACTACACTCCCCTAAACCCTAAAATACTATCCCCAGCACCACACCCTATACTACCCGAACACCACTGCACTACCCTAAACCCTAAAACACTACTCCCAGCATGACCCCCTACACTACCAAAACACCACTGCACTACCCTAAAACACTACCACATCACCCTACGCTACCCAAACACCACTGCTCTACCCTAAACCCTAAAACCCCACCCTCTGCATGACCCACTACACTGCCCGAACACCACTGCACTGCCCTAAAACACCACCCCCTGCACGACCCCCTACACTGCCCGAACACCACTGCAAAACCCTAAATCTGACCAAAGCAAGACCCCCTACACTACCCGAACACCAATGCACTACCCTAGACCCTAAAAGACTACCCCCAGCATGACCCCCTACACTACCCAAACACCACTGCACTGCCCTAAACCACTACCCCAACATGACCCCTTACACTACCCGAACACCAATGCACTACCCTAAACCCTAAAACACTACCCCCAGCACAACACCCTACACTACCCAAATACTACTGGTCTACCCTAAACCCTATAACACTACCCCCAGGACGACCCCCTACACTACACAACCACCATTCAACTGCCATAAACCCTAAAACACTACCCCGTGCACAACGACCCGCTACACTACACAAACACCAATGCACTACCCTAAACCCTAAAACACTACCCTAGCATGACCCCCTACACTACCCAAACACTACTGCACTACCCTAAAACACTACCCACAGCACGACCCCCATACACTACCCAAAGACCACTGCACTACCCTAAACCCTAAAACACTACCCCCAGCACGACCCCCTGCACTACCCAAACACCACTGCACTACCCTAAACCCTAAAACACTCCCCCCCAGCCCGATGCCCTACACTACCCAAACACCACTGCACTACCCGCAGCACGACCCCCTGCACTGCCCGAACACCACTGCACTACCCTAAACCATAAAACACTACCCCAAGCACGACCCCCTACACTACGCAAACACCACTGCACTACCCTAACCCTCCCCCAGCACGACCCCCTACATTACGCAACCACTTCACTACCGTAAACCCTAAAACACTACTCCCAGCACGACCCCCTACACTGCCCGAACACCACTGCACTACCCTAAACCCTAAAACACTACCCTCAGCACGACCCCCTACACTACCCAAACACCACTGCACTACCCTAAACCCTATAAACACTACCCCTAGCACGACCCCCTACACTACCCAAACACGACTACACTACCCTAAACCCTAACTCTACCCCCAGCATGACCCCCTACACTACCCGAACACCACTGCACTACCATAAACCCTAAAACACTACCTCCAGCATGAACCCCTACACTACCCGAACATCACTGCACTACCCTAAACCCTAAAACACTACCCCAGCACAACCCCCTACACTACACAAAGACCACTGCACTACCCTAAACCCTAAAACACTACCCCCAGCACGAACCAAACACCACTGCACTACCCTAAACCCTAACTCTACCCCCAGCACGACCCCTACACTACACAAACACCACGGCACTACCCTAAACCCTCAATCTACCCCCAGCAGTACCCCCTACACTACCCAAACAACACTGCACTACCCTAAACCCTAAATCACTACCCCCAGCAGTATCCCCTAAACTACCCAAACACCACTGCACTACCCCCAGCACGACCCCCTATACTACCAAAACACCAGTGCACTACCCTAAACCCTAAAACACTACCCCTAGCACGACCCCCTACACTGCCCAAACACCACTGCACTATCCTAAACCCTAAAACACTACCCCCAGTATGAACCCCTACACTACCCGAACACCACTGCACTACCCTAAACCCTAAAACACTACTCCCAGCACGATCCCCTACGATACCCTAACACCACTGCACTACCCTAAACCCTAAATCTACCCCCAGCATGACCCCCTACTCTACCCAAACACCACTGCACTACCCTAAACCCTAACTCTACCCCCAGCATGACCCCCTACATTACTCAAACACCACTGCACTCCCCTAAACCCTAAAATACTATCCCCAGCACCACACCCTATACTACCCGAACACCACTGCACTACCCTAAACCCTAAAACACTACTCCCAGCATGACCCCCTACACTACCAAAACACCACTGCACTACCCTAAAACACTACCACATCACATCACCCTACGCTACCCAAACACCAATGCACTACCCTAAACCCTAAAACACTACCTCAGCATGACCCCCTACACTACCCAAACACTACTGCACTACCCTAAAACACTACCCACAGCACGACCCCATACACTACCCAAAGACCACTGCACTACCCTAAACCCTAAAACACTCCCCCCAGCCCGACCCCCTGCACTACCCAAACACCACTGCACTACCCGCAGCACGACCCCCTACACTGCCCAAACACCACTGCACTATCCTAAACCCTAAAACACTACCCCCAGTATGAACTCCTACACTACCCGAACACCACTGCAATACCCTAAACCCTAAAACACTACTCCCAGCACGATCCCCTACAATACCCTAACACCACTGCACTACCCTAAACCCTAAATCTACCCCCAGCATGACCCCTACACTACCCAAACACCACTGCACTACCCTAAACCCTAACTCTACCCCTAGCACGACCCCCTACACTACCCAAACACCACTGCACTACCCTAAACCCTAACTCTACCCCCAGCATGACCCCCTACATTACTCAAACACCACTGCACTCCCCTAAACCCTAAAATACTATCCCCAGCACCACACCCTATACTACCCGAACACCACTGCACTACCCTAAACCCTAAAACACTACTCCCAGCACGACCCCCTACACTACCCAAACAACACTGCACTACCCTAAACCCTAAATCACTACCCCCAGCAGTACCCCCTAAACTACCCAAACACCACTGCACTACCCCCAGCACGACCCCCTATACTACCAAAACACCAGTGCACTACCCTAAACCCTAAAACACTACCCCTAGCACGACCCCCTACACTGCCCAAACACCACTGCACTATCCTAAACCCTAAAACACTACCCCCAGTATGAACCCCTACACTACCCGAACACCACTGCACTACCCTAAACCCTAAAACACTACTCCCAGCACGATCCCCTACGATACCCTAACACCACTGCACTACCCTAAACCCTAAATCTACCCCCAGCATGACCCCCTACACTACCCAAACACCACTGCACTACCCTAAACCCTAACTCTACCCCCAGCATGACCCCCTACATTACTCAAACACCACTGCACTCCCCTAAACCCTAAAATACTATCCCCAGCACCACACCCTATACTACCCGAACACCACTGCACTACCGTAAACCCTAAAACACTACTCCCAGCATGACCCCCTACACTACCAAAACACCACTGCACTACCCTAAAACACTACCCCATCACATCACCCTACGCTACCCAAACACCACTGCTCTACCCTAAACCCTAAAACCCCACCCCCTGCATGACCCACTACACTGCCCGAACACCACTGCACTGCCCTAAAACACCACCCCCTGCACGACCCCCTACACTGCCCGAACACCACTGCAAAACCCTAAATCTGCCCAAAGCAAGACCCCCTACACTACCCGAACACCAATGCACTACCCTAGACCCTAAAAGACTACCCCCAGCATGACCCCCTACACTACCCAAACACCACTGCACTGCCCTAAACCACTACCCCAGCATGACCCCTTACACTACCCGAACACCAATGCACTACCCTAAACCCTAAAACACTACCCCCAGCACAACACCCTACACTACCCAAACACTACTGGTCTACCCTAAACCCTATAACACTACCCCCAGGACGACCCCCTACACTACACAACCACCATTCAACTGCCATAAACCCTAAAACACTACCCCGTGCACAACGACCCGCTACACTACACAAACACCAATGCACTACCCTAAACCCTAAAACACTACCTCAGCACGACCCCCTACACTGCCCAAACACCACTGCACTATCCTAAACCCTAAAACACTACCCCCAGTATGAACCCCTACACTACCCGAACACCACTGCACTACCCTAAACCCTAAAACACTACTCCCAGCACGATCCCCTACGATACCCTAACACCACTGCACTACCCTAAACCCTAAATCTACCCCCAGCATGACCCCCTACACTACCCAAACACCACTGCACTACCCTAAACCCTAACTCTACCCCCAGCATGACCCCCTACATTACTCAAACACCACTGCACTCCCCTAAACCCTAAAATACTATCCCCAGCACCACACCCTATACTACCCGAACACCACTGCACTACCGTAAACCCTAAAACACTACTCCCAGCATGACCCCCTACACTACCAAAACACCACTGCACTACCCTAAAACACTACCCCATCACATCACCCTACGCTACCCAAACACCACTGCTCTACCCTAAACCCTAAAACCCCACCCCCTGCATGACCCACTACACTGCCCGAACACCACTGCACTGCCCTAAAACACCACCCCCTGCACGACCCCCTACACTGCCCGAACACCACTGCAAAACCCTAAATCTGCCCAAAGCAAGACCCCCTACACTACCCGAACACCAATGCACTACCCTAGACCCTAAAAGACTACCCCCAGCATGACCCCCTACACTACCCAAACACCACTGCACTGCCCTAAACCCTAACTCTACCCCCAGCATGACCCCCTACATTACTCAAACACCACTGCACTCCCCTAAACCCTAAAATACTATCCCCAGCACCACACCCTATACTACCCGAACACCACTGCACTACCGTAAACCCTAAAACACTACTCCCAGCATGACCCCCTACACTACCAAAACACCACTGCACTACCCTAAAACACTACCCCATCACATCACCCTACGCTACCCAAACACCACTGCTCTACCCTAAACCCTAAAACCCCACCCCCTGCATGACCCACTACACTGCCCGAACACCACTGCACTGCCCTAAAACACCACCCCCTGCACGACCCCCTACACTGCCCGAACACCACTGCAAAACCCTAAATCTGCCCAAAGCAAGACCCCCTACACTACCCGAACACCAATGCACTACCCTAGACCCTAAAAGACTACCCCCAGCATGACCCCCTACACTACCCAAACACCACTGCACTGCCCTAAACCCTAACTCTACCCCCAGCATGACCCCCTACATTACTCAAACACCACTGCACTCCCCTAAACCCTAAAATACTATCCCCAGCACCACACCCTATACTACCCGAACACCACTGCACTACCGTAAACCCTAAAACACTACTCCCAGCATGACCCCCTACACTACCAAAACACCACTGCACTACCCTAAAACACTACCCCATCACATCACCCTACGCTACCCAAACACCACTGCTCTACCCTAAACCCTAAAACCCCACCCCCTGCATGACCCACTACACTGCCCGAACACCACTGCACTGCCCTAAAACACCACCCCCTGCACGACCCCCTACACTGCCCGAACACCACTGCAAAACCCTAAATCTGCCCAAAGCAAGACCCCCTACACTACCCGAACACCAATGCACTACCCTAGACCCTAAAAGACTACCCCCAGCATGACCCCCTACACTACCCAAACACCACTGCACTGCCCTAAACCACTACCCCAGCATGACCCCTTACACTACCCGAACACCAATGCACTACCCTAAACCCTAAAACACTACCCCCAGCACAACACCCTACACTACCCAAACACTACTGGTCTACCCTAAACCCTATAACACTACCCCCAGGACGACCCCCTGCACTACACAACCACCATTCAACTGCCATAAACCCTAAAACACTACCCCGTGCACAACGACCCGCTACACTACACAAACACCAATGCACTACCCTAAACCCTAAAACACTACCTCAGCACGATCCCCTACGATACCCTAACACCACTGCACTACCCTAAAACACTACCCACAGCACGACCCCATACACTACCCAAAGACCACTGCACTACCCTAAACCCTAAAACACTCCCCCCAGCCCGACCCCCTGCACTACCCAAACACCACTGCACTACCCTAAACCACTACCCCCACACGACCCCCTACACTGCCCGAACACCACTGCACTGCCCTAAAACCAAACACCACCCCCCTGCACGACCCCCTATACTGCCCGAACACCCCTGCAGTACCCTAGACCCTAAAAGACTACCCCCAGCATGACCCCCTACACTACCCAAACACCACTGCAAAACCCTAAATCTGCCCAAAGCAAGACCCCCTACACTACCCGAACACCAATGCACTACCCTAGACCCTAAAAGACTACCCCCAGCATGACCCCCTACACTACCCAAACACCACTGCACTGCCCTAAACCACTACCCCAGCATGACCCCTTACACTACCCGAACACCAATGCACTACCCTAAACCCTAAAACTCTACCCCAGCACAACACCCTACACTACCCAAACACTACTGGTCTACCCTAAACCCTATAACACTACCCCCAGGACGACCCCCTACACTACACAACCACCATTCAACTGCCATAAACCCTAAAACACTACCCCGTGCACAACGACCCGCTACACTACACAAACACCAATGCACTACCCTAAACCCTAAAACACTACCTCAGCATGACCCCCTACACTACCCAAACACTACTGCACTACCCTAAAACACTACCCACAGCACGACCCCATACACTACCCAAAGACCACTGCACTACCCTAAACCCTAAAACACTACCCCCAGCACGACGCCCTACACTACCCAAACACCACTGCACTACCCGCAGCACGACCCCCTACACTGCCCAAACACCACTGCACTATCCTAAACCCTAAAACACTACCCCCAGTATGAACCCCTACACTACCCGAACACCACTGCACTACCCTAAACCCTAAAACACTACTCCCAGCACGATACCCTAACACCACTGCACTACCCTAAACCCTAAAACACTACTCCCAGCACGATACCCAAACACCACTGCACTACCCTAAACCCTAACTCCATCCCCACCATGACCCCCTACATTACCAAAACACAACTGCACTACCCTAAACCCTAAAACACTACTCCCAGCATGACCCCTTTCAATACCCTAACATCAATGCACTACTCTAAAACCCTAAAACACTACCCACAGCACAACCCCCTACACTACCCAAACACCACTGCTTTACCCTAAAACACTACCCCCTGCATGACCTACACTGCCCGAACACCACTGCACTGCTCTGCCCTAAAACACCACGCCCCTGCACGACCCCCTACACTGCTCGAACACCACTGCACTGCCCTAAAACCTACTGCACAACCCCCTACACTACGCAAACACCACTGCACTACACTAAACCCTAAAACACTACCCCCAGCAGTACCCCCTATACTACCCAAACACCACTGCACTGCCCTAAACCCTAAATCTACCCCAAGCACAACCCCCTACACTGCCCGAACACCACTGCACTACCCGAAATCCTAAAACACTACCCCTGCATGACCCCCTACACTGCCTGAACACCACTGCAGTGCCCCAAACCCTAAAACACCAACCCCTGCACGACCCCCTACACTGCCTGAACACCACTGCAGTGCCCCAAACCCTAAAACACCAACCCCTGCACAACCCCCTACACTGCCCAAACACCACTGCACTGCCCTAAAATGTAAAATACCAACCCCCTACACTGCCTGAACACCACTGCAATGCCCTAAACCCTAAAACACCAACCCCTGCACACACCCCTACACTGCCCAAACACCACTGCACTGCCCTAAAATGTAAAATACTAACCCCCTACACTGCCCGAACACCACTGCACTGCCCTAAAACCTAAAACACCAACCTCCTGCACGACCCCCTACACTGCCCAAACACCCCTGCACTGCCCTAAAACCTAAAACACCACCCACCTGCACGACCCCCTACACTGCCCAAACACCAACCCCCTGCTTGACCCCCTACACTACCAGAACATCCCTGCACTGCCCTAAACCCTAACACACCACCCCCTACACTGCCCGAACACCACTGCACTGCCCTAAACCCTAAAACACCACCCCCAGCACGACTCCCTACACTACCCGAACACCACTGCACTGCCCTAAACCACGACCCCAGCACAACCCCATACAGTACCCAAAGAGCACTGCACCACCCTAAACCCTAAAACACTACACCCCGCATGACCCTTGCATGACTCCCTACACTACCCAAACACCGCTGCACTACCCTAAACCCTAAATCTACCCCCAGCATGACCCCCTACACTACCCAAACACCACTGCACTAACCCCAGCACGACCCTCTTACCAAATACCACTGCACTACCCTAAATCCTAAATCTACCCCCAGCATGACCCCCTACATTACCCAAACACCACTGCACTGCCCTAAAATGTAAAATACCAACCCCCTGCACCACCCCCTACACTGCCCGAACACCACTGCATTGCCCTAAAACCTAAAACACCAACCCCCTGCACGACCCCCTACACTGCCCGAACACCCCTGCACTCCCATAAAACCTAAAACACCACCCACCTGCATGACCCCCTACACTGCCCAAACACCAACCCCCTGCTTGACCCCTTACACTACCGAACACCACTGCACTGCCCTAAACTCTAAAACACGACCCCAGCACAACCCCGTACAGTACCCAAAGACAACTGCACTACCCTCAACCCTAAAAGGTGACCCCTACACTACCCAAAGACCACTGCACCACCCTACACCCTAAAACACTACCCCCCGCATGACCCTTACATGACCCCCTACACTACCCAAACACCCCTGCACTGCCCTAAACCCTAACACACCACCCACAGCACGACTCCCTACACTACCCGAACACCACTGCACTACCCTAAACCCTAAAACACTACCCCCAGCAGTACGCCCTACACTACCGAAACACCACTGCACTACACTAAACCCTAAAACACTACCTACAGCAGTACCCCCTACACTACCTGAACACCGCTGCACTACCCTAAACCCTAAAACACTACCCCAGCACGACCCCCACACCACACAAACACCACTGCACTACCCTAAACCCCTACCCCAGCACAACACCCTACACTACCCAAACACCACTGCACTACCATAAACCCTAAAACACTTTCCCCAGCACGACCCCCTGCACTACCCAAACACCACTGCACTACCCAAACCCTAAAACACTACCCCAAGCACGAACCCCTACATTACACAAACACCACTGCACTAACCTAAACCCTAAACACTACACGCTGCACTTCACAAACACCACTGCACTACCCTAAACCCTAAACCACTACCCCCAGCACGACCCCCTGCACTACCAAAACACCACTGCACTACCGTAAACCCTAAATCTACCCCCAGCACGACCCCCTATACTACCCAAACACCACTGCACTAAACCCTAAAACACTACCCCAGCAGTACCCCTTACACTACCTGAACACCGCTCCACTACCCTAAACCCTAAATCTACCCCCAGCACGACCCCCTACACTATGGAAACACCACTGCACTACCCTAAACCCTAAAACACTACCCCTAGCACGACCCTCTACACTACCCAAACACCACTGCACTACCCTAAACCCTAACTCTATGCCCAGCATGACCACCTACACTACCTAAACACCACTGCACTACCCTAAACCCTAAAACACTACCCACCGCTTGACCCCCTACACTACCCAAACACCACTGCTTTACCCTAAAACACTACCCCCTGCATGACCCCCTACACTGCTCGAACACCACTGCACTGCCCCCAGCACAACCCCCTACACTACCCAAACACAACTGCACTACACTAAACCCTAAAACACTACCCCAGCAGTACCCCCTATACTACCCAAACACCACTGCACTGCCCTAAACCCTAAATCTACCCCAAGCACAACCCCCTACACTGCCCGAACACCACTGCACTACCCGAAATCCTAAAACACTACCCCTGCACGACCCCCGACACTACCCGCACACCACTGCAGTGCCATAAACCCTAAAACACCACCCCTGCACGACCCCCTACACTGCCTGAACACCACTGCAGTGCCCTAAACCCTAAAACACCAACCCCTGCACAACCCCCTACACTGCCCAAACACCACTGCACTGCCCTAAAATGTAAAATACCAACCCCCTACACTGCCTGAACACCACTGCACTACCCTAAACCCTATAACAATACCCCAGCACGACCACCTACACTACCCAAAGACCACTGCACTATGCTAAACCCTAAAACACTACCCCCTGCATGACCCCCTACACTACCCAAACACCACTGCACTACCCTAAACCCTACATCTACCCACAGCATGACCCCTTACACTACCCAAACACCACTGCTCTACCACAACCCTAAACACTACGCCATGCATGACCCCCTACACAGCCCGAACACCAGTGCACTGCCTTAAACCCTAAAACACCACCCCCAGACCGACCCCCCACACTGCCCAAACACATCTACACTACCCTAAACGCTAAATCACTACCCCAGCAGTACGCCCTACACTACCCAAACACCACTGCACTACACTAAACCCTAAAACACTAAACCCTAAAACACTACCCCCAGCAGTACCCCCTACACTACCTGAATACAGATGCACTACCCTAAATCCCAAAACACTACCCCAGCACAACCCCCTACACTACCCAAACACCACTGCACTACCATAAACCCTAAAACACTACCCCCAGCACAACCCCCTACACTACCCAAACACCACTGCACTACCCTAAACCCTAAATCCCTACCCCAGCAGTACCCGTACACTACCCAAACACCACTGCACTACCATAAACCCTAAAACACTACCCCCTGCACAACCCCCTACCCTACCAAAACACCACTGCACTACCCTAAACCCTAAATCCCTACCCCAGCAGTACCCGTACAATACCCAAACACCACTGCACTACCCCCAGCACGACACCCTATACTACCCAAACACCACTGCACTACCTTAAAACACGACCCCCTCTACTACACAAACACCGCTGCACTACCCTAAACCCTAAAACACTACCCCAGCACGACCCCCTGCACTACCCAAACACCACTGCACTACCGTAAACCCTAAATCTACCTCCAGCACGACCCCCTACACTACCCAAACACCACTGCACGAAACCCTAAAACACTACCCCCAGTAGTACCCCCTACACTATCTGAACACCGAGCACTATCCTAAACCCTAAATCCACCCCAGCACGACCCCCTAAACTACGTAAACACCACTGCACTACCCTAAACCCTAAAACACTACCCCCTGCACGACCCCCTACACTGCCCGAACACCGGTGCAGTGCCCGAAACCCTGAAACACCACCCCCTGCACGTCCTCCTACACTGCCCGAACACCACGGCACTGCCCTAAAACACCACCCTATGCACAACCCCCTACCCTACCCAAAGACCACTGCACTACCCTAAAACACTACCCCAGCACGACCCCCGCATGACCCCCCTACACTACCCAAACGCCACTGCACTATCCTAAACCCTAAAACACTATCCCCCACACGACCCCCTACACTACCCAAAGACAACTGCACTAACCTAAACCCTAAAACACTACCCCAAGCATGACCCCCTACACTACCCAAACACCACCGCACTATCCCCAGCACGACCCCCTACACTGCCCAAACACCAACCCCCTGCACGACCCCCTACACTGCCCGAACACCCCTCCACTGCCCTAAACCCTAAAACACCACCCACTGCACGACCCCATACGCTGCCGGAACACCACTGCACTGCCCTATACCCTAAAACACCAATCCCTGCACGACCCCCTACACTACCCAAACACCACTGCATTACCCTAAACCCTATATCTACCCCAGCACGACCCCCTACACAACCCAAACACCACTGCACTACCCTAAACCCTAAAACACTACTCCCAGCACGACAACCCTACACTACCCGAACACCACTGCACTACCAAAAACCCTAAAACACTACCACAGCATGACCTCCTACACTACCCAAAAACCACTGCACTACCCTAAACCACTATCCCACACACGACCAGCTACACTACCCAAACACCACTGCACAACCCTAAACCCTAAAACACTACCCCAGCATGACCTCCTACACTACCCAAAGACCACTGCACTACCCTAAACCCTAAAACACTACCCCTGCATGACCCCCTACACTACCCAAACACCACTGCACTACCCTATACCCTAAAACACTACCCCAGCACAACCCCCTACACTACCCAAACACCACTGCACTACCCTAAACCCTAAAACACTATCCCACACATGACCACCTACACTACCCAAAGACCACTGCACTACCCTAAACCCTGAAACACTACCCCTGCACGACCCCCGACACTACCCGCACACCACTGCAGTGCCATAAACCCTAAAACACCACCCCTGCACGACCCCCTACACTGCCTGAACACCACTGCAGTGCCCTAAACCCTAAAACACCAACCCCTGCACAACCCCCTACACTGCCCAAACACCACTGCACTGCCCTAAAATGTAAAATACCAACCCCCTACACTGCCTGAACACCACTGCACTACCCTAAACCCTATAACAATACCCCAGCACGACCCCCTGCACTACACAAAGACCACTGCACTACCCTAAACCCTAAAATAGTACCCCTCACACGACCACCTACACTACCCAAAGACCACTGCACTATGCTAAACCCTAAAACACTACCCCCAGCATGACCCCCTACACTACCCAAACACCACTGCACTAACCCCAGCACGACCCTCTTACCAAATACCACTGCACTACCCTAAATCCTAAATCTACCCCCAGCATGACCCCCTACATTACCCAAACACCACTGCACTGCCCTAAAACGTAAAATACAAACCCCCTGCACCACCCCCTACACTGCCCGAACACCACTGCACTGCCCTAAAACCTAAAACACCAACCCCCTGCACGACCCCCTACACTGCCCGAACACCCCTGCACTCCCATAAAACCTAAAACACCACCCACCTGCACGACCCCCTACACTGCCCAAACACCAACCCCCTGCTTGACCCCTTACACTACCGAACACCACTGCACTGCCCTAAACTCTAAAACACGACCCCAGCACAACCCCGTACAGTACCCAAAGACAACTGCACTACCCTCAACCCTAAAAGGTGACCCCTACACTACCCAAAGACCACTGCACCACCCTACACCCTAAAACACTACCCCCCGCATGACCCTTACATGACCCCCTACACTACCCAAACACCCCTGCACTGCCCTAAACCCTAACACACCACCCCCAGCACGACTCCCTACACTACCCGAACACCACTGCACTACCCTAAACCCTAAAACACTACCCCCAGCTGTACGCCCTACACTACCCAAACACCACTGCACTACACTAAACCCTAAAACACTACCTACAGCAGTACCCCCTACACTACCTGAACACCGCTGCACCACCCTAAACCCTAAAACACTACCCCAGCACGACCCCCACACCACACAAACACCACTGCACTACCCTAAACCCCTACCCCAGCACAACACCCTACACTACCCAAACACCACTGCACTACCATAAACCCTAAAACACTTTCCCCAGCACGACCCCCTGCACTACCCAAAGACCACTGCACTACCCTAAAACACTACCCCAGCACGACCCCCACACTACCCAAACACCACTGCACTACCCAAACCCTAAAACAGTACCCCAAGCACGAACCCCTACACTACACAAACACCACTGCACTAACCTAAACCCTAAACACTACACCCTACACTTCACAAACACCACTGCACTACCCTAAACCCTAAACCACTACCCCCAGCACGACCCCCTGCACTACCAAAACACCACTGCACTACCGTAAACCCTAAATCTACCCCCAGCACGACCCCCAACACTATCCAAACACCACTGCACTACCCTAAACCCTAAATCACTACCCCCAGCAGTACCACCTACACAACCCAAACACAACTGCACCACCCCCAGCACGACCCCCTATACTACCCAAACACCACTGCACTAAACCCTAAAACACTACCCCAGCAGTACCCCTTACACTACCTGAACACCGCTCCACTACCCTAAACCCTAAATCTACCCCCAGCACGACCCCCTACACTATGGAAACACCACTGCACTACCCTAAACCCTAAAACACTACCCCTAGCACGACCCTCTACACTACCCAAACACCACTACACTAAACCCTAACTCTATGCCCAGCATGACCTCCTACACTACCCAAAGACCACTGCACTACCCTAAACCCTAAAACACTACCCCTGCATGACCCCCTACACTACCCAAACACCACTGCACTACCCTAAACCCTAAAACACTACCCACCGCTTGACCCCCTACACTACCTAAACACCACTGCTTTACCCTAAAACACTACCCCCTGCATGACCCCCTACACTGCTCGTACACCACTGCACTGCCCTATAACCTACTGCACAACCCCCTACACTACACAAACACCACTGCACTACCCCCAGCACAACCCCCTACACTACCCAAACACCACTGCACTACACTAAACCCTAAAACACTACCCCAGCAGTACCCCCTATACTACCCAAACACCACTGCACTGCCCTAAACCCTAAATCTACCCCAAGCACAACCCCCTACACTGCCCGAACACCACTGCACTACCCGAAATCCTAAAACACTACCCCTGCACGACCCCCGACACTACCCGCACACCACTGCAGTGCCATAAACCCTAAAACACCACCCCTGCACGACCCCCTACACTGCCTGAACACCACTGCAGTGCCCTAAACCCTAAAACACCAACCCCTGCACAACCCCCTACACTGCCCAAACACCACTGCACTGCCCTAAAATGTAAAATACCAACCCCCTACACTGCCTGAACACCACTGCACTACCCTAAACCCTATAACAATACCCCAGCACGACCCCCTGCACTACACAAAGACCACTGCACTACCCTAAACCCTAAAATAGTACCCCCCACACGACCACCTACACTACCCAAAGACCACTGCACTATGCTAAACCCTACATCTACCCACAGCATGACCCCTTACACTACCCAAACACCACTGCTCTACCACAACCCTAAACACTACGCCATGCATGACCCCCTACACTGCCCGAACACCAGTGCACTGCCTTAAACCCTAAAACACCACCCCCAGACCGACCCCCCACACTGCCCAAACACATCTACACTACCCTAAACGCTAAATCACTACCCCAGCAGTACGCCCTACACTACCCAAACACCACTGCACTACACTAAACCCTAAAACACTAAACCCTAAAACACTACCCCCAGCAGTACCCCCTACACTACCTGAATACAGATGCACTACCCTAAATCCCAAAACACTACCCCAGCACAACCCCCTACACTACCCAAACACCACTGCACTACCATAAACCCTAAAACACTACCCCCAGCACAACCCCCTACACTACCCAAACACCACTGCACTACCCTAAACCCTAAATCCCTACCCCAGCAGTACCCCTACACTACCCAAACACCACTGCACTACCCCCAGCACGACACCCTATACTACCCAAACACCACTGCACTACCTTAAAACACGACCCCCTCTACTACACAAACACCGCTGCACTACTCTAAACCCTAAAACACTACCCCAAGCACGACCCCCTACACTACCCAAACACCACTGCACGAAACCCTAAAACACTACCCCCAGTAGTACCCCCTACACTATCTGAACACCGCTGCACTATCCTAAACCCTAAATCCACCCCAGCACGACCCCCTACACTACGTAAACACCACTGCACTACCCTAAACCCTAAAACACTACCCCCTGCACGACCCCCTACACTGCCCGAACACCAGTGCAGTGCCCGAAACCCTGAAACACCACCCCCTGCACGTCCTCCTACACTGCCCGAACACCACGGCACTGCCCTAAAACACCACCCTCCGCACAACCCCCTACCCTACCCAAAGACCACTGCACTACCCTAAACCCTAAAACACTACCCCAGCACGACCCCCGCATGACCCCCCTACACTACCCAAACGCCACTGCACTATCCTAAACCCTAAAACACTATCCCCCACACGACCCCCTACACTACCCAAAGACCACTGCACTAACCTTAACCCTAAAACACTACCCCAAGCATGACCCCCTACACTACCCAAACACCACCGCACTATCCCCAGCACGACCCCCTACACTGCCCAAACACCAACCCCCTGCACGACCCCCTACACTGCCCGAACACCCCTCCACTGCCCTAAACCCTAAAACACCACCCACTGCACGACCCCATACGCTGCCGGAACACCACTGCACTGCCCTATACCCTAAAACACCAACCCCTGCACAACCCCCTACACTACCCAAACACCACTGCATTACCCTAAACCCTATATCTACCCCAGCACGACCCCCTACACAACCCAAACACCACTGCACTACCCTAAACCCTAAAACGCTACCCCCAGCACGACCCCCTATACTACCCAAACACCACTGCACTACCATAAACCCTAAAACACTACCACAGCATGACCTCCTACACTACCCAAAAACCACTGCACTACCCTAAACCGCTATCCCACACACGACCACCTACACTACCCAAACACCACTGCACTACCCTAAACCCTAAAACACTACCCCAGCATGACCTCCTACACTACCCAAAGACCACTGCACTACCCTAAACCCTAAAACACTACCCCTGCATGACCCCCTACACTACCCAAACACCACTGCACTACCCTATACCCTAAAACACTATCCCACACATGACCACCTACACTACCCAAAGACCACTGCACTATCCTAAAACACGATCCCCTACACTACACAAACACCGCTGCACTACCCTAAACCCTGAAACACTACCCCAAGCACAAACCCCTACACTACACAAACACCACTGCACTACCCTAAACCATAAATCTACCCCCAGCACGACCCCCTACACTACCAAAACACCACTGCACTACCCGAAATCCTAAAGCACTACCCCCAGCACAACCCCCTACGCTATCCAAACACCACAGCTCTACCCTAAAACACCACTGCCTGCACGACCCCCTACACTGCCCGAACACCACTGCACTACCCTAAAACCTAAAACACCACCCCTCTGCATGACCCCCACTACACTCCCCGAACACCACTGCACTGCCCTAAAACCTAAAACACCACCCCCCTGCACGACCCCCTATACTGCCCGAACACCCCTGCACTACCCTAAACCCTAAATCTACCCACAGCATGACCCCCTACACTTCCCAAACATCACTGCACTGCCCTAAAACCTAATACACTACCCCCAGCACGAACCCCTACACTACCCGAACACCACTGCAGTACCCTAAACCCTAAAACACTACCCCCCAGAACGACCGCCTACAATACCCTAACACCACTGCACTACCCTAAACCCTAAAACACTACCCACAGCATGACCCCTACACTACCAAAACACCACTGCACTGCCCTAAACCCAAAAACACTATCCCCAGCACAACCCCCTACACTTCCCAAAAACCACTGCCATAAACCCTAAAACACTACCCCAGCACGACCACTTGCACTACCCAAAGACCACTGCACTACCCTAAACCCTAAAACACTACCCCAGCACGACTCCCTACACTACCCAAACACCACTACACTACCCCCAGCACGACCCCCTACACGACCAAAACACCACAGCACTGCCTTAAACCCTAAAACACCACCCCCAGCCCGACCCCCTATACCACCCAAACACCACTGTACTACCCTAAACCCTAAATCACTACCCCCAGCAGTACGCCCTACACTACCCAAACACCACTGCTCTACACTAAACCCTAAAACACTACCCGCAGCAGTACCCCTACACTACCTGAACACCGCTGCACTACCCTAAATCCTAAAACACTACCCCAGCACGACCCCCACACTACCCAAACACCACTGCACTACCCTAAACCCTAAAACACTACCCCAGCACAACCCCCTACACTACCCAAACACCACTGCACTACCATAAACCCTAAAACACTTTCCCCAGCACGACCCCCTGCACTACCCAAACACCACTGCACTACCCAAACCCTAAAATACTACCCCAAGCACGAACCCCTACACTACAAAAACACCACTGCACTAACCTAAACCCTAAACACTACACCCTACACTTCACAAACACCACTGCACTACCCTAAACCCTAAACCACTACCCCCAGCACGTCCCCCTGCACTACCAAAACACTGCACTACCGTAAACCCTAAATCTACCCCCAGCACGACCCCTACACTACCCAAACACCACTGCACTAACCTAAACCCTAAATCACTACCCCCAGCAGTACCACCTACACTACCCAAACACAACTGCACCACCCCCAGCACGACCTCCTATACTACCCAAACACCACTGCACTAAACCCTAAAACACTACCCCCAGCAGTACCCCTTACACTACCTGAACACCGCTCCACTACCCTAAACCCTAAATCTACCCCCAGCATGACCCCCTACATTATGGAAACACCACTGCACTACCCTAAACCCTAAAACACTACCCCTAGCACGACCCTCTACACTACCCAAACACCACTGCACTACCCTAAACCCTAACTCTATCCCCAGCATGACCACCTACACTACCTAAACACCACTGCACTACCCTAAACCCTAAAACACTACCCACCGCTTGACCCCCTACACTACCCAAACACCACTGCACTATCCTAAACTCTAAAACACTACCCCAGCACGACCGCCTGCACTACCTAAACACCACTGCACTACCCTAAACCTTAAAACACTACCCACCGCTTGACCCCCTACACTACCCAAACACCATTGCACTATCCTAAACTCTAAAACACTACCCCAGCACGACCGCCTGCACTACCTAAACACCACTGCACTATCCTAAACCCTAAAACACTACCCCCAGCACGACTCCCTACACTACCCAAACAACACTACACTACCCACAGCACGACCCCCTACACTACAAAAACACCACTGCACTGCCCGAAATCCTAAAGCACTACCCCAGCACAACACCTTATGCTACCCAAACACCACAGCTCTACCCTAAACCCTAAAACACTATGCCCTGCATGACCCCCTACACTGCCCGAACACCAGTGCCTTGCCTTAAACCCTAAAACACCACCCCCAGCCCGACCCCCTACACTACGAAAACACCACTGCACTACCCTAAACCCTAAAACACTATCCCAGCACAACCCCCTACACTACCCAAACACCACTGCACTACCCCCAGCACGACCCCCTACACTACCAAAACACCACTGCACTGCCCGAAATCCTAAAGCACTACCCCCAGCACAACCCTCTACGCTACCCAAACACCACAGGTCTACCCTAAACCCTAAAACACTACGCCCTGCATGACCCCCTACACTGCCCGAACACCAGTGCACTGCCTTAAACCCTAAAACACCACCCCCAGCCCGACCCCCTACACTACCCAAACACCACTGCACTACCATAAACCCTAAAACACTTTCCCCAGCACGACCCCCTGCACTACCCAAAGACCACTGCACTACCCTAAACCACTACCCCAAGCATGACCCCCTACACTACACAAACACCACTGCACTACCCTAAACCCTAAAACACTACCCCAAGCACGACCCCCTACACTACACAAACACGACTGCACTACCCTAAACCCTAAAACACTACCCCCAGCATGACCCCCTGCACTACCTAAACACTGCACTACCGTAAACCCAAAATCTACCCCCAGCACGACCCCCTACATTACCCACACACCACTGCACTACCCTAAACCCTAAATCACTACCCCCAGCACTACCACCTACACTACCCAAACATCACTGCACTACCCCCAGCACGACCCCCTATACTACCCAAACACCACTGCACTACCCTAAACCCTAAAACACTACCCCTAGCACGACCCTCTACACTACCCAAACACCACTGCACTACCCTAAACCCTAACTCTATCCCCAGCATGACCACCTACACTACCTAAACACCACTGCACTACCCTAAACCCTAAAACACTACCCACCGCTTGACCCCCTACACTACCCAAACACCACTGCTTTACCCTAAAACACTACCCCCTGCATGACCCCCTACACTGCTCGAACACCACTGCACTGCCCCCAGCACAACCCCCTACACTAGCCAAACACAACTGCACTACACTAAACCCTAAAACACTACCCCAGCAGTACCCCCTATACTACCCAAACACCACTGCACTGCCCTAAACCCTAAATCTACCCCAAGCACAACCCCCTACACTGCCCGAACACCACTGCACTACCCGAAATCCTAAAACACTACCCCTGCACGACCCCCGACACTACCCGCACACCACTGCAGTGCCATAAACCCTAAAACACCACCCCTGCACGACCCCCTACACTGCCTGAACACCACTGCAGTGCCCTAAACCCTAAAACACCAACCCCTGCACAACACCCTACACTGCCCAAACACCACTGCACTGCCCTAAAATGTAAAATACCAACCCCCTACACTGCCTGAACACCACTGCACTACCCTAAACCCTATAACAATACCCCAGCACGACCCCCTGCACTACACAAAGACCACTGCACTACCCTAAACCCTAAAATAGTACCCCCCACACGACCACCTACACTACCCAAAGACCACTGCACTATGCTAAACCCTAAAACACTACCCCCTGCATGACCCCCTACACTACCCAAACACCACTGCTCTACCACAACCCTAAACACTACGCCATGCATGACCCCCTACACAGCCCGAACACCAGTGCACTGCCTTAAACCCTAAAACACCACCCCCAGACCGACCCCCCACACTGCCCAAACACATCTACACTACCCTAAATGCTAAATCACTACCCCAGCAGTACGCCCTACACTACCCAAACACCACTGCACTACACTAAACCCTAAAACACTAAACCCTAAAACACTACCCCCAGCAGTACACCCTACACTACCTGAATACAGATGCACTACCCTAAATCCCAAAACACTACCCCAGCACAACCCCCTACACTACCCAAACACCACTGCACTACCCTAAACCCTAAATCCCTACCCCAGCAGTACCCGTACACTACCCAAACACCACTGCACTACCATAAACCCTAAAACACTACCCCCAGCACAACCCCCTACACTACCAAAACACCACTGCACTACCCTAAACCCTAAATCCCTACCCCAGCAGTACCCGTACAATACCCAAACACCACTGCACTACCCCCAGCACGACACCCTATACTACCCAAACACCACTGCACTACCTTAAAACACGACCCCCTCTACTACACAAACACCGCTGCACTACCCTAAACCCTAAAACACTACCCCAGCACGACCCCCTGCACTACCCAAACACCACTGCACGAAACCCTAAAACACTACCCCCAGTAGTACCCCCTACACTATCTGAACACCGAGCACTATCCTAAACCCTAAATCCACCCCAGCACGACCCCCTACACTACGTAAACACCACTGCACTACCCTAAACCCTAAAACACTACCCCCTGCACGACCCCCTACACTGCCCGAACACCAGTGCAGTGCCCGAAACCCTGAAACACCACCCCCTGCACGTCCTCCTACACTGCCCGAACACCACGGCACTGCCCTAAAACACCACCCTATGCACAACGCCCTACCCTACCCAAAGACCACTGCACTACCCTAAAACACTACCCCAGCACGACCCCCGCATGACCCCCCTACACTACCCAAACGCCACTGCACTATCCTAAACCCTAAAACACTATCCCCCACACGACCCCCTACACTACCCAAAGACAACTGCACTAACCTAAACCCTAAAACACTACCCCAAGCATGACCCCCTACACTACCCAAACACCACCGCACTATCCCCAGCACGACCCCCTACACTGCCCAAACACCAACCCCCTGCACGACCCCCTACACTGCCCGAACACCCCTCCACTGCCCTAAACCCTAAAACACCACCCACTGCACGACCCCATACGCTGCCGGAACACCACTGCACTGCCCTATACCCTAAAACACCAATCCCTGCACGACCCCCTACACTACCCAAACACCACTGCATTACCCTAAACCCTATATCTACCCCAGCACGACCCCCTACACAACCCAAACACCACTGCACTACCCTAAACCCTAAAACACTACTCCCAGCACGACAACCCTACACTACCCGAACACCACTGCACTACCAAAAACCCTAAAACACTACCACAGCATGACCTCCTACACTACCCAAAAACCACTGCACTACCCTAAACCACTATCCCACACACGACCAGCTACACTACCCAAACACCACTGCACTACCCTAAACCCTAAAACACTACCCCAGCATGACCTCCTACACTACCCAAAGACCACTGCACTACCCTAAACCCTAAAACACTACCCCTGCATGACCCCCTACACTACCCAAACACCACTGCACTACCCTATACCCTAAAACACTACCCCAGCACAACCCCCTACACTACCCAAACACCACTGCACTACCCTAAACCCTAAAACACTATCCCACACATGACCACCTACACTACCCAAAGACCACTGCACCATCCTAAAACACGATCCCCTACACTACACAAACACCGCTGCACTACCCTAAACCCTGAAACACTACCCCTGCATGACCCCCTACACTACCCAAACACCACTGCACTACCCTATACCCTAAAACACTACCCCAGCAGTACCCCCTATACTACCCAAACACCACTGCACTGCCCTAAACCCTAAATCTACCCCAAGCACAACCCCCTACACTGCCCGAACACCACTGCACTACCCGAAATCCTAAAACACTACCCCTGCACGACCCCCGACACTACCCGCACACCACTGCAGTGCCATAAACCCTAAAACACCACCCCTGCACGACCCCCTACACTGCCTGAACACCACTGCAGTGCCCTAAACCCTAAAACACCAACCCCTGCACAACCCCCTACACTGCCCAAACACCACTGCACTGCCCTAAAATGTAAAATACCAACCCCCTACACTGCCTGAACACCACTGCACTACCCTAAACCCTATAACAATACCCCAGCACGACCCCCTGCACTACACAAAGACCACTGCACTACCCTAAACCCTAAAATAGTACCCCCCACACGACCACCTACACTACCCAAAGACCACTGCACTATGCTAAACCCTAAAACACTACCCCCAGCATGACCCCCTACACTACCCAAACACCACTGCACTAACCCCAGCACGACCCTCTTACCAAATACCACTGCACTACCCTAAATCTACCCCCAGCATGACCCCCTACATTACCCAAACACCACTGCACTGCCCTAAAACGTAAAATACCAACCCCCTGCACCACCCCCTACACTGCCCGAACACCACTGCACTGCCCTAAAACCTAAAACACCAACCCCCTGCACGACCCCCTACACTGCCCGAACACCCCTGCACTCCCATAAAACCTAAAACACCACCCACCTGCACGACCCCCTACACTGCCCAAACACCAACCCCCTGCTTGACCCCTTACACTACCGAACACCACTGCACTGCCCTAAACTCTAAAACACGACCCCAGCACAACCCCGTACAGTACCCAAAGACAACTGCACTACCCTCAACCCTAAAAGGTGACCCCTACACTACCCAAAGACCACTGCACCACCCTACACCCTAAAACACTACCCCCCGCATGACCCTTACATGACCCCCTACACTACCCAAACACCCCTGCACTGCCCTAAACCCTAACACACCACCCCCAGCACGACTCCCTACACTACCCAAACACCACTGCACTACCCTAAACCCTAAAACACTACCCCCAGCAGTACGCCCTACACTACCCAAACACCACTGCACTACCCTAAACCCTAAAACACTACTCCCAGCACGACAACCCTACACTACCCGAACACCACTGCACTACCAAAAACCCTAAAACACTACCACAGCATGACCTCCTACACTACCCAAAAACCACTGCACTACCCTAAACCACTATCCCACACACGACCAGCTACACTACCCAAACACCACTGCACTACCCTAAACCCTAAAACACTACCCCAGCATGACCTCCTACACTACCCAAAGACCACTGCACTACCCTAAACCCTAAAACACTACCCCTGCATGACCCCCTACACTACCCAAACACCACTGCACTACCCTATACCCTAAAACACTACCCCAGCACAACCCCCTACACTACCCAAACACCACTGCACTACCCTAAACCCTAAAACACTATCCCACACATGACCACCTACACTACCCAAAGACCACTGCACCATCCTAAAACACGATCCCCTACACTACACAAACACCGCTGCACTACCCTAAACCCTGAAACACTACCCCTGCATGACCCCCTACACTACCCAAACACCACTGCACTACCCTATACCCTAAAACACTACCCCAGCAGTACCCCCTATACTACCCAAACACCACTGCACTGCCCTAAACCCTAAATCTACCCCAAGCACAACCCCCTACACTGCCCGAACACCACTGCACTACCCGAAATCCTAAAACACTACCCCTGCACGACCCCCGACACTACCCGCACACCACTGCAGTGCCATAAACCCTAAAACACCACCCCTGCACGACCCCCTACACTGCCTGAACACCACTGCAGTGCCCTAAACCCTAAAACACCAACCCCTGCACAACCCCCTACACTGCCCAAACACCACTGCACTGCCCTAAAATGTAAAATACCAACCCCCTACACTGCCTGAACACCACTGCACTACCCTAAACCCTATAACAATACCCCAGCACGACCCCCTGCACTACACAAAGACCACTGCACTACCCTAAACCCTAAAATAGTACCCCCCACACGACCACCTACACTACCCAAAGACCACTGCACTATGCTAAACCCTAAAACACTACCCCCAGCATGACCCCCTACACTACCCAAACACCACTGCACTAACCCCAGCACGACCCTCTTACCAAATACCACTGCACTACCCTAAATCTACCCCCAGCATGACCCCCTACATTACCCAAACACCACTGCACTGCCCTAAAACGTAAAATACCAACCCCCTGCACCACCCCCTACACTGCCCGAACACCACTGCACTGCCCTAAAACCTAAAACACCAACCCCCTGCACGACCCCCTACACTGCCCGAACACCCCTGCACTCCCATAAAACCTAAAACACCACCCACCTGCACGACCCCCTACACTGCCCAAACACCAACCCCCTGCTTGACCCCTTACACTACCGAACACCACTGCACTGCCCTAAACTCTAAAACACGACCCCAGCACAACCCCGTACAGTACCCAAAGACAACTGCACTACCCTCAACCCTAAAAGGTGACCCCTACACTACCCAAAGACCACTGCACCACCCTACACCCTAAAACACTACCCCCCGCATGACCCTTACATGACCCCCTACACTACCCAAACACCCCTGCACTGCCCTAAACCCTAACACACCACCCCCAGCACGACTCCCTACACTACCCAAACACCACTGCACTACCCTAAACCCTAAAACACTACCCCCAGCAGTACGCCCTACACTACCCAAACACCACTGCACTACACTAAACCCTAAAACACTACCTACAGCAGTACCCCCTACACTACCTGAACACCGCTGCACCACCCTAAACCCTAAAACACTACCCCAGCACGACCCCCACACCACACAAACACCACTGCACTACCCTAAACCCCTACCCCAGCACAACACCCTACACTACCCAAACACCACTGCACTACCATAAACCCTAAAACATTTTCCCCAGCACGACCCCCTGCACTACCCAAAGACCACTGCACTACCCTAAAACACTACCCCAGCACGACCCCCACACTACCCAAACACCACTGCACTACCCAAACCCTAAAACACTACCCCAAGCACGAACCCCTACACTACACAAACACCACTGCACTAACCTAAACCCTAAACACTACACCCTACACTTCACAAACACCACTGCACTACCCTAAACCACTACCCCCAGCACGACCCCCTGCACTACCAAAACACCACTGCACTACCGTAAACCCTAAATCTACCCCCAGCACGACCCCCAACACTATCCAAACACCACTGCACTACCCTAAACCCTAAATCACTACCCCCAGCAGTACCACCTACACAACCCAAACACAACTGCACCACCCCCAGCACGACCCCCTATACTACCCAAACACCACTGCACTAAACCCTAAAACACTACCCCAGCAGTACCCCTTACACTACCTGAACACCGCTCCACTACCCTAAACCCTAAATCTACCCCCAGCACGACCCCCTACACTATGGAAACACCACTGCACTACCCTAAACCCTAAAACACTACCCCTAGCACGACCCTCTACACTACCCAAACACCACTACACTACCCTAAACCCTAACTCTATGCCCAGCATGACCTCCTACACTACCCAAAGACCACTGCACTACCCTAAACCCTAAAACACTACCCCTGCATGACCCCCTACACTACCCAAACACCACTGCACTACCCTAAACCCTAAAACACTACCCACCGCTTGACCCCCTACACTACACAAACACCACTGCACTACCCCCAGCACAACCCCCTACACTACCCAAACACCACTGCACTACACTAAACCCTAAAACACTACCCCAGCAGTACCCCCTATACTACCCAAACACCACTGCACTGCCCTAAACCCTAAATCTACCCCAAGCACAACCCCCTACACTGCCCGAACACCACTGCACTACCCGAAATCCTAAAACACTACCCCTGCACGACCCCCGACACTACCCGCACACCACTGCAGTGCCATAAACCCTAAAACACCACCCCTGCACGACCCCCTACACTGCCTGAACACCACTGCAGTGCCATAAACCCTAAAACACCAACCCCTGCACAACCCCCTACACTGCCCAAACACCACTGCACTGCCCTAAAACGTAAAATACCAACCCCCTACAATGCCTGAACACCACTGCACTACCCTAAACCCTAAAACAATACCCCAGCACGACCCCCTGCACTACACAAAGACCACTGCACTACCCTAAACCCTAAAATAGTACACCCCACACGACCCCTTACACTACCCAAACACCACTGCTCTACCACAACCCTAAACACTACGCCATGCAGGACCCCCTACACTGCCCGAACACCAGTGCACTGCCTTAAACCCTAAAACACCACCCCCAGACCGACCCCCACACTGCCCAAACACATCTACACTACCCTAAACGCTAACTCACTACCCCAGCAGTACGCCCTACACTACCCAAACACCACTGCACTACACTAAACCCTAAAACACTGAACCCTAAAACACTACCCCCAGCAGTACCCCCTACACTACCCAAACACCACTGCACTACCCCCAGCACGACACCCTATACTACCCAAACACCACTGCACTACCTTAAAACACGACCCCTTACACTACCCAAAAACCGCTGCACTACCACAACCCTAAACACTACGCCATGCATGACCCCCTACACTGCCCGAACACCAGTGCACTGCCTTAAACCCTAAAACACCACCCCCAGACCGACCCCCCACACTGCCCAAACACATCTACACTACCCTAAACGCTAAATCACTACCCCAGCAGTACGCCCTACACTACCCAAACACCACTGCAGTAAACCCTAAAACACTACCCCCAGTAGTACCCCCTACACTATCTGAGCACCGCTGCACTATCCTAAACCCTAAATCCACCCCAGCACGACCCCCTACACTACGTAAACACCACTGCACTACCCTAAACCCTAAAACACTACCCCCAGCACGACCCCCTACACTACCCAAACACCACTGCAGTGCCCGAAACCCTGAAACACCACCCCCTGCACGTCCTCCTACACTGCCCGAACACCACGGCACTGCCCTCAAACACCACCCTCCGCACAACCCCCTACCCTACCCAAAGACCACTGCACTACCCTAAACCGTAAAACACTACCCCAGCACGACCCCCTACACTACACAAAGACCACTGCACTAACCTAAACCCTAAAACACTACCCCAAGCATGACCCCCTACACTACCCAAACACCACCGCACTATCCCCAGCACGACCCCCTACACTGCCCAAACACCAACCCCCTGCACGACCCCCTACACTGCCCGAACACCCCTCCACTGCCCTAAACCCTAAAACACCACCCACTGCACAACCCCATACACTGCCGGAACACCCCTGCACTGCCCTATACCCTAAAACACTACCCCAGCATGACCTCCTACACAACCCAAACACCACTGCACTACCCTAAACCCTAAACCACTATCCCACACACGACCACCTACACTACCCAAACACCACTGCACTACCCTAAACCCTAAAACACTACCCCAGCATGACCTCCTACACTACCCAAAGACCACTGCACTACCCTAAACCCTAAAACACTACCCCTGCATGACCCCCTACACTACCCAAACACCACTGCACTACCCTATACCCTAAAGCACTACCCCAGCACAACCCCCTACACTACCCAAACACCACTGCACTACCCTAAACCCTAAAACACTATCCCACACATGACCACCTACACTACCCAAAGACCACTGCATTATCCTAAAACACGATCCCCTACACTACACAAACACCACTGCACTACCCTAAACCCTAAAACACTACCCCAAGCACGAACCCCTACACTACACAAACACCACAGCTCTACCCTAAACCCTAAAACACCACTGCCTGCACGACCCCCTACACTGCCCGAACACCACTGCACTGCCCTAAAACCAAACACCACCCCCCTGCACGACCCCCTATACTGCCCGAACACCCCTGCAGTACCCTAAACCCTAAAACACTACCCCCCAGAACGACCGCCTACAGTAACCTAACACCACTGCACTACCCTAAACCCTAAAACACTACCCACAGCATGACCCCCTACACTACCCAAAGACCACTGCCATAAACCCTAAAACACTACCCCAGCACGACCACTTGCACTACCCAAAGACCACTGCACTACCCTAAACCCTAAAACACTACCCCAGCACGACTCCCTACACTACCCAAACACCACTACACTACCCGCAGCACGACCCCCTACACTACCAAAACACCACTGCACTGCCCGAAATCCTAAAGCACTACCCCCAGCACAACACCTTATGCTACCCAAACACCACAGCTCTACCCTAAACCCTAAAACACTACGCCCTGCATGACCCCCTACACTGCCCGAACACCAGTGCACTGCCTTAAACCCTAAAACACCACCCCCAGCCCGACCCCCTACACTACACAAACACCACTGCACTACCCTAAACCATAAAACACTACCCCCAGCATGACCCCCTACACTACCCAAACACCACTGCACTACCCTACACCCTAAAACACTACCCCTAGCACGACCCTCTACACTACCCAAACACCACTGCACTACCCTAAACCCTAACTCTATCCCCAGCATGACCCCCTACATTACCCAAATACCACTGCACTACCCTAAACCCTAAACCACTACCCCAAGCATGACTCCCTACACTACCCAACACCACTGCACTACACTAAACCCTAAAATACTACCCCCAGCACGAACCCCTACACTACCTGAACATCATTGCACTACCCTATACCCTAAAACACTATCCCCAGCACAACCCCCCTACACTACCCAAACACCACTGCTCTAACCTAAACCCTAAAACACTACCCCCTGCACGACCTCCTACACTGCCCAAAGACCACTGCACTACCCTAAACCCTAAAACACTACCCCAGCACAACCCCCTACCCTACCCAAGGCAGACTGTACTACCCTAAACCCTAAAACACTACCCCAGAACGACCCCCTACACTACACAAAGACCACTGCACTACCCTAAACCCTAAAACACTACCCCCTGCACGACCTCCTACACTGCACAAAGACCACTGCACCACCCTAAACCCTAAAACACTACCCCAGCACAACCCCCTACCCTACCCAAAGCAGACTGCACTACCATAAAACACTACCCCAGCACGACCCCCACACTACCCAAACACCACTGCACTACCCAAACCCTAAAACACTACCCCAAGCACGAACCCCTACACTACACAAACACCACTGCACTAACCTAAACCCTAAACACTACACCCTACACTTCACAAACACCACTGCACTACCCTAAACCCTAAACCACTACCCCCAGCACAACCCCCTGCACTACCAAAACACCACTGCACTACCGTAAACTCTAAATCTACCCCCAGCAGTACCACCTACACAACCCAAACACAACTGCACCACCCCCAGCACGACCTCCTATACTACCCAAACACCACTGCACTAAACCCTAAAACACTACCCCCAGCAGTACCCCTTACACTACCTGAACACCGCTCCACTACCCTAAACCCTAAATCTACCCCCAGCACGACCCCCTACATTATGGAAACACCACTGCACTACCCTAAACCCTAAAACACTACCACTAGCACGACCCTCTACACTACCCAAACACCACTGCACTACCCTAAACCCTAACTCTATCCCCAGCATGACCACCTACACTACCTAAACACCACTGCACTACCCTAAACCCTAAAACACTACCCACCGCTTGACCCCCTACACTACCCAAACACCACTGCACTATCCTAAACTCTAAAACACTACCCCAGCACGACCGCCTGCACTACCTAAACACCACTGCACTACCCTAAACCTTAAAATACTACCCACCGCTTGACCCCCTACACTACCCAAACACCATTGCACTATCCTAAACTCTAAAACACTACCCCAGCACGACCGCCTGCACTACCTAAACACCACTGCACTACCCTAAACCCTAAAACACTACCCCAGCACGACTCCCTACACTACCCAAACACCACTACACTACCCGCAGCACGACCCCCTACACTACCAAAACACCACTGCACTGCCCGAAATCCTAAAGCACTACCCCCAGCACAACACCTTATGCTACCCAAACACCACAGCTCTACCCTAAACCCTAAAACACTACGCCCTGCATGACCCCCTACACTGCCCGAACACCAGTGCACTGCCTTAAACCCTAAAACACCACCCCCAGACCGACCCCCCACACTGCCCAAACACATCTACACTACCCTAAATGCTAAATCACTACCCCAGCAGTACGCCCTACACTACCCAAACACCACTGCACTACACTAAACCCTAAAACACTAAACCCTAAAACACTACCCCCAGCAGTACACCCTACACTACCTGAATACAGATGCACTACCCTAAATCCCAAAACACTACCCCAGCACAACCCCCTACACTACCCAAACACCACTGCACTACCCTAAACCCTAAATCCCTACCCCAGCAGTACCCGTACACTACCCAAACACCACTGCACTACCATAAACCCTAAAACACTACCCCCAGCACAACCCCCTACACTACCAAAACACCACTGCACTACCCTAAACCCTAAATCCCTACCCCAGCAGTACCCGTACAATACCCAAACACCACTGCACTACCCCCAGCACGACACCCTATACTACCCAAACACCACTGCACTACCTTAAAACACGACCCCCTCTACTACACAAACACCGCTGCACTACCCTAAACCCTAAAACACTACCCCAGCACGACCCCCTGCACTACCCAAACACCACTGCACGAAACCCTAAAACACTACCCCCAGTAGTACCCCCTACACTATCTGAACACCGAGCACTATCCTAAACCCTAAATCCACCCCAGCACAACCCCCTACACTACGTAAACACCACTGCACTACCCTAAACCCTAAAACACTACCCCCTGCACGACCCCCTACACTGCCCGAACACCAGTGCAGTGCCCGAAACCCTGAAACACCACCCCCTGCACGTCCTCCTACACTGCCCGAACACCACGGCACTGCCCTAAAACACCACCCTATGCACAACCCCCTACCCTACCCAAAGACCACTGCACTACCCTAAAACACTACCCCAGCACGACCCCCGCATGACCCCCCTACACTACCCAAACGCCACTGCACTATCCTAAACCCTAAAACACTATCCCCCACACGACCCCCTACACTACCCAAAGACAACTGCACTAACCTAAACCCTAAAACACTACCCCAAGCATGACCCCCTACACTACCCAAACACCACCGCACTATCCCCAGCACGACCCCCTACACTGCCCAAACACCAACCCCCTGCACGACCCCCTACACTGCCCGAACACCCCTCCACTGCCCTAAACCCTAAAACACCACCCACTGCACGACCCCATACGCTGCCGGAACACCACTGCACTGCCCTATACCCTAAAACACCAATCCCTGCACGACCCCCTACACTACCCAAACACCACTGCATTACCCTAAACCCTATATCTACCCCAGCACGACCCCCTACACAACCCAAACACCACTGCACTACCCTAAACCCTAAAACACTACTCCCAGCACGACAACCCTACACTACCCGAACACCACTGCACTACCAAAAACCCTAAAACACTACCACAGCATGACCTCCTACACTACCCAAAAACCACTGCACTACCCTAAACCACTATCCCACACACGACCAGCTACACTACCCAAACACCACTGCACTACCCTAAACCCTAAAACACTACCCCAGCATGACCTCCTACACTACCCAAAGACCACTGCACTACCCTAAACCCTAAAACACTACCCCTGCATGACCCCCTACACTACCCAAACACCACTGCACTACCCTATACCCTAAAACACTACCCCAGCACAACCCCCTACACTACCCAAACACCACTGCACTACCCTAAACCCTAAAACACTATCCCACACATGACCACCTACACTACCCAAAGACCACTGCACCATCCTAAAACACGATCCCCTATACTACACAAACACCGCTGCACTACCCTAAACCCTGAAACACTACCCCTGCATGACCCCCTACACTACCCAAACACCACTGCACTACCCTATACCCTAAAACACTACCCCAGCAGTACCCCCTATACTACCCAAACACCACTGCACTGCCCTAAACCCTAAATCTACCCCAAGCACAACCCCCTACACTGCCCGAACACCACTGCACTACCCGAAATCCTAAAACACTACCCCTGCACGACCCCCGACACTACCCGCACACCACTGCAGTGCCATAAACCCTAAAACACCACCCCTGCACGACCCCCTACACTGCCTGAACACCACTGCAGTGCCCTAAACCCTAAAACACCAACCCCTGCACAACCCCCTACACTGCCCAAACACCACTGCACTGCCTTAAAATGTAAAATACCAACCCCCTACACTGCCTGAACACCACTGCACTACCCTAAACCCTATAACAATACCCCAGCACGACCCCCTGCACTACACAAAGACCACTGCACTACCCTAAACCCTAAAATAGTACCCCCCACACGACCACCTACACTACCCAAAGACCACTGCACTATGCTAAACCCTAAAACACTACCCCCAGCATGACCCCCTACACTACCCAAACACCACTGCACTAGCCCCAGCACGACCCTCTTACCAAATACCACTGCACTACCCTAAATCTACCCCCAGCATGACCCCCTACATTACCCAAACACCACTGCACTGCCCTAAAACGTAAAATACCAACCCCCTGCACCACCCCCTACACTGCCCGAACACCACTGCACTGCCCTAAAACCTAAAACACCAACCCCCTGCACGACCCCCTACACTGCCCGAACACCCCTGCACTCCCATAAAACCTAAAACACCACCCACCTGCACGACCCCCTACACTGCCCAAACACCAACCCCCTGCTTGACCCCTTACACTACCGAACACCACTGCACTGCCCTAAACTCTAAAACACGACCCCAGCACAACCCCGTACAGTACCCAAAGACAACTGCACTACCCTCAACCCTAAAAGGTGACCCCTACACTACCCAAAGACCACTGCACCACCCTACACCCTAAAACACTACCCCCCGCATGACCCTTACATGACCCCCTACACTACCCAAACACCCCTGCACTGCCCTAAACCCTAACACACCACCCCCAGCACGACTCCCTACACTACCCAAACACCACTGCACTACCCTAAACCCTAAAACACTACCCCCAGCAGTACGCCCTACACTACCCAAACACCACTGCACTACACTAAACCCTAAAACACTACCTACAGCAGTACCCCCTACACTACCTGAACACCGCTGCACCACCCTAAACCCTAAAACACTACCCCAGCACGACCCCCACACCACACAAACACCACTGCACTACCCTAAACCCCTACCCCAGCACAACACCCTACACTACCCAAACACCACTGCACTACCATAAACCCTAAAACATTTTCCCCAGCACGACCCCCTGCACTACCCAAAGACCACTGCACTACCCTAAAACACTACCCCAGCACGACCCCCACACTACCCAAACACCACTGCACTACCCAAACCCTAAAACACTACCCCAAGCACGAACCCCTACACTACACAAACACCACTGCACTAACCTAAACCCTAAACACTACACCCTACACTTCACAAACACCACTGCACTACCCTAAACCACTACCCCCAGCACGACCCCCTGCACTACCAAAACACCACTGCACTACCGTAAACCCTAAATCTACCCCCAGCACGACCCCCAACACTATCCAAACACCACTGCACTACCCTAAACCCTAAATCACTACCCCCAGCAGTACCACCTACACAACCCAAACACAACTGCACCACCCCCAGCACGACCCCCTATACTACCCAAACACCACTGCACTAAACCCTAAAACACTACCCCAGCAGTACCCCTTACACTACCTGAACACCGCTCCACTACCCTAAACCCTAAATCTACCCCCAGCACGACCCCCTACACTATGGAAACACCACTGCACTACCCTAAACCCTAAAACACTACCCCTAGCATGACCCTCTACACTACCCAAACACCACTACACTACCCTAAACCCTAACTCTATGCCCAGCATGACCTCCTACACTACCCAAAGACCACTGCACTACCCTAAACCCTAAAACACTACCCCTGCATGACCCCCTACACTACCCAAACACCACTGCACTACCCTAAACCCTAAAACACTACCCACCGCTTGACCCCCTACACTACACAAACACCACTGCACTACCCCCAGCACAACCCCCTACACTACCCAAACACCACTGCACTACACTAAACCCTAAAACACTACCCCAGCAGTACCCCCTATACTACCCAAACACCACTGCACTGCCCTAAACCCTAAATCTACCCCAAGCACAACCCCCTACACTGCCCGAACACCACTGCACTACCCGAAATCCTAAAACACTACCCCTGCACGACCCCCGACACTACCCGCACACCACTGCAGTGCCATAAACCCTAAAACACCACCCCTGCACGACCCCCTACACTGCCTGAACACCACTGCAGTGCCATAAACCCTAAAACACCAACCCCTGCACAACCCCCTACACTGCCCAAACACCACTGCACTGCCCTAAAACGTAAAATACCAACCCCCTACAATGCCTGAACACCACTGCACTACCCTAAACCCTAAAACAATACCCCAGCACGACCCCCTGCACTACACAAAGACCACTGCACTACCCTAAACCCTAAAATAGTACACCCCACACGACCCCTTACACTACCCAAACACCACTGCTCTACCACAACCCTAAACACTACGCCATGCAGGACCCCCTACACTGCCCGAACACCAGTGCACTGCCTTAAACCCTAAAACACCACCCCCAGACCGACCCCCACACTGCCCAAACACATCTACACTACCCTAAACGCTAACTCACTACCCCAGCAGTACGCCCTACACTACCCAAACACCACTGCACTACACTAAACCCTAAAACACTGAACCCTAAAACACTACCCCCAGCAGTACCCCCTACACTACCCAAACACCACTGCACTACCCCCAGCACGACACCCTATACTACCCAAACACCACTGCACTACCTTAAAACACGACCCCTTACACTACCCAAAAACCGCTGCACTACCACAACCCTAAACACTACGCCATGCATGACCCCCTACACTGCCCGAACACCAGTGCACTGCCTTAAACCCTAAAACACCACCCCCAGACCGACCCCCCACACTGCCCAAACACATCTACACTACCCTAAACGCTAAATCACTACCCCAGCAGTACGCCCTACACTACCCAAACACCACTGCAGTAAACCCTAAAACACTACCCCCAGTAGTACCCCCTACACTATCTGAGCACCGCTGCACTATCCTAAACCCTAAATCCACCCCAGCACGACCCCCTACACTACGTAAACACCACTGCACTACCCTAAACCCTAAAACACTACCCCCAGCACGACCCCCTACACTACCCAAACACCACTGCAGTGCCCGAAACCCTGAAACACCACCCCCTGCACGTCCTCCTACACTGCCCGAACACCACGGCACTGCCCTCAAACACCACCCTCCGCACAACCCCCTACCCTACCCAAAGACCACTGCACTACCCTAAACCGTAAAACACTACCCCAGCACGACCCCCTACACTACACAAAGACCACTGCACTAACCTAAACCCTAAAACACTACCCCAAGCATGACCCCCTACACTACCCAAACACCACCGCACTATCCCCAGCACGACCCCCTACACTGCCCAAACACCAACCCCCTGCACGACCCCCTACACTGCCCGAACACCCCTCCACTGCCCTAAACCCTAAAACACCACCCACTGCACAACCCCATACACTGCCGGAACACCACTGCACTGCCCTATACCCTAAAACACTACCCCAGCATGACCTCCTACACAACCCAAACACCACTGCACTACCCTAAACCCTAAACCACTATCCCACACACGACCACCTACACTACCCAAACACCACTGCACTACCCTAAACCCTAAAACACTACCCCAGCATGACCTCCTACACTACCCAAAGACCACTGCACTACCCTAAACCCTAAAACACTACCCCTGCATGACCCCCTACACTACCCAAACACCACTGCACTACCCTATACCCTAAAGCACTACCCCAGCACAACCCCCTACACTACCCAAACACCACTGCACTACCCTAAACCCTAAAACACTATCCCACACATGACCACCTACACTACCCAAAGACCACTGCATTATCCTAAAACACGATCCCCTACACTACACAAACACCACTGCACTACCCTAAACCCTAAAACACTACCCCAAGCACGAACCCCTACACTACACAAACACCACAGCTCTACCCTAAACCCTAAAACACCACTGCCTGCACGACCCCCTACACTGCCCGAACACCACTGCACTGCCCTAAAACCAAACACCACCCCCCTGCACGACCCCCTATACTGCCCGAACACCCCTGCAGTACCCTAAACCCTAAAACACTACCCCCCAGAACGACCGCCTACAGTAACCTAACACCACTGCACTACCCTAAACCCTAAAACACTACCCACAGCATGACCCCCTACACTACCCAAAGACCACTGCCATAAACCCTAAAACACTACCCCAGCACGACCACTTGCACTACCCAAAGACCACTGCACTACCCTAAACCCTAAAACACTACCCCAGCACGACTCCCTACACTACCCAAACACCACTACACTACCCCCAGCACGACCCCCTACACTACCAAAACACCACTGCACTGCCCTAAACCCTAAAAGACTATCCCCAGCACAACCCCCTACACTACCCAAACACCACTGCTCTACCCTGAACCCTAAAACGGTACACCCTGCATGACCCCCTACACTACCCAAACACCACTACACTACCCCCAGCACGACCCCCTACACGACCAAAACACCACTGCACCACCCCAACCCTAAAACACTACCTGCAGCAGTACCCCTACACTACCTGAACACCGCTGCACTACCCTAAATCCTAAAACACTACCCCAGCACGACCCCCACACTACCCAAACACCACTGCACTACCCTAAACCCTAAAACACTACCCCAGCACAACCCCCTACACTACCCAAACACCACTGCACTACCATAAACCCTAAAACACTTTCCCCAGCACGACCCCCTGCACTACCCAAAGACCACTGCACTACCCTAAAACACTACCCCAGCACGACCCCCACACTACCCAAACACCACTGTACTACCCAAACCCTAAAACACTACCCAAAGCACGACCCCCACACTACCCAAACACCACTGTACTACCCAAACCCTAAAACACTACCCAAAGCACGAACCCCTACACTACCCAAACACCACTGCACTACCCTAAACCCTAAATCACTACCCCCAGCAGTACAACCTACACAACCCAAACACAACTGCACCACCCCCAGCACGACCTCCTATACTACCCAAACACCACTGCACTAAACCCTAAAACACTACCCCCAGCAGTACCCCTTACACTACCTGAACACCGCTCCACTACCCTAAACCCTAAATCTACCCCCAGCACGACCCCCTACATTATGAAAACACCACTGCACTACCCTAAACCCTAAAACACTGTGTAGGAGAGTAGGGTCTGCTATCCTATGGTCACCCCAAATTTTTGCTTTTTGCTTCACTGGTTTTTGACATATTGAGGCTGTGGGCCTGCCAATCAGACCCCCAGCCTGCTGTTCTCTCTACTAAATTAAAACTATGCACCCTAGGTGCATAACCAATTGGAAGTGGATCACCCTGTCAGCCCCTGTACCAGTGTACACTAGGTACTCAGGGCATTGGTGTACCCAAGGCCTGCCAGGGGCTGCAGCATGTATTATGCCACCCCAGGCTTGGCCTAACAATCTGACACAACTGGCTGATCACTCAGCTGGGGTAAGTTGGTGTAATCACCTCTTACTTAGGTGTAGTATACCTATACCTAACCTTAAATGGGACACCTGGTAACCTATGAGTCACTCCTATGGCAGGCCTTAACAATCCTGAAGGCAGAGTGCTTGGTTCCATGTGAGATGGTGCTCTGGCATGAGCTGAGCCTGTCTGCAGTGGTCGGAACAACTTCCTTCTACTGTTTCCAGATATCGTCATACCATATACTCTTAAGTGCATTATGAACCTCGCGGTTAAATGCTATCTTTGGTTTGGCTTTATCAAAACATGTCGAGTAAGGTGTCATACGAATTGGAATACTAACCCCTCGCCAATTCTGGCGACGGGGTTAGCATTCCACCCTTCTAGAGGGACACGACATGTACAGTGCCTGAAACCCGGGTAAAATCAGACATAGCCTCAGCTCCACAAAATGGATGCTGCCACCACAGACACAAGTCTGCCCTCCTGCTGCTGGGAGTCCTTCCAGCTTGGGAGGTGTGGACAAAGGGTTTCCTGCCAGGGGAGGTGCGTGCACCACCCCAGACAGGATTTTGTGTATTGGTCAGGTAGGGCTTGAAAGAAACCAGACATGCCTGTGGCTCACAAGGAGCCTCGGTGCATATGCCAGTTCAAACCGGTCCTGGGGCACACCAGTCCCGGGCCTGGGGCGAGCTGGACAAAGGATTGGGGGTGTAACCACCCCCCTTCCTGGTCCCACCCATAGGGAGGGACCTAGCAGGTAGTCCGGCCCCTAGAATCCGAATAAAGGTAGGAGCTGTGTCCTAAGACTTCAGACATCCTGGAATCAACTTGAAACTAAGAAGAAGACGGGAACTTCGACATTCTGCTGCACAGAAGACTGAAGAAAATCTCCCCTGTGGTCAGGGAGTGACCACCTTGCTAACGCAAGCACCATCCAGCGAATCACCGTCTGCTTTGCCGCCGCCTCCCGCCGGAGCCCGAGCCCAGAGACTGACAAGACCTGGACCTCCAGACCTCTCACCGCCCGATCCACAGTCCCTGAAAAGAGGAGACCCGTGGAGGCACCGAGACACGTGGAGCCAGCCATCTTGAAACGACTACGACAAGCTGACCAGTGCAACAACCGAGGCTCCCTCCAAGTTGTGCTTTGGGTCCTGAGAAGCCCAACCCTCGAGCAGCATCTGCACCAAAGGTGAGCCCTCCAGCATCTCCACGATCTGCGTGGGGCCCTTCTGCATTTTGCCACTCGACGCGCCTAACCGGTTGCTGGCCCGCTGGCTAGTGGCCATCTTGGCGACGAAATCTACGACAAACACCGCTGGTCTGGTTGCTCCAGACTGGCCCTTGCTCCCCTCCAAAGGAGCAATCCCTCTGACCTTGCTGGTCAGAACCAACAGCTGATTTCCGAATCCTCCTGCAATTGCTTTTGCCAAGGCTTGTTTGCTTCGATCAAGTCGCCGACACCGCCGACAGCGAGAGCCTGCGTGGGACAGCTCGTGAGCCGACTCCTGGACGTCGTCGACCTTCAGGGACCACGTGGCTGCGGAGACAAGCTACCCCTCATCACCTGTTTGCACCCGACATCGCCTGGTACCCACCTGGTGCCACGCTGGTCACTGGCTAGTGACTGTGAACACTGTCCCCTCTGCTTACAGGTCTTCAACATCTCCGATCCACTCTTGGATCCACTGCATCTCTTCCCGACCGACCGCCTGCAGCATCTTTGTCCCAGGCTCAACGGAACAGATAGAAGAAACCCGACGCACTTTGAGGCCTATGCACCCGCTTCCTGTGGGTGAGGTAAAGCTGGTACTCCGGTGCCCATGTGTAGTAATACATCTCTAGTGCCTGTGTTCCAAATCTTAAGTTCCTAGGTCATCCGGAAGATTCCTTTTGCAGTAACTTTGTACTTTTTACGCACCCATTGAAACCTATGGGAGCCCGCGTGTGACTATTTGCTCTGCACACGCCACCCGTGGACCTCCTGGTCACTAACTGACGTTAGCTCCTTGTAGGCCCAGCGATTCTAGAGGCCCTAGGCCTTTTCCCTTTTCTGTTCGTGGTACTTATACCACTATTTTAGTATATGGTTTGAGTGGCCACCAGGGCCTATCCATATAAAGTGCAACTTCTGTGTATTCTACTGTAATCTTGTTTGACGATTTGTGCTCCTGTGCTCTCTGGAGACTAGGGGTTACTTTGAGAAATAAATACATATATATTTTGAATATATATCTGTGTGGTGTCCTTTCATTGGTATAAAAGGGGGTTACTATTGGTAAAACAGCTTGCTTAACACGCATCACGAGTTTAGCCTCAAAGACTGCTTAGCCTACGCTACCACTAGGGCAGCTAGTCCGAAAAGGTTGACTTACAACCACACCATAAGGGTTGCTTGGCATGGTACAAGGTGATCACTTTAACTAGTGAGCATCATATACCAGGCCAACTTCTCACATTGGTGAGCAGCGGTTGGATTTGAGCTTGCTGTGTTTTACCATTGTAATCTCTTGGTTACCAATTGAAAGATCACATAGGTACCTGTAGGTACATATAAAACAAGATTAGATATACATAAGTTCTACTGAACTTAGTTGTTGTAGAGCAAAGGGAGTAGCACACCCTGACTACAACTACTAGATAGGTTTAGTAGGTAAACCCAAGTGTAGGTAGATTGCAACACATCCACCCACACTTAAGAGCAATGGCCGGGGCAGAGGGGTCCACTGTACCCATCTCTGTTGAGAGTGACCCCCAGAGGGCACCATCCAGCTTTGCTACCCTTAATCAGAATGAGCTCAGGCATTTGGCAACTCTTAGAGGCCTTAAACAGCCCAAGAACCCAAACTCTGCTGAGCTCAGAGAGCTCTTACAGAATGATGAGAATCAGAGAGCACTCAAGAAAGCTTCCCAGTTAGCCCCCTTAGGGACAGGAACAGGAGGCCCCCCTTCTAAAGATGCCACTGAAGTACCCCTTCCCAATAGTCACCCCTTAGATGGGATGCCTACCACAGAGGATGAGAGTGAAAAGGATACTGACAGTAGTGAGGATGAAGGGAGAACTAGCCCAGTGCCAAGTATTATACTTGGCCCAGCTAAACCAAGGCTATTGGGGACTGACAGTGGGTTCAACCCACTGGATCTCCCCAGTGGACTTAACACAGGGCTTGGAAGGCAAAGGAATCGCTCAGGTGACTCCAATGCTTCCCATGGCTCTAGAGGCTCTCAAGGTCACTCCAGGAGAAGGATGACCACCCCTCAGAGGAGGGAACATGAGGCCAAGATGCAAGAGGCTCAGCTGAGGATCAGGAAGCAGGAGCTAGAAGTAGCCCTGATGGAAGAGAAACTTAGCAAGGCTAGACAGCATAAAGAGAGTGGGTCTATACCCACTGGTGGCAGCATTGTCCCTAAGGACAAAGATAGGGTTTTCGACAATAGAAACCTGTCTAAGGTTGTGCCCCCCTACAAAAGTGGGGATGACATCCACAAGTGGATAACTGCTCTTGAGAGAGCCTGCAAAGTACAGCAGGTTCCTGAAGATCAGTGGGCAGCAATCCTCTGGCTCTCCTTTGAAGGAAGAGGCAGAGACAGACTCCTCACTGTTAGAGAAGAGGATGTCAGAAACTACAGAGTCCTGAAGAGTGTTCTAGTTGATGGGTTAGGCTTAACCACTGAGCAGTACAGGTTAATGTTCAGAGACACCCAAAAGACACAGACTCAGGACTGGTCTGAATACATTGAATGTGCCACTAAGGCTTTGGAGGGTTGGTTGCTGGGAAGTAAGGTATCTGATTTTACAGGATTGTATAATTTGATGATGAGAGAACAGATTTTAAATAACTGTCAAAACCAGCAACTGCATCAACACTTGGTTGACTCTGATCTGACCTCTCCCCAAGAATTGGGAAGGAAGGCAGACAAATGGGTCAGAACCAGGGTTAAGCAAAAGAACCAGAACCAGGGCCAAGGGGGTGATCAGAAGAAAACAGACCAAAAGGGTGGAGATCAGAAACCTAAAGACCAGAAGTCTTCAACAGGGCCCCAAACTACTGCTAAGGAGGGTGGGTCCCAACAGTCCAAGAAGAAGAAAGAAGGTCAGAAGAAACCCTGGTGCAATCATTGTAAAAATACAACTCACTGGACTAGTGATTGCAAAAAGGGTGGAGCCCCCAACACTGTTGCCCCTAAGGCACCTGCTCCCAGTACTACTGTTAGCAGTGTTGGTCCCCAGACAAAGGGTGTAGTGGGAATCACTATGGGAACTGAAGGAGATTCTGACTTAGACAGAACCCTTACACAGGCAGTCTTGATCTGTGATGGGGACATTGATTTGTCCCTGACTGTGAGCCCCAGTAACCTGGGCAAGTACAGACAGACTCCTTTAATTAATGACAAAGTGGCTCAAGCCTACAGGGACACATGTGCCAGTGTCACTATGGTGACACCAGGCTTTGTGGATCCTGGACAGTACATACCAGGTGAGAACTACCTGGTGACCAATGCCAGCAATGCCACTACTTCACATAGTGTGGCAGTTGTTAACTTCTCATGGGGAGGGGTAACTGGCCTCAAAAGGGTTGTGGTTAGTGCAGACCTCCCAGTAGAATGTTTGTTGGGCAATGACCTAGAGAGTTCTCTATGGTCAGAAGTGGAGTACAGGACTCATGCAGAGATGTTAGGTATATCATCACATGTCCTTGCTGTGACCAGGTCACAGGCCAAAAAGTGCCTCACTGAACCACAGGTCTTGGATCCTGGAACAATGGACCAAGCACCTACCAAGAAGAAGAACAGGAGGGTCAAGGCTGTGCCTTCCCCCCTGCCTCAGAGTGATGATCAGCCTTCCCAGGAAGCTGATCTAGAGGACCCTGAAGGAACTGTCCCTGAAGAGCTTGAACCTGATCAGGTTGAGTTTCTGGGGACAGGGGGACCTTCAAGGGCTGACTTGAGGCAGGCTCAGTTATCCTGTCCCTCTCTTGAACCCCTCAGACAGCTGGCTGCTGCTGAGGCTGCTGGGAATGCTCAAGGTACCCATAAAGTGTATTGGGATGAAGGGCTCCTTTATTCAGAGGCTAGAGACCCCAAGCCTGGTGCAACCAGGAGGTTGGTCATACCTCTGCAATTTAGGGGCTTCCTTCTTACCTTGGCCCATGACATTCCTTTAGCAGGACACTTAGGCCAGAACAAGACTTGGGACAGGCTTGTCCCTCACTTTCACTGGCCCCATATGAATGAAGATACAAAGGAGTTTTGTCGCTCCTGTGTTACCTGCCAAGCCAGTGGCAAATCAGGTGGCACAACAAAGGCCCCCCTGATACCACTACCTGTGGTGGGGGTTCCCTTTGAAAGAGTGGGAATAGACATAGTGGGTCCCATGGATCCTCCCACTGCATCTGGGCACAGATTTATACTGGTGGTAGTGGATCATGCCACCAGGTATCCAGAGGCAATTCCCCTTAGGACCACTACAGCTCCTGTTGTGGCCAGGGCCCTGCTGGGAGTATTCTCCAGAGTGGGGTTTCCTAAGGAGGTAGTATCTGACAGAGGTACCAACTTTATGTCAGGATACTTGACAGCTATGTGGAAGGAATGTGGTGTCAACTACAAGTTCACCACCCCTTATCACCCACAATGCAATGGGCTTGTTGAGAGATTCAACAAGACCCTAAAGGGTATGATCAAAGGATTACCTGAAAAGCTCAGGCGAAGATGGGATATCCTTCTACCCTGCCTTCTGTTTGCTTACAGGGAGGTCCCACAAAAAGGAGTTGGCTACAGCCCCTTTGAATTGTTGTTTGGGCACCCTGTGAGAGGCCCACTGTGTTTGGTGAAGGAAGGATGGGAGTTACCTCTCAAAAAGCCTAAGCTAGACATAGTGGACTATGTACTTGGTCTCCGCTCCAGGATGGCTGAGTATATGGAGAAGGCATCTAAAAACCTTGAGGCAAGCCAGGCCTTACAGAAAGCTTGGCATGACCAAAAGGCTGTCTTGGTTGAGTATCAGCCAGGACAGAAGGTATGGGTGTTGGAGCCGGTGGCCCCAGCAGCACTCCAAGACAAATGGTCTGGACCCCATACAATCCTGGAAAAGAAGGGAGAGGTCACCTACTTGGTGGACCTAGGAACTCCCAGGAGTCCCCACAGGGTACTCCATGTTAACAGGCTTAAAGCATATGTTGACAGGGCAGACATGGGCTTGCTCATGGCTACAGATGAGGGACAGGAGGAAGAGAGTGACCCTCTCCCAGACCTGTTGTCTCAGAACCCTGAAGATGGCTCAGTTGAAGGAGTGACCCTTGGAGGCAACCTCACTGCCCATCAGCAGACTGAATGTAGACAGGTTCTACAATCATTTTCACATATGTTTTCCTTGATACCTAGTCAAACTGACTGGTGTACCCATGTTGTGGACACTGGTGACAGTCTGCCTGTAAAGAACAAACTTTACAGACAACCTGACCACGTCAGGGACTGTATAAAGGCTGAGGTACATAAAATGCTGGAATTAGGTGTCATTGAACCCTCAGAGAGCCCCTGGGCTAGCCCAGTGGTTCTGGTCCCCAAACCTCACACCAAAGATGGCAAGAGAGAGATGAGGTTCTGTGTGGACTACAGAGGACTCAATGCTGTCACCAGGACAGATGCACACCCTATTCCAAGGGCAGATGAGCTCATAGACAAACTAGCTTCTGCAAAGTTTTTGAGCACATTTGACTTGACAGCTGGCTATTGGCAAATCAGGTTAGCTGAGGAGTCTAAGGCCAAAACAGCATTCTCAACCCCAGGTGGGCATTATCAGTTTGTGGTGATGCCCTTTGGTCTGAAGAATGCACCTGCCACCTTCCAAAGGCTGGTGAACCAAGTCCTTACTGGGTTGGATGACTTTTGCGCAGCATATCTTGATGACATTGCTGTCTTTAGTTCCACCTGGGAGGATCACCTGATCCACCTGAAGAAGGCTCTTGAGGCTCTGCAAAGGGCAGGCCTCACTATCAAGGCTACTAAGTGCCAGATAGGGCAGAGTAAGGTTGTGTATTTGGGCCACCTTGTAGGTGGGGGCCAAGTTCAACCACTGGAGAGTAAGATACAGTCCATCAAGGATTGGTCCCCTCCAACCACCCAGACTCAAGTTCGAGCTTTCTTGGGCTTGACTGGGTATTACAGGAAGTTTGTTAAGAACTATGGGTCCATTGTGACTCCTCTTAATGATCTGACATCCAAGAAGATGCCCAAAAAGGTTCAGTGGACAGTAAGCTGTCAAAAGGCATTTGATGACCTGAAGGAGGCCATGTGCTCTGCACCTATCCTGAAAAGTCCTGACTACTCCAAAGAGTTTATTGTCCAAACAGATGCTTCTGAGTTGGGTGTGGGAGCTGTGCTGTCACAACTTAATGTAGATGGTCAAGACCAACCCATTGCTTTTATTAGCAGAAGGTTGACCCCCAGAGAGAAGAATTGGTCAGCTATTGAGAGGGAGGCCTTTGCTGTGGTGTGGGCCCTGAAGAAGCTGAGGCCATACTTGTTTGGCACTCACTTCAAGATTCAGACCGACCATAAGCCCCTCTTGTGGCTAAATCAGATGAAGGGTGAAAACCCCAAACTGCTTAGGTGGTCCATTTCCCTACAGGGGATGGACTTTACAGTGGAGCACCGGCCAGGTACTGACCATGGGAATGCAGATGGTCTCTCCAGGTACTTCCACTTAGGACATGAAGACGAGACTGGTCAAGGCTAGTTTAATGTCCCAGCGTTTGGGGGGGGGTTGTGTAGGAGAGTAGGGTCTGCTATCCTATGGTCACCCCAAATTTTTGCTTTTTGCTTCACTGGTTTTTGACATATTGAGGCTGTGGGCCTGCCAATCAGACCCCCAGCCTGCTGTTCTCTCTACTAAATTAAAACTATGCACCCTAGGTGCATAACCAATTGGAAGTGGATCACCCTGTCAGCCCCTGTACCAGTGTACACTAGGTACTCAGGGCATTGGTGTACCCAAGGCCTGCCAGGGGCTGCAGCATGTATTATGCCACCCCAGGCTTGGCCTAACAATCTGACACAACTGGCTGATCACTCAGCTGGGGTAAGTTGGTGTAATCACCTCTTACTTAGGTGTAGTATACCTATACCTAACCTTAAATGGGACACCTGGTAACCTATGAGTCACTCCTATGGCAGGCCTTAACAATCCTGAAGGCAGAGTGCTTGGTTCCATGTGAGATGGTGCTCTGGCATGAGCTGAGCCTGTCTGCAGTGGTCGGAACAACTTCCTTCTACTGTTTCCAGATATCGTCATACCATATACTCTTAAGTGCATTATGAACCTCGCGGTTAAATGCTATCTTTGGTTTGGCTTTATCAAAACATGTCGAGTAAGGTGTCATACGAATTGGAATACTAACCCCTCGCCAATTCTGGCGACGGGGTTAGCATTCCACCCTTCTAGAGGGACACGACATGTACAGTGCCTGAAACCCGGGTAAAATCAGACATAGCCTCAGCTCCACAAAATGGATGCTGCCACCACAGACACAAGTCTGCCCTCCTGCTGCTGGGAGTCCTTCCAGCTTGGGAGGTGTGGACAAAGGGTTTCCTGCCAGGGGAGGTGCGTGCACCACCCCAGACAGGATTTTGTGTATTGGTCAGGTAGGGCTTGAAAGAAACCAGACATGCCTGTGGCTCACAAGGAGCCTCGGTGCATATGCCAGTTCAAACCGGTCCTGGGGCACACCAGTCCCGGGCCTGGGGCGAGCTGGACAAAGGATTGGGGGTGTAACCACCCCCCTTCCTGGTCCCACCCATAGGGAGGGACCTAGCAGGTAGTCCGGCCCCTAGAATCCGAATAAAGGTAGGAGCTGTGTCCTAAGACTTCAGACATCCTGGAATCAACTTGAAACTAAGAAGAAGACGGGAACTTCGACATTCTGCTGCACAGAAGACTGAAGAAAATCTCCCCTGTGGTCAGGGAGTGACCACCTTGCTAACGCAAGCACCATCCAGCGAATCACCGTCTGCTTTGCCGCCGCCTCCCGCCGGAGCCCGAGCCCAGAGACTGACAAGACCTGGACCTCCAGACCTCTCACCGCCCGATCCACAGTCCCTGAAAAGAGGAGACCCGTGGAGGCACCGAGACACGTGGAGCCAGCCATCTTGAAACGACTACGACAAGCTGACCAGTGCAACAACCGAGGCTCCCTCCAAGTTGTGCTTTGGGTCCTGAGAAGCCCAACCCTCGAGCAGCATCTGCACCAAAGGTGAGCCCTCCAGCATCTCCACGATCTGCGTGGGGCCCTTCTGCATTTTGCCACTCGACGCGCCTAACCGGTTGCTGGCCCGCTGGCTAGTGGCCATCTTGGCGACGAAATCTACGACAAACACCGCTGGTCTGGTTGCTCCAGACTGGCCCTTGCTCCCCTCCAAAGGAGCAATCCCTCTGACCTTGCTGGTCAGAACCAACAGCTGATTTCCGAATCCTCCTGCAATTGCTTTTGCCAAGGCTTGTTTGCTTCGATCAAGTCGCCGACACCGCCGACAGCGAGAGCCTGCGTGGGACAGCTCGTGAGCCGACTCCTGGACGTCGTCGACCTTCAGGGACCACGTGGCTGCGGAGACAAGCTACCCCTCATCACCTGTTTGCACCCGACATCGCCTGGTACCCACCTGGTGCCACGCTGGTCACTGGCTAGTGACTGTGAACACTGTCCCCTCTGCTTACAGGTCTTCAACATCTCCGATCCACTCTTGGATCCACTGCATCTCTTCCCGACCGACCGCCTGCAGCATCTTTGTCCCAGGCTCAACGGAACAGATAGAAGAAACCCGACGCACTTTGAGGCCTATGCACCCGCTTCCTGTGGGTGAGGTAAAGCTGGTACTCCGGTGCCCATGTGTAGTAATACATCTCTAGTGCCTGTGTTCCAAATCTTAAGTTCCTAGGTCATCCGGAAGATTCCTTTTGCAGTAACTTTGTACTTTTTACGCACCCATTGAAACCTATGGGAGCCCGCGTGTGACTATTTGCTCTGCACACGCCACCCGTGGACCTCCTGGTCACTAACTGACGTTAGCTCCTTGTAGGCCCAGCGATTCTAGAGGCCCTAGGCCTTTTCCCTTTTCTGTTCGTGGTACTTATACCACTATTTTAGTATATGGTTTGAGTGGCCACCAGGGCCTATCCATATAAAGTGCAACTTCTGTGTATTCTACTGTAATCTTGTTTGACGATTTGTGCTCCTGTGCTCTCTGGAGACTAGGGGTTACTTTGAGAAATAAATACATATATATTTTGAATATATATCTGTGTGGTGTCCTTTCATTGGTATAAAAGGGGGTTACTATTGGTAAAACAGCTTGCTTAACACGCATCACGAGTTTAGCCTCAAAGACTGCTTAGCCTACGCTACCACTAGGGCAGCTAGTCCGAAAAGGTTGACTTACAACCACACCATAAGGGTTGCTTGGCATGGTACAAGGTGATCACTTTAACTAGTGAGCATCATATACCAGGCCAACTTCTCACACACTACCCCTAGCACGACCCTCTACACTACCCAAACACCACTGCACTACCCTAAACCCTAAAACACTACCCACCGCTTGACCCCCTACACTACCTAAACACCACTGCACTATCCTAAACTCTAAAACACTACCCCAGCACGACTCCCTACACTACCCAAACACCACTACACTACCCGCAGCACGACCCCCTACACTACCAAAACACCACTGCACTGCCCGAAATCCTAAAGCACTACCCCCAGCACAACACTTTATGCTACCCAAACACCACAGCTCTACCCTAAACCCTAAAACACTACACCCTGCATGACCCCCTACACTGCCCGAACACTAGTGCACTGCCTTAAACCCTAAAACACCACCCCCAGCCCGACCCCCTACACTACGAAAACACCACTGCACTACCCTAAACCCTAAAACACTACCCCCAGCACGACCCCCTACACTACCCAAACACCACTGCACTACCCTAAACCCTAAAACACTACCCCAGCACAACCCCCTACACTACCCAAACACCACTGCACTACCCCCAGCACGACCCCCTACACTACCAAAACACCACTGCACTGCCCGAAATCCTAAAGCACTACCCCCAGCACAACGCTCTACGCTACCCAAACACCACAGGTCTACCCTAAACCCTAAAACACTACGCCCTGCATGACCCCCTACACTGCCCGAACACCAGTGCACTGCCTTAAACCCTAAAACACCACCCCCAGCCCGACCCCCTGCACTACCAAAACACCACTGCACTACCGTAAACCCAAAATCTACCCCCAGCACGACTCCCTACATTACCCACACACCAATGCACTACCCTAAACCCTAAATCACTACCCCCAGCACTACCACCTACACTACCCAAACACCACTGCACTACCCCCAGCACGACCCCCTATACTACCCAAACACCACTGCACTACCCTAAACCCTAAAACACTACCCCTAGCACGACCCTCTACACTACCCAAACACCACTGCACTACCCTAAACCCTAACTCTATCCCCAGCATGACCCCCTATATTGCCCACACACCACTGCACTACCCTAAACCCTAAAACACTACCCCAAGCACGACTCCCTACACTACCCAAACACCACTACACTACCCCCAGCATGACCCCCTACACTACCAAAACACCACTGCACTACCCAAAATCACTACCCCCAGCAGTACGTCCTACACTACCCACACACCACTGCACTACACTAAACCCTAAAACACTACCCGCAGCAGTACCCCCTACACTACCTGAACACCACTGCACTACCCTAAACCCTAAAACACTACCCCAGCACAACCCCCTACACTGCCCAAACACCACTGCACTACCCTAAACCACTACCCCCACATGACCACCTACACTACCCAAAGACCACTACACTACTTTAAAACACAACCCCCTACACTACACAAACAACGCTGCAGTACCCTAAACCCTAAAACACTACCCCAAGAACGACCCCTACACTACACAACCACTGCACTACCCTAAACCCTAAAACACTACCCCCTACACTTCACAAACACCACTGCTCTACCCTAAACCCTAAAACACTACCCCCAGCACGACCCTTACACTACCAAAACACCACTGCACTACCGTAAACCCTAAATCTACCCCCAGCACGACCCCCTACACTACCCAAACACCACTGCACTACCCTAAACCCTAAATCACTACCCCCAGCAGTACCATCTACACTACCCAAACACCACTGCACTACTCCCAGCACGACCCATTATACTACCCAAACGCGACTGCACTAAACCCTAAAACACTACCCCCGGCAGTACCCCCTACACTACATGAACACCGCTGCACTACCCTAAATCTACCCCCAACACGACCCCCTACACTATGCAAACACCACTGCACTACCCTAAACCATAAAACACTACCCCCTACACTTCACAAATACCACTGCTCTACCCTAAACCCTAAAACACTACCCCCAGCACGACCCCTTACACTACCAAAACACCGCTGCACTACACTAAACCCTAAATCTACCCCCAGCACGACCCCCTACACTATGCAAACACCACTGCACTACCCTAAACCATAAAACACTACCCCCTACACTTCACAAATACCACTGCTCTACCCTAAACCCTAAAACACTACCCCCAGCACGACCCCTTACACTACCAAAACACCACTGCACTACCGTAAACCCTAAATCTACCCCAAGCACGACCCCCTACACTATGCAAACACCACTGCACTACCCTAAACCCTAAAACACTACCCCTAGCATGACCCTCTACACTACCCACACACCACTGCACTACCCTAAACCCTAACTCCATCCCCAGCATGACCCCCTACATTACCAAAACACAACTGCACTACCCTAAACCCTAAAACACTACTCCCAGCATGACCCCTTTCAATACCCTAACATCAATGCACTACTCTAAAACCCTAAAACACTACCCACAGCATGACCCCCTACACTACCAAACCACCACTGCACTGCCTTAAAACCTAAAACACTATCCCCAGCACAACCCCCTACACTACCCAAACACCACTGCTTTACCCTAAAACACTACCCCCTGCATGACCCCCTACACTGCCCGAACACCAGTGCAATGCTATGCACTACAACATCAACCCCCTGCAAGACCCCCTACACTGCTCGAACACCACTGCACTGCCCTAAAACCTACTGCACAACCCCCCTACACTATGCAAACACCACTGCACTACCCCCAGCACAACCCCCTACACTACCCAAACACCACTGCACTACACTAAACCCTAAAACACTACCCCCAGCAGTACCCCCTATACTACCCAAACACCACTGCACTGCCCTAAACCCTAAATCTACCCCAAGCACAACCCCCTACACTGCCCGAACACCACTGCACTACCCGAAATCCTAAAACACTACCCCTGCACGACCCCCGACACTACCCGCATACCACTGCAGTGCCATAAACCCTAAAACACCACCCCTGCACGACCCCCTACACTGCCTGAACACCACTGCAGTGCCCTAAACCCTAAAACACCAACCCCTGCACAACCCCCTACACTGCCCAAACACCACTGCACTGCCCTAAAATGTAAAATACCAACCCCCTACACTGCCCGAACACCACTGCACTGCCCTAAAACCTAAAACACCACCCCCAGCACGACTCCCTACACTATCCGAACACCACTGCACTGCCCTAAACCCTAAAACACGACCCCAGCACAAACCCCGTACAGTACCCAGAGAGCACTGCACCACCCTAAACCCTAAAACACTACACCCCGCATGACCCTTGCATGACCCCCTACACTACCCAAACACCGCTGCACTACCCTAAACCCTAAAACACTACCCCAAGCACAACCCCCTATACTACCCAAACACCACTGCACTAAACCCTAAAACACTACCCCAGGCAGTACCCCCTACACTACCTGAACACCGCTGCACTACCCTAAACCCTAAATCTACCCCCAGCACGACCCCCTACACTATGCAAACACCACTGCACTACCCTAAAACACTACCCCTAGCACGACCCTCTACACTACCCACACACCACTGCACTACCCTAAACCCTAACTCCATCCCCAGCATGACCCCCTACATTACCAAAACACCACTGCACTACCCTAAACCCTAAAACACTACTCCCAGCACGACCCCTTTCAATACCCTAACATCAATGCACTACTCTAAAACCCTAAAACACCATCCCCAGCACGACTCCCTACACTACCCGAACACCACTGCACTGCCCTAAACTCTAAACACGACCCCAGCACAACCCCGTACAGTACCCAAAGACAACTGCACTACCCTCAACCCTAAAAGGTGACCCCTACACTACCCAAAGACCACTGCACCACCCTACACCCTAAAACACTACCCCCCGCATGACCCTTGCATGACCCCCTACACTACCCAAACACCGCTGCACTACCCTAAACCCTAAAAAACTACCCCACACACTTCACAAACAGCAATGCACTACCCTAAACCCAAAATCTACCCCCAGCATGACCCCCTACACTACCAAAACACCACTGCACTACCCTAAACGATAACTCTACCGCCCAGCAGTACCCCTACACTACCCAAACACTACTGCACTAACCCCAGCATGACCCTCTTACCAAACACCACTGCACTACCCCAAATCCTAAATCTACCCCCAGCATGACCCCCTACATTACCCAAACACCACTGCACTACCCTAAACCCTAAAACACTACCCACAGCACGACCCCCTACACTACCAAAACATCACTGCACTACCCTAAACCCTAAAACACTACCCCCAGCACAACCCCCTTTCCTACCCACACATCACAGCTCTACCCTAAACCCTAAAACACCACCCCCCGCACGACCCCCTACACTGGCCCAACACCACTGCACTGCACTGCACGAAAACCTAAAACACCACCCCTCTGCATGACCCCCCTACACTGCCCAAACACCACTGCACTGCCCTAAACCTAAAACACAATCTCCAGCACGACTCCCTACACTACCCGAACACCACTGCACTGCCCTAAAACACCAACCCCCTGCACGACCCCCTACACTACCCAAAGACTACTGCACCACCCTAAACCCTAAAACACTACCCCAGCACAACCCCCTACACTACACAAAGACCACTGCACTACCCTAAACCCTAAAACACTACCCCCAGCACAAACCCCACACTGCCCACACACCACTGCACTGCCCTAAAAATCCAACCCTCAGCACGACCCCTTACACTACCCGAATACCATTGCACTACCCTGAACCCTAAAACACTACCCCAAGCACGACCCCCTACACTACACAAACACCACTGCACTACCCTAAACCCTAAAACACTTCCCCCAGCACGACTCCCTACACTACCCAAACACCACCCCACTATCCCCAGCACGACCCCTACACTACCCAACACCACTGCACTACACTAAACCCTAAAATACTACCCCCAGCACGAACCCCTACACTACCTGAACATCACTGCACTTCCCTATACCCTAAAACACTATCCCCAGCACAACCCCCCTACACTACCCAAACACCACTGCTCTAACCTAAACCCTAAAACCGTACCCCCTGCACGACCTCCTACACTGCCCAAACACCACTGCACTACCCTAAACCCTAAAACACTACCCCAGCACAACCCCCTACCCTACCCAAAGCAGACTGCACTACCCTAAACCCTACAACACTACCCCAGAACGACCCCCTACACTACACAAAGACCACTGCACTACCCTAAACCCTAAAACACTACCCCCTGCATGACCTCCTACACTGCCCAAAGACCACTGCACCACCCTAAACCCTAAAACACTACCCCAGCACAACCCCCTAACCTACCCAAAGCAGACTGCACTACCCTAAATCCTAAAACACTACCCCAGAACGACCCCCTACACTACACAAAGACCGCTGCACTACCCTAAACCCTAAAACACTACCCCAGCACGAACCCCACACTGCCCACACACCACTGCACTGCCCTAAAAATCCAACCCTCAGCACGACCCCTTACACTACCCAAATACCATTGCACTACCCTAAACCCTAAAACACTACCCCAAGCACGACCCCCTACACTACACAAACACCACTGCACTACCCTAAACCCTAAAACACTTCCCCCAGCACGACTCCCTACACTACCCATCACCACCGCACTATCCCCAGCACGACCCCTACACTACCCAACACCACTGCACTACACTAAACCCTAAAATACTACCCCAGCACGAACCCCTACACTACCTGAACATCACTGCACTACCCTACACCCTAAAACACTATCCCCAGCACAACCCCCCTACACTACCCAAACACCACTGATCTAACCTAAACCCTAAAACACTACCCCCTGCATGACCTCCTACACTGCCCAAAGACCACTGCACTACCCTAAACCCTAAAACACTACCCCAGCACAACCCTCTACCCTACCCAAAGCAGACTGCACTACCCTAAACCTTAAAACACTACCCCAGAACGACCCCCTACACTACACAAACACCACTGCTCTAACCTAAACCCTAAAACACTACCCCCTGCACGACCTCCTACACTGCCCAAAGACCACTGCACCACCCTAAACCCTAAAACACTACCCCAGCACAACCCCCTACCCTACCCAAAGCAGACTGCACTACCCTAAACCCTAAAACACTACCCCAGAACGACCCCCTACACTACAAAAAGACCACTGCACTACCCTAAACCCTAAAACACTACCCCCAGCACGAACCCCACACTGCCCACACACCACTGCACTGCCCTAAAAATCCAACCCTCAGCACGACCCCTTACACTACCCAAACACCACTGCACTACCCGAAATCACTACCCCCAGCAGTACGTCCTACACTACCCACACACCACTGCACTACCCTAAACCCTAAAACACTACCCCAGCACAACCCCCTACACTGCCCAAACACCACTGCACTACCATAAACCCTAAAACAATTCCCCCAGCACGACCCCTTGCACTACCCAAAGACCACTGCACTACCCTAAACCACTACCCCCACACGACCACCTACACTACCCAAAGACCACTACACTACCTTAAAACACAACCCCCTACACTACACAAACAACGCTGCAGTACCCTAAACCCTAAAACACTACCCCAAGCACGACACCTACACTACACAACCACTGTACTACCCTAAACCCTAAAACAATACCCCCAGCACGACCCCCTACACTACCCAAACACCACTGCACTACCCTAAACCCTAAATCACTACCCCCAGCAGTACCATCTACACTACCCAAACACCACTGCACTACCCCCAGCACGACCCCCTATACTACCCAAACACCACTGCACTAAACCCTAAAACACTACCCCAGGCAGTACCCCCTACACTACCTGAACACCGCTGCACTACCCTACACCCTAAAACACTATCCCCAGCACAACCCCCCTACACTACCCAAACACCACTGCTCTAACCTAAACCCTAAAACACTACCCCCTGCACGACCTCCTACACTGCCCAAAGACCACTGCACTACCCTAAACCCTAAAACACTACCCCAGCACAACCCCCTACCCTACCCAAAGCAGACTGCACTACCCTAAACCCTTAAACACTACCCCAGAACGACCCCCCTACACTACACAAACACCACTGCTCTAACCTAAACCCTAAAACACTACCCCCTGCACGACCTCCTACACTGCCCAAAGACCACTGCACCACCCTAAACCCTAAAACACTACCCCAGCACAACCCCCTACCCTACCCAAAGCAGACTGCACTACCCTAAACCCTAAAACACTACCCCAGAACGACCCCCTACACTACACAAAGACCACTGCACTACCCTAAACCCTAAAACACTACCCCCAGCACGAACCCCACACTGCCCACACACCACTGCACTGCCCTAAAAATCCAACCCTCAGCACGACCCCTTACACTACCCAAACACCACTGCACTACCCTAAACCCTAAATCCCTACCCCAGCAGTACCCTTACACTACCAAAACACCACTGCACTACCCGAAATCACTACCCCCAGCAGTACGTCCTACACTACCCACACACCACTGCACTACACTAAACCCTAAAACACTACCCGCAGCAGTACCCTCTACACTACCTGAACACCACTGCACTACCCTAAACCCTAAAACACTACCCCAGCACAACCCCCTACACTGCCCAAACACCACTGCATTACCATAAACCCTAAAACAATTCCCCCAGCACGACCCCCTGCACTACCCAAAGACCACTGCACTACCCTAAACCACTACCCCCACACGACCACCTACACTACCCAAAGACCACTACACTACCTTAAAACACAACCCCCTACACTACACAAACAACGCTGCAGTACCCTAAACCCTAAAACACTACCCCAAGCACGACCCCTACACTACACAACCACTGTACTACCCTAAACCCTAAAACACTACCCCCAGCACGACCCCCTACACTACCCAAACACCACTGCACTACCCTAAACCCTAAATCACTACCCCCAGCAGTACCATCTATACTACCCAAACACCACTGCACTACCCCCAGCACGACCCCCTATACTACCCAAACACCACTGCACTAAACCCTAAAACACTACCCCCAGCACGACCCCCTACACTATGCAAACACCACTGCACTACCCTAAACCCTAAAACACTACCCCTAGCACGACCCTCTACACTACCCACACACCACTGCACTACCCTAAACCCTAAAACACTACTCCCAGCACGACCCCTTTCAATACCCTATCAATGCACTACTCTAAAAACCCTAAAACACTACCCCCAGCATGACCCCCTACACTACCAAACCACCACTGCACTGCCTTAAAACCTAAAACACTATCCCCAGCACAACCCCTACACTACCCAAACACCACTGCTTTACCCTAAAACACTCACCCTGCATGACCCCCTACACTGCCCGAACACCACTGCACTGCTCTGCCCTAAAACAACCACCCCCCTGCACGACCCTCTACACTGCTCGAACACCACTGCACTGCCCTAAAACCTACTGCACAACCCCCTACACTACACAAACACCACTGCACTACCCCAGAACGACCCCCTACACTACCCAAACACCACTGCACTGCCCTAAACCCTAAATCTACACCAAGCACAACCCCCTACACTGCCCAAACACCACTGCATTACCATAAACCCTAAAACAATTCCCCCAGCACGACCCCCTGCACTACCCAAAGACCACTGCACTACCCTAAACCACTACCCCCACACGACCACCTACACTACCCAAAGACCACTACACTACCTTAAAACACAACCCCCTACACTACACAAACAACGCTGCAGTACCCTAAACCCTAAAACACTACCCCAAGCACGACCCCTACACTACACAACCACTGTACTACCCTAAACCCTAAAACACTACCCCCAGCACGACCCCCTACACTGCTCGAACACCACTGCACTGCCCTAAAACCTACTGCACAACCCCCCTACACTATGCAAACACCACTGCACTACCCCCAGCACAACCCCCTACACTACCCAAACACCACTGCACTACACTAAACCCTAAAACACTACCCCCAGCAGTACCCCCTATACTACCCAAACACCACTGCACTGCCCTAAACCCTAAATCTACCCCAAGCACAACCCCCTACACTGCCCGAACACCACTGCACTACCCGAAATCCTAAAACACTACCCCTGCACGACCCCCGACACTACCCGCATACCACTGCAGTGCCATAAACCCTAAAACACCACCCCTGCACGACCCCCTACACTGCCTGAACACCACTGCAGTGCCCTAAACCCTAAAACACCAACCCCTGCACAACCCCCTACACTGCCCAAACACCACTGCACTGCCCTAAAATGTAAAATACCAACCCCCTACACTGCCCGAACACCACTGCACTGCCCTAAAACCTAAAACACCACCCCCAGCACGACTCCCTACACTATCCGAACACCACTGCACTGCCCTAAACCCTAAAACACGACCCCAGCACAAACCCCGTACAGTACCCAGAGAGCACTGCACCACCCTAAACCCTAAAACACTACACCCCGCATGACCCTTGCATGACCCCCTACACTACCCAAACACCGCTGCACTACCCTAAACCCTAAAACACTACCCCAAGCACAACCCCCTATACTACCCAAACACCACTGCACTAAACCCTAAAACACTACCCCAGGCAGTACCCCCTACACTACCTGAACACCGCTGCACTACCCTAAACCCTAAATCTACCCCCAGCACGACCCCCTACACTATGCAAACACCACTGCACTACCCTAAAACACTACCCCTAGCACGACCCTCTACACTACCCACACACCACTGCACTACCCTAAACCCTAACTCCATCCCCAGCATGACCCCCTACATTACCAAAACACCACTGCACTACCCTAAACCCTAAAACACTACTCCCAGCACGACCCCTTTCAATACCCTAACATCAATGCACTACTCTAAAACCCTAAAACACCATCCCCAGCACGACTCCCTACACTACCCGAACACCACTGCACTGCCCTAAACTCTAAACACGACCCCAGCACAACCCCGTACAGTACCCAAAGACAACTGCACTACCCTCAACCCTAAAAGGTGACCCCTACACTACCCAAAGACCACTGCACCACCCTACACCCTAAAACACTACCCCCCGCATGACCCTTGCATGACCCCCTACACTACCCAAACACCGCTGCACTACCCTAAACCCTAAAAAACTACCCCACACACTTCACAAACAGCAATGCACTACCCTAAACCCAAAATCTACCCCCAGCATGACCCCCTACACTACCAAAACACCACTGCACTACCCTAAACGATAACTCTACCGCCCAGCAGTACCCCTACACTACCCAAACACTACTGCACTAACCCCAGCATGACCCTCTTACCAAACACCACTGCACTACCCCAAATCCTAAATCTACCCCCAGCATGACCCCCTACATTACCCAAACACCACTGCACTACCCTAAACCCTAAAACACTACCCACAGCACGACCCCCTACACTACCAAAACATCACTGCACTACCCTAAACCCTAAAACACTACCCCCAGCACAACCCCCTTTCCTACCCACACATCACAGCTCTACCCTAAACCCTAAAACACCACCCCCCGCACGACCCCCTACACTGGCCCAACACCACTGCACTGCACTGCACGAAAACCTAAAACACCACCCCTCTGCATGACCCCCCTACACTGCCCAAACACCACTGCACTGCCCTAAACCTAAAACACAATCTCCAGCACGACTCCCTACACTACCCGAACACCACTGCACTGCCCTAAAACACCAACCCCCTGCACGACCCCCTACACTACCCAAAGACTACTGCACCACCCTAAACCCTAAAACACTACCCCAGCACAACCCCCTACACTACACAAAGACCACTGCACTACCCTAAACCCTAAAACACTACCCCCAGCACAAACCCCACACTGCCCACACACCACTGCACTGCCCTAAAAATCCAACCCTCAGCACGACCCCTTACACTACCCGAATACCATTGCACTACCCTGAACCCTAAAACACTACCCCAAGCACGACCCCCTACACTACACAAACACCACTGCACTACCCTAAACCCTAAAACACTTCCCCCAGCACGACTCCCTACACTACCCAAACACCACCCCACTATCCCCAGCACGACCCCTACACTACCCAACACCACTGCACTACACTAAACCCTAAAATACTACCCCCAGCACGAACCCCTACACTACCTGAACATCACTGCACTTCCCTATACCCTAAAACACTATCCCCAGCACAACCCCCCTACACTACCCAAACACCACTGCTCTAACCTAAACCCTAAAACCGTACCCCCTGCACGACCTCCTACACTGCCCAAACACCACTGCACTACCCTAAACCCTAAAACACTACCCCAGCACAACCCCCTACCCTACCCAAAGCAGACTGCACTACCCTAAACCCTACAACACTACCCCAGAACGACCCCCTACACTACACAAAGACCACTGCACTACCCTAAACCCTAAAACACTACCCCCTGCATGACCTCCTACACTGCCCAAAGACCACTGCACCACCCTAAACCCTAAAACACTACCCCAGCACAACCCCCTAACCTACCCAAAGCAGACTGCACTACCCTAAATCCTAAAACACTACCCCAGAACGACCCCCTACACTACACAAAGACCGCTGCACTACCCTAAACCCTAAAACACTACCCCAGCACGAACCCCACACTGCCCACACACCACTGCACTGCCCTAAAAATCCAACCCTCAGCACGACCCCTTACACTACCCAAATACCATTGCACTACCCTAAACCCTAAAACACTACCCCAAGCACGACCCCCTACACTACACAAACACCACTGCACTACCCTAAACCCTAAAACACTTCCCCCAGCACGACTCCCTACACTACCCATCACCACCGCACTATCCCCAGCACGACCCCTACACTACCCAACACCACTGCACTACACTAAACCCTAAAATACTACCCCAGCACGAACCCCTACACTACCTGAACATCACTGCACTACCCTACACCCTAAAACACTATCCCCAGCACAACCCCCCTACACTACCCAAACACCACTGATCTAACCTAAACCCTAAAACACTACCCCCTGCATGACCTCCTACACTGCCCAAAGACCACTGCACTACCCTAAACCCTAAAACACTACCCCAGCACAACCCTCTACCCTACCCAAAGCAGACTGCACTACCCTAAACCTTAAAACACTACCCCAGAACGACCCCCTACACTACACAAACACCACTGCTCTAACCTAAACCCTAAAACACTACCCCCTGCACGACCTCCTACACTGCCCAAAGACCACTGCACCACCCTAAACCCTAAAACACTACCCCAGCACAACCCCCTACCCTACCCAAAGCAGACTGCACTACCCTAAACCCTAAAACACTACCCCAGAACGACCCCCTACACTACAAAAAGACCACTGCACTACCCTAAACCCTAAAACACTACCCCCAGCACGAACCCCACACTGCCCACACACCACTGCACTGCCCTAAAAATCCAACCCTCAGCACGACCCCTTACACTACCCAAACACCACTGCACTACCCGAAATCACTACCCCCAGCAGTACGTCCTACACTACCCACACACCACTGCACTACCCTAAACCCTAAAACACTACCCCAGCACAACCCCCTACACTGCCCAAACACCACTGCACTACCATAAACCCTAAAACAATTCCCCCAGCACGACCCCTTGCACTACCCAAAGACCACTGCACTACCCTAAACCACTACCCCCACACGACCACCTACACTACCCAAAGACCACTACACTACCTTAAAACACAACCCCCTACACTACACAAACAACGCTGCAGTACCCTAAACCCTAAAACACTACCCCAAGCACGACACCTACACTACACAACCACTGTACTACCCTAAACCCTAAAACAATACCCCCAGCACGACCCCCTACACTACCCAAACACCACTGCACTACCCTAAACCCTAAATCACTACCCCCAGCAGTACCATCTACACTACCCAAACACCACTGCACTACCCCCAGCACGACCCCCTATACTACCCAAACACCACTGCACTAAACCCTAAAACACTACCCCAGGCAGTACCCCCTACACTACCTGAACACCGCTGCACTACCCTACACCCTAAAACACTATCCCCAGCACAACCCCCCTACACTACCCAAACACCACTGCTCTAACCTAAACCCTAAAACACTACCCCCTGCACGACCTCCTACACTGCCCAAAGACCACTGCACTACCCTAAACCCTAAAACACTACCCCAGCACAACCCCCTACCCTACCCAAAGCAGACTGCACTACCCTAAACCCTTAAACACTACCCCAGAACGACCCCCCTACACTACACAAACACCACTGCTCTAACCTAAACCCTAAAACACTACCCCCTGCACGACCTCCTACACTGCCCAAAGACCACTGCACCACCCTAAACCCTAAAACACTACCCCAGCACAACCCCCTACCCTACCCAAAGCAGACTGCACTACCCTAAACCCTAAAACACTACCCCAGAACGACCCCCTACACTACACAAAGACCACTGCACTACCCTAAACCCTAAAACACTACCCCCAGCACGAACCCCACACTGCCCACACACCACTGCACTGCCCTAAAAATCCAACCCTCAGCACGACCCCTTACACTACCCAAACACCACTGCACTACCCTAAACCCTAAATCCCTACCCCAGCAGTACCCTTACACTACCAAAACACCACTGCACTACCCGAAATCACTACCCCCAGCAGTACGTCCTACACTACCCACACACCACTGCACTACACTAAACCCTAAAACACTACCCGCAGCAGTACCCTCTACACTACCTGAACACCACTGCACTACCCTAAACCCTAAAACACTACCCCAGCACAACCCCCTACACTGCCCAAACACCACTGCATTACCATAAACCCTAAAACAATTCCCCCAGCACGACCCCCTGCACTACCCAAAGACCACTGCACTACCCTAAACCACTACCCCCACACGACCACCTACACTACCCAAAGACCACTACACTACCTTAAAACACAACCCCCTACACTACACAAACAACGCTGCAGTACCCTAAACCCTAAAACACTACCCCAAGCACGACCCCTACACTACACAACCACTGTACTACCCTAAACCCTAAAACACTACCCCCAGCACGACCCCCTACACTACCCAAACACCACTGCACTACCCTAAACCCTAAATCACTACCCCCAGCAGTACCATCTATACTACCCAAACACCACTGCACTACCCCCAGCACGACCCCCTATACTACCCAAACACCACTGCACTAAACCCTAAAACACTACCCCCAGCACGACCCCCTACACTATGCAAACACCACTGCACTACCCTAAACCCTAAAACACTACCCCTAGCACGACCCTCTACACTACCCACACACCACTGCACTACCCTAAACCCTAAAACACTACTCCCAGCACGACCCCTTTCAATACCCTATCAATGCACTACTCTAAAAACCCTAAAACACTACCCCCAGCATGACCCCCTACACTACCAAACCACCACTGCACTGCCTTAAAACCTAAAACACTATCCCCAGCACAACCCCTACACTACCCAAACACCACTGCTTTACCCTAAAACACTCACCCTGCATGACCCCCTACACTGCCCGAACACCACTGCACTGCTCTGCCCTAAAACAACCACCCCCCTGCACGACCCTCTACACTGCTCGAACACCACTGCACTGCCCTAAAACCTACTGCACAACCCCCTACACTACACAAACACCACTGCACTACCCCAGAACGACCCCCTACACTACCCAAACACCACTGCACTGCCCTAAACCCTAAATCTACACCAAGCACAACCCCCTACACTGCCCAAACACCACTGCATTACCATAAACCCTAAAACAATTCCCCCAGCACGACCCCCTGCACTACCCAAAGACCACTGCACTACCCTAAACCACTACCCCCACACGACCACCTACACTACCCAAAGACCACTACACTACCTTAAAACACAACCCCCTACACTACACAAACAACGCTGCAGTACCCTAAACCCTAAAACACTACCCCAAGCACGACCCCTACACTACACAACCACTGTACTACCCTAAACCCTAAAACACTACCCCCAGCACGACCCCCTACACTACCCAAACACCACTGCACTACCCTAAACCCTAAATCACTACCCCCAGCAGTACCATCTATACTACCCAAACACCACTGCACTACCCCCAGCACGACCCCCTATACTACCCAAACACCACTGCACTAAACCCTAAAACACTACCCCCAGCACGACCCCCTACACTATGCAAACACCACTGCACTACCCTAAACCCTAAAACACTACCCCTAGCACGACCCTCTACACTACCCACACACCACTGCACTACCCTAAACCCTAAAACACTACTCCCAGCACGACCCCTTTCAATACCCTATCAATGCACTACTCTAAAAACCCTAAAACACTACCCCCAGCATGACCCCCTACACTACCAAACCACCACTGCACTGCCTTAAAACCTAAAACACTATCCCCAGCACAACCCCTACACTACCCAAACACCACTGCTTTACCCTAAAACACTCACCCTGCATGACCCCCTACACTGCCCGAACACCATTGCACTGCTCTGCCCTAAAACAACCACCCCCCTGCACGACCCTCTACACTGCTCGAACACCACTGCACTGCCCTAAAACCTACTGCACAACCCCCTACACTACACAAACACCACTGCACTACCCCAGAACGACCCCCTACACTACCCAAACACCACTGCACTGCCCTAAACCCTAAATCTACACCAAGCACAACCCCCTACACTGCCCGAACACCACTGCACTACCCGAAATCCTAAAATACTACCCCTGCACGACCCTCGACACTACCCGCACACCACTGCAGTGCCATAAACCCTAAAACACCAACCCTGCACGACCCCCTACACTGTCCAAACACCACTGCAGTGCCCTAAAATGTAAAATACCAACCCCCTACACTGCCTGAACACCACTGCACTACCCTAAACCCTAAAACAATACCCCAGCACGACCCCCTGCACTACCTACACAAAGACCACTGCACTACACTAAACTCTAAAACACTACTCCCTGCATGACCCCCTACACTACCCAAACACCACTGCACTACCCTAAACCCTACATCTACCCACAGCATGACCCCTTACACTACCCAAACACCACTGCTCTACCACAACCCTAAACACTACGCCATGCAGGACCCCCTACACTGCCCGAACACCAGTGCACTGCTTTAAACCCTAAAACACCACCCCCAGACCGACCCCCCACACTGCCCAAACACATCTACACTACCCTAAATGCTAAATCACTACCCCAGCAGTACGCCCTACACTACCCAAACACCACTGCACTACACTAAACCCTAAAACACCAAACCCTAAAACACTACCCCCAGCAGTACCCCCTACACTACCTGAATACCGATGCACTACCCTAAATCCCAAAACACTACCCCAGCACAACCCCCTACACTACCCAAACACCACTGCACTACCATAAACCCTAAAACACTACCCCCAGCACAACCCCCTACACTACCCAAACACCACTGCACTACCCCCAGCACGACACCCTATACTACCCAAACACCACTGCACTACCTTAAAACACGACCCCCTCTACTACACAAACACCGCTGCACTACACTAAACCCTAAAACACTACCCCAAGCACTTCACAAACACCACTGCACTACCCTAAACCCTAAATCTACCCCCAGCACGACCCCCTACACTACCCAAACACCACTGCACTAAACCCTAAAACACTACCCCCAGTAGTACCCCCTACACTGTCTGAACACCGCTGCACTATCCTAAACCCTAAATCCACCCCAGCACGACCCCCTACACTACGTAAACACCACTGCACTACCCTAAACCCTAAAACACTACCCCCTGCACGACTCCCTACACTGCCCGAACACCAGTGCAGTGCCCGAAACCCTGAAACACCACCCCCTGCATGTCCTCCTACACTGCCCGAACACCACGGCACTGCCCTAAAACACCACCCTCCGCACAACCCCCTACCCTACCCAAAGACCACTGCACTATCCTAAACCCTAAAACACTATCCCCCACACGACCCCCTACACTACCCAAAGACCACTGCACTAACCTAAACCCTAAAACACTACCCCAAGCATGACCCCCTACACTACCCAAACACCACCGCACTATCCCCAGCACGACCCCCTACACTGCCCAAACACCAACCCCCTGCACGACCCCCTACACTGCCCGAACACCCCTCCACTGCCCTAAACCCTAAAACACCACCCACTGCACGACCCCATACACTGCCGGAACACCACTGCACTGCCCTATACCCTAAAACACCAACCCCTGCACGACCCCCTACACTACCCAAACACCACTGCATTACCCTAAACCCTATATCTACCCCAGCACGACCCCCTACACAACCCAAACACCAGTGCACTACCCTAAACCCTAAAACCCTACCCCCAGCACGACCCCCTATACTACCCAAACACCAATGCACTGCCCTAAACCCTAAAACACTACTCCCAGCACGACAACCCTACACTACCCGAACAGCACTGCACTACCATAAACCCTAAGACACTATCCCAGCATGACCTCCTACACTACCCAAATACCACTGCACTACCCTAAACCCTAAAACACTACCCCAGCACAACCCCCTACACTACCCAAACACCACTGCACTACCCTAAACCACTATCCCACACACGACCACCTACACTACCCAAACACCAGTGCACTACCCTAAACCCTAAAACACTACCCCAGCATGACCTCCTACACTACCCAAAGACCACTGCACTACCCTAAACCCTAAAACACTATCCCACACATGACCACCTACACTACCCAAAGACCACTGCACTATCCTAAAACACGATCCCCTACACTACACAAACACCGCTGCACTACCCTAAACCCTAAAACACTACCCCAAGCACGAACCCCTACACTACACAAACACCACTGCACTACCCTAAACCATAAATCTACCCCCAGCACGACCCCCTACACTACCAAAACACCACTGCACTACCCAAAATCCTAAAGCACTACCCCAGCACAACCCCCTACGCTATCCAAACACCACAGCTCTACCCTAAACCCTAAAACACCACTGCCTGCACGACCCCCTACCCCCAGCAGTACGCCCTACACTACCCAAACACCACTACACTAAACCCTAAAACACTACCCGCAGCAGTACCCCTACACTACCTGAACACCGCTGCACTACCCTAAATCCTAAAACACTACCCCAGCACGACCCCCACACTACCCAAACACCACTGCACTACCATAAAACACTACCCCAGCACGACCCCCACACTACCCAAACACCACTGCACTACCCAAACCCTAAAACACTACCCCAAGCACGAACCCCTACACTACACAAACACCACTGCACTAACCTAAACCCTAAACACTACACCCTACACTTCACAAACACCACTGCACTACCCTAAACCCTAAACCACTACCCCCAGCACGACCCCTACACTACCCAAACACCACTGCACTACCCTAAACCCTAAATCACTACCCCCAGCAGTACCACCTACACAACCCAAACACAACTGCACCACCCCCAGCACGACCTCCTATACTACCCAAACACCACTGCACTAAACCCTAAAACACTACCCCCAGCAGTACCCCTTACACTACCTGAACACCGCTCCACTACCCTAAACCCTAAATCCACCCCCAGCACGACCCCCTACATTATGGAAACACCACTGCACTACCCTAAACCCTAAAACACTACCCCTAGCACGACCCTCTACACTACCCAAACACCACTGCACTACCCTAAACCCTAACTCTATCCCCAGCATGACCACCTACACTACCTAAACACCACTGCACTACCCTAAACCCTAAAACACTACCCACCGCTTGACCCCCTACACTACCCAAACACCACTGCACTATCCTAAACTCTAAAACACTACCCCAGCACGACCGCCTGCACTACCTAAACACCACTGCACTACCCTAAACCTTAAAATACTACCCACCGCTTGACCCCCTACACTACCCAAACACCATTGCACTATCCTAAACTCTAAAACACTACCCCAGCACGACCGCCTGCACTACCTAAACACCACTGCACTACCCTAAACCCTAAAACACTACCCCAGCACGACTCCCTACACTACCCAAACACCACTACACTACCCGCAGCACGACCCCCTACACTACCAAAACACCACTGCACTGCCCGAAATCCTAAAGCACTACCCCCAGCACAACACCTTATGCTACCCAAACACCACAGCTCTACCCTAAACCCTAAAACACTACGCCCTGCATGACCCCCTACACTGCCCGAACACCAGTGCACTGCCTTAAACCCTAAAACACCACCCCCAGCCCGACCCCCTACACTACACAAACACCACTGCACTACCCTAAACCATAAAACACTACCCCCAGCATGACCCCCTACACTACCCAAACACCACTGCACTACCCTACACCCTAAAACACTACCCCTAGCACGACCCTCTACACTACCCAAACACCACTGCACTACCCTAAACCCTAACTCTATCCCCAGCATGACCCCCTACATTACCCAAATACCACTGCACTACCCTAAACCCTAAACCACTACCCCAAGCATGACTCCCTACACTACCCAACACCACTGCACTACACTAAACCCTAAAATACTACCCCCAGCACGAACCCCTACACTACCTGAACATCATTGCACTACCCTATACCCTAAAACACTATCCCCAGCACAACCCCCCTACACTACCCAAACACCACTGCTCTAACCTAAACCCTAAAACACTACCCCCTGCACGACCTCCTACACTGCCCAAAGACCACTGCACTACCCTAAACCCTAAAACACTACCCCAGCACAACCCCCTACCCTACCCAAGGCAGACTGTACTACCCTAAACCCTAAAACACTACCCCAGAACGACCCCCTACACTACACAAAGACCACTGCACTACCCTAAACCCTAAAACACTACCCCCTGCACGACCTCCTACACTGCACAAAGACCACTGCACCACCCTAAACCCTAAAACACTACCCCAGCACAACCCCCTACCCTACCCAAAGCAGACTGCACTACCATAAAACACTACCCCAGCACGACCCCCACACTACCCAAACACCACTGCACTACCCAAACCCTAAAACACTACCCCAAGCACGAACCCCTACACTACACAAACACCACTGCACTAACCTAAACCCTAAACACTACACCCTACACTTCACAAACACCACTGCACTACCCTAAACCCTAAACCACTACCCCCAGCACAACCCCCTGCACTACCAAAACACCACTGCACTACCGTAAACTCTAAATCTACCCCCAGCAGTACCACCTACACAACCCAAACACAACTGCACCACCCCCAGCACGACCTCCTATACTACCCAAACACCACTGCACTAAACCCTAAAACACTACCCCCAGCAGTACCCCTTACACTACCTGAACACCGCTCCACTACCCTAAACCCTAAATCTACCCCCAGCACGACCCCCTACATTATGGAAACACCACTGCACTACCCTGAACCCTAAAACACTACCCCTAGCACGACCCTCTACACTACCCAAACACCACTGCACTACCCTAAACCCTAACTCTATCCCCAGCATGACCACCTACACTACCTAAACACCACTGCACTACCCTAAACCCTAAAACACTACCCCAGCACGACCGCCTGCACTACCTAAACACCACTGCACTACCCTAAACCTTAAAATACTACCCACCGCTTGACCCCCTACACTACCCAAACACCACTGCACTATCCTAAACTCTAAAACACTACCCCAGCACGACCGCCTGCACTACCTAAACACCACTGCACTACCCTAAACCTTAAAATACTACCCACCGCTTGACCCCCTACACTACCCAAACACCATTGCACTATCCTAAACTCTAAAACACTACCCCAGCACGACCGCCTGCACTACCTAAACACCACTGCACTACCCTAAACCCTAAAACACTACCCCAGCACGACTCCCTACACTACCCAAACACCACTACACTACCCGCAGCACGACCCCCTACACTACCAAAACACCACTGCACTGCCCGAAATCCTAAAGCACTACCCCCAGCACAACACCTTATGCTACCCAAACACCACAGCTCTACCCTAAACCCTAAAACACTACGCCCTGCATGACCCCCTACACTGCCCGAACACCAGTGCACTGCCTTAAACCCTAAAACACCACCCCCAGCCCGACCCCCTACACTACACAAACACCACTGCACTACCCTAAACCATAAAACACTACCCCCAGCATGACCCCCTACACTACCCAAACACCACTGCACTACCCTACACCCTAAAACACTACCCCTAGCACGACCCTCTACACTACCCAAACACCACTGCACTACCCTAAACCCTAACTCTATCCCCAGCATGACCCCCTACATTACCCAAATACCACTGCACTACCCTAAACCCTAAACCACTACCCCAAGCATGACTCCCTACACTACCCAACACCACTGCACTACACTAAACCCTAAAATACTACCCCCAGCACGAACCCCTACACTACCTGAACATCATTGCACTACCCTATACCCTAAGACACTATCCCCAGCACAACCCCCCTACACTACCCAAACACCACTGCTCTAACCTAAACCCTAAAACACTACCCCCTGCACGACCTCCTACACTGCCCAAAGACCACTGCACTACCCTAAACCCTAAAACACTACCCCAGCACAACCCCCTACCCTACCCAAAGCAGACTGTACTACCCTAAACCCTAAAACACTACCCCAGAACGACCCCCTACACTACACAAAGACCACTGCACTACCCTAAACCCTAAAACACTACCCCCTGCACGACCTCCTACACTGCACAAAGACCACTGCACCACCCTAAACCCTAAAACACTACCCCAGCACAACCCCCTACCCTACCCAAAGCAGACTGCACTACCCTAAATCCTAAAACACTACCCCAGAATGACCACCTACACTACACAAAGACCACTGCACTACCCTAAACCCTAAAACACTACCCCAGCACGAACCCCACACTGCCCACACACCACTGCACTGCCCTAAAAATCCAACCCTCAGCACGACCCCTTACACTACCCAAACACCACTGCACTACCCTAAACCCTAAATCCCTACCCCAGCAGTACCCTTACACTACCAAAACACCACTGCACTACCCGAAATCACTACCCCCAGCAGTACGTCCTACACTACCCACACACCACTGCACTACCCTAAACCCTAAACCACTACCCCAGCACAACCCCCTACACTGCCCAAACACCACTGCACTACCATAAACCCTAAAACAATTCCCCCAGCACGACCCCCTGCACTACCCAAAGACCACTGCACTACCCTAAACCACTACCCCCACACGACCACCTACACTACCCAAAGACCACTACACTACCTTAAAACACAACCCCCTACACTACACAAACAACGCTGCAGTACCCTAAACCCTAAAACACTACCCCAAGCACGACCCCTACACTACACAACCACTGTACTACCTTAAACCCTAAAACACTACCCCCAGCACGACCCCCTACACTACCCAAACACCACTGCACTACCCTAAACCCTAAATCACTACCCCCTGCACGACCTCCTACACTGCCCAAAGACCACTGCACCACCCTAAACCCTAAAACACTACCCCAGCACAACCCCCTACCCTACTCAAAGCAGACTGCACTACCCTAAACCCTAAAACACTACCCCAGAACGACCCCCTACACTACACAAAGACCACTGCACTACCCTAAACCCTAAAACACTACCCCCAGCACGAACCCCACACTGCCCACACACCACTGCACTGCCCTAAAAATCCAACCCTCAGCACGACCCCTTACACTACCCAAACACCACTGCACTACCCGAAATCACTACCCCCAGCAGTACGTCCTATACTACCCACACACCACTGCACTACACTAAACCCTAAAACACTACCCGCAGCAGTACCCCCTACACTACCTGAACACCACTGCACTACCCTAAACCCTAAAACACTACCCCAGCACAACCCCCTACACTGCCCAAACACCACTGCATTACCATAAACCCTAAAACAATTCCCCCAGCACGACCCCCTGCACTACCCAAAGACCACTGCACTACCCTAAACCACTACCCCCTCACGACCACCTACACTACCCAAAGACCACTACACTACCTTAAAACACAACCCCCTACACTACACAAACAACGCTGCAGTACCCTAAACCCTAAAACACTACCCCAAGAACGACCCCTACACTACACATTCACTGCACTACCCTAAACCCTAAATCACTACCCCCAGCAGTACCATCTACACTACCCAAACACCACTGCACTACCCCCAGCACGACCCCCTATACTACCCAAACACCACTGCACTAAACCCTAAAACACTACCCCAGGCAGTACCCCCTACACTACCTGAACACCGCTGCACTACCCTAAACCCTAAATCTACCCCCAGCACGACCCCCTACACTATGCAAACACCACTGCACTACCCTAAACCCTAAACCACTACCCCTAGCACGACCCTCTACACTACCCACACACCACTGCACTACCCTAAACCCAGCCCCCGCTTGACCCCCTACATTACCAAAACACCACTGCACTATCCTAAACTCTAAAACACTACCCCAGCACGACCGCCTGCACTACCTAAACACCACTGCACTACCCTAAACCTTAAAATACTACCCACTGCTTGACCCCCTACACTACCCAAACACCACTACACTACCCGCAGCACGACCCCCTACACTACCAAAACACCACTGCACTGCCCGAAATCCTAAAGCACTACCCCCAGCACAACACCTTATGCTACCCAAACACCACAGCTCTACCCTAAACCCTAAAACACTACGCCCTGCATGACCCCCTACACTGCCCGAACACCAGTGCACTGCCTTAAACCCTAAAACACCACCCCCAGCCCGACCCCCTACACTACGAAAACACCACTGCACTACCCTAAACCCTAAAACACTACCCCCAGCACGACCCCCTACACTACCCAAACACCACTGCACTACCCTAAACCCTAAAACACTACCCCAGCACAACCCCCTACACTACCCAAACACCACTGCACTACCCCCAGCACGACCCCCTACACTACCAAAACACCACTGCACTGCCCGAAATCCTAAAGCACTACCCCCAGCACAACCCTCTAAGCTACCCAAACACCACAGGTCTACCCTAAACCCTAAAACACTACGCCCTGCATGACCCCCTACACTGCCCGAACACCAGTGTACTGCCTTAAACCCTAAAACACCACCCCCAGCCCGACCCCCTACACTACACAAACACCACTGCACTACCCTAAACCATAAAACACTACCCCCAGCATGACCCCCTACATTACCCACACACCACTGCACTACCCTAAACCCTAAATCACTACTCCCAGCACTACCACCTACACTACCCAAACACCACTGCACTACCCCCAGCATGACCCCCTATACTACCCAAACACCACTGCACTACCCTACACCCTAAAACACTACCCCTAGCACGACCCTCTACACTACCCAAACACCACTGCACTACCCTAAACCCTAACTCTATCCCCAGCATGACCCCCTACATTACCCAAATACCACTGCACTACCCTAAACCCTAAAACACTACCCCAAGCACGACTCACTACACTACCCAAACACCACTACACTACCCCCAGCACGACCCCCTACACTACCAAAACACCACTGCACTACCCGAAATCACTACCCCCAGCAGTACGTCCTACACTGCCCAAACACCACTGCACTACCATAAACCCTAAACACAACCCGCAGCATGACCCCCTACACTACCCAAAGACCACTGCACTACCCTAAACCACTACCCCCCACACAACCACCTACACTACCCAAAGACGACTACACTACCTTAAAACACAACCCCCTACACTACACAAACAACGCTGCAGTACCCTAAACCCTAAAACACTACCCCAAGAACGACCCCTACACTACACAACCACTGCACTACCCTAAACCCTAAAACACTACCTCCTACACTTCACAAACACCACTGCTCTACCCTAAACCCTAAAACACTACTCACAGCACGACCCCTTACACTACCAAAACACCACTGCACTACCCTAAACCCTAAATCACTACCCCCAGCAGTACCATCTACACTACCGGAACACCGCTGCACTACCCTAAACCCACCCCCAGCACGACCCCCTACACTATGCAAACACCACTGCACTACCCTAAACCCTAAAACACTACCCCTAGCATGACCCTCTACACTACCCACACACCACTGCACTACCCTAAACCCTAACTCCATCCCCAGCATGACCCCCTACATTACCAAAACACAACTGCACTACCCTAAACCCTAAAATACTACTCCCAGCATGACAACTTTCAATACCCTAACATCAATGCACTACTCTAAAACCCTAAAACACTACCCACAGCATGACCCCCTACACTACCAAACCACCACTGCACTGCCTTAAAACCTAAAACACTATCCCCAGCACAACCCCCTACACTACCCAAACACCACTGCTTTACCCTAAAACACTACCCCCTGCATGACCCCCTACACTGCCCGAACACCACTGCACTGCTCTGCCCTACAACACCACCCCCCTGCACGACCCCCTACACTGCTCGAACACCACTGCACTGCCCTAAAACCTACTGCACAACCCCCTACACTATGCAAACACCACTGCACTACCCCCAGCACGACCCCCTACACTACCCAAACACCACTGCATTACACTAAACCCTAAAACACTACCCCCAGTAGTACCCCCTATACTACCCAAACACCACTGCACTGCCCTAAACCCTAAATCTACCCCAAGCACAACCCCCTACACTGCCCGAACACCACTGCACTACCCGAAATCCTAAAACACTACCCCTGCACGACCCCCGACACTACCTGCATACCACTGCAGTGCCATAAACCCTAAAACACCACCCCTGCACGACCCCCTACACTGCCTGAACACCACTGCAGTGCCCTAAACCCTAAAACACCAACCCCCTACACTGCCTGAACACCACTGCAGTGCCCTAAACCACCAACCCCTGCATAACCCCCTACACTGCCCAAACACCACTGCACTGCCCTAAAATGTAAAATACCAACCCCCTACACTGCCCGAACACCACTGCACTGCCCTAAAACCTAAAACACCAACCTCCTGCACGACCCCCTACACTGCCCAAACACCCCTGCACTGCCCTAAAACCTAAAACACCACCCACCTGCACGACCCCCTACACTACCAGAACATCCCTGCACTGCCCTAAACCCTAACACACCACCCCCTACACTGCCCGAACACCACTGCACTGCCCTAAACCCTAAAACACCACCCCCAGCACGACTCCCTACACTACCCGAACACCACTGCACTGCCCTAAACCCTAAAACACAACCCCAGCACAACCCCGTACAGTACCCAAAGAGCACTGCACCACCCTAAACCACTACACCCCGCATGACCCTTGCATGACCCCCTACACTACCCAAACACCGCTGCACTACCCTAAACCCTAAAACACTACCCCAAGCACAACCCCTTACACTACCCAAACACCACTGCACTACCCTAAAACACTACCCCACACACTTCACAAACACCACTGCACTACCCTAAACGGTAACTCTACCCCCAGCAGTACCCCTACACTACCCAAACACTACTGCACTAACCCCAGCACGACCCTCTTACCAAATACCACTGCACTACCCTAAATCCTAAATCTACCCCCAGCATGACCCCCTACATTACCCAAACACCACTGCACTGCCCTAAAACGTAAAATACCAACCCCCTGCACCACCCCCTACACTGCCCGAACACCACTGCACTGCCCTAAAACCTAAAAACACCAACCCCCTGCACGACCCCCTACACTGCCCGAACACCCCTGCACTGCCATAAAACCTAAAACACCACCCACCTGCACGACCCCCTACACTGCCCAAACACCAACCCCCTGCTTGACCCCCTACACTACCAAACACCACTGCACTGCCCTAAACTCTAAAACACGACCCCAGCACAACCCCCTACAGTACCCAAAGACAACTGCACTACCCTCAACCCTAAAAGGTGACCCCTACACTACCCAAAGACCACTGCACCACCCTACACCCTAAAACACTACCCCCCGCATGACCCTTACATGACCCCCTACACTACCCAAACACCCCTGCACTAAACCCTAAAACACTACCCCCAGCAGTACCCCTTACACTACCTGAACACCGCTCCACTACCCTAAACCCTAAATCTACCCCCAGCACGACCCCCTACATTATGGAAACACCACTGCACTACCCTAAACCCTAAAACACTACCCCTAGCACGACCCTCTACACTACCCAAACACCACTGCACTACCCTAAACCCTAACTCTATCCCCAGCATGACCACCTACACTACCTAAACACCACTGCACCACCCTACACCCTAAAACACTACCCCCCGCATGACCCTTACATGACCCCCTACACTACCCAAACACCCCTGCACTGCCCTAAACCCTAACACACCACCCCCAGCACGACTCCCTACACTATCCGAACACCACTGCACTACCCTAAACCCTAAAACACTACCCCCAGCAGTACGCCCTACACTACCCAAACACCACTGCACTACACTAAACCCTAAAACACTACCCACAGCAGTACCCCCTACACTACCTGAACACCGCTGCACTACCCTAAACCCTAAAACACTACCCCAGCACGACCCCCACACCACACAAACACCACTGCACTACCCTAAACCCCTACCCCAGCACAACACCCTACACTACCCAAACACCACTGCACTACCATAAACCCTAAAACACTTTCCCCAGCATGACCCCCTGCACTACCCAAACACCACTGCACTACCCAAACCCTAAAACACTACCCCAAGCACGAACCCCTACACTACACAAACACCACTGCACTAACCTAAACCCTAAACCCTACACTTCACAAACACCACTGCACTACCCTAAACCCTAAACCACTACCCCCAGCACGACCCCCTGCACTACCAAAACACCACTGCACTACCGTAAACCCTAAATCTACCCCCAGCACGACCCCCAACACTACCCAAACACCACTGCACTACCCTAAACCCTAAAAAACTACCCCAAGCACAAACCCCTACACTACACAAACACCACTGCACTAACCTAAACCCTAAACACTACACCCTACACTTCACAAACACCACTGCACTACCCTAAACCACTACCCCCAGCACGACCCCCTGCACTACCAAAACACCACTACACTACCGTAAACCCTAAATCACTACCCCCAGCAGTACCACCTACACAACCCAAACACAACTGCACCACCCCCAGCACGACCCCCTATACTACCCAAACACCACTGCACTAAACCCTAAAACACTACCCCCAGCAGTACCCCTTACACTACCTGAACACCGCTCCACTACCCTAAACCCTAAATCTACCCCCAGCACGACCCCCTACACTATGGAAACACCACTGCACTACCCTAAACCCTAAAACACTACGCCTAGCATGACCCTCTACACTACCCAAACACCACTGCACTACCCTAAACCCTAACTCCATCCCCAGCATGACCCCTACATTACCAAAACACCACTGCACTACCCTAAACCATAAAACACTACTCCCAGCACGACCCCTTTCAATACCCTAACATCAATGCACTACTCAAACCCTAAAACACTACCCACAGCATGACCCCCTACACTACCAAACCACCACTGCACTGCCTTAAAACCTAAAACACTATCCCCAGCACAACCCCCTACACTACCCAAACACCACTGCTTTACCCTAAAACACTACCCCCTGCATGACCCCCTACACTGCTCGAACACCACTGCACTGCCCTATAACCTACTGCACAACCCCCTACACTACGCAAACACCACTGCACTACCCCCAGCACGACCCCCTACACTACCCAAACACCACTGCACTACACTAAACCCTAAAACACTACCCCCAGCAGTGCCCCCTATACTACCCAAACACCACTGCACTGCCCTAAACCCTAAATCTACCCCAAGCACAACCCCCTACACTGCCCGAACACCACTGCACTACCCGAAATCCTAAAACACTACCCCTGCACGACCCCCGACACTACCCGCACACCACTGCAGTGCCCTAAACCCTAAAACACCAACCCCTGCACAACCCCCTACACTGCCCAAACACCACTGCACTGCCCTAAAATGTAAAAAACCAACCCCCTACACTGCCTGAACACCACTGCAGTGCCCTAAACCATAAAACACCAACCCCTGCACAACCCCCACACTGCCCAAACACCACTGCACTGCCCTAAAATGTAAAATACCAACCCCCTACACTGCCCGAACACCACTGCACTGCCCTAAAACCTAAAACACCAACCTCCTGCACGACCCCCTACACTGCCCAAACACCCCTGCACTGCCCTAAAACCTAAAACACCACCCACCTGCACGACCCCCTACACTGCCCAAACACCAACCCCCTGCTTGACCCCCTACACTGCCCGAACACCACTGCACTGCCCTGAACCCTAAAACACCACCCCCAGCACGACTCCCTACACTACCCGAACACCACTGCACTGCCCTAAACCCTAAAACATGACCCCAGCACAACCCCGTAGAGTACCCAAAGACCACTGCACCACCCTAAACCCTAAAACACTACACCCCGCATGACCCTTGTATGACCCCCTACACTACCCAAACACCGCTGCACTACCCTAAACCCTAAACCCTAAAACACTACCCCAAGCACAACCCCCTACACTACCCAAACACCACTGCACTACCCTAAAACACTACCCCACACACTTCACAAACACCACTGCACTACCCTAAACCCTAAATCTACCCCCAGCATGACCCCCTACACTACCCAAACACCACTGCACTACCCCCAGCACGACCCCCTACACTACCAAAACACCAGTGCACTACCCTAAACCCTAAAACACTACCCCTAGCACGACCCCCTACACTGCCTAAACACCACTGCACTACCCTAAACCCTAAAACACTACCCCCAGCACGACGCCCTACACTACCCAAACACCACTGCACTACCCGCAGCACGACCCCCTACACTGCCCAAACACCACTGCACTACCCTAAACCCTAAAACACTACTCCCAGCACGATCCCCTACAATACCCTAACATCACTGCACTACCCTAAACCCTAAATCTACCCCCAGCATGACCCCTACACTACCCAAACACCACTGCATTACCCTAAACCCTAACTCTACCCCTAGCACGACCCCCTACACTACCCAAACACCACTACACTCCCCTAAACCCTAAAATACTATCCCCAGCACCACACCCTATACTACCCGAACACCACTGCACTACCCTAAACCCTAAAACACTACTCCCAGCATGACCCCCTACACTACCAAAACACCACTGCACTACCCTAAAACACTACCACATCACATCACCCTACGCTACCCAAACACCACTGCTCTACCCTAAACCCTAAAACCCCACCCTCTGCATGACCCACTACACTGCCCGAACACCACTGCACTGCCCTAAAACACCACCCCCTGCACGACCCCCTACACTGCCCGAACACCACTGCAAAACCCTAAATCTGACCAAAGCAAGACCCCCTACACTACCCAAACACCACTGCACTGCCCTAAACCACTACCCCAACATGACCCCTTACACTACCCGAACACCAATGCACTACCCTAAACCCTAAAACACTACCTCCAGCACAACACCCTACACTACCCAAATACTACTGGTCTACCCTAAACCCTATAACACTACCCCCAGGACGACCCCCTACACTACACAACCACCATTCAACTGCCATAAACCCTAAAACACTACCCCGTGCACAACGACCCGCTACACTACACAAACACCAATGCACTACCCTAAACCCTAAAACACTACCCCAGCATGACCCCCTACACTACCCAAACACTACTGCACTACCCTAAAACACTACCCACAGCACGACCCCCATACACTACCCAAAGACCACTGCACTACCCTAAACCCTAAAACACTACCCCCAGCACGACCCCCTGCACTACCCAAACACCACTGCACTACCCTAAACCCTAAAACACTCCCCCCCAGCCCGATGCCCTACACTACCCAAACACCACTGCACTACCCGCAGCACGACCCCCTGCACTGCCCGAACACCACTGCACTACCCTAAACCGTAAAACACTACCCCAAGCACGACCCCTTACACTACGCAAACACCACTGCACTACCCTAACCCTCCCCCAGCACGACCCCCTACATTACGCAACCACTTCACTACCGTAAACCCTAAAACACTACTCCCAGCACGACCCCCTACACTGCCCGAACACCACTGCACTACCCTAAACCCTAAAACACTACCCTCAGCACGACCCCCTACACTACCCAAACACCACTGCACTACCCTAAACCCTATAAACACTACCCCTAGCATGACCCCCTACACTACCCAAACACGACTACACTACCCTAAACCCTAACTCTACCCCCAGCATGACCCCCTACACTACCCGAACACCACTGCACTACCATAAACCCTAAAACACTACCTCCAGCATGAACCCCTACACTACCCGAACATCACTGCACTACCCTAAACCCTAAAACACTACCCCAGCACAACCCCCTACACTACACAAAGACCACTGCACTACCCTAAACCCTAAAACACTACCCCCAGCACGAACCAAACACCACTGCACTACCCTAAACCCTAACTCTACCCCCAGCACGACCCCTACACTACACAAACACCACGGCACTACCCTAAACCCTAAATCTACCCCCAGCAGTACCCCCTACACTACCCAAACAACACTGCACTACCCTAAACCACTACCCCCAGCAGTATCCCCTAAACTACCCAAACACCACTGCACTACCCCCAGCACGACCCCCTATACTACCAAAACACCAGTGCACTACCCTAAACCCTAAAACACTACCCCTAGCACGACCCCCTACACTGCCCAAACACCACTGCACTATCCTAAACCCTAAAACACTACCCCCAGTATGAACCCCTACACTACCCTAACACCACTGCACTACCCTAAACCCTAAAACACTACTCCCAGCATGACCCCCTACTCTACCCAAACACCACTGCACTACCCTAAACCCTAACTCTACCCCCAGCATGACCCCCTACATTACTCAAACACCACTGCACTCCCCTAAACCCTAAAATACTATCCCCAGCACCACACCCTATACTACCCGAACACCACTGCACTACCCTAAACCCTAAAACACTACTCCCAGCATGACCCCCTACACTACCAAAACACCACTGCACTACCCTAAAACACTACCACATCACATCACCCTACGCTACCCAAACACCAATGCACTACCCTAAACCCTAAAACACTACCTCAGCATGACCCCCTACACTACCCAAACACTACTGCACTACCCTAAAACACTACCCACAGCACGACCCCATACACTACCCAAAGACCACTGCACTACCCTAAACCCTAAAACACTCCCCCCAGCCCGACCCCCTGCACTACCCAAACACCACTGCACTACCCGCAGCACGACCCCCTACACTGCCCAAACACCACTGCACTATCCTAAACCCTAAAACACTACCCCCAGTATGAACTCCTACACTACCCGAACACCACTGCAATACCCTAAACCCTAAAACACTACTCCCAGCACAATCCCCTACAATACCCTGACACCACTGCACTACCCTAAACCCTAAATCTACCCCCAGCATGACCCCTACACTACCCAAACACCACTGCACTACCCTAAACCCTAACTCTACCCCTAGCACGACCCCCTACACTACCCCCTACACTACCCAAACACCACTGCACTACCCTAAACCCTAACTCTACCCCCAGCATGACCCCCTACATTACTCAAACACCACTACACTCCCCTAAACCCTAAAATACTATCCCCAGCACCACACCCTATACTACCCGAACACCACTGCACTACCCTAAACCCTAAAACACTACTCCCAGCATGACCCCCTACACTACCAAAACACCACTGCACTACCCTAAAACACTACCACATCACCCTACGCTACCCAAACACCACTGCTCTACCCTAAACCCTAAAACCCCACCCTCTGCATGACCCACTACACTGCCCGAACACCACTGCACTGCCCTAAAACACCACCCCCTGCACGACCCCCTACACTGCCCGAACACCACTGCAAAACCCTAAATCTGACCAAAGCAAGACCCCCTACACTACCCGAACACCAATGCACTACCCTAGACCCTAAAAGACTACCCCCAGCATGACCCCCTACACTACCCAAACACCACTGCACTGCCCTAAACCACTACCCCAACATGACCCCTTACACTACCCGAACACCAATGCACTACCCTAAACCCTAAAACACTACCCCCAGCACAACACCCTACACTACCCAAATACTACTGGTCTACCCTAAACCCTATAACACTACCCCCAGGACGACCCCCTACACTACACAACCACCATTCAACTGCCATAAACCCTAAAACACTACCCCGTGCACAACGACCCGCTACACTACACAAACACCAATGCACTACCCTAAACCCTAAAACACTACCCTAGCATGACCCCCTACACTACCCAAACACTACTGCACTACCCTAAAACACTACCCACAGCACGACCCCCATACACTACCCAAAGACCACTGCACTACCCTAAACCCTAAAACACTACCCCCAGCACGACCCCCTGCACTACCCAAACACCACTGCACTACCCTAAACCCTAAAACACTCCCCCCCAGCCCGATGCCCTACACTACCCAAACACCACTGCACTACCCGCAGCACGACCCCCTGCACTGCCCGAACACCACTGCACTACCCTAAACCATAAAACACTACCCCAAGCACGACCCCCTACACTACGCAAACACCACTGCACTACCCTAACCCTCCCCCAGCACGACCCCCTACATTACGCAACCACTTCACTACCGTAAACCCTAAAACACTACTCCCAGCACGACCCCCTACACTGCCCGAACACCACTGCACTACCCTAAACCCTAAAACACTACCCTCAGCACGACCCCCTACACTACCCAAACACCACTGCACTACCCTAAACCCTATAAACACTACCCCTAGCACGACCCCCTACACTACCCAAACACGACTACACTACCCTAAACCCTAACTCTACCCCCAGCATGACCCCCTACACTACCCGAACACCACTGCACTACCATAAACCCTAAAACACTACCTCCAGCATGAACCCCTACACTACCCGAACATCACTGCACTACCCTAAACCCTAAAACACTACCCCAGCACAACCCCCTACACTACACAAAGACCACTGCACTACCCTAAACCCTAAAACACTACCCCCAGCACGAACCAAACACCACTGCACTACCCTAAACCCTAACTCTACCCCCAGCACGACCCCTACACTACACAAACACCACGGCACTACCCTAAACCCTCAATCTACCCCCAGCAGTACCCCCTACACTACCCAAACAACACTGCACTACCCTAAACCCTAAATCACTACCCCCAGCAGTATCCCCTAAACTACCCAAACACCACTGCACTACCCCCAGCACGACCCCCTATACTACCAAAACACCAGTGCACTACCCTAAACCCTAAAACACTACCCCTAGCACGACCCCCTACACTGCCCAAACACCACTGCACTATCCTAAACCCTAAAACACTACCCCCAGTATGAACCCCTACACTACCCGAACACCACTGCACTACCCTAAACCCTAAAACACTACTCCCAGCACGATCCCCTACGATACCCTAACACCACTGCACTACCCTAAACCCTAAATCTACCCCCAGCATGACCCCCTACTCTACCCAAACACCACTGCACTACCCTAAACCCTAACTCTACCCCCAGCATGACCCCCTACATTACTCAAACACCACTGCACTCCCCTAAACCCTAAAATACTATCCCCAGCACCACACCCTATACTACCCGAACACCACTGCACTACCCTAAACCCTAAAACACTACTCCCAGCATGACCCCCTACACTACCAAAACACCACTGCACTACCCTAAAACACTACCACATCACATCACCCTACGCTACCCAAACACCAATGCACTACCCTAAACCCTAAAACACTACCTCAGCATGACCCCCTACACTACCCAAACACTACTGCACTACCCTAAAACACTACCCACAGCACGACCCCATACACTACCCAAAGACCACTGCACTACCCTAAACCCTAAAACACTCCCCCCAGCCCGACCCCCTGCACTACCCAAACACCACTGCACTACCCGCAGCACGACCCCCTACACTGCCCAAACACCACTGCACTATCCTAAACCCTAAAACACTACCCCCAGTATGAACTCCTACACTACCCGAACACCACTGCAATACCCTAAACCCTAAAACACTACTCCCAGCACGATCCCCTACAATACCCTAACACCACTGCACTACCCTAAACCCTAAATCTACCCCCAGCATGACCCCTACACTACCCAAACACCACTGCACTACCCTAAACCCTAACTCTACCCCTAGCACGACCCCCTACACTACCCAAACACCACTGCACTACCCTAAACCCTAACTCTACCCCCAGCATGACCCCCTACATTACTCAAACACCACTGCACTCCCCTAAACCCTAAAATACTATCCCCAGCACCACACCCTATACTACCCGAACACCACTGCACTACCCTAAACCCTAAAACACTACTCCCAGCACGACCCCCTACACTACCCAAACAACACTGCACTACCCTAAACCCTAAATCACTACCCCCAGCAGTACCCCCTAAACTACCCAAACACCACTGCACTACCCCCAGCACGACCCCCTATACTACCAAAACACCAGTGCACTACCCTAAACCCTAAAACACTACCCCTAGCACGACCCCCTACACTGCCCAAACACCACTGCACTATCCTAAACCCTAAAACACTACCCCCAGTATGAACCCCTACACTACCCGAACACCACTGCACTACCCTAAACCCTAAAACACTACTCCCAGCACGATCCCCTACGATACCCTAACACCACTGCACTACCCTAAACCCTAAATCTACCCCCAGCATGACCCCCTACACTACCCAAACACCACTGCACTACCCTAAACCCTAACTCTACCCCCAGCATGACCCCCTACATTACTCAAACACCACTGCACTCCCCTAAACCCTAAAATACTATCCCCAGCACCACACCCTATACTACCCGAACACCACTGCACTACCGTAAACCCTAAAACACTACTCCCAGCATGACCCCCTACACTACCAAAACACCACTGCACTACCCTAAAACACTACCCCATCACATCACCCTACGCTACCCAAACACCACTGCTCTACCCTAAACCCTAAAACCCCACCCCCTGCATGACCCACTACACTGCCCGAACACCACTGCACTGCCCTAAAACACCACCCCCTGCACGACCCCCTACACTGCCCGAACACCACTGCAAAACCCTAAATCTGCCCAAAGCAAGACCCCCTACACTACCCGAACACCAATGCACTACCCTAGACCCTAAAAGACTACCCCCAGCATGACCCCCTACACTACCCAAACACCACTGCACTGCCCTAAACCACTACCCCAGCATGACCCCTTACACTACCCGAACACCAATGCACTACCCTAAACCCTAAAACACTACCCCCAGCACAACACCCTACACTACCCAAACACTACTGGTCTACCCTAAACCCTATAACACTACCCCCAGGACGACCCCCTACACTACACAACCACCATTCAACTGCCATAAACCCTAAAACACTACCCCGTGCACAACGACCCGCTACACTACACAAACACCAATGCACTACCCTAAACCCTAAAACACTACCTCAGCACGACCCCCTACACTGCCCAAACACCACTGCACTATCCTAAACCCTAAAACACTACCCCCAGTATGAACCCCTACACTACCCGAACACCACTGCACTACCCTAAACCCTAAAACACTACTCCCAGCACGATCCCCTACGATACCCTAACACCACTGCACTACCCTAAACCCTAAATCTACCCCCAGCATGACCCCCTACACTACCCAAACACCACTGCACTACCCTAAACCCTAACTCTACCCCCAGCATGACCCCCTACATTACTCAAACACCACTGCACTCCCCTAAACCCTAAAATACTATCCCCAGCACCACACCCTATACTACCCGAACACCACTGCACTACCGTAAACCCTAAAACACTACTCCCAGCATGACCCCCTACACTACCAAAACACCACTGCACTACCCTAAAACACTACCCCATCACATCACCCTACGCTACCCAAACACCACTGCTCTACCCTAAACCCTAAAACCCCACCCCCTGCATGACCCACTACACTGCCCGAACACCACTGCACTGCCCTAAAACACCACCCCCTGCACGACCCCCTACACTGCCCGAACACCACTGCAAAACCCTAAATCTGCCCAAAGCAAGACCCCCTACACTACCCGAACACCAATGCACTACCCTAGACCCTAAAAGACTACCCCCAGCATGACCCCCTACACTACCCAAACACCACTGCACTGCCCTAAACCCTAACTCTACCCCCAGCATGACCCCCTACATTACTCAAACACCACTGCACTCCCCTAAACCCTAAAATACTATCCCCAGCACCACACCCTATACTACCCGAACACCACTGCACTACCGTAAACCCTAAAACACTACTCCCAGCATGACCCCCTACACTACCAAAACACCACTGCACTACCCTAAAACACTACCCCATCACATCACCCTACGCTACCCAAACACCACTGCTCTACCCTAAACCCTAAAACCCCACCCCCTGCATGACCCACTACACTGCCCGAACACCACTGCACTGCCCTAAAACACCACCCCCTGCACGACCCCCTACACTGCCCGAACACCACTGCAAAACCCTAAATCTGCCCAAAGCAAGACCCCCTACACTACCCGAACACCAATGCACTACCCTAGACCCTAAAAGACTACCCCCAGCATGACCCCCTACACTACCCAAACACCACTGCACTGCCCTAAACCCTAACTCTACCCCCAGCATGACCCCCTACATTACTCAAACACCACTGCACTCCCCTAAACCCTAAAATACTATCCCCAGCACCACACCCTATACTACCCGAACACCACTGCACTACCGTAAACCCTAAAACACTACTCCCAGCATGACCCCCTACACTACCAAAACACCACTGCACTACCCTAAAACACTACCCCATCACATCACCCTACGCTACCCAAACACCACTGCTCTACCCTAAACCCTAAAACCCCACCCCCTGCATGACCCACTACACTGCCCGAACACCACTGCACTGCCCTAAAACACCACCCCCTGCACGACCCCCTACACTGCCCGAACACCACTGCAAAACCCTAAATCTGCCCAAAGCAAGACCCCCTACACTACCCGAACACCAATGCACTACCCTAGACCCTAAAAGACTACCCCCAGCATGACCCCCTACACTACCCAAACACCACTGCACTGCCCTAAACCACTACCCCAGCATGACCCCTTACACTACCCGAACACCAATGCACTACCCTAAACCCTAAAACACTACCCCCAGCACAACACCCTACACTACCCAAACACTACTGGTCTACCCTAAACCCTATAACACTACCCCCAGGACGACCCCCTGCACTACACAACCACCATTCAACTGCCATAAACCCTAAAACACTACCCCGTGCACAACGACCCGCTACACTACACAAACACCAATGCACTACCCTAAACCCTAAAACACTACCTCAGCACGATCCCCTACGATACCCTAACACCACTGCACTACCCTAAAACACTACCCACAGCACGACCCCATACACTACCCAAAGACCACTGCACTACCCTAAACCCTAAAACACTCCCCCCAGCCCGACCCCCTGCACTACCCAAACACCACTGCACTACCCTAAACCACTACCCCCACACGACCCCCTACACTGCCCGAACACCACTGCACTGCCCTAAAACCAAACACCACCCCCCTGCACGACCCCCTATACTGCCCGAACACCCCTGCAGTACCCTAGACCCTAAAAGACTACCCCCAGCATGACCCCCTACACTACCCAAACACCACTGCAAAACCCTAAATCTGCCCAAAGCAAGACCCCCTACACTACCCGAACACCAATGCACTACCCTAGACCCTAAAAGACTACCCCCAGCATGACCCCCTACACTACCCAAACACCACTGCACTGCCCTAAACCACTACCCCAGCATGACCCCTTACACTACCCGAACACCAATGCACTACCCTAAACCCTAAAACTCTACCCCAGCACAACACCCTACACTACCCAAACACTACTGGTCTACCCTAAACCCTATAACACTACCCCCAGGACGACCCCCTACACTACACAACCACCATTCAACTGCCATAAACCCTAAAACACTACCCCGTGCACAACGACCCGCTACACTACACAAACACCAATGCACTACCCTAAACCCTAAAACACTACCTCAGCACGACCCCCTACACTGCCCAAACACCACTGCACTATCCTAAACCCTAAAACACTACCCCCAGTATGAACCCCTACACTACCCGAACACCACTGCACTACCCTAAACCCTAAAACACTACTCCCAGCACGATCCCCTACGATACCCTAACACCACTGCACTACCCTAAACCCTAAATCTACCCCCAGCATGACCCCCTACACTACCCAAACACCACTGCACTACCCTAAACCCTAACTCTACCCCCAGCATGACCCCCTACATTACTCAAACACCACTGCACTCCCCTAAACCCTAAAATACTATCCCCAGCACCACACCCTATACTACCCGAACACCACTGCACTACCGTAAACCCTAAAACACTACTCCCAGCATGACCCCCTACACTACCAAAACACCACTGCACTACCCTAAAACACTACCCCATCACATCACCCTACGCTACCCAAACACCACTGCTCTACCCTAAACCCTAAAACCCCACCCCCTGCATGACCCACTACACTGCCCGAACACCACTGCACTGCCCTAAAACACCACCCCCTGCACGACCCCCTACACTGCCCGAACACCACTGCAAAACCCTAAATCTGCCCAAAGCAAGACCCCCTACACTACCCGAACACCAATGCACTACCCTAGACCCTAAAAGACTACCCCCAGCATGACCCCCTACACTACCCAAACACTATTGCACTACCCTAAAACACTACCCACAGCACGACCCCATACACTACCCAAAGACCACTGCACTATCCTAAACCCTAAAACACTACCCCCAGTATGAACCCCTACACTACCCGAACACCACTGCTCTACCCTAAACCCTAAAACACTACTCCCAGCACGATACCCTAACACCACTGCACTACCCTAAACCCTAAATCTACCCCCAGCATGACCCCCTACACTACCCAAACACCACTGCACTACCCTAAACCCTAACTCTACCCCCAGCATGACCCCCTACATTACTCAAACACCACTGCACTCCCCTAAACCCTAAAATACTATCCCCAGCACCACACCCTATACTACCCGAACACCACTGCACTACCGTAAACCCTAAAACACTACTCCCAGCATGACCCCCTACACTACCAAAACACCACTGCACTACCCTAAAACACTACCCCATCACATCACCCTACGCTACCCAAACACCACTGCTCTACCCTAAACCCTAAAACCCCACCCCCTGCATGACCCACTACACTGCCCGAACACCACTGCACTGCCCTAAAACACCACCCCCTGCACGACCCCCTACACTGCCCGAACACCACTGCAAAACCCTAAATCTGCCCAAAGCAAGACCCCCTACACTACCCGAACACCAATGCACTACCCTAGACCCTAAAAGACTACCCCCAGCATGACCCCCTACACTACCCAAACACCACTGCACTGCCCTAAACCACTACCCCAGCATGACCCCTTACACTACCCGAACACCAATGCACTACCCTAAACCCTAAAATACTATCCCCAGCACCACACCCTATACTACCCGAACACCACTGCACTACCGTAAACCCTAAAACACTACTCCCAGCATGACCCCCTACACTACCAAAACACCACTGCACTACCCTAAAACACTACCCCATCACATCACCCTACGCTACCCAAACACCACTGCTCTACCCTAAACCCTAAAACCCCACCCCCTGCATGACCCACTACACTGCCCGAACACCACTGCACTGCCCTAAAACACCACCCCCTGCACGACCCCCTACACTGCCCGAACACCACTGCAAAACCCTAAATCTGCCCAAAGCAAGACCCCCTACACTACCCAAACACCAATGCACTACCCTAGACCCTAAAAGACTACCCCCAGCATGACCCCCTACACTACCCAAACACCACTGCACTGCCCTAAACCACTACCCCAGCATGACCCCTTACACTACCCGAACACCAATGCACTACCCTAAACCCTAAAACACTACCCCAGCACAACACCCTACACTACCCAAACACTACTGGTCTACCCTAAACCCTATAACACTACCCCCAGGACGACCCCCTACACTACACAACCACCATTCAACTGCCATAAACCCTAAAACACTACCCCGTGCACAACGACCCGCTACACTACACAAACACCAATGCACTACCCTAAACCCTAAAACACTACCTCAGCATGACCCCCTACACTACCCAAACACTACTGCACTACCCTAAAACACTACCCACAGCACGACCCCATACACTACCCAAAGACCACTGCACTACCCTAAACCCTAAAACACTACCCCCAGCACGACGCCCTACACTACCCAAACACCACTGCACTACCCGCAGCACGACCCCCTACACTGCCCAAACACCACTGCACTATCCTAAACCCTAAAACACTACCCCCAGTATGATCCCCTACAATACCCTAACACCACTGCACTACCCTAAACCCTAAATCTACCCCCAGCATGACCCCTACACAACCCAAACACCACTGCACTACCCTAAACCCTAACTCTACCCCTAGCACGACCCCCTACACTACCCAAACACCACTGCACTACCCTAAACCCTAACTCTACCCCCAGCATGACCCCCTACACTACCAAAACACCACTGCACTACCCTAAACCCTAAAACACTCCCCCCCAGCCCGATGCCCTACACTACCCAAACACCACTGCACTACCCGCAGCACGACCCCCTGCACTGCCCGAACACCACTGCACTACCCTAAATCGTAAAACACTACCCCAAGCACGACCCCCTACACTACGCAAACCCCACTGCACTACCCTAACCCTCCCCCAGCACGACCCCCTACATTACGCAACCACTTCACTACCGTAAACCCTAAAACACTACTCCCAGCACGACCCCCTACACTGCCCGAACACCACTGCACTAGCCTAAACCCTAAAACACTACCCTCAGCACGACCCCCTACACTACCCAAACACCACTGCACTACCCTAAACCCTATAAACACTACCCCTAGCACGACCCCCTACACTACCCAAACACGACTACACTACCCTAAACCCTAACTCTACCCCCAGCATGACCCCCTACACTACCCGAACACCACTGCACTACCATAAACCCTAAAACACTACCTCCAGCATGAACCCCTACACTACCCGAACATCACTGCACTACCCTAAACCCTAAAACACTACCCCAGCACAACCCCCTACACTACACAAAGACCACTGCACTACCCTAAACCCTAAAACACTACCCCCAGCACGAACCAAACACCACTGCACTACCCTAAACCCTAACTCTACCCCCAGCACGACCCCTACACTACACAAACACCACGGCACTACCCTAAACCCTAAATCTACCCCCAGCAGTACCCCCTACACTACCCAAACAACACTGCACTACCCTAAACCCTAAATCACTACCCCCAGCAGTATCCCCTAAACTACCCAAACACCACTGCACTACCCCCAGCACGACCCCCTATACTACCAAAACACCAGTGCACTACCCTAAACCCTAAAACACTACCCCTAGCACGACCCCCTACACTGCCCAAACACCACTGCACTATCCTAAACCCTAAAACACTACCCCCAGTATGAACCCCTACACTACCCGAACACCACTGCACTACCCTAAACCCTAAAACACTACTCCCAGCACGATACCCTAACACCACTGCACTACCCTAAACCCTAAATCTACCCCCAGCATGACCCCCTACACTACCCAAACACCACTGCACTACCCTAAACCCTAACTCTACCCTCAGCATGACCCCCTACATTACTCAAACACCACTGCACTCCCCTAAACCCTAAAATACTATCCCCAGCACCACACCCTATACTACCCGAACACCACTGCACTACCGTAAACCCTAAAACACTACTCCCAGCATGACCCCCTACACTACCAAAACACCACTGCACTACCCTAAAACACTACCCCATCACATCACCCTACGCTACCCAAACACCACTGCTCTACCCTAAACCCTAAAACCCCACCCCCTGCATGACCCACTACACTGCCCGAACACCACTGCACTGCCCTAAAACACCACCCCCTGCACGACCCCCTACACTGCCCGAACACCACTGCAAAACCCTAAATCTGCCCAAAGCAAGACCCCCTACACTACCCGAACACCAATGCACTACCCTAGACCCTAAAAGACTACCCCCAGCATGACCCCCTACACTACCCAAACACCACTGCACTGCCCTAAACCACTACCCCAGCATGACCCCTTACACTACCCAAACACCAATGCACTACCCTAAACCCTAAAACACTACCCCAGCACAACACCCTACACTACCCAAACACTACTGGTCTACCCTAAACCCTATAACACTACCCCCAGGACGACCCCCTACACTACACAACCACCATTCAACTGCCATAAACCCTAAAACACTACCCCGTGCACAACGACCCGCTACACTACACAAACACCAATGCACTACCCTAAACCCTAAAACACTACCTCAGCATGACCCCCTACACTACCCAAACACTACTGCACTACCCTAAAACACTACCCACAGCACGACCCCATACACTACCCAAAGACCACTGCACTATCCTAAACCCTAAAACACTACCCCCAGTATGAACCCCTACACTACCCGAACACCACTGCACTACCCTAAACCCTAAAACACTACTCCCAGCACGATACCCTAACACCACTGCACTACCCTAAACCCTAAATCTACCCCCAGCATGACCCCCTACACTACTCAAACACCACTGCACTACCCTAAACCCTAACTCTACCCCCAGCATGACCCCCTACATTACTCAAACACCACTGCACTCCCCTAAACCCTAAAATACTATCCCCAGCACCACACCCTATACTACCCGAACACCACTGCACTACCGTAAACCCTAAAACACTACTCCCAGCATGACCCCCTACACTACCAAAACACCACTGCACTACCCTAAAACACTACCCCATCACATCACCCTACGCTACCCAAACACCACTGCTCTACCCTAAACCCTAAAACCCCACCCCCTGCATGACCCACTACACTGCCCAAACACCACTGCACTGCCCTAAAACATCACCCCCTGCACGACCCCCTACACTGCCCGAACACCACTGCAAAACCCTAAATCTGCCCAAAGCAAGACCCCCTACACTACCCGAACACCAATGCACTACCCTAGACCCTAAAAGACTACCCCCAGCATGACCCCCTACACTACCCAAACACCACTGCACTGCCCTAAACCACTACCCCAGCATGACCCCTTACACTACCCGAACACCAATGCACTACCCTAAACCCTAAAACACTACCCCAGCACAACACCCTACACTACCCAAACACTACTGGTCTACCCTAAACCCTATAACACTACCCCCAGGACGACCCCCTACACTACACAACCACCATTCGAACTGCCATAAACCCTAAAACACTACCCCGTGCACAACGACCCGCTACACTACACAAACACCAATGCACTACCCTAAACCCTAAAACACTACCTCAGCATGACCCCCTACACTACCCAAACACTACTGCACTACCCTAAAACACTACCCACAGCACGACCCCATACACTACCCAAAGACCACTGCACTATCCTAAACCCTAAAACACTACCCCCAGTATGAACCCCTACACTACCTGAACACCACTGCACTACCCTAAACCCTAAAACACTACTCCCAGCACGATACCCTAACACCACTGCACTACCCTAAACCCTAAATCTACCCCCATCATGACCCCCTACACTACCCAAACACCACTGCACTACCCTAACTCTACCCCCAGCATGACCCCCTACATTACTCAAACACCACTGCACTCCCCTAAACCCTAAAATACTATCCCCAGCACCACACCCTATACTACCCGAACACCACTGCACTACCGTAAACCCTAAAACACTACTCCCAGCATGACCCCCTACACTACCAAAACACCACTGCACTACCCTAAAACACTACCCCATCACATCACCCTACGCTACCCAAACACCACTGCTCTACCCTAAACCCTAAAACCCCGCCCCCTGCATGACCCACTACACTGCCCGAACATTACTGCACTGCCCTAAAACACCACCCCCTGCACGACCCCCTACACTGCCCGAACACCACTGCAAAACCCTAAATCTGCCCAAAGCAAGACCCCCTACACTACCCGAACACCAATGCACTACCCTAGACCCTAAAAGACTACCCCCAGCATGACCCCCTACACTACCCAAACACCACTGCACTGCCCTAAACCACTACCCCAGCATGACCCCTTACACTACCCGAACACCAATGCACTACCCTAAACCCTAAAACACTACCCCAGCACAACACCCTACACTACCCAAACACTACTGGTCTACCCTAAACCCTATAACACTACCCCCAGGACGACCCCCTACACTACACAACCACCATTCAACTGCCATAAACCCTAAAACACTACCCCGTGCACAACGACCCGCTACACTACACAAACACCAATGCACTACCCTAAACCCTAAAACACTACCTCAGCATGACCCCCTACACTACCCAAACACTACTGCACTACCCTAAAACACTACCCACAGCACGACCCCATACACTACCCAAAGACCACTGCACTACCCTAAACCCTAAAACACTACCCCCAGCACGACGCCCTACACTACCCAAACACCACTGCACTACCCGCAGCACGACCCCCTACACTGCCCAAACACCACTGCACTATCCTAAACCCTAAAACACTACCCCCAGTATGATCCCCTACAATACCCTAACACCACTGCACTACCCTAAACCCTAAATCTACCCCCAGCATGACCCCTACACTACCCAAACACCACTGCACTACCCTAAACCCTAACTCTACCCCTAGCACGACCCCCTACACTACCCAAACACCACTGCACTACCCTAAACCCTAACTCTACCCCCAGCATGACCCCCTACACTACCAAAACACCACTGCACTACCCTAAACCCTAAAACACTCCCCCCCAGCCCGATGCCCTACACTACCCAAACACCAATGCACTACCCGCAGCACGACCCCCTGCACTGCCCGAACACCTCTGCACTACCCTAAACCGTAAAACACTACCCCAAGCACGACCCCCTACACTACGCAAACCCCACTGCACTACCCTAACCCTCCCCCAGCACGACCCCCTACATTACGCAACCACTTCACTACCGTAAACCCTAAAACACTACTCCCAGCACGACCCCCTACACTGCCCGAACACCACTGCACTAGCCTAAACCCTAAAACACTACCCTCAGCACGACCCCCTACACTACCCAAACACCACTGCACTACCCTAAACCCTATAAACACTACCCCTAGCACGACCCCCTACACTACCCAAACATGACTACACTACCCTAAACCCTAACTCTACCCCCAGCATGACCCCCTACACTACCCGAACACCACTGCACTACCATAAACCCTAAAACACTACCTCCAGCATGAACCCCTACACTACCCGAACATCACTGCACTACCCTAAACCCTAAAACACTACCCCAGCACAACCCCCTACACTACACAAAGACCACTGCACTACCCTAAACCCTAAAACACTACCCCCAGCACGAACCAAACACCACTGCACTACCCTAAACCCTACCTCTACCCCCAGCACGACCCCTACACTACACAAACACCACGGCACTACCCTAAACCCTAAATCTACCCCCAGCAGTACCCCCTACACTACCCAAACAACACTGCACTACCCTAAACCCTAAATCACTACCCCCAGCAGTATCCCCTAAACTACCCAAACACCACTGCACTACCCCCAGCACGACCCCCTATACTACCAAAACACCAGTGCACTACCCTAAACCCTAAAACACTACCCCTAGCACGACCCCCTACACTGCCCAAACACCACTGCACTATCCTAAACCCTAAAACACTACCCCCAGTATGAACCCCTACACTACCCGAACACCACTGCACTACCCTAAACCCTAAAACACTACTCCCAGCACGATCCCCTACGATACCCTAACACCACTGCACTACCCTAAACCCTAAATCTACCCCCAGCATGACCCCCTACACTACCCAAACACCACTGCACTACCCTAAACCCTAAAATACTATCCCCAGCACCACACCCTATACTACCCGAACACCACTGCACTACCCTAAACCCTAAAACACTACTCCCAGCATGACCCCCTACACTACCAAAACACCACTGCACTACCCTAAAACACTACCCATCACATCACCCTACGCTACCCAAACACCACTGCTCTACCCTAAACCCTAAAACCCCACCCCCTGCATGACCCACTACACTGCCCGAACACCACTGCACTGCCCTAAAACACCACCCCCTGCACGACCCCCTACACTGCCCGAACACCACTGCAAAACCCTAAATCTGCCCAAAGCAAGACCCCCTACACTACCCGAACACCAATGCACTACCCTAGACCCTAAAAGACTACCCCCAGCATGACCCCCTACACTACCCAAACACCACTGCACTGCCCTAAACCACTACCCCAGCATGACCCCTTACACTACCCGAACACCAATGCACTACCCTAAACCCTAAAACACTACCCCCAGCACAACACCCTACACTACCCAAACACTACTGGTCTACCCTAAACCCTATAACACTACCCCCAGGACGACCCCCTGCACTACACAACCACCATTCAACTGCCATAAACCCTAAAACACTACCCCGTGCACAACGACCCGCTACACTACACAAACACCAATGCACTACCCTAAACCCTAAAACACTACCTCAGCATGACCCCCTACACTACCCAAACACTACTGCACTACCCTAAAACACTACCCACAGCACGACCCCATACACTACCCAAAGACCACTGCACTACCCTAAACCCTAAAACACTACCCCCAGCACGACCCCCTGCACTACCCAAACACCACTGCACTACCCTAAACCCTAAAACACTCCCCCCAGCCCGACGCCCTACACTACCCAAACACCACTGCACTACCCGCAGCACGACCCCCTACACTGCCCAAACACCACTGCACTATCCTAAACCCTAAATCTACCCCCAGAATGACCCCTACACTACCCAAACACCACTGCACTACCCTAAACCCTAACTCTACCCCTAGCACGACCCCCTACACTACCCAAACACCACTGCACTACCCTAAACCCTAACTCTACCCCCAGCATGACCCCCTACATTACTCAAACACCACTGCACTCCCCTAAACCCTAAAATACTATCCCCAGCACCACACCCTATACTACCCGAACACCACTGCACTACCCTAAACCCTAAAACACTACTCCCAGCACGACCCCCTACACTACCCAAACAACACTGCACTACCCTAAACCCTAAATCACTACCCCCAGCAGTACCCCCTAAACTACCCAAACACCACTGCACTACCCCCAGCACGACCCCCTATACTACCAAAACACCAGTGCACTACCCTAAACCCTAAAACACTACCCCTAGCACCACACCCTATACTACCCGAACACCACTGCACTACCCTAAACCCTAAAACACTACCCCCAGTATGAACCCCTACACTACCCGAACACCACTGCACTACCCTAAACCCTAAAACACTACCCCCAGCACGACCCCCTGCACTACCCAAACACCACTGCACTACCCTAAACCCTAAAACACTACCCCCAGCACGACCCCCTGCACTACCCAAACACCACTGCACTACTCTAAACCCTAAAACACTCCCCCCAGCCCGACGCCCTACACTGCCCAAACACCACTGCACTATCCTAAACCCTAAATCTACCCCCAGCATGACCCCTACACTACCCAAACACCACTGCATTACCCTAAACCCTAACTCTACCCCTAGCACGACCCCCTACACTACCCAAACACCACTGCACTACCCTAAACCCTAACTCTACCCCCAGCATGACCCCCTACATTACTCAAACACCACTGCACTCCCCTAAACCCTAAAATACTATCCCCAGCACCACACCCTATACTACCCGAACACCACTGCACTACCCTAAACCCTAAAACACTACTCCCAGCACGACCCCCTACACTACCCAAACAACACTGCACTACCCTAAACCCTAAATCACTACCCCCAGCAGTACCCCCTAAACTACCCAAACACCACTGCACTACCCCCAGCACGACCCCCTATACTACCAAAACACCAGTGCACTACCCTAAACCCTAAAACACTACCCCTAGCACGACCCCCTACACTGCCCAAACACCACTGCACTATCCTAAATCCTAAAACACTACCCCCAGTATGAACCCCTACACTACCCGAACACCACTGCACTACCCTAAACCCTAAAACACTGCTCCCAGCACAATCCCCTACGATACCCTAACACCACTGCACTACCCTAAACCCTAAATCTACCCCCAGCATGACCCCCTACACTACCCAAACACCACTGCACTACCCTAAACCCTAACTCTACCCCCAGCATGACCCCCTACATTACTCAAACACCACTGCACTCCCCTAAACCCTAAAATACTATCCCCAGCACCACACCCTATACTCCCCGAACACCACTGCTCTACCGTAAACCCTAAAACACTACTCCCAGCATGACCCCCTACACTACCAAAACACCACTGCACTACCCTAAAACACTACCCCATCACATCACCCTACGCTACCCAAACACCACTGCTCTACCCTAAACCCTAAAACCCCACCCCCTGCATGACCCACTACACTGCCCGAACACCACTGCACTGCCCTAAAACACCACCCCCTGCACGACCCCCTACACTGCCCGAACACCACTGCAAAACCCTAAATCTGCCCAAAGCAAGACCCCATACACTACCCGAACACCAATGCACTACCCTAGACCCTAAAAGACTACCCCCAGCATGACCCCCTACACTACCCAAACACCACTGCACTGCCCTAAACCACTACCCCAGCATGACCCCTTACACTACCCGAACACCAATGCACTACCCTAAACCCTAAAACACTACCCCCAGCACAACACCCTACACTACCCAAACACTACTGGTCTACCCTAAACCCTATAACACTACCCCCAGGACGACCCCCTACACTACACAACCACCATTCAACTGCCATAAACCCTAAAACACTACCCCGTGCACAACGACCCGCTACACTACACAAACACCAATGCACTACCCTAAACCCTAAAACACTACCTCAGCATGACCCCCTACACTACCCAAACACTACTGCACTACCCTAAAACACTACCCACAGCACGACCCCATACACTACCCAAAGACCACTGCACTACCCTAAACCCTAAAACACTACCCCCAGCACGACGCCCTACACTACCCAAACACCACTGCACTACCCGCAGCACGACCCCCTACACTGCCCAAACACCACTGCACTATCCTAAACCCTAAAACACTACCCCCAGTATGAACTCCTACACTACCCGAACACCACTGCACTACCCTAAACCCTAAAACACTACTCCCAGCACAATCCCCTACAATACCCTAACACCACTGCACTACCCTAAACCCTAAATCTACCCCCAGCATGACCCCTACACTACCCAAACACCACTGCACTACCCTAAACCCTAACTCTACCCCTAGCACGACCCCCTACACTACCCAAACACCACTGCACTGCCCTAAACCCACAACACAATCTCCAGCACGACTCCCTACACTACCCGAACACCACTGCACTGCCCTAAACCCTAAAACACCAACCCCCTGCACGACCCCCTACACTACACAAAGACCACTGCACTACCCTAAACCCTAAAACACTACCCCAGCACAACCCCCTACACTACACAAAGACCACTGCACTACCCTAAACCCTAAAACACTACCCCCAGCACGAACCAAACACCACTGCACTACCCTAAACCCTAACTCTACCCCCAGCACGACCCCCTACACTACACAAACACCACGGCACTACCCTAAACCCTAAATCTACCCCCAGCACGACCCCCTACACTACCCAAACAACACTGCACTACCCTAAACCCTAAATCACTACCCCCAGCAGTACCCCCTAAACTACCCAAACACCACTGCACTACCCCCAGCACGACCCCCTAAACTACCAAAACACCAGTGCACTACCCTAAACCCTAAAACACTACCCCTAGCACGACCCCCTACACTGCCCAAACACCACTGCACTATCCTAAACCCTAAAACACTACCCCCAGTATGAACCCCTACACTACCCGAACACCACTGCACTACCCTAACCCTAAAACACTACTCCCAGCACGATACCCTAACACCACTGCACTACCCTAAACCCTAACTCTACCCCCAGCATGACCCCCTACATTACTCAAACACCACTGCACTCCCCTAAACCCTAAAATACTATCCCCAGCACCACACCCTATACTACCCGAACACCACTGCACTACCCTAAACCCTAAAACACTACTCCCAGCATGACCCCCTACACTACCAAAACACCACTGCACTACCCTAAAACACTACCCCATCACATCACCCTACGCTACCCAAACACCACTGCTCTACCCTAAACCCTAAAACCCCACCCCCTGCATGACCCACTACACTGCCCGAACACCACTGCACTGCCCTAAAACACCACCCCCTGCACGACCCCCTACACTGCCCGAACACCACTGCAAAACCCTAAATCTGCCCAAAGCAAGACCCCCTACACTACCCGAACACCAATGCACTACCCTAGACCCTAAAAGACTACCCCCAGCATGACCCCCTACACTACCCAAACACCACTGCACTGCCCTAAACCACTACCCCAGCATGACCCCTTACACTACCCGAACACCAATGCACTACCCTAAACCCTAAAACACTACCCCCAGCACAACACCCTACACTACACAACCACCATTCAACTGCCATAAACCCTAAAACACTACCCCGTGCACAACGACCCGCTACAATACACAAACACCAATGCACTACCCTAAACCCTAAAACACTACCTCAGCATGACCCCCTACACTACCCAAACACTACTGCACTACCCTAAAACACTACCCACAGCACGACCCCATACACTACCCAAAGACCACTGCACTACCCTAAACCCTAAAACACTACCCCCAGCACGACGCCCTACACTACCCAAACACCACTGCACTTCCCGCAGCACGACCCCCTACACTGCCCAAACACCACTGCACTATCCTAAACCCTAAAACACTACCCCCAGTATGAACTCCTACACTACCCGAACACCACTGCACTACCCTAAACCCTAAATCTACCCCCAGCATGACCCCTACACTACCCAAACACCACTGCACTACCCTAAACCCTAACTCTACCCCTAGCACGACCCCCTACACTACCCAAACACCACTGCACTACCCTAAACCCTAACTCTACCCCCAGCATGACCCCCTACACTACCAAAACACCACTGCACTACCCTAAACCCTAAAACACTCCCCCCCAGCCCGATGCCCTACACTACCCAAACACCACTGCACTACCCACAGCACGACCCCCTGCACTGCCCGAACACCACTGCACTACCCTAAACCGTAAAACACTACCCCAAGCACGACCCCCTACACTACGCAAACACCACTGCACTACCCTAACCCTCCCCCAGCACGACCCCCTACATTACGCAACCACTTCACTACCGTAAACCCTAAAACACTACTCCCAGCACGACCCCCTACACTGCCCGAACACCACTGCACTAGCCTAAACCCTAAAACACTACCCTCAGCACGACCCCCTACACTACCCAAACACCACTGCACTACCCTAAACCCTATAAACACTACCCCTAGCACGACCCCCTACACTACCCAAACACGACTACACTACCCTAAACCCTAACTCTACCCCCAGCATGACCCCCTACACTACCCGAACACCACTGCACTACCATAAACCCTAAAACACTACCTCCAGCATGAACCCCTACACTACCCGAACATCACTGCACTACCCTAAACCCTAAAACACTACCCCAGCACAACCCCCTACACTACACAAAGACCACTGCACTACCCTAAACCCTAAAACACTACCCCCAGCACGAACCAAACACCACTGCACTACCCTAAACCCTAACTCTACCCCCAGCACGACCCCTACACTACACAAACACCACGGCACTACCCTAAACCCTAAATCTACCCCCAGCAGTACCCCCTACACTACCCAAACAACACTGCACTACCCTAAACCCTAAATCACTACCCCCAGCAGTATCCCCTAAACTACCCAAACACCACTGCACTACCCCCAGCACGACCCCCTATACTACCAAAACACCAGTGCACTACCCTAAACCCTAAAACACTACCCCTAGCACGACCCCCTACACTGCCCTAACACCACTGCACTATCCTAAACCCTAAAGCACTACCCCCAGTATGAATCCCTACACTACCCGAACACCACTGCACTACCCTAAACCCTAAAACACTACTCCCAGCACGATCCCCTACGATACCCTAACACCACTGCACTACCCTAAACCCTAAATCTACCCCCAGCATGACCCCCTACACTACCCAAACACCACTGCACTACCCTAAACCCTAACTCTACCCCCAGCATGACCCCCTACATTACTCAAACACCACTGCACTCCCCTAAACCCTAAAATACTATCCCCAGCACCACACCCTATACTACCCGAACACCACTGCACTACCCTAAACCCTAAAACACTACTCCCAGCATGACCCCCTACACTACCAAAACACCACTGCACTACCCTAAAACACTACCCATCACATCACCCTACGCTACCCAAACACCACTGCTCTACCCTAAACCCTAAAACCCCACCCCCTGCATGACCCACTACACTGCCCGAACACCACTGCACTGCCCTAAAACACCACCCCCTGCACGACCCCCTACACTGCCCGAACACCACTGCAAAACCCTAAATCTGCCCAAAGCAAGACCCCCTACACTACCCGAACACCAATGCACTACCCTAGACCCTAAAAGACTACCCCCAGCATGACCCCCTACACTACCCAAACACCACTGCACTGCCCTAAACCACTACCCCAGCATGACCCCTTACACTACCCGAACACCAATGCACTACCCTAAACCCTAAAACACTACCCCCAGCACAACACCCTACACTACCCAAACACTACTGGTCTACCCTAAACCCTATAACACTACCCCCAGGACGACCCCCTACACTACACAACCACCATTCAACTGCCATAAACCCTAAAACACTACCCCGTGCACAACGACCCGCTACACTACACAAACACCAATGCACTACCCTAAACCCTAAAACACTACCTCAGCATGACCCCCTACACTACCCAAACACTACTGCACTACCCTAAAACACTACCCACAGCACGACCCCATACACTACCCAAAGACCACTGCACTACCCTAAACCCTAAACAACTACCCCCAGCACGACCCCCTGCACTACCCAAACACCACTGCACTACCCTAAACCCTAAAACACTCCCCCCAGCCCGACGCCCTACACTACCCAAACACCACTGCACTACCCGCAGCACGACCCCCTACACTGCCCAAACACCACTGCACTATCCTAAACCCTAAAACACTACCCCCAGTATGAACTCCTACACTACCCGAACACCACTGCAATACCCTAAACCCTAAAACACTACTCCCAGCACGATCCCCTACAATACCCTAACACCACTGCACTACCCTAAACCCTAAATCTACCCCCAGCATGACCCCTACACTACCCAAACACCACTGCACTACCCTAAACCCTAACTCTACCCCTAGCACGACCCCCTACACTACCCAAACACCACTGCACTACCCTAAACCCTAACTCTACCCCCAGCATGACCCCCTACATTACTCAAACACCACTGCACTCCCCTAAACCCAAAAATACTATCCCCAGCACCACACCCTATACTACCCGAACACCACTGCACTACCCTAAACCCTAAAACACTACTCCCAGCATGACCCCCTACACTACCAAAACACCACTGCACTACCCTAAAACACTACCCCATCACATCACCCTACGCTACCCAAACACCACTGCTCTACCCTAAACCCTAAAACCCCACCCCCTGCATGACCCACTACACTGCCCGAACACCATTGCACTGCCCTAAAACACCACCCCCTGCACGACCCCCTACACTGCCCGAACACCACTGCAAAACCCTAAATCTGCCCAAAGCAAGACCCCCTACACTACCCGAACACCAATGCACTACCCTAGACCCTAAAAGACTACCCCCAGCATGACCCCCTACACTACCCAAACACCACTGCACTGCCCTAAACCACTACCCCAGCATGACCCCTTACACTACCCGAACACCAATGCACTACCCTAAACCCTAAAACACTACCCCAGCACAACACCCTACACTACCCAAACACTACTGGTCTACCCTAAACCCTATAACACTACCCCCAGGACGACCCCCTACACTACACAACCACCATTCAACTGCCATAAACCCTAAAACACTACCCCGTGCACAACGACCCGCTACACTACACAAACACCAATGCACTACCCTAAACCCTAAAACACTACCTCAGCATGACCCCCTACACTACCCAAACACTACTGCACTACCCTAAAACACTACCCACAGCACGACCCCATACACTACCCAAAGACCACTGCACTATCCTAAACCCTAAAACACTACCCCCAGTATGAACCCCTACACTACCCGAACACCACTGCACTACCCTAAACCCTAAAACACTACTCCCAGCACGATACCCTAACACCACTGCACTACCCTAAACCCTAAATCTACCCCCAGCATGACCCCCTACACTACCCAAACACCACTGCCGTACCCTAACTCTACCCCCAGCATGACCCCCTACATTACTCAAACACCACTGCACTCCCCTAAACCCTAAAATACTATCCCCAGCACCACACCCTATACTACCCGAACACCACTGCACTACCGTAAACCCTAAAACACTACCCCCAGCACGACCCCCTGCACTACCCAAACACCACTGCACTACCCTAAACCCTAAAACACTCCCCCCAGCCCGACGCCCTACACTACCCAAACACCACTGCACTACCCGCAGCACGACCCCCTACACTGCCCAAACACCACTGCACTATCCTAAACCCTAAATCTACCCCCAGCATGACCCTTACACTACCCAAACACCACTGCACTACCCTAAACCCTAACTCTACTCCTAGGACGACCCCCTACACTACCCAAACACCACTGCACTACCCTAAACCCTAACTCTACCCCCAGCATGACCCCCTACATTACTCAAACACCACTGCACTCCCCTAAACCCTAAAATACTATCCCCAGCACCACACCCTATACTACCCGAACACCACTGCACTACCCTAAACCCTAAAACACTACTCCCAGCATGACCCCCTACACTACCAAAACACCACTGCACTACCCTAAAACACTACCCCATCACATCACCCTACGCTACCCAAACACCACTGCTCTACCCTAAACCCTAAAATCCCACCCCCTGCATGACCCACTACACTGCCCGAACACCACTGCACTGCCCTAAAACACCACCCCCTGCACGACCCCCTACACTGCCCGAACACCACTGCAAAACCCTAAATCTGCCCAAAGCAAGACCCCCTACACTACCCGAACACCAATGCACTACCCTAGACCCTAAAAGACTACCCCCAGCATGACCCCCTACACTACCCAAACACCACTGCACTGCCCTAAACCCTAACTCTACCCCCAGCATGACCCCCTACATTACTCAAACACCACTGCACTCCCCTAAACCCTAAAATACTATCCCCAGCACCACACCCTATACTACCCGAACACCACTGCACTACCGTAAACCCTAAAACACTACTCCCAGCATGACCCCCTACACTACCAAAACACCACTGCACTACCCTAAAACACTACCCCATCACATCACCCTACGCTACCCAAACACCACTGCTCTACCCTAAACCCTAAAACCCCACCCCCTGCATGACCCACTACACTGCCCGAACACCATTGCACTGCCCTAAAACACCACCCCCTGCACGACCCCCTACACTGCCCGAACACCACTGCAAAACCCTAAATCTGCCCAAAGCAAGACCCCCTACACTACCCGAACACCAATGCACTACCCTAGACCCTAAAAGACTACCCCCAGCATGACCCCCTACACTACCCAAACACCACTGCACTGCCCTAAACCACTACCCCAGCATGACCCCTTACACTACCCGAACACCAATGCACTACCCTAAACCCTAAAACACTACCCCCAGCACAACACCCTACACTACCCAAACAGTACTGGTCTACCCTAAACCCTATAACACTACCCCCAGGACGACCCCCTACACTACACAACCACCATTCAACTGCCATAAACCCTAAAACACTACCCCGTGCACAACGACCCGCTACACTACACAAACACCAATGCACTACCCTAAACCCTAAAACACTACCTCAGCATGACCCCCTACACTACCCAAACACTACTGCACTACCCTAAAACACTACTCACAGCACGACCCCATACACTACCCAAAGACCACTGCACTACCCTAAACCCTAAAACACTACCCCCAGCACGACCCCCTGCACTACCCAAACACCACTGCACTACCCTAAACCCTAAAACACTCCCCCCAGCCCGACGCCCTACACTACCCAAACACCACTGCACTACCCGCAGCACGACCCCCTACACTGCCCAAACACCACTGCACTATCCTAAACCCTAAATCTACCCCCAGCATGACCCCTACACTACCCAAACACCACTGCACTACCCTAAACCCTAACTCTACTCCTAGGACGACCCCCTACACTACCCAAACACCACTGCACTACCCTAAACCCTAACTCTACCCCCAGCATGACCCCCTACATTACTCAAACACCACTGCACTCCCCTAAACCCTAAAATACTATCCCCAGCACCACACCCTATACTACCCGAACACCACTGCACTACCCTAAACCCTAAAACACTACTCCCAGCATGACCCCCTACACTACCAAAACACCACTGCACTACCCTAAAACACTACCCCATCACATCACCCTACGCTACCCAAACACCACTGCTCTACCCTAAACCCTAAAACCCCACCCCCTGCATGACCCACTACACTGCCCGAACACCACTGCACTGCCCTAAAACACCACCCCCTGCACGACCCCCTACACTGCCCGAACACCACTGCAAAACCCTAAATCTGCCCAAAGCAAGACCCCCTACACTACCCGAACACCAATGCACTACCCTAGACCCTAAAAGACTACCCCCAGCATGACCCCCTACACTACCCAAACACCACTGCACTGCCCTAAACCACTACCCCAGCATGACCCCTTACACTACCCGAACACCAATGCACTACCCTAAACCCTAAAACACTACCCCCAGCACAACACCCTACACTACCCAAACACTACTGGTCTACCCTAAACCCTATAACACTACCCCCAGGACGACCCCCTACACTACACAACCACCATTCAACTGCCATAAACCCTAAAACACTACCCCGTGCACAACGACCCGCTACACTACACAAACACCAATGCACTACCCTAAACCCTAAAACACTACCTCAGCATGACCCCCTACACTACCCAAACACTACTGCACTACCCTAAAACACTACCCACAGCACGACCCCATACACTACCCAAAGACCACTGCACTACCCTAAACCCTAAAACACTACCCCCAGCACGACCCCCTGCACTACCCAAACACCACTGCACTACCCTAAACCCTAAAACACTCCCCCCAGCCCGACGCCCTACACTACCCAAACACCACTGCACTACCCGCAGCACGACCCCCTACACTGCCCAAACACCACTGCACTATCCTAAACCCTAAAACACTACCCCCAGTATGAACTCCTACACTACCCGAACACCACTGCAATACCCTAAACCCTAAAACACTACTCCCAGCACGATCCCCTACAATACCCTAACACCACTGCACTACCCTAAACCCTAAATCTACCCCCAGCATGACCCCTACACTACCCAAACACCACTGCACTACCCTAAACCCTAACTCTACCCCTAGCACGACCCCCTACACTACCCAAACACCACTGCACTACCCTAAACCCTAACTCTACCCCCAGCATGACCCCCTACATTACTCAAACACCACTGCACTCCCCTAAACCCTAAAATACTATCCCCAGCACCACACCCTATACTACCCGAACACCACTGCACTACCCTAAACCCTAAAACACTACTCCCAGCATGACCCCCTACACTACCAAAACACCACTGCACTACCCTAAAACACTACCCCATCACATCACCCTACGCTACCCAAACACCACTGCTCTACCCTAAACCCTAAAACCCCACCCCCTGCATGACCCACTACACTGCCCGAACACCATTGCACTGCCCTAAAACACCACCCCCTGCACGACCCCCTACACTGCCCGAACACCACTGCAAAACCCTAAATCTGCCCAAAGCAAGACCCCCTACACTACCCGAACACCAATGCACTACCCTAGACCCTAAAAGACTACCCCCAGCATGACCCCCTACACTACCCAAACACCACTGCACTGCCCTAAACCACTACCCCAGCATGACCCCTTACACTACCCGAACACCAATGCACTACCCTAAACCCTAAAACACTACCCCCAGCACAACACCCTACACTACCCAAACACTACTGGTCTACCCTAAACCCTATAACACTACCCCCAGGACGACCCCCTACACTACACAACCACCATTCAACTGCCATAAACCCTAAAACACTACCCCGTGCACAACGACCCGCTACACTACACAAACACCAATGCACTACCCTAAACCCTAAAACACTACCTCAGCATGACCCCCTACACTACCCAAACACTACTGCACTACCCTAAAACACTACCCACAGCACGACCCCATACACTACCCAAAGACCACTGCACTACCCTAAACCCTAAAACACTACCCCCAGCACGACCCCCTGCACTACCCAAACACCACTGCACTACCCTAAACCCTAAAACACTCCCCCCAGCCCGACGCCCTACACTACCCAAACACCACTGCACTACCCGCAGCACGACCCCCTACACTGCCCAAACACCACTGCACTATCCTAAACCCTAAATCTACCCCCAGCATGACCCCTACACTACCCAAACACCACTGCACTACCCTAAACCCTAACTCTACTCCTAGGACGACCCCCTACACTACCCAAACACCACTGCACTACCCTAAACCCTAACTCTACCCCCAGCATGACCCCCTACATTACTCAAACACCACTGCACTCCCCTAAACCCTAAAATACTATCCCCAGCACCACACCCTATACTACCCGAACACCACTGCACTACCCTAAACCCTAAAACACTACTCCCAGCATGACCCCCTACACTACCAAAACACCACTGCACTACCCTAAAACACTACCCCATCACATCACCCTACGCTACCCAAACACCACTGCTCTACCCTAAACCCTAAAACCCCACCCCCTGCATGACCCACTACACTGCCCGAACACCACTGCACTGCCCTAAAACACCACCCCCTGCACGACCCCCTACACTGCCCGAACACCACTGCAAAACCCTAAATCTGCCCAAAGCAAGACCCCCTACACTACCCGAACACCAATGCACTACCCTAGACCCTAAAAGACTACCCCCAGCATGACCCCCTACACTACCCAAACACCACTGCACTGCCCTAAACCCTAACTCTACCCCCAGCATGACCCCCTACATTACTCAAACACCACTGCACTCCCCTAAACCCTAAAATACTATCCCCAGCACCACACCCTATACTACCCGAACACCACTGCACTACCGTAAACCCTAAAACACTACTCCCAGCATGACCCCCTACACTACCAAAACACCACTGCACTACCCTAAAACACTACCCCATCACATCACCCTACGCTACCCAAACACCACTGCTCTACCCTAAACCCTAAAACCCCACCCCCTGCATGACCCACTACACTGCCCGAACACCATTGCACTGCCCTAAAACACCACCCCCTGCACGACCCCCTACACTGCCCGAACACCACTGCAAAACCCTAAATCTGCCCAAAGCAAGACCCCCTACACTACCCGAACACCAATGCACTACCCTAGACCCTAAAAGACTACCCCCAGCATGACCCCCTACACTACCCAAACACCACTGCACTGCCCTAAACCACTACCCCAGCATGACCCCTTACACTACCCGAACACCAATGCACTACCCTAAACCCTAAAACACTACCCCCAGCACAACACCCTACACTACCCAAACACTACTGGTCTACCCTAAACCCTATAACACTACCCCCAGGACGACCCCCTACACTACACAACCACCATTCAACTGCCATAAACCCTAAAACACTACCCCATGCACAACGACCCGCTACACTACACAAACACCAATGCACTACCCTAAACCCTAAAACACTACCTCAGCATGACCCCCTACACTACCCAAACACTACTGCACTACCCTAAAACACTACCCACAGCACGACCCCATACACTACCCAAAGACCACTGCACTACCCTAAACCCTAAAACACTACCCCCAGCACGACCCCCTGCACTACCCAAACACCACTGCACTACCCTAAACCCTAAAACACTCCCCCCAGCCCGACGCCCTACACTACCCAAACACCACTGCACTATCCTAAACCCTAAATCTACCCCCAGCATGACCCCTACACTACCCAAACACCACTGCACTACCCTAAACCCTAACTCTACTCCTAGGACGACCCCCTACACTACCCAAACACCACTGCACTACCCTAAACCCTAACTCTACCCCCAGCATGACCCCCTACATTACTCAAACACCACTGCACTCCCCTAAACCCTAAAATACTATCCCCAGCACCACACCCTATACTACCCGAACACCACTGCACTACCCTAAACCCTAAAACACTACTCCCAGCATGACCCCCTACACTACCAAAACACCACTGCACTACCCTAAAACACTACCCCATCACATCACCCTACGCTACCCAAACACCACTGCTCTACCCTAAACCCTAAAACCCCACCCCCTGCATGACCCACTACACTGCCCGAACACCACTGCACTGCCCTAAAACACCACCCCCTGCACGACCCCCTACACTGCCCGAACACCACTGCAAAACCCTAAATCTGCCCAAAGCAAGACCCCCTACACTACCCGAACACCAATGCACTACCCTAGACCCTAAAAGACTACCCCCAGCATGACCCCCTACACTACCCAAACACCACTGCAAAACCCTAAATCTGCCCAAAGCAAGACCCCCTACACTACCCGAACACCAATGCACTACCCTAGACCCTAAAAGACTACCCCCAGCATGACCCCCTACACTACCCAAACACCACTGCACTGCCCTAAACCACTACCCCAGCATGACCCCTTACACTACCTGAACACCAATGCACTACCCTAAACCCTAAAACACTACCCCCAGCACAACACCCTACACTACCCAAATACTACTGGTCTACCCTAAACCCTATAACACTACCCCCAGGACGACCCCCTACACTACACAACCACCATTCAACTGCCATAAACCCTAAAACACTACCCCGTGCACAACGACCCGCTACACTACACAAACACCAATGCACTACCCTAAACCCTAAAACACTACCCCAGCATGACCCCCTACACTACCCAAACACTACTGCACTACCCTAAAACACTACCCACAGCACGACCCCATACACTACCAAAAGACCACTGCACTACCCTAAACCCTAAAACACTACCCCCAGCACGACCCCCTGCACTACCCAAACACCACTGCACTACCCTAAACCCTAAAACACTCCCCCCAGCCCGACGCCCTACACTACCCAAACACCACTGCACAACCCGCAGCACGACCCCCTGCACTGCCCGAACACCACTGCACTACCCTAAACCGTAAAACACTACCCCAAGCACGACCCCCTACACTACGCAAACACCACTGCACTACCCTAACCCTCCCCCAGCACGACCCCCTACATTACGCAACCACTTCACTACCGTAAACCCTAAAACACTACTCCCAGCACGACCCCCTACACTGCCCGAACACCACTGCACTACCCTAAACCCTAAAACACTACCCTCAGCACGACCCCCTACACTACCCAAACACCACTGCACTACCCTAAACCCTATAAACACTACCCCTAGCACGACCCCCTACACTACCCAAACACGACTACACTATCCTAAACCCTAACTCTAACCCCAGCATGACCCCCTACACTACCCGAACACCACTGCACTACCATAAACCCTAAAACACTACCTCCAGCATGAACCCCTACACTACCCGAACATCACTGCACTACCCTAAACCCTAAAACACTACCCCGTGCACAACCCCCTACACTGTCCGAACACCACTGCACGACCCCCAGCACGACCCCCTATACTACCCAAACACCACTGCACTACCCGAAACCCTAAATCTACCCCCAGCACGACCCCTACACTACCCAAACACCACTGCACTACCCTAAACCCTAACTCTACCCCTAGCACGACCCCTATACTACCCAAACACCACTGCACTACCCTAACTCTACCCCCAGCATAAACCCCTACATTACTCAAACACCACTGCACTCCCCTAAACCCTAAAACCCCACCCCCTGCATGACCCCCTACACTGCCCGAACACCACTGCACTGCCCTAAAACACCACCCCCTGCACGACCCCCTACACTGCCCGAACACCACTGCAACACCCTAAATCTGCCCACAGCAAGACCCCCTATACTACCCGAACACCAATGCACTACCCTAGACCCTAAAAGACTACCCCCAGCATGACCCCCTACACTACCCAAACACCACTGCACTACCCTAAACCCTATAAACACTACCCCTAGCACGACCCCCTACACTACCCAAACACCACTGCACTACCCTAAACCCTAACTCTACCCCCAGCATATCCCCCTACACTACCCGAACACCACTGCACTACCCTAAACCCTAAAACACTACCTCCAGCATGAACCCCTACACTACCCGAACATCACTGCATTACCCAAAACCCTAAAACACTACCCCGTGCACGACCCCCTACACTGTCCGAACACCACTGCACGACCCCCAGCACGACCCCCCATTACTACCCAAACACCACTGCACTAACCTAAACCCTAAAACACCACCCCCAGCAGTACCCCCTACACTACCCGAACACCACTGCACTACCCAAAACCCTAAATCTACCCCCAGCATGAACCCCTACACTACCCGAACACCACTGCACTACTCTAAACCCTAAAATAGTATCCCCAGCACCACCCCCTACACTACCCGAACACCACTGTACTACCCTAAACCCTAAGACACTACTCCCAGCACGATCCCCTACACTACCAAAACACCACTGCACTACCCTAAACCCTAAATCTACCCCCAGCACGACCCCTACACTACCCAAACACCACTGCACTACCCTAAACCCTAACTCTACCCCTAGCACGACCCCCTACACTACCCAAACACCACTGCACTCCCCTAAACCTTAAATACTATCCCCAGCACCGCCCCCTACACTACCCAAACACCACTGCACTGCCCTAAACCACTACCCCAGCATGACCCCTTACACTACCCGAACACCAATGCACTACCCTAAACCCTAAAACACTACCCCCAGCACAACACCCTACACTACCCAAATACTACTGGTCTACCCTAAACCCTATAACACTACCCCCAGGACGACCCCCTACACTACACAACCACCATTCAACTGCCATAAACCCTAAAACACTACCCCGTGCACAACGACCCGCTACACTACACAAACACCAATGCACTACCCTAAACCCTAAAACACTACCCCAGCATGACCCCCTACACTACCCAAACACTACTGCACTACCCTAAAACACTACCCACAGCACGACCCCCATACACTACCCAAAGACCACTGCACTACCCTAAACCCTAAAACACTACCCCCAGCACGACCCCCTGCACTACCCAAACACCACTGCACTACCCTAAACCCTAAAACACTCCCCCCCAGCCCGATGCCCTACACTACCCAAACACCACTGCACTACCCGCAGCACGACCCCCTGCACTGCCCGAACACCACTGCACTACCCTAAACCGTAAAACACTACCCCAAGCACGACCCCCTACACTACGCAAACACCACTGCACTACCCTAACCCTCCCCCAGCACGACCCCCTACATTACGCAACCACTTCACTACCGTAAACCCTAAAACACTACTCCCAGCACGACCCCCTACACTGCCCGAACACCACTGCACTACCCTAAACCCTAAAACACTACCCTCAGCACGACCCCCTACACTACCCAAACACCACTGCACTACCCTAAACCCTATAAACACTACCCCTAGCACGACCCCCTACACTACCCAAACACAACTACACTACCCTAAACCCTAACTCTACCCCCAGCATGACCCCCTACACTACCCGAACACCACTGCACTACCATAAACCCTAAAACACTACCTCCAGCATGAACCCCTACACTACCCGAACATCACTGCACTACCCTAAACCCTAAAACACTACCCCAGCACAACCCCCTACACTACACAAAGACCACTGCACTACCCTAAACCCTAAAACACTACCCCCAGCACGAACCAAACACCACTGCACTACCATAAACCCTAACTCTACCCCCAGCACGACCCCTACACTACACAAACACCACGGCACTACCCTAAACCCTAAATCTACCCCCAGCAGTACCCCCTACACTACCCAAACAACACTGCACTACCCTAAACCCTAAATCACTACCCCCAGCAGTATCCCCTAAACTACCCAAACACCACTGCACTACCCCCAGCACGACCCCCTATACTACCAAAACACCAGTGCACTACCCTAAACCCTAAAACACTACCCCTAGCACGACCCCCTACACTGCCCAAACACCACTGCACTATCCTAAACCCTAAAACACTACCCCCAGTATGAACCCCTACACTACCCGAACACCACTGCACTACCCTAAACCCTAAAACACTACTCCCAGCACGATCCCCTACGATACCCTAACACCACTGCACTACCCTAAACCCTAAATCTACCCCCAGCATGACCCCCTACTCTACCCAAACACCACTGCACTACCCTAAACCCTAACTCTACCCCCAGCATGACCCCCTACATTACTCAAACACCACTGCACTCCCCTAAACCCTAAAATACTATCCCCAGCACCACACCCTATACTACCCGAACACCACTGCACTACCCTAAACCCTAAAACACTACTCCCAGCATGACCCCCTACACTACCAAAACACCACTGCACTACCCTAAAACACTACCACATCACATCACCCTACGCTACCCAAACACCAATGCACTACCCTAAACCCTAAAACACTACCTCAGCATGACCCCCTACACTACCCAAACACTACTGCACTACCCTAAAACACTACCCACAGCACGACCCCATACACTACCCAAAGACCACTGCACTACCCTAAACCCTAAAACACTCCCCCCAGCCCGACCCCCTGCACTACCCAAACACCACTGCACTACCCGCAGCACGACCCCCTACACTGCCCAAACACCACTGCACTATCCTAAACCCTAAAACACTACCCCCAGTATGAACTCCTACACTACCCGAACACCACTGCAATACCCTAAACCCTAAAACACTACTCCCAGCACGATCCCCTACAATACCCTAACACCACTGCACTACCCTAAACCCTAAATCTACCCCCAGCATGACCCCTACACTACCCAAACACCACTGCACTACCCTAAACCCTAACTCTACCCCTAGCACGACCCCCTACACTACCCAAACACCACTGCACTACCCTAAACCCTAACTCTACCCCCAGCATGACCCCCTACATTACTCAAACACCACTGCACTCCCCTAAACCCTAAAATACTATCCCCAGCACCACACCCTATACTACCCGAACACCACTGCACTACCCTAAACCCTAAAACACTACTCCCAGCACGACCCCCTACACTACCCAAACAACACTGCACTACCCTAAACCCTAAATCACTACCCCCAGCAGTACCCCCTAAACTACCCAAACACCACTGCACTACCCCCAGCACGACCCCCTATACTACCAAAACACCAGTGCACTACCCTAAACCCTAAAACACTACCCCTAGCACGACCCCCTACACTGCCCAAACACCACTGCACTATCCTAAACCCTAAAACACTACCCCCAGTATGAACCCCTACACTACCCGAACACCACTGCACTACCCTAAACCCTAAAACACTACTCCCAGCACGATCCCCTACGATACCCTAACACCACTGCACTACCCTAAACCCTAAATCTACCCCCAGCATGACCCCCTACACTACCCAAACACCACTGCACTACCCTAAACCCTAACTCTACCCCCAGCATGACCCCCTACATTACTCAAACACCACTGCACTCCCCTAAACCCTAAAATACTATCCCCAGCACCACACCCTATACTACCCGAACACCACTGCACTACCGTAAACCCTAAAACACTACTCCCAGCATGACCCCCTACACTACCAAAACACCACTGCACTACCCTAAAACACTACCCCATCACATCACCCTACGCTACCCAAACACCACTGCTCTACCCTAAACCCTAAAACCCCACCCCCTGCATGACCCACTACACTGCCCGAACACCACTGCACTGCCCTAAAACACCACCCCCTGCACGACCCCCTACACTGCCCGAACACCACTGCAAAACCCTAAATCTGCCCAAAGCAAGACCCCCTACACTACCCGAACACCAATGCACTACCCTAGACCCTAAAAGACTACCCCCAGCATGACCCCCTACACTACCCAAACACCACTGCACTGCCCTAAACCACTACCCCAGCATGACCCCTTACACTACCCGAACACCAATGCACTACCCTAAACCCTAAAACACTACCCCCAGCACAACACCCTACACTACCCAAACACTACTGGTCTACCCTAAACCCTATAACACTACCCCCAGGACGACCCCCTACACTACACAACCACCATTCAACTGCCATAAACCCTAAAACACTACCCCGTGCACAACGACCCGCTACACTACACAAACACCAATGCACTACCCTAAACCCTAAAACACTACCTCAGCATGACCCCCTACACTACCCAAACACTACTGCACTACCCTAAAACACTACCCACAGCACGACCCCATACACTACCCAAAGACCACTGCACTACCCTAAACCCTAAAACACTACCCCCAGCACGACGCCCTACACTACCCAAACACCACTGCACTACCCGCAGCACGACCCCCTACACTGCCCAAACACCACTGCACTATCCTAAACCCTAAAACACTACCCCCAGTATGAACTCCTACACTACCCGAACACCACTGCACTACCCTAAACCCTAAAACACTACTCCCAGCACAATCCCCTACAATACCCTAACACCACTGCACTACCCTAAACCCTAAATCTACCCCAGCATGACCCCTACACTACCCAAACACCACTGCACTACCCTAAACCCTAACTCTACCCCTAGCACGACCCCCTACACTACCCAAACACCACTGCACTGCCCTAAACCCACAACACAATCTCCAGCACGACTCCCTACACTACCCGAACACCACTGCACTGCCCTAAACCCTAAAACACCAACCCCCTGCACGACCCCCTACACTACCCAAAGACCACTGCACCACCCTAAACCCTAAAACACTACCCCAGCACAACCCCCTACACTACACAAAGACCACTGCACTACCCTAAACCCTAAAACACTACCCCCAGCACGAACCAAACACCACTGCACTACCCTAAACCCTAACTCTACCCCCAGCACGACCCCCTACACTACACAAACACCCCGGCACTACCCTAAACCCTAAATCTACCCCCAGCATGACCCCCTACACTACCCAAACAACACTGCACTACCCTAAACCCTAAATCACTACCCCCAGCAGTACCCCCTAAACTACCCAAACACCACTGCACTACCCCCAGCACGACCCCCTATACTACCAAAACACCAGTGCACTACCCTAAACCCTAAAACACTACCCCTAGCACGACCCCCTACACTGCCCAAACACCACTGCACTATCCTAAACCCTAAAACACTACCCCCAGTATGAACCCCTACACTACCCGAACACCACTGCACTACCCTAAACCCTAAAACACTACTCCCAGCACGATACCCTAACACCACTGCACTACCCTAAACCCTAAATCTACCCCCAGCATGACCCCCTACACTACCCAAACACCACTGCACTACCCTAAACCCTAACTCTACCCCCAGCATGACCCCCTACATTACTCAAACACCACTGCATTCCCCTAAACCCTAAAATACTATCCCCAGCACCACACCCTATACTACCCGAACACCACTGCACTACCGTAAACCCTAAAACACTACTCCCAGCATGACCCCCTACACTACCAAAACACCACTGCACTACCCTAAAACACTACCCCATCACATCACCCTACGCTACCCAAACACCACTGCTCTACCCTAAACCCTAAAACCCCACCCCCTGCATGACCCACTACACTGCCCGAACACCACTGCACTGCCCTAAAACACCACCCCCTGCACGACCCCCTACACTGCCCGAACACCACTGCAAAACCCTAAATCTGCCCAAAGCAAGACCCCCTACACTACCCGAACACCAATGCACTACCCTAGACCCTAAAAGACTACCCCCAGCATGACCCCCTACACTACCCAAACACCACTGCACTGCCCTAAACCACTACCCCAGCATGACCCCTTACACTACCCGAACACCAATGCACTACCCTAAACCCTAAAACACTACCCCAGCACAACACCCTACACTACCCAAACACTACTGGTCTACCCTAAACCCTATAACACTACCCCCAGGACGACCCCCTACACTACACAACCACCATTCAACTGCCATAAACCCTAAAACACTACCCCGTGCACAACGACCCGCTACACTACACAAACACCAATGCACTACCCTAAACCCTAAAACACTACCTCAGCATTACCCCCTACACTACCCAAACACTACTGCACTACCCTAAAACACTACCCACAGCACGACCCCATACACTACCCAAAGACCACTGCACTATCCTAAACCCTAAAACACTACCCCCAGTATGAACCCCTACACTACCCGAACACCACTGCTCTACCCTAAACCCTAAAACACTACTCCCAGCACGATACCCTAACACCACTGCACTACCCTAAACCCTAAATCTACCCCCAGCATGACCCCCTACACTACCCAAACACCACTGCACTACCCTAAACCCTAACTCTACCCCCAGCATGACCCCCTACATTACTCAAACACCACTGCACTCCCCTAAACCCTAAAATACTATCCCCAGCACCACACCCTATACTACCCGAACACCACTGCACTACCGTAAACCCTAAAACACTACTCCCAGCATGACCCCCTACACTACCAAAACACCACTGCACTACCCTAAAACACTACCCCATCACATCACCCTACGGTACCCAAACACCACTGCTCTACCCTAAACCCTAAAACCCCACCCCCTGCATGACCCACTACACTGCCCGAACACCACTGCACTGCCCTAAAACACCACCCCCTGCACGACCCCCTACACTGCCCGAACACCACTGCAAAACCCTAAATCTGCCCAAAGCAAGACCCCCTACACTACCCGAGACCCTAAAAGACTACCCCCAGCATGACCCCCTACACTACCCAAACACCACTGCACTGCCCTAAACCCTAACTCTACCCCCAGCATGACCCCATACATTACTCAAACACCACTGCACTCCCCTAAACCCTAAAATACTATCCCCAGCACCACACCCTATACTACCCGAACACCACTGCACTACGGTAAACCCTAAAACACTACTCCCAGCATGACCCCCTACACTACCAAAACACCACTGCACTACCCTAAAACACTACCCCATCACATCACCCTACGCTACCCAAACACCACTGCTCTACCCTAAACCCTAAAACCCCACCCCCTGCATGACCCACTACACTGCCCGAACACCACTGCACTGCCCTAAAACACCACCCCCTGCACGACCCCCTACACTGCCCGAACACCACTGCAAAACCCTAAATCTGCCCAAAGCAAGACCCCCTACACTACCCGAACACCAATGCACTACCCTAGACCCTAAAAGACTACCCCCAGCATGACCCCCTACACTACCCAAACGCCACTGCACTGCCCTAAACCACTACCCCAGCATGACCCCTTACACTACCCGAACACCAATGCACTACCCTAAACCCTAAAACACTACCCCAGCACAACACCCTACACTACCCAAACACTACTGGTCTACCCTAAACCCTATAACACTACCCCCAGGACGACCCCCTACACTACACAACCACCATTCAACTGCCATAAACCCTAAAACACTACCCCGTGCACAACGACCCGCTACACTACACAAACACCAATGCACTACCCTAAACCCTAAAACACTACCTCAGCATGACCCCCTACACTACCCAAACACTACTGCACTACCCTAAAACACTACCCACAGCACGACCCCATACACTACCCAAAGACCACTGCACTACCCTAAACCCTAAAACACTACCCCCAGCACGACCCCCTGCACTACCCAAACACCACTGCACTACCCTAAACCCTAAAACACTCCCCCCAGCCCGACGCCCTACACTACCCAAACACCACTGCACTACCCGCAGCACGACCCCCTACACTGCCCAAACACCACTGCACTATCCTAAACCCTAAATCTACCCCCAGCATGACCCCTACACTACCCAAACACCACTGCACTACCCTAAACCCTAACTCTACTCCTAGGACGACCCCCTACACTACCCAAACACCACTGCACTACCCTAAACCCTAACTCTACCCCCAGCATGACCCCCTACATTACTCAAACACCACTGCACTCCCCTAAACCCTAAAATACTATCCCCAGCACCACACCCTATACTACCCGAACACCACTGCACTACCCTAAACCCTAAAACACTACTCCCAGCATGACCCCCTACACTACCAAAACACCACTGCACTACCCTAAAACACTACCCCATCACATCACCCTACGCTACCCAAACACCACTGCTCTACCCTAAACCCTAAAACCCCACCCCCTGCATGACCCACTACACTGCCCGAACACCACTGCACTGCCCTAAAACACCACCCCCTGCACGACCCCCTACACTGCCCGAACACCACTGCAAAACCCTAAATCTGCCCAAAGCAAGACCCCCTACACTACCCGAACACCAATGCACTACCCTAGACCCTAAAAGACTACCCCCAGCATGACCCCCTACACTACCCAAACACCACTGCACTGCCCTAAACCCTAACTCTACCCCCAGCATGACCCCCTACATTACTCAAACACCACTGCACTCCCCTAAACCCTAAAATACTATCCCCAGCACCACACCCTATACTACCCGAACACCACTGCACTACCGTAAACCCTAAAACACTACTCCCAGCATGACCCCCTACACTACCAAAACACCACTGCACTACCCTAAAACACTACCCCATCACATCACCCTACGCTACCCAAACACCACTGCTCTACCCTAAACCCTAAAACCCCACCCCCTGCATGACCCACTACACTGCCCGAACACCATTGCACTGCCCTAAAACACCACCCCCTGCACGACCCCCTACACTGCCCGAACACCACTGCAAAACCCTAAATCTGCCCAAAGCAAGACCCCCTACACTACCCGAACACCAATGCACTACCCTAGACCCTAAAAGACTACCCCCAGCATGACCCCCTACACTACCCAAACACCACTGCACTGCCCTAAACCACTACCCCAGCATGACCCCTTACACTACCCGAACACCAATGCACTACCCTAAACCCTAAAACACTACCCCCAGCACAACACCCTACACTACCCAAACACTACTGGTCTACCCTAAACCCTATAACACTACCCCCAGGACGACCCCCTACACTACACAACCACCATTCAACTGCCATAAACCCTAAAACACTACCCCATGCACAACGACCCGCTACACTACACAAACACCAATGCACTACCCTAAACCCTAAAACACTACCTCAGCATGACCCCCTACACTACCCAAACACTACTGCACTACCCTAAAACACTACCCACAGCACGACCCCATACACTACCCAAAGACCACTGCACTACCCTAAACCCTAAAACACTACCCCCAGCACGACCCCCTGCACTACCCAAACACCACTGCACTACCCTAAACCCTAAAACACTCCCCCCAGCCCGACGCCCTACACTACCCAAACACCACTGCACTATCCTAAACCCTAAATCTACCCCCAGCATGACCCCTACACTACCCAAACACCACTGCACTACCCTAAACCCTAACTCTACTCCTAGGACGACCCCCTACACTACCCAAACACCACTGCACTACCCTAAACCCTAACTCTACCCCCAGCATGACCCCCTACATTACTCAAACACCACTGCACTCCCCTAAACCCTAAAATACTATCCCCAGCACCACACCCTATACTACCCGAACACCACTGCACTACCCTAAACCCTAAAACACTACTCCCAGCATGACCCCCTACACTACCAAAACACCACTGCACTACCCTAAAACACTACCCCATCACATCACCCTACGCTACCCAAACACCACTGCTCTACCCTAAACCCTAAAACCCCACCCCCTGCATGACCCACTACACTGCCCGAACACCACTGCACTGCCCTAAAACACCACCCCCTGCACGACCCCCTACACTGCCCGAACACCACTGCAAAACCCTAAATCTGCCCAAAGCAAGACCCCCTACACTACCCGAACACCAATGCACTACCCTAGACCCTAAAAGACTACCCCCAGCATGACCCCCTACACTACCCAAACACCACTGCAAAACCCTAAATCTGCCCAAAGCAAGACCCCCTACACTACCCGAACACCAATGCACTACCCTAGACCCTAAAAGACTACCCCCAGCATGACCCCCTACACTACCCAAACACCACTGCACTGCCCTAAACCACTACCCCAGCATGACCCCTTACACTACCTGAACACCAATGCACTACCCTAAACCCTAAAACACTACCCCCAGCACAACACCCTACACTACCCAAATACTACTGGTCTACCCTAAACCCTATAACACTACCCCCAGGACGACCCCCTACACTACACAACCACCATTCAACTGCCATAAACCCTAAAACACTACCCCGTGCACAACGACCCGCTACACTACACAAACACCAATGCACTACCCTAAACCCTAAAACACTACCCCAGCATGACCCCCTACACTACCCAAACACTACTGCACTACCCTAAAACACTACCCACAGCACGACCCCATACACTACCAAAAGACCACTGCACTACCCTAAACCCTAAAACACTACCCCCAGCACGACCCCCTGCACTACCCAAACACCACTGCACTACCCTAAACCCTAAAACACTCCCCCCAGCCCGACGCCCTACACTACCCAAACACCACTGCACAACCCGCAGCACGACCCCCTGCACTGCCCGAACACCACTGCACTACCCTAAACCGTAAAACACTACCCCAAGCACGACCCCCTACACTACGCAAACACCACTGCACTACCCTAACCCTCCCCCAGCACGACCCCCTACATTACGCAACCACTTCACTACCGTAAACCCTAAAACACTACTCCCAGCACGACCCCCTACACTGCCCGAACACCACTGCACTACCCTAAACCCTAAAACACTACCCTCAGCACGACCCCCTACACTACCCAAACACCACTGCACTACCCTAAACCCTATAAACACTACCCCTAGCACGACCCCCTACACTACCCAAACACGACTACACTATCCTAAACCCTAACTCTAACCCCAGCATGACCCCCTACACTACCCGAACACCACTGCACTACCATAAACCCTAAAACACTACCTCCAGCATGAACCCCTACACTACCCGAACATCACTGCACTACCCTAAACCCTAAAACACTACCCCGTGCACAACCCCCTACACTGTCCGAACACCACTGCACGACCCCCAGCACGACCCCCTATACTACCCAAACACCACTGCACTACCCGAAACCCTAAATCTACCCCCAGCACGACCCCTACACTACCCAAACACCACTGCACTACCCTAAACCCTAACTCTACCCCTAGCACGACCCCTATACTACCCAAACACCACTGCACTACCCTAACTCTACCCCCAGCATAAACCCCTACATTACTCAAACACCACTGCACTCCCCTAAACCCTAAAACCCCACCCCCTGCATGACCCCCTACACTGCCCGAACACCACTGCACTGCCCTAAAACACCACCCCCTGCACGACCCCCTACACTGCCCGAACACCACTGCAACACCCTAAATCTGCCCACAGCAAGACCCCCTATACTACCCGAACACCAATGCACTACCCTAGACCCTAAAAGACTACCCCCAGCATGACCCCCTACACTACCCAAACACCACTGCACTACCCTAAACCCTATAAACACTACCCCTAGCACGACCCCCTACACTACCCAAACACCACTGCACTACCCTAAACCCTAACTCTACCCCCAGCATATCCCCCTACACTACCCGAACACCACTGCACTACCCTAAACCCTAAAACACTACCTCCAGCATGAACCCCTACACTACCCGAACATCACTGCATTACCCAAAACCCTAAAACACTACCCCGTGCACGACCCCCTACACTGTCCGAACACCACTGCACGACCCCCAGCACGACCCCCCATTACTACCCAAACACCACTGCACTAACCTAAACCCTAAAACACCACCCCCAGCAGTACCCCCTACACTACCCGAACACCACTGCACTACCCAAAACCCTAAATCTACCCCCAGCATGAACCCCTACACTACCCGAACACCACTGCACTACTCTAAACCCTAAAATAGTATCCCCAGCACCACCCCCTACACTACCCGAACACCACTGTACTACCCTAAACCCTAAGACACTACTCCCAGCACGATCCCCTACACTACCAAAACACCACTGCACTACCCTAAACCCTAAATCTACCCCCAGCACGACCCCTACACTACCCAAACACCACTGCACTACCCTAAACCCTAACTCTACCCCTAGCACGACCCCCTACACTACCCAAACACCACTGCACTCCCCTAAACCTTAAATACTATCCCCAGCACCGCCCCCTACACTACCCAAACACCACTGCACTGCCCTAAACCACTACCCCAGCATGACCCCTTACACTACCCGAACACCAATGCACTACCCTAAACCCTAAAACACTACCCCCAGCACAACACCCTACACTACCCAAATACTACTGGTCTACCCTAAACCCTATAACACTACCCCCAGGACGACCCCCTACACTACACAACCACCATTCAACTGCCATAAACCCTAAAACACTACCCCGTGCACAACGACCCGCTACACTACACAAACACCAATGCACTACCCTAAACCCTAAAACACTACCCCAGCATGACCCCCTACACTACCCAAACACTACTGCACTACCCTAAAACACTACCCACAGCACGACCCCCATACACTACCCAAAGACCACTGCACTACCCTAAACCCTAAAACACTACCCCCAGCACGACCCCCTGCACTACCCAAACACCACTGCACTACCCTAAACCCTAAAACACTCCCCCCCAGCCCGATGCCCTACACTACCCAAACACCACTGCACTACCCGCAGCACGACCCCCTGCACTGCCCGAACACCACTGCACTACCCTAAACCGTAAAACACTACCCCAAGCACGACCCCCTACACTACGCAAACACCACTGCACTACCCTAACCCTCCCCCAGCACGACCCCCTACATTACGCAACCACTTCACTACCGTAAACCCTAAAACACTACTCCCAGCACGACCCCCTACACTGCCCGAACACCACTGCACTACCCTAAACCCTAAAACACTACCCTCAGCACGACCCCCTACACTACCCAAACACCACTGCACTACCCTAAACCCTATAAACACTACCCCTAGCACGACCCCCTACACTACCCAAACACAACTACACTACCCTAAACCCTAACTCTACCCCCAGCATGACCCCCTACACTACCCGAACACCACTGCACTACCATAAACCCTAAAACACTACCTCCAGCATGAACCCCTACACTACCCGAACATCACTGCACTACCCTAAACCCTAAAACACTACCCCAGCACAACCCCCTACACTACACAAAGACCACTGCACTACCCTAAACCCTAAAACACTACCCCCAGCACGAACCAAACACCACTGCACTACCATAAACCCTAACTCTACCCCCAGCACGACCCCTACACTACACAAACACCACGGCACTACCCTAAACCCTAAATCTACCCCCAGCAGTACCCCCTACACTACCCAAACAACACTGCACTACCCTAAACCCTAAATCACTACCCCCAGCAGTATCCCCTAAACTACCCAAACACCACTGCACTACCCCCAGCACGACCCCCTATACTACCAAAACACCAGTGCACTACCCTAAACCCTAAAACACTACCCCTAGCACGACCCCCTACACTGCCCAAACACCACTGCACTATCCTAAACCCTAAAACACTACCCCCAGTATGAACCCCTACACTACCCGAACACCACTGCACTACCCTAAACCCTAAAACACTACTCCCAGCACGATCCCCTACGATACCCTAACACCACTGCACTACCCTAAACCCTAAATCTACCCCCAGCATGACCCCCTACTCTACCCAAACACCACTGCACTACCCTAAACCCTAACTCTACCCCCAGCATGACCCCCTACATTACTCAAACACCACTGCACTCCCCTAAACCCTAAAATACTATCCCCAGCACCACACCCTATACTACCCGAACACCACTGCACTACCCTAAACCCTAAAACACTACTCCCAGCATGACCCCCTACACTACCAAAACACCACTGCACTACCCTAAAACACTACCACATCACATCACCCTACGCTACCCAAACACCAATGCACTACCCTAAACCCTAAAACACTACCTCAGCATGACCCCCTACACTACCCAAACACTACTGCACTACCCTAAAACACTACCCACAGCACGACCCCATACACTACCCAAAGACCACTGCACTACCCTAAACCCTAAAACACTCCCCCCAGCCCGACCCCCTGCACTACCCAAACACCACTGCACTACCCGCAGCACGACCCCCTACACTGCCCAAACACCACTGCACTATCCTAAACCCTAAAACACTACCCCCAGTATGAACTCCTACACTACCCGAACACCACTGCAATACCCTAAACCCTAAAACACTACTCCCAGCACGATCCCCTACAATACCCTAACACCACTGCACTACCCTAAACCCTAAATCTACCCCCAGCATGACCCCTACACTACCCAAACACCACTGCACTACCCTAAACCCTAACTCTACCCCTAGCACGACCCCCTACACTACCCAAACACCACTGCACTACCCTAAACCCTAACTCTACCCCCAGCATGACCCCCTACATTACTCAAACACCACTGCACTCCCCTAAACCCTAAAATACTATCCCCAGCACCACACCCTATACTACCCGAACACCACTGCACTACCCTAAACCCTAAAACACTACTCCCAGCACGACCCCCTACACTACCCAAACAACACTGCACTACCCTAAACCCTAAATCACTACCCCCAGCAGTACCCCCTAAACTACCCAAACACCACTGCACTACCCCCAGCACGACCCCCTATACTACCAAAACACCAGTGCACTACCCTAAACCCTAAAACACTACCCCTAGCACGACCCCCTACACTGCCCAAACACCACTGCACTATCCTAAACCCTAAAACACTACCCCCAGTATGAACCCCTACACTACCCGAACACCACTGCACTACCCTAAACCCTAAAACACTACTCCCAGCACGATCCCCTACGATACCCTAACACCACTGCACTACCCTAAACCCTAAATCTACCCCCAGCATGACCCCCTACACTACCCAAACACCACTGCACTACCCTAAACCCTAACTCTACCCCCAGCATGACCCCCTACATTACTCAAACACCACTGCACTCCCCTAAACCCTAAAATACTATCCCCAGCACCACACCCTATACTACCCGAACACCACTGCACTACCGTAAACCCTAAAACACTACTCCCAGCATGACCCCCTACACTACCAAAACACCACTGCACTACCCTAAAACACTACCCCATCACATCACCCTACGCTACCCAAACACCACTGCTCTACCCTAAACCCTAAAACCCCACCCCCTGCATGACCCACTACACTGCCCGAACACCACTGCACTGCCCTAAAACACCACCCCCTGCACGACCCCCTACACTGCCCGAACACCACTGCAAAACCCTAAATCTGCCCAAAGCAAGACCCCCTACACTACCCGAACACCAATGCACTACCCTAGACCCTAAAAGACTACCCCCAGCATGACCCCCTACACTACCCAAACACCACTGCACTGCCCTAAACCACTACCCCAGCATGACCCCTTACACTACCCGAACACCAATGCACTACCCTAAACCCTAAAACACTACCCCCAGCACAACACCCTACACTACCCAAACACTACTGGTCTACCCTAAACCCTATAACACTACCCCCAGGACGACCCCCTACACTACACAACCACCATTCAACTGCCATAAACCCTAAAACACTACCCCGTGCACAACGACCCGCTACACTACACAAACACCAATGCACTACCCTAAACCCTAAAACACTACCTCAGCATGACCCCCTACACTACCCAAACACTACTGCACTACCCTAAAACACTACCCACAGCACGACCCCATACACTACCCAAAGACCACTGCACTACCCTAAACCCTAAAACACTACCCCCAGCACGACGCCCTACACTACCCAAACACCACTGCACTACCCGCAGCACGACCCCCTACACTGCCCAAACACCACTGCACTATCCTAAACCCTAAAACACTACCCCCAGTATGAACTCCTACACTACCCGAACACCACTGCACTACCCTAAACCCTAAAACACTACTCCCAGCACAATCCCCTACAATACCCTAACACCACTGCACTACCCTAAACCCTAAATCTACCCCAGCATGACCCCTACACTACCCAAACACCACTGCACTACCCTAAACCCTAACTCTACCCCTAGCACGACCCCCTACACTACCCAAACACCACTGCACTGCCCTAAACCCACAACACAATCTCCAGCACGACTCCCTACACTACCCGAACACCACTGCACTGCCCTAAACCCTAAAACACCAACCCCCTGCACGACCCCCTACACTACCCAAAGACCACTGCACCACCCTAAACCCTAAAACACTACCCCAGCACAACCCCCTACACTACACAAAGACCACTGCACTACCCTAAACCCTAAAACACTACCCCCAGCACGAACCAAACACCACTGCACTACCCTAAACCCTAACTCTACCCCCAGCACGACCCCCTACACTACACAAACACCCCGGCACTACCCTAAACCCTAAATCTACCCCCAGCATGACCCCCTACACTACCCAAACAACACTGCACTACCCTAAACCCTAAATCACTACCCCCAGCAGTACCCCCTAAACTACCCAAACACCACTGCACTACCCCCAGCACGACCCCCTATACTACCAAAACACCAGTGCACTACCCTAAACCCTAAAACACTACCCCTAGCACGACCCCCTACACTGCCCAAACACCACTGCACTATCCTAAACCCTAAAACACTACCCCCAGTATGAACCCCTACACTACCCGAACACCACTGCACTACCCTAAACCCTAAAACACTACTCCCAGCACGATACCCTAACACCACTGCACTACCCTAAACCCTAAATCTACCCCCAGCATGACCCCCTACACTACCCAAACACCACTGCACTACCCTAAACCCTAACTCTACCCCCAGCATGACCCCCTACATTACTCAAACACCACTGCATTCCCCTAAACCCTAAAATACTATCCCCAGCACCACACCCTATACTACCCGAACACCACTGCACTACCGTAAACCCTAAAACACTACTCCCAGCATGACCCCCTACACTACCAAAACACCACTGCACTACCCTAAAACACTACCCCATCACATCACCCTACGCTACCCAAACACCACTGCTCTACCCTAAACCCTAAAACCCCACCCCCTGCATGACCCACTACACTGCCCGAACACCACTGCACTGCCCTAAAACACCACCCCCTGCACGACCCCCTACACTGCCCGAACACCACTGCAAAACCCTAAATCTGCCCAAAGCAAGACCCCCTACACTACCCGAACACCAATGCACTACCCTAGACCCTAAAAGACTACCCCCAGCATGACCCCCTACACTACCCAAACACCACTGCACTGCCCTAAACCACTACCCCAGCATGACCCCTTACACTACCCGAACACCAATGCACTACCCTAAACCCTAAAACACTACCCCAGCACAACACCCTACACTACCCAAACACTACTGGTCTACCCTAAACCCTATAACACTACCCCCAGGACGACCCCCTACACTACACAACCACCATTCAACTGCCATAAACCCTAAAACACTACCCCGTGCACAACGACCCGCTACACTACACAAACACCAATGCACTACCCTAAACCCTAAAACACTACCTCAGCATTACCCCCTACACTACCCAAACACTACTGCACTACCCTAAAACACTACCCACAGCACGACCCCATACACTACCCAAAGACCACTGCACTATCCTAAACCCTAAAACACTACCCCCAGTATGAACCCCTACACTACCCGAACACCACTGCTCTACCCTAAACCCTAAAACACTACTCCCAGCACGATACCCTAACACCACTGCACTACCCTAAACCCTAAATCTACCCCCAGCATGACCCCCTACACTACCCAAACACCACTGCACTACCCTAAACCCTAACTCTACCCCCAGCATGACCCCCTACATTACTCAAACACCACTGCACTCCCCTAAACCCTAAAATACTATCCCCAGCACCACACCCTATACTACCCGAACACCACTGCACTACCGTAAACCCTAAAACACTACTCCCAGCATGACCCCCTACACTACCAAAACACCACTGCACTACCCTAAAACACTACCCCATCACATCACCCTACGGTACCCAAACACCACTGCTCTACCCTAAACCCTAAAACCCCACCCCCTGCATGACCCACTACACTGCCCGAACACCACTGCACTGCCCTAAAACACCACCCCCTGCACGACCCCCTACACTGCCCGAACACCACTGCAAAACCCTAAATCTGCCCAAAGCAAGACCCCCTACACTACCCGAGACCCTAAAAGACTACCCCCAGCATGACCCCCTACACTACCCAAACACCACTGCACTGCCCTAAACCCTAACTCTACCCCCAGCATGACCCCATACATTACTCAAACACCACTGCACTCCCCTAAACCCTAAAATACTATCCCCAGCACCACACCCTATACTACCCGAACACCACTGCACTACCGTAAACCCTAAAACACTACTCCCAGCATGACCCCCTACACTACCAAAACACCACTGCACTACCCTAAAACACTACCCCATCACATCACCCTACGCTACCCAAACACCACTGCTCTACCCTAAACCCTAAAACCCCACCCCCTGCATGACCCACTACACTGCCCGAACACCACTGCACTGCCCTAAAACACCACCCCCTGCACGACCCCCTACACTGCCCGAACACCACTGCAAAACCCTAAATCTGCCCAAAGCAAGACCCCCTACACTACCCGAACACCAATGCACTACCCTAGACCCTAAAAGACTACCCCCAGCATGACCCCCTACACTACCCAAACGCCACTGCACTGCCCTAAACCACTACCCCAGCATGACCCCTTACACTACCCGAACACCAATGCACTACCCTAAACCCTAAAACACTACCCCAGCACAACACCCTACACTACCCAAACACTACTGGTCTACCCTAAACCCTATAACACTACCCCCAGGACGACCCCCTACACTACACAACCACCATTCAACTGCCATAAACCCTAAAACACTACCCCGTGCACAACGACCCGCTACACTACACAAACACCAATGCACTACCCTAAACCCTAAAACACTACCTCAGCATGACCCCCTACACTACCCAAACACTACTGCACTACCCTAAAACACTACCCACAGCACGACCCCATACACTACCCAAAGACCACTGCACTACCCTAAACCCTAAAACACTACCCCCAGCACGACGCCCTACACTACCCAAACACCACTGCACTACCCGCAGCACGACCCCCTACACTGCCCAAACACCACTGCACTATCCTAAACCCTAAAACACTACCCCCAGTATGATCCCCTACAATACCCTAACACCACTGCACTACCCTAAACCCTAAATCTACCCCCAGCATGACCCCTACACAACCCAAACACCACTGCACTACCCTAAACCCTAACTCTACCCCTAGCACGACCCCCTACACTACCCAAACACCACTGCACTACCCTAAACCCTAACTCTACCCTCAGCATGACCCCCTACACTACCAAAACACCACTGCACTACCCTAAACCCTAAAACACTCCCCCCCAGCCCGATGCCCTACACTACCCAAACACCACTGCACTACCCGCAGCACGACCCCCTGCACTGCCCGAACACCACTGCACTACCCTAAACCGTAAAACACTACCCCAAGCACGACCCCCTACACTACGCAAACCCCACTGCACTACCCTAACCCTCCCCCAGCACGACCCCCTACATTACGCAACCACTTCACTACCGTAAACCCTAAAACACTACTCCCAGCACGACCCCCTACACTGCCCGAACACCACTGCACTAGCCTAAACCCTAAAACACTACCCTCAGCACGACCCCCTACACTACCCAAACACCACTGCACTACCCTAAACCCTATAAACACTACCCCTAGCACGACCCCCTACACTACCCAAACACGACTACACTACCCTAAACCCTAACTCTACCCCCAGCATGACCCCCTACACTACCCGAACACCACTGCACTACCATATACCCTAAAACACTACCTCCAGCATGAACCCCTACACTACCCGAACATCACTGCACTACCCTAAACCCTAAAACACTACCCCAGCACAACCCCCTACACTACACAAACACCACTGCACTACCCTAAACCCTAACTCTACCCCCAGCACGACCCCTACACTACACAAACACCACGGCACTACCCTAAACCCTAAATCTACCCCCAGCAGTACCCCCTACACTACCCAAACAACACTGCACTACCCTAAACCCTAAATCACTACCCCCAGCAGTATCCCCTAAACTACCCAAACACCACTGCACTACCCCCAGCACGACCCCCTATACTACCAAAACACCAGTGCACTACCCTAAACCCTAAAACACTACCCCTAGCACGACCCCCTACACTGCCCAAACACCACTGCACTATCCTAAACCCTAAAACACTACCCCCAGTATGAACCCCTACACTACCCGAACACCACTGCACTACCCTAAACCCTAAAACACTACTCCCAGCACGATCCCCTACGATACCCTAACACCACTGCACTACCCTAAACCCTAAATCTACCCCCAGCATGACCCCCTACACTACCCAAACACCACTGCACTACCCTAAACCCTAAAATACTATCCCCAGCACCACACCCTATACTACCCGAACACCACTGCACTACCCTAAACCCTAAAACACTACTCCCAGCATGACCCCCTACACTACCAAAACACCACTGCACTACCCTAAAACACTACCCATCACATCACCCTACGCTACCCAAACACCACTGCTCTACCCTAAACCCTAAAACCCCACCCCCTGCATGACCCACTACACTGCCCGAACACCACTGCACTGCCCTAAAACACCACCCCCTGCACGACCCCCTACACTGCCCGAACACCACTGCAAAACCCTAAATCTGCCCAAAGCAAGACCCCCTACACTACCCGAACACCAATGCACTACCCTAGACCCTAAAAGACTACCCCCAGCATGACCCCCTACACTACCCAAACACCACTGCACTGCCCTAAACCACTACCCCAGCATGACCCCTTACACTACCCGAACACCAATGCACTACCCTAAACCCTAAAACACTACCCCCAGCACAACACCCTACACTACCCAAACACTACTGGTCTACCCTAAACCCTATAACACTACCCCCAGGACGACCCCCTGCACTACACAACCACCATTCAACTGCCATAAACCCTAAAACACTACCCCGTGCACAACGACCCGCTACACTACACAAACACCAATGCACTACCCTAAACCCTAAAACACTACCTCAGCATGACCCCCTACACTACCCAAACACTACTGCACTACCCTAAAACACTACCCACAGCACGACCCCATACACTACCCAAAGACCACTGCACTACCCTAAACCCTAAAACACTACCCCCAGCACGACCCCCTGCACTACCCAAACACCACTGCACTACCCTAAACCCTAAAACACTCCCCCCAGCCCGATGCCCTACACTACCCAAACACCACTGCACTACCCGCAGCACGACCCCCTACACTGCCCAAACACCACTGCACTATCCTAAACCCTAAAACACTACCCCCAGTATGAACTCCTACACTACCCGAACACCACTGCAATACCCTAAACCCTAAAACACTACTCCCAGCACGATCCCCTACAATACCCTAATACCACTGCACTACCCTAAACCCTAAATCTACCCCCAGCATGACCCCTACACTACCCAAACACCACTGCACTACCCTAAACCCTAACTCTACCCCTAGCACGACCCCCTACACTACCCAAACACCACTGCACTACCCTAAACCCTAACTCTACCCCCAGCATGACCCCCTACATTACTCAAACACCACTGCACTCCCCTAAACCCTAAAATACTATCCCCAGCACCACACCCTATACTACCCGAACACCACTGCACTACCCTAAACCCTAAAACACTACTCCCAGCATGACCCCCTACACTACCAAAACACCACTGCACTACCCTAAAACACTAACCCATCACATCACCCTACGCTACCCAAACACCACTGCTCTACCCTAAACCCTAAAACCCCACCCCCTGCATGACCCACTACACTGCCCGAACACCACTGCACTGCCCTAAAACACCACCCCCTGCACCACCCCCTACACTGCCCGAACACCACTGCAAAACCCTAAATCTGCCCAAAGCAAGACCCCCTACACTACCCGAACACCAATGCACTACCCTAGACCCTAAAAGACAACCCCCAGCATGACCCCCTACACTACCCAAACACCACTGCACTGCCCTAAACCACTACCCAGCATGACCCCTTACACTACCCGAACACCAATGCACTACCCTAAACCCTAAAACACTACCCCCAGCACAACACCCTACACTACCCAAACACTACTGGTCTACCCTAAACCCTGTAACACTACCCCAGGACGACCCCCTACACTACACAACCACCATTCAACTGCCATAAACCCTAAAACACTACCCCGTGCACAACGACCCGCTACACTACACAAACACCAATGCACTACCCTAAACCCTAAAACACTACCTCAGCATGACCCCCTACACTACCCAAACACTACTGCACTACCCTAAAACACTACCCACAGCACGACCCCATACACTACCCAAAGACCACTGCACTACCCTAAACCCTAAAACACTACCCCCAGCACGACGCCCTACACTACCCAAACACCACTGCACTACCCGCAGCACGACCCCCTACACTGCCCAAACACCACTGCACTATCCTAAACCCTAAAACACTACCCCCAGTATGAACTCCTACACTACCCGAACACCACTGCACTACCCTAAACCCTAAAACACTACTCCCAGCACAATCCCCTACAATACCCTAACACCACTGCACTACCCTAAACCCTAAATCTACCCCAGCATGACCCCTACACTACCCAAACACCACTGCACTACCCTAAACCCTAACTCTACCCCTAGCACGACCCCCTACACTACCCAAACACCACTGCACTGCCCTAAACCCACAACACAATCTCCAGCACGACTCCCTACACTACCCGAACACCACTGCACTGCCCTAAACCCTAAAACACCAACCCCCTGCACGACCCCCTACACTACCCAAAGACCACTGCACCACCCTAAACCCTAAAACACTACCCCAGCACAACCCCCTACACTACACAAAGACCACTGCACTACCCTAAACCCTAAAACACTACCCCCAGCACGAACCAAACACCACTGCACTACCCTAAACCCTAACTCTACCCCCAGCACGACCCCCTACACTACACAAACACCACGGCACTACCCTAAACCCTAAATCTACCCCCAGCATGACCCCCTACACTACCCAAACAACACTGCACTACCCTAAACCCTAAATCACTACCCCCAGCAGTACCCCCTAAACTACCCAAACACCACTGCACTACCCCCAGCACGACCCCCTATACTACCAAAACACCAGTGCACTACCCTAAACCCTAAAACACTACCCCTAGCACGACCCCCTACACTGCCCAAACACCACTGCACTATCCTAAACCCTAAAACACTACTCCCAGCACGATACCCTAACACCACTGCTCTACCCTAAACCCTAAATCTACCCCCAGCATGACCCCCTACACTACCCAAACACCACTGCACTACCCTAAACCCTAACTCTACCCCCAGCATGACCCCCTACATTACTCAAACACCACTGCACTCCCCTAAACCCTAAAATACTATCCCCAGCACCACACCCTATACTACCCGAACACCACTGCACTACCGTAAACCCTAAAACACTACTCCCAGCATGACCCCCTACACTACCAAAACACCACTGCACTACCCTAAAACACTACCCCATCACATCACCCTACGCTACCCAAACACCACTGCTCTACCCTAAACCCTAAAACCCCACCCCCTGCATGACCCACTACACTGCCCGAACACCACTGCACTGCCCTAAAACACCACCCCCTGCACGACCCCCTACACTGCCCGAACACCACTGCAAAACCCTAAATCTGCCCAAAGCAAGACCCCCTACACTACCCGAACACCAATGCACTACCCTAGACCCTAAAAGACTACCCCCAGCATGACCCCCTACACTACCCAAACACCACTGCACTGCCCTAAACCACTACCCCAGCATGACCCCTTACACTACCCGAACACCAATGCACTACCCTAAACCCTAAAACACTACCCCAGCACAACAACCTACACTACCCAAACACTACTGGTCTACCCTAAACCCTATAACACTACCCCCAGGACGACCCCCTACACTACACAACCACCATTCAACTGCCATAAACCCTAAAACACTACCCCGTGCACAACGACCCGCTACACTACACAAACACCAATGCACTACCCTAAACCCTAAAACACTACCTCAGCATGACCCCCTACACTACCCAAACACTACTGCACTACCCTAAAACACTACCCACAGCACGACCCCATACACTACCCAAAGACCACTGCACTATCCTAAACCCTAAAACACTACCCCCAGTATGAACCCCTACACTACCCGAACACCACTGCACTACCCTAAACCCTAAAACACTACTCCCAGCACGATACCCTAACACCACTGCACTACCCTAAACCCTAAATCTACCCCCAGCATGACCCCCTACACTACCCAAACACCACTGCACTACCCTAAACCCTAACTCTACCCCCAGCATGACCCCCTACATTACTCAAACACCACTGCACTCCCCTAAACCCTAAAATACTATCCCCAGCACCACACCCTATACTACCCGAACACCACTGCACTACCGTAAACCCTAAAACACTACTCCCAGCATGACCCCCTACACTACCAAAACACCACTGCACTACCCTAAAACACTACCCCATCACATCACCCTACGCTACCCAAACACCACTGCTCTACCCTAAACCCTAAAACCCCACCCCCTGCATGACCCACTACACTGCCCGAACACCACTGCACTGCCCTAAAACACCACCCCCTGCACGACCCCCTACACTGCCCGAACACCACTGCAAAACCCTAAATCTGCCCAAAGCAAGACCCCCTACACTACCCGAACACCAATGCACTACCCTAGACCCTAAAAGACTACCCCCAGCATGACCCCCTACACTACCCAAACACCACTGCACTGCCCTAAACCCTAACTCTACCCCCAGCATGACCCCCTACATTACTCAAACACCACTGCACTCCCCTAAACCCTAAAATACTATCCCCAGCACCACACCCTATACTACCCGAACACCACTGCACTACCGTAAACCCTAAAACACTACTCCCAGCATGACCCCCTACACTACCAAAACACCACTGCACTACCCTAAAACACTACCCCATCACATCACCCTACGCTACCCAAACACCACTGCTCTACCCTAAACCCTAAAACCCCACCCCCTGCATGACCCACTACACTGCCCGAACACCACTGCACTGCCCTAAAACACCACCCCCTGCACGACCCCCTACACTGCCCGAACACCACTGCAAAACCCTAAATCTGCCCAAAGCAAGACCCCCTACACTACCCGAACACCAATGCACTACCCTAGACCCTAAAAGACTACCCCCAGCATGACCCCCTACACTACCCAAACACCACTGCACTGCCCTAAACCCTAACTCTACCCCCAGCATGACCCCCTACATTACTCAAACACCACTGCACTCCCCTAAACCCTAAAATACTATCCCCAGCACCACACCCTATACTACCCGAACACCACTGCACTACCGTAAACCCTAAAACACTACTCCCAGCATGACCCCCTACACTACCAAAACACCACTGCACTACCCTAAAACACTACCCCATCACATCACCCTACGCTACCCAAACACCACTGCTCTACCCTAAACCCTAAAACCCCACCCCCTGCATGACCCACTACACTGCCCGAACACCACTGCACTGCCCTAAAACACCACCCCCTGCACGACCCCCTACACTGCCCGAACACCACTGCAAAACCCTAAATCTGCCCAAAGCAAGACCCCCTACACTACCCGAACACCAATGCACTACCCTAGACCCTAAAAGACTACCCCCAGCATGACCCCCTACACTACCCAAACACCACTGCACTGCCCTAAAGCACTACCCCAGCATGACCCCTTACACTACCCGAACACCAATGCACTACCCTAAACCCTAAAACACTACCCCAGCACAACACCCTACACTACCCAAACACTACTGGTCTACCCTAAACCCTATAACACTACCCCCAGGACGACCCCCTACACTACACAACCACCATTCAACTGCCATAAACCCTAAAACACTACCCCGTGCACAACGACCCGCTACACTACACAAACACCAATGCACTACCCTAAACCCTAAAACACTACCTCAGCATGACCCCCTACACTACCCAAACACTACTGCACTACCCTAAAACACTACCCACAGCACGACCCCATACACTACCCAAAGACCACTGCACTATCCTAAACCCTAAAACACTACCCCCAGTATGAACCCCTACACTACCCGAACACCACTGCACTACCCTAAACCCTAAAACACTACTCCCAGCACGATACCCTAACACCACTGCACTACCCTAAACCCTAAATCTACCCCCAGCATGACCCCCTACACTACCCAAACACCACTGCACTACCCTAACTCTACCCCCAGCATGACCCCCTACATTACTCAAACACCACTGCACTCCCCTAAACCCTAAAATACTATCCCCAGCACCACACCCTATACTACCCGAACACCACTGCACTACCGTAAACCCTAAAACACTACTCCCAGCATGACCCCCTACACTACCAAAACACCACTGCACTACCCTAAAACACTACCCCATCACATCACCCTACGCTACCCAAACACCACTGCTCTACCCTAAACCCTAAAACCCCACCCCCTGCATGACCCACTACACTGCCCGAACACCACTGCACTGCCCTAAAACACCACCCCCTGCACGACCCCCTACACTGCCCGAACACCACTGCAAAACCCTAAATCTGCCCAAAGCAAGACCCCCTACACTACCCGAACACCAATGCACTACCCTAGACCCTAAAAGACTACCCCCAGCATGACCCCCTACACTACCCAAACACCACTGCACTGCCCTAAACCACTACCCCAGCATGACCCCTTACACTACCCGAACACCAATGCACTACCCTAAACCCTAAAACTCTACCCCAGCACAACACCCTACACTACCCAAACACTACTGGTCTACCCTAAACCCTATAACACTACCCCCAGGACGACCCCCTACACTACACAACCACCATTCAACTGCCATAAACCCTAAAACACTACCCCGTGCACAACGACCCGCTACACTACACAAACACCAATGCACTACCCTAAACCCTAAAACACTACCTCAGCATGATCCCCTACACTACCCAAACACTACTGCACTACCCTAAAACACTACCCACAGCACGACCCCATACACTACCCAAAGACCACTGCACTACCCTAAACCCTAAAACACTACCCCCAGCACGACGCCCTACACTACCCAAACACCACTGCACTACCCGCAGCACGACCCCCTACACTGCCCAAACACCACTGCACTATCCTAAACCCTAAAACACTACCCCCAGTATGATCCCCTACAATACCCTAACACCACTGCACTACCCTAAACCCTAAATCTACCCCCAGCATGACCCCTACACTACCCAAACACCACTGCACTACCCTAAACCCTAACTCTACCCCTAGCACGACCCCCTACACTACCCAAACACCACTGCACTACCCTAAACCCTAACTCTACCCCCAGCATGACCCCCTACACTACCAAAACACCACTGCACTACCCTAAACCCTAAAACACTCCCCCCCAGCCCGATGCCCTACACTACCCAAACACCACTGCACTACCCGCAGCACGACCCCCTGCACTGCCCGAACACCACTGCACTACCCTAAACCGTAAAACACTACCCCAAGCACGACCCCCTACACTACGCAAACCCCACTGCACTACCCTAACCCTCCCCCAGCACGACCCCCTATATTACGCAACCACTTCACTACCGTAAACCCTAAAACACTACTCCCAGCACGACCCCCTACACTGCCCGAACACCACTGCACTAGCCTAAACCCTAAAAGACTACCCCCAGCATGACCCCCTACACTACCCAAACACCACTGCACTAAACCACTACCCCAGCATGACCCCTTACACTACCCGAACACCAATGCACTACCCTAAACCCTAAAACACTACCCCCAGCACAACACCCTACACTACTGGTCTACCCTAAACCCTATAACACTACCCCCAGGACGACCCCCTGCACTACACAACCACCATTCAACTGCCATAAACCCTAAAACACTACCCCGTGCACAACGACCCGCTACACTACACAAACACCAATGCACTACCCTAAACCCTAAAACACTACCTCAGCATGACCCCCTACACTACCCAAACACTACTGCACTACCCTAAAACACTACCCACAGCACGACCCCATACACTACCCAAAGACCACTGCACTACCCTAAACCCTAAAACACTACCCCCAGCACGACCCCCTGCACTACCCAAACACCACTGCACTACCCTAAACCCTAAAACACTCCCCCCAGCCCGACGCCCTACACTACCCAAACACCACTGCACTACCCGCAGCACGACCCCCTACACTGCCCAAACACCACTGCACTATCCTAAACCCTAAAACACTACCCCCAGTATGAACTCCTACACTACCCGAACACCACTGCAATACCCTAAACCCTAAAACACTACTCCCAGCACGATCCCCTACAATACCCTAACACCACTGCACTACCCTAAACCCTAAATCTACCCCCAGCATGACCCCTACACTACCCAAACACCACTGCACTACCCTAAACCCTAACTCTACCCCTAGCACGACCCCCTACACTACCCAAACACCACTGCACTACCCTAAACCCTAACTCTACCCCCAGAATGACCCCCTACATTACTCAAACACCACTGCACTCCCCTAAACCCTAAAATACTATCCCCAGCACCACACCCTATACTACCCGAACACCACTGCACTACCCTAAACCCTAAAACACTACTCCCAGCATGACCCCCTACACTACCAAAACACCACTGCACTACCCTAAAACACTACCCCATCACATCACCCTACGCTACCCAAACACCACTGCTCTACCCTAAACCCTAAAACCCCACCCCCTGCATGACCCACTACACTGCCCGAACACCACTGCACTGCCCTAAAACACCACCCCCTGCACCACCCCCTACACTGCCCGAACACCACTGCAAAACCCTAAATCTGCCCAAAGCAAGACCCCCTACACTACCCGAACACCAATGCACTACCCTAGACCCTAAAAGACAACCCCCAGCATGACCCCCTACACTACCCAAACACCACTGCACTGCCCTAAACCACTACCCCAGCATGACCCCTTACACTACCCGAACACCAATGCACTACCCTAAACCCTAAAACACTACCCCCAGCACAACACCCTACACTACCCAAACACTACTGGTCTACCCTAAACCCTGTAACACTACCCCAGGACGACCCCCTACACTACACAACCACCATTCAACTGCCATAAACCCTAAAACACTACCCCGTGCACAACGACCCGCTACACTACACAAACACCAATGCACTACCCTAAACCCTAAAACACTACCTCAGCATGACCCCCTACACTACCCAAACACTACTGCACTACCCTAAAACACTACCCACAGCACGACCCCATACACTACCCAAAGACCACTGCACTACCCTAAACCCTAAAACACTACCCCCAGCACGACGCCCTACACTACCCAAACACCACTGCACTACCCGCAGCACGACCCCCTACACTGCCCAAACACCACTGCACTATCCTAAACCCTAAAACACTACCCCCAGCACAATCCCCTACAATACCCTAACACCACTGCACTACCCTAAACCCTAAATCTACCCCAGCATGACCCCTACACTACCCAAACACCACTGCACTACCCTAAACCCTAACTCTACCCCTAGCACGACCCCCTACACTACCCAAACACCACTGCACTGCCCTAAACCCACAACACAATCTCCAGCACGACTCCCTACACTACCCAAACACCACTGCACTGCCCTAAACCCTAAAACACCAACCCCCTGCACGACCCCCTACACTACCCAAAGACCACTGCACCACCCTAAACCCTAAAACACTACCCCAGCACAACCCCCTACACTACACAAAGACCACTGCACTACCCTAAACCCTAAAACACTACCCCCAGCACGAACCAAACACCACTGCACTACCCTAAACCCTAACTCTACCCCCAGCACGACCCCCTACACTACACAAACACCACGGCACTACCCTAAACCCTAAATCTACCCCCAGCATGACCCCCTACACACCCCAAACAACACTGCACTACCCTAAACCCTAAATCACTACCCCCAGCAGTACCCCCTAAACTACCCAAACACCACTGCACTACCCCCAGCACGACCCCCTATACTACCAAAACACCAGTGCACTACCCTAAACCCTAAAACACTACCCCTAGCACGACCCCCTACACTGCCCAAACACCACTGCACTATCCTAAACCCTAAAACACTACCCCCAGTATGAACCCCTACACTACCCGAACACCACTGCACTACCCTAAACCCTAAAACACTACTCCCAGCACGATACCCTAACACCACTGCACTACCCTAAACCCTAAATCTACCCCCAGCATGACCCCCTACACTACCCAAACACCACTGCACTACCCTAAACCCTAACTCTACCCCCAGCATGACCCCCTACATTACTCAAACACCACTGCACTCCCCTAAACCCTAAAATACTATCCCCAGCACCACACCCTATACTACCCGAACACCACTGCACTACCGTAAACCCTAAAACACTACTCCCAGCATGACCCCCTACACTACCAAAACACCACTGCACTACCCTAAAACACTACCCCATCACATCACCCTACGCTACCCAAACACCACTGCTCTACCCTAAACCCTAAAACCCCACCCCCTGCATGACCCACTACACTGCCCGAACACCACTGCACTGCCCTAAAACACCACCCCCTGCACGACCCCCTACACTGCCCGAACACCACTGCAAAACCCTAAATCTGCCCAAAGCAAGACCCCCTACACTACCCGAACACCAATGCACTACCCTAGACCCTAAAAGACTACCCCCAGCATGACCCCCTACACTACCCAAACACCACTGCACTGCCCTAAACCACTACCCCAGCATGACCCCTTACACTACCCGAACACCAATGCACTACCCTAAACCCTAAAACACTACCCCAGCACAACACCCTACACTACCCAAACACTACTGGTCTACCCTAAACCCTATAACACTACCCCCAGGACGACCCCCTACACTACACAACCACCATTCAACTGCCATAAACCCTAAAACACTACCCCGTGCACAACGACCCGCTACACTACACAAACACCAATGCACTACCCTAAACCCTAAAACACTACCTCAGCATGACCCCCTACACTACCCAAACACTACTGCACTACCCTAAAACACTACCCACAGCACGACCCCATACACTACCCAAAGACCACTGCACTATCCTAAACCCTAAAACACTACCCCCAGTATGAACCCCTACACTACCCGAACACCACTGCACTACCCTAAACCCTAAAACACTACTCCCAGCACGATACCCTAACACCACTGCACTACCCTAAACCCTAAATCTACCCCCAGCATGACCCCCTACACTACTCAAACACCACTGCACTACCCTAAACCCTAACTCTACCCCCAGCATGACCCCCTACATTACTCAAACACCACTGCACTCCCCTAAACCCTAAAATACTATCCCCAGCACCACACCCTATACTACCCGAACACCACTGCACTACCGTAAACCCTAAAACACTACTCCCAGCATGACCCCCTACACTACCAAAACACCACTGCACTACCCTAAAACACTACCCCATCACATCACCCTACGCTACCCAAACACCACTGCTCTACCCTAAACCCTAAAACCCCACCCCCTGCATGACCCACTACACTGCCCGAACACCACTGCACTGCCCTAAAACACCACCCCCTGCACGACCCCCTACACTGCCCGAACACCACTGCAAAACCCTAAATCTGCCCAAAGCAAGACACCCTACACTACCCGAACACCAATGCACTACCCTAGACCCTAAAAGACTACCCCCAGCATGACCCCCTACACTACCCAAACACCACTGCACTGCCCTAAACCACTACCCCAGCATGACCCCTTACACTACCCGAACACCAATGCACTACCCTAAACCCTAAAACACTACCCCAGCACAACACCCTACACTACCCAAACACTACTGGTCTACCCTAAACCCTATAACACTACCCCCAGGACGACCCCCTACACTACACAACCACCATTCAACTGCCATAAACCCTAAAACATTACCCCGTGCACAACGACCCGCTACACTACACAAACACCAATGCACTACCCTAAACCCTAAAACACTACCTCAGCATGACCCCCTACACTACCCAAACACTACTGCACTACCCTAAAACACTACCCACAGCACGACCCCATACACTACCCAAAGACCACTGCACTATCCTAAACCCTAAAACACTACCCACTGTATGAACCCCTACACTACCCGAACACCACTGCACTACCCTAAACCCTAAAACACTACTCCCAGCACGATACCCTAACACCACTGCACTACCCTAAACCCTAAATCTACCCCCAGCATGACCCCCTACACTACCCAAACACCACTGCACTACCCTAACTCTACCCCCAGCATGACCCCCTACATTACTCAAACACCACTGCACTCCCCTAAACCCTAAAATACTATCCCCAGCACCACACCCTATACTACCCGAACACCACTGCACCACCGTAAACCCTAAAACACTACTCCCAGCATGACCCCCTACACTACCAAAACACCACTGCACTACCCTAAAACACTACCCCATCACATCACCCTACGCTACCCAAACACCACTGCTCTACCCTAAACCCTAAAACCCCACCCCCTGCATGACCCACTACACTGCCCGAACACCACTGCACTGCCCTAAAACACCACCCCCTGCACGACCCCCTACACTGCCCGAACACCACTGCAAAACCCTAAATCTGCCCAAAGCAAGACCCCCTACACTACCCGAACACCAATGCACTACCCTAGACCCTAAAAGACTACCCCCAGCATGACCCCCTACACTACCCAAACACCACTGCACTGCCCTAAACCACTACCCCAGCATGACCCCTTACACTACCCGAACACCAATGCACTACCCTAAACCCTAAAACACTACCCCAGCACAACACCCTACACTACCCAAACACTACTGGTCTACCCTAAACCCTATAACACTACCCCCAGGACGACCCCCTACACTACACAACCACCATTCAACTGCCATAAACCCTAAAACACTACCCCGTGCACAACGACCCGCTACACTACACAAACACCAATGCACTACCCTAAACCCTAAAACACTACCTCAGCATGACCCCCTACACTACCCAAACACTACTGCACTACCCTAAAACACTACCCACAGCACGACCCCATACACTACCCAAAGACCACTGCACTACCCTAAACCCTAAAACACTACCCCCAGCACGACGCCCTACACTACCCAAACACCACTGCACTACCCGCAGCACGACCCCCTACACTGCCCAAACACCACTGCACTATCCTAAACCCTAAAACACTACCCCCAGTATGATCCCCTACAATACCCTAACACCACTGCACTACCCTAAACCCTAAATCTACCCCCAGCATGACCCCTACACTACCCAAACACCACTGCACTACCCTAAACCCTAACTCTACCCCTAGCACGACCCCCTACACTACCCAAACACCACTGCACTACCCTAAACCCTAACTCTACCCCCAGCATGACCCCCTACACTACCAAAACACCACTGCACTACCCTAAACCCTAAAACACTCCCCCCCAGCCCGATGCCCTACACTACCCAAACACCAATGCACTACCCGCAGCACGACCCCCTGCACTGCCCGAACACCACTGCACTACCCTAAACCGTAAAACACTACCCCAAGCACGACCCCCTACACTACGCAAACACCACTGCACTACCCTAACCCTCCCCCAGCACGACCCCCTACATTACGCAACCACTTCACTACCGTAAACCCTAAAACACTACTCCCAGCACGACCCCCTACACTGCCCGAACACCACTGCACTAGCCTAAACCCTAAAACACTACCCTCAGCACGACCCCCTACACTACCCAAACACCACTGCACTACCCTAAACCCTATAAACACTACCCCTAGCACGACCCCCTACACTACCCAAACACGACTACACTACCCTAAACCCTAACTCTACCCCCAGCATGACCCCCTACACTACCCGAACACCACTGCACTACCATAAACCCTAAAACACTACCTCCAGCATGAACCCCTACACTACCCGAACATCACTGCACTACCCTAAACCCTAAAACATTACCCCAGCACAACCCCCTACACTACACAAAGACCACTGCACTACCCTAAACCCTAAAACACTACCCCCAGCACGAACCAAACACCACTGCACTACCCTAAACCCTAACTCTACCCCCAGCACGACCCCTACACTACACAAACACCACGGCACTACCCTAAACCCTAAATCTACCCCCAGCAGTACCCCCTACACTACCCAAACAACACTGCACTACCCTAAACCCTAAATCACTACCCCCAGCAGTATCCCCTAAACTACCCAAACACCACTGCACTACCCCCAGCACGACCCCCTATACTACCAAAACACCAGTGCACTACCCTAAACCCTAAAACACTACCCCTAGCATGACCCCCTACACTGCCCAAACACCACTGCACTATCCTAAACCCTAAAACACTACCCCCAGTATGAACCCCTACACTACCCCAACACCACTGCACTACCCTAAACCCTAAAACACTACTCCCAGCACGATCCCCTACGATACCCTAACACCACTGCACTACCCTAAACCCTAAATCTACCCCCAGCATGACCCCCTACACTACCCAAACACCACTGCACTACCCTAAACCCTAAAATACTATCCCCAGCACCACACCCTATACTACCCGAACACCACTGCACTACCCTAAACCCTAAAACACTACTCCCAGCATGACCCCCTACACTACCAAAACACCACTGCACTACCCTAAAACACTACCCATCACATCACCCTACGCTACCCAAACACCACTGCTCTACCCTAAACCCTAAAACCCCACCCCCTGCATGACCCACTACACTGCCCGAACACCACTGCACTGCCCTAAAACACCACCCCCTGCACGACCCCCTACACTGCCCGAACACCACTGCAAAACCCTAAATCTGCCCAAAGCAAGACCCCCTACACTACCCGAACACCAATGCACTACCCTAGACCCTAAAAGACTACCCCCAGCATGACCCCCTACACTACCCAAACACCACTGCACTGCCCTAAACCACTACCCCAGCATGACCCCTTACACTACCCGAACACCAATGCACTACCCTAAACCCTAAAACACTACCCCCAGCACAACACCCTACACTACCCAAACACTACTGGTCTACCCTAAACCCTATAACACTACCCCCAGGACGACCCCCTGCACTACACAACCACCATTCAACTGCCATAAACCCTAAAACACTACCCCGTGCACAACGACCCGCTACACTACACAAACACCAATGCACTACCCTAAACCCTAAAACACTACCTCAGCATGACCCCCTACACTACCCAAACACTACTGCACTACCCTAAAACACTACCCACAGCACGACCCCATACACTACCCAAAGACCACTGCACTACCCTAAACCCTAAAACACTACCCCCAGCACGACCCCCTGCACTACCCAAACACTACTGCACTACCCTAAAACACTACCCACAGCACGACCCCATACACTACCCAAAGACCACTGCACTACCCTAAACCCTAAAACACTACCCCCAGCACGACGCCCTACACTACCCAAACACCACTGCACTACCCGCAGCACGACCCCCTACACTGCCCAAACACCACTGCACTATCCTAAACCCTAAAACACTACCCCCAGTATGAACTCCTACACTACCCGAACACCACTGCACTACCCTAAACCCTAAAACACTACTCCCAGCACAATCCCCTACAATACCCTAACACCACTGCACTACCCTAAACCCTAAATCTACCCCCAGCATGACCCCTACACTACCCAAACACCACTGCACTACCCTAAACCCTAACTCTACCCCTAGCACGACCCCCTACACTACCCAAACACCACTGCACTGCCCTAAACCCACAACACAATCTCCAGCACGACTCCCTACACTACCCGAACACCACTGCACTGCCCTAAACCCTAAAACACCAACCCCCTGCACGACCCCCTACACTAAACAAAGACCACTGCACTACCCTAAACCCTAAAACACTACCCCAGCACAACCCCCTACACTACACAAAGACCACTGCACTACCCTAAACCCTAAAACACTACCCCCAGCACGAACCAAACACCACTGCACTACCCTAAACCCTAACTCTACCCCCAGCACGACCCCCTACACTACACAAACACCACGGCACTACCCTAAACCCTAAATCTACCCCCAGCACGACCCCCTACACTACCCAAACACTGCACTACCTTAAACCCTAAATCACTACCCCCAGCAGTACCCCCTAAACTACCCAAACACCACTGCACTACCCCCAGCACGACCCCCTAAACTACGAAAACACCAGTGCACTACCCTAAACCCTAAAACACTACCCCTAGCACGACCCCCTACACTGCCCAAACACCACTGCACTATCCTAAACCCTAAAACACTACCCCCAGTATGAACCCCTACACTACCCGAACACCACTGCACTACCCTAAACCCTAAAACACTACTCCCAGCACGATACCCTAACACCACTGCACTACCCTAAACCCTAACTCTACCCCCAGCATGACCCCCTACATTACTCAAACACCACTGCACTCCCCTAAACCCTAAAATACTATCCCCAGCACCACACCCTATACTACCCGAACACCACTGCACTACCCTAAACCCTAAAACACTACTCCCAGCATGACCCCCTACACTACCAAAACACCACTGCACTACCCTAAAACACTACCCCATCACATCACCCTACGCTACCCAAACACCACTGCTCTACCCTAAACCCTAAAACCCCACCCCCTGCATGACCCACTACACTGCCCGAACACCACTGCACTGCCCTAAAACACCACCCCCTGCACGACCCCCTACACTGCCCGAACACCACTGCAAAACCCTAAATCTGCCCAAAGCAAGACCCCCTACACTACCCGAACACCAATGCACTACCCTAGACCCTAAAAGACTACCCCCAGCATGACCCCCTACACTACCCAAACACCACTGCACTGCCCTAAACCACTACCCCAGCATGACCCCTTACACTACCCGAACACCAATGCACTACCCTAAACCCTAAAACACTACCCGCAGCACAACACCCTACACTACCCAAACACTACTGGTCTACCCTAAACCCTATAACACTACCCCCAGGACGACCCCCTACACTACACAACCACCATTCAACTGCCATAAACCCTAAAACACTACCCCGTGCACAACGACCCGCTACACTACACAAACACCAATGCACTACCCTAAACCCTAAAACACTACCTCAGCATGACCCCCTACACTACCCAAACACTACTGCACTACCCTAAAACACTACCCACAGCACGACCCCATACACTACCCAAAGACCACTGCACTACCCTAAACCCTAAAACACTACCCCCAGCACGACGCCCTACACTACCCAAACACCACTGCACTACCCGCAGCACGACCCCCTACACTGCCCAAACACCACTGCACTATCCTAAACCCTAAAACACTACCCCCAGTATGAACTCCTACACTACCCGAACACCACTGCACTACCCTAAACCCTAAAACACTACTCCCGGCACGATCCCCTACAATACCCTAAAACCACTGCACTACCCTAAACCCTAAATCTACCCCCAGCATGACCCCTACACTACCCAAACACCACTGCACTACCCTAAACCCTAACTCTACCCCTAGCACGACCCCCTACACTACCCAAACACCACTGCACTACCCTAAACCCTAACTCTACCCCCAGCATGACCCCCTACACTACCAAAACACCACTGCACTACCCTAAACCCTAAAACACTCCCCCCCAGCCCGATGCCCTACACTACCCAAACACCACTGCACTACCCACAGCACGACCCCCTGCACTGCCCGAACACCACTGCACTACCCTAAACCGTAAAACACTACCCCAAGCACGACCCCCTACACTACGCAAACACCACTGCACTACCCTAACCCTCCCCCAGCACGACCCCCTACATTACGCAACCACTTCACTACCGTAAACCCTAAAACACTACTCCCAGCACCACCCCCTACACTGCCCGAACACCACTGCACTAGCCTAAACCCTAAAACACTACCCTCAGCACGACCCCCTACACTACCCAAACACCACTGCACTACCCTAAACCCTATAAACACTACCCCTAGCACGACTCCCTACACTACACAAACACGACTACACTACCCTAAACCCTAACTCTACCCCCAGCATGACCCCCTACACTACCCGAACACCACTGCACTACCATAAACCCTAAAACACTACCTCCAGCATGAACCCCTACACTACCCGAACATCACTGCACTACCCTAAACCCTAAAACACTACCCCAGCACAACCCCCTACACTACACAAAGACCACTGCACTACCCTAAACCCTAAAACACTACCCCCAGCACGAACCAAACACCACTGCACTACCCTAAACCCTAACTCTACCCCCAGCACGACCCCTACACTACACAAACACCACGGCACTACCCTAAACCCTAAATCTACCCCCAGCAGTACCCCCTACACTACCCAAACAACACTGCACTACCCTAAACCCTAAATCACTACCCCCAGCAGTATCCCCTAAACTACCCAAACACCACTGCACTACCCCCAGCACGACCCCCTATACTACCAAAACACCAGTGCACTACCCTAAACCCTAAAACACTACCCCTAGCACGACCCCCTACACTGCCCTAACACCACTGCACTATCCTAAACCCTAAAACACTACCCCCAGTATGAATCCCTACACTACCCGAACACCACTGCACTACCCTAAACCCTAAAACACTACTCCCAGCACGATCCCCTACGATACCCTAACACCACTGCACTACCCTAAACCCTAAATCTACCCCCAGCATGACCCCCTACACTACCCAAACACCACTGCACTACCCTAAACCCTAACTCTACCCCCAGCATGACCCCCTACATTACTCAAACACCACTGCACTCCCCTAAACCCTAAAATACTATCCCCAGCACCACACCCTATACTACCCGAACACCACTGCACTACCCTAAACCCTAAAACACTACTCCCAGCATGACCCCCTACACTACCAAAACACCACTGAACTACCCTAAAACACTACCCATCACATCACCCTACGCTACCCAAACACCACTGCTCTACCCTAAACCCTAAAACCCCACCCCCTGCATGACCCACTACACTGCCCGAACACCACTGCACTGCCCTAAAACACCACCCCCTGCACGACCCCCTACACTGCCCGAACACCACTGCAAAACCCTAAATCTGCCCAAAGCAAGACCCCCTACACTACCCGAACACCAATGCACTACCCTAGACCCTAAAAGACTACCCCCAGCATGACCCCCTACACTACCCAAACACCACTGCACTGCCCTAAACCACTACCCCAGCATGACCCCTTACACTACCCGAACGCCAATGCACTACCCTAAACCCTAAAACACTACCCCCAGCACAACACCCTACACTACCCAAACACTACTGGTCTACCCTAAACCCTATAACACTACCCCCAGGACGACCCCCTACACTACACAACCACCATTCAACTGCCATAAACCCTAAAACACTACCCCGTGCACAACGACCCGCTACACTACACAAACACCAATGCACTACCCTAAACCCTAAAACACTACCTCAGCATGACCCCCTACACTACCCAAACACTACTGCACTACCCTAAAACACTACCCACAGCACGACCCCATACACTACCCAAAGACCACTGCACTACCCTAAACCCTAAAACACTACCCCCAGCACGACCCCCTGCACTACCCAAACACCACTGCACTACCCTAAACCCTAAAACACTCCCCCCAGCCCGACGCCCTACACTACCCAAACACCACTGCACTACCCGCAGCACGACCCCCTACACTGCCCAAACACCACTGCACTATCCTAAACCCTAAAACACTACCCCCAGTATGAACTCCTACACTACCCGAACACCACTGCAATACCCTAAACCCTAAAACACTACTCCCAGCACGATCCCCTACAATACCCTAACACCACTGCACTACCCTAAACCCTAAATCTACCCCCAGCATGACCCCTACACTACCCAAACACCACTGCACTACCCTAAACCCTAACTCTACCCCTAGCATGACCCCCTACACTACCCAAACACCACTGCACTACCCTAAACCCTAACTCTACCCCCAGCATGACCCCCTACATTACTCAAACACCACTGCACTCCCCTAAACCCTAAAATACTATCCCCAGCACCACACCCTATACTACCCGAACACCACTGCACTACCGTAAACCCTAAAACACTACTCCCAGCATGACCCCCTACACTACCAAAACACCACTGCACTACCCTAAAACACTACCCCATCACATCACCCTACGCTACCCAACCACTGCTCTACCCTAAACCCTAAAACCCCACCCCCTGCATGACCCACTACACTGCCCGAACACCACTGCACTGCCCTAAAACACCACCCCCTGCACGACCCCCTACACTGCCCGAACACCACTGCAAAACCCTAAATCTGCCCAAAGCAAGACCCCCTACACTACCCGAACACCAATGCACTACCCTAGACCCTAAAAGACTACCCCCAGCATGACCCCCTACACTACCCAAACACCACTGCACTGCCCTAAACCACTACCCCAGCATGACCCCTTACACTACCCGAACACCAATGCACTACCCTAAACCCTAAAACACTACCCCCAGCACAACACCCTACACTACCCAAACACTACTGGTCTACCCTAAACCCTATAACACTACCCCCAGGACGACCCCCTACACTACACAACCACCATTCAACTGCCATAAACCCTAAAACACTACCCCGTGCACAACGACCCGCTACAATACACAAACACCAATGCACTACCCTAAACCCTAAAACACTACCTCAGCATGACCCCCTACACTACCCAAACACTACTGCACTACCCTAAAACACTACCCACAGCACGACCCCATACACTACCCAAAGACCACTGCACTACCCTAAACCCTAAAACACTACCCCCAGCACGACGCCCTACACTACCCAAACACCACTGCACTACCCGCAGCACGACCCCCTACACTGCCCAAACACCACTGCACTATCCTAAACCCTAAAACACTACCCCCAGTATGAACTCCTACACTACCCGAACACCACTGCACTACCCTAAACCCTAAATCTACCCCCAGCATGACCCCTACACTACCCAAACACCACTGCACTACCCTAAACCCTAACTCTACCCCTAGCACGACCCCCTACACTACCCAAACACCACTGCACTACCCTAAACCCTAACTCTACCCCCAGCATGACCCCCTACACTACCAAAACACCACTGCACTACCCTAAACCCTAAAACACTCCCCCCCAGCCCGATGCCCTACACTACCCAAACACCACTGCACTACCCACAGCACGACCCCCTGCACTGCCCGAACACCACTGCACTACCCTAAACCGTAAAACACTACCCCAAGCACGACCCCCTACACTACGCAAACACCACTGCACTACCCTAACCCTCCCCCAGCACGACCCCCTACATTACGCAACCACTTCACTACCGTAAACCCTAAAACACTACTCCCAGCACGACCCCCTACACTGCCCGAACACCACTGCACTAGCCTAAACCCTAAAACACTACCCTCAGCACGACCCCCTACACTACCCAAACACCACTGCACTACCCTAAACCCTATAAACACTACCCCTAGCACGACCCCCTACACTACCCAAACACGACTACACTACCCTAAACCCTAACTCTACCCCCAGCATGACCCCCTACACTACCCGAACACCACTGCACTACCATAAACCCTAAAACACTACCTCCAGCATGAACCCCTACACTACCCGAACATCACTGCACTACCCTAAACCCTAAAACACTACCCCAGCACAACCCCCTACACTACACAAAGACCACTGCACTACCCTAAACCCTAAAACACTACCCCCAGCACGAACCAAACACCACTGCACTACCCTAAACCCTAACTCTACCCCCAGCACGACCCCTACACTACACAAACACCACGGCACTACCCTAAACCCTAAATCTACCCCCAGCAGTACCCCCTACACTACCCAAACAACACTGCACTACCCTAAACCCTAAATCACTACCCCCAGCAGTATCCCCTAAACTACCCAAACACCACTGCACTACCCCCAGCACGACCCCCTATACTACCAAAACACCAGTGCACTACCCTAAACCCTAAAACACTACCCCTAGCACGACCCCCTACACTGCCCTAACACCACTGCACTATCCTAAACCCTAAAGCACTACCCCCAGTATGAATCCCTACACTACCCGAACACCACTGCACTACCCTAAACCCTAAAACACTACTCCCAGCACGATCCCCTACGATACCCTAACACCACTGCACTACCCTAAACCCTAAATCTACCCCCAGCATGACCCCCTACACTACCCAAACACCACTGCACTACCCTAAACCCTAACTCTACCCCCAGCATGACCCCCTACATTACTCAAACATCACTGCACTCCCCTAAACCCTAAAATACTATCCCCAGCACCACACCCTATACTACCCAAACACCACTGCACTACCCTAAACCCTAAAACACTACTCCCAGCATGACCCCCTACACTACCAAAACACCACTGCACTACCCTAAAACACTACCCATCACATCACCCTACGCTACCCAAACACCACTGCTCTACCCTAAACCCTAAAACCCCACCCCCTGCATGACCCACTACACTGCCCGAACACCACTGCACTGCCCTAAAACACCACCCCCTGCACGACCCCCTACACTGCCCGAACACCACTGCAAAACCCTAAATCTGCCCAAAGCAAGACCCCCTACACTACCCGAACACCAATGCACTACCCTAGACCCTAAAAGACTACCCCCAGCATGACCCCCTACACTACCCAAACACCACTGCACTGCCCTAAACCACTACCCCAGCATGACCCCTTACACTACCCGAACACCAATGCACTACCCTAAACCCTAAAACACTACCCCCAGCACAACACCCTACACTACCCAAACACTACTGGTCTACCCTAAACCCTATAACACTACCCCCAGGACGACCCCCTACACTACACAACCACCATTCAACTGCCATAAACCCTAAAACACTACCCCGTGCACAACGACCCGCTACACTACACAAACACCAATGCACTACCCTAAACCCTAAAACACTACCTCAGCATGACCCCCTACACTACCCAAACACTACTGCACTACCCTAAAACACTACCCACAGCACAACCCCATACACTACCCAAAGACCACTGCACTACCCTAAACCCTAAAACACTACCCCCAGCACGACCCCCTGCACTACCCAAACACCACTGCACTACCCTAAACCCTAAAACACTCCCCCCAGCCCGACGCCCTACACTACCCAAACACCACTGCACTACCCGCAGCACGACCCCCTACACTGCCCAAACACCACTGCACTATCCTAAACCCTAAAACACTACCCCCAGTATGAACTCCTACACTACCCGAACACCACTGCAATACCCTAAACCCTAAAACACTACTCCCAGCACGATCCCCTACAATACCCTAACACCACTGCACTACCCTAAACCCTAAATCTACCCCCAGCATGACCCCTACACTACCCAAACACCACTGCACTACCCTAAACCCTAACTCTACCCCTAGCACGACCCCCTACACTACCCAAACACCACTGCACTACCCTAAACCCTAACTCTACCCCCAGCATGACCCCCTACATTACTCAAACACCACTGCACTCCCCTAAACCCTAAAATACTATCCCCAGCACCACACCCTATACTACCCGAACACCACTGCACTACCCTAAACCCTAAAACACTACTCCCAGCATGACCCCCTACACTACCAAAACACCACTGCACTACCCTAAAACACTACCCCATCACATCACCCTACGCTACCCAAACACCACTGCTCTACCCTAAACCCTAAAACCCCACCCCCTGCATGACCCACTACACTGCCCGAACACCATTGCACTGCCCTAAAACACCACCCCCTGCACGACCCCCTACACTGCCCGAACACCACTGCAAAACCCTAAATCTGCCCAAAGCAAGACCCCCTACACTACCCGAACACCAATGCACTACCCTAGACCCTAAAAGACTACCCCCAGCATGACCCCCTACACTACCCAAACACCACTGCACTGCCCTAAACCACTACCCCAGCATGACCCCTTACACTACCCGAACACCAATGCACTACCCTAAACCCTAAAACACTACCCCCAGCACAACACCCTACACTACCCAAACACTACTGGTCTACCCTAAACCCTATAACACTACCCCCAGGACGACCCCCTACACTACACAACCACCATTCAACTGCCATAAACCCTAAAACACTACCCCGTGCACAACGACCCGCTACACTACACAAACACCAATGCACTACCCTAAACCCTAAAACACTACCTCAGCATGACCCCCTACACTACCCAAACACTACTGCACTACCCTAAAACACTACCCACAGCACGACCCCATACACTACCCAAAGACCACTGCACTACCCTAAACCCTAAAACACTACCCCCAGCACGACCCCCTGCACTACCCAAACACCACTGCACTACCCTAAACCCTAAAACACTCCCCCCAGCCCGACGCCCTACACTACCCAAACACCACTGCACTACCCGCAGCACGACCCCCTACACTGCCCAAACACCACTGCACTATCCTAAACCCTAAATCTACCCCCAGCATGACCCCTACACTACCCAAACACCACTGCACTACCCTAAACCCTAACTCTACTCCTAGGACGGCCCCCTACACTACCCAAACACCACTGCACTACCCTAAACCCTAACTCTACCCCCAACATGACCCCCTACATTACTCAAACACCACTGCACTCCCCTAAACCCTAAAATACTATCCCCAGCACCACACCCTATACTACCCGAACACCACTGCACTACCCTAAACCCTAAAACACTACTCCCAGCATGACCCCCTACACTACCAAAACACCACTGCACTACCCTAAAACACTACCCCATCACATCACCCTACGCTACCCAAACACCACTGCTCTACCCTAAACCCTAAAACCCCACCCCCTGCATGACCCACTACACTGCCCGAACACCACTGCACTGCCCTAAAACACCACCCCCTGCACGACCCCCTACACTGCCCGAACACCACTGCAAAACCCTAAATCTGCCCAAAGCAAGACCCCCTACACTACCCGAACACCAATGCACTACCCTAGACCCTAAAAGACTACCCCCAGCATGACCCCCTACACTACCCAAACACCACTGCAAAACCCTAAATCTGCCCAAAGCAAGACCCCCTACACTACCCGAACACCAATGCACTACCCTAGACCCTAAAAGACTACCCCCAGCATGACCCCCTACACTACCCAAACACCACTGCACTGCCCTAAACCACTACCCCAGCATGACCCCTTACACTACCCGAACACCAATGCACTACCCTAAACCCTAAAACACTACCCCCAGCACAACACCCTACACTACCCAAATACTACTGGTCTACCCTAAACCCTATAACACTACCCCCAGGACGACCCCCTACACTACACAACCACCATTCAACTGCCATAAACCCTAAAACACTACCCCGTGCACAACGACCCGCTACACTACACAAACACCAATGCACTACCCTAAACCCTAAAACACTACCCCAGCATGACCCCCTACACTACCCAAACACTACTGCACTACCCTAAAACACTACCCACAGCACGACCCCATACACTACCCAAAGACCACTGCACTACCCTAAACCCTAAAACACTACCCCCAGCACGACCCCCTGCACTACCCAAACACCACTGCACTACCCTAAACCCTAAAACACTCCCCCCAGCCCGACGCCCTACACTACCCAAACACCACTGCACAACCAGCAGCACGACCCCCTGCACTGCCCGAACACCACTGCACTACCCTAAACCGTAAAACACTACCCCAAGCACGACCCCCTACACTACGCAAACACCACTGCACTACCCTAACCCTCCCCCAGCACGACCCCCTACATTACGCAACCACTTCACTACCGTAAACCCTAAAACACTACTCCCAGCACGACCCCCTACACTGCCCGAACACCACTGCACTACCCTAAACCCTAAAACACTACCCTCAGCACGACCCCCTACACTACCCAAACACCACTGCACTACCCTAAACCCTATAAACACTACCCCTAGCACGACCCCCTACACTACCCAAACACGACTACACTATCCTAAACCCTAACTCTACCCCCAGCATGACCCCCTACACTACCCGAACACCACTGCACTACCATAAACCCTAAAACACTACCTCCAGCATGAACCCCTACACTACCCGAACATCACTGCACTACCCTAAACCCTAAAACACTACCCCGTGCACAACCCCCTACACTGTCCGAACACCACTGCACGACCCCCAGCACGACCCCCTATACTACCCAAACACCACTGCACTACCCGAAACCCTAAATCTACCCCCAGCACGACCCCTACACTACCCAAACACCACTGCACTACCCTAAACCCTAACTCTACCCCTAGCACGACCCCTATACTACCCAAACACCACTGCACTACCCTAACTCTACCCCCAGCATAAACCCCTACATTACTCAAACACCACTGCACTCCCCTAAACCCTAAAATACTATCCCCAGCACCACCCCCTACACTACCAAAACACCACTGCACTACCCTAAAACACTACCCCATCACAACACCCTACGCTACCCAAACACCACTGCTCTACCCTAAACCCTAAAACACCACCCCCTGCATGACCCCCTACACTGCCCGAACACCACTGCACTGCCCTAAAACACCACCCCCTGCACGACCCCCTACACTGCCCGAACACCACTGCAACACCCTAAATCTGCCCACAGCAAGACCCCCTATACTACCTGAACACCAATGCACTACCCTAGACCCTAAAAGACTACCCCCAGCATGACCCCCTACACTACCCAAACACCACTGCACTACCCTAAACCCTATAAACACTACCCCTAGCACGACCCCCTACACTACCCAAACACCACTGCACTACCCTAAACCCTAACTCTACCCCCAGCATATCCCCCTACACTACCCGAACACCACTGCACTACCCTAAACCCTAAAACACTACCTCCAGCATGAACCCCTACACTACCCGAACATCACTGCATTACCCAAAACCCTAAAACACTACCCCGTGCACGACCCCCTACACTGTCCGAACACCACTGCACGACCCCCAGCACGACCCCCCATTACTACCCAAACACCACTGCACTAACCTAAACCCTAAAACACCACCCCCAGCAGTACCCCCTACACTACCCGAACACCACTGCACTACCCAAAACCCTAAATCTACCCCCAGCATGAACCCCTACACTACCCGAACACCACTGCACTACTCTAAACCCTAAAATAGTATCCCCAGCACCACCCCCTACACTACCCGAACACCACTGTACTACCCTAAACCCTAAGACACTACTCCCAGCACGATCCCCTACACTACCAAAACACCACTGCACTACCCTAAACCCTAAATCTACCCCCAGCACGACCCCTACACTACCCAAACACCACTGCACTACCCTAAACCCTAACTCTACCCCTAGCACGACCCCCTACACTACCCAAACACCACTGCACTCCCCTAAACCTTAAATACTATCCCCAGCACCGCCCCCTATACTACCCGAACACCACTGCACTACCCTAAACCCTAAAACACTACTCCCAGCATGAACCCCTACACTACCAAAACACCACTGCACTACCCTAAAACACTACCCCATCACAACACCCTACGCTACCCAAACACCACTGCTCTACCCTAAACCCTAAAACACCACCCCTGCATGACCCACTACACTGCCCGAACACCACTGCACTGCCCTAAACCTACTCCCAGCATGACCCCCTACACTACGCAAACACCACTGCACTACCCTAAACCCTAAAACACAACCCCTAGGCATGACCCCCTACACTACCCACACACCACTTCACTACCCTAAACCCTAAAACACTACCCCTGGCACGACCCCCTACACTACGCAAACACCACTGCACTAATCTAAACCCTAAAATACTACCCCAGCACGACCCCCTACACTACACAAACACCACGGCACTACCCTAAACCCTAAAACACTACCCACAGCATGACCCCATACACTACCAAACCACCAATGCTCTACCCTAAACCCTAAAACACTACCCCCAGCACTACTCCCTACACTACACAACCACCACTCAATTGCACTAAAGCCTGAAACCCTACCTCTAGCACGACCCCTTCACTACACAAACACCACTGCACTACCCTAAACGCTAAAACACTACCCCTTGCTCAACCCCCTACACTACCCAAACATCACTGGTCTACCCTATACGTTAAAACACTACCCCCAGCACAAGCCCCTACACTACCCAACAACCACTGCTCTACCCTAAACCCTAAAACACAACCCCAGCATGACCCCCACTAAACAACCACCACACAACTGCCCTATACCCTAAAACCCTACCCTAAGCACGACCCCCTACACTAGATAAATACCACTCCAGTGCCCTAAACCCTAAAACACTACCCCCAGCACGACCCCCTACACTACCCAAACACCAATGCACTACCCCAAACACCAATGCACTACCCTAAACCCTAACACTGTCCCCAGCACGACCCCCTTCACTAAACAAACACCATCGCACTACCCTAAACCCTAAAACACTGCCCCTAGCACGACCCGCTAGTCTACACAAATACCAATGCACTACCCTAAACCCTAAAACACTATCCCCGCATGACCCCCTACACTACCATAAACCCTAAAACACTACCCCCGCATGACCCCCTACACAATTGAACACCACTGCACTACCATAAACCCTAAAACACTACCCCCAGAACAATCCCCTACACTACCCAAACACCACGGCACTACCCTAAACCCTAAAACACTACCCCCAGAACAATCCCCTATACTACCCAAACACCACTGCACTACCCTAAACCCACCCCCAGCACGACCCCCTACACTACCCAAACACCACTGCACTGCCCTAAAACACCAACCCCCTGCAAAACCCCCTAAACTGCCCGATTACCACTGCCCTAAAACGTAAAATACCAACCCCCTGCACGACCCCCTACACTGCCCGAACACCACTGCAGTGCCCTAAACAGTATAACACCACCCCTGCACGACCCCCTATACTGCCCGAACACCCCTGCACTGCCTAAAACCGAAAACACCACCCCTCCTGCATGACCCCCTACACTGCCTGAACACCACTGCACTGCCCTAAAACCTAAAACACAACCCCTCTGCATGACCCCCTACACTGCCCGAACACCACTGCACTGCCCTAAAACACGACCCCCCTGCACGACCCCTACACTGCTCGAACACCACTGCACTGCCCTTATTCCTAAAACATGACCCCCACACTACACAAACACCACTGCACTGTCCTAAACCCTAAAAACACCAACCCCTGCACAACCCCATACACTGCCCGAACACCACTGCACCGCCTTAAAACCTAGACCATCCCCAGCCCCACCCCCTACACTAGCAAACACCACTGCACTACCCTAAACCCTAAATCTATCCCAGCACGATCCCCTACACTACCCAAACACCACTTCACTCCCCTAAACCCTAAAACACTACCCCCATCACGACCCCCTACACTACACAAACACCACTGCACTACCCTAAACCCTAAAACACTACCCCAGCATGATCCCCTACACTACCCAAAGACCACTGCACTGCTCTAAACCCAAAACACTCCCCCAGCACGACCCCCCATTCTACACAAATACCACTGCACTGCCCTAAACCCTACCCTCAGCACGACCCCCTACACTTTACAAACACCACTGCACTACCCTAAACCCTAAATCTACCCCCAGCACGACCCCCTACACTACCCAAACACCATTGCACTACCTTAAACCCTAAAACACTACCCCCATCACGACCCCCTATACTACACAAACACCACTGCACTACCCTAAACCCTAAAACACTACCCCCAGCATGACCCCCTACACTACCCAAACAGCACTGCACTACCCTTACCCCTAAAATACTCCCCCCGCACTACCCCATACACTCACCAAACACCACTGCACTACTCTAAACCCTAAAACACTCCCCCCAGCACTACCCCCTACACTACACACACACCACTGCACTACCCTAAACCCTAAAACACTCCCCCAGCACTAACCCCTACACTACACAAACACCACTGCGCTACCTTAAACCATCGAAAAGTAACCCCCACCCCATGCCCAATCCCCTTACCTCTCACTCCTCGTTGTTCCTCTGTCCTCGTGCTTCACGTCGTCTCTGAGGGGCGGTGCCCATCATTGTGAGGAAACTGAACAGCTTCTGTTTCCTTACCAGGACGTGGATTGTCTACATGTTTTTTAGAATGCATGGTCATTTACCATACATATCTTTACAACGGAATTAGTTGTAAAGGCATTCGTGGTAAATGACCATGCGTTCTAAAAAAAAATGAGTAGTTATGACTTCGTGATGTAAAACTCATGCGTGGTAATGCATGCATTGTAATGGCATTGCGAAGTAAAAAAATCTTTGTAACGGCTGTTTACCGATCGATGCTGGCCCGTTCTTCAGTGAATCGTTTATTTGATAAATTACGAGGAAGGAATGTGTTTTTTTACCAAAAAGTGCATTCCCGGCTGTTGTAATGTGAAAGTGTGCGCGTGGCCTGGTTTCACTTCCGGTGAGAGAGTGGTAGAGTCTGTTTGGATCTAAAGGAGTTCTGTTGTTGGACGGGGCCGGCGCGACACGTCATCAGAAAACACAGCTAGTGGAAAGCGTCCTCCCCGAAGTGTGGAGCAGTGCCATGAGAGGTCAACGAATGTGCATCCCACCGCAGTATGACCGTACCGTTCCGTTCCAGGGTACAGGAGGCAGGAGGCAGGACAGGCATTCATCGCAGGTCCTCTTGTACACTAAAAAATGACCAAACAATGCTCTCCTTTCTTTTCTTCTTCTGCTGCTGCACCATCTGCTCTTCCTCCTCTACAGCAAGTGGGATCAACTTCGGCAAAACTAGAAGCCATACTTGTATTAAAAATAAACAAACACACAAAAAAGGTATATCAATATAAGGAGAAGTAAGAAACGGGTCTTCTCTCTATCAAGGACAAAAAGTAAGGGAAATATCAGAAGGATGGATCCTCCCTCTTTTACAATGAAATTGATTTTAAGCAATCAGATTCCTTTTTTCTTTTGCTGACATGTAGTCGCGTAGGGTGCATGCACTCGTCACGCACCCTTTGCACACCGGCAAAATTCATATATATCATTATATACTATAAATAAACATTTCTATAAACTTTTATTAAGTATATTAGCAAAACTGTTCAGTCTAATATCATATTCAAACTTTCTAAAGTCAGTTTTTCAACTTTAAAAATACGCGGAAGTTGCGACTTCTGCGCGATCTCAGCGTGATCATGGCACGACCCCGGAAATACACGCGGGGAGATCTCACGCACATTAAGCGGCTACACTGCGCATTTCATAACTTTACGTCTGTCGAAATAATATTGAAAATAATACTTTAAAAATACTTTTATTAATAAATTTGGAAAAACACTTAAAGGAAAACTTTTATGTTCGAGGCATATGGGCTTCGGCTCCATCCTCAGATTGTTTTTTTCCGCCATCGGGCTCGGATGTAATCTTCGCGCTCCAGTTCCAAACAGCTTCCAGTTCGACGATCGACGCGCAATCCTCACCCCAATTCGCGGTATTGTTTCGATCACAATCTCCCCACTCGACGCGGCTCTCATCGGCAACACCTTCGGTTCCAGTCGTCGACTGCGGCCTTCGGGCCTACCCAAGCTCCGGTCCTGGCTAATGGAAAGGACTCCATTTAAAAAGTGCCCTGGATGTGGGTCCAAATTCCCCCACACCGATCTCCACGAGGTGTGCAATCTCTGCCTCTCCCCTGAACACGAGGCTCGAGACTGTCCAGCGTGTAAATCCTTCTGGTCCAAGAAAACGATTCGGGACCGAAGAGCCAGAAGAACCATGGCACACTCCTCGACGGCGATCCCGGACGACATCTTCGGGGAAGGCGTCGACGCTCCAGAACAACACACCGACAAGGGACTCGTCAGCGCATCCGAAGCCGACGATTCAGAAGTGGAGGACATCACTCCGGCACAGAGGGTCATGAGTACTACTCTACCCCCCCCACACACCCTCACCGGCACCGGAAAAGGCTTCGGTCACGCCTTCGGGCCTAAGCAAGACCAAAGACACAGCTTCCCACACCGCACCTTCCGGACCGGTAAAGAAGCCAATTAAACCTTCAGGCGGCTCGGGCTCGAGCCAGCCCACCGTCGGAGCCGATAAACACTCTTCGGCACCGAAAAAGAAACCGGCCTCCATCTCGACATCGTGCCCCACACCGAAACACTCGGGGTCGAGACCCAGCTCCTCGGCACCGACCCCATCTTCGGTACCGACAAAAGGCCACAGGCACCGACACTTCAAAGCCGAAATCCATCTCGGCGCCTACTAAACAATCGGAGCTTTCCAAGCATGGTTCTAAACAACGAACCAGCACCGACAAACCTAAGAATGCAACGGCCCGACGCCTTCGGCGCCGACGGACCAACCAACCTCTCCAGAGCTATTCGCACCGGATCCCTTACAAAAAACACTAACTAAGGATCTCAAAACTGGACATTTGAGGCTCTCTATCAAAAAGAGACAGTTAGAGAAACCTGCTCCGCCTCCACCTCCAAAAAGGAAGGACTCTGCTACCTCCCCTTTCAGACCACCTTCCCCACCTCCACCACCTCCTCCACCCCCACCTCATCATTCCCCGACCCCATCCCCGGATGATGATGATCAAGGGGATCCATATGATGACATAGGGGATGTGCCCCAAGATATGCCTACAGGGGACCCCACTCCCACAGGATCCCCAGACCCATGGGACGATTATAATGTCCCTGATATCCCCAACGTCCCACAAGACGATCTTTACCCTTCCAGAGCTTCTCCACCAGAAGACTCCTTGGGGTTCAACCATTTACTGCAAAGGGCGGCACACTACCACGGGGTAGATATACATTCCGACCCAGTGGAGGAGGATTTCCTCCTAGATACATTTGACACCACACATAGGACCACCTCCATATTGCCTATGCTTAAAGGTGGTATAAAACATGCGCCGGAGATCTTTAAGGACCCAGTCAGGGCCAGGGTCATTAACCAGCGCATTGAAAAGAAGTATAAAGCCGCCCCAACAGATCCCTCCTACATCAGAGGGCCAGCGCCACTAGATTCCCTGGTAGTATCCACAGCACGGAAAAGGGCCAACTCACAGGCGTCAGGCGACGCACCACCACCTGACAAAGAGTCTAAACTCTTGGACGCATCAGGCAAGCGTACTGCATCTCAAGCGGCCAATATATGGCATATCGCCAATACACAAGCACTACTAGCGAGGTATGACAGGGCCCATTATGACGAGTTAGAAGCCATAATGCACCATCTCCCTGATAAATACAAAGCTTGGACCAATGAGCTAATTCAGGAGGGCAAAACATTACTAATACCTCCATACGTTGTGCCTTAGATGCATCAGACACAGCCTCTAGGGCCATCAATACTGGTGTCTTCCTCCGTCGCCATGCCTGGCTAAGGATATCAGGTTTTAAACCGGAGGTACAAGCCTCCATCCTCAACCATCCCTTCGACCAGGAACATTTGTTTGGCCCAAAAGTGGATGACGCCCTAGAGAAAATGAAAAAGGACACTGACACGGCAAAATCCATGGGAGCCTTACAATCTCACCCTCCCAGACGCTCCTTTCGCCGCTCTTCCTTTCGGAACACATCCAGAGGCTACTCCTCAGACACCACTGCCACTTCATACAAATCCCCTACTCAGTCCACCTTTACAAGGAGTTACCAAAGGGGCAGCTACAGGGGCAACAATAACAAAGGCAGAAGCAAAACAAACACCTCCCTCTCTGCCACCGCGCCTACCCAATGACTTCCGTCCACTTCCCCCAGACCATCCCACTCCGGTCGGGGGCAGAATCCAACATTTCCTTCCGGTCTGGACTACCATCACCTCGGACAAATGGGTAACACAAATAATTCGGTCAGGCTACTGCCTAGAACTAATATCTACCCCCCCCAAACATTCCACCCAGACAACGCCCAATGTCACCAGAACATTTACTGCTACTCAAGCAGGAGGTAATCTCCCTCCTAGACAAAAAGGCAATAGAACACGTTCCTACCAACCAACAAAATATTGGGGTCTACTCCCTATATTTTCTCATACCAAAAAGGGACGAGACTCTACAGCCCATCCTAGACCTTCAGCCCCTAAACAAATACATACACTCAGACCATTTTCATATGGTGACGCTTCAGCAGGTACTTCCGCTACTTTCCCAAAACGACTGCCTCACGACTTTGGACCTAAAAGACGCTTATTTCCACATCCCAGTGCACAACGCTCACAGGAAGTACCTCAGATTTGTAGTGGACGGCCAACACTACCAATTCAAAGTGCTCCCGTTCGGAGTCACAACCGCACCACGAGTATTCACCAAGTGCCTCGCAGTGGTGGCAGCACATCTGCGAAGACAGCACATTCATGTCTTCACATACCTAGACGACTGGTTCATAAAAGCCAGTTCATACAATCAGTGTGTACAACACACACACACCACGATCCAGCTACTTCACCAGCTAGGCTTCACGGTAAACCACGAAAAGTCCCATCTACAACCATCCGACATAAAACAATATCTAGGTGCCACTATAGACACCTCAAAAGCGCTCGCCTACCCCAATCCTGCCAGGACTGCAAGCATTCAGGCTCTACGCGCAAAATTCATAGCACAACACTCCCTTCCAGCTCGGGTGTTCATGCAACTAATAGGGATGATGGTCTCTTGCATCTTCATAGTACCTCAAGTAAGACTCCAGATGCGTCCTCTCCAAGAGTGCTTAGCGCGCCAATGGAACCAGGCCCAGGGTCAATTAACAGATCTGGTTTTGGTAGACGGTGGCACCCTTCACTCTCTGCAGTGGTGGACCACCACAAACCTTTCCACAGGTCGACCGTTCCTGGACCCGGTTCCCCATATAGTAGTAGCCACAGACGCATCGCTCTCCGGCTGGGGAGCTCATCTATTACATCTCACCGTGCAGGGCACATGGACACCTCAACAAAAGTTACTCCATATCAACCATCTGGAGTTACTAGCAATCTTCTTAGCCCTAAAATCTTTTCAAACACAAATTTCAGGCAAGGCAGTCCTAATCCGCACAGACAACATGACAGCCATGTACTATATTCAAAAACAAGGTGGCACACACTCTCCACAGCTCTCTCAGCTAGCACAGAGCATATGGAGATGGGCCATACCCCAGAAAATCTTTCTCCTAGCTCAGCATGTCCCAGGAGTCCATAACACTATGGCAGATCTGCTCAGCAGACAAACGCAACAAATCCACGAGTGGGAACTCCACCCACAAGTTCTACACCCGTACTTTCAGATGTGGGGGCATCCACAGATAGACCTCTTCGCCACCCATGATAACACCAAATGCCCAAGCTTCACCGCCAGATATCCAGACCCATTGTCCAAAGGAAATGCGATATGGATGAACTGGTCAGGCAGATTTGCGTACGCTTTTCCGCCTCTCCCACTCATTCCACTAGTGGTGCGCAAACTACAGCAACACTCCCTCACACTAATCCTAGTAGCTCCAACTTGGGCCAGACAACCGTGGTACACCACACTGCTGGAACTATCTGTAGCACCGCACCAAAAATTACGCCTCTCTCCACACCTCTTAACCCAGAACCATGGAGAGATCAGACACCCGGACCCAGCTCAGCTCAACCTTGCGAACTGGCTCCTGAAGCCCTAGAATTTGGTTATTTATATCTTCCCCCTGACTGTATGAACGTCATCAAGGAAGCTAGACGACCCACCACTATAGCGTGCTACGCCGCCAAGTGGAAACGTTTTGTTGTCTATTGTCACAACAACACCATCAATCCCCTAGACGTCTCCATTCAACACATCATAGGCTACTTACTCCACCTACAAAGGTGTAATCTAGCCTATACGTCCATTCGACTACACCTCGCAACTATAGTAGCTTATATACAAAGCAGGCAACATCTATCACTCTTTAGAGTACCTGCCATTAAAGCCTTCATGGAAGGCCTTAAAAGAATAATTCCCCCCAGAGTGCCACCCTCACCTGTGTGGAACCTAAATATCGTTCTCACCAGACGAATGGGGCCTCCCTTCGAACCATTGCACAAATGTGAACTCCAATTTTTAACCTGGAAAACCGCTTTTCTCGTAGCCATCACTTCCCTCAGAAGGGTCAGTGAGATACAAGCATTTACCAATCAAGAACCATTTCTGCAAATGCACCATAACAAAGTTGTTATCCGTACCAACCCAAAATTCCTCCCTAAAGTCATTTCTCCTTTTCACCTAAACCAATCTGTAGAACTACCAGTATTCTTCTCGCAACCACAAACTGTTGCAGAAAGAGCTCTACACACACTAGATGTCAAACAAGCCTTACTCTACTACATCGAGAGAACACAACCTTTCCGTAAGACCAAACAACTGTTTGTCTCTTTCTCTCCACCACACAAGGGCAACCCCATCTCCAAGTCTGGGATAGCTAGGTGGATTGTCGAATGCATTCAGATTTGCTACCATAAAGCAAAACGAACGCTATCCGTTCCCCGTAAAGTCCATTCTACACATAAAATAGGGGCTTCAATGGCTTTTCTAGGAAATATCCCATTAGATGATATCTGCAAAGCAGCTACATGGTCAACACCGCACACTTTCACCAAACACTATTGTGTAGATGTGCAAACTAAGCAACAAGCTAGTGTGGGCCAGGCTGTACTCAAAACATTATTTCAAACCACTGCAACAGATACGGGTGGTCGCCGCTAACGGTGGGTACTGCTATATAATCTATGCACATGTGTGTAATCTGCAGCTCATATGCCTCGAACGGAATATGCTACTTACCAGTATGCATCTGTTCTTGGCATGTAGAGCTGCAGATCTACACACGCCCACCCGCTTCCCCGGCTACCTGTATCTGTTCCAGTTTATCTTATTTAGATAACACACACATGGGCATCTTCACTGTTATTACTACGCTCCATCTTTCCCTGCTGGCGAAAAACAATCTGAGGATGGAGCCGAAGCCCATACGCAATACGATCCACAGGAGGAGTCACCGCCCTCGTGACTTCCAAAGACTTTCCAAGAGGAAAAACAAACTACAAACATCCGGGCCCAACACCAGATGGCGATCTAGGCACAAGTGTGTAGATCTGCAGCTCTACATGCCAAGAACAGAGGCATACTGATAAGTAGCATATTCCATCTACCCCCAGCCCTACCCCCTACACTACACAAACACCACTGCACTACCCTAAACCCTAAAACACTACTCCCAGCACGACCCCCTACAATACCCTAACACCACTGCACTGCCCTAAAACACCAACCCCTGCACGACCCCCTACACTGCCCGAACACCACTGCACTGCCCTAAAACACCAACCCCTGCACGACCCCCTACACTGCCCGAACACCACTGCACTACCCTAAACCCTTAAACACTACCTTCAACACGACCCCCTACACTACATAAATACCACTGCACTGACCTAAACCCTAAAACACTACCCCAGCATGCCCCCTACACTACCCAAACATCCCTGAACTACCCTAAAACCTAAAACACTACCCCCAGGACGACCCCCTACACTACACAACTACCATTCAACAGCCATAAACCCTAAGACACTACCCTCAGCACGGCCCGCTACACTACCCAAACACCACTGCACTACCATAAACCCTAAAATACTACCCCAGCATGACCCCCTATGCTACCCAAACACTACTGCACTACCCTAAACCCTAAAACACTACCTGCAGCACGACCCCCTGCACTACCCATTCACCACTGCACTACCCTAAACCCTAAAACACTACCCCTAGCACGACCCCCTGCACTACCCATTCACCACTGCACTACCCTAAACCCTAAAACACTACCCCTAGCACGACCCCCTGCACTACCCAAACACCTCTGCACTACCCCCAGCACGACGCCCTGCACAACCCGAACACCACTGCACTTCCCTACACCTACCCCCAGCACAACCCCTACACTACGCAAACACCACTGCACTACCCTAAACCCTAAAACACTACCCCCAGCACGACCTCCTACACTACCCGAACACAACTGCACTACCCTAAACCCTAAAACTCTACCCCTAGCACGACCCCCTACACTACCCAAACACCACTGCACTACCCAAAACCCTAAATCTACACCCAGCACAACCCCCTACACTACACAACCACCACTCAACGGCACTAAACCCTAAAACACTACCCTCAGCACGTCCCCTACACTAGATAAATACCACTGCACTGCCCTAAACCCTAAAACACTAACCCCAGCACGACCCCCCACACTACCCCAACACCACTGCACTACCCTAAACCCTAAAACCCTACCCCCAGTACGACTCCCTTCACTACACAAACAACACTGCACTACCCTAAACCCTAAAACACTACCCCCAGCTCGACCCCCTACACTACCCAAACACCACTGGTCTAACCTATACCTTAAAACACTACCCCCAGCACAAGCCTCTACACTACCCAACAACCACTGCTCTACCCTAAACCCTAAAACACTACCCCCAGTACGACCCCCTACACTAGATAAATACCACTCCACTGCCCTAAACCCTAAAACACTACCCCCAGCTCGAACCCTACACTACCCAAACACCACTGCACTACCCTAAAACACTACCCCCAGCACAACCCGTTACACTACCCAAAGACCACTGCACTACCCTAACCCTAAAACACTACCCCCACATGACCCCCTACACTACCATAAACCCTAAAACACTACCCCAAGCACGACCCCCTACATTACCCAAACACCACTGCACTACCCTAAGCCCAAAAACACTACCCCCGCATGACCCCCTACACTATTGAACACCACTGCACTACCCTAAACCCTAAAACACTACCCCCAGAACAACCCCCTACACTACCCAAACACCACTGCACTACCCTAAACCCTAAAACACTACCCCCAGCAATACCCCTACACTACACAAACACCACTGCACTACCCTAAACAATAAATCTACCCCAGCACGACCCTCTACACTACCCAAACACCACTGCACTACCCTAAACCCTAAGTCTACCCTCAGCACTACCCCCTACACTACCCAAACACCACTGGACTACCCTAAAACCCACCCCCTGCACGACCCCCTACACTGCCCGATTACCACTGCACTGCCCTAAAACACCAACCCCCTGCACAACCCCCTACACTGCCTGAACACCACTGCACTGCCCTAAAACACCAACCCCCTTCACAACCCCCTACACTGCCCGATTACCACTGCACTGCCCTAAAACGTAAAATACCAACCCCCTGCACGACCCCCTACACTGACCGAACACCACTGCAGTGCCCTAAACCCTATAACACCACCCCTGCACAACCCCCTATAGTGTCCGAACACCACTGCACGGCCCTAAAACCTAAAACACCACCCCTCCTGCATGACCCCCTACACTGCCTGAACACCACTGCACTGCCCTAAAACAAGGCCCCCCTGCACGACTCCGTACACTGCCCGAACACCATTGCACTGCCCTAAAACACGACCCCCCTGCATGACCCCCTACACTGCCCGAACACCACTGCACTGCCCTAAAACACAACTCCCTGCACGACCCCCTACACTGCCCGAACACCCCTGCACTGCCCTAAAACACTAACCCACTGCACGACCCCCTACACTGCCCGAATACCCCTGCACTGCCCTAAACCCTAAAACACCAACCCCCTGCATGACCCCCTACACTGCCCGAACACCTCTGCATTGCCCGAAACCCTAAAACACTGCCCAAACACCCCTGCATTGCCCTAAACCCTAAAACACCATCCCCTGCACGACCCCCCACACTACCCAGACACCACTGCACTACCCTAAACCCTAAATCTACCCCCCGCATGACCTCCTACACTACCCAAACACTGCACTAACCTAAACCCTAAAACACTACCCCCAGCTCGACCCCCTACACTACCCAAACACCACTGGTCTAACCTATACCTTAAAACACTACCCCCAGCACAAGCCTCTACACTACCCAACAACCACTGCTCTACCCTAAACCCTAAAACACTACCCCCAGCACGACCCCCTACACTAGATAAATACCACTCCACTGCCCTAAACCCTAAAACACTACCCCCAGCTCGACCCCCTACACTACCCAAACACCACTGCACTACCCTAAAACACTACCCCCAGCACAACCCGTTACACTACCCAAAGACCACTGCACTACCCTAACCCTAAAACACTACCCCCACATGACCCCTACACTACCATAAACCCTAAAACACTATCCCAAGCACGACCCCCTACACTGCCCGAGCACCACTGCACTGCCCTAAACCCTAAAAACATCAACCCCTGCACAACCCCATACACTGCCCGAACACCACTGCACTGCCTTAAAACCTAAAACACCACCCCCAGCCCGACCCCCTACACTACCAAACACCACTGCACTACCCTAAACCCTAAATCTATCCCAGCACGATCCCCTACACTACCCAAACACCACTTCACTACCCTAAACCCTAAAACACTACCCTCATCACGACCCCTACACTACACGAACACCACTGCACTACCCTAAACCCTAAAACACTACCCCCAGCATGACCCCCTACACTACCCATAGACCACTGCACTAAACCCAAAACACTCCCCCAGCACGACCCCCCATTCTACACAAACACCACTGCACTGCCCTAAACCCAAAACACTACCTCCAGCACGACCCCCTACACTACCCAAACACCATTGCACTACCCTAAACCCTAAATCTACCCCCAGCACGACCCCCTACACTACCCAAACACCATTGCAGTACCCTAAACCCTAAAACACAACCCCCATCACGACCCCCTTTACTACACAAACACCACTGCACTACCCTAAACCCTAAAACACTACCCCCAGCATGACCCCCTACACTACCCAAACACCACTGCACTACCCTTACCCCTAAAATACTTCCCTCTCACTACCCCATACACTCACCAAAACACCACTGCACTACCCTAAACCCTAAAACACTACTCCCAGCATGACCCCCTACACTACCAAAACACCACTGCACTACCCTAAAACACTACCCCATCACATCACCCTACGCTACCCAAACACCACTGCTCTACCCTAAACCCTAAAACCCCACCCCCTGCATGACCCACTACACTGCCCGAACACCACTGCACTGCCCTAAAACACCACCCCCTGCACGACCCCCTACACTGCCCGAACACCACTGCAAAACCCTAAATCTGCCCAAAGCAAGACCCCCTACACTACCCGAACACCAATGCACTACCCTAGACCCTAAAAGACTACCCCCAGCATGACCCCCTACACTACCCAAACACCACTGCACTGCCCTAAACCACTACCCCAGCATGACCCCTTACACTACCCGAACACCAATGCACTACCCTAAACCCTAAAACACTACCCCCAGCACAACACCCTACACTACCCAAACACTACTGGTCTACCCTAAACCCTATAACACTACCCCCAGGACGACCCCCTACACTACACAACCACCATTCAACTGCCATAAACCCTAAAACACTACCCCGTGCACAACGACCCGCTACAATACACAAACACCAATGCACTACCCTAAACCCTAAAACACTACCTCAGCATGACCCCCTACACTACCCAAACACTACTGCACTACCCTAAAACACTACCCACAGCACGACCCCATACACTACCCAAAGACCACTGCACTACCCTAAACCCTAAAACACTACCCCCAGCACGACGCCCTACACTACCCAAACACCACTGCACTACCCGCAGCACGACCCCCTACACTGCCCAAACACCACTGCACTATCCTAAACCCTAAAACACTACCCCCAGTATGAACTCCTACACTACCCAAACACCACTGCACTACCCTAACTCTACCCCCAGCATAAACCCCTACATTACTCAAACACCACTGCACTACCCTAAACCCTAAAATACTATCCCCAGCACCACCCCCTACACTACCAAAACACCACTGCACTACCCTAAAACACTACCCCATCACAACACCCTACGCTACCCAAACACCACTGCTCTACCCTAAACCCTAAAACACCACCCCCTGCATGACCCCCTACACTGCCCGAACACCACTGCACTGCCCTAAAACACCACCCCCTGCACGACCCCCTACACTGCCCGAACACCACTGCAACACCCTAAATCTGCCCACAGCAAGACCCCCTATACTACCCGAACACCAATGCACTACCCTAGACCCTAAAAGACTACCCCCAGCATGACCCCCTACACTACCCAAACACCACTGCACTACCCTAAACCCTATAAACACTACCCCTAGCACGACCCCCTACACTACCCAAACACCACTGCACTACCCTAAACCCTAACTCTACCCCCAGCATATCCCCCTACACTACCCGAACACCACTGCACTACCCTAAACCCTAAAACACTACCTCCAGCATGAACCCCTACACTACCCGAACATCACTGCATTACCCAAAACCCTAAAACACTACCCCGTGCACGACCCCCTACACTGTCCGAACACCACTGCACGACCCCCAGCACGACCCCCCATTACTACCCAAACACCACTGCACTAACCTAAACCCTAAAACACCACCCCCAGCAGTACCCCCTACACTACCCGAACACCACTGCACTACCCAAAACCCTAAATCTACCCCCAGCATGAACCCCTACACTACCCGAACACCACTGCACTACTCTAAACCCTAAAATAGTATCCCCAGCACCACCCCCTACACTACCCGAACACCACTGTACTACCCTAAACCCTAAGACACTACTCCCAGCACGATCCCCTACACTACCAAAACACCACTGCACTACCCTAAACCCTAAATCTACCCCCAGCACGACCCCTACACTACCCAAACACCACTGCACTACCCTAAACCCTAACTCTACCCCTAGCACGACCCCCTACACTACCCAAACACCACTGCACTCCCCTAAACCTTAAATACTATCCCCAGCACCGCCCCCTATACTACCCGAACACCACTGCACTACCCTAAACCCTAAAACACTACTCCCAGCATGAACCCCTACACTACCAAAACACCACTGCACTACCCTAAAACACTACCCCATCACAACACCCTACGCTACCCAAACACCACTGCTCTACCCTAAACCCTAAAACACCACCCCTGCATGACCCACTACACTGCCCGAACACCACTGCACTGCCCTAAACCTACTCCCAGCATGACCCCCTACACTACGCAAACACCACTGCACTACCCTAAACCCTAAAACACAACCCCTAGGCATGACCCCCTACACTACCCACACACCACTTCACTACCCTAAACCCTAAAACACTACCCCTGGCATGACCCCCTACACTACGCAAACACCACTGCACTAATCTAAACCCTAAAATACTACCCCAGCACGACCCCCTACACTACGCAAACACCACGGCACTACCCTAAACCCTAAAACACTACCCACAGCATGACCCCATACACTACCAAACCACCACTGCTCTACCCTAAACCCTAAAACACTACCCCCAGCACTACTCCCTACACTACACAACCACCACTCAATTGCACTAAAGCCTGAAACCCTACCTCTAGCACGACCCCTTCACTACACAAACACCACTGCACTACCCTAAACGCTAAAACACTACCCCTTGCTCAACCCCCTACACTACCCAAACATCACTGGTCTACCCTATACGTTAAAACACTACCCCCAGCACAAGCCCCTACACTACCCAACAACCACTGCTCTACCCTAAACCCTAAAACACACCCCCAGCATGACCCCCACTAAACAACCACCACACAACTGCCCTATACCCTAAAACCCTACCCTCAGCACGACCCCCTACACTAGATAAATACCACTCCAGTGCCCTAAACCCTAAAACACTACCCCCAGCACGACCCCCTACACTACCCAAACACCAATGCACTACCCCAAACACCAATGCACTACCCTAAACCCTAACACTGTCCCCAGCACGACCCCCTTCACTAAACAAACACCATCGCACTACCCTAAACCCTAAAACACTGCCCCTAGCACGACCCGCTAGTCTACACAAATACCAATGCACTACCCTAAACCCTAAAACACTATCCCTGCATGACCCCCTACACTACCATAAACCCTAAAACACTACCCCCGCATGACCCCCTACACAATTGAACACCACTGCACTACCATAAACCCTAAAACACTACCCCCAGAACAATCCCCTACACTACCCAAACACCACGGCACTACCCTAAACCCTAAAACACTACCCCCAGAACAATCCCCTATACTACCCAAACACCACTGCACTACCCTAAACCCACCCCCAGCACGACCCCCTACACTACCCAAACACCACTGCACTGCCCTAAAACACCAACCCCCTGCAAAACCCCCTAAACTGCCCGATTACCACTGCCCTAAAACGTAAAATACCAACCCCCTGCACGACCCCCTACACTGCCCGAACACCACTGCAGTGCCCTAAACAGTATAACACCACCCCTGCACGACCCCCTATACTGCCCGAACACCCCTGCACTGCCTAAAACCGAAAACACCACCCCTCCTGCATGACCCCCTACACTGCCTGAACACCACTGCACTGCCCTAAAACCTAAAACACAACCCCTCTGCATGACCCCCTACACTGCCCGAACACCACTGCACTGCCCTAAAACACGACCCCCCTGCACGACCCCTACACTGCTCGAACACCACTGCACTGCCCTTATTCCTAAAACATGACCCCCACACTACACAAACACCACTGCACTGTCCTAAACCCTAAAAACACCAACCCCTGCACAACCCCATACACTGCCCGAACACCACTGCACCGCCTTAAAACCTAGACCATCCCCAGCCCCACCCCCTACACTAGCAAACACCACTGCACTACCCTAAACCCTAAATCTATCCCAGCACGATCCCCTACACTACCCAAACACCACTTCACTCCCCTAAACCCTAAAACACTACCCCCATCACGACCCCCTACACTACACAAACACCACTGCACTACCCTAAACCCTAAAACACTACCCCAGCATGATCCCCTACACTACCCAAAGACCACTGCACTGCTCTAAACCCAAAACACTCCCCCAGCACGACCCCCCATTCTACACAAATACCACTGCACTGCCCTAAACCCTACCCTCAGCACGACCCCCTACACTTTACAAACACCACTGCACTACCCTAAACCCTAAATCTACCCCCAGCACGACCCCCTACACTACCCAAACACCATTGCACTACCTTAAACCCTAAAACACTACCCCCATCACGACCCCCTATACTACACAAACACCACTGCACTACCCTAAACCCTAAAACACTACCCCCAGCATGACCCCCTACACTACCCAAACAGCACTGCACTACCCTTACCCCTAAAATACTCCCCCCGCACTACCCCATACACTCACCAAACACCACTGCACTACTCTAAACCCTAAAACACTCCCCCCAGCACTACCCCCTACACTACACACACACCACTGCACTACCCTAAACCCTAAAACACTCCCCCAGCACTAACCCCTACACTACACAAACACCACTGCGCTACCTTAAACCATCGAAAAGTAACCCCCACCCCATGCCCAATCCCCTTACCTCTCACTCCTCGTTGTTCCTCTGTCCTCGTGCTTCACGTCGTCTCTGAGGGGCGGTGCCCATCATTGTGAGGAAACTGAACAGCTTCTGTTTCCTTACCAGGACGTGGATTGTCTACATGTTTTTTAGAATGCATGGTCATTTACCATACATATCTTTACAACGGAATTAGTTGTAAAGGCATTCGTGGTAAATGACCATGCGTTCTAAAAAAAAATGAGTAGTTATGACTTCGTGATGTAAAACTCATGCGTGGTAATGCATGCATTGTAATGGCATTGCGAAGTAAAAAAATCTTTGTAACGGCTGTTTACCGATCGATGCTGGCCCGTTCTTCAGTGAATCGTTTATTTGATAAATTACGAGGAAGGAATGTGTTTTTTTACAAAAAAGTGCATTCCCGGCTGTTGTAATGTGAAAGTGTGCGCGTGGCCTGGTTTCACTTCCGGTGAGAGAGTGGTAGAGTCTGTTTGGATCTAAAGGAGTTCTGTTGTTGGACGGGGCCGGCGCGACACGTCATCAGAAAACACAGCTAGTGGAAAGCGTCCTCCCCGAAGTGTGGAGCAGTGCCATGAGAGGTCAACGAATGTGCATCCCACCGCAGTATGACCGTACCGTTCCGTTCCAGGGTACAGGAGGCAGGAGGCAGGACAGGCATTCATCGCAGGTCCTCTTGTACACTAAAAAATGACCAAACAATGCTCTCCTTTCTTTTCTTCTTCTGCTGCTGCACCATCTGCTCTTCCTCCTCTACAGCAAGTGGGATCAACTTCGGCAAAACTAGAAGCCATACTTGTATTAAAAATAAACAAACACACAAAAAAGGTATATCAATATAAGGAGAAGTAAGAAACGGGTCTTCTCTCTATCAAGGACAAAAAGTAAGGGAAATATCAGAAGGATGGATCCTCCCTCTTTTACAATGAAATTGATTTTAAGCAATCAGATTCCTTTTTTCTTTTGCTGACATGTAGTCGCGTAGGGTGCATGCACTCGTCACGCACCCTTTGCACACCGGCAAAATTCATATATATCATTATATACTATAAATAAACATTTCTATAAACTTTTATTAAGTATATTAGCAAAACTGTTCAGTCTAATATCATATTCAAACTTTCTAAAGTCATTTTTTCAACTTTAAAAATACGCGGAAGTTGCGACTTCTGCGCGATCTCAGCGTGATCATGGCACGACCCCGGAAATACACGCGGGGAGATCTCACGCACATTAAGCGGCTACACTGCGCATTTCATAACTTTACGTCTGTCGAAATAATATTGAAAATAATACTTTAAAAATACTTTTATTAATAAATTTGGAAAAACACTTAAAGGAAAACTTTTATGTTCGAGGCATATGGGCTTCGGCTCCATCCTCAGATTGTTTTTTTCCGCCATCGGGCTCGGATGTAATCTTCGCGCTCCAGTTCCAAACAGCTTCCAGTTCGACGATCGACGCGCAATCCTCACCCCAATTCGCGGTATTGTTTCGATCACAATCTCCCCACTCGACGCGGCTCTCATCGGCAACACCTTCGGTTCCAGTCGTCGACTGCGGCCTTCGGGCCTACCCAAGCTCCGGTCCTGGCTAATGGAAAGGACTCCATTTAAAAAGTGCCCTGGATGTGGGTCCAAATTCCCCCACACCGATCTCCACGAGGTGTGCAATCTCTGCCTCTCCCCTGAACACGAGGCTCGAGACTGTCCAGCGTGTAAATCCTTCTGGTCCAAGAAAACGATTCGGGACCGAAGAGCCAGAAGAACCATGGCACACTCCTCGACGGCGATCCCGGACGACATCTTCGGGGAAGGCGTCGACGCTCCAGAACAACACACCGACAAGGGACTCGTCAGCGCATCCGAAGCCGACGATTCAGAAGTGGAGGACATCACTCCGGCACAGAGGGTCATGAGTACTACTCTACCCCCCCCACACACCCTCACCGGCACCGGAAAAGGCTTCGGTCACGCCTTCGGGCCTAAGCAAGACCAAAGACACAGCTTCCCACACCGCACCTTCCGGACCGGTAAAGAAGCCAATTAAACCTTCAGGCGGCTCGGGCTCGAGCCAGCCCACCGTCGGAGCCGATAAACACTCTTCGGCACCGAAAAAGAAACCGGCCTCCATCTCGACATCGTGCCCCACACCGAAACACTCGGGGTCGAGACCCAGCTCCTCGGCACCGACCCCATCTTCGGTACCGACAAAAGGCCACAGGCACCGACACTTCAAAGCCGAAATCCATCTCGGCGCCTACTAAACAATCGGAGCTTTCCAAGCATGGTTCTAAACAACGAACCAGCACCGACAAACCTAAGAATGCAACGGCCCGACGCCTTCGGCGCCGACGGACCAACCAACCTCTCCAGAGCTATTCGCACCGGATCCCTTACAAAAAACACTAACTAAGGATCTCAAAACTGGACATTTGAGGCTCTCTATCAAAAAGAGACAGTTAGAGAAACCTGCTCCGCCTCCACCTCCAAAAAGGAAGGACTCTGCTACCTCCCCTTTCAGACCACCTTCCCCACCTCCACCACCTCCTCCACCTTCTCCACCCCCACCTCATCATTCCCCGACCCCATCCCCGGATGATGATGATCAAGGGGATCCATATGATGACATAGGGGATGTGCCCCAAGATATACCTACAGGGGACCCCACTCCCACAGGATCCCCAGACCCATGGGACGATTATAATGTCCCTGATATCCCCAACGTCCCACAAGACGATCTTTACCCTTCCAGAGCTTCTCCACCAGAAGACTCCTTGGGGTTCAACCATTTACTGCAAAGGGCGGCACACTACCACGGGGTAGATATACATTCCGACCCAGTGGAGGAGGATTTCCTCCTAGATACATTTGACACCACACATAGGACCACCTCCATATTGCCTATGCTTAAAGGTGGTATAAAACATGCGCCGGAGATCTTTAAGGACCCAGTCAGGGCCAGGGTCATTAACCTGCGCATTGAAAAGAAGTATAAAGCCGCCCCAACAGATCCCTCCTACATCAGAGGGCCAGCGCCACTAGATTCCCTGGTAGTATCCACAGCACGGAAAAGGGCCAACTCACAGGCGTCAGGCGACGCACCACCACCTGACAAAGAGTCTAAACTCTTGGACGCATCAGGCAAGCGTACTGCATCTCAAGCGGCCAATATATGGCATATCGCCAATACACAAGCACTACTAGCGAGGTATGACAGGGCCCATTATGACGAGTTAGAAGCCATAATGCACCATCTCCCTGATAAATACAAAGCTTGGACCAATGAGCTAATTCAGGAGGGCAAAACATTACTAATACCTCCATACGTTGTGCCTTAGATGCATCAGACACAGCCTCTAGGGCCATCAATACTGGTGTCTTCCTCCGTCGCCATGCCTGGCTAAGGATATCAGGTTTTAAACCGGAGGTACAAGCCTCCATCCTCAACCATCCCTTCGACCAGGAACATTTGTTTGGCCCAAAAGTGGATGACGCCCTAGAGAAAATGAAAAAGGACACTGACACGGCAAAATCCATGGGAGCCTTACAATCTCACCCTCCCAGACGCTCCTTTCGCCGCTCTTCCTTTCGGAACACATCCAGAGGCTACTCCTCAGACACCACTGCCACTTCATACAAATCCCCTACTCAGTCCACCTTTACAAGGAGTTACCAAAGGGGCAGCTACAGGGGCAACAATAACAAAGGCAGAGGCAAAACAAACACCTCCCTCTCTGCCACCGCGCCTACCCAATGACTTCCGTCCACTTCCCCCAGACCATCCCACTCCGGTCGGGGGCAGAATCCAACATTTCCTTCCGGTCTGGACTACCATCACCTCGGACAAATGGGTAACACAAATAATTCGGTCAGGCTACTGCCTAGAACTAATATCTACCCCCCCCAAACATTCCACCCAGACAACGCCCAATGTCACCAGAACATTTACTGCTACTCAAGCAGGAGGTAATCTCCCTCCTAGACAAAAAGGCAATAGAACACGTTCCTACCAACCAACAAAATATTGGGGTCTACTCCCTATATTTTCTCATACCAAAAAGGGACGAGTCTCTACAGCCCATCCTAGACCTTCAGCCCCTAAACAAATACATACACTCAGACCATTTTCATATGGTGACGCTTCAGCAGGTACTTCCGCTACTTTCCCAAAACGACTGCCTCACGACTTTGGACCTAAAAGACGCTTATTTCCACATCCCAGTGCACAACGCTCACAGGAAGTACCTCAGATTTGTAGTGGACGGCCAACACTACCAATTCAAAGTGCTCCCGTTCGGAGTCACAACCGCACCACGAGTATTCACCAAGTGCCTCGCAGTGGTGGCAGCACATCTGCGAAGACAGCACATTCATGTCTTCACATACCTAGACGACTGGTTCATAAAAGCCAGTTCATACAATCAGTGTGTACAACACACACACACCACGATCCAGCTACTTCACCAGCTAGGCTTCACGGTAAACCACGAAAAGTCCCATCTACAACCATCCGACATAAAACAATATCTAGGTGCCACTATAGACACCTCAAAAGCGCTCGCCTACCCCAATCCTGCCAGGACTGCAAGCATTCAGGCTCTACGCGCAAAATTCATAGCACAACACTCCCTTCCAGCTCGGGTGTTCATGCAACTAATAGGGATGATGGTCTCTTGCATCTTCATAGTACCTCAAGTAAGACTCCAGATGCGTCCTCTCCAAGAGTGCTTAGCGCGCCAATGGAACCAGGCCCAGGGTCAATTAACAGATCTGGTTTTGGTAGACGGTGGCACCCTTCACTCTCTGCAGTGGTGGACCACCACAAACCTTTCCACAGGTCGACCGTTCCTGGACCCGGTTCCCCATATAGTAGTAGCCACAGACGCATCGCTCTCCGGCTGGGGAGCTCATCTATTACATCTCACCGTGCAGGGCACATGGACACCTCAACAAAAGTTACTCCATATCAACCATCTGGAGTTACTAGCAATCTTCTTAGCCCTAAAATCTTTTCAAACACAAATTTCAGGCAAGGCAGTCCTAATCCGCACAGACAACATGACAGCCATGTACTATATTCAAAAACAAGGTGGCACACACTCTCCACAGCTCTCTCAGCTAGCACAGAGCATATGGAGATGGGCCATACCCCAAAAAAATGTCTTTCTCCTAGCTCAGCATGTCCCAGGAGTCCATAACACTATGGCAGATCTGCTCAGCAGACAAACGCAACAAATCCACGAGTGGGAACTCCACCCACAAGTTCTACACCCGTACTTTCAGATGTGGGGGCATCCACAGATAGACCTCTTCGCCACCCATGATAACACCAAATGCCCAAGCTTCACCGCCAGATATCCAGACCCATTGTCCAAAGGAAATGCGATATGGATGAACTGGTCAGGCAGATTTGCGTACGCTTTTCCGCCTCTCCCACTCATTCCACTAGTGGTGCGCAAACTACAGCAACACTCCCTCACACTAATCCTAGTAGCTCCAACTTGGGCCAGACAACCGTGGTACACCACACTGCTGGAACTATCTGTAGCACCGCACCAAAAATTACGCCTCTCTCCACACCTCTTAACCCAGAACCATGGAGAGATCAGACACCCGGACCCAGCTCAGCTCAACCTTGCGAACTGGCTCCTGAAGCCCTAGAATTTGGTTATTTATATCTTCCCCCTGACTGTATGAACGTCATCAAGGAAGCTAGACGACCCACCACTATAGCGTGCTACGCCGCCAAGTGGAAACGTTTTGTTGTCTATTGTCACAACAACACCATCAATCCCCTAGACGTCTCCATTCAACACATCATAGGCGACTTACTCCACCTACAAAGGTGTAATCTAGCCTATACGTCCATTCGACTACACCTCGCAACTATAGTAGCTTATATACAAAGCAGGCAACATCTATCACTCTTTAGAGTACCTGCCATTAAAGCCTTCATGGAAGGCCTTAAAAGAATAATTCCCCCCAGAGTGCCACCCTCACCTGTGTGGAACCTAAATATCGTTCTCACCAGACGAATGGGGCCTCCCTTCGAACCATTGCACAAATGTGAACTCCAATTTTTAACCTGGAAAACCGCTTTTCTCGTAGCCATCACTTCCCTCAGAAGGGTCAGTGAGATACAAGCATTTACCAATCAAGAACCATTTCTGCAAATGCACCATAACAAAGTTGTTATCCGTACCAACCCAAAATTCCTCCCTAAAGTCATTTCTCCTTTTCACCTAAACCAATCTGTAGAACTACCAGTATTCTTCTCGCAACCACAAACTGTTGCAGAAAGAGCTCTACACACACTAGATGTCAAACAAGCCTTACTCTACTACATCGAGAGAACACAACCTTTCCGTAAGACCAAACAACTGTTTGTCTCTTTCTCTCCACCACACAAGGGCAACCCCATCTCCAAGTCTGGGATAGCTAGGTGGATTGTCGAATGCATTCAGATTTGCTACCATAAAGCAAAACGAACGCTATCCGTTCCCCGTAAAGTCCATTCTACACATAAAATAGGGGCTTCAATGGCTTTTCTAGGAAATATCCCATTAGATGATATCTGCAAAGCAGCTACATGGTCAACACCGCACACTTTCACCAAACACTATTGTGTAGATGTGCAAACTAAGCAACAAGCTAGTGTGGGCCAGGCTGTACTCAAAACATTATTTCAAACCACTGCAACAGATACGGGTGGTCGCCGCTAACGGTGGGTACTGCTATATAATCTATGCACATGTGTGTAATCTGCAGCTCATATGCCTCGAACGGAATATGCTACTTACCAGTATGCATCTGTTCTTGGCATGTAGAGCTGCAGATCTACACACGCCCACCCGCTTCCCCGGCTACCTGTATCTGTTCCAGTTTATCTTATTTAGATAACACACACATGGGCATCTTCACTGTTATTACTACGCTCCATCTTTCCCTGCTGGCGAAAAACAATCTGAGGATGGAGCCGAAGCCCATACGCAATACGATCCACAGGAGGAGTCACCGCCCTCGTGACTTCCAAAGACTTTCCAAGAGGAAAAACAAACTACAAACATCCGGGCCCAACACCAGATGGCGATCTAGGCACAAGTGTGTAGATCTGCAGCTCTACATGCCAAGAACAGAGGCATACTGATAAGTAGCATATTCCATCTACCCCCAGCCCTACCCCCTACACTACACAAACACCACTGCACTACCCTAAACCCTAAAACACTACTCCCAGCACGACCCCCTACAATACCCTAACACCACTGCACTGCCCTAAAACACCAACCCCTGCACGACCCCCTACACTGCCCGAACACCACTGCACTGCCCTAAAACACCAACCCCTGCACGACCCCCTACACTGCCCGAACACCACTGCACTACCCTAAACCCTTAAACACTACCTTCAACACGACCCCCTACACTACATAAATACCACTGCACTGACCTAAACCCTAAAACACTACCCCAGCATGCCCCCTACACTACCCAAACATCCCTGAACTACCCTAAAACCTAAAACACTACCCCCAGGACGACCCCCTACACTACACAACTACCATTCAACAGCCATAAACCCTAAGACACTACCCTCAGCACGGCCCGCTACACTACCCAAACACCACTGCACTACCATAAACCCTAAAATACTACCCCAGCATGACCCCCTATGCTACCCAAACACTACTGCACTACCCTAAACCCTAAAACACTACCTGCAGCACGACCCCCTGCACTACCCATTCACCACTGCACTACCCTAAACCCTAAAACACTACCCCTAGCACGACCCCCTGCACTACCCATTCACCACTGCACTACCCTAAACCCTAAAACACTACCCCTAGCACGACCCCCTGCACTACCCAAACACCTCTGCACTACCCCCAGCACGACGCCCTGCACAACCCGAACACCACTGCACTTCCCTACACCTACCCCCAGCACAACCCCTACACTACGCAAACACCACTGCACTACCCTAAACCCTAAAACACTACCCCCAGCACGACCTCCTACACTACCCGAACACAACTGCACTACCCTAAACCCTAAAACTCTACCCCTAGCACGACCCCCTACACTACCCAAACACCACTGCACTACCCAAAACCCTAAATCTACACCCAGCACAACCCCCTACACTACACAACCACCACTCAACGGCACTAAACCCTAAAACACTACCCTCAGCACGTCCCCTACACTAGATAAATACCACTGCACTGCCCTAAACCCTAAAACACTAACCCCAGCACGACCCCCCACACTACCCCAACACCACTGCACTACCCTAAACCCTAAAACCCTACCCCCAGCACGACTCCCTTCACTACACAAACAACACTGCACTACCCTAAACCCTAAAACACTACCCCCAGCTCGACCCCCTACACTACCCAAACACCACTGGTCTAACCTATACCTTAAAACACTACCCCCAGCACAAGCCTCTACACTACCCAACAACCACTGCTCTACCCTAAACCCTAAAACACTACCCCCAGTACGACCCCCTACACTAGATAAATACCACTCCACTGCCCTAAACCCTAAAACACTACCCCCAGCTCGAACCCTACACTACCCAAACACCACTGCACTACCCTAAAACACTACCCCCAGCACAACCCGTTACACTACCCAAAGACCACTGCACTACCCTAACCCTAAAACACTACCCCCACATGACCCCCTACACTACCATAAACCCTAAAACACTACCCCAAGCACGACCCCCTACATTACCCAAACACCACTGCACTACCCTAAGCCCAAAAACACTACCCCCGCATGACCCCCTACACTATTGAACACCACTGCACTACCCTAAACCCTAAAACACTACCCCCAGAACAACCCCCTACACTACCCAAACACCACTGCACTACCCTAAACCCTAAAACACTACCCCCAGCAATACCCCTACACTACACAAACACCACTGCACTACCCTAAACAATAAATCTACCCCAGCACGACCCTCTACACTACCCAAACACCACTGCACTACCCTAAACCCTAAGTCTACCCTCAGCACTACCCCCTACACTACCCAAACACCACTGGACTACCCTAAAACCCACCCCCTGCACGACCCCCTACACTGCCCGATTACCACTGCACTGCCCTAAAACACCAACCCCCTGCACAACCCCCTACACTGCCTGAACACCACTGCACTGCCCTAAAACACCAACCCCCTTCACAACCCCCTACACTGCCCGATTACCACTGCACTGCCCTAAAACGTAAAATACCAACCCCCTGCACGACCCCTACACTGACCGAACACCACTGCAGTGCCCTAAACCCTATAACACCACCCCTGCACAACCCCCTATAGTGTCCGAACACCACTGCACGGCCCTAAAACCTAAAACACCACCCCTCCTGCATGACCCCCTACACTGCCCTAAAACAAGGCCCCCCTGCACGACTCCGTACACTGCCCGAACACCATTGCACTGCCCTAAAACACGACCCCCCTGCATGACCCCCTACACTGCCCGAACACCACTGCACTGCCCTAAAACACAACTCCCTGCACGACCCCCTACACTGCCCGAACACCCCTGCACTGCCCTAAAACACTAACCCACTGCACGACCCCCTACACTGCCCGAATACCCCTGCACTGCCCTAAACCCTAAAACACCAACCCCCTGCATGACCCCCTACACTGCCCGAACACCTCTGCATTGCCAGAAACCCTAAAACACTGCCCAAACACCCCTGCATTGCCCTAAACCCTAAAACACCATCCCCTGCACGACCCCCCACACTACCCAGACACCACTGCACTACCTTAAACCCTAAATCTACCCCCCGCATGACCTCCTACACTACCCAAACACTGCACTAACCTAAACCCTAAAACACTACCCCCAGCTCGACCCCCTACACTACCCAAACACCACTGGTCTAACCTATACCTTAAAACACTACCCCCAGCACAAGCCTCTACACTACCCAACAACCACTGCTCTACCCTAAACCCTAAAACACTACCCCCAGCACGACCCCCTACACTAGATAAATACCACTCCACTGCCCTAAACCCTAAAACACTACCCCCAGCTCGACCCCCTACACTACCCAAACACCACTGCACTACCCTAAAACACTACCCCCAGCACAACCCGTTACACTACCCAAAGACCACTGCACTACCCTAACCCTAAAACACTACCCCCACATGACCCCTACACTACCATAAACCCTAAAACACTATCCCAAGCACGACCCCCTACACTGCCCGAGCACCACTGCACTGCCCTAAACCCTAAAAACACCAACCCCTGCACAACCCCATACACTGCCCGAACACCACTGCACTGCCTTAAAACCTAAAACACCACCCCCAGCCCGACCCCCTACACTACCAAACACCACTGCACTACCCTAAACCCTAAATCTATCCCAGCACGATCCCCTACACTACCCAAACACCACTTCACTACCCTAAACCCTAAAACACTACCCTCATCACGACCCCTACACTACACGAACACCACTGCACTACCCTAAACCCTAAAACACTACCCCCAGCATGACCCCCTACACTACCCATAGACCACTGCACTAAACCCAAAACACTCCCCCAGCACGACCCCCCATTCTACACAAACACCACTGCACTGCCCTAAACCCAAAACACTACCTCCAGCACGACCCCCTACACTACCCAAACACCATTGCACTACCCTAAACCCTAAATCTACCCCCAGCACGACCCCCTACACTACCCAAACACCATTGCAGTACCCTAAACCCTAAAACACAACCCCCATCACGACCCCCTTTACTACACAAACACCACTGCACTACCCTAAACCCTAAAACACTACCCCCAGCATGACCCCCTACACTACCCAAACACCACTGCACTACCCTTACCCCTAAAATACTTCCCTCTCACTACCCCATACACTCACCAAAACACCACTGCACTACCCTAAACCCTAAAACACTCCCCCAGCACTAACCCCTACACTACACAAACACCACTGCGCTACCTTAAACCATCGAAAAGTAACCCCCACCCCATGCCCAATCCCCTTACCTCTCACTCCTCGTTGTTCCTCTGTCCTCATGGTTCCTGCTTCACGTCGTCTGAGGGGCGGTGCCCATCATTGTGAGGAAACTGAACAGCTTCTGTTTCCTTACAATGACGTGGATCGTCTACATTTTTTTAGAATACATGGTCATTTACCATACATATCTTTACAACGAAATGTGTTGTAAAGGCATTCGTGGTAAATGACCATGCGTTCTAAAAAAAAATGAGTAGTTATGACTTCGCGATGTAAAACTCATGCGTGGTAATGCATGCATTGTAATGGCATTGCGAAGTAAAAAAGTCGTTGTAACGGCTGTTTACCGATCGAAGCTGGCCCGTTCTTCAGTGAATCGTTTATTTGATAAATTAGGAGGAAGGAATGTGTTTTTTTACCAAAAAGTGCATTCCCGGCTGTTGTAATGTGAAAGTGTGCGCGTGGCCTGGTTTCACTTCCGGTGAGAGAGTGGTAGAGTCTGTTTGGATCTAAAGGAGTTCTGTTGTTGGACGGGGCCGGCGCGACACGTCATCAGAAAACACAGCTAGTGGAAAGCGTCCTCCCCGAAGTGTGGAGCAGTGCCATGAGAGATCAACGAATGTGCATCCCACCGCAGTATGACCGTACCGTGCCGTTCCAGGGTACAGGACAGGCATTCATCGCAGGTCCTCTTGTACACTAAAAAATGACAAAACAATGCTTTCCTTTCTTTTCTTCTTCTGCTGCACCATCTGCTCTTCCTCCTCTACAGCAAGTGGGATCAACTTCGGCAAAACTAGAAGCCATACTTGTATTAAAAATAAACAAACACACAAAAAAGGTATATCAATATAAAGAGAAGTAAGAAACGGGTCTTCTCTCTATCAATGACAAAAAGTAAGGGAAATATCAGAAGGATGGATCCTCCCTCTTTTACAATGAAATTGATTTCAAGCAATCAGATTCCTTTTTTCTTTTGCTGACATGTAGTCGCGTAGGGTGCGCGCACTCGTCACGCACCCTTTGCACACCGGCAAAATTCATATATATCATTATATACTATAAATAAAAATTTCTATAAACTTTCATTAAGTATATTAGCAAAACTGTTCAGTCTAATATCATATTCAAACTTTCTATAGTCATTTTTTCAACTTTAAAAATACGCGGAAGTTGCGACTTCTGCGCGATCTCAGCGTGATCATGGCACGACCCCGGAAATTCACGTGGGGAGATCTCACGCACATTACGCGGCTACACCGCGCATTTCGTAACTTTACTTCTGTCGAAATAATATTGAAAATAATACTTTAAAAATACTTTTATTAATAAATTTAGAAAAACACTTAAAGGAAAACTTTTATGTTCGAGGCATATGAGCTGCAGATTACACACTTGTGCATAGATCGCCATCTGGTGTTGGGCCCGGATGTTTGCAGTTTGTTTTTCCTCTTGGAAAGTCTTTGGAAGTCACGAGGTCGGTGACTCCTCCTGTTGAAAACTAAAATGGCGATATGATTAAGCATTCACTAAAGACATGAATTCTCTCCAGTTAAAACATGTCTTTCGTCTTATGTTGCCTAATGTCCGGACTCCATTTTATACTGTCAAGTCCCCACGTGCTCAGCACGAGAAGAGTCCTATCTTCGTGTTAGTTGCTCTTGTAATCTGCCTAGTAACAGTCTATAAATAGTTCCTTTGTCCGTCTGGCGCATGTCCAGACTTGACCACATCTGTTATCAGTTAGTCCTTGCTTGACCATGTTTTCGCGGGCTTAGGAGTGTGTTAACTCCGCCCACATATTGATTCTGTATCGAAAATGTCCATAAAAGGTAATGCTTTTCGCCTCATGTTGTATCCACCCACTTATGAGCCCCTCTGTTGTATATAAAAGGGGACCGTGTACGCAAGTTCTTTGTGCTACTCTATGCAATACTGAAGAGTGTTGTATGGGTTGTAGGACCACCCTTAAGGGTTAATAAACTTTGTCTTTGTATTTGCAGTTTCCGTGCCAACTTCCTTCTAGTTTTCGTTACAGGAGGGCGAACCCTTGTATTTGCGGGCCTAGCTGGGGCCTGTATTCATCAATTGGCGCCCGTCACGTGGGGCTCATCGGCGACTCGGATGCTCGAAGGACTGGTCGTGACGAAGGTGAGGAATTTGGCTGGGGATGTGATCACTGCCAGTGGCGTTTTTAGTCCTGGCATCCCGAGGTTTTCTTCCTTCCCTTCCGAACTGACCTTCTGGGTGGCGCCGGTCCTCAACTGAGACCTCTTCTGTCGGTTTGCCGCGACAGTCGTTTGGGCGAATTTTGGAACTTGGCAGTTGGAACCTGGACACTCTTGATTGGTAAGAACCGTTGTACGGTACTTGCTCTGAGTTTTGAAGCCTGGGTTGGCTATTTGAGTTTGATTTGTGATGACTGGTCATATTTTGTATTGATTATTGTGAGAATATATGCGTTGCAACACATATAGGCAGGTAATGTGGAGATATTTCTCCGGAGCTGTGTAAATCTGAATGGCGCAAAGTTTAAGTGCCATTTTTTGGATAATACTGCATATTTTGCATTATTTTTTAGCATGCCTGCTTTGAGCGCACTCCGTAAGTGGTGCTGCTGTTTTGGAAACCGGTTAAACCTCGAGGAATCTGCTCCAGCCCCCCCAGAGGGGACTCCTAATAGGGATATGTATGTGAAGCATGGTCTTTCCTCTATAATGTACAGCACAGTGTGGAGGAAATATACCAAAAAGGATCCTGAGTTACGATGGCCTTTGTATGGATCGTTTGATATGCGCAAGATTGAGTATGTAGAACAGTGTATGTGTAAACGGCGTGCTCGGCAAGACATGTTTGAATGTGTACGGTTATGGGTGAAGGAAGTGCGTGAGCGAGAGAAACGTGAGAAAGCGCTGTTGGATAAAGAGCAACGGAAAAATGATCATGTGAGAGCGCAGGAAGCGAAGCGTCAGGAGGAAAGAGAACTGGCGGAGAAACAAGAGAAAGAACGTAGGTTGCAAGTCTCGGGTCAATATGCTGTCCGCCAGCCACTTTATCCTGTCCTTACTAATCTTGACGATGATTTTTATATATTAGATCGCTCTCCGCCTCCTTATGTTGGCGCGTCTGCCCCGAGATCACGGGATTCTGGATTGGTTTCGGATAAGGTAGACACGCGGTCCATGTTATCAGTTGAGCGTATGGTTGAGCTTTGGAAAATTTCTCTTTGTGCACTTAAGGGCAAGTTATCCCTTGCTGAATTGTTGGACTCTTTGGAAAAGTGGCGGGATAGAGAGAAGTTGTATTTTCTTGAAACCTTTTCTGATGAAGTGATTACTGCCTTTCGGAAATATTCAGAAGTTTTTGAGCCTGATGATGTAGTATTAGATGCTAAAGCATTACGTAACGGTGTTTTTTCTCCCTCTAAGGCACCTGATGCGGTCCGGCGGCTGTTTGCATTGCGGGACGCGGCGAGTGACCTTAAAGAGAGAGCGCGCCTAAAGACAGGGGAGGAGGAGCAATCGGATTCACGTATCGGCGGCGACCAATCATCTACCTCCCACTCAGATAAGAGCGAACTAGTGCATGCTAAACCAATGCGAGAGGCAGCACCTTTGTATGTTCCTCCTAAAGGAGCAGGAACTAGCTCGGATATGTCTTCCCCCGATGCTAGGGGTTATTTTGTGTATAATTGGGTTTAAAACTCCCTGGCATAGAGCTGATGTTATGGCATTAAAGAATGCATTGCCTGACCCCCGCAAGAATCCAGCGGCCTTTTATGAAGAAGTCGAGGGGGCCTTGAATTCTTGTACTATGACTTTAGCAGATATAGATTTGTTCTTTGGGCTTATTTTACCACCGGATATGTGGCGATCTGTGCGGAAGATGGATGATCTAGCCGTCTTTAAGGCCAAATGGTCTGAGATTGAGGATGAGGATAGGGAGAGAAAACCCGCGCAAAAACCGCCCCAGATTATTTTAGATCTCCCCGCTGCTATCTTGACCAAGTTGAAAATGATTATTCCCCCTAAAAAGATTGATTGGAATATGTTAGCCTCGTGTAAACAGAAGGTTGATGAATCAGTTTCAGATTTCTTTACACGCTTTGAGGAGACCTTTCATGACTTCAGTGGTCAGTCGCTTACGGATGATACGGGCCGATAAATATGTGGATAAATATGTGGCAAATTTATTACCAGGAATAGCAGCTCGTTTAAAAGCGAGTGAAAGTTCTTGGTCCACCTCGTCTCCGGCATCCCTCCTGACTATGGCTCAGTATTATGAGCGTCAGGAACAAGAAGCGAAGGGGAATGAGGAGAAGAAATCGAAAGATTTGAAAACTAAGGTGATGTTAGCACAAGTATATGGTCTGCCTCGTCGGGGTGTAGAAAGAGGTAGGGGAGGATTCTATGGTCCCCCTTCGGGTCGGTCAGATGTAAATAGAAATCAATGTGCGTATTGTAAACAGTCGGGTCATTGGGCCAGAGATTGTCCGGTGTTGTATGCATCTCGTCAGGGACGTGGTCAGGGACCACCGAGAGGTAGAGGGGGCTTTTCGAATTATAGAGGGAACTCTAATGATCGTACTCGATTTGAGCCTAGCGTACAGCAACGGGATAGGCCTAATGTGTTTGATAGGCAACACCAGTATCAAATGTCTGGGAACGACCGTTCTGGGTATCATGACTCACAGCATGCGTAGGATTGCGTTGGATGGGGGTTCGAATCAGTTGAAGTGCCGGTTGATCAGAAGGGTCCTTATGTTTCAGCAAATGTTTTGGGTTCTACTGATCGGTTCCTAGTCGATACAGGAGCTACTCGCAGTGCGCTGTCCAAACAATTGGTTCTGAGGGCTCCCCCATCTGGCTTAATGGTTACATCGGTAGGGTTTGACGGTACACTCTCTCGAAGCCCTCTTTCCCGACCCCTTGCATTCCATGTTGACAACCTTTCTGCGTCTTGTCCGTTTCTGCTTGCCCCGAACACGCCCGACAACATTATGGGTCTTGATATGCTCAAGTACTTCAGAGCAACGATCCGCTGCTCCCCTACTGGAGTACGTGTGATCTTAAATGATAATCACCCCATGACAGAACGGATGTGTGTGGTTGCAGAGGATACTGTTTTAGCTTCCCTCCCTCATTCTTTGTGGGCTACTTTGGATACTGATGTGGGACAGATGGTGATTCCGCCTGTCCACATTAGTGTCCAGGAGGGTGCGGTGTTACTGCGCCTCCTTCAGTATCGTATTTCCCAGGAGGGGGAGGAGGCACTCATACAGATTGTGCAGGATTTGATTAAGGTGGGAGTAGTGGAAGAAGTTCCCTATAATGTCTGCAACAGTCCCATTTTACCCATTTTGAAGAAAGATACTGATACCAGAGTTTATCGTTTTATTATTGACTTAAGGGAAGTGAATAAGATAGTGATACCTCAGTATCCAGTGGTTTCTGATATCATGACGTTACTTACTCTGGTCCCGCCAACGGCGACCACGTTTTCAGTTATTGATTTGAAAAATGCCTTCTTTTCGATCCCTATTCACCCTGATAGCCGATACCTTTTCGGTTTTACTCTGAATAATAGGTCTTATAGATTTTGTAGAGTCCCTCAGGGCTATACAGAAAGCCCCTAGCATTTACAGTCAAGCATTGAAAAGGCAATTGGATTCCTTTGTTCTGCCCGAGGGTGTCGCCCTTATACAATATGTCGATGACATCTTGTTGGCGGCCGACACTCCTGAGTTGTGTGAAAAGTGTACGTTATCCTTGCTTTCCTTTTTGGCATCACACAATCACAAAGTGTCGAAGAAGAAATTGCAATTCTGTAGACCAAAGGTGACTTATTTGGGTCACCTTTTGTCTAAGGAGGGGCGTGCACTCACACCAGATCGTATTCAAGCAATTTTGGACACGCCAGTACCTTCCACACAGAAGGACGTGCATGCATTTTTGGGTCTTGCTTCTTTCTGTAGGCAATGGATATTGGGATTTTCACATATAGCTAAGCCGTTGTTAGCACTTTTGACAAAAGACACACCGATCCCTCTTCCCTGGTCAAATGAGTGTGAAATTGCTTTTCAGCAATTACGACAAGCCCTTTGTTCAGCACCATTGTTAGGTACCCCTGATTATACGAAGCCCTTTTCACTGTACGTGCATGAGAAAGATGGATGTGCATTATCAGTTTTAGTGCAGATGCACGGCGACAAGCAGCGCCCTTGTGCATATTTTTCGGCTTTACTTGATCCTGTTGCCCGAGCGTTGCCTGGTTGTTTTCGCTCGGTTGCGGCGACAGCTGTGTCAATACGCCAAAGCGAGGGAATTGTGTTATCCCATAAGTTGTTGGTATTAGTCCCCCATGCTGTTGATGCCCTGCTTAATCAGACAAAGACGCAGCATTTGACCAGTGCTCGTTTAACGGGATATGAGTTGACGCTTTTGGCTCCTCATATTACGTTAAAGAGATGTGCAACGTTAAATCCAGCCACATTGTTGCCGTTCCCGGAAACTCAGTCTGAAGCACGAAAAGCACATGACTGTATTCTTGTGACCGAGGAACAGACAAAGGGTCGTATTGATCTCCAGGATACGCCCTTTACAGATGTAGATGGAGAACTGTGGGTGGACGGATCATGCCTGAAGCTACAGATGGTACGACTTCAGCAGCGTATGCAATTACCACATTACAAACAATAGTGGAGACAGCGCGCATACCGCAGAAATCAGCTCAAGCAGCGGAACTGATAGCATTAACACGAGCATGTGAGCTCAGTGCAGGATTGTGTGTGAATGTTTATACAGATAGCCGCTATGCCTTCGGAGTAGCGCACGATTTCGGCCTACTCTGGAAGGAGAGAGGGTTTCTAACGTCACATGGAGCACAGATAATGTACGGGGAGTTAGTTCACAACCTTTTGACTGCATTAACATATACAAAGAAGATTGCTATAGTCAAATGTAGTGCCCATAAGAAAGTGGTTGATAAAGTCGGAGAAGGGAATGCTTTAGCAGACTGGGTGGCACGAGAGACTGCGATGCAGCCTGGTGCTACTGCAATGTATGTTGTGAAGTCACAGGCAGAAAGATGGCACGATGCTAGGAGAGAAGTGCTGGAGATACAGAGGACCGCTTCCGATAAGGAACGGGAGCAATGGTCCAATGATGGGGAATTAGATGATGAAGGGTGTTGGAGAAGTAAGCAGATGGATAAGTGGAAGTTACCCACTGCCTTCGTACAACCTATGGTTCAGATGGCACATGGACTAGCGCATGTCGGAGCTTCCGCAATTGTTAAATTACTCACACGAGTTTGGGAGCATCCGGAGATCGCTAGCACGGCAACGAGGGTAGTGCAGACCTGCATGATTTGCCTGAGGTATAACCCGGGAAAGGGTACACGAACTCCAGCAGGAGGATTTGCGACACCTACTGCACCCTTTGAGGTTTTGCAGATGGATTACATTCAGCTTGAGCGCTGTAACAATCTGAAGTATGTTCTAGTAGTGGTTTGTGCCTTCAGCAAATGGGTTGAGGCATACCCTACGAAAGACAATACTGCAATGACTACAGCCAAGATGCTATTGAAGGAGTTCTTCCCTCGATATGGTGTTTGCAGATTGTTGTGGAGTGATAATGGACCTCATTTTATAGCAGACGTTATTAAGCATGTCCTGAAAGGCCTGGGAATTACCCAAAAATTTCATGCAGCGTTTCACCCTCAGTCTGCGGGATTGGTCGAGAAATATAATGGTACTCTGAAGCTTAAGATCGCGAAGATTCAAGCTTCGACTTCTTTGACTTGGCCAGACGCTTTACCGTTGGCATTATTGTCAATTAGATCGATACCGCATTCTCGGACCGGTCTCACACCCTACGAGATTGTATTCGGACGCCCAATGAATATTTGGGGTCCACCAAAACCAAGGTCAGTGTATGATGTACCTTGTGTAATGATGAATGATTATTTGGCACAGTTAACGGATAATTTGGTTTCTATTCATCAACAGGTTCGAGAAGCGCTCCCTGATCGGTCCACAGGTGAAGGTCATAATCTCTGACCTGGTGATCAGGTTATGATCAAGGTATTCGAAAGGACGAACAGTCTGGAGCCGAGATGGGTTGGTCCTGAGCAGGTCCTGCTTGCAACGAGGACAGCTGTGCGAGTTTCCAATCGGAAGAACTGGATCCACTCTTTGCACTGTCGTAAAGTGCCGCCTGGATTGGTGGAGCCTGCTGTGTTGACCGGCCATCGAGAAATCCTGACTGCAGAGAAAGGCCGTGCTGTGGAACCGAACGATACTGAGGAGCTCTTCCCGGACCAATCGATTCCTGGAGAGGAAGATATCATCTCAGACCGAGGAAGTGATTTTCTTTGTGTATCCAAAGACGTTGTCAGAACGGCCCTTAGGTTAGTGAAACGGAGAGCCAATGTGGCAAGGGAGGGGGATCAGCCCTGCATTAGTGTAGTGACACCCGTCTTGGCCCGCTGGTGAAGAAATCAACGGCTGCCTAAGGGGAAGAGTTCTGACAACCTTTTAGTTTCAGAAGGATATAGACTTTTTACTACAAGATGGAAAAGAAGAAGATTGTTTGTGCGACGAGTTTTATTATCAGTGTAGCTATTGTTGGTATAACCACATGGTTTGTTGAAGATGTGACTCCTGCCCGTGAGTTGCTTGTCTTGACCACTCCAGTGCCTGAGGAGCATTACTTTTATACCCTTCCGTATCAAGAATTGAAGCATCGCCAGTCTTATTTGAATAACACTTTCATCCAGATGTTGCATCATACCTATGTTGCTACGAATGCTACGAACTGTTGGATATGTGGTATGATGCCAGCTCATCAGAAGAAAGGAGGAACGCCGTTCATACCTCTTCCTTTCTCTCATAATGGCTCTTGTAGAGCATGGTATACTTTGCTTTTTGCCACACGGAAACCTACAGTGGGACGACTACTTTTCAGACTTAATAAGGAATGTCATCAGGATAAAGAAGGCTATCCACAAGCGAATGGGACAATATGGGAATGGGAAGAATATCGACCAGACAATGAATCGATCCCCTACATTTTCACGAACACTAGAGACACAGTAGGGAAAGAAAAATTTGTGATTCAAGTGGCACAAGCTCAAGCGGACCTGTGTGTCCAGAGTGTGGGTTATATTCCAGTTGGTGTTAGTGACTGTATTATTGTTTTGAATATAGATGGTCTAAATAATAGTACTTTCTTAGCCTCCCATAACACATACTTTGTATGTGGGAATAAGGGTTATTATCGTTTGCCAGCCGGCTGGTCCGGAGTATGTTATGTAGCGTTCTTATTACCTCCTGTATTTTTGGCACCTGCATCTTATCATAAAGATTTGAAATTGTTGAACAATGCAACTGTAAATAGATATAAACGTACTCTATCTATTGATGATGTTGATCAAACTGATACTAGCTTACAGCAGTATATTGATTTTAACTTAGGATTGTTTTTCTTTGTTGGAGCTGCCCTAAATAGTAGGAAGGTTCGAAGGTTAACGAGAGTTGTAGAGGCTGTGACGAATCAAACCGCTGCTGCTCTTGGGAATCTTACGGAAGAATTACAAATCACTAGAATTGTTGCATTGCAGAATCGTATGGTATTAGATGTTATGTTAGCTGACAGAGGTGGAGCATGTAAAATTATCGGAAGTAGTTGTTGTGTGTTTATTCCTGACCATACGCCATCAGTTTATAATGCTATTAATAAATTGCATAAAATCGCAGCTGAGATTCATACAGAAAATGGCACTTGGACCTTTTCTGGATGGTTTTGGGCATTGATCACTACATGGGGATGGAAGGTTTTAACTGGTCTCTGCATTATTGTGGCAATTCTGTTTTCCTGCTGCATCTGTGTCCAGTGTGGTCCTTTACTCTGTTCTTTATGTGTGTCATTCTGTATTCCTGATAAGAAAGCTATTGCCAATGTCACCTATCAGAAACATTTAACCAAAGAGGTGGAAGAGATGATGAAAATTGACATATATGATGATTATCCTAATAAGCTGAATGTCTTCAGTAAATGCTGAAAGGGTCGTCTGTTGAAAACTAAAATGGCGATATGATTAAGCATTCACTAAAGACATGAATTCTCTCCAGTTAAAACATGTCTTTCGTCTTATGTTGCCTAATGTTCAGACTCCATTTTGTACTGTCATGTCCCCACGTGCTCAGCACGAGAAGAGTCCTATCTTCGTGTTAGTTGCTCTTGTAATCTGCCTAGTAACAGTCTATAAATAGTTCCTTTGTCCGTCTGGCGCATGTCCAGACTTCACCACATCTGTTATCAGTTAGTCCTTGCTTGACCATGTTTTCGCGGGCTTAGGAGTGTGTTAACTCCGCCCACATATTGATTCTGTATCGAAAATGTCCATAAAAGGTAATGCTTTTTGCCTCATGTTGTATCCACCCACTTATGAGCCCCTCTGTTGTATATAAAAGGGGACCGTGTACGCAAGTTCTTTGTGCTACTCTATGCAATACTGAAGAGTGTTGTATGGGTTGTAGGACCACCCTTAAGGGTTAATAAACTTTGTCTTTGTATTTGCAGTTTCCGTGCCAACTTCCTTCTAGTTTTCGTTACAGGAGGGCGAACCCTTGTATTTGCGGGCCTAGCTGGGGCCTGTATTCATCACTCCTTTGGATCGTATTGCGCATGGGCTTCGGCTCCATCCTCAGATTGTTTTTTTCCGCCATCGGGCTCGGATGTAATCTTCGCGCTCCGGTTCCAAACAGCTTCCAGTTTGACGATCGACGCGCAATCCTCACCCCAATTCGCTGTATTGTTTCGATCGCGATCTCCCCACTCGACGCGCCTCTCATCGGCAACACCTTCGGTTCCAGTCGTCGACGGCGGCCTTCGGGCCTACCCAAGCTCCGGTCCTGGCTAATGGAAAGGACTCCATTTAAAAAGTGCCCTCGATGTGGGTCCAAATTCCCCCACAACGATCTCCACGAGGTGTGCAATCTCTGCCTCTCCCCTGAACACGAGGCTCGAGACTGTCCGGTGTGTAAATCCTTCCGGTCCAAGAAAACGATTCGGGACCGAAGAGCCAGAAGAACCATGGCACACTCCTCGACGGCGATCCCGGACGACATCTTCGGGGAAGGCGTCGACGCTCCAGAACACACCGACGAGGGACTCGTCAGCGCATCCGAAGCCGACGATTCAGATGTGGAGGACATCACTCCGGCACAGAGGGTCATGAGTACTACTCTACCCCCCCCACACCCTCACCGGCACCGAAAAAGGCTTCGGTCACGCCTTCGGGCCTAAGCAAGACCAAAGTCACTGCTTCCCACACCGCACCTTTGGGACCGGTAAAGAAGCAATTAACCTTCTGGCGGCTCGGGCTCGAGCCAGCCCACCGTCAGAGCCGATAAACACTCTTCGGCACCAAAAAAGAAACCGGCCTCCATCTCGACACCGAGCCCCACACTGAAACACTCGGGGTCGAGACCCAGCTCCTCGGCACAGACCCCATCTTCGGTACCGAAAAAAGCCCACAAGGCCACCGGCACCGACACTTCAAAGCCGAAATCCATCTTGGCGCCTACTAAACAATCGGAGCTTTCCAAGCATGGTTCCAAACAACGAACCAGCACCGACAAACCTAAGAAACCAACGACCCCGACGCTATTCGGCGCCGACGGACCAACCAACCTCTCCAGAACTATTCGCACCGGATCCCTTACAAAAAACACTAACTAAGGATCTCAAAACTGGACATTTGATGCTCTCTATCAAAAAGAGACAGTTAGAGAAACCTGCTCCGCTTCCACCTCCAAAAAGGAAGGACTCTGCTACCTCCCCTTTCATACCACCTTCCCCACCTCCACCACCTCCCCCACCTTCCCCTCCTCCACCTTCTCCACCCCCACCTCATCAATCCCCGGCCCCATCCCCGGATGATGATGAGCAAGGGGATCCATATGATGCCATAGGGGATGTGCCCCAAGATATACCTACAGGGGACCCCACTCCCACAGGATCCCCAGACCCATGGGACGATTATAATGTCCCTGATATCCCTAACGTCCCACAAGACTATCTTTACCCTTCCAGACCTTCTCCACCAGAAGACTCCTTGGGGTTCAACCATTTACTGCAAAGGGCGGCACACTACCACGGAGTAGATTTACATACCGACCTAGTGGAGGAGGATTTCCTCCTAGATACATTTGACACCACACATAGGACCACCTCCATATTGCCTATGCTTAAAGGTGTTATAAAACATGCGCCGGAGATCTTTAAGGACCCAGTCAGGGCCAGGGTCATTAACCCGCGCATTGAAAAGAAGTATAAAGCCACCCCAACAGATCCCTCCTACATCAGAGGGCCAGCGCCACTAGATTCCCTGGTAGTATCCACAGCACGGAAAAGGGCCAACTCACAGGCGTCAGGCGACGCACCACCAGCTGAGTCTAAACTCTTGGACGCATCAGGCACGCGTACTGCATCTCAAGCTGCCAATATATGGCGTATCGCCAATACACAAGCACTACTAGCGAGGTATGACAGGGCCCATTATGACGAGTTAGAAGCCATAATGCACCATCTCCCTGATAAATACAAAGCTAGGGCCAATGAGCTAATTCAGGAGGGCAAAACAATTACTAATACCTCCATACGTTGTGCCTTAGATGCAGCAGACACAGCCTCTAGAGCCATCAATACTAGTGTCCTCCTCCGTCGCCATGCCTGGCTAAGGATATCAGGTTTTAAACCGGAGGTACAAGCCTCTATCCTCAACCTTCCCTTTGACCAGGAACATTTGTTTGGCCCAAAAGTGGATGACGCCCTAGAGAAAATGAAAAAGGACACTGACACGGCAAAATCCATGGGAGCCGTACAATCTCACCCTCCCAGACGCTCCTTTCGCCGCTCTTCCTTTCGGAGCACATCCAGAGGCTACTGCTCAGACACCGCTTCCACTTCATACAAATCCCCTACTCAGTCCACCTTTACAAGGAGTTACCAAAGGGGCGGCCACAGGGGCAACAATAACAAAGGCAGAGGCAAAACAAACACCTCCCTCTCTGCCACCGCGCCTACCCAATGACTTCCCTCCACTTCCCCCAGACCATCCCACTCCGGTCGGGGGCAGACTCCAACATTTCCTTCTGGTCTGGACTACCATCACCTCGGACAAATGGGTAACACAAATAATTCGGTCAGGCTACTGCCTAGCGCTAATATCTACCCCTCCAAACATTCCACCCAGTCAACGCCCAATGTCACCAGAACATCTACTGCTACTCAAGCAGGAGGTAATCTCCCGCCTAGACAAAAAGGCAATAGAACACGTTCCTACCAACCAACAAGATATGGGGGTCTACGCCCTATATTTTCTCATACCAAAAAGGGACGAGACTCTACGGCCCATCCTAGACCTTCGGCCCCTAAACAAATACATACACTCAGACCATTTTCATATGGTGACGCTTCAGCAGGTACTTCCGCTACTTTCCCAAAACGACTTCCTCACAACTGTGGACCTAAAAGACGCTTATTTCCACATCCCAGTGCTCAACGCTCACAGGAAGTACCTCAGATTTGTAGTGGACGGCACACACTACCAATTCAAAGTGCTCCCGTTCGGAGTCACAACCGCACCACAAGTATTCACCAAGTGCCTCGCAGTGGTGGCAGAACATCTGCGAAGACAGCACATTCATGTCTTCCCATACCTAGACGACTGGTTCATAAAAGCCAGTTCATACAATCAGTGTGTACAACACACACACACCACGATCCAGCTACTTCACCAGCTAGGCTTCACGGTAAACCACGAAAAGTCCCATCTACAACCATCCCACATAAAACAATATCTAGGTGCCACTATAGACACCTCAAAAGCGCTCGCCTACCCCAATCCTGCCAGGATTGCAAGCATTCAGGCTCTACGCGCAAAATTCATAGCACAACACTCCCTTCCAGCTCGGGTGTTTATGCAACTAATAGGGATGATGGCCTCTTGCATCTTCATAGTACCTCACGCAAGACTCCGGATGCGTCCTCTCCAAGAGTGCTTAGCGCGCCAATGGAACCAGGCCCAGGGTCAATTAACAGATCTGGTGTTGGTAGACGGTCGCACCCATCGCTCTCTGTAGTGGTGGACCACCAGAAACCTTTCCACAGGTCGACCGTTCCTGGACCCGGTTCCCCAGATAGTACTAACCACAGACGCATCGCTCTCCGGCTGGGGAGCTCATCTATTACATCTCACCATGAAGGGCACATGGACACCTCAACAAAAGTTACTCCACATCAACCATCTGGACTTACTAGCAATCTTCTTAGCCCTAAAATCTTTTCAAACACAAATTTCAGGCAAGGTTGTCCTAATCCGCACAGACAACATGACAGCCATGTACTATATTCAAAAACAAGGCGGCACACACTCTCCACAGCTCTCTCAGCTAGCACAGAGCATATGGAGATGGGCCATACCCGAGAAAATCTTTCTCCTAGCTCAGCATGTCCCAGGAGTCCAAAACACTATGGCAGATCTGCACCGCAGACAAACACAACAAATCCACGAGTGGGAACTCCACCCACAAGTTCTACACCCGTACTTTCAGATGTGGGTGGCATCCACAGATAGACCTCTTCGCCACCCACAAAAACACCAAATGCCCAAGCTTCGCCGCCAGATATCCACACCCATAGTCCAAAGGAAATGCAATATGGATGAACTGGTCACGGAAGGCCCAAAAAGAATAATTCCCCCCAGAGTGCCACCCTCACCTGTGTGGAACCTAAATATCGTTCTCACCAGACTTATGGGGCCTCCCTTCGAACCATTGCACAAATGTGAACTCCAATTTTTAACCTGGAAAACCGCTATTCTCATAACCATCACTTCCCTCAAAAGGGTCAGTGAGATACAAGCATTTACCATTCAAGAACCATTTCTGCAAATGCACCATAACAAAGTTGTTCTCCGTACGAACCCAAAATTCCACCCTAAAGGCATTTCTCCTTTTCACCTAAACCAATCTGTATAACTACCAGTATTCTTCTCGCAACCACAAACTGTTGCAGAAAGAGCTCTACACACACTAGATGTCAAACGAGCCTTACTCTACTACATCGAGAGAACGCAACCTTTCCGTAAGACTAAACAACTGTTTGTCTCTTTCTCTCCACCACACAAGGGCAACCCCATCTCCAAGTCGGGGATAGCTAGGTGGATTGTCAAATGCATTCAGATTTGCCCCTAAAGCCCATTCTACACGTAAAATAGGGGCTTCAATGGCTTTTCTAGGAAACATCCCATAAGATGATATCTGCAAAGCAGCTACATGGTCAACACCGCACACTTTCACCAAACACTATTGTGTAGATGTGCAAACTAAGCAACAAGCTAGTTTGGGCCAGGCTGTACTCAAAACATTATTTCAAACCACTGCAACAGATACGGGTGGTCGCCGCTAACGGTGGGTACTGCTATATAATCTATGCACAAGTGTGTAATCTGCAGCTCATATGCCTCGAACGGAATATGCTACTTACCAGTATGCATCTGTTCTTGGCATGTAGAGCTGCAGATCTACGCACGCCCACCCGCCTCCCCGGCTACCTGTATCGGTTCCAGTTTATCTTATTTAGATAACACACACGGGCATCTTCACTGTTATTACTACGCTCCATCTTTCCCTGCTGGCGAAAAACAATCTGAGGATGGAGCCGAAGCCCATGCGCAATACGATCCAAAGGAGGAGTCACTGACCTCGTGACTTCCAAAGACTTTCCAAGAGGAAAAACAAACTGCAAACACCCGGGCCCAACACCAGATGGCGATCTATGCACAAGTGTGTAGATCTGCAGCTCTACATGCCAAGAACAGATGCATACTGGTAAGTAGCATATTCCTTATAATTAATTTAAAGATATTTCATACTTTACAAATTACGCCGAAGTCGCGACCCCAGCGCGACTTTACAAAATGGCTACCGGAATGCACGCAGCCATCGTGTAGGATGCGCGAAGGGTGCGCGACTTCTGTATAATATTAAAAAAAGAATGAATATAGTTTTCCTAACTAAAAATTATTCACAATATTTTAAAAATATATATACATGTGTATATATATATATATATATATATATATATATATATATATATATATATAAAATATTTAAAAAACATAGGATTGAGGTACATTAGACTTACACATTTTCATTTAAAAAGCTTTGAAATTCACTGAAAAAACACCATAGGTTTCAGGCATGTTATAGTTAGAAATTCGCATTTAGAACACCATAGAAATTAACTGAAAAAATCATAGGTTTCAGGCACGTTACAGTTAGAAATTAGCATTTAAAAAACCATAGAGTTTCACTGAAAAAACCATAGGTTTCAGGAATGTTCTAGTTAGTTGGACATTTCACTCGTACAAAACCATAGAAATTCCGGTGATATAGTTAGTTCAGCTAACTATAACTCGCGCCCCCGCAATGCACTGCCGATGACGTCACATATTACATCATTCATGCTCCGTCGGGGGAAACAAGACCCATGCGTCCCAGCCGCAGCTCCGGAAAGACGCAGCAGGACGCCAGGCAACCCCGGCCCAGGTCCGGAAGGCAGGCTATGGCCGGAGGGGAGCCCCCTCGCTACCTCCCCAAACAGCCACCAAGGCAGCCCAGCCGGGCATTGGCAGCGACGTACAGGATCAGCAACTGGCAGACCCCCAGAGTCCACCGGACGGCGAGAGAAGAAAGGAGAACCAGCGGGGAGATGAGAAACAGTGCCCAAGTCCAGAGGGTAGGTGACGGCTGAGGGGGAGCTCCACAACCAATCTCATCTATAGCTACCTAGGCAGCTCCTCCGGGCATCGGCCATGTTGCTGGGGCTCCGCTGTCGGTAGATTTTCAAATTCCTCAGAGGTTGTTGAGGTCAGCGATAAAATTCAATTGAAGGAATTGCAGAATTCAGAGGGCAAAAGTCCATAGAACCCCCGGGGGGAAGAAGGTCCGAGGGGGGATGATTCCAGAGGAAAGAGCCAAAATGTCAATCTCTAGCTAGGGAGCTCCTGGCCAGAGCTCCTCACCTGTCGGCCATCTTGGAGGTTTTTGGAGGCTTTATATTATTTACTTTGTAAAAATGATACTCTCTTAGTTTGTGTTCCAAATTACTTTTCTTACGTTTCTTTACATTTGACTTATAAGCCACCACATGTTTCAGTCATCGGTTGTTTTATCTTTTTTTTTTTAAACTAGCCATTCATTTCCTAAAATGTTATAGATGTTTTCTCCATTACAATTTGGATTCTTAATGTTGAACTGCTTGCTTCATTTACATACTCTAATTAGTGTAGAGTTAGTCAACACATTATATTCTCTGTGATCTCCCCAGAATCCTCGATATAGTAATAAAATTGGATACTTAGCCCCCTTACAGATCCTTCCAAATTTTGTTCCTGATCCAAAGTTGTAGAATGTAAACAATGATTTTGACCCAAAACCGTAGTTTAATTTAGTGACCTTCCAAGCATTACTTTTTTTTATTATTACATTTATTAGGCGCACAGCTACCCTAATAGGGTTTCCCGGCGCAAATACGTCTAAATTTAGACTAGGTAACTAGGCCATTTGCTGAAGGAAGAGCCAGGTCTTAATGTCTCGGCGAAATTTTACATAAGAGGGTTCCAACTTCACATGATTAGGAAGGGAATTCCAAGTTTCAGTCCGAGGTACGAGAAGGAGCGTCCACCCATTCTTGTCAGTTTAAATCTGGGAAGTGTTAAATGTGGTATGTAAGGGCAAATGAGCTCTCGCAGATACACTGGAGCTGCACCTTGTTTTATTTTAAAAATATGACAAAGAGCTTTGAATTTGATGCGGTTATTAATGCAGAGCCAATGAAGATCCTGCAAAAAAGGAGTAACCGAGGTTCTTCTTGCAATATGGCAGAGAAGGCGCGCTGCAGAATTTTAAACCATTTGCAGCCTCCTCACGGGTTCCCTATTGCAGCCTAAGTAGAGTATATTCCCGTAGTCCAATTGGGACATTATAAGAGATTGAACTACGGTTCTTTGTGTAGAGAAAGGGAGTATCCAAATTATTTTCCGCAGCCATCGTAGTATAGAAAAACAAGTACCCACCGTACTTACTGCTGGTTGCCTCATGGAAAGTTGGCTGTCAATGATGAAGCCTAAATTACGGGCTTGGGTAACCGGCTGAGGAAATAAACCCATTTCTTGAGGCCAATGAGAATAGTTCCAAAGATGTTTATCTTTCCCCAAGATGATGACCTCAGTTTTGTCCCCGTTTAATTTCAGGCAGTTAGTGTTCATCCATTTCGAAACTTGTAGTAGACCGTTCCTTAAAGAAGATATCGTATTGTCTTTAGAGGAGGATAACGAAAAGATGATTTGAGTGTCATCTGCATAGGAGTAGAGGGTGAGCCCTGCGTCTTCGACGATGGTAGCAAGGGGACGCACATAGATATTAAAAAGTAGTGGACTCAAAGTAGAACCCTGAGGAACTCCATATGCGGATGCTCAAGAGGTGGAAGAAACCCCAGAAGAAAAGACTTGAAATGAACGGTCGCTCAGAAAAGAGGACAGCCAAAGTAGAGCTGAACCTTCAACACCTGCTAACTGAAGAGAATTCAGCAAGATAGGGTGAGACACGGTGTCAAATGCTGCGCTCAGATCTAACAAGATGAGCGCCATGGTCTCACCCTGATCTAAGCATTGACGTAGTTTTTCAGTTACTCCCAAAAGGGTAGTTTCAGTAGAGTGGTGTGTTCTGAAACCCGATTGAGAGGGGTGCAGATATCCAGATTTTTCAATGTGAGTGGTTAAGTGAAAGTTGACATGCTTTTCCAGGATTTTAGAAAATACTGGTAGAAGTGAAATAGGGCGGAAATTCGCCAAGACAGAAGGATCGGCATTGGGTTTTTTCAGTAAAGGAATCACCATCGCGTGTTTCCAATCCATTGGAACATGTGATTCACGTATTGAAGTATTTAGGAGATCTCTACAGAGTCTCAGTACGGTTGGGGAAAGTAATTTTAAAATATTAGCTGGTAGAGGGTCCAGAGGAGAGCCTGAATTTACCTTGGATAAACAGTATTTAAATGATTCCTCATTAAGGAGAGGCCACTGAGAAATTTTCACTGTGGCAGAATGGGAATCCATTTGCACTGTGTTAGGGGGGTCATCCATGTGTCTCGTGTCTGTGTCAGACAGATTTGAGTCCTGAGGTAAAGTGGGAACAAATTTACTATATATTGTTTTCACTTTCTCGGTGAAAAAATTTGCAATGTTGTTGCATTTGGTGATATCCAGGGCAGGAGGTACAGGAAGAGTGTTTGCCCCGGACAGTTTTTTAACCATTGAGAACAAAACTTGAGGTTTGTTCAATGAATTAGTAATGGTTTTGGAAATATGCAATGCTCTTGCTGCCTTACAGGTGGCATGGTATTTATGAAGGGCTATCTTGTAGTCCGTTTTACAATTAGGAGCATAAAGTTTTCGCCACTTCCTTTCTAAAACTTTGCATTGTGATTTTAGACTCTTCAAATCTTCATTAAACCATGGAACTGGGGTACGATGGGAAGAACAAATTTTCGACGAGGGAGGCAGGCAAAGATTTAAAGAGGAAAATAACCAGTTTGATATTGCCTTATTTAAAGGAATAAGTGGAAGTGTCGGATCTTCTGTTTTAGGGGTTTATTTAACTAGAAACCATTAACTGTAGTAGAATGAGTTACACTAAATATACACAAGCTCCATTTTACTGCAATATACAAACAAGTGATGGATGGAAATACTTGAAACATTCCTAAAACATTCCTAAAAACTAGTAATTACAGTGGTTATTATTCTATTCCATTGCTTTTGCTCATCTGACTACATCTCTGCAGAGTAAACTAACTATACATAAATGAGTAATGGCGTACACCAAAAAGGAGCAGTCGTGATCAACTTGCTAGGTCAAAATAAACAATCACAGATACCCTTCCGCCATGCTGGATTACATCCATGAGATTGAGTTTATCTGTTTAGGGACAAAGATGAAATGGGCTGCTTCCCAGAGTAATGAATCACCAATCGTTTTTTGTTTCGTTCAGTATTATCCCTAAATCTTAGGGGCAGATTTACTAACATTTCCTGCTGAGATTGTATTACAAAAGTGAGGCAAACCAGTGGAAAATGTTTATCTGGGATTTACTTTCCAGTGCAAAACTTTATTTGCACTGGATAGTAGCCTTAAAATACCACAAGTGCTGCTTTGTTTCTATGAGGCTACCATGAATGGCAGATTGACACTCCCATGCAACCTCTTTAGAAAGCCTCATTGAGCCATTAATAAGGTGATTTTTTTTTTTCCTCAAAACTTTTCTGACTTTGTATGTGTGCTGCATGGTACAGCACACGAAGTGGAAAAAGTTTGAAAGTTTATCTAAGCATAGTATTTTGTACCCTTCTAGTATAAAACCTAAGCCTGAAATCACACCTCTGCACATTGAAATGCTGTGTGAATGGAGTTAGGCAGCCTGATTATGCAGCAGCGCTAGGAAAGAGAGCAAGAGCACTATTTTGTAGTAGACATGGTGCCGTTATTCTCTCTCTTTCACCCAATGCAGCACAGCAACTCTGATCGCAGCGTGCATGACAACTTCGTAAATTTGCCCTAAGTTTGGGTCGATGGAGCCAATGGCCTGATCTCTCGTTTCATATTTCAGTACAGATATTGTGCTTAGGTTGTCCAAGTCATTTTTCTTTACAGGATGAAAAATTAAGTTGTCTAGGGGACGACACCTGTGGTATAGATGAAATATTTACACTCATTTATAAATTTTTTTAAACGAATACATTGCCAAAACTAACTGTAAAAGAGACAGTGAATACCATAAGAATGCACTTTATTGCTTAAAGAAACAATTTTGAAAACTATAAAAGGAATAATCCATAATGACTTTGCACATTATATAGTAGTTTCCATTGTCTGAAAAAACTCAAGATCTCAATTAATTTGTTAATGGCTTGGTATCTCACTTTGAGGAGCCAATTTACACAGGTAACTTGTATGTCTTACAAAACACCTTTTGCGTTCTGAGGTATACTTTGTAACAGTGTATAATAATCATAGTAAAGTGGAAGGTTCATGATTCATCAGGTTGGGTCGCCCTTCGCTTTAACAGAACGTCTTCGTATCCGTTCTGTGTAAGAAGTCCCACTGTTATGTTCTTGCTTTCTTCAAATTTGGGCAAAACAACAGCAATATATCCCTCAGTAGATGGCTGTCAAACAAAAGAAAAGATTTAGTGAAATACATTCAGCACAAAAAGTAGCTATTAGTCAACATTGTATTAGTCCCCAACTATATAACTCCTTTGTGTTTAGTGTGATTCTTCCTTTTTTTTTTTTAAACTTTGTATTTAACATTTAGGCAGATAAGTACATAGCAAGACCATACGGTATGGACACTGACTTCAACAATCCATCAAATGATCACAGAAGTGCCTATATAGTCATATGGCATCCACAATATTAGCTCCACAGTTCTATAAATGCATCACATGGAATAGCAATTCACAGGAGAGGCCCACTGTCCTGAGCAAGGAACACACTGGCCGCAAGCCACGGGCAAACTAATCTTGAGAGAATAGTGGTGTATCATCATAGACTTTAACTGGGAGTTAAAGCAGATAAATAAGACCGCAACGGTTCCCAAATGTTTCTCGGTTTTGCAGCTCTAGAAAGTGTGGCAACATAAGTCCCAGACCAGTCTTAGCAAAGAGACATATCCTTGAGCCAGTCCTGGAAAAGAAGGGCGCTCCTTCTCCCCCCCACTCAAGACAATGACTATGTTTACCTAGCAGAAGCACAGTGGTAGGAAATGTGCGATATTCCTTTGGTATATTCTTAACATATCAAAGAAGAGCAATGTCAGGGGTGAGCTGTAAATGATGATCCATCAAGTTGAGCATAGCCTCTATAACCTCGATGCCAGGTGGAGGAAGTCCCCCCCTCCCCCCGCACCACAGCGTTTGCATCTAGTGTTATCTGTGTGTTATATTTATCTAGGATTACCGTGTCAGATACACTCTATGCACATATTTATAATGTATTGATCAATACCTTCCATTTGGAGAGATCGGTATGGTTTGTTGGCAGCAATAAAGCCACAGCTCATCTGTGATTCCGAGGCCCAGATCCCTTGACTATCGTAGCCGTGCTTTAGGAACCCCCACCTCTATACCCTCCATGACCGCATTGTGCATTCTTGTAATGCGTTACTGTGGGTGAGGGTTGGATAATAGGATTGTCAGCACTGGCCACTCTGGGGGCTCCACAGGTATTGTGGCAAAGAGATGGCAGGCTTCATTAGAAAGCTTGCTTTATGTGATAAAGTCTATCAAAGTGGTAGCAGAGTCACCTAAAAACTCATGATATGTTTAAAACCTATGCTTCTGGAATAGATCGCCCATAGAGTTAATGTGCTTCCTACCGACGGAGGTCAGCAGCACGGGGGAGTGGTCCAATCAGAGCAAACAGTGATGTGCTATGGGTATACAGGGAGAGCAAGGCACCGAAACTGGACATAGTATAGCCAGCCGAGACACGGTGTGTATTTCACGTGATGGTCTGGTAAGTTGTGCATAGGAAGCTGCTTGTATCGGAAGTGGGTCTACCTGTCCCTCTTCGAGGCTGATGTGTGGGGCATGTCTGCTGTTATGAATCCATTGATATACGAACTGCACCTGTGCCACCAGGTAATACACTTTACAATGGGGTGCTGCAAACCCTCCCGTTATATGGGTGTCTTAATCTGTGCCAACAGAGCCTTGGTTGTTTGCCTGCCCGAGCTTGAGCAAGCTTAACTGGGTAAAAAAAAAAAGCCTTATTTAATGGGATTGGAATATTTTGAAACAGGTAGAAAAGTCTTGGCAACACCACCATCTTCATCAGGACTATCCTGCCCGCCATTGACAGCATAGGCTGATCTAGTGATCAACCTCTCTTTGTAATATCTCAAAGTAGTTTCAATAATTCTTCTGGAGGATAGTTGAGATATCCGTGTGATACAGTATGCCTAGGTAGCAGACAGGTCCTGTTTGCCATTGTAGTACGTAGGATACATTAGGGCGTGTTGTGACTGTCATCAAGGGTACCATAATGGACGTAGACCAGTTTATCTGGAGCCCAGACCAGCGGCCACACTACTTAACTTCATCAATGATGGGACCTAAGTTGACAATATGGTATCTGACCACCAACATGGTATCATCAGAGTGCATCAATAGCAGTGTATTGCGAAATACCATATTGATTTCACAAATACAGTGACATTCCCAGAGAGTGACGGTCAAGGGCTCTGTAGTGAGAGCAAATAAAATAGGGGACAGCCCAGTCATATCCCCCTGCTAATCTGAAACGTAGAAAACACCCAGCATTAACTCCTAATCTAGTTGAAGGGTCTGTATATATGAGCTTGATCCATTTGACAAACTCTACCAAGCCACATTCTGCCCAAGACTTCCAACAAGAACGTCTATTCAATGGTGTCAAAGGCCTTAGTGGCATTGAAAAAAAATGGCCATAACCTGTAGAACAGGATTTAGTTGATGCGTAAGGGCAAATAATGTTCGAAGGTTGTAAGCAGTATTGATCCAGCCGAACCAATTGGGGCATCAAGGGGAGTATCCTGATCGACCAGTATTGTGGCTAGGATCATACTGTCTACATGGAGGAGGCAAGAGCCACATCTTTCAGGAGGCTTGCTCAGTTTAAGGAGAGTGATTACAATATCTTCTCGCATTGTCAGCAGGGGTTGCCCTGCTTTGTAGGCTTCTTTATAAACCGCCAATATCACTGGTGCCAACTCCTCTGTGTCCTCCTTATAGAATTCAGTTTGGAAGCCATCGCTACCTGGAGCGCTGCCATTATTTAGCTGTTTGATCACCTATTTGATCTGATCTGTGGATAGGGATTGACATAAGAGGATGCGATCCTCATGTCCCACCCATGCCAGGGTCACCCTCTCTAGGTATGTCGATGTCAGCAGGTGCCACCTGCATTCTGGATGTGTACAATTCCTTATTAAAGTTATCAAACGCTTTCATGATGTTGGAAGGATCATACACCATTCTCCCATCTGTAGTAGGACCACACGGTATGGGATCCGCTGCCCAGCCAGACTTATGCAAAAAGAACAAGTGATGGACAGAATGCAGAACAATGTCATACATTCACCCCAGTACAGAGATCTGGGCCTAAATACATCGTTTTTTGCTCCCCATGCCATTTCAGTTTGAACCCAGCCATATGCAAACCAGTCTTGACCCTGCGCCAAAGGGAACAGTCCAGCTGGAACTGTCAGGCCAGGTCCTCCCTGGACTGGAAACAAGCATCCTAGGACTGGTTTCGGGGTTTCACACCTCATCAGCCAGGATAGCTTGACTCCAGTTGCATGGAGAAACCGGGACCCACGTCTGGGCATACCCACACCAACTCGGGGTGGCAAATTCAAAACGAACAATTGATGGACAGAATGCAGAACAATGTCATACATTCACCCAGTACAGAGATCTGGGCCTAAATCCATAGTTTTGTGCTCCCCATGCCATTCCAGTTTGAACCCAGCCATATGCAAACCAGTCTTGACCCTGCGCCAAAGGGAACAGTCCAGCCGGAACTGTCAGGCCAGGTCCTCCCTGGAATGGAAACAAGCGTCCTAGGACTAGTTTCGGGGTTTCACCCCTCATCAGCCAGGATAGCTTGACTCCAGTGGTATGGAGAGTACGGAACCCACGTCTGGGCATACCCATCCTACTCTGGGTGGCAAATGCAAAAAGAACAATTGTTGGACAGGATGCTTGATTACGGTCCAGGGAAGACCTGGTTTGGCAGTTCGGTATGGACTGTTCCCATGGGGCACAGGGCCAAGACTGATTTGCATATGGCTGGGTCTGAACTGGGGTGGCGAAGTGAGATAAAGAATGATGATGGATTCTGGGGGTGAGTGTCTGAAACGTTTCAGTGCTCCATCCATTATGCCCTTGTATTTGCTTTGTTCGCACAGCCAGACTTAAGCAGAGCTGCAAGTGTATGCCCCAGCCTATCCCCCTCCCTGTATTTTGTGGCTTGCTTAAAAAGTTTAGCTCTCTGTCTGCCTGCGCCTGAAACTCAAGCAGCGTGGTGTGCATGGGATCAAGGACTGTTCTGCCTCGAGTAGAGTCATAGATGTCTTCTAGGCCGCGCAGTCCACGCTCCAGCACCTCGAGTCTAGTTCTAAGCAATTTGAGGATACGGTCTCCCTTTGCTATAAATTCCCCAAAGATAACAGCCAATCACTATTTAACTCAATATAGTTCTTAATGGCTTGTATGATTTCCTCCCTGAATACTACATCCAACAGATTCTTGGCTTTAGGGGCGCTTGATGCCATTTATTAGGCATTATGAGGTGTAGCACTACCAGGTAGTGGTCAGATAGGTTCCTCGGGAGATATATAGTCTCTCCCATCCAGCCCAGCACGTCCTTTGAACCCACCCAAAAGTCAATGCGGGATGAGTAGTCATGCACAAAGAAGTGGAAGGTGTATTCATGTGCCGAAGGGTGTTTCAATTTCCAAAGATCGACCAGATCAAAATGTAACATAGCTTCCAGGAAGGCGTCCCTAGATCTGGTTAATTGCCCTGCATTGAGGTCAGAGCAGTCTAGCCCCATATTCATGATAATATTAAGCCCCCCCCCCCCCCACATAATTGAATGAGGGTCAACCACCATGCATTGCTTTAATAATGAAAGAAGTCCATCCTCTCTGTGTTTGGGCCTTATGTTTTCACCAGGGTGATATGTGTACAATTGAACATCCCCTGAAGTATAAGAAATCTACCATCTGGGTCAGATATTGCTCTCATGTGCTGGATATGCACCGACATTTTGATGAAGACAGTGACTCTTGAATTTGAGGAATAGGGAAAAAAGTATCTATGTGAGGCCCATGTGGATGTCGAGTGGTTCTCACGGCCAGGCGAGGTATACGTTTCCTGCAGTAATATACTATCCACTGCATGTTTATTGAGATAAGCAATCACTTGCCTGCTTTGCGCTCTCACATTCCATGCAACTAATTTTAAGGAGCGAGGACTGAGGTCATGCCCGTCAACAATTTTTGTGAAGGTATCGGTTCCAGGATGAGGAATGTGATAGTCAAGTGTTGCCTGATTCATGTAACACTTACTACTGCCAGTTGTGAAATCGCACCCTTCTTGCCCACATTAGGACCCAATTTCCTATCGAAAATCCCAAGTATTTAAATCTTAAACAACTGGAATTATTCTACAATGCAGCATAATATCCATCCGAAATTGTATCCATCATGACTTGCGGCCTGGGGTGACCACTGATGGAGCACTACGCTGGCATTATATACAACCATACAGTTAGAAATACCTCACAGCATTTAAGTATACTTTCCTTAGTTGACGGGCCAAGCCCAGATTCTGGGCTGTGGCACATATAACAATCACCAAAGAAATTCAATGCAATAGCTCTCGCATTTTCAAGCGTTTTAGCTATTGGCATTGAAAGTGACAATGCCTTTCATGTATGTGTTTTTAAAAGGAACATATATATTAAAGGTGTTTTTAATGCCAAGAGCTCAAACTCTCGCAAATGCGAGACCACTATAATGGTGGCCACGCCCCTTTTTTTAGAAGCTGCTCGCATATTTTCAGGTTACCGTGAGCAACATCTACACACAAGGGGCGTGGCCACCATTATAGTGAAAGCGCGTATGGTGCTATCACTTGAAGTTTAAAAAAAAAAAAGTAATTTCTAAAGCTCTGTAGTGCGACCTCTAAAGTGAAAGCGATCTGCGCTTGTAATTAAATGGGCACGGCTGCTAAAATAAATGTGGACCGCGCCGTATATTTATTAATTGAATAAGCGCAGCCGCTATAAAGTGGACTGCACTCTAATTTGAATAAAAATATATTACTATTTAAACAAAGCGGGTGAGTGCTCTGATGCCGCGGGTGGAATAGGGGAAGAGCATTAAAGGAAATAGTGCTCACCCACTTATAAATCAGACCGTGTAACAACCGTAGTAAACTGGCCAGTCCTCGTGGGAGGTTACTAGTGAAGAGAATGTGGTACTAAGGAGGGACTAACAAGCCTATGTACGAATCAGAAGCCAGCATTTACGAAAGGCAATGATATAAGTCAATGACAAATATGGGCGGAGAGTGGGCGGGGCTTCAAGAGCATACTCAAATACAGCATGTCTAGCAGAGCGAGCAGCGCATGCGCGCTGCCCTTAGGCTCTACCTAAAAAGGCAGACTTCTGGGTATCCTCCTCATTCAACATCAACAAGGGGCAACCTGGGGTTGGCCCTATTGCAGGGCGCTGTGGCACCACGCATTGGGGATTGCTTTTGGCGCAAAGTGAGGCAGCCCACAGTGAGCACCGTAGTTTTACCCTTCCAAACAATTCAGTGGTGCGCCGCGTATAACGTTGCATAGTTCATCCACACTCTTGCAATTGCTTCTTGACTGATACATTTCTTCCGGGCCGCCTTTATTTCCCCCACCAGTTTGGTCTGCTGAGTATGCATGTCTTTCATGTCAGATATCCACTGCTCCGCATTAGTCAGGCGCGTATGTTAATTATCTATGCAATCTTTCATCTCATCCATTTTTCGGGTTGGAGAATCTATTTTACAGGCTGTTTGATAAGCTCGATTTCATCTCCAACAGCAAAGATTTGATACCCTTTGTTGGGAGGGAGGTACCCTCTATACTCTCCTCTCGATCCAAGTTGTGGGCAGGTTTAGGTGATGGCAGCCTGGAGTGTTTCTTAGACTCAAATGTTGAGCATAATTGTTTGGCCTCAGATTTACCCATAGTGGAGCATTAGGAGTAATGTACATTTATTGAGATGCAGGAGTACAGAGGCTCCAATCAGCCCTGGGTGCTTATCACTGTGAGGGAAAAGTGACAAGCTAGGTATCAGTGCGCGGTGTAAGTCAATTACCACTATTAATTGGGAATTGTAATCAAAGCACAAACAAGGGAGAATCATAAGTATCCAAAATGGATGGTTAGGGCGTGCAGAACATGTTCATATTAATACCCAGCAGAGCAACAATATCCACATGGCTCCTATGCACTACAGGAATTTGGAGGAGTCAGCTGTGCCAGGCATCACCAGGGGCAGGCAGCTCGCATAGGTGGTCACAAAGCTGTGAAATTACAGGTCTGCGCTAGTGTAATGCTGCCAAGTCAACCAGGTTCCGCTCTGGTTACCGCACCACGTCCGTGCTCGCCTCACAGGTCTGCCAGCTCACAGTATGTAGCCCACAGTTAGGCCCCTGTGCCTCATGGGTTGTTAGCCTCGAGAGGCTGTCCACGGCCGAGCGAGCAATCTCACACTTGGGGCCCCATCAGGTGCCCCTCAGCTGCCAATCAGGTGTTGGGCAGCCTGCAATCTCAGAAATAGGACTACAGCTGCACTTCGAGAGCCTGCCGTTCGTAAGATTTTCTCACAGGGCGCAGCATGGGAGGGCTTCCTCCAGTCAACGGCTGTGCTTCGTGCTGAAACCACTCTGCGTCCACTTGCACCAGGATGTTGGCAGACCGGCGTGCTGGTGACGACAGGTAATTTTACAGCAGAAAAGGGATGTTTTGAGGAGGATTTGAGCTCTGGCCGTCGGAGGTGTACTAAGGTGCCGCCATCTTAGTTCGCAGCTAGGTACTGCCTCATGTTAGAGTATCAGCGTAGTTCACACACACAGTGGGCAGGTGAGTGAGAAGAGTATTTTGAAGCCTTAGTAAACCTGTATAACGTCAATGTGAAACACCCGAAATAGATTATATATATATATATATAGTAGGAAAGTAGGATCTGCTTCCATGGTTAGCCCCACTATTTGCCTGGTGTCATTGTGTTTTGATGGTAATCTGACGCGATCCTGCTAATCAGTACCCAATCATCTGTGATGTCTCTGCCAAAATGGCTTTGGTAAGTACCTTTGTACCTCCACAATTGGCTACTGGTGTACCCTTATAAGTCCCTAGTATATGGTACTAAGGTACCCAGGACATACGTACACAAGGGGTCTCCCATGGACTACAACATGTATTATGCCACCCATGGGAGTCCCCTACAGGCCTGCCATTGTAGGCCCTGTGAGTTGATGCTTGCACCTCTCACAACAGAAGTGTCTTTATATCTGCGGGTACTACACTCAAAACCTATAAGTCACCCCTATGGTAGGCCCTTCAATCCTGAGGGTAGGGTGCTTGGTTATAAGTGTGAGGGTGCCCCTGCATGTGCAGGGCAACTCCTACAAACCCGGAGTCGATTCTCCAGGTTTGTAAGTGTGGCCAGCGATTTTAAGATATATAATGGACATCAGTCATTACAAAATGTCCAACTTTATAATGGCTGTGCCGAACCTGGTCATGTTTGGTATCAAACAAATTGGAATCATACCCCAACACGGATTCCAGTGTTGGAGGTATGATCCCATGTACTGGGAGGCCCGCTGTACTCCCGGCACCAGCCGTTCATGGTCTGCCAGTAAGCTAGTGCTGCTGCCAACCACAGACACAATTATACCCTCCTGCTGATGAGCTGAGCTGAGTTCGAGCAGGGAGAAGGTTGAACAATAGGTCTCCTGTCACTGGGCGTTGTGACCACATCCCAGACAGGATTTAGTCTATTTGGGGGGGGGGGGGGGGGGGGGGGGGGGGAGGGGGCGCCACCAGACTGCATTGAAGGGCACATTTGGTGTCCTCCTTGCATACTCTGGTTTGAGCCACTACATGAACCTATGGTTCCCGCTCTGATGCGAAACTGGACAAAGGAAAGGGGAGTATCCTCCCCTCTGTCCAGACCCCCCACCCACCCCAGAGTCATACCAATCCTCTTCCTGGGATACTTAATGGCGGGTGGGTCCTCAGGTTCATCATGGAACAAGACTAACCTCTGAAACCAAGATAGTCTTCGACCTTCTTGGACTTCGACTGGAACAGAGACTGCAACAAGGAAGACTCCTGCTGCTCCTGGTCTTGCTGTTTTTCCAGTCTTCTGCCTCATCTATATCTGTGCTTTGCTCAGGTTCTCCAGAAAACTTGTGGGCATCAAGGACATCTGAAAACTCTCCCTTGGAGTGAAGGAGTTATTCCACTGCATCTGCTCGCACCGCAGGGAAGTTGACTGGTCTGCTGCTCCTGTCTTCCTACGGACTTCCTAAGGCCCAGCAACACAGGTTGTGGTTCTCCTGGTGCCTGACCTGTCTTTCCTGCAATTTGGAGAACAGTATCCCTCGTCGGAGCCGCTGGGACCAAACCCCTCAGCACTGTATCGACTTGCCATTGCCAAGGCTTGTTGGCTCTGCACTCCAGAGATCTTCGGGCTACAAGAAGCTCCAGCCTCCAGCATCTCACCCCTCGAAAATCAGCATCCTCCCTGGATCCCTTGCACCATATGCCTCCATCTTTGGTGAGCTGCCTGAAGTCGTCTTGTGACTCCTGTACCTTTGGGTTCTCTCGAGGGTCTTCTGCTTTTGTGGGCTCCCCTGCTTGCTCAGGGTCTGCTCTGACTGTCCTGCACTTGGTGAGTCCCTTGGACCATGCTGGTCCGAACGATCTCATCTTTTCGTCTCCCATGCCAGTTGCGACTGCCAAGGCTTGTTGGTTCTCTCACCAGACACCGACCACCTAGACACCGACATCTGACTTAAGAGAGCCAAGCTCAGGATCAAGAAAGAGCAGGTGGCCCTTGATAAGGAGACCCTGGAAGTCCAGAGAGCTAGGAAGAATTTAGGATTAGAATCCCACGGTGGCAGCACTAGGGAACCTAGGATTATGAAACATTCCTTTGAAACTAGGAACCTGAGCAGGATAGTCCCTTGTTACCAGGAGGGTGATGACATCCATAAGTGGACTAATGCTTTAGAGAGGGCTGTAAAGTTCAGAAAGTTCCTCGGGGGCAGTGGGCAGCTATCCAGTGGCTTTTCTTTGCTAACAAAGGTGGAGACAAACTCTTGACTGTGAGGTTAGTTTGGGTTAACCAGAGAGCAATACAGGGTTAAGGTTAAAGACACACAGAAGGCACACACTCAAGACTGGGTAGATTTTATTGATAGTGCTAATAAGACTCTGGAAGGCTGGCTTCATGGGAGTAATGTGCACGATTATGAATGACTGTAAAATGTACATATTAACTGTCAGATTCAGCAAATGCCTCTCCCAAGAATTGGGAAAGAAGACAGACAAGTAGGTTTGCACCAGAGTGAAACCAAAGTCTCGTGGTGGTGGTCACCAGAAGAAGCAAAATTATCCTAAGGGCCAAGAGAAAGGATGGGGATCAATCTAAAGAAAAGAAATAGTCTTCAGAAGGTCCCCAAAAATGTCCTCTGGGGTGGGTCCCAATCCTCTTCCTCCTCTGTTGGCAATTGTTTTAAGTCTCGCACCAATACTACTACTGCTTCCAAACCTCCTAGTGCCCCTAGCAGTAGAACTGGTGGTAGCAGTAGTTCCCCCAAGGGTTTAGCTGGGTTAACCCTTGGTACAGAAGTGGGTTCTGGCCTAGGCAAGACAACCACTCAGGCAATCTTAGTCTGTGATGATGGCATTGAGCTTGCCACCCTTGCTGTAAGTCCCACTAACTTGGGCAAATACAGACAACAGCCTCTCATCGATGGTTAGGGAACTGTAGCTTACAGAGACACAGGGCAGAGAAACTTGTGTCTCCTGAGCAAATTCTACTTTGTAAGATTTATCAAGTGACCAATGTTAACAATGTCAGGACAGATCATCCCATGGCAGTTCTCTATCTCAGCTGGGGAGGGGTAATTGGCCCAAAGAGTTGTGGTATCCTCAGGCCTACCTGTAGACTATCTACTGGGCAATGATTTGGAAACTTCAGCCTGGTCTAAAGTGGAGTTTAATAACCATGCAGAAATGATGGGAATTTCAGCCAGTGTCTTTGCTATCTTCAGGGCTCAGGCCAAAAAGTTAGGCACAGAGGGAGCCCTGGACCCTAAAAAATGGGCCAGCCAGTTCCCAAGATAAGGAGCAGGAAGGGTAAAGATGTATCCTCCTCTCAGACTCCCAGTGAGTATCAGTCTCCTGGGGAGATGATCTCGGCACCTGTGAAGGAACTGTCCCAGAGGAGATTGAGCATGACACGGCAGGGCTACTGGGGTCAGGGGGACATCCAGGGAAGACTCGAGTGTGGAGCAGAAGGCTTGCCCCTCTCTTAAACAACTCAGACAGCAGGCTGCTGCTGAAGAAGCAGGAAATGTCAGTGGGTCCCATAAGGCTTAATGGGAACATGGGCCCCTGTATTCTGAGGGTAGAGAACCCAAGCCTGGTGCCACCAGGAGGTTGGCCATACCTCAGAAGTACAGAAAATTCTTATTGGTCTTTGCACAGGTCATTCCCCTTGCAGGTCGTACTGTGCAAAGTAAGACTTGGGACAGACTTGTCCCTCACTTTCACTGGCCCCACATGTCTGAAGTCACCAAGGAGTTTTGTAACTCTACAAAGGCCTCCTTACTCCCACTATCTGTGGTTGGGTTTCTCTTTGAGAGGGTAGGGATAGACATTGTAAGTCTCTTAAACCCACCAACAGCATCTGGACATACTTTTATCCTAGTGGTGGTGGACCATCCCAACAGATATCCAGAGGCGATTCCCCTTAGAACCACTACAGCTCCTGTAGTGGTCAGGCCCCACCTGGCAATCTTATCAGAGTTGGATTCCCTAAGAAAGGAGGTCTTGTCAGCTAGAGGTACTAACGTGTCTAGCTACATCACTGCTATGTGGAAAGAGTGTGGTGTAAACTACAAGTTTACCACACCCTATCATCCACAGGGCAATGGGCTTGTTGAAAATTTCAACAAGACCCTCAAAGGAATAATCATGGGACTCCCAGAAAAACTGAGAAGAAAATGGGATGACTTACTACCTTACCGTCTCTTTGTCTACAGAGAGGTTTCTCAGAAGGGGATGGGCCACCGTCCATTTTAGAGTCTGTTTGGACATCCAGTTAGTGGTCCATTATGCCTAGTTAAAGAAGGATGGGAGCAACCTTTCAAGCCTCCTAAACAGGACACAGTAGAGTACGTACTGAGCCTGCGCTCTTGCCTCGCTGAGTACATGAAGGCCAGCAAAAAGCTTGAGGCCAGCTAGGAGATTCAGAAAGCTTGGCATGATCAAAAGGCTGTACTGACTGTTTACCAGCCAGGACAGAAAGTGTGGGTGTTGGAGTCTGTGGCCCCAGCAGCTCTTCAGGACAAGTGGCGTGCCCCCCACACCATACATGAAAAGAAAGGGGAGGTCACCTACTTGGTTGACCTAGGTACTCCAAGAAGAGCCCACAGGATACTTCATGTGAACTGCCTGAAACCTTTTGTAAACAGGGAAGACATGAGCTTCCTCATGGCCACTGCTGAAGGACAGGAGGAAGAGAGTAACCCTCTCCCTGATCTCATCTCACACAATCCTGTTGATGGATTAGTTCAAGACGTAGTCTTAGCAGACAGCCTCACTCATCAACAGCAAGCTGAATGCAGGCAAGTTCTCAGTCATTTTTCTGTAATCTTTTCTTTGACACCCCGTCAGACCACCTGGTATACCCATGAAGTGGACACAGATGACAACCTGCCTGTGAAGAGTAAAATTAACAGACAGCCTGACCATGTCATCTAGCATCAGGACAGAGGTCCGAAAGATGTTAGAATTGAGAGTCATTGAGCCTTCAACAAGCCCTGGAGTCAAAACCTCACACCCAAGATGGTAAGAGAGAGGTGATGTTTACTGTTGATTACTGAGGCCTCAATGCAGTCAACAGGACTGATGCCCATCCAATTCCCAGGGCAGATTAACTGATTGATACTCTGGCCTCTGCCAAGTATCTTAGTACATTTGACCTAGCTGTTGGTTATTGGCAAATCTGACTCTCTTAGGAAGCCAAACCAAAACCAGTATTTTCAAACCCCATCGGGCATTATCAATTTATTGTGATGCCTTTTGATTTGAAGAATGCACCTGGCACATTTCAGAGGCTGGTGAACAAAGTCCTCACAGATCTGGAAGCCTATAGATAATCTAGATGATATAGCGGTCTTTAGCTCCACCTGGGACGATCAACTGGTCCAACTCACAAATGTACTGGAGGCCCAGCAAAAGTCAGGCCTCCCTATCAAGGCCAGTAAGTGCCGAATAGGGCAGAGCAAGGTTGTGTACTTGGGCCACCTAGTAGGTGGAGGCCAAATTCAACCACTGGAGAGCAAAATTCAGGCCATCATGGACTGGATTACTCCCACTACCCAGACTCAAGTCAGGGCTTTCTTGTGGCTGAGTGGGTACTATAGAACATTTGTTAAGGGTTATGGGTCCATACTGACACCACTTGATGATCTCACCTCTAAGAAAATGCCTAAGAATATTCAGTGGACAGTTAGCGGTCAAAAGGCTTTTGATGACCTGAAGCAAGCCGTGTGCTCTGCACCAATTCTGCAAAGTCCTGAGTACTCCAAGCCATTCATTGTCCAGACAGATGCTTCTGAGATAGGGATGAGTGCAGAACTGTCACAACTTAATGCAAAGTACCAGGATCAGCCAGTAGCTTTTATCAGCAGAAGGTTGAACCTCTTCAGAGAGAAGCATTGGTCAGCTATTCAGAGGGAGCCCTTTGCCTGTGTCCTGAAGAAATTGAGACCAAACCTGTTAGGCACTCAAGTCAAGTCAAAAATCATTTATTCCATCTTACACATAAGATCATAAAAGTGCCTACAGTCACAATTTATAAAAAGACATGGATAAAAGATATCATCAGAAATCCTGATAGTTAAAAAAGTGCTATCATCCACTTTATCATAAAATCCATTTCATCCATGTACAAAAAAAACTAGATACAGTAAAAATATAATAGACCGTCCTAATTCATCTTATGGACCAACCTGCTTTCTCTTTTTCAAACATGCACATAGGAATGATGCTAGCGAAAAACACACATATGAATTCTGCAAGGATTTGAGGAAATACAATGCCACACAACAACATTTTAAATTGTAGCGCTTGCAAATTGGTACAATAAAATTATGTCTTTCTTGACGGTAAAAACCACAAAAAAATAAAACATGAAGATCAGTTTGTGGTAACATATTATCGCACAGACACACAGAAAGATCGGAGTGTTTGTATTGCTTCCCTGGGTGTCCTACCATCAATGGAATCAAGTTTAAGCGGAATCCTAATAAAATATATTTGTGGTGTGGCAATGTGACATCAGCCAGGTAAGAGAAACTTCCCTCCTCCAGCGCCGGACTTATTTCATACAAACGAGCTGTCTGGGTATGGAAGTTTTTTTCCTTTCTTAAGTATTGGGCCCTCAAGATGAATATCTCAACCAGTTTCGGCTTTGTTAGGGACTTACAAGTGGATGGATCATTAAAAAGGCGACTTTGGCACTCACTTCATTGTTCACACAGACCAGAAGCCCCTGTTATGGCTCAAACAGATGAAGGGTGAAAACCCCTAACCTTTGAGGTGGTCCATTTCCCTACAGGGGGGGTTGACTTTTCAGGTGAACATAGACCTGGGAGTAACCATGCCAGCACAGATGGACTTTACAGATATTTCCACTTAGAAAATGAAGACTCAACTGGGCAAGGTTAGTATCATGTCCTTACGTGTGGGGAGGGGTGGTGTAGGATAATAGGATCTGCTTTCATGGTTACCTCCACTTTTTGCTTGGTGTTTTGACAGTAGTTTGCTGGGATCTTGCTATCAGGACCAGATCATCTGTGCTCTCTCTCCCAAAATGACTTTGGTAACTACTTTTGTACCTCCAAAATTGGGTAATTGTGTACCCTTGTAAGTCCCTAGTGTATGGAACTAAGGTACCCAGGGCATGGGTACACCAAGGGTCTCCCATGGGCTGCAACACGTATTGTGCCAGCCATGGGAGTCCACTTCAACTACGGCCTGCCATTGCTGCCTGTGTGAGTTGGTGCTTGCACTTCTCACAACAGATACAGGTTTCCTTATATCTGAGGTCACTGCACTTAAAACCTACAATTCACCCCTATAGTAGGCCCTACTGTCCTGAGGGCAGGGTGTTTGGTTATAAGTGTGAGGGGTACAATGCGCAGCACACCTCTACAAACTTCAGAGTCAACTCTCCAGGCTTTGTAAGTCAGGTCAGCCATTTTAAGATATATGGTGGACATCAGTCATTACAAGATGACTAACTATATAATGGCCTCACCGAATGTGGTTATGTTGGGTATCAAACATGTTGCAATCATACCCAACACCAATTCCGGTGTTGGAGGTATGATCCCATGTACTGGGGGGTGGCCCTTAAGAGGAGCACACTGTACTCCCTGTACCAGTCTTTCAGGGCCTGCCATCAAGCTAAGGCTGCTGCCAGCCACAGACACTATTCTGCCCTCCTGCTGCTGAGCTGAGCTCGAGCAGGGGAAGGTAGACTAATAGGATTCCTGCCACAGGGAGGTGTGACCACCTCCCAGACAGGACTAAGAGGTATATGTACAAGGAAGTGACGGAGTGTGGCTTTAGCCTTCTTGGTTTAATGCCGCACTCCTCCACTTCTGAAATGCAAGGCTGCACCGTATTTACAACAATACGGTGCAAGCTTGCGTTTCATCATGCGCTGGCGCTAACTTTAGCTGCATAGCGCCAACGCAGGCACTCTTGCACCATTGTGCAAGGGTGCCTGCATTTCAGTGTAAGATTGTTTATGTGCAGGAAGGTGTCCCTTCCTGCACATAAACAATCAGTAATGGTGTTTTGTAACTTCTATGTGTCCTGCAGAATGCAGCAGACATAAAAGTTTTTTTTTTTACTGATTGTTTATGTGCATCCAGGGACACCTTCCTCTACATAACCAATCAATGGCGTTTTGCTGTTTCTATGTGTGCAGCTCAACGCAGCACACAAGAAACAGTAAAAACAAGGAGAAATAAAGCATTTCTCCTCATTTCACCAGGGTAAGACCAGGTTATTAATTTTGGTGCTGCCCTTTATTTACGCCACCCTTGTAAATATGAGGCAGCGTCAAAATCAATGGGTGTTGCGGCTGAACGCCCACCAAAACACCCATTGTCCACCCCTTTCAAGCTAAATATAGCGTGAAAGGGGGCCTTATTTACAAGGCAGCGTTAAGCCTGCTCTAGCATGAAGGAGGACAAAGGACAGGGGAGTATCCTGCCCTCTGTCCAGACCCTCCTCTGGGATGGACCACGAGTCGTTCCAACCCTTTTCCTGGTGTACTTAAGGGCTCTCCTATGAGTAGGTCCCCTTGGCTTCGCCGTGGAACAAGACTCTCCTCTGAAACTAAGACACTCTTCGACTGTCTGGACACTTGGACTTCGTTGGACTTCAACTGGAACGGAGGCTGCATCAAGGAAGACTCCTGCTGCTCCTGGTCTCACTGTTCAAGTCTTCTGCCTCGTCTGTGTTTCGTTCAGGTTCTACGGAAGGCCTGTGGACATCAAGGAAATCCCAAGAAATCTCCCTTGGAGTGAAGGACTCACTACCCTGCATCTGCAGGCACCACAACGAAGCTGACGGGTCTGCTGCTTCTGTCGCCCTACGAACGTTTAGAGGCCCAGCAACACAGGTAGTCGTTCTTTGGCTCTCCCGAGGCCTGACCTGTCTTTCCTGCAATTTGGAGACCAGTATCACCAAACGGAGCCGCTGGGAACACACCCCTGAGCATTGGCTTGCCATTGCCAAAGCTTGTTGGCACTGCATTCCAGAGATCTTCAGGCTTAGAAGAAGCTCCAGCCTCCAGCACCTCATCCCTCGAAGGTCAGCATCCTCACTGCATCCCTTGCACTGTGGACCTCCATCTTTGGTGAGCTGCCTGAGGTCCTCTTGCGACTCCTGTGCCTTGGGTCTGTGGGTCCTCTTGAGGGTCAACTTCTGCTTTGTGGGCTCTCCAGCTTGCCAGGGTTCTGCTCTGACTCTCCTGCACTTGATGAGTCCCTTGGACCTTGCTGGTCCCAATGACTGCATCTTTTCGTCTCCCACGCCAGTTGCGCTACTAAGACTTTTGGTGCTGCAGCTGGACACCGACCACCTAGACACACACAGCTTGTGAACTGTTCCTGGTCCTCTTCAGTGTCACTTGGTCCCCTTCCCACAGCTGCAGCAACAAAGTCCTCATCAACTCTCCTGAGCTCCCTGTCAAGGGTGGGCATTGTGCTTTTGTGCCTCCTGGTCACCTCTGAGTGGCATAGACCCTGTTCCCTCTGCTTGAGGGATCTCCTCTTCGAGAATCCACCCTTGGATTCCATCAGACATCTTCACAAACTCCTCCTGAGGCCTTTTCTCCAAAGTCTTCCATTGTAGTTTATGGGAGGTTCTGACGTCACTTCACCTCTATGCACCTGGTTTCCTGTTGCAGGTAACCTGGTTCCTTGGACACCCACGGGTGGGGTGGCCCTCCAACCTTCCGTCCTCCAAAGGGTTTCTTCTGGTCCTCTGGGAAGGGTTCTTTTTCTTTAAAACTGCTACATCTCCATCGACCTCCATTGGGCACACAGCTGTTGCTACTCTGCACACAGCCTCTGTGGGGTTCTTGGGTACCTACCTTGGGTGGTTTCTTGTTCTCCCAGCTCCTTTGAGTCTTCTGGTCAAAGTTCCATTCTTCCTTGCAGTTCGCATGCTACTTTCTTATTATATGGTTTGGTCGCCCCCTGGAGACCAGTGTATATTTGTGCTACTTACCTGATTTCTTTTGAGTATTTTCATGTGTATTGTTGATATCTCCAGTTAGTATTATTATTATATTTAAGTTTGTAAAGCGCTCAGCTACCCGTAGGTTTCCCGGCGCTAGAAACCAAGTGAGAGGGGAAGAGACAGAGAGGAAGGTTGTTACATATTGAATAACCAGTTTTTTACCTGTCTGCGAAACTTAAGGTAGCAAGGTTCAGTACGCAACTGGAGAGGAAGGGAGTTCCAGAGTGAAGGGGCCAGCCAAGCAAAGGAACGGCCACCCATTCTGGATCTTTTGATTCTAGGAACCGAGAACATATGCTGATTCGATGATCGAAGAGTGCGGGGGGGACAGTAATGCTGTACCAAGGAGTTAAGATAAGATGGGGCCAGGCCAGCATTTATTCTGTGCATGAAGCAAAGGGCCTTAAATTTTGTCCGGCTTTCAATGCGGAGCCAATGCAAAGTGCGTAGAGAGTTGGAGGTAGGGGATGTATTGGGTAGTTTACAGAGCAGTCGCGCTGCCATATTCTGGACTGTCTGTAGTTTACGAGTCACCTCTTTGCATGCTCCCAGGAGAAGAATGTTCCCGTAGTCCAGTCTAGAGGTGATTAAGGCCTGGACCACGGTTTTCTGAGTGTCCTGGGGAAGCATCCAGATGATCTTACGCAACCACTTAATGATAGTGATGCAAGTGCAGGAGATCTTAACCACGTGATTTTTCATGGACAGCTGGTCGTCGAAAATGACGCCGAGGTTGCGTGCTGTTTTAGATGGAGTAGGTAACGTGCCCATTTGAGAGGGCCAATGTTGGGGTCCCCATAAAGTGGTGTTATGGCCAAACAGAAGAAGCTCTGTTTTCCCCCCGTTAAGTTTCAGTTTATTATCATACATCCAAGCTGCGATGTTACTGAGACCTGTACAGAGGGAAGAGGGGGAGGAATGTGAACCAATGGAAAGAGAATAAATGACCTGGGTATCATCGGCGTACGAGTAGATAGTGAGCCCGGCTTGCTAAGCAATAGTAGCCAGAGGTCTGACATACAAATTAAAGAGCAAGGGGCTCAAGATGGAACCTTGTGGAACACCGTACGCCGATTTATAGATTTGAGAGGCAGATGAGGAAGAGAAGACTTGGAAGGTACGGTTTGATAAAAAACTAACGAACCAGTTAAGGGCTGAGCCGGTAATGCCTGATGATCTAAGGGCATTAATAAGAATGGGGTGGGAAACAGTATCAAATGCGGCACTCAGATCAAGCAAAATGAGTGCCACGGTTTCCCCCCTATCCACTCGGCATCGTATGGTTTCAGAGACCCCCAATAAGGTAGATTCCGTCGAGAAACCTGACCTAAAACCAGATTGAGATGGGTGTAGAATTCCCCTTGATTCGACATGGGAAGAGAGTTGGGAATTGATGTGCTTTTCCATGATTTTTGAGAAAACTGGAAGAAGTGAAATAGGACGGAAGTTGGAAGGAATACTAGGATCGGCATTGGCCTTTTTTAACAAAGGCACTATCATTGCATGTTTCCATGCAGAGGGTACTGTCGCTTCTCTAAAGGAGGAATTAAGAAGATCCATAATATGTTCAAGGGACGAATTGTCCAGCATTTTTAATATTTGAGGGGGAAAAGGATCCAGTGGGGAACCGGATTTAATTTTACTGATAATATCAGAGAGAATAGTGATATTAAGAGGATCCCAAGTATCGATCAACTGAGAAGCAGGGAAACAGGTATCTCGTAGGACCCCTGAGTCACAGGGGGTCGTAAGTTTAGGTACTATAGGGGGGGTCTGCAGAGCAGGGGTAAAGGACCTATCCTCTATAGTTACTCGACCAGAAGATGTAATTAAGACTGGTAAGTGAGACGGAGAAGGAGGGAGGGCAGATTTTTCAAAATCAGAATAAATGGTATCAATTTTGGCAATAAAAAATTCAGCCAAGGAATTGCACTGTGCGGTATCAAGACAAGGTGGTTTGGGCTGACACAAGGCACCCGAAAGTTTTTGTACTACCTTAAAAAGTGATTTAGGGCGATTTTGTGCCTCAAGGATAGTTAGATTGACATGTTCAGCTTTTGCAGATTTGCATAGGGAATGGTATTTAGCTAAGGCAGCTTTGTAAATTTGCTTGGAGCACAGATCATATTCTATACGCCATTTGCGCTCGAGGTTTTTGCAGATGGTTTTCTCTTTTTTTAGAGCAGCTGTAAACCAGGGCGCAGGCGGGTGGTGAAGGTTGTGTTTTTGTATGCGCTGCGGTATGCAAATGTCGGCAGCATGTGCCAACCAGGCTTGAACAGCATCAGCTGTGTCAATGCTAGTAACTTCCGTAAAAGGTCTAGAATTCTCAAGACAAGAGTTAAGTTTCTTAAAGTCCAAATTATTCCAATTTCTAGAAGGTCTGGATTCTATAGAATTAGAGAGGATGTTCAGTAACAGAAAAGGTCACCATATAGTGCTCAGACCATACAATAGGTAACGGAGCCTCGCATGTGATAGTGTTTAAATTAGAAAGAATGGGGTCCAGCAGGTTCCCTGCTTTATGAGTAGGACCAGAGTTATGTAAAATAATGTTTAAAGCAGCCAAATCCTGTAAAAGGTTGGCGCTGGTAGACCAACAAGGATCATTCAGGTGCAAATTCAGATCACCAATAATTGAAAAGTTTGTCGACTGCTGAATTACAGGTGCTACATACTCAGGAAAGGTGGCGGCCCAGGAACTCTCTGGGCCAGGGGGGCGGTAAATGAGCATCCCAGAGAAGGTAAAATTGGGAGATAGCGAAAGTTTGAAAAGACCGGCTTCACTGTTAGGGAGTTCAAAGTCTTCCCATTTGCAGGAATACAGTCTATATATAAATTATGGCTATTCCTCCATCATCCTTCATTGATCTATTTTTACCAACATAGGTGTAATTGTCAGGAAGAGCAGCAGCAATGTCCGGGCCAGAGTAGTCTTTTAACCATGTCTCAGTAAGAAATAAGGCTATGGGTTCCACCGAGACGAGTAGATCAAAGATCTCTCTCTTGTGTTTGACTAATGATCTACAGTTTAAGCTGATCAGCGTGCGAGTTTGAGGCAGGTCAACAGATGTAGGTTTTGAACGTGAAGGCGGGAAGTCAGATAAGGCTATATTGGTTAGGGAGGGGAAGGATGTAAGGGAGAGAAAGCAAACCGGGCAGGTTTGAGGAGCACAATGAGGATTCAAAGTAATACAGTGAGAACACTGTGATAACCTGAAGCTAAGGAGTGCCTCCCTAGAGTAAATATGAGGTAGACCAGGGAGTAAAGTACCAGGGGTTGTAGCCCCTAGTCCCGGCCCGTCGCGGACCGGCGCAGACGGGCTTGCCTTAAGCGCGCCTTCGGCGTGCAAACGGCGCGCCTGCTGCGCTCGTCCGCTGCGCTTCCTAAAATTACACATTTATATATGTGAAGGAGGACGGTTAGAGGGGGCGTGGCCTCAAAAGGGGCGTGGCCAGCGGCCTCGCTGGTGATGGCGTCGGGGTGTTCCGTGACGTGCAAGGTCCTCTGTCAGCGCTGGATCAGCTGTGCATTGACCCCAAGCGAGCTAGGAGCAGTCAGGTAGGTTATAGGATTTAAAAACACACACTGGTTTACAAATGACAAGCGCAGCCTACTCCCGGCTTTTCGCCTCAGGAGAAATGGTAACTAAAGCGCTCGAGTTCAGCGCTAGTTAAGTATCAGGGCGGGGGGGCGTGGCCTCAAAAGGGGCGTGGCCAGCGGCCTCGCTGGTGATGGCGTCGGGGTGTTCTGTGACGCGCAAGGTCCTCTGTCAGCGCTGGATCAGCTGTGCAGTGACCCCAAGCGAGCTAGGAGCAGTCAGGTAGGTTATAGGATTTAAAAACACACACTGGTTTACAAATGACAAGCGCAGCCTACTCCCGGCTTTTTGCCTCAGGAGAAATGGTAACAATGTGTTAATGATTGTGTTGTGTAATAAATAGACATTTTTATAAACACTGTATGGCTCCATTTCATTAATCTACACTATCGATTAACTGTGGTAAAGCAAGCTGCTCTCCAGCCCGTCAGGATAAGCCTGGAGGCTGCTCTCTACAGCTACCACTTTGAGAACTTTCTATAGTTATCAAAGACCACTAAAATCATAAGGGCTGGGGAGGAGCCTAGCGCGCAACCAAGATGGCCGCGTAGGTGCGAGGCTCCCGAGGACCTCCGTGACCTCCTACACATATCCTGAAAATATCCTGTCCTAGATGAGGGGACTGTTTTGGTGAGCTCGAGCTGAGGTGGCACTCGTTTTCCGCTTCCAAATTGGACCTCGGACGCCGGCGGGAACATCGATCGAGGTTTGCGGCCTTCTCCACGCCGGACCCCGGATTAGATCTGTGGGGCTATCCGGAGACAAAGTGAACAACAGCGGCGGGCAGGGCTCGGCGACTCGCGTACCCCGCACTTTCACTTTCGCTTTTGCATCCTCCTTGCTGTCTTGGCGAGGTTGGGTCGCGGGGCACTGTGAGGTGGTGTGGCCTCGTTGGGGTACCCTGCCGGCCGTGATCCACCCCGCGGATCTGGGGTGGCCCCCCCCCGGAGCCCGTGAACCGGCTTGCCTGCCCTTTACGACGTGATTGGCACGATCGGGGGATTGGAACCATGTCCACAAAGCAAGATGGTGACCGGGCAAAGGTGAAATCGACCAGACGTGGCGCAGCCCAGCAGTCTAACAGCATGGACCGCTACACGCTCCAGAAGGGATCTCCCGAGGTGCCGCGTAGGTCCCCTGAGGGCCCGACTGATGCCCCTGCTCTGCCCGCGGATCTGACCCTGCGGGATGTCATGGGTGCTATCGCCGAGATGAAGGCCTCGGTGAGCCAGCGTTTTGATACACTGGCGCAGAAGATAGACTCGGTCCTCGTGGATGTTGGCTTGGTGAGGGCCGATCTATCCAAGACCAATGATCGGGTCGATTCTTTGGCCCACACCACATCGGGCCTCACGACAGATGTGGCGACCCTCCAAAAGGAGGTGCGCCGGCTTGGCCAGGCGAGTGCACTGATGGACCGCTGCTTGGAGGATTCCGAGGGTCGGGCCCGGAGGAACAATGTCCGCATTATCGGGGTGCCTGAGGGACGTGAGGAGGCGGCGGCGGACCTATTCGTGGAGGACTTGATTCTCACCCAACTCCAGCCCCGGGGGCTGAGTAAATTCTTCGCGGTGGAACGGGCCCACAGGGTTCCCGGGGGAAGGCCTAAGACCGGAGCCCCTCCGAGGCCTCTCATTGCCCGGATTTTCAACTTTCGGGACAGAGATGCTATTCTGCAATCCTCCAGACTACAGGGACCGATCAGACTCGATAATATGGACATCAATTTTTATCCTGATTTCACTCCAGCGGTCCAAAAGCAGAGACTGAGCTTTCTCGGAGTCAAACGTCGTCTACGGGACCTAAACCTCAAGTATGCGATGCTTTTCCCAGCTAAGTTGCGGGTGGAGGTGGATGGCTGCACGCACTTTTTTGATCGTCCCGAAGCGGCTGGGGACTGGCTGGATACTTTGTCTGGGGATCGGGCTCAGGGGGGTGGGGGGGGAGCGGTTGGGGGAGAGGGCTCGCCGGATCAGGACTGAGGGACTAATATTAGGCCTCGCTCTGGACAAAATTGATGTCACTTTGGACTGTTCGTCTGTTCGAGTAAGTTCCCCTCCTGTGGAGGTCGTGTGGGGTCTCTTGGGGGTTCTCCCTCCTCCTCTGGGGGCTTAGTTAGTTTAACCATCTATGGGGCGACAGGCACACTGCACTTTGGGGGGGCTGTTCGGGCTCATGCAGGGGTGCAGGGAGGGGGGAGTTCTGTTGGGGTGGGTGGGTTGGGGTGGGGTGTTGTTCGTTTTTACCACAAGGCAAACCCTTTTTTGTATTGGTCTTAAGGTGCTCTCGGGGGGACAAATGATGGCTTTTGTGTGTGATGGGGGGTAGGGACTTGACTTTGTTGTCTTGGAACGTTAATGGACTGGGGGATAGGATCAAGCGAGGTGTGGTCCTGCAGTATTTGAAACGAATCTCACCCGATGTAGTCTTTCTGCAGGAGACACACCTTATTGGTAATTCTTTTTGTGCCATGAATCGGCATGGCTACCGTTTAGTGGCCCACTCGGGCTTCACGTCGGGCTCACGGGGTGTGGGCATCATGGTGAAGAACTCGCTCCCGTTGGAAATTGATGAGGTGCTCCATGATGATAGGGGACGCTACACTGTCTTGGTGGGGAGAATGGAGGGCAAAGTAGTTGTCTTTGTATCAGTATACGTCCCACCGGGGCTACAGTCGACCACTTTTGCAGACCTGGGGCGCCTCCTCCTTGGCCTTCCGGGGGGGCTTCTGGTGGTTGGGGGGGGACTTCAATGCGGTGGTTTCTGGGACTGTGGATCGTCACCCCCCTAGGGACCTCCCCCGGGCACAGGCGTGGCTGTCCGGCCTCTTGGATACACTGGGATTGGTGGACTGCTGGCACTTAAAACATCCCACGCAGCTGCAGTACACTTTCCACTCGGGGGCCCATGGTAGCCTCTCACGGCTTGATTATGTCCTTGTCCCGGCGGCCTATGTTGGGAGGGTAGGAGAGGTGCGACATTTGGCGCGGGGTATCTCAGATCACTCCCCGCTCCTGTTACACATTGATGTCTGCCCGAGGGGTGAGGGCAGGGTAGTTCCAATCAATGCCTGGTACCTGCGCGACCCCATCATTCGCGCTGACTTGATTAAATCCTTACAGCGATACTTTGATGAGAATGTGGGGTCCGTCCCTTCGGCTATCTCCCTGTGGGAAGCCTTCAAGACAGTTCTCAGAGGGGAGGCCCTATCCCTTATTTCCCATGCCCGGAGGCGCGAGCGGGAGGAGGTGACCCGGGTGGAGGCCGAAATTGTCGAATTGGAGGGTGATCTAGAGGGTGGGGTGACAGATGCTGCGCTACATGTCCTACAGCTTAAGCAGGCGGCCTACAGGGCCCTCGTCACGGAGGCTGCCAGGGGCCTCAGTAGGGAGCGCCAGGGGCGACTGTATGATGTGGGTGATAAGGCTGGTAAACTGCTCGCGTGGTTGGATAAAAAGGAGAGAGCGAATCGTGTGGTCCCACTGATTGAGAGGATGGATGGTGTGAGTGTAACCGAGCCAGAAGAAATTGTCTCCTGTTTCGCGGATTATTTCCGTGAAGTGTACTCCCCGGTTTCTCCCTGCTCGGAGGAGGATTCCCATGCCCTGCTTAGGGATATCGCGCTTCCTTCCCTTTCGGAGGAGGACAGGGTGTCGTTGGATGCCGCTCCCACCTCCGACGAAATTGCCCTCGCCATACGCTCGGTCGCCTCTGGCAAGGCCATGGGCCCGAATGGCATCCCCATCGAGTTGTATAAGTTGCGGCCGGATGCATTGGCACCCCACCTTCGCGCGATGTTCCTGGCGGCCCACACGCTGGGCTCCCTCCCGCTGGACCAGCGTCTGGCTACAATCGTGGTGATCCACAAGGAAGGGAGACCTCGGGACCGGGTTACATCCTATCGGCCTATCTCGCTCTTAAATGCGGAGCCCAAAATTCTTGCCAAGGTGCTGGCCAATCGGCTGGTCGGCGTGGTGGGCGATCTGGTCCATCAAGACCAGTCCAGCTTTATTCCCCATCGCAACACGGCCCTTAATCTGCGGCGCTTGCACGGGGTGCTCGCACGTGTTCCATTCGTGCGGGAGCCGGCCATACTGGCGTCCTTAGACGCCACCATGGCGTTTGACACGCTTGAGTGGCCATACATTTGGGCGATGCTGGCGAAGTTTCGATTTGGCCCGGGTTTCATCAGTTGGGTCAAATTGTTGTATTCGGGCCCATTGGCGCAGGTGGTGGTAAACGGAAGAGTATCGGCCCCATTCGAGCTGGGCCGGGGCACGCGGCAGGGCTGCCCCTTGTCGCCGCTCCTGTTTGCGCTGGCCTTGGAGCCCCTGGCGGAGTGGCTGCGGTGGCATCCTTCCATCCGTGGTCTCCGTTGGACCCCCGAGTACGAGGACCGCGTGTCCCTATACGCTGACGACATCCTCTTGTACCTAGCCTCCCCACGTAAATCACTAATAGTCCTGGTTGATGTTTTACGTTCATTTGGCCGCAACTCAGGCCTTGTCATCAACTGGGCTAAATCATGTGTGTATGTGCTCTCCGGGGAGGCTCCCGTCCTCCCGCGGGGCTGTCCGATCCAGATTGCCGCTCAGGGGTTTAGGTACCTGGGTGTCTACATCACTCTGGACCCGGAGGCCCGCTACGAGCGGAACTTGCTTCCCCCCCTCCAGCGCTTGAAGGAGGACGTCGCGCGCTGGCGGCGCCTGCCGCTTTCGCCGCTCGGCCGGGCGGCGCTGTTTAAGATGATGTCGTTGCCACGCTTCCTATACGCTCTCCAGAACACTATGGACTTAGTCCCGGCGCGCTACTTCCGTGAGGTGGAGAGTCTACAGCGCCGCCTGTTCTGGGACGGGAGGCCGCGTATTGCCCTGGCGAAGTTGACGCTCCCATGGTACGACGGGGGGATTGCCCTCCCGGATATTAAACGGTATTACTGGGCCTCCCAGTTAGCTGCAATCAACCATGGCCTCTATGGGCCCGCCTTGAACCCGGCATTTGAAATGGACAAGATGCTACTGCCCGGTGGCGACTACAATCGAGCGCTCTACTCTGGCGCGCCCGACGCTCGCCTGACGGGACCTACGCGTGTCATGGTGCGAGTATGGCACGCGGCTAATGCAGCTATGGGGTGGAAGGACCGTTTGACCCGGGCGTCACCGCTGTACGCACCTGAGAGGTTGGGCTCCCTGTGGACCTCGAAGGGCTTCGAGAAGTGGGACATGATAGGCATCAGTAAAGTTGGGGATCTCTGGACGAGGGGGGGATTTAAAACATTCGAGATGCTGCAGACGGAGTTTCAGTTGCAGGACAGTGAATACTTTCGGTACCTGCAGGTCCGTCATGCACTGGGCTCCGTCTTCCCAGACGTTGCCTCCATCCCGGAGTCTTCCCCCCTGGAGGACAGAGTGCTAGATGGCCATGTCCCAGACAGCACGATCTCGCTTATTTACAAAAAGCTGATCAATGACCGCTCGGGCTTGCTAACTGGCCTCCGAGAGGCTTGGGTTGCCGATGGGCTGGAGTTGGACGACGAGGACTGGATCTCCGCGGTGGCCTCTCCGAAGGAGGTGGCCATACCGGCTCGCCTCCGCTTCGTCCAACTTAAGATACTCCACCGGGTCTACATGACGGGGCCAAGGCTTCTGCGTATGGGCTATGCTGAGGATGGGCTGTGTAAGCGTGGGTGTGGTGCTTTGGCGACCTTTCTGCATATTTTGTGGGAATGTCCGAAGGTGGAGCGATTTTAGCGTGGTGTGCACGAGGTCCTGCGAGTGGTTACGCGTGTCGCGCTGCTGCCTGAAGCGAGGAGGTGCCTGTTGAATGTGTGGGAACCAACTGACTACTCGGCTCCGCAGATGTGGTGGGTGACTCTGGGATATATGGTAGCTAAGCGTGATATTGCTCAACTGTGGGGATCCCAGAAGCCCCCGGCGGTGTCGGCCTGGAAAGAACACATGGACTGGTGCATGTTTCGAGAAAAGGTGGTGTATGTGGCGAGGGGTAAGCCTGGGACATGGGTGAAAGTATGGGGCCCCTGGAACGCCTATCGCGGGGGTATCTGCGCGCCACCACTGCTGCCTGCTGCCTCACCAGCCCCGTCCCCTTAGCTGACTCCTTCCCCCAGCCCCGGGCACAGGGTTCCCCCAGTCCTTGCTCTGTTCCCCTTCCCCTCTTTAGACTCCTGTGGATACTTGGGGTCCCCCATTCGGGGAGCGCGTGCTGCTACTGTCGATTGCGGGTTGCCTTGTGGGTGTGTTTTTTTTTTTTCTTCTTGTTGTTTGTATAAAATGGAACCGTATTGTGGGGTCTGACTGATATGGCCTACGGCATTGATACCTCCTGATTATGCTCCTCTGCAACACCAAGTGTTTTATGAACGTATGTCATATGCTCCTGTCATCCTAGCGGCCGGCCGGAAGGTTGTAGGCCCATACCTGTATATTCTTTTTTTTTTTTTTTTTGAAAAAGTTTTATTAAGCAATAATTCGGTTACAAGTACGGGCCTACAACCACCCGGGCCGGCCGCTAGGTACAGAAGGAATTCTACACATATCAAAGCTACAATCAGTTCCCAGGGCACTGCCCTGCAGTGGCTCCAGATAGTTCTCGAGGAACAGGAAGCGTAAGTCCAACAATCACAAAAACAAAAGGACAAACAATACACAACAAAAGGCGAGTTATGAGGGAAACCAGTGCGGGTCAGGCTCCCCCCGGGAAACTCCAGTCAGGACAATTGAGCAAAACGCTAAAGAGAGGAGTACCGGGAGGCCGGGGACGGAGGGGGGGGGGGGGGGGGGAGGGGGTCAAGGAAGATGAACGTCCATATGTAGTTGTTCCAGAAGGCGCCAGGAGCCATCAAGGGTCAGGGGGACATGGCGATATCAGTATCTACCAGGGGGGGTGTACAGATGCCTCCGCGATACGCGTTCCATTGCCCCCAAATTCTACCCCATGCCCCCGGCTTGCCACGGGCCACATACACAGTCTTCTCCCTAAACATACACCAGTCCATATTCTCCTTCCATACTGACACGGTGGGCGGCCGTTGAGCGCCCCAAAGTTGCGCTATGTCCCTCTTGGCAATCATGTTCCCTAGGGCCGCCCACCGAGTCTGAGCCGCGCTGTAGTCATTGGGCTCCCACACATTCAGGACACAGCGACGCACCTCCGGCAGCAGCACAACCCCGGTGACCTGTCCCATAACCGTGTGGACCCGGCGCCAGTAGTCCGCCACCTCGCGGCACTCCCAAAGGATATGAAGAAAGGTGGCGCTGAGCCCACAGCCTCGCTTACAGAGCCCGTCGCCGGAAAATCCCATCGAGACCAAGCGCGGACCCGTCACATACACCCGGTGGAGAATCTTGAGCTGTACCAACCGAAGACGAGCCGGAATGGCAACCTCCTTGGGGGACGACAGTGCAGACTGCCAATCTTCGTCGTCCAATTCCACCCCGTCCCCAGTCCAAGCCTCCCGAAGGCGAACAAGAAGGTCCGCCCGGTGATTAATTAATTTTTTATAAATTAAAGAAATAGTACTATCAGGGACATGTCCATCAAGTATGCGGTCCTCGAGGGGCGAGGAAACAGGGATCTTGGTCCCCTCCCCGAAGACCGAGAGCAGGGCGTGTCGAACCTGGGCGTAGCGGAAAAACTCCCTGTCGGTCAGCTCGTATTCGGCCTGGAGCACCGCGAAAGTCTTTACCGCGCCCTTGTGCCACAGGTCTCCCACTTTGCTGATACCAATCGTGTCCCACTGGTCAAACCCCTTCGTGGTCCACAAGCTACCCAGGCGGTCGGAAGCAAACAAGGGAGTAGCACATGTTAATCGCTCACTCCAGCCCATGGCCGCAGTGGCGGCCCTCCAGGTCCGCACCGCAATCTTAGTAGGACCCGTAAGGGTCCGGCCAGCCAGGCGGGAATAAAGTGCCCTGTTGTAGTTCCCGCCGGGAAGCAGGAACTTGTCCATCTCATACGCCGGATTCAAGCCGGGCGCATACGTGGCGTGGTTAATGGCAGATAGCTGCGAGGCCCAATAGTACCTGCGAATGTCAGGAAGCGCGATGCCCCCGTCATACCAGGGGAGAGTGAGCTTGGCAAGAGCAATACGCGCCCGCCCGTCCCACACCAGTCTCCTCTGCAGGCTCTCCACCTCCCGAAAGTAGACCACTGGGATAACATCGAAGGAGTTCTGGAGTGCATAGAGGAACCTGGGAAGGGACATCATTTTAAACAGCGCGGCCCGACCCAGCGGGGACAGGGGGAGCCTGCACCACCGGGCCGTGTCCTCCCGCAGCCGCCGAAGTGGACGCAGGAGATTCTGCTCATAGCGAGCCACCGGGTCCAGCGAAACGTATATCCCCAGGTACTTAAAGCCGCTCAGAGATATCTGAATCGGGAGCCGAGGCGGCAGGAGAGGAGGACCACCAGAGATGGGATAAACGCAGGATTTGGACCAATTGATCGTGAGACCCGAATTGTTCCCAAAGGAGGTCAGAACGTCAAAGAGGACGTTGAGTGACTGCCGCGGTGAGGTGAGATACAGGAGAATGTCGTCCGCATACAGCGAGACCCGATCTTCGAAGCCCGGGCCCCACCGGATCCCTCTAAGCGAGGGCTCCCAACGGAGCCAGGCAGCGAGTGGCTCCAGGGCGAGAGCAAAAAGCAACGGGGACAACGGGCACCCCTGCCTCGTGCCCCTGCCGAGGGCAAAGGGCCGAGAGACCCGCCCATTCACCACCACTTGAGCCATGGGTCCCGTGTAAAGGAGCCTCACCCAGCCAATAAATCCCTCTCCAAAGCCGAATTTATCCAAGACGGCCCAGAGGAATGGCCACTCAATAGTATCAAAGGCCATCGTGGCATCCAAAGAAACCAGCACGGCCGGTTCGGAGAGGAGCTCCGCCCTGGCAAGAGCACCGTGAAGACGCCGCAAGTTAAGAGCGGTGTTGCGGTGCGGGATAAAGCCGCATTGGTCCGGATGAATAAGGTCGCACACGACACTCAACAGTCGATTGGCCAGGACTTTCGCCAGGATTTTGGGCTCCGCATTGAGCAGTGAAATGGGCCGGTAAGAAGTACAGCGGTCTCGCGGCTTGCCCTCCTTGGGGATAACGACTATAGTGGCCAAGCGCTGGTCGGCCGGAAGGGAACCCGCCGCGAGAGAGTCGCGGAACATGCGGCTGAGGAAGGGCGCAAGCTTATCGGGACGCAATTTGTATAGTTCAATGGGCAAACCGTTAGGACCCATAGCCTTGCCCGAGCGAAGGGAACGGATCGCGGTCGCTATTTCATCCGACGACAAGGGAGCGTCCAGCCGCTCCCGGTCCTCAACGGACAGGCCGGGCAGAGCAATATCTCTCAGTAGGAGGCGAGAGTCAGCCTCATCCCTGTCAGTCACCGGGGAGTACACCGCCCGGAGGTGGTCAGCGAAACATTCCACAATCTCATCCGGCTCAGTCACACACACACCGTCAGCAGCACGCAACTCGGGGACCACACGATTCACTCTCTCCTTTTTGTCCAGCCACGCGATCAACTTTCCCGCCTTGTCCCCCGCGTCATACAACCGGCCCTGCTGCTCCCTATACATAGTTTTGGCCGCGTCAGTGACCAGGGACCTATATTCGAACTGTTTCAGGCTAAGGGCATGTAGCCCGTCCGGAGTAACATTCGCCTCCAGGGCCGACTCCAACCCCGAGATGTCAGTCTCCAGCTTCACCACCGCCTCGCTCCTAACCTTCTTGGCCACCACTATCTGGGCGAGGGCGTGTCCGCGTATCACAGTTTTAAAGGCTTCCCAAAGGGACAACGCAGACGACACCGACCCCTCGTTTTCACTGAAGTATTGGTCCATGGCCCTAACCAGGCTGTCACGAGTCGCAGGGTCCCGCAGGTACCAAGGGTTAATAGGAGCTACCCGCCCTGCAGACCGCGACCCGGTGTCAAAGAGAAGCCACAGCGGAGAATGGTCGGAGATACCACGCGCCAAGTGTCTGACCTCTCGAATCCGACCAGTCTGCGCCGCGGGCATAAGGAAGTAGTCCAGCCTAGAGAGACTCCCATGCGCCCCCGAATGAAAGGTGAACTGACACTGGGTCGGATGCATTAGTCTCCAACTGTCCACCAAGCCGAAGGTCTCCAACATCCCACCCCGCCACGACGGGGCAGCGGGGAGGGTCCTCGGTGGGTGACGATCCAGTTCACCCGAAACCACAGAGTTAAAGTCCCCGCCCATGAGCAGGAGGCCGTCCGGAAGGTCAAGCAGCATTCGACCCAAGTCAGTAAAGGTGGAGTTCTGGAGACCCGGGGGGACGTAGACCGAAACCAGGGTAAGGGGCTGCCCCTCCCACCTCCCAATCAAACACACATAGCGCCCTCTGTCATCCGAGACTATCCTCGTGATCTCCACCGGAAGGGAGGTTCGCAGGAGAATGCCCACCCCCCTGGAGCCTGTTGTGAAACCAGAATGGGCTACAAGGCGGTATCCCCCCCTGTTCATCGCATGGCAGACATTGCCGACCAAGTGCGTCTCCTGGAGAAACACCACATCAGGAGTCACACGACGCAAATATTGCAGTACAACACCCCGCTTAATACGATCCCCCAACCCATTGACGTTCCATGACATAAGCCTCAACCCGTCTCCCCCCATCCCCCCCAATAGATCAAGAGGCCCCCAGCCCGCAGCACGGTTCCCAAATATGGACAAAAATCAATACCTCGCCCTGTAAACAAAAAACACACAACAAAACAACCCCCCTTCCCCCCCAACCCCACCCCAAGTCCAACTCCCCCCACCCTGCACCCCTGCGGGCCAATGACCCCCCCCAACTTGCAGTGTGCCTGTCGCCCCCCTAACCCCATTCTACAAAAAGACCCCGGAGGAGGAAAGGGACCCGAACCCGCCCGCGCCCCTCACGGGTCCTGGTAAAACACAGTATGCAAAAGAAGTAAGACCCAACTGTACAGTGCAAAACCGCAAAAGCAAGGACCAAGTGTCAGTCTAAGGGGACCCGTCACCTGCGGTGCCCCCAGAGGGCCCGGGCCGGCCACCCCCGTCCGGCAGCGAGTCCAGCCAGTCACTTGCGGCCACAGGAGAGTCAAAAAAGGCTGTCCGCTCTCCATGCTCCACTCGGAGTTTCGCCGGGTAGATCATCGAATACTTCAGGCCCAGCCCGCGGAGACGGCGCTTCACCCCTTGGAATCCCATCCGCTGTTTCTGGACCAGTTGCGTGAAGTCCGGATAAAAATTGATGGTCGAGTTCTCGTAGCGGACCGGGCCACGGGTCCGTGAAGCCTGCAGAATAGCGTCGCGGTCCCTGTAGTGGAACAGTTTAGCCACGATAGGCCTCGGGGGGGCCCCCGGCCGCGGCCGGCCGCCCGGAACTCGATGGGCCCGCTCCACGGCGAAGAATTTACTTAGGCCAGCCGGGGACAGCTGTTGCAGGATAAGTTCCTCGACCACGAGGTCCACCGGGCGGCCGTCTGAGGACTCCGGTACACCAATGATGCGGATGTTGTTGCGTCTGGCCCGTCCCTCGAAGTCCTCAAGCCGCCGGGCCATATGGTCGTTGACCACTCTAATGTCCCCAAGCGCGGCCCGCAGATCCGACACCTCCGCACCCAGGGTGGAGGTCCGTGTATCAAGGGCCTGGACCTTCTCGTTGGTTTTGGAGAGGTCGGCCCGAATCAGGGTGACATCGATTGCGACAGTGTCGATCTTACGGGCCAGGGCCTCATATTGCGTCGCGATGGTTTCCCTGATGCCCTCGATGGCGCCCATAATGTCCTGCAGGGAAAGTTCCGCAGAGATGGTCGTGCCTCCCCCCGCAGCATCCGGGGAGAGGCCAGTAGCGCCAGGGGGCCCCCTGCCCTGGGTGTAGCGGTCCATGTTGTTGCTCTGGACCGCTCCCCCGCGCAGAGAAGCCTTGGTCTTGCGCCCCTCCGGACCCCCCTTGCCCGCCATGCGAGCGCAGTCTCTCAATGGGACCTCCGATCAAAAGGTTTGCGGGCGCCAGCAAAAGGACCACAAACTGCCGATGTGGGGGTCGGAGGCGTCAGGCCCACCAGTAGCAAATAGAAGCAAGCCTCGGGCAGAGGCCCAGGAGGCACCTCGCCACCTTGAGCACGCACGCCAGCCGATCTCCTGAAGGCCAAAATCGAAACCGAAAGCGCTGACTCGGCAACTGGCACCGCGCTGAGGCCGCTGTTGTTCAATCGCAGCCCGGCCCCACGGGTCACCGTCACCCCGGCCACCTCCGCCGGGTGGGTCCCAAAAGTTCCGTCGACGACAACTCAGGATTCCCAGGTCCAATTAGAGTTTTAAAAAGAGATATAAGATCAGCTGGTCTTCATCTCCCAAATTCCATAAACCAAATCAGGATAATCTCAGGATATATTCCGAGGAGCAGAAAGGGTCCGGGGAGCCCTGTGCTCACGCGACCATCTTAGATGCGCGCTAGGCTCCTCCCACCCATACCTGTATATTCTTGAGACTTGTAATAAACGGTTTCCAAAAAAAAAAAAAAAAAAAAATCATAAGGGCTGCCTGGATTAGTGCAAAGTACATCACTCCTTTGAGTGTACACCATATACTAAGCCAGCCTCATACATATATATATTAAGTATATATTTACTTCATTCTGGCAATACACGAAGGAGGCTCCACCACTCTCACCAGGATTATCAATGCTTTGTATTGAACTTCCAGTCTTCGTCCTCATAATTTTTGTGTGTTTCACGTTGACGTTATGCCGGCTTACCAAGGCTTCAAAATACTATTTCACCTCACCTGCACACTGTGTGTGTGCTACGCTGATACTCTAAAGTAAGGCACTACTTTGCAGCACGCTTAATCCGAATACTGCCTTTCTCATAAATTTCAGCTTTGAAAAAGTCTCTGTGACGAAACACGTGCCAGCTGCCTGTCTGTATTGGATATCACGTTTGACACAAGAAATGTGAACAAATATGGAAAGAATAAATCACGCAAAATACAACAAAAACCTAGCTAAACTTCATAATTGATTAGAATGTATGACTTTGGACTTCTTTGTGTGCCTCAGGTTCTCTTTGAGTGCATATATGCCAAACTGGGGTTCCTCCACTTCTGGTCATCACAACATAGGTGGCACGGTGTCCATACCAAGAGAACATCAACATGAACATTGTTCTTTGATTTGTATACTGATTTCCTAAATTTGTGAACGACTTAGGATGTGCAAATATTCAGGAATAGCCACTATCACCTTGTATATAGGACCTTTACAGAGAACTGGTATGCATTTTGATGCAGAACAATTTTTCAATATTGCAAAGAGGTGCAGGACGCCTTGTAACAATCTGAAGCAAATGCCTTATGGAAAGACAGCTTCTGAAAGTGCGCAGGACCAGTGGGGTGCCCAGGCTTGTATGGCTGTCGGAATCATCGAAGGACACTGCAGTTTCAGTATCACTTCAATGATGTAACATCAGTAGCACAACAAAGCTGTTCTGGCCACATTTACACTTTCATGTGCCAATGGAGGTGGAAGGTAAGGGACATGTATCGACAATAGTTCTTCTCTGTGCACAGGTCAAAACACAAATGTGTTCATGTAACCTTATGGTGTTGAAGACAATACTGGGCATATCCTACCTTGAAAGCTACAACTACATTGGGTCCCTAGTGACTCCTATTCATTCAAGTTGAAATCTGCACCAAGATATTGCTATTTTGATTGAACTGAAAATAGAAAATGATCTTAACGATGATGACACTGTCCTCGAAGCCAGAAACCTAATGAAATGGGCGCTTACACTGCATGTTTAAACTTAGAAGGAAGAAAGACTATCAGTGTTGGAAAGATGCACTGAAAGCACAATACCAGAGAAAGCGAAAGCCTGCCGTTAATCCAAGTTACCGGCAAATACAATATTACTTGAAATCCCTCAACAGCTACGTGTAGTTTCACCCTGTACTGTGAATAGGTATGGGTAGTTTCAAACTATCTAGAAGTAAAACTACAAAAGAAGCAGTGGCAAAGCCGCTAAGTCACACTTTCATAGCGGGAGTGCTGAGCTGTTAACTGTGCCAATGTTTGTAAAGTATTGTTTGAAAAAAAATTACAAGAAAAAACACATTTCAAAATACTGTATGGCATCTCAAAACTGTACAATTAATTCAATGTTTTCAATCTTTTTAAATGGGTTGGTCTATTTTACAAATTTAATTCACTCGCGAAACTGCACAGATTTTAAAGAGAATAAGAAAGTGTTCCAAAATGTAAAGGGAAACGCTTGCCAGTGCCTAATTTACTTTCCACCAGATTCAGCCATTAGTCCTCTGTAGTAGCCCAGGAGCCGGCTTTATGGTCCTGCAGGAGAAGTGTCATTCTAAATACACCTTCTGACTCAGACGCCAGCTGAGTGCAGCAGATCGCTCTCCTCCAAATGCCATAAAGCCTATTGTGTGTGAAAGCTTGTGCCTTCATGCAACATTTGGAATGCAGGAGATGAAACAAAGGCAACTCTAAAGTATGTTCTTCCGCTATGCCCCAGCAAAATAATATCCCTGTTCCTGTGCTTTTACGAACAAGCAAGGAGGGATGGGGAGCAACACAGTGTGGTGCAGGGGCAGGTATCTGAGGGGGAAGCAGCACACGAAAGAGAGCTAAAGAATACATATACTTTAAAGGAGCACTAAATGAACAAGAAGAAAGTAGTTCCCTAAATGTGAGCAGTGGAAGGATAGAAGTCAGCTAAAGAAAAGGATTGTAAATTGGCTATGCTCCAGGGAAGAGGCTAACACAAGACATCAAATAAGAAGCAAGCAGGTTCCTGGGGGGGTGTAGCTTGGCGAGCCATCATGGCGGACGCAGTCTGATCGGGCTCCGTACACCTACGCCACAATCCGTCCAATATCTTATACTAATTATACTAATCCTGCCCAGAGGAGAATATAATTGTAGCAGAGGACGCCCCTAACTTCCAGGAGTGCGAGGACCCTCCCATACCTGGTGTGGCCGTGCTGTAGCAGTGGTTCCCCGGCGAGGCCACCCCGGCGCGGTGTGGGCCGGGTCCTCCCTTGACGGCCAGGCCGGAGGCTTCGCAGCGGACTGCGAGGGTGGGTCCCGATCGAGGACAGAGGAGACGACGGTGGGGCTCGCTGCCAGATGCCTTGAGCTCTTCGTAAGTAGCGCTGCAGAGGACCCGAATCAGGTAAAGAGATGGCGTTGCCCCTCCCCCTCGCCTGGAGCTCCGCTATCTTCCTCGTGCCCCGGCCGAGAGCGCGGCTGTGCCTGCCTGAGACTGGTGCCCGAATTCCTCTTGCCACGAGGCCGTCAGAGACGCTGCGGCCCTGTCGGCGCCCACTGCATGCCATCGGGCCGGCCGTGCCTGCGTGACAGAAGTAGCTGGACTCCAGGGAGATGGACTGCAGCCATGGCCGGATCGGACGGCGTTGAGGCTGTGTCATGGCCTCAGGAGGGGAGCGCGGGGCCCACATCTACGCCCGGACGGCTTACTACCGCTGGCGCCCTCACCTCTTTCCCCATATTGTCTCAGGTGGCACTGTGCTTTTTTGCAGGCTGAAATGTGATCTCCGATGCTCCTGGGAGATCGGATATTTTGGCTGGACTGCCTCACCTGGCTGGCTCTGGAGATGAGGCCCGGATCGTCCCGATGGGGGCCCGGAGCACGCTGTGACTGCGTGGGGACGACGACCTGCCTGGGGCCCGCTCGATATTTCACCTGGTTGGTGGCGGCCAAGGGAAACCCCGGGACTGGGCCACTATCCCATATAACATTCTTGATCGTCTGCATCTACTGAAAGTCAGAATCCCCTGTTGCTTTCCCAGTTGTAGAGGGGTTGGGCTTTCCAGGGACTGGCCTCGTAGCTCGACAAGCCGCGACGCGGCCGCTGTGATTGTTGCCTGCTCATGGCCGGACCAGAGGCTCCTCTGCCTTTCGTCAGTGTGGCTTCGTGGCCCGGGCCTGCACACACTCCTTCACTGCTGCTTCCTTCTGGCGCTGAGGCTGCCTGTCCCGAGGCACGGGCCCGATCTCCCAGCTGCCGGCCCCTCTCCCCTGTACGGCCATGCCGCCCCGGACGGCCTCTCACGATGGGCAGAGACAGGCCAGGGGGAACCGGCCCCAAACAGGGCACCATTGACCAATTCACAACGGCCACCGGGGGGGCCCACAGGTGGAGAGGGGAACAGCTCAGCTCCATACAATGCGACCCTACTGGCGGCGATCAATAGTGCCCGGGACACGCTAGATGCTAAGATTGGAGCAGGTGGGTGCGAGGTCTCCTTTCTACGCCAAGACCTCCACAAAGCTGTCGACCGAATCACTGAGGCAGAAACGAGAGTCTCGACAGTAGAGGATACGGTGTCCTCCCTTCAAAAAAAGGTAAACAAGCTGAAGTGACCACAGTAAAGGCAGGTATGAAGAGAGGTCAACTTTATTACCGCTCATCTGAACAGCTTCCAGGGAGTGTCAAGCTGTTTCAAGCATAGACATTCCATCACCAGGGAAATGACAGAACCCACAGTTAGCCATGACATCACAGCTACAGATATTACACAAGCTCTCAGTGGTGTCACAGGAACTGGCTTCTGGAGTAGAAGATTCAGTAGGCCGTCCCCGACGAAATAAGCTGTGCTTCGTAGGCCTGCCGGAGGCCTGCGAAGGTGTTTCAATGACTGGCTTTATCACCAGATGGCTTACGGACCTCAGCCGAAGGATCTCCTCTCTTCAGCCTTCATAGTGGAGCGTGCTCACAGGGCTTTGACACAAAAGCCTTCCCTGGGCGCGGCTCCCAGGCCGGTCATTGCTAAAATCCTGAACTATGCAGATAGAGCTGCAATTCTACGCTATGCCAGGACCCACAAAGACGGTTTCCGACACGAATCCCGATCTATCATGGTGTTTCCAGATTACACGCGCCTGGTCCAACAACACCAAACCTTCACTGCAGCGAAGCGCAGGCTTCGAGATTTAAATGTGCAATATATGTTGCTGTACCCAGCCAGGATGCGTGTAATATACGACTCCAAGTCTTTCTTTTTCGACACTCCTGAGGCCGTCTTTGCCTGGACTGATGAGCGACCCCAGCTAAGGTCGAACTCTCCACCAGCTGTGGATTCAGACTCCTCTTGTGGCTCACGAAGTCGACGGCCACGGCGAACCAAGTCCCAAAAACGACAAGGTTCGGGATCAGACAGGATGTCAGCGAGTCCGGAGCGGCCGCTCTGAACATCTCAGAGCCCTACAGGCGACCAAACAGCAAGTTATCGAGACGGATTGTTTAAAGAATTTTTGAATATGGTTTCCTCTGGGTGGGCACGGGGGCTAGGTCATGGGACTGCTAAGCCACAGACTCTTTGCACACCTCGTGTTTTTTCTATGGTTCTAGGGTGGGAAGGGAGCCATTGGTGCGGGAGCCGGGGGTCACCCAGTTGGGGGTCTCCTGTTCCTCTCACTGCGACAGATACTCCTAGTTTTTGGCAGTGTCGGGTGGGGGGTGGGGGATTCTTAGGGGGTTGTAGTTTTAGTATGTTAGTGTTTTTATGTTGTATGCAGACAGATCACTTTGGTGATGATCTCCTCGCTTTAAACATTCTAAACCTAAGGGATAATGGAACCCAGTGATGTAACCTTACAGTGGCCTCGTGGAATGTCTGGGGCCTACTAAATAAGGTGAAACGGGGTGCAGTTTTGCGTCAGGCAAAGAGTTTTGGAGCAGACATCCTGCTTTTACAAGAGACCCACTTATTAGGCACAAAAGCCCCATGGCATGCCCGATTTGGCTTTCACCATGTATATCATGCGGGGTTCACTAGGGGTTCCAGGGGAGTGGCACCGCAGGGTCAAATTTCAACATACTGCACACAAGGCTGATCCGGGGGGCCGCTTTCTTTTTGTTACAGGCTTGATGTACGGGGAACACGTTACCATTGGCAGTATTTATGCTCCTCCCCCGTTAGGGACTGCATTTATTGATAAGCTATTGGGAGTCTGGGGGGATATTCCTACGGGTCTGACCCTGTTAGGGAGCGACTGGAATGACACCATGGGGCCGCTAGACCGACAACGCAGTTCGGACAGCCCACTGTTATCAGGCCCAACAAAATTGCATACACTGGTCTCCACCCTGGGTTGGGCTGACGTATAGTGAGAATTCCACCCCACAGAATGTAACTACGCATATTTATCGGCTGTACATGGGTCACAGTCCTGACTAGATTATTTCTTTGTTCCCCTGGTGTTTCTACACAGATTCTCGCGGGTGACACATTAACCCCGCGGACTCTCCGACCACTCCCCAGTAGCCATGCAGTTTCATACCTGCTCCCAAAAGCCTCCCTTCCAAAGGTGAATGTCACTTGGCACTTACGAAGCCCTGCTTATCAAGACATGCTCAGCACTGTGATCAATACCTATTTGGAAGAGAACGGTCCCTCTGCCCCTTCTCAGAGCATCTTGTGGGAGGCCCTTAAGCCAACTAACCGTGGTACCGAAATTAGCTATCGCACCAAAGAGAAATGTGCACGCCGGTAGCAAATTGAGGTCCTGGAGTCACGCCAGATGACCCTAGCTTCCCAACTCCACATAGACCCTAGTCCTACTACTCGTCGTAACCTGATGCTGGCACAACAGGAATTACGACAGTATCTACTGGGTGAAGCCAAAGATATCTGGGAGGTGTCACAACACCAGATATATCAATGGGGCAACAAATCTAATAAAATGCTCCACAGACTTAGCCAGGCAGATAATTCCCCGGCTGTCGTGCCCGCCATTCGGGGTTCAGATGGGTCCTTGCACACGACGCCGGAGGGTGTTGCTTCACATACTTATATGCCCGAAAGGAGCAGATCTCAGCTGAACTAATTGCGGAGTTCCTCATGGACATTCCACCTCGACAGCTCCCCAATTATCTCCGTGACCAATTAGAGGCCCCAATTACGGTGGATGAACTGACCGGGGCCCTCAATGCGCTTCACCCTGGCTGAGCCCCTGGCCCCAACGGGTTCCCTATGGAATTCCTACGGCCGAACATGCACCTCTTGGGGCCTCACTTATTGGTGGCCATCCAAGAAGCCACGGAACTTGCTATTTTGCCTGGGGATTGGTGACACGCAGAAATCGGGCTATTTGTCATGCCCGACTGCCCTCCAGATGACCCCTCTTCCTACCGCCTCATCTCTCTTATTAATTTCGAGCCCAAATTGTTAGGGAAAGTCCTCGCAGATCGCCTGCGTAAGTGTGTCGTGGACTTGATCCATCCCGACCAGTCGGGCTTCATGCCGCAGAGAGCCACCCGACACAATATCCGGTGAGTCCATAACGCTATGGCGGCGGCTCCAGCACTGGGTCGGCGAGCCACCCTGCTCCTCGCCAATATAGATAAAGCGTTTGACTCTTTGAGCTGGGTGTATCTCTTTCAATTCATCGAGGCGATCAACTTTGGGCCACGCTTCCTGACATATGTATGCCTGTTATATACCAACCTGATGGCGTCGGTTCGCATTGCAGGACAGCGATCACTCTCCTTCCCAATCCAGAGGGGTACCCGACAGGGCTGCCCCTTGTCCCCATTGTTGTTTGCCCTTTGCAGTTGAGCCCCTGGCGGTGTGGGTCAGAAGTAGAAGCAAATCCCGCCAAATCTATTTCCTAGTGTGTGGACATCAAGGTCGTGATTCATGGGCCTCGCAGCTCTCCCGAGCAACAGATGGTTTCAAATATCTCTGGATTTACGTCTCTCCCTGCCCTAAAGTCTCCTGGGCGTACAATATCACCCCGCTGTTAACAAGCCTTAAAATGAAGCAGCGATATGGTCTTCTCTCGCTCTCTCCCTCTTCAGGCGTTCGGCCATTTTCATGATGGTATCATTACCTAGGATCCTCTACCGCTTTCAAAACTTCCCATGCCCTATCCCCCGCTCATGATTCGCACAAGTCGCTGCCATACAGAATGAATTCCTCTGGAACGGCGGGGCAGTTCGTGTTGCACTCCGTACCTGTACACAATCTCCGTACTGTGGTGGGAGTGCAGCAGCAGACATTTATTCCTACTATGTAGCGTCTCATATCCTCGTAGTGAACGAATGGTGGTATAACTCCCCCACAGATCCGGCCTATTCAATAGAGCACGCAGCGATGGAGCAGGTTCCCCTTCATTTATTATACAGTTCCACACGCTTGGAGCTTCTACCGCTGGCGGGTAGAGTCGTCATACAGCTAAGGCGCGCTAAGACTCGACAGATGGGTTGGAAAGGGAAACTCACCCAGCAAACATCCCTGTGGCAGGGTACACATCTTCGATCAGTGGCTGCCTTGGGAGGGTTCCGGGGGTGGGACCTAGTGGGGATTTTGACCCTCGGAGATGTGATACGGGGCTCCACATTGAAGTCATTTCAACAACTACAGGCCGAATTTGGCCTACATAAACCACAATTTTAAAGATTTCTCCAACTCCGCCATGCACTCACCCCCCAGATCCGCACTTTGGAGACTCTCCTCGAATTCCAACCCCTGGAGGGCCGCCTGCTAATGGGCAATCTCGGTCTCCACAAGATCAGGCAAATATACCAGATGCGGACGACCCACACACCCACCACCCTTAACAAGACTCAACTTGCCTGGCAGGCCAACATTCCAGAACTGACCGATGGCGATTGGGCCAAAGCAATCGCCAGCCTGAGGGGTGCGGCGGTCTCCACACGCTAGTGGCTCATCCAGTTCAAATACATACACAGGGTGTACTATCCAGGGTGCGGCTCTGGCGGATGGGTGTCATCCAGTCCCCTACATGTCTGAGGTGTGGCCAGGAGGAGGGGTCATTTATACATACGGTCTGGAGCTGCACTGGGTTGCAGCCCTGTTGGCGTAGGATTAGGTCATGCCTTAATGAGGTGTTGTCATGAGAGCTTCCCCTCAACCAACGACATTTCCTGTTACATTCCACTGATGATATCGGGGGGAATCGTTATATACAGCATCTGCTGTTCCTGGCCCTCACTAAAGCCAAGAGGGACATAACGCAAGGGTGGAAGGCGACATCTCCCCCGACCCTGGGCAAATAGAAGACTGAGTTAGACAAATGCATGGGGGCAGAGAAAGCTGTTTTCGATGCCTGACTATGCCCTACGAAACACCGCAAAATTTGGACCCGGTGGGCGACATATCGGGGAATCGACCTTCCTCCTCTGCTGGATCGCTGAATCGCGTCCCTTGATCCCTGGTATTTCTTATCCTATGCTTTATCGTTATGGACTATTGCTGCCCTGCTAAGTTGTGTACATTGATTCCGGTGTGCCGTATGTATTAATGTGGAGATCGAATACTGTCTGCATCTTGTTCATTTGTTTCACCTGCATGTTTGGCAGGTGCCGTTTATTGACAGAAATGTGGTTATTGAAGCAAATAACATCCTTTCACCCTTACAGGTCACTGTAGGGCTTGCGCCCATCTTAGTGCAAAATAACCAAATAAAATTTGTTTAAAAAAAATAAATTAAGAAGCAAGCAAAAGATAGTGACAATTATCCCAACCTGTGGTAAGCAGTTGGTGGGCTTGTAAGTTCACAATAGGTCTTTCACAGAAGTACGAAGACCTAAAAAAGGAACATGTTCAGAAAGAATTTACTGACAATCTACATGTGTGAAATGAGAGGAAGATAAGTTACAAAAGGCCAGAGAGCCATGAAGCTCTGAAGAAGAACATCAGCCTGGAAACACAGGACTCAAGTATGTACAATTGTACAATATGGCATAAAATAAGGCTCATTTTCACAAAATCTTATTTAGAGTGGAGCTAAAGTATCTTTGACATGTAGGCCTCAAGCATTTGAGAATCTTATGAAGAAACACTCCGGCAACCATCGTGCTCAACTAATTCCATGTATTTAGAATTTCTTCCCTTCAAGGTCAATAAGATTTTATCTTCAATATAATACATGGGATTCCGCAATTCCTGTATCAAAACCTGTCTTAATTCTTTATAAAAGGCGGCTTGTGACTCACCGAGTCCCTAACACAAAGAAATGACATCAGTTCTCAACTGTAATAACTTATTACAACTGAGTTCTGCCAGAACCTTTATCCGAGGGAAAGACAGGTCAGGTCAGGTCATGGAGCATAATTAAAGCGACTGTTTATAGAAAAATGCAAGTTGATTTTCTTTCTTCATCTCCGTTTTTCTAGCTTACAGTGACAAGCAAAATGAAGATATTTACGTCAATGTGTTTATTTTTTGCACTCCTTGGGTAATTACAGAAAAGTTAGGACCTATCTGCAATAAAGATTCGGTTTTTGTTCTTCATATCTGCAAACATGCTTTTTCTTTCATATGAAAGGATTTAAGTGCTTTTGTGGGAAAGGTAATTGGGGGGCCATGTATTATAAAGGCTACAGTACCCCCACTGTATATGATACGGATATTGCAAGTTGTCTTGGAGTTACTGTAATTGTATATATAAATATATAGTTTATTAATTAACAATTGCAGCACAGCAACATACAGCTTATTCCTCCAGAGTAATCAGTGCAACTGACTCCCTGGAGGGAACCTTATCCAAGCAGTGTTCCAATAGAACCAGAACTTAGAATGACCAATAACAAGTGGATGTAATGTGTAAGAGGAAATATAACACATCTCCCTTATATAAAAACAAAGAAAATACTAATACTGATAACCACCAAAGAAACCCAAACTATGTAACATAATCTAACAATTTCGCCGGTACACCTCTAAAACGTAACGAGTCCTTGACCCTATTAGCCACAGAATCATTATGTACAAATGTGGTATCAGAACCATTTGTCTAAACTTTGCAAGATGAATTAGGTGATACAATTTTGGTAGCATAACTTCCAGGACATCTGGATACCCGTCTGATGTTCCATAATTTACCATCCTGAGTTATGAGTGAATTTCTAAAGACCTTAGTGTCCTTAATAGGTTTAGAGAATGTACTCCTGCACTTACTTACAAAACCAGGTTTTCTAATTCTCACCCATTCTCCTACCGTAAAATTATGTTGTTTAGTGTTCCACTTTGTCATACCACATCTTGTACCTTTTTTGTTTTTCCTTAATTCTAACACTGGTATCCATAACGTCATAATCTGTCCTTATTTTATTTTTTGATTTTTCTTTAAGCCACCAAGGACAAATACTCAAAGCTGGATCTCTTCCTTTTAGCAGCCGAAAAGGACTGACCTCTGTGGTAGAATTCGGTGTAATCCTGTACACCCACAACCTTTCCCATAATGCATTCTTCCAAATCTTCTTCTCCTTAACAACATCAGTAACAAAACCCTTCAAAACCCGGTTGAAGCGTTCCACCTGACCATTTTCATGTGGTGCATATAACGATGTAGTGATGTGTTTTATCGCATGAAATTTAAGATAATCTTCCATATCCTTGGAGACCAATTGAACCCCATTATCAGTAACAATGACCGAAGGGCAACCTTCCTTAGCAAATACTTCCTTAAAAAACTCCAAAACTTTATTTGTGGTGGCTATCGGAACAAATCTGACCTCTGGCCATTTCGAATGGTAATCCACCGGAACCAAGGCATAGCGTGAATCTAGAGGCAAGTTTAAGAAAGGACCAGATATATCAAAGGCCAACTTCTTCCAAGGTTCTTCTGGCCAATCCACAGTTTTAAGTGGATGTACAACAAGTTTAAGCATCTTATCAGCCGAGCAGCAAATTTCACATTCCCTAACTACGCAGTCTACCATCGGATCCATTCCTGGCCACCAGAAGTAACTTCTTATCAAACGTTTCATTGCAGACATGCCCGGATGAGAACCATGAGCTAATCTAAGAATGATGTCTCTCACCCCATCAGGTGGTATACACTTCCCATTTTTGTATATAAAATCACCATCCAACTTCAACTCATCAGATATCTTAAACATAGGCATAAGTTCTTCTGAGATATTACTCTTACTAGGCCAACCTTCTACCATAAACCTTTTAACACTTTGCCATAACACATCTTTTGCTTCACTTTCTTTCCATGTTTCCTCTGAAATGTCTGAAAAGGCTCCAACAACAACATCTTGCATAGTAGTGACTACATCTGAATCATCATCCTTGCTTTCATTTCGTGAAACACACGGATGGCGTGACATAAAATCTGCCGTAACATTTTTTTTCCCCAGGGACAAATTCTGTAACAAAACAATATTCCTGTAACCTTGAAGTTAACCTAGCAATTCTTGCGGTGGAATTCCAACCCCCACCCGGTGATAATATATTCACTAATGGCTTATGATCTGTCCTCAACGTGAAACTGGTACCCCAAATGTAATTTCTGTAATGTTCTATCGCCCAGACACATACTAGTAGTTCTTTCTCAATGACAGCATAGCGCCTTTCAGTGTCATTCAGATTCCTTGAAGCAAAACAGACATTCCACTCTTCATTACCACTTCTCTGTGACAATACCCCACCTATACCATATAGACTAGCATCTAGCGTAATAATGCAGTGTTTCTTCATGCAGAAGGGTCTTAAAGTAGGTGCACTTACAATATCTTGTTTTATGTCATAAAATGCTCGTTCTTGTATCCCTGTCCATTCAAATACAGCATTTCTTCTTAACAGTTCTCTAAAAGGTTCCATTTTTGTCGCAAAATTAGTCACAAACTTTGAATAATATTCATACATCCCTGCAAAAGATAACAATTGCTCTTTGTTTTTTTGGTGCAGGAGCATTTAAAATACCTTCCACATTGGATTTCTTAGGCACAACACCATCCCCTGTAAGGGTATGACCCAAATATTCTACACTTTTCTTGAACATTTTACATTTGTGACTCTTCAGTGTCAAACCATTTTCCTTTAACCTATAACATACTTCAGACAAATGTTTTTGATGATCTGAATCATTTGCAGAAAAAATCAAAATATCGTCCTGAAAACATTTTACAAAATCATCCAGGTCCCTGAAGATATTAAACATGATTCTTTGGAAAACAGATGCCGCAGAGGCTAACCCAAAGGGCATTCTAGTGTACTGATATAAGCCTTGTGGAGTTATAAATGCTGTTAGCATCTTTGAATCTTCTGTCAGTGGAACCTGATGGTAGGCCGATCTTAAGTCTAGTGTTGAAAATACTTTTGCCCCTTCCAGCATTGAAACTACCTCATTTATATTAGGTAAAGGATGGCAATCTACCATGATTCCTGCGTTCAATGCTCTTAGATCCACACATAGTCTCAATTTTTTATCTGGTTTGCGGACCAAAACTATGGGTGAAACCCATTCCGATGAATTAATCGGTTCTATGATGCCTTCTTCCATCAGTTCTGTTAGCACTTCTTTGAGTTCTTCTCTTACATTGATTGGTACAGGTCTGATTCTCTGTTTTAACGGGGTGACATTGTTTTTGAGTATTATCTGATGAGAGTAGTTTTTAAGTTTACCCAAAGAGTCAGAAAACACTTCCTTGAATGAATCCTTTATTTTATTTTCCATGTTCTCAGTGGCTGTGCCTGAGATGTGAGTAATGCAAACAGACTCATCCAACACAACAGGCTCTTTAACCCTGGGATTCAACATTATACCCAGTTTCCATTGGTCTTTCCATCCAAGTACATTTATACCCTTTACAGCTATGTACAGATGTATATTTGCAACTCTTTTCTTAAAGTACAACAAAGTTTTAAAATAACCCACCATGTCAATGCGTGACCCATCATAACTCACCGGATTTATGTCTGACGGTGAAATTTTATTTATATCAAATTCCCCACTAAGTTTTTCCTCAAAATATCGTCTAGAAATAATGGTCCACGGTGATCCAGAGTCAGCCATGAGACACAAATCCACCTTGGCCACTTGTACCATACACATGGGTTGTTTAGCACAGTGTGTGTCCTCCGAAACTCCAACACTAGCAAAGTTATCACTTAGTGATACAACAAATCCTGAATTTTCCGAATAATTTGTTATCCTTTCCATTCTTCCCGAACTGACATCCTGCTCGGAAACTTCTGACATATATGAAACCCTTGGACGATATTCAAATTAACTTTTCCTTTGATCTCTACACATATTTGCAAAATGTCCAATTCTGCCACAGTTATTACACTCTCTTTTGACTGCTGGACAACCCCCAAATGAAGCCATGTGATTTCTATTTCCACATCTGTAGCATGTCATATTCCTTACATTGCCCTCAAACTTTTTTTTCCCTTTGAAATATGGATTCAGAGATGAAAATTGGTTCGTGTTTTGTGAATCCTTTTTTTCTTCATCTTGGTGTTTAACAGCACACACTTCTTCTACTTTATCATTTTTATTATTAATACTTTTTACTGTATGCATCCATTTTTCTGTCTGTTCAAACGCCTTTGCAGTAGAAATGGCTTCTGATAGTTTGGGATCACCCATCACCCATAATTGTTCTTGTGTTTTTTACATTTAACATGGACTACTATTTGATCCCTTATCATTTCATCCAATAGGTTTCCAAAATTGCAATGTAAGCTAAGTGAACGTAATGCCGTTAAAAAGTCATTAAACGACTCATTTTCCTCTTGAATTCTTGTATAAAACTTAAACCTATTCAATGCGATATTACTTGTGGGTTTAAATCTCTTCTCCATTCTCAATAAAGCTTCTTTGTACACATTGGTAGCTTCTGCATTTTCCGCAATAGTAATTTCAGGCAAAGCCCCAAACACCATCTGTCCTTCCGATCCCAAACAGTGTAATAAGATGCTTTTTTTTCTTTCTGCTCCCATTCTTTCCCCATCTATGGCCTTCATATAATTTACAAACTCTTCTTTCCATCTTGCCCATGGTAATGGTGGTTCTCCCTTAGATTGTAGGAATTTGGCTGGAGGATCAAATTGCATTTTCCTAATATTAATATTTTATTTATAAATAAATATATTTTTTTTTTGTGGTGTCTTATTCTCTTCAAACCCACTACCTGCTTTGAGTCTGTGGATTACTAAAACTTTTGGTTGTGTTCCTATTAATATTGTTCCATGCTTCTGTCTTATTTATTCTATTCCTTCCTTTTTTTTTTTATTGTTGCTTAAAATATTGAATGTGTGGGAATTTTTTTTTTTTATTCTAATGTTCACTTACTTTTTTTTCGTTTACTCCTCTTTCTATCCCCCGATCGTTTTCCTTTACAGCTAGCGTTGTGGTTGCTAAGGCTGTATCTAAGGAAAACAAAATGGCCCCCAAGTATGCGTGATTGAGTCACTCTTCCCAAGATCCTTTACGTGTTGCAGCATTAGAGATTGGTATCCCATAAGTCTTTGTGCCATCGAGTTCACGCTTGAGATCCGAACGAAGCTGTGACGCGGATAATGAACTCGCGGAGATTCAGCACGGGCGGACCTTCTTCACGAGTCAAACGGTAACCCCTGTGTTTATTTTCGAAGCGCCCAGTTGAACGGCACAAAAAATGTCCCTATTTTCAATTTACGAACACCATGAGGCGCGCAGTTCTCTCCTTCTCATTCCCCAGCGCGAACTCGCCTCTCTGCTGTGGCACAAAGCAGCCAAACCGAAACAAGTCAGTTTCCAAAATCAAAGTAGCAAACCAGATGCAGGGTACACCCGTTTCTCCTCACAGAACTTTCACTCCACAATCTCCTTACTTCTTAAAGTCCTTCGCTTCAAATATATCCAATTGTTCCAAATCTCTTCATTGAGCTGATGGTAAATTACATTACCACATCCGCTAATAATCACTTCAGGGCTCCGAAAACTGCTCATCTGTGCTGCCTCCATCCGTTGTGAGTAGTTTTCTCCCGCTTGTACCCATTGTAACGTTCCACGAAATTGTATATATAAATATATAGTTTATTAATTAACAATTGCAGCACAGCAACATACAGCTTATTCCCCCAGAGTAATCAGTGCAACTGACTCCCTGGAGGGAACCTTATCCAAGCAGTGTTCCAATAGAACCAGAACTTAGAATGAACAATAACAAGTGGATGTAATGTGTAAGAGGAAATATAACAGTTACATTACCTTATAAAGTAACTCAGCCTTCGGCCTCGTTCCAATATATGGTCGTGGTACTCCTTAGTATCTTACAATACCTTTATAATGTACCATATATGATGCAGTCCACAAACAAGTAAATTCAAAACCCAGGTCAATGAGAAGAGTAGAATGAGTTCCTAGAGCATAGGTATGTGCAGACTGTCCTCAGAGCCACACATAAGTTTTTCTGTAGAATGAGTTTAGTATATGTGCATGACGCCCATCTATAGCTACATATGAAAACATTTTCATGGCTACTGCTTGCGGAAATCCAAAAAACCGTTGAATTGGACCCTCATGGATTGGCAACACTGCCCATGTTCTAGAGTAATCTAGTTATAACCACTCATGAAAGCACTGAGAACAGAAGTGCTTACAGGATAGATTGACCAAGCAAAGAGACCCTTCTGCTTTAAAGTCAATTCCTTCCACATTTATCATGTCATACAATGCCGTCAGACAGAGATGAATTTCTGGATGCCAAAAGAGGAAAATAGCTTGGACTACAGACTGTCACAATCAGAATCATGGCACTGATGCTAGAAAATAAACATAGGAATCCCAAGAATCAAATACTGAAAACAGATTACCGGCGTCAGTTAATGGTACAACAGCAAGAAGAAAATCTTGGTTCAGGCCTTCCCTTAAACAAGGGAAACAAATACAGAGAACATTTGGGGTAGGAAGGCATGCCCTTCTGCATCATTAGGTTCAAGGTCAGCCAGTTCACCACGGGTAATGGCATGTTCTGACAAGATCCACATCAAACATGACAAATGACAGTGTTCGTTTCTTGTTGGTCTGTAAGCAACAAGTAGTATCTACCTATATTTTGGAAGCAAAGGGGCCTAAAACAGCTGCTCGAGAGGATCCCTCATAAAAGAGAATATCATGAGGCACAACACTACTAGCATTGTGTTGAGACGATACTCAACAGATTATGCACAAAATGTAAAATGCTTTTTAAGACACAGTGTAGCTCGGAGGTGTATGTATGATGCTTTACACAACACGAAGGCAAAAGCTGACAGTGGCAAGGCTATGAAAGCCTTGCAACAGAGGGGCCTTATCAGAGAAACCAGGCAAGGTAAGTGAATACTACAAAGGAAAAATATTGCCAAAGGGATAACAGCCCATAAGGGCTAACTGCTACAGGTGCCACCAAATATGGGTTTAGGGTTAGGGTACAGTACTTTCCACAACACGGGGACAAGATCATATATAATTACAGACGGATGCATTAAAAATAACCCAATTGCAAGATCGCCCTCACAAGAGACTAGTGGCCTGATTTAGATTTGGCACACACTGTAATCTGTCACAAACAAAAAAATATTTTTTGCTATGATAAATATATACAAAACGTAGATCACAGATGAGTTTGTGGTGTTTCCACTTATTATATATTCTGTTTAAGCCAACTATACCATTGAAATATTCTTAACAAATACATAAATGAGTCCTAAGGGACTACTGTTCTATGATGATCATATTATCTGAGTCCCTTAGAATGTTGCATGCATTAGATGAACTATTCTGAGGCAGGCAGACAGTCAGTTTCCCAACACCACTGCCACTGTTGTCTGTCACTACAAAACGTACTCCAACGGCCTTAATGAATAGGGACCATTGGAGTAAGGGCATCAGACCAACTCGCCCTATTTAGGCAGATGCACACTTTTTTAAAAACTTTATTTTCTATTTGAAACATACAATATCAAAAAACTTAAGTGCTCACAGTCATATACTTGTCATTGCAAAAAGGAGTTAAAAATAGGAATGTAACCAAGTTCTCATACATACAACGCAATCAAAGTACAATGTTTACGTCCAAGTCTGCCATTAAGAAACAACGCTGGCACAGTTGCCCACACCCTCCCTACAATATTTCCCCCATAGAGAGTCTCTGAAATAAACAATTGGCAGTGTGAATTATAACCAATAAGTATGCCAGCTAACCCCTGGAGGTGAGAAGTGATCTACTAACCCACCCCGTGGGTACTATGCCTTGCTCTAGCTGTGAGACGGAAGGCGAACGAGTTGCGGCTGCATAGCTTTTAAGGGGGCCCCAGATGTCTTTCGGGCGTGAGGAGCGTGGTAATGTGCTTGCATATAGATCGCTATTTATGTTGCGATCTATATGCAAGCACGTTAGGCTACTTAACCAAGTCTTTTACATTGGAGCAGATTTGCGTCCCCATTTGATGGCAATCTCTCTCTCTTAGCCAATAGTAAACTGATGGCTACAAATTTCCGTACTCCCTTAGAAAAGTTGGCCACATATCCCATTAAGGCGACCTCAGGTGTGGGAGTGATTTCCAAATCCACCATGTCCCCTAGTGTCTTATGTACGTCCTCCCAGTAAGTCCGAACTTTAATGCAATTCCAAGTAAGGTGTGCAAAATCTGCGTTAGGGGTCCCGCATTTTAGGCAGCAGTGAGACCTGCTTGGGTATGCACACCAAACTTTCAGTTCTTTCAGAGGATTCGAGATAATGGCAGCTCCTCTGCAGGCACCCGCGATGACCTCATAATTTGACAGATGGTAGTTCCGCCAGGGTGGAGGAGAAAATGAACTCCACCACACTGACGGACAGCAGGCTGCCGGCCAGGGTCAAAATCAGGCCCTTAGACTTGGGTTAAATTGCTTTTCCTTCATCTCAGAATTCAGTGTCATAATCCCAGCTTGCTTTTCCTTCATCTCAGAATTCAGTGTCATAATCCCAGCTTCAGCATGTGACCAAACGAACAAGTTACTTACCTTCGATAACGATATATCTGTAAGAGATATAGATCAGTTATATATTCCTCACCTTAGAATTACCCCCAGGTGTCAGACTGGATCCGGAGATTTTTTTTTCTTCAGCTGTACCCCTGCGTTTCGCTAGGTGGCTTTGGTCGACTCCGCGTTCATCGTTGCCGTCGTGGTCGCTGTAATGACATCGCGGTATCTACTTAAGACGCCGCCCTCGTGCGAGGACGTCAGTTCTTTACACGACATTCCACGTCAGAAGTGCAGAGCCATGCAAGACACTGACCACTGGTGCACGAAAACTAGGGCCCTGAAAGGCAGTCCCTTACTCTAGAACCCAGTTCGCAGAACGGGGAGGAGGGGTGGGGCGGTGAGGAATCTATAACTAATCTATGTCTCTTACAGATATATCGTTATTGAAGGTAAGTAACTTGTTCATCTGAAAGAGACAATTAGTTATGAATTCCTCACCTTAGAATAGATACCGCAGCAATACCAACCCCGGAGGTGGGTCTGCGAACCAAGTTCACACCAGAAAGTCCTGGAGAACCGAACGACCAAAGAAGCCGTCTCTCTGGACTTGGCTGTCCAGGCAGTTGTGTTTGGTAAACATGTGCAGTGAAGCCCATGTAGCTGCCTGGCAGATGTCATGAAGAGGGACTCCACGTCCTAAAGCAGTAGTATCTGCCGTTGCCCTGATGGAATGGGCACGCAACCCTACTGGAGGTTCCTTGTTCGCCAAGGAATAGTAGATTTTTATACAAAGAACGACCCATCGAGAGATGGTCCGTTTTTGTACAACCTGGCCTTTCTTGGTGCCCACCTAGCTAACAAAGAGTTGGTTATCCACCAGGAATTGTCTTGTGCGATCCAGACAGAAGGAAAGCGCACATTTTGGATCCAGACGATGGAGCTGCCCTTTAGAAGGATGCGGAAAGAAAGTGGGCAAAGTGATGGTCCGTCCTATGTGGAAAGAGGTAACCACTTTTGGAAGGAAAGAAGGCCTAGTGCGAAGGACAACTTTGTCCTGATGAACAGCTAGGAAAGGGGATTTAAAAGAAAGGGCTTGAAGCTCACTCACCCTGCGAGCAGAGGTGATGGCAACCAAGAAGGCAGCTTTCAAAGTTAAAACTCTGAGAGGACAATAACGTAGCGGCTCAAAGGGAGTGCACATAAAATAAGTCAGAACCAAGTTCAAGTCCCACTGGGGCATTACGAAAGGAATAGGAGGGAAAAGATGAGTAATGCCCTTAAGGAATCTATTTACAAAAGGGGACTTGAAAAGAGAAGGTTGATCAGGAAGCCTAAGAAAGGCTGAAATGGCTGAGAGATAGCCCTTAAGAATGCACTGATTGATGCCATGATATGCTGCAGTGATAGTGAACGATGTAAGGCTCCAAGCTAGAGCTGTCCTGAGGATCAGCGTTCTAGTCCTCCCAGGAGTCTTCACCCTCAAGTGGTGACAGAGGCTGGTCATAGGGAAATGCCTCCAGATTTCCACAAGCTTAGTTTCTCACATTCGTTTCTGGAAGTGTTGTCCCTATACCAGACTTCGTAACGTTTCCTGGTGGATATCAGTCAAACTTGCCGATTAATACACAATTTAAGGCTAAGATAAATATAGAGTCTTGGTGTGGGGAAGCTACATGCAATACTTCCCTAAACAACAATTTATCTTCCATACTGGATGTGTAGACATTCACTAAGCATCTCTCTATCCCATTAAATATGCCAAATACAATTATGTGTTTCCCTTCTGGTCAGATTATGATTCCTGCACTGAAAACAGGATGACCACCCCCACCTATGTTAGTAATCGTCTAGTTTAATTAGAATATGTTACAGCTAAAATGTGCCCCCTCCATTTTTTCCACCTCAGGTTTTAGTGAGTGGGTCTTTTGGAGCATGGTTATATCTATTCCATGTCGTTGCAGGTAAGAATATACTCTACAAAAATGCATTCAGTCGTCTCACATACCATTTTACTACTTTTCTAGTGGCATTCATTACATCAGTCATCTAAGTTGATTGCAGTATTTTCCCATAAAATATAAAAGTAGCCATATGTCCGGGGTGGTTTGTTGCATTCCTTAACTAGTCTCTGCCCTGCCTTGAACCTTGATTCTGTACATATTCCATGTATTGCTGATATTTCCACTAGCTATTAAAGAATAAACGCTCAACGGTGTCATCATTTAGAAGGCAAGGCACTCAACATGAAGACAAAAATGGTGTTAACTAACTAATGGTGTTAGTTAACACCAGTATTGTCTTCATGGTTGAGTGCCTTGCCTTCTAAGTAACTGTGTGAATCAGTCCTGTTTTTTCTGATAACAGGTTCATTCACACTAATAAGCCCTCCTGTTCTTAGTAGTGATCCTGTAAAGTAGTCAATCAAATGTATTGTACTACGAGCCTATTATCTGATTTGTGGATGAGCACTAGTATTTTCGGGGGGCACCCCTGTAGTCACTGCATCTCCTCAAGGTGGAGTAATCAATAATCAACCTGTTGTCTAACTATATATCAAGTGGATCTTCTACGTTCCAGAGTCACGTTGTTTTTCAAACTTTTCTATTAAATGATGCGTTATTTTAAATAGTGGTCTCTGCAGCCATTCGCATTTAATATTTCATTCCCTTGTAGCCAGGAAATCTGTAGCATACTCTGTTATGCAGTCCCATTATGTTTAACATTATAGTTCTTGATGAAATCGTTTCTCTGCGTGTTAAGTATTCTTACAGCTCAGAGTTCTCATTCTCCTCTGTATGCATTTGGTCTTGAGACAGTTTGATGTCTTGAGGATTACCTGCCCCTTATAATGTTATTATCTATTATGGTGCTGTCTTTGTGCACCAGAATTCTGTGCGTTTGTCTGTCAGATGAGCATGATTGTAGTCTTTTTTGAGCCTTGTTTCCAGCTGGTCCATATAGAGATCTGCGTGTGGGAGCATTAGGTCTTAGTTGATGCCGGCTCAATGGAACTTTATCCCGTATGTCTATCCACTCCAAGGTTTCAGATTTTTCGAAGAAATATTTCTTCCCGTCACTGATAACTTAAAGACGGACAATGAACAACAACATACATTTCAGGCTCTCAGTTTCTATTAAGCCTCAATACATGACTTTTGTTTGCAATTGTTCTCTCTTTATATAGTCCAGAAAGATGGAGAATGAATGATTTTCAAACTGAGGTCTTTCTCACATGACAGTTGCTGGGACGTACAAGTCCTCTGCATGGTAAAGTATGTGTACCCATGTTCTGCGTGCCCAACTGTACAAGTATCTGGACCATAATACTTATTTTTGCTATCATATGCAAACACAGATCATGCATGTGCGCCATGACATAAGCCTGTCTCATGGATTGCATTCTGTTAGACTGGGAGGGGTGCCCAAGGCGCTACCCTCATAGCGGTGGAAGGCTACTGCCTTCACCAGAAGTTAAGCAGCACAAGCTGTGGTGAGCGCTAGGGTGGCAGCATACCATGTAGTCATCAGTAGAAGTGAACAGGTGTTTTTCTTTACCATGTGTCACTGGAGTGAGGTCCACAGGCTCACTCACCTTTCAAAAAGGTTCTGCTTCTGTGTGCTTAACTCACCCTATGCCTTCATCAACTAGATCTAAAGTCCTGCACAACACAGGAGTTGTGACTGCACTAATTGTATGTGTGCCTGGGAAGGTTACAGTACAGGGATAAAGCAGTGAAGCATGTTGAGTACATGTATTGAATGCATGTATACCTGCGAAGAATACATTGCAAGAGAGATGTGCTGTGTGTACTGGGAGTGTGTGTGTTTCCAAGTAGTACACCATGGCACAGCACAGAAAGTCTACAGTACTGAACAGTGTGCAGAGTCAATGTGTGTGGTGAATGTATGTGTCTGTGAGGGCACAATATATTAAGGTAATAATACTGAATCTATTGTATGCTGTGACCATACACTTAGTGCAAGTGTGCCTGTAATGGTACATTACATGGAGGACCTTGGGTTCATTTTAGAAAGTCCAGGTCGGCCTGGTAAGGACATGAGGAGTAGAGATATCCTCCCAGACGGATTTGTGTATTGCTGCATTCCTGTGAGCTGTGTGGGATACATTGCATAAGGGAGAGAGAGACTCCTCCTGGACACTTCCCAAGGTGCTCTTTGATTCAGTGATCTATCACAAGGAACAGGCCCAGACACATCTATGTTGGGGCTGATAAAGGAGTTCTAACGAGCACTGCTAGGAGCCTGCATTTTAACTATTGATGCACATTTCACTGTTGCTGACATCCAGTTGTGAACTCTAGTCATTCCCATGGCCTGTGTTGTGGCACTATCAGCTTCGGAGTCTTTCCTGCTGTGACAGATAGTCTTCCAAGAGGATGAAAAGAGAGAAAAGAGTACACTTCAAAAGAAGCAGAACCCCAACGTAAAACTTCAAGGACCCACAGCCTAAATCACATTTGGATCTGGAAATGGACTATAGGAAGGAAAGGTTGAGAACCCAAAATATGTCATCTGCCAAACAGCCAGATAAGCTGTATGAGGAGGGGAAGCTCTGCAAGACCTTTGCCTGTAACTAAGACAGGGAGCCAAGGCCAGATAGCCTCCCTGCTGGGCCAGGGAACATCACCCAGAGTAACCAACATCACTTGCTCTGTAGTCTGGAGCACCAGTGCCTGTCTGCTTGTCAAGATCAGCGTGCCCTGTGAGGAAGAGGAGAGCGCTAGAGTGATCCAGTAGGAATCCCTGTTGCGAAGATTCGCAGAGGAAGGAGAGAGCTGTGTACTGAGCGGGTCATTATCCGTGTGCAGAATCGAATTGGCAACCCCCGTATGCTAACCTCCTCCACCAGTGTAAGGAAAAGCGGACCATACTGCCCCAACAGAAGCCAGGAGCACCTCTGATTGCTGCTGAACCCGGCCACACCGCTCAAAAGGGAGCCTGCGCCTGCCGGGAGTCCCATGTTCAGACCAACTCGACCAAGAAGGTTTTGAGCATTGCAATTGTCCGTGGTCAGGGCACTTGTTGAAATGCTGTACACTTCCTTGCTGCAGGACCGGGTAAGACTTGATATGAACCTGTCGGACCCCGGGAACTCGCTGCACAAGGAGCTGCTGCACCATAGACACTGCTTACTGTTTCCTTAGTTAGAGTGGACTCTTTAGTAGGGCATACTTGTGAGCATTTCCTGGATGTGGTCACCAGTGAATTGGAAATAACCAAACAACATCACAAGGAAGAGGGTGGGACGGGGGTCTAACAGTTAAACAGTAGAGCCCCAAAGCTTCTAAACCATGTATGGTAGGAGTAGAAAAGGTGGAAACGCATAGGCAAATCTCCCTGACCAGTTCATCCATTATACGTTACTCATGGGCTGCGAGGGTGGAAACCTGGAAGCGAAGCTTTTCAAGTGTTTTCGGTGGTTGTGATGAGGTCACTGACGGGGAACTCCTAGTTATGGAAGTACGGAGTAGGACTTGCAGGTGGGGTTCCTAGCAGGTCTGTACAGTTGCTGCCTACTCCTGGAAGATGCTCTGCCAGGAGGTGATATTGTGGTGGAGTGCCCAATGCAAAATGTTCTGCACTAGCACTTACAGCTGCTCAGAGTGCATGCCTCCTTGTTTATAAAGGTAATACATGGCTGTCATGTTGTTTGTTCTGATGAGAACTATCTTGTGTTGAACCTGACAGAAGAAGGCCTTGAGTGCTAGCAGAATGGCTAGTAACTCCAAATGATTGACGTGGAAGCCATGTCTTTCAGTTAGTGACCAGATGCCCTGAATGGTCATATCCTGCAGAGGCGCCCGTATCCCATGAAGAATGCATCCGTTGTGAAGGTCAGCACAGGTCTGAGTCTAGAAAAGGTCGGCCTCGCAACGGATCGTTGCTGTTCCACCACTGCAGAAAGCGTTGGGTGCTGGCCCACACCAACACTGGATCTTCCCAGTGACCCGCTTGTGAGCGTTGTGCAGCCAGGTACCCTTTTTATAGCGCGCATGTGTAACATTATATGGGGGACCATGCAGATACAGGAGGCCATCATGCCAAGGAGGTGATCTGGCTGAAAAAGAGGCTGTAACAGCTGGAATGCTTGGATTCTTGCCTGGCTGGCATAACCTTTCCCAGTGACCATGTTGGGAACTGCACCCAGGAAGGGCTAGAACTAAAGATTTTAAAGATGGGGCTTAACAGTATTGATGGTGAAGCCTAAATCATGTAAGAGATCTACTGTAATTTGAGTGTGCGCAAGGCAAGTTATCTGTTTGCACTCTTGATCAGCCAGTCATCCAAGCAAGGGAACACGTGAATGACATGCCATTTGAGATGTGCGGCTACCACGGCATGGCATTTTGTAAACACCCTTTGGGACATAGTAAACCTGAAGCACAGGATTTTGAACTGAAAATGCGGACTACTTTCCACAAACGCAGTCAGTGGCGGGGAGCAATGTAGATTGGGATGTGGAACAAAACGTCTTTCAGATCAAGGGAAGTCATGAAGTTGCCTTGTTGCAGCAAAGGAATGTAGATGTCTAGTAGCGTGACTATATGGAAGTACTCTGACAGGATATACTCGTTGAGCGCCCTGAGGTCGAATATAGGTCTAAGAGTCCCATCTTTCTTGGGGATAATGAAGTTCAGGGAGTAAACCACTTTGCAGGGCAGGTGTTGTGGCATGGGCTCTTTCACGCCTCCGAGAATAAGCTCCTGTACCTCCTCCTGAAGTAGGCATTGACGTTCTAGGGGAAAAGATGTGTTTGTGGAGGAGGGGTTGTTTGGTGGGGGTTTAGTGAGCTTTAAGCAGGAACCCTGCCTTATGATGGAAGGGACCCATTTGTCGGAGGTGATTTTTTGCCATTGCAGGAAAAACTCTTACAGTCTTTCCCCGAAGGGTGTAATGTGGGGGAAGAGAGAGAGAGAGAGAGTCACTCTACACCTGTCCCTCTGAAACCTCCCTTGAGTTGCCCTATGTAGGCTGCTGCTTCTTTTGGTAAGTGGCAGGTGTATTGGGGGAGATGGACTTAATGCCCCTTCCAAATTGGGTCCTTCAAAAGGAACCCAGGGGGGAAGGCATCCTGGAGAGCTCCCATAGCCTTGGTTGCATCGGTGTACTTATTGATCTTTTCCAGCATCTGATTCACCTGTAGCCCGAAGAGGTATTTGCCCGTTAAACAGCAGGTTTAGCAGATCAAGCTAGAGACACACAGCTAAGCATGATGCCTGGTGAGAACACTAGAGTTGATGCCCCTCTCTGCAGTATCAGATACGTCCAGGGGGCACCTGATGGTGGTTTTTGATATGATTCCACCTTCTAAGGCAAGCTTGTGGTAACAGTGTCTATATTCCTCTAGGAGGTACTGGAGACGTTCCTCCATCTTGTCTCAGAAGGCCCTATCGTAATGAGAGAATAAGCCAATTGAGTTAGCAATCCTCCAGTGAGTAGCCGATTATGCGGTGACCCTCTTGCACCAAGTTTCTTACTCTCTTTATCTGACGGAGGGTTATCGCCACTCCCTTGGGTATTTGTGCACAGTGTGGACCACCAAAGAGAGCAGTGGAAGTTATCCTCGAATGTAGAGTGGGTCGGTGGGAGAGGGTTTGTATTTTTCATCTACCTTCAGTGTAACCACCCTGCCCTTCACAGATTCTCTTAAAGTGTCAGGCGCAGTTTTGAGCATGACCTCCAACACGGGCTGAAACGGCATGATGCATTTAGTGGTGGGCAGTGTCTCAATCAGGAAGTGTTAGTCTTCCTAAACAGTGTGTAGGTTGACCTTGTGAAAGGCAGTGGCTCTATGGATGTCCTCATGGTGAGAGGTGGCCTATGTGGTGGTGATACAGGGACTGGGAGGTGAAGGAGGAGGAGCAGGGAGGCCAAAATGGTAATGAGTTAGTTCCCCTGTCCCTGGAGGTAAGGGCTACAATGCAAACTCCTCTTCAAAAGTCAATGTCCTCTTTTTGGGAAGAGTGTCCTCCACCTTAGGAGGCAGTTCGGTAAAGATCTTCACAGTGTGCAGGTAGATGAAGAGTTTTTCTGTTGAGCACTTCCTGGAGATGCTGGAGGATAGGCTGCTCAGACCCTACAGATGAGGGGGTTTTGCGTGCTAGAAGACTCGACGTCAAGGGAGTTTTCTGGCTTATCGGTGCCAAGTGATGTCACAGGCCTAAAAGGTCTTCAAAGCCGATTTTGGTGCTAGCATCAATGGAGTGGCCTGTGCTGAAGGAGCTTGAGCTGTGGTTTTGGCGCTGGGGCAAGTCTCAGTATCAGATCAGAGGCCTTCAGGCCAACCATGGCCGACAGGCAGTGGTGGACTGGAAGCCTGTAGTTGGGTTTCGAAGATCGACACTCATCTCCCACTGGTACGGTGTTCGGTTTGTGCACATTGTCATTGTGCAACTGGTGGTAGTGGTGTGGTACTCGCGGCCGAAGACTTGACACCTTGTTGGGCCTCCAGATCCTGCTGCTCCTCTGTCTCCGAGTCAGTGTGGGAGCTGGGTGCGGGGCTGGTCTCTGGGGGGTTTGGCCTGCAGTTTGTCCTCAGTGTCTCATTCCACAAACATTTCCAGGGTGCCATCTTCCTGCTGGTGCTCCATTCTGCTTTGAGCGAATTGCCAAAGGCGCAAATACCTTAAGGTCTTTTTGGAGCAGAATGCCAGGCAGACAGAACAGGCGGCTTCATCGTGCTCTGGCAAAAGACCGTGGTTCGACCTGGTGGTGGTCAGTCCAAAGATACTTTGAGTTACCCTAAGGACAATATTAAAAAAGGAGCCCTTTCCATCACAGAGTAGTCATCGTTGGAGACAAAATTACATACGGGTGAGAAGGCACGAAGGGCAGGGACCCTAACAGTGATGTCAAGTGGAAACACGGTTGCCGAACCCGACAGACGGTGCGATGAAGGGAAACTGATCACTGATGTAGAGTTTTCTGTGCCAACGGGAGAGAATAGACCCAATAAGTCCGACGATGAACACCACAAGTAATTGACCCAGAGCTCGATCAGTAACATGCCAAAAACAGAAAACAGAAAGACAACAATCTAATAATAGAGTTGATGTCCATGAGCTTTACCAGCCATTGGAGAAGTCACTATACCTAATGACTAAACTTCTGCGAAGAAAAACAAGTTGAACACATCCAATCTCAACACTAGATGGCAGGAGTATGCAGAGCACACATGCTGCACACACCACGAACACTTAGGGACATCATTATAAAAGTTTTGCGTCACCCTTGCGCCACGGAGATGCAAAACCTAGAATGATATTTAGCAAGCCACGTAAGGCCACCTTGTGTGGCCCTGCGTGGCTTGGTAAATCGGGAGTAGCGCAAGTCAGCACAAGTCACTGCCTTGCTGTACTCTTCCCCCGGGGGAGCGTTTTGTGTGTGGAGCCTGAGAGTTCCCATGCATCCACCCATGGATTTTGGGCGTTCCCCGATTTACAAAGACTGGTAAAACTGGAAAGGCGTCAAACTGGGAGAATTCGCTTTATTTCTCCTCATTTTTTCTCTTTCTACGTGTGCTGCTTTCTGCAGCACTAAAAGGAAGAAGAAAAAGCCTCAGAGGATTTTTTTTCCTGCTCAATAACAATCCTGTCTGCACTGCAAGCACCCTTGCACCATGGTGCAAGGGTGTCTGCTTTGGCACTAGGCAGCAGTTTGTGCGCCAGCGCAGGCAGATAGCAGGAGTGCGCCATATCTTGATAGATATTGTGCCTTCTTGCCCTCTTCCTTTAATGTGTGCAGCGCAACAAGGTATCTTGCTGCGTTGCATGAAATTATAAATATGGTCCTTAATACCTAGGAATAACAATAATTAGGGACACTGAATATTTAATTACATTAAATGTAAGGAGAATAAATTATCACATTAACATCAGCATTGGAAGGTGGCACCTTAGTAGTTGAGCTAAGCGTAACACCGTGAAAATGAATGTTTTACCAAGAACTCTTCATGTATCACTAACTTATGTGTAGTTTGCAACCATTTATTGAATGAGGCATTCTTAAATTTTGTCTGGGAGGGTTAACTGCAAACCAATCTTTTTCATCAGATAATTTAAAGTTCCAACCTTCGGAGGAACGCGATTTTTGCTGCATGGAAGTAAGTCAGACCTAGCCAACTGGGTGTTTACAAATTACGGTCTACAACTGTTATTAAAAGATGAGGCCAAACTTTATTGGGACAATAATGAAATTACCTTTGCAGGTTACATGGAAAGAGTAGATTTAAATGGTATACACAGCATAAGCAAAGTAATACACAACATTTCTGTTGTGCTATTCAGTCTTTTACAGAAGACCTACTAACTGCCAGTGAGTTAGGTATGGAATGATACGGTTTTGTGGAGAACTCGAATTACAGAGGGGGTCTTAAACTAAGGCTGACAACATTCAACATATACCACAATTACTAACAGACCCATTCTACTGAAAACAGCAGCATCCAAAATATACAAAATCCTGTGTGAGGAAAGCATATCTTGTTTAAGAAAACAGGTCTGTTGGGCAACTGAACTCGGAATTCAAATTCTACTTGCAGCCTGATCAACCTATATGGAACGTTTTTAAAACATCTTCTCGAGCTTGCCATCAACATACACTCAACAAAGTATCATACTGCAACGTTATTGGACTCCTTTACTAATACAAAAGCTGAATATAACAGATAGTTCACTGAGCTGGAGATGCAAGTCATCTCAATTTAATCTCAGGCCCCTGCCTAGATGATGTAAGTGAACTTAGAGGGCTGGTTGGCTCCCACAATTGATGAAGAGATGTAGGAGTGTTCTATCTTGGCATACATGCCGTAAGTATACAAGCTAATGGACAACATCGGACATGTATTCCCTACAATGTTCATTAATGACATTAGCAATGGTGTTCCACATATTGCGTCATGATTGTGTACACCTCTTTAGAACCTTACACAATGTGGAACTGACTATGTAAGGGCACTGTCAACTCTGTGTGTTGTTCTAATAAGACCGATGTATGTTTTTTTAATACCCCTCGACATAAGATTATTGTATTAACGCTTACAGATGCTTCTAGGACAGAGTATCGACTAGCAACCAAACTATTAATTATTACACCCTCTAATTTCTCTCCGAACCCTTGCTTTGCGTGTCTTTGTCAGGCTGTTATATCCTATAGGCACGGTGTCTGAGCAGACTTGCATGGAGTACAGGACCTATCTGGTGTCAGCCCTGTAATGTTGAGGCCAGGTTTTCCCTTATCTCTTCCTCCTGCGCTTCCCTATGTTTTCTTCCTCCTCCCACTGCCCAACTCCCGGCATGCCCCCTACCTCCCTGGGAGGTTTGGTATTCCTAAGCGGGTGCTACCATGAAGTTGACCTTCGGAGGAAAAAAAGGATTTATTTTCCCTGGTTACTACTCTACATTACCATAAGGTACTGACTGCTGTCTTCGCAGCACCATGCAATAATCAATAAAGTGGTGACATTTGACGAGATGGAGGCTGTGACTAGAATTGAACTCAAGGAAAGCCCAAAGAAACCCTAGGGGAATAAAGTGCATTTAAAGTTCCCACAACATGAATTGGTCAGCATCATTATTAGGAGACGTATAGCCAGCCATAGGGTGGCTAGGAAACAGAGACATCTCTTACAGTATGCCGCAGGGACACAGTTGACTGGGCATTACTAGAAGAGAGACATCAGACTGACTGCAAGGGACGGAATGGTACTAGAGAATCTGGACACCTGGGCTGCAATGCTTGGTGCTTTCCAGGATGCAGAAGAGGGCACTCAACACCTGGGTACACAGAACACTGACAATGATATACAACACAATGGCACTGAGACGAGGCAAGGTGGAGCAGCCACGGGTGAGGCCCATAGCATTGGAAAGGTAACTGAGAGAATGGGAGAGACATAGCAATTGTTGAGAGGCACAAAGATTCTTGGTAAAACCAAGGACAATTAAATGGATAAGGTATATTTAAGACTTGTTACTGATAATGTATAGTTGCTGCTCCTCAAAACAGCTGTAACATGTACATTTTTATTTTTTCAAAAACATTCCTCCAATTCTGTGAATAAATATTCGAGAGGTGCTATTTTGTGGGTGCTAAGATGAAAGACCACACCACACGTCTGTAAAAAGCCACTGGATTGTATACAAATTGTCAGTGTCAGATGCTGAAGAGGAATGACTTGCACACCCCACACTTTACCCATTTGCAGGACTTGGAAAAGCACTTGTGTGACATATATGCAGAGCAATTTTACCAAGAGTGGCAACCAGCAACTGTATAGGCAAGTATGCCACTGAACTGAATTGGGCTGAATGGTGCTGGTATTCAGTGTATGGGGAAGGTACTTACCTATATCACTAGTCTTGCTGGGTCATGGCTAAATGAGGAGCCAGGTCTTCAGTTTTTTGGGGAATTCAAGAACTGATGACGTGGCTGTGATGTACCTCCTCCTGCATGATCCAATGCACCCGCCTGGCTATGGTGGGGGAAGAGACAGCCTTGTGCGGTTTCCTGAGAGCAATAAGAAGTTGTCGTTCGCCCGGAGGGCGGAGTTCTTGAGTTATTTCTTCATATGCCTTAAAGCAATTCACCACACATCATTTTGGGGTGTCCTGAAAAGCCGGGTAAGAAACCGTCCGGGTATGAGATTAAGTCAGTTGTCCTACTGTGAATACTACCCCGTCCAGGGAAAAAAAACTCTTGCCGAGATGTCCAGAACTCGGACATCGGAAACTCTCCTGCAGGAAACTACACATAAAAGCATTGCCAGCTTGGCTGAAATTTCCTTCAATGAAAGACAAAAACATGAGGTTGACATCCCATTGAACATAATAGCGAGGTTCTGGAGGCAGAGAAAGCCGGATACCACGCAGAAGTCTGCAGACAAACGGATGCTCCCCTATCAAAGCACCGTCTATTGGGTTATGACCCACCAAAATTGCCGACCATATTGCATTTATTGAACGATAAGCCAGCCCCTCTGAGGCCAAGTCTGCCAAGAAATTCAAGATTGGAACGACACCTGCGACCATGGGATCCAAACTCCTTCGAAGACACCAACGAACCCATCTTGTCCAGGCAGACCAATAGCGTTTTGTGGTACTATCCGCCCAAGCCTTTGACAAGAGGACTTCCGCCGTTTCGAAAAGCCCGGCAACGACCACCACTGCCTGAAAGCCGCCACACCATGAGAAGGAGAGACGCTTGGGTGACCAGATGATGTGGAACTTCGTCTGGGTTCAGAAGCAGATGAGGAAACCGGGGGAGTATGATTGTGATTCCAACATGGATTTATCATGGTCACCTCTGCCCCCTGCTGGCGAATCTGGGCCACCGCCCTCGTGATCATCGAAAAAGGAGGGAAGACGAAACCCCTCTCTTCGCTCCATTCCTGAAGGAAGGCGCCTGTGGCCAGAGCCATTGGGTCCGGTCTCCAACTGAAGAACCGTGGGACTTGATTGTCCAGATGTGAGGAAACATGGCCATTTTCTGTGACAGCAGACTCAAAGACGCCTGTATGGAATCCACTACAAACCCGAGAAACGTCACCTTCTGAGAAGTTCTGGGAACAGATTTGCTCTCGTTGATGATAAATCCTAGGCTCTGTAAAAGAGACACCGCTTGCTGGAGCTGTTTGGATAAGGTCCTGGGGCATTGCGCCATAAGAAGAATATCGTCCAAGTACAAAATCATACGTATGCCCTGAGGAACTCCACTGCCGGATTAAGCACCTTGGGGAAACACCATGGGTCTGAGGAAAGGCCGAACGGAAGGGCGGTGAACTCGTAGACGAGATCCCTCCATGCAAAATTGCAAGAACCACCGATGAGGGGGATGGATTGGAATCACCAGATAGGCATCTTTTACATCCAATCGCACCATCCGGGAGGGAGGGAGAAGTACATCCCGGAGTAGCACTTAAATGTCAGGTTTGTCAACCAGGTTTTGGTTGACCCATGGACTCCAAGACTTTTGGGGCAGTCCGGAGGACCGCAGTTGGGCTTGCAACACCCAGAAAGCGCCAAAGCCCTCAGAAGACTGACTGGGCTGCTGTCTCAACGAATGTGCAAAAAAACAAAAAATGCCCGTAAGCGTCACACAGGAGGACCCGCCATACAGACCCCTGCCGGGGCATATATTTTTCAGTAATGCGGGAAATACAACCTTGAAAACGGGCGTCAGGTGCTGCCAGCGGGGACAAGGCTCAGTATACTCGCGTTTTGCAGCGCGGTTCAGTCACTGAGGAGCCGCGGTGCGAGACCAACGAGACGAGCGAGTCCCCCTAGCGGCCCTACAAGTTATCGCAAATAGGGCGTCGGCCGCGTTAGGAACGGGAGACGCTCACGCGGCCGGTTGAAGGAATCTAAAATGAAAACGGGGAAAAAATGCATTAAAAAAAGAATCCCCAGGCTAACGCTGACCCAAAGCAGTGGGTTAAAGTACAATAATAGCTCAATTACATGCAAAGAAGCACAAATAACTCATAGGAAAGAAAAAGCGGATTTTTTTATTTTTATTTCTTTTTATTAAACTGTTCGACCAAATCTCATCAAGAAATTACAAACAGGTACTACCTTTAAAACAGTATTCAGTGTACAGTATACAAATTATATTTCAGTTGCTATATTTAGCAGATCAAGGGAATCCGATAGCGTCTGTATCAGACCGGCAATTTGGCGGGTGACAAATGTCGCCTCTGTAGCGATTCCAAGCCTCCCATACCTTTATCCACTTCCCGGGGCATCCTCTAGCTATAAAGACTGATTTCTCCCTGAACATGCACCAGTCTAGATCCTCCTTCCATTTCCGCACCTGGGGTGGTTGAGTAGCCCCCCACAGCTGCGCGATATTACGTTTCACAATCATAAACGATAAAGTGGCCCATTGGGTGGTGTAAGTATTTAGGTCCATAGTTTCCCAGACATTCAAGATGCACCTTCGAGTCTCCGGCTGTAAAACCACCCCCAATACCGAACGCAGTACGTGATGAATGTCCCTCCAATAGTGCTGTATCTGCTGACAGTTCCATAGTGCATGAATGAAGGTTCCCGGTTCCCCACACCCCCTTCTGCACTCACCACTTACCGCCCTTCCCATTCGAACCAGGCCCGGACCCGTGACATAGATCCTATGTAAAATTTTAAGCTGTACTAATCTCAGCCTGGCTTGGATTGCTACTATACGTGGGGAGGAGACCGCCTCCTGCCAGTCCTCATCGTCCAATTCTATACCATCCCCGGTCCAATGCCCCCTGAGGGCCTGCAACGGGTCCTCCATGTTATTTATCAACTTCCTATATATTAGGGATATAGTCTTTTCCGGGAGATGCCCATCAAGCACTCTGTCCTCGAGAGAAGAGGCCTCTGGGAGTACCGATCCACTGGGGACATGGGCAAGTAAGGCGTGACGGATCTGTAGGTACCGGTAATGCTCGATATCTGCCAGGTGATATTGGTCTTTAAGTGTTTCAAATGAATGCACCGTTCCATTCCCCCAGATATCTTTAATTCGGGTGATCCCTATAAGATCCCATTGATCAAAACCCTTAGATTTCCAAAGGTTACCCAGTTTCTCCGAGCTCCACAGTGGTGTGGCCAGCGTTAGTTTACCCTCCCATTTCAGGTGTTTAGTGACTGTGTGCCAGACATGGACGGAGTGCGCCGTGGGACCGGTCAGTGAGTACCTACAGGGTTTAGCGAATAGCACTCTGGTATAATCCCTCCCTGGGAGCTGTCATCTGTCCATTGCATATCCGGGATCACTAGGATGCCCGTAAATCCCGTGATTAATCGCAGCCAGCTGAGACGCCCAGTAGTACTTCTTTAAGTCTGGCAGACCAATACCATCGTCATACCAGTTAAGAGTCAATTTGGTAAATGCTATGCGAGGTCTACCCTCCCAAAGTAGCTGTCTCTGGAGATCCTAGATTCCCGTGAAATAGGACGCAGGAACTGGCTCCATCGTGTTTTGGAGCGCATATAAAAAACGAGGCAGGGCCATCATTTTAAAAAGGACTGCCCTGCCCAGCATGGAAAGGGGAAGAGCCTTCCATTGCGCTATGTCCATCCTAAGTCTCCGTATAGGCGGGTCCAAATAGCGGGCATAGCGGAGTTTCGGGTCTAGTGTGACAAAGATTCCAAGATACCGGAACCCGTCAGCTACGATTTGGATCGGGCAACCCCGTGGTATAATTGGCGGTTCCCCCTTGAGGACATAAACAACTGATTTACGCCAATTCACTGTGAACCCAGGATACCTACCAAATATTCCCAGCACGTCTAGGAGGCTGATTAGTGATCCTCTAGGATTAGCGAGGTATAGGAGGATATCATCCGCGTACAATGATATCTTGTCCTCCCAATCCAGAGACCACGGATGGACCGGTCCTGCCTGACCCAGGCCGCCAGCGGCTCCACTGCCAATGCAAAGAGGAGCGGAGACAGTGGGCAACTCTGTCTCGCACCCCTTCCCAGCTGAAAGTCTGTAGATTTACGATTATTCACCACTACCCGGGCCATCGGGCCAGAGTATAGGAGGCGATTCCAGGCTATAAATTCCTGGCCGAAGTCTAATGTGCTTAAGACTGCGAACAGATACGGCCACTCCACCATATTGAATGCCATGGTGGCGTCTAACGATACTATCACTGCCGGCTCTTGTATAGTATATGCTCTCCCCAATATTCCATGCTAGCGCCGTAAGTTAAGGGCTGTGTTACGATGCGGCATGAAGCCAGACTGATCTGGGTGGACTAGTGTAGTAATTACTTTTATCAGGCGAGTCGCCAGTAATTTGGCAAGGACCTTAGACTCTACATTCAAAAGTGAAATCGGCCGGTAGGAGGCGCAGCTCGTTTTGGGTTTGCCTTCTTTATCTATGACTACTATGTTGGCCACTCGTTGGTCGTCTGGGAGCATGCCCTTCTCCCTACTCTCTGTCAACATAGCTCGGAAATGAGGGGCAATTTTATTAGAATTCAATTTATACAATTCAATGGGAATGCCATTAGGCCCTGTCGCTTTACCCGAGTTCACGCCCCGAATAGCCTGTGCCACTTCGTCATCAGTAAAAGGGGAGTCCAGGTATTCCCTATTTTCTTCTGAGAGCGTGGGAAGTATTACGTCTCGTAACATATCAGCGTTTTCTTCTTAAGTGAATCTACCGGTCGTACTATATATTATACGGTAGCGGTCGGCAAAAGTGTCCGCTATGGCCTGTGGATCCGTTATCGGACTGGAGTCTTGCCCCGACACCTCAGGCACCAGTCTTGAAGCCCACTCTCGTCTATCTAACCACGCTAGTAGTTTCCCAGCTTTATCTCCGAGTTCATAGACTCTGTTTTGGACTTATCTACCTTGTGCTTTGGCCCTATCGCTGGCGATGCCATGAAACTCATCTTGCCTCAACCTGAGAAGAGAAAAAGCGGACTTAACTGGCTGCGAAGCAGCGAAGAAAGAGGAAGGACAGATACAGACAAGGGACTTTGTATTACATGATGATGGACATAATGGAAGGGCTACATACTCGGATGCCTCCCTGGATGTTATGGGAGATTAAGGTTTTTCTCTGTTTACATTTAAAGACTCTTGGCTTATCTTTCTGGCTACTGTGAGATTTATTGTTAATAAAGCGGAGACAGATATAAGCATAATCGGAGCCTTCGGTCCTGAAATAGAATTCTCTTCAATCATTAAAAATATGAACAAAGCACCCACTGCCTTCTCTTCTTCTTTCCACAGGGGATAGCTATAACATTTCAGCCAGGAAACCCTACCAATCCTGGGAAAAGTGAAAACTTGTGACCCAGAGGACTCGAAAGGTGTGTGGCTTGCATGAATCCCAGCACATTTTCTTATCCTGTAAACATCAAAGTAAGGGTAAAAAAAACTAAATTTCTCGTATATATGTGCCATGGAAAACTCAGGCCTTTACAGCCAATGGCCAACGTCTTACCATCCTGCACTGCATTCCAACTCTTTTCCCAATAATAACGGTACCCTTCAAGTGTGGGTAGGCCTAGTGCACGTCATTGGAATAGACCAAGCATATAATTGTGTGAAAACCACACTGACACTACACTGACTTCATATGCTTCAAGATTTGACTGGTCTCTGTACCTGTCAATAGGAGCAGCCACACAAATGGGGTACCATTTGTTTTGAAGGAATTGTGGGAACACTGGCTAAAAGGACTTCTGTGGATTCCGGCAGATTTCAGAACTGTTCCTTTAAGGACTGAGGAAAACCTGTAATTTTAGGCAACGTTTGTGGCTTGTAGGGCATTCTAGGTAAGAGAAAATTATGGGCTCCAACGTCAGCCTGCTCACCCTGGACTCCTTGAGGTGTCTAGTTTTCAGAAATGTCTGGGTCTAGTAACTTTCTCTGGGTGCCAGTTGACCCTGGGACCAAATACGACAGCTACCCGCTTGCCAGAAACACAGCTACCCGCTTGCCAGAAACACAAAGTCCAAGAAAAAATCTTCATGTCTCCACGTTGCATTTGGCGGCCATTCCTGTTACAAGTGGAGGTACAGTTTTAATTTGGAGAAGAATGGATGCACAGAATAGTAGAACACTCCTTACTACGTATTGAAGTTACAACCATGTTTTGCTTCCAAAAGTAAATCACAATATTATGAGTAAACCCAAATTCAGAGTCGTACAAATTAGTACTGTTTCTAAACTCAGCTTTTGGACACATTTAAAAATGCATAGCTTTCTTTCAAACCCATTTGTCATTCATTAGATTTTTCTTTAGCAAATAATGCATGGTCAGTAAACAATGAAAACAAATAATTTAAGGCTGCTCTAGGTATCGCATGTTGGAAACAATATGTTAAGTTTGTAAATTGGCCACTTTAACAAACAATTACAGATGAAAACATTGTCACTTGTATTAATATCTTCCTACTTACTCTCCTTATGTTTTGGTTTCAGTTTCATTGGGTAAACCCTGTGTGATCTACCCATATAATTCCTTACTGAACTGGCAATTGTGTCTACTTTTTGGAAATATCAAATTTCTAAGTTCATCCATGGGTTTCACACCGCTTTTTACTCGATAAACATCTAGTGAATACACATGCAAAAATGTTTACAACTTATAATTTTGCAAAAACTGTTGATTTTGAAAAAAAAAAAATCTGCCTTATGTAGGGAAGAAGGTGGTTTTACCACAACCGACCTTTTGTTGATGCGATTTTTAGGTAAAAACACATTTTCTTGCACAGCACTTTATCTCACTTTTCTGAAATGTTCTCATTTGCTGCAGGGACCAACAGGGACCACCTTTAGAATATCCACCATGTGGTGAAAAAAAAGAATGCCTATTCAGCCTTGATACCTTTTGTGGAAAAAAAGGTTATAAAGGCGGAGGTGCGTACTGTCCCAATTATAAGAAAAAAAAGTGTCAGCACTGGGGTGCTGCTTCAGTATTTAAGGGATTAAATCTAAGGTGGCCCACCACAGTTACGTTTTCAGGCCCTTCCCTCTATGTAGTAAGGAGTAGATTACCAGGAGTAATTTAAACGGCATTTCACATTGAAGGTATTGTTCTGGAGTGAAATGATGAATTTTAGAGCAACAACGTGACTGTTTTGAAGTCGGTGGGCGTGAGTGTGCAGCAAAGGCTTGTGAAGTCAGTGGGCTTGAGTGTGTACAAACAACATATAATACTGTGAATACAAGAACATAAATAGCTATTTAAAATTACCAGCAGATTATTTAGAGTGACCTCACACCATCTGATCTCAATGGCGGTCCTTTCACTAATATCACTATGGCAAATGAACATTTAGCTGCCTACCTTCTCCTGCAAAAGAGCTGGATTGCGCAAGATATTCTCATTAACTTCTAGTAATCGACCTCTAATACAACTGCAATAAAAAAAAGAAAATGAAGTCAACTTTCATCATAAATTACTTTGTCCCGATAAGTCGTTTGATACAGTCACACGGCCTTCTTCAAAAAGATACATTTTAATTAAGGTCAAGTACATAAGGCTAGAAACCAGAAGTGTCCAACATAGGACCAGTAAGGACACATGGCAGATTTTCAGGAAAGCTACATGAAATGCATTAACATGCAACGATCTAAAGCATTGGTTCTTAAACTTTTGACTTCTGTGGACCCCCACTTAATCATCACTGGAATCCGGAGACCCCCACTAAGTCATTAATGGAAGCCAGGGACCCCAGCTTAAGCAATTTCGATCATTTGAACCTCAAAACACAAAAATGCAGAAACAAGCTTTTATCAAACAAATACACAAATGATTAAATATTTATTTTACTTCACAACCGAACATAAATAAAGTTAGGGCTTTTCTAAATTCAACTGATGCCACTAAACATCAATAGTATTTCTGTTTTAATGTATTTGCATGTCTCCCACGAATCAATGTGAGGACACCAACTTAATTTTTAGCCTCCAATTTCAAACTGCTTCACATTTACTTTTTCAAATTTTCAATTTTACTTCTTTATTTTTATACACTTTATTAATCTGGTAATATTATTTAATTTCTAAGCAGTTGTGGACCCCATGTATATGTGCCGCAGACTCCCAGGAATCCCCTAACCACAGGTTAAGAACTGCTGATTTAAAGGACTTAACTACATAGGGGCCGATTACGATTCCGGTCGGAAGGGCTTCGAACGATGGTCGGAGCCCTTCCGACCGGAATCGGAACGTGTTGGTCGGATTCCTTTCCGACCGAGCCATTCTGATGGGCTCGGTCGGAAAGGAATCAGACACGGATTTCCGGAATGCGGACGACAGGCTCGGAGAGCCCGTCCGCCGTCCGGAAATCCCTCAGTACTCCCCCGGCTGCCTCTTTGTGACTGAGGGAATACGATGGCAGTTTTCCACTGCCTTTTTGTGCCGGTCTCTCCAGCACGAAAAGGCAGTCGGAAACTGTCTTTGGGGCCCCCAGTAGGGTCCCCATGGGTGTGAGGCTGCCGAATGGCGGCCTGTGGGTACCTATGGTGCCCGTCTGTGGATCCCTGCACCGGGTGGCAGGCACCTTGGGGTGCCGGCCACAGGGCACAGGGATGAACTGCACCCCTGCTTTTCACAATGCAAGCATGCATTCCACTCGGAATGCATGCTTGCATTGTGAAGTATACAAGTGCGACCGAACCCTGTTCGGTCGCATCGTACTTGCAGGGCCGTAACCGACGATAGCAAGTCTGTCGGTTACGGCTCCTGACCGATGTTGGACGGACCTGAGTCCGTCCGACATCGGAATCGGCCCCATAGTCTGGGGACATCCTAAATATCTCTACTGGATACACCCTTCTTGGACTGAAGTTTAACATAGTAGTTATAGACAAAACATGAGAATAATACACTTCCTCTCTTGATTTAGCTTCATGTTTTTTATGTAATAACACCTTCAAACACAAGACTTATGCAAAAATATCCACATATGCTCGCTAAAGTAAAAGAGATGTATCCAGATATCGTGAACAGTAAACCGTAATAAACAATTTTGATTTGAATTTCATACACATTGTCAATGGGATATCAGAAAGACGAAGCATTTTACCAAGTCGGATTTGACGCAGTTATTCACTCTTATCCCATACCCCTTACTCTACTGGAATTTCATAGGAGCATCAGGATCCTTCTCCTCTCCAGTAGATACCGTTGAGACTACACAGTCAAAAAGCTAATATCTTCCCCTTTTGCCCAAATGATCATTTCCGTGTGCAGCTGTTCCACCCTAGAAGGAAAAAACTACTTGCGTCCTTAAGATCCTATCTCTTTTCAAACTTCGAGCTGGATAGCAAAGATACAACACCTACAAGACCAAATGGAGCTTCTTTACCTGCACAAACCGAACAACCATTACTTGGAAACTTGGACCAGGGTGTATGCAGAAGCATGGCTGAGATCTTTTCTTTAAAACCAAAGCCAACACGTTAAAATCAGGTACATTCTCACTTCAGTGAAAATCCCTGAATTCGGATTACCAACGAGAGACAGCTCTCTACTCCCTTCTGCTAAGTGTCTGCACTTGTGGCACCTCAGCTACAGGCCAGCCTTCATCTAGGACTCGTGGCCTACCTAATCAAATTTCAGCAGTCACTGGCAGTCCTCAACATTTTAAACATGTACAGCACTGAGCCTGGGATTGCACAGCGCCTGGTGCACATACATTTTTCAAAACATTTTTGAAGAGGTTGGCCCTTGTGTTCCTGTTTTGAGCATAGTTTGTTATTTGGAGCAGCCAGGCTACATCATAACTATGGCATTTTAGGTGATGTCTTCTCAATACACGGAACACCAAAAAATCAACACAAATGCAGATCTTCAAAAATGACAGCAGAAAGTCTTTTAGGATGCTGACTTAGAATATCATCTAAACGAGAATATTTAGACCCGTCTAGAGACACGAGTGAAGCACAAGCTGCAGGTACTGCCCTGCGAGGGCCGCCAGTGTCAGCAGACTCCAAAGCACAGCAATGACGCTCTTTTCCACCGAATCAGAGATCATGTCTATGGCAGCTTTCACTCCAAACTGACTGTCATGCACATTATGTGTGCGAACATGTGTAGAGTTGAGCAGGCCCTTTGAAATCCTAGACCTTGCTTGTCAAACTGCAAACTTATTATATATATAGATATATATGCCATAGTCCCTCCCATCCCTGCACCCCTAAATGGATATGGTCGCCCATGGAGGGACAAAAAAAACTGCACTGGTTCTGAGGTTGAATATTTACCTGAGCTACATACATGTATTACTGAAAAACCGATCAGGGAAGAACTCTGTTGGTCACACCCCAACAATGGTTACATTTTGGCTAAATGAAAACTAATCCTGTATTAGCAATAAGGATTTAAAATTCCATGTGGTAAAACATTTCATATAGATCAAGGTTCAGGAGGGGGTATGAAATTGTGGAGTAGGGGGCATGGGACATAGGCGGTTAACACGCCGCACACGAGCTCCGCATTGAGACCCTCCCCAAAAGCTAAGAGAGAGAAGAAGCCTTCCACCTTCCTTTCATACCTTATGTTGTTGTTATGATCCTGGTCCTCGTTTTCCTAGAATTTTTAGTCCTTATGGCTGCGGAAAAGTAGTGCGGGAGGTACGTCGCAATCGCAAAGTAAACCACTTACTTAAGTTCCCAGGGTGTGGCAGGGTCTGCAATGCACAGACAGAACAAGAGACTTTTGAAAATCAAGTCTTCTCCTCCCGAAGGAAACGGTCCCCTCGGTTCTCAGTCACTTGATGGGCACAGGAAAGAGGCTGGAGTTTTAGCAGACAAGCAAAGAAGCAGAGTTTATCCCAGCTGGTTCAGCCCAAGAAGAAGGGGAGACAGTAAAGAGTACACGACAAGAGAGTAACACAAGTTCTAATCAGGGCCGGACTGGGAACTGAAATCAGCCCTGGCAAAATTTGACAGACCAGCCCCCGTAAAATTTGGCAGACCAGCCTCCGTCCAGCGCGTAGCGAGCGAGCGCAGCGAGCGAGCCCGACCGCTACTAGGGGTGTTTGTGGGGGTTTTCCCCCCAAGAAAATTTTGGAAAACAACCGACCAAAATGGTGAATTTTACAGCACATTTTTCATTACATATTCAATTGTATCAACTTTCAAACCACAGTAAATAGTAGATGATGACCTTCAAGAGCACCAGGTTACCCACCCAGTCATATGTACCCATAGACATTCTTTCAGAGAGCACCAAAAATAGGCACGAGTAGTAAATCAGAGAGAAATAAAAGTGAGACCAGCCCCCACATGGTGTGTAGCGAGCAAGCGCAGTGAGCAACCACTATTAGGGGGAGTTTGGGGGGGTTGAACTTGTCCCCCCCACACAAGAAATTTGGGAGACAGAAAGGCCAAAAAAAAAAGTATTTTTCAACACATTTTTCATTACATATTGGATTGTATTAACTATTAAAGCATAGTAAATGATTACCTTAAGGAGCACCAAGATACACAGTCATAAAACACAGACATTCCTACAGAGAACACTAAAAAATGAAATGTCGAGCACAAAACATGAATTTAAATATAACCGATTTATTCTTCATATAAAATAGCATAAAGACATTTAAAAACGCACTTAACTTCAAACAATTGGGCCAGAAACTATGGAAATAGCACACATAAGTACCCAGGCCAGAAAGCATGTAAACGTCACACATAACCACCCAGGCTGCCAGAAGGCATGGAAATGTCTCAAATGGCACCCTGGCCAGAAAGCATGAAAAATTAACCCAAAAGCCCTGTCCTTGACATGACACATGTGGCAGTTGAGACCCGGAGGTATCATAGCGCTTTACATGAGGAATATCACTCGAGTGGGTGGCACAATAAGTGTTGCAAGCCCACTAGCAGCATTTCATGTACAGTCCCTCCCTGGGTATATGCAGAACCACATTTCTAGGGACTTACAAGTAAATTAAATTTGCCAATTCAGTGTCAGCCAATTTTACCATGTTTGAAAGGAAAGAGTGCAAGCACTTTAGTACTGGTTAGCGGATGGTGGTAAAGTGCACTGAGCCCTAAGAGCCAACAAAAATGGCCTTTTTTGATGTAATAAAGCAGATCGAACCGGATTTTAATTTGGAGGAATCTGAGGCCAACAAGGACTTAGCTAACCATGTCTCAGCAGTCAGTATGAACAATATGTATCTAAAAACATTTTACATGTGCTAATGGCGCTGGGACTTTCTGTAGCTTCTCATTTTCCGCCCAGCTGTTTCAACGTCTACAATGTGCGCATCTGTAATTCACATGCAAACAGTGAACGGTCATTGGGGTGTGGGCAACATGCCGGAAGATATCGACTGGCTTCACAAGCTGTACCACACCCTGATCATGGAGAAGATCTCAGCTACAGTAAACCACCAGCCACAACAGTTTGAGAAACAGTGGGGCCCCTGCTTGAATTTTCTCACAAATGCATTTTGAGAACTCTTGCCTGAAATATCTACGAGTGCTGCACCTCACAGGCCTGGGTTACTGTGCAATGGACCTGCTCCTAAAGGGCAAAATGGATCCTTTATCAAGCTTATGAGTGAACAGATGGAAGAAGTGGGAAAACCTTGCGTAGGCCTCTGATCATATGGCAGTTCGAGGCCACTTTATTAACATGTGACTCCAGACTCAGCTTCTCATTGAAGCTGACCCCCAAGTTATGCACTGTCTTCACAGGGACCAGAGGTGTGTCCAGGGGAAGAGACCAAAAATTAGAAGGCAGAGCCTGCGGCACTTTGCCCACTGCACAGTGCAGAATCTCAGTTTTAGCACTATTAAATTGCAAAGCATTATTTTTCAGCCAAGACACCATTTCTGTCATACATTTGTGAAAAATAGTTAAGGAGTCCGCATGATACCCCTCCAGGGAAACAATCAGTTGTGTGTCATCAGCATAGTTGACTGCCCTTATCTCTCCTTAGTCTTACAAGGTACAGTAAAACACACTCTCTTTCTAAATGTTATCACTCTAAAAAAGTGCTTTTCTTCCATGTAATGTCCCTTTGATGGGAAGAGGAGGTTTCTAAGGTGGGAGTATCTAGCAAGTGACTCTACTCGGGCTCCCTCTATGCGAGCCTTCAGGGAGAAACCCTCTTCATTACTACCTCCACCTGACCCCCCCCTGACTGTGCAGCGCACTCCCTTACAGACTTGATTATTCACTTTTCTACCACCCCTCTACATTACACCTTATCTCACAGCTGACCTTGGGACCCAGCCCCATATCAGCCACCATTCAGTTCCACTTTCATTATTCCCAGTAAAAAACAAAAGTAAAATCACCTTCAAATTTGAAACATTGAATATAGCAGTAAATGTAATCAGCATGCATGTTAAAGTATGCTCTACAGTTGTCCTAATCACATGACTGTTAATTAAATAAACAAAAACAGAAAGGCCCTGACAGGGCCGGCTTTAGTGCTGGTACAAAAGTCTTTTTGACCTCTTTCTCTGTAGATAACTTACCAACCACCCTCCAACAGTGCTCTTCATCTCTCCGTAGCCACTCCCCCTCATGGCCTCCTCCTCAGACTCCCTAACTACCACCCTCCACCAGTGCCCCTCATCTCTCCGTAGCTCCCACACCCCATGACCTCCTCCTCAGATTCCCTCACTGCCAACCTTCACCAGCACCCCTCATCACTCCGTAGTTTCCCCCCACCCCATGACCCTCTCATCGCATTCCCTCACTGCCACCCTCCACTATTGCCCCTCATCGCTCTGTAGTTCCCCCTGCCCCATGACATCCTCGTTGGCTTCCCTCACTGCCACTCTCCACTAGTGCCCCTCAGCTCTCTGTAGTTCCCCCCGACCCCGTGACCTCCTCCTCTGACTCCCTCACTGCCACCCTCCCTCACTGTCTGCCACCCACACCCTTCATCTCTCCGTAGCTCCCCCCACCCCATGACCTCTTTCTGGTATTCCCTCACTGCCACCCTCCACTAGTGCCCCTTATCTCTCCGTTGCCCCTCTCTCATACCCATTCCATTCGTTGTATAGCACTACTCATATCAGTGTAAGGTGTCACAGTACTTTACATAACAGCAGCACACATTATACAGAGACAATAAATCAAAATCAGTTTACGCGAAATGTCACAAACTAATGAGGATTACAAGGTGTAGAAATCACTTCATCCATTCTGGTGGGCAGTATATTTTACGGGGTTTGGTCGGGACTCGGAGAAGCACAAAGTCAGGATTTAAAGAGTACTCCAGTGGTCAGGGTTGGCTTTACTGATAAAAATGTATAACTGCCCAAACAAACTCTTATTAGTAACATTAGAATAATGAAAGAATGGAGAAGTTCTAACTACATCACAACACAAAAAAGCGAAGTTTGTATGCATTTTTTTGATGACAGTTCATTGGTCACTTTCTTATGTTAACTTCTGAACTGCAAGTAACACAAGGATATCTGTGACAGAGGTAGTTATCCACTGAGCTATTCCCATAAAATTCAGTTTATCTGCATTTACGAACTACCAACCGACAAATGGTTGCTCTGCAGCAGGATCGTAAATCACAAGTTAACAGTTTTTATTGTTGTTGTATATCGGTGGCAGATTCACTGCGACTGCGAGGGCTAAGGAGGCTCATGTTTGGTGGGCCTGGCGGCCCACCCTCTAGAACCGGGCCCGCCTGGTAGGTAGTGGTGCAGCCTGCTAGCATAGCCGGAGTCTTGCTCGCAGCCTCAGGCACAGGCAGGCCTGGCAGGCAGCCTGTGCCTGAGGCTGCGAGCAAGACTTGAGTCCGGCTATGCTAGCAGGCTGCACCACACTACCTACCAGGCAATGGCATCGCCGCTGTGTTGTCCGCCCCCTGGCTAGCCCCTGCTCACGAACAGCAAGGACTGGAGGCCTGCCTGCAGTGCTCACTGCTCAGTGATCTAAATGCCTTGCCTGGCTGGCTCTAATCTAAGTAAATCCACAACAATCCAGACTCAGGCCAGCCAGGGGCCCCCCCAGGGTGCTAGTGCGCTGCGTTGACCGGCCGGGCATCAATACAAAATAAGGGATAGGCCAAGGAAGGCCCTGGGCGGCCGGGCGGGAAAGCAAGGCCTAATACGCTATACCCTTGGTTTAATCCGATTCCCGGCCCCGCGGCCCGGCCAAACAAATACCTCAATGATTCAATTTGCCAACCAATGCCATCGCCATGCATGCCATGTATACACTGTCAGTCACAGACTGTCACTGACTCACCTCGGCGGGTGACGGGCTACGAGTCGACGGCGGACCGGACACAGTCGGTGTACTAGTGGAGGGACAGGTGTCACAGGCACAGCAGCAGACAGAGGCTAGAATTAATTTAGAAATAAATTATGGGGACGGTGCCGGTGTGCCCGTGCCTCTTTCCCTCAGTAGTCACTAGTCTCTGTCTGTCTTGTTCTTCTTAGTGGCTGGCTGTACTACTTGTGCTGCGCTGGTCTCTGGATTCTGGAATGCTCCTTGGTCAGGCCGGGGTCACGCGCACTTTTTATTCTGTAACGCCAATGCGCATGTCATCACCAGGCCGCCCCACCCTAAGGTGGCGCAGGAGGAGATTTCTGAGACTGCGCGCCCGAGTGACGAGTGACGACAGGACCCACCCACCCACCCCCTAATACTAATGCATTCAGGCAGGTCAGGTGATAAAATTGTGCTTTTTGCAGACTGATGTGATGTCCCGACCCGCACCCACGCGGAGTGAGAAGAGAGAGACGTGAAGACGTGACGTGACACACACAGAGAGTCGATCAGAGTATCACTGATTTCCAATAGTAACGCCGTCGGCGGCGTCGAGTCGTCACTCGTCGCCGTCGGACCAAAAAATCGGCCCCAGCATTGAAACCGGCCCCCTGCCAAAAAACCGCCCCCCACCCCTGGCAGCCTACCGGGGGATTGCCCGGTGCCCGGCATTGCCAGTCCGGGCCTGGGTACATGTAGAACAACATTTCTAGGGACTTACAAGTAAATTAAATTTCCCAATTCGGTGTAAGCCAATTTTACCATGTTTAAAGGAAAGAGGGCAAGCACTTTAGTACTGGTTAGCGTTGGTAAAGTGCACTGAGCCCTAAGACCCAACAAAAATGGCTTTTTTTGATGTAATAAAGCGGATCAAACCTGAATTTAATTTGGAGGAATCTGAGGCCAACAAAGACTTATCTAACCATGTCTCAGCAGTGAGTATGAACAATATGCTCCCGAAAGAGTGTGAAGAAGATGGGGAGCGGAGAGGGGACCAAAACCATGGTATTATCACCGTGCAAATAGGTAATCATTTCAGTTGTAAATAAAAAGCAATTTCGGCATATCCATGAAACAGGCGTGTAACCTACAGATTATACAAGCCGTTTCTGCCCCCAATGCTTTCAACCCGGTGCATTCCAGTAGCAGGTATCTCTATTTCCAGAACAGGCACTCAACCCACTGTGCTGTGACAGCACAGGGCTCCTTTCCCCTTTTCTTCAAGCCAGCAGGAGGCAATGTGTGTCAGCATTATAGTGGAAAATGTAATGGCCAGCTACCACCCACCACCTTGCTCCGCCCTAAGCCTGGTAGGCCCCGGACTGGTTCCGCGACCGCAGCACAGTGGATTTGTGAGCACTGGCAGACTACCATAAGAGCCGGTGTTGACAATTTAGTACCAGTGCAAAGCACCGGAAAGCACCGCCATAAATTAAGCACCCTGCTATGATGGTGTAACAGGGTATTTTAGCACGATGCTGACCCTGAACAGACATCTGCTCATTTGCTGTCCATACCATGCAGCTATAATAGCAGACTCAGGCTGCCTGCTCTACAGTCACATCACAAACTCCATTCATTGGAACACATATCACTTTTGACATTGACCGCTAAGAACACCTCTTTGTCTTTGGTGCCTGCAAGATTCATGTTTGAATGGCATTAATGAGCAGATACGTAGGTATATAATTGCAAGAGTGACATTAATATCTCTTCCCTCAGCTTTTGAGCTGACCTTGGAAAAAATTTCACCCTGACACTATGGCAAAGATTTGCCACGGATTTCATATAGATCGCTTTCAAATGGTCTCTTCTGCTGGTTTTGATTAAATCACTTACATTTAAACCTCAGCCTTCCTTGAGGCTCAGTGAGTTAAGCGTAGGGCCCGGCCATCACTGTGGGGGTTGGAGGGCCACATCCCGGGGCAGGCTACAATTTTCCGGCACTTACTGTTGCCGCCACCCACTGCTAAGAACCCCTCAATGGACGCCTCGTGACGTATAACGCATTAAATGCTGCGCCCATGGAAAAACCGTGCTAGGAGTGAGTTAAGTCTCTCCTCTGGCATTAGCTGTGATGTTTGAGTACTGACAAGAACAGTTCAGCCTTCCATCCTCCCAGGGTCAGTAAATCAGGCCTCTGTAAGCCTTGTGCGCCATCTAAACCCATTCCTCTTGGCCTTCCCTTGCTATATTCAGCACCCCGTGCCCCTTGGGCCAGATCCTTTATTTAAAAACAAAATCTAAAATAGAGAATAAAATGTGAAATAAATGTCAACCCATCCCTTCAGTTTCCCGCGTGTGCGTGACTCACTCAAATCTATGTCAGTTTTCATACAGAGCCAAGATTACTTGTATGATTGGAATATTTCCCAGGCATTGCCAGTGCACGTTACACAGGCAGGTTGCAGGCAGAGGCGACCTCCTACAGGGCGCATATTACAGGCCTCCTACAGGACAAGAAGGCATATTACAGGCAGTCGGTAGAGGCGGGCTCCTACAGGGCAGGCGGCGGACTGTCAGCGCGCTCCGCCTGATGGCCTGGCTCCAACTTTCACAGAAAGAGAAGAACATTGTTGGAAGAAGCTTCAGTGGTGCTTCCTCCTGCGCTGCAGTCGGCGCCGAGAAGCACGGTCCCTGTAACCACAGCTCTAAGTACAAACGATCTTGGGTCTGTGCAGTGGAGGGCCATCTCAGAACATTCAAAGTTTTCTACCCACCCACGGAGGGTTGGTGCTCAGCAGCAGAGGTCTGCAAACAGCAAGGAACCTCATCTCCCACCAGGCCTTTACAGTGGGTCTCACTCTCTGGGGGTCCAGGGACCTGGACTGTGGAACTCACTGAAGCCAGACTTCAGGGCAGAATCAAACACACTGTCTAGGGAACAAAAGAGGACCCCTGAAAAGAAATTAGGGAGGTGGCACACTGATCGAGGGCAAACTCTGAGGTTGTCTAAAGCCCTGGGGAGGAAGAGCAGGCAAGTAGGTTGGTGCCTTCTCTTGATTTGTGGGAGCAGTGCAAGTACAGCAAACGGAATCCAATATGGACGATTGGGGGCATCACTTGAAGCAGTACTGGAATGTGCAGACAAAAAAAGCATGCATTAGGAGCAAAAATGCATTCTAGTGCTCCAGTGTAGCCTATTACTTTGTCATTTATAAATAAAACTAAGTAGGTCCACGGCTTCCAGTAACGATTCATTGGGGGTCAATGGAAATCAAAAGATTAAAAACCTCTGCTCCAGGGTTCCAGTTTTGAATGAGTGTTCTCTACGCTTATTCCTGATATTGGATACTATAGGACTCCTAAGCACTGTTTTATGTGCTTCTCAGAGAACTACCCTGGATTCCAGAGAGCCCACGTCTTCCTCAAATTACCACCAGTTGGTCTTTTCCAGCAGTTTCCACACCAACTTCTCTTTTTCTGCTCCTAAGTAGTAAGCTTCCAAGGTAGCATAAAGGGTGGAATGCTGCACTGTTCCTGTTGCATGTATGTGGTTTTCTTTAAGCCTATGCCCGGCAACTGGCAATGTGAAAATATACATAAGCCTTGAGTATGACCCGTGTTCATTTGAGCAGGGATACTGCCTCTCTCATCTATTCTCAACATGTACTCGCACCAGTGAAATGAGATACTCCATCCTGTTCAAACTCTTCATTGCCATTCTGTCTATACCTCATCCATAACCATATTAGAACCCCTTCTACTAACAAGATTCCACAGAGCATCTGCATAAGGACCGCTTATCCTTTCAATAACCTGCAATTCCAGTCTCTGATGAATCAAAACCAATCTATACCCCACCATGTTGGCCTTCTACTGCAGCATCACAACCTTGGAGTGGGATCATGAAAGTCGATTTTTATCTATTTGGAGTTACAGGTACACGCCTACAAGGCCCTCCACAGCCAAGGACCAGCCTGCATCAACCACCGCCTGAACTACCATCATCCCTCTAGACATCTGCGCTGTCTCCCTCGCCCGCACTGACACACCCCTCATCCATCGAAGCCACAGCAGTGGATACTCCTTCTCCTACGTTGCCGCCAAATCCTTGAATGTCCTTCTCCTCCACCTATGAACAACACCCTCTCTCTCGGAATTCAGAAATGGACTCAAGACCTTGCTCTGTGACTGATCGTAGAAGGATCCTAGGATACCCTCTTGTGTAAATAGCCGCGCTCTACAAATCCTGATTGTGTTTTTTTTTTGCAGATTTATATTGCGCGAACGCGACCTGAAGGTATTGGGGCGCTAACATGAGCGCCAGTTACGTTACACAAGGACACACTAATTTTTTGGTAGGCACGTGGAGATTAAGTGATTTGCCCAGAATCACGGGAAGCTGAGCTGACGCCGAGCTCAAACCTGGTTCCCCAGCTCCAAAGTCGGCAGCTCTGGCCGTAAGGGCAGGCCACAACCTCGGCTGTGCCCCTAGAGCAAGGTGAGAATCCTGCATGCACCAGGTATCTATATCCAGCAAATGGCAATTGCACCGCATCAAGTGAGGCTCTGGGAGACATGCCACACCAATGCTGGACTACCAACCCTCACTTAATTAGGTAGCATAGACCTCTGACATTCCATGAAAGAATTTTAGTGCACATCCCTCAGACAACATTCAAATACGGACAGCCCCACCCTCTTTCAAGTCAGAGTTAATATCATGTCCAAGCACCCCCTCCCACCGTCTTTTGTCGGGACCAAAACTTTAAGCAGTGAAACGATCCATTAACTTCCATCCCACCGTTCTTGTGGCATGAACAACAAACACCACACCGCATGTAGTGCCTGTAGCACCAACATTAGAATCTTCGGAACAGGGCAGAGTGAAATCTCACACCATTTGATCCGCAGCAGTAGGACTGCACCCACCAAAGTTCTAGTCACACTTCAATTTACTCTCCCCACATCCGCTGCTTAACCATGTGCTAAATCGGTTGGTTTAAAGTGTTTAATCATGCCGCGGAGCAGTGGAGAATTCAAGGACAACATTCAGACGTTAATGTGTACTTATCAATTCCTGTCTTAATTTCCTTCTGACAAGGACACAAACGATACCGTGCGCTCCTGTACTCATCTGTGCTACAGTTAAGAGGCCAGAAGTGTATATGCATCCCCCCTCCCTTTCCAACACAAACCTAACGAGAGATGTTTTGACTTGTACAGGTTTCACAATTTCTCAAAAAGTTGTGTTTGTCTGAAAAACGCCTTTAAGGGTGTATCTGTGTTTTCTGATTTCAAATATACATTTTCCCTTTCTTTGCTGTTCATTGCCTGCCTCTCCTTTGTACTGCACACAGTTTATGATAGTAGGTACCAGCAAATCCAGGTGGAAAATTATGCCTTTTATGATTAATGGATCTTCCAACTCTCTATTAAAATAACATTAGGGTTTTTAAATACCAATTATAGAAACAGTTCTTAAAATGTCGTTTGGCCTTATATTCGAAAAGAGGTATTTCTATCATACCCGGTACTGAGCTCTATTACCAGACTGATAGTGAAATTGCTGAAGGAAAATATGGCAACCTATACGAATAATTAGTGCAATCACTAAGCCACAGGGTATGCTTTGCCTTTAAGCCATCTTCACTTAGGGGCCGCAGCGAGCAAACCATGGAGGGAGGCATATTGGAGACCTTTGCGCATTCACCTGATTTGACTGACTTGGAGTAAGGGAAGCGCTTGTCACGTTGAATAAATCTACGGGCCGGGCCGGGGCCTAACCAGGTTTTAATTACTTTTAAATTCCGGCCCGGTCGGGACGCCCCAAAGACAGTGCCTGGCCAATTAAATTAATTGATTGAGCAGGGTGAACACTCACCTGAGGGCGCCGGGCCGCAGCCAGCAGACACGACCCAGGGCAGGCTGCAAATAATTAAATTATGGGTTCAGGGCCTCTCCAGGCTCCGCTAAAGCCTCTCGTCGTCTCACTCTCTGGCCTCCTTTGCCTCGCAGTAACGCGCACTTTTTATTGCACGACCCCAATGCGCTTGCGCATGATCACCCTGCCCTGACGAGGTCCACTGACTCCCGACCCCCACCCTAAGGGTGTATGACGCGCCGCGCAGACGCGAAGGCGGAGACTGAAGACTCCGTGCATGGTGCCGTGCAGCCAGTGCCACCACCCAGTGGATTTTTTAATACATATAAATTATAATGCTGAAGTGCTAGCAGTGCTGGACACGGACGAAGCGTGCAGCACCACCAGGCAGCAGCTGCATTTTATGCAGATAGTTGTGTGCTTGTTTGCTGTTCGGTCACGCCAGGGCCCAAATCGGCCCCAACAACAAAACCGGCCCCCTGCCACAAAACCGGCCCCCACCCCATCCAGCCTACCGGGGGATTGCCCGGTGCCCGGAAGTGCCAGTCCGGCCCTGGTTCTAATACAAATGCAATGGACAATCATAGTAATTGCCAAATGAGGTCTAGGAACATGAACCTGGAGGCAGGTTTACTCTCACTTAAAAACTAAGAATAACGGTGTTACATCCTGCTTTTCTTCCTTCTCTGTCCTTCTTTAGTGTTTGTTCTAAGCTGCTCAGCCTGTATCTATGATGTCATTTAGAGTTCCTTTGTGTAGGTTTGATTCTACTGTCAGTTATATCTGAGGATGAGCAGCAGGGCAGCTGCTCCCGGTGGTGCCTTGACTGGGATCTTGACTTAGGCCTTTACTGAATTACATTCTTACTTGTATCCTGTACATTAATTCTTGATTACTAAGAATAAACCTACATCTGGACGCAGCAACACAAGGATTCATCTTTTATTTTTATGAAATGTTACACTGGCGACGAGGATGGGATAGAAACCACGCGTAATCAAAAAAATACTGCAAGAGAAACTAGAAGAAATGAACTGAACCTCATGCCCAACCCCTTGATTGCCCCACCGGTGTCTACAACAACAGACAGCCTGAAGTAAGTTGGGTTTGGGACATGACGTTGGACTTTCACCTGCTGATGAAGCTGGAAGTAACCAAAAACAGACTTCATGGAGTACAATCGTTTTATTTGATGTTAGCACCACATTGGATGTTAAGAAGAAGCGTTTACTTATGAGGAACAAGATGTGTGTAAGACCGCAGTCGGAAGGGAAAACCGGCGGCATTATTTTCAATGACATTAACAGGAGGAAGTTGGCAGCGTTGTTTTCAAGCTTACTGGCGCCATTTGTCCTGTGAGGGAAGTCAGGACCGGCATTTGTGCAGTTTGGTGGAGGCATTGGGTCCTGAGGTGCTTTGTTTCATGGGAGCGCACTCTCAGCCCTTTGTTTGCGACGAGCACAGAGTGGATATGTGTTGTGGGCTACGTCTGAAGCTTTGGTGAGTGACTCTTTTTGGCTATTAAAAGAGTGTTCGTTGGCCGTTTACAATCCTTCGAGCTACATTTGAAAATTTGAATGTGCAAATAAGCACCAATAAAACTGAGCACACTACGGCTCTTTATTATTAAACAAGAAAAGAATGGAGTGCCTCATAAATGAGCACCGATGTGGCTCCACAAAAGTACACGTCTAATAAGTCCAAACACAGGAACAACTAATCTTCAGAAAATTCAAAATGGAAATGAACACCTCAAAAACAATTTGAGCACATATGTGGTTCATCAAAAATAAAGAATAAACTGAGCATCAAGATATCTCATCACATTTAAGTATAATCAGTGGAAATAAATAAAATTTGAGCACCCCAACAAAAGTTGGGAAAACAGTCAAAGAGAAATAGATCAATTAAACTGAAGACAAATAAACTTACTCCCTCTCTTAGATACTTTTCCTGAATAAATGTCATATGACGATATAGGAGCTTGTCTTAGTTTAAGGAGGTACAGGTGATAAAAGAGACAGGAGTCTGATATTCAAGGCTGCCAGCACTTCCCCCTCCTTCCTAAAGCGGTTACTGAAGCATCGAAACAAGGGTAGTGGGAGATGATATAGTAACATTTGGAGTCAGCACTAGTAGTAAGCATGCAGGTTTCGAATTGAAGAAGAATAATAATATAATTGATTCCGCTGGCCTGAAAAATCTAAAGAAACTCAATCTACAATAGTAATTGCTGAGACAAATGATAGGATGGAGGTCAAAAATATATTTGTGATATCGGAATCAAATTAAAAATAGATTTGTGAGACTTGCTCAACTGTAGAGAAAAACAAAATCAGATGATTTAGCACAGGGCTCTCCAACCATTTCTGTAATAATGCTATTTATGCTCAATGAAAATCATTCTGAGCTACTAATATTATTAATGTTGTAATAATGACCACATCAGACAAGATTATCTTGGTAGCCACCCGATTCAAGATTACAATCAGTGGTCACCTCAGTGCAGGGTTGCCAGCAATTATAACTTCAGTGCATCAGGCAGGGTTGCCAGAAGCAATGTAAAAAGTCTTTGTCAATTTGGAATGCCTTTATATGGATAATACACGGCATCAGTAGCTGCAACCCCTGGCACCAAGGTATAAGGTATAATATGAGTAATAGGTTTCCCCCAGTGCCACATGATTTAGGGCAAAAATATCAGCTTGAAATATTTGGAAATTCAACCATTTTTCTCCAAATGAGCTTATGATGTCTGAAAGTACATTTTTGTCTCAGATGCACTTTTCAATTTTGGTATACATATATTAATTCAGTAAAGCAAAAGACTCAAATGTATTAAACGGGATTGCACTCAAGAGAGATACTTACTGGTAGCTTGCTGGCAACCCTGTACTGAGGTGACCACTGCTGGTAATCTTGCGTAGGGGGGCCACCAAGATAATCTTGTCTGATGTAGTCTTTAGTACAACGCTAATAACATTAGTAGCTCGGGAGGAATTTTATTAAGCATACATAGCTCTTATTACAGAAAAGGTTGGAGACTCCCGATTTAAAAACATTTGTCATTAGTCTTGTGCAAGAGACATGTTTTATGTGATACAACAGTAAATCTAACAAACGAAATACAAAGAGTAAATCGCAACCCATTAAGACTTAAACCAAATAGAAGATCAGTAAGATTTTGATTAATTTTCAGATCTGTACAATTAATGAGCAAAAACTCTATAGTTAATTCTAAAATCCAAACTATTTCTTGCTAAAGGCATATCTTTACTATAAGATCATATATATTCTATGGAGGAAAGACATTGGGAACTTGGTAAAAGAACAGAGAAGCTCAAGCAGTTACGAGCAACAGTCTGTATGAGGTTCCCAGCAATTCTTAGAATATTGTGGCAAAACAAAATGCACAACATCAGAAACCTAAGTTATGCAGATGACCTGATAGAGTAAAAAAAGCTGGGAAGAGACAGCCCAGGTATTATTAGGGAGTTTAGGAAAATGAGTCGTAGTCACAAACAATTAGGTGCTCAGGGGGACTGAAGTAGAAAGAAATACACAAGAAATTCTATCACTAAAATAGCAAGAAAGAGTTTTGGCTGAAAACTCAGAAAGAATTCCAGGAAGAATAATTTAAGACTACTAAAAATACCAGAAGGGGCAGAAGATAAGGATTTATAAACATTTGTTATTAATCTACTGCAAGAGACATTTTTTAAGTATACAATAGTAAATATTAGAAATAGGAAGTATTCATTGAAATCCATTTAGACTTAACCCAAGTAGACAGACACCAATGAAGATCTATATTAATTTTCATATCTACACAATTAAGGAGTACATACTCCAGTTAGCTCTAAGATTAAAAGTATTTGATGTGAAAGGCATATCTTTTACTATAAGATCGGATATATATGAGGTTCCGAGCAATTCTTATAATAATGTGGCAAAACAAAATGCACAGCATTAGAAGCATAAATAAATTTGACGACCAGATAAAGAGTGTGAAAGAGAGGAATTAAAGAATGGCAGACTTGACTGTAACAGCTTGGTATCGTATCCTGAATTTAATACGATCATGATACATAAACAGCTACAGGAAGCACAAATTACATATACATTAATCCTAGAAGAAAGAAATGGGAAGTTCGTAAAATACAACATTTTGGGTACAGTGAAAGATCTGGTGCCATTCTAGCATGGAAAGCAAGGTCAGAAATAAGTATAAATAATATACAAGAATTTAAAAAAAGGCAAGATAATGAAAAACAGCTAGCTTTTTAAATTTCCTTTTAGAGCTACATGAGGAAACGTCTAGTTCGGAGCAGGAGACAATAAAAAATTTACTAGAAATATAGAATCTTCAAAGACTTAGTAATTCACAAACTACGGAAGTGAACACTTTAGTTACTGAAGAGGAAATATGCTTGGCCTCATTTATTTATTTATTTATAAAGTTTTATATAGCGCGAACCAGATCCCGAAGGATATCAGAGCGCTTTACATGAGGCTCAATTGAATCACAAGTTACATATTACATCCAAGCATAGCAAAACACAGGCACCAAGACAATGTTACGGTAATTTGTCAGAGGGAGGGGGAGAAAGATGACACAGCAGAGAGACGGGGAGAACTGTGCCCAATATCCAGCTGGGTAGGTGACGGCCGAGGGGAGAGACCAGGGCCGATCTCCTCTTTAGCGGTCTAGCAGCTCCACCGGGCATTAGCCATGTTGCTCAGGTCTCAGCGGTCAGGAAGAACAAGAATAGCAGATATTCATGGATACAATCATTACAGTTGCATAGTCAACGCGGTTATGTAGCGCTGCTAGACCCGGAAGTATCAGAGCGCTCTACTTGCGGTTCCACAATGTTACAAAATGACTTCAGTTACAGGTTACATCAGTTGCAAGAAAAAAAACATTTAAAGAGCATAGAGGACGACGTAAATGGAGCAAAGAAGGGTAAGGGGGTAGGATAAGGGGTAGGAGGGAGATACGACAGAGAGACTAAGGGAAAGTCTGCCCAAGGACCGGATGGGTAGGTGACGGCTGAGGGGGAAGTTCACAGCCCATCTCCTCTTTAGCTTTCAGGTAGCTCTACCGGGCATTGGCCAAATGGCTCGCAATTGATGTTGTATTTCTATGATTGTCCATTTAATTCCATCGTATGTTACATGATCATATTGTGCCTTTGAACTTAGATATGGGCATTAGTTCATTCGCATATCAACTGATACATGTATCATTTCAGTTAGAGACCTTTGTGCACCTCTAGTCTGATGCAAGGGAGAAATGTTCTTTCCTTATGGACGCTGATCTCTCTTTAGAACCACAAGTTACTGATAGAGCAAGGTTTCGCATCAAAAGAAACTTGATCGTATGCAATCCTCTCGATTAACCTGTAACACTATAATCAACCTGTCCATAAGTACTAACAGTGCACCACATTTTACATAATCTTATCTAGGGGAAGCTTTTCTATGTGCTGTCCTAAGTAACCCGAGTGTCCTAAAATGGCCTCCGAAAACGCGGGAATTCTTCTGCGCATGCGTCTACTACATCTACGTAGTATGACATTTCCTGCCGCTTGGGGGGGAAACTTTGCAGCTGCGCAATAGCTTCTAAAATGGCCGCTAAAAGTAATGCACTAACGCATATGCCGAGCTAAAACTATCCCATGCAAGTTCTACTAAGCTATTAATGCAAAAGATTTATTAAGTAAATGGGGTTAGAGTAGAAGTAAGTGGTATACCGTGAATTCATTTGTTTATATTCTAACGTGGTCTTCTTTGACTTTATTAATAGTTTCCATTTGGGCCTTGGAAGGGGACCGCGTCTCTGTTTCCATGTGACTTCTACACATGCGCAGAATATCTACTTGCTCTGAAGAAATGAACTGAAATTGACTCACTGCCAAACTCAAGCCCAGCAAGTACATGGGAACCCAACTTTTGACCCTACAAGAGGAAGGAGAAGCAACATTATAAATTAGACTTACCGATCCACATATGAAATATCTGTGGGAATAAAGCTTGTGGGTATTAAAATTAAAGGGGCGGGGAATTAGACAATAGACTAAAGAAAAATATTGCACTTGGTATGCTGTGATGTCCTCACCCCACTGTTTGGCCCAATCAAAACTGCGGGTGAACATGGAATTTAAACATTTGGGGGTGGATCATACATTTGAATTGGTATAACAGAGGTAAGTTCTAGATAGTTAGACACACTTGATGCTGAGATGCTGATGCTATGTAAATTGTAAAAATGTGATACTTGTATAGCGCACTACTCACCCGCAAGGGTCTCAAGGCGCTTGCACGAATACCGCTGTGGAACCCATCCTGGCTTTCCCTGTGAGGCGTCCACTCCTGGGCACCCCCAAGGTGGAGGCCAGGCATCCTTAGCATTGTGGGGGCCATTGTGGAGATTAAGCAAGCTATTGCCCAGAGTTGCAGAGTGGGACTCCATGATTGGAATTGCACCGAGGCGAGAATTATCAGGTCCGTGGAATTTTTTTGAGCCCAAGACCCGCCAAGGCGGGGAATTGAACCCTGGTCCCGGGCTAGACCTCTGCATCAGGGTCTGCCGCTCTAATCATTGAGCCACACTTCTCTCTATGCTGAGATGCTGCCCGATTTTGCTGCAATCTGACGGAAGAATCCAACACTAGAGAAAATTTGCAGAATGACCGAGGAGGCACATCTAGGAAGGGGTCCGGACGTGCCCGAGCCGGAGAGAGTGGCACCAGAGAGGGGTGTAACGCTGGCGTTGCACTAGAAGAGGTCACCTTTCCCTGTCACGAACCTGCCCCGAGTCCTTGACTCTTTGATGTCGGGGTCCCCACACCATTCTAGGTAAATATATCTATAGGGTAATTGCTCCGTACTTGCTCTCTGTACTTTCTCTCCTCAGATGCGGTCATTGCAAGAATGTATTAATGCAAACTGATTATAATCTAACCGTACTATTTTCCTGATGGAGATTTCTGGTATATTCATATGTATTTTGATTTGACTCACAAAATTATTAATTCAGATAAACTTTTAAAACTCCCTCTGAGTCTGTGGTTCTTTAAAATAAAGTTAAATTCATTATTGTCTTTCCTCCCTATTCTAATCTACTACTAGATCTTATCGAACGTCCATTTACTCAGGAGACAGGAACGGTAAGAATACTGGTGTAAAGGTTTCCTAGGGTAAAATAAAATTGATGACCAGTGGATATTTGCCAGCTCATTGTGTGTATGAATGTATATGGGTCCAAATGAGTGTTGTGTGTATGAATGTGTAGAGCTGGTAAACTCTGCTGGATCAGTTTTACTTGGTAGCAGAGGCATGGTTAGTATAGTTAGTTAGGTGAGGGTTGTGTTTGAAATTTTGAATTATTGATTTATGTTTTAACCAAAACCCGTTATGTATTGTTTTACGTTGTCTGGAAATTCCCGGAAATATTGAATAGTGGGTGGTGAATGGAAGCCACACTGCAGTTAGGTTATTGATCTGGATCGGGAAAGTGCTGAAAGTTACGCAGGACTGGAACCACTAAGTTAGGGAAAATTTATTGTGTGTTAATGAGAATAATTGGTAGCGAGGAGTCCGCTTGTGAAATTTTGGTATTATATCACCTAGAAAGGGTAATACTGAAGGAGTAGCAGGTTCTCTGATGCTTGTGTGAAGAGTAAGCGGAAAGGTTTTACTCGTAGTGTGTGAAGAGTAAGCGGAAGGGTTTTACTCGCAGTGAAAGAAATCTTACTATTCTTTGAATTAGTGGGTCAGACACAATAGCGAATGTTTATACGTTGCTAATTAACGAAATTGTGTGAACAGTTTGTGAGAAAATAAGTTTTCGCATTACCTTGCGAAGGAGGTGTCAGTTGCGGGTGCTGCACTGACGTCACTGTGAGCCACGCTGGGATTGGTTGGAACAGCAGGTGTGAGTTGATGCGAAATTGTAAAGGAGGGGTCAGTAGTAAGGAGTGAAACTGATGTCACAGAAAAGCCGCGCAAGCTTTGGGTAAGCGAGCGAGCGAGCAGAGTAAAAGTTGATTGGTCCGCAGACTAGAAAACGCGCTGGTATTGGAGAATTATTAGAATTAAAGCAAGTGTTAGATTGGTCATCAAAATAGAAATCCCGAGAATAATAATAGATAGTGGAATTTGCATGTACGATCCAACCTTAACAGGGACTCGACCAGATAGAAGATTTGTAGGGTTTGCTTACGAGCAGTACCTTAACCAGCACAAGCACGCAATGTACGGAGAAAAGAGAAAAACGACTTTTATGCAAAAAGTTAAGAATTATTTCCAAAAGGACAAACCCATTAAGAGTAGAGAGGGGATTCTCATTCCTCCTCCAAATACGCCTGCATCATACATGATGGTGGAAAGAGGCTATCATAGTTGTGTGTGGTTAGAAAATTGGGTAGAATACACAAAGGATGATAGTATATTAGTATTTCCTGAGTACGGAAGTTTTAATGGAAGAATACTGTACAATTTAAGAACATGAATGAATGAGTTAGAACCCAAACCTAGATTGACTCAATATGAGGCTTAAGAACAATGGGAAATGGAAGCCTTAGAGCGTGACAGACCACGAAGTAACAGGACTCTAAGCAAATATTATCCGAAATTTACCCGGGAGACTAGAGATAGTCAAATGAAACAATGGAGACAGGCCATGGTGGCAGAAGGTTTATATCCTGTGTTACCATCAGAAGAGCAGATGGGAAGCAAATGTACAGAGAAGACCAAGCACTTAACCATGATAGATAGCGGAGAAACAGAAGAAGGGTATTTAGAGGACGTCTATTCGCCTTGTAATGATGGATTCAATAGAATGACCCCTAGTGCCCTGATGATAGGAACACCTTTGGTTCCACAGATAGTACATGCAAGACAGAGTACTGCAAGAAAAGGAAAAGGAAGCAATAAATAAAAATAGAGGTGAATTGATTCAGAGGATAGCTCAGCTAAACGCACATCCTGAAGCATTGATCATACCAGTTACAATAGGTCCGGTAGTTCCATTATATGGAGAAAAATCAAATTGTCCTAACGTTCCTGTAATGCCTACTCCATGCATAGAACCTAGAAAAGAAAAGGTAATAATAAATGATCAAGCAAGTGAATGTGAATCAGTAATATCATTGATGGATTTGCACATATGGGAGCCAATAATGGAAACCCCGAAAAGAAATTTGCCCAGTTGTTCAAAGGAAGTTAGAGTAGAGACATCATCAGGAACTAGAAGTGCCATAATAGTAGCCTCAGAAGATATAAAGAGATGGTCTCAAGAAATAGAGAAGCCAAAGTCACAGCCAAAGATATTAGACATTTTTCAATTGAGAGTAGAATTGGAAGAAATGGTTGCTGGAAATGTGGGTCTAGACAGGTTAAACACATACAGTGAAGAAGAATTACTGTTTATTTGTAGAAGCATTACACTAAATACAAAGGCATTCCATGAAAGCTGACAAATTTGGTATCGGAAATGGGAATTGACATAGGGAAATCAAAGGTGTTGCAGAAACCATATAGAGCAGAATTTTCTGATAAGGATTTGGAAAACATGAATATGTCTGGAAGAAAGTTGCAGATCAGGGAATTGTTATTTCTGTTGCAAAAGTGGGGAGATCTTGAAAGATGGAAAGTTAGATGGGCAAAGAAAAAGGAAGAAGCACAGGTAAATCGAACGACATCCGAATATGTCATGAGAGAAACAGAAAAAGCTGAGAGGTTATATCCGATGAGAGAAGTACCCGGAGGGGGGTACGTGCATGTGCCATGGACTAGACAGGATATTTTGTCTTTTACGAACGATTTCCCAAAATTGAGAGAAAAACTAATAGAGTGGTACAGACAAGTTGAGAGGTTTGTGAAAGTTTCAAAGGTTTTATTGAAGGATCTGGATGGTCTGTTTGACATAGTAGTACCTGCAGATGTGTGGACAGAATGTAAGATTACTGTGGATTGGCCTAGTGAGGAATATCCAAGATACGCAAAAACAGGCGCCCCATCAGAGGATGTAATGAAAAAATATTATCAGGTAATCACCTTTCTGAAGAGTAAAATTCCCCTGAAAGAAACCGATTGGGTAAATATAGACAGAACAACTCAAGAAAAGTCTGTACACGCCTACTACAAATGTCTTTTACAGATGTTCAAACAGTATAGTGGGTTTGAAAGTTTAGAAAGTAAAGACATGACTCATTTTGTGTATCGATTTGTGTCTGGGCTGAGATTGGATATATCTCAAATGATTAAGCAGCATGCTGTGAGGGCAGTCAAAGCCCATTGATGAGATTTTAACCCCTTCGGTGCTCATGACGGCTCCCGGCCGTCGTGACACCCACCCACGAGGAAAGTGCTGGCGCTCCCCCGTGGGACACCGATCGTGCTGCCTGCACCGGGGAAGGCAGGGGAAGCCCTTCCCCTGCCTCCCCCCCGGCCACATCATCAATTACGTCAGTGTGCAACGCGCGCTAACGTCATTGAGGGTTTCCCTTTGTTTCCCCGACGCACTGGAAGCCATTTGCTTCCAGCGTGTTGGGAAACAACGGTGAGTTTCTCACCGTGGAGGGTGGGGGGTATTTTAAAGAAGGCATCGGAAGAAAGGAAAGGGTTTTCCTTTCCTCCGATGTCTTTTTAAAAAGCATTCCTGCTGCATGGCCTTGATGAGGCACAAAAAGGGGAAGGCAGCAGGGTTAGACAGCATTCCCAGAAAGGTATATAATGAAATTAAGGCAATCATAATCCCAATATTGAAGGAATTATTTAATTCATTATTAAAGGGGAGCCAATTTTAGAACATGGAATGAAGCATTTATCTCAGTAATTTAAAACTTAACAAAGACCCGATGAAGTGTGAATCTCATCATCCAATATCAGTGATCAAAAGCAACCATAAAGTATTTGCTGGGAGATTAGCATCAAGACTGACCACAGTAGTATCCAACCTTATACACAATGACCAAGGAGGTCTTATTCCAGGCAAGCAATTATTTGAGTTAACCCAGCACCTCCTAGGAACTGTCAAACTAGTAGTGAGTAATGATAGACCTCTGGCATTTGTAACATAAACTGCCGCCCAAAATATTGATATGGTTAATTGGAAGCATCTTTTGACGGTACATGGGAATTGCTTTATTTAGGCTATACAAACTATATACCTAGTACAAACAGCTACATTCTTTGTGAAGGGCAATTAAACATAAGCTATTAAGATAAAGAGGGGTACAAGACAAGGATGGCCTATTCTCACTACCCTTGTTCGATTTGAATATTGAGCGATTAACCCAGTGTACAAATGGACACAAATATTATTCCTTTTAGCTGTAGATTCTTTCCGGATAAAGTGGCTTTGCTCTCAGATGCTGTAAGAAGTTTTAAAAGAATAAAATAAATTACGCAACACTTTGGGAAAATATAAGGAAAATGCAGACAAGTCAGAGGTAAACACCTGGATCATAAATGTTTAACATTGCCAAATTAAGTATCTGGGAATTAGTATTACAAATAGTCTATGACTAATTCCAATTTAAAAAAAACTACAAAAAGTAGCAAAGGACATAGATTTGAAGCAGTATTCCTATGACAATATATGGAGAAGTGAATCTGATTAAAATGTTCATATTGCTAAAATTAACATGTTTGTTTAATTATATACCACTACAAACTCACAAGAAAGAGATTACAAAGGTGCAAGGAAAAATCAATAGTATTATTAGGGCTTCAATCAGGAGGAAACTTAAGAAAGGAGGGCTAGCTCTGCCAGATATTCAGCAATACTGTTGGGCATTTCAGTTGAAAAACTTGAATTCTAGTTGCCAAAAGGAGACTGATGTTACAACAAATGTTAAGGAACATATATAGGGATTTGTTTGTATATAAGTTTCTATCACCAAAGTATTTCAAGAAGATAAAACTGAAACCTTTACAGGAAGCTGCACATCTCTGGTTTCAGCTTAGGAAGCAGTTAAAAATCCTATATTACAGTGACCTGGACCCAGATATGAATTCCTCAGGCATTCCAGAATTCCTAAAATATCAACGTAGTATCCTGTTAAGAGAAGCAGCCTTCTTTCTCCGCCCACTTCCACCCTGTCAAAAGGAAGTGTTTTGAGCGGACACGCGCAGCAGCGTGCCGGTGGCGCGCCAAAAGCAAGCCTGTCTGCGCCTGGCCGACGCAGGACGCCGGACACTACGGCCATTTCTCCCCCAATTGTCCTTTTCTTTCTGCCTTCCCACTCACTCCACAAAACCGCCATTCACCCATGGCTATAATACAGTACACTCGCCAAGAGCTCCTCACACTTCATAGAGCAAACCATTTCGAGAAATCTATAACTCTCCCCCCATTGGCCTGGTCCATTACTGGTCAAACAGACAATGGCGAACTCCTCTCTAAATCCTGCCCCATCGCCCCTCCAAATGATAATCCAACAGACCCACCCAACCATCTAACTGGGATTTATTGTGTAATGCGTTTTCCATCCCTAAAAAACCTGGACCCTGTTAGACTTTGAGAAACCCGACATCTTCTTTGTCACAGAAACGTGGCTCAATAAGTCCTCGCTCCCTGATATTGTGATAGCTTTCCCCTCTAACTACCAATCGATCAGACTAGATAGGAACAACAAGAGAGGAGGTGGCCTAGCAATAGCCTTCAGAGCCAATTCCAAATTTAGCATAATAGACACCTTCCTCTCAGACTGGGGAGAACTCTGCATTTTTAAAATGGATTGTCTAACCAAGGAGTCTTGGAGAGGTGCCTTACTTTACCGCCCTCCGAGAAATAAAGCCCACTTTTCTAATCATTTGATTGAGACCATTATGCCTCATGTCCTGGCTGCTGATGACTTTCTTTTATTGGGAGATTTCAACCATCATGCCGAGCTTCTATCCAATATCCACACCAAAACTTTCATCTCGAGCCTAAACACCTTGGGTCTCAACCAATTGGTAGTCTGCCCCACCCATTCAGCAGGCCACACACTTGACCTTTTATTCACAAACTCGTCCCACATAAAGGTTGAGTCCCCAATACCAGTCCTTTGGTCAGACCATAATATATTAAAATTTTCCTTACAGATAATTTCAACTTCAAGCAACTCACGTATAGAACCAACGCTGTGCAGGCCACTTTTTCTCTCCATATACCAGTCCCCCCCCCCAACCTGAAACAGACAACCCTAACTCTGAAGTTGAGTCCTTTTAGGAAGCAATCAGTCAGGCCCTAGATAGAATTGCTCTCATAAAAGAAGTTAAAACGTCACCACAAATTATCACCGTGGTTCACCATCGACTTAAAATAAGACAAGCTACCCGCTAGGAAGACAGAATGCAAGTGGAGGCACTCAAAAAGTGCCGATGACAGACAGGCCTATAAATCCACCCACAGACTATCTTGACCATATAGCCACGGCCAAAAAAAAATACTTAGGCGACAGAATAAATCAGGCCTCCAATTCGCACATAGAATTGTATAAAACACAAACAATTCACCAGCCCGATCTCATGCCAGCCAGCACAGCCTATATCACAAGAGTGGGTGGATACCTTGTCCTCTTTTTTTGCCACCACAAGGCTGGCAGACAACACCACCATGGGCCTGCTAGTAATCACCCCCTGATCTCTACCTCCCTCAATGAATTCATTGAATTCACCCAAGAGGATGTTAGAGCTGCTCTCCGTTAAGTCTAATCCGGCTCCCCTGCTGACCCAGTTTCTAAAATTGGGCCAGCCCTTCTTCCTGGCCTTACCAAGCTTCTCAATACCTACTACTCTCAACTGTTCCAACCAGGTGGAAAGCAGCCATGGTCAGACCTATACTAAAGAAGCCCACCCTAGACCCATTGCATCCTAACAACTATCGGCCCATCTCCCTCCTCCCCTTCTGCGGGAAGGTCCTAGAGTTTCTAATCAACAAACAACTTACTACCTATCTGGACAGTAACAATCTGCTGGACCCCTCTAAATATGGGTTCCGGGCCTCACATAGTACCGAAACCGCCTTGCTGGAAATAGTAGATAACATTAGACTCTCTCTCTCTAGATGCCAGACAATCAGCCATCCTGGTCCTTCTCGACCTATCGGCTGCCTACGACACCATCTCCCAGAGCACTCTTTTGAATCACCTGCGGGAGATGGGTGTCGGGGGCTCCGCATTGAACTGGCTTAGGGGCTACTTGACAGATCGAACCTCGAAAGTTCACCTGGGCACCTTCATCTCTAGCAGCCAACCCACAGACAAGGGTGTTCCCCAGGCCTCTATTTTGAGCCCTGCGCTTTTCAACCTGTACGTGGTACCCCTAGCCAGCATGATTAAATCACACGTCTTCGACACAGTATCGTACGCTGACAATACTCAGCTGGTAATCACGCTAGGACCAGACCTCACTGATACTAAACTTCGATTTAGGCAGTGTATGTCCGATATACACTGCTGGATGCAAAATAACCACCTGCAGCTCAACGCTAGTAAAGCCGAAATAATCCTCTTCTGCAAAGCACAAACCTTGTGGTCAAGTGATTGGTGGCCTCCCAATCTCAGCACCTGTCCCTCACCCAAATCGGCAGTTCGCAACCTATGAGTGCTGATTGACAATCATCTTACTATGTCCGGTCATGTTAATTATGTGGCCAGCATCTTTTACGGACTAATGCGCTGCCTCCGTAAGATCTTTACATGTTTCCCACTGTCATCTCGAATGCTGCTGGTGCAAGGATTAATCATCAGCCAGCTGGATTATGGCAATGCCCTCATGGCTTGCATCAATGATGAGCACCTAACAAAACTCCAGATCCTTCAAAACACGGCGGCCAGACTGATATTAAATATACCATCTCACACTCCTTCGATACCCAGTCTGAGAGCTCTCCACTGGCTCCCTATCAGAAAAAGTATTACATTCAAGATTAACTGCCTGGTCCACAAATTCGTCTGTGGACACGGCTCTCACTATTTTGCCAATAAACTGAAAAGGTACGACCTCTCCAGGACTCTCCGATCTGCTAATAAACATCTTCTTATTCCATCCAAGATCTGCACCGCCAGGAATGGCGGCAGATCTTACTCTTATCTTGCCCCCACCCTATGGAACCCACTCCCTCTGCATCTTCGCATTGAGACCGACCACAGAAAGTTCTGCAAGGCTCTCAAGACCTGGCTGTTTTGAGTCTTCTTTTTTCTTGGTCAGCCCTCCTCTCCTTTCCCATCACCGTTTCCCGTGACAGGCTAGCGCTTTGAGACCTTCGGGTGAAATGTGCACTCAACAAAACCCCACAGCATAACATATTCAACAGTAAGATTTGCTTCATTTGGGAAAATCATTTCTTTTACATTGCACAGAATATGCTGGATACCTCTCACGTTAGCAACGATATCAGACAATTCTGAAGATGTGAAATGATGAAAGCTGATGACATTCACATGTTTGTTGGATGCTCCTTGTTTTACTATTTATGGCATAATGTGTGCATGGTAATGGATGTGTTCCTCTGCCCTGAGTGCTCCAGCTGCAGAGATATCTGGATCCTTGGTAATAATGTTTTGGCTCTGAGCGAACACACATCATTCATATGTGCCATGACCTAGGCCTGTCTCACAGATTGCAGTCTTGCTAAGACAAAGAGGGGCTCCCAAAGCTACTGCCTTCACTAGGAAGTAGTACGGGGTGGTGGTGGCAGTATACTGTGTTTTCAGTAATAGTATTCAGCAAAGTGAACAGAACAATTTAACCTTGTCACTGGAATGGTGAGTTGTGGCTCAATCGGGTAAAGGTCCGCTGCTGTGTGCTTAACTCACCCTTTGCCTGCATTGGGATGTATGTAGCACTGGACAGCGCATTGGGCGAGTGTGTGCTTGAATGTAGGTGTACATGTGAAGCAGTACAGTACATGACAACCAGATCACATGGTTGTGTGTGCACGGTGGGATGTATGTGCATCTGTGCAAGGGTACAGTACGCGAGTCAGCACGAGTGGTTGCATGTGTGCCGGTGAAGGGCAGAATGCATGGAAGCCTCTGGATTCCACCTTGGGAGACCCAGAGCTTGCTGGAGGAGCCTGCGGAGCCCCTAGACAGATCTGTGGATTGTTGCATTCTTGAGACCTGGTGGGCCAAAAATACTGGAGGAAGAAAAAGCCAGACTCCTCAGCACACTACGAAAGGAGCTCTTTGATTCTAAAGGGGCCTGAGCACATTTCTGGAAGGAAATGGGGATGATAGGGGAACCATAAAGATTAGGGCTGGGGGCCTGTGTAACCCTTTGATACATATAGCACTGAGGGTGACATCCAGGTGTGTTTCTCTAATCATTCCCATGGACTGTATCTGGGGCTATCAGTTTTGGATACACTTCTGCTGTGATTGACTGCTCTCTGAAGGAGAAGCAAGACAGACAGAGCAATGGGCAGTTCAAATTGGCCAACCCCCAAAATACAAACTTCAAAGGCAGAAACACTAAATCACATTTATGCCTGGAAAAGGGTTATTAAAAAAGGAAGTTTGAGGCTCCCATATTGTCAAACTAAAGGAGTATATTAGCGTGGAGAAGCTCAGCAATACTTCTGCAAGTTATGAGCAAGATTGGGGACTAAAGGTCTGTCAGTCTCCAATATTGGGTGAGGGGACATCTCCCAGGAAAATAAATCAAAAACACTGGTCGTGGAGCATCAGCTTCTACCTGACTCACAAACATTAGGTCTTGTGAGGAGGAGCAGATCACCTGGTCGCAAGTGAGGACCAGTGGTGATCCTGCCAAGTGGATCCAGGGAAGCAGAGTGTGAGCTTACGGTCTGTTGCAATCAGCACATCAATCGGGCTCTGCCTACCTGTGTGTGCTGTGATGACCCCTGCATAACGAGTGAGGGCCACAGAGAAGATTGGACTGCCGCACTTATCGAACCACCTGCCCTTGTGTGTTGACTGCAACCCTTGCATGCCATGTAGGGGCCACAGTGAAGCTTACTGGCCGTTGCCCTGGTGCAGTGGTGTGGTGAAGAGAGGGCTATCACCCTGCGTAGAGCTGTGACCTCAAGCAGGACATCTCCATGACTGCACGGAGCACGACCCCTATATGCCAGATGGGGGCTGCGGAGAAAACAGAGGGAGGTTGCCTGTGAACAGTGTTTAACTGTGAACTCAGAGCTGCTACTCCGTCATCAGAACTCAAGTAGCACCCCTACATCCTGCAGCACACAGAGAAAGAGGAATGTGCCTCTCAGGATTGTTTTTGAGCAGGAAGGTGCTCCTTCCTGCACAAAAACAATCCTGTTTGCAACAGAGGCACCCATGAACCATTGTGCCAGAGTGCCTGTGTTGGCTCCAGCGCAGGAGATGAGGCATGAATGCACCGTATTGAGTTAAATACAGTGCATTCCTGCCCTTTCCCTGTCACGCAGCAAGGAGACATGCTGTGCTGCGCGACAATTTTGTAAATCCACCCCGGTGTATTTGGCTGGAATTTATTCAGCTGCTCAACGCCTCCCAATCAGGCTACTGTAGCAATCACAGCACCGAAACCGCCCTGATTGCAGCCACCGACGACATCCGAACCCTCATCGACCGAGGAGAAACAGCAGCTCTGATCCTCCTCGACCTCTTGGCAGCCTTCAACATCGTATCCCACCACACACTGATCGAAAGACTCCACCTCATCGGCGTTCAAGGGGACGCCCTCAGATGAATCACCTCCTTCCTCACGGAAGAACCCAGAGAATCCACCACCCAACGTCCACCTCTGAATACAAGGAGATCACCTGTGGTTGTTCCCCAGGGCTCAGCCCCACGCTCTTCAATGCATATAGGACCCACTGGTCAACATTGTTAGATCCCACGGTCTCAACATAATTTCTACGCAGATGACACCCAACTCATACTCTCACTGACCGACAACCCCACCACCACCAGAAGCAGCTGGATGAAGAACTGCCTGCAGCTCAACACAGACAAGACGGAAATATTGATCTTCAGCAACAGCAGCAACACCAGGAACGACTCCTGGGGGCCATCAGATCTAGGACACACATCCACTCCCTCTGACCACAACACAAACCTCGGAATAATAACTGACAACAAGCGCACCATGAAATCACAGATCAATGTCTCCTCTGCACTGCTTCCTCACTCTGGAATGCTACGTAAGAACATCAAGTGGCTACCCCTACACACGAGACGCACCTTGACACAGGCCATTATCACCTGTAGAATGAACTACGGTGATGCCCTCTATGTAGGAATTGCCATACACCTCCTAGAGAGACTTCAGACCATACAGAAACCGCAGCCAGACTTATCCTCAGCCTTCCCCAATGAACCCACATCACCCCATCTCAGGCAACTCCACTGGCTTCCCAGTGGAGACAGAAAAGATGCCAATACAAGCTGCTGACCCTCACACACCAGGCTCTACACAATCAAGGGCCCACCTACATTAACCATCACCTGACCTTCCACCAACCTTCAAGAAGGCTACACTTTACCTCCCTCCCACTTGCCCATACTCCCCGCATCTACATCAGCAGAAGTGGAGGATGCCCCTTCTCCCACATTGTAGCAAAGTCCTGGAACAACCTCCCCACGCAACTCCAAACCATCACCTCACTCCCAGTACTTCAAATAGACCCTGCGCCCTCGCTGTTCAAATATACCTCCGGGCCCTGCAAGCGCCTGGATGTTCTATCGGGTTATTAGCCGCACTTTGTAACTCCTGGTGATTGATTGATTGATTCATTCATTTATTTGAGGTTGCTAGATGTACGTTGAGTTGTGAGCCTGTGTAGTCCTTGCATCTACCTTCTCCTCGAGAAGCCTTGGACTCCTCAACTCAGCTAATACTTCGAGCCAACTGCTGTAGGGTACTTTGCCCAGTTACTCAGAGCACATAGTAGGCAGGGTCGCAGAACAGAAGGCTTGAAAGACCTCAACCAGCACGGCTGAACCCAGTAACTCTTTCTTGCCCCATGGTCCTCTGAAACAGTAGCTAAGATAATCTCAGCAATTTTTCATCAAACGGTAAACCCAATATTAGCTTTATTTGGTATAGCCGAACAAGACAATGAAATGACATATGTATGTTCTAATTAATGCTCTTGGCAAGATATGAAATTTGTATCAGATGGACTTTACCAACCCCCCTGGTTTGGGAAAAATGGTTGAAGTCTATGAAGTGTACTTATCATTTAGATAAACAATCCTCAGAAGCAAAATTACTGGAAGTCTGGAACAAATTTGAGAAACAGTTGGATCTATGAGAAGTTAAAATATTGACCATCGTCTAATTACACCAGATTATTCTCTTGTGTTTCACTGAGGCAAGATGGCGTCAGAATAGAATCCTCCGGCACCTCTCTCCTACATGGTTTAAGTGTATCCCGGGAGTTCGGTGGCGGGAGCGGCATGCGAGGGGCTGCGGGTGGTGGCAGGACTCGTGGTGCCCTGGCGTGCTCTGGACCGGCTTTGCTGTGGGGTAGACAGTGCGCGTGGTTGTGGGAATCCCTGGCGGGAGCTCAGGAGCTATGGGAGACTAGTGCGGCTGCTGCTGACCGCGGTCCCGGGAAGCGGGCGTGCATGTGCCTCATCGTGGTTGCCGAGGAAAAACAGCGTGTTCCCAGAAGAGCTGCTGGTTTCAATGGCTAATCAAGGCTGAGGGAAGTGAGTAACAGCGGCCGTTATGGGACGGCAAGACGGAGTTGAATCCAAACTGGAAAATAAGAAAAGCGATCCCCGTCCTTCCAGATCCGAAAAATAGGTTAAGGCCCTACCTGTATCTGAAAAAAACGACCCCTAGGCGAAAGTATTCAGCCGTAAAGCAAAACACTCTATGAGCTGGGGAAAACCCCTTTTTTCCCTCACAGAAGAATCCGAGACGTCAGATATTAATATATCTAATAGCGGTGAGGACGAAGGTTGTTCAGCTTCAGATGAAAGCATCCCAGAAGGAAAGCCCACTACAGCCAAGAAAAAATCCAAAAGAACATTAGGGGGTAGTGCCAACGAAATACCCCTCAAGAACAAGAGACTCGATGAGATGGGTTGGGACTATTCTGCTTCATCAATACTGTCCCCAGCGACCCAAGAGGAAGATAGGAAGCTCTCAATTGCCCTAGTAGGAGAACCAGAGCAAAGTAAGCGGGGGGCCCCCCCTGACCCTTCACTTGCTTTAATCTTACAGTCCTTGAGATCCTTTCAAGATGATGTCAAAACAGACAAAATACAAGCAAGGTAAGCCACAAACAATGGACCTGTACGAAAATGTAGGTAAGATCTGCTCAGACATGTCAGAATGGATGAGTATGGTGGAATCACACACAGAGGTTTTGGAAAAAATCTGTGGAAACCCTCCAGGTACAGTCCATTTTTCATGATAAAACTATCAAAGACGTTATGTGGAAACTGGAGGACTACGAGAACTGCCAGCGCCGGAATAACCTGCGGTTACCTTGAGGGTAACGACACAAGGAAATTTGTGGTTAAGATGCTGAAAGAATCCCTACCAGAATTATCATTTTGGGATTGGGAGAAAGAAGTGCAAAGGGCTCATCGATTTCCACTAACTCAAGCCAAACATGTGTCAAACAAAAGTACTACCCCGGGCCATATTAGTATATTTTGACAACTTTTTACTTAGACAGGCTGTCTACGATATAGCTAGATATAGCAAGACCCAACGCCAAGAAACAGTTTTAGGGCTTTGCCTACTTTGTGAAACCGGATTTTGCTCACGCAACGTTGGAGAGGAGATGGGGACTTAGGCAATTAATGACTCCATTTCAAAAGGCGGGAGCGTTGGTATTTCTCCAAAATCCGTCTAGGCTCAAGGTGGTATTTAAGGGGCAGAGTTTCAACTTCAATTCAGAAATACAAGCCCAAAACATGTTGGATGATATTGTGTCAGAAGCTAGGACATCCAAAAAAGGAAAGCTGTGAGTAATTTCATCATTAGAATAGTTTTAAAATAAGATATAGCAGATAAGCTTTATGGAGAAACACGGGATCAAGGTATATCGTGAAGTAGCTGCAATTGTAGGAGAAGGAGTAGAGAAGTGGATGGATTCAGCCGTTCTCACACAGGCTGATATTGGAGTCTGGTTGCCTAGAAATTGGTGGAGGGTGGGGGGGTGGGGGAGGGTGGGGAATAAAGGCTGCTAGACAGGCAATTAAAAGGGATATGAGAAACTTACATAATTTGCTAGAGGCTGAAAATTCTGGTATAATCATGTATGCAAGAAGAATAGGGATATCTGTGGATACAATTTCTATACTGATTGTTGGAGGTGGAGTTATATTTGGAATACAATATTCAAGTGTATGGGGTGGTAAAGGTTATGTCCATGAATATATGTGGTTTGAATGGTATTAAAGACAAAAAGTGGCAGTAGGGTTACATGCATTGGGAGTTAATATTGTAGGTCTTCAAGAAACACATATAGAGGGTTCTCAAACACATTTTTTAAAAACACTAGGGTTTAGAGTGAACAGTGCAACATCACAAGGGGCTAGGGTCCGAGGGGTTGCAATTGTAGCAAAAGGTAGTGGGCTGTTTAACTGATCTAAATCTGATAAATTTGGATGCTGGGCAATTACGGAATGCCAATATGAGGTCGGGCAGAAACTAACACTTTGCACATTATATGGACGTAACAGTGATGATGTGGCGGTGCTGGATGATATTTCAAGTGTGCTTACCCATTGGCCTTCACCACTGATGGTCTGCGGGGATTTCTATATTAACCTTTCTAGCGATTGGTCTGTGGAGGGGGGATGGCGATATGTGGGTTGGAAGCCTAAAGTATTCAAGACATTAAAGAACATGTGTCAGACACATGGATTAGTGGATGGCTGGCAGGCTGCAAATTCAAAAGACCCAGGGTACACATTTTTCTAATCCACACTCCACCCACGCCAGACTAGATTATGTGTTCATTTCCAATTCTTTAAAACAAAATGTTTAATAGAGAAATTGCTGCGTGTCTTCTCGGATCATAATCCATTAATATGTAATCTAGGAGTAGAAACAGGTCATTACAACATAAGGTCTTGGACCTTTGAGAGGTCCCTGCTTTTAGATAGAGAATACTGTGAGAAAATGGATCCCGAACGTTCTGGAAGATAACGTAGGGAGCACCACAACTAAAATAGTGTGGGATGCCTTAAAGGCTAGAGTCAGAGGTGAAACATTACGATACTTCCTAAATGCTAATAAACAAGCCAGGGAATCCTTGATGATATTACAGGATAATCTGGGGTTGGCAGAAGAGGAATTAGTGAGGGCCGTTATAACAAACAAGGATCTAGAGAGAATACAAAGACAGGTCGCAATTGCCAAAGCAGCGATTATTATTATATTTACCGATAAATCTGTAAAAAAGCTACAGCACAAAAAGAAATGGTGTATGAAGTAAACGAACAAATTAGTCACCAACTTGCTGTACGTACAAGACAACAGACCTCTCTAAATTTGATACGAGAGATTAGCGATCCTATTTTAGGCCAAATAACTGACCCTGAAATCAGAGAAGCTTTTGGGAGATTTTATCAAGATTTATATGCAGCAGATGGTGTGTGGGCAGCAAGATACTGAAGGGTATCTAGATAATGTATTTGGTGAAAAATTTGAGGTTGAGGATCAGGAAAGTCTAGAGGATCCACCTGATGTGGAAGACATCTTAAGGACTATCAAAGGTTTAGTAAATGGGAAAGCGACTGGAACGGATTGCATTCCTTCTGAATTTTATGTCACTTTTTTAGAGCAAGTTAAAACTATCCTTTCTGACCTTATGTTACATATTTTTAATGATGGTCAACCTCTGAGTTCCTGGTCAAGAGTGAAAATTGTAATCTTTCCAAAAAAGAATAAACCTCCAGAGCAATTGGGGTTTTATCGCCCTATCACACTCATTAATGCTGATTCAAAAATATACTCCAAAATGTTGGCCAATAGAATTGCACCTATTATTCATAAAGTGATTTTCAAACGTCAACATGGATTTGTGCCAGGGAGGTCCACCATAAAGCATATTCAAAGAGTTATTACTCTATTTGATACTATGGATGTTGCAGGAGACCCTATGGCTTTGGTTTTAATAGATGCCGAAAAGGGTCTCCTGGTAATATTTGTGGGCTGCCACGTCTAGGGTTGGAATTAAGGATGGGTATATTCAGGCAGTTCAAAGGCTATATGTCGACCCAACAGCGGCAGGGATGGTTAATGGTATGTTATCAAAAGCATTTACGATCTCCCGAGGCACGGTTTCCTCTGCTCTCTGCTTTTATTTGCGATCTATACTGATCTTTTTATCCGTAGATTGGAAGAAAACATAGAAATAGCACCTATATGGTCACAGAATAATCCCACCAAAACCTTAGCCTATTTGGATGGCATAGCTCTGGTAACGGCTGATCCAAACACTGCCATGATAGCTATTGAAGATGAGGCCAAGCGCTTTGGACAAATCTCTGGCTATACTTTTAACCAAAGCAAGACACAGATTGTTTTGAATGACAAAGCAAAAATGAATGATATACGCATAGTAGAAAAGATTATATATTTAGGTGTTTGTATATGATCTAAACTAGATAATGTAGTTAAGTTAAACATAGAACCAATTATGGATACAATGCAAAAAGATCTTCAACACCTTGATAATTTCCATCTCTCTATTATGGGCAGAGCCAATGTCATTACGATGGTGTTTTTTCCTAAGAGTTTATACTTGTTTAGAGCAGTATGTCTAGAATTTACGACAGTGGTTTAAATCAATACAGCAAATGTTTTCTAGATTCATTTGGGCTTATTTGCAACCACGGCGTGCTTATATATTTCTCCCCCTAACTAGGGACAGGGGCGGGCTGGCACTTCCGAATTTGAAAGCATATTATTGGGCCTCTGTATTGCTCTATAGCAGGGAGTCATTACAGAATGTAAGGGAGGATGTACAGCCGGATGCTATACCATCTCTTTTTGAACTTGTGCTAGGCAGTGAGAGTAGAAGTTATCTTTGGCGTCAACTGCATGGTAGCTACCATAAAAAAGTCAGGTTCAAAACTCTGTATAGTGGGTTTAAAGCATGGAGTTCCATAAGAAGAATGCTTGGGATCGGTAGAATTTCTTTTTATACCCCTTTAACCAACAACCCAATTCTTCCGGAGATTTTTAGAGGAGCTTGTTTACAAAAATGGAAGAATGCAGGAATTGTCCAGTTAGGCTGTTTCTTCACCCCCACAGGGATACAATCTTTTGAAGAACTAAAAAAATGATTTTAATTTAGACTGGCAGGACTTTAAGTACCTCCAAATTAGAGATTTTTTGTCATGAAAGTCGGAATTGTGGAAAAATTAACCCAGGATAATATAAGCACTATTGGGGAAATATATACACTTATTAATGCTGCACTACCAGATGATATGGATAAAGTTTCACAGAAGTGGCAGGAGAAAGTAGGAATTTCAAATGAGGAATTTAATTATGCATATGTGATGTCACAAACTATTTTAATATCCACGAAATTACAAGCACAGTTTTTTAAAACATGTTTTTTTCTATTACATCGCTGATATAATTGCTAAATGGGGCAGCGGTAAGGGAACATTCTGCCCGAGATGCACGTTGTTTAAAGCAGATAGTATCCATATTTTTGCTGCCTGTGATGAGTTTACAAAACTGAAGAAAGATATTGGAAAATTTCTGACTGAAGTGCAGCAAACCGAAATAATTTTGACCAATGATGTCATTTTTTTAGGGGCTGCGGATCCTAATGATGTAAAAACAGGACATAAATTGATTTTTATTGCCATGGCAGTATTAAGACTGTTTAGCGCTTCTGCCTGGCTGGACCCTAATGCCCCAACTTTCCAGCAATGGCAAGCCAGGATGTTAGCAATTCTTTTTTTTTTTTAAATAACTTTTTTATTGTTTTTCACACCAACCAGAGACCGGTACATACAAAATAGAGTCACTGTAAGAAATACCCCCTCCAGTACATACTTGTATTTAACATAGTGTCATTCACCCCACGGCGGAATGGGGGTTCACGCAAAAATATTCATTATACAGTTCCTGGCAATAATGAGAGACCAAATTATACATTGGGTGCAAACAAACAGCAACAGGGAGCGGGGGATAGAGAGATCTAGAGCGTCACCCCTAAGGGGGAGAAGCCAGCACCTCCGCCGTGAACTGGGCCATAAGGCGCCCGTCTGTCTCTCCGGAGTTCCACCGTTGGGGAGATGCAGATGTCCCCTCTGTACCTATTCCATTTCCCCCACTTCCGGTCCCACTTTTTGGGCAACCTCGACCTTTGAATACTGACTTTTCAGCCACCATGGCAGTGTCCATGTCCTTTGCCCAGTCAACCAGGTGCGGGACCGTAGCCACCCCCCACTGTCGTGTAACATTCCGCTTCGCTATAATGAAGCCCATAGAGGCCCATGTCTGTTCAGCCAGCATGAGATTGGACGCCCTTCAAATGTTAAGTAAGCATAGTCGGGGAGACAACTCAAGGGATTTACCTCCCACCATCCCGAGTTGACGAGCGATTCTCGCCCAGTAGTCCTGGATATGTGGGCAGTCTCATAAAATGTGAAAAAACTACCCTCCTGATTGCAATGTCGGAGGCAGAGTGGGTCGGGGCGTCTACCTAGCCGGAACAGGAGTTTGGCATCAAAGTACGCTCGGTGAAGGATCTTGAGTTGGAGCAGTCGCAGGCGCATAGGGATGGCTATTTCTCGGGGTGAAGCGAGAGCGTCCTGCCACATGTCGTTCTCCATTTCTCCCAAATCTCTCTCCCACCCCTCTCTAAGTTTCAACATAGGGTCGGGCGATTGTTGACCAGCTTCTTATAGGTGAGCGAGATGGCCTTACGGTCCATGGGATCCATCAACAGGCGGTCCTCCAGAGGGGACGAGTCAGGGAGAGGACTGTCTCTAGGTAGGGCTGAGGACACTGCCGGTGTAATCTGTAAGTACCTGAACGTCTCTGACGGGGCCAGCTGATACTTAGCTTGGAGCTCCGGGAACGATGCAAGCCTCTCCTTAACCCAGATATCTCTGACCATGGAGATTCCGATCAAATCCCACTTGTCGAACCCTGGACACGAGCTGAGATGACCTAAAACATCGGGCTCCCACAGGGAGGTTGCCTTCGTCAGGCGCCCGCACCATCATAATTTTCTGGTGACATAATGCCAAATCTCGACCGTGCGCGCCGTAGGGCCTGTTAAATTAAGCTTGCGGGGATTGGTGTAAAGTGCCCTGTTGTAACCGCCCCGTCCCAGGAGCCAGTGGTCCGTGCGGAAATTAGGCTCGTCGTGAGGCTCAAACACCCAGCGATTGACTACCACCAGTTGGGACGCCTGGTAATAAAGTCTGAGATCCGGTAAAGCGATGCCCCCATCATACCAACCCATGGTAAGCTTATTCATTGCAATGCGCGGCGTGCGGCCCTCCCATAGTAGTCCCCGCAATATTCCATCAATCTGAGAAAAATAAGAATCCGGGCTCTGGATAGGGGTATTCTGTAGTGCATAGAGAAAGCGCGGGAGTGCTAACATTTTGAGAAGGAACGCACGTCCGAGAAGAGTGAGAGAGAGAGGGCGCCAGTGCACAACGTCTGATTTGAAACACTGGAGAGGCCCGAGTAAGTTGTGTTCGAAAAAGAGATCAGGGTCAGGAGTGACGAAGATGCCCAAGTACCGAAAACCCTGAGGTGCCACTGGGATATTGAAGCCGCGAGGACTCGCCAGGGGGAACCCCACAGCGCATACATCTGGGATTTAGACCAATTTATCTGATAGCCAGAGTGAGGGCCAAAAATGTGAAAAACGTGGCGCACCTGTAGCAACGACCTCGCAGGGGAGGCCAGGTATAAGAGGATATCATCGGCATACAACGAGATGCGGTCCTCATGAGATGCCATCCATTTAAGTCCCCGTATCTCCGGATCACCCCGGACCCACACCGCGAGCGGTTCGAGGACAAGGGCAAAAAGCAACGGCAATAAGGGGCAGACTTGCCTCGTGCCCCGATGATGTTAGCAATTCTTAATCTAGAAATGGCTATATATAAACGAAAGGGCAGCAAACTACGTAGAAGAGGGGTGAAGATATGGCTCCCCTGCTTGAATGGAGTCAATCTCAAAGCAGCGAGTAGATAGAGGGAGATTATCTTCTCCAGGAAAGCAGTGATGTATAGAATTATTTGTTAAAAGGATGATATTGTGACTGTTATTTTGATCTACAGTAGACTTAATCTGTGTTTGATACTTTATGTAAATATGTAATGAATTTCAGTGTACATTCCTATCTGACGGGGGGGGGGGGGGGTGGAGGGTGGGCAGTGGCCTTTTTGTTTTTTTTCGGAAAACTGAATAAAGATTATTTAAAAAGAAAAAAGATTATTCTCTTGAATTACATTAATGTGGTCCTATATGAGAATCCCACTAGGGCTGTTATCAGCATGGACTGCCAAATAGGAGCTGTATTTGCGAAGATACTGTACAAGCAATATGTGGGAGTTTTCAGATAATATGAGGAAAAACATTTTGTGGACGAGGGCTTGGCACAACTGGGCACACCTACATTTTCAGATTTGCAAAGAGGTAACCAAAATGCCAAGAGGGCAAGATATTTAATAAAGTCTGCTTCAGCAAGAAAGTTAGTGGATTCATTTTGCACCAAACTTTTAAAGTTTGATGATCTGAGTGATAAGTAAAATTCCTTCGGTTTCCTGTGAGTTTAGTACTCAAAACTACAATGGAAATGGAAACACTTATCAGCGATGCCAAATTCTCACGCGTTAATGACCCATTTGCTTTCCCAATGCTTTTTGCCCATGCTGTATAGCATTGTCAAAAGAATTTTTAAAATGTGATGGTGTGACATCCGCATGAGCTTGTACATGTTATGACATCATTCAGGTGCATCCATTTAGTAGGCATGCTTTTGCGTCACCTGGCATGCATGCCCATTGAATGGCACAGGTGCCATTTTATTTATTTTTGTATTTACTGATGCAAGATGGCAGGCATTATTTGAAGCAGAATATTTAAAATATAACTGTTTTCACTTGCTCAAATGCACATTTCTGATAGCAGAGTAGCCGGGTCATTCACAGAAATGCTAAAAAAAAAAGTATACTCAGTATCGTGATGGGTAGGGGGTGGAGGGGGGTCTCTACATTCTAAAATACGGTGAGGACATTGCTGGAAAAAAGTATGTCAGTGTCCGTGAACCTCAAGACCTTGGCAAGAGAGAAGACAATTTTGTCCAGGAAATTCTTCAGTTTGTGAACTAGCTAGACATTCCATTAGTTTCTCCCAGGCATAGTGCTCAAACCCTTAAAAAGGTTAAATGGGGTACCCAGAGGGATCTACCTTGTCCCTATCTGTAATATCTACTTGCACATGTATGCAGCTGACACCATTGACAAGCAAAGTTTCAGGTGTTTTCAGTGACGTTGAGGTTTTTGATTCCTGATGAGTTATCTCAGCTTATACTTTTATCTCCCCTCTCGGAGTGTGAGGTCTGCCCACATGTAGCTACCTATAGAGCTAAACAAAATGTGTTAGCTAGTACGTAAGTTGTTAACCTCATTATAAGTTACACATGTCAGACCTTAGGTTAAACTGGCACTAAGGGCTCTGCATAAGCACTATAAGAGATCTGCAAAAATCACTAGTATGCGTGCATGGACTTTTATGGGTACCATATAAGTTTCACAAGGGCAACGGACATGCCCTTCAAAGTGGATATTTGAATATGCATGAGTTTGAATCACATTCGGGGCGCAACTGCAAATGGTATCATGTGGTTGTTGGTGTGCAGTGATCAAAGCATGTCTCATGGCATAACTTCTAAGCTGTGTGCAAAAATAACAATTTAGTCCCTTCTTAACCTTACAGGTATTGACCAGAGGGAAATCCTCAGTAAGATTTGTAAGTGTGGTATGCGTGCAACAAAATGAGTGCAGACTATCGATATCAAATCCAAATGGAGAAAACTCTTTGAACAAAAGATAAAAAGAGGGATCATTCATTTTGGTCCTAAAGAAAGCCAACTGACCTTTACAGGCAACGATTCGGCCGCAACATCTAGACCCGGAGATAATAAACTCCTCCAAGAGCATCAAAAACTGCTTTTAAATTTACCAGGGAACCCTTTTTAGGTTTACATTTGTACATTTGTTTATTATTATTTGCTGCAAATCAAAGTACAAAGAGTCATTGCCAAGCAGAGGGGCTTCAACATTCGGCCCATTCAGCGTGTTAGCAGCTTTTAACTTAAACCAAACCCCTTAAAAAAAAAAAAACCCTATCCAACCCCTCCCCCTAGGGTGCCAGCTGCATCTAAGGTGTATCCTACGCAGGGAACCCTTTCTGAACGAAAATGATTTGAAACCATTTGTAAAGGATACCACTAGGTCATTTTAAACTTGCATCCCTCTGAGAAGTAGAGAGTGCTCTCTTGGAGAACAAGGTGGAGCCTGCCCAGTTACACTAGGTAGCTGGGTAAGGACTCCATGATGAAGCATCTTGTCTAATAATATCGCAAATGTATTTACCAATCTAATCTTAAAACAATAACATCAAACTAGGGTCAGTAATCCATCCTTTGCAGCCGGTTAACTTGTGTGTCTTGCTACAGCCCAGGACATTTCTAGTAGAGCAAAGTAAACGCTTTTATGTCCGGTTTAGCTGGCAAATGAAGTTTGTGAGCACATACCCACTAAATCACTATCTGACATCACCCATTTTCAAGGTACAGCAGACGCATTCCCTTCTGTTTGATGAGTAATGCCCCCAGGTGTACATGTCCCTCTTTTAATTTTATCCCATGCGCCTCTCGCATTAAGTAATAAAGTATTTATTTATGGCACTCACTCCTGTTATTCCAGGGCAGCCTTTGAGCCTACATTGTAATTTGCTTGGCTACTACATGCTGGTGCATGTCAACAAGCTGCTCACAATTAAACACATCTAAACAGAGCGGTTTAATGACTAAGAGAGAATGCGCTTCACGCGGTAGCTCCATCTGGAAGTCTCTGATGGATTTTTGCCCCACAGTGACAACATGTAGCCCCTGGATAAACAGATTGAAAAAGTCAGCAGCCTCTGTTGCGCCACATTAAGACACTAAGCAGAAAATTGCATTATTAGCATCTCCAGCAACATGGGAGAGTGGTGAATGCACTTATCTAGTCTCATTTAAACAACGGAAACAACATTTACCTGGTATCCACAGAAAGGATTATAGCTCACTCACAGTCAGTGCAGAAAGAGACCGCTAGACTTACAAGTGGGCTCGTGTATCAAACACAACAAAGCCCATCACCGCTTACAAACTACGAAAAACATATTTTAAATCTGCTGTTATTGTCAATATGACTTTTCCCTCAACTCACCTTTTATCTTGGCTTCTAAATTCAAGAGGTAATTCCCTTCACGCTCGATGAGATCCTTACACTAGGGGATACCAGCCGCCTCCCACCACATATGTGGGAATAGTGGACAGAGCTTTCTAGAGCTACAGATGAACTATGGAACAGTGTGCACCCTAAACTTGAAAAAGAAACCCTACAAAAAGGGTTCTTTACTCAATAACAGGAACACAGCATCTATGTGGTTGTACTCTCTTTGTTTAGCACCAAGAAGCTTCAGCACTGCAAGGTATAGGATTGAAGGGCATTAAGTATGTTGTTTGCTTTTCACAACATTGACATAGCTGCCAAGGTTTCGGATTGCTTATCTGTGACATTTTAATAATTTCAGTGTAAATATGAGTGACATTCAACGACTATGAGTGACACTTTCTTGCAAGCAAAATCAAGCAATGAAGAGGTACGGCACAACAAAGAAACAGTGACAGGTCTTCATAGAGGAGAAACTGCTGAAAGGTGCCTACTAGGACTTCATCAGCGCCCCAAATCGGTGCAGCTCCGTTTCCTTGACCTAGCTCTACTCATAGCTAAATGATCCATAACAATGAGATGGAATCGATCAAACCTCCAACAGTTCACAATTGGCACAGCGAAGTGGTGGGCTGGGGTGGGGCAGAGAGCGCAGCCATCAGATGGGATGAGGCCGGAGAACTACGAAAGAACCCGATCTCTATGGAATAGGATCTCATGTTAGAGACTTTTGAAGCCCTAGAACCTGCTCCCCTTCCTATAGCTCCTGAAGCATAGAAGGTGTCTATAGACTTAACACCGGATAGTCAAGCCCAGCACTAAGGCACATATCAGATGTGCAACCATACAGTAAATACAAATAATGCCATACATGTAACATCAAGGTGACCGAGACACAATAGCATAGCAGTGAACAAACCGGTGAGAGTCAAAATAGGAGGGTGGGGCGAACGGGTTAATTTAACACATATGCAATAAACCTAGTTACTAAATGTTTGTCTTAAGCCAAATCTATGTAATGTGAATACATGGCTAAAACTATGCAAACCCAGTATAAATTACCAACTGTAAAGTATTGTAACTAACAAACGTATGATAATTCACTTTTCAATACAATGTTGTATAAAATGTATTCCTAAATACGATGGTTTAAAAGCAAAATCAATAAAGTGTGTTTGTTTTAAACAATGAATAAAGGAAGTGGTCTAAAAGAAGGAGATACTGCTGAATCGGACAAGAATAAAAAGCAGCAGTTTCAATTATATTGGTGAATGACCCAGGATTATTACAGTAATAACGTGAAAGTAAAGGGGCCAACTGATGGTTTGTAACTTGTCCTAGCTCTCTCTGCTCCTTGGGTTGTTCGGTAAGGAGGGCTCATACAGATGTCCTAATGGAAGGGAGCATCAGCAATGCAAAGCAAAGGAAACATATAACTAACCTCTGTACATATATTCAGTGGGGTTGTGCGGCAATAGAGCAATTGGGAGCGGTCTCAGTTGGTAAGGGTTTAGGGTCCACAGACACCTATTGAGATTAAGTAGCTGTGAGGTTGAATGTCTATGAATAGATAGTGTACGGGTTCCAGGGGGAGAGAGGAAGCTGTTTCAGCATGTGGAGAAGCATCAGATGTTGAAAAGTGCCAGACAGAAAAGACTCACAAAATGCATACACTTAGTTGAAGACAAAGGAAACACACAGTTTGAGGATTTCAATTGGAGTGTGAATGGGCTGAAGATCAAACTTCACAGACACGCAAAGATGCAACTGGTAAAATGACATAAACCTGAACTATAGTTTCAACTGGAAAAATCATCCGGTGGCCATTTGGTGGTGATAACACAATGCATACAAGATGCTCATGACAGCTACCAGAAGGACTAGGGGAATGACAACCTTAATAAAGAATTTGATATTTCAGGTAGCGAAAACACAGGTAGATCCAAAGACCTGTTATGCAACAATATTAAAAGGCTTGTTACATCAAAGAATGAACCCAGTATTTATGACCCCTCTCCTGCTCCCCCTCTATAGGTGCTACTTAATGCAATACACGAGAAAGTTGGAGGGATGGTAGAAAAGGCACCTGTAGGCTAAGCAATTTTTATGGCAGAATTGACAAATACTCAGAGTATTTGGAGATCCCAAAAAATAAATTGGCAAATCCTGTTCCTGTATTCACAAATCTGGAGTCAGATCACGAGTACATGATTACACAGACTTTGTAAGCCTCCTTTAAAAACGTATGCTGCAAGATGTTGGCCTCAAAGTTTCAAACTGATTGCTAGAACGAAATCAGGGGACAAGTGCACTCTAAAGAGATATTTAGCACAAATGCTAGGAACAGAAGGCACATCACTTGTCTTTTATTACCTCACTGGGAAATGCCAAATACATTACCTACCAGTTTCAACCGAAAAACAGAACAGTGACTGGAAACATTAAATGACAGCATTCCTTACAACATGCTGCTAAATTCTACATCTATATTTAAGCTGCCCAAAAAGCGGTGTGCATAATACAGAATAGAGCATAATACATTACCTGCTAATTGTGTACTCCTCGCCATCGGAGCACATAATTCTACAAAGAGGCGCAAATTCTGTTAGAAACTGACCACCCTAGGAAATAAAAACAAAACAAACCGATGTTGCTCTTTATTATTGCTGATGTGTTTTCTTTCCAGACAATGAAATACAAATTCTAAGCCGATTAAACAGCAATACAACAAACGTTTTTCCACAGGGATAACTTTTTAAATGTAAAAACTGAAACTGCATTAAAGTATCTTTTTTCTTTTCGTTAATTGCAATACAGGGTGAGCACGTTTTCAGTTTATGTTCTAGGTTATATTAATTACCGGTATAAAAGGTTACTTACGTGTAATACTGGTGCTCCAGCGTAGGTATCTTTGCTGAATAAAACAAGACACATTGGGGCATATTTATATTCCCCTTTCGCCATGGGAACGTCACTTTTTGCAGCGTTCCCGTGGCGATAGGGGCTTAACGCTGCCTTGTAAATAAGGCCCCCTTTCACGCTAGGCTTAGTGTGAAAGGGGTGGGCCGTGGGTGTTGCGGTGGGCGTTCCACCGCAACACCCATAGATTTTGACGCTGCCCCCTATTTACAAGGGCAGTGTAAATAGGAGGCAGTGCCAAAATTAAGACTAGGGAAAACCTGGTCTAGGCGAAACGAGGAGTAATGCTTTATTTCTCCTCGTTTTTGCTTTTTTCATGTGTGCTGCCTTGTGCAACATACATGGAAAAAGCTGAACACCTTGGATTGTTTATGTTTAGGAAGGTGACCCTTCCTAAACATAAACTATCCTTAAAAGAAAAAAAACATCTTGTAACTTCCATTAGTGCTGCATTAAGCAGCATACAAAGAAGTGACAAAACGGCATTTCAAAATTGTTTATGTTCAGGAAGAGGGACCTTCCTATAAATAAACAATCTTCCCCTGCAGGTAGACACCCTTGCACTATGGTGCAAGGGTGCCTGTGTTGGCGCTACACTGTTAAGTGTAGCGCCAGTGCAGGGGAAAACGCAGGGATGCACCATATTCTTGTAAATATGGTGCAGCTCTACGTTTCTGAACTGGAGGAGCGTGTCGTTAAGCCAAGGAGGCTAACGACACGCTCCACCACTTCTGTTGTAAATATCCCCCAGAATATTTCACATCTGTGCAGGATCCTGTAAAACTAAACAACTTAATACGGTTCTTTCTTTCATTTTACTACACATGGAGAAAGTATTCTAAACTATAAGAGCACACCTAACCTAAAAAATATTATTTGCTCATTTGTTTATTTATTCTTAATTAAAATAGTCCCTTCCTACTTTTATGAAAGAAATGAGATGCCTAGGCACAGAGAGCCTTTAAGCTAAGGTAAGGGAGAGTAAAGGCATCATGACTCATACAAGGCTTTGCCTCTTGCGAGTTATGGCCCCTCACCAAACATCAACAATAGTAAATAGCAGTGGTGGACGGTGACATTTGAAAGTGGTGCGGCATAAAATGATGGTCATACTGCACCGTAGCGAGCGAGCGAGCCTGAACAACCTAAGGGGTGGTTTCTCCCCCCGAGAAAATTTTGAAAACAAGAGTGGAAAAATTGTGCATTTTCAAGCAAATTTGAGAAAGCAGGAAGGTAAAATGCATTAAATAGTTTCACATTCATAAACAGGGAAACATGATGCAACAAATCATTGCTTTTTTTCTGAAACGTTAATCAGGGACAAATTGTCCAATCGGGCTGTTCTTTGGAATGGAAGGAGGTAACCCCCACTGGAATGCTTTACATAAGCCAGATGGGCTGGTGGGCAGGCTGAGACCTTAATTTGATGTAGATTTGTCCACTAAGGACACCTTATGGGAATGTTCCAATTAGGAAAGAATACCAGGATCTTTTTTTCAGAGTGACAATCCAAAAGCATCTAAAATTGGGGCTCGGGCTCTGTAAGGTGCCACCCAGCGAATGATGTGGATCTCAAAAAAACCCTAGAAGCTGGCAAACAAACATGCTTCGCAGAATTCGTATTGTTGGTGACTTTTAATGAGCAGAAACAGCACCTCGCCACGGACTGACGCAGCCACGCAGGGATTTATACCGTGGGAGCGAGGGTCCACCCGACCACCCAGTGCAGGGGGTCCCAAAGACAGCAGGATAATCTGGACCCCGGTAGAAACAACTAGTAGGCAACTAGCGTAGGTAGGGTCCCCGTGTTGCAGCAAGCTATTCATGGAGGGAAGGGGAGAGGAAAGGGGGAAACACTCAGTCCTTCAGCTGACAAAGAGGGTCTCAGTAAGGCGATCTCGGTGTGGTGGGTGGGCATTCCCTGTCAGAGTCGGTCAGCAAAAGTATAGAGCCACTGTAGTTCGACTGCGCCTTGCCTTCTGGGGCTGTCTGGGACACTGGTAGTCTCCGCTTCTGGCAGTGTGCATATTGAAACAGACGACATTGCCCAGATGGGCCTGTAGTATCTTGACAAGGAAACAAGGAACCAACTTCGTTTAAGCAAGTAGTTTATTCCGATCAATGAAATAAGTCGTAACTCCCCAAGCTCCTGGTAGAATCTGAGCTGCCAGGTTCTACTCGCCAATACAATAATGTGGAACATAGAATGTACACTTAAAGGTTCTTTCTTACAAGTTAACTAAAAACAACTAAACATACCCTGTGTGATAAGCATAACTTTAACACAATACTACAGGGCCCCCATGAGGCATCCTTGCACTCCGAGTTGGAACTGGAAGCCCATCACACAGATACATGCACCAGAGAGGCAGATTCGATTGCACTCCTGAGGTCACTCCAGAGATTCCGTACAGGGCTCAGCGCCACGGCATCCTCCAACAGCCAGCTCCTGCCTGCCAGCAGGGCCGTCTCCGCCCTACCCCAACGCACCAATCCGGCCTTACGTCTTCCCCAAATTCTGCAGCCGTGGCGTGGCCCTCTGTAGAGGCTTGGGAGGAAGTGCACCGTGCCCAGGGGCCACCGCAGCCACGGGCCTCAGCCTCCTCCTTCGTTCTTAGCCTGCCTGGTTCAATCTGCCCGGCTTGCGGCAGAGAGCAAGCAATCAGAATACCAGGCAGGCTAAGAAGGCCAGCACTTCACCACAGCTGGCACGCAGGGATTTATACCGTCCCCGTGCCATGGGAATGGCCTATGGCGATTTGGCGCCGCCAGAACTTCAACACCTCCAGCAGTCCTGCTGCCAGGCCTGGCCTCAACCTGCTGTAACTTAGGCCTGGAGCAGGAGGTGTTGAAGTTCTGCCGACGCGCACCTGATCGGCAATTCGGCATAGGTGTGCAGGCAGCGGCGCAGGGGATTCGCCATTCCAATCGCCCTGGCCTACACAGGAAAAGTCGAATAGAAACATTAATTAGACAACTGTGAAACTGAGGGTCCGGTCCACCCACACCCAGCCGAGCAGCGGACTCCTCCGACTAAATATATGTTCATGTTGTATTGTAAGTTATCTCAGACTGAGTCTTGACTTACTTAGTTTAACTTTACCCACAAGAACGTCGATGTCGATGATCAGGCAGAATCATTGGAGCGAGGAGGAGGAATTAATCATATAAATGATAGTCGTCACTCAGTCACTACGCACTGGCACAAGTCAGACGAGTCTGTAGTGTCGTGTGGCACTGGCGTGCGCGGTGAAGCGTGAAGGTGCAGCAGTGTGCTATTGCAAGGTCCCGTCATACTCTAACGAAATGTAAATGGCCAATCAGAGTGCGGCAGTGTGCCAGCACACCCACGCGCGACAGTGCGGCACCCAATGCTTTAATGCCTGCCCTCAGGCTGCGCGGTGTCTCAGCCAATCCAGACGCGGCATTAGCAGTGCCAGGATTGGCTAGAGCACGGAGAGGGCTCGCCCATTAGGAGGCCGGGGGCTGCTGCATGAAGCAACCCTCGGCCTCGGATCCCCCCTTGCTCTCCTACAGTACAGATGGTATTAGGTGGCTGTAAGTGCGCATGTTCAGGCTGGTCATAAAAATGACCAGCCCAAAATCGAGCATGCGCACTATTGTAGCTGCGCTTAGTAAGCGCTGCTGTCAGTGAGCCTGTCACTCAACCCTTGCTGCCGCAGTCAGCCCCATTCACACCCTTCAGCGGCCGATTGACTCGGGCGTGTCCCGGAGTACATCAGCGCGCGCTGGTCGGGAGACAAGAACGAGACTGCCTGTGCCGTTTATTTATGATGACTGACGGTCACTAGTTGCTTGAGTGGAATGGAGGCCATGTGGCTAGTGGGGCAACGCCCCGACGCCCCAATGGACGCACGGCCACTGGTAAATAGGTAGTCTATTGCACTCTGCACATCTGTGTTTTTATACAGATTCACTGGAAAAAAGGTTAAAGGGACTTTATAGTTGGGTGAAAATGTCAGTTATAACAATATTTTAAACAACAAAAAAAAAACACGGAAATTCATGGGTTTGCTGAGCTAACTATAACTTACAACACTGCCATGCACTACTTATGACCTCACATACTAAATCACTCATAACCTATTCAATGACATCATTAATGATATCACCGATGGCATAATTGATGATCTCCCCAACGAGGGAGAAGGTTGTTGTTCGTGAGGGCACCTGGATACCAAATGGGAGTGGCCTCTCCATGAACAGCTGTGCACAGGGTGAATGCAGTGCATAGTAGGGGCTTCTCTACCCAATGGGACTTGGGTGTCAGGAGAGGCTGGCTTCTCGGTGAAGGCCTGTGCACAGGGCAAGGCGTATGTGTGATAGAGGCTTGGCCACCTAATAGGGTTTGACTATCTGGAGCGAGTGGGATCTCCGTGAAAAGTTATGCACAGGGCAAAAACATATTAGGGGCATGGCCACCTGATGGTACTTGAGAATCTGGAGCGAGTGTGCTCTCTGTGAAGACGTGTGCAAAGGGGGAAGGCTGTGCATAGAAGGGACTGAACATTATTATTATTATTAGAGAGTAAACTGAGCAGTTGTAGGGTAGTTGATGTCATCAATTAAGTCATTGAACTAGTCATGAGTGATGTATTATGTAAAATCATATTCATAAGCAGTGCATGGCAGGGGTGTAAGTTATAGCTCGCGAAGTAAACTATAACTGGTGAATTTCAGTGTTTTTTTAATTTAAAATGTTTTTTTTTTTTTTTTTCAAACCGTTTATTACAGAATCCAAAAGATATACAAAGATGGGCCTACAACCTTCAGGCCGGCCGCTAGCAAACAGAAGGAGCATATAATACAAACAGTAGAACACACGCTGTGGCAGGAGAGAGATCACAGGAGTTGAAAGAAGCGTTGGCAGCCACACCATCCGGACCCCACACAACGGTTTCATTTTGATATAAATAACGACAAAAAACAAGTCCACAAGGCAACCCACAATCGGAAACAACAGCATGTGCTCCCCTAGGGGGGGGACCCTACCGATCCATAGGAATATCGAGGGGGGGGATAGGTCGGGACGGGGACAAAGTGGACTCAGTGCCCAGAACCAGGAAGACAAGCAGGCTAAGGAGACGGGGCCGGTGACGGATCAGGCATCAGCGGCGGGGTACAGATTCCCCCACGGTAGGCGTTCCAGGGGCCCCACACTTTCACCCATTTCCCAGGCTTACCTCTCGCAACATACACCACCTTTTCCCGAAACATACACCAATCCATGTTGTCCTTCCACGCCGAGACAGTCGGTGACCTCTGGGAACCCCACAGTTGCGCAATGTCACGTTTGGCCACCATATATCCCAGAGTCACCCACCACGTCTGCGGCACTGAGTAGTCGGTTGGCTCCCACACATTCAGAAGACATCTCCTCGCCTCGGGCAGCAGCGGCACATGCGTAACTGCCTGCAAAACCTCATGTACACCACGCCAGAATCGCGCCACCTCCGGGCATTCCCACAAAATATGGAGAAAGGTCCCCAAAGAACCACACCCACGCTTACACAACCCGTCCACAGCATAGCCCATACGCATCAGACTCGGCCCCGTAACATAGACCCTATGGAGTATCTTGAGCTGGACGAAGCGAAGGCGAGCCGGTATGGCCACCTCTTTCGGGGAGGCCACCGCAGAAACCCAGTCCTCGTCATCCAGCTCCAATCCATCAGCCCCCCACGCCTCACGAAGGCTAGTCAGCAGTCCCGAGCGATCATTGATGAGTTTTTTGTAAATTAATGAAATCGTGCCGTCCGGTACATGCCCATCTAGCACTCTATCCTCCAGAGGGGAGTACTCCGGGATGGAGGCAACGTCCGGAAATACGGAGCACAACGCATGACGGATCTGCATATATCGAAAGTACTCCCTGTCCTGCAACTGGAATTCCGTCTGCAGCACATCGAACGTTTTGAATCCCCCCCTCGTCCAGAGATCGCCCACCCTGCTGATGCCTATCATGTCCCACTTCTCAAAGCCCTTCGAGATCCACAGGGAGCCCAGCCGCTCAGATGCGTATAGTGGCGTCTCCCGGGTCAAACGATCCTTCCACCCCATCGCCACGTTAGCCGCGTGCCACACTCGTACCATGACCCGCGTGGGGCCGGTCAGACGTGCGTCATGCGAGCTAGAATAAAGCGCCCGATTATAGTCACCACCCGGCAGTAACATTTTATCCATCTCAAAGGCCGGGTTTAGAGCGGGCCCGTAAAGGCCGTGATTTATCGCAGCCAGCTGGGAGGCCCAGTAATATCGCTTGATATCTGGGAGGGCAACCCCCCCGTCGTACCACGGGAGCGTCAGCTTCGCCAGGGCGATACGCGGTCTACCCTCCCAGAACAGGCGGCGCTGCAAACTCTCCACCTCGCGAAAGTAGCGCGCCGGGACAACGTCCATTGTATTCTGTAAAGCGTACAGGAAACGTGGCAGCGACATCATCTTAAACAATGCCGCCCGGCAAAGCGGCGAGAGCGGCAAGCGCCTCCAACGCGCGACGTCCTCCTTCAGGCGCTGGAGGGGGGGGAGCAAGTTCTGTTTATATCGGGCCTCCGCGTCCAGGGTAATGAAGACACCCAGGTACCTAAATCCCCGCGGGGCGATCTGGATAGGACAATCCCGCGGAAGGATAGGAACCTCCCCAGAGAGGACATACACACACGATTTAGCCCAATTGATGACAAGGCCAGAGTTGAGGCCAAATGAGTGCAATACATCAACCAGTACTATCAGTGATTTACGTGGGGAAACCAGGTACAGAAGAATATCATCAGCGTAAAGAGATACGCGGTCCTCATACTCGGGGGTCCATCGGAGACCACGGATAGAAGGATGCCACCGCAGCCACTCCGCCAGGGGCTCCAAGGCAAGCGCGAAGAGGAGCGGTGATAACGGACAGCCCTGCCGCGTGCCCCTGCCCAGCTCAAACGGAGCCGACACTCTACCGTTCACAGCCACCTGCGCCAGCGGTCCAGAATACAACAATTTCACCCAACCGATGAATCCCGGGCCAAACCCAAACTTCGCCAGTGTCGCCCAAATATATGGCCACTCAAGTGTGTCAAACGCCATAGTGGCGTCCAAGGACGCCAAAATGGCCGGCTCCCGTATGAACGGGACACGCGCGAGCACCCCATGCAAGCGCCGCAGGTTAAGCGCAGTGTTGCGATGAGGGATAAAGCCGGACTGATCCTGGTGAATCAAATCGCACACCACGCCAACCAGCCGATTGGCAAACACCTTGGCGAGAATTTTGGGTTCCGCATTCAGCAGCGAAATAGGCCGGTAGGACGTGACCCGGTCCCGCGGCCTCCCCTCCTTATGAATAACCACGATAGTAGCCAGACGCTGGTCTAGCGGGAGGGAACCCGCCGAACGGGCCGCGAGGAACATAGCACGTAGATGCGGCGCCAGCGTATCCGGTCGCAGCTTGTACAATTCGATGGGAAGACCATTAGGACCCATGGCCTTGCCGGAAGCGACCAAACGTATGGCGAGGGCAATTTCCTCAGAGGTTGGGGCGGCGTCCAACGACACTCTGTCCTCCTCCGAAAGAGAAGGCAGCGCGATATCCCTAAGCAGGGCATGGGAATCCTCTTCCGAGCGGGAGGACACCGGGGAATACACCCCACGGAAATATTCTGCGAAGCAATCAACAATTTCTTCCGGTTCAGTGACACACACACCATCCAGTTTCTCAATCGACGGGACAACTCGACTCGCTCTCTCCTTTTTATCCAGCCACGCAATCAATTTCCCAGCCTTATCACCCACATCATACAGTCTCCCCTGTTGCTCTCTACTGAGGCCCCTGGCCGCCTCCGTGACGAGGGCCTTATAGGCCGCCTGCTTGAGCCGGAGAACATGTAATTTGTCGTCCGTCACCCCACATTCCAGGTCACCCTCCAACTCGGTTATCTCAGTTTCAACACGGGTCACCTCCTCCCGCTCGCGCCTCCGGGAATGGGAAATAAGGGACAGGGCCTCCCCCCGAAGTACCGTCTTAAACGCCTCCCACAGAGAGACCGCCGATGACACAGACCCCACATTATCGTCAAAATATCGCTTAAGGGACTTAACCAACTCTGCGCGAATGGTGGGGTCACGCAGGTACCAGGGATTAATCGGGACCACCCTACCCTCTCCCCTCGGGAGAATGTCGAAGTGCAACAAGAGCGGGGAGTGGTCTGAAATACCCCGCGCCAAATGGCGCACCTCCCCGATCCTCCCCGCATGCGCCGCCGGCACCAGGACATAATCTAGCCTTGAGAGACTGCCATGGGCCCCGGAATGAAAGGTGTACTGTATCTGCGTAGGATGTTTCAAACGCCAACAATCCACCAGCCGCAAGGTATCCAAGAGGCCAGACAACCACGCTTGGGCACGGGGGAGATCCCTAGGGGGCTGACGGTCCTCAGTTCCGGAAACCACAGCGTTAAAATCCCCCCCAACCACTAGAATCCCCTCCGGAAGGCCAAGGAGGAGGCGCCCCAGTTCCGCAAAGGTGGTCGTCTGCAACCCTGGCGGGACATAGACAGAAACAAAAACAATCACTCTGCCCTCCATTCTACCCACCAGAACCGTGTAACGTCCCCTGTCATCATGGAGCACCTCATCAACTTCCAACGGGAGCGAGGTCTTGGCCATGATGCCCACACCCCTTGAACCAGACGTGAAGCCCGAATGGGCCAGAAGGCGGTAGCCCCGTCGATTCATAGCATGAAAGGAGTTGCCAATGAGGTGTGTCTCCTGCAGAAAAACTATGTCAGGTGAAATTCGTTTCAGGAACTGCAGGACCACACCCCGTTTTATCCTGTCCCCCAGTCCATTAACATTCCAGGACAAAAGACTCAGTCCCCTACCCCCCCATCATAGCCGAAAGCAATCAATCGTCCCCCCGAGAGCACTTTAGGAATAGCACAACGATACTTTTGCCTTGTGGTACAAATGAACAATACCCCACCCCAACCCAACCGCCCCAACAAAACTCCCCCCTCCCTGCACGAGCCCAGACAGCCCCCCCAACTTGCAGTGTGCCTGTCGCCCCTATATAATTGGAATTAGTTAAGACCCCCTAGAGGAGGAAAGAGTACCCCCTCAAGACCCCGCACCGCCTCCAAAGGAGGGAAGACGAGTACAACAAACGAAAGACCCTAAGCTTGGCCGAAAGTGGCAGCATCTTCGTCCGGAGTGAGTCCCAGCATCAGCACCTCAGACCCGGTCCAGTGGGCCGTCTCCTCCCGCAGCCCCCCCCCCCCCCCGCCATCCCGATCATGACCCCCAGACAAAGTGTCCAGCCAGTCCCCGGCCGTTTCAGGACGGTCAAAAAAGTGAGTGCGACCATCCACCTCCACCCGCAGCCTGGCCGGGAAGAGCATGGCGTATTTTAAGTTCATGCCCCGAAGCCGCCGCTTGACGCCCAGGAAGCTCAGTCTCTGCTTCTGGACCGCTTGGGTGAAGTCAGGATAAAAGTTCACCTCCATGTTCTCCAGCTTAATCGGCCCTTGCAGTCTGGATGCTTGCAAAATCGCATCCCTGTCCCGAAAGTTAAAAATACGGGCAATAAGAGGCCGCGGAGGGGCTCCGACCTTCGGTCTTCCCCCGGGAACTCTATGGGCCCTCTCCACGGCAAAGAATTTACTCAGTCCCCGAGGCTGGAGATGGGTAGTGATCAGGTCCTCCACAAAGAGATCCGCCGCCGACTCCTCCCGTCCCTCGGGTACTCCGATGATGCGGATATTATTCCTCCGGGCCCGGCTCTCGGAGTCCTCCAGGCGCCGATCCATGAGCGCACTCGCCTGACGAAGCCGGTGCACCTCCGTTTGAAGGGCCGCCACCTCAGTCGTGAGGCCCGACGCGGTGTGGGCCAAAGAATCGACCCGGTCGTTAGTCTTAGAGAGATCAGCTCTCACAAGGTTGACATCAACGAGGACCGCGTCGATTTTGTGCGAACTGCTGGCCCACCGAGGCCTTCATCTCAGCAATGGCGCTCATGACGTCTTGCAGAGTCAGATCCGTGGGCAAATCCGGGGCATCCGGGGGGCACTCAGAGGACTTGTGCGGTCCGCCGGGAGACCCCTTCGGGAGGGTGTAGCGGTCCATGATGTTGGCCTGATGTGCGGCGCCACGCCGGGTCGACTTGGCCTTCAACCGATCCCCATCCTGTTTCGTGGCCATCGTCGCGGGTCTCACACCCGCACCAGCCACGCAGTGGAGGGCAAGCAATCAAGGCCACGAGCTCCGGGGGGCCACCCCAGGACGGCAGAGCGGGCCACAGCAGGCAGGCAGGCAGGGTCTCCCAGCGAGGCCACCCCAACACAAAGAGCGCCGCGATCCCACTTGCGAAAACGGCAAGGGGGCGCGAAAGTGAAAGTGTAAGTGTGGGGTACGCGACTCGCCAGGCCCAGCCCGCCGTTGTTGTTCACTTTGCCACTGGGTCGCCCCCAAACGCGAATCCGGGGTCAGGAGAGAAGTAGGCCGCAAACTTCAATCGGTGCTCACTCCGGCACCCGAGGTCCGATTCGAAAACGGGAGACGGGTACCACCTCGGCTCAGGCTCACCGACACAGTCCCCTCAACCGATGCAGGATGAAGACAGGATAAACGTAGGAGGTTGCGGAGGTCCTCGGGAGCCTCGCACCTACACGGCCATCTTGGTTGCGCGCTAGGCTCCTCCTCCCTAATTTAAAATGTTAGGTTATTAGTATTACTAACATTTTAACCTAGCTATATTCTTGGCAGCGAGGGGCTGCTTCACTCCCTGAAGCGCCCATAACACTTAATTTAAACATTGGTGGTGTCTCTTCTTGGTGCCCCATAAGGTAGAGAAAAAAACACCATAAAGAAAACCTCACAGGGCATTTAAGTGTACCTCTGTCGAGCAGGTAGGCGCTCTTCTTCTGTGCGGGATGTTTTGTGGGTGTCTTGGTCCCACCTGAAGCACCCACTCAAGGTATTCATTGGGTGCCCATGGGTGGCAGCCCAAGTTCCGCACAGACCGGCTGGCTCTACAGCCAGCCCATGTGTGCTCCTCGGGGGAGGGGGGCCAGGCTTTCTTTCTGGCTCCCACCTGTGGCAGAAGGAATCAAGTGTATCCTGGGAGATGGGGTCCCCAGGACACTGTATTTAAGTTAGGCCTTGGGGATGGGATCTCCGGGCACGTAGACCTCATACTTGTGCTGAGTCCCAGGGGATGGGGTCCCCTGGGCCTGAAACATGGTTTGAGAACGGGAGGCCCCATGCACATTATTATAAAAGTAAAAGGTGGATCAGGATAGGGGACCAAGGCCCAGAGGCCTGTAATGGCTAGTGCAACATGTCTGTTTATGATGTGGCCAGCAAATCAGAGCGGTCGCTTCCAAGATGTCCCCTCAGCCACTCAAAAAACGTGATTTTTTTTTTATGTTAGTCCAACTGTCAATATATCTATACATTTTGAACCTTAATTGCTCCAAAACTACTGAACAGATTTACCCCAAATCGCAAAAAGATCTAGCAAACCCAGGAAGGGGCACAGTTAAGTAGGGGGAGCCAAAAGTGTTTATTTTGCTACGGACGTTGGCACAGTTTCATTAATCATCATGCTGCAGAAATGTCTTGTTTCAGGCAGAACTGACATAGTGGGCAAAGTTAATAACTGATCAAACGTTTTTTGATATCTTCGTATCGTGGCCGTGTGAGAAATTTGAAAGACTGTAAGAATGTTTAGCTTATCTTAATATATTAGGGTTCATGCAAATCTATCAAGAGGGGGCACAGTTACAGCGGAGCCCAAAAATTGTGGGGTTGTTTGCCAATACCTTTTTCGAAGATTAATTAATCTTCATGGTATTTGACAGATTTGCAAGTGAAGCCCTGTGCAGGGATCTCATATTTCAAAAAGACTTGACACATTAATTTGTATTGAGTGGGGCAGAATATTTTGAATTTGAGTTGGGCAGATTGTTTTAGATTGGAGTGGGGCAGATTGTTTTGGATTGGAGTGGGGCAAATTGTTTTGGATTGGAGTGGGGCAAATTGTTTTGGATTGGAGTGGGGCAAATTGTTTTGGATTAGAGTGGGGCAAATTGTTTTGGATTAGAGTGGGGCAGATTGTTTTGAATTCAAGTGGGGCAGATTGTTTTGGATTGGAGTGGGCAGATTGGGGTGGGTTGGGAGGATTGGAGTGTGGTGGTCTGGATTGGGGTGGACTGGAATAGTCTGTGGTGGATTGGATTGAGTAGAATAGTGTGGGGTGAGGTGGCGTGGATTGGAGTGGGGCGGTTTGGAGTGGGGTGGATTGCACTGCATAATTTAGAAAATTACACACAAGAAAGAAACAATGTCGCTTTGCAATATGCAGAACAAGATAATAGTCATCTTGTGGGAACAACGCCCATGAGCAAAAAAAAAAAAAAACCCAAAAAAACACGAGTGCAAAGTAAGAAAAAAAGAATTACCAAAATAAAAGAAAATTGACTATAGAAAATAAAATGTTGCAATTTTGTTTGCCCTACTGAGCACCCTTTTGCCAGGCATATGCCTTCTGTTTGCAGGGCACTGGAAGTTAAAAAGAACAAAATAGTATCTCAATCATGTCGGGAGAAGCGGACTGGCACTGATTACGCTGAATCAATCAGTGCTTGGTCCCTCCCCGAAAGAGAGGAAAGGAAACTATGCTAGGCCTGCAGTAACTAGTTCCAAAGCTGTAAAGAAGAGTGCCATGCAAGTCAACAAATTGCAAGCAACAGGGCATGTTTTACTTGGCATAAGCGACAGCCATTTTGGCTGTAGTGTCCATTTAAGTTTCCTTCGTAATTCTTCCATTCTCTGCTGCTCGTATTTTTCTGCCTGTGCTATCTATTTTAGTTGACTTCCTGACTCCGTTAAAAGCAATGTACGTGCTGAGAGTTTGTAGCTGCCAGAACACCTGGTCTCAGATGTTAACTGTCAATCATTTACTACTGCCATAAGCATTCCTGCTGCCCCTCCCTCTTTGCTGACCATGTGGTTTTTCATATGTCCTTGTTTGCTGATAACTATTTCCAAAACCTGTTCTTCCTATTTTTGTTTACATGCTTACACTGCACAAAACCTGTATACAAGACCTGTGTTCTGTGAATTCAATGTACTACCTCCAGGCAGCACTTGAGAGTGTTGTATGGCCGTGGTCCCACTCATGAGTGATTAATAAACTTGTTATTCATTTACAACTTCAGTGCCGATCTCTATTTTGTTGGTCTCTGGACCCGTGGACAAGAGGGTGACCCTGCACCAGTGTACCCCTAAAAAGGTACATTTCCACATACGGGCTCCAAGCCCTTTTTGTTTACAACAGTGTCTTGCAAGTGATACACATGCGCCAACGCATGCTATTGCAGGTTCGACCCTAAAAAAAAACAAAGGTTAGAGGGACATAGATAGGAAATAGCAATAAAAAACAGTGGAGGCAACCAAGATGGCCGCGTAGGTGCGAGGCTCCCGAGGACCTCCGCAACCTCCTACGATTATCCTGAAATTATCCTGCCCTGGATGAGGGGACTATGTTGGTGAACCTGAGCTGAGGTGGCACCCGTTTCCCGCTTCCGAATCGGACCTCTGACACCGGAGTGAGCACCGATTGAGGTTTGCGGCCTTCCCCTCGCCGGACCCCGGATTTGCGCTGTGGGGTGATCCAGTGACAAAGTGAACAACAGCGGCAGGCAGGGCCTGGCGACTCGCGTACCCCGCACTTTCGCTTTCGCACCCCCTTGCCGTCTCTGCGAGGTTGGGTCGCGGAGCTCTTGGTGTTGGTGTGGCCTTGCTGGGAGACCCTGCCTGCCTGCAGGCTGTGATCCACCCCGCTGCTCTGAGGTGGCCCCCCCGGAGCTCGTGGCCCTGCTTTCCTGCCCTACACGACGTGGCTGGTGCGACTGGGAGACTGGTGGCCATGGCCACGAAACAAGATGGAGACCGGGCAAAGATCAAATCGACCCGGCGTGGCGCCGTCCATCAGGCCAACAGTATGGACCGCTATACCCTCCAGAAGGGATCTCCCGATGGACCGCGCAAGTCCCCTGAGAGCCCTCCTGATGCCCCAGACCTGCCCGCAGATCTGACTCTGCGAGATGTCATGGGCGCCATTGCCGAGATGAAGGCCTCGGTGGGCCAGCGGTTCGATACACTGGCGCAGAAGATCGACTCGGTCCTCGTGGATGTTGGCCTGGTGAGGGCCGATCTTTCCAAAACCAACGACCGAGTAGATTCTTTGGCCCACACCGCATCGGGCCTTACGACAGATGTGGCGGCCTTACAAACAGAGGTGCGCCGGCTTAGTCAGGCGAGTGCGCTTATGGATCGACGCCTGGAGGACTCCGAGAGTCGGGCACGGAGGAACAACATCCGCATCATCGGGGTGCCCGAGGGACGCGAGGAGGCGGCGGCGGATCTCTTTGTGGAGGACCTGATTGCTACCCATCTCCAGCCACGGGGGCTGAGTAAACTCTTCGCTGTGGAGAGGGCCCACAGGGTTCCCGGGGGAAGGCCGAAGGTCGGAGCCCCTCCGAGACCTCTCATTGCCCGGATTTTCAATTTTCGGGACAGAGACGCTATCCTGCAAACCTCCAGACTGCATGGACCGGTCAAGTTTGACAATATGGAGGTAAATTTTTACCCTGATTTCACCCCAGCGGTCCAGAAGCAGAGACTGAGCTTCCTAGGCATCAAACGCCATCTTCGGGACCTAAACCTCAAATACGCCATGCTCTTCCCAGCCAAGCTGCGAGTGGAGGTGGATGGTTGCACGCACTTCGATCGTCCCGATGCGGCTGGGGACTGGCTGGATACTCTGTCCGGGGATCGTGATCGGGGGGGCGGGGGGGGGGGGGGCAGGGGGAGACGACACGCTGGATCGGGACTGAGGGTTTAATATTGGGCCTCACTCTGGACGAAAATGATGCCACTTTCGATTCTGCGTCAGTCTTTGTAAGTTCCCCTCCTATGGAGGTTGTGTTGGGTCTATTGGGGGTTCTCCCTCCTCCTCTAGGGGGTCTAGTTAGTTTAACTATATATGGGGCGACAGGCACACTGCACGTTGGGGGGGCTGTTCGGGCTCATGCAGGGGTGCAGGGAGGGGGGAGTTCTGTTGGGGTGGGTGGGTAGGGATGGGGTGTTGTTCGTTTTTATCACAAGGCAAACGTATTTTTGTGTTAGTTCTAAAGTGCTCTCCGGGGGACGAATGATGGCTTCTGTATATGATGGGGGGTAGGGAATTAACTTTGTTGTCTTGGAATGTGAATGGACTGGGGGACAGGATCAAACGAGGTGTGGTCCTGCAGTTTTTGAAGCGAATCTCGCCCGATGTAGTCTTTCTGCAGGAGACACACCTCATTGGCAACTCCTTCTGCGCCATGAATCGGCGTGGCTATCGCCTAGTGGCCCACTCGGGCTTCACGTCTGGCTCAAGGGGTGTGGGCATCATGGTGAAGAACTCGCTCCCGTTGGAGATTGATGAGGTGCTCCACGATGACAGGGGACGTTACACGGTCTTGGTGGGAAGACTGGAGGGCAAAGTGGTTGTCTTTGTGTCAGTATACATCCCACCGGGGCTGCAGTCGACCACCTTTGCAGACCTGGGGCGCCTTCTCCTTGGCCTTCCGGGGGGGCTTTTAGTTGTGGGGGGGGATTTCAATGCGGTGGTATCTGGGACTGTGGATCGTCACCCCCCTAGGGACCTCCCCCGGGCACAGGCGTGGCTATCCGGCCTCTTGGATACATTTGGATTAGTGGACTGCTGGCGTTTAAAACACCCCACGCAGCTGCAGTACACTTTCCACTCGGGAGCCCATGGTAGTCTCTCACGACTAGACTATGTCCTTGTCCCGGCGGCCTATGTTGGGAGGGTGGGAGAGGTGCGCCATTTGCCACGGGGTATTTCGGACCACTCCCCGCTCCTACTACACTTTGATGTCTTTCCGAGGGGTGAGGGTAGGGTGGTCCCAATCAATCCTTGGTACCTGCGCGACCCCACCATTCGCGCTGAACTGATTAAATCCCTTCAGCGATATTTTGATGAGAATGTGGGGTCCGTGCCTTCGGCTGTACCACTGTGGGAGGCCTTCAAGACAGTACTCCGAGGGGAGGCCCTATCCCTTATTTCCCACGCCCGGAGGCGCGAGCGGGAGGAGGTGACCCGGATGGAGGCTGAAATAGCCGAGTTGGAGGGTAATCTAGAAGGTGGGGTGCCGGATGCCGCATTACATGTCCTCCAACTCAAGCAAGCGGCCTATAGGGCCCTCGTCACGGAGGCGGCCAGGGGCCTCAGTAGAGAGCAACAGGGGCGACTGTATGATGTGGGTGATAAGGCTGGTAAACTGATAGCGTGGTTGGACAAAAAAGAGAGAGCGAATCGTGTGGTCCCGCTGATTGAGAAAACGGATGGTGTGTGTGTAACTGAGCCAGAAGAAATCGTCTCCTGTTTCGCGGATTATTTCCGTGGGGTGTATTCCCCGGTGTCTCCCTGCTCGGAAGAGGATTCCCGTGCCCTGCTCAGGGATATCGCGCTGCCGTCCCTTTCGGGGGATGACAGGGTGTCGCTGGACGCCGCTCCCACCTCCGACGAAATCGCCCTCGCCATACGCTCGGTCGCTTCCGGCAAGGCCATGGGTCCGAATGGTCTCCCTATCGAGTTGTACAAGTTGCGACCGGATACGCTGGCACCCCACCTCCGGGCTATGTTCCTGGCGGCACACTCGGTGGGCTCCCTCCCGCTGGACCAGCGTCTGGCTACAATCGTGGTCATCCACAAGGAGGGGAGACCTCGGGACCGGGTTACATCCTATCGGCCCATTTCGCTACTGAATGCGGAGCCCAAGATTCTCGCCAAGGTACTGGCCAATCGGCTGGTCGGCGTGGTGGGCGATTTGATTCATCAGGACCAGTCCGGCTTTATTCCCCATCGCAACACAGCCCTTAATCTGCGGCGTTTACACGGTGTGCTCGCACGTGTCCCGTTTATACAGGAGCCGGCCATTTTGGCGTCCTTAGACGCCACCATGGCGTTTGACACGCTTGAATGGCCATACATCTGGGCGATGCTTGCGAAGTTTGGATTTGGCCAGGGTTCATCAGTTGGGTCAAATTGCTGTATTCGGGCCCATTGGCGCAGGTGGTGGTGAACGGAAGAGTATCGGCTCCGTTCGAGCTGGGCCGGGGCACACGGCAGGGCTGCCCCTTATCGCCGCTCCTCTTTGCACTTGCCTTGGAGCCCCTGGCGGAGTGGCTGCGGTGGGAGCCTTCCATCCGTGGTCTCCGCTGGACCCCCGAGTATGAGGACCGCGTATCCCTATACGCTGATGACATCCTCTTGTACCTAGCTTCCCCACGTAAATCACTCATAGTACTGGTTGATGTTTTGCATTCATTCGGTCGTAACTCCGGTCTTGTCATCAACTGGGCTAAATCGTGTGTGTATGTTCTCTCTGGGGAGGCTCCTGTCCTCCCGCGGGGCTGTCCGATCCAGGTCGCCCCGCAGGGATTTAGGTACCTGGGTGTCTTCATTACTCTGGACCCGGAGGCCCGGTATGATCGGAACTTGCTTCCCCAACTCCAGCGTCTGAAAGAGGATGTCGCGCGCTGGCGGCGCTTGCCGCTTTCGCCGCTCGGCCGGGCGGCATTGTTTAAAATGATGTCGCTGCCGCGTTTCCTGTACGCGTTGCAGAACACTATGGACCTCGTCCCAGCGCGCTACTTCCGCGAGGTGGAGAGTTTGCAGCGCCGCCTGTTCTGGGACGGGAGGCCACGTATTGCCCTGGCGAAGCTGACACTCCCATGGTATGACGGGGGGATTGCCCTCCCGGATATTAAACGGTACTATTGGGCCTCCCAGCTAGCTGCGATTAATCAGGGCCTATATGGGCCCGCCTTAAACCCGGCATTTGAAATGGATAGGATGCTACTTCCAGGTGGTGACCATAATCGAGCGCTCTACTCTAGCGCGCCCGACGCTCGCCTAACGGGCCCCACGCGTGTCATGGTGCGAGTGTGGCACGCGGCCAATGCAGCTATGGGGTGGAAGGACCGTTTGACCCGGGCGTCACCACTATATGCGTCTGAGCGATTGGTCTCCTTGTGGACCTCGAAGGGCTTTGAGAAGTGGGACATAATAGGCATTAGCAAAGTGGGGGATCTCTGGACGAGGGGAGGATTTAAAACGTTCGAGATGCTGCAGACGGAATTTCAGTTACAGGGCAGCGAGTACTTTCGGTATTTGCAGGTCCGTCATGCACTGGGCTCTGTCTTTCCGGACGTTGCCTCCATCCCGGAGTATTCCCCCCTGGAGGATAGAGTGCTGGATGGACACGTCCCTGACAGCACGATCTCCCTGATCTACAAAAAACTGATCAACGACCGCTCAGGTTTGTTGACTGCCCTTCGTGAGGCTTGGGTAGCCGATGGGCTGGAGCTGGACGACGAGGACTGGATCTCCGCGGTGGCCTCCCCAAAAGAGGTGGCCATACCGGCTCGCCTTCGTTTCGTCCAGCTCAAGATACTCCACAGGGTCTACATGACGGGGCCAAAGCTCCTGCGTATGGGCTATGCTGAGGACGGTTTGTGTAAGCGTGGGTGTGGTGCGTTGGGGACTTTTCTGCATATCTTGTGGGAGTGCCCGGAGGTGGAGGGGTTCTGGCGTGGTGTGCATGAGGTGCTGCGAGTGGTTACGCATGTGGCGCTGTTGCCCGAAGCGAGGAGATGCCTGTTGAATGTGTGGGAGCCTACCGATTACTCGGTGCCGCAGACGTGGTGGGTGACTCTGGGGTATATGGTTGCCAAGCGTGATATTGCTCAACTGTGGGGATCCCAGAGGCCCCCGACTGTCTCGGCCTGGAAGGAACATATGGATTGGTGCATGTTTCGGGAAAAGGTGGTGCATGTGGCGAGAGGTAAGCCTGGGACATGGGTGAAAGTATGGGGCCCCTGGAACGCCTACCGCGGGGGAATCTGTGCTCCACCGTTATTGCCCGATCCGTCGCCGGCCCCGTCCCCTTAGCCAACTCATCCCCCCGGTACCGGGCATTGGGTTTACCCAGCCCTAGTTTTGATCTCTCCCCCCTCTTGAGATTCCTATGGATGGCTAGGATCCCCCCTCTAGGGGAGCACGTGTTGCTATTTCCGATTGAGGATTGCCTTGTGGGTTTGTTTGTACTTGTTGTTCTTTAAGTTTAAAATGGAACCGTATAGTGGGGTCTGGATGGTGTGGCTCTCAACGATGTTAACTCCTGTGCATGCTCATCCGCAGCACCATGTGTTTTATAAATGTATATCGTATGCTCCTTTCATTGCTAGCGGCCGGCCGGAAGGTTGTAGGCCCATATTTGTATATTTTTGAGTCTTGTAATAAACGGTTTCAAAAAAAAAAAAAAACAGTGGAAATTCATTGAATAAACCAAAGGTTATAGGTACATTATAGTTAGGAAATAGAGTTTTACAAATCTTAGAAATTCACTGAGAAAACCAAAAGGTTAGAGGGACGTTATAGTTAGTTTCAGATTTTACACACACAAAACCATAGAAATTCAGCAGTAGTATTTCCTGAGCTAACTATAACTTACGCCCCCGCAATGCACTGCTTATGACCTCACGTATTATCACTCATGACATGGTCAGTGGCAAAGTAAAGTTCAATATACTTTTTTAAATAATGTATATTAATTATTCTCAGTAACAAACAAAGGTCACACTTCATTGTTTAAATTCTGATTGTCAGTACACAAATTGTGCCTCAGTCGCCAGTTCTGCCTAGCAAATACAAATAATAATTTTCACTTCTTCTCAATGACGTTCCCCCCGACATTGTCCATAGGCTATGGATGCTCCAGTAGATACGCCGTCAGCAGGCCCCAGAAATCTTTAGGTCTTGATGAGAGCGATAGCCATATCCATTATTCACTTTTTGCATATAGGCTTTACCATACTCTCCCAGTGTATTGCCACTCTTCTTTTGGCTAACAGCAAGGCCACCACAATGAATTTATGCTGCTGTTGCTGTATCATTTTTAACATACGAAACAAAAATACTCGTGCCGAACATTCCACAGCGCAGTCAGTCATGGAGGCAACATGTTCACCACGTTCTCCTAGAATTTGTGCACTAAATCATCACCATGCCAGATGCAGAAAGTCCGCATCTGGTCTCTTACACCTACGGCATCTCATATCTTCCCGCAGCCCATACCTGTATAACCATGTAGGTGTGTAGTATACCTAGTTTAGATATTTTTAGTGTATAATTCTTAAGTTACCATTGGATGTCAGCGTTTGTTAGTAACCAGCAACATTCCCATTCTTTGCTGGTCAGGGGCTCTACTGGAGTTTGGTTCCAGTGCTCACGTGCCCTACTTTCACACTGTGTATTCTGTTTGCATTGCTTTGTACATTCTTGTGACCATGTGTTTAGTAGCTGGGTCAGTGATCAGCGTCTGTAGGGCAGACAATGCTGGCGGCTCCTCTGGAAAGGAAGGGTACCTTCCTTTCCAGAACCTTTTAATTGCAGCCGAACGTCTGCAGTAGGTGAATATAAACATTGGTGTTACATTACTAATATAGATCAAGTCGTTTGCATCCAGAAACTTGCTCTCCGGGTACAAGTCGCCCATGGTTACTAAACCCACCCGTTTCAGCAATGCAAGGCTCCCTCGTTCTTGGGTCACTGACATCTCTGGGTGGTATGCCATCGGCATTGCTGATGCGTATATTGGTAGTTTGCGCGCTCTTACCCCCATGGTGTGTCACATCGCCACCGTACTTTGAAGCGTGTTAATCTCTTTGCATGGTATGTCTGTACGTTGGTGCTGCAGCATGTTATCCAGGGGAACAGGGTGTGTGTCCTCCACCTCCAGGTGCAGTGCGTAACACGCAGGGTGAAACCAGTAGTGTGCATATTGAGCTTGGGCACACAGATGGTATAAATGTTGATCAGGTGCCACGAAGTCTCCCTGCTTATACGGTAAAGTCATTGTGGCCCGGTCAATTCTGGGTTGCTTCCTGGCCCACGCTAGGCTAATCAAGTGGCTGTGTAGCTTTTTGAAGAAGTGGGATGGCATCCCAATTGGAATACTGTTAAAAAGGTATCAAAATTTGGGTAGAACAACCATCTTCATGATAGGTATCCTATCAGCCGTTGAGAGCAGAATTTTATTCCATCTTTCTATTTGATTTTCCAATTTTCCTACCGAAGCTGCGTAATTTTCTCTTATTACTACAGCAGGGTCCCTATGTATCTATATCCCGAGGTATTTTACCGGCTCTTCATTCCATTTTAGGGGTTTTCCAAGTGGTGAGGAGTGGTGGCATCGGTCAGGGAAAGTATTGTGGATTTACCCTAATCTATACTAAGGCCTGATTGTCTCCCGAATTGAATATACTCTCTAAAAATGGGCGATCGGTTAATTTTGGGGTGGCGTACATATATCACCATATCGTCTGCATATAGTGAGGTGTCTATTGGGCGGTGACAGAATTTCAACGCTGCAGCTGCATGTTTTGGCCTGACCATACATGCAAGGGGCTCAAGGGCAATCATGAATTAAATTGGGGCGAGAGGACATCCCTGCCGCGTGCCAAGATATATTCGTATCTGTTCCGATACAGGTCTGTTCACAATGATCCTTGCTACTGGCTTAGTTAAACGAGTTTTACCCATTTTATCAGCTCCCTGGCATTCCCATTCATTTTAAAACTGTGAATAGGTACGTCCATTCTATTGAGTTGAAGGCTTTGGCAGCATATAGCAACACCGCCATTGCCTCTAACTCTGGGTTCAGCTGGTGCTGGAGTACAAATATTGTTCATACTTTTAAATTTTTAATTAGTGAGATCCAGAATGTAGTTACATATATATCGGTACACCCAATTCATAGAGATCATTCATAAGTTGTGTGAAGAGGAGTATGCTAGAATGAAGTCCGATTGATCTGGCAATATAAGAGGTTGAAGCTGCGGCTGGATGTAGACGATAGGAGTCACATTTATCAGTTTCCTACTCTGGTTTCAAGAACGCCACTATCATGGCCTCTTGTAGCGTTGGCGGCAGGGTCTACAAAGATGTACAGGCCCATCAGGTCCTCATTTTCCCTATAGAATCTGTCCGATTCTGGTACATTTCCATTCGGTAGAACCCTTATAGCGTCCCGCATCTCTTGCAGAATGATCTGTTGTGCCAGGTACTCTCTGCCCCTCCGAGAAACTCATGATCGCAATATCTTCTAGATACTACTCTATCTCCGGCATCCCCGCCGTCACGCGGGATGCATAGAGGGATTCATAAATCTCCACAAATGTTTTGAGTATTCCCTGTATGTCGTAGTAGTCCTCACCTGTGTAGTTCGATATTTTTATAACAGCCAACATACTTGCCTTAATGCGTATTTTATTGGTGAGTGTACAGCCAAGTCTACCTCCCACCCCATGTGCACTTGCCAAGTGGCGGCGCACCAAGTATTTCAATTCGATCTCAGAGCTGATTTCTAATAGTGACTAGTATATTTGTGCGATGTGTGCACTCGTATTCTGCTTCCAGCTGTTTAAGAGTAATTTCTAATTTCTGTGATTGTGTACGCAGGTCTTTTAAGATACCTTCACTAGTGCCGATACATACTCCTCTTATGGTTGATTCAAAGGCCTCCCACAGTGTATTCGCACTGTACACAAAGCCCTTATATACGTCTAAATATTCTTTTATGGCCTACTGAATGGTTTCTTTATATATTTGGTCTAATAAGGCTGAAGCGTTGAACCTCTATACGTATTGCGGAGGTATGCGTGTTAGAATATCTACAGTCATTGTTAATGGCTTATGGTCTGACAGTGTCCTGGCTAGGTGCTAGACGCTTTTCATCCAAAGACTGGCCCCTCCATTCACCAGCCAATAGTCTAGTCCAGACCAGCTGGCGTGTATTGTTAATGTGCATGTGCCTTCTTGTTCACGTGAATTATGAAGTCGCCACTTATCCACATTATGAAACTTCTCCATAGCATTTAGTATCAACTTTGTTGCCTGTCTGCTGAATCCCACTGACGTGGTTGACCTGTCACAGGTTGCTTCTAGTGCTACATTTAGGTCCCCACCCCATATTATCTCCGTCTGGTGAAGTGTTATTAACTTGTTCCATATATTTGTGTAGAACCCAGGATCGTCTGTATTAGGGCCATACGTGTTCACTATTGACACTCTGGAGCCGTGCCAAGCTCCTAGCAGGATTGCATATCTACCTTGATCGTCAATTAGTGCGTGTTCCACCTCAAATGGCACCCCTTTTTTGATCAGGGTCATGACTCCCCGAGAGTAAGAAGAATAGGAGGAGGACACTCTCGCCCTGCCCATTTCACTCCTACCCCATTTTCGGTATGTTTGGTTACGTGGGTTTCTTGTTACAGAGTGATTTTTATGTGGTGTCTATCCAGGTAGGCTAATACTAGCCTGGTTTTATAGGGGTCATTCAGTCCCCAAACTTTCCAGATGATCATTGTGAGGGGTTCTGGCCGTATGGAGCTGTTCATTTGCACATCAATGATGTATATAGCTCCATGAGCTGCTATTGTCTATCATACATGTACCCTCTTTGTGGCAATGACAATATAATCTAACGACCCCCCCACTTAAGCATCCCAATCATGCCAAAGATGTCCCTAGGTAACATATCCACAGCTGCTCGTGATAGGTATATTAACGTAGCACTGCTAGTGAGTGCCGTCTAACTTTAAACAGTTTTGGGGTACACCCAAAGGGGAGCACCTTCAGTCCCAGCTCACACCCCTTGGATGGAGGGGGGGGCCATGATCCAGTGTGTTATTCAAACAGTGAATCCCAGTGATCTCATATACCGAATACTTTCTTATAACGTGAATACCTATTTAGCTTTAATTAGCTAGAATACATTCAGCAGTACAATTTTCCAACATTCACACACCTATTGCATGTTCGCACTCTGGCCTTATTGGCCTGTCACTGCTACATGACTTGTCCTCCACCACCTCGATGGACACTTGGACTTCTCAAGTAGTTCAGCACTCTGCGTTTAGTTCTGGCTCAGAACAAATTCAAGCCATGTTCCTTCACTATGTCAGCCAAGAGTCTCTTAATCTTCATCAGATTGCTGTCTCCTGTCTCTGTCCCTCAAGCCATTTTATCAACGTAGTCCATAGCCGCCCTGGGTGTGTGAAAGACCTTTTCTTTTCCCTAGTATGCTATCTTCAGTCTTGCCGGCTACAGCACAGTAGTTATTTCCTCTTTCTGCAGGTGTTTTTTTACTAGCATATATTCCTTCCTTGCCGCCTGTACCACCAGCCTGAAAGAAGGACAAAGTGTTCCTGTGATGATTTATGTCCTTTTTTTCCCCAAGCAAGCGTAAAATCATGTCCCTTTAGTGTAAAAGTCTTGCCATGATCGGTCGGGGGGATACTCTCAGAGAAGGTCTCAGAGCCAGGGATCGGTGAGCACGTTCTAACACTAGCATATGGGACAAGGACTCTGTGCCAAAGCTCTCTTTCAGCGTATTTTCTACTTGCATCGCAACCAATGTGGTCACCAATGCGCTTGTAGGCTGGCTGTGCCCTTCCATATCTGACTCATTTGTAGCTTCCCCTGTAGCCTGCGTGGTCTGTGAGCCTGGGTTGTGTCTTGTCCGTTTATCCCATTTGGATTCTGTGTTCATGCTATCTCCTGTTTCTGGCAGCTGTAGTAGATTCCTGCCCTTCAACGATTTCCAACACTCAGTGCACTGTTCCAAGTTCTAATATGCTACACACTTCCGTGTTCTTCCCTTGTCCACACTGCGTGCTGGGTTGTTTCACATTCATGTGCTGGTGGGCTTGAATCAGGCGTTCTTTGCAAGTCTTTATTTGTTTCTTTTCTCAAGTTGCTCAGGCACTGCGGTCTCCCTGCCTCGGTATGTGCTCCCTGCTGATTTCGTGCTGTGGAAGTATTGATCTGCTCACTCTAGATGTCGTTGTAGCAGGTTATTCTACTACCCTTCACTCCCCCCTATTTCGTCCATTATATCTACACTGACACTAATATGGCAGTATAGCACCACAAGCACCTTCTATTAATATTATTGTGTCTTGCAGTGCGATTAAATGCTTGAGTCGGCTGGTCGGCTCCCCTTCTTGTGTGCGTCGGGCCTTTGGTCACCCTACTGCTTCAATGACAATTATTTCTCCTTGCCTTCCTGAATGATGTGCATATATATATATATTCACTGAAAAAACCATAGGTTTCACACATGTTATAGTTAGCTGGAAATTTTACTGATAAAAAACCAATGAAATTCCCCCGTTATAGTTACTGTAGGCAACTATAACTCACGCGTTCGTAATCCTCTGCTGATGCTAATACTGTATTTAGACACTTATTTGCCCATGTCTTCTTCCATTAAATTTTAGCTATACATATATTACAAATTTTTTTTCTTCATAAAGACACATATGTCATCAGCAGAGGATTACGGTCGCGTGAGTTATAGTTGCCTACAGTAACTATAAGGGGGGAATTTCATTGGTTTTTTATCAGTAAAATTTCCAGCTAACTATAACATGTGTGAAACCTATGGTTTTTTCAGTGAATTAGCAAGGTTTTTTAAATGCTAATTCCTAACTATAACGTGTGTGAAACCTATGGTTTTTTCAGTGAATTTGTACGGTTTTTTAAATGCTAAGTTACTTTACGCCATTCGTGGCGTGCGCACCCACTTAACGCAGTTCGTTCCGTGCGCGCACGGTGCGCGGCGCGCCCACTTTACGCAGTTAGTGCCGTACACGCAAGGTGGGCACGTTACGCACCGTGCGCACATGGAGGACATATTATGCGCTTCCTTGTGATAGGTAATCTGTTAAATTTAATTTGTAAGTGATGACAATAATATGCCATGCACAGAGAGTGTGTTTTTTTAAAAATATTTTTTAGCGTAAGCGCACGGTACGCGTACGGTAAGCGTAATCGGCGAAATTTTCCAAAAATAAAAATTTACCGTTTTTGGCCTTGGGGGATCTTTGAGGACTCAACTAACATGGCTATGTGCATGGGCGCTGTCTAAACAGCCCCTTTATATGTTTTTTGCCTTTGTTTACAGCCCCTCCCTCACAGTGCGAGAGAGAAAATGGCGGCCGCCGCTTCCTGGTTTCGGCCGATTCGAATGTTTACTAAGATCTAAGAGCCAATCATAATCGCGCTCGCGCACGCCACCGTACGCGTACGGTAAGCGTACCGTAAGCGCACCGTAAGCTGGCTCAGATATATATATTGATTTAAAGGCTATTTTCTCAGAATCTACTGAACAGATTTACACCAAACCTACAAAAGGCACTTCCTTGACCTGAGGACTACCTCTCTGCCAAATTTCTAGTAATTCTGTTCAGCCGTTCGGGCTGTAGCCCTGTCTAAAGGTCCTATGGAAAAATGCATGGGAAAAACGCGTTTTGGGACCCCCCTTTTATCTCAGCCCCCGCTTGACGAATCCCCCCGAGACTTTCAGGGTAGGAGCGGAGCGTAGCGCCCCACCTATTTTGAAAAATTCGCGAGGATTCGTCGACCGGCGCCAAAGTTATTCAAAATAGAATGTTGAGGATTTCCTATGGAAGCGTGGTCTTAACTATAACTACCTACTGGCGACCGCCAGTAGATAATATGCAGACACCGTTGTCACTCTCCAGTCAGGCACTGCAATCCCACAGGGCTACTAATAGTCAGCACCCAATGCCCCTCCAGCGCCGCGGGGCTCTGTCATCCCAGCCTTGCCTCTAGGCCTCCCTGGCAGCGCTCCCCATCACTCCAAGTCTGCCACGCGGAAGGTCAGGGGCCAGTCTTCGCCAGCAGTTACTCTGGATCGTGCCTTATTTAGAGCCCCATAGCGTGCAATCAGAGGTACTTGCTCACCTCTCAGATCCAGATGGTCGGTTCAGCCAAGTAGCTCACGCTCCCTGCTGCGTATTTGTTCATTAGGGGAAAGAACCAAGCACTCCGGTTTCTAGGTCTTAACGGGTTGGCGCCGCCATTTTGTCTAATGCTCAGTCACAGTTATCGGGATATCGATTTCAGTGGTATTTCCCAAGTATATTCAGCAGCTGTTGATAGCACCACCTTTTGCGAGCTTTACATGCCTCAGCTTGCCAGGTTTGGGTGTTCACTGGCAGGATGATTTTGGATTTCAGGTTCACGGCCAGCAGAGCTGCACTAGAGCGTGGCCATCTTTCCGTGGGCTCTCTAGCACCCCCAAAAGTTCAATATACTTAATAAAATACCATTTAAATGTTTTTTAAATGAGAAAAGGAAACAGGTGAGGGACATACTGCAGAGTGCTCACTGTAACCTTATTAACAAATACTCTCACTTATCACCCGAGAGAGAGTTCTTTACGGATAATCCTATATTTTCCAAACCACTACTCTAATCACTAATGATCAAACCAAGACATCTTACTCTACAGGGTACTCTATCGCAAATCACAACAAACCTTTTGTCAACCTGGAAAGATATTTCTGTGAAGATGTCAGCTTTACTCAAACAACTACAACACACACCCAGTAGAGAAGTCTTAGCAGACAGGCCAGGGTGTCTCAACCCACTAGTAAAATGATTCTTCATCCTGGAGAAAGGTGTCGGCAGAAAGGTCAACCTGTTGGAAACCACTACTACACTCAGCCATCACCCAAGAGAGAGGTCTTAGTGAACAGATGAATTTATTGCAAACTACACTCATTCATCACAAAGAATAGAGGTCTAAGCAAAGTGGTCAGTGTGGTATTCATTGCATAAGCATTAGGTGTTTCATTAATTAGAATATTCTATGTTAGAATACTGACTAGGTCATGGGCTTGTAGGGTTCTGTGAGGCAGTTATGATTTGACCAGGATCCAGACGAGTCGCTCTTCTAGCATCTCTTGCAACCTGTTATTTAAGCTGTACTGGATATATTTATGGCAATAAACCTATATTGGATTCATCCTAACGTGTGAGTTGGAGTTCGTGTATCGTGGAGCTTGCTACAGTCAGTATGTCGTAAAACATAAGTATACTCAGCCATCACTGTGGAGTAATTTCTCAATGAACAGCTCAGCCGGTAGCAAAGAAACCATACACATACAGCAGCAGGGGACGAGTCAGCATAGGAACTAGCTCACTCATAAATAGCACACCCACTTTAAAAACAGGATTATAGTTCAGATGATATATGTTAGAAATACTAACACTCAGTAGTAGTACAGAAAGAATAGTAATTTAACATATGCAGTAGCTAAGTATATATTTTTCAGTGTCAGAAACTTTTACTAAAAACTCACTGTTGGACTTGGCCCTTCTGGCAGGTTCACCTCTGAACTTTTTTTGCTTTTTACTGGTGACTTGGTGTGGTGATTTTTGGTTTCTGCGCACTTTCCCTGTGTCCCAGGGTAAAGTGCGTGCGCGCTCTGAGTGCATGTGGTGAGATAGGCCTGCCCTCCCATAGGAATGCATGGGGAATGTATGTGTCCCTAGTAGTTCCTGATGCGTGGGGTGTGCAGGCCCGAGTTTTGTATGTGCGGACTCGTGTGATTGAATGCTGCGCGATGATGTGTGCGGCGTGCATGTACCTAGTGTGGAAGAGCCACTTCTAGAAGTGGGCACTTCGGTGTGCAGTGTAAAATGTGTGCCTTGTCGCGTGATTGGCTGGTTGAGGTCATGTGACGGGCTAGGGATTCCCCGGAGTCAGGATGAGTCACCCAGTGGTGAATGGGGAGATCAGCAGCTAGATGGGTGAGAGGAGTACACCTGGGTCCTGAATAGGGCAGGGTTTTCCCCACACAATGCTGGCTCCACCCCCTGTGGTGCGACTGATGACCCTAGCCCTGCCAGTGAATAGAGTGAGGGGCTGAGCACATCAAGGGTGCTCCCCAACCAGCTGCGACTGGTTTTCCCCCTCACCCTGAACCCAGAACAAAGGGAAAAGATGTATAAAAATGGGGCTGTGTCCCCACAGAAGTTGTTCTCTGCCAGGATCTTACCTGAGGGGGGCTACTGCTGCTGCTGGATCAGAGGACCGCCACTTGGATTACCTCCCTGCCTGGAGGCCCAGTGAGCTGGCTCTGGGTCCAGCCTTGCCCCCCACCCCTGCCCTGCTGCATGCAGGGAAGAACTTTGCTGGACTTTGGGGTTCTTTTGCCCCTAAAGCGCTGGGAGAGCTTTAGTTGTATCCCTGAGCGCAGGAAAGCGCTTGTTCTGGACTCATAGCGCTAGGAGCGCTTTATTGGGGCCCCCAGCATCAAGAAAGCGCTGTCCCGGAAAAGCGCCTGCCTGGGAGCCCGCAGCCCGGCGCTACGATAATCCAGGAGGGAACCCCGACATAGGGATTCCCCCGTTTTTGCCGTGCACTTCGCGGGTGCCTACCCCGCTTATTTTATTATTTAATTAGCGGGTGCCCACCCCGCTGTGGTGCCGCATTGTTATTAGTGAATTTACATCGCGGGTGCCTACCCCGCGACGCAAATCTATTTCCGTAATCACCGCCGCGGCCCTGGGACAGGAAGTCAGGCTGTCCTGGTTGGGACGTGGGCGGGGCCTCAGGCCGGAAGGAGCAACGCGGAAGTGACCGGGGCTCCCGTGAGCTAAGGGAGCCCCGCGCGGTTGCCGCTGGTTCGAGGAGTCGAAGATCCAGGCGGGAGCCCACCCCGCGCTGGACCTTGCACAAGGAGTGCGGACGGAGCTGCTGTGGAGAGGGCGCGAGGCACAGTGTTGGTGCCTGCCCCTCCGCGTTACGAAGAGTCTGGAGTCCTCCCTTCAGCCGTTGAGTGGGGGCCGCAGGAGGGCGATCCTTGTTTGTGAGGCTACAAGGGCTCTACGGAGTTGCTCAGAGCGCCCAGAGCGCTCCAACGTTAGCGGGGGCATTTCTCTTCGAGCCCGTGAGGCTCCCAACGTTCTTGGGGGCATTTCTTTAGTGTCCAAGAGCCCATCAAGGCTCCACCTTACGGGGGCATTCCTTTGATAAAGCGGGCGGCCCCGGAAGGCAGAGGGCCGGCCCGACGCATTTGGGGGCATTATTCCTCATGGTTCTCGAGCCTAGAAGGCTCCAACGTCGGGGGCATTTTATTTGCTCCGAGTCCAGAGGGACTCCAACGACGGCTCATTGTTTGTATAGAGCCTGCGAGGCTCAGGGGCATTGCTTGTGTTTGAGCCCAGTGAGGCTCCAAGGGGCCAGTCCTTTGTGTAAAGCCCAGAGGGGCTCAGGGGACAGTCCGTGGACAGAGCCTGCCAGGCTCCAGCGTTGGCCCCATCATTGTCCTACAGCTGCCCAGCACTTAGTGGGCAGCTGCAACGTTTAGGTTGTGGCCCTCTGAGTTTTGCTGAACACAGGGCGTCCTAGCCCCTACCAGGCCAGTTGGCCCAGGGACTGCCACAGGTGGCGGCTCATGTGGAGTTTTGCGCTGTTGTTCCTACCTGCACCTCTGAATGTGTTTTTATGCGTCAGGTGCCTTATGTTTACACCTCTGAATGTTTTAGGCGTCATGTGTAATGTGCTTTTACCCCTACAGGTATTGTGATACTTAGGTGGTTGTTTTCTCCCTAGTACAGGTGGTGCTAGTGAGGTCCTGATTCCCTGCGCAGTATTTTCCTAAGGGGGTTAGGGTTGCATAGGTGGTACTTACCTGTTACCAGTAGTTACTGGTTGTGTGCTACATTTTCTATTTAGTGCTACAGTGATTGTATGTGCTATGTTCTAAAGTATTATTCCTACAAAGTGTTATTTCTACAAAACGTACTATTTCTAAGAGTGCTAATTTCGGACAGTGGTCCATGTGGCCCTGTCCCCTGTACATATAATCCCTTGTAAATTCTGCCCGTGCCTGTGCTGGAGCAGAGTTTTCAGTTTGAAAATTCTGGGGCTTTTGAAGCTCTGGCATGTCTACTCGTTGTATTAATTTAATATAACTAATAATTAATTATTTGTCTTGTGCAAGTGCGTTTATATTAATCAATCCGTTTGTCCTAACAAGAGAGGAGAGGGTTACACGTGAGTGTGCATAAATGTGCTGTTTTAAAAAAAAAAACGTGCGTGTTTTCATGTTTAAACGTTGCTATGTGCTGTTTATTTTTGAGCACAAAACGCTTTCTGAATTAATGCTTTTTTATGTTGCAAGTGCTAGATAAATGCATACACATAAGGGTATTAGTGGGGTTAACACTGTTTAATCATTATGCTGTAGTAACGTTGTTTTTGTCTCTTTTAATTAAGATGGTCTATTAAGGCCTATGTTGGCCTAAGAAAAGATGGTTGAATTATGAGCCTGGCTGTGATTATAATATGAAAACTGTGACGAGGGAGACCCCTGCTGGAAATGGTTCTGAAGCTAACTGACCATGGTCCTTGTTGAAAAACTTTCCATGAGGACAGCTGCAGTTTTGGGAAGTCTCCAAGAGAAGTGAAAGTGTCCTTGGCAACCTTGGGAAACAAAGGAGCCTTAGAGAGAAGCTCTGAACTGTGGCTCGATGGCCGAGGAGAAGCAGGATAATTGTGATACATGTTTTATTTTCTTGGTTCCTGTTCCGTAGTTTTCGTTATGTGTATTTTTCCTGAGCGGAGATTCTCAAATGTAGCAATGTTACATCCTTTCCTTCTCGCTCTGCTCAGCAAGTCCGGCGGACATTACAGCTTTTTCTATGTTCCCAATGTATCTTTCTATTGTTTAGAAACTATAAGATGTTAGCCTAGAGAGGGTTTTTGCCACTTGCCATTTTGCCTTTGCCGCGTACCGAAACTGCGTTGCTGAGGATTGATGCTGACGGGACTTCGTCTTGAGAGACATTTACCGAGAGACTTGTCCTGACCCGTTCTGACATTTAGCTAGAATAGGTAACTATGAGAAATGATTTATTCTGATTGATTTCCTTTGACTAATTTTAGATAAAGCAATATAATTTTAAACATGGTGTTGGATATTCTTTCTTGTCAATTATTGGGTTTGCATTATTGATTATTGTTGTATATATTGTATAGGTTATGCTTAGGGACAGTCACAAAAACCAGGTCTTATCGACCTCGATATAGATGCAGGGTGTTAGGAGTGTTTTCTTTCCACAGGTTTATTGCTGGTAGAGTATTTGAGCGTATGTTGATGAAATGGGCCCTAGCGTATGATGTATGCATGTGCGTGTAACTGTGAGATTACTTTATCCGTGGTAGTGGGAATATTGTACACACCCTGATCTCTATCAATTTCCTGGTAGCAGAGGATGGTTTTTGATGATTGTCTTGATTAGATAAGATTGTTTTTATTGATTATTGATTATTGGTTCATGTTGGTATATGTACTAATACTATATGTTGGAGTCGTAATGTTAAGTTATATGTAGTGCTTCTGGAACTTGGAAGCTGTGGCAGTTCCGTAGTAGGGCAGAGGGAAGTAAATGCTGCTCTCGGGAAAGACGGAATTGTGAGGAATAACGTGTGACAATTGAAGTTGCGCGTCACATTGTCTGGGTTCGGAATTAGTGACATCGTCGTATGTTACTATTAGATATTTCTGGTATATAAGGAGTGTGTATGATAGTGAAGGTTATCTGTGAAACTCTGGTCTTAAGTCCCAGGGATCCGTAAGGATTTCCGTTAAAGCTTATCGCGGGAGGAGTAATAGGTATTCTCTGAGCTTATTTGAAGAACTGGGCAAAGAAAGCTTGCTTAGTTGGTGTATGTTATAATTCTGTAGTGGAGCAGATTGTCTGTTCTCGGGAAGCAGGATTCTGTGTGTATGTACTATATTTCCTTTGTATGAATGTGCGTGAATGTTTGTACATTTAGTTGATTGTAAGACTCTTTGGACAAGTCCTAGAGGAAACAGTTAATGAATGTATGTTAGTAGGGCAGAGTAGAGGAAGTGCTACTGTGTCAATGAAAGGTTTCTTATGAAATAGACTCTCTTTTACTATTCTGTGGTTAGCGAAGCAGACAATGGAGATGTTTTTATGTTGTAACTAATAGATTTTGTAGAAATTTTGACACGAAGTCTACTGAAAAGATTTTGTAAAGGAGGGGTAGACGAGTGACAGAAGACAGGAGACAAACTGCAGCGACTGTTGACGTCAGAAAGACCGCGCTCTGATTGGATGGTAGATCAGAATAGTGCTCGCGCTAGGATTGGTGCGTTAGTGTGAGCCGCGCAAGGATTGGAAGAGCTATTTAGTGACGTAGACGTTCCAGGATTGGTGCGTTAGTGTGAGTCGCGCTGCAATTGGTTGAAAATTCGTATTGTATATTTATAATACGGAAAGAGTAGAGAGTTCTTTGTAAACGCTAAAATGTATTACCAAGAAGAGAAAAAGAAGAAAACATTTTTTGGTAAAGTTAAAAAGTGGTTTAGCAAGGATAAAGATGTTAAAACAAGAGAGGGCGAGTTGTTACCTCCACCGAAAACACCTGCATCCTTCATGGCTGCAAGACATGGGTTTCATACCTGTATATGGTTGGAGAATTGGGTTAGGTATACTAAAGAAGATGGTGTTCTAGCATTTCCAGAACATGGTTCATTTAATCTGGCCGTGTTGAGAAATTTACGGGAAAAGATGTTATGTCTTGACCCGAAACCGAGACCTACACAGTTCGAGGCTTTAGTGGAATGGGAAGAGGAAGTACATGAGAGAGAGAAACAAAGATCTGGAGGGTATTATAGGTACATGTTTGGGAGGAGACATGATCGTGAGACTCATAATGATCGAATGAAAAGGTGGCGAGATGTTAGTATGTCAGAGGGATTATATCCGATGAGAACAGTTGAAGGAGGAGCAGAAAGGGTTCCTGAGTCAGAAATGAGAAAATATGGAGTTAATGAGTATGAGGATGAGGTCTTGAATGACATGATTTACAAAAGACCACCTCCATATAGACCAGAACCGGATAAAAGTACACCAGTTGTTTCTCCGATAAGAGATACAGTTTGTGTTAGTGAGACGGAAAATGAAACACTTGAAGTGAGAAATGATCATTACCTTGATGAGAATGCCAGACAATTAGCCAGAACTACAACAGAGTTGACAGAGAAGATTAGGGAGTTAACGAAGAATCTAGAAGCTGTTACGGTGCCTGTAACAATAGGTCCAGTTATGCTTGTGTTTGACAAACAGAGAGCAGGTGAGAATGGACTGGTGATTCCATATGTTGGGAATAATCTGACAAATTCAGTTGGTCCTTCAGGAGATTCAGGCAAAAGAGCAGAAAGAAATGACCTGAGACAATCAAGACATGACACATGTAGTGAAATATTGGATGCTAGTGAAGCTAGTTGTTCAGGGATGCCGATTTTAGATTCGCAAAAGAGAGTGGTTCCAGTGAGAAAAACTGCTGAAATAACAGTTGATGATTTGAATGATTGGATGAAGGTTCTACAGAAAAAAGATAAAGATTCACAAGTAATTGATGTAGCTAAATTACGTGTAGAACTAGAAGAGCTTGTCACAGGAACAGTTCCAACAGAGATTCTGAAGAGTCATCATGATGGTGAACTAATGTTTATGTGTAAAAGTGTTACCTGGAGAGCAAGGAATACATATGACAGGCTAAGAGCAATAGCAAATGAACAGGGAGTTGACATTGATAAAGTGAAAGCTTTACAAAGAACTTACAGGATGGATTTTACAGAGAAGGATATTGAAAATTTGAATGCTACTGGTAGAACAGGACAGATTAAGGAAATGGTAGCATTATTGCGAAGATGGGGTGATGTAGAAAAGTGGAAGGATAGGTGGTACAAGAAAAGAGATGAGACTGAAGATAGAACAACTTATTCAGCATTTCCAGTGAGAGAAAAGGAGAAACCAGTGGATAATTATCCCATGAGAGAAATACCTGGAGGAGGATATGTACATGTTCCATGGACCAGACAGGATATTTTATCATTTACGAATGATTTCCCTCGATTGAGAGAAAAGCCCGTCGAGTGGTATAGGCAGGTAGATAGGTTTGTGAAATTGTCAAAAGTGCTGTGGGTTGACTTGAATAGTCTGTTTGATATAATTGTTCCAGCAGACTTGTGGACTGAGTGTAAAATAGTTGTGAGTTGGCCTACTGAGGAATATCCAAGAGACCCAAGAACAGGGGCACCAGATCCAGAGGTAATGAGGAAGTATGATCAGGTGATGGTATACCTGAAGAGTAAAGTACCTGCAAAAGAGACAGACTGGGTAAAGATAGATCGAACACAACAGGAAGCGAAAGAATCAGTTCATGCTTTTTACGAGAGGCTGATACTGGCATTTAAACAATTCAGTGGAGATGAACACCTGGGTGACAAAGATTTGAGTCATTTTGTATACAGATTTGTATATGGCCTTAGACCTGAAATTGGTGAAAGAATTCGTGAGCACACAGTGGATTGGCAGAGTAAGAAAGTAGATGAGATCCTGAGGCATGCAAAATACTTCAGTGATGAGATTGAAGCAAAACAAAGAAAGCTGAAAGAGAAAGCAATGTGGGCACAAGTGAAAGTTGCGGAAAGACAAGAAGCACAGTTAGTGGAACAGGCAAATAATCCAGGAAACAATGCAGGGAATAGACCCAGATATGCAGGGAAAGGAAAAGGAAGTCTTGAGGAAGCGAAGAAAAAGTTCCCTTGTCACAACTGTGGCTAATTGGGGCATTGGAGATCGGAGTGTCCTAATCCACCATTAGTGAGTAATGAAAATAAAACTTTAAATCAACAGGTGCAGAACGAAGGAAATAATCAACAGCAGCAACAACAGAAAGTTGTGAGACAGCAGAGTCAAGAGCCAAAACCGCCCTTGCCGCAGAATAGAGGGTTACAAAAGTATAATCAGGATTCAGGATTCTACAATGATGAGCAGGTAAACAAACCAAGACGTTCTAACAAAGTACAGCAGTACTTGTTAAAGAGTGAAGGGAGTGAGTCTGAGGGTGATTATTGACGGTGCCGAGGAGAGGAAGAAGAGTGCATACTTGGTGCAACTCTAGAAATAGACCAGGCAGGACCATTTGTGGATGGGAAAATAAATGAGGAGAGTGTTACTTTTTTGGTAGACACAGGTGCGACAAGATCAACTGTCAGGTCAACAGATGTTAGAAATCTTCCTCTCTCGGATGAAGCAATCCAAGTAGTTGGGGTAGCCAATACACAAATCAAAACACGTCTTACTGAACCTGTAAGAGTACAGATAGGGAAATTTTCAGACATGCATAGATTCATTGTCTGTGACACGAGTCCAGTGAACCTTTTGGGTAGGGACTTGTTGTGCAAGATGAACTGTACAATTTTTTGTACACCGGATGGAATAGCCTTTGAGACACCAGATGAAGATGCTTTGTACCGAGTGACTCTAGAAAATAGAGAAAGTGAGTTAATTGGTGCATTTGCTGTGTTTAATCCGGAGGATTTGCCTCAAGAGTTGAGAGACACAGTGAAAAGGACAGTTTGGGATTTTACTGGAGAGGATGTGGGATTGATGAATAATTTAGATCCAGTGAAAATTGCAGTAAAAGAGGGAATCACATATCCTAACATTCCTCAGTACAAAATGACACCAGAAATAATTGAAGGGATAACTCCTATAATTGAGAAAATGATTCAGCAAGGAGTCCTGAGAGAACTACTGGGTAGTCCGTGTAATTCACCGATAATGGGACTAAAAAAGCCCAATGGGAAATTTAGGATTGTACAGGATTTGAGAAAAGTTAATCAAATTGTGGTGGCATGTTGTCCTATTGTGCCAAATCCATCAGTGATTCTGTATCAAATTCCACACGATGCTGAGTGGTATACAGTGATTGATTTGTGTCATGCGTTCTTTTCAATTCCATTGCATCATGACAGCCAGCCGATTTTTGCATTTAGGTTTGGCCAGCGTATCTTAGCATGGTGTCGAATCCCACAGGGGTATACGGAGAGTCCTTCGATATTCAATCAGTTATTGAAGAAATCGTTGGAAAGTTTGATCATGCCCGAGAGCTCAGTGTTAGTGCAGTACATTGATGACCTACTGGTGGCATCAAAAACACGTGAAGCTTGTGAAGTAGATACTATAGCTTTACTGAATCATCTGGCAGATGGAGGGTTAAAGGTATCTCCAGCCAAATTACAGTTTTGCAAGAAAGAGGTGCATTATCTTGGACACAATATTGAAAAGGGTCTGAGAAAAGTGACTATTGACAGGATCAGAATAATCAGAGAAATGAAAGCTCCAAAAACCCAGAGAGAAGTGAGAATGTTCCTGGGTATGGTGGGTTATTGTCGTCAGTGGATAATTAATTTTTTATTGATAGCAAAGCCGCTGATTAAACTGACAAAAAGTGAAATGACAGATCCATTGGATCTAGATGCAGAACAAATAGCAGCATTTGAAGAGCTCAAAAGTAAGATGTGTGAGGCTCCAGCTTTGGGTATGCCTGACTATGAGAAAGAATTTGAGCTGTACTGCAGTGAAAGAAATGGATGTGCACTTTCAGTGTTAATTCAGAAACATGGATTACTGAGAAGGCCTATTGCATACTTCTCATCGACACTTGACCCTGTAGCTGTGGGTTTACCAGGTTGTCTGAAATCTGTGGCTGCAACATGCAGGAGTCTGGAACAGAGTGAGGGGATCATAATGGGATATCCTGTAAGGGTATTCGTACCTCACAATGTGGCAATTCTTTTGACAAGAAGCAGAACTCAGTACATGTCACATAGTCGATTGACTAAATATGAAAAAGTGATACTGGGAGCATCAAATGTGACTCTCGAGAGATGTGTGAATGTGAATCCAGCGACGCTTTTGCCAGACATTGAAAATGTGGGTGTAAAGATGGAAGATGATCATGATTGTTTGGATGTGCTTGAGTACTGTACAAAACCAAGACCAGACATAAGGGATCTACCCTTGGATGAGAGTGATCATGTGTTGTTTGTGGATGGATCATGCCTGAGAAATGATGATGGTGTGCTATGTGCAGCATATGCGGTATGCAAAGTTTCAGAGGTCATGGAAGCATCACCATTGAAAGGGGTGAAATCTGCGCAAGTTGCTGAATTGATAGCATTGACAAAAGCTTGCGAAATTGGGAAAGATTTGAGGACGACTGTATTGACTGATAGTCAGTATGGATTTGGAGTGGTGCATGATTTTGGCCAACTTTGGCTACAAAGAGGTTTCTTGACATCGAGTGGAACTCCAATAAAGAATGCTGAAATGATTGGTAATTTGCTTGAGGCGATACAGCTGCCTAAGGAGTTAGCAGTTGTAAAATGTGCTGCCCATGGACTAGGGGAGGATTTTATAACGGTCGGAAACCGTTATGCTAACGATGTTGCACAGTATTGTGCAAAAACAAATCAGTCCATTAACAGGGACAGAGAAGGGGAAATGTCTTTACTCTCTGTGATGTTTACTAATGTCCTAGAGACCTGGGATGAAGTGAAACAGTTGCAAGATGAGGCAGGAGAGGAAGAGAAAAAAGATTGGATTAAGGCAGGATGTGCTCCAAGAGAAACAGACCATGTTTGGGTCTACAGAGATGGCAGACCAGTAATGCCCAACTCGATCTTGTCGTCAATGGCAAGAATGTATCATGGCCAGGGACATTTGGGGAGGGACGCAATGGTTAGGTCGTTCAAGCAGACCTGGTACAATGCAAAGTTCAGGACAATTGCAGAAAGTATCTGTCAGAGGTGTTTAGTTTGTCAGCAATTTAACACTGGGAAAAAGACAGTGGTGAGTCTGGGAACAATAGGCAGAGAAGGAGGTCCTTTTACAAGAATGCAGATTGATTTCATTGAAATGCCCCAAGTAAACAGACTGAGGTATGTTCTAGTGGTAGTCTGTTTGTTTTCAAGGTGGGTGGAAGCTTACCCGACTAGAAGAAATGATGGATTAACAGTGGCAAAATTACTGTTAAGGGAGCTGATTCCTAGATACGGGTTTCCAGTAACAGTTGAGTCTGATAGAGGTGGACATTTTCAAAATGAGCTCATGGCTTTGATTTGTGAAGCAATGAAAATACAGCAGAAGCTACATTGTGCATACCGACCAGAGGCTTCTGGTGTGGTTGAGCAGATTAATGGCACAATCAAGAATAGAATTGGAAAAATGTGCTTAGCCACTGGCATTAAATGGCCAGATGTTTTGCCTCTAGTTCTGATGACAATGAGATCTACTCCAGATAGAACTACTGGTTTGAGTCCGCACGAGATAATCATGGGATGTGCTATGCGCCATGCATTCGTGCCTGTCAATAAATTGGTGACAATAACTGATGACATGATTTTGGATTACTGTAAAGGCCTGGCTGACGCAGTTCATTCTGTGTTTCACCAGGTTGGAGAAGAAGCTACTACACTTGAGAAGAAGCAAGCCCATGATCTGAGTCCAGGAGACTGGGTGAGGATAAAAGTTCACAGAAGAAGAAATTGCTTGATTCCAAGGTGGGGAAGGCCAAGACAAGTTATTCTGACTACGACGACTGCAGTAAAGTGTGCTGGAGTGAAGCACTGGGTACATGCAAGTCATACTCTGAGAGTTCCAAACCCGAAAGAAGGGACTGGTAAAGAGTATTTTGAAGAGTCAGATTCCAGCGATGATGAAGATACAGAATCAGTGGGGAAAGAAGTAGGAAGAGCTTCGAATGAACCACTGCGAGTATCAGAGAAGAGATCAAATTCTGTAAAAGAGGAGGAGGAGCCTAGCGCGCATCCAAGATGGTCGCGTGAGCACAGGGCTCCCCGGACCCTTTCTGCTCCTCGGAATAAATCCTGAGACTATCCTGAGTTGGTGTATGGAATCTGAGAGAAGAAGACCAGCTGACTATATATCTCTTTCCAAAATTCTAATCGGACCTGGGAATCCTGAGTTATCGTCGCCGGAACTTTTGGGACCCACCCGACGGAGGAGGCCGGGGTGGAGGTGACCCGTGGGGCCGGGCTGCAATTGAACAACAGCGGCCTCAGCGCGGTGCCAGTCACCGATTCAGCACTTTCGGTTTCGATTTTGGCCTTCAGGAGATCAGCTGGCGTGCGTGCTCAAGGTGGCGGGGTGCCTCTTGGGCCTCTGCCCGAGGTTTGCTTCCATCTGCTACGGACGGGTCTGACGCCTCCGACCCCTACACCGACAGTTTGTGATCCTTTCTCTGGCACCCGTGCACCCCTTGATCGGAGGTCCCATTGAGTGACGGCGCTCACATGGCGGGCAAAGGGGGACCGGAGGGGCGCAAGACCAAGGCTTCACTACGCGGGGGAGCGGTCCAGAGCAACAACATGGACCGCTATACCCAGGGCAGGGGGTCCCCTGGCGCTGCTGGCCTCTCCCCGGATGCTGCGGGGGGAGGCACGACCGTCGCTGCGGAACCTTCCCTACAGGACATTATGGGCGCCATCGAGGGCATCAGGGAAACTATCGCGACGCAATATGAGGCCCTGGCCCGTAAGATCGACACTGTCGCGATCGACGTCACCCTGATTCGGGCCGACCTCTCTAAAACCAACGAGAAGGTCCAGGCCCTTGATACACGGACCTCCACCTTGGGTGCGGAGGTGTCGGATCTGCGGGCCGCGCTTGGGGACATTAGAGTGGTCAACGACCACATGGCCCGGCGGCTTGAGGACTTCGAGGGACGGGCCCGACGCAACAATATCCGTATCATTGGGGTACCGGAGTCCTCCGACAGCCGCCCGGTGGACCTCGTGGTCGAGGAACTTATCCTGCAGCAGCTGTCCCCGGTTGGCCTAAGTAAATTCTTCGCTGTGGAGCGGGCCCATCGGGTTCCTGGCGGCCGGCCGCGGCCGGGGGCCCCCCCGAGGCCCATCGTGGCTAAACTGTTCCACTACAGGGACCGCGATGCTATTCTGCAGGCTTCACGGACCCGTGGCCCGGTCCGCTACGAGAACTCGATCGTCAACTTTTACCCGGACTTCACGCAACTGGTCCAGAAACAGCGGATGGGATTCCAGGGGGTGAAGCGCCGTCTCCGCGAGCTAGGCCTGAAGTATTCGATGCTCTACCCGGCGAAACTTCGAGTGGAGCATGGAGAGCGGACAGTCTTTTTTGACACTCCTGTGGCCGCAAGTGACTGGCTGGACTCGCTGCCGGACGGGGGTGGCCGGCCCGGGCCCTCTGGGGGCACCGCAGGTGACGGGTCCCCTTAGACTGACCTTTGGTCCTTGCTTTTGCGTTTTTGCACTGTACAGTTGGGTCTTACTTCTTTTGCATACTGTGTTTTACCAGGACCCGTGAGGGGTGCGGGCGGGTTCGGGTCCCTTTCCTCCTCCGGGGTCTTTTTGTAGAATGGGGTTAGCGGGGCGACAGGCACACTGCAAGTTGGGGGGGGTCTTAGGCCCGCAGGGGTGCAGGGTGGGGGGCGGTGGACTTGGGGTGGGGTTGGGGGGGAAGAGGGGTTGTTTAGTTGTGTGTTTTTTGTTTACAGGGCGAGGAATTGATTTTTATCCATATTTGGGAACGGTGCTGCGGGCTGGGGGCTTCTTGCTCTATTGGAGGGGATGGGGGGAGACGGGTTGAGGCTTATGTCGTGGAACGTCAATGGGTTGGGGGACCGTATTAAGCGGGGTGTTGTACTGCAATATTTGCGCCGTTTGACTCCTGATGTGGTGTTTCTCCAGGAGACGCATTTGGTCGGCAATGTCTGCCATGCGATGCACAGAGGGGGATACCGCCTCGTAGCCCATTCTGGTTTCACAATTGGCTCCAGGGGGGTGGGCATTCTCCTGCGAACCTCCCTTCCGGTGGAGATCACGAGGATAGTCTCGGATGACAGAGGGCGCTATGTGTGTCTGATTGGGAGGTGGGAGGGGCAGCCCCTTACCCTGGTTTCAGTCTACGTCCCCCCGGGCCTCCAGAACTCCACCTTTGCTGATTTGGGTCGAATGCTGCTTGAACTCCCGGACGGCCTCCTGCTCATGGGCGGGGACTTTAATTCTGTGGTTTCGGGTGAACTGGATCGTCACCCACCGAGGACCCTCCCCGCTGCCCAGTCATGGCTGGGTGGGATGTTGGAGACCTTCGGCTTGGTGGATAGTTGGAGACTACTGCATCCGACCCAGTGCCAGTTCACTTTTCATTCGGGGGCGCATGGGAGTCTCTCCAGGTTAGACTACTTCCTTATGCCAGCGGCGCAGACTGGTCGGATTCGAGAGGTCAGACACCTGGCGCGTGGTATCTCCGACCATTCTCCGTTGTGGCTTCTCTTTGACACCGGGCCGCGGTCCGCAGGGCGGATAGCTCCCATTAACCCCTGGTACCTGCGGGACCCTGTGACTCGTGACAGCCTGGTTAAGGCCATGGACCAATACTTCAGTGAAAACGAGGGGTCGGTGTCGTCTGCGTTGTCCCTTTGGGAAGCCTTTAAAACTGTTATACGCGGACACGCCCTCGCCCAGATAGTGGTGGCCAAGAAGGTTAGGAGCGAGGCGGTGGTGAAGCTGGAGACTGACGTCTCGGGGCTGGAGTCGGCCTTGGAGGCGAATATTACTCCGGACGGGCTACATGCCCTTAGCCTGAAACAGTTCGAATATAGGTCCCTGGTCACTGACGCGGCCAAAACTATGTATAGGGAGCAGCAGGGCCGATTGTATGACGCGGGGGACAAGGCGGGAAAGTTGATTGCGTGGCTGGACAAAAAGGAGAGAGTGAATCGCGTGGTCCCCGAGTTGCGTGCTGCGGATGGTGGGTGTGTGACTGAACCGGATGAGATTGTGGAATGCTTCGCTGACCACCTCCGGGCGGTGTACTCCCCGGTGACTGACAGGGACGAAGATGACTCTCGCCTCCTATTGAGAGATATTGCTCTGCCCGGCCTGTCCGTTGAGGACCGGGAGCGGCTGGACGCCCCCTTATCGTCGGATGAAATAGCGACCGCGATTCGTTCCCTTCGCTCGGGCAAGGCTATGGGTCCTAACGGTCTGCCCATTGAACTATACAAATTGCGTCCTGATAAGCTTGCGCCCTTCCTCGGCCACATGTTCCGCGACTCTCTTGCGGCGGGTTCCCTTCCGGCCGACCAGCGCTTGGCCACTATAGTCGTTCTCCCCAAGGAGGGCAAGCCGCGTGACCGCTGTACCTCTTACCGGCCTATTTCACTGCTCAATGCAGAGCCTAAAATCCTGGCGAAAGTCCTGGCCAATCGATTGTTGAGTGTCGTGTGCGACCTTATTCATCCGGACCAATGCGGCTTCATCCCGCACCGCAACACCGCTCTTAACTTGCGGCGTCTGCACGGGGTCCTCGCCAGGGCGGAGCTCCTCACCGAGCCGGCCGTGCTGGTCTCTTTGGATGCCACGATGGCATTTGACACTATTGAGTGGCCATTCCTCTGGGCCGTCTTGGATAAATTCGGCTTTGGGGAGGGATTTATTGGCTGGGTGAGGCTCCTTTACACGGGACCCATGGCTCAAGTGGTGGTGAATGGGCGGGTCTCTCGGCCCTTTGCCCTCGGCAGGGGCACGAGGCAGGGGTGCCCGTTGTCCCCGTTGCTTTTTGCTCTCGCCCTGGAGCCACTCGCTGCCTGGCTCCGTTGGGAGCCCTCGCTTAGAGGGATCCGGTGGGGCCCGGGCTTTGAAGATCGGGTCTCGCTGTATGCGGACGACATTCTCCTGTACCTCACCTCACCGCGGCAGTCACTCAACGTCCTCTTTGACGTTCTGACCTCCTTTGGGAACAATTCGGGTCTCACGATCAATTGGTCTAAATCCTGCGTTTATCCCATCGCTGGTGGTCCTCCTCTCCTGCCGCCTCGGCTCCCGATTCAAATATCTCTGAGCGGCTTTAAGTACCTGGGGATATACGTTTCGCTGGACCCGGTGGCTCGCTACGAGCAGAATCTTCTGCGTCCACTTCGGCGGCTGCGGGAGGACACGGCCCGGTGGTGCAGGCTGCCCCTGTCCCCGCTGGGTCGGGCCGCGCTGTTTAAAATGATGTCCCTTCCCAGGTTCCTCTATGCACTCCAGAACTCCTTTGACGTTATCCCAGTGGCCTACTTTCGGGAGGTGGAGAGCCTGCAGAGGAGACTGGTGTGGAACGGCCGGGCGCGTATTGCTCTTGCCAAGCTCACTCTCCCCTGGTATGACGGGGGCATCGCGCTTCCTGACATTCGCAGGTACTATTGGGCCTCGCAGCTATCTGCCATTAACCACGCCACGTATGCGCCCGGCTTGAATCCGGCGTATGAGATGGACAAGTTCCTGCTTCCCGGCGGGAACTACAACAGGGCACTTTATTCCCGCCTGGCTGACCGGACCCTTACGGGTCCTACTAAGATTGCTGTGCGGACCTGGAGGGCTGCCACTGCGGCCACGGGCTGGAGTGAGCGAATGACATGTGCTACTCCCTTGTTAGCCTCCGACCGCCTGGGCAGCTTGTGGACCACCAAGGGGTTTGACCAGTGGGACACGATTGGTATCAGCAAAGTGGGAGACCTGTGGCACAAGGGCGCGGTCAAGACTTTCGCGGTGCTCCAGGCCGAATACGAGCTGACCGACAGGGAGTTCTTCCGCTACGCCCAGGTTCGACACGCCCTGCTCTCGGTCTTCGGGGAGGGGACCACGGTCCCTGTTTCCTCGCCCCTCGAGGACCGCGTACTTGACGGACATGTCCCTGATAGTACTATTTCTTTAATTTATAAAAAATTGATTAATCACCGGGCGGATCTCCTGGTGCGCCTTCGGGAGGCTTGGACTGGGGATGGGGTCGAATTGGATGACGAAGACTGGCAGTCTGCACTGTCGTCCCCCAAGGAGGTTGCCATTCCGGCTCGTCTCCGGTTGGTACAGCTCAAGATTCTCCATCGGGTGTATGTTACGGGTCCGCGCTTGGTCGCGATGGGATTTTCCGACGACGGGCTCTGTAAACGAGGCTGCGGGCTCAGCGCCACCTTTCTTCATATCCTTTGGGAGTGTCGCGAGGTGGCGGACTATTGGCGCCGGGTCCACACGGTTATGGGACAGGTCACCGGGGTTGTACTGCTGCCGGAGGTGCGTCGCTGTGTCCTGAATGTGTGGGAGCCCAATGACTACAACGCGGCTCAGACTCGGTGGGCGGCCCTAGGGAACATGATTGCCAAGAGGGATATAGCGCAACTTTGGGGCGCTCAACGGCCGCCCACCGTGTCAGTATGGAAGGAGAATATGGACTGGTGTATGTTTCGGGAGAAGACAGTGTATGTGGCCCGTGGCAAGCCGGGGGCATGGGGTAGAATTTGGGGCCAATGGAATGCGTATCGCGGAGGCATCTGTACGCCCCCCCTGGTAGACACTGATATCGCCATGTCCCCCTGACCCTCGACGGTTCCTGGCGCTTTTTGTAACAACTACATAGGGACGCTCATCTTCCTTGACCCCCCTTTCCCCCCCCCCCTCCGTCCCCGGCCTCCCGGTACTCCTCTCTTTAACGGATTGCTCAAATGTTCTGACTGGAGTTTCCCGGGGGGAGCCTGAACCGCACTGGTATCCCTCGTAACTCGCCTTTTGTTTTTATTGTTTTTCTTTTGTTTCTGTTACTGTTGGACTGACGCTTGCTGTTCTTCGAGAACTATCTTGAGCCACTGCGGGGCAGTGCCCTGGGAACGGATTGCAACTTTGATATGTGTATATTTCCTTATGTACCTAGCGGCCGGCCCGGGTGGTTGTAGGCCCATACTTGTGACCGAATTGTTGCACAATAAAAACTTTTTCAAAAAAAAAAAAAAAAAAAAAAAAAACAATGGTACATAACACTGATAGACAAACCATGCATGTTTCACTTTGTGCCCCACACTCCTCCTCAGTGTATACGGACTGAACACCGATAATATTTGGAACGGTCACTGCCCACTTATTCCAAAGCATGACCATCCCCATACTCTATTATCCAATAGATAAGTTATAGTTTGGAAGACGTTTTTTTTTTTTTTTTGTGCGGACCCAACTTAGACTTCACAAGGATTGGCAATTCTAAAGTTCTAGTTCTAACATAAATGTATGATTTGCGCACCGCCTTCGGATTGCTGTGGCTCTCGCGCCTCTGTGCACTCGGTTGTCTGCTTGCTGGGCAGATAACATTTGCTGACTCGTGCCTTCTTCATGCACTTTCACAATCTGAGCATTCATAACAACACTTTTGACATTTGTGGGAACACTGTCCATGGTAGAGTGGCGAGTTACAGTTGGTGTTGTGTGTCTAGCGAGTTGACGGCCGTGTGTGCATATGTGTTCGGGGTGCAGTGGTTTGAGGGTGGTGCGTAGGTTATAGATTTAGGGTGCAACACAAATTTTGGAATTTTTAAGTCTTTGTGTGGTTTAAGTTGGGATCGTATTAAAAGATAAGTACATTTTTCGTAGCTATGACTTATCCATAACTTTTTATTTTTTTAATAGATTTTCAATGGTTTTTACTTTTAATAAAAAAATGTATATTAAAAAAAAAAAAAAAAAAAAAAAAATTCTGTAAAAGAGCCTGGAGTTTCAAACAGCAGTGAAGGAAAAAGAAAAGAAAAGAGAAATCACACAGAGACTACTCCTGAATCAGAAGAGGAGGAGATTGAAGAACCACTTGAGATTATACTTGAAGAAGTAGGGTCAGAAGAAGGTAGAGAGGGACAGATTGCGGAAGACCCCCGAGGAGGTGTAGGGAACATTCTTGATGAGCCAGGTGAAGGGACAAGTAGACAGCAAGAAGATTGCGTGTCGGAGACCCGAGGAGGGACAGAAGTAGGGAAGTCTCAAACAGTGGTGAAAAAATCTGTGGAAAAGAAGAGAGCTGCTGGAAAACGGAAACAAGAGGCACTTGAAACAGATGATGAAGATGAACAAACAGAGGGTCGAGTTCTGAGAAAGAGAACTTGGATTGGAGAAAGAAGTAATAAAGAAATAAAGCCGAAAAAGGTGATAAGAGGAGACCGTTAGCCTAACAACAGAGTTAAAAGGCTGAGATACAAAATAATAAGAGCAAATACATCGAAAGCTGAACAAGTGAATGAAGTTTCGAGTCAAAGTTCAAAAGCTGAAGGAGAAGAATCAAAGGAGTCAAACGAACCAGTGGAAATAAAAAGAGTAAGAAAACCCAACCAAAAGTACAGATCACCGGAATGGTCTTATGTGGCACTGTCTGAAGGAGGAAAAGAAGAAGCAGTGACTCGAGAAATCCGGAAGAGATCTTGAGAGAAGTGGTTGAGGAAGATACTGGTGAAATTCTGAAAGTACTCTTGACTGACATTGGAGAAGAGTCGAGTACTGAAGATTTTGATGTTGGAGATCTAATACAATTTGATGTTGAAGAAATTGAAGTGAAGAATGACAAGTATCCAAACTGAGTAAAAGAAGGATTCACTTGGATTAAGTGAACAAAGAGATCATTTGGATAAACTGAAAGCTGAAGAATTGCTGAAGAATTGAAATTGAAAAGTTCAAACAGTAGTGGAGTAGTAGAGGCTAAACTAAAATGGCTAACATAGAGGATAATAGAAATAGATGTGCTTTCCTTAAGAGGTGGTGTAGGATGTGCTGCTGCTGTACTGGATTATTAATGCTTCTATGGGGTGTTTTAGTTTTATTAGTTACTTTTAAAGTAGAGTTTGAGATGCATACGGAGAATGTGACAAATGTAGAGAAGAATTCACAAAAAATAGTTCCAATTAGAATTAGTAATACTTACATACACAAAGATAGGTCAATTAATAATTTTTCTAGTAATGTTTTTTCGAAATTGTTATATGAATATGTGAAGACAATGGAAGTAAGGGATTGCTACGTTTGTATGCAATTACCTGCATCCGTTTCAGAGGGTGTTACTTATCATTTACCAGCTACATATGGTATTTCCTGTAGTATTTTAAGTAGTGTTTTTTATTTGTTAGGGAAAGTAGATTATAAGATGTCTAACAGAGATAGTATTTTTGGGCATTTGCCAATGAACAAAGAGCTGAATCCAGCTAAAGAAGCTAACACTTTTGGTGAGATTTTTATTGAAGAAAAAGGATTAACATTAGATTACATTTTTAAGAATAATTTAACTTGCAGTTTGAAAGGAGAGGAGAGAGCTTTCCTAGATATGGTAGAAGAAAGGAGATTGAACATGCATGAAAAAGCAGGGAAATATAAAGTGAGTGAGACAATTTGGGACATTGAGATGGGAAAAGAGTTGAAGAATGGGGCTAGTCCAACTTTAGCTCTAGATGCACCACAGAAGGGTAAACTTTGTATTACAAGAAGGAAATCCCAATATGATACATATTTTGTCGGGACTAGTGAGTGCCATGATACATACTTCATTGCAACAGGTTGGGGTTTCAGAGGTGGAGAAGATACAATTTTTCCAGGAGTATATTATGTTTGTGGGAATAAGGCTTATTACAAGTTGCCTGACCATTGGTATGGCACATGTTATGTGGGCCTAGTTTTTCCAAAGATTTTTCACATAGATAAAATAACAGATGTAGAACATATTAATTTACTAATGCGTTTTAAGAGAGAAACTTGGTCTGAAATAGTGGGTGATATTTTTTGGGTTTTGATTCCAGCAGTGGGAATTTCTTTGAATGCTTATGGAATTCGGAAACTGTCCACAGTGGTTGATCGCTTATCGACAAATACCGCTGGAGGGTTTCTTTTGGTGAATACGGAATTAAGTGCCGTACGCGCCATGTCTATGCAAAATCGACTTGCCCTTGATATTCTATTGGCCAAGGAGGGTGGAGTCTGTGGAATGCTGAAAGTTCAACATTGTTGCACTTACATTCCAGACGAAAGCAGAGACCTAAAGGTCTATATCAAAAATATTACTGATTTGCATGAAGAATTAGCACCACTTGAAGCTGAGAGTTTATGGACTAAAATAGCTAATAAAATGATAGCTGTTAAGGATTTTATTGCAAAAATAGGTAGTACTATTATAGGTAGAATATTGTTTCCTTTGTCTTGTATAATTGTGGCTTTATTAATAATAAGATTGGTGTGTGTGTGTTGTAAAAACAGGGGAGGGAGGAAGAAATTGAATAAAGAAAAGAAAAACAAGAGGTTGAAAAGGGAACCTCAAGAAATTGAACTAGAAGAATTAAGGGAGAGTGTTTACTTAGAGACGAAAAGGGATGATGAAAGAGTGACTGGTGTTTAATGTTGTGTAAAGGGGAAAAGACATTTCCAATTTCTCCTAAAATGGGGCTAAATTTTCACTAATTTGTTTTTGGGGTTTATTTGGTGATAAAATCACCAAAGGGGGGATTGCTGGAGCAGAATTTTCAGTTTGAAAATTCTGGGGCTTTTGAAGCTCTGGCATGTCTACTCGTTGTATTAATTTATTAATAACTAATAATTAATTATTTGTCTTGTGCAAGTGCGTTTATATTAATCAATCCGTTTGTCCTAACAAGAGAGGAGAGGGTTACACGTGAGTGTGCATAAATGTGCTGTTTTAAAAAAAAAAACGTGCGTGTTTTCATGTTTAAACGTTGCTATGTGCTGTTTATTTTTGAGCACAAAACGCTTTCTGAATTAATGCTTTTTTATGTTGCAAGTGCTAGATAAATGCATACACATAAGGGTATTAGTGGGGTTAACACTGTTTAATCATTATGCTGTAGTAACGTTGTTTTTGTCTCTTTTAATTAAGATGGTCTATTAAGGCCTATGTTGGCCTAAGAAAAGATGGCTGAATTATGAGCCTGGCTGTGATTATAATATGAAAACTGTGACGAGGGAGACCCCTGCTGGAAATGGTTCTGAAGCTAACTGACCATGGTCCTTGTTGAAAAACTTTCTATGAGGACAGCAGCAGTTTTGGGAAGTCTCCAAGAGAAGTGAAAGTGTCCTTGGCAACCTTGGGAAACAAAGGAGCCTTAGAGAGAAGCTCTGAACTGTGGCTCGATGGCCGAGGAGAAGCAGGATAATTGTGATACATGTTTTATTTTCTTGGTTCCTGTTCCGTAGTTTTCGTTATGTGTATTTTTCCTGAGCGGAGATTCTCAAATGTAGCAATGTTACATCCTTTCCTTCTCGCTCTGCTCAGCAAGTCCGGCGGACATTACAGCTTTTTCTATGTTCCCAATGTATCTTTCTATTGTTTAGAAACTATAAGATGTTAGCCTAGAGAGGGTTTTTGCCACTTGCCATTTTGCCTTTGCCGCGTACCGAAACTGCGTTGCTGAGGATTGATGCTGACGGGACTTCGTCTTGAGAGACATTTACCGAGAGACTTGTCCTGACCCGTTCTGACATTTAGCTAGAATAGGTAACTATGAGAAATGATTTATTCTGATTGATTTCCTTTGACTAATTTTAGATAAAGCAATATAATTTTAAACATGGTGTTGGATATTCTTTCTTGTCAATTATTGGGTTTGCATTATTGATTATTGTTGTATATATTGTATAGGTTATGCTTAGGGACAGTCACAAAAACCAGGTCTTATCGACCTCGATATAGATGCAGGGTGTTAGGAGTGTTTTCTTTCCACAGGTTTATTGCTGGTAGAGTATTTGAGCGTATGTTGATGAAATGGGCCCTAGCGTATGATGTATGCATGTGCGTGTAACTGTGAGATTACTTTATCCGTGGTAGTGGGAATATTGTACACACCCTGATCTCTATCACCTGTTGGCACATTGTAAAGTGTGTGTTTTTATCTGATGTGTTGTGTATAATACAAAGGCTATTTTTATAGAATACCTTGTGTGGAGTTTCCTTTGTGGTGGGCCTTGGGTGTTGTTGCTGGGTGCGCGCGCAAACGCTTTACACATCGCCTCAGGGATAAGCCTGTCTGCTCGTGCCAAGCTACCAAGGGGGTGAGCAGGGGTTATCTTTGGCGTGTAACTTCCTTGCCCTGACTAGAGTGGTGGTTTCTGCCTGACTTTGGCGCAAGCCTTAGCCAACCAGAAATCCCATTTCTAACACTCACTAAATGAGTAATGTCACTGACCATGTCATGAGTGAAGTAATATGTGAGGTCATAAGCAGTGCATTGCGGGAGAATAAGCTATAATAAGCTCAGCTAACTAACTGCTAAATTTCTATAGTTGTGCATGTGTAAAATCTGAACGCAACTATAACGTTCAGGGCGGTGGAGCCTAGCCGCGCAGCGAGATGTCCGCTCGATAGAGGGGCTCAGGGCCGGACTGGCCGTAGCGGGCACCGGGCAATCCCCCGGTGCGCCGCACAGGTGGAGGTCTGTTTTGGGCCCCGGGGGGCCGTTTTTGTTACAGGGCCATTTTTGCAGCATAATTGCAAAATCGGCCCTGTAACAAAATCGGCCGAAAACCGTCCCGGGCAAAGTCCTCGGCGGCACCCACAAGCCCCGGGGGGCCGGCCGAGCACTTTGCCAGGGCCGGTTTTGGTTCCCAGTCCGGCCCTGGAGGGGCTCCGCCGGCTGAGTGAAAAGTCCTTTTCCCATCGAATCCCATCGTGGGACTAAATAACTGCCCATGTAGGTGCGGTGCAGAGGATCCTGTAACGGGCACACCTTGGATGTCTTGAGACTGGCTTGAGCAGGGGCGGCGAATGTGAGCGTAGGCGTTGCTGGCCTATGAGGCGCCGGATTGGAGTGGCTGCCTGCCGTGGCCGTACTGAGGACTTGCTGCAGGGGAGCTGAAACCTGGCGGCCGGCGTGCCTTGATCCTGGCTGCCGACAGGAGTGATGTGCCTAAAGCTGCTGCGATTCGGGCCGGATTGCCCTGTAATGGGAGAGGACCGCCCCTGAGCTGCGCCTGTGCGTTCGGAAGTGAGGAGTGTGCGGGCGGGCCCGGGCTAACCGAGAAGGTCTCCCCAGCGAGTAAAGCTCCCCGGGGATTAGCCGTGAGGAAGGGCCCCTGAAAATAGCTTCTACACCTACACTCCCCTGCAGCGTGCCGGCCGCATTCTAATCTAAGGGACATCTTAGTCTTCCCGCGAGGTGCTGAGACCACCGCGGGCCTCGGCGCTCATCTCGTACGAGGCTGCGGCCTCTAAGGGCCACTTGATCCTGCGCCCCTGGAGTGAAAGACGGATGTAATTGGCACTATCAGCATAAAGGCTGCCGCCTATGCAGAAGAAATTTGGTTGCCTAATACCACAGCTTTTTGTTTAGTATCTGGGCCTGCATGTTTACCTCGTGCTGGGGATATAGCGGAGACCTAAAACTGCTCCTCCATTCTAGCTGCACGCAGATCTTTTTGTGGCAGCCGCTTATACACACTTACGGCCTCCTGCTGCACCCCTGCATGCTGTGGTGCACATCAACTAGCCGAGGTAGTGGGGAGCAAAGCGGTGAGCTACATTTGGACACATAGACACAGACCTCTTAGTGCGATCCGGCTGTGATCTCCACTGCTGACCGCTAGCCACATCAGTGCTCTGGTGAATCGAACTGGGAAAACACGACACGTGCAAATCAAAACTCCTGTTCAAATGCAGAAGCACCCTACACTAGGCGGAGATGGACCCTGATGCGGCCCCAACCGCGGCAGAGACAGGCCTTGACTCTAGACCTCAAAGAAATACGGGTTGAGATCAAAACCAGTCTCAAGGCAATTGAAGCAAAGCTTGATCTTATGGCACACCGCCTCGACAAGATGACAGAGAGTAAATAAACAAAGATCATCTGGATTATTTCAAAATCGGAGTCTCAGACAGACGACACCCAAGCCACAACAAGCGAACGCCTGCTCAGAATGGATAAAGTCCTAGCCGTCATAAACGCCAAGAAAGAAGATTTGGAAGCTTGCTCGAGGCGCAATAATATACGCATTATCTACGTGACAGAGTCTATTGCCATTGACAATATGGAGGACTATGTTACAATAATGCTTAAAGACATCTTCGGAGAGGCCCTGTCACCGGTGTTCATTATGTAGCGGGTGCACAGATCCGAAGCACCCCGGCCGCTCCCGGGTGCTCTCTGCAGCGCCCGATAATCACATGCCTTCTTAACTATAAAGACAGGGACTCCGTCCTGCACCTCTACAGTGAACGTGGCGAAACACAATTCCACGGCAATGCGATAGTCTTCTACCCTGATTTCACCATCGCAGTTCCAGGCCGCTCGTAAGGAATTCGTAACCACCCAAAAACGTCTCCAAAAAGCAGACATTAAATATGCCCCCCCTCTACCCTGCCAAGATGCACGTCAACCATAAGGGGAAGATACACAACTTCCCCAATGCTAAAGCTGCTCTCAAATTTGCAAAAAGCATCACACCAAGGGTGCCAAGTGAGTGTTTGCGGTGTGTAGAGGGAACACAACTGGATGACAATGACTAACACAAATTCCATTTCATAGCCACGCTGTGATACAATCGGCCCTGTGACAGGGCAAAGGAAAAAACAAGGCGGACTGGTGGGCGACCCTGGTCTATTCAGCCACCCAGCCTTGGTCTGGCTGGGGTGTTAGCCTGGCTCTCCTTTGCCCCCAGGATGAGGCCCCTGGCTCTGCCCCCGGGATGAGTCCCTTACAAGATGTTCTGTTCCTGGACTGTGTGAGGGTTGCTGGGTGGGTCAGGGTTTCTCGAACAAGTTTGGGGGTTGAAGTGAATGGGGGTGGGTTTCAGTTACATGGCTCTCATTTGTTTTCCTGTTTGTGTGTACAATGTATGGCAGGCCCCCGCCTTAATCCTTCCCTCCCCCCTTAGCCCTGACGTCCGTCTGAAGCACAAAATCTACACTAAATGCACCTTGCTTCCCAACTGGACACCAGACCATCATCACCCTTTTTTAGCTCAGGACACACACACCTAGACCAGAGATTGTCTCATATACAGCACAATGTCCTCAGAAATTAAATGCTTGGCCTGGAATATTAGAGAGTTCAACGATTCGAGGAAAGCCAGTCTAGTAAATACCTACCTCACCAGGCACCAGATTAATATATTCGTCCTACAGGAGCTTCATCTTGACCCCTCCACTGCATCTCGCCTTCGTGCGTGCTGGTGTACAGAAGTGCATGCATCCTACTACTCAAACTATGCACGCAGGAAAGCAATATTAATTCGTAAAAGTATTCCATGGAAACTCATACAGGCCAAAATCGACATGAAAGGACGCTTCGTCCTCCTAGCTGGGATCCTCCATCAACACTCTATAATACTTGCTTGCATATATGGACCAAACAGGGATTGCCTGGAATTGTTTGCAGATGTATGGCGACACATTGCAAATCATTAAACCCGGCAAACCCGCAAATCTCTGATTCATACAGGCCTTTATCAATGATAAATGTGGATAACAAAATACTAGCTCAACTCATCATTAACTGCCTGGTCCTGATTCTTCCAGACATAGTTCGACCAGGCTTTGTGCTCGACCGTTCCACCGCACACAACCTCCACACCTTATTTGCGGTCATGCAAGGGGTGGACCGGAGTCTAGCAGCGATTGCCACTCTCCGAGATGCCACTAAGGCGTTCGACTCTTTAGAATGGCCTTTTCTGTTTATCCTTCTCCAACACCTGGGTTTGAGCCATAGGTTTGTAAACCTTATTCAGTTGCTATCCACCTCCCCCACAACTAGACGGCGAGTGAACGGGATGCTATTCAATCCGGTCCCGATCACACGGGGCACCCATCAGGGATGTCCTCTATCCCCGCTTCTATTCGCTATAGCTGTGGAGCCCCTGGTTACTCATTTATGTCAGCACCACGCTCACTGTCAAGACCACTATAGCTAGTGTCAGTGTGGGTGAGAGAAATGAAAAATCAAGCATTCAATGGCAAAGGGCTATCAAGTACCCATGCTGCAAAAGATTACATTCTTCCTTCAAAAGAACTTTGGAGAGCATCTTTAAGGTTCTGCAGACTGTTAATGGAGTGACAAGCGAGACGGAGACTCATTCGGCAACGTCAGCGCACTAGTGTTTTCCTGGCGCGCAAGACCTCGAGAAAGAAATGCGCATGTTCCAATTAGGAACAACGCACTTCAACTGTAGCTTGAGGCGTGTCTAGCGTCTCGCTATAGCATCTGACATCTGTGGAGATTTTGGTCAGAGTTTTTGGTCAGAGGTTTTTTTTTTTTTTTTTTTTTTTTGACAGCAGTGTCAAGCTTTTTTGAAGCAATATTCTCAAAGAATTCCTTGTCGGTAAGCCAACCTTCGTCAGATTTTCAGCTCGAAGAAAAGGTATTGTAACTTACCTACTAGCTACTTCTGCTCTTGTGAAACAATAGAGACTGTAATCATCTGGAGTAATGCAAGAAACTATATTGGAAATAATTAAAATCCTGTATTGAAAAGACGAGAACTATACACTTCAACTTATAAGTCAAGAAATAAAGAATACAATTCCACCATCACTTTTAGAGTGAGAAACAAACCATCTTCAAGAGCGAAGCAATTGCCTAGTGCCTTGGGGTAATTAGAGTGTTAAGTGGTTTGATTTTTAAGGGTATGCAGGTATCTAGATGGCATGCATGATTGTTTCTCTCACTATGCAGATGCAAAGTATACAGTCCCAAGCAGAGTAGAGGAGAGGCAGTAGCGGACATCTTGTATCTCCGTGACGAGGCAATCTCTCTTTATCCACTTCCCTTTCCCTCCCCGCTGTTGCGCTCACCAATAAAATTCTGTTGGTGGGAGTACTGGTGGAGGGGCGTTGGGACCGTGTTCGACTCCTGTGGAATTGGTCTGGTTTCTGACAGAATGAAGTGCCAGGAGCTTTCCACCTGAGTCGAGATGGCTGAGGGGTTGGATATACAGGCCTTGGCAGGAATATTAGAAAGAATACAAATTCAGTTAACACAAACTGTGGAAGAAAATAAAAAAGTCTAAGAGAAGAGATAAAGAGGTCCCAGCAAGAAACACACATAATAAGGCAAAAGATGGAAGAGATTGTAGCTGGATCCTCCCCGCTGCCAAGTCTAGAGACAAGTAGAAAAGCAGCTTCAGAAGTTGCAACTCAAGTAATTCTTTCGGTTTCCCCAATTGTTCCATTGGCTAATCCAGAAAGATATAGTGGGGACCCCCACAAGGCACAAGTATTTCTCACGCAGTGTTCTTTGCATTTCCTATGTAGATCTGTAGTTTTTACAGTGGATCAAGCCAAGGTCGCATTCGTGCGGTCTTATTTGAGCGGCGATGCGGCCGCATGGTCTATGCCTTTAATCTCTCACAATGACCGAGTCTTGTATGATTTTGAACTTTCCAAAAGAGAGTTTTTGAGAATTTTTGACAGAAGGTCAGCAAATCAAGCCATTGACAATGAATTATTGGATCTCAAGCAGGGAAATCGAGATCTGGTAGCTTATATCGCCCAATTTAACAAACTAATCATGGAAACCGAGTGGCCAGAGAGCAAGCGGTCAGCCATCTTCTACCGCTAACTTAAAGATGAGCTTAAGGATGCATTGGCACAAATTCCTAGAAGACCACAAGAGATCTCTGAGCTCATAGATTTAGTGCTGCAGATTGAACACCGTCATTTTGAGAGAAAATCTGAAAAGAAGAAAGAAATTCGATTATTTGTTCCACGATTTGATAGAGTTAAATCTGAAGTTAGTTAGCCAGAGTCATCTTCTGGAGAAGAACCAATGCAGATAGCTTCTATAAGAGGACCCCTTACAAAGGAAGAGCGAGAAAAAAGAAAATCAAAACATTTCTGCATGTATTGTGGAGCCACAGGTCATTTTTTGAAAGACTGTCCCAAGAAGCCAAAGTCCAACTTGGGGTTAAAAGACAGATCCCATCAGTAGAGGAAGTTGCCCTGGTGGGAAAAGAAAAAGAGTCAACTCCAGAAACTCAACATGTTGCCAACACGTTACAGTCTTCTGCACCACATTTAATAGTGTCTCTTACTGCCAAGTTTGGTTCCTCGGAAGTCAAGGATGTTTCAGTGATGATCGATTCGGGAGCCAGAGGCAATTTCTGCGATTTGAAGTATGCAAAAGAAATTAGAATTCATGCAATAAAAAAGAAATGGTTAGACGTAGTTAGAGCTGTGGATGGCTCGAATCTCACATTTGGTCCCATCACTGAAGCAACTGAGACCAAAGAATTACTTGGATTGCAGGGTCATCGCGAGTTCCTAAGATTCAATTTAATTGATGCCCCTCAATTCCAATTAATTATTGGTTTGCCGTGGTTAACGGAGCATAATCCGAAAATAGATTGGGAGAGACATACTGTGGAAATGACCTCAGAGTATTGTTTAAAAAATAGTTTTCATGATTTGAAAGTCAAGTCTGAAGCTTCCCCAGCAGCCGAATTAGCTCTACTAACTAACAGGATCTGTGTGATAGAATTGAAAGAGATTCCAGAAGAATATCAAGATTTGGCAAGTGTATTTGATAAGAAAAATGCTGAGAAGCTTCCGCCCCATCACGAATACGACTGCAAGATACAATTAGAACCTGGGGCAATGCTTCCTTGTAGTCGCACTTATGTGCTCACAGAAGCTGAAAATCAATACCTCAAAACATATCTAGATAAGTAAAGAATAGATGTATCCGTCCCTTTCAATCCCCGTTTCTTCGCCACTTTTTTTTATTCCGAAGAAGGATGGGAGTCTTCGTGCCTGTATAGACTACAGAGCCTTGAACCAGGTTACAGTAAGAAAAAAAAAAAATCTGTACCCCTTACTGCTGATTTCACAGTTATTGGATCAGGTCAAAGGTGCGAAGGTTTATACCAAACTCAATTTGAGAGGTGCTTATCACCTGGTAAGGGTCGCAAATGGCGACGAGTGGAAGACTGCCTTCCGTACAAAGTACGGCCTTTATGAATATCAGGTGATTCCGTATGGTTTGAGCAATGCACCGGCAGCCTTTCAACATCTGGTAAACGATGTGCTGCAAGAGTTTTTGGATCAGTGGCAGTCGTCTACATCGATGACATATTAATTTTCTCGAAAAACATGGAGGATCACGTGCAACGTGAGAGCAATTTTGCACAAGTTGCTAGAAAAACATTTTTGTAAAATTAGAGAAATGCTCTTTCCATGCTAAGCAAGTAGAGTTCCTTGGATTCGTATTATCTGCAGATGGAGTTGCAATGGATCAGTCTAAGGTGGATGTCATAAGAAATTGGTCCACACCAAGAAATGTCAAAGAAATCCAAAGGTTTATTGGATTTGCCAATTTTTATCGACGGTTTATTCCCAACTTCTCTGCCAAAATTAGCCCCGTCACTCAATTGCTGAAGAAAGGAAGAACATTTTTGTGGTCTGTGGATGCAGAGTTGGCTTTTCAGTTTTTAAAAGAGGCCATCACATCCGCTCCTATTCTGATGCATCCGGATCCAGAGCAGGTCTTTTTTGTGGAGACTAACGCTTCAGATTTTGCAACCGGAGGATTCTATCGCAAAGAAATAGGCAAACTGGGCAATTGCATACAATTGCCTTTCGGTCCAGAAAATTGTCTGAGCCAGAGACAATTTATTCAATTGCTGATAAGGAATTATTGGCAGTTAAAGAGGCCTTTCAGGATTGGCGGCACTATCTGTTAGGAGCCAAACATTGTGCAACGTTTTTTACCGATCACCGCAATTTCCAGTTTTTGAAGTCGGCAAAAACTCTGACCCCTCAACAGCTAAGGTGGTTGTTATATTTCTCAGAGTTCAACTTTGTGACAACTTACAAACCCGGAGTAAAGAACAGGAAAACTGATACTCTATTAAGAATGAATATGCCTGAAGATGCGAGAGCTCCACCAATAGAACCAATCATTCCCTTAAGCAAAATTGTGGGAGCCACTCATTTGGAGGAATTCACAAGAGAAGTACAAAAATCCTGCCCACTAAAAGATTTGGAGAATTGGGTTAAGGAAGATTTGAGAAGAAAGATTAAGAATGGCCTTCCTTATTATGACGACGCTCTGTATTTACCTCCAAAAAACTTCAGGAGAAGGCCTTAAAGAATTGTCATGATGATCTACTGGTGGGTCATAATGGCATAAAAAAAAAAGACCTTAATAAGACGGCATTTTTGGTGACCAAGCATGGCGGCCCAAGTGAGACAGTACGTGTCGACCTGTGATCTATGTATCAAAGGAAAACCTTGCAGACAGGCTCTACAGGGCTTATTACAGCCTTTACCAAACGTACCTCATCCTTGGCACACAGGGTCAATGGATTTAATTGTAGATCTTCCAAATAGTCAAGGATTCAATTCTATTTTGGTCCTGGTGGACTCTTTTTCCAAGATGAGCCATTTTGTTCCCCTTAAGAGCGCTCCCAAGGCTTCCCAGTTATTCCAACTATTTAATCATCATGTAGTCAAGGCACATGGGGTACCACAAGTTGTTATCTCCGATAGAGATTCTCAATTCGTATCAAAATTTTGGAAGAAATTCATGCATAGTCTAGGAATTGACACACAAATTTCCACTAGCTACAACCCAGAGACGGATGGTCAGACAGAAAGGGTGAATCAGGAATTGGAGCAGTATATGAGGTTATATTTATTGGAGCAGGAAGGAAATTGGTCTGATCTACTCTGGACTGCAGAGTGTGCATATAATAATGCAGTGCATGACTCCACAGATTATTCTCCCTATTATTTAAACTCTGGAAGACATCCAAGTATAATGATAGGCAAAAAAGATGAATCAGTTCCAGTAGTTAAGGCCTTGGTAGATGAACTACAGACGTCTAATGAAAAGACCCAAGAAAATGTACTGAAAGCAAAAGAATCATACAATAAACATGCAGATAAAAGAAGAAGGTTAGGTCCAGAGTATGTGGAAGGAGATCATGTCTGGTTATCTACCCGTCATCTTAGATTAAAGAGAAATAGAAAGTTTCAACCACGTTTCATTGTTCCTTTTAAAATTAGGAAAATAATCAGTCCAGTAGTGGTAAAATTGCAACTTCCCAAGCAAGTTAAAATACATCCGGTTTTCCATGTGTCACTTTAAAAATAAAAATCAATAAATGTCAGACTAAAAAGATCACCCCTGCCTGTTAGAGTGGAGTCTGAAGAGGAATTTGAAGTTAGTAACGTTTTAGATTCTAAGGTGTCTCGGGGCAAACTGTTTTATTTGGTAGAATGGAAGGGTTTTGGACCAGAGGAGAGATCCTGGGAACCATCCTCTCACATTCATGCCCCCAGACTGATTAAAAATGTTCATAAAATGAATCCAAAGAAACCAAAGGTGGGGGGGAGTCCTTTGGAAGGGGGTACTGTCAAGACCACTATAGCTAGTGTCAGTGTAGGTGAGAAAAATGAAAAATAAAACATTCAATGCAAATCAAGTACCCAAGCTGGAAAAGATTACATTCTCCCTCCAAAAGAACTTTGAAGAGCATCTTTAAGGTTTTGCAGACTTTTAATGGAGTGACAAGCGAGACAGAGACTCATTCGGCAATGTTAGGTCAGCGCACTAGTGTTTTCCCAGCACGCGAGAGCTCGAGAAAGAAATGTGCATGTTCCAATTAGGAACGGCGCACTTCAACTGTAGCTTGAGGCGTGTCTAGTGTCTCGCTATAGCATCTGACATCTGTGAAGATTTTGGTTGGAGTTTTTTGGAGATTTTGGTCGTTTTTGTTGTGGTTTTTTTTGGTTTTTTTTTTAACAGCAGCATCAAGTGTTCCGAATATTTATGGTTCCACGTCCTTAATAGAAAGTTTCGGAGGCAGCGACAGTATCATATATCGCATGCGCAACGAAAAAAAAAATTCAGTTTGCTGCAATAGGAGCTGAAGGCAAGCACATAAAATTAAAGACATTGTAGAAAGGCAAGACTATAACTAATTTTGGTCATTCTAATCGTTTTTGAAGCAATATATTCGAAGAATTCCTTGTCGGTAAGCCAACCTTCGTTGGATTTTCAGGTCGAAGATAAGGTATTGTAACTTACAAACTAGCTACTTCTGCGAAACAATAGAGACTATCTTGTCATCTGGAGTAATGCAAGAAACTATATGCAGATGCAGAGTATCCAGCCCCAAGCAGAGTAGCGGAGAGGCAGACCGTCTTCGACTCCTGTGGAATTGGTCTGGTTTCTGATACTCACAGAAGGCTCAGATTCTGAGAGAGAAGAATACTAATCTCTATGTATGCAGACGATTTCGCATTATACACCAGGGATCCCAGGAGAATCTAGGCCCTACTATTCGTGAGGTTGTTCAGTTTGGAGGGCTATCTGGCATAACTTTCAACTGGGCAAATTCAGTCATATTCCCCCTCACAGACAACACTACACGATTCGACTCAGGATTTTCACTGGAGTGGGCGGGGGAGCCGGTGCAGTACCAGGGCATATGGCTCACCCGGGACATGGGTGAACTAGGGCAGGCTAATTATGGCAAAGCAATGTCCTGGTTGGAAGAGTGAATCCCAGCCTGGAACCACTGACTGGATGGTTAGCAATTGCTAAGATGGTTGTATTGCCTAAATTTCTATATATTTTTTTCAATCGCCCCCCCACCGCTCACCTAGCAGTTTTTTAAATGCCCGAGATCAAATATGATATCATTGGCATGGGCCGCCAAGCAATCCAGGATCACATGGGAAACTCTGACCCTCCCTGTGTGACAGGGGGGCCTCAACGCACCTGACACGACACAATACGCATGGTCGCCCAGACCCAAAACCTACACTTTTGGTTATATCCAGTGAAATTTCAACCACACGTAGCGGTGGAAGCCGACTTAACCTCTCTGATCCCGCTTTCCACTGCACTATATTAAACTTGTAAACCCACATGGAATATGGCAGATACTGTAGACTGTGTTAGATGGGCGTGAGATGGGCTACGACGACGCGCAACTTTAAACTGCATGTATGCCCCTTCTATCCCCATAGCGCGTACCCTATGGTGCCCGCATTGCAGGATGATGGAATGCGTGCCCGAGAGCATAACAGACACCTATTCACATTTGCAGACCTATACCCAGATGGGAATTTCCTACCACCACCCACACCAACTGACAATCCGCATCCCACAGTGATGCATATGCTTCTATACTATCAACTCCGCGCTACTTGTTCAGCATGCCATGACACCTTTCCTGAAAAAAAGCAAACACAAAGAGATGATAGACGGAGTGCTGAAACTTTTCAAACACTCACCCCAGTCACAGATCTGGATTGAATCCATTATCATTCATTAGCTCACTTTGCCACCCCAGTTCAGACACAGCTATATGCAAATCAGTCTTGACCCTGTGCCTCATCTTTTTTTTTTCTTTTTTTTTTTTTCTTCCTTTTTTTTTTTTCTCTTTCCTGTCCCCTCTTGTGCTTATTGCTCAAGTTTTGTTATTTAGAGCTGAGAATATAGTGTAATTTTTTCGATTATAGACGCTAATTGATGCAAGCATTTATATTTGTTTTTCCTGTCCACCTGTTCAAGAATAAATTGAAAAAAAAACAAAAAAATTAAAAAAATTAAAAAAAAGACCCTGTGCCTCATGTCTTCCCTGGACCGGAAACAAGCATCTTTCCTGAGCATTTCCTAGCATGCCATTGCTATCAGGCACAATCTATGAAAAGCAAATAAATCAAAAGCATTGATATCACTGCGCTTGTGATATTGTTCAGGTGTAAGAAAGCAGCCATCATTGAAAAGTTGGCCTCATTTCAACAGGACCAGAAGGGCAGATGTAATTGGAACTACATGTCAGTGGACAGTACCTACGTGTCAGAGGACGGTGATAACGCTGGCTTATTAGAAATGTGCATTTCTGGAGAACAGACTGAGGGTTTGCCGACACTGTTAGCGAGAGAACAAATTATCCAATGCGTCCATCTGACTGTTTCAAAATACTTGCCTAGTCCCTGCATCCTAGCAGCCAGAGCCTACCTGTTCAGCGAACCGGCCTCTAGTTCCGCCCTTTCTTTCGTTATGTATGGAGCTGTGCAATGTGGTTTAATTCATTAAATAATGAAAATCGAATAAAGCTTTCTTGACTGACTGACTGATATTAAATAATGAAATGTGACAGCTGCTAACAAAAAGATATCTCTCAGTCAGGTAGCACAAAGCCACCCACCTTGTATGTCTGTTTAAGGCTTTCCCGGCATAGGTGTGGCGTCTTACCACCCCTTACCAGTCTAGTAAGCAAACTAGCTTTCAACCTAAGCAACCATTTTGCAACCATTAATTGGATCTGATTTTTACCACTAACCACTGATCTCGGCCAATGTATACCTGCCTGACCCTAACATGGCGCCCGATCTTGATTCCTAGAATGGCAGCCGATCACGAATATCACGACGCTTCCACTAAAGTCTCTTGCTGCTATGTAGTGTTGGTGGCTGTCCTTTTCGCTGCCTGAATGACTGCCTGCTGAGAAATCCATCGCTCCATCGAATCTTCACTACGATCACTCACCTTTCTCTGGGCTAAAGACTTTACAGTCTCCTCCCGATCCTCTCTCCTTTACGGCGGAATGCGAACACTTATCCAGCAGCGTGTTGCATGACCGTAAGATGGCGTTTACTTTCTGTTGCAGTAATATTTACTCCCCTCACGCTGACCTAACATCACCGTGCATAAGCGTCCCTCACCATTGCTCTGCCACTATTAAGGGAAGCCCACATAATTTTACCATCGTTGAGCGGTTCAAGCTTTTGCAATTACCTGACATCATAATGGTGCCTGCATATCTGGTTCCTGGAAGCTTTGCCACCGAGCGCACAACAACCATCCAGCAAGGCTCTACCTGCCTACATTCTACACGAGAGCCCCACGAGTCAGAAGGTGAGCTGCACACTTAGCAGGACAGATTCATGTCGCAGCCCTTACTCCACCAAAAAGTAGCCACAAAGGTCTCCAACTACTGAGAGATCCTGCCTGGACTGACAATGACGATGCCCCATGGGCGGATTCTAAAACTGTTATACCACGCAATAAATTTACCACCATTGTGTGTGCCCTTTACCAAAGCACTCCTTCTCCCCTTGTTGGGGAGGGATCCAGCATTTATACCCAGGAGTCTCAGAGACCCCCCTGAGAGAGTCCACCGCGTCAAGGGAGCCACACACAGCAGAGGTGTGGGAATGGGGGAGGGATCCAATATTTATGCCCTGGTGTTTCATAGACCCCTCTGAGAGAGTCCACAGCGCTAAGGGAACCACACACAGTAGAAGTGTGGGAATGATACCTCTTCCACTGGGATCACAGCACACCGGACGTCGGACACTGTTTCTCCTCGTCTCCCGGTTGTGTTTTCCTTCACCCTCCCCCACCTCTTTCCCTCTCTCATTCTTGGTCTACCTCCCCTGCTCCTATCCTCACTCCCCTGAATCTCTCTCCCCTTGCCTACTTGTTTTCCTTACATCCATGTTTTTAATGCATGGAACTTCGCACCAGTAAGTCATGTAACTTGTAACTATGCTCGGAAACAATGTTCGTCCTCATGTAAAGCGCTCCGATACTTCCGGGTCTAGCCAGCGCTATATAAAACTTTTCAAATAAATAAATAAACCAACTTGTCAACTCTAGGGTCATAGTTGTCTGTAAGGATTAGCCCACTATCCTTGTTAACACAGATGCCAAAGTAGCAGATCGAGTTTACTCTCCAATCCAGAGGAAACTCTAACATAGGTTTTTTAGTACCTTCTTTAACAGGGAATATCTTAACTTGACCTAATTAATTTGAAGGCCAGAAAAACCTCAAAATCAGATAAATCAGATAATGACTCTGGTTATAGGCCCAAGATTTTCACCAGGCTTTTTAACAAACAGTAATATATCATCAGCTTTCAGTGACAGCAAAAATCTCAGTGTAGGAAATGTAATGCTACTTTGTGCTTTTGAAGCAGTAAAGACGGAAACAGTTCAATGGCCAAGGCGAATAGTAAAGGCAACAGGGGGCAACCTCATCTTGTGCCCATGCTAATTCTTAAAGGTATCAGGGGCCAGATGTATGTCTTTTTTTTGCACTCGCAACAGGTAATCGCCCAGTTTGCGACAGCAAAAAAAGGGTAATGGCATGTACAAACACTATTTTGTGAGTCATTGACTCGCAAAATAGTGTTTGCGACTCTCGCTATTAGGAAGGAGCATCCCTTCCTAAAAGCGAGACTCATTGTCTGTGTTACTGTTGTACATTACATTTTGCGACTCGCAAAGCGACGCAATTTGCGAATCGCAAAATTCAAGCGTTGTACATCTGGCCATAGAAGTGTAACTATTGACAAGCACTCTAACAAAGGGTAACACATGCAATAGTCATGCCATTCTTAGAAAAAGGCTGCCAAGGCTAATCATACGGATCACTGTGAGCAAGAAGAGCCATTCAAGGAGTCAAAAGCTCGGCATTGAGAAACACCAAATCAGCCTGTAACTTGGAGCAAATACATTGGACCATTGCTAAAAGAGAGCGCACGTTCTAAGAAGTAGTTGTACCTGGTATAAAACCTGTCTGACACACACTAGCGCCTAATGCCTGGCACTTGTCCGACCCTCAATTCTGTGAGAATCTAGAGATGGAGATCTAGGCTTATTTCGAGACACATCAGTGCTCGGTCACCTGCGCTGGTACCCTTGTGGTTAAATCCAGTTTCCATTGGGCTGACAAGAGTAACAATCCCACATGACCCAACTGGAAGCACGTATCCTCCAACTCGAACGAAAATACATACTCAACTCCTTTCCTCACCTCCAGAGGCAACTTGATCTTGACAAGTCCTCCCTCCTGCAGCTCACACTGGATGAGGTCATGATGACTTGGCGAACCTCCACACAATGCGCCTATGAATATGGCGACAAATCGAGCAAACTGTTGTACTGGCTGGCCACCAGAAACCGGACATCGAGGGTAGTCCTCAAAACTTTGGATGACATGGGTAAGCGGCACTAGATACCTTCAGCTGTAGCTGAATACTTGCCTGATTATTAACAAACTATGTCCTTTCCAAGTCCTCAACCCCAAGGGGGTCTTGCCCAGCTTCATATTAACAGATACCCTTCGCCCCTCTCTTTCCTACTCCTAAAGAGGTGACCTAGATTCCCCGCTCACACTCAAAAAGATTGGAGATGGCTTAACTCAGTTCAACACCAGCAGTACGCCTGGTTCAGAAGGGTACCCGATCGAATGCTACTGGAAATTCCGAGAACTGCTAACACCCTGGTTATGAGACCTGTATCTTGAGATGGAATTCAATGGTGCTTTCCACAAGGAACTAGATCTAGCAACCACAGCGGTCATTCATAAACCTGGTCGCCCCCTAACCATTCCACATTAAACTGACAGCTCACTCATAAAAGATGAAAATAAAATTTTCGCCAAATCCCTGGCCCAGCAACTTTCTCGGGTGATCACGACATAATCCACCTGGATCAATACGGATTCATATCTGGCCACAGTACTAGACACTGTATTAAAGCGACTCCACCACGTGCTCGCCCGTAGGTCAGAAATCATGGAAGCCCACACATTACTCCACGTTGACTTTGAAAAGGTGTTGGACTACATCGAGTGGTCAATCCCAGAGGCCTTGCTGGCACGTATGGGCTTTGGGCCTAGATTTCACAGGTACGTTGGCCTCTTGTACTCTTCCCCAAATACGCAGGTACGCATCAACGGGACACTATCAAAACCCTTTCCATTCTGGTGACCCCGTTCGAGACTAGAATTGACTCATCTGGGACTAGACAATATCCTGCATGTGCCGCATGGTGGTTCACTTCACCGAGGGCTACCTAAACCCATTAGGGTGGTGGTGGTACAGACGTGGCAGGCTGGAACAATAAACTCACACAGCAGACCCCCCTATTGCATGGGACCTGGCTGCGCCAGGTCTTGTAGCGGATGGGCGTCAGCAAATCGAATACAATAGAAATTACTCTGCTGGATGATGTCTGGCAGAGCTCCACTATGAAAACATTCCAAGAGCTCCAGCCCAACTTCTGACTTGCACCCACTCAGTTTAAACATTTCTGCCTATGAGAAAACACCAAGGACCTTCCAGAATGTAACTCTCTTGAGGCCAAGCTCATCCAGGGTCCACTGGGAAAAGGGGGTATCCCCAAGACTTACAAAACGCTCTTCCACAATTCTCCCACTACATTTGACTCGCTTAAACAAAAAGGGGAGTTGAGGGTTGGCACCTGTGAGAAGTTGGCCTGGTATATGCTGTCCACTAATTAAAGTGGGGACCTTGCACCATTCCAAAAACCTTTATGGTGATTTAAGAGGTCAAAGATAACCTTAGAAAGCTATCCAAGTGGTAGCTGTGGAGAGCACAGCTACCACGCAGTAGTTATAAAAATATGTATTTATTAATATAACACTCTAGTATGACACAGTATCTCCTACACATAGATAATCACAAAGCACACAATACTTTAGCACATAAATGACAGTAAATAGCACTAATACAAAGTGGGCCCTGGGGGTGGGGTGGTGGGACCAGACCATTAGTAAAATAGTGGTATAAGAACCACGACTCGAGTCAAGACAGTGTTGAGAGGTTATAGAATCGCTGGAATCCCACGGAACCTCCCAAGGTGAATCTAGGGTCCTACAGCCAGGTAAGCCCTTAAGTATCCACGGGACAGATTCAGGGTGAACAGATTTCTATCATATGGTATGATCCTGTCCCGCAATTGTGATATAATGGAACACCACTAAATCAATGTTGAGGATAGCCTTGGAGAGACCTGGGGAGCTAACCCAGAGGGTGGTCTTGCTGGGCATACTGGAGGACCTGTCTCTCTCTCTGTCTCTCGAGCAGAGCACACATTGGTGGGCATCATCACAGTTTTCGCTAAAAGAGCAATCTCTAACTACTGGAACACAAACACAGCCCCCAGCATCAATAAATGGACGTTCGTCATGGACTGGTGAGCTAAGCTTGAGGAGCCCATCTAGAGTGCCAAAGGTTGCCTGCGAAACATGATGAAATATGGGGACAATGGTGAAGCTTCTCCAGCATATTGGACAACCAGTAACCAGTAGGTGGGAGGGCTGGAGCTGCTGCAGATTGAGCGAGCTGAAGTGAGTAGAACCATAGCGACAATGGTTAGAGTTTGTTGCAATAATGTGCTGTAATGGTGTGTTTTCACACATTATAAAATTGATTATGTAAAATAAAAAAGCCTGCCTAGCAAGACAGGGACCAGTTTACTCAGAGGAGGGCTCAATCTGTTGGTGAGGAATTGGTCTAGGACTTTATTATCCATATTCAAAAAAGATAGCGGCCTATAAGAGTGTATCTCTGGTGTTTCTAACTGGCTTAAGGATTACAGAAATTAAAGCTTCTCTAGTGGTTTGGGTTGGTGGGGTGATCGACATTCAAGGACCCTTGACAGAGTTCCAACAACTAGGGAGGTTGAATTCCTTAAAGAAATATACTGTGAAGCCATCAGAGCCAGGGGCCTTACCATTAGCAAAATTGTCCATGGCCAGTTTTATCTCAGTTAGTGATATTGGCTCGATATATTCAAGTTTTCACCTTTAACAAATGCTAGTGTGATGTTATCAAGGTAAGCTTCAATTTGATCTGGCCATTTACAATTTCTCCTGAACACAACCGCAATCACTATTACAACAATCTTCGTTTGGGCTCTATGCAGCAACCAGGACAGGGTTTTACTGGGTATGTCACTTTGTCTACAGATGCGGGCTTGAACATGATTACCCAAGTAAGCGACCACACTTTTAGCTTTAACATGAACATGCAAATCGTTAAGCTCCTTAAGAGCAGCTGCACTGTGAGATGCCTCATATTAGTGTTCAACAGAGGCAAGCCCTCTCTAGCTAATCAGGCTGACCTTGGATAGACTTGAGGACCCCAGTTTGTTTGGCCATAGATATGCCCCTAACATCACCTTAAATGTTTTCCACGGAGTCAAAAAGGAGGAGACAGATCCTACATTTGTGCCAAAGAATTCTTCAATGGTGACTGCTATGTCATTGCAAAAAACTGGGTCACTCAATGCTGCAGATGTGAAACACCATTATAGGTGATGTTGCACGTGATCTGGCAGAGCAGCACTTAAGAACATTGAAGAATAGTCTGATAATGTTTGAGGTAAGTATTTAAGGTGTTGTACCCACAGGAGTGTCTTGTTGGATTATAGCCAGAAATCTGTCCAGGAGAGTGCGTTATATGCTGAAGAATAAAGAGAATTCAACCTTTTATCCCCTCTGACCTCCTGCCATGCCTCCTTTAGAATATCAGAGTGAATCATGTGTTACAGCATTCACACCTCACTGGGGGTACCAACTCAGCGTGGGTTGGTGTTATCTAACAGGTAATTTCCTCATAAAACTTGGATCATACATGCGAGTAGCACCAGACACCCTCAGCTGTAGCTGAATGCTTTGCGGATTACTATCTAACCATGTGCTATCTATCCACGTCCTCGGCCCCAAGAGGTCTTGCTCAGCGTCATATTACTAGATATCACTCTCCCCTCTCTTTCCTTCTCCTAAAAAGGTGACATTGACTCCCCGCGCACACTCAAAGAGATTGGAGACGTATTAACTGAGTTAAACACCAACAGGACGCCTGGTCCAGACGTGTAACCGATCATATACAACCAGAATTTCCGAGAACTGTTAACACCCTGTCTACCAGACCTGTACCTAGAGACGAAATTCAGCGATGCGTTCCATAAGGGACTAGATCTAGCAACCATAGCGGTCAAACATAAACCTGGTTCCCCCCCCACGGCTCCACATTATACCGACTGATCTCACTAACCAATGCCGAACTTAACATTTTTGCCATAGTACTGGCCCTCTGACTTGTTCGAGTGGTCACAGACATAATCCACCTTGATCAATGCGGCTTTATACCTGGCCACGGTACTAGACACTGTATTAAAGCGATTCCACCTCACGCTTGCCTGCAGGTCGGAGATCATGGAAGCCCATGCATTACTCCTCGTTGACTTTGAAAATGCATTTGACATCATAAGTGGCCAATCCTTGAGGCCTTGCTGGAACGCATGGGCTTCAGGCCTAGATTCCGCAGATACTCTGGCCTCTTGTACTCTTCTCCAGACACCTCCATAAATTATGTTGTAATCATTACTTAAATGGTATAGTGATCTGTACTGTCTTAAAAAAACACAGGTAGTCAATATTTAAGGAAGGGAAGCAATAAATGTGAGCAGGCAATCCTATAATATCTACAGCACATAAACAAATCATCTCCTACAATCCGAGTAAACACATTCAGCTTCAAAATAGGGTTTTGTTGATCGGAAGCGCCACCCCATTTGCATAGAGCTGTAGGAGGCAAAAAAATGACTGAATCTCCATTAGTCTGTAAAGATATGGGACCCATTGGGGGCAATGTGGGTCTCGTGCTATATAGGTACCCCAATACCATCCTAGTCAAGGTAAGCCAGGACCAGTCACCACTTCTTGGGGTTAGCAAGGCGCCCAACATTTTAAGTTAACATTTTAATTACACGCGGCATATGTGAACATATCAGTGCTGCATGAGACCGCGAATCTGGGGAACTGGGTTTGAGTCTCGTCAATGACGCGGAACATCCTGTGATTCTGGGCAAATCACTTAATCTCCCCGTGCCTAACAAAAATGTATGTGTCCTCATGTAACGCAACTGGTGCTATGTAAAGCACTCTGATACCTGATACCTTCGGGTCAAGTTCTCGCTATATAAAACTCCGTAAAATAAAAAAATGAAAAATCGTCAATGGTGTGTCAGACTGCAAAAGAGTAGAAAGTTTTGAACATCAAGAAGGGAATCTAGCAAGCACTGAAGGCACCCAATAGGGAGACATAACTTGAAAGTACTCAACAACTGCCCCCACCATACTGAACACCCCAACTTTCATTGATAAACCCCACATTAGAGGGTATGGACCAAACCAGCCACCCTAGCCAGAAGAACTGGTAAATTGTCCTGCTTCAGTAATAAAATATGGTTGATGCATCTTCCTGTATAACTAAAAGGCTTGTAAAAAAAAAGAATAGTGGAAATATCAGGCTGATAACTCCATGGCAGAGTAAACAGAAATCTTTACGACCAAAGAGCTAGGGCATAAATACCACGTAAAGTACAACATCAATCATAAGATACTAGCAAGTCAGAGGGTATGGGAATCACTTCACCTCACTGAGGTAGCATCGGAGTGTTCGAGCTGTCGCACTGAGCTACACTGTTTATTGTTGTACTTCTTGAATTTGTTCTTAACAGATTTTATAGCGTCTTTAGGAAACGTGAAGAACAGAGTACAATCATCCAATTGAAGATGCAGCTTAGCAAGTATAGCATAGCGCAAGGACTATCCTTGGAGCGCAGCAATTTCTTGACTTCAGTAATTGCCTGCCTGGCTTTCTGTACAGCAACTGTAAAGTATGGATAGATTAACAAGTTACTTACCTTCGGTAACGAAATATCTGTAAGAGACAGATTAGTTATAGATTCCTTACCTTCAGAATTACCCCCAGGGGTCAGACTGGATTCGGAAAGCTTTTTCGTCAGCAGTCCCTCTGCGCGTCGGAAGGTGGCGTCGGTCGGCTCCCCGTCTGTCGTTGGTGCCGTGGTCATCGGAATGCCGTCACAGTAGCTACTTAGACGCCGCCCTCATGCACTGATGTGAGTTCTGTACACGACTGTTCATGCCAGAAACACAGAGTCATGCAAGACACTGACCACTGGTGCACAAAACTAGGGCCCTGAAAGGATGTCCTTAACCCTAGAAATCAGTTTGCAGAACAGGGAGTGTGAGTGGGGTGGTAAGAAATCTATAACTAACCTATGTTTCTTACAGATATATTGTTACCGAAGATAAGTAACTTGTTCATCTGAAAGAAACAGTTAGTTATAGATTCCTTACCTTAGAATAGATACCCCAGGAATACCAACCCCGGAGGTGGGTCTGCGAACCAAGTTCACACCAGAAAGTCTTGGAGAACAGAACGGCCGAAGAAGCCGTCTCTCCGGACTTGGCTGTCGAGGCACTAGTGTCACGTAAATGTGTGCAACAATGCCCACGTAGCTGCATGACATATGTCATTTAGAGGACCTCCTCGTCCCAAAGCAGTAGTGGCTGCCGTCGCCATGCTGGAATGGGCGCGCAGCCCCACTGGAGGCTCCTTCTTTGCTAGAGAATAGCAGGCTTTGATACACAAAATGACCCATCTGGAGAAAGTCTGCTTGTGTACGGCCCTACGTAGCCAACAAAGAGCTGGTCATCCACCCGGAACTGTTTGGTGCGATCCAGATAAAATTGGGTCCAGACGGTGGAGCCTCTCTTCCTCTTTCGAAGGATGCGGAGGCGGAAAGAAGGTGGGCAAAGTGATGGTTTGCCCAATGTGAAAGGCAATGACAACCTTGGGAAGGAATGATGGACGAGTCCTAAGGACAACATTGTCTGGATATACAGACAAAAAAGGAGGCCTGGATGAAAGAGCCTGGAGCTCGCTCACTCTTCCAGCAGGTGTGATGGCCACCAAGAATGCAGTCTTAGGAGTTAAAAGCCGCAAAGGACAGTTGTGAAGCGGCTCAAAGGGAGCGCACATTAAATAGGTCAAGACCAGATTCAAGTCCCACTTAGGCATAACAAATGGAATAGGATGAAAGAGAAGAGAGGAGGAACTAGAGAGCCTCAGAAAGAAGGGCAGAAAGGGGATCCACGGCCTTTGCTGTGCACCATGCCACAAATTTGTTCCACCGACAGGCGTATACCATCTTAGTGGAGGGACGCCTGGCTGCCAAGATTACATCACAAACTTCGGAAGGCAAGTCAAATGACGTAAACTGCCGCCGCTCAATCTCCACACAAGGAGGTGGAGGAACGTCCCCTGCTGCTGCGACAGAAGATCCTCCCGAAGAGGCAGTCGGATCGGAGGATCGATGGCCATGTTGAGTAGCTCAGGATACCAGACTCTTTGTGCCCAATCCAGAGCCATAAGAATGACTTGGCCCGGTCACGCTTGATCTTCTTCAGCACTCTGGGCAGAAGTGGTATAGGTGGCAAGGCGTACAACAGACCGCAACTCTACTTGCGACGAAAAGCGTTGCCTAGCGATTGCCGCCTTGGAAATTCCAACGCACAGAATTGCTGACATTGCAGTTCTCTTTGGTGGCAAATAGATCTAACCAAGGCTCTCCCCACTGTTGAAAGGGGCTTTGCACCAACTCCGAGTGAAGACGCTATTAGTGATCCATCATGCACCTGCGGCTGAGTTCATCCGCCCTGGTGTTCAGGGAATCTGCCAGGTGTTGAACCACCAGGGATATGTCCTGATGTTCCAGCCATGTCCAGAGGCGGACGGAGGGCCTCTTGACATAGGGTCCAGGACCCCACCCAGCCTTGTTTGTTGCAGTACCACATGGTGGTGGTGCTGTCCGTGAACACCTCCACTACTCTTCCCCGGACAGAGGGAAGGAATGCCTTGAGTGCAAGACAGATCGCCCGGAGCTCCAGAAGGTTGATGTGGAGCGCGGACTCCGCTGTAGATCAGAGGCCGCTGATCTCTGCCTCTCCCATGTGGCCGCCTCATCCCAGAAGGGATGCATCTGTCACCACTGTGTGTTCTGGTTGGGGAAGGGAGAGGGATCTACCGTTGACCCAATCCTGGTCCGTAAACCACCACTGCAGTTGATGTGCATTGCCCTCCGAGATCTGGACACAATCGGACAGATTCCCCTGATGCTGCGCCCACTGGAACTTTAGGTCCCATTGCAGAGCCCGCATATGCCACCTGGCATGATCGACCAGTAGGAGGCATGATCGACCAGTAGGAGGCAAGAAGCCATGAGGCCCAGCATCCTCAGGGTCATCCTGACCAAAACCCGGGATAGAGGCTGAAAGATCGGAATCATAGCCCGAATTTCCCAGACTTGCTGTTCGGGAGGATAAACCCGAAACCACGTTCTGTCCAGAACTGCTCCGATGAAGGGGAGCTTCTGAGAGGGGATCAGGTGTGACTTCGGCACATTGATGGAGAACCCCAACGAATGCAGGAGGTGGGCGGTAGTTTGGAGGTGGGAGATGACAGTCTGGGGTGAGCCCGCCTTCAACAGCTAGTCGTCGAGATAGGGGAAGACTGGAACCCCTGATCTGCGCAGACGAGCTGCGACCACCGCCATCACTTTCGTGTACACCCGAGGGGCAATGGTAAGGCCAAAGCACGGTAAACTGAAAGTGCTTGTGGCCTACCGTGAACCGTAGGTAATGCCAGTGGGCCTGCAGGACGGGGATGTGAAAGTAGGCGTCCTGAAAGTCCAACGCTAGCAACCAGTCTCCAAGGTCGAGGGCAGAAAAGACCTGAGCGAGCGTCAACATCTTGAACTTCTCCTTCCGGAGGAAGAGTTTGGCATTCCTAAGATCCAAGATAGGACGCAGGCCCTTGTCCTTCTTGGATACCAGAAAGTAGTGGGAGTAACAACTGCAACCTACTTCTGGGACAGGAACGCGCTCAATGGCTCCCTTGGCCAAGAGAGCAGTGACTTCCTGTTGGAGAAGGCCCAGGTGATCCTCCGACATACGGTGGTACTGGGGTGGCATGGCTGGAGGGGTAGCCTCGAAGGGGAGGGAGTAGCCCCTTTGATCTATCTGCAAAACCCACCTGTCCAACGTGATGATGCGCCAGTGGGGGAGGTGATGGCGGATCATACCGCCCACTGGCGTTTGATGGGCCTGAAATGTCGGACTAGGAAGGCTTGGAAGCTGCTGCAGAGGGAGGCTTGGTGGACTGGCCCGCCCCCTGAACCACGGCAGTGGTTCCCACGTCCCCACCTGTGCGAAGGTTGGGGAACTTGCGTCGACCTGTGGCTCTGGGCGGAATGTAGCGGGGCACCCCTTCCGTAGCCACGAAATGGGCGAAAAGTAGACTGCGCTGTGTGGTTGGAGAGGCCCAAGGACTTGGCCGCAGCCCGTGAGCCCTTGAAACGCCGTCCGCTTTGTCGCCAAAAAGGCGACAGCCATCAAAAGAGATGTCCATGAGGGTATTCTGGACATTGCCAGAAAAGCCAGTCGATCTCCTCCAGGCGTAGTGCCGAAGGCCTACTGACGTGGAAATCGTCCTGCCTAGAGAGTCGGCGGTATCCAGCCCACAACGGATGGTAAACTTCGTCGCTTTGCTCCAGGCAGCAACAGCCTGGGAGAGTACCGTCTGGGCCTCCTCCAAACACAGACAGCACCTGCCCAACTGTGTCCCACACAAAGTGGGAATAATGGCCAAATAGACTTGTGGTGTTTACTGACCGCAGTCCCAAGCTGGCGGAAGAGAAAATCTTCTTCTTCTCAAGATGATCCAGCTTCTTGGATTCCCCCTCAGGTGGAGCGGAAGGGAATGCGCTCTTGGAGGTAGAGGCTTGGACCGCCAAGCTCTCAGGGGTGGGGTGTTGGGAGAGGAAAGTGGGGTCGCCCCGAGCCAGGCGGTGGCGTTGGGCAATCATCCTATCCACGGGAGCACCGGGTTGGGCCTGGACCAGGTGCCTAAAAGGACGTCGGAGAGGGCTTCACTAAATGGCAGCAGGGGCTCCGAAGAGCTCGCTTGCAGTTGAAGCACCTCTGTCAGGAGGTTAGTCCTGACCCGCCACTGTAGGGAGCTCGAGGTTGAGAGCCTAGGCCGCCCTACGCAACACCACTGCGTATGACGCTCCCTCCTTCGTAGCCACGGTAGGAGGAGACAACATGCCAAGGTCAGGGGAGGTGTCCAGACCACTGGCATCCCCCAGGTCCTCTCTCCAGTCCTAATCACATTCTAACTGGTCAATCCGTTTAAATTCTCCTTGGTTGTCCATTTTGATTTTTCTAAATTCTCGGTCTGACTGTTGTGCCTGAATCTACCCCTTTAAGTATGGAGTTTGATCTGGCTAACATGTAGTCCTACACTGTGGCTTAGCTCAAGGTGTTTTGCAAGGAGAGGGGACTTTCAGCTAAGAGCACCACCAAAGAGGTGGAACTACAAAAGGCACTAAGGGGATGGGTGGAAGCCCATCAGTCACTGGTTGAAGCCACAGGAAAGGATAATAAGATGGAAGGAAGGGCCAAGAGAGGATCTTCCTGTGGTACCACCTGCAGTTGAGGAGGATGTCTTGACCCCTCAAGTGGAGCCCCCTGCCAGGGCAGGGAGCAGTGTCTCTCCCCACAGCCTGTCCCCAGAGAAGCTGGCTGAAGGGAGGAGAGGGAATTTAAGCTGCATGTGACAGATGGAGGAAAGAAAACTGGCCATGGAGGAGAAGAAAGTTCAGAGGTCCTTGGAAAAGAAAAAGGCTCATAAACTGAGTCTGAAAGAGCTGGCACTCAAGGCCTGGCAGGCAGAGCCAGCAGCGATGGTGGCAGTATTTCTACAGTGCCCTCTGGAGACAAGAGAGTCCATATTTCCAAAGGTCTGGTACCTGACTTTGTTGTGGGGGACAACATCGATAAGTAGGTCGAAGCTTTCGAGATTGCTTTACAGATGCACAGTTACCCCGAGAAGCATTGGGGGACTAGGCTGTGGAAGCACATCCTTAGCGAATGGAATTGATATATATTACAATAAACCTGAAAATGCCAATAAAAATATGTTACACAAAAAAATCCTTAGCGAATGGAAGGAAACCCTATTGGCCCTAGAGAAGGGGGACAGGAGGAGGTATTTCCCCATGAAGGAAGCCCTTCTCAGGAAACATGGCTATTAGACCTGGCACCATTGGCGTGGGTCTCCCTTCCATTTTTTGCTGTTGCCTCTGATGTTTTTGGCTGGCTTTAGATGCTTTGTGCACTGTACCACTGCTATTCCTTGCCACAGTGCAAGTGCTCCATATGTTAAATTGATGTATGGATTAGTGACTCCATGATTGGCTTATTTGGTTTACTGGTCAGACCCTAGTACAGTGCACTATGTGTGCCAAGGGCTTGTAAATCAAATGCTGCTGGTGGGCTTGCAGCACTGATTGTGCAACCCACCGGAGCAGCTTGTAAAGGGTGTCTAAGGCCTGCCATTGCAGAGCCTGTGTGCACAGTCTGGTACTGCCACGTTGACTTGGCAAGTGCACCCACTTGCCCGTCCCCAAACCTTCCCTTTTCCACATATCAGACACCCCTAAGGTAGGCCCAAGGGCTGGGTGCATTGTAGGTAAAAGGTAGGACATGCCCCAATGTGTGTGGCATGTCCTAATAGTGAATTACAGCCATTTTTGTTTTTCACTATTGCAAAGCTACCTGCTCCCATAGGCCAGAATGGGCAGTTTGATTAGAACACCTTATAATCATATCTGACCCAGGGGACATGGTAGAAAAACTAATTTAGTATGCCTGAACTCAGAATGATAACATTAATCTTTTAGTGAAGTTAGTTTTAACATTCTGTGTTTGAAAATACCACTTTTAGAAAGTAGGTGTTTTCCTGCCTAACTATCCAAGCCTGCCTCCGCTAGGTTGTGTATTTCATGTCTGGTTTCTGAGTGACAGGGGCTGGGGAGCTCAAGGAGACAAGTGGGTGAGTCAGCACAAGGCTGAATAGACCCATCTGCAGGAGGAGTGGTGGGAGGAGTAGCACCTGGGCCTGAATAGGGCTGTGCCTTCCTTCCACAATGCTGGCTCTACCTCCTGTGGTGTGTCTGAGGACCCTTGCCCACACTGACAAAGGAAGAAGGTGTACACTGGCAGAATGCACCCAGAACTGGTTTGAACTAGGTACAGACACTCTCTGCCTTCAGAGACAACGGATTTTGGTGTATAAAAAGGGGGACCCAGACCTCAGAATTTTAGATCACTTCTGGGAATCAAGACGAACCTGTGCTGAGGAGAAGAACCAGGAAGCTGAAGGAGGAGACTACCCTGTGCTGTGTGTTTGGGGGTTGGCCTGCAGTGGTTGCTTCATTGCCAAAGAAAGGAGAAGAGGACTGAGAGTGCTTTTCATCAACTTGAAGAAGAATCTCCAAGGGCTTGAACTTTGAGCTTGCCTCCTGCCTGAAGTCTCAGGGATACAAGACTTCACCAACCAGCTCCCCCCTGAATTCCCTTGCTGGGAATTGAAGTGCCTGCTGTTGTGCTGGGCCTTCTGAGAGACTGCATGTCGCTGGGAGCGCGACTCAACGACGAGAAGCGTGTCACCGCCGCAGCAGTTGCCGTCGCATCGCCAAGGAAGCGTGTCGCCGCTGTCGCCATCACATCACCGAAGCGCGTCGCATCACTGGAGAAGCATGCCGCTGCCACAGAGGTCGCCGTCGCATTACCGGAGAATTATGTCGCAGGGCCTGTCGCGGCTCAGAAGGTCATCGAGTCGCCACACAGCCGTCGGCCGTGCATGCATCTCATCAACGTTATCGTAACCAAGATGCCATTTAGTTGCATCGCACCGGAGAGAAGTATCGCATCGAGGCACAATCCTGTCGCATCGTACCAGAGAGCAGTAAGAAACCAACGCATCACCTCCCCATACAGTAAGGAAGTGAGCATCAACTCCCCTGCACAGCAGTAAGGAACCGGCGCATCCACTCCCCTGAGTGTAAGGAACCGACGCATCACCTTCCCTGCGACCCTTTTGTTCGCTTTGCGTTACGCATCCAAGGTACTTTGAGAGTAAAGTGTTGCATTTACAATCTGAAGAGAACTGAGATATTTCCTACCATTTTAAAGTCTATTTTCGAGTACAGTATTGTGGATTTTTGTCGTTTGGTCTTGTGTTAACTCTATATAAAAATACTTATTTTTAAAATACAACCTGTGTGGTGTCCATCTGTAGTGTTGTCACTGTATTACTGTATGTGTTCACAAATGCTTTACACACTGCCTCTGAGATAAGCCTGCCTGCTCATGCCAAGCTACCAAGGGGGTGAGCAGGGGTTATTTTAGGAGTGTAGCCCCTTACCCTGACTAGACATAAGGGTCCCTATTTGGTCAAAGGTACCTACCTCTGCCAACTAGAGACGCCCAAATCTACCAGTGGCCTTACCCCCAGGGAAGCATAGGCAGACATTTAGGAAACAGTCAAATACTGGCCACACAGACCTGGGCTGACTGTGCAAATTCATCTTTTTATAAGGCACTGGATGGTTGGGTGGAGAGCAGGGAAATAAAGGATTATCAGGGGCTGTACAATCTGATTGCAAAGGAGCACATGTTCAGTCTCTATTTTGCAAATCTGTGCCAACACTTGGATGACAGTTAGCTCACTGACCATAGGGAGCTTGCTAAGGAGGTGGTCCACTAGGTCAGCACCAGGATACACAAGAAGGTACCTGGGGAGGAGGGGTTTGTGAATCACCACGTGTGGACGAAGTTCCCTCCAGAAGGAGGGGTGGGAACAAAAATAAAACAGAGGAGTTTTCTAAAGATGCCGAAAATAGCTCCACGGGTCAGGACTCCCAACCCCCAACTGAGAAGAAGTGGTTCCCTGACAGTAAGTCATCAGAGAAGGCACCCCTAAGTGCTAAGAGTGTCAATAGGTAGGGCACTTCAAGGCAGATGCCAAGTGTAACAAACTGTCACAGACCCCTACTGGTAGGAAGTCTCTGGAGCTGGCTGGTGTAGTGCTTGGGCATGAGATTGTGCCAGTTAGTGGGGGGGGACAGTGTAGACGTTACTCAAGAGTCCCTAGGTGACAGAGAGATGGTGCAGAGTACTCACATGCCTAGCAATACTAGGAAATACAGGATGTGGGTCACAATCAATGAAGAAGGGTAGAGGCTTTGAGAGACACTGGAGCCAGCACAATTGTCAGATGTCATATGGTGACCTCAGAGCAGGTAGTCCTGAATGTATTCCACCAAGTTGTTGCTGCTGACAACCACGAGAGTCACTACCCTGTGGCTCAGGTTTCCTTTGAAGGAGGAGGGGGGTGGGAATCAGGCTCCTTGAGGGTACCTGTGAGTCTGTTGTCTGCTTGCCAATGACCCGGAGCACACCATCTGGAAGGAGGTAGAGCTTAATTCACACTTGGAAATGTTAGGGGTGTCTGTGTGAGTGTTCCTGACCACATGGTCCATGGCCAACCATGAGAGTAGTCAAGAAGAACTGAAGCCTGGAAGAAAGGCTAGGGGCTTGCCAAAAAGAAGAATGGCAAGGGGTGCAGGAAACTCACTCCTGAAACACCCATGGTCCGAGAGGATGCTGAACCTGAGTGGGACGCCCTTGGGCCTACAGGAGAGGATGTTGCTGCCCAGTAAGTTAAGGTACTAGCCTGCGTGAGCTGATCTGACTCTTCATCTCTCAGATGAATTTTCTTCTCTGTTATCGCTGGGACATACGAGGTTCCCCACAGATCGCAAGGAGTCGCATTATCAGCATGATATATATATATATATATTAAGCGAAAGAACAAAATAAACCTTGAAGCTGGATGGCAAAGATTCTCCTGTGTCGGTGTCTGATTTATAAATAAATCGGGAATGGTTGGAATATATATATATAATATATCAGCAAATGGATGTTATATTGGGGTTGTTGGGAATTGGGGAAGCCTAGATGTAATTTTCTTCTGTGGGCCCTCAAGACGCCAGACAGATACAGGTCAGAACACTCCTATCAGAAATCTCGGGTCCCACCCCATTCTAGGGGGTGTCTTTAATGGATCATTAACAATGATTTGGATAGGTCAACTATCAGGCAGAATGCTGAGTAAAACACAACAAACGTGACGAGATTTGCCAGTACACCGGGATTTGCAGAGGTCTGGTGTCTCAGGAATGAAGCAGGTAAATGTTCTTTTTACTTCTCTGGCACACACAGCTCCTTCTCAAGACTGGACTATTTCTTTCATCAGAGGTCCCACAGATACAGTGTGGATGTCAAGGGCACCTCTGACCACTACAGCCTTCTTCTATCACTAATCTTAGGAAGGAAAGAAACCAAAAATATGCGGAGTCTCCACGCATGGCTCATCGATAGATAAACTGTTGATCAGATTGTGGAGGCTAGGATTCCCTACTTCCAAGAAAATGTGGGGTCTGGTCAGTCACAAGGGATGCCATGGGAGTGTGTAAATGTAACCTGCACATCACATTTTGACAAGACCCGTCAACCACAGTTACGTGCTGACGGAGGCATCCTCAAATTCTTTCACCCGATCCGCACACGTGAGAATGAATCATTCACCGACTCATGCGGCTGCAGTCATTACTGTTTTGAATCCCAAACTGAATGAAACAGTTTCCTTAACCAATAAAGATCTTCTGCATTAATAATGAAGACTACCGGCAGTAGCATAGCCCGGGCCACATGAAGACCACACTTTGGCTGACGGAATCCAGCTACTCTTCTCTACGTGCTGGTGTTTGCACATTGCGAAAACTCCTCATAAACACCAACGCTCTGTATAGGGATGGATGTTAATTGATTCATACATTTTATATATTGTTTTATAATCCTCGCACTGTATATATTGGACTCACTTTACCACTTTGTCACTTCACGATCACTTATTCACCAAAAAGTTATGCACTTGTCTTTTCAATGATGAATTGGTTTATGTGACAGCCTTGCATATACAAAAAAGATAAAAAAGAATAATATACTAATCGTGAAAATCGGATAATTTTCTCTGTGTGTTTCTTGATACATATTTAATATGTAACTCTAAGAAATTGGTCACCCGACAGAACCACTTTTAGTTCGTTTTGTGAGCGTGATAAAGCAGTATTCATGAAGTATGCACAACAAGGATAAACCATAAAAAGAAAGCTAGACTGGAAAGCTCTGGATGCCAGAGGGACACATTTTAGAATTAACCATACGTGAGCAGGGTACCACAAAAAAGTTACGAGATGGCTAAGGCATGCTCTCTCAGCACAAAGAGGAAACATTATAAGTGGGACAGGCGACAGGAAAACTCTTAGCATGGCTAGACAAGACGGAAGAGTGTATTAAATGATTTATAATGGTAATTTCCATGACAGGTGAAGATATTTCTACTGATGAGGGCAGCAGCTTTCTCTAATTTTTATGAAAAGTTGTATGGGGTGGCGTCCGGGTGTAGTTGAGACTGACACCCTACATTCATTGACATCACAAAGGTTCAGAGACTGATGGCTGAGATGCAGTCTAAATAAGAGGTAGATAAGACAGTATAAGACCCACATGGGGGAGTCAATTACAGAATGGTAAGATGCCTGGGTCAATGGACTCAACTTGCGTTCATACTAAACATTTTTCACAAAGCAAAAAGGGGGGTGTAGGGCGAGCTGCCGTCAGACCTTGTTCATGGTAGAAGAGTAATACATAAATATGGCACACAAATTACCGACCTATATCCCTCCTCCCCTAACCAGTAAAGATCTTCGAACGGGTGATGAGGGCAGCAGCTTTCTCGAATTTTTATGTAAAGTTGTATGGGGTGGCGTCCAGGTGTAGCTAAGACTGACACCCTACATTCATTGACATCACAAAGGTTCAGAGACTGATGGCGGAGATGCAGTCTAAATAAGAGGTAGATAAGACAGTATAAGACCCACATGGGGGAGTCAGTTACAGAATGGTAAGATGCCTGGGTCAATGGACTCAACTTGCGTTCATACTAAACATTTTTCACAAAGCAAAAAGGGGGGTGTAGGGCGAGCTGCCGTCAGACCTTATTCATGTTAGAAGAGTAATACATAAATATGGCACACAAATTACCGACCTATATCCCTCCTCCCCTACCCAGTAAAGATCTTAGAACGGGTGATGAGCAGAGCACTCTCACTGTATTTGGAGGATAACAACAAGCTGGAAGATGTGCAGTTTGGGTTTCGCCCTGGTCATGGGAAAGAGACAACGCTGGTGACTGTTTTGGAAGAACTTCGAATGCGAGCAGACAGGGGACAATCAGCGATACTGATTCTACTGGACCTGTCTGCCACATTCCATACAGTCAACCACACAGTCCTCCTGGACAGGCTGAGAACAATCGGGGTGGGAGGGGTAGCACTGGAGTGGTTTCGATCATATTTGACATCTAGACGTCAGGCAGTGGCCCTCCACCCCTATCGGTCGGAGTTTGCGGAGATTAGGCATGGGGTTCCCCAGGGCTCAGCAATCAGCCCAATATTGTATAATACCTACATGAGCCCCCTGATCACAATTATTAAATCATATGGGGTCAGCTTGGTAAACTATGCTGATGATACTCAGCTCATTGTATCACTGGAGGGAGACCAAGCGGTCTCTCTGGAAAAATTTCATGCCTGTATCCTAGAAACGTAAATCTGGCTGAGAAACAATTCTTTGCAGTTTAATAGCGAAAAAATGTAGATCCTTTGCTGTGCAGCAGGCAAAGCTCCCTGCTCTCTCCCCTCAGGATTCTGGCCCATTCCCACAGAGACACCTCTGCTACCAGTCTCGACGGTACACAATCTTGGGGTTAGTTTTAATGATAAACTGAACCTTGAAAGCCAAGTCAACAGAATTGTGGGAAGTAGTTTTTCGCTTATTAGGGTCCTTCGGAAGATCCTCCCACTACTCCCTTATCAGGCACGAGCACTTGTAATAAGGAGCGTCATTCTGAGTCGCCTGGACTATGGTAATGCGCTACTTCTGGAATCCCCTAGATACCTGATTGGGAGACTCCAAACAGTCCAGACGGTAGCAGCTAAACTGGCCCTAGCCAGACCGCGACAGTCATCCACATCCCTGGCATTGACAGAGCTACACTGGCTCCCGGTATTCCAGAGGATACAATTTAAATCACTGTGCATTGTCTTCAAGGCCTTGCATGGGATGGGACCGATACCGATGCAATCTAAGTTCAACTGGTATACAACCCGCAGCCTTCGGTCCTCCTCGACTAGGTTGGTTAATGTACCCAAGATTAAGAAAGCTAAATCGGGCGGAAGAGCCTTTAGCTACGCGGCAGCACGTCTTCGGAATAGTCTGCCAGTTGAGCTAAGACAGATACAAGATCTGATGAAGTTCAGGGGAAAAATTAAAACTTGGCTTTTCCCTAGAGTACAGGCTTAGCATATCAATTAGCTAGCTAGAAGTATGGTGGTAGAGGGTCTTACTGCAGCGCCAGGATGCTCGTAGGGTTACAGTGCGCTTTACAAATATGAAATACAATACAATACTTACTCAGGACTGTTTCTCATATTGTCACATATCTCTCGTGAATATAGAAACTAAAGTGTTGTCAAATTTCCTAGCAGAGACGCTCATTATGTTTTAATCCTCCAAACAGGATTCATGCCCTGGCAGTCCACCAGGCTCACCTGTGTAGACTACAAATATGGCTGGGCAGGACATAGAAAGGGGAAAACCATTGACTACAGTCTCCCTACAATTCTATACAGACATGGTATATTGGAAGGGCATTCATTTCAAATACCAAATCACTATATGCTATAGCAATTGTTTGCAACCAAAATCTAGTTGAAAAACAATGCAAATTTACAGACTTCCTCATTGGGGATGTAAGCTGTTAGGAATGGGATTTCTGGTTGGCTAAGGCTTAGGCCAAAGCCAGGCAGAAACCTCCACTCTAGTCAGGGCAAGGGAGTTACACGCCAAAGATAACCTCTGCTCACCCCCTTGGTAGCTTGGCACGAGCAGTCAGGCTTATCCCGGAAGCAATATGTAAAGCGTTTTGCGCAACACACTAGACACACCACAAAAGGAACTCCACACAAGGTTATATAAAAAGTAGCCGTTGTATTGTCATACCACACATTAGATCATAATCACACAAGGTACACTGTGCCACCTGGCACGGGGCAATATTCACAGGGGATTAAATACAGGACAGGGCCAATTGGGCCACTGTCAGAACCATCAGAAGCGGTAAGTAAATGTAAAACACAACCAGTAACTACTGGTACCATAATGACCTAAGCATTATCACATTAGACATAAACCCACACTAGGCCCAAACCTCATCAGCATAAAGACATTACGCAATGTGCCTCACCAGCATAAAGACATTATGAACTAACCCCATAAGCATAAACACATTACACAAACAGGTACTACCCCAAACATCACAACCTGACATTAGGCATTACAAGCATAAACACATTAGGCAATAAAACGCAGTGCACCACAGTACACTGACCAGGTGCATACATCACATTTGGCAATAACCTTCACAAGCATAAAGACATTATGCAATAATCACATTAGGCATTACCATCATAAACACAGAGTGCAATCAATAATTCCCGGTGCACAACAGGACCCCAAGCCAACTGGACTGTCGCTGGGGCTCAAATGCCCCCTGTCCCAAAATGTCAGGGTGGCTGCCAATGCAGCAGAATCCACACTTGCGCAATTGCGCTGGGGCAGAGTAGTGTCTACCTCCTTCAACAATGCCCCCAAAGGCTTGCTGGCCTAAACGTGGCAGCTGCCCACTAATTGCTGGGCAGCTGTGAAAATGTGCCCTGGCACCAGCGTGCCTCCTGAGCCCCTCTCTGGGACTCTAACCAAAATGCCCACAAGAAAAAGAATGGGGCTGGCACTAATGTGCCTCCTGAACCCCCACTGGGGCTCCGCAACAAAAACTGCCCCCCACGTTGCAGTGACCCGCTACGGCCACGCCACTGAGGAAACTGGCCCCAGCACTGGAGAAGAACTGGTCCCCTACGTTGCAGCTGCCCTCTAGCAGGCGGGGCAGCTGTAGACATAGCCAAAAGGTAAGGGGCATGGGCGTCTTGGTGCCCTCAGGAGTCCCCACTGCGACTCTACAATAGGAAATGTAGCCAATGTTGCAGCCGTCCTCTACGGCGGGGCAGCTGGAAATAGACCAAGAGGCACGGGCACCACTGCGCCCTTTGGGGCCCCCACTGGGGCTCTATCAGCAAAACATGCCCCCTTGTTAGAGTGGCCCGCAACGGCGGGACTGCTCAGGCACCAACACTGTGCCTCGTGCCTCACTCTACTCAAGCCTCACTCACCGGCTCTTGCCTGGGGAGGCTCTCTCCTCAATTGTGCTCCTCTTCGCCCGGTCCCCCTTCTGGAAAGGGATTTCTACCATCAGAGGAGCGGGGCTCTCTCGGCTCACGGGAGTCCCGCCTGGCCGCAGGCTTCCATTCGGCCGCCTCTGCTCTTCAACTTGCGGGCTTTCTCCTCGCTTCCTGCTGCTGGCACAGCGGGGCTCTTCCTTGCACACTGGAGCACCACGCAGGCATGCCGACTTCCTGGACTTCCTTCCGCCTTCGTCTGGCCGGCACTTCTTGTTTCTGGCTCCAAGGCCCCACCCACAGTCAGGCAACTTTGCCTGTCTTCCTGGTCGCTCGGCCGCGGCAGTGATAGCCTTCGCTCGGTAAAGTGCAGGGTGGGCACCCGCTTTTAGATAGAAGATACTGCGGGGTGGGCACCCGCTTGTTACACCATAAGCGGGGTGGGCACCCGCCAACACCGTGGCAATGAGGGGTGGGCACCTGCCTTCTGAAATATGCAAAACAGCGGGGTGGGCTCCCGCAACTCGGGGGGAATCCCTACGCCGGGGATTCCGTCTCCCTCCTTAAGCCGCGCAGCGCTGCAAAAGCCCACACGCTCCTTTCCTGGTGGGGAAATTAATATAAAGCGCTCGCCGAGCGCTAAACGCAGACAAAGTCCTGCAGGCCCTGAAATGTGCAAGGCGCTCACAGGGCGCAAGAGGTAGCCATAGTCCTGGGAGATGAAGGGGGCAATGCTGGGCCCAGGAAGGCCAGCACACAGGGTCCTCCAGCAGGGAGGTAAGCCCCCATGGCGGTTCCTCCTGGGCCCCAGCAGCAGCACGCCCCGCCCCCAGTCAGGAACAAGAGTAAGAACAGAACAATTTCATGGGGTCACAGCCTCTCCTTTTATACACCCTTTCTCTTTGTGTAAAGTGCAGGGCATGGGGGAACCAAATGCAACTGGTTTAGGGGGGATTTGGAGCACTTTGTTTTCCAAGCTCCTCTTCCCCTTTGTCAGGTGGGGGCTCGTCATCAGACACATCACAGGGGGGCGGAGCCAACATTCACTAGGGAAGACACCATCCTATTCAAAGTCAGGGGATTACCCCTCCCACTACTCTTAGTCAGGGTGTCCCATTCAGCCTAGCGCTAACTCACCCTGCCCCTCCTGGAGCCACCCGCACCTCTCAGCCCCCGTCACTCACAAGCCAGACATGCAATTCACATCAGGAAGGCAGACACATAGCACACAGAAATGCCAACTTCTAAAAGTGGCATTTCTCCACCAGTCAACATAAATCTGCGTACACCATTGCGCAGCATTTATTCTCACGAGTTCATACATACTAAACTCGCCCCTGCTGCTCCTCTCATACCAGGAACTGCCACGGACATACTCATCCCCAATGCATTCCTATGTGAGGGCAGTCCAACCTTACTAATGTAACACAGAGAGCGCACGCACTTTGCACTGGACCACAGTGCTAAACTGTTCAGAGGCCTAAAACCACCAACACCAGGTCAGAACTTAAGGCAAAACGTTTCGGTGAGAACTTGCCAAAAGGGCCAAGTCCAACATAAGCCATTATTAAAAGGGGATGTAAAACAAAGTCTGTTGGAGTGTGAGCACTCCAGTGAACCTTCAGTGTCTCCTCTAGTTGCTTATGTGAGATGTATCCTATCTTTTTTAAGTGAGTTTTGTATTCACCACAGTACTTTTATTTAACAGGAGCTCCAGCAGTAGTAGACTGAGCTTAATGCAGACCAAGTTTAGACCCAACTGAGTCTGTATAAAGGGGAAATAATTCATGTATTCTGATGCTTGGTGATGTTTAGAAGGGGTTATTGTATGATGACAAGATGAAGTGGGTAGCTTGGAAGATATTCCAGGATATCGGAGTTCTCATTGCAGAGGCTCCAGTGATCAGATACTAATTCACACCTTGTCCTCGGATCTTCATGACCGCAACCTAATACCAACAGAGTGCAGCATGAAAAGCCCATAGGAAATGGGGAGAGGAACAACAGCAACAGTCATGTAGCAGGTAGAAGGTCAACTTCTCAGATTCTCTTCTAGTTCGTAACATAGTACATTCTCAGGCTCTCATCTAGTTTGTGTCATGGTGTAGTGATTATTTAAAAGGAAGGCAAGGCATTACCACTGACATACCCTAGAAGCCATTATGTCCAACCCCTGAGCGATGCATCAAATGTTGTCTGTTTTAACAGTTTCCCCACCTTCTGCCCAATATGATCCGATACAGCTGCTGCTCATTTATGAAAAGTGATTGATGGACCTATCTGGAACTAGGTGGGAACGCAAACTAGATTTTGTAATTTCTCCCTGCACTCACAGAAAAGTTTATCTACAAAAGTTAATTTCAACTACAATATTTTCTCTAAATCGTTACTTTGTCGGCCTCTCATGTTTCCATACCAGTGTTTCCTGTACGTTACAAGTATCACTCAGAGTCCTATTTGCAGATAACTTTGAGAATTCGGTTTCTGTTGCCTCAAAGGCTTGTTTACTTCAGTTAAAGCCTTGGCTGCAATTTATTTACGGTTTCACTAATCAGAGCAATAGGTTTCTCAGAGGAACCTTCCACTCTATTTTCCTAATGATTTCAAAACACCTGTGGTAAAAATGTCAGCGGCCGGTTAGTGTTCTAAAGCCCGCTAAGCTCCGTACTTCACACCACAAACTGCATATCATGCATGAAAGGCTATGCAGTGTATCTTGCAGTTTTCTTCCATGTTTTGAGTATAGCTCAATATAAGACTTTGCTGGATGCCTGATACTGCTGTTTCACTCTGGAACAGTAAATGATCCGGATGCCTGTTGCACCGAAGAGGAGCTTCCAGACGAATGGGTGGAGTCTTCATTTGGTGGCCAGGCCCAAGATTGCCATGACCTCCTGCAAGATTGGGAGCTTTAGCGAAAGGATGTAACCTTGCAGGAACCTGTATTTGTGATCTTGGAGGACGTGGATGAGCTTAGGCTACAATCCTGAACTGCTTCTTGCTTTGCCTTTTTTATTCTAGCCTTTTCTCATTCTGCATGACCTCTAACTTAGACTATTAAGGGATTGATCCGTATGATGGCGTGTCTGCACTTTGGCAGTGGTAGCCGTGCTCAATGTTTGGTGATGCTGCTCCCTCCACTCTGCTGTAGTAGGTTAATAATCCCACAATGATTTGTCTTAAAGGAGACCGTGTCAACGTGCCTACGAGTGGGAAGTGACCTTGATACATCTGCGAGTGGTAGCTATCAGGTCTGATCCATTAAAAAGTATTACACCGAACGTACAACAAAAGAAGTAGTCTGTATAAGATGGGTCTGGTCACAGACAGCCAGTGCCTGAAATGCAGCATGGAAGCATCTTTCTACACATTAAACAGGAATGCCATTAAGTCGGTGTATTTTTAAAAGAAGCTGCTGAAGAACTATCCAGAGGACCCCTTGATGCTGCTCACTGCAGTTCTAGGCAAAGAAAAACGATGCAGTCATGGGCAGGTACAAATTGAACTTTTGTTCCTTGATGATGGCTGCAAAAAGGGACACTACTAGGAAATGGGAAACAGAGAGCTGCCCTTCTAGGGCAATACGGTGGATAGATACAAATCAGTGTATGGAGAGTGAAGAGATACTTTATTACAGTATAGGACCTCTGGTGAAGTTCCTAGCGGCTGGATGAGAGGAGAGGAGTGCAGACCGCTGGTCCTCCTTGTACCATGGCTGATTTGAATAGGACTGGTTCCCTCTGAGGTTGAATGGTGGGCAACACACAATGGTCTGGGGTCTGGGCCAAACTAGTTACTAAGAATAATTCAAGAATTCCACCAATCATTTTTTTGCATTCCGTAGTATATATGAGAGCAGAACCATATTCTGTTAATCTGCCATATATGTTGTTCTCCCAAACTCTGCTGAGCAGTCTTTCAAGCCTTGGCAAGAAATCCGGATCTATTCAACAGGTATGCTATGCTACAGTCCTGCTTTATCTTTCACACATACAGCATTCATATCCAAATTGTATGGAGCACAGATAATATTTTAGATGCCAAAGTAGCTAGATGTAGTAACAGCATGAAATATACTGCAAATTGAGTGGCTAAAAATGTATTGAAGCACTAAAACGTAAAGAAGGGCATGCAGATTGTGGATCCATGGAAAAGTACGCTCTGACCTTCCATGAGTGAGTTAATTCCCTTCCCTCTCTCAACTGTTTGCAATGTAACTTTTCCATGTGAGAGCAAACGGTCATTGGTCCCTCAAACAAACAGAAAAGCTGGTACATGTTTGGTGACATTTGTAATCCATATGATTCTTCTACAGTAATTCGGGCAATCAACAAAGACAGTTAAAAAAAAGTCTTTATATATTCAAAATTTGACTATGGGAATGTTCCGTCTTCAGGACTTTCTAAATATCGTATCCACTACTTGCAAGTGGTACACAACGTACCATCAAGGGAGCTTATTATCTAAAAATGTGGCAGACCTTCAATGGCTCGCGGGTTCAAAGAGGCCATGGAGTCCTATGTAGAGCACACCTGCTCAAGCAGTCTTTTCTAGCATTAGCCAAACTTGTTAGACACCTGCTCCATTGTTCAGATCAGGATAAAGGAACAACCTACTTCCGATAAATAGGAAAAACACAAGCAGAGTGGGAGGCAGGTGATTTGCCAAACTGGGTACTAAACTGTGGAACAGATTTCCATCAGAGATGGACCGATATATACCTCCCACTTCGAAATCAGTAAAAGTTAAACACTGTAATTCTGCAATTAGGTGCCGCTCGTAATATTGAATGCCTACACGTAAAGACACTATCTTTTATAACGGGATGTCACTTTTATTCCAGGTCAAGCATGAGATAAGATCTTGGGTGATTATGTGCAAGGCAAAAATCAAGTTCAAGCACAAACTCAAGACAAGGTGCAAGCCAGAGGTCAGTGCAAAAAGGAGCACGTGAAACTGAAAAACCTTGGAGAAGTGGATAGCAGACTGGGAACTGTATGGCATCGCTTGGATGAAACTAACACATTATTACTGTGAAATATTGATGATTTTGCCCTGTACTTTAAGTTAGGAGTACAATAAAAGTGAACATGCTTACGGTTGCATCAAGAGTTGGAGTTGATGTACCATGCAGCATTGTCTAGGAGGTTTATGGACGTAAGCAGCGTTTGGTACATGCTCCCTTTATAAAATTAAGAAAACATGCATTTTACTTTTGGACTTTTTGGGACGCAGGGAAGCACAGTGGTCAAGAAAGTGCCAGATCTACATACGGCTGAATTGCATGATTACTGATGTAGCCTAGTTGAGTGAGAGACTTTGAAAACGTTTGTCCCCCTCTCCCCATGGGAGGCAGCCATTACCAACAGAAAATAAAGTAATCATCCCTGGCAACAACATTGTAGTCAACAAAAAAATCTTTGTTTATTGCCCATAGACGTGGAAAGAGCTGGCTCCGGGGTAGATTAGTTCCAGAGTTTTTATGGCTGCTTCTGGGCAAAGGATTCCAAAGACGAATAAGCTGAAGGAGCCATCGGAATATAAAAACAATTATATGTAGGAAAGGTTGACTATCATGGTGAGAGGGTGACAGCCTAGAAACAAGAAAACAGGGGAAATATAGGAAGGTCTGCAGGAACAGGAGGTTAGGCAATATGTATAAATAGACATCCCAGTGAATAATAAGGCACACATTACTACAGCAACAGTTACACTAGAGTCCCTGTACAGACAATTGATGGATGGAATTCTGAACAATGTCAAACATTCACCCTAGTACAGAGATCTGGGCGTAAATACATCGTTTTTTTACTCACCATGCCATTCCAGTTTGGACCCAGACACATGTAAATCAGTCTTGACCCTGCTCCTCATGCAAACAATCCATCCTGAACTGCGTTGGTAGTGGGACGCCTGGCTGCCAAAATGACATTACAGACTTCGGGAGGAAGGTTGAATACTGTCAATTGCCACCGTTCAATGTCTACACAAGACGGCGTAGGGTTGACAGGTTCGGGTGGAGGACACTCCTCTGCTGCTGAGACAGAAGATCCTCCAGAAGGAGCAGTCCGACCGGAGGATCGATGCTCAGTGGAGAAGCACGGGATACCAGACTCTATGTTCCCAGTCTGGAGCCACAAGAATGACATGGGCCTGGTTGCTCCTGATCTTCTTGAGCACTCTGGAGAGGAGTGGTATTGGTGGAAAGGCATACAGGAGACCTAAGCTCCACTAGAGATGAAAAATGTCGCCGAGCAGGTGCTGCCTTGGAAACTCCAATGCGCAAAACTGCTGACATTGTGCGTTTTCGGCGGAGGCTAACAGATCTAAGCAAGGCTCTCCCCACTGCTCAAAAGGACCTTGTACCACCTCCGGATGGAGACGCCATTCATGATCCACTAGGCATCGAAGGCTGAGTTTGTCCACCCTGGTAATCAGAGAACCTGACAGGTATTGAACCACCAGGGAAATGCCCTACTGTACCAGACACGTCCAGGGATGCAGGGTCTCTTGACACAGTCAACTCGCCTTGTTTGTTGCAGTACCACATGGCGGGGTGTTGTCCGTGAACACTTAAACCAGCTTTCGCTTGATTGAAGGAAGAAAGGCTTTCAATGCCAAGCAAATCATTTGGAGCTCCAGCAAGTTGATGTGGAGTCCGGATCCCACGTGAGACTAGAGTCCTCTGATCTCCACCACTCCCAGATGACCACCACATCCCAGGAATTACGCATCTTTCACTACAATGTGGTCTGGTTGGGGAAGGGAGAGGGATCTGCCTCTGACCCAATCGCGGTCTGTAAGCCACCACTTCAGGTCCTGTGCAGTTCTCTCGGAGATCTGGACCATGTCAGAGAGATTCCCATGATGCTGCGCACACTGGAACTTCAAGTGCCACTGCAGAGCCCACACATGCCATCGGGCATGTGTCACTTGCAGGATGCAGGAGGCCACGAGGCCCAGCAGCCTCAGAGTCATTCTCACCGAAATCCAGGATAGAGGTTGAAAGATTGGTATCATAGCCTGAATATCCTGGACTCGCAGTTTGGGAGGATTGGCCGGAAACTACACAGTATCCAGAGCAGCTCTAAAGAAAAGGAGTGCCTGAGAGGCAGTCAGGAGTGACTTCAGCACGTTATTAGAGAACCCCAGAGAGTGCAGAACGTTCCTTGTAGTATGAAGGTGGGAGACAACAGCCTGGTTTGAATTTGCTTTCGACAGCCAATCGTCAAGATAAGGGAAAGACTGGCACCCCCAATCTCAGCAGATGAGCTGCAACCAATGCGTTCACCTTGGTGAGCACCCGAGGGGGGATGGTAAGGCCAAAGGGGAGCACGGTGAACTGACAGTGCTCGTGGACTAATGTAAACCGCAGGTAGAGCCAATGGGCAGACAGGACGGGAATGTGAAAATAGGCGTCCTGCAAGTCTAATGCTAATAACCAGCCTCCAGGGTTTCGGGAAGACAAAACCTGAGCTACAATGAGCATCTTGAACTCTTCCTTTTGAGGAAGTAGTTGAGGGCAAACAGATCTAGGATAAGGTGCAGGCCCATTTCCTTCTTCAGGACCAGAAAGTAGCGGGAATAGCAACCACAGCTTACTTCTGGTGCCGGAACCCTCTCTATGGCTCTCTTGGCCAAGAGAGTCACGGCATACTCCTGAAGTAAAGCTAGGTGATCCTCCATCAGCTGGTTGTAAGCTGGAGGCATGGAGGGAGGAATAGTCTCGAAGTGAAGGGAGTGGCCCCTTCGGACTATCTTAAGAACCAACCTGTCTGACGTGATGTTTTGCCAGTGGTGGAGGTGATGGCTGACACCAACTTGTTGCCCATGATCTGGAAGGGCTAGACTAGGAGAGTTTGGAGGCTGAGGGGGTGTGATGGACTGACCTGACCTCTGGCCGCCTGACCCACGTGGTCAGAACGAGCTGCGCCCACAGCAGCGCAGAGGTTGCTGAACTTGCGCAGCTTTGTGGCTGGGGTATGGCTGGTACAGCTAAAAGCCCCTTCCGTAGCCATGAAAGGGGTGAAAAGCAGATGAAGGATGTGTGGCCACTGAGAGGCCCAAGGATTTGGCTGTAGACCGCGAGTCCTTGAAGAGCTTTAGGGCCATGTTTGCCTTGACTCCATTCAAACGGGTGCTATCAAAGAGTATGTCCATGAGGGAAGCCTGGACATCCACAGAAAAGCCAGAAGTTCTCAGCGGCGAACAGCCACAGTCGATGACATCCCTCTGCCCAGCAAGTCAGTCGTGTCAAGTCCACAATGAATGGTGACCTTTGCCGCATTTCTCCCGTCTGATAACGACTGTGAGAAGATAACCCAGGCCTCAGCTGGGACCTGTGGCAGTACTACCTCAACAGGTTCCTACAGGGAGTAGGTATAATGGCCCAATAGGCATGCAGTGTTCACCCACCGCAATGCAAGGCTGTCGGTACAAAAGATTTTCTTACTCAAACTATCCAGCCTCTTGGATTCCCTGTCTGGGGGTGTGTGGAGGCTTGGACTGCCAAGCTCTTGGGGGTAAGGTGGTTGGTGAGGAAATTTGGGTCGCCCCATGCAGGGTGATGGTGGCGGGTGATTCTCCTATTCACAGGAGCCCGTGTTGGGCTTGGACCAGGTACCCAGAAGGACATCGGTCAAGGCCTCGTTGAATGGCACTACAGGTTCGCCCGGCTGCAAGATCTCCGTCAAGATGTTTGTCTTGACTTCCACCGAAGGGAGCTGAGGTCCTGGCTGAAGGTCCAGTACCTTAGCTCCCATTCTCACCACCACAGCATATCAAGCTTCCTTCTCCATAGCCATGGTAGGGAGAGAAAGCAAGCCAGAACCTGGGGAGGTATCCAGTCCACTGGCCTCACCCAATTCCTCATATCAGTACATTTCATATTGAGTCTGGTCTTGTAAAGGAACCAACAACACCTCCCAATCTTCCTCCATTCCTAGTCTTTTATAAGAAGGCTGAGGAAACAACCTAAGACCCAAAGGCACCATGCGCACCAGAATTTGTGTAGGTAGGCATTGATTCAGCTCCAGGTCGTCGGAGAGCAGAATGGGTCTGGCGGCGTCGGGAGTGCCACCAGTGTCGAGAGTCTCGGCGCAGGGGCCGGGGAAGGTCGCAGTGGAGCGACCAGTGTCGGTCCGGATCCATTACCAGATCCAGGGGGGGATGGGGAGGGGAGGGCTCATGGGGCCAGAGCCGCCAGCGTGGAACCCGATGGAGCCCCCTCTGAGCCTCCGGGGCCCAAAGGCGCGCCAGGAGGTTCAGGCAGACCAAATATGAGACATATATAGTCATGAAATTCTTTGAGCTGAGCGGTCGCTCCAGCTCCCGGGAAGGCAGGGAAGCCCGGTGCCAACCAAGGCACAGGTTTCGCAGAACGAGGCCTACAGTGCCAAGGATCCTCTGCCGTGTCAACCGATGGATGAGGAGAAGTCAAAGCACGCTTTGACTTCTTGTGTTTCATATGCCTCTTACCTGACCTATTCAACGACTTCGAGTGAGAGGACGAGGACTTAGGACTCCCGGAACAGTGCCCGGACCTTCCTCTCGACTGGGACCGAAAACAAGACCTCCAGAGCGAACAATGCTGCACGTAGCATTACTAAGCAGATCTAGGAACCACTCCCGCAAAACGTTCGGAGCCATGTCCCAGCAGTCGACTTTGAGTCATGGTTGCCCTTCAGGAAACAAAGACAAATCTGGTGTGGATCAGGCAGTGGCAGGAGCTGCACGATTTGAATCCAGAAGTCTTCTTTAACAAGTTGGAAAAAACTACACACCAAAAAATGTCTGACAAAACCTTGAAAAAAGCCTGTCAAAAAGTGACAGAGGGTAGCTCTCTTCACGAATTTGTGCTGGCTACTGCGGAAAGAAAAGAAATTACCTCAGCGCACCGAGGTGGCACCTATATAAGTGACGCGGACGTCACAACGGCAGAGACAATGTCAATAACGTCACGAGGAGCCGACGAACGCCACCTACCAGATCCAGTCTGACGCCTGAGAAAGTCTAAGGTGAGGAATCTGCGTCTAGATGTCTCTATCAGATACACATATACGAGTCATAATGATACAGTGGCCACAGTGTGTGCAACAAATGTGCGTAAATGTGTAATGGAAGAGGGTAATGGAAGAGCAACGAAGTTGCGGGTGCATGGGTGGAGTAACTGCCATGAGCAGCAGGAGCAGCCGCGTGGGGGCGAGGGTATTGCAAAGAAGCTTTGTTTAAAAAAAAACACAGAGACAACCCCACAGGGCAAGCAACGAACAAGCTCAAGGGAGGGAGGTTGGCAGACAGAAGGTAACACAAAGCACAGGGGGATTTCAGTCAGGAAGCACCATATAAGAGAAAGAGCAAGAAAATACATGCAATGACAAGGAGTACTGCAAAGAAAAGAAAAAAGCAGTTCCCTGGTGTGCTGCTGTGGAAGAATATGAGCCATCGAGTACGATAAAGATGCATTTTGCAGGGGAGGGGCAAACACAAGAAGAGGAAGAAACCAAATAAAATTGACAAGAATTTCAACCAATGGTAACTAGTGCGCAGAACCAAAGCTCATTTTAACTGGTACTATGCACAGTACGTTTTAACAACAGACAGCTAAATGTGGTCTACGGCAAGAGCCCTTGACTCCCGTCAAGACCAGTCCAATGGCAGGCCAACTGCTATGCAGTAAAACTTGAGCTGACAAAACGCTACTGCAAGCAACTGGTGTGCAAATAGAGAACAAGTCAAGACACCACAGATAAAGATATCTTCAAATACATCCTAAGACGCTAACATCAACAAACACAGTACACTAAGGGCACAGCTCTTGCAGATTGCATCGACACCTGCACTAACAGCTATCAGGAAATCTTTGCCGTCACCAAAGATTTTACTGCGCCTCCTACCACCTCCATCAACATCACCACCTTGCAAGACCTTTGCAACAACCTCTCTTGAGTTCTTCTGTAACAAAATAATCTCCATCTATGACAACCACGACCGTCAACCAGACACCGTCATTGTCATAACTAAACTTCTCATCACGGCTGAAGAATGTACCCTGACCTCATGACCCACCTTCACCACCCTCACTACTGCTACTACCATGAAGACCATCCACTCTGGGGCCCTATCTGACTCTTTTTTGTTTAAATCGGTTTTATTGATTTCTACATTTTAATGAAAGGTTACAATTGCGTGTAAGACCATTTACTACAGTAAAAGTCCGGGCTAAGATACATGCATAACCATTTGCCATCAGTACATTGCAAAATCTGTTTTATATCAAGTACACAGTCTGTGACGCGCAGGTTGTGTGCATTCAACATCTACTATTTTAAGAAGGCAGTGACCACATCTGCACTCCAATCATTATCACACATTGTGTAGAGTTACAGCAAATACGATGAAGTACGAATGAGATAACTGCGGCGTTTCGCAATAGTCCTTCCAGTGAATTCGCCTTGGGTTTTGTACAGATGAGATAACAAATAACGATAACAAAAACAGTGACCAGGCCATGTAATCCTATCCCCTTGTCCCCGCACATGCGTACATTACGTGGGGCCCTATCTGACTCTTGCCACAACTACATCTTCACCAAATTACTCCTACCCATCAGCGAAGTAATAACACACATCTTCAATGCCTCCATCCACTCAGCCACATTCCCAGACACCTGAAAACCTGCCACCATCATGCCCCTGCTCAATAAAACATCTACTATCCAACCAAACTTTATAATTAAAGATCCATCTTTCTTCTACCATAGTTGGCAAAGGTCTTGGGGAAACTAATCAACCAACACCTCACCGACCACCTCAGAAACTACCAGCTCCTCAAGTCCATGCAGTCCAGATTCAGTCCTAACTATAGTACAGAACAGCACTAACTGCCACCACAAGTGACATCCACATGATCCTTGATAGAGGAGACAGCAGCCGTCCTACTCCTGGACTTCTCTGCAGCATCTGACATGGTCTCACACCCCATCCTCATCAGATGCCTGAATGGGATTGACATCCAAGGTTCCGCTCTTTGCTTGATCTGCTCCTTCTAAATGGATAGAACAGAAACTGTCATCCATGTACTTAACTTTTTGGAAGCCTACAAACTCATCTATGGAGTGCCTCAAGGTTCATTGCTCGGCCCCACACTCTTCAATGTACACAGGATCCCTCTGCCAGTGTCATCCGCGCACTACATCCTCTCGTACCCAGATGACACGCAACTCATACTCAACCTCTTGGACAATCAAGTTCACTACCTGCATGACTGAAGTCCCTAACAGGAAGAAAAACAACTTTCTCAAGCTCAAAACTGACAAGACAAAAGTAGTGACCTTCAACAAGAACACCTCATCATGGGACTTCAACTGATGGCCAGCAGAACTCTGGTCCACGCTATGAACCTCGGAATCATCATCAACAGGAAACTAGACATGACCGCACAAGTCAATGCCATCACTGCATCCTGCTTCCAGATTCCTGAGGATGCTGAGGAAGTTCTTCAAATGGCTCCCAAGCAACACTAGAAAAACAGTCACTCATGCGCTAGTCATCAGCAAGTTGGACTACGGGAGTACCCTATACATCGGGATCCTCAAGCAGCTCACCAGAATATTACAAACCATCCAAAAATCGGCAGCCAGCGTCATCCTGAACCTCGCACACAGAACTCATAACACCACACCACACAGAGCTCCCCTGGCTCCCGATAAACATACATGTGCTTTTCAAATTACACACACACACAGCACTACACACTTAGGATATACCTACCTGAGCAGTTGCTTCTCCTTCCACTAACCCCCCAGACAACTCCGCTCTGCAGGACTCCTACTCAAACTCATCCCAAGCACATAAAGAACCAGATCAGGACGACAGGTGTACTCTTACATCACTCCTAAAGCCTGGAACGACTTTGCACTCCACATCTGAGCCTCATCCTTTCTTCTTGAATTCCATAAGCAGCTGAAGACCTGGCTTTTCAATTAATCTACCTACCATATGCAGGGCTAGGCACACACACCTGCTCAGCACCAGGATGCACGCGCCGGTGATATGTGTATTTTGGAAAGTGCACTAAGACCTAAAATTGGATGCAAGACAATTATCTGTGTTATTGGCGAAAACCCTTTTGATTGACACTCTTTTTTAAAGGTCGAGTGGCAAGAGGGAGGTGGAAATGTACTGCTGGCCATTTAGCCTGACACAGAGCAAAAAATATGCTCTCACTTTACGTCTGCCTATAGATCTCGAGAACCCCATTATGTAACACAGTGATAGTTATCCTGCCCAGTTCATTTTGATGGTTTGTTGAAAGATATAGAATCTTACGTTCACATCTGTACTTCATTTCGGATAGCTACACTGGGGAGGGGGGAGGTTGGTAATGAATGTAATGATTATATTTTTTAAAGAGAACGTGTGTTGCTGGTATGGTGATAATGTGTAAGGAACGGTTGCACTCCTTGGTTTCACAAGGTTACTTAAGGAATTCAAATTTTCACAAAGTTTGGGTGCTATAGGGTATCACCTCCTGATATTGAGGTGTAACGTAATATGAGAAAGAAATCCTTCACCACTGGAAGGGTCACCCATGTAAGCACTCCAGTGCGAAAAAAAACGCTTTCAAGGGTCAAATGTCCATTAGTTGTATTCCACTATGGTTTATTTGCATGAATATTTCAATAGTGAAAGAATCCATTCATTGGTTCAAACAATATATGTATCCATTCTTCATTGCAATCAAATGTTCAACTTTTGAAGATTCACAGGAATGTAAACACAAATCCCCGAAGCATTTCGGGACCAGCCCTTCTTCAGGGGTTCTCCCTGTAAACAAAATGAATGCTCTTAGTGATCCTAGAGCAGAAAGCGTCAAAAACAAAATAATGAATTGATAAGCTGGTGTCCCAAAAGGAACAGATACCAGTGTGGTGCGTGCTACAACTATGTGCGTCAAAAATGACAAGCTAATGCCAAGCTTTAAAGGTAAAATGCAAACATGCGTGCAGAAAATATTGTGGTCTGTGTCTAAATGAAAAAGGTCAGAACGGGGTGTGCTCTGTGAAACAGTGCGCTTACGAGATGACCGGTGAATGCCGACGTGCTCGCGGATGTGTATGAACTAAACTGTGGTGTAGGAGGCATGCTCATGATTACATCTAGGTTTGTGTAATACTTAAAACGGGTACCTCTCTAAGCGAATGAAAACCGAACAAAAAGGAAAGTATAATGAAGCGTCCGCTTCTGCAGAAATACACTATCTCAAGATGTGGAAAGTCGTTACCTGTGAATTGCTCAAAGTTGAGCGTGTACCATGTAGAAGCTGCTGGTATGGTGCCATGTTGTCTAACTAACATGGCTGAACTACTTTTAAAAGACGTGGTCAAGAATAGAGAGGCTTTATGCCTCATCGCAATACTGCCCTTAACCTGCGCCGACTGCATGGAGTGCTAGGTAGAACACCCACCATACTAGAACCTGCAGTCTTAGTATCATTAGATGCTACTATGGCATTTGACATGGTTGAGTGGCCCTATTTATTTGCGGTTTTAGGCAAATTAGGGTTTGGCCCGGAGTTTATGGGCTGGGTTCGTCTCTTATACTCCAGCCCATTGGCCCGAGTGGTAGTCAATAACCGCAAGTCCCCAGATTTCCAGCTGAGCAGGGGTACTCGCCAGGGCTGCCCCCTGTCTCCGCTCCTCTTTGCGTTGGCCCTGAAACCACTGGCGACCTGGATCAGGCACGATCAATCTATCCGTGGATTGCGCTGGTCCTTAGATTGGGAGGATAAGAAATCCTTATATGCGGATGACATTCTCCTCTACATGGCTTCGCCAAGAGCGTCATTGATTTCCCTCCTCGATATACTGGCGATATTTGGGAGATACTCTGGGTTCACCGTAAACTGGTCCAAGTCAGTGGTTTACGTGCTTCAGGGTGACCCGCCTATATTACCGCGAAACTGCACGATACAGATTGCGCCTGAAGGCTTCCAATACCTCGGCATCTATGTGACGCTAGACTCGAAGCTCCACTTTGCCCGTAATCTGGATCCGCCCATACAGCAGCTTAAGAAAGATGTCGCACACTGGAAGTTCCTTCCTCCTTCCATGTTAAGCAGGGCGGTCCTTTTTAAAATGATGGCCCTGCCTCGTTTCTTGTATGCTCTCCAAAACACAATGGATCCTGTCCCAATATCCTACTTTAAAGAAATAGAGGGTCTCCAGAGGCAACTTCTCTGGGAAGGGAAAACCTGCATAGTGTTCTCCAAGTTAACTCTTAACTGGTACGATGGGGGCATCAGTTTTCCCGACCTAAGGAAATATTACTGGGCATCTCAACTCGCGGCAATCAATCACGGGATATATGGCCGCCCAGACGATCCCGGTATGCCATGGATAAGTGGATGCTCCCAGGGGAAGACTATAACAGAGCATTATACGCTAAACCCCGTAGATTCCCACTAACTAGACCCACAGCACATGCCGTCCAGACATGGCACGCAGTCAATAAACACCTGAATAGGGAAAATAAGCTCACTTCACTGTGGAGCTCTGAGAAACTGGGGTGCCTCTGGAAATCCAAGGGGTTTGATAAATGGGACCTCATAGGGTTCTCGCCAATCAAAGACGTCTGGAGGGAGGGAACGGTTCTTCCATTCGCTTCACTTAAAGTACAATACAGCTTGTCGGATAAGGAGAATTAACATTATCTCCAAATCTGACATGCATTGCTCACTCAGATACCAAGCAACACGACACTCCCGGAGGCCTCCCCCATGGAGGATAGAGTACTGGACGGTCACCTCCCGGAAAAGACAATTTCTCTTCTCTATAAGAAACTGATCAATAACATGGAAGATCCACTGCAGGCCCTCAAGGGAAAATGGAACAGTGATGGCTTAGAACTAGATGACGAGGACTGGCAAGAGGCGGTCTCTTCCCCGCGGGTAGTCGCAATCCAGGCCAAGCTGAGATTAGTGCAGCTTAAAATACTACATAGGACTTATGTAACGGGCCTTGTCTGGTTCGGATGGGAAAGGCAGAAAGTGGAGAGTGTAGAAGAGGGTGTGGGGAATTAGGGACATTCATTCACATTTTGTGGAACTGTCAGCAGATACAATTGTATTGGAAAAACATCCACCACACACTGCGGGCAGTGCTGGGTGTTGATATGCAGCCGGAAGCTCGGAGGTGTATACTAAATGTCTGGGAGCCTACAGATCTCAAAACATATACTACACAATGGGCAACATTAGCATACATGATAGCAAAGAGAAACATCGCACAGCAGTGGGGCGCAAGTCAGCCGCCCCAATTGAGGAAGTGGGAGGAGGACTTAGACTGGTGCATGTATAGAGAAAAGTCAGTTTACGTGGCCAGAGGGTACCCTGGGAAATGGAGTAGGGTGTGGGGAGCATGGAATCACTACAGAGGTCGCATCTGTCTCCCACCTTGTCGGCAGATCAACACAAACTCTTGCAACCCCTTGATTTACTCAATATAACAAATGTAACCTATCTTGAAATGTTTATGATGGTACTGAGGAATGATGAAGTCGCCTGCTTGTAATCAATTGATGTGATTTTGTCGAAACTGTTTAATAAAAAGAAATACAAAAAAAAAAATAGAGAGGCTACTTTAACTTGGTTTGAAATTCCATTTTGCTCTTTCCTAAGGGAATTTAACATATGTAAAGAGCAAATGTTTACTACTGCAATCAAAGTATTATTACTTACATTTATGAAAGGAAATACACTAAAAATATAATGCAAGTTTGTTAAACATTGCCAAGTTTTAGAGGACAACACTTTATATGTCTTTATAAACGCTTTCATAATGTGCAGAAATGACAGAACAGGTTACAAAATCTGGATGCAAGCCTCAAACAAAGTTTGATAACAGCATCTTAGAAAGGCCTAGTGATAGTCTATGTGCAATCCTGCTGCCCAAGAAACAGAGCTAAGTAAAAATACTTCACAAACTAGTGCTCAGGGCTCGAAAAATCCACTCGCCTGCTCATTTTCGAGCCAGATTTAATTCAGATGAGCTCTTTCTAGGTCCTACTCGCCCCCTTTCTGGCAAGTAGGCTGACAAACTGACTATTGACCTCTGACCCTCACCAGGTCATCGATTGGTAGGAGTACTTTTCTGGACAAATCACTGTCTGCTTATCAATGTTGAGTGAGAGCTTATGTCTTTTCAATGCCTGCTGCACAAGTTACTGAAAGTTTGCAATGAAGTCAGGCAGAGCAAGTGCTGGAGGAAGGCTAGTGAGCATAGATGCTATATAATCCTCCCATTCACCCCATCTTTACAGTCTGGACATTGGGAAACTTCTTCTTACTGCCTGCCAGCCTCTTCATCCTCTGTGGCAGTAGATTCTCTCACTAGGGAGGCTGGCGCTCATGGTAATGGCTGCTGCTGCATAGGTAGCTGAAGCAGTAATGGCAAGGGTGATTGTTGAGGTTTTGTAATTGTGTCCAGAAGCTAGTGTAAAAGTCTCTCATCACACTATGTAAGCCTCCAATCAGTCTTAAAAGACCTACAGCACATGGGTTCCTTGGTAACAATGTCTTCCATAGCATGCTTGTAATCACTACCAGAAAAGAGAAAATCTTAGTTGTAATTTGTGTTCTCTAGGCTTTAAACATAAGGGTGATGTCAGCCTTCAGGGTCATCGAACCTCTGTTCAGCCTGTGAATCCTCTCTAAGAACCTTCTACTCTTCATGGTTGGTGCCATTCAATTGGTTCACGCTATCAATGGGGCCAAACTGTCATTCGTTTTCCACCTCAGCATCTGTTTGCAAGAGCGTGCGGGAAGTTCTGTTGGCCCGTTAATTGGAAAGGTATATGACAGAATCAAAGTGGTATAGAATCCTGTGTGCAAAATGAGAGTCATCCACTTTCTGGCAATCTGACATGGTGCTTTTTGCATCACTGATGATGGCCTCATTGGCAGGCATTATCCCTGGGAGGTTTCTTCCTAACATTGAAACAGAGAAGACTGTCTTTGATGACAGTGCAACTGATGAGATGGCAGCGGTCAGCGATGGTGGGATAGTTGATGATACAGGAGGGTGAGGCTTTAGAAGATAACAAAAAGGAGGATAGTCAGCAGGAGAGAGGACGTAGAAGAAGACTTTCCAAAATGATGGTCTGTAGTTTAACCGCTCCTTTTCATGCTGTTCTGAACTGATACCTGCCCCTGGTGTAAGTAACCAAAAACAATGCTCAAATACTCATTGGGGGGGCTGGAGAAGGTTCTAGTTGGAAGGAGAAAAGTAAAGAAAAAAGAAAATCGAGCTACAGCCTGGAAAAATGGTAGAGCAGAGTAATCCATGAACTCCCTTCACACGCCATGCAGTAGAAATATTACATTTGGTGGCTTCTAGGAGACAGTGGATTATTTCAACCTCATTGCCAGGGGCATGGATACTTTGTAATAAGGTGATTAGACTATTAAATAATGTGAATCTATCAAAAATTCAATGATGGAGTCACACAAAGCTTAAATCGGATACATTGGGTTTTACAGCCTTTTGATTATCAATATGTCTAAGCTTCATGGCCTGCAAAAAACTAGACACAACCTTTAAATAGCCATTTTTATTGGACATAATGGCAATGTGCCATCTAAGGAACTGCAAATCTTCATGATAATACACTATTAGAAGACATGAGGCTCTCAACACTAGCACCATATTATTAGCGTTTCATCTTATGATTGTGTGATGGTTTTAAGCAGTAGCTATAACAATGTACACCAGTATGGAGTGGCCTCAGAACTGGAAATGCTGCTACAAGTAGATGGAGACCTCAAGGTTATACCAGGCATGATGACACCGCTGGGTTGTCCAATTTCTTTCTGAAAGACTGTCTGGATTTGTAGGCGGTTGACCATTACCATTATGTCTTTTCTTTTCTTACATTTAAAAGCTCATAAAGACGTCATCCACATTACATCATATTCCTTCATGGGAATTAGGGTGTCAAGAGGGATTCAAGAGAAGAACAGAGATTTGATGCCAAAGGCATCCATGGCATCTCACATTCCCATGATGTCATAGGTTGCTATACGATCACAAGAGCTTCCATATGATGGCAACTGCTTCCATGCAGTCAAAGGTCTTAAAGACATTGAAGACTCCATAGTTTCAAAAGCCCTTTTTCATGCAGGAAAAATGCAATTTTCTTTTAATACAAAACTATGAGAAAATACAGACTAAATTCTCACCTGTGCCACATCAGCCCTACTGGTGTCAGAATACTAGGGCTCCACAGGCAGAGAAAGAATGAAATAAAAATGCTACACCTACCTTTGTTATGAAGCAAACGACTTAAAATGTTGTGTAAATCAACAAAACCTTTCCATAGTAATATCTGTGATAAACAAACTAAAGGCAGAATACAGGAATCCTGAAATGAATTGCTATCGCTGTGTTGCATGCTGGGGCTGTGGAGATCTATGGGCAGCCTTAAAGTAACAGCATGTTTCCTCTAAGTAAGGCTGCATGCCATTGGGATCGTTACCCTCATTCTTCTCTTTTACAAGGTGGAAATTAAAGGGTGTTGGGCCATGGTGCTATTATAAGTAAAACTAATTTTTATAGTCTGTTTTTTCTGAGTTTCTCTAACGTGTACTAGAAGAAAAACATAATGAAAGCAAAGGTTGCATTTAGCTAGATTTTATTATCTGCTTTTATTTGGAGAGATTTTATTCTCATTTTAAATATATTCTGGGATACCACATGTGGGCAGAGATATTCTGTGTACATGACTATTAGTGAAGATCCCTTGCTAGAGAATCACAAAAAAAACTGTGCTAACAGAAACTTGATACCAAACTGAAAGTGTTTTTTGATCCAATTCCTGGGTCTGGTTTTTGGAAAGCTCTTGCTGACCTGGCAATGCTCCCTTATATTTTCTCGCTTTTAATTTGTCTGCATGAGGATAATTATGCACACATTTGGTGGTGGGACCAGGCTCAGCTGACACAAAGGATACCTGTCCGTAAAGGTGTTCGCTAGGGCGGTGTTCTGGCTCCCACCTCGTCTTCACTTTTTCTTAATGATTTTGTTCACTTTCTGTCTCTGACTGACGCGGATGCTCCATCTTTGGCACAAACCAAAAGTCTGATTCTCCTCTTTACGGATAACACTCTACATATAAACCATGGCCCCGTGCAGGTTTCAGAAACTTTTGATTCGTTTTGCGCCGCACGTGGCCTGGAGATCAAACGTCCAAAACCAAAGTGATGTTTTTTAATCAAAATAAGTCCTTTAAGGGCAGCCTGTCCTCGGGGGGATTTTCCTTTGAAAGGTGGATTCCTTTGCAAATCTTGGGGTCACATTCGCAGTGGGTATGTCATTGCACCTTCATATCAACAAGGCAACTACCAAACTCAAACAGAACTCCGGCACGATACTTAAGGAATTTTATTCGTCCACACTAAACTCATTTCATTGGCTCTTAAGACCTATATGCCCAAAGCCTTGGGTTCGGCTTTAAATGAGGCGGAATTGCAGAGCTTTTCCAAACATGAGGCTCTAACCATAGCGGAGAACAAATTTCTTAGAAATCTTGCCTTTGCTTCTCCTAGCCCCCCACTACATCTACTACTCAGGGATTTGGGCGCCGAGTAAAATTCGATTTAGTCTCTAATTGTATTGGAGACACCTATGGACTACTCCCAACCTCACCCACTATGTGGAAAGTCTTAAGGACGTCATGAAGGCCGATCAATTCAGCAAGGTTACCTGGCTTTTGAAAATGGAGTCAGCATTGTCTTCGATAGCAATGCATGAATTGTGTGATCATCCGGACTCTACTGTCTTTCCAACTGAGGCTTTCTTGAAAAAGCAATATTGGTCATCACTAGTGGCTGAGGAATCTCCAGTGCATCTCATTTCAAACTCACTAGTGATTCTATTAGCATTAAGCCAACTTGTGGGTTTGAGTCATATTGGGATCTTGTGTCAGTTCCACTGAACAGGAAGTTATACTTCCAGTTTTGAGTAGGCACCTTTGTCGTGTAGTTCCTACTAATCTGTAAGATCAGCGCGTTTGTTGGACAACATAAACTTTGGTTGAGGTGCCTAGACTGATTCTGAGCACCCCCGCAGGATATGTTGGTCTAAAGACCAGCTAGCTCACACAATGCTACTATAAGACCCCCTAACCTTACCAGGGAGTGAATGGGTTCTGGCAACCACTAAACATGACAACTCTGACACCCCAGGGATTGTGGTAACAGATCAGATACTTTCGCTCAGTCACTTGTGCTCAGAGAAATATACAGAAAATACACAGTGGGATGTCTTCAATATATTTATTGAACCAACGTTATTCTTGTATAGAATACATCTGCTGTGATAATCAGTAGAGAAGCAGATGAAAGTCATTTCAAGCACCAAAAGAGTAAATAGCAGATATGGTTCTACCATGGTGCTAAAACAGTGTAGATCTGCAGTACAAAAAATAATGGTCAGGTAGTATGCAACAATTTTAGATATACAGAGTCATTCACATCCACAATAACAAGTTTTCAAAAGATGATAAATCACCGATTTATTGTGCTGTTATTGTAGATCACAACAGTACTAATCAACTAGTATTTCTTATTTATACAGATATTTACACATTATGGTGCTCAGGATGGAGGAGAAGGGAAGGAGTGTTTGTGACCATTGTGGGTTTGTGAGGGTGGTGGACACGGACAGAGTGGTGTGACATAGATATATCACATTAACATTGTAGTAAAAAATCCGGCCTAATCAATAGGTCAGTTGTTCCACATAATATACATAGCTCAATCAGGACACTGTTAGTTTTACACAATTGTCCTAGCTTGTAATTCAAAGGATATTTGTCGACGTTTCGACCCCTATAACTAGAACTAGGTGAGTCCAGCCTTAGGTTAGGGTCTTCATCAGGACTGTGGTAGAGCATCTAGAGATAATGAAATATCGTGTTTTAGAGTGGTTGTATACTTGGCTGATGAAGGATGTGATGGGAAACTGTGAAATCAGTTACCTATTTATGCTTCCAGCTAAAGACTTTGTGCTGGGCGAAGCAGAGAGTGGGCTCGGTCGAGCGCCTGTATGGAGAGAGAGGGGTGGATGTCAGTGAGTAGCCCAGGGTTGCAGCATAGTGAAAACTCCTGGTGGTCTAAAAAGAAAGAACTTACTCGTGTTGTTGAAGGGCCTTGCATGCACGTTACTTTAGAAGAGTTGCAGGTCATCTGATCTCTGTCATCTCAAGAGTAAATCTGTGTGGGACAAGGACAATGAAAAAACCATGAGTCCCCTGGACCGTGCTGCTTTCCTGCTTGAATAAGGTTCCTCGCTCACGAAAGGCCGTAAAGGAACTTAAAAGGGGCATTTTAAGTCCCTTTACAGCCTTTCGTAAGCGAGGAACCTTATTCAAGCAGGAAACCAGCACGGTCCAGGGGACTCATGGTGCTTTCATTGTCCTTATCCCACACAGATTTACTCTTGAGATGACAGAGATCAGATGACCTGCAACTCTTCCAAAGTAACGTGCATGCAAGGCCGTTCAACAACACGAGTAAGTTCTTTCTTTTTAGACCACCAGGAGTTTTTACTATGCTGCAACCCTGGGCTACTCACTGACATCCACCTTTCTCTCCATACAGGCGCTCTACCGAGCCCACCCTCTGCTTTGCCCAGCACAAAGTCTTTAGCTGGAAGCATAAATAGATAACTGATTTCACAGTTTCCCATCACATCCTTCATCAGCCAAGTATACAACCACTTTAACACAAAATATTTCATTATCTCTAGGTGCTCTACCACAGTCCTGATGAAGACCCTAACCGAAGGCTGGACTCACCTAGTTCTAGTTATAGAGGTCGAAACGTCGACAAATATCCATTAAATTACAAGCTAGGACAATTGTGTAAAACTAACAGTGTCCTGATTGAGCTATGTATATTATGTGGAACAACTGACCTATTGATTAGGCCGGATTTTTTACTACAATGTTAATGTGATGTATCTATGTCACAATGCGAAACAAATTCCTAGGCAATCTAAGCATAAATCAGAACAATTTAGGTGTGTCAAAGGAGAAATTAATAAAATAAGTGTAACAACAAATTAATACAAACATACAAAATGTATTAAATAAACAGATGATCAGTATGATACACACTAAGCATCATCATATTATAAGTCAACATCTAGTTGATATGTTCTATAGCAAGCTCGGAATCTGCCGATAAGGTGTAATGCACTACGGAGAGTATAACCTCCCACAGTGAACCGCCATCAGTGCGTATTATTCTTTACCAATTAGAATAAGAAGATCTATACACACAATATCAGGTCCGTGTTTAATATCTTCATTGTCTACCTATTGTACAGCAAACAACAAGCAGTGCAGTAACTAGATCTGTGGCTTTTCCTGACGAAGGCGTGTTCCACGCCGAAACGCGCGAAGATTCATTAATTTGCCACCTATATCCTTTTTGTGAAGAACTATTAATATGCTATTTGTATTATTTTGTTGGATCAATTTTAATTAATACAGTCAATCTCTTTTTATCTATGAAGAACATATCAACTAGATGTTGACTAATAATATGATGATGCTTAGTGTGTATCATACTGATCATCTGTTTATTTAATAAATTTTGTATTTTTGTATTAATTTGTTGTTACACTTATTTTATTAATTTCTCCTTTGACACACTTAAATTGTTGTGATTTATGCTTAGATTGCCTAGGAATTTGTTTCGCATTGTATATTACCCTGTCCTAGGAATTATATTCTATAAGTACCAGGGGGTCCTTGATACTCACATGAAATGTATCTATGTCACACCACTCTGTCTATGTCCACTACCCTCACAAACCCACAATGGTCACAAACACTCCTTTCCCTTCTCCTCCATCCTGAGCACCATAATGTGTAAATATCTGTATAAATAAGAAATACTAGTTGATTAGTACTGTTGTGATCTACAACAACAGCACAATAAATCGGTGATTTATCACCTTTTGAAAACTTGTTATTGTGGATGTGAATGACTCTGTACATCTAAAATTGTTGCATACTACCTGACCATTATTTTTTGTAGTGAACTACTAACCCGGGTCTGGTAGATTTTCGGGTCTCCCCATTGATACGCAACACAGTGTAGATATGGAGGCATATAAAATAAGGTAGTAATCAGGCGTATTATACTATGCAAACCTTACTCTGCGTGTACCTAGAGTGTGTGTAGATGTGAATCAAAGAATCCCCCAAGGGACGATCCGACCCCATTACATGGCGGAAAAGAATGTAGGAGCCCGTCTTGGTCACAAACTGGACACCCCTTCACGGAGATGTCAGACTGTTGCATGGTGAAGTCTCAGCATGCAGGGACCCTCGGTGTCAGCTGAAGGGCCTCCTCTGCCAATCTTTTGAAATGCTCATCATTTATAATAGAAATCATCCTTGTGATGTACATTTAGATTAGCAATCTTATGGGTATGTAGATAGCCCTGTTTCCCCATGGATGGAGATAGAACAACATTTGTACATTGTGCTTAAAAAGGCCTTTTATATGGTGTTTGGCATGTTGGTAATGTTATGCAAAGCTAGATGTGTAACCAGAAGTAGTTTATGAGAAACGAATCCAACATTGTCAAGCATGTGAATATGTTCGAAAGGTCACCGGAGACATGTTATTGTGCAAAATTAGGACAATGTAAGAAAACGTGCAGCTTCGTTACTTGGGCCTAACCCAAGCATATAACACCTTACCCCTTAGAGTGTGTACCAAAGGTTTGGCTGGACGGAGGGGCACCAGGTGTCCAATTTCCAATTCTGCAGAAGAGGGTATTCCACATGTTCTTTTTGCGTGTCCAGGTTATGCTTCCCCTTGACGAACTTGGTTAGCCGCAATTATGTAGGCTATTAGGGATAAGCAGCCACTTGGTTGCCCTCCGTATTCTTAGGTCAGATCCCTGCCCAGTAATAGCCACATTCCAGTTTCCAAATTCCGCTCCGCAGCAAGACCCTTGGCCTCTCTATCACCTGACCCTGCCTAGGCTTTTTTTTTTTTTTTTTTTTTTTTTTTTGAGGTTACGCCTCGCTGTACTGTTCTCCAATTGACTGACAGAAAGGTATTTTCCCTTACTTTCAGTAGTTGTGCGCACTGCCTAGACAGTTAATAATCGTGATTATGATTATAAAGGGGTGTGTATTTTTCCCATGTTAACTTGTTCAATATTGGATTTCGCTTTTTAACTTGCAACTTGTCTTATCAGAAAATCTTTTATTTTACACTTTTTTTTATACAGTTTGTACTTTTATGGCCCCGGTAGCCTAAATAAAGTAATTTGACTGACTGATACCAAACTCGGTGAGATTTAAAGAGGGTGTGTCACACTGATCTGATGATTATAGCTATGGTTCATAAAATGACAGGCCTTCTAGGTTTCTACGTGTTATACAAAAAGCCCTATTCTGGATACAGACATAGACTTTATTAAAGTAGATGGGGTGGTCTGCACACTTATAAGGAACTGGGATGCAGCGAGAATTGTCCTTTTCTCCCTTTGCATGGGATTCTATGATGGAGGCACAGTTCTGCTTGACCAGCAGAAGTACTAACTGGATTACTAGTTGGTGATAATAAATGACTGCTATTATCCTCCCAACAGAAGCCCTACAACATGCCCTTGGAGTTAGGGGATACCGGTTAGTTATTTATACGGAGGGGTGGGGTGCCCGGACTGTTACCTGGCTCCACCAAAGTTACAGTGCAAGCAAGGAAGAGAACCGAGACTGGAAAGGTATTATTGCAGGGGGTGCTACCTGTGGAGGCTCACTCCTGTGATCAGTACTGTTGTCTGAGCTACATGGCTTGGTTGGTTTCCATAAATGGGATATAATTGGAGTATCGAAATTAGGAGATATACGGGGTGTAGGTGGCATCAAAGTATACAAAATGCTCACCAAGGAATTTTCGTTAACCGACTCCCAAATCTTTCAATATTTACAGGCTAAACATGCCCTAATGAAATACTCCTGGCAGAGGTACAGGATGAGTACTAACTGGAATAAAAGGTTCTGGCAGCTTCTTTAACGAAATACGCCAATTTCCCTGGTATACAGGAACCTGATGAACAACTAATTGTACAAAAGGTGCACTAAAATCCAAATGGAAATCAGTCATCAACGGATTAGATGAGGGAAATTGGGATATAGCATATACACGTCCAAAAACAATGCCCATCAGGTTAGTGTTCTGGGTGGTTCAATTGAAAATACTACATTGTGTAGCTACATAAGGCAAAACTGGTAAAACTGGGACCAGTACTAGTGATCTCTTTGAAAGGGTGCGGGTCACAAGAGTTCTTTTTCTCACAAAAAATGGGAACATTTCTAAAAAAAATTTTTTTAAAAGTATACTACCTGCATTTCGAACATACTGAATATCCAGGTGAAACTGCCATCAAAAGTGATGCTGTAAGGAATTGGGTTAATCACTATTCATAAATATAACAAAATCTTCCTGGCTATAATCTTCGTGGCAGTGAAGAAAATCTTTTTTTTATGCACTTATTTTTATTGGTATTTGAGAAGCATACAATTCAGAATGTGCTTTTAGGGACAATATACAAACTGTGAGATTATACAACAATGTTGTTTGGTTTTGTTGGGTACTGCACTGCTGTGTGCCCATTTCTATTTCCCCACCCCCAGCTGGACGACTGTGCCCGCCTTTGTTATGCCGCAGGTCTCCAGATTGTATATGTGCACTCGATGGAGCCAGGCCCAGCTAGTATGTCCTGGGAGCACGCTCCCTTGGTATAGGGATGACGTTACCCCTAAATTGCGACAGGTTTTTTTGGGTGTAGCGCCTAATCGCATGATTGCATGTAGCCTTCATGAGGGCCGGAGTAGTGACAGCCATGTCAAAGTGAAAGTACTAACCAAACCTTAATCTAACTCTAACTATTGTCTGGGGGATGTTGTAGGACTCTGAGGAGGCCTTAGGAAAGGCTATTACAGGGGACTATCACAGTGGATTGGGGTGGAGGGGGGCCCGGCCACACCTATCACCAATCCCGGCATTGACTGCCTCCCGTCCAAATTTCCCACTCAGCCAGGTTATCCTCGCACTACTCTCCGGTCTGTCAGTCAGGGCTAGTTTGTTGCCACCATCTTTTCTCACCGATCATTTGTTTGGTCTCCTGCAGCCAAAGGCACCTCCCATTCGTTTACCACCTCCGACCACAGGTCTGCTATCGGTCTCCTGTGGACCATGCATGCTTGCTCCCTCAGCAGTGCCCTCTCCTCAACGTGGGCCCACATGGTTACGTCCCTGATCCAGGTCTCCACAATAGGCCCTACCAGGGTTCTTCCAGGCCACTGCTATGCAACTCTTTGCCAGTATGAGCACCAGGTCAATGAACCTGTTCCTGACCTTTTTGGCCGAAGATCTAGGAAAGGTCCCCAACAGGCACACCTCTTGTGTATTCGAGTGGTTGGGCAAGGGTTGCGGAAATCCTCATCAAGACCGCCTCCCAAAACCAGAGCAGCCAGGCACAGCCCCATGTCATATGACTGAAGTCAGCATCCAGTGTTGCTCCCATAGATAGCCTTGATCCTATGTGGTGTTGGGTATGTCCTGTGTGTGTAGTTGTATTGAATGTACTTGAGGGTTAACCCCATCAGCAGGCGATCAGAGGCACAAACACTGCCCCCCCCCAAATGCTTCACTCAGCGCTGCCAGCAGCTCAATGCCATGGTCAGTAGGAGACTCGGCCGAGGGACCCTCAATGCAGGATTGATCAACTTAGCTAGTAAAATCCCTTTAGGGATCAGAACCCATCGGCCCAAATTCTGCCAGTCCGGCCCCATCCAGCCACCTGTTGCTCCACCGCAGTTCTACCGCCTCAAAGTGCAACTCAAACTGCGGGACTCCCAGTCCTCCCTCTAGTGGGGGTGGCGAAGGGTGTCGAGGTCAACCCGGTGGAGGCCCCATCCCAGATTAGTTCCCGCAGGAGAACGTCTAGTTGCCTGAAGCATGGCACCAGGATCCTCACCGAGAGGTTTGTGAAGTAGTAGAGCTACCAAGGGAGCATGACCATCTTGGAAAGCGATATGTGCGCCATTATTGGCAACCAGAGTGATCTCCAGAAGGGGACACAGGACTTGTACGATCTCATCGCTCTACCCAGGTTTCCCCTAAGAGGTCCCCATCTCACGGAATATCTGAACGCCTAGGTACTTAAATGTGTGCGGTGCCCACTGGATATCAGAAGGACAGCCGGTGAGACGGGGGGCACCGCGGACCACCAGAAAGATGCACGTCTTCCTCCGGTTCACTTGCACTTCCAAAAAGGAGGCGAACTCCACAAGGAGCCACAGCGCATAGGCAACATCCACTTCGCTGTTCTGCAGATAAATCAGCAGAACATCTGCATTTAAGGAGATGATGTGCTTACCCCCACCCCCACTGTGATTCCCCTACATCTTCCGTCTGCACAAAACCACTCCACCAGCGTCTCAACCGCAATGGCAAAGAGGAGGGTCGTAAGTGGGCATTCCTGCCTCACAACCTAGAAGACAACGTATGTCTCAGAAATTCCATCATGACCCTTGCAGTGAGGTTTATGTACAGCAGTCATACCTACGTCATCCATCACTCACACAACCCCATGCAGAGTATGGCCTCCTCCAAGAAGTCCCACCTCACGATATCAAAGGCCTTCTCCAGGTCCACCAACATGACCAAAGCTAGTGGGTTGTCTGCCAACTCCCTCCTGTATATGATATTGCACAGCAAGCAGAGATTGAGGAAGGTATTGCGGGTAGGGATAAACCCATTCTATTCCATGTAAATCAGGTCTGGCATGTGGGTCAGCAACCAGGTGGAAAGCACTTTGCTAAGGATCTTGAAGTCTGTATTGAGCATGGAGAGCGGTCTGAAGTTTGTGACCTCTGCCTCTGGGGAGCTGGACCTGGGCAACAGTACCACCAGTGCCTCCCTAGTTGTGACCTGGAGCTGTCCCACCACGTGCGCCCCGGCATACACCTCCTAGAGCCTCGGAGCCAGCACTCCTGAAAACATCATGTAAATCTCCATAAGAATGCCGTCTGGGCCTAGGGATTTCCCAGTCACCATGGCCTTGATGGCACTGCGTATTTACTGAACCGTTATCGGGCCCCCCAAACCTTCCAACACCTCCACAGGTAAACTCAAGGGCCCAATAAAGAGAGATGTAGCTGTTTCGGAATGCTGAGTTGATATTGCCGGGGGGAGAAGAGGGACATGCCCCCGGCGCTAATAGGCGGATGATAGGAGCTTCTATGTCTTCAGGGCGGACGAGCCAAGCCAGTAGCTTTCCCGACCTTCCTTCTTCCTCGTGAGCACGGCTAACGTAATCCTTGTAGGTGTGGCATCTGAGCCGCTACAGGATTACCTTGTGCTGCTCTCAATTTTTCAGTAGCCACGAAAGGGTGTCTGGGTGGGGGCCCAGCTTGTTGTCCAGCTTATGCAATAGGTCTTCTAGCCTTGCGAGTTATCAATCAAGCTCTCAGAAGAATCCCACTGCTTGGCTCAGGCAATACTCCCATACCACAACCTTAAAGGCCTCCCACTCCACCAAGCGGCTCAAGACTGTTGCAGGGTTGGTGGCGAAATACTGTTCCACATGTTCCAGCAATGAGGCCCGAAAATAAACACAAAGGAGGGCAGCTGTAAGTAGTCTCCACGTTGGTATTGTGCGCCGTTCCTCCGTCGGCTGAAATGCCAGTAGGAGCAAACTGTGGTCTGAGAGACTGCGACCCAGATATTCTGTGCGACATATCTGCACAATCCTCTCAAGCAGATGAAGCAGTTCAACCTCATGTGGCAATGGCAGCAGGTACAGAAACCAGCAGTGGCAAGGGAGGTGGAAGAAGTTGTGGAACAGGATGTGAGAATCTGATGAGGCCCCTGGGACCAGGAACATAAGGGAGTTCTAGTCAGCAAAGCCTTCTATGGCCAGGTCAATGGATAGAAGCAGAGGGCAAGTGATGGAAGCCATGGTGCTGGAGAAGTCTAGCAGTAACAACAATCTGAAAACAAATCACAATTATCCCCACTGGTACACATAGGGAATAGATTTAAACCCTTAGCCTCGGACTGAGAATGACAAATCCACGCCTCAGCCCACCAGTAATCGCTATCTCTAGTTTAAGCTCACGGTTGTGTGATCCAAGTCTGTGTTAAAAATAGTCTGACACATTCTTTAAGGAGCCAGCCTTTACAGACAAGGGTATAGGTGTTGTAGATCTCTGCACAGACACTATCCAGTAACGAGTGGTGGATCGCCTATGAACGGATTTTGTTGGGGAGAACTCCCATGAGTCCTCCTTGAGGAGTGAGAGATGAAGGTGAAATTAAGAGCCATGTTAATTTATGACTGACCTTAAAGGAGTCCAAAGGAGGCCGTTAGCTTGACTCTCCACTAGAACGCTCCAGAGGAGTTGATAAGAGTGGGGTAAGACTTGGTTTACTGAAATGCACCCAGGGAGGATGTAATACACTTGGTGCAACATGTCACGGCCACACTATCCAGGAGGAGAGGCAGGCTTGCTCGTACACTGGCATCCATATAGTCAGACAGGGTGTCTGGCTTGAATCCACAGTGTAAAAGGTCCTCTAAAAAAGTAAGGGTTAGGTCCTGGGGACCACAAGCCCCTAGAGATATTTCCCTGATCACGGACAATAGATCAGACCACAACGAGTCCTACAGTACCAGGGAAAATCATTGTATTGACCAGTGCTTCCATCCTACTGGGGGTAATTAGCACATGCTGGCATTAACAAGTCAGAGTGCCCTCCTTTTCAGAAAGAAATGGCATTTGTATATGAAACTTTGCTTCCTCAATGACTAAAGGTGTGCTCAGTTCAAAAGCATCCATACCTATCTTAACTACTCTTCCTGAAAAGGAATCCAACATCTGCAGTGGTATGGAATCTCCCTTCTTCTACATGTACTCTAGCTTATTCCTCAAACAACTTGCTTTTATGACTGTACACAGAGCAGAGACATGGAAAGGATGGTTTCATCCCCAATCATCTGCTACAACTGCTTGTGGCAGTTTATCCAGAGCTAGACTCCTCACTGTTGTGACATAGGATGTCCAGGTCAAAAAAGAAGGAGAAACAAAACTTCACACTTGAAAGAAAGGCTTGGAGGACAGATGTATGGAATTAGTGAGTGCGTGAGAAAAAGGTTTAAGTTAACATGTGGCAGAAAACGGTACATGGCATACCTGGGTACCAACACGTGCAAGACTGGAAGCATCTGCACAAAGATTTGTAATATCACTTTTAGGAGCAGTTTCAGGACAGTACACTGGGTAGCAGGTTTCCAAAGATTGTCAATATGAGGGAACAAAGTTGTAGAAGTATGCCCAGCTATTATGCCTATTGAGCTTACAAGAGACTATCCTTCTAAACTCTCCAGAAGGTGTGGCAGCAAAATAGATCCAGTTGCACCATAATTTTCAGCACTTCCTTACTAATGGTGATTAATCATATGGTTTACTGTAAATACTAAAACATCCTTTCTAGACGCGTATGATCTCTACCTCCAATTTCATTTAGATTACTGTGGGGTGGACTAAATCTTGGGGTAACCAAGATCACATGCAGCTTACTCTCTGCTGCATCTGCCTCGTGGATCAGCGATTGTATTAATGTTCATACTGGTCAAATCTTCCCATGCAAAATCTTGTGGTCAGGAGGTTCATTATAATTGCTTTAGGACAAATCATGCAGCATACGTAACATTTGAAAATTGACATCTTGACCATTTATTGATCAATCTCGAATATTTCCCGTCTGGGTAATATTTTGAAAATAGTTGAAGACACAGCAGTTTTCATGTAGACTTTGGCCTTTTTGATGCCTGCCATCCAGCCAGCTTTCGGAATAGAAATAAGAAAGCATAATGAAGCTGCTTTTGAGACAGTGTAACAGACTTCATCTATGGGGCCATTTTTTACGGAACATATTTCTAAAGAATTCGAAACTTTCACTTTCCTTCTCCATGATTGACAGGAGGAAGGTTAGGTAATCCAGTGACTGTAGTACAGGACGGTTTTACAGTGGGCCACTTCAATCTTCAACAGAAACAAACAGGTTACCATGAAATCCTATTGATGGCACAGGGAACACCCATTTCTAATAAATAATAAGGTTGGTTCTGTGTATTCCAAAGTACAATGTGTAGGACTTGGGACAATTTTCTGCTTGTCTGGCCAGCCATAGACCTTTGTTGCCTCTAGACATGGATTCAGCAATCTTACGTTTCCATGATTGGGTGTTATTGGGTCTGGATACTTCTATTCCCGCCAGACTGGGAGCAAGGAGTCGAGGGTCTTTTAACCCGTGGTTTGACAATTCACTAACGTCAGCCAAAAAGGGGTGTAAGCAGCTCGAACGTGTCTGGAGACGTTCCTATGATGTCACAGCAAAGTTGGAATACCGGGCAGCTATTAAGCAGTATCATCGACTCATCCGGAAGACTCGAGCAGAGTACGTGGCCAATAAAATCTTGGCAAGCACTAATCCGGCTAAGTCGATTTTCTCTCTGCTCAAAGGTATGAAAAGTGCAGGTTCAGTGGTAACCTCCCCAATCGTTTCTAACCGCCAGTGTAATGAGTTGGTTCACGACATTGTGAACAAAGTTGAGCAGATTTATTTTAATCTGCCGGTGGAAGATTTGTGCGTTGGGGTGGGGGCTTTGAAGATCTCTGGCCCAATGGTGGGTAACAGTTTGTTATCCTTTCCACCTCTATCATCCAATGAATTTGATGTACTTTGCTGGAAAATCAAGTCAGGATCTCCGGCAGATCCTCTGACCCCTGCCTTGTTTCGTCAGCTTCCCCCCGTGATTTCCCCTTGGGATAAGGGTTTGGTGAACTTGTCCGTCATCTGCAGTTGTTCCCGGGGTATGAAAACATGCCAAAGTCACTCCACTGCTCAAGAAATCCTCCTTGGATCCCGCGGAACCAGGGAATTATCAGCCAATCTCTCAGTTGCCTTTTTTGGCAAAGGTGGCCGAATCTCATATTAACTCCGTCCGCTCCGAGTACATCGAAGAGAATGCCATTCTGGATCCATCTCAGCATGGCTTCCGAGCGCGGCATGGGACCGAGTCCGCACTACTGGTAGTAACGGAAGCTATCAGGGATAGTCTGGACAGGGGTGACTCAGCGGTCTTGGTCCTTTTAGACCTAAGTGCCACGTTTGACACCATTTCACATGCACTTTTACTAACTCGTCTGCAGGAAATTGGTGTTAAAGATGGGGCCCTGGGCTGGTTACGCTCCTTCTTAGAGGGGAGGTCCTTTCAAGTGTCTGTGCCTCCATTCCATTCACAGGAGTTTGCTCTGCGTCAGGGGGTACCGCAGGGCTCAGTTTTGAGCCCGCTTTTGTTTAACATCTATGTTCGCCCCCTGGCTGCGGTAGCAAAAGATAGAGGGTTGGCGCTGGTGTCATACGCCGACGACACCCAATTGGTGATCTCCTTCTCTAAGAACTGTGGCGACAATCTGGAGAAATTCAAGGAGGACCTTTTAGCAGTAGCCGACTGGATGGCGGCCAACTGCTTGCAGCTTAACGCCAGCAAATCGGAGATCTTACTGTTCGGGAAGGACCGTGAATTATGGTCCAAACAGTGCTGGCCAGAGTGTCTTAAACCTGCCCCCTTACCCAAGGAGGTTGTGAAGAACTTAGGGGTGTGGCTCGATCAGGGTCTGACGTTTGAAGCTCAATCTAAAGCAGTGGCAGGGGTGTGCTTTGGGCTTTTGTGGGGTTTAAGACCACGGCTGGGTTTTTTTCCTCCTAAAGTGCGACAAACCATAATCCAGGCCTTAATCCTGCCCAGACTAGACTATGGAAACGCCCTTTATTTGGGCGCCAATAAGGCCAGTATCAAGCGCCTGCAGAGGGTTCAGAATGCTGCAGCTCATCTGTTAGTAGCACACCCGAAGTCCAGCTCAGTTGCCTATCTGCTCCCCAAGTTGCACTGGCTGCCAGTTGAAAAACGCATCCAGTTCAAGGCACTTTGTATGGCGCATAAAATCTTGTCCTGTCAGGCTCCTGTGGGCTTGTCTAACTTGCTCAAGTTTTATGTTCCGCAACGCCTATTGAGATCGGCGGGCCGTGCCCAGGTTTGTATTCTCCGTGTTTCTAAAGCTAGAGCAGGCGGCCGTTCTTTTCGAAGTCTGGTGGCAAAACTCTGGAACTCACTGCCTGTCTCCATCAGAGTAATTCAGAAGCACCTGGCTTTTCGTAAAGCCATAAAAACCTGGCTTTTCCCCGGCTCTGTCAATTAACATCTCTTTAATTAACATCTCGTTTCTGTCTCCTGGGCGCTTGTCTTGGTTTGGGGTCACGCTGGGACGCCCCGTCGCTGGGGCCGCCATGCGCTATACAAATCTGACTAATAATAATAAAAGGTGAGTCAGCTAAGAAAGATTACTAAAACCCATGACATGAAACCTAATCAGAATTCCAATGCCATGCCGGTGTATCTTGAAAGCACCACACATGCAGATGTTGTCTTACTTGCCCGCATTTATAATATCTGGTTGAATCTTAAAACTATCAAGATGGAATATAAATTGCAAGAGAAGGGGGGAGTGTAAGAGGTTCACTTTATCATAGGTTGTCAGATTACTGTTTTGGTCAAGTAGGAATATTTGCATATCTGGTTAATCCATGTGGTGCATCATATCCCTGCTGGCTCTGGACTAGAGTCTCTGGCTATGCTTCCCAATGGATCGGTGAGGAAATTTTAGTGGGTGCAAAACAGAGCTCCTGGAATGTGCAGGTGTGCCTCCTGCTTCATATGTTTTACTGTCACCATTCAAGACCTGAAACTGTTTTCAGGACCATTACTATTCACAGACCTGCCTATAACTGAATCCTGCTCGCCTTCAGTTGGTCAATGTTGAGTAGAGTGGAGGGCTGTAACAGCACTTGGCATCGACTGGTGGTCGGACTATGACAATACGCCTACAGTGTTAGACATTGTGCAAAACTCCCTTTTCTAGACTATTTCATTCATTTTTCACTTGTATATTATCCTCGTGTTAATTTGCTTGTGCTGCATCACACACTGCAGGAGTGGCATTTTAAGTGTGCTAAAAACACTTGTTATATGAAGATTAATGCTCGAGGAAAGAAAGGTAACGTTGAGAAAATAAAACATGATACAACAAAGATTTAGAAGAATAATTAACAGGAGGAGGAGAGCAGTGGGAGAATTAATATGGACTTTTACAGGTGGTGGATTTCGATTTCCTTCTGAAGCAGCTGCCATTTTTACCGAAATATCATTGCTGTGCAAGATGGTTCCGTAGTTCTACTCAGCTGCATGAACGTGAAAGATTACTGATTGAGTCGCGACATTTAGCTTTGATAAAGATTAAACATTTTGCTGATTGTGATGGTTGTAATTTTGTTAGACAAACAAAGTAGGCTGGATATTTACATGCACTTTACACATTTTTTTTATAACGACCTGGAAGCTAGTAGAGTTTTCCTGTACTCTCACATGACATGCAACTGTGTTTCCTTTCTTTCTCAGTTATTTATTTTGATAGGACTGCACTACCTGTTGTAAATTTACCATTCCATCATGCTTTAATGATGTAATTGTGAGAATTTTTAATAATCAACAATACATTTTTTAATTGAATGGATATATAACGGTATAGTAAAGTTTTTTTTATTATAGTCAAGTGGGACACAGACACCTTTGTTGGGGGGACTCCAAATCCCAGAATTTTTAGCACATGAGAGGCGGCAGCAGCACCAAATGGAGGTGGAGGAGAAGCGAGAACCTCCACTGCGTTATATAGCTCCATCATCATCCCCGCTGTGCGGGACACAGACACATATTTTTATCTTTGTAAGTACAATATTATCAACTGTAACTTGTCATATAATGCCGTTGGCCTTGTAACAACCCCCCATTAGTATATTCTTATATTATTTGAGTACTTATGAACACTTTCTTTCTTGACTCATTTACATTCTTCATTGATATTTCAGAATACCATTTATTTATGTTACTGTTCTAATGGCGTCACGTTTTTTTTTTTTACTTTTTAGCAATCTAACATCATACTTCACTTTGCGAGTGCTTACTACGGATTGAATTTTAGCATTTTGGTCTGGGCTCCCTTATTCTAGATAACCATGAAATCAATCAAAAAGTGATTTTCTATCTAGTAGGGGCCCTCCTCACGGTCTATTAGTACTGCTCGCACGTTTTATGTAAATTGCAAATTTCCTTTGTTAGTTGTAAGCTGAAACTGAGAACTAGAGCAACAACATTTTTCCCTTATCGTGTAATACTTTGAGTTTTAAGCAAGAAAAATGTGTGAATTTAATCCAGTCTTAACCAACTTGTGAAAATGTTAAAGCGCATGGCATCAGAGGTACCATTAGGAAATGGGTAAAACTCACAAAATTAGAAAGAATGCTGGGGACAGTTGTACCATACTAGAGACTGACAACCTAATTGAAAAGGTTGAGACTATGCTAAGTGACGAGACAAACAGACGTGCGTAATCCCAAAATCACACTGCATTATAAGAAACACAATGATAAGCAACAATCCCTAACTAAAACTAAATCCGCCCTCGGTTCTCAAGTCAAGGGGCAGGGTGGAGGACTTCTTCCAACCGAGACTCAGAGGCAATCATTTTTCTATACAACTCAGGCAATAGTGTCTAAATTTAACGAAATGACGAATCTGGTTCGACCAACTCCCACTGAAGCAGTTGAAAATAATCCTTCCATCGCCTGTACAAATAGTTAGTCTCCCTTGACATCCATCTCCTGAGCCTCCCAAAGTAGTTGAAGTTAATTCTTCCATTCCTTGTACAAACCATCACTCTCTTTTGACATCGCCGGAGCGTATCAGACCATATGATGGAGCTGGCAATCCGACAAACAGAATTCAGGGATATCTGACTATGAGGGTGGGTGTAAACATCGATGCACTTACAAAAAAGCTAAAAGACTTAAAAGGGTAAGCCAAACCTCTGAAACTACATTTTGAAGGCCAGCAGGTGGGATTGAGTAGTAGTCTCCAGGCAAATTCTACAGCAATTGCTGAACTACATAACAATACTGATAAGATTCAAAGACAGGGTGTATTGAAACCTGCACTCATTCCTAGAGCTTCCCAGATCTCGATGGGTTGGGACTGAGAGGCCAGAAAAACAGTGGTGAGATCGACATGGATTACATGGCTAAAATAGGACAACTCCAACGATCTTTCCAGGCTCTGTGCTCTACGGGAAATACTGAGAGAGCCTTTTACCAACCTTTTTCTTGTACAAAGGTCTATTAATTCAACTTCTCTCGATGACCTAATGAACATAATTAAAAAACACCCACACACACATATAAGTGTTTATGACAAGTGTGCCCAAATAAACACTGAACACAAGGGAGGATGGTGAATCATTATAAAACAAAAGCATTCACTGGATCAGGCATTAATGCCAATTTTGTCGTTAGTGCACTCCGATATAATAAAAGCAGAGCGAATCACTAGTGACATTGGAGAATTTGATAATGTTAGACTTTTCCTCAGAGCCCAAGACGAGGTGGACAGATTGATTTCTATAAAGCTGAGGTCACTGGCCAATTTAGTTTTAACTAAATTACCCACTTCAAGTACCCAGCAAGACCAAAGGCAAATTGGGAAAATCTTAACATCATCTAGCATATCCAACGCACCCATGAACTGGTCAAGCAAGAGATGCCTTCACAGCATGTAGAAACTTTAATTAATGCTTATTCTAATCTACCTGTACCTATAGCATGTCCCATTATCAAAGTACAATTAAGAATGGTAATTCAGTGTCCTGAAGACACTCAACTAAGCAACCATACGAATGCAAGAAATGTTACTCTTCCTTTTATACAAGATAATAAACAACCTAGTGACTTTCTACATCGACTCTCTTGGAACATTGTGGGCTTAAGGCACAAACTCATTGATCCAAAGTGCAGGATTATATTGATCAGTTCCATATCTGGACGTTACAGGAAACCTGGTTAAAACATCCACCTTATAAACCAGGCTATAAAACATTTCATGCAAAGGCCATGCTTCCTTCTAGTGGTAGGTCGTCAGGGGTAAAAATAATAGCTGAACGCCTGTATTGACGTTCTAAGAATAGATTCCCCTAGTAATTTACGGCTTAGAACGGGCCTCCATTGTATTTCTTTAATATTTACATTAGCTTGAGGCAGAAAAATATGGAATCTCCTACAATAGGGTTACTGGATAATTTCCTAAACATCATAAACATGAAGGTTTAGATATGGGGGGGAGGGGGGGGGGAGAGGGGGGGTAATATCAGGTATGAGCCTATATGTGGCTTTGATCTGGTCATAAAGGAGAACGTAACACTGGGTATACCGACTCTTGATAGCAGTCCCAATGTTCCATGGACTGTGGCCGCCATGCAGGTAAACCTTTTAAATGTAGCACAGGGCCTGTGGGGCTGCAATGGCAGGTCTAAATCCAACAACTCAGGTTTACATACATTTAAGAGAGGCAAAAACAGGTCTCACATTATTATATATTGATTGATGCTTCCTTATGGGATAAAATATAAAATAATAGATTTCAAGATAGATCCTAGATTTGATAGTGATCATCTCCCTTTACATCTAACAATATCAAGACTTCTCATTGAGGAGTCGAGCCTGTTCGCTGATCTCCTTACTGTAATGCCAACTGCTGGAAATGAACGCAAATACATCAAGGGCCAATGATACTAGGCAATACAGTCACTCTAATTGAGAACTATAATGTTCATTCTAACGTTCTGACTCCATTCGCTGACCTTCCTCTATCTGACATTCCCATAGCAGATATTCACAAGACCCTAGTTAAAAATCTAAAACCGCATCTATCAATTCAAATAAGCTTTATTCAAAATCACAATGTGAATCATAAAAGCTACAAAAATATAAAAAAATCTGAATTAAAAACTAAAATAAAAGATAAAAACATATAGATAAAAACAGACGGAAGCATCTTCCTACTAACAATAACATTTCCACAGCAGCTTACTTCACCTAAATAACAGCCAATAACAACGTGTCAATACAGCACATGTATACAGACTCGGAAGGGATTGCATATAGATAACAGCTGGCCGACACTGCACAAAACCAAGCGGTTTTAACAGAGGCTTGATAAAACAATTCCTCAAATCGGAGTAAGATTTACAGAAAAAAAAGGATGCATAGATACTTTGTCAGGTGGGCATTTCACTGGTTCATGCAGCCAGTTGTTGGTGGTAGGAAAACTGGTTAGGTGGGGAAAGATATCCAACCTAAAGCGTGTCAGAACATATCTATGGCATGGATTATATACGTTAGCTAAGTATGGTTGCATATCAAAAGTAGTCAAGATCAGTTGATTCTTCAAAACAGGTTTATTAATCTCAGAGGAGAACCTCAGTGAGTTACATTTCAGTTGTAAAGCTTTTTTGAAATGCTTATCAAAAGCTCTGGAAACCGCATCTAACTAAAGCATCTTTTAAAAGTCTGGTGCGTGTGATTAAAAAAATATCCTGAGAAACCCCTGGTACATTAACGATTACCGAATGGGCAAAAGGGCATTAGTTATGGCCATAAAATCTATATCTTTTTTGGATGTCTAAGCAGCTAGAGTACAATATAAGAGAGCAGTAGCACTAGCACAATGGAACTAGGATGATTCCAATTGAATAGATCTGATTGAGGCATCAAAGACGGTCGATACTACAACATTCTGGAAACTCAAAGCCCATGGGAGTATGGACTCCTATAAACAGATTGACTGCTTTTTAAATCCAAGCAATTGGGTTGAACACTGCTATAATCTCTACTCTCAAGTCATTAATTATGATGACGCACCTCTCCAACCTCCATCTAAATCACATAGTAGTCGTTTAATTAGTGGCAAGGCAATGCAATGCAACCATATTTACTATGTAAGAGACCAAGCTGGACAGAGTCTATTAAACTTAGTAAGGCTCTGGCTCCAGAATAAATTAGGGGGGATTTACTGGGGCATAATGTATTGATATGGGCCCCATATGTCAACTTGCTATGTAATTTTGAAGCCACGGAAGCCCCGGTTCCTGGTACCGGAAAAAAAAAAAAAAAACAGATAACCCTTATTTTTAAAAAGGGAATTGCCACAACCCAGACAATTATAGACCATAACGTCTCCTGGAAACCCTCCAAAAGGTATATGCTAGAGTGATTTTAAACAAACTTACTGAGTGGATAGGGGAAAGTAAGATCATGTGACCATATCAGGCCGGCTTTAGGTCACAGGTACATAGACCAGGTGTCCAGGCTTATTTCCATTATGTGGAAGTAAATAAAATTGAGGGAAGGCCATCCATACATTGCATTTGTTCACCTGGGGGTGGCATTTGACCTTGTCCAAAGGGCTCACTATAGGCTTCCCTTAAGACGCAAGGAGTGCCTGAAGATGTTGTGACTCAGATAAAAAGATTGCATCAAGGGAATTACGCCCAGATTCACTGGGGCCCCCAGGGTGAACTTACTGATTGTATCCCAATATGTAGGGGAGAGAGACAAGGCTGAGTGCCCGCGCCTGCACTCTTTTCACTTTATGTAAATGGCGTAATAAAAGCTCTGCAGGAGTGGAAACATGACTCCCCAAGTTAGAAGGGGCTCTAGTGCCTGCACTGTTATTTGCAGATGAAATCCTTCTATTGTCCCCAACCCCGAACGGATTGCAGATGCTACTGGACAACTTTAACGCTGATTGTGAAGCTAAGGGACTAGAAATGAATGTCAATAAGACCAAATATACGGTGATTGCACCTCATAGGAGGTGTAGAGGGAGTATAGGGTTGCAACTGAAAAGACTAGAATGTGTACCTAATTTTAAGTATTTTGGCATAACGCTTGACTGCAAGCTGGTGTGAACCACACATATCCAAAATCGTGAAGCCGTTCTTTTACATAGTGCTATGGCAATATTCAAAAAGCAGCTGGCAACGTCATCTAGAGCCATCTCCCCGGCTACTGAAGTTTGTAAGTCAAAGGCCCAGGCAGATACCTTATATGGAGCCGAACTATGAGGAGTAGATAATATTGAAAAGTCGACTTTGTGTGAGAATGATTTTATAAGGTCCTTGTTATACCTCCCTAAAAGAACTCCTCTCATCCCTCTGTTTCAGGGTGTAGCTCTTAAGAGATTAGAGCAAGTGGCAGCTCTGGGACCTCTATTCCATAGGGTGAGAATTTGGACTGTGCATGAGTTCGCCCTATATAGGGAAAGCATGAGGGAGCTATTGGAGTTAAACAAGACCACCAGTTTCCAGTGCTTCCGGCATGTTGAATACTTGCTTTATTTAATTAGGTTTACGATCTTTTTGGACAGACCCTCAATCTTTGACTGTACTTTCCAAAAAGCGATTGAAATTGATTTACTAGAAATATGTGACCGTTAATTTACACCGAAGCTCGAGATGAAGGAGATCCTAAGCGCAATGATTGAGCATTAAACCCATACCACATTACGAAGTATTTATGGATAACATACAACCCCAGTTGGCCAAAACACTTGATATAACGTTTTGATACACCTTAGAAATTAGGTCCCATACAAAGGAATGAAAATATAATTATGGTGACTCTGGACATTGCACCTTGGGCCACTTGCATGTTAAACAAAGCGTGGCACATGTTCTGTTCTTCGGTCCTATATATGCAAGCCCTAGAAAGAAATGGATTCGTCCTTTATGCTTCAATTTAGGCATCAGGGAATATTTAGATGCCATTAGGGCCTTAAAAAGTGATACATCCCGCATATAGTAATTCATTTGAGCAGCAATTTGCAGTAGGGTACCTGTGGAGGAAGAGGGGCCTAACATTAACATTTTATCATACCCCTGAAGGTGTTATTGAAAAGTCATTAAATCTTTATGATCACACAGATGCATTTCAGTGATATTGCATAGTTACATTTCAACGGTGCACTGAAAGCATCTGCACTTTAATTTTTATAATCTAGCTGTTACTAAGTGATCGGTTCTAACTGATGTACTAATATGGGGGGGGGGGGGGGGGGGATAAAGCCCAATGGTAACCATAAACATACCAAAAGGTGGTTGTAATGTATCTAAAAATTTTAGCTTTTTGCATTCAGTTCACAAAATGATTTTTAGAGTCGTATTCGTGTCGAGGAATGATTGCTTTATTAGAGATGTAAATATTAGTTCTAAACATTACTGAGAACTATTTTAATTTGGCGCAGGGGAAGCACTTCACCTGTATAGCAGATTGCCTTATTAGCAATTATTATGGTAGCTTAATTCAAGTTTGGCATGATGAATTTTGTTCTTAAGATTCTGTATATTTAAAATGATGAACAGTAAATGATCAGGTTTTATGTTATCAAACAACGGAGGACTTGCTTAATATTGTAATATGTTTTTATGGAATGCTTTTTCTGAAAAAAAACTTCGGAGTGATAGTCAAGTGTGAGTTGTATCTTGCTACAACAATAACCAAATTAATTCACCAATTATTTTACCCTTTTTGTCTGGAAGTGGACAAAGTAAAAGATTAAATCAGCATTAGAAATTTGAGTGAATGAAGCTTTCATAATGATGTTACAATGGCTTCTGGATTTTCATTCAGATGAGTTTAGAAAACAAGAGAATACACAAAAAGTCACCGACAGATTCTAGAACTTGGCAATGTATGGTTTACCAGGGTGAATGTACTGGAGCTAGGAATCACAAGGAGTACACTACCACACTTCTCTTTCCCATGTGTAACACAAGACATCAGTGCCAGACTGGGAAAGAAAATAGGCCCGAGAACTAAAATAAAAGTGAGACTAGTCCATCGGGCACTCCCTGGTTGCCCTATAGGCCAGTCCGACCCAGCAAGACACACTACAACTTTGCACAGTCAATTTCATGAAGTCTGCAATCCTCGGGGTGCCTTGCCATAACACGCTCACGGACATTTCCTTCCTGCCACAGTCAGAATTGTCTACATTAAACATGCACTGCAATTTCAACCGGTGATCTATTTTTCATTACTCATTTTAATAAAATTTTTAAGAACATCTCGTTACTCTGTTTTAAAAAATGTGGGCTCAAATTTTATAAGGCACATACTCAAGTGCCACAGTGACTTTCCAAAGATATGTTTAATTCGGTTTTGCATACGTCGTTGGGCTACCAGTCTCCTGGCTCTCCAGCTGATTTCTCACGTTTCAGTTTTGAAAAAATAGAATAATTGGCTGATTCAGATAAGCCCAATTCAGGTTTTTCGAAAGTAGAACTGTGTTGGTTGGACGAGCAATAAAAATCCCCAGCGCATATTTTGAGCTGTTAACAAAGCGAATTAACTGTATTCTTCGTGAAAAAGAGTGGTGCGACATTTAGTTTTAAAAGATGGACTGGGGGCAGAACCAAGATGGCGGAGGGAGCAGCCGTCCTGCTCCGGAGCTCCCACGAGGGTTGGATACAGCACCGGTCGCCTGGCCGTCAATAGCACCGACGGTGCCTGGACTGCGTCCCCCAGAGACCCGTGACCCTAAATATCGACAGCTGGGTAAAGTTCGGCGGCCGAGGGCTGCTGTTGCCGCGAGAGACAGGAAGCGGCGTGCGGCGCTGCTGGGGCCGCGCCGGAGAGGCCAGAGCCGGCGAGAGCATCGACGGCCGGTGGGGGCCGCGACGGTGACCCTTGAGCCTGGGGCGGAAGGTGAGCGCCGGGGGCCCCCAGGAGTGGTGTCTGGAGAGGAGCGGGAGTCCCCGGGAGCCTGCGACGCGGTGCCACGACCGAGCTGGGTCCGGCCCGCCATTTTGAATGGCTAGGAGCGGAACTGGGGCAAGCATCGGAAGGCTCATTGAGGACTGCAGGGCCTGGGCCTGGCTCCGGTGTATTGACGAGGGACTGCGGGGCCGGGAGTCGCGCGCCCCCCCCGCGCCGAGGAAGTAGAAGAGGCGGAGGGGAGCGCGGAAGGCTACGCAGACAAGCAGCGTGGGGAGAGACGCATACCTGGTGAGAGAGGCGTCAGAGCGGGGTCAACGGTGTGTGGGGGCTCGTTGTGCGCTTCCCCCCACCCAGCCCAGTGGCGGTGCCCTCATCTGGGGCCTGGTGGCAGTCGGCGCGGGGACTCTGGGGGCCTAGGGCTTGCGGTCGGCGGCTCACTGAGACTGAGGTGTAGAGGTTGGCCCTCACAGCTGGGGTCAGACGTGGTCTGCGGCACTGGCCACGACGCAGCAAGACACGGAGAGGCGCAGGGCGGGCGGTGCCCGAGAGGACCCCGCTGTTTCGGTAAACCGGGCCGGGAGTGGGGCGGTGGACTCCGGAGGCCTGTCGCGTGCTCTGCTCTCCCTCCCTCCCCGGTAACAGCGCGTGCATCTGGGACCGGACCGAGCCTAGCGCAGGGCTTCTGACAGTCGGGACTCCGCGGTTCGGTGGACCTCCGGGTTTGTGGTGCAGCACTGGACCCCCGCAGCGCAACGGAGAGCGCAGACTGGTGAGCTGGGAGCTTGTTGGGCGGGCAACGTACCTAGCGACAATACAAGGGCAGAAGCAGCTTGCAGAGGGGGACGCGAAGACTGACGCTCGCATTGGCGTAGTGGAGGCGGCCTGGAATCACAGGCTGATCGAGCGGGGCAGAGGAGCCTCCAGAAATACAGCACCTCTATGGGGTCCGGGGGCAGGAGCGCCACAAGGGGCTGAGAACATTGGAACAGCTTTGTGCGGAGACAGAGCGTTTGGGCCTTGAGCTCCCTTCCAGGAATCAACCGGGTCCTGTCCCCCGACGGTGGCTGGTGGGAAAGAGACAGGGTCTCTGCACGACACGCACTGGGTCCCGTGGGACGCGCTATGTCCACCTCCAGGAAACGGCAGGACAAAACTATCAAGAATATGTTCTCCAAGTCCCCGGCTGGTCAAATGGCTGCGACGGCGGACTCCGGAGGGCCGGGAAGGGGGAAGCCGGAGGCTGGGGGTTCTGAGCCCATCACCATGGCCTTCCTGGAGTCGATATTTGCCGCACTGCGGGACGATATCCAAACCTTCAGGCAAGAGTTCACGGCTGAGCTCAAAGAGATCCGCCGCGACATGGATGGCATTGGTGAAAGGGTTGCGGATCTGGAGGGCAAGAGCGATGGGAGGGATGAGGAAATAGCGAATCTGCAGCAGGAGATCATTAGACTGCACGATCAACAGGTGGATCTTCAGGTCCACCTTGAGGACCTCGAGAATCGCTCCCGTCGACATAACATCCGAATCAGGGGAGTGAAAGCAGACGACACCTCGAAGGATCTTTTCACTTATGTGAGCGAGCTATTCAACCACATCCTAGAACGACCTCTGGACACGAACTTGGAGATAGATCGGGCGCATAGAGGGGGTCCCCCTAGAGCGCCGTCGGCCCCTCCGTCGGACATTCTAGTGTGCGTGCAGGACTACTGCACTAAGGAGTTGATAATGCAAAAAGCACGTCGTCTGCACCCCTTACAGTTTCGTGATCACAAACCGGTGCTGTACCAGGACTTATCCGCTCTCACGCTACAAAAAAGGGTCCTATTCAAACCCATCACGACACCCCTCCAGCACACTAACATTCCCTACAGCTGGGGTCACCCCTTCCGCTTGGTGTTTCATAAAGATGACAAGCTATACCAATTGCTTTCTCTGTCTGAAGCCAGCAAACTGCTGGGGGTGACCCTCCCGGAGGAAGAGGGAGGTGAGGGGGCCTCCGCGTCTGGAGCAGAGAACGCTGGGCCTCGATGGCGTCAACAGGGTTGCAGACGCCGTCTCAAGAAACCTCCAGCTGCGGAGATTACGAAAGGCCGACTATCGGCGTTGGAAGCTGTGTCCACGGATCTTTCTGGTTCTAATATTGGCTGACTCGGACACGCACGGTACCTGAGAGAGCTTTTTTCTCATATCCAGACCTTTGGCGGGAGGGGGGCTTCCTTCCACTGTTGGTGAACACATCCCAATGACTCTTCACCAATCACAGACGAGTGATGGACTATATGTTTCCAGTTATTATGGTATTTTGTTTTTTTTGACGGGGCCTGTTGGGGTGGGTGAGGGAGGGGAGTTAGGGCTCCGCGTCCATCTTTCCTTTAGGGCTGGGGCGACCCCCTGCGCCCCCGTGTCCCTGATTCGTTTACACACCGGATATTCCGGAGCCGCAATACACGATGCTTTACAGTTGCAGCGTCCCCCATGTGACACACATCATGCCACCCACCACGCTTAAGGTACTGACCCTGAATGTCCGGGGTCTTAACAACCCAGTTAAACGTAGGGCTGTCCTATCATACTTAGAAAATTTCCACGCAGATCTTTGCCTCTTGCAGGAAACCCACTTATTAGCGCGGGATTGCCATCGCCTTAGGTCTAGGCGGTTTCCCACCCAGCTCTACTCCTCCGGGTCTACTAAAACAGCAGGGGTGGCGATTCTAGTGGCACAGCGGTTTCGGGGGGAGGTCCTGCATAAGGTTGCTGAGATCAGGGGGCACCTATTGACTTATTGCTTTGCTCTCGGGGGTTTGCCGTTTACTATTAGCTCTATATACGCCCCGAATGAGGGATCTGAGCGATTCTTACATTCTGCACTCAGAGGCCACGACTACACCTGATCGCAATGTAATTCTTGGGGGGGACCTCAATTTGGTGTTCGATAATGCTCAGGATAGATCTAGCCAGCGCTCTCATCAAGCCGGGGCCGTTTCTGCGGAGGGGCTTGCGCGCTCGCAGGACTTGGGGCTATGCGACCTATGGCGCACCATGCATCCTCGCGACAGGGAATACTCCTTTTATTCTAATGCGCATAAGGCCTACGCCATACTAGACCATTTCTTAGTATCTGCTTCGGCACGGGCGCTCTCGACAGCAGCTGACATAGGGGTGACGTCTTTATCGGATCATGCTCCGGTGACTGCGACTTTCACCCTCCCGCCCACATGCGTCCCTCCAGAGTGTGGCGTCTTAGAGACGCTCTCCTGCACCGCAAAGAGGTGGTTCAACGCATCCGGCGCAATATTCATGATTATCTCACACATAATGACAACACAGACACTACACCTGCAATGGGCAGCGCTGAAGGCTGTCCCTAGAGGGGAGTTCATTTTGATCTCGGCGGCGGACAATAGGGAGCCCGGATGCAAACGGGAAGAGCTTACACAACAGGTCCGGGAACTGGAACGGATGCACCAGCGGACGGGAGCCCCGAGATTATGGCGGCAACTCAAAGTGGTTCGCCAACAGTTAGCGGCACTCGACCAAGACAGGGCAGAGTTTGCGGCATTGAGGCTGCGACATGCCTACTATGCGGGTGGGGACAGATGTGGGCGTCTTTTGGCCCATAAGCTCAGAGAGGTTCATCAGAGACAGGGGGTTAAGTTGATCTCTCGGGAAGATGGCACGGAAGCAACGGAGGACGGGGATATCGCAGAGGCATTCCGAGATTTGTATGCGACTTTGTACGCGGAGGCCCCGTTGGCCCGCTCTGATGGGATGGCTTTCCTAGACTCCGTCGCACTACCGGCTCTGTCCCCGGCGCAGGCCGAACATCTAGATAGAAGCATTCAAACGGAGGAGGTAGTGTCTGCCATTTCTCGTCTCAGACTGGGAAAGGCCCCTGGTCCAGACGGCTTTCCAGCTGTCTTTTATAAGAAATGTTGTTCCCTGTTGGCCCCGATCCTTACTCGGCTGTTCAATTCCTTTGCTACTCAGGGAGCTATCCCAGGCGACCTCTTGGAGGCTTTGATAGCAGTAATTCCCAAACCAGGGAAAGATGGCTCACAATGTGGATCTTACTGCCCGATATCACTCCTTAACATAGACCTTAAACTATATACGGGGATACTGGCAGCCCGCCTCAGCCCCCATATGCCAGGCCTCACAGACCCGGACCAGGCGGGCTTCATCCCTGAGCGGCAAACGACAGACAATACGAAGCGGATTTTACATCTTATTGAAAAGGCTACTCGGGTCCCGGGGGAATTTATGATGCTGGCCATCGACGCCGTAAAGGCGTTCGACTAAGTACATTGGCCATTTCTGGAACAGGTCCTGGAGAAGGCAGGAATAGGCGACCGATTCCGCACGCATATCCTTAACTGTTATGGATTCCCCACAGCTAACGTCAGAGTGAATGGCTACACATCCTCTCGATTCCACATTGAGAGGGGCACGAGTCAGGGGTGTCCGTTCTCCCCCCTCTTCTTTGCCCTTTACATGGAACCCCTGGCTCAGAGGCTGCGACAAAACCCAGAGATCACAGGAATACGGTTCGGGGGCTTCGTCCATACAATCAGTTTATACGCGGATGACGTATTAATATCATTATCTGATCCGAGGTCCGCTCTCCCAGCGTGCTGGGCGGAATTGGAGGTTTTCGCGCAGGCTGCCGGGTTCAAGGTGAACGCAGGGAAATCCTTTGCCCTAGACTTATCGTTATCGCGGCCCACCCGAAATCATTTGCAAACCCGGCTCCCCATCCGTTGGGCGGCGGACACGATACCGTATCTAGGGATTCAATTGGCCCCATCGCGCCATAAAGTGGTTCATACGAACTATACACTGTTACGTGACAGGGTCCGCCGGGAACTCGACAGATGGCGGCACTAGCCCCTCTCGTCGGTTGGGTAGGGTTGCAGCGGTTAAGATGACCATTCTCCCACAGATTCTCTACCTCTTTCGCACTATACCGCTCCGTCCACCAGTAGGATGGATTCGAGCGATGCAGTCGGATCTGTCCCGGTTTATCTGGAACGGGCGGAAGCCGCAAATGCGGCGGGCGCTGGTGGTATTAGCACCGGAAGCGGGTGGACTTGGGGTGCCAGACCTGGGGCTCTACTTTCAAGCAGCCCAACTGAGATATCTAGTGGAGTGGAGCAGATGGGAATCTGAGAAACATTGGCTATTTCAAGATCAGGCGGTAGCAGCGCGACCTTTGCAGGACATTCCTTTCTTACGCAAAGTACACCGGCCTCCTAACCTGTATGCCTCCTATATTACGCGGGTCCCTCTTGAAGTTTGGGACGCCACTAATCTCACACATGAACTCACATCGTTCCCGTCTCCGCTTACCCCGTTGATAGGCAACCCCGACTTCACCCCTGGACTAGAGGATGCGGCCTTTGCGAGCTGGAGGGCAGCGGGTTGTCGGTCCCTGTGTCATGTTTACGGGGAGGGGGTACACTCGTTCGTCCAGATGCAGAGAGATTTTGGGCTGCTGGAGACAGAGAGGTTGCGATATATGCAAGTGAGACACTGGGCGCTACAGTCACAGGTTCGCTCCGGGGCAGAGAGGCGCCTCTTCCCCTATGAGCGATGGCTTATCACACGCACATCAGACAAACATCTCGTTTCCGATCTCTATAAACAGTTGCAGGTCAAATACAAACACTCATATAACTCTAGCAGAAACTGGTGGGAAAGAGAACTGGGAAGAACACGGAGTCAAAGAATGGGAGGGCATCTATTACAGGGCGCGCCATTCTGCATACCACATGGGGCTCACGGAGACTCTCACGAAGATTGTGACATACTGGTATTACACTCCGGAGCGCTTACATGCGATGGACCACTCTCGGGAGGTGACGTGCTGGAGGGGTTGTGGCCAAGTAGGCAGTCTAACTCACGTACTGTGGGACTGCACACATCTCCAATCTTACTGGAAGCAGGTGCTGGATGAAGTGGACAACCACTTTGAGACGGAGATACCGCGCTTCCCAGCGTATGTAATTTTAGGACTGCCCAACCCCCTGACCCATCCATTGCGTTCACGTAGAGGCAGGCTGATGGCCATCGCGCTGGGGTCTGCTATACAAAACATACTCACACACTGGCATACACCCCAATTACCGACCTTCACGGGATGGTTGCACCGTTTGTGGTATGTCCTGGGAATGGAAAACTTAGCACTAACCATGGCAGGAGAAGGGGACAAATACGGGGAGTTATGGAAGCCCTGAATTTAGGGAAGTCACGTGTCCCCGATATCTGAGACTGTTGCGTATCGCAGAGATTCTGGAGGGAGATGGGCATTAAAATTCGGCGGGGCCCCAGGGAAGACGCGGAGCCAGGGAGGGGGAGGGAGGTGGAGTTCGGGGGAGGGGTTTTTTGGAGGGCTGTTTTTTTTTTTTTCTCTTGGGGTTTTTTTTTTTTGTGTTCGACCAAATGATTATTCAGCTATGCACACTTGGATTATATGAAGCATGTCAATGATCTGGATTGTAGTTATATCATAGCACTGTATGCTTGCGACCCGATGCATGTCTTTTTGGCTGATATTCAATAAAAACATTTAAACCATAAAAGATGGACTGTACTTAGAGAGTAAAAAAAAATAACGAAATCCAAACAGTTTTCACCTGGCAGATAGGCAATAAAGGAAATAAACGAAGCTTACCCGCTTTGACTTTCCAGACACCTTGTTTTGTAATCTGCAGCAGTTGGCACTTATCTGGTAATTAATGCTCTTAATCGTTCTTCCGTTTTGAAAAACAGGATGTGATTCGGCCAATGTGATGACGCAAATTCTATGAAGAAATATAATATGACTAAGAAATACTGGTTCCTCTAACATGCTCTTTGGATTCTGACACCCACTAGTTAATATTTACTTCAATTGTGAACCCTTTACTCAACAATTCACTAAATTAGTACCGCTATACATCCATTACCAATCATAGCATGCTAAAGCTTAGGGCCTTATTACGAGTTTGGCGGTCCCACAGGGGACGGTGCAACACTCCTTCCGCTGTGGGAACGCCAAACCTGTGGTGAGACTGCCGCCAGATCAGGAGTTTTTTTCCTGGCCTGGTGGGAGGTCCTGCGGCGGTCTGAAAGTGGCGGTTTGTTATATTCTTAAAAGATCTTAACAGGCAGGCAGGCCGCCGCTCTCAGAGCGCCGACTACACCTTTCTGCATGGATGGCATACATGCCACACGGTGCATGCAGGAAGGAGGGTGCAAATCAAGGGGGCACTACATGTGTCCCTTGGATGCACCCGCAGGCCCAAATCTGGCAAGGGCCATGTAAGGGCTCACTTTGTTGCCATTTCACCACCCTTTTCATGGTGGGTTCAGCGCCTTGAAAAGGGCAGTGAACTGGCAACTTGGAATAAGCTCAGAGAAGGGTCATTATCATATCCCAGATGCCAATTAACTGCTTCCTCAGAAATTAACTACTACTAGTGATAGACGAGTTGGGAAGAGTACCTGCCCAGGGCACCATGAAAGCTCAGTTGTCTGGGGTCCTGCTCCCAAAAGGAGAGTACAGAGGCCCAGATAGAGAGCAAGGAGTAAGAGTGGGAGGGCCAGTGAATCTGGGGTTACTTGCGCTGAGAGTTGACAGGGTCACCAGCAATGTTTTGCCTTTTTACTGAACCCTACATTGTAGGCTGTAGACCTCTGTGCATTTTACACCTGCTAACCAGTAATCAAGTGCTTGTATTCCCCCGGTTTAATTTACTCCAGGTCCCCCTCCCAGCTGCTCCTCCCTCCCACCTCCCCTTCTTATGGCGGCCACAACGCTGGTGCGCCGAAGGCGTGCCTAAGGCAAGCCCGTCTGCGCCCGTCCGCGCCTGGACCGCGCCCAGCGCCAGAACTCCTGGCCCCTGCGAACACCACAATGCCCGACTCCGCTACGATGCCAGCACCCTCCACGCACTCAACCCCAGACGAGAACATACCTGCTACCAGGCCACTCCGAAGTGCACCGAAGGACCCATCACCTGCCAGAACTGCAGCTTCACCAGCATCCGGTCCACCAAACCACCAACCAAAGAACCCAACTACCTCATGCATTCTTCTCAACACCCGCTCCACCCGCAAACACGCCGTGGAACTCTGGGACCTTCTCGACTACCTCCCCAGACGTCGCCTTCCTGACGGAGACCTGACTGAACCCCAATGAGCCTCCCGACATCGCCATAGCCATCCCGGAATGCTACAAGATCACCCGCAGGGACCGTACCAACGGCGTTGGAGGAGGAATCACCATCGTCCACAGGAACTCCCTCAGAGTCTCGACCAACACCGAAGACACCCTCAGCACAGCCAAACACATGCACTTCCAAATCCACACCAACCCCAACACCACCCTCAGAGGAACCCTCGTCTACAGACCGCCCGGACCCCGACCACAGTTCAACGACTCCATCGCCGACTTCATCAACACACACGCCCTCGTCTACACGGACTACATCCTCCTCAGGGACCTGAACTTCCACCTCGAGAACAACAACGACGACACCAACACCCTGATCGACAACCTCAGACAGCTCGTGACAACACCCACCCACGCCGCCGGCCACACGCTCGACCCCATCTTCACCACAAGCCCCCACGTCACCTTCAACCACACAACCGAACCCCACTGGACTGACCACCACTGCATCCACTTCACCTTCAGGAAGCCCACCATGCACCACTGCACCCAACAGATGCCTCGACGCAGCTGGAGCAAAGTCACCGAAGACCAGCTAACCACCACCCTCGCCCAGAACCCACCCGCCGACTCGACCGACCCAAACCCTGCCGCCCGCAACCTCAGACAATGGATCGACAATTGCGCCAACACCCTCGCCCCACTCAAGACACCCTCCAACAGCCACACCAGCAAGAAAGCCACCTGTATCACCGAAGACCTCCAGGCCTCCAAACAAACATGCCGAAAACTGGAGAAGAATTGGCTCCGCGTACGAACACCGGACAGCTACGCAGCCCACAAGAACGCCACTCGCAGGCACCATCAACTCATCAGAACCGCCAAGAGGGCCTCATTCAAAGACAGCCTAGATAACACACACAACAACAAAGAGCTCTTCAACATCGTGAAAGAACTCTCCAACCCCAGCTCCAACACCAACGACATCCCGCCCTCGCAAGACCTCTGCGACTCGCTGGCCACCCTCTTCCACCGCAAGATCGCCGACATCAGCTTCAACGCCATGACCACCCCAACTACCACCGCTTCCACGACCACCACCCACACCAACCGCCTGCTCTCCAGGACCAGCATGAACCATGAGGACACCAGCGACATCATGAACACCATCCACTCTGGATCACCGCTAGACCCATGCCCTCACCACGTCTTCAACCAGGCCTGCACAGCCATCGCACCCCATCTCCGGAAAGTAATCAACATCTCCTTCGAGACAGCAGCCTTCCCGGAAAGCTGGAAGCACGCCGAGATCAACGCCTTACTTAAGAAACCCAAGGCAGACCCAAGGACCTCAAGAACTTCCAACCCATCTCCCTGCTCCCAGCGAAGGTCACCGAGAAAATCGTCAACAAACAACTGACCCGCTACCTCGAGGAGAACAGCATTCTGGACCCATCCCAGTCCGGGTTCCGCAGCAACCACAGCACCGAAACCGCCCTCATTGCCGCCACCGATGACATCAGGTCCCTGCTTGACAACGGAGAAACAGCGGCCCTCATCCTCCTGGACCTGTCAGCCGCCTTCGACACGGTCTACCACAACACACTACGCACACGCCTCCACGCCGCCGGAATGCAAAAGAAGGCCCTGGACCGGACCACGTCCTTCCTCTCCGGCAGAACCCAGAGCGTCCGCCTCCCCCTTCCGCTCCAGGGCCACCGAGATGATCTGCGGCGTACCCCAGGGCTCTTCCCTCAGCCCGACGCTGTTCAACATCTACATGGCACCCCTCGTCCATGTTGCCCGACAGCACAACCTCAACATCATCTCCTACGCCGACGACACTCAGCTGATCCTCTCTCTCACCAAAGACACTCACACCGCCAAAACCAACCTCCACGAAGGCATGAAGGCAGTCGCCGAATGGATGAGGAACAGCCGACTGAAGCTGAACTCGGACAAGACGGAGGTCCTCATCCTCGGAAACACCCCTTCAGCCTGGGACGACTCCTGGTGGCTGACCGCACTGGGAACCGCCCCAACACCCACCGACCACGCACGCAACCTAAGGGTCATCTCGACTCCACCCTCTCCATGACTAAACAGGTCAACGCAATCTCCTCATCCTGCTTCAACACCCTTCGAATGCTTCGCAGGATCTTTAAGTGGATCCCCACCAAAACTCGAAGAACAGTCACCCAGGCCCTCGTCACCAGCAGACTGGACTACGGAAACGCCCTCTACGCAGGAACGTCGGCCAAGCTCCTGGGTCGACTGCAACGCATCCAGAACACCTCAGCACGTCTGATCCTCGACATCCCCCGCCGCAGTCACATCACACCCCACCTGAGAGACCTGCACTGGCTCCCCGTCAACCAGAGGATAACCTTCAGGCTCTTCATCCACGCACAGAAAGCTCTCCACAAAACCGGCCCAGCTTACCTCAACAGACACCTCAGCTTCTACATCCCCACCCGCCAGCTCCGCCGACCTCACCCTCGCCACAGTCCCCCGCATCCGAAGAACGACCGGCGGTGGCAGATCCTTCTCCCACCTCGCTGCCAAGACCTGGAACACCCTCCCCACCAACCTATGGCAGACCCAAGACCTACTGGCCTTCAGAAGACTCCTCAAGACCTGGCTCTACGATCAGTAGCAGAACCCCCCTCGCGCCTTGAGACTCTCACTGGTATGTAGTACGCTTTATAAGTATCTTGATTGATTGATTGACTAGTGGGCTGCCACACTCATTGTGTCACCCATTAAACAATTACTGTAAAGCAGGTCTTCACTGCACCCTGTACTGCTGTTTTAAACTGCCAGTTCTACTTAGCAAAATAAACCTTTTACAAGAGCTAAACATTTCTTTTTAATAATTATAAGGCACCTCCAAGGTAGGCCTTAAAGCACGAAGGGCAGGGCGCATGGTATTCAAAAAGTAGGATCTGCATATTCAATGTTTTACATGTCATGTCTGTGAAAAACCTCCATTTGTTTTTCACTGTGGCAAGGTTGGGTCTCCCATATCTCAACAATAGTTTGCACAATTATGTTTAATAAGTGCTAAATTCAGTTTGGGAATAGCTACAAAGTGGGACAACGGCTCATTTTAATAGTAACTAAAAATACAACCTAATGGTCAAGTTGGATTTTATATTATTATTTTGGAAATTTGACTTTTAGAAAGTAATGATTTTTTAAAGTTTGAATTAAATTTCAGGTTCTTCTTATTAGGAGAAGCCTGTTGCCGGTGGTAGGGGCTGGACTCCAAGCCCCAGTCCTTCTTGTGGAAGGAAGCTGCCAGCATTGTTGCCAGCGCCCGGAGGAGCATACTAATTCCAGCGGGGCTCCCGGTGTGCTGGAAGAAAAGCCTGTTGCCGGTGGTAGGGGCTGGATTCCAAGCCCCAGTCCTCTTTGAGGGAGGAAGCTGCCAACGTCCGGAGTCGCCTACTAATTCCTACGGGGCTCCTGCTGCATGGGACACACCTAGGGAATGACCAGGTGAAGACCGGGCCAAGAGCAGGCCCGTCTTCCCCCGTCCACAGCCGGACGAGGCTGGGCTGGCCCATCCCCCTTGGCTGTCACATTGGAAAAGTTCTACGTTTTGCAATGGTGAGTCCATTGATCCGTCTAAACTTGAGAGGCCACTGACCTTTATTAAAATGGGAAAACACAAATGTACTGGAGAGGAACCTTCTGCCCAGCCACATTTTGAAGTAACCACAATCGACAAAATGCCCAGAGGGCCATATGCATTATAGCCACTGAAATAGAACTTACAGAGAGAAGGCTCTCTCTGGGGGGAGTGGGGGGTGGATCCCCATTGAGTACAGTAGATGCAATACCTCAAATAACCCCCCCCCCCCGAGGCCATCATAGAATTTATAGCTGCTTCCGAAACTGAGATCTCGACCAATGCACCATGCCATCTAGGTCCCTCTCAACTGCTGCCATGGACAGGGGGAAGACATCTCAGGAGACACCCCTTAATTGGACTAATGGGCTGATTCAAACAGACTCCCTCCAACTAGTGTTGACTCAATTTCTATTTTGCCTGACAAATCCCACAGAACCACCGAACCAAAAAGGGGGAATAACCAGACGCAATCAAACCAGACTGGCCAGATGATTTTGTGGTAAATGTGATGGATCACCTTAAGGGGCTGATCCACTCGGAACTTGTTCCACTCTTGGATAAATTGAGTGCTCCTGAATCCAGGGAAGACACTTTGACCAAAGCTAATTCACATTTAGTAAGCCCAACGCCAGAAGCCTCTTCCTCTCACACGGAAAGCCATCAGGTGATGTTCCCATGGAACTACAACACCTTTGTCCCTTGGAAGTTATGTAGGCATGCTCCAGGATGTGGAGAGTGCAGAGGGTGTTGATTTAAAGAATAACACCGTATGCCAGACGTTACTCACTAAGAGCTTAGAGGCTCTTCCGAAGGTACTGAAGTGGCCGATTTACCTTCTCAGGAAACCAAGGACCTTGTGATTATTGATTTGCCTCCGGAAGCATGTCCCTATGTGGTTGTGATAACTGGGGTTCCAGGTCTGAAGGATGGGCTAAGGGAAACAAACACACAATTGAGCAACCAGTGTCTCAATTGGCTGGGGAAATTTAGAAGCTTCCCTACCTCTATGGCTAAGAACATTCAGTGTACACGGAGTCTGGGTCGGCTTGGGAAGGGACCGAAGGATCGTCCTGGCGATTGTGAGGTCATTATTTTTTTAGATCCTGCTGTTGTCCATTATCTGTTATCTAAAAGTGGATCAAGACACATGAGGGTCTCTGGAGTGAGTCTAGTTCTCCTGGGCTACTTTTATAAGCATGTCTCACAACCCCATTTCCAACCAAGGTTCCCCCAAGCTTTAAAAAAAACCTTTCACGTTTGTGCCCTATGCATTATAGTGCCATTCAGGCCAAGCTAGGTGATTGGTATAACATCCCAGTGCACAATAGGTATGGACCTTCACACCTAGTTGTTTGACTCAATGAAGGCAGTATACCAATGTCACAAATGTCATTGTACGTAGCAGGGCTTTACCTGGGAAGAAGAAACATTTGTTTTAATGATTCTACTTGTTTTGGAAACTTAAGCCTGGGACCTCCAATACACATACAGCATGGTCAGACCCCCAATAGTAATAAGAGGTGTCCAAGAAGTGGCTTGTGAGGCTAGGACCTCTTCTGACGTTTACAGGGGGATCAGAACCCCGTCTAACATCAATCTTCCAGACCGTAATGTGTTGGATGCTCCAAAAGTAGAAAAACCATTTGACGCAGCGGGAGGGAGTCACATTGGCACCCTGGGGGAGCAGTCAAGAAAACTCTCTGATGAATTATAGTAAATTAAGGATACTTTCTTGGATCTTTGCAACATTGCTGGTCTGGGCTGCAAACTGGGCAAATCAAACTGTAGCAATTACATCAATACTTTCAAAATCTGTCTTTTTCAGGAAACGCTGCTAAGCCGTCTCAACTTTGCCACATAATGTGTTAATGTCAGGTCATTTGGAAAGGGTAGGCCTTCTGGGGGCCTAACAACATGGATTGGGGTACAAGTGGACTGTGAGGTGCTGTCAGAAACAATAGCTGAGGACATTCTTTGCATATCCATCAAACTCCCCAATGGTTGCCTAGCTTATATTTATAACATCTATCCAAGACCATCTGTTAAGCGCCAGGAATCGGAATTTGCCTAGTAACATGACAGTAAGTTCCAATTCTATTAAGGACACGGAGGCGAGGATTATGCTATCTCTCTTCGCTTTATTACCAATAACAAACACACAGCAGCCAGAGAGATTCGCAAATATCAGTGTAAAAAACCCATAAAAACTACAACTCCCTACAACCAGGGATATACAGAGTATATCAGTCCATCAACTATTTCCACAACATCATGTAAAGTCCTCTGTCAGCTCTCTCTCCTCCTCTTTCTTCGCGCAAGTCACGCCATTTCCTTATTGGTCTTGCTTGGATCCATCATTACCTAAAAGAAACCAAGCAGGGAGGTGAGAACCGTGTGAACCATACCGAGCATATTATGCAATGGCCACAGTAGAAACAACATCAAACGAAGCAAGCATGTCCCGCCAACCAAGGTCGAGAAAAATAAATACTTACTGTCATACGGGGGGGTTCGCACCAAAGGTGCCCCGGGCGGGATAATCCTCGCCTCCGTGTCCTTAATAGAATTGGAACTTACCGTCATGTTACTAGGCAAATTCCGATTCTATGTCAGGACCGGAGGCTTCGGATTATGCTAGTTCAAAGCTTACTTACCACTAACTGTGCCACATCAAGAACCGGTTTAAAATAAAACCTCTTGAAGGTGGAGTCGGACGACCAGTCCGCTGCTCGCATTAAATCCTCCAAACGCGCACCCAGCGCGAAAGCCTTCGAGGCCATTGCACCTCTGGCAGAATGGGCACCAAATAGTTTTGTGTCAATGCCAGCCTCTTGCATAACCCATCGCATCCACCTGGCAATGGTGGGAGAAGAGACTGCTTTGTGCGGTTTATTGAGAGCTATCAAGAGTTGCCGTTCGCCCGGCGGGCGGAGTTCCTGCGTTAAATCCTCATATGTCTTTAAACAATCTACCACACATAGTTTGGGGGAGTCCCGTAAAGCCGGGTACGTTATTGTTCGTGAATGAGACTTGGTCCTGCGTCCAATCGTAAAAACAACCCTTTCCGGGGAGAAAACACGCGCCGAGACGTCTAATGCGCGAACATCGGAAACTCGTTGGCAGGAGATCAAGAATAGAAGCATAGCAAGCTTGGAAGACAATTCTTTCAGCGAAAGGTATCGATTAGACTGCCAGGAAAGAAACAGATTCAAGACTCTGTTGACGTCCCAAAGAACGGAATAACGAGGTTCTGGGGGTAACGATAAGCGCACGCCCCGTAAAAGTCTGCAGACCATCGGGTGTTCCCCAATAGGCGCTCCGTCTAGAGGCTCATGACCGGCAGAGATCGCCGACCTGATAGCATTAATGGAGCGATATGCCAAACCGTCCGACGCCAAATCGGCGAAAAAGTTCAAGAGGGGAACAATTCCAGCGACCACGGGATCCAGATCCCGTCGAAGACACCAACGAACCCATCGTGACCGCACGGATCTATAACGTTTCGTGGTGCTGTCTGCCCATGCCTTTGACAGGAGGGCCTCAGCCTGTTCCGAAAGTCCCGGTAGCGTCCATCGTCTCCTGAAAGACGCCACGCCACGAGTCTGAGCGTCTCCTGAGTGATCAGAGGGTGAAGGTTCCCTTCTGGGTTCCGAAGAAGTTGAGGATACAGGGGGAGTAGGATTGGAGAAACCCAGGAAAGTTCCAGAAGAACTGGAAACCAAACTTGAGACCTCCCTAGGGGGGTTATCAGGATCAACTCTGCGTATCGTCGTCGGATCTGGGCTGTTGTCCTCATTATCATGGAGAACGGCGGGAACGCATATCCGTTTTCTGCCCTCCAGTCTTGGAGAAAGGCATCCGTGGCCAGAGCCATCGGATCCGGCCTCCAACTGAAGACTCTGGGCACTTGATTGTCCAAACGGGAGGCAAAAAGGTCCACTGAAAAAGGTCCCCAGAGATTGTTCAACCATTGGAAGACTGGAAGGTCCAGCTTCCATAAGCTGGAGTCGTAGAGATGACGAGAATGCCAGTCCGCTACCTGATTGTGCTGGCCCGGGAGATACTCCGCTGTCACCGATATATGATGGTCTAGGCAGTAGCCCCAAAAGTCCTTCGCTAGGTTGGCCAACGCCCGAGAACGGGGCCCTCCCAACCGATTGACGTAACGGACCGCGGAGATGTTGTCCATCTTTAGAAGGACACAAGACTGCATCCTGTCCTTGGTCCAACAGCGCACTGCGAAAGAACCGGCTAGCAGTTCCAAGCAATTGATGTGAAAAACTCGCTCGTCTGCTGACCAAACACCTCCGGTGGAAAAATCCCCGCATCGAGCACCCCAACCCAGTTTGCTGGCGTCGGACTCGATGACCAAGTCTGGAACGGATCCAAATATCGGCAGACCGTTCCATGCCTCCATATGAGTGAGCCACCAAAGAACTTCCTCTTTGGCTTCTGACGAAAGTGGCACCACGTAATCATACGACCGACCCCGTCTGAGGTGGTAGGCCTTTAGGCGCTGCAATGCTCGATAGTGTAACGGGCCCGGAAAAATCGCCTGGATCGAGGACGACAGGAGGCCTACAATCCTGGCCAGTTGACGGAGGGAAATGGAGGGCTTGGACACCGTCTGGCGCAATTCGTGTCGAATTTTTGCCATCTTCCGAGAGGGAAGACTCAGCGTCGCCTGAACGGAGTCTACCATAAAGCCCAGGAAGGTGACTGACTGCGAAGGTTGAAGTATTGATTTCGCTGTGTTGATAACGAACCCTAGGCTCTGCAGAAGAGAAACGGTTTGCTGGAGTTGCACCAACAAGAGCTGAGGAGACTGAGCCATCAGAAGAAGGTCGTCCAGATAGACGATCATGCGTATACCCCGCGCCCGGAGAAACTCTACCGCGGGATGAAGCACTTTGGTGAAACACCACGGTGCCAGGGAAAGCCCGAACGGAAGGGCCGTGAATTCGTATAACAGACCCCCCCAACGAAACTGTAGGAATCGTCTGTGGGGCGGATGCACAGGAATCACGAGGTAGGCGTCTTTTAAATCCAAACGCGCCATCCAGTCGGAAGGGTGCAAGAGATCGCGCAAGAGATGAATTCCCTCCATTTTGAAATGGCGATACACTAACCACGTGTTGAATTCTTTGAGATTGATTACCGGACGACGACCTCCGTCGGTCTTGTCCACGAGGAAAATATTGCTGAGGAAACCGTGAGGATGCAAAGTTGTGCGACAAATGGCGCCTTTGCGAAGCAAGTCGTCAACCTCTTCGTCGATCAACCGTGCGTCCTGAAGGCTGAATTGTAGTGGACTTGACCGCGTTACCTGGCGAGGGTTGTCCAGAAATTCTACCTGAAAGCCCTGAATTGTCTGAAGAACCCATGCATCGGACGTTAACGCCGCCCAAGCCTCTCTGAAGCATGCCAGTCGCCCCCCTAACCTTATGTGACGTGCGGGAAGGACACTTACCGCCAGAACTCCCGCCTCCAGAATTGGACTTGTAGCCTCCACGGCCTCTGAAACGCTGTCCTCGCGTTGGATAGAAGTTGGTGTAGTTTGCGGTGGAATTGTATTGACCACGACCAGAGCCTTGTCCCCTTTGAGGGTTTTGCTGGAACCCGCGGGCGGACGAGCGGCCCCTGCCTCGACCGGCCCCGCGGAAAACCCGCTGGGTAAACACTCTCTTAATACCGGACTGGGCCTTGTCCAAGGAGGTAAAGGTAGACACAAACTTACCCAATTCTTTCACAAAGGGCTCGCCAAAGAGGCCCCCCTGAGCAACTGCCCCGGCCTCAAAAGAAGCTAAATCTCCAAGCTTGGGATCCAATTTAATCAACAAGGAGCGGCGACGCTCCGTTGAAAGAGCGCAATTTGCGTTTCCCATAAAAATGATGGCCCGTTGGGCCCAATTAGATAACACCTCAGGAGAAATCGTTGAACCAGTCACCTTAGCCTCCTCCGCCATGTCTAAGATTTTTGCCATTGGACCGACGGCGTCGATGAGTTTATCTTGACAGGACCGCCAAGACCTATCAATGCCTTTACGGGGATCTTTTACAAATTTCGCCAAGAAGGTGGCCATTTTGGAGTCCAGTTCCGGTGTAAGCGCGATTTTGTCCGGCAAGGAGGGATGCGGGCATTCCGCCCTCAAACAAGTCCGTGCCTCCTTTTCCAGAGGCTTACGGAGACGGTTGGCAAGGAAGCTAACGACCTTATCCCCTGGGACCCAAGCCGAAGACCGGGGGTGCATTATATCATCCGGATTCAGCATATCAGCATCCTGTCGTTGGGGTCGGGCGCCAAGGACAGGAAGAACCTGCTTCATCATCAGTATCCCCTTGGGTATCATTATCAGTCGCCGGGGATGGGGGATCTGGCATATCTTGAGGCTGATCACCTGCTGGGAGGGGAGCACATGGGGCCGTCTTTGCTAAAAACGCCGTCTTAAAGCGCAAAGGCGTCTGCATCCACACCGTCGGGACGTTGCTTTTTAGGGGGGGGGGGAGGAACCCCTTCAGTAAGATCCCCTGGGGCAGGCGCCGCGCTGCCGCGAGCCGCCGCCAAACGGTTGCATTCCTGCACTATTCTATCTGAGAGACGTTGCTCCATCGGGCCCACTACCTCATTAACTACTCGATATATTGAATCATCAACTGCTTCGAAGAAATCATCGCTAAAAGGTAAGTATTCCTGAACTTCCTCCTCATAATATTCAGACTGACTGGCCATATCTCTGGCAAAGGTAAGTACTTCTAGGGAAGGACAAGGAGGACAGAGGTGTCACACAATCAGCAGGTGATATAATTATGATCAGGCCTGAGGCCGCAATTAGGGTAACCCAGAGGGTTACAATAGGGCTGCACCAGGCCCTCAACGCGCATACGCCCTCAGGATTCACCTGACAGGGCAGCTGCCTTCCAAACGCGTTGAAAACAATTATTATTATGCCAATAAAGTGGTTTGCTATGCCCAAAGTTATTTCGACACCGCCCGCGAGATGCGTGGTGTTCTGAAGGGTGCTTACAACGCTGTTATGTATACCAGCGCGTTCACCGCGGATCGAACCGCAATACAGACCACACCGGGGCGTTTCAATTTTTGCAGGGGAAAATACGGTCCGCGATGCGGACGTTAGTGGAGAGGCAGCAGGGGCAGGCTCTTCCGACCGTTTGACTCACGGCGCGCTCCTCTTCTGAGGAGACGCGACGCGAGAGTCACAAGGCGGTCGAGCGCCCCTAGCGGCGTGCGAAGAAGCCGCAACAGCAGGGGAGCCGGCCGCGTAAGGAGCGAAAACGTTCCCGCGGCCGGTAGGGGCTCTGTAAGAAAGAAAGTTCAAGAGCAAAGAATCACCAATATCCGAAATAGAAAAACAAAGCAATATTTAAGGTATCCCATGTAGCATTTACAACACTCCAAAGCAATAAAAAAAACACGAGCACTTAACTGGCTGCGTAGCAGCGAAGAAAGAGGAGGAGAGAGAGCTGACAGAGGACTTTACATGATGTTGTGGAAATAGTTGATGGACTGATTTACTCTGTATATCCCTGGTTGTAGGGAGTTGTAGTTTTCATGGGTTTTTTACACTGATATTTGCGAATCTCTCTGGCTGCTGTGTGTTTGTTATTGGTAATAAAGCGAAGAGAGATAGCATAATCCGAAGCCTCCGGTCCTGACATAGAATCCACTACTATAGATGTCCTAATCTCTTATATAGCTAGCTGGCCTCTACCTAGATGTGTCAAAAATATCGGGGGTTGATTTTAATTGCCAGTTTGAACCCCTGGATTTGGTTAACTATCAATACTTGCACGAGGAGGATAGAACCTGGTTAGTCCCAGCCCTCATCATACTCCCAATTAAAAAGTGGTCCCCCCTTGGCGATACAATTAAACGCCCTATCCCTGAACTACATGATTTAAGCATGCAACAAAAGAACTAAATCTGCCAGACAGGGTATCCATATCTTTAATAAAATAGCAGGACTAGCCTTATCGATTACAGGTCTTGAGTTTCTTCCTGAAGTCTGCCAGAGAGGGTGCTATTCAAAGATGGAGGGGAAGGTTGTTTCAGATCTTAGCAGCAATGTAGGAAAAGGAGCACCCCCACTGCGGCTTCATTGTCCTCTCCTGTCCATCAAACAAATCCAACAGAAACTCCTCACTTTTATCTGGGGCAATAAAGCTCCAAGGGTGGCCAGAAACACACTTTAACCCCTTCCCTGCTCATGACGGAACCACTCCGTCATGAGCCACGGGTGCCGTGTGCTCATGACGGAGTGGTTCCGTCATGCCCCGGCCGTTGGCGGCCGCTCCTCCCACGCGGCGCTAATTCCCCGCCTGTGCGGGCGATTTGCGCAGTGGGCGGAGTCGTGACGGAACCACTCCGTCATGAGCACAGCTCAACCGTGACTCATTACGGAGTGGCTCCGTCATGAGCACAGCGCCACCGCGCTGCCCCCAAACCCCCCCCAGCGCTGCGGCGGAATTCCTGCCGCAGCCAAGGGGTTAAGAAACCAGTTTAAGGTGGTGTAGGATACCCTAACATTACAGTATACATGCAGGTGACGAAAATGCACCCAGATTTAGACTGACACCAGACTCCTTATACCTCACTCAACACGGACGTAGAACAATAATGACAAAAGATCTCATTATCCAACGTACCATGGCTACCACGCATACATTGGCCAAGCCCACCCACCTTACTCCACTCAACAGGGATTCTATTAGTATACTGGAAATCGGTTGCCAGCATTCAAGTCATCACTTCCTTTCCATCCCCAATGACACCGGTCACCCATAACCCAGAGTTTCTGCCAAGTCAATAAGACCTTTGCTTCCTACAATGGACAGAAGGAGAACCATTTCAACTGGAAGATTTTTACAAGGACGGAACATTAATGGTTCGAGACACTTGATTAGATCATTTTCAGATATTGCCCCAGAACGATTACTGACTAACCCAGGTGCTGCACTGGATGAGAGACAAGGGAATTCAAAATAAAGCTCTTAGAGACAAATGCAACTTCAAAAAAAGGGACAACCCTATTATGTACAGCACTTACCCAAGCTCAGATGGTGCAAACCCCAACTTACACATCCACATGGAGTAGAGATCTATGCCATGAAATGGCCGAAGAGGAAGAAAACAGAAACAGGAGTAAACCCGTTAACCCAGCTGAGACCCGGTAAGCTTTATAACAAAAAGCACAATGTCTCAACTGGTATGTCATTCAGGGGGACTGTTCATAGAAGGTATAGCAATCACACAGGAGGGGGGAAAAGGGGATGAGGGAGACCAAGGTAGAGTGGAAGGGTTGTTATTTGCATATATTTACAGCAGCACTACGATACAACTAGATTGCAGTAACCATAACAACCAATTGTGCACTGGAGGGTTTGGTGTGAGTGAACATCTTGAACATCGCAGTGACACAAGTGAATAGAGAACAACGTGAGGCGGCGAAAAAACAGTAAAGGCAATAAATTGTAGGGATCAAACAAATGTTTTTAACAAAAGCAGGTACAGTTTCATTTTTTGCGTATGACCCTCTAACGACCGCGAATGGCGTTGTGGAGTCGAGGGCGTTTCGACCTATTTAATTAAAGGTCATCATCAGGACGATGGTTACTTATTTCTTGAAATAGTGCTGGTTGCACTTTGATATAGGAAATATCCAGGGAAGAGAAATAATACGGCCCACGCTGTTAAAAGGGAATCACGTGGGTCATTCAAAATTCAGAGACTTCTCCCGTGATCAAGGCTTTCAGAAGCAGAAACGTTGGGAATGGGAAGCCTTTTGCCTTCGAGTTATTCCATATATTAAATGCATTCCTGCAATCCAGACAGAGTCGGTGTACCTCTTTGAAGTTGAAGGAGGAATTGGATGGTTTCTTTTACTGGAAACCTCGCACCAGATACACTGACCGCCCTAAGAAGGTCATGATTTCCTTGCGTGGCAATTTTGGATGGGATGTTTATAGTTTGGAGCCTGACCTGCTTGCCCCCTGTGAAAGCGTTCCCAGTGTGTAACAAGTTTGGGAGCAGAAGGAAGAATATTCCGAAGTTGTGAGCTGGTGTTTTTTCAAGTGAGTGGAAAATGAAAAACTAGCTGTGCATAAAGGCCGACTGAACTGGTGCTTTGGGAAATGAAAAGAAGAAGGTTTGAGCGCATGATAGGTATGCGAAGACATTGAATCAAGGGCGCTTTCTCTTCGTTTAAAGTTAGATAATTTTCCCTCTGCGCGCTCTGTTGAAGAATAAGGCCCACGCTGTTAAAAGGGAATCACGTGGGTCATTCAAAACTCAGAGACTTCTCCCGTGATCAAGGCTTTCAGAAGCAGAGTCGTTGGGAATGGGAATTTTTTTGCCTTTGTTTTATTCCATATATTAAATGAATTCTTGCAATCCAGCCAGAGTCGGTGTACCTCTTTGAAGTGAAGGAGGAATTGGATGGCCTCGCACCAGATGCACTGACCGCCCTAAGAAAGTCATGGTTTCCTTGCGTGGCCGTTGTGGATGGGATATATATTATGCACACACACACACACACCATTTTTAGGGTTTAGTGTTGGGTGAGGGTATTGGGTGGCTAGCATATTTTTTAGAGTGTAGGGTAGGTATGGGTATTTGGGTTGCAAGGCTATTTTTAGGGTGGGTAAGGATATTTGGTTGGCAAGGGTATTTGTAGGGTTTGGGCAAGGGTTTTTCAGGTGACAAGGATATCTTTTTGGGGTGGTTTGAGATTAGGGGTTGTGAGTCAATGAGTTTATAATATATATAATTTATAGTATATATATTACCTACTGGCGGTCGCCAGTAGGTAGTTATAGTTAGGACCCCTTTTCCATAGGAAATCCGCAACATTCTATTTTGAATAACTTTGGCGCCGGTCGACGAATCATCGCGAATTTCTCAAAATAGGTGGGGCGCTACGCTCCGCTCCTACCCTGAAAGTCTCGGGGGGATTCGTCAAGCGGGGGCGGAGATAAAAGGGGGGTCCCAAAACGCGTTTTTCCCATGCATTTTTCCATAGGACCTTTAGACAGGGCTACAGCCCGAACGGCTGAACAGAATTACTAGAAATTTGGCAGAGAGGTAGTCCTCAGGTCAAGGAAGTGCCTTTTGTAGGTTTGGTGTAAATCTGTTCAGTAGATTCTGAGAAAATAGCCTTTAAATCAATATATATATCTGAGCCAGCTTACGGTACGCTTACCGTAAGCTTACCGTACGCGTACGGTGGCGTGCGCGAGCGCGATTCTGATTGGCTCTTAGATCTTAGTAAACATTCGAAACAGCCGAAACCAGGAAGCGGCGGCCGCCATTTTCTCTCTCGCACTGAGAGCTAGGTTGTGAAATAAAACCAATAAACATATAAAGGGGCTGTTTAGACAGCTCCCACACACATAGCCATGTTGAGGGAGTCCCCAAAGACCCCCCAAGGCCAAAAATGCAATTTTTATTTTTTCGCTAATTTCGCCGATTACGCTTACCGTACGCGTACGGTAAAAAATGTAAAAAAAAAAAAACCCTATCCACACTCTCCCCACCCCCTGTGCTTTTGGTGGCCGCAGGCCACCAAATGTGCAGGGCTTATTGGGGCTGTGAAAAACCCCAATATTTTAAACAAAAATAATAAAAGAAAAAATTAACAACACTCTCTCCACCCCGTGTGCAAATGATGTCCGAAGGGCACCATTTGTGCATGGCTTATAAAAATTACGAGAAATTTAAATATTACCTTTCAAAACGAAGTGCATCATATGTCCTCCGTGTGCGCACGGTGCGCGAAGCGCATCTTGCGTACATGGCCCATCTAGCGTAACGTGGGCACGCGGTGCGCGTAGCGCACCGCGTGCCCACCGTGCGTGCACGGCACTAACTCCGTAAAGTGGGCGCGCGGTGCGCGAAGCGCACCGCGTGCTTACTGTGCGCGCACGGTGCGCGAAGCGCACCGTGCGCGCACGGAACGAACTGCGTTAAGTGGGCGCGCACGCCACGAATGGCGTAAAGTAACTTAGCATTTAAAAAACCGTACAAATTCACTGAAAAAACCATAGGTTTCACACACGTTATAGTTAGGAATTAGCATTTAAAAAACCTTGCAAATTCACTGAAAAAACCATAGGTTTCACACATGTTATAGTTAGTGGAAATTTTACTGATAAAAAACCAGTGAAATTCCCCCGTTATAGTTAGTGTAGGCAACTATAACTCACGCGACCGCAATCTTCTGCTGATGACATATGTGTCTTTATGAAAAAAAAATATTTGAAATATATGTATAGCTAAAAATGTATGGAAGAAGACATGGGCAAATAAGTGTCTAAATAGAGTATTAGCATCAGCAGAGGATTGCGGTCGCGTGAGTTATAGTTGCCTACACTAACTATAACGGGGGAATTTCACTGGTTTTTTATCAGTAAAATTTCCATTAACTATAACATGTGTGAAACCTATGGTTTTTTCAGTGAATTTGCAAGGTTTTTTAAATGCTAATTCCTAACTATAACGTGTGTGAAACCTATGGTTTTTTCAGTGAATATATATATATATATATATATATATATATATATATATATATATATATATATATAGGGGCGCACAAAGCACTCGACGCATTTCGGAGTACATTGGGCAGGATGTATGCCGAAATGCATTGGGTGTTTTGTGGTTCCTTACCACTGACTGCTCTTGGTCGCTAATTTCATGGATCGAAGCCCGTTTAAGCACACTGTCAGAGTGCACGTCTTCTCTTAGCAAGGGCTGAAAGGAGGAGTGTTTGTTTAAAATATATATCTTAGACTTTATACTTACCTGCGAAATACTTACATTTTTGTTGTAAAGGCATATGTATGGTAAAGATTTTAGCGATAACGGCATATGCATTGTAATGACCACGTTGTAGAGGAAGGCATGGTAAAGACATGCGTGGTAAAAGTATGCATGGTTCCATCATACAACCACCTACAACTGCCTACTTGCTTAATACTAGCCTCATTCTGGAATCAAGCTTTGTCCCCCCCCTACATATTGTGGACCAAGTCGTGAACAGTCTTTAACAATGAAAAATTGACAGCAATAAATCATGGTACACCTCAAAAATTCGAGAAAAGACAGGTGCTAATCTGAAACTAAATGAAAACTGGGAAAAGATACCAGGGAGGTGTGACGGATAGATCACCCGTTCTCCACAAGTCAGGAATGGATGGAATGTTCTCCACAAAAACAGACTCCTCAAGCAACGCACTGTGACCCACCACCTGTCCTCCATCTGACCACAGCAGAAAACCCACTACGGGGTAACTTCTTATCCTCCCCTAACTATGACCTATTGGACACCATATCCCATCTCACACAGGACAAAGGCCTATAACTATATACAGAAATTGCATAATATTGAGACTAAGACGTGGCAAATTAAAACAGCATTTTTTTAACTTTACTATATGTACACCACATTCTTGCTTGCTGTAATGAACCTGTGAAATAAATAAAAGTTAACTCAGAACAAGTTCCCATGGGGATCGATGGTCCAGCTATCAGTCTTACTAATTCTCGCGTAAAGCTGCAGTTTGACAGGCCCTGGTGCATGTCATCGGACCAGCAGTGAGCAGAAGTCTGAATGCTGTGGAAAGCATCCACAGCTCTCCTCCACTCGTGTGGCAAGTCTTCCTGAGTCTGGCAGCCGTCTCAGGTGCTCTTGGGTTATGGTGATGGAATTGGTACTCTTCTCCTTCAAGTCACAACCCGCGACGATATTCTAATGCACGCTACTCCAGCATGCCGGCATTCTTCTTCACAGCAGTCTCCTCCACTCCTGGCAACAGAGGTATCGAACAGCGCACTCCTTGCGACGACCCCTTTGGGTCACAGCACTGAACCAGGGCATCAGCCCTCTTCCTTTTTACTGCGCTGTACCAGGGTGAAGGTCCTTATCTTCACTGCGTGCCCCCAAATGGCATACTGGGTTCGAGAACAGCACAAGCCGTGCGAGGGCTCTTTTGGGTCACAACACTTTAACTGTTGGAGAGTGACGGCCCTAATGCTGTAGCCATGGATCGAGCTTTCAGTGGAATCTAGACTGCACATCAACATCTGTTTGGAGGTTTCTAAACACCGTGCAGTTTATCTGTGGTCTGCTAGACCCGGGAGGGCAGCTAGAACTGGCATCAAAAGCACCTCCGTGAACAGAAGAAATGGTTAAGGAACTGCAGAGGGCAGCAGCAAGATTTCAGTTAAGATGTGGGACTTCAATCAAAATAGGTTGCTCTGTGTCACGTGAGTTCTCTATCCAACGTGGTAACCCACAGAGTTGCACCCTGTCCCCTCTCCTCTATGTGCGGGCCGTAAAGCCTCTTGCATCATGGCTTCAGACAGATGCACAGGTAAAGAGTTTGAGTGGGTATCGCGGACAGAGTTGTAGTCTACGCAGACTATGTTCTTGTCTTCTTGAATGAACTGGAATGGTCGAACCATGGCTCCTCAATATCCAGAGTGCATTTGGCAACTTTACGGGCCTTAGAATTGACACAGCAAGATCCTCCATATATGTGACCCATTCCTCTTACGCCCCTACGACGTGGACAAGCGACATCCAGGTGCTGAGCGATGGATTCAAACATCTGGGTGTACATGTTTCGAGGAATCTTCAGCAAGCACAGAGGAATATCTCAGAACCCCAAGTGGATAGACTAAGGACATCGGATTTTAGTCCACACTCCCCTTCTCTTTCATGGGCAGATCAGTGATTCTTAAGATGGTGGCCTTGTTGCGCCTTCTTTACCAGCGCCAGAGCTTAACATACCCCGCCCACACTTCCTTCATTTCCCAGCTTAATGCCGTGCTGCGTGACATTTTGTGGGATCACTAAACCCCATGAATTGCATTGACAAAATGCTTCAAGTCTACCTTCAATGGAGAGTATTGCCACTCCAGATACAGTTTCATATTACAGGGCTTCCCACCTAGTTGTCCTTAATAAACGGAGATCCAACAGATTAGACGACAATGGCTCAAGCATGCTCCCTATTCTCTGTGCTACGACAGGGATGTTCACAGTTTGGAACGCCACACTTAGGGCCCTGGGTTGGGCTAAATACTTGACATTGGTAACACTTCTGTGGGCTGGGCGGCAACTCCAACAGGTGGCGGAACTATGAGGGGTGAGGGTTCAGCAATAGGACCTCATCAGGGTGTCAACACTGGGGGACATAATGACAAGGACAATGCTTAAATCTTTCAAAGACTTACAAAAAGAGTTTTGTCATCACTATAGCCAATTTTAGTGATATGTACAACTTAGACACGGCCTCACATCATACAACTCTACTCTTGAGGGACCCCCAGATTACAGACATCTACAAACCAAAATCATACTCAAACACCCAGGTGCGTGCAAAAACTCAAGTATATCTAAATCCCTAGTGATTAATACTAGACTCCTTCATGCAACTGCGTAAAGCCAGAGAATGAGCCCTGGGCCCAACTGCGGACAATGTTTGGCATGGGGTCTTTGAATCCTTGCACGAATCTGTCATCGCCACCAGAATATGCGCTGTCCAACTGAAATATACCTCCTTCAAACCTACTTTACCAACAAAAGGCTGTGGAGAATGGGAGGTGGTCGCTACACATTATTGCCTTCAATGTCCCCCTCCCCCAGCCAGAGGACGTTTTGCTCTGAGGGGCAGTGATTTATAATCCCCCTGGATACAAGCCAGAGTATAGCACTAAACTGATGTGTCAATTGTTCCCAACCTGCCTAAAACAAACATTTCTTAGCTATTGGTGACTTTAATGTTCACTTGGAAAATTCCATGGGCCCAACGGTGAAAAACTTAGAAAGTGACATGCAGATACTACAATTAAAACAATGGATTAAAGAACCAACCCATATGGCTGGGCATACACTGGATCTTCTATTTTCTAACATCGAGGATACCAACGTGTTAGAAGGTGGTTCTGACACTATGGGCCGCCTGGATTTTTCGCTTTCTGAGCACCTAATTGTTGAGCTTTTACCGTGGGGGAGCCTCATAAGTTGGGACTCACCCACAGTGAACTCAGGATGTAAGAGACTGCATGGGGATTTTACTGGTGTTCCCCTGGCTTAACCAGGCCACTGTGCTGCAGCTGGAGTAAGGGACACCGGGCTGGTTACATGCAGACACATGTGTACATGCGTGTGCACACGTGTACGGGCTGCGCAGGGGAGATTCCTAGCGTGCGCAGTCCAGGAGCAGCTACAAAGTGAATGGTGTGGCAGGACTTATGCAGTATTGGGTGGTGACATGGAATAGGCTTTATACACTGAAAAGAAACATGCCAGGGAAAGTCAGTGTGTTTTAATGTGTTTTCACTTCATTATTCCCCTATGGGGATGTGGGGCCCATGGCTAGATTAACTTCCGTTAGGCCTACAGATTCCAGACACGCACTTAAGACCAATGAAGCGAATGTGAAAATAAGTATTCTGCAGAGTCCAAAGTCATATTTGTACTGCTTTTGGGTCATCCAGAACTGTCATTTCTCTGAGCCAGCCATGACCAGACCCAGGCTGAGGGCTGACCTCAGCTGGATGGATTGATAACCTTTCTTCCACAAGCGAGGGCCTCCTCTCCATGAAGAGATAATGGGTGGGGCTACAGGCTCATCCATCACTAGGTGCCAGGCACCAGGCTGCACCAAGGAGGGAAGGAGTTGGGTTTCAGAGGCCATGTGGCCAGAGACACTGGACGCCGCCATTTTTTAACAAACCCAGAGGCTGGACAAGAAGGAGGGAGCAGGGGCAGGAAAGTGATGTGTCGCTGTTTGATGGGACCAACAGGGACTTCCTGCCAGCCCCCTACTCAACTTTTAAAAAGTGCTTGCACAGGAAGGGAAGCTCTCTCTGGGGTGTGGTCTGCTGAGGCTGAAGGTGCTGGAACCTGGCGCAATGGGCAGTTGGAAGGAGAGACCCCCTGACTGCCCCCAGGACCCTAACAGCACCAGAAGAGCCCAGGACCGGTGCGCAGGAGCAGTGGCCTCTGCGCAGGGAGAAGAGAGGCCACGGAGGAGAGCCAGGTGAAAGGCTGGCGCAGGGAGCCAGTGAAGACAGCACCCTGCTGAATCAGAGACCCCGAGGGCGGAGGAGAGTGTTCCCAGTGGCTGGGGCTGGTAAAGAGGAGCATGAAGCGCCCCATAATGCCTCGCCAGGCATTTGGAAATCTGCCGTTTTGGTGCTTTGTGGCCCCCAGAGGAGGGGGGTCACCCTCACTTGTGAAAAGGGGGGCTGCAGGAGCACCGTAGCCTCCCCCAGCATAAAGAAGAACAGTCCACCCATAAGTTTCACGGGGCATCTGAAAGAAGAACCCCTCAAGTGCTCAGCCAGCCTTTAACACCTTCTAGGCTGGAACTTATGTTCTACAGCTGAGGGTGTACTATGAAGTGCATCATAGAGTGAAGGGCTGAGTTGGGGAGGTCTGGAGAAGGGCATCCCCTGGAGGTGAAGTGGTGTAATTGCACCGAAATGCATTTACTATTGGTTATTTCTTTTTAGGTGGACTGAAAGTCACATGTGTAAAGTGAAGTACCTGTGTAAAGTGATGTTAAGCTAAATGGAGTTATGTTGCTGGACCTTCCTGCTAGGGGGTCTGGCTGTATTTATGTAATCCCATGCTTTTACCTGTGATTCCTTTTAAAGTGAAGAGGCGCACTGCAGGAGAAGTGTAGTTGCCAGGAGTACTTCTTTTGAAGGGACTGTAAGTCACATGTGTAAGGAGATGTCATAAGCCAACTGGGGCTATGTTGCCAGACAGTCCTGCTAGGGTGTCTGGCTGTATATGTGCAATCCTGTGATTTCATCTGTGATGCCTTTAGGGGCTGTAATTGCAATGCATTCAAATGATCAACCAAGGTGATGAGTACTGTCATTCTAAAGTGTGCGTAAACATGGATTCTTGCTGCTGCGCTTAGGTGAAGACCCCAGACTGCTAGCCCTTAAGATATAGAGGTGCATACTTTATGGTCAGTAGGAGGTGCTCAGTCAGGGTCATGTGTCACCAAGGCAGGTTTCCCTCTTTTTAATGCTTGTTGAGGTAAAGGGGTGGGTCGCCACTGGGATGGTGCCAGTGCGCAGGGCCCTCGCTCCAGGTTATGTTCAACTATCTGCATTGGGGGCAAGTTGATGTGCATACATGGGAGTAGTGGAACTAGACCCCACCCCCCCTTTGCGGGAGGGGTGGAGATGTTTTGCAATGTCACAAAGTAATTCCAACAGCTTACGTATATTTGTAAATTGGTGCATAGTATGGAGTAGTGTGTGTGTTTAATAAATGTACTCTTACTTTTATAAAGCAAAGTACAGACTGGACAATCAATTATTGAGTGTTATTTTTGTGCACCTGCAAAGGGCGATTACTAGCCCACACCACCTCCCTTGAGTAAGCCTCAGACTGCTCTGCAACGCTACCCTCTGAGAGTCAGGCGCTACAATTGGGTGTTTGGGTCCCAGTGAAGGACAAATGTAGTCATGTTATTTGTGCAGGCCTCACAGATGCTGCCTCGTTTTCTAACACAACGTCTCTGAGGTCACACCTCTGCCATGGACTGACCACTTCCTAATCTTCTTTTCCCTCAACCTGCCAATTAAGCTAACCAAGGCGCCCACACAAACTACAACGACAAAAAGACCACGGAACCTTATTACCCCCGAGTTGTTTGCGTCCCATTTTTTGGCTTGCGACCTAAATATTGCGGAAACACTCTCTGCCCAGGCTGAGGCCGAATGTTTGCATAATTACATCATTAATGTATTGGACCTCTGCGCCCCTAGAGTAGTAAATAAATCTAGCGGGAAAATAGCATCTGAGAAATGGTATTCTTTAAAGCTAATATTACAAAAAAGGAGATGTAAAAACCTAGAACACAAGTGGAGACTATTCAAAGAAAACAATGATAGACTTCTCTACAAAGAGGATTCAAAACTTTATCATAATGCCCTTAAAAGCTTAAAAAACATCTATAATGCAAAAAGAATTAAAGATAATTGTAACTCTTCTAAAGAACAATATAAAATAGTGAAGGAACTCTGTAAACCAGCTAGTATGACCCATACTATGACCCCTTCTGTTGATAATTGCGAGATAATCAACAACTTCTTCACTGATAAAGTCACTAAAATGTACTCCTCCTTCAATAGCCAATTCACTGTCAATAAATCAGATAGCTAGATATAAGCACCACACCCCAAAGCACAGGCTTATTTAGGCAACTTGGCCCCTTTTTCAGAAGAAGTTACAAAAGCTATGAAGGAGGTTAAAGCAGGATCTCCACTCAACCCCTGCCCTCACTTTATTTTCTCAAAACTTGCCTCTGTCCTAAGCCTGCATGTCACTCGCATTTTTAATAAATCTCTAGACTCAACATCCTTCCCGGACATACGGTAAGAAACCATAGTATTCCCATTATTAAAAAAAGCTGGTCTAGAAATTTGCAACCCTGTCAGTTACCGGCCAATCTATCAGTTATCTTACCTGTCCAAGGTGTTGGAGAAACTGGTGAACAAGCAATTGGTAAACTTCTTGGAAACTAATGAATTAATAGACCATTCCCAGACCCGCTTTAGAGCTAATAACAACACACACAGAAGCCACTCTACTTGCAGTATCAGATAACATTAGGACCTTGATAGATCATGGGAAAGCCTCTGCACTTATTCTTCTGGACCTAACAGCGGCTTTCAATACTGTTTCCCATGACCACCTGCTACATATTCTGTACGAAAAAGGAATATATTCAAAGGCTCTTCAGGGGTTCACCTCTTTTTTTATCCAACAGAACACAAAAATCCAAATGGGCCACCGCTCTTCTGGCTCACGAACTATCAAGCACGGAGTACCACAGGGGGTCTTTTTGAGCCCCAATCTCTTTAACGCCTATGTCTCCTCCCTGGCGGAGATCAGCAGGAAATGGGGCTTCAATATTTGCTCTTACGCTGATGATATTCAGCTGCTAATTGCCTTTGAAGAAAGGCATGAAAATACTAAACACAACCTAATTAACTGTCTTACAGAAACAGCAACTTGGATGATGGAACACAGCCTGAAACTAAACGCCGAAAAGTCTGAGATCTTACTTTTTGGTGGAGCACACTTAATCTGGGACAACACCTGGTGGCCCCAGGTGCTGGAGGCCGCCACAGAACCCAAGCAAGTGGCAAAGAACTTGGGCATTCTCATCAACAATGCTCTAACAATGCAAGACCAAGTTTGAGCGCTCTGTGGAAAGAGCTTTGCTCTGTTGAAACTATTGCGTAGACTCTTTTCAAGGATTCCCTTAAACTATGGAAAATCCATTACTCAGTCGCTACTTTCTAGCTGACTAGATTATAGGCTCGCAGTCTATGTGGGCATGTCTGACTATCTTTTCTCCCGATTACAGGTGGTCCAGAATGCTGCTGTTATATTGGTCTGCAACAAGAGTAAGTACAGCTCAGCATCTGAAAGTCTGAAAGAATTACACTGGCTGCCCATTGGCCAAAGGGCTAAGTTCAAACTCCTGTGCTATGCTCACAGAGCACTACATAAAACGGGCCCTCGAATCCTAAGAGATAAAATTGAATTTTATATGCCAACACGAAATCTGAGATCCCGCCATCAGGCCATGGTCAAGACTAAACGGATCAAAAAGGTTAGAGCCGGAGGGCGGTCTTTCTCCAATCTGGCAGCCGTCCATTGGAATAAGCTACCCTTAGAGCTTTGCCTAACGGACGAACATTTGTCCTTCAGGAAGAAATTAAAAACATGGCTGTTCCCTAAAACATAACCAAAAACACGCATCACCTTCTGACTGAAATCTCAGGCCTTAAAACTATTAGGATATTCTTCACTGAGATACCGGAAAGATGCTGTCCTAGCGCCGTGATGTCCCTTGGGATGAATGTTGCGCTTAATAAATACAAATACAAATACCACAGGGCATTGTAGCGCTCTCAGGGCGCATTCCTGACAAGGGTTCTTTCATGCCTAGATTCGTATTGCAGCGCCGTGGACGGCGACCGATAAAGGAGAAGTCTGCTATGGCTTACCTTGGGGTTGCTCAGCGTGATACTGCACACACTAAGGAAGAATGGGATATATATATATATATTTGCAAATATATATTTGCTGAAACACATTGGCTACCTGCACCTTTGTATGGCAAGTAAAATAAGGTATTGATAACACAGGGGATTCTTTGCATGAAATGATTGGGTCACAGCGTATGAGAGCTACTGTTGAGGAAATTTCTTTCCAGAATATTCAGAAGGTGAGAAATCTGCAGGACAAAGAATGCATCAGTAAATTTGTAGTACAAAATAATTTATGCATTATGGTTTGATGCTACTCTGTGCAAAATGGTTTGTGGCACAGGGCCATATGTACAAAGTATTTTTTTGTTTGCAAATGGGCTGAATTCCAAAATCAGCCCGTTTACGACTGGAAAAATGCTTTCTGGGATGTGTAAAGCCCAATTGCGCTTCAGGAACTTGTTACTGAACCACAGTTTGGGTTTTGCAATTTGGTATTTTGAAGGGGTGTGTTTAGGGCGCCTCTTCCAAATATCGAGTCACATTGGTATGTATGAATGTTTTGTGACTGGATTGCAGTCACAAAACATTTGCACCTTACCACCAACTCAAAGTTGGTGGTAATGCATTTACAAATTGGCAGGATTACCCATGGGATCCCTTCCCCTTTGTGAATCTTGGGAAAACATTTTTTATTGTGGAAACGCATCTCGTTTTCCTCTAGGGAAAAAGGTGTTGCATTACAACAGTAAAAAATAAAACCTTTACTAAAACACAATCGCAGACATAGTGGTCTGCTGACCTCAGCTGCGATTCCTAACGTGTGGCAAACTTTAACTTACCTGATTAATATTCATGAGGTAGATCGATTTGCGACCCACTAGGAATCGCAAGTATGAACCAAAAAGTTGCATATATAAGGAATAGCGATTTGGATTAAATCACTGTGCCTATTCTATGTACATGTGGCCCTAAAGCCTTACTGACAGTTAAAAAGATTATAATACACAATTTGAAGGATGCTTCTAAGCCCAAAGTCAAAAAGTTGTAGGCACAGTTGACGAAACTGAAAGGGTTGGGAAAATGCATTTTTCGGAAAAGAAGCTAAATCTTAGAATATGTATTGCAATCAATTGTTCTTTTGTTGAGACATAAAGCTGAATTATGTTTTCGGGAAAACATATAAGCTATGAAGTATTAAGTGTTTTGGTTTTCTATGGCTTTGCTTACTGTTCCCTTTCTTTAAGGGGTAATTTGAATTTAGACAACGAGATCAGCTGAAGACTAATTTTTGAAGTGTAGCAACAAGTTGTTATGGGGTGATTTTTGATGAGTGAGAAAGGACTGCAATGCTGTAATTTTGTTATATTTTAAAAGAAACCAAATTCAGGAACAATAAATGTTTGCTTTACTTTAATTTATTCTTTGTGCGCATACAATTTCTCCATTGTTACTCTGATATACCAATTGATGTGTGTAACAAACGCAGCAGACAAATGAATTCTTGATGCTACGGCATGTCAAGTGCTAACGACAGCTACACAGCAGCCATTTACATTTGTAATCACAGTTTTGTAGCTAGGTTCACATACAACCTTTTCCCTTTGCACATAACACTGCAAATCTGTACCGTTGATATGTACACCAATGTACTTGCCTATTAGAATGTTGCAATATACAATGATCTTCACATGCCTTCCCTTTCACATCTGAAAAGAAGTAAAACAAACAAGCAACTTAGTTAAAGGACTGAAACTGTTTTAACACATATTTATATCAACATTTATTGTGATGAACGCCTTTAATTGCATCTTTTTATGTTCTTATATTTTAGTTATGCTTACTGTTGTGAATCATATCAATCGGATCCTCATATATAAAACAAAAAAGCGATCCATAGAAGGAAGACATTAACAAAAACTTGTAAATAGGGTCCTACCCATAAAACAAGAGTTATAGGGAAATCTAAAAAAGTGTTAATGCAACATCAATCTACGGATGTTACGTCTAATGCTAGTACTATTCACATAGATACTGTCATGCTCGCACATAAGGCAAAACCTACAACTGTAGATTCTTTTTTTTTCTATCATAAAACTGACCTGGAAGGAGGGGCATGTAATTCATATAGTAAGGTTTTTGAAAACTAAAATACAAAGTCATGGTGATCCATACATGTAATGTACTGTTATTCATTTTTGTGTCCACATATTGATCAAATACACACATTGTAGATTCATTCCTGGGAAACGGTCTTTTAAATCCCTGAGCTTGACATATGGGGCTCTGGCCTCAAATAGGGCTGGAGGCTTGAGGGACTTGCTGACCCCCTATACACCCTCTAGAAATCTCCGCTCTGCCAACAAACTTCTGCTATCTGTTCCCCGAGTCCGTAAAGCCAAATGGGGGGGGCAGAGCTTTTTCATCTTTAGCCCCCAGGCTGTGGAATATGCTGCCAGTGGAAATCAAATCTCTTCCCTCCATGCAAGCCTTTAGGAAGGCTCTTAAAACGTGGCTATTTGCCAGGGCCTACCCCTAGTTCTGATCAGTCTACTTTTGAACTTTTTTTTGGTGAGGCGCCTTGATGCCTTCGGGCTGAGTAGCGCGATGATAAATTTTATTTCATTCATTCATTCATTCAGGTCAACCCGTGCAGACTTAATAATAAACCTTAAATAGCTACAAAGGACTATTATTGACAAGATAAAATAAGTTCAGGATTTAGTTCCGATACCATGACCCTCAAGTCTGATTGAAATATAAAAACATAATGAGTTAAATAGCCATTATAGGTGTGACTGGTGAAAATACCGAAACATAAAAATAGAAATAGGCATGAGATTAGCTTGCTACCACCTGTACTCCCAGGAGCGAATTCTAAGACATTACTAGGGTTCATGGTTTTATGGTATTTTTATTTTTTTTACATTTCCATCTGTATCTTTGCTAATTTATCTTTTGATAATTATTTCTGTATTTATCCATATTTATTTTGGGTTTTGTGAAAAAAGGTAAGCTGAAACTAGTATATTTCCAGCTTTTTTTAATCAATAAATGTACACTCATACTTGAACACCTGACAGGTTTACATAATATACCCATAAATGGTAAATCGGTACACTGGTGTGAAAGTGTACATTTTAGTATCTACCTTGTACACATCTGCTGATTTTTGAAGCCTCATTAGGAAATGTTCTCTCCTATTTGGCTCCCTTATCTGGTAACCCACACAGGTATTGGCCTGGTAGTCTTAATTGATTGTATTTAAAATCACTCAAAAACAAACATTTCTGTTTTTATAGATATTTACAAATAAAAACAGACAGAAAAATTGATGGTTTTATGTCTGTATTTATCTGTACAAATCTGTAAAAACTGGGAGCCTTAGACATTATTTTGAGGAAATAAAAATGAAACAAAAGTATAAAATAGAAGAAAAAATGACGGATTTATTTAAGGTTAGAAATACATTCGAAAACATTTTGTGATTGTGGCACTCAACTCTAAAGGCAAAAATTCATTATTTGAACGTCAATCTAAGCACACATTTTTGCATCATCAAGTATTCTTATATATGTATTAATGTGATTTGTAATAAGGGATAGAATTTAGCGAAGATGAAACAAATTAATATGCGAATTTCTGCATCTTACATAAATCATCACAGAGTCTGCTCTTAAAAATAATCAGAAAAGTGTATTTAAGCCTGGTATAGGCACAGAGGAATCTCCAGGTTCTTAAGAGTTTCATGCAAGCTGAGCTGCAAACATCTCTAGCAAGCCAGAAAGTCTAGATCAGCTCGGGAGCGCCATAACAGATAGAAAGCGAACCTCCTTCAAAGACAAAGGCTAGTTAAACAACAGGCCTGTTGTTCATCTAAGGTATGAACGCTAGATGCCACCTAAAGAAACTCAGAAAAACACTTAGGCGCTAAGAAATCTTAGCTTAGCTAGGGGTTAGAAGGGAGGGGTTGTTTATCAAAGCCTGAATTAATCATTCATGCAATTAATGACTGAAATACCATCACAATGTGTCCATTTGTTTTACATTTTAGCTTATTAATTGCTTTCATTGTCACTGGTGTGTTTATTTTTATATTTAAATATACACATTATCTGCACTAGATCAGGACATTAATTTCGATAAAGCCTTTAACCTTTTCGCTGCCGGGCCTTTACCCCCTGTGCCACACCCTTTTTTGGCTATTTGGTGTAGTTTGCGCTTAGGCCCCCATACCTTTTTGTCCACGTAAGGTATCCACGCCAAATTTGCATCCTTTTCTTCCAACATCCAGAAGATCTTAAAGGTTTGTGGAATCCCCTGGAGGGGACCGATAAATTAGGCAAAATATAGCTACATTTTGGGCTTCTTGGGGAAAAAAGTGCAGCTGAAGACAGCATCAGTTTTTTTCCCCTGCAAATGGGATCAACGAAGGGTTTCCAGTGCTAAAATCACCATCTTCCCAGCTTTCTGGAGAAGGCAGACGTTTGTCTGGAAAACAAATTTTTCTACACAGTTTTGGCATTTTACTGGGACATAGCCTATTTTTCCTATTATTGGTGCTTCCAGTCTCCTTCCAGTTAGTGGTAGAAATGGGTGTACAAGCAATAATGCCTCCCCCGTGGAATCTCGGACCATTCCACATTTCCCTCCACTTGGGAGGCACCACTGATGTAGTGCGGACGGTCTGGTAACTGAATGTGTGGTTTTTGCAAGACACAGAGATTAAGGACATACTTGCAGCAGAGTTGCAGCACTATTTTCTTACCAACCAGGGTTCGGTCCCTTCCCCGGGCACACTATGGGAGGCCGCCTTACGTGGCGTGGCCAGCGGTCTGGTGCACACAAAGCAGGCGGCGCAGACTGTTCGCCTGACCCAGCTTGAGGTGCAGGCCACGTGACTCGAATTGACCCTCGCAGACACGGATGACGCTCAACCCGCCAGACAGCTTGCGGCGATCCGGGACAAGATCCATCAGATCTCCCTAGACTCAGCCAAGATGCTGTGGCGCTCCTCTGTGGCCCGTGTGTACGGGTGGGGCGACAAGAACGGAAAGTTGCTTCACAACTTGGTCTCCTACACCAAGGCTAACAGAATTATCCCTGAAATCCGTGATGCTGCGGGAACCCATCATTGCACTTCGCGGGCCATTGCCCAAGCTTTTGCGGGTTACTATGCCCAGCTCTATTCAGCCCGGCCCCCTGGGGCCTCTCTGGTTGACTTGCTGGAACGAGCGGAGGTCCGGCTACCCTGCCTGGCTCAGGCCGAATCGACAGACCTCGACCTTTCCTTTACCCCAGAGGAGATACATGGTGCTATTTCCCTATTACATTCTGGGAAGACACTAGGACCAGACGGCTTCCTGCAGGAGTATTGTACGACATATCTAGATTTACTGGTGCCAAACTTGGTCGACCTCTTCCGGCATGGGGCCGAGAAGGGCTTCTTTCCCTCTGAGACGGACGTGGCCACTATAGTGGTCATCCCAAAGACCCAGCCACCTTCTCTCTCCTGTGCGGACTACCGTCCGAATTTTCTAATTAACACAGAAATGAAAATCTTTGCCACTGCCCTGGCCCAACGTCTACGTCCCCTGTCATGGGGAAAAGGAAGTGCGCTGCCACTGGCTCATCACCGGACATTACCAAGGGCACTATTGACTCTTTTTTACCAAAGGCAGTGGGAGCTATCACAAAATAAATTGACAAAGACGTGAGGAGGCTCTCATGGGGCAGGGCTGGTTTAGCAGTATTGCCACCGGATGTGAATATGGCACTGGTAGAGGAAAATGCGGACGGAAATGGAGCAGGAGACATTTTGAATCAGGGAGATGAAGCAGAAGATAGTAGGGGCCCAAATCAGAACATCAGTACCAGTTTAAATAGCGTGGTGGCTGCCCAGGGTAAACGGAGCAGTGCCACGTTGTCTATCGCAAGTTGTAGGGATCAGAATGGCCCACCAGTCACAAAGAGACAGCATAACGTACACAGGAAAATAGCTCCAAAGCAGCTGGGAGAAAATCTCAGAAGACCAGACGCTAGGTGTATAGACCTCACTCCAGCATGCTGTCCTTACACGGTGGTCTTAGTGGGGGTCCCAGGATGAGACTGTAAACAGGATGAGTCTAGTGCCCAGTTGATAAACACAGTAATCCATTAGTTGGGCAAACATGCTGGGTTAAATACTTCAGACTATAGACACATCCCGATGGCTAGAAGGGTGGTGTGGATTGGAAGGTCTAAGACAATTTGTGTGCGATTGTTACACTTAGGTGTCCGGCACTGGCCCAGAAGATCTTGTTTTCATCTTCTCGATCATTTACTATAGACTCTGGGATTAAACCAGTACCACTGGGTTTCTTTTACAAACCACCACCCACACCCTTGTCTCCCCTATATGTGGCAACACAGGAAGTGGGCCCTAGTTGGGGAGGGGGCAATCTGAACTCTGGAAATCCATTCGCACCATTGAGGGATTTGAATGACATAGATTGACTCTCAGAGGGGGCGAGAGTAGCAAGAATGGTTGGCACAGGGGTGGGACACATTGAGGTACAAAACGGGAGAGTGGAGATTAATGATGGGACAACCGGTGAAACTGATCACAGGCAGCAGGAGCAAGGGGAATTAAGATCTCCCAGCGATCATGGGGCTATTACGGGATTGTCTGGACCTCATGTGAGGCAAATTATGGGTGATTTGAAATTGTTCGCGTCGAACGTGGCAGGTTTGACGAGTACGTTTCAGGACGAGCAGTGGCTCTGCTATATCAGAAACTTTCACATAATTGCCATCCAGGAAACATGGGAGCCAGCAAATACCTTCTTTTTAGAAGGGTACAAAACTTTCTTCTGTCCAGCTTAAAGGTCTAGTGCAGGGAGAGCCAGGGGTGGCTTAATAATGTTTGTAGATTTAAGGGTTCAGGGGAGATAGAAGCCCATACTTTGGGAGTCGGATATAGTAGAGGGCCTAACATTTGTAAGCAATACCTATCGTCTGGCACTTATTAATTTTTATAACGCAGTCAAATTTGCAAGGATCAAAGTGCCTAGACAAATTAAGTACCTGTTTGGAGAAATTGCAACTTGAGGGCCGAGTCCAGTCACATCTAATACTAGCGGGTAATTTTAACTGTCACCTGTGTCCCAATTTGAGGGTGATGGATGGTGACTGGCAGCCACACATGGAACACACCCAGCTAGGATGGGAGTCGAGTGTGCTCCTAAATACATTTGGCCTAACCCACACAATGGATCGGATTCCCCATCATCCAGATACAACTGTGCCCCCTACCTATAAAGGCAGAGGATGTGCATCTTTTATTGATTTTATCTTTGTCTCTCATATAGTTAGGAGGCTCATTACCTCTCTTAATATCTGTCATAGCACTTTTAGTGATCATGATCCCGTAATTATTGCAGGATGGTAATATCAAACAACGGTGGAGAGGGTTAGGGAGGGTTAAAGGGGAGGGCATGCTTTGCAATTGGATGGGAGCCTTGATCGAACTAACTGATGGCGCATGAACTCACAGAGGGAGCATACTTGACTACAGCTGTAAATTGAATAATGCATATCATAAGGGGATATGTATACGGGGAAAATGGTGAGCAATGGAATTGAGTTTTGTCTGTATGCCATAGTCCGAGAAATGCAACATTAAGAAATCAAGAAATGTACTAATGCACAGTTATAAGACCAATGTAAGTTGTTTGTCGGGCGAAAATCAATAAAACATTTTTTTTCAAAATAATCCCGTAATTATATCACTGGTGGCCCCACGATGTCACCCGGCATTGTACAGTTTGACGGGGGAAAAGATTTCAGCAAAAGATCAAGGTAGGCGGTTGCGTTGGGCACAGATTGACACTGCGGCTTTTAATAATTTCCTTTTTACCAGAGGTAAGCAAGAGATACAGAAGTGTGTAGATCTAGAAATACAGGGACGAGACCTAGTTCAGACTTTTATAGACATTGCGCATTTAGTAAATAGCCTTCTAAAAGCACCTGCACATTCATGCTCTAATGATGTGCCAAGATGGTTTGACGGGCAGTGTTCGCAGGCCCTTAGAACTTTAAAGAGGGCCCTTAAAAAAATCACCCAGAGACAGGGAATGTTAGGTTATGTCATGTTAGCCGGATTTGTATAGCGCACAGCTGCCCCAGCAAAGGGGCGTCCCGGCGCTTAAAGCAAGAAATCGGCATACAGGCAATCCAATAGGCAGACAAAGACAAGGCTAAGCATTCACAGAAAACAGGAAGGTCCTGCCGCAAAGGGTATAAGCAAGCAGTTAGGACATGGAAGCGCCAACTCCAAATGAAGGCTGCTGAGCCAAAGGACTCTACTTATTTCTGGAAGGTCATCAATAACTCATGTTTCAAAGATTCTAACACTCCATGCCTGGCCCATAACATTTTACCCGAACAATGGCAGGCTCATTTTGAGGGACTGTATAATCAGCCCTTAAGAGTGGACGAGCCACAGACATTATCCCTTGACCAGAGCAGGGACATTATCTCTTTCACCTTAGAAGAGGTAAGACTTGGAATAGACTGCCTTGCGCGGAATAAAACCCCGGGACCAGACGGGATTCCACCTGATCTATTCAGAAGCAACCCAGAGGTATGGGCGCTGATTCTGGTAAGGGTACTAAATGCTGCAGTTGCAACTGAAATGCCTCCCTCATGGTCCACAGCCACCATTGTCCCGATATTCAAGAAAGGGAATAGGGACAGTCCACATTGCTATCGCCCAATATCGCTTATTGATGCGACAGCAGATGTTTTGGGCCGAGTGGTACTGAACAGGTTGGCAGAATGGGCTGAGATGCAAGGCATAATAACAGATGTGCAGTATGGGTTCCGTGCGGGTAAATCTACGGTTGATCAATGTTTAAATCTCTATCTTGTTACTGCAAAGTGTACAATAGTCAAGACTGGGGCACTTTACTTAGCCTTTATGGACCTTACTGTAGCTTTTGACCGCGTTAATCTCAGTAAACCTTGGAACATCATGGAATCACTGGGGGTGGATCAGGCCCTAATTAATATTTTAAGGGCATTACATTTAAACACTTCTTCTGCAGTAAGATACACGCAAGAGGGGAAGACAACAGAATATTTGAAGTGTCTGTGTGGGGTCAGACAGGAATGTATTTTAGCACCCTTTTGATTTACAATATATATTAATCACCTGGATTCTGCATTAACCACACTTCAAGCAGACACCCCAAAAGTAGGCCCAAGATCAGTCCCAGTTTTTCTTTATGCGGACGATGCGGTCCCCCTTGCTCGTACTCCTAAGGGCTTGCAGGTTTTATTAGATGGGTTCGTAGGGTTTATGAACAAGCTGGATTTGTCCCCTAATTTAACAAAATCTTATATAATGGAATTAGGGAAGAAGAGTAGGAAGCCAAACACTTATAAGGTAGGTACACATACCCTGAGGAAATTACCAGCCTTCTCATACTTAGGCATCATGTTCGATGATAAACTCACTTTTAAAAAGTTATTAGAGGGCAAGTGTCTCGGTTTGACAAAGTCTACTGGAGCGATTACAAGCTATGCCCACAGATTAGGTAGATGGTCGCCGGGGACAATTTTAAAACGGTTTAACTTATTTTGTAGTTCTAAAGTCCTATATGGAAGTGAAGTCTGGTGGTTTGTGAGGACAAAAAAACTCCAAAACAAAGAAAACTGTTATCTTAGGTGTTTGTTGAAAGTCCCCCAGATTACCCCTGCATTTATTGTACATGAGGAGCTGGGGTCAAAATATATTTCTGACCTGGTGGCGGTGAAGCCTCTTCTGTGTTGGGTAAACATATGATCCAATGATGAGACAGGTTTTAACAGGCAAATAATTCAGGACTGTCTCTCTCTGGACCATGCATTGGAAATCCCGTGGCTGCAGTACATAAAAAAACACCTTCACTATGCTTGGTAGATCAGATTTGTTCTCCAATCCTGATACGGTGTGTGCACGGGACAAAGCGCTTATTAAAGGTCTATTTTTTAAATATACTGTGGCCCAAATGGAGGAAATCGAAATGAATAAACCCACGGTCGGAAACTATATTTTAGTCGTGTCAACACAAAGCATAGAACCGTATCTAACCCTCATAGCCAGTGCACATGATAGATTTTTAATTACGAGGTTCAGGTTGAATCTGTTTCACCATCTACTGGCTGTACCGGCTGGGTACGTATCCTGAACAAAAGAGGCCCTGTGGCTGCGACACAAGGTCTCCACAGGATACCCTACATTTTGTTCTTCTATGCCCGTATTACCCATTCCCAAGAAAAGGGTTTCTAAAGGGGCTTTTAAAGAAACTCGGATTCAAACAGGCCCATGTGGCCCTGTTATTTTTAAAACTTGTCACAGATGTTTTTACCTTATTCTGTGTCTTGAACTTTTTAAGATCTGCTTTAAAGCTAAGAAATACCAGGGGATCATAAAAGCGGAAGACCACCCATTGAATCTATGTATTTATTAGGATAGGTGGTAGAGTCTTTAATGCTTTTAGTAATTATGGAGTACTGTTTTTACTGTATTATTCTATCCTGAGAGTTCTTTTTTACCCTTATGATCACTGTTTTCAGATTGATGTGTTGATGAAATTGTATCTTTTATGGTCATATTTTCTTATATGCTGAATAAAGAATATTATTATTAAAAAAATAAAAATAAATTGTTTACATTGGTGAAACTATGTTGAGGACTGTGTTTCATAAAATAACATAGCCTGGAATTGAAGCAGCATGGGTGTCTTCTCCAGATGCTCCATGGTGTAGGAAAGTGCCCTTTTTGACATGGTCACCCCCACTTTAGCTCACTGTTACTAATGTTATTGATTAGCAGAGCACTGGGACCCTGCTAACCAGGCCCCAGTGCCAGAAATCTTTCCTTAAAAAAAAAAACACATGTTCAATTGCAACCCAATTGGCAAGTACATTAGCACCCTTGTAAGTCCCTGTAAATAGTACCCATGGCATGGGTGCTAAAGGGAGTCCTTATGGGCTGCAGCAGGAATTGTGACACCCAAAGGTATCCCCACAAAGACTTCAAACAGGCTGACATTGCAGGCTGTGTGAAATGGCGCAAGCCATTTTCGAAAACATGTCATGGCACACTCGCTGTGTGCCATACCCACAGACACTGCCCGTACCATATGTAAGTGACCTCTACCGCAGGCCTTCAAACTCTAAGGCAAGGTGGGTTATATTACATGTTAGGACATACTGCATGAGCGGAAATTCCCCTTAGATGTCTAGTTCGATTACTAGATATTGTAAGTGATCAGTGAAGCCATCTTAAAGGCATGTCCTCGACACTGATCATTACGAGTTACATGATGGCTTCACCAAAAACTATGGTGTTTGGTATCAAACACCTGGTCTTGATAAATCTATACTGATGCCCGTATCGGATTTATGAAGACATGCACCCAGAAGACACTTTAGAGGTACCCCTGAAACCTACTAGTCGTCTAGTGTGCTGGTTGACTGGTATTGTCCAGCCTGCCACTGCAGAGGAGTTTCTGACCCCCTGGAGGGGAGAGCATGTGCTCTGAGAGGCCAGAAACAATGCCCGCAGCGGGGGAAGGTGTCCACACCTCCTCCAGCAGGATGACTAGGGATTTAGCATATTAGGGCCAAAGACTTCAAAACCACTGCCACCTTTGATATGCGACCCTGGCTTCCCCCAGTCCTGGGGAACTCCATCCCCCTGTCCTGAGGCACATTTAGCACAAGAGCAGGCGGGAAAATTAGTTAATCAGGAGTGTCACAGTTACAGTCTGGGCACACTCCTAAGATGGGACCACCTGAAGTGGACAGTCGAGGAAGGGTTTCACCATCTTGAATCTGGTGGAACTAGGAACTCTGGGTCAGGATTATGCCCACTTTCCACATGAAGTGGTCATATAGGGGGTGTAGTCACCCCAGGGGTAAGTAGCCCATTAGCTACAACCTTACACTCCCCTAAATATCCTGAATTTAGTGTTTAGGGGGTTCCCCTGACACCAGGAACCCGGATTTGTCTACCTGGGAACTGAAGAAGGGCAACAAAGAGCAGTCACCGTGAGAACTCAGGGCTTACCCTGAATTTGGCACCAAAACCCTGCCTTACTGCTGGTACCTCAACCATTGACCCGGCCAAGCTCATCCAAAAGCTGTGCATCCTCCCAAGCCTGTGGAGGACTGTCCAGGGCATCGACAACTAAGCAGCATCTCACTTGGTACCTCGACTTGCTGACCACCAGGTCCATAGAGGGAGCATATCGCCACAAATAAGTCTTTGCTTCTCCAGGAGATCAGATCTGTTTACCTGCGAGTTTGGAGATGCCAGGCCCTCCAAGAGTTGCCCAGCACCAATACCCTGGGTACCAGAACATTTGCCGCAACCAAGGCTTGTGTGTCCGAGCACCACCGATGCCAAAACCGACTTGCCGATGAGGGACTTCAGGATCATTGATGCCAGCACCGAGTGTCTCTGCTGTCCAGTTTTCTCTTCCTCTTCAGGTCATCAAAGCTGAGCTACCAGCTGTCCAAAACACCTCTGCACATAAGCCCCCAGCCCAGGTTCATGGAAACCGACTGGGTCCCTATGCTCCAGCGACCCTCAAGAGCCGAGCCTCACTTTCAGCCTTTTTTTTGGAGGTACCTTTGCTATTGACTTTACCACATAGTGCTCAAGGCTACCAACGCGACCAGCACCTATGCACCCTAACTCACCAGGGCAGGTAAACCTGAACTGCTAGTGGTTTATTGGCCCTTGACCCCCAAGCACTTTAAGTCCTAAAGGTATCTTCAAAACCATTTGCAAGTGTACCTTTGCAGTGTACGTTTCTCTCATAGGATAACATTACTGCGTTCGAGGCTCATACCTCAAGACCAGTTATTTGAGTATTTTTGTCTATTGTAAAAATTAATATCTCCAAAAGTACTTACCCAATATCGATGATCGTGGTGTCTAAATTTATATAAAAATCTGTTATTTTTCTAAAATAGTTTTGGATTTTCATCTTGAGTGAGTGTCTCATTTATAGACTCTGTGCGTACAACGAATGCTTAACACTACCCTCCGATAAGCCTAAGCCACACTATCACAAATAGAGCATTTGAGATTTTTAATTTAAGCCCTGCAATCCAATAAGGGTTGTCTGTATATTTAGCATGGTGTGCCATAGCTTTGGCCCTCCTGCATAAAAAAAAAAAACCAGCTTCCCACTCATGGTCCTTTGGGTTAGACGGGCATCATTCACAAGAATACCCTAATTAAATCACATCCAAAGGGAAACAGATTATTACGTGATCCTACAGGGATAAAAGCTATGCTTGAAGTAAGTTAAAAAAAAAACATAGTAATGCCAGTAGGTAGTTATAGTTAGGACCTAGTTTCCATAGGAATTTTTTTTTTACTTGCTTATAACTTTGTCGTCGTTTCACCAAACTACATGAAATTTTCCAGAAAAGGTGTCAAAATAAGTTCTGTGTGTCATGAAAAGTTTGGGGATTATCCGTGAAGTGGGGACCAAGAAATAGGGGCGCAAAAAAAGGTACGTTTCTAATGTTAATTTTCATAGGAACGCGTTATCAAACCTACAGCCCGAACAAATGGACAGAATAACACCAAATGTGGCACAACGGTGGATGCTGTTACGCAGATTGCGCTTTTTGTTATTTTGTACAAATCCTTCCAGTCGTTTTTGAGAAATTTAAGCTGAAAATTATAGATATACCTCTGACCATGGATATTTTGTGACACTTTTGCAGGTGATCGCGAATGTACGCGCCAACGAGAATTCTCCGATTGGCTGTATGCAACCTGAATAGAGAGTTGCAGCCACCATTTTATCGTCCGGGAACAGTTCCCGGTGCTGAAAATATGGGTGAAAGCAAACATATGGGGTCAGGGTGGAGATACCCTACCCCATGTTTGAGAAATGGGTGCGTTAGTGACACAAGTTGTGTCCAAAATAGATTTTTTTTTTTCATCACATGGAATACTCGCAACAACACCGCGACTGTGGCCCCCTGTGTACCGTCACGGAGAGATCGCGAAGCCTTCGCGAACACTGGTGGAAATATAAAAATAATGATCAGTGAATCATTCATAAACATTGATATTGAGATACTGATAAACGCTTTTATAGGGTTATTTAGATAGTGAATTATTTGTATAGTTATAATTTTGGAATGTGGAGGTGCCTGTTGAATTCTGGCTTTTGATTTTTGCTTTCGCGCCTGTGAGGAATCGCAGGACGGACACCCCAGTATAACACCCTGGGAGGGTACCCTAAACTGTCCGCGCGATCCTTCCGATAGTCCAGGAACACGGGACTACCAAAGACTACGTTACCCATGCAACCCCCCTGTCTCTCAACAGACGGAGATCCCGGAACCATCGGAAGGGGGTGGGATTAACCGCGGAAGTGATTACCAAGAGCCAATGAAATGCGACGGTAGCGGAGAGCCGGGGTCGCAGACCAGCGGAGGAGAAGGCGGAGAACGACGAGACGAGCACCAGAGAGAAAGCGGAACTGGGACGACGGCATCGGAAGGTGGAGACGAGAAACAGGACGACTGGAGAGAAGGCGGGGACGTCGTCGAGCCGGAAGAGCAGTGGTGCGAGGAGTGGTGGTGTCCGACGGAGGATGCTGGGGAGCGGCCGCAACTCTGGAGAGTTGCGGCGGAGCCTGTGAGTATAACCGTGCCCAGGGACCAAGGGGGGGAAGAAAGGGAGAGTGGGTGAGGTCTGAAGGAGACAAGGGTGTTGCGGGTAGGACTTTCCTATAGCCTTAGCCTGAATAGAACGTGTCTTGCCCATTAAGCAGAACGACCCTTAATAACCATTCTGGATAAGCATCCGGGTTTCTGCTGCGAAGAAACCGCCTACAAGTCTTGAACCCGATAGGGTCACTGTTGCTTTCTGTTGTATTATATTATTTTCTTCACGGCGTCCACTACCCCTCACGCCCCTTTTTGGACAAGAGAACCAGAGAGAACACTTCCTGGTGTGGTGACGGGCTTACTAGATACAAAACCATGTAACGAGCTCACAACTGACGGTTGCTTCTTTCTTTCCTCCTATGAGCCTCCGGGAAGACAAAGAGGAGACCGAAGCCTCCGGTGAAAAAACCCCTTCGGATCCATCTCCAGGAGCAGAGAGCGGAGAATCGGAGAAAACCGTGCTTTCACGAACTGTCATTGCCACTAAGGGAAATAAAAGTTTATCCTTCGGAAAATATATACAGCCTCCGCGTCTGCATATCAAACCCGCCCTCCCACAAGTGGTGTCAGAAGTGGGATTGAAAGGCGTCTTGGAGGCTGCCCTGACCAAGATGGCAGAAAACCAGGAGCACCTAGGAAAAGTAATGGAACCCTTCCTGACTGTCGTAGAAGAAGACCGGGGCAAATTACAACAAGTGCTTACGGGTCAGAACCAAACTCATGGGGCTGCTATGGATAAAATTACAGAGGTACTCGGACATCAGAGAGGTCCTACCACCCTTCCCTCTGTGGTTTTGCAACGCTACGTAGCAGGGGAAGATCCAGACTATTTTTTTTACCAATTTTGAGCGGATGGCGACCGCAGCCTCCAGGCCAGTCGATAAGTGGGGCCAGTATCTGGGTCCCCTCCTGTCAGGCGATTTACAGGCCGCGTACCAGGCCGCCACGGTGCAGGGAGTGGTTCCCTACTCTGACATCAAACGCTGTAACATGGAACGGCTGGGAGTAGACGATGAGACATATCGGCGGAAACTGCGACAAATGAGGAAGGGACCCCAAGAAACCCCCCCCCCCCCCCCCCCCGAGTCTTATACTTTAGGGTAAAAGATATGGCCGACAGGTGGTTGAAACCTGCCACCACCGAGAAGGAGGGGATCATGGCAAAAATATACTTAGAACAATATTTGTCCTCCCTACACCCACCTATCCAAAAATGGGTGAGACAACAGGCCAACCTCACCCTTGAAACCGCAGTGGAAATCGCAAGCGCCTTTAACCGGGCCCAAGAGGTACAGAGGGGACACGAGGAAGCTACCGGGAAACCCATGGCCCATGGGGCCCAACGTCCTCCGCGACCTCCATTGATAAAACGACCAGACCCCATAACCATTGTTCCCGGAGGAGCAGTCCCTAGGCCTCCACCTATGGGACCCCAGTGTTTCCAGTGTGGCGGCATGGGACACATTGCCCGATTTTGTCCCCTGAAAGAAGAACCAATTGAAATAGGGATGGCTCGTAATTATTACTGCTCCCCCTTTGAAAAAGGGAAAGCCCCCTATTGATGCAATGTATCCGTAAACGGCCAATCAATGACGGCCCTAGCCGATACGGGGTGCCTACACAGCGTAATACGTCCCCAAGAACTGGGGGACCGAATTGGTCCCATCGACGGAACAGTATCCATTCGTTGTGTTCACGGGGATACCAAGCCATATCCCACAGCCCGAGTACGAATTCAACATCCACACGATTCAGGTACCACCCTTACTGTGGGATTGATCCCACGATTACCGGAACAAGCAATATTAGGAAATGATTACCCCAAACTGCCTCAGTTATTACACAGGACCAATTCCCGGGAAGAAGAGTGGTGGTCCTCCGCCCCTTTTTCTCAGGACACCGATAAGGAATGGCCACCTTCCAAAGAGAGGAAAAGTAGAAAACAACGGAGAGCCGAAAAGTTCAGAAGCCCGTTGGCATTACCCGTCCTTCCAGAAGAGAATCCCTGGGAAGCCGATAGGAATTTCCATGCCGCACAGCGAGAGGATCCGGTATTACAGGAAGCATGGAACCAAGCCGTGGAACAAGAAAATATATACAGCCTCCGCGTCTGCATATCAAACCCGCCCTCCCACAGCGCCGTATCTGCGGGGATCGCGGTCACTGACGTCATAACGATCTCCAGCCTCACAGCGAAAACGGAAAATAGGCTTCAGAGATTGTGGTTCTAGAAATACACTGGAAAAACATGAGTTTGAAGTGTACAGTAATAAACCCCTCCTGTGGAAAATACTGTAATATGTGTGCATATATGTGTTTTTCACTTTAGGGAAAAGGTGCGATTGTCATGGTTAACAGCGTTGTTGCGACTTCCTCAATAAACACTAAAAAGGAAAATAGGCCTTAAAGATGGATTTTAAAGAAACTTAGTACCAAAACATTAGTTTAAACAAGCATGTATATAGTAATATGTGTAGCTCAATGTGTAGAATGTATTTTTTTTACTTATTATTTTGGATGTGTTGGTGGCCTCTGAATGCCTGCTTTTGTTTTTCGTCACAAAGATTCCCACAAACCTTTTTAAAAGGATCTTATTAAAGAAAATTAACAATATTTTTGTTACTAGGGTGGCTCTGACAACAGCCTTTGTGTTCATTGTGTGTATATAACAGCTTCACAACAAAAAGGGGTGCAGAGTTTCAGGTTAGTTAGAAACAGCCTGTTCCAGTCGTCTGTTAAGTGCACTCCATCATTTCTATAAATTCCATTCATGTCAAAACGCAGACTGTTGTTATAGATACAACCCATGCGATGGTCTCTGAGGAATGTAGAAACAGTTTTATTAACATGTTTCCTGGCTTTGTCAATCTGTGGACAGAATTTAGTTGACCACTTCCATTTTTGTCTTTGGCATATGTTAGAATACAGCAAACACAAGGAAATAATGGACTTATCTGGGTTGAATCCATCATCGTTCTTTAGCTCACTTCGCCACCTCAATTCAGACCCAGCCATGCTGCACCACCAGATTCAAGCTATCCTGGCTGCTGAGGGGTGAAACCCCAAGACCTGTCCTAGGATGCTTGTTTCTGGTCAGGAATGGCGTGGCGGGCAAAAAAACAATGGAATTAACCCAGATCTGTGACTGAAGGTGAATGTTCGATTGATTCAGCATTCCGTCCATCATCTGTTCTTTATGCATATATTAGAGTACACCAAGACAGTGTGAGGGAAAAGCGACATCAGTTCTGCAAAGATATCTTTCATTAGGATTTCCAGCCCTACCTCAGTCAGTGTGCCTAGGTAATTGCCACCACAGTGCACAATCATGAGGAGCTCGGCAATCCACAATGGATTTAACCAAAGCCAGCAACTGATGAAACTTTATATCTTGCGGCCAAACCAAGTAATCTACACATTTGGCAAACCCAAGTTCCTGTCAATACCTCTCTTTTTTGCATCCTGTTTAGCTCAATAGACATAGCTATGGCCCACAATCCTTACTCTAAGCATTTTAACCCCTTCAGTGCCCGCCCCTTCCCCGCCCTGTGCCGGCCGTTGTATTAGCGGGCGGGGTCTATGACGAGCTGGACTCGTCATGGGCACAGCGCCACCGCGGCCCATGACGAGTCCAGCTCGTCATGGGCACTGAAGGGGTTAAAGTAAAGGAGCAATAGCAGTCAGGAGAAGCCCGAGCTGAATTAGGTACTTTTCCAAATGAAAAGCAGTTAAAAGGAAGTACAAAAAACAATCTATTTCATTGGATGCGGTCAGTATGAAAGTGAATAAAATTAGGTAGTGTGTTGGGTGCCTTAGCAGCAAGTCCTTTTATTGGGTGCTGTTTAAAAAAATTAATTAAATACAGGCATTGTATGCTTTTGAATCTGTTAAATAAATCATGCCTGCTGTATCTTATTTGGAAGTAGCATGTTCCTTCCAGAATGTGCTGTGAACATGTCACCTACTGGTTCCGCGAGTACTCAGCGATGATCGTGAAAACATCGCGAGCATACAGAGATAGGAACCCAGTTTTGAAACAGAGGGGAGATGCAGTAGTCTAAAATTAAAGGCATGATTTTATTTGCCGCCTTTCTCATGCTAATAGAGTGGAAAATTGAAGAGGTTGCCATTTTATAGTTGCTTTCTTGAGAGTGGTGTACCACTCTTGTGCTTAGTTTTAACAAATCTTAGTGTCAAAACTACACTGAAAGAGCTAAAACAACAATATGATCTACAAGCTCAATTCACTAGTATGTATTTTTATTTTATTTATTTATAAAGTTTTATATAGCGCGAACAAGATCCCGAAGGATATCAGAGTGCTTTACAAAGGAAGGAAGGAAGGAAGGAAGGAAGGAAGGACATTAATCTAATATCGCCAACAGGAAAAGATTTCAAAACAGGAATATATGCATAAGTACAGACAATTAATTGCAAAAAGCCCAAACAAATGAATCAAGGAGAGTAGTACCATAAACGGGTATGTACCAGACTACGAAGGGGGTACGGAAAAGAAGAGCATAGATCCAATATCGACATTAAGTAGGAATACACAACAGGAATACTCGCTTGTTGCCCAAATAAGAGAGTCAAGGAGAGTAATACGATAAGCATGAATATAACGGGCTACGAAAGGGGACACACAATGCGGTAAAGAAGGGCAGCATCACATGGGGGTACAATGGTTGTAGGAACAATGATTTCGAGCAAGTGATCCTGGCCCAAGTTAAGGTAAAAATGTTTTCTTTAAGAATCTTTTGGCTTCCACTTTGAAAGCAGTCGTTGAGGAGATTCTGCGTACTTCGGGTGGAAGAAAGTTCCAAATCCTGGGGCAGCGCCAGAGAAATCTCGGAGACCAGTTCTCTTTTTGCTAAGGATGGGTGGTTTCAGGAGGAGAGTGATCGAGCTTCTTGAAGCTCTCCCACTGCAGGATAATTCAAACTTTTGCGCTAGGTACCTGGGAGTTTTGACATGCAGGGCTTTGTGCGCTAGAACGACAATCTTTAAATGAATTTGCGTTTCATATGGCAGCCATTTAAGAGATTTTAGGATTGGGGATATGTGCTCACTTCGTTTGGTACCAGTGACCAGTCTGGCCGCAGCGTTCAGTGAAGCCCTTAGGGGGGCTAGAGTGTATTTGGGAAGGCCACAGAGAGTAGCAAACAGCAGTGGCCCTGGGGTGGGCACCCCGGGACACTGCAGGAGCCGGCCCTGGGGGTGGGGGTCCCCAGGTCCATGGTCCATGGAGGGCTCCAAGAGGGGGGCCGCGCAGCCCGCCTCCCTACCATTGCAAAGCCCCGTGGAGGTGTTGTTCCACGGGGCTCGGGGGTCCGTAATGGACCCCCGCATTTACATTTTTAGTGCCCCGGGGAGGTGGTGGTCCCCGGTGCGTGTGGGGCTCCAGCCCCCCCCCCCCCCCCCAGGTTATTTAATTAAAATTAGAGCTCCGGGGATGCGGCGGTCCCCGGGGCAGCGTGGGGGGATTGGGACCCCCTCACGCATTTTTTTTTTTTTTAAATTTTTTTTTTTTTTTAACAGCCCCGGGGAGGTGGCGGTCCCCGGGGCTACAGGGGCCCCCACTAATGAATTTACAGTGCCCCTGGGACCTGGCCTACCCAGGGGCTTTTTTTTTAAACAAAGCGCTTTGTTCTGCCGAAATTATAAAACAAAAAAGCTTTTTATTGGCCCTGGGGGTCCTTGCGGGACCCCCTGAGCAGGCCTAGGGGGTTTTCTTCGTTTTTAATGTTTTCTCTACTGTTTTCTTGTGACTCGGTTTGGAGTGTTGGCAGCCAATTAGAATGAAGCTCATGGTCAGGAGGGCTCGCGAACCCACCGCTGCCCCAGATATCGAAACTTTTTCTTTTTCTAATTTCTCAGGAACTACTGAATGGATTTACACCATTTAACAAAAAGGACTCTTTCTGAAGCAAGGGCTACCTTTTTGCCAAATTTGGTATAACTCCATTCAGCAGTTCAGGCTGTAGCATGGTCTAAAGTTTCCTATGGAAAATAACATGGGGAAAACGTGTTTTTGGGCCCCCCCCCTTTTTTCTCGGGCCCCGCTTGGCGAATCACCCCGAAACTTTCAAGACAGGAGCTGACTGGAGCGGATCACTAGTTTTGAAAATTTCGCGAAGATTCGTCAACTGGCAATTGGGAAAACAAAAAAAGCTTTTCCTATGGAAACTAGGTCCTCACTAGAACTACCTACTGGCGACTGCCAGTAGGTAATATATTTTATACACACACACACACACACGATACAACACTCCACAATATGACACAGCACTCCACTGTATAACTCTTTACTCCACTGTAGGCAAAGAGGTACTAAAGGTTTGGGAATCACCACAGAATGTTCACATTTTCACTACTATCCAGTTGTCTGTTTTCATAATGGTGTTCTGTTCAGTATAAGGCATTGCCGACTCAGACACACTTTACAGTTGCACTTCCCTGTAAACGAGTGCCAGATATTTGTCAAACAGAAAACAAAAAAGTTCGAAGAACCGTGGATTTGTGGGTTTTTTTCAAAGCAAGACAGGAAGTCAGAATAAGGAACTCATAATAAAGCAGTCCACAGCACACTAGATAACCCCAGCCAGCTGGATGAGATATGAAAGGAGAAGCAGATCGCAGTTTGCTGCATGCACACAGGAACTACTACCGACCTGTACTGCTGCATCTGCTAGCTCGATGTGCTCTGCTCAGAAAGCAAGTGGGATGACACAGTTGCTAATCACGCCCCAGTCAGTCCAGACTCAAGAAAAGAGCGCCATCTACCAGAGAGCGCATGAGGGAGAGCTGCAGTCCCTGGTGAGCAGCATTTGTCGCAGGGGCACCATTCCTCCAGGGAGGGCAGCAAGAAGGTAGCTGCAAAAAGGGCCTTAGATACAAAACGGACAAGGGGCAGTGTCAGTGTATAGCCATAATTCACCACACTCAGCTGAAGATTTTTCACTATGCGAGATAATTGATGGATATATTAAATGTAACCAGTGTGACATTAGTCACATGCCATATGCATCCATTGTGGGGCCATATGGGGAGAAAACAGACTAACTTAACATTGGAACGTCCACCAGTGGAATGATAGCATGAGTCCTACATCTGTAAAAGTGCCATTGGAGACAACCGGCAATCACTAGAACAAATTAACCACTGCTTAACTCTAGAGAACATTTGCCTGATCTCAGCATCTTCTTTTCTTTTTTCCTTCAATGATCAAGGTGGAAGTGTTGGTCCCTTATTTGTCCAGGGTTAAAGTAGAGGTTCCTATTAGGTCTTGCCAACATTAAAAAATACATACATATATAGGGGTTTCCAACCAGCACTCTCTCACCATTGATCTGTTGACATGTTACTTAAATTATACTCCCTCCCACCCCAGTAGAAGGTATAGATTAACAAACCAGCCCACTTCAGCTATTGGATGCTTTCACTGTGAATGACTACATTTTCCCTTGGAACATACACCTAAAAAGATAGTTCCCCAAGAACAGAATTTCCCAATGGCTGATAATCCATATGTATAATAGGGTTTCATCAACTATTTCCATAACTCTCAAGAAATGTATTGCAAATTACAAAGATGATTTCTCACTAAAAACCAGCTTTGGTATATTTATTTATCCTACAGAAAATTAATAGAAGTCATTAGAGTAGCTACAGTATATTTGCAGATTTCTAGGTTAAAGCCACACCCCCAAGGTTTGTGATTGACATTTCTACCACTTGTATATGACTTGAGAGACCTCTAGTAACTACTTTTGGAACTGCAGCTTTTTAAAAGAATCTTTCTGCGGTATTGAAATGTTGGTGGTCATCATTCACATCTCAGGATAGAATCCAGCAAAAAGCACTGATTCCCAACACCTTTGCGAAGATGCACAAAGTATTCAGGGAAAACACTCCTCCTCCTCCTCCTCCTCCTCCTCCTCCTCCTCTTAACTCCACTGCAGACACAAAGAAAATACTTATCCTCTTCTTCACTTACCCGGAGAGCCCTCAAAGCAAAGACTCCCCAGTTTATGCATACAATAACACCCACCTAAAAATAAACAGCCAAAATGAGTTTTCTAAACGCACTTTTACTTACCAGTGAATAAAATCTCCTATATTTGCTAGGATGTAATCACTTACTTTGATAGAAAACAATAAATGTATTGACATTTGTAATTTTGACTCATTATTATGAAGCAACTGTGGCAAATAATTAAACCTCATGGAAAACGACCACAAATGTTGAATTACAAAAAGTGTGCATGTAAATTTAAATATTAAAGCCTCACTCCCCTCAGCTTGGTGCAAGTCTTTTGAAGCAGATCTGACTTGAGTGGGAGCACTATTAACAACAAGTGGAAAGGTTTCATGTAAGAATATCAATGCTTTCGCATTTGACTTATGAGGGACACTAGTAACAACTAGTGGAACAGAATACATCATGTAAGAATGTCAGTGTTTTTGCATTTGTCTCCATAGGGACACCTAGTAACTACTTGTGGAACTGCAGAATCATATAATTTCAATGCTTTTGCATTCGACTTGTGAAGTACACTAGTGACGACTATTGGAACTGCAGCTTCATGTGAAAATAAATCAATGCTTTTGCATTAGACGAGAGAGAGACTATTTGACCACAGATGTCACAGAGAATAACAACTAGTGAAACTTCCGCTTCATGCAAGGTTTTCAATGCTTTTGCATTTGATTCAATAGGGACACCTTGTAACGACTAGTGGAACTGTGGCTTCATGACAAAATGTCAATGCGTTTGCATTTGACTCAATGGGGGCACCAAGTAACGACTTGTGGAACCTCAGTTTCATGTAAGAATTTCAATGCTTTTGCATATGACATCTGCTTTCCGTATGGTCTAATAACTTCTTGAAGGCGCAGCTCTTGGACAAAATTATGAAGATTTAGCATCTGATTCGAGAGGGACCGCTAGTAACTGCTTGAGGAATTGCAGGTTTATTTATATATTTGATTAAAAGGACCTTTAGGAAATATCTTTAAATTATTGGCTTACTTTTTGCTTTTTCCTATCACAGCTCACAGCAAATGGACATTTTACTGGGCCATAAATATAGTGCCACTCAAAAAACAGCTTCCAAACACCGTTGAAGGCAGTTATCTTAACCAGTGACTCCTAGTATCTATATATGCTAGGATGCCTTCACAAATGTTCCATAGTAATCAAGACATTTATAGAAAGTTGCAATATTGATTCATCAGTATTAGCATATTTACTTATCCTATTGAAATCAGGTACAGTTTATTAGACTATTTAAAGCAGATGTGTATGTTTTCATGTTGACGTCACACCTTCTCAACTTTGTGAAGGAGATTTGAAACAATTGCATCTTTATCAGGATGGACATTTTGTGACAACAGGAGTTATTGCAGCAGTTCCTTCTGACTTGAAGGGTACATCTAGTAAAGGTTTGGAGGGTGGTAATCTTGTTAAAGACTTCACAATGTTTCTTCTGACTTGAGAAGAACATCTAGTAATTAGTTGAGGTACTGTAGCTATGTGAAAGACCAGACCAACTGACTTTGTCAATGGTTGTTTTTACTAAACTGGGCCCACACACAGCAAACACTTGTACCTACCCCAAATATATCAAGAACGGTTATGAGTGGACACTTTAATGACCCTTAAATGGTGATACAATGGTGATACAAAACCAATAAATGGTTTGTGGCCAACGATCAGTTAACTGATCAGTTAAGTTATCTGCTAGGTAACGGGAATCTGCCTATGATCCCACAAGTCTCAGTGATTGCCTACGTTTGAAGGTGGCAGGGGCTGATATTAGTATACGGCCTAATTTTTTTTTTTGTTTGTTTTTTTTTTAAATTCTTTTTATTGGCATTTCGTGATATAAACGTACATTTATCACGTTTCACATAAATGGCTGCAACATATACGTATCGGGGTAGACCACCATTGATTTCGAGATTACATTTACATCGTGGTTGGTGTGAGTATGGTCTGCGGTGTAGCAGGTCTGTGCCAGTTAAAGAAAAACTAGGGGGATAACTGAACTGGGGAGTGCCATGGGGTTCTTAGTGTTGGGGTGAGGCGTATACTAGGAGTCCGTTATTGCCTACTCCATCATGCAGCTACTATTCACCTAGGAGGGGGTGTGTATGCGGACTGATATGTATTGCTGTTGAGCGTTCCTGCCGGGGGGAGCTAGACCCGATGAATCCAAGGGGACCGCGGAGGGTTGTGGAGGGGGGTCTCTTATCTCGGGAGCCTGTGCGGTGTGAGGTTGTGTGGTGCTGGGGGTATTTAAGTCAATCACTGGGGTCTCTGGAGTCTGGGACTGTCTAAATCGGTGCAGCAGGAGCGCCCATTCTAGGGAAATTGGGACCTTACGTATCACCTTTGGCTTCTTCCTCCCTGATTGGGTCTTCCTCGGCCGCCGCCCATTTGAGAACCGCCCCCACCCATGCCGCGATCGGGGGACCTGATTTAGCATACGGCCTCATGTGGTTCCTTTGACTGAAACCACACACTCGTAATCATCTCCATTAGCAGGGACCTTGAACACATCTGAGCACCACACGTGTGGTGCCCGTTTCCTCACATGTAAAGATTGGAAACAGAACCGGCTAATTGTTTTCGGACGGACTACCGGTACAACAGTACTAAGTCTTTCCTTTGTCCTGAAGAGGCAGAAATTCTTAGGCCGAAACTCGTCGACACTCATACTGAAGGAGTCTTTACTAATCTAACATAAGCTGGTTAAGGACCATTGGTGCACACAAGTGAGAACAATGGGAGAGAACACTTTTCCTCATATGTGTGGTGCATATAGACTATCTCCATTAGGGGCTGTGAGAAAGCAATGGCACAGTCATCTCTGATAAACTGATAGGAAGACAGAGTAGTGAAATAATAATTTTGTGTAACATGCTTTATGTATGTCTGAAGCAGTTGTGTTAAATTGTTTGTATATGTACCTTTGTGGTTTGTCATGTGTATAGTTGTGTTTTGACATCAAGTAGAATTTACACATCATTTATGTGGGGTGGGGGTTGTTGAATCTAACCCTGGTTGATATATTCTAAATAAATGGGCTGTAATCATGTCAAAGCACCAATGATTAATTAGGGTAATCATTTTGAAAATTTGTTTACATTAATCCATTCCTGTATTATTCATTTTTCTGTTCAGGATGTAAAATGTCAGTATCACATTTGTACAAGTATCCACGCATTAATCAACGGTAAAAACCGTATCCCCTCTATAATACAGATTGCCTGGAAAATGAGTATATGGTTTTACCAATTTTGCTCAGATTTGTTTCAAAGCTGTACATCAGTGGTTTTTAACCTGCAGTATGAGGGTCGATGACGCCTACGCAAGGGGTCCACGACTGTTTTGAAAATGAAATAATATTAAGAATAATTAATAAAAGTATATATAAAGAACCAAAACTGAAAATTTGAAAAAGTTCTGTAAATGTGAAGGACTTTGAAATCGAAGATAAAAAGTAAGTTGCCAACATTAGCTGATTTACTGGAGCAGCGCAAGTGCAGTAAACAGAATGCAGTATAGATAATTGAAGTGCCGAGAAAGAAATCAAGCCTTGAGCGCAAAATAGGCAAAGAGATTTCATAGTGTTTAGCAGGCCACTTTCTTCTTTAAGAATTAAAAAACAAATTTAGGAAAGCTCCAACCTTCCCATTAAAATTTCAATTTTTCAACATCCGATTTTGAATTCAATTTCAATATTTATTTGATGTATACTTGTTTCTGTATTTTTCTGTATTGTTTTAAGGTTCAAGTCATAAAATGACTCAGTGGGGTCTTTAGATTCCAGTAATGACTCATTGTGGGTCCACATCAGTCAAAAGGTTAAGAACTGCTGCTGTAGATTGTGTTTTTTGTTCATGTGATTACACCACAATGAACTCCCAAAAAGCTTACACAGCAACATAGTTACAACTACAGAAACTGTAATACCGGACACTTCAAGCGAGTCACTTATAGGAAGGGAAAGAAGGATTAGGTAGGTCAAAGGCTTTCTTTATTAAATTCAACTCTTATTATCAACCTTAATTTTGTCATTTTTCTCAAATATGTCTTGTAAGAAGATCTCCCAGAAAGCCACAACCGCAGAAATCCAAAGAAGAATCAAGTGAAGTAGGAAGAAGAGAAACAGTACTACACAAATTAATTTTGCACACACACACAATTTACATCACCACATACCGAGAAGCTGTTCACTTGCCTATCATAAATGTTTAATAGCATATCTTAGCTCCGACTTGGGGCTGGAATAGAGATATTAGTCAAGCAGTAAGCATTGGGCTGTGTAAGAATTTCTTAAGCAGCAAACAGAGTAAGGCGATCAAGATAAAAACATGTTTAGGCTCTAGCGGCCGGCCGTGTGGTTGTAGGCCCATACCTGTAACTTCTATAAACTGCAATAAACGGTTTCAAAAAAAAAAAAAAAAAAAAAACATGTTTAGGTTGCTTAGGACTTTTGGGAGGAGGATGGGTGAAAGACTAGAATCCAGGTTTCAATGACTGGTATAGCACATCTTCTTTTACAACATTCACCTCCAACTCATTTCAACATTGAAATGTAGTTCATAGAATACTAGAAAAGCAGGGATCACGAATGAACCCTATGAATCCGTAGAAAAATGGGTAAAGTTCGGACCAACATTCACCTTCACTCTCAGACCCACTGCATATGCTTAAATTAAGCAGGAGCTGCGAACTAGCAGCCCTACATGAGCAACGGCAGGATTAACAAATGAGCCCTTCCGTCCTACAGTGCCACAAGCACTGTCAATTAAGCTGGTTAACACTCCCGCTGGTTAAGTTCATACTTCAATGGCACAGGGGAGTACCAAAGTAAACAACATGTTCCCCTTTCCTGCTGCAGAATATATAGTCAATGGAAAAAAACAAAGCTCCCGGATAAGATAGTCAGAAAAACTTTATATCTTCTTTCCATACAAACCCATCTCAAACTGCACAAACGTTGGAAATCCTAAAGTTATAGTTATTACTTAAATTTATAATTCCAGCACCACCTTCAAATTACTAGAACTTACATTTATAATTTAAGCACCACCTTGAATTACTATAAGTAATGCACCTCCGTACACAGTCTGGTCACCTCACTTGCCACACTACATTAACTATAACTCGCCCCTTCTCCATTCACTAGTTATATCCTTGCATATTACATAACTTATAGCATGCAACATCATAGCATTCGTAACAACACTTACGGCATCTGAAATAACATGATTTGTGGAAACACAGTGCATGGTAAAGAGGCGAGGTAGAGTTAGTCTTATCTGGTTTGCGAGCTGAAAAGAGTTAATAATTTAAAGGTGGTGGATACATTGTAAATGAAAGTTCTAACTATAACTTGGGGACTTCTAAAGGTTTAAGTTTGGTTTGTAGAGGGAAAAAAAAGTTTTCCTAACCACAACTAAGTTATTTCATTAATATATATATATATATATATATATATATATATATATATATATATATATATATATATATATATATATATATATATATATTCACTGAAAAAACCATAGGTTTCACACATGTTATAGTCAGCGGAAATTTTACTGATAAAAAACCAATGAAATTCCCCCGTTATAGTTAGTGCAGGCAACTATAACTCACGCGACCGCAATCCTCTGCTGATGCTAATACTGTATTTAGACACTTATTTGCCCATGTCTTCTTCCATAAATTTTTAGCTATACATATATTACAAATATTTTTTTTTCATAAAGACACATATGTCATCAGCAGAAGATTGCGGTCGCGTGAGTTATAGTTGCCTGCACTAACTATAACGGGGGAATTTCATTGGTTTTTTATCAGTAAAATTTCCGCTAACTATAACATGTGTGAAACCTATGGTTTTTTCAGTGAATTTGCAAGGTTTTTTAAATGCTAACTCCTAACTATAACGTGTGTGAAACCTATGGTTTTTTCAGTGAATTTGTACGGTTTTTTAAATGCTAAGTTACTTTACGCCATTCGTGGCGTGCGCGCCCACTTAACGCAGTACGTTCCGTGCGCGCACCGTGAGCACGCGGTGCGCTTCGCGCACCGCGCGCCCACTTTACGCAGTTAGTGCCGTGCACGCACGGTGGGCACGCGGTGCGCTACGCGCACCGCGTGCCCGCGTTACGCTAGATGGGCCATGTACGCACGATGCGCTTCGCGCACCGTGCGCACATGGAGGACATATGATGCACTTCGTTTTGAAATGTTAGATTTTTCATTTTCAGACGTTATATAAGCCATGCACAAATGGTGCCCGGCAGGCACCATTTGCACACGGGGTGGGGAGAGTGTGGATAATTTTTTTTTATTAATATTTTTTTACCGTACGCGTACGGTAAGCGTAATCGGCGAAATTAGCGAAAAAAAAAAAATCCGTTTTTGGCCTTGGGGGATCTTTGGGGACTCCCTCAACATGGCTAGGTGTTTTGGAGCTGTCCAAACAGCCCCTTTACATGTTTTTGTGCTTTGTATTTTAATCCACACTCTCAGTGCGAGAGAGAAAATGGCGTCCGCCGCTTCCTGGTTTCGGCCGATTCGAATGTTTACTAAGATCTAAGAGCCAATCAGAATCGCGCTCGCGCACGCCACCGTACGCGTACGGTAAGCGTACCGTAAGCGCACCGTAAGCTGGCTCAGATATATATATTGATTTAAAGGCTATTTTCTCAGAATCTACTGAACAGATTTACACCAAACCTACAAAAGGCACTTCCTTGACCTGGGGACTACCTCTCTGCCAAATTTCATTAAATTCTGTTCAGCCGTTCGGGCTGTAGCCCTGTCTAAAGGTCCTATGGAAAAATGCATGGGAAAAACGCGTTTTGGGACCCCCCCTTTTATCTCAGCCCCCGCTTGACGAATCCCCCCGAGACTTTCAGGGTAGGAGCGGAAATAGGAAATCTGAAAATTCTATTTTGAATAACTTTGGCGCCGGTTGCCGAATCCTTGTGAAATTTTCAAAATAGGTGGGGCGCTCCGCTCCGCTCCTACCCTGAAAATCTCGGGTGATTCGTCAAGCGGGGGCTGAGAAAAAAGGGGGGTCCCAAAACGCGTTTTCCCCATGCATTTTTCCATAGGGACCTTTAGTCCAAGGTACAGCCCGAACGGCTGAACAGAATTACTTGAAATATGGCAGAGAGGTAGTCCTCAGGTCAGGGATGTGCCTTTTGGATATCTGGAGTCAATCTGTTCAGTAGTTCCTGAGAAAATTGCAGTTAAAATTACATATATATCTATAGGCGCGCAACGTACGCGCACGGTGCGCGCACGGTGACGTGCGCAATTCTGATTGGTTGTTAGATGTCAGTAAACATTCGAATCGGTCGAAATCAGGAAGTGTCGGCCGCCATTTTGTCTCTCGCAGTCTGAGGCAGTGAAAAACAAAGGTGGAGAACGTGAAAAGGGGGCAGGGTGGACAGTTCCTGACCCCCGAGCCTTTGTCAGGGGGTCACTGAAGGACCCCCCAGGGTGAAAAAAACAATTTAATTTTTTTACGAAAATGCGCGAGGTGCACGCACCGTACGCGCACGGCACGCACAACGCATTGTGGGCGTTCGGTGCGCAAAGCGCACCGAATGCTCACAGCGCGCGCACGGTGCGCGCACGGTGAAAAACCTGAAAAAAATAAATATTAATAAATACATAACTTAGCATTTAAAAAAACGTACAAATTCACTTAAAAAACCATAGGTTTCACACACGTTATAGTTAGGAATTAGCATTTAAAAAACCTTGCAAATTCACTTAAAAAACCATAGGTTTCACACATGTTATAGTTAGCTGGACATTTCCCTCGTAAAAAAACAATGAAATTCTCCCGTTATAGTTAATGCAGGCAACTATAACTCACGCGACCGCAATCCTCTGCTGATGATGTCAGATATTACATCACTGATGACATATGTGTCTTTCTGAAAAATAAATATTTGTAATATATGTATAGCTAAAGATTAATGGAAGAAGACATGGGTAAATAGGTGTCTAAATACAGTGATGTAATATCTGACATCATCAGCAGAGGATTGCGGTCGCGTGAGTTATAGTTGCCTGCACTAACTATAACGGGGGAATTTCATTGGTTTTTTACGAGGGAAATGTCCAGCTAACTATAACGTGTGAAACCTATGGTTTTTTAAGTGATATATATATTGATATATTTATTTATTTTTCACCGAAAAAAACATAGGTTTAAGGGGTGTTATAGTTAGCTGGCCATTTCACTCGTACAAAACCATAGAAATTCCTCCGTTATAGTTAGTTCTGCTAACTATAACTCGTGCGCCCGCAATGCACTGCTGATGCGGTCGCATATTGCATCATTCATGACATGGTCAGTGATATCACTGATGACATCTCAAATGACAACACTGATGACATCATCCAGTGAATGTAGTTTAGTTTGAAATTTAAATATGTATTATATATATATATACCAATCTGTATTGAAGATTGAGTGGATATATAACTGTCTGGATGGTGGATTTAGTAGCGGTCTGACTCTGTTTAAGTGAGTAATTAAAAGTGTCTCACTTAACACATGGATTAGTAACTGAACTATGTGAATGTGTGCATCACTGTCTCTGTTGTTGTATAACATGCTGCATCAGTTGGTCACTAACTACATGAGTGTATATTAGTTATTGATTAGTTGGGTGAGTATTTGTATGGGACACAGAGTTTGTGTGTGGTTGGATGGGGTGTGTGTAACTCTATGCATAGATGTGTGAATGGTTGATTGACTAAGTGTATAGGTTTAAGAGTGCATGTGGAAACAGTTGTTTGGGTGACTGAGTATTTGTGTGTTGATGAGCGAATATATGTTTTAGTTGTACATCTTCAACAAAGTAAAAAAATAAAAGGCATTGTATGTGAGAGATGGTGTATATAAACAAGTATGTGTAAGAGTCAGTGATTGGGAGAGTAACTATATGAATGAGTGTAGAATTGTAATGGTGATTTTTTAACATATTAACTATGAGTTACTATATGTTTGAATAAATGAGGTGTTGTTGGATAATTGTGTAAGTGAGTAAATGTAAGAGTGATTAATTTTTTTCATGAGTCAGTAGGATGACTGCATAACCGACAGAGATGACTGCTGATGTGTCAATGTCTATATATGTGTATAAGTGCATTTGAAAGTGTTCTATTAATTAGTGACTGCATGTATAAATGATTCTGTTGTTGAATGGGTAGTTGTGTGTGTAGACTTAGGAATCAGTGAGTGGGTATGTAGTAACTGGTATTGGTGTGTCAATGGTTTCAAATATGGTACTCTATTTTACAGTGAGTGATGAAAGGTTATACTAGTGTATGATGAGGTGTGTCAGATTGTCACGTGGATGATCTCATTTGAGATGTCATCAGTGATGTCACTGACCATGTCAGTCAGTCAGTCAAAATACTTTATTCGGTTATTTAAAACCATAAAAGCATGCTATACATGAGATTAAAATTGTTAAAATGTCAATTAGCAGCAAGAGTTTTTACACCAATCATAACATAGAATAATCATGGACAAACGATCTATTGTGTGACATTTATAAAAGCCCATAAAACATATTAGTCAATTGATTTAGACTGTAACATAAAATCAATCTCATTATTATCCCACAAATTCATTGTCTACACAATTAATATTTTTTTTTTGATAAATCAGAAAAGACAAGCAAAAATATCACCTTGTAAAATCCTTAAATCATTAGAATCAATCAATATAATCACAGTCTTAAACAACCACTCATTTTTTCTTCTTTATCCTAGTTGCTGCAGTAAGAAAACTTGCTATACTAAAGATCTCCGAGACATTAGACAGCAACTGTAAATACATAAGTGCCGGTTTAACTTGTAAAAAGCCTTTGTCTTTTAAAATTGGGAGAATAAAACGCTTCCGAATGTGCAAAAAGTGCTCACAAAAAAAGATAAAATGTATTGTATCCGGCGCAGAAAAGTTATCACATGAACACACACCCAAATCCTCCACCTTTCTCCAACCCGGAGGTTCAGCAAGAAGAAAATGGAGCTGATTTAGTCTAAATCTTGATAAAAGGAAGCGGTGGTTGGGATGAGATACCACAATTAAATATGGTTCCATTGCAGGAGACGTTTTTAATAATTGATGATCGGGTACGGTTGGTTTTGCAGCTCCCTTTCTTCTCTCTCCATGGTAACCATATATAGATAGGAACGCTTTGCCCACTGCAAGTCACCCTTAACTATTTTAGCTGGTGAGTTAAATAACTCTGGCCGACCCAGTTTCTTCGCCAAACTTTTGACATGGCTCATCCAGGGAATACGGCTAGCTTGATCTAAGGCCAGACAATCATTTAGTATCTCACGATTTAGTTCTAATTCAGGGTTTAACCAGGTTGTGATCCATTTCAGGAGGGGTGCTAATGCAATTTGGTCCTCAACAAAGCCAATCCCTAGCTCTTGGTGGATTATATAAGTAGGTGAGGATTGTGGCACCGCTAACAGGTTTCTTAGAAATTTATTCTCGACAACTTGAATTTCACTTGCCTTTCGAGAACCCCATTTGTCCGAACCATAGGTTGCAATGGAGATACATTTTGCTCCATATATTTTTAAAAGGGCTTGCATTGGTTTTGCCCCTAATTTGCGTGCAAAAGCTAGAACTGCGGATGTAGATCTTGCCAGAACATTCCTCTTTGCATGTAATTGCGAAATCCATGTGCCTCGTTCATCAAATAGAACGCCCAAATAGGGAAAAGTTGTGACCCTAGTGATCACATTGCCCTCACAATGAAGTGTTTTAACCTTTTTAGGCTTAGTGCCAATTATCATTGTGTGCGATTTTGCAAAGTTTACGCTTAAGTCCAGGGATTTCATAAAAATAGCAAAAGAGTTTAAAAGCAGTTGTAGGCCAACCACCGTTCTGGCTAACAACGCGGCATCATCCGTGTAAAGGAGTGCCGGGATCAATCGCGCACCCACACGCGGGATGTCTTTACTGGCTTGCCCTAAAACTTGCTCAAGTTTATTAATATAAAGAGTAAAAAGTAAAGGGGCCAAAATACACCCCTGCGTCACACCATTTGCAATACATATTCTCCGAGTACAATTCCCCTTTTGGTCATACCTCACGGTGGCAGTCAGGTCCCTATGCAGGTCGGCAAGGAAATATACAATATTTTCATCAATACCTAAATCGAGGAGCATCAACCATAGTTTTGACCTATTCACTCGGTCAAATGCCGAGGAAAGGTCCATAAACGCCAGGTAGAGTGTTCCCTTCCTGGCGATGGTATACATCCCAATTAAAAGGTGCAGATTGAGGCATTGATCAATGGTGCCTCTTCCTTTCCTAAATCCGTATTGCAAAGTCGAGAGCGTATTAGATTCAGCTAACCATGCTGTCAATTTACCAAGTATCACCCTGCCAAGTACCTTAACTGTAGAGTCAATGAGCGATATTGGTCTATAACAGCTTGCGTCCCCTCAATCCCCTTTTTTAAAACTTGGGACAATTACTGACTCTGACCATGAGCTAGGGAGTCCTTTTTTACAAGCAGAGTTAAAAACATGAGCCAGTATTTTCGACCAAAACATTGTGTCAAACTTGAAAAGGTCAGCCGGGACACCATCTGGTCCCGGGGCTTTATTGCCGGTCGTTTGAGCTATGGCCTCCGCGACTTCTAACTCCGTAAACATCAGAGTATAAGCTTTAACTTCAAAAGTAATGGCTGAGGATCCCTGGTCGCCATACATAGATTTAAAATGGTTAAACCAATCTTGCTCCTGTATATTACAATCTAAGGGAGAGACGATAGACTCTTGAAAAACTGGTTTATTAATAATATCCCAAAATTTGGCACTGTTTTTGATAACATCGATGGATAGTAAATCATTCCATGCCTCTTGTTTGATCTCATTTTTACGTTTATGAATTGCAAGTTTGTATGTTTTCCTTAACGCTGTTAGGGCAGACCTATCTTCTGGGTTAGATTTTAAGGCCACTAACAGCTTTCGATGGGCAACTGAACAATTGTGTTCAAACCATCTCTCCTCTTTATATTGGTGTTCCCTAACCGGGCGTTTAAGATCAGAAGCCGCCTGGGTACAGATTTTGATGTATGCCGTAAGGACATCCCTGTCCCTTGAATTAACATCTAAACAGAGGTTCATCTCTCTTCCGACAGTATGCAACAAATTAGCCTGAAAATCCCCCGGTACTATCATGCACCATTTGAGTCTGCGAGCCTGATCTGTAGGACGAAGGTCCAGGATGCGAGCCGATCTATCCGGTTTCTGAGTTTTCTTGAAACCGCCCGCCAATATCGGGCTAATGGGGTTATGATCGCTATACACTGAACACTTAATAGTGTAATCCTTTACCCAAGGGGTCAGAGCTACGCTAATAAAAATATAATCGATAACAGTGTGTGCACCTCTGCCTTTAAAAGAGGGGATGTCCTCATCCTCTTGCCTTATATTAGGATAAAATAAATCATGATCCGCCAGGATGCTATCCAAGAAACCACCCTGCGGTGTATGTTCAAAATGGATTTCTGAATAATCTACAGAACTTAAGCCGTCCGAAACATAACAGTTTAAACAGCAACTGTGTATATTAAAATCACCTAAAATAATAACCGAATAGGGAGTAGTTTGTTTCTTGCTATAAGAGTCAAGAAAACAGTTCAAACTGACCAAATGTTCATTAATTATAATTTTATCAAATTAATTATAAAAATTAACAATAAGCAGATATGGAGCATTGGGGAAGCTAATCTGTACCACTAAGCAATTAGGTGAGCCTGAATCCAATTTGCAGTGGTTACCTGCCACTTTTAGAGAAATCAAGGTCATAAGGCCACCCTTTGCCCTGCCTATAGCTGTGGCTTTAGCTGACTCCATATAAATTGTATAGCCATCCAACCAGAAGTTATTCTCGGTATCCCAGGTTTCTTGTAGTCCTATGATACAGAATTCGCAAAAGCCCCCTGGATACATTTACTCCCACATCTCATACTGTTAGCTCCATCCCCATTGCCACCTTCAGGACAAGGAGCTAGTCAGTCATTGCTATCCAACTGGTTAAGTGGGGCAAATCTATTTGATGTCACGAGTCTGCTCTCTAGAGCTCTATGATCTACAATGGTATCCTTTGCTAAATGGTCTTGGATGGGAGCCATGGTGTTTAGTCTGGGAGATGGAGTATCTTTGTGCAAGAGATGGGGAGCAAAACCATATACACCAATACCAGCTCTATATCTCGGTGCCCCCATGCTATCTCTTAACCTTGTGCCCATATCAGCTGGATAGAAAAAGCCCAAAGGTAAAGCTGTAATCCCTCCTCTGGCCCGGTCAGAACTCCCATAAAGGACACACCCCGCCACCCCATGCCGATCGAAATTATTCACTATGCAGTCGCCGTCCTTTGTTTTTGGACCATTCCCCACCCAACCCACCCGTCTTGCCATTATAATATGTGTAGAAGCACTTAAGCCTCCCTCAGAAGCCCTGCTACTCCAAAACATCACTTTTCGTATAAGCTCTTCAGTTGTCTCGATGCTATTACTTTTGAGAGGAGGTACCCCTACTAGGACCACTACCAAAGGGGAGGCCTTCGGAGGCAAATCCAGAGCTGTTTGTGTGACAAGTGCTCCTGGGGTTGACAAATGAGGCCCTGTGGGGGGTAGTGTGACGGGCTTCTGTTCCATGAAGCTCCCAGCTCCTTAAATTAAATTGCCTGGTTGGGTACTACAAACAGCGGATTTAATAATAGGCCCCTTGGGTGTTGGTGTCAGTGTAGTATTATTATCAGTAGTCGTACTACACGGTATAAGTTGATTTCTGACTTCCGCAGCCTCACCTGTTATAATACCCTCTGCGTTTGTATTATAGACCTGGCTCCCACTCATGCTGAAAATATCAAGTTTGGACTCTATTTTACTTATCCTGGCCATTACACGGTCCAAACCGGATTTAACACATTTAAATAAATCATCTTTTAGCGATTCAACAAGTTTGTCAATGTGTATGAGGACTGGGTCCAAGTCTACATTAGCCGAGTTGGTGGAAGACAATCTCTCCATAGGTCGTTGATCAGCGCACACCTTCCGCATTGGAGGCCTTTTGGTAGCCGGGCCCGTTTTTGGATATTTTTTCCTCCCATTCTTTGCAGAAGCTACAACCCCCTCACTTAGCGAATCCTTACTTCCCTTATACTCCAGTCCCCTACTGGTACCGGATAGGGGAGCAGCTTCAATGTTGTTTGTGGGTACTGCTGTGTTTTGACCTTGATCAATATCTAAACTTATACCATCCTCGATGACAGTTTCAGGTATAATGTCGATCCCCATCCCCAGCTGGGCCTCCACATCTTGAATCTCATTCGTTATAGCCCCAACAGCAGTTGTCAAATATGTGATAATGGAGGCACAGTTACGTGGGATTTTGGCCTTAGATTTAATGGATGCAGCAGAGCAGAGGTCCTTTCGCTTACCCATTCCGAAGGCCTGATGTAAGAGGGATGGCCCGGTCCGGTCTCAGCCGATCGCGGACGGGCGCTGACGGGCCCGCCCCCTCCGGGCGCATGCAGCAAAGGCTTCTGGGGTATGCAGTCACCACAGACTTCCTGGCGGTACGATGCGGCTCCCGCACAGCGGGAGCGGCGAGCAGCTAAGTATGCCCCCCTGGGCCCTTGTGGATGATGTCAGCCCAGCGCCTTTGGGCGCATGCAGCAAAGGCTTCTGGGGTATGCAGTCCCCACAGGCTTCCTGGCGGTACGATGTGGCTCCCGCGCAGCGGGAGCGGCGAGCAGCTAAGTATGCCCCCCTGGGCGCTTGTGGATGATGTCAGTCCAGGGCCTCTGGGCGCATGCAGCAAAGGCTTCTGGGGTATGCAGTCCCCACAGGCTTCCTGGCGGTACGATGCGGCTGACCATGTCATGAATGATGCAATATTTGACATCATCAGCAGTGCATTGCGGGTGCGCGAGTTATAGTTAGCAGAACTAACTATAACGGAGGAATTTCTATGGTTTTGTACGAGTGAAATGGCCAGCTAACTATAACACCCCTGAAACCTATGGTTTTTTTCTGTGAATTTCTAAGGTTTTTTTAAATGCTAATTTTTAACTACAACGTCTCTGAAACCTATGGTTTTTCTTCAGTGAATTTCAAAGCTTTTTTAAATGCTAATTTCTAACTATAACGTCTCTGAAACATATGGTTTTTTCAGTGAATTTCAAAGATTTTTTAAATGCTAATTTTTAAGTGTGATAGTAGTTATACCCATTTTTGTACTAATTTTCTACAATTTAACTGTTCATTTATAAATATTTTATCATTAAATAACATTATATAGGATTTCTGAAAATTGCACAAAAAAAAACTTTAAAAAGTTCAAACTGAAATATTGATACATTTTTTTATTTTAATATATTTATATTATTTTCTTTAAAAAAAATCACATTTTTTTTCGGAGTCGCGCACACAAAGCATACACATCACGGTGGGTGCGCAGATTCTAGCCGCTATTTGAGAAAAGTCGTGAAGGATCCGCGTCTCCTGCTCCTGCGCATTCGCGACACATGCGCATTATGGTACGAGATGCTTGCGTGTGCGGTGGCGGGTCCCGCGTGATGTCATTTACTTGCTGGGAAGCGCTGGGTGCGCAACTCCCGCAAAAAAAATTTATGTTCCAAAATGATATGTATGTGTCTTTAATATACATATTAGGGCAAGAGATTATCTAAGATAGTCTTAAAAATAACATATTTGTACTTATAATAAACTTCTATTATTTTTAAATATATTTTCGCGAAGTCGGGTGCGTGCATCGTGAGCGCAGAGAACCAGGTCAGCAGAGGTGCTGTAGAGCCAGAGAAACCAGGTCAGCAGCGCCGTTGTAGAGCCAGAGAACCAGGTCAGCAGAGCTGCTCTAGAGCCTAAGAAGCAGGTCAGCAGAGGTGCTCTAGAACCAGAGACCCAGGTCAGCAAAGCTGCTCTAGAGCCAGAGACCCAGGTCAGCAGAGCTGCTCTAGAGCCAGAGAAACCAGGTCAGCAGAGCTGCTTTAGAGGGAGAGAAACCAGGTCAGCAGAGCTCCTCCAGAGGCAGAGAACCAGGTCAGCAGAGCTGCTCTAGAGCCAGAGAACCAGGTCAGCAGAGCTGCTCTAGAGCCAGAGAACCAGGTCAGCAGAGCTGCTCTAGAGCCAGAGAACCAGGTCAGCAGAACTGCTCTAAAGCCAGAGAACCAGGTCAGCAGAGCTGCTTTAGAGCCAGAGAACCAGGTCAGCAGAGCTGCTTTAGAGCCAAAGACCCAGGTCAGCAGAGCTGCTCTAGAGGCCAAGAACCAGGTCAGCAGAGCTGCTGTAGAGCCAGAGAAACCAGGTCAGCAGAGCTGCTCTAGAGCCAGAGAACCAGGTCAGCAGAGCTGCTGTAGAGCCAGAGAAACCAGGTCAGCAGAGCTGCTGTAGAGCCAGAGAAACCAGATCAGTAGAGCTGCTTTAGAGCGAGAGAACCAGGTCAGCAGAGCTGCTTTAGAGCGAGAGAACCAGGTCAGCAGGTCTGCTTTAGAGCCAAGGGACCAGGTCAGCAGAGCTGCTCTAGAGCCAGAGAACCAGGTCAGCAGAGCTGTTGTAGAGCCAGAGAAACAGGTCAGCAGAGCTGCTCTAGAGCCTGAGAACTAGGTCAGCAGAGCTGCTCTAGAGCCAGAGAACCAGGTCAGCAGAGCTGCTTTAGAACTAGGCCAGCAGAGCTGCTTTAGAGCCAGAGAACCAGGTCAGCAGAGCTGCTTTAGAGCCAGAGAACCAGGTCAGCAGAGCTGCTCTAGAGCCAGAGAACCAAGTCAGCAGAGCTGCTTTAGAGCCAGAGAACCAAGTCAGCAGAGCTGCTTTAGAGCCATAGAACCGGGTCAGCAGAGCTGCTTTAGAGCCAGTGAACCAGGTCAGCAGAGCTGTTGTAGAGCCAGAGAACCAGATCAGCAGAACTGCTCTGTAGCCTAAGAACCAGGTCAGCAGAGCTGCTCTAGAGCCAGAGAACCAGGTCCGCAGACCTGCTGTAGAGCCAGAGAAACCAGGCCAGCAGAGCTCCTTTAGAGGGAGAGAACAAGGTCAGCAGAGCTGCTTTGGAGCCAGAAAACCAGGTCAGCAGAGCTGCTCTAGCTGACACTGACTGACTGACACTGACTGACTACTCTCTACTACTCCAATACTCTCTCTCTACTGCTCTCTCTCTACTGCTCTCTCTCTACTGCTCTCTCTCTACTGCTCTCTCTCTACTGCTCTCTCTCTACTGCTCTCTCTCTACTGCTCTCTCTCTACTGCTCTCTCTCTACTGCTCTCTCTCTACTGCTCTCTCTCTACTGCTCGGTCTCTACTGCTCGGTCTCTACTGCTCTGTCTCTACTACTGCTCTGTCTCTACTACTGCTCTGTCTCTACTACTGCTCTGTCTCTACTACTGCTCTGTCTCTACTACTGCTCTGTCTCTACTACTGCTCTGTCTCTACTGCTCTGTCTCTACTACTGCTCTGTCTCTACTACTGCTCTGTCTCTACTACTGCTCTGTCTCTACTGCTCTCTCTCTACTGCTCACTATTACTCTCTACTACTCCCTCACTTATACTCTCTACTACTCACTCTACTACTCGCTAATACTCGCTCTACTACTCTCTACTATTCGCTCTCTACTACTCGCTCTCTACTACTCGCTCTCTACTACTCGCTCTCTACTACTCTCCCTCTACTACTCTCCCTCTACTACCCTCTCTACTACTCACTCTCTACTCTCTACCTCACTCTACCTCTCTCTCTACTACTTTCTACCTCTACACCTCTACACACACACACACACACACACATTATCTACTGGCTGTCGCCAGTAGATAGTTATAGTTACAACCTAGATCTCAAAATTCTATTTTGAATAACTTTGGCGCCGGTTGACGAATCCTCGCGAAATTTTCAAAACAAAATGGGTCGCTCCGTTCAGCTCCTACCCTGAAAGTCTCGGGGTGATTCGTCAAGCGGGGGCCGAGAAAAAGGGGGGTTCCAAAACGCGTTTTCCCCATGCATTTTTCTATAGGACCTTTAGTCGAAGGTACAGCCCGAACGGCTGAACAGAATTACGTGAAATTTGGCAAAGAGGTAGCCATAAGGTCAAGGAAGTGTCTTTTGAAGGTCTCGTGTAAATCTGTTCAGTATTTCCTGAGAAAATAGCATTTAAAACCATATCCATATCTATACGCGCGCACTGTGCGCACACTGTGCGCGCACCCTGCCGTGCGCGAGCGCAATTCTGATTGGTTGTTAGATGTCGGTAAAAATTTGAATCGTTCGAAACCAGGAAGTGTCGGCCGCCATTTTGTCTCTCGCAGTCTGAGGGGGTGAAAAACAAAGGTGGAGAACGTGAAAAGGGGGCAGGGTGGACAGTTCCTGACCCCCTAGCCTTGGTCAGGGGGTCACAGAAGGACCCCCAAGGGAGAAAAAAACAATTATTATTTTTTTTTTATATCACGGGGTGGGCGCACCGTGTGCGCACGGCACGCACTGCGCCCACAGCGCGCGCGCGAAGCGCAACGTGCGTGCACGGTGCGCGCACGGTGAAAAACCTGAAAAAAAATACATTTAATAAATACATAACTTTAAGCATTTAAAAAAACTTACAAATTCACTGAAAAAAAACATAGGTTTCAAACACGTTATAGTTACGAATTAGCATTTAAAAAACCTTGCAAATTCACTTAAAAAACCATAGGTTTCACACATGTTATAGTTAGCTGGACATTTCACTCGTAAAAAACCAATGAAATTCCCCCGTTATAGTTAGTGCAGGCAACTATAACTCACGCGACCGCAATCCTCTTCTGATGACGTCAGATATTACATCACTGATGACATATGTGTCTTTCTGAAAAATAAATATTTGTAATATATATATAGCTAAAGATTAATGGAAGAAGACATGGGTAAATAAGTGTCTAAATACAGTGATGTAATATCTGACGTCATCAGCAGAGGATTGCGGTCGCGTGAGTTATAGTTGCCTGCACTAACTATAACGGGGAAATTTCATTGTTTTTTACGAGTGAAATGTCCAGCTAACTATAACGTGTGAAACCTATGGTTTTTTAAGTGATATATATATACATATATATATACACACACATACATACATAAAACCATAGATATAATCTGCATATCTATATAAATATAAATGCATACATATACATATATGCAAGTTATGTACATGAAAGTTTGAAAAACACTAATACAAGCAAAGTTAAAAAGCCACCTAATTACAAACAGAATTGCTTTAATTTAAACAAGGGCGCGACCTATTGCATTTTCAATGCTTGTTTACTTGGTTCCATCAAGAAGGCATTCAGATGTATTAATGAAATAGAAGAGGATTTGAGAAGTCAAAAGGTTCCCCAATTTTTCTTTCTGCAGCACTAATCATAATTTCTATGGCAAAATGAACCCCCTCATTTTGTTCCTTTGCAAATTAAATGTTTTAACTGTTACCACTTCATTCCAATCAAGTTGGCTTCAGGTGTGCCATACTTTTGTAATAAGTAAGACTGTTAGCGTTCTAGTTGTTCTTTAGAACACTCTAGGACATTCTGTCATTGGGCTATACTTGGGCTACATCTGGGTGATATTTGTGCTACATTTGGGCTCTTTTGTCTCTGGTGGCCATCTTGGGAGACTTGTTTGTTATGAAGTTTCCTAATTTCCTCATTTACTACAGTCTCCTCAGTAGGAATACTTTCAGTTTTGTACTTTGATTCCATCAAGAAGGCATTCAGATGTGTCACACATTTGCCATAAATTCAGAATGTTAGCACTCTAGTTGTTCATTAGATCACTGTAGTAAAGCTACTGCTCACCAGGGAAATCTGCTGCTGGTATTCAAAGTGCATGTTTCAGTCTGCATGTCTGAATTTTTTAATGAAATAGAAGAGGATTTGAGAAGTCACTCAAAATGTGCCCTAATTTTTCTTTCTGCAGCACTAATCATACTCTCTATGGCAAAATGAACCCCCTCATTTTGTTCCTTTTTAAACTAAATGTTTTAAGAGTTACCACTTTATTCCAATCAAGATGGCTTCAGGTGTGCCATACGTTTGTCATAAGTAGGACTGTTAGCACTCTAGTTGTTCTTTAGAACACTCTGGGAAGCTGCAGTAGAACACAAAGGAATCAACTGACAGTCTCTGCCCTTGTTGGATTTACATGTTTTACTGAGAATGTCAGACTTCATTCTCACATGACTGAGAAAGATAATGTGAATTTACATAAAATATGCTCTCAGGTTTGCTTATAGATCACCTTCCAAACCTCTGTGCGAAAAGCATGAGAAAATATTTTTCTCTCAAACATGATTCATGATATCCCAGCAGAAGGCTTTTTCACATGGTAAAATCACCTTAGAACACACCAGAATTCCTAAAATGAGTACGATACCATCAACAAATGATTTATAATGTAACTAAAGTCTTAAAACCTTCTATTAACTGCAATGCCTTTTAATGAGGTGCTATCATGTATATTGGTCCCAAGATGGCTGCCAACACTTCTTCGATGAAGTGCTGACAGCCAATCAGATCTCATGATGAGATGAGTGGTTAGGCTCCGCCCAGATATATATGTGATTTTACTTTTCATTTTCTCAGGAACTACTGAACGGATTGACACCATTTAAGCAAAAGGCACGAGTCTGAAGTGAGGACTACCTCTTTGCCAAATTTGGTGTAATTCCGTTCAGCAGTTCGGGCTGTAGCTGCGGCTGAAGGTCCTACGGGAAATTGCATGGGGAAAACACATTTTGGGACCCCCCTTTTTTCTCTGCCCCCGCTACACGAATCATCCCTAGACTTTCCGGATAGGAGCGGACCGGAGTTGGCCAAAAGTTTTGAAAATTTCGCGAAGATTCGTCAATCGGCGCCAAAGTTATTGGGAATAGAATGTTGCGTATTTCCTATGGAAAATAGGTCCCAACTATAACTATCTACTGGCGACCGCCAGTAGATTTATATATATATATATATATATATATATATATATATATATATATATATATATATATATAAAAAATCTACTTGCGGTCGCCAGTAGATAGTTAGGACCTATTTTCCATAGGAAATCCGCAACATTCTATTCCCAATAAGTCTGGCACCGGTTGACGAATCTTCGCAAAATTTTCTGAACTTTAGGGAAGCTCCGCTCCGCTCCTACCCTGAAAGTTTCGTGGTGATTCGTCAAACGGGGGCCAAGAAAAAAGGGGGGGTCCCAAAACGCGTTTTCCCCATGCAATTTCCCATAGGATCTGTTGTCGCAGCTACAGCCTGAACCGCTGAACGGAATGACTCCAAATTTGGCAAAGAGGTAGTCCTCAGTTCAGACTCGTGCCTTTTGCATAAATGGTGTGAATCTGTTCAGTAGTTCCTTAGAAAATTAGGGTAAAAAAAGTTAGTGATATCTATGGCCAGGGAGGATCCGCGCACCCTACCCGCACAGTATGCGCACCCTCCCCGAACCGAGCACGCACCCTCCCGATCGCGCGCTGAATGCTAATTGGCTGTCAAGTGTCTGTCTACATTCGAAAGCAGGAACTGTTGGCGACCATTTTCTGCCTCAGTAGAAGCAAGGCTGAAGAAGCAAGGGGAATAAGTGTGTAAAACATATAAAGGGGGCAGAGTGGAAATACTCTGACCCTCTAGAGGTGCTTAGGGGGTCCCAGAAGGACCCCCTGGGGCCCCCTTTAAAAAAAAAACAAAAAAAAACGGCGAAATGCGCGCACGGTGCGCGCATCCTAATGCGTTGGGTGCACGGATTCTCTCGCGTTGGGTGAGCGGTTCCTAACGGGTTGGGTGAGCGGTTCCTAACGCGTTGGGTGCGCGGATCCAAAAAACTTGGAAAAAAATATAAAATAAAGTTTTGAACATATAGTTAAAAAAAATAGGTTTGAAAAACCCAATAAAAACAAATAATATTTTTTCATTTTGAAAAGATTTAAATGAAAAAATAGATAAAAAATAAATAAAATAGTGTTAAAAAAGAATTTCAAAAAAACAATTAATGAAATTGACACACTGAAATTGAAAAATATAGAAATCCAATGAAAATCATTAAACATGATATCTTTAGAGATAAGTTATAGATAGGAATTAGCATTTAAAAAAACCTTTGAAATTCACTGAAAAAACAATAGGTTTCAGGGGCGTTAGTTAGCTTGACATTTCCCTCCTACAAAACCTTAGAAATTCCCCCGTTATAGTTAGTTCAGCTAGGGAGGCGCTAGGTGGCGCTGGACCAAGATGGCCGCGCTTTCGTGAGGCTCTGGCTGCCTGACCTGCAGATTCTTCAATTATATGCATTAAGACCCCTCACCCACAGGCGAAACAACTATGCAAGCGAACCTCATGGGGAGATAAAGACTCGCTGTTAGTTTGGCGCAGCTACGCGCTAATGCCCTGAAGATATCCGCTGCGGAAGTTGCCTGGGGTGACGACGCCTGTCTCGGCTAGAAGCGAGGAGCCGACACTGCTGCTACGCGAGCGCCGGTGCGGCCATACGGTGGTGGGCCTAAAGTCAGTAGAGGCGCAGAGCGTCCCCCGCAGTCCTCTGCACGGGCCCTGAAGTCGGCGCCTGCCGGATGCGACCCTCGACAAGGTAGTCAAGGTCCCCCCCCACCGAGCGCGGATGCTGCCGACCCCCCTCCGAGTCGGGCGGCGGTCCAGAACGAGAACCGAGGGACTGCGGCCCTGAGAGTGCGGCAGCAGGGGGGCTGCTGCTGCGTGGATCAGTCTGCCTTCCGGACAACAGGAGGCTGCCAGGAAGCGGAGGAGCGACCACCCCGGGGGCTGGCAGGGTGCGACAGTCGCTGACGAGCGCGGTGCTGATGTCCCCCACCCCGTGCGGGGCGGAGACCCGGAGCGTGAACCAATGGTCGGGGGCCCTGCGGGTGAGGCGGCGGGGAGGCTGCTGCTGCGTGGATCAGGCTGCTATCCGGACAACGGTGGGCTGCCAAGAAGTAGAGGGGCGGCCGCCCTGCCTGCTGAGGAACGTGGGACTGCGTCTTGCCTTGCTGGCTACGGGGTGAGTGTCCGGCCTGGCGCTTGGCTGTGAGGCCGGCGGGGACTGCGCGGCGGCTGGGCCGCGCCTTGACGTTGGTGAGAGGGTACACGCACAAGGCGTAGGACGAGGGCACGCCTGCATACATTATGGGCACTGCATAGATGGAGTCCTTGACCAGCGCATTGCAGGCAGAGATTCTGCTGTACTGAGCGCCAATGGTGCATGAAGCTGAGACGGGGATTCACCATACTCGGACAGTGCCCAGGTACAGACGACAATACCAGGACAGAAGGAGGGGAGCGCAGAGTGTGTTAGGACCGGAACGTTGCGGCGCCTGGTGGGGCGCGCTGATCCGGAGCGGGACTCGGCGGTGCCTGGTCGCGCATACATACGGGAGGTGAGCACCATGGGGAAAGCAGAGGCACGCCAATCCAAACTGCCTTTCGAGCAGAAGAAAGCGACCACGCGCTCCACCACTGAGAACCCAGGCGGCCCGGCTACGACACTGCAGACTCCTCCTGAAGCCTCTCCTAACGAGGAACTGAAGGTCATGCTCACAGTGATGCAGCAAAGTTTGAATGCCCTCTCAGGGAAAATGGACACCATGAATACCCGCCTTGATTTCTTGGTGTTGAAGGTGGACAAACATGAAGAACAGCTTAAAGAAGCTGAGAAGAGAATCTCCGGCACAGAAGATAACGCTACTAACATGGCCAAGCAAATGTTGCAAATGGACAAGCTGCTTAAGGTAATTGCGGCCAAGAATGAGGATCTTGAAGCACATAGCCAACGGAACAACATCCGTTTGATAGGGATCCCGGAGACCACAGCCACGGGACGCATGGAGGACTATCTGGAGCGGCTACTTACCTCCGCGCTGGGTGCGGAATCCTTCTCAGCGCATCTGATAGTTGAGCGGGCTCATAGGTCGCTGGGACCGAGACCTCGGGCTGGTGCACCACCGAGACCAATAGTGGCACGACTGCTTAACTATCGAGACCGCGATGTGGCCTTACGGAAAGCGCGAGACATACCGAAGCTGCAGTTTGAAGGGAATACGTTCTCCATTTACCTGGATTTTACGTTGGCTGTCCAGGAGGCGAGAAAGAAATATATCCAGGTGAAGCAGAAACTGCGTAAAGCAAACGTTGAGTATGCTTTATTATACCCTGCCAAGCTGAGGATACGCCATCGAGACCGCACGATTATTTGCACCAACCCGCAACAAGCGGAGGAATTTCTCAAGTCCCTAAGGCGCTCCTCCCCGGCGCACGACGACACTGGCGGACGCTCAGGATCTCAATCACCAGTAGTGGGCCACTGAAAGTGACACATCGTAAGCACCGCTGCTAAAGCCAGAACTTCCTGTGTACGGACGGATGGCTCATGATTTGTGAAAGGAGGGACTAACCGGGGAGTCTTCTGCGATAGGGATGGCACGTGGGAAATTTGCTGATGGCGGACTCGTCTACTGAATCACGCAGACAACACTGGCTGCAACGAGGTCTTGAAGCTGCACACCTGCGGACGGATGAGTACCCGGGACTGGAACTGATCTATTTTGGTACACGCTAGGGAGGGAATATCCCACATAGGGCGGCTCGAAATGAATCATTGTACATAGGTTCGCTTGAAATGCATAAATTGAGTGGGCTAGCAGGGGCCCATCTAATGTGGGTCGGGCACCCTCCACCCTGACCCTCCTGCACCCCAGCTCCATTGGTAAGGGCACAGGGAGTCCCGCTGACCGGAGGGACACGAGGGTTTAAGAGGCACACCAGCACCCCATTGAGGGAGGTCCCCACTACCTACGGATAGGTAGTTTCGAAACTTTCTGTCCTTCTCTTGCTAGATGTCAAGGTTTAGAGTTGGGCATATGTTCTTGTTTGAGGGAAGGGAGGGAGGGCTCTGGGATTCCGGCACAATTGGGGTGCTGATGTGGGTGGATAGAATGGGAGGGATGGTTAGGGGAGAGCCTCAGGAGAGAGTGGGAGGAGATCTCAGTATGATGGGTGCTCAAGGCACTAACATAGCTTCATATCATTGCTCAGGGACAGTGGACACTGCACTACACTACAGGCCACAAAAAGAGACAATAGCGCACATCGCGCTTGCACTAATCATCATGCCCTACATTAGGATGCACGCATGGAGGGGACGGGACGGGACACGGTGAAGCTCCTGTCGTGGAATGTTAGGGGGCTGCGGGATCCCAGGAAGCAAATTCTCTCTAACCTAGACCGTCATGACATCAGCATAGCAGCGCTACAGGAACACACACCGACCCCAGGAACCCCCCGACCTTCGGCAGCAGATGGGCATCCCATAGAGTATTCTCGGCTTACTCCATGTATGCCTGAGGCACAGCAATCCTGGTCAAGAGGGGTACCCCTTTTCGATTTGGAGGGTCACGAGATGATAGAGGGGGCAGATTTCTCTAGGAGCCCACTCGGTGGTCATCATTAGCTACTATGGTCCCAACTTTGATAGCCCTGATACCTTGACTGCACTGTGGGGACAGATACTGGACATTGGCGCCACTCATGTACTATGGGCGGGGGACTTCAACACGGTCTGCGACCCTGCCAGAGACCGATCTTCACACTCGCCTCACCACTACACACGTAGCCAGGGCACATTGCGGGGACTGCTGGGGGATGGAGGCTTAGTTGACCTGTGGAGATATAGACACTCTGAGAAACGCGAAGGCACCTTTCACTCGTCGATACACGAGTCCTGGTCGAGGCTGGACTATTGGCTTGGCTCCCGTGGGGTTTGCCCGTGGGTGCGGGGAGCGGATCATCTGGCCCATACGCTGTCCGACCATGCCCCAGTATGCATTACTCTCACTGTCCCCAGTTTGAACGCCGGCCATAGGTGCTGGAGGCTTGCCCCTGAGGCGCTGCTGGACGAAGTATTTACAACGGAGGTGGGGGAGGCTATAGCTGACTTCTTTGAAAAGAATAAGGGATCGGTCGAACGGGTGGGGACTCTCTGGGAGGCGTTTAAAGTGACCATGCGGGGGATTTGTATGTCTAAAAGTTTTGGGGTCTTGAGGGACATCCGCCGACGGCTTCTTCGGCTGGAGGGGGAACTCAGACCCTAGAGGCGAATGTCTGGCAGGCAGACTCTGGGGAAGGGAGGGCTAAGTTGAGGGAGACACTGACCGATTATATGGAGACGGCAGACAAAATTCAGAGGGAAATATGCTCAGGCACGGCGCTATGGGGAGGGTGGCAGACCTGGGAGGGCCTTGGCTCAGGATATTAGAATGCCCCGGTATGCTAACTATATTCTTGAGGTTGAGGATGGGGAAGGCAACTGCCAAAAGGACAGTGCTCAGATACAGCAGACCTTTACTGACTTCTACGCTGAGTTATACAGATCTGAAGGGACCAATACATCCGACTTCCCGTGTTTTTTTGGGGACATTACGCTGGGATACTTGGAGGACAATCAGAGGGAGTTTCTATGTGCGCCATTTACGAATGATGAACTCAGGGAGGCGGTCCTCCAGCTGCGGTCCGGGAAGGCGCCGGGGCCGGACGGACTTCCGAGCGAATTTTATAAAGTGTACCTAGACCAACTGGCCCCTGTTCTGCAGGACGTTTATGCTGAGGCTCTTGAGACTCAGGAACTGCCGCCCACAATGAGAGGCCCTTATCATGTCTGAAGCCGGGGAAACCGGCCAACAAGTGTGACTCGTACCGGCCCCTGTCCCTTATCAACGCAGATAGTAAAATTCTTCTCTAAACTGTTGGCTAACCAACTTAACCTCCTAATGTATAAGTTAATTCTACCAGATCAGGCGGGCTTTATTCCCGGACGGTCCACTTCCCATAACCTTTGCACCCTCTTCTCGATTGTACAACAGGTGGCCCCGCAGCTGCAGCTGGCGGCTGTCTTCTTGGATGCCACTAAGGCGTTCGACTCGGTTGAGTGGGGGTATTTGCATGCAGTGCTCCATTGTATGGGGTTCCCGGTTGGATTCTCGGCCTGGATCAAACTTATTTATCTGGCTCCGGTGGCCCGAGTGCAAATTAATGGCCACGAGTCTGCGGTTATAACACTGTCACGAGGCACTAGGCAAGGGTGCCCGCTGTCGCCGCTGCTATTTGCCTTGGCGATGGAGCCACTAGCAGCCAAGGTTCGCCAATATCACCAGGAGAGGGCCCTGCGATGCCTGCTTCGCCCTGTCCCAATTTCGCTGTATGCGGATGCCGCCACCCTCTATGTCAAGGACCTGGTGCACAACCGCAACCCGATCCTTAGGGAGTTCGTGCGATTTGGGGGACTCTCTGGAATACAGATTAATTGGTCTAAATCTCAAATTCTTCCTCTGACCCCGGCTGTCACCCCCTTTGTGGTCGAATACCCGCTGGAGTGGTGCGACGCCACCGTTCGATACTTGGGCATAAATTTCACCCTAGACAGGGAGGAACTGATCCGCGACAATTATGGTTGGCTATTGACACGCTCCCCGACACGATAACGAGGTGGATAGCCATGCCACTATCCATCGCCGACAGGATATCCCTGGTCAAAATGATAGTGCTACCTAAGTTCCTTTACTATTTTCTGAATATCCCATACCACCCTGGACGACCCTTCTTTGATACTCTGAGGACGGAACTTCTGCGACTTGTGTGGGGCGGTAAGCATCCGCGGATAAAGTGGGAAACGCTGGATAGTCCGTACGCGGTGGGAGGGCTTGAGCTACCCAACTTCGAACTATATTAAATGTGCGCACAGGCGCACTATGCGTACTACTGGTTTAATGGCCCGAAGTACACTGCTCATCTGGCCACGGACCATTGGCTGGCAGACCCTGTCCCGATAGAGGGGGCAGTGCTGCAACAAACGTCGCGTTACGAGCGCGTCCCCACAACGGTGGACTGCACGGTGCGTGCATGGAGATGGATTGTACACAAAATGAGGGCCCCAATGATCTATTCCCCCCGCTTGCTGCTGGAGTTTCATCCTCAACTGACCCTCTTGCAGGAGGGTATTTTCCAAAAATTCAAAAGGCAACGAGGAATCCACACTTGGGGTGACCTATATAAAAATGGGAAATTTGCTACGCTACAACAGCTGTGTGGCGATTCTCCGCCGACGGGGATGGAAACATTCCTTTATGCCTGTCTCCGGGAAGGAATACGGGCTTGTACCCCGGGATATCCGCAGGAACCACAGGCGCTTCCGCAGATGCACACGCTCCTGATGGCAAAAACTCCGTCTCATTTGGTTTCCATCCTCTATAGGTCCCTGTACGCAGAAATTGGCACACCGCAGTGCCCTGCCCGAGCTAAATGGTCGCACGAACAGGGACAGGAGATCTCAGATCGAGAGTGGCTCTATTGCTGTACGCAGACGGAGAAGGTGGCTGCTAGCTACAGGTTGCGTATTACGCACTACAAATATCTGCAACGCTACTATTACACGCCCGCCTCGATACAGACTGAGAGGGGATGCCAGATGCGATAGAGGTCGGGCTGATGATGCGGACTTGCTTCACCTAGCTTGGAGCTGTCCGGCCCTCCAGGAATATTGGGAACGGATATTTGAAGCGGTCGGGAAAATGTTGGACACTACGCTTCCGCCCTCTCTGCTGATGGGCATACTGGGGTACACGGAGGGGCTCCCGGTGGTGCACAGGAGATTCGCCTCTTTCTGTTTCCTCCTTGCTAAATGGAAGGTGGCCTGTAGATGGGGCAGAGGGAGGGCACCTAAGTTTAAGGACTGGCTCGAGACGATGATTTTTTGGCAAAAGCAGCTTGCCCTGTACTCTGACCTCCTTCCGTCGGCCTCCCAACCCAGAGACATATGGGGTCCACTGAAAACGTACCTACTACTTACTCCGCAGGCATCTGACACGGCGCCTCCGGCCTCCTCACCCGGCTAGTGTGCTGGGAAACTTCTAGGGCGCGGACTGTGGATGGGGTTGCAGACAGTAGCCTTCGACGCATTGCGGTGCTGGACATCGGTGGGGGCTGGCTGGGAACTGAGGGATCTGGGGGCGGTTACACAGCTTACTGTGGGTTGTGAAAGGCTTGTCATTGGGACATACAAGAATTGATTACGCTGGGGAGGCTCCCACTGCAATGGCCGCGAACTTCAGATTGAGTCCTGCTGTGCTGGCGGCTCTCTGAGCAAAGTGTTAAGGGACCCTTATAGACCACTCTCACCATGAGGCTAGTTGATTGGGGTTTTCATTAACTGTTATTTAATACTATTAGGGTCTGGGATCCCTAGTTCAACCCCAAAAAGGGGGGAAAAAACAAAAAAACGAAACCTGTTTCTGGACGCAGCCTGCCCTTTTGGGTTGTTGGCGATCCGCTGTGTACACTTCTACCCTTTCCTTACCATCACACGCTGCCGGCCAAGTATGGTTGTAGGCATCCTGCTGTGTATGAACATTATGTGCTAAATAAAGGCTTTTTGAAAGAAAAAAAAAAAAAAAGGTTCAGCTTACTATAACTCGCGCCCCCGCAATGCACTGCTGATGATGTCACATATTACATCACTCATGACATGGTCAGTAACATCACTGATGACATCACTGATGACGTCATCCAGTGAGTGTGTGTGTCTGTAAATTTTAAATATGTTTAATATATATATATATATATATATATATATATATATATATATTTTCACTTAAAAAACCATAGGTTTCACACATGTTATAGTTAGCTGGACATCTCACTCGTGAAAAACCATTGAAATTCCCCCGTTATAGTTAGTGCAGGCAACTATAACTCACGCGACCGCAATCCTTTGCTGATGACGTCAGATATTACATCACTGTATTTAGACACTTATTTACCCATGTCTTCTTCCATTAATCTTTAGCTATACATATATTACAAATATTTATTTTTCAGAAAGACACACGTCATCAGTGATGTAATATCTGACGTCATCAGCAGAGGATTGCGGTCGTGTGAGTTATAGTTGCCTGCACTAACTATAACGGGGGAAGGCACTACCCTGACCCGAGGACAACCTCTCTACCAAATTTCAAGTAATTCTGTTCAGCCGTTCGGGCTGTACCTTCGACTAAAGGTCCTATGGGAAAATGCATGGCGAAAACGTGTTTTGGGACCCCCCTTTTTTCTCGGCCCCCGCTTGACGATTCCCCCCCCCCCCCCCCCCCCCCCAAGACTTTCAGGGTAGGAGATGAGCGGAGCGCCCATTAGTTTAGAAAATTTCGTGAAGATTCGTCAACCGGCGCCAAAGTTATTCAAAATAGAATTTTGAGATTTCCTATGGAAACACGGTCCTAACTATAACTATCTACTGGCGACCGCCAGTAGATTATATATATTTATATACATACATACATACATACATATATACACACACACACACACACACACACTCACTGAAAAAAACATGGGTTTCAGGGACGTTCTAGTTAGTTGGACATTTCTCTCGTACTAAACCATAGAAATTGCCCCGTTATAGTTAGTTCAGCTAACTATAAGTCGCGCACCCGCAATGCACTTCTGATGACATCACATATTACATCATTCATGACATGGTCAGTGACATCACTGATGACATCTCAAATGACATCACTGATGACATCATCCAGTGACTGTGTTTCTGTAAAGTTTAAATATGTTTTATATTTATATGCCAAGGTGTATTGAAGAATGAGTGGGTGCATAATAGGCCTGGGCGGTAAATTCCGTTCCGTTCGCGGAATTTGCGGAATTTGGGTAATTTCGCGTTCCGCGGAGTACGCAAAATTGCCCAAAAATCTGCGTTCCGCGACTTCGCGAAATTTTTTGCTTGTTCGCGTTCTCAATATGCGTATTCGCGAGATATTTCACCCCGAGCACGCAAACAGCGATCGCGAACAGGAAAAAAGTATCGCGAACAAGCATTTCCGCGTGTTCGCGGAATTTCTGCGTGTTCGCGGAGATTTTTTACCGTTTCGCGGAGATTTGCGTAACGCGATTACGCAAATTCCGCCCACCCCTAGTGCATAAGTGTCTGGATGGAGGATTTTGTAGGTGCGTGACTGATTGTATAAGTGAGTGATTAAATGTGTCTTACTGAATGCATGGGTTAGTAACTAAACTGTGTGAATGTCTGTATCAGTTTGTCTGTTGTTGTGTAAGCTGCTGCATGGGTTGGTCACTAGCTACTGGAGTGTCTATATGGGCTATTGATTGGTTGCCTAAGTATTTGGGTGGGTCGGTGAGAGGTGTGTGACTGTATATAGATGTGTGACTGGTTGATTCACTGGGTGTATGGGTTCAAGAGTTCATGTGCAAACAGTTGTATGGGTGGGTGAGTGTGTGTATGGGTGTGTTGGTGAGAGAATGGTTGTCTCAGTGGTACATGTCCAAGTAACCACATATGAAAAAGGTAGTATATGTGAGAGTTGGAGTATATAAATGACTATACGTGAGAGTCAGTGATTGTGAGAGTGGCTGTATGGATGAGTGTGTACTTGTATCAGTGATTGTATAAGAGAGTAAGTATGCGTTTGTTTCTGTTTGAATAAGTGATGTGCCTTGTGTATAACTGTATAGGTCAATAAATGGAAGTGTGATTGATTTGCATGACTGACTAGCTGTGTGAGTAACTCCATGGATGAGTGGTGGTGTGTGAGTGTCTGTATTGGTATATGAGTGCTTATGATAGTGTTGTATTGATGAGTGACTGCATGTATGAGTGACTTGATGGGTGAATGAGTGGATGTGTGTGTAGACTTAGGAATCAGTGAGTGTGTATGTAGTAACTGGTATTGGTGTGTCGATGGTTTCGAAAATGGTAGTCTGTATTTTACATTGGGTGTGTCAAAGGTTATATTAGAGTGTGAGGAGGTGCATCAGATATTCACGTGGATGATGTCATCAGTGATATCATTTGAGATGTCATCAGTGATGTAAATCAGTGATGTCACTGACCATGTCATGAATGATGTAATATGTGACGTCATCAGAAGTGCATTGCGGGCGTGCGAGTTATAGTTAGCTGAACTAACTATAACGGGGCTATTTATATGGTTTTGTACGGGAGAAATGTCCAACTAACTACAACGTCCCTGAAACCTATAGTTTTTTCAGAGAATTTCAGAGGTTTTTTTAAATGCTAATTTCTAACTAAAACATACCAGTCACATTTCCAGAATGGTGGAGAAAGGGGAGCGTGGCCTCCGAAATATCTCTTAGCAATCCCACTGTGTGGTATTCACTGGAGGTAACAGGAGGAGTAGTTAGCCCCCAACGTCAACCTTGGGGGCCAACTATCCCTTTTATTACCACCAGTAAGTCCCACACAGCAGGATTTCTAACTTCTTATATCAGGCCCCGTCCCCTCGCTGCACCACTGTGCAAATGTGGCCCCTAGCATGTTGTAAGTTGGGGGATTAAGTCCCCTTGAATCCTGAGGGTCCCTCGGGGCCAACTAGCTCACCAGGTACCTCCAGGAAGCGGCACAGAGCTGCGTTGCAGAGAGGTGTCCCAAGGCCACACCCCTTTTTACACCTCTGCAACGCAGCTCATGGGCGCTTACTGGAGGTACCTGGTGGGCTAGTTGGAACGAAGGGACCCTCAGGATTCAAAGGGACTTAATCCCCCAATTTACAACGCGGCAGAGGGCCCGTTTGCACAGTGGTGCAGGGAGGGGGCTGGGCCTGGTGTGACAAGTGTGCAAACGTGCCCTGTGGCGCGTTTTAAGTTGGGGAATTAAGTCCCCTTGAATCCTGAGGGTCCCTGGGGTCTAACTAGCCCACCAGGAACCTCCATTAAGAACCACAGGGCTGCATTGCAGAGAGGTGGTCCGAGGCCACGCCCCTTTTTACACCTCTCTGCAACGCAACTCTGTGGCACTTACTGGAGGTACCTGGTGGGCTAATTGGCCCCCAGGGACCCTCAGGATTAATCAGGGTTATTTGTAAAAGGGGAAATGGGACCCCCTCACACATTTTTTTTTTTAACAGCCCTGGGGAGGTGGCGGTCCCCGGGGTTGTGGGGGCTAATGAATTTACAGTGCACCCGGAACCTGGCCCACCCGGGGGCTTTTTTAAACGAAGCGCGGGAGACCGCGCTTTGATTTTTTTTTATTATAATTTATTTAAAAAAATTATAAGAATTTTTTTTAACTCTGTTTCCTACTATTTTCTTGTGACACGGTTCTACGGAGTCACAAGATAGCTGCCACCACTTCCTGGTTTGGAGTGTTGGCAGCCAATTAGAATGAAGCTCGTGGTCAGGGGGGTTCGTGAACCCACCGCTGCCCCAGATATCGAAACTTTTACTTTTTCTTTTTCTAATTTCTCAGGAACTACAGAACGGATTTACACCATTTAACAAAAATAACTTTCTGAACCAAGGGCTACCTTTTTGCCAAATTTGGAGTAATTCCGATAGGCAGTTCGGGCTGTAGCTTTGTTTAAAGTTTCCTATGGAAAATAACATGAGGAAAACGCGTTTTGGGAACCCCTTTTTTCTCTGCCCCCGCTTGGCGAATAGCCCCGTAACTTTCAAGACAGGAGCTGACCGGAGCTGTTCACTAGTTTTGAAAATCTTGCGAAGATTCGTCAACCGGCGCCAAAGTTATTGGGGGAAAAAAAAAAACACTTTTCCTATGAAAACTAAGTCCAAACTATAACTACCTACTGGCAACCGCCAGTAGGATATACACACACACACACACATACACAACCACACACACACACACACACACACACACACACACACGTTACAATACTCCACAATATGACACACCACTGTATAACACTTTACTCCACTGTAGGCAAAGTCACTACACTCTACAACACTCTCCTTCACTGTACTACACTTCACGACACTCCAATCAATGACACTCCCCACCGTGATTTGAAACATATTTTTATTAAAAAATGAAGACCATTAACTGACAATTTAAAAAAAACCAAAGGTTTATAATAATTTAGTTAGAAATACCTTATGTGTTCTCTCTATACAAACCTAACTTGAAATATACAAACATTAAAAATTGTAGCAAAAATTTTAACTTCAATTTATAATTTGCGTACCACCTTCAAATTTCTATAAGTCACACACCTCTGAACATAGCCTTGCCACCCTACATTAACTAGAACTCATGCCTTTTCTATGCACGGTTTATATACCCTTGCACACTGCATCACTTATATCAGGTGAAATCCTAGCATTAATAACACTGATAACTTTTCAAATGAAAATATTTTGTCACAACACAATGCATTGTAGAGTGGCTAGTTATAGTTAGTGTTGTCTAGCTAGTGAGCTGAAAAGAGTATGTAACGAGGTCCGCTACTTATAAATAGGTTTTTCTAACTATAACAAAGCTTTAACCTTTGTTTTCATTTTTCACTGACTATTTATAAATGCATGCACACACACAGTCATATATAACCTCACGGGTGTAAAACGTTTGAAAAACACTACTTGTCCAAAGGACAAAGTTCAACAGTAATCTTCGAGCCCTGTAAAGAAATCCACTTGTCCCACCTACCATATAAATCCGCTGGATAGGCTTGCATGGATGCATTACTACAGCCCCAAAGCAAACTTGCCCTACTCAGCTCCCGGTACCCTGCCCTCCATTAGTAAGCAGCCTTGCAAATCCTCTTAGAGCAGCATTTTATCTACCAAGCTGTTTTCTTGCCATAGGCATAAATCAGTTACTTTTAACTCCTCGACTTCTGACCATATCTTTTCTACAACTCTGAGGATCAATCATACATTCCTGCTTTTGCATAACATAGGCTTAATACATTTCTTTTTAAGATACGGCACTTTCTTTACAATACGTACACCCTATATAAAGAGGAGGAAATGCAGACATACATACGCAAACTTCCCCTCCTCTCTCTAACTACAGGTTTCATACCCTCTTCTCCACTCTTTCACCAATGGCTGCATGCCCAGTGTCCAATCTTGCCACAGGTTCCGTGATTGTCCTCTTCTACACCCCTTTCATATTCGGTTTCATTACCCCTTCTCCATTCCCACCACATGAAGCATGTTTTCTTGCGTCTCGACTCCCTACAACTCCCTGGCCTTCCATTCTTTCACCACAGACTGACCAGTTTTCTTTAGCCAGTGGTATTTATGCTTATTTAATAGAAGAGCTGTCAGCAGCCCCTTTACTGTAACCTGCCCACTTTGCTTCATGTCCTCCAGCAGCCCTTCAACCTGCCCTCGCAGTAACACCAGTCCTGGAGTTGTGTAGTAAAGATCTACGCAGGTCTAGTCAGGGAACTGTAGAAGCTAATTATTGTGTCCTGTGCAGTGATGACAATATGATACAACATTTAAAATGTAAACCAAAATGTATATTTCAAACTCTCAATGAAGAACACATACTTGCAAATGAGATTGTAAAGAAGCCACAATGTTAATTGGGTGTAAACTGAGTGCAAGTGGAAAATAAACAGGACAACAGGTTCAGTCAAGCCGAGTTTTAACAGATGTGGTCTAATGGCTTACGCTGCTGACCGACCACACAACATGTAGAACCAGGTTAAAATTCAGCTTCGGCTCAGCATCATGTGAATCCCAGCAAATCTCTCTGTGATGTAAAAAGGTGTAAAGTAGTCGGTGTCTGTTATTGTTACCGTCACAGACGCTCCAATCTCCTCCAAGAACTAAGGACAAAGCATTAGGCTTTGACATGAAAAAGAAATAATTTAGTGAGTGAATTCAACAGTGTGAAACTGGAAACCTCGATCAATCCTTACTTCCCCGATTTACCAATTTGTGTGATCCTATCTCTCTACAAAAACCGATCACGTTTGATTCAATAGCTTATAACGAGGTTCTAAGTATAACAACAATCAAGGCCACATGTAGGGTACACAAGATTACGGACTTGCATCGAATTAATGAATAGCATTGTCATCTGCGTGAAAGCAGGAATTTTTCATAGTACATGTTTGAATATGTGCACATTTAATAAATGCCTCAATTAAGTGGTATAATTTAAGGCACTAAGCTGAAAAGCTTCCTTGTGGAAGGAGATACACGTTTTGAGTTGTGAAGACCCTTGGTCATATTCTGACATGTCTGTTGCATGACTAACATGCAAAATATTTCCAAGGCCTGGCTCATTCACGGGCTCTTAGAGCCAGAGTCGACTCTTGGCTCTTCTGTTAATTTTCTGGCTAGCCCACCTCTAGGGACCAGAGAACAATCAGTGTTACCCCAACCGCTGCAACACAGCAGCTTGTGACAAAGCAGTAAAGTACTCAAACATTTTAAAGCAACCCCACTCGGGATGACTTCTCCTCATTTGCCTGGGTGAGGAACATGGTCCATTTGACACCACGATGGTCTCTACAGAAAATCGGTGCACACTGTATTAACCAGGACTAAATATCCACTTGTTACATCTTGTTTGGGTTTTCCACTTTTGGCAAATGACACCTTTCGAGAGCGTCTGCTGCGCAGCAGGCATACCACACTCTGACCTCATGATTTCTTGTGCTACAGTTCTCCGACAGGGAGAGCCAACCTGCCCCCATGACCTACCTCACAAGCCCTTCCTCACCATGACGCTAATCAACAAATCAGGCCACTCCAGAAAACTGTTGGCAGCCACAGTTACTGATAAGCTGTCTACTCACCATTAGCTCACTGTTATGCCAGCCTGGCAGCCACTGTGATCATGGACCTCGTGCCCTCGTTTTTAAGGTCGAGGATTTGAGACCTCTTGTATATACTTTAGTATATACTAATTATATACTTATATGTGTATGTACTTTGGGGGCTCTAGAGATCAGCCCTAGGACTTGTCTGCTTCCGCTTAGGGACTTTTGTTTCTGTTCAACTGCCTCCATTTTACTGTCTTGATAGAAAAAGACCAGCAGAGGTCAGTAAAATACCAGAATCACTTTAGCATCCTCTAGATTCCAGTCCATAGAAATTGTCCTCCACGAGCAGCCATGTACAATAATATTTTTTTCAAATCTTGTACTTTCAGTGATATGACCACCAAAGGCCCTGATTTTATATTAAAAACATAGCTTTGGAATATACCATTTCCCGCTGAAAGGCAAGATTTTCCTCCTTGTTCCCATACCTGGCATGTCACGCAGTTTGGTGCTTACTTTTCCTCAATGTTAAAGAGCAGAAGATGTTTCAGCACCCAGGCTAATGTGCTGCATAGCTAAATACATATAAGGTTCCAAAGGCGAGACAGATTGCATTGCAAATGCTTGTCTTCTGTTTTTCATCATTGATGGCATGCAACAAGGAGCTCACCTAGATTTGGCACACTTTTTCAAACATGCAGGCACAAGACAAATGATACTTCCCAATTAAATCTAACTGCCGGGGGATGTGACTGGGCTTTGTTTCACTCTCTGGGGAGCATCTTTACAGCATGCGTGCCATTTTTACTGTATGGGCCCGCAACCAATAAATAGGTTGGATCTGTTTTTGCCGCACTTATCAGCTGTGAGCAGGAGAGTGCTCATAGCTCTTGCCCTGCATATTATGGTTACCGTATTTAACTATGAAAATGAGCACTCACAATGTTTTCAGCATGCAATTTGAAATAACTGGCTTAGTGCTCTTGTAAAGGTTGTAGGAGGGTCTAGCAGAAAGTCTGCTTGCCTGGTGGACTAAGTGCAGATTTATACTTATTGTCTGCACCAGGAATCATCATGTCTCAGGCGTCGGGCGATATAAATTCCAACACACACACCAACACACACACACCAACACACACACACACACCAACACACACACACACACACACACACACACACACACACACACACACACACACACACACACACACACACACACACACACACACACACACACACACACACACACACACACACACACACACACACACACACACACACACACACACACACACACACACACACACACACACACACACACACACACACACACACACACACACACACACACACACACACACACACACACACACACACACACACACACACACACACACACACACACACACGGTTAAAGTGATGTTATAGTTAGGTGAAAATGTAAGTTAAAATGTTAAATTTTAAACTCTAACTCGCACCCTCGCCATGCATAGTGGTAAAGTTATTATAACCATACCCAATCATGACGTCGCTTTCACCATTGGTTTTTCAGTAAATTGCTAAAAAAAAAAATTATTACATAAATAATATTGTATTACCATACCTAACTGGGCCTAACCTGTGTCGCGCAGAGCCTTCAGCCATGCGTGGCATGAGGCTGGGCACAGGGCCTGCCCAATCCCTGCTTGTGGCAAACCCCTTACCGTGCAGGCTCTTTAGCCACGTACAGCATGGTTTTGACTGAAGGGCCTGTTCTGTGCCAGACCCTGTGCCAAACCCCTGCCACGCATGTGGGGGTGGCTAAGACCCTGTTGCTAGCCAACTTTCAAGTTCTTGCAGCATCCAAAGACCCTACCTTTTTATTTATTTTACCTGGTGCCACAGTACTACAGTGAAATTACACAGCAGCCATGTTGACCTTTGGAGAACTACCCTCAAAAAATATATATTTCTAATTTGACACCAGTGCCCCCCCCCCCCCGCCCTACACAAGGGCCAGGAGATCAGAGTACCCATAACCTGCCCCCTTATTCTTTACTTTTATTTGTTTTCGACAACACAAAGACTGAGTGCCTCAACTTATTGCCCATGTTACGGCCAGCCAACCAGACCACATCAATTGAGCTTGTTGCTCCAATCTAGTTCCGTGGTAGTACCATGTCGCTATATATATATATATATATATATATATATATATACACACACACATTTCACACTCTACCAATGCCGCACCGATTTCGCCAAGAAATGGAGCACGGACCCAAATTGTTGCAGGTTTTTAGATGTTTATTTCGCTCTTACAGAACCTTAGCAACCATTAATATATATATATATATATATATATATATATATCCTCAACGTGCCTGTTCACAAATAACAGGCTCCAGCATGCTCGGACTCACAAAAACGGGCTTTATTGTGGCTACAACATACAGGTAACCCGTTTCAACCGCGGTCTTTGTCAAACCTATCGCTATATATATATATATATATATATATATATATATATATATATATATATATATGTACAGTACAAATCGAAAAAGAGTATACCTTACCCACTGGGAGGAAATGTTACATAGACAAATTCATTACATGTTCACATGATTTTGTGGTATATGTTCTTGTTTGCACGAGTGGGTTGCCCTATGTAAACAGCACCATCTGCCCTGTAAAGAAGAGGGTACTGGAACACTATAGAGCAATCAAGAATGTGGATAAAAGTTACCCGGTAGCCAGGCATTTGTCAAGAGTACAGAATAAGAATGCTGACCTTTTATCCTTCCTTGGTGTTGCCAGGATCCTTCCCAGTGTTCGTGGAGGAGATAGAGAGCAGAAGCTCAGAATACTGGAATCAGAGAACATTGTCCTGCATGGTAGCAAGTCCCCAGGAGGTCTTAATGAGGATAAAGAGTTACATGTGCATATCGGCTGATATCACATAGGATAAGTGTAGTCTGCTGTCTCTCCATTTCCCTCCATTTTATTTTTTTCTTTTCCTTTACTCAAACTCCACCCCCCCCCCCCCCCCCCCACACTCTGTCTCTCTCTCTCAGCCCTACATTGGGCATTAAGCAGGTTTTTCTGATGTATTTCTCTGATTATCTTTGTATATATTAGACATAAACATAGACAAAACTGTTTATATATTACCTTGAATATGTATCCCCTCTCAAGATCACGTTTATCCCAGAAAAGTGGGTCTGTCCAATTTCTGTGTTGGTTCATATTATTTATACATTGGGTGCCTGGAAATTTTAGATTTCTATTGGGCTTATAATTAGGTTTTTTTCTGCATCCGATATTGAGACCATGTCCTTATATAGTATTTGATGTATTATCTATATGATTAGCATTATTCACCTGCTATTATTGATTGTTTTTAGGGATGCATGAGGCTATCTGAATACGTGAAATGCCTTTGGATTGATATTTTGCCTGTACAAGGTGTTTTTTTGCTGTGGCATTACATGGGCACTTGCCCGGAATTTTCATTATTTATATTTCATGAATTGACTTAGGTGATTATCTATTATTCAATGTTTTACAATTATTGTACTTGCAAACAATTGTATTTTATTATCAATTTCATTTCAATAATTCATAATACAAAAAAAAATTTTTTTTACCCCAGTTGTAAAAACCCCGATCTCCACCCACCCCGCTACACATTTAAACAAAATCATTTCATAACCGTAGTACAGATCATACTTCTTAATTGATTACGAACAAGGGGAGAGTAAAAACATAAGGACCGATATACATAAATAAGGACCAAACACAACTGAAGTGCATCGTGCATAACTTTCTCAAATCGTTGATTCTATCTAACCAATTAGCGGTCCCCTCCTCCGAAGACCCTTCCTTTTACCATGGACCCCTTTCCTTGAAAATATTGCTTTTTCCAGACTACATGTTGCCAGCACCCGGGCTAACCATTGTTGAAAAACTGGTGGATTATTATCTAGCCATGCCGAAGCTATACATAATTGAAAAATTGATAAAAACCAATGCCCTACCCCTTGACAACCTTTCTCCATCCGATACTCCCAGAAGTATCACAGCGGGGGTCAGGGATACCCGAATATTTAATTTTGAGTTGAAAAATTCTGCAATCTGGGTTTTAGTAGAGGTAAACAATTGACAGGTAGCAAAAATATGTACAATATCCGCCCCCTTTAGTTGACATCTGGGGCATCAAGAGCCTTCCGCCCCCCCCCCCATTTAATAATCCTTCTAGGAGTGCAGTAAAGATTAAAGCAGGTTTTAGAATACTGTACTTGCAGGTTCGAGGATAATAACGTTGTTTGAGCCAGAGAGAGGGATTCCTGAAAACTAGATTAAGAGATAACCAGCTGCTCTTGCCTCTTCAAGGAGTGTTTATATCATCTTTCATACGTTTATTGAGGAGGGAATAAATAACTTGAATGGAAGGTTTGCAGCCCCTCTATCAATACATCAACCAGATCACAACTTTGATATCCGATCGGGCCACGTCCCTTACGGTTTAGAAAATCCCTGACCTGAAGATACTTAAAAAATTATTTCTGGCTAATATCAAATTAATTCCTAATCTCTTATACCCATGGGTGAGAAAAAAAGCCAACCTTGTTTAAGCCAATTTTAACCCAGCATTGGGTATACTAATCCCTGAAGATTTTTGGTAAGTACTTATTATCACCTAATGGGGTGTAAAAATTAAGTCTACCCAAGCCCATTAGTTTACGCAGAGTTGACCAAACTTTAAAAGCATTCAGTAAGATCTTAAAACAGACTCTCTTAAAGTAGTTAAGGTCAATTTGCCTCCATTGGTTTCCCCCACACAACTTCACCTATCAGTAGCTCAATCGGAGAGGGGAAATACTCCACTTCGGTTTGTGGGGGTGGTTTATCGTGTAGCCGGGGGCCTAAATTCTGCAATATAGAGGTTCAGTAATATAGTTTTAAATTTGGCAACCCCCACAAGCCTCCATCTTTAGGTAGGGTAAGGAATTATAGAACTCTTCTCGGTTTTGCATATGACCAGACAAATCGGGAGATCAACTCTTCCAGTTTTTTTAAACCAGAGGTTTCCCATCTCTAAAGGGACAGCACGAAAAAAATCAAGGATTTGGGGAAAAGAATCATTTTAATTACATTGCATCGACCAGCCAAGGATAAGTGTATCTTATTTAACCTGTATAAATCTTTTTTTGTACTTTTCCTATAAAGGGCTCAAACTTTTCTTTAATAATAACATGCAGATCAGGGACAATGGAAATTCCTAAATCTACAGTGCTTGTGGCTACTCGAGAGTCCACCAGGGAGCTCTTATTATTAACCAAAATCACGTTTTTTTTATTTTTATTAATAACATTTTATTGAGATTTTCACAGTACCACCTGGGCAACAGCCCACATTATCCACTTGAACTGTTTTTCATTATTTAACGAGTAGCCAGAGATATGCCCGAACACACACGCCTCTTTCTCCATCTCCACAAGTGCTATAGATGGTTCGGGCGTGACTAGGGCTATATCGTCTGTGTAAGCAAGGGTTTTTGCATCCTAGCCACTAAAAACCATAGGGGGGATGCTAGCATTTAGCTCAAGCCTGCATATAAAGGGTCCTATGTATAGGGCAAACAGGAGTGGGGAGCATGGGCACCCCTGCCTAGCCCCCCCTTGAAATCTCAAATGGTTCTGAGAGTTCCCCTGTCACAAATACTCTGGCTTCTGGTTTAAAATATAACATCTTGATAGCTAGCCAGAACTCGGGTCCTATGTTTACCTTCTCTAACACAGTCCACAGATAGTGCCAGGAGACCCTATCAAAAGCTTTCTCTGCATCCAGCAAAATCAGAGCCATAGGGTCTTCCGCTACATGGGCTGCATCGAACAGAGTGATTACATGTCTGATTGGTCCGTAGTGCTTCTCCTGGGTATAAACCCATGTTGCTGTCTGGTCACTACGATGCTGATAACTGGGGACAATGGGGAGGCAAGGATTTTTGAGTAGATTTTAGAGTCCCTCATTAATCAAGGTGATCGGTCTATAGGACCAGAGTTCCCTTGCCAACTTTTATTTTAAGGAAAACTACAATCTTTGCCTGCGACCACAAGGGTGGGGAATTGTTTCCTTAAAAATGTGTAAACAAGCTGGTTAGGCAGTCCCTTAATTCTGGCGCAAACACCCTGTAGAATTCTACTAGGTACCATCAATCCCAGCTGCCTTCCCTGCAGCTAGAGAGGAGACAGCGGTCAAGATCTCTTCTAGACCCTTCTTCACCAAACCTCGGGAGTTGTATTGAGTCCAGAAAGCTGATTATATCAACGTTCTCCCCTCGACAGTTTCTAAATACAATGACTGATAAAATCTTTTAAATGCCATCCTTATTTCTACCGGGTCAGATATGATGCCTTGCACTGGAGCCCATATTTTTCTGACTTAGTTTTTGGCCACCCTTTTGTCTCACCCTTATGGCAAGAGTATGTCTGACTTGCTCACTACATTCATAGGCTTGCTCCCTCCAGACTGCAAATTTATCTGCTATTTTTGATGTCGTAATCTGATTGATAGCCGCTTTTGCCATCGTGACCTCCATCTGCACCTCTTGAATATTATTTTTCTGTTGCATGGCAACTATTAGTTTCCTCTCTTCCAAAGCTAGTAAGGCATATAGCTCATACATTCTGTATTTTTCCTTCTTCACCCGGGTTAACGTAAACTGAAGGGTCTCTCCCCGAATCCCTGCTTTCAGAGCGTCCAAGACAATTTCCAAGGAAGTACTACCTAAGTTTTCTCTGAGAAATAATGATATCCAATTCCTCATATGACATAGATAGTCGCTGTTGACCAATAACGCTCGCTCGAAGCTCCAATTAAAGCTCTTTTTGGTATAACACCCCTTTTTGATCACCAACACCTGAGGATTGTGGTCGGACATGACCCGGGAGTAAATTTTGATATCACACTCTTGGATTATGGAGTGTGATACAAAAAAGAAATCTAATGGAGCGTGCGACTTGTGTGGAGGGTAGAGGAGAAAAAGGTATAACCCAGTTCTGTAGGTCTCTTGATTGGCCAAACATCCATCAGGATGTGGTCTTTACAAAGGTTTTTGAGAGACTGAAATACTTTTGGTTTCCTTCCACAATATCTATACTGCTCCTCACAAGACCAGCTAATAGGTGAATTAATATTTAAACCTCCACAGAAAACTATGGGAGTCGTCCAGGATACCAATTCATTAGACGGCCAGTTGTATAACCCCGGATCTTTTAAAATTGATCCATATACAGAACACAAGGTAAATCTATTTGCAGCAGAACAGAATTCCGTGATGACCCATCTTCCAAATCTATCTGTACGTGTTTGTGTAAAGAAATGCATAGAGCTTCTTTTAGCTAAAATTGCTACCCCACAAGTCTGTGTGCCTTGAAGAGTACCACCGACCAGTTTAAAACCCAGTGCATCCACCAGTGACAATTGAGCTCCCTCAATATGGGTCTCCTGGAGACAGATTATGTCAGCCTCTAAGGCTTGCAATTCCAAAGCTACCTTAGTCCTCTTTTTTTTTTTTTTATCGTTAAGCCCACAAATGTTCACCGAGGCGATTCTTAGTTTATTCACCCACTCCCTTCTTTAGATTCCTTTTTAGACACTTTGTACACACCGTCTTGATGCTGGCCACCCAATAGAATCACCCTTCCCTTTACCCCCCCCCCTCCCCTATTATGAATCTGTACCCTTTGCATCCTTGTGTAGCGTCCACCCACCTCCACCACCCGTGCCCCCTCTTCCTGCTTGCCCTCACCATCAATTGAGCAATCAGGCAACATGCCTGAATGATGACACCTGTGGAAGCATGCATCCTCAGTCGCTACCCTACCGTGACCCCCCTAAAATAGAATTAAAGAAACTGGGCAAAGCGCCCCAAAATGGCACATTGGCTAGCTTACACCAGGAATAATCAGAGCTATGGGCTCAGAAAGCGTTTTCAACTAGCTTGGCTGCCTATTGCTTAGTCATAGTCTAGCCAGGGAGGCCTGTTACATTCTAAGATTGTGTTACCTACAATCTTATGGCAGATCCCCCACTAATTTCCTTTAGATATTCCTGGAGCACAATCTCGGATGTAAAACTACAGGTATGCCCCTTATAGATCACTTTCAGATGGGCTGGGTTTTGGAAGTAAGCTTCAGCCCCAATTTCCTGAAATGGGTTAAACAGTTGCCACAGCCGCCATCGCCTCTCTACCGTGGCATGTACGAAGTATGGCCTAACAAAGAACATGACACCCCCAAAACTCCTTTTTCGCATTAGGAAGGGTTTGCTCAAAGATTTGTCGACACAGCAAGTAATTCACACAGTAGACCAAAATGGCCCTGGGTCTTTTCACTTTCTTGGGCTGGGTTTTTCTTAACATTAAGAGGAATCTATGGACACGTTGAATTTCTGCCTCCCAATCCCATTTTGCTTTTTCTGGGAAGGCACCCCGTAATAGATTAACAATATAGGCTCTATTGTCCGAACCTTCAGCTCCCTCAGGCACTCCTAAGACTCAAGTTATTGGGTCTCTGTTTATTCTGTTGCAGGGATTCTGCTCATGCACAGAACTATGCGCAGGAAATCAGGACCTCAGTGAATTGCGGTGTACCAAAAACTCACCTCAGTACCCAGAACCCCTATCCGACCAGCATCAGTGTCCCATTCTTTATCCGTATTCTCTCAGAGGTCCCAATGTATAGACAACCCAGAACAAGCGACTTAGAGTACTCTCAGGAATGGTGGGAATCAGAAATACCTGTTTGTTATTATTCTCATATCAGTCCACAACAAGAGAAATCAGAGACACGGTAAAGTTTAAAAGGTTTATTTTATAAACTACGTGTCCTAAGATGCAGTACTTTGGCTAACATAAGCAGACAGATGATTATAATTAAAACCATCAGCATTGTTACAATACCATAGAAAATGAAGGGAGAAATCATATTACAAATGACAGTGGAATACAGCCACCTTCCCTTCGCTAGTAGGCTAGTATTATTATACTAATAGAAGGTCTCTAGGTTTGAATGGGGAACCCCATACCGTAAAGATCAGCTTAGGTGAATCACATCACAGGATCAGCTTTGCTCTGCGCCTGGAAATGTTCTTCTCCAGAATGTGTTTCTAACGCATGCAAACTGTAATATTAAAGGCTCTCGACATTCAGGTATTTGCAGCTGTGCGCGTATTATGGCTAGAGAGTAGGCCGATCAACCTGAACTCAAAAACATACATTGTCTGGCGGCTCAGAGTGTTTTGCACACAATGTTCAGACCAAGGTCGCAGTGCACGTCTAGGGATGTGAACACCAGACAGTTCTCATGTGACGAAAAGGCAAGCAAGCAGTTTTCAAATCATAACATGTCTCTGCAGTGTCATGTGCAAAAGCAGCAAAAGTGGCAAGATGGCTTTTCGAACATCTAATGCGCTTATGCTAACATAGCAATGTATGTATCTAAATCGCTGCCTTCACTACACCCCCCCCTTGATCGGACCACGAACAAATAGGGATACAAAAAGGAACGCAGAGTTCAAGTTCGACAGAGCGGAACCAAGTGCATGTATTGGAAATCCAAATAAAGAGGAGTGAAAGAGGGAAAAAAGCGTTAAAAAAAAACAAAATGAAGGGGAAAAAAGAAAATGGTAAGTCAATACATCATGCAAAGGCTCAACGAGCCCAGATGTTGGAACACACAAAAAAATGTGTGGTTTGTGCAAGGGAAGCTGGACGATAATCAAGTTAATCCATCAATGTGTAAGCACAATACGTAGCAACAGCTTCCAAGAGGAAGTCATTGGAACGATTTGCAAAAGTGTTCGCCATCCAGTCTAATAAGGTAAACGAACATACATGTTCCTCGACAACTGGGGCCTCGAGCACAATCAGAGGACAACTGGCGTGTTTTTCCAGATAACTTCCTGCCAAGAAGTCATACGCTGCCGTTCCGATGTCCCAATTCCCTAAGAATCCATGTGCCGCTCCACAGGCCATAATCCTAACACCAGAACAGTTCAACTCATGAGCCACTAATGGACTCATCAGTCACTCATAATCCGGGGCAGGAGACACCGAGTTGGACAAGCACAAATCCAGAGCCCATTCGTAAGGACAATCTAGGCAATGAAAAACAGGTACGCATGTAAAGTAGGCAAACCGGAAGGATAATCCATAGGCTATGCTCAGGGTAGCCAGTGGTAAAGTTCCATAATATTCAAGCATCCGGTTTTGAAGATGGAGCAGCCGGGACAGGCTGTCGCGTGACACAAATTGTGCAGCCATTGCGCAGTACGCAGACCAACAGCAGCACGCCAGCCGCGAGGGCGAAAATAAACGGGAGCCCTCCGAAGACGCTGGAAAAAATAGACTGAAAAAAGGCCGGAATTACACCAAAAATAGTTTGGAAGGAGGTCACGAGGCCGGAGCCCACAATTTTGAAAAAATGCACCAAGCCAGTTGTTGACGAGGCGTTGAATATAGTTTGAATCAGGGCACCAAAATGAAGTGAGAGATCAGTATTTAAAAGCGCCTGCACCTCGGTACGGGTGTTGGCTACGTGAAGGACAAATGTTTCACGGGACGAAGTCAGAGCGACTTCTTTTTGAGACAATAGAGCCCTTATTCTGCTCATCTTGTTGAACTCTGCTTTCAAGGTTGGAATAGAAGGCCAGATGGATACATCCAGCCGCCCATGCGGGGGTGGGAAAAGGACATTTTTACAGCAGACTACTCTCTGTGATACAGTCACAATGTAAGGAATTCCCACTAGCATCCCACAGCAAGCCTCATTATTTAAAAGCAAATAACTACCGTTAGCAAACAACGTGAAAGAGGGTGTAATAGCTGGCACTGGAATCCCTTTCAGGACGCATGCTAAATTAGGCGCTTGCACATTGCACGCGCCATGCAATTGGATGTGCCTACAGACTACAGAGTGATCAGGTATGGAAGAGCATGCCTCACCCTTCAAAGAAACTTCTTTACCTTCTCTCATGCACCTGTATGTAAATGGGAGTGACCATACTTCATGCAGGAAAGCAGTACCCAACGGTTCATATCTCCCTAGGGCATAATGTTTCATGCACAAACTGAATTTAAACAAAGGAAATGGCTATGTGATTAACCCGTGGATAAGCCACATAGCTGAGTTCAATTCGGCCACTGAGAAAGGCAAAGGTTCTAACTTTTCAATTTGCAGTAAAGAGTATGTTGCATCTTTCATGGACAAGAATTGTTGTTTCGCAGTTAGATTAAAAGGAAGGAATAAAGATGAAGTATTCATGTAGTCCCAGGGGACTTTCCCAGCCTTTAACGTTTGCAAAGTCCATGCAAACTGCATTATAGAACACAATTGATTCGGACCATGATACAAAACAGACATATCATCCTGCACAATATCAACAACAGATGAAACAATATTATCTAATGTGTAAATTCTGGAAGAAAGGGTGTTAATGCCATCATCTAGAACAGCTAGCACTTTTTCCATATTGGCTTGATCAATAGCTCTCAATCTGGAAGCAGCTTCAATTTGTGATAACTTCCAAACCTCGTTATAAATAGCATACACCCATCTTTTGGACCTGCCACCCACAGGACCCTTAACAAAATCATTCAAATCTATTTTGTCATGTAATTTAGATAAATGAACTTTAACAGATGCCAAGGTGGAATGTTGCAGCCAAGACTGGCATAACTTCCCAACAGAGTAGGTAGTAACAGAATGAGAAGATTCAAAGCGGGGGTCTACGTGAACCTGCGTATACCCAGGCTGCAGACTCAAAAAACGATGTTGACAGGAATCTGAGCTCGTCTGCCAAGTCAACCATCCTTCCGAATTTAATTTGGAAATATTGAATGATGTGTTAGTAATGTATGACTGCAATGCATCAAGGGACAGATCTGTATGATAATCCCAATGTGGATAAGCACCCAGATCTGGAATAGTGGGGGAGTTCAGCTTTTTAGAAGTAGCCAATCCAAAACAGGTGGTCTGAAAAATAGTTGAATTCAAAAATAATATGTGGTGCGGGATGAGGCAGGCACGATGCAAAGCTTCTGTTCCTTGTACCGGCCATGGTTTAGAACCCCAAACTGATTTAAGATCAATAGTATATTTCCACAGATCATAACCCCTGACCGCTAAATCATCCATAAAGGATTTGGAATACAATAATTTAGTGTGTGTCAGCCTAACCTTCGAGGCAGACTCCGCTGCCACAAAATAAAAGGTGGCAGGTTTTGAAACACTCAAATCAGTAAAATAGGCAAATTTGTTCACCAATGTGCTGGAGCTGCCTAACATTGGCATTGGACAATGTTCCCATTGTGTATAATTCACAAAATTATGATACGTATTGGCTTTATGTAGGAAATGATTGCCATAATGTTGATAGCAAAACAACTCCCCGTAATTAGCAGTGTCTAAATACAAATCTTCAGCATCAAAAGCGGCATAATATTTAAAATCAGAAAACAGAGCTTCTATGGCCTGAACGTCCCAATCATCAGAGCGGATGTTTTGTTTAACCACATCACCCATAGAAACACGAAATACATTCAGAACATTAATAACCTCAGTAGGTCCATGAATTTGAAATTTAACAGCATCCCACACAATCCCATCTAACACAGGCCAGGCAGTAATATTCACAAAAGCCTGGTCTCTCTTCATGATGTGTGATGAGGAGTGGGGGGCCAAAGTTCCATCAATTAGTCTAATTGTCGATCTTTCTTTTAGGTAGTGTCCATTTACAAGACGAAAAAATACCACCACAAATCCGATGGACATAAATAAAAAAATACATATGAGCATCAGCTAAATGTAAGTCCAAGGGGGAATCAAAAAATGTCTTTTAAACCAAACAGCAAAAATAGAAACTTTTGATGGGGCCCTGAAAGTCAGAGTTAGTATCAAAGGAAATACGTGACTGGGTAACTGCGGTTGATTGTAAAACAGGCAATGTTACATCTGCAGGATAAGCATACTCAGTATCTTCAGGTAGACCATCAGCTGGTGGTAGCAACAAAGGATCAGCAACTGTATGCATCTCGATAGCAATATCAGGCATGGTGGTAGAAGCCGGAGCCAAAACAGAATTTCTCAGCATCGCAGGGCACGAGACCGCTGGAGTCATACTAAGAAGAATCGGCCACTCGCTGTAGTTTGACATAGTCAATGGAGATGTACCTGTTATCCTTGCGACCAGGAAGTGGAGGTAAAATGATTGTTCTTGTACCCTGCATGCCAAGCACTGGAACCAGGGCACGATAAGAGGGGGCAAACTCCTTCTTGTTCTCCACCTTCTCACGGACCAGGTCCCCAACTCAAGGCAGCCAGCTGACTACCGGAATCTGAAGCGCAGCATCAGATGTGGAGGGCAAGTGTTCCTTCGCGAGACTATCTCTAGTCTCTTGTAGACTCTGTAACACAGCATAGTGACCATCTACGTCAAAGGGTGCGGCAGACGCCGCCATGTCTAGACCATCAAGGTCCGGGACAAACATTTTTATGCCAAGGAGCATCATGTATGAGGTCCGCCCACCCAGAGACCTTCTAGGGAGATTAAGTGCACGTTGAAAGTTATACAGATGGGCTAACCAGTTCCGGCCAGTGCCTAAAACCCTAGCTGTCAAGGATTGCTTTAAGTCACGGTTCATTCGCTCCACTACACTATTACCCTCAGGTCGGTATGGAGATGAAAATTTGTCTTGGACCCCCAATAATTTCATGGCTTCTTTGTACGCCTTAGAGGCGAACGCAGGGCCCTGATCAGAATTAAAGGTACCACACGCAAAACTTCCCACAAAGACACGCAAATCCCTGATGACAGTACGGCCATCAGCACTCCTTTGTGGCCATACCCAAAGAAAACGTGTGCACGAATCCACTGCAACTAAGATATACTTGTACGCAGTATCAGAGGAGAAAGGACCGCAGTGATCTAGATAAACACACCCAAGTGGTTTATTAGATATGTACAACTGAGTTTGTGGTGGGCGCGCAGCAGTTGAAGGTTTAATCTGCTGGCAAATGTCACAATCAAGAACATAAGTGTGAGCCTGTTTATATAACCCGCGCCACCAGTAACGTTGTTGTAACAGAGTAACAGTTGCTGCAACGCCGGCATGGGCAGAGGCCATACCCTCGTGAGCCGCTGTTATCAATGATGGTCTGCAGTCCGCGTTGGGAATCAATCTGTCACCAACGTCGTTAATTCTCACTAATGGGACGTTATCAGGACTTCAGTGATAAGGGTAACGAGAAGGGAAACCTCTCGGGTAATTACTTACCTTCTCTGTAGCAGCAATAGCTGCCAAAATGTCATCATCGATCTTACTTTTGGATCTTGTAACTGCTGCTACTAGATAGGTCGCCACTGCTGTTTTCTCTGCTTCGTCAGCCAAGCTGTTGCCGACAGCGTGGACACCTACTCGCTGGTGACCAAGAGTGTGAATGACATTCATGAGAGGCAGATGTTCTTTAAGTTCTGCCACTCGAACCCAAAGCATTTTATGCTTAATTGTGCTACCTTTGGAATCACGATATTCATTTTGAAACCAAAAGAATAGATTGTCGTTAAAAGACTGAACACAGTAAAACGAGTCACTCACTATAAGAGTAGTAACCCGAGGATCAGCAAACTCGAGTGCAAGCACCAGAGCACGGAGCTCTGCCAACTGTGCTGTACAATCACCCAATGACTGCGTATGCACGACATCAGACTTGAATTCTCCATTCTCGAACGTACCCACTACAACTGCGCAGGCTGCTGAATAAGCGTGCTTCGATCCCGCCGCCGGTTGCGCCGAACCGTCAGTATAAATGACACAATGGTAATCTTCGAGCGGGCGCAAAGACAGAGGAGCCGGATGAACGAATTCATATTGCAAGTACTCCTGCGTCTGCAAAGAGGCATCAAAGATATAGGTGACATCTGGCGATGTCAGAGAAGTGGCCCATTGTGTCCAACGTGGATGCAAAGCTTTTGAATTCGGTACACTGGCTTTCGTCACTGCCTCTAGGGCAGGATACGGTGTAACCACCAACATCCGTTTTCCTTGCGACAGCGCCTGTTCTTTAAGAATCGCCATCTGCACCGCAGTCAAAACTTTTTAGACTGAGGAAAAGCGCAATTCAGCCGAAATGTACAAGTGTGATTTGTAGGCAATGGGGACTGTGTCGCCCTCATTGAACGTTAAGTACGTGAAACCCACTGCGCCTGGCACAATTCTTATTACCAGGTTTGTGTGGTTATCGCGTGTTAGTAAGTATTTCGAAGCCAGAAGATCAGCCTGCAAAGATTGCAAAATAGCTGAATGCTCTGGCAGCCAGCTCGATTTGGAAAAAGTAGGTTGTACCAAGGCATATAGTGGCTTGATACGCTGGGCATAATCGGGAATGTACGTACGACCGAAATTCAGAAAGCCCAGCAAAGACTGTAATTGTTTCAATGTTGTAGGAGCATGCAGACATGCGCACTTCTCCAGAAAGTGAGGAGCTAATCCTCGACCCTCATTGTTGAGCTCGTAGCCCAAAAACAACACTGTATACACTGCAATGTGAGACTTCGCAAAGTTGAATTTGTAACCGAAGTCCGCAAACATAACATTAATGCGATCAACGTGACACAGATGCGGCCACAACTCGTCGTCTGTGAGATAGATATCATCAACATACGAGTACGCATCAGGGTCAATGCTCTCGAACAGAGAGACTACACGTGCTGCAAAGACGCCAGGGCTGATCTCTTAAATTGCTTTTGCTTTCCGCCAGAAGTAAACGCTGTCCACTGACTACTAATAGAGGACAGGTTATGGCTGTAAAAGCCATTGGATATGTCAAGTGTGGTTTTAAACCTTTTTCTCACGAGACTATCAACGAGGCCAGAACTGTGGGTATTCTGTACCGCGCAAGTCCAGCAATGAGAGTTCAAACGCCGGTAATCCAAAACTAAGCGGTACGATCCATCAGGCTTCGTTACTGTGAATAAAGGATTCTTCATTGGTGACACACGTTTCAATAACTCCTCGATATTCCAATTGCTCAAGGATTTCCGCGACGTGAGATCTAGTTTCGCGGCGCATGGGATATTGAGGTTGTGGTTGAGGCATAGACCGCAAGGGAATCTCATGGCGGGGAGACAATTTATCCCAGCCCACTTGAGTACGATACAAAGCCGGTGCAAGCACCTGAGCCCACTCTTCGGCAAACCTTTCAGCGTGCTCCTTTGGCACTGTGTGCGCAAAGGACAGGAGGATTACCTCTTCCCCTCTAGGAGCATCTAAAATGAAAGCCGGGGGCCAGTCCGCCTCTGCCAAGAGAATGTTATAGGAGGAGGTCAGATTATCCCAAAAAATCCCTTGTATTGTACGTTGTATGTCACCTTCAATTAAGAGGACTATGTCATGTAGTCTGTAAGGGAGAGCCACTCTAGTGTCAGCAGTTTCTACAGTAATGAACGTGTCAGTTGCTGTCGCCTCCAGAAATGGACGCAGTGCTTGCCGCACTACTGTAACCTCCGCTGCGCTGTCGAGCAGCGTTAGTGCCCATGTCAGGTTCCGAAGCTGCGTCCGCACTGTGGCATACCTCGCTGTTAATGCAGCAACTTTCTTCTTCTGAAACGGGGGACGTTGACGTGCAAACTCGTCCTGCTCGCCTTTACCGTCAGTCTGACGGGGTTGCTCACGTCCTTGTTGGGCACCCCGACCTTTTCCACGTTCTCCGCCACCGGACTGTGAGGCCGATGTTTCCTGTGAAGAACGAGGAGAACGTTGTTCAGTAACCTGAAATCTATCAGGTGACCTAATACTAGTGCGATCGCGCAAATCGTATGTGCGTTCACCAGTCGCCTGTACAGGAGAGGCAGGACGAGACCCCTGTTTCTGTTGCTGCTTCCCCTGTTTCTTTGTTCGCCAATTTTATTTAGGAAAAGTTGGACGATCGTCTTTGACAGACTAACTCACCTTAGTCTGCTGTATTAAGTCAGGAATGACTATAGTCAGTTTAATCCCTAAGCTACTGCGGCCAATAGTTCTATATGCTTCCGCAATAATTTTAGGCAACTCTTTGGGCTTGTCGAGCTCATCGACGTGGGCTAAGCCATTAGCCACTTGGAATTGCACCGCATCTCCCTTGAGATTACCAAGGACGAGACAGGCAACTACGTCGAACACACCGACAAGCCGTATTCCCAACTCTACAGCCGCCTCCGGACCGTGGTTATCTTGAACACATTTAATGACGGAGGGAAGCACAGCCATATACGGGGTGCCAAAGCACTTCGAGTAGACTGCGGCAAAGACCTTGCACCAGTTGTCACAATCGGACACCTCTGGGACTAAGTCCTTCTGCAAACTAATGGTGAGGATCCTGTGTTTCTCCACAGGGGTAGAATGCGGAAATACTGCTTCCAGTTGGTCAAATTTCTCAGCAAGCCAATAAGGCAAATCATCCTTATTCTGGAGGCGACAGCAACTGACACGTTCATTACTGTAGAAACTGCTGACACTAGAGTGGCTCCCCAAGACCAAGACTGGCATAACTTCCCAAAAGAGTAGGTAGTAACAGAATGAGAAGATTCAAAGCGGGGGTCTACGCGAACCTGCTTATACCCAGACTGCAGACCCAAAAAACGATGTTGACAGGAATCTGAGCTCGTCTGCCAAGTCAACCATCCTTCCGAATTTAATTTGGAAATATTGAATGATGTATTAGTAAGGTATGACTGAAAAACATCAAGGGACAGATCTGTATGATTATCCCAATTTGGATAAGCACCCAGATCTGGAATAGAGGGGGAATTCAGCTTTTTAGAAGTAGCCAATCCAAAACAGGTGGTCTGAAAAATAGTTGAATTCAAAAATAATATGTGGTTCGGGATGAGGCAGGCACGATGCAAAGCTTCTGTTCCTTGTACCTGCCATGGTTTAGAACCCCAAACTGATTTAAGATCAGTAGTATATTTCGAAAGGGGAATCTCCTGCGTCCTATACGGCGTATAATTTGCTGGAACCTGTGTATGAGTATATGAGTGAAACGTATTATCATCTGTATTCACTGCCGGCAGGGTCACCCAAGAGTAAAACAACTCATAGGGGTAAGACGCATCGGCACTCACTACAAAAATAACAGCCATCCCATCGTCCGACACCTCATACTGCGTCAAATGACGCCGCAGAGGCGTACGGCTATGCGCTGCAATATCGACCGCCATAAGGACACAGAGAAGAACAACACTGGATATTACAGTAGCACAAGGGTTCAGAAAGAAACAAACCTTTTTAATTAACAAGCTTGAGGGAACCTATCGTACAAACAGGTAGGTTAAAACCGTCACTCCCACTATCCAGAAACAAGAGTGAGGGTGTTGTGGACTAATATAAGCACTAAAACATTGGGTTATTCCCGAGCAAACAAGAGTGACAATAGTTAATCAAGAAATGTAATGGTTTACGAAGGAGAGAGTCCCATCCATAAGTATGTGGATATTCTTCTTTAGTGCTTTCGTTATTGCAGATGTTAAGCAGTTGATCTCATAGATGACTGTAGCCAACACGTGTTTCGTCAGAGGGCGGAAAGCCCAACAGACTTCCTCAGGGCTACAAAATGATGAAAGGATACTGATCATACAATTTTGTTACAATTGTAAGTAAATAACATCTAAAATCAAAATAGCTACAGTAAAAGCTGCGACATTAGTCAACGAACAACCCAGAAAAAGAAACGGATGAAAAGTTCCAAAGTGCAGTAAGTCAAAAGACAAACCCAAATGTGTTGCACTTAAAGACATTAGGGTGTGTATAAACACCCTCCACCAAAAGAAAGGAGTGAAAAAGAGGGAATCATTTGTGAAGATGGAACCAAACTGAGTGTCAGGGAGGTGAAAAATAGAAAAATTATACAGCCTCGTTGTAATTGCACAAAGAAAACGTGAAAGGGAAACCTATATCAAGATAGACCTCTAAAACCCACATCTCAAGGACAAAGGTAAACTAGTACTATTCAACCAAGCACTATGAATTAATAATCGCTTAAATCAGGATGCTGAAATAGTTATATTTAAAGGTGTACCAGGAGATATCAGCGGATAAGTGATCACTAATTTACAAAAGGAATGAGAGAAAATTGACACTCACCAATAGCAATATAATAAATCAGGTGATGTGTAAGGCAAATTATAAATATCAGGAACGAAGCCAAATAGATCAATCAGGGTTTCTTCAAGTATTGTCGGATAAAATGAAAGTAGTCTGTAACATATGAAAAACAATATAAATAATTAAATTCTAGAATCCAGTATCTGTGAGTCTTAAGTCTTATCCAGGACTGTCCAAGTCAATCCGAAAATTACAATGGTATTAACTCATTAAATCACAAAAACATTTGAGTACCTCTAACACGGTTCCGAGAGTTTATCACAGCCGGAGTATAAATTCAGCAATAGTGATGAAGATTCTGCAGACGAATAGATAAATAATAATTTCGAAAATAATCCAAACCAAAAATAGTGGCCATATAATAAGATTCCTATCCATAGGCTCAAGTACTATCGTCATACAAACATTTAACCTATAAAGAGCAAAACCACAAAAAAGGAACACAAGCACACACAGCGAGGGCTACTATAGTTGAATGAAAAAAGGTTAATATTAAAACTCAGTTGTATGTGAATGAATCGGCGAAGTTTAGTATGACAATCGAGAAGTGATACAAGGAGCATAAGTTGTCATCATTGGCCAATACTCTGTGAGACACACAGAGTAGTCCACATTTAAGCAACATACGTCACAAAGACAGGCGTTTGGGAAAACAGAGCGAATCAGGAAGGAGAGCTATTAGTAACTTGGAGGAGAAACATTTATATTCAGGCATAGTAAAAAAGACCCAAAATTACCAGAGGAGAAGAGGGAAAACTTATGAATTTAGCAAATGCAATAGGCATAAAGATGGCAGGTGTTCAATACAGCATGTAAGCATAAGTGAGGAATCAGGCTAATATAATGGTCAACAAAGTTTGACTAAAAATCAGTTATTACAACATCCAAAGTAAATGCATATACATTCGAATGTATATGCATTTACTTTGGATGTTGTAATAACTGATTTTTCCTCCAAGTTACTAATATCTCTCCTTCCTGATTCGCTCTGTTTTCCCATACGCCTGTCTTTGTGACGTATGTTGATTAAATGTGGACTACTCTGTGTGTCTCACAGAGTATTGGCCAATGATGACAACTTATGCTCCTTGTATCACTTCTCGATTGTCATACTAAACTTCGGGATAGCCTATTACTCTGTTAGGAATCAGAGATCCGCTTTTAAATTTATGGAATGGTAATTGCGCCAAGGTTATTATTATTCCTGGTACTAATATTTTACATTATGTTAGATGATGATTATGATATTATACTTTTAATGAGCGTGTTTCGGATATTGGTCCGGTTTTATTGTATTTGTCTTCAAATTGTTCAGAATATATATTTGCGACATACTATGTATTTTAATAATGAGATAGGTATTTACTTATCTTTTTGACCTAAACACACAAATGGGTTCGCCCATTGCAAGCACGGTATGTGATTATTTACACCTCTCTAAGATGGCGGCCTTGTATTCACGCGTTGGACGAGATAGTCCTCTTTCTATGCTTTACATAGAACGTTTATTCCAATTACCGGACTTCGTATATATTGGGGAACAACATGGCGCCGATTCATTCACATACAACTGAGCTTGGACAACGACCGGAGTACTCTCTGTGTTAATGGGTACGTTTCTTAGGTTTGACTGTTAATCTCTTTACTCTTTCACCTGTATTATGTAGATTTGTGGTTACTTTATATTTGCCGCTACATTCAAGTAATTGAATCCTATACGATGTAACATCGCTGATTCACAAATTTTGGTTTTAATATTAACCTTTTTTCATTCAACTATAGTAGCCCTCGCTGTGTGTGCTTGTGTTCCTTTTTTGTGGTTTTGCTCTTTATAGGTTAAAGGTTTGTATGACGATAGTACTTGAGCCTATGGATAGGAATCTTATTATATGGCCACTATTTTTGGTTTGGATTATTTTCGAAATTATTATTTATCTATTCGTCTGCAGAATCTTCATCACTATTGCTGAATTTATACTCCGGCTGTGATAAACGCTCGGAACCGTGTTAGAGGTACTCAAATGTTTTTGTGATTTAATGAGTTAATACCATTGTAATTTTCGGATTGACTTGGACAGTCCTGGATAAGACTTAAGACTCACAGATACTGGATTCTAGAATTTAATTATTTATATTGTTTTTCATATGTTACAGACTACTTTCATTTTATCCGACAATACTTGAAGAAACCCTGATTGATCTATTTGGCTTCGTTCCTGATATTTATAATTTGCCTTACACATCACCTGATTTATTATATTGCTATTGGTGAGTGTCAATTTTCTCTTACTCCTTTTGTAAATTAGTGATCACTTATCCGCTGATATCTCCTGGTACACCTTTAAACATAACTATTTCAGCATCCTGATTTAAGCGATTATTAATTCATAGTGCTTGGTTGAATAGTACTAGTTTACCTTTGTCCTTGAGATGTGGGTTTTAGAGGTCTATCTTAATATAGGTTTCCCTTTCACGTTTTCTTTGTGCAATTACAACGAGGCTGTATAATTTTTCTATTTTTCACCTTACTTTTCACCTCCCCGACACTCAGTTTGGTTCCATCTTCACAAATGATTTCCTCTTTTTCACTCCTTTCTTTTGGTGGAGGGTGTTTATACACACCCTAATGTCTTTAAGTGCAACACATTTGGGTTTGTCTTTTGACTTACTGCACTTTGGAACTTTTCATCCGTTTCTTTTTCTGGGTTTTGATTGACTAATGTCGCAGCTTTTACTGTAGCTATTTTGATTTTAGATGTTATTTACTTACAATTGTAAAAAAATTGTATGATCAGTATCCTTTCATCATTTTGTAGCCCTGAGGAAGTCTGTTGGGCTTTCCGCCTTCTGACGAAACACGTGTTGGCTACAATCATCTATGAGATCAACTGCTTAACATCTGCAATAACGAAAGCAATAAAGAAGAATACCCACATACTTATGGATGGGACACTCTCCTTCGTAAACCATTACATTTCTTGATTAACTATTGTCACTCTTGTTTGCTCGGGAATAACCCAATGTTTTTGTTTCTATCTCCGGTTACTCTGTAACAGAGATCTTTGGGATTCAAAGTGGCTGTTTCCCGTTTGTTCCTTTGAGCATCAACTTTGAACTGTTTATCTCCTCTAAATGAATATTGATTTTGCGCAATGTATAACCTAGCTATGATCGAAAGCTTTTCTAATATAAGCACTACTAAGGCATTTCAAATCAAAAGACCAAACGTTAGGTGTGCCATGTTGCAGGGATTCTGCTCATGCACAGAACTATGTGCAGGAAACCAGGACCTCAGTGAATTACGGTGTACCAAAAACTCACCTCAGTACCCAGAACCCCAATCCAACCAGCATCAGTGTCCCATTCGTTATCCGTATTCTCTCGGAGATCCCAATGTATAGACAACCCAGAACAAGCGACTTAGAGCACTCTCAGGAATGGTGGGAATCAGAAATACCGGTTCGTTATTATTCTCATATCAGTCCACAACAAGAGAAATCAGAGACACAGTAAAGTTTAAAAGGTTAATTTTATAAACTACGTGTACTAAGATGCAGTACTTTGGCTAACATAAGCAGACAAATGATTAAAATTAAAACCATCAGCATTGTTACAATACCATAGAAAATGAAGGGAGAAATCATATTACAAATGACAGTGGAATACAGCCACCTTCCCTTCGCTAGTAGGCTAGTATTATTATACTAATAGAAGGTCTCTAGGTTTGAATGGGGAACCCCATACCGTAAAGATCAGCTTAGGTGAATCACATCACAGGATCAGCTTTGCTCTGCACCTGGAAATGTTCTTCTCCAGAATGTGTTTCTAACGCATGCAAACTGTAATAATAAAGGCTCTCGACATTCAGGTATTTGCAGCTGTGTGCGTATCATGGCTAGAGAGTAGGCCGATCAACCTGAACTCAAAAACATTCATTGTCTGGTGGCTCAGAGTGTTTTGCACACAATGTTCAGACCAAGGTCGCAGTGCACGTCTAGGGATGTGAACACCAGACAGTTCTCATGTGAAGAAAAGGCAAGCAAGCAGTTTTCAAATAATAACATGTCTCTTCAGTGTCGTGTGCAAAAGAAGCAAAAGTGGCAAGATGGCTTTTCTAACATCTAATGCGCTTATGCTAATATAGCAATGTATGCATCTAAATCGCTGCCCTCACTACAATTCCCTTGATCCTCGAGCTTCCAGAGGACGTCAGCCATAGCTGCTTCATGCAAGGATTCCTGTAGTTTTAGAGCATGGACTTCAGTTTCAAGACACTCAGTCCATTCCTCCACCATCGTTATTATAACAGCGATATCTGAGCAGGTTTTATTAATCTTCCTAATAGTTCTGTGTAGTTTCTTTGTAGCTAGCCAGGTCCGGCGACTCAAGCTCCTGGCTTCTTCCTGCACCTACTTAATTGTTTGAAGCAATACCGCCAATGAGCCTTCAACTGTGGATGGTTGTGAGAGCGTACCCCCTGTTGTGCCATTAAGTTCTTTTGGAGTTCCTCCGGGTTCCTCTGCCGAGAAGACCAGCTGGGTTGCGGAATAGTCCCAAAGTAAATTCTTCATAGAAGTATCTTTCCTGCTTACGTCGGAGTCTTCGCCACCGGCTTCCCTTTTCTTCTCCTTTTGTTTTCCCCGCTCGCCCTTCCCTGAAACTTTGTGCTGGGTTAAACAGGCGATATTATCTAAAGCGCCACTGGAGGAAGAGTATGAGGCTGGCTCATCACTCAATGGTGTCACTGTCCCAGCTATTAGATTTAGCCTTACCTCACCTCTATCTGGGAACACTTCAGAAATTCCCCCCCCCTCGTCAACTTACCAGAGTCCTGTGAGTAGGGAGGTGTCAAATAGCACCGCAAGGGTGTCCGTGGAGACGAGAGGAGGTCTGGTAAGGGTGCTACAAGCACCATCACGTCCTAATCCTTTTTGTTAAGTCTCGCCTACGCAGCGCGCATGCGCTGCATAGGAGGACCTTTAGCCGTTGTACAGCTCTTTCGAAGCACATACTCGTGCTTGCGGGAGTGCACAGCGCCGCGCCACAAGCACGAGTATGTGCTTTGAAAAAGAGCAGACTACACACGCAGACGACGACCACACACACACACACACACACACACACACACACACACACAACTCCCGGGCCAGCAAACACATGATTGCTGTGCCAGCACCACTCGCTGGCTTGTTTCCTTTTCTGTTTCCCATGTTTGCTTTTTCTTCTGTTTTTCGACAATCTCTTTTTTTTCTCCTATTTCTCCCTTCCTCTTCTACTTATCTATCTTATATGCCTACAACTTTCTTCCGCTTTTGCTTGCCTCTTTCTTCCTTGTTTTACTGCTGCATTCGCCAAGGAGACAATGTCCCTCTTATTATTACGGGCGAGAGCTGTTACCTGCTGTGCTGGCTTCCTTCGAGATCTGCTGATAATGGATTCTTTCATAGATGCGGGCTGATTCTGTTTAGCCACTACCTTGCACAAGAATGTCACCGTGCGTGTCCCACCAATGAACAGCAAGCAGCACAGTGCTGATGCACAGCAGAGCATTCACCAGGATAAAGAGATCCCTGTCGCCTCTTATTTAAGACAAATAAACTTCTAATACAGACAGCACAACATTTTAATGCAGAGCAATGCTGTACTCCTAATAACTCCTCTTAAAACACAGAGCTTTCTTCTGCAGGGAGACCCTCTTTTTAAAAAGACTGAAAGCATACAGCAGCACCTCTTTTTTTTTATTTAAAAAGCCTTCTGAGACAGGACCCACCTCTTTTGACCACAGAGCTTCTAAATATGGATAGTAATTATTTAATACTGAGACCAGGTTACACATCCGGCACCTCTTGATTTTTTTTTTTTTTTTTTTTTACACAAGCAGTACCTCTTTTCAGTATTGAGTCCTCGTCTACAGAATCACCTCTTTCTTAATTTAGAGAGCCTTTTGCATCTCTTTTCAATACGAAAAGAGCATCAATGTAGACAACTACTATTTAATACAGAAAAACAAATGCATGCACACCAGTTTAATGCAAAAAGCTCTTTAAACACCTAGCGCCTCTTTTTAACAGTCATCAACTTCAAGCAATTCCCTGCTTTAATTATGCGAGCTGTCTATCAGAAACAACATCTCTTTTCAACACAAATAACCTGTTGATGCAGGCTACGCCTATATTTAATACAAAGATCTCTCAAATAAGGACAACATGTATTAAATGCAGTGACAATATGGTACACCTAACACCTTTTTTTTACAGGGAGAGTCCTCTAATACACCCAACACCTATTTTTAATACAGGGTCAGCCCCTGGATATCATTGGTTGGCTTTCTTGTCAATGTAATTTGCTTGCTTCTTATGCAATTACCATATTTTATATTGAATGAATTGTATCCTTCCGACGTCTACATTCAGGGAGTTACTTTTTTCTTTAACATTTATTATTCCATGGGAGTGCAGGAGCTTGTGTTTGGGACCTTATAAGTGTTTAGTTATGCAGCACAATATCCTTGGTACAACAACATCAACTGTTGCATGGGTAAACACTTATAAGGTCCCAAAGGCGAGACCTATTGGCTATGCCAATGCTTGTTACTTTTAGCGTGTGTTCAGTAGGCTGTGGCCTGAGTTCTTCAGGAGTCCTTTCCGTCTGCTATTTTGCCCCATTGGTCGAACCAGTATTCATGGTTCTTGCGGAGTAAAATCGCACAGCAACTATATCCTGACATTCCTGAGGGGTTACCTTAAGTGGGATAGTTGTGGAATCACACGAATGGAGTGGCTGATGCAGTCTTTCGAACCCATTGTCAAAACCTTCAAATGATTGCAGCCTGCGGGGTTACGCGGCTGCCGTTACCAGCAGAAAAGGCACTTTACTGGTTTTTTCTCGTGTTGGAGGCTTTGAATCCCAGCTCGTGCAGAGAGAAAAAATAAAGCCGGAATAAGCTGGCATGTACTAGCGTTAACTGTCTGGCTCTGCAAACGCACCCCCTGGATCGTTTTAAGTTGGGGAATTAAGTCCCCTTGAATACTGAGGGTCCCTGGGGGCAAACTAGCCCGCAAGGTACCTTCAGTAAGCGCCACACAGCTGGATTGCAGGGAGGTGGTCCGAGGCCACGCCCCTTTTTACACCACTCTGCAAACGCGTGGTTGAAGGCCCTTTGCAAACCTAGAATGGTCACCTGTTACTTATTGCTAAATGTGGGTGCTAAATTGGTACTAACAGTGTGCAAGCCACTTTTGCTTTCTTCTGCGCCTCTCTTGCCTCTTTCTGCACATTTCTTTCTTTTTCCGCACTTCTCTTGCCTCTTTCTGCAAATCTATTCTACTTTCTGAACGTCTCTTCCTTCTTTCTGCACGTCTGTTGCCTCTTTCTGCACCTCATTTGCTTCTTTCTGTACCTCTCTTGCCTCTTTCTGCACACGTCTTCCCTTTCTGCACCCCTCTTGCTTTTTTCTGTATCCCTATTATGTCTCTCTGCACCATTTTTGCCTCAATCTGCACCTCTGTTGCTTTTTTCTACAGATCTCTTGCCTTTTTCTGCACCACACTTGCCTCTTTCTGTGGAAAATGTGTAATATTTTACTTGGCATAAGTGACAGCCATGTTGACTGTGGTGTCCATTTAAGTTTCCTTCGTAATTCTTTTGTCTTTCACTCTGCCTGTGCTATCTATTTTAGTTGACATCTTGACTCAGCTAAAATCAATGTGCGTGCTGAAGGTTTGTAGCTGCCAGAGCACCTGGTCTCAGATGCTAACTATCAACCATTTACTGCTGCCATAAGCACTCCTGCCCCCCTCCCACTTTGCTGACCAAGTGGTTATTCATCTGCCCTTGTTTGCTGAAACCCATTTCTAAAAAACATGTTCTTCCTATTTCTGTTCACATGCTTACACTGCAGAAAACCTGTATAAAAGCCTTGTGTTCTGTGACTTCTTTTTAATACCCCAGGCAGCACTTGAGAGTGCTGTGTGGATATGGTCCTACTCAGGAGTGATTAATAAACTGGTTATTTATTCCCAACTCCAGTGCTGATCTCTATTTTGTTGGTCTTTGAACCTGTGGACAAAAGGGTGACCCTGCACCAGTGTGCCCCTAAAAAGACTTGTGTGGCCCCATTGGAGACGCGGCCGTCCGAAGGAGAGGTGTTGACGGAGGACCGAAATTTTGCTGAGGAAGCGCACTGCACAAGGAGACCGTTGTCTTTGTAGGCCGACGTGACTTTTCCAGTTTTCCCGATTTGACCCACCAGGTGGTGGCCGGTCTCAACTGGGGTTTTCTTTGGTGCAATTTTGGAGTGACCATTAGGTCGACCGGAGATCAGCAGGAGGGAGTTGGAATCTTCTGTTTGGTAAGGTCGCTAAAGCGGCACTCTTGATTGTTAAGCCCGGGCTTTTTGTTTAAATTTGTTATTCAAACTTGGCAAAGTTTGAAGGCAAGTAATGTGGAGATTTTTCTCCTTTCAAAATATTTGGAGTAGTAATATTTTACTAATATTTGTAGAACATGCCTGCTCTCAGCACACTCCATAGGTGGGGTTGCTGCTCTGGAGGTACCATAGAAAGTGTAGAACAAAGTCAGCCGGCTCCCCCAGAGGGGACGCCAAATCGAGATATGCATGTCAAATATGGTATTTCTTCCATAATATACTGTCCACTGTGGAACAAATACACAAAGAAAGATTCTGATCTACAATGGCCAGTGAATGGGTCATTTGATCTTAAAAAGGTTCAATATGTAGAGCAGGGTTTATTTAAAAGAAAATGTAGACAGGATATGTTTGATTGTGTGCGTATGTGGGAGAAAGGAGTGCGAGAGGGAGCAAAAAAGAGCAGAAGCTATTGCAGAAAAAGAACAACGAAAACGATATATCAAAAAGTGCTAGAATTAAAAAATAAAGAAAAGAAGGACAAAATAGAAAAAGAAGATAGGGAACGTCGATTAGAGGTAAATCGCCAGTATCCTATTAGGCGCCCTATTTATCCCATACTTAATAAACCTCAGGATGACTGCATCTTATTAGAACGCCCCCCACCCCTGTATACATTTCCCACTCCAAGTGCCCCTGTTGAGGTTTCTGACGACGAGCATTTGTCTTCAGACGACAAAGAACAAGATAAACACAATTGTGGCCGCTTATGGAAAGAAAGGGGCTTGCTTACCTCACATGGGACACAGATAGTGCATGGAGAATTAGTACATAATCTCCGTACTGCCCTAACCTATCCTAAGAAAGTGGCAATTGTTAAGTGAGGTGCACACAAGAAAGTGACTAATAAAATAGGAGCAGGTAATGCCTTTACAGATCGCACAGCACGTGAAACCGCAATGCAGCGATTTACCACATCCATGTATGTAGTGAAGTCACAAGCTGAACATTGGCATGATGCCAGGCAAGAGGTGCTGGACATGCAACAATCTGCTTCCGCTGATGAATTAGAGCAATGGTCCAAGGAGGGAGCACTGGATGATGAGGGCTGCTGGAGGAATAAAGATATGACCAAATGGAAGTTACCCATAGCTTACTTATACCCCATGATTCACATGGCACATGGGCCGGCACATGTTGGTGCATCCTCAATGGCAAAACAACTTATGCAAGTTTGGGATCATCCTGATATTGCCGGCACTGCTAAAAAGATGGTCCAGTCTTGTTTGGTCTGTCTTCAGTATAATCCTGGAAAGGGAACGCAAACTCCAACAGGAGGGTTTGCAACACCAACTGCACCTTTTGAGGTCTACATTCAGTTTGAGCGCTGTAATAACTTAAAATATGTCCTAGTAGTGGTTTGTGCCTTCAGTAAATTGGTGGAGGCGTATGCTACGAAGGATAATACAGCTCTCACAACGACAGTTCTCCTAAAAGAGTTCTTCCCCGATTCAGCATTTGTCGGGTGTTATGGAGTGACAACAGACCTCATTTCATTGGGCAAGTTGTCAAATATATCATGAAGGCGTTAGGGATTAAGCAGAAATTTCATGCTGCTCTTCACCCACAATCAGCAGGCTTGGTGGAGCGTTACAACTCCACCCTGAAATTGAAATTGGCTAAAATACAGGCTTCCACGTCTTTGAAATGGCCTGATGCCCTGCTCCTAGCACTACTTTCTATCAGATCAATACCACATACACAATCTGGCCTTACGCCATATGAGGTTGTGTTTGGCAGGCCTATGAATATTTGGGGAATCCCTAAGCCTCGCCCTATACATGATGTACCCCATGTGTTGAAGAGTGACTATTCGCCCCGGTTAACTGACAGCTTGTCTTCTATTTATCAGCAGGTACGGGAAGTCCTTCCAGACAGGTCGCAGGGTGATGGCCATGATCTGCGACCTGGTGACTTTGTCGTGACAAAGTCATTTCAACGGACCAGTTCCCTGGCACCTCGTTGGCGTGGACCGGAACAAGTCCTTCTGGCTACCAGAACTGCAGGGTAAGTGACCAACCGGAAGAATTGAGTGCATGCTATCCACTGTCGTAAAGTTCCGTTAACAGATCATCGCGACATCCTGGTCACCGAGAGAGGACGAGCTGGGTCACCTGAAAGACCTGAGGAAATCTTCCCGGACCACAGGATCCGTGGTACATCTAGATATCTGCTTCTATCCAGGAAGAAAGACATTTCAGCGCAGAAAGAGACTGTTTGAGCCACTGTCTGGGGTGGTTAAAGACTGACTACAAAGGGAGTTAGCTTATTAGTGACTACTCGTCTCAACGTTAGTGAAGAAACCAACGCCTGCCCAGGACCTCAGGGCACCATCTGTTTTGTTGTTAACCGACGAAATAAAAATGCCTGAGGAGAAGAAATTGAATGCAGTAAAAATCTGTAGTAAAAGCACAATGTTCATCACTGGACTAACTTTGACTGCTGTTATCATTGCTGTAATAGTGAGGCTTGTAGAGAAGTAGCTCTGGCTCGAAACTTACTATCTGCTACTACTCCTGTCCCCACCGAACATTATTATTTTACTCTTCCCTATCATGAAAGAAAGCACCGAATGTCGTACCGCAATAACACTTTCATACAAACGTTGCATCATACTCCTAATGCTACGAACACTACCAACTGCTGGGTATGCAGAATGATGCCAGCACATCAGAAGGAGGGAGGAACACCTTTCATTCCCTTGCCATTCTCACATAATGGCTCCTGTAGAGCCTGATTCGCACTGTTGTGGGCCTCTGAAATTGCTAATATCACTCTAGCTGATGTAGGAGGACTTAATACAAAGCTTAATAAAGTTTGTTACCCCGATGAGGAAGGGGACCCACAAGCCAAAGGAACTGTATGGGAAATGGAGGAGTATTACAGAGGAAATTCCTCCACACGTTATGTTTTCCACAACACTCGAACGGCCAAGGGTAATGGGCCTTTTGTTATTGCTGTTACTAGAGCCCGAGCAAATCTTTGTGAGAGCAGTTTTGGTAGTATCCCAGTGGGAAAAAGTGACTGTACCACAGTATTGAACATTACTGGAACGAACAATAGCAGTTTTCTATCCTCGCACCACACTTATTTCATTTGTGGGAGTAATGGCTACTATCATCAGTCGGATGGTCCTGAACATTCTACATGTCCTTCTTGCTTCCTCCTGTGTTCCTAGCACCTGCATCTTATCATAAAGATCAAAAACTGTTTAATTACATTTCCTTGAACTGAATCAAAAGTATAAATAATGGTGAAGTGGATCAAACTGACACTGCATTACAGCAATATGTTGACTTTAATTTCGGACTCTTTTTCTTTGTTGGTGCGGCTTTGAATAGCAGGAAAATCAGGCTCTTAACCCGTGTAGTAGAGGCTGTGACTAATCAGACAGCAATGGGGCTTGAAAATATTAAAGAGGAACTCCAAATTACGAGAATTGTGACTCTGCAAAACCGAATGGTGCTAGACGTGGTTCTAGCTGATTGTGGTGGAGCATGTCGCATTATCGGTAGTAGTTGTTGTGTCTTTATCCCTGACCACGCCCCTTCTGTTTATGATGCCATTTCCAAAATGCATAAAACAGCCACTGAGATGCATCAAGATTCAGGAACATGGACTTGGGCTGGATGGTTCTGGAGCGTATTTTCTGTATGGGGCTTAAAAATATTGTCGGCCTTATTTAGAATTATTGTAATTCTCTTCTCTTGTGGTTTATGTATCCAATGCGGGCCAATGCTTTGTTCCCTGTATTTCCACTTGTACTACTTGTCTACCATCTAAAACAAATGTCCAAAATGTAAATGCCTGTTTAGCAATAGACCGAAAAGTCAGCGATATGATGCTGATTGATATACATGATATTTATCATAGCCCTTTTAAAGCATAAGAAAATGTCTTAGCTTATGCCAAAAGGGCAGTTTGTGGAAAACGTGTAATATTTTACTTGGCATAAGCGACAGCCATTTTGGCTGTGGTGTCCATTTAAGTTATCTTCGTAATTCTTTCGGCTTTTTTTTTTTTTTAAATAAATTTTATTGTGTCAAGCCACAAATATCCTGCAGAGCACTGAAACCCAGAGAACATCTGCCACATATACGATACAAGAAAAGCATTGACGTTTATGCTTTACAAATTATAAGGCAACATATAATGACAACAAACGAACAATAATAAACCCCCACCCCACCCCCCAATGCACTGTCAAAATACCCTCCCTCAGCAATTGCAGCTCATCCCTCAAAGTGAGAAACAAAATCACAAAGAAGTACAGAGGAAGGCCCTGGCCAGGCCGAGCCACTCCCGAACTACACTGTAACATACCTCCTTCAGTGCGCGTCCATACCAAGTGAGGCGGGTTCTAACAAAAGTCCTCTATAATCAGCCCACCGCTTCCAGATCTTTGTGTGTTTACGTGGACATCCCTTGGCCTTGAAAATCGGGAGCTCCAGATCCATATTGAAGTCTAAGCCATTCTTCCATGCCGCCAAGGGGGGTGAGGCAGTCGCCTTCCAATGGCGTGCAATGTCGCGTTTAGCTAGCGTAAAACCCCAAAACATTAGGTGGCGTTTGTACATGTTGCCTCCAATTCCTTCCATAACATGTAGGAGTACTAGCCTGGGTGAATAGGGAAGGTCCCAACCCAGAACCTCCGACAGACATGCCAACACTCTCTGCCAGAATCGCACAATCACCCCACACTGCAAAACTGTGTGAAAAAAAGTGCCATCTTCTTGCCCGCAGCGCAGACAAAATAGAGAGGCGATCAGGCCGGCCCTATATAGACGAGCACGGGTATAATACACCTGGTGTAAATAGTTGAATTGAATTAAGCGGAGCCGCATTGTGATAGCAGCCTCTCTAGGGGAATAAAGAGCCTCAGTCCAGTCTTCGTTTTCCAAGGGGCCTAAATCCTCCTCCCAGGACCCTCCGGAATCTACCCAAAGTGGTGGAACTATCAGTCACTAATGACTGGTACATTTTGGAGATTTTATGATCCCCCATGAACAGTTTGGCTTCAATAGGACTGAAGTCTGGAAGGGACTCCAGTTTAGAAACACTAGGGAGAAGGGCATGGCGGAGCTGCAAATATTTGTAGAATTGGGTCTTGGACATAGTAAAGTCCCACTGAAGTTGCGCAAAAGAATTAAGAGTCGTACCCTGCATCACATCTCCGAGAGTGGGGGGGGGCGTGGCTAGCAGCCTGTAATGGCGGTCGGGACCTGGTAGAGCTCCGGACCCTCGGGGGGATTAACTCATCCTGATCCGACAATACCGGGCCCTACCCGACCCGCAGCACAGCCGTCAAGACAACGGAGCCCCGGGCGATGCTGGACGCTGTCGGAGTCCCCGGGGGCTGCGCTGAGCCGGAGCCCCGGAACGAGGCTCACTAGCGACACGCCTTCCAGGAAGCCGGGACCTGGAGTGCGGCGCGGGCCGCGTTTGATACAGACGGCCCTGGAGAGCGTTGCGTGAGACCAGCTCCGGACACGGGAGCGGCGGAGTGCGCGGACCCGCGCTCAACAACGCTCTTTATGTCCTGCCAGAGTGAAGGAGACGCGGAAGAGCGATCTCGGCAGGCCAGCTGGGCCCGACCGTGTGGATTGACGGCAGCCCTGCGCTGGGAGGCACTTGAGGTGTACGGACCGGCGGAGAGCTGGAGCGGCCCATTGAGGAATGGAGCAGTGAGTGCTGGCGCCGCGCGGTCCCTGCGGACTGACACCTGTGGCCCCCTGGGAGAGGCGGAGGGCGACGGCCCCCGGCGGGAGTCTCCCCCCGGAGATTCAGTACTAATAGAGTTGAGACACCGAGAGAGCGCGCTGAGACCCCCCCAGTGACAATTTGATCACCGTGGCCCTCCACGGATATGCCCAGCGGACCTCCCCCGGTGGGCTCTGCTGAGATGGCCACCGCAGAATGACAATTGTGGAGGGGAGTGTCTTCTACTGGTAGGCGCGGTGCTGCTGCATTGAGACGATCCCTGCCGAAGGAGCAATAAGAGGGTCCCGCTGTGCGACGGGGTGCACAGATTGGAGCGGGGGGGACCGGCGGGGCCTGACCCCCAGCAGTGTTCATGTGCCGCTGCCAGTGACGCTGGATCCGCGGGACCGCGCTGGCCTTCCTGTCCTGCCGCCGGGACACCTGAATCGGATGGCTGATCACCCTGCTGGGTGCTACACAGACGCCCTACTGCCTCGGTCGTATAAGACAACAACCCCCCCTTCCCCCCCCTTCTAGATACTGGGCCTCCCTCTACGACGCAAGACCACTCATTAATCGCCCACCAAGGCCGCGCCGCGATTGCTGCGCGGAAGTGATTGGAACTTCCCTCCTTTTTCGTTCGCCTACGGCGACGTATCCGCGCTCTGACTGGTGGAGGGCCCATACCATGGGCAGAGTCCGAGGGAGGACGCTGGGGGGCCAACGAGGAACTAGCCGACCTTCCAACATGCCTGAGCGCGCTAGCCGCCCTTCCCAGCCCCAGGATGCGTCTTCTGAGCCCGCTGCTGGACCCCCGGACAAATTAGACCTCATACTTACGGAGATCCGGGATACCAGAGCGGCACTCGAGCTGCAGATGGGCACACTCGCCACGAACTTGACGCTGCTCAAGGCAGACCATGGCAAACTGGCAGATACGGTAAAGGAACATGGACAATCCCTCTCGGACCTAGATCCTTGAGTTGCAGCAAACACGTCCGCCTTGCAACAAATGCAAAAACAGATGACAAGCCTTCTAGATCGGGTGGAAGATGCAGAAGGAAGGAACAGGCGCAATAATATACGCGGTATTGGCCTGCCAGAACGCAGTGAGGGGGTCAAGGCGGCAGAATTTATGGAACTCTGGTTTAGGGAACACGTGGCGCCCGAGGGACTCTCTCCGTACTTCTGCGTTGAGCGGGGCAACAGAATACCAACTGGGCCGCCTAGACCTGGAGTACCACCCCACCCTCTGATAGTAAAAATCCTAAACTATAGAGACCACGATGTCCTACTACAGAAGGCGAGAGACAAAGCCACAATCCAATTTGAAAACCACCGTATATCTCTATACCCGGACTATACCATCTTAGTACAGAGGCAGAGATCGTCCTATCAAACGGTGAAGAAAAAACTTCATAAAGCACAACTCAAATATGCACTTCTGTATCCAGCCTGGCTGAAAGTTATTTATGACAAAAAGACTCATTTTTTCAAGAGCCCGGCGGACGCTGAGGAATGGCTGGAAGTTATGGGTATTGGCTCTAGCCAGCTTAGTCACTCTGCCCGCTCCTCGCAGAGCCCGGACACGCCTGCTAAGCGGGACTCCCGTCACCCTCGGGGCTCGGGTAGGGGTGGCGCTGGCCCATCGCGTGATCAACAGCGCCGCGACCAGGAGGGGGCTCTGGCCGCTGCTGGGGCACTCCACACGGACTCACACAAGACCCCCACGGACTCCGAAGATAGCACTCTGCATTCAGATTCCGAACATAGCATAACTCTTTTCCCCACGATGACACCCCGGACTGCGGGTGACATAATTGATAACTAAATGCAGATGCTTACCCTATGATGTCAGACGTATCCTTTGCTATATGCTTTAGTTGATAATCCAGATTCTACAATTTAGAGAATGTCACCATGAAAGTACATATGACCATTGCTATTCTGTTGCTGACGTCCTTTTTCTTTTCCAAAAAGGAGATGGAATTGTTGGAAGCAATGATATTGATAGAATTATATATATGGGGGAATAGACTGCGACCCTGCGGGGATCTTAGACCTCTCTCCTATTACTGATAAGCCAAGTAGGGTTTATTGTTATTGTCATGGACACATTCACTTATGACACACACCCCCCCCCCCCCCCGCCGAGACAGGGTTTCGTAGAGCCGCCAGGTTTCTGACCTGATTAGGACCAGGGCCATGACTAGGTATGGCCATCTCCCTGCTAGCGTATACACCGTTATTCGTTATATATGGTTTATGCTTTATAGTTGGGCCCATCGTAGTTCAGACGCTGAGCCAAGTTCTGTTTCTGTTCTGGGGAAAAGGGACTCCTGGTCAAGCTTGATATACAGGCTCCGCAAGTGCTGGAGCTCCATGTTGTGCAGAATAACATGCCCGGGTCAGTTCCCACCTGAGGGTCCTATAACCTCATTACTTGGAACGTGCGTGAACTGGGGGCGATTCAGAAACGTCACCGAGTACATGCCTACCTCCTCAGGTGTAAGACTCATGTGGCGTTTCTCCAAGAATCCCATCTCACTGACTCTGAAACACAAAAAATGAGCAAAAAAATGGAGAGGTCAGATTTACTCTACTAACTACTCTGCTTTTGCTAGAGGTGCGACCGTTTGGGTGCGCCACGGGGTCCCATTTTTTGGGATGGAACGTCGAGTCGACGACCAAGGGAGATATATCCTGCTGAGAGGCACACTAGATGGCTCCCCGGTAGTCCTTGGAAGCGTTTATGCCCCTAACTTTGACCAAGAACGCTTCCTACATAGACTGGGACGGGCATTGGTGGACTGGGAGGGTATCGCCTGGGTGTTGGGAGGAGATCGGAATGCTGTGCTGGACACTGCCTTAGATAGATCGCACCCACCCCTGCATGGTACCAACGCCAGTAAATTGGCTGAACAATTTACAACTTGGGCCAACGGGTGGGCGCTCTTAGACACTTGGCGATGCCTTCACCCCACCCACAAAGAATACTCCTTTTATTCTTCAGTACACAGCCTCCACACTAGAATTGACAGGTTCCTCTGCTCTAGATCCATCCTTACACAGGTCAGTCAGTCTACATATCTGGCGAAAACCTTTTCAGACCATAACCCACTGGAGCTCACACTTAACTGGGGTTATGTACCTACCCCGGTTCCTACCTGGAAATTACACCCACAGCTATTGGAAGATGCCCCATTCCGTTCAGCTCTTTGACACCATAACGAAGTACCTAGCAGACAACTGGAACACAGTCTCCTCTAATCTGATAGAATGGGATGCCTTGAAGGTGGTGGTACGTGGGTCGTCGATAGGACGGTTAGTAGGGGCCAGGCAGGAGATACACCAACGACTTTTGAACATAGAACGACGACTGAACACACTTGAACATGAGGCGGTGACAGACCCCGATAAAAAAGTAACACTACAATCTGCCCATATTGATCATGCAGACGCACTGGAGACACTACGGACAATAGATCACAAAGCATTCCTACAGAGGAAACACGAGGAGGCGGATAGGTCGGGTGCTCTGCTCGCCCGCATAGTTCGGGACAGACCGGATACACCAATAATAACCAGAATACGTACATCCACCGGACATATCGTCACTACACAGAAAGAAATAAACACCGCCTTTTATACAAATCTTAGAATGCTCTATGCACCACCCACCCCTGCGGAGGACTCCTCGATAACAGAGTTCCTACAAGATCTCCCCTACCCGAAACTCCCTGAAAATGTACAAAAAGCCATAGATGGCCCCATAACCCAACAAGAAATCCGAGATGCGATTAAGGGTCTGCGTCGCAATAAAGCGCCAGGGATGGATGGACTACCAGTGGAATTTTACCATCCATTTCAAGAGACCACGATACCCATACTAGAATCAGTATACAAACTTGCCTTTGAAACTGGTCACCTTCCACATTCTACCATGCAAGCACTGGTCACATCGATACCCAAACCAGGTAGGGATGGATTAGAGATGTCTAATTACAGACCACTCTCCTTGCTAGCTACGGAATATAAAATTCTAATTACTAGAATCAGTATACAAACTTGCCTTTGAAACTGGTCACCTTCCACATTCTACCATGCAAGCACTGGTCACATCGATACCCAAACCAGGTAGGGATGGATTAGAGATGTCTAATTACAGACCACTCTCCTTGCTAGCTACGGAATATAAAATTCTAAGTAAAGCCCTCGCTAATCGTATACAACCACACCTTAATAAACTCATACAGGAGGACCAATGCGGGTTTCTACCGAACCGCAGCACATCCCTTAATAATAGACGGTTACACCACGTAATGACGGCTACGCCGCCTACGTACCAGCTTGCGGGCTGCATAGCATTAGACCTGCGGCAGGCCTTCGATTCCCTTTCTTGGGACTTTATGCTTGCGACACTGCAGCGGTTTGGGTTACCGGACACATCTCAAATGGGTTCGCCTATTATATACATCCCCTACAGCCAGAGCACGCACTGGCCGGTACATCTCCGAGCAATATTCTATTTATAGGGGCACCAGACAGGGATGCCCACTGTCTCCGCTGCCGTTTGTGCTCGCGCTTGAGCCCCTGGCTATAGCACTAGAGGTTCGGCGGCCCAATTCGGCATTCCCGTTAACGGTACAGACCACTTGCTATCCATTTACGCAATGACATACTATTGTATTTACGAGATCTAACGGCAGTCAATAACCCTCTTCCCGAGATGTTTGCCACCTTTGAACGCCTTTCAGGTCTGGCTATAAACTCTGAGAAAACTGCCGCTTATTTCTTCCGGGAAACACCATACCACAACACTCTGCAGTTTGGTGACTACACACTGTCGGTGGCCCCCACCACCTTTAAATATTTGGGCATACATGTGTACAGAACGCAGGCGGATCAAATCAAAGGTAATATTGGGCGAGCAGTAATGGCCTTGCGCGCCAGTGTGGACTTTTGGTCATCGCTACCCTTATCGGTGATGGGCAGAGTCGCCATCTCGAAGATGGTTATATTACCCCGGGATGCAGTTCCTCTGGGGGAAGGGGGGGTTAAGAAAAAAGGGGGGGGGAGAGCGATTAGTCTCTATAGAATGCCCTCACACACCTAGCAAGGTGTCATGCTTCATCATAGGGCTGTGCTCCTCGTCGGGCCGGCGCTGCAATGCCCGACGGGCTCCCGCGAAGGGGCTCTTTTTCGGAGATCTTTTATAGAGACAGCCGTATTGGTGCGTGGGGGTAGGTGCAACAAGTGTAGTGAGTGATGGTGTAGTGAGTTAAAATAGGTATGGTATTGCCAGACAATGAACCATTTTATTCTGATGGTATACCAGCCTAGGTAAAAACAAGTGACCCCAAGGGATTATAATGATCCCTAGGGAGATCAGAAGGTCGACATGTTTCTTGCTCTATGCCCTTACGAGTCGGTGGCAATTCATCAGGACCAAGTGAGAAAGTGCTCCAAAAAATATAATAAACTCTACTACATAATTGGTGATTCAAAAATTATAAGTACATCACCGGACAAAGCCATTGGGTCCCTAAGAGGAGTGGACCCGCTGTTGCGGTACCTAGAAGAAAAAGAGAGGACAACACAGACACATAAAACTTTACAGCATTTAAAAATTAGGTGCTGGTGGGCTCCTGTAGGGAACCGTGCATCTATTGTGATAGCCAAATCAATGTGCTCACATAGGAGATCTCAGAAGAGGATCGTGCCTAATACTATAAGGGTTACCACAATACGTGATAATGTGCTCACACCATGAATGCCAATTGCTATAATGTGGTTCACAAAGTGCTCAACTGGCAAGGATGGATTACCAAAGCGGAACGTGCCTTAACGTATCAGGGTTATCACAATGCGTGAGGCTATGTACATACCAATTGTGCCAATTGCTATAATGTGTTTCACGACATGCTCAATGGTGGGGGGGTCGCGATGAATGTTAGAGCGGGGATTGAATTGTCATCCTCAGCCCTCCGAAACCGTAACTAAACAATAAGGGGGGGTGTGTTGAGAGGCCAAGGTGGCGGTATTGGTAAAGACGCTGAACCCACGAGTGCTAGTGCTAAGGGCTACGTGACAGTACTCGTATTAATAGTTGTGGGGCCCGTCAGGGTGAGACTCACCCCCTGGGGGACGGACAATGCCGTACGGGTTCGCCTGGAGGCCATAAAGCACTCGCCCTGAAAAAGTTAAGGGAGAGGTTAAATACCTGGCAAGTTGTTGTACACACTTCGGAACCCTGGAAAACTCGAGTACTTACAGATTTGGGGCGCAGGCACGGCCGTGATCCTACTGAGGCTCAGGCTCCCGTAACACGCCGCCGTGGGTGTGTCCTAGATAAAGGAAGTGATCGGACGCACCGGGGCAGACGACTAGACCGCAACCTTGGCGGCCATATTGGAGATGTCAAAAAAACTTTATTGTGCGGGAAGTACAAGGAAGGACAAAATGTCCCCTCGCAAGTACAGCTTAAGGCATGCACAACTTAGATATTGTAAAGAACGTGCTGGAAAGTGACTCAGCGGGACGCGCACGGTAAAATGTGGGTATTAAACAAAATGGATATGTTAATATTTATTTTTAGCTATATATCCACTGGTAAGACCACTTAATTGGCCCCATCAGGACATATATGTATGTAAAATCAATGTCAGCACTACAAGCCTATGAGTCTTTCCCCAATGTATTTAAAAACTGTTGTCTGGAAACCTTTGAAGTTGTTGACGGTGACCAAGGATAATCACCTTAATGTAGGCTGTAGAGATCAGGTTACTAGTTGATACCGGCCGTCTCATATATGAGGTGGATCATGTATTGTTAAGAGTGGCCCATGGTATATCATCGTTAAGGCCGTCAGTATGGCTAGAAATTCTGAAAATCCACTGCTGTTCCTTTCGGAAGAGGGCCTCCTTACTGATCATTGGAAAGGCCTGTAGGATTGTCCATGTAAGATCGTTGGCAGTGTGATTTTTCTCCAAGAAATGGGTGCACATTTTGGTGCTAATCTTTTTGCATCTAATATTGCTACGGTGCTCGGAGATCCTGATCTTCACTGGACGCGTCGTCATGCCAATGTACATAAGCTCACATGGGCACTGAATTAAGTAAATACAATTGCGAGTGTTGCAATTGGTGTGGGATCTTTGTTGCCAGTTTAGGGTTTCTGAAAAGGTTATAGATTTACTTGTTTTTGTGAGGGTGCATGCTGTACATTGTCCGCAAGGGTGATGGCCTATCACAGGTGGGAGGCCCCACAGTCGTTGGTTGGACGGCGGGTCTAGTGCTGATAAGCATGCTTTTCAAATTGTCGGTTCTTTTGAATGCAAAACGGGGCTTGGGGACTTCCCAGCCTCCTACCGATAACAGATTCCAATGTTTTTTGATTATTTTCTGGAAGGTGTTTGATTCAGAAGTAAAAGTGCTTACACACGTAATTAGGTCAGATTTTATTTTTTCCGTGGAGGCAAGCAAGACATCTCTGTTGGTATTGCGTGCTCTTTTGTAGGCCGTTTGTGTAATTGTCCCCGGATATTCTCTTCGGGCCAGGTGGCCAGTGAGCTCATGTGCTTGAGATTTGAAGTCCTCCAGTGTGCTGCAGTTGCGTCGGAGTCTGAGATATTGCCCATATGGCAGGTTGTTGCGTAAAGCCTTAGGGTGGAAGCTACTAAAAAGTAGTGGGCTATGGCTGTCAGTAGGTTTTTTGTAGGTTTTGGTGTTCAACCCAAAAGGGTTTTTTTGGATGAGCAGATCCAGAAACGGCAGCTCATGAACTGAGGAGTTGGCTGTGAACCGAAGATAGGGGTTCAGGCTGTTAACCCAAGCTACAAAGAGGGGGATGGAATTCAGATCCCCTTTCCAGAAAATGAGAATATCATCTATATACCGCCGCCAGAGGGTGATGTTCTCCTTATAGATATTGGTCTCAGATAGGATGTAGTTGGCTTCAAAGTGTGCCATGTAGAGGCATGCCAGGCTGGGAGCAAATGTGCTCCCCATCGAAGTGCCCTGGACTTGATGGTACATGTGGTCTTCGAATTGGAAGTAGTTTTTTGTTAGGGCAATCTCTGCACACTCCATGATGAACGAGATAGGTGTGGGCGAGTCCCATATTTGTGCTCGCAGTACTTCTTCCACAACATCCAAGGTGGCCCTCTGAGGAATGTTGGTGTAGAGGGCCTCTACATCCAAGGTAACAAGTGCATCCACACTACTGCCAGTCTCATTGACTTGTTTGATGATATTGAGGACATCCCTTGTGTCGAGTAGGAAAGTTGGAGTCTTTTGTACCAGGGGGCGTAGAAAGTGGTCACAGAACCGCGAGAGGGGTTCCAGAACCGAATTGATACCTGACACAATGGGTCTCCCAGGTGGGGGTAGGACACCTTTGTGAATTTTTGGTAATGTGTAGAAGTACGGTATACGGGGATCATTATTCATTAGGAATTCTGACTCGTTTTTTGATATCCAGCCTTGTGTTAAAGCACTGGTCACTAGTGTTCTTATTGTAATGATCAGTTTTTTGGTTGGATCTTCTTTGATTTGCACGTAATACCGTGTATCACTCAGTTGTCTTAGGCATTCCGTTCTGTAATCCGGGGTGGACATGATCACTATAGCTCCCCCCTTATCTGCCTCTTTGATGGTAATCGTCGTGTCTTTGCTGAGATCAGTTATCGCCAAGTTTTCCAGGCGTGAGATGTTATGGAAGGTTTTTTTCTCTGTCATGGTACTAATGTCCTTGATGACTGCTTTTTCGAAAGCCAGGATTTCCGGTGGCACCATTGCGGACGAGGGTGTGAAGGTGGATGGTTTTCGCAGGCCTGAGTCTGACTGGGAAGAGGGATTTTGGCCTGTGAAGAAATTTCTCAGACGAATTTTCCGAAAAAGGTTGTGTACCTCGCAGTGAGTCCTGAATTCATCGTGTCGTGGTGTGGGCACGAATCCCAGCCCCTTGGTAAGGATCTTCACTTCTGGCTGGTTTAACTGTCGATCTGATAAGTTCACTATCAATTTTTCTTCCCTCTGTGACTCCTGAGTTCCATCGGGCCTTGGTCTGTTTGGTCTTTCCAGTGGACCTGTTTTTGCTGATTGTACCCGCCTCTTCTTCTTCCTCTGCCCCTGCCCCAGCCTCTGCCTAAAAAAGGTTGTGGTATATAGGGGTTGAAAGGTAAAGGTCCCTGTTGGAAACCAGGTGGTTGCCACATGTGTGGACCTGGAAAAGGGGGCATAGTGTAGGTGTACTGTGTGTTGGGCGGGCCGTGTTGTTGGTAAGGTTGTTGGCCTCTCCAACTGTCGGTGCTAGAATTGCTACTATTGGAGGTAGTTCTCCGGCGGGAATTGGAACTGTCATCTGACGAGTAATCACTTTGTGCTTGTTGGAAATCGTCTTTTAAATAAGGGTAGATTTTTTCTTTATTGAAGCGCCCAATATCTTTCTGAAGTTTGCTGATTTTTTGTCGCATTAGATAATCCTTATTTTCTGCGATTTCACTGTTGATTTCTGATAGCTTGGCTTTAAAGGCCGCGATAGTTATAGTCGCTTTCAGTGCTCCTTCGGCAATGGTGATCTGAATGATTAGGTCGTCAGCCAGGCGTTTGGCTGTCTTAATAATCAGTATCAACCAGTCCCTAGTGCACTTCCAGGCAACTAGGGACCATTCCTCCTTAAATTGCTTGTCCTCAAGAAAAATTCTTGGCATATTAGACACGATAAGCCCATTGGGGGCTATATTGGCGCGGAGATATTCAGTCATAATTGCCCCGTGCATAATGATCTTCATCAATTGGCGTGTCATGTTGGTGATGCTGTTCCAGTCGCTGCCCATGCTAGTGGTCGCCATAGCTCCGTCTGCATCTAGTAAGGATGGTGTTCTGAGGATTTCTGACACCAGGTCGTCATCAAAGGATAGTGCTGACATCGATTTTACATACATATATGTCCTGATGGGGCCAATTAAGTGGTCTTACCAGTGAATATATAGCTAAAAATAAATATTAACATATCCATTTTGTTTAATACCCACATTTTACCGTGCGCGTCCCGCTGAGTCACTTTCCAGCACGTTCTTTACAATATCTAAGTTGTGCATTCCTTAAGCTGTACTTGCGAGGGGACATTTTGTCCTTCCTTGTACTTCCCGCACAATAAAGTTTTTTTGACATCTCCAATATGGCCGCCAAGGTTGCGGTCTAGTCGTCTGCCCCGGTGCGTCCGATCACTTCCTTTATCTAGGACACACCCACGGCGGCGTGTTACGGGAGCCTGAGCCTCAGTAGGATCACGGCCGTGCCTGCGCCCCAAATCTGTAAGTACTCGAGTTTTCCAGGGTTCCGAAGTGTGTACAACAACTTGCCAGGTATTTAACTTCTCCCTTAACTTTTTCAGGGCGAGTGCTTTATGGCCTCCAGGCGAACCCGTACGGCATTGTCCGTCCCCCAGGGGGTGAGTCTCACCCTGACGGGCCCCACAACTATTAATACGAGTACTGTCACGTAGCCCTTAGCACTAGCACTCGTGGGTTCAGCGTCTTTACCAATACCGCCACCTTGGCCTCTCAACACACCCCCCCTTATTGTTTAGTTACGGTTTCGGAGGGCTGAGGATGACAATTCAATCCCCGCTCTAACATTCATCGCGACCCCCCACCATTGAGCATGTCGTGAAACACATTATAGCAATTGGCACAATTGGTATGTACATAGCCTCACGCATTGTGATAACCCTGATACGTTAAGGCACGTTCCGCTTTGGTAATCCATCCTTGCCAGTTGAGCACTTTGTGAACCACATTATAGCAATTGGCATTCATGGTGTGAGCACATTATCACGTATTGTGGTAACCCTTATAGTATTAGGCACGATCCTCTTCTGAGATCTCCTATGTGAGCACATTGATTTGGCTATCACAATAGATGCACGGTTCCCTACAGGAGCCCACCAGCACCTAATTTTTAAATGCTGTAAAGTTTTATGTGTCTGTGTTGTCCTCTCTTTTTCTTCTAGGTACCGCAACAGCGGGTCCACTCCTCTTAGGGACCCAATGGCTTTGTCCGGTGATGTACTTATAATTTTTGAATCACCAATTATGTAGTAGAGTTTATTATATTTTTTGGAGCACTTTCTCACTTGGTCCTGATGAATTGCCACCGACTCGTAAGGGCATAGAGCAAGAAACATGTCGACCTTCTGATCTCCCTAGGGATCATTATAATCCCTTGGGGTCACTTGTTTTTACCTAGGCTGGTATACCATCAGAATAAAATGGTTCATTGTCTGGCAATACCATACCTATTTTAACTCACTACACCATCACTCACTACACTTGTTGCACCTACCCCCACGCACCAATACGGCTGTCTCTATAAAAGATCTCCGAAAAAGAGCCCCTTCGCGGGAGCCCGTCGGGCATTGCAGCGCCGGCCCGACGAGGAGCACAGCCCTATGATGAAGCATGACACCTTGCTAGGTGTGTGAGGGCATTCTATAGAGACTAATCGCTCTCCCCCCCCCTTTTTCTTAACCCCCCCTTCCCCCAGAGGAACTGCATCCCTTGGTTTTGTTCTCTATTCCTTGGAGCACGGTGCAGGACCTCATTAAAAAGCTCTTGGTTCCTCCTTTTTTTGAAGCGGTTATATTACCCCGCCTATTGTATTACTTTGTAATTTTGCCCGTCGTCCTCCCACTGTCCATTTTTAACACACTTAATACTATACTGGTTAATCTCATCTGGGGCGCAGGTCGCAGGCGAATGAGCTTGCGGAGGCTTCAACTGAACACCCGAAGTGGTGGTCTGGGAGTCCCTGACTTTAGGGCCTATTACTACGCCAGTCGGCTCCAGTGGTTATCGTACTGGACTGCGGGGAAAAATCTGCAGGAGATCGGATTTACACCCCATAGATAGACCGGGGGGAGGGGGGGGGGGGGGGGGGGGGGGAACTGCACACCTTACTATTGCCTAGGGCAAAAATGCCTGCAGATAGCCCTCCCCTATTGACGAGAGCTCTACAGTGCTGGAGAAGGGCGCTGTCGTACACCTCCCCAGCCGCCCCTTACTCACCAAACATTCCCCTCTTGGGGATTCCCACACCACAAGGTAGACTCACAAAAACCAGATTGCGGTACTGGGCGGATGCAGGAGTGGACGACGTTGGGGCTTTCTTTGGCGATGGTACTCTGCTGGACCACGATCTCTTCCGGCAGTATACAGGTGCACCACCACGTTTATATTTGCTACACGCTACTGTGTCCCACTATATTAAACGCGCCTGGGCCCCACAGAGGAACGAACCCCCACAACATAATCTAGTACATCTCCTGTATTATATGGGGAACGGGGGACACCTGGTCAGATGGCTATATACCGGGATCCGAACACATGCAGCAATTACACTCACGGCCCTTAGGGCACGTTGGTCCGAGTACTCCAATAGTGCACTTACGGATAAAGCCTGGGAATGCATGGTCGAACACCCCAAAAAAGTATCACGTAACGCAAGACTGAAGTTTATACAGATGATGATCCTCCACAGAGCATACCTTACCCCTGAGAGGATTCATCGTATATTTCCAGAATCCCCGCATCATTGCCCCCGCTGTAGGGGGGATGAGGCAGACTTCCTCCATATGTTATGGTCCTGTCCATGCCTTAGTGAATATTGGGTAGGAGTCCCAGACGCCATTAGCGCAGTCACTAGACTCCCTATCCCGGACGACGCATTATATTGACTCGCAGGCCTCCGCAGACGCACAAAAGTGCAGAAGGTACGGTTACGGTTTGTAGACCTGGCCCTTATCATGGCAGTGAGAGCTCTTACCATGCGATGGAAGTCTCCTAGGAGCCCGGCGGTATCCACGTGGCAGATTGACATGATTCAGTGGGGGAGGGCGGAGGGTGCAGCTCTTCGCAGGGAAGAGGATAGGGGGCTCAGGAAACAACCCATCTCGATGGACTGGGAGGCTATGCTGCTTAAGCTAGAATCACTCGATCTACTACCTCCGCAGAATATCCCAACCCATTAGCACACAGGATTCCTATATGACCCTTTCATTATAGGTTTCGTGACCCAGACACACAGGTTTGCTAACCCGAGGGCATTGCTACCCTTGGAGTTCTATATCATAACGCCACAGAGAGATAGTTGGAGAAACCAAAATACGACTGACCAGGAGTGGGAAGCGGGTGGGCTAGGGAGGGAGGGTGGGTATGGTTTAATGGGGTTCCCTTGTTGATTGGAATATAATTGTCTTCTATTGTTGACTTATATTGTCAGATCTTGTTGTTTTGATGTTAACGACGCTATGGGAGATCACTGTCTTCGATTTTATCATTCAAGGAATGACACCTATAGTCATTATAAGTAGTATGTATAAGGTTATTACTATAAAAGCAAAAGACTGTCTCTGTAGAATGACTATTACATTTCAGAATTGTTAAAGTCATCAATAAAGTGTGTTAGAAAAAAAAAAAAAATCTCCGAGAGTGGTGATCCCGATGGCATCCCAGTCTCGGAAGCCGGCCAGACCAGCCAGTTGGGGCTACAAACCATTTGACCACAAAGGGGGATCCTTGGTCAGTCAACCCTACCATCCAATTTTACGCACGGCTTGCCTCCAAACCCGAAACACCACAGTAGTGTTAGAGGGGAGGACCCGACGCATCGGTGCTGAATAGAGTATGGTATGTAATGAGTGGGTTCCCATGAGTATTCGCTCCAATAAGTAGGCCGGGTCAGTACGATCCCCATACCACCACTCATTCAGGACAAGCAGGTGGGAGGCCATATAATAGGACAGGATATCGGACGTGGCTAAGCCACTGCAATAGGTAGATTGGAATAGCCCCAGCACCGAGCTAACCTGGCGAAACCACGACGGAGGGATACTAAAAGGATAATTTTGTAGTCGATATAATAAGCGTGGCAGGGAGACCTTCTTGAAAATAGCCGAGCGGCCCGGTAAAGATAGGGGCATATGGGACCATGTTTTCAATTCATCCCGCACCCAAATCGATTGGATGTTGCGTTCCCACGAAGTTTCAACAGAAGATGTCAAAAAGACCCCTAGATATTTCATGCCAAGCGTGGTCGTCTTTACCGTAGAGGCCCAGTGGCCAAGAGCCGGCTGAGGGCCAAGAACCCAAAGAGTGGACTTACTAGGGTTCATATATAGCTCAGATGTCTCTCCAAAGATCCGTGATCCCGAGCAATTTAGGGCCGGTCCTATTAACATCGGTCAGGAAGAGAAGGACATTGTCCGCGTATAAGGCAATTCGATCAGACACCCCCTGTGCCCACTCAAAGCCTGCCACCTGTGCATCGACACGTACCCATGCCGCCAGGGGCTCCACGGCCAGGGCAAAGAGAAACGGCGACAGTGGACATCCCTGTCTGGTTCCTCTGCCCAACGAGAACATTGATGAGACGGATCCTGCAACGCGGACTGAGGCTGTAATATTCGTATACAAGAGTCTTAAATAGGATAGAAACCGCGGGCCTAAGTTTAGTCGGTCCAACAGGGCAAACAAATACATCCAGCTGAGTGAATCGAATGCCCGATCCAGGTCTGCGAGGAAGAGGGCTCCCGAGAGACCAAGACGTTGAATAGTATCAACTGCGACCTGGGCGCGGCAGAAATTATGCCGTGTCGCCCGATGGGGCATAAACCCAGCTTTATCTGGATGAACAACCGAGGTAATATAAGGTATGAGCCTATTGGCCAAGACATTGGCCAATATCTTAGCCTCAATGTTGAGCAGCAAAATAGGTTGATATGAGGCATGGCAATCAGGGAGTCGACCAGGTTTAGGGAAGACCACTATTTCAGCGTGTCGCCAGTCCAGTGGCAGACAACCAAGCTCCCTTGCCATTTCCTATAGTATTTAAAAGATAGGGTCCTAGTTTATTAGAGAAACGTTTATAGAATTCACAGGGATACCCGTTCGGGCCTGGTGCCTTACCCGAGTTTAGGCCAGCCAATGCTAATTCTTTCGGCTTTTCAATTTGCCTCTGCTATCTATTTTAGTTGACTTCCTGACTCAGCTAAAAGCAATGTACATGCTGAGGGTTTGTAGCTGCCAGAGCACCTGGTCTCAGATTTTAACTGTCAACCTTTACTGCTGCCATAAGCACTCCTGCTCCCCCTCCCACTTTGCTGACCAAGTGGTTATTCATCTGCCTTTGTTTACTGAAACCTTTTTCTAAAAAACTTGATCTTCTCATTTCTGTTCACATGCTTACACTGCAGAAAACCTGTATAAAAGCCTTGTGTTCTGTGACTTCAGTGTACTACCTCAGGCAGCACTTGAGAGTGCTGTGTGGATGTGGTCCCACTCATGAGTGATTAATAAACTTGTTAATTATTCCCAACTCCAGTGCTGATCTCTATTTTGTTGGTCATTGAACCCATGGACAAAAGGGTGACCCTGCACCAGTGTACCCCCAAAGAGGTACATTTCCACATTTCAGCACCTCCGTTGCTTTTTTCTGCAGATCTATTGCCGCTTTCTGTACCCCCCTTTTCTCTTTCTGCACCTCTCTGGTCTCTTTCTGCACCCGTTTCTGCACCGTTCATGCCTCTTTCTGTACTTCTCTTGCTCTTTCTGCACCCTTCACGCCTGATTCAGCACCTCTGTTGGTTCTTTCTACACTGCTCTTGCTTTTTGCTGCACCTCACTTGCCTCTTTCTGCAATTCTCTTGCCTCTTTCTTCACTTCTCTTCCTTCTTTCAGCACCCCTCCTGCCTCTTTCTGTAACACTCTTACCCCTTTGTGCACCCCTCCTACCTTTTTCTGCACCCCTCTTGCCTCTTTTTGCACCTCTGTTGGTTCTTTCTGCAAGTCCCTTACTTCTTTCTGCACCTCACTTGCCTCTTTCCGCACCCATGATCCCTGTTTCTGCACGTTTCCTGCCTGTTTATGCACCTCTCTTGCCTCTTTCTGCACCTCTGAGTTAGAGGTACTTTTAATTCCCCTGCCCTATTATGTACTAGGGCCTTACAGGGGAGGTCATGCCAATCACAGGGATACCCCAACCCATAGTGTTTTCTAGTGTATGTAGGTGTTTTCACTGTATTCTTAGTGCCTTTCAGCATAGCACCAGTTCTAGGCCTGGTTAGTCAGAGTCAGTTACCCCCAATACCAGTCAGTAAAAAGTTGAGGGCACAGGATCACTTTGAAACAAGGCTCTTTCTGCACCTCTGTTGGTTCCTTCTGCATTTCTCTTGCTTCTTTCTGCACCTTCCTTCCTCTTTCTTCACATGTCCTGCCTCTGTAGGCATAGTTAGAAATTAGCATTTAAAAAAACCTTTGAAATTCACTGAAAAAAACATAGGTTTCAGGGACGTTATAGTTAGAAATTAGCCTTTAAAAAAAACATAGAAATTCACTAAAAAAAAAAAAAAACCTTAGGTTTCAGGGAAGATATAGTTAGTTGGACATTTCACTCGTACAAAACCAGGGAAATTCGGCCATTCTAGTTAGTTGAGCTAACTAGAACTGGCACCCCTACGCAATGCACTGCTGATGACGTCAAATATTACATCATTCATGACATCACTGATGACATCTCAAATGACATCACTGATGACATCATCCAACGGGATATTCTGATGCACCTCCTCACACCCTAATATAACCTTTGATACACCCACTCTAAAATGCAGATTACCATTTTTGAAACCATAGACACACCAATCCCAGTTACTACATACCCACTCACTGATTCCTAGGTCTACACACATGTCCACTCATTCATCCATACAGTTACTCATACATGCAGTCACTCATCAATACAGCACTATCATATGCACTCATACACCTATACAGACACAATTAACACAAAGCACAAAGGGTTGAGGCAAAGATCCTGCACCTATTACTAATAATGGCCTAGTACCATCTTTGAACACGGACGCTCTAGATCACTGCTGGCCACCCTGCCTATTTCTGTTATTACTGGATGAAAATTTAAATCAGACAACTATTGTGACATTATACTCATTTGTGTCATTGAATTTTTCGTTTGCTAAGTGGAATATGATTGAATCCACAGATATCTAACTCTGAGCACTGAAGAAGTCTCCATAGAGACGAAACGCGTTGGCTAAAAGAATCACTTGTATGATCTTTTGGATTTTAAGCATTTGAACATATTATATGATTAAAGAAAATGTATCTCAACTACAAGCAAACTTTGGACCTGCTTCTTCTATTATTTGCTATGGACTTTTCATAATTCAATAAATTGTAATGAGATTTTCTAAATGATGGGTGCGAATTCCATTTGATGTTTCCACCTATACAGACACTCACACCCCCCCACTCATCCATAGTTACTCACACACCTAGTCAATCATGCAAAGAATGAAACATTTCCTAACTGCCGTGAAGGAAAGTTTCAATTCTATTAAGGACGTGGAGGCGAGGATTATGGTTTTCTTTGCTGCTCAGCAGCCAGATAAGTGCCTTCCTTGATTCTGTTTATATGTAAAGCTTAACTGAATGTGTAGAACGTAATTGTGCTATTTCGCTTACTACTGTGTGGGGTCTCTGCGTTGCACGGGCGGTTCAGCGATCCGGGGGAATTCTTTCCCTGACACATTGGGTGCATCTAAATTTCTCCGGTTTTGTACGAGTGAAATGTCCAACTAACTACAACGTCCCTGAAACCTATGGTTTTTTCAGTGAGTGTATATTTATATACACACACACATACATGTGTCCCTTCATTTCTGAAAAATTACTGTTCGGATTTACACCAAATCATAAAAAATACTATTTCTGGGTAAAGCTTTAGCTTTCTGCCAAATTTGGTGTAATTCCGTTCAGACATTTTGGCTGCAGCGCTGTTCTAGTTACCTGTGGGAAACTGCATGGGGAAAATGTGTTTTGGGACCCACACTTTTTCTCAGCCCGTGCTCGACTAATCACCTTGAAACTTTCCGAGAAGGAGCAGAGCTGTCTGAACCTTTGTTGTGTCAAATTTTGTGAATATTTGTCAAACAACACCAAGTTATTACCATACTAAACAAAAACATATCCTATGGAAACCCTGTCTCGCCATAAAAAAACTAGTAACTGAAGTAAGCATAACTCATGCCATTAAGTAGGTATAACTTGTGCCATGACCATGCACTGCTTATAATCTCACATATTACATCACTCATGACATGTTCAATGACTGCATTGCTAACATCACTGAAGACATCTGAAATTACTTCATTTATGACAATACTGTGCATGGCGGGGGCAAACTGTAAGCATGCCTCTCTAACCACTGGTAGGTGCCTTGTAGGAATTCGAAACACAATGAGGACAGTTCCCTCTTCATAAGTGTTTAACTAAGCAAAGAATTAATCTTTGTTTACAAGATTTCACCTTAAGGTACAGGGGTCAAGCAAATTATCCTATTTGTGTAACTCATGCGGTTTATAAAGGAGCTCACATTTCAATTCCAATCGAAACAATGAAGACAACCATGTATGGCTCACACTTGTGAGACCTGTGTTTATTGTCCTCCTGATGACATGCAACTGTTTCCAAATGGATCACTTGGCCACCAAGATTCCTAATTGTGTGGTCTGTTCTTCCAACAGGAGGCTATTAATCCTCAAAAGCGTTCACTAAAGGAGACGTTACCCTTGATGTGATGTATTTTCAGAAGGTTCTTCCTCACTAGTTTGATCTCTGGATGCGGAGGCCTCAGAGCAACAAAAAAATATATAAATACTACCTTTCTCTCGCTCTTCTTTGTTTTGGTCTCCTAGAGGGCATTTTGTCAGGAAATAAGATCACGAACATGGATGCTCTGCCTTTTAGTGGTAAGCCCCCCCCCCCATTACATGCTAAGCGTGCCAAGGATAAGCTCTGATTAGATCTACCTCTGCAGACCTGTACTGTCTGCTGCCTTAGAGATTCCTCTGAGAGACTGGCTCCCCGGGGGGATAACATTTATACTCTATACTCCACCCCCCGCCCCTCCGTGTGCTCCTGTGCAAACGTTAGCCCATTCGTGCTGAATGGTAGGTACTGCGATTCCAAGAGGGGGCTGAAGGCAGTCTGAATTTTGGTCATTAGCTTGGGGTTGGCTGAAGTGAAGCACTTTTCCAGCTTGCACATATCCTTACTGTAAGACTGCCTGTCGGTCTCACAGCAGATAAAAAGGCCCGAAATTGGAACAGGTCATATGCACAATGTAATGAAGCCATCTAGGAGCCTTGCAAGCTATCTTCCCCTGGGGCTCTTAAAGTTAAAGTTCTGGGCCTGCTACATTTCACTTTTACACCTAAAAGTAAGATCTTCACTTCACAAATAAAAATATGAAAGAGGTTTTAGTACTAATCACAGAGGAAAATTTAAATGCAGCTACTGAGAATCATTTGAAATGTGCATATTTTAGCACAAACGCATTTCAATGCTTGGCTGAGTGAGGACAGTATTAAGGCTTTGAATTTGGCCAATAGTCGATCGGCTTGAGTCACGCACAGGAGAGATCAGCTCCAGGGAAGTGCGCCGCTGTAAGTGTGTGCAATATGAATGCCCCCACTACCAACTTGTGCGTGCTCAAATCCCATTTATTTTGTCTCTTGCTAAACTGTGTGCTTGTTACATGTGTGATCACCACATATTTAAATCAAATGAAATGCGAAACAAATCACTGCCAACTCGATGACGGCACCTCGCCTTATATGCTGTGTCCTGACTCTTGTCCTTTTTAACAATATCAAAGTAGGTCTGCAACTTATACAGAAAAATATTTTTTAATACCATAACATTGCTGCAGTACCTACCTTACAGGGAGTGCATTTTAGGTATGATTGGGGCTGGGGCAATGGTTATATATCACAAGAAGAAAAGAAAAAAAACTAATATCAATTTGACAATTCATTTAAGCACTAGTTAGTACCTTCTTTTAATATGAGGCCTAATTTTATTCGGCTCCAATTATTAATTTTTCAATTGGCAATACACTTTCTGGTGCCTCATAAATAAGGCGAAAAAAGGTTTCAATACATGTGCGCCTGTTGAACATGAAACCTGTGCTCCCATTAGAGTAGCCTGTCACCTAATAGTGTGTCTCATAATGTTTCAAGTAAAAACTATTAAACCTATATTGGACTCTGTTCCGATTATGTAGATTTGTAGGGATAAATGAACCAGCCTAATTGGGGCTCAATTTCCAAAGACACTTAACCATTCTAAGGATAATATAAAAGACCCTTATTATTCCAATCTTCTCCAAAGCCTTTATAAAGTGTTCCTAGTGGAAAGTCCCCGCTTACATGGGGTATGCTCTCCAGGGGAAGTTGACATGTTTCGACTTCTATGGTTAATTGATGGGGATTAATTGAGAATTTTTTCAGGATTGAGGCAGATCCTAAGCATGGATTAGCTCCTCATCTAAAATCCTGTGCAAGACTGTTGGTTTTTTCTCAAAACTCGAAAGAAAATTTGACTGACTGGCGTTTTTAGGTCTGGATTGACAGCACTGTTGCGCCAGACCTTTTGCAATCAAAAACGTTTTCACGGGTAGTATTGCAAGTGACTGTGGCTCTGCCCAGATGCAGGCTCATCTGAGTACAGCTTTAGATTTGCCAAAAGCTGTGTGCTGCCACAGAAAGAGTATTTATCGTCCATCCAGCTGCGATCATTTGTTTATCCAGCTGCTTAAACCAGTCTTTTTATTAAGTAAAGCTATTGTGTTTAACCTTTTAGTCAGACCCATGCGCCGGTTCACTGATAAAATATCAATGTCAAAAATATTGATGTTCTAAATAGCGAAAAAATATATATAGAATACAAAAATATCGACTCCTATACCTAAACAGGTAAGTACAAAAATATTGATGTAATTTCTTTTTTTTTTTTTAAAGATTTAAATAGATTAATATATATATATATATATAGATTTTATAATATTAATTCTAACAACATAAATTAAATGTAATATACATTTTTGCAAAATATTACAAATAAGGGACAGGGTTATTGAAGTGGTTGTTGAGTTTGGTAGTCGCTAGAATTTTGGTGATGTCATTGAGATCGTAGAGTTTGAAAGTAGACAGTGAGAGTTATTTTCGGGCAGCATTAGCTTATGTTGTACCGGGTTAATGGCTTGAATGATCTTTGTGGTGGCTGAGTTGATTGCCGCCGTACTAAGTTCGAGTTGGAGGAAATTCGTTTTTGCTGCCAAGAATGAGGAAAATTCTTCACTACTCAGCTGTGAAGTCGATGTTAAGAGTGAGAACTTGGCCAATTTGTTCGATTGTTGTTTCAGAATTTCGAAGAGCTTTTAGTCTATTTTTGGCATTGTCAAGTTCTGATTTGAAGAAGTCTTTTTTTTATTGTAGAATACTTTTATTGTATGAGTTTCTGGCTTTCAGGAGTAGTTTAAGCTGGTGGGGGGGGGGGGGGGGGGGGGAAATGTTGCCTCCATTTCCGTTCCGTTGATCTGAGTTTGCATCGCTCTTCATTCAGGGCTTCGCTGAACCATGGGTTTTTGTCTGGAATTCTTTTGAGTTTTGGCAGAGCGGCTGGATCGCAAACTTTGGACATTGTGGAGCTATAGTGAGCAGTGAGGGCATTGACGTCTGACATGTTATTGGTGGGGGTAAGAGCCTTCTCGCTGTGGGAGGCAAGGTTGTTCCAGTTGATGTTCTTTGTGTCTCGGCTTGGTTTGTTGCTAGAAAATTTCTTGTTAGCAGAGGGAATTTGGAAGGTGATAATGTGATGGACTGACCAGTCACAAGGGGTAACCGAGATCGATTCAATTGTATTTTGTTTAGAGATGAGCCAGTCAAGAGTAACACCCTTTGTGTGAGTAGGTTTTCAGATAGCTTGGATCAGGGAATGGTCTGCAAGGAAGGTTTTGAGGACGTTGTACTGGCATTAAAAAAAAATTGAAGATGGCGGTGCTAGAAATCGAAAGAATTACAAGTAAATCGTAGACCTCTTTTGTCTCTATTATAGGAGGAGCATTGCAAACTACATAGCCACCGACACAGAATGGACTTTAACTGGAAGCATTTGAAAAAGGCTGTTCGCCGAAACGAGTCATGCTTGTGAAAGAAATGTTCATTTAAAGAAAAGGAAGCATTGAGCTGAATAAATGCAGTGCCATACCCATAAGAGTGCTCCGTTTTTCCTGGTGGAGGAAGCTAGGTGATTATGTTTAAGCGTGCAAGCTACATGCACGCCGGAGGCACCCGTCAGAAAGAGTTCAGCAGTTGTGTGGCATATATATTTTAAGATATATTAAAAACATTCTAGAATAAGTTAAAACAAACTATAAAAAAAATATTTAAACTGAAATTGCCCCATACAATTAGGGCAACAGTAGAGAAAGTGTTGGATAGCAAAATAATTAAATTTACTATTCCAACTCCAGTGTGTGCAACAGTAGGGAAAGTGTTGGATAGCGAAGATGTAAAAATTACTATTCCCACTTTAAAGAGTGCAACAGTGGGGAAAGTGTTGGATAGCAGAGGGGTCAAAGTTACTATTCCCACAACACTGAGTGCAACAGTAGAATAAGTATTGGATAGCAGAGAGGTAAATAATACTATTCCCACTCCAGTGAGTGCAACAGTTTGAAAAGTGCTGGATAGCGGAGGGGTAAAAATTACTATTCCCACTCCAGTAAATGCAACAGTAGGGAAAGTGTTGGATAGCGAAGGGGTAAAAAATGACTATTCCAACTCCAGTGAGTGCAAAAGTAGAATAAGTATTGGATAGCGGAGGGGTAAAATTACTATTCCCACTCCAGTGACTCCAAAGATAAGGAAAGTGTTGGATAGCGGAGAAAAATAAGTTACTATTCACACTCAAACACTTAATTTTTTTTTAATAAAAAATAAACAATATTTAAAAAATAAATCTAAAAATATTAAACATACAAAAAGAACACATTAAATACATAACAAAACCCCAGAAATTATATAAAATAAATACATTTAAAAAAAATAATTTTAAACTAGAAAATATTTACAAACAAAAAAGTTATTAAAACATAAATGTATTTGTTTTATTTCCTACGCTATAACATCACACCAATAACAAAACACTTCAATATTTTTATTTAAGTGTTTACATAATTAACAGTTAATAAACAATTAAAAAATAATAAAAATAAAACATTAATTAACTACACAAACTTTAACACAATAATATCCACAAGACACACCTAAATAAAACTATAAAAATAATAACACAATTAAACTTATTTTAAAAATGTAAAACTATTACTATCAACAACTAATAATTAAATTGAATAACCACCCTTTTAAAAGTAAAAACACAAAAAAATAAACAATTACCCAAAATAAATATCAAATAATTAACATTAATTAACTACATATTAAACACAAATTACTTACCACCCTTTACTCCTATAAACACCACAACACATACCTAAAATTAATTACACAATTACTAATAACCAATTAATTAAAATAATTAACCAATTATTAATTCAATTAAAAATAAATTACTTCCCACCATTCACACCTATAAAAACCACAACACACCTAAAATTATTTACACAATTACCAAAATTACCCAATTAATTAAAATTAACCACCAATTATTAATTTACTTTGCACAGTTGACACTATAACATCTCAATTAAACAGATATCAATAAATTAAATATTAATAAATACAAATTAATCAATACATTTAATATAATTAAAATTACTTCCCACCCTATTCCCTTATAAACCCACAAGCCGCTACGGAACTAAAAGTTCAGATAAAAAACAAAAATAACTATGAAAAATGTAAACATATTAAAAATACAAACAATTATTATACAAAAAAAACATCACATACATATACAATATATACATAATACTAAAAACAATATTTTTAACTATATTTTTGCAAACGATATTGAATAAGTCGATATTTTTCAAATCAATATTACTTGCCCTAAATCGATATTCTTGACCACAATATTCTTGCTGTCGATATTTGTGCAACTCAATATTTATGACTCGATATTCTGTCTCTGCACCATTATTAAATAATTATTGTTTGATCTTTTCTGTTTGTCATGTGTGAAAGCTTATGCTCAGTACAGAAGCGCTTTGTTGGTTATGACAGCAAGCTTATGTTCAGGGATATACGTTAGATAGGTTTAGTATGAAAATTTACAATAACGTCAGTGTGCCTGACATTTATTGTGAAGCGGATATCTTAAAGTCAATAGGCAGTTGAGTGTATTGTTATTATTCTATTGAAATCTGCAGATAGGTATTCTGTTACATAGAATCTCACAGTTTATTATAGTAGGCAAGGGTTAGGTGTTGATTACAAAGATACGCTGACGCACATGTAGCTCCTATGCTATCTCATGAGGGCATTCCCTCATTTGGATGGAGACATGGCCCCATGCAAATGAGGGAATATCTTTACCTCTGCGCCTACGCGGTAGTATGGATGCGGGCACCAAGAAGCTTTCAGGAGGCGCATTGAAAGTGTGCCATAATAAGGTGGCACACCGTCAGCGCACCTCCTGATGGCAGTCCTCAGAGGGGTCCTATGGACCCCCCCGACACCCCATTACAGGCGGGTGCAGTCACTCACTGCACATGCCAGCAAAGGTATCTCTAATCACTCTTTAAAGTGTAGGCGGGTTGTTGCTGCACAATAAAACATGGTGTGGTTTTGATGCAGCCACTTTGTATTGCACTTAAATGCGCTGCCCGCATAGACGGCTGCCATAGAGGCAGTGCGTTCACTGTAATAGGGAGCACACTTTCTTTCTTTATGTACGGTGCTCCTATTTAAAGGTGCACCATGGTGCAAAAAGGAAAAGGGCACCCTATGTGTCATAGTGTCTCAGGTATTTTGTTTTGCCAACTGTATTGTTGGGTACATTTTTAATCTTGTAACTGTTCATTTGATGGTTGTCCTGTTGGAAAGCTTATGCTCAGTACAGTAGTACTGCGTTGGTTATGGTAACAAGCCAATGTTAAAGGGTACAGACATGATTGGGTCCTGGTAAAAGTTGTGTCCGAAGCCATAGACGACAGACACCACAGATCTAATCTGTGTTAATAAAAAGGTACAAAAAAAATGAAGTAAGGCTCTTATTTTATTATGACTGTGTTAAAGCCAATGATTCTTATGGGTGGATTGTTATTATACCGTGTTAAGCCTGCGGACATGTACATAATTAATGAAATCTTACAGACTACCTTTGTAGGCAAAGATTTCGGTGTTGATCATCCCCAGTAACAAAGCAAGGGAGTAGGGGGCGGGGAAGGATTAAAAGATTTGCACTTTCATAATTCTTGTTAGAATCTCTTTGAAAGGACATGCAGGCTTACTTGGTCTGCCAAAATTAGTATAATGAAAAACATTTAAAAAAAATACGATAGACACACAGACAGCAGATTAAAAAATATTCTGTCATTCACTGGGAAATAAAGCCAATAGAATAGAGCCAAAGGTTGAAGCAGATTGCTTGCATACATCATTTCATTCAGAATAGGGCAATGGGTCAGCCACTTCATATATTGGCTCTATTGCCCCATGAGCAATGGAATTTTTCGGACCCTGTCTGCATCCACCTGAAAATTAGAGCCCTTCAGTGACAGGACTGCCATGCCAATCTTTCAGTTTCCCAATGTTTCCCTCTCCTTTCTTCTCACCTTTTAATTAATGGAGATACTGCAGCTCCACAGAGAGTGTAAACAGGCTGGTTGCCACTCGTTTCATCTGCAGTGCACAGCATACTAGGAGAGCACAGCTTCTATAACAGACAATCATCATGGAATGGCATTGTCCAGTTTCACTGTGTTACCATTCCAAGAATGCCAACACATTGATTTTAATATGTGGAAGCCCTGAGGGAACTTAAAAAATTCAAAACCACAAAGTACAATACCGTAACAAGATGGCCAACTGCTGCTATATTTAATTTTGGATGATTTGTTACTGCCAAGTTTAGACAGCACCATGTTTTCTTTTTATTTATCTTGCATTTGTGTGTGAGTTTACTGTAGTTGTGCAAGTTGCCGAATGCAAAAGTGAGTAAGTGGGTTACTAATATGAATTGCAGAAGAGTGCAAGACCAATAACTTAACCCAGCATTGAATGAGGAGGCACTCCGATTGGCATTGCTAATGCTTGATGGAGCTATTCTGGCATAGTATATCGTGCTATAGCCATCTCAATTGTAGTTTCACACGGACATTCTGTCTATCTTCTGTGTACCCTATTTCTTTAATTGCCTGCTGGGTATTGTCACTTAGTTACTTCAGTGTGTCTGCCTGCTTTTTTTGGGGCGGATTTGTTCCTCTCGCTCCGAGAAGAAGAACCGCAATGAATGATCTACTGCTCTAACTTGAGGTTGCATGTTTAATACACACGCTTTTGTAACAATTTTGCAACAAAGGCCAAAACAGTTTGACATGCCGATATATCACATAAGTTCAGCCGCAACCCCTGTGAAGTGTTGTTGGCACTAGGCCCGCCTCAATGAAATTAACCACAAAGAGACAGGAGTGAGGAGGCTAACTAGAGTGGGGTCATTTGAGCTTAGCTCCTATTATTGGCAAGGTCACTTGACTGGTGATGTCTGGAAAGGATGGGATAGGTCGGTGGGTGAGAGGGTCTTGTGTGGAGGAACAGCCCTCTTGGGGACGGTTGTTTTGACGTATCCTCAGGACCCCTAACCCTGCTGCCAAGGAGTATGGAGAGCCAAACCAGCTGCACTGGTAAAAAGATACACACATTTCCACCACGCCATAAACTAGTAAACCAGGGCTTTAAATGGGCAGGGTCCCTCCAGGCATAAGACCCTGTAGTAATTATAAGAAAAATAAAAAATAAATTATAAAAGGAACTATAAAAAGGTTCCTTTCCAAGTCCTCTATTTACGTCCTTAACTTCACAATCAAAATCACTGACAGATTTATGACCAATGAATGTATCAAACGTTAAAGTAATTCATGTCAGCGATGTAGTTCCTAGCATGTTTGGTTTAATCTTGCATTCCCTAAGAGTGTTAACCATTTCGTGGATGTTGTGCTTTTGTATTTTTGGGGTGTTGTATATTACTCTTGTATAGTGCATACTTTGAACTGAGTTAACTCCAGGTGTTTATAACAGGCCATAATTAGGAGCTCTGAGTTGAGGCCGAAGGCAGTGCAAGTTTCTCACAGTGAATCAAAAAGTTTTTCAGAATACATGGGTTATCCAATCCTTAGCCACTCTGAAGACCGCATAGACAAATTCTTGTGTAATCTAGTTGCAACTATGATTCTGAGCAAATGTGTGTGAAGGAGGTACTCAGATATCAAAATATTGACAAGGCAAAAGTAAAAGAAAATATAGTTTATTTCACAGTCTCACAATTTCAGAATTGAAACATTTTCAACCGTAATTATATATAGCAAAATTAATGTTGTTACTGCCAGCTTAATCCTTACAGATACTTGGTCGCCTACACACATATTTCAGTATACAAGCAATTCTGTTTAGATGTATAACCTGTGCCTTTTAAAATTTCAGTGAATAACACTTTCTTCAACCTCAAAAGACAACAGCTCCTTGCCCCTGCTTCTAATACACCCAGTCAGCGTGCTTCCCCTTACCAGTTATGACATATGGGTACCTGTGGAATCTGTCCCCATCCCAATCATTCCTTCCAGGAAAGGGTGAGCCCGTTTTTAAGTGGGAGGAATGGAGGGAATATTTCATGAATTACATATCCACGTTCGACGCCGATGAAGACTTTAAGGCAGATAAAAAGTACAAAATGTGGTTACATTGTTTGGGTGCTGGAGGTATAAAGGTTTACCATAGCATAAATAAGAAAACATGAGGAGAAGGTGCTGGAGATGTGTTTGAAAATGCAATAGATTACCTTAATACCGATTACAAGCCCACCATCTGTGTGGGAGTGGATAGATACAAGTTCCTCCACAGAAAACAGGGCAAGGAGGAATCCATAGACGAATATGTGTCAGTGCTAAAAGGTTAAGCGCTGAATTGTCGCTTAAGGGATTTACATGACCCATTTATAAGAGACCAGATTGTCATGGAAGGGTCTTATACTAACATTCAAGACTCGAACAAGGGGAGCAGGTGCATATAATTGTCCTAATCGATCGTTTCTCTAAATGGCCCGAGATTAAGTTTGTCACTCAACCTGATTCCTTAAGTGTTGTGTTGAAATGAAGAAACTCTGAAGCGGTTGAAGTTCAAGCGTCTTTATTCTGTCATCCACTCTCCGCCACTGACAGCCTGTTGAACATTCCAAGGTGAACTCTGGAGGATCGTACCAAGAAGTAGGAAAGGCGGGGGAGGAAGGAAGCTACCACTAGGAAAAGAAAAGGAAAGTCACCTCAGGGAAGGACCAGGGAAAAGGAGAGAGATTACAACACATCTCCCTTCGAGGGAAAAGGAAAACCAGGGGAAAGGACAAAGTGAGCGGGTACCAAGACCTGTGAGTAACAAGCTTAATGTAACAGAAACATAGAAACCCCCAGAGTCTGGACGGCGGGGATCGCCAGCAGGGAAGGAAGGAAAAACCGCCCTGTTACATCTTAAGGAACAAATCAAAGCTACATCCATACCATAAGTACCAACTATATCAGAGAGATATTAGTACAAAACAATGACATACTAGAGGGGTCATGGTGGGATTGTCAGGCAGAATGCAAATACTGTGCAGGCAACTAGGGAGATGGGGAACCCCTCCCTAAAGCACCACATAGCAAGAAAGAAGGCAGAAGGAAAACTACGAAACGAGCAGGAGAGACATGCCAAGGACAACCCCCATCCCACACACCTGCCAGGCAGGCCAGAAAGAAAGACGAATAAGGCAAACGTAAAGCATTCACCAGCCTACCTTCACCAGCCTACCTACGAACGAACACAAGGAGGAGGGAATACAGATCACCACACGACAGGGAAAGAAAATGCGAACAAGGTAAGGCTGGAGACACAGGACGACATCAAGCAATGTGACGTCCAATCTCACCGACGAATCCAAGTATGACAACACACTGAAAACTGAACAAGGAGGAAGCGGAGAAAAAGCAAAGTATGTACAGACAGCAAACTATTACTTCCCCCCCATATTCAATAAACAATCCCAATGCATGAGCTGACATACATTATACAAAATCCAACATGCAACTTGTAAGAGGAAGATATCAGTTATGGGGACTAGAATACCTAGCCCTCCTCTACTCCTGCGAGCGAGGTGAGGAAAACTTAAATGGGACTGAACCCTTAAGACGCCCTAAGTAGGGAGCCCAGAAATGTACATGGTTTCAGCTCATAAAATATGTGCCCAGGTAGGGGTGACAAAGTAACAGTGAATGGAAGCATGACCCCTAACCGGTGCCCTAATTTGAGAGTAACAACCGTACGGTTTCTATGTTTCTGTTACATTAAGCTTGTTACTCACAGGTCTTGGTACCCGCTCACTTTGTCCTTTCCCCTGGTTTTCCTTTTCCCTCGAAGGGAGATGTGTTGTAATCTCTCTCCTTTTCCCTGGTCCTTCCCTGAGGTGACTTTCCTTTTCTTTTCCTAGTGGTAGCTTCCTTCCTCCCCCGCCTTTCCTCCTTCTTGGTACGATCCTGGAGGGCATGGGTTGGCCATTTCCCTTGCACTCACCCGGTACATTTTGGGTTCACCTTTCGCTCATGGGTTGTGGGTACACACCGCCATGGTTTATTGCTTGGTGTACTTGTGTACCACTGTACATTTTTTATAGCCTTGCATAGGCAAAAGTATGGCAAACATGAACCATCCCCAACCTATGCAAGGCTATAAAAAATGTACAGTGGTACACAAGTACACCAAGCAATAAACCATGGCGGTGTGTACCCACAACCCATGAGCGAAAGGTGAACCCAAAATGTACCGGGTGAGTGCAAGGGAAATGGCCAACCCATGCCCTCCCTGTGTAGGGAAAATAATATAAAGTGTAAATAAGCACACCACAAAACCTGAAAATGAGCCCCCAAGTTGGGTGCTGTTCCAAGAACGTGAAATGTAGCCCCATAAAGCATGCATGCATGCTCGAACCCATATGCACCTCCAACCCTAGAGGTGTCCCCACAAGGAGGAGAAGGCCAGATACTTATGAGTCTCAATGTTGGACACCCAGTGAAAACCTGCGTGCGCCCACTATTGGGAAGTTCCAACGGAACTCTCATTTCCTGTGAAGACATGCGGTAGTCAAGAAGCTGAAACTAGTGTAATTTACAGAAATGCCACAATGCTTAAACATAAAGGATACCAAAATCGGCCAGGCTTAGCCAAACGCACTGTCCACCTTATAGGTCCTGAAAGTAGACATGAATTCTGAAAAGTTCAGCATTGTAATGGCTTTCAACAGAAAAAACTTGTAGATTGGAAATCTTGCAATTTCTGTGTGCGTTTGCGGATCTAAAAGTCTACTGGTTCCTTCAGATACATTAGGCACCGAAAATGAGACGTCTAAAAAAGTTTCACCCTGACTCCATAATATTGACATACCTTAGGCTTCTAATTCACTTCGATGAGCATTTAGGGAAGCACACCCCAAGTAGTTAAGCTTACTAAAAACCACACTGATAGGTCACCACCTGCTTCCTTTACCCTGGAGAAGCTTGCTGTCATAATTGTTTACAATCCTAAAAACATGGAGTCACGTACGGAACGTCGAGCCGGATGGCTATCGGTGCAATAATGCACCAAAGTGTTCACTGTGCGAAATACGTCACCGTTGGAGCTGGTGACGCGCTGGACGTCGGTTGAAGTGGCGTTCGACCTCGAGCTTCCATCTGAGGTAAATTTCCCCGCAAAGATTATCAACACGGAATGACAGTTGTTACTTGTTACCGTCCCAGCATTGCGCACACATAGTGAAGTGAACTCCAGTTCACAACATATTGATCGAAGGAAATGTAAAGAATCACCATGCTGAGCGGAAGCGGTGTGACCCGTCGCTCAACACAGTGCAGGCACCTATTGCACAGCACAAATACGAAGCGATGACAACAGTCACTTTGTGAAGGTCGTAATGACAGGATAATTAGTAAAAGGTATAACTTCCCCATAACATAGTGTATATGCGTACACGGTCACACAGCATGGCCAGGAGCATCATTCCATTACTTGCCACATTTGTAGTTGTAAGCAAAGGGGTATAGGTGTGAGAGAGGGTGCACCATCGTGGTTGAGGGAAGTGAACTTGTTGAAAAATGGATATTTCATCACTGTCGAATCAGCGTAAAGACAGTCACAGAACCCTCCGGAGACAGGCACCTTTATGTAAGCGTGACACACAACTCACCAACACGGCTCCCTCAGCATTACGTAAGCATGGAATAAGGTGCCTGTAATTTCCCAATGTCAAGTTAAACCTCAGTCACATATTTGCCCCGAGAGACTGGCATGCTCAACTTCATTTACAAATTGTATACTTCTGGCCAGAATTAGATTGGATGAACTCAGAGGTGGAGTTGCGCGTGGAACCCCCCCCAACTCGTGTTACCTCAGCCTTATAGATAACACCCATCTTAGTACGAAACAGCAGCTGTGGGGAACCACAGATGCTACGCAGTAAGTAAGCATCAACCATTGTTGTAGAAAGATAATATTAACGCCAGGTCACATGGTGCAGAAACCCGACAGGAAGAACATGTTTCCCAACGAAGATGACACCGAAAAACATAGAGTTAACAGGTGAGTCACTGGAGTAAATCGCAGGATTCAAAGTTCACAATGGGTAGCGTTACTTTGCCCCCAGACACCCAGCGCAGGCAGTAAAATGACTCCAGTACATGCCAGTTGTAGAGATAGAATCATGGTCGTGGAGAGTGCCCCTAAGTGCATCAGCCTGAAAGCGGTGATTGCATTCCCATTAAAAAGGAAGTGGAAAACCACACAGTATAGTTGTTTCACCATAGTCCAATAGTATAAAGCAGATGAGCACCACACGCCTGAGCTGGGGCTGGCCGTAGGTGTGGTTGTTCATCCTACCTGTGTAGACTCCTTTTCCTCACATTAGAAGGTAGTTTCTTGGAAGAGACATGTTCTGCAGAAGAAACCAGCGCAGGCTCCCGAAATGCACACAATCCAATGACCACAGACAGAAGGACCACCCATGTGCGCAGGAACACAACTTCCACCCGCCGACTTCTGAGAAAGAGCGGCACATTTGGTAGATTAAACAGGTAACACACTGCAGTTTCCCTTGGAGAGAACCACACGCGACCTGCTACACTCAGCAACAGTTCATAATGGAGATGAAAACAGAGAAGAGCGGTACTAGGCTGCACTTCACAGCGGAGCGAGTAGGATCCACGGTGGTCAAGACATAACACAGGAAACTGTTGCGCCATAGTCAAAGACTCCGGCAAGCCCCCAGTCTGCGTCCTCCAGGAACTGAACCGCAGAATATTAAATCCGAAATGTAGAAAGAAAGAAGCACTGAAAGGGGAATTGACATGTATGGCCCCCTTCGCCAGCAGTCAAGGAACTTTGGAAAGCCCCAACTCTGCGTCCTCACAGGCAATGAACCGAGGAATAGTAAATCCGAAATGCAGAAAGGAGAGAGCACTGAAAGGGGAGAGGACAGAAATGGCCCCCCTCGCCAATTCGTCGCCAGTGTTGAAATGAAGAAACTCTGAAGCGGTTGAAGTTCAAGCGTCTTTATTCTGTCATCCACTCTCCGCCACTGACAGCCTGTTGAACATTCCAAGGTGAACTCTGGAGGATCGTACCAAGAAGGAGGAAAGGCGGGGGAGGAAGGAAGCTACCACTAGGAAAAGAAAAGGAAAGTCACCTCAGGGAAGGACCAGGGAAAAGGAGAGAGATTACAACACTTAAGTGTTGTCAGATTCTTGGACGATGTTTTTACACATGAGGGACTTCCCAAACACATAATCAGCGATAATGGGCCTCAATCCAAAATACAAGACAGAACCCTCACGAGGCCTCCTTCAAAAAGGAAGTTAAATTGATTCTACTTACAAAATTCACTTGATCTTTTTGATGCAGGATGGTAGATATGTACGATGTTGGAACAGTTACCGATTGTTTGACCTATTGTAAGCATTATTTTTTGCGTATGTATATGCCTATACCATATCTGTCTATTTTCCCCTTTTTCCTGTATATGTTGTAAAGCGATCTGATACCCGCAAGAGTCTGATCCGCGCTATATAAAACCTTCAAAATAAATAAATAATTCACGTCCGACACCTTCAGGACCTACATGCAAAGAAACCAAATCAGTCACAAAACCACCTCGGTCTACCATCCCGCAGGTAATGGTGCTGTTGAATGTTTCAACAGGGTCATCAGGGGCATTGTCCAACTAGCCAACAGTAATAGTCGGGGTTGGAAACAGGAAATCCTTAAAACCCTTTGGGCCTATCGCATGTCACTGTGCATCACTACAGGCCATAGCCCATTTGAACTCATGTGAGGACCAACTCCTTTGTCTAAGGACAATGTGGGTTGGGTTAAGGCTTCCAAAAGAGTCCATTGGTCGGCTGACCGTGATAAGGGCCAGTTGATGGAGGCACAAACCAGTTGCAAGGACAGGTTTGATCAGAAACACGGGTGCAAACCTGCAAAGCTTGAAATTGGAGACACTGTCAAAGTTAAGAGAAGTGGTCACATAAGCATGGGTAAGGACAGGTTCTCGCAGCCCCTATCCATACGCAAAGTTTCTGCAACTCTGCTCTCTTCTGTGACGGTAAGGTGTGGCATTTCTCTGCCCTCTCACTGTGCAAAAACACCCCTGTTGACCATGACATCGATACCCAACCTTACACTCCTGCCCACGGCAGTACATTTACTGGGTTGTCAGATGAGGAAACGGACTACGAACCTCACCCCTCTAGTACCACTGTACACACCTCACCATTGCAAACTAATGCCACTCCCATACACAGAAGACCTTACCCTACAAGCACTAGTAGAGCAGGAAGAATATTGCCACCCACTGCCATGCTTGACGCTGCCCCCACTCTTGGCACAAGTAGAGCAGGGAGAAGGTTATTGTCACCGGTGAAACTCTCAGATTATGTTTGTGAGTAGTATTTGTGCAATGCTATATGGTCTTGCTCACTTTAGGAAATGCATTATTGTTTAAATCGTTTTCTCTCTTTGTCTTGCCCTCTCCATCTCACCCCTACCCCTCTCTCAATCCCCTATTCTCTCCTTTCCCAAGGGGGAAGATGTGTTGTGATTTGCTCTTGTGTCCACTCTTGGACACCGTACCGCTGCTCCTACTGTCACCAGCTGCCAGCATTGGAATGTTGACAGTTATCAGCTGGTGGCCTTCGGAGCGGAGGCGTCTGTTGCGCTCCGCACTTCTCGGAGCCTGTGTTGGTGCATATAATAAGGAATGTACTTGTTCTACTGCAACTTCTTCTCAGAGGAATTCTTTACTGTTACTTATTTGTCTCAAACAACTAACAACCATTAAGAAAGCTAATACTCTTTGACTGGTTTTGGTGGCGTACATATCTGGATATAATAACAGAAAGCTCAGCGAGACAGCAAAATAATGGTCGGGTGTTACATTAGAGCTATCACAGAAATGTAATTTACGTGTTTAATCCATGGCCTTAATTACGTAGGCAACACCCCCTTTCAGAACACCCAATCGATCCCCCACATCCACACACTTTTTTCATCCCACTTAAAGCTCTTCCGTAAGCATTATCAAGAGACTCATAGAAGAGTGAGTACAAGTATTAGTAACGTAAGTCCAGACCCAGTGTTTCACTTGAGGGGGGCGGGGGGCTGTCAGATGCACTAAAATATGTTCGGTCACACCAAACCTGGTACGCATGGACATCGGTGAACAGTACTCAGACTCATTTAGTGCTATGTAAAGCGCTCCGATACCTTCGATCGAGTTCTAACTATACAAAACTGCAACCAGAAAAATAAAATAAAAATAAACTCATTGTGAATGACTGTGACCGAGTCGAAAAGATGCGATAAATTACCTGGTTTGTACCAGCGAGTATAGTACCGGTCCACAAGTGACGAAGCGTCGGTCAGCGGTAGTTCACGTTCTGAAAGCACGTCCATGGTGACTGATGAGTGCTAATCGCCAGAGTGCGAGAGACCCTCCTGATTATTGTACAGCCCAGATTTTGCGATTTTAAATAGTGTGCGCATGAGTCTTTCTTCCAGGGTTCTGACCATGCTAGATATTTTCGATAAAGTTTTTGTTTAAATAAAAAAAAAGTCTGAAGTGAAGTCTTTCTTTTGTGTTTATGCGGAACCAAACGTTCCCGTACACAAGTAGAATTAATCGGAACTAATCGTTCCGAAAGCACGTCAATTATTGTGTTGCGAGTACGTTCTGCCGGTAGGTTTCATTAAATGTCCTAACAGGTAACAGCCCAAGGTTTACTATGAATTTCCTTAAAGGGTATCAGCCCCAAGGTTTGACGGCCAGAACGACAGACCGTATTTCGGCACTGCGCGGTAGATTGTTCACTTTTTGATAGGTTTATATTGTAAAACCTATAAATAAGTTCCTCATGCTGCAGTTGCTGTATTTACTCGACAGGTTCTTAACGAGGAGAACCTGGAAACCCGCATTGTTTTCCCAGGCGGATGGCTCTTTGTGTTCAATTCGTTCCGAAGCGGGCGACTCCTTTGAGGTAGTTGCCTACCCTTGTTGCTGCGGAGAGGTGGCTTCCCGAGCGGAGGGCTAAAACAGAAAAAATAGGAAAAGAGAACAAGCATTTGCAATGCAATAGGTCTCACATTTGCGAGAGTTTATTGGCCTTGTTAATGACAATGCCTTTTATTTATCTGTTTTGATAATTAACACATAAATAAAAGGTATTATCATTTACAGTGCCAATAGTTCAAAGTCTTGTTAATGCAGAGACCTATTGCATGGAAAGTGAAAGTATGCATGGCACACTGAATGTTTCAGGAAAGCATGTGGTGCCTGCAGTGGGAGAAACTTATTAAAGAAAATAGTGCTTACAGACTAAATAAGACATACTGTTTAACAACCGAAGTAATAGGGCCAGTCCTCATGGGAGGTTACAAATGAAGACAAGGAGGGACTAACAAGACCATTAACTTATCAGAAGCCAGCACTTATAAAGGACAATGACACACGCCAATGACAAATTTGGGCGCCCAGTGGGCAGGGCTTCAAGTCCATACTCTAATACAGCATGCATCATAGAGCAACGCATTGACTGCCCAGGGTCGACCTAAAAAACGTAGTATTACGCCTTTTGGAGACACGTAACACATAAATTACAATTTTCATGTAGATGATCAGGGCACAAGTCCTAAGGAAAATAGCAGGGGGAGGACTAATTATCATGTGCAATTCACAAATGACTATGCAGTAAGTGGCATCACAAGAAGTGATGCCTTGCACTTATAATTGTTACTTAAAGAGTCAAGTGCCTATTTGACTAAAAAACACATTAAAAAAGAAATACTAAAAGAACATCTTTGGTTTTAATTTTGATAAAGCCTGTATTTTTCCACATATGCAAAGATCATGGAATTGAGCTCGGATATGGCTGAAAGTGACAAAAACAGACGTGTCAATGTGTAACACCCTACGTTACATCCGACTCATATGGGGCGCCAACAACTAGAATTCTGAGTGAATCCGGCATAAAATTGCCTCTAAGGTTGGTGGAAGGGTCTCTCCCACCTAGAAATCTTCATATCCTTTTATAGGACTTCAGACAAGGACATTTTACATAGGTACATTATTCTCAGGAAATGCACAATAGGAATCGAGCAATAAGAAACAATTTACTACAAAATATATTTGAAGATTCTCCCATCACAGTACTACATTGAGTTTGCAGACATTTTCAAAGTTAGTTCGGCAATCCAATTGATACATTATATGGCATTAGCCGGGGACAGTTGAAATGTCCTTGGTTAGATAGAGAGCAGAAAGGTCTGTAGGAGCATCTATCAATTTATCAGTTTTAGTTGTGCAGTTCTATTTTGAACACAAAGAACATCAACAATTAACCCGGTACAGTCAGTAACATTGATACAAGATGGAGGACAGTGTAAACACAAAAAGATTAGCATCAGCTCAATTTGTAAATTACAATGTTAAACTTCTTTTAGTGACTAAACAACATGTGCTTGGTGTCCTTTTTAAACATTTAACTTGCTTTTAATGTCCATGCAGTGTTTGGCAGCCCTGAATCCTGCTGGCAAAATTATGGCTAAAAGGGTACCTTCTACCATACATGGTGGCTTGCACACATAAACCTACTGGAAGGCTATTGTTTCCCACATCAGGGTTATACTGGGGATAATGCTTCCTTTGCACCCATTCTTGCTGCTTTTAGGTGATACGAGCAAAACGAGCATATACCCATTAACCACTTTACAGGGAAACCCATTACCCACCTGCAAGTGTCGGTACAGGTGGCTCTTGTGCAATTTTGGAAGCATCCCACCGTTATCCATTTGGTGGGGGAAGATATGGTCCATTTATACTCTTGAGAGACTAACTGAGCAGCTGTGTGACAGGATGGATACATTCAAAGCCACCTCAATCAATCAGGGGCCTTATAAAGCGCGCTACTCACCCGTGAGGGTCTCAAGGTGCTGGGGGGGCAGCTCCGGATCAGTCGAAGAGCCAGGTCTTGAGGTCCTTCCTGAAAGTGTGCAGGGTCGGGGAGCATCTGATGTTCACAGGTAGCTCGTTCCAGGTCTTGGCTATGATGTAGGAGTAGGCTCTCCTGCCTCCTCTGTGTCTGCGGATGTGAGGGACCTCTGCCAGGGTACGTGGAAGGAGACTCTCGTTGAGGGATTTGGGTCCGATTTTGTTGAGGGATTTGTAGGTGTGGATGAGGAGCTTGAAAGTGACCCTCTTCTCGACGGGGAGCCAGTGAAGGTCTCGTGGGTGTTGGGTCATGTACTCGTGGTGTGGAGTTCCCAGGACGAGTCTGGCTACGGCGTTCTGGATGGTTTGGAGTTTGTGTAGAAGAGTTCTGTTGATTCCGACGTATAGGGCGTTGCTGTAGTCCAGTCTGCTGGTGATGACAGCGTGGGTGATGGTCCTTCTGCAATCGGGGGGGATCCATTTGAAGGTCTTGCGGAGGACACGCATGCAGTTGAAACTGGTAGAAGCGACTGCGTTGATCTGGTAGTTAATGGAGACGGAGGAGTTGAGGATGATGCCGAGGTTTTGTGCGTGGTCTGTAGAGGTGGGTGGCTTCCCGAGGGCGGAGGGCCACCAGGTGTTGTCCCATGCAGAGGTGCAGGATCCGAGGACCTCGGTTTTCTCTGAGTTGAGCTTCAAGAAACTGTCTTTCATCCAAGCTGCGACGTCCTTCATTCCTTCGTGGAAGCAGAGCCTGGTGTCTTCGGGGGTTTTTCGTGAGCGAGAGGATGAGCTGGGTGTCATTGGCGTAGAATAGTATGCTGAGCTCATGCGATGATCCTTGGGGAACTCCGCAGTTGATGTCAGTGGGTTCGGAGAGGAAGGGAGGGAGTCTGATCCTCTGGGTTCTGCCGGAGAGGAAGGATTGGATCCAGTCGAGGGTGGTTCCTTGTATCCCTGCGACATGAAGTCTGGCTGCGAGCGTCCGATGAAAAATGGTGTCGAAGGCTGCGGAGAGGTCTAGGAGGATGAGGGCCGCGGTGTGTCCCTAGTCGAGTAGTATGCGGATGTCCTCCGTGGCGGTGAGGAGGTCGGTCACGGTGCTGTGGTTGCTGCGAAATCCAGATTGTGAGGTGTTGAGGATGGCGTTCTCTTCAATGAAAGCGGTCAGCTGGGCAATTATGAGTCTCTCGGTGATTTTGGCCGTGAAGGGGAGGAGAGAAATGGGCCAGTAGTTTTTCAGGTCTGTTGGGTCGGCCGTTGGCTTCTTGAGGAGGGGTTTAACCTCCACCCGCTTCCAGTCATCTGGGAAGGTGCAGAATCTGAAGGAGGCATTGATGGTCCATCCTAGTTCGGGTGCGATGGCTGCGGCCCTGTGGAATATGTGTGGTGGGCAGGGGTCCATCGGGGCCCCTGAGTGGGCTTTCTTTATGGTCGTGGTGATGTGTTCGATGGTGGCGGGATTCCAGGTCGTGACACTTGGCATGTCTGCGGTGGCGGAGAGTGGGGTGGTGTCCGGCATCTGTTCACTGGAGTTGTCGTAGAGGGCCTGGATCTTCAGATGGAAGTAGGAGCTGAGCTTGTCGCAGAGTTCCTGGGAGGGTGTGACGTCCGTGGCTTCGCTGGGGGGTTTTGTGAACTGTTGTATGATGTTGAACAGTTGCTTGGCGTTGGCCGCGTTGGTCTGGACTTTGTCTCTTATGAAGGTCCGATTGGTGTCTCTTATGAGCTGGTGGTATTCCTTCAGGGCGCTCCTGTGGTTGTTCTGTGCTTCAGTGGTGTTCTGGTTTCGCCAGGTCTTCTCTGGGCGTCTGCAGGAGCGCCTGGCTTCTTGGAGTTCTGTGGTGTACCAGGCGGCCTTCAGAGGGCATTGTTTGGCGGGGTGGCGGAGGGGTGCTAGTTTGGCGGCGCAGCAGGAGATCCAGCGGTGAAATTCTTTTGCTGCAGAATTGGTGTGGGTCGTGGCGCAGGGGGGGGGGTCTTGGAGGAGGGTGCTGTTGAGGTGTTCCTCTGTAACCTTGCTCCAGTTCCTTCGTGGCGGACCCGGGGCCGGCTTGGGTGCGGTGGTGGTGTTGAAGGTGAAGTGGAGGCAGTGGTGGTCCATCCAGTGGGTCTGGGTGGTGTGGCTGAATTGGATGTTTGTTCTTCCTGAGAAGATTGGGTCGAGGGTGTGTCCAGCTCTGTGAGTGGGCGTGTTGACCAGCTGCTTCAGTCCAAGGTTGGCGAGGTTATCGAGGAGAGTGGTGGAGACAGGGTCGTTGCGGTTGTCGAGGTAGAAGTTAAGGTCTCAGAGTAGAATGTAGTCCGTGGAGGTGATGGCGTGGGGTGCTGCAAGCTCAGCGATAGTGGTCGTGGACTGGGTGCGAGGTCCCAGCGGTCTGTAGATGAGGGTGCCGCGTAGAGTGGTCCTGGGGCTGGTCTCGATCTGGAAGTGGAGGTGTTCTGTGTTGGAATGGGGGTCACTTGTGCTGGAGGTGGAGAGTCAGAGGGGGTCTTGTGTGCGATGGCGAGTCCTCCTCCTGGGTGGTGGGGGTGGTCCTTTCTCTGGATCTTGTAGCCGTCGGGGATGGCGGTGGCGATGTCGGGGCCAGAGGTGGTGTTAGTCCAGGTTTCCGTGAAGAAGGCGACGTCGGGCGAGAGGGTATCGATCAGGTCCCAGATCTCTACGGCGTGTCAGTGCAGGGAGCGTACATTGAGGAGGATGCATGTCAGGGTTTCGGCGGTGCGTGCATCGGGTCGGCCTTCGGCGGTAGTGGGGGCTTTGTCGATGGTGAGGGATCTATGGCAGGGTCTGCAAGAGAACTCCCCATGAGTGGTGTTCGGCGAAGATCTTTCGCAGTCAGTTCGTCTTCCGGGATTGAGTGCGTGGAGGGGCCAAGAAGGGCCAGGGTTCCTGGCACTGGCCGCGGTCGTGTCGCAGACGGGCTTGCCTTAGGCGCGCCCGCTGTGTGACCCCGCATCGGTCTGCATTATCTAGGGGAGAGTAGGGGCGCTCAGCTGGAAGACGGGAAATATGTGAGGGCAGGAGGGAGGGGCCGCGGGTGTCAGGGAGAAGGGAACAGTGAGGGGAAGGAGAGGGGCAGGGGTACAGTGAAAGTACAGTGGAAGCGCAAAAAGAGTAAGGGCAAGAATGAAACAAAATCCACAAATGCAGATACAAATACCGCAATGCGTGCGCGATACCACAAAATGAAAATGCAGATACAGATACAATACCGCGATGCAGCAGGCGGGCAAAGAGCAGCCTCGAACACCCAGGCAGGGGGGCTCAGTGGCGGTGACGGAGAGAGTGGAGCTGCCAGGGAGAGTGCAGGCCTGTGACCGAGGTCACCTGGCTTCCTTTTCGAACCTACATGACGCATTGTAGACCTTTGGAGACTGGCCCGGTCAATGAGTCTTGGAGCTGATTCTAAAAGCTGGGCTTCATGTCATAAACACTATTTCAAGCAGTGTTTCTGATGCAGATAACCTCCCCGATTTTCTCTGTATTTCAGCTTGGCAACCAATCATTCAATCAATCAGGGATTTGTGAAGCGCACAACTCAAGGTTGAGGGTCTCAAAGCACGGGGGGGGGGCATGCAGCTACAATTCAGCCAAAGAGCCAGGTCTTGAGGCTCTTCAAGAAGGTGTGCAAAGTGGGGTAATGTCTGATGTTGAGCGGAAGCTCATTCCAGGTCTTTGCCGTGATGTAGGAGTAGGCTCTTTTCCACCCGCTCTGGCTCTGCGGATGTGCGGGGCTCAGCGAGGTCAGCCGAGCAGAGGTTACTCTTGGGTATGTGGAAGGAGACTCTTGTTGAGGTATTGGGGTTCGGTGTTGTGGAGGGATTTGTAGGCATGAGTAAACTGTGTCGAAGGCTACAGAGAGGTCTAGTAAGATGAGGGCTGTAGTGTGGTCCTGGTCAAGGAGAGGGCAGATGTCGTCTGTGTTGGTGAGGAGGGCTGTCCCATGTCTGTGGTTGTTGCTGAATCTGGATTGGGAAGAGTCGATGATGGAGTTGGCTTCGATGAAGTTCATGAACTGGATGTTGACGATCTTTTTGGTGACTTTAGCCGCGAAGGGGAGGAGAGAGATGGGTCTGTAGTTTTTGAGGTCCGTTTGGTCTGTGGAGGGCTTTTTGAGGAGCGGTTTGACTTCTGCTCGTTTCCAGTCATGGGGAATGAGCCAGATTTGAAGGGGGCGTTGATGGTGCGTCGTAGCTTGGGTGCTATGGCGGCGGAGGCTTTGTAGAAGATGTGCAGCAGGCAGGGGCCTGTGGGAGCTCCTGAGTGAATGCTCTTCATGGTTGTGGCAGTGTCTTCGGTGGTGACTGGGGTCAAGGCGGAGATGGTAGGCTGGCTGGCGTTGCTGGAGGTAGGAGTGGTTTTGGTGTCTGTTCATTGGAGTTGTCATAGAGGGACTATATCTTGAGATGTAAGAAGGGGCCAAGTTTGTTGCACAGGTCCTGGGAATGTGTGACTTCTGAGGCTTTGCTGGAGGGGTTTGGTGAATTCCTGAATGATGCTGAAGAGTTCCTTCGAGTTGCTGGGCAACATAATGTATATTACGCATATGGTATAGGCTGTGGCAAAGTTTTGTGCAATCTTTGAGTGACATGGTTTGATTTATGATACTGTAATTTTTAAAATCAAAATAAAGTGGTTAAAAAAATTGCTGTTAATGCATGTTTATTTTTTTGCTGATGTTCTTTAGCTAGCTGCAAAACACAAAAGTGCTTCATGTTTGCAGATCATAAAGTAACACCTCTCAGCCTCCGGCTACGGGGAACGGACTCCTCTTTCTAAAAATAGTGAGGGTTGTGGTGTCTAGCAATTTTTTTTAAGTAAGCCTTTTGGTTTCTACCAGACTCCATAAAGCTGTTATGCAAGTGTTAGAGCGGAATGCAATGAAAGCTTGGTTTAGAATGTTGAGTTCACAGTTACACACAGAAGAGTAGTCAGTCAGTCAGTCAATTATTTTATTTCATCCTTATTCAATAAGATCATAAAAACACAATACATTCGTCATTATACAGAATATTAAAATATATTAAAATGTCAGTTAAAACAAGATAAAACATAAATTTTGTTCTTAAATAGCAGATCATTTCCTGGTCTTCCAGTAGAGGCATAAAAAGGACGCAACGCTATAGCAGACAAAGAGGTCAGGCAAAGATTTTTAAAAGTACAACCCTGGACGACATTGCCTAAAATTATATTTACGCATGATTGGCAATATACATTTTTTACGATGTTCCACATTAAAAATAAGGATGTGCAAATTGGATTGTGTGGACACACTGTCACATGGACAGGGCGGAAGTTCCTGTAATGAATACATTCCCGATGGATAGGCTAGCATGCAGGTAATCAAATTTAGGCAAAACCTGATTAAAATAAATCTATGTTGTTGAGTTATTGCAGAAAGTAAATATGTGGCTATGCCTTCGTAAGTAATCGGACCCTCTAAGTAAGAACTTACTGAGTAGGGGCGGAGCTTGCTCGCGACCAAGATGGCCGCTTGAGCTGTGAGCTCCGAGTCACCGTTGTCCTATCCGTATATTATCTGGCAGCTGCGTAGTTGCAGACACATCCCGAGACTAGATCTGGCCTCCGGACGACTGACGGAGGCGAAAGAACTAACTCAGAGTCCGGTGCGACCCGAATTTGTGGAGTGCCGTTGTCTGCCGGAGATCCGATCTACTAGGCTCCGATCCCTGGACTAAAGTGGAGCTGCGAGGGGGCGACTGCCCGCTGTCGCTGCCCCCTGTGACCCGCGAGCGCTGTGCTCAGAGACAGGAGATTTCTGATTGGCGCACAGATACGGACCGGCGCCTGAAGCTGCGGTGCCCCTGGAGTGTAGGCGTGTCACCCGGTGTGGCGCTGTGAGGCTGCAGCTGAGGCTGCACGGACTAGTCCTGTCTCGAGGGCTTGCGTTGGGTAGAAGCAGCGTCCCACAACACGGGGCCCGCGCTGCCGCCTCTGCCCTGTTGTTTCCTGTTGCGGAGGATTGCGCTGCGGGGTGCCTGCCCGCTGAATGCATTGACTGGCACTGCACCCTGGGAGCCTGGGGAACTCGGATGCGCTCAGTCTGCTGGACCTGCCATTTTTGAGGCCGCGGAGTGCCGGCAAGCCGTGTTTGCGGCCCACGAGGTGAGCGGCCTGGTCGAGTGGTGCCCGCTCCTCCCCTGGGGGCTTTGACACTGGAACTGGTTTTATTATTCGTGAGGCATCTGTGGCCAAGGAACTTTGGTGCAGGGGGTGTGACACACCGGAGTGCGTGAGGGGTTCCTGTCGGAGAGGTGCTACTGACTGTATCCTGTGCCCTAGAGGAGAGTGTCAGGGAGCTGGTGGGGTCCCTTTCTATTGTGACAGCCCTGTTTGCTGGCTTGTGGCCAGAGGCTGCTTCTTGGCTCTTCTGGGATCTGCTGGGGGCGTACGGTGCTGTGAGCTGGGGCATTGATCTGGCATGTGAGGCTCAGGATAGCGTAGAAAAGGACTAAGGCGGACATACCTGCAAGTGGCGCTCTCACTGCGACGACTGCCTAGGTGCGTGACTTCGGTGCTGTGGCTCTGGAGGGGTCAGGGCTCTGGGACCTGGATGCTAAAACTAGGGCACGTGCTGTACGAAGGGTGCCTTGCATTGTACTGCATACTGTTTCCTAACGTTTGGTGCTGCCACCATCACTTGGCTGACTCCCCTGCCAGACCTTGTCCCTGACTTAAGAGCTGCCTGCCACGAGGATGGGTGGAGTGGACAGAGCACAGCCGAATAAATCCCGAGACGCCTCCACTGAAGACACTGCCAGAATTCAGGAACCACCAGCTGAAGACTTGAACCTGGATATCCGCAGTATGCTGGTGGCCATGGAGAAAAGCCTGCAGAGTGGTATTTCGGTGCTGGGAACCCATATGGACGCTCTATCCTACAGGATAGACAGAATGGCTGAACGCCTAGACAAACATGCTGAAAGGCTGGACATGTCAGAGTGCAGAATAACGGAAGTAGAGGAAGCGCACACCACCCTAGATACTGAACATAAACAACTTGGCAGAGTCCTGCGGGTCTTACAAGTTAAACTGAAGACTTGGAGGCATGCTCTAGACGCTGCAACCTTCGCATTACTGGCCTGACGGAGACCACACCAACTGGTAACATGGAACAATTCATTAAGAAATTACTTGTCACCTTGCTAGGAGAAGGTACTTTTTCCGCTATGTTTGTTGTGGAGAGGGCTCACCATTCCCCGGGTGCGCGCCCGCATCCAGGGGCGCCCCCTAGGCTGATCATCGCAAAATTGCTCAACTATCGAGACAGAGATGTTGCGCTGAAACGGGCAAGGAAAAAACATCCTTTGGCGTACGAGGGGTCCACGATCTCACTGTTTTCAGACTTCACACTCCGGGTACAGGAGGCGCGCCGCCAGTTCGTGCCCATGAAGAGGCAGCTCCACGACCTTGGCATAGACTACGCGATGTTGTATCCTGCGCGGCTGCGGGTCAGCAGACAGGGCCGCTCCCACATCTTCACTGACCCCAAGGCCCTGCAGAGGGCTTTGAAAGACTGGTCCAAAAAGCATTGGCAAAGCCCGGAGCGGCAGCTGCTGGACGAGGCAACGGGTGGTCCACAGGAAGAACAGGACTAAATGATGTGCATCTCCCACAGGCGATAAGTATGGGCTCGGGGCGGAATTTTGGGTGTGTAGGTTGACATGTGAGGCTCCTGGGTGCCATACATAGTAGACTATGCATACCTCTTCTTGATTAATACTAAGGGGTGTTGGCCCCAGACTAGCTAAAATTACTGCTACATGTTATTGCTTTGATTAGACTGTTGGGGTGATGCTGTGGGTGGTCGTGACCTAGGCTCAGAATCACATTAACGGTTAAACCCCGGTGGGACTGCTCCAGAATTATTGCTAGTAGTTATTCTTATCATCCTAGCCAGCGCATTCCGGGACTGAAGCTAGATTCGCTGTTGACGGGGCCAGAGAATTTCCGAACTATGCAGTTGCACACTAAGGCATTGATGGTGCTCAGGGGTGGGCTCTGGCTGGTCCATAAGGAACTCCTTGTTGGACGAGCAACATCCGCCCACGAGTGAAACACACTAGGGAGGGTATCTGTTTTCATGGGGGGGATGTGGGGGGGTCGAAGTTTAATGGGATGTACCACGACCAAGTTGGGGTTGGTCTGACGTGGGTGGGGGGTGGGTGGGTTGGGAGTAATGCAATGTTTTTTTGGTTGTTTGTTGTTTTTTACCAGGTTACCTTAAGTGTATGAGATGATTGCACGCTGCACAGAGAAGGCTGTAGACTACCCTTCAACGCTCTTCTAAGTGGGACCCAGCAAAGTTGATGGTCCTGTGACTACAAACACCCTCCGAGCGCTCACATGGAATGTTAGGGGGCTCAAAACTCCGCAAGGTATTGAACTATTTGTACAATCATCACATAAACATAGCTCTCTTGCAAGAGACACACCTCCCACTTAACAGCCCGCTGCTCCGCAGCAGAGGATTGCTAGACAACATACACGCCTCCTATACGTTGGTACCGCTGGTGGCAGACAGTGACGGCCATTATGTGATCTCCAGATGCCACGGTCGGGGCATGGACATGGTACTAGTGAATATTTACGGCCCTAACTTCGACTGCCCTGAATTTTATGCGGCTCTAGCCACTACTGCCAATAACTACATGGGGGGGGGCAATTCCTTTGGGGAGGTGATCTTAATCTGGTTAGAAATCCAAGTATAGATCGGTTGGGGGCCCCTCTGCCGCGGCTAGAGTGTTGTAGGGTGTTATGGTTCAATTGGATCTTTGTGATGTCTGGCGTATGTGGTACCCAGATAAGGGAGGTTACACTCACTACTCTGCTTACCATAATTTACACACCAACATTGACTACTGGTTGACGACCTCGCCACTTACGGATCATATTAGGGAGTGTTCGGTTCTCCCTCGCTCTCTGTTGGACCACTCCCCCCTTCTGCTAGTCCTTACTACACTGAAGAAAACCATTCCGCCTTTCACTTGGAGGTTCCCCCCTTATTCACTGCTAGACTCGGCCTTTAGGGAAGAAGCCGCTGGAGGAATGCGGGTCTTATCACCCCCTCTCCCTGCTCAATGTTGACACCAAGCTCTTTGCTAAGATTCTAGCCAATCGATTAGTTCCCCTGGCGCCGCTGCTTGTTGCCCCTGAACAAGCTGGGTTTGTCCCCGACAGGAACCTTACCTACAATCTCCGTACGGTATTTGGGGCCATGCAGCACATTCGGCAGGACTCTAGGGCGGTTGCGGTCGTCCTAGATATGGAGAAGGCCTTTGACTCAGTTGAATTGACCTACACCATTAAAGCAAAATCTCCCCGCAAGATTGTTTCTAACATTTACAAGCTATCAGTGTCATATAGGGATAACCATTATACCAAAGCCAGGCTGGCCTGGCAGAGAGATTTACAACTAACTATAGACGAGCCCATGTGGACTTACTGCTGTGCTAGTACTCGACGTATCTCTCTAAATGGCAAGACATAAGCTGATACATTTTAAGTATTTAAACAGAGTATATTATACACCGGAGAGGTTACATCGATATGGGTTGAGGGATAGCCCGGCGTGTGAGAGATGCAGCAAGCAGAACGCAGACTTCTTGCACTTAGCCTGGTCCTGCTCGGGGAAACATAGATTTTGGGGTTCGGTTTTTAACGAATTGGGGAAAATAACTGACTCGACACTGCCCCTGAACCCTGCATTGGCCCTTTTGGGGTATTCCAGGCAGATACCCAAAGCAGAAAGACGACTGGTCGACATGGGACTGCCCTACACCCACTTTGGCACAGTGGTCGCAAGACATGCTGTACTGCAGTACGCAAACTGAACACTTTAGCGAACTCCTTCCTCCCCGGAGTAGACCCAAGAACTTCTGGGGACTCTACACAACATACCTGTCCACTAAGGGAACGGACGTGAATGATATGGGTGACTCCACGCTAGACAGCAACAGCCTCGCTAATGATCATTAGCTTTTTACTCACTATCCCTCTTCAGCTGCTTAACCTTGGGAGGCACTGAGCCCTTGACTCTATATTTCCAATACAACACACTTGTGTGGGAGAGAGGGACTGTATATCTAGTAGCTGTTCAAATACAAGGGTTTTCAGCCATAATGACACATTTATATGCAAAAGGATCTGTATGTACTATGTGTTTACTGTAACCAACTGATCGTCATATGCTTTATCTGCAGTTGTTAAGATGTTCCGCTGTGCACCAAGATCGTTATGTACAACTGTGCAATAAACTTATTAATAAAAAAAAGAACTTACTGAGTAATTTAGGCTATTCGTTTTAATCTAGCTTTTGCCATCTGATTCAGAAATCGTGTTTTGATCTCCTTTTTAGGAATGGTAGAACAGTTACTTGGGGTTTCAAATATATGTTCTAAACTTAGGGAGATTAAACTGTCTTTGGCATACATGAGCCAAGGGCTCTTATGCAGATGTTTCAATGAAAGACAATCTGCAATGAACTTTCGGTGTCAAATTGACAGATTCCCTTCTCCAGACTGTATGCCATAAGAGAATTGGAGCAGGTCTACTCAGATCAGACATAAATGGAACATCCAATTCTAGATGGCAAATAAGATTGGAATAACTTTTGGGAAGGCCTACTCATTTTTTCCAAAAGGTGTTTTCAATGGTCTGTAAAATTGAAACATTAGAATATCCACAGATTCTCGCCCCATATGTTGCAACTGAGATTGATTTAGCCATATATACTATTTTGACCATGTCTAATGGTTTCACACCCAGCTTTTTAGTAAAGGAGTAGAGGGTGATGGAGCGCCATGGTGTTCTGTAATTTGTAGGGGTGCTTCATAATCACAGATAGTCCGCATCTGCATATACTTCTATGTTGTATAAATTCTTTATTTTGGCCAAAGGCCATAAAAGATTTCACTATAAAACATAATTCATAAAATAATGTAAAATGTATCCAGCCAAATGTTACATGATTTCGATAAAAGAATCGGCAATTGCAATAAAACTGTTTCATTCAATAAAAACTTTTTAAAATATACATGGAGTAGATGTCTAATTTTTTCTCACAGTCCAAGATAAGTTCCACGATCACAGATATCTTAATCTTTAGTATATCACAGCTTTAACCCCATTCTCTTCCTTATTAGACCCACTACAAACAAATTTCTTGATAACGCAAATATGACGTGTGGTAGGATACTTGTCAGCACCCTCAGCGCCTCTTGGTGTTTTCTAAATCCCAACGAATTGCATAGTGGTTGAATCCATTTACATCTTGCCCTATCATACGCCGGGCAAAAAAACAAAATATGTGCAATGTTTTCGATATTATTTGAAGGCCCTAAAGTCCGTCTAGTGCATAGAGTACAGGCAAGATCTTCCTTCCCATTTTACAGTATGGCTTTTGATCTATAATATGTTATATCTTAGCTTTAGGTACAGAATTCTTGCTAGAAACGGTTGTACCTGGTCAAGGAAATCCTTGCGATTCGGATTTGGCTTGATAGAAAGGAATTCAGTTGTTAACCTGTGAGAAAGTGCCATCTTTCTTGCATAGTATGCCCCCACTTTTTGCTGAATGTACTTTGACTGAGTGTGCCCTGGACTCCTGCCAATCAGGTGCCCAGGGCCTATGTTCCTTCCCTAAAACCTAAAACCCAAATTGGCAAAGCCTGGCCACATGTCAGCCCCTGGTAAATGGTACCCTAGGTACCCAGGGCCTTGTGACCAGGGCCGGCCTCTAAGGGCTGCAGCACTTATTGTGCCACCCTTAGAGGCCCTGTACCCTAACACACACACACTGCCCTTGCAGGCGGAGTGTCTGGGTACAAGACAAAACAAAGAGTCGACATGGCACACATCCCTGTGTGCCATGCCAACAACCTACACTGCCCTGGCATACATCAGCCACCCCTCTAGCTGGGTGCCCTATTCCGGTGGTGTGGGCACAGGAGCATGAGCCCTGTGCCCCTACAGTACCAAGGTCCATTCCTGGGCACTGTAAGTGCAGTGCTGCCAGTTAAGAGTATATGGTGCTGGGAGCTCGTCAAACACGAACTCCACAGCACCAAATGGCAACACTGAAGACTGAGAAGTTTGGTATCAAACTTCTCAGCACATTAAACCCGCACTGATGCCAGTGTGAGATTTAATGTACAAAGCACTGCAGCGGGCCCTCTGAAGCTTAACCTACAATCCACGTCTTGTCTGAGAGGCTGCTTAGGCTGCCACACAGCAGACATGTTGCTGGACCCCTGGGTGGATAGCCTCCCGCTCTCCTGGGCCTGCAAAAATGCACATCCTGGGCGAGGTGCTAGGTCTCCTCCCCCAGGATGGGCAGGGGGAAGCTTCAAAGGCATGCCACCTTTGTGAGCTTCTCCAGGGCACTTGCTGTACTCAGCAACTGGCCCCCACCGGTTCTGACCCCCACTCTGGCAGGAAGACTGGCCGGAAACTCCAAGTAAGGACAGGGGATGTGCCAGCCCTGCCAACCCCACCCCTCAGTTGGGGGAGGCGAGGTGAAGCACATCTCCGGGCTCTCGCCATCTTGAAGATGGGGAGCCCTACCCAATCAGGACTAGGCCACTGCCCCCCTCCCACAGGAGAGTGGCAGGATAGGGAGTGTACCCACCCCAGGACAGGGACCCAGTGGTCCCTGCCCTTTACCTACCTGTAACGCCCCTAAATTTAGTATTTAAGGGCACCCAGAACCTTCCTTCCTTAGATTCCAGATTCTAAACTAACAAAGAAGAACAAGAAGAAAGAAGACCTGCTGTGCAGCTGCTAAGAAGAGGAAGACACCAACTGCTTTCGCCGCAGCCCTACCGGCCTGTCGACCCTCGAACCTGCTCATGCTGAATCCCGGCACCTCCTGCGGCCAGCAACCTCACAAACCCCGGAGGACCTGGCTACCTTGTGACTCTGAGCACCTGGGACTCTCACGAGCAGTGGCTCTGCTCCAAGCAAGTTTCTAACCCCTGGCATCAGCCCGGATCCGCGAACCCTGCACACTCTGCACCCGCCAAGCCTGGCCTGTGCCGGAGTGGACAAAGACCCTGAGGACGTCCCCCCGGCGACTGTGACCCCGAATCCGGCACCCAAGGACCCACCTCGACGCTCCTGACGACGCCTGCAGCCTCAGAACCAGGGACCCCCCCAACCGCGATCAACAGAGGGTAAGATTTCCTGACATCAAAAAGCACCCCTGCACCCGGCACCCTGCGGCCCCCTGTGCCTGACTCCTGGGTACCTACCTATCCTCCAACTACCCAACTTACCTCTCGAAGTGGTGGTGGCACCTGAAGAATCTTCGTCCCCAAGCTTGCAGCCTTTGTTCGTCCTTGAGTTTACCCATTGAAATCCATTGAGCGCCCGAAGGCTCAAAAGCACCCTGCACCCAGACGCCCGAGTGGCCCTGGCAGTGCAACTTCTACCTTCTTCCCCATTTGCCCTGAGCAAGTGACCAGGAGCCCAGCTCCCACAGCCGCGTGGCCTGCTAGTCAGCAGCCGTCAATCAAGGCCCCCCTGCCTCCCATAGAATAACATTGGGCCTAATTCACTCTGCACCCGGCTGCCCCTGTGCCGCTGAGGGTATAACAACTGTACCTACCTGACCCTGGGAGACCCCTGAGTCTATGTCCAGAACCTTAACTCTGCCAGTCGAGTACTTACCCAAAAGCCGATAACTCACTTTTCTTCCATAGGGTAAAATTGACTGGCTTCTTCTGAAATTTCTTCAAAGTGTGGAGTTTCTAAAATATTCACCTAAAATCAACCGAGTAACGAAAACGGAAATACTCACCTACTATTAGGAGAGATCCCAGTGCTGGATCTTGGTGCCCAGCACTGACCCTAAAAGTACTTACAACCGTACTTACCACTAACTCAATTTTCTCCCATAGGAAACCATTGACTGTTTTTCTGTGAAATTTCTTCTGTCGATTTTTGCAAACTACAAATATTCTTTAAAGCTTGTACTAACTGTGAAAACGCAATTACTTACCTGTTTTAGAGAGATGCCCCAGTACTGAGCCTAGGAGCCCAGCACTGGATTACAAAAGTAATGAGAACATACTTTACCCATAACTTGAATTTTCTCCCATAGGAAACCATTGACTGTTTTTCTATGAAATTTCTTCTAAGTGTCGATTTTGCAAACTTATAAATATTCCCTAAAAATCGCCTGTGTAACTTAAACGCAGTCTCTCAACTGCTTACAGGTGGTACACTAGTGCTGGATCTAGGATCCAACACTGACCTAGAAAAAGTAACCATAACCCCACTTACCTGCTAAATGAATTTCATTCCATAGGATAACATTGGTAATTTGATTAGCAAAAGTTTCTAAGTGTCAACTTTTAAAATAGCAAAATATTGCTTAAAAATCACCACAGTAACTAAAACGAATTTACTCACTTGTTTCCAAGAACTGTCCCAGGACTGAATCTAGGATCCAGTCCTGGAGTTAGAAAAGTAATCCTGAAAGTAATCAATTGCAAATAACTTAAAATTCCCATTGAGCTCAATGTATTATTGTGTTTGAAATTGTGTTGCTTATTGCAACAAAACTGTAAATATTATCTGCAAAAGTCAATTGCCTATTGCAAAGTATTTAACTAAAGCATCTCATTCTGAGAAAGTATATTTTGATACCTATTGTTGGTTCTAAAATAAAACAACCATATATTTTTTATATAAACCATTGGCCTAGAGTCCAGTTCTTGAGTGTGTGAGACCATTTGCTGACTGAGGGCCAGATGCATCAAAGGGTTTTTCCCATTCTGTGTCTATGGGAAAATGTGTTGATGCATATGGCCTTGAGTGTGTACAACAAATGCTTTACACTGTCCTCTGATACTGCCGTACTGCTCGACCATGCTACCACTTTAAAGAGTAAAGTTATATCTAACTTTAACCTCTGCCAAACCTCTGGGGACTCTGGACTCTGTACACACTGTACCTATTTGGGAACAGTATATACAGAGCCACTTTCTCACATAACCTTCCTAATCTCGGATCGCAGTGGAGTGCATTCAATATATGTTGCCAATGAATACCCTTCAGGTTGCCTTTGCAGCTTGGCGTTAAACTGTGCGGGTTAGTCCAGTACGATTCAAGGCCTAACTCTATCAGCCATTTCCATGGGAAGGTCAGACGTATCAATATCCAATAATTCGCGTGCACCTTCTATATATGCTAGTAATACCGGCGTAGTCCATAGCCGTACCCAATAGAGCAGTGGGCGTAGGGTTGCGAGATGTCCTATTCGCTTCAGATTTAGATTGTGGAACATTGGGACAAGTGGTGTTGATTGGGGTAATCCTAATATTCTCCTCGCAAACCTATTTTCACCAATTGTTAGTTGTCTGATTTCACTTGTGCCCCATAACTCTGATCCATACAGTGCTGCAGCCCAGACCTTACATTTGTATATCTCAAGTGCTGGTGTCACAGCTTTGCTTGTAGTTGAGCTATACTTCTTATTAATTGCCCCTGACCCTTGGGCTAGCCTTAAAGCTGAGTGGCTAATTTGCTGATTCCAGGCTAGTTTTGTATCTAGTAATATGCCCAAGTAAGTAAAATTTGTGGCATATTCTATTCTCTCATTACTCAGCACAAGATTCTTTTTAAGGGCCTTTTTTGGGTTTATGGCCATGCACTTAGTTTTATTTGCATTTATTTCTAAGCCCCTTTTTGTGCAGTATCTTTTAAAACCGTTCAACATATTTTGGAGCCCCTTCATGGTCTGTGATATCAGAATGGTGTTGTCTGCGAAGAGCAACGCCGGCACCAAATTCCCATTTAGCCTTGTTGGATCATTTACTTGATCTTGTAGGTGATCCACCACGTCATTAATATAGAGTGAGAACAGGGTGGGAGCAAGTACGCAACCCTGTCTCACTCCTCTCTCTATTGGGATTGGCTTTGTTAGTTTACCATTCATACCCCAGTGAACTCTAGCGTAGTTCCCATTGTGTAACCTTTTTAGCTGCGTGACCAAATTCGTGGGGGCACCTTGTTTTTCAAGTGACTCCCATAATAGGCATCTGGGTATGAGGTCAAACGCTGCCCTCAGATCAACGAATGCCACATAAATGTGCCCCTTCCGGATTTTGACATATTTCCAGATAATGCACAGAAGTCTGAAGACTTGGTCTATTGTACCAGTACTGGATCTAAATCCTGCCTGATATAGGGACAGTATACTACTAGTCTCTATCCAACCGTTAAGCCTGTTCAGTACCTGCCTGGCATACATTTTTTGGGGTACATCTATCAGGCTAATTGATCTGTAGTTCTAGGGTTTGTGTTTGCTGCCCTTCTTGTGGATGGGGACAATTTCAGCCCCTTTCCACGTTCCCGGTATTGGGGCACCGGCTGATATTGCATTGCTCAGAGCATTAACATAAGGAACCCATACCTTTTTTATCGTTTTAAAATAAGTCCCAGTGCTTTTCCCGGTTTAATGGAGTCTATAGCATACTCCGTTTCTTGCAATGAGAAGACAATCACCTCACTGTCTCCCTCTATGTGAGTAGGCCGTCTTTCTCTACTCGGCGCTACAATGGGCCTAAAACTTGAGTACAAATCAGTGAAGTGGTCGGTCCAAGTCACCGAGTCCAGATAATGCTCTGTTCTTTGTACCTGGTCCTTCCCACCCCATGCTATGATTTTCCAAAACTCTGCCTGGTTATTTGTTTTTGCTGCCTCCAGAAGATCCAACCAGCTATTTTCTTCCCAATTCCGCTTGGCAATAGTCAATGCTTTCCGGTGTGCATCCCTGGCACTCCTCACTGAGTCAGCGCTTACCTGCTTTAATGATTCCAGTAGGGCTGGCTTAGATTTCCTACATTCGGTTGTGTACCATGGGTTTACCTTTTGTCCTGACCTAGGGTTGGATTTGAAATTCTTCTTATTGTTTTTGGTCAACAGGGGCTCTAACTTTGACACCAGGGCAGCATGCATAGATACTTCCAAGCATAATGGTCGGTGATCACGGTCATCCCTCATTTCTATTTTAAAGTTCACTATTCTGCTCCAACTATGGATGCTGTCCATTATATAGTACATTCTCAACTGTATACTGCCGCGCTTGAAAATATTGAGAGGGGCAGTTTCATCCCCATTATTGAATACGCTTCCATTGCATGCCCTTAGATGATGTTCTACCGTCAACTGTACTATCTGTAGCGCTGCATTAGTGCAGGGTTTAGAGGGCCCAGCCACTAGCTGAGGAAGGCCTAAAGCCGTATCTTCTTCTTCTGTGGCGCATTCTAATCCAATTAGTAGCTCATAAGCACAGTTAAAATCACTACATTCAATTACAGTGTCACTAGGGTCTACAAAATCCAAGGAATTACTTAGTGTGTTAATAATCTCAGAGTTTAATGTTTGCCTTATTGGTCTATCATAGATGTTAAACAGGTACAGGTTTTCATTGTTATCTTTTAGATATATTGCCAACAGGTCAGGGGAATCTATACTAAGGTACGAGAATCGAGTCGCCAATGTAATTTCAATCCATGTTACTAGGCCCCCCGATGGTCTCCCTCTCTGCTTGGGAACTGCATTCTTATAAAATGTTTTATACCCCAACTTATGTGGAGGTGTCAATAGCCCTGTCTCTTGGAAAAGACAGATATCAAATCTGTCTATGTAGCTATGCCAATCAGGATCTTCAAGCTTTCGTTTTAGGCCTGCTATGTTCCAGGATACTATAACTATACTTTCCTGACCTATTGCGATACTTTTAGTTGTTTGGATATTAGAATCTGTGATTGAATATACACCCTCACATCTTGAGGTCCCCTCCGGCTTGTTTGAGTCATTCTGATCATTAACAATACTCTTTCTGGAGGAGCCTAGCGCGCAACCAAGATGGCCGCGTAGGTGCGAGGCTCCCGAGGACCTCCGCAACCTCCTACGATTATCCTGAAATTATCCTGCCCTGGATGAGGGGACTATGTTGGTGGACCTGAGCTGAGGTGGCACCCGTTTCCCGCTTCCGAATCGGACCTCGGACACCGGAGTGAGCACCGATTGAGGTTTGCGGCCTTCCCCTCGCCGGACCCCGGATTTGCGCTGTGGGGTGATCCAGTGACAAAGTCAACAACAGCGGCAGGCAGGGCCTGGCGACTCGCGTACCCCGCACTTTCGCTTTCGCTTTCGCACCACCTTGTCGTCTCTGCGAGGTTGGGTCGCGGAGCCCTTGGTGTTGGTGTGGTGTGGCCTTGCTGGGAGACCCTGCCTGCCTGCAGGCTGTGATCCACCCCGCTGCTCTGAGGGGGCCCCCCCCGGAGCTCGTGGCCCTGCTTTCCTGCCCTACACGACGTGGCTGGTGCGACTGGGAGACTGGTGGCCATGGCCACGAAACAAGATGGAGACCGGGCAAAGACCAAATCGACCCGGCGTGGCGCCGTCCATCAGGCCAACAGTATGGACCGCTATACCCTCCAGAAGGGATCTCCCGATGGACCGCGCAAGTCCCCTGAGAGCCCTCCTGATGCCCCAGACCTGCCCGCAGATCTGACTCTGCGAGATGTCATGGGCGCCATTGCCGAGATGAAGGCCTCGGTGGGCCAGCGGTTTGATACACTGGCGCAGAAGATTGACTCGGTCCTCGTGGATGTTGGCCTGGTGAGCGCCGATCTTTCCAAAACCAACGACCGAGTAGATTCTTTGGCCCACACCGCATCGGGCCTAACGACAGATGTGGCGGCCTTGCAAACAGAGGTGCGCCGGCTTAGTCAGGCGAGTGCGCTTATGGATCGATGCCTGGAGGACTCCGAGAGTCGGGCACGGAGGAACAACATCCGCATTATCGGGGTGCCCGAGGGACGCGAGGAGGCGGCGGCGGATCTCTTTGTGGAGGACCTGATTGCTACCCATCTCCAGCCACGGGGGCTGAGCAAATTCTTCGCTGTGGAGAGGGCCCACAGGGTTCCCGGGGGAAGGCCGAAGGTCGGAGCCCCTCCGAGACCTCTCATCGCCCGGATTTTCAATTTTCGGGATAGAGACGCTATCCTGCAAACCTCCAGACTGCATGGACCGGTCAAGCTTGACAATATGGAGGTTAATTTTTATCCTGATTTCACCCCAGCGGTCCAGAAGCAGAGACTGAGCTTCCTAGGCGTCAAACGCCGTCTTCGGGACCTAAACCTCAAATACGCCATGCTTTTCCCGGCCAAGCTGCGTGTGGAGGTGGATGGTCGCACGCACTTCTTTGATCGTCCCGAAGCGGCCGGGGACTGGCTGGATACTCTGCCCGGGGATCTTGATCGGGGGGGCGGGGGGGGGGCGGCGGGGGGAGACGGCACGCTGGATCGGGACTGAGGGTCTAATATTGGGCCTCACTCTGGACGAAAATGATGCCACTTTCGATTCTGCGTCAGTTTTTGTAAGTTCCCCTCCTATGGAGGTTGTGTTGGGTCTATTGGGGGTTCTCCCTCCTCCTCTAGGGGGTTTAGTTAGTCTAACTATATATGGGGCGACAGGCACACTGCACGTTGGGGGGGCTGTTTGGGCTCAGGCAGGGGTGCAGGGAGGGGGGAGTTCTGTTGGGGTGGGTGGGTAGGGATGGGGTGTTGTTCGTTTTTATCACAAGGCAAACGTATTTTTGTGTTAGTTCTAAAGTGCTCTCCGGGGGACGAATGATGGCTTCTGTATATGATGGGGGGTAGGGAACTAACTTTGTTGTCTTGGAATGTGAATGGACTGGGGGACAGGATCAAACGGGGTGTGGTCCTGCAGTTTTTGAAGCGAATCTCGCCCGATGTAGTCTTTCTGCAGGAGACACACCTCATTGGCAACTCCTTCTGCGCCATGAATCGGCGTGGCTATCGCCTAGTGGCTCACTCGGGCTTCACGTCTGGCTCAAGGGGTGTGGGCATCATGGTGAAGAACTCGCTCCCGTTGGAGATTGATGAGGTGCTCCACGATGACAGGGGACGTTACACGGTCTTGGTGGGAAGACTGGAGGGCAAAGTGGTTGTCTTTGTGTCAGTATACATCCCACCGGGGCTGCAGTCGACCACCTTTGCGGACCTTGGGCGCCTTCTCCTTGGCCTTCCGGGGGGGCTTTTAGTTGTGGGGGGGGATTTTAATGCGGTGGTATCTGGGTCTGTGGATCGTCACCCCCCTAGGGACCTCCCCCGGGCACAGGCGTGGCTACTCGGCCTCTTGGATACATTTGGATTAGTGGACTGCTGGCGTTTAAAACACCCCACGCAGCTGCAGTACACTTTCCACTCGGGAGCCCATGGTAGTCTCTCACGACTAGACTATGTCCTTGTCCCGGCGGCCTATGTTGGGAGGGTGGGAGAGGTGCGCCATTTGCCACGGGGTATTTCGGACCACTCCCCGCTCCTACTGCACTTTGATGTCTTTCCGAGGGGTGAGGGTAGGGTGGTCCCAATCAATCCTTGGTACCTGCGCGACCCCACCATTCGCGCTGAATTGATTAAATCCCTTCAGCGATATTTTGATGAGAATGTGGGGTCCGTGCCTTCGGCTGTACCGCTATGGGAGGCCTTCAAGACAGTACTCCGAGGGGAGGCCCTATCCCTTATTTCCCACGCCCGGAGGCGCGAGCGGGAGGAGGTGACCCGGATGGAGGCTGAAATAGCCGAGTTGGAGGGTAATTTAGAAGGTGGGGTGACGGATGCCGCATTACATGTCCTCCAACTCAAGCAAGCGGCCTATAGGGCCCTCGTCACGGAGGCGGCCAGGGGCCTCAGTAGAGAGCAACAGGGGCGACTGTATGATGTGGGTGATAAGGCTGGTAAACTTATAGCGTGGTTGGACAAAAAAGAGAGAGCGAATCGTGTGGTCCCGCTGATTGAGAAAACGGATGGTGTGTGTGTAACTGAGCCAGAAGAAATCGTCTCCTGCTTCGCGGATTATTTCCGTGGGGTGTATTCCCCGGTGTCTCCCTGCTCGGAAGAGGATTCCCGTGCCCTGCTCAGTGATATCGCGCTGCCGTCCCTTTCCGGGGATGACAGGGTGTCGTTGGACGCCGCTCCCACCTCCGACGAGATCGCCCTCGCCATACGCTCTGTCGCTTCCGGCAAGGCCATGGGTCCGAATGGTCTCCCTATCGAGTTGTACAAGTTGCGACCGGATACGCTGGCACCCCACCTCCGGGCTATGTTCCTGGCGGCACACTCGGTGGGCTCCCTCCCGCTGGACCAGCGTCTGGCTACAATCGTGGTCATCCACAAGGAGGGGAGACCTCGGGACCGGGTTACATCCTATCGGCCCATTTCGCTACTGAATGCGGAGCCCAAGATTCTCGCCAAGGTACTGGCCAATCGGCTGGTCGGCGTGGTGGGCGATTTGGTTCATCAGGACCAATCTGGCTTTATTCCCCATCGCAACACAGCCCTTAATCTGCGGCGTTTGCACGGTGTGCTCGCACGTGCCCCGTTCATACGGGAGCCAGCCATTTTGGCGTCCTTAGACGCCACCATGGCGTTTGACACGCTTGAATGGCCATATATCTGGGCGATGCTTGCGAAGTTTGGATTTGGCCCAGGGTTCATCAGTTGGGTCAAATTGCTGTATTCGGGCCCATTGGCGCAGGTGGTGGTGAACGGAAGAGTGTCGGCTCCGTTCGAGCTGGGCCGGGGCACACGGCAGGGCTGCCCCTTATCGCCGCTCCTCTTTGCACTTGCCTTGGAGCCCCTGGCGGAGTGGCTGCGGTGGGAGCCTTCCATCCGTGGTCTCCGCTGGACCCCTGAGTATGAGGACCGCGTATCCCTATACGCTGATGACATCCTCTTGTACCTAGCTTCCCCACGTAAATCACTCATAGTACTGGTTGATGTTTTGCATTCATTCGGTCGTAACTCCGGTCTGGTCATCAACTGGGCTAAATCGTGTGTGTATGTTCTCTCCGGGGAGGCTCCTATCCTCCCGCGGGGCTGTCCGATCCAGGTCGCCCCGCAGGGATTTAGGTACCTGGGTGTCTTCATTACTCTGGACCCGGAGGCTCGGTATGATCGGAACTTGCTTCCCCCCCTCCAGCGTCTGAAAGAGGATGTCGCGCGCTGGCGGCGTTTGCCGCTTTCGCCGCTCGGCCGGGCGGCATTGTTTAAAATGATGTCGCTGCCGCGTTTCCTGTACGCGTTGCAGAACACTATGGACCTCGTCCCAGCGCGCTACTTCCGCGAAGTGGAGAGTTTGCAGCGCCGCCTGTTCTGGGACGGGAGGCCACGTATTGCCCTGGCTAAGCTGACGCTCCCATGGTATGACGGGGGGATTGCCCTCCCGGATATTAAACGGTATTATTGGGCCTCCCAGCTAGCTGCGATTAATCAGGGCCTATATGGGCCCGCCTTAAACCCGGCGTTTGAAATGGATAGGATGCTACTTCCAGGTGGTGACCATAATCGAGCGCTCTACTCTAGCGCGCCCGACGCTCGCCTAACGGGCCCCACACGTGTCATGGTGCGAGTGCGGCACGCGGCCAATGCAGCTATGGGGTGGAAGGACCGTTTGACCCGGGCGTCACCACTATACGCGTCTGAGCGGTTGGGCTCCTTGTGGACCTCGAAGGGCTTTGAGAAGTGGGACTTAATAGGCATTAGCAAAGTGGGGGATCTCTGGACGAGGGGAGGATTTAAAACGTTCGAGATGCTGCAGACGGAATTTCAGTTGCAGGGCAGCGAGTACTTTCGGTATTTGCAGGTCCGGCATGCGCTGGGCTCCGTCTTTCCGGACGTTGCCTCCATCCCGGAGTGTTCCCCCCTGGAGGATAGAGTGCTGGATGGACACGTCCCTGACAGCACGATCTCACTGATCTACAAAAACTGATCAACGACCGCTCAGACTTGTTGACTGCCCTTCGTGAGGCTTGGGTAGCCGATGGGCTGGAGCTGGACGACGAGGACTGGATCTCCGCGGTGGCCTCCCCGAAAGAGGTGGCCATACCGGCTCGCCTTCGTTTCGTCCAGCTCAAGATACTCCACAGGGTCTACATGACGGGGCCAAAGCTCCTGCGTATGGGCTATGCTGAGGACGGTTTGTGTAAGCGTGGGTGTGGTGCGCTGGGGACTTTTCTGCATATCTTGTGGGAGTGCCCGGAGGTGGAGGGGTTCTGGCGTGGTGTGCATGAGGTGCTGCGAGTGGTCACGCATGTGGCGCTGTTGCCCGAAGCGAGGAGATGCCTGTTGAATGTGTGGGAGCCTACCGATTACTCGGTGCCGCAGACGTGGTGGGTGACTCTGGGGTATATGGTTGCCAAGCGTGATATTGCCCAACTGTGGGGATCCCAGAGGCCCCCGACTGTCTCGGCCTGGAAGGAACATATGGATTGGTGCATGTTTCGGGAAAAGGTGGTGTATGTGGCGAGAGGTAAGCCTGCGACATGGGTGAAAGTATGGGGCCCCTGGAACGCCTACCGCGGGGGAATCTGTGCTCCACCGTTATTGCCCGATCCGTCGCCGGCCCCGTCCCCTTAGCCAACTCATCCCCCCGGTACCTGGGCATTAGGTGTACCCAGCCCTAGTTCTGATCTCTCCCCCCTCTTGAGATTCCTATGGATGGCTAGGATCCCCCCTCTAGGGGAGCACGTGTTGCTATTTCCGATTGAGGATTGCCTTGTGGGTTTGTTTGTATTTGTTGTTCTTTAAGTTTAAAATGGAACCGTATAGTGGGGTCTGGATAGTGTGGCTCGCAACGATGTTACCTCCTGTGCATGCTCGGCCGCAGCACCATGTGTTTTATAAATGTATATCGTATGCTCCTTTCATTGCTAGCGGCCGGCCGGAAGGTTGTAGGCCCATATTTGTATATTTTTGAGTCTTGTAATAAACGGATTAAAAAAAAAACAAAAAAAAAACAAAAAACAATACTCTTTCTCTCTATAGACGTTTGAGAGCCACTAGCATGTGATTTGGGTACTAAGCGTTGCAGTTCTTTATTCAGTCTGGTATCACTCTCGGTTAGTAGAGGGGGCTGAAATCTAGTGCATCGGTGAGTTTCCTCCAGGAGTCAATCATTTTTGTCTAGGCTAGAGCTACTGAGTCTTTTATCTTGTGCTAATAGTAACTGGGCAGACCTATGGGGGATGGAGCGTCTAAATTGGATCGACGAAGAGTCTGGAGAGCAGGTTCGGAATTCTAGAGTGAGCAAGTTGTCTACCAATTCTGGCCCCATTAGTGTCAACTCTATATAGTCTACTGTTTGCCCTGATAATATACACCTGCGTGCCCCGATAATGTCCTCTCGGATTATCGAGCGACAACCCCTGACGTGGCGAATCCAATGGATCGCTTTATTTAATCAAGGAGTCTTCCCCCTCTAGTCCCTGCCTTGTGCTTAGTTTTGGAACATTAGCCATAATGATTTTGTTTTCTGGCAACAATTGGGTGCAGTGTGTGTATGTACTGGGTAGTTCGAACTATACTCAGGGGGCAAAGGATTTTGAGACAAATTGTGGATCCTCTGATGGATGGATGTATCTAGTGCACCTGCTCGTGTAAGATAATGATTAGCAGTATTCCCATTTCGGTCAGTGGGTTTTTGGTTAGGATGAGCAGCAGTTGCTGGAATTATTTGAGGGTACTGGTGATGGCGAATTATTCCCTGGGTGGTATTTGCTTTATTTGGCTGGAGGTGGTTACTCGTGCCGTCTGATACCACTTGCGAACGCACTGCTATAGCACGTGGCTCTTGTGTGACCGGAGGTGTGGGAGGCGTACTATGTTGGAGTAGTGTTTTAACTAGTGTGGTAAGTTCCTCAATCATCGTTCTTAAGGACCCTACTTCAACCCTCAGATCCTCAATAATTTGGTGTGTGCTTGGTGTACCTAGTTTTGCATTAGAATCTACAGTTGTCAGCTCTGTCGGTTTAGGGCAATGCTGGTGTTGGTCTTCCACTATGTTGTCACATAAGGCCAGTAGGGGAGTAAACCTATTTGTGCAAATAACATTCGGCTCTGACTGAAGTAATATTCCGTGTGAAGTGTTAAATGGACTGTCAATGTCCTCTGCAATATTTTGCCTTGAGGGGGCTATTTCGGGGGGGATCAATTTGTCTAACAATAGAGGTCGCCGGGGTATGGTGTACAATTACTGGGGGTGTAGTTGGCATTATACTTTACTTCGTAGGTCTTGCTTGGCCATGTTTGCTAAAAAATGTAGAAATATTTTTAGTACCCTTGGGTGCGGTGCCATTTTCATTTGATAACATGAATTCCTCCTCTTCAACTAAGTCGTCAATCGCTTCCAGTGTGCAATTATATGCTGCAGATTTGACTGATTTACTAGTCTTAGCCATCTTTTTCCTACCAGTGGCTTTCTCAATTGCCTTTCTTCTCCCCATTTTATTGTACTAGTAGAAGCCGCTCAAACTTCTGCTAGAGTATTTGCTAGGGTTTGAAAGAACTATCAGCCTTTTGCAACCTCTAGAGCAGCCACATATTAAGTATATATTAAAAATGCACAGCTGTATAACCAAATTACATGGAAAAATGAAAATTGAAGGAAGTCTTAGGCAAAATATCAAGTCCAAGTCTCAGTTGTTAGCGCCAACCTTGTGGGAGTAGGTTAATTATCTTTAAGGCGCTTCTTGCTGCATACGTATAGTTCCTAGTAAGGCGTTACCATTGTAGAAGAATGGACCAGTCAGTACGTAGTGCAACAACCTTTGAGAACCGTACAGGCTAAGACACAAATTCCATGTATAAGCTGGAAAGTCCAATAAAATCAAGCTAGGGTCAATAAATTCCAAGTCTATAACTAGCTGTAATCATTCCTGGGATGAATAGTGCAATTGGAAGATGACAACTAATCCAGTTAACAAGGTCCAAAGGAGGAATTTAATTTAAACGTTCTTACCCTCTTGCACCGTTTTGCTTTTGTGCTATGCCACAGCTAAGAGAGGTGGCCCTGCCCTGCCGCAGTTGGCCTCTGACGGGCACAGACGGGCCCGCCCTTGGCTCGGCCTTTTCTCGGGCGCACCAGGGCGCGTCCCGCGCTGCGGGAGCCCGCTGATGAATTTCAAGCGCCTCCTAGCGCGAAAATGCTGGCGTCGGCGGTAGGTGTCCCCCAGAGGAGCCTGGGACTTCGAGTCCTCCCGCTCCCTTGCTGGCAGGTCAGGAGTGCTGGATGGCTGTCACGGGCGTCCCATGCAGCGGGAGCCCGCTGATGAATTTCAAGCACCTGCTGTCGCGAAAATGCTGACGTCGGCGGTAGGTGTCCCCCAGAGGAGCCTGAGACTTGGAGTCCTCTCGCTCCCTTGCTGGCAGGTCAGGAGTGCTGGATGGCTGTCACGGGCGTTATATCAAGTAAACTGTCTATAAAAATAGCTTGATCGAATGTAATGCTTTTCCTCTCCTCCTCCGCATTGTTGACGTCAGGGTTGTGTTATCCAAACAGCAGGTTACACTGCCCAGAGCGCACCTCTCACGCTAGCCCTGCCCCAGCGGGATTGTTTTAAAGTATTGACTAAACATTTACAGACCCATCTCAATGGAAGAATCATTAACAGAAACCAAATAAGGTGCGTGCCAAAGTCTCCCGGCGCATTCTCTGTTCGCATCCGCATATACTCCTATGTTGTATTAACATTTGACCATTAGGAAGTGTTTAGTAATAACATGTGAAAGTGTAAGTGGTAGGAAAAGTGTCGTGCCATGTAAAGAGACTACGTAGCATTTATGTGAGGAAATTGTAATTCGTAGTATTTGATGCCGTTTGCGTAACAAAATTGCTTATATGTGATGTGTATGATTTAAACATGCACCATATTAAAGTTGCACATAGACGTGACTTAATTGCATTTAATATGTAGACTTTCATAAGTTGCTTGCAGTTACCATGAATTTGATGTGCTTCTGTAATGTAATGGTATATAAAGGCCTAAATGAAATGTTCACTTACGTGTATTTGAGAGGCCTACGTGTTTCACTCTTATGTTAGGGGAGAGGAGGTGGCCTAAACGGCTAGGGCTTTCGACCTCGAATCTGGGGAACTGGGTTCGAGTCTCGGCAATGACGCTGAACATCCTGTGATTCTTGGCAAATCACTTAATCTCCCCGTGCCTAACAAACAAAAAAAAATTATGAATTTGTCTTCATGTAATGCAACTGGTGCTATGTAAAGCGCTCTGATACCCGATTCGGGTTAAGTTTACGCTATATAAAACTCTGTAAAATAAAAAAAATATGTTGGTCGATTTCTGTAGGCCTGAATTGTATTTTCCCTTAGGGCTCTGAGCAGGGCTGTTAGAAACTCCTTGTGCATGTTGAATTTGTTCTGTTCTCATTTTTCTGTTGCAGGTGGAGAAAGTCGTCTTTGTTAGTTAGAATAATGTCTTTTGTCTAGGAGGAGTTAGGTTCGGGAGGATGTGATAAGTTTTGGTGAGGAGAGCTGATCATTGGGAGCCGGTGTTCTTTCTCATTGAGGTAAGCCCGGAAATCAAGGTCATCAAGCCAGGAGCTGGGAGCATCGCCACCGCATGGAAAATTACCTATGGGAAGTGTCCAGCGGCATGAGGTGATCTGTGGGCGTGTTCTATGTGTTTGTGTTTTGTATTAGGGATAGTGTCCCATTGTGGAGTCAGGAGAAGGAGTGAGGGGAGAAGGAGAGAGAAGGAACATCTTATGTTTAAAACGTTTTTATTGAGACAAAACAAACCATGGGGGAGGGGGATAGGAGGGCTGGATACATGGAATACAATCAAAGAAAAAGGGTGCAACTCCAGAGGGTTGGCAATAGGTAGCGCGGTGGGTCAGGGGGAAAAACACAGTAAATGAAAGCTAGAAATACAAGCTGTGGAATCCCCGCACGCGTATCCGACACCCCAAATCTAAGCAATAAAAACCCCCCCCATCAACACCTCAATAGAACACAATCCCCCCCCTCCCATCCCCCATCCTCCCAGTAACGAAACAACAGCACTCCCCCCCCCCCCCCGTCCTATGGTCCCGCATCAGAGTAATCCTAACCAGGAAGCCCCGCACCCCCCCCCCCCCTCCCCGGGGGGTCCCCGTTTCACATGTAAGCTAGTCCGCCGGGGTCACCGGCGGCGTCAGCCTGAGCAGCCTAAGATACCTCGGGCAGGTGAGCTCCCGGAATTCAGTGGACAGCAGCGCTAGGAAGGGTTGCCATAGCTCTTCAAATTGGTCTATCTCCCCCGCAACCGTAAGCGACAGCTTCTCCATCCCCAGCACATGCCAGAGCCTATGCAACCAGCCGGTGATGGAGGGGACGGTGGTTGTGCGCCAGTGGATTAGAATGTTCTGAACCGCAGACCCCAGCGCGATTGCGATCTGTCTACCCCTACGGGACTTCAGTGGGTACATTAGGTCATTGGGGAGGCCCAACAGGACATACGCCGGGAGTCGCGGCAGCTCTATCCCAAAGTGCTTATCCACCTCGTCCAAGACTTCCTTCCAGTAGGCGGTCAGCACTGGGCAATCCCAAAGAATGTGTGTAAGGGTACCTTCCTGCCCGCAGCTCCGCCAGCACCCCCTGTCAGTGTGTTTATGCATCTCATACAGTCTCTCCGGGGTGTAGTACCAGTATGTGGACACCTTAGTAAAGGTCTCCGTAAGGCCCGTGTGATATGCAGAGTGCCGCGCCCGATACGCAATTTTGTCCCATTCCTTGTGGCTGAGTGTCCTACCCAATTCCCTGTGCCAACGCTCCCTCCCCGGGTTGTAATAGTGAAACGGCGGGGGTTGTAGGTATTTGTACAGATCGGTGATCAGTTTAGCGTCGGAGGTCCGAGTAGCCAACCACCTCTCATACGGTGTAATTGGACGGGCGGCGGTGGCACGCACCTGGGGCTGGAGGGCCCAATGCCGAACTTGCATGTAGCGCAATCTGTCCAGCTCCGTCAGGCCGAACTCCTGGCGGAGTTGCTGAAAAGGAACCACTCCCTCCGGGCCATAGATCTGGAAGAGTGCCCTGCAGCCCGCCTGCACCCAGTGGGAGAAAACCCCCGGCTCCATCCCTGGGGAGAAGTCCGGGTTGCCCGCAATGGGCGTGAGCGGCGAGGGGAAGGTGGTAAGGCCCCGGGCCTCACAGACCGCGTCCCACACACGCAGGGGGACCCGCGTAACAAAGGAAGCATAAAGATTAGGGGGGCGATGCGCGCGGCGCAGGAATGGAACCTCTTGTAAGGTGCGGCCCGCCACTGCCTGGTCCTGGAAGAGCCAATGTTTGTCGGACTCCCACCTGCTCCACTCCACCAGATAGCGGAGCTGTGCCGCCTGAAAGTACTTACGGAGGTCCGGAATGCCGAGACCCCCCGCTTCCGGAGCAAGCGTGGAGAGGACCCTCTTCATGCGTGGCCTGCGGCCCTGCCAGACAAAGCGGGAGATGTCAGCCTGCATTTGTCGAATCCAGCCCACCGGGGGCTGGAGCGGAAGGGCCCGGAAAAGATATAGTATCTGGGGCAACACCGTCATCTTGACCGCCGCGATTCGCCCCAGTCAGGACAGCAGGCCTTTGTTCCAGCGGCCAAGCTCGTCCTTGATCTTCCTGCCGAGGGAGGCATAATTGGCCGTAACCATCCCCGGTAATGTAGGCGCCAGCAGAATCCCCAGATACGGCACCGTGGACGAGGACCACTGCATGGGGAAGAGCCGCTGAAGATCCCTCCTGGTTTCCGCAGCCAGGGACACGTCTAAAGCCATCGACTTGCTCATATTCATTTTGAAGCCGGCCACCCCCGCAAAGGCGTCCAGCTCTCGGAGGCAAGCAGGCAGCGACCCCCTAGGGTCGTCCAAAGTCAGCAGGACATCATCCGCGTAGAGACTGACGGTGTGGACGTACTGGCCCATCCGGACCCCGACAGCATCCGGATTATTACGAATCCTCTGAGCAAACGGCTCCATGTAGAGGGCAAACAAGAGCGGCGAAAGAGGGCAGCCCTGCCGCGTGCCGCGCTCGATGGCAAAGCCACCGGAGCTACACCCGTTGACCCGCACCGACGCTGAAGGATGCTTATAGCAGTTAAAGACCATGGTGCGGAACTTATCGCCGATTCCCAGTTTCTTGAGGACCAGCTCAAGATACGGCCAGTGAACTCTGTCGAAGGCCTTCTCCGCATCAACGGACAGCAACATCCGCTCCCCCGAGATCCTTGAGGCCTTCTCCAGAACATGCGTCACCCTCTTGGTGTTGTCAACCGTCTGTCTGCCGGGTACAAAACCAGCCTGGTCCGCCTCCACCAGGTCGGGGAGGTGTGGACTCAGCCTGGACGCGAGAATCCCCGTGTACAACTTGAGGTCGACATTTAAAAGCGAGATGGGTCGGTACGAGCCGCAGAGGGCCCGGTCCTTCCCAGGTTTCGGGATTACCGCGACCGTCGCCCTCAGGAGATCCGGAGGGATGGCTCCCGGTTCGGAGAAAGAGTTAAATAGCCGAGTAAGGACAGGGGCCACGGCCGTGCAAAAGGTCTTGTAAAATAGCGACGTGTATCCGTCCGGGCCCGGGGCCTTGCCATGTTTCAGCCGCGCGATAGCTGAAATCACTTCCTCAACATGGATGTCCCGCTCCAGGTGGTCAGCCTGAGCCGGATCCAGTACCGGGAGGGTCACCGACTCCAAATAGCCGCCGGCATCCCGTGGCGAGGAGGGCTCCTCAGCATACAGCTCCTCGTAGAAGCCGCGGAAAGACTCCGCTACCTCCGCGTCCCCGGAGACAACCCCCCCGTCCGCGCCCACCAATTCCTTCACAACGCTGCGCTGTTGCGCGACCCGGAGCCGGTGTGCTAGGAGCTTGCCACATCTGTCCCCCCCAGTGTAGTAGGCATGTTTCAAGCGTAGGGCGGCATACTCCGCCCTGTCAAGATCCAGAGCCGACAGGAGCTTCCTCGCTGCCTTCAACTGCCTCCACACCCTCGGCGCCCCCGTACGGCGGTGGACCTGCTCAAGCTCCCGGACTTGAGCTGTCAGCTCGTCCCTCTTCAGTTGCCGCTCCCTATTCTCAGCTGCAGAGATAGAGATGAATTCCCCCCGGAGGACGGCCTTCAATGCCGCCCACTGTGTCGCCTGCGAGGTGTCAGTGTTGCTATTGTGAGTGAGATAGTCCTGTATGACCTCCCCGATGCGTTGCACCACCGACCTTTTGTGTAGAAGTGTATCCCGGAGGCGCCACACCCCCCGAGAGGGGGAGGCCGCCGGCCACTGGAAAACGCCGGTGACTGGGGAGTGGTCAGACAGGGTCAGGACCCCGATGTCCGCCGCCGTGGCAGCGGCACGCATCGGTCCGCTCACCAGGAGATAGTCCAGCCGTGAGTAGGTTCGGTGTGCGTGCGAGAAGTAAGAGTAGTCCCTATCCGTGGGGTGCATGGAGCGCCAGAGGTCGTGCAGATCCATTTCCGCAATCCGGGCCCTTCCAGCCTGGGACAGTTCCCCCGTCTGCGGGAAGCGCTGCGCCGATCTGTCCATCGCAGAGTCAAAGACAATGTTGAGGTCTCCCCCCAAGATAATGTGGCGGTCGGGGGAAGCAGTGACATCCACCAGCGCGGAATCTAGGAAGCGCTCTTGGTGATCGTTTGGGCTATAAACGGAACCGACCGTAAATGCTATGCCTCCCAGGCGCATACGATACGCAAGTAGCCTCCCCTTCTGTTCAGCACACTTATGCAACACCTCCCCCCGAAAGGAGCTCGCTAGGAGAATGGCTACCCCCGCCGTCTTGTTCGCTGCCGAGGAAAAGAACTGGGTAGGGAACTTAGCAGAGCGCATCCTATGGCAATCTCGGGGCAATAAGTGTGTCTCCTGCAAAAGGCAAATGTCCGCCTGCGTCCCCTCCAGCAACGACAGGATCGCTCTGCGCTTCACCGGGTTGTTCAGACCCTGAACATTAAGGGTCACTACCTTTAGGCCCGGCATTCCTCGCGGGGGTCGGGAGCGCCATGCAATGGGCAGGGAAGCAGCGGGTGGGGCGCGCGGGGCCACAGCGCAGGACAAGCCAAAACAAAGCGGGCGTAGACAACAGCGGACGGGACCTTCCCAACCCCAAAACAACCCCCTCCCCCACCCAAAACACAACCCTGGCAACTAGCCACCCACAAACTCAAACACCCCATAGTCTCAGTCAAGCCCCAAAACGGGCAAGTCCGTAGAAAAGAGCGAAGTGGACGTCCAGCCACTCACCTCGAACCGTTCCCCCCAACCCCCCCGCCCCGTACCAAGCATATAAAGAAGCTAAAGACATCTCCCCCCGGAGTGTGTGTTAGGCCGTCAAGGCCACGCTAGAGGAGCCGGTCGAGTCCCCGGCCGCCGCCCTCAGGGCGTCGGCCATGTCCGCTCTGATGGTAGGGGAGTCCGGGCGCCCCACACTGGTCGCCGAGCGCCGCCTCGCTGACCTCCGCCGGCTCCGTCTCTCCGAGGACCTCCACGACGGCGTAGCTCCCTCCTCCTCCGCCGCCGTGAGCCCCAGGACACCACAGATGTCTTGCAAGGAGCGTAGCTGGTGTAGCACTCCGTTCCACCGAAAAATCAGGCGGAAGGGGTGACCCCAAGAGTACGGCGTCTCATGCTCGCGCAAAAAGTCAGTGGCAATCCTAAAGGACCTGCGTTTCTGCAGAGTGATGGCGGAGAGGTCCTGATAAAGCGCCACCGGCCGATCCCGGAAAGTCAGGGGCTGTTTCCTGCGGGCTTCAGCCATGATGCGTTCCTTTAGTGAAAAGTCGGGCAGGAAGGCCAGAATGTCCGGTGGAGGTGCCGATGACTGGCGCTGCCGGCCAACCCTATGCGCCCTGTCAATGCTGATGGGAAAGTCCGCAGCTTCCCCCAGGATCTCTCGGAACAGGGCCCGCAGGTAGCTCCCCAGATCGGACCCCTCGTCCACAGTCGGAACGCCACGCACTCGGATGTTGTTCCTCCGAGATCTGTTCTCAAGGTCCTCGGAGTGGGCCTGAAGCTCCACACACTGTTCCCGGAGGCGAAGAACGTCCTGCTGGAGGTGGACTATCTCCTCCGCTCGCTGTTGGCCCTCCGTCTCCGCCGCTTCCACACGCTCGCCAAGGCCCTCCACCTCCCTGCGCACTTCTCGGACCTCGCTGGCCACCTCCCGCTTCAGTGTCTGGAAGTCCTCCCTGAGGGAGCTGAACAGTTCCTCCATAAAGGCCCTCGTGACGGGTGGCTCCCCTCCAGTCACATCCGCCGGAGCCCGGGAGGGCCCCGGTGAGGGCTGCGCCCTGTCCCGCAGGTGCTGGGCCCTGCCAAGCATGTCCGGCAGGGTACGGTCCCCTTTCTTCGGGCCTCCTCTTCCAGACATCGCTAGCTCCGCAGTCGGGCACCGATCCAGGCACTCCAGGGATGCTCAGCCGCCGGCCAGCACTCGACCTGGGTATCCCCCACGAGTGAAGTCGCTGCGTCACAGGTGACAAAATGGCGGCCCAGACCGGTCACCGTCAGCCGCAAGAGCTTGTGTGAGACAACCAAGGGGGCCGCAGCAGAGGGGTCTCATCAGCACATCCCTCCGGTAATCAGCCCAGCAGCAGCGGGGGTCGCTTGCATCCAGCAGCCAGGACTCCGGCGAAGGCCGCCACCACTGCTCCTTCAGGGACAAAATGGCGGCCGGGCGGAGCAGGCCAGAACGACCAGGCCCGACGGCACCACCGGGGCTCCCGAGGCACCCCACAGTAAAATAAGTTCCACCACCGGCCCCCGTCTGTCACGCACAGGGGCCCAGATGGTCCAACCCCATCAGGGAGTCCGCTGTACCTCGGCTAGGGGTTAGGGCCTCCGCAGTGCGAGGTGTCGCCGTCACCAGTCTGAGTGCCGGGGCACCCGTCCCAAGCCTTCCGCACCGTCGGGTCCCTTCCCGCCAGTCTCCTTCAGTCACCGTCGAACGGCGGGCCAGATCCCCTCCAGATCGCAACTTTCAGCACCAGGCCCAGCCGAGGCGCCCGGACAGCTCTCCAATGCGCTCCGCCCCTCGGGCTCGCCGTCGTCGTTCCTTGGTCTCGATCGGACTTTTGGGGGGGTTCCCCCGAGGCGATCCGAACCAAAACAGCACCAGTGTGCACCCCTGATGCTCCTCCACGCTCCTCTCCCGCGCTGAGCCTCAGCGGGGGGAGAAAAGCGTAAGAAAAGGGCTCTAGCTTGGCCGGGCCGGAGGAGCTACGGGAGGAAGCGTCCGCTCACCCCGCCATCTTGAGAAGGAACATCTTAGAACGAGCTCTGTAGCTTTGGCTACTTTACTCATAAAATGTGAGTGTACTTCTTAGGAAGTCTTCACGGGCTGACACCTTTCTCTTGATCTTGCCTGGGAAATGCTAAGTAGGGATGTCACAATAGTGGTAGTGTAGGGACAGATTAATGCGTTTCATTAATTCTCAACAGATGAAGTTTGAACTTGATGTGGGGGCAATCATTGCCTGTGTTCTGCTTCTGGAGATTGTCATTTTGTTTATGATCCATCGCATAAAGTTAGCCCGTAGGTTTGGATTTGTATTAGTTTCCATGTACTTCTACAACCTCGAAATTAGGTGCTTGTACATCCAGCTGTTTTTGGCTTAGTAATAAACCCTACTAACTTGGATTCCAGAGTCTGTGATTCTTCTGAGACATAGTTCTTATAAATTGTGATCCTGTTTAAATGAATTGTTTCTCCCCTCAACACTTCTCAGTAGGCAATAAAGGTCCATCTGCCGTGAGTTCCACAGTAATTTGGTAGGGAGGAACTCTGCCTTTTCAGTTGGTAGCAGAGCGACTGTTGCCTCTGCAGTGAGGGGAGAAGATAGGCATATTAGGTTAAGTTTAGCCATAGAGTCCCAAAAAGCCCAGAGGATTAAAGGTCAGAAGATTGAAGGCGGAGGACAACAGACTTTGGCAGACACCAATGTACAGTGACGGTGCTGCAGGGACAGCAGTTCACGGTGGAGTGAGTATGAACTAGCACCTTGGATTGTAAATAATTGTTTTTTAAACTATTATCTTTTAAGTAGGGTCAATCTTTATCACTCTATTGCTAGTCTGGGGCATTGGTTTTAAAAATGGAAGCTGTTGTGTGATTAGGTTGTATATCTGTAAAATTGACATATAAACAAAAGTCAAACAGGCACTAGCACTTTAGCTCTGTTTTAATAGGACAAAGCACTTAAATACTGACATTTACAGAGCTTTGCGCCTTTTATGTATTTGTATTTTTGTGTCAAGTTTTTGGTGGATGCAAATTCGTTTTTAAAAACTCCAAGAGTCTGTATAGTACCTTTTATCTTGTGTACTGTTACATAAGATCAATGTGTTTGCTTCTTTTATGGTACTGTAGAACCGAAATAAAGACTTTTGATGATGAGTATGAATAGGGATGTGTGTGTTAGATTGCGGTGATGATTTGATTGTTTGATGTCTTGCGGAGTTGAGTTGACAGTCAAGTGATTGTGGTTTCGGGCCGAACGAGCACGGTCCATGTGATACGATTTGTTTTGTTTTGATGTCAGGCTCGAAGAGTAGCCTAAGAATCAGGGATAGATTTGTGGTGTAGAAGACACCAGAGCTGTAACTGTCTGACCAGTGATTGTGGGATTCATGAGACATTGTTGACAAAACCCACTGGGAGATAAGGAATGTATGTGAGAGAGCTTGAGATTTGTGTGGGAAGCTAGTGCAGAAGAGCGGACCACAGCGATTCGAGTGGCCAACGAGGCCGTGGGTCACTGTGTGTGTGTGTGTGAATGATTTGAGCAAGTGGATCCTATCGATTAGTTATATGACTGTCCGGCTGTGCGTGGGCAGACTGTTGAAGTGACTGTCCGGTCATTTCGCGGACAGACAGTTACCAGATGAGAGGCAGACAATTAGTTGTGAGACTTTCCGGTCGTTTTGTGTGACAGACAGTCGGTTATGTGACTGTCCAGTCGTATGGTGGACAGACAGTTACTTGTTTCTATGAATGAGGAGCGTGAATGTGTAAGGAAGAGATTGTAAAGGAGGGTGAACTGCTAAGCTGAGTGAAGAGGAAGAGTGATGTTGGAGTGTGCCGTGCTGCTATAGGTCGGTTGGTGTAAAGCCGCGCTGAAATTGGTGGATTGTCATCAGGAAGTAAAAACGAAAACATCTTGTAAGGGAACGGAGTTGGTTTAAACATGCCATGCTTAGAGTGTTACATGACCTTTGTTGGGGAGACAGAGGAGTAGTAACTCGAGTGGGTGAAGAGGCACCACCCGAGGACACATCAGCACATAACATGGCCCTGAATGTAGGACTCCATACCATAGTTTGGCTTCAAAATTGGCACAAAGTTACTGAAAAGGAGTGTGAGTTGGCTTTTCCACGTTATGGGTCATTTAGATTGGATTTATTGTACCAATTGAGGGCAGTGATGGCTTTGTAGCGACCTCCACCCAGACCAATGCACTTTGAGGCATTAGATGCATGGATAAGAGCAGTACATGCGAGGAAAATGGACCGATGTCAGGAAAGAGCGAAAAAGTCAATAAGGGCATTTCAAGATGCACAATGGGATGCATTGGCGAAAAGATGGAGAGTAGAGACTATTGAGGGGGAAAGGCTATTCCCAATGTTAGTGAAAGTAGGCGATGCCCAAAAGAGAAAGGAAGAATAGGATGATAGCAACACAGACAATAGCTTGTTGGAAAGGATGTTAGCAGAGCGTCCGCCTCCATATAATCCAACGTCGGAGGAGGAAAGACAAGCGATTACAGAAGGGACAGGTGAATCGCAGACAAGTCCTAGTGTGAGAGTAGCGGTGAAGATTTCAACAGGAACCGAGAGAATAGGAATACAGCAATCGAGAGATACAGAGATGAGTGGAGCTAATGCTGTTACACAGTTACCGGATGCCCTTACGGTGCCAGTGACCATTGGTCCCATAATGTCAGTGTATGATCCAGGTCAAGCAGGAAACGGTAGTCAAAGACAGTTACAAGCAGCAAGAGAAGGTATCAGTGCTGGAGAAAATGGTACAGTGAGTGGAACTGGTCCTCTTGGGCAACCTTTAGAGGCTAGTACTCCATCGCCAGCTACAGCGGACTTTTCTAGAGGGCATACTAAGTCTAAAGCAGTAAGATCAGTGTCGTTAGCAGACTCACGTTCTGATTTGAGGATGTGGGAACCTCCAGCCAGAGGTCCCATGGGGAGAATAGCAGAAGGAGGGCTGGATCTAGGAATTTCGGGGAGTCAAGATGCCTCACAGTCCATAGTTGAAGGGAGTCACGAGTAAACCAGAACAGTGAAAGTGGAGAGCAAAGCAGTACATCAAGTCAGGGAACAATTAAATCTGCTATAAGGGCCAAAGTGCTAGATGTGGTGAGGTTGAAGGCAGAAGCGGATGACATTATAAGCGAAACTTGCCTTTGGAAAGAATGGAAAAAAGAACAGTTGATGGACAGAATGCAGAATAATGTCATACATTCACCCCAGTACAGAGATCTGGGCCTAAATCCATCGTTTGTTTGCTCGCCATGCCATTCCAGTTTGAACCCAGCCATGTGCAAATCAGTCTTGACCCAGTGCCTCAGGGGAACAGTCCAGCCCTGTCAAGCCAGGTCCTCCCTGGACTGGAAAAGAGCATCCATGGAGGACCTGTTTTGGCAGTTCGGTCTGGACTGTTCCCATGAGGCACAGGGTCAAGACTGATCTGCATATGGCTGGGTCTAAACTGGGGTGGTATGGTGAGCAAAAGACCCATGGATTTAACCCAGATCTCTTGACTGGGGGTGAATGTATGATTTATTCAGCATTCTGTCCATCATTTGTTTGCGTAGCACTTTGGAAAGAATGGAACTTTATGAACAAGATGAGCTGTTGTGGCGAAGGATGTAACTCGTAAGGCAAGGAAAGCTAATGAAAAACTGACAGAGTTAGCACCGAGGTATGATGTGGATCTCTACAAAATGAAAATGTTACAGGGAAGTAATAGGCTAAATTACAGTGATCAGGAATTGGAAGAGAAAAGAGTCATAGGATTGAAAACAAACATTCGAGATTTGATTGTAGGGATCCGCGCATGGAGCATGCTTGACAAGTGGGAAGAGAGGTGGTCTAAGGGGGTATGTGCATATTCCTTGGAGCAGGGGTGATTTTGCAGCGTTCACCAATGATTTTCCTCGGCTGAGGGAAAAACCTGTTGAATGGTACAAGCAAGTTGATTGCTTTGTTAAAATTTCGCAGGTATTGTGGATTGATTTGAATACATTGTGTGACATTGTAGTACCAAGTGATTTATGGTCAGCTTGTAAGATCGCCATTGAATGGCCAACGTCAGAACCAGAACGAGATCCTATTACCCAAGGTCCTTCACCTTCGGTTATGAAAAACTTCGAGCAGGTAATCACATGGTTACAGTAAAAGATTTCGCCACAAGATGTTTATTGGGTTAAGATAGATCGAACTACCCAAGAGCCCAAAGAGTCAGTTCATGCTTATAATGAGAGGCTCTTGCAGGCTTAAGCAGTACAGTGGACTAGATACCTTAGAAACCAAAGACATGGGACAGTTCGTCTCCAAGTTCGTGTTAGGGTTAAGAACAGAGAAAAGCTTCATAATCCAACAGCATCTGATCTGTTGGCAAAACAAGTCCATGGATGAAATTCTACGATATGCTAGATACTGTAGTGATGAAGTAGACTCAAAGCATAAGAAACTCAAGGATAAGTTAGTGCTGGTCCATATGAGAAATTCAGAAAGCATAGATCAGGCACAGCCAAGCGGAGGAACACTAGAACAAAGACAGAGGGGGGCCCAAAACCCGTTGGGTCAGGGAAGAGGGAAACCTGTAGACCACACGACAGGAGTGCCTGTTGGTATTCTGAAGACTACTGCATGCCATTATTGTAACAAAATCGGGCATTGGAAGCACAAGTGCAGGTGAAATCGTGCTAATCTTGTTCAAGATGAAGAGATTGTACAGGTACCTGAAACGGTATTTACCACAGTAAAACCCAGGTCTGTACAAGGGGGAAGCTTAGGACCACAAGTGCAAGTTCACCAACCGCCGAAAATCCCACAAGCTAGCAGAGCTCATCAGCAGATGCCACTCATTGAGACTTTCGATGAGTTAGATCCAGACCTGTTATAATGACGGTGCCTGAGGGGGAGGAAGACTGTTATCTTGGAGCAATCTTGGAGGTAGACCAGAGAGGACCATATGTAAAGGCAGATGTTGATGGTCACCCTATCACTTTTCTGATTGATACTGGTGCTACCCGTTCTACTGCAAGATCAGCAGTAGTCCCAAACCTACCCCTCTCGGGACAATCGATCCAAGTTGTAGGAGTGGCAAATAAGAGAATTACCACTCCATTGACAGATGAGATACCTGTGAGAATAGATACATTTCACGATCAACACTAATTTGTGGTGTGCGATTCGAGTCCAGTCTGTTTGTTGGGTCATGGTCTTTTGTGTAAATTGAATTGCACCCTCTATTGCACGCCCAAAGGAGTGGAGTTGCAGACTAATGATGAAGACATTGCATTTAAACTGGCAAACCAGACTATCTGCATAGAGATGTTCCCTGTGTTGACAGTTGAAGACTTACCGCTTGATTTGAGAGACTCTGTCTCTTTGGAAGTATGGGATTTCATGGGGGAAGAGATAGGATTGATCAAAGGAGTTAAGCCAGTTAAGATTCAGGTCAAGCCAAATGCTGAGTTCCCAAGAACGCCTCAATACAATCTGAAGCCGGAAACAGTGGTGGGAATTAAGCCTGTAATTGAATCCATGATTGAGCAGGGAATCCTGAAGGAGATAATGGGGAGCCCATGTAATTCCCCTATAATGGGATTGCAGAAAGAGTGGGAAGTTCAGAATTGTGCAGGACCTGCGAAAGGTCAACACAATTGTAGTTCCATGTTGTCCTGTGGTACCGAATCCATCAGTGATCCTGTTTCAGATACCGTATGAAGTGGAGTGGTTCACAGTGATTGACTTGTGTCAGGCATTCTTCTCAATACCCTTGCATGAGGAAAGCCAATTTTTATTCGCTTTCCGTCTGGAAGATCGTGTGTTAACATGATGTTGTATCCCACAAGGGTATACAGAGAGTCCATCGATTTTCAATCAAATCCTGAAGAAGAATCTTGAGAGTCTCGTACTGCCACAGAATTCAGTTCTCGTGCAGTATATTGATGACCTCTTGATCAAGTCTGAAACGGAAGATGCTTGCAGGATTGATACCGTTGCACTGTTGAATCATCTAGAACAGAATGGACACAAGGTGTCTCCAAGCAAATTACAGTACTGTTTGACTGAGGTTCAGTATTTTGGTCACAGAATTGAGAAAGGCAAGAGGAAGGTGTCACCATACCGCACCGAGGCGATCATGAATATGACTGTGCCTACCACACAGAAGGAAGTCAGGATGTTTCTTGGAATAGTTGGGTACTGCTGTCAATGGATACCCAACTTTTCATTGAAGGCGAAGCCCTTGCAGAGATTGACAAACAAGGATGTAAGTGATCTGGTGCCATGGGATAACGACTGTTTGGTTGCCTTCTTGGAGCTGAGAGAAAGCCTTTGTTGCGCTTCGGCTCTGGGAATGCCTGATTACAACAAGTCCTTCTCACTATTTTGCTGTGAGAGAGAAGGTTGCGCTCAATCAGTACTAACGCAGACCCAAGGATGTGTCCTTAGACCAGTTGCTTACTTCTCAGCTACCTTAGACCCGGTAGCTTCAGCGTTGCCCGTATGTCTCAGATCCGTTGCTGCAACAGGTGTCAGCATTGAAAGATGTGAGAGCATAGTCATGGGTCACCCTTTAACTGTTTATGTTTCAAACTCAGTTGAGCTCCTAATGATGAGAACCAAAACACAGTATTTGACCAATAACAGACTCACACGCTATGAGCAAGTCATACTCGCTTAAGAGAATGTGACTCTGAAAAGATGTTCTGTACTGAATCCTGCTACTTTGATGCCTTTGCCAAATGCTGATGATGGAGATTGTGAGGACCATGACTGTCTCTATGTGACTGAACTTTGCACCAAACAGAGACCCAACATTGTCGATAAACCTCTGTCTGAATCTGATGAAATCTTCTTTGTAGACGGTTCATGCCTAAGGGACAATGTGGGCCATCTGAGAGCAGCATTTGCTGCTTGCACCATTTCTAGAGTTGTGGAAGCAGCTTGTTTATAGGGAGTATACGCGGCACAATTGGCTGAGATCATTTCTTGGTTGCCAAGCAAATCCGAGTCACCATCTACACCGATAATCAGTACGGTTTCGGTGTGGTTCATGAATTCAGACAGCTATGGTCACAGAGGGGATTTCTAACGTCATCAGAATCTCTGATCAGGAATGGGGAATATGTGAGGAAGTTGTTGGAGGCTTTGCAATGTCCAAAAGAAATTGCTGTGGTTAAATGTGCCACCCATGGGAGGGGGGAGGACTTTGTCACGCTTGGGAATAGGTATGCTGATGAAGTTGCACGTTTCTGTTCTGAACAAGGGTGCATTTACACAGGAGAATATACTGGAGAGAGCCCTGAAAGAACTGAGCTGAGCATGATGTTAGCCATTGCAGACACTTGGGATGAGCTCAAGTGCCTGCAGGGAGAATTATCAGGACAGGAAGAAGCTGGTTGGATTAAAGCAGGTTGTGAGAAAAGAGATGAGGGCATTTTGGTTTCAGCCGATGGTCGAGCAGTGTTAGCATATGATTTACTGAGCCCTATGGCAAGACAGATTCATGGAGCCGTACACATTGGAAGGGATGCCATGGTGCGAGTGTTCAGGCAGACGTGGTTCAATCCACAGTTTCATGCATTTACTGAAGCGGTGAGTCACAGATGTATTACGTGTCAACAAATGAATGCCGGAAAGAAGACTGTGGTTGAATTGAGTCACATTGGGAAGTCAGGAGGACTCTTTAACAGAATCCAACTTGACTTTGTAGAGATGCCTAGGTGCTATGGATTGAGGTACATTTTGGTTGTGGTGTGTGTTTCCTCACAGTGGGTGGAAGCTTATTCGACAAGGAGGTGTGATAGTCTCACAGTAGCAAAGTTATTGCTTAGAGAGCTTATAGCACGTTTCGGATTTCCAATTTCATTGGAGTCGGATAGAGTAACGCATTTCCATAGTGAGATCATGAGGATGCTTTGTGCCGCCTTACAAGTTGATCAGAGACTTCATTGTAGCTATAGGCCTGAGGCATCATGAATTGTGGAGCAAATTAATGGAACTCAAGATGAGAATGGCAAAAGTGTGTTCATCCACTTCTTTGAAATGACCTGATGCGTTGACTTTGGTGTTGATGAGTATCCGTAGTAACCCCGACAGGAGGACTGGTCTCTCGTCTCATGAGATCCTGATGGGGAGGGCGATGCTCTTGCCAATGGTGCCATCTACAGCTCTGATAAACATCACAGACAATTTGATACTTGAATATTGCAAAGAAATTGCTGAAGTAGTCCATTCTATGTCTCACCAGGTAAAAACTGTGACTGCCCCGACCTTGAAGGACCTGTGCCATGATTTGTGTCCGGGTGACTGTGTACTCGTTCGCAAGCATGTGTAGAAGCGTTGCCTTGACGCACATTGGAAGGGCCTATATCAAGTGATCCTAGTGACAAATACAGCTGTGAAGTGTGGAGGCTTGCCAAACTGGATACACGCCTTACACATCTGCAGTTTCAGAACCCTTGGAAGAAACAGCTCCTCTCCAAGTAAAAAATCCAGCTGTGGTTGTGAGGCCACAGGAGAGGACAAGCCAAGCTGTGAGGGTTACTGATGAAGCTGGTTGCCCAACAGAGCAAGCTGAGGGGGGTCACGCTACACAAAGCCCAAGTATTGACTCTGAGGGAGACGGTAACGTTGCGAGTGATATAGTCAGACTCAGCTGAAAGAACTGGCGTACAAGGTGGTCGGGTGCAGACATGAAGGGCAGAGTTTGCAGAGGAAGCGTGGCCTAGGAGATTAAATCTGAGATTGGCACCTGAAAGATCTTGCGCCTGTGACTGAGGCGTCTGAATCGGAGCAGAGTGATATAGAACAAGCTCAGGGGAATCTGAGAAGGTCGAGGGTGCCTTGTCAGAGATATGCTGCTCCAGATGGACTTACCTAGCTGCCGATGCCAGGGGTAGTGAGGACCGGGAGGCTGAAGTCTTCACGAGTGGTCAGTAGGGCCCCTGAACTGAAAATTAATGTTGAACTGATAGTTTCTGGACTGGAAATAGAGGGGATGTTGACAATGCCAAGGCCTCTGAAATTGAGCAAAGTGCGAGTTCTTATCCTCCAAGATTTGCCTTTTCCAACTTTTGGATATCAGACCACCAGTTCAGGAAATTGCAGCGGTTCGTCTTGAGATTTTGCAACGTGTCATAGTCGAAATTGGCTCTGAGCTCATAGGAGACTGTTGATTGAACTGTGAATTGTAAATACATTGCTTTAAAGATGATAACTTAGGCCAGAGTGGAAGAAGAATACATTTATGCAACTTTCCATAGAAAAAGAAAGAGGACGAAGGTAGTCTTTTTGAACTGTGTAAATGAAAAGAAAAAGGCCTAACTGTGAATTTATTTCCAGAACTTCAGAGAATTGCACTGAACTGGATAGCAGCAATAAGAGGAGGAGAAAGAGACGTTGTGCAAATACTTTTGCTGTGCCAAACCGACAAATTAAAATGGAGTCTGGAAATTCAGATCGTAGGTCTCAGTGTGTGATAGGTACACTCATAGTAGGAGTGATAATAGTAATGGCAGTAGTTATTATTATTTCTGTAAACATTTCACACGATGCTGATGTTGAAGGGGTGGAAGTGAAGGAGAAAACCACACCTGTTACTTCTAGCACAAAAGAAGGTATCTTAGGAGCTGAAAAGGCTATGCTAGATCAGACTAGTCATATGTTACACATAGATTTGTCTAAAGGTGATTACACGCTTAATGCTTACGCCAAGCTTCTTTATGAGTACGTTAACACGATGGATGTAAGAGATTGCTATGTGTGTATTCAGTTGCCTGCGTCTATGGAGAAAGGTATTTGTTAGCACCATCGTCCTTTGACATATGGTATTACATGTTGTTTGTTGCTTAGTATATTTTACGGTAAGGGACATTATGAAAATTATTTCTTGAACTACGATGTGGTGCTTTCAGAGGTTCCAGCTTATAAGCACCTGAATAAGTACGATTATTACAAGCAAGAGGATAGAGTGGGAAAGTATTTCATACCTACCAACACCTTTAATATGGCTTATGCACATCGTCACAATTTGACATGTATGTTAACTGACATAAGAGAAGAAATTTGTAGTTCAAGTAGAAAATAGACGTAGACAGTCGTCAGTGAAGACTAATAGTAGAGAGGGGAAAACTGCATGGACGAAGGAGGAATTAGCTCACAAGGCGAGAGGGAGTTCTTGTCCAATAGCTTTAGATTTCGAACAGAGGGGGAAGCTTTGCATTAAATAGGTACAAACATACTATGATAATATCTATGTGGGACAGAGTGTATGTGATCACATTTTCACGATTGAAGTACTTTCAGGAGATGGTGCAAGTGGTACAAAATGTATATTTTGTGTATAGGAAAAATGGCTACGTGCGATTGCCGTGGAATTGGTATGGTACTTGTTATGTAGCCGTGGTGTTCCCCAAGATATATCATATTGAGGACTTAGGACCTTTGAAAGTGGAGTGTATCATAATAAGAAACAAGGTACAAGCGCATGAGAGATAGTTGAAGATGTATTTGGAGCGCTGCTACCAAGTGTAGGAGTGATTCTCAATGATGTTACAATTAGAAGGTTGTCAAATATTGTGGATAAGTTGTCAGCAAATACAGCCCATTCTTTGTTCCTTGTAGATGTAGAGATGGTGTCGATAAGAGCTATGGTGATGCAGAACCGTCTTGCTTTAGATGTTTTGCTAGCAAAAGAAGGTGGAGTCTGTAAAATGTTGAGGGTCCAACAGTGCTGTACTTATATACCTGACAACAGCAAGGATCTGAAGAATGAAATAAGTAACATCACTGAGATTCATAGCGATACGTGATTTGGCCACAGAGGGTGTTTGGGAAAGGTTTCCAGAAGGTAGGAAGTTGGTTTGCAAACCTTGGAAAGGGAATACTTGGTTACATCTTGTAGCCCATTATCCTAGTTGTGGTTTGTGTGATCATATTGTTGGGATTTGTGAAGGCCTAAAAATGGCACAAGGCAGGACAAGTTGAGACATTTCTTAGGGAGCAAGAAAGGAGAATGGAGGGACTGCAGGACAGTCACTATGAGAATCTCAATAGCCTAGAGAAGTTCCGACAGGGAAGACAAGCTACAACTTCTGTTTAGGTCGGTTCTTTCTCCATGGAGTTGTGATTTGTTATGATGACACTTGTCATCGGGGGGGGGGGGGGGGGGGACTGATGGAGCGCAATGGTGTTCTGTAATTTGTAGGGGTACATCATAATCACGGATAGTTCACATCCGCATATACTCCTAAATTGTATTAACATTTGACCATTAGAAAGTGTTCAGTAATAACACATGAAGGTGTAAGTGGTAGGAAAAGTGTTGTGCCATGTAAAGATACTACGCAGCATTTATGTTAGGATATTGTAATTTGTAGTATTTGATGCCATTTGCCTAACGAAATTGCTTATATGTGATGTGATGTGTATGATTTAAACATGCACCATATTAAAGTTGCACATAGACGTGACTTAATTGCATTTAAACATGTAGACTTTCATAAGTTGCTTGCAGTTAACATGAATTTGATGTGCTTCTGTAATGTAATGAGATATAAAGGCCTAAATGAAATATTCACTTGCGTGTATTTGAGAGGCCTATGTGTTTCACTCTTATGTTGGCCGATTTCTGTAGGCCTGAATTGTACTTTCCCTGAGGGCTCTGAGCAGGGTTGTGAGAAACTTCATGTGCATGTTGAATTTGTTCTGTTCTCATGTTTCTGTTGCAGGTGGAGAAAGTCGTCTTTGTTAGTTAGAATAACGTCTTTTGTTTAGGAGAAGTTAGGTTCGGGAGGACGTGATACATTTTGGTGAGGAAAGCTGATAATTGGGAGCCGGTGTTCTTTCTCATTGAGGGAGGCCTGGGAATCAAGGTTATCAAGCCAGATGCTGGGAGCACTGACACCGCGTGGAAAATCCCCTATGGGAAGTGTCAAGCTAGATGAGGTGATCTGTGGGCGTGTTCTATGTGTTTGTGTTTTGTATTAGGGATAGTGGCCCAGGTTGGAGTCAGGAGAAGGAGTGAGGAGAGAAGGAGCATCTTAGAACTAGCTTTGGCTACTTGACCATACAACAGGAGTGTGCTTCCTAGGAAGTCTTCACTGGCTGCCACCTCTTCCCTGATCCTGCCTGAGAAATGCTAAGTAGGAATGTCATTATAGTGGTAGTGTAGGGACAGACATGCTTTTCATTCATTCTCCGCAGATGAAGTCCGAACTTGACGTGGGGCAATCATTGCCTCTGTTCTGCTTCTGGAGATTGTCATTTTGTTTATGATCCATCTGTTATGTTATGTTATGTTAGGAACATTTATAATGCGCACAGCTGCCCCAGCTAAGGGGCGTCCTGGCGCATGACAAGGTAAACATAGCTAAGACTGAGCATAGAAACAGAGAAAGAAAATAAGGCGCAGCAAGAAAAGGGGGAAAATTAAAACAGGAAGGTTTTTATAGCTTTACGGAACAAAAAAAGGTCTTCCATCAAGCGAATCTCAATCGGAAGGGAGTTCCAAAGCACTGCTGCTTTTACCCGGAAGGATCGGCCACCAACTCGGATGAGCTTAAACCTCGGGACCACAGCGAGCGCTTGGCCCAATGATCTCAAAGAGCGGGTTGGAACATAAGAGGACAAGAGATTCGAGAGGATCGGGGGGGCTGATCCCTTCAAGATCTTAAAAGCCAAACATAAAACTTTAAAATGAATTCTTGTTTTAACCGGTAGCCGATGCAAAGATCGAAGGGTACTAGAAACAGAGCAGGACCTGGGCAAGCCAACTATGGCTCTAGCTGCGGCGTTTTGGACACGTTGAAGGCGGCTAATTTCTGCCTGGTTTGCCCCTACCAGGAGAGAGCTGGCATAATCCAGACGAGATATTACTGTTGCCAGAACCAGCAGCTGCCTGGTAGGGGGGTCAAAAAACTTCAGGACAGGTCTTAAACTCCGAAGGACCCCAAAACAGCAGGCCGCGGTTTTCTTAGAGTGCCCCACGAAGCTAAGAGTGGGCTCCAACCACACTCCCAAATTCCTCAACTCCGTTACCGGAATTGGAGACGGCCCAAGCTCCGGAGGCCACCATCTGTCCCCCCAGAGCTCCTTCCCCTTCCCGACAACCATGACCTCAGTCTTCTTAGCGTTGAGCTGGAGACAGTTGGCATTCATCCAACTCGCCACCGCCCTCAGTCCACTCTGGAACCTAGGGGCATCCTGCTCAACATCCCCGCTGATAGTAACCGCTAGCTGAGTGTCGTCAGCATAAGAGACCATAGTCATGCCCCACTGCTTGACGACATCAGCCAGCGGTCTCACGTAAAGGTTGAATAACGTGAGACTCAGCGAGGATCCCTGCGGCACCCCCAGGCCCAGAGGATGGAATTTGGACTGGTACGGTGGTATAGCAACGCAGAAGGAGCGGTCGTCGAGAAAGGAATGGAACCACTGTAGGGCGAGCCCACCAATGCCTATCTCCTCCAGGCGCTGCAGAAGGATGCGGTGTGAAACAGTATCGAAGGCGGTGCTCAGGTCTAATAATACTAGCGCCGCCGTCTGTCCCACATCCAGCACCATACGCAGATGTTCGGCCATGGCGAGAAGGGCTGTCTCTGTGCTATGCCCAGCACGGAACCCATTCTGGGTAGCATCTAGAATGTTGGCTCGGGAAAGATGGTCAGAAAGAGCCTGGTTGACGTGGGCCTCCACAACTTTTGCTGGCCAAGGGAGCAAGGAAATGGGTCGGTAGCTCTCCGGTTTTAAAGGATCCAATAAGGGTTTCTTCAGGATAGGAGAAACCACTGCCCGCTTCCATTTAGCTGGAACCGTGCCCGTAGCCAGCGAGATGTTAATGAGGGAACACACCATGGGGCGTCCCATAAAAGACTGGTCCCTGAAGAGGGCAGGTCTTAATGGATCCAAAGGTGATCCAGCTTTAATTTTCTGGGTCAACCTATCAAATCCCTCTGGTAGAAGCAGGGGAAAAGAGTCCATAGTGGGGAGGCCCGGGATAATATCCAGGGTCCCCGATGGTGACCCCTGTACAGGGAAAAGCCCGGTAGATGCCCTGCACTTTTTCCAGAAAGAAGGATGCCAAAGCCTCACAGTGAGAGGTAGAAGCCATTGCCGGAGAGGAGATTCTTTTTGCCAAAAGATCTTTAAGGGCCTTAAAAATAGATTTAGCCGGGTTAGTACTGTTGCGGAATTCTACCGCGTAGAACGCCGCGCGGGCTCTACAGATGGCGCGGTGATAAACCTTAACGGAAGCCAGAAACAACGCTTTCTTGGCAGTATCGTAAGACCTCCGCCACTCTCTCTTGGCCCGCCTACAGCTGCCCTTCAAAACACGAAGGGCGCTGTCATACCAGGGGCTCGACTCTCTGAAGCTAAGTTTGCTTGCCATGATGGGAATCAGTGAGTCAAGTGCCCTGGTAATCCACTGACAGAACTGGTCATAACCCATTTCAACGTTGTCCAAGGGTCCCAGCGGATCTGCAGCCAAAACATGGTGTAGGTCCTCTAACCTGAGTTTGTTCCAGTGCCTTCTAGGGACTAATCTAACTGGGGGAATAGAGGGAATCTCAGGCAAAGGGGCCCAGATAACCACTAAAAAGTGGTCCGTCCACCCTAGGGGTGATATGGAAGAAACTGTGGCTTCCGTAAGATTAGTAAAAAAGGGATCCAGCGTATGCCCTCCTACGTGGGTGGGTTGTGCTACCTTTTGAGACAGTTGAAGGGCCTCGAGATCAGCTAAAATATTGCTGACAGCCGGCGCACTCTGATCGTCAAAATGGAGGTTGAGATCTCCCAGGATAGAAAAATTGGCACAGCCAATTTCCAGAGAGCTAACGGCATCAGGGAAAGCTTCTCTGAACGCAACGTCACTGCCTGGGGGTCGATATACCACCATCCCCGAAATCGAGAACTGGGGGCTGATCAAGATCTTAAAAGAGGCGCTTTCACATCCAGCAATATTTAAAGCATTCAAGCTACAGGGGAAGCTAGATTTAACAGCAAGGGCGATACCCCCTCCTCTAGTTGGACGGTTTAGGGTGAAGATGGAATACTCAGGGGGAAAGCCAAGTTAATAATGGCTGCGTTGTCCTCCTGCAATCAGGTTTCCGTGATGGCAAATATATCTGGGGCCGCATCCTGCATGAGGTCCAAGAAGGCTTGATGGTGTTGCACCAAGGACCTGACATTAAGGCTAAGTATTCGAAGTAAATGCGCCGAGCCATTGCTTCGAGAGGCGGTAGTGGAAGGCCTCTGGCGGATGTGAACGGGAGAGGCAAGTGCCCATCTCTTAAAGTTAGCTCATAGGTTTGGATTGTATTAGTTCCCATGTACTTCTTCAACCTCGTAATGAGGTGCTTGTACATCCAGCTGTTTTTGGCTTTGTAATAAACCCCACTAACTTAGAATCTGGAGTCTGTGATTCTTCACAGACATAGTTCTTATAAATTTTGATCCTGTTTAAAAGAATTGTTTCTCCCCTCTACACTTCTCAGCAGGCAATAAAGGTCCATCGGCCGTGAGTTTCACAGTAATTTGGTAGGGAGGAACTCAGCCTTTTCAAGGGCGTTAATGCTGTTTTCTAGCATTAGGCCCCTGATAGTTATCATGTGGGGCCAGTTTAGTGATCTATCAAAAGTCACTCTTAAATATGAAAAAGTGTCTGTCTGGGCCACTTTCCTACCTTCTATATAAAATGATGGAGCCTTCTTTTCCTTACGACCAGCAATTAAAACAAAGGATTTTGCCTCATTAGTTTTCAGGTCAAATTTGTGCATAAAGGTAACATATGTGTCTAATAATTTCTGGTGTGCTATCCCAGTGCGAGCAAAACGAACAGCGTTCATCATTGGGATATCCTGTGTGGCTTCTAACAGGGGGGCTTCCACTCCATTCGTGTAAATTGAAAAAAGAAATGGGGCCAGGACACAAACTTGTCGAACCCCCCTGCTTATCGGAAACCACCTGGTGCACTTTCCCTCCCTCCCTCCCATAGCGGAAGCATGCTAAAGCCGCAGAATATGGCTGCCTCATAAAAATAATGATTGCCTCATCAATGCCCATCTCCTTCATTATTTTCCATAAGTAGCGGTGTGCAACACAATCAAATGCTGTGGATAAGTCCATAAATGTTAAGTATAACCTGCCTTGTTTGGCTTGGGCGTACTTAGCAATCAGGAGACTTAAATTTAAGCACTGGTTCTGGGTACCTCTCCCCTTTCTGAAACCATATTGCACTGGAATCAGGACGTTATTATCGATGGCCCATTCCTCCAGCCTATTCAATAAAACTCGGCCCATAGGTTTTGCATTACTATCAAAGTGAAATCGACCTATAATCTTTTGGCTCAGATTTATCACCCTTTTTGTATATGGGAATTAAAATAAATTTTGACCACGAATCTGGCGGACCCAAAGTAACCATCAAGTTAAATACATTTGTTAGTACCGGGCCCCAAAGATCCACCTGGTCTAAAAAGAAATCTATTGGGGTGCCGTCCGATCCAGCCGCTTTATTACTGGAGCACTGCAAAAGGGCTTCCCTGACCACGGTGTGACTGAAATGTAAGATAGATTTTAATGGTGACATTGCATCTATCTTCGATTGGTTCCCTCCTACACCAAAAGGATCAAATATATTAGAAAAATGGGCAACTCAAGATTCTTCGTCTACATGGGAATCTAAATTTTGGTCCATGGGTGCTTTTAGAAACGGAGCATTAATTACCTTTCAGAAGTCACTAGAGTTATTTGTGATGGCAGCCTGAAGAAGTTGTTTCCATGCTTCCTCCTTCAGCATTTTTAATCTGGTCTTCCTAGCCTCTTTATATTGATGGCGCAGGAACTTCACTTGTTCTACATCCCTAGGGACGATCCTAAGTGCCTTATGTAGACCAGATAATAGCCTTGTACAATCATGGTAAAACCATCTAGGGTCTACAGAGTTAGTAGTGGGGCCTTTTCTGGTTAGATTTATTTACACCTATGCTAAAATTGAGTCAAAGGCCATAACCATAGACGGATTATTGTCCATATCTAAACAAGTCATAATTTCATTATATCTATTTGCGACCACCGTGGGAATAATTTTTTCTTTGTTGGTTAATGCCCATTTGAGGCTAATTTCATTTTTCTTGTTATTTTAGGTTATACATGCCTCATTTGCGTGCTATAAATACCCTCCCATAACAATTGACAGGAAATAGCAGCATGATCGCTGTAATTGAAAAAATCACTTTGGACATCAGATATAAGATTTTTGATAAAATCCGAGACTATAATACAGTCGATGGTAGATCCCAGAGTTATGTTACCAGAGGTTTTTTGGAGTGAACCTGTACTTGCATCAGTGGGGTTCCTTATTTGTAGGTCTTTTGTGATAATGAGCCTATTCAATGCCTCACCGTAAGGGTTGTGCGTAAAATGAGGGATGATCTCACCTGCCTCGTCTGTTGCTATGTTTAAAAAACGGCAGCTATGCGCGTTAAAACCACCCAACCACAAGAGGCAAGGTATCTGATTAAAAGTATTAGTGGATTGGGGGCCTGTTTTGAGGGGTGGGGTGCAGGGGACGGGGGGCTGGGGAGGAGGGGTGGGTTTTGCAATTGCTTGCCAATGCTTCCATGATTGGTTTTATTGATGCCAAGTTCAGCGAACTGTTGTATGCCATACTTGATTTTGCCTTCTATAAAGAAATAAAAATGTGCTTATCAAAAAAAAAAAAAAGTATTAGTGGATTGATTTTCTCTTCCAGTAGGTCAACAACATTTTTCATTTCTCCCGCAAAGTTGTTATTATAGTAGTTAATTAACAATACTGTAATAGCTCCTGGACCTTTTAGATGTAACAAGTTATAATAAGGGGAACCATTGTGAGTAGACAAGACTTCCAATCTGTGGGTGTTTTTCAGTAATGTCAAAATCCCTCCCCTTGCACGACCTGATTTGGATGGAAGAGCAGGAGTGTAGAAGGACTGAAACCCACCTATGCAAACAGAGCCTGTTTCCCATGTTTCTTGTAAGCCTATCAGATCGTGATTAAGTTGATCTATTCCGGATCTTTTAATTTGGAGCCCAGACCTGCATTATTCCAAGTAATTAATGTAATATGATCATCTTTTCCTGTAGCATAAGACGGGTACTCTGATCCTATTGTACCCTAACGGGAAGGGAGGCGACAGTCCTTCCGTTCATCCTCTGTCAATCGCAAGCTACTAGGTCTGCTAATGCAGTAAACTGATTGCAAATTGGAATGGGGTTAATAGTTTGCCTCATAGAGGGGGCTTGGGTCTCTGAGTAAGGAAAGTTGGGGAGGACCAGTGGGCCCTGACCACAAAAGTAAGGCCTTACTGATTTATAAAGCCTAATGGCAATACAAACATCTGTGTGTCAGGTGATAGACCATTCAGTAGTAATTGAAGCAATTGCTGAGCCGTTAAATGAGTTAAAATTTACAACCATACAGTCCCCCCTAAAGGTTTTCTCTGAATTCCCCAGCCAACTCACCCTTCTCACCATTATCTCAGAAAAGATTTCCACCCGACCCCCCACATGTTTGTTAATCCAATAGCACACATTAAACATTAATTGTTCAGCGGATTCCTTTTGAGGGAGGGCTAGTCTTATTTGAGGTCCTACATGTGTCTTTTGAACTGCTATATATCCTTCTTCTGGTCTTGATTCCGAGATAAAGGGGTCCAAATCCCAGTCCCTAGCTAGCCACTGTATTTTTTATTTTATTTTTTTTAAACATATTTTTATTAGTTTTCCATACAACATCAGGCAGATATTACAGCAGTAATAATACTCAGTGTACATCTTAGCAACAGCCCCTCTGGCCCATTGTCTCATTGTACCCTATCGTCCCAAGCAGGTTTATATGCTTACATTCTGTAGGTCCATTCCTTGCTAGCAGTCAAGGTGTGCCAGTGCCATTTTAACGGAGTAATATAATTAAAAAAAAATAAGCCAACCCTCTCCCACCTCCCTCCCCATCCACCCACTTACACCGGTGTGTCCTTTCTACTTGCAGCTTATGAATGATAGAAAAACAATTCCCTCAGCAGTACTTATCTCAGTAAGAGCAGCACGGTGCAATCTAACCTCTTATCATCCCATTTCGACAAATGCACGGCACAGTATGGTTGTAACAGGGGTTTCCCTACTGCTCTTGTGGTTCAGGGTGATCCCGTCTGCGCATTCAGGACCGAGCTTTCATCTGAGTCTGCCTCCGGCGCTTGCAGTAACATAACTATGGCCTCCGATGCCCTTGTAGTCTCCAACATCTTATCATTATTAGTCCACTTGGCATGCTGAAGCCGAACTGTACTTTCACTTGTTGCCTATTTAATTAATTCTGCTAGCCTCTGTAGTTGTGGTACATTTGAGTTAGTGGGAGCAGGAGGGGCAGGCAATTTGTTGGCTGTGATGAGCAATGGGCATGATTTGTAGGAGCCCTCCGTGCATTGTAAGGTACACGGCTTGTTGAGGGACCTTTGCTCCCTCCCCCTTCACAAATCTGCGTTGAAGCCTGAGGGCCATCAGGTTTTTGGATGGGACACATTTGGAGCGTTGTTAAATAGTTAGATGCAGAAACTGCAGCTACCTGGTTAATCAAATTACTCTGAAGAGCCCCTCCCCTTATTGAAATTAGTGACGCTACAGTAGTCTCTATATTGGATAATCTCTCCTAGAGAGGTTGTAACAGATTAATAATTGACAGTTTGATTTTGGAGATCAGTGCCTCAGAAACCAATGGAGTATCTGCTGAAAACCCTGGTGGGAGGGAGAAAGCTTACTTGGTCGCCCCCTTTTTTCTTCTACGTCTGGGGTTCTGGCAGAGAAGATGGAATATTGCCCAATGTTGAATTCGATGGGGGTTTGGCATTTAGAGTGTTTAGAGGGGGTAGGTCGTGTGATCGATGTACTGGTTGTTAGCTTTGCAGGCTCATTACCAGTCTCAGATAGAGCCCCAACGGGTGATTGCTCATTCCTAGGGCCTAATTCCCCCAAGTAGAGTCTACGCTCTGTAATTTGAATTTCCTGGTCCAATGCTTCAGATGCCCCTATGAGGAACGAGTCTAGGGTGCGAGTAGACTCACCTCCATGAGTTGCAGGGTTGGTTTTTTCATTTCCCCATCTGCGGAAAGTTATGTCTCTCCTGGCCTGCTTACAAAACTCCCACGTTAGGGGAGGACCCTCTGGCCTCTGACAGGTGTGGAAAGGGCCCGCCCTTGGTCCGGGCACGTCCCGTGCCGCGGGAGCGTAGCCCGCTTTTTATGCGCAAGTATCAAGGCAAGCATGGGTGTATGGGAGGTGTAGTCTCCCCAGCGGTGGTAGCGAAACTGACACAGCCCCTTCCCCTTCAACAGGCTGTCAGCGGATTCAGGGCTTTAGGACCGTGGGAGCACAGTGCGTTTTTTATGCAGAAGTATCCAGGCAACCAAGCAAGCAGGGGTGTATGGGAGGTGTAGTCTCCCCAGTGGTAGCAGCGAAATTGACACAGCCTCACCCCCTCCAACAGGCTATCCACAGCTTCAGGGCCATGATAGCATAGCACGCTTTTTGTCCGCGAGTATCCAGGCAAGCAGGGGTGTATGAGAAGTGTAGTCTCCCCAGCGGTGGCAGCGAAATGGAGACAGCCTCACTCCCTCCAACAGGCTGTCAGTGGCTTCAGAAGACTAAAGACATTTAATACTAAGCTCTGTGTGTTATAGTCATTGGTTGGTACCCAGACTAGGGTGGACACCAACTGGTGACGAGATGGGGGATAAGTAACCAGAACAACAACTCTGCTCTTCCAGAGAGTTTACCATGGTCCAGCCAGACTGCTCGTTCATGCCACGTGTCACTGTCTAAGTACAGAATCTACGCTTAATGCATGTGGTGTCAAAGCTCAGCTCCGGCCACTGTGAAACAATTGAATATTACGAAAACAGTGGAAAGATTACACACTTGCTGGCAGAGAAACTGTTGGTCAGGCCATACATGAAGGTACCGCGCTGCCACGCAAGATAAAGTTGTACATTATATGGAGCATTAACGCTGAAGGCAGAGTCAAACAGGTTTACGAAGCGCAGCCACGGATAATCATAACTTGCGAAATAACAGTGCAAACAGAAGCGCTACCAGGCAGAGGTCAACTAGGTATCAGAAAATGCAAATTTATATGCAGAAGACAAGAAATAATGGCTTACTGTTTCCATTAAAGAGAGTGATTGTACCACAGCACTTGGTGAGGTGGATCAGGGAGAAGTGCCTGGGGTTGTGTTTACTAAGCTGTCCATACCTGAAATGGCCAGCCACCAAAACTGCAAAGTGTGGTTCAAAACAACTTAACAGGTCTTTGAAGAATAAAAGATTTTTAAGAAGGGCCAGAGGGGGGACCCTAGATGCTATCGGCCCATATCATTACTGGACTCGTCCTTTAAAATACTAGGGAAGGTTATCCTGTCTAGGATCTCCTCTTGGGTTACTAACAATGACATCATGTGTAATGCACAGTATGGTTTCAGAACTGGTCGAGGCACCAAAGACCAGTGCCTGAATTTACATCTAATAGTTAGCAAATATACTGTAGCGACAAAAGGGGCAATCTACCTGGCTTTTATAGACTTGTCCACAGCTTTTGACCTAGTTAATAGGTCGAAACTGTGGACAATGCTCCTGGAGCTGGGTTTAGATCGGGCTCTGGTGAGCTTCCTGGCAGAGCTACACAGAGATCTAACAGCGGTCATTCGCATGACTCAAGATGGGAAGTGTTCCGCTGGTCTCAAGTCCGGCAGGGGAGTTCGCCAGGGGTGTATCCTGGCCCCAATGCTATTTTCTCTATATATAAACTCACTGGGTTCCTCCTTGGCGGCTGCATCCGTTGATGTCCCATGCATGGGGGGAACACCAGTGCCGGTCTTATTATATGCTGACGATACGGTGCTGCTGTCAAGCACCAATAGGCCTACAACATCTGCTAAATTCTTTTGGGGACTTTATGCAAAATCTGAACCTAGTGAAAAATGTAGAGAAATCGCATGTCATGGCCATAGGGAAAGGTAGGAAGAACATGAAAACCCTTTCTTGTAATGGCTTAGTAATATCGAGAGGGAAAGTGTTCACCTATCTTGGCGTAGTGTTTGATGACATAGGGTCTTGGGTACCCCAAGTTGCTAATAAAGTAGCAGCCGTGAAAAGATCTTCGGCGGCTATATTAGGCTTTGCCAAAGATTGGGTGGCAAACCAGCTGAGGCCATATTGATGATCTATAGATCCAAAACCCTAGCCATAGCAAGGTATGGGGCAGGTATTTGGGGCTATAAAGATCTAGCCCCGATACAGAGAGAAGAAAATAAATTTCTTCGATCTGTCTTGGGTCTCCCCCAATCTACATCATCCTTTGCAGCTCATATGGAGCTAGGGATAGGGTATATTACTGATATTCTAAATTTGGCACCGCTTTTACTATGGATCAGAACCTGGCTGAACCCCAACCTTACACTAAATCACAAGATTATTAGGGATTGTATGGGGAGGGATGGAGTGGCGGACATTTTGTGGTTGACTTTTATTAAAACATCTGCAGTACTTCTGGGTCGCCCTGAATTATATCTGAATCCGGAAAATCTTACTAAGGAAGATATTACATGGGTAAAAACACAATTCATAAATTTATGAGAACGAGAAGCAAAGGAAATCACAAAGCCTACAGTTAGGTCACACTTTTTGCTGATCTCGTCCTTGTCAATTCAACCCTACCTGACTATTGTTACCAGACCCTATCACCGGTGGCTCCTAACAAAATTTAGATTTAATCAAGCTCATTTTTTGTTGGGAACTTATGAAAACTGGTGTCACCCAAAGGAAAACGCACCTTGTGACTGTGATAATTTTTCCGATCAGGACCAGACACATTTTGTGTTTTTCTGTTCTTTCTTTTTTGAAAGTAGGAAAAAGTTCATCAGACCGCTGTTAAGGGAAAAGGGGTTTGCACAGTTTAAACCTGCACTGTATTATCTTCAATTATTGGAGACCCCTTTAGTGATGTTTGGTGTAGCCAATTTTCTGATTGCCTCAATCCGTGCTAGAAGGAAAAGACTCAAGTTGAATGTAGGATCTGGTTCTGTAAATGTTTTTCCGAGATCGTATGACACAATCTAAATCAATCCTCTTGTAACACATGAAATATTGGGGGGTTATGAATCATGACACATTTGCTACTATAAATTTTTAGTGTATTTGTGTGGATTTATATGTATATGTCACAGACCTTTTATATATTTAAAATTTTATTTGTATAATATGCTCTGGAAATTTTTAACTCTATGTAACTGTATAGTATACTTTTATGATTTTTAAATAATCGAATAAAGTGTTTTTGACTTGACTTGACTTGAATAAAAGAGCAGAGAGCGCCTTTCAGAATACTGTGATTTCTCAGATGGCTGCAAAGAGATTCACATTTACTGCCATAATTAAAGATGAGTTACAAGCCAGCACGTCGCAAAGTCTCACCGATAAATTATCCATACTAAGTCCCAGTAAGTTACCAGTGGTGTCATTAAGTTCACACTGATCTACAACTCTGCTGCGTTCCTTATACCACCACCACCACCTTTCGATACTGCCAAAAAGATTTTTTTTTGTGATAGATCAACTGTGGATAGAGACATTTGAAGATTTCATTGATGCACTTGAAGAGACTAATAACAAAAAGATCATCATGTATCTCCAAAATCTTGCTGGTGAAGGTGTGAAAGAAGTCAAAGAAAATGCTGCAAATGGACGAAGAAATCATATACTGTCAGTTTAAAGAAAAGTTGAATCTGAAGTTCAATCCAGTCCCAAAAGTTGATTACGAAAGATACGTTTTCAACCACGAACGTCAAAAAGTTGCTGAAACCATTGATGAAATTGTCGACAGACTTGATACACTCAAACATTAAGTTCAATTAATTCAATGATGAAGAAGGTATGCATGTTTGAGTTATAGATGGATGCTGGTCAGATTCATTTAGACAACAAAAGCTGAGAAAAACTGTTAGTCTGGAGCGAGTGTTGAGGCCTGCCAGAGCTGAGGAGCATGCTAAAAGACAAGCTGCTGATATAGATGCCGGAGGTGCCCAGAGTGAAACAATCATGAGCGTAAAAAGTAAGCCAAAGTAAAAGACAGATGGACACAAAGTGATCTCTACAGGTAAAAATAAGTTATGGACACAAAGTGATCTCTACAGGTAAAAATAAGTTGTGTTTTAAATGTGGATTTTTGTTTACACACAAAGGTAAATGTCCCAACATTGAACAGTAATGTAAAGGTGGTGGGAAGAAGAGCCATTTTCTGACAGTTTGCAAAGCGAAGGCAAATGTAGGTGCATCAAAACGCATTCATAAAATTGCTGCCAGAATCTTCCAGAAGCAATGTTCGATGCACATCCACAAGGCCAAGCAGCGATCGAACTCTTCATCTGCCTCAATATCGAGTGAAAGTGAAAGAAGATGGTTGTGCCATGCTGATGTTTACCTCAGAGAAATGTGTGCATGTTGGACCACATGAGAAAAAAAATGTCAGTTACAAACAAATCGACATGCTAAAGCACCAAAGTCTTACAAACACTGTCAAAAGATTACATTGAAAACAAATGGATGTCCAATACCTTTTGTCATCGACAGTGGTGCCTCAATAAAAATAATGCCTGAAGAGAAATAAAATGAAATGTCTCCACTACGGGACTCATGCCATCGAAAACAAAAATGTATATATGGGCTGCATCTCTTCCCATAAAACGCCAAGGTTTGTTTGTCATGAAGATCAAACACAAGAAAAGGAAGCACACATCCATGTGCTTCCAGGTGCAGCGTCAAGTGCCTGTCTACTCAGCTTCAGCACACCTGCTGATATGGGACTGATTTCCCTGAATTACAAAATGAATGCACATCACAAAATAGTAAGTCAATTCTCTTTGTTGTTTCATGGGTTAGGAAAGCTAGAGACTATGAAAGTGAAATTGCATATTAATGAATATGTCCGTCTTGTTGCGTAGAGACAAAAACAAATTGCTTTCCACTAGCTCACTAGTGAAATTGCATATTAATGGAGATGTGTATCCTGTTGCTCAGGGACATAGACAAATTGCTTTCCAATTACAAGAAGCTGTTGAAAAACAACTTGAATTGTTACTTAAGCATGACATTATTAGGGCTGGGCGCAGACTCCCCTCTGCCGGCAGAGTTTTTACCGCTTGGAGTGTAATTCAGTAAAACCTCTGCTTACCGCCGGCTGAGCAAAGTTTACCAGAGCTCTCACCCATTATAACTCAGGCAAGCACAGAGCTTCCCACGAAGGAGTGCGGGACAGCTTCAGCGGGACCTCGCTCCGAATCCCTGTACCACTTAGGGCCAGCATCGCAAGTAGAGTAACCGTCACGGCTCTCAGGACTGGTATCCACTTCTCCTACTCTTCGGTTCCTCGCTTGCTGGTGGATTCAAGCAGGCCCCTCGAGCTGGAGCAGGGATGACAGCACATCATGATAGAAGCACTCCAGTAGGTTCCTGCTTGTGCCCCGGGGGCACTACGAAGTGTACACACATCGGAAGGCTGCAGATGGGAAAAGAGGGGACTGTAAAATAGCCGGACAGGACCGGTACCTTGGTGGGACAGCCGCTGGTGCACTCCATGGGCATGCAAATATAGCTGCAGGTTTGGGGGAGGTTCTAGTGCCCTACATGCCCACTGCTTCGAGTGCACCTACTGCTACGACTCTCCGGTGAGTGGCTCACGCGAGCAGCTGGGGGCGGGAGTTTGTGCACAGACAGTGCATGCTGCAGACTCACCCTCAGTACAGCCCTCTGTGTACTGTACACCACATACTGTACGACCTGTGGCATGGCTGACCTTCCCTTGAGCAAATCATGTAAACAGACAGGCCCGGCCTGCGCGGGCAACTACACTAGAGTGATTAACAAGTGTGCAGCATGCCCACCAAGCGGAATTCTGATACTCTGCCTGCTCGTAGAACTCTGCGGAATCTCACAGTTTTTCGATAACTCCGTTGAAACTCAGCGAGCTCCGCCTTGGCCTAGACATTATTGATTGTTCTACTGGTCTGACACTATGGGTTTCTCCCATAGTGGTAGTGCCCAAAAAGGACAGTGAAGGAGCTGTACACCTATGTGTTGACATGCGTCAGGCAAACACAGCAATTGAAAGTTTAAGACATCCAGGTCCACACATTGCTGACATGATAACCCAATTAAACGGTCGAACACTGTTCTCTCATCTTGATTTAAAAAAAGGTTATCAGTTGGAACTCGAAAAAGATTGCAGGTACATTACGACATTTTCTATACATGTTTGTCTGTTTCGTTACAGGAGACTAAATTTGGTGTGTCATCAGCTGCAGAAATTTTACAAGACTTCATTTGGTGCATCATACAGCCTGTTGTGAATGCATTCAATTATAGCGATGCATATTGGTTTTCGGAGATACACAGAATGAGCACGATAAAGCTCTCACCCAAGTATATCGTTTACTTGCAGGTTTGACATTAAATGTAGACAAATGTGAGTGCCACAAGATGAAGTTGAAATTCTTGGGCCATATTTTTTCAGATGGGGGCATGATTCCTGATCTTGCAAAAGTACAAGCACTATCAAATGTTGATCCCCCACAAGATGTCTCTATGCTTCGTTCATTTCTTGGCATGGCAAGCCACTGTTCACGATATATACAAGACTTTGATACTGTAAGCGCTCAATTACAAGAGTTGACGAAGAAAAATGTTTCATTTCAGTGGTCGCAAGAATGCACGAAAAGTTTTCAGATGATAAAACAAACCATTGAACGTGCTGCTGAAATAGCCTACTTCAATCCAAATCTTCATACAAAAGGTTATTGTTGAAGGTAGCCATGTAAGGTTAAGCGCTATTTTTGCGTAGCACAGTTGACATCCAAATGCACAAAGGCATATTGTGGCATATGTCAGTAGATGTTTGCCCCAGATAGAACGTGCCTACTCACAACCTGAGAAATAGAGATTAGCTGTGGTATGAGTTGATAAATACTTCTATGTGCTCCTGTATACAAAAACGTTTTACGTTGGTAACTGATCGTCAAACTTTACTGACTAAATTTGACAATCCTAAAGCAAAGATGCCTCCTTGGATTGAAATATGAGGATTATGATTGCAAGAGTACAATTATACTAATATGCATCACCCAGTAAAGGATCAGAATCCTTCTGACTACTTTTCCAGAGTGCCTATAAAAGTTCAAGGTACTCCATACAAGACAGCTGAGGCCTATATCAATGTAATTGTTAAAACAAAGACACCAGCTTCCATATCATTAGCCTTGATCATCACTGCCACAAGTCATGATAGTGACTAGTGACATGCTGAAATTAAGAGATAATTACATATCAGTCATGGGACCGACACACTTGACCCTTCACCATTGAGGGTGAATATCAAAAATACAAGAACGTTAAATATGCAGGTTGTTGATCCTAATTTCAGAGAGGCTGCTACAGAGAATGACTGAAGTGACTCATGAAGACATTGTGGTATAGTTGCCACAAAGAGCCCTAGATGAGCGAGTTGAAAAGGAACTCCAGGCTTGTCATCTATGGAAGTGCCTTTCTACAAATGTGACTCAACATACGTTGAATATTTCAGAACTCTTTAAGCATGCTTGGGAGAGAATAGCCATCAATTTATGTGGTTCACTTGGTAATGGACATCATTTGCTAGTAATAGTAGATGAATAGTCCCGCTTTCTGTTCATAGAAGATCTTTCATGCATTACTCATGAACTGGTCATTAAGAAACTAGATAACATCTTTGTGACTTGGGGCATTCTAGCCATTGTAAAGTTTGATAATGGCTCGCTCTTTAATAGTTGGGAGTTTAAGAATTTCCTATAGCATCTGAACATAAAGCATAAGAACAATAAACCTTTGTGGCTACAGACCAACAGACTTGTTGAACGTTTTATGAGTACGCTAAAGAAAGCATTACAGCGTGCAACTCTAAAGGGCTCAAGTTGAAAACTGTACTGAATTTATTCTACAAGCCTATTGTTCAACACCGCATTCTACCACTGGTCATAGTTCTGCAATTTTGATGTACAGGAGAGCAAATGACAACCAAGTTACCTCAATGGACCAACCAATGAGAAAGCAGTGAAAATAACACTCGCATTAAGGACTTGGTTACAAGCAGAAAATGAAAACCTATGCTGACAAGAGGCGACGGGCAAAGAACCTCAGGGTCCAAGAAGGATATCTTATGATTGCCCGGCAGATGCCACTAAGGAAGTCTGATGTTCCCTATGATGTTGAACCCTTCTGTGTGGCATCCAACAAGGGACATATGGTGACTGCCCAGTGTCCTGGGAAGTCTGTAACCAGAGACTCTTCTCACTTTAGGCATTTAATTCATTTGGCTCCTGATCGAAGTGGTGAATGAAAGGCTGAGTCTGAAAAACCAATGATTGTTGTTGCTTCTTCACCATCTTTGAAGATCCCGGACATTAAAGACAACAGCTCCCAACTTCCATTAACCAGATCAGGTTGTATGATTACAGCGCCAAAAAGACTAATTGAAGAGATGTATATGTATGTATATATATTTGCTGATCTGGAAAAAAAGAAAAAGTAATTTAAATTTAACAGAAGGGGAGATGTAGTGTCTGAGTTTTTATGATGGTACCCTTTTGGTTCCTACCGGACTCCGTAGAGCTGTGATGTAGGTGTTAAAGCAGAATGCAATGAAAGCTTTGTTTAGAATGTTGATTTTGCAGTTACACGCACAATAATAAAAACGTGTAATACTAAGCTCTGTATATGACATAGTCATCAATGGGTACCCAGGCTGAGGAGGACGCCACGGGTGGACTCTACACCAGTGTCTACCCACGACTTCTGCCCTGTAGATGATGTTGGATGTTAGTTGGCACACCCAAATTGCTTTCCTACAAGAACTATTTGGAAATGTTTTAATAAATTCATGGATTTGCACTTGCCCCTATTGAGTCCCATTCGCAAAGCAATCGTGTATCTGTCTGCCACCAAACCTGGGTAGAAAGCACACAAAATTTTGGCCAGCAAAACAGTGCTGTTCTATTGCAGTTGTAATTTTCTCCAGACTATACTTTTAATTGAAGACAAGTAATTGATTTGCAGTGAGAGTGACTAGCCAAGAATGGTAGTTACCATTATGTTTCCTTACATAGGTTGCATGGAACAATTTGCTTTCTTCCCACAGATGGTTGGTACTGGACCTTGTCTGACACATTAACTGGTTTGCCACTGAAGGGATGCATGTGCTTGCAACATTATTCCTCTCCTGGGAGCTACCAGAGAAAGGTTTCATTTCCATCACCCTGTTTTATGTTTAGGTACAGCCACTGCATTACTAACTGTTTTTGTTGTTTTCTTCTTTTAATCACAATTTCAGGAAACAAACTGAGGATTCAAGATGAGTTTTTTGAATCAGCTCATCAATGCAGCTTTCAGCACAGTGACAGCCTCTAAAATCCCCAATTGGATCAAAAGCAAAAAGAACCTTGCCAGATTGCAGCATTACCTTCCATTCCTCATGGCATCATTCCATTTCATAACTTGCATTACTAAATATCATCCTCCATTATTCAACTGAAACAAACATATTTATGACTAATCTTATGTGCTACATAAAACATTGCTCAAGAATAAAAAAAAAAGCCTAGATAGATACAATTGAAAAAAACACAGTAACATACAGTCTCTATTGTTGGACCTGGCCCTTTTTGCAGGGTTATCCTCAAACATTTTGCATTTTTCCTCCTATTTATTCTGACCTGTTTTTGTTGGCTTTAGGACTCTGGGCACTTTACCACTGCTAATCTGTGTTGAAGTGCGTATGCTCTCTGTGTAAACTGTATTGGTGATTGGTTTCTCCATTATTGGATTATTTGATTTACTAGTAAGTCCCTAGTAAAGTGCACCAGGTGTGCCCAGGGGCAGTAATTCAAATGCTACTACCGGGCCTGCAGCACTGATTGTGCCACCCACATTAGTAGCCCTGCAAACATGTCTCAGACCTGCCCCTGCAGTGTCTGTGTGTGCAGTTTTACACTGCCATGTCGGCCTGGCAAGCTCACCCACTTGCCAGGCCCTAACCTTCCATTTTCCTACATGTATGGCACCCCAGTTAGCCCCGCAGACAGGGTGCAGTGTATTTAAAAGATAGGAGATGTACTGGTGCGTTTTACATGTCCTAATAGTGAAATACTGCTAATATTGTTTTTAACTATTGCAAGAACTATCTGTCCCATTAGGTTATCATTGGAGCTGCCTTTTTACATTTTTACATTTTACAAGTGTAACTTCCAATTGGGAAGATATAGAGATTTGGAGTTTGTGGTCCCTGAACGCACAATTTAAAAATACATCTTTTAGTGAACTTGGTTTTTAAATTGTATGTTTGAAAATGCCACTTTTAGAAAGTGGGCCTTTTCTAGCTTTACCAATCTGTACCTCTGCCTGCCTGCGGAATCCACATCTGAGGGAGGGTGGTAGTTCGGCTGTTTGTGCATTCACTCCTAGTCAGTCACACAAAGGGAGCGGCCTCCAACTCCCCCATAAAAATGTGCACAGTCTTTCTGCCCCCCCCCGCCCCCCCCCCCCCAATCGGGGCATATGGGAGCAATAGCCCCTGATCTGGGGGCAGAAAACCCACTAGGTACTATTTTGGTTTCTTAATGTAGGGCTGGGGGCTGCCCAGAATGGTCATGCCAATGCCGCTCCCAAAACAAAAATGGCCACAGTCTTTCTGTCCCCGACCTGGCTTTCCAAGGGGGGCACCTGCGTTTTTGGTCAAACTCAGGGGCGATCTAGGGAAACCTACCAAACCCAGACATTTCTTAAAACTAGACACCCGAGGAAATTCAGGGAAGTATGGCTTACGAGGATGCCCGAACGTTTTCCTACACAGAATCCCTTGCAAACGTCAAATTTAGCTAAAAAAAAAATCATATTTTCTACACATTTCTGTCTGGGGTCACTGTGCCGGCATACATGTCCCACCACCCAGAGTCCCCCCTCTAAAAAAGGGTCATTACTCACTGGAAAAATGTGAAGTGTCCATGTTGCATTTTGGGCAGTTTCCGGTCGCCGGCACAAGGTTTACCCACACACGTACCATTTTTATCAGGAGATTTGGGAGAATGCTGGGTGGGTGGAAGTTTGTGGCTCCCTGCAAATTCTAGAACTTTCCATCAGAGAAATGTGAGGAAAATTAGTTTTTGGTCCAAAGTTTGAGGTTTGCAATAGATTCTGGGTAACAGAACCTGATGAGAGTCACACAAGTCACCCCATCATGGATTCTTCTAGGCGTCTAGTTTAAATAAATGTGCAAGTTTGCTTGGTTTCCCTTGGTGCCAGCTGAGCTAGGGTCCAAAATGCACAGCTAGGCACTTTGTGAAAAAAGGGTCAGTTTCACTGGAGAAATGAGATGTGTACACGTTGCGTTTTGGGCCTATCCTGTCGCAGGCATTAGGCCTACTCACACAAGGGAGGTACCATTTTCATCGGGAGACAGGGGAACATAGAATGGAAGAACAAGTCTTAAAACCAACTGACTTTCTATGCATTTCTGCCTTCCAAATCAAAGACAATGAGTAAAAAAAAGAAGTCATTTTGAAAAACGCTCCCTAATTCACATGCTAGTATGGGTACCCACAATTTGAGATGTGAAAATAACCACTGCTTCTTAGCTTTATATTTTGTTCCCATTTCAGAAATACATAGGTTTCCTTGATACCCATTTGTCACTCTTTACATTTTGCTAAATGAATTGCTATGTACCCGGTACACAATGAAAAACCAGCTCTGTTATTGGATTTGGGTACCACAGGTTCTTGGTCAACCTACAAGTCCTATATATCCTTGCAACCAGAAGGCTCCAGCAGATAGAACGGTATATTGCTTTAAAAAAACAACAAAAAAAACACAAAATCGGTCATACTTAGAAGAAGTTACAGGTGAAAACGTTGGCACAAATGGCTGTTTTTTTTCCAACGCCATTTCAATATTTTTTCATTTCAACTGTTCGTTTCTATAGGAAAACCTTGAAGGATCTACACAAAAGATACCATGCTGAATTCAAACTGTTGTCTACTGTTTAGAAATGTATAGATTTCTAGGATCCATTATTGTTTTCACACCCATTTCTACTAACAAGGAGGTTGAAAGCACAACAAATAGGAAAAATAGGCTAAGTTCCAGTAAAATGCCATAACTATGTGACAAAAGTCTGCCTGTTCCTGAAAGCTGGAAAGATGGTGATTTCAGCAACACAAACCCTTTATTTGATACAATTTGCAGAGAAAAAGCAGACTCATCTGCAGTAATCCCCCCCCCTAATCCCCCCCCCTAATCCCCCCCCCCCCCAAAAAAAACAAATAACGTTTAGCTATATTATGGTTAATTTCTCGGTCCCCTCCAGGGGAATTCACAAACCCTGGGTACCTTTTGAATCCTCAGGATGTTGGAAGAAAAGGACGCAAATTTGGCGTGGATACCTTATGTTGACAAAATACTACAGGGGCTTAAGCACGAACTACCCCAAATAGCCCAAAAAAAGAATTAGCATGGGGTGGGCGGAAGGGAGAAGGCCTAGCAGCGAAGGGATTAAAGATCTCTGCTTGCAGCTCCAGAGGTCTAATTTCACTATGGTTGATTGCTGTCTCGTTAAGCTTGAGTTGAGTCCCGCTTCTTACCCTGGGTGGTCTTTCTGAGGGACTTTGGCACTTTTACAGAGGAACACAGCATTGGGTGGTTCACTCTTGTTGTCATTTGTTAGTGTGGAGCAGTTGAAATGGTTCAACAAAAACTCTGACCAGCTCTCTTTCGGTATAATTGAAGTTGCTGTGATTTTTTTTTTTTTTATTAGGCCACTTGACTTGTTCACGGTCTTCCAGAATCTCGGAGGTCTGATGGTTCTGATGTCATGCAACAGCCTGGCCATAATTTGTCTTTAGTTTCTCTTTAGCTCCCAGGTGTTTCTCTTGTGGGCTGCTCTTGCTGCTGCAGATTTAAGAGATTTATCACCTAGCGGCTTTTGGTATGCCCTTAGCACTTGATTTACTTTGTGTTTTAGGTCTTAATATGCGAGAGGCTGTGATCCTTATGCTTCCATCTATTGCTCGGGGTTTACCACTGGCATAGTATGTTGCTTAGCAAACCTCCTGGTGAACTCAGCACTGTTTGATAAATCATCCTCCCCTTCAATTATGCATTTCTGCAATGTGTGCAAGTTCTAGGAGACTGTGTGCTGAGCCAGTTGACCATTTCATTCTTTTATTGTTAAATGTATAAACTGAGCAGTGTGTTTCTACGACTGGCGTATGATGTGCAAGGTTAATAAGCTTGGCTCAATTCCTGTGGTAGGTGATCGCTTTCCCCTCTAGCTGACAATTGAAAGCTATCAACAAGATGGATCAGAGAGGTTGAGAATTGTTAAGTTGATAAGGGAACTACTTCTATGATTGTGGTAAGAGGCTGCTGGTGGGCTATCCAATGGGAAGAGACTATTAACTACCCTTAGGTTAAAATGTTCTAATTTGTTGACAAGTTCTGTGCCCTTTTTGTCCGGCTGGAAAGATGAATGTTAACTCGAGGTGGGATTGCCTAATATGCATTTTAAACTGCCAGGATCTCATTCGATAATGGCAGACTCGCCTTCAGGTACTTGTGCACCTGTTGAGCATTATATTATGCACTCGCAAGAGCTATGCTCATTTTGGGGGAAGAAGGGGTTGGCGATGCACTCAGAATGTTGGCAAATTGCTGTGCATACATGCCAAAGGCAAGGATCAGAAATAACATTTCCCAAGATGTCGCAGTGGCTTCACAAAGACAGGAAATGATTTTGGCCATCTTGAAAATATATAGTGTAAATTTACGCTTGGTTCAAAGCATCATTGCATTGTTTGTTGCTGCATCCAGGACCTTGTCACCAGACCGTGTCAAAATCTTGGCAATTGTTTTACCTCTGAAAAATTGACGTTAAAGCTGAATTCAGAGGAAAATTCTAAGGAAGCCGTATTTTAGAAACTAACATGGGTAGATAACAGTACTATTTCAGAGATAACGTTAAAGGTGTACAAACCTATTCTTTTATGCACATATGGATTTTATGCTATATGAGGGAATGAAAATGATCCTCATCATCTTTGAAGACTGTTGTTATTACATAATGCATTTGTTTTATGTTTGTTTAAGGTAGTGATGTGTTTAGGAAAGTGATTATTGGTACTAGTGTGAACTACATAATTCAGATGAATGTTTATACTTCAGTTTAAAGAACAACCTGGAATGTATAACCCATGAGCCTGACCTCATAAAAATGTGTTTTAGTTCAAGAAATGTCTGATTTTTATCAGTATCCCACAAAGTCGGAAGCACAGAGATATTTTGGAGGTATATTATTTGTCACAGTACATGTTCAATGACATTACACAGAAATAAGATATATTAATAATCTTGTTTTTACCTATCTACTACGACTTGTAGATGTCAGCGACTACCATGGGAAAGAGTCAGAGTGATATCCAGTGTCTATTTTCTCTCTTATCCCAGTCCTTTTTCCCCGGGTCTACTGCGGACCACCGCTTTCCTTTTCTACATGGCTTGTCAGGGATACAGACAAGAGCACCGCACGTTCTTGTCCCAACCAGATCCAGAATTCACATAAAAGCGTTCTGACATCTTGTTGGGATTATGAAATTGTATGTGTGTGTTGACATTTTGGATTAGGGAGATCTCCTAACTTCTATGACATACTGCTGTTCATATTAGTCTGAAATGTGAGAAAGGATTATTGATGGTGACTGCTGTAAGAAAAAACGATCTACTGCTAATAGAAAGGCATGTTATTAGGATAGCTAGAATATCCGGTTTTAATTTGAAAAGAATGGAAAGCCAGTTTATGAAGTCAATACTGTAATATAAACAGATTGTACATCATCTTGCAGTTTTATTTACTACGGTAGGTGTGAGGGAAAGCAATTTATTGTCATCCTGAAGAGATGATTTAGGATCATAATATAGGGGTAGGATTGGAGGGGCTTGGATTTTCCCATTTTCTTTAAGTGTAGATTAATAATGTTCTAAGTAAAGAAAATAAATTGTAACATTCGTACATGTAACAACTATAGTACAGAGTGATCATATTTTATATCTCTCTTCTGCGTGTTCCCAAGGAGTAATCAAACTGTTCTGTTTTGTTGTGGTTTGCTTGTTGTGAAATATACATAGGAGCCAGACTTAAAGTTCAGCATCCTTGTTGAATTCAAGGTAATCAACTCAGTACTCTTCTTTTAAACATTAACTGACATATCCCAAGTGCATTTAAAAAGACGTATTCTTCTAACTCTCTGCACGTTTTGGAACTATTGAGGTCGCTCCTGGAAACAATCAATACTCAGGTCCTTCTCATTGAAGCTAGGCGAAATTATAACAACTCTACCTAAACGTTGCACAAGTTCCTTCACTTATTAGACTTACAGAAAGAGAACCTTTTGTGTGTTTAATATAATACCCCAATTAGCCATGGCTATGCCCAGAGGTGCTCCTATGCCACTGGAACCAAGCTACGCCCTATTGAAGAGACCCATCAGAATGAAACTGGTCTTGGGTTGCTTGTGTTCCGGTTCAGAGACAACCTGGCTCGGCAGTTCAGAATGGACTGTTCCTTTTGGAGCAGGACCAAGACTGATCTGCATATGGCTGGGTCTAGAATGGTTGGAATACTACCATGAGCAATTGCCAGTGGTTAGACTAATTGCAAGCATTTGCCTGTCACCACATTCATGACAGATTTTTAGAATATCCACATAAGACACTTTACCTACAAATAAGCCAAATAGAACGCATTTACAAGGTCGGTGGTTTTCTTAGAACTTTGACATGACCCCAGTCGTCCAGAAACTACAATGGACTCTTTGTAGCAGCAAAACCCTGGTGAGAAATTGAGAAATGCTGCAGATTGGGTAGAGCCAGGGGATACAATAAGAGGTGGTTTTCGGAGCTCGACACAGTGCTCCAGATGAAGCCTCCAAATCTGGACAACATAGGGTGGAATAGCCATCATGAACTGGGCACAAAACCTCTAATGTAGTTTGTGAATTGGACTTTTTTTTGCCAGAACTAGCACTCAAACTGGTACAATAAGCCAAAGGTGGTCTGCCGAAATGAGTATACCATTAGTGACCTCTAGAATGCAACACAATAAGCCTGATAAAACCTCTAGAGATAGCTTCTATGCACTGGGTCAGCCAGTGAGAAATGCACACAGCATTAGACATACATGCATTTGTTTCAAGAGGACTGAGGGGGCTTCTGAAACAGGACATAAAATGAAACAAGTGACCTTAAATAACGGACGCACTGCTCCAGATCTCATTTTAAGTACAGAATTCGAGTGTTCTAAATGTAAAGGTAAATGTAGTGCATTTATATAGCGCTCCGCACACCCCGAAAGGGTCTCTCAGGCGCTGTGCACATACCGCTGTGGAACCCTTCCTGGCCTTTCCCTGTGAAGTGCCCACTCCTGGGCACCCCCAAGGTGAAGCCAGGCATCCTAGCGCTTTTGGGGCCGTTGTGGAGATTAAGCAAGCTATTGCCCAGAGATGCAGAGTGGGACCCATGATTAGAATAGGCACCGAGGCGAGAATTATCGGGTCCGGGGAAATTGAGCCCAAGACCCGCCGAGGCGGGAATTGAACCCTGGTCCGGGCCAGACCTCTGCATCAGGGTCTGCCGCTCTAACCATTGAGCCACACTTCTCCACTCTCTGTTTTTTCACACCAACCAATGCATCAAGTAATATATTTCCAGCAATCCCTTTACATTGAACTGTGATGGGTACCTCAATTTGCTGCAAGTTATGCCTCTTCCTCAACAGCAAACACTCCTGAGGCTTTTCATGTGTCCTTGTCTTACTTTTAAACAATTTAAAGTCATCCAGTTAGAGAAATACAAGTTGCTCAAGGAGCAGTGATGCTTGCAGAATTGTGCAGAAGTGTGGTTAGGGGAGTCTGTGGGCAGTAAGATCTTGAAAGTCTGCCCATGCTGGTCCTGGCCTGTGCATGTGTGTCTAAACTAGGCCTGTTCTGGATGTGAAGATTTCTGATCTGATGCTGCCAATGGTGTACCTTGGATGTGTCTGACAGGGAGTCTTGAAAAACACCTTTTCACTATACTAAAACCAAAAGTATCTTTTTTGTCCCTGAATGTTCTCTAGGCAAGGAGTAACTCCTGTAGAGCACACTGTTGGACATCAGTAAAGGTGTACTACATAAATACAAAAAATAAAATAAAGACTGCAACTCGACGATTTGCTTACAAAGCCAAGTTCTTTACTTCCAATGTTAACCTGCAGGCAAAAACACTTTTGTTTTTTTTTTACACAATGTTGAAAAATAAATACAAATGAAATATGACATTCATGTTTTGGCACAAAGACTTCTTTTATGACATTTAAAACAAATGTAGCTATCCTAGCGACAAAACAAAATAAATGCAGCTTTACTGTAACATGTAACATACTCCTGAAGAAGACTTGGCTATTAACATACATATAAATTACAACAAAAAAGTTGTTTACCAAAGTTGACATTATTATTATTTAGTATTACTTCAGTTAACAGAATCAACACGTACACCATGAAAATACTTGGGGAACTCCAGCCAACATTTTTGCTTTTTAAGCTGGAATTCCAAGACCCAACGTCCCGCGTACCACAACTCTAACCTCCCTTGCTTGGGGTTTCTGAGGCACCAGACAGGGTAAATTTCAGAATTCATAATTTGTCATTTTTATCTGAGACCACAACCATATGAAGAAGCGGTATGCAAACTGCTTCATTGTTGACACTTCAGACCAACAGCTTCACTTGAAAAGTAAAACTATATAAGGATGGGCTCAACCTCCAAATAAAGGCAGTAGAATGTCATGCATGAAGCCACATCCTTAAAGATGGCATTCATGACGGAAGAGGAACCAGAATCTGGTTTCAACTTCCCACGGATTTACAGTAAAAAAAGATTCCACAAGTCATGCAGCTGGGGAATGGTTGTAGTTTCCTTGTACCTGGACATTTTATAAGTTAATACTAAACACAATTTTATGTTCAAACACTGAAATAACTAACATTATTCCAAATCCCAAAAGGATTCCAGCATTTTGTAATAAAAAATATCCCCATCGGCTACATCCGTGATCGCTGGCGTCATTGTGCAACATTTCCGGTACCTAAATCAAGAAGAAAAAAAAATATGTAGTAAAACATTACTGACACTTGTATTTTTTTTTAAACATATTTTACATAAATTAAGAAATTTTCAAAGCAAACGCAACCATGTGATTAAAAAAAACAATATAATGGGCAGCAACATATATTTTCAAACTTCTAATACTTTCGTCACTTAAACAAAGTAGGTTATCTCCCAGTTTAGGGATATGTGGTATAAATGCGGATACCGGATTCTCTGTGGACCACAACGGCTCCAGGGTCAGCGGCTACCCACACAAGAGGAGCAGATGCAATGTACAAGAAAGGGTGCAAGCCCTCTGCCAAGGGGCTTGATCAGAATCACACGTTTTTCTTAATCCACTTATCTTGCAAGCCAAGATGGTGATGGACCTGTACAAAATTGACAGGGCCAATAAAGAACAAAATAAAAAGTTGGTGTAGAGATGGGATGTGCTTGCTAAGCAGAGTCACCACAGAGCTCACATGCACGTGCAGAAGTTGTTTCTGGAGGGAGCACTCCTCCAGTTTCTGGTGAGGGTTAGTAAAGGCTTCAAGGGGCTGTGTTCAATCTCTGGACTCCTTGCGCTAGATTCGAGGCTTCCTCGGAGGCAAGGTCAGCAGCCGCACTGCACACCAGGAGAGATTCAAAGCAAACAAAGAGATGATGGCCGAAGTGCTGAAACTTTTCAAACACTCACCCCCAGTCTCAGATCTGGGTTGAATCCATCATCATTCTTTAGCTCACTTTGCCTTCCCAGTAAAGACACAGCTATATGCAAATCAGTCTTGACCGTGTGCCTCATTGGAATAGTTCAGCCCGAACTGCCAAGCCATGTCTTACCTGGACCGGAAACAAGCATCCTGGGACCGGTTTCGGGCTAACAGCCCTCATCAGCCAGGTTAGCTTGAATCCAGTGGCAAAGTGAGCAAGGGACCCACTTCTGAGCATACCCTGCCAACTTAGGGCGAACAAAGCAAATATAATTTTAGCTATCCTGGCTGATGAGGGCTGGCCCGGAACCGGTCCTAGGATGCTCGTTTCCAGTCCAGGGAGGACCTGGCCTGGCAGTTCGGGCTGGACTGTTCCCATTGGGCACAGGGTCAAGACAGATTTGCATATGGCTGGGTCCAAACTGGAACGGCATGGTGAGCACAAAAACGATGGACTTTGGCCCAGATCTCTGTACTGGGGTGAATGTATCACATTGTTCTGCATCACATTGTTCTGCATTCTGTCCATCAATTGTTCTTTTTGCGTTGGTCAACAGGAGAGATTTAGCACGGCCTTTAGGCATGCTCTTAGACAAGCAGAAACATGTAACACTTGATCCCACTTTCTGGACGGGTCCAAGCTGTGTGTATCACAGAAATGTTTAGTAAGCTCGAGCGGTGACATAAGCTTATATTTCGCAGTCTTGGAAGCAGCTTACTGCCATTCAGTGCAGGTGGATTTGACAACCTTCCGGGATCGGGAATCCTCTAGTGATGGCATTAGCTAGAAAGAGGATATATTTGGACCAGGCGTCAACATCATGTAGAAAGATATTGGCTGGGATGCCATCTGGTCCAGGGGCCCTACCACGTGTAACTGCCTTGAGATAATTTAGAACATCTGTAATTTTAAACAAGGTCAGTACTCGAAGAAAGAATGGCTACTGGTGGTGTTGTCATAGAGCTTCTTAAAATCAAACCACTCAGACAAAGAGATGTGATAATTTGGTTCCATGGCTGCTGGATAACCATCCTTCAATACTAATGACCAAAATGTAATGCAATCTTTAGCTACGGAGGCATCTTTGAGGTCCTGCCACCTCTGTCTTTCCCATGCCTTTTTGGCAGTACCCAAAGATCGTTTGTACAACTTCCTGCAATTATGGATTTACTCTAAGTCTTTAGCCTTAATGGCCTGGACCAATGAGCTTTTGAATCTCCGACATTCCAAACTGTACCAGATAAAAGGTTTGTAGGCTGTGCCATTAGACTTCCCCACAAGAATTGTGGAGCATGACAACATACGCTCAAAGAAATTGCTATGAAGGGTACGAAGAACCATAACAACCTCCTCCATATTGGTTACTTGAAAAATCGTAGCTAGCAGACTATGTAGTTCTTAAGCAATAATAGGGAGAATGTCTGGTTGGGAAACTATCTGCTGCCATTTTAAATAACGCATATCAGATGTGGTTTCAAGATCACATCTAATAACTGGAGAACAATTACCTACAGTATCGTTACTCCTGAGTGACGTCAGAGAGAGTGATAACAGGTTATGGCCACTCTCCTCCCAGAGTGTAATCATCATATCTTTTACCAGTGGCCACATCCTTAGATCAACCGAGATATTGTCAATACATCTGGTAGAGCTGGGTTTATTAATAGTGACCTCCCCTCCAGCGTCTGACTTAGTCCGATGGTTGCTCTGAACAAGTTCAATTGAGAGGCCCTTCAACTGGATGGCAGCCTGGGTCCACATTTGTATTTGGGCAAGTTCCAAACAGGGAACACCCCAGAGTTTATCCTCTTCATAACTAAGTGGAGTATCGCCAAAGCCAAAATGCTCAAAGGTTGTATTAAAACCCCCTTCCAGAATTAGTTCATATTAGGTATCCCTCCAGGACTTGGACTGTTTTAGAGTTCCTGAGTAAATGTTAAAAATGGCAACCTGAATTAAAAAAAAAATGTTAACAGGATTCCCAGTATGTTTGGGCAATATTTATTCAGCAAAGTGACCCAGGTGGTTAAACCTCCCAAAGCTCTCCCACTTTTGCTTGGTATGGCAGGAGTAAAAACATTTATAAATAACCAATTGTATAAACAGGGCAGTACACCAAGTTTCATGTAGCAGGCATATATCATGCTCCTCTATAAATGTATTCCAGTCAGGTTGGACTAATTTTGACCTAAGGCCTGCCACATTTCAAGAGAACAATTTAGTCTACGAAGTTGCCTTCACCCTATGTTCTATACTGAAAATATTCTCTTGAGCCCTAAGTTCTTTAGAGTATTCTCATGAACGGGGAGCAATTCAAGTGACACGGAGGGAATGCTAACGTTTTCTGGAGGTTGGTAATTGTTCTACAGGTCCCCATTGACCTCAGATAAGCTTAAATGGAGTGATAGAGTGGAACTAGGGACAACCACTCTCTGGTAACTAATAGATGGCCCTTTACCAGATGGTGACCCATAGTAACACTGGTACGTTGAAAGATCAAGAAAGTTGGTAGATACTCCCAATGGCTTGGTGTTGAAATTTGGTGTGGCTAAATATGTAGCTAAGGTGAAAATTGCTGATGCGCCTCAAGACAATCTACCCTGCCCAAGGGTGATAATGGTGTCCCCCCTAGTCTGCATAGGAATATTTTAATGATGTCCTGGCCTATAGTATTTAAACTGGATTTTGGAATTATTTGGGTGCTAGTTCACATACTGAGAGCTACCACATTGTCAACTATCCCCTTAGTTCTTAAGGATAATTCAAACGTGTCGTGTGACAGAAGGTATCCTTCTAGCCCTCAAGAGGTCATCTCGAATAACTGATTTGCAACTCTTAACATGCCTTAATCAGTGGATCACTTTGTTTATAAGAGTACTCTGCTTCATACCTCACACACGAAGGTAATTTTGGGACTATTATCATTAGAATTTTGTTTTCATCTAAGTTGTGCTCTAGGTTGTATCCTGTGGCTGCTTTTTGATATCCATGTCTAATGGGCTGCATGCTATTTGTCACTTTGGGTAATTCTAGTTGGCTGCCCTGGTTGAATATTGGCCAATGGGATATTATGCCTAGAAGCAGATGCCGGAATAAGCTTCTGTTGATGGACACCCAGTTCCCTCTGGGGGTCAAGGAGCGACCCTGTAGCTAGCTGCGTGCTAAGGGCCAAGGGAACTCTCTTGCTGCTCAAGTGTGGTACTGCCTCGTGGTTGTGAATCAAGACTATTGGGTTCGTAGACACCTTTACCCCCTATGAGTTGTTTTACTACGTTTGTCAGTTGACAAATAATGGCTTTAAGCTCCCTCCCTCAGAATTTAAGCTCATCAATCAATGAAATGCAACTGCTCACATTTTTACAGGATGCAATTGTTGGAACAGGAGGGGCAGGTTTGTAAGTAGGTGGGGTGATGGTTCTTTATGCAAATCAAGCAATGGGAGGAACCGATTAGTACATGGCTGGGCTTCATCAAGGGGCATCAAACTAGATAGAGCCACAAAAGGTGTGATAGGGGCATTACCCGTCTCTCCTACACGAGGTAGGGGTGGTGGTCTATTTAAAGACTCTGCAAACAGGCTGGTGTTAGAACTGGGATCCTCTAGTTGGCTGAGGTAGGTACCTTAGGCCAAATAGGGACCCTTGCTTCCACGTCAGGGAAAGGAAGGACACCTTCTCAGATAGCCCCTGCTCACCCCCTCGGTAGCTTGGCACGAGCAACCAGGCTTATCTTCAAGGCAAGTGTGTAAAGTATTTGCAACCACGCTCTTAGTAACCCAATGATGACACCACAAATGGACTCCACACGAGTTTCATAAAAACAAGTATATATTTATTTAAAAAGATATACGATGAGACCACACAATATGAATCCAACATAGGCGTATTTGTAATATTCCTCCCGGACGGTTATTAGGCCAGCCAGGCCTTGTAGGTTCTGGTGGTATTAATGAGCAATTCTAGATGCTCCAATGCAGTCCTAATGCAATGCTATGCAGTTCGTAATGCAAGAATCAGGTAGTTCGTAATGCAGAAATAATGCAATGCGTAATGCAACAATCAGGCAGTTCGTAATTCAGAAATAATGCAATGCGTAATGCAACAATCAGGCAGTTCGTAATGCAGAAATAATGCAATGCGTAATGCAACAATCAGGCAGTTCGTAATGCAGAAATAATGCAATGCGTAATACACTTCAGCATCGATCACAGTGCTTTAGACTGTCTCTCCGCCACTCGTACTGACTCGTGGTCAGCTTCCACCAAAATATGCCCCAAACATGGGTATGGTGTAAACCAAAGTGCAGCTCCGCACTCCGGACCCGGTACTGCCACTCCTCGGCAAGTACAGGCCACGATACGAGCTGAAGCAGAGGCTCGCGCTGCAAGAATGGGAGAGGCCAAGAGCGTCTCTCTCGGAGCCCGCACCCCGCCCCAGGAGGCGACACATGTTACCTGGGGGGTGCGACCTCGCTCTCCTCTCCGGTTCTCGCGACTTGGGCCTCCGATGAGACTTTGGGGATTCCGGGCAGTGGCAATAACGAAGATCTCAGGCTGCCACAGGGCACATACACACAGCGTCGCTGAGACTCCCTTGAGCTTCGGGTGTGCACGATCACAGGGCAATCTTCACGAAAGTCTCAGGCTGTACAAAGCACACACACACTGTCGCTGAGACTCACTTGGACTCTGGGTGTGCACGATAACAAGGCAATCCTCACGAAGGTCTCAGGCTGCACAAAGCACACGCACACAGCGTCACTGAGACTCACTTGGACTTCAGGTGTGCACAATAACAGGGAAATCCTCACGAGGGTCTCAGGCCGCACAAAGCACACAGCGTCGCTGAGACTCACTTGGACTCCGGGTGTGCACGATAATAGGACAATCCTCACGAAGGTCTCAGGCTGTACAAAGCACACACACACTGTCGCTGAGACTCACTTGGACTCTGGGTGTGCACGATAACAAGGCAATCCTCACGAAGGTCTCAGGCTGCACAAAGCACACGCACACAGCGTCGCGGAGACTCACTTGGACTCCAGGTGCACATGATCACAGGACAATCCTCACAAAGGGCTCAGGCTGCATGAAGCAAACGCACTGAGACTCGCTTGGACTACAGGTGCCCACGATCACAGGGCAAATCTTACGAGGGTCTCAGGCTGTAAACAGCACACGCACACAGCGTCGCTGAGACACCTAGAAACTTTTGTGTTCCTGAGTTTCCACAACAGGGAGCCAGCTATCCTCAGGCCCTTGGGGACAAGTTACTTCAGGACACAGCAAAGTCATTTCAAGCAGGGGAACAGAGCACACAGCAAAGCCCCTTAGCCTCTCCTTGGTTAAATCAGCAAACTGCAGGCCAGCCCCAGAACACACAGCAAGGGTCAGTCTTTTCCTTCAGTCTCTTCAGCTGGTTCTTCCTGGGCAGAAGTTCCTCTTGACCACAAAGTAGTTTCAATCCTTTTCAGTCTTGATCAATCCAACGTTCAGGGGTTTTAGCTCTCATAGTTATACCTCTCAAAGTCTTTGAAGTCTTTGTGTTCAGGGGGGCACTGACACTTGTCCAAACTAGTTCTGGGTGTCTCCCTGCCAGTGACACCTTCTTCCTTTGATAGTGGGGGTCTAGCTCCTTAATCGCTCAGAAGGGGATGGAGCAATTGTTTTATGGCGGCAGCCCAGGCCTCTTCACCTCCAGGGGCTACTCCTCCCCCCTACACTCCAGATGCAGGTCAGCCTATTGCTGTCTCACCTCCTCCCCTGGGTCTAGACATTCCCCAGATCCTATCACTTTCAGATCCAGACAGTCAATCCACAACCAGGCAGAGACACACAGAAATGTTACAGCACAAAAACCCAGCCACTTCGGAAAGAGTGGTTTCTAAACACATAATGCAAAAACACCTTCACAAAAAGATGTGTTTTTGAATTGTGAGTTCAGGCACACTAAACTTCACCTCTCCATCTTAAGCCTTTGGGAAGGTAGGCTGGAAAAATATTACACAGCCTTCCCATTCTGTCTTATGGGCAAGATGGCCTTTCAACAGTGAAAAACGAAATGGATAGTATTTCACTGTCAGTACATGGTACACGACTCAGTACATGTCCTACTTTTCACATACACTGCACCCTGCCCTTGGACCTACCGTAGGGGTGTCTGATGTGCATAAAAAGGGAAGGGTAAGGCCTGGCAAGTGGGTTCACCTGTCAGGACAACATGGCAGTTTAACAAACTGCGTGCAGGCACTGCAGTGGCAGGCCTGAGTTCTCTCTTTAAGGCAACTTGTGTGGGTGGCACAATTAGTGCTGCTGGCCCACTAGATGCATTTGCATTACCAGCCCTGGCACACATAGTGCACTTTACTAGGGACTTTACTAGTAAGGCAACCATGCCAATCATGGACAACCAATTACCATTACACTTTACACAGGGAGCACTTGCACTTTGACACTGATCAGCTGTGGCAAAGTGCCCAAAGCATCTAAGTTGGCAACACCATGTCAGAAAATAGGTCTAGAGGGAAAGCAAAACGTTTAGGGAACTTTAGCCAACAAGCATTGGCATAGCCAATAGGTCTCGCTTTTGGGATCTTATAAGTATTTAGTTCTGCAGCACAATATCCTTGGTGCAACAACATCAACTGTTGCATGGCTAAACACTTATAATGTTCCAAAGGCGAGACCTATTGGCTATGCCAATTCTTGTTTCGCATTTGTCACCCAGAGTGGGACAGGTATGCCCAGACTTGGGTCCCGTGCTCTCCATGCCACTGGAGTCAAGCTAGTCTAGTTGATGAGGGGTTATACCCTGAAACCGGTCCGAGGATGCTTGGTTCCAGTGCAGGGAGGATCTGGCCTGGCAGTTTAGGCTGGACTGTTCCCATGGGGAACAGGGTCAAGACTGATTTGTATATGACTCGGTCTAAACTGGAATGGCATGGTGAGCAAAAAAACGATGGATTTAGGCCCAGATCTCTGTACAGGGGTGAATATATGACATTGTTCAGCATTCTGTCCATCAATTGTTTTTGCACTCATTTGCATGGAGCCACACCTCCTTCAGATCATGCTTGGCTACATGTGGGTTGGCACAATCTGTGCTACAGAAGGGGCCGCAAAAGCATTTGTAGCCCCTTCTTAAATACCAAAGTGTCCCATATGCACTAAAGCAGGCACACGCCTGTTAAACCCCTGAAGCACATGTATAATATTGCCTCAGATGTTTATCAAGACTAACAGTAAATTGAACACAAAACAAAAACCTGCTGAATTCTCAATACAAGGTCCTAAAAAATGTTTTGCTGAGAAGTTTAGGTAAGCAGCTACCTCTACAAAAGCTCTATTTCAGTTTCTGAAGAAAAAGTGAGCCTCACAGCACAGAGTAAGCCCACAAAATGTACTTCTAACTGGTGTTATACCATCCAAGGACACTTCTAGGATGGAACCAAACAAATCAAAAGTGGGATTCCAGCCACAGAACTGAAGCAAGACGCATTAGTGAGTCCAGGATGTAGGGGACAACACTTACTACTTTCCTCTATAGAGGCTTTTCTTTTGATGAAACGCTACTCGTAATACCTAGGGTTGTCGAACAATGCTAAAGCAGCTGTCCACTTTTGTAATAGAAATCGTAATGAGCTCATTTAGGGAAGGCATCATTCCAACACTCCTGAAAAAGTCTTGACTTACACTCGGTTCTGAAAAAATACCAGGCTTAGAAACTTAGATTCCTTCCAACTACCACCCCTGGTGGAGAGGAGTTGGCCTAACGGCTAGGGCGGTCGACCTTGAATCTGTGTAACTGTGTTCGAGTCTCGGCAATGAAGCTGAACATCCTGTGATTCTGGGCAAATCACTTAATCTCCCTGCGCCAATCGAAAAAAAATAAATAAAGCATTTGCAATGCAATAGGTCTCGCATTTGCGAGAGTTTAATCTATTGGCATTGTAAATGACAATGCCTTTTATGTTTTGAAAATCAACACGCAAATAAAAGGCATTGCCATTTACAATGCCAATAGCTCAGACTCTCTCAACTGCGATAACTATTGCACTGCAAATGCTTGTTGACAGTAGAAATGTACAATAGAAGGGTCACATTTTGAGTGCAATTGATGCAACTGCTTCACAGAAGACAGCTAATGATTTTTCTCCCACTTTCCAGGGTCCATTCATTCTTCCTTTTATTATTCCAACCTTATTTATTGTTTATCTAGTCCTCACCCACATGCTTACTGAAGAATCAATTGAGGATTCTCCCGGATTTTCTCAAGAGGGGAAGTTTCACATAAATACATTCATGACCCCTTACACGAGTTACATAGAAAAATATGCTATTGAATACTTGAAATGGTGCAGTTCTCATTTTAAAAGAGGGTTTTTCAAAGAACATTAAACACATAGCCCTGACAGATTCTACCTTAGCCTTGTGAATAGACTTCCTGGCAGTTCAACCACCCAAGCTGTGCACAGGTATCACTATTCTCACAAGTGTACCAACTGTAAACAGGTAGCAGTTTCCAAATCTAAAGGGGCAATTATAATGCCCAACTGTGACCAGGCAAGATTTCCAAGTTAGAAATTGCTAAAAGTGTTTCCCAACTGACGAGCATTAGTATTACCCAACTGCAAAGAGGGCAATGTTGCCCAACATCAACTGTGTCATTTCTCAATTATACTAAAGCACTAACGTTTTCCAACTATAAAGGAGTCTTGTTTACCCAATGGGAGGCCTAAATTTAATATTTCGCAGCTACTAATCAATCTCTATCAGAGAACAATTTCCCAAGGAGGTTGACGAACACACATTCCATACTGTAACCAGGTAACACAAAGTAACAAAAATGTAATAAGAAAAAGAAAGTTTATGACAAGTCTAACAAACATTGGCAAAGCCAATAGGTTTTGCCTATGCAAAATCTACTGGCTCTATCAATGTTAATTTGCAGCAACATGGCTTAAAGTAAAAAAATGTTTTAAAAAGCACTATGATGATGTCAATGCTGGCTGCATCATAGCGCTTTTCCCCCCATTAAGTCATGGCCACGCTGCTGTGCAACATTTAACAGAGAAGGGGGCCTGCGGGGGTCAAGCAATACGATAAACACATCGGAGAGCAGGAAGAGGTGCCTAAACAGATCAGAGAGTAGGAGAATAAACAACAGCAGTGGGTGGATAAAAACAGTGGAGGGCAGTGAGATGGTAGGGGAAACATGAGTGGGGTGAAGGGGGAGGAGAGGGGGACTGCGGTGAATCTTTATATTTCTTTGTAAAGCCGCATTCGTGTGACATGCTTAGACTGTACTGAGTGTATTACCCTAACTTGGTCTGTGCTGACATAGGTTAATTGGTATTGTGGCACACACTGCACTGCTATTGAAAGAAAGGAATCTCGGCCAGGAAAAGGCGCAAAACTACCTATATCCTCTCTCCGCAGTAAGAGCGCATCCCATGGTGCAGTGGTCATAAAAAGTGCACAAGCAAACAGTATTTGTCAAAGTCAACCTCAAACTTCACACAAAAGCAGTCGGGCTTCCAGTGTCGTCCTCATCCTGAACGATGGGGGGAAGGGGGGGGGGGGGAGGGAGGGGGAGTGTCAACGGCACAGCGCAGGCAGGAGGAGAGCGGGGTTGATTTTAAGGACAATGGAGGGTGAGTAGGTTTAAAAACAACAAAGAGCGTGAGGGGGTGGGTTCAAAACAACAGCAGGGAAATTGGTTGAAACGGGGGTGCATGGAACAACGCTGAGCAGGAGTAGGGGGCGGTGGTTGAAACAACGGATACCCAGGGGGAGGAAGGGGGGGCAGGGTAAAAACAATGGATGAACAAAGCTGCAAAATAAACATGCACTTGCCAAAAGACCTAGTTTAGTAGCTCCAGGAATGAAGGAAACGGACGAAGAATTCAACAAGCATTGGCCGTAAAAGTAACGTGGCCGTGAAAATACTGGCTCACTGAGAGCAGCAAAGCAGCCTCGCGGCCACGAAAGTGAGAGTGATCGTGATCAAGTGCGGCAACCGACGTGCTTTATGAGCATGACTAGGTAAGCGCGTGCCCGCGCAAATGCACGCAAGCTGTAGGCCGGTGGTAGCATTTTTTGAAGCCCTTACTAAAGGTCTGGCCAGAGCAGCGCATGCGCTGGGTGAGGCGAGACCTAAAAAGGGCCTAGACCAACAGCTGGGAATGCATTTTTGTTGGTCATAAGAGCTGTTAGTAATATTAGAACTAACAGGTCCTAAAGATGGTGAAGGGGGGGCTCGGATCGGAATTTAGTGGCTCTTCACATTTGACCAAAATGCTGTCGATCCTATCTATGACTCAATTACCTCCAGCAGATTTCAGAACTTTTTTAGATTATGTAGTAGTGCTTCTCATTTTGTCACTTCATCCTTATCAGGTCTTCCTTAGATTCTTGTGTACAATTGTATGTCAATACATCGAATGTCTAGGATTACCTTGGAGGTTGGAACCAACTTGCAGTGGGGCAGCTGGAGGTTGAGCTGTGCTTGGTGGAGCCTGTGTTGTGTGGGCACTACAACCATGTAGCCTATGAATAAACATCTTTCACAAGAACCTTCTGCCTACGGCCTGATTACTACAGATTTCTTAGATTTTGCAAGGCTACCTGCCCCTTCCACTACCTTTCTGTTGCCCATGGTCTGGTCAGTTGGAAATTAACAGCACGACCACCAACAAGACAGTTGTCCAGCCCCTAAGGCAATAAATGTTCACCAGATGATACTTCACAGTCCACCCATGGCTGCATGGGTCTGGGTTCAAACAATAACGGCCTGATAGGGGGCGTGTGAACAAGACGCTCGCACTGTAGTGAGGCTCCGTCAGCATCGGAGCCACAATCCAGCAATTATCCTATAATCACGGGGCAATCTCACTGTGTGACACACCCCGCCACACTGAAGCAGAAGGTCAGCGGAAGCGACACACCTGCTTAGAGGCCAGACACCGGCCACAGCAGACCATCAGAGCGCTGGGTGTACCTCTCGGCCTATGCAACAAGGCGCCGCCGGCCGCACTGATCGGGCGCGTTCGCCCGCCCAGAGGCATCCTCTCCCCTCACCCCCGCCACACAACACCTGACTGCCACGGGCGTGCCTTGGGTTGAAGCGATTGCTGCGCATTGGGGAACTCAAGAGAAGCGGTAGGGCCTGCATGTCGGGCCACGATCCCCCAGGCCGCGTAAGGAGAGGGCCCACCACTGGGATCTCGGGCTGGGCTGATATAACTTTGAGGGCCCATCCCTCTTGCCACAAGAAACCTAAGAGCCACCAAGCGCACTCCTAAAAGGTGAGACAGCGAGGCCGGGGGAAAGTTAAGCTGCGCGACAGACACTGGGCGCGGGCGCGGCCGCCGCAGACAGCCTCAGCGGCACCCCCCTACCAGCGACACCTGCACGCCAGGCCAGGGGTTCGGACCTACTGCTACGCCTCCTTGCACGTGGGTTGCGGCCTCTTGTTCAGGCGCCCACGGAGAAGTGCGCCCTCGCAGGCACCCACTGGCCCTAGCCAGGGCTGTGGGCTGTGTGAGTGTGTCAAAGACTACTGGCTGGCGGACTGGAGCCCGCGACTGACCCGGGGGGGCGTGTTCTCGGCGAGCCGAGCGAGGCCGTGATAAGGACAAGTGCGGCGGTGGCAGGCTGAGCCTAAAACACCCTACACATGCCCCAGCGTAGAATCAGGAGACTGAGGCCTCGCCGTTTGAGCCCCGGCATCCCAAGCCCCTCGCTGACCGGATACCAACACTGTGAATCACTGTAAGGCCTGCTCAACTCACGCTGCATGCTCCTGGCACACCGGGCCCCAGATGCTTTGGCTGGATCCCCCTGACTCCTGGCACCGGTGCGGCGGGAGGGAGTGCAATTACTGGAAATTGGACCGGGGCCGCTGCTGCGCCCAGAACTGCTCACTCAGCGTGCATTACGGGCCTACCCTCTCTCAAACGTCTGGAAGTTTGCTGAAGCTGTACGTGCAGCCACAGTACCACACCCAACCATAGACTTTGTTGACACTTCCCCTCAAGGCCGGGGAGGTGTAGCTCCAGGCGGAACAATATCCATATCACTGGCGTCCCTGAGACGACCAACACCAGACGGCTGGAAGACTACGTAGAACAGCTGCTCACCACATGCTTTGGTCAGGAGACCTTTTCAATAATGCTGATCGTCAAACGGTGCATTGCACGCTGGCGCCAAAATCCCCACTGGGTGCGCCGCCCAGGCCCATAGACGCAAGACTGCTCAACTATCACGACCGCGATACAGCGCTACGTAAAGCAAGGGAGATGAAAGACGTTATTTTTTAGAACAATGCTCTTATCACTATATCCCGACTTCACTTTCAATGTCCAGGAGGCGCGTAAGAAAGTTGTGCCCATCAAAAAGAAGCTACAGAAAGAAGGAGTGGAATACACCATGCTCTATCCCTTTTTACCACAATTGCTATAGCACACGCCAATTATAATAAACCAGGGAAGCTGGTATCCACAATATGTTTGAGCATGTCAGAAAATTAGAGTCCACCAATAGCTTTGGATTTGCACTTGCACGTTTCTTTAATATATCTTCTTGAACAATCCAGAAATGTGTACACAACACATATTATGCATCCCCAAAAAATATTAATCATAATGTGGCAACCAAGGTGTTAGATCACTCACCATAAATAGCTGACCACCACCAAGGAAAAAGTGTGTGTCCCTACTATCGAAAAAACCGAGATTGCCACCAAGGACCACAGACAAAGAAGAAAACCATTTTTGAACCCAAGGAAAGGGATAGAAGATTACACCCTAAAACATGATGTTCTCACCTAGAAGCAGTTCGACCGATCCATTCAAGAAATCCATGAATCGTCAAAATATCAATCCAAGGCAATATAGGCCAACCGGTTGTTGTAAATCCCTTAAGGTATAAAGGTGATCCTTCTCCCCGGCAACAAATGGCAGGCGTAAGAAATACACGCCAAAATCAGGTCCTGATAAGCCTAAGTGTGATAAGCAAGTAACATATTGTACTGCCATCCCAAAACAAACAGTTTTGAACTACCAAGCAACAGTTGTACTATCGTGTCCCAGAACTATACTATTATCAAGATAGTATCTAGAACCCATATGATCATGATTCAAAAAGAGAAAAAAGAAAAACAAGGGAAAAGAGAGAAACAAAACACGAGAGAGAAAACAAGAACGGAAACATGGCCTCATATATTAAAATATACATTTGTGATGATTACTTATTTCAAAACCTACAAACACACATACTACGTAGTGCTGCAAGCCAAACAGCAGGTAATAATCCCCCATAAGCTGGCTGTTTCCAGAGTGTAAAATTACCTTTAAAGCTTATGGCCAAGCATAATGCCCCAATACTTAAGCTTTTAAGTTGTGCACGTAACATAATGGAGACACGAACGGGTATAACCGGTCTCCTCAAACGCTGATAACAGGATAGAGTCTTGTAGTCACAAAAATTATGACAAATCCAAAAACGTGACCACAGTGGCCGAAAGTACTCTTAACACATGCATCTTAAACCATCGTTATTTCTGTAATCCTCACCACACTAGACATATAACATTAAATGGTAAATCCATAAGTTTTTCACTCATGGCCTACCCGAAACGAGGCCTTCATGGAAATGAACTCCAGGCGAGGAGGAAGCATTAGGTGCTCTATATTCCGTTGGCGTTAAATCACGTTAACGCGCGGTAATGAAAATCGAAAGAGGACTATCGCGAAAGGTTTTGCTCGCAACCGGTCCGCCATATTGGGCTAGTGTATATTACATGGGAAGTGACTAAAACCCGCCGTATAAAACTAAAACGAGTGGAAATGACCGTTCCCTTGTCAAAAAACCGCACCAACATAATAATCTACTTATTTCAGCAAATAACCAAAGAGCGATCAAACTCTAGACAGAGGATCGCATATGTCAAAGAAACTTCACGTGTGCATTACAGTTTAGACTAAGCCACCTCATAGATTGCAATTATTACTAATAATCTGCAGTTGTCTATTCCTGTTATTTAAATAGTCTGCAAAGCACCCTTGCAAGGTCACAAGTGTTACTGCACTTTTGCTTCCTATTCAGAATGGAAAGTGAACAGAAAGAAAAGCTTTTATTATATAATAGAAAATGAGTAAAGGAAAAAGAAAAAGAGAAAAAGATGTGAAAAGCAACGGCATCCCCCATGTGAACACACCACAATTATCACTTTATACATTATTTGCAAAGTTGTCCTCTCATTGAACCTTTTTAAACAGACAAAGGTAAAGACTTTGGAAAAACGTTTGAGAGGTATCACATACATAGGACAAAGAGATTATGGTGCCACATGTAAACTGAATGCATGTTCATTTATTAAGGAATACCGTAAACCTTTGTTAAAAGTCATTGTATTTATTGTGATTAGGAAAATTTCCATTTAAAATGGGGTTGCTCCGAGCAACAGGTTTATAGAAAGGTGTGGAGTTCCCTATCAATGTTTAGACCCCGGTCTACCGCCCTTAGCTTAATTAACCATTTGCCTTCAAGTTTTCTCAAAGACAATACATTATTTACACCTCTTTTAGATATTTTGAGGCTTTCTATACCATGGAAAGCGATGTTTACTCTCCCCTCTCTCATGTGGTGTTCATTGTAGTGAACAGCCAAAGGGTAATCCAGGTTGTTGTTCCTTATGGCTCTGACGTGTTCTTGAATCCGTTCTTTCAGGGGACGTATCGTGCTACCGATATAAATTAGGTTGCAACAACATTCAATACAGTATACAACATATTTTGAATTACACGTTATGAACTCATCGATTTTATATGTTTTGTCTGTGTTGTATTGAAACATTTTTAGCTTGTTTTTTGCTAAATGACAAATACTGCATTGTCCGCACCAATAAAAGCCAATTGACGGTGTCGGTATCCAAGTGTTTATCGGTATTGGCTTCAAATAGCTGTGGCATAAGGTTTGTTTAAGTGTTCTCCCCCTGCTGTGGCCTTGTGACCTTGCAAGGGTGCTTTGCAGCCTATTTAAATAACAGGAATAGACAACTGCAGATTATTAGTAATAATTGCAATCTATGAGGTGGCTTAGTCTAAACTGTAATGCACACATGAAGTTTCTTTGATATATGCGATCCTCTGTCTAGAGTTTGATCGCTCTTTGGTTATTTGCTGAAATAAGTAGATTATTATGTTGGTGCGGTTTTTTGACAAGGGAACGGTCATTTCCACTCGTTTTAGTTTTATACGGCGGGTTTTAGTCACTTCCCATGTAATATACACCAGCCCAATATGGCGGACCGGTTGCGAGCAAAACCTTTCGCGATAGTCCTCTTTCGATTTTCATTACCGCGCGTTAACGTGATTTAACGCCAACGGAACATAGAGCACCTAATGCTTCCTCCTCGCCTGGAGTTCATTTCCATGAAGACCTCGTTTCGGGTAGGCCATGAGTGAAAAACTTGCGGATTTACCATTTAATGTTATATGTCTAGTGTGGTGAGGATTACAGAAATAATGATGGTTTAAGATGCATGTGTTAAGAGTACTTTCGGCCACTGTGGTCACGTTTTTGGATTTGTCATAATTTTTGTGACTACAAGACTCTATCCTGTTATCAGCGTTTGAGGAGACCGGTTATACCCGTTCGTGTCTCCATTATGTTACGTGCACGACTTAAAAGCTTAAGTATTGGGGCATTATGCTTGGCCATAAACTTTAAAGGTAATTTTGCGCTCTGGAAACAGCCAGCTTATGGGGGATTATTACCTGCTGTTTAGCTTGCAGCACTACGTAGTATGTGTATTTGTAGGTTTTGAAATAAGTAATCATCACAAATGTATATTTTAATATATGAGGCCATGTTTCCGTTCGTGTTTTCTCGCTCGTGTTTTGTTTCTCTCTTTTCACTTGTTTTTCTTTTTTCTCTTTTTGGATCATGATCATATTGGTTCTAGATACTATCTTGATAATAGTATAGTTCTGGGACACGATAGTACAACTGTTGCTTGGTAGTTCAAAACTGTTTGTTTTGGGATGGCAGTACAATATGTTACTTGCTTATCACACTTAGGCTTATCAGGACCTGATTTTGGCGTGTATTTCTTACGCCTGCCATTTGTTGCCGGGGAGAAGGATCCCCTTTATACCTTAAGGGATTTACAACACCCGGTTGGCCTATATTGCCTTGGATTGATATTTTGACGATTCATGGATTTCTTGAATGGATCGGTCGAACTGCTTCTAGTTGAGAACATCATGTTTTAGGGTGTAATCTTCTATCCCTTTCCTTGGGTTCAAAAATGGTTTTCTTCTTTGTCTGTGGTCCTTGGTGGCAGTCTCGGTCTTTTCGATAGTAGGGACACACACTTTTTCCTTGGTGGTGGTCAGCTATTTATGGTGAGTGATCTAACACCTTGGTTGCCACAATATGATTAATATTTTTTTGGGATGCATAATATGTGTTATGGTATATAATGGAAAACATGACTTATTTATTCTCTTAAATAATAAAATAGGCATGACTTCGTAAGTGCACTAATTACCTACCCATAAGATCACAGCTGTAACAATTAGACTTTATGGGTTTGGTGACTGTTTTAGGTTTGTGATTGTTCCTTTTATGTATTGTTTACAGCCTTGAAAAAGTCCTTTTAGGACGAAACACGTGTCGGCTGTTGTGTACACATTTCTGGATTGTTCAAGAAGATATATTAAAGAAACGTGCAAGTGCAAATCCAAAGCTATTGGTGGACTCTAATTTTCTGACATGCTCAAACATATTGTGGATACCAGCTTCCCTGGTTTATTATAATTGGCATGTGCTATAGCAATTGTGGTAAAAAGTCTGTGGAGTCCTGAGAGCCTTCCTTGTCTCCTCTTGGATTTCCGTTTTATCCTCCTAATAAGCAGAGGCGGATGTTTTGCTTGAGAGCACCGTGAAGACAAATCGTATGAAATATAACTGTTTTCCTACACTTTTTCTTTAAATGGATGTGCATGTAAATGTTCTGGCAAGCTTCTGCTTGGTTCTTTGTTGTTAAAATTCATACGTTTAGCATGCTAGTCTTGCATTCCATTTCTCACGAGGATTGTTACACATCTGGTTTCAAAGACTGTCAGTACAAAGAGTTGAATAATAATCTGTTTTCTCTGAGTCTGTGAGTTTTGGATAAATAATTACTATGTCTGACTTTGACGATAATAGAGACAACCTTTTGGAAGAACTGTTTAATATGAACACTGGCATGAAACATGTTCCTAATGTTGGTACGACACAGGAAGTTCTGAAAATCAAATTGATAAAATTAGAACGTCTGAAAAAACAGGAACTCTCACGTTGGTGGGACGCAACCATCTTGCAAAGATATTTAAACATCAAACAAATACCCAGGGGTTTGAGAGTGGTGATTTTTCCATCTTTTGATGACCTAGGGGCAGAATTACTTAAAGAATGGGAACATTTGATTACATCTTCGTCTGTGGGTATGATAGAAATACTAATCAAAGACGCTAACATCAAAAGAGAGAAGCTCCTGATAGAAATCAAGGACCTGGAAGAAGAAATTAAACTAATGAATCTTCCGGAAGTAACAGACAAAAACTATAAGATCCTCAGAGGTGTCTTACAGAATCATCAGTTGTACATTAAGGATAAAAAAATGCGCAAATTAAAGCGCAATGATAATGACTACAGGAATGGTAGGGTTTTTACATATGCTAGCAAATTTGACAATGTGAGCAACAGTACTAAACAAAATATGAGCACTAAACCAGAGGAAGGTGCTGTGAGTAAGGTTACTTCTAGCGAAACAAACCTTTCAAGTATTGCGAGTTTCACGAGTGATGAATCAAATACCTCAGCAGGGCCTTCAACTAGTGTTAATGTAGTACAATCTAATTCTTTTTTATCAGAAATGGAAAGATACAGGAAGGGCACCAGACAGAGACCAAAGAATTCAGATCCAATTCCAAAAAGACAAGAACAGGCAAGACAAGAGGACAAAGGGGGAGCAAAGGGAAAAGAAAGGATGACAACGAGATCTGTATCCAAAACAGTACAGAAATAGGAGAGCCGTCGAGTACATCCAATTGTGTCAATGATAATGTAAATGTCATTAATCTTTCTGATTATGTGTTAGATGCAAACAAAATAAAATACTGAGTAAAGGTTTGGGATTTTGTCCTGCTTCATTACCCAATTTTACAGAGTATCATATTGGTCTTTATAGATTTGCAAGAAATCTCAAAAAAAAAAAACAAATTCAAATAAAAATGACTCTGACCCAGCCCCGACTGGAGATACTCCCTCGTGTGAGCTGTCAGTGAAGGATGTAAAAAATATTCAACTTCTTTTATCCTTGGAACAAAGTGAATCTGCTCATCCATCTATTAATCAAATTCTGTGTGATTTAGACATTAACACTGGAGTGGATATAAATAGCGGGCTAAAACCCAGGTCCCGCTTTACACCAAATTTTGCACCCGACAATGTGATTGATATTTTTGTAAACAACGTCACACAAGAACTCTATAGATTAGAGGACAAATATCAAAATAAATCTAAACAGGTCAAACATAACATCAACAAGGAAGAAAGGGAAGCATTGCAGAGAATTTCTAAGAATCAAAACTTAGTGGTTAAAGAGGCGGACAAAGGGGGGAATATAGTCATAATGAACAGAGTGGACTATATTGCAGAGATTGACAGACAATTAAGTGACTGTTTGTCCTATGAATCTGTCAAGTGCAACCCCATGGGTTTGGTCACGAACCTCATTGAAAAGAAACTGGATTTTTGGCAAACGAGAGGTCTTTTAACAGCAACTGAATGCAGATATCTTTTTAACCCCACACCTACAGCAGCTTGCATCTACACTCTACCTAAAGTGCATAAGGGTAACACATTTCCACCGGGTAGACCCATTATTTCTGGGATTGGCTCCCCAACGGAAAAACTTTCTGAATACATCAATGTTTTTTTGCAACCTTTAGTGCAGAATCTCCCCTCGTATCTTAGAGACACGAAGGATCTACTTAGCAGAATAGAAGACTTTGAATGGACAGATGGTCATTTTCTTGCTACACTTGATGTGAGCTCTTTATATACCTGCACCCCGAGAGAGAAAGGTCTAGAAGCGGTCCAACATTTTCTAGACACAAGAGATGCCAACTTACATGAACACAACGACATGCTCATAGATCTAATAACGTTGATTCTGGACAACAATTTCTTCCTACATGAGGGGAAGTGGTTTAGACAAACCAGAGGTGTTGCAATGGGCGCAAAATTTTCACCGTCCTTTGCAAACCTATATATGGGTCTATATGAAAGATCACATGTTTGGAAACACTGCCCATCTGCATATACTGAAAATATAATTTTATGGACTCGTTACATAGACGATGTGCTTCTTTTCTGGTCTGGTACGGAGGATGATTTGATCAATTTTATTGGAATCTTAAATGACAATGATTTCAATATACACTTTACCTATCTAATAAATGAAAAAAGCATTGATTATCTGGACACCACATTGTTTGTGGCAGGCCAAAGCTTGAGATCTAAAGTATTCCGGAAAAAAACTGCATGCAACTCGGTCTTGCATGCCACCAGTTCACATCCCCAGAAACAGATTATTTCCATCCCATATGGGAAAATGGTCAGAACTAGACGAAATTGTAGTACAGATCAGGACTTCTTTTCTGAAATTGAGAATTTGGAAAGGAGATTTATTAACAGAGGTTACTCGTCACAGACCCTGTTTTCGGCAAAAGAGAAAATCAGTAAGGTCAAACGGGCCGACTTATTACGCAACACACAGAAACGTCCCAGGGCAGTGACAGTTAAAAAACCAGCGTTGGTGGTTCCCTTCAGTGCAGCTACTCCGGACTTGTTTCGAATCATGAATAAACACTGGCACATTTTAAAAATGGATGCTAGTGTGAGTAAAGCCATTACGACAAGGCCTAACATTATCCACAGCAGGGGGAGAACACTTAAACAAACCTTATGCCACAGCTATTTGAAGCCAATACCGATAAACACTTGGATACCGACACCGCCAATTGGCTTTTATAGGTGCGGACAATGCAGTATTTGTCATTTAGCAAAAAACAAGCTAAAAATGTTTCAATACAACACAGACAAAACATATAAAATCGATGAGTTCATAACGTGTAATTCAAAATATGTCGTATACTGTATTGAATGTTGTTGCAACCTAATTTATATCGGTAGCACGATACGTCCCCTGAAAGAACGGATTCAAGAACACGTCAGAGCCATAAGGAACAACAACCTGGACTACCCTTTGGCTGTTCACTACAATGAACACCACATGAGAGAGGGGAGAGTAAACATCGCTTTCCATGGTATAGAAAGCCTCAAAATATCTAAAAGAGGTGTAAATAATGTATTGTCTTTGAGAAAACTCGAAGGCAAATGGTTAATTAAGCTAAGGGCGATAGACCGGGGTCTAAACATTGATAGGGAACTCCACACCTTTCTATAAACCTGTTGCTCGGAGCAACCCCATTTTAAATGGAAATTTTCCTAATCACAATAAATACAATGACTTTTAACAAAGGTTAACGGTATTCCTTAATAAATGAACATGCATTCAGTTTACATGTGGCACCATAATCTCTTTGTCCTATGTATGTGATACCTCTCAAACGTTTTTCCAAAGTCTTTACCTTTGTCTGTTTAAAAAGGTTCAATGAGAGGACAACTTTGCAAATAATGTATAAAGTGATAATTGTGGTGTGTTCACATGGGGGGGGGATGCCTTTGCTTTTCACATCTTTTTCTTTTTCCTTTACTCATTTTCTATTATATAATAAAAGCTTTTCCTTCTGTTCACTTTCCATTCTGAATAGGAAGCAAAAGTGCAGTAACACTTGTGACCTTGCAAGGGTGCTTTGCGGCCTATTTAAATAACAGGAATAGACAACTGCAGATTATTAGTAATAATTGCAATCTATGAGGTGGCTTAGTCTAAACTGTAATGCACACGTGAAGTTTCTTTGACATATGCGATCCTCTGTCTAGAGTTTGATCGCTCTTTGGTTATTTGCTGAAATAAGTAGATTATTATGTTGGTGCGGTTTTTTGACAAGGGAACGGTCATTTCCACTCGTTTTAGTTTTATACGGCGGGTTTTAGTCACTTCCCATGTAATATACACTAGCCCAAAATGGCGGACCGGTTGTGAGCAAAAACTTTCGCGATAGTCCTCTTTCGATTTTCATTACCGCGCGTTAACGTGATTTAACGCCAACGGAACATAGAGCACCTAATGCTTCCTCCTCGCCTGGAGTTTATTTCCATGAAGACCTCGTTTCAGGTAGGCCATGAGTGAAAAACTTATGGATTTACCATTTAATGTTATATGTCTAGTGTGGTGAGGATTACAGAAATAACGATGGTTTAAGATGCATGTGTTAAGAGTACTTTCGGCCACTGTGGTCACGTTTTTGGATTTGTCATAATTTTTGTGACTACAAGACTCTATCCTGTTATCAGCGTTTGAGGAGACCGGTTATACCCGTTCGTGTCTCCATTATGTTACGTGCACGACTTAAAAGCTTAAGTATTGGGGCATTATGCTTGGCCATAAACTTTAAAGGTAATTTTGCGCTCTGGAAACAGCCAGTTTATGGGGGTTTATTACCTGCTGTTTGGCTTGCAGCACTACGTAGTATGTGTGTTTGTAGGTTTTGAAATAAGTAATCATCACAAATGTATATTTTAATATATGAGGCCATGTTTCCGTTCGTGTTTTCTCTCTCGTGTTTTGTTTCTCTCTTTTCCCTTGTTTTTCTTTTTTCTCTTTTTGGATCATGATCATATGGGTTCTAGATACTATCTTGATAATAGTATAGTTCTGGGACACGATAGTACAACTGTTGCTTGGTAGTTCAAAACTGTTTGTTTTGGGATGGCAGTACAATATGTTACTTGCTTATCACACTTAGGCTTATCAGGACCTGATTTTGGCGTGTATTTCTTACGCCTGCCATTTGTTGCCGGGGAGAAGGATCACCTTTATACCTTAAAGGGATTTACAACACCCGGTTGGCCTATATTGCCTTGGATTGATATTTTGACGATTCATGGATTTCTTGAATGGATCGGTCGAACTGCTTCTAGGTGAGAACATCATGTTTTAGGGTGTAATCTTCTATCCCTTTCCTTGGGTTCAAAAATGGTTTTCTTCTTTGTCTGTGATCCTTGGTGGCAGTCTCGGTTTTTTCGATAGTAGGGACACACACTTTTTCCTTGGTGGTGGTCAGCTATTTATGGTGAGTGATCTAACACCTTGGTTGCCACAATATGATTAATATTTTTTTGGGATGCATAATATGTGTTATGGTATATAATGGTAAACATGACTTATTTATTCTCTTAAATAATAAAATAGGCATGACTTCGTAAGTGCACTAATTACCTACCCATAAGATCACAGCTGTAACAATTAGACTTTATGGGTTTGGTGACTGTTTTAGGTTTGTGATTGTTCCTTTTATGTATTGTTTACAGCCTTGAAAAATTCCTTTTAGGACGAAACACGTGTCGGCTGTTGTGTACACATTTCTGGATTGTTCAAGAAGATATATTAAAGAAACGTGCAAGTGCAAATCCAAAGCTATTGGTGGACTCTAATTTTCTGACATGCTCAAACATATTTTGGATACCAGCTTCCCTGGTTTATTATAATTGGCGTGTGCTATAGCAATTGTGGTAAAAAGTCTGTGGAGTCCTGAGAGCCTTCCTTGTCTCCTCTTGGATTTCCGTTTCATCCTCCTAATAAGCAGAGGCGGATGTTTTGCTTGAGAGCACCGTGAAGACTAATCGTATGAAATATAACTGTTTTCCTACACTTTTTCTTTAAATGGATGTGCATGTAAATGTTCTGGCAAGCTTCTGCTTGGTTCTTTGTTGTTAAAAACCATGCTCTATCCCGCACGTCTCCGGCTCACCTATGATGGCTAGCACCATATTTGTAACACACCACAACAGGCGGTGGACTTCTTTAAGAAAACAGTGCTGGCTGCAAAGAGGGCCGAACGCTCCCCATCAAGTGGCAGTGAAGACCCAGCACATCACGTTGAGGACGGAGGATAATGGTTTGGTGCTCGATGAACACCCCCTGCAGGTTTGACTGTGGACATTGCAGGTATAGCCTCAAGCTCCGAGCAGCAGGTAACGTTACATTTTGTCATTGTTTGACCTCCCGAACCATTTCCAGATTGAATATGGACAGTGAGAACCCTGTAAGAACTCATATTTGCATTCCGGGCCCCCTCCTGCATGGAACAACGGTGCAGGAGGCGCAGCCATGCCCCTTGGGGCACATGTCTCCGTGGGTGCTCCCCTTCCCATCATTGGGGACTGTACTGTTAGGCTGTTGCCTCCTTTGTTGTCTGTTGGGGACATTTCAGGAAATCGTCAACAGCAACCCTGGGACCCGAACACTATTTGCTCATCTTATTGTTAGCGTCCACATGTCACTGTACAAGCATGTCATAGTGTTGTTGCTGCTTTGTAATCCCACAGCATCGATGGCGCATTGCCCACTCGGGCCACCGGTGACGCAGATTGTGCGGGTTTTCATAGATACTTTGGGAGGGGTTAAGAGGGAGGGAACCGTGCACGGCAAGTTGGGGGTTGCTGATGTGGGAGGGTAGTTGGGGAACTAGGTTGGGCAGGTCCAAGCGTCCACTGGACAACAGACAGTCTATGGGGGTGTTGACAAGTGAGTTGGGAGGGTTTCAGAGGGTGGGAATAATGCACAGCAAGTTGTGGGTCGCCGATGTGGGAGGAGCGGGGGGAACTTGGGTGGTCATACTTACGTTTACAGTGGATAACTGGACGCATATGAACAGCACAAACTTGGAGACCGGCACACATGTTTTCTGCACACTCACGTACGGTTCCTTAGGTAATGGTGGGTGAGGGGCAAGAAGACCGCACAGAAGCACACATGGAATTCCTAACATGGAACATTAGGGGTCTGGGCAACCCTAGAAAAAAGCGACATATACTGGCTTATCTGGACAGGCATTGCGTTAGCATAGCCATGCTGCAGGAAACACACACGTTCCACACACAGCAGCCCCAGTTTGCCTCTAGATGGGCCTCTCAGACACTTTTCCTCGTATTCAGCGTACTCGAGAGGTACTGCAATCCTTAATAAAAGAACGGTTCCCTACACAGAAGAGGGATCTGCACTCGACCCACAGGGGAGGTATTGCATGACATGGGGCAGGTTGGCGTCCGAGTTAGTCACACTTGTCTGCAGCTATGGGCCCAATACAGATAATGAAGACTACTATATTACCTTATGGGCCGCATAGTAAATATAGGCTCGACTCATCTCATATGGGAGGGCAATTTTAACCTAACATTAGATCCCCCATGGAATTACTCGCTCACCCACTGCCGCATCACTATTCCAAAGCACAACGACAACTACAGCAAATACTGGCAGACAATCTGCTCGTAGATGTCTGGCGCCACCACCACCCCACACAGCGGGAAGGCACATTTCACTCGGCAGGACACCATAACTGGTCTCGGCCGGACATGTGGGTTGTGTCGCAGGGTATGACAGTGCATGCTCTCTCCACCCGTCACCTTGTGCGTACCTACTCTGATCACTCCCCTGTGCTCATGTTGCTGAACCCTTCGGGCCTGCCGCCCCAGCCCAGACTGTGGCGCCATCTACCTACAGTCCTCCTTGATCAGGTGTTCCAATCAGAGGTTGGGGAAATGCTTGAGGAGTTCCTTAGGCTAAACGTAGACTCAGTCCCCTCCCTGACCACAGTATGGGAAGCATTAAAGGTTACCGTTAGAGGACCCTGCATAGCCAAAACGGGGGCATTCTCAGATATCCGCACAACCATAGCCAGTCCGGAGCGCCAGTTCAGGCAGCTGGAATCCGGCACCCACGAGGCACACAACGGCCCCGCCCTAGCCAAAATCCGTTAACTCCTCAGAGAGTACGAGGCTGAGGCAGAGAGGGAGTGCCGCTTCCGCGGAAAATATCCCCCAGCACGTTAATATGGTGAGGGCGGGCGCCCTGGCAAAGCGTTGGCAGAAACTATCAGGCCGCCAAAGACATCAAAACATGTGTTAGTGATTTGTGATGGGGAGGGGACGCCCCACTGCGATACACCGACCATCATGGGGGTGTACGCCACACACTATCAGACATTATACACGTCCTACGCGACACACCAAGAGGAGACTCCTCAATACCTACAGCAGATAGAATTGGCCTGGCTCAGCGACCAGCAGAGGGAATTTTTGGCGTCTGAGTTTACCATAGACAAAATTCGGGAGGCCATCATGCAAATAGGGAATGGGAAGGCACCGGGTTCTGATGGCCTCGGAATAGAATTTTATAAAACCTACATAGACACGCCGGCACCCTTCCTAAAAGCCCTGTATGAAGACGCGCCTGAAGTGGGATCGCTCCAACCCACAAAGCGGGAGGCAATGCTGGTCTCACTTTTAAAACCCGGGAAACCCTCGGAATCCCCAGACTCGTACCGGCCCCTGTCCTTAATAAATTGTGATGCAAAGATTTTGGCCAAAGTGCTGGCTAACAGACTCACGCTATTGAAGGATAATCTTATCAGGCAGGACCAAGCAGGCTTTATACCGGGCCGGTCAACCTCCCACAACTTGCGGACCCGGTTTTCCATCATGCACGGTATTGACCAGGACAAACAGGCGGTGGCGGTCTTTTTAGACGCCACCAAAGCGTTTGACTCCCTGGAATGGGGCTACTTATTTGCCGTCTTAACACACATGAGATTCCCACCCGGGTTCCTCATGTGGATTAAACTGTTCTACCGTCTTCCTAGTGCCACACTACTCCTGAACGGGGAATGCTCCCCAGCCTTTGCCATATCCAGAGGCATGAAGCAGGGGTGTCTCCTTTCACCCCTGTTCGCGACAGCGATGGAGCAGCTAGCTGTCATGCTGCGACAGCACCATAAACAATATGCGCTAGACTACCGCACTCAACCCGTCTTAATCTCGCTCTATGCAGATGATATCACACTATGTGCGTGACCCCATAAACGGGTTAAATGCCATGATCCACTAAATAATAAAATTTGGTGCCTTCTTGGGCATCACAATAAATTGGGGATAGTCTCAAGTTTTACCGTTTACCAGATGTACCGCTCCGTTCCCAATGGACTACCCGTTGCAGTGGTGTGATGAGGTCCGTTACCTCGGTATCACCGTCACCAAAGACAAATGAGGGCAAACTATGGAGTGGTCCTTGATAAGATAGAAAGCTTGATCACCAGATGGATAGCTCTTCCGTTTTCCCTTGCGGGTCGAGTGGTCTTAATGAAAATGGTCATTATGCCCAAATTCCTAAACCTGTTCATAAACATCCCCTTCTCCTCTGGCTGTCACTTCTTTACCAGACTGAAGAGTCAGCTTATTCGCCTGGCGTGGGGAGGGAAACAGCCTAGGATCAAATGGAGTACCCTCACGCTGCCATTCGCCCAGGGCTGATTCAAAGCGCCCGATCCTGAACTCTACTATCTCAGCACTCAGGCACACTACGCTGCGTATTGGCTTGCACCCCCACCCTTCATGACTCACCTGGCAGTTGAACAAGGGCTTATAGCGTCCACTTCACTCGCAGGGCTTCTAGGCATAAATAATAAAACAGCTAGGGGACCACGGTCCACAGTGGCATGCACCAACAATGCGCGGCGCGCCATAGCCAAACGGTCCCAGGCACCTATGCTTTACTCCCAGTTACTTCTTCTTCAAGATCAGCCTAACCTGCCCATCACACAAGAAGGCATCTGCAAGCACATATTCCTCAGGTTTGGGATGAATACCTGGGAAGCATGTACCACGAAGGGCAGTTCAAAGACGCAGCAGCATTCTTCCGCAACACTCCCCCCACTACCATGGACTGCTTCCTCAGGACGTCATAGCCGCTACACCTGCATTTCCGTAGGAGACCCCCACACTGCTCCCACTGCATTGGACACTGCGGGCTGGGGCATCACACGATGTATCACGAATCTACTGGGTAACCTTTGGGGCAGGATTGAATGGTTCCCTGAAAGCACGACAGGGATGGGAAATGGAACTAGGCCATCCAATTACAGACGAAGCCTGGGCATACTGTTGCCAGCAGACTGAGCGCATTACAGCTACCAGCAGATTTAGGATCATACATTTTAAATTCCTTCACCGCATGTATTATACTCCTGTGAAAATGCACAAACTTCAATTGCGTGATAGTGATAAATGCGACCGCTGTGGGAGAGACGGGCGGGGTTCCTACACGTTGCATGGGAATGCGGACTTGTGGCGCGCTTCTGGACTGGGGTGGCGGCGGCTCTGGGGGACATGACTGGGGGGCAGTTTGAACTTGCACCCGAAATGTGCCTCCTGGGATACCTCCCTTGACACAAAGGCAACATTAAGCGTTTCCTGGCTTTGGGCCTCCTCCTCGCCAAGCGTAAAATTGCATGCAGGTGGGGTAGGGGCACGGTGCCCAAATTCAAGGATGGGTTAGCCGACCTCACTTACTGCCAGGAGCAAAACGCTATATACGCTGAGCTAGTCCCTGCCCACTCGCGGCCCCGGGAAATCTGGGAACCCCTCACATCCTACCTGCTGAAAGAAACAAAGTGTCACTGACGCCAACGCGGCGTACGGGCAAACTAATTGCCAAACAGAGGCTGTTGGAGCCCAGATAGATCACCTGCTGTGTAATTCTGTATACCTCTCATGTTGATGCCAGACCTAATGTACTGTGTCCCACAATCGAAACCTAGCATCATTTTGTTCTTTATGCACTGTATCATCGTATTTTTGCACTGTAAATGAAATGCCCACCAAGTATTGTTTTTGTTAGTACTGTAATACTAAAAATGCCAATAAACAGATTAAAAAAATAATAATAACTGCCTGATTTAAAGAATGCGTAGCAAACCCAGTCCTCAGTACCTTTGAGAACAAATATAAAGATGCTAGACGAGTGGCCCAGCCCAGCCTCCTATGGTCTCCGACGGCACGTCTACGCGCTTCTCGTGCAGCGGGTCTACTCACTCTTAGCCCAGCCCCTTGCAGCAACTCTGCAACAGGGGCTCCTGGTGCTGGGGTGGCAGATCTGAGTGGTCCTCCCTGGTCTCTGGCATCACTAGGGGCCAAGGACCCCCTTTTGATGCCATTGATGTCCTGCGCAGCCTGTCTGTCAGCCATGCTTTGTAGTGCATCACTCTTAGCCCAGTCCCTTGCAGCAACTCTTGGCGCCACTGATGTCCCCAATTTCACCACCTCCGGACAGGGATGGTCGCAGGATCGATATAGGGAAGACATTCGCTTCCATGGCAGCCACTACAGTTAGGATAGCAATCTTACTTGCAATATTGTGACGCTACGACCATCAAATGTGGTCAGATCTCTCTCCATACATTGACCTCTTGCCTTAAGACGCCAAACTAAAAGGCCGTAAGATCCTCCAAGGAGGAGGAAGAATATTGGCTGAGATCATAGGCTGTGCTATTGATGTCTCAGTGACAGGAGTCAGACAGCTCACTTGTCTGGCTGTCCAACGTAGGCAAGGAGGGCTACAAGCCACGTCTTTCCGTCCGGAAGTCCAAAGTAAAATGTTAGACATACCTTTTGACTGTGAATCGCTGTTTGGTAAGCCTGGGGACAATGCGCTCCTGTCCATCAAGACTGATAGGTATACCGCCAAGTCTTTGGGAAATTTTCAATTTCTGAAGCAGCCCTTTCGAGGCGCTAGAGGCAGGGGAGCTTACTCCTATAGAGGTGGTTATCAACCCTACAGACACCAATAACAGTCAAAATCTCAGTACTGTCCACAATATTCTCAACAGAATTACAGACAACCACCAATGGCAGCATATTAACACTCAACCAGAGGAATGTTCTCTTCCTGAGGCAGGGATTCCAACAGAAAAGAGTGACTCCTGCATAATGCCAGCTATTTCCCACAACTCGTCTACTCCACTGGCATGTTTGATTTCACATAATTTCCACCAATGGCCCTTTACAACATCTGACAGGTGGGTGCACGATGTGATTGACAGGGGTCATACCCTGGAGTTAATCAAAACACCACCAACCTCCCGGCCAAAGGGAGCACCCCCTCCACAACTGAAACAACTCCTCATGCAGTTATCCACCATGGTAAGAAAAGGAGCTATAGAAGAAGTGCCAAAACCACAGAGAGGCATGGTGTTTTACTCTGGTTTCTTTCTCATTCGCAAGAAGTCAGGAGATTGGCACCCCGGATTAGACCTACACAAATTAAATAAATTCCTAAAGAAACAATCTTTCCGCAAGGTGACACTCTACGATATACTACACCATACTCTCAATCCAGGATCCAGGAGAAAATATGACCACCTTAGATCTTCAGGACGCATTCTTCTTTGTACCAATCCACCCAAAGCAACGCAAGTTCCTCCAATTCAAGGTATCTTGACAGTTCACAGTCCTACCATTTGTACTAAAACTAGCACTGTGCATTTGCACCATAGACTTAGCTCCACCAGCGGCCTAACTCGGACAGGGTGGAGTTCAGGTCCATACATACCTGGGCGACTGATTGATAAAGGCACACACATATCAGCAAACAGTAAGGGCCACAACAACCTGTCTATCATCTTTCCACAGACTCAGTCTCAGTCAACGACCAGAAATTTATTTTGAATCAGACAACGACCTTGACATTCTTAGGAGCATTCCTGGATACGGTCCAGAACAAAGCTTTTGCCTCGCTGGACAGACAGATAAAAATTTGACAACTAGCGAAACGATTGGCCACAAAAAAGTGTGTTTCCGTCTGGATATACAAATCGCTCGAGAATGCTTTCCTCTTCCATTCATCTCATTCCGAACTCTCGTCTACAGATGCAGCCACTTCAAGAGGAATTGGACAAACAATGCCTGCAGGCCCAAGGCTCGTTCGAGAACATCGTCCAGATCACTGCAACAACGCAAGCAATGCTTTGGTGGGCACAGACATCAAATCTATTCAAGAGTCTATCATTTCTGGCACAATTGCCCGAATAGGTCCTAACAGATGAGCCACTGGAAGGTTGCAGTACTCAGCTACAAGACCCAACGATCAGCGGAAAATGGGATCCTAAGGAAACAAAACTGCACATAAATCTGCTGGAGCTGAAAACCATCGCTTTAGGGTTAGGATCTTTCCTCTGCAAGATAGCAGTCATCGGTGCTCATTCGGATAGACAATGCCCCTAGCCTGTTTTACATCAACAAAACAGGGAGGCACACGCTCACCAGCACGGTCTCATCACGCACAGAAAATCTGGAACTGGACCCTGCAACATCAAATAATGCTCAGAGAATGTATCAGGGCTAGCCAATATCCTCGCAGACTCATTACACAGGACCAACATCACCTGCCTCGAATGGGAACCCAACCAACACATTCTGGACAACCTATTCCATCATTGGGGCAAGCCAAATTTAGACCTGTTTACAACAAAGGAGAACAAAAAATGCCAATTCACAAGTTGGCATCAACAGGAGAAATCGTGGGGTAATGAGTTTTCGATGAGATGTCAGGAAGCTATGCTTACGCTTTTCCCCTGATCCCAAAGTTTCTTACAAAGATGCAGCGTTCTCCTCTTTGCTCCAAAGTGGCCCAGACAGTTTTGACTCACGGAGCTCCTGATCCTGTCAGAACAGCCTCATGTTCAGCAGAAACAGATACCAATGCTGTTGATGATGAGCCAAGGTCCGGCCCGTCTTCCCAACCTGACAATGCTACACTTATCAGCCTGGCTCATGAGTTCAATGAGTTTGCCATATTAGATATTCCTTCAGACTGCAGGGAAATACTTGAGAGCAAGGGCAGAGACCACTAAAAAAACCTACAACCTCAAATGGAAACGCATCTGCGTTTGATGCGCAAAATACAAACTTCACCCTCTCACATCTTCGCCTGAGCAAATTCTCCGGTATTTACTCCCTTTAGCAAGATCCGGATAATCCCATTTTTCCATCAGAGTGCATTTGGCAGCAATTTCCCAGATTCAGATGTACTAGTAATTATGATCCAGCAGAATCAAATAATTCCTAAAAAAAATATTCAGAACTTTTCCTTCATTGAGGAGATCCCTGCCATCGTGGCTCCTTAGCGTGGTTCTAGGTAAGCTCATGAAAGAGCTATTTGAGACCATTCACAAAGCAAAATTGCAGGACCTCACTTGGAAAACAGCTATTCTCTTAGCTATCACATCTTCCATGAGAGTTAGTGACATTCAGGCATTAACCATGAAACAGCCTTTCCTTCAATTCAAATCAGACAGTGTAATTATTCGGACCAACCCAAAATTTATCCTAAAAGTCCCTTAAGGCTTCCACTTGAATGAGCCAGTAGTGCTATGGACATTCTTCCCAAATCCGCAAACTGTTGCAGAAAAGTCACTGCATTCTTAGGACATCAAAAGATGTCTCAAATTTTATTTACACAGAACCCATCATATCCGCAAGGCAGATCAATTATTTGAGGCATATGGAAACCTGAGACAGGGTCATCCAGTTTCTAAACAGACCATTGCCAGATGGATTGCATCCACCATCCAATTTTGTCACAGACAAGCAGGAAAACCGTTGCAAGCCAAAGTTAAAGCCCACTCCACCAGAGCGGTCTTCACCTCCACAGCTCTGTTTGCTGGTATGCCCATCCAACAAATCTGCAGAACAGCAACATGGTCCAACAGGCACACCTTTATGAAGCATTATTGCCTAGACAAGACTGACAAAGCTGATGCGGCTGTGGGACAAGTGGTGTTGCAACACTGGTTTAAAAAAGGTGAGCCTCTCATACCTTTATTTCCCACTGTCTGACAGATTGTTGCTACTTGTGATTTACTGTGGACTATTCTGCTTCAAGCATGTGAATCTATAAAAGATCCAATACTGGAAAAGTAAACTGGTTACTTACCTGTAACTGTAGCTCTCCAGTATTGGAATCTTTTATAGATTTGCATGAGACCCACCCTCCTTCCCTGAGAGGCTCTCCCCTTCTTCTCCAAGACTAAGATAGTACACTTGTGCTCGAAAATCTGAGGGATTCAGCCTCTCTTAAGAGTGTTCTAGAGGGTGCTGTTGCATGACTGGCAAATGTTTTTAGTTTGGTCCTTTAAAAAAAAAAAAAAAAAAAAAGGACATAGATATGCTATAGAACCAATGGTTCATTGTCATTATAACCTATTAAAGTGACACACATTGCTTGAATATGGTACAGTGAAGCTCCCACTTCGACGAGGGGGAATGATTCAAGCATGCACATCTATAAAATATACCAAAGCTAGAAAACCACAGTTACAGGTAAGTAACCAATTTTCTTTCTCATCATTGGCATTAAAAGAAGTGAAGTGAAGGAAGAAGTGCTCAAATTACAATCTCAGTAAGCATGGAAATTGTGGATGTATGTGCAATGAGAGAACTCCTACTGTTGGTGCAGTCATAGGATATTTGCTTTTGAAAGATCAGACTGGCGCACTCTTCAGCGTCTGCGCCGCATCTGCGTTCTATGGCTGTTTTTCGGAGTGCACTAACATACTCACATCATCACGGCTGTAAGTGATGTAAGGTGACATAACCTTGTGTGACTGCCAGTTTGAATGAGAGTTAATATGGAAATGTCCACAGCGTTATTTTTCATAAGAGTTCAAGAATTAATTGAACTTTCACAGAAGGTGAGGTTAAGATTTATGTTGGGATTGCACTGTTACACTGAGCAGTCTACATTGAACATTGTGAATAACAGTTGTTTTTTTGTATTGGAACTATGTTGCATTAAAACGGCACAACAGAATTTTTTATTAGCCCTCCTCATGACTTTTGGTCTTGGGGTCGGAACCTTCTATAAAATGGATAGACTGTAAGGACCATTTTCATTGAGATTAGACAATTTCTAGAAAAGTGGGCTCTCATCTTTAATAGATGTTCTAGGGACTGGATGATCCCTATAATTGGGGGAAGTGGTCTCCATTCTTAATAAGGAAATCCAAGACCTAGAAGAAAAATTTAAACAGAATAACAGCCTAGAGGAAGGTAAGAAGAAATTTGAGGAAATCACATTTGAGTTGGACTCTTTTGGCGAGTACCTCTTAAAAAGAAAAACTGAAAAGTTGAGAGAAGCCATACAACTGTTCTCCCAGGAATGTACTTACCCATACCTCACTGAGAAATTTTACACATCCAACACTGAAAATCCTCAGGGGCAGGGGTCATCCAACTGGGGGAATAGGTGTGTGACCACCTTCTCAGATATCACCGATTCAGACAGTGAGGGCCCCCCACACCACACCAATATTTACTAACCACGACAAGAACAATACGATAGGCCCCACACACACAATCGTTTTTTAGGGAACTGACGGGGCAATTACAGTCCGAGATTTCGGAACCAACATCAGAGAGGTTACTACCAAGAGCAGAAACAACCTCAAAAATATCTGCAGACTCGCAGTCAACAATATTGGCGAACGTGAATTCCATCCCAGTATTTAATCTATCATCCGAGAACATTGGCATCAATACTGAATCCCTTCTTTCCAGGAGCTTATCGTTTGTTCCCACCTCCACTCTTAATAGGTTTGAACTTGTCAAAGATCTTTTCTCCTTTAAAAGGATTAGATTAAAAATATTCTTCCAGGCCAGGCCCACCATCGCTGAGGAGAACTCATCTGGACTGAAACCTCTATCTAACTTCATCCCGAGTCTAGATCTCCTGGCCCAGAGGTAGAGATCTTTGAAAAGGCAGTTATGGGTAAAATTCAAAAGGCCATCAGATTTGTACCCAAACCCCTTTTCAACATGTCTAAAGAAGAAAACACCACCCTTGTCTCCCTTAAAGATAACAATCGGCTCACTGTTAAGCCTTGTGATAAGGGAGGGGGCATTGTGATCTTTGATACGACACAGTATGTAGAAAAAATACATTCTGCTGGGATCACAAAGACACTATAAGAAGATCACTAATAACCCAGAACCTAGACTTAAAACGCAGGATTGCCAAAATTGTGGAGAAAGCATTTGAGAGTGGTACTATTTGCAAAAAGGAGGCCGAATTGCTCACCCCGGCACATGCCCGTATACCCATCATATACGGAGTCCCAAAGACTCATAAGGATGAGAAGAAACCACCATTGAGACCCATCGTCTCCACTATTTGGGCAGCCACTGAATACGTTGATCTATTCCTCAAGCACAAACTTACATCGTACGTGAAAGACACCGGTCATTTTATCTCCATAATAATGGCCTTATAATGACCAGAGGGAAGTCCTAGTCACCATGGACCTGGAGGCCCTCTACACTAATATTCCCCAGAAGGAAGCTATAAGGGTCATCGGGGAAATCCTAGAATCAGAGCCAGCCTGTACAAACTCTATGTTGATTTATTTGAAGAGTTTTATATAGCGCTGGCTCGACCCGGAGGTATCAGAGCCGTTCAAATGAGGATATGCGAGTTACAAGTTACAAATAACATACGTTACAAGAGCATAGTAAGACCTAAAGAAAAAAGAAGCAATGTTACGGTAATTAGTCAGAGGGAGGGGGAGGAAGGGGAAAAAGCAGGGAGACGGGGAGAAACAGTGTCCAAAGAAGTCCGGCTGGGTAGGTGACGGCCGAGGGGGTGAACCAGGGCTGATCTCCTCTATAGCTGTCTAGGCTGCTCCACCGGGCTTCGGCCATATTGCTCAGTCTCGGAATGTCTTGATCTGGTTCTTAGCGAAAACGTTTTTGAATTCAACAGCGATCTGTTCCAACTGATACAGGGCGTGAGCATGGGGCCGCTTGTGCCCAGAGTGTTGCCTGCCAGTATATGGGCCATTTTGAAGCTCAACACATCTACAATGAAATGGCACAATTTTTCGAAAATATCCTCCACTGGTCACGATTTATCGATGATATTTTTTTCATCTGGAGGGGTGACCAGGAAACTCTGACTGAATTTATCCTATGGATTGATGCATGTGATCCAAATCTTACATTTACCGCACACACCAGTAACGTCGGAGTCGAATTTCTAGATGTATGGGTTGAACACCAGAATGCTCAGCTGACGGTGTCATACATCAAACCCACAGATAGAAACAAGCTACTACACTTTAGTAGTTTTCACCCCCAATGCCAGAAGGACGGCATTCCTTTCAGTCAATTTCTTCGATTGAGAAGAAATTGTATCACTATCAAGGACTTCATGATTCAAGCCAAAATCCACAAAGATAAACTTATCAGAAGAGGATATCCAATCAAGTTAATTAAAGATTCCCTCAAGAGAGCGAGATATTATGACCGCGATACCATGCTTAGACCTAATAACAAAGAAGCAAGACAAATTGGTATGCGTAACGCAACATTTGAATCTTGACAACAAAATGCGCCAAATTATCAACACACGGGGCACCATTTGAACCTTGGTGAAAATGAACAAAAACTGCCCAGACCCCTTTTTGCCTTTAAGAGAAACAAAACTCTTCGTAATCTCTTAGTGAGGGTTAAAAGAACTGACAGTGACAACTTCTGCCAAAAATCCATCTCGGATGGTGACCCTGTTAAAGGAAATCACAAGTGTGCCTCTTGTCATGACGGCACTAAGGCTATCATGGCCGATAATATCAGGATTAACAATAGAACTTTTTTTCTTAAAGGAAAAGGAATGACTAACGGGAAATGGGCCGTGAATGCAGAAAGAGAATTGGCGAACATAAATCCAATATTCGGATTATTAAACAATCTGCGCCATTAGTCAACCATTGGAAGGAATCCAATCATGCGGAGAGTGATCTAAGATGGTCAATCTTGGAAAAGATTATACCCCAACCAGGCAGGGATACCACTGCCATCCATAAAAAAAAAAAAAAAGAAGAAGAAGTCTGTTGGATTTTCACACTCCAAACAAGAGAAAAAGGGCTCAACAAACTTATTCCATGGAAGAACAAGATTCTCCAATAGTTCCATGATCCCCTAGTCCCTTCTGTACTGATCTGGTCTCTGTGTTGTATGACCTCTTACTGAGTTATTTCTTTCTGCATTGCCACTTAGACTCTCCTCTCTAATGGGACCCATATTCCTGTACCCCTTCGTTTTTTCCAATTCGCATTCTACCCTAGTTTCCTTTCCGATTTGTGCTGCGCTTTGATATTGGGGCCCATATCGGTTTATTTCTTATTTGGCTTTTTCTCACGTGTAGGGGATCTGGTGTTCCCTCTAACTAGTAGTATTTATTGTTCCCTGATTTATCCCAAGACTTGTAGGCTTGACCACTGTCGCTTGTCCCGACATCCTGTAGAGAGCATGCCTCTGCTGCCCTCTATCAGCACCTTTGTTGCCAGCAGTGGGCCTGTATATATATTGACTTTTATCCCTATTTTTTCTGCGCACTTTTCGTTTCTTTCATCCATGGGTTTTTATTGCTTTGCGAAAATTTATTTTTTCCATCCCCATATATCTGGGCAATTAGTAAATTATCTATAAGGCAATATTTGTAATTTTTGTTGCCTTATTCCATCTTCATTTTTCCTAAATCGGGCACCTACGTTTTTGGTGTCATATGCTGCCACTGGTATGGGATGATGACTTGTCGGTTTGTTTTCTAGTCAATTATTCTCACTGCCATTCCATTTCAACATGGCACCCACGTTGGGGCTGCCATAGTCATCACTTGCGGCTGCTACGACATGACGCTCACTACATGCGCCGCTATTTTGACGAGGACGCTCGCGGGTGGAGAGTTATTTATGGCCCATAGAGACTTCGGCGTTATTTCATTGTTTGCCAAAGGGAACGCAACCTTTTCCTATCAACTCCGGATTTTCAGAACAAGAAAGACGCGACCAATGTGCATTGTGCAGTCCTCTGTTAAGAATGGGGGACCCTCACTATTTGGCCATTTTTGGTGGATTTGCTCCCCATGGTGTTTATCTCCTTTCCCCCTGGGTTTGCGGGAATATCTGGCTTATATGTATATCCCTTTCTTGCCCTGTTTCATATTTCCCCTGCGGTCATCTTATACCCCGGTCTTTCAATTAGATAGTTACCCGATACCTTCCATGCGTAATTGAATGCTCATACCCATGCCGCCTTAATATTTAGCTCCCGTAATTGAGTGTGGACCATGGTTCTCTCCCTCTTTGACCACCATAGACCTCTTGCCACAATTACTTTTTGGAGAGCCTTTTTGATCTTGTCTTGCAGACTTTCCTATTCGTGAAGCATCTTTATAGAAGTTTTGGGTTACGTATCCGGCCTTCGGGAGGGCACCAGCCCAGGCTCTGGTCCACCACCTCATCGACCCCCAGCTGGTCGCCGACATCCATCATGTCTGATTTATGTGTGATTATGATGGAACCTGCTTTCTGTCCTCGTTCCTAGCCAGGGTAAGAGATAACCTTCTATAGTGGTAGTTCATCCCACTTGGGACTTTAGGAACAGAATTTTAGATCACCAATTACAACTTCAGCTGAAATATATGTATTGTCTGTATCCATGCTTGTCTTTTACGATCAGCCCCCCTGCCCTCCATCTGGATTTCTACCATTATTTCTCTCCGAGTTGGAAGGGATCCTTGCGCTGGTTAGTCCAGGTAGAGGCTAGGGTCTTGCCCACTTCTGGACTGCATTCCACATTGGTGATAGGGAGAGGTATCTTAGCAGCGTCTTCACTCTTCACTTTCTCTTTCCTTCTCTTAACTTTTCATGGGTTTAAGATGTAGATACATCTAGGTGCCGATCACGATCCGGTAAAAACCGGGTACGAACCGTCGGACGGAGCATATTCTCCGTCCGACGCGTACCCGGTCGTCAAAATATACAAACATGGAAGTACGATTCGCACGGAAATCCCATTTCCGTACGAATCGTACAAAACCCCGACCGACGAAAATAAACATACAAATGTGATTCGGGAAAGCGCCGACGTGACGTCGGGACGCACGCAGCCTGCCATTCACGAACCAGGAATCACGATTCGCACCGACGTCATCCCGCACGGTGAATATTTTCCGGCTGCCAAAAACTGCCGGGAAATCAGGACGACGCGAACAAGGAGTACCTGTACGCGACGGACAGACATGGACCCAAACCTACGTGTCATCCCGGCCCTCATAGCAGTCGACCTCCTCTACAGGTTCGGACGCAGACGCCGCAGAAGGTCAGAACAACAAAGGGAGGGGGGAAAGGGGGGGGGCAGGACCAGGGGCAGGCCACAAAACACCCACCAAAGTCACACAGCACACATGCCCTGGACATACCTGACCCCCAGGCCCTGGTCACTACGAGGGGGTGGGGGCGTGTCCAGCAAAGCCAGCGTCCGCCACAACGGAAGTGCCTGACGACGCGAACCGGCAACACAACAATACAGGTACGTCCGGTACCCACGCCTTAAGAGCGTGGGTACGAGTCGTACCACGCCCACACCTACGTCATCCCAACAATGGCGGGACGGCTGTACCCACGTGGCAAAGGCCTGGGTACGGCCCGCACAAGCATCACATAGCTTGGGGACGCATATGTACGGACCGTACCCCCACCCCCGTATGCATGGAGCGTACCCCCACCCCAACAGTGTAAGTACGACCCGTACCCTCACCCGCGGACGTATGGAGCGTACCCCCCACCCCAACAGTGTAAGTACGACCCGTACCCTCACACGCGTACGTATGGAGCGTACCCCCCACCCCAACAGTGTAAGTACGACCCGTACCCTCACACGCGGATGTATGGAGCGTACCCCCCACCCCAACAGTGTAAGTACGACCCGTACCCTCACACGCGTACGTATGGAGCGTACCCCCCACCCCAACAGTGCAAGTACGACCCGTACCCTCACACGCGGACATATGGAGCCTACCCCCCACCCCAACAGTGTAAGTACGACCCATACCCTCACACGCGTACGTATGGAGCGTACCCCCCACCCCAACAGTGTAAGTCCGACTCGTACCCTCACCCGCGTACTATGGAGCGTACCCCCACCCCAACCGTGTATGTATGACACGTACCCCCACCTCGTATGCATGGAGCTAACCCACACCCGTGTATGTTCTAAGCGTACATATCGTGAAATAGGAGGGGTGGGTGCAGAGTCCTCCCAGCAGTGCCCAGACATAGGAGGGGTGTTTTCAGAGTCCTCCCAGCAGTGGCCAGACACAGGAGGGGTGGGTGCAGAGTCCTCCCAGCAGTGCCCAGACATAGGAGGGGTGTGTGCAGAGTCCTCCCAGCAGTGCCCAGACACAGGAGGGGTGGGTGCAGAGTCCTCCCAGCAGTGCCCAGACACAGGAGGGGTGGGTGCCTATCACTCCCAGCATTGCCCAGACATAGGAGGGGTGTGTGCAGAGTCCTCCCAGCAGTGCCCAGACATAGGAGGGGTGGGTGCCTATCACTCCCAGCAGTGCCCAGACACAGGAGGGACGGGTGCAGAGTCCTCCCAGCAGTGCCCAGACATAGGAGGGGTGTGTGCAGAGTCCTCCCAGCAGTGCCCAGACACAGGAGGGGTGGGTGCAGAGTCCTCCCAGCAGTGCCCATGGAACGCAAAGGGTGGAGTACCCACAGATACAATGCCCACAAATGTCAGTCAGGTGCACAAAGACCCTGCAGTACATGTACCACATGTGTGCGAGGCTGGGAGTACACACATGCATAGCGCCTAAAAGAGAACATGTCCACATGAAGTCTTGTCAACAGTCTACATACACAAGTACAGTGACCACCAAGGATGCCACGAATGATGCAGGTGGAGACATCCCTCAGCATGCATGTGCAAAGTTGAAGGAGTCCGTCACACACCCAGCTGATGTAGACACAGCTCAGCACCACATAGTGGAAACACCCTGCAGGGAAGATGTCAGGGTACACAGAGGAAGGAACACACCTTGGGACAATTTCACCATGCAGTAACTGCTTACATGAACAAAGACACTTAGCTAACACCTTGTGATGGCACACAGATACCAGGGTCCCCCCTATGACCAGCACACTACTACATTTCCCACACACCCAACACATGTTCACCACCCAAAATCATGTAGCAGCCCCACCAACAGCAATACCAGAAAAGCAGTAGTGATCTAAGGAAAAAAAAAAATGGCTTTATTCAGCATTATCAAAAAATGTTTGTGTGGATAAAGTTCAATATTTACAAACGCCCATAGGGCAGTCCATGAGTCACAGCTGGATGGGGGATACAGTAGGACGCGTGTCCCCTAGCTTGCCTGCACAGTCAGACTCCTTCGTCTTCCACAGCGGGGAGGGCATCATGTGGGGGGGAAGGACCAGGCACCGCAGGAACATGAGGGCGAAGGGTAGGCGTCGTGGGTGCAGGGATGGAGGACTCCACCACAGGGGGTGGGGCAGGGCCAAAGGCGGAGGCCAGGATGTCGCTGCACACCTTAGCAAGGTCCTCCAGTGTCTCCCCTGCACCCGAAGGAACCACAGGCCCCAAGGAGGGGGGGGGGGCGGAGGGATGGGTCGCAGCACCACTGGGGGAGGGTGTGGACAGGGGGGGGACTCAACCACCCTGACCGGGGACTCCCTTGACCGCTTGCGGGGTGGTGTCACAGTGGGGCTCAGGGACAGAGCGGCCATGAAGGAGTCCTTGCCGGATATGTGGCCAGGAGAGCTGAGGGGAGGGGATTGGGTGGAATGCGGACTCCCACTCTGGCTGCGTGACTTACGTTTGCCCCCCGACCCAGTGGGTGTGCCTACTTCACCCTGTGTGTGCGTGCCAGGAGGTGTGCGTATGACCTTCCCTGCTGGTGTGGTGCCTGTGTCTGTTGTGGTGGGTGCATGCTGACGTCTGGGTGTACGTGGGACAGGCATGGGAGTGGGAAGTGTGGATGGGGCAGGGGTAGGGGGTGGGACGTAGCGCTGCAGGAGACCCACTGCTGCAGTCAGTGTTGAGTCTATGGACCTCAGCAATGAAAAAATGCCCTCCAAGTATGCCTCCATGTTGTGCAGCACTTGGCTGTGGCCATGGAGGACATTAAGGATCGCAGCCTGACCAACCTGCAACTGCCGCTGGATGTCCACAGACTCAGCATTGGCGGCAGCAGTGGAGACAGGGGCAGGGGGTGCGGTGCCTGGCAGGAAGGAGACATGTGGTGACCGGGCACGCTGGGAAGGGACACTAGCAAGTGGGAGGCGGCTGATGGCAATGGAGGGGGCGGGGTGCGATGTTGTGACGCTGTCAGCTGCTGGTGCAGCCTCCGCCCACTCGGAGAGATCATCCTCGGACCCGTCAGCTTCATACTCTGTTGTGCCAGTGGACAGGTCCTCGGCCTCACTCTCCTCAGCCTCAGTACCACTCAATGTGCCAGGCACGATGTCAACGCTGGCACTGGTGCTCGGTCCCTACGCTCCGTCTGTGCTCATGTCTCCCTCCGTGTCCCCCGACGATGCTGTGGGCAAGATGAAAAGACAGCAATTAATCACACACCTGTATACATATGTCACATGAGTCCAATCTACATAGGTTACAGTGCATAGCCTGCAAAGAAAGATCAGTAACACCTACAAAACAAGGTACAGATGTAGGGCATGCAACACACAGTTGGTTGACCCACCATGCCAATGAAAATCCATGGAGAGCATGACACAATAGCAAATGACATGAAATGGAGTTTGACATAGGAGCCAGGTCCTGGGGACAATCAAGCACTGCATTTGCACCACACAGCGTTGCCGAAAATAGGGATGAGGAGGGACCATATCCATGAACTTGAGGCACATGCTGCATAGGTAATACTGAAAACATGCCCACCATGACTGGCTCACTGCACCTTGAGTGTATGTCCAGACAAACATCTTACACTGCCCAGACCTAGCAAGGAGAATTCTGGTTTTGACATGTAGGCTTGGCCCGCACCAACCACCCCCTACATGAGACAATTTGTTGAGACACAGGTGGCACTTACATCTCTTAGTCTGGGTGAAATACACAGGGGCTGCATAAATGCAAGATTGGACGCCAAATACCCAAGGTGCGCCTGTCCAAATAATCATGTACAAATGGCCACCATCAGATGATTGTAACAAGACACACAGGCACTGGCCACCGTGAGTATGAACAAGGAAAATCAGGTCAGGCTGTACAGTGGACACTTGTACTACATTTTACGTCAATATACATGGTGCCAGGTGACAATGGCACAGAGCACAACCTATGCTGTAGACACTGAGAGTGTCCACGTTTTGTGATGACACACATGACACCTAGGAAAATATGCCCCAGGGGACAGTAGTGGCCACACAACTCCATGGTCCTGAATGGGAATGACTGCAACACACGCCACCATCCCTGCACCATGCGTATCGCACACTCATGCACATCATGTCACAGGCCACAACATAGGACATGCGCGCTGTAAGGCATTACACTTGAGAGACTAACTTCCATGTCTGGACTCCGCATCAGTGCCAACTGACATGGAACCCACATGTACTGAACTGGACAGGGCACAGGCAAGGTCCCAAAACCTGTTAAACACCACCCCCACACATGATGCTACAGGCATTGTTCACGTGGAGAAAGCGCCAGCCGACATTACCTTGTGAAGGAGTGACTACACACAGACCAGGGAACACATTGCAAGGAGGGGAAGGGAGGCAGGAGAGCACAGCTATTCTGTGGGTAACTGGATCTGCACAGCACCTTTAAACCCTGCCAGTGTATCCATGCAACTGTGCACTTACAAATGCTGGTGACACACAACAAACACACATGTACCTACCCCCTTCCTGCTGCTGCTTCTCCTGTAAGCGCCTGTCCAAGTCTGGAAAGACCACCGCCAGCACACGCTTGTGGATGTGGGTCAGACGGCGGCGCCCGCGGTTCTTATGGGTCTCAGGTGAGTCCCCCAGCAGGACCCGTGCGATCCTCCGCGTCCAGCACCGGATATCCTGCCAGTGTTTCCACACCTGGGCCAGGCGCCGCTTGCGACCATCCGCACTCCTCACGGCACTGACGGCGGTCAGCCATATCTGCTTCTTGGCAGAGGCGCCTACCTGTGAGGATGAACAAGTGACACTACATCAATACACCAGGCACATGTCACAGAAAGACATATTAGAACCAAATTGCTATTTACAACAAGGCATAGTATGCATCCAACGCATTGCACCTTTGTCATAGGGACATGATCCTCTGGGGAAGGGCTAAAGCAGTACGTGCCATTGAAAGTACACAGGTGGAATGAGGGCAATCACACAATCAATGATCCAGGCTCACACTGTGCATCACAAGCTACACCAGGATAATGTGCAGCACCTCAAAGCAGTCACATGCCACAGGCCACTGACGCTACTGCAGCAGAGTACACAGACACACACAGGCACAGGACATTCACCTGCCATTGCCAAATGCAGCGACAAACCTCACTCTGCACATGTGCCACTAGACCGGGGGGGGCTCACAGGTGTGGGGCTGGCTCTGCACGTCAGACACACAGCACTGCTCCCTGCTCACATCACATGGGCAGGGTATCTCCATCCCTCATGCAGCCCGGGTGCCACACTCCACATATGCACCCACCCACATGACAGGGGACTTACACACACACCGATGTCCAGGGTACGAACACATCATGTGGACACTCTCAGCACAGGTACACAGAACTAACACACATCTGTGGGTACAGTCACCTGTCACACTGGGCTGACCACGTAATCACATGAGGACTGTAGAGGCTACATTCCCAGGAGGACAAGACAGGTAGATTGTGGCATGCACCATGCAGTGATTGTCACAGTAAACACAGTAAACACAATGCAAGTGAGGACGGCAGACATGCACCACAGCATGCTCTGGCTGGGAGACATCAGGCATTCCCCCCCCTGGGCCCCCCCCCTACAGTACATAGCATGTGTGTCACACCTGGACACAATGCCAGAAGTCACAGTCACCAAAAAGGGACACAGTCTGTGCTAGTAGACTCTGCACTCACCTGATACCCTGGTCGGCCATACAGCAGGGGGTACTGTGGGAGGATCACATCCAGCAAAGCCAGGTTCTCCTCCAGGGTGAAAGGCTGTGACCTCTCCACAGACCTTGACATGGTTCCAGGGAATCAGTAGCAGCAGCTGGGTCGTCGAATACAAAGATGTGCAGGCAAGTGCTCCGTCATGGGACCTGGCTGCCTTATATCTGCCTTGCTGTCCTGTTTCATGCACAGGAGTACAGAGTGATTGGTCACTCACATTAGCATCCTATGTTTCCTCCAATCCCTTCAAACCTAGCACAGTCAGTGGGTTCTTATTGTGTTTTTTTCTTCAGCATGATGTCACCTCCAGAAGCACATTGCAACAAAGTAGATTCATTCAAACTGACTACTGCTGTGCACCTGCTGAAAAAAATTCAAACTTTAAACTGTAGGCCTTAATACTTGTCCCTCATGTGTCCCCTATGTAATTTGGAGCTCCACACACAGGTACGGTGCGTCCCGGGGCCCTAGGGCACCCCAAATGCATATCAACGGCCCGTACAGGCGTGTGTACGGTCCGTCTCACTATGGGTGTGCTCGCGTATGCGTACCCATAGTGATAGTGAGCGTACGCACGCGTGTACGGTCCGTACCACTATGAGTACGCATACGCGAGAACACCCATAGTGATAGTGAGCGTACACGCGTGTGTACGGTCCGTACCACTATGGGTGTGCTCGCGTATGCGTACTCATAGTGGTACGGACCGTACACGCGTGCGTACGCTCACTATCACTATGGGTGGTCTCGCGTATGCATACTCATAGTGATACGGACCGTACACGCGTGCGTACGCTCACTATCACTATGGGTGTTCTCGCGTATGCGTACTCATAGTGGTACGGACCGTACACACGCCTGTAAGCTCACTATCACTATGAGTACGCATACGCGAGCACACCCATAGTGGTATGGACCGTACACACGCGTGTACGCTCACTATCACTATGGGTGTTCTCGCGTATGCGTACTCATAGTGGTACGGACCGTACACACGCCTGTAAGCTCACTATCACTATGAGTGCGCATACGGCAGCACTCCCATTGTGATAGGGAACGGACACAGGCCCTCTTAGCGAAAGTACAGTGCCTTTCACACATCACAGTGGTGACAGGCAGCACACAGGAAGGAATAGGGCTGACATACTTGTCCATGGATGGACATCAAGGCATTGTCTGGGCAGTACAACATGTGTGGGGCACAGGTGTGAAAGGCTGTGATGTGGCACATTACTCCTGAGTCGAGAAGGCACCAGATGTATGATTAGATGTGTACAGATGTTATGTGTGACGGTGCAATGTGTGCCAGGCATGCCCTTAACTCCTTTGACATGTGTGCATGTCGTACTGCACACTTGGGATGAGCGTCACTGGCATGGCACGGTCAACAACACACGCAAGTGTCCCCTGATGCCCTGTACAGGGGTTACCACACCAGACATGTCACTACCCACGGTGCACGATGTGTCTATGTCATGTATGTGTGGTGTGTTCCCATTAGGTTGATGTTGGAGCTCCCTCAAAAGCATCAGCTGTTGCAGCAACCAACATGTGTCTGTGTGTAGATGGACATGGCACACAGTTACGCACACCAGGCCACATGTGGTATTGGATGTGAGGTGCGTATGTATGCATGGGACACGGAGTAGCGTAACAAGGACATGTCTGCATCCTCTCTATGAATGTGTGGTGAGTCATCACATGTACACCTTCATGGCAAGGTGTGTGGGCTGTCCTAGTGTAATGTCATGTGACCTGTGGCTCTAGTGTTCCGCTACCAGTCTCTGCAATCGACATCCTACTTCTGCTGATGTGTGGATGTATGTCACTCCTGTGTTGCGTCTGGCTGTTCCCTTACACTGGGACACAGCTAATCCCATGCCATGGCATGTGGAGGTTCACAATCTCCGTGTGTAGCTGGGTCTTGGTAGGAGTGTCACCTGGCAGCCATACGTGTCCAGGGCATGTGGCACATACCTGACTCCGTATGTCGCATATGTGTATTGACAGATTAACATGTGCTCAGCACCAAAAAACTGTTGTTGTAGTGCACTCACTCTTCCAAATTACTGCAGAGCGCCGCCTCTTCCCCGAGCAATTCCGGACTTGGCTGACATGCGGGAGAATGACTGTATCCGGTGCTACCGCTTCCCCCAACCGTTGATTCTGGAGTTGACGGCGAGGATGGCACCACACCTGCAACCGCTGCACAGGTATCCTACGGCACTGACACCCAAGCTGAACGTAATGGCAGCCCTACATTTTCTTGCCACGGGTACCTTTCAAAATAGCATAGCTCATGTTCGTGGCATGTCCCAGAGCATGTTCTGCCGTGTGCTGCATGATTTCTTAGAGGCCATGTTGCTTCACCTGGATGAGTTCATCCATTTCCCAAACCCTGAAATGTTGACTGGGGTCAAGCGTGGATTCTATGCCCTGGGAGGGATGCCCCATGTCATTGGGTCCATAGATGGGACACATGTGGCTTTGGTCCCACCACAGGCACAGGAGGTAGCGTACAGGAATCGCAAGCACTACCACTCCATCAATGCCCTTGTGGTGTGTCTGTCCAACATGATGATTTCACATGTCTGTGCTCGTTTTCCAGGATCAGAACACGATGCCTACATCATGAGGCGTAGCAGGGTGCCTGAAATGATGATGCAGCTGCGCAACGAACGAGCATGTGTTGTTGGTGGGTACACCCTGTCTGTCCTGTATTTTGCGTAGACTTCCAGCACGACCGCTTCTCCTGTCCTACTTATGTCCATGTGCTTTCCATGTAGGGGACGCTGGCTATCCCAACATGCCAAGGCTGATCACACCTCTCCGCAACCCCATCACACCGGCCCAGCTCCGCTACAACACCGCCCATGGCCGGACAAGGCGAGTGATAGAGAGGACATTTGGCCTCCTGAAGAGCCGATTCCGATGCCTCCACAAGACCGGCGGCGCCCTCCCATATGCCCCGGCGAAGGTCTGCAAAATCTTCATGGTGTGCTGCATGCTGCACAACATGGCAGTTGAGAAAGCTGTGCCACTCATCCTGGATCAAGATGATCAGGACCATCCACCCGTGGAGGACGAAGGTCTTGGCAATGGGGCTAGTGATGTGGAGGATGTGGTTCCGCAAGAGGACATCCGGAGTCGGCTCATACGCGACTTCTTTGCTTAGTGGTGAGTACCAGTGTCTGAGTGTGCACGCATTGGTCCCCGTGTGGCATGTGTTGCGATGTGTGTGTCCATCTGCATGTATGCCACGTGAGTCAGAGGTGTGTGTGGATGTGTCACTGGAGTGATGGTGCCAGTGATGTGTATTTCCCCAATCATAATTGTGACCTGGCATGTTGTCATCCTTACATGTGTCGAGTACATGCACATGCAAGTGGCTGTGCTTTTTGTGGCTGACTTCTTGTGTCTCTCTCATCCCCAGGTACTTGCGCATGCCGTCTGTTGGTTGCATTGTTGTGGCACTGCTATTCCTCATGGACACGTCATCGTGTGCTGACTCAGCGTTACACGCACGGACAAGTTTGGAAGTCTCCTTAGGGTAAGGGATGCATCAGGGGTGTATTGGGTGTGGCAGTTGTTTACGATGTATGCACACTGCCCCTGTCAATGTTTGGTTCCTCTGCAGACATGTCGCATCACCATGGTACACATGACATGCAGCTGGGTACACCTGAATAGATGGTCAGACTTGTTGACAGTCATCAGTGATGGGATTGTGGAATGTGATGATGGCATCAATGTGTGTTACACTGCCCTCGGACACATACGGTTTGCATTGGCTTGACATGGTGTGGGACTTCCACATCAGCGGATCAATGGTGTATGGCAGTCTCTCCGTGATCAGCAGGGGGTGTTTAGCTGTTAGCCGATACTTGTGTGCCAGTTCCATGGCTATCACGCATTTGTGCTGCAGAAGGGGGGTGCCAGTGTTGGACCCACATGTTACTCCACATGACCCGTTCATGTGTACTCCCAGTTGCCTCTGCAATCCCGAATACATGACTAATAAAGGTGTCCCTATGCCTCCAAGGTGCCTCTTCTCAGTCAATGCTGGTGTGTTGCCACGGTGCATGCGGCATGTCTGGCATGGTTTTCCGTGATAGTGGCTATGTGTCTATGTGTAGAGTAGCAAGATGCAAGCTGTTTGTGTGGGATTAGACTGTGAATTGTGCATGATGTCCATGACTGTGTGGGTATTGTGACATGTGCCATCCCCATGCATCCAACGTTGGCCAGGCCACCATTCTCTGCATCCACCTGACTCAAGCTTGCAGGACATGGTTCTGCCACCTGTCCACACATACCTGGGTGCCCCCCAGGACACTCCACATGATCCCTGACCTCTGCGCATGGCTGTCGCTGTACTCAATATGTCTGTCTGCACGGTTGTGCGGCCACCCCCTCAGCTGGTTGGGCCCATCACGGGTGTGTATGGTGCTCCATGTCTGTCTTGCCTAATACAATGTGACCCATGTGTGTCCGGTGCCAGACTCAGGCCCCAGGGTGTGGATGGTTGAAGTCAAATGAGAACTCAGGCATGGTTAGACTTTACAAGACACATGTAAGGTAATAATGCAATCAGTAGGCATCTTCTCTTTATCGTGTGACTTTTTATTTTGGTTGGGGTGGGGGGGGGGGGTTGACATGAGGGGCTTTCCGGGTGTGTGGAATCCAAAGTTCACTCGGGGAGTTGGTGTCCTTGCCATTAGAAATCCTCAGAGTCCATGCCACAGTCTTTGTCAACATTGGTCAGACAGTGACCAGCAAGTCCATGTGGCAGAGAATGTCTTTTGCTGCTGCCCTGCTGTTGCTCCAGTGGGCCAGGTGCCAGGCCAGGTGTCCTGGGAGATGGTGCTGTTGCGCCGACCCTCACGGTCTTTTCCGTGGACGACCCGCCCTCCTGCGGGGACCCTCAGAAGCAGGCCGTGACGATGTTTGGGATGCTACATCGGATGTCTCCTCCTGATCCCTCCATGTGGGTGGTGATGTTCTACGCCTGATGGCACAGGGAGGGTTGCCCATGTTGTCGGCCATCCGACGGAGTGTACTGTGAATTCCCGTGAACACCGTCACGAGCTCAGCCTGTCTGTCCTCCATCCGCCATTGGTGTTGCAGTAGACAGGCATGTTGCTCCGCATGTTGCTGGGCCTGCTGGGTCTTGATCTCCTCGAGGATGGACACAACCTGGGCCATGCCCGTGGTGTCCTGCCGGTATGTGTCCAGGATGTTTCGGACATGGGAATATACCAGTTCCCCAGCCAACCGGTCAGGCTCGCGCCTCCGCCGTCCTCCACTCCCACCACCCCTGCCCACTTGCACCTGGCCTGCCCTTGTGGGCACATCGGGTCTCCGGGACCCCTGAGGGGTGGCATTGGCGTTGTTGCCTGCCTCCTCCTGGGTGCCCGGGACACCGTGTCCCTCCTGGCCAGCCTGGCTGCATTGTGGTGGTGGGGCAGGGATCCTGGGTGTCTCCTGGGATGTGGCAGGAGTGGGGGTGGTGGTTGGCACAGTTGTACCTGACGCAGGTGCTGCAGGTCGTTGGACACCAGAGGGGCCAGGTCGGTCGGGGTCGGGTTCGTCCACAGAGTGATGAGAGGCGTCGCTGCCGGTGGCTCCGTCATCCTGCAGAGCCGGGTCCTGTGAGTCTTCCCCCCCAGTGTTGGGGGGTGATCCACGACGTTGACCTGTGTGTGAGAGAGACAATGTTAATTTTGTTCCATGCAACATCCATGTTTCATTGGTTTCTAAGTTGGCACATTTCCTCTGGGAATTTGGATATGTCTTGCATTCCACTCACAGTGCACTTGTGCATGGGTATGTCCCTTGGCCACAGCTTTTGCGACTTTACCTATGTGTGGCACAGTCTTACTAGCTGCGTCAATTGTGACTGCAGTCAGCAGTGGAGTGGGCAGGTGTGGCGAACCATGCATTGGCGCCTTCCGTGTAGCACTGTACGTGGGCACATGGAGTGGTTCCACACACTTAGATAATGCAGGTAGCTGTTGTTGTGCTCGTGCACAGGTTGTGACATGGCCCTGTGTTTTGCCATGGAGAAGAGGGGGGGTTCTGGCACTGGCCACCCTTGTCTACATGCACGCAGTACACCTGTTGACGAGCAGACATTCCCACACAACACAAGGCTGATTTGCTCTCCCTGTGTTTCCCTTTCTTGCTCCCTCTCTGTCCCCCTCTCCCTCCCTCTGTGTGTCAGCCTCCTCCCTCTGTCCGTCTCCCTGTGTCTCCCTCCCTCTCTGTCCCTCTCTCCCTCCCTCTGTGTGTCACCCTCCGTCACCTCAGCCCAGCTTCCTGGGCACACACTGTTAGCAGATCTTTGAATGGCCCTTGGATTGTTGATGTGAGTTGGTTTCTGATCTCCAGGCACCAATTGGGTGTAGTGTCTGTGTCTCCGCTGCTGCTGTGGTGGTGTGTGCTGCCACTCTTTCACAGTGTTGGCTGTTCATTAGCTGCTGTCATGTGCAAGAACGTGCCGTCACCCCCATGTGTTGATGCAAGGCGTCCGCCATTTGCTGGCAAGTCTTTCCTGTGTGGGGACACACTGTTTGTCTGGCTGTGACCTAGGCCATATGGGCAGGGGGCATTGTTGTCTGCTTCTGATTTGCACTATGTGATTTTTGTGGCCCACCCTCCCGCCATCCGGCTTACCGTGTCATGTGTTGGTGTTTTCTGTGGCCTGTGACTTGACATTGTCCAGCTGGGTGCATGGGGCATGGTGGCGCCAATGGCATGTGCGTGTTCATGGAGTGTGGTTGAGTCATGCGATAGCTTGGGGTGGTTGCGTGCCTGATTGTGAGTATGGTTGTGGATGACGTTCCCCCCATGTGAGGTGAGTTGTTTGTGTACTCACCCGGGTCTTGGAGTCCTTCTAATCCTTCGACTGCCACCACCGGCAGTATGGCCATCACCCTCTCCTCCCAGGGATGGTATTGTACGGTTCTGCGGGACGGCCCTCCTCCAGTGACGTTGGCCTGGTTGTGTTCGTCGGTCATTTTGGCTCGGACCCTCCTCCGCAGATCGTACCACCTGGCTTGGCATTCATGCCTGGTCCTTCTGGTGTCCGCAACAGCATTCACAGCATCGACGATCGTCTGCCACATGGCTGTTTTTTCTGAAATGCTGGTCTTTCTGACCAATGTTCCAAAGAGGTGTGGCTCGACTCTGAGGATTTCATCGACAAGGACCTCCAACTCTCGGCTAGTGAACTTTGGATTCTTGTTAGTGGGCATGGTGAGGGGTGTGGGTGTGGATGGTGGGGGGGGGGTGTGGATGGTTGTGGGTGTGTGGGTGTGGTTGTGCAGGTGTGTGTGTGAATGTGATGAGGGGGTGTTTGTGAAGGTGTGTGTGTGAAGGTGTGCAAGTGTAAGGTGTAGTAAAGGTTCTAGTTTGGTGCTGTAGGTTGTCTGTGGGGTCTGGCAGCAGTGAGTCTGTTGCAAAGGCTCATGGTTTGTGTGTGTGGGCCCTTTTTATTGGTCCATTGGTGGGTGTGGCTGTGTTTGAAGTTTGGGTGGGTGTGTTATAAGGAGTGGTTGTGTTTTGGGCCTCTGTTTTGGATTTTGGCAGTTGCAGGTCAGTGAATGTGTTGTTTTTGTGGTTGTTGGACATGTTTAGTGGCTTTGTGCCATTCGAATGGTGTATTCTTGTGTTGTTTTGCTTTGTCCTGGTTGTGTACGTGCGTTTTTAGCGTGTGTACGGTGTGTACATGGGCCATTTTGTTGTACAGTGCTGTCCTTGTGTCTGTCTTGGTACGACTCGTACATGCGCGATGTTGTGTGAAGGTGGTGATGTTGGGGCCTGGGGTGCGCTCCGTACTTAGAATGTTGGGGTGGGGGTACGCTCCATGCATACGCGGGTGGGGGTACGCGTCATACATACACGGTTGGGGTGGGGGTACGGTCCGTACGTACGCGTGTGAGGGTACGGGTCGTACATACACGGTTGGGGTGGGGGTACGCTCCATACATACGCGGGTGAGGGTACGGGTCGTACATACACGGGTGGGGTGGGGGTATGCTCCATACATACGCGGGTGAGGGTACGGGTCGTACATAAAAGGGGGGGGGTGGTACGACTCGAACGTACACGGGTGTACATACACGGGGGAGTACGACACGTACACGGGTGTACATACACGGGGGTACGACTAACGTACATGGGTGTACATACACGGGGGGTACGACACGTACACGGGTGTACATACACGGGGGTACGACACGTACACGGGTGTACATACACAGGGGAGTACGACACATACACAGGTGTACATACACGGGGGGTACGACACGTACACGGGTGTACATACACGGGGGTACGACACGTACACGGGTGTACATACACGGGTGGGGGTGTACATACACGGGGGGGTACGACTCGAACGTACGGGGGCTGGGGGGGGGTCGGCGCATATGCGGGCACATGTCTCCATGGTTGCTATGGGAGTTCGGTGCGGACGGTGTTTTTTCCATACGGTTGTAACATCGGATGCACGGGATGGATCGTGATTCCGCGGTCGGACTTCACTTTTCACGTTTGTACGGTAAATCGTCCGTGGACGTGTCGGACACATTTTCCGACCCGAGGACGTGTGGGGAATTGTTCCCAATGCGATTCGTATGGTCTTTTTCCCATGCGAATCGTAATTGGCAGTTTGTACGGCACTTGTACGATTCGTACGGTAAAAAGACCGGATACGAGTCGTACGGGGAATTTTTTTACCGGATCGTGATCGGCACCCTATTGTTTACTTCTCCTCACAGGGTTTTTCTGCATCTGGGATCTGGTATCCACCGGTTCTTCACTGATCATGTGCACGTCTTCCACTTTTTATCCTCGTATCCTTTTTATTTTTGTACCCAAGAACCTTCCCCCTCTTTTTTGTACATATATGTGTCTTTTTATCAAATAGGCTTATCCTATGATCATAAATGGAATGTATGTATGAAATGTTATTTTTATGCTTCCCAGGCGCTTCTTCCATTGTCTTTTCAAGTTTCTGCGCCCTGAAAAAGGTGGGACCCATCACTTAGGTCACACACTAAAACGAGTTCTTGTTCTCTTCTGCCTCCCCCCCCCCCGAGTTTATTAACTCATGTTAATGAAAAAACATTTTTGTATAAATGAATTGCTCAAACGTCTGTGTTCAACTTATGAAGGGACACCGTGTTGATACCACTATCCTATCAAATGGATATATGTGGGGGACTACTACTTGAATCTTAATTTTGAAAATTTGTTGGATTTGTATGTTATTGTAGGCTTCGTTGAATGGGTGTGTAGTTGTGCGTTAGTTGATCCTGTGAGCACTTAATGGTTATATTATATATATATATATATATATATATATATATATATATATATATATATATATATATATATATATATATATATATATATAATCTACTGGCAGTCGCCAGTAGATAGTTATAGTTAGGACCGTGTTTCCATAGGAAATCTCAAAATTCTATTTTGAATAACTTTGGCGCCGGTTGACGAATCCTCGCGAAATTTTCAAAACTAATGGGGCGCTCCGTTCAGCTCCTGCCCTGAAAGTCTCGGGGTGATTCGTCAAGCGGGGGTCGAGAAAAAAGGGGGTCCCAAAACGCGTTTTCCCCATGCATTTTTCCATAGGACCTTTAGACACAGCTACAGCCCGAACGGCTGAACAGAATTACTTGAAATTTGGCAGAGAGGTAGCCATAAGGTCAAGGAAGTGCCTTTTGCAGGTCTGGTGTAAATCTGTTCAGTATTTCCTGAGAAAATAGCATTTAAAAGCATATCAATATCTATACGCGCGCAGGGTGCGCGCACCGTGCGCGCACCGTGCGAGCACCCTAACGTGCGCGAGCGTAATTCTGATTGGTGGTTACATGTTAGTCAACGTTCGAATCGGTCGAAATCAGGAAGTGTCGGCCGCCATTTTGTTTGTTTTCAGTGCGAGAGTGAAAAAGGAAGGTGGCGAACGTGAAAAGGGGGCAGGGTAGAGAGTTCCTGACCACCTAGCCTTTGTCAGGGGGTCCCTAAATCGCGGGGGTGCGCGCACCGTGCGTGCACGGTGAAAAAAAAAAAAATTTAATACGTAGTTTATTGGAAAATAAATATATAAAAAAAATAATAATACATAAATAAATTAGCATTTAAAAAACCGTACAAATTCACTTAAAAAACCATAGGTTTCACACATGTTATAGTTAGGTGGATATTTCACTCGTAAAAAACCAATGAAATTCCCCCGTTATAGTTAGTTCAGATAACTATAACTCGCGCGACCGCCACTCTATCACAAGGGTCATCAGTGTTGTCATGAGTGATGCCACTGACCATGTCATGAGTGATGTAATATGTGACGTCATGAGCAGTGGATTGCGGGCGCGCGAGTTGTAATTATCTGAACTAACTATAACGGGGGAATTTCATTGTTTTTTTACGAGTGAAATATTCACCTAATTAGAACGTGTGAAACCTATGGTTTTTTAAGTGAATTTGCAAGGTTTTATAAATGCTAATTCCTAACTATAACGTGTGTGAAACCTATGGTTTTTTCAGTGAATATATATATATATATATATATATATATATATATTCAGCTCCAGAAAACTCCACTCAGTGAATGAAGGGGACCGCACACAGCAAGGTTTCTCGATGTATATAATTTATTCCATGATTCGAGAAAAACAGCAGTAACAACGGGACGCGTTTCGGCGTTCGCGCCTTTTTCGACTGAGTTACGAAGTGCAGTTTGTTCGAGCAATATTATATCTGGTTCATGAATTCTAGTTCTGGTTCACTAAATCAAAAACAGAGTAAAAAGACTTCACATTAATTTTCGATCTATGTTTACATTGAGACATTAGTTTTTTACTCTTTTTTGTTAAAGTTCATCAATAAAAATAAATATAAGAATGAGAACCTGAAAAAAATAATAATAAATGAATTCATCGACAGGCCGGCATAATCGAGATTCTTGCTCTATATGAGCCAAATCGTTCAGCAGTGATTTCTAATTAAATTAGAATAGAATTGAGCCCTGTATGGGCAGGCAACATTCACTTGGTTAAAAATCATTTCAAATAAGTATTAGAAACTACGTTCAATTAGAGCCTTATATGAGTAATTTCAAACATTAACATCATAATAGAAAAAAATGATGGTTCTAGCAACAATTGAAGTAAGCCTATACATCACATTATGAGGAAAAACATAATTGTTCCTAAGACCCCGGGTATCTAGAGTATCTCAACGCTGTCCTAGATGGCATGACAATTCTTCCTCTGTGTTTAGACCAAAAGGTGTAGTGGTTTGGAGGTCAATGATAAAACGAGATTCTAATCTTCTCAGTTTAAGTTCCCGGTTTCCCATGCGGTCACTAGTTGGGACATGGTCCAGACAGAAGAATGACAATAAATTTCTGTCACTATTGTGATATTCGGCGAAATGTCTCGCCACCGGGTATGAAGGATCTTGTTTTTCGATAGCTCTTGCATGCTCTAGGATACGTTTTTTTGTAGGGTGGATCGTGCTACCGATATATTGCTTGGGGCAAGGACATGTAAGGCAATAAACGCAAAATGGCGTATTGCAAGTTAACAGTTTGTTAATCAATCTGGGTTTCTTTGTTCCAGGAACATTATACGATGATACCTTTTTGCTATGCCTGCACGCCTTGCATTTCAGACAAGGAAAGAAGCCAGTGACTTTACCGATACGTTGGACATAGGGAATGGGTTCATAGTGACTTTGTACCAGTTTATCTTTTAAGGATCTACACCTCCTGAAAGTTATTTGTGGGTAAGATGGTAACAAGTCACCAATTACTGTGTCTGTTTTCAAAATATGCCAATTTCGACATAAAATCTTTCTCAAGCTGTTCGTCTCATTAGAAAAGGTTGTATTAAATCTACAGGTGTCATGTTCTGTTTTAGCCTTTGCACGATTAGTAGCCAATAGAGATTGCCTGGAAATTTCATTAACCTTACTTAAAGTTTTAATGAGTAGGTTAGGGCAATACCCAAGTACTCTGAATCTTTCAATAGCAATAGATGCTTCATGTTGAAAATCAATCTCACGGGAACAATTTCTTTTTAAACGTAGTAGTTCACCGTAGGGAATGCTATTTTTTAAGGATTTTTGGTGGCTACTATGCGCTTCCAGTACTGAATTTCCTGCAGTCTCTTTTCTAAAGAGGGTTGTGCAGATTCTCCCATCTTGGACAAACACTTTAAGATCCAAGAAAGGGACTTGTTGTGTACTGAATTGTCCAGTTAAGTGAAGGTTCAAGGTGTTAGTGTTTAATGCTGCAATGTATTTTTCAGCTTCAGCCTCAGGTCCCTTCCACAGGATAAACAGGTCGTCTATGTACCTATACCATAAGATGACATTTTTGGTCCAGTGTTCATATGAATCTGCCCAGGCCACCTGCCTCTCCCACCAGCCCACGAATAAATTTGCGTAGCTGGGGGCGAAGCAGGTGCCCATGGCTGTTCCTTGTATCTGTCGGTAATGTTGTTTATCAAATAGGAAGATATTGTTGTTGAGACAAAACATGATGAATTCAATCAGCATAGCATTGTGCTCAGCAAACTGTAGGGACCTTTCCTTCAAAAAGTAATCTACTGCCTGGACACCATGCTCATGTTTGATAATCGTGTAGAGACTGGTGATATCAAGGACAATCATGAGCATGTCAGATTCCCAAAGAGTATCGGTAATGTTGCTGATGAAGTGTGTTGTGTCTTTGATATACGAGGATAATGTTAATACAAATTCTCTCAAGAAAAAATCTATATATTGAGACATGTGTTCTGTCAATGACCCAATGGATGAAACAATAGGGCGGCCTGGTGGTCTCTCGGCGTTTTTATGTATTTTAGGCAAGTGATAGAAAGAAGCTGTAGTAGGGTATGGGCATGTCAGGTATTTAAATTCATCAAAATTGAGCATATGACAATCAAACCACTTTTGAATCAATGTGTGATATTCCTCAATACTTGAAATATACTCAGACTTAGAAATTGGAGAATAACATGACCTATCTGAGAGTAATCTCATTGCTTCCTCTATAAAACTTTCTTGTCATTAGCACTATATTCCCTCCTTTATCAGATGGTTTACAAATTAAATCTGAATCGTCCATTAATTCTGAGAGGGCAGTCCTTTGTCTCAAGGTAAGATTGTTTTGAAAATTCACAGATTCTGAGAGTCTCAGTTTCATGAGGTCTTTCTTCACTGATTCCTCAAAGATGTCAATGGAATCATAAGTGGACATTGGTACGAAAGTTGATGTCTGTTTGAAAGGAGTTCTTGGAGCAATTTGTTCAATTCCAAAACTTTGAATACAGGAAACATCATGAGCGACGTCAGATCTCATTGTCTCTTGACTAGATAGGATACGTAGTGTTTCAAGATCTTCTCCTGTAAGAGATGTTGTTTGGTCTGATGCTGAGATCTGTTTGGAAGCTTGGCTTTCACTGTCCTGTATTCCTTTTAGTTTGAAAAATTTCTTCAGTTTTAATTTTCTGGAAAAGAGATATAAATCAATCCGGGTTTGAGTGTATTCGCATCTTTTCGCTGGACAGAAGGTTAGGCCCTTTTTAAGAACGGATTGTTGATCTTCCGTTAGTTTTTTTGGAGTCAAATTTACGATGGTGAGGTCATCGGAGCTTCCTATTTTTGGGATCCTCTCTTGCTGCGTGTTTGCCAAGCGATCCCTTGGTTCGAACTTAGTGCGGCCACCCCGTCTTGGTTTCCGGCCACATTTCTTCTCCTTGACGATTGAAATCTGCCCCGTCCCCCTCTTTGTCGCGAGTTGCGCATTTGGTGAAACTCCTCTAAAAAACGACTTTGTGTTGAGGAAGGCAAGGGGGTTTCGCTGGCATCATCCCCAGATTGTTCTGCATCCGTACTCACATTCGATTCAGAGGTGTCTCGAATTTCCTGTTCTTGAGAAACGGAACTCTTGAGGGCTTTTCTTGGCCCATCAAATCTCCGTGCGAAAGTGAGTATTCTTCCTTGTTCGTAATCTCTTGCATCTCTGTTGAATTTTGTGTGTTTTCGTGTCTTGATTTTTTCTTGGTAGTTAATTAGCCGTTCCTTCATTGCTTGTCTGAGTTCCTCTTCAGTTTTTGTATCCGAATTCGTTGCAATGATGGCCTCCAGTTCCTCGATTTCCTTAAGACATTTGTCACGGTCGCTCCGCCCAAATTTTATCAGGATTTTCAGCATGCCAACTGACGATTCGGTTGTGTGTGCTGCCCATTCCTCTAAAAGCGCGGGATCCGGGTTTTCGTACGAGGGAATCGTGTAAATACGTAAACCTCGAGGTATACGTTGCACATCGAGATAATGTTGGAGTGAGGTGGCTTCCCACCATTTCCGTGTTTCGCGTTCCAATAGTCTTTCAAGTTTAACAAATTGATTTGCGAGTGAACTGGGTACAATGGTTGCACGATCCCTTTCGACATTCTGTATCGGGGCACATTTAAAGACTTGTGCTGCCTCTGCCTGTCTAGATTCATTAGAGAACATAATTATCTTCGGACTCTGTGAGCTGCACTAGTATATATATTCACTGAAAAAAACATAGGTTTCAGGCACGTTATGAGTGATGTCACTGACCATGTCATGAGTGATGTAATATGTGACGTCATCAGCAGTGCATTGCGGGCGCGCGAGTTATAGTTAGCTGAACTAACTATAACGGGGGAATTTCAATGGTTTTGTACGAGTGAAAAGTCCAGCTAACTATAACGCCCCTGAAACCTATGGTTTTTTCAGTGAATTTCTAAGGTTTTTTAAATGCTAGTTCCTAACTATAACGTGCCTGAAACCTATGGTTTTTTCAGTGAATTTCAAAGGTTTTTGAAATGCTAATTTCTAACTATGCCTACAGAGATAGGACATGTGAAGAAAGAAGAAAAAACGCACAGAACGAAAAAAAAGATATGCAGAAAGAAGCAACAGAAGTCCTCAAAGACGAAGAAAAGTGCAGGAAGAAGGATAACGTGCAGAAAGAACAAACAGAAGAGCAGAAAGAAGCCTTGTTGCAAAATCATCCTGTACCCTCAACTTTTTCAGACGGATACTGGTGGTAACTGAGTCTGACTAACCAGTCCTAGAGCCAGTGCTTTAAAAGACACTCAGAATACAGTGAAAACACCTACATACACTAGGGAACACTATGCGCTGGGGTCCCCCTGTGATCAGCATGACTTCCTCTGTAAGCCCCTAGTATATAATAGGGCAGGGGATTAAAACTACCTCTTAAAACGCGCCACAGGGCGGGTTTGCACACGTCACCTCAGGCCCCGTCCCCTCCCTTCCCCACTGTGTAAACACGCCCTGTGGCCGTTTTAAGTTGGGAGATTAAGTCCCCTTGAATCCTGAGGGTCCCTAGGGTCCAATTATACCACTAGGTACCTCCAGTAAGCGCCACAGAGCTGCGTTGCAGAGATGTAAAAAGGGCCACGGCCTAGACCACCTCTCTGCAACGCAGCGCAGTGGCGCTTACTGGAAGCACCTGGTGGGCTAGTTGGCCCACAGGGTCCCTCAGGATTGAAGGGGAATTATTTCCCCAACTTAAAACGCGCCACAGGGCTTGTTTGCACACGTTAACTCAGGCCCCGTCCCCTCCCTTCACCACTGTGTAAACACGCCCTGTGGCCGTTTTTAGTTGGGAGATTAAGTTCATTTGAATCCTGAGGGTCCCTAGGGTCCAACTAGCCCACTAGGTACCTCCAGTAAGCGCCACAGAGCTGCGTTGCAGAGAGGTGTAAAAAGTGGCACGGCTAGACCACCTCTCTGCAACGCAGCTCAGTGGCGCTTACTGGAAGCTCCTGGTGGGTTAGTTAGCCCCCAGGGGCCCTCAGGATTGAAGGGGAATTATTTCCCCAACTTAAAACGCGCCATAGGGCGTGTTTGCACACGTCACCTCAGGCCCCGTCCCCTCCCTTCACCACTGTGTAAACACGCCCTGTGGCCGTTTTTTAGGTCTCGCCTGGCTATCGTGCAAGCGATGGCTCAGCGAGACTCTAGTAAGGGGCTCCCAAAAGTGCTCCCAAAAGCGGATTGCATGGCGAGCATGCGCACAATCACGTGCATCGTGCCGCCATGCAATCCGTTTGGCATCCTACTTCAAAGGGTCCGCTCACCCGCCTGGAATGCGCTCCCCCGCCCCCGCCAAGCGCGCGCGCGCCACGCTCCGCCGCGCTTGTCTTGTTCTAATTAGGAATTCCTACCTAATCCTTCAATGGCAAGTTAACTGTGACAGCGGCTCTATGTACTTTGCATACACGGTTATGCTAATATGCTATTATATATCTAAGGGCGCCGGTCTTCCATCATTTCAGCGCTTCATTATCGGATGCTCCGTTATCTTATCATAATTACTGATTATGAGAAATAATTAACTTCGCTACCCTTTTCAGTCCACGGGCAAAGAGGCTAAAGGCACATATTCTATTGCGTAGGACGATTTTTTGTATGCTTGTTTTCGAATGCTGCAGTAAATGCGCTGCTTTGGGAAGAAAGTTGTTTTAATATGTATGCCAAAGTTATTTACCTGACTAGGAATTGTCCATCAAAGCATTGAAGCCGTCAGAGACCCCTGGACACCTTAGTCATTTAAAAAACCCCTTTTATGTCCTTGATTTGCCATAACAGAATTTTTGGAAAGATCCCTTACTAAAATAGTGTTAAATGTAAATGCACAACAGCTCATATAACCGATTGCCTGTGTCAGTGTTTTATTTTGGGGCATAACAACTTTTTTTTGTAAGAAGCTAAAATGCCATGTTTGCTGTATACCCAGGCCTTTTCTTGATTCTACTGCATGCTCCTTTCTTCCACCCTACACTTCTGTCTTTGTCTTACTAACAGTTCTTTTTCGATTCCTGCATTCTCGCTGTTTTCCTGTCCTTCTCTTCCTCCGACTTTCTTCACGGTCTGCCTTTCTCAAGCCCGAGGATTAAAAATAAATTGGGTGCCTCTAAATGAGTGTCTATGCTCAGCACCTGCAACTGCCTGCACAAGTTAACCACCGGACTGTGTGGGGTTTGTGTTCCATTTTACAGGGCTGCTTTTGTAGAAGTTGTGTGATTCTGCCAGTTTTACAACTGCGATTGTGATCTGTTCCTAAACTGTAGCTAACACCCATTAGAGAACAGTCTGTCAGATCCAGAGAGTTGGCAGATTCACAAAGCCATTCACGGTTGTAAGTTCAACCTAAATGTGTAATGACTTTAATTAACGTGTGCAAGGGTAAGTGTCATTCCTCGGCCTGGATACCCAGGGAAGTTTGTGAACACTCGCAAACGTGAGAGTTTGAGAGTATTCATAAACATTTTTCCAATCAATTTCCCCACTAGAAAGAATCCGAGATTTACTCATCACCCACACCTCCGAAACCTCCACTGGCTCCCAGTTCAGAAGAGATGCCAGTTAAAGTTCCTCATGCACGCCTACAAATACTTAAACAGCCAAGGACCGTCCTACTTAAACCATCAACTGAAATTCCATCAGCCCTCAAGACACCTGCGTTCCACCTCCCTCGCCCTCACCCCACGCATCCGACGCAGTGCGAGGCGCTCCTTCTCCTACATCTCCGCCAAGACCTGGAACGACCTGCCCCTCTACCTCCGGACTGCACCCACTCTGGAAGTCTTCTAGAAGAAAATCAAGACCTGGCTTTTTGACTAAGCTCCGGCAGCATCAGCGCCCAGATACCCCTAGGGGTGATAGTTGCGCTATTGATTGATTGATTCCTGTTGAGGGCAGGACTGAATCCCTTTACACAGTGGTAATGGGAAGGTAACATCTGCAGTTTGCGATGGTGAAGGGCAGGAATCTTCAAACAAGGGGTTGGGCGATTGGGTGGGGGGGGGGGGGTTGACGGCTCTAGCCAAAAATAAGCATTATGCTGATAACAGTGCTATGTTTGTCAGCAGAAAATGAACATTGACATAGCCAATAGGCCTTGCTTTTGGGACCTTATAAGTGTTTAGCCAGAGCTATTGGCTTTACCAATGTCTTTAAGCTATGTTGTAGAGTAGCGTGGCTGCGGTGCAGCATGTTGTAATGAAGTGGTATATGCATTTTTAATACTATATATATGTATATATATATATATATATATATATAAAGCTCCGATGTTCAAAGAATAGAAGGACCAGCACTCAGGTTAGGTTAAATCCCAATTCGGATTTTATTAGTGCAAATAAAGAAACAGACGCGTTTCAGCCGTAGCTTTCGTCAGTGTCGGCTCGCGTTTGGGGGCGGAAGTTCATATATGCATTGTATTTCATTAACATAGACGAGGGACCCAGTAACGTTATCATAGTCGCCATCTTAGAATGTGCAAATCATATTGTATTTACAAAGCAATGTGCATTTGTTTTGTCCTCAGACGTTTTCCATCACAGTTCATTACAATAATTCAAAATGTTGGACATTGCATGATAGTTAATATCAATCACCCAATCGAAAATTAATACAAACCAACATAACTGTTCAAAAAATTCAATGCTGATTACAATGCCTCTTGTTAAATCCGGGTGAGTCGTCTCGTTTTTTTATAAAAAGTTTCAAGTTTCGAGCCTTGAATTAAAGAAAATAGGGGCGATGAATATCACATACTTGTTAATAATTCACATTATAGAGCCCTGGATGGGCTGGGATCATTATTTTGTCCTCCCTTTCTACAACTCAAACAAAAGTGGTGCTGCACACAGTATACATCATTCCTTATTAGAAATGAGTTATCAACTCTTCCCCAGCATTCAAGCCATCAGGCGATTTCGTCTGGAGTTCGATAATATATCTGGATTCCAGACGTCATAAAGCTTTTTCTCTGTCCCCACCCCTGATATCATTTGGGATACAATCCAGACAGGAAAATTGCAGAAGAGTTCTGTTGCTGTTATGGTGTGTGGCAAAGTGGCGTGCAACAGGGTAGTTTTCATCCCTGTTTACAATAGCTCTTTGGTGTTCCAAAACACGCATTTTGACCGCTTTCACGGTGCTGCCAATGTAACGATGGCCACATGGACACTCCAAGCAATATACAACATATGTTGTGGTACACGTCATGAGTTTCGAAATCTTGTTGTGGGATTTACTTGCAGGAACCTTATAGGTTAAAGTTCTTTTACTGGTGCTACATGCTTTGCATTTCCCACATGGGAATGAACCATGAAGGTTCTGCAGTCCTGAAGGAGAAGGTGATTTACTCAAATGTCTCTGTACTAATTGATCTTTTAAAGATCTTGATTTTCTGAAAGTTATTTGCGGATAGTCAGTTAAATCATTACCTATAATGCTATCCAATTTCAAGATTTTCCAATTCCTACACAATATAGACCTTATCTTGCTAGCTGATGATGTATAGGTAGTGATCAGTCTCAAGCTCCCAGTGTCATTTTTGTTGATACGAGTGTCTCCTAATAGGGTCTGCCTGTCCACATTTTTAACCTTCAATTGTGCAGTATTTAACACTTTCAATGAATATCCCCTTGCTCTGAAGCGTCTTATGCTACTATTGGCTGCATGGTCAAAGTCTTCATCCGTTGTTGAACAGTTTTTTTATTCGTAAAAGCTCCCCGTACGGGATACTACTTATCAGATTTGCCGGATGACTACTGTGACCATGCAAAATTGAATTGCCAGCTGTGGTCTTTCTATATAGGGATGTTTGGATCATCCCTGACTCCACAAAAACTCTGATATGTAAATGTAAATGTAAATGTAAGGAGATTTCTAGAGCGCATGGCTGCCCTTGAGCGTCCCAGCGCTAGAAGATGCGACAGCGAGTTCAACCGATAGCGAAGCAGATGGTTATGGGAACAGCCATGTCTTTAGTGACTTTCGAAACGGAAGCAGATTGTGTTGGGCCCGGAGGTCAGGCGGAAGGGAATTCCAAAGCTTGGACGCATGAAAGGAAAAACGTCGACCTCCTGAACGAGCTTTCCTTATCTTGGGAATTTGAATCAGATGGGCGTGCGAGGATCGGAGGATTCTGGTAGTGGTATATGGAACCACAAGGTCCTTTAATATGGACGGCGCTTTTCCCTGGACGATTTTATGGGTTAGGCACATAGCCTTAAAATGTATCCTTTGCTCAACAGGCAACCAGTGCAAGGCTCTAATTGCTGGTTTGGCAGAGCAGCGGGTCTTAGTGTTTGTGAGAATCCGGGCAGCGGCGTTTTGCACCACCTGTAGCCTGGCAATCACTTTTTTTGGAGCCCCGAGGTAAAGAGCATTACCATAATCCAATCTTGAAAGGATAAGACCCTGTAGGAGGAGTTTCCTTGATTCAGATGGAAGCAAGGGAAGAATCTTACGGGTGGTGCGTAGGAGACCAAGGCATGTTCCAGCCGTTTTTCTTGCCTGGGTGCTTAGGGTGAGGTTTTGATCAAGCCAGATCCCCAAGCTTTTAATTTCAGCTTTGGGGATTGGAGGTGCGCCCATGCATGGAGGCCATAGAGACTCCGGCCGGAAGTGGGATTGGTTGCCTATCACCATAATCTCCGTTTTGTCGCCATTGAGTTTTAGGTGGGATAGGTTCATCCAGCTGACTATGTCCCTCAGGCAGGAGTGCAGATCTGTTTCGGGGTTATCCTGTCGACTGAGGGAAACAACCAGCTGGGTGTCATCCGCGTAGGTCAGAAGTTTAATACCATACGGGACGAAAATACCTTCTAATGGCGACATATACACGTTAAAGAGCGTAGGGCTTAACGATGAGCCCTGAGGTACTCCGCAGTGTATAGGTGTCTCCCTGGAGAGGAAATCACCCTCCGCCACCTGGAAAGATCGATTGGCAAGAAATGACTTTAGCCACATCAGGGCCGAGCCAGAGATACCAAGATCATGGAGTCTCTGGGCCAGGATACTGTGGTTGACGGTGTCGAAGGCCGCACTGAGGTCCAGAAGGATCACTGCCACTGATCCTCCTGTGTCGATGATTTTCCTCGCCTCTTCGACAACCGCCACCATCGCTGTTTCCGTACCCTGGCCGGGGCGGAAACCTGTCTGTGTGGATTTTAGCAATTTGTTGCTTTCCAGGAAATTTGATAGCTGACTGTTGATGAACTTTTCAGCTATCTTACTCACGCATGGGAGCAGGGAAATAGGTCTGAAGTTGGCAAAATTATTCGGGTCAAGATTAGGCTTTTTTAGTAAGGCCTTGACAATCGCTTTCTTCCAGCTTGGTGGGACACAGCCGCTTTCAATGGATGCGTTTATCAAACTCACCATGGGCGCCAGAATGGTGGGGGTGACTTGTTTAAGATGTCTGACAGGTGCTGGATCAAGCGGGGAGCCGCTTTTCAGGGATTGGAAGATGGGCCGCAAGGTTTCCTCACAGATGGGAAGGAACATATCAAGTTCTATGTGTGAGTTCTCAGTCTGCTCTGAATGAGTGGATGCCGGATCGTTGGGCGGAAGTGGGGGAAGCTGAAGGAGGATGTTTTGAATCTTTTGGTCAAAGAACGCAGCTAACTCGTTGCAGTGGTTATCCGGGAAATTAAATGTTAGAGGTGGCTCTGGAATTTTTAAAAGTTTTTTCATTATTTGAAAGGTTTCTCTAGACGAACAGGATGCCTTGCTAATTTTATCAGTGAAAAAGACAGTTTGCGCGTGTTTGAGGGCTTTTTTGTAGATAAGAATAGCTACTTTGTATTCCCTTTTACTGTTAGGATCAAAGTCTTTCCTCCATATTCTTTCTGCTCTCTTGCAGGTTTTTTTCAGGAGGCGGATCTCATGGGAGAACCACGGAGAGGAGGCTTTTTTCCTAGGTTTTAAATACGATTTTTTAGGCAAAACGGCGTCGAGGGAATTTCCAATCCAGGACCTAAACTGTACGTCCGCAGAGTGCGGATTACTATCGGGCCTTGGCTTGGTGCGTTCTAGTACATTCACCCATTTATCCCGGTCAAGTTTCGGCCAGGGGCGAGAGAGTCTGCCCGGTGCTTGATTGGGCGGAGAAAAGGTCTTAATCTGCAGGCTAAAAGGAATAAGTCGATGATCGGTCCAGGGCACTGGTATCGGTATTCCCACCCTAAGATCAGGAAAATTGCAGAAAATAGGATCCAGCAGGTGTCCCAGATTATGCGTGGGAAGATGTAGATGGTTTAATAGATGAAATTGATGGGCAGCAAGGTCTGAAATCAAGTCAGCTGCCGTGGCATCCTTGGTGTTATCAAACTGAACATTATCCAACAGTATCCAAAAGTATACCTCTTTCCTACTCATTTCATGGGTAAATCTTAAATTTAGATTATTTTCGTTGAGGGCGGTGATATACTCTTCTGCTGATTGCTCAGACCACCTCCAAATAATGAAGAGGTCGTTGATGTATCGACGCCAGCAGATTACCTGGTCTACCCATTTACTGTTGTTATCCGCCAAGGCCACCTGCTTCTCCCACCAGCCTACGAATAAATTCGTATAGCTGGGAGCGAAGCAGGTGCCCATAGCTGTACCCATTATTTGTCGATACCTCTGATTTTGGAAGGTAAAAATATTGTTATTCAAACAAAATTAAATTAATTCAAGTAACATTTCACTGTGTTCTAAATGTCTTATTGAGCGTTGTCCCAAGAAGAACTTCACTGCTGCCAATCCGTCCTTATGTCTTATACTAGTATATAGGTTGCAAACATCTAGTGTTATCATTACATATATATAAAAAATGCAAGAAGACATGTGCAACTGAACAACCCTATTAAACAAGCATTGGCATAGCCAATAGGTCTCGCTTTTGGGACCTTATAAGTGTTTAGCCATGCAACAGTTGATGTTGCATCAAGGATATTGTGCTGCATAACTAAATACTTATAAGGTCCCAAAAGCGAGACCTATTGGCTATGCCAATGCTTGTTAAGTTGGGAGATTAAGTCCCCTTGAATCTTGAGGATCCCTAGGGGCAAAATAGCCCACTAGGTACGTCCAGTAAGCGCCATTGCAGAGAGATGTAAAAAGGGGCACGGCCTGCACCACCTCTCTGCAACGCAGAGCAATGGCGCTTACTGGAAGCACCTGGTGGGCTAGTTGGCCCCCAGGGTCCCTCAGGATTGAAAGGGAATTATTTCCCAAACTTAAAACGCGCCACAGGGCGTGTTTGCACACGTCACCTCAGGCCTCGTCCCCTCCCTTCACCATTGTGTAAATGCGCCCTGTGGCCGTTCTAACTTGAGAGATTAAGTCCCCTTGAATCCTAAGGGTCCCTAGAGTCAAACTAGCCCACTAGGTACCTCCAGTAAGCGCCACAGAGCTGCGTTGCATAGAGGTGTAAAAAGGGGCGTGGCCTCAGAACACCCGTCTGCAACGCAGCTCCCTGGCGCATACTGGAGATACCTGTTGGGCTAGTTGGCCCTCAGGGACCCTCAGTATTGAAGGGGGAATTAATTCCCCAACTTACAACTGGCCAGGGGGCACGTTTGCAGAGTGCTGCAAGGAGGGGCGTGGCCTCCGGCGCGATGCCGGTCTTTTATTTTATTTTTTTAAGAAGGAGGGCTGTGTGGCCCCCCTTCTTTTTCTAATTTACTGGCCCCGGGGACCCCATCCCTCAGGGTCTGCACCCTAATTTTTTTTGTTGAAAAAAATTAATTTGGCCCTCCCAAGGCCTTTATCGGCCCGGGGACCCCAACCCCCGGGTCATGGGCTTTTTTTTTTTTTTATAATTCTTTAGGAGGGGGCTGCGTTGCCCCCCTCCTGAGGCCACTTATGGCCCCGGGGACCCCATTCCCCGTGGCCGGCCTTTGTTTTTTATTATTTTAAAAAAATATATATCTATAGAAAAACCTAGGACATGCTGGACAAACCGTATGTACCTATCACCATGACGATTTGCGTGATATTCATTAAAAGGCGACTATGCATAGAATGAATCCACATGGAATGTATTTACACCGCTAGTTAAGCTCTGACGTGTCTGACGCCCTACCGTGCCTAATCCCGGCGCCCCCGCCGGTGGGTACTCTCCAAGTAGACACCCTTGTAGTTTATTTATACAAACATGGGTAGCTATTGATGGGTACATTTAATATACACGCACACCAAGCCATTCCAAGGGGATTCGACAAAAATTCGACCAAACTATGCAAGAAACCCCCCTCACGGTTAATAAAATACACATCCACCGCCGGATGTGTAATACTTTTTATTTTACTCTCTGGAAAGGAGACGAACCTCACTTGAGAGTCACAGCGTGCTCCTGGCTGAGCCCAATGCTGTGTTACACCCACCAGTACCCGCCGAGTGCCTCACACCTCTGTGTTGTATTCCACCAGCTAGTGCGTATGCTAGGACACTCTCTAGCCCATGTGCACTAACACCACCCCGTGAATATGTCATGCCACACTTGCCTTCGCACGAGTTATATTGCCCCATCTAACGTGCCTTCCTCGATGCCTATGTTATAACGCACAGCGCTATGCCATACATATTACAATCTGGGATCCATATCTTTGTCACAGTGCATATGCAACGTTACACTCCCCAGCACATATTTTATATTACAACTTTAGAGACTAGTTAGGTTACACAACACTGCCCTGTGCAGATTACACTCCAAGGCGCAAATCGCATAGCACACGCTAGCGCCTGTGCTATCTCGCGCTCTCCAATGAATCTGTCATTGCGCACAATGTATTGCATATTATATTTCACGCCCCGGTTCATCTTATATCACACTTTTTGGTGCATAGTTTATACCATATACTATATCTAGTTTTCATTTTCAATCGTGCTCTCAGGACTATGTTCTATATAACACTGCGTCCACCTACCCTTTTCACGGGCATTACATTTTGTGATGGGGGTGGAGGGTCAGGGGGTGTTTCTGCCAAGCGAGCCCGGAGTCACAGTCACAAACGTCCTCTTCTTCCTGAATAAAAGTGAGATTATGCTGCATACTTGTTCATATTTTAAGTAGTTCGCACAGACACACATTTTAAAAACAATAAAGTTCCTAATACCCACAGTCTCTGAACAGTTAGCTTGCTGCCCCATCCACCTCCTCCCTATCCTCTGTTGTTTTAATCCATGGACTAGCCTCCTCCCTCCTGCCATGCATGGTCTGATGTGCTGCCACTGCCCTCCATTTAGCATGATGTACCAGTCCACTCCTCCTGCCCTCCATTGCCCAATTCTATGGCCCATCATTGACCTCCTGCTTAGCCTCTGTGCTTAGCTTGCTGCCCCTATTCTCCTTCCCCTGCCCTCCGATGTCTTTGTGCATGCCCCTGCTCCATCCTTTTTGCCCACCATGTTCCATGGACCTGCCACTCCTATCTACTCCGAGTGTTCTGTTGAGCTGCCACCCCCCTCCCCCCTGCCTAGCATTGTCAGATGACTGTAACCTGTCCCTGCCGCCTCCACCCTGCCTGTCCACATGCCACCCTCCTTCTTGCCCATCATAGCAATTGTGCTGCCACTAACCCTCCCGCTTGCCATGCATGGTCTTCTGTGCTGCCATGGCCCCTCCCACCTTCCCTGTGTGGTCAGCTAGCTGCCCCTGACCCCCTCCCACCTTCCCTCCATGGTCTGTGTGTATGCCATCATAGTCTCATTGTTGCTCTCCATGGTGTGTCTTGTTTCTAGTGCCCATACTGCCTGACCTCCATGGTCATCTTGCTGCTCCTGCCCTGCCCCCTTGCCCTCAGCCCTCTGTTTCCATGTGCAGACCCCTATTCCCTCCCTCCTGGCTTGTCTGTTCCATTGTAATGCCCCTGATCCGTCCCTCCTGCCCTTTATGGTCTGTTATGCTGCTGCTTTCTCTCTGTCTGTCCATTATGGTCAGCTAGCTACCATTGCTTCTTTCCCCTCTGTTCTCTGTTGTCCATGTGCATGGTCCTGTCCCCTCCCTATTGCTTTCTATGGATTGTTTTGCTGCACTCCCGTCCCGCATGCGCTGTGTGGTGTATTGTGCTGCTGCAAACCCTGATGCCTGCCCTGTAGGGTCAGTTTGGGGCACCTCTCCATGTCCCTCCTGTCCTCTGTTATCCGAGTCCATGTCCCTACCCCAATTCCTCCTGCCTACCATGATCCAATGTACCATACTTGCGAACATTTTGAACTTGGTAAGAGGGAGATTTTGAAAAAAAACTGGGGTATTAATTTTTCCCTTTGAGTTACATTGAAAAAGAGGAGATTGTAGACAGGAGACAGATCAAATAAAGCCCATTTGAGCTTAAAAACATTGGACGTTTCCTGGCTGAAACTGGTCTGTTGGCATATATGGTTGTACTACCACTGCCTCTTCCTTCTGCCCACAATGGTCTATTATATTGCCACAGCCTCTCTTGCCAGTCCTGTATTGTTGGTTTGTTGCCCCTGCCCCCCTTTCCACTGCCCTCCATAGTCTGTTGTGCTGCCACGGCCCTTCCTGCCTGCTCAGTGTGGTTAAATTGTTGCCTTTGCACCCTCCTACCTGCCTTCAATTTTCAGAGTCCGTGCCCCTGGCCTCTGCCTCTCAACAGTATCCCAATGAACAACTAGATTGCTAACATTCTATATTTATTACAAAAGTGTGGAACGGCTGACATCATCTTGATGTAATCAAAACTGTAATACCTAGAGTATTTCCTTTAGAAATTACATATATGAGAGGGTCTTATTTGCATCAAAATTATGGTTAGTGCTCTAAAAAACTAAAATGAGGACATATTTTCTGAGTTTTCAAATAACGACAAAGAACTTTCAAATTATTTGTAATATTTATGTTTTTATATCCAGTTGACCACTTGATTAAATGTTGCACCTAGGGGAGAGGATGTGGTGTTACTTCCAGAGCTGCAGACTTTGCAACTGGGGAACCAGGTTGGAGTTTCTGCTTCAGCTCAACATTCTGTGATTCTGGTCAAATCACTTAATTTCCCCATGTCTACAACCAAAATGAATTTGATCTTGTGTGATGTAACCAATGCTCATGTAAAGCACTCCAATACCTGACAAGTCTGCACTATATAAAACTACAAATACACCAAAAATAAGTGTTTTGCACACTTCTGTCATTGGGCTACATGTGGGTTGCATCTGGGTGATATTTTTGCTGCATTTGGGCTCTTTTGTCTCTGGTGGCCATCTTGGGAGATTTATTTGTTATGAAGTTTCCTAATGTCCTCATTTACTGCAGTCTCCTCAGTAGGAAATGCTTTCAGTTTTTTACTTTGATTCCATCAAGAAGGTATTCAGATATGTCACACATTTGCCATAAATTCTGAATGTTAGCACTCTAGTTGCTCATTAGATCACAGTAGTAAAGCTACTGCTCACCACGGAAGTCTGCTGCTGGTATTAAAAGTGCATGTTTCAGTCTGCATATCAGAATTTTTTAATGAAATAGAAGAGGATTTGAGAAGTCACTCAAAATGTGCCCTAATGTTTCTTTCTTCAGCACTAATCATAATTTCTATGGCCAAATGAACCCCCTCATTGTGTTCCTTTTTAAATTAAATGTTTTAAGTGTTACCAGTTTATTCCAATCAAGATGGCTTCAGGTGTGCCATACTTTTGTCATAAGTAAGACAGTAAGCGCTCTAGTTGTTCTTAAGAACACTCTGGGACATTCTGTCATTGGGCTATACTTGGGCTACATCTGGGTGATATTTGGGCTAAATTTGGGCTCTTTTGTCTCTGGTGGCCATCTTGGGAGATTTTTTGTTATGAAGTTTCCTAATTTCCTCATTTACTGCAGTCTCCTCAGTGGGAATATTTTCTGTTTTTTATTTTGGTTCCATCAAGAAGGCATTCTGATGTGTCACACATTTGTCATAAATTCTGAATGTTAGCACTCTAGTTGCTCATTAGATCACTGTAGTAAAACTACTGCTCACCAGGGAAGTCTGCTGCTGGTATTCAAAGTGCATGTTTCAGTCTGCATGTCAGAATTTGTTTATGAAATAGAAGAGGATTTGAGAAGTCAAAACTTGCCCTAATTTTTCTTTCTGCAGCACTAATCATACTTTCTATGGCAAAATGAACCCCCCCATTTTGTTCCTTTTTAAATTAAATGTTTTAAGAGTTACCACTTTATTCCAACCAAGATGGCTTCAGGTGTGCCATACGTTTGTCATTAGTAGGACTGTTAGCGCTCTAGTTGTTCTTTAGAACACTCTGGGAAGCTGCAGTAGAACACAAAGGAATCAACTGAAAGTCTCTGCCCTTGTTGGATGTACATGTTTTACTGAGAATGTCAGACTTCATTCTCACATGACTGAGAAAGATAATGTGAATTTACAGAAAATATGCTCTCAGTTTAGCTTATAGATCACCTTCCAAACCTCTGTGGGAAAAGCATGAGAAAATAGTTCTCTCAAACATGATTCATGATATCACAGCAGAAGGCTTTTTCACATGGTAAAATCACCTTAGAACACACCACAATTCCTAAAATGAGTATGGTACCATCAACAAATGATTTATAATGTAACTAAAGTCTTAAAACCTTCTATTAACTGCAATGCTTTTTAATGAGGTGCTATCATGTATATTGGTCCCAAGATGGCTGCCAACACTTCTTGGATGAAGTGCTGACAGCCAATCAGATCTCACGATGAGATGTGTGGTTAGGCTCCGCCCAGATATATATGTGATTTTACTTTTGATTGTCTCAGGAACTACTGAACGGATTTACACCATTTAAGCAAAAGGCACGAGTCTGAACTGAGGACTACATCTTTGCTGCCAAATTTGGTGTGATTCCGTTCAGCACTTTGGGCTGTAGCTGCGTCAACAGGTCCTATGGGAAAATGCATGGGGACCCCCCTTTTATCTCGGCCCCCGCTTGACGAATCACCGTGAAATTTTCAGGATAAGAGCGGACCGGAGCTGGCCAAAAGTTTGGAAACTTTCACGAAGATTCATCAATCGACGCCAACGTTATTCCAAATAGAATGTTACGGATTTCCTATGGAAAATAGGTCCTCACTATAACTACCTACTGGCGACTGCCAGTAGGTAATATATATATATATATATATATATATATATATATATATATATATATATATATATATATATATTACCTACTGGCGGTCGCCAGTAGGTAGTTATAGTTAGGACCCTGTTTCCATAGGAAAACCGCAACATTCTATTTTGAATAACTTTGGCGCCGGTCGATGAATCCTCGCGGAATTTTCAAAACTAATGGGGCGGTACGCTCCGCTCCTACCCTGAAAGTCTCGGGGGGATTCGTCAAGCGGGGGCTGAGAAAAAAGGGGGGTCCCAAAACGCGTTTTCCCCATGCATTTTTCCATAGGACCTTTAGACACAGCTACAGCCCGAACGGCTGAACAGAGTTAATTGAAATTTGGCAGAGAGGTAGTCTACAGGTCAAGGAAGTGCCTTTTGTAGGTCTGGTGTAAATCTGTTCAGTAGTTCCTGAGAAAATAGCCTTTAAATCAATATATATATCTGTGGCAGCTTACGGTGCGCTTACGGTAAGCGCACCGTAATAAATAAATACATAATAAGCAATAATTAACATTTAACAACGATGCGCCCAATACGGCCTCCGTGTGCGAACGATGCGCGAAGCGCATCGTGCGTACATGGCCCATCTAGCGTAACGTGGGCACGCGGTGCCCACCGTGCGTGCTCGGCACTAACTGCGGAAAGTGGGCGCGCGGTGCGCTTGTGTGCTCACTGTGCGCGCACGGAACGAACTGCGTAAAGTGGGCGCGCACGCCACGAACGGCGTAAAGTAACTTAGCATTTAAAAAACCGTACAAATTCACTGAAAAAACCATAGGTTTCACACACGTTATAGTTAGGAATTAGCATTTAAAAAACCTTGCAAATTCACTGAAAAAACCATAGGTTTCACACAAGTTATAGTTAGCGGACATTTTACTGATAAAAAACCATTGAAATTCCCCTGTTATAGTTAGTGCAGGCAACTATAACTCACGCGACCGCAATCCTCTGCTGATGACATATGTGTCTTTATGAAAAAAAAATATTTGTAATATATGTATAGCTAAAAATTTATGGAAGAAGACATGGGTAAATAAGTGTCTAAATACAGTATTAGCATCAGCAGAGGATTGCGGTCGCGTGAGTTATAGTTGCCTGCACTAACTATAACGGGGGAATTTCAATGGTTTTTTATCAGTAAAATGTCCGCTAACTATAACTTGTGTGAAACCTATGGTTTTTTCAGTGAATATATATATATATATATATATTATATATATATATATATATATATATATATATATATATATATCCCCACAAAAATCCAATACCATGCGCTCTCAGTCACCAAGAAAAACCAAATCCAGAAATGTGCCATTATTTGTCGTTTTGTTGTATGATGAGTCTCTGCATTTTCAGACTCACAGCTGTTATTTCTCACATGTCATGAACACAGTGATGAGGTTGGTTTATTGGGCTATTTGCTATTACAGATATACTATTACGAGCCCACACAGCAGCACAATCATGTATACCCCCCTTTTGTACTTAGATGACACTACGTGTTTTACACTTGCATACTGCTAAGATTTCACATGACTATCAAGGGTTTGTTTACATACCTTCAATGTTCCAACATGTCGGCACAGTATTTTGGACATCTACTGTTTGTTGTTCGACAATATGATTTAGAACCATTACGTTAATTTCTTATTGAAACATGGTCATGATACTAACGAGTACATGATACTTATGCTTATAGTAGAATACTAATGGACCTGAATTGTATTTACGTTTATTTGTCCTATCTACTTATCTTTTACCATTCCAAGATGCCTGCCATGTTGGCCTCATGATATGTTAATCATTTTATGTTGTCCTTTTTTGATTTTCACCTCAAAAAAACTTTTATCTACTTTTCACGCACATACTATTCTCACGTGATCAAGACTCTGCAACGAGTTGAAACGCGTTGTGAGAAATAAACACCCCTATCGGCACATTTCTGGATTTGGTTTTTCTTGGTGACTGAGAGCGCATGGTATTGGATTTTTGTGGGGACATTTACGAGCCGGCGTGCTCCGCCGGCGTATGCGCCACCTCTCTTGGGTCCAGCTGTCCAGAAGGAGCGAAATTTGGTACATATATATCTAAATATATATATATATATATATATATATATATATATATATCTATATATATATATATATATATATATCAGCACAATTCAGTAATTGCCATCAACCAAGTAGAGACAGACGAGAGCAGTTCTCCAGGGAGTCACAGGAGTGAATCTTTCTGTAGCAGATTGACTCTGCATCTCAAATTGGATTTTACAATACTGGGTTTCTACAAGGTAATGTAGATGCCCAGCAACCTTTCACTCTGACATTCCTTAGCCCATTTACTTACAGCTCTGTCCTTTTTCTGCGTCCAGAATAGCCTCCAGAACTCTAAAGCAGCTCCTAGATAAGCAGTAGGATCAGTCTTTGGTATGCTTGACCTCCCCCTTCTCGCAATACTGCATTTTCCTATTTTGCCACAGCCTCCCCACTGACCAATGTGCTTCCTCAGCTAGGAGACTCACCTAAGCCTTATTATTTTTAGAGGTCCTTTGCCCACACTTTTTTGTTTTTCATCATATCCACCATCTCGAAGATCCTTGTCCTGACTAATAATCACATAATCTTCCGCCCTCCACCCCCGCCCATGTAGAAAAGCAAAGCTTCAACTTCCGCATTGAGGATGAGCCTCAGTTAACCACAGGAAACATTGGCACTAGATTAAGGACACTGGACCATAATGAGGCTGTCTAGGAGACCTCACATGCTTCTTTGAGATGCCGTGACCTGACTCACTTTGCACTCCCAGCAGAACTCCAACAGGTGTCTAAAAATGCATAATGGGCGTCAGCCAGCCCCTCTGTTCAGGTCCTCCCCACCCCTCAAAAACCCCACAAACTGGCAATTAAGCCTTTAGGATCATGCTGCAGAAGTTTCTTACAGTTTTAATATTTTTTTCTCACTTAAGTGCTTCACCTCTCCTGTCATTTCACAGTGAAGGAGTTTGGACACTTTTGTATTTCAATAAACTGTATTCCATAGTCGAAACTTTCAACCTGCATGTTAATAAGTGATCTTCTGGACCAGGGGTCTCCAACCTTTTCTGTAGTGAGAGATACTTCTAATCAGTGAAAATCATTGTGAGCAACTGAAGGCTAAACAACTTGCGTACAGTTACCGGACACCGCCACAACCAGCTTCATTGACTTTAGGCCCAATGTCCATAGGACCAGAAGCTATTGTTTGAACAAAATACTTTGACTAGGGGCACTATGACAGGGCTGCCCTATGTGTCAGTGAGAGCCTGGTTGTTGGGGTTGCAAGAACATGTGTGTGCATGAATGGGATAATAATCCACATTTGTAAAGCGCGAACAATCACCCGTAAGGGTCCCTAGGCGCTGGGGGCCGTCGGGAAGATTAAGCAAGCTATTGCCCAGAGTCGCATGGTGCTGGGCTAATCTGCCGACGGGGATCGAACCGTGATCCCCAGATTCCGGAGTCAGTTGCCCTGGCCGCGTCGCCACAATCTCTTTCCCTATATATGTGTGTTTGTGACTGAGAGCCTGGGTAATCTGTGCTTGTGGCACAAGACATACCTTATGCCATTTTTTTTTTTAAATGGGTGAAATTAAAATTAGAACATGTTTCTGCACTTTAAAATTCTCCTACTCGAAAGATTAGCTGTATTCGCAGTTATAAATATAGCACTGCATCTATCAGCCACTTGGAGCAAGATGCCGGCTGCATGTAAAGACAACTCTTTGAAATGGCAGATCATTAAACTGAACAGTTAACTTCATGTTTATATGGATTCTATACAACTAATCATTAACATTTGTTCCAATTACCAAGTGTCACATTTAGAAACAGCAGGCATCTTGCTCCCAGTGGCCTGTAGTTACAGTGCCATATTTATAACAGAAAAATACAGCCATTTGTTTAATTTAAACTGAGAAAATGTGCTTCATTGAAACATTCAAGATGTAATTGGCTTAATTGAAAATGGAGAAAAACATTATTACTAAATGCTTCATAGAAATAATTTTCTTCACTTTGAATTTCTCCCATTTAAAAAAAATGACAATTTGTTTTAGTTACAAATATGGCACAGTATCTACTTACTGGACAAGGACTTTTATTTAAGAGTTAAATAGCTCAGTACTTCAGTTCTTTACCTCTGTGCCCAAGACTAGGTCAAATCTGACTGAGCAAGGCTCATTATCGGGCCCTGCTATCTGCAGGCTAGTGTTAATGATGTAAAATAAACACAGCCTTCCCTTAACTTTAAATGAAAATGTGACCCTGTGCTTATTTAAAAAATAATTCAAAGCTGTGAGCTACTCCGAAAGTTTCAATGCTCCGTCCATCATTTTATTTTGCGATGTTGCTATGTGCACCCTAAGTGGCTATTGGTATGCCCAGACGTGGGCTCTTTACTGACTGCACCACTGGATTCAAGCTAGCCTGGCTGATGAGAGGTGATATCCCAGGATGCTCGTTTCCGGTCCAGAAAGGACCTGGCTAGGCAAGTTCGGTCTGGACTGTTCCCATGGGGAGCAGGGTCAACACCGATTTGCATATGGCTAGGTCCAAACTGGGGTAATGTGGCCAGCAAATTAACGATAGATTAAACCCAGATGTGACTGGGGGGGGGGGGGAGGGGGGGGGAGGCTTGAAAAGGATCAACACTCCATTTTATTTTGAGATGTTGCTACTCTTTAGGTGTCTGTGAGCTATTTGTAGCTTGCGATCGACTGGTTGGAGACACTTGTCCTAGACAAATTTTATGGCATAAAATACACTAGGTCTTGTATTTTTCCAATAATAAACTAATTATGCATGAATCATTAAGCCAAGGCCATAACTAGCCCGTATTCCCTTTTTCCAAACGAAATGAATGAACACATTTATTGGTCAGTTAATTAAAAACATTTACAATTAAAATCAAATATATCAATCTTATCAGCTAATAGCACAGTAATACCCATAAAACCTCAATATACTGTCACAACAAATGTGTTTTGTACAGATGCCCTTAAGGACATTGTTTATGTCCCGATTACCAAGCAATGTGAAAGGCTCTCAGCTTTAAAGCGCTTAGTAGGCGAACACATCAGTCCTGAAAATATGGTTACTACATCAAATGTGAAAAAAAGTGCCCAATACTTCAACTTAATATTGGAGGGAAAACAAAATAGTCATTTAGTTGTGCAAAAGACGCCTTAAAACAGCATAGTGATGCCCTTATTCAGTGCATGCAGCCTAATAAACAGTATGTGCGCCGTTTTGTAAACGTGTCCTGTGCAAATGTGTCATAGCACATTGTGCATCTCCCACTTTATAGGGATTATACTGGGCTCACAGTTTAAGTGCTAAATAGGTGAACAAAGTGCTAAATCACAGACAGTAAATTCAAGTTGTTCAGTTCTAAAATTGAATTGAACCATTTTCAAGAAAGAAGACAAAGATAAAGATAAAAAAATAAAATCGAATGCTCCATACTAGGAGCATAATCCTTCAAGTGTTAGCAATTTATAGGCTAGATGTAAATTGAAGTATATGCCTTTTTCAAAACAATATACATTGTACAGTCTATGAAAAAAGGGGGTCCTTGAGTTTTTCATATTCCTGTTCTACCCCCTCTACCACACTAGACCTAGCCCCATACTCCTGCCATATCCATAGCAATGTCATCAATAATATCACCAGTGATGTCATTGATGTAGTTTGTGATGGCTTCAGTCATTTTTTGTGAGAGGGAGAAGTGTGAAATTTTACAAAATGTGTCCTTGTCCAAGGGATGGGATGCTTCTGAAATCCATAGGTTCAGTAGCGAGGTGACACATTATGGCAGAATTCTCATTCTGTCAAAGTTCTAACTATAGCCTCTCTGATTATGCCACAGCTCGTATTATATCAAGGTTTGGAATACAGTAACGCTCTAATTTTGACACCATTCCGCAAATTAACAAACAGGGGCTGGAAGTCGGAGGGGAGCGCTAGTACCAGGACTGGAAGGCTGCCCTGTGAGTTTGTGCACATCCACAAACATACAAGTTTAAGGATATTCACTTCACTTTCAACTTCTCCCACCCTGAAAAATGTCAACATTTATTTCTGACATGTGCAAGAGTAACACTTTTCCAGGGTGGGACTAAAAAGTCAGGATGTGGGGAAACAATTTTTTCCATGAGGAACAATGTTTCAACATGGAGGAAAAGAAAATATATATATTAACAAGGGAAGCAGATTTTGTGTGAGCAAATGCACATCTGTATTTTTGCTCACCTAACATAAATCACATAAGTTTGTTTGGAGTATCGTTTCCAGCCCTTCTTCTGTACAGTTTGTTATCTCATCAAAATCGTAGATCTGCACCAGAGCAAAGTTATAGAATTGTGGTTGCACTTTTATGATGTTCTTCAGGAATGGGGCCCTTACACTGGGGTGGCTGGTTCTTAAGTTGTCTTTGATTACTGTCTACATACTGTTGAGGAGGTGAACATATGCAGCTCGGCGGAATATACTGGCAAGACTGGGTTCTCTAAAGGTAAAAATTAGACCCTCTGGTATATCAGATATACAATAAAGGATTCGTCAGAAACAAGCTGGCGGATTTACAATCCTGAACTACTTATTTTATACCTCTCATAAAAAAAACTTAGGTCCAGGATTTGTACAAATTTGTTGCCTAGGTTAGTGTACATATCTAATTTCCTTCTCTGAAGACTTGCTTTAGTTTTGTCTGATCTGATTTATTCGGCCAATGTATACGACTGTTGGTATATCTGTATTGTGAAAACCAATCTAGAATTTTAAGGAAAAGGGGCCTCTAGTTTATTTTCATTTTGCCCAAAATGGCTTTTTCACTGATGGTCTAATACATAAAACTGTTTTTCTTAAAGGATCCCTCAGAGAAATTATATTTAAAGTTGCACAATAGTTTAGCAAAACTTTGTTTCCCAATTTACCTATTTTTTTTTTTTTTTTTAAAGAAAATAATCACTTATTGTACTTTCATAGTTCTGCACGTATTCACTTATAACCAGGGAGCATTCTGGCAGCTTTACAAAACGCAGCAAGTTGTTGATTTTACGAATGTGTATATGTTTTTATACTGAAACCACTTTTAGTTCTACATTCTGAGCCTACAGTTCACTGCATTTCCTTAAGAATGATCACCCTAATAGTAAAAGCTTCATAGTAATACATCATATACAAAACTCTGAACAACTTGTATATAAGGATACAAATCCTGCCTAAGTGGCAAGACAATACTCTATCCCACAACCATACTGTGGCACTACAAACTGGCAGCAAAGGGTTTGTGCTGTGGGTCTGACCTACTTGTTCATTAGACAAAGGACATTTTAAACTTGTCATTGACCCCCAAACAATATGTCCAGGGCGTTCGGCTATAGGAATTCATGTGTGAGATCATGAACAGTTTTTGAGAGAGTTCTGGAAATCACAGCAAAGAACAATAACTGGCAAATTTCAGGGGGTTTATGTAGATAAAAAAACATCACTTTTACTGACTTACCATATCAACAAGTGCCACATACAGGAACAACCCAGCAGTAAGTGCAAATATCCACATTGAAACATTCTCAGCATAGTGGCCAATAAGTATGCCAGTTATCATGCCAAGATATGCAAGCATGGCAGAGAGTGCGTTATAAAGAAGAGCTTGTTTGACTGTCATTCCAGCTGTCAGCAGTATAGCAAAATCACCTGGAAAATAAAAGTACATACATCTTAGACATTAATTTCCTTATATGATCATGGATGTGTACAAGACAATTCTCTACCAAAGCAATTCAGGAGCCAATGTGGCCATGACATGGACACGCAAAAGCCTCCAAACATTTGACCGGTTGTTTTCATCTCCATGCCTACATTTGCCACAGAGTCATCACACACACACAAACACACCAAACAAAACTTACACTTATCATGCTTTATTTTACACAGGTTCCAAAGATGTCCCCCAAACACAAGCTTCCTACATGAAGACCTACCCTTTATTTTCCTCACTTGTATACAATGGCAGCTTCTACTCCCACTGTTAACTACATTAATGCACTGGAACGGTAAGAGGAAAACATGTATACCCACTCTGTTTCAAAAGGCCAGATAAAGAGTGCAAGCTCTTATTTAAATAACCATGCGCCCTAGCTTTCGAGGCTGGTATTCCTGGTTTCTTAAAATAATCAAAATAAACAGATAAGCACAAAATAACACCTCTTTCAATCATGCACCCCAACTGTAATGTTATACAAATTCCCAATTAGCAAGGCATAAAGTTGGATAGTCAAACACATTGTCATTCCTCAAACCTTAGAGCTCCTTTCTTCTCTAAAAATAGAGGGCTGCAACAGAAAAAAATAACTTTAATTACAAAGATACGGCTGTAAAGGATGCTTTGGTGAATCCTTATTTTCCCTATGGTGGCAGTTACTTTACCATCCACCACTGTCCGGTTACAAAATCTCAAATAAAACTTTGGCAACACTTCTGTATTCTGTAGCCTATCGGACTATCAGATTTTTCCTGCCCTTCAATTCCGATATATACATAATCAGCACAATAAGCAGTGGCGGATAACAGCGCCTTCATATTCAGGTAAAGGAGAGGTACGTGCTTTGATGATATTGCAGTTTGTACACATTTAAGAGAAGACAAAAATAATTCAAAATTAATGATTCACGTTTTGAAGAAACATATGCCCTACGGTGTTTACCGTACATGCAAGTCCCCATCATTTCTTCACCACCATTCATGCATACATCAACATTCATCAGTGTTAGCATTAAGCTGTTTTATCTTTCAGTTTACAGCAGCAAAAAAACCATACAGTAGATCAAAGTACTTACATTCAGTAATGCTCTTTCTGGAAGACACTCTTGTCCAATTACAGACTCCTCTCCTTTTCAATATTCCACAGTTATCGAGACCGGATCTGGAAATATTTAAAGCAGTACCCCTGCACGCTGGTAGGTGGCGTCGCACGGCTTCCGCAAATGTCATTCCGCTTCAAAAGTGAAATGAGGATCCGCATATTGGCTGTCTGCATCCCTAGATGCAGAACCCAACATCAAATTGGCTTTGGCCAGTGTGCAGATCTCTATACTTGGGACCTTTCTAGGTGGAAAAGAGTCTAGTTCATAAATGTGGAGGAATGGAGAATTGTTGAGGAATCTGCGGATAAGAGTATCTATCAAAAAGTGTGTCACCGAAGGTAACTTGTAATTTATATTTCTAATCACAGATTCCTCACCTTTTGAATAGACAACAAAGCAGTACCTTCCGGCTGGTGAATCTGAAAAAGTGTCTCAAATCAAAAAGTCCTACAGGACCGAGCGGGCGAAATGCACCTGTAGTGCTTTGCAAACGTGTGGAGTGACGCCCACATAGCAGCCTGGCAAATATCCAGAACACAGCAACACAAAAAGAAATTGGAAGGAATGCTGAACATTGTCAAACATTCGCCCCCAGTCACAGATCTGGATTAAATTCAAGGTTATTTTTGCTCACCAGGCCACCCCAGTTTGGAACCAGCCATATGCAAATCAGTCCTGACCCTGTCCCCTCCATGGGAACAGTTCAGCCTGAACAGCCTGCAAGGTCCTCCCTGGACCTGAAAACAAGCATCCTGGGACTGGTTTTGGGGTATCACCCCATATCAGTCAGGCTAGCTTGAATCCACTGACAGAGAGCACAGGACCCACGTCTGGAATACCCTCGCCACTAAGGGCGACTACAGAAACACAACAAGACGATGGATGGAATACTGAACATTGTCAAACATTCACCCCTATTCACAGATCCGGGGTAAATCCATCGTTCACATATCCAGAAAAGGCACTAAGTGTGTCAAAGCAGCTTTAGCTCAGGTGGAATGAGCACTCAAATCTTTCGGGGGCTGCTTTGTGGTCAGTGCGTAACAGATTTTAATGCAGAACACGATCCACTGAGAAGGTCCTCTTCTGCACTGCCTTGCTCACTTACTCCAGCCAATCCCGCAAACAGCTTATCGTCCACATGATCGTTCCCTGGTACGATCAATTAAAAGTTCTCCTAGGGCACAGCCGCTGGAATATCTCCTCCATAGAGGGGTGAGGTGGTGTGAAGAAAGCCGGTAGTCTGATATTTTGCCCAACGTGACCAACATTTTTGACAGAACGGAAGCTCGGGTTCACAGGACCAGCTTGTCTGGGAAGAAAGTAGTGTATGGCAGGTTGATGGAGAGGGCTTTAAACTCACACTCGCTGAGCCAAACTTATGGCGATGAGGTACGTGGTCTTAAGGGTGAGAAACCATAACGGCCAGATGTTTTGCGGTTCAAAAGGAGCACACATCATGAAGGTGAGGACCAAGTTAAGGTCCCACTGAGGCATGATAAAGGGAGAGGGTAGAAACAAATGTTGCAAACACTTCAGAATGCATCAAAACAGGCAATTTAAACAAAGTGGGTTGATCCGCAAAACACAAAAAGTGTTGACAGGTAACCTGTAGCTGTGCCCAAGGCAAGTTCTTGCTTGGTTAGGGAACAACACAAAAAGCAATACTTCAGATAGCCTAGTTTGAAGTGGGTTAATCTGAATCTGTAGTCCAAACCGCACCAGGCTATAAACTTGTGTCAACGGCAAAGGTATACTGTTTGGTCAAGGGACACCTGGCTGCCAAGATAACATCTACAGCTTTGGGAGGGAGTCTGAACACAGTCAGCTGACCCCTCTCAATCTCCAAGCGTGGAAATGAAGACTGAGCAAGCCAAACTGCAGGATCCTGGCCTGCTGCAGCAACAGAAAATCCTTCCAAAGTAGCAGCATTATCTTTGGACAGATGCCCATATCCAGGAGCTCTGGATACCACACTCTGCCAAATCTTGTACCCCTAGGATGACATGGGCCTTGTCATTCGTGATCTTTTTCAGAACACAGGGCAGGAGAGACATCATTGGGAAGGCGTACAGTAGTCTAGAGTTTGACTCTAAGCAAAAAGCATCTCAGAGAAAGATGCAGTGGAAACTCCAATGCTTAACAGTGCTGACATTGTGCATTCCCAGTGGTAGCAACAAGAAAGAAAAAGGTACCACCTAAAAACATTTTGTTCTATGTCTGGGAAAAGGAAGACGCCATGAAACAACATTTCCCACAGGACTATTATTACTTCAATAATGCTCAAAGTGCCCAATGTCTCGACAACCAGCTACTACGGAAACAACATGGAATTGGTTTATGTGTTTTTATTTAACTTTTTATTTGTTTTTATCTTAAGGGTAATCCTACCACATTATTCAACTGACATATTAAATACATCATTTGTAATTCATTATATTAGCCATGTACATTTCTAATAGAAGATGTTTCTCAAAATATTTTTCAAAACATATATGTACAAAACCAAAACACATGACCTCATACATTTATATACATGCTTTTTTTACATTGTTGGTCTCATTTTGATTTGCACGAATGAATTTATGTGCACTGCCCCATATACTAATTCATTCGCTCCTTCAGTCACCAAGGAAACACGTTCTCACTTCAGCCACTCCTTCATGCCCCAGCCTCCTACCACATACACTATAGATTACAAATTAGAGAAATCTACAATTTCTTTTGCTATTGTGTTGTGGACTGGGGTTTCCTAAACATACATTCAACAAACGTTTTGCTTGAAAATGGATAGTATAAAACCACCTTCATCAGGACTTTTTTTTTTTTTATATGTTAGTTCCCACGGAAGCCTGGGAGAAGTTTATTTATTTATTTTTTTTTTTTTTAAAGCTTTATTTAGATTTGCAAAATCAAACGATACACAAATGATAGCTGTGCGGTCACCAATGATAAAGTATGGAGGTACATCATAACACTTCCAGCTCCCTGACAAGATGTGTAACTTATGGATGGCATCCGACATCAGAACCCACTTGATCAATCCCCCATCAATACTTGTCTAAATTGAAACAGATGAAACTGACATCAACAATCCACACCCAGGGCCCATAGCCACCCCATCCCTCCACGCATACCCCGTTACCCCTGTGAAGTCCATGCCATCTACCCCCCCACAACAAACGCCCCGTGGACCATATCATCTCATTCATTCCTCGACGTCCCCACTCCTCCGATGCCCATATCGACTTGTCTACCCCACTCCCGTTGGAACTATACCGGAATGTGTGGGTGACGAGGGGGAACCGGGGAGGCCCGCAATGTATGTTTTGTAAGGGCCCCAGATGTCCCTAGGACGCGCCGCCGCGGGAAGGAGACTGGAGTAGAGTTCGCTATTCCTGCTGCAGAACGCCATGGCAGTGAGCCACGATTTGACCGTAGGAGCCCGTCTATCCCCCCAGCGCCTGGCGATTTCACGTTTGGCCAGAAGTAGACCCATAGCGGCCAACCTACGAACGTTCTTAGGGAAATTTGCTGTATAGCCCAACAACGCAACCTCCGCTGCGGGAACAAGTGTAAGCTCTAACATGTCTTCTAAGACCTTGTAAACTTGGGTCCAGAATGATTGCAGCCTTGGACATGTCCAGGACAAGTGTGCGAAGTCTGCATGCGGTGCCGAGCACTTCCAGCAGAGGTGCGGTCGTGCAGGGTCAATGGAATGGAGTCTGTCTGGGGTCATGTACCAACGTCGTAGGAATTTATAGTGAAGGAGTTTGTGACGACTGTTCAGTGACACCGTAGCAGTAACCTTGCAGCAGGCCGTCCACTGTTCATCCGTAATAGGCCTACCCAAGTCCGTCTCCCATTCCGCCCGCGTCTGGTCATCCGTACAAGGGAGCAAAGCCGCACACGCCTTGTACAGCCTCGAGACTATGTGGGCCCCCGTATCCCTGTCAATAACGATGGTGAGGGGCTCGAAGGAAGCAGGCTCAAGGGGGAAACCCTCAATTACCGCCCTGGCCGCGCAATAGAGTCGGCGAAGAACGAACCTATCCATGAAGGTAGCCTCGCTGAAACGCGCCTCTTCCGACGCCGAGAATATGTGCCCTCCCGGGTATAAATCTCCCATCTTGGTGAGGTTAAATTTGCTTAACATTCGCTGCACAAGCGCCTCATCTGTGCCCGGCAGTAGCCCCGGGTTGCGAATAGGGAGCGAAGAGGAATATAGGCGAGGGTGCGCTAACTAGTTCAAAAGTTTCTTCCAGGCCCAGCTAGTAGTGGACACTGTTTGGATATCCACCGACCTTCATCAGGACTTCACGATCAACACCATATCCTATGGTGAATCAATATGGAGAATCCAAAATTTCTAATCTGTCTTTGACTTTTACTGGATGAGTCTCCTCCTCATGTGCTATAGCTGGGTTCACATGGATAGAGGGGTCTATCCACCAACAGATGTTCAAATCCTGATATTAATTATACTGAACGCAAACACTGGTGCTTTGCAAAATTATGCACTGTGTGCAATCTATGAGGTACAAATGATTCCACAAAACTTGAAAATAGGGATGTAGACCTCAAATAATACAACTCTAATGCCAGTCCTTCGAGGAGAACACTAGCCAGCCATGCTGGGCTCTCGCTACCTACGGAGCCTGAGAGTCTGCGTTCAGTGGTGGCAAAAAGAGCAAGCCAAGGTTCTCCCTCCTTCATGCAAGAGACCTTGGGCCACATCCGGTTGGAGCCGCCATTCGTGATCCACTAGGCGCCTGAGTTTGTTAGCCCTGGCATTTAGAGATCCCGCCAGGAGGTATACCACCAGGAAAAACCACTTCCAGAGGCGTAGTGCCTCTTGACACAGGGTCTACGACCCTAAGCTGCCCTGTTAATTGCAATACCACATGGTAGTGGTATTGTCCATGAGAACCTGCACCAGCCTCCCTTTAATGGATGGTAGGAAGACCTTCAACATCAAGCGATGGGCTGTAGCTTCAGAAGCCAGGACCTCTGCTTGCTACCAGATGGCTTTGATCTTTACCTCTCCCAAGTCACCAACCCAACCCAGAAGTGACACATTGTCACCACTGTTATCTTTGTGTGGGGTAGGAAGAGCGATCTGCTGCTGATCCAAACGTGCTCCAGTAACCACCACTACAAGTTTTTTGCAGTCTCCTCCGAAATCTGGAAGAGATCAGAATGGTCCCCCTGATGCTATGTCCACTGGGACTTCAGATTCCATTGCATAGGCCAGCTGGCATGGGCACCAACAGGATGCAGGAGGTCATCAGTCCCAGAAGCCTGAGTCATCTTAATTGAGAGCCATAACAGAGGCTGAAACATTGGGAACATAGCCCGAATTTCCGGGACTCTGTTTTTGGGGGAAGGCATGAAACTGCACAATGTCTAGAATGGCTTCAAAGAAGGGGAGTGTATGCAATGGAGTCAGGTATGACTTTGGTATATTGATATTGAACCCAAACGAAGCGTGGAAGTTCGCTTTAGTTTGGCGGACGGTAATGACTGCTGGAGGCGAACCCGATTTCAACAGCTAGCCAGTCGTTGAGGTATAGGAAAACTGAAACCCCCGACCTCTTAAGGAGTTCCTCAACCACCACCATCACTTTCCTGAATACTTAAGGTGAGGTAAAAGGGGAGCACAGCAAACTAAAAATGCTTCTGTCCCACTGTGAACTGCAGATAATGTCCGTGGGCCTGCAAGACAAGGATGTGGACATAGGCTTCCTGCAAGTTCAAAGATACCATCCAGTCTCCAGGATCGAGGGCAGACAAAACTTGGGCCAGGGAGAACACCCTGAATTTGTCTTTCCACAGAAAGACATTGAGGACGAAGGTCTAAAAGGCCTCCATCCTTCTTCAGCACCAGAAAGTAGTGGGAGTAACAACCACAGCCTACGTCTGAAGTCAGCACCCTCTCAATGGTTCCTTTGTCCAGAACAGCTTCCACTTATTGCTGCAAGTTGAGCGGGCCCTCTGACAGCGATTCTGAGAAGATGGAAGGTGCAGCTAGGTGACAAGAAATGATGGGGTGTAACCCTGATGGACAAGCTTCAGGATCCACTTGTCTGAAGTCATCGCCTGCCACTCTGGCAGAAAATGTCCGATCCTACCTCCAACACGGTGACTGTGCACCTCTAGGATCCACTACAGAGGTTTGGAGGCTGCGGCAGCCGGAAGGGCGGAAGACTGTGCTGTAAGCTGCCCCCGTTTTTCATGCGGTCTGCGAGGACTGCAGTCTCTGCCACAAAGGGTGAAGGGTTTGCTAGGCAGGTTTCACTTGATTGTGATGTTGGAAATCCGTACCATGGTGCCAGACTGGGTATTTGGGGGTTGAAAAACTGTTAGTCCTGTTGACATGGTGAGGGGGACAGGCCCAAGGAGCGTGCCACAACCCAACTCTCCTTAAGGCACTCAGGGGCAGAGTCACCAAAAAGGCGAGAGCCATCGAAAAGGCATGGCCATTAATGCCTATTGGAGATCGCCAGAGAAGCCTGTGGACCTCATCCAGGTGAGCCGCCACCGGCCCCGCCCCCTGGCACAACCTGCGGTCTCCAAGCCGCAGTGGATAGTAAATTTAGCTGCATCACAGCCATCCTGAATAGACAGTGGAAGGATGGGACACAAATAATCAGGCACAGACTGTAAGACCTGAGCAATGGAATCCCAGAGGGCGCGAGTATAACCCCCTAATAGGCAACTGGTGTTAAAAAACAACATAGTGCTAAACTGGTTTAATGAAACGCACTTCCCAATGGAGCTTTTGTTTCTGGTAAGTAGGTGCGATAGAGAAGACGTCCTGGTCACCCTGCGCTGAGTGAAGACTTGAGCCATCTACCTGTTTACTGGAGGTCCAGAACATGGTTTTGAACAAATCTGTAGAGTAGAAGGATGTCTGTGAGGGGTTCATTAAATGAAAGCAAGGGTCCAATGTTTGTTTGCACAGGCTGAAGAACATCAGTGAGGACATTTTGTTTTCACCTCCGTAGTCAAGAACCTCAGCCATCCTTCTTGTGACTAAGGCAAAGGGGGCACTTTCTTCCATGGCAGTGCCCAGAGGTGAAACTAGCCCAGTGCTTGTCGAGGTGTCCAAACCACTGGCATCCTGAAGGTCCTCATACAAATTGTCATCCATGTATGGTTGAGCAAATTCATCCCCAGCATCATACGCATCATTGTCAGAGCCAGTTCCAAATAGTGTGCAAAGGGTTTGGTCCTTTTATTGAGCCAGCTGCAAAGTGTCTGATGGTTGTCCAAAGGCTGACCCCAGCAGGCCACCATCCCTGTAATGGCAGCAAATCCTAGTGGGTCACAAATTGAGACCTATCTCATTAATATTCATGAAGTAGGTCTATTTGCGACCCACTTTAAATTGCTATTTAGGGAATAAGGGCTAGATAACACGTTTGTACATTAGTAATGGCAATTGCCAAATAGCGATTCACCCCCCCCCCCCCCAAAAAAAACAAATCGCTATTTGATAATAACTAACTAATGTTCATACATCTGTGCTTTCAGGATCAGTAGTTTATATTAGGAGTTAAAAGTTTAACCACTTGAGTGAGTACAAGCAGGTCTTACTATAACTTTTTAACAGAAATTTGGTTGGAAAAAGCTTTGAACAGCATTATCCAGGGCTACACATCTCAACAGCAGATGCAAAGCCATATTTGCTCTCATGTCACAGAGCCATGAAGGAGGAGAAAGAGTATTATCAGGTCGCCATTCAGGACCCATAGTTCTTTAAACCATTGTTCCCCCTTTCCTCACTCTTCCTGAATCAGAGGTTTGGGAGAAACACAGAGGTTACCTTGTAGGAAGTGTGGTGTACTTGGGTTAGAGTTCAGTGGAAAGGGTTACACGTTTTCCTGGAAGTCAACATGCCATGGCTTGCAAAAGTGGCAAAAGAAATGCCACTAGTGCTGGATGTGGTGACAGCATAGATGGCAATGGTGCAGTTCCAAACCCTGTTATGGTTGAAAGTCCAGCAATTCACAAATCACAAGGCTTGTGACTGCAAGGGTTTTTCACAATGTATGGGCTTTTTATGATCTATAAATACCCTTTTAGACTGAATTCTTTCCAACTCGTAAAAGGGCTTTGCAACCATTTCCGAATCACAAATCCAAGGGGGCGTGATAGTGACATTTTTCTATTATTTACAAGTCACATAGGTGTAGGAGAGTAGGATCTGCTTATTATGGTTACCCCCACTTTTTGCTCATGTTTCACTGTTTTTCGACTTTAGTCTGGCTGGGACCCTGCTATTCAGGGCCCCAGCCTAGCTGTTGCCTCTCTAAATTGATTGCATGTACTTTGGGTACACCACAGATTTGATTCTGGGGTACCCTTATAAGTCCCTAGTATATGGTATACTATATACCCAGGGCATAGGTACCCCAGAGGCCTCTCAGGGGCTGCAGCATGTATTATGCCACCCCTGGGAGACCATTTGAAATGACACAACAGGTCTGCTACAGCAGCCTGTATAAGGTGGTGTATGCACCCCTTATTTAGATATAGGTTCCCTATATCTATCCATATCACTGCACATATAAACCTATCAGTCACCCCTATGGAAGCGTTATGAATCCTGAAGGCAGGGTGCTGGGTTTTATGTGAGAGGGTGCACATGCATGATCAGAGCCCCTCTTCAGCCTTCGGAACCTTTATTCCGGGGTTGTTTGTGATGCAGCCAAACCATAAGTGCATTATAACCTTGCGGTAAATGCTAACTTTGGAATGGCTGCACGGAAACATGTCGTGTTTTGTGTCAAACACCTTGGAATCATACCTCCACACCAGTAACTGGTGTGAGAGGTATGATTTCACCGTACTAGAGGGAGAACCATGACTTCACCGGTACACTCGGTACCAGCTTCACAGACCCTGGCATCACAAAATGGATGCTGCCAGCCAAAGACATGAGTCTGCCCTCCTGCTGCTGGACGAAACTCCGGCAGGGGAGGCCTGGACAATAGGTTTCCTGTCACAGGGAGGTGTGACCACCTTCCAGACAGGCTTTAGTGTATTGGGGCTGGGTGGGTGCACTCCAAGAGTGCTTTGATGTCTGCACTGGGGGCACATTTGATGTCCCTGTGCATAGTCCAGCTCAAACCGGTAGCAGGATTTACCAGCACCTGCTCTGGCGCGAAACTGGACAAAGGATATGGGTGTAGCCACCCCTCTGTCCTGACCCTCCCATTGGTGGGTCACCAGAGTTTGTCCCATCCCTTCCTTGGGTATAAAGTAGGAACCCCTGACTACAAGACTGGAAGAAACTCGGCTACAGAATCCCAGAACTTCTACTATCTACACAACGTTGGATGACCGAAGAATCTCCCTTGGAGTAAAGGAGTTACTCCCCTGCAAGGCAGGCACCAAAGACGCATCTGTCCGGTTTGCAACTACGCAGCTCCTGAAGGACTCCGAAGACTTTGCAACAGAGGATGTGGGTTTCCAAGCTTCCCCGAGGCCGATCTTTGCTCTCAGCAACCCTGAGATCCAAAGCCCTCCTGGGGACCGTGCAACCCGAACCCCTGGACACCGTGCACATTTGCACCACCATATGCTTGTTGGCGATCCCGGAGGCTGTGCTTTGGGCTACTTGTAGTGTCCGACCCAGAGCAGTGATTCCACCGAAGATTACTGGCCTACACTCCGAGTGACCCGTGGGCTGGTATTTAGTAATTCCTCTCGAGGTCCCTTCGCGATCCCTTGTCCGTCGACTTGTGGGTCCCTGAGAAGGGTACTTTGACTTTCAACGGGCTTACCTGGTTGCTCCAGACGTGCCCTGACTCTCCATCGCTTGGAGAGTCCACAGGACCTTGCTGGTCCACACCGAAGTCGTTTTACTCTCACTGCATGGGTTGCCGTTGCCAAGGTTTGTTGGTCTCCAATCTGGACACCAACCCCCCCAGCACTCGACATCCTTCCTGGGACAGCTTGCCTGAAGACTGTGGCCGTCGTCTACGCCTCCTGGTCTCCGTGGGAGTGGAGTCAAGCTTCACCTCATCGCACCTGAAACACCCGACATCGGTGGGCATTCGTCTAATGTGCCCCTGGTCACTGGCAAGTGACCCAGACTCTGTCCCCTCTGCTTTCAGGTTCTTCACATCTTCGATCCAGGCTTGGATAACACTGGACACTTTTCCTTTCCACGGCAGCAGCACTTTGCAGCAACTATCCATTGAAGACTTTGAAGATTCCAGACACCATTTGACACCCATGCACCCCGCTTCCCTGGGTTAGGAAACAGGATTACTCTGGTGCTCACGTGGGTGCTGGCCTTCGAACCTTCTAAGTCTGAAAGGGTTTGCTCCAAGTCCTCACCTAAGTGTCCTTAAACTCTAAAATTCCAACCGTGACTTTCCCATAGGATTGTACGGAGCTCGCGGCTGTGTTCTCGCACTGCACGCGTCCCCCGTGGGTCCCCTGTGTCACTACCTTGGGTGGTTCCTTGGGGTCCCAGCGATTCTACGTGCTCTAGGCATTGTGTCTAATCAAGTCGTGGTTCTTATACCACTTTCTTAAAATATGGTTTGGTCTCCCCCTGGGGCCCATTGTATATTGTGCTATTTACTGTCGTTTTAGAACTGTATTATTGTGTACCTTGCTCTCTAATCTCATAAAGAGGTTAGTAGAGAGTGTTTAGTAATAAATACATATATTTCATATATATACCTAGTGTGGTTCTCCTTTCATTTAGTTATTCAAGAGGTTATAATCTGGTAAACCAAGCTGCTTGGCGTTCCTTCGAGACTTAGCCTGAAGACTGCTCTCCATAGCTACCACTAGAATAGCTTTCAATAAAGGTTGTCTTAAACCTAATCATCAATAAGTGTTGTTTGGACTGGTGCAAGGTGGCCACTATAACTAGTGGGCAGCATATATCAGGCCAACTTCTCACAATAGGTATATATCAATGCGTTGTGACCCCCAACTGCTGTTGTAAAGAGCAAGTTACTTACTTTGGTAAAGCTCTTTCAGGTGTATACTCTAACAAGACTTCTCACCTTCTGAATCATTCCTGATGACACACTGGATCGGGAATCTAGCAAGAGCTGCTACATGACAAAAAGTAACACTTTCGTACTCCCTGTCAACCCACAACCCCTCTGCATGTGACAACACGGAGCTACATATAGGAGCACTGACGCTGTTTACAGTCATTAGTTTGTGTCCTCAGATGAAGCGACAAACAACTGAAGATGGACAGTGTGACTAATCTTACTTGAGACCTTGTTAACGTGCAAATTCCACCCTACAGAATAGAGATAACAGCACACAATGAAGAATCAGCAGTTTTAGTATTCACCTGAAAATGCCTTACTGGAGGTAAATAACTTGTTCATCCAATGTATATTCCTAAGCCTGGATTCCAAATCTTGTGAATTGATACCAAAGTAGTACCTGCCAAAAGGCCAAGTCTTTGAGGAGTGGACTTTATTAAAGTCCCGCAGGCCCGAGCAGACACAAAAGTGTGGTTGGATGCCCAAGTAGCAGCCAGTTACCTAGAAGGGTAAACCCACAAATAGTCACTGGGACCTGGGTATCAAACAGTACAAGGGAACAGTGGTCCCAGTGGATAGTTTCATATACATAGAAAGAAACAATATTTATCAGAAGGAGTAAAGAAAGACGTTTTTTGCTTAGTGTTCAGTGTTATTTAATCACACTGCACATAAAACTAGTCATACAATTATGGACACAATGTTAAAAAGCTGTGCCCCAGGAGGGGAAAGGGAAGGAGGGGGTATTTGTGATTAGGGTGTGGATGAGGTAGTGAATGCACGGAAGTGTGATTCATACAGTATATTATTTACAAAACAGGACAGCTCGCAAATAAGCCAGCTTATTCATACAGTATCCATAATTCCAAAAGCCATGATCAAATAACATAGAACACAGTGATTCATCGCTGTTGTTGTAACTGGCTAATGTATCTGATGTCGACGTTTTGACCCCTATAAGATTGTAGGCAAGTAAGTCCCTTACGCCGGGGTCTTCCTCAGGACAGTGGTAGTGAGGGGGGGGTTGGAAAGGGTTGGTACCTGGGAAAGCGATGAGAAAACATTTAGGCTTAAGTTTTCCTAAAGGGAAAAATGTATAGAATCAAGGGTCTAGGCCCACTACTTTACCCTCAAAAGGCCCTCGTGGGCCTGGGCGTGAGGAGGATGGGCGCGTGGGCTCCAATGAGACAAGCAAGAACAAAGAACCTGCAGAGAAATGATCAGGTTCAGTGATTGAATCTGTGACCCAGTATAAACATTTAAATAAATTGGGCCCACCAGCAGATACTTACAACCAAAAGTCCAATTCCCTTGTGGTCTGTCCATAGGCTGGGCGTTCCTCTACCTTGACCTCCCCAATTTTTTTACATTTTTTTTCTTCCCGTTTTGAAAGCTCCTCTCTAGACCAGAATACAATGGAAGTAATGAATAGCAAATATGGAATATGCTACTTACCAGTATGCATCTGTTCTTGGCATGTAGAGCTGCAGAGTTGTACACTTAGCATAGATCGCCATCTGGTGTTGGGCCCGGATGTTTGCAGTTTGTTTTTCTTCTTGGACAGTCTTTGGAAGTCACGAGTTTGGTGACTCCTCCTTCGGTCCGTACTGCGCATGGGCTTCGGCTCCATCCTCAGATTGTTTTTCGCCAACAGGGAAATGATGGAGCTTGGTAATCACAGTGAGAAACCCATGTGTGTTGTATCTAAATAAGATGTACTGGAACGGATACAGGTAGCCGGGGAGGCGGGTGGGCGTGTACAACTCTGCAGCTCTACATGCCAAGAACAGATGCATACTGGTAAGTAGCATATTCCGTTCGAGGCATATGAGCTGCAGATTGTACACTTAGCATAGATTATATAGCAGTACCCAACCTTAGCGGCGACCACCGGTATCCGTTGCAGTGGTTTGAAATAGTGTCTTTAGTACAGCCTGGCCCACTCTAGCTTGCTGCTTGGAATGCACATCTACACAGTAATGTTTTGTGAAGGTGTGCGGTGTAGACCATGTGGCTGCTTTGCAGATGTCATCTAAGGGTATATTCCCTAGAAAGGCCATAGAAGCCCCTAACTTTCTTGTAGATTGGGCTTTAGGCGGAACAGATAATGTTCTTTTTGCCTTTTGATAGCAAATCTGTATGCATTTTACAATCCACCTAGCTATCCCTGATTTAGAAATGGGGTTGCCTTTATGTGGTGGAGAGAAGGAGACGAACAATTGTTTAGTCTTCCTGAAGGGTTGCGTTCTTTGTATGTAGTATAGCAAGGCCCTTTTTACATCGAGTGTGTGTAAGGCCCTTTCTGCAACAGATTGAGGTTGCGAGAAGAAGACAGGTAATTCCACCGATTGATTGAGATGGAAGGGGGAAATGACCTTGGGCAGGAACTTCGGATTTGTGCGAAGTATGACCTTGCTGTGATGTATTTGTATGAAGGGTTCCTGTATAGTGAACGCTTGTATTTCACCAACCCTTCTAAGGGAAGTGATAACTACGAGAAAAGCTGTTTTCCAGGTGAGAAACTGTAGCTCGCATTTATGCATTGGTTCGAAGGGCGGACCCATTAGTCGTGTAAGAACTAAATTTAGATTCCATACAGGGGAAGGTGGTGCCCTGGGAGGAATTACTCGTTTAAGGCCTTCCATGAAGGCTTTAATAGCGGGCACTCTGAAAAGTGATAAATGCTGTCTGTTTTGTAGATCAGCACGATCGCTGCTAGGTGTAGGCGTATGGATGAATATGCCAGGTTACACCTGTGAAGATGGAGCAGATAGCATATGATGTGCTGTATGGATGCATCTAGAGGGTTGATTGTATTGTTATGGCAGTAAATTACAAATCTTTTCCACTTTGCGGCATAGCATGCTCTAGTGGTAGGACGTCTGGCTTCCATGATGATGTTCATGCAATCAGGGGGAAGGTTAAGGTATCCGAATTCTAAGATTTCAGGAGCCAGATCGCCAGGTTGAGCTGAGCTGGGTCCGGGTGCCTGATTTCTCCATGGTTCTGGGTTAGGAGGCATGGGGATAGGTGCAGTTTTTGATGTGGTACCACTGACAGTTGTAGTAGCGTGGTGTACCACGGCTGCCTGGCCCACGTCGGAGCTACCAGAATGAGTGTGAGGGAGTGCTGTTGTAGCTTCCTGACCACTAATGGAATTAGTGGGAGAGGTGGAAAGGCGTATGCAAATCTGCCTGACCAGTTCATCCATATCGCATTGCCCTTGGACAATGGGTGTGGGTATCTGGCGGCGAAGCTTGGGCATTTTTTGTTTTCGTGGGTGGCGAAGAGGTCTATCTGAGGATGCCCCCACTGTTGGAAGAATGGCTGAAGAACTTGTGGATGCAGTTCCCATTCGTGTAGTTGTTGCGTTTGTCTGCTGAGCAGATCTGCCATGGTGTTTTGTACGCCTGGAACGTGTTGTGCCAGGAGAAAGATGTTTTGGGGAATTGCCCATCTCCATATGCTCTTGGCTAAGCGGGAGAGCTGGGGAGAGTGTCCCCCCCCCTGTTTTTGGATATAATACATTGCAGTCATGTTGTCTGTGCGAATGAGGACTGCTTTGCCCGAAATTTGTTTTTGGAAAGATTTTAGGGCTAGAAAGATTGCCAATAGCTCCAGATGGTTGATGTGGAGCGATTTTTGCTGTGGCGTCCATAGACCTTGCATTGTGAGGTGTAGGAGGTGCGCTCCCCAGCCGGAGAGCGATGCGTCCGCTGTTAGAATCACCTGAGGAACCGGGTCCAGGAACGGCCGTACTTTGGAAAGGTTTGTGGTGTTCCACCACTGCAGAGAGTGATGTGTGCGGCCGTCAACCAACACCAGATCCGTTAGCTGACCCTGGGCCTGGTTCCACTGTTGTGCTAGGCACTCTTGAAGTGGACGCATGTGGAGTCTTGCATGGGGCACTATAAAGATGCAAGACGCCATCATTCCTATGAGCTTCATAAACACTCTTGCTGGAAGAGAGTGTTGGGGAAGGAATGTTTTGCGTAAGGCTTGAATGCTTGTGATTCTGGCTGAGTTTGGATAGGCAATACCTTTGGAGGTGTCTATAGTGGCCCCGAGATATTGCTTTGTGTGAGATGGTATGAGGTGGGACTTTTGGTAGTTCACCGTGAAGCCTAGCTGGTGGAGCAGTTGGATGGTGCTGTTTGTATGCTGCACGCATTGGTGGTAAGACGCGGCTTTTATCAGCCAGTCGTCTAAGTAAGGGAAGACGTGAATGTGTTGACGTCTGAGGTGTGCTGCTACTACCGCTAGGCATTTGGTAAACACCCGTGGTGCGGTGGTGACCCCGAAGGGGAGAACCGTGAATTGGTAATGTTGCCCGTCCACCACGAACCTGAGGTATTTCCTGTGAGAGGGGTGTATTGGAATGTGAAAGTATGAGTCTTTCAGATCCAAGGTTGTGAGAAAGTCTCCCTGACAGAGGAGCGGGAGGACTTGTTGTAGGGTGACCATATGGAAATGGTCTGAATGTATGTAGGCATTTAGAGGCCGGAGGTCCAGAATGGGCCTGAGGGTCCCGTCTTTCTTTGGTATTAAAAAATATAGGGAGTAAACCCCTAGATTTTGCTGATTGATGGGGACCTGCTCTATAGCGTGTTTTTGGAGGAGGGAGAGTACCTCCTGTTTGAGCAGTGTGGAATGTTCTTGAGACATTGGGCGGTGCCTTGGTGGGATATTGGGTGGGGTAGATGTTAGCTCGAGACAGTACCCTGACCGAATGATTTGGGTCACCCATTTGTCCGATGTTATGGACTCCCATGCGTGGATAAAGTTTTGTAGTCTGCCCCCGACCGGAGTGGAATGGTCTGGGGGGAGCGGAGGGAAGTCATTGTGTGGGCGGGGTGGCAGAACGGGTGTTGTTAGTTTTGCCCCTGCCCTTATTATTGTTGCCTCTGTAACCACCCCTTTGGTTGCCCTTTGAAAAGGTATTTTGAGGAGGGGATTTGTAGGAGGTAGAGGTGCTATCGGTGGAGAAGCCTCTGCCTGTGCCACGAAAGGAGGAGCGTCGAAAGGAACGTTTAGAGGCTTGTGTTTGGAGTGCCCCCATAGACTTTGCTGTGTCTGTGTCCTTTTTCATCTTTTCCAACGCTTCGTCTACCTTGGGCCCAAAGAGAGTTTGTTGGTCAAAGGGGTGATTGAGTATGGACACCTGGACTTCAGGCTTAAACCCTGAGATCCTGAGCCAGGCATGGCGACGAAGCAGGACACTGGTATTTATGGCTCTAGAAGCAGTGTCGGCTGCATCGAGGGCACACTTAATGGAGGTGTTTGTAATGAGCTTACCCTCCTGTATTAGCTCATGAGCCCTACGCTTGTGTTTCTCGGGAAGGTGCTGCATAAGAGCTTCGAGTTCGTCGTAGTGTGCTCTGTCATAGCGCGCAAGTAGCGCTTGTGTGTTTGCAATGCGCCACATGTTTGCAGCTTGAGAGGCGGTGCGCTTGCCAGACGCGTCTAGGAGTTTGGATTCCTTGTCTGGCGGTGGGGCTTCTCCTGAGGACTGGGAGTTAGCCCGCTTTCTAGCTGTAGAGACAACTAGGGAATCTAAGGGAGCAGGGCCCTTAGTGTATGCAGGGTCTGTGGGTGCCGCCTTATACTTTTTCTCTATTCTAGGGTTTAGTACCCTGGCCCTGACAGGGTCTTTGAACACCTCTGCGGCATGCTTGGTGACAACCTTAAGCATGGGGTAAAATAGAAGTGGATTTGTCCTGTATGTCAAATGTATCCAGTAAGAAGTCGTCTTCCACTGGTTCAGTGTGCATGTCCACCCCATGGTAGTGTGCTGCTCTCTGCACTAAATGATGGAACCCTAAGGAGTCCTCTGGAGGAGACGGCCTGGATGGGTATAGGTCGTCCTGAGGTATATCGGGTACATCAGGGTTATTGTAATCCTTCCATGGGTCTGGGGTCCCCGGTGGAGTGGGATCCATTGGGGCGTCCGCCGGGTAATTGTCCGGGTCCCCGTCATCCGGATCTGGGGACGGGGCCGGAGAGTAGTGAGGTAAAGGTGGCGGAGACCTGGGAGGGGGAGGGGGTGGAGGAGGTGGAGGAGGTAGGGGAGGCGGTAGTGGGGAGGGCACTCTGAGGGGAGAAGTAGCAGAGTCCTTCCTTTTGGGTGGAGGAGGAGGAGCCGGAGTATCAAGGCGTCTTTTCTTGATAATTAAAGTCAATAGCCCAGTCTTTGGATCTTTGGACAGAGTCTTTTGTAAAGGGTCTGGTGTAAACAGAGCCAATGGTGCCGAATCGTCTGTCGGCACCGGTGACTTCGGAACCGAGGGTTTCGATGGTTTGTGTGCACCATGCTTTTTTGGGGCCTCCGGTTTTTTCGGCGTCGAAGGAGTTTTCGGCGCCGGAGCGTCGGTGCCGACAGATTTGTGTTTGTGTTTGGTCGGCACCGAGAGTCCAGGCTTCGGCACCGGTGGCTTCGGAGTCGAGCTGGATATTGCTTTCTTCGGTGCCGGATGCTGTTTTTCGGCACCGGGCGTCGGCTGGCTCGATCCCGAGCTGCCGTGAGACTTTGGAGGCTTCGACACCGGGCCCGAAGGTGGGGTGATAGAAGCTTTGGTCTTGGTTTTGCCCAGGCCGGCAGGCGAGGGAGTAACCTGAGTCTCTTTGGTTTTGGGCGCGGGGGTGGGAGGGGGCACAGTACTCACGACCCGCTGCGCTGGTGTGATGTCCTCCACGTCGGAGTCGTCGGCCTCGGAAGCGCTGACGACGTCTTCTTCCTGCTCGGTGTGTGTTTGCCCCGAAGCTTCGGCGCCGTCTCCGAAGATGTCCGGTGGAGCTGCAGACGATGAGTGCGCCATGGTGCGTCGAGCTTTTCGATCCCGGATGGTTTTCTTCGATCGAAAAGACTTACAGGCGGGGCAGTCTCTGGCCTCGTGTTCTGGAGAGAGGCAAAGATTACACACCTGATGGAGGTCGGTGTGGGGAAATTTAGACCCACATTTTGGGCACTTTTTGAACGGAGTCCTTTCCATCGGCCGGGACCGGAGTCGAGGAGGGCCCGAGGGCCGGTGCCGATGTACGGGATGGAGAAAGTGCCGCTTCGAGAAATGAAGATGAAGTTGAAGAAACTCGAAGAACGAGGATTTTCCGTCGAGGCTGGAACCGTAGAAGTTCGAAGCCGGAGCACGAAGTATCACATCCGAGCCCGATGGCGGAAAAAAACAATCTGAGGATGGAGCCGAAGCCCATGCGCAGTACGGACCGAAGGAGGAGTCACCAAACTCGTGACTTCCAAAGACTGTCCAAGAAGAAAAACAAACTGCAAACATCCGGGCCCAACACCAGATGGCGATCTATGCTAAGTGTACAATCTGCAGCTCATATGCCTCGAACACTAATATACTAAGTTCCTACATACATAGATAGGTATTCACAAAAGAAAACTGCACAGAGCCTGGGAACCTTGTTCTAGTCTGAGAACATAAGTTGTATAAAAGGGTGCATCTTAAATGGGTGTATACAATTGGGCGGGGTGACTCCAAAATGGTGGGAACACAGTCAGAACCTCACGCCGTGGATCTGAAGGCAGGGGCTTCAGGGTTAGAAAGTGCCCTTAATAAATCGTGTCACCTAAAATGGTATGTTACTTAACAACTAGCAACAGTTAGGCGTTTAATGTGGAGTGCGCTATCAATAAAGGAGGGCTGTATAGGGGTTGCGATTAGGAAGGTGCGAAATGCAAACATCCGCTTATGGACAGACCACAAGAGAATTGGACCTTTGGTTGTAAGTATCTGCTGGTGGGCCCAACTTATTTAAATGTTTATAGTGGGTCACAGATTCCCTCACTGAACCTGATCATTTCTCTGCAGGTTCTTTGTTCTCGCTCGTCTCACTGGAGCCAACGCGCCCATCCTCTTCAAGCCCAGGCCCACGAGGGCCTTTTGAGGGTAAATTAGTGAGCCTAGACCCTTCATTCTTTCAATTTTTCCCTTTAGGAAAACTTAGGCCTAAATGTTTTCTCATCTCTTTCCCAGGTACCAACCCTTTCCAACCCATCCCCCCCCCCCCCCCACCACCACTCACTACCACTGTCTTGAGGAAGACACTGGCGTAAGGGACTTACTTGCCTACAATCTTATAGGGGTCGAAACGTCGACTTCAGATACATTAGCCAGTTACAACAACAGCGATGAATCACTGTGTTTATGTTATTTGATCATGGCTTTTGGAATTATGGATACTGTATGAATAAGCTGGCTTATTTTTGAGCCGTCATGTTTAGTAAATAATATACTGTATGAATCACACTTCCGTGCATTCACTACCTCATCCTCACCCTAATCACAAACACCCCCTCCTTACCTTTCCCCTCCTGGGGCACTGCTTTTTAACATTGTGTCAATAATTGTATGACTAGTTTTATGTCCAGTGTGATTAAATAACACTGAACACTAAGCAAAAAACGCCTTTCTTTACTCCTTTTGATAAATATAGTTTATTTCTATGTATATGAAACTATCCACTGGGACCACTTTTGCCATGTACTAAGTAGCAGCCAAGCAGGGCTCTAACACAGGAACATCTTTAGCCCTGGCCACAGTAGCAGCCTTGGCCGGGTGGAGTGAGCCAGAAGGCACTTAGGAGGCTCCTCTTTGTCCAAAGCATAACACATTCTGATACACAACACAATCCATCTTGACAAGGTGCATTTTTGGTCAGCTTTACCTTCTTCTCATAAGCGAATCCAACAAAAAGTTGATTGTCCAAAAGCTTACATCCCATTTGGGATTCAAAGGGTGTAGTCTTTCCCCTTCCTTAGAAGGATAAAGCGGAGAGAAAAATGAAGGGATTGTGACAGACTCTGCCATATGGAAGGGCGATGCCACCTTTGGAAGAAAGGAATCCCAAGCCCAAAGCATTAATTTATCAGGATAGAACACAAATTATGGTGGCTGCACCAAAAGTGCCTGCAGCTCACTGACAGCTGCACTGACACTTTGCATGGAAATGATTCCAATAAGGAAGTCTCAAGAGTAAGCAACCTCAGTGTGCAAACATGCAAGGCGGCAAAGGGTGCACATATCAAAAAAGTAGATGCCAAATTAAGGCTCCACCAAGGCATAATCCAGAATGGCCCCTATATAAGAGATCCGCTGCACAAGCTAAAGGCAAGCCTTCAGTTCGTTGATGGAACCTTCAGTTTGTTGATGGGAAAGGCCAAGGAATACAGCCTCAAGCCCATCGCCCGCAGGTGACATGAGACTAGCTACAGGATGGTGCTTTCATGAGCCACAGTAATCCAGGTAAGAGAATATATATCATCGACATGCGAAGTTGGGCCATGACCACCGACCTCACCCATGTAAACACCCAGGGTGTCACACTGAAGTTAATAAAAAAAGTTATGAGTAGAATGCTTGAATAATCTTAGCCACTGGATATTACTTGGGGCCACGCTGTAGTACGTTTTCGTGCCCACCATGCCACCTCAGGTTCGACCAAGCCATATGCAAATCAGTCTCAGTCCTGCTTTATTAGGAATGGCCTAGCCAATACTTCCAAGTAAGGTCCCATCTGAACAAGAATACAAGCAACCAATGACCAGTTATGCTCTGGTTAGGGCTCTTTAATCAAGTGCAGCTTCTTTTCAGTGGCACAGTGAGCCTGGAATCCACTTATGGGCATACCTGTCACAATTAGGGCATCACATTGAAGCACATCAAATAGTGATGGATGGAATGCTTGAATTAATCTCAAACACTAAGAATTACTCTAAGGCTGCATCCCAGTCTATTTTTTGTCCTTCGTGCACCTGCAGATGGGGCTCAGCTCTGTGTACATCAGTCTTCCTCTTGTTCCATTATGAACAGTCTAGCTCGAACTGCCAAGTCAGTCTAGGGTTGCCGGTGTTGCTTTCAAGAAGGGGCCTTACCTGGCAGTTCGGGATGGACGGTTCTGATGAGGAACAGGGTCCATACTGGTTTGGGTAAGGCGGGTCATGTCTAGAGTGCCACAGCCAGAAACAAAAGGATGGGCTGGAATGCTACACCGAGCAACTGCCAGCGGCTAGACTATTTGCAAGCATTAATCTCACCCCCTTTTGATTGATCGAAGTAAGGTGAAATGGCAATACAATGAACTAGAGGTTAAGGCTCTGTGGGACTGCAGGATTAGAACAATTTAGTACGCTTCCTGCAAGGCAAGAGACACCATTCAGTCTTGGGAGTCCAACACTGAAAGAACCTGGTTTAAAATCAGAGTTTTGAACCGGTCTTTACTAAGGATGGTGTTCAGAACCCTAATGTCTGGATAGGTCTCAATCCCCATCCCTAGTCTTTCTTGCATACCAGGAAATAAGAGTAATTGGCGGGCCCCTCTCTGCCTCTAGTACTACCTAAACTGTACCCTTAGCAAGCAGAGATTGAACCTTCACAGACAGGACAGCGTTGTGATCTACCGATACCGGATACATGACTGGGGTGGCAGGCGGGGGAATGGATAATAAAGAAGAAGCGTAGTCAACGTGAAGGACCAACTGATCCAGAGTAATGAGCCCCAGGTGGGCAACCAAAAATGGACCCTGCCCTCTGCAAGACTCATGTGACTGAATGAGGGGGAACTAAAGCGGCTTAACAGCACCTGCAGCAGTCAAAAGACAAAAAGGACTAATGTCCCCGTTGTAGGTTGCCACCACCCTGCTCCTGGATCCCCCAAAGGACTAGGCAAATTGTGGACCAGCTGCAAGAGCTACCTCTGATGATATACAAAGCCTTTTAGAAGTCCTGGAATTTTCTGTAGTTGCTGGGGTACTGGGGGAAAAAAGGAGAATAACCTTCGGGAGCAAGCTATCCCCATGTCTTTGAAGCGCCCCAGTACTGAATCCACATTATACCCCGAACAGCCTGATTACATCAAAGGGTACGTCCATCAAGGAGACCTGGACACCCCATAAAGTCTAGTCCTCCTTATCTAGTCATACCGCCCGAAAACCAGACTGGTCCCCATAGCACAATATTTACAATGCGTAGTATCCATGCTGGGCTTCAAAATTTATTAGATTGTGTTATGACCATCCTGTACCATTTGTGTAAAGGAATTTATCAAGTCTTTTGAGAGAGCAGGCCAAATCACACGTCATATACTATAAAGTACGGATATAGCAAGCTAAACAGCAGTATTAAAAGAGCCAAGAATAAGAAAATGCTTGTTTACCCAAGTCAACAATTTGCTTTTATGCCCATCAGGGAGGCTGAAGGAAATTATTTTAGGCTGACCGGTCTAGCAAAAGCCTGATTAACCAGATTTTTCTGAGTGTGATGTTGTGTCAGGAAGTATGGATCCCCCAACAGCCGGCCTGTGCCGGCAAACAGTCAGTTGGCTCAGAGGAGCACCAGAACAAGGGTGGAACCAAGCCAGTTAAAGAATCAGTTAATATAGTAATGAACGTCAGCAAAGGCTCAGAAGTGCAAGGTCCAGGCTGTAAATTTCCTTCAAGTAGATTGGCTTTAGTTTCAAAAGTAGGTAGCTGCAAGTCCAGGAGCTCCACAGCCCTGCATTCTACCACTGTAAAAGATGCACTCACCTCCATGGGGAACCCAGGGAGAATGGAGGTAATTTCGGATAAAGGGTGTAGACCACTAGAATTCTGCAGATTCAAATACAGGCCATCATCTGTATATTGATCAGGAAGAAGCTGATTCACCTCTTCATCTATGCCCTCAAAGGTGTCAGAGCTGAAAATAGGTGTCAGTGTCTCCAAAGTGGTTGAAAAGATCTTCATTAATAATTTAGGTGGCATAGTAGGAATTGCAGGGGTTTAGAAGGAGCCACTCTGGTTTTTGAATCCGGAGAAAACATATCCATAGACTGACAGCAGCTCCACATATCCATAGACTGACAGACAGTCAATTGTTTTTTATTTTAACCACGTTCAGATGTGCTCTCACCTGCAGTTTTTGGAGGGTGCTGGAAGAGGTCTGCTGTTAACAAATCCACTACTTGAAAAAAACGCACTATTGGGTGTGATGATTAGCCCACTCTCCGTTTATTAATAATTTCGAAGAGTAGGTTTTCTATATGTACAATGTTTAGGTGCAAGCTGTAAATGTATTCGTCATGGGGATCATCAACAAAGGCTGACACACCTTCAAAAGGGGGCATCTCAGTCTTGGTGGGCATCTCACCCACAAGGTCCCTCGACCTATGGCACAGAGACAAGGAAAAAGGGTTGCCAAGTGGAGAAAGGAGAAAGAATATGCAACTAAAATTATCTGATAATCTGTTTGCAACAGGCAGTTTCAGTTAAACAAAAAAAGTTGAATAGGAGCACTTTCAAATTCTCAAAGATCTAGGTAAGCTTCCATAAAATTAGCAAGCCCTCACTGTTCATTGTTAGACAAATTCATTGTTAGACAATCAATTATGAACAGGAGGCAGTATTGTTAAGGATTCAAACAATTAAGATCTTGATGATCATATATTTTAATGTCCATGAAGTTCATCGCTTTACATCCTTGTGCTTGATTCAACAAAAACTATCTTAGATTGTTACAGCCAACAAATGGCATGATATTATTCTAAAGGCTAAAATATCACTTTCTCAATCCAATTCACCATTATTTAATTTATACTCAATTTCTATTTTCAGGTATAATCACGCTTCGCAAAATGCAATAATTTTACAACTATTCCCTGCATCCATGGGAAACAGATATATTTGGATGCAAGAACAATCAAATTCCTAAATAATTACACCCCAATTGTAGGGCATCAGATCAAGTCTTCTGACAGTTTACCCAGAGTACAACTAGAGCTATAAAAATAAAATAGAAATCAAGGATAAAAGAGCAAGTTTCAGAGTCCAGACTCTGGAATGAGAACACACCTGTCAAAAGCATTCCTTTGCTAGGGTAGTATGTTGATCCTGGGAGCTAATATTGAGTTTTGGACCCTGTTTTGGAAGTATAGGCTTAACTTCAGTTGTAGGTAGAGCAAACCTTTTTATAGGTTGCTCTTTGTACAATACAGACTGCCTTTAACATTGATCTGCAAGCTGTGAGTAGCCAGTAGAGGGCTTCAAAGACTGGCTTCATGCTCTTCCTTAGATGTAGAAGAATTAGTAGTCTAGCAATAGTGTTCTGAATTTGTTGTACTTTCCTCATTAGGAAACAGGGGCAACTAAGGTATATACTATTAGTGTAGTTGATCTTCGAGTTAGCGAGTGTGGGAAGGGCTTGCAGCTTCTGATGTTATCCAAAATACGGGAGGAAGCTCTTCAGCATTCTCATTGTTTAGAAGGCGGTCTGTGGACTTCACTGACATCTGGGATCAGTCATTAACTGGGATCCACTTTTATTCAAAATTTCCTCACTTTCCCTGATGTCTCTGGTGTGGATTCAAATCACTTGGGCCTTATAGCTGTGGTATTATCCAAGTAATGATTACATTTTTCATACTTTTGAGTTCCAGATGATTAGTCATCATCCATAAGCCAGTAGCACAGAGGAAGTCAGAGTCTCAAAGAGTGAAAATTCTCAGGATTGCCATTATTAGAATACTTTGGGTAGCATCCGTGTAACTGTAGCATGTATGATTGCAGGATTGGGACGCGCTTCCTTGTTGCTTTCAATCACCGTGAGGGGAACGGCTGTGTATCACCTACCGCCTGCCTGGGCTCAGCACCCGCCGCACATCAAGTTCATCACGCCGTGAGGGGAACAGCATTCCAACGGACTACCATTCCCAGGGGGACTAGCGCCAGGAGAGCGCAGGCCGTCACCAGAGGGCGTCGGAAGCATTTAAAAACTGTGTGCGCCTCACGCAGCACGGGACGCGCTTCCTTGTTGCTTTCAATCGCCGTGAGGGGAACGGCTGTGTATCACCTACCGCCTGCCTGGGCTCAGCACCCGCCGCACATCAAGTTCATCACGCCGTGAGGGGAACGGCATTCCAACGGACTACCATTCCCAGGGGGACTAGCGCCAGGAGAGCGCAGGCCGTCACCAGAGGGAAGCATTTAAAAACTGTGCGCCTCGCGCAGCGCGGGACGCGCGCGGGCTCGCCCGGGCCCGTCCTTGCCCGTCATTGACAGGAATAGGCAGGGCTTGGCCACCCCCTTAATGCTGACGTCCAGCCTGTGCTTACAAGGTACTGTTGTGCTCTGTTGCTCCTAGGGTAAGCGTGATTGTGTACTGCCTGTGTCGTATTGATATCAGGGTCTTCCCTCCTGCTGATATAGCAGGTCATCGTGCAGCTTGCTTTGTTTCCCTGCTTCACTGTATTGTTGTTACCATGCTTGGAGGCGCTTAAAATTGCGTCACTGGACCTTGGTGTGTTTTCTATGAGATGACAGGGAAAGGGAAGCGCACAGGAGGGGAAGGGACAGTATCTGGTACCTTGGACCAGTTTATAACCAGAGCTGTTTCGGTTCTAGAGCACGAAATTGCTATTACTGAGCGGCGCCTTTCTACCGAGCCTATGTATGATAGACGCTCATCTATTGGGCCACTAACATTAGCAAAATCCCCTATTAGGATAGTAGGGCATGGTACCAGTGACTTGGTTCAGCAGGGGGATGTTGTGGGTAGCCCTATTACTCTACAGGATAGTGGCAAGATCATGGAGGCCCCCGGTGAGGTTGTTTCTATAATTGACGGTTCCCCAAAGTCTGATGTAGCCTACCCTCAGACAAGGGCCAGTAAAAAAGTCATAAGATCTTTCAACATGAAGAGGAAAAGAGACGGGGTCGCTCAAGGGGGGAGGCAGTCGAAAATTCCCAATGTTTCGAAAAATGTATCTAGCGTGTTGGGTGCTATACCGGATGATGATCGTTTGCTTCCGGGCGAGGCAAATAAACGCCTCTCTGACCAGTCCCAAATAGGAGAAATGATCCCTCAGATCGAGCAGGTGGTGCGATCATTAATACTCCCCCTTTTAGAAAGGGTAAAACTGGTTAATGAAAGGGTTGAACGCCTCGAACAAACGATCCTTGATAATTTTTGCTCATTAAAAAATGTCATAAAACTAGCCACTAAAGATAGAGCAAAGTCTAACCCCATGCCCTCTGGTGCACCCATCATTCCTATACCTATCCCTACCGTTGATCCTGTTGTGATAACCGAGGTTATTCCAGGAACTGTCCCTCACAAGACTCTGGCCAATGCTAACCATAACAACTCAGGGGCAGGTCAGTAAAGTAAAGATTCTGGGGGCAACATTAATATTAACAATGAAAGCAAGGGTGCGAAAGAAGGTGTAACCGAGAGACTTGTGATAAATGTATTAAATCTCCCATGGTTCACATCAATCTCCCACCAGATTCCATTCCATATGTTGTCGTATTGACTGGTGTCCCCGAACTAAAAGGTGCCAAACCCGAATCTTACCAAGAACTTAAAAACAAAGTAACATTCTGGTTAAATAAGAATAGACCTATCCCCAACTACATGAATGGGACGATCGTATTTGTTAGAAGGGTTAGCTGGGTGGGACCTAGATTAAAAGACGTCCCGGGTGACTCCATCATTGTTAATTTTAAAGATAGGCGCATAGTGCGCTCTATCTGCGATTATCCATCCCTTGGGGACTGGTCGGGGATTGGGGTGCACGACCTAAGCTATTTCTATAACCCAGCCCCTAATACAGTCGGAAGCACTAGACAGGATTGGGCAAGGAGTGGAACAAAACCTGGGTTCATTAATCCCCTCTTTGATTACTCTAATGGTATGTGTAATCCAGTAGATCTGGCCTGACCGGTGACAGAGGGGTCGATTCTAACAGTGTCTAGTAATGAAAACATCGCTGGAGTTGCGCCCATGGGTGGAGTAGATGTAGTTGATCCTGTACCACCCAGGACGCTTACCTTAAAAGGGGCACAAAACTCAAGACCGAATAGGGAGTACCTGAGGGAATATGAAGTAAGTTCTGATATTTCCCACCATGCTAAAAGGTTTGGACCAGGGGCCGGTTCAATGATTTCTTGGAATGTTTCTGGCCTGAAGGCAAAAATGGATTCTCCTGAATGGGTTAAATTCATTGGTAGTTTTGATGTATGCCTTTTTTAGGAGACCTGGTCCTGTGAGCCCCAGCTCATGCAGGGATATTTGAATCTCTATGTTCCAGAAATTAAGGGACCCCCTATGGGTGGCCTGACTACGTGGGTTCGTCAAGATTTATTTCTGATGGTTATTTAAATACCAACTGGGTCCCCTGATATTCAACTAGTTAGGCTATCATTGGGCCCCCTGGGTGATTTGGACATTTATAACCTGTATCTGAGAGGGACCAAGGAGTCTAGATCACGGGTCCTGGTTAGTTTGGATTCCCTGATAGACCAGCACTCGAGTGAGAGGGGAATGCTTGTCGCTGGGGACCTGAATGAACTTTTGAACCCCTCCTGGATCCAGACCTTGGGTGGGGTGTCGATCCTGAGGAAGACCAGTTCTGGGGAGTACTTGTGCTTGACCTCGAACCAATCAAAAGGTGGACAGAGGCCGTAGTCCAGGTTAATGCTCTTTGTTACGAGCAAGGACTGAGGGCGTTGAATGGTAGGACGTCGGGTGATAAATCAGGGGCCAATACATTTGACAATGGTCGCCATTCAAGTAGAATTGATTATGTCCTTTGTAGTTTGAAGTTATGGCGATCTATAAAGTACATGGTGGTCGAACTAAGAGTTGAGAGCGACCATAATCCTATATGCGTAACACACTGGTGGTGGAAGAGTAGCCAAACAGTAGAAGAGGTGATGGAACCTAAGCCACCTGAAGTTGTTCCCTCAAATGACATGCGCAGACTCAAGTGGCGAGAGGTCAAGATTAATGCTAAGGCCATTGCCGATATTGACAATAAATTAGCTAGAGCTACATTGGACCTTGAGCGTGCTTTGGCCATCAAGACAGGTAGTGCTCTAGCTACTGGATTCCATGAAACATTGTTTGAGGGAAAAAGTTTGTATTTTATGAAACCAGTAAGAAAACTTAACAATGCCCCACCAAAGCGGCTACGATGGTATGATGGCAATTATAGGAGAGCCAGGGTTGATCTGGCTGCAGCCCTTTCTAGTGGACATAATGATTGTGTCCGAAAGGCCAGACAAATATATAAAAAATCTGTAAGACAGGCCAAAAAGAAATGGGATGAGCTCTACTGGCTTGATCTGAAGGGAGCGTGTTATGCTAGGGATTCCCGACTATTTTGGAATATCATTAAGTGGGATAGAGGAGGGCTGCCAGATAGACCCTCAAACCATGTCTCTCAAGAGGAATGGTTAAAATATTTCAAACCACAATATGCTTGTAATCCTAAATTTAATTTCACCTGGGCTACAAGTTATGTTTTTTATTCCCAAGGCCCTTTTAGCTGTAAAGATGCTCTAATGGCCCTGGGATCTGTCGCAAGTGGGCGCGCTCCGGGACCAGATGGGGTTCCACCCGATGTCTTTCTCTACAATAAAGCTTGCTGGAGCAAGTACATTACTTTATTGGCAAATGCTGTGGCTGAAGGTGCGCCAGTCCCTAAGTCATGGGGGGGGGTTCGGGGGGGCAGTCATAATCCCTGTGTTCAAGAAGGGAGACAGGGCACTCCCAGGTAACTATAGGCCAATTAGCCTGATAGACTCCATCCAGAAGGTTATAGGGAGGATGGTTTTGAACCAGGTATTAGAGTGGATTGAAGACAACAAGATCCTGTCCCCCTTCCAAGCGGGTTTCCGTAAGCTATCCAGTACAGTGGACCAGGTTTTTCGTTTTGTCCAGCTCCACTGGAAGGTAGTTACCTTGGGAAAAGGCAGTCTCTATGCCGCTTTCGTGGATTTGAGAGCTGCCTTTGATCTTGTGCCTCGCCTACGGTTGTGGGCAGTGTTAGAAAAACTAGGTCTCCCCATAGAAATTTTGACCCTGGTAATGAGGTTACACGAGTCAATTTCGCTAGGATTCAGTGGGGCGGGCCGGGTGATGTTACCCCTGAGTTCCCGGTAGAGCGTGGTGTGCGCCAAGGTTGTACCTTGGCCCCCATGCTCTTTTCACTGTATATTAACGGGATAGTTGACCATATGCTCAGCGCTAGCACTGATGCCCCAAGGTTGGCTGGAGTCACTATCCCAATATTGATGTTTGCGGATGATACGCTTATTGTATCCAAAACCCCGAGTGGCTTGCAAAGAGCTTTGCTTGTGTTTGATGATTTTTGTCTCGCCCATGGTTTGGAGGTAAACGTGGCTAAAACGAAACTTATGGTTTTTAATCCACACCCAAGCTATAGAGGGAAAAAGCTATTTATGAATGGACAACCATTAGAGATGGTTAACAATGTTATGTACCTAGGTATGCACGTAGCAAATGATAATAAATGGAGTAAGCATACAGAGATGGCCGCCCTGAAATTTAGGCAACTATCGGGAGCCCTAAGCAGGGAGCACAAAAAATCTTTTACAAAACCAATAAAACCTGTGCTCCAAGTTTATGAGGTTAAGGCCTTAAGCTCTGTGCTCTATGGGGCAGAGTTATGGGGGTTTGATCAGCTAGCTTCCTTAACTAGAGTTGAAAATAAATTTTCCCGAAGCATAACTGGCCTTCCCCAGAGTACTCCTTTGGTACCTTTAAGATATGAACTAGGTAGGAAGGCCATTACGGATATAGCAAAACTTCGGCCGGTTTTATACTGGCGGAGACTCTGGACCACTCCTGAGCTTTCCCACTATGCTAAAGGTCTCATGGACATCATAAAATTAGATGTGTTTCATAAGATTGGATGGTTGAAGAACCTCCATGAGACCTTGAATGATATGGGTATGGAGGGGTTATGGAGTGACCCGGTGGCTGCTCTGTTCCCCTCAAAGAGATCTCTTAAAATGACATACTGGGAAAGAGTTGAATACCAGGTAGAGTAGTAGAGCAAACCCTTTGGGGATGTCTGGGTGTTATCTGGAGGCAAAAATTACACCTGCTCTAGAACCGTATTAGGACTTGGTTGCTAAACCTGGAGATAGGAAACTTTATTTCCAGTTTAGAGCTGGCTCTTTACCACTTAGGTCTCTTACAGGAAGGTGGTCTAGTGTAAGTGAGGATATATGTCCTGCTTGTGGGTTACAAGTAGAAACAACCGCCCACTTCTTGTTTGTCTGCCCTGCATTCGCTACTCCAAGACGAGTTTGGTTGTCCCCAATGTGCAAGACTTTAGGTACTAGGAGTAGTGTTGTTGCATTAAGAATTTTGCGCACAAACACTTTACCAATCATTTCTATAGCATTAGCCAAATTTTTGGGATGGGCGTGGATTTTAAGGAATAAAAGCAAACCCTAAGGAATTAAGCAAACCCTTGAAGTACTCTAACAAAAAACTGGGGCTCGGGTTTCTCCTCCTGCATTATGATAGGTTTTTTAATTAACAGAGTAATTTATATATTGCAGCAGACCTTGTTGTCATTTTTAACTATGTAATTGTATTCTCCAGTCTTTTGATTTGTTTAATGCCTTTTTAAATCTTTTTAAAGTATTTATTGATGGATTTTTTAATAACTTTTCTGGGCACTAGATGTCAAGCTTTGTTTTATGTTTGGGTCTTGTATGATCTATTCAAAATCGAATAAAGACTGATGATGATGATGATTGCAGGATTCAATCAGATCTGGTAAAAGTGTCTGATAGATGTTGACTAGGAGAGGTGAAAGGGTAATCCCTGTGGGATGCTGCAGTGTGGACTGCTGGCGGAGGTGAAAGATGGTACGGTCACCAGATTTTGTCAACCTTTGAGGTTCAAAGTCTATTTGTTTTAGAATTTTTCCAGTCGGCGTACTAATGTTTGGTGGTGAACCAGGTCTAAAGCTGCCAATAAGTTCAGAAGCAGGGGAGCTCCTACACCATTTTTTGTCCACTGTAACGTTTAGGTCATCCCAGATGGCTATTAGGGCGGATTGTGTGCCTCTGCCTGAACAAAATCCTGCCTGTTGATCTATCAGTAGGTTATTTACCTCAATGAAGTCAATGTGCTGCATGAAAGCCACTCTATCAGCTTACCCAGGTCTGCAGTTAGTTCTGGTTTTATTACTTCAAGGTGGGCAACATTAGCAAAAACCACTCAGTCAACAAGGACAAATGTAATTGAGACCTACTATTTGGAACAGCTGAGTAGCATTAAAGGTCACAGAGGAGGGAGAGAAGGAAACAGCCTTATCTTGACACCAGCATGTGCAAATTAATGCATAATTAATGGATGCACAGCCTAGAAAACTACCCAAGATCTGATTACCACATATAACAAATAACCTCCTGCTTTTGACAAGTACAAAACTAAAAGGAGGCACAATTAATTTATAGGATCAGGTTAACCAATGCATGCAAACAATATCTTGGCCAGGTTTGGGTAGGAGAAATGTAGACATTACCTAACTCGTGGGGTAGTTCATGGCAAAACACAGCAACGGAAGTACTTAAACCACTTGATATGCCTTCAGTGAATGCAGCTCCTGAAAGAAATTATACATGTAAGCATTAGAAAAATATACTCAGCCTAGGAAACTTAACATATTTAGTACAGAATAACCTGGAACAAATGGAGTTTAAAGACTCTGAGGCGGTTCCGAAGGTCACTATTATAAAATTGTACAAACACATGCAACCAGGTAACTGGCCTTAGAGGGAGGGCATCTACTATTGCTACATCAAGTGTTATACCACAATGCTAAAGAAAATCAGCATCTGAAAAACCTATAAAAAAAATCAACAAATCTAGAGGGAACACATTCAGTCTAAACAAAACTGTGTAAACAAATAAATTAGGTCCAGAGCACACAGTCAGTCCTGTTCCTTCAGTAATGACATTTGATTAAAAATGGATATCTTGAACTTCTCCTTCAAAATGTTTTTCCAGCTTGAGAGACATAAAACCTCTAAGTTATGTAGCTAAAAAGAAATAAAACTCTGGAAGAGACAGCAAGAATACCAGCGACTGAATCCCCATTGTACTAAAATAAGACAATCTAAGTTAAAATATCTAATAGTAAAGCCCAGTAGAATACTTGATTTAATGGCACTGTTTTTTCCAGGTAAATATGGATTTGTCACATATCCCACCATGTACTCCAAGAGTTACCTTGCGGTTATTAATCACTTTGACATTAAGCATAGGCAATTAATGTCTGAGACGAATTTGTTTGTTATTGAGTGAAAAAACACATACACCCAAAGCAGAGATCCATAAAATTCAAGATAGAAAAACCACATGAACAATATTTAAATTGTTACATTCAATTTATACATTTGACAATCCCCCAGCTGAAAAAATAAGTATGCTTTCTATTTATGCCAGTATCAAACTGATCCAGTTCTCTTTTGGATCGTGTATCGATTGGCCTTCTTTACGATTGTTTCACCTTTTCTCCTATAAAGAAGGTTCTTCATATAAAAACATACCGCATATCTTTTTTCTTAACATATTTTTATTGATTTTGGGCAACAGACATACATATAATGCAGGGTTGCGCATCGACAATCTATATGTACATTGTATGACACTTGATTTTGCATTAATTGCACAGCAGGTTGTTACATCGATTTTATGAATTCTCATACAGGTCATAAATAACATTACGTCGTTGTTTAGGTACAATAACTTAGTAGCATGTTTTCGGAGCATTGTGCGTCTCTATCTCACAAGTAACTCAGTGCTAAGCACAGCCATCGTATGTCATACAAAGTTGCAGTCATATCTACATGTTTCACAACTACTCTACACTAACGAACTCACTACCCTTCCCATCCCCCTGCAGCTCGGCCCATAACATACCGCATATCTTGACCAAAACATAGGTCGGAGGATCCAGAGTAAGTCAGGCTGCAGCAATTCAGAGTCCAGCACACTACAGCAATGAATATTGATTTGAGATTTCCCTTGAAGTAATTTTGACTAAACATTGCCTAACGTTATTTGTTGATCACAGAACTGAACTTGTGCTTGTAATATTTCACTTAGTATGTAGAATATCTGTCTCCACTAATGTTGCAGCTGGGAACATTGTTAAAACATGCATAGAATATCAGTACCTTCCTGCTGCCACCACCACCGACAATCAGAGCACTACTACATTGACTTAATTTAATTAATCTTTTGTGGGTATAATCTAAGTGAAATATAGTTTTATAATGCTACATATTAAAGTTCAATGACAACAACAGATTATCCAACAAATGTATTGATTGCTGCAGGGAGTACAATGTTAACACCCATTTTCCACCTAGCTAACTGGCACTTAGTTTACAACTCAAGATCATCTGCACAATCTTCAAAGAAAATACTGTAATAAACACAGTCTGATTTTTAATTTATTTGAAGATTTTGCCCAAAAGTGGGTTTTGTGTTAAGCTTGTATTAGCCATATCTAGCCTTTAAAAAAATCCAGATCTGAAACTACTTAATGAATGAATGCTTAGTTATATAAAACCTTTCTTGGCTCTGTGTAAAGGTAATAATTGAGCTGTTACAGAAAATGTGCCCATGTTGCTTTATTCGTTAGCGTCCCCATATCCTGTAGTGTTGATCAAGAAAAATGTTTGGAAGATAGCAGGTTTCTGTAGGGGAGTATACTTATTAAGTTGGGTAATATTTAAGTTACTGTATCCATATTTTCTAAACGCTAACTGCAGATCGCAATGTCTTAAACCAAACCTTTTTAATATTAACTTGGCTCTTCAAATCAAAGTAAATATGCTTCCACCTCTTCTGTTAGGCTTAGCTTATAAAAAGATGGGGTTCCTGTATCTCTTGCCATTGTACTGAAGGAACTATTTATCAGGAAACCAAGGTTACATCATAGTCGTAAAATAACATTTTAAGTTAGGAAGAGGCCAGCCGCTTCTCTAGTGGGGAAGCCTGAGACACTTCAGTGCTTTTCTGGTATGCCAATACTTCCAAATAAAGCTGCCAATTGCTGACTTGGTTTTGCTGAAACAAATATTTGTTAAAAACAAAGGTATAGACTTGAATACGTATAGAGAGTTTGGTAAAACTGACATTATGACAATGTTAGATTGACCAATGAGACTGACCTGTATATAATGGCAATTTTTTATATCCTTTCGTACCATCTGAAATACAGGGTCTTAACGTAATGGTATCAAATTGCAGATTTTATAAGACAGTGTAGTTTTAGATACTTGGCAGATTCAACTATTCACTGATCTTGGGTGCTGCAACAGGCGTTTGCAATGATCTGCATTTGATGCTGATTTAACTTGTATCAAAATATTTGTCCAAAGAATATTGCTTCAAATTGAATTGTCTGCATTGCTGTATCAACTACTGGTGTACAAATAATGTCTGATTCAACTAAGACTTTAGTTGGGTTGCTTACAGACATCATTAATGTTGACATTAAACAAAATGGGTTGTAATGATACAACAAGCGATTGCCAGTAGTTAGACTGTTTGCAAGCACTCTTCCCATCACCTTTTGTGTGATTGATGTAATGCCCTAAGTGGCCTCGGGTATGTCCATACGTTGGTCCCATGCTCACTAGGACATTGGAACCAAGCTGCACCCGAATGAAGAGCCCCACACAGCCAAACCCGGTCTTGGGTTGCTAGTGTTTCGGTTCAGAGAAGTCCTAGCTTGGCAGTTCAGGCTGGAATAGTCTTACTGGAGCAGGACCAAGGCTGATTTGCATACAGCTGGGTCTAATCTTAGGAGGTATGATGGACAAAAAAAAACAGTAGGCTGGAATCATTCCCTAATCAATTGCCAGTGGTTAGACTATATGCAAGCATTCCTCCCATCACTGGTTGTTGTTTGTCATTATTGAGAATTGCCTGTACATGATTATATTTAAATTTCTCTGGACACAAGTGCAGCGTTTGGATTTGATCTTGCAGTATTTTTCTTTCCTTACTTAATAACTTAATGTAGCATCTCGAATTCTATTTTTAAAAGCATCCCATACAACACGAGGGGCTGCCATACCAATACTATGTTGCATGAAGTCTACAACCCATTCCTGCATCATTGGTATATACTGAGAATCAATCTAACAGCATGGATCTATCAAAGATCCATCTAGAACAATGGTTCTTAACCTGGGGTATGTGGACCTCTGAGGGTCCACAGCACATAATCACGAGGTCCACAACTGTTTAGAAAATTAAATATTAGCAGACTGATAAAGTGCTCACATAAAAAAGCAAAATATAAAAATGAAAACTAAGAAGTTCTGTAAATGTGAAGTAATTTGCAATTGGAGACTAAAAAAATATTTGGCCTCCTTAGCTTGACTTGCGGGAGCAACAAAAGTATAAATAACAAACTCAAGTATGAGGGACTTCAACTGAAGAATTGGTATGCGCTGCCAAAAAGATGCATGCATTAGGGGTAAAAAATAAAAAAAAAAAAAAGTAAAAAGTGATATTCTAGAGACAAGCATATCACTTCATCTTTTAGAAATAAAACCACATTTTAAAAAGCTTGGTTAGTGTACAATATTGTCTGTACTTGTTTGTGCCCTGTTTTGCGATTCAAATTGTAGAAACTGCTTGGGCTCGGCCCCTGGCTTTAAGTAGTGATTCAGTGGCAGTCCGCAGAAGTCACAAGGGTAAGAACCGCTGATCGAGGATGACCTTTGCAAGTTCTTAACTTTAAGCACTAGCATAAGAGGGCTATAATCAAATAGGACTTTGAAATAGTTTTATTTGTGGGTAAAGCATTAACTCTTTATCTACCAAAAATAAGTTGATGCGTCAATATTTTTTATGTGAATGGGAACAAAATGTGTAACTAGGATTATCGGTCGTCGCAGTACAAATATAGACCATGTATTTCCTAAAGTCTCAAAATGTATGCGCTATTTTTTAACATAGTCTGCGACCAGATGACTCGGACCACACCTCTAATTCCATCCACAGGGCAGCTTAAATCTACTAAAACAATCAATGGTTAATATCCACTCAGTCAATTTGAATGCCAAAAGACTGAACACCTGAGTAGAGTGCCGTACAGACATGCTAGCCAGCTGGCATCTTTCGCTAGCAAATGGAGTGCTCAAAGTTTTTATAAATGTTTTCATGAACTCTGAGGGAATTGAGTTCAATTACAAATGTTCTTTTATTATTTTTGTTACTTTTTTGTAGCCTGAAGAAATTAAAGAATGGCATGTCATCAAAAAGTGTTTCTAGTTAATGTAATTTAAAGTTGAGATATGCCATCGAAAAGGAACATAATAGAATGGAAAATATAAGTCACAATCAAAGTGTTATCAACTATTGCGAAATCCCCTCCACACTGGGCACCCAAATATATCTGTCTCTTGTAAGCATGATTCAACACAGATTTTACCTAACAAGACTTAAACTTGGTACCCTGCATTATATAGTAGCCTTCCCAAGTAGGGAAAAGTGGTCGTACAAATTCCCTAACTGCCCATGCGATGGAAAAACTCTACAGACTACTTAGCACTTCTTATTGTTCTGTAATTTCTATACTGAGATCAGGAAAACAATTAAAACCATTACTCCTGACTAATAGAAAAAAGCATATTTATACTGGTAGATTCTATCTCTGCAAACTCGAAAATGCAAAAATCGTGTACTCTGTAATCTCTTTTATACAAAGGGCAATTAAGATTAGAAATTAATTGTCCTATCTAGATGCCTTATATACGAAGATTTTAAAGATTGAATTTAATGGTATTTTAAAACTTTACATAATGTACCACTCTGCTCATGTGAAATTTTAAGAATGTGTATTTTTTAATTTGATTATGAGAAATATATGAATTATTGACTTTTTTTTAACACTGTAAAGGATTGAAATTATTTTATTCTTATTTTAAATGATTAGCGTATTAGTCGAATGCTTTTATGGATGTAAAATTACTCGGAATAATGTTGACAAATGAAAGCTTACTAAACAAGAAGAAAATATTGCCACTAACAGTTTCCATATATTAAATGCTAACCTGTGCTTTTTGATTGCTGTTTTCAGGGACTAAGGAAGTGAGAATATCATATAGATTCCGTTTATACCCTCATCGGATGGATTTGGGGGAAGAGGTTTTGTCTATAGCAGCAAACAGATACACTTACATATAGTGATTCATTTAATAAAAATAACATGTTTCAATTCCAGTTAAAATTACTATATTATCCAAGCTCAATTAGATCAACGGAGCACTTAGATTTATGTTTTAAATGTATTAATTAATCTACCTGCATTTCTGTGGGGAAACCGTAGTTAAATTGGGAATTTTCTTTTATTTTTAACACCTTATAATTAATAATAGTGTTTCTGCAGGACCAAGATTATTAGCAGTTATGAAATCCATTTTTGTAAAATGGATATAGTTAACTTTTTGAAACAAAACTGCTATCTTTACGGGACCATGTTCTCGTTTTTCATTATCACTTAAATGTCACAGTGAGCTGAAAGGAGTCACTCTATATATAGGCTTACCCAGAGTCCTGCAAGGATATTGAAGGTAATGGCAGACCATGCTCCTAACTCAGAAGAATAAAACTGCAAGCCAGTTATCAAAGAACAACTAGAAGGAAAAGTGTTGGAGAAGCCACAAACATCCGATGGGTATGAAGCACAGGATCTCCAGCCACAGTACACTGTGAAATTCAGGATCACTTTGTAATGCTGGTTGAAGCGCAGAAGGCAGGAACTGCAACCCAATATAGCACATCATACAAAGTATTATACAGTGGTATGTTCCCTCCAAAGACGTCTCTTGGCATTACTAACAAATAGCAGAAGTTTATTGGTCACCAATTCAATAGTACTCATTTTATCAACTTGGGAAGGATGAAATGCTGTGGGATTCAAACCTGTGATCATGGGGGTCAAGGAAAGATCCCATGAATGGCTGCATCAGTCCATTGAGCCACAAGACCTAGGTTGCCCAAGTCGACCTCTACCTCACCATTGGTCAGCAACAGCTGTGACCCGTTTTTATTTTTTATTAGACACCATAGCAGAGATAGGACCGCCTGCACTGCAAGGTTTAATGGGAAAAGCAGACTGCAGTGCCCCAGTGGTGATGGCACAAAGGGGCTTGAAAGATGACAATCACTCAAGATGGCAGGATAAGTAGAGAACAGGCTGGCATCTAGGGGCAGTCTGCTGAGGTCCATGGGGTAAACGAGGCAGCCTAAATTAGGAAGCAGTGAAGGCAAAGAGGGAGTAACCAATGGCAGAAAAGCTGTGAAACAAGCCATATAAATATGAATGCTAAAACTGATAATTGAGGACCAGGAGGCTTAGTCATGTCAAACAAGAGTAGCGGAGGAGGGGGGACCTAGGTAAAACCTTTTGACCCTATCTGAACAGCAGACAGATGTTTATTCCAGTATGGAAGGTTGGTGACTACTAAGGCAGGTATATTTAAGTATCAACCATGAAACATACAGACTGTTAGGTCACCATGGAAAGGGGAAATTAGACACTTTGCAGATCAGCAGCAAAACGAGTAGTAGTTTGACCGGTCTTTACTCCAGCTGATAAGGTGAACACTCTCCTGGCTGAAGAACCTAAAAAGGTGAGCTAAAGAAGCTATACAAATTATTAATGTTTTCCTCTAAGGGGCAGAACGTGCCCTCATCAAAAGTGGTGTCTGCACCAGACAACATAGAACAAAGAAGCAGATGCTTCCAAAACACAGGAGAACTTGAAACCTTGTCCTGTCGAGTTCATTGTAATGCGGAAAAAGATCCTTAAGGAACTGCTTGCAGAGAAAAGAAGAACGAGTTACCTTCGGTAACTCCTTTCCTGGTAGAGACTAACTGTAAAATCCTCACATAGTGAATTGCCCCCAGTTGATAGAGTGAATCCAGATAATTTTTATTGCAATTCCCTCATGCAGCACTAGATGGCATTGAGCATGTCTGTCCCGCCCCAGATGTGTCGTCGGGCCTCTGCATCTGCAATACTTATGAACGTTAACGTCCGTTTCGATCTGATCTCTATCTGCGCCATTGGACGCGGAGCCCAGTGAATTCATAATATGCCAGTATGCCCATCTCTAGGCTGAGATCCTATTAATGCACTGTATGAATCCATTCACAGAACTGGGAGGAGGGCGGGTGGGTGAGCAGTCTGTGGTTAGATAAGAGTCTCTACCAGAAAAGGCATTACTGCCTTGGTCTTCTGAAAAAGACTTCTAACCACAGATTCCTCACTTTGTGAATAGATACCAAAGCAGTACCTCCCCAGGTGGTGGGTCTGTGAAATGGCTTAGGCTAGGAAATCTTACAGGAGATATCAGGAAAAGTGCCTGTTCCGCCTGAACAGACCATCCAGCAGAAGTACTTCATGTACATGTGGAGGGATGCCCATGTTGCAGCCTGGCAGATGCCCTGGACTGGCACACCACACGCCAGCACAGTGATGGTAGCCTTTGCCCTGGTGAAATAGGAGTGCAATCTTCTAAAGGCTGCTTGTTAGCTAGCCCCCAGCAGATCCTAATACATAAGACAATCCAGGATGTGGTTCCCTTTTGCATTGCTTTCCACTTTTTTGCAGTGGAGCTCACAAACAGTTTAGCATCTAAACCATAGTCTCTGGTACCATCAATGTAAAAACCGAGGGCTCTCTTAGGGTCAAGGCAGTGGAGACGTTCCTCTTTCTTAGAGGGGCGAGGAGGAGCATAGAAAGCTGGCAAGATGAAGGATTGTCCAGTGTGGAGACGCGTACTACCATCTGCAGTAATTCCGCTTTCGCTTAGAGGACAAACTAGTCACGGAAGAATGACGTGTATATCTGTTGGACAGACATCTAGGAGTTCACCCACTCACCTTGCAGATGTAATGACGATGAGAAACTCTGCCTTGGTCAGTAGGCACAGAGGACAGCTGCAGATTGGTTTAAAAAGAGTGCACAATAGTGACGTGAGAACCAAATTAAGGTCCCTCTGCAGCATCACAAAGGGTGTTGGTGGAAACGTGGATTAGCCCTTTCAAGAAACGCATCACAACAGGTGATTTGAAAAGCAATGGATGATCTGGCAAATGTAAAAAGGCTGAAAGATAACCTTTCAATTAATCAATCAATTCAGATTCGTAGACAGACTAATCACCCGCGAGGGGTGCCAGTCACTGTGTTCTTGCTGGGATCAGTCGAAGGGCCAGGTCTTGAATCCTTTTCTGAATTCAGGGAGAGAGGATGATGTTCGGAGGTGCTTGAGGAAGTCATTCCAGGGCTTGGCAGCAAGGTCAGAGTAGGAACACCTCCACTGTTGCTTTGGTGGATGCAAGGAGTGGAGCGAGGGTGATGTAGGCAGAGCGCAGGTGTTTGGAGGGTTGGTGGAAGTTCAGACAGTGGTTGATGTGTGATGGTCCTTGGTCGTGGAGGGCCTTGTAGGTGGGGGTTAACATCTTGGATTGGCATCTTTTCTAGATGGGAATCCATCAGAGGTTTCTGAGGTGGAGGTGATGTGGGTCTGTATGGGGAGGTTAAGGATGAGTCTGGCAGCGGAGTTCTGTATCTTCTGAAGTTGGGTGCAGTGTCCTGCATATAATGCGTTGCCGTAGTCCTGCCGTCTGGTGACTATGGCTTGAGTGACAGCTTTCTTGGTGTTGGAAAGGAGCCATCTGAAGATCTTTCGGAGCACATGGAGGGTGTGGAAGCAGGCGGGGGAGACTGCATTGATCTGGCGTTTTATGGTGAGTTTGCTGTCCAGGATGATTGAGGTTGCAGGCATGGTCTAACAGTGTTGGCCCAAGTTCGGACAGCCACCAGGTGTCGTTCTACGGGGAAATGTGGTTTCCAAAAATCAGTACTTCTGTCTTGTCCGTGTTGAGCTTCAGGCAGTTGGTTTTCATCTAGTCGTGGATGCTTGTCATGCAGTTGTGGAAGTTGGTCCTTGTGGTGGAGGGGATCTTCTGAGAGCAAGAGGATGAGCTGGGTGTCGTCTGCATAGAAAATGAGGCAGAGTATTCCGACAATATCAGATAGAATCCTGATGTTTAATAGTAGGGCTGAGGAATGAGCCTTGAGGGGCCCGCAGATGATGTTCCCGGGTTCTGAAGTGAAGGGCGTTAGGCGGATATTTTCTGTTTGTCCTGTGAGGAAGGATGCGATCTATCGGAGGGTGCCACCCTGGATCCCGATGTGGCGTATACTTTTGATCAGGGCATGGTGGGATACGGTGTTGAACGCTGCTAAGGAGGTAGAGGAGGATCAGGGCAGCTGTCTCTCCACGTTCGAGAAGTGACCTAATGCCGGTGGCAGCGATCAGGGCCGTCTTAGTGCTGTGGTTGGCATGGTAGTGATTATGGGAGGTGTCCAGCAGATTGTTGCTCTCCAGGTGTTCGGTGAGTTGGTGGTTGATGGCCTTTCTAGGACTTTGGTGGGGAAGGGTAGGAGAGAGATGGGGCGGTAGTTCTTGAGCTCACTAGAGTCGGCAGGCGGTTTCTTGAGGAGGGGCCTGCCCTCTGCACGTTTCCATTGATCGGTAAAGGTGGCAGTTGTGATGGATGCGTCGATAATGGAGGTGAATTTGCAGTGGATTTCCTTGCTCCTGAAGTTGAAGAGGTGGTGGGGACAGGAGTCCATGGGTGCTACAGAGTGAATTGAGTTCATAACGGCTGTGATGCTAAGTGTGGTGAGTGGTGTCCATGAGGGGAGCGAATGGTTATAGGTGGTGTCAGTTGGCGTGAGGAGGCTGTAGAGGTCGGTGGGTTGGGGTTCGAAGTTGCTGTAGATGGTTGTAGAAGTAGTCAGCCAGGGTGCTGGAGAGTTCCTGGGAAGGGTCCGATGGTGTTCTTGATGGCTGACGGGCAGGAGAACTCTGACGATGGTGAAGAGTTCCTTGCGATGGTTGGAGCTGGCTTCGATGCGGTCCGCCAGGGCACATCTTTTTGTGTCTTTCAGGAGCTGATGTTATTTGTTGAGGACTGACTTGAAGGTGGCTCGGTCTGCAGGATCGTTTTTTCATGGTCCTGAGTTCTGGTGTATACCAGTTGGCTTGTTTGGTGGATCTCTTGGTGAGCTTGATAGGGGAGTGTGTCGGCACAGTTGGTTATCCAGGCGAAGTTCTAGATGGCCTGTTCTAGGTTGGTTGCGGAGTCGGGATGGGTGGTGTTGAGGGTGTTGAGGGTGTCCGTCCTTGGATCTCTGTCACTGTGTTCCAGCTGCAGTGGGAGGCTTGGTGGTGGTGCTTGTGAATCTTTCGATCGTAAAGTGGAAGATGGCGTGGTCGGTCCAGGTAACCTCGGTGACATGACAGTACTTGATTCTGTCGCTGGTGGTGAAGATCGGGTCAAGTATGTGTCCTGCGCTGTGTGTGGGATTGGTGAAAAGTTGGGTGAGGCCAATGTTGCTCATGCTTTCCAGGAGGTTGGCGGTGTTGGTCTCTTTGGGGTAATCGAGGTGGAAGTTGAGGTCACCGAGGAAGATGTAGTGCTTGGCGTCAATGGCAAGTGAGGCGTTGCAGAATCCGCTGTGTGGTCCTTGGGATCTGCAGGCAAAGGTGCCTCGGATGGTGTTTCTGCCGTCAGTTTTGGAGTTTAAAGTTGAGATGCTCCATGAATGGTATATGGTCATCTTCAGTGGTGGTGCAGTGGATGGGTTCTTTGTGGGTGATGGCGATGCCACGTCCGGGTTTGTTTGTGCGGTTCCAGTGTCTCATCTTGTAGCCATTGTGCGTCAGGGTGGAGGATGGGTTGAGCCAGGTCTCTGATGAAGATGATGTTGGGGTGAGGGTGGTGATGATGTCCTAGACTTCGGTGGTGTGTTTGCAGAGTGATTGGGTGTTCAGTAGGAGGCAGTGGAGTAGTTCTGGGGTGGTCGTGGTCAATGAGGTGAGTGTGGTGATGGTTTCCATGAGGGAGGGAGGTCCTGAGTTGCAGGTGAAGAGGCAGTGGTGGTAGGTGAAGGGTCCTAACGTTGACTGAGGAGATGTGAGGCAGCAGTTACAGCATCCAAGGTCCAGGGTTTGGAGCTCAGAGGCGTAGTATCTCTGGGTGGCCGGAGGGACAGGGTTCCTGACGCAGGGCGCGGTACAGGCACGGACAGGTGCTGACGGGCTTGCCTTTGGTGTGCTGGTGGTGGGTACGCGACGCATTCAAGCTGCGGCCTCCATTAAATAGGTGCAGGAGGATGAAAGGATGCTAGGATGGGGTGGGCGTGGCTAGGCGAGAAAAACTGGTGGCAATGCGGGAAAAACAGTGAGAAAAGTAATGAAAACAAGGGTAAAGCAAGGAGAAGGTACTCAAAAAAAGTGCGAAAAGGAAGGGGAAAGCAGTGAAAACGAGGGAAAAACCGGGTGAAAGCACTCAAAAAATAGGGGGAAAATGAAGAATAAAGCAGCAAAAACAGGGAAAAAGTAAGGAGAGGACCAGAGCAAAGAGATGCAGCAACACAGGGGGAGCTTGGCCTGGGACCTACTCAATGGGGTCACGCTGCAGCCTCTATTAAGTAGGTCCTCTGAGGAGGGGAGTGCACTGGGAGGCAGTGGGCAGGGCTAGGCGGGAAAAACAGGCAGCAGGCAATGAGGGAAAAACAAGGAGAAAAGCAGCGAAAATTAGAAAAAAGCAAGGAGCAGATGCTCAAAAAAAATGAGGAAAAGGGCAAGGAAAAAGCAGTAAAAACTGTGAAAAGCAAGAAGACAGGAGCAAGAGCGATTCAGCAGGTCAGGGAGAGCTGGGCTCGGGAACCCTTAACCTTTGCCACACCAGGCCTTACTGGGCTAAAGACAGACAAAACAATATGCCAGACAAATGTGTATATAAGGATTGGATGCTACGGCGGGGTGGGGGTGTAACACCAGTCAAACTTCTCCCAGCATCCTGGGTACACCGTATTGGTGGATGGACGCCTTACTGCCATGATGACATCAAGCACTTCAGGACGGAGAGCAAAGGTATTCAACTATCACCGTTCAATCTCCACGCTTGGAGGTGCAGGTTGTGCGGGCTCTGATGCAGTACCCAGCCTTGCTGCTGCGACAGGAAGTCTTCCCTAAGGGGCAGCTGGATCGGAGGACAAATGCTCATGGACAGAAGTTGCATATACCACACTCTCCTTGCAGAGTCCGGCGCCTCTAGGGTGACTTTGGCCCGGTCTTTCTATATCTTTTACAGCACTCTGGGCAAAGGGCGTACAGGAGTCTGAGCCCCAGTTGAGATGGAACACGTTTCCGAGGAAGCCCTGCCTTGGGAACTCAAACGTGCAAAAGCTTTGACAGTGCATGTTCTCTGTGGTGACGAATAGATAGAGCCACGGTTCTCCCCAGAGCTGGAAGATACCATGTGCCAACTCAGAGTGTAACTGCCATTTGTGATACGCTAGGCAACAGCAGCAGAGTTAGCCCTCCCTGGTGTTTAAAGATCCTGCCAGGTGCTAGACAGTCATGGACATGCCATGAGCGGACAACTATTTACAGAAACAAAGCTTCTTGACACAGGAACCATAACCCATTCCACCTTGTTTTAAAAAAAAGATTTTATTCATCAATTTTCAAAAGAAACCGTACAAAAAAGGAAAAATTAGGCAGAAGGCGGCACAATACAGTATATAATCGCAATGGCACCGGTGACAAGTGTTACTTCATTTCTTCACCATACAACCCATTCCACCTTGTTTGCTGCAATACCACATGGCGTTGTGTTAGTAATTGTATCCATTCCCCCTTGATGGTCAGGAGGAAGGCCATCAGAATTGCTTGTAACAGTAGGTTGATGTGGAGGCCGGCCTTTGCCAGAGAACAAGAGTCCTCTGATTTCAACCTCTCCCAGATAACCTTTTCAACGAAGCAGCGATGCATTCATCACCACCGTCAGTTCGAGCTGGGGTAGAAAGTGTGGCCTGCCGTCAGTCGATCTGTGGTCACACCTACCACTACACGTCTTTCACAGTCTGCTTCGACACCCGGATGGACTTCTTGGTGCCGAGCCCAGTGAGACTTCAGATCCCACTGCAGAGCATGCATATGCCACCTGGAGTGGTCCACGAGCAGGATGCAGAAGACCAAGAGGCCCAGAAGCCTCAGAGCTGCTCTCACCGAGACCCAGATCAAAGGTTGAAAAATCAGGATCACAGCCAGAGTGACTTGGGCTCATTAGGCGGAGGAAAGCCTTGGAAAAAAAACATATCCAGAATGGCTCAGATGATGTGCAGTTGTGAAGGAGTGAGTTGTGACTGCAGCCTGTTGATGGAAAACTTCAACGCGGTGGCATATGACGGATCTGTGTGAGCCCACTTTCAGTAGCCAGTTGTCGAAGTAGGGGGATGACTGGAATTCCCAACCTCTGCAATTGGAGTGCACCATCATCCTTGTGAACACCTGAGGTGCGCTGGTCATGTCAAATGAGAGCATGGAGAACTGGAATTGCTCTTGGACTTCCTGAAACTGGAGGTAGCGTCTAGCTTCTGTGGGACTGCAGGACAGGAATATGGAAATAGGCATCCTGTAAATCTAATGCCGCCATCCAGTCTCCTGAATCCAGGGCACACAGAACTTAGGCCAGGTTGTTCATTTTGAACTTTCTTCTGGGATAAGAAGTACAGAAGGCGAAGATTTACTATGGCACGAAGGCCTCCGTCCTCCTTCGGCACCAGCAAATAATGGGAGTAACAACCAGTCTCGATCTCTGGTGCCGGCACCCTTTCAATGTTTCAGTTGATCAAGACGTATTACGTGGAGTAAGGACAAATAGTCCTCAAGGAGGTATTGCAGTGCGGGTGGACAGGAAAGGTAAGGAGTAACAGTGGCCCACAATCTTGAAGACCTATTGGTCAGATGTGGTGTTCCTCCACCCAGGGAGGTAAAAGGTGATGCGGTCTGCCATTGTGTGACTATGTGCTGCAGACTGTCAAAACAGTTTTGTACCAGCTGCAGGAGGGGGGAGGCAGATGTTTGGGTAGAAGGCTGCCTCTGGGCCACTTGGCTTGATCTCCGGTCTCTATACTGAAAGGACTCAGAGGTATTTTGCTGCTGAGGCACATACCGATGAGGTTATCCCCTGGCGAAGTCTCAAAAGGGGCAGGTTTGCTGGGGGAACTGCCAACGGGCAGAACTAGGCCAAGAAAGCGAGCAGTGGCTTTGCGCTCCTTAAATATGTCTAAGGCCGAGTCTGCCTTTGCTCCAAACAGACTACAGCTGTCGAAAGGCATGTCCCTCAAGGATTAATGTATGCTGGAAGTAAAGTCCATGGAGTGATTTCAGGCGTGGCACCGAAGAACAGTTGCTAACATTAAAGCCTGAGTGAATGGAGTACTTTGCAGCATCCTGGCCATCTGTAATGAGGTGCTGCATGTTGGCCGTATGACATCTGGGACAGCTGGCAAGATATATGCCACTCAGAATCACAACACATGTGAGCCTCTTCCCAGGAGGCACATAGTATTGACAGACCTGAGGGCAAGGCACATACACTTGACAAATGTTTCCAAGGGTTTTGACTCTGTCTGGAGGAGTTGTAGGGAAATCTTTTGGAATAAGGCAACTAGTAGACACCTGTACTACCAAGCTTTCCGGAGTGGGGTGCTGCAGGAGAAATCCAGATCTCTGGGAGCAGGTCTGTACCGCCTTGCCACTTGCCTATTAACTGCGGGCAAGACTGTTGCTTCATCCAAGTGTAGACCAGTACATCCGTAAAGGTCTCACTGAAAGGAAGCAGATGATTTTGGTTTGTTTAGCCTGGACCAAGAACTTTCATCGAAAAATTAGTCTTCAACTGTTGTGGGCAGGGTCCAAAATATCTGTCGCCCTCCTAACCACTGTTGCGAAGGAGGCTGACTCTTGTGTTGCCGTAGCCTGTTTCAGGGAGGAAAGGCCAATGTCTGGAGAGGTGTTGAACATACTGGCATCCTGCAGGTCCAGAAATAAGTTTATCATCTAAAGGGGTATCATCATCAATCATTATTATAGTCAGCATGAGGTTGGGAGATTTCTGGGTCAGGGTAGGCGTACATGTGTGACGCTCACGGCCTTAGGGGTGGTAGTAAATGGGGTTCAGAGTCCAATAAAACAATTGGCTCTGTGACCAGTGTTGGAGCTGAAGTCAGTGGAGTCAGGAATATAGTCGGTCTGGAAGCGGGTCAAGTGGTGAGATCTGCTTTGGGAACAGATCTACCAGTGGTAACATAAATGGAGGTCTCCTTGGATCCTTAGGGCCCAAAGGCGCTCCAGAGGGATTTAGAGGGGTACTAAATATTCTGTCCAAGGCCAATTTAAATTCATGAAGTTGCCAAGGTGTCACCGATGGCAAGGAAAGTCTGGTGCATTTGGATCTGTTGCAGAATAGTTTCCGAAAAGGGGGGTGGGGGAGGAAGGGAGGGGGTCAACAACTCTGTCGCCTGGGAGTATTCAGGGTGTGGAACGACTCAGAATTGTAGGATTGAATGGACTAACAGGACCCATGCTTCAACTTGTTGTGCTTTTTTGACTCACCTGGACTTGGAAGATGAACAGTCTCACGAGGTCCTGGGAACAAGGGCACGTGCGTGCCTTCGACCTCGACTGAGGTCAGACCATCTTTAACTTCCTCCGATGTTCTGCAAAGGCAGGTTTGCCTTTGCAGATGCAGATGCCATTCTCATTAATCTTTGCACAGCATTTGCACAAAGCTGAGTCATGCCTGGAGCCAAAACACCAGGGAAACTCCAAATAGTATTGAGTGGACTCTAAGTCTGCAGAATCAACCACTGCACTTTTCATCTGGAGACCAGCTGACCCTCTTGAATGACCTTCAAAAAATGTTACCTGTGGTTTTTGGTAAATACTCTGCAAAAATGACAATGTTTCCCAGAGTGATCACGTGTATTTAGCAAGCAAAGCAGAGTCACTGGCTGTTTTTTACCAACCACAGAAGATCCAAAAACCTTCCTGGAGCAGCATCTACTCTTTTGCTTTATCGGTCAGTTGGTACAGAGGTCTAAGGTGCAGATGCATTATATTTCCTCACTGTTGAAAGGATCACCAAGTCAGACTTTGGTTCCTGTCTGAGTTAAGCATCTGAAGACTTATTTTTTAAGCAGCCTTAGATTTGCAATTATGATGCTGCCATTTCTGAAAAACCTTGAACTAGTGGCAATGCAAGTTGCTGAGCGGCTCTTGGCTGCAATGTTTCTATTATGACAAAAACAGAAGATTGTGGTAGCGCTAACTTGAAATACTTTGTTCACCCCCTCTAAGGACATTCTGGAATGTTGTAATGTCATCAACAGGGGAGGTGTGCAATGAAGAAGGGGTAAAGTCAGTGTATATGAAGAGATGTGAGACAAACGAGATGTAAGAGTTGAGGTCCTGGCATGTGTTCTTCAGAGTCTTCTTTCTGGTGATATCTCAAAGGACAAAATGGTGGGACAATAGGTGTGGTAGGTTCCGATATGTCTTGTTGAGTCAAAACATTATTCCTCTACATCGTTACTGGTCCTGATGGGATTTCTAATTGAGTGAGAGGTTCCTGGAAAGGGCTAGAAGCTGGAATAGTCATTCTCCTTGCTTTCACAGCCAACGGCAACAATGATGGTAAAGGAGACAGTTGTCCAGCAGGAGATCCAGACAAAGGACTGACTGCAGCATGTCTCGGTGTCAATTTGGATAAAGGTGTATATATAGACTTTGATCTGAACGGGGTCAACTGCAATCTATTTGATATCTATCTCGCTGGCATCCTCATATATAGATGATAAGAATACCGGTAAAGATGAGGATGTATCTGCCGTCGACGCCGTATATGTCATGGTTCCATCTCTCAATGAAGGTCTAGTCAGTGCTGAAAGCTGAGTTGACATTGACTGGTGCTCCTGGGATCTGCAGGAGTGTCAGAAATTTTGGCGATGACGTCTGTCACTTTTTCTCTTTGAATGTTCCCTCTCTAGAGTCCTTCTTTGGAGAATGCAAAGGTACAGCAGATGGAGTGTCCTGGTTTGTTGAATTTTCTTCTCCTGCTGGGCCTTCAGATCATCCAACTCTCTTTCAGGCGAATTCCCGCTTTGTCCTTTAGTGCTCTTCTTGTCATTTTCTGAACGAATTCGCAATTGGATTCCGAGTGGGTAGATGGTAAAGAGACCACACACAGGAGTATGGATCTGTGGTATCATTCTTCCTCTCACAGATGGGCACTTTAAAGAAAAGAAGATACTGAGGGAGAAAAATCTTCCAAAACGGGAAAAGGGGCTGCTATTGACATTAAGACATGTGACGTTAAATGAAGTACTAAGGTAGATAATTTGAGAACTCAGAAAATCTCCCTAAAGTTCTCCCTTGAGCACAAACTAGAAACAAAATTGAGGCTGTGAAGCAAACTTACTGTACAGGGAAAACTGGGAGCTGGAAACTGCTGACTCCTTAAAAGAGGAGTGTGTGTTTTTTGAACTAATACACTCTTGGCCCACGTAGCAGGTACTCTTTCCTTAATTTGCCTCCCCTGTAAGGTAAAGATTTAAAGCTCATGTTCAGGTATTAGATTTTAAGCTGGTTACTGCACAGTAGAGATTGAGAAAAATTCAGTAAATGCTGACCTGGTTTAACCTATGGAGGTGACACATACAACGGAACTTTTTGAAAGTGTCTACCTGCATTGAAGATATATCTCTGTTCATAATCATGAGATTTTACGCAATTCCCGGATGCTGGTGGGAATTATTCTAAGTTTATGACCATCAGTAAAGATGCCACAATGCAGAACTATTTTCTTGCACCTTCATTAATAGTCATAAAAGTTAGATCAGAGTAACAAGATACTAGTAGTTTTTCTTTGTAGCTCTGGGGCATACGAAAAAAAATGCTAGGAATGTCAACTTTATCTCTAGTAGCTCATGATTCTTTTTAGGGTGGCTTGACCTACTTTTGCATCGACTTGTGTATCTGAATCTAGGAAGTAGCACTTTTTTAATATGTTTAATTAATTTCTAAGTGGCAGCCTTGCAGATATCTTTGAAGGGGACATTTATAAGCCAAACTGTTGTTGATGCTTTTCCGCTTACTGATAAAGCTCATGGCCTACCTGTAAAAGGTTTTTGTGCTAGTTGGTGGCATAATGAAATACAAGCCAGAATTAATCTGTAAATGAATTGTGTGGATGTGGCTAACCCCTGCTGTACATGTTAATAATTAAAGAGGAGCTTGGATTTCCGAAGTGTTCTCATCGTCCAAGGTAAAAACGGAGTGTCTTTTTTACACCAAAATACTGCAGGGATCTTTCCGCTGAAATTGGTAAAATATTCAGGTATTGTGATTGATTGATGAAAAAAATCAGAAATGACGAAGTAGTAAAGGTGGCTATATCCTTGTACCCAATTGTTAGGAAAGATGGTTATATCTTTGTAACAACCCAATTTGAGTAGTTCCACCACTGGTAGTGCTTGAATTTCACTTACTCTCCAAAAAGATGTAGGTTCTATCTAAAAAAGAAAATTCCTCTGACAAATGCTGCAATGCAGTCCTATGAACTTAATCAAAATAAGGACACATTATTCTGAATACAACCAAATGGAGTTAGCAAGGTGGTGACTTTTTAAAAAAACTTTTGAATAAACACTTCAGTCAGACCTTCCAAGAAGACTTGGACTATTGGCATCTAGGGAAAAAAAGATCTGGTCTTGAGGAGTTTTCCTATAAGCGATGATCACAATAAGAAAAGCCTTTATGGAAGAAAACTGTAATGGGGCGTGGCTTAGCCAGCAATGGAGCTGGACGCGTAGCTGTGGAGCTCCGCCATCGGCTCACAGCTCTGGCCATAATACTCCACTACTAATGGACATCAGGAGGCCGCTGCCAGATGAGACTGCTCCGACGACTGCCCTGATGCCTCGGTGGCGAAAGTAGGTGGTTGGCTGCCGGGCAACACCATGTAGCACCCCCCGGCCCATAGCCGCACCGAGCGCGCCTCGCAGGCGCGGACTGCAGCAAGACACATCAGGCCGGGGATCGGCTCTGCCTCCTAGGCCCTGCCGGATGCGGCGGATACGACTGGCCCTGCATGCTTCCCATAATCGCCGCTGACCCCGCATTAGCACGAACAGTATCCGGCAGAGGGGGCTGGTGGTTCAATTCATCGCCTGGAGCGGTATAGCGGGAGTGAGGGAGGCACCGGCGGCGGGCCTCCACATGAGTCCGGAGACCGGCCCCGCCTGCTCGACCTGCCTGCCAGAAGCTGGTGTACTGTGGAGGCTGGGATCGGCTCCTAAATCCCCCAAGTCCATCTGAAGAAGTAGGCGGTACGGACTTGTGGGAGCCTGTGGTTAGCGGCCGGCCCGATCCCCCACTGTGAGGTGGGGAGCAGTGCTGCAACCGAAGACTCGCTTGCAGTGCTTTGTTGGTGGAGGCTGGTGGGCAGCTGCCCCAGGCTGCAGCAGTGATTCCCCCGGTGTGCAGCCTTTTCTGGCCCTTACATTTGAGGGCGGGGCCCAAAGGTCTACGCGAGGCCGGGGATTGACTCCTCCCCCTAGGCCTCAGCAGAAGTTGTGGTCAGCCTTACTTTGCGCGCTGCTGATATCAGCCTGAGACCAGCCCAGCTGACGTTAAGGAGTAAGGCTCGTTGAAGTACCCCTCTACACACGGGGCTGCCGGGCGTGAGATGGTGGTGCCTGATGAGGGACTGCGGATTGGGTTGGAGGTGCGGCCTGCCCACTGAGCCTAGCTGGAAGGTGCGAGACTGGAGGAGGGTGGCAGCTGTGGCCCACGGTTGGAGTCCCAGGGGCACCGGTGGGTCCCTGTGGAGCGGCGATGTGCGTCTGTGTCCAGACCGTGGAGCCTCTCTTCCTCTTTCGAAGGATGCGGAGGCGGAAAGAAGGTGGGCAAAGTGATGGTCTGCCCGATGTGGAAGGGCGTGACAACCTTGGGTAGAAAAGAAGGACGGGTCCGTAACACCACCATGTCCGGATGAACAGAAAGGAAAGGAGGTTTAGAAGAAAGAGCCTGGAGCTCACCCACTCGTCTAGCAGAGGTGATAGCAACCAGGAAAGCAGTCTTTAAGGTGAGAAGACGTAAAGGACAGATGTGAAGCAGCTCAAAGGGAGCGCACATCAAATAAGTCAACACAAGACTCAATTCCCACTGAGGCATTATAAAGGGGACCGGAGGGAACGTGTGTGTAATGCCTTTCAAGAAACGACTAACAGGGGACTTGAAAAGAGAAGGCTGATCTGGAAGCCTTAAAAAGGCAGAAATGGCCCAGAGATAGCCCTTGATAGTGCCCAGAGCAGAGCCCTGCTGGGCCAGAGAAAGGAGGAACAGAAGAACTTCTGAAAGAGGGGAAGAAAGGGGATCCACAGCCTTCGCTGTGCACCATGCCACAAATTTATTCCACCTGCAAGCATATACAGTTTTAGTGGAGGGACGCCTGGCTGCCAAAATAACATCACAGACTTCGGCAGGAAGGTCAAAAGCTGTCAACTGTAGCCGCCCCATATCCACACATGGAGGTGGAGGCTGGACAGGTTCGGGTGAAGGACCGTCCCCTGCAGCTGCGACAGAAGATCCTCCCGAAGAGGCAGTCTGATCAGAGGACAGATTGCCAGACTGAGTAGCTCTGGATACCATACTCTTCTTGCCCAATCCGGAGCCACAAGAATAACTTGGTCCCGGTCGCGCCTGATCTTCTTCAGCACTCTGGGCAGAAGTGGTATAGGCGGAAGGCGTACAACAGACCGCAACTCCAATCGCGACGAAAAGCGTTGGATCACCCGCAGCCCGAGAAGGTTGATATGGAGCCGGGATTCCGCCGGAGACCAGAGGCCCCTGATCTCCGCCTCTCCCATGTGGCCACCCCATCCCAGGAGGGACGCAACCGTCACCACTGTAAACTCCGGTTGGGGGAGGGAGAGGGATCTGCCATTGACCCGATCTCGATTCGTGAGCCACCACTGCCATTGACGTGCAGTGCCCTACGAGATCTGAACGTGATCGGACAGGTTGCCCTGATGCTGTGCCCACTGAAACCTCAGGTCCAACTGCAGAGCCCGCATATGCCATCTGGCATGTTGCACTAGCAGGATGCAGGAGGCCATCAGGCCCAGGAGCTGGAAGGTCATCCTGACTGAAACCCGGGATAGAGGCTTAAAGATCGGAATCATAGCCTGAATATCCCAGATCCGCTCTTTGGGAGGATAGACCCGAAACTGCGCCGAATCCAGAACCGCTCAGATGAATTAGAGGTTCTGAGAGGGATTCAGGTGCGACTTCGGCACGTTGATGGAGAACCCCAACAAATGCAGGAGGTCGGCCGCAGTCTGGAGGTGGGAGACGACTGCCTGGGGCAAGCCCGCCTTCAACAACCAGTCGTCTAGATAAGGGAAGACTGAGACCCCCGATCTGCGCAGATGAGCTGCGACCACCGCCATCACTTTCGTGAACACCCGAGGGGTGCTGGTAAGGCCAAAAGGGAGCATGGTAAACAAAGTGCTCGTGGCTTACCATGAACCGCAGGGAACGCCAATGGGCCGGCAGGACGGGAACATGAAAATAGGCATCCTGCAAGTCCAATGCTACCATCCAGTCTCCTGGATCGAGAGCAGACAAGACCTGAGCAAAACTCAACATCTTGAACTTCTCCTTCCGGAGGAAGCGGTTGACGTTTCGGAAGTCCAGGATGGGACGCAGACCCCCTTTGTCCTTCTTGGGGACCAGAAAGTAGTGGGAATAAGAACCACTCCCTACTTCTGGCCCAGGAACGCACTCGATGGCCCCCTTGGCCAAGAGGGTCGTGACTTCCAGCTGGAGAAGTGCCAAGTGTTCCCCCGACATGCGGTGGTACTGAGGTGGCATGGCTGGAGCGGTGGACTGAAAGGGAAGAGAGTAACCTTTGCGGATGATCTACAACACCCGCTTGTCCGATGTGATAGCATGCCAGTGGGGGAGGTGATGGCGGATCCTGCCACCCACTGGCGTGGGGTGCCCCCCAAAGCTCGGATTAGGAAGGTTTCGAGGTAGGAGCAGCGGGGGAGGAAGTGGACTGACCCCCCACGCTGATTGGCAGACCCGCCCCTGCGGAAACCGCTGCCGCACTGAGGCTGGGTCTGCAAAGGCTTGCTAAAGGAAGGTGCCTAGGCGCCCCTTCCGTGGCCACGAAAGGAACGAAAACCAGGAGTGGCTGGGCTTTTCGTGGAAAGACCTAAGGACTTGGCCGTGGCCCGCGAGTCCTTAAAACGCTCCACCGCACTGTCGGCTTTATTGGCAAACAGGCGAGTGCCATCAAAGGGCATGTCCATGAGTGAGCTTTGGACATCTGGCGAGAACCCGGTAGATCTCAACCAGGCGTGGCGATGAAGCGCCATAGTCGTAGCAATTGCTCTACCCAGTAAGTCCGCGGTCTCCAAATCACACCGAATGGCAAACTTAGCCGCATCTTTACCCTCAGCAACAGCTTGGGACAGCACAGCTTGGGTCCCTTCAGGACACTGAGGCAACACCTGTGCAACTGTATCCCACACCACATGAGAATAGCGGCCTAATAGGCAGGCGGTGTTCACCAACCACAGCCCTAAGCTGGCCGAAGAGAACAACCGCTTGCCGAACTGCTCCAGCTTCTTTGAGTCCTTATCCGGCAGAGCCGTGGGAAAGGCACTCTGGGACATCGAAGCTTGGATAACCAGGCTCTCGGGCGTAGGATGAGTGGTCAGAAAGGCAGGGTCACCCAGCGCCGGGCGATGACTCCTAGCGACGTTCTTATCCACAGGGGCCCCTGTGGCTGGCCGCGACCAAGTGCCCAGTAAGAGGTCAGTGGGCGTCATTAAATGGCAGCAGGGGCTCCGACGAAGTGGACGCCATCTGGAGCACCTCCGTGAGGAGATTCGTTTTTAAGGCCACCGTAGAGAGATCAAGGTTGAGGACCTCAGCTGCCCAACGAAGCACCACCGTGTAAGAAGCGCCTCCTCCTTGGTAGGCGGAGGAGAGGCAAACCCCGGGTCAGAGGAGACAAAGGCCACCGGCCTCCTCTAACTCGTCCACCCAGTCCTGCTCAGAGTCACACTGACTAGCAAGAGGGTCCTCGGACCCCTCCAAGTCATCCTCCACCTCCGCCGTATGTGATACAGACTGTGGCGGCAGGACAGGGACAGGGGAAGGAACAAACTGCGCCGGGAACGGCGCCGGACAGGGCCGAACCGGCGCTGTGTCCCAATGTGGATCCCAGGTAGGGACAAAATTGTCCTGGAACCTGGGCAGGGGCGGAAAAAATGGCATCCACTGCGGCGCCAGAGGCAGAGCCGAGGGTCGTGCTGGGGCCGGAGCTGGCAGTGCGGGACCTCGTGGCACCGTGGCTGGAGCCAGCGGCGCAGGATCTTGCGGGGCCGGAGCAGACGGCCCGACAGGATACTGACACAGGACAGCGGGGCCCAAGGGCGTGCCGGCGGGAGCCCGAGGCCTAAACAAGCGGTCCAAGGTAGCAAGAAATTCTTGCACCTGTGCGGGAGTCGCCGACAGACCCAGATAAGGTGGGAATGCCGCGGGACTCCCGGGCTCCAAAGGAGCCGCAGGGGCAGAACCCCTGTCCGCCTCATCCGCATCCGGGGACCGACAGGAGGACGTCGGAGAGCGACAACGCTTCTTCGACTTCTTTTTGTGTCGTCTCTTACCCGAATCCGAGTCTGAAGACTTGGAGCCCGAGGAGCGAGGATGGTGGCCCCCACGAGCGTTCTCTGGAGTGGCCCCTGGACCGTGAATGGCGCTGAGACGAGTGCCGGACCTCAAGCAGCTTCCGGCGCCGCTCCCTCAAGGCCTTCGGGGCCATGGCCAGACAGTCCGTACAGCGGGAGTCGTGTTCGCTCTCCAGGCAGTAGAGACAGACGTCGTCGGGGTCTGCCACCAGCATATTGCGGTGGCAGGCCCCAACAAGACTTAAAACCAGGCATACCTACGTGCACCAGAGTGGACTCAAACTTACAAGAGACAAAAGTCTCAAAAAGTGACTAAGGTACGTGCTCTAACCGGATCTGCTCTTACTGGCGCGGAAAAAGAAAGAACTGACGTCAGCGCGCATGGGTGGCACCTAAGTAGTCTCCGTGACATCATCTCGGCGCATACGACGCCAGCGACGGACGCGGAGCCGCACAACGCCACCTACTGACGCGCAGAGGTACTGCTAGCAAAAACTTTCTGGATCCAGTCTGACGCCTGGGGATAGTCTAAGGTAAGGAATCTAACACTAATGTGTTTCTTTCAGATTGTTACTGTGAAGTGGAGGGTGGCATTGGTGGACCCCTGCTGCCCGGCCGAGACGCTTCATTCGCTCGAACGCCACAGATGGCGAGTGTGTAATCCAAGCCTTCTCTCGGAGGCGACTGATGCTCATTAGCCGCCACTACATGTCGCCTGGGGGCCGGACGAAGGTTGGCTTTAGGGGTGCGACGGCCCATCACCGACAGACTGGGGCACACGAAGACAAGATGGCGGGAGCGGAGACACAAGACCCAATGGCGCACAAGCTCAATGAGGTGCTGGCAGCAGTTGAGAAGTTGGGAGAGACAATGAATCAAATTTGCACCTCCTTAGAAGGCAAGATAGACAAGGTGGCACTAGATCTCAGGTTACTACATGAGGACCAACGCAAACTCACAGACTGCACAGCCGCCACGGAAGGAGATGTTGCCGAAGTTTCGCCACTTGTAGCCACAGCTGAGAAGAACATCCGTGACTTGTTGAATCGGGTGGAATTCTTGGAAGACAGAGCAGAGGATGCCGAAGGTAAGGCCCACCGCAACAACGTACGTGTCGTAGATCTGCCGGAGGGAGTGAAGTAGAGAACAGCAGTGATGTATGCAGAAGACTGGATCTGATCGTTGGTTCCGGCGGAGGCCCCGTCTCCACAATTTGATGTGGAAAGAGCACACAGGGTACCTGGAAAAACCTACACCTCCAGGTTCGAACCAGAGGCAGTTTCTGAAACATTTATTGAACTACAGAGATCGGGATACCATTCTCCTAGAGGCTCGGAAGCTGCAGGACTTCCAAGTAGACAATCATAAAGTCATGATCTTCCGGGACTACACATATCAAGCCCAGAAGCAGAGACACTCATTCCTGGCGGTGAAAAGGCGCTTACGACAATATGATCTTAAATACTCTTTGTTGTTTCCGGCGAAGTTGAGTCGTTGGGAATGGTAAGACCCACTTCAATACCCCGGACAGCGCTGCAGAATGGTTAGAATCCTATACTTCAACACCACTAGGACGAAGGGAAACGCTTCCGGAGGCTGCACCGCGGCGACGCAGGGGAAGGAGAAGGAAATCGCAATCGTCAGTGTCTCAAACCTCTGGCCCCACACCGGAGTTGACGTTGAGCAGTCAACTTGAAGCGGTACAGGCATTGGCAAGCATAAGTGGATCATTGGGACGGGACTCCGATTCGGACTCTGATCGGAAAGGTCCGCAAAGTGGTGAGGAACTCTCGGACAATCTCCTTGTCTCCCAGGACTCCTGCGCGCTACCACATGTTACTCCGCAGACCTCTGATAATGTTGCTTGAACATTCGCCCGAACTGTGTTCAATCCCCCCTCCACTTGCAGACAGAATGATGTGTGCCCTCGCCGGACATGCAAGTATCCAAAAAAGACTCTAAGTACTGTTAAGGTATTGTGTCGATTGTATTTAGTAGTCATGCCGACGTTTGGATTGTGCAGGGCTGGGTTTCTAGTCATTGCCATGTTTCTTTCTTTCTTAGCTCTTTAATGTATGGGAATATCATATATTGCAAATAGGCAGCGGCCCCAGTTTGCAGGCGATTGGCCAGAGCCAAGTGCAGCCACATTTGGCGGTCCCTTCCACTTTTGATTTTTAGATTGCTGTGCACAATAGTCTCCCCCGAACGTTAGTTGTGTGCCATTACATTACAAGTTTGGGCGATTGCCTGTTGCAGATTTGCTCTTATGGAATTTTTTGATTGTGTGTTTTTTATTTGTTTTTTAGGCCATCTTTTATCAACAAGGGTATGAGCGTTGGAGAATGGATCTACACAGAGGTGTGCGCTCCAGGATGATCATTATAAACCTGCTGCTCCAGCCTACTGATCTCCGGCCGGGCAGGACCATTTGTACCCCTGACACATATTGGTTATGGCTCCCATTAGGATAGGCACATGGAATGTGCAAGATATACATAGCCCAGCCCGCCGCTATCTTATATACTCCTACCTTAAACGTCATTGCATACAAATAGCGCTCCTTCAGGAGACACATTTGGCTAAAGCAGAAATCACACGCCTCCACAGGCGCTGGAGGGGGCAATTATATGTAACAGGACATTCTACATACGCACGGGGGGTCCTAGTGTGGGTGAGACCAGGTACACCATTTCAGGTGGTAGACACAATAGTAGATGGGGAGGGCAGGTATGTTCTAGTTAAGGGGATATTAGATGGTAAGCTGATCGTATTAGCATCACTTTATTCACCAAACACTGAGCAAGCTGCCTTTATAGATCGGATGTCGCAAAAACGGTCAGTGCGGCATGACACGCCCATGGTCTTGGGTGGGGATTACAATTGTGTTCTTGATGTCTCCTTAGATCGGTCCTTTCCCCCCTTACCAGGCACCGTCACACACGCGGCAGCGAAAGCGCTGGCTAATTGGGCCACACAGTGGCATTTCACAGATGCGTGGCGGCACAGGAACCTACTAGACATGGTGTATTCCTATTACTCTGGGGCCCATCGATTGCATGTACACTTAGACCGCTTCATGGTGTCGGATGGTCTCTTGCCATGCATTTCAGACTCTCTATACATGGGACGCACACACTCTGATCATAACCCTCATGTCTTGGAGCTCCAATGGGAGGTAGGATTGCCGCAGATTCCGATATGGCAACTTCAACCAGATGTTCTCCTTGATGCGCCATTTCGCGACTTGCTGGCCACCGCTGTAGCACAATAGTTTGAAGACAATGAAGGTACGGCAACTTCGGCGTTGGTGAAATGGGACGCCCTTAAGGCAGTGACCAGAGGGCGTTGCTTGGGGACGCAAGCGGGCATGCGTAGGCAACTAGAAAAAGACCTCACTAGTTTGGAACGGAGACTGGCTGCTAGTGAACAGACTGCCATAGATGGCGCTCAGGAACGGCTGGATCGACACAGAGCGGAACACACGTAGTTGTTAGAACGGCTGCATTGCCTCAATTATGCTGCACACTCGGCAAGAACACATCACATGGGCGACAAAGCGGGCAGACTGCTCACATGGCTTATCTGCCAGAGTGAGTCGTCGGCACCAATAGCGTCAGTGAAACCGGCCACCGGGGATATCGCATATACCCAGCGGAGAATACATAGTGCGTTTGTAACGCACTACCGGGACCTGTATAGCTTGCGTGTGCGGGTTACATCTCCAGAGCTGCAGGTTTATCTAGACGATATAACTCTGCCAAAGCCCACTCGCACTCAAAGTGATGAATTAAATGTTTCCCTTAACCCTGAGAAAATCAGAGATAGCATTTTCTCATTGTCTAATGGGAAGTCGCCGGGTCCGGATGGTCTACCGTTCGAATTTTACAAGGCATATTCACACATCTTGGTACCGCAATTATTTAAGGTGTATGAGACGGCACTGGATGACTCTGCTCGCTCTACTACACAAAATGAAGCCCTGCTGGTATCCCTTCTTAAGCCTCATAAAAACCCGGAGCTTTTGGGCTCTTATCGGCCGCTTGCACTCCTTAACACAGACTACAAGATGTTTGCATCATTATTGGCCAGGCACCTTTTGCTATTCGTGAAAACATTGGTACACACTGACCATAATGGCTCTGTCCCCGCGCGGTGCACTTCACTCAATATACGGAGATTCTTTAGAGTTCAACAGTATGCAGCTCACAGCTGGCCCCGATCAGGCTGCCTGGTATTAGATCTGGAAAAAGCCTTTGACTCTTTGGAATAGCCCTACCTGGCAGCTGTGCTAGAAAAATAGGAATTGGGGGACCATTATTTGAATATGGTTCTTCTACTGTATCAGCGGCCCACAGTCCAGGTCTGTACCGGCAGTCTGGTCTCCGATTGCATTAGGGAGAGGCGCGGGGTGCGCCAGGGCTGCCCGCTGTCTCCGTTATTGTTCTCTATTGCTATGGAGCCCCAGGCGATGCTGCTCAGGAGAGATGGCGAGAACTGGGGTATACAGTTGGGGGATGGGTTGCATGCCGTTTCCCTGTATGCGGACGACTTGTTGTTATATCTCCAGGATGTCACAGCAATCGCGGCATCCATTGCAGATATACTTCAGGCATTCAAAGAGAAATCAGGTTTCCGTGTCAATTGGGCCAAATCAGGGATCTATTAATTTAATGCTGGCATAGTGGAGGAGGACATCATTCTGAACGGATCGCTTCTCACCTGGTATCCCACCACTTTCAGATATCTTGGAATTTTTATATATCGCTCACCTGACTATTTATTGGAGGGTAATCTGCTGCGGGCTCTCAGCCATACTAGCCCAGGTGCAATTTTGGAAAACGTTTCCACTGAATGTACAGAGCCGCATAGCCCTATTGAAAATGACTGTACTCCCCAAATTGCTCTATTATTTCTCAAATCTCCCTCTTCATGTCCAGCCTAAGATCTTTCAGGACCTGGAACGATTGTTCCGAGATCTCATATGGAATAAGGGCAGACCACGAGTTGCTTTATGGAAGATGTACGCTCTTATCGGTCAAGGCGGATTAGCCGTCCCTAATATGGAGTTGTGTTATTTAGCTGCCCAGCTATAGTGGGTGACGAAATGGTTGGACGGCAGATATTATAAGGACACCGCAACTGTGCAGCAGCCCAGGACACATTCTCAAATATACCATTTGTTCCACCCCATTGCTAAACCCCTGCGGCCAGCACAATTATACCTAGGTCCGGCCCATAAATGTTACAAACGGTGTTTATTTCATACCCGCACGACGATACCTTACGCCCCGATCTTGCCATTACTGGGAACGCCAAGAGGGAGGTTATGCACATCGGAGGCAGTATTGACAACCTGGCATGCAGCAGATTTACACACTCTGGGTGATTTGTATAGGGATGGTGCACTGTTAACATTTGAGGCGTTGGTCGATGAGTCTGGGTTGCCAGCGGGCCAATTCCTTTTACACACCTCTCTTTTGAAGGCACTGTCAACCGTTTGGGGTGATCTGGCAACTGAAACACAGACACATCTAGTGTTGCAACAACTACATGTTATGGGGGCTGGATCACACGTAGTACACTGGCTAGTGGAGGCGTTGCTTACACACACTATGAAAGCAAAGCAGCGCCTCCGTGTAAAATGGGAGACGGACAGGGGCCGACCTTGGACAGAGTAGGAATGAGATGCCATATTAGCAGGAGCCAGGAACACACAGACATTCTAGATTTAAGCTCATATAAACATACATCATACAAAGGGCATACCTCTCACCTGACATGATAAACAGGTATTTTAACACTGCCCATTCTGCATGTGCACACTGTCAACAACTAGGCGCAGGCCTGCTTCATATGCTGTGGGCTTGCACATCTCTTCAGCATTACTGGCGGGAAATAGTCACGACTTTGAACTCCTGTACAGACATGCAGCTGCCACTGTCAGGGGAACCTGTCTCCTAGGACTCTATGCCAGATCTAAAAAAACACAAAATCGCCTAGAGATTTAACGATCTAGGCTTAATTACTGCAAAGCTCCTCATAACCAAGAATTGGAAAAATACAAATCCTCCGGTAACACCCAACTGGCAGCGCTCATTTCTGACATGGGCACAAGCGGAAAGTACAGTGCTGCACAGGGAAGACAGCGGGGCTCCATAAATTCCCAATTGCGCAAGATTGGGACGCATTCCTCACTACATTGCGTGCTACTACCGCCACCACTGCAGATGGCACCTTGGCCATTGATTAGTGAATGCGCCATAAGACTGTTCCTCATATCCCTGGCTCAGAGCATGGGAAGATATGCACTCCCAAGCTGCCTCTCTAGACACGGTGGTCCCCTCTCCTAGTTAGTAATTACACCTAGCTGCACGCTCTGTCCCATTGAACTGTGTGAAATAGGTCCAACAATATCTCCTCATACCCAGCCAAGAGAAAATGATTTCATTAGTATTTAGTTGATGGCAAACTCCCCCCCCCTCCCCCCTCCCCCCCTTTAAGTTTCTCTCCTTTTCTTTATTCATTCATTTTTTTATTTTTAAATATAGGTATCAGTTTGGTTTGTACTGTTTTAGATAATAAGTTTTATTGGACATTTTCAGAGTTTTCTTTTCGTAGAATGCCACTGGACGGAAATTTAATTATTTTTATGTAATAATGTGATGTTCGGTTCTGAAAAGCAGCAGATGTATATTTGTGTTAAGGATGCATAGGAATATCTCAGTATGTTCTTAGTCCAATGAGTCGGAAGTTAGATATGTTTAGGAATGATCATAAATTCTAAATCGAACTGCGGTAGCAATGTGAGTGATGGCACACTGAAATCCCAGTGTGCATATCTAGCTGAGACGTAAACCAAGTCCTCAACAAATGCAATGTCATCACCAACAATAATCTGTAGAAATACAGGAATTATTCCGTTGATTTTGTATTGTACGTATTATATATATATATTTGGAAATGCTGTGAATGTATATGATGACCAATTTGTTTCATAAAAGAAGAATGCAGAAAATGCCAATAAAGATTTAAACAAAAAATCAAAAAATGGAAGAAAACTGCAATTTCAACTGGGCAGATGTTATTGGTAAGGAATATTGATTCTCTTGACACAAGACAGGACCATGCCATTATTATGACACCAATACAGAACCTTTTCAGCTTTATTGCATAGCATGTTCTTGTTGAAGGGCGTTTTGCCTCCTTCAGTGTCTCCATACAAGCAGGTGGAAGATTTAGCTGTCCATATTGTCTGACTTCAGGAGCCATGCTGCCAAATTCAATTATGCTATATTGGGTTGTTGAATTCTCCCCTGAAGTCAGGTTAGTAGATTATGTTTTTGTGGCAGTCTCTTGTGAGTTCTCATTGACATACGAAGGCTGGTCTGGGTACCACTACTGCCTCAGCAAGCCTGGTGGTATCAGAATCATCTGAGATTGAGTTTGTGCAATTGCAACAGCAATGCTGGTGTGAGTAGAATCAGGGAAGAGGAATAGTGAAATCCTTTTGACTAGTCTATTCCCCACTTACTTCATTTCTGGAGTCCTGGACAAGAAGCTTCCCTACACAGTTGTGTTGTCAACTAGATATTTATGGTTGTTTTTGCAAAATCAGCCTAGAAAATCCACTTGTTGCTTTTGTGTTCCTGGAATGTGCACGGTGTTCAATTTTAGACATCCTGCTAACAGCAAGTGCCAGATTCTTTGTTTCTCCAGTGAAAGAGTCCTTAATATTGTGCCTTCCCATTAGTTCAGATAGTGCATCACTGTGGTGTTGTCTGTCTGTATCAGGATGCAGTCTAGCAGTAAAAGCTTCAAGAGCTAGATGGACTGCTCATAATTCTAGGTAGTTGATGTGATAGAACTTCTTTCTCTAGCCACTGATCCTGGACTAGCAAAATCTTCAATATGTGTTCTTTATCCTACCACTGATGCACGTGTGACAACTGTCTCTCGTGGTATTTTCTGTTGGTTGAAACCCAGTGTAAAAGATGTCTTCATCTGCACCACCACATTAGAGACTGTTTTGCTGGTACTTTTGCAATGGCCTCAACCTTGCTTTTGAGACAATGCAGATACAGGACGCCATGGAGTGTAGGAGTAAGGAAATTGGACGACCTGTAGGTTTATCACTGGTTGTCAATAGATGCCACTTGTTCTTGATGGATAACGGTCTCTCCTCCGAAGGAAACATTTTTCTTTTGATGCAACTATTGTGTGGCCCCTAAATAGGATAGGTGTTGGACTGTTGAATTGATTTATGCATACTTATCTGGCGACCTAGTCTGTCCAACAGGAAGACAATCTTTTGAAGGTCTCAATTTAGTTTGGAGGGTTTAGGGGGCTTTGAGAAGTCAATTGACTAAGTAGTGTTACAAGAATGTGCCCTACTTTCTCAGATGCACTGCTGTTACTGGTATGCACTCTGAGAACAGATGGGGAGCAGACTTCAGGTGTGAACTTAGACACTGAGAATATAGGACTCGACTTGAGTATGACTGAAGGAGAGTCTTATCATGGTGAATGGACTGAATGTACGGCCAGTGTAGGAGAAGTGGGGAAAGTCACAGAATGCTTTGACTCCAAAGGAGAGGTCTACAATGGGGCTTTTTCGCTGCTGGGCTTTTTAATCATCAAAGATGGTCTTGACAGCGATATGTGCCACTTTGATGGTGAAAGATTTGTTGCTGAACCATAGCCAGTCGCCTTGATGGCATCCCTGATCTTCAATGACGTCTTCTCAGCGATGATACATCCCTTGAAGGCAGATATGGTGGCTGGGGGTTTTGAAGTGAAGCTCTTGAATGCCAAACTGGAGTGACCTGGGGATTGGTGGTGATGACTGCATTTGTCGTCTTTTCTTCCTCTTGGGAATAGAGGGGTGAAGAAGCGTTTGGACATTTTTGGGCAGAAGTGACATACTTCAGTTGAATGGGAAGTACTGCACACAAACTCTGTGGGTCTGAGGCTCCATATTTTCGGTCACCGGAGAAGCACTTCACGAAAAGCGACGGCATTGTTTTATGAGAAAAATTTTTCTGAAAAACAAAGGTCTGAAAACCTTCCGCTTTTTTTCCTCTCATTAGCCAATAATAAAACCGAATGAGTGAGGTAACTGCCAGTGAGGTGCATCGTGGGTAATGAAAGCATCCTTTTTTCACAACTTTACAATGTAAACCTATGAAGCTGCACGTCCCTCCTCAATGATAAACCTATTTTTACTTGGTTTTACATTTCAAATGCAGTGATGTCGTTTTAAATTGACTCTTCTGAGCATTCATCAGTAAATACTACAGAAGAAATGTTTGCTTGGATAGTGTTCTGAAGTATGTAACAACTCATTGGTACCCTGTATGTATTATTATAGGAACAAATATGAATTTGAAGTGTTTCAGGGTCCTTGCAGCCAGCAGGAAACTATTCCAACATTTATAACTATCAGTGAAGATTCTACAATGCAGAATAGACATTTTCAATTTTTTTGCTCTAAACGTACTTGCAACTTGTGGAGAAACTAGTGTGCAAACCACATATCCAAGAAAGCTACAGACTGCTAAACTTGACAAAATGCAGAATTCAGCAAGTGCCCACTTGTGTAACCTGTTCAAGGATTTCCCAAAGAAACTAATTATTGAAATAAAAAAATAGTGAATTCAATTGAGTAAACAAATAGGCAAAAGACAGCCTTTTGTAGGGAAGGCAGATACACAAAAATAATATAACATTACGTTCATGAGACTTTTCCTGTTGCAGACTTTCAGTCTGTTAAAAAGTCCACAATACCCAAAGTCAGTAATCGAACCATAGTTTGCTATATTTTTACACTAGGTACACACCAAGCATCACTAGATAATCAAAAATCTAACGTTCAAAAATCGGAGGTGAATTAAACTATGTATTTTTCAAAAGTACCCAGAAATCTGAGGTTAATGATGAGGCATATTTGTTGCACTACACATTTTGAATTACTCCAATTGTCAGGTGATTCTGAGGAGATTTCTGAGGAAGTTCTTTTGTGGACGGCGACTTAAAACAGGAAGCAAAGATAGATAAATTTAATAGATAATAGCAATTCTCCTCACAGCTTGCTTTCCCACACATCTTCTGATTAACGTGGAACCACACAAATGAGGCCCACATGTAGGTATTGAATCATGAGATGCATGGTCAGTTTGTTGGTCAAGTCACCCTGTGGCGCCCGAGCACGGCAAGCAATGCACAGTGTAGTAAACATTGTCCTGGAGGTAGGCCATCTTCTTCCAATAACACCTCAATTGTTGTCAATGTAACATCCTTGTATAGATACCCTGTTGTGTGTATGCCTGCTTCATGCCATAATGCCATTTCAGCCATCAATGTGGGCCCACCAGTCCTAGGCATATCCAGAAGAGCCAACCCTGGGGCGTAGGGGATCATATGTTTAGGTATACGAAGGCATCTGCGAAATCACTTGAACGCAACCCTCAGCAATAGGGAGTCAGGCACATGCGTTCATGTGCAGACGTTAAAGACATGCAGATCAGTGGGCAGATCCCAGCCAGGGGAGAGTGTGGCAGTGTCCGACAGGTAGAATCCCGCTAACTACTTTGCTATCCATTAAATTTGGGCGGCAAGATCATATTGCTCAAGATGCGGGACAGCCTGGCCCACGCTAGCTTGTTGTTTTGCTTGCACATCTACACAATAGTTTTTTGTGAAGGTGTGCGGAGTAGCCCAAGTAGCTGCTTTGCATATGTCATCTAGGGGAATGTTCCCTAAGAGTGCCATAGAAGCCCCTGGTTTGCGAGTAGAGTGAGCTCTAGGGGGGATGCTTAATGTGCATTTGGCTTTAATGTAGCATATTTGTACGAATTTTACAATCCAACTTGTTTTGGAAATAGGATTACCTTTATGAGGTGGGGAGAAAGCCACAAAAAGTGGTTTGGTTTTCCTAAACGATTTTGTTCTTTCAGCTGTGAAAGTGGCTGATGCCATTGGTGTGCGTGTCAACTATTGTTGCTGCTATAATTGCGTGATTTGCACAAATAATCATTTCGACGAGCTCCTTGTTATAGCGTTTTTGCACATCTCAAGTAGTGAATTACGAGCTGAGAATTACAAGGAAACTCTGTTTAGTAAATGTAAAATCTGAAGCCTTGATTTTAATTGTCAAGTGTATTTTTTAAGTTGAACTGATTTGTATTGAATTTTAACGGCTCTAATAACACGCACTGACTCAAACTGAATTAAAGTACAGACATTGAATCGCGACCTACGGTGCCGCCCGTCAGAACAAGCCCGTATCTTTGTGGTCAGCGGTCTAGTCTCTCACGTTCCAGCACGTTAAATTGCGCGCTGGAGCGTCCGCGCAGCCTGTGAAAGTGGCTGATGCCATTGGTGTGCGTGTCAACTATTGTTGCTGCTATAATTGCGTGATTTGCACAAATAATCATTTCCACGAGCTCCTTGTTATAGCGTTTTTGCACATCTCAAGTAGTGAATTACGAGCTGAGAATTACAAGGAAACTCTGTTTAGTAAATGTAAAATCTGAAGCCTTGATTTTAATTGTCAAGTGTATTTTTTAAGTTGAACTGATTTGTATTGAATTTTAACGGCTCTAATAACACGCACTGACTCAAACTGAATTACAGTACAGACATTGAATCGCGACCTACGGTGCCGCCCGTCAGAACGAGCCCGTATCTTTGTGGTCAGCGGTCTAGTCTCTCACGTTCCAGCACGTTAAATTGCGCGCTGGAGCGTCCGCGCGCAGCGGGCGCGCCGGCGGCGCGCCGAAGGCGCGCCAAGAGCAAGCCCGTCTGCGCCCGTCGGCGCCCGGAGTGCGTCCAGCGCCAGGACCCCTGGTTCTTTCCCTATCCATAAATACAACTCCAAACAACTGATGGACCTACAGCCTGGTGAGTGCATGTTTTGTAGTGCCTGGGAGGAGAGCATGAACATAAATACATATCTATGTACGGGTTGTGGGTACCATTTTAACCAATCCATAGGGAATAAAAGTCGTGAACATCGACATGGAGTCAAAAGATGCCAAAATGTGCCACAATATCACCCTCAGAGGTTAGAAGTAAAAGGCAATCGGAGGCAAGACAAAATAAGTAGGAAGGCAATACTAACGGTGTCCTGTATGCTATTAAACACTCGATCGCTTGTAAAACATAAATACCAAGTAGAGTGTTTACTTCAAACAGAAAACCCTGACATCATTTTTTTAACCGAGACATGGACCGACGCAAGCTCGGATCCAGACTGGAATATAGCCCTCCCCCCTGGTTACTTAATGGTACAACACGACAGAACAGAAGGTAGAGGTGGTGGAGTAGCAATAATATATAAAAATAATCTAAAGTTGCGATATGAAATCATAACTACACTTCCATCTGAGACACTAATGTTTTCTTTTAAATTTAGTGACTCTTTCTCATTCAAAGGTCTATTGATATATAGGCCACCAGGGCCAAGAAAGGTGTTCTCACAGGCTATCCTACACTTTTTGGAATCAAGCCTGGACGATGAGTACCTTAATATTATAGGCGACTTCAACTATCATCTTGAGTCAGACACTAACCCAGACACAGTAAGTCTGGTAGACAATTTGACAGCATATGGTTTTTCTCAAATCGTGCTGGAACCTACACATCGGGCTGGCCATACCCTGGATGGGATTTTTACAAATCAAGCAGGTGTAAAACTAATGAAAACACTACCATTGCCTTGGACGGATCATAGAGCTGTATTTTTTCAGATAACAAATAAAGATCACATACTGCCCCAGCCCCTTCCTATCCGGAACTCGCAGGTGCAGCTGTGGAACAAGATAGAAAAAGTCTGCCTGGAACAGGCTTTAAGTTCAGACCCACTTATCCTAAGCAAGGCTAACGATATAGCAGCCAGCCAATTTGATAATTGGATCAGAACAGCGGTAGACAAAACAGCCCCAACAATAAACAAAATTAAGAGAAGAGAAACGCCAACGGCACCATGGTATAGTCCAGAGGTAAAATTAATAAAAATGAAATGCAGACGTACAGAAAGAGCATGGCGCAAAGAATATAGCCAAGAGCACAAATTACTATATAATCAGTGCCTGGAGGAATATAAACTGGCCATTATCAAAGCCAAAAGGATCTATTTCACGGCTAAAATAAAAGATGCAACGCACTCATCAAAAGAGCTGTTTAAAACGGTACAGACATTGGCTACTCCCCAACATTCTGGAAAATTTATACCTGACCAAGCCCTCTGTAATACAATGGCTGTCTTTTTTCAAAATAAGGTACAAACAATATACGATGACCTATTAAAGTCAGTGAACAGCAGGCTAGATGATAATCTTTCAGACACAAAGGCCTGGCCAATTAACAGCAGATTGGGCTGTTTTACGACACTCAATAATGAGGAAGTTAACGATCTCCTAACATCCATTAAATCTGGCTCTCCAAATGATCCGTGCCCCCCAGCAGTTTACCATCTGGCCGCTAAGGCTATTAGTAAAGATCTTACTCCTCTCCTGAATCAAGTGATAACAACAGGAAAGTATCCTGAGGTTTGGAAAAAAGCTTGTATAAGACCGATCTTAAAAAAACCGACCGCAGATCCACTTGAACCAAAAAACTATAGACCTATCTCCCGATTGCCACTACCAGCTAAGATCCTGGAAAAGGCCATAAATAAGGAGCTAATCCAGTACTTAGAAGATAACTCTTTACTGGATTGTACTCAGCATGGATTTAGGCCTTGTCACTCAACAGAGACAGCGCTGGTGCTGGCAACCGAAGAGATCCGGAAGACAGTAGATGGGGGCAGCAGAGCAATCCTGGTTCTGCTAGATCTCTCGGCGGCGTTTGACACCGTGAACCATCTGGTATTGGTGCAACGCCTGAATCAAATTGGGGTAGAGGATATTGCATTAAATTTACTTGCCTCCTTTTTAGAGGATAGACAGCAGAACATACACTGGGAGAATATGCAATCAGGAGCATTTCTCCTCCCATGTGGGGTTCCACAGGGATCTGCTCTGTCTCCAACTCTTTTTAATATATACGTTGCTCCCTTAGCCAACCTGGTTAAGAAACATGGATTCTCTATAATCATGTATGCTGACGACTCACAGCTCATTGTCTCAGTTACTGAACCGTCTGAAATAGCAGCCAGTGGCTTTCATGCGTGCTTGACGAACATTATGGAGTGGATGAGCGTAAATTTCTTAAAAATAAACACTGAAAAAACCGAGGTCCTTGAATTCGGTAAAGGGCCATCGGTCTGGAGTACTAGCTGGTGGCCAAAGGAAGCGGGGGTGTGTCCTACCCCCGTGGCTAAGGCCAAAAGTCTAGGGATAACACTAGACAATCAATTACAACTATACGCCCATATTAACCAATTAACGTCCTCTTGCTTTTTCCTCTTAAAAACTTTGAGGAAAATATTCCCATTTCTAGCAACTGAACTCCAAAAAACTATAGTAGTTGCACTATTTTTATCAAAATTAGATTATTGCAACGCTCTTTTTGTAGGAATCGATAAAGCACAGGAAAGGAAGCTTCAATCACTGCAGAATATGGCAGCTAGACTGCTTATGAATATTCCTAAAGGTCATTCTGCCTCAGAGGCTGTCAAAACCCTTCACTGGCTTTCAGTCCGTCTAAGGGCCAATTTCAAGGCTTTATGCTTGGTACATAAAGCCCTCTATGGTGGTATATCCAGGGATTTTAGAAAACTTTTCACAAGATATCTCCCTGCGAGACTGCTTAGATCGTCCTCAGAAGGATTTGTCAGTGTTCCAAAAACACGGAAGGCCAGATGGGGAGGACGTACTCTATCCTTCTGTGCAGCAAAACTATGGAACCAGATGCCAAACCCTCTGCGCGTTCAACCAAACCTGATGCAATTTAGGAAGGATCTAAAAACATGGCTTTTTGGGCAAAACTAAGACACATTCCATATGGTATTACCCAGATTTCACAATCCCAGCGCCAAGACGCCACGGCATTCGCGCGCTTTATAAATAACAATTCAAATCAAATCAATTGTAGTAGAGTATTGCTCTTTTAACGTCTTAAGGTGCGTAGAGCTCTTTCTGCCACGGAGTCTGGTTGAGGAAAGAACACTGGAAGTTCAACAGACTGGTTGAGGTGGAAGGCAGATACTACTTTGGGTAAAAACGTTGGGTTAGTCCTAAGAACCACTTTGTTATGATGGATTTGTAAAAATGTTTCTTGTATAGTTAATGCCTGGAGTTCACCAACTCTTCTGAGAGATGTGATAGCAATTAAAAAGGCTACCTTTCAAGTGAGGAGCTGTAGTTCACATTTGTGGAGAGGTTCAAAAGGAGGACCCATTAGTCTGGTAAGGACTACATTAAGGTTCCACACCGGAGAGGGTGGAGCTTTTGGTGGAATTATTCTTTTAAGTCCTTCCATAAAAGCTTTGATGACAGGAACTCGAAACAAAGACAAGTGTTGTCTGTTTTGTAGGGATGCCGTTATGGCGGCGAGATGTAACCTAATAGATGTATATGCTAGGTTGGATTGTTATAGATGCAAGAGGTAACTGATGATGTTCTAAATGGAAGCATCTAGTGGGTTGATCTTGTTGTACATGGAATAAATGACGAATCGCTGCCATTTTGCCGCATAGCATGCCCTTGTTGTAGGGTGCCTATCCTCTTTAATGACGTTCATACAGTCTGGTGGGAGGTTGAGGTAGCCAAACTAAGATTTCAGGAGCCAGATCGCAAGGTTGAGTTGATTGGGATCTGGGTGTCTTATTTCTCCATGGTTCTGAGTAAGAAGTTTGGGTGAGAGGGGTAGCTTTTGATGTGGTACTACTGATGGTTCCAATAGAGTTGTGAACCATGGTTGCCTTGCCCATGTTGCAGCAACTAGGATCATTGTGAGGGAATGTTATTTGAGTTTCCGAACCACTAACGGAATGAGTGGGAGAGGTGGAAAAGCGTAAGCAAATTTGCTTGACCAATTGATCCATAGCGCATTGCCTTTGGACAATGGGTGCGAAGTTTGGGTATTTTACGTTTTGGTGTGTGGCAAACAGATCTATTTCTGGGTGTCCCCACAGGCAAAAGAATGGAAGAAGAACTTCAGGATGAAGTTCCCATTCATGGATCTGCTGCGCTTGACGGCTGAGCAGATCTGTAATCTGAATGTGTACCCCTGAGAGATGTTCTGCCAGGAGGTATATCTTTTGCGGATTGGCGCATCTCCATATGCTTTGAGCTAGGTGTGCGAGCTGTAGAGAGTGTGTCCCGCCTTGCTTCTGTATGTAATACATTGCTGTCATGTTGTCTGTTCGGATCAGGACAGCTTTGCCTAAAGGTGTAGTTGAAAAGATTTCAACGCTAGGAAGATTGCTAACAATTCCAGGTAATTGATGTGGAATTGTTTTTGTTGGGGGGGTTCCAGATACCTTGGATGGTACGGGTTTGAAGATGAGCTCCCCAGCCGGTGAGCGATGCGTCTGTTGTTAGCACTATCTGTGGAATTGGCTCGAGGAACGACCGCCCTTTGGAAAGGTTGTGTGTGTTCCACCATTGTAGAGAGCGATGGGTGCGGTCGTCCACCAACACCAGATCTGTTAGCTGACCTTGAGCCTGGTTCCACTGACGTGCCTAACACTCTTGTAATGGACGAATTTGTAGTCTTGCATAAGGAACGAGAAAGATGCATCATCCCTATTAACTGCATGAACACTCTTGCTGGTAGTGAGTGTTGTGGCTAAAATCTTTGAATTAGCGAGTGCATAGCACTTATTCTGACTGGGATGGGATATGGGGTTGTGGAAGTATTTATCATAGCTCCTAGGTATTGTTGTATTCTGGACGGTTGGATGTGGGATTTGCCCAGATTTACTGTGAATACCAGACTGTGAAGCAGTTGTATTTGGTTGAGCGTGTGTTGAACACAGCTGTTGTGGAATTTTGCTTTTATGAGCCAGTCGTCCAGATAAGGGAAGACATGAATGTGTGGTCTTCTCAAATGGGCTGCAACCACTGGGAGGCACTTGGTGAAAACTCTGGGTGCTGTGGTGACTCCGAATGGTAGGACTTTGATTTGGTAGTGTTGACCATCTACCACAAACCTGAGAGTTCCTGTGAGAGGGATTAATGGGAATGTGGAAGTAGGCGTCCTTTAAATCTAGAGTGGAGAGAAAGTCGCCTTGCTGGAGTAGTGGAAGCACTTATTGTAAAGGGACCATGTGGAAATGGTTTGATTGGATGTAGAAGTTGAGCGGTCTGAGGTCCAGTATTGGCCTGAGAGCCGTCTTTTCTCAGATTTAGAAAATAGAGGGAATAGACCCCTGTGCCTTGATGGGGCAAGGGAACTGGTTCTATTGCATGTTTTTGTAATAGTGCAGTAACCTCTTGTTTGAGAAGCGTCAGGTGTTCTGATGACATTGGACGCTGTTTGGGAGGAATGTTGGGAGGGGTAGAAGTGAGTTCCAGGCAATAACCATACTGGATAATTTGTCTTACCCACTTGTCGGTTGTGATGGAATTCCGGACAGGCAGGAACTGTGAGAGACATCTCCCGACAGGAGTGGGATGATCGGGGGAAGCACAAGGAAGTCACTGTTTAGTATTAGGGGAGCTGCGGGTGTTATTACCCCAGCCTCTGCCTTCGTTGTTGTTGTTGCCCCTGTACGCTCCTCTAGAGAATCTGGAAAAGGAGCCCCGGTTGGGACTTTTGTAGGATGAGGATGGGTGCTCCTGTTTATTTGTTTTGGAGCCTGCTCTATGGAAGGAACTTCGAAAGGAGCCTCTCGTAGAGGGTGACTGCAGGGCTCCCATAGACTTGGCAGTCTGTGTCCTTTTTTATCTTTTCCAATGAGGTGTCCACTGCAGGACCAAAAAGGTGCTCATGGTCAAAAGGCTGATTGAGGATACTGTTTTGTAACTCTTGGTTAAAGCCAGATATCCTGAGCCACGCATGTCTGCGTAGTAAACCACTTGTATTTACTGTGCGGGACGCGGTGTCTGCTGCGTCGAGCACGCATTTGATGGATGTGATAGGGATCTGTTTGCCTTCCTGTATAAGGTCATTGGCTTGGTCTTTAAATTGTTGAGGTAGGTCTTGAATGACCTTTTCCAGTTCATCATAGTGAGCCATGACATACCTCGCCAGGAGGGCTTGTGTGTTAGCTATTTTCCAGTAGTCTGCAGCTTGAGGCGGCATATGAGTTTGCCTGATGCGTCTAATAATTTTGTTTCTTTGTCAGGAGGTGGTGTGTCACCTGACCCCTGAGAATTTGCTCTTTTGCGTGCATTTGCTACGACCAGGGAATCTAAAGGAAGTTGACCCTTGATGTATAAAGGGTCAGTGGGAGCTGCCTTGTATTTTTTTTAATCTATTCTTGGGTTCAGAACCCTAGCTCTAACCGGGTCTTTGAACACCTCAGGAGCGTGTCTAAGAAGACCTTTAAGCATTGGCAAGACATGAGACGATCTTTGTGGCATGCTCAAAGGTTTCTAGAAGAAAATCCTCTTCTACGGGGTCTGAGTGTAGATTGACTCCATGGTATGTTGCGGCCCTATTTATTAGTTGGGCAAAGCCCACATTGTCATCTGGTGGAGATAGTTTTGAGGGGTAGAAATCCGATCATTATGTATATCAGGATCGGTATTATAGTCATGCCATGGGTCTGGATCTTCTGGTGGATTATCAGGATCCTCAGTGTCTAATGGTATTATATTTTCATCTTCTTGCCTATCTCCATGTGCATTGTCACTATCCTCTGGTTGTGGAGAATGAGCTGGCGAAATGAGTAGATTAGGGTTAATTGGTGGGGGGGTGAAGGTGGTGGTGAAATATTAGTGGCCATGTGTATTTTCTTTAGAGGAACCGGTGCATGTGGTAAATGTTATGGTTTCCTCTTTGTAGGTAGCGAAGTAACTATATGACCAGTCTTTGGATGAATTAAGATGGTGGTTTGCTTCGGATCTGGGAGAAAAAGTTCTTCGGAATCTATAGTTTTCTTCGGTGTGGAAGATTTGTCTTTGGAAACTGGTCTTGGCTGTTTAGCAACAGTGTCCGGTATAGGAGCTTTCCCTGGCTCCGAGAACTTCGGTGCGGATTGTTTCGACGCCGGAGGTTTTTGTTTGGGAGGCTTAGTTATGGATGGCTTCTCTTTAGATGGTTTCGGCTCCGAGGTCTTCGGTGCCGAGGTCTTATCCAGCTGTTTTGGTGCTAAGGTCTTATCCGGCTGCTTCGGTGCAGAGGTCTTATCCAGCAGCTTCAGTGCCAAGGGGTCTTTTGGCAGTTGGTGCCGAAAGTTTTTCCGGTGCCGACAGAGGGGGGCGCGGCATCTTGGAAGACTTAGCATTTGGTGCCGAAGATGGTTTTTCGGAACCGGGTGGCTGGCTCGAGTCGGAGCCGGAAGGCGTTTGTTTTTCCTTCGGAGCCGGGCCCTGAGGCGGGGAGCTTGAAGTCTTTGTTCGGTGTGGACCTGGGCCCAGAGGCTAAGGTGTCACCGGAGCCTTTGGTATGGGCTTGGGTGGGGCAGTGGTCTTTGTACTCACATCCTGTTGAGCCGGGGTGACGTCATCATCTGCGTCTGAGTCATCTGCCTCGGAGACCGGGACCTGTTCTGGTTCCGTAAGGCTATCGGGACCTGGATGGAAGATGTCCGGAATGGAACCTGTGCCTCGGGACATCTCGTGGAGTCGATGCCCGACGATCCCAGATGGTCTTCTTGGACTTGAAGGATAGACAAGCCTCAAAGTCGTCTTCTCGATGTTCTGGAGAGAGGCACGGATTACAAACGGGATGGGAATTTCAGCACCACACTGGGAACATTTCTTAAAGGGAGTCCGTTCCATCGACGTCCGTCATTACCAGCGCGGGTAGGCCCAGCGGCCCGCGTCGTTGAAGGTGCGCGTCGAAAGGTAAGCGATCGAGACAATACTGTCGGTTAGCTGTGATTGTTCGATAACGACACCGACCCAGAGCGCAGCAAGTCACATCTGAACCAGATGGCGGAAAAAAAAAAATCTAACGATGGAGTAGATGCCCATGCGCACTGTCGACCGCAGGAGGAGTCACCAACCTCGTGACTACAAAGAATTCTTCGACAAAAACAACATGCAAACATCCGAGCCTCATGACCAGATGGCGATCTATGCAAAAGTGTACAACCTGCAGCACATATGCCTCGAACATAAAGTTTCACCAAGACCACCCTACATCTAAACTTGTTCTGGATGAATTTGAGAATATGTTGTTCTAACACACAAAATTACGCACTAGGGATGTGTATGGGTAGATTCGGAAAAAAATACAGAAGTCGGGGCAAAACTACCATCTTCTGCAACGCCACTCTGCCAATTACTGCCAGCGGGAGTGGGCGCCAGAAAGCCATCTGCGCTCTCTAATGATATGACTGTCCTCAGCTTACCAGTCCTGCACATGAAATTCCATATCATCAGTGAACAAGAATATTTGTGATCCCAAACAGAGAATTGTAGAACGGCTTCTGAACTAGGGTGAGAACCAAGCTCTTCCAATACACAAACCAAAAGGTCCATTATCAGGCTAAGAATGTAGGGGAAAAATGGAGAGATCTGCATTGGGCCCACTTTTGTTATGTTATGCTAGGTGATATTTATAGAGCAAACATACACCAACAGGTCTCTTGGCACTTTTATTTGTAATGGCTCTAAAACAATATCACCTGCTTGGCCCATGGCTGTTAATTTTGTATAAAGTAGTTCAACCTCCAAAACAGTCATAGCTTTCTCAATATTTAAAAGACCACCTCAGTGATGGCCATCCTAGTCTCACATCACCTATAATGTTAAAAAGGCATTTTAAAGACCGGTTGTTTTTTTCCTATCCTGGTTGTTGTTTCCAGTGTGGAATTCCTATCCCTCAACGTCCAGGACACATTGATTGGGGTCAAATACAGCAAGCTTATTTGGTCCCTGGACAAGAAGACTTAATCCACTCATGCAACAACCCTTTGGCTGCCAGTTTACAATACCACATTACGGTCTTTTGACAGAGTATTGTGAGGTAGGATGTAAATACATATCGATAACTTGTTCAAACTTGTATACTTGTTTGACCAATACTAAAGTATTTACTATTTGAAAAAGCACACTTAGGAAATGCAGTGAGCTTTGGGTTCAGCTTGCATTTTGGGCAGTGGTCTCGGTATAAAAACTTGTACGTGTGTAAAATGTATTATGAGGTTATCTGTATTGCCTCCAGAGTGCACCCAGATTGTATGCAAATACATGAGCATGAAAGCTACATTGTATATTGTTTGCTCTCAAAACAGAATACACACTCTTTGCAACTTGAAATAAATGTTTTACTAAACTATTGCACATCTTTAAATATCATTCCTCAGTGGCATCATTTGGTAACACGTTTGATGAAGGTCAATATTTATAAGAAGATTAGTAACGGAGAATCGGTCTAAATACATTATGGGCAACATGAAAATAAATTAAGGGCCCAATTCTTAAAGTCACAAAAGAGCAAATCATGTTCTTGCATGGTGCAGGTTTATAATGTTCAGGAATTCACGCGAATTTACAGAAGTAGCCTTGAAAACCATACTCTTAGCAAATATTTGTGATTTCTATTTGCACATCAGCAAATATACAAATGTAAAAAATCTGGTAAGCGATTGCAAATTCACTCCCTACACTGCCTTTTTTCCCCATGCTGCTAAAGGTTTTACTCCTACCCATGTCTGGAGTAAATTTCTAACCTGCTCCAATGCGGGACGAGATTGGAGACGAGTTGCAAGTTGTGGGTGTGCAGAGACTCACAGGGCATTCCAATCCTGGATCTACAGTTTCCGACCTATTTTCTACTACCAGGCCTTGCATGTAGATTTGATGAAAGGTGGCAAAATCAGAAAGGGTATTAGCAGAGCTTCGATTTAATACGAATAATGCTATACTTTGTCACATACTGCAAGCGACAAAAGGAACTGCTGCTGCTCAGAGGGTACTGATGCAGACATCAGAGGATGAACAGACCCAAAGCCAAAGCATCCCTCCTAAAAAAGTAAAACTTCATCCTCTGTCCCTGGAGATTCTTTATTGATCCTTCAACTCATGGCCAGTTAGCAGAGGATATCTAGCAAAATCTTTGGAGGAGGTGAACGTGGTCAAAATCTTTGGAGGATGTGAACGTGGTCACCTTCTCTTGCTCTCCCCTTTCTCTTTGGTTGGCGCAGCATACCAGTTGAGGCAAGCCGACAGACCCACTCAAGCATGGTCAGGTCCTGCACTGCGTCCTTTCCTTTTTTCAATGCAGCATGTCAAAAGTGATTTCACAAAGACTAGTGAACAAGAGAGACCAGCGTTCTGGTAGAATCCTCGGTCACTCCCACTCTTGGTCCCTTCTACTCTGGCAAGTCACAACACTTCTCAGGCCAGTCTTCTCCTGCTGGGGTATCTTCCACCCCCTCTCTCAGCAGGCCAGATAGGGTCTAGTCCCGAATCAGTCCAACAGCTCCTCGAGCAGCTCCTTGAAGACTTTCAGGTGATATCCAGTCAAATTCTACAGACCGAATGTCAGCTCTGGATCTCAGTAATCCCTTTGGTACTCTGCAGATACTTTGCAGAGTACCACCTCCTTGGTCAACGAGAAATCTGGAACAAAATGGGGAAGTTTGTCCCACTTTTATAGTAATGTTGCAGACAGGGACTGCTTCCAAATGTCAGGGTTCTGGTACAGGTCCAAAGCTGTCCCTCTCAGAGCATCTCTCCTCTGTATAACAGACACAGTGTTTGTTTCAGTATGATGGTTTCTTTTGCAGGTATTGACAATAGAATACAAGGAGCACCCAAAATAAGAGCACAATCACACGTGAAGTCCCTGTAGCTGGCAGCCTTCAGCATATAGAAGCAGCACCTCTGGGAGAGAGAGGCCATGCCTGGATGATTATTTCTGCACAACAAATGAGACTGCTTTCAGCCACCGCACACACATCAAGGCAAATTGTGATGCTCAGGAAGAGGCAATCAGCAAGCCTCTGCTGAAAAGGTCACTGGGGCATAACTTAAGCAGCCATGTTGCCATCTTCCCACATCTTATGGTGTTATACTAAACCCAAATCTCCATAATACCAGCAATATACTTAGCCAGTCTGGCAAGGCAGTCCCTCACCTCCATCTTGTGTCACAGTGAACCATGGTAATACAAAATGGATTATCAACAAACGGCAACCACAGGGTCGGTAAATAATTCTCCCTTTGGCCCTCCTTTCAAAATTTACTGTTGGCATAATACAAAATGGATCCCACATGTATCAGTCAAACAGTGAGATTCAACATGAAGTCACACTCCCAATCACTATATAAAATCCACATGTACACACCACCCACTCAGGGTCCGGCCAGATTATACTAGCACAAGGTTACCAGAGTGAGGCTGGTAGGTATCTTACTATTCAATGACATGAAAAAGGCACACACTGTACTATGTATCGTAAATACAGTATACTACTACCACTATTCCATGATTATGTCCTGGGACACTGACAGTAGTCTTGTATCCCGGTAAGGTATGCTTGGTGCACCCCTCTGGACGACAGAGTACTGCTCTGGGTTTCATACCTTTTTGAAAAGCCTACCACGCATGGTTGTTGTATGTGCTGGGCACAAATAATTTTAGAACCACAAAACCACAGTCTAATTACTTCGAGTAGAGGTGAAAGTCTGCAAAGTCATGCAGAAGACATTCCCGACCCAACAACAACCAACAAACTGGGAGAAGTAATAGTGTTAAACACCCCCCATCCCTGTACCTCCAGCCACATACAGCACTACCCTTCCCATTAAAGCCACTCCCATTACACCATAAACAAGGCCATCTACCCATATCACAGGTGTCCAGTGATTTATTTGCTCTGCACTACAGGGGATGCCATTATGACTACTATACTATACGGTCTGTCGAGTTCAGACCAGGCAGCCTTTATCACAGCTGGGTTTCTTGCAGATCAGCACCCCAGATTGGAGCCATACCCTACACTCCATGCAACACAGGCCTGTAGGTTTGATGTCTGAGCCCTGGGCCATCTATGACATACCCACCCGTCTTCAATACGCAGGAGAGTACAGTATACCAGCACCTTGTCTGGAACCCTAGGCATATGCAATGAGATATACTTCTAAGCTTCTGATGCTATAGGCTGCTGAGTAAATGGAAGTGTAGGTGTGTCTTGGTCCACTCAATGAACCAAGATGCCACAATTTCATAAGAATAATTTAAGGATTTTGGCATCTGAGGAGCACAGTGCATCATATCAAATGTAGCCAAGGGCAGGTCATTCCGCTTGAATACCCATGTTTCCACTTCTTCAGACACCTCTTTCTCTGTCCAATTCCCTAGCTCAGTTTCAGGATGATTCCTGACAACACAAATTCTCTTATTACAAAATAAAAGGAAAGCTGGAAATGTGAGCCAAGTGTAGTAAACAGAATAGGTAAACTCGGATCACAGGTCATTTCACACTCATCTAATTCCTTACTGGTCCAAATTCTCAACAGCCATTCAGAACACAAACTTTCTTTTGCAGCAAAGTAACAATAAACCAATCCTTTTCTTGCATATGGCTGAGGACAAATGGGAGCTCACATACATGTATGTCTTAGACATGATCAATATGAAATACATTTCCTAATATTTAGACTTTTGGATTTTTAACCCTCATTGCACGGAAGCCAGTCACATAAGTTATTTCGTTATCAGACTGGAGTTAATTGGACTACGGGTCATCAGCACCTGGAGAGAAAATGCAGACAAAATCAACCCTCAACATTGCCATTCAGGTGAACAGGTAAAGCAAAATATTTCAAACATTTCAGCTCAGTGGTTCGAGACCTGCAGCTTGAATGTGGGGTGGTCCACTGATTTTATGATTTTGAACCGAGACAATGATGTTGTAGTGTTTCGCTAATCACAGGTATGCAATGATTGAGCAATACTTACCTATTGCTAGCCCATCACTGAAGTTGTGCAATCCATCACCCATTATCACCATCCAAGCCAAGGTGGTGATGCCAGCATCTTTCAATTCTTCCCGAGAGTAGCGCTGGCTATGACTATGAGGATGGTGGTTCTGATGATGATGATGGTGCAGAATATGATGATAGTCATGATGATGATGAAGGTGATCATCAGACTGGCCTAATGTGTCATGAAAGTGTGAATGGCATTTGTTTTCGCAACCTCTTGATACATATTCATTGTAGTTTTCCTCTACATGAGAGTGGGCAATCATGAATTCTTCCTCCTCTTCCTCCAGTGCAATAGGCTGCTGCGCATGGAGTCTCAACTGATCTGGCATCTCCGTCGCTGGAAACCCTTCAGCTTTGAAAAAGAAGTAAATGATCATGGTAAACAGGGGGACAAACATTATTCAAAATCAAAGAATTGTACAAGCATATGAACACATCAAGTATAATCAGCATTTTCAGTTATGAAACCACATTTTGGCAAATGCAACAAATGGCTCTGTGGGTGGAAGACTCTATCCCACATCACATTTAAATCTTAAGGTTTGATAAAGCTCGCAGACATGGTGTTAAGCCACATCAAAACTGGACCCTAAGCTAATCAGAAGATTGTGTTTCATCAACACAGCATTAGCAAAAAAACATGTCTAGGACACAATGGAAGTCTTAGTTGAATAAAATCAGATAGGGATATACTAATATATGGTTTAACAGCCACCCGTATACCATTATTGATGAGCTTATCAACAAGGCTAGAGAATTTCAGCGCGGTGGTGGCATGGCACTTCAACTGTAGGCCACAGATTAATGGAAATTCAAGACCGGTACCTCTCCTTCAAGTAAACAGTTACACAGTGAGGCCTCAAAGCGAACCTTTTCTTCACCATTACTGCTATCTACCAACCTTCATGTTACAGTCCCACTTTCTTGGATTAAATACATGAGCTGGGGGGTCAAGAACAATCCAGTATAATGAAAATCTTGAATTTGTGGGTGGGTAGTAAAATGGAAAAACTGCTTCAGAATTGATCACAATTATTTATTTGTGAGGAGCTTGGCTTGCGACAGTCACTTCATAGTTCTGATGATTTAGAAAAGCAGTTCTTGAAAATGGCAAACCTTTCACAAGTAACTGAAGGCATACATGAGAAAACTAGGGGATATCTTGATGCAAGTAAGCTTTTCGACCGTGGCAAAGTTCCAGCTGCAAGCAAAGGGGATCTGTCCTTGTAAAAATGGCAGCCAGGCAGGGAAGGTGAGACGGATAGTGAAAGTTGCTTTTTCATTCGGATGTGAAAGCCCCAGTGAAGAGATCTGTATTGAGTTTTGGAAGACTTCTCAATTTTGGTAACCAGAAAAGACTATATACCACAACTGAAAGACAAGGGAATGAGCCTTCTCTGACTCCTCTTCCAAGCTTGAAAACTCACTTGAGAGAGAAGGACTAAATACCAAATCCCAGAGCACCTAAAGTAGGTACACTATGGGTTCCTAAAATAGGATGACACAGAAAGTATCTAAGGGAAAAACGGAAATAGGGAAAGACATAACTTATCTTAATACTGCCCTCACACACTTTGCAGTGTCATGCTTCCTCATAGGGCCGCATCATATGTCCCGGTGCAGACCAACACCTAGCACGGAACGCAATCTTTTTATGAGGAAGAGTGGTGAGGGTTAGATAGTGAGGAAAAAGCAATATAGAAAAGTGAGGAAAAAGTATTCCTTCCAAACAGGGATCAAAGAGTGCAGAGAACAGAGTTAAAACTATCTAAGGGGATAACCACAAAATACTTTAATCCTTGTATCCCATTGATAGGATTAAAAAAAATCAACATTGGGATATACAAGGGAGGAAAATTATCCCTATATCCCTACTACAGGAACTAACATGTTTCGGCCAGTGCTACGTGCCCATAAGGGTCACAATGGCCTTCGTCAGGGTATAGATCCCTTCACTTACAGGTCTTCACCCCACTCGGGTGTGCGCACAGATTACCAGACTGGAAATTCTCCAATTAAACATTCGCCAGTACATATCGAGAGGTGTCCATATTACGAGTTTACAAAGTACTTCTCTGAACCCGGGACTTTCGTGGGAACGTGGTCTTGTAGTCACACTTACTTTTCAGACACTCACCCCCAGTCACAGATCTGGGTTGAATCCATCGTCGTTCTTTAGCTCACTTTGCCACCCCAGTTCAGAGCATGTGAATTTACAGCACTACATACCACGAACAGATGGTTACAGAGTAAGTAACATTTTCCATTCGAGCCATGCGTGGCTGTAGTCACACATGCTGTGCAGAGTGTAACACAGTCCTCCCCTTAGCAATATCTAGCCTGTCGATGTTGCAGAAGACTGAAAAAGGGAACTAACTAAGTAAAGCCTGGTCAGCACTGGAAGGCTAACACATCTACACAGTATTGTTTAGTAAAAGTATGTGGTGTAGACCAAGTAGCTGTTTTACAAAGGTCTGCTAAGGGGATGTTCTCAATCAAGGCCATAGAGTTCCCTTTCTTCCTAGTAGAGTGGGCTCGTGAAGGAGCAGGCAAAACCCTTATAGCTTTAGTGTAACAGGTTGCGATGCATCCATCCATTTGGCTATGCAGAATTATGATAAGGCCTTCCCCTTACACGTTCAGAAAAAGCAACAAACAGTTGTTAAGTTTTTCATAAGAGTTAAGTTCTACTCACATATTACATTGAGGCTCATTTAACGTCTAAGGTATGAAGAGCGCGTTCTGCAACTGAGTCAGGTTGAGGAAAGAAGACTGGTAGTTCTATAGACTCGTTAATAGTAGAAATTTAGGGTTAGTGCAAAGGATGACCCTATCTTTATGAACATTAAAAAAGGTTCTTCCAAAGGTAAAGCTTGGAGCCAACGGATGTCTCAACGATGTGATAGCCACCAGGAAAGCCACTTTCCAAGAGAGAAATTGTAGCAACATGACTGAAAGGGCTCAAATGGGAGACCCATAAGTTTTGTGAGGACAATGTTAAGATACCACACTGGTGCCAGAGACACCTGGGGAGAAATGACTCAAGTCCTTCCATAAAAACTTTAATGACTGGAATCCTGAAGAGAAAGATATGTCTATTTTGGAGATAAGGAGCCACAGCGGACAAGTGTATCCAGGAGAGAGGTGAAGGCTGTGTTACACGTTTGAAGGAGTAGTAGGTAACAAACAATGTTCTAAATGCTGGCTGTAAGGGGTCAATCTGGTTTGAAAGGCAGCAGCAGACATACCTTTTCTATTTATCAGTATAGCAGGCACGAGTAGTATGCCTGCGTGCTTTTTAAGAATATTCATGAATTCAGGAGGTAGCTGAGGTAATCAAACTCTTAGGGCTTCAGAAGACAGATCATAAGGTCAAGAGTCCTGGCATGTCCTATGCGAGAAGGTCTGGCCTGTTGGGGACCCACTTGTGCGGAAGTTCGATGAGTGGTGAACCAGGGTTGTCTGGCCCAAGGTGGAGTCACTAGGATGAAGGGAAAGGGAGGTTTGCCACAGGCTTCAAACCATGAACGGGAGGGGTACATGTGGAAAAGCATAGGCAAATATCCATGACCACTTCATCCATAGTGCATTGCCCATGGAATGTGGATATCTGGAGGCAAAGGTTGGCCACTTTGCATTTTCTGCCGTTGCTAAAAGGTCCACTTATGGAATACGCTAGCACTGTACTGAAGGAGGATTTTTAGGTTTCCACTAGTGTACTTGTTACCAGATCCTGCTGAGGAGGTCAGCATAGTATTTGTCCACCCCAGGAGGTACTCCTCCAGTAGGTGGATCTTGTGGTGAGGAGCCCTCATTAGATGGACTGAGCTAGCTGATAAAGTTGGGGCGAGTGAGTGCCTCTGTCATTCTGTATGTTTTACATGGCTGTCATGTTGTCCATATGAATGAGGACCACCATGCCCTCTATGTGGCAAAGGAAGGTTTTGACCATTAGAACAACAACTCCAGATAGTTGATGTTGAGGCGCCTGTGATTGAGATCTCACTGATCTTGGATAGTCAAGTTTTATAGATGAGCCCCGCCCCCCCGGAAGAGATTAGTCTGTTGTAATGGCAATCTGTGTAACAGGGTCGAGAAATGGCAGCGGCTGCAACAAACTTCATCGTGCCAAGAAGGGCGCATAACTGTTTGGACTGGATATGCTTTGCCGACCTCTGCATGGAGGTTGGCTCCTATATAAGGTTGGATTTAAAGGGGTTGAGATGGGAATTTACAGCATGAAGCAGGTTTATAGTGGCTTCGGTGTGTACACGACACTGCTGTTTTATTGCGCTCTTCATCAGCCAATCGTCCAGTTATGGAAATACATGGTTGCCCTGCCGTCGCAGGTGCAGGACCACTACTGTAAGGCATTTTGTAAAAACTAAAGGTGCAGTGGTGACCCCAAAAGGTGGCACTTTGAAGTGATAGTGTTTGCCACTTACCGCAAACCGGAGGTAGCGCCAATGCACTGGATTGCGCTGAATAAATCAGGATGTGTAAGTATGTGTCTCTGAGGCAGAGTGCAGCCATGAAATCGCCCTTCTGTATTTCAGTGGAATGACATCCGGAAGAGTTACCATGTGGAAATGTTCAAACAAGATGTACTGGTTTAGGGGTCTGAGGCCCAGAATGGGCCTGCGGGTCCCATCCTTCTTGGGAATGAGGAAGTACACCCAGAGCCCAGTAGATTTGCAGCACAGGCTTTATGGCCCCTTTGAGAAGGAACGTTTGAACCTCTTCCCGAATCAGGCGTTGAAGTTCCAGGGAGAGAACGTGTCTGCGGTGGTATGGAAATGAGCTCCAGGCAGTAACCATGTTGAATTATGTCTAGCACCCACTGGTCTGAGGTGATGTGTTGCCAGGTGGGAAAGAACATCTGAAGTATCCCCCAACAGGTGTTTTGTGGCCAGGGGAGGGGGGTGAGGGGAGTGGCAGCTCATTTGGGAGAGCCACTTTTGCCTCTACCTTTGGTGCTATTCCCAGGGTAGGCATCCCTGAAGTAGCCTCATGTGGAGGTTTGTTGGGTTGGTTGATGTTGGAAAGACATGGAGGCTTCGGGAGAGGTGGTCTTGAAGCCTCCACAATACGTTGAGCGGTGAAAGGCCACAGGAGGAGTAGGCGTCTGTACGGTGTCCCTGGCCTTTGCCGTCTCCTTGTCTTTTTTACATTATTCCCCACATTTCATCAACCTGGAGCCCGCAGAGATTTTCCCTTTCAAAGGGCAGGTTGAGGAGATACTGTTGAGCATCTGGCATGAAGCCGGAGACACGGAGTTAGGCGTGTCTGCAAAGGAGCACGATAGAGTTGATGATTCAAGCGGCTGTGCCAGCAGCATCTATGGCACACCTAATGGTATGGGGCTCCTCTGGGAGATGTTAGAGGAGCTCCTCCATCTAGTCGCAGTGGGCATGGTCGTACCTGGAAAGCAGGCCAATAGAGTTGGCGATTTGCCAATAATTAGCAGACTGCGCCACAATGCACTTGCCAGCAGCATCCATGCGTTTACTTTCTTTGCCTGGCGGAGGGGCATTGCCAGTACCTTGTGTGTTTGCCCATTTACAGGAGGTATGCACCGCCAGGAAATCGGGGGAACCTAACGTACATGGCACCTGAAGGAAAAGCCTTGTATTTAATCGACTTTGGGTGATAACTCAAGCCTTAAATGGCTCCTTGAAAATATCAGGAGCAGGTTTGAGCATCCCTTTTAACATGAGCAGAGGAAAGAGTTTTGAAGAGGAAATCTATCTTTGACAGGTTTCTTGGGCATTTCCACACTGACATGCAGCAGCCCTATGAAAGACCTTGTGGTAGGGGATGGTGTTGTCTGGGGCGGGCAGGGTAAAGGTCAGGATCACGTGGGGGCATGCTGTAAGGCTCGTCCCTTCCTGCTGTGTTTATCCAGATCAGCATGTGGTGACCCCTGTGATGTGCATGAAAGTCAGAGAAGGAGGTGGGGATGGAAATGTCAGAGGCCTGGGTGGTGTGGTGGAGCAGAGAGGAAGGACAGGCTCAGGAAGAGGACTGGGGCCTATGTCTTGCTTCTTCCACTGCTTGATGGCGGTGGGGGCTCTAGAGCTTCCTCGAAGTTCAGCTGTCTCTTTGAGGGGTGACTGCCTGGTGACAGAGGCTGTGTAAGACTTTGGCCTGTCTGGGGTGGATGAAAATCTGCCTCTGGAAAGTGTGGAGTTCATCCTGCAGTTTCTGGAGGACTAGTTCGATGGGCTTGACCGCCGATCTTCCCTTCAACACCGACACTGAATGTTTTCAGCGCTGACCTGGGTTGTGACACCAATAGTTTCAGATCCAACGGCCGGTGTGGTGCAGAGTCGGGAGCAGGCTTTGCTGAGTGAGTAAGTTTCAAGGTTTCCTTCAATGCCAAACTAAAGCTGGGCATAAGGTGCGAAGGCTAGGGTTGGTACCGACATGGCCTGAAGGCAGTGGTGACCCAGAAGCCTGTCTCTGTAGGTCCACAGAGGCTGAATTCTCTTGCGGCGAGGAAGCTTGGAGAGGTGTCGAAGGGGAGCAGGAGCTGTGATCACAACCTACTGAGCCAGAGGGAGGTCTTCAATTTCGAGGTCGGAGCCAGAACTCTTTTTAGGGGCACACCAGCACTTATCTGATCTCAACATACTTTGATCCAGATGGCGAGAGAGAGAAACACCAAACGAGTAAAGGAGGAAGAATAGAAAGATGGAAAAAACTGAGAAAGGAGGGATGAAAATGTGCCTGAAAGAGTGGGCTAAACAAGCAGGGAGTATCTGGTGGTGGATTAAAGAGGCATGAAGTGGCATCAATAATATGAAGCCTTAGAAATTCAGCACCCAGACCTTTGAGACAGCCGATCGCAGGCTTATGAGAAAACCTTTGGGTCTCGGCACTTATTCTTTAAAAAATTAGGCGCTGCACTTCCAATTCCTATATTCCAGCAGTACTTTAACAACTTAGGAATGGGAAGCTCAGAAGTGCTGGCTTATACAGTGCTTACTTTTTAAGGGCATTAGCAACAATGATGCAATAAAAGGAACGGTGATCAGAAAGGCCTGTTGTCCAGATATACAAGTCCTGAATGCTCACTGTGTTCCTCTTTAAAGACAATATCCTCGAGCTCTCTAAGAAGGGCTCAAACACCCCAAGCCACAGAAGAGGGTTTGTCGGATGCAACCAATCCGCAGCAGACACTAGCTTCCTCTTACCTGCATTCAGAACAGACTTAAGCAAGAGCCATCATTACTGTGTCAGTTGTTAACTTTTGGGATAACGTACACAAGAGTCTTTACCATAGTACTTGTTTGGCCCTGGAGACCTTTCCCTGACTAGCTCTTAGATGGTCCACAAAGGTAAACTTCTTCTGACAGAATCAGAGTTTATCTGAGTTTGCTCCTATTGCTCTTTACTCAACAAAAGCGCAGACTGCAAGCCAAGAAAAGAAAGGAATAAGGAAGGAATATGTTACTTACCTTGTAAGCATCTGTTTGTAGAGTGCATTGCTGTAGATTCACATGCTCTGCATAGTCCTGCCATCTAGTGTTGGGCGCGGACATTTGAAAATTGCGTTTCTTTGAAGAAAGTCTTTTAAGTAAAGAGATGCACTGGGACTCCTCTCTTAGTTGGCAATGCACATGAGCACCAACTCCATGTTAGACTGTTTTCGGTACAGTGGTTGACAGAAATATGGAATGGGGAGTAAAGAAAGTATGGTGAACATATGCATTGGTATTGGAAGTCAATTAGTAAAGGACGAGATCTGTGATCAGAGCCACGTTCGTCCATTGAGAAGGGAGGGCACATGTGAATCCACAGCACTATACGCTACAAAAAGATGCATACAGGGTAAGTAAAAGTTTCAGTTCATAACATACGTTGCTGCAGATAATCATCTGTGTTGACTGTAATGCAGCACCCCTCTACAAGCAGTGGCTAGAGTGTGGATGGTGCAGATTTCTGAAATAGTGCCCGAGAACCATTTGGCTAACCAAGTGCCTATTGTCTGGTTAGGATATCCATATAATAATGGTTGGTAAAAACATGTGGGGTTGATCAAGTGGTTGTTCTGCATATGTCAGCTATTGGAATGTTTCCTAAAAATGCCTTAGTTACTGCTTTTTGTGTGTAAAGGGTTCTCTCGGAGTAACAAGGAGGGGCTTTTGGCTTTATGACAGCAAGTTTGGATGCATTCAACTATTCATCTGACAGCGGTTTTTAGGAGGTCCAAATTTTTTGGGATGCAATAATGGACAAATCTTTTCCACTTTGACGCACAGCTGGCTCGTGTGGTAGGCCTGCAGGACTGCCATACTTTAGTCTTGCATTCTTGCAGAAGTAGGCAGTCAAACTCTAGGACCTTAGGTTGCAAATCCTTATATTGAGCTGTTTGGGGTCTAGATGTGTTATTTGGTCTCGACCCCTGGTGAGAAGGTCCAGCCTGTTGCAAAGCCACTTGGGGGGCTGACTGATATCTCGACAAGTGTGGAGTACCAGGTCTGTCATGCCCAGTTGGGGGTTACCAGGATGAGAGTCAGAGAGGTTTTCCACAACTTCGGGACAATGAATGGAAGGGGTGGGAGAAACAAAAAAGCGTAAGCAAAGATCCCTGACCAGTTCATCCATAGTGCATCGCCAATGGACTGAGGGGGCGGGGAATTGGAGGTAAAGTTTGGGCATTTTGTGTTTTTGGGGCTGGTGACCAGGTCTAACAAGAGTGCTCCTGCGCTGGAAGTAGTGGAATAGGGCTTGCAGCTGAAGTTCCCACTTGTGCACTTCTTAATGCGCTCTGCTGAGCAGGTCGGCCAAGTTGTTGTCTTGCCCCAGAAAGTACTTCTCCATTAGGTGAATATGGTGGCAAAGTACCAATACCAAGTCTTTTGTGCCAGTAATGACAGGGGGAGTGAGTGGGTTTTGCCCTGTTTTTGGAGGTAGTACTTGGCTATTTTTATTAGAACTACCTTGCCCTGAATGATGTAAAGGGAGGCTTCCAAGGCAAGACATATGGCAAGGAACTTAAGGTAGATGATGTGGTGCACCTAGTCAAGAACAGCCACATAGCTTGTATGGTCCTGCGTTCAGATGTGCTTCTCGTCCGACTTGAGAGATGTCCTTTAAGACCCTTTTCAGTGGCGACTCCAAAGGAAAGTACACTGAGCTTGTAGAGATGACTACTTACACCATGAAGCTGAGGTAGTGCCAGTGGGCGGGATAGAGGGGGATGTGGACATAGGAGTCCTTGAGGGCCAGGGGTGCCATGCAATCACTTTGCTGCAGAAGAGGTATGACAAAATGGATAGTTACCATATGAAAATGTTGGGACAGGATGTAGCAATTAAGTGGCCTGAGGTCCAACTTGGGCCTGACAAAGCCATACTTCTTGGGGTTGAAAAAAGTAAACTCTCTTGCTCCGCTGGGTAGCGGGAACTGGCTCTTTGGCCCCTCTGTAACGTGCAAACTTCTGAGCCTAACACTAGATGGCATGAGCATGCACAGCTGGTGTATCTACAGCAACACATGCTACGAACATAGGCGATGGGTCTAAGGGTAAGGTAGTAGGAACAGGTCAGAAAAGATACAGCAGACCTATACAGCAGACCTAAAGCACCATTCAAGATGGCACTGATTCACTCACCCATAATGGTGGGACAGACAGTCCAGGCACACACTTAAACCATTTGGCTTGTGGAATCAAAGGATAGAAGAGCTAGCGCCGAGGAGAAAGGAACAGTCAAGACAGAGTGTTTGCCTCTACTGCTCTAGCTTGTCTAGCACTCATGCTTTCCCTATGCCAAAAAGTGCTCTTCAGTGCCATGAAACTGGCTGTGTTAAACAGGATTGTGAAAGATAAAAGATATAATAGCACTTGTTCTTTCATTCATCACACCGTCAATCCCTTCTCACAGTATTCAAACCAAATGTGCTCCAAAGTCTGAAAACTAAGTGTGCTTCACGCTCAGTCTTGGTGGCAGGATTCCATGTTCACAATCCAGGTTTTCGTTAGAAAACCTAATGCTTTAGACGTGGATCACAACAGCACTAAAACAAGAAAACAATGATTCGCCAAAGAAAAGCACAGGGCCGAAAACCTGATGTCCTGGCATGGGCCAATCTGCAAGCTTAAAATAGAAAAGTTAAAAAATGAGCCACCATGACAGCGGTCTTAATTGCTCGACATACATCTCGGCTGCCCTCAAAATTGAAACGGGGGAAATCCACATTACAGAAAACTGGCTACAGGCGGTCAAAATAGAGAAATGGATGCGAAATGTAAATCAGCCACCATTTCTAATCATCGTATATATATCAACCCAGACTCATAAGCTAAGGCTGCCGCAGTGAAGGCTCGGAGGCTCTGGAAGAGGTAATTACCAAATTATTGACAATGAATGAGGCACACCATATTTTTTTGAAAATGTATTTATTCAGTTATCAAGACAATACAAACACAAATAGTGCAGGTTAGCATCATCAAATAAATACACATTATGGATGTGGTAGGTGCACAGGTAGGAATTCCCTGGTAAGAACAAGTAAATGGGGTAGGGGTGGAGGGGGAGGACACATTAAAAAAATCAGTCCTCTCTCTATTAACATGTGCTTCATAGGGGAGGCATATCAAATGATTATTTCAGAAGTGGACCAACTAGTAGTGGAGGGAGTGGGCAAGTGCACCCGCGAAAGCTGCAATTGCCCAACTAGTCCAGTCCCAGATTCCGCTATCTCAGAGACTGCGTCTTCCCTCCCAGGTCCAGTCAAGCCCGAGCTGTGTCGTGTCCAACCAATGTATCCAGTATGGTAACCCAGTACTAGAAGTTCCTTTCTGCATGTTCACCAGTGCATACCTTCAGGAACCGGCACTCCCCTGCTGTTGCCCATTCCAAAAAGTCAACCCTCTATTTAGGCAGAGTCGGTGGGTTGGGGCTGGCCCAGTAAATGGCAATGCGTTGTTATAGCACTAAGCCCAATTGGGTAAACTTGTACCTCTTTTTATTCCCTTTTTGGGGAGCGACAACAGCCCCAATAGACAATGTCGGGGGGTAAGTTCCACCACAACTTTCATTACCTTGCCGACCTCCCATTGTATCCCACCCCAAAACGACGACAACTGCGCAAAGTCCTATGCAACGTGGAGGAAATCTGCAGGGGTCACACCACACCTGGCACAACTAGCCGGGCGTGTCAGGTAATCCCTGTGCAAGCGCTTTGGAGTCAAATATGCCCTATGGAGAAAGTAAAATTGCATCAACTTAAATTGGGCGTTGCTGCTACCTTTAGCACCTGCACAAGAGCTCTTTCCCACTCCCCATCTGTAATTGGGGAACACGAGCTCTCAATTCCATGTGGCACGTTTTAGCGCTGTATTCAACTGCCTATCATTTTTAAGACTGTATTCAGCCAGGAAATTATGTCTTTAAAGGAGCCTGCGTCTAAAAGAACCTACAGGACATGGGATTGCTCCCGCTCCTTTGAGAAGGAGGTCCAGATTTCACAGATCTGTGTGGGATATGCTTGCATGTTGCAAAAATTATCTCAGATGGATGCTGTAGTGTGTTTCAACCTCCTCCACGGACATACAAGTACCATTTAGAAACATCTCTCGCCTTCTGGCAGGCCACTCCAGCCGTCTAGCGACATCCATAGAGTCACAGGTATGTATAAAAGGTCTCAGTCACCAGATCGGGAGGAGCCAGGCATAGGGCACCCGCTTTAAGACCTTTGTGACTGCCTTTTACCACGCCTGAGCCACCTGATGAATAATAAACAGAGTTCCATCTGGTAGCCTACTACCACTTACCAGCAACTTGGGAAAGTCGGACACCTCAGTGGATCCATCAAGTAATTTATTCTCCCAGTTAGGCCCATCATCTCACCACGTTGTTGCATATTGTAAGAGACCCACTAAACAATACAGTTGGAGATCTGGAAGCCCATGGCCACCCAGACTGAGATCCAATTTCAGGATCTCCAATCGGACTCTACTTCTCTTACCCACCCAGACCAGGTTCACCAACAAAGTAATGATCTGTAGAGCCAACTTGGATGGCAGCGTACAGAATGAGTTCTGCAGCATGTAAAGACAGCAAGGCAATAGGACCATTCTACTTAAGGCTACCAAACTCATTGACGACAGGGGCCGTGTGGTCCAGAAACACACTGGGGTCATTAGGCCTTCCATTACTCTTCTCATGTTCAGCTCAAATTGGAGGCCGTGGGTGTTTGCTGGCCCAGATATCAGAAACTCTGGGACTCCCAGGGTAGGCCCATCACCGGGAGATCCACTTCATCTGGATCTGCCAGTGCTGCCAGGGGGAACAGTACCTTCTTGTGGCAATTAATGCAGAGCCCCAACACTTTGCCAAAATGTATCATCAGCTGCAGGAGGAGGGACACACAGCACTCCGGGTCTCTCACATAAATCAACATATGGGGAGAGGGAGGAGCCTAGCGCGCAACCAAGATGGCCGCGTAGGTGCGAGGCTCCCGAGGACCTCCGCGACCTCCTGAATTAATCCTGGAGATATCCTGTCCTTGTTGAGGGGACTGTGTCGGTGAACCCGAGCTGAGGCGCCACCCGTTTTTTGGGCTCGAATCGGACCCCGAACACCGGTGGGAGCATCGATTGAAGGTTGCGGCCTTCCCCTCGCCGGCCCCCCGGATTGGAGTAGTGGGGCGATCCGGGGACGAAGTGAATAACAGCGGCGAGCGGGGCTGGGCGACTCGCGTACCCCGCACTTTCACTTTCGCTTTTGCACCCTCCTTGCCTCAGGCGGGGTCGGGCTGCGGAGCGGGGTGCGGTGGTGTTGCCTTGTCCAGGTGCCCGGCTGACCCGCCGGCGGTGGGTTGACCCGCGGCCCGGTGGCCGCCCCCGCCCCCCCCCCCTGACACCCGTGATTTGGTGTGGCGGCCCGTTTGGAGATCTTGGCACGACGGTGGAAGGGCCAGCATGTCCACCAAACAAGATGGCGACCGGACGAAGATGAAGACAACCCGCCGTGGCACGGCGCACCAGGCCAATAGTATGGATCGCTATACGCTCCAGAAGGGTTCTCCGGAGACATCGCGGTCATCCCTGGTGGGCCCGACGGAGGCGCCTGCCCAACCGGTGGACCTGACCCTCCGGGACGTCATGGGCGCCATCGCAGAGATGAAGGCCTCAGTGGACCAGCGTTTCGATACCCTGGCGCAAAAAATTGACTCGGTCCTGGTGGATGTGGGCCTTGTGAGGGCAGACTTGTCAAAAACGAACGACCGAGTTGACTCCCTGGCCCACACCACAACGAGCCTCACGACGGACGTGGTGGCCCTCCAGAAGGAGGTGCGCCGGCTTGGCCAGGCGAGCGCCCTGATGGACCGGCGACTGGAGGATTCCGAGGGTCGGGCCCGGAGGAACAATGTTCGCATTATTGGTGTGCCGGAGGGCCGGGAGGCGGAGGCGGCAGATCTCTTCGTGGAAGAATTGATCCTGACCCATCTCCAGCCCCGGGGGCTGAGTAAGCTTTTTGCGGTGGAGCGTGCCCACCGGGTCCCTGGGGGCCGCCCTAAGACCGGTGCCCCGCCGCGGCCTATTATTGCCCGGATTTTTAATTTCCGGGACAGAGACGCCATCCTCCAGACCTCCAGGCAACAGGGACCGGTCAGGCTGGACAACATGGATGTACACTTCTACCCAGACTTTACTCCGGCGGTCCAGAAGCAGCGACAGAGCTTTCTTGGTATTAAACGTCGCCTAAGGGACCTAAACCTCAAGTACTCAATGCTCTTTCCGGCTAAGCTGAGGGTGGAGGTGGATGGCCGTACGCACTTCTTCGACCGGCCCGAGGCGGCTGGGGACTGGTTAGATACTTTGCCTGGAGATCGGGGTGGGGGGGGCGCGGCTGGCGGGGAGGGCCCGCCGGATCAGAATTGAGGGGTGACTGTATAGGCCTTGCTCTGGATATTGTTCCTTTACCATATATTGCTTTCGTATGTTCCCCTCCCATGGAGGTCGGGTGGGGTCTGCTGGGGGCTTCCCTCCTCCTCTGGGGGACTAGTTAGTACTTAGCTATGGGGCGACAGGCACACTGCACTTTGGGGGGGCTGTCTGGGCTCATGCAGGGGTGCAGGGAGGGGGGAGTTCTGTTGGGACCGGGGGGTGGGGGGGGTGTGTTGTTTGTTAACACCGCAAGGCAAACCCGCAACTGTTTTGTTGTTTTTAAGATGCTCGGTGGGGGGCGACCGATTGTTTTGACGTATGATGGGGGGTAGGGATTTGATTGTGTTGTCATGGAATGTTAACGGCCTGGGGGATAGGATTAAGCGTGGTGTGGTCCTGCAGTATTTAAAACGTATTTCACCAGATGTTGTCTTCCTGCAGGAGACACACCTTATAGGTAACACCTTTCATGCAATGAATCGGCGGGGATATCGTTTGGCGGCCCACTCCGGCTTCACTTCGGGCTCGCGGGGGGTGGGTATTATGGTCAAGAACTCGCTCCCGTTGGAGATTGACGAGGTGCGCCATGATGAGAGGGGACGTTACACTGTTCTTGTGGGACGAATGGAGGGTAGAGTGTTTATCTTTATATCAGTGTACGTCCCGCCTGGGTTACAAGCCACTACATTTGCGGACCTGGGGCGCCTCCTTCTGGACCTTCCGGGTGGCCTGTTGGTGGTTGGAGGGGACTTTAACGCGGTTGCCTCTGGGTCTATGGATCGCCATCCCCCTAGGGACCTCCCCCGGGCACAGGCGTGGCTGCCCGGCCTTTTAGACACGCTGGGCCTGGTGGATTGCTGGCGCTTAAAGCATCCCGTATTGCAACAGTACACCTTCCACTCGGGGGCCCATGGTAGCCTCTCGCGGCTTGATTACATCCTTGTCCCGGCGGCCCATGCAGGGAGGGTGGGGGAGGTGCGCCATTTGGCACGGGGTATCTCAGACCACTCCCCATTGTTGTTGCATTTCGATGTCTTCCCGAGGGGGGATGGCAGGGTGGCCCCGATCAATGCATGGTATTTGCGCGACCCCACCATTCGTGCCGACTTGATCAAATCCTTACAGCGCTATTTCGATGAGAATGTGGGGTCGGTCCCGTCTGCCATCTCCCTGTGGGAGGCTTTCAAGGTGGTTCTTAGAGGGGAGGCCCTCTCCTTTATTTCCAATGCCCGGCGGCGCGAGCGGGAGGAGGTGACCCGGGTTGAGGCCGAGATTGCAGAACTGGAGGGTGACCTGGGGAGCGGGGTAACAGACGCTAAGTTGCATGTTTTGCACTTAAAGCAGGCGGCCTATCGGGCCCTCGTCACGGAGGCGGCCAGGGGCCTCAGTAGAGAGCAGCAGGGGCGATTGTATGATGTGGGTGACAAGGCTGGCAAATTGATTGCGTGGTTGGACAAGAGGGAAAGAGCGAGCCGCGTGGTGCCTTTGATTGAGAGCGTGGATGGTGTGTGCGTCACTGAGCCGGAAGCCATTGTCTCCTGCTTCGCGGATTATTTCCGCGAAGTCTACTCCCCGGTTTCTCCCTGCTCGGAGGAAGATTCCCATGCCTTGCTTCGGGACATCGCACTGCCCTCCCTTACGGTGGAGGACAGGGATTCGCTGGATGCCCCGCCCACCTCGGACGAAATTGCCTCGGCTATTCGCTCGGTTGCATCCGGCAAGGCCATGGGCCCCAATGGTATTCCCATTGAGCTATACAAGCTACGCCCGGATGTGCTGGCGCCCCACCTGCGCGCGATGTTCCTTGCGGCCCACTCGCAGGGCTCCCTCCCGCCGGACCAGCGTCTGGCTACAATTGTGGTGATCCATAAGGAGGGGAAGCCCCGTGAGCGGGTCACATCCTATAGGCCGATTTCGCTTCTGAACGCGGAGCCCAAAATCCTCGCCAAGGTGTTGGCCAACCGGTTGGTTGGCGTGGTGGGCGATTTGGTCCACCAAGACCAATCGGGCTTTATACCACATCGCAACACGGCGCTTAATCTGCGGCGCTTACACGGGGTGCTCGCACGTGTCCCGTTTGTGCGGGAGCCGGCCATCTTGGCGTCCTTGGACGCCACCATGGCGTTTGATACGCTCGAATGGCCATATATTTGGGCGATGCTGGCGAGGTTTGGGTTCGGCCCGGGTTTCGTCAGCTGGGTCAAATTGCTATATTCGGGCCCGTTGGCGCAGGTGGTGGTGAATGGGCGAGTATCTGCCCCATTTGCGCTGGGGCGGGGCACGCGACAGGGTTGTCCCCTGTCGCCTCTCCTGTTCGCCCTGGCCATGGAGCCCCTGGCGGAGTGGCTGCGGTGGCACCCTTCTATCCGTGGTCTCCGCTGGACCCCCGAGCATGAGGACCGCGTGTCCCTCTATGCTGACGATATCCTTTTGTATCTCGCCTCCCCGCGCAAGTCACTGATCGTCCTGGTTGATGTTTTGCGCTCCTTCGGTCGCAACTCAGGCCTGGTCATCAACTGGGCGAAATCCTGTGTCTATGTGCTCTCCGGGGAGGCCCCGGTCCTGCCACGGGACTGTCCGATCCAGATTGCCTCCCAGGGTTTCCGGTACCTGGGTATATATATCACTCTTGACCCGGAGGCCCGCTATGAGCGGAACTTGTTGCCCCCCCTCCAGCGTCTGAGGGAGGACGTGGTGCGCTGGCGGCGTCTGCCGCTCTCGCCGCTTGGCCGAGCGGCCTTATTTAAAATGATGTCCCTGCCGCGCTTCCTCTACGCCCTCCAGAATACCATGGACTTGGCCCCGGCACGCTACTTTCGCGAGGTGGAGGGCCTCCAGCGGCGCCTGTTCTGGGACGGGAGGCCGCGTATTGCTCTGGCTAAATTGACGCTCCCGTGGTACGATGGAGGGGTCGCCCTCCCGGACATCAAACGGTATTACTGGGCCTCCCAACTAGCTGCAATTAACCATGGCCTTTACGGGCCCGCCTTGAACCCGGCATTTGAGATGGACAGGACGCTTCTGCCCGGTGGCGATTATAATCGAGCGCTCTACTCTGGCACGCCCGACTCCCGTTTGACGGGACCGACGCGTGTCATGGTGCGTGTCTGGCACGCGGCTAATGCAGCTATGGGGTGGAAGGACCGTTTGACCCGAGCGTCTCCGCTGTATGCATCTGAGAGGTTGGGCTCCCTGTGGACGTCGAAGGGCTTCGAGAAGTGGGACACGATCGGAATCAGCACGGTGGGAGATCTCTGGACGAGGGGGGGATTCAAAACTTTTGAGACGCTGCAGGCGGAGTTTCAGCTGCAGGGCAGTGAGTACTTTCGGTACCTACAGGTCCGCCATGCGCTGGGCTCCGTCTTCCCGGATGTTGCATCCATTCCGGAGTCTTCCCCCCTGGAGGACAGAGTGCTAGATGGCCATGTCCCGGACAGCACGATCTCCCTCATATACAAAAAATTGATTAACGATAGATCGTGTCTGCTGACTAGTCTCCGCGAGGCTTGGGTTGCCGACGGGCTGGAGCTGGACGACGAGGATTGGATTTCCGCGGTGGCCTCTCCGAAAGAGGTGGCCATCCCGGCTCGCCTTCGTTTCGTCCAGCTCAAGATCCTTCACCGGGTCTATGTGACGGGGCCAAGGCTTTTACGTATGGGTTTTGCCGGTGATGGAATGTGTAAGCGTGGCTGTGGTGCGTTGGCGACTTTCATGCATATACTGTGGGAGTGCCCGAAGGTGGAGCGATTCTGGCGTGGTGTGCATGAGGTTCTACGAATGGTTACGCGTGTCGCGCTGCTGCCTGAAGCGAGGAGATGCTTGCTGAATGTCTGGGAACCAAATGACTACTCGGTCCCGCAGGCGCGGTGGGTGACTCTGGGATACATGATAGCCAAGCGTGATATTGCCCAATTGTGGGGATCCCAGAGGCCCCCTGCGGTGTCGGCCTGGAAAGAGCATATGGATTGGTGTATGTTTCGTGAAAAGGTGGTGTATGTGGCGAGGGGTAAGCCTGGGGCGTGGATGAAACTCTGGGGCCCCTGGAACGCCTACCGCGGGGGTATTTGTGAGCCGCCGCTGCTACCAGCGGCCTCGCCGGCTCCGTCTCCCTAGATGGCGCCCCTCCCTTGGCCGCGGGCGCGCGGTCCCCCAGTCCCTGATCTACTCCCGTCCCCCTCTTCAGAATTTTGCTGCTGGTTTGGATCCCCCACTTATGGAGCACGTGTTGTCACTTTGGATCGAGGGTTGCCTTGCGGTTGTGGTTTGTTTATGTTGTTTTGCATTAAGAAAATGGAACCGTACTGTGGGCATGGAGCTGTGAGGCCTGCACCATTGATCACTCCTGTCTTCCTACTGTGCACCGCTGAGAAAATTTTTTGCTGTATGTATGTAATATGCTTTTGATGCTCTAGCGGCCGGCCGTGTGGTTGTAGGCCCATACCTGTAACTTCTATAAACTGCAATAAACGGTTTCAAAAAAAAAAAAAAAAAAAAAAAAAAAAAACATATGGGGAGAGGAGTTGGCCTAACGGCTAAGGCGGTCAAACTCTAATCTGGGGAACCGGGTTCGAGTCTCAGCAATAATGCTGAACATCTTGTGTTTCTGGGCAAATCCCTTAATCTCCCCGTGCCCAACAAAAACAAGCATTGGCATAGCCAATAGGTTTCGCCTTTGGGACCTTATAAGTGTTTAGCCATGCAACAGTTGCATAACTAAATACTTATAAGGTACCAAAAGCGAGACCTATTGGCTATGCCAAGCGGCCGTGCCGCCGCGAAAGTGATCGCGATTGCAATCAAGCATGCGCTGGGTCAGGGGAGACCTAATGAATGTGTTCTCATGTAATGCAACTGGTGCTATGTAAAGCGCTCTGATACTCGATAGCTTTGGGTCAAGTTCGCACTATATAAAACTTCATAATTTTTGTATTTTTTTTAACATATCGTCTGCATACATGAACATAAATTGGGTCTTCTTCCCCACCTGTATGTTCCATACCTGCATCCTAGCGCTACGAAACGTCACCAGTGGTTCCTAGCCAGGGCAAACGGAGAATGCAATAAGGGATAACCCTGTCGCGTACCTCGCTCAATACAAAAAGCGTCAAACAGTTCGGTACCCATGCCCACCCGTGCCGTAGGCGACTATTACAATAATTACACACGCACCGGGAACCCATCACGGAGTCCCATTCATCGGAGAACCTCACAGAGATAAGTCCAGGACAACGTATCCAATGCCTTCTCTATCTCAAAGGCTAGCAAGGCTGTGCGAGTGCCCATTGCCCTGGTTTTATGCATCACATGTGACAGTTGTCTTAGCTTCATATGGGTTCCCCTTCCTGGCATAAAGCCACATTGATTATCTCGAATTAAGTGTGTAACAACCCAACTCAACCGCAGTGCCAGGACCATGGCAAGCAGTTTAACATAGGCATTTAGCATTGAGAGCGGCCTGTATGCGCCCAGATCAGCAGGGTCCCTGCCTGGTTTGGGGATCATAATACTCAACAGGGAAACCAGCCGGTCCCGGAGATTTACCTCTGGCCATGTCCTGGAGGGCCTCCCCCAGTTCCTCCAGTGTTATGATTTCTACAAGTCCCTCTGCCTGATCCTCTTTCAACCGGGGCATGGCTACCTGTGCCAAGAACCCCTGGAATCCGGGGCCTCCTCGTGTATTCAAGCCGTATACACACGAGCGAGATGGTGGCGCAATAATTGGGCGATTGCCATCAGACCCATAACTACCGAGCCATTAGGCCTATGCAGATCAAAAATGAGTGGTGGGGGTGTCTTTCTCTTTTGAGCAGCTAGGCCAAGATGTGTCTTGATCGATCACCCTCTCTATGAAGGCGCCATCTATAGTCCCGACAGACATGCAGTCCAGTCTGTCCCAGTTGGACGCCACCTTTCTGTGTGCCTCTGCCAGCGACTCATCCCCCACCTACATTCCCAGGGCCTGCCGCTGCAGTCTCGCGAGGCACTCATCACCCTCTCCCAAATCCCGCTCCAACCTTCTACTGGTGCGATAGGTCTTACACCTCTGACGACACCTTTAAAGCTCACCACTCGGCGCCTGCGGGCAGTATTCCAATTTGTAGCAAAGAAGCCTTGGCGGGCTTCCGCCATATCAATAGTATATTCCAGGTCCCCAGGTGTCTCAGGTCTAAACCTCCACAAAGGGATTTTGGGCCTGTGTCCACGCACACCAAACAGTCCAGGAGCAAGGGGGCGTGGTCAGATGGGAACCTCACTGGATAATCGACCTTCAAAACATTAAGAACATCCTCGTTAGTAGGGCAGAACCGATCCAACCTTCTATGTGCACCATGAGTGGGTGAGTATTAAGAATAATCCTTTACCGCAGGGTGGAATTCACTCTACACGTCCACAAATGGAAGTCTAGTGATGGTTTCACGCAACCCGCAACTATACGAGACTTCGTACCCTTCCGGGGCGGTTGGTGGTCCAAATGACCATCCAACACACAATTAAAATCCCCAGCCCAAATAGGCAAACCAACATAGGGTAGTTACTCAGTTTCTACAGCCCCGAATAACTAATCATCCATATTATGGGCATATACATTAAGCATGAAGCGCTCCCTTCCATCGAGAATACTATGTAGCGCATACCACGCAACCACTTGCCCCCGCATCTGGAAAGTGTCACCCAGGGCGACCAATATGGGTACCCCTCAGGTATAGGAGGAGGAATACAATTGCCCCGCCACCTTTTATGGAGTTTCTGGGCTTCTGCCTCCAAAAGATGGGTTTCCTGGAGGAAAGCGATATGTACCCCCGTCCTTCTAAGGTATGTGTATACGCACTATATCGTTTGACGAAATAATTAAATCCCCAGACATTCCATGTGAGCATACACAGTAAATCAGTCACCCCAAGAGTGACTCAACCATGGCTATCCCCTTGCATCCTCTTCCCACCCACTCATCCCCCCAGCCCCACAAAATGTGATATGCAATTGTTGCTTCATAAACTTTAACTGTGCCAGCTACACAGCTCCCCATCAGTGCCCACCCCAGAACACAACTAGTGTCTTCCCAGGCATTGGAACTAACCCTCCCTCCCAATCTAATAACGTCCGTAGAATTGCAGTGTGTGTGGGAGATAGTTTAGGGCATTGAACTTGAACCATCTCTAAGGAGCAGGGACGTTCAAGCTACTAACCCTTGCGACAGTGTCCTGTTCGCCGTTACGCTCCTGTGTGCCCTATGATCACCACTGCTTGTCTCACACACTACACAAGACAGGACAAGACAAACAAAAACAAAGGACAGATTAACAGAAAGGGGGGTGGGGAGGAGCAGGAGATCAGGCCAACTAGTGTGTTCATCGAGTCCCCTTGAATGAGGCCACCCCCAAGTTCCTTTTTGTCTCTGTCTGCCCATCCCAACAGAGGGCAAGCGACCACAGTAGGGTGGCAAGTGCCCTTTTTGTTACACAGTAGCCTGTCCAGCGCCCATGCCCACACAAGTGGGGTCGGGTCAGCGTCTCTCTCAGAAGACTGCGGTGGAGGTACTCCCATCAAGGCCCAGGAACTGCATCACCTCGCCCCTCAGGCAGCGGCATTATTTTCGGCTGTTCCGCCAGTATAGTTAAAAAAAATCTGGTTCTGTATCAGAGGACGCAACCAAGGTGACCGTCTCGACCAGTGTCCTGTCCTCCCTTTCCTGGCGCGGAGTTGCACCATCATCACCACACTGGACCGTGACCGTCATCTGCCCCCACCCACCCATCCCATTGGGGGATGTCCTGATGCAGTCTCGATGGTATCACAGGAATGCGATTGCTGCCTCTGATCTCCAACCAATCCCATGTCTCCTCGGGTGTTGCAAAGAAGTGAGAGTGGCCACCTAGGATCACTTTCAACTTGGCGGAATTCATCAGCATGTACTTTAATTCGATTGCTCTAAGCTTTTGCTTAATGCCACTAAAGGATTGTCGGTGCAGCTCAACAGCCCTGGTGTAATCCGGGAAGATGCGGATGACATGGTTTTCACATTTCGGGTCCCCCTTCTTTCGAACAGTCTGTAGAACTTTTGTCTCTGTAGTTTAAGAATTTAGCAATTACAGAGCTGGGCGTAGCCCCGAACTGCGGTGAAGGAGGAAAAAAGGGGGGGGGAATCTACCGCCACCCACGATGTCACGGGGCCCACACCCCCTTCACAGGTATGAAAGGTGGGCCCCCATGCCTTGCTATCATTTCAAGGGGAGGCCCCCCTCGCCAAGCCCCACTTGGGTGATCCGCGTCCTAGCTCACGCTGGCTTTTTTCACTTTGGGGCAGCAGGATCGGTGGCCAGTGTGCCCACGTGGGCACATAGCTCCAGCACCAATCACCTCTGATCCAAGGGCCAGGTCGGGCCCACAGCACTTCTCCCACTGCAAGGGGGCAACAGGAGTTGGAAAGAGTCCAATGATGCCGCACCTCTCATCATGCTCGCCAGATAAGCCCTAGTCTTAATCAGCTGTATCACGCTGCGTGGCGCAGGGCCCCAGGCGTCTCAGTGCTCAGCACCACATGGCAGGCACCGATCTCCGCTCCGGCTTCTCTGGCGCTAGTCTCTGCTCGGGTGGGGGAGGTGGCCCCCCCACACCGCACTCCAAGTCTGTAGAACCAGCTCACCTACAACCACACCGGGTCTCATCTCAGGCCTCTGCTCTCATCCGAGCCGCCATCAATCAGGGATGACCGGCCCGCACACTTCGGCCGCAGCAGACCGCGCGCACCCCCCAATCGTCGCAGGGGCCGGCAACACGACCACCCTATGTGCACACCGATAAGCCAACACAGTTTCAGGCGCTGTGGGGCTCAAGGGCAGCAGGATCTCGCTTTTGGGGCCAGAGAAAGCATTTAGTGCTGCTGCTCGGCCATCTTGCTGGCTACACCTGAGGCACACGATTTAACAATATCTGGAGACTTTAATTCAAACTTGCTCCATCCATGAACTCAAAATGAGATTATATTCACTCTAAGTCTACTTTGAAATATCCCAGCTCAGTCAATACCGGCACCAAGATGTAGAGACCACAGAAGCCTGAAAATCTCAGATTCACTTGAAAGCTCTGGTCTCCATATCTGGAACAGGACATACGTAGAGGATCAGCCTCCATCCTGGATCAAGATCTCAAATAGGTCAACATCCATAATTAACTACACAGCCGCAACTCTTTCGCTCTTCAAATATATTGGTAGCTCTGGGATCGATAAACGCGAGTACAGTGACCATAATGCTCAGATAAAATCACTAAATATTTTTCCATGTCTACATCATCCCGCCAACATATTTGTTGCTGACCACACTTAATTTGAGACGAATAAGGAGGCTAGGCCCTCCTCAGGACGAACTTAGGTGATAATGCATTGAGCTTCCAGTGAGGCAAAATGTTTGGTGCGGGGCATTTCCGATCATTCCCCAATCCTAACTAAGATGCTAGATACCTCACCCACCAAATCAGTTTTCACACTTAACCCAGGATACTTGAAAATTCAGCAGGTTAAAAAAGAACTACTGAAAAATATAGACCTGTACTTTAGTGACATTGTGGGCTCAGTGGAGTCTACGCAAACCCTGTGGGAAGCATTCAAATCAGTGATCAAGGGCCATGCCCTGGCACTCTTAGAAGGGCACAAAAGAGAACAGAAACCAAGGATAGAAACGCTGGAAAGGGAGATCCTAGAGGAAGAAGCTAGGCTAACAGATACAAATAACGAGGCTGTTAGACATACACTAAACATCAAGAGACTAGACTACTTACAGTTGGTGACGGGGTCAGCCAGGGCCACACAGAAGACGACGCAACACAAAATATAAGAACTGGGTGACAGGGCAGGCAAACTGCTGGCCTGGCTCGGAAGGCAGGACCAGGCTAAACGCTGGGTGCCGCTACTGAAGGAACGGGGAAGGGGTGGGGAAGAGCCGAGAGACCTTCAGTAGATAGCGGAGGCCCTCGTGACCTACTTCACTAAGAAATACACACCCCTACCACAGCAACAGCAGTTGACTCCCAAGATTTATTAGTTCATATCCCTCTGCCCACCCTGACCCCAGAAGACAGGGATTCTCTAGAGGGTGACCTCACTGAGGAAGAAATACAGGCAGCAATTAGAAGCGTGCAGTCAGGGAAGGCCATGTGACGAGCGGCCTACCTATAGAATTCCTAAAACTAACCGCTCCCAGAATAACACCCCTCCTTCGTAACATGTACCTGGAAAGCTGTCAGAAGGGCTCTCTACCAAGTGACCAGAAATTGGCCACAGTCATAGTGATGATTCATAAACGGGGCAGACCGGCAGAAGAATGTAGCTCATAGCGGCCTATATCATTACTAAATGCAGAAGCTAAAATCCTGGCAAAAGTATTGGTGGCCCGCTTGACCCCCATCATAACCAGAATTGTTCACCCGGTTCAATCCAGATTAATTCCAGGGCACAATACACTGTTAATATCAGTCGCTTACAAGGGGTGATGGGAAGAATAGGGACAATTCAAGAAGATGCAGCTATAATGTCCCTAGATGCCAGAATGGCATTCAACAATAAAGAATGGTCTTCTTTATTTGCGGTCCTGAAACGGATGGGCTTCGGCCCTAATTATAGAAAATGGGTCAAACTCCTCTATGCGGGTCCAATGGCGCAGGTAACCGTCAGCTGTCATACGTCCCAGCGGTTCCAACTAGGGAAGGGAACTTGGCTGGGATGCCCCCTGTTGCTGCTAATCTTTGCTGTGATGTTGGAGCCCCTAGCGACTTGGCTAAGAGGTGACCTCAGAAGCAGTTTGCAACCTTGTCCTGTTGGTGGATTTCAACTTCCATTTCAGAGCCTAAGTTAGAAAATAAAATCCTTGACTTGGAGGCATCTGTTTGGCATATCCGACCTGTGTTCTATAGCCATTACCTAAAATCATGCATAGGTCTCAATCACATGCTAACAGTAATATCTATTGGCGTTTTGCTTTTCATTTATGCGTTTTGCCTTAATTCCTTAAAATGTCATACCTCAGTTTCCCCGTACTGGATTTCTGTCATTTTGATGTAATTTTTTTATTACATTTTTCTCTATTAATATGAATTAAAGTGAGATTTTATATTGTGTTTCAGACTTTTGAACTGATTTGGTACTTCTAAATAAATTACAACTTTCTCTGTTAGGATTGTCTGCTCTGTGCCATAGTTACTAGAAGATGAGCTCAGGTTTAAACTGCTGAAACATTTGCCTGGACTTAAAAGGTTAGGGACTTTATTATTTGAGGTGCACTACCATTCACCTCAATTATTAAATCACGATGTTACAAACAACTTGTATTTTGAAAAAGCACAGGCCTTCACAGGTTACAGTAGAAGTGGTTGCTTCATAGATTGTGACCATAAATAAAACATAAGAACTGCCCAGTCCCAAGATACAGAAGCAAGCACACAATCCAGTAGAGGATACCCTGGAACCATGATGCAGAAGACTAGTCTCCAAGCAGAAGAAAAGCTTCAAAGGCCATTATATATTTGATAAAGTCAGCATACACCTTCTGGTGGCAATGTTGAGAGGACTGCTAATGAATTGCGTAAATCACAAGGCTAGCTTTGGCATACATTTACATCAGTTCCAAGGCCTTCTGGAACAGCCAACCTCCAGAGGAGAGGCTTCATGTAAAACCACTTTTGCATGAGCTGTAATGGTACCATCAAGGTTCTCTGTAAAAGCTCAAATAAAGCAGAGGTTCTGGGATGACCAGATTTGACCTTGTTCATCTTCAAGCCCAAATTGGAAATCTATCTATTAACATTTAAAATGATCAAGAAACCATCAACAGCCAGGCATCCAGAAGGAGGAAGGTAATGTGGAGTGTGAATCCCAAAGATATGTGGATTGTGCACACCAAAGATAACACTATGCACCTCATGAACTTAATGGAAACTTTAGGGGCCAAGCTCACACCAAAATGTACTGTACTTGGAGGGCACCACACCAGCCACACACAGAAGAATCTGCATGTTTGTCAGATGGGGATGAAAAACAGCATGACATTCAACTATACTGCATACAGACCCTGTCCCAACTGACCTGCGCCACTGAGGTCATGATAACCGAGACTACTTGCGATGGAAAATATTGATCACAAGAAGAAAATTCAGAATGGCACCACGACCCTGCACCCCAAAACTGATGTTTTGTCCACTTCAAACAAACCATTTTTATTAATGTATTACTCTATGGCTAGTAGTGTCTGAGGCTTCTCCGCCAAATGCAAATGGTTAAGGGAGAGGGAACGGAGACCCCAGTCAAACCTCAGAGAGTGCCAAGAATCCAGGGTGATTTTCTACCATGCCTGAGACAATATGGAGATTAATTTCCTCTGGAGTGGGACATTGGGACAATGTAGGTAAGTGTTACTTCTGTTTCTCAGCACAGGAAGAGAATACCCACATGTAGGTTGTGTAATATCTTCAACTTAATTGCTTGCCGAAATGTTCTGATATTATCTGAGACCAAGGTGTATGACTTAGAACACCTGGGTAGCTTAGGCCTAGGTACAATGATGCTCTAATTTACTGCTCAATGGTATCATGGAATGATTGGTGTCCCTGCACCCAGTCACGTGTCATATCTTGAACTACTAAATGATTGGCAGCCGAGCACCACTGATCTAATACCACTGACTGAATAGGATCAGTCACAACGTTGCACTGTGAATTCGACCAGTGTTAGTGAATACTGTTGCTGTATGATTGCATGTGTCCCTTGCCAACCACCCACACCTAATCATCTGTATGATCCACAAACTGAACGCAGGAACATCCCAATTGCAGATTCTAATCTTCCTCCAGGTCAGCACTCGCCATGTTACTCCTGATCCACCTGTCACTTTCCAGCGTCACTGGCATATTGAACTGCTTCTAGTCTGGCCATTCAGATCCACCTCCTACAATGAAGAGCCACCTTGCTTCTTGCGATGTACCCTTTAATCACCTGCGGAGTCTCTCCACCAGCAGCTAATAACACTCATCTCAAGGGACAAAAATTAATGGGATTGCCTTCACAGTACATCTCCAAGTGGCTATATACTTTCTTTTAAAGATTCTCAACATCATGGCCAACATGAACAGCAATTGGTGCCCCTCCAAATCATTACCTCACTTACCAATAACAGTACTGTTTCCCAGCTACACTTTATCTATAATCTCTTTGAAAGCCATGTGTTTATTAGAATTACAAATTACTTTCCCGCAACAACCAACTTGATCCCTTACAGTTTGACTCTCAATCACTTCTCCCCATTGATTAGCTCAACAATAGGTTTCTAATTTTAGGACCTTGGGCTAAAAAAATGCACCAGGTATCCATACTAATTCTAATTGATCTATTGTGTGTTTGATGTGGCTGTTTGCTAAGATTTTAATAAATACGCTTCTTTCTGTCAGACTTGCAGGTATGGCAGGATTAGCACTCATTTGGTAACTATTTTTTATTTACTTGACCCCAACTTTATCATCAACTGTTCCCCTGCAAGTGGGTGTCCTCAGAGCTCAGTCCTGGAACCATTACTTGTCTTGCTTTACAGCACCTAGTTAGATCAAAATAGCCTCACTCACATCTCCCACTGCATCAAACATTGAAGAGAATTTACGCTTATGCTCAACCCAATGGCAAACATCTTCTACATCCCTGCTTCCTCCAACACTCTCTTCCCCATTAATTCCTCTCCCCCAACTCTTCCCGCCCTTCTGACACTCCTGCTCCCCTCCAACTGCTAGAAACAGTGGAGGTTTTGATGTCACTTGTAGAACGGGACACTCAAGTGACAAGACACGATCATGACGCCATCTACCGAACCACTCAAAGCGGAGACTAGATTTACCGCAGTCTGTGAACGTGTGGTTGAGGGTGTCTGAGACAAAGTTCTGAGACTCTGGTACCGAGACTTACGTGGTTCATTCCCCCCAATTCTGATAGATAAATAGCTCTTGGAAGCCGAATAAACCTCTGCTTCTTCCTTCCTCCTCCACTTTTTTGATCTGTACTCTCAATTAGCACCAACAGGGAATCATCAACTATTGATCATTAGAAATATTTGCTTACCTCTTGTCTCTAACACTTCCAAGTTCACCATTATTTCTATATTTGTGTTCCTACTAAACTATTGTAATAGCTTACTGTTTGGAATTCCAAAGCACACTGCCTCACCAACAAGGTTAACAATTTTGCAAAGCATGTACTCTTCTCTGTATCATATCCTCATTCCACTTTTATTCATTGTATACTGAGTGACTATCAGCAGCAGCAGAGCTCCATTGAAGCAGCTCACCATGTTTTAATGCCATCCATAGTATATCTCTTCGCTCCCCCCGTCAACAGGGCAGAAATATATCACAACACCCCATCCACCTCCAAATATGCCATACACACTACCAACTTACAGTGGCAACACTCCATTTTGCCCAATATTGCTTCCACTCATTCCACTTCTGCCCTGTTCAATGGAATGCACTCATCTGAAAATACAAGGATATAACCTCTTATACAGAACCTCCAGGAGCTAAACTCTTCAAGGAAACCATGAACTCTGCTTCATTTCCCTTTCTCACTTATCCTTGCAAGTGTGCAAACACATATCACCTCTAAGCTACTTTATCTGCTATGGTGTCCTCTAGTTTTTATCCTTATTCCACATATTACATGTACTCTTCAACCAATGTTAATCAGTCCTGCTATTTAAAAATGTAGTACTGACCTATACACTATCTTTTTGATTATCGACTTTCTGTTCTAAAAGCTTGAATTTTCTGTTTGAAGTGAAGAAAAATCAAAGCATAACAGAGAAAAAGGTCATACTTTCACGCAACTGTAAAAGTTAATAAGTTGTTTTCAGTGTTTAAAAGGGTTGGGAGACTCACAGGCAGCAGCTTCTGTATCCAATTTTTCTTCATTATTTGATGGATGAGTTTCGCAGTTTGCTAGCTGCTTTTTAACTTCCATTTCTTCATCATTTTCGGTTTTTTTCTGATGCTGAAAAAAAAACCCAGCGACAATCACAAATTATAAAAAATGTTAACTTAACAGAAATCCGTAGGCAGACACATGTAATCAACTTTTAACAAACGCTGTGATTTGGTGGGCAATAACTCATGATTACAAGAAAATAAGATCAAACTACAAATTACTTCTAGCTGATGCTATAATGAGTGACCCAGTCTTGACAGCTATTTTTTAGGTCGCGCCTACAGCACTTGTGCGGTCTGCAAGACCTGCTGTAATAAATAATATCACTTTTTTCCCGCCTCCTACTTACCATTGGTTCACTCCAGTGTCCATTTTGTTTGCTGCTTCCAAACTTGGTCTCTGTGCCGATACGTCACTTCCCTGCAGTGCCGAGGAGCACCGGCCAAGTACAGATTCCCTACATTGGCATTCCTTATCTCTGTCCTTTAGGAGAACTCTTTATTTTGTATTAAAAATATTGCATTCTGCTGGTCTCAGACTTCAATCGGCACCTCCACCCCATCTTCTTTTATTTGTTACTTTACCACAGCTGCAGAGAAGAGCCTCGCATTTTCCCCTTTAACTTTTTTTGTTGACTTTTGCACCCCCATCCCCTCAGAAACTATCAGACCACTGGCTCGAACCCAGTTACCCAGCATCAAAGTGCCTCTCCAGCTATTACACCATATCCTCTTGAGAACTCTTTTTTTTTTTAAATTGCTTTCTGCCGGTGGCAGACTTCAATCGGCACCGCCACCCCATCTTCTTTTGATTTGTTACTCCTCCAGCAGCTGCACAGAAGAGCTTCACATTTTCCTCATTAACTTTTTTTGTTAACTTTTGTACCCCCCTCCCCCCCACAGCCCCAAGTTTATTCAGGATTAGCTGATACAGTTCACAGTCACGTATTGTTAAACTGCAGGGGGTGTTTAAATGGATTGGTTTCACCTACACTTGTGAGAATGGGTTTATAAACGACCAGTGGGTCTGGAGGACATTTGGTTGACTTCATTCTGATTAAGTATGTGGCTATGCTGCTGATTTCAACGTGAAAGATGTAAAAGTGTGCGAGCGCTGCAAGTCTATTTATTTTTATTTTGCCCATCTTTAGTTTACGTTTGATCTAGGTTTCTTTGATGCACAATTAGGGCATGCACATGGTGGCATTCAGCATGGTGTTTATTGTTTACATGGGGTTAAAATATGTATATTTCCGCACAACATTTTTGAATACAGTTTAGTTTTAAAACATCACTTGGCATTCTTGGGTGAAGGCACACTTTTTTGGAGGTGTAAATATTAGCGTCATCTCTCCCCTTTTCGTTTATCCTCCTCTTTTTTTTATTCTTTCCTGATTTAGTCTCTCGCTTTAACTCTATCCTGCTCTCTCTTGGTATCTCTATTCTTCTTATTCCCACTTTTTCTCTCTAGTCTGTAATTGTTGTTCTGAAAATGTCTATTTAGTGATTACTTAATAGTAAGTGCTGCATACGTGACTAAAATATGAACATTTAAGAAAAAGGTTCACCCTATAGCTTTCATGTGCTAATGTGAATGTAGTGATCCTATATATAAAAATGCACAACATAACATACTTACAGAACCAAAAGCCATGAGAAGTCAAAATGTAAAGTGTTGTTCACCGTCAAACAACGGGCAACTGTCCTTAGCCACACTAAAGGTCTGAATGTATCCATCAGGTCTAGTCAGCAGTCGAAATATATTAAAAACACGCTTTTGCAAAGCAATAGGTCTCGCATTTACGAGACTTTGAGCTACTGGCATTGTAAATGACAATGCCTTTTATGTATGTGTTGTTTTTAAAACAGATAAATAAAAGGCATTGTCATTTACAATGCCAATAGCTTAAACTCTCGCAAATGCGAGACCTATTGCATTGTAAATGCGTTTGCGCTATAAACATTTTTTTAAACGTGTTAGGAGAGAGTGTGACCTGCCTGCAACAGCAGGAAGGACAAAGCTATTTGAGGAAATAGTGCTCGGAGGATGTAATTAAAGCCTACTGAGTAACAACACACGTAACAGGGGGTGTCGCCATGGGAGGTTACAAAATGAGACAAGGCGGTACTAAGGAGGGACTACTAAGCCTATTGAACAATGAACAGCCACAGTTAACAGTGGACAATGATACAAGCCAATGAGAAATATGGGCGGAGCGTGGGCAGAGCTTCAAGTCCCTACCTGAATACAGCATGCCTCGCTGAGTAGTGCATGCGCTGCCCAGGCTCAACCTAAAAATATATAAAATCTGCTAAAGAAGATCAGTTGATGGGATGTTCTACTTTCAGTGCATTTCTTATCCATCTCATAGATCAGTAACATGCTTGTCGCCCACGGATAAGGGGACAGTTTTAAGGTGGATGATGCTCACAATGTGGCCTTTCTGAGCTGTGTTTGGGTGTGCATGATGTTTGGTGTAATGTGTTATTTGTAGGTTGTGTTTCAAATTTCTATCTAATGGTTATTACTGGTGGTGTGTCCTTGTATAGTTAATGGATGTAGATATTCAGTCTGTGGCAATCGTTACGAGTGGCCCGATAACTTCCGATCTGTCAGTCGAACCTGCTCATATTTACCATTGAACAAAAAGGACAGTAAATACCTGGACATGCAGATTTTGATGCAGTGAGCATCCAAACCTCCATGCTATTCCCATTTTAAGTAAAAAACTTCTAATAGGCGATAATTATCACACCCGATAAATTCTAAATCTATTAGTCAGGTTTTTCCAGGTACAACAATAATCTCACCAAACACTGGGCCACTGGTAACCAGGGGTTGTGTGGTTTGTGTGCTTGTGCATTGCGTTTACTAGAGGATAGTGAAGTAAATCGCAACGCGATAGTCCTCTATCAATACATCTAGAGCTCTCGTGTGTAAGTATGTTCCCTGTTCTGTCTCATGTGTTTGGCAGTATTTAGTGATAAAATAATATGCTTTGTTCTGTGAGGCATATTTTGTTGGGCAAGTGCTGGTCGTGAGAGACGTTGAACCCAGATAGGTTGAAAATGAGTTTCAGAAGGAACAGGGGTTTAATAGAGCTGTGGACTGTATATCAGATCACTGGGGAAGGGCGGGTGGGGGGTAGGAGTGTGGTACGTGTGAACTGACCGTGATAAATTACAGTCCCTCTGCAGTGGTAATTCACAAGATCATGACACTAGCAAGATGCAAAGTTAGTGTGTGCTTGCGAACATCCTTCAGGCAAATGTTGACGAAGGACTAGACTCTGGGCCTCTGTTATTTCATCACGTCACCAGAATCCTTTGATGCACCAGGCCAGTAATATATGGGATAAAGTACCCCCGCTGTATATTATACAAGGGATAAAGTACCCCCTTCCATACTTTATAAGAATATTGCAGGTCACCAAGGAGCTCCATAACTATATAGAGGAATGAGACCGAAGGCCGAGTTCCTTTAGAAAATTATGGAACTCCAAGGTGACCTGCAATATCCTTATTGTGTACACTAGGGATACATTATCCTATGTAATACATGATCACACCATCACCTTTCCACAAACCGCTTAAAACCTTGCTGCGTAGCAGTTTCATATAAAAGAGTGTGCATGTTAAATATTTGTGGCAAAGAGATAACCGAAACAGTTCATTACAAGTCAAAAAAAAAAAAGCTGCAGTAGCTCAGAATGTGTAGAAACATGCAGAAAGATTTTATTTTTTCTCTATCTAAGGAGTGCTATTATTTCTGCTCGTCATTGTAAGCTATCAAAGTAGAACAAAAGAAAGAAAAGCAATATTCAGTTTTCGTTGCTTTAACAGCTGTTCCAATTATGTCCTGTAACCTGATCTGCATTTCACATCGCTGCTGACAGCAGGCATTGTAACTTCACAACTAAACTGTAATAACTTATAATAATCGAGTTCTGATGTCTTTTCTTTATAATTGGCGATTGAGTGCGTCACAAGTAGCCGACTATAAAGAAACCAGAGACTATAGTTTATACAGGGATTACAGAATCCCATGCATTAAAAGGGTATTGTAAGTCACTGAGTAGTTCCATGAATATATATTGGAATGAGGCCAAAACCAGAATTCTCTAGTGCAAAATTAAACACATCAAACAACTGTTAGATATTTGTTGCAAAAATACACTAGAATCAGATTAATACAAGCCCATATTTTTTTTCCAAGGAGCAGTAGCTCGGAATTTGTGGAAGCATGCAGAAAGATTCTAATTTTTCTATAATTACCCAAGGAGTAAAAAAAATAAACATGTTGCCATAAACATCTCCTTTCCTGCTCGTCACTGTGCAGCTAGAAAAAAAGAGCAAAAGATAGCAAAGCCATGTCTCGTATTTCTTCTTTAAACAACTGCTTTAAATTGTGCTTCATGACCTGTCTTGCCTTTACCCTTCACTGCTGGCTCTGACAGCAGCCATTGTGATGTCAGTACTCCACTGTAATAAGTTATTACAGTTGAGTGACAACATCATTTCTTTATAACAATAGGCAACTGGGTGGATCACAAATCTCCTATTATAAAGAAATTAGCAATAGGTTTTTAAATGGTGACCTGTTTTGTATAATTTACATTGTAGCCGATCTTTGCCTTGGGGGCAGCGCTGAGGCACTCTTCAAAATCAGGGCCTGGCATTAGCGTACACACTCCGTGGCATGGCATGGCAAGGGTGCGATAACCTGTCATGGAACATGGGCTCCTTACACAGGTGCACGTGCCAGACATTTTCCTACAACATAAGGCCAGCTATGTTTCCCATGTGCTTGTGTGTCTAGCTACTCCAGCCAATTCCAATCTAGGACTTGTAGAGTTGTTTAGCAAATTATGAGACCAGGAGTACAGGAATCAGAAAGCAATACAAAACAAGAATTGGCAAAGCCAATAAGTCTAACCCATGCAAGCTATTTGATTTGTCAATGTTTTTAGCCATGTTGCACAGCAGCACAGAGGGCAAGCAACAGGAAGAGACTGGAGGGGGCAAGCAAGGGGTGGAGCAGGGTTGGAGGGGGCAAGCAAAAGAATGGAGAGGGGAAGGAGGGAGAGACGGGGACGCAACAACACAGAGGAATGGAAGGACGCAAGAAGAAACGGAGATGGGTAAGTGGGGGCAACTACAACACTGTCAAGAGTGGGAGGGAACAAGAAGGAGGGGGTTGGGATGGAGGAAGCAACAACACAGTGAAGGGTGGGGGCATGCAATAACAGAGGGGGGAGCAACAATATAGATCGGGCAGGAGGGTGGGAGGCGGCAAGCAACACAACAAGGAAAGGGATGGCAAGGGGCAAGCAACAACACGGAGTGAGACAGGAGCAAGAGGGGGCACACTGTATTTTTTTCTGCAAACAGCAAGTAGCCTACTGGGACGTGTACGTTCACTTTTTATTACAAAATGGGCATGCAAGTCACGGAATGCTTGCTGTTGCTGGCTGAAAAACAAAAGCGACATATCAACAGCTTTGCTTCGCACCCTAGAGCCCGAGGAAGTGGTCAGTCACCAATGAAGTGGTGGTCCAGTCCAGAATTAACTTTTTCCAATCCAATGCATTCTGGGAGGTGTAGTCCTGGGTCACTTTAGTCGCTCCAGGTGAACTACTTTTCCCTACTGCTAGCCCGCCTGCCTCGCCTCCTGTAAGATGTCTGGGACTATTTGGAGGTTTATTTCTTTTAGTTGAGCGGAGGTAATATCTACTCTTTTTGAACTAGGACTCATACGCACCCCGCCATTTTGGGACCATCTCCTAAAGACACTCTTGTCCTATCCCCCATCCTAGCGACCTTGGTCCCGCCAGTCTCTAGCTGGGCGACCTTTCGGTCATCTTTCTTCTCCACGGATCTATTCGTTTGTGAATAATGCAGATGTCCCTGATCCCATCACTCATCAACCCCTTCCCTACCTCTTCCCTCCCTCACTCTCTTTGTACCTCCCCCATTCCTTTCCTCTCTCCCCTGAATGTCTCTCCCCTTGCCTGCTTTTTCCCCATGCCTGAGCCAGGCTTCTGTAACTCATAAATATATATGTAAATGTGTAATATAGAATTGTCCAAGCCTAATCGCTGTTAAATATAATCCTGAGTGAATTTAATATTTGTATATATAGAACTCTAACCACTAGTATATGTAGTAGACCTTTGTACTTACTACCATTCCTATGCGATTTTAGAGTTTATCCGTTTATATCTCTTCCTTGAGTGACTTTACAACTTGTACATTTGCACATTTTTTCTGTTTGTATCTATTATGTAACTCATGTAATCCAAAGTCCTTATGTAACGCAACTGGTTCTTTTGTAAAGCGCTCTGACACCTTCGGGTAATGTTCGCGCTATATAAAATCACATTAAATAAATAAATAAAACTAAGTTGAAAACAATTATTTGAAAAGGGAAAGCCCAGAACAGAAGCACCGAGTCAACAGTGACTATAACTGGAACCTGCTATGAATGAAGGATTGCTTCACTACAGCGCTCTGGGGAATAAGCCTTAAAGCGCTGGCTGACGTGAACGCGCACCGCGTCGTGCTCCCCTTTCTCAGTAGAGCTCTGGTCCTCAGAGACCAAAGGTGTGAGGAAACGAAGGGCGGGGCATCTGGGTGGACAGGAATTCTCAAGGCGACAAAATCACTGCTGGGAAAATCAAGACACCAGGCAGCTCTGGAGAGGATACGTGCTGCGCCCTAGCGTTACCGGAACAAGCAGTGGGAAGCTGGTCAAATGCCAAATTATACTAATGAGACGCTTGCAAACTCTAGAACCGCCAGAAAGAGGTGCCCACGTCATGAGGGACACCCTTTCCCTGACTTTCTATTCAAAATCTATTGCATTCTGGGAGTTGTAGTCTTGGATCCAGTCTACTGCATCAAATGGCCCAATACACCTGAAAACGGTGACGTGACAGAGGACATGGAGTCATCAGGTATCTGCACGTTTCCATACGTTTAAGCACACCTCCCCGTTCAGAGCAGGTGAGCTTCGACTGAGGACAGATGGAGGCAAGCTTAACACAGATGCCTAAAAACGGAATATAATTCCATTTAGAGTGTCGTCTATTTTCAGTGTTGTTATAACTCATTCGGCGTCCCTCGATGCAGCATGCTGGTCCTACTTCTATGTCAATGGGATGTACCCGGTTTCAGACAGGTTTCAGACACTAAGGTTTCCTTGCTAAGCGGAAGTGCGGCCATGTTTTCGAGGAGCACCGGTTGCCTCGGAACAGCCGTAGGAAAGTGGACCAAGAGAACTTGGCTCCTGCCAGACTGTCTACGAGTTGCCATGTTTGTTACCTAGTGCCAAGAGGACTGGAAAAGCTTCAAGCAGGGCTGTGACGTCTCCCAGGTCCAGGTTCCGTGGGTAGGGAATCACTTGTTTAGACGACTCCTTTCATCTGCGGGTCTGCCGACAAAATGCTCATAACTTACACTGTTATGAAATAACAGAAATGAGGGTTTGAGGCTGTGAGTGGCATGCACTATGAAGGAAGTGGCGAGAGAGAAATAAGTAAAATAGTGGAAACAGAGAGAAATAAATAGAATAAGCACTGATCTCTTGTCTTTATGGGACCATGTGTTTCTAATTAGAAACACATGGCCCCATAAAGATAAGAAAGTGCTTTTCAATGGCAGGCCACCATTTAGCATAAACGGTGATGCCAGCCAATGGTAATGAGGGGCAGGGCTTAAAGCCCTTTTCTGAAATCCCTCTCCCAAAATATCTCGCCAGCGAGCAGCGTATGCACTGCAACGCAGGCAAGACCTAAAAAGTATGGGAACGGTGAGGTTGCATGCAAAGGGAGCAGGGTCACTGAGCGTCAGTCAAAGGTGTAGCTTCAAACAAAATATTCCGCAAGCTTTTTTAGTCTTTCACCTTCAGATAAATATATATAAAATAACGCCCAGCTTAAATTAAAAATAAATGCAAGTTAAGTTTATCAGTGGGAAATTCACTTAAGTACATTATGAAAACTCTGTTAGTTAATGCACTGCAGAGGACTGTGTGTGTAACCAAAAAGCCATAGAATTGAATCCTGGTTGGTGCAGTGGAGAATAGTGATTTGTGTATTTTTAGTGCTACGAGGTCAGCCTATAACAGAAAGCGCTGTGATTAAGTAAGGGCCTGATTTAGATTTCGGCAGATGGTCACTCAGTCACAACGATGACGGATAACCCGTTCACCAAAATATAAATTCCATAGGCTGTTATGGGATTTATATTTCAATGAGCGGGCCCAAAGTCGTTATTTTAAACTTGCAGTACACACATAATATATAACATGGGGTGCTATAAAATGTGTGTGCAAAAAGGTTCAAGATAAAAAGGTGCCTCCAAAATATAGATTTTAACTAATACTCAGACTACCCAAAGTGTTAAGTTAGCTATATAACTGTACCTTAAAAGCACACACTTCACAGCTCAGCTGGTAACTCGCTTGCACTACTACCACTCAAAAACAAAAATGTGTGTTATCAGAAAGTTTCAAGTGATTCCATCAATTAAGCTAATTCCAGCTTCTAAGCACCCTTTATATTTGCAAATTAACCTATTGGTCACATTTACATTTCTTTCAGGCAACCTGGCAAGAAGGCTCGTTTCTTGTTCAGCTGTCTGCCACGCCTTCCGTGTCACAGCACAGGAGACTCTTTGTTTTACACTTCATTTGAAGCATTTAATTTTTCAGAATTAACAGTCCCAAACGTAGGGGGAACCGTTTAAAAAAAAAAAAAGTATGGGCACGTCGTGTCCCTCTGATCCCGCTCACTTCAACCGCTGGGTCTACTTATTACTTGTGCTATTTATGCATTTCCAGCATGTCACGCTAAACGCTGTAAAGGTTTTATTAGCTGGTCAATGAGACCAAACAGGGACTGACTACTTATAGGGCAACGAGGCAGTGCTCGAGGGGCCAGTCTGATAGATCAGTGTGTGGCCTGGTATTTTGGAGATTTGGGGACCTGTTTTACAGTCTAGTGGCCGGTTTTTACTGTTCATTTCCATGATATTACTATAAACAATGCCTGTAGCATGCACAAATGCATGCAGTCTCCCATACCATACAAAACATCTAATTACCAAGTCTTTACAAGTTAAAAACTGCCCTATTTGAAAATGAGTTCTACTTTTTTTTAGCCATTTGATTCGCTAATGGGGGCCACTTTTATTATGGTGCCCAGGTCTATTGTCTGTCCCAGTCCGACCCTGAGGCCAAACCACAACGTCACAGTTAGGATTTACAAGGAGGTGCGACTAAATATTCTGAACTACGTGGGTATTTTCCGCATTTTTTCCCTACCGGTCCAGCCACAGAGCACCATTTTGGGTCTCTCGCGCTCTAGCGGTTGGGACCGGTTTCATTTCTTCATTTCCTGCCATTTAAATTTGGGCCATGCAGCGGGCATGCCCATCCGTGTGCAGATCATGTCATGCGCCTTTGCCGCCGACCAGCCCTCACCACGCCCCCTTATGCATGCATATTCACGGGCTGACTTGCTTAATCTCCTTACGCTACTGTGCAGCCATGCATTTGATCTCCATTCTGTTTTACCCTGTGCACCTAGCTGGCTTCTCATGCTCCTTTTCGTTTGAGCCCACAGATTCCAGGACAGATCATTTTTAGGTCTCGCGAGCCAAAGGCTCGAAGAGACATTTTATATGTGGGATTTTCAAAGTGCTACCCACACTTTTGGCTGGCCTAAACCTTGAGTGCACGAGAACACATGCACGTGCACAGCTGCTCCTCTGCTAATTGCATTCCCCCCTCCCTTCTCACCCAGTCCTTTGATGCTCTGCTCAATTACTTTCACTTTCGCGCTTTGACCTTTGCATTCCCCCCTCCCTTCTCACCCAGCCCTTGAAACAAGCAGCAGGCACTTAAATGACCTATGGGGCCCCAATAATGCGAAACGCTACGAAAATCAGATAGAAATCTGTACAAACCAACACGAGTCACATGCCATGTGTGTCACATAATTCCACTCCTCCCTACATGACTCCACTCCACACAATGGCATTCCACATCACACAATTGCACTCCAAGTTACACATCTGCCCTTCATGCCACACAATTGCTCTCCATGCTGCACAATTCCATGTCTCACAATTCGACTCCACATCACAGAATCCCACGCAACCAAGTTCCACGCAACGTAATTCAACTCCACACCACATAATTTCATGCCATATATTACCCCTTCAAGTCACATAATTCCACTCCACCTCTTTTCAATCCACTCCATACCACATCATTTCACCCCATGCCACAAAATTTCCATGCAACACAATTCAACATCTCATCATTCCACTCGTGCCACAAATTGCCACTCACACAATTCCATGCCACATAATTCTAGTCCATACCACATAATTCCACTTCAGTGCACAACATATACATCCACATCATGCCACATACTATGCCACATTATTTCACTCCCTACAACATAATTCCACTCTGTGTCACATAATGCCTCTTCCCTTTCGTGCCGCATAATTCAGATCAACATATTTCCACTCACATCAATTCATTGCCATGCGGCACAATTGCACATCACGTAAATCCATGCCACATATTTGTACTCTATGCCACACACTTTCACTCCACACCACATAATTCCACACCACGTCACATAATTCCACTCCACATCACTTAATCCCACTCCACACAATTGCACTCCATGTCACACAGTGGAACTCCTCACAATTCAATGTCTCAAAAGTTCACTCCATGGCACAGAATTGCACGCCATACAATTTCACACCACACAATGGCATTCCACATCACACATTTGCACTCCAAGTTACACATCTGCCCTTCATGCAACACAATTGCTCTCCCTGCTGCACAATTCCATGTCTTACAATTCGACTCCACATCACAGAATCCCACGCAACCAAGTTCCACGCAACGTAGTTCAACTCCACAACACATAATTTCATGCCATATATTACCCCTCCAAGTCACATAATTCCACTCCACCTCTTTTCAATCCACTCCATACCACATCATTTCACCCCATGCAACATAATTTCCATGCAACACAATTACACATCTCAGAATTCCACTCAGGCCACAAATTTCCACTCACACAATTCCATGCCACATTTTTCTACTCCATACCACATAATTCCACTTCAGTGCACAACATATAAATCCACATCATGCCACATACTATGCCACATAATTTCAGCCCCTACAACATAATGGCTATCTGTGTCACATTATGCCTCTTCCCTTTCGTGCCACATAATTCTGATCAACATATTTCCCCTCAACTCAATTCCTTGCCATGCGAAACAATTGGTACAAAAGGGGGTGGTGATGGACGGAGCATCAGAACCAATCAAACACTCACACCCAGTCAACAGATCTGAGTTTGATCCATCACCGTTCTTTAGCCCACTCTGCCACCCCAGTTCAGACATGGCCATATGCAAATCAGTCTGACCCTGTGCCTCATGGGAACAGTCCAGCCCGAACTGCCAAGCCATGCCTTCCCTGGACCGGAAACAAGCTTCCTAGGACCGGTTTCTGGCATTTCAGCCGTCTTCAGCCAGGCTTGCTTGAATCCAGTGGCAAAGTGAGCAAGGGACTCACGTCTGAGCATACCCTGCCAACTTATGGCGAACAAAGCGGTACAAAAGGGGGTGGTGATGGACGGAGCATCAGAACCAATCAAACACTCACACCCAGTCAACAGATCTGAGTTTGATCCATCACCGTTCTTTAGCCCACTCTGCCACCCCAGTTCAGACATGGCCATATGCAAATCAGTCTGACCCTGTGCCTCATGGGAACAGTCCAGCCCGAACTGCCAAGCCATGCCTTCCCTGGACCGGAAACAAGCTTCCTAGGACCGGTTTCTGGCATTTCAGCCGTCTTCAGCCAGGCTTGCTTGAATCCAGTGGCAAAGTGAGCAAGGGACTCACGTCTGAGCATACCCTGCCAACTTATGGCGAACAAAGCGGTACAAAAGGGGGTGGTGATGGACGGAGCATCAGAACCAATCAAACACTCACACCCAGTCAACAGATCTGAGTTTGATCCATCACCGTTCTTTAGCCCACTCTGCCACCCCAGTTCAGAAACAATTGCACATCACGTACATCCATGCCACATTATTCTACTATATGCCACACACTTAGTCTAAACCACATAATGCCACACCACCACACATAATTCCACTCCACATCAGTTAATCCCACTTCACACAATTGCACTCCATGTCACACTGTGGCACTCATCACAATTCCATGTCTCAAAATTACACTCCATGGCACACAATTGCACGCCATACAATTTCACACCACACAATTCCATTCCAAAAAAAAACAGCACCACTTAAAGCCAATCCATGGCATGTAATGCCATGCCACACAATTCAAATCAACATAATTCGGCTCCATGCCACATAATTCCACGGCACGTAATTCCACTCAACACCACACAATTCATTACCATGTCACATAATTCCACTCCATGCTATAATTAGCACTCCACTCAGTGACACTCCATGTCACCCAATTGCACTCCACATCACACAATTGCATTTCACGCCACACAATTCCACGTTGCACAATTCCACTCCATGCAACACAATTCTGCACCACACAATTCAACTCCATGCCACCTAAGTGCACTCCACCCTCATATTTCCAATCCAAGCAACATAATTCCACTCCATGTCGCATAATTCCAATCCTCTCAATGCCGCACAATACCATGTCAAACAATTCCATGCAACACAATTCTTCTCCACAATTTTTCACGCCACCTAATTCTACTCTACACCACATAATTATGCGACAGAATTCTACTATATGCCACACACTTTCACTCAACACCACATAATTCCACACCACGTCACATAATTCCACTCCACAACACTTAATCCCACTCAACACAATTGCACTCCATGTCACGCAGTGGCACTCCTCACAATACCATGTCTCAAAATTTCACTCCATGGCACACAATTGCACGCCATACAATTTCACACCACACAATTCCATGCAAAAAAAATTTGCACCACTTGAAGCCAATCCACTCTGGATTGACTTCATGCTTCCTGACAGCCAGGCCTTTTAAAACCTTTTATGGGGCTCATGTCGTCAATGTAATCCAGAAACCCTTCACAAGTTTATGAGGACACCCAGGGGCTTATTTACAAGCCCCTTGCACCACCCGTAAGTCACCTTTCCCCATTAAAAGTGATGCACCGGTGGTGTGAGGGGCTTGCAAATAAGCCCCCTAGTACCATCTAAGTTTCCCCAGTCTTACCGAACAAATATGCCAAAAGCAGGTTTTTTTTTCGACAAAGCAAAGTAATCTACCTCAGCTCCTTTCTGGAAACTTTTGGGGTGATCTTGATCTGTCAAGTAGGGCCCAAGAAAAAGGGATGGGGTTCCACTGTACTTACCCCCTCATACAATTTCCAGAGGGGAAAATTGGACCGCAACACAGCACAAGCATTTTAAATGCAATAGGTCTTGCCTTCCATTAAGTTAAAGCCATTTGCTTTGCTATATAATACCATTAGCAAAGCAAATGACTTTAACTTAATCAAAGGCAAAACCTATTGCATTTTCAATGCTTGTTTGTTTTTAGATTCATTTAGCGCGAACTCGGCCCTAAGGTATTGTAGCGCTTCTTATAATCACGAGTTACATTATTGCGTTATTACATAATGCGTACAATCATCGTTCACCGGAAAGTTCGGCAGAACAGATATTCTAGCTGCTACTAAATTGATACATTTTCCATAGCGCCAAAAAGCTGGGAAATAGTGAGTTCAATAAATATCCAATAATCAGAACCACTGGAATTATGTGATTCTGCGGCGGCAGTGTTGTATGCACAATAATACATTTGCCGCATAAACCACACAATCCATCATCTACTGCATAATCTCCAGATTTTAATACAAAAAAATGTGTTTTCTGAAAACGCAGCGACCCATGTTGCCACGCAGTGGAAGGCCCTATGCAAAGGTTGACTGGTCATGTTCCTATTACTCTTTTTTGGTGTTAAACTGGTACTACTGAGGTGAAACCTTTGACCAGATTGTGTTAACATGAAAAAAATATGAAGCAATACTATCACAAAATGTTCCTCAATAGGTCACATAACTTGCCTTATCTTGCTGCATAATGAGGTCGACCCTGCCACATAATTTGGTCCTCCCCTGCGCACAATTCCATTGGCCCGGCCAATAACCTAACCTGGTACATTAACCTGGCCAGAACTGAAATAACCAAACAACCAAAGTATGCCCCAATGTGACCTAAAATAATCTATACTATTTTAACATTGTCCAATGCACACTGAACTTACTTAAAAATGGCATAAAATAAGAAAAACAAGCACTGGCAAAGCCAATAGGTCTCACTTTTGAACGGAGTTACAGACTTGTTGCAGATGCTAAATAGCATGAGAGAAAACAAATCTGATCAAAGCATGATGATGTACACATACAACACCAAAAATGCACATGCATATGTCATGACGTGGAGGCCATTCTGGCTTAGACTCCAGCATGATGACATATGTTTGTTCCTGCATCACTACACGAGTACGGTGTGCGTCATGAAGCGGCAGATAAACATAAAGTCAACAAATCACAAGTAATATGCTGACCCAAAGCCATCTTTACATATTGGTTTTGTGCACAACAGAACCTTCAAGAACAAGAATTTGCAATGCAATCGGTCTCGCATTTGCGAGAGTTTGAGCTATTAGCATTGTAAATGACAGTGCCATTTATTTATGTTTTACAAAAACCAAACTTAAATAAAAAGCATTGTCATTTACAATGCCAATAGCTCAAACTCGTATAAATGCGAGACCTATTGCATTGCAAATGCTTGTTCTACTTGCACTTCAAATTCTAGTTCTACCCCAGCTCATTTGGCTGCAAATCAGTGGAACGGGTTTATGGGCACTACTTTCTCTGCCTGATTGATCACTTGTCGGTCACTAACTAAGCATGCTTTCGATATTTTTAACATACTTTTGGAGAACAAGAGGGATTTAATGTGGTTTTCAACGGAAACCTGGAGGAAGGATTCTTCTGGTCCAGACTTGGTCTTAGATATTCCCCCTGGCTTTTTAATCCAATATATAAATCGTGCTGACAGAATAGGGGGAGGTATTGCAGTTTATCGATCTACTTTTACTTGTTCAATTTCTAAACTTTTGAACACTGGCTCTATTGCAGGCCTTTCTTTTTCCATTGCTCTAACCTCTAGGACCTTCGATCACACTTTCAAGTGCTCTAATTTCTAGACCTCCTAGGGGCCCAATGATTTCATTTTTCTACTTTCTGATCTGCTGTGCCAACTATCATTACTGCACCCATTTTTATAGTTCTTGGTGATTTAATCTACATGCAAACAAGACTAATTGCTCTATAGCCTTGCCGTTTTCGACTATGTTAGAGGGTTGCAACTTCGAGCAGCCTGTGAAGGAACCAACATACAAGGCCGGTCATACCCTAGATCTTATTTTCTCCGGTCCTCTAAATCTCTCAGTAAGGCCAGTTTTGCACCTAACCTGTTCTGATAATTTATTTCTTTTATGAACCCCACTCCTTTGGTGTGTAAGCAGCAAAATATTGCTAATAAAACATCTAGAGCATTGCATTAAGTTTTCGAATCTACTCTACTCTAATATGCTCCAATCAATACCATTGGAACCATCGGTCTCTGTGGAGCTGGACATAGAAAACTTTAATGGCTGGCTTGCTGAGGCATTTGATCTTATTGCTCCTAAAAAATCCCAGTTAGTAGAACATCTACACCAGCCGCTCCGTGGTTCTCAAATTTAAAAAAAAAAAAAAAAAAGTCTGTGTAAATGGTTAGAAAGTTTATGGCTGAAATCTTACGATGCAGAGGCCAAGAGTACATATACGACAGCTCTGAAAAGCTATTGTAAATCTATCTGAAGAGCCCGTAATGAGCATATCTCCTCCTCTATCGCTGCTGCCGTTAATAAACCTTGGGAGCTTTTTAAAATGATAAACTCCTTTCTCTCCCAGAGTCCTCTTTAGAACAAGCCTACTCCATCCGCAAACTTATGCGAATAACTCAGTTATTTTATAACATTTGCGCTATTTCAGACCATTTCCCTATGAACACGGCAGTTTCGCTTGTTTTGGAGTCTAATTCAATGTATCCCCTTTTTTCCAAAGTTATTTCTATATCCATGGTATACTCTTTAGTGGAACTGGGCAAATTCAATTTAGCCCTCACCCCCGCCCCCCCACCCCCCGACCAATGTACACCTGACATTTTAAAAATGGAGTCTGCTACTGTGAACCCAATTTTGAATAAACTGATGAATTCTCCCTTGCTCATGTTCGTAAATACTGGAAATATGCTCTCCTCCTTCCCTTACTTAAGGAACCTAATGCAGACCCTAGTATCTAAGTTGCGCTGTTGATCGACCGCTACGTGGTCGCTACGAGGCAGTTCAGAGATATTTATCCCAGTGCCGCAGTTGAGGTTTGACTGTTACACCTATATATCTTGGAATTCCATATACGAGGTGCTCTGCTTACACATGAGTGCCAGGATTTAAATGTACTGCATTACTGGGTGAATATAAGGGTCGTAGGACACAATTGCCGAGAAGACTGAAATCTGGAAGCTGCTCGGCACTCTTGGATTGATATATAGACTGACACTACTGGTTGTGTACTGTATGTTTTTGCTTTTGTAGGCCCAATATTTGGACCACACCTTAACAGCATGTGTTGATACTGCGTGCACATTTTATGAATAGTTTCTATTGTTCGTAAATTTGGAATATACAGAAGAAAGTGCGTGTTGCGTATGGGGTCCGCTGTCATATGTATGCTTTGATCCTCTTTAGAACAAGGCTACTCCAGCCGGAAACGTATGCGAAAAACTCGAGTTATTTTATAACATTTGCGCTATTTCAGACCAGTACTCTATGAACACTGCAGTTTCGCTTGTTTTGGAGTCTAATCCATTGTATCCCCTTTTTTCCAAAGTTATATCTGTATCCATGCTAGACTCTTTAGTGGAACAGGGCAAATTCAATTCGGCCCCACCCCCTTGACCAATGTACACACGACTTTAAAAAAAAAATTTAGAATATGTACGAAGCATTATCAGAGTTACAGAACATGGAGACCATTAATTACTTTACATTGCATTGTAACATTCTACATCGGTACATGCGTCTTGAACAGTGTGGTATTAAGTCTATACAATTGGGATCATATAGTCCATTATTCATTCGATATTGTCCAGTAACAGATCGTCGGTCGGTGACGCACATATATTACTTCTGAACACCTGACATTTTAAAAATGGCGTCCACTATTGTGAACCCAATTTTGAATAAACGGATGAATTCCTCCCTTGAATCAGCTCATGTTCCTAAATGGTGGAAACAAGCTCTCCTCCTTCCCTTACTTAACCCCTTGGCTGCGGCAGGAATTCCGCCGCAGCGCTGGGGGGGGGGGGGGGTTTGGGGGCAGCGCGGTGGCGCTGTGCTCATGACGGAGCCACTCCGTCATGAGTCACGGTTGAGGTGTGCTCATGACGGAGTGGTTCCGTCACGACTCCGCCCACTGCGCTAATCGCCCGCACAGGCGGGGAATTAGCGCCGCATGGGCGGAGCGGCGGCCAACGGCCGCAGCATGACGGAACCACTCCGTCATGAGCACACGGCACCCGTGGCTCATGACGGAGTGGTTCCGTCATGAGCGGGGGAAGGGGTTAAGGAACCTAATGCAGACCCTAGTATCTTGAGTAATTACAGAACCATCTCTTTTGCCTGCTGGGGCATTGATGCTTAATGAGCTAGGGAACAGATCTTTGTCTGATTTCTTGGAGTCGAACCCTCTTTTACACGATTCTCAATCTGGTTTTAGGTCAGGATACAGCACTGAATTAGCCTTGCTGGAAGAATCAGTTTATTAAGGTAAATCTCAAAACTCTGCAGCAATGGTGGTGCTCCTCTAATTTTCCTCGGCTTTTGACACGGTTTTCCATGAGATTCTCCTGTGCAGGCCCAGGAAACTGGGGATCCAAGGTGTGGCTTTATCCTGGTTCAAATCTTTTTTGAAGGACAGGACACAATCGGTTTTGACATTGTCCTTTTAATACTCCTCAAAACATTTGGATTGTGGAGTGCTAAATGGCTCAGCACTGTGCCCCACTCTTTTTTAATATCTACCTGCAGCCAGTGGCGAGCTTAGTTGAATCCCTTGGCCTCAGGGTGACTTCCTACACAGATGATAACCAGATTCTCCTATATTTCCATTGTGTTTAAATTCAGTGGCCAATTAGATGAGCAATAATAGTCTTAAGCTTAACTCTGATAAAACGGAGGTCCTCTTCTTTGGAGCTAAGCATTACCCTGACTTATGTAACTGGTGGCCATTGGAGGTGTGGCCTTCTCCCTCCCCGGCCTCAACTGCTAGGAACTTGGGGATTATATTGGATTCAGAGATTTTATTTGCCTCCCAATTTAAAGCTGTATCAGCCAGCAGTTTTACTACTCTTAAATCTTTATGGAGAATGCTACACATTGTGCCAGAGGACACCTGTAAGCCAATTGTTCACCCTTTAGTGTTGTCAGAAAATGGTTAACAACAATGACAACAGTTAGCATTTCTGCAACTTCGCCGACTTATTACACAGGTATTTAACTTATGTCAGGTTATTTACTTTCCAGTAATTGATGGAGTCTGCACTCATTCATTCAACAGGGGCAACTTAGATTTTTTCTTCATTCAGCTCAGAGCCCCCTGCATCTTCCCCTTCAAAGTGGATCAAAGGCAATGTTGGAGGAGTACAAGTAAAACCTTATTTCTTCTCCAGCACTGGATCCTTCACAGACAGACAAGCACTTACAACTAGAATGTAAATTAGGGTTCTCAAGGAACCAAACAGGAATGAGGAATATGGGCTACGCTTATCATAAAAGGCTCATCAGGAAGAGCACTATATTTTGTAATTGTACTAATAAAAACATGCTCTGCACTGCAAGGGTTTCAAATTGCACTACACTAAACTGCTGCCCAGTTATTGAACAAAATTTCTATAAACTGGTGAACATTTAGACACCCCTATAAAGTACTCTGTTAATTTATACATTGTGACAATATAGTATACATACCTCTTCTGTAAAGAGAAGCGTTACAAGCCTTACAGTATGCAATTGAAAACTTCACCTCAAAACTGGAGCCGATTTCACAAATCCCCACCAGTTTCATCTGCCATTCAATATCTCTGCATTTTCACCGGTTTCCTGTTCCTGGTCTGTGTTGAACTGGAATGACTTCTTCCACACTCAAACCTACTGCAGCTTGCTACGGGCTCCCAGAAAGGATACATATCACTAAGTTGTAAACAACTACTTCGCCAACACCATGGGTCACTATTTATTTTTTTAATGTACCTACTATGTAATAAGCACTACATCATGCACAAATGTATTGCTTTTTTAATCAACCCACTTAACTGTTTTTTATTAAATTTCGAATTTATTTTTATATTCTTTAATAGCATAATCCTAACCTATTTAACTTATATTTAACCTAATTAAACATAACATTTTGAAACATATTTTTTATTAAAACTAACACATTCATCTAACCCGTAACTTATAATTTAATAAATCTGTAACCAATTTAATAAACTAAGCCTATCCTTTCTAAATATTTAATTATTAATTTAATTCAGTAATCTATCCTTAACGAAGTAGTTGGTTTTAGAAGTTAATGTAACATACACCCAACTTATAAAACAAGCATTTGCAATGCAATAGGTCTCGCATTGGCGAGAGTTTAAGCTATTGGCATTGTAAAGGACAATGCCTTTTATTTATCTGTTTTGCTAATTAACATATACATAAAAGGCATTGTCATTTAAAATGCCAATAGCTCAAACTCTTATAAATGCGAGACCTATTCAAAGAAGCGGCTGCCACTGTCCCAGGCTACTCGGAAAGTTAAAGCGCGCATGGCATGCTGAATGTTGCAGGAAAGCATGTTGTGCATGCAGTAAGAGAAACTTGTTAAAAGAAAATAGTGCTTACAGACTAAAAAAGCCATACCGTGTAACAACCGAAGTAAAAGGGCAAGTCCACATGGGAGGTTACAAATGAAGACAAGGCGGTACTAAGGAGGGACTAACAAGCCTATTAACGAATCAGAAGCCAGCATTTACGAAGGGCAATGACACAAGCCAATGACAAATATGGGCGGGGAGTGGGCGGGGCTTCAATTCCATACTCCAATACACCATGCCGCGGGGCAGCGCATGCGCTGCCCAGGCTCAACCTAAAAATGCAGTCATTGTTACTTCCTTAAGAAGTGTGCACATGATCATGCGATCACATGGAAATTTGTGCGGGGTGGGGGGTTATCTTTCCCAGATCTCCAACAGCTGTAGACTGTACACACATTTTCGAACAGGAATTCATCGCTCCACTTGGGACAGTGCTCAGCGGCGTCTGTGGATGTTGGAAGACCACTGCCCCTTCCTCTCAATTGTTGCCTCGGTATACCTAAACATGAGAAATCTGTAGAAGGTGTTGAAACAAAACTCCAGCACTTTCAAGATTCTGAGCTGTCCTGGGATTTCGGCTCAGATGTCTTGTTGGAATATACTTTTTTATTTACGTTTTATTTGCTAATTGTGCATTTTATCCTTGCTAAAAACCTCCTTCATTAAATACTAATTAACTAAAGACTAATGAAATGTCCCTTATATTTTTCCTACCTCGCTCAATTTTGTACTCAAAGGGCTGGGCCAATGGAATTATGTGGCAGGTGAGGACAAATTATGTGGCAGGGTTTACTAAACCATGCGGCAAGAAAAGGCAAAATATCCGGCATAATGTGGCACATTTTGTGATACTTCATTATTTAATCTTTTTGTTGTTGTTGCTGTTAATGTCTAGGCAAAGGGTTCAGCTCATGAGTTCCAGTCTGACACCCAAAGCCAGCAAGAAACAACAGAATGATGACAGTCAACCTTTACGAATGGCCTTCCATATAGTAACGTTTGATCCGTTTCAGCTAGAAACCTTTTTTGTTAACAGGTGAAGGATATGAAGCAGATGATGGATTATGTGGCAAATGCCATAAATTCATAATTATGCAGGAAACGCTGTGCCTGCAAAATCGTATAATTTCAGTGGCCCTGCTCAACAGACTACAAACACTATGGCATGGAAGAGCATATCCTGATGACCGATGCATTATTCGGCCTCATATGAGTGCTTAGACTGCAGTGTATTATGAACTACTTTACATCACAAAAGTAATCTGAAGCATCACTTAAGTTCTTTATCTCGTAGACTCATTGAATACAGTATTACATTTTTGTTTTGTTCTTACAGTACAGCAACCTTTTTTTAATGTGTACTTGGGACTCATTGCGACAAACCTTTAGGCTTTGCCAGTGCTTGTTGTATATAGCACACACCCTGAACTAAATGGTCTCTCGGCGCTTTGAGGAAATCAGTGCCCATGGAAGATTTTGGATTGAGAGCACCATCACAGAAATGGGCCACCCATAGCACACCGTACTTTCTCAGCCAGTGGGGCTGGAAGTAGTTCTGGCTCCAAGCTCATTCAATTCTTGGCCTCTTCGCTGCAACTGGTCTCAAATGTGCTATTGAGAGGGGATTCTGCCTGTCTAATAAGTGAAAACAGCTTCTAAATTCGGACGGTTTAGCAAATAAATCACCAGGTAGATCTGAATTGTTCCAAATTTGAAAAGTTTTATAACTTTGTGCCCAACCATAGTGTTGTACAGACCTCTTACCTGTAGCCCCGCCATCTCCACTCCCCGGAAATGGAATCATAGTTAAGCCTTCCTCTTTTCTTCCAAGTTACTGACCATCCACCTGCTATTGACAGATCCCATCCGATTCTCTTTTGAAGTGGGTCTTCCAAATGCAGGGAAGTTGTGAGATCTTGAGCTAGTACACCACGGGGGATGACAATGGGTGCTGGGCTTCTTTGGGGCTTTGGTACCACCATCAAGAAAGCCTGCATGGGTCGCCCCCCAAGCAGTAATCATGCTTATTCCCCCATGTCCACAGCTCCAGCTCTTATGATCCCAACGATTCACAATTTGCACTTTGAATCGCGTGGGAAATTTTGAAATCATATGTGTACGCACACTTTCAGAAGTTCAGCCAACCCAATGACCTCCCCTAGTTTTAAAAAGGGCTGATTAAATGATATTGCATGACCAGCAAACTCTTCTTGCATGTCATATCGGCAAAAGCACCAAGACCCGAACAGCATACTGACAAAACGTACCTGTGAAATCTAATGGCACACTCCTAGTGCATGTAGGACCGGCCAACCCAAAATAAGGAACCCTACCGCCAATGAATCTGTGTTTAACACACGCAAAGGAATGCAGACACCCCCTATAAAGTACAGGGTGTGAGGGCCACACTGTGCCTGAATCCATTAGACTCATTAGGGGCCAATTGGCATTATGGTAGCTACTACCAACAATTCTATGCCAGACTGCTCAGTGATGCTGGTACACCCAGCTCAAAGTTGGTAACACTGCCAAATGTCCTTCGCCACATTGCTTTAGAACGCCAGCACACCCTGAACACAGGTGGAGACAATGCCAGAAAATAATTAATATTTAGCACCCTCACTCCTGTGAAACTCAGAATGTATTTACATCACAGACATACGCGGTGAGCGCCGACAGAAATATGTACAGCTCTCACAGGGCTTTCTGCTGCCATAATGCATTGTTTTAAATTACAGATGTAAAGAATGAATCTGCCTATAGAAAGCAAGCAATATAATGGAGCACTCGGGGTGAATGAAACATGATACTGATGCGTTTGACAAGAATGTGGCAGAACAGACATAACTAGCCTAGCAGATGAGGAGCAACACAAAGATGAGGCCCGAGCAGACGCCCTCGACCGGCAAACCCACCAACTCCCGCGTCACTGGGGACAGACTCTTCCTGCTTTGGAAGCAGGCTCTGATTTTCAATCAGATATTTTTGTCTTTCCTGATCTTGTAATACTGTCTTGAAATACTTCAATGTGTTAGTCTTCACCAGATTTGAGGTTTTTTTAACATACAAATCTCAACAACCAAAGGCCACTTTCACTCCATTTAACTTTAAAACTGAGCGTGGCGCCGCTTCAAGGACACCACGCTCGGTTTATTTATTTATTTATTTAACTTTAACACTGAGCGCAATTTTCTTGAAGCGGGCGCCACGCCCAGTGTTAATTGTTTTTCTTTTTTTTAAAAGAAAGAAAGCCAGTGCGGTGTCCTTGAAGTGGCGCCGCGCTCAGTTTTAAAGTTAGAAAAAAATAAACAGAGTGTGGTGTCCCTGAAGTGGGCACTGCGCTCACTATGAAAGTCTAAAAAATAAAAAAATGAAACAGAGCGCGGTGTCCCAGAAGTGGACGCCGCGCTCAACATGAAAAATAAATAAAATCGAAAATGATCGCGGTGTACCTAAAGAGGGCGCCGCGCACATTATGCAAATTCCCAAAAATGCAGCCGCCTCAGTCCCCATCATTGGCAAAAACAAAAATAGTGCCCACACCTAGATAAAGCAGGCCTTGTAACTAACCAAGTAAAAGGTCCAGTCGTTATGGGCCGTAACAAATTGAGACAAGGCGGTACCAAGGCGGGACTAACAAGCCCATTTATGAATCAGAAGCCACCATTTAAGAAGGACAATGACACAAAGCCAATGACAAAATATAGGCGGAGAGTGGTTGGGGCTGCCAGTGCATACCGTAATACAGCATGCCTCGCAGAGCGAGCAGCGCATGCACGCTGCTGCTAGGCTCGACCTAAAAAGTTATTTTTTTAATGAATGCAATTCATTAACCCAACACATACTTGAATGCATTTAATATATGTGGATTTTAATAACTTTAAAATCACCCGTATGAAGATTTAATTGGCAATTTATTCACCAACCTAACCCTACCCATTTAATATACATTGGTATTTCTCAAATAATTTAGTTCCAAATAGTACTAACATTTTAATCTACTTAACTGTTAATAGCAATAGCCTGTCAAGATAAATTATAATGCTACTTTTTACAATTAATGCCAATTTTTAAATTTTATAAAAGTTAAGATTAAGTATGCGAGTAGTATATCTTGGGCAAGGCAACTCACCCGAATGCCCCCCTCCCTTTAGTTATTTCTTACTTTCACTAATTGAATGTAATTTTTTTTCCTTTAAATTTACCCTCAATTTAATTATGTTATCTTCTTTGACATGTAGAGTATCTCAGTCTAGTAGTTCTCGATTTATTGATCACAGTAATGCAGTTTTCACAAAGTAGCAGTGTTGATGGAGTGGAGATACATTCTCAGAAGACTGGCTTAATGTGTAATTGGACCAGCACTTTATCATGTCAGAAGACGCCAACACCAACCTAGTTTTAAAACATGGATGTGCCCTTCAACTCCTAATGTTTATCCTCTATACAGAAGACTTGGGGAAGGAATTGAACACAATTTTATCCTTCTCCCCTAAACCTGGTTCAAAGAATATTGCTGTTCTGCAATATTTTGAATGGTATTATTATCCTGCACCACACCATGTTCAGAGTTCCAAGATTCTAACAGGCACTGGAAGGATAGAAAAATCACACATAAATTGACAAGAATTCAAAAGCAAAGGTTGTATAGTAGTCATTGCAAATTTGTGTTTTGGTACATGAACACATGTGAATTAGATCATACATCCCGCTATACCTATTTACCAATTTGCTTCAATAAACATTGAAAGTTTGGTACCACTCTTTCTCCTCTTAAATATAAATCTACACTATTGTTTACATTTAGAAATGTCTGGTCCAATGTCCTGAGCCCCTCAATTATCCTATTACTCGGTGTAACATATGCAAAAATGCTTCGATTCATAGTTTATGGGCAAGAGGCATTTCCTAGGACCATAAATGCACAACCTTGCACCATGCTGAATTTACAGATCTTCTTGGTTTGCATTAATCTACTCTCTAGGTACAAATATCTCTGGAATTTTCAGCTTTGAGACAGACTGGCCTGTGAGGCCCGCTTTATTAAAGTTCGCTTTTGGGCATGCAAAGGTGCGTTGAATTCAATCAACATTTAGTTTAGGAAGAGATGTATTCATGGAAAAATAGCCACCACAATTCCAGGACTTCATTTTTATTAGCCTCACTGAGTGAGCTACAGCTGTTGAAATACAGGCTAGCATGACTTCCTATTCAAGCTTAAAGAATATCTAAAGCAGAGGGTGAAGGAGTAATCTCACAGTAGAGACTTAATGTTAAGTTACTCTAGGCTCTTGGTGGAGTCTTACTTGTATGACTCTTAGCAGGAGTACCTGTATAAAGCATGATCACCATAGATTAAAGGGAAATATTTCTGAATATAAATCCTTCAGTTTAAGCTCCTAGATTTCACAAAATACAATAGGAAAATAGCAACTGAGAATGATTTGATTCTTGAACATTGCTATTATAAAAATGAATCTCTTTCGTAATCTATGCATCTCTAATACTGCTCTCTGAAAGCAAATTCGGGTTTAGGAAGGAAGTTAACTTGGCCATTCTTGCAATGAGGTTGAATATTTTTGCTTCAGTTTACAGTTAATTCCAGAAATCAAATGATTTGAAATTAAATTAAAGGTATAATATGTGGACCCTGGATTGTTTTTTGTTATGCCTGCCGGGCTGTTTTACACATTTGAATACAGCAACATTTCTTCACTTTAGGACATCTTATATATAGTGATTGCTTTAACTAACACTTCAATAGTTTTTCCACACAAGCTTAGCCTCAAACCTTCATCAGTTTTCCAGGAAAAATAAAGCCAGCCTATGTCTACAGTTGTTGAAAGTTGTTTTTAATTAGCCCCAACTATTATTCTCATGATCCAACACTTACTAACGCCTGGTATTAAGTAGCTGTACCTGTCTTTATATAAAAGCTCTCTGTCCCTCTTCAATACTAAGTCTATCGCTCTCACCATTGAGCTAACAAAGAGTACACATGTGGGTTATTTTATCACTTGGGGCTCCTCTCGTCCCTGAACTTTACCAGATGGCTGTGGACCACCTGAATGATAGGAGTAAATCAATATGCTTTCCAAAAGCCAATCCTAGATAAACTATGTGGTGTTTTGGTCTTCACGTTCCACGGAGAAACTAAGCCAACGTAGCATGAATACCACCTGATTATTTTCAAGTTGTTCCGGTTTACGCTCAAGTAACCAGCGACTTCCCTAAGGTTTTTGCAGATCATTTTGGGACAGTTCAATTCGGCCTCTCTTTGGAGTAGCCTATTACAAAAGTGTGCACACTAGAAGGCACATGAGTCATTGCAACCTTACTGTAAACTGCCATGCTAACGCTGAAGAAAATATATAACCATTTCCTGAATGAAGTCTTTGACCTCTTGGTCTGACTGCACTCCCTTGTCATTCAGCAATGCTAAGGAGATGCTCCACTGAGCAAGTGGAAGGAGGTACTTTTTGTAGAAAACGTAAACCTAATTTTATTGGGAAATGAAGACATAATACAGCAGTATTGTTGATTGTATAGCATATATCAATGCACCTAGGAAAATATATAGATCAACAAATAAAATAGTATCTGTTGAGGGTGATAGAAGCCATCAAGACAAAACAAATTAATATCATCATAACAAGAAGATATATGCGAGGGTAAACGATATATCAGCTCAGCATTGAATAAGGTCACAAAATGACGTATACCTGATATTTTCAAAACTGGAAATACATGGTAAATTGTGTATGTGGAAAGTGGTAATAATTGCTACAGGCACATAAGCAAGAAATAAGTTAGTGGGCATGAGTTAAATGGTAATTATATGTGCAAGGAAACAAATAAGTCTTTAATAAACATGCAGTAACCAGCAGTACCAACAAACTAAAGCATTGTGAAAAATAAAAATATCCATTACCGGGAAGGAAGGTTGAAGATTGCAATATCTGCTGCTGAAAATGTTAATAAATATTAGCATATGTACTTTAAAATTAATATTATTTCACAGAAACTCTCTGCGCAAGGACACTCCTCCAGCAAGTGATCTTTAAATCCTTTTAGATTCTAATATTACTGGCCCCACATCAAATTTCCTAAATATTTTCTGCATATCTTCTACTAACAGTTAAGCAGAATATGTTTTTTCATAACTGCACCATCAAAAGAAAACAGTTTATTTTAGGAGTGGAAAGCGGTGTGTCAGAAGCAGAAATTGGAATAACGCAGCCTAAAAACCCTTCACAATGCACTAGTCAAAATGAATGTCTTTCCACTACTTATCTACCAAGTATTATTTTAGGATATTATTTTAGGAAAAAAACAATTAAACAAATCTGCAGATTCTTTATAGAGAAAATAAATGAGAGCGGGGAAGAATTTCAGGCTTTCACCATAATGCTAAGCTCTCATCTTCACTAGTGGATGCTCAGACCCCCCCCATAGGAGGAGCAAATACACATTTGAGCAGGAGAAGGGTGGAAAACATTTTTGTGCCATTGATCAGTAAGAAATATTCACAAGGTGTTAGTTGTTAAGAGGTGTCATTTCTTATACTTCCACCATCCACTAAAATGTGTCTGCAGGCCCCTAACAATTCAGTCTCTTAAAATAAGAGGACAAGTGTATTTTCTCTCTGGAGAAGTAGAAAACACCCATAATCCAAACAAATGACAACAGTTCCACTCTAACACAGCCAGCATCTAATCATAGATAAGTGAAATCTGATGCGCTTAAAAGTGTCAGATTCACATCACAAGTTAAAACCTTTCCACTTTTCATCATGTTGAGACACACCAAAAAAAGAAGAAAATCAGCAGAGTAAGAGTACAGGAAGTGCCTGAACTGAAAATAAGCTGGGCACTTTCCCATCTCATTCCTCACTGGAATGGGGACAGATAAAGACCTTTAAATGTGTCTATATGAAACGTACACTACCGCTTGTAATGTTAGGAGGCCATTTCATTGCAGACATGGACTGAGAGCGGAACACTCGTACCAGGAAATCACATTAATAAAATCGGACGTACGTCTCTATCGTGTGATAGAGATACGGACGTGCGGCATGAGCGTGAGGATGGCAACATTGCAATATTGACACTAGGGGAGAATTTTGAATCTTCACGATATAGAGTGGAGTCTACATTGAAAAACTTCAAATAATTGTACGGAATTAGTAAGATACGACGTACGTCCGATTTTATTAAAACACAGGGATCTGTCTACATTACGATTAGAGAGTTGCCTGATGCAATATATTACTAGTCGGTTAGTAAATAGTAGAACACTGACTATCACTGTCTACAAGAATTGCCTAGGTTGTTACTTTACAAATATATTGTACCCTGGCCTAGGAATTTTCAGGGGGTCCTCATTCTTTACACAAAAAGCAATATATTTTCCAACCACAGAAACAGTACGTTGATAAGCCCTGAAAAAGTCCCAAGAGGGATGAAACGCGTTGGCGGCAGAGCAATTGTAGGATGTTTTTAAGGAAGTAATTGTTATATAATAAAGGACGAACGATAAAAACTACAATCAAGTCTCTCATCATTAAATGGATATATGTATTATGGGAAGCTGAATTGATGCGATAATTTGTTTTGTTCGAATTATAATAAGTAACACTACATTATTCACAAAATAGAATCACATTTCTCGGGTGCAGGGTTATGTTTTAGTATGTTTATGATGGTTCTGTAACTGTCTTTGGGATGCATATGGGTCACATCCCAGACCTGCTGCACCGAGGGTTATTTTGAATATAAGAGGCAAATCAATTTGTGACGTCTGGTGCTATTTTTGTCAGAAGCTCTGACCCTGATTGTTGTTTAATTTAGATAATGGCACCCAGAAGCTAGAGAACAATCATACTATTTGGAAACACATAACACATGTTCCCACATTGAACACCTCTTGATCCCAGCCGCTCACATGTAATGTGCAACAGGAGTGCAGATCGGACCAGGCACTAATATAGCTGCTTGTGGGAAGGGAGAGACGTCTATTGTGGGGTGTTTGCAGATTGAAAACCTAATAGTTTACTGACAATATATTCACACAACATCTGACAGAATAAACAAACACATACTTTGAACCAAATGTAGGCATATGAAGTAGGATGTGGGTCAAGCAGCACAACTGGCAATCCCAGCTACTGGTAGCACAGAATAGCTTTGATAACCTAGGAATGCACGTTGCCCAAGAGTCTCAACAGTCCTAGGATTGGAAGTTATCTCCACTGCAGAGCCGCCATTAATAACCGCATACAGAGTACCATTGCAGCCTCAAAGTGGCAGACCTCCAATTAATATTATTGGGAGGTTCCGTTGATTACCCTTAATGATTGGCTCTTAGCATGTCGAGTTGACTCTGGCCTATGGGCAGAACTGTTAAAAACACAGGGACTATGGGCACTATATGGTGGGGGGGGGTCTAATACTACCAACCTTAACCAAGGCGAGAAATGAAATTCGGAATTTCGGACACAAGACATAAAGATGATTGGGCTGGAATAGACTCTGCTTGGGTGAAACAAGTTTATAATATGAAGGAATTTACAGGCTGGGAAACAATCAGAATCTCAAGGGGGGCGAGGGGAAGAGACATTTGGGAGTCTGACCATATGAAATCCTATTTTCAGCTGTCGAAGGAATTTAATTTGCACTAATCGCAATTTTCAAAATGATTACATTTGATGAGACCATTAGGAATGCCTGGGGAACGTGTCGGATTATAGCCCAATGGAGGTCAAATTAACTAGGAGTCCATTGGAGCGAATACAAATTTTGCAGATTTTCCGCTGCAATGTGAACAATACCCCTGACCTAATGGGAGAAGTAAAAATCACCTGGTTAAAAGATATCAGACATCCTGTTAAGGGTGACATCCACACTCCATGCCAAATGCATGCATTGGTTTTACTTTACACCATTACGTTTCACGAAAATGGGGAAGACTGCCTCCCTCAAATGTTTCGGATGTGACGCAGAAAGGGGGGCAGCTGCTTCCATGTAACATGGATGTGCACAGTAATTCCGAAGTATGGGTCTTCTATAGCTTGACCACTTTGCAAGGTGCAGGGAATAGCTGAAGAGTGGGTTTCCAGAGAAGCACCAAGATAGTGATTGAACTAGGGTTCCTGTTATGCAAAGGAGACAGAACTAAACACTGTATTTTCCTCACAGCTGCTCCAGTGCAAGAATAGTTCCAGGACATCAACAGATGTGACATTGTGGCAAAAACAATCTATCTTGCGAGAGGCTGACCATACAAGCATGCAAGAATCTAGCAACGGATTAGTCTCTTTGACCGAGTGTGAACAGTGTGCTGGGGCAGTAGTAGAAGGACTAGATTGAATGCAGCAGTAGATGCACTTACTTATTTGTGATAATATGAATTAAATAATGATTGATGTACCTGTTGTGGCACACTTGTTCTATTTATACTGTATATTACCAATAAAGAGTTACATTTAAAAAACAAAAGTGTAACTTAACCGTGGCGTCTGTGTTAAAATAGACAAAACTACACTTGTGCTCATCTTTTTCCAATAGCCACAAGGAGATCTCAAGCAATTTAAAGCACTATTTAGGAAACAATTTACAAATAGGACAGCTGAAGAGGCAGTACATCCAAACCATATTCTATGCTGCATTGGAGAAGTGCAAAAACAACCACATCAATCTCACCTTTTGCTTCTTATCTTTATACTGCTTGACCAATGTGATCAAATGCTCAACAAGAAACATAAAATATAGGCCTGCTAGTGCGGTCAGACCCTTCCATGTTGCATCTAAATGAGCAGGGGATTCCTCGAAAGCATGGCTATGTGAATGGGTATTCGCATGGAACGGCTCTGTATGATGTCGTCTTGCATGGGACTATGAGAGAAAAACAAAAAAATAATATGGATTAACATTTTTCATTATCAAAATATATTGAAACACATGCAGAAAACATGACTTAGGAGTAATTACATTAACCAAATAGATAGTGTATTTAATTAAACAATCCCTCAAAGTCACACAACATTTTTGGGAACGTGTTTATGTGCTGAGGAGGTGATACTACTCCTGAATTGCACAGAACTGTTATCATCTGCCAACCATTATTCAGTTACTGCCTGTGGCATTTTTCAGCTCACCTGCACACAGCATCTTGCCCACACGAGGTGTGGGCATGATCCGTGCAGACTTGCTCTTCAGCCTCCTTCCTCCTCACTAGAATCTAGTCCTCTTGGTAGCAAGGGCTTCTTATATCCAGATAGTCCATAAAAGATCTAGAGTTTGGCTACAAGGAGCTGTATTAGATGTACGACCTAATGGGGCCTAAAGACAACGTTACGTACATGTATTTATTTATTTAAGAGTTTTATATAGCGCTGGCCAGACCCGGAGGTCTAGAAGGGTTGGGTACAGGAGCCATTAGGACAGTTAGAAGAAGGCAATGAGTGCTTCAGGTCAAATATATTTTTCTAATCCTTTTAATGTGTACCTGCATACAATGCAGTCTCTGGTTGATATGAACAACTCCATGCATGCACGCAGTCATCCTGTCCGGAGTCTTCTTGAACATTAGGCTGAAGATGACAAGAACAAGCGTTTGCAATGCAAATCAGTCTCGCCTTTGGGATCTTATAATTATTAACGAATCTGACATTTTCTGTGCAATGTGATTTACGGCTTCCAGTGACAGACAGCGTAAGAGAAGCTGTGTGCCTCTAAAAGTTAGTGAAACTAGAACAGAGGCCCAGTCAATTAGTTATGCTGCATATTATGTGGCATGGAGCCACCCTTCAGATGGACGGGTTTGCACGCTGCGTGAAGGAGGCACCAGTTTCGGTACAGTGGGATGAGGTCTACATCCACATTTGTGAATTCACGCTTTTCATTGACCAGCACACTGCTCATACAAGCATACACTCACACGGGTAATGACATGCTGGGGCTACTTGCACATGTGCACACGCAGGACTTCACAGTTTGGAAGGGAAAGCGAGAGCCTGAATGGGTTATGAAGAGTAGTAGGTAGGTTAATGCCTGTCCTGCAGCGATAGTAAAAGGGTGCAATCTCGGCAAGATCGCAAAGCATGGCCTCTGTTTTTTAGGCTCTTGGTTAAAGGTCAAATGCTAATCAGTGCATTAAGGTGTCTGATACAGAGATCTGTGTGCAACCTATGCATCTCAAGATTCAATCCAATGAAAACGACACCGCGGGCTAATGTATCAAAGCATCATGGGATAGCAAAGAAAACAAGAAACTATAAATTAACATGAACAAAACAAAATTAAACGAAAGCCATTATCAGGAGGAAAAAAAAAGCAAGCCCGGTATCTTAATAAAACAAGAGTAGTCACTGTTTACACACTTGAAGGGAACGGCCTGTTGACACAGCAAAATGGAAGTGCGTTCACTGCCGTCTGGCCAGATCTACGGAGCAAAGTGTGGGCGAGGCCACAGAGGGAGCTGCGTCAAGTTGATCCACACGGCAGGCGCTCTCTGGATCTGATAGAGACTACTAGCCATAGATTCCTTCACGTAGAATTATCCCCAGGCGTGAGACTGGATCCGGAAAACTTTTTGGGCCAGCATCCCTGCGCGCCGGGGGGACAGCACCACGCGACTCCGCCCAGGCGTCGTCCGTGCATGTGACGTCAGCGAGGTCACATAAGTCCCACCCCGGCGCGCCTACGTCAGTTTTCTTCGGAGAACTTTTCTGCACCACAACGCGGAGCCAGTAGACAAAACTGAGTGTATAGGAACAGTGCGCGAAAGAATAGAAAAAGGGGTGCAGAGATGAGAACGAAGAGATTAACAGCCTTTGGGGGTGAATACTGAGGAAGCATATCTTTTGAGATGAGATTTGCGGAGTTTTGGAATAGTCAGAAGGTGTCCTGAACTTCAGTGTAGATTTCTAAGTTGAACATACGGAGTGAAGTGTGAGGCCATGTACGTAAGTAAGGTTCCATGGAGAGCTCTGGAGCACTGACAGCAAGTAATGAACATGCTGCGCCTCTGAATGAACAGCCAGTGCAGGGAACACATGTTTGACATAATGTTAGAGAGTCTTTTGACCCCAAGAATTAGATGGTCTACTGAATTTCTAATGCGTTACAAACTCCCCATCATAAATCTCGAAGGGTAATGTACAGAAATTTGCATTAGAGTGGTAGGACAATCAAAATTTTCTGCCACCAGTTAGAGGGCCAGGCATAGAAATTACGAAAAATTAGATCTTCTGTTATATTGGTGTTAAGCCTTAATGACTTGTGGTTCATCTAAGATGCAACACACAAGGGCAGGCCTTGAAGGGGATTTGGAAGAGAGTGGAGTTAGCCCCCATCTAAGTGTATGATCAGTTGAGTTTTGTTGGCACAAGCGTAAAACATAAGGCCAAAAGAACAGATTAGTCTAGCTAAGGAGTCAGATGTTAAATAGTGGGTTCAGGGCAGAGCACTGTTGAACAATGCAATGGAGGTTTTTTTTTTTTTAAAGCTAAAGTCAAATGGTGCTGCAGGGCCCAATGGCAGTCTTCCAAAAAAGAGGTATCCCACTTCAGGGTGGAGCCAGTCAGCCCTATGTGAGTAAGACATTTAATCACGATCGACTGTGCATCCACACAAGAGACTGCAGAGAGGTCTTTAAGGATAAGCGCAGCCTCGCCCCCAGCATATCCATGGTCATACAAATGTGATTGATGCTCAAGTCTAAAACAGTCTCTGTACAGAATGAAGGGCAAAAACCCGGATTGATGACTGCTCCGGATACCTAAGACCTCAACGAAAGAAGTGAGCTGTTTGACTGTGCATCTGTGATCTTGAATGCAAAAGGCAAAAAACAAGATAGGTCTGTAGTTGGACCCGAATGAAGGATCAGAAGGGACATTTTTCAACAGAGGTAAAAAAAAAACCTGTTTTTCCCAGTCACTGGGCACTTCCTTAGTTTCCAGAGAACTGGCGCTTTATTTAGAAAAGACAGGAGTATGGTGACCTGGGGGAACATTTTATTATGCTCATAGGGCAGGAATAGAAAGGTGATCCTTAGAAGTGCTAGTAATTCTTTTTTTTTTTTTTTAAGAAAACAAAGTCCATACAGGGAAACAAAGGATCTTAAATTGGTAGGCTACCACAAACCGAAAGCAAAGAATAGAAAATAAGCAGAAAAGATATGACAGAAAGCCATAAAAACAATCAAAATCCAAATTCCACATTAAGGGTAAGCATCATGGTGAACAAGTTACTTACCTTCGGTAACTCCTTATCTGCTGGACACCATTTCTAGCCGTATATTCCTTACCTTAGAATTTCCCCAGGTGTCAAACTGGATCCGAAAGATTTTTTGTAAACAGTAGCTCTGCGTGCCGATAGGTGGTGACGATCAACTCCGCGTCTGTCCTCATTGCCAGAAGTGATGTTGCGGTACCTATATAAGCGCCACCCATGCGCGGGGAAGTCAGTTTCTTTTCACGACTTTCCACTTCAGAAGCCATGAAGAACACTGACCAGTGAAGTGTCAAAACTAGGGCTCTGAAAGGGGTCATCCCTGTCCCTTAGAAATCCTATCACTGAGTGGGGAGGATGGTGGGTTGGTAAGGAATCTGAAGCTAGATATAGTCTCTACCAGATAAGACGTTTCCAAAGGTAAGTAACTTGTTAATCAGATCACGACTTCTAGCCGCAGATTCCTTGACTTAGAATAGATACCCAAGCAATACCACCCGCAGAGGAGGGCCTGCAAACCAATTTCAAATGAGAAAGTCCTGCAAAGTATCCATCCCTGCAGACCCAACTGTTCAGACAGTAATGTTTGGTGAACATGTGGAGGGAAACCCATGTTGCTGCCTGGCAGATATCCAGGAATGGAACTGTGTGTGCTAACGCATTGGTGGCTGCTTTAGTTCTGGAGAAATTAGCTTGCAAACCTTCAAGAGGTTGCTTCTTGGCCAGTGTGTAGCAGATTTTGATGCAGAGCATGACCCAGCTGGAGATGGTCTGCTTCTGCATTGCCCAACCTTTCTCTGACCCAACATACCCCATGAAAAGTTGGTCATGCACCCGGAACTCTTTTGTGCAATCAAGGTAGAACGACAACGCTGTTTTTGGGTCCAGACGGTTGAGTCACTCCTCTTCCTTAGAGGGATGTGGAAGATCAAAAAAAAGCAGACAAGGTGATGGATTGGCCTACATGAAAAGGAGTGAACACTTTTAACAGAAAAGAGGTCCGTGTGCGAAGCACCACCTTTTCAGGATAGACCGAGAGGTAAGGAGGCTTAGATAAGGCCTGCACCTCAATCACTCTGCAGGTAGATGTAATGGCCACAAGGAAGGCTGGTTTTAAACGTGAGAAGCCTGAGGTGACAATTGTGTAGACACAACTTTTTTGATGTGCACTCCATTGTGCACATCAACAAAAGTTAAAACCAAATTAAGGTCCCACTGAGGCCTAATAAATGGTGAAGGAGGGAAAAGATAATTAAGACCCTTAAGGAACCTATGTTCAATAGGGAACTTAAAGAGGGTTGATCAAGCAACCATATGAAGGCAGAAAGATAGCTCCCAAGAGTGCCTAGAGCAGACTCCTTCTGGGAAACAGAAAGAATGAAAAGCAGAACTTCAGAAAAAGGGGCAGAAAGGGCATTAATGGAAATATCTGCACACCATAGCACAAATTTCTTAAAATGGCAGGCGTATATCGTTTTGGTGGAGAGACACCTGGCTGCCAAAATGACGTTACAGACTTTGGGAGCAAGGTCGAAAGCTGTCAACTGTGGCCACTCAATTACCACGCAAGAAGGAAGAGAGTGGACAGGTTCAGGTGGAGAACCTTTCCCTGATGCTGCGCCAGAAGATCTTTCCAAAGGGGCATCCTCATCGGAGGATCAATGGCCATGCTCAGAAGCTCGGGATAACAGACTCTCCATGCCCAGTCCAGAGCTACAAAGTTGACTCGGTGCCCAGTCATTCTTTATCTTCTTGAGAACTCTGGGAAGGAGTGGAATTGGCTGAGAGGCGTATAGGAGGCCTGAGCTCCACTTGAGACGAAAGGTGCCTGTGTGCGAGTGCCGCCTTGGAAACTCAAGCACGCAATACTGCTGATATTGCGCATTCTCGGCGGTGGTGGACAGATATAACCAAGGCTCTCCCCACTGCTGATAGAGACCTTGCACCACCTCTGGATGAAGATTCCATTCATGATCCGCTAGGCATCTTCGGCTGAGTTCGGCCGCTCTTGCATTCAGAGTACCGGCCAGATGTTGAACCACCAGAGAAACGTCCTAGCGTTCATGCCACGTCAAGAGATGCAGGGCCTCTTGGCAAATGGTCCACAAACCGCACCCCGCTCGGTTTGGGGGAGAGTCACATGACAGTGGTATTGTCCGTTAACATCTACACCTTCCTTGGAGGGTTGAAAGGCTTTCAATGCCAGTCTGATAACTCGGAGCTCCAGCAGGTTGATGTGGAGCCCGGATTCCGCTGGAGACGAGAGGCGTCTGAGCTCGACCTCTCCCAGGTGGCTGCCCATCCCAGGAGTGATGCATCTGCCACTACTGTGAGATCTGGTACGGGAAGGGAGAGGTGTCTACCTCTGATCCAATCATGGTTGATTGGGTCAGAGGCAGACCCTTTTCTGAAGCGTGGGTCTTAGGCAATAGGTACATTAAGGTTTTCCAGAGGGGTTGTTGCTACTTAGCGCTGGGAGGCCCGGTTGGGTAGCTATGCGCCATATAAAAGCAACTGAACTTGAATTGATCCACCACTGCAGATCTTTCGTAGTTCCCGCCAAAATCTGGACCATGTTGGAGAGATTCCCTGATGCTGTGCCCACTGGAACTTCAGATCCCACTGCAGAGCCCGCAAATGCCACCTGGCATGTGTCACCAGAAGGATGTACGAGGCCATGACGCCCAGCAACCTCAGAGACAGTCTCACCGAAACCCAGGGTAGAGACTGAAATATCTGCATCATAGCCTGAATATCCTGGACTCTCCACTTTGGAGGATAAGCCTGAAACTGCACTGTTTCTAGAACAGCTCAGATGAAAGAGGGAATCTGAGAGGGAGTCATGTGTGACTTTGACACGTCAATAGTGAACCCCAGCGACTGCAGGAGGTCCGCCGTAGTCTGGAGGTGGGAGACGACAGCCTAGGACCAGCCCGCCTTCAACAGTCAGTCGTCGAGATAGATGAAGACTGGCAATCCAGAACCCGGCAGATGAGCTGCAACCACCTCAATCATCTTGGTGAACACCCGAGGGGCGCTGGTAAGGCCAAAAGTGAGTAGGGTGAACTGAAAATGCTCATGGCCTACCATAATCCACAGATATCACCGATGAGCAGACAGGATTGGTATGTTAAAATAGGCGTCCTGAAAGATCTACGCTACCATGTAGGCTCCAGGGTAGACAAGACTTGAGTCAACATGAGCATTTTGACCTTTTTATTCAGGAAGAGGTTCAGAATTTGGAGATCGTGGATAGGATGGAGGTCATTGCCCTTTTTGGGAGTAACAACTACAGCTCACTTCTGGCACCGGAACCCTTTCTATGGCTCTCTTAGCCAAGAGAGCCATGACCTCCTCACGGAGAAGGGACAGATAATCCTCTGGCACCCGATCATGAGATGGTGGCATGGGGGAGGGGTATTCACGAAGAGTAATGAGTAGCCCATTTGGACGATCTGCTAAACTTATCTGTCCAATGTTATGGACTACCACCGAGGCAGGTGAAGTCGAATCCTGCTGCCAACTGGGTGACCATGGTGGTAAAGGATCAAACTAAGAAGGTTTGGAGGCTGTTGCAGTTGTGGCGTAATGACCGGACCAATGGCCACCTGACCCACAAGGTCTGTGGGTACTATGCTCACGCAGAGGCTAGGGAGCCTGCGCAGCGCGGTTGCTGGGCTGGAATTGGTGTGGCTGGAAGCCCGTTCTGTAGCCACAAAAGGCAGATTGGGGTGGTCGTGGGGCCACAGAGAGGCCTAATGAGCAGAGCGTAGCACAAGAATCCTTTAAGCGCTCTAGTGCTGAATCCACATCCTAGCGTGGTAGGGATTGAGGGAGTGGGGAGAGTGCTCCCAAATAGCTTTGATGAGCTAAGCTGAAAGGGGGGGCTGGAGCCCGCAGCACTGCCTCTGGAGACGCTTCCCTATTCCCAATAATCTTTGTGTTGGTTGAAGCAGAGAGGGGTGATGAAGTAATCTAACGGTTACTGAGATTGTAGATACACACCGCCTCGCCCCCGCAGAGCCTACAACCGGTAGAATCGTACCAAAATTACTAGGAAGAGCAGTATCAGACTCCGTGCCTGGAGAATTATGGACCAGTTCTGCAAGGCCAAGCCCCTCCACCCCCCACTGGATCTGACAAATAGGGAGAAGCCACAGGAAATTGTGCTGAACTTCTTCCCCAACCTCCTTCCCCACCCCCTCTCTCCCCTAGGGCCAATAGGATTATTGAGGTTATCTCCCTACTTACTTGAGAGAGGGTACCAGCTACAGCCAGCCCCCCCCCCCTTTATTGTCCCCTTATCCGGCATCCCAGCCAATATGCGACTGATGAATGAGAATGAAAACAGCAAAATGTCCAGGCTCATAGATCTTCTTGCATTCAGCTATTGGTGAAATTGATACCCTTTGGGAGATTGCAACAAAGTATTGAGCTAGCCGCCTCCCAGCACATAACGGCAGAAGAAACAATGTGGCTAATGCAATTAGATCTCCGTTGAGATATTCTAAACAACTCACAATAGTGAGCCACCGTATGCTGCCAGAAATCCTCCGACTGCCGGGTGGACAAAGTGCCATTGTTCAGGTTCTGAGAATCATGGGAGAACGACTGCTGCATTTCCCATTACGTTACTCCAGAGACCGCATACCTGCCAACTTGAAGAACAATCTCAGTGTGCGGAGGGAACGGAGCTTTGTGCCTAGAAGTACCTACCAGGGACTTTAGCCAAATGGCTTTCTTGTATTTGAGCAGCTCTGCAACATGGAGAGCTTTGTGCACTGTCAAGTGAGAATAGTACTAGATGGGTCCTCTCTTTTTACAAAGTTTTCTAACTGAAACAACCTTGGGTGAACCATCTGGAAAAATGTAGGTAATGAGAAATCATGGCAATCGGAGAGTCATGGATATATATGCTGAAGAACAAGGCGAAGAGGGAAATCTCATGGTCAGGCTTGAATAGTCTAATGCAAGTGTGACCTCCCCTGTGTTCTGTGTTTAGTGTTTTTCAAGGTCTACAAGGAGATGGGTGTGTAGGAGGAGATTTTAACAGAGTAGTGTGAGATGGTCAGAGTCTAACTATACCACCATTATGGTCTGTGAAACTGAAGTAGAGCACAGACCACCTGTGCTAGTTGTGAAGGTCTAAGTATGGACACCAAGTTGCCTCTTCAGACGAAGCAGGACCTAAGTACTGAAATCACTTAAAAAGATCACCTTATCTGCCCGGAGAGCGAGAGTTCACAGGATTAAAAAATGCCTCTGTAAAAGATTGAGTGGGCTCAGCTGATGATGGATAAGGATGCCCTTAATGCTAAAGCGGATCCTCAAAAAACGCCTCAGATAAATAAGCAGTGAGGGCAATCATTCATATTAATGGTAGTGAGCTCATGTCGCTGCAGAAACACTAAGCATATATTCCGAGCTAATCTGTAACAAAGTTTTACTTTCATTTAAGAAATGCAGGCCAATATTATGCACTCCTTTCTTACTGCTTTAATTCAAGTTGAGCCACAGAATTCCAAAGTAACAGCTCTTTCCGAAAAACACCATCGTTAAACACATCAAGTGTTGACACCAATATATCCCAAGTATTACATATTCAAAATACAACTAATTTATTGACCAGAAAGAACATTCACAATCTTATCCAGATACAACTTCTACTCATTGACACTCAAATCACACAATCCAGCTATGCGGTATGAAATACATTATTTGCTTTTCAAATCTTGTTTTACGCTAGGTCTAAACCACTCAATGGTGAGGTTCAAACATTATTTTACTGTAGACACAGAGCATAGCTTGTTAGTTGTCTCTACTAGTCACTCTAAAACTTTCCGAACATTTCCCAGCGAAACGTATTTCTTGAAATTAATATTTCCACAGCCTACTCAGAAAAATAAAATAGAAAAAAAATACTTACATGTGGAAGTAAATGCAAAAATGCATCCCCGCTTAGTGTTCCCACAGCCAGTGCCACTAAGAAGCTCAGCATAAACTTAAAAAACACACGGTTCATCAAAGGCACTAAGATAATGCCCAGTAAAGCCAGAGAACTGATGATCGAGATGGCTATGAAACCTCCAATCCACGCTGTGAATTAAAACACAAAAATACACGTTAAAATAGATAACGGGATACATTTTTAGGCCCCCAAGGCAGCATAGGTACGGTTTCCAGCCCAAAGCTTTTGACTTACAAATCACTGCTATCAGGTGTGTTAGTCTACTTAGATCAATGGATACAAACCAAAACTACAACAATCAAAATGCATCAGGTGTCACAAGAAAGTCCAAGACTGGAAACAGCGTCTGATGGTACACAGAGGTGGCCACCCTAAATCATGCTCTAGGCATATGTAGACATTAGGATCAAGTTTTAACCACATATTTACACGGCTAAAAATTGAGCCATGGATTGGATTTATTAGCAATCTTCTGAAAGGAATCAGGAAATATATGAAATGCGGGGGCATAAAGTAAGCCGCCATGCCTGCACACACACCACACACACACACACACACACACACACACACACCCCTTCTCTCTCTCACTGGTGTACATGTGCAATATGGTACATACATGTATCTGCAATTCTAAGGGGATGGGGCTATGGTTTTAGTTCTATAAAAAGATGTGAAGCTTCATAGTAATTAGTGAAGTAGTCACACAAGTGGAGCATGTGAATATTTACTGATAACAGACTTTTCCTAAGTCGACACAGAAGGTATATTTTAGCAAGAGCTTCTAGCAGAAAAGCCATACGGCCGGCAAAATTTGCAGTGCAGCTTCATTTCAAACGGAAGAAGTAAAGAGTAAGTATGCCTCAGCTGTTTTTGAGATTTACAAAAAAAACAATAAAAATAAACTTTTTAAACCACGGCAAGTTATTAGCAAGATGACGTACCATTGTATTTGGGTATAATTAAACTGTTAGTCAACAATCAATACATGTACAATTAGTCATTTGTGGTATTCAAGGCACTAAAGAACCATGAACAATGGCAATATTACAAATAGGTTTGTAAAATGTCATTTATCCGAAAAAGTGCTCAGTCAAAAGTGCTCAGTGTATAGGTAGTCACGTGGTGTAGAAGACAGAGGTTTGTAAGATACAGAAAAAGCAATGGGCCATGCAATAGGTTGCCAAAGTTGCTAGAGTTAGTCAAACATCTAAACATAATTGAAATACACTAAGAGTCCATTTTAAAATGTGCACTTGCCAGTGGCATTGACTGAAGTTCAACCTACAGTAACTTGGAAAGAATAAGCATTGAACCATCATGCAACGCTGAACAAAACAATAATGCAATGCATGGGACATTTTGTCTGGAAATTTTGATCTTACTTTTGTTTATTATGTTGCACTCATCCACATTTCTCAAATTCTATTACTACTTTGTGACATAAAAGCTGCACACACATAATTTTAAACTTGTAGAGAGTTGGTAACAGAATCTTCTTGTACGTTAAAGAGTGTGTGTTGAAAATCAAAGGGAGACTTGGAACCATAAGAACCAGAACCTGGATTGAGATTCAAAATATTTGATCAGTCGTGCTTTAAAGTTTTAATAATCCGGAAAGGGTTGTGGTTTCGAATAGCTTAGCCTGACAATCAATAACTTATTTTTTCACCTGCTTTCTGTATTGTATCATATTAGGCCAGTAATGCGCGAGGTAACGGTAGGGTGCAATTTCTCTCTATAGGTAGTTCATCTGCATAGCAGGCATCTTGTTTCTTAGGCTGATCGAGAACGACTGATTTTCATGGGACTTGCATGCCAATGGAACTGAGTCACTGCTTAGAGGGATTCATAATTTGGTCTAGCAAAGAACCATGTTTGATCTCTGGGATGTTAGGCAATTAATCTAAAATATTCTGATATTCAAGCACAACCGTGCTCATTCAATATTCCAAGTTTTTATGTGAGCGGTAGTTAACATGACATGAAAGGGTTCATCTGTGTCATCAGTTAAGGTGAAATTATTTTGCCAAAGGAATTATGTGTGACTGACAATGCCTCAAAAAGATAGCCAGCTAACATGGGCAGTTTTTCCAAAGTGAAAATCATGGCTTGTAAGACCACTGACAATGGATAGGTTGTCACTCAGTTGTTTCAGATAACAGTTATATTTCTAGTCTAGGTTCAAATCTCTTGCAGTTTTCGGTATCCAACAAGAGTTATCTAGTTATGGTTTATTTGGGAAGTTAGATATGGCCCGATAATGCCATTGCACACCTATAGCAATTGAAAAACCAGACATTCGGACTGTAGACAGACAGGCACATGTGGGCATGCATAAGCAAGCCTTCAGCTTAAAGTGAGACATCAGCAATACATGCCTAGAGAGGAGTCCTCTAGCCATGAAGGTCTAAATTGAACTGCCTCAGTTTAAGAATAAGGCAACAGTCAGCACCATTAGTCAAAGGCTCAAAGGAGGCGCTGCACACCTGACTCCCCTCTATCTCCACCACAGCCACACTTCATCAGATTCAAATATGCTGTTGATTAAACAAGAAAAGGACAAAACCGCACTGAAATGGGCACTTTATATATAGAAAGAAAAGGGGGTGGGGGGTGGGTAAGAGAAGATGGCAGCTGTGTGCAAAATGGCCGCAACCCCTTAGGAAATGTGGCGAAAACCAGGGATCTCCATCCTGCATTCAAGTGAGAGAAATTAAATGGGGACTGGGAAGTGGGGGGTCTGGTCCTTTTGTAGTGCCTCTGGACCATCTCAAAGGAAATCCGAACAGCGAGCAAAACTTAAGGTGACAGCTCGGAGCCGCGCAGATGGTTTATAACGTTTGACCGAGTATAAAATGAATTAATTTGAACATTTAAACCCTGCTCACTACCTTGGTAGCTTGGCATGAGTAGTAGGGCTTATCTCAGAGGCAATGTGTAAAGTATTTGCACACACACATACCCTGTAATACAGTGAAAACACTACAAAAAGAGTCCAGAGTTTAGAAAAATAGGCAATATTTATCTGAATAAAACAAGACCAAAATGACAAAAATACAACATTCCCAACTCAAGATATCACTTTTACAAACTAAGCAAGATAAGTCCATGGAAATGAACGGATGCATTTGTTTTAGCACAAAGCACCTTAGATGAGTCAAAAATCAAAGATGGTGCAAGGCGCAGGTTGGGGTGGTGTGGGGGGGGGGGGGGGGGATGAGGTGCCACAAAAGCAAAAATCAATGCACCGGTTGCTTCCTATACAGGGGAGGTGATGCATCTGTTCCATACTGGCAGGGAAGGTGATGCGTCAGTTCCTTACTGCTAGGAAGAGGAGGCGATGAGTCAGTTCCTAATGCTTGCAAGGGGAGGTGATGCGTTGGTTCCTTACTGGCAGAGGAGGTGGTGCATCTGTTTCTAGACTCGCCTCCTGGGTTCTTCACTGCGGTGTCGATGAACAGTCGGCATCGAGGAACGATGCATAAAAAAAATCTAGTCGAGCTGCGGCAATGCAGGTACTGCGTTGATTCTTCAGCTGCAAGCAGGTGCTGCATCGAAGTCGAAGCAGGTGCTGCGTCGAAGTCGGAACAGGTGCCACGGACGTCGGTGACACGGTGCTCGGGACTCACGCTGCAACAATTTTTCTGATATGCTGCGACGGCAAGCTGGGGCTTGCGGTGAAAGTTGGGGTTGATGCTTCCAGCAGGAACCAGACTTCGGTGCAGGTAGCAGCAATGCATCGATCCTGTGGGGGTAGTGGGGAGAACTACCCAACCTCATGAGACTTCTCTTACCTAAGGCGGAAGAACTTGGACGGACCATCAGGGTTGCCGTGTTCTATTCCAGGGTGGTGTTCCACCGTAAAGTCAATTCCCGGGAGATAGACCACCTCAACAGTTTTGGGTTCTCACTCCTCATCTGCATTAACCATCTGAGTAGCCTGTGGTCCTTCTGAACCCAGAAGTGAGTTCCAAACAAGTAGGGTCTTAGCTTCTTCAGCACCCAGACCACAGCAAAACATCCCTTTCAATTGACCTCCACATCGGTTCCTGATGAAAACCCTCCTACTAATGAAGGCAACAAGTTGTTCTAGCCATTGTTCGTTCATCTGTGAAAGCACTGCTCCCACACCATGCTTTGAGACATCAGTCTGCACTACAAACTCCTAGAAGTCAGGAGCTTTGAGCAGGGGCGCCGTGCACATGGCCATCTTCAGGGTGTCAAAAGCAGTCTGGCATGCCTCAGTCCAGATCACCTAACATGGCTGCTTCCTTGAAGTCAGCTCTGTCAAGGGGGAGCAACAATGGTGCCAAAGCCCTTGATGAATCTGCGATAATACCCGGTGAGGCCTAAGAATGCTCTCACCTCTGTCTGGGTCTTGTGAGGTGCCCAAGCCAGAATGGTGTCAATCCTGGGTTGTAGGGGCGCCAGCTGGCCGCTTCCTATCTGGTGTCCCAAGTACACCACAGACCCATCCCTATTGGCCACTTACTGGCCTCGATAGTGAGGCCTGTGCTCTGCAGGGCCTTGAACACCTCCTGAAGATGCTACAAATGGTCCTCCCAACTACAACGTCGTTAAGATAGGAGGAAAGGAAGGTCTCCCACCCAGCTAGGACCTGATTGACCAACCTCTGGAAGGTGGCTGGGGCATTCTTCAATTTAAAAGGCATAACCCGGAACTGGTAGTGCCCATCTGGTGTTGAGAACTCCAACCTCTCTTGTGCGCCCTCGGTCAAGTCAATCTGCCAGTACCCAGACGTTAAATCAAATGTACTGAGGAACTTGGCAGCTCCCAGCCAATCAATGAGCTCATCAACTCAGGGAATGGGATGTGCGTCAGTCCTGGTGATGGCACTGAGCCCACAGTAGTCCACGCAGAAATGCAGTTCAGGAGTGGCACATGGTGGGCAGCCTTTTGAACCAAGACCACTGGACTGGACCAAGGACTGCTGGAGAGCTCAATCACCCTAGCATCTTGGAAACCTCTTCCTAAATGCTAGCCTTCACTCAGTCAGCCTGCAAATCTTGTGCTTCACAGGTGGACTATCCCCAGTATCGATGTCATGAGTGCACCAATGGGTGACTCCTGGGATGAGTGAAAACAGAGTTGAAAACTGTCCAAGCAACTGGCAACAGTCACAGCTGCTCTAGGGTCAGTGTAGGGGAGAGGATTACACCCTCCACTGACCCATCTTGCTCTTCAGGAGACAGGCGGTTGCAGAGAGGTTCACTATCCTCTTCCGCCCCAGCATGAGCAGCCAAGAGCATGGTTAACTCAGACCTCTCGACGTGGGGTTTGAGGCGGTTCACATGCAGGAACTTCAAGGGGTTCCCAATAGTCTGCAAGTCCACCAGGTAGGTGATATCACTATTGCGCTCCTTCACCTCAAATGGGCCAGACCACTTGTCTTGTAGAGAGCAGTGCTCAAAAGGCTCCATCACCCTCACCTTCTGACCGGGCTGAAACTCAACCAGAGTGGTATTCTCGTCATACCAACGTTTCACATCCACCTAGCTAGCTTCTTTGTTCTCTCATGCGAGTTTCCTGATGTGTGCTGGCTGGTTCCAAAAGGCCAGCATGTAACTGAATACATCCTGGGGTGGCTCCTAGTAGCTTGCTCCCAGCCCTTCTTTACCAAACTGAGAGGTCCTCTCACGGCGTGCCCATACAGAAGGTCAAAAGGGCTGAAGCCAACCCCCTTCTAGGGTACCTCTCTGTAGGCAAATAGAAGCCACTTATGCCTCATGGGTTCCGACAGGCCTTTCATGGTGCGGTTTCAACCTTTAAACCAACCCATTGCTTTGGGGGTGGTGAATTTGTTGTTCACTCCACACTCCTTCCACATGGCCTTCATGTATAGTGATATGAAGGTTGCCACCCCGGTCAGATACCACCTACTTAGGGAAACCCATTTGGGTAAAGACCCCCATTAGTACTTAGGTCACGACAGGCGCCATCACTGTCCTCAGAGGGATAGCTTCTCGGTGCAATGTAACATGGTCCATCAAGACCCGGATGTACCGGTTACCCGTGGCTGCCTTGTGATTCAGAGGCGCCACAATGTCAATGCCCACCCACTCGAAAGGGGTGCTCACTACTGGGAATGGTTGCAGGGGAGCTTTACATCTCCACCTACTCTTGTTCCTCACCTGGCAAGACCGGCAGGACCTACAGAACACAACGGAGTTCTTTCTCTCATTTAAGGCCAGTAAAGGTGGATGACAAGCCTGTCAAAGGTCGTGCCCTGTCCCAAATGACCTGCCAGAGGCACATCAAGAACCAAAGCCAGTAGCAAGGATCTGAAGCTCGGGGGTACCACCAACACACTGGCTTCCCCAGGCTCAGCAACCTTAGGCTTGTTATATAGGGGACCATTGTCTCAAAAGATCAGCTGAGATCCAGACTGTTTGCCAGCAGCATGGTCCTCGGCCTGCTGCTAAAGACCCAAAAGAGTAGGGTACTCTTTCTATGCTGCGCAGACCTCCTCCTTGGTGGGACCCTTTTCCTGCTGCCATTTGGTCAGCTCAGGCAGGTTCCCCAGTTCGGTCACTCCTTCCCCCGTAGGTTCCAGGGCATCCCCTGAGGTTCAACCTCTTCCAGACCGTGAATATTTCTGGAGCAGGTTTCCTGTGCCTGTTGCCCCTCCTCTTCTTGGCGGACACCTGGGCCACTCTTTCAGGCTCCAGGTCCTTCTCACCCGGGACTGCCATAGACTGTGTGGTCAGGCACTTTCAGGCTCCAGGTCCTTCTGATCACCCGGGGCTGCCATGGACCATGTGGTCAGGCAATCCCATTATCTCCAAGTGGAACTTGTATTCCACCTGCCTCCAGGCAGTGTGTTCCAGGTTGTTTCCCAGCAGACAATCCACCGGCATGGATGGGCTCACAGCTACCCTCAGAAACCAGAGACTCGCCCTCTTCAAAGGGAACCTGAGCCACCTTACAATGGTGCTCACTGTTGTCTACTGCAACTACTTGGTGAAGCACTCCAGACACCAGGTGACACATGACAGTCACACTGGCTCCTATGTCTCTCAGAGCTTCTGTCCTCTGTCCATTAATACTGCCTGTATTTCTTAGTGATATCAGGCATCAGGTTTCGCTGGACCATCTCACTGTCCCCTAGTGAGAAAAGGGTCATCTGAGCTGGTTCCCCACACCCACCGGAGACCAATACCTCCCCAAGCGATACACTGGTCATCCCCGGTGATGACTGCCCACTGGTGTGGGTCTGTGCCCACTGGTGTGGGTGTGTGCCCGCATGGGACACTTGGGACTCTCTAAAGTGCCCTTCCTGGCTACAGTCAAAGGATATCAGGATCCCATTCCTTCCAGGCTTCCTTGGCAGGACCCAACTCTTCCTTTTCTCAACAGGCTGCTGGGAATCCTTACCCTGGGAACTATTTTGGGGACCTTCAGAGAACGCCCTGCTTTTATCTTTGTCCTCCCTATTTCTTCTGCTGGAGACCCTCCCTACCTTTGGCTGAGTCTCTCCCATACAACCTCTTGTGAAACTGGATACTCATCCAGCAGCCCACCTCCTGAGAAAGCTTCCTCAGGTCAGTAAGCCTGCTGTCCATCAAGTGCTGGCTCAGCTCTGGAAAACCAAAACTAGACAAGTGCTCCCACACAATCAAATTGTACAGTTCCTGGTAATACGAATACCTCCTTGACCCTCACCCAACCATCCAGTGCTCTGCAAAAAGAATCTACACATTCAAGCCATGTCTGGGAATCGGGTTTCTTACTCTGCCTAAACTGGTCCCTGCACTTATATGACTTAAGACCATACCTGGTGGTGGGGACGTCTTTCATGGCAGTGTAGGTGAGTTCATGTGCATTCCTTAAGGCTAGCAATGTGTCCCTCCCCTCCACTGTGAAGTAGTTTCCCAGTCCTGTCCCCCCCACCCCCAAATCTCTCCCAGGAACCCCATTCATGTAGAGAGCTGCCTCATAGCCCTGAAACCACCTCTGAATAGCATCCTCCTTCATATAATCGTTCTCTACATCCTTAGGAATATACACCTTTCTCTCAGACTACACTGACGAATGGCTGCTACCATCTGTGCTGGACTTGGCCTTCAAATCCAGCTCCTTCAAGCTCAGCTCTGGAGCTAAAATCATCTTTCTCTCCTCTATTGCCAGTTAGCCCTTTTCCACAGAAATCTTCTCTTTCTCTGCCTCCCTTTTGAGCCTGGCAAGTACCAACATGAACTTCCTTTCTTCCCACCTGTTCTCCAGCTCCTCTGGGGACAGACCTATAGAGGAAGTACTGCTGCTTGCCTTGGAGGGTGCTCTCCCCTCTGGCAGATCCTGATTCTCAAATTCTGAATGCAGGCTCTGCTCCTCCACATCCAAATTATCATTCCCATCCTCTGTGTGCCCACCAGCCTCCTCTGCTGTCAACCAGGCCCTCAGCGCCTTTTGCAGCTCCCACTTTTTAGGGAGACTTCTAGAAGGACATTTGAATTTCCTGCAAAACATTTTGAGCTGAGGTACCGTACAAGTCTCCCACCTCTCTAGCTCAAACACCAAATCTGCAGCTTCAACTGGTGGCTCACTAGTCTGAGACAGGATAGTGGATCAAACTCAAGAGTTGCAAAGAAGAGAAAAACAGTATGTGATTGAGTAATGGTCTGTGATATGGAAGTAGTGTACACCAATCACTGTATGCAAAGTACAAACACAGGTCCTATCTTCACCGCTGGCCACCAATGTTAGCAAAGGGGTCTCTAATTGGCAGTGGATTGCACCCTGTCCAAGTGGGACCCTCACTCTAGTCGGGGTAAAGGAGTCACACAGCTAAGATAACCACTGTTCACTCCCTTGGTGGCTTGGCACGAGCAGCCAGGCATTTCTCGAAGGCAATGTGGAAAGCATTTGTACATACACACTGAGTAATACAGTGAAATCACTACAAAAAGGAGTCTACACCAGCTTAGAAAAATAGCCAATATTTATCTGAATAAAACATGACCAAAATGACAAAAATCCAACATACACAAGCAAAGATATCACTTTTAAAAGATTAAGCAAGTTTAGTACATAGAAATCAATAGATGCGTGCATTTTAGCACAAGGTACCTTAGATGCATCAAAAATCAAAGACAGTGCAAGGCGCAAGCGAGGTGAGGCGCTGGAAAGGGAAAACGATGTGTCTATTCCTTACTATACAGGGGAGGTGATGCGTTGGTTTCTTACTGGCAGGGGAGGTGAAGAGTCGTTTCCCAGACATGCGGTCTGGGTTCCTTACTGCAATGTGGTGTCAATAAAGAGTCAGAGTTGAGGGACGATGCGTCAAAAATCTAGATGCTGTGTCAGTTTTCCAGCCGCGAGGCATGCGCTGCTCCGATTCTTCTGCCGTAAGTAGGTGCTGCATCGGAGCGGGTGCCACTAACGTCAGTGACACGGTGCTTGGGACTCGCACTGTGGCAATTTTTCTGACATGCTGCAATGGAGAGCTAGGGCCTGTGGTGTAAACCGTGGTCTAGGATTCCAGCGGGAACCATGCTTCGGTGCAGGCAGCGGCAATACTTCGAGAAAACAGGCGCTGGGAGTAGATGCATGGATTTTCTCTTTAAGAGCACCAGGTTACACTTCCAAGGACCCAGGAACTGGAATTGGCACCACTTGGCAAGTCAGGACTCCCAGCAGAAGAGCCCAGGAACTGTAGGTGAAGTCTTTGATGGCCCTGAGACTTCTTAACAGGAGGGAAGCGAGTAGAAGCCCTTGGAGAACTTTGGCAACAGGATGTAGAAAGCAAAGTCCAGTCCTTTCACTCCCAGGAAAGGAGCAGCAAGCAGCAGGCCAGCTTCATAAAGCAACAGGCACAGTGACAGTCCCTCCTATAGTATCCTGGCAGAATGTCCTCAGTCCAGAAGTGATCTAATTTTGGAGTGTCAGAGATCCAACACTTATACCCCTTTCTGCTTTTGAAGTAGGAAAACAATTCTATTTAGTGCACAAGACCCTGTCATTCCATGACCTGGCTCCAGACACACTACAGTGGGGGTGGAGATAGCTTTGTGTGAGGACAGACAGCTCTACTCCGGTATTAGTGACAACTCCTCCCACTGATGATAAAGTACAGCAGCATGTGCAATTGTGCAAGTATGTGGTAAGGAAGTGCCTACTTGTCAAATAATGCCATCATACACAGGGGCTGTCAACAAACAATCTGGAATCCAGGGCAGTCAAAGAAGTGTGAAACAATGGTTCCTTGTGGTATTATTAAATTGTTAGTCAACAATCATTCAATGTACAATGAAAGTAATTCGTGGCATTCAAGGCGTTCATGAAACATGAACAATGGCAATGGAATTATTACAAATATGTTTATAAAATTTTAATTTATCAGAAAATTTACTTCGTGTTCAAGTGATCAAGTGGCGTAGAAGCCGTGACATAGGTGTGCAAGATACAGAAAAGGCAATGGGCCATGCACTAGGTTGTCAATGTTGCAACAGAGTTAATCTTAAACATCCAAACATAATTTGAATATACTGAAAAGCCATTTTAAAATGTCCACTTGCCAAAGGCATTGCAAGTAGTTCAAACTAGAGTAATTTGGAAACAGTAACCATTGCACCATCATGCAACTCTGAAAAAAATAATGTAATGCCTGGGACAGTTTGCCTGGGGATTTTGATCGTACTTCTGTTTTAAATATGTTGCACTTATCCACAATTCTCAAATTCTATTACTAATTTGTGATATAAAAACTGCACACACAGCATTTTGAACTTGTAGAGAGCAAATAATGGCTCAGAAGTAAAGGACTGAGTTCAGTGGACTTAAGTTCACCACCGAGCAAACTTAGACTGCAGATGTGATAAGAAGGTAATTATCCAATAGAAGTGGCTCGTCTTGCAAATCGGCTGGGGTAGAATCCTGAGAAAGATAGGTAATTTTAACAAGTGCCACTATGCATAGTAGGCGAGGCAGGCAACAAGTGAAGAAAGCAGCATCTAGTTCATGGGTCAAGTTGTCAACTATGTTAAATAATCCAGCTTATCTGATTTTTAACCACTTGCTATTGTAATATACCTGGTCAAAATCCTCCTTAATGTCCTTTCTTTGGGTGTATGAAGATATACAGATACTGAAGCAATGTGTCAACCTAAACCATTTACATAACAACAATAAGTGCAAAAAGAACAATTGATGGACAGAATGCAGAAGAATATCATACATTCACCCCAGTACAGAGATCTGGGCCTAAATCCATCGTTTTTTTGCTCCCCATGCCATTCCAGTTTGAACCCAGCCATATGCGAATCAGTCTTGACCCTGCGCCCAATAGGAACAGTCCAGCCTGAACTGCCAGGCCAAGTCCTCCTTGAACTGAAAACAAGCACCCTAGGACCGGTTTCCGCGTTTAACCCCTAATCAGCCAGGATAGCTTGACTCCAGTGGCATGGAGAGCACGGGACCCACGTCTGGGCATACCTGTCCCACTCGGGGTGACAAATGCAAAAAGAACAATTGATGGACAGAATGCAGAAAAATGTCAAGACATGGCTTGGCAGTTCGGGCTGAACTGTTCCCATGAGGCACAGGGTCGACTGATTTGCATATAGCTGGGTCTGAAGTGAGGTAGCAAACAGAGCAAAGAATGATGATGGATTCTACCCAGATCTGTGACGGGGGGTGAGTGTCTTAAAAGTTTCAGCACTCCGTCCATCATCTTTTTTTTTTTTCTTTTTAAATGGGAAAATATTTTTATTGGCATTTGTGATCATAATATTTGTACATTTGTAAACAAGAATTAAGTATACACTTGTTGTAGTGCAGAGATTGCATAAGTTGTTTCCAGTCAGGCATCCGGCCTTCACTGGTCAGTCTTTACTTCAATACATTATCAGACAGGAGGATCCAACATTTGAAAAAGTATAGGCCCGCAAATCGGTTCCTCTGATCCACTCAGCTTTCCAGTATGTTCTGCGTCTAGTTGATGTCCCCCCCATACATTTGACCAGATTGTGCCTTATACGCTCTATTGTCCAATTCCTGGGGCCTACTTGTCTCTAACATATAGTATACAATCACATGACTAATTCTTAATTCTATCATGCTTTAAGTGTCCTTACTTAATAAAACATCTAATATTAACAAATAAAACATTGTCAAACAACTCATGCATGCTTCGCTGTCTCTATTTATCTCGGGGTAAGGGTAATGGACTGCCATGTTTCCAGTGGGATGACACGGACCCTATATATAGTAATGGCAAGTAGATCCCCAGGTCATTCCAGTCGCCCGTGGTATTGGGGGAGGTGGGGGAGGAAAAGAAAAGCAGGGGTGGAGGGGGAGAAAACAGGCAAAGCAACCAATATTATGTCACCTTAGGGCTAGGAACCAGGACACCTCCTTTCCGTCCGTAGTCTCTTCCCCTTCCCTGCCGCTTCAGAGCCTTAAATTACTCCTCCGTGGAGGTCTCACCTTCATCTTCCTCACTATTAGACCAGCTCGGGTGATCCCAATTAAATTGAACTTCTCTCCATGCTTCGGCAATTGGGCGCCTATGCAGGCCTCTCAACTCCTCTCCACGTAGGGCTCTACTCTCTGCTTCTGCCCATCTAGATACCTCTTGAATCCAGACACCAATTTGTGGTCCCATGGCTGATGTCATGATATCGCGATTCGCCCCTTGGCCAAGGCCGGGGACAAATCAATTAATCGACTCCCCACTTTGCGCTTAGGCGGTCTGGAATACAATCCCAGAAGGCAGACATCTACTGATTGGTCCAGTGTACCATTAATCTTGATCATCACTGCCTTCCAGAACTGACGTACAAGTATGCAGCCCCATGTCATATAGAGGAAGTCCACGCCTGGGTGATCGGACCTCGGGCATCCCCTAGGCACCCTCCAAATGCAGCCTGTATGCGGTGTGGGGTCATACAAGTCATGTAGACGTAATTGAGTTGTAGGTATTTTAAACTGGTATTACGAGAGATTTTCTCAGGTGACTCTAGTACGCGGCGCCATTCTACATCTGTGAGTTACCTTTCCAGGGATCTCTCCCACCTTTCCCTTAGAGCCAGCATCGGGGGCAGGGATACCTCCCAGTGCGATGCATAGAACCACTTTGTTTGATTCCCGGCCCTGCCTAGCGTAATCAAGGAATGGAGAACTGTGTGCGTGTTTGGTTCTTCTCCTCTAGTACCCCAAAGCCTCTCCCTAACGTCTGCACCAGCACCTCATACATGAGGAACTGGCCAGTAGGGGGTCCTTATCCCTCCATCAATTCAGCAAATGGGAGTATACATTTGTCCTGTGGTGTCAATTCCTGCCTCCGCCCAAACCGCCAGCTGTTCCGCCCCCAAGACCGCCTGGTTGTCTCCATAAGGCAACCCAATCAGCAGCAGGGTCGGTGAGTATCTCGGCACTGCTGGTAACATTACCACGCACCTTCTCCAGCACTGCAAGGCCGTAGCCTGTAATGTTGATGTATAGGGCACCTTTATAGCTGGATTCAGCAGCTTGGCCAGTAGTAGACACAGGTGATGTTGTGGCTCTGCCAGGTACATTCCCTCCTGATTCACCCCCTCCAACCATTGCACCACCCACTGCAGTTGGGCGGCCAGCTGATAGAGTTCAAAATCTGGCACTCCCAGCCCACCCTCTCTCATGAGACGTTGCAGGGTCCGCAAAGTCACCCTACTTTTCCAGTGGCCCATATGAGGACTCGCACTAGTGCGTTCAATGGTTTGAACCATCTCGCAGGCATCATCATTGGTAAATTAGCGAAAAAGTACAACAGTCGGGGCAGCATGACCATCTTGGTCAACGAGATTCTAGCCATCAACGACAACCGCAGCGAGCTCCAGAAGGCCACGCTAGAGCGCAGGGAGCGGATTGCCCTGCCCAAGTTACCCTCTTTCATGTCATCCAATGAGTGAAAGATCTGGATAACTGGATATCTAAAGGAGCTGGAGGTCCAGTTATGATCAACAGGGAAATCCCCGGGTCTGGGGAGGGGCCCAGCAACCGGGAACAAGTGCGTCTTATGATTGTTGACCCGAAGTCATGTCAAGCGGCCAAATCCCTGCCCCTGTTACAGCATCACCCATATAGATCCACAGATAATCGGCGTATAAAGAAATTACGTGTGTTCTACCATTCAGCAATATTCCCAAACCCTCTCCTCCTTTGCGGAACAACTCAGCCAATGGCTCCACCGCTAACGCAAACAACAGCAGTGACAGAGGACAGCCCTGTCGAGTCCCTTGTGATGTTGCGTACTCTGGAGAGAGGGTACCGCCCGCCTTAAACCTCGCAGCTGGGGAAGTGTATAGTAATTGGACCGACTTCTGCCAGCCTATCCCCAGACCCATTTTCAACATGACTTTTAATAAATAATCCCAACTCAACATATCAAACGCCTTTTCCAGGACTACGGAGAGAAGCGCAGCCTATGTTAAATTCTTGGTCTCAGCATGGTAGAGCACCGAAAATAGTCTACGTAAATTATACGACGTATTACGGGAAGGTACAAACCCATTTTGGTCGGGATGAACCAATTTCTCATGTGAGGGATCAGTTTGAGTGCTAATATTTTACGCAGTACCTTAATCAGTGTTGAGCATAGATAAGGGCCTGAAGTCCTTCACCCCCGCTTCTTGATGCTCAGTCTTGGGGAGAGGTATCCCAAGCGCAGAACTTGTGGTAGACGGTAGGAGTCCTAATCGAAGGCCCTCATTATACATGGTTACCAGTCGAGGGGCCAATCCGGAGTCATACTTCACATAGAACTCAGCAGGCAAGCCATCAGGGCCCAGCGTTTTACCCCTAGCCAACGACGCAAAGGCACCCCTGACCTCCTGTAGTGTAATCGGTCCCCCCCACTCCTCCGCACTCTAGTCATCCACCACTTTAAGAGCCAGAGGGGCCAGGTAGGCAGCAATCTCCTCCAATGGGGCCCACCGGCGGAGCGGTGTATAACTGTTCATAATACCCCTGAAATGTTCTATTTATTTTATCCGGATCATACTCCGTCCGGTCTCGGGTGATGCGTATACGAGTTATCGGGGAGCCCTGCCATTCAGGTCTGATGATACACGCCAGTAGGTGCCCAGCCTTACCTTCCTCACTTTGCACTCTGTCCAAGTACTTTCTATGGTCATATGACCGTAGCCTCTCTAATGCCTCGTCATATTGTTTCCGTCAGGCCATTAGTTGCTCACGTGCTGGAGTCCCTGAACCCTGCATATTGTCCAGTACCCACAGCTCTCCATCAATATCCGCAATCTCTCTATGCAAGTCCCTTTGTACCCCAGGCATCTGCCCCATGGAGTGTCCCCTCACCAATACTTTAAAAGCCTCCCACTCTACTAGGGCCATGGAGGCGGTGTCTGCATTTTCTGCAAAGTATGGGTCTATAATAGATCGCAATGATTCCGCAAACGGTACATCTTCCAATATCATTGGGTTGAGTCTCCATGCGGGTATCGGGCTCAGCCTTTGCGGACAATAGGACATTAACAACGGGCTGTGGTCAGAAAATGTGCGGCCTAAATACTGGATAAGTGCCGGAGAGCACCAAAATCCATTTATTCTCGTCTGGAGGTGATGTTGTGGGAATAGAAAGAATATTACCTGCTCCCGCTATGCTGTAGGTGTGATATATCCTGCAGGTCCCAGTTCGCCATCCACTCCCGCAGTCCTATCGCGGTCCTATGTGCTTGTGCTCCTGCCAGAGGGGGATGGGATCGGTCCAACTGCACATCCGCCACGCAGTTAAAGTCACCCCCCACCACCATCTGTCCCGCTGCTATATTCGCTATATGTGCAGAGGGGGAGTTTAGTATGCTAACTGAACCATGATTAGGGGTATCGCAGCAGCAGAGCATCATCTATTGACCTAACAATCGCCCCGCCGCCAACACATACCGTACGTCTATATCCATTAACGTACGTCCTGCTTCAAAGGGAACCCCCGACCATATTCATATCAGTACCCCACGGGCATATGCCGAGTACCCACTAGCTAAAACTTGCCCCATCCAACGTCTCCTCAGCCTCTCCACCTCCCCCTAAATCAAATGTGCCTCTTGTAAAAAAGCAATTTGCACTCCACAGCGTTTCAAATAATAATAAATGTTATAACGTTTAGACATGGATCCCATCCCTCTAATGTTCCACGTAATTAACTTCACGTCCTGTTGTGCCATTGCCTTTCTGTATGTATAGCTCCCCACCCCTCCCAAGAGCCCCCCCCCACATCAATAGTCCGTGATGAAACATCCCCGCACGCATGAGCAACCCAGTTGTTTAACCATTACAATCCCAAACTTAAAACAACTCCCCAGCCCCAGGGCATCCTAGCAACAGCAATCTGCCCAAACCACAGTGCGGGCTTCCAAAGGGGGGGGGGGGGTCGCAGCTTCACAAGCTTACTTGCACTATCGTGAGCGGTAGAAGATCAAAAACAGTTTGTGGCCCATTGCAGAGCCTCCTGCGCCAGCCCAATCTCACAACAGTCGAGACTGGCCAGCTCCAATCATATAAAGTCGTCTGCAGTATGCAGGGTTACCTCCGGAAGCTCCAGGCTGTTCCAGTCCGAGGAGTCTGAATCCGAGCCCCCAGTTCTCTTCGTGGATCTCTATTCCTCTTCTGATGGGGAACTGCTTGTCCGTGCAATCTCCGCCACTGCCTGCAGCGCCGCAACCCTCTCCAACTCAGTCTGTGAGGAGTTCGGTTTCTTCGCCCCTATGCGCTCCGACCGTCTTCGGGTGCGCTTCCTGGGGCCCCGGTCTCTCGCCGTCTGCCCGGGCTTCGGCGCCTGCCCCGATCTCTCCGTGCGGTAATCCTCAATCCAGTCCCAGACTCTTTGGGGGTCGTCACAAAAATGGGTCTTACCATCTACCACAATGCAGAGCTTGGCCGGAAACATGAGAGAGCACTGGATGCCCTCCTCCCAAGCGCTTTCTTAACTTCAATATATGAGGCCCGTTTTCGTTGGACCTCCAGCGTGTAATCCGGAAACATGGAGACTTTAGCGTTATTTATCACAAAGGGGCCATCTGTGCGAGCTTTCTGTAAGATAATGTCTCTGCCTCTATAATGCAGCAACCTGGCCACCACGGGTCTCGGGGGCGGCCTGATGCTAGCGGGCAAGCCGGCACACAGTGTGCCCTTTCCAGCGTAAAGAACTGCGTCAGCGCTCCTGGGGCCACCACATCTTTGAGCCACGGCTCCAGGTATGCCACCATATTGCCTTTTTCAATTCCCTCCGGCAGGTCAAAGATCCGTATATTATTGCGGCGGCTGCGGCCTACTCCGTCTTCCGCCTGCCTTTCCAACGTTTGAACCTTTGCCGTAACTATCCCACGCTTGTTCCCGTTGGCCTTTCTCGCGGTCTAGGGTGTCCCCCATCTGCTTCCGCCCATGGGTTACCCCTTATTGCCGCCTTGAACAGGAGGGGGATCCGGCCTTTGTGCAGCACTTTTCCACTCAGGTCTCACCTGCCGTGCCACGATCCGCACCTCACTACAGCCACACTTCCAGTTCTAGTCGTTCCGGGGTGTAGTACCTTCCTGCCAGCCAAGCGTGGCCACAATTTTGCCCCGGCTGGATCTCAGGGCCCCCAACCAGCATTCACTTGCCCCTGGTACGCTGCCGCTGCCTAAGGGCAGCCAGCCCTTGTGTCTGACCCGGGCTCCTGTGCAATCCCGGCTCTTCACTGCACGTGTGCAGGTCTCAGTCGCACCTCAATCGGGTGTACCAGCCTGGTCGCAGCCCCACTCACCACCGCTCTTTATTGAACTCTGCGCCCGCTGGCCCTCTTCAACTCTGAGGTGTTGCGTCCCTCCCGGTGCCGGGGTCACGCCAGGCAGGCCCGAAGCACGCTGCTTTTGCGCCGTCCTAGGACAGCACCCTGGCTCCGCTGTCCCTCACCCCGCCCGCTGGGGTCCTCAAATCCGCGGCTCCGCAGTCCACTAGGGTGTCAGCAGGGCTCAGATACACATTGTAGGTAAGGCCCTCAAGCTCCGACTCGACCGCCCTTCACCTCTGTAGCGTCATGCGGCGCTTCTGCCGCTCAGGATCTGCTAGAGCCCAGCGCCTCGATGTAGCTCAGGGCACAACAGTTCTCGCCCATGCAGGGGCTGCTCCCAAGGCTTCCGCTCCAGAGGCTTCACCGTTTCAGGGGTGGGCTTCCCAGCCGCACAATCTCAGAGGCAGGCCGGCTCTGGTTGTCCCGGCCGCACCACAGCAATGAGACCACCAGACCCGGGGTTCAGATTGGGCCGGCCTCACCTTGCCGACAGACAGGGCCGCTGTTCCAACACCACAGCAGGGACCGCCAGTCCGGTTCCCGGCACCATGCACCCCACTTTTCAGCGACATAAGTGGGGCTGCGCTATCAATTGTTGCCGGATAAAATATAGGCTGGTGCGGAGCTCTTCGGTCACGCGTCTGCCATCTTTGGCTGCTGACCATGCCCCCCTCCATCCATCATCGCCTTGTGTTTGCTTTGTCCGCCCTAAGTTGGCAGGGTGTACCCAGACGTGGTTCCCTTGCTCACTTTGCCACTGGATTCAAGCTAGCCTGGCTGATGAAGTGTGTTACCCAGAAACTGGTCCCAAGATGCTAGTTTCCGGTTCAGGGAAGACCTGGCTTGGCAGTTCAGGCTGGACTGTTCCCATGAGGCACAGGGTCAAGACTGATTTGCATATAGCTGGGTCCGAACTGAGGTGGCAAAGTGAGCGAAAGAATAATGATGGTTTCTACCCAGATCTGTGACTGGGGGCGAGTGTCTGAATAGTTTAAGAACTCCATCCATCATCTCCTTGTGTTTGCATAACAATATGGGCATGCAGTACGATATGTCTACACTGAAATCTCCAGCATAAGAGCCAGTGGGAGGTTATTTCATCAGAATAGGTATGGACTACTAGTCTTTGGAGAACAGAAGTGTTTGGATGCCACCAAGATTGCCTCCATCATCAGAAGTTTTATGTACAACGTCTTATGCTGAATCAAGCATTTGAATCACATGTTGCAGTATGATTCTCAGGAAAACACAGCAAGCTGGGTTAATGAGACATGGTAGGCAGCTTGAAATAATCAAACGTTCTTTTAACCTGCATGCCTAAAACCTTAGCACTTGGAAACAAAAATTGAATCTGGATTGTCTGCATTCTCAAGCTGCTTCATACTCTGGCTCAAAGCAGCATGCACAAGCCACACCTTAGTGACTCTTGTACGAGTATTCTTGAAGTCCTCATTTGCCTCAGGCCCTCAGCATACCCCAAGCTGTAAGTGAGATATCAGAACACAGTTTCAAAAGCAGGCGAGAAGTACTGGGCAACAGGTACATGCACAGCACAGGGTTGGGCCTCTTGCACACAATCACCTACTAGTTCCTGCCAGCTCAATCCTTTCTAGCTGTGTATTCGTACGTTGTGAACAGTGGCAGGATGGTGGTCAAGAACATCTTAAAATAAGCCACGTTTATGGTTACCAGTACAAGAGTCAATATAGAGTGTACTATGCCAACCTTTTGCCAGACTCCTAGGAATACAGAAACCAAACATTTATTATGGGTAGAAAACTTTTATAATCCCTGCTGAGCAAAACAGGTTGTTCAGAAGTGAACAACCAAACTGTGCACTAGCTTAGTAACTGCTATCCACTGTGCAAGGCAAAAAGAAAATACACATCTTATGTTTCTGAGGTGCTGAAGACATCCAAAGGGATAGGACACCGATGTGTGTACAGAGGTCCGCGCGAAGAAGGAGACCAGGAACACTGTGCATCTAAAATGCAGAAGAACAGCGAAGCTAACTTTAAAGGGGACACTATGGGTCATAAACCACCTGTTGCGAGACTCAATACTACACACAAGATAACATTTTAGGCAACATCTAATGCATTGAGTCCTCTAATCATCCCAAATTTGAAGGGATAGATGTAACAAAATAGATGTAACAAAGGAAGTAAATCCTCCTGGTTGACGTAAAAATCTAAAAGGATCCGGAGGATAAATGATGTGTGAGAAAGACTGGAGGCTTGAGATGAAGAATGCACCTGTAACTCGCTCAACAAAAAAAAACTGAAGCCTTCAAGATCATCAGTTTATTGTTGCATGTGGCTATTGGCCCAAAGGTCTTATCAACCCAATAAATAGAACTATGAAGTCGTATAAAAAGGCAATCGCCAGAGCAAACAAATTTTCTAAATCTTGCTTTCCTGTCCCTCCACATGTTTAAGGTATTGAGGAGCAGGAATTCAAACATGAAGCTATGCTAAGAGAGGTTTGAACTCAACCCATTTTTTTTTTTACCACCACCGGGCATACCTTACATCACCGCGATTAAATGCTATGTTCCCTGGAGTGTCGGTGGCCTGCCCTCATTGTTGTGCGCCAGGGACCGGATTTTTCCATATGGTATGGTCCGGTCCGATCCCGTAGTGGGCCTCTGTAATACAGGTGCTACAGAGGGCCACTGATAGCCAATTTGACGGCTCCCCGCAATTCTGGGCCTGCATGTACGATGCACGACCCGGAAGGCAACTAATCGGTCGGCAGATTTAGCTCAGATACAGACCTGGAGGCAACTGACGATGTGTTGAAGTCCTTCTCTGGCCCCGACCTGGGCTGTGGGGTAGAAAATTGAGTAACTGTAATGATGAAACATGCGAGGGTTACTGGAAGCATGTAGTTTATTTCAGGTTGACATCCATCTAAGAAGGGGCTCAGGAGCAACTGACTTGTTTAGAACCGAGAAGCTACAGTCAGAACACTAGCTCCATGAGCTCATTGCATTCCATTACAGAAGCATAGAGAAACACATTACCACACATCCCCCTTTTTAACATAAACAAAACAAGCAAATTAAAAACAGTTAAACAACTATACCCCACCTATACATTTCTAAATACCTACAAATCTAAATTAACAATACATATAAATCAATACAGACACCTCTTAAGAATAATACATTTACCACCATTCCCTCCCCTTTAAAACTTTAACGGGAAACAAAATCATTGAATCTCATGGGCCTCCTGTGTATACGGTCACTCCTACGTGGGACCGACTCGTCTCTTGGTAATTGCGCAACTGCCCTTGGGACGGAAACATCGCTTGGTATTAATGCAACACGAGAAACGCCCCACCAGTTGCCATCAGAAAGCTTCACAGCATTCTTCCTTATTTCACAAACTTGGACAGGATCTCTGAACTTGTAGAACCCCTTCCCAACCAAAACAGGATTCCTGACGCGAACCCAATCCCCTACTTTTAGCTTGCAAGGTTTCAACCCCGAATTCTTTTTATTTTCCAATTTCCTTGAGCTGAACACATTTGAATTATATTCAGCAGTCTCACACCAAATACCAAGATTCCCTGGTTTTGGCAACTTCTTAAGAATCCAAAACGGACACAATTCCGTAGCAGCCTCTCTACCTCTCATGAGTTCGAAAGGAGATCTTCCAGTGACAGAATGCGGGGTAGTGCGGTGGGACCACATCAGTTCATGGATCGCCTGAGCCACATCCATGTTGCTCTTAATGGAAGCTTGAATGCACTCCACCAACACCCTATTAAAGCGCTCTACTTTCCCATTACTCTGGGGATGATAGAGAGGTGTTCTCAAATGTTTAATCTTACACTTCTCTAGAAAAGAAGACATTTCAGAGGAAACAAATTGAACCCCATTATCAGTCAACAGTTCTGCTGGAAAACCCTCTCTAGAAAACACTTTCAAAAAACAGTCAAGGACTTTCCTTGTAGACTGTTCTGATACCGGTTCGACTTCGACCCACCTGGAAAGGTGGTCTACCATTACAACAAAATATCTCAAATTGTGAGGCAAAATCTGGTATGGACCTAGAAAGTCAACACTAATACGTTGCCACACTCTCTTTGGACACAGACTTATTGACTCAACTTCATGTTCTGTTATCAACACCTTATCACTAGACTTGCATTTAGTACAACTCAATACAAAATCTTCAATCTGTGAGTCCATACGAGGCCACCAAAACCTCTCCCTGACCTTCCTCTTAGTGAGAGTAGAACCCAAATGCCCACTGTGAGCCAATGTTATCACTTGTTGACAAAGAGAAGAAGGCACTACTAACTTCTCTCCACGAACTAGCAAGTTACCTTCCAAAGACAATTCATCTGCAACCTTCCAAAAAGGTTGTACCTCTTTAGATAATAAAGATTCTTTTGGCCAACTAGACTGCACAAATGTGGCTACTTCACTTAACGTGCAATCTGAGTGCAGTGCAGAAGTCCACTCGCTTTCTGAAAAGCTTGCGTCTCCTATGTATGCAATAAAACATTCTTCAATTTCTTCTTCCCAATCAAGACTGTCACATTCATCAATGGGGAGACGAGAAAGACAATCCGCTCGGGAGTTTTTTCCCCCCCGGAATGTATTCTACTGTAAAAGAAAATTCTAACAGCTTAGCAGCAAGTCTTGAAATCCTGGCTGTGGTGCGTTTGATCTTCTTACCTGAAAGAATATTAACTAAAGGGCAATGGTCAGTTTTCAGCGTGAAATGTCTACCCCAAACGTAAGCCTTGAATTTCTCCACACTCCACACACATGCAAGCAACTCTTTTTCTATCACAGAGTATTTACAATCAGCATCCCTTAAGGTGCGTGAAGCAAAACCAATACTGAACTCACGTCCATTTTCCATTTGAGTAAGTACAGCTCCCAAACCATATTCACACGCATCTACAGTATCCCTTTTCTCTGAAAAAGATTGCAGGGCTGGGGCATTGATGATTCTCTTTTATAACCTTAAAAGTTTGCTCGCAAGCATCAGACCAATTATAATCTGCATTTTTCTTAAGCAAAGGTCTGAATGCTTCTGTTAAATTTGCAAAATAAATTTTAAACTTAGCGTAAAACTCACAAAGACCCAAGAAAGACAACAATTGGTCTTTGTTCTTTGGAGCAGGAGCATCCACAATGCTTTTAACAAGGCAAGGTTTAGGTTTGATACCCTCAGATGAAAAGACATGACCCAGATACTTTATTTCCCTGGTTTTGAAAATACACTTGTCCTTCCTTAGGGTGGCACCTCTTGCTTCCAATATACTCAGAACATTTCCCACAACTGTGTCATGCTCACTTTCACTTTCTGTAAACACCAAAATGTCGTCTTGAAAGACCACTTCTTGAGATAGGTGATCAAACATGCTCGACATCAATCTTTGAAAGACTGCTGCCGCAGAAGCGATGCCAAAGGGCATCCTGCAAAACTGAAAAGTTCCTTCTGGTGTAACAAAAGCAGTCAGATGGCGAGAGGATTCATCTAATACCACTTGATGATAAGCTGACCGAAGGTCAAGCTTTGTAAACCAACAAGGAGTGACCAATTTTGGTAATGAGGTCCTCAATCCTCGGCAGGGGAAAGTTATCCACCCAAATCGCCTCGTTGACACACCTCAAATCCACACACATCCCAAGTTCTCCATTTTTTTTCTTCGCGAGAACTATGGGAGACAACCAAAGGGTACCCTCCACCTGTTCAATAATACCTTGTTCACACAGAAGCCAGAGCATATCGGAAAGTTCTTTCCTGACACTTAGAGGTATATTACGTAACTTATGTTTAACTGGGACAACTTGACGTTTGACTTTTATTGTAAAAACAAAATCTGAAATTGTCCCGAATTTGTCTTGAAAAACCTTTTCGAATTTCTTTTCCCAAGTCAAATCTGAGCTAAATTGTGCCTTACTGTCACCAGACAAATTCACAGAACAACAGCCACAGCTGGAGAGAAGTCTCTCAACAGTAACTGGATTAGTTAACCAGATCTAATAACCAACTTCAACTCTGCTTGATGAATTAACCCCAGGACATTAATGCCCTTGCGAGCAACATAAACTTTGCCCTTGGTGTGTGAATCAAGAAACTTGATACTGGCTACAAAATACCCCAGTAAATCCACTTTGCTGCCCTCGAATGCCACTGTAGAGACATCAGGAGGAAGCAAAGAAAGACTACTCCAAGAAAAAATGTACTTCTTGTAATCAATGATGGTAATGCGGGCACCAGTGTCTACCAGGAGTTTGATGGACACTCCATTAATCCAAATCTCCACTTCAGGGTCAACCACAGAAGAGAAATTAATTTCTTTCACACACCTAACCCCCAACATTAATTCAACATTGGTACCAGCATTTTCATTTTCCACATCTTATCTTCAGTTAACACAGAGCGAACAGGATTACTGAATCTACCACCTCTACACACTTTTGAAAAATGTCCCCATCTATTGCATTTCTTACACTGTTGACCAAGCGCTGGACAGTACCTAAAGGAAGAAACATGATTAGGTGACCCGCACTTAAAACAAAATAATTTCCTCTGTGCAAAGTTTTGGGAACCAGATCTAGCTGCATTGGTTTGAACAGTTCACGATGTCCCATTTGATACTCCACTTAAAAAAAAATGAAAATTAAACCGCTTCGACGATTGGCCCCTTCTTGTTCTTCTTTGGATACAACAATCCCATCCTCGTCGCCAATCTTGTAATGATGAAACATGCGAGGGTTACTGGAAGCATGTAGTTTATTTCAGGTTGACATCCATCTAAGATGGGGCTCAGGAGCAACTGACTTGTTTAGAACCGAGAAGCTACAGTCAGAACACTAGCTCCATGAGCTCATTGCATTCCATTACAGAAGCATAGAGAAACACATTACCACAGTAACTAGGCAGAAAAGGAGGTGAGAGGAAAGCATTGTGAAGGGAGGAAGCTAGAGGGTTGCGGAGAGTTCACCTTACTACCTGCATGGGATGCAATACTGGCTACTTGCCCAGTTTGAACAATCAAGGGAGAATCAGAGACACTGGGCTGTCATTATCTAATACCCCTTCATCTCCCATGCAACCCGCGCTATCCCCTCCTATTTCCACTGAGATCGGATTACCTGCTGCCCTCAAGTAACATCGTTAGGTGGCGTAGGGTCTATCTGCATGTGAAACATATAAGTCATGCTTTCGAATGAGAGGAGTGGAAGGGGGCAATGGGGACCATGTGCCTCTAGCCCAGGCTGGCACTACTGTTCCTTGACCCTGGATGAAATTAGTGGATCCTTGTTTGGCACTGAACATATGATTGCCATTGCCTGTTCTCGGATACCTGCTAGAAGGGGTCATACATGTTTTACTGGCATCATACTAGCACCCACCTGCTGGGTTTGTTTGATGTTTTTCTTGGCTTCTTTATGTGTTATTACCTTTTCTGCTAGATTTCTTTGATATCGGTTTTTCTATTGAAAATGTAATAAACACTTGTTTTTTAATTAATCTATGCTCAGGGTGCATGGGAAAGAGCCAGGCAAGTTGCAAGGGACAATGAGTTGCAGAGCAGAATTGCTTCAAGTGAGAGAAGGGATGGGCATTGCTGGAACAGCTAAATATTCGAGGATGTGGTAGGAGACGGGTTGCACTTTAGAATTTCAATGTCAGTGACCAAGAGATAATGTGCATTTTCAACATCCTTTCAACAGAAGAAATTTTACAACGCTATCAGATCCAAGGATGGGAAGGTGAAGTCTATGTAGTGGGTAGGTCTGGTACACAAAGGATAATACTGGGAGGGTTGTGGCCCGTAAAGAGAGAAAGGTGGAGGAGAAATTAACACAAAAATGAAGAGGCGACTAGTAAAGGGTGTGAAAGGAAACCAAAACAATTACTAGGACTATGTATTGCAAATTTTTCTGTTTTGTTTTATTTTACGCAATTGTGTTTGGGGTGCCTCATCCCCGGGCCATATTGAGGTAGGTACTTCTATCTATTACAGAATGTGTTTCACACAAAGTTTATACGTGGTTTGTAGAATGTTCTTTAAGACATCAGGAGATCATCGAAGTCTGCATGGTTGGTGCGGGTTCCCTTAGTACACATGGAATGAAAGGATTACCTGCATATCCAAGAAGTATTGGTCATGCATTTCTAAAGTAACTAGATTTCAAAAACAATTTGCGGAGAGAAGAAAAACAAGTTTCAAAATCGAAGGCAACAAATAAAATACCGTACCTATCTGGACAGAATATTTGCTTGGTGAGGCTTCGGACAGCTTTTCTTCTGCTGCATGCACTAAGCAAGATTTACTGTCCATCTGATTAATAATAGCTGGGCAAATATAGCTGAACTGTGCTGCAGTCAAGTGTATCTTGGTACTGATCCCGTGAGACAGCAACAGTCTTGATGCATTTAAACACTGCAGAAAATAAAGCAGAACACAATTATTCCTGAAGTGCACACATTATAGGAAAACAACGCAATACAAGTGAATATTTTATAAAGTTACAAAACAAGAAGAAACATTACCATGATCAAGCAGGCATCCAGATGAAGTGAAACGTGCACATACATCAAGCTTTTGATATTGTTACTATAATAAAACGGTGCAACAACGTATATATTTGTAAAGCATGCCAAATTAACTTAAAACAAGCATTGGCAAAGCTAATAGGTCTCGACAATGTGAGATCTATTGTCTTTGTCAATATATTTTTCTAGCCAGGTTGTAGGGCAGCACAGCTGCCATGGCTGAAAGTAAACATAAACAAGCATTGGCATAGCCAATAGGTCTCGCCTTTGGGACCTTATAAGGGTTTAGCCATGCAACAGTTGATGTTGTTGCACCAAGGATATTGTGCTGCATAACTAAATACTTATAAGGTCCCAAAGGCGATACCTATTGGCTATGCAACTGTTATTTGCGGCGTTCGGAGACAGCAACACTGCTGTATTTCTATATAAAAAGGAGTTATTACTTCGTAGTTATTAAGAATAATCATATATTACCGACAGAAAATATTGTCTGTGGATCAATAACGCGGATGCCATAGACCCCTGAAGGATGAAAGACGATCAGCCCCAATTAGAATCAAACCTGCAAAATTCAAGCTATTGGCACTCCACTTGGATGTATATCTTTCTTAATATTGTTAACCTGTTTAAGTGGCTGAGATAGCTCAGTGGGTTCGGCAGAGACTGTTCTCACTAACTGAAGATAAAGATACATAAGATCACACAAGGTGTAGTGTTTCATGATAATTCACTGTCTTCTCTAGCTGTTTAAGTAGCTGCGTTGTGGCCCCAACTCACAGTTAATAAACACATGCTATATATAAATCAGTGTAAACAGTATAAATCTGTGAACCATCTTGGGTGATAATCTTATTTTTTCTTCTTCTTACGGATCTGGTGTTTGAGGGCCTTCGGATTACACTTTTTCAGACACTGCCACAGCAGCAAGACCCTTAAAGCGACTGAGGCAGCATTAATGCTATATTAGTATTAACATAATGGACATAGCATAGAATATCACAACACAACCATAAAAAACGAAACATAATGGCACACAATATGCAACATATGAAATGCATGACAGATAATACAATAATACAGGGCATCAGATGACATCATCCCTGGATTGCTTTTCCCGGGAACAGACTAGAGCACCTTGGGTCCGGTGCTCAGCCCGGCCTGGCTTAGCAGGGCCCCCCATGCACGAGCCTAATCACCATTTCACCTGCTTAGCTCCCATGGTCCACAGTGACCTTTCACCTGACCGAGCCTGCATTCTTGTGTCCCCTGGGGCCGCGTGCCCCTCTACATGTTCACCTTAAGTGGGTAAGTCAGACGGAGGTGGGGACCCTTAACTAACGCAGGGCCACAACGCGCAACTCCCCCAAATCTGTCCAGACTGGACCGGGTCTTCTTCCGGCGTTAACGGAATGCAGACGACCATATCAAAGAGCATCTCATGTATGAAAAATACAACTCAAACGTCCTAATTCCTGGTTTATCTGGTTTCCAGACGTTGCTCACTCAGATATGAAATGCACACAGCAAAAGAATGTCACACATCTGCGAAAGATATACATAGAAGTCTCAGCCAGTACAGGAAAATGCATACCGATGAGATCACACCACAGAGAAAAAAAATATGTTTTCGAATTTCTTTAATTATAAGAAAGAGTGATATACCTTGATATACAAAAATACACATTGAAAAATCTCCTTCAAAATCCAAATAAAAGCAACCATTAACGTGGACACCCCTCCCTTTTATACTTAAAACATCAGCTGGAGACCTCGCTACCACAGGGGGGAAAAAAACGTTGCAGGACAGCTTTTAAAAGGCAAATTGTACCTAAACTCGACTTTGGTGTTTGAGGTACTTACAAACTGATAAACTAGAATGCTTGGGCAGATTAGGTTCCCTCAGGGTCTCCCCTAGGTGTCCCAGGGTTTGGGGATCAGGTATTTATTAGGAGGACTGTTAGGAGCTTGAGATGCCCCGAGTTAAGTAACATGGCACATTTCACTCATCATTGTGGTAAAGTGCTTCCCAAAATAGACTTTTGTGCTAGAAGCACTGTGGAGTGAGGATCTGAAATATGTTTACTTATTCAGCACCCCTAAAGTCTCCCTTAGGTGTTCTAGGGGTGGGGAGTCCTGTAGATATAGGCAGGGTCCTTATAAAATATATTTTTAAAAGCCCTGGTGTTGGAAAAATGGCCCAAGTAATTTTTCCCATTGCAAATCTCCAGCCATGTAGGCTGACATGACAAGAAGTTATTAACTAATAATTCCTGCCAGGAGAATCATAAACATACCATTGAAGGGCTTCCTAGACTGGCATTGATAAATCCAACAATATGGTATTGTTGGGTTTCTCCTAAAGTGTACAAACAAGAAGTTATAAGACTTTGTCTGTAAGTCAAAATTCAGCCTTCCAGTGAGCGGTCTGATTGGTCAGAGTTGGGTGGATAAGCCAGGCTCCTTTGATGAGGTGCTAAATAGCCAAAGGGGTTATAAGGCCCTTCTGGGAGGGCAGGGTTCTGCTACATAGGAATGCCAGAGCTGGGGCAAAGGTTGTAAACAATATTCTTCAATAGAAGGAGGAGACAAGCAGGAGAGGCCAGTTTAATTTACACCTCTGGTGGTGGGATTAAGGAAGGAATGAGTAGATGCAAGGGGGGGGAGAATCTATGGAGATTAACCATCCTGGGGATGTATTTAGTCAGCGCTTCTCTCTCTCTGCTGGAAAATCAGTCACAATGAATTTTGGAGAAATGGTACTCTCTGGGATAAGATAGTGCCACCATTTTGAGAATGTGGTCGTACCTTGAGGTGTTTTCCCACACCTTATTGGACAGGAGTGCCCTCCTGCTTGACCCAGAGAACTTGGAATAAGTATCTGAGAAAGGCAGAGCCTCTCAGATCTGCTGCTTTAAACTTAAGGATGAAGAAGAGGCCATGCTGGAAGTTTGATTTGCACCAAGCAGACCCTGCACTTTGACTGTGCTGCTGCACAATCTGAAACTACAGCCCTGTGGATCAGGCCTGCTTCAAAAGGGCTAATGGGTGGACTCCCTGCAAGCCACAGGTTTACATAACTCACCTTGAACATCACCACCAAGAATCCTCCGCCTTAGGTACTACCAGTGAATTTGTTCTAGTGGATTATGGGAATTGAAGTTCCAAACTTTCAAGGACAATCTTGGAGCTTCCAGAACCTTAAATTAAGTTTTGGCCACTTGGGGACCCTCAAAGTAACTTCAGAAAGAAGTTCCAGAAGTTCGGAGCAACTTTGGAAAAAAGATTTATAAGTGGACTGGCTCGACCCTCAACCGCGAGCCGGCCTGCTGTCCAGGTTCATCCCGCTGAAAAGTTTGGAGGTACGAACTCCAGAGTTTGACAGGGAGTAAGCTGAAACCCAAGCCGGCGAACCCTCACCGAATCCGGCCTGGTGAAGAGCAGCAAGGTACCCCTGAAGGAAAAGCTCTGTAAAAGTGCCTAAGTACCAAACGTAGGAGAGGTGGCCGGGACCAACCACTAGAGTCAAGCCACCCACTTTTAAACACGAGCTAGCCTGGATCCCAGGTTCGTCCTGCTGGAAAGCTCAGGAGGTCTGACTTCCATAAGTTTCACCGGGAGCTCTTCACAAGGAAAGCCGGTAAACCTTCACTGAATCTCGACTGGCTGAGAGCTTCGAGGGACCCCAGGAAGAAAAGCTCCAGAAACGTTTAAGTCTGAAGGTAAAAACTTTAACCGAGACCTACACCCAGGGGTAGCTGCGCAGGGCTCCATCGCGGTCGGCCTGAAACTTTGACTTTGTCCCGGTCAAGCACGACCAGATGTCCCATTAGGCACTATAGGTTTCTGCTATATAGTGCCAAAACGTTAAAATTTCATAACTCCAGTTCAACTCCATTGGATTTTTGTTCATTGTGGTGTCAATTTAAAGATAAAAATATTTCCTATTTTTAAAAAATGGAGTTGGATTTTGATTGTGCGTTTCTTAATTATTTACTGAATTGGTGTTTTTAAATGCTTTAAATACCTATCTTTGAAATTAAGCCTGCCTGCTCACAGCCAAACTACCAAGGGTTGAGCATGGGAATAATTTCCTAAAACCTATGCTGAGCCCTATAGCATGTTTGTGGCCTTATTGCCGGTGGTCGATATATATTTACCACTACTAATAACCCACTATCCAAAACAAATATTTTTACAAAATGCCATTCAGAAGAGGCTGTCAGACTATCACAGCTGATGTACACAGATTTTTCAGTACAGGCGCAACTATACTGTTCTTGCTGTTCTGGGGACAGATTATGCATATTTTTAGACCCATCTGCCTCCAAGGGGGGCAGAAAACCCCTAAACACCAGGGATGATGGTATTACTATGTTGGCAGAGCGGCCCATTGGGAAAGGGTCACTCCCCATTATTGGGGCAATATTTTGGCCGGTTCTCCCACCCTCCCAAGGCAGATTAGACATATTTCTAGGCCCATCTGCCCCCAAGGGAGGGCAGAAAACAGCTAGACACCAGAGAAAGTTTCTGTGTGTGTGTGTGTGAGAACTGGAGTTAAGTTCACAGTCTGCTTGTACTGGTGTTTGGCTGGCGGTGTGTGTACTGGCGCTTGGCTTGCGGTGAGTGTGGACTGGCGTTGGGCTGGCGGTGTGTGTACTGGCGCTTGGCTTGCGGTGAGTGTGGACTGGCGTTGGGCTGGCGAGGCGTGTGGCTAGCATTTGGATGTTGGTGTATGTGGACTGGCACTTGGCTGGCAGTGTGCACGGAATGACGCTTGGCTGGGGGTGTGCACAGACTAGCGTTTGGTAGGCGGGGGCATGGACTGGCGATTGGCTGGCAGGGGTGTAAACTGGTATTTGGCTGGCGGTGAGCGCAGACTGGCAGTGCATTGATGGCTGATAGCCAGTAGGTGTATTGACTTGCTGGAGGTGTGTTTGTCAGTTGTCTGATGATTGGGTGCTTGGTGCGATTGGTGTGCTAGTCCTGTTGGTGTAGGTAAATGATGGGCCCTTGAATGGCACTATTTGTAAATTTAAGTGTTGTATTGTGTTGGGCCCGTAGCCAGCAGTGTGAATGGTTTTGTGTGTTTAACGCATGAAAGGCACATGAATGGACAAGTGGTTGGTTCAGTGACGTGGCTTTACAGCTCACGAGCTGTATATCAGTGGTTCTCTGATCTGATGTTGAAATAATTCACAATGACTTTTGCGGACTTTATTTCGTAGAGTTATTGGTGAATTAGGTTTCTTTATGAACCTTTTACTTACTGTTGTGCCAGATGCCTAATATAAACAGTATGCCTGTGACTGACTAGTGGATGCGTGTGCAGTAATGTTTTGTCGTTTTTTTGCCCCCCCCACAATCAGTGCATACTCTTTGTAGTGAACACCTTCTGCCCCCACATCTTTTTGGAAACGTAACACTGTGAGGATCCCAGGTGGTTTACTTACCCAGTAGCCCTTGTAAATTTGATTCATTGACAAAAACATTTTTAATCACATTTCTGTGAGGGACAGTTGTGGATTGTCCAGGACGGCTCAAATTCCCTACCACCTAGTGCTCCCCCATGTCTCCCGATAAAAATACTACCTCACTTGTGTGGGTGGGTCAAATGTCCACCACAGGGAAGGGCCCAAAACGTATTGTAGCAATAATGAGAACTATGGTAGGAGGACTAATTAGGGAAGTGTCCAAAAAATATTGTGGCGATAAGGAGAACTATAGTAGGTGTACTAATTAGTCCTGGGGTCGGCAAACATGTAGGGAAAACTATCAAATCCAGCCATTGCTGAAAAGTAGACATCAAGGGGAGCCCAGGGAGGTGTCACTTGTGTCGATTCCCCAATGCAAAGGTGAAACACTGAATAAAAACATGAATTTTCCTTGCATTTATGTGACAAAAACCACAGGAATGTGTAGGGATCCACAAACGTCCTACGAGGCAGCATTCCAACACTGGTCCCAATAGAAAATGATACCCCACTTGTTTGTCTGAGCCAGTGCCTGCGTCAGGAATGGATCACACCATGTCAACAGTAGTCCACGCAAGTCACCCTATCCAAGTCAAATTTTCAAAAAATGTGCTGGTTTGGTAGGTTTCCCTAGGTTGCCGGATGAGCAGTGTTCCAAAATCTATAGCTATCCACATTGCAAAAAATACATTGTTTTTCAGTAGCAAAATGGGATGTGTCTACATTGTTTTTGGAGCCCTTCTGTGTCGCGGGCCCTTGACCCACCCACTTAAGTGAGGCACTGTTTTTCTTGGGAGACTTGGGGGGACGCTGGGTGGTAGGAAATTTGTTGTTGCCTGCAGATTCCAGGACTTTTACTCACAGGAATGGAAGGAAAATGTGTTTTTTAGGGCAAAGTTGCAGCTTTGCACAGGATACTGGGCAAAAATATCTGGTGAGAGTCACACAAGTCACCTCACCCTGGACTGCCCCTGGTGTCTATCTTTCAAAACTGTTCTCATTTGGTAGGTTTCTATAGGTGAGTTGGGGCCCAAAATCCACAGCTATCCACCTTATTAAAAATACATGCATTCTTCTTAATGAAATAGGATGATTCCTAGGTCACGTTTTGGGTTGTTTTGTGTCGCAGGCGCAAGGCCAGCCACACAGGTGGGGAGCCATTTGCTATCAGGAGACATGTGAGAATACAGAATAGTAGAACATTTGTGATTACCAATTGAATAGCTCTACGTTTGTACCTTTCAAATGTAAGCAAGTGTGTAACACAGAAGACATTTTACAAAAAGCCCTCTGGAACACATGCCAGCCAGTACCATACATTCGGAAATGTACAAACATCCACTGCTCCTAAACTTAGTATCCAGTGTACATTCCAGAAATACATTATTTTCCTTCATACCCTTTTTCCAGTCTTTATAAGTTAACACACGAATTGCTGAATAGTCGGTATATAATGAAAAAAAACATTGTAATATGCAGCTCGGTTGTTGGGTCTGGGCACCTCGGGTTCTTGGAGAACCTACAAGCCCTATAAATCCCTACAACCAGAAGGGTCTAGCGGACGTTGCGCTGTATTGCTTTCTAAAATCTGTCATAGTAAGAAGAAGTTACAGATGGAAATGTAGACATAAACGGCTGTTTTTTTCAACTCAATTTCGATATATTTTTTGTTATTTTAACTGTTACGTTTTATAAGAAAATCTTGTAGGATCCACACAAATGACCCCTTGCTGAATTAAGATTTTCTAGACCCCAACACCAAGCACGTGAAAGATCTGCCTCCGTTTCTTTATTTAATGGAGCGTTTGTTATTTAAATGAACAGAATTTTAAAGAGATGCTCATTTATGTTGATAAGTTGGATATTTGCCACATTGTGTTTTACTCATGGGTCTACATAACTTGTATTTTTATGCGTTTATATTTTCTGTCAACACATTCAGACTATGTATTGGTGCAAATCCGGCATAAACAGCTAAGTGTAATCTGAACATTTTATAAATATCGAGTTGTTTTTATTTTTAAACAAATTGCTCAATATTTAACTTATTTCTCAAATTGACAAACAAAAAACTTACATAAATTGAGAATATCACTTTGACGACCTCTCTGGCGGGTACATATTTGTTTTCCCCTGTGGCCCCTGGGTGCGGGTTCACCTGACAAGCTGAAATTAGTTGTAGTTGTCACTTCAGCACTCAAAGCAAAACTTGTTCAACATTCGGGAAATCAAAGTTACTCCCTATGTTTCACACTACACACATTTAATGTAAATATGTGAAACTCCACTTCCAAGACAAGTATTTCTCAAATAATAGTTTCACTCCTTGTACAGGACTATTGCATTTTCGAGCTTTGTCTATTATATGTGGAAAACCTCAAATGACAAAGTTAATACCAAATAACATCAATTATATTACCTGTGAATCTTGATGATTTAGGAGTAACTGGACAAGCCAAAAACATGTGCTTTCCAAGGGTTTTGAAACCAAAACTGATGGAAAATGATATCTAACCAGATTTTTCACAGTGACATATCAAAGGGATTGTCTAGAATGCACTTTTGTTGTGGTATTTATTCTTGCAAACAGTACTCTGTTTTGGGATGCTTGGTTTCAAAACATCCATCAACCAAAAGGCTGAGCTTTGAAGAGCATTGATCACCACAGTATTGAGCCTCCTATGTTACTCCATTTTTGCAGCACAATTTGCAGGGATTATATGTATTTGATTTCTGTCAGTTACTGCCAATGGCTTTGGGTCAGTCCATTGCTTTTCATGGTGTGCTTTCTAGTCAATCAGTTCTGCTCAAAATACTTAATTAAATTTTAGTACAAACCATAAAAGCACATATAAAATACAAATTATTTAAAAACATTTAAAAAATCCTCTTAAACAACAGCGAACATTTCCACCAAATGCAACATATGTCAAAGATTGTAGAGCAATCCTTAAATAGAGTGACCAAGTGCACAGTTAAGTTGAAAACAGACAGCGCAATTCATTAACGGAGAATACAAGCCAAAAGCATTATTAAAAGAAAACCAAGAACATTTAAAAACCGCCCTCTAATGCTCCGCTATTTCCCAAACTATTCTCCTGTGCTCGACTACGAAGGTGAACAGCATCAAAAATCTCATCAGTCACTTCTGTCTCCCTCTTTAAAAATTGGAACAGTGATAGCCCTAGACCCGGATCTAGGAGGGCCAACCCAGCTTGCACACTGCAGCACATTTACCCGTATAGGGGCCCAGAATGCCAGATTGTCCGTGAAAAGATCGGGGACCCAGTCAGGTCCCGGTGCTTTACTGTTTGGGCATCTGTTCAGGGCTGAAATGACATCCCGCAGGGTAATTGATATTTCTTATGTAACCTCAGGACTTATTGAACCCTTAGTATTACTACTATACTCAGAGTGCACCAGTTCATTAAGATCATATACATTTGCAAAGTGCTTTACCCAGGCATAACCTCTATGCTGCTGGTGCATTTGTTTGAAGAGAAAGGTGCATTAACAACCTTCCAGATTTGGGACGCATTCTTTCTAGTGCATGCAATAGACCACTGCTCCCAGGCCTCCCTCCTAATCTTCTTTCGTGTCTCAATTGCTGCTTTGTAAAGTCTTCTACAGTTTTTAGGTCTCGGCCTGGCAAAAGCAGAAAATGTGCTGCTCTCGCATGCAGAGGGCTTCTTGGAATCAATACGGATTCCGAAGCCGTATCTCAGCTCCGCCCGCAGTTTTCATTTGTGCGCAGCGTTTGGCGTCACGAATGATGCAAAAGGCAGTACAATGATTGCACCGGAGACATTTCAATCCCTCCTGGTTGCCACCCTGTCCCTTTTTGGCCCCGCCCACCGGGATTGGATCTTTTACTGGCAGCAGTACACACACTCCTTTAATTATTAGCTACGCACTTTTTTACCCATTCGTGTAATGTGTTGCAATAACAATCGGCCGCGCTTGTTCAACAGTCCCGTCACTGAAGTCTGCACAAGGTGTGTACACTCAGACGGCTTGTCGGACAGACACAGGCCCTTTAGACTCACAAGCTGTGTGCACTCAGATACGGTCTGTCGCAGATAGGCACCTCTTGCTCACAAGACACAGGCCCTGCAGTTTGCACAAATTGTGTGCAGAGACGGATTGTGGTACAGACACAGGCCTTCGGACAGACACTAGCCCTGCAGTCTCGATGGGCAGATCCTACAGTCTGCACATGTTGTGTGCACTCAGAGGCGTCCTGTCGCGCCGTAGTCGGAATGTCGCTTTGAGCCGTTCTTTGTGTAATCTCCAGAGACAGGCTGTCTCTGATGTCTTCGCTTCAGACAGTCTCACTCTTAGACGCTCTATTTGGTCTATTTCCTGGAGCCTTTTTGTTTTTCTGGGAAGTCGAAGGACTCGCTTAGCAGTGACGGCTGGGGCGAGCCTCGACCCGGTGGCACCTTTAACCAAGCACCCCTCTGGTACCCTGTCCTGCCCCTGTCCAGTAGCTGGGCTTCAATAACTTCAATATCCTTAACTCTGCAGTCCAAATGTAAAGTGTGTTTCTGACAGCACCTGCAAATTTAAAACTATGACGGAGGCTACTTACCCCTTACCGGAGAGCCCGCATATGAGACTGTAGTCAGCACAAAGGTTTCACATGTATGGCATCGCCCCAAACTCCTTTGGAAATCTCATCTCCAGACCTTCTTCGTGATAGTGGAATCCCCCTCTAATTCTCAGACGTGAACAGCATGGGACTTGCCTCAATTTGGGACCTTCATGCCACAGCTTTAGATCATCAGCGCGCAACTTAGCCTCCCCAATTTGATGCGCTTAAACTTTTTTTATTCATTGCTTCTCTTTTCGACCTCATTGTTTGCGTCTCACGTTCCTGACTTATATTTGAAAACTAAGTTGTGTGTCCCGTATATCGTGTAGAATATGCGTTCAGGACCTGGACACTGTAACCGTGACCAATAGGAACAAGCATTAAAAATGCAATAGGTCTCGCCTTTCATTAAGATAAAGCCATTTGCTTTGCTATACAATACCATTAGCAAAGCAAATGGCTTTAACTTAATCAAAGGCAAGACCTTTTGCATTTTTAATGCTTGTGAATTTCAGGCAGAACCATAGGCAACGTTTTAAGAGCTTGTACGAGGCTGCTATGGGCATGTGAGCATGATTTGTCAAACCATTTATGCATCCTTAGGGCATAGTTTTTGTTAGGTGCAGTTATCACCCAGATGCCTTTTTATAAATGGCAGAAAAGCCCCCCCGCCCCCAGACCGACTCGGGGTCCGTGTCAACAGTGGGACAGAGCTCAAATTGTTCTCTCTGGTTCACTACAAGCGGTGCTACAAAAGCCTTTGGCTCAACAACCCGCTATTTGCTGCATACTCCCCCCATTTTTCGTATAATCAATTGGGCAGGCCATTTTGTTCCGAGGCGTTGGAGTCAGCCCTTAACTAAGGCTTAGAGCCAGAGGGTTGTGATAGCTGAGAGCAGTCTTCAATATCTGGAATTTAGAGCCATTTGATTTAATAAAATCAATTAGTGGCCTATTACCTCTCCCCATGTATTTGACTTGATTCAGGATCTCTTTAGTGACATGATCTACACGTAGGATTTGGTCATGGGTCTTCAGGAGCCTGTTTATTTTAACTCCACAAGGGTTATGTGCAAAATGTGAAGGGGTACAGAAATCGTCATCCTTTGTACCACAAACACTATCCTCAGCTGTCCTCTTTCAGACCTGATAGTATACCGTCTAAAGCATTGGCAAGTGAAGCAATCTCAACATTTTTGTTATCGAAGTTATGATGATAGAAACTGAGAAGTACTATTAAAGGTGCCCTAAAAAAGGACAAGCAGATTATCTGATAAAAAGGGGACCTGATGTGAGATTTCACTATGTGATCTGCCATAGTGATGCTGATTAGGGTTAGGAGACCCCCACTATGGTGCCCAGACAATGGCATAGAAGCTAGGGAAAACACTGGGTGAAAGCCATTTGTGTGTGTATCAGACCGAAACCTGGTCTCTTGTAATCAGATCATCCGATAGCTGGAAATTAAAGCTACCCAATGTCTATCAGTTTACTTTGCAGACCCGCAATCTTACAGTACAAAATATTCAAATCAGGGCTTATAGCATCCATACCGCTTGGATCATGTGAAAGAAAAGGACTTTATGGGGTGAGTGAACAAGGCTATCGGGCTCCTTCTGTGTTAGGGTGTTGGAGGGCGTATTTTCGATGTCAACCGATGGATTTTGAGCATTAGTAGAAGGAAGGTTAGTTAGAATGCCTGTAGCCTTTTCCCTTTCTTCCGTTGGTACTATGTGATAATTTAGGCTACCCCACAAGTCCTTTGAACAGAAACGACGATTGGATTGCCTTGGTTGGCTATGGAGTTAGTCGCCTCTTGGGCGCCATCACTTACAATGGCTGTATCTCTATTAGGAGTGACTGCCTGCCCACGGGACAGTCAATCGACCACCTCCAAGGGAGCTAAACGATTGTAGGATGGCACAAAAAAAGGACCTATTGTCACTTGGGCTATCGGAAGATTTGTTCAATGGAGCCTCTGGCCTTTGCCTATAAAATAAACCGAAGGAGACCAGACGGATCCCTTGGAGAGGTCCTTGTGAAAGGCTGAATTTAGACAGGATAAACTTCACCTGGTTAGCATCTCAAAAGTTAATTACAATGCAATCACCTGCATCTATCCTGGGAACATTCCCCACCCACTGAACCCTTCGGACACCAATAATATCGTTTTCAAGCACATTGCTTCTGATGCATCCAAGGGTAATACAAAACCAATTAATCACTTTATTCTTCTGCTGATAGTCTACTTTGACTTGATCTGTATGCAGCGGTGGGCCTTTTCTTTTTTAATTAACACATACAGGGTGCTCTCTGGGGGGGAAGCTGTAAGGTCTGGAATTTTCTAGTGGCATCCAATACCACTGGAGCAGGTTAAATGTCTTTTGAGGTAGGGATCCCTGTTAGGGCATGGCATGCGGTCATCCACAGCATATTGTGTTGCGGAGCCCAAATGGCCCTGGTTCATCCAATTGATTCCACTTCCATCGGCAGTACCCATACTGGAGGCTAAGGGCACAAGTGGTGCCACTAATGGAGAGATTGTCATCGGGATAATCGTACTGAGTGGCTTGGATTGAACATGTGTATGCAGTTCTGTCAGAGTTTTATCAATGCTCTGCAAAGCCACTGACTTGGGTGTCAATAAGCTAGTAAGAATTCCTTCAAATCTAGTCAAACTTCCCTGCAAAGCAAGCGCATTTTCGTCTATCATTGTCCCACTATGTACTTGCGGTAGACCGTTGTAATCATGGTGGCCGCCCCATTCACAACCTGCTCTCATTTGGAGTGTTTTTTTCCCCCACTGTTCTTAGAGGCATGCGTTAATCTCAAAGTTAATAGCACACATGGCAGTAGTCAAATAATCAGTGATTGAGCTAGCCCCCCGGCTGCCATTAGTGTTGCCTGTAATAGAACTAGCCTTCTGCTTACCCATAATTTACCGCTAGTAAAGATGGTCATGTATTGGATGATGAAAGCGACACACAAAAGAGGGGTGGCCCAGTCCAGCATCCTCTGGGCACTGATGGGCCTGCCATTGGCCTAGCTGCGGCCTGGGCGATGACCGCGCCTGTCCCGTGCTGCTGGAGTTTCTCTGCCCTCAAGATGGCTTCAGGTGCTAATGAGTGCTGCCTGGACACCTTTGGGCGGAGATTTTGCAGCGATGCAGGCTGGTACATGGTCCCCCATGCCTCAAAAACACACCAAGATAGTCTCTTCAAACATATTTGCTTGCTTCATAGTGTATTGTTTTCCTTTCTGTTCTACTGTTTATCCCTCACTTGGACCATTGCTTCTTCACCATCCTTTTGAACGAATGGCAGGTCTCCTTCCATTGCTTAAATGCAGAGAAGTACTATTTTTCTTTTGATTGTAGCACTCCATGGAGGTACAGACTTTTTTCTTGCTCTTGTCCCCTCTAACCTGCATTTTGCTCCCCTTGAGAACCCCAATACCACACATTCGCCCTCCTCTCAGTTGACTGCTTCCCTCATTTCCTCAGATTTTTTTAAAGCCACCTTGGTTGCTCACCCAGCCTTGCCTACTCACTGAAGTCGCCCATTGACAGAATTTACTTGCTCCCCTCTCATTGGGGTTTTATTCACAAATAACGTTGTAGGAGGGGGCTGTAGCTGTGGTATGTTACTGGGAGATGCAATTCTGCGAATGCACCTTCGCACACCTTTTTTAGCACTACAAAATGGGCATCTTCTGTGCTTGAAAAGGTATATTTTAAAAAATGGCTGCTACACCATGACCTATGCACCTGCACGCTTGATGCAGCTCAGCATCACGCTTTTTTTTTTACCAGTGCTTTTCAGCATCCTAACAAGTACCAGCAAAGCCAAAAGATCACCTAACCCATTTCAAAATTCAGCCACATTGCCTTTGCCAGCGTTTGTTCTACTTGCAATGTCTTTGGAACTCTTCTGTAAACACGTTTAATGGTGCACAGCTAAGTGCACACAAATTAGGATACAGACTGAATAAAAGTGGGCTATGACTGAAAATTCATCAATCCAGTTTGTGTTTTCACATTTAACCCCCCCCCCCCTCCGGTATGATTTTATGAGGAGTATCAATTTGCTTAGGAATCTGAAAATGAAGTAAGAGATTATTCTATCATTTATTTGAAGAATAATACTCACATTTTGATCACTATGCACACAATATTTGCTGGGCGGCACAAAATGCATTTTCCATTTAATCCACATTTTGAGAAAGGGCCTTTAAAAAAGAAATACAAATCACAAGGTAACCCCATCTGCATTGCGGGTCTTGTGGAACGTGATAAAGAAAACATATTGTTGTGCAAGAAATTATATTTGGATTTTAAAAATACCACAAGCATAGGCTTGAAAATGAGCCGTTTATGTTAATTTATACTAAGGAAAAATACACAACAAGCATTGGCATAGCCTTGTCCTGGGTGCTACAACATCAACTGTTACTTCACATGGCACTGGTGACGTGACGAGGCTATGTGCAATAAGGATTAAACAAACTATCCCTTCATTTAAGTTCAATATCGCAACCATTCCATGTTCTACCGTGTAGCAATTTCCTAACAGCTGCCCGTTTGCAAGTTTTATACGGTTGAAGATCCACCACTAGATTATATTTGTTTTTCAACCGCTCTTTACACTTACGGCAACAGGGGAGCTGGTTTTTGGGAGAGGCTTGAAGGCAAAGCCTAGGTGCGGGGAGGGAGCAAAGAAAGCCTATATCAAGGGAGGGCGCCGAGAAAACAGGAGCAGCCCCTTGGTAATTTATCGCGTTTTTATTTGTCTCTACTGTTGCTTTGTGCTGCAATCGCTACTTAATTTTAAAAAAACATTCCAATTAGAGAAATATAAATTCCCCTTTTGGTTGCAACATTAGCATTGCGACATAAGTATAGTTTTTGGCCCATATTAGCAAGCATGTACAGAGTGATCAAAAACTTCCACATAAAGCAGGGTGCTATCGTAAGACGGGAGAGCATTTCAGCATTTGCTGGAAAATCACAGCTGTTTTGGAGAATGCTGGTTCAAAATGTTAAAGAAAAAGAACAGCCTTACCTCCTTCTTCTTGGCTAACACAGGACAAACAGCACTTATACGCCTCTTGGCCCACCCAACACATGTTCCACTATTAAGCCCCTGTAATTTAATACGCGTTAGTGGGTGGGGTGGAGAAAATTAGCAGTGACAAGCACGTCAGATTACACTGCCCACTGCCATATATATTGTATACATTGGCAGAACAAAAATCACTTCCTTCGACTCCACCAAGGGCAAATGAGGCGCAGGGAAGAGCTTCCAGAAATAGGCATCAGGTCTCAGACCCTTCGAGGCCCGTGAGACCCGGACAAGTTAATTCCCTCGCCGGGTGTATTTAAATGCCACTCCTGGAGTGTGCCACTTGACGGGGGTAGAGTGACTGCTTCCGTCTACCGGATGGCCATCACGGGGCCATTAGTGTGGAGTTATTTTTGTGACGCACTGCATGGCTAACAACAAACGAAGTGAGAAAAGCCAATCAGAGGAAGGGGGGGGGGTGTGCGTGTGTGTGTGTGTGTGCGTTCGAGTCAGGAGTACCTTGTATGAGAAGGCACGCTGAAAGGACAGCTTTCTCACCCAAAGAGACAGGTACTGCCTCCTCCTCAGGTGCATCATGGCAGATGGCATGTTAAAGACCCCACATTGATACAAAATTAACAGTTTTAAAGGATAATGTACAGTATATACATCTAATTGTTGGCTGTCTCTCTTGGAGCCTCCAATCCCAAATCATTGCTGACATATGGTGATTTATCTTTTGGCGCTGAGTAGATCTTTACTGTTTGATGTAGGTAATAAATCCATGCAACTAAGCAATATGTTAAGAAACCACAAGAAAAAAAATACGAAAGCAATCAATACGAAACTATCATCAAAAGACACAGGATATAAACTAGGAAAGGTCTCTGAGCCTGCATGGGAGCGGGTGAAAACACTGGAGAGAGAAAGAGGGAGGTGGGGGAGGGTAAGCTGTGCAAGCGTGCGCAGTTTTAACTTTTCAAGCACTGCACTTGTGCTTGTGGCACGCCGCTGCTCGCTCCCGCAAGGTGGATGCCGCCACAAGCACGAGTGCAGTGCTTGAAAAGTGAAGACCGATGGTTAAAGGCCCTCCTAGAGCAGCGCATGCGCGCTGCCTAGGCGAGACCTAAAAATATGTGCACTAAAAAGCTACTTCAAATGGGCCCCTGAGTGCAAGACAGTACACATTTTGCAAAATGCTCTCGGAATCACACGAAATGCGCTCTGAATCACCCCAAACTCAAAGGTGAAAAAGAAAAAAAACCACTAATCCTAAACTCAATATCTTGAGCAAAGTACAGGTTTCCTTCATACACATTCTTCATTCATTAGAATTTGCCATATGCATTACTCCGTGGTTGGTACACATTAAAAAACAAAGTTATATGCTGCAGCTCAGCTATTGGCTCTGGACAAGGCACACTCCTTGATAACCAACCACCACTATATATACCTGCGACCAGAAGGGTCTGACTGACTCGATGGTAGTTTAAGTTTGTAAATAAACCATTGAATTTTTTTTACAGGTGAAAACCAACTACTATTTGTTCGCACTTAGTTTCATTTAAAGGTTTAGGTTCTTTGGGAAAAGCAAGAGCAATCTACACTAATGAATCGTCGATTAATTCCGAATGTTGTCTCTTTCAGGATTGAATAGCTTTCCAGCTTCAGTCATGGATTACACACCCCTTTCCATCACAAAAAATAGGAACAAAGGACAACCACTTGGAAAAACGCAAAAATTATGGTACTTTTTTGTTGGTTATAATTCTGCTTGTTCCTTAAAAATGATCTTACCACAGCAAATCTTTTGCTGATGCCCCTTTGAGAAAAATATGTATAATTTTTCTTGAACAGCACCAGGTTTCCTGAAAACTCAAAACGTTGCTGTATTTGTTAGTTTTCTCATGTCCATCCAGGGAAATCCACAAACCACGGATACCTTTACAATCCCACAAATGTAGGAAAAAGGGCACATATTTGGTATAAACAACTTTGGAAGAAAAGAAAAAGTTGTGCAGGTTTAAGTGCAAAATGTGCCAATTTTATTTTTAATAAAGACTCCGCACTCAAGCGGGAAAAGCCTCAGTAGCTAAGGGAAACTTGAGAAGCTTACTCAGTGATGTTCTTGATTTATTAGTCAAATCTATTACTGAGTAAGCTGCTCAAGTTTCCATTAACATTTGACTAATTTTTAAAGTTGTCCATTAGCCAATACGAATAGTAGGAAACTGAAGAACTTAATAATAAAACTAATAAACTTAATAACTTAACTAATAAAATGTGCTATGATATGAACAAGCAAACCATTGCTGAGTTCCAAATTACATCCAGCAACACAGCGGCATCTAATGTTCCATATTTCTGCAGTTTACATTGACCACACAGCTTCTTCAGAAACGCTTTGGCCTTTTGCAAAGTTTTTTGTAAAAATATGCTGTTTCCTTATTGAGGGAATTGCAATTGTCGAGCTGCATAAATTAATCAGTTCTGCAAGGCTTTAAAATCAGTTTTTTGTCAAGTTAAGTTTGCTGATCTTTGGGGTTGATTACGACTTTGGCGCAGATGTGCCACAGCCGCGCAAGCACCACCAACCTGAATAAGAGTTCAACTCGTACAGGCAGATGGGTCCTTTTGACTTTCCCATGGCCGTGCCTTGAAAACAGACACTGCGATGGAAACGGTAAAAATGTTACAGCGCGGTATGGACGGTGACATCCATGCCGTGTTGGAACTGGGGGTGCAAGCAGAAAGGGGGGCACATGTTGTGCCCACTGAATGTTTCCCCATGGCGGGGGGGGGGGGGGGGGGGGGGGCGGCTTTGTTCCTCCACCGCCAGCCTTTTCATGCCAGGGAGCCCACCATAAAATGGCTGGCGGTGGAGGAACTCGGAACATGCTCAAGGGACTGCGCCAGTCCCGCTCAACATGTTACATTGGACTTCCACTGTGCCAGCGCAAGGGAAAGGTGGTTCCCTGGCGCAGGTGGTGGTCCTCTTCCGCTACGACTACATGTAGTCTTAATACGGTAGACGGACCACTGCACTCATAATCAAGACCTTCGTTTGAATCTGGATTCTTTCTGCTTCTACGGCTCCATGATACGTGCGGTATGTTGCGTGGGCAGAACTGAAGCAAAATGTGAACAGACAAATTGATAGAGAGGGCTAACCCGAAGCTCCGCTATGAGGGCATATAGTTTTTATTTATGATTTTTTTTTTTTTAAATCACATAAGGATGGCGAATTTGTTAAAGGTCTCTCTAGGCCAGAGTCAAAAAACAAAACTATGAATAAAAGAAAAGGGTAGGATTCTATGGTGTGTAAATGTCGCTTATATCACACACACGAAGCAGTCTTGTGTAAGCGTAGGTTTATTTGAAGAATACAGTCGTCCACGAAGAGCAGGCAGGAGCCACTAAAAACGCTGCTGTCCAGGTCGATAATCCAGTTGGAATGCCGACTGGACAACAGTAGCAACCAGGGCAACATAATACAAGTACATATTAGTAAACACACAGATAACATGCAAGCTGGCGCGTGCATAACATGTGCATGACATGTAAACAGCTAATGCACGACATGTACACAGCTAGAGCACAACATGTACATGGCTCCTGCACAACATGTACACGTGCACAATGTACAACAGCCTCAAGACCACAGATTCTCGTCCAAACAGAAACAAAAATAGCACAACTATGCGTTTAAGCATGAAAACGCAAATCGCCACCGGATAATTGAAAACTCTTTCCTACCTTTCAGCTTACACAAGTATTGTTCCCACTGATGCAAACATTTCGAGACCTTGGCAACTCCAAATCAAGCACCGTTTCATTTAAAGCTGCTATAGAAAACACAATAGCACCCATCATACTGTTCCTCAGCTAACTGAATTCCACACTGGTGTCCCATTTCATTCCCTTGTGCATCACTTATACGGCAAGAAATTCCAACGGAGGTTATTACAGTTGTTTTGGCGTTAAAACTACAAATTAAATACAAACCTTAAAAACTGTGACTAAGCACGGTGGGGCCTGTATTGCCTCACTTCTTGTTTAAGTTTATGAAAACGGTAATGCCCTCCGTATGCAACAAGTTTTCCTGTAGACTTTGGGAAACTATCTGCTGCGGACTAGTACTTGGTAAAATTGGTCCGTTTATAATATTATCCTGTGAGATTTACACCTTTCAATGGTAAATAGGAAGATTCTGTTATCCATACAGTGCAAAAGGGGAAACATTTTTTACATGGCGGTGTTTACACCGCAATACCTTTACAACGTGGGTATTACAAAGCAAGTCATTACAATGACTTGCGCTGGATGGCGCTCTAACCGAAGGAATAGTATGATTTACTATTCCAACACCATCCTTACTGTACGTAGACTGGAGTTGGAATAGTAAACCCTACTATTTCCAAGTTCAGCGCCCTCCAGCGCAAGTCATTGTAACGACTTGCGTTGTAATGCCTGCGTTGTAAAGGCATCGCGGTGTAAACACCGCGATGTAACGTCGTATATTCGTGCAAAAGCCATTCTCAGTAAAAGGCACAAAAGGTGATGGCTGATTTGGATATGGCAGAGTCTAATCTGAGGTGTCATGGTGGGCGTAAGAATGATGGGTTTGAATGCTACCCCAAGCGATTACCAGTGGTTAAGCTTATTGCAAGCAACCTCCCATCACCTTTTTGTGATTGATGTACAAGTGGCTATGGGCATGCCCATACGTGGGTCCCTTCCTCACTGTGCTACTGGAACTAAGCTAAACTCGGCTGAAGAGCCCAAATCAGGACGAAACCGGTCTTGGGTTACTTGCGGTGGGGTTCAGAAAGGACCTGGTTTGGCAGTTAGGGCTAGACTGTTCCTATTGGTTCAGGGTCAAGATTGGTTTGCAGATTGCGAAGTCTAATCTGAGGTGACGTTGTGGGCAAAAGAACAGTGGGTTGGTATGCCATCCCGAGAGATTGCGGTGGTTAGACTGCGTGCAAACATCCTTCCGCCACTTTTTGTGTGTTTGATTTGAATCTTGCCAATCAAGGATGGTGTTGTACAGGGTATTGCTGTGGCCCGTTGGTACTCCAGGACACTCCTTTTCTTTGCAAATTTATCATCCTCTCCTGCAGTCACCCCAGAGGTAATGAGACAGGACCCCTAGACATCCACCTATCTCCACATTCCAGCGCCATCTTCAATACAAGTTTCACCAAACTGCTTCAAAATCTCAAAGAGTTCATCACCGATAATGGTGATTTTGGGTCTGAGATGCTTCCATTCTAACACCAGTCACCGTCATCATAATTGTGTTACCGGGCAACTAATCCAAGTCTCAATCTACCATTCTCAAGGCAGTTGCCTTCACTAAAAACAACTATCAGGTGGAATCAATGTTGCTTCTCTACATGCCACTGAATTCAGCGCTTCGGACCTAAAATCTCATACTCCTTGTTTCACTGACTATTGCCATGAAAGGCTTTATTTCAAAATAAAGTGAAGTTCTACTCACAGCACCAGGATTGTGATCTCTAGATGTTGCTCAGTAACCCGCAAAGGTGACCCACTACACAGTGGGGAAAAGCCATCTCATAGTGTACCCAACAGAAAACCTTAAGCCTCGAACTCACATTAGAGAAAAACATTTTATCTTAAGCATAGATTTTGGACTAATTCAATGCGTTTCTTTGAGACACAACTGAGCATAAATTTAAATCCCAAGTATTAAAACTGGTGACAATGTTCCAACACAGTCCATTCACTTTTAAATTTTCCAACATCTTTCAAATATAATTACTTTTGTTTTCACATCATTACTAATTAAGCCACTACTCAAATACTGTATTATTATTCAAGTCCTGGGAGAGGGGTGTTATATCAGAAAGAAAAGGTGGGAAAGTAACTGAGTGCTCGAGCCAAATTCGAACCAGATGCCTGACTCCAACTCAACTCGAAGTCCTTTTGAAAACCTAGAGCCCAAAATGAACAGAGCTTTCAATTGGCTTCTGCCCGTCACCCATGCTCTAACCTCATGAGCAAATAATTAAAACAGTGCCCTTTTAAGTTAAATGGGTGAGAGAAAGAAATACCCATCTAGTAGCTGATTTGCCGAATGTGAACCCAGACAGCCCAAGATAAATCACTGCTTCCCAAATTGTGTGATCCTAGGCAAAGATTTTATTTCACCGAGCCTCCTTTTTCTTCACTATTAAATAAGAGAGCACCTTAAAACATGAGTTCAGTGTGCACTGTACAAAAACCTCATGTACTTGATTAAATATACTATAAAGTTATTCAATCTATAGTAAGAATCTAGACCACATGCAAGGTTCACATGACAAATACGTAGGGGCATATGTATACACATTTTCCCATAGACACAAACTGGGTAAAATGCTTTGATGCAGCGGACCCTTACTTCTCAGTTCATTAATGTCATTGTCGTCAATGTGTCGAAAAGCAACCCTAATTTAGACTGCAATGGGATCTGGACACTAAGGGCTAGACTATGAGCTTGGCGGACGGGTTACTCCATCACAACCGTGATTGATATCCCATTTCACCGTATTACGAGTTCCATTATGTTCCACTGGATAAAATGGAACTGGTAATACGGTGGACGGGATATCCATCACATTTGAGATGGAGTAACCCGTCCGCCAAACTCATAATCAGGCCTTTAGGGCCGGATTCCAAGTTTGGCAGTCTGATGGACCTCCAAACTCGTGGTGCGGCAACCGCTGCACCAGCAGTACGACTGCCTTACTATGATTTGGGCAGTCAGAGCACCATAGTACCGGTTCTACCGCCAGGGAACCGTCATCCCCCGGTGGTCTTGCAGTGGTCAGAAGCTCCAATATGCTGGTGGTACCACTGCGGTACCACAAAGCATCTTTGAAGTTCCCTCACCACCCTCCATTCATGGCAGTGAGCCCACCATGAACAGTGCGACAGTGATGAAACCGGCCCCCTCTTGCCTCTGGTCCAGGGGATGCATGTAGGGGGCACATAGTATGACCTCCTGTATGCATGCACACCCAATTCCTGCACGGCATGGACTTCACAGTCCATGCCACGCAGGAACGAGCTGCAAGACTTGCACAGCTGTGCCTTTCTAAGGCTTTCCTATGAGCCTTAAAATGGTACCGCTGCCGCAGGAGTGTCCGACCTGTATTTCACTTGGAATACGGCGGGCGGGTGGGCGGTCAGACTATGGGTTTTCCGGTGTGGCAGCAGGGTGCTGGCATGGCGGACCACTGTCAAACCGCTAAACTCGTAATCAGGCCCTTAGTATTATATTACCATCCAACTGTTTTCATTCAAAGCTACCAGTAGTTTACAAAGGCCATGAAAACAGATTATATCAAGTTTGCTCCTTAAACAGTTCCCTTAACACAATCAGAAATTGCTGTATAGTCTACAAAAAACAACAGAGTTACATTCCTAGTAAACGTAAGTTTTTCTGAGCAATAGTGACCAACAGCAACACTTTAGCTGCAGGTGAACAATTTCTTTCAAATGTCATTTCCTTAACAAAATTTTCCCCTTTGATCTAATGTTCAATTGGCCTTTTCCAACCATCTGGAAAGCTCATTTATCTCCTTTTTAGGTCTTGCCTAGATTGAGTTTTAGCTCTTGTAGCAGCCTCAGAACAACTTTGGCACCATTTGACCACTCCTCATACACCTCAGGTTCTTCCTCAAAGGTTTCGGGTGATCCATCCAGCAGGGACAGAAAAAACAGGGGGTCCCAAATCGCAATTTCCGTAGGGAATTTTAAACAGATTACACCAAATTTGGCAGAAAGCTGTATCTTTACCCTGAAAGGAAGCTTTTTGTGGCTTGATATAATTCTGTTCAGTATTTTTTGCAAAACTTAAGGTTCACAGTTTATAGAGGTCTGGCCCTTTGGGCTGGAATTAAAAAATTCAAGCCTTCCGGCTGATTGAAGGGGTTCATTTATTAGTCACTGCTCCCGTTCAGGAGTTCCCCATAATGCCCTTTCTGGTCTAATTTGCATATTTTACTTATTTTGTGGTGCCACAATCTGAGCAGGGGCACCACCACCATGTATCAAAAGTTTTTTCTTGGGGGGGGGGAGGGGGGGTCAAAAGGGAGAGCAGCAGCCCTGCATAATTCACTTAATAAAAGTAACCCTATGTTCCCTTGGGTGGATACCACATGCACCAGATAAAAATTGATGTTATTTGCAAGCATTACCAGAACTGAAACCTGTGTACTCCAGGGCCTCTTTGGGGTTGGTCTGAGCAGTGTAAAAGAAAACTCTAACACCTGTTTTAAATTGTTGACAAAGCCAAAAGACTTGCCTTCGTACATAAATGTGGTCACCCCTTGACAAAGTAAATAGACTGGTCTTCATATAATGATGTGGTCATGACTTAAAGTCAAAAGATTAACCTTCATATACTGATGTGGTGACTCCTTGACAAAGCCAGTAGGTCCACGACTTCTTTTAATGATGTGGTAACCCCTTGACATAGCCAAAAGCCTATTGATGTAGTCACCCTTTGACAAAGCAAATAGGCTGGTCTTGTATAGTGATGCAGTCACCCCTTGACAAAGCCAATAGGCCTACCTTTTATATATTAATATTAGGACTCCTTGAGAAAGCCAGCAGACCTGCATTATTTAAATTTACACACCTTTATATTGTGATGAGCACTTTCATTGGTTGGCCGCGCCCGGTGCGGTTGGTTCAGGGATTGTACGCAACAGCCAGTGATGTTATAGTTAGATATGGTAATAATATAATACTTTGAGTTTAAAAAACGACAAACAACAACAAACACACAACACAAACTTCAGAAATTCGCTGGAAAAAAACAATGGCTAAAGTGACATCATAGTTAGGTGAAAGTATCACATCCAAGGTTTTTAAACTCGATACAAAACCACTGTAATTCCCCTATTTATAGTTTACTGAGTTAACAATGTGCGCACCTGCCATGCACTGCTTATGAACTGTCATATTACATCACTCAAGACATGGTCAATTATATCTTAATGATATCGCTGATAACATCATTGAGGACATAATTCATAATTTTCTATTCAATTTAATCTACAAACCAGTACAGCCTTTGAAACAAAATAGTACTAAATTGTGCAGAATCATGTAAAGCATAAATTACATAAACATATGTCCTTATAAAAAATAATCAAATTGTAGCTAGCTCCCTCTAGACACACTAGCCCCATTAGGTGGGCAAGCCCCTACTATTCACATCCTTCGCCATGTGCACATATTTTCACAGAGACCTCCTTAACTCCATGCACTCAAGCTCCATTAGGTGCCAAAGATCCTACTATGTACATCTTTTGCCCTGTGCACAGGCCTTCATGGAGATTCCACTACTTCTAGACACCCCGGCCCCATTAGCTGACCAAGTCCATACTAAGCAGAGATTTTGTCTTGTCACTCCCTCTAGACAGCCAATGAACATTAGGTCGCCATGAGCCTACCACATGCAGCCTTCACCTTGGGTGCAGCTCTTTACTAAGAGGCCGCTCCCTCCAGATCCCTCAGCCCCATTAAGTTGCCACGACCTTCCTAAACAAAACTACTGACCTGTGCACAACTTTCCACAGAGAGCTAACTACTTACAGACACGAACAGTGTTAGATGTTACTATGCACAGCCTTTGTCCTGCAAACCGCTCTCCACAGAGGGAGCCCACACCCATCACACATGCAAGTCCTAGGATGCCGAGCATGTTGCAAATTAATATACTCACTAGCAGTACACAAACTATAGCAGATATGCTCCAAGTATATCTCCCTAAATACACCTTTCAGTTTCAGAAGCATACAGCAAACTGTCACACTCATTGGATGATGTCATCAGTGATGTCAACAATGATGCAATTGAACATGTCATAAGTAATATGAGAGTTCATAAGCAGTGCATGGTGGGAGCAAAAATCATAGTTGGTTCAGTAAACTATGGTAAATTTCAGTGGTTTGTTTTTTTAATTTTGAAATGGTATTTTATTTGACATTTTCACCTAACTATAATATTACTTTAACCTTTGGATTTTTCAGCAAAATATATATCATGCATACACAGTCCAAATGCCACCCATATTTTGCTTCTGCCAAAGACAGCACAAGGCAATGGGTCAGGCCACTTCGGGCATCTTTCACAGTGGGTGACAACGTTTTTCCTGCTCAAATGTATACCACTATCTAAAGAAGTGTAATTCAGTGCCAGGGAGAAAGCACCAAAGTTTTAATTTGCCAATGCAAGTCTTTCCAGTCTCTATCCTTTACATATTTTTGCAGTCACCCTTCTGTGTTTAAACTAGGTCTTTCAGCTACAGTAATTCAAAGCCAAAGGCAAGCCCGTATGCGCCCGTCCGGGACTAGTCATTATGCCCAAATTTTAACTTACTCTATGTCTGAATGAAAACAATGGTATTCCAAGGACTACATACTTAATTCCACCACTTGTTCTAGGCTAGTCAATTTGGGGGATCGTGAAGTCCAGAGATTTTCTTCCTGAACTCAACCAGCTGCATCCCACTGAAGACACCATCCATAGGCAGGATAGTCATAGGATGACCAAACTAATAATAATATATTTGAATACTCGATCTTTGGTGAAACATCAACTGGAAATATTTCATCTATTGGATTCTGCCAAACCAGACATACTCCTTTTAACTGAAACGTGGCTCTCTCATGAGTCCAATCCGGACATCTTTCCGCACGCCCTAGTAATTACTACATTCTCCAGGCTTCGGGATCAGAAAAAACAGGGGGAGGGTTGCTGCTATAATTCATCAAAAGCTGAAGTTTAGTATCCTTACTGCCCTAGATATTACCTCAGTAGAAAGCTTAATTATCAAACTGTACTCCTCTAGTGCCTACTTGATCTGCGTGCGAATTTATAGACCCCCCCCCCCATAATATGCCTCACTTTTCCCAGTTATTGGGTGAACAAATATCCGACTTAGTAATCAATGATGCTAACATTTTGCTAATTGGTAACCTCAACTATTGGGCTAATGATGAGATGGGTGGCCTAGGTTCATTAGAACTGACTGATTTACTTAACGGGCTGAACTGTGTCCAACATGTGACATCTCTCACTTGTATAAAAGGACACATCCTAGGTCAAGTCTGGACCTACAACCTCACGGTATCTAACCTGACGGTTTCCACATGTACCTGGTCCGATCGCTTTTTAATAACGTTTTCCCTTATTAATTTGACTATAGCTAAACCCCTAGTTAAGGCGGGTCAAATGGCGAGGAACTGGAACATTGACAATATTAACACCTTCTGTAATTTGTTGGCAACCACTGTGCCCACAAAACAGTCCTTGGTTAACCAATATGAAGAAAATAATGAAGCATGGCTAATGGCTGCTAGTAAAATCTATGCCCCCTCAGAAAATGATGTTCAGAGATAGTTCTCAGAAGACCTAAAACTTAAAAAACTTGCCCTGCGCCGCACTGAACCTATTTGGAGATGGAATTACTCTCCAGATAAAAAAAGACATTTACCAAGTTCAACTCAAACAGTATAAAAAAAATCCATCTTACAAACCAAGGCCACATATTTCTCTAACAAAATCCTGAATTCAACAAATATATCCAAAGACATTTTCAATTGTTGCTGAGCTATCCAATCTGGATAGAGTCACAGTTAAATTAGCCCCTACTCAAGTCATTATGTAACTCCTTGAACAACTTTTTCATGATAAAATCATTACCATTAAAGCCAGTATACCTGCTAATTTCTCTCTTGATGCCCAGCTAGCTGCCTTCAGGAACCCTCACTCTCTGCATCAGTTTCCCGTAATTAGCAGAGAAGTCTTGCTGGATCTGTTGACCAAAGTTAAATCGGGATCTCCTGCCAACAGCTGCCCCTGCATTTCTTGAGGGAAGCTTTTTATATATGTCCTGAACATGCCCTTTCTATATTGAATAACTCACTTATCTAGGGTTCGCTTCCCAGAGCCTTTAAAGAAACAAATAATTCCACTTATCAAGAAAACAGGTACAGATCCGCTGGTCCTTACGAACTATCACCCTATCTCACTGTTCCCCTTTTTAGCCAAGGAGTTGGAAGCCTATGTTGCCAACTTTCTCTGCTCTTTTATTGAACAGTCCCAATTTCTTGACTCCCACCAAGCAGGCTTTTACCCCAATCATTCAACTGAAGCAGTAATTGTGACCATACTAGAGGAAACGAGGAAGAAGCAGACAAGGGCACCATTCAGGCCTTGGTGCTACTTGACCTCTCTGAGGCTTTTGACACGGTCGACCATGAACTTCTGGTGGACTGGGTCAGAGACACTGGTATCCAGGGATCTGACCTCAAATGGCTCACATCTTTTCTAGATGGTCACTACCAATCAGTTCCCAATTCACGCTCCTAAAGTCAAATTGACATGTGGTGTGCCACAGGGATCTTCCCTGTCTCCGCACTTGTTCAATGTGTACCTCCTCCCATTAATTCAGTCTCTAGGTTAAAGAAATGTGTGCACATTCAATTACGCAGATGATTTGCAACTTACCTTCCGCATAGACAATACCTCTGACTCCATCTTGAATTTTCATGCAAATAGGTTATATACTGGATGAATAGCAACCATTTAAAATTGAACCCCAATAAAACTGAACTGATCTTAGTTGGGGGCCTTCGAAATTCCTGGAATTTGAATTTTTGGCCAGCTGAGTTGGGAACGCCACCTTTACCCTCAAGATCAGCCAAGAGTCTTGGTGTCACAATTGATAGTGAACTTTCTCTGAAGTCCCAGATTGGGATGGACGTTTCCACCTGTTTTTTCCAGCTCCGGAAGATCAGGAAAATTAGTAGATTCCTCACTCCTAAAGCCCTTATACAGGTTGTTCTAGCCTTGGCCATCTCCCACATTGACTATGCTAATTCACTTTACTCTGGCCTCCCGGTGTACTTATACACACACCAAGAGGAGTAGGGAGTGAGAAAACATGGTGTTGTGATTTGGTGTACGCACGTGCTGTGTGTCCTAATACTGCCCCCCCTCACAGATGTGTGACATACTTCATCATAGGGCTGCTTACAATACACCCCGGTGCAGCCAACGCCTCGGATGGAGCAATAGGGTAGGGGAAGACAAACACAACATAATGAAGAAAACAATGTTTCAAATTGTGACTGGGAACGACGGAAGTGAAAGTGCAGTGAACTGAGTGTTTAAAACTAACTTGGAGGTATCCTTAAACCTAAACTTTATTCCTGGATCCTCCGGCCAGGATTAAAAACGTGAAGGATGGTGGTGCTAGGGAGATGTAATGTGCTCCTTACACCCCCTCCTTACTGCCCGCTAGTCAACATGTTTCGGCCGTCTGAGTGTGCCCAACCCTAGAGGTCACGTCGGCCTCCGTCTGGTGAGGGCGCACTCTTTTATAACAGAAGTATCTTTCTTGTGCCAATAAGAATCATATTTTCCCTGTGATGTGCATTAAAACTTCAAATGGTATCTATAACTGTTGTATATACATAGACCTGCCAGCTCAGAAACACATGTACTAGTCTATTGAAATTATATGCAAAGGTTTTAAAAATGACAGATATATATATACACACACACACATACACATTCACACAGCCAGCATATGAATATGATCACAATGTTGAAGCAGCATGCTTCCTTTTGTTTCCTTATTTTTGAGGCATATGCTTGCATTAAAAAAAATATATATATAACCATCACACCTGTTTCCCGAGGCAAACCCAATAGGTTTGCCCATGCTTATATCAAACTGGTACATGTATACCAATTACTCATAACGTCACTATTCTGTAAACTAGGATACAACATATGTAATATACTTGTCCACCTCTTAGAATTAGTCTTTAGAAAATAGGCTGATATACCGGTGTGTAGGGGGCAATGCTTCACTTGAGCGCTGGGGCCACGCCCTCCCATTTGTATTTGACAGGAGCTAGGACAAAATATTTCTACCATTCTAAAATTTCTCCGTGTAGGTTCCTTACTTGCAAAGTGTTTTTGAACGCTGTTATACCACGCATGTGTGGAGCATTCACCATCTGTCTACCACCCATTTTCAAGTGCACAACAGGTGTGGTGCCTCTTGCTTCAGGTACGCCCATTGCCTCCAATCATAATCCTCCATCGGGCGCAAGAGTACACAGCCCGGTTTTGAATGAGAAAGCATTAATTTGGCTGGGTTCCTTTCACTTCTATAACCCATCCCTTTCCATTACGTTACAGGTAGAGTGTGGTTAGTAAAACTCAGCAACCACACCTGTGTTTAGCTAGGGAAATGAGCATGAACAGACAAGGAGTTTCACTTTCTTCCCGGACACTGTACTTTCACTTTCATTCAAAGTAATATGCGTGGTGCCCATGCAACGGGCAATGAAGAGCTAAAAGCATCTCTTTATTTTTGTCCAGCACATTGAGTTCAGTGGAAGCTTGCAGTCGTCACCAAAATAGAAGCAAGTGAAAAAGTATTCGATTTAGATTAAGTGGGGATTGTGGACACACTTGACAGCTAGCATCTGTATGCATTTTCATTTTTGGTTGTGTATGCTGATGGTTGTTTTTAGGTCTCGCCTGACCCAGCGCATGCGCTGGTCTGGCGAGACTTATTGAGAGGGCTCCAAAAAGTGCTACCAGGCCAGCCTAGAGCTACAGTGCATGTGCATGTGCATGTGCATGTGCATGTGCATGTGCGCGGGCTCGCGCGCCGCATTTATCGCGAATACTTTCGCGGCCGCTTTGTTGTTTGATCGCGATCACTTTCACGGCCACTTGGCATAGCTCGCTTTTGGGACCTTATAAGTATTTAGTTATGCAACTGTTGCATGGCTAAACACTTATAAGGTCCCAAAGGCGAGACCTATTGGCTATGCCAATGCTTGTTTGCGGTGAAACATGAACTTTCAGATCTTGGACCAGGCACTTCGACTGAGACGAGCAAAATGAAATACACATGATTTACTAGCAAAGAGTCGCATTGCTTCTTATGAAGAATTTCAGTCACCCATTTAAGGAATGCAGCACGCAACTCAAACCTGTTTCCTATTCGGAAAAACAGTTTACATTCCCTAAATCTAGGTGAAATCTGGGCTCCATCACATTGCTAAGTTGCACTTCTGCTGCCCTTTGTGACCCGTTCTGTGTGTAAGAAAAGTTTCCTTTGCCATTGCCTGTGTAGTACGCTTTTGTGTTTCGCAAAGTGCATTGCTTTTATTCAACATTGAACTTCTGATATTTGAGGCACAAACACTTTGTAAAATGTTTCATACTGGTATGTTAAGTTACTTTTTGAGAAACCAATAGATTTTTTTATGAAAAAAGTGAGAGCATTTCCGTTAGAACTGGGGGTCTCTAGTTGGCTGAGGTAGGTACCTTAGGCCAAATAGGGACCCTTGCTTCCACGCCAGGAAAAGGAAGGACACCTTCTCAGATAGCCCCTGCTCACCCCCTCTGTAGCTTGGCACGAGCAGCCAGGCTGATCTTCAAGGCAAGTGTGTAAAGTATTTGCAACCACGCTCTCAGTAACCCAATGATGACACCACAAATGGACTCCACACGAGTTTCATAAAAACAAGTATAGGTTTATATAAAAGATGTACGATGAGACCACACGATATAAATCCAACATATGCGTATTTGTAATATTCCTCCTGGACGGTTATTAGGCCAGCCAGCTGAGGGATAAAAAAGTAGATTTCCTATATATAAGGAGTATCAGACCTATATTATGTTAGCATGATGCATCTATACGTACACCCCCTGTTGGATATATATATATTTTTTTGCTTGGAGGAAAGTCGTTTATTTCCTCCCTGTATATCTATTGCAAAAAGAGTAGGCCGGGAACCATACAGACGCCATCTTCTCCTCATATGCTCGAGCACGGGCTGTGATCACGCGTTGATCACGTGCAATTGTCAGGCCCCAGTTCATCTGAATTACTGGTAGCAGCTGAAGGTAGGCTGTTTACTCGACTGTTCTAAGACTCAAGGTCACATCTGGTTTAGGGGGTGATAAGCGCATTCCTGGAGGCGCCGTGTCAACACTCCCAGGCACCAAGACGAAAGGGAGTCACCCCTCTTGACCTCATCAGTAATAGATAGTCAAGCCTTTGTACTGGTCTGACGTGTGCCATATATGGTCCTTTCCTGGAGCTCGAGGGCCAACTGGTGTTTTTCCTTTTACAGTGATTGTATGTGTTGAATTGAAAAGTATATAACCTCATGTTTGAATAGGAGCCAACAGTCTTCTCGGCGCACCTGGGTGAGGTTCGGAGAGGCTCCTCTATAGAGTATTTTGTCTAAATAAACGATTGAACCTTCTTCACTTCCAACTGACTGATTATTTAGTAATGGTATTGGGACAATTGGTAGGTATAGTCCTATAGTTTATGTTTATGGTACATCAGTTTGGCTACTCCGCCGGGACTCCGTGACTGGGTCGTCCTCCCCTTAAACGGGTGATAAGGACAAGGGGTAATTCTGGTAGAGCGGGTGGACGGAAAAAGGATCCTTTGAAATTTAGCCATCTTTATTATGAACTTACTCCGCTCTCACGACCAGAGTATCCCCAGCTGCTAGTGACCCTTCACCGGAGTCCTACGGGTGTAACCCAGGAGCTGACCGTGTTGGTCTTCAGGAGTTGGCAGTGGAGAATACGCAATTGTACCTGTGTGCACCAGGTGAGTGGAATTGTTTTGATGTTCTTGGCATGCACTGTTGAGCAGTGCTTTTGTAGCAGTTAACTGTGTAAGTATTTGGTGGTCAGTGTACCACGGAGAATCTTGGGGGTCTGACGGGGCAGCATTGTGGTGGCTGCACGTGTAGATGCTCCACGGACCTTTTGTGAATAATAGAGACGCTGATCGGATGCCTGGTGTGGCACGTGTGGTGCGCGCCCGGCCGGACTGCTCTCGGAAAAGCCTGTGGCTGTACCTGGGAAGCCTTGGGAACACATCTGAAGCGGCGCTAATGAAGCGGGCTTAGTCAGAATAGTCCCAAGAGTGAACCAGGTAGGCTGCGGGATGGTCTGTAGGTCAGTCTGTGGTTAAACCTGTCTGACGGTCTCTTGGTAGTCTTTGGACTGCTTGATTTTGGTATCTGTCGGTCTTGGAATCTGAATTTGATTGATTCTCCACGAACAGGAGTCGACAGGCTCTGTTCTTTGTTTGACAAGACGTCATTTGGAATATCTTTATATGTACATGTATATTATTGTCTTGTGTATGTTTGAATGAACGTAAGGTTGTATGTTTTGTGAATGTTTGAACATGGCCATGTTTGGAAGTTTTAAATGAGGGCCTGAGGGCAGTCCAAGTTATGATATGTATGTTAAGCATGGTATTACACCTCTCTTGTTTAATACATTATGCACAAATATACTAAAGATAATGTGGAATTACAATGGCCCTTAACCGGGTCTTTTGAGGAGAAAAAGATACATTTTCTGCAGGATCGATTATTTTCTAAACGTAGTCGACAGTCAATGTTTGATTCCCTAAGCATGTGGCAGAAGGAAGCAAAGCGTAAGACGTATGCGGGAGGAAAAAGTATGTAGGATGAAAGGAAATCAGACGATAACGCAGAAAGCTATAGCTTATGATAAAGCACAAACTGAACAAGGAATTGATTGTGCAGATAGACAATTTAGATTGCAAGTGGATAAGACCTATGTGGCTAGGACTGAAGCGGAAGATGAGATAGAGGATTTATTAGATACTCGTCCACCTCCGCCTTATGCTCCGCAGCGTATATATCCTGTTGCTCCCCCGACTTTAGTACAAGCCCCTTCAGCTTCCGCCCCTGTTGATTCCTCTTCCCTCGCCTCTCCGGGAATATCCTCTGTTTTGTCTCCTAAAGTGTCTGAGACGGCTACTTTATGGCCTGTTACACTGCCGTCTTCTGTTGCGGCCACAGCTGTTTTGTCTCCCCCCCACCCCTGCGTGGGCCTCCCTTTCTGCGAGCACGACCCCATCTCCAGCTGTTGCGACTCCATTTCGTGCTCTGGAAGATCTTGACGCACGGAGGTTGTTTACCCGTTCGGCTGCAGGGCCGACTGAGAAACAGATGATTGCGGATCAGTCATCCCAGTGGATGCGACATCCTATTTACACTATTACTGACATATGGAACACGCTTCGAGACTATGAGCCTGTTATGCAGCAACATGCGTTGAAACACATGGCTGCATGTATCATTACTCTCTGGGAACAGTGTTTTCCAGGAGGGATGACCCCCCCAAGTGATGTATGACATCCGGGACAGGGCTCACAAGTCTGAACTTAGCCCGGAGGAAGTGTACAGAAATGTGGAGATTTTATTGAATTATCGCGAACGGATGCATCAAAAGTGTCCCTTGAGGGACTTTCAGCATCCTATGCGAGAAGTTCACCCTATCTTTCATCCTGAAATACCGGAGCTAAAGGATGACCATGGTGTGGTTCCTAGACCTCATGTAGAGGCCAGAGTGCAGGAGCAATGGGTTTATACCCCCTGGAAGAGAAGTGAAGTCCTCTCGCTAAAATCACAATTACCTGACCCCCGTAAGAATCCTACGGCTTATTATAAAGGACTCACAGAGGCGGCCTCTTCAGCCGTCATGACCTTAGCTGACATAGAGCTATTTTTTTGCATTGTTAGTTCCCGTTGACGTATGGCGTCAGGAGCATGATCAGAACCATGCTCAAGAATTTGGCGGAACATGGGATCAGATAAAAGATTGGGATAAGGATCGTAAGCCTGGGGATAAGCCGAACCCTGAATTATTGGCATTACCTGGCCGTATTATCACTTACATGCATTCCTTAATTCCACCTCGTAAGGTGGATTGGGACAAATTGACCGCATGTAAACAGAAGAAAGATGAAAGTGTTTCTGATTTTTTCACTAGATTTGAGGGCGTATTCATGGATTTTAGTGGACAGGATTTATCATTGGAAGGCGGTATACGATTATTTGTTAATCGTTTTGTGACCAATTTGTTACCAGAAGTCTCTGCAAGGCTACAAGCCGCTGATAGTACCTGGACCATTTCCACACCCTCTGTAATATTGAGTATGGCCCACTATTACGAACATAGAGAAAATGAGAGTACGGATAAGACGGAAAAGAGAATGAAGGATCTTAAAACACGGGTGTGGTTGCAACAAGTTGCTCAAGGACGAGGCAGAGAGAGAGAGGCGGTAGAGGGTTTGTCCCGAGGGGGGCGGGACCTGGACGAGGCAGAGGGTCAGCTGTCATTTTGGGACCAAATCAGTGTGCTTATTGTAAGGAGGAAGGGCATTGGCGAAATCCAAATTGACTCCAATGTTTGTGACAAGCTCTGCTAGGTGGGTGGCTGAAACAGAGATGTTTGATAAAACCATGGATAGTGTCCGAGAAATACAGAAAGAAGCTACCCCTATTGAATTGGCTCACTGGAAAGAGCGAATTGGGAGATTAGATGCAGATGGTTGTTGGATTGATCGGACAGAAAAGCAGCGGTGGCTATTGCCTAATGCATTAGTGAATGCGGTGGTGACAATGGCACATGGTTCAGCTCATATTGGGGTGAAAGGTATTTGTGCATCATTAGATCCTGAATGGTACAATCCCAATATTTTTAAGACCGCTGTTCATTTGGTACAATATTGCATGGTTTGCTTAAGACATAAACCAGGGGGCAGGGAGCCTGGTCTGAGTGGAAACTTTGCACCCCCATCTTTGCCTTTTGAAGCGCTTCAAATGGATTATATCCAGCTGAAGCGCGTCAACAATTTAAAGTATGTCCTGGTCGTGGTATGCGCTTTCAGTAAGTGGGTGGAAGCCTACCCGACAAAAGAAAATACTGCTTTGGCAACAGCAAAAGCGTTGGTAAAGGAGTATTTCCCTCGCTACGGATTGCCTTGTGTGATCTGGAGTGACAACGGAATACATTTTAATGCAGAACTCATCACACATATATGTAATGGACTACAGATTAAACAGAAATTCCATGTTGCTCGACACCCCCAGTCCGAGCTGGGTTGGTCGAGAAGTATAATGGGATATTAAAGCTCAAATTAGCTAAAATTCAAGGAAGTACTGGATTGAAGTGGCCAGATGCTCTGCCTCTGGCATTAATGTCAATACGAGTTACCCCACATTCTCGTTCTGGTTTTTCTCCGTATGAGGTAATTTTTGGGCGCCCTGCTAATGTTTGGGGCGTCCCGAGACCCAGAACATTTCGTGATATAGAGTACCCTATGCTGACAGACTATTTGTATGCTTTGACTAAAGATCTTCGTTCCATTCATCAACAGGTCTCAGCAGTTTTGCAGCCCCTGCCGGAGGGTCCAGGACATCGTTTGGAACCAGGACAGTGGGTTCTGGTCCGTAACTATCAGCGAAAGTCTAGCTTGGATCCTCGTTGGTCTGAACCGTTTCAAGTCCTGTTGGCTACGCAGACAGCGGTAGAAGTGAATGGCAAGCGACACTGGATTCATGTGTCACATCTATAAAAACTACCCCTTCCGCTTCCATATGATCAGCGAATCCAGGACGGGGTTCTGACTCAGGAAAGTGAGCGAGTTCCTCGATTCATCCCTTTTTCTGACGCCCAGGTAATAGGAAAAGGGCAAGGAGAAAGTGCACCAGGCACGGAAGCGGCTCGGTCATCTGCACAATTGATCGCCCCAGATTCTGTTGTCCCTGCGGCTAACCCAGAGGCTCGCAGTACCCCTGTTTCATCAGATTTGTCATCCTCTGTTTTGTTCTCTGATCAAGAAGTGCCTGGCCATACTCGATACAACCTGCGGCCCAGAAAGCAACACGGTACACCAGGTGAACATGGTAGGAGAAAGGGAGAGACTTGAGTGATAGGGTACATACCTGTGCTATGAAAGTCTGTTAGATACGCTTCTGGTGTACTGAGCGAGACACTGGACTGAACGCGCTGAGAGCCTTGAACATTTGTTTGCTCTGTTCAGAAAGAAAGACTGAACTATATGTTAAAAGGGGCCCAGGTTGTGTTTCCTTCAAGGGTTGTGTGAGGACATAACTCCAACGTGAGAAATCTGTTTTGGGTATTATTTGTGATGAACGATAGGAGCCTGCCTGTGAGGCTCTAAACGGACACAGGAAAGAAGCACCCTCTGGCGGGTTGGACTGCATTGCCCTAGTTTAATGTTGGACTTTTAGTTAGCATGTATCCCTTTGCTCGTTTTGTTCCTGAAGAGGAACGTCCTTTTGTACCACATTATTTTTCTACATATATGCCTGTTTTTTCTAGTTGGACCAATCGTGTTAAAATTGCATTTGTAGCCACTATAGCCATATTGCTGATTAGATTACTGGGAGTGATCATATATTTGGAATTTCGCCACCCTATGCATACTGTTTTAGGAACAACTACCCCACCTCCGGAACATGTGTTTCATACTTTAGCCCCACATAAGGAAAGGCATCGTCAGACTTATGTGAAAAATGCATTCATTGAAATGCTTCATCAAGCACACAGTGCTACCAATACTACAAATTGCTGGGTGGTCTTTTACCATCTGTTATGCACAAGCATGATTTATTTATATCCCTACCTTTGTCTCATCTGGGAAGTTGCGAGGCTTGGTTCAAATTGCTTTCTATGATGTATATGCATTACACTGTGGACTCTCAAAGGTTTTCAGAGAAGGATTATGAAATGATTTTAGCACATATTGTGGTTCATCAAGGATTTAACCCCGAAGGGAACAATGGAGAGGGAACTTTAGATCCGAATGCTTGTATGAATATGTATATAACGTATGAAAATACCACTTGGTTGAAAAATGAAATTATGGACTTTGTTGAATTCAATATTACCGACACTTTCAGGACCGTAATGTTACTGAGGATAGGGCTATTCCAGTGCCTGTGTTAAATAGTACCTCTACGTTTTGTGTTCAAGGAGCAGGGTACATATCAGTAGGAGAAAGTCGATGTAATTACACTTATCGGTTGCGTACCTTTAGCAGCCCTCCGTTGTTAACCCCTCCTAATGTATATTTTATTTGTGGAGAAAATGCCTATACTTGGCTTCCCGGAGGATGGACTGGACGTTGCTACCTGTCCTTCCTATACCCTCCAGTCTATATTGCCCCTTCTAATTATCACAAGGATCACCGATTAGATAAACGTAGTGCGCTTAGTAGGAGACATGAAAGGGAGATAGATACCACTGATATAGATCAGACCGATACTCCACTGCAGCATTTTACTGACATTATGAAGGGAGTGTTACCCTTTTGGGGGCCTATGCTTACTAGCCGAGACGTCCGACGTTTGTCTAGAGTAGTTGAAGGGGTAATTAACACTACTGCAGGAATACTGACCAATATAACTGTAGAGCTACAGGCGACCAGACTTGTTTCGCTTCAGAATCATATGGTTTTGGACGTTATCCTGGCAGATCGAGAAGCATGCCGTGTGATCGGCAGCTCTTGCTGTGTTTATATTCCTGACTCCGCCCCCTCCGTCCATTTAGCTATACAGAAGCTACATCGTTTAGCTTCCGATATACATGCAGAAATTGGTACGTGGTCTCTCTCTGGTTGATTCTGGGGTTTGCGGTCTACTTGGGGATGGAAAATTCTGATGGTGCTGGCATGTATAGCCGGTATCATATTCACGTGTTGTGTTTGTGTATAATGTGGACCTGCATGTTGCTCTTATTGCGCGACAAAACTCACTTCCTCTGTGTCTGGTCCATCCCCAACAGCGGTAAAAGCTCAGCTAGTTCAGCAGGAACTCAAAGACCTAATGAAGATTGATTAGGGAATATTTGAAGATTGAGCTGTTTTAGTTAGCTACATCATGCTAAAAGGGCCTTTCTGAGGGATAAAACAAAAGTAGATTTCCTGTATATAAGGAGTATCGGACCTATATTATGTTAGCATGATGCATCTATACGTACACCCCCTGTTGGATATATATACACTTTTGCTTGGAGGAAACTCGTTTATTTCCTCCCTGTATATCTATTGCTAAAAGAGTAGGCCGGGAACCATACAGACGCCATCTTCTCCTCATATGCTCGAGCACGGGCCGTGATCACGTGTTGATCACGTGCAATTGTCAGGCCCCAGTTCATCTGAGTTACTGGTAGCAGCTGAAGGTAGGTTGTTTACTCGACTGTTCTAAGACTCAAGGTCGCATCTGGTTTAGGGAGTGATAAGCACATTCCTGGAGGCGCCGTGTCTACACTCCCAGGCACCGAGACGAAAGGGAGTCACCCCTCCTGACCTCATCAGTAATAGATAGTGAAGCCTTTGTAATGGTCTGACGTGTGCCATATATGGTCCTTTCCTGGAGCTCGAGGGCCAACTGGTGTTTTTCCTTTTACAGTGATTGTATGTGTTGAATCGAAAAGTATATAACCTCATGTTTGAATAGGAGCCAACACTTATCAGCGCACCTGATGGGTGAGGTTCGGAGGGGCTCCTCTATAGAGTATTTTGTCTAAATAAACGATTGAACCTTCTTCACTGCCAACTGACTGATTATTTGATAATGGTATTGGGACTATTGGTAGGTATAGTCCTATAGTTTATTTTTATGGTACATCACAGCACTTGTAGGTTCTGGCGATATTAATGAGCAATTCTAGATGATCCAATGCAGTCCTAATGTAATGCTATGCAGTTCGTAATGCAAGAATCAGGCATTCCGCAATGTAAAAATAATGCAGTTTGTTATGCAACAATCAAGCAGTTCGTAATGCCAAAATAGTGCAATGCGTAACACAAAAACCAGGCAGTTCATTATGCAAACTAATGCAATGCGTAATGCAACAATCAGGTAGTTCATTATGCAAAATAGTGCAATGCGTAATGAAACAATCAGGCAGTTCGTAATGCAGAAATAATGCAAAGCGTAATGCAACAATCAGGCAGTTCGTAATGCAGAAATAATGCAATACATAATGCAACAATCAGGTAGTTCGTAATGCAGAAATAATACAATGCGTAATACACTCCAGCACAATGCGTAATACACTCCAGCACCTTTCACGGTGCTTTAGACGGTCTCTCCGCCACTCGTACTGACCCGCTGTCAACTTCCCCCAACATACACCCCCAACACGGGTATGGTGTAAACCAAAGTGCAGCTCCGCACTCCAGCCCTGGTACTGCCACTCCTCGGCAAGTACGGGCCGCGATGCAAGCTGAAACCTTGGCTTGCGCTGCAAGAATGGGAGAGGCCAAGAGCGTCTCTCTCAGAGCCTGCACCCCACCCCAGGCGGCGACACACATTACCTAGGGGGTGCGGCCTCGCTCTCCTCTCCTGTTCGAGACTTGGGCCTCCGATGCGACTTTGTGGATTCCGGGCAGTGGTGATAACGAAGAGCTCAGGCTGCAACAGGGCACACGCACACAGCGTCGCCAAGACTTCCTTGAGCTTTGGGTGTGCACGATCACAGGGCAATCCTCACAAAGGTCTCAGGCTGCAAGAAGCACACGCACACAGCGTCGCTGAGACTCATTTGAGTTCCGGGTGCACACGATCACAGGGCAATCCTCACAAAGGTCTCAGGCTGCAAGAAGCACAAGCACACAGCGTCGCTGAGACTCACTTGGACTATGGGTGCACACGATAACAGGACAATCCTCACGAAGGGCTCAGGCTGCACGAAGCACACGCACACAGCATCGCTGAGACTCGCTTGGACTCCAGGTGCCCACGATCACAGGGCAATTCTTACGAGGGTCTCGGGCTGCAAAAAGCACACACACACACAACGTCACTGAGACACACCTGGAAACTTTTGTGTTCCTGAGTTTCCACAACAGGGAGCCAGCTCACCTCGGGCCCTTGGGGACAGGTTACTTCAGGACACAGCACACAGCAAAGTCCTTTCAAGCAGGGGGACACAGCACACAGAAAAGTCCCTTAGCCTCTTCTTGGTTAAATCAGCAAACTGCAGGCCAGCCCCAGAACACACAGCAAGGGTCAGTCCTTTCCTTCAGTCTCTTCAGCTGTTTCTTCCTTGGCAGAGGTTCCACTTGACCACAAAGTAGTTTCAATCCTTTTCAGTCTTGATCAATCCAATTCCAAAGCCCAGGGGTTTCAGCTCTCATAGTTATACCCCTAAATGTATTTGAAGTCTTTGTGTTCAGGGTGCACTGACCCCTGTCCAAACCAGTTCTGGGTGTCTCCCTGCCAAAAACACCTTCTTCCCTTGATAGTGGGGGTCTGGGTCCTTAATCACTCACCAGGAGAGGGATCCATTGTTTTATGGCAGCAACCCAGGCCTCTTCACCCCTACACTCCAGATGCAGGTCAGCCTGTTGCTGTCTTAAGACATCCCCTCGTTCCTAACACTTCCAGATCCAGACAGTCAATGCACAACCAGGCAGAGACACACAAATGTTAGAGCACAAAAACCCAGCCACTTTAAAAGAGTGGTTTCTAAACACACAATGCAAAAACCACCTTCACAAAAAGATGTGTTATTGAATTGTGAGTTCAGGAACAGTAAACTTCACCTCTCGATCTTAAGCCTTTGGGAAGATAGGCTGGAAACATATTACACAGCCTCCCCATTCTGTCGTATGTGCAAAATGGCCTTTCAACAGTGAAAAACGAAATGGAGAGTATTTCGCAGTCAGGACATGGTACGCACCTCAGTACATGTCCTACCTTTCACATACACTGCTTCCTGCCCAGGGGGTACCTTGAACCTACCATAGGTGTGTCTGATGTGCATAGAAAAGGAAGGGTAAGGCCTGGCAAGTGGGTGAACTTGTCAGGACAGCATGGCAGTTTAACAAACTGCGCGCAGGCACTGCAGTGGCAGGCCTGAGTTCTCTCTTTAAGGCTACTTGTGTGGGTGGAAAACCAAAGGGGGTGATAGACGGAGTGTTGAACAATGCAAGCACTCACCCCCAGTCAACTGATCTGGGTTTAATCCATCATCATTCTTTAGCTCACTCCGCCACCCCAGTTCAGACATGGCCATATGCAAATCAGTCTGAGCCCGTGCCTCATGTGAACAGTCCAGCCCGAACTGCCAAGCCAGGTCTTCCCTGGACATGAAACAAGCATCCTGGGGCCAGTTTCAGGCTATGTTCAACACTCCGTCCATCATCCCCTTTGGTTTTGCTTTGTTTGCCCTAAGTTGGCAGAGTATGCTCAGACGTGGGTCCCTTGCTCACTTTGCCACTGGATTTAAGCTAGCCTGACTGATGACGGCTGATTAGCCAGAAACTGGTCCAAGGATGCTTGTTTCCGGTCCAGGATTAAACCCAGATCAGTTGACTGGGGGTGAGTGTTTGCAATGTTCAACACTCTGTCCATCATCCCCTTTGGTTTTACTTATGTGGGTGGCACACATAGTGCTGCAGGTCCACTAGTAGCATTTGCATTACCAGCCCTGGCACACATAGTGCACTTTACTAGGGACTTGACTAGTAAGGCAAAACATACCAATCATGGACAACCCATTACCTTTACACTTTACACAGGGAGCACTTGCACTTTGTCAATGATCAGCAGTGGCAAAGTGCCCAAAGCATCTAAATTGGCAACACCATGTCAAAAAAAGATCTAGGGGGAAAGCAAAAAGTTTAGGGAACTTTAGTCAAAAAGGGCCAAGTCCAACAATTTCTCACTTGATTAAAATTGCTGCTATGTTGGTTATTTCATGATTAATACTTTAAAATTTGTACTGAAGCTTTTTGTGACCTTGCTGTTATCAGGTGTAACTGCTATTTAAGGCTTTTCTATTTGTAACTACTGTAACAGGGATCCTCGTTTGTCATAGTGAAAAATGTATTTATAATTTCGGAGCTAGATCTACTATCCAGGTACGAGTGTGGTATTTTTTTAGAGTTCCATCTTGCGCCTACCAATGGAATGGTCTGTCATTGTATGACTGATAACAAATGTGGAAAGACAAGAAGGGAAAAATCATACAGAGATTCTTTAGAAATGTTCATAAAACATTGCAGGCCCTGTCAAGTGGCAGTCCATAGATATTTTTTACTACCAGTGAGTTTGAAGCCATTGTTTTTGTTTGACTCAGTTTTTTCGAAGGTCTCCTGGGGAAAGTGTGTGCAGTCATTACAAACACCACAGGGATGAGACAAACTTTTGTTTGCATGTAAAAGCAACACTAGCAGAGTGCACGTGCTCTCTGTAACATAAAAAAAGCGCGTCAACAGAAAGGGAAAAGCACTACTGAGAGAAGATGCCATAATAAACAAATACTACTCAGGGGAGGAGCAAGACACAAAAAGGTGGGACATTTAACGCTAAGCAACTGTACAGAAACAAGCTTTACGGAACGACGAACACTTTAACCAATCAGCCGCGTGGGCAAGCCAAAGCCCAAAGAAGAGAATACTAGAAAAACAAGCTTGGGTTTTGACTCTATGGCAGAAAGGCCAAGTCATATATTAACAAAACAGAGATAGTGCCAATGCTGCATTTCACTTTAAAAGGAGTTTGAACCATGAACTGAATAAAACAAGTTCACTCTTAGCCACTTTTTTGTTGAATTTAATCAAAATTATTTTCATGCAATAAATTAACTTATTGTTTTGCACGGTTTCACTGAAACAATTAAAGCATTTCACAAATAATCGAACAATACATCATTGATATTTACATTACATAGACACATATAAGCGACACCAACACTAGCGTACTCCAATCACTCTGACAACAACACTCAAACTTCACAAACACACTAATTCCACACTGTTAGAAAAACGATTTACACTTGAATGTACAAAATACATCAGGCCATCAGCAAATATCATTTGCAGTACTTAAAATAAATTGCATTTAGTTGTTAAGCAGATGATTGGCCAAAAGCGAAGATAGGTCTACGCGTTTCGAATCCCTTCGCCTATGGGGATTCTCATCAGGACCAACACTATTTGTCAGGCTAATGTGATGTCTCAAAAAATGCTTCTGTCATCTGGCATCCCGGTATAAATTGACTGTGCTCACGATTTAAGTTTTCGGCATACTTTTTGTAGAAGAAGTCCCTGTGTACTCTGTTCAGCAGTTTTCACATAGCCATCGGAGCATTCCCAATCCGTGCAAGAAACGCCTCACTACAATGGCGTTTCTTGCACGGATTGGGAATGCTCCGATGGCTATGTGAAAACTGCTGAACAGAGTACACAGTCTAAGAGGGACTTCTTCTACAAAAAGTATGCCGAAAACTTAAATCGTGAGCACAGTCAATTTATACCGGGATGCCAGATGACAGAAGCATTTTTTGAGACATCACATTAGCCTGACAAATAGTGTTGGTCCTGATGAGAATCCCCATAGGCGAAGGGATTCGAAACGCGTAGACCTATCTTCGCTTTTGGCCAATCATCTGCTAAACAACTAAATGCAATTTATTATAAGTACTGCAAATGATATTTGCTGATGGCCTGATGTATTTTGTACATTCAAGTGTAAATCGTTTTTCTAACAGTGTGGAATTAGTGTGTTTGTGAAGTTTGAGTGTTGTTGTCCGAGTGATTGGAGTACGCTAGTGTTGGTGTCGCTTATATGTGTCTATGTAATGTAAATATCAATGATGTATTGTTCGATTATTTGTGAAACGCTTTAATTGTTTCAGTGAAACCGTGCAAAACAATAAGTTAATTTATTGCATGAAAATAATTTTGATTAAATTCAACAAAAAAGTGGCTAAGAGTGAACTTGTTTTATTCAGTTCATGGTTCAAACTCCTTTTAAAGTGAAGTGCAGCATTGGCACTATCTCTGTTTCAAAGAAGAGAATACAGCATACCTCACGAACCTGCTACGGTCGACCTAAAAAAAATGCAGGTTCATTTGAGTGCCTTTCTTTAAAACAAATGTGAACAGGTATGAAGACAAAATCAGCTGACCTTTTTATTGCATTGACTCTTTTGTGTAGTGCGTTTGGTGGATTTTGAACGGAAGTTAGTTACTTCCGTTCAAAATCCACCAAACGCACTACACAAAAGAGTCAATGCAATAAAAAGGTCACCACTTTCATATAGTCAACGTAGTCAAACATGGGACTTCTTAGTGATTTACACAGCATCTAGTGAGGACACCTCAACTAAAATCCTGGGACTCATTTGAAGCGCATATGCCTCACAGTCCTGTCGTTTCCGGGTCGCAAAAATAAGCGTCAATAACACTGCCAGTAGAACAGGCTAAAGTAAAGCTTAATAGTGGTCCTTTGGGAGCAGTTAGGTGTCAACTCTGGGCTGCTAACGAGTGTAAAAAATGTTACAAATTGTGTCTGAGACTCCAAAGTAAAAAAAAGCAAGCTGATACCCTAGGTAAGTAGTATCGCCAACCACTGATTTGAACGGTGCGGGCTTCAGTACCTGGGACAGCAGCTTTGGGGCAACAGGTCAAGACCTAGATGGAGAGGCTCAGCTCCACGTGAAGTCCCCAACCAGAGCAAGGAATCGGTTAGTAAAGTGTGGCTTTGTTAATACTGGAGCACACGCAGTTAGCCTTCTGATGGCGAAAGCATAATACATCTGAGTTCAAATGGCTCACCTCGTGGTGGGGGGTGCCATCTTCCTCCACCGGGTGCATGTTGCTACTGTGCCTGCGACTGCGGGACAAGGAGGGTTGCTGATCTTGAGGGTGCGCGGTGCTGGGACAGCTGGCATCCAAATGGCTCGGCGGGGGCTGGTGATGGTGTGGATGCGGGTTCCGCTCTTTCTCCTGGTGGTGGTGGGGATGCTGATGGTGGTGGGGATGCTGATGGTGGTGTTGGTGCTGATGGTGTCGGTGCCCGTGAAAGGTGCGTATCGCCTCCACCCCGAGGCTCCGCAGAAGGCGACGAAATCCATCGGCACTCAGTGTATCGTTATCCCCGTATCGCAGGAAGAGAGCGTGCAGCTGCTGTCGCTGAGCTCGCGCCGCCTCGGGTAACTCAGGGACTATGACAGGGGTAGAGGTGAATTCCGGAGTTTCAGTGTTACTGCTGACGCTCGGTTCCAATGAAGGCTGGGGGTACTGTGCAGCCAGCACCACTACGCAGAGCAAGCATAACAGGAGCCACACCGACAGCATGGCTGCTGCGGGCCGCGCCATAGAAGGATGCTGTACTCAGCACCCCATTCATGCGGGGGCCGGGGCACACTGGTAGAGTACCGTCTTCTATGTCTATGTCTTTTGTCAGCATTACAAAGAGATACGTCACGACCTTGGAATGTTTTGTGCCTAACTGCACGGAAGTGACAGCCCTGCGTGAGGTCCAAGCGGGTTCAGCCGGGGGGCCGCCATCTTAAAGTCATTGACAGCCTGCCCTGAGTTGTGTTTTAAGGAGATTGGAAGTTTTGGCACCAGCGCTTTGTTAATTTATGATTACGGTCTAAGATATTGAATGCTCTCAGAAATGAGTGATTTCTTCAAGTAATCTGTTGTTGCCTGCAACTAACTTTTAGTAAAAGAGGAAAGAATTCACAAACAGAAATAAGTAACGTTTGCATGCTCTTTTTGTGTAAAGAACAAATAGTATACAATCACCGTTAAAGGTATTACATAGAACTCTCGACGATGAGCGTGCGCCCCAAGCGAAATACTCATTTTAAACATGGCCGACATATTTTACATGCAGCGGAATAACCGCGGTTACTACAGGCTAGGAATAACCGACACTCACGTTTCTGACAAATTTGCGGCATAGTGTTTTTTCCGTATGAGTTTTATATGTGCTATTGCTGCGCTTAAGGTCGAGAGACGATGTTGCATCATTCATACTTCTCAAAATTTTAAACCTCCGTAGAAGAAGATGTGGCGTTAGGGCCTGAACTGCCTACTTGGTGACTGGGGAACAAGGTTCCAGTCTCGGCGTCGGCTACACCCTGTTGTGCTGGGGAAAACACTTGCAATCCCGGCGCCTAAAGAAAAGAATGTGACATTGTGTAATGTATTTGGTATCAATGTAAATCGCTCCAGTACATTCAGGTCGAGTTTGCGCTATATAAAACTACCAAAAGGAGAAATTGAGTGATTTGGAGGGTGAACCTGCGTTATTTGCAATCATCAAAAACTTTTATTTCGGTACACAATGACCATAAACAGTGCACATAGCATAAAGAACACATGTGAAGAATCACAGTCAACTTAATTAATTCAATCAGTGCATTCTGGAATTCATACGTAAAATACCTAGATAGCACAGGGAGACAGAACATTAAAAATAGTTCATAAAATCAAAAAAAGTTAAAACAATAAATAAAAAAGTAAAAAAAGATTAAAAACTAGCATTGAGTTATCACCACTATTAATACACAGTAATAGTCCAATCGATATTAATAACCAGCAATATAGTTAATTAAACAACATTTCTACGCTTGTGCCACATAGCTGTTAAAAATAGGGAGACAGCAAATACAATACATTCGGATGTGTCAGACTTCAGTATTCTTAGCGCTTGCATACAATAACGAAACCCCATATTTTTACAAAGGGGCAGCAGCCAATATCTCCTGGATTTAACATAAGCCGGACAGAAATAAAAAGACGTGAGTCTCCGTTTCTTTCTCATACTCACAGGCTGGGCAATTCATTGGTGCAATAAGTGCCCACTTACAAGTAGAGGCCCGGAGAGGGAGAACACCATGCCTATACTGAACATACAATTTTCTGGCTAGGATGGGGTATATAACGTCCAGAAAAGGCTAAAAAAGATAACAATCCTTCACAGATAAAAAAGAACAAATGGCCGAACCAGAGGAGGGATTAGATTGAGCAGCCATTTTTTTTTTTTAGAGCGAAAAATAGCTACTAGCATTTGCCGTGAAATTAATTTACATTGACTTTCTGGATCAGCCCACAAGGCAGGAACACCAATTCTCGTCAGTTCATTCTTAATGTAGATGAACCAAGGGATTTTTTGAGCTCCAGAGAAGGACAATATTTCTTTTAGTTCCTGTCTGTAGCTGGTCAGCTCTCGGGTCACCCAGAGCCTGCGCCAAAACCTAAGGGGTTTTAATGCAAGCTCGTCGTCGATTGACCTAATCCCTAGGTCAAGCCTCAACGGTAAAAGCGGGGTGCTCGATGGAAGTCCGAGCAGCTGCCGCAGAAATTTATTCTCAACCTTTGTAATAGCAAGCCTATTAGAATGTCCCCAAAGCTCAGCCCCATACATACAAGACCCCCTGGCTTGTGCCTTGTAGACTTCCAACGGAGGACCAATTGGTTTACTAGAAGACTTGCTTAACAATTTGATGATTCCCCCAGAAAGTTGAGCCAATTTAAGTTGTGTCTTAGTTATCTGGTGTCCCCACGTCAAATTTTCATTAACAGTGACTCCCAGATAATCAAAAACAGCTACCCTTTCAAGTCTTGTGTCCCCCAGTTTAGGGTTCGGGCGTGTAGAACGGGGCGGATTAAAAATCATATATTTAGTCTTGAGAATATTTATCTCAAGACCCCGAAGAGTGCAGAATTGTTCAAAGCTATCAAGTGTTTGTTGGATACCCATGGGTGTCTTAGATAGTAAACGGGTATCATCAGCGAACATGATAGCAGGCACTCTATTGCCAGCCAACTTAGGAGCGTCATTGTCCTGCACTGCATTAAGATGTGCAATAACCCCGTTGACAAAGAGGCAGAACAGGGTCGGTGCAAGCACACATCCCTGTCTTACCCCCCTGCCAACTGTCTGCAATCCGTCTACATCCCTGCCAAGTGCCACGCATCAAGGGTGAAACTACCGCCTTTCAGTGCTTGCCCCTGCGTGGCTGCACTGAAATGCAACGTGATGCAATTCATAGATTCTACTCTTGCTGAGATTGTGTGCTGCCCCTTCAATCCGGCCAGCATAAAAAAAATCTCTGGCCAGAGCTGTTTAAATTTGCTGCTGGGTCCAATGCAGTTTCTGTGGGAGGGGAGAACTGACATTGTCCTGATTACTGCCGTGCTGGAGGCTAGACTCGACTCTTCAGCCTCTACCTCATGAGTCTGCCTCATACTGGTGCAGGAGCAGGGCACGAGTCGGGGGTACATGTAGGTTATGGCGTCCACCCACTATTTTCACAGGGTGGACGGCGTCCCCCCTGCCAAAAAGTTGGGCCCCACAAAAATATGCTGAACTTTTCCTGGTGCAAGACACCGGGACACGTTCAGCAGCACTTGTATGTTGTCTACTTACAGTTCCCAGCAGCAACGTGCAGGTAGCGAGGGAGCCTTTTTTCACCTCCAGCTGGGCCGAAGTTAAGCGGCCATCAGGCCTCCTTTTGTTTATTCAACTCCTGACTGGAGGTGGCCTGAAACTTCACACTTAAAAGTAAATGTCAGGGAGGGGAAACAAAGGCACACAGATTATTATCTCTTCACAGGTACCTAAGAGAGGCATGCTTTGCCTTTGTTCAGTCCCTGTATTTGAGATGAATGCTCTGTAAGAATGTCAGATGTGTTGGTCTGACCCAGTATTTACACAAATAACAATTTTAATAGCACTATTGTATTTCTTTTATAGCGTTACACAACCCCATGCATGGTGTCAGAGCTCTTTACTTAACATACACATTATACATTGACAAAAAATCATGTACATGTGTAAATCAATGTACAAGATGAGTTACATGAGGCAAGGTTACAAGGTGTAGGAGTCACATGTCCTTCATAGCTTACTGTGCTATATTACAAGGATTACAATTTATGAACTGCAGGAAACAAAAGGATCTGTGTGTTAAAAGCAGTAACCCACTTTACTATCTACATAAAATAAAAATCAGTCATCTGCATGTTACATGATGTGCTTTGCAGGAGACACATTAACCTTCTACTACTTTGATTCAAATCTGGGACTTCACAAAACACCAATCTCTCCAACACCATTATTACTATTCCCTGTGATTTACTGGGCACCTTTATAGCAGATGCTTTCCCAATCAAATATTTTAAAATGTAGACTTTGCAACCAGTTAAGCATAACAGATCTACTGCCTTACTTCTCTTTGTTGCCAATTTCTATGTGACAGGGCTTAACAAATAAATGTATTAGTTGAGTCCCAGATTTTGCGTCGAGATTCGCCACTTTTTTGGCACAACCTCAACACCAAATCTCATTTGTTAAATCTCATAATGCGCTTAAATGTTCTCATGATATACCTGATAATCATATGTGTGAGGTTTTAATATCTGATGTCACTTCTTGTGATGTCACTTCCAGTGAGGTCACTTCCTGTGATGTCACGTGCAATGTCACGCGTCGTGACATCATGCGCCATGATGGCACGTGTCATGAATTCACTTGCATACTGCCTAACCTGCTTAGATCCCCCACTTCTGTTTTTTAGGACTTGTACCCTGTGCAGAAGCTTGCATTAAAGTCACAGTAAGTAAGTAAAAATTTATTGTATTTGATTAATTAAAACCATTAAAATGTTTTTATAAAACAACTTTTCGATCAATGCTCTGTTAAAAGGTTTTTTAAGTGTCGGTGCACACGTGTGATGGAGCAGGTAAAGCAAAATTTTGTATACCTCCTCTATTTTGCATGAAAATACTAATTATATAACCTACTTATATTATAATTTGACTAACGGTTTGATGTGTAATATTGATCAACCATTTGCATTTTTATTAGACACCAATTACACGTTGGACTTATTGCTATTTGCATGGCAGAATAACTCTAATAACTAAATTATGTACGCATATTAATAGTAGTACATGTGGTAATAGGATATCGCATGATTTATGTTGCTTTTGTGATGTTTGCGTTCCCGTTTTGGACCGTAAGGGTGAGTATTATTGCTTTAAATGTCGCTAAAAGCTAGGAAAATACTAAAACGTAAAGGGATTAGTGAGGGTTTAACATTAGAATCTTAATTTCTTTATATTAATTACTCTTTGTGTTTGTTTCGCTTAAGTTGGCATTTGAGCCTACCAAAATATGGCGTCCAAAATGGAGTTCAGAAGTGGCCACCGTCTTGTGAGCGCGATGCCTACTGCGCAGACTCGGATGGCTCCGTAGACCTCCAGGCGACCCCAAGTCACAGTGTTCCTGGTCAAGGATAGGAACATGGAGGACTGCCAAACTTCAGTCAGTAAAATCTGGTCTAAATGAACAATTGGGACATACAAGCAAAACTTCTACAATGTTGCATAAGGGCAACATGGACAGAGGAAGTGAACCAGCAAAATCCATGAGAACCTCACGCAATATAAAATCGGACGTTTCCAACTAGCCAATCATCGGCCTTCTTAGCCTAAGAATGTTTTGTGTTATCCCGAATTTTATTATAAAAAGGGTAGTAGAATAGGGAGGAGTTGAGAGTGTTTTGGAGATGATGCTGATGCTGCCTTCTTCCTCGATGACCGCAAACTCCTATCAACCCCACAGGCGATGACAAATGCTTGCACGATTTCTGGTACTTTGGAGATCTTTGGAAGTGTAACGTGCTGAGCAAAGAACTTTCGGACTTTGAGCTTTGGCCTGCTTTATTTGGACAATTTAACGGCTAAATTCTGTTATGCAGAGCCAAATGAATTAGGAAAAATCCAAATAGCAAGAATAGGTAAATATAAATGTCATGCGATTTGTGCTTTGATTGACCAAAATGCTAATATTAATTGCAAACAATATTTAGATAAACAAATATTTGATTAACAGAAATTACGAGTTTGTGGTTTTTCAATGAAGAGAGTAGAGGATTCTGAGTCTTAAATGTGTTTTAGCTGGTTCTAAATCACCATCAACCAGTCCAGCTAATCGATCCGTCGACCAAGTGGTGGAGTGCCTTGATGTTTAAGGTTAGGATTCTATAGGTGGTGATGCTAATGTATATTTCAGTAAAATAACTTTTCTTCCCTATAGGTAATAAGGTACTCCCCCACATGTCCAGCGCTTGATCCCATCATCCCGCCTGTGTGCAGACTCATGAGTGGAGACGTGCGAGTGTTGGTGTTATGGGTCCAACCAATGAGTGCATATGTGAATGAGCTAGTGTGACGTCGGGTCTGCGACGCAGGGAGGATAAGTTGTAACAATTTGCTCTCTCTCTCTTTTTCCCCGGTCTCGCGCTGGATCAGTTTTTCTGGTAGCAGAATGATGGTTTTATTGCATTGGTTTGGTGATTATTGCTTATGAATTTGATGATTGATTATGGATTATTGATTGCGGATGTTTGGATGAGTATTGGTTTATGCACTAACATTCTATGTTGAGTCGCTTTGCGTTCTTTGTTGTTTTTGAAGACTTCTGGGATGTAGGAAGTCGGATGGCCTGTGGCAAGTGAAGTCACATGGTGAATTGTTTGTTGCCCTGTAGGTATACGGGGAAAACGTGTGACGATTGAAATTGCACGATGCATTGTCTGGGTTCGATTTGGTAACATCGCCATGTGTTATCGTTAGGGACATTTCTGTATGAAAGTGGTATATGGGTAGCGAAGGCCACCTGTGAAATTTTGGTCTTAAGTAACAGGAGTCCACGTGAACTCTGATTACGCTTATCACTGGAAAGGTAATAGGTGTTCCCTAAGCTTGATAGAAGGGTAAAGTAGATGCTACTTTATTAACGCATGTAATAATTCTGTAGTAGGGCAGAGGTAAGCGCTGCTCCCGGGAAAGACAGGATTCTGTGTGAATGAACTACATTTTCCGTATGAATGTGTGTAAATGAAATAGCATTCGACTTAATTGTGAAACTCTGGTCTTATTTCTCAGGAGCAGTGCGTCTCCAACAGGTGTCTTATTTCCAGAGAAACGGTTAGTTAATGCTTGCTAGAAGAGTAAGGTAGAGGGAAGTGCTACTATCGGCAAATGTAATAGTTCCGTAGTAGGGCAGAGGTAAGCGCTGCTCTCGGGAAAGACGGAATTCTTGTGAAAAAGGTCAAAACGATCTCTTTTGTTAGCGAAACAGATAATGGTGGCGTTTTTATGTCGTTACTAAAAGAATTTGTGTAAAAGAGAACGTAAGAAAAGTTTGCCGATAAATTTTGTAAAGGAGGGGTCAGCAGAAGCAGGAGTAGCGAGAAAAGCTGACGTCAGAAAAGACCGTGCTGGGATTGGCCAGTCAGTACGAGACGTAGGCGTTCCTGATTGGTGCGTTGGTGTGCGCTGCGCTAGGAGTGGAGAATTACAGGGTGACGTAGACGCTCCTGATTGGTGCATTGGTGTGAGTCGCGCTGGGATTGAAGAATTGCAAAAGTGACATAGACGCTCTGGATTGGTGCGTTAGTGTAAGTCGCGCTACGATTGGATAAAACAACAGAATAGTCGTAGGAGAAATCTAGCGATACTAATAAGAGAAAATGATGTATTACGATCCACCAGAAAAAGAGAAAAAGTCCTGGTTCGAAAAGGTCAAGAGTTTATTTAAAAAGGATAAACCGATTGTGACTAGAGAGGGACAGTTGCTTCCTCCACCAAAATCACCCGCATCCTTTATGGTTGCGAAATATGGATATCATACATGTATTTGGTTAGACAATTGGACAAAATATACAAAAGATGATGGAGTTCTAGCATTTCCAGAACATGGTTCATTCAATTTAGCGGTATTGAGGAATTTGAGAGAAAGAATGATGAAATTAGAACAGAGACCTAGACCTACTCAGTTTGAAGCATTGACCGAATGGGAAGATGAGATGCATGACAGGGAACGACAGCGGAGTGGCGGAAGGTACAAATATATGTTTGGTAGACCATGTGGACAAGAGAATCATGATGAATGAATGAGGAGATGGCGAAGTGCAAATATGGCTGATGGTATTTTTCCTATGAGAAGTGCTGAAGAGACTAGTAGTAGAAAATGTACAGAGAAGAGAAATAATACAGGATCAGAAGGTTATAAGTATGGTGTGCATGAGTCGGAGGATGATGTTCTTGAGGACATGTTTTATAAAAATCCACCCCGTACCAACCAAATTCCACATTGTTAACACCAAGTGCCCCAGTAAAAGAATCACCACAAAATATAAAGTTTGCGTCAATACCACCTGAGGTAGGAAGAAATAATCCCTTTAGAGAAACAGAAAATACACAACCTGGTAAAATGACAAATGAAAAATCAGCTGAATTAGCCAGAACTACTTTAGAGTTAACTGAAAAGATTAGGGAATTGACTAAAAACATGGAAGCTGTAACTGTTCCTGTAACAATAGGACCCGTAATGCCTATTTTTGATAAGCAAAAGGATAGTGAGCATTGTCTGGCGATTCCTTATAACAGTAATAAACAAACCGAAATGGAAAGAAGAGGTTCAAGAGAGAACCCATGGGGACAAGTGGTAGAAACATCTGGACTAAGTACTCCTAAAAAGTTGACAGTAGGGGCGTGGCCAAGTAAGATGGCTGACTGGTAGTGCACCGAGTCAGCTCCGGCCCCACGGACTCCTGAGAGCGGCTAAACGGGGGCTCTAGACCGGCGCTCTTCGTGGAAAACTATCGCGGGACGCTTGTGGAGGCAAATTGCCCGGCGGCGAGGATGAGGCGGCGCCGGTGCGGCTGGGAGGCAAGCGCTGACCCTGGAGCGAAGACCCAGCAACATGGCGGCGGACAGCCACGATCGCTCGCCGAGCGACGGATTCCCGGCTCCAGGAGAGTGACCAGAGGCTGATCGCGGTGACCGCGCACCGGGAGGGGAACACCCCGACAGGGGAGAGGCTGGGCCGGACTCTGCAGGCGCCGGTGAGCGGACCATCACAAGGGGACACCTCTCCGAGAGACGTGCGGGCGGAAGCGGAGATTGCGGCCCTCCCGGAGCCCGTGAGGAAGGACGGACGGCCGGCAGGAGATAAGTGGTCCGCCCGGACGGAGACCACGCCAGGCTGCGGGGAGCGGGGGCGCCCGGGCGAGAAACGATGCCTGACTTCAAGATGGCGGCCGGGAGGGACACCTGCCGGCGCCGGGACCGGGGGAGCCTCCGCGGCGCTGGTTATCTGGCACGCGAGATGGGACAGATGCTGTGACAGATAGGAGCGGGTTGCGCTGGCAAGGACTCCCTGGGGCGCGGCACGTGGACCTGATTGGGTGCCTGAGCGAAGCCGGGTCGGTCCCTGCTCTGGTCTCCGGGATCCCAGTAGCTGTGCAGCGTTGATCGGACGCGAAGAGGCCATAGAACCGGAGGAGGCGACGTCGTGTGGCACAGAGTGGGTGGTCTGATGGGGAAGTCGTCCCGTGCGCCCCCGACGAAAAAGGCGCCAAAGCCTCAGGAAAACCAAGTGGCGAAGTACTTCCAGGCGCGCTCCAGCACTGCGGACGAGGGTGGTCCAGGCGGAGGGGAAGACATGGCCTTGACGAAGGACGACCTGGTGGCTACGCTCCGGGACTTCAAGAGGGATCTCTGCGGTGAACTTAAAAGGGACCTCCACGCCAGCCTGGACCAATTGCGTGGGGACCTAACGGAAAAGCTTGGCGATCTGCGCAGAGATGTGGACGCCGTGGGGTCGCGCACCCTGGAAGTGGAGGAGAAGGTGCAATCCCTGGAGAGTGCGGCTCAGGCTTCCCGGTCGGAGTGCGCGGAGCTTCGCGCTCAGCTGGCGCAATCTACTCTGAAGCTGGAGGACTTGGAGGACCGTTCCCGGAGGGAGAATATACGGGTGAGAAACTTGGAAGAAGGCGCAGAAGGTCCGGACCTGGAGGCGTTCATCATAGGCCTCTTTGGAGAGGTGGTAAACAGGCCAGACCTCAACATAAAAGTGGATCGGGTGCACAGGGTCGGACCACCGGTCCACGGCGAACGCCGGAGACCTAGGGATGTCCTAGCAAAGCTGCACGCCTTCCCGGTCAAGGAAGCCATCCTGGAAGCGGCCAGGAAGAAGAAGGAAGTCTCGTTCCAGGGCCACAGTTGCTCTCTTTACCAGGACTTGTCGCAGGCCACCCTTGTTCGGAGGCAGCAGCTCCGCCCGGTGACCAGCAAACTCAGGGAGGACAATGTGCGCTATCGCTGGACCTATCCCTTTGGGCTCAGCTTCGAATGGCACAATAAAAGACATCACATCACGGACTTGAGTGAAGGGGTGCGTATCCTGGGCCTCCCGTCGGCACCGGAGGAGGGAGGTGGCCCGGGGCCATCCGGATCAGTGGCAGTCGGCTCTCAGGGGGAGCAGTGGCACAGAGCGCAACGCCAGCGAGGAGGGCCTCACCGTGAGTAGCGGCCGCAAGTTGGGAGAACGGGATTCTCCGGGATGCAGTTCTTGAACGTCCGCGGGGGGCCCTCCGGCCGGGAGGGTCCCGGGAGCCCGAGCGGCGACCCCAGGTGGCTGGCAACGAGTCTGTGACGGCCCAGCGGAGAGGGATGCGGCAATCTCCACAGAGACACTGAGGCTACATGGACACTGAGGTTTTTGTTTTTCTCTATGAGCCCTTTGTTTGGCCCACATGTCGTTGTTGCTCTGCCGGTTGCGGAGCAAGTTAATGAGGTTAGGAGTTCGATGGGGCGGGGTCTTGGTTACTTCCCCTGGAACTACCCCAGGCATGTGGGGTTCCATGGTTGAGTGCTTGTGGTGGGGGGGGTGCGGGAGGGGGGGGGGGGTCTGAGGGGGTCGGGTTGGGGGGGGGGTGTCAGAGGTAGGCTGCAAAGAAGTCGTGAAGAGAGACCGGGGAGAGGCAATGAGATGTTAGGAGAGGGTCCCGGGAGGGGAGGAGGACAGGCGCTGAGGTTTGGCATCGGCGGATCCTACAACACGGGGTGGAGAGGGGGGCATACACTTATTTAAGATGGTGACGTGGGCTACATGGAACGTGAAGGGCCTGAATTCACCCCAGAAGAGACAGCAGGTCCTGAAGTACATTGTGGATCGGCAGGTCAAGGTAGTTGCTCTGCAGGAAACGCATCTTACAAGGGAGGACGTGGGTAGGCTCAAGCATAGGGCTTTCCCGCAGATTTTTCACTCAGCGGCCACCACCAAACACAATGGAGTGGCGATATTGTTCCACAGCTCGATGCCATTCCAGATAGTGGACTCACAGAGAGATAAGGAGGGGAGATGGCTCATGCTCAAGGGGCGGCTTCAGGGCCAACTATGCACCATTGCGGTTGTGTATGCTCCGAACACGGGCCAGGCGGTGTTCACAGCTCGCATGTTGGGGTCCCTGGGCGGATTCGCGGAGGGCCCCATCATTCTGCTGGGGGACTTTAATTGCCTGTGGGATGGTGTCCTAGACGGCTCTCACGTGGCGGGGGCAAGATCATCAGTGTTTTCCAAGCGAGTCAAGGACCGCTTCGATTCCCTCGGGCTGCGGGATGGGTGGCGGGCTCTCCATGAGACGGCAAAAGACTACACTTTCTACTCCCATGTCCACCGGACTTACACTCGCATAGATTACATTTTCATTAGTCAGGCATTAGTGGGGAAGGTGGCAGGGGCGCAGATTCTCCCCCTTTCGGTCTCGGACCACGGGATGGTCCTATTGGAGCTTCAGTGGGGGGAGCGGGGTCGTGGCAGGTGGTACTTTCCGGGGGCCCTCCTGCGAGACCAAGTGCGGAGAGTGGAATTGACCGAGGCCATAGGGGAGTACTTCCAGGACAACCCGCCTGCTGACACCTCACATCAAAATACATGGGATGCCTTCAAGGCGGTGATGAGGGGCAAATGTATCCAACTACAGGCGTCGCTGCGGCGACAACAAGCATTGGAGCGGGAGGCACTGGAGGAGGAACTTAGGGGGTTGGAGGGCAGACATAAAGATAAACCCACTCGAGCCCTGCAGCGACAACTCACGGCGGTGAGGGGTAAATTGCGGGCGATATATAGCGCCAGGGCGGAATATACCTTACTGAGGCTGCGCCGCGCGGGGTATGAACAGGGGGACAAGGTGGGTTCTCAGTTGGCCCGAAAGCTTCGCATTCAGCGGGCAAAATCCTATGTGGAAGGCATTCGGGTTGGGCCAGACCGAGTCACACACGAGGAGGCAGCGAAGACCAGAGCCTTTAGGGATTTTTATGGTGAGCTGTATGGGGGGAGCTCGCTGGCGCACGACGCGCAATCGGCATATCTTGATGGGGTGGAGTGCCCCCAGTTGTCAGCGCTGGACCGGGACCGGCTGGACGAACCGATTTCCGTGGAGGAGGTGCGAAATGCCATAAAGCGTCTCAAGCTCCACAAGGCACCTGGGCCCGACGGCTATACCGCCCACTTTTATAAACACTTTGTGGACGAGCTCGCCCCGCATCTGACGGCTCTGTTTCGGGCGGTGGCGAAGGAGGCAAGAGTGTCCAAATCAATGGCAGAGGCGGTGATTACGGTCCTACCTAAACCGGGCAAGGACCCGCTGGTGTGTGCATCATACCGCCCCATAGCACTTCTGAACCTAGATGCCAAGCTCTACTCCATGATCCTAGCTAGCCGCCTCGATGACCTGCTGCCTCGATTGATCCATCCGGACCAATCGGGCTTCATTAAAGGGCGCCAGACGCACGATAATATACGGCGTACCATCCACCTTATTGAGAAATCATCCAGATTTAAGATCCCAGCGGTGCTAGTAGGATTGGACGCTGAAAAAGCGTTCGACCGCGTAGATTGGCCCTTCCTCTTCTTAACCCTGCAAAAATTTGGGTTCGGGGACGCTTTTATGGAGATGGTGCGAGCCAACTACAGCCATCCCTCCGCGAGAGTAGTGGTCAACGGGACCCCTTCCGAGCCCTTCCAGCTGACTAGAGGTACTAGACAGGGGTGCCCGCTGTCCCCTCTGCTTTTCGCCCTCAGCATAGAGCCGCTAGCCATTCGGGTGAGGGAGAATGCTTCCATTAAAGGGATCCGATTTGGAGGGGAGGATCACAAAATCTCCCTCTTCGCGGATGATATTCTGCTGACTATGGGGGAGCCACAGGTCTCTCTGCCCGCAGTGCAGGAGGAATTGAGGGACTTTGAGAGAGTGGCAGGGTTCAAGGTCAACATGACCAAATCCTACATACTCAATCTCACGCTCTCGAGAGCGGAGGTGGCCTTGCTCAAAGCCCAGACGACGCTCTCATGGGCCCAACACTCGCTACAATATCTAGGGGTACAGCTGACACCGACGGTTTCGGGACTGTACGGGGCCAACTACACCACAGTTTTGACACACTTGCGGCACTAGTTGCGGCGGTGGACGCCCTTATACATATCCTGGTTGGGGCGAATCAATGCGGTAAAAATGATGGTGCTGCCCCGGATCCTTTACTTGTTTCAGGCCTTGCCGATCCCGCTGGAGAAGGCATTCCTTCCGCAGCTGAAGACACTGATCACTCAGTTTGTATGGCAAGGAGGGAGGGCTCGGCTCCCCTTCACGGTGCTTCGGAAACACAGGACGGATGGAGGGATGGGGCTGCCGGACTTTGAGCTATACTATCAAGCGGCCCAATTGCGGGTCGTGCTGGAATGGACGGTACGGGAGTCGGAGAAGCATTGGCTTCATATGGACCGGGCGATAGCCGGCAGGTCCATCTGGGACCTGCTGTGGAAACCGAGGGGAGATAGACCGCCGAATGCATATCTTAGCACGCCAACGCGCACTACATTGGAGGTTTGGGATAAAGTCACGCGGAGGGAGGGGTGGACGACATTCCCTTCCCCTTATACCCCGATACACTTTAATCCGGCCTTTGCTCCAGCCAGAGAGGAGGGTCCCTTTGATGGGTGGCGAGAGGGAGGGTGCCTAAAGCTGGCGGACCTATTCGATAAGGGGGCGTTCCGCTCGTTCCAGAACTGTAAGAGTGAGTTTGGGGTCCCCCACAGTGAGCAGTTCCATTATTTGCAGCTCAAACACTGGGCCACGGCGCCGCCGTTCAGGGAGGCGGGCTGCCGGAGCCTTACGGAGGTGGAGAAGCTGGTGCTGTCACGGGCAGGCTCGACGAAGGGGGCGATTTCGTCTCTCTATGGGATGCTGCTGACTACACTACACACACCCAGGGCCAGACATATGGAATTCTGGGAGCGTCTCCTGGGGAGGGAGGTCACTGAGGCTGAGTGGGGGGGCCTGTGGCGGGACATTCCTAGGCACAACTTGTCTGTAGGCTTGAGGGAAGCTCACTACAAGACCATCTTTGATTGGTACCTATACCCCACAAAATTGGCTAGGATCTTCCCGGGGACCTCTGCACTCTGCTGGCGGGGATGTGGTCTCCTCGGGGATTTCAAACATATCTGGTGGGACTGCCCTAGTATTCAACCTTTCTGGGCAGAAATTTTAGCGCAGATTAAAGAGATTTTGGGCTTTGAACCCCCCGGGGACCTTGCTCATGTCATCCTGGGTCTTCGGGGAGAGGACTGGGAGGGAGTGTCCAGGGGAGATAAAGCTATATGGTGGCTCTGCGTGGGGGCAGCTAAACTCACGGTGGCAGCCGCGTGGAAGAAACAGGCTGCTCCCGCTCTGTCACTGTGGCATGCCCGCCTGTGGCGCCTGCTTTCGATGGAGCGCTTGGCGATGTGCTTTAGGGAGGATCCCACAGCCTTTGAGGAGTCCTGGGGCTCGTTGCTGACCTACCTATCTAGGGGCCTCCCGTCAGCCGTCTTCCCGCCCGCATGGAGGGCGATGCGTCTCTTCCGGACCTGGCTTTCCCCGGACTGAAACGGTTTCCCTTTTTTGTCATTTCGGACGCTATGCAGCAGCCTCTGGGGGGGGGTGGCGGGAGGGGGGCAGTGGGGGGGGTGGGGGGTGGGACGGGGTACCAGAGGAGTCTGAGGAGGGGTTCCCCTGGGTCGCACATGGAGCATCTGAACCACCTATGGGGCATTCTGTAGATACCTAGGGCCGGGGGACTCCCGGCAGTTACTTGTTATTGTTTGACTGTGCTTGTGCAAAGCTACTGTTCTTCTGAAAATCAATAAAAACGATTGCTATAAAAAAATTTGACAGTAAATCAGAGTTTAGCGAGTAGAGCAATAATGACGACAGAATCAGTACCAGGGTCACCAAAAAGTTTAGAACAAACACGAAATGAAACGATTCCTGTAGGTCCTACTTCTGATGAATTAAGTGAATGGTTAAGGAGTTTACAGCAAAAAGTTGCTGAACCTAGACCTTTAGATGTGTCTAAATTAAAAATAGTTTTAGAAGAATTAATAGTAGGAACTATTCCCACAGAAAAGTTAAAAGTCTATCAGGATGAAGAACTAATGTTTCTATGCAAAAGTATAACATGGAGAGCGAGAAATTTACATGAAAGATAGTAGCAAGTGAAATGGGTATTGACTTTGAAAAGGTAAAGTCATTACAAAAACCATACAGAGTAGACTTTTCTGAAAAAGACATTGAAAATTTGAATACTGCAGGAAGAATAACTCAGATTAAAGACTTAATTATTTTACTGAGAAAATGGGGCGATGTAGACAAATGGAAAAGTAGGTGGTTTCGAAAACGAGACGATGCAACAGACAAAACGTTTGCAGCTTTCCCAGTAAGGGAAAAAGAAAAAGTGGTAACTGAATGTCCCATGAGGGAGAATCCAGGCGGAGGCTATGTGCATGTCCCCTGGACCAGACAAGACATTTTATCATTCACCAATGACTTTCCTCGTTTGCGCGAGGAGCCGGTTGAATGGTACAGGCAGGTAGACAGGTTTGTAAAATTATCAAAAGTACTATGGATTGATTTGAATAGTTTATTTGACATAATTGTGCCGGCAGACCTATGGGCAGAATGTAAAATTACAATAGGTTGGCCTACTCAAGAATACGCTGAGCCCGACCCTCTTCAACATCTACATGGCTCCCCTCGCAGCGATCATCTGACAATCCGGCCTCAACATCGTATCCTACGCCGACGACACCCAGCTCATCCTCTCCCTCAATAGAGACCCCACCACCGCAAAACACAACTTCCAGAGAGGAATGCAAGACGTCGCAGTCTGGATGACCAACAGCTGCTTCAAACTCAAAGCCGAAGAGACAAAAGTCCTCGTCCTTGGAACCCCCCCTCCAGCATGGGACAACACCTGGTGGCCCACCTACCCCTCAGACCACGCCAAAAACCTCAGCATTGTACTCGATTCATCACTCGCCATGAACCGACAGGTCAATGCCGTCACCTCCAGCTGCTTCAACACCCTCCGCATACTTCAAAAGACCTTCAAATGGATCCCCCCGGAGTCAAGGATGACAGTCACCCACGCTCTCATCACCAGCAGACTGGACTATGGAAACGCTCTCTACACCGGCATCAACAAGTCCCTATTCCGCAAACTTCAGACAATACAGAACACCACGGCCAGACTTGTCCTCGGCATCCCCCGGCACCAACATATCATCCAACACCTGCGGAGACGCCACTGGCTTCCCGTGGAGAAGAAAGTCACCTTCAAAATCCTCACTCACGCCTACAAATGCCTACACAACAACGGACCCAAATACCTCAACGACAGAATAAACTTCCACGTACCCAAAAGAGACCTCTGATCTGCCAACCTCGCACTAGCGCATCCACAGAACCAGAGCAGGCGGAAGATCGTTCTCTCACATCGCAGCCAAGACCTGGAACGAGCTACCGACAGACATCAGACGCGCCCCCTCCCTGAACACCTTCAGGAAGGCTCTCAAGACCTGACTCTTTGGCTGAACGGATCTGCGTACCCCCTCCCCCCAGCGCCTTGAGACCCTCACGGGTGAGTTGCGCGCTTACAATTCCTTGATTGATTGATTGATTGATTAATAATAATAATAATAATAATAATAATGATAATAATAGTAATACACCTCAGCACCTTCAGTTTCACTATAAGCAAAATACATCTTACCCACAACGCTGCCACAAGACTCCTTGTCCATCTCCACTCTAGAGAATGCATGACATCAGTTCTGCTAGCACTCCACTGGCTATCGTCAGCTAGACAAGTAATGTTCAAAGCACGTTGTATAGTCCACAGAGCATCCTGAGAAATTGTTGTGCAGTTCCTATAAATACAAAGGATCTGTGCGTTTATAGATGACATAAACTAGGGGTTTGGTGTCTAGGTTGATTCCGGACACCCCCAAAGGATATGTCAGCCTATAGACCAGCTAACTCACAGTGCCACCATAGGCCCCTAACCTTACCAAGGAGTGAATAGTTTCTGGCAACAATCAAGCATGACAACCCTTGGTCCTTCAGGGATCGTGAAACAGTACAGTAGTTTTTCGCTCAGCCAATTGTACTCACTTAGTCTCAGAGAGATACACAGAATAAACGTTGGGGACGTTTTCAATAAGCATTTATTTAACCAGCATCATTCTAGTATAAAACATGTGTGCTGTGACAACCATTAGACCAAAACAAATGTATACGATTACAAGCACTAACAGAGTAAATAGAATATAAAATTCTACCTTGGTGCTAAAACAGTGAATATATGCAGGCGTATAAGCATGGCAATAATCAAGCATACTCCTACGATGCAAACCCTACCTAAGTTTACCAAAGTGTACCTAGCATGTATGTGGGTGTAAAACCAAGAATTCCCTATGGAAGAGCCAACCCCATTACCTAAAAGACCTCAGACCATGGCTAGGTTATATTTTGCGCAAAATCAATATTGATTAAAGTGAAAAATAAATCAATAGGATGCTCAAGGGAACAAACGGGAGACAGCCACTTTGAATCCCAAAAACCTCTGTTACAAAGGTAACCGGAGATAAGTACACAGACAATGGGTTATTCCAGAGCAAGCAAAAGTAACAGTGATCAATCTGAAGTATAACAGTTTATAAAAGAAAGAGTTCCATCCGTAAATGTGTGGATTATCTTCTTTATTATCTCCGTTGTCATAGATGTTACGTAATAGATCGTAATGGCAAGTTGTTCAAAGAAGTTTGCAGCCAACACGTGTTTCGTCAAAGGGCGAATAACCCAAAAGACTTCCTCAGGGCTACAAAATGATAAAAAAGTACTGATCATACAGATATGTTTCAATTGATCATGAGTGTAGCTAATTAACAATAACATCTTAAAAATGAATAAATAGAATAAAAAAACACAACATTTGTCATAGAACAACCCAGAAAAGAGGAAAATAGTAAAAGATGAAAGATAAGTTGGAATTCAGGAGTCAACACCTTGTGTGTAACACTGTCAACGCAATAGTGCATATGAAAGACATCCAGCAGACAGAGAAGAATATACAAATAATGAAAATAAGGTAGATAGTCTGTATAGTAATATAATCAAAAATAAGTGTGGATTAGGGAAGTAGAAAGTGAAAACAATGAAAAGAAGAATAATTCGAGACCAAGTTACAAGCACGAAAGAGAATGCTCATACCGGGATAGACCACTAATGGTCACACCTCAACGTTCAGATAGGCTATAGATATCGTAACAGACACAAAGGTTCATCAGATAGTAACTAAGGATCCCCATATGTCAACATACTGGGATCTGCATATCCACACTAAAGAAGAGGCTGGTGTGGATTTTTCTGAATATCCTCTATTGATTCTTTGTTTACAGATTTTTCACTGTTACGCTGACCACTTATACAGATTGGGATATACTCCCGGAATTATATCAGAGGTATTTTAACCACTTGGCTTTTTATCAGATGTATCTTGTCTCAAGAAATAGCGCCACTGAGCTTAGTATCTTAGAGGCATTTCTATATATGGGAATTTACGATATACAATTATGGTATCCTTTTGTGATATCACGACAAGCTTGTTTAATAAATTGTATTTTAGAATATGTTCACCAATATTAGCTCGCATTGACCTTGCAGATTACTTTCCTTCTCTGCTCAACATCACCTTTGAGGAACCATGATTGATTTTTACTTCTACTTGTGACATTTACTTCCTGCCTCACATGCCACTTAGCAGTACATATACTGTTGATGGTGAGTGTTATTTGTTGCCTATATTTAGACTGGTTTTGATGTCGGTACACTCTTTGTGTGTGTATGTATATATACATATGCAGATCCCAGTATGTTGACATATGGGGATCCTTAGTTACTATCTGATGAACCTTTGTGTCTGTTCCGATATCTATAGCCTATCTGAACGTTGAGGTGTGACCATTAGTGGTCTATCCCGGTATGAGCATTCTCTTTCGTGCTTGTAACTTGGTCTCAAATTATTCTTCTTTTCATTGTTTTCACTTCCTACTTCCCTAATCCACACTTATTTTTGATTATATTACTATACTGACTATCTACCTTATTTTAATTATTTGTATATTCTTCTCTGTCCGGTGGATGTCTTTCATATGCACTATTGCGTTGACAGTGTTCCACACAAGGTGTTGAATCCTGAATTCCAACTTATCTTTCATCTTTTACTATTTTCCTCTTTTCTGGGTTGTTCTATGACAAATATTGTGTTTTTTTATTCTATTTATTCATTTTTAAGATGTTATTGTTAATTAGCTACACTCATGATCAATTGAAACATATCTGTATGATCAGTACTTTTTTTATCATTTTGTAGCCCTGAGGAAGTCTTTTGGGTTATTCCCCCTTTGACGAAACACGTGTTGGCTGCAAACTTCTTTGAACAACTTGCCATTACGATCTATTACGTAACATCTACGACAACGGAGATAATAAAGAAGATAATACACACATTTACGGATGGAACTCTTTCTTTTATAAACTGTTATACTTCAGATTGATCACTGTTACTTTTGCTTGCTCAGGAATAACTCATTGTCTGTCAACCCCATTACCTGATGGGAGAGAATGAAGTACCCCTTCCTGGTCTTGAGTTAAACACCCCGCACTGGGTGTCAGACAGCTGGGTTGAAGCTTCAGCATGCAGGACTCCAGTGTCAGCATGGAAGCGTTTCCTCTGTCTATTTAGTGCAGGTAGGGTTCTTTTATACCATAAAGATAGCCTCAGGGTTCCTACCATAATCGATATGTTGCGAGTGCCATTATGTAAATGAGTCTAAATCAATACTTGCAATTAGGCAAAGCAGTTCTATCGCCCTAGGATGAAAATGACCATGACTTTTATACAGAGTATGTTAATCCTGTTATGTACGTCATGTGCAGGGGACCTTTCTAATAATCCTCATGCATAATAAATGAGGCTAGTTTCAAGTAAACCAATCGACATTTATTCGGCACATAGCTGGGTAAAAGGCCAGTGCTAGAACTGTTATGCAGAGCAGAGTAGGACAAAGGTAGGTGAAAGGTTGTTTGCTACTTAGGCCTAGTTTAGGGTACACAACAAAATAGAACCACTATCATTACAAATGAAATTAATTCACTACAAGCAAAATTGGAGTGTGCTTTCCAGGCTTGCCCCATGGATCATCATACCGCCTTATTATAAGAAATCAATAGAAGGCACCACTTTCTCAGTACCAGCCACCAAGCTCTGCAACTCCCTGCCAGGAGAGAGTAAGGTAGGGCAAATGTAGGTGAAAGATTGTTTGCTACTTAGGCCTTGTTTGGGGTACATAACACCCACTCCTCATCCGAAGGTCGATAAGGTCAACTTATGCTAAAAGTATGTCTGCTAAAAGGCAAAAAAACATTGTCATAAAAACTAGTGTTTAAAAACATCTAAAAACATGGTATATGCAAAAAAATGCTATTAAACTTCAAAAATTCTACAAGTCCACTAAAAAAGAATCAATATAGTGTTAAACCAACTGAGCACATCGAAAGCCATGGTACTCATTGGGAGCAAAAATAATAAAACAAAGCGGTGTTTCACATTCTAATTTGGGTAGTTTTGGAAAAAGGGCCGAATTGTTCCCATCACACGGAGAGCCAAATGTTTATGTGTCCTGTGTGGGAGATGCAACATCACTGTCGCTCGCATTCGCAGACGACTGTCCCTGTAACACCTCTTGTATCAGGTAAATGGAGCAAATGTGATTTTCTTCACTTCCCACAGCAGCTGCTGAGAAAACACTCGGAATCAGTGAGCCTGTTGTAGAGCCCTTGTCCGTTCCAACAGGAGCTGAAGCATCCTGTGGTGGCTCTGAGGACACTGATACACGTGGGCCTTTAAGGGGTCCAGTAGTACGTCGATGTCTGGTAGCGCAACTGATGGAAAGGTCAGACACATCTCCAACACGCATTGGTATCCGCAGAATAGGCAGCGGAACACAGGCAAGATGCAGCCAACCCAGACTGGTCTGAATGATAGGAACCAATGTTCCCTTAGCGCCCGAAGCCGAGGTGTGCCCAAATGGAGTACCATGCGTTCACAACGACGTCGTACCAGCAGTGTTGTTTTACATCTCTCGATGAACTGGGCTGTTCATTGCGTAGCAGGAAAATTAAAACCAGGATACCCACTACAAGTAGTAGGATCAGGGGAAGCCCTCCAAAAAAGCTTCCCAATACGGAGTGAATGAATGCTGGAATAACTCTGAAGATTTTCTGAAGGGTGCTCAATATTCCCAAACCTATATGTTGAAATAGGTGCACAATCCCCCTCATATCAAACATTTTAAGATATGATGACCCATTTCTCTGAAATGGAGCTAGAAGTTCTACGGACTAGTGCCTGTATCTCAGATGAAGACCTTACAACCTGGAGATCAAAAGTCTCTAGGGCTGAGGTTAAGGTCACATCTTTCTGAAAAAGCATGGCTTTCAGTCTGCTCAGAGAATCAAACCGTATATAGGAAACATTCAATGAAGGCCATAGCGTTGCCTTCCTAACTATGTGGGTCGGTGGAAACAATACTTGCATACAACAAGTAACCCTGGAACTTACTGTGACCAGATATGCGATAGCTGGGACCAACCCACAACAGCCTTAATAATTCGGCCTCAAACTGCTCCCATTTAAAAGCAACTCGAACACTGGATAAATCAAGGCATCTGGGGAATCCTTCAAGTTGACAGTACAAGTTTGCAACCAAAACATTACAAGCTCTGTGAAGCTAAATGTCTTTGCAAACTAGGGACCCAATTAAGGCACTTTCACAGTTTGAACCGCTGAGATTGATTCCTGCATCAAAATCTGCACGGTAATTCCCAGTACTTATGTTTGTATCCTTCTCCTAGCACTTCATACCTGCCTACCTGATGATACTGAAGACAGTAATGAAAATGGAATGTTATTACTGGCAGTGTAATATAGCTATGGATTAACCATTCTGTGGAAGGTGACTCAGCCACGGTGAAAGGTAATTTATCAAATTTTTCAACGTACAACATGGCATATATTGCATTTTGCGTGCGATAACCATCCGTCGTACTGTTGATGTAACGCTAGGGCCCGTGGCCAGAATACAATGATTGTAGCATCCAGCTTATTAATAGAATGGACTGCAATTGAGATTGTCCATGTTGGAGAATAGACAAATCTTGTTTCATTATATCTATTCCAGAAGACACAATGTTGCCCAGCGAATACATTCTGGAAGATAGTGTGGTCATGCCATTGTCAACCACTGACAAAGCCTTTTCTAAGTTAACCCTATCAATCTCACGAAATCTCTCAGCAGGCTCCTGTTGAGAGATTTTCCATTACTTGTTGTAAATAGCATACAAAAAGCACTTGCGAAGTGGCTTCTGGGGGCCTAACAAAAAATCCCTAAGATCCATTCGCATCCAAGAGAAGAGATGTGTTGTTTCACCTGGGACAGTGTTGATGTCTTTAGCCAATCTAGACGTAACTTCCCAACACTGTAAGATGTCACCACCCCTGAGTGTTCTGATTGTACATAGCATTGGTCAGGCCTATGGATACTAAACCCTTCGGTGGTACCCCTGAATCTTGACTGACACCTATTTGTGTCGATAGGCCAAACCATCCATCTCTTCCGATTGGGGTCTGATGAATTGTAAGAACCATTGTGTAGAATGCTATCTAATGTATTCTCACAGTGTTATGTGTAATTGTGCCAACCCTCAAGGTGTGTAAGCCAGGGAATCCAAGGTATGTTCAAGTCCTTGATTTTGGCTAATCCAAGAATGGAAGTCTGTTGCACTGTTCGTTCAGGAAGATCATCTGATTTGGTGTGAGGCATGCTCTAAATATGGCCTCAGTTTCCTGAACTTGCCAATCTTTAGTCCCCCAGACAGATTTTGAGTCTATAGTGTCCTTCCAAAAGTCAAAACCATGTAAAGACAGTTGGGTTATAAAGGAAGCAGAGTATATCAGCTTGGTGTTAGTGAGCATATTTTTCTTTGCAGATGTAGGTGCAAGCTTATAGTAATGAGAGATTGGGTTTGAAGTGTTAAACCCAGAAAAATAAGCAAACGTCTGTGCTAATGTCGTTGAATTACCTTTTGGCAGTGTTGGGAAATGTTCCCATTGATAGTAAGTTAGAACATTACTTGAGATACATGCTTTGTACAAACAATAATGACCATAGTGTTGGTAACAAAACGTGGTGTCAAAATTAGATGTACCATCATACAGTTTATCATTTGAAAATGCAGCAGATTGTACTAAATCAGATAGTATAGTATGTACAGTACTAGAGGTGATGATATCACTAAAAGAAATTTAAACAAGTGTGGTATTCTTAAAAGTTCAGTAGGACCATACACATCATAGGAAACTCTGTCCCAAACTATTCCTTTGTGAACTGGAACTGCTGTAATGTTTACTATGGACAGGTCTCTCTGTTCACGGTGTGATGATGCATGCGGTTTCTGGACCAAGTTCACATCTTGTAACGCAGAGCGTTCTGGAAGGTAATGTCCATTCAGGAGCAAGAAGAAGACAGTCACTATACCAATCCAAAGGAGTAGGAACAGTAGACCAATTGCAATCCCGAGCTGTAGCCAGGGAAAAGCAAAGTAAGTATTTTTCAGCCAAGTCGTTGTTTGTGGGGTACAGGCGGTGGTGGTAACTCAGGTTAACTTGGATCCAATCAGAAATTGTCAAAATCGATGAAATAGCCAGACGCAGTTTGATCTATCTTTAGTAGCTCAGTAGGTTTTGTGGAACTGGCAGATGCTCCATTTGAGTCATATTCACAAAGATGCAGGTATTAGGCCGAATTGAGATGTGTGTGTCATTTGTAATTTGATGTTGTTCAATTTCAACAGGTACAAGTTGCATTCCATTGTCGGTAACTTCATCACTTTGTGGAGTAGAATCTTGAAAGGTAATTAATCTTTCCATCCAAACTTCCTGTATGGTAGCTAGAGGAGATCGGTTGCTACCCAGGAGCCCACGCGGCCTACTGTTGAGTATCGGCCACATAGTCTGGTTTGATCAGATCAATTGAGATGAATCTCTATGCTTTGCAGCCAGCAAGAGACGGAATAAGTACTGTTCTTGTTCCTTCGACAGCCTGGACAGGAACAGGCGCTCTGTAAGATGGCCAAAATAATTTTTTGTCCACAATCTTTACTCTGACTAGGTCCCCAATCTTCGAGACCCAGGCAGGTATTGCCAGGACAGCTTTCACTTCTCCAGTGATGGTGCCTTTTACTTGGACATTGCTTTGTAATTCATTGATTTCCTGTAAAACAGCCAAACGATCATTGATGTCAAATGTTTTTTCATCTGCCACTGTGCTGCCACAGTTGAGGTCTGGTACCCACATTGTTATCCCAAACAGGACTTCATATGGAGTATGGCCCACCAGGGAACTTCTTGGCATGTTGTTAAGTGCCCTCTGGACCCCATATAGGTGATAGACCCAACTGCCACCCTAGCCTAATGCCCAGCTGTTAAGGATTGCTTTAAGTCCCGGTTCTTCCTCTCCATAATCGAATTTCGCTCGGGATGATAGAGAGAGGAGTACCACAATGCTACACCCAAACTTCCCATTGCTTCTTTGTAAGCCTGTGAGCTAAACGCAGGGCCACGGTCGGAATATAATATGCCAATTGCGTATGTCCCTATAAAGACTTGCAAATCCTTTATAACAGTTCGGGCTTCAGCCGAGCACTGAGGCCAAACACACAGGAAACTAAAGCATGAATCCACTGCCACCAAGATGTACTTGTGAGCCCCATCAGAATATAAGGGCCGGCTGTGGTCCAAATAGACACATGCGAGAGGTCTGTCTGATATCAGTAGTGGTGTTTGAGGTGGACGTATTACAGTGGAACGTTTCATCAGCTGACAGATGTCGCACTTGAGGACAAAACCCTTGGTCTGTTTAGTAAGACCTGGCCACCAATAATGCTGCTTAAGTAGTAAAACAGTCGAAACCAGACCCTCGTGTGCAGCTAAAATGAATCCTAATTTGCGATCTATGTTTGGTATTATTCCATCCCCCACCCTGGAAAGTTTTGCGCATCTAACTTGTGGGAGTATTTGAGTGGAAAGCCTTTTGACAAGGCTGAGCTGTTGCACGTAGCGTTCACAGCTATCATTATCTGTCCGTCTATCTTCGTACTTGAACGAGTGATTGCTGCAATGGCAGCAGTTAGCACTTTTGCCTTGGCAGCTTCATCAGCCAATGAATTTCCTTCAAATGGGACGCCAACACGCTGATGGCTCAATGTATGAATTACATGAGCCGGTGTCAAGCATTTTTTCAGGTTTTGCCACCTGTTCCCAAAGCAGCTTGTGCTTTATTGTGGAACCTTTGGAATCTCTAAACCCATTTTGGCCCCAATAGTGAAGATATTCATTGTGCGACTGGACACAATAAAAGAAATCGCACACAATGAGTATGGGAATTCCCGATCCGTATTTTTTAGTGCAAGAATCAGGGCTTTTAGCTCTGCCAGCTGTGCACTGCATTATCCTAAATATTGGGGAGACGACCTTTACATTGCGGTCATCACACCACAATGCAATTACAACGCAGTTGTTACAATGACCGCGTTGTTACCACGCAAAGCCATTACCACGCAAGCATTATATTGACTTGCAGTAGAAAGCGTGCTAACATTAGGAATAGTATAGTTTACTATTCCAACACCTTCCCTACTGTTGCGTAGGCAATAGTTGGAATAGTAAATTATACATTTCTAATGTCAGCGCGCCATCTACTGCAAGTCGATGTAATGACTTGCGTAGTAATGGCATTGCGTGGTAACAACGCAGTTGTTATAACGACCGCGTTGTAATGCCACGTGATGTAATGACTCGCGTTGTAACGAGTCATATTCTAAAGATTGTGCCTGTTTAATGCTAGGGCAGAACTTGTCATCCCGCATAGGTCAATTCGCAATCGCATATGCTGCGCTGTATTGTTGTTTACTTCCTACAGCAGGCTGGGCAGATCCGTCAGTGTAAATGATGTATTTATACTGATCTAGAGGCATTTCTTTCGGGAGAGGCTATTCTTGCTCGTACTCCAGGAATGTTTGTATTTTTCATGTAGAATCAAATTTGTAGTCTAAATCTGTTGCAGTGAGAGAATTAGCCCATTTTATCCATCGCGGATGCAGTGCTTTTGTGTTTGGAATACTTGCTTTGGTAACAGCCTCTAAGGTCGGTAGTGTAGTCACGACAATTATGCGTTTTCCCTGTGCTAGTGCTCTTACTCTCACTACAGCAGTTTGTACTGCTGTCAGTATCTTTTCTGTGGATGCAAAACGCATTTCAGCGTTTGTGTGCAAATGTGATTTTGTATGCAATGGGTACCATTTCGACTTCATTTAAGGTGATGTAAGTGTACCCTGATTAACCTGCAGCTACCCGGATCACAAAATTAGCAGTATTTACAAGTGTGTGTAAGTGTTTGGGAGCTATCTTATCAGCTTGTACGGAACAGAGAATTTCTGTGTGTTCCTGTTTCCAATGTTGGACTGAAAAATCAGGTCTGATTAGTTCGTAGAAAGGTTTAACCCTTTCTGCGTAATCCAAAATGTATGTTCTGCCAAAATTTAGGAATCCTTATTTGGATTGTAAGCTTTTCAGAGTTTTCGGAGGTTGGATCAGCGCTCATTTTTCTAAAAAATGAGCTGCCAGTCTTTTCACTTCACTTGATAGCTCAAATACCAAAAATAGGACACTGAGGTTGGCAATTTTAGAAATGTTTAAGTTACATTTGTAGCCCACAGTGGCAAAACCAGAATTATATTGTTCACCCTGTTCAAGTGTTCCAATAATTTATCGTTCATCAGAAAAATATCATCTACATAGGACAATGCCTCCTCATCACAATTTTGAAGTAACTCTGTTACTCTTGCTGAGAGCAACCTGGGTCTATTCTCATACCCTTGGGGCAGTCTACAGAATTGGCGTTAAGAGCCTAGGGACAAGAATGCTGTCAAATATCTGCTTCCAGGCGCTATATTTTGGCAGAAGAAACCATTCAAGTTATCTAGTGTTATTTTGTATTTTTTCCGCACAATGTTATTCAACAATGTGGCACTGTGTGCATTTTATACTGCAAATTTTCATGTTCATGTGTTCAAATGCTGTAGTCCAAAACTAGACAGTATGACTTATCGAGTTTCGTTACGGGAAACAAAGGATTATTCATGGAAGAGGTGCAATTTTCAATCACACCTTGGTATTCAAGTTGATCTAAGATCTTCCTGAATTGTTTCTTTCAGGCACATGCATCAATGTTGGCTTTTGCGATTTCCATCAGGTTCTGGTGAGCTATTGTTACTTCTGCTGCGCTGTTTAGCATTGTGAGAGCCCATTCCTTGTTCAGTAGCAGAGTCCTCAGTAGCCTTGGCATTTCTTATTTTAAGCCCAGCTCTCTTCTTCTAATGTTTAGATTTGTGTTTATATTCTTGTTTCATAATGTAGTCTGAAATGCGATGTGTGTCTTTTGGCTTGACTCACTCTTCTGATCTGTGTTCTGACCGTCCTTCCATCTCCGAGTGTTGCGATAAACCCTGAAAGGAACAAGAGGAATGTGTATCAATATTGTGATACCTGTCAGGTTTTTTAATATGATTACACTTCCTAAGGTTGTATTTTCTCTCAGAGGGCTCCAGTTGAGGAGACCCACCCCGTGATCATGATGCATTCTGCTTATCATTTTTTGATTGTTTGTTATCCCATTTCTTTTTAGAAGAATTGGGTGCTTGCTTTGAGTTATCCTTTTCCGGATTGCTCGTTATTTGTGGTTTCCCTTGTCTAGCTTCCAAGGTTATCTCAACCCAGCGAAGCATAGGATTCTTTGAGAATCTTAGTAGTTCTTGTGCCTGTAGGGCAGGAGTGACTTTCCACAGGTGTTGGCGTATAGCCACCGCTGCTGCCTCTCTTTTTATGTTACCTAACATAATAGTTGATACCTAGGCACAATTGCCCAACAGTTTCATTCCTAAGTCCAGGGCAGGTGCTTCAGGTACTTGTTTTGTATTTGTTTCAATACTTCTGGTATGACTGCAATTGAAGGTGTACCATGAGTTGTGGTAAAAACGGCAGCGAAAACTGTACCCCAAGTGGTACAATCTTCTATCGGGGAGCTATCCCCATTGGCAAGCAAATTGTTAGTATTCTGTGTTTCCCCTGTAGGCTCGTATGGGAAAAACTGCTTCAAGCTGTGCTATCCAGAATGACATTTGCTCACCTTTTGGTGGGCATTCTTCCCATAATTGCATTTAGCGTTTGTGGGCTGATATTTGTCGTAGACTTTTGAGGTTGACCAGCTTTAGTAGCTCTAGCAGGTTGAATTGTAAGTGTTCGTATTGTGAACTGTGTAAGGTTTCTGTAAGGTTTCTGTACAGTTTTACTACACCTCTGTAAAGTGTACATAATTATGCTGCTTGCAATGTATCTATCTCCAGATTGGTGTGTGAGCAGCTAGGACTGGCCAGGTTGCTCGATCTCTGCTGAGCGGACCGAGTCTCACATTTTCTGTGGTGTGAGGGAGGGTGCTTTTAAACTAATTAATATGTTCTTGGTAGGTTAACAGGACTTCTACGTCCATGTATGGAAAGTATTTTTCAAGAAGGTCATCATCAGTGTAAGTGGGTGCATCTGCGGGCAGGAATCTAACACACAAATAGAATACCTCTGTTCTGAATGCCTCATGTGCCTCAATCACGAAGGTAATACTACCATCCATTGCTGGTAGGCCTTATTCCACACATTTTAAAGTAACTGCATGTCTGCAATTTTTTATAATATTAAGAGCACCTTCAAGCTCATCTTCCCCTGCATGCACAATGCTGTCGTCAGGGACAGACATTCTGGGAGGAAGTAGTAAGGAAAAGAGATAAAGTTTTGCACAATGTGAGGAATTATAATCCTTCAAGCTTGAACAAACCTACCGCCCATACAGAGGATATACCTACTTAGCTGCAGCGGATCTTCCCTTCCCACTCCAGACATCTCTCGTTAAATATAAATAGGGGTCTCTGAGAAAGCACTACTGAACTACTTACATCTGGCCATTAAATCAGAACCAAACCATCGTTGTTGGCGCCATGTCGTGTAGTTCCTATAACTACATAGGATCTGTGCGTTTGTAGGTAACATAAACTAACTTGGTGTCTAGACTGATTCCAGACACCCCCAAAGGATCTGCCAGCCTACAGACTAGCTAGCTCACAGTGCCGCCATAAGCCCCCCAACCTTACCAAGGAGTGAATAGTTTCTGGCAATCATCGAGGACGACAACCCTTGACCCTTCAGGGATCGTGGAAACAGTACAGTACTTTTCTCTCAGCCAGTCGTACTCACTTAATCTCAGAGAGATACACTGAATAAATGTTGGAGACTTTTTCAATGAGCATTTATTGAACCAGCATCATTCTAGTATAAAACATGTGTGCTGTGACAACCATTAAACAGAAACAATTGTAAAAGATTACAAGCATCAACAGATTATTAGGAAGGAAGAATTCTATCATGGTGCTAAAACAGTAAATATATGCAGGTATATAAACATGACAATAATCAAGTGTACTCTTACGATGCAAACCCTACCTAAGTGAACCTAGCATGTATGTGGGTGTAATGCCAAGAATCCCCTAGGGAAGAACCAACCCCATTACCTGATGGGAGAGAATGAAGGACCTCATCTAGGTCTCGAGTTGGATACCCCACAAGGGATGTCATACCGCTGTGTGTTGAAGCTCCAACATGCAGGACCCCAGTGTCAGCATGGAAGTGTCTCCTTTGTCTATCTAGTGCAGGTGTGGGTCTTTTATACCATAAAGATAGCCTCAGGGTTCCTATCACAATCAAGATGTTGTGAGTACGATTATGTGAATGAGCCTAAATCAATAATTGCAATTCTGCAAAGTAGTTCTATCGCCCTAGAATGAAAATGACCATGACTTTTATACAGAGTATGTTAATCCTGTTATGTACATCGTGTGCAGGGGACTTTTCTAAGAATCCTCATGCATAATTAATGAGGCTAGTTTCAAGGAAAACAATCAACATTTATTTAGCACATAACTGGGTAAACGGCCAGTGCTAGAACCGTTATGCAGAGCAAAGTAGGGCAAAGGTAGGTGAAAGGTTGCTTGCTACTTAGGCCTAGTTTAGGGTACATAACAAAATAGAACCACTATCATTACAAATGAAATTCATTCACTACAAGCACAAAATTGGAGTGTACTTTCCAGGCTTGCCCCATGGATCATCATACCGCCTTATTATAAGAAATCCATAGAAGGCACCACTTTCTTCGTACCAGCCACCAAGCTCTGCAACTCCCTACCAGGAGAGATTCAAAGCATTCAGGAACACTTACATTTCAAAAGAGAGGTGAGAACATGTTTGTTTCCCAGATAACTACACAATCCCATAACCCTGTGAGGGAACTTGGACGCATAATCGGTCATTTAGGTAAAATCTTCAGTCCGTATAAAAGCAGCAGCCTAACCAGTACACATTCCTCATTTTTTTTTTTTTTTTGTGGAAAACCTTTATTGTTCACAGTGGTATCTTTACATAGTGTACATGCACCATCCATGGTATCAAATCAGTTATGCAATAGGTGAGTGCTTGTTTAACAATATGACACAGCCATTCAGCCGACAACCCTGGGGTCCGGCGGCGTTGTACATGGTGGCATTGTTGTAGCCCTTGGACGCGCACCTGAGCAAGTGACAGGTCTATTTTGTTGTGTGCGTGTGCTTGGTGTACCTGATTCGCAGTGGTGTCAGCAAGGATGGTGTTGCGTCCCAGCCCGTGCCGCGGCCACCGCCCAGACCCCAGTTAAAGTCGCGCAGAGCTTCATTAAAAACCTCAAGCTTAGGGGTCCCTAGTCGGTACAGCACCAGCGTCATGTCCGCAGCGCGGGCTGGGCGCGGTGCTGCTGCTTCAGCATAGCTCACTACGACACAAAGGAAGAGCCTTGCATTTAAATCAAGCAATTCTAGTCTGTACTGCCGTATTCGGTCCCATGTGTGTGTTGTGTGGTGCGCGCCCAGTCCCCGAGCGCTGTATCTCTCAATCCGTTGGTCATCGGGGCATGCCCAGCTCTCAACCCTACGCGTCCTCGACAAGAGGTTGCCGCAAGCTTCGGACGCTCCCATCCCTGGCAGGACAGATAGGTCATCGCCGCTCCACCGTCAGAAAGCAGGGCACGCAAGTAGGGCAGCGCTCCGGGTATGCTAGACAGCGCAGCCACCGTGTGTTATCTGCGACAAATCAGGAATCTAGTCGGGAAACACAGCCGATAAGCAAGCCGCTCCCGACGCTTATACGGCAATAGGGGCAATAGGGATGAGGGTTATTAACTCTAACAGGGTCAAGGGGGGGTGAGGGGGGAGATCATTTTGCGCCAGTGCGGAGAGGTCAACAGCCGCCCAGTGGGGCACAGCGGGCCCGTGCGCCGCGCGCGGGAGATAGCGGCCGGGAGAGGGGGGGGGCTGGAGGGGCCCCCGGTCTTGTTGAGAGTCCAAAGCATCTACGTAACGCCCACAGTTGGAGTCGTGGAACGCAGGGCGCTCTGCTACGCTGAAGGGAGAGTGGCAGGTCGAGACGGAGTGGTCGCATCCTCCCGCCTGGGCCCCCAGCTAGGCGCTATTTGCACTGCTTCAAGACGGGGCGGCGGTATGTAGTAGGCGTGTGTGCTATCCGTGTAGCACTAGGCCTCAGGTGTCGGCCTCGCTGAGAGTGGGAGTAGAGGGTACCAGAGGCAGGCGGGGGGGAGCAGGAGGTGGCGCCGCCGCAGCTTTAAGGCCGCCTCCGTCAGTCCGCAAGGAAACGGCAGGCGTTAGTGATTCAGGTTACCCCTCTTTCCTGGCAAGCCATCTGAAACGCTTTGAGAAGGTCATCCCAGAGCTGGGCGATGGGGAATTTGCGGAGCCCCGCTATTTCCTCACGGAGGAGCGCCGCGCTCTCCGCGCGCGCCCAGTTGATGAAGGAGGCTGCCCAGTGCCTAATGTGCGGGGGGGCCGCGGCCTTCCAGTGTTTGGTGAGCAAGCGCTTGGCCGTTATAAGTCCCATGTCCCAGAACTGGCCTGTACTTTGTTGTTTTTTGTGCGCTTATATAACCCCAGTATGCATGCTTCCCATGTATGCAGCAGTTGCCCGTCAGTGTCGCGCACGAGCAATGCCAATACGCTGTCCCAATATGGCCGCACATCTGGGCAGTGCCACAGCATGTGCAGAAGGTCTGCTCCCGGTAGCAGGCAACGCTGGCAAGCTGCGTCTGTCAGCAGGAAGTATCTATTTATCTTGGCGGGCGTGAGATATGCGCGCTGCAGTATGTAGTACTGTATAAGTTTAAAGCGGGGGTTGCGCGGGATGTAGGTCGGGCCAGCCAGGATCTGTGTCCATTCTTTGTCTGTCCAGTCTCTTCCCCTGTCCGTCGCCCAGCGTTCCCGCAGCGGTAGCGTGGAAGGTTGCGAGTGCGCCTGCAGTGCCCGCGCTAGCCAATGTATAACGTGCGAGCCATTGCCCATAACATGTAGATATTGTATAAAGCTGTGCATCGGGAGTTCCACTGCGATGTCGCCCCATGAAGCAGTGAGTGTGCGCAAGAGGGACGCATGTAGCAGAAATTGCCCTGCCGGGAGAGCCGCGTCGTCAGCTAGGGTTGCGAAGGTGAGCAAGTCTCCATCCGCATAGAGGTCGCCCAGCGTGTCCACTCCCGCACGCCCCCAGCTGGCCAAGTGCGCCTCTGTGAGCGGCCCCGTCGGGCCAGGTGTGCCCAGGAGCGGCAGGATCGGGGCATATGGCGTTGATGCGCGCGTGAGGCGGAGGCATCTCAGATAACACCTGCGCGCCACTGCTAGGTACATCTGGGAGGGGCAGCGCGTGCGGGTTATCGGGTGAAACAACGTGTTTATTTGCGTTTGTGTCCAGGCAGCCGCGGTCGAGGCGGTGTCCTCCAGCTGCTTGCCGCCGAGCCATCCCGCCACCCATTGCATCTGTGCCGCGAGATAGTATAGCTCCATGTTAGGGACCGCCAAGCCCCCCGAGTCCGTGGGCAGGTATAGTTTGGTCAGCGCCACTCGCGGTCTCCCCTTGTTCCAGATAAGGGTGCGTAGCAGCACCTCTAGCTCGCGGAACAGCTTGGGGGGGACATACACGGGCAAATTTGCAAAATAATATAGCAGCCGGGGCAGTACAATCATCTTGGTCAGCGCCACACGGCTGGGCACATTAAGGGGTAAGGTGTTCCAGAAGCCAATTTGCGCTCGGACAGAGGCTACCGCTCGGAGGAGGTTTCCCTCCAAGACGTCCGCTGGGTTTCTGTATATTCTGATCCCCAAGTAGCGGAAGGTGGTGGGGTGCCACTGCAGCCTGTCCCCACCCAGACTGATGTAGCATTCAGGCGTGTCCGGACCAAATGGGTAGGCCCCCGATTTGGACCAGTTGACTCTCAGTCCCGACACCCCTTCAAAGGTGCGGAAAATGTCAGAAAGGGAAGCGGGGATATCCGTGATATCTCTGACGTAGAGTAGCAGGTCATCCGCATACAGTGACACCGCATGTAGACCGTCCGCCAATGGGATTCCCCATGTCGGACCCTGTGCTCTGAGAGTCGTAGCTAAGGGCTCCATGGCCAGGGAGAATAGCAACGGCGAAAGTGGGCAGCCCTGCCGAGGGCCTCTGCGGACCCGGAGGGCGGCTGACAGTAGCCCTCCCGTGCGGATTCGGACTGTCGGGCTACCATAGAGCAAGTCAACCATGGCTCTGTACCCTCCCCCTAGCTGATACTTCTCCGTGACTGCTCTCAGGTACGGCCACTCCACCGAATCACCAGTACACATTCCTCATGATGAAAAACACCTGAACAACTTTCTATGTCCAGGTAGGTTACGAAGGGCTAACCCGTGTCTAGCCATGCTATTATATCGAAATGTAAATTCATACAGAACCCTCCTGGCCCTCACTAATACTATTGCACTCAGAGGTTATGGTTCAAAACAGGCTGCATAAGAATTGCCTTATACTGCTTCACCCTATTGCACTCAAATAAAGCAGAACCGCCATCTATCTCCCAGTGCTGTACCAGTCCCCAGCAACAAGGCATCTAACACAACAAACAACTGTCCACAAAGAACTCAAATTTAGACCAGCACTGCAGGTCCGAGCTAACTACATACTATGACTACTTCTTGACAATGACATTGATGTAGGGGATGATTTTAATGAAGTCCATCCCAGCAGATTTCCTGACCATCACTCCCTCCACTCTATGCCTGGTCAGGCCCATAAACATAAACAAAGATCTCAGAATGAACAGCCCTGTGTGGTAACCAGATTTGTAGACCGCGATCATAAGAAATCCCATAAAGAGACTTGCAGAGCTGATCTAAGATTCCAATTTACCAGTAACCATATACTCAGCAGTTACCTCTCACACTTCTTCACCCATCAGACTGATAAGTGCTGTGCCTCATTGCACATCAGTGGTCATCATGCAAGGCATGGAAATACTTCACACATAGGATCAAAACGAAAACAACACACTTCCAATTACACACTCTACATGGGGTAATGTACTTTAGCGTCCCACATCTCTTAATAATACAATATTGTCAACCTGTGTCCGAAGGAGAGTGTGACCCACTGGCCTAAGAACAATCCTCAATGACTCAATGACAGTCACACGAGCATTGGATACACAGTGGCTGCCTCCCCACCCAATTGCACCAGTTTGCATTTACTAGCCAGCTCACTGGGATTTTACTGGACCAATCTGTCTGTTTCCAATAACGACTAGTAATCCTTTGCCCCGGCTGCTAAAATAATCCTTTATTTCATTATTAACCAAGACTTGAAATCATGTTATATGTTCCAGATGCTTTTTTGTGGAAACTTTCTTTCTTCTCTTTCCCTCAACCCAAATACATTTCGGTCATGCACCCTTCTTCAGGGTACAAACACTGAACGATTATCTGAAACTAAAAAGATGAAAAGCAACCATAATATCTCATTCAAGACAATGTAAAAAATACATTATCGAAGCATAGCATGTTTGAACACTGAAAAGATAAACTACATCTGAAATATTATCTCAAAATGGTGATGGGAAAAACAATATTCATTCTTCACATGCCTCAAACAACCTATTGGACCATGAAGGTGAAATGTGACTGTATCATAACTATCTTCCTAACTATCTGAAGTGTTAACAACTTTACATCACGTACAAATACTATAGACATCTTGAGAGTCCTCTTTGGGATGTCCTGATCCTACTGTAGAGTGTTGTGCTAATCATGTGGCTAAACTACCTACATGTATTAAAAGAATTATACTATTTCTTGCGTCATAGACGTGCACCACTATGTCACTGTAGCCAGAGCCCATTGTGAAGGGCCAGTATAGGTCTGACTTTTATAGTGAGTGTCCTAAAACGGTTAGCTAGTGCGGAAGTTCCGTGCTCCCAGTTGCATAATGCTTGAAATACCACTGAGGGTTTTTTTTTTTTATAAACAACTTTTTATTAAGTTTAAGGGATCACTCCCGTAGCAGTACACAGCTTATTCGCCTACAACCTCCGGGGCCGGCAGCCACCACATTCAAATAGCAAAGGGCGAAGGCCCTAAAAATCAAGGGGTCATGCCATGTCCCAGGTACAAGTTCAGATGCAGTTCCAACATGTACCAAGTCCCCCGCCCCTAAGCTCCATACCCAGCGGTAGCCACAGAGCATAACAGTGGGAACAGACAATCGCAGGGATGCCGCAGGTCAACAACAGGTGCAAAGGACGGCCACCGCACCCGATGGGTGACATGTTCCCTGTAGGATGCTTAGATCTGGAACACCCTCGTGGCTTCTAAGCCTTGCGTACAGTTACTTCAGTTGCGCCGAAGCCCATGTCACCTTAAGTGAAGCAGCGCCCAGGCAGACCAGGCATCGTATCCTCCCAACCAACGCCCACCCTCGCGGACAGGCCCCGGATGAGTGCCCCACCATTCCCACATCGCGTCCTGCAGCCCATATTCACACAGCCAGCATGCAATGGCAGGGGCGTTGGTCCATGAAAATACAGCATCATTCACCAGGGACCTATAAGACATGGAGTGGCTTAACCGCTATTGGGCTAGTCGTGTCTAAATGAAAACCGGCAACTAGGCATTTCACTTTTGACAGTAATAGGGTGGTGCGCGAACCCCCCGGCGCAGTCCCTGAAACCAAGAGTGTCCACAAGGCAGTCAACTAACTGAGGGGAAAAATTAGACAAAAGTGGGGAAATAGGAAGGGTACCGGGGGGGGCAGGCTAGGCGGGGGGGTCAGCTACACTACCACTAAACGATGAGGGCCGCAGGATCCCGGCTTTGCAGAGTCAGGGTCCCCTCTCCATTGAGGTGGGGGGCAGTAGCCCGCACACCCTGCCCACCGTCCGACAACCCCCAGAGACCTCCTGGATCCGCAGGGCATACAACATCATCAAAGAACCTCAAGGCCCAAAGCCGTGGCGGCTGCATTCGTACATGCTCCAGCCGCCCTAGATGATCCACCAGAGGCGTCCAGAGTCTCCTAAATTGAGTATCTCGGAATTGAAGACGGGCCGTGAGCAACTCCATCGCCACCACATGCCACAAGCGAGTAAACCATACGTTTATGGAGGGCGTCTCAGCTTTTTTCCAATATAGTGCCACCGTCTGTTTGGCAGCGCACAGCATGTGGAGGCTAAGATGCCGATCATGCCCCGTCATGGCTCTCGCAGCCACTGGTCTGAGGCCCAGAACAACAACCAGCGGGTCCGCAGGCAGGGGGTACCCCAGAACCCGTTTGATATGGCTGAGGACCTCTTTCCAAAAGATAGCTAGAAGGGGGCAGGTTCACCAAATGTGGATAAAGTCTCCCAGCTCCTGAGTACAACGCCAGCAGAGGGGAGACGTCTTAGGAAACATCTTCTGAAGTCGAACAGGGGTATAATACCATTGAGTCATCACCTTATACACTGACTCCTGCTGAGGAATGCTACGTAGAATTTTAGGGATGTCCCTCCACAGCCTTGCCCATTGAGGAGGGGTGACACCTGAGCCGGAGACAGTCTGCCATTTCAATTGGTATAGATGAGGAGCTGGCCGCTCTGCATGTTGCAGTACCCGGTAGATACGTGAGATCAACCCCTTATATGTGCCGAGTGTACGTGCCAGCTGTTCGAACGGTGTGAAGGGTCGTGTGGCCGCCTGCATCAGGGAGAAGCCCTGAATCCAGTGTCGAAGCTCGATGTATTGGAACTTGTCGTTCTCCGAGAGCCCAAATTCGTGCTTGCATTGCGCAAAAGATTTAAGACTACCCCCCGTGAAGAGGTTCCCGATCGTCCTACAGCCAGTTTCCGTCCAGTTCGCAAAAAAGGGCGGATGACACGCTGGGGGGAACTGCGGATTGCGCGCAATTGGGGTGTGAGGGGATGGAAAGGAAGTGAGTCCCCTGCGAACTGCCACCTTGTCCCAGATCTCCAGGACCGTTCTGGTGGGGACAGCCAGATAGGCGCTGCGATGACGCGCCTCTCGAGGCAGCCAGGCATGATCCCACAAAGGGCAGCAGGTGACTGCCCGATCCATGTGAAACCACACCTTTTCACTCTCCCACGCCCCCCCATTCCAAGACATATCGGAGATGTGACGCCCAATAGTAGTCTAGAAGGTTCGGGCATGCGAGGCCACCCCTGTCTCGGGGGAGCATCAAGATCGTGTTAGAGAAGCGCGGTTTCTTCCCACCCCAGATAAACGCTACAAGCTCACGTTGGAGCCCCTGGATCTGGTGCTCTGGAATCGGTGTCGGCAGCGTTTGGAAGAGGTACAGGATCTTCGGCAAGATAGACATTTTCACCGTGTTGAGTCTACCAAACCAAGAGAGTGGTAAGGCTCTCCACGTACATAGGTCGGTCTGGACTGAACATTTATACTCCTGCCAATTGGCCTGTGTCCAGGTGGCCAGATCTGGGGTCAGGTTGAGGCCCAGGTAGCGCACCGACTGAGTCGCCCATTGATAGGGAACGCAGGCCCGAAGCGCCAAAAGATCCCCATCCGGGATCGTGATATTGAGGGCCCAAGATTTCGCATGGTTGATTTTAAGCCCGGACGCACGTTCAAATTCCTGGAGCAGCAGGTGGATCGCCGGCAGGGAATGCAGCGGGTCAGATAGGGTAAGAAGGAGGTCGTCCGCGAAGAGGGCGATCTTATGCTCCACCCCTCGAAGGGAGATACCACGCACGTCGGGGGGACCGGCGTATCATGATGGCGAGGGGTTCCACCACAAGAGCGAACAATCGGGGAGACAGGGGGCAGCCCTGTCGGGTACCCCTACAGATGGGAAAGGCCTGTGTAAGCTGACCATTCACGCGTAGTCTAGCCACCGGCGAAAGATAGGGGGCCATAATGCGCGCCACCATTTTCGGGCCCAGACCCACCCTCTGTAAAACCACACGGAGGAACAACCAGTCCACCCGGTCGAACGCTTTCTCCGCGTCAAGCGAAAGCAAGCATGCCGGTATCCCCCAATGTTTGGCTTTCCCGATGATGTGCGCTATGCGGCGTACATTGTCTGCCCCTTGACGGTGCTGAATGAACCCCACCTGATCCGGCTCGATAAGATTGGGCATGTGGACACTAAGCCGTTTAGCCAAAAGTTTAGTGTACAACTTAAGGTCTGTGTTTAACAATGCAATGGGCTGATAAGAGGAGCAGAGAGTATGATCTTTCCCGGGTTTCGGGATGAGAGCTATTTCAGCCATTGCCATATCTATCGATGGGCCAGCCAGCTCATCGAACGAGTTAAAGAGACGAAGAAGATACGGTTGCAGTTGCGGCCAGAAGGTGCGGTAGAAGGATACCGGCAACCCATCCGGGCCTGGCGCTTTACCCAGCGGAAGATCGCGCAGGGCGCCAGCTATTTCCTCCGAAGTGATGGAAGCCTCAAGAAGTCCCGACTGGCGCTCACTTAACGATTCCCAGACACAGGCACCCATGGTAGAGGCTATCAAGTCCGGCGCTGGGGGGTCGGCGGTATATAGAGTTGCGTAGAAATCGTGGAACATTAGGAGCTTAGCCGACTCCGCGGTAGCCCAGGATCCGTCTGCCCGTTGCAGCTTCGCGATGTGGGCCTTGGCCGCCCGTGTATGCAGGCGTCGTGCCAGCACAGCGCCCACCTTGTCGCCACCCGCATAATAACGCTGCTTAAGCGCCAGTAAGGCGCGCTCCGCCTTGTTCGTTCTGTGCGCTCGGAGCTGGCCTCTAAGGATAGCCAGGCAGCGTTTGTGTGCCATCAACGGACGCTCTTGGTCCATCCTCTCAAGCGTTGTGACCTCCCTCTCGAGCTTACGCTCGTATAGTCGAGTCTCCCGTGCTCTCGCGGCCGCGATAGTAGTGAGGGTACCCCGTATGGTAGCCTTGAAGGCGTCCCACAAGAGGGGAAGGGGAGTCCCTGGGAGATCATTTGCCGCAAAGTATGCTAAAATAGCTGCCTGAATTTCCTCCTTGTCTACTGGGTCCCGGAGAACGTGATATGGAAACCGCCATCGACACGAACGCGGGGGACCGGTGCAGCGCTCATGGAGACTCAGCTCCACGTGAGCGTGGTCGGAGATGGAGATGTTGGAGTGCGTCGCCGTTATAGTATCTTTGAGCAGGGAATGTGAGACAAGCAGTAGGTCTATACGAGAGTAAGAGCGGTGCGCATGCGAGTAATACGTGTAGTCACGCAAGCCTGGGGAGTGGTAGCGCCAAACATCCACTAGATTGAGGGCACCGAGGGAATTCTTCACTGCCGCGGACATGGACCCCACCCCATGAAAGGCTCCCCCACAGCGATTCAGCTCCGCATCCCACACCAAGTTGAAGTCACCCCCAACTATGAGCTCTGTGGTCACCGGCTCCAGGTGGTCCCTGATCAACCTGCGTAAAAAAGCATCCTGACCCTGATTGGGAGCATAAAGGTTACATAGGGTGAGTGTGCGATGTCCTCTCCTGACCTCAACCTTCAAGAACCTACCCTCACTGTCTCGAAGCACCTTAGAAACCCCTGGGGTGATCCCCGTCCGGCAGAGAATAGCCACCCCCGCCGACTTAGTGGTCGCCGAGGCCCAGAACTGTCGAGGATAGCGAGGGTGAGCCATACGGGTCACGTCAGCCTTAAGGAGGTGGGTCTCCTGAAGGAAAATTATGTCAGGGTTCTGGAGCAGTAGGTACCGCCACACTTGGCGACGCTTATTGGGCGAGTTAAGCCCCTTCACATTAAGGGAAAGGACCTTCCAGCAAGGTTCAGCAGTCATATTCCCAGATCCACCAGGCATGCTATGACCCTCCCAGTCCTCCACTCGCCAGCACGCCCCCCCGCCAAGAGGGCACCGAGGATGGGGAAAGATAGGGGGGAGGGAAGAACCAAGGAAAACAACACATACTCTTAACCGGCCAACATGGCCAACATATCCTATTCCAGTCTAGGGGGTAGCCAGGCCCCGCGGCACAAGCTGTCCCAGAGATGTCACTCTCCCATGAATAGGCGTGGGGGTTCGTCATCGCCCGACCATGAGACCACAGCGCCAAGAGCCCGCTCCGGGCCACCGCCTCTCCTGTAGAGACGTTGTGTCGAAGAGCAGGCCCAGGCGCGCCACCCAAGCGGAGCGCCAGGAACAGGAAAGATGGAGCCACCAAAGCGGCCGCCGGCCCAGCAGACCGGGAGCACGCACAATTGAAATGCTGTCACCAAGGAGGGTTGGGCACCCCAAGGGGTCTCATTTGAGGGGTGACGCCTGCGAGCCCATCAGCGACGAACCGCCCTCCAGGGATTTGATATGCTGGATAATATCTTGCTTGTCTCGTGATGTCCTGCTGCCATCAGGGGAGGAAGGGTGCCGGGAACGGCGCACTGTAGACCATTGCGGTCTCGGAGGGGCTCTACAAGCAGCAGGGCACCGTGCCGGACTGACCGACGGGGAGCCCAGAATCTGGAGCAACTGGGCCGCCTCTCGATAGGAGCGTAGCACTCGGCGCTTGGATTCCCACTGGAATATGAGGGCGAAGGGATGACCCCATTGGTAGCAGATATTGAGATCTCGCAGCTTGTCCGTGACGGGCCGAAAGTCCCTGCGGCGACGGAGAGTCGTGGGGGCCAGGTCCTGGAACAGCTGGACAGGCGTGCCTTTATATAGGATTTCAGGTTTGTCTCTAGCTGCTCTGAGGACGCTTCCTTCTCGACAAAGAAGTGGACCCTCGTCAGAATGTCAGGGATGAGCCCAGGTCTCCCAGGCGGCCCTGAGACCCTGTGCGCTCGGTCCAGGGCTGGCGGCGAAGCATCATCGTCCCCGCGGATATCCTGGAGCAGGTCCGCCACAAATGTCATTATATCCTCCCCTTCAGCCCCAATCGGAACACCCCTGATGCGAATGTTGTTCCGGCACCCCCTATTTTCCAAATCCTCCTGTTTGATCTGGAGCTCGACATGCTGTTCCTCCAGGGTCGCCAATCGCTGCCATAGGTGTTCCTGATCCTCCGTGCGGGCATCCAGGGTTTTTTCCATGTCATCCACACGATCTCCCAGGTCCCCCACCTCTTTCCGGAGGTCTTTGACGCAGGCCTGGACTTCAGTACGAAGGGACCCAATTACCGTCTTGAGCTCCTGCATAAACAGCGCCATGAAGGACTGAGTGACCGGCTCAGCGAGGCGCCCCCTCCCGATGAGGCAGAGCCCGACTTTCCCCATAGGTCGATGACTGAAGCGTCTTTGGAGGTCGCCGGGGGCTCCTTCCCGGGCTTCGTGCGGGTCATGCTGCAAACCTGTCCGTGCTAATCCCCTCTGAAAAGGCCAGCCCCCCCCGGCCGGTAGGCCGCCCCCGGGCAGTCACCGCCGAACGTGCGGAGTCAAACAAGGGGCCAGAAGCTCTAGGCCAGCAACCGCGCGCACACGGGGGCCCCTCCACGGACCACCGCCTCACGCTCCCCAGGTAGCGGGGTCTCCGCAGTGCATTGTGTCGGATCCGCCACAAGTCCCCAAAGTCCGCGAAGGTGCCACAGTTTCCGGTCTAGCCTAGCCAAGAGCCCCACAGTGTCCTGCGCCCTCTAGCCTTCTCACCCTTACGCGCGAGATCCCTGCGCGGGAGACCCCGGCTCAGGCAACACGACCAACAGTCTAGGGGCCCGTTGACAACCCCCCGGAGCAACTCACTGTGCTAGAGCTGGCGTCGTCCTTAAGCGCCGTCGCCGGTTCTCCACGGGCTCCTGCCCCAATCGAGCCAGTCGCTAAGTGCAGTGCAGGCGAAAAGGCGGCAACAGGTTACCACCCGGGACTCCAGAGCTGACAAAGGTCCCCAGCGAGCGTGCAGGAGGTCTCCAGTAGTCGCAGGGGCGGCCCCGTGCCCAGCCGCAGAGGACACAGGCAGGAGCTCCAAGGCAAGGCTCCCCACCAGCCCAGGGCCCGATGCAGCCACCCAGCAAGTCCCCAGTCTCCAGTCGCCAGTCCCAGGGCCCCCGTCTGCCACCACTCTCCCGAAGCCGCTCCAAGGGCCGCCACACCACCAGGCCCTAGCCGCTTCCAAAGGCCAAAATGGCGGGCGTAGTGCTCCCCGCGGCACCGCTCCCGGCTCTCCACAGATTCCTGCCCCGACCAACCAGTCTCCAGGGGCGATGCAGGTGAGGCAGCGGCAGCCGGTCGCTACTCAGAGCCCCAGAGGCCCCAAGGGTCACCAGCAGACTGACAGGGGGCTCCCACAGACATAGGCACGCTCCAGCCCTCCGCCGCAGGGGCTGAAGCAGGGACCCCAAAGTAAGTCTCTCCACCAGCTCCGGGTGTAAAGCGCCCCTCAAGCAGGCCTCCAGTAATCAGTCCCGGGGCACCCCTCCACCTCCGCCGCACCTCGCCGGAGTCTCTTCGAGGGCCGACCACGCCACCAAACTCCAGCCGCTCTCACCACGGAAAATGGCGGCCAGGTCCCCCTCTGCAGCTCTCAACTGCTCCGGCTGGGCAGCGCCGTCCGGAGTCCACAGCCCAAATCACCTCTCGGGCGCCAGACCCTGCCTCTCCGCTGCTGTCGCCGTCGCTGCGTGCCTGGCCGCCTCACCGCTGCCAGTCTTCTCTATTGTTCTGCGCCTCCAGCAGTCCGCCATGGAAGAAGGCCAGGTCGGGCAAAATAGCGGCCGCCACTCCGCCAACGGGACCCCCAAGACCGATATCCCAGGCGGTCCGGGGTCCACGGTACCACAGGGCGGCTCCGACGATATCAGCCCAGCACTCCGGGCCTCCGATCTCTCCCCCACTGCAGCTGTCGGGCGCCTGGAGCGCAGACGAGAGGCGGGCAAAATGGCGGGCAGTGCAGCAATCTCCGAGCCCTCTGCCCTCGCCACTGCAGAGTCTCGCGCTCACCGCCGTCCCAGGACACCTCCGAGCCCCTCGCCGGGTGCCCTCCACAGTCAGCCCCGCATGGGTATCAATCCGGGCCCAGGCTCTTCCGCAACACCGCTGAAGAAGGCAAATGATCACAGCGGCGGCCCGGAGCAGAAGCGGCGCACGTCTCACTCCATTCCCGGCGAGACCACGCCCCCCCACTGAGGGTTTTGAAGCGTGATGTAAACATGTTCATTCTCCTCGAAAATGGAAATATCAGGCGCAAATAAATGTGGCCCATCAGATATTTTGTGTGTTGTCATGGCTGTAAATGACCAACTCTGTGTCGTAGCCAATGCCACGAAGACTTCAATTAGTGGACAGAAGTTTATTTCAAAAGCGCACATAGATGACGCGGTGTCTCTCTCTCCACAGCCAGTAGCAACTGCCAACTCGGTTGCGTCGTGAAAAACGCCACTTGGCAATGGAGAATGTCATGACATTGTACAGCAAGTATGGTCACAACATACCCCCCTTCCTTCAACACTTTAGAAGAGCGTAACAAACTTAGTCTGTACGTAAATATGAAAAATAAATCAAAATAGGCAACATAGACGTAGAAAAAAAAAAGTTACAAAAGAAGGTAACAATTAATACAAAAGCTGAGACTGAAGCCAAAACAGGTAACAGGTAAGGCATTAGTGTTGAGATGATACAATATATCTACCACAAAAGTAAAACACAGTTGAAGAAGCTCACACCAAGTTATGATATGAAAAATTTGAAAACAACAGAAAGTAAACTACCCCACCATCAAATCCTGCAAGTGGTGGGGAGGCCCCCTTCACGCAGGGGTCTGTGACACCATTCTGTAACCTGAGGATACTGTACCTCCTGATCACAAGCATTGAAACTCCAATAATTACCGGCATTATCTCCACCTGCACCTGCTGTCCTCAAACTTCCACACGTACGAGGAGTGTTCAACAACTGGTGATCCTGCGCCAACATGTAACCAGAACATGCATCTCCCTCAATATTCCTCCTGGGTGACTTGTCTTTTGAACAAAACGTCTCCACCCTGGGTCAATTCCATTTTTCACCATTGACCAACACAACATGCTAGGGTGAAGCACTTTACCTTGAAAAGGACCCCAGAACTTACTCAAGCCTTTCTGCCGACGGCCCGACCTTACTTTGACCCAGTCTCCTTTCTGAATCATGGAAAAACACTTCACCCACACAGGGACAGGGGGTGGTACATCCACAGAATGTCATGACATCGTACAGCAAGTATGGTCACAACACTGTGTTTACTATTTAGAAAAGCCCTTGAATGCGTAGACTCCAGGTGGTGGTGGCCAACCTAGATGACTTACATGGCCCAGGTACACTGCTCCTAATAGAGTTTGGAAAAGCAGTCAATACGGTGCATTGACTGTTCCTGATGCCCCTGTTGCAAAAGGTGAGCTTCCAGAGGTCATCCGCTCAAGATGATAGAATGTTGGTTATATGGATTCTATGCTCCTGTTTCTCCAACACACCCAGCATTCTCACCCATGATTGATGCAGATACACCAAAGTATAAAGTGACACCTCAGGAACAGTAGCGGTGCGTCCATTGGGGCGCTGGGGCGTTGCCCCACTAAGCGAGACGCGGTGCGTGCTGCTGCGTGCACAAGCAGCAATGAATGAATTGCGAATTGGCAGCTTCAAGCTTGACTTTAAGTAGCGTAGCGGCCAGGAGTCGGGACACTCCCGACGCAATCGGCCTATGAAGGGGGTGGGGCCGGGGGGCGAGCACTAAGGTTGAGTGACAGTTTGTGACAGACACCCACTGACTGACTGACAGCGGCTCGCAAATTTGCACATGCTCGAGTTTGACTTATGACCAGCATGAGCATGCGCACTCGTTGCACTGTCTGTCAGCCAGCCAGCCACTATGTACTGAGAGGGAGGGGGCCCGAGAGGCTGAGGGTTGCCTCATGCAGCAGCCCCCGTCTCTTGGTATGGGCGAGCCCTATCCGTGCTCTTTAGCCAATCCAGGGCAGGCGCTGCTAATGCAGCGTCTCTGGATTGGCTGAGACAGTCTCAGACACCGTGCAGCCTACAAAGAAAGAAGCATTGGGTGCCGCGCAACTATGGTCAATCACTGTGGCTCATGTCTGAACAGTGATTGGCCATGAGGTGCGCAGCACACTCTGCAGTCCGTCGCGTTATCACGTACGGTGCCACTGCCATACACAACTCGTGGCGGTGACGGTGTACAAGTGTGTCACTAACTCTCCCGGACCCGTCGTGTGGTGACTGACTCATCTGACTGAGTGACTTCTGTGTCGTTCGTTGTCCAACAACAACAGCAACTTGTTGTTGTCCCTGACTCCCTCCTGATCGACGTCAACGTCGTAAGGTAACCACCAGGGACAATGAACAACAGATCAGTGTGTGGAGCCAGGGGATACTAGAGGGTGATCACTAGTCCAATACAAAGCCCATGAGCTGCTGCGACGGAATCGGATTGGCCTTAAAATGGCATCGCTCAGCTGTCGGCTAGTGGCGATGAGGCATTCTGTTTCTTGGAGCGCCCGCTTTTAGTGACAGAGCTCTTGTGGCTTTAGAGTAAAGTGCTGGGAAGATACTGAAGATTAGTGGCCCTTATACAGACCGTAACAATGTTTAATTAACAGTCCCATATTTTTTTTAATTGAAACATTTTCACTTCTCGTTATTCACAACAAAATGTTGTTTTGCTCCACGATTGGTAGCTGCGCCTGGTGGCTCAGTGGATGAATGAGCTAATTGCATGGGCCTGAATTTGACTTCAAGGTCACAGGTTCAAATCATGCGCAGTCCACTCCGCCTTTCATCCATCTGAGGTCAAATGAGTACCATAGAGTTAGGTAACACAAACAATATTTGTTACTGAGCGCCAAGATGCCTATGGGTGAAAGTGCGCTTTACAAATACACATGTTAGGTTTACCATGTTATTTACCTGGTACTGCAAGAGGCATTGGCAAAGCCAATACGTTTGCCGTTCAACAGGTGCGTGTGCTTTACTGTGCGAAATGCTTTTGAATGCAATAACACAAAGCTCACAAAGAGACACCAAAATAATGGTCAGGTGGTTCCCAATGCGAAGCGCAGCACTTTACTTTACCTCTCAGGAAGGATTCCTCGTTATGTTTCTAGGCCACGCCCCTTTTAGAGACCCACCCGCTTTTTTCATCCCACTTAAAGCCACGCAGAGGGCGAGGCCCATGGGCCCTGTGCGTCTCACATAAACAGGCCGTGTGGTAAAGCATGAGAAACTCACTTGGGATATGAGGGAGGGCTGAGAATTTCAAAAGGACAGGAGAGAATGCTTCTGCGTGCATTAAAACAAATCATGAAGCCCCCCCCTTTCATGCCTCACTTGGCCATCGAAGACGGCTATATGAGGCCCACCCCTAGCACCGCTTATCTTAGCGCTCCCAGATTGCCCCGGCACCAGGCGACTACTACTGTCCAGTGTACTGTAGGTGCGTGGTGGGATCTAGCTACGGCAACTTGCTGCGCGCCTCTATACTCCCGCTCCTGCCCCTTGCTGGACGGCAGGACCTCCCGGTCACACAAGAGGGAGGTTGTAGACAGCTTCTACGCAGACTTGGAGTGCACACTTGGGGTCAGCTGTACAGTGGCGGGAAGTTCCGTACTTGTGAGCACTTTTTTGGAGAGGCGAACCCTACCCCCTTAGATCGCTTCTACTACATAAGGCTTCGTCAGTGCGTGAAGACTGCTACGCCTGCCTTTCCTCAAGAACCGCCATTGATGCCCGCGCTACACGCCCTACTCCAACAGGATGCCCCAGCACACGTACTCTCACTCCTATACCGCAAGGTCCAGCTACACAGGGAATACACCCCTCCAATAGCCCGAAGTCGATGGGACACTGAATTAACCCAACCTATTACAGACAAACAGTGGCTTTACTGCTGTAAACAGACGGGGGAGGTTTCTGCCAGCAGTCGACTTAGAATTATACACTATAAGTTCCTCCATAGGTTCTACTACACGCCGGCGCGGTTATATAGATTGGGGCTCCGAGATAACGACCGGTGCGACAGATGTAGGGAGGAAGGGGCAGACTTTCGTCACCTGGCCTGGGACTGTCACTCCATACAGCGTTACTGGACTGAGGTCTTTACTGCGCTGGACCTGATGACAGGCCTCCATGTCCCTGCGCAGCCACTAACTGCCCTGCTTGGGTATACTGAACCCCTGGCTGCCAAAATGCGCAGATACATCTCATTAGCAGTACTCTTAGCTAAACGAAGAATAGCATGCCGGTGGGGAAGGGGGAGGGCGCCGAAGTTCAAAGACTGGCTCCGGGATCTCACTTACTGTCAGGAGCAATTGCAGGTATATGCGGATCTCCAACCCCCCTCATCTCGGCCACGTGATATATGGGGACCCCTGCAGACTTATTTGTTGGAACATGCGGTTGACACGGACCACGATGGGCCTGCAACGGGACCTCCAGCATAGTCTTCGCCCATTGCTCTGGCCCTGGGCTCGCACTTTTAGCGTGTTGGAGGGCGTGCGACATTGGGAGCCACTGCCGCGCTTAGTGGACTGCGGACTTTTAAAAACGTGCTATGCTCCAGACTTGTATGATCGCAGGCAGAGCTGAAGGTTACTTGCGTTGTTTGATGTTTACTATTGCCAAGCATTGTATGCACCAGATACTGCTATGAATGTTACAGCCGACTGACCTCTAACCGCGACCGGCCCAGATGGGTTGTAGGCGGCTTGCTGTGTACTCCCCTACTGCTTGGATATTTACATAACGTGATCATGGCATTGCCGGTCCTGCAGAGATGTAGGCGAGTTGCCGAGCTGTGCACTGACCATATTTGTTAATAAACTGGTGCAAAAAAAATAAAAAAAAAGAATCATGTAATTCTATTGGCACTGCAGCGCTAATGCAATAGGGTCTGGCAGAGTGCCACGTCTATTCTTGTGAGAGGAACACAACCCAGATGCATTTTCTCATCTGGTAGCATCAGGTGGCGGCCCCAGTAGCCTAAGCAGTAGGGGCACAGTGATACTGCACAGAGAGGTCGTGAGCTCCGGCTGTAAAATTAGTGCTCCATGAACCCTGCTGGAGCAGCCCCGCAGCAGACGTCACCCCCTGACTCTGAGACGTGCCGCTAAATACATACAGCTCATTACTGGCAGCAATGCACTGCAGAGCGTCTCTCTCCCTCTATCACACATGCAAATGCAAGGGGGCTGTCAGAATACAGCATGGCACACACAATCTTTTATTTAGTTACTGAGAGGTTTTCTAGAGCAACGTGCCTTGACTTTTGAGTGCTTCAGAGCGCGTTATAACACAATCAGTGAGAGAATGAAACATGGGGAATTACAATCTAACTAGGTTTGCGGGTCCAGAAATATAGACTTTATCACAATTTCAGTACACACGAGTGAATAGTAGGTGGGCTGCAAAAATTCCGTTCTCAGGCCCTTCCTAGAATGCATTTATTGGACTCTGTCCTCACGTTTGGATTTCATGTGGTATAAAAAGCATAGGTTCATAGTGAACAAGCATTTGCAGAGCCAGTAGGCCTGGGGATGGCCACCAGCTTTTTGGATTTGTAATTGCTTATTTGATTCTGTCATGGCTTTTGCAAAACATAATTGCTGTGTGAGCTGTTGTGCTCTCTTCAATAAAAAAAGGCTAAAAGTATAAATATTTTTGGTCTCAAAAAGCACTCTTTGACATAGTATTTTCTGGCACTTGAGCGACTTTTTTGTGGGTGGATGTGCTGCTTGTGAAAGGGCAAAATGCTGTCACTCACAGTGAAGTTAGCTAATGGCTGAAATGGGCTGACCCACTGCCCCATGCTCTTTGCTGTAGGCATCAGGGGACACTGGGGTGCCGTTGCAAAGTCCTGTCCAATAAATTGAGGCCTTCCAAATGCTGGCAGCCGGCATCATAAACAGATGACTCAGGCTGCAGGCATTTCATTTGCAGGGACTGATGGTTCACACTGAGGACGAATTAATGCGTGCAGCCGAAAACTTGCTGAAGTCCTCCAAGAATTATTTCAAGGTCGTGGACCACGAGGCTGTTGCATAAGTATGTTTATGTGCTCTGTGCAGGCAGTCTTGATTTAGTGCTAACTTTGGGTTTCACTCGCTTCCTACTTTAAAGTGGACATTTTATCTGACGTACAACGATGACTTACAAATGAAATAACGTGATTTAGAGAAACATTAATTAGGATGTCATCTTTATATTCAATGACATGCTCCTCTTTCTTGAAGACAGCTTCCGTTTTTAGACCAAAAGCTATATTCATAGCAGAAAAAGGTAATAGTCCTACGTCATCCAGGCTAATGAGTTATGTTTATAAATCCTAGAACCAATGTATACTTGCCTGCTTTCCTTTTACACCTCTTCGTACACTTGCTTGATAGTTCTATGCCACTGGAGTTAATTTTTTAGTGATCCAAAACTTTCTCTGACTTTTTAGATGAATTGTCCTACATGTGAACAAGAAGATAGCAATGCTCTTAACACACTCACACCGTAGTCTTTACTCTCACCAGAATTCTGACTTCCCATATAGAATTCATAGGCATAGGGCACTCAGTTTTCTGACCAGGATTGCACAGAATCCACATTGAAGTGGCGCATAAACATCTTTCCATATACACCCACTCTTTATGTGATGACTACATGCTAATGCAGGTGCAAACCTCTGCAGCTTATAAAACACTATCGTAGCCTGCTTTCGATTTCCTCTCCTAGCAACAAGACATGTCTTAAAAAAGGTATTTCCACTGTTCCTACTGCAGAGGACCCCGCTGCGCGCGCAGCCTTTCTTCTACAACCTCCCCTTTTAATTTTTATGAGCAGGGACAGAGACGGCTGCCTTTTAAAAGGCAGATGTTTTTTACTTACTTACTTAAAATCGCTCACTTTCCTTACATTATCATCACATAAGCTCCTCTGTGCACGCTTGAAAGCCCCTCCAGAGGTCAGCGGCAGCAGATTCCACAGCCTTCTGAGATACCTCCTAGTGAAAACTGATGGGCTCTTTCATGTCAGATTGGCACCAATCCGAGCGATAGAATGCCTCTCCCAGTCCCCTAGGGGGCGAGGTGACCTGGGCTGTTCATAGGATGGGTGAGTGGATGCTTGCTTGAATGTCTCTGGGACTTAGAGAAGCTTCCTTGCACATTCTGTTGCTATGTACACCTTCAAAATTGGGATCATATTTTTGGTGGGGGTGGGGTTTTATATAGCGCGCGCTCGACCGAAGGTATCGGAGCAGCACTTTACATGAGCACCAGTTATGTTACAGACGGACACATGAATTTTAAGCACAGGGAGATTAAGTGATCTGCTCAGAATCACAGGATGTTGAGCGTCTCTGCCGAGACTCAAACCCGGCTCCCCAGTAGTGCCAGGTGTTTTCTGTGGTGCGTCCAGGTGTGAATGTGAAAGTGCTTTGCTTGGTATGATGTGGGTCTTCCTGCCCGTCATAGAATGTGCTGAAGACGGGGAAATATGGCACACTAGAGACCATGGAGAAAAGAGAGACCCTGGGGAGAGACGCGGGAAGCATAGATTGGCATTGAGTGAAATAGGTGAAGCATAGCTCCAGAGGGGAGAATGGGGCAGAGGCCCTAGAGAAAGAAGAAATATGACCCTGGTTTGAGATGAGACAAGTAGAGCCCCCGAGCAAGGGGTGGGTAATAGCCTCCTGGGTGAGATGGGGAAGCACAGAGAGATGATGGGAGATGAGAAAGAACAGCTGCGGCCCTGCGGGTTAGACGGAAAGTGAGGTATAGGAAGGGAATGCTCCCACCCAACCTACACAGTGTAGCTTGCTGTTGGTGTAGTTAAGTGCTTCAACACTCCACATAGGAGCAGAGTAGTAAGTTAAGTGTACTGTTATACAAATGCTTCAGTACAATACAAAGCCCCTGGGTGAGACAGTGAGGCAGAACACTTGAAAGGGAGAAACAGGGGTGGGTTGGGAAGCCTCACAGCTGCAGAAGCATTGTAATAATGCCTAGAAAGCATGGCTTTAAGTGGGTCAGGTCTGTCCCGGTCTATCCCTCGGCAGTAATTAAAAACAGACATTAAAATGTTTACCTGCTGCATAATTTAGTCAACTCTGCTTCGTGAATTGGTCGTCTGTTGCCACATAATACCAGGGGTTCTTGTTATATTTACAGCAATTGTAAGGGGTGCTATCGGGTGTCACCAGCAGGTTGCATCACATTGATCTTGGATGCAGCAAAGGTGCCCGATTGCCAGGTAATGGCGGCAAAAAAAAACTACACCTGATCTAAATTGACACTGTGATATCCATAGCGTCATGTGTTGAAGGGGAAGCTCTACCCAGGCATTCATGATTACAGCAAGCAGCCCCATCATTTTAGCCAGGTTTACTGGGTTAGTCCATCTCAGATGGTACATCATATCCGGCTCTTTGGCTTTCCTTTCATAAACCTTACCTGAATAAATTCAATGTAAGTGAATGAAGACTTTAACCCACAGAATGTACTAGATTCTAAAAACAATTATGAGAGATTAACACTAGCCTACTTCCCAGAGCATCCTTACAGCGTTAGAGCTAGCTGAGAGTACAGTGATGTTTCAAAAATAAATTGTTCTATTTTTATTTTCAGCAGCTGCTAAAGCTTGACAACCATAACCAAATGTTTGGTCAATTTTTCGGTGAAGAACAAGACCTCCTTTTCTGCTCTTTCACCCTGGCTACGACCCAGCAAACACCAGTGTTAAAGGTAAGGAAACTGACGCTATATTTTTTTAGATTGGAGTTAGGGCTATGTGTGTGGTCACTGTACATGGCGGTTGGGGTAGGTGCACATTCTGAACATTGTACCCTCAGTGGAGGGAATTTACTAATAGCTTTAGCCCTGTGATTTGGGCAATAACGGTTGTTAACAGCACTATCTTTCCCTTGCCTTGTTTAAGGCCCTCAAGCAGTGTCTGTTTCAGTGCCTTCAGCAACCACTATGGCACACAGAGGCAGCAGGCAATAAGGCTATATTTTAGTCATGTTGTGCAAAGGGGAGCTGTTGGAGATTTATTGCGATACTACACAAAATATATGTATTTATACTGAAATTTGATATTATTGCACCGCACATTATATGTTGTACTTTGATTATTGGCAGGTTTCTTTAATATATATTGGTAAGGCCAGCATCGGCATCATGAATACAGCACAAGAGCTGATTACAAGGTCATTCCAGGCAGGGCCACTTGAAGAGAAACTGCATTTAATGCAATTAGGACCTCATCAGCCTGAGATAAAGCTACAGCAAACTTCCCAGGACAGAGGAAAAATGTCCACACGTACATTCTCAAATGCCTGGTACACAAAAGCTGATTGGCTTACAGGGTGCCCTTTAAGAAATTCTCTGTTCTGCTTCCCCTGCTTGCTGTTTGGTGGTGAGTTTTCTTGGACAAATCAAGGAGTAACAGACTTGAAGCATTTGTCTGAAAAAATAAAGAAGCATGCACACACAAGAAAGCATATGGAATACCTGATGAGACTGGGAATGTTGTGGGGAAGACGCACCGATTGAGCAGCAGATAAGTGATGCATACTGCAAAACAATACAGAAACACAATGAAGCAGTTGATAGGAACAGACAGATTCTATCCAAAATATTTGATTGCATTTGTTTCTGTGGTGCTTTCGAACTGGCATTGCGAGGCCATGATGAATCACCAAGTTCCTCAAAACCTGGGATATTCAGAGGCCTTGTGGATTTAAAAGCAAGCATAGACAAGGATATGGAAGCACATGTGGCAAGTGCTACAGTCTTTAAGGGCACCTCTAAAACGATACAAAATGAACTCCTTGAGTGTATGCTCGAAATTATGAGAAGCCATATTGCGCAAGCATTGCAAAACACGGACTTTGTGGCTATTCAGGCTGATGATACCACTGATGTGGCCACTAAAACACAGTCCGTATTAGTGTTTCGGTACATTGACAATGACAGAGAAGTTGTGGAGAGGTTCTATGGTTTCACACATTTAAGAGACTCTAGTGCAGAAACCATTACTGCAGCTATACTGCGTCAACTGAGCTTAATTTTCCCAGAGCTGCCTCAAAAAAAAAACTTAGCGCACAAAGCTATGATGGTGCGTCCGTAATGAGTGGAGTTCAGAAAAGAATTTGAGATGTCTACCCTAATGCTCATTATGTGCACTGTTACGCTCACCAACTTAATCTTATTATGCAACAGGCAGTATCAAGGATCACCAAGACACAAATTTTCTTTCAGGATATAGGAGGCATGGCAGCATTCTTCTCACGTTCCCCCAAAAGAACGGAAGCACTTCATGAGATTGTGGACAAAAGCGTTCCAAGGGGATCCTCAACTCGTTGAAACTTTAACATCCGTACAGTCAACCTAATCTATGAACATAGAGAGGACCTTGAGAAATGTTTTGCCGCCATAGAAGACAATGATGAGTTTGATTACAAAAGTCAGACTGAAGCCCGTGGTTTTGCTAGAACACTACAAGACAGAGAGTTTCAGTTCTTACTGTTTTTATTTCATGATATAATGGTAGCCGTCGACCTGTTATACAATCAGTTACAAGCACGAGAGATAGATACTGTCAAAGTGCAAGTATATACTACTATGTTTGTATAAAGCATAAACAAAGTGAGAGATGGGGTTGACAATTTAGACAGCAAACTGCCAGAACATTCTACTTTCAAACCGCAGGAAAAACATCACCACTCCGGTCCGAATTGCAAAGGAGATATGTGACATTGTAATTGTGCAGGCACAAGAACGTTTTTCTTTCACAAAACATTTGGTGAGTGCCACATTATTGCAAAGTGAACAGTTTGCCAAATATGATGAATCATTCCCTGAGCGTGCTCTGAATGAGGCTGTGGAAGCTTATCCTATGCTCAAAAAAGAGGAGCGGAGAACTGAGTTGACTGTACTGTACGCAATGCCTGTGTACCGGAAGGCCACAAGTGCCTTGTCTTTGCTGGCTTTAATACATAAACTTAATATGGAAAAGTCACTTACAGAGACAGTGGCATTACTAAAAATGGTCATAACCACTCCTATGACAACAGTCGAGTCAGAACGATGTTTTTCAGCCTTAAAGAGGATTAAGACATTCCTGAGGAACACCATGCTTGAGGAAAGACTCAATGCTTTGGCAATGCTCTCTGTAGAGAGCAAACTAGTTCAGAAAATCCCAGACTTTAACATTCAAGTAATTGAAAAGTTTGCTGCTCTTAAAGAGAGACGTGCTGATTTCATGTACAAAAAGTAAACAATATGTATTTTGAATGCTGCTACTTTTCGACCAGTTTAGTTGTTTGTTAAATAAAAAACATCTGTGAGTGAGGTACTCAGAAATGCATTGTATCTCGAAGTATGTTATGAAGCTCTGTGGATATACTGTATAAGCAGCTACCTATATTATATGACATCTGTTTATTAATTAAATAACTGCACTTTCACAATTGCTTTATTAACCTTCATGCTTTCTTAAATTTGCTTAAAAATGCACCATTTTTCCTCTCTTTTTTCAAAATTTACTCGGGGGGAGAACACCCCCGAAACTCCCTTATAGTGGCTTGAGCACGCTCGCTTGCAACGGTGCAGTATGCCAATCATTTTACGCCCACCACTTTCAAATGTCACCAGCCGCCCCTGCTCAGGAATAGTGGTTAACTGGGACAAATCCACATAAGACTTCTCACTGGTCTCAAGCCACCCTCTCTCTCCACCACAAGATTCCATATATAGGAGGGCCCTTCCCACTGTACAATTTCATATAAAACAGGATCAACAGGCTGCATGGTACTTAAATATCCTGCCTATTCTACAACGTACTCACGAAGACCTAGACTTAAGGATACAGCTGCCTCTTAACCGATTGGGTAGAGTAGCTCTGTCCAAAATAATGGTTCTTCCCTATTTTCTCTGTGCCCTGCATAACTATGCACACATCCTCCCAGCTTCTTTTTTCCAAGACGTTCAATCCATGCCCTCAAGATTTCTTTGGGTAGGGAAACTCCTGCAGGTATCTTTTATTAAGTGCTCTCTCTTAGAGTAAAGATGGTCTGGGGTCTCCAGATCTTGAATAATATCACTGGGCATCTCAGATGGTCCTGATAAGTGATTGGCTGTTTGGGGACAGACACAACCCCCAGGGTTTACTATTTTGTGCCTGACCCCCAGATGCCCTCCCTCAGGTGATGAGATTTCTGCTGCTGTGCTGGTGTGCAGTATTAGCACATATGAAGTGGCTGGATACTCACATCGCTCAGACGCCCCAAAAGAGGGGCACCCGGTTGGAACGGGTGGCTCAACTATCTAGGTTCTGATCATGGAATTTGATTGGGATATTGTGACTAGGAGACATATGGGGCCAAGTCCACACGCTGTCCATTTATCAGTTGATCCAGGACTTTGACCTACACAAATCCCAATTTTACTGCTATCTTCAGCTTTGCTATGCTTTTGACATTTATCATGGGATCCTGTTTGCCGTCCCTGAATACAACCCACTGGAGGTTAAACTATTGATGGAACACTTCAGACCATAAGGAAATTTCCTGGCTCTGCAAATCTCTCCTGCTTAATGCCCTTACCCCTTGGGAAAGATACCTTCCGCATGGAAAGGCGACAGTGGAGAACTCGATGATGACAACAGGAGGGAGCTTAAAATGGCGGCCCAGGTCTTGGCCTTTCCCTCCAACTTGCGACTTGTACAGTTTTGTTACTTTGCCAGGATACTCTATAGTCTTGAGGGACTTTGGTGGATAGGCAAGACACAGTACAAGATGTGGTTTGTCTAAGGAACTATTTACTATATGGTTTCGGAGTGTCCACTGATGTAACATATTGGAGGTGAGTATATGATGCCTTGGCGTCTGTTTTGGGGGCTCCCACTCAATTAGATCCGAAGGTGACCCTTCTGGGGATTATGGATATAGATTACTCCAGGAGCCCATAAAGCTTTGGTGGGTGTAGGTTTACTGGTGACTAAGAAAGATGTTGGCCACCACTGGTGAAGGACGTCACCTGGCTCTTCCAGGAATTAACACATGGAATGGGCTATTGCTCAGCGCTGAAAAAGAATTGTATAAGTGATGAGAATTGGCGGGGAAACTTTGCAAGTTTGGGAGAGTCTGGTCCTCAAGATTCCCAGCCACTTGTGACACTGAGTGACTATCATTCTCAATTGCCCCAAATTCCTTTTGCCATACCTTTTGTCACTGTTGTTATTACTTTTAACTGCATATCCTAGTGTGTGTCTGGATATACGAATGCCTGCATTTGGTAATGTGTGTTGTTAGTCATTAAACTAAGAAACAGATTAATTTTTTTAAGAAAAGAAAAATGCTTCCAAGCGCTTTGAAGCATGACCACGTGTCTTGCACATGATTGGGTGCCCGGGAGGGGCAACGCCTAAGGTCCTGTCCTATGTTCACTCTAGGTTCCACACATTGCGGGTGCGCGCAGCCTTGCTTCTCACAAAAGGGAAGTGTGAAAACGTCACTTTTCATGGCAGGCGGCGCTCCAGGCAGCCGAGTAAATCAATTAAATAACAAAGGGGCTGCTTCCCGTTTTCCAAGAGGCCCCTAGCAGGCCGTGTGAAAAAACATGAGAATGTGTTTCATAGTGCAACGAAAGGGTGTGGATGTGGCATTACGGCCAGTGCTGCTGACATTGGAACTGGGGGAACATTGCAGGGCCGGCGCTAGCGCAAGTATATTAAAGTTTGAAGCGTACTCTTTCCTGGCCACCAGCAATTTTCAGCCCACATTAAAAATGTTAATCTATCTCCAGTGATGAATGTTCTTCCTGGAGTGAGATCGGAGTTTTGCCTAGTGGAAGTTTTGACTCATCGTAAGGTAGCGCAAATGGTTACTATGCCTGATGCAAAGGACGTTTACCATGCAAATCACAGAACTGTATTTATGAGGATAGCTCAGTGGGTTACTGCTTTTGTTAGAGAGATCCTTTAGTTACTTGCAGTTTATAAATTACAATTCTAAAATAGAACAGCGAGCTATTAACTTATCAAAGAGCTGCATGCAAACTGCAAGGTATATATTAGAGCATTAGGATTTTTTCCCCAGTCTTTCATTATACTAATGTTGCAAAACGGATTTGTTTGACTAGAAACACAATTGTTATTATTAAAGAGAACCCCCAACCCTCTACACCAAGCACTCTTACATTATGCTGCCTTCCAATATGGATGACATGTAACTGGTACATCTTGTAATCCTCTGTCTTATGTAACATTTCCTATACACTGATTACACACACATGATTGATTGTCTCTGTGTAATGTGTGTGTGATGTAAAGTTCTCTGACACCCTTCACTGGTATGAGTGGCGCACTAAATCCTATTAAATGAATCAGAGAGAGGGTGGTTATGTAAGACTCAAGGGGCACTGTTAAAGGGTGGTAGTGAGGGAATACGTGGCAGAGGTGGTCATTGGGGGCACCAACACACAGTTTCCCACTGGGCACCACCAGAGCTAAAGGCGGCTATGGAAACATGTTCCAGTCTTGATGCTCAAGTAAAGAGCTCCAATACTTTCCAGTCGAGGCTGCTAAAAAAACTGCAAAAAAACCAAAACTTTCATCTTAAAGAATAGGCAAATACTTTTAAACCGATCATCCTTTTTAGGTTTTGCCTGAGCCAGCGCATGCGCTGTTCTGCGAGACATTTAGTGTTGGGGTTTTCAAAGTGCTGCCAGAGGCTTTTGCTGGCTTCAAGCTTGCGTTCACGTGAGCGTGCATGCGCGCAGCCGCCATATGCCTCCCTTCCAGCGTGACCACTTTCACTTTTTCTTGCTGCTGTGCGTGCGCACGTGCGCCTCACTAGCGTGTTTTTTTTACATTGCTTGCGGCACCCTTCAAGCGCGATCACTTTTTCCGGCTCCTGCGCGTGCGCAGATCTCTAGCGTGTTTCTGAATCTGACGCCAGTTCTCCTATTACAAGCTTTCCGCGTCGCGCGGCCAATGTTTGTTTAGGACTTGTGCCCTGCTTCTCCCTCTATTGTCTCCTGTACACAGTCGGGCTCGCTTTCTACAATCGCTTGGTTAAATTCAGGGCAGGAGTTACGCTGCAACACATTTAAACATCACCATCCGCCACATGAAAAAGTTGGCATTTGGCATGGAAATACGTTCAGGAAAACATATTCACTGATGAAATCAACATCATCCCATCCATAACTAGTCCTGAATAACTTCCTAAAGTTTAAGACTGGTAACACACATTATATCACATGCAGGGCCCAGACAGCTTAATTACGGCTGTATTTCTTCATGCTGAATGTCAGGGACAAATATGAAAGTTTTCCAGGGAAGTGTAAATCTTGCATCCTGTACACACATACCGGCGATGGATTGAAGCCTTTGTGTAATTAACTTCCTATTTCCGCCTGCTTTCTTTATACATCTGCATGGCGGGGCCCCCTCAGTTTAGCATGCAGATTGTTTGCTTATCGTCACCTTATCATTGGCGCCTCACTGGAAGGCTTCCTGGACTGCCAGTTCTTTTTCTGGGGGAAAGAGTGAAATTTGCAAAGTCTGTGCTTTCTTTTGACTCGTATTTACCGAGCACGCAGCCTCGCTCGCACTTTGACTTCCCGTGTCTCTCTTTGTAGCATATTGGCTCCTTGTAAGGGGAGCCACATCCTGTTATGTTTGGTTGCTAGGTGGAGAAATGTTATACGGGGCTTCAGCAGTAATTTATCCGCAGAGCTTAAGGATCTGTCATGTACTCCTGACAGTGAGCCGCAGCACTTTGCTTAATTACGGCTGTTTTTCTTTATGCTGAATGTCAGGGACAAATAGGAAAGCTTTCCAGGGAAGTGTAAATCTTGCATCCTGTACACACATACCGGTGAAGGATTGAAGCCTTCGTGTAATTAACTTCCTATTCCGCCTGCTTTCTTTATACATCTGCATGGCGGGGCCCCCTCAGTTTAGCATGCAGATTGATTGCTTATAATCCCCCTTTTATTGGCGCCTCACTGAAAGGCTTCCTGGACTGCCAGTTCTTTTTCTGGGGGGAGGGGTGAAATTTGCAAAGTCTGTGCTTTCTTTCGACTCATATTTACCAAGCACGCGGCCTCGCTCTCACTTTGACTTCCCGTGTTTCTCTTTGTAGCATATTGGCTTGTTGTAAGGGGAGCCACATCCTGTTAAGTTTGTTTGCTAGGTGGAGAAATGTTATACGGGGCTTCAGCAGTAATTTATCCACAGAGCTTAAGGAGCTGTCATGTACTTCTGGCAGTGAGCCGCAGCACTTTATCAGCCCGCCTGTAAATCAGCCATGTGTGGGTGCAGATGCCAGCAATGTTTGATCTCTCCCCGACACTCTAATAATCTCCTTTTGTCTGATTGATTCCTTCACGTTGCCAGGCGCCCTGTGTCCACGAGCGGAGTGCCCTCTCTTTATCTCTGCTGGTCATCTTTTGGGGGCAGCAGGGCAGAAAAATCCCGTTCTCACTGAGATGTGAGAGTTTGGTGGAAGAAGCAGCTTTACATCATATCCTGGAGCAGGTTGCGTCTAATAAAACAATGATAGCAGAAATGAATGCGCCATAAATACCACAAACCGTATCTCTTACAAGAATGTAAGAGTAATTCATATAAACAGAAAAGGTAACTTTGCTAGATAGAATTACAGCTATTACCCGAAGGAGACGTGCAGGCCTTTTCAATCGGTCTCTGTTAACTTCAACTTTGGTTTTCTGTTGGAAGATCAATGTGCCACTACTAAATTAGTGGGTCCATGCTGGCATGTAGTGAGTGACAAGCTTTTGAATGGGTTCTGGAGTTGAGTTCACAACTTGAAAGGCGTAGAAAATGATGGACAGACCTTGAACTTAATTTACATCTGTGGGAGCCAGTAGAGTTTCTGTGGCAGCAGGGATAACATAAGGAAATCATTTAAATTAGTGTGGTCTACCCTCGTGCATTTGCCTCGGTGATGAGTTCAGGTCTAGTTTATAAAACGTTTGCGGTGCAAACTATGCTTCTGGGCCCAACACCATAGCACTCACCCTTGCACAGAACTACCTGGTATTTTTTGGCAGTAGCACAATAAGTTGGTGTGGTGTTCAAGGGCTCTTTATAGCGCACTTTACAGCATAGCATCTTGTGTTGCTGAGCTTATACATATTGAAGGCATGGATGACAGTTGAAACAGCATAACTCAACGCCACCACAGCATCGCTCTAAGCAACCACAGCAACACTCAGCACCACCACAGCATCACTCAGCGACACGACATCATCACTCGGGCTACCACAGCATCAGTCAGCATCACCACACCATCACACAGCACCCCCTCAGCATCACTCAGGGCCACCACAGCATCACTCTCCTTCACCACAACATCACTCGGCACAACCATAGTATCACTCAGTACCACCACAGCATCACTCAGTACCATCACAGCAACACTCAGTACCATTACAGCATCCCTATGCAGAACCACAGCATCAAACAGCATCACCACAGCATCAATCAGCACCACCACAGCATCACTCAGGGCCACCACAGCATCACTCAGGGCCAGCACAGGATCACTCTACGCCACTACGGCATCAGTCAGCACCACCACAGCGTCACTCAGCACCACCACAGCATCACTAAGGACCACCACAGCATCACTCAGCACCGCCACAGCATCAATCAGCACCACCATATCATCACTCAGCATCACCACAGCATCACTCAGGGCCACCACAGGATCACTCACCTTCACCACAGCATCACTCAGCACCACCACAGCATCACTCAGGAACACCACAGCATCACTCAGTACCACAACAGCATCACTATGTGCTACGACAGCATCACACAGCTTCACCACAGCATCGCTCAGCACCAACACAGCATCACTCAGCACCAACACAGCATCACTCAGAAAAACCACAGCATCACTATGCACTACCATAGCATCACTCAGTGCCACCACAGCATCACTCAGCACCACCACAGCATCACTCAACACCACCACAGCATCACTCAACACCACCACAGCATCACACAGGGCCACCACAGCATCACTCAGGGCCAGCACAGCATCACTCAACGCCACCACAGCATAACTCAGCGTCAGCACAGCATCACTCAGTGCTTCTTACACTTTAATTACAACTTCTCAGCATGCTGCACAGCAGCCACACTTCTCTACAGCACAGCTTAGAAACATTACCAAAGTCAATAGCTCTAACTAAACACTTATAAGGCCCCCCAATGCATAGCCAATAGGTCTCGCCTTTGGGACATTATAAATGTTTAGTTATCAGCACAATATCCTAGATTAGACAACATCAATTGTTGCATGGCTATTCACTTATAAGGTCCCAAAAGCGAGACTGATTGCCTATGCCAATGTTTGTTATTCATCATCACAAAGACAGCACCTTCAAATACATGAATTCAGGCTTTGCACTGTACAAAACAAAGTTGCTCCATCTATAATTTTAATTTAGGCCACATATGGGTAAACATGACCCCTGACTTGCTTTACTAGTTCACTAATAGCATTGTCTTTTGGGGTAAGTTGGTGGGGAAGCAGAAATGATTCTCAGTTCATGTTTAGTAAATACTTTGCACATACTCTGATGTACCATGATGTAGTGCTTCCGAAGACCTACTATAGTCTAACATAATCTGTGCTGCATGATTGACATGCCACATATTTTCAAGGCTTGGCTTCTGCATGGGTTCTTAAGAGCCAGAGCAGACCCTAGGCTCAGCTGTCCCTGTTGATTTGCTGGGTTGTTGTTCTGCTTGGGTTTTCGGATCAAATAGAACCCGCTCATCAGAACCTTTCTAACCCAGCCAGAACGTTACCCTCTCCCTAGGGCCTATTCACAACAAGTAACCACAGATATATATATACCACCTAAGGACAGGGAATTCCTACTATATATATATATATATATATATATATATATATATATATATATATATATCTAGACCTCTTGTAATACAAGTGGCGGCCTCGCGATCCCAGACGGACCCAGGACTTCCTACCCAGACGGCAGCCTTAGCCTCGCGGTCCCAGACGGACCCAGGACTTCCTACCCAGACGGCAGCCTTAGCCTCGCGGTCCCAGACGGACCCAGGACTTCCTACCCAGACGGCAGCCTTAGCCTCGCGGTCCCAGGCGGACCCAGGACTTCCTACCCAGACGGCAGCCTTAGCCTCGCGGTCCCAGACGGACCCAGGACTTCCTACCCAGACGGCAGCCTTAGCCTCGCGGTCCCAGACGGACCCAGGACTTCCTACCCAGACGGCAGCCTTAGCCTCGCGGTCCCAGACGGACCCAGGACTTCCTACCCAGACGGCAGCCTTAGCCTCGCGGTCCCAGGCGGACCCAGGACTTCCTACCCAGACGGCAGCCTTAGCCTCGCGGTCCCAGACGGACCCAGGACTTCCTACCCAGACGGCAGCCTTAGCCTCGCGGTCCCAGACGGACCCAGGACTTCCTACCCAGACGGCAGCCTCAATACAAGTTCATCCTATGATTACCATAACATACAGCAGGGGAATCAGTTTTACTATTTATCAGATCACACAAGAACTGCCAGTTTGAGCACAACCTGTTCTCTGGTTCGAGGGGTTCCTCTCTCCCTTATTCAGTTACCACTTACCTGATCAGGGTTAACATCTGTTCATGTCAAGTCACAGCTGACTAGAAGAATAGGCTACCCTCTTATACAAGAACACGCAGCACATGTTGATTCACTACAAACTGGATACTTTATTATTTATTATATACGCAATCACATAACATTACTGTGTAACACATAACCTGCAAAGAAAAGTGAAAGATTAGGTTGTACACTCTAATAAGAAAGGGGTCGACATCACCTTAGTCGTGTGTAGCCTGCACTCAATGGTCATCTAGGTTCCCTTCTCGTCTGTGCCTCGGCTCGTCTGGAGGTCACACCTCCGTAGCTCCCTTCTCCGAGTCACTGGGACCTCTTCCTCATCGGCTACTCTCTCCTCTCTGGCAATTCTGCTAGAAGAGTATCTGTCTCTCGGTTTTTCTCCGCCTTCAAGTTTGTCATCTGTCTTCCCTGGAATAAGTAGTAGCTTTACTGCTAACGGCTAGATGCCGCCTACGGACTGAAGTAAGTGCGTCGTAACTGCCTCAGACTTTTACTAATATAGAGGTGCATTTCCTCATGGAAAATTCCGGCCCGTAACCTGCCGCCCACCAAATTCTTGTACCTCCCCGTGCCAAGGACACTTTCCCAGCCGGCCGGCCTGATGTAGCGTCTTCGGCATGAAGAAAAATACAATCCTTCGATAAGGGCCGGTCTGAACCGGTTCTCTCCAAGCGAATAACACCTCATAACTAAAACATCCCCTTTAACCTAGAAGCATCTCAAGCTGCCGGAGCAGAAAGAAAGATGGAGTCTCTCCCGTTTGAGGCCTACCAGGCCTGAATTCAGCACGGCTCCATGAAATACCCTCACTACAGGGCAGGTTATCCCTAATACTAACGAATCTATCCCCTAGGATATGTGTGCAAGCCCTAATCTATGGGGAAGAACACAGGATCATGTCGAAGTGCCTAGTAAATAGACTTCATTCACTACTCTAACCCTTAGGCTTGAATGGTAAAGAGACTGAAGTCACCCTAATCACCCATCAACACAATAGGGCCGGGAAAATCGAGCAGTACATTTCACCCTTGACTTCAGTCTATTATACATTCATTAAACAGAACTAACATCTGTGGAAGAATAATATTAAACAAAGCTAACTGATCTATGTCTAGTACCAAATGTGCAAAATTGAAGTAGTGAAGGAATACACTGAATAAAGCAACAAATAGAAATCAAAACAGCGATGGTAATGAGAATACCTCCTAATATTCGACGTAACAGATACAAATCAGGTAACCAATTAAAGAGCCAGTCAAACCAGCCCTGGTCAATGTGTTTTCTAACTTCCTCCGTCAAGTCATGTAGCCTGTCAATGTGAGCGCGAATAGATTGTGTATGATCAGACAAGTTAAAACAACAAAGACCCTCAAAATCGGAACAGTCGTGTCCATGTTTAAGCAAAAGATAATCAATGGCCGCTCGATTTTGCAAGATGGCTCTCCGTTCACCCTGGGCGTCTAACAGCATGTCAGACAGGACTGTAGAAGTATGATTAATGGATTTTACCATCCAGCAGGCCATTTTCTCAATAGATTTAGCATTATAAACCGCCAAAGCAGGAACACCAATAATTGAAATAGCCAGGCTAAGGTATTCAGAGTTGGAATATAAATGCAAAGATGAGTCACAATCCTCCTGTAACATCACTGTATCTCGAATCACACGAGAATTGGCATTCGGATGTGACGAGAACATCAGTAAACTGAGTCTCGTAATGGCACAGGGGCCACCAGAAATATTTGCGGGGACATATGGCCAGGAAGTATTACCACATGAGAAAAGCCATCCGGCAGGTAGCAACATCGTGCGATAATGACTAGGGGTAACTACCAAACTCTTGCAAGTCATATTGTTCTGGACCGAAGCACATGTTTTCGGTGTCCTTTGAAAGCACAAAGTTCGCTCATGAAGGGTGAAGGAAGTGGCACCTTTCAATTTTAGACGCAGACATTCAGAAATTGCACTAGGATTACACGTAAGGAAAAAACACATATCTCCTTGTGTGATATTATAGGTAACTATTTGGGACTGGACGGGGGGTATCTGGTCTGGTAGTTCAGTACATAAGGGGCAATACGCATGGGTGGCAAAATCGCCCAGAAGAACATTGGGGCGAGCCTTTGAAATGTTGAAAATATTAGTTAAAGTTTCCAGCGAAGCAGGGACAGCAACCAGACAGGTCGCTAAGATGTCGTGTACAGATCTCATCGGCGTCAAACAAAAGTGAGGGGCATCGGTCACCCTTTTCGCCAGTAAGGTCCAAAAGTTCGATGACGAATCCCACGCAGCGAGGGAACGCGACACTCGGGTGCGTAGCTCATCCGGGGTTGACGGGATTCCTCCTCTCTCGTCGAACCAACCCGAAAATAGTCCGACGACGACACATCCTGCAGCAACAGTCCAAAGAATGATCTGAAAGAGAATCAAATACAGGCATTAATCATTCTCGTAAGTAACATTTGTCAGCCGGGACCGCTTCCCAGCTATCTTTCCCTGGTCTCATAACTAAAATGGTGTTGTCATGACCGGTGGCGATGCCTGTTCAGGGGGAGTCTTAGGCGACTGCACCCAAACCCTGGCCCCAGGGTTATCTGTGGAGCCAAAACCTTTCTGGCCTCGTACAGTTAGCAAAGTTGGGGCAGTGCCTTTTACCATCCCACCACTGAAGACAGGCATTATGAGTAATTGAGCCACTCGGTCAGTTCGATGGATCAGCAAGTCAGCCTCACTGCTATTCAGCAGGAGCACCTTAATCTCTCCCTGATAATCACTGTCAATGACCCCTCCAAGTACCTGAATGCCTTTTACAGCCAGTCCCGATCTAGGGGCGATTAATCCAAAATTCCCGGGTGGTATTTGAACACCAACACCGGTCGCAATGATGACCCGATCTTTACCTTTTATAACGGTGTCATCCATGGCATGCAAGTCTAAACCTGCCGACCCTGGGGTCGCTCTACATGGAGCCAAAGCTCCGGGAGTAATTTCCCAGTACATCACAGTCTCTCTGATTTCATTTGGCTGAGCATTAACATTCGGAGGGAACAAACGCATAAGTGGAGATTCAGCATTTAGAAACGGACGATTATTCAAAATTAATAGCGCTTGGGACAAAAAGTCTCGCCAATTCTTATATTTGTCATCTGTTAATTTACGCAGCTGCCCCTTCAGCAGACCATTCAATCTCTCCACAAGACCCGAGGCCTGTGGATAGTATGGGACATGAAATACCCAGTCAATATTGTTTTCCACACAGAATTCCTGTACCAATCTTCCACGAAAATGGGATGCATTATCAGATTGAATTTGGAATGGCACACCATAATACATGATAATCAATTCCAATGTTTTAATGGTATTCAATTGGGTAGCTTGCTTACAGGGAAGGGCTACCAACAGGCCACTGTATGTATCAACAATAGTGCAAACATATTGACAATTCCTACTCATGGGAAGTGGACCGATGTAATCAATTTGCCAAATTTGAGCGGGCAGTTTCCCGCGATGTAAATGACCTTTAACAATTTGGGGCACTTTGCGCTGTCTGATATGCTGACAAATGGGACAATGTAAAATAACATTCTTGATCAAATCTAGGGGAATATAAATTCCTCGATCAGCAGCCCACCTGCTAGTGGCTTTCTCTCCAAAATGTCCTGCCTTCTGGTGGGCCCATTTCGCCAATCCCGCAATATCAGAATCTTGCCTGTCCACCACTGCCTCAGCAATTTTAGATTTCTCATCTGCAATGTTATGAAAAAATTTGTCAAGAGAATCTATAGGGGTGTGAGCATCCACATGGAAGATTGTAACAGTACTCTGTGGGAGCATCTCCCAAATCTCTTGCCATAATTCTTTTCCCCACAATTGTTTTGAATGCAATTCCCAATTATGGGAATGCCAAGTCGGTAACCAAACTGCCAGTCCATTGGCAGTAGACCAAGAATTGGTGAAAATATGACATGTGCCAGGTAATTCTTGTTTCAGGACTTGATAAACAGCATAAAGTTCAGCAAATTGACTGCTCTTACCTTCACCAGTTGTGCTCAGCAGTTTTTGTGTGATCGGATTATAGGACACCGCTTTCCAGTGCCGTTTCGTCCCTATGAACCTTGCTGAACCATCCGTAAACCAGACATGGTTTCTGTCCTCCGCGGACAAATCATCAAAAGGTCTACCCCACTTGACAGGAGACTCCTGCACTAAAGGTACGGAACATACACTCTCAGTCTCAGTCGATGGCGCTCGCGCCACCTGCTCATGTAAAGATGCAACCCCTTTCTGTCCCACACGTGCCCTGTCTTGTATATACCATTTCCATTTAATCACACTCGCCTCTTGAGCATGTCCAATTCGGTGAGTTTTCGGCGAACTCATAACCCACTGCATGATAGGAATTTCAGGTCGCAAAACTATATCATGACCCAAAGTCAGTTGCTCGGTATCCACCAGAGCCCAATAACATGCAAGTAACTGTTTCTCAAAAGGTGTATAACGCTCACCAGCATCAGGTAACTTTTTGGTCCAGAAACCCAACGGCACTCTACTCCTGCCTTGCTTCTGCCACAAACTCCAATTCGCATAAAGGCCCTGTACAGACACATTCAAATCCACCTCACCATCACGTACGGGCCATAAATCCAAAGCATGTTGAATTGCCTCTTTTGCTAGGTTGAACGCATCTTGCTGTGGTTTATCCCAATCAAATGCATTCTTTTTACGAGTGACACGGTACAAGGGGGCCAATATTTGACTCAAATGAGGAATATGCTGACGCCAAACACCAAATAAACCAATGAAGCTTTGGGCTTCTTTCCTATTCCTTGGAACTGCAAAATCAAGAATTTTCTGTTTAACATGAGGGATCACTTCACGGTGCCCTTCATGCCAATTAATACCCAAAAATTTTACAGCCTGGGACGGGCCTTGTAGTTTATCCGGATTGATTTCCCAACCTTTCTCACGCAGGCACCCAATGACTCTGTCCAATTGGGTCTGAACTTCCTCTTGTGTTTCGCCTTGGATCAAAACATCATCAATATAATGACACATCTGAATTTGTGGATGAACCGGTACCTCAGCCAAATGCTCTGCCACCAGCCGGTGACATATCGTAGGACTATGCACATAGCCCTGAGGAAGACTTCTAAACGTCATCTGACGCCCATTCCACGTAAAACTGAACTGTTCCTGACACTCAGGGGCAATCGGAATCGAAAAGAAAGCATTAGCAATATCAATGGACGCATACCATGTACCTGGATGTTTTTGGATTCTTTCAATTAAAGTAATGACATCCGGTACTGCAACAGTCAAAGAGGGTGTGTGTTTGTTCAATTCTCGATAATCAACAGTCATGCGCCAAGAATTATCACTCTTACGTACAGGCCAAACAGGATTATTCCAAGCAGAAGTAACTGGGGCTATAACACCTGCATCCACCAACTCCTGAATAGTGGTACTAATCTCCTCATGACCACCTGGAATACGATACTGCTTCTGACAAACCACTTTTGTCGCCTGAGGAACTTTTATGGGGGGCATTCGTAAACGACCAACCCGTATAGGCCTGGACGATATATAATGCGTAGTTCCAAATTGGTAACATCCATCATCTAAATGCAAAGTCATCCCTTTCAAAATATCAATTCCAATTATGAATTCCAAGAGTGGCACCACTAGTACAGAGTATTCTTTTCTAGGGATTCTACCTATTCTCATTTCAAGTAAAGTTTGAACGGCAGGAGTTTCCTTCCCACCTAATCCGGTAATTGTAAAAGGCTGACCAGTAAACCTCTTTGATTTTCCATGAATAAGAGTGGCCTCCGCTCCTGTATCTACCAATGCTCGGGCCCTTTGGATATTACGATGTCTCCAATAAATTTCAATATCTACATAGGGTCTATTATCTCTGTGAGCCCATCTGTGTACTGGAGCTTGACCTATTTCCTAGTCATGCTTACTGCATTCTGTGTACCAGGATAAATCAGGATAAAGACTCTCACGTTTCTTAGGTATCGGTACCTCCTGTTCATATCCATTCCCAGTACGAAATGGATTCGTGTCTTCTGCAGTACACTGCTGGTTTCGATCGGCCAAACTATGACGATCCTCTCTCCTCCTCAACTCAGGGGATTGATCCCTATCATCTCTACGTCTGCTGTAAATATAATCATTTTTTCCCCTCTCTCTTTCCTCTTCTCTCTCTCTGTCTCTCTCTCGACGGGGGGACATATCACGTACATAACGTCGATCATCACGACGAACAGAGCGCCCACGGCGGTCGTCATCACCGCTACCGTCAGAACCACCACGATCACACTCAGTCATCCGAACACGCCGGGCACCCTCCTTCCGATCCAAGCCACGTTTGCGAAACAACTCCCACAAACGAGCAGTAGTCTCACCGTCAATGTCCTCCCTCCGCACACCATCGGCCAGAAGACCAGAAAAGATATCACGTCTAGTAAGTTTATTGTCACCAGGAGTACGAGTGTCAGGCCGGGACTGACGTTCAGGTTTAAACCACTCACCCAACTCACCGAGTTGGCGTACCGATTCCAGTACCGTAGATAACACGTTACCAGTTTGATTAATCAATAAAGTCATCATGACCTGCTTATAAGCAACAGGGGAAGAACGAATAATACGATTCCGCACAGAAGATGTCAACGAACCATCAAGCAACCTGTCAGCAGTACCCAGAAAAATTGCCGTTTTCATCACCTCCTCTTTGAGACGTTGTGCAGCGTCGCGCAAAGTATACCATGGTTTGTCATTCACAGGCCAATCAGACTCAGTAGGATACTTTATATTACAACCCTCAGTCGCCAATTGAAGTAAAGAAATTTGACCACCACCATTATAGTTACGAAAATGATCCTGTACAGTAGAATCCGAACTCAAGGAACAAAACTTCAAACAATCGCCATTATCTAACATAATGCCAGCAGCGCCCAGTTCATAATGGCGCACCATCCATGTGAGCAAGGTCTCACCAGCTCGCTGCCGAAATCGCTGCAAAATATCACTAATTTCCTGTTGAGTAAAGTCCTCTAAAGAGTCGAAAGAAACACCCTGCGGAGCAGCGGGAGACTGCTGCAACTTCCGACGAAAAACTGGATGCACCGAGACCGCGGGATGAGCATCACAAGGAGCTCGACCAGTACACGTAGAGGAACAATCAGTGGAAGAAGCATCAACCCCGCTCGAAGGACGAGCGCAATCACGGGGTGCACCATCAGGGGTGCGAGAAGCAGGCTTACAATCATGGCGGGAGCGAGAGGACTCGCGCTTGACAGATTCCTCACCCGAGGAACAAGAATCACTCGAATTCCAGATATTACCATCCCATTCATCAGGATTCCAATCCAGTCCGGCTTTCGCCACGACCAGACGCACCTTTCGCGTCGAAACCCGACCGCGCCGATTCTTGTATTTATAACGAGCAATTCGCACAGCCGCCCTCTCGGCAATAGTCTGGTAAGTCTCAAGTTTGTCAGCAAGCAACTTATTTTGACACCGCAACAAAGTATGAGAATTCTGAATCTCAACAAAGTGCGCTTCCACATCCTTAAGAGATATCTGTAGCTTCAACACCCTCTCATGCAGAATCCTGTACGCAGACAGAACAATCCAACCTCTACGCCCCAAAATGGGAATCTCCTCACCCTTCGAGATGGGTGCCTTCTGTAAACAAGTAATCACATTAGCCGGCTCCGCCAGCTCCAAAAAAGAATTCCAATTCTCACTCAAACCAGTAGAATCAGCCCACTCACGGGCTAAGGCTTCATAAGGCGTTGAATCCCATCCGGGAATATCAACGGGCAACTTAAAAGTAGATTTTGACTTTCTAGAAAACATCGTGAAAAAGAAAGAAGAAAAGAAAGAAAAAGAAAAGAAAGAAGAAGAAAAACTATACACACAAGTATACCACAAATAATATACAAACAAAACCACGCACACGCCGAAAGCAAACACGAGACAACACGACGCACACAGGTTTCGAAAACGGTTCGTGACGCCAAATGTTCTGCTTGGGTTTTCGGATCAAATAGAACCCGCTCATCAGAACCTTTCTAACCCAGCCATAACGTTACCCTCTCCCTAGGGCCTATTCACAACAAGTAACCACAGATATATATATACCACCTAAGGACAGGGAATTCCTACTATATATATATATATATATATATATATATATATATATATATATCTAGACCTCTTGTAATACAAGTGGCGGCCTCGCGATCCCAGACGGACCCAGGACTTCCTACCCAGACGGCAGCCTTAGCCTCGCGGTCCCAGACGGACCCAGGACTTCCTACCCAGACGGCAGCCTTAGCCTCGCGGTCCCAGACGGACCCAGGACTTCCTACCCAGACGGCAGCCTTAGCCTCGCGGTCCCAGGCGGACCCAGGACTTCCTACCCAGACGGCAGCCTTAGCCTCGCGGTCCCAGACGGACCCAGGACTTCCTACCCAGACGGCAGCCTTAGCCTCGCGGTCCCAGACGGACCCAGGACTTCCTACCCAGACGGCAGCCTTAGCCTCGCGGTCCCAGACGGACCCAGGACTTCCTACCCAGACGGCAGCCTTAGCCTCGCGGTCCCAGGCGGACCCAGGACTTCCTACCCAGACGGCAGCCTTAGCCTTGCGGTCCCAGACGGACCCAGGACTTCCTACCCAGATGGCAGCCTTAGCCTCGCGGTCCCAGACGGACCCAGGACTTCCTACCCAGACGGCAGCCTCAATACAAGTTCATCCTATGATTACCATAACATACAGCAGGGGAATCAGTTTTACTATTTATCAGATCACACAAGAACTGCCAGTTTGAGCACAACCTGTTCTCTGGTTCGAGGGGTTCCTCTCTCCCTTATTCAGTTACCACTTACCTGATCAGGGTTAACATCTGTTCATGTCAAGTCACAGCTGACTAGAAGAATAGGCTACCCTCTTATACAAGAACACGCAGCACATGTTGATTCACTACAAACTGGATACTTTATTATTTATTATATACGCAATCACATAACATTACTGTGTAACACATAACCTGCAAAGAAAAGTGAAAGATTAGGTTGTACACTCTAATAAGAAAGGGGTCGACATCACCTTAGTCGTGTGTAGCCTGCACTCAATGGTCATCTAGGTTCCCTTCTCGTCTGTGCCTCGGCTCGTCTGGAGGTCACACCTCCGTAGCTCCCTTCTCCGAGTCACTGGGACCTCTTCCTCATCGGCTACTCTCTCCTCTCTGGCAATTCTGCTAGAAGAGTATCTGTCTCTCGGTTTTTCTCCGCCTTCAAGTTTGTCATCTGTCTTCCCTGGAATAAGTAGTAGCTTTACTGCTAACGGCTAGATGCCGCCTACGGACTGAAGTAAGTGCGTCGTAACTGCCTCAGACTTTTACTAATATAGAGGTGCATTTCCTCATGGAAAATTCCGGCCCGTAACCTGTCGCCCACCAAATTCTTGTACCTCCCCGTGCCAAGGACACTTTCCCAGCCGGCCGGCCTGATGTAGCGTCTTCGGCATGAAGAAAAATACAATCCTTCGAGAAGGGTCGGTCTGAACCGGTTCTCTCCAAGCGAATAACACCTCATAACTAAAACATCCCCTTTAACCTAGAAGCATCTCAAGCTGCCGGAGCAGAAAGAAAGATGGAGTCTCTCCCGTTTGAGGCCTACCAGGCCTGAATTCAGCACGGCTCCATGAAATACCCTCACTACAGGGCAGGTTATCCCTAATACTAACGAATCTATCCCCTAGGATATGTGTGCAAGCCCTAATCTATGGGGAAGAACACAGGATCATGTCGAAGTGCCTAGTAAATAGACTTCATTCACTACTCTAACCCTTAGGCTTGAATGGTAAAGAGACTGAAGTCACCCTAATCACCCATCAACACAATAGGGCCGGGAAAATCGAGCAGTACAGTTGTCCACCCTTGCCTTCTGCCATAGTCCGGGCCACTGGAATTATGCATCAGTGTTAGACCTGGCACCATTGGCGTGGGTCAACCTTCCATTTTTGTCTGTGCCTCAATGTATTTTTGTGCTGGTGTTAGCTGCTCAGGGCCCTGTGCCACTGCCATCCAGTGCCACAGGGCAAGTGTTCCCTATGGGAAAATATATTATGTGAATTGACTTCCATGTTTGGCTTATCTGGTTTACTATCAGTCCCTAGTAGAGTGCACCAGGGGTGCCAAGGGCTTGTATATCCAAATGCTGCTAGTGGGCTTGCAGCACTGGTTGTGCCACCCACAGAAGCAGCCTGGTAAAATATGTCTAAGGTCTGCCATTGCAGAACCTTCGGGCAGTCTGGTACTGTCATGCTGACTGAGCAAGTGTCCCCACTTGCTATCCCTAAACCTTCCCTTACCTGCATGTTAGTCACCCCTAAGGTGTGTGGCATGTCCTAATAGTGAATTACAGCCATTTTTGTTTTTCACTATTGTAAGGCTATCTGCTCTCGATAGGCCAGAAGGGGCTGCTAGGTTATAACACTATATAATCCTAGCAGGCTCAGGAAGCATGGTAGAAATTCATGTTTAGTATGCCTGAACTCAGAATAATAAAATACATATTTTAGCAAAGGTTATTTTAATATCCTGGGCTTGCAAATGCTACTTTTAGAAAGTTAGCCTTTGCGTGCCTAACCATTTCAGTCCGCCTCTGCTGGGAGGGGCTGTCTTCTTTGTGTGTAGCTTGAGTGACAGGGCTGGGAAGTTCCAGAAGACAGGCTGGGGCTGCCAGGTGGTGAATAGAGAGATTACACCAGGATGGGTGGGAGGAGTGCACCTTGACTCTGAATAGGGCTGTGCTCGGCCACCACAATGCTGGCTCCACCCCCCGGGGAGCGTCTGATGTCTCTGCCCTGCCTGCTGAAAGAAGAAGCCAGAGTCCCAACAACAAAGTGCTCCTCACTGAAAAGAACTGGACTGGGATTAGGCAAAGGCCCCCCTGGCCTGTAAAGACAAAAGAAACTTGGTATAAATGTAGGAGCCCTGCTCCTAAGAAATCAGATCCTGATTGAACCACGAAGAAACTCTGCCTGACCAGAAGGACCTGGAAGAAGCTGAAGGAGGAGTAACTTTCCCTAAACCTGGGGGACTGGTCTGCAGTAGGTGCCTTGCTGAGAAAGGAGAGGAAAGGACTAAAAGAGACTTTGCACTTTGTTTCAACAAATCTCCAAGGGCTTGGAAGAAGAGCTGGCCCCCTGAACTGAGTCCCAGGACCATTGGACTCATCTGCCTTCCAAAATTGAGTTGCCTGCACAATTCTTGCTTGTTTCCTGCTGGATTTGGCCCCAGTACGACCCGTACCCCATCTGCCGTGAAGCCGTGTCTTTGCCGCCCGGCACCGTGTGTCTACGCTGATTTAAAAGCGTTAGTACGCACTGTATCCCTCCCGGCCGCATCGCACCTAACCTTCCCCGCCGATTTGAGTCGTACAGCCCTGGCTGCCTAATCCTGTACACCTCGGACAAAAGCTACGTTGTCCCGCAGGTACGGTCCGTACGCTGCTAAGACGTACTGCACTGTGCCGTGCTCAGAGCCGAGAAGCCGCATCACACAGATCCTCCCCGTATGCTGTACGGCTCGCTGAGAAGTGTCGCCGCCTATCCGCACTGAATGTACGGCCCGAACGCCGAACGCCACGGATTCTGCAAGCCGATCCGGGCCATCCGCACATATCCCTGAAGGTCCCGTACCAACGCCGCGTACCGACGCCGCGACCCGACCAGCATCCGAATACGCTGCCGAGCTACGACCCGGACCCATCGACTTGTCCCGCACTGTCTGTCGCGGACCCTACAAAACCAAGATACTTTGTTCTGTTTGCACCGCAGCGTGCATGCCACGGATCCCGGAGTCCGCAACGATTGTTAGACTCGTACTTCCCTTGTTTTGAATGCCAAGGAGTCGCACATCCAGGTACGAACCGTACATAGCCTTGAAAGAAGCGTACTTATGTGAAAGAAGCGTGTATTAACTAACAGAAGCTTATTATTGTATTTTAAGCCTTTCTACAAGAACATTGAACTTTAAAATAATACTGTGGTCATTTTTACTCGTTACTCTGGTCTTGTGCTAAGCCTTATATAAAGAAACCTATTTTTATACAACCTTGACTGGTGTCCATTTGTGGTGTGTCATTGTATTACTGTATGCGTTCACAAATGCTTAACCTATGACGCCCTGAGAATAGTCTTGACTGCTTGCGCCACACTACCTAAAGGGTGAGCAGGGGTTATTTGAAAGGGTGATCCCCCTACTCTGACTTAGAAGTAAGAGTCCCTGCCAGAGATTCACAATTCTAACAATGGTGGTCAGCAGTGAGGATATGAATTTGCATTTGTGGTTCATGTACAGTAGTTGAGTGAACACCACGTAGTGAGTTCAGACCGATAATGCAGACACACCGTATTGATTTTTGTTTTACTGAAGAATCTCCACTTTAAGAAACCATGCCTAGCTCAGTGAATGGAGGCAGGGCGGCCTCTATATTCTCTGGGGTTGATGACATAGATTGGGAGGAGAAGGCACTGATGAGGTGCGCAAGTGAAGTCTTGAAAGGATACCTCTCCAAGTACAGAATTAACCAAACTGGATTGAAAAACAAGGAGCAGTATACAAAGGCGCTGAGGGCCTGGTACGAATCCAAGTTCCCAGAGAATGTGCTGGAGGTGATACCCCCAGAAGGTGCTTCTGAGCCTGGCAGAGGCCTGTCGCCAGAGGAGATGGCCGACAGGATTGCTGCAAGAGCACATGAAGTGGAGATGGCAAAGCTTCAAATGGAAATGGAAAGACAAAGGCTGGCCATGGAGCATGAAGTAAAAATGAGGGAGTTGGATCTCAAGGCCAGGAGTTTAGACCACTCCCCCTCTGGTGGCAGCAATTTAACAGAGTCAAGGGTGCACATTCCTCAAGATGTGGTGAAAGAGTATTACAAGCAGGATGATATTGGGCAGTGGTTCAGGGCCTATGAAGTAGCCATGTCCTCCCACCGGGTCCCTGAGAGAGATTGGGGAGCGGGGTTGTGGGGAAGGTTCCTGAGTGAGGGGCGGGACACACTGCTAGATCTCCCCTCTGATGTCACCACATCCTATCCACACATGAAGGAAGCTCTGATGACAAGGTATGGGTTAACTCCTGAATTGTACAGGCAGAGATTTAGGGAATGCACCAAGAAGCCTGGTACCACTTATGTAGAATATGTGACTTTTTTTTCCAGAGCGCTAGATGGTTGGGTGAAGGGTAGCAAAGTAAATGATTACCAAGGGCTGTTTGATCTAATTGCATGGGAGCACTTGTCTGATAATTGTTTTCCTGAGCTACGCCAGCACCTGATCGATAGCAAGCTAACTAACCCTAGGAAGCTTGCTGAGGAGGCGGACCGCTGGATCAGCACCAGGGTCCACAAGGGTCACGTGGGAGGCCCCGCCAAAGGTGGTCAGGGTCCCCAGCAGAAGACTGGGGGGGACAAGGGTAAACAGAGGGAGTTCTACAGAGGGCCCCAAAGTAATTCCCAGGAGAACCAAGGGAAAGGTTCTCAGCCACCCCCACCCCCGAAGCAGACCGGGGCCCCGACAGGTAACCCTGTTCAAAGAGGGCCCCCCAGATGTTACAAGTGTACCAACCTGGGGCACTATTCCATGGATCCCAAGTGCCCCATGTTTGGTAAACCAGCACCCCCTGGTGCTCCACCCCCCAAGCAGGTGGGTGGCTAGTGTAGCCTTTTGGAGGGAGGTAGATGTCCAAGGGGAGGGGGATCCCGTACAGATGACCCTAGTCTCATTAGGAGACGGTGAGATGGTCGCTGAGGCCCAACTGCCCCCAATACTCAAAAGTATGGGCAGTGGGTGACCATAAATGGCAAAAGGGTGGGGGCTCTTAGAGATACAGGAGCCAGTGTGACTGCTGTCAAGCAACACCTGGTGTCTCAAGAGCAGGTGGTCCCACACGCATTCTGCCGTGTTGTCAACGCTGACAACACAGAGAGTCATTGTCCAATGGCTCAAGTTCCCTTTGAGTGGGGGGCGGTCTCTGGTACTCTGCAAGTCACTGTGAGAACTGCCATGCCTGTAGACTGTCTCCTAGGGAACGATTTGGAGAGCTCCCCTTGGGAAAAGGTGGAGAAGACAACTCACCTGCGGATGGTGGGTTTACCTGATTGGGCGTGCGTGACCACCCAGTCGATGGCAGCCAGTAGGGGTGTTGAAGGGACCCTGGATCCTGAGGGAGAGGCCCAGGAACCGGCCTTAAGGAGAGGGCGCAGGAGGCACAGGAAACCGGATCCTAACGTTCCCACGGCCCAGGAGGAAGCAGACCTTGAGGGGGATGCCCTGGAGCCTACCGGGGAACAGATAGCCGAACTGGGGGACCTGCCTGAGCTGACCCATTGGCAGCAGGAAGGAGGCCCCACCAGGGAGGAATTCTGCAGGGAGCAGAAAGAGTGCCCCTCTCTAGTGGGTATGCGGCAGCAGGCTGCAGCCCAGGCCAATGGTGATCAGTCCGGTACTCACTTAATCTACTGGGAGAACGACCTCCTGTACTCAGAGCCTAAGGTTGCTGAACCTGGGTCAGCCTGTGCGCTGGTGGTACCCCAGAAGTTCAGAGCCTTCCTACTCGGGCTCGCTCACGACGTTCCGTTAGCAGGGCATTTGGGGCAGGACAAGACCTTCGAAAGGCTTGTCACCCACTTTTATTGGCCTCAAATGCGCAGGAGTTCTGACACTCACTGCAGGACATGCCAGACTTGCCAGGCAAGTGGTAAGAGCGGAAGGAAGCTGAGGGCTCCACTCCAACCTTTCCATGTGGTCAGTACCCCATTCCAGCGAGTGGGGATTGACATTGTGGGGCCACTGGACCCCAAGACAGCCATGGGCAACAGGTTTATCCTAGTCTTGGTGGACCATGCCACCAGGTACCCTGAAGCCATCCCTCTAAGGACAGTGACGGCCCCCGTGGTGGGACGGGCACTGATGGGAATTTTCTCACGAGTAGGATTCCCTCCAGAGGTGGTGTCTGACAGGGGGACCAATTTCATATCGAAATATATGAAATCTCCTTGGCAAGAGTGTGGTGTGACCTACAAGTTCACCACCCCTTACCATCCCCAAGGAAACGGGTTGGTTGAGAGATTCAACCGAACCCTAAAGGGCATGATTATGGGCGTTGAGGAGCCCATGAGGCGTAAGTGGGACGTCCTCTTACCATGCCTTCTCTTCGCGTAACGTGAGGTACCACAGAAGTCTCTGTGGTTCAGTCCCTTTGAGCTTCTGTATGGCCACCCAGTACGAGGACCTCTTAGTCTGGTCAAGGAAGGCTGGGAGCAATCTCCCAGGAAACCTCCCCAGAATGTATATAATTACATGCTGGCCTTTCGGAACCAGACTAGGCGTTTCAGGCAACTTGCTGAGGCAAATCTGGAAGCCAGCCAGGAGGAAATGAAGCGGTGGTACGACCAGAATGCCACTCTGGTTGAGCTTCAACCTGGTCAAAAGGTATGGGTCCTGGCCCCTCTGGAGCCCTGTGCACTCCAGGACAAGTGGACAGGACCCTTTGAGATTGTGGAGTGCAAGAGTTCTGTCACCTACCTGGTGAACTTGCAGTCTCCTAGGAACCCCTTAAGGGTCCTACATGTCAATCGACTAAAGCCCCACATGGAGAGGTCCGAAGTGGGCATGCTCTTGGCCACAGATGATGGGACGGAGGAGGAGTCTGAGCCTCTTCCTGACCTCCTGGTAGCCTCAGAGCGAGACGGGTCAGTGGATGGAGTTAACCTCTCACCCACCCTGACCCCTGAGCAACAGGATGACTGCCGCCAGCTGCTGGGGCAATTTTCTGACCTGTTCTCCCTGGTTCCTGGTATCACAGATTGGTGCGTCCATGATGTGGATACAGGAGACAGCTTACCTGTGAAGCACAAAGCTTACAGGGTAACTGACAGGGTCAAAGCCTGCATCAAAGAGGAGGTCTCAAAGATGCTTGCTCTAGGGGTGGTTGAGTCCTCCAGCAGTCCTTGGGCCAGCCCAGTGGTCTTGGTCCCAAAGGCTGCCGCGCCGGGTGCCACACCCGAACTCCGGTTCTGTGTGGACTACAGAGGACTCAACTCAGTCACGAAGACTGACGCGCACCCCATCCCCAGAGCTGACTAGCTCATCGATCGGTTAGGGGCTGCACGGTACCTCAGCACGTTTGATTTAACGTCTGGGTACTGGCAGGTCGCCTTAACTGATGGGGCCAAAGAGAGGTCCGCATTCTCCACACCAGATGGGCATTTCCAGTTCCGGGTTATGCCATTTGGGATGAAGAATGCCCCTGCCACCTTCCAGAGGTTGGTCAACCAGGTGTTGGCTGGGCTGACCGAGTTCAGCGCCGCATACCTGGATGACATCGCAGTGTTCAGTGGCACATGGAAGGAACACCTGCAACATCTCTGGGAAGTGTTGATGGCACTGCGCAAGGCAGGCCTCACGATCAAGGCAAGCAAGTGTCAGATCGGGCAGGGATCAGTGGTGTACTTGGGACACCAAGTGGGGAGCGGCCAGGTGGCGCCCCTCCAACCCAAGATTGAAACCATCCTGGCTTGGGAGCCCCCAAAGACCCAGACAGAGGTGAGGGCCTTTTTAGGACTCACAGGGTACTACAGGAGGTTTGTCAAGGGGTATGGCAGCATTGTTGCCCACTTGACAGAGCTGACTTCGAAGAAGCAGCCCAGAAAAGTGATATGGACTGACACCTGTCAGAAGGCTTTTGACACCCTGAAGACTGCCATGTGCACGGCGCCCGTGCTCTTGGCTCCTGACTTCTCCAAAGAATTCCTTGTGCAGACAGACGCATCAGAGCATGGTGTAGGGGCTGTTGTCTCACAGATGACTGAGGAGGGCTGGGACCAACCCGTAGCCTTCATCAGTAGGAGGTTACTTCCCCGGGAACAAAAGTGGAGTGCGATTGAGCGAGAAGCATTTGCTGTGGTTTGGGAATTGAAGAAGCTAAGACCCTACTTGTTTGGGTCTCAAGTCCGGGTTCAAACAGACCACAGGCCCCTCAGGTGGTTGATGCAGATGAGGGGTGAGAATCCTAAGTTGTTGAGGTGGTCCATTTCCCTACAGGGGATGGATTTCACGGTGGAACATCGCCCCGGTACAGACCACGCCAACGCTGATGGTCTTTCCAGATTTTTCCACCTTAGTGATGAGAACTCCCTGGGGTAGGGTAGTTCTTCCCACATTTCAGCTGGAGGGAACACGTGTTAGACCTGGCACCATTGGCGTGGGTCACCCTTCCATTTTGTCTGTGTCTTAATGTATTTTTGTGCTGGTGTTAGCTGCTCAGGGCCCTGTGCCACTGCCATCCAGTGCCACAGGGCAAGTGCTCCCTATGGGAAAATATATTATGTGAATTGACTTCCATGTTTGGCTTATTTGGTTTACTATCAGTCCCTAGTAGAGTGCACCAGGGGTGCCAAGGGCTTGTATATCCAAATGCTGCTAGTGGGCTTGCAGCACTGGTTGTGCCACCCACAGAAGCAGCCTGGTAAAATATGTCTAAGGTCTGCCATTGCAGAACCTGCAGGCAGTCTGGTACTGTCATGCTGACTGAGCAAGTGTCCCCACTTGCCAGTCCCTAAACCTTCCCTTACCTGCATGTTAGTCACCCCTAAGGTAGGCCCTAGGGCAGGGTGCATTGTAAGGATAAGGTAGGACATGCCCTGAAGTGTGTGGCATGTCCTAATAGTGAATTACAGCCATTTTCGTTTTTCACTATTGTAAGGCTACCTGCTCTCCATAGGCCAGAATGGGCTGCTAGGTTATAACACTCTATAATCCTATCAGGCTCAGGAAGCATGGTAGAAATCCATGTTTAGCATGCCTGAACTCAGAATAATAAAATACATCTTTTAGCAAAGGTTATTTTAATATCCTGGGTTTGCAAATGCTACTTTTAGAAAGTTAGCCTTTACGTGCCTAACCATTTCAGTCCGCCTCTGCTGGGAGGGGCTGTCTTTTTTGTGTGTAGCTTGAGTGACAGGGCTGGGAAGTTCCAGGAGACAGGCTGGGGCTGCCAGGTGGTGAATAGAGAGATTACACCAGGATGGGTGGGAGGAGTGCACCTTGACTCTGAATAGGGCTGTGCTCGGCCACCACAATGCTGGCTCCACCCCCTGGGGAGCGTCTGATGTCTCTGCCCTGCCTGCTGAAAGAAGAAACCAGAGTCCCAACAACAAAGTGCTCCTCACTGAAAAGAACTGGACTGGGATTAGGCAAAGGCCCCTCTGGCCTGTAAAGACAAGAGAAACTTGGTGTAAATGTAGGAGCCCTGCTCCTAAGAAATCAGATCCTGATTGAACCACGAAGAAACTCTGCCTGACCAGAAGGACCTGGAAGAAGCTGAAGGAGGAGTAACTTTCCCTAACCCTGGGGGATTGGCCTGCAGTTGGTGCCTTGCTGAGAAAGGAGAGGAAAGGACTAAAAGAGACTTTGCACTTTGTTTCAACAAATCTCCAAGGGCTTGGAAGAAGAGCTGGCCCCCTGAACTGAGTCCCAGGACCATTGGACTCATCTGCCTTCCAAAATTGAGTTGCCTGCACAATTCTTGCTTGTTTCCTGCTGGATTTGGCCCCCAGTACGACCCGTACCCCATCTGCCGCGAAGCCGTGTCTTTGCCGCCCGGCACCGTGTGTCTACGCTGATTTAAAAGCGTTAGTACGCACTGTATCCCTCCCGGCCGCATCGCACCTAACCTTCCCCGCCGATTTGAGTCGCACAGCCCTGGCTGCCTAATTCTGTACACCTCGGACACAAGCTCCGTTGTCCCGCAGGTACGGTCCGTACGCTGCTAAGACGTACTGCACTGTGCCGTGCTCAGAGCCGAGAAGCCGCATCCTACAGATCCTCCCCGTACGCTGTACGGCTCGCCGAGAAGTGTTGCCGCCTATCCGCACCGAAGGTACGGCTCGAACGCCGAATGCCACGGACTCTGCAAGCCGATCTGGGCCATCCGCACGTATCCCTGAAGGTCCTGTACCAATGCCGCTTACCGACGCCGCGACCCGACCAGCATCCGAATACGCTACCGAGCTACGACCCGGACCCATCGACTTGTCCCGCACTGTCCGTCGCGGACCCTACAAAACCAAGGTACTTTGTTCTGTTTGCACCGCAGCGTGCATGCCACAGGCCCCCGGAGTCCGCAACGATTGTTAGACTCGTACTTCCCTTGTTTTGAATGCCAACGAGTCGCACCTCCAGGTACGAACCGTACATAGCCTTGAAAGAAGCGTACTTATGTGAAAGAAGCGTGTTTTAACTAACAGAAGCTTATTATTGTATTTTAAGCCTTTCTACAAGAACATTGAACTTTAAAATAATACTGTGGTCATTTTTACTCGTTACTCTGGTCTTGTGCTAAGCCTTATATAAAGAAACCTATTTTTATACAACCTTGACTGGTGTCCATTTGTGGTGTGTCATTGTATTACTGTATGCGTTCACAAATGCTTAACCTATGACGCCCTGAGAATAGTCTTGACTGCTTGCGCCACACTACCTAAAGGGTGAGCAGGGGTTGTTTGAAAGGGTGATCCCCCTACTCTGACTTAGAAGTAAGAGTCCCTGCTTGTCACGAGTGCATACCTGTGCCAACCAGAGATTCCCAATTCTAACAGTCAGGAAAGGACCAAATTATGCAGCAAGGTTTTATTATACGGGAAGAAAAAGCAAGTTATGCAGCATAATGGTGCACATTTTGTGATAGTATTACTTTATTATTTTGACATTTCACACATGCTAACACTAACAGGGCAAATGTTTCACCTCATTAGTGCCAATTTAACACCCAAATACAACAACAGTCAACCTTTGCGAAGGGTTTTCCACTTCACAGCAATACGGGTAGACCTGGTTTTGGTACCTTTCAATCCATTCAAACTAGAAGCTACTTTTGGGGATTAAATTCTGCAAATTATTCAGCAGATTATGGATTATGTGGCACATGTGGCAAATCCATACTCATGCAGAAAAGACCACGGACGCAAAATCTTATAATTCGGTGCCTGACCTTAGAACAAGGATGTGTGCATTCTGTCAAGCATAGGTTTTGTATTGGAATTTGATCCTTCCATTAGAAAATAATATCCATGAAGACATCTCTCACTGTATGTGTGTTGTAAAGTGCATTACACTTGCAAAGTTTGAAAAATATGGAGACTTTTGAAAGTTACTCCACTGTTACACCTGCCTTGAGAAGACATATCTTTTGGCTGAATTCCCTGTCTTTAAATGTTATTAGATAGAGGTTTGCCTCAAAACTCATGCATGCTTGTATGGGAATACCCATGTACCACCTATGTTATGCCTCCCTGATGCAAAGTAGCACAATTCAGTGCATAGTGCTACTTTGCATTACTGTGGGCAACTTTCCTACACAAATTATGATTTTCATTGGAAAGTAAATCCAACACAACACTAGGTGCTGGGTTTGTGTCACTTTTGTGATGCAAACTCAGCACAAAGAGTTAATAATTCTGGATCAGAATCTCTAAACAGGTACTTGTCAATATTATGAGGACGATTTGTGTTCTTACTGCAAGCTAAGGTTACCAAATGACCAATGCAGAGTAAATGTTGCTTTACTGTAGAAAAATCAGAAGGCAATGAAGACACCACAGAGAAGGGACCACTGAAGCATGAGAGAAAAATATTTTGCGTCTGCCACTGAGCATGGCAAATTTCAGTAGACAGGTTCTGGATTGGAAGAGAACGGGGATTGGAAAGTAAGAAAATGTACTGGATAGGAAAGTAGAAAAGTAGGAAGGACAGAAATAATGGAGAGATGGAGAGGAAAGACAATTTGGGAGTGTGAGGGAGAGGGGAGATCTGAGTGAAGGGAAAGAAAAGGAAACATGTATGGAGAAGATAAGACATGGAAGTGAGATAGAAAGCAAGAAAAGGAGAGGAAAAGAAAGGAAGGGGAGTGAATCATAGAAAGGAAAGCACAAAGGTAGGGAAAGAAAGAAGGAAAGGATGATAAAACAACCTAAAGGGGATATGTAGACCAAGAGGTGGCATCCAAGGAGGTCGGAGCCAAGGAGAGGAACAAGATGAGAGAGAAGCATAGTCCAGATACAGATTCGACAGAGTTAGGGTGGAATGAGCGATAACAGGGAGGTTAGAGTGACTTTGCGGGAGAGAGAAGAGTAGGACATAAATTGAAGAGAGGAGCCAGAATGAGGGAAAAGTAGAGCAGAGCGGAAATAGACAAAGAAAAGTGGGATTGTAAGGAAGAGCAAGGAGAGAAAAAAGCTAAAAAAAAAAAGGGAGGAAGGCGGTAAGGACAAGCCAGGAGATCAAGCGGAAGTGGTCAGAGATAAGAAAAAGGTGCGAGGAGGAGATAATAGTGGCATGGAGATAGCATATAAAGGAATTATAGGAAGGATTATTAGGACATAAAATGCAATGGCCCCCATGCACAGGGATGCAAGGAGCCCTCTGCGCCCGAGTAATGGGTGTCTTTTAATACCAACCCAGAGGTGTGTGTGAGTGTGCTCTTTTTTACTGGTTTGCATTAAGGCCCATTGCATCCTTACTATGCCACTGACTTTTGTAGCATGCCCACGTACATTCTTGTATATTAACTTATTGATTATCTTCAGTGCACGCACCCTTAGCTGCAGTGCACAAAGCACCTTTATTGCCGTACATAGAGAACAAAAATTAGAGGGAACATTGGTCCTGTCTCTCCCTGGCGCTTATTCAGGCAGTTAGTACTGGCCATTGAACTCGGCAGGGGAAAGTTTAAGGGAAGCTGAGTAGGGGTATTAGGGCTAAGATTATATAGGCAGGGGTCAGAAGTTCAGTCTCCTTTAATTGATCGCTGATCCATGGGAAGTTAGTGTAAGTGGGGTAAATTGGTAATTGGTTTGTATGGTAAATTTGTATTTAATTCGGCCCAGGTGTTGTGGTCTTGTGAATGGGCTGAGAGTTAGGGAAAGAAGAAACAGAAAAAGTTAATATGACGAGAATAAGTGAGCAAAGTGTGTGAATGATAAGAGGTTTCCTTACATGGGAATAATGATGCCCTTCTGGGCACATTTATCTTCCGGTATGAAGGAAAAAATATTGTGGGGCGAATTTGTGGATGTCTACAAATTATTACAAAGGGAGATCCAAGCAAAGGAGAAATCAAAGGAAGAAGAATGGGAGCTAGACACATGTCCCAGGGTCCCAGGAAATATTGAGACATAGACACCAGTGTTTTGTAATTTATTGGACCATGTCCTGCAAGCTTTACGCCCATATACAGTGGCGTCACTAGGGTTGGTGTCACCCGGTGCAGGTAACTCATGGTGTCACCCCCTCACGACTTACCGCATGGACCTCCTCCGCCCCGAGTCCGCCAGTGGACACAGTTGGCAAATAACGGGACCATACAGAATCCTTAGTAACGTTTGTAAATGTAGGTCCTATATTTACAAAATGTGCCTGTTAACAACAGTGTGATAATGACTCATTAATCAGGTTGTACATTGGGCTACCTGCTAGTCAAAAGTTTATTGGAATTTATAATATCATAGGTATGGTACTTTTTACTGGTGTGGTGTTCCCACTATCCAGCAACATGATATATCAGTGGTCGAAGTGGGGGAAAAAAAGTAGGGGAACTGTGGGCGGAGAATCAGAGGGCCGGAATAACCCAAGGATTGGATCAGTGGGCAGAACCAGAGGCGTGGCCAGAATGCGCAAACATCCCAATTTTTTGTATTTGTTTGGTTTCACTGCCCAGTTTTATCAACCAATGGATACACATGATTATTTAAGGTTATAATGAGTTATTGACAGTAAAATGTATTCACAAAGTGGGATATGCTTCTAATCACAGAATGTCCCCAAATACAATAAAATGTGGAAGCACAAGCCATTTGTCTCAGAGCCATGGAGTTTCTGTCATCAGCACTTCTCCCTTTTCCAAAACAGCAGTTCAAACATGAATGGCTAAAAATCCTAGTTTGCAAATGTTTTCTAAATAATAATGGCTCTGCCATATTTGCCTCATAATGCAAGATCTGCAGCATGATCTGACCATTTAAACTGATAAATTGTTTGTAGCTCAAACGTATCAAAAGTTAATAAAAAATGTGACTTGTGTTGCTGTGGAGTAGATGACAGTTAATAGCTCACTGTTCTATGTTAGGATTTTAACTTATAAACTGCAAATAACAAAAGGATCTCTCTGACAAAAGCAGTAGCCCACTGGCCTATTTACATTATGTGTACTTTGTGATCTGCATGGTACATGTTCTTTGCAGCAGGTACATTAACCCTCTGAGCTACCTTTCTATGAGTCAAATCTTCCATTAGACAAAATTCCGATCTCTCTCTATGAAGAACATTAATCACCAGAGTTATCATGGCATTTTTATTGTTACCGAAAATTGCTAGAGGCCAGGAAGGAGGCAGCAAGCGCTTTTAAAACCATAATATACCTGCAAAAATTATGCCTCCACCTAAAGTCAGCACCTGGTACGGTCACACCGCTTGTACCGGCCTAGAGTTGGCCTGGCCCTTCTCAAGGGTCCTGTGATCTCAGTGACAGGGTCACTGTTGTTCTAGGGTGTGCTGCTTCAAAGGCCTGCCCTCAAGACTGGAGGTGAACTTCAGTATGAATAGTGGTGGGCAAGCCTTGAAAGTTAACCTACACTTGTCATGCTAGGGTCCACCTGCTGGTGCTACAACACCCGGGCTTCTAATGTCTTGCGAAGCCTTCTTCTCTCCTCTGTTGCCTCCATACACTGGACAATTTGTCATGGTTACTGTTCACAGATTTGTTTCAATTTTGTTCTATTTAACTCACTTTTTTGTTAATGATGTGTTGTTTCATGTTAGTGATTCAATTTTAGCACATGCATCTCTGTTCCGGCCTCACCCAGCTGGCGCCGTGGCCCTTCCCGAAGGCCCCGACTTGTCCCCGCGTGTCGTTTTATTTTCATGAAGGCCACCTCATTTCCCTGGCGTTAAACGCCACTAGATCTGATGGGTCCCACAAATCCCCACGTTATTTATCGATTTTTGTGGAACACATTCGAGCATTACACAATTTCCCATCATGCAGAAATAGAGAAGGCTGTAGTTCAAGGTGCAGGGCTTAGAGCACAACTAAGGGCAGATCCATAATTGATGCAGGGAGGTTGCCCCGATGTGCATAAAACTCGGTTTGCTGGTGAAAAGTTGCTGAACTTAAATCATTGATTCAAGATCCGACTTTGTTAATAATCCTGAAGCCGACTATAGGAGCAGAGGCGTAGCTAGAGCTTGTGGCGCCCGGGGCTATCCCTCAGATTGCCGCCCCTGGGGGGGGGGATTGCTGGGGAAAAAGGACGGCAAGCACTTGAAAGAGGACCGAGAGACACGTAGTATCGCCGCTAATAATTACCTCGATCATGCAAGTTTCATGCACATACATGACACAGTCTAAGGCTACACAGTTGAATACACCAGTGACTGGCAGTACAAAAGAGAACACACAGACTGCAGGATCTATCAGTCGAACCAACCGTTCTCCAGCATAAATCTCTTGGCTTCTAACACGTTCCTCTGAGGTGACACAAGATGCTGGAATAAGAGAGGTATAACATCAAGAAGAATATAATGCGCACAATACTGCTGCTATCATAAAGAAAAGACAGGAGAGAGCACTTGAGAAACCTGCACCTGAAGAAAAACGGTAAAATTAACAAACATAAATGTGGAGTCTGAATGGGAACTTTCTCTGATTCTACCGCCCAGAAAACGTTGCTATAAGCATAATATTCTGCAGACATTTACACTCCGCATTCAGCATTAACCCCTTTAAGGAAACATTGGTTCTGGCACAACAACTGCTCAGACCCATCCTTCTTCTGTCAGAGGGATGAACGCGTAATGCTGTGGTTTATAGCCTTGAACTTGCGAAGTTAACCTCTTCGTGCCCTGCATTCATTAAGAGTTGAAAAGTCTTCTTCTCCCGGCCTGTGGGGAAGCCGGCAGCCCTGCAGGCTCATACCGGCTGAGTGAGGGTATTTGAAGAAATGTGATTTGCTTTTATGCCATAGTATATGACTTAATTTAATTGGGTACAAAAGCATATACGTGAGCAACATTGCTTTCAGCTTTTGTTTAACTTAAAATAACACAACGTTTCCTGTGAATTCCTTGGTCAGAACGCTAACCTAGGAATGCTCCATATAAAGTGATCTTTACATCTTAACTAGTTTTTTAAAACTATTGCTACAGGCCCAATGTGCACTGAAATGCCTCTTTTGTCACTTAAAATAGACTGCATAACATGCATGGAGTTTTTTTTTACCCGGGCCCCACAAAGGAAACATACATACCATTTGGGCATATCTATTTCATTGCCAAGCTGTTTGCTCATGTGCATTTGTTGTAGACTTAAAATTAATAGTCGATATTTTTAAGGGTCAAATGTTTAGGGCTGGAGATGACAGATAATGGGTTTAAGCGTGTTGAGGTCTGTGCTGAAGAGTTTAAGTGTGATGGGTTTAGGGGTGAAGTGTTTCGACATAAAGTATTTTCTATCCATGAAACTCATGGTCTGTCCGATACGCTAAACCCCATACGTAACAAGTTCCTTGCAAAGCTGCAATCACAACGTTTGAGAATTGGCCATTAAACCAAAACCAATATCGACCAATCGTTAAAATAATTATTCTTTCTCATCTTAATATTATGTACAGTATATTGTGAACTGTTACCGTTACGCGCGCCAACCCCTAAATGGCGCAGCCTCTGGCCCTCCCTCGCACTGGCGAGCTTGTCTGTCAATCAAACTCAAACGAAGCAGACATCAGGAAATTCGCTCATTTGGAACTTTACCGGCATGGTTACGGGAATATATAACTCATGATAAGGCGCTCAGACCAAGTAACAAACGGCTGTCTTGACCGTGTGCAGAGAACTTTGCAGGAATTAATTACAAGAAGTACTTGTGTGAATAGGCAATAGGCCACTCACCTGAGTTGGTGGCAGACAGCGGGTGGGGGGGACTACCTCGGTCGGCGGCTAGCCTTAAACCAGGCTCCGCTCCTGTCCTTGGAATAAAATTTAATTATAGCGGCGACCTGAGACGGGACGAGACCTCCTCCTCGTCCCTCGTGATGCCAAGTCACGCGCACTTGGGGCCCAATGCGCATGCGGGATTCCCGTATTCCAAACAACATCACTGCACCCCTCTAGTTACGACGTCACTGCCGAGGCGCGCAGACGCGGTGGAGGAGGAGACAGTGCGCGCTGCGCACAGCCACCTCCTCGCTCCTCCTGCTGCATAGTTAGGTTGCGTTGTTGCGTTGCTCTGCAGTCTGCACCACAGTGACCGGCCCTTTGGTGTCACCCCGCGTGAGGGTGTCACCCGGTGCGGTCCGCACCCCCCGCACCCCTATAGTGACGCCGCTGCCCATATAACAGCGGCTTTGTTTAAATACATTGATGTTAAACGAAAAGCACAGTTGGATTTCAAAAGGGATTGGCCTGGTATAAATATGATGAGGAGGTGAGAGCACGTTTGAGGGTCAATACAGAGAAGCCCTTGGGGGAAGTTGACTTACTGTCAGGGAACATATGCGGCCTGCTTTTTGTGCCCCATGGCTCCTCCTACACCCCAGTGTTTCTTTTGTCCCACCTGGCACACATCATGCCGGAGGATGGATGACGTCAAAATTTTGTCCCCGTAAATATTTCAGCTGACGCCTGTGAAAAGCACCCCTGCGAGCCGCTGACCGGGATGCGCCCAGGCAAAGCCCGGGCCAAGGGAGGGCCGTCTATTCCTGTCCGAGGCTGGGATGAGCCTTCTCCCTTGATTTTATATATAATATAGATTGACATATCATGGGGAGGCTGGCTCCATTAATGGGTTTGTAGAAGAAATAGGGAGTCTGAAAGATGGGACCAGAGCCGAAAATAATAAGTGGTTTCAGGTCCCTAAAGAGGGCCCGAGATAGGCAGGAACATTTTGGGGGTACTCAGTTGGAATGTAGCAAGGATAACATCCCTGCTGGCCAACGACCAGGGTGTTGCCTTATGCAAGTCTTGTGGGGTAGTGTGTCTTCAGAAGACTTGGAATACTGAGGGGTGCTCATTTATAGATGCGTTCATGGCATACCGGATTAATGCAGTCGTCTCTTTACACTTGTAGACCTAAAAGGGCCTTGCAACTTTTATGAGTCTAGGGTTGTTGTTGTGATATGGAGGTAGTAGTTCTTGACTCAAGGGATGTACTGGGGGTTCTTTTAACTTTTCCTCAGAGAGTTAGAGTCCTGATTATTAACATTTATAACTCTTCCTCGTCTGAGGCTAAGGTGGAAGATGAGCTAAGGAACTTTTGGGATGTGACCCTCCTAGCCTGGAACTTTTTTCCCATTATTAAAGTAGTATTAAAGTAGCTGGTGATTTTAATATACATCCTTGCACCTCATGTAGTCCCAACTGGAGAGTATCTATTGAATTAATGGCCACGGGGCTGACTCACTTAACTCACACTTCTCAGGGTGATGCTTTAAATGACTTGTTAATTGCATTTGATCATATCAATCTTCTGATTTAGTCCCTACATTTAAGGGCAGAGGCAGTACTTCAACAATTGATTTTATTTTTGTGTCTGATTGCCTTGGCCTTTCTCTTACCAAGTTTAGGGCTGAGTGGAATGTTAATAGCAATCATAACCCTCTTATAGCCAAATTTGGTTGGCATGATCTCCAAGTAAAGAAGGATACCAATTCATGCAATGAAATCCTTCTTCCCACGGAACAAGGGAGGCGAATAGGTTGGGGTAAGATCATCCCCGAAGACGTCTTGAAGAATTTAGTAAAGAGAGGTAGATTGGATTTTGAAGTGTGTCTGCAAGATGATTCCCCTGATCAATCCATAGTCGATTCCTTCTCTAACATCTGTAAAGAGGTGAAGAATGCCCTCACCTCAACCAAGAGGTCTAATAAACCTGTCCACTGTGTCCCATAATATTTCGTTAAGGATTGTACCAAGGCACACAAAGTACTAAAACTGGTTCTCCAACAGAAACCAAGGTCTAGAGAAGCTATGAAGGAGGCTAGAAGGCTTTATATGCAGGCGCGCAGGAATATAATAAGTGCACTTAAAGGAGAAGCCTGGGAAGAGCTTAAGGAGGCCAGTAGTTTAAGAGATAGCTCAGACCTCTGGCAAGTTGTTAACCAGCCGCTCTCTAATGAGATGGCGCTTCCTGACTTGGGGTAGACCATTCCAGCCAAGAAATGGTTAGACAATTTCTCATCCATTTATGCAAGTGGTGACGACACTCCCAATTTTGGGCTTTGCGTAATGGAGCCAAAATTACATTTTACTTTGGCTCAGGTGAAGGCCGGAATAACGTGCCTTTCATCTGGAAAAGCACCTGGCCCGGATGGGATGCCAGGGGACCTCTTTAAATTATGTATTAAGCTTTGGGCTCCCATAATCACTTTAACCTTAACATCGCTGCACGAGGTTTGAATCCACCCCTCGTGAAAGAAATCAGTGATTATTCCCATTTTCAAAAAGGGGAACCGAGTAGACCCAGCATTCTATTGGCCAATTTTGTTTATAGGATCTGAAGTGAAAGTACTTGGCCGGGTCTTGGTTAATAGGTTAGTGGACTGGGCAGATAGCAAGGAAATACTACCCGAAATCCAGTTTGGTGTTAGAGAGGGCCATGGAACAGTGGAACAAAACCTGAACCTGTATTAATTAATAACCAGATATACAGCTGTTAAAGGAGAGAGCATTCATCTGGCCTTCATGGACCTCAGCACAGCTTTTAACACTGCTCAGATCGAAATTGTGGGCTGTGCTGAGGGACATGGGGTTGGATGAGGCTCTGATAACGTTTTTGCATGATTTGCACTCGGGCTGGAAGCCTGAATTAGATATGATCCTTCTGGTAAATGCAACATGCACTTTCAGGTAGGGAAAGGGGTCCTGCAGGGCTGTATACTGGCCCCGGTGCTTTTTATTCTTTATATTAATCGACTAGGACAGTTGTTATTAAAAGGTCCTTATATTGATGTATCGAAGGCAGGATCTTAACTGGTCCTGGCCTGGCCTGTACACGGACAATTCTATTTTAATTGCGCGTACATCTAATAGATTAAAGTTTCTATTGGAGATCACTTAATCTCCCCGTGCCTATCAAAAATGAATGTGTCCTCATGTAACACTACAGGTGCTCATGTAAAGCGCTCTGATACTCTGATACCTGATTTTGGGTCAAGTTTGCGCTATATAAAACTTCGAGAGAAAAAAAAACATAACAAGATTGATTGATTCAGGCCAGGCCAGAGCACAGAAACCGCAATATTGGCGGTAGTCGAAGAAGCAAGGAAAATCATGGATTCAGGAGGATCAGTGGCAGTGATCCTCCTGGACCTCAGTGCTGCCTTCGACACCGTCAACCACTCAATGCTGATCCAAAGGCTTAGTAACCTTGGTATCACAGGTACGGCCTTAGCCTGGCTGGAGTCCTTCCTCAAGAACAGATCCTTTCAGGTGGCCGATGGCACCTTCACATCCAGACCCACGGCCATCAGCTGCGGGGTCCCTCAGGGCTCATCTTTGAGCCCGACCCTTTTTAATGTCTATATGTCCCCCCTTGAGAAAGTCGTCACTCCCTTTGGAATTAAGCTCCTGACCTACGCCGACGACACTCAGCTGGTGGTATCCTTAAGCCAGCAAGACCATTCCCTCCCCAACCTCCAAACCTGCCTTTTTGAAATAACTAAGTGGATGAATACTTCCCATCTCAAACTAATTAACGACAAAACAGAGATAATGATTTTAGGCAATAAATCCCTTTATCAATCCACATCCTTATGGCCTCCAACCATGGGTCCTCCCCCTGTTCCCAAATGAGAAATTAAGAGCCTGGGGATATGGCTAGACGAAGGCCTCAACTTCTCAGCCCAGGCAAGGAAAATGGCTGGTACATGCTACGGCCTCCTAAAGTCAGCTAGGAAAATTCTACCCCTACTTCCGGCACAGTCCCGCAAACTCCTTGTTCATGGCCTTGTGCTGTCTCGCCTGGACTATGGGAATGCCCTGTATCTGGGCGCCCCCAAAAAAGTACTGTCTAAACTTCAGACAATACAAAATGCCGCAGCCCGCATTCTCACAGGTACCCATCAGCGTTGCTCAGCCAAACCCTCCTTGAGTGCCTTACACTGGCTTCCCATCAAGGAAAGAATACAATTTAAGGCTCTCTGTACCACTCACAAAATTTTACACGGCAAGGCCCCCCCTATACTACAAAACGTCATCTTACCTCACACCACTACTAGAACGCTTCGATCTTCCAACTGCAATCTAGTCTCTGTACCTAGAATTAGGAAAGCTCGCTCGGGTGGTCGAATGTTCTCGTATTATGCGTCCAAATTATGGAACACTCTCCCCCCAAACCTCAGAGCTCAACCCAATCTTCTTTCATTTCGCAGAGCACTCAAAACTTGGCTATTTCCATGAGGTCCGCCCTCAGCAGGTTCTCGTCATTAGCGCTGGGACGCTCACGGGCAGCCATGCGCTCTACAAATCAGTAAAATAAATAAAAATAAATAAAAATTGAAACACTCTGTGGACCACTACTCCTTCCACGGGCCTCAGTAAAATTCACTGTCCCACACTTTCAGAACTGAAACATTTTTAATATCAGTTATTTAAGGCAACATGATTGTTTTTATTTGATTGTTTTTACTCCTTTATCTTAAACTGCTATCAAGCATTGACAAAGCCAGTAGTCCTGGTTGGTGTTAAGTGTATGTAAGTTGTTGCATTATATATCTGGATGAAATAACACAAAGCTCAATGAGGATCCAAAATACTGGTTGGGCGGCACACAATGGGAACCAATTTAGTTGACATGCTTAAGCCAAGCCCTTAATTACATAAGCCACGGCCCCTTTAGAGACCCCCCCATGCCCCCCCCCCTCCAAACACACTTTTTCTTGTCACTTAAAGCCCTGGCAGGATGCCCCTTCACAATTTTAGCTATGGTAAAATGCAATCTTAAAATGTGGTCTTCTGGCGTATATGAGCAAGCATGCACTGATGCTACACTTGCAAAAAGAACTACAAATACCAGCCCACCATAGGGGATCAGCCTTAAATACCATAGACGGAAGATTATCTATGCTGCTGCTGTTCGTGTGACCTCCTGGTCACAATACTGCTCTTCCCTCACAGAGCTCCACCAAAGAGTGTCTGCCCCCAGCGCTGCTCATGTTATTGTTCGAGGCTCGCTTGCCTCCTGCTCGGGCCCTGCCCTCCCCCCTGCTCCTGTACACATCCTTCTCTGTACCTTCCTCTGCCTTTTTCTTTTTTCTGGTGTGCCTCTGTGCCTTATTCCTTTTTCCCTATTTCTTTCCTTTCTTTTTTACTCCCTACATCTTTTTCTCTGCCCTTCCTGCTCTTCTCTCTTGCCGCTGCGGCCCCTCCCTCTCCTGTGTGTTCCCGCTTCCCAGCTGTCCCGTCCTCCACCAGACCCCTACTTAATGGCGGCCACTGCGCGACAGGGTGAGCAGGACCTCTGACCTCCTGCTCAGAATACTGCTCTCCACTCGTGCAGCTCCACCAAAGACTGTCTGCCCCCAGCGCTGCTCAGGTTAGTGTTCGATGCTCGCCTGCCTCCTGCTCAGGCCCTGCCCTCCCCCCTGTTCGTGTACACATCCTTTGCTGAGCCTTCCTCTGCCTTTTTCTTTTTTCTGCTATGCCTCTGCTTCTGTGCTCTGCTTCTGTGCCTTATTCCTTTTTCCCTATTCCTGGCCTTTTGCCTCTGACTTCTTTTTTTCTCCCCTTCCCGCCTTTCTCTCTTACCACTGCCCCAGTGGCCTCACCCCCTCCTGCATGTTACGGTTCTTATCTCCGAGCTGTCCTGCCCTCCCCCGACCCCTACTTCATGGCGGCCGCTGTGCAGACGTGCGCAGCGGGCACGTTTGGCATGCCAAAGGCAAATCGGTCTGTGCCCGTCCGCGACCCGACCGTGACCAGTGCCAGGAAACCTGGCCCTCGGACCTGCCTTCTCTACAGCTCCTCGGCCCTCCACGCACTCAACTCAGGCCAGCATAACAACTGCAAGCGGTCTTGACCAATCAACACCCACGGACCTTTAACCTGCCATTACTGCAGCCCCTCCTTCGCCTTCACCGAGACCCAAGACCCACTACAACCCTCCTGGCACAACACTGCCACACCCCTTGCCTGAAATGCATCCTCCTCAATGTCCGCCCGCTCCACAGATATGCCTCAGAAATCTGGGACCTCCTCGACTGCACCACCCCGACGTCCACTCCTTCACGGAAATCTGGACGAATGCCGCCTCAGGACCAGACATCGCAATCGTCAATCCTGAAGGATACGAGCTCACCCGGAAGGACCGCCCCAACTGAACCGGAGGAGGCATCGCCCACAAATCTAACCTCCTACTGAGCACCCACACAGACGGGCCCACAGACCTGATGGAACAACTTCACTTCAAGATACAGACCAACACGACCACCCCCCTCCAGGGCACCCTCATCTACAGACTCCCCAGACCCTGCGCACCTTTCACCGACTCCATCACCGACATCATCACCTCTACCATCTACACCTTGCAGGGAGACCTCAACTTCCACCATGACAACCTCCAAGACCCCAACTCCACCTCCCTCCTAGACAACCTCTTCAACATTGGACTCAAAAGATCGTACCAGAACCCACGCACTCAGCAGGACACATCCTCGACCCCATCTTCACAGCGGGAAACTCCATCACCTTCAGCCACACCTCCGAACCCCCATGGACGGACCATCGCTGCATCCACTTCACCTTCAGAACAACCATCACCCTCAAATCTCTGCTCCAGCTCCCACACAGGAACTGGAACAAGATATCCGACGACCAGCTCACTGCCTCACTCAGCAACTCCACTCCAACCGCCATGGACGACGACCCAACCTCCGCTGCCGAAACCCTGCACAATTGGATCACCGACTGCGCCAACACCATCGCCTCACTCAAGAAAACTATGATCACACATGCCAAGAGGGCCAGCTGGTTCTCCACCGAACTCCGAGAATCCAGACTAACCTGCAGACGCCTCAAAAAGATCTGGAGGAACTCCAAAACAACAGCAGACAAGGACAACTTCAAAGCAGCCACCTGCGCCCACCACAAGCTAATCAGAAACACAAGTAAGAAAGCACTCCAGAACAGAATCTCCACCAAAGTCTGTCTGCCCCCAGCGCTGCTCAGGTTAGTGTTCGATGCTCGCCTGCCTCCCAACACATGGGGACACTTCATTGGCTCCCCGTCGAAATGAGAATCACCTTCAAGCTTCTTACCCACGCCCACAAAGCCCTCCACAACAACAGACCTGCATACTTGAAATACCGCCTCTCTTTCCACACACCCCAAAGATACCTCCGCTCAGCGCAGCTCTCCCTTGCAACGGTGCCGTGCATCAAGAAGACCAGAACAGAAGGTCGCTCCTTCTCTGTCTTAGCGGTTAAGGCATGTAACACCCTCCCACTCCACCTCAGACAGACACCAAAACTTTCCAAGTTCACATAGGACCTCAAGACCTGGCTTTTCAACGGATCGCAGTGATCTTCCGCTACCCCCCCCCCCCCCACAGCGCCTTGAGTAGCTGCACTTAAAAACACAGCATTGATTGATTGGTTCGTGTGAGAACCTTGAGCTGGTTCTTCCTGCCCTGTGTGCACAAGGGGAGCTTGCGCTGCTGATACACATTCAACGCCTGTGTTGTCTACTAGTGAAACATCAACATTGCCACTGTTTGCTTGATTTTTTATGCTAAAATTGTCTATGTGGAGATTTATGTGTTCAATGAGAAAAACACTCGAGTCGTTTTGGTGGCCCGCTACCCCAATACTTTTCCCTGAGGTGATCAATTTACATCAAATATGGCAGGATAAACACATATGCTGCTTGTACATATTTTACCAAAGTGTAGCGTAAATTGATTGTTGTGTAAACATTTTGTGAACCACGCTATTGGAGATTGTTGTAGTGTTGGTTATTTAGCAATGTGAAGCACTCGTATGTTAATTCTCATATACTCATATTCATATGTTCTTTGACAGAACTATAGTAAATCGAATCGAATCGACTGGGGAGCTCGGAGGTGTGGGGTTTGGAGAGGGCAAGTTATAAACAATGCACAAAATCATTTTCCTTTGGCGTTTATGTCAACCTCAAATGGGCGAAAGCGTTCCTTCTCTTCCGACCTAGTGTGCCTGCTTATTACTTTATTAAGAGAGGTTTCACCCGGCATGGGCCCGGACTAGTGCCCGAGCCACACATGTCACCAGGGGTAGATGAGGACAAGACATTACTGTTTTAAGTTGAGCGAACACAACCCTGGATTGGAATTTATTTTCGGAGGCTAGCTTTGATTTTCTACAACCACCAGAGGAAGACCTTCCCCTACAGTAGGGTGCTACACAATTAAAAGATAAATACGAATTCTGAGGATGTGTGCGAGTGGTAGTTAGTAGCAGAGCCGCTGGTCCATTTTAAACATTTCAACGTGAAACGCCAGCTATACTGCTCGTAGCGTAGCCCACCCTTCCAGCTTATAAGAAGGGCCGGTTTATGCATGTATAAGCGACTTATTAGTTAAACTGTACACTCACCATGCTTCTGTCTAGAAAAAAAGATTTGTTATTTTTCGTAGAGCACACCGGGCATTTCTTTTCCTAATTTGAGGCATAGCAGAGAAGCACCTTGATGATTGAGTAAGACGTTCGTGCTCTTTTTATTCTAGAAATCCAACAAGCATTTGCAAATCCAATTGGTCTCGCCTTTGTTACTTATTGGGTCTGCAAATGGATTTTTAACCATGCTGCACAGGATGGAGAATGTGTTGCTAAAGTAAAACAAAACAAAACAAAAACTTTTACGCAGCTGTAGTGATCATTTATTGAACAATTAATTAACAGCATTAGAATAGAACCCCAAATACTTCAAGAAGTGCAATATAAGTTTAAGTGCTAACACGGGAAACTAAAAAGCCATACATCAAAAACATGTTTTAAAAGGTAACAGTTAAAAACAGAGAAAGCCAAAAAACAAACCACTTAAAAAAAAAACCCTCTGCACCCAATGCCTGAAGTGCTAGCTTTGCCTCTGGTGTAAAGTCCAATTGTAAGGCCTGGGTAAAGTGGAATATGGGTAAAGTGCAATATTTTTAGCAGCATGTTAAATAAAGAGGCCCGCATTGGGGTAATATTATCGCACCATAAAATGCTCTATTCACCTATAATTCATGGTCCAATTCTAAGGAATAGGTAAAGTGCAAGGTTTTGAGCAGCATGTAAAAAGGCCCGCGTTGATGACGTTTTTATATAACCTCCTAAAGACCATAAGGACCATAAAACGCTCAGTTCATCTCTACGCCCAATATGTAAATTGAAAGCTTTATCTGTGATGCAAAGTCCGATCCCAATGCATGAGTAAGGTGCAATATTTTTAGCAGCGTATGAAGTTAGGGGCTTTCGTTAGTGATATTGTTGTCTGACCTACAAAAGACCATAGGGTGCTCAGTTCACCACTGGAGAAAGAGTCCAATTCTGAGGTCTGGGAAGAATGCAACATTTTTAGCAGATAGTAAATTAAAAAATATAAAAGCTTATGCTGGTGAAATTTTTATATGACCTCCCGAAGAACATAAAAGTGCTTAGATCACCTCATACAGCTGAACGTGCCAAGTCGTTTTCCCAATGTCCGCTTACTTTGGGTTTTGAGTCCAGTTAATGTTCGATATGTGTGTCCCATACCCAGGGCTTTAAGTGGGATGAAAAAACTGGGGGGTCTCTCAAAGGGATGTGGCCATTGTAATTAAGGGTGTGGCTTAAAAACATGTAAACTAAAAATCTGTGGCGCCAGACTTGTATTTTGCTGCTTCTGTTATTGCATCCAGATACATGATACAACAAATAACATCATACCTATAACAAGTCAGGGCTATTGGCTTTGTCAATGTTTGTTAGTTGCATAAGATAAATAAGCAGCAACTATGACGTATTGAAAAAGCTTCCAATTAAAGCCCTGGTGACACCACGGCAATGTTGCTGCTCCTGAGAAGAGAGAAGGGAGATCCAGAGAGAAAATGACTCTCTTGAAAGGATTCCCCTTCCCCTACAACGCTCCCCTGGCATGACTTCATACCGTAACTTCTCCACTAGTGAGTGAGAAGTGAGCACTGTGAGCAGCGCACATCAATGTGCCTGCTGTCACTGCAGTCCAGAAAAAAACGGACCGCCTGTACCAGGGCACAAAACAGAGCCTGATAGAGAGCCATTTCGAGGCCCCCCTTTAAAAAACTGCCGGTGCTCTGCACCGGTGAGACCCGGCCCACTTAAAGCCCTGCTCATAAGCATGGCCAGGGGGTGGGACTTATTGGTAGCATAATGATGAAACCCAGCTTCCTTCAGTGTACACCACATTTACAGAAGTTGCTAGAGGAAATTTAATAAATTAAAATAATCGAGCCGCTAGCTCTCAAATATTCTAGCATGGAGCCTTGACAAGTCCTAATGTTTAGCGTACGCCATATTGGGCGCAACCAGAAATGTCTTAGCAGGAGCAGCTTTTCACAGATACAGAGGATATGGGACAGGTGATTTCTTTCCTTTTGCACAGAAGTGGCATTGTCTATTGGAATCATCAAAGTTCCTCCGGCCATACCAGTAGGTTTTCAGAGATAATTAATCCAAATCTTAATCTCATCAGCTGTTTTGCACGTCATTTTGTAGGCAAGTACAACACACATGTGTGCACCTTCAAAATGCCTCAGCGCCTTTTTCATTTGTTATTAGTTACCAATCTGAGTTGGATTGGTAACTAAAAACAAAACAAAAAGCTCAAAAGTGTTTTTTATAAATTTTTTAAAGTGGGCGATTGAGCGGAAGCTAGGGGGTGAAACAACGGAGGGTTGGAATCCACACAGGATAGGGTTGTGGAAACAGAAGCAACAAGGGCAGGTCAGGAGACAGAAAACAAACCTGGGGCGGGCAGGGGAACACGGAAGCAACACAAGGGTGGGTAGGTTTTTCTATGCAACATAGAGAGGCGCACAGGCAAGTGCAACAGGGAGGGGGCAGGGAGAAGCACATAGGGACGCAGTAGCACGAGGAGGAGAGAAGTACATGAAGCAGACTGCTCAAATACATCTGCGCTCTTTGTGAATGCTTACGCAAAAAGAAACAAGCATTGACATAGCCAATAGGTCTCGCCTTTGGGACCTTATAAGTGTTTAGCCATGCAACAGTTAATGTTGTTGCAGTAAGGATATTGTGCTGCATAACCAAATACTTATAAGGTCCCAAAGGCGAGACCTATTGGCTATGCCAATGCTTGTTTTTTTCTCTTTCTTTTTTACTGACTTGCGGCCAGATTCAGAGTTTAGCAGAGAGGGTACTCTGTCGCAAAGGCAACGGACAACCCTCTCCTCTAAACTGAAGTAACTTCGGTCTCATTTAGAGTTTGGTGTACTGAAGTATGTGAGCGGCGGATACTAGTCCGTCTGTGCTGACCTACACCCCCGACAGAATAAGGGCCATCGAGGTTTGGCCATTTGACTGTACGCCTGATTTAGGACAGGCCGTCATATGTCCAGTTTTCTCTGTCTGTCCTTGCCATGTAAAACCTTGTGCAAGAGGCAGTGTAAACTTGTAAATGACTCCCTTGCCTTGTGAGAAATCTCCTACAGCGATGGGGCTCAATGTTTGAAAAAATCCCACACAATTTCCTTCTAAAAAGAAAATCCTGCTTTGGGATTTTTTTTTTTAAACAAAAAATAACCTAAAGGTTTCATGTATGGCTCTGTCAATTTGACGGAGCCATCGGTCAAACTTTTAGTGCATTAACAGGAACCGCCATGATGGTCACTGGACTGACACACCTCTCTAAATTCGACGGGCAGAGTACCCTTGGCATATGAGTAGTAAAGTACTCCACCAAACCAACGGTCATGCTCTCTCTGATTAACTCTAAATGAGGCTGTTCTTGATATTTCTATGCACTTACTATATTGATGATTTATATGTTACCAGTTGAAAATAGCGTGGAAAATATTTAAATGTCTTTTTTTGGTATGTTTCTCAGGAGGAAGATGAGCTTAAAGCCGGAACGTAGAGGAATTCATGTGGACCAGTTGGAGCTTCTTTGTAAGAAAGGATGTGGCTACTTTGGCAACCCTGCTTGGCAGGGTTTCTGCTCCAAGTGCTGGAGGGAAGAGTATCAAAAAGCAAGACAGAAGCAGATCCAGGAGGACTGGGAGCTTGCAGAGTGGTAATGTTTCACCTCATCCCAGAGGGCCCTACTTTATTACCTGCATTCTTCATTTTCATTACTGACTCCATGACAAATCGCCAAAAATGGCCATCTTTGTTGCCTCGAATCTCATCTTATGATTTTGTCTATCAGCTGCTTTAGTTTCCTCATAGTGCACATTTTTAATAGTAGTTCATGATTTTATATATATAGGAAATGTATAGCCCGGCCTGAGGGTCTTGGTGCTAATCTGGAGTAAATTCCGTGGCGACCAAGGTACAGGCGGAGGAGCCAAATTTTAAGAGCTTTCCTGAACAGTATGTCGTTAGTAATGGAGTGAAGCTTGGGAACTAGGGAGTTCTAAAGCGAAGATGTCTGACGGGAGAAGGCACGGCCACCATAGTGAGCCTTCCTGATCCTGTGAACACTCAATAGTAAAGCGTGAACAGACACAAAGAACATGAGTAAGTGTACCAGTTGAATAGTTAGATCCATGATTAATGAGAGTAATACACTTTTAAAAATGTTTTGAAACTACTTACTTGAAAAGGCCACTGGAATTATGTGACAGTGAAGGGTCAATTAATGTTGCAGGATTGACTAAATAACGCAGTAAATAATGCAAACTATGTAGCACTATGCTTAACTTCTGTTGCAGTATTCTCTCTCCTTTTTGTCATTTTTAAATATCACTACTGTCTGGCCTAACTTTATTAGTTTCCATTTAACACCTGCATAAAGCAGTCAGCAACTGAAAGATGACGTTTGCGAAGGACTTGCTGCGGCAGAGCACCATGTGTGCAACTTTTTAATTTTTGAATCCTTTAAGTAGCAGCGAAATTCCTTTTGGTTGAACTATGCAAATTAAGCAGCAGGTTGTGGAATGTGGCGCACATGAATTAAATTCATAATTAAATGGAAAATGTCACAACCGCAGATTCCCATAATTCCACTGCCCTGGATTTTAAGCAAGGGTTTTATATGAGATGGATGTCGGTGGAGTTAAGATGCTGTTTGGGGGGGGGGGGGGAATAGGGCCTCTTGTTAAAGAAATACAAGAAAAAAATCATCTTGACTACAAGTGGATTTTAATTCCACCTGCACCTCACAACTTGAACATCAGCATTGTGGTTTTTATTTGGTTCCTGGGCAGCCTTTTAGATACTTTTAATTTTGACCCTGTCGTTCTGCGTAACGGTGGAATCAGGGTACTTTGGTACTTTCAATAGGTGCGACAATGTAGATAGCATCACGTAATTGCAAGAAGATAACCTGTGTCTAACATCCTTAGAGGTTTTTCTTCTAATTTCAAACTAGGGCGATGACTCATGAAACATCATGAACTCTTTAACAAAACTGCCCCTCCTCCCTTTCGGTATTTCTTTTAAATATGTGCTGTCATAAAGCCAATGCTAATAAAACTAAAATAAGTGCCTTTGATTGTTGTTCTGCTTGCTCAGATCAGATCTGCAGTGTTTGCAAACACAAGGACAAAAGGGAAACCCCCATAACGTATGACCTTCTGGGATCAATGGAGGGAATGTGAGGCAGTCTGAATATTATCTCTGTATTTTATTCTGTGTGATTGCACCGGGATATGGAGACAGATCTGAACATAGCTCCAAGAATCTGACCCTATTATATTCTTTTTGGATATCATGAGATTGGCAGTGGCAACAAGTACTAAGGGCCATTTCACAAAAAAAGGCTTTGTTCTTTGACGTGAAAGGTTTAGCCAATCACGCGACACACTTGACTATATTTCTGAAGGCACCGGATACATCCATGTTCATGACATAGCTTTATTTAAAGGACTGCTGTTGTCTTCTGCCTAATGCATAAGGCAACAATAGTGTATACTGTTGAATAGGAATGGAGACGGAGACAAAATAAACAAGCGCGCGTGCTCAGAAGTGGGAGGGGTGGGGGAGTGCGGCCGAGAGCAGGGACGTGCAGCGTTTACCTTGCAGGAGCGAGCGCGATAATTGCTACCAGATGGCGCAGCTCGCTCCAGCAAGGGAATCGCCAAACGTGCCATTGAAAGCAATGCAACGCGTGCACATTTTTGGGGAAAAAAGCGGATCGATTACAAGAGGTCCCCCCTATGTAGCGCATGCGCACTGCATAGGCAAGACCTAAAAAGAAGTTCCCTAGGATCGAGCATAGCCACTAAGCAAACATCACACATGGTTACGGTAGTGCTCCACTGGAGGGAAAACAGAAAGTTGAGAAGCTGAGACACAAACAAGTAGGTGAACTAGAGTGTCATGAAAATACAACAAATTGTAAGCAATGGGCAGGCTCTAAGGCACTCTATGTTGATGGTAAGCCACAATATGCCTCACAACAAACAGCACAAGCGCTGTCTAGTATGTTCAACCTAAACACCGGGACATTTCACAAACACAGACCAAGGACTACAGTCCTGAATCTCGGAAGGTCCATAGAATGACAGCACTCAAACACATAAAAAACACAGACAATGAGGCAATGAGAGTGATTAAATGTAACGTTTACACAAAGTATCATCTGTTAATGGAACTGCTTTCTTATAAGAGTTCTTTGTTTAATTGATCCTCATGAGCTAAATGTACTAAACTTTACTGGCAGGTCTAGGTATAGCATTATTGTGGCCCTAGGCACATTTTTGGCTCTTTACTGAAAGTGTCCTTTCTGTCTTCTGAGAGCCACCAGAGATGGCGAGCTTGTCATTCAATTAAGCAGGAATGGCGCTCATTTAAAAAAAAAAAAAAAAAAGTTTTTTAATTTAATTTTCCACTCCTCACACCCCCCCAAACCCCTCTACACAGCTGGTGAAATATCACAAATACATAATAAAATCAATCCAAATGTCACAGATTAATAATTAGAATATATGTCCATCACAAATAAATTCATTTCTTTAACCACAGGGAGCCAACCGGCCCCACCTTCTAAAGTGCCATGTGCAAAATAAACCCTATGTAAATAACTATCATCCTAAAATTTATTGGCCCTCGTGCCTACCTGAATCTCCCATCCACTCAGATACAGGGGCCCAGATTCTCAAGCCTTTTCATCCTGTACAACTACCTTTTTGCAGATATAGCATTTTCCAGGTTATAGACTGCTAAAAACCTAGCCCGCCATTGCTGGAATCTGGGTGGGCAGGGATCCAGCCACACCTAGGCAATACAGAGCCTTGGGATTGACATAGCAATGAAAACCGATTTGTGCCCATATTATAACCGATTTGTCTCAGATACCCCTAGTAAGATGAAATCTGGTGCCAAGACTATCTCTCACTTTAACACCTCTAGCAGAAACCTAGATATTTATTTTTTCAGGTTTTCTAGCTTAGCGCATACTGCAAAGATATGCACAATATTTGCTTTATGTAAAGCACATTGGGGGCATGTACCTTTACCTTCTCCCCATTTACCAATCTTATCGGATGTATAGTATAAAAAACAGGTCTTACAAAACTGTGCTTGTAATCGCGACAACATTAAAATAGATTGTGCCAAGTAAAACGATTGAAGAAGCCCCACCTTCTCTTACCATTTTTGAGAGTGTTTATCCATGTCATCGGTCATAACAGCATTGAAGCATCCATAAATCTCCCCAATTGAAATTTCTCTAGCTCCCAAGATTTTTTTCATAGCCTCTAGTCTTATAAATCCTGCCGGCCCACCCCCTTTTCACAGCAGAACATTTCTCACTTGTGAGTATTTTAAAAAATCCTTCCACCCAAAATTACATTCATTTTTCAAGACATCAAAAGAGCGTAACCCTGAAGATGAAAAAAGCAGCCCACCCGAAACACACCTCCCAGCACCCACTTCTTCATAAGTGAGTCTCTAAAAATCTCTTGTAGACTTTGGTTATTAGCCAGGGGTGTATAAAAAGAAACTCTACCGATCCCTAAGATTCTGCGCACAACACTCCAGACATTGAATACCTCATGAAGAGTCTTAAAACGCACTTTTTTTAATAATAGTTGTCATTTACTTGCCGCCATAGACAACCGAAGGCCTCTTTTCTTATCATAAGTTCAAATGAAGAGGGTACTTGCTCTGTTTCCACACTATCACATTTTTCTGACAACAGCACTCAGCTATATGTCAATGTGGTAGCCCAATAATATCATTTCAGATTAGGGAGTTGCCTCCCTCACCTCTCTCTAGGTAGTGTAAGAAATGTAAATACTCCTCTGGGTCTGGAGTACAACCAGATAAACCAGGAAATAGATTTTCCATTGTTTTAAACCACTGCGGTGTAAACAGTAAAGAAATCGCCCGATAAAAGAATAGAATTTTGGGGGGAAAAAGCATCTTAATCACTTTACATCTGCCTCCATTGATAAATGTAGATTATTTAATCTGCCAACGTCTTGCTTTATTTTACCCAAAAGAGGCTCCATATTATCCCTAACAACATTTTCCAATCTAGCAAATAAAACAAACACCCAGATAAGTAGCATTCTTTACAACCCGACTATCAGTCATCTTAATTCCTTCATTAATAATGATCTGTTTTCAAGGCATAGCCAAATTTTCTCCCAAATTGTCCGGCTTCCTCTTCCACTGCATTAATAGCCAATACCAGATCAGAGGTCACAAGAGCAATGTCATCAGCAAAGGCAAGGGTTTTTGTCTCCAAGCCTTGGTCTGAATTGCTGGTATTACAACATTGCTCTCCAGTTTATGGATAAAGACCAGGCAGGTCGCTCCCCTCACCGCCACGCAGCCCCCTGTGTGACCACTGACGGTTGCTGCATTGTGTCTGCCTGCGTCAGAGTGACTGTGCCCTCCTTCTCTTCTGTACCCACGAGTGAGTGATTCTCCCCCACTGTACCTGTGTATTTTGCTGCCTTGATTGTTCCCCTCTCCTTTGGTGCCCAGATTGTGTCCCTTTTTTCTTCTGTCATTCCCCGCGTCTCCCCCTCGCCGCCCGTTTCCCGCCGCCGCGTCCTGTAGCTCCGCCCCCTCACACCCTATTGGCCGCCGCGTCCCGTAGCTCCGCCCCCCTCGCACCCTATTGGCCGCCCCGCTCCCACCTCCCAGCTGCTCCTCCCTCCCTCTCCCACTCATATGGAGGCCGCGCAGACATCGCCTACTTCATCAGCCCGCATGCCCTCCCCTCCGCTGACTACATCCTCCTCGGGGACCTCAACTTCCACCTGGAGAACAACAACGACCGCAACACCACCACCCTGCTGGACAACCTCGGACTCAAGCAACTGGTGTCCACCCCACCCACTACGCCGGCCACATGCTCGACCCCGTCTTCTCCTCCAGCAAGGACATCACCTTCAGCCACGCCACCGGACTCCACTGGACAGACCACAGCTGCATCCACTTCAGCTTCAGAAGGACCACGACTCACCACCACCCGCAACTGGTCCCCTGCAGAAGCTGGAACAAGATCACTGCCGACCAGCTCACCACATCCCTGAGCCAGAATCCCCCCACCAGATCAGCGAACCCCAACCAAGCCGCCAACAACCTCACGAAATGGATCAGCAACTGCGCAGACGACCTCGCTCCACTGAAGACCCCCCCCGCCAGACCCAGCACCAAGAAAGCATCTTGGTTTACCGAAGAACTCAAGAGCTCCAAGAAGAATTGCCGGGCCCTCGAGAAAGCCTGGCGCAGAGACCCAACTACAGACAACATGACCACCCTCAAGCTCGCCACTCGAAGACATCACCAGCTGATCCACGCCACCAAGAAATCCGCATTCAAGGAACGACTGGACAACAACGCCCGCAACAGCAAGGAACTCTTCAACATCGTCAAAGAGCTCTCGATCCCCAGCACCGGAAACAACGACATCATGCCCTCGCAAGACCTCTGCAACTCACTCGCCTCGTTCTTCCACAGCAAGATCGCCGACATACACAACAGTTTCAGCACACAGCCAATGCACCCTACGACCGGTACAACGCCCCCCACCACCACCCTCCACGCCTGGACCCCGGTCAACACCGAAGACATCATCCGCACGATGAACTCCATCCACTCAGGATCTCCAACCGACCCCTGCCCTCACCACGTCTTCAACAAGGCCGACTCCGTCATCGCACCCCACCTGCGGGACATCATCAACGCCTCCTTCGACACCGCCACCTTCCCAGAGAGCTGGAAGCACGCCGAACTCAGCGCCCTACTGAAGAAACCATCAGTGGACCCCACCGACCTCAAAAACTACCGCCCCATCTCGCTCCTTCCTTTTCCGGCCAAAGTCATCGAGAAAACCGTCAACAGACAACTGGCCGCCTTCCTCGAGACAAACGGATCCCTCGACCACTCGCAGTCCGGCTTCCGGGCCAACCACAGCATCGAGACCGCCCTCATCGCAGCCACCGACGACATCCGAGCTTTGCTCGACAACGGGGAAACAACGGCCCTCATCCTCCTGGACCTCTCCGCGGCGTTCGACGCGGTCTGCCACCGCACCCTAGTGCAGCGCCTCAACAACATCGGTATCCAGGAGAAGGCACTGGAATGGATCATCTCCTTCCTCGCCGGAAGAACACAGAGAGTCCGCCTACCCCCGTTCAGATCCGAGGCCACCGAAGTCATCTGCGGCGTACCACAAGGATCATCACTCAGCCCCACCCTCTTCAACATCTACATGAGCCCCCTCGCAGCCATCGCACGCCAACACAACCTCAACATCATCTCCTACGCCGACGACACCCAGCTGATCCTCTCCATCACCAACGACCCCGCCACCGCCAGAACCAACCTACACGAAGGGATGAAAGACGTAGCCGAGTGGATGACGAACAGCCGCCTGAAACTGAACTCAGATAAGACGGAAGTCCTCATCCTGGGATCATCACCCTCCGCCTGGGACGACTCCTGGTGGCCCCCTGCCCTTGGCAGCACACCCAAACCAACAGACCACGCACGCAACCTGGGCTTCGTCCTGGACTCCTCCCTCTCCATGACCAGACAAGTCAACGCTGTCTCCGCATCATGCTTCAACATCCTACGCATGCTACGTAAGATCTTCCGGTGGATCCCCACCGAAACCAGGAAGACGGTCACCCAGGCCCTCGTCACCAGCCGACTGGACTACGGCAACTCCCTCTACGCCGGAACCACAGCCAAACTCCAGAAACGACTCCAGCGCATCCAGAACGCCTCAGCACGCCTCATCCTGGACATTCCCCGACACAGCCACATCTCCGTACACCTGAGAATCCTGCACTGGCTCCCCGTCAGCAAGAGAATCACGTTCCGACTCCTCACCCACGCACACAAAGCTCTCCACAACCAAGGCCCAAGACACCTCAACGACCGCTTGGCCTTCTACACTCCCACCCGCCAGCTTCGATCAACCAGCCACGCCCTCGCTGCCGTCCCCCGCATCCGAAGAGCCACAACAGGAGGAAGATCCTTCTCCTACCTGGCTGCCAAGACGTGGAACTCCCTCCCCATCCACCTCCGCCTGACCCAAGACCACCTCTCCTTCAGGAAGCAACTCAAGACCTGGCTGTTCGAGCAGTAGCGGACCCCCTCCCCCAAGCGCCTTGAGACCCTCCGGGTGAGTAGCGCGCTATACAAATGCTTGATTGATTGATTGATAAAGGGGTCAATGTAAATAGTAAACAACAACAGTAAACAAGGACAAAATTGTCTAGTCCCCCATGAAATTGCAAATGAATCAGATAACACACCATTCACAGCGACCCTAGGCGTTGGTTCAACATATAGCATTTTAACTGCTTGAATATAATCCGGACCAAGCCCAATTCTTAACATTGCTGTCCAGAGAAACTGCCAAGAGACCCAGTCAAAGGCTTTCCCTGCATCAAGCAAGATTAAAGCCATTGGGTCCCCTGTCACACTTGTAGCATCAAATAGAGAAATGACCCTTCGGATATGATCGGTTGTAGATCTTCCGGGGATAAACCAGTGTTTCTGTCCCGAAATTATTTTATGAATGATAGGTGCTGACCGTGTTGCCAAAACCTTCAAGTAAATTTTGGAATCCCCATTTATCAGGGTTATTGTACGATTAGAACCTAATTCAAGAGGAGGTTTATCTTTTATCAAAAACACCACTATATTAACAGAGGACCAAAAACTCGGGGGCCTACGTCCCTTGAAGATATGCTCAAATATTTCACTTATGATCTCCTTAAGCTGAGGGGCAAAGTATAGTAAAATTCAGTCTGGATGCAATCAGTGCATGTAGCTTTTCCCCTTGCTAGGCCATTTATAGAGAGGAGAATCTCAATCCATTGTGGGGGGTGTCCAAATGCTCCGGATCCTCGCTGGAGAACTTCACACTCAGAATTACATCGAAATATTCCCTAAAAGAGTTCAATTCCCTACCACTACCTTCCATATACAAAGTTTGATAGTATTGCTTAAATGCTTCTCTAATCCACCCTGGGTCAGTGACTCGACCTAACACTGGGTTATTAATCTCCTGAACTAGATGTAACAATACCTGTTGCCTAGTTTGAACTGCCAAATGATATGATGGCCCATCTTCTCACTAAGTTCATAAGCTACTTCCTTCTGAGCCATCAATTTATCCTCAACTTTATTCACCAAAATTTCTAAAATAACAGATTTGGTAGCAGCAACCCGTAATTGACCCGCTTCCAGATCTCCCCGCTTGAGTGGCAGTAACCAGACACTCTTTGGCAGCTGCTAAAATGGCCTGCAGCTTCTTTAGAATATGTCTAGAACGCTTACTATAATTCACAGAGAATCTCAAAGTTTCCCCACGGATACCAGCTTTCAAGGTATCCCAAATAATCTCTAAAGAGGTACTCCCTAAAATTATCTAAAAAAAATAAGGGGATCCATTGTCTCATATGGTTTCAATAATCTTCGTTTAGTAAAAGCATTCATTCGAAGGTCCATGATCTTACCTTTGAGTTAAGATCAGCACCCTCTAGTTCTAACACTAGTGGATTGTGGTGTGACAAAATCCACGATGCTTCCTCTATACTATATCCCTGGATTAATGAGTTGGACACAAACACATAATCTAGCCTGGCATGTGATAAATGGAGAGCAGAAAACAAGTACATCCTGGATCTGATGGTTTAAAAACGTTTCAGCTGTCTACCAGGTCATTATCTTGGCACATGCCCTTCAAATCATGGAAAGCTTTTGGTATCCTCTCTAAGTAACGGCAAACCCTCCTCCAGGGACCAATCACTTGGCAAATTAATATTACATTCTCCACATGAAATAATAGGGAGTGGCCAAAGTTATTTCCTTTGAAACAACTTCGATTATTCCAGGGTCATCAACATTGCTCCCGTACATAGCACATACCGTCATTTTCCACCCAGAGATTAGCTGACATTCTGCAATAACCCAACAACCAAACTTATCGGCACGCATCCGAGTAAATTGAAGTCCACCCCCCTGGAGCCAAAAAAAACACTCCCCGCATCCGCACACTTTGTGTTATCCCACAATCAATTTAAAGCCCAGAGATTTCAGTAAATACAGCTGTGCCCCTTCAATATGGGTTTCATGCATACATAAAACATCTGCTGCAAGTAATTGTAAACTGACTGCCACTTTCTGCCTTTTTTAGCGTCATTAAGCCCACAAATAATAATAGTTGCCACACGCAGTTTATCCATAAAACATTAGTAGCTTTACCCTCATAATTACACACATATTCCAAAACATCCAGTTAAAATACCACGGGCTGTTTGAAAAAACCTATGAATAAAGTGATTTAACCATCTTCCCACCTCACCAGCATGTGGATCCCCCTCCCCCTTCCTACGACCCCTACCCACCACCAAAACCAAGGCAATCAGGCCCAACCATGAGCCTGGATGAGGACATCCACTGCCACCACTTCTCTACCCTCCACCCCCTACCCTTTTCATCGACCAATGATAATCAGCCAATGTCCATGGTACTAGTAAACTTGGAATACCACACATTCTACCTTATTTACTACCAGGTCCCAAATCTGAAATTTCTTCTAAGAATTTTTGGGCCTGAATCTCTGCTATAAAGCTATAGTTCTGACCTCGTAGCACAACTTTCAATCTAGCAGGATTCTGCTAATACACCACTGCTCCCACTTTCGGAAAAGGGGCAAAAAGTTGCCTAAGTCACCATCTCATTTCTACTGTGGCATACAGTGAAATCCGGCGTAGAAAAAAAAAATATGCCCTCAAAGTCTCTTTTAGCATTGGGACGTGCCAAGTCATATACGGCTTGCCGTGAAAGAGAATTCCCAAAGTACACCAATATTGCACGGGGTCGAGCCGGGTCACTAGTCAATTTCTTTGCCGACATCGTGGTAAACCTATGTGCACACTGGATCTCCTTGTCCCAATCCCAAAAGAACAATTCGGGAAGGGCGCCTTTCAGCAGGGCTACAACATATTTCCTAATGTCGCTGCCCTCAACATATTCAGGAATTATTGCATCGTTGTTGATTCTCATGGTCTTCCAGCTTCCACATGACATTGGTAAATTCCCCCTTCTGTGATACACCCTGGGTCTTTAATGCCACCACATCATTTTCCAAAACTTCTCTCTGAGTCTTAACCATACATAATCTTTCGCCAATATCAGAGCAGGTTTTGCCAACTTTTCTCACAGAGCTTTGAAGCTTTTTTGTAGCCATCCATGACCGTCGATTATCATTCTTGATTTTCTCCCGGAAAAACTTTAATGATTGCAAGATCAAGGTTAACAAGGGTTCGCTGGGTTTTCCAGCACCTTGCGGCCCTTGCCCAAATTCCACACCATTTTGGCTGGCAATGGATATCTAGTTTCCTTCAGGTTTTTGTTCTAAGGGTACCAATTGCGTGGTGGAATAGTCTAATCTTAGTTCCTCTGGGGTATCCTTTTCATATACATCTGGGTGGGGGATTTTACTCACCCCGGCTTCTTCTTTCTACCTCTATTAATTAGCGATATTTTCTATGTAATATAACCAAATACCTCTTATTGCAGGCTGCTGCTAATTAATTGGGAGTCCCCTTCCTCACTTGTAGCCGATATACTTGCATCCGACAGATCGGATTCCTCCATCAGGGAACACAAATTTCTCCTTTGAGTCAGGGATCAGGCACATTCCCTCTGCAGGACCCCTCGTAATTTTTATTCCTCACACCATTGGGATCCTTAGTTATTACCTCATCCTCACAAACATTTCCCATCTCAGTAACCATGAATGAAGATATACCACTAGCTGCCCCTCCACTATTGGATCTGAATTGGCTGTTCTCAAAGGCACCTCTAGAATAGTTATTTCATTTTGTAGCAGCCAGGTGCCGGTATCCATTTCCATTACATTAACTGGCTCTCTAATTTCACTTATGGGAGTCAGGTTACTTGCACCATTCCCAATAGCCCACATGATCCACATGATCAACAGTGCCCAAGGTTCCCTCCTGCGCTTTATTCTGTTCCAATTGTGGTCCCGGGTCTCCTACATGGGAAAATGTGCCTGCAATGGATGGTTGTAACCGCCTGGCTCCCGGGCATTCCGTAGGGAGGTTTTTTAACCTGCTCTACTTTCCCCCCCCTTACCAGTTCAGGATTCCAGTTTCTTTATGCTGGATTTACAGTCTATGGCTACTTCTCGTCAAGGCTGAGAAACCATCACGGTAGACGCTGCCAAAGGGACTGGGCGTTGCTTTCCTCCTTTGCCGCGTGTGGCCATTACCTCAACCGCAATACGACACTGGGTTTCCTGCCACAATCTAACCACTGTGAGGCAGCACAAATGTTCCACGGGTGTCACCGCAGCAGCTGCTGATAACAACAACCTGCCAAGGACCTTCCAGCGTCAGTAATGTCATTTGAGATGTTATCACTGTTGTCACTGACGATGTAATAAGTGATATAATATTTTAGATCATAAGCAGTGCATTACGGGGGTGTGAGTTATAGTTAGCTCAGCTAAGTATAACTGCTGAATTTCACTGGTTTTGTACGAGTGACACTAGATCCTAACTATAACGTCTCTGTAATCTTTGTTTTAATCAGTGAATTCATAAGTTTTTTAAAATTATATTTCCTAACAATAATGTCCCTGTAACCTTTGGTTTTTCCAGTGAATTTCTATGGTTTTTTAAAGGCTATTTCCTAACTATAACGTCCTTGTAACCTTTGTTTTTTTCTGTTAATATTGAAGGTATTTTTAATTGTATTTCCGAACTGTAAATCCGTATTTGTAAAGCGCGAGCTACTCACCCTTACAGGTCTCAAGGTGCTGGGGGCCATCATGGAAATTAAGTGAGATATTGCTCAGAGTCACATGGTGCTAAGGTGAGGCCGGAGCCGGGGATTGAACCGTGAACCCTGTACTCCGAAGTCAGCTGCCCTGGCCGCTGCACCACACCTCTCCACTTTGAGAGTGAGTGTGTGAGTGGATCTATATATTGGTGACTGGGTGTGTGAGTGGCTGTATGGGTCTGTGATTGAGATTGTAATGTCTGGGTAATTAAGTGCATGAGTAGTGCCTGGGGGATTGTATGATTGCAAAGTGAGTACCTGTGTGATTCTATTAGTGCAATTGCCAAGGACCCACTGCGAATACCAGGTGTTTTTGACAAAGTGTAAAACATATTTATAGACATATTTTACATGAAGTTTCAGTCTAGCTATTTACTAAGATACTAACTTAACTTTCCCCTTTGTATTCATTTGTTGAAATAACTACATTAAAAATGCAATTTCCTTCTTCACAGCAACATCGGAGGTTGCTATGACTTCAGTAGTCACGAATACAAATGACAAAGTGTAAAACAGATATATAGACATATTTTACACGAAGTGTGAGTCTAGCTGTTTAGTAACATATTTGTTGAACTTTATTTTAACAACACATTTGTAAAACACAATTTCCAAAAAATTACTTTCAAAATCTGAACTCACGAATAATACATAACTACCAAACACCCATCAAGCTACCCATTGTTACCCAAAGTCACGGGGAATCAAAAACTGCTGCAAAACTAGTGCAGTGTACAACCTGTAACAAGACCCTCTCTAGAGGGATGAACAAAAAATATTAATGTGGGACAAATTCCATGTTATATAATCTTAAAACCTATCAAAGAAAATGTCTACAGCTGGCAATCTAGCAGAAGGAAACTGGAGGACCATCTACATCAGAGGCAACAGCAACAATGCCTGGTCAGGAAGTCGCTTTAGAGGCGCAGATGACTACAATAGATATAAATCCAGAGTTTTCAAAAATGGCCATGTATTGCATGAACTGTAGTGTAGTTATAAGTGCTAGTGAGCAGGGTGTTACAGCTATTCACAATGCTGCAAAGAAATCATACATGCACATTTTTTCCCCCCCTTTTTTTTTTTTTGCACATTTCCCAATGTACATTTTTGAATTCCACCAGTCCCAGTTGCAATTTCTATTACCATAAAAAAGATGAAAAACATTTTAAAACACTACAAAACCACTAACAAGAAAAATTCAAAAACAAAACTGAAAATCATGTCATCGGGAAATAAAGGAATATCATTGGATAATACACTTTTCAACTAAAAGAATAAGAACACACCAATTTATCTATCTTGAACATTCTTTAAGAGGAGGATATAGTGAGTAGATTTGCGCAATACACAATGGGGCATATGCATCAACATTGGCATTTGCGATTCCTTATTAGCGAAAAATAAGGATTCGCTAATAAGGAATAGCAAAAGGCTATGCATGTAGGAATCGCTATTCAAATAGCGATTCCTTAACTTTCCTTAATTGCTACTAGCAAATTGCGAGTAGCAATTAAGGAATGCCATCCCAATCATTCCTATGGGCCTCCAGGCCCATAGGAATGAATTGGAGATTGCATGAGCAAATAGCGAGTACCAGTAGGTTCTCGCAAATTGCTCATGCAATTTCAAGGGTGCAAGGGTGTCAAAATGACACCCTATTGCACCCCTGAAATTGATATGTGCACATATGTTGCACACACACATGCTCTAAGGGTATGTGTGTGCGTAACATGAAACTTTGAAAAATGCACAAAAGTGCATTTTTCAAACTTTTAGCAAATTACCATGCAGTTCATCTTCATGGTAATTTGCTCCCCCTATTAGCGAATTCGCTAATTTTTTAACTTTCATGCATTGCATTTAAGGAATCCCAAATTGAGATTCCTTAAATTAAGGAATCTCAATTTGGGATTCCTTAAATGCTATCGCTATTTAAGGAATCGCTATTTAAGGATTCCTTAAATAGCGATTTTTGCTTTTGGGTTGATGCATTGGGATTGGGTATTTTTGACTCAATACCGGGAGCTATTAGCGAATCGGTATTTTACCGACTGGATTTTGGCTTGATGCATGAGGCTGTATATGTCACAAGACATAGTCAAGGGGTACAAATTTAAAATATTTTTGCTGGACTACGTCCATGCTTTACCATCTAAAAACATACCATAGCAATAGTGTAAAAGCAATAGGAAGGCAACACAAAGCTGAAGGACTCTCAACTTCAATAGCAGCCACAACAACCCTGGGGCAGAGAGTCCCTTCAAAGGTTCAATCTCACCTTGGAGATTTGACTCCACAGTTTTCCCAGATGGCATCATACTGTATGCATTGTGCAGTTGTAATGATTGCTGGAGAGCAATCCAGAACAGCCCTTCGCAATGCTGCAAAGAATCATAAATGTTGATTTTCTTACATTTTTGGCTCTTCATAGTTTTTCTACATTAGCAGGCATTTTATTATCTTACAAAATGGGTATCTAATATCTATGTGGTGTTCTTTTTATTATCGTCTAATTTATTGTAACACTACTTACATATAACTTGCCGGATGGACAAGTCAAAGCGGTTCTATACAAATAAATGCACAGCTAACTGTTGCCAGTTATCAGTATTTACTTTATCACTTTTTAAATACAAGTCAGCAGTCTGTGTGTGAATCTTCTAGTGAGTGCGTTGTCAACATAGTTCTACCTCTAGTTTTTTAGACCACACTGTGTTAAAATTTGTAATCTCTTTTTAAAAACTATCAACTGTAATATCTGTGTCCTGTTCTTCAATTCCTCCTCTTAACAACTCTTCATTTTCCCTAGAATCCTGCTTTCAATTGATTGCTGTCGAAGGTTACAAACACTACTACAAGTCCTTTCTATACAGGTGCCTATCTCTGCCATCCTTGTATCTCTTCTCCAATAACTTGTTCTACATTTGTATGTACCATCACCTCTTTTGCTACAGGAGTGCCATTCTTCATTTCATAACATTGTCCTCTGTAATCAATAGCAAAAACAAATCTATTATCCTGGAGATAGTTTCTTCATTAAAAAGTATTTATTCTCCACTAAAAACTGTACTAAAGTTACTTCTATTCACTAATCTTTTTGGGGGATTTTGTCTCCTTATGCACAATACCATTTTGTCAAGAGTCTTCTTTCTATTTATAATCAAAATGAAATGCTTTACCTTCAAAGCAAAGGCCATATCATCTACTCTCTCAATTTGTTCTTTCTGTTTCAGTGCCGCTCTCCTTTTTCTATACTTTTTCATAGTTCTCAGTGGATTTATAACTATTCTATAAAACATCCTTGCTCTGATTTCTTTAAACTGATTCTGTCTCCTGGTTAAGGTGTGTCCATATTTGTTACGTTCTTTCCTGTTCTTGTTAAATAGATTTTGTCCACTGCTATTCTTTCTCATAGTCTGAATTCTATTTTCATTATTTTGTAATCTTTGGAAATGCCCACATACATTTTTTAAGAAATTACTTTGTCCTCTTACCAGGGGGTCTTTTTTATTTCACCACTTAGTACTGCATAGAGACTGCAGTTGCTTCTGTTCCTTTTTCCTTTTGTTGGCATTCAGTCTGTAGTTATGCAGTTATTGTTCAGTAAAAATAAAAGTATATTTGAATTTTTATTCTAGTCAACCTACCAACTACTTTACTACAGGCTTACACATAATACAAAAACAGTTTTTATGTTATGTTGCAGTTTTAAATCTACAGATGAACCTAGTTACATAACTACAGGCACTTACTTCAATGTACCATACCCAAACCAAAACACAAAACATAATTTATTAGTTACCTTTTAATATTATAGCACCCTTTCCTACAACACAGCTACACCATATCTCAGTTCTCACTTATACACGGTAAAAGATCACTTTATCAGTTTTGTAGTACATTTTAAAAAAGTGTAAAAGTGCATACAGTGTCTCAGTACTGTAAATCCAAAAATACAACATAAGAGCTATTTCTGTGACTCTCTGCCACTGTGTCACTGGTAGATTTAGTGTTTCAGTACTTTTTTACTTAGTTGTATCAGATATTTTGAGAAACACTGCATATATAAATCTGCACATTAATCTGTATCACAGCATGTAGCTCTCTAGTTCTTCCAAGTACATGCAAACAGTGTGTGACAGGTTACATATATAATTCAGCAGATGGTTCTAAAAGAGTAAATTTTCCTCACTAAAACTTGTAAATACATGTGTTTGTGGTTGAGTGCAACAATATTTTCTGAATGATTGAATGAGTGCATAGATAGCACCAAGGTGATTCCCTCAGACTATAGGTAGTAGCTGCATGATTCCCTGAGTATGTAGAAACTACATCAGTGGTTCCATATCTGCATAAGTAGTGCCTGTGTATTTGCATGACTATATTGCTACTATCTCGGTGATCGGATGAATGCATGGGTGTTGCCTGTGTAGTTGAATTAGTACATAATTAGTGTCTGCGTGATCGGAAGAGTGCATGTGTAGTGCCTGAGTGATTGAATAAGTCTAGATATCACACTTGATATATAATTGCATACATGGCTCTCTAAGACCATGCATTACTCAGTGTGCACATGCATCAGTAAGTTTCTTAAACTGAAAACGACAATTCTCACTTTTTCAAAGCACAACACCTTTTCTTAATGGCATACCTACATCATTTCGCAAATATTTCTTATCTCTTTAAAACATATATTCAGCATTTCTCAAAGAAAAGTTACACGCCAAATGAAGCTAGCATAAGAACTCTCAAGAGACATTCTGCACTATTAACCCTCCTCAATTTTAAACAAAGCATGTTTAAAGAAATACACCTCCCTCACCATATACATGAAACTTTCAACAGCCATAAATAAAATAGATCACAATGTAAACATATATGTGATGTCATAATAGATATACACCTTCAGGCCATATTTCCCAAAATATATAGTTCTCTGCATCTTTAAGTGAACTCAAGAGTCTCATCGTACATTCAGCTATATGCAGCCACAAAGTATATGCAAACCAGTCATATAAGTTCAAAACCAAATTGAGAAACACTTCCTAATACGTACCTGACAAATATTACTACTTTTTAATTCATATTCAGATGCAGCACATTTTCTTATCTTTTATTTCTGACTACACTACTCCTGTTTAATAATGTGACTTAAACTACCACAAGTCCCAGAATGGATGTATGATATTACAACGCGGGTTTTTACCACGCGTGCAGTTACATCGCATGCGTTACAACGCATGCGATGTTACAACGCTATGCCATTAGAACGCAAGTCTTTACATCGACTTGCGCTAGATGGCGTGCTGACATTAAAAAAGTGTAATTTACTATTCCAACTCCAGTCCACTTAACAGTAGGGAAGGTGTTGGGATAGTAAACTACACTATTTGTAATGTTAGCACGCCATCTAGCGCAAGTCAATGTACAGACTTGCGTTCTAATGGCATAGCGTTGTAACATCGCATGCGTTGTAACGCATGCGATGTAACTGCACAGCGTGGTAATAACCGCGTTGTAATGGCTGTTCCCCCCCAGAATGCAAATAATATAGACTTATCTATTCTGCACATAATGCTTAGACATTTAAAATGTCATTTTTAAAGGCATTGTTCATGGTAATTTTCAACAGTACTAACATCTTAAAAACATAACTGCTGCCAGATACAATTCATCTGATATATTGTTTTTCACATCACTGCTATACTCTTTTTAATCAAACTCCCATAAACATCTTCATTTCTTTTTTTTTTTTAAATATTTTTATTGATACATTTTTTCCCCACATTTTATTTCCCCCCCCCTCCCCCATTACATGGACAAGGCACAATAAGTTTCATAAGGCAGCCACATACTCAACTACATATTCAAAAGAAAAATGGAAAGTGAAATATTACAATATACATACTACATACAGATCCTATCATAATATATACGGATACAAATAATATATGTTAACATTCCATAATACATACATTCCTCAAAATACCTTATTCAGTTCCAGCCTTCCATTGAATCAAAGGACCCCAGATTTGTATACCCAGCTTTTTACCCTTTCTCCCTTTCCTAGAGTAAATAGCTGTTTCCAATTTTTGTATTGACAAAGTTTTTCCTAGCCATTGATGATACGTAGGAGGATTTGGATCTAACCAAGTTGAGGCCACAAGCAATCTAAAAATCGACATTGCTACAAACAGAAAATATTTACAATTAATTTGTCCGTTGGGGGATATTCCCAACAAAATAGTTGCTGAGTCCAACTCTATTGTTGTGTCTAAGGCATTCCGAAAAAAATTCCCGATATCTTGTTTTATCTTATCTAAGTGTGGACAAGTAGAGAAAATATGTAACAAATTGGCCTCCATACTGCCACATCTAAAACACGAGATGCCCGACACAGCCCCCCATTGAGCAATTTTCCATGGCGTATAATACAGGTGATACAGGCTCTTGTAATGCTGGGCCTGAAGAGACGCTGAGCATAGTAATTTACATCCCATCTCAAGTGATTCAGAGAAAATATCTCTTTCTCTAGCTATATCTAAATCTGAGGACCATTTGATTATCCATTTGTCAAGATCATCCTTTTTTAACTTTGTCATTTCTAAATAAAATCTTTTTATAGTACAGTCATTACCTTTTTGTATGAGATCCATCATTATACTCCTCCCAAAGCCTAGAGCTCCCCCTTTTTTATTTAATATACAACTCCTTATTTGAAGGTATTTAAAGAAATGATTTGTATTTAACATATACTTGTTTTTCAAATCTATAAATTGTAAGATGCCATTATCATCCCACATATCACCAATCATTCTTATACCTTGACTCTCCCATTCCTCATATACCATTCCTGAGAACACAGCCCTAGGTAATGAGGGATTATTTTTGAATCTAGTATATACACTATATTTCCCTATTCCAACTTTTTTGGAAAATCCTTTCCATATGCTGTAGGCCGCCATAATTATCTTGAAACGTGTTCTTTTAAAGTAACTTCCATCAGTAAATCTTAAAAAAATATTTTCAGCATTTGTACCCAGAGCTAAACCATATATAGCCAGCGAGCCTGTCTTATCCCATCCATCCATCTCAGCCCCCCCAATTAATCCAGCCATTCCTTGTATTGCTGCAGCCCAATAATATACCTTTAGATCCGGCAGTGACCACCCCCCTCTCTCCCTGGGAAGGGACATATACCTCAATGCCCTCCGGGTTTTACCTCTAGCCCAAATAAAACGATTTACCATACTTTCACAAATTTTAAACCACTTATTTTCAATTAGAAGAGGGATTGCCCTAAAAAGATACAACAGTTTGGGTAAGATCAGCATTTTAATAATATTAACTCGCCCAACTAATGATAAATGTAAGTTCTCATAACGATCCAAATCTTTTCTTGCCTTTTCGATTACTGGGGCAATATTATTATCCACCAAACTATCTAAATTAGACATAATATTAATTCCGAGGTATTTCCCTGCCGGTACTACTCTTCTATCTTCACAAGGTGTAAAAGAGTTTTTAATAATCTGGGTTTTAGACGCGTTCAATGAGTACCCTGAGACTTGTCCAAATCTTAAGGCCTCGGCCTCTACAAATGTGGTTGCTTCCGTTGGGCAAGGTGTTATCACCGCAACGTCGTCAGCATAGGCTAATATCTTGCATGGCCCAAGAACTGTATTGACTGGGGTGATCTCTGGTGCTGATTCTATCTTCCGTATTAAGGGATCCATATAGATGGCAAATAGCAAGGGAGAGAAAGGACATCCCTGGCGAGTTCCTCTCTTGATTTTAAATTGACCAGTTATACCCCCGTTTATCCTTAATGCTGCACCTGGATCCATATATAGAGTCTGAATTGCTTTCAAATAGCCTCCTCTAATCCCAACTCTAGCTAGGGTCTGCCACAAATACTGCCAGGAGACCCGATCAAATGCTTTTTCCGCATCCAAAAGCATAACTGCCATCGGGTCTCCTGCTACTTCCGCCACATCAAATAAAGTTATAACTTTTCTAATATGGTGAGTTGTCCCTCTACCAGGAATAAACCCATGTTGGTTATCACTAACCAGGTTACTTATAATTCTTGCAAATCTTGCAGCCAGTGCCTTTGAATAAATTTTGGTGTCATTATTCATCAATGTTATTGGGCGGTACGACCCTGGTTCATTCGGGGGCTTTTCTTTTTTTAAAATTAATACTATATCTGCCCCGCTCCAGGATTTGGGAATGGATACCCCACTTTGTGCAGCTTGAAACATTTGAGTTAGATTATTACCTAAACATCCCCAGAAAGTTTTATAAAACTCGATCGGTAGCTGATCAGGTCCAGCAGCCTTCCCCGAGGGTAGAGCAGTCATTGCTTCTTTAATCTCAGTTTCGTCCAATACGGTCTCTAATTCCTCTGCATCTTCAGGGGATATAGTTTTTACCTCAATGTTCTGGAGATATTCATTTATTCTATCGATACTACTGGGATCTTTCTCATCATATAAAGATTGGTAAAACTTCCTAAAGACCTCCCGAATTTCTTCTGGATCTGAATGTAGTTGTCCCTTTTCATCCTTTATTTCCTTAATCGTCCCTGCCGCCGCTATCTGTCTGGTTCGTATAGCAAGGACTCGCCCTATTTTCTCACTGAACTCGTAACATCTCTCCCTTCTAATTGTATATTGCTTTGCGGCTCTATTAACAAGTTCTTCCTCTGCCTCACTTTTCACCTTCAGTAATTCTATTACGAATTGTTCAGTCGGCTCTCCCCTTATTACACAGTTATTAAGTTGTTCTTCTGCCTCCAGTACTTTTCCCTCTTTCTCCTTATATCGCAGTCTTTCTGTTTTCCTCTTGAAGGCGCTATAACTACACGTTTCACCGCGTGCTCCTGCCTTAAAGGCATCCCATACTATGCCAACTGCAGCAGTTCCTCTATTATATTCAAAGAATTCAGTAATCCATTTAGACATATGTTTTATATAGTCATCATCTAAAAGCAATCCCCTTTCGAATGTCCACTCCCTTCTTATTGTTGTTCCCCCACTCTGCTTTATCGTTAGGATTAGGGGATTGTGGTCACTAAGTATCCGAGGAAGTCTATCAATTTCCACTATACTAATTAAATCATTGGAAACCAGGAAGTAATCCAGCCTAACGCATATCTGATGCGGTGCTGAATAATATGTATAACCGAGTTGTTTCGATCTGATTGACCCCCAGACATCTCGCAATGTATTATTTTCTAAAAGATCAGTAAGGGCCTTGTAGACCTTTTTTTTCCTCCCCTTATACTGTCTTATTGAGCCTGATCCTAGACCCTCCGCTCCGTCAATATTTAAGTCTCCACCTATAATAACTCGAGGGGCCCAGTCTGCCAACTCAGAATCCAAAAATTGCAGAATTTCTGGATCGTCCTGTGTAGAACCATATGCTGCAACTAATGTTGTCCACACCCCCCCTAATAGTACCTCAACCATCGCCCATCTCCCCCAATTATCTCTTAACTTTCTCCTTGTTACTACATTTTTATCCCTCGATAGAATCGCTACCCCTCTCTGTTTAACTCCTTGTTTAGAAGCAACTATTAATTGAAACCCCAGCTGATTAAGATATATCTCATGGGTACTCATTACATGTGTCTCCTGAAGAAACACAAAATCTACGTTCATTTGCCGTAGCCGTATTCCTATCTTCTGCCTTTTCGTTACATCATTTAGGCCGCATACATTCCATGTCACTAATCTAATAGACATTTTTCATTTTTTTTTTTTTTTTTTTTTCCCCCCAGCCAGTTCTCTTCAAACCCTATCTGCTTGCTTTTATTTAATGTTCTAGAAACGATATACAATACTAGGCCTAGCACACAGCATAAATAGACTTCCCTGTTAATTTCAATATTGTCTTCCACATCTTCAGTGTCACTACCCATATCATACAGTTGATACAAATTACTTTTGTCAAATCCTCTTAAGTGTCTTGTACCTTTGTGCCCTGTCCATTTCCCTGCCCATCCCCAACCCCACCCCAGACTGCCCACCCTCAGAGTCCCACCCCCCCTACAGGCAAATAGGTCCAACGGACCTATGTCTGGCCGACTTTTGCCTCCTGGATGTCAAACCCGTAAACCCCCCTAACTTTCCCTTCATCTTACTGTGCTCAGTGTATGTCCAACAAATACCACCCCTATTCGTGCTCAACCTCTACCCCAATTCTTCTTATATTAATACCAATCTTTACTTATTGGAGCAGAAAAAGCTACAACTCAAGAAAACCATCCGATAAAGAGGAGTAAAACATCAAATAAAAATGTTTTCATAGACCTTGAGCAAACAGTTTCCTCTATTATTTTAAATAAGTCCTCATATGTAGCTTTCGTCCCCAAAAATTACTTTACACAGTCTCTATTTTCCATATTATATTTATCTTCGTTTCTTTTGGGGAATATCCCTAAGAGCTACTGCATGATCATTATTCTCAACATTCTCCTTGTGCCTTGTTTTCCGTTGGTCTTGCAGAAAGTTAAGATATTCTTGTACAGTATCTCAGAGTAAAAAATGTTAAAGTTCCCATTTACTCCAATCTTCAAACGAGCGGGATACAGAAGGTAAGCCTCACAACCTATGTTTTGAAATGGGGTAATGAGCTGCCTCATCCTCCACCTTCTTTCCACAGTGGTGTGGCAAAAGTCAGGACGTGCAAAGAACTCTACGCCGTTGTATTTGCATTTAGCTTGGGGCTTTGCTTTGTTAATTATCTCTTCTCGCAGAAGAAAATTCCCCACGTATAGAAGTATTGCGCGAGGCTTACTCTGCGCTGCTTTCTGGATCAGAGGAAAACGATGCGCCCTTTGTATTTCATGGTCAAGATCCCATGTAGACAACTCTGGGAGGGCACCCTTTAATAAGTCAACAACATACCCCCGAACATCACTTCCTTCTTTCCCTTCCTGTATTCCAATCAGGCGAACATTGTTGCGTCTTTGTCTGTTCTCAAATTCCTCGAGTTTCCATAGCATGTCGGCCGTAGTCTTATCTTGTTCTTTTCTGTCATCCTTCACTTTGACCATATCATCTTCTAATTTCCCGGTTCTAGTCTCTACTTCAGAGACTCTCTCAGCCATCTCCTCATACAACCTGCTGACCTTACGCAAGGAGGATTGTATTTTCCTATTCGCCTGTTTAGCCCTGCGCTTTGCTTTTTGGCTCTCAATGCGAGCCTCACTCTGCATTTGTTTTAATGTTGTAAATAAGACTTCAAAATTAGACATACCACCATCCGCTCCACGGTCCGCAGAGTCCAGAGTTTCACCATTTACAAACTCATCTGCCGGTATTCCAGAATTCTCTGCCATCTTATCCAAATTTAGTTTTTTTACTACTGTTTTCATATTGCCTCTGTGTTCCTTTGACAATCTCTGTTGTCTAGATTTCCCTTTTCGTTTGCTTGACTTCCTTTTTTTGCTCTTAGTTTTAATTTTTTCCACAGATCTGATACTGCCCTCAGGATTTGTCTTTGATCTAGAAGAGACGTCTTTTTGCAATGTTTTTTGAACTGAATCCTTATATTCTTTATCAATAGGCTCTATCTCACTACTGATAGGAGTTGAGGAGTTTTCAGAGTCAGTCCCTGATACAGTCTCATTACTTCCCGTGTCAGTATTCACTGTTTCATCATCTGAACTCTCCGTCTCTGACTCCGTGTCTGTCGTTGATCCCAGACTTCCATTCATACTTTCCTCATCATCCGCCTCGTCATTACCAGTGAAAAAAACTTCATCACTGGGAGAGGCAGGAAGTGCATCAGGTAATTTGCGTGTGCTTGCATCCCTCTTATTAATTAAATCCAAGTTAATATCTTTATCAACCCTTAGCTCTGTTTCAGTTAAGTTAGTTGCAGCCTCAGAATTACTTTTTTCCACAACAGTATCCTCCACCAGGCTTTGTTCTGCGCCTGGCCCTTTAACTCCAGATACCACTGGTGCCAAATGAGTTGTGGCTTTCTCCTTTAAGAGCTTGGGTCCGCCCACTTCCACAGCAGTAGAAAAGTCTCCGCCTTCTGCTGCCTCTGTAACTTCAGTTAGAGGCTGTACCTCGAGCATGCAGGTACCATCCCCATCTGCTCCTGCCTGTTCAAACGGTTCCCTCTCCACAGCAGGCTGCAACATCCTGCACAGGCTCACCAACGTGGGGACTCTCACTCCCCGTGGCAGATTCGACTGCAAAGTTGTTTGGTCAGTCGTTACTGGTGTTGCTGCGGGCAAAAAAGTCTCAACTATGGTCATCTGGCGGAGTGCAGTTTCCTTTCCAAGTACCTCCCCAGCGGTGAGTTTTGCTTCCTCTCTTCTCCTTACAATAGCTGACACTGGGACAGTCACATTCTTTTTTTTCCCTCCTTCCTCTTTTTCACGTATTTTCTTTAATTTATTTTCCTTTGCCGCTTCTCGCCTTTGCTGCGCTTTAGATCGTGCTTTCCCTCTTAAATTAAGAGCTGGGGCCCCGAGGTTATCCATATCCTCCTCCACCTCAGAGTCACGGCTCCAATCGTCTCGGTCACGATTCTTCCTTGAATAAAGTACAGGTTTTGTAGCCATAGATTTTGAAGCAACTTTCCAATAGCGACTTCCAGGTAGGGGCGAATGGGAAATCAAAGCTGAACAGTGTTTGTGCAGATATTTCTGCAGAGCCCACTTTTTCTCTTGTGGAAAGTCACATATCAAAAAAAGCAAACCAGTGAGTTCTCTCAACATCGCTTTTTATCAGTATCGAGTGCTCTCTTCTCCCAGTAAGAAAGGCAAATTTTCCACAGCAGATTAGATTAAATCAACTTAGCTTGGTAGTAGATCAGTGAATCTGCAAATCTGTAAGTCTGCAATCTAAGCATATGAGCACGTAGTACACCTCATCTTCCCAGTCAGGAGGGTTACAGGGTGCGACCATCCACTACGGCGTCTCGGCGGCCATCTTGCCCCTCACGAAGACAAACATCTTCATTTCTAATGTACATTTTTTAAGTTATATTCATACCAGTGAATTGAGTTCATAGATTATATTGCAGTTTGAGCTCTTTCTGGTTTTGATACTCTTAAGATTTGTATAAACTAAGCACAAGAATGGTACACCACTCTCATAGAAAGCAATTCTAAAATGGCAACCTCTTCAACTTTCCACTCTCTGATCATGAGAAAGGCAGCAAATGAAATCATGTCTTTCATTTTAGACTACTGCATCTCCACTTGCGAATGGTTAGCATCTGTTAACCCTTTCCCTCTGTTTTTAAACGGGGTTCCTTTCCCCACGTGTTCGTGATCTATTCACGATGATTGCTGAGACATTGCAAAAAAAAACAGGAGTGCAAACCGATATTTAGCTTAAGTTTTTTTAAATTTACATACTACACAACAGTTTATTACATAGTCCTGAGTTGAAAATTAAAGTTTGTCATTACTTAAATTGTGTTGTACCTCCTCCACGTTTTATTTTTTTTCTATCTTTTTAACACTCCTCCCCTCAATATACTCTTAGCTCAGTGTACCTAGCACCCCAGTGAAACCAGTAGGTCAAAAGTTCACAGCACATTCTAGAAGGAGCATGCATCTTCCAAATGAGATACAGCAAGTGTGGTTTACTCCACAGATTCAAAAGCATATCCATGTCTGTATTACATTTATGTTTTTAAACAACAGCTAATAATAGGACTTCTTGCTAAGGCATCCAAGACACTACCTAATGTTATTTACTTTCATGCTAACAGCATCCAATGAAATATATCTTTATAAATTATTTTTAAAAACCTTCCAGTTTAACTGCTTTTCATTTGGAATACTACCTCATTCAGCTACAGTCTTCTCCTTACTGCTATTGTTCCTTCACTTCAAAATGCTTAGAGTGTTAATTGTGCACCACAGCTATGTCTATTGGGCTAAAAAGGCTGCAAAAAACAGAGGTATTGACAGGGACTCGGTTTTGCCAAATGTGGAGATTACTTGGTTTGGCCAGAGAGGGTTAAACTTTCATCAGTTGCTGGCTTTGGTTAAATCCATTGTGGATTGCAGAGCTCCTCACCTCCTGATTGGGCACTGTGGTGGCAATGCCCTAGGCACATTGACTGGGGTAGGGCTGGAAATCCTAATGAAAGATATCTTTGCAGAACTGATGTTGCTTTTCCCTCACACTGTTTTGGTGTACTCTAATATATACCAAAGACAGAAATAGAAGTGGTCAAATCAGTTCTGTCCACAGATTAGCAAAGCCAGGAAACATGTTAATAAAACTGCTTCTGCTTTCCTCGGAGACCATCACATGCGCTGAATCTATAACAACAATCTACATTTAGACATGCATGGAATTTATAAAAATGATGGAGTGCACTTTACAGACGAAGGCAACAGAATGTTTCTAAGTAAACTGAAACTCTGCATTCGGTCTTATTTGTAGCTGTCATATATACACAATCAACACAAAGGCTCTTGTCAGAGCCACCCTAGTTCCTGAAATATTGTTATTATTTTTATAGAGATCCTTTTGTTTTAGAAATTTTCGTGGTGATGGTGCGATGGTCATAAATACTTCACGAGAATGGAAAACAAAAGCAGACATTCAACGACCGCCAGCACATCCAAAAATAATAAGTAAAAAAATCCATTCTAAACATTGCAGTACAGATATTACTATATACATACTTCTTTAATAGCATGTTTAAACTCATGTTTTGGTACTAAGTTTCTTTAAAATCCATCTTTAAGACCTATTTTCTGTTTTCACAGTTATTCAGGGTGTCCTGTGATGATCGCGCCTTTTCCATATAGTGTAAAACACATTTATGCACACATATCACAGTATTTTAAACATTAGAGGTTTATTAGTATACACTTCAAACTCATGTTTTTCTAGTGTATTTCTAGAACAATAATCTCTAAAACCTATTTTCCGTTTTCACGGTGAGGCCGAAGTTTGCGATAACGGCTGTGGTCGGAATCCCCGCGGATACGGTGTGAAAGCGGAAAGCAAAAGTAGGAATTCAATAGCCACCACAACACTAAAAGATTATAACTATATAACTAATTCTAACCATCACACTAGATAAATCACTATCTAAATAACTCTATGAACATTTATCAGAATCTCAATATAATCTCAATATAATACGTGAATTAATGATTCACTGACATTATTTTTTATATTTCCACCAATATTCACTATGTCGCCGCGATATTCATGCGATACTCATGACGTCCCCGTAAATAATGGGGGGGCCATGCTGGCGGTCGCGGCATCGCCGTGTATATCGCACGCGATGAAATGAAATCTATTTTGGACAAATAACTTGTGTCACTAACACTTACATTTCTCAAACATGTCAGAGTACCTTGAATTTTAGCCCCGGGACCTGTTCCGATAGATAAAATGGCGGCTGCAGCTTTCTGTTTAGTTTGTGTCCAGCCAATCACAGCATTCCTGTTAGCACGCGCAGTCGTCATTAATAGCAAAATATCCACGGCCAGAGATATATCTATAATTTTCAGTCTGAATTTCTCGCAAAACTATTGTGTGGATTTGCACCAATTAACAAAAAGCACAATCTGTGTAACAACAGCTACCTTTCTGCCAAATTTGGTGTAATTCCGTTCAGCAGTTCGGGCTGTAGGTTCGACAACCCATTCCTATTGGAATTAACATCACAAATGCACCTTTTTTCATGTCCCTATTAGTTAGTCCTCACAAGACGGATCGCCCCCAAACTTACCATGACACACAGAACCTACTTTGATACTTTTTGGGGAAAATGTCATGAAGATTGGTCAAACTACGCCAAAGTTAAAGGCAATTCAAAAAATGCTTTTCATATGGAAACTAGGTCCTTACTAATGCAATCGCCAGCAGGTTATATATATATATATATGCTGGTTAACATGCACCTTGCACTTTGCTGGTTATTTGCTTGAAAATTATGGACGCAGTTTTTGAAGCCTAATAAATCGCTTCTATGAGGATTCCTGTGTGCCGTCCTTCTGTTCGTCCTGGTAACACAGCTACAAAAGAACAAAAAACAGGGATGATCTCAGTTGTGTTTTCTACAAAAATGGGGAAACACCATTGCATGCGGGTGAAAGCATATACATATATATATATGTATGTATATATATATATATATATATATATATATATATATATATATTCACTGTAAAAACCATAGGTTTCAGGGACATTAAAGTTAGTTGGACATTTCACTCGTACAAAACCAGAGAAATTCTGCCATTATAGTTAGTTCAGCTAACTATAACTTGCGCCCCCACAATGCACTGCTGATGATGTCACATATTCCATCATTCATGACATGGTCAGTGACATCACTGATGACATCACTGATGACATCTCAAATGACATCACTGATGACATCATCCAATGACTGTGTGTTTCTGTAAAGTTTAAATATGTTTTATATATAAGCCAAGGTGTATTGAAGAATGAGTGGGTGTATAAGTGTCTGGATGGAGGATTTAGTGGCGTGTTTTAAGTTGGCGGATTAAGTCCCCTTGAATCCTGAGGGTCCCTGGTGTCCAACTAGCCCACCAGGTACCTCCAGTAAGCGCCACAGAGCTGTTTTGCAGAGAGGTGTAAAAAGGGGTGTGGCCTCAGACCACCTCTCTGCAACGCAGCCCTGTGGCGCATACTGGAGGTACCTGGTGGGCTAGTTGGCCCCCAGGGACCCCCAGTATTCAGGGGGAATTAATTCCCCAACTTACAACGCACCACAGGGTGCATTTGCAGAGTGATGCACTGAGGGGGCGGGGCCTCCGGCGCAATGACGTTTTTTTATTTTTTTATTTTTTAGAAGGTGGGGGCTGTGTGGCCCCCTTCTTTTCCTATTTTTTGGGCCCTGAAGAACCCATCCCCCAGGACCTGACCTCTATTAGTATTATTTTTTTTAATATACGGGAAGGGGGCCGTGTGGCCTCTCTCCCTAGGCCATTTTAGGCCCTGGGGGCCCCATCCCCCGGGGCATGGGCAGTATTTTAAATTACAATATTTGGAGGGGGGCCGCATGGTCCCCCTCCTCAGGCCATTTATGGCCCCGGGGACCCCATCCCCCGGGGCCGGCCTTTGCTTTTTTTATTTTTTATTTTTTGGGGGGAGGGGGCCACGTTGCTCCCCTCCAGGGCCACTTGTGGCCCCATGGACCCCATCCCCCGGGGCCTGGCCTCTCCATTGGGGACCGTGGGGGGAGCACCAATTCCCCCATGGCACCGCCGGCTCCCCGCCTCCTGCGGGAGCCGGCATCGCTTTTCCACAAGGGGAGCTGCAGACATGCAGCTCCCCTTGGGCAAAACCAATCTGCTTTGGATTTTGGAAGCAAGAGCAGGAGACCTGCTCTCGCTTCCAAATTCCGAACCAGTGTTTGCTATGACAGGGCGGGAGCCGCATAGCAAACAGCAGTGTCCCGGGGTGGGCACCCTGGGACACTGCAGGAGCTGGCCCTGGGGGGTGGCGGTCCCCAGGGCCATGACGGGCTCCAGGATATATATATCATACAAGAGCATACCCACTGAGGAACACTGCAGCGCACTACGTGTACCAGAAGGCTTTGAGAAAGGCAACGCCCACTGAGGCAGGTGACATGAATATAAGAGGTGCGTCAGAAACTTTGCTCTTGGTTACTATGCTTTGCCACTGAAGAAGGGAATATTTGACTCCTGAAACGCGTCTGGCACTTTGATCTACTGATGTCTGAAGCCTGTTTTCTGCCTGCCAGCAAGTTTTCAAATAAACGGCATGAACAACTTAATCTTCGTGTAGTTGAACTCCTTTGGGGCTTTCCTGTTCGTGTGGATTTATAATGGCTGTTGCCCAGCCACGGAGCTTCGACCCATCGCGTCAGAGTGGGTTCGTGCGGCGCCACGAAGGTGCTGCAAGGTACGGAACGAAGGAGATTGGCGCCTTTACAGGACTGGTGTCAGCCTATGTTCATTTTTGGATTCTGCAAAGCAGGGCAGGCACATTAACGGGACAGAGCAAAAACCCACTGGGGTAATAACTTTGATTTATTGCATAGGCACAAGAGCATACCCACTGAGGAACACTGCAGCGCACTACGTGTACCAGAAGGCTTTGAGAAAGGCAACGCCCACTGAGGCAGGTGACATGAATATAAAAGGTGCGTCAGAAACTTTGCTCTTGGTTACTATGCTTTGCCACTGAAGAAGGGAATATTTGACTCCTGAAACGCGTCTGGCACTTTGATCTACTGATGTCTGAAGCCTGTTTTCTGCCTGCCAGCAAGTTTTCAAATAAACGGCATGAACAACTTAATCTTCGTGTGGTTGAACTCCTTTGGGGCTTTCCTGCTCGTGTGGATTTATAATGGCTGTTGCCCAGCCACGGAGCTTCGACCCACCGCGTCAGAGCGGGTTCGTGCGGCGCCACGAAGGTGCTGCAAGGTACGGAACGAAGGAGATTGGCGCCTTTGCAGGACTGGTGTCAGCCTATGTTCATTTTTGGATTCTGCAAAGTAGGGCAGGCACATTAACGGGACAGAGCACAAACCCACTGGGGTAATAACTTTGATTTATTGCATAGGCACAAGAGCATACCCACTGAGGAACACTGCAGCGCACTACGTGTACCAGAAGGCTTTGAGAAAGGCAACGCCCACTGAGGCAGGTGACATGAATATAAAAGGTGTGTCAGAAACTTTGCTCTTGGTTACTATGCTGTGCCACTGAAGAAGGGAATATTTGACTCCTGAAACGCGTCTGGCACTTTGATCTACTGATGTCTGAAGCCTGTTTTCTGCCTGCCAGCAAGTTTTCAAATAAACGGCATGAACAACTTAATCTTCGTGTGGTTGAACTCCTTTGGGGCTTTCCTGCTCGTGTGGATTTATAATGGCTGTTGCCCAGCCACGGAGCTTCGACCCACCGCGTCAGAGCGGGTTCGTGCGGCGCCACGAAGGTGCTGCAAGGTACGGAACTAAGGAGATTGGCGCCTTTGCAGGACTGGTGTCAGCCTATTTTCATTTTTGGATTCTGCAAAGCAGGGCAGGCACATTAACGGGACAGAGCAAAAACCCACTGGGGTAATAACTTTGATTTATTGCATAGGCACAAGAGCATACCCACTGAGGAACACTGCAGCGCACTACGTGTACCAGAAGGCTTTGAGAAAGGCAACGCCCACTGAGGCAGGTGACATAAATATAAAAGGTGCGTCAGAAACTTTGCTCTTGGTTACTATGCTTTGCCACTGAAGAAGGGAATATTTGACTCCTGAAACGCGTCTGGCACTTTGATCTACTGATGTCTGAAGCCTGTTTTCTGCCTGCCAGCAAGTTTTCAAATAAACGGCATGAACAACTTAATCTTCGTGTGGTTGAACTCCTTTGGGGCTTTCCTGCTCGTGTGGATATATCTATATATATATATATATATATTGGTGGCGACCACCAGTAGATAGTTATAGTTAGGACCACGTTTCCATAGGAAAAGTGTTTTTTATTTCCTTATAACTTTGGCGTCGTTTGACGAGTGTTTACGAAATTTTCTCAAAAACTTCTCTTTTCAGATCAGCTCCTATGTTGAAAGTTTGGATGTGATTCGTCAAGGAGGGGGCTGAGAAAAAAGGGGAGTCCCAAAACGTGTTTTCTCCATGCAATTTCCATAGGAAACTTTAGACAAGGCTACAGGTCAAACTGCAGAACGGAATTATGCCAAATTTGGCAGGGAGAAAGGTTTTGGTCCAGAAAGCACGCTTTTGTTTAAATGGGGTAAGTCCGTTCCGTGATTTTAGAGAAATATCAAAATTTACAGATATCGATATTTGAGAATTCTGACATCTGATTGAGTGAGGCGTTACGAGCACGAACGTGCGGCTCATTGGCTGCAAACTGTTGAAACTAGGAAGTGTTGGCAGCCATTTTGTGACTGAGTTGAAAGGCATAGAGGGAAAAAAAGAGAATAATTGTATAAGAGGGTATAGTAGGAACACTGTGGTCTTAGTTTGAGCACTCTGTACGATGCAGAGAAAGGAAGTTTCAATGTTGTGTAGGCTGTGGAAATCACGTCCGCAGAACAACGGTGCGCGGTATTGAGGCAAAGTTGCGTAGGTTCTAGAAATCCCGTTAGGAAAACAATGCGCCGTATTGCGGCAAGCAGTGTGTAGGGTGCACACACAGGTAGTGTGAATGTGCGGTATTGCGGCAATGTTCAGTAGGCTGTGTAAATCATATCGGGAAAATAACAATGCGCCGTATTGCAGCCTTCCTTTAATATAATGCGCAGTAATGTTTACTTATAATGCGGTGTTCACTTTTATCACGGACAGTGTCACTTTCTTAGACGAATTTTAATATTATGTGGGAGGGCGTGTTCTGTTCCTGTGCGCAGAAAAAAATTAACGTTTAATTGGCTGAGGAGTTCCAACAAGGAGCTCAATGTTCATTGGCTGTGAACCATGAAAAGTAGAAGTGTTGCCAGCCATTTCCTCCCCGTCCGCGGAGTAGCAGGGACATCTGATTGGCTGACGTATTCCAAGCAGGACCTTCCCAAGCTTAATGTTCATTGGCTGTGAACCATTGAAAGTAGAAGTGTTGCCAGCCATTTCCTCCCCATCCGCGGAGTAGCAGGGACATCTGATTGGCTGACGTGTTCCAAGCAGGACCTTCCCAAGCTTAATGTTCATTGGCTGTAAACCATTGAAAGTAGGAACTTGACCTTGAGCGGAGAGGCAGATTGAGTGGAGAGGCAAGATGGCGTCAGTGTGAAGAGGTCGCTGAGTAGCTTGCTCCGTGAGCCTGCGGTATATTCGATCTGGACTGAGCTTAGCTACACTATGTCTGTGTCAGCTAGGCATCGTGCTAGTTTTGTGACATATTAACTGGAAACAAGAAGAAGAAATGAAAAGAATGATCAGCAACGTGTGATCTCTGTTATATTAACAAGCTTACGCCAAACTGCACTGGGGGTGGCAGAATTCTCAAGCACCGTATGAGTCTTGAACAGTCCGCGATTTTGAGACTTGAGCTTTTCGAAGTTAAAGCTGGTAAAACAAGAAAACACGAAAAACTAACGCCAACCTGAGCTGAGCAGAACTGAGGTGAACTGAGGCGAGCTGAGGCGAGTGAAGATAGGAGCTGCAGAAGAAGAGCTGAGAGCTGAGAGCGGCGGGGGTCTGACGAGCTGCGGCGGCGGTCTGACGAGCTGCGGCGGCGGCGGTCTGACGAGCTGACAAGTGAATGGGAGAAGAGAAGAAAAGGAGCAGAAAAAGTTCTATATGCTTTGACTCGGGGGAAAAAAAATAACAGCGGTAGCGGCAACCTACGAGGGCTGACATGAAGTAACTATGGATACTGTGAGTACCGCTGCAGCATTATCAGCTGAATGTGACTGGCGATCGGCGATTGGCGATATTACGACAACGATGCAGGTTGTGTGTGTTTTCGAGCTGTGTTGGGGAGCTGTGTGAGCATCCGTCATCCTTGAGCTCCACGAGCCCCCAGAAAAGAGCGCTATACGCGTGGAGAACACAAGAACACAAAGAGCACTTAAAGCCGAAATCCGCGCTAAGAGCTTATCTTAATTAAATAATTAAGAGCCTCGGAGACACGGAGATACGGAGAAATGGAGCCGTAAGACCTAAATCTAAACCTTAACCTGGAACAAGGCTCCCAGTGAAGCTGAAGCTGAGGACTAGTGAACTTTGGTGAAGTCGTTAAGTCGTGAAGTCGGTAAGAGCGGGAGGATCGGAGCAAAGTTGAGACAAAGTTGAGACAATCTCACACGTACTACTCCCTACTCCTACTCCCTACTCCCCGCATCACGCACATGCTCACAGCCTCATATTTCAACTTACCCCAGCGTAGAAGGATTTTTCCAGCTGGCTCTGCAGACCTGCCTGCCTGCCTGCCTGCCGGCCTGCCTGTCTGACTGACTCCATCTCATCGGCGGACACTGCAGGACGCGCTTAAAGAGACGCACATCGCACGTTACCCGACATATACCGCCTGAAGGCCATTGTCATTGGTCATTGGCCATTGGTCTAGACTGAGTATAAGTACTAACAGAAATATTGAATCCTGAGATGCTGGCGAACTGTTGCTGCTTGCTAAAAAAAGATAAAAAGATAAAAACAACAAAAGCATAAGGCCATTAAGGCCATTAAGAGGACCAAAAGAACAAGGGAAAGAAGATAAAGAGGTTAAAGAGGTTAAAAAGGGGAGTGGGAAAAAAAAAGAGAGAGACAAATAAACAGAACAAACAAACAGAACTGGGAGAGAACGGAGCTGGAAAGTCTGGAGCAGGTAACGCGCATGTCCTACCCGATATTCGTCCAGCAAGACTCCCACCCTGCACATCTGAAACGTGTCAAAAAGACGGGTCTCTGAGCTATTAAAAAAAGATTGACAGTCAAGGGAGTCAGGGGAGCCAAAGGAGCTAAAGGAGTATGCGCCAACATTTCAGAAGCTGCCGGAAGTGTGGCACAGATTGCTATAAAATTAATTATTGAAATAAAATCAGGAATTGGAACTGAAAGTGGGACAGCTCGAGGAAGAGCGAGAGCATATAGCTCTGTGAATACATGTATAGGGGAGAAATCCAATACGGGTAGACAAAAGATATTAAGACAACCATCCTCGAAGCCAAGGCAGCTGATTTCACGGATAATACTATTTCCACTCATAGTAGTCCCGGGTATGTCCGATATCATGAATTTAGGGAAAGGAAAAGAAGACCCGGCAAATGACATATTGGCTAAGGAATCTACACTAGAAAAAGCTATACTAGACACACAGGTCCCCTTGAATCTACAACGCCCCCAAGACACCAGTCATGCGCCACAACTCATATATACTCAAAAACGTACTCAGTCTGAGGACACGGAGACACAAGAAAGCTTGGAGAAGCAGTGGGAGAAGTCGGCGAAAGTAGAGAGGACAGAGAGCCAGGGAATTATTAAAGGTGCGAGAAAACTACAATGCCCACAGATGGCGAGAGACTCACAAAGACGACCAGAAACTAGGGGATCTAGGGCAAAGGAAAACAATGAGGGGAAACATGATGGCAATGTAAAAGCTAAAAAGCAAGACATAAAAATCAAAAACGGTGATGCAGAAAAGAATGCAAATAACGATCAGGGGAAAAGAAAAGGGAAGGAGAAAGCGCTCGGAAATGAAACAGATGATGTGGAAAACCTGGCGCTACTAGTGAAAAAGGCAAAAAGGCTGCAAACTATTAAAAACTTGAAGGCTGCGGACAAATCATCTGGTCAATCAATAGATTCACAGCCCAGGATAGACAATCTATTTAGCCCTCGCATCAAGGATGGGTTATGTATTGGCTCGAATGATGAGAAATCACAGCAATCAAAGCCTCATCAAGACAAGCAAGAAGGTACCTATGACGATACAGACTCGACAGCGTACCTGGAACAGGGAGCTGTAGGGGATAAATTCACTATGGGTCCCAGTCAAAATTCCAAAATGGACACATGCCCTGATACTGATGGATATGGAGCTATCACAAGTAAATTGGATCAAAGCGAGAGTCGCCTTAAACGCAAGGCAGATATGGAGAACCACGCTCATGCTCCTTCAGTGATGCAAATACAACCTTTGGGGGAAACCCCCCAATCAGCAAATGACGTAAGTCCCGAAGAATCAGACTCGGATTTATATGAAACAGGTGTCTCCATTTCTAGTGAATCAAGCGAGGAGAGTGAAGTAAGCGAAGATCCTGAATCCGAAAGACCAATTCCGGAGGCATTGGTCTTTATGGATCTAAAAAGTATGAATGAATCAGGACAAGACTTAACACCCCGTAAAAAGAATGAAAAGAAAAGAACTAGAAATAAGAGGCAGTCTAAACAAATTCACGAGGAAACAACAGATCCAGGAAGCAATACGGAGCAAACCTCAAGTAGAGTTAAATCGACTCGCAAGAGCTCCCACTTAAAATCAAAAGCTGAATCTGTATGGAGGCAGAACAACATGGTCGAACCTGAAGAAGAAGGAGGGCAAATGCGAAAGAATTATGGTGACGGAATGGGACCATCTATAGAGCCCTCATTGAGGGAAGTCCTCAACTCAATAAAGATCTTTCACAAAGATGTTAAAAAAGATAGTCATCGGAACCATGTGGCTATTCAAAAACTTGAGGGGGCTATTAATAAAGTGGGGAATACTTGTCTGGAGATTTCTGATAGAATGAGTTGTGCTGAAGCACGTACAGAACATTTAGAAATTGATGTGGGCAAGCTTAAATCCCAGGTAAAGGAACAAGATGATAGATTAAAAGACTTAATGGCCAAGGTTGAAGACCAAGAAAACCGAGCCAGGAGAAACAATCTACGCTTCCTAGGGATTCCCGAGGGTGTAGAAGGAAGTGATTCAAGGGGCTTCGTGGCCAATCTTCTTAAGTCTGTCTTTCCGGAACTCAGCTCTTGGGATATGGATAGAGAAATTCAACGGGCCCATAGATTTCCTCTCACTTTATCAAAACGCTCGAACAATCCGCCTCAATATCCGAGGGCCATGCTAGTTTATTTCGGGAATTTTACATTACGTGAAGCTATATACGATCTGGCAAGACCTACTAGTAAAAGAGAATATAAGGGTTTTATGTTTTTTGTTAGACCAGATTTTGCACATGCAACTGTCGAACGCAGATGGCGAATGAGACAACTTTTTACCCCCTTTGAACAAATCAGAGCTTCAGTCTTTTTGCAAAATCCAGCACGTTTAAAAATTACCTTCAGGGGATCAACCCGAAGTTTCTCAAGTGAAATCCAGGTGGAGGCGTACCTAAGGGAAATATCGGAGAGAGTGAAACAAAATAAGGACAAATAAGGGGGACTTAATTGCCAGAAAAAAAAAAATGAACTCTAAGACTCTCCACGTAGATCTTCTTAATGTTTGGGGTCACACCTGGGAAAAGGGTTGAGGATGGGATATGAACAACTTGGGAATCAAATATGATATTAATATTTGGTATATTTGGATTGTTCTTTAATATGTAATGCAATGGATGAATGGATCAACAATCATATACCGTTTTCCAGTCGATATGTCCAGGGTTTATATAACCAGGCAACGGGGCAAGCGTAGGCACACTGATTATACCGACGCCCATACCTGGGTACTCCAGGACCCAGGATGCCTCATCGGGTGGTAAGGGGGGGTGGAGGGGTGGGCAAGCAGCTGGTAGGGAGGGAAGGGAGGGAAGGGCAGGGATGGGGGGGAAGACCAAGGGAAGACAATCAATGAAGAAAGTACCTTTAGTATTTCAAAAGAAGTAAACATGCTAGTAGGACTTAAAGAACTAATCATGGGCAAGGGAGGAAGAGTATGGTGGATAAACACAACAATGATTGTTTTTACACGACCTAAGATCTATAATATAGATGGCTAGACTACGAATCGTATCCTTAAATATTTGTGGACTCAACGATGTAAAAAAGAGACAAACCGTAACAGAAGGTCTCCATGCTATGGAAACCAATATAGTTTGTTTACAAGAGACCCATATAGAAAGAGGCCAACAACATCTGTTGAAATCCCTGGGGTTTCAACTAATAGTTGCATCCACTCAGGGCACTCGTACGAAGGGAGTGGCCATTCTTGCTAAAGGTGGGGGCTTACAATTTAGTCGATCACTTGCAGACAAGCTTGGGAGATGGGCCATTACTGAGTGCCGATACAATAATGGGCAGAATACGGTGACCTTATGTACAATTTATGGGAATCTGGGGGGTGACCCTGATACCCTTCTAAATATTTCTAATGAATTAGTGCATTGGCCTTTGCCTCTTATTGTGTGTGGTGACCTAAACCTTCACCTACCCGGAGATTGGACTGCTGGCCCTGCATTTAACTATCAAGGGAGAAAACCTAAAGTCTTTAGAGCATTTAAAGACTTGTGTGAACGACATGGCCTGCTGGATGGATGGCAGTTGGGGCACCCCGGGGACCAAGGATTTACTTTTTTTTCCTATCCCCATTCTCGACATGCCCGTCTAGACTATATCCTTCTATCGAAATCCATTAGGGATAGCTGTACTATAAGAAAGCTCCCAAGGGTATTATCTGATCACAACCCTCTAGAACTGAATATTACATGTAGCAGCACTATACGTACTAGAAACCTTTGGACATTTGAAAGAGCCTTCTTAAGAAATGTGGAGTATCGTATTCATATGAGAGAGTGGCTGCCATCTTTCTTAGAAATAAATATGGGCAGTGCTCCTGTTGAGGTAGTTTGGGATGCAATGAAGGCTGGCATCAGAGGGGAGACATTGCAATTTTCCGTACGCACCAACAGGAAAGGTAAAGAACAACTAGCCTCTTTATATCAGAATTTGAATAAAGCTGAAACAGATTTGATTATAGCTTTGCAAACAGGTCAGGGTACTGAAGGACTAACGCAAGTTGCAATCGCGAGAAATAAGATTTCTGAGATCTTTATGGAAAAAGCGATCACTAAAGCTATGACTTATAAAGAAAAAACTTATGAACTCAGGGAGAAAGTAGGGCACCAGTTGGCTGTTTGTACAAGGGAGGAGACGATGGGAAATATGATAAAAGCTATAAATGACAGGAATGGTGAATTGAGACTAGAAGAACACGATATTAGAACTGCCTTTCAAATGTTTTATCAGGAACTATATGAGGAACCGTTAGGCAGGCAAGAGGATGCGAGAGAATATTTGGATAAAGAGCTGGTCGAGCCCCTAGGACAAGAAGATAAGGATTCATTGGACTCTCCCGTTAATTGGGAAGAAATATTATTATCCATGAAATCTCTGACCGCTGGTAAAGCAGCCGGCGCAGATGGAATCCCTACAGAGTTTTTTCTTGAATTTGCAGAACAAATGAAAACAATCATGCTACAACTTTTTAAGTCCATACTTCAGGGAGGAAACCCACCACCGTCTTGGTCACTAGCAAAAATTATGATCTTCCTGAAGAAAAACAAAAATCCGCAGGAAATGGGCTCGTATCGCCCAATAACCTTGATTAACGGAGACTCAAAAATTTACTCCAAACTCCTTGCAGGGCGATTAGCACCTGTAATTCATAAAATTGTTTCAGTCCAACAACACGGATTTATCCCCGGCAGATCAACAAGTGACCATATACAAAGAGTTATCTCTTTATTTGACTATGCAGAAACTACAGGAGACCCTATGGCCCTTATCCTTCTGGATGCAGAAAAGGCGTTCGATAGGGTCTCCTGGAAATTTCTATGGGCGGCAATGTCAGACCGGGGACTAACGAATGGATTTATTAAAGCTATCCAAGGACTATATGTCAATCCTAAAGCTAATGTCGTGATAAACGGGAGTATGTCCGAGAATTTCATGATCACGAGGGGAACTAGACAGGGGTGTCCCTGCTCGTCTCTTTTATTTGCGATATACATTGACCAATTTATACGCAAACTCGATAGCCATCCTTGTGTACCATCTATTATGATCAACAATAATGAAACTAAAGTCTTAGCTTACGCAGACGATATAGCTTTAGTTACCACCAACCCCAAGGAGGCAATCAAGATGGTTGAGGAGGAAGCAGCACGATTCGGTAAAACTTCTGGTTATAAACTGAATGCGGAGAAAACTCAAATAGTTATAAATGACAAAGTGGTGATGGAGGACGATAGAGTTGTGGAACACGCTACTTATCTAGGTGTCAATATAAGCGCCAAGGTAGACAAAATTGTACAGATAAACCTTGATCCACTAATAGGGTGCACCAGAAAAGACTTAATTAGACTGGATAATCTACACTTAACTATTGGTGGCAGGTGCAATCTGATTAAAATGCTGATCCTACCTAAATTCTTATACCTTTTCAGAACAATTTGTCTTGAGTTTTCCCCATATTACTTTAAAAACATCGAATCTCTGTTCTCTAGATATATTTGGGGGTTCCAGAAACCTCGAAGGGCACTAAAATGGATTATGCTACCAACTGAAAGAGGAGGGTTAGCGCTGCCCAACTTTAGGATCTACTATTGGGCAACAGTGACCAAATACTGTACACACTTGTTGGATATCGAGCAGAGTAATTGTGCGATCCCGACTCCACAGGAAATGGTTTTAGGGGATAGAAGCAAAGGATGCTTATGGCGACATATTAATGACAACTTTTTCAAGAAAACTAAACTTAAGACCATTTTGGGAATTTGGAAAGTTTGGAGGAATATCCGTAAACTCCTTGGGTTGGGACGCTTCTCATGCTATATTCCAATTAGTGGCAACTCTGATCTCTCTGAGATCTTTCTTGATGGTTATATGCCCAAGTGGGTTAGGGCAGGAATTACCCAACTTGGTTGCTTCTATATCGAAAACCGACTGAAAAGCTTCTCAGAGCTACGTAATGACTATAATGTTAGCAACAGGGACTTTTTCAAGTACTTACAGGTTAGGGATTACCTGTTAAAGAAAATGGAGGGGCTCTGTAAGTTCCAAAATAGCGTAGTAATAGATAAACTATGTTCGGAAACCACCCTTAGAATCGGGGAAATATATAAGGATCTCATTAGTACCCTCCCGGATGATCTAGATAAACATATTACTAGATGGCAGATCAACCTATCCGTACAGCAAACAACACCTGAGCGAGAATTAGAGTACGCACAAATTCTGCTTATGTCAATAAAACTACAAGCTCAATTCTACAAAACATTTTTTGCCCTTTATTACACACCGTATAAATTGGGCAAATGGGCCAGCGGCTCGGGAACTGCTTGTCCACGCTGTTCATTGGCGGCTTCTAATGATATACACATGTTTGCCACGTGCTCTTCCCCCAGTAACCTTAGGATAGAAGTATCTAATTTCATTTCGGATTTATTTCAGGCAGAAATTACTATTTCTAGCGAAGAAATGATTTTAGGAGTGGCTGCAATTGAGCGCCCAATACACCAACAGGGGCTGATTTTCGTAGCTATGGCAACTCTTAGACTGTGTATAGCCACCGCATGGCTTGATCCTCAACCGCCATCTTTCGCACAATGGAGGGCTAGATTACTTGCCATTTGTAGCCTGGAGGTGGCCATATATAAGAACAAGGGATCTAAGAAAAAACAAAGAGGGATGATGATTTGGGAACCACTGTTACTCTGGATAGAAGAGCATAGTCAAGATAAATAATATATTTAAGGGAATAACTCGTAGGAGAAAGTGGATGTATGAATCCCTTTCTCTTTTTCCTTTTTTTCTTTTATTATCTTTCTTCTTTTTATCGGCTATTAAATATACACGTTGTGAGACACGAATTCTTCAATGTTTATACTAAAGGGGGCTTAACAGAAAGTGTTTCGTGACCTTGGTCTCCTAGGGGGGAGGGGGATGTGTATTATATTGTATTAAATTGTCAAAACGTGAATAAAAACTATTTAAAAAAAAAAAAAAGAAAGTAGAAGTGTTGCCAGCCTTTTCCTCCCCCCCCGCGGAGCATCAGGGACATCTGATTGGGTAACGTGTTCCAAGCAGGACCTTCCCAAGCTTAATGTTCATTGGCTGTGAAGGATTGAAAGTAGAAGTGTTGGCATCGATTCCCTCCCCCTCTGCGGAACACCATGGACATTTTATTGGCTAAAGTGTTCAGAGTACAAATTTGCTCATTATTGGCTGGGAACAGTTCACTGTTGTGAACCATTTTGTGACGCACTTCAATGGAGTATGGGAACACAAAGTAGAAGTGGGGAGGGTAGGAACACTATTAACTCTGTACAGTGGTCACAAGATGGTGGGCAGGGATTATGAAGGTAAAAATAGTTTTTTATCTATTTTAAGGGCCAATTATATAATTGGCGTGTACATATCACGGCGGGAAAATAACAGAGTGTGTTGCTGTGTTCTTTTTATTAAGTTTGCGGGTGGGATACTTCCCAGGAGCACTATTTACTTATAATGTGGTGTTTACTTTTCTAACGGGGAGCTATGGTTGCGCAGCAAAAATTTCAGTCTAGGTTTGAAATAGTTTTTATTAAGCAATTACAAATATACTTTCTTCGGCAACTAAAGCTGTATATATCAAAGGGGTGACAAATAAAAACGCAATTCATAAAATATCCCTTAAGCGTGGCCACACCCTCCCTTTTTTTCTGCTATAGTTTGTAAAAGTGTTGCCCCATATTCTTGATAATATAAGAGGGCATGAGTTACTTTTAGATAAAGTAGAAAAGAAGTGTTACAAGAAACATTCCTGCACTACATCATCTCAGGTTACAAGAACAATAACAAGTAAAAACAGTTAAACACAAATGACTTTGTATTACATAGAAATGTACGCTTTATTATTTTTTACAATTTCTATTCTGTAGAATTTGGGAAAGTTCTGTCGTAGTGCTTAGAGGTCGCTCACTGCTCCGCGAACAAATCACATACTCCTTTAAGAATATATAGGATAGTAGTTTAATAATATACACTACTGGTTCTATATATTCTATAGGGAGAAGGTGAATAGGAACCGCAACAGACAAAAATAGAAATAGCAAAAAAACATTCAGAAATGTAGGGTTTATCAAAGGTCTTCACTAAGAAAGTATCTGTTCAAACTATCTTTTTTTAAACTGCAATTTCGAAAACTATTCTCACTGTAAAAATATCTGATCAAGTAAGTTATAAAGGTCAGTAAGCTGTATTTCAGATGGTTTACTCCTGGCAGCGAAAAATCTCCAATTCCTGTTGTGTGAAAATATCACTATTACAATATACAGAGTGTCACTGATGCCACACAAAAAGGAACATAAAGTCATCAATACAAAACAAGATCAATAACGAAATACTTTCCAGCAATGAAAATGTTCAGAGCTTCATTTCTCCAGGACTTCGAAATCTTTCATCTTCGCGCCGGTGGGTCATAAACTCCTCTGAGATCACAATGACTGTTAATATTATAATATACATATTCACAGTATATGATCCCAAGGGAGAAACAGAATAAGAACGAGAAGGTGCTGACGTTACATATAAATCTTTAGTCTTCGCGCCAACGGGTCATAAACTCCTCTGAATTGGTGGTTATTATAATATACATAATCACACTATATGATCCCAAGGGGGAAACAGACTAAGAACCAGAAGCTGCTGCCGTTACATATAAATCTTTAGTCTTCGGGCCGACGGGTCACCAACACTTCTGAGGTCAAGTAGAGTGTCAATATTATAATATACAAAGTCACACTATATGAGCTCAAAGGAGCCAGAACAGGAACAATGTTTGCTGTATTCTGTCTGTTTCTGAAAACAAGCTGCTGACGTTACATATAAATGGCAAAAACAACCAATAACACTTTTTTCTAAATGCAAGTGTTTAAATATTGACAAATAGCTATGTATTATAAATATCTACTATGCTCTAATCAAACAACTTACAACTCCGTAATATGTTTTGTTGTCGCCAAAGAAGAATCTGACGCTAGAAAACGGAACCTGCATTACAGAATGGACACGCATAAATAACTCGCAAAAATGAAAGTAATCAAACAACAGGTGTGGTTTATATACTTTTTGGTTATTGAGTAGTCTATGGAAGGAAGATGCGGCTACGCCCATTTAGATGTCATGTTTTACAGTTGACACATGCTCAAGTTTTCACTGTTTAACTTGTGCACGTGTTGGGAAAAGTTACAAAATGTGAAGCGGTAAAGGTTTCGATTTCGATCCTCACAAGTATAAGCTCCTCAATATGTACAGACGTTGGAGAGCTTAAAAACTGTTACTCGGCAAACTGTGTCATGTCCTTTCTCATGACTAAAAACATCTATTAATTGCTGTAATTCTAAATAGAAGATATGAAAAATATCGTTCAGAATTGAAGAAAAAAAATACGTGCTAATGTTTCTCATCACTATGGCTTTACATTTTTAAAAATTTAGCATTTTTAAAGAATACAGCTACCCCCGGAGAGGTGTCAAGGCGCTCGGGGGCGTCGGGAAGATTAAGCAAGGTGTTGCCCACAGTGACATAGTGGTGGGGCTAACCTGCCGCTGGAGCCAGGAATCGAACTATGAACGTTGTTGTTCGAAGTCTGGTATCATAGCTGCTGCGTCACACTTATATGTTAATTAGTGCTAATTAAGTTTTAAACAGTGTTAAATTATAACTTATAACACACTACTGTTACAGTTAGTTTTTCACTACAAAAAGTATGCACGTCTTTTTAAAATTTACTTAAAAACAATATAGGTTTCAGGGACATTGCAGTTAGAAATTAGCATTTATAAAACCTTTGAAATGCACTGAAAAAACCAAAGGTTTCAGGTATGTTATAGTTCGAAATTAGCATTTAAAAAACCTTTGCAATTCACTGAAAAAAACATAGGTTTCGGGGACGTTATAATTAGCTGGACATTTCACTCGTACAAAACCATAGAAATTCCACAGTTATAGTTAGTTCAGCTAACTATAACTCGCGCCCCCGCAATGCACTGCTCATGACATCACATATTACATCATTCATGGCATGGTCAGTGACATCACTGATGACATCTCAAATGACATCACTGATGACATCATCCACGTGAAAATGTGATGCACCTCCTCACAGTCTAATATAATGTTTGATACACCCACTGTAAAATACAGACTACCATTTTCGAAACCATCGAGACACTAATACCACTTACTGTGTCTAAGAAAAGGTTTTCCCCAAAAACAGGATTGTTAGGCTCAAGAGGGGGGAAAAAAACAAGAATTAAAGTGAAGTGACCTCTTTGACGGCCTATATTTCTTTCTATTACTGGCAAATGCTCTCATTAAGTTTTAACAAACATGCGCACCTACAGTGATGTCCTCCAAGATACAATGTATACACACACGAGAATATTTATTTTTTATCTTTGTTTATTTTTCATTTAGTAAGCAAAAGCATTTTTTGTATCAAAACGGTGATTGTGAACATTTCATTTACAGTGTTATAATTTCCAATAATTCTCAAATATACTGAAAAACAAATTATTACAATTGGACATTTATAAAATGGCCAAGACACAGAATACTTAGCCCCTCGAAAGGCTAATTGATTCCCTACATTCAGATCTTGCATACTAATCTTGCATACAGACACTCATGCCACATAGAACACACTAACAAAAAAAACAACAATAAGAAAGTGTACAACTGGATGATTCAATTTGTCTAAAAACAGTCAGAGAGTTTTCATATTTGTCTGTACATTTTATAGTACTGAATTTACTATACTCTTATTCTTTATTCTGAGTATGTCCAGATAGCCTTTTTTGTACAGTTGTAGCGATGCTGGTCTACGCACGTTTCGATGAGCAATGGTTTAAATTCACCTTCATCAGGACCAATAAAGATTGAAAACTTTTCTGTGCACAAACGAGGGGACAGATCTCTGAAATGGTAAATACATTGTATGTAAGGTAGGGTTTTCACTGATGTGCGTCTTTACTTTAAGGAGTTAGTTATAATAATTTATCTAAGGTTGGCCTTTACATGCTAGACTCAGAGCATAGAGAAGCAAAAAGGAGGGGAGATAAGAAAAGAAAAAACAGAAAAAGAAAGGAGAAAAAAGAGGAAAAGACTGAGGGTTAGCTTGCCTACTTTAAAATGAAAAGGCGAGAGTTACAGAATTGTAGTAGAGATACATTAAATGTACGGTTGGCTACTTGAAGCCGGCACATGGAAGTGGCAAGATTTACACGGTACATTAAGTGTGTGTAATCAGTGCAGGCACCTGACAGTTCCCATATTCAAAAGAAATGATGAAAAGCTACCTGCTAGAGGTGAGTTGTATTTTCAAGCTTTTGCAATTCTGTTGCTATCCTCAGCTACTATCCTAGTTGGTCGTGGAGATCTCTTGTAAGATTAATCTATACATTAAAGAGACAAATAGAGCAGCTATATGACTTCGTACAGAGAAATTGGTGGTATAGTGCTAATTGGGCCTCTAGGGTCAAAGCTATTGACAAGCCCTAAAACGCTTACCATGCAGACTGCAAGTTTGCCACGAACTGTAGGTATGGCCAGGTCTATATATCTTCTATCCACATTGAATTGTGCGGCATTTGGGAAAACCTAAAGTCATAGAGGTTTGTATATGTATTAATTCTGAGGACTCAAACATGGACAACTGGTTCATTTAATAAATTTGTCTTACCTTCAAAAGAAGATATAATGACAGAAGTTATTAATAATCTTCAGTATAAACTGTCGTGACGGCCTTTGTACGTGATGTATAACAGGTCCGAATCTGTTTATAGCAATATTGTATCTAAAAATAAATTGAGAGGAATCATTTTAAATAAAAAGTGGTTGGGCCTGCGTGGGTCTAACATATGAAAGAGGCAGACATCGAAGTAGATTCCAATTTCGCTCCGAGAATGCACACAACTAGGCTCCTCTCTGTATATGATGTATGTAGTCCTGTAGAATATAGGATATGGTGTTCTAAATCTGGACTAAATGGAAGTCTGATAAGGTAACTTATCAAGCGGTGATATAATCTAACTATTAAAGACATGTCCATTAACTGGTCTATGCGCAGCTAAAAAATCCATAGATAGAGCTAAGATGTCTTCAATAAGTCTTATAATAAGACCACTATATGCATCCACTGTTGTGGGAGAATAGGGTGGCAATACTAAAGATTTAGAAATCTAACAGCCTATAGATTGAGGTATAAGACTAACATAACTATCTGGGAGGATTCAGTATGCTCGCTGCAGCATTACCTTAGTTGTCAGCATCCCGCGCCATATAATCCATCGTCGTCGAAGTTCGAGGCTGGAATGGAGCATTAATTATTTACGCGTTTAAATAGCGCGTGTGTACAGACAAAATATCGCGATATTTCAAAGTGTATTGCTGCCAATTGCATACTGCGGAACATGGCCATCGCCATATTGGAATGGTGATGTGGCGATGTACCGTGCCTTGAGTACAACCTGGGTTTGTATAATGTGCCATGGCAAAGTGGTGTCTATTTCTCAGATGTTCATGTAGTTGTGACGGATGGAAGGACCTCAAAAATTTGGGTAATAGGTGCTAAAATGTCGCTCGTGAATGGGTTTCCTCACTGTTGTATGATCAAAGAATCTCGCTCAATCACTGTGGAGACGCCAGCGCCATCTTGGAACGGCTCGTAGTACGGTCGTCGATTATAAATAAATATGAAGTGTGTAACTAGCGCTGTAAAAGGAGGAACCTATCTCAATTAACATATTAGGTAACCTGGTGATATTGAGGATTGGAAGTAGTTGGTTTAAGCTCATCCTGAATTTCTTAATGTGTGGTTCGTGACTCTGTACGTGAGAGATATTGCGAGCGCCATGTTGGAATGGGGTAATAACGGAGTTCTGAGCCTATATGTGGACCTGTACTGGTTAACGTCTCCATTGGAGATTGATTCATGTGTCTGGTGGGCCAGTGATGTTTAAGGATTAAATAGAAAAGCCACAGCCTGGCCTAGTACAGTATAGCTATATAGTTGAAGTATAGCTTTTATGTAGTGATTGTTGTTCTTAACATCCACACCAGGATGTGTGGGCAAAGTCGTATACAGCAACCAGCGCCATCTTTGGAGGGTCAGAAGTCGAGTAAAAAATTAAGGATTTTTACGCAATATGAGGATTTAGCTCATAGGAGGAATTTCATCAAGAATACGGTGAAAAAATAGTAACCTAATATTTAAATCTGTGTATGAGTGACTCCTCATGGTTATCAAATTTTAATGTCGACCCATAGGAAGTCAGGGCGCTGTGTTGGTGTAGTCAGGTGTTTCAGGGTACAAATACAACACCTAATTTTGCAAATGGGCTACGTAGAGTCAAAGACTAGGGCAGATGGTATACTTTCTAAAACAGGAACCCTCTTAAGGGAAAAGAGGATGTTAACTGATGTTAGTATAGTCAGTTGTGTTATGGTACAAATACAACACTTAGTTTGAAGAATTGGCTACGTAGAGTCAGAGACTAAGGTAGACAGTATACTTTCTAAAACAGGACCCCTTTTAAGGAAAAAGCGGGTATTAACTGGTGTTGGTCCCAATATGGCATGGATTTCAGAAACGAGACCTTGGGATTGAGAAGGCTTAAGATGTTACAAGCCACACAATTTCTTCATTGAGGCCTTTGTTTACTGTGTCTAGATGGAAGATCCAAAAGGTTTCTCGCTGTTTGCGGGTTTTGATGGGATCCCTCCCAGGTGAGGTTATCACCCTCTCTAGAATGACCCAGCGGAGTTCTACTTCTGTGTGTTGGCACTCTTGGTAATGTTTCACTAGAGGTGCTTGTGTTTTGCCAGTTCTAATGGCGCTTTTGTGTTCAGATAGACGAATGCGGAGTTCTCTTGATGTTTCACCTATGTATCCAAAATCACATGGGCATAGTATCATGTAAACTACATTAGAGCTTCTACAATTCGTCATGGATTTTAGTGTCCCTGTCTTGCCTCTGTATGACCAGTTTTTGGTTGTGATGGCTGATGGGCACGCGTGGCAGCTGCCACAACTGTAATTTCCTATAGGTGATGGTAGCCCATCCATGGTCGATTGTCTCAGAGGTGTGCGCAATTTGTCTCTGCTATGTACTAGCTTGTCCTTAAGGTTGGGGTTCCTTCTGAAGGCTACTAACGGTTTCTGAGTAGGCAATTCATCATCGTTGATATTCAGGATCTTCCAATTTTTATCTATGGTTTGTTTGATTTTGTAATTAAGATTGGAGTGATCTATCACGCATACTAACATTAAGGACTACATGATACACGCAACACAACTGCAAGAACGCCTCCTTCTTCGAGGCTACCCTAGAAGATTGGTCAAACAATCGCTCAAAAGGGCAAAATACTACAACAGAGAAACCCTTTTAAATAACGAACCACGACGGAAGAATGAACAGCTAGTATGCGTGATAGATCACTCCAATCTTAATTACAAAATCAAACAAAATCAAACAAACCATAGATAAAAATTGGAAGATCCTGAATATCAACGATGATGAATTGCCTACTCAGAAACCGTTAGTAGCCTTCAGAAGGAACCCCAACCTTAAGGACAAGCTAGTACATAGCAGAGACAAATTGCGCACACCTCTGAGACAATCGACCATGGATGGGCTACCATCACCTATAGGAAATTACAGTTGTGGCAGCTGCCACGCGTGCCCATCAGCCATCACAACCAAAAACTGGTCATACAGAGGCAAGACAGGGACACTAAAATCCATGACGAATTGTAGAAGCTCTAATGTAGTTTACATGATACTATGCCCATGTGATTTTGGATACATAGGTGAAACATCAAGAGAACTCCGCATTCGTCTATCTGAACACAAAAGCGCCATTAGAACTGGCAAAACACAAGCACCTCTAGTGAAACATTACCAAGAGTGCCAACACACAGAAGTAGAACTCCGCTGGGTCATTCTAGAGAGGGTGATAACCTCACCTGGGAGGGATCCCATCAAAACCCGCAAACAGCGAGAAACCTTTTGGATCTTCCATCTAGACACAGTAAACAAAGGCCTCAACGAAGAAATTGTGTGGCTTGTAACATCTTAAGCCTTCTCAATCCCAAGGTCTCGTTTCTGAAATCCATGCCATATTGGGACCAACACCAGTTAATACCCGCTTTTTCCTTAAAAGGGGTCCTGTTTTAGAAAGTATACTGTCTACCTTAGTCTCTGACTCTACGTAGCCAATTCTTCAAACTAAGTGTTGTATTTGTACCATAACACAACTGACTATACTAACATCAGTTAACATCCTCTTTTCCCTTAAGAGGGTTCCTGTTTTAGAAAGTATACCATCTGCCCTAGTCTTTGACTCTACGTAGCCCATTTGCAAAATTAGGTGTTGTATTTGTACCCTGAAACACCTGACTACACCAACACAGCGCCCTGACTTCCTATGGGTCGACATTAAAATTTGATAACCATGAGGAGTCACTCATACACAGATTTAAATATTAGGTTACTATTTTTTCACCGTATTCTTGATGAAATTCCTCCTATGAGCTAAATCCTCATATTGCGTAAAAATCCTTAATTTTTTACTCGACTTCTGACCCTCCAAAGATGGCGCTGGTTGCTGTATACGACTTTGCCCACACATCCTGGTGTGGATGTTAAGAACAACAATCACTACATAAAAGCTATACTTCAACTATATAGCTATACTGTACTAGGCCAGGCTGTGGCTTTTCTATTTAATCCTTAAACATCACTGGCCCACCAGACCCATGAATCAATCTCCAATGGAGACGTTAACCAGTACAGGTCCACATATAGGCTCAGAACTCCGTTATTACCCCATTCCAACATGGCGCTCGCAATATCTCTCACGTACAGAGTCACGAACCACACATTAAGAAATTCAGGATGAGCTTAAACCAACTACTTCCAATCCTCAATATCACCAGGTTACCTAATATGTTAATTGAGATAGGTTCCTCCTTTTACAGCGCTAGTTACACACTTCATATTTATTTATAATCGACGACCGTACTACGAGCCGTTCCAAGATGGCGCTGGCGTCTCCACAGTGATTGAGCGAGATTCTTTGATCATACAACAGTGAGGAAACCCATTCACGAGCGACATTTTAGCACCTATTACCCAAATTTTTGAGGTCCTTCCATCCGTCACAACTACATGAACATCTGAGAAATAGACACCACTTTGCCATGGCACATTATACAAACCCAGGTTGTACTCAAGGCACGGTACATCGCCACATCACCATTCCAATATGGCGATGGCCATGTTCCGCAGTATGCAATTGGCAGCAATACACTTTGAAATATCGCGATATTTTGTCTGTACACACGCGCTATTTAAACGCGTAAATAATTAATGCTCCATTCCAGCCTCGAACTTCGACGACGATGGATTATATGGCGCGGGATGCTGACAACTAAGGTAATGCTGCAGCGAGCATACTGAATCCTCCCAGATAGTTATGTTAGTCTTATACCTCAATCTATAGGCTGTTAGATTTCTAAATTTTTAGTATTGCCACCCTATTCTCCCACAACAGTGGATGCATATAGTGGTCTTATTATAAGACTTATTGAAGACATCTTAGCTCTATCTATGGATTTTTTAGCTGCGCATAGACCAGTTAATGGACATGTCTTTAATAGTTAGATTATATCACCGCTTGATAAGTTACCTTATCAGACTTCCATTTAGTCCAGATTTAGAACACCATATCCTATATTCTACAGGACTACATACATCATATACAGAGAGGAGCCTAGTTGTGTGCATTCTCGGAGCGAAATTGGAATCTACTTCGATGTCTGCCTCTTTCATATGTTAGACCCACGCAGGCCCAACCACTTTTTATTTAAAATGATTCCTCTCAATTTATTTTTAGATACAATATTGCTATAAACAGATTCGGACCTGTTATACATCACGTACAAAGGCCGTCACGACAGTTTATACTGAAGATTATTAATAACTTCTGTCATTATATCTTCTTTTGAAGGTAAGACAAATTTATTAAATGAACCAGTTGTCCATGTTTGAGTCCTCAGAATTAATACATATACAAACCTCTATGACTTTAGGTTTTCCCAAATGCCGCACAATTCAATGTGGATAGAAGATATATAGACCTGGCCATACCTACAGTTCGTGGCAAACTTGCAGTCTGCATGGTAAGCGTTTTAGGGCTTGTCAATAGCTTTGACCCTAGAGGCCCAATTAGCACTATACCACCAATTTCTCTGTACGAAGTCATATAGCTGCTCTATTTGTCTCTTTAATGTATAGATTAATCTTACAAGAGATCTCCACGACCAACTAGGATAGTAGCTGAGGATAGCAACAGAATTGCAAAAGCTTGAAAATACAACTCACCTCTAGCAGGTAGCTTTTCATCATTTCTTTTGAATATGGGAACTGTCAGGTGCCTGCACTGATTACACACACTTAATGTACCGTGTAAATCTTGCCACTTCCATGTGCCGGCTTCAAGTAGCCAACCGTACATTTAATGTATCTCTACTACAATTCTGTAACTCTCGCCTTTTCATTTTAAAGTAGGCAAGCTAACCCTCAGTCTTTTCCTCTTTTTTCTCCTTTCTTTTTCTGTTTTTTCTTTTCTTATCTCCCCTCCTTTTTGCTTCTCTATGCTCTGAGTCTAGCACGTAAAGGCCAACCTTAGATAAATTATTATAACTAACTCCTTAAAGTAAAGACGCACATCAGTGAAAACCCTACCTTACATACAATGTATTTACCATTTCAGAGATCTGTCCCCTCGTTTGTGCACAGAAAAGTTTTCAATCTTTATTGGTCCTGATGAAGGTGAATTTAAACCATTGCTCACCGAAACGTGCGTAGACCAGCATCGCTACAACTGGACAAAAAAGGCTATCTGGACATACTCAGAATAAAGAATAAGAGTATAGTAAATTCAGTACTATAAAATGTACAGACAAATATGAAAACTCTCTGACTGTTTTTAGACAAATTGAATCATCCAGTTGTACACTTTCTTATTGTTGTTTTTTTTGTTAGTGTGTTGTATGTGGCATGAGTGTCTGTATGCAAGATTAGTATGCAAGATCTGAATGTAGGGAATCAATTAGCCTTTCGAGGGGCTAAGTATTCTGTGTCTTGGCCATTTTATAAATGTCCAATTGTAATAATTTGTTTTTCAGTATATTTGAGAATTATTGGAAATTATAACACTGTAAATGAAATGTTCACAATCACCGTTTTGATACAAAAAATGCTTTTGCTTACTAAATGAAAAATAAACAAAGATAAAAAATAAATATTCTCGTGTGTGTATACATTGTATCTTGGAGGACATCACTGTAGGTGCGCATGTTTGTTAAAACTTAATGAGAGCATTTGCCAGTAATAGAAAGAAATATAGGCCGTCAAAGAGGTCACTTCACTTTAACTAATACCACTTACTACATACGCACTCACTGATTCCTAGGTCTACACACACATCCACTCATTCACCCATACAATTACTTATACATGCAGTCACTCATCAATACAACACTATCATATGCACTCATACGCCTATTCAGACACTCACACACCGCCACTCATCCATGGAGTTACTCACACACCTAGTCAGTCATGCAAAGAATCAATCACACTCACATTTACTCACCTATACAGTTATACAGTTATACACACACCACCTCACTAATTCATACAGATACTAACGCATACTTAGTCTCTTATATAATCACTGATACAAGTACACACTCATACATACAGCCACTCTCACAATCACTCACTCTCACATATAGTCATTTATATACACCATCACTCACATATACTGCCTTTCACATATGTAGTTACTCACACATGTACCACTGAGACATCTATTCACTCACCAACACACCCATACACACACTCACCCACCCATACAGCTGTTTCCATATGCACTCTTGAACCCATACACCCAGTGAATCAACCACTTACACATTTATACACAGTCACACACCTCCAACCCACCTACACGCACACTCAGTCTCCCATACAAATACTCAGGCAAACAATCAATAACCCATATACACACTCATGTAGCTACTGACCAACTCATATAGCAGCTTACACAACAACAGACAGACTGATACAGGCATTCACACAGTTTAGTCACTAACCCATGCATTCAGTAAGACACGTTTAATCACTCACTTAGACAATCAGTCACACACCTGCTAAATCCTCCATCCAGACACTTATACACCCACTCATTCTTCAATACACCTATAAATATATATAAAACATATTTAAAAATTACAGAAACACACAGTCACTCGATGATGTCATCAGTGATGTCATCAGTGATGTCATTTGAGATGTCATCAGTGATGTCATCAGTGACGTCACTGACCATGCCATGAATGATGTAATATGTGACGTCATGAGCAGTGCATTGCGGGGGCGCAAGTTATAGTTAGCTGAACTAACTATAACGGTGGAATTTCTATGGTTTTGTGCGAGTGAAATGTCCAGCTAACTATAACGTCCCTGAAACCTATGGTTTATTCAGTGAATATATATATATACATATATATATTATCTACTGGCGGTCGCCAGTAGATAGTTATAGTTAGGACCGTGTTTCCATAGGAAATCTGAAAATTCTATTTTGAATAACTTTGGCGCTGGTTGACGAATCCTCGCGAAATTTTCAAAACTAATGGGGCACTCCGCTCAGATCCTACCCTGAAAGTCTCGGGGTGATTCGTCAAGCGGGGGCTGAGAGAAAAGGGGGGTCCCAAAACGCGTTTTCCCCATGCATTTTCCCATAGGACCTTTAGTCGAAGGTACAGCCCGAACGGCTGAACAGAATTACTTGAAATTTGGCAAAGAGGTAGTCCTCAGGTCAGGCATGTGCCTTTTGCATATATGGTGTCAATCTGTTCAGTAGTTCCTGAGAAAATTGCATTTAAAAGTACATAAATATCTATAAGCGCGCAACGTGCGCGCACGGTGCGCGCACCCTAACGTGCCCGAGTGCAATTCTGATTGGTGGTTACATGTCAGTCAACATTCGAATCGGTCGAAATCAGGAAGTGTCGGCCGCCATTTTGTGTGTTTGGTGTGTGACAGTGAAAAAGAAAGGTGGAGAACGTGAAAAGGGGTCAGGGTAGAGAGTTCCTGACCCCCTAGCCTTTGTCAGGGAGTCCCTGAAGGACCCCGAAGGGTGAAAAAAACATTTTATTTTTTTTTCAAAAATTCGCGGGGTGTGCGCACGGTGCGCGCACAGTGAAAAACCTTAAAGAAAAAAAAACAACATTTTAAACGAGCCATTCCATATTACAGGATACAGTCAATCTATAACTATATACATAGGTAGTTTATTGTAAAATAAATATATAAAAAATATAATAATACATACATAACTTAGCATTTAAAAAACCTTACAAATTCACTTAAAAAACCATAGGTTTCACACACGTTATAGTTAGGAATTAGCATTTAAAAAACCTTGCAAATTCACTTAAAAAACCATAGGTTTCACACATGTTATAGTTAGCTGGACATTTCACTCGTAAAAAACCAATGAAATTCCCCCGTTATAGTTAGTTCAGATAACTATAACTCGCGCTGTGGAAATTTAGCTTGCAAACTGAACATTATCTGCGCCATCTTGTCTCTCCCCAGCGCGACACACAGGAAAGCGCACGGCAGCCATTTTAGGCACCCTGGTCTCTCCCTGCTCATTGCCGATCGCCAGCGCGTCCCCCTGGCGCTGCAAGCATCCCCCACGCGCCGGCCACCCCCGCTCTCTCGTACACGGGCCATAAACCCTCTCCTTCTGCGCGACCCTGCCATGGAACCGCATCCCACGCCTGACCGACATCCCATACATGGTCATGCATCTCTTTGATAACCCCCTTCCTCTGCGCCCCATTGTCCGAACCGATCCCAGGCCATCACCTAGCCCTGCGGATGCAGTTTATTGTCCCTACTGTAAGGGAAACGCCCCACATCAAAGGGATTACAGTAGATCAAGGCCCCCCACCCCCTGAGACCCGACCGGTCACACACACCCCCGGGAATTGGCGGAATATCCTGCTGTGTGATAGCCATCTCCTACTGTGGGTGGGGTGGGGACTCCCACTGAAGATATGTGTGGGAACGAGCTCGAAGTGGGGATTCCGAGGAAGTTCTTTCTTGTATCAAGACAATCTCAAGAATGTGCCATGTGTGATAAACCTGCAATAAAGTCATAAACCTGTGTATAAGAGGCCAGGCCTCAGAGATGCAGTTAGAGCACCTCGTGACGATACCTTGCTGTCTGATCTGATGTGTTCTGCTCCGACGGAATAAAACTTTGTTTCCTGCCTTCCAGTCTCCGGCGCCTGCCTCTTTATTGGTTTAACATCGAATGGTATAAGAGGCGATTACCGCCGGGCAATACTTGAAAGGTTATCGACTGAAACTGCCGCTACCGTTTAACAGCGCGACCGCCACTTTATCACAAGGATGATGTCATCAGTGATGTCATGAGTGATGCCACTGACCATGTCATGAGTGATGTAATATGTGACGTCATGAGCAGTGGATTGCGGGTGCGCAAATTATAGTTATCTGAACTTACTATAACGGGGGAATTTCATTGGTTTTTTACGAGTGAAATGTCCAGCTAACTATAACATGTGTGAAACCTATGGTTTTTTAAGTTAATATATATATACATATATATATATATATATTATCTACTGGCGGTCGCAAGTAGATAGTTATAGTTAGGACCGTGTTTCCATAGGAAATCTGAAAATTCTATTTTGAATAACTTTGGCGCCGGTTGATGAATCCTCGCAAAACTTTCAAAACTAATGGGGCGCTCCGCTCAGCTCCTACCCTGAAAGTCTCGGGGTGATTCGTCAAGCGGGGGCTGAGAAAAAAGGGGGTCCCAAAACGCGTTTTCCCCATGCATTTTCCCATAGGACCTTTAGTCGAAGGTACAGCCCGAACGGCTGAACAGAATTACTTGAAATTTGGCAAAGAGGTAGTCCTCAGGTCAGGGATGTGCCTTTTGCATATATGGTGTCATGGTGTCAATCTGTTCAGTAGTTCCTGAGAAAATTGCAGTTAAAAGTACATAAATATCTATAGGCGCGCACCGTGCACGTGATGGAGCGGGTAAAATGTTTTCTTTTTATATACCCAATCCATTTATATAAGTTTATACTAAAATGATTAATAATTAATTCTAATAATTAATTGATTGATGGGATGGTACTAAACCAACCTTATAACCAAGAGAATATACGTGGGAATGCATTGGCATGGCTAAAATAATAAGTGAACTAAGTTTGTGCGCCTATTAAAACGATAAGTGTTGCTTGAGCAGTGTTAAATGTGATTTGCGCCTAAATAAACCAGCATTAACGGCTTTAATTGTTGCATATGGCTAGATAAATACATACACATAAGGGTATTAGCAAGGGAATAACACTGTTTTAATCATTTCTATGTATTAATTACGATTTTGTGTTTCTTTGCTTAAAGTTGACTATTCTGGCCTACCAAAAGATGGCTGCCGACTGAATCCTAACTAAAGTACATGACTTCATAAATTAAGCAATGGAGAAAGGCGCCTGCACTGACTTCGTTCGTGTCCTTTCCATGACCCGACAGACCAGGCCCATGAAGACTACCCTGGGCGAAGTGCCAATGTCCCTGAACGTGAAGCAATTGTTGCCAATGTGGAAAATGAACTTCCAAAAGCCACCTATTTACAATAGACTGATAAATTTTTGACCTAGGAACAGCCTTTCCCATACGCCTAATTGATCTTCATCCACATGTGAAATTTTGAGAATGTTTCTTAAATGTATTGAGACGAAGCTGAATTCAGCCAATCCGTGACCTGGGAATAAAGAAAATGTTACTGTTATATGTAAATTTTAGTATAAATATTAGTAGTCTAGAGAGGGAATTTACCCTTATGACGCTACTACTCTACCATGCTACCCCATGCGACATCCTATGCTGCTCTTCGCTAGAGATCCTTATGCTGACGGAAGAGGACGAGGACTTTAGAACTCTGATGAACTTTCTGAGGACCAGTTCTGACTTAGAAAACGACGATTAGCCAGAATAGGTAAATATGACAAAAGATAATATGGCATTATTAGGTTTTAACCTGCCTTTTGATTAGATAAAGAAAATCATTATTTGAAGAACTGTGTCGGGTGATTATTTCTTGAAATGTTTTAGTGATTAATATAAGAATTAAAGAGTCATCAAATTCTAAATCAACTAAATGATCCAATTGGCCTCCGGATGGAGGAACTGTTAGGGTAATTCAGTAAAGTGGTTTTCCTCTATCCAAGTGAACATAGTTGTAGTTCGGGATTGGATGTCCCTCTGTAGGCACGGATAGTTTGAGGGAATGAATGTTGGTGTTATGGGCCCCACCAGCGTGTGTTTGTGTATGTGCGTGTGACTGAGAACTCATTCCGTCCGTGGAAGCAGGGGAAGATTTAGTGACCCGAACTGCACCAGTATTTCTGGTAGCTAGAGATGGTTTTTATTGTTTTGGTTTGATGATTTTGGCATGTATATAGCTTATCGATTATTGATTGGTATTGATATATGTACTAACACTATATGTTGAAGTCGTATTGAGTTCTATGTCGTCTGTACGGCTTCCGGGAGGTAGGAAGTCGGGAATTGGTAACAGTTCCGTAGCAGAGCAGAGGTAAGTACTGCTCTGGGGAAAGACGGAATTGTGGTTGCCCGTAGGTACACGGGAGAAACGTGTGACAATTGAAGTTACACGGCGCATTGTCTGGGTTCGATTCGGTAGCATTGCCGAGTGTTGCCATTAGTGATTTTCTGTGTGAGGAAAGGCGTGAATGATAGCAAAGGGTTACCTGTGAAATTTTGGTCTTAGGTACCAGGAAACCAATTGGTATGCCAATAACGCTTATCACTGAAAAGGTAGCAGGTGTTCTCTGAGCTTGTAAGAAGGACAAAGTAGAGGTAAGCGCTGCTTTGCTAACGTATGTTATAATTCTGTAGTAGGACAGACTGTTCGCTGTTCTCGGGAAAACAGGATTCTGTGTGAATGAAGGGTATTTTCTTGTGTGAAAGTGCGTGAATGAAATAGCATTCGGATTGATTGTGGAACTCTGGTTTTATCTCTCAGGAGCATTGCGTTTCCACCTACGTGTCTTAATTCCAGAGAAAACAGTTAATTGATGCTTGATAGAAGGGTGAAGTAGAGGGATGCGCTACTTTGCTAACGGACGTAATTATTCTGTAGTAGGGCAGAGGTAAGTGCTGTTCTCGGGAAGCAGAATTCTCGTGGGAAAGGTCTTTTGCTATTCTGTGGTTAGCGGAACAGACAATGGAGATGTTTGTACGTTGTAACTAACAAGTGTTGTAAAATTGAAACAAAGTCTACCGAGTAGTTTTGTAAAGGAGGGGTAGACTGTAGACAGGAGTCAGGAGTAGGAGCTGCTGCAGCGACTGCTGACGTCAGGAGGACTGCGCAGGCATTGGACAGCTAGTCAATGACGTAGACGCTCCAGGATTGGTGTGTTAGTGTGAGTCGCGCAGGGATTGGAGATTGTGACAGCGACGTAGACGCTCCAGGATTGGTGCGTAAGTGTGAGTCGTGCAAGGATTGGAGATTGTGACAGTGACGAAGACACGCTAGGATTGGTGCGTGAGTAAGAGTCGCGTTGCTAGTGGACTAAAGATCGTACCATTGCAGGAAAGACTAAAGGGTTCACGAAAGAAAGGAAAATGTATTATCATTCACCTGAAAAGAAGAAAAAATCTTTATTTAGTAAAATGAGGAATTGGTTTGTGAAAGACAAAGAGATCGTGACTAGGGAAGGACAGTTACTTCCCCCAGTGAAACCCCCCGCATCCTTTATGGTTGCGAAATATGGGTACCATACTTGCATCTGGTTAGACAATTGGGCGAAGTATACAAAGGAAGACGGAGTTTTAGCGTTTCCAGAGGATGGGTCCTTTAATTTGGCAATATTGAGGAACTTACGGGAGAGGATGATGAGCTTAGATCCGCGACCTAGGCCTACGCAGTTTGAGGCATTGACAGAGTGGGAAGATGAGATGCATGAGCGAGAGAAACAGAGAAATGGCAGTAGGTACCGGTACATGTTTGGACGGCCAAATGATCGCGAAACTCATTGTGATCGAATGAGAAGGTGGTGAGATGCTAGTATGACTGAAGGACTGTTTCCCGTTAGAACTGAAGGAGAAAGTGAGGGAAGGAAATGCCTAGAAAAAAGAAATCATGTAGAAACCCGGAGGTATGGGGCCAACGAGACAGATGATGATGTCCTAGATGATATGTTTTTCAAAAGCCCACCTCCGTACAGGCAGGAACCAGAGACGCCAACCGCAGATACACCAGTGAGGGAGACTCTGAGAATCATTAAGACAGAAGATATGACCCCGGAGGTGAAGAGAAGAAACTCTCTAAGAGAGCGGGGAAAAGATAATAGGGTAGAGAGTAAAAATTCCAGGGAATTAGCAGAAACCACATTAGAGCTGACAGAGAAAATAAGAGAATTGACAAAAAATCTGGAAGCAGTTACAGTCCCTGTGACCATAGGTCCTGTCATGCCAATTTTTGAGAAGCAGAAAGAAAGTGAGCGTGGTCTAACAGTTCCGTATGTGAGCAGTAGACCAGTGGAACAACCCCAAATGAAAGCGAGGGAGAATCCTTGGAGACATACCATGAGGGAAGGTGGATTGAATATGTCAAATAACCCGTTTTACAATCCTGATTTGATAGAAAGAGACAGATTAGCAGGAGGACCAATATTAGAACCACAGAGAATGACAGAACCAGGCAACGTAGAAAAATCAGTGGGTATAACTACAGATGAATTGAGCGAATGGTTAAAGAGTCTACAGGGAAAGGAGAAAGAACCTCAAACTATTGATGTGGCAAAATTACGCATGGTGCTAGAAGAACTAATAGTAGGGACAATCCCCACAGAAAAGCTGAAAAATTATCAGGATGAAGAACTATTGTTTTTGTGCAAAAGCGTCACTTGGAGAGCAAAAAATTTGTATGACAGACTAGCAGAAATAGCAAGTGAAATGGGAATTGACATAGACAAGGTAAAAGCTTTACAGAAGCCATACCGAGTGGATTTCACAGAAAAAGACATTGAGAATCTGAACGCTGCAGGACAAATAGGGCAGATTAGGGACATAATCACAGTATTGAGGAAATGGGGAGATGTGGACAAATGGAAGAGCAGGTGGTATAGGAAGCGGGATGACCCCTCAGACAGAACATTTCCAGCGTTTCCTGTGAGAGAAAAGGAGAAGGTGGTGACAGAGTTCCCTATGAGAGAGATTCCAGGAGGGGGATATGTGCATGTCCCATGGACCAGACAGGACATATTGTCATTTACAAATGATTTCCCTCGATTGCGGGAAAAGCCAGTCAAGTGGTACAGACAGGTAGACAGATTTGTTAAATTATCAAAAGTGCTGTGGATTGATCTGAATAGTCTGTTTGATATAATAGTGCCAGCAGACTTGTGGGCAGAATGCAAGATAGTCATAGATTGGCCAACTAAAGAATACCCGAGAGATCCCAAAACAGGAGCCCCAGACCCAGAGGTAATGAAGAAATATGAACAGGTCACGGTATTCTTGAAAAACAAAGTGCCTCCAAAAGAAACAGATTGGGTTAAAATAGATCGGACACATCAGGAAGTGAAAGAGTCAGTCCACGCATACTATGAGAGGCTAATTTTAGCTTTCAAACAGTTTAGTGGGGATGACAGTCTGGGAGAAAAGGACCTGAGTCATTTTGTGTACAGATTTGTGTATGGTCTGCGTCCCGAAATTGGGGACATGATCAAGCAGCACACCGTGGACTGGCAGAGCAAGAAAATAGATGAGATCCTAAGGCATGCTAAATACTTTAGTGATGAGATTGAGGCAAAGCAGCGAAAACTAAAAGAAAAGGCAATGTGGGCTCAAGTGAAGGTTGCAGAGAGACAGGAAGCTCAGCTGGTAGAACAAGCTAATAATCCAGGCATTAAATCAAGATTTAGCCCAGGAAAAGGAAAAGGTAATATAGAAGAATCAAAGAAAAAGTTCCCATGCCACAATTGCGGAAGATTAGGGCACTGGAAATCCAAGTGTAAATATCCACCAGGTACTAATAATAAAAATCTGTCATTGAATCCACAGGTGCAGTGTAAGGGGAGTGGCCCACCGCCGCAACAGCAGAAGGCTGTTAATCCACAGAATCAGGTGCCAAAACCGCCCTTACCACAGAGCCGGAATACACAGAAATATAGTAAGGAGACGGGATTCTACAATGAAGAACAGGTAAACAAACCGCAACGTGCGAGCGCTGTGTCACAGTATTGGCTGCAAAATGACGAAAGTGAGCCAGAAGAGATTTATTGACGGTGCATAAAAGAGGAAGCAGGGTGCGTACTTGGCGCATCTCTAGAGATAGATCAGACAGGGCCAATTGTGGATGGGAAAGTTAATGATGTAAGCATTACTTTTCTAGTAGACACTGGAGCTACACGATCTACTGTCAGATCAGCAGATGTGAAAAATCTTCCTCTTTCGGATGAAACAATCCAAGTAGTTGGTGTATCAAACACCCAGATTAGAACGTACCTTACTGAACCGGTAAAGGTCAGAATAGGGAAATTTTCAGACATGCACCGATTTGTGGTGTGTGACACCAGTCCTGTGAATTTACTAGGTAGGGATTTGTTGTGCAAAATGAATTGCACCATATTCTGTACACCAGACGGAATAGCCTTTGAAACACCAGATGAAGATGTTCTGTATAAGATTACCATAGCTAATCGAGAGTGTGAGGTTGCTGGAACCTATGCAGTATTCAATCCAGATGAATTGCCCCCAGAATTGAAACAGACAGTGAAGGCAGCAGTCTGGGATTTCACTGGAGAAGATGTAGGCCTGATGAGAAATGTAGACCCAGTAAGAATCGCTGTAAAGGAAGGAGCAGTTTACCCAAACATTCCACAATACAGATTGACACCTGAAATAATTGCAGGAGTAACCCCATTGATTGAGAAAATGATCCAGCAAGGAGTGTTAAGGGAGATATTGAGCAGTCCGTGTAATTCGCCTATAATGGGACTGAAAAAGCCGAGTGGGAAGTTCAGGATTGTACAAGATTTGAGAAAGATTAACAAAATTGTTGTATCATGTTGTCCCATTGTTCCAAATCTCTCAGTAATTTTGTATCAGATTTCTCATGATGCAGAATGGTACACAGTAATCGATTTGTGTCATGCTTTCTTTTCCATTCCGTTGCATCATGACAGCCAGCCGCTTTTTGCATTTCGGTTTGGAGAGCGTATTTTGGCATGGTGCCGAATCCCACAGGGGTACACAGAGAGCCCCTCCATTTTCAATCAGTTGTTAAAGAAATCTCTGGAAAGTCTTACCATGCCTGAGAATTCAGTTTTGGTCCAATATATTGACGACCTGTTAGTGGCGTCAAAGACACGTGAGGCCTGTGAAATAGACACCATAGCCTTGTTGAATCATTTGGCAGATAGAGGACTGAAGGTATCTCCGACAAAATTGCAATACTGTAAAAAAGAAGTACAATATTTGGGTCACACTATCGAAAAAGGGCTGAGAAAAGTAACCATAGACAGGATCAGAATCATTAGAGGAATGAGAGCTCCAATGACCCAAAGAGAAGTGAGAATGTTTTTAGGAATGGTTGGTTACTGTCGTCCGTGGATAAGTAACTTTTCCCTGATTGCCAAACCATTGGTAAAATTGACAAAAAGTGAGGTCAAAGACCCCCTTGAACTAAACAAAGAAGAATTGGCAGCATTCAAACAGCTGAAGAACAGTCTTTGTGAAGCCCCAGCTCTGGGCATGCCTGATTATGAGAAAGAATTTGAACTATACTGTAGTGAGAGAAACGGATGTGCACTCTCAGTGTTAATACAGAAACACGGAAGGCAAAGGAGACCAGTGGCATATTTTTCGTCAATGTTAGATCCAGTGGCGATTGGTCTGCCAGGATGTCTAAAAGCAGTAGCGGCTACATGCCGAAGCCTAGAGCAGAGTGAGGGAATCGTGATGGGGTATCCAGTAAGAGTGTTTGTACCTCACAGTGTGGCGATTCTTTTAACAAGGAGTCGAACACAGTTCATGTCACATAGTCGGCTGACTAAGTATGAAAAGGTCATTCTAGGTGCAACCAATGTGAGTCTGGAAAGATGTGTGAATGTGAATCCAGCTACACTTTTACCTGATGCAGAGAGAGTGGAGATAAGAGAGGACGTTGATCATGATTGTCTGGATGTGCTTGATTACTGCACGAAACCTCAACCTGACATAAGAGATCTGCCACTGCCAGAAAGTGATTATGTGTTTTTTGTGGATGGATCCTGTCTGAGAGCAGATGAAGGAGTGTTGAGCGCAGCATATGCAGTATGCACAGTTTCAGCAGTCATAGAAGCATCAATCTTGAAAGGAGTTAAATCCGCTCAAGTAGCAGAAATAGTGGCATTAACAAAAGCATGCAAAATTGGGAGGAATGTGAGAGTGACGGTGATGACTGATAGCCAGTATGGCTTCGGAGTTGTCCACGACTTTGGCCAATTGTGGCTACAAAGAGGTTTCCTGACCTCAAGTGGAACTCCCATAAGGAATGCAGAAGTGCTTGGAAAATTGCTTGAGGCAATACAAATGCCCAAAGAATTGGCTGTGGTGAAATGTGCTGCTCATGGACAGGGTAGTGATTACATCACTACGGGGAATCGCTCTGTGAATGACATGGCTCAGTATTGTGCCCGAAACCAATACTCAATCAATCGGTCAAAAGAAAAGGAAATGTCTTCTTGCTCCATAATGTTTACTAACGTTGTGGGAACATGGGATGAAGTGAGGCAGTTGCAGGATGAAGCAGTTGATGAGGAAATGAAGCAGTGGGTAAAAGCAGGTTGTGCACCAAGGGAAAAGGATCATGTGTGGGTCTATCGGGATGGAAGACCAGTAATGCCTGATAGCATGATGTCAACCATGGCACGGATGTATCATGGCCAAGGACATCTGGGAAGGGATGCCATGATAAGGGCTTTTAAGCAGACCTGGTACAATCCAAAATTCAGGTTGATAGCAGAAAGTCTCTGTCAAAGATGCTTGATATGTCAACAGTACAATCCTGGAAGGAAAACTGTGGTGAGTCTAGGCACCATAGGCCGGGAGGGAGGACCTTTCACCAGAATGCAAGTAGATTTCATTGAAATGCCCCCTTATAACAAACTGAGGTATGTTCTGGTGGTAGTTTGTCTGTTCTCTAGGTGGGTGGAAGCAAACCCAACAAGAAGAAATGATGGAATCACAGTGGCCAAGCTCCTGTTGAGGGAATTCATCCCAAGGTACGGATTCCCAATAACCATAGAATCAGACAGAGGAGGACATTTTTACAATGAGATCATGAAATTGATTTGTGAAGCATTGGGTGTACAACAAAAACTGCATTGTGCCTACCGACCAGAGGCTTCTGGTGTGATTGAGCAAATGAATGGTACTATCAAAAACAGAATAGGGAAAATGTGTTTAGCCACAGGTATGAAATGGCCTGATGTCTTGCCTCTGGTTTTGATGACCATTAGGTCTACTCCAGACAGAACTACAGGTTTGAGTCCACACGAGATCATCATGGGACGCGCCATGAGACATGTGTTTGTACCAGTCAACAAGCTGATGACTATAACTGATGACATGATTTTGGATTACTGTAAAGGCCTGGCTGACGCAGTTCATTCTGTGTTTCACCAGGTTGGAGCGGATGCCACCACACTTGAAAAGAAACCAGCCCATGATTTGAGCCCAGGAGACTAGGTGAGAATAAAAGTCCACAGAAGAAGAAATTGTCTGGTTCCAAGGTGGGGAAGGCCAAGGCAAGTCATCTTGATCACAACAACTGCTGTGAAGTGTGCGGGACTGAAAAACTGGATACATGCAAGTCACACTTTGAGAGTTCCAAATCCAGCAGACAGTACTGGAAAAGAATATTTCGATGAATCAGAGTCAAGTGATGAGTCAAGCAATGAGAATATAAAGTCAAAAGAAAATCCTGAAAGGGGGGAAAATGAACCAAGACTAGTTCAGACTCCCAGAGAAGAAATTCTGAGGAAAAGATTGCAGATTTCAGATGGTTCAGATTCTGGAGGCGAACAAAACGCCAATGGTGAACACAGAAAGAAGAAAAGAAAAGAAAAGAATGTTCAGTCAGAAGTAATATTTACACCAAATGAGAGAGTAGAAGAAGTTCCACCTGAGAAAATATTGGAAGGGGAAGAAGGGACAGTCATAGAAAGAGAGGGACAGATTGCGGAAAAACCCCGCGGAGGTGTAGGGAACTGCAACACCCAGCTAGGTGAAGGGACAAGTAGTCAGCAGGAAAATTGCGTGCCGGAGACCCGAGGAGGGACAGAAGTAGGGCCAACCCAAGAGGTGGAAAAGGAGATTACTGAAAAAGAAAAGTCAAACGAGACAGAATCTGAAGACAGTGAAACTGAAATACCAGAGGGTCGAGTTCTAAGAAAGAGAACTTGGATTGAGGAAAGAAACAGTAAAGACGGCAAAACAAGAAGAAATGCTAAAGGAGATCTTTGGCCAAACAAAATTAAGAGACTGAGATATCGATTGACACGAGTCCAACCCTCAGAAGCTGAACAAGTGAATGAAGTAACCAGTCAGCATCCAGAGAAAGAGGGTGAAACAGAAGTGTCTGAAGCAAACAAACGATCAAGAAAACCAAACCAGAAGTATAAGTCACCTGAATGGACGTATGTGGCACTGCCTGAACAAAGAGAAGAGGTAGATAGTCAAGGAAATCCAGAGGAGACTTTACTGAGATTGAGAAAAGAAGAAGAAACAGGGGAAATCCTGAGAGTTATCTTATCCGACATCGGAGAAGAAGCGGAAGATCAGGAAATCCTGTATGTGGATGACGAGAAAGAAGTGAAAAACGACGAGAGGCCAAGCTGAGTAATTTCAAATCGGTCCTTGTAGGAATACACAGGATTGAATAAGAAATTGAAGTATTTGGATCACCTGATAAGATCTTAGCTCTTGTGGGAAAGCTACAAGAGGAGGAGTAGAAGAGGCTAAGTCAAAAAGACACGGTTAATTCTAACAAGATGGCTAACATAGATAATAACATGGGTAGATGTACCTTTATGAGAAGATGGTGCAAAACATGTTGTTGTTGTACAGGACTATTAATGCTTCTGTGGAGCGTACTCGCTCTTTTGATCTCTTTCAAAGTAACTTTAGATACACTAACGGGACATACTGAGAATATGACTAACATAGTGAAAAGTTCACAGAAGGTAATACCAGTTAGAACAAGCACTGAAAATATGCACCAGGATAGGTCAATAACTGATTTTTCTAGCAATGTGTTTTCAAAATTATTGTATGAATATGTAAAAACAATGGACGTAAGGGATTGCTACGTATGTATGCAATTACCTGCATCTGTTTCAGAAGGGGTGACTTATCATCACCTCCCAGCAACTTATGGAATAACATGTAGCGTTTTAACTAGTATATTTTATCAAGTAGGAAAATTAGAGTATAATTTATCTAATATAGATAATATTCTTGGACGATTGCCCATGAATAAAGAATTGAATCCCGCTAAAGATGCTAATGTATTAGGAGAAATGTTTATAGAAACTAAAGGACTAACTCTAGAATATATATATATATATATATATATTTTTTTTTAAAACAATTTTTATTATTTTCTTTTAACACAGTACAGTACAGCAATTGTCGATCATTCAATCGTTGTTCAGCATATAGCAAAGTCCGAAGCAGTTCAGCCCCCCACCTCCCGGCAATCCCCCCACACAGGCGCCCATCCCCAACAGTCACACCCCAAATGTTTACCATAGAGGCCTGCACCTCAGTCCGCATCAAGGGTCTCATCTTCAAGCGTTGGTGGTGGCTCGCATATATCTCCCCGATATGTGTTCCATGCCCCCCATATTTTAGACCATTTTTGGGGACAGCCCCTCCCTATGTACACTGAGCGTTCGGCTATCATAGCCCTATCCATGTCACGCCCCCATACAGACAGCAGCGGCACCTCTCCCACCCCCCACTTCTGCGCTATGTTCCGCTTAGCTAGCACGATGCCTACTGTGGCCCAACACTGAGCCTGCCTGCCCAGATCGTTGGGCTCCCATACATTTAGCAGGCAGCGCCTGGGTTCCGGTGCAAGCGACACACCCCCCGCCTGGGACAGCGTACGCATCACTCGCCTCCAGTATTCTTGGATTTTTGGACACTCCCAGATGGTGTGGTAGAAGGTGCCCTCCTCCCCGCAGCCGCGCAGGCAGAATGGATGGGGTGCTCTTCCTATTTTGTGGAGTGTGTACCTGGTGTAGTAGGACCTATGCAGAATCCGGAGCTGTACCAACCGAAGCCTGGAAGGTATCCCTGCCTCCCGGGGGGACGCCAGCGCCTCCCTCCAGTCCGGGTCATCAAAGTCCCCGACATCAGTGGACCACCTCTCCCACAGGGTGCCCATAGGGTCCGGGAGATTATTTATTAGCTTACGGTACGTGAATGATGTTGCCCGCTGGGGCATATAATCAGTGAGCAGCCTATCCTCCAGTGGTGGCGCTTCCGGAACTGAGGCTCCAGGCCCCAAAGCGGCGAGCAGCGCGTGTTTAATTTGTGTGTACCGGAACCATTCCGTGGGCGCCAGCTCGTATTGTTGTTGTAGGCGCGCGAAGGTGATCACTGCACCCTTGTGCCACATGTCGCCCACTGTGGAGATCCCGATGTCATCCCATTTGTCGAAGCCCCTGCTATGCCTAAGTCTCCCGAGCCGTTTCGCATCCCACAAGGGGGTGAGCTGGGTCAAAACTCCTCTCCATCCCAGCCGGGCCTGGGCCGCGTGCCACACGGCCACTGTTTGTCGCAAGGGGCCAATGAGTTCTGGGCCGAGCCTCCCATCGTACAGGGGCGACAACATACCTCTCGTACCCAATATGGCTCTATCCGCTTTAAATGCCGGATCCGAGTGCGGGGCATGGAGCCAATAGTTGATGACCTTGAGTTGCGTCGCCCAGTAGTAAAGTTGGATGTCGGGCAGTGCAATCCCCCCGTCGTACCAGCCGCGGGTAAGTTTGGACTGTGCAATACGCGCCGGTCGGTTGTGCCACAGAAGACTAGACACCTGCGCCGCGATTGAGCGGAAGTACGCCGGGGGCACTGGATATGGTGTGTTTTCGAGCACGTATATGAAGCGAGGCAGGGACATCATCTTAAAGAGCGCCGCCCTCCCCAGTAGGGTCAGTGGCAGCGCCCCCCAGTGACGGACGTCCCGACGAAGACGGTCCAACGGGGGCTGAAGATTCTTCTGATAGAATACCACTGGGTCCGCAGTGATGTGGACACCCAAATACTTGAACGACCCCTCCGCCACCCTGAGGGGGCAATCCGCCGGTAGTTGCGGCGGAGGGCCACACAGCACGTACATGACGGATTTAGACCAATTTATCGTGTACCCCGACGCCTTGCCGAAGACCCTGCATATATTGAGTAGCGTGAGGATGGAGCGCCGTGGGGAGGCCAGGTACAATAGGACGTCATCTGCATAGAGAGAAACCCTGTCCTCCCAGCCATCTGACCATCGGAGTCCCCTTATCGAGGGTTCCCAGCGGATCCACGCCGCCAGCGGCTCCAACACAAGGGCAAACAATAAGGGCGACAGGGGGCAACCTTGGCGCGTGCCACGCGACAGGGGGAAATCGCCGGACATATGCCCGTTGGCCGCAACATGAGCCAACGGCTTAGTGTACAGGAGACGAATCCAGGCGCAGAATTTGGGCCCGAATCCCAGATGGCGAAGGACCGCGAACAGGAAGGGCCACTCGACCATGTCGAACGCCATTTGCGCGTCCAACGACAGAAGCACCGCCGGCTCGCTCACCCGACCCGTCCGGGCCAACACACCATGCAGACGTCGCAGGTTGTGGGACGTACTTCTGCCGGGCATAAAGCCAGACTGGTCCGGATGTATAATGTCGGCGAGGTGCGGCGTCAGTCTAGCCGCCAGCAGCTTGGCCAGAATCTTGGCCTCTGCGTTGAGGAGCGAGATGGGGCGGTAGGAGGTGCACTCCTCCGCCGGCTTGCCAGGCTTCGGGAGGACCACAATAGTTGCCGTGCGCTGATCCGGAGGGAGTTCGCCACGCTGCAGACTATCGGTAAACATAGCGAGCAGGTGAGGAGCCAGCGTCCCTATCAATCTCTTGTACAGCTCAACCGGGATGCCGTTGGGACCCACCGCCTTACCCGACTGAAGCGCTCCCACCGCAGCCTGTATTTCGTCCACAGTCAGATCGGCCTCCAAGGCCGTCATCGCGGCAGGGGCTAACCTGGGCATGTCCAGATCTCGAACATACGACATCGCCTCCTCCTCTGACATGGAAGAAGCGGAGGAGTAGACCGCCGCGAAGTGGCCCGCCAGGGTGTTCACTATATCACGCGGGTCAGTTGCCCTCTGACCCTCCCCCGAAATGAGCTGCGCAATCCACCTGGAACCACCCTCCCTTCTATCTAACCATGCCAACAGCTTCCCTGTCTTGTCCCCGACATCGTAGATTCTGTGTCGCGTGGCCTCTAGCCGTCGCCTGGTACTGTCCGCCAGGTGCTCCTTATATTTCACCTGCGCCACCTGCAATCCCCGGGAGGTTGCAGGCGATGGATGCGCGGCCTGTTGTGCCTCTGCCGCGGCAAGATCCGCCTCTAGCGACTGTAGCTCAAGATGCCGCGCGCGCCGGTGCGCCGCAATGGAGGCGACCGCGTGTCCTCTCAGGACCGCTTTGTACGCCTCCCAGAGGGTAGCCGGAGAGTCTACCGACGAGGAGTTTTCTTGGAAATAGAGACTAGTAGCCTTCCCGAGTGTTTTGCAGATGTCGGGAACCTGGAGATAACACGGGTGCAAGGGGGGGACACGGCGCCTGGTCAGGTGGTAGCGCGTGTATTGTAGAAGTAGCGGTGAGTGATCCGATATGCCCCTGGGCCTGATTTCCATGCTGTCTACATACTGGAGACTGCCCTGCGAACCCAGGAAGTAGTCTATTCTGGTCAAACTTTTATGCACCCCCGAGTAATATGTGTAGTGGCGCTGTGTTGGGTGGTGAAGCCGCCATATATCTGCCAGTCCGAGTGCCTCGAAGAAACTCCCGAGGCGAGACGCTCCCCCTCCACCAGCCCGCTCCGGGTGGCGGTCAAGCAGGCCGTCCACCACCGCATTAAAGTCGCCGCCCACTATAAGCTCTCCCTCCGGTAGATCAAGCAAGAAGCTGCTCAGCGCAGGAAGAGTCGCAGCATGCAGGGCAGGAGGAATGTAAACCGAAACAATATTCAGGGGGCGCCCCTCCCATTGGGCATGCAGCACCGCAAACCTCCCCGAACCGTCCGCCCGAGTGCCTTTTATGATTAACGGGGACTGTTTCTTTACCAGTATACCCACCCCGCGGGAACCGGAGGAGAAGTCAGAGTGTATCACCATCTTGTACCCCCATCTATCCATCGCTTTACTAGCAGTGCCCATTAGGTGGGTCTCCTGCAACAGGACCACCGCAGGGGAGCATCTCTTGAGACTCTGGAGGACCAAACCCCTCTTAATCTTATCGCCTAAGCCGCGCACGTTCCACGTAAGGAGGGAGAGAGGCTGCGCCGGAGTGAGGGGGACCCCAGTGGAACGCCCTAGCGTTGAGTCAGCCATTCCCGCGGCAGGAGCAGCGCAGAGCTGATGCTATGAACGGAGCGGCACAGGCCGTGCCTGCATTGCATGATGCGTGTACTGTGTGTTGAAACATATACGACATTATAAACAAAAACTGTAAAACAAAACTTGCGAACATTCCCATACCCCCCCACCCCCTCCCTGCCTCCCTGCCATACGGACTCCAAACTGCCCGCCACCCCAACTCAGCAGAGTGCTCAGATCCCAAGTCCCCAAACAGTACTTGCGTGTAGTGGAGCGGGCGGTCCGAGGAAGACCAAATACTCCCCTTTGGACAAAGTTCAACTGATCACCCCTTGAAATATCGTTGAGCCGGCGCCGTCTAGTTCCACAAGGCCTCCACTTCGAGGCACCCCTGAAGGCAGTCACAAGCATTCAGCACGGAGTCTCGCTGCCTATCAGGGTCGGTCCGATGTCTCCCCTCCCGGATCCAGGTCGCCGGCGTCCGCCGTCCCCTCTGTTCGCCGCCTCCGCTTGTCCGATCTCCCAGGGCCGCCCGCCGGCCTCCAGCCCTCGAGCCAGTCGTGCGCCTCCTCCGGCGTCTCGAAGAACAGGGTCTTGCCCTCCGCCACCACCCGAAGGCGCGCCGGAAAGACCATGGAGTAAGGCAGTTCGCGGGCCCTCAGCGTCTTCTTGACCTCCAGGAAGCTTCTCCGCCGCGCCGCCACCGCCGCCGCGAAATCCGGGAAGAACGACACCATCGAATTCTGAATCCGTAACGGTGGCGCCACCCGGGCCGTCTGGAGGATGACATCTCTGTCGCGGTAATTGAAGATGCGGGCCAGCACCGGTCGAGGGGGCGCCCCAACCTTGGGCTTACCCCCAGGCACTCTGTGGGCGCGCTCCACCGAAAAGAATGAAGAGAGACCCCGAGGCTGCAGTCTGGTTTTTATTAAGTCCTCTATGTACAAGTCCATGGCGGATTTCCCTTCACTCTCGGGAATTCCCGTTATGCGGACGTTGTTACGCCGGGAGCGCCCTTCCTGATCGTCCATCTTCGCCGCCATTTGTTTCGTTTCAGCCTCCAACTGGGACACCCGTTGGAGCAGGAGTGTAGTGTCACTCGTCAAAGCCGCCGTGGTGCGCTCCACGTCCGTGACCCTGGACGACATTTTTTGGAAGTCCGCCCTGAGCAAGGACACATCCGTGGAGATGGATCCTACCGTGGTCTGCACTTTGTTAAGGGCAAGCATTATGTCCTCCAGTGTTACCTTAGGCGCTTCTGCCTCTGCAGCAGCCCCGTCCGACCTCCCGGCCCCCGCGGCCGCGTCTTTATTGTAGGCAAATTTGTCCAGCTTGCCCTGCTGGTGCGTGCGATTCCCTTTCCCGGACATCTTGGGGCCGGCGGGCGCCGGCCCGGGACGTTTCTTCTCGTCACCCAGCCGGCCGGGGGGGGCAAGGTCACCACACAGCTCGGGAGCGGCAATCAAGCCTCCAAACAACCAAACGGCCACCGGCCCACCACAGCAACCCGGAGGCCCCCACGCACCTTGTCCACAGGGCCGCGCCGGGGCAGCCGCAGAGCCGATGACAGGGCAGCCCCCCCGGGGATCACAGCGCCGGCCCCAGCCTCGCCAGTCGAGCCTCCCTCTTGCGGATCACGGCAGCGATACTCCCTCCGCAGGGACCGCCGCAGACTGCACCCAATGCGGGGCGCTAGAATATATTTTTAAGAACAATTTAACTTGCAGTTTGAAAACGGAAGAGAAAACATTTTTGGATATGGTTGAAGAGAGAAGACTAAAAATACACCAAAATGCAGAGGGACATAAAGAAGGGAAAAACATTTGGGAAATAGATGGGAAAAAGGAGACACAGGGTGGAGTTAGACCAGCAATAGCTATAGACTCACCCCAGAAAGGCAAATTATGCATTATGAGGGAAAGGTCCCAATATGATTATATCTATATAGGGACAAGTGAGTGTCATGATACATATTTCATTGCATCCGGATGGGGATTTAGAGGTGGAGAAGATCCAGTTTTCCCTGGACTGTACTATATTTGTGGAAACAAGGCTTACTACCGGTTGCCCGACCATTGGTATGGCACATGTTATGTTGGCCTGGTCTTTCCAAAGATCTTTCACATGGATAGAGTAGAAAATAGTGGACCAAATAACCTACTAATGCGTAGCAGAAGAGAAACCTGGTTAGAAATCGTAGGTGATATTTTTGGAGGCTTGATACCAGCAGTGGGGATATCTTGAAATGCAAATAATATTCGGAAATTGTCAACCATAGTGGATCGCTTGTCAACAAGCACCGCTGGAGGATTTCTTTTGGTAAACACTGAGCTGGTTGCCATGCGTGCTATGATTATGCAAAATCGACTTGCCCTTGATATCTTATTGGCAAAAGAGGGTGGAGTCTGTGGAATGCTGAAAGTTCAACATTGTTGCACTTACATTCCTGATGAAAGCAGAGATCTAAAAGTCTATATAAAGAATATTACAGAATTGCATGATGAAATAAAACCAATGGAGGTTGAAAGTATCTGGACTAGAATTAGTAAAAAGATGGCTGCTATTAAAGCTTTCTTAGGTAAATTAGGTAGTACTATAATAGGGAAAATATTATTTCCATTAACCTGTGTGATTTTCGTATTTTTAATACTTAGATTAGGATGTATGTGTTGTAGACATAGAAGAAATAAAAAGAAGGTTAAACGAGAACTTTACAAAAAGAGGGAAAAGAAATCAGAAAGAGATCTCAATGAAATAGAATTGGAAGAATGGAAGGAGAGTATGTATGACAAAACTAAAAGAGAAGAGGAAAAGGAAACAGAATTTTATTGAGCAAGAAGACATTTCAAATTTCTATAAAAGGGGAAATAAATTGATTTTTTGTGGGTTTTGTTTGTGGTGATAAAATCACCAAAAGGGGGATTGATGGAGCGGGTAAAATGTTTTCTTTTTATATACCCAATCCATTTATATAAGTTTATACTAAAATGATTAGTAATTAATTCTAATAATTAATTGATTGATGTGATGGAACTAAACCAACCTTATTAACCAAGAGATTATACGTGGGAATGCATTGGCATGGCTAAAATAATAAGTGAACTAAGTTTGTGCGCATATTAAAACGATAAGTGTTGCTTGAGCAGTGTTAAATGTGATTTGCGCTTAAATAAACCAGCATTAACGGCTTTAATTGTTTCATATGGCTAGATAAATACATACACATAAGGGTATTAGCAAGGGAATAACACTGTTTTAATCATTTCTATGTATTAATTACAATTTTGTGTTTCTTTGCTTAAAGTTGACTATTCTGGCCTACCAAAAGATGGCTGCCGACTGAATCCTAACTAAAGTACATGACTTCATAAATTAAGCAATGGAGAATGGCGCCTGCACTGACTTCGTTCGTGTCCTTTCCATGACCCGACAGACCAGGCCCATGAAGACTACCCTGGGCGAAGTGTCAATGTCCCTGAACATGAAGCAATTGTTGCCAATGTGGAAAATGAACTTCCAAAAGCCACCTATTTACAATAGACTGATAAATTTTTGACCTAGGAACAGCCTTTCCCACACGCCTAATTGATCTTCATCCACATGTGAAATTTTGAGAATGTTTCTTAAATGTATTGAGACGAAGCTGAATTCAGCCAATCCGTGACCTGGGAATAAAGAAAATGTTACTGTTATATGTAAATTTTAGTATAAATATTAGTAGTCTAGAGAGGGAATTTACCCTTATGACGCTGCTACTCTACCATGCTACCCCATGCGACACTCTATGCTGCTCTTCGCTAGAGATCCTTATGCTGACGGAAGAGGACGAGGACTTTAGAACTCTGATGAACTTTCTGAGGACCAGTTCTGACTTAGAAAACGACGATTAGCCAGAATAGGTAAATATGACAAAAGATAATATGGCATTATTAGGTTTTAACCTGCTGAAGAACTGTGTGGGTGATTATTTCTTGAAATGTTTTAGTGATTAATATAAGAATTAAAGAGTCATCAAATTCTAAATCAACTAAATGATCCAATTGGCCTCCGGATGGAGGAACTGTTAGGGTAATTCAGTAAAGTGGTTTTCCTCTATCCAAGTGAACATAGTTGTAGTTCGGGATTGGATGTCCCTCTGTAGGCACGGATAGTTTGAGGGAATGAATGTTGGTGTTATGGGCCCCACCAGCGTGTGATGGGTGTATGTGCGTGTGACTGAGAAATCATTCCGTCCGTGGAAGCAGGGGAAGATTTAGTGACCCGAACTGCACCTCGCGCACCTGGTCGCGAGGTGCGCACACCATGCGCGCACCGTCGCGAGGTGCGTGCACGGTGCGCGCACAGCGGAAAAAAATCATTAAAAAAATAGAATTAAAAATCAAATGTAAGTGTTTAGATGTTAGGTGGCTCTAAAAAGAGCCGTTGTGTTATTTGAGTAACAGAGGAACAAAAAAATGAAAAAAATTATGGGGTGCCGCATGTGTGCTGCTGTATCTTGCTCTCTATTAGAGGAATGCTGGTGTCACCATAAGAGAGAAGAGCATTGCACGCATTGCACCGTATATGCACCCTCTTGAACAGAGGGTGCATATCCAGAGGAACAGAAGCAGGTGAAGCTGCCGCCGCAGATGAAGTGCTCGGCTGAGCTGCCGATGATGTGCTCGGCTGAGCTGCTGCGGATGTGCTCGGCTGAGCTGCTGGAGGGTTGTCTCTAGCAGCTCGAGCATAAGCCACAGGATGTACTCCTTTAACGTGCCTGATCATAGTGAAAATACTAAAAGAGTATTTCTTTTTAGGATCTCCTCTTGATAAGACAACACCACAAATAGTGCAGGTGACTTTTGGAGCATTCACCTTCTTCTGCCCCTCTGGAAATGTAAAAAATTGCCATATAAAAGAGTCTTTCTGTTTCCTCTGTCTCTGTAGCACAAGGGTCTCCTGCTCACTCCCAGAAGATGACTGCTGCTCTGCCATTCTCAAGTACTGGAGTACTGGAAAAGCTGCTCAGCTCCTTCTCCCGGGGAATCAGAAGAAATAATTAGGGGAGTGGGTGTGGGGTGGAACTTTCTGGAACTGAAACTACTATAAACCAATGAAAAGTGTTGCTTCTTAATCACATGACCTGAAACTACTATAAACCAAGGAAAAGTGTTGTTTCTTAATCACATGACTTGCCGTGCGCGCACGGAGCATGCGCGCATGCGCGTACGGAGCACGCGCGCATGCGCGTACGGAGCACGCGTGCATGCGCGTACGGAGCACACGCGTACGGAGCGTACGGAGCGTACGGAGCACGCGTGCATGCGCGTACGGAGCACGCGCACATGCGCGTACGGAGCATGCGCGTATGGAGCACCCACGATGTACGCATGCGCATGTGGAGCACGTACGCATGCGCACACGGAGCACGTACGCATGCGCGCACCGTGCGCGCCTAGTTCAAAAACCCTAAAAAATAAAAAATTAAAATTAAAGTGTTTATAAGTTTATAGAAGATATTAACTATGCTGTTCAACTTTATCCAAATTAAAAAAAAAAGAGCTGAGCCATTCCATATTACAGGATACAGTCAATCTATAACTATATACATAGGTAGCTTATTGTAAAATAAATATTTAAAAAATATAATAATACATTCATAAATTAGCATTTAAAAAACCTTGCAAATTCACTTAAAAAACCATAGGTTTCACACACGTTATAGTTAGGAATTAACATTTAAAAAACCTTGCAAATTCACTGAAAAAACCATAGGTTTCAGACATGTTATAGTTAGCTGGACATTTCACTCCTACAAAACCATTGAAATTCCCCCGTTATAGTTAGTTCAGCTAACTATAACTCGCGCGCCATGTCATGAGTGATGTAATATGTGACGTCATCAGCAGTGGATTGCGGGCGCGCGAGTTATAGTTAGCTGAACTAACTATAACGGGGGAATTTCAATGGTTTTGTACGAGTGAAATGTCCAGCTAACTATAACATGTGTGAAACCTATGGTTTTTTCAGTGAATATATATATATATATATATATACAAATTCACTGAAAAAACAATAGGTTTCAGACATGTTATAGTTAGCGGAAATTTTACTGATAAAAAACCAATGAAATTCCCCCGTTATAGTTAGTGCAGGCAACTATAACTCACGCGACCGCAATCCTCTGCTGATGCTAATACTGTATTTAGACACTTATTTGCCCATGTCTTCTTCCATAAATTTTTAGCTATACATATATTAGAAATATTTTTTTTTCATAAAGACACATATGTCATCAGCAGAAGATTGCGGTCGCGTGAGTTATAGTTGCCTGCACTAACTATAACGGGGGAATTTCATTGGTTTTTTATCAGTAAAATTTCCGCTAACTATAACATGTCTGAAACCTATGGTTTTTTCAGTGAATTTGCAAGGTTTTTTAAATGCTAATTCCTAACTATAACGTGTGTGAAACCTATGGTTTTTTCAGTGAATTTGTACGGTTTTTTAAATGCTAAGTTACTTTACGCCATTCGTGGCGTGCACGCCCACTTAACGCAGTTCGTTCCGTGCGCGCACTGAGCACGTGGTGCGCTTCGCGCACCGCTCGCCCACTTTACGCAGTTAGTGCCGTACACACAAGGTGGGCACGCAGTGCGCTACGCGCACCGCGTGCCCACGTTACGCACCGTGCGCACATGGAGGACATATTATGCGCTTCCTTGTGATAGGTAATCTGTTAAATTTAATTTGTAAGTGATGACAATAATATGCCATGCACAGAGAGTGTTTTTTTTTTTAATTATAATTTTTAGCGTAAGCGCACCGTACGCGTACGGTAAGCGTAATCGGCGAAATTTTCAAAAAATTAAAATTTACCGTTTTTGGCCTTTGAGGACTCAACTAACATGGCTATGTGCATGGGCGCTGTCTAAACAGCCCCTTTATATGTTTTTTGCCTTTATTTACAGCCCCCCCCTCAGAGTGCGAGAGAGAAAATGGCGGCCGCCGCTTCCTGGTTTCGACCGATTCGAATGTTTACTTAGATGTAACAGCCAATCAGAATCGCGCTCGCGCACGCCACCGTACGCGTACGGTAAGCTTACGGTAAGCGTACCGTAAGCTGGCTCAGATATATATATTGATTTAAAGGCTATTTTCTCAGAATCTACTGAACAGATTTACACCAAACCTACAAAAGGCACTTCCTTGACCTGAGGACTACCTCTCTGCCAAATTTCTAGTAATTCTGTTCAGCCGTTCGGGCTGTAGCCCTGTCTAAAGGTCCTATGGAAAAATGCATGGGAAAAACGCGTTTTGGGACCCCCCTTTTATCTCAGCCCCCGCTTGACGAATCCCCCCGAGACTTTCAGGGTAGGAGCGGAGCGTAGCGCCCCACCTATTTTGAGAAATTCGCGAGGATTCGTCGACCGGCGCCAAAGTTATTCAAAATAGAATGTTGCGGATTTCCTATGGAAAAGGGGTCCTAACTATAACTACCTACTGGCGACCGCCAGTAGGTAATATATATATATATACACACTTTCACCCGCATGCAATGATGTTTCTGCATTTTTGTAGCACACCTGGAAAGCACATGTATAAATGCAGTGAAATGATTGTTGGGCTTGGTGAACTTTTTTGCTTTCACCCTCTTGTTTTCTGAACCGGTTCTTGTTGCTTTTTAGGACTCTGCCCACTTTACCTCTGCTAACCTAGTGCTAAAGTGCTTGCGCTCTCCCCTTAAATCATGGTAGACTTGGCATACATCCAATTGGCCTATTTAATTTACTTTTAAGTCTCTAGTAAAGTGGTACTACAAGGGCCTAGGGCCTGCAAATTGAATGTTACTAGAGGGTCTACAGCCCACTTAAGTAGCTCTTTAAACATGTCTCAGGCCTGCCATTGCAACCTGCATGTGCAGTTTGTTAACTGCCATTTTGACCTGGCAAAAAACATCTTATGCGAGGTACGAATCTTCTTTTTTAATACATATACATCACCTATAGTGTTGGTCCTTGACAGCCCAAACGGCAGGGTTCAGTGTATTTAAAAAGTTAGACCTATTTACTTTTTAGTTTTACATGTTCGTGGTAGTGAAAAACTCTTAAAATCATTTTTCATTACTGCAAGGCCTTCCTCTCCCACAGGATAACATTGGAGTTACCTAATTACAGTTAATAAGTAATAGTTTCCAGATGGGACTGGTGAACAGTTCATGTTTGGTGTTTTTTTGGTAAAGTCAGATCTTAAATTACAGTTTTGAAAATTACACTTTTAGAAAGATGCCATTTTCCTGCCTTACCAATTTAGTGCCTACAGCCTTTCTCTGGGTGCCATAACTGGGTATAGCTGACAGGTGGGCTTTGTGTATTCCTCCTAGACAGCCAGACACAATTGAGACCTTAGGTTTGCCTGGATGGGATATCCCTGGCAGGGTGGGAGGGCAGAGCTGGGTACAGCCCTACTTATACTTACATAGGCTGTGTCCTGCCTCCATAAAAAGGGATGCATACCACCTGTAGTTAGTCTGGAGCTTGGGCAGGAAGCCTGTGCACTTCAAAGGGAAACAAACCTCTAGCAGCTCCTCCAACTTCAAAGGAGGCACCTGATATAAATATTGAACTTCAGACACCAACTCTGCAGTACACTTCTGGATCTGTGGAGACTCTGCCAAGAAAAAGGACTGCTGTGCTGCTGAAAGGACTACGAATCTGCTGGACTGCTGTCCTCCAGGACAACTGCCTTGCTGGACTGTGGCCTTGCTGGATTGGTGCCTTGCTGCTCTGCTGCCCTCCTGCCCTAGTCAGAGGGATTGGACCTACACCTGAACCCCGGACTCCGAGGCTGACTTCAAGGGCTAGTGTGCTGGCCTTTTGTTCAGAATCACAGGGACCTAATAGGCTCCCAACTACCTCAACTAGTAACCCAATTTCTCACAATGATGCTGCAAGTCTCTCTCACTAACTAGTCCTGTTCCTTGGGCTATGACTGTAAATCTCAAGGGTGGAATTCCAATTCTCTAGGGTTGCCTCTAGGCTAGTATTTTAACGGCATGGCTACTATTTCCATGTCTAAACTAAAATAAAAACTGGATAAAAAAAGAAAAAGCTGAAAATCTGTATGTTTTCTAAGGGAAGAAAAAGGTTGATTTGCAAATGGTTGGTCCTTATCTGTAATACACTGAGCGAAATAGCAATACAGCAATTGCCTATAATGCATACTGCAATAATTGCAAGGGGCAGAAATTAGTTCAAGCATTCCACCTTTCACCTTTTTCTTCTTCTCCGTGAAACTCACTAAGTACAATGGGTATGCGCAGATGCAGGCTTCGTAGCTCAGTGTTCCATAAGACACAATCTGCAAATCACTGAGGAAGCCTGACATAGTTGATACCAGTTTGGTGTTGCTTGCATTTCTGTTGATATAGGGAGCCACATTGCATGGCTAGACTGTTACTATCTGAGCAGGACCAGCACATATTTGCATATGGTTGGTCCCTGACAGTGAAATAAAAACATGCACTGGAATTTCGATCAAGTAATAATCAGTGTCTTGGATTTATTCAGGGATTCCTTTCATCACTTTCTATTTTTTTCTCAGCAGAACAAAAGAGCAAATATCTCAACATAATTCCCGATGATTTAACTGTATGGAACAAAAAATCCTTGGTTCTCTCACAAATTAAAACATTTTGAATTGGAAGTGCAAAGAGCATAAAGGCAATGACATAATGGCTATGATATGTATAAAAGAACAGAATATATCAACACAACTACCACCTATAAACGTAAAATTAGGGAAACCAAAAAAGGCTACTTCTCTGAACCGATCTCCTAAACGTCTACCCTTTGGTGCCGATTACGATCCGGTAAAAACCGGGTACGAACCGTCGGTCGGAGCGTATTCTCCGTCCGACTCGTACCCGGTTGTAAAACATTACAAACATGGAATTACGATTCGCACGGAAACACCATTTCCGTACGAATCGTAAAAAACACCGACCGACGAAAATATGCATACGAATGTGATCCGGGAATGCTGCGACGTGACGTCGGGACGCTTCTAGGCAGCGTTTCACGACCCAGGAATTACGATTCGAACCGACAGCAGTCCGGACGGCAATATTTTCACGGCACCCAAAAAGTGCCGCAAATGCGAAGTACGGCGCGAAACGACCAGAGTAGGTGGCCCGGTAAGCGCCGTACCCCCCCCCCATCCCCGCATGTACGCGCCGTACCCCCCCCAGCCCCCGCATGTACGCGCCGTACCCCCCCCTGCCCCCGCATGTACGTGTCGAACCCCCGTGTATGTACACCCGAGTACGTTTGAGTCGTACCCCCACCCGTGTATGTACGGTGCGTACCCCCAGCGCGTAGCGTAGCGCTGGGGGTACGCACCATACATACACGGGTGGGGGTACGTCCCGAACGTACTCGGGTGTACATACACGGGGGGGTTCGACACGTACTCGGGTGTACATACACGGGGGGGTTCGACACGTACTCGGGTGTACATACACGGGTGGGGGTACGACTCGAACGTACTCGGGTGTACATACACGGGGGGGTTCGACACGTACTCGGGTGTACATACACGGGTGGGGGTACGACTCGAACGTACTCGGGTGTACATACACGGGGGGGTTCGACACGTACATGCGGGGGCTGGGGGGGGTACGGTGCGTACATGCGGGGGCAGGGGGGGGTACGGCGCGTACATGCGGGGGCAGGGGGGGGTACGGCGCGTACATGCGGGGGCAGGGGGGGTACGGCGCGTACATGCGGGGGCTGGGGGGGGGTACGGCGCGTACATGCAGGGGCTGTGGGGGGTACGGTGCGTACCGGGCACCTGTTTGGACGTCTCCATGGTTGTTATAGGAGTTCGGTGCGGACGGTCTTTTAACCATACGGTTGTACATTCGGACGCCCGGGACGGATCGTGATTCCCCGGTCGGACTTCGCTTTTCACGTTTGTACGGTAAATCGTACGAGGACGTGTCGGACACTTTTTCCGACCCGAGGACGTGTGGGGAATTATTCCCAATGCGATTCGTATGGTCTTTTTCCCATGCGAATCGTGATTGCCAGTTCGTACGGCACTTGTACGATTCGTACGGTAAAAAGACCGGATACGAGTCGCACGGGGAATTTTTTTACCGGATCGTGATCGGCACCTTTGTCTGCTCTTGGTATATTAGAAGTGCATTAGCGCTCTGTTTTCCTTGGTTCTCTGGCCATGCCCCCTTTCAGGACGAAGGGCTTAATAAAAGATGCTGCTGCACTTTATTTCTGTTTCCAAATTGAAACACTCCATCAGAAGGTGGTGTCATGCTCTGCCTGACTTGGGTTCAATTTTCCTGGTTTGTTGGGAGGTGCCTGGCTCCTACCAGGCAATGTAGATTTTCCTAATAAGTTATGACGGAAAGTCTTAATTTTATTAAAGACACGGAGGCGAGTATTATGCATACTTTTCTTGCCTTTATTTCAATAGCAGCAAGATAAGAAGAACAACTACACTCCCCAGAAGGCTGTAGGAGAAAAACTACTGGCCAATGGGGAGAATCATAACAGAGAATAAACCAATCAGGACAGCCCAACTACATTAGGACCTATCTGACCGCAAGCAGTCCTCTTTTCTTGTGCGAATCAGGAAGAAGGCGAAAACAAAGGAACCAAAAATAACAGTAAGTAAACAGTCAAAATCCAGGTAAACAGTTCTTGAATCAGGAACACCATGGACGAAACATCCTGAGGAAACCACAAAGGCAGACAGTTGGATGTCGACGCCGAGAAATCCGGTGAGTTAGGACGACTCTCACGAGGAAGGCGGTGGTAGTGCTGGAGTACCTAAGGGGGGGAAAAAACAGAACATAGTAGAGCTGTTGTGGAGGGATAATACTCGCCTCCGTGTCTTTAATAAAATTAAGACTTTCCGTCATAACTTATTAGGAAAATCTACATTTTATGGCAAGACAGGAGGCTCCTATTATGCTAGTTCAAAGCATATCAACAACCAGAGAAGAAGCAGTAATCACAGGTTTACAATAAAAGGTCTTAAACACATTATCATTAGACCAATCTGCTGACTTAAGGATATCCTCCAGACGCGAGCCAGACCAAAAGGCCTTGGAAGCCATGGCACCCCTGAAAGAATGAGCACCAAAAGCAGAAGTGTCAATGCCCGCAAGAGACATGACCCAACGAACCCAATGGGCCAGTGTAGCAGCAGAGACGGGGAGATGAGGTTTGCGGAAAGAAATGAGCAACTGCGTATGGGAAGCAGTCCTGAAGTCAGCAGATTTTTGTTCATAGGCTTTTAAGCAGCGACCTACACATAACTTGGGTTGAGCTGGAAAATAAGGATAAAACACTGACTGTAGATTAGTTTTAGTGCGTCTCTGCACTTGAAACAGCACACCAGTAGGAGAAAATTGCCTTGAAGAAAGGTCTAAAGCTCTAACATCAGAGACACGTTTGATGGAGATTAAACACAACAACATAGTAAGCTTTGCAGACAACATTTTCAGGGAGAGAGCCGTATTGTCAGGCCAATCCATAAATAATTTAAAAACCAAATTGACGTCCCATAAAGAAGAATACTTAGCCAACGGAGGTTTGGAAAAGCGAACTCCTCTTAACAGGCGACAAACCAGTGGATGAGATCCAACCGGTTTATTGTCGATGGGACAATGATTAAGTGAAATAGCTGATCTGTATAAGTTCACTGTGCGATAAGACTTGCCAGCGCTGGCTTCCGAGGCCAGAAAATTAACAACAAAAGTCACAGAGGCTGAAAAGGGATCAATAGACCGTTCCAGACACCAGCGTGACCAAAGAGACCAAGCGGATTTGTATGCTCTGGAAGTACCGGGAGCCCAGGCCCGCTGATAAAGAGCGAAGCTTCTTGAGAAAGGAATTGGTCAGAAGAGAGAGACCGGACAGCTTCCAGGCCGATAGAATCAGGGACCGATCTAGAATGAGGTTGTGAGGGGATCCTCGAGGATCCAGGAGCAGATCCGAGGAATGAGGGAGAAGGAACGGAAAGTCCACTGTTAGTTCCAAAAGGGAAGGAAACCGTATCTGGGATTGCCAAAAGGGTACCACCATGACCAAAGACGTCTGTTGGCGTCGAATCTGGGAAAGGACCCTGTTGATCATAAGAAAGGGAGGAAAAGCATAATTGAGATGCAGAGACCAGTCCTGGAGGAAGGCATCGGTCGCTAATGCTAGCGGATCCGGGCGCCAACTGTAGAAACGAGGTAATTGGGAATTGAGGCGAGACGCGAATAGGTCGATGAAGAAAGGGCCCCACTTGAGAGAGAGAGAATGAAACACGGAGGGAAGTAACCTCCAGTCGCTTGAATCCCGGAGATACCGAGAGTGCCAATCCGCGATGGAATTGAGATTGCCGGGGAGATATTCTGCTTGAAGAGAGAGATTGTGAAGGAGACAGTAATGCCACAGACTCTTGGCGAGCTCCGCCAGGGGTTTGGATCTTGTGCCACCGAGACGGTTGATGTAACGGACCGCAGAAACATTGTCCATCCTGAGAAGAATGGAACAACTTACCTTGTCCTTTGCGAGACTGCGGATTGCAAAGGAGCCTGCAAGCATCTCTAAACAGTTGATGTGCAATGACGACTCCTCTAGAGACCATGTACCTCCAGTCGATATTGGTCCACAACGGGCGCCCCAACCCGCCAGGCTGGCATCTGATTCTAATACAAGATCTGGGACCGTGGCAAAGATAGTCCTTCCGTTCCACGCATCTAAATGGTCTATCCACCATTGCAGTTCGGAACGCGAGTCTCGATCTAGAAGGATAAGATCGGAGTAAGCCAGATCCTGCCGCAGGTGTCTTATTTTTAATCGTTGAAGGGCCCGATAATGTAGGGGGCCCGGGAAGATAGCTTGAATGGAGGCTGACAGGAGACCCACAATCCTTGCGAGGGAGCGAAGGGAAATATGGGAGAGAGAAAGAGCTTGAAAGATTTCTGAACGAATAGCCGCAATCTTTTCGGCAGGAAGGAAGAGAGACGCAGAGGGAGAATCTACGCGAAACCCCAGGAACTCTACACTTTGAGAGGGAGTCAATATGGACTTCTCCGGATTGATGAGAAAGCCGAGATCGAGGAGGAGGGACTGGGTCAGTTGAAGGTCCCGCAACAGACCTGGTTTGCTCGCATTCATGAGAAGAATATCTAGATAGATGATCAGACGAATTCCCAAGGCTCGAAGATAGGCCACCACAGGCTTCATGAGTTTGGTGAAGCACCAAGGAGCCGAAGAAAGACCGAAGGGGAGCAAACAAAACCGATAAGTTACGCCCAGCCACTGAAATTGGAGGAACTTGGAATGCGAGGGATGGATAGGAACTGTCAGATATGCATCCTGAAGGTCCAAGCGGACCATCCAATCGCTGGCTCGCAGAGTGTCTCCTAAATGGATAATGGTCTCCATCTTGAAATGTCTGTAAACGACAAACTGATTGAAAGTTTTGAGGTTGATGACAGGTCGCATCTTTTTGTTCTTTTTGCGAACCAGAAACAAAGTGCTGAGAAAGCCCGAGGGATCGAAAGGACGAGTTTGGATCGCTTTCTTTGCCAACAGGGAAAGAATTTCCTGAGATATCAAGAGCGAAACGTCAGCGGAAAAAACCAGAGGAGGAGGCAAAGTATCCTGGAAAGGAGGAGTGTAAAACTCTATGAGATAGCCTTGGACAGAATTGAGAACCCAAGGGTCGGAGGTTAAAGTTTGCCATTTGCTTAGAAATAGAGCTAACCGCCCTCCAACGGGAGGGCCAGAAGACAGGCTTACCTTGTTGGGAATAGTTGGTGTTGGCGTTGTTGCCTCTGTGGCCCCGCTGTCCACGACCCCGGAAGCCACGGACACGCTGGGGGTAAAACTGGGGCTTGTACTCTTGATAACTGGTGTTGGAAGCGCCTCTGAAACCTTGGTAGGATGAAAAACGGCCGGAAGAGCGGCTCCTGCCTCTGCCGGCCCTGCCAAAAACCCGAGGGGCAAAAACTTTTTTGATAGAAAGTTGTGCCTTGTCCAGAGAGGCGAAGGTGGAAACAAATTTTGAAAGGTCTTTGACTAAAGATTCCCGGAAGAGAAGACCGTCCGCCTTTACCCCAGGGTCTTGAGATGCCAGATTGGCTAGTTTAGGATCCAGCTTGATGAGAAGACCTTTGCGCCGTTCATGAGTAATGGCAGCGTTGGCATTGCCCAGTAGACAAAAGGTACGCTGGGCCCAAAGAGAAACCTCTTCTGGATTTAAAACTAAATTCTCTGAACGCGCCGTCTCTGCCAGATCCAGAATACGGGCAAGAGGGCCAACCATATCTAAAAGTTTGTCCTGGCAAGAGGACCATGCTCTGTCCACCCCCTTGTGAGGGTCCTTACCAAACTTAGAGAAAAAGGTGAGGAGTGGTTGGTCAATAGCAGGAGTGACCGTCACGTGAGAAGCCAAAGAAGGTTTGGGGCATTCCGATTTCAATTTTGCTCTGACCGACTTATCCAAAGGACGTCGCAGTTTGGAAGAGATTTAGGTGCCGATCACGATCCGGTAAAAAATGTCCCCGTACGACTCGTATCGGGTCTTTTTACCGTACGAATCGTACAAGTGCCGTACGAACTGGCAATCACGATTCGCATGGTAAAAAGTCCATACGAACCGCACTGGGAATCATTCCCCACACGTCCTCGGGTCGGAAAATGTGTCTGACACGTCCTCGGATGATTTACCTTACAAACGTAAAAATCCAAGTCCGACCGAGGAATCACGATCCATCCCGTGCGTCCGAGCGTACAACCGTATGGAAAAAACACCGTCCGCACCGAACACCTATAGCAACCATGGAGACATGTGCCCGCATACGCGCCCAACACTCCCCCCAGCCCCCGTACGTCCGACACGTACCCCCCGTATATGTATACCCCCACCCGTCTAGGTACACCCCAGTACGTTCCAGTCGTACCCCCACCCCAGTACGTGTCGTACCACCGTCAATGTACACCCCCCCACCCCTGTACGTGTCGTACCACCGTCTATGTACACCCCAGTACGTTCCAGTCGTACCCCCACCCCTGGACGTGTCGTACCACCGTGAACCTACACCCCAGTACGTTCGAGTCCTACCCCCACCCCAGTACGTGTCATACCCCCCGTGTACCTACACCCCAGTACGTTCCAGTCGTACCCCCACCCCAGTACGTGTCGTACCCCCCGTGTACCTACACCCCAGTACGTTCGAGCCCCACCCCCACCCCAGTACGTGTCATAGCCCCGTCTACCTACACCCCAGTACATTCCAGTCGTACCCCCACCCCAGTACGTGTCATACCCCCCGTTTACCTACACCCCAGTACGTTCCAGTCGTACCCCCACCCCAGTACGTGTCGTACCACCGTCAATGTACACCCCCCCACCCCTGTACGTGTCGTACCACCGTCAATGTACACCCCCCACCCCTGTACGTGTCGTACCACCGTCTATGTACACCCCAGTACGTTCGAGCCCCACCCCCACCCCAGTACGTGTCATACCCCCCGTGTACCTACACCCCAGTACGTTCCAGTCGTACCCCCACCCCTGGACGTGTCGCACCACCGTGAACCTACACCCCAGTACGTTCGAGCCCCACCCCCACCCCAGTACGTGTCATACCCCCCGTGTACCTACACCCCAGTACGTTCCAGTCGTACCCCCACCCCAGTATGTGTCGTACCCCCCGTGTACCTACACCCCAGTACGTTCGAGCCCCACCCCCACCCCAGTACGTGTCGTACCCCCCGTGTACCTACACCCCAGTACGTTCGAGCCCCACCCCCACCCCAGTACGTGTCATAGCCCCGTCTACCTACACCCCAGTACGTTCCAGTCGTACCCCCACCCCAGTACGTGTCATACCCCCCGTGTACCTACACCCCAGTACGTTCCAGTCGTACCCCCACCCCAGTACGTGTCGTACCACCGTCAATGTACACCCCCCCACCCCTGTACGTGTCGTACCACCGTCAATGTACACCCCCCACCCCTGTACGTGTTGTACCACCGTCTATGTACACCCCAGTACGTTCGAGCCCCACCCCAGTACGTGTCATACCCCCCGTGTACCTACACCCCAGTACGTTCCAGTCGTACCCCCACCCCTGGACGTGTCGTACCACCGTGAACCTACACCCCAGTACGTTCGAGCCCCACCCCCACCCCAGTACGTGTCATACCCCCGTGTACCTACACCCCAGTACGTTCCAGTCGTACCCCCACCCCAGTACGTGTCGTACCCCCGTGTACCAACACCCCAGTACGTTCGAGCCCCACCCCCACCCCAGTACGTGTCGTACCACCGTCAATGTACACCCCCCCACCCCTGTACGTGTCGTACCACCGTCCATGTACACCCCAGTAGTTCCTGGCGCACCCCCAACACAACCTCCTAAGTACGGAGCGCACCCCATGCCCCAACATCACAACCGCATGTACGAGTCGTACAAAGCCACACACAAGGACATAATCGTACAACCAAATGGCCCATGTACACACCGTACACACGCTCAAAACGCACGTACACAACCAGGACAAGCCAAAACAACAGAAGAATACACCATTCGAAAGGCACACAGCTACTAAACATGGCCAACAACCACTAAAATAACACAATCACTGACCTGCAACTGCCAAAAACAAACAGAGGCCCAATACACCACCACTCCTTATAACACACCCACCCAAAATTCAAACACTGCCACACCCACCCATGGACCAATAAAAAGGGCCCACACACACAAACCATGAGCCTTTGCAACAGACTCACTGCTGCCAGACACCACAGAACCAGACTACAAGCTACACCACACCTTACACTTGCACACCTTCACACGACCACCCTCACAAACACCCTCTCATCACATTCACACACACACACAACCATCCACACCCCCCCCAACATCCACACCCCCCCCACACCCACACCATCCCCACCCACACCCCTCACCATGCCCACTACCAAGAATCCAAAGTTCAGTCACCGAGAGTTGGAGGTCCTTGTTGATCAAATCCTCAGAGTCGAGCCACAGATCTTTGGAACATTGGTCAGAAGCACCAGCCAGGCAGCCAAAACAGCCATGTGGCAGACCATCGTCGATGCTGTGAATGCCGTTGCGGACACCAGGAGGACCAAGCAGGATTGCCAGAACAGGTGGTACGATCTGCGGAGGAGGGTCAGAGCCAAGAGGCAGGAGGAACACGACCAGGCCAACGCCACCGGAGGAGGGCCCTCCCGCAGAGCCGTACAGTACCATCCCTGGGAGGAGAGGGTGATGGCCATACTGCCGGTGGAGGCAGTTGAAGGAGTAGAAGGACTCCGAGACCCGGGTGAGTACACAAACCACGCACCTCACATGGGGGGAACTGCAACCACAACCAAAATTACTAACAGGCACGCAACCACCACAAGCCATCGCATGACTCAACCACACTCCATGAGCAGGCACATGCCACTGCTGCCACCATGCCCCATGCACCCAGCTGGACAATGTCAAGTCACAGGCCACAGAAGACAACAACACATGACACGGTAACCCGGATGGCGGGAGGCTGGGCACCAAAAATCACATAGTGCGACTCCAAAGCAGACAACAATGCCCTCTGCCCATATGGCCTAGGTCACAGCCAGACAAACACTGTGTCCCAACACAGGAATGACTTGCCAGCAAATGGCGGACGCCTTGCATCAACACATGGGGGTGAAGGCACTGTTTTGCACATGACAGCAGCTAATGAACAGCCAACATTGTGAAAGAGTGGCAGCACACACCACCACAGCAGCAGCGCACAGACACACAGCAGACAAAATGGGTGCCTGGAGATCAGAAACAAACTCACATCAACAGGCCAAGGGCCACTCAAAGATCTGCTAACAGTGTGTGCCCAGGAAGCTGGGCCAAGGTGACAGAGGGTGACACACGGAGGGAGGGAGAGGGGGACACAGAGGGAGGGAGAGGGGGACTGAGCGGGAGGGAGACACAGGAAGACGGACAGAGGGAGGAGGCTGACACACAGAGGGAGGGAGAGGGGGACAGAGAGGGAGGGAGAGGGGGACAGAGAAGGAGGGAGACACAGGGAGAGCAAATCAGTCCTTTGGTGTGTGGGAATGTCTGCTTGTCAGCAGGTGGACTGCGTGCATGTAGACAAGGGTGGCCAGTGCCAGAACCCCCCCTCTTCATCATGGCAAAACGCAGGGCTATGTCACAACCTGTACACGAGCACAAGGACAGCCACCTGCATCATATAAGTGTGTGAATCCACTCCATGTGCACATGTACAGTGCTACAAGGAAGGCGCAAATGCATGGCTCGCCACACCTGCACACTCCACTGCTGACTGCAGTCACACTTGACGCAGCAAGTAAGACTGTGCCACACATAGTTAAAGGGGCCAAAGTGGTGCCCAAGGGACACACCCATGCACAAGTGCACTGTGAGTGGAATGCAAGACAGATCCTAATTCCAAGAGGAAATGTGCCAACTTTGAAACGGATGAAACATGGATGTTGCATGGACCAAAATTAACATTTTCTCTCTCACACACAGGTCAACGTCGTGCTGCACCCCCCAACACTGGGGGGGAACACTCACAGGACCCGGATCTGCAGGAGACCGATCCCACCAGCAGCGACCACTCTCACCACTCTGCGGACGACCCCGACCGACCTGGCCCCTCTGGTGTCCAACCACCTGCAGCACCTGCGTCAGGTACAACCGTGCCAACCACCACCCCCACTCCTGCCACATCCCAGGAGACACCCAGGATCCCTGCCCCAACACCACAATGCAGCCAGGCTCGCCAGGAGGGACACGGTGTCCCGGGCACCCAGGAGGAGGCAGGCGACAACGCCAATGCCACCCCTCAGGGGTCCCGGAGACCCGATGTGCCCACAAGTGCAGGCCAGACGCAAGTGGGCAGGGGTGGTGGGAGTGGAGGACGGCGGAGGCGCGAGCCTGACCAGTTGGCTGGGGATCCGGTATTTTCCCATGTCCGTAACATCCTGGACTCATACCGGCAGGACACCACGGGCATGGCCCAGGTTGTGTCCGTCCTCGATGGGATCAAGGTCCAGCAGGCCCAGCAACATGCGGAGCTAATAGCCTGTCTACAGGTACACCAACGGAGGATGGAGGACAGACAGGCTGAGCAAGTGACGGCGTTCCAGGGGATTCACGCTACACTCCGTCGGATGGCCGACACCATGGCCGACCCTCCCTGTGCCAGAAGGCGGAGAACATCACCACCCACAGGGAGGGATCAGGAGGAGGAGGAGGAAACATCCGACGGAGCATCCCAGACGTCGTCACGGCCTGCTGCTGAGGTTCCCCGCAGGAAGCCGGGTCGTCCACGGAAAGGACCGTGAGGGTGGCTGCTACATCACCATCTCCCAGGACACCTGGCCTGGCACCTGGCCCACTGGAGCAACAGCATCACAGCATCAAGAGACATTCTCTGCCACATGGCCCTGCTGGTCACTGGCTGACCAATGTTGACAAAGACTGTGGCATGGACTCTGAGGATTTCCAATGGCAAGGACACCAACTCCCCTACTGAACTTTGGATTCCCTAATCCCGGAAAGCCCCTCACTTTGTCCCCCCCCCCCCAATAATAAATCACACTATTAAGAGTAGATGCCTGCTGGTAGCATTATTGCCTAACATGTGTCTTGTACAGTCTAAACATGCCTGAGTCATCTGTTCACTTCAACCATCCACACCCTGGGGCCTGAGTCTGGCACAGGACACATGGGTCACAGTTTATTAGGCAAGACAGACATGGAGCACCATACACACCCGTGATGGGCAGAACCAGCTGAGGGGGTGGCCGAACAACCGTGCTGACAGACACATTGAGTACAGCAACAGTCATGCGCAGAGGTCAGGGATCCTGGCCAGTGTCCTGGGGGGCACCCAGGTATGTGTAGACAGGTGGCAGAACCATGTCCTGCAAGCTTGAGTCCGGTGGATGCAGAGAATGGGGTCATGGACAACGTTGGATGCATGGGGATGGCACATGTCACAATACCCACACAGTCATGGACATCATGCCCAATACACAGTCTCAGCACACACACACAGCTTGCATCTTGCCACTCGACACATTGACACATAGCCACAATCAGGGAATACCATGCCAGACATGCAGGATGCACCGTGCCAACACACCAGCATTGACTGAGAAGAGGCACCTTGGAGGCATAGGGACACCTTTATTAGTCATGTTTTTGGGATTGCAGAGGCAACTTGAAGTACACATGAACACATCATGTGGAGTAACATGTGGGTCCAACACTGGCACCCCCCTTCTGCAGCACAAATGCGTGATAGCCATGGAACTGGCACACAAGTGTCGGCTAACGGCTAAAACCCACAGCTGCACACGGAGAGCCTGACATACACCATAGATCCGCTGATGTGGAAGTCCCACGCCATGTCAAGACAATGTCAACCGTATGTGTCCGAGGGCAGTGTCACACACATTGATGCCATCATCACAATCCACTATCCCATCACTGATGACTGACAACCAGGCAGCCCATCTATTCAGGTGTACCCAGCTGCATGTCGTGTCCCATGGGGATGCCACATGACTGCAGAGGAACCAAACCCCGACCGGGGCAGTGTGCACACATCATGAACAACTGCCACACCCAATACACCCCAGATGCATCCCTTACCCCATGGAGACTTCCAAACGTGTCCGTGCCTGTAACGCTGAGTCAGCCCACGATGTCATGTCCATGAGGAATAGCAGTGCCACAACAATGCAACCAGCAAACGGCATGCGCAGGTACCTGGGGAAGAGAGACACACAAGAAGTCAGCCACAAAAAGCACAGCCACTTGCATGTGCATTTACTCGACACATGTATGGATGACAACATGCTAGGTCACAATTATGACTGGGGAAATACTACCATCACTGCCACCATCACTCCAGTGACACACCCACACACACCCTGACCCACGTGCCATACATGCAGGTGGAGACACACATCACAACGCATGCCACACGGGGACCAATGCGTGCACACTCAGACCCTGGTACTCACCACTAAGCAAAGAAGTCGCGTATGAGCCGAGTCCGGATGACCTCTTGCGGCTCCACATCCTCCACATCACTAGCCCCATTGCCAAGCCCTTCGTCCTCCACGGGTGGATGGTCCTCGTCATGTTGATTCAGGATGAGTGGCACAGCTCTTTCAACTGCCATGTTGTGCAGCATGCAGCAGACCATGAAGATCTTGCAGACCTTCGCCGGGGCATAAGGGAGTGCACCGCCGGTCTTGTGGAGGCACCGGAATCGGCTCTTCAGCATGCCAAACGTCCTCTCTATCACTCGCCTTGTCCGGCCATGGGCGGTGTTATAGCGGAGCTGGGCCGGCGTGATGGGGTTGCGGAGAGGTGTCAGCAGCCAAGGCATGTTGGGATAGCCAGCGTCCCCTACATGGGAAGCACATGGACATCGTTAGAACTGGTGAAGCGGTCGTGCTGGTCGGCTATACAGAATACAGGACAGACAGACTGTACCCACCAACAACACATGCCCGTTCGTTGCGCAGCTGCATCATCATATCAGGCATCCCGCTACGCCTCATGATGTAGGCATCGTGTGCTGACCCTGGGAAACGAGCACAGACATGTGAAATCACCATATTGGACAGACACACCACAAGGGCATTGATGGAGTGGTAGTGCTTCCGATTGCGGTACGCCACCTCCCGTGCGTGTGGTGGTACCAAACCTACATGTGTCCCATCTATGGACCCAATGACATGGGGCATCCCTCCCAGGGCATAGAATCCACGCTTGACCTCAGTCATCTGTTCAGGGGTTGGGAACTTGATGAAGTCATCCAGGTGAATCAACATGGCCTCCAAGAAATCATGCAGCACACCGCTGAACATGCTCTGGGACATGCCACCAACATGAGCTATGGTATTTTGGAAGGTACCCGTGGCAAGAAAATGTAGGGCAGCCATTACCTTCAGCTGGGGTGTCAGTGCCGTAGGATACCTGTGCTGCGGTTGCAGGTGTGGTGCCAGTCTCGCCGTCAGGTCCAGAATCAACGGTTGGGTGAAGCGGTAGAGCCGGATCCTGTCATTCTCCTGCATGGTAGCCAAGTCTGGAATTCTTCGGGCAAGAGGCGGCGCTCTGCAGTAATTTGGAAGTGACAACGAAGAGTGAGTGCACTACGAGAACAACTCATGTCTACTGAGCACATGTAAATCTGGCAATACACACATGCTACATAGGGAGTCAGGTATGTGCTACATGCCCAGGACACGTATGGATGCAAGGTGACACTCCTTCTAAGACCCAGCTACACACGGTGATTGAGAACCTCCCCATGCCATGCCATGGAAATAGCTGTGTCCCAGTGCAAGTGCACAGCCCGACGCAAGACAGGAGTGACATACACCCACACATCAGCAGAAGTGGGATGCCGATTGCAGAGACTGGTAGCGGACCACTGGAGCCACAGGTCACATGACATTACACTAGTCCAGCCCACACACCTTGCCATGAAGGTGCACATGTCATGACTCACCACACATTCCTTGTGAGGATGCTGACATGGCCTTGTCACGCTACTCCGTGTCCCATGCATACATGTGCACCTCACATCCGATAACACATGTGGCATGGTGTGCGGAACAGTGTGCAATGACAATCTACACACAGCCACATGTTGGTTGCTGCAACGGCTGCAGCTTTTGAGGGTGCTACAACATCAACCTGATGTAAATCCCGGACACATATATGACATAGTCAGATTGTGCACTGTGGGTAGTGACAAGTCATGTGTCATGACCCCTGTACCGGGCATCATGGGACACTTCCGTGTGTTGGTGTCCGTGCCATGCCAGTGACGCTCACCCCAAGTGCGCAGTCCCACATGCACACATGTCAAAGGAGTCAAGGGCATGCCTGGCACACATTGCACCCTCACACAGTACACCTGTACACATCTCATCATACATCTGGTGCCTTCTCCACTCAGGAGGCATGTTCCACATCACAGCCTGTGACACCTGTGCCCCACACATGTAGTAATGCACAGACGATGTCTTGATGTCCATTCCTGGACAAGTATGTCCATCCATGGACAAGTATGTCCATCCATGGACAAGTATGTCCATCCATGGACAAGTATGTCCGCCCTATTCCTACCTGTGTGTCGCCTATCACCACAGTGATGTGTAAAAACCGCCGTACTGCTGCTGAGAGGGCCTGTGCATGTTCCCAAATCACTGTGGGAGTGCTGCCGTATGTGTACCCATCGTGATGGCGAGCGTACAGGCATTTGTATGGTCCGTAGCACTACGAGTACGCATACGCGTGCAGACCCATAGTGATAGGGCCGTACACACGCATGTACGCTCACTATCACTATGGGTCTGCACGCGTATGCGTACCCGTAGTGGTACGGACCGTACACTCGCATGTACGCTCACTATCACTATGGGTCTGCACGCGTATGCGTACCCGTAGTGGTACGGACCGTACACTCGCATGTACGCTCACTATCACTATGGGTCTGCATGCGTATGCATACCCGTAGTGGTACGGACCGTACACACGCATCTACGCTCACTATCACTATGGGTCGGCACGCGTATGCGTACTCGTAGTGATAGTGAGCGTAGATGCGAGTGTACGGTCCGTACCACTACGGGTACGCATACGCGTGCAGACCCATAGTGATAGTGAGCGTACATGCGAGTGTACGGTCCGTACCACTACGGGTACGCATACGCGTGCAGACCCATAGTGATAGTGAGCGTAGATGCGTGTGTACGGTCCGTACCACTACGGGTACGCATACGCGTGCAGACCCATAGTGATAGTGAGCGTACATGCGTGTGTACGGTCCGTACCACTACGGGTACGCATACGCGTGCAGACCCATAGTGATAGTGAGCGTAGATGCGTGTGTACGGTCCGTACCACTACGGGTACGCATACGCGTGCAGACCCATAGTGATAGTGAGCGTACATGCGTGTGTACGGTCCGTACCACTACGAGTACGCATACGCGTGCAGACCCATAGTGATAGTGAACGTAGGCATGCATGTACGGGCCGTTGCCATGCATTTGGGGTGCCCTAGGGCCCCGAAACGCACCGTACCTGTGTGTGATGCTCCAAATTACATAGGGGACAAGTATTAAGGCCTACATGCATGCTGGTTGTCATGGAGACCAAGTTCAAATTTCGAAATTGTTCTGGAAGGTGCACAGCAGAAGTCAGTTGGAATTCTTCTACTTTGTTGCAATGTGTTTGTGGGGCTGACATCATGCAGGAGAATGAAACCGATAGAGAACCCACAGACTGCTAGGTTTGAAGGGATTGGTGGAAACATAGGATGCAAATGTGAGTGACCAATCACTCTGTACTCCTGTGCATGAGACTGGGCAGAAGGGCACATATAAGGCAGCCAGGTCCCATGAGTGAGCACTTGCCTGCACATCTTTGCATTCGTCGACCCAGCTGCTGCTACTGATTCCCTGGAACCATGTCAAGGGCTGTGGAGAGGACACAGCCATTCACCCTGGAGGAGAACATGGCTCTGCTGGATGTGATCCTCCCACAGTACTCCATGCTGTATGGGCGACCAGGGTATCAGGTGAGTGCATAGGCCACTGCCACAGACTGTCCCTATGTTGTGACTGTGACTTCTGCCATTGCGTCCAGGTGTAACACACATGCCATGTACTGTCGGGGGGGTCCCAGGGGGGGGTGCCTGATGTCTCCCAGCAGTGCCCTGAGACAGGAGGGGTGGGGGCCTATCACTCACAGCAGTGCCCTGAGACAGGAGGGGTGGGGGCCTATCACTCACAGCAGTGCCCTGAGACAGGAGGGGTGGGGGCCTATCACTCACAGCAGTGCCCTGAGACAGGAGGGGTGGGGGCCTCTCACTCACAGCAGTGCCCTGAGACAGGAGGGGTGGGGGCCTCTCACTCACAGCAGTGCCCTGAGACAGGAGGGGTGTGTGCAGAGTCCTCACAGCAGTGCCCTGAGACAGGAGGGGTGTGTGCAGAGTCCTCCCAGCAGTGCCCTGAGACAGGAGGGGTGTGTGCAGAGTCCTCCCAGCAGTGCCCTGAGACAGGAGGGGTGGGGGCCTATCACTCACAGCAGTGCCCTGAGACAGGAGGGGTGGGGGCCTATCACTCACAGCAGTGCCCTGAGACAGGAGGGGTGGGGGCCTATCACTCACAGCAGTGCCCTGAGACAGGAGGGGTGGGGGCCTATCACTCACAGCAGTGCCCTGAGACAGGAGGGGTGGGTGTGATGCACAGTGTGAGCCTTGATCATTGATTGTGACATTGCCATCATTCCACCTGTGTACCCACTGTGGCACGTACTGCTTTTGCCCTCACCAGGGGATGATGTCCCTATGACAAAGGTGCAATGCATTGGCTGCATGACATGCCTTGTTGTAACCAGCTAATTTGTACCCATATGTCTCTCTGTGACATGTGGCTGGTGTATTGATGTGGTGTCACTTGTTCCTCCTCACAGGTAGGCGCCACTGCCAAGGAGCAGATCTGGCTGACCGCCGTCAGTGCCGTGAGGGGTGTGGATGGTCGGAGGCGGAGCCTGCCCCAGGTGAGGAAACGCTGGCAGGATATCCGGTGCTGGACGCGGAGGATTGCACGGCTCCTGCTGGGGGACTCACCTGAGAGCCACAAGAACCGCGGCCGCCGCCGTCTGAGCCACCTCCACAGGCGTGTGCTGCCGGTGGTCTTTCCAGACCTGGAGAGGCGCTTACAGGCGATGCAGCAGCCGGAAGGGGGTAGGTACATGTGTGTTTGTTGTGTGTCACCGGCATTTGTAAGGGCACAGTAGCATGAATTCACTGGCAGGGTTTAAAGGTGCTGTGCAGATCCTGTTTGCCCCAGTATAGCGCTGTGCCCCTGCCACCCTTCCCCTCCTTGCAATGTGTTCCCTGGTCTGTGTGTAGTCACTCCTTCACAAGGTAATGTAGGCTGGCGCTTTGTCCACGAGAACAATGACTGTAGCATCATGTGTGGGGGTGGTGTGTAACAGGTTGTGGGACCTTGCCTGTGCACTGTCAAGTTCACTGCATGTGGGTTCCATGTCAGTTGCCACTGATGCTGACTCCAGACATGGGAGTTGGTCTCTCATGTGTCATGCCTTACAGCGCGCATGTCCTATGTAGTGGCCTGTGACATGATGTGCATGAGTGTGCGATACACATAGTGCAGGGATGGTGACGTGTGTTGCAGTCATTACCATTCAGTAGCATGTAGTTGCGTGCCCACTACTGTCCCCTGGGGCACCTTTTCCTCAGTGGTGTTTGTGTCATCATAAACGTGGCCAATCTCAGTGTCTACAGCGTAGGTTGTGCTCTGTGCCATTGTCCCCTGTCACCATGTATATAGACGTGCTATTTTGTACAGGTGTCCACTGTGCAGCCTGACCTGATTGTCCTTCTTCATACTCACAGTTGCCAGTGCCTGTGTGTCTTTTTCTACTCATCTGAGGATGGGCACTGGTACCTCATTATTTGTACAGGCGCACCTTGGCTGTTTGGCGTCCAATCTTGCTTTTTGCCTGCCCCTGTGTGTATCACCCAGACTATGAGATGTTGGTGCCACCTGTGTTTCAACAATTTGCCTCGTGTAGGGTCTTGTTGGGGCGGGCAATGCCTATGTGTTAACTCCTGATTTCCACTTGCTGGGTCTGGGCAGTGTGTGATGTGTCTGGACACACACGCAAGGTGCAGTGACCGAGTCATGTTGTGCATGTTTTCAGCATTACCTATGCAGCATGTGTCTCAAGTTCATGGATATGCTCCCTGGTCATCGGTATTTTTGCCAACGCTGTGTGGTGCAGATGCAGTGCTGGATTGTCCACAGGGCCTGGGTGCTATGTCAGACTCCGTTTCCTGTGTTTAGCTATTGTCTCATGCTCTCCATGGTATTTCAGTGGCATGGTGGCTCAACCAACTGTGTGTTTCATGCCCTACATCGGTACCCTGTTCAGTAGATGTTAGGGATCTTCCTTTTCAGGCCATGCAATGTTACCTATGTGGATTGGACTCATGTGACAGATGTGTACAGGTGTCTGATTAATTTCTGTCTCTCCACCCTGCCCACAGCATCGTCGGGGGACACAGAGGGAGACATGGACACAGACCAGGCGGAGGGACCGAGCACCAGTGCCAGCCGTGACATCGGGTCTGGCACATCGAGTGGGACAGAGGCGGAGGAGAGTGTGGCCGAGGACCTGTCGACTGGCACATCAGACTACGAAGCTGACAGGTCCGAGGAGGATGTCTCCGAGTGGGCGGAGGCTGCACCAGCAGCTGACAGCGGAACAACACCTCGCACCGCCCCCTCAGTTTCCACCAGCCGCCTCCCACTTGCTCGTGTCCCTTCCCAGCGTGCCCGGTCACAGCATGTCTTCTTCCTGCCAGGCACCGCACCCCCTGCCCCTGTCTCCACTGCTGCCGCCAATGCAGAGTCTGTGGACATCCAGCGGCAACTGCAGGTTGGTCAGGCTGCGATCCTTAATGTCCTCCATGCCCACGGCAAAACCCTCACCAACATCGAGGCTTTCTTGGAGGGCATTCATTCATCGCAGGCTGACCAACGCAACTTGCTGAGGTCCATAGACTCCACACTGACTGCAGCAGTGGGTCTCCTGCAGCGCGACCTCCCCCCACCTACCCCTGCCCCATCCACACTTCCCACTCCCAAGCCTGTCCCACGTACACCCAGACGTCGGCATGCACCCACATCAACGGACACGGGCACCACACCAGCAGGGAAGGTCCACCGCACTCCTCCTGACACGCACACACAGGGTGAGGTAGGCACACCCACTGGGTCGGGGGGCAAATGTGTGACACGCAGCCATAGTGGGAGTCCGCATTCCACCCAGTCCACTCCCTCCAAATCCCCTCCCCTCAGCTCTCCTGGCCACATCTCCCCCAAGGACTCCTTCATGGCCGCTCTGTCCCTGAGCCCCACAGTTACACCACCACGCAAGCGGTCAAGGAGGTCCCCGGTCAGGGTGGTTGAGTCTCCCCCCCTGTCTCCCCCCTCCCCCGGTGGCGCTGCGACCCATCCCTCTGACCCCCCCCCCCCTCCTTGGGGCCTGAGGTCCCTTCGGGTGCAGGGGACTCCCTGGAGGACCTTGCAAAGGTGTGTAGTGCCATCCTGGCCTCCGCCTTTGGCACTGACCCACCCCCTGTGGTGGAGTCCTCCATCCCTGCACCCACAACGCCGCCCCTTTGCCCTGATGTCCCTGCGGTGCCTGTTGCTTCCCCCCCCCCTGATGCCCTCACCAGTGTGGAAGACGATGCCATTTGACTGTGCAGGCAAGGTAGGGGACACGCATCCCACTGTGTCCCCCATCCAGCTGAGAATAATTGACTGCCCTATGGGCTTTGTGAAGATTGTACTGCCTGCGATCCACGGACATTGTGCTCATGCTGAATAAAGCTTAATTTTGTTTTCATTATCACACTACTGCTATGCTGGTATTGGTGTTGGTGGGGCTGCTACATGGTTTTGGGTGGTGTGTAAGGGTTTGGGTGTGTGGGATATGTAGTAGTGTACTGCTCATTGGTGGGACCCTGTGATCTGTGTGCCATCACAAGGTGTTGGCTAACTTTCTTTGTTCATGTAAGCAGTTACTGCATGGTGCACTTGTCCCAGGGTGTATTCCTTCCTCTGTGTACCCAGCTTTCTTCCCTGCAGGGTGTTCCCAATGTTTAGCGCAGAGCTGTGTCTACATGAGCTGTGTGTGTGACGGAGCCCTTCTACTTTGGCCATGCATGCAGGGCCATGTGTCCACCTGCAACAATCGTGGCATCCTTGGTGATCACTGTACTTGTGTGTGGAGTCTGTTGACATGAGTTCATGGGCACATGTTCCCTTGTAGCCAGTATGCATGTGGATAATTCTGGCCTCACACACATGTGTTACACCCCTCCTGTCTCAGGGCACTGCTGGGAGGACTCCACACCCACCCCTCCTGTCTCTGGGCACTGCTGTGAGTGATAGGCCCCCACCCCTCCTGTCTCAGGGCACTGCTGGGAGGACTCTGCACCCACCCCTCCTGTCTCAGGGCACTGCTGGGAGTGATAGGCCCCCACCCCTCCTGTCTCAGGGCACTGCTGGGAGGACTCTGCACCCACCCCTCCTGTCTCAGGGCACTGCTGGGAGGACTCTGCACCCACCCCTCCTGTCTCAGGGCACTGCTGTGAGTGATAGGCCCCCACCCCTCCTGTCTCAGGGCACTGCTGGGAGGACTCTGCACCCACCCCTCCTGTCTCAGGGCACTGCTGGGAGGACTCTGCACCCACCCCTCCTGTCTCAGGGCACTGCTGGGAGGACTCCACACCCACCCCTCCTGTCTCAGGGCACTGCTGTGAGTGATAGGCCCCCACCCCTCCTGTCTCAGGGCACTGCTGGGAGGACTCCGCACCCACCCCTCCTGTCTCAGGGCACTGCTGGGAGGACTCTGCACCCACCCCTCCTGTCTCAGGGCACTGCTGGAAGGACTCCACACCCACCCCTCCTGTCTCAGGGCACTGCTGTGAGTGATAGGCCCCCACCCCTCCTGTCTCAGGGCACTGCTGGGAGGACTCTGCACCCACCCCTCCTGTCTCAGGGCACTGCTGGGAGGACTCTGCACCCACCCCTCCTGTCTCAGGGCACTGCTGGGAGGACTCTGCACCCACCCCTCCTGTCTCAGGGCACTGCTGGGAGGACTCCACACCCACCCCTCCTGTCTCAGGGCACTGCTGTGAGTGATAGGCCCCCACCCCTCCTGTCTCAGGGCACTGCTGGGAGGACTCTGCACCCACCCCTCCTGTCTCAGGGCACTGCTGGGAGGACTCTGCACCCACCCCTCCTGTCTCAGGGCACTGCTGTGAGTGATAGGCCCCCACCCCTCCTGTCTCAGGGCACTGCTGGGAGGACTCTGCACCCACCCCTCCTGTCTCAGGGCACTGCTGGGAGGACTCTGCACACACCCCTCCTGTCTCAGGGCAATGCTGGGAGTGATAGGCACCCACCCCTCCTGTCTCAGGGCACTGCTGGGTGGACTCTGCACACACACCTCCGATTTCAGGATATGTACGCTTGGAACATACACGGTGGGGGTACGCTCAATGCATTCGAGGTGAGGGTACGAGTCTACTTACACTGGTGTGGTGGGGGTACGTTCCATGCATACGCGGGTGAGGGTACGGGTCGAACTTACACTGTTGGGCCGGGGGGTACGCTCCTTGCATACGCGGGTGGGGGTACGGGTCGTACTTACACTGTTGGGCTGGGGGGTACGCTCCTTGCATATGCGGGTGGGGGTACGGGTCGTACTTACACTGTTGGGCTGGGGGGTACGCTCCATGCATACGCGGGTGGGGGTACGGGTCGTACTTACACTGTTGGGCTGGGGGGTGCGCTCCTTGCATACGCGGGTGGGGGTACGGGTCGTACTTACACTGTTGGCATGGGGGGTACGCTCCATGCATACGCGGGTGTGGGTACGGGTCGTACTTACACTGTTGGGGTGGGGGGTACGCTCCATGCATACGCGGGTGGGGGTACGGGTCGTACTTACACTGTTGGGCCGGGGGGTACGCTCCTTGCATACGCGGGTGGGGGTACGGGTCGTACTTACACTGTTGGGCTGGGGGGTACGCTCCTTGCATACGCGGGTGGGGGTACGGGTCGTACTTACACTGTTGGGCTGGGGGGTACGCTCCATGCATACGCGGGTGGGGGTACGGGTCGTACTTACACTGTTGGGCTGGGGGGTACGCTCCTTGCATACGCGGGTGAGGGTTCGAGTCGTACTTACACTGTTGGCATGGGGGGTGCGCTCCATGCATACGCGGGTGGGGGTACGGGTCGTACTTTCACTGTTGGGGTGGGGGGTACGCTCCTTGCATACGCGGGTGAGGGTTCGAGTCGTACTTACACTGTTGGCATGGGGGGTGCGCTCCATGCATACGCTGGTGGCGGTACGGGTCGTACTTTCACTGTTGGGGTGGGGGGTACGCTCCTTGCATACGGGGTGGGGGTAGGGTCCGTACATATCCGTCCCCACGCTATGTGATGTTTGTGCGGCCCGTACCCAGGCCTTTGCCACGTGGGTGCGATCCGTCCCGCCATTGTTGGGGTGACGTGTGTGGGCGTGGTCCGACTCGTACCCACGCTCTTCAGGCGTGGGTACGGGACGTACCTGTCTGGTTGTGTTGCCGGTTCGCGTGGTGACGGACTTCCGTTGTGGCGGTCGCTGGCTTATCAGGACACGCCCCCACCCCCTCGTGGTGACCAGGGCATGGGAGTCAGGTATGTCCAGGCCATGTGTGGTGTGTGACTTATGTGGTTGTTTTGTGGCCTGCCCTGGTCCTGCCACCCCCACCCCACCCCACTTTCCCCCCTCCCTTAGTTATTCTGACCTTCTGCGGCGTCTGCGTCGTAACCTGTAGAGGAGGTGGACTGCTATGAGGGCAGGGATGACTCGTAGGTTCGGGTCCATGTCTGTCCGTCGCGTACTGGTACTCCTTGCTCGCGTCGTCCTGTCGCGTACGGGTCCTCCTTGATCGCGTCGTCCTGTCGCGTATGGGTCCTCCTTGATCGCGTCGTCCTGTCGCGTACGGGTCCTCCTTGGTGGCGTCGTCCTGTGTGTCCGTCACGTACTGGTCCTCCTTGTTCGCGTCGTCGTCTGTCCGTCGCGTACTGGTGGTCCTTGTTCGCGTCGTCCTGATTTCCCGGCAGTTTTTGGCTGCCGCAAAATATTCACCGTGCGGGGTGACGTCGGTGCGAATCGTGATTCCTGGGTCGTGAATGGCTGGCTGCGAGCGTCCCGACGTCAGGTCGGCGCTTTCCCGGATCGCATTGGTAGGTGTTTTTTTGTTCGGTCGGGCTTTTTTACGATTCGTACGGTAATGGTGTACCCGTGCGAATCGTAATTCCTTGTTTGTAAAAATTGACGACCGGGTACGCGTCGGGCGGAGATTGTGCTCCGTCCGACGCTTCGTACCCGGTTTTTACCGGATCGTGATCGGCACCATACTCTCCTACGTGAGGAACGGGAAACCATTCAGTGGAATTCGGGTGTCTAATCAACGCAGGATCAAACATAGGCATACCCTCAGAGTCCAGGATAGGCTCGGACTCAAAGGGCGATAATTTCTGTTTCTTGGGCGAAGAGTCGCCAACATCAAAAAGATCAAAAAGATTGTCCTCATCCGTGTCACCTAAATCATCATCCGTATCATGGATGGTGTCAATGACCAGCTTCTTAGGAACCTCCACATTTTTCGTTTTGGCTTTACTTTTGCCAAATGTCAAAGTAGACCCCTCCTTTGACTGAGGCCTGGGAGGAATAGTATCCTCAATCTTGCACGAGGAAGCCTCGCTAACCATATGTGACACGTGTTTTGATAAAACAGTGGTAGGAACCAGTTTACGTTTTCTGCTTTCCCCCGCAGACTGGGCCAAAGCGTTGGTCATTATTTTAATTAAAGAATTTTCCATGGTTTTAGAAACTCTCTGCATGGAGTGCTCAACAGCCGACTCCACAGAGGAATTAATAAAATGACTCAAATCTGATTTAAAATTGGTGGTTTCCTCAATGTCAAGTTCAGGAGAGCTGGGAATCTCCATTTCATCAAACTGGGCAACAAGGGGTTAATTCAACAGCAGAACCAAAAGGGGGCGTGTACAAAACGAGCTTGCCGGTGGAACAGAGAGCCTGAAAGGAGGTGTGTCAAATTAGTCCAGCGACGAACGCTGAGGAAAGCTGAGGAGACCGTGGGAGAAGGCGCAGTGAAGACAGGCAGCGTGGACAAGCGAACGCTGACAGGCGAGATAAATGAGGCGTCAGCTGAGGCAGCGAGCGGGAGGAAAGCCGTTAAAAGGTAAACAAAGCACGCGCGTGCAGACGCGCTGAACCTGAAGCGGGGGGGGGGGGGCAATGAAACGCGCAGAGCGAAACGAAGCAAACACCACAGCAATGCAGGGGCAGAAACAATGCTTGACACAGCGATAATGCCACCATTAAACCAAAAGAATTATATGTGCAAATACCAGTTATAAGAGGAGAATAATAAAAGTCGACTTATCTGACTGCGAGCAGCAAGAAAAGAGGACTGCTTGCGGTCAGATAGGTCCTAATGTAGTTGGGCTGTCTTGATTGGTTTATTCTCTGTTATGATTCTCCCCATTGGCCAGTAGTTTTTCTCCTACAGCCTTCTGGGGAGTGTAGTTGTTCTTCTTATCTTGCTGCTATTGAAATAAAGGCAAGAAAAGTATGCATAATAGGAGCCTCCGGTCTTGCCATAAAATTAGACTTGCATGAGTCTTTTTTCTCTTTTTATGGTTTGAATGTTTTGCACGATTTTACCTATATTTTCCTTGTTGTGTTGGAGGCAAGGGAATTGACGTCCAACACAGGATCCGGTGGGGATCAGATTTGTTTATAATTAGTCCCATCCCCTGTCTATGCCTGGCCACCCCATCCCCTGCCCCGACGGAGTGCTTCATAATGGGTGCTGCTGTGTGCCCGCTCCACTGGCATGCCAAAGTTGCGCCAAAGGCGAGTCCGTCTGCACCTGGACCGTGCCCAGTGCCACTCCCCTGGTCAGCTGGATACAAATTCCCTTCGGTACTCCAAACAAGAGTCCTCTCACTGCACCCTCTGGGTAAGTGCTCACCCTTGGTGGACTTAATACTGTGTAAACAGTCCTTTCACCCGTCCTGTTCGCAAGCATTTCAGTTTTTCCCCCTGATTACAAGATGTTCCCCTGGAGTTCCTAAGTAGATGGCCTCTAAGAGAGATAAGCTTTTCAGATCCAATCTTTTTAACACCAGGGCTCTGCACAAACACAAATATGAGGCCTATGATCTCATTGTATAATTAAAGCCTGACGCATTCCTTCTTACTGAGATAAGATAGCTCTTTCCCCGACAAGGCGGTTCCCGATGGTTCTCATGGTTCCTCAATAGTTCATTCAAATCGAGCGGAAAGAAATGAAACTGACTTGTCTATCTTGTCCCAAAAATTCTATTCGTGTTCCATCGCTCCTATATCCGATATAGCCAATGCTGAGGCTCTAGCTTTTTCACTTAAAATAAACCGTAATTTAGCTCCATCGTGTGCCTTGCTATATAGAATGGCGTGCTACGTATGCCGTGTCATTCTCTAAAGATTTAATGTACTCATTATACTGTTCCTTGTTAATGTCTCCAACTTCACGATTGGAGATTTCAAATCCCATGCGGATGATGAATTTCATGGCCCTGCTGCTAACCAATTTCTTGCCGAACGGTCCGCACTCCATTTAATTTAGCCCAAGTAGTCACTTGCAGGTCATCTTTTGGAATAGATTTTTTAAATATAAAGGACATCTTTGCTGCTCTGTTCCCATACTGTTAGCTTGCACCGATCATATGACAATGTTTTTTACTATCCGGATTCCTACAAACAATAGGCAACATATTACGCCTCCCTCGGCGCGCAGGGCCTGGCATCAATTTGATGTGACTGAATTTAACTCAGTGTTAGAGACTAATCAGTTATGGCAGACGATGTCAGTGGAGACCGATGTTACATTTCATCAAGACTGGCTTGTATCTGCCCTCAATGTTGTTGCTCCTTTGGAAAACAAGAAAGGTTTATTTAAATCTAAGCCAACTCCCTGCTCTACTTTCAGCTGGCTACCATTGAAAAGGAAGTGCCAACAACATGAAAGACAATGGCGCACCACCTTTAGTGAGGCAGATAAACGTTTGTAAGGGGCCGCTATCAAAGTTTATCACAAATAAATCAGCAGAACAAAATGTACATTTTATGCTACAAACATTGAATCACCTAAACATTCCTCTAGATAAATATTTTTTGGAGTCAAACTATTGACTCATCCTATTTCCTCCGAGTCATAAGATTACACATTCTTCAAGATATGTATAATTCAGTGGCTTTATTGTTTAAACATAAGATTCTTGCTATCTAGAAATATTTTTCTTCCACTAAGAAAGTTTGCCTCGGTTTCACCAGTACATGACCCATCGTTGCTCCTGGCCTCACAGATTTCCAATATAAAATACAGAAATGCTTACATGCATGGCTAACTGCATGTTGAGATCACATCTGGGTCTGTGCCCTTCCTCTGTTCGCAATCTAGGAAGTAGCACAATTGCCCCATTCTGTGTCTCATTTTGAACTCCTCTATTTTCTCAGGCTCCTTTCCAGATAACTAAAAATGAGCTTATATTACATACATTCTCAAAAATTGTAACACTGACCCTAATAGCCCAGATAATTACAGACTCCTCTCTGCTTCCAAAGCCAGTCAAGATGCTGGAAATGAACATTAACTGTCTGTTATCACAGTATCTAGAAATTAAAAATCTACTGGATCCATCATAATTTTGCTTCCATGCTGTTCTCATCATTGAATTCCACCATTCTCACAGTATTAGAAAATCTCAAACATATAATGGACAATGGCGGAACTGCTGCTTTTGTTGAATTTGTCAGTAGCATTCAATACCATATCCCACACCATCAAAATACAGAGGCTAGCCATATAAGGATTGGCGGGGCCACCCTTGCATGGATTTCCAATTTCCTCACCAACAAACCTCAATCAGTGTGTCTCGCTCCTTTCTCCTCGGACCCGACTGCACTGGACTGCGGAGTACCACTGTGGTCATTTTTGAGTCGTAAGCTCTTTAAGAATTATATGACCTCTCTTCCAGCCCTAGTCCAGGGCTTTGGTTTCAAGCTGATGCCTTATGCAGACAACACACAACCAAATACTTATTTTGTAAACAACCATTGCCCTACTCAGCTTAGGTTCAGGCAATGTTTAATATCAGTATCAAAATGTATGAATGAAAACCATCTTTAGCTGAATTCTGATGAAAACAGAACTGCTGCTATTTGGGAAAAAATATAACACTGGATTGATTCCTGATGGACTTTGGAGCACAGCACTTCCCCATCTCCGGCCGAAGTAGTCAGGAATCTAGGAGTTAAATTTGACCATAAGCTCTTTTTTAGACATAAGGGAGTTATTTACATGTCCCTTGTGCCGCTGGTGCATCACTCTTTTTTGAAGCACCAGCGGCGCCGTGTTCTGGCACATATTTACAAGGGCATGCAAAGCCACCCTGCGTGGCTTTTCATGGCCTTGTAGATACGGCCCCTTTTAACGCAGCACTTTATGTGAAAGGGGCGTGCCATTGGTGTTGCTGTGGGTGTTCCCACGCAATTCCCATGGATTCTGCCGCATTCCCAGATTTAAAACAATTCGTAAACCAGGGAATGCGCTAGATACCCACGCCTCCTTGGCATAAGGCGACCCAACGAGGAGAAATACTTTTATTTCTCATCATTTTTTCCTCTATCTATTTTTGCTGTTACCTGCAGCACACATAGAAAGAGGAAAACACCATCAATGATTATTTTTGTGCAGGAAGGTGTCCATTCTTGCACAAAATTAATCATCCGTGCAGCGTAGCCACCCTTGCACCATGGTGCAAGGTGCCTGCATTGGTGCATGGCAGCCAATTGTGCACCAGCTCAGGGAAAAGCATAGGGATGCGTCATATTGTTATAAATATGATGCACCTCTGTGCTTTTAAAATTATTTAGCTTGGCGCAGAAAAATGGCTTGCGGCGCCGCACGGCATCATTTTTTTTTAATTAAGGCCCAAAGTTGTTAACATCACCTCTCCTTGTTTTGGTCTGTTAAAAAGTCTCTGTAAAGCATTAACATTTTTGCCATTTACAACTAGTAAAACAGTGACCCATGCCCTTATAACCTCCAGGCTTGATTATTCCAGTTCCCTTTACCTTGGTTTACCCAAGAAACCCATACACAAACTTCAATTAGTAAAGACCTCAGCAGCTAGATTACTACTCTATCCTTCCAGACACTGTTTTATTTAAACTAAATGGAAGTATTTTTATTGTCTTCCAATACTAAAGAGAATTCACTTCTAGACTCTCACCCACATTCATAGAGCTGCCTACTGATTGGGCCCCATAGACTTCAAAATGTTTTTAAGTGTCATATGACAGCTAGATCTTTAATATCTGCCTCTCCTTTTATAATTCTCCCTCCCAAGTTTCGTACAGCTTGGCTAGGAGGATGTTCAGCTGTAATAGTAGGTGCTAAATTATTGATCGCACTTGTTTCTCACAAAACCGTAAAACTTGGCTTTTTGACAACTAAGCTTTCTATGTGCTGTTTTCCTTCCTTCCCCAGTCTGCTACTTTTACCATATATTCTATTTCATTTGGAGATATAGCCTTTAGTCTCACTTTTGAGCTTAATTTATGGCCTATAAATACTAATTAAAATTCAAAGAATTATTCCATATTATATCTGGATTACAATCTCCTTCAGCCTTTTCAGCTACTTTACAGCACTCCTGATAACTATGTGATAATCGTGTTCAATTCTTCTTCAACAATATTAAACTAATATGTGACAACATCTAGGCAGAACAAATTCCTACATCTAATAATCTTCCTATGACAGCTCACAATATTCAAACCATGACTACTTTAACCTTTCATACTTATTGATGGGACCAATACTGATTACACTGTAACAAGCTGCCATCTGACAAGCTTATGTCTACTAAATGCATTAAACTTATTTAACGTTTTCTCGAAATCTAACGGCCGAACTCATTTAACTGTTGTTTAGGTTAAGGTATTTTCCTCATTGTGTGGGAACTGCCATTGAGAAATCCCTTTAAAAAAAACTGCAGTAGACCTAAAAGATATCAAAAACGTTTGGTCAATCTCCCTTCTACCATCCTTTGGCAAACATTTGGAAAAAATGTTTTCAAACGGCTCCAGCAAGTTGTCAAAGATAATAACCTTTTTCACACCTTCAATGCCTTATTTTGGCGATGACACCGTATGAAATTGGTGATTCTACCGGTTTTGGAAGACCTTTCTCATCTGGTCAACAATGGGGGTGTGAAAGAACTGGCATTTTTAGACCTTCAGCACCCTTCAATAACATAGATCATTCCATCTTGAAAAATCCTGGATTCAGTGAGTTTGGGGCTGGGCAGCTAAATCATCAAATGCATCACATCATTTGTATCTGACCATCAACAGATTACTAAATTACCACCTTTTCACTGGATACCTAAGCAATTGAACTCTGGTGTTCAGCAGGGGTCAGTTCAGTCCCCACTGAATTTGTTTTTTTAAATTAACTCTTTTAAAATACTTAGGGGTAAATTTATACATGTTATGTGGATGACTCTCGAATCAAATTTAACCTGTCTTACCTGTTTGCAAATATGAAACTTGCAGAAGATTGAAAGACTTTGACCAGCTGCCCTACTTTAACGCACTAGTGGATATCTTTTAACATCCTGAAGATAAACCCTACTAGCACCGAGGTAATACCCAAAGCATCTCCTTCCTGGCTGGTGGCCTGCTGGCCTTAATTTATGCAACCTCATTTATCCCCACGTAAGGTTATAAGCAATCTGACCATCTATCTAAACACCAATCTATCACTGGCTACACAAGTGGCAAAAGACAGTGCTTGATTTGTAAAGTCTGAGTGCTGGTGCCCAAGCTCTGTTCAGAAGCCTGCAGCCAGTGCGATTAAACGTTAACACGCCAAATACCAAGACTGGTATTTTTAAATCCACCTAATGCCTCTTTAATCCTGCACCAGACACTCCCTGTCCATTTATCTCACTCTTTCAAGTGCCTGCTTTTGCTCTTTGTGATGGTTTTGGCATATGTTTCTTCTTCTGTCTTTCTGATTTGTGTGTTTTTTGATCTCTTGTACTCTATAAATATTGGATGTGTAAAAATAAGTCCAGTTGCCAAAAATCAGTCCTGGTGTCCCCCACTGTCTCAAATTAGGCACTAGTATAAGTGTCCGGTATGTGTCGTGGTCAACACAAGCTCTTGAAGAAACTTTCAACTTACATCGACAGAAACTGACAGATAACAGTTGTCTTAATTCAATATAGGCTGAATTACACCCATTTTTGTTTATTTCACTGTCCTCAAAAACTCTATCAACTTCAGCTTGTGCAAAATTCTGCTGCCTGTCGCATATTCAGCATCTCAAGACATGACTGGATATCAGCATTCCTATGAACCCTGCATTGGCTACCCATCGATCCAGACTTGCCTTCAAAACCTTTATGATTGTTCACAAATTTGACATCATCACTGTCCTACCTTTCTAACCTTCAGATTTTTACTTTAGCAGTCAAGCAAAACTATACTCCATCAATTAGTTCTTATTAACTTTGCTAAGGAATAGAATGGGTACATGTGGGGACAGATGCTTCTTTATTGGGGCTGCCAAATTGTGGAACTCGTCCCAGCTACCATTCACTCAGAACCTATCTGGAACAAATTAAGGAGGCCATCAAACCGTAGCCTTTTAACTAGTAACTTCTATTTCTTTCTTTTTGGGCTAGTTATGTTAACAGGTTTGCAGCCAAAAACCTTAGCAAAGTGCACTCTACAAATACATGTAGTACAACATAACATCTATTTTATCTCCAGAACTGGGTGCAACAAAAGTGAAATACCAAGGATAAAACTGATAACCAAGCAGACGAGGTATATCATGAAATTGTGAAACGGAAGGACTTGATATTTGACTATTCAATGTACACGACTAACTCAATTAAGTTCACATGCTTGTAACAATAAGTTTAAAATCAGACACTTTCAGTCCTTTCAAAATTTCTAATAAAAGTGTGAACTCTCTTTTAGCATAAGACCAATGATTAGTTATGTCTTCACACCGCAAACAATTGTTGTATGGACATGGCCATATGGGGTCTGAGAAGTCACTGTGTATCAAACTGATGGTGAGAATATGTGCACAGATGGATTGGAATCTGGGAATATTTAAGTTTCCAGTAAGGACCTACCGGATGGTTGAGGAAAATAATTTCATGGCATCGAAAGTTAAATGTCAATTGTGGACTGAGTCAAATGTTTTGCCACCCACTAGGCTGACACAGAAAGCATAGTGTCAGGCGTAACTGTGTAGCCTTTCTGCTGTAGGTTTAAAACCTGCGCAACCTGTAAAAATAAAAAATGATTCAGAGGAAAGAACCATACTTTTACATATTAAATACGTTATCCCTAAATCACCCCAAAGTAGGCCTTGTAGTCAAAAAGGTAGGGTTCCTAGTATTGAAAAGTGGTACGTGTAAGAAATTTCTTATGGAAAAAACAAAGTTCAGAAAAATACTTTTTCTGCTAACTTACATTTGTGATATGCTGCAACCACTATTTTTTTTTTTTTATTTTTTTTTTATTTTGTTTATTCAGGTCAGCAAATACCGAACATTACAGTTAAATATATGCAGAGCCATGGCAAAAGCAGGCAATTACTGATACAATTTATCACTGTAACGTAGCATATAGATACCAATCAGTGTTTTTTTTACACCTAAAGTCGCCAACAAATAAACCATAACAAAAACAAACAATGGTACAGATGGAAGGTATCAACACCCTAACAGTTCGCACTATCGATTGATGCACGACTCCTGCAGAGGGGACAGCACGTTCGGAGAAGCACACAGCTAGAGTAAGCACATTTGGACACACACCCCAGCGAAACGGGACCTAAGTGGGCTTCCTTCCCGCCTCCCGCCGACCCGGGGAGCTATCCACCCTGTCGCTCCACCCCGCAGATCGCGAGGCCCAGCTGCACCACCCCGACATCTGACCAACCCCCACCGCCCATAGTGTCATCCAGAGCTCAGCAGCACATGCGACCCCTCACACACCTCCGATCAACCTTAACCCATATCATCAGATATTTCACCAGACAGTGAACCTGTGGCTCGTGGGGATTCCGCCCTCTCACGGGACCAGTGCAAAAAGGGCTCCCAGATGTCCCTAGGTCGGGAAGTGACCGGCATAGATTCCCAGTAGCATTCAAGTTGTGTGTTGCCATATGTAACGTCTGCCACCCAGTCCTCAAATTTAGGCAAGCACCTGCGTCCCCAACGTACCGCCACCTGTCGCTTAGCATAAAGGAGCAACAGCGCATGCAGTTGCCTAGCTTTTGGTAGAGTATTTTTGACATAACCTAGTAGCCCCAGATGTGGAGACGGCGTGTCGGCTCTATGGAGGATTTGGTTAATAGCTACAAAAATGCTCGACCAGTATTCCTCCAGGCGTGGACAGCTCCACGCCACATGTAGAAAAGTGGCATTTTCAGCCCCACACTTCCAACAAGTGTCGTCTTCCCTGAGGCCCATACGGTGCAGCAGCCGAGGTGTACGGTAGTATCTGTGTAGGAACTTAAAATGTATTAGGCGCAACCTATAGTTAGGCGACAATTCCTTCAGTTGCCCACAACAGAAGGTCCACTGTTCGTCCAAAAGAGGGGACTCCAATTCCGCATTCCACGCGTGCAGCGAGGACGGCACCATAATGGGAGCTTGCTCCTGCATACAGTTGTATAACCGGGATACAAGTTTTTTGGGGGAAGCCCTCGACAGTAAATTTTGCAGCGCCTGAAAATGCGGGGGCTCCTCTGGGAACAGAGGCCAGAGCGCCTTGCAGGATTCTTTAAGCTTATGGAGCGCGAACGTATGCGCAAAAGTCTCCGGTATCTCAGAGTCCTCCTCTACAGGAACCCCAAAGGTGCCGTCGGGGTAGATGTCCGCGAAAGTGCGCAGAACTTTTCGTCTAATCACGACCTCCCCCCCCCTGTCCTGCAGGCAGGGAATCAATGGGTTGCCCCTCAGGGGCACAGCAGGCGCATACAGGAGAGGGAGACGTGCCCTCCTCTGCAATTCCCGCCACGACCAGCGGAGCAAGGCCACCGTGTCAACGTCTCCAGACGGGCGGGGCGCCTTCACGTATAATGCCACGCTAAGGGGCAATGGAGCTGCCACCGCCCTTTCCACCGCCACATGCGGCTGGTAGGGGGTGGGGAAAACCCAGAAGTGTAGGAATTGTGCCTGCGCACATAGCGCGTACAGCGCCATGTCTGGAGCCCCCAGTCCACCCCGCCTCAACGGGAGGGTGAGCAACGCCCAGGACGATCTCGCCTGGCCTCCGGCCCAGACCAGCGTCAACAGCAGTGATCGCACCCGAGCATGGAAATGCGCAGTCAAGGGCAACGGCAGATTTACAAAGAGATATAGGAATTTCGGGAGGACTACCATCTTTGCCAGGGCTATCCTCGCAACTAAAGATAGGGGGAGCTTATTCCAGATCTCGATCTTCCCCTCCAGCCAGTCCACCGCTCTCCCATAGTTCATTGTCCACAAATCACTCAGGTTGCGACTAATCCAGACCCCCAGGTATTTGACCGAGTCCGTTTCCCAGCGCAAGGGATAATCCGAAGTCACCTCCGGGGTGGCATCCGTCAGAGGGAATGCAACAGACTTGGACCAATTGATAGCTATTCCTGCCAGGCCCTCGAATCTGACAAACTCCCTCAGCAGTGGATCTAGGTTTTCAGCGGGGTCAGCAACATATAACGTTACATCATTCGCATACAAGGATATCAACAGGCTGCGAGAGCTGAAGCCAATACCCCGGGCAGTGTGGTGCTGACGGACCCGAGCCGCCAGAGGCTCCATGGCAATGGCAAATAGCAGCGGGGACAGGGGGCACCCCTGCCTAGTCCCGCGAGATATGCCAAATGGCTTGGATATCAGCCCGTTCACTCGCACTCTCGCCCGTGGAGCTGCGTATAAGGGCCGTATTAAGTATATGAAGAGAGGGCTAAAACCCATTCTGCCTATGATCCGAAACAGGTAGGGCCATTCAAGCGAGTCAAACGCCTTCGTGGCGTCGAGAAAAATAACCGCCGCCCGGATGGAGGGGTGTAGGTAGTGCAGTACTGAGAATATCGTTCTTAGATTGTGCGACGTGGCGCGGCCGGGGACAAACCCCGATTGATCAGGCAATGCCACCATGGGCAACAGGGGCTGAAGCCTGTCCGCAATCAGTTTAGCGTAGATTTTAACGTCTACGTTGATGAGGGACAGTGGACGGTACGAGTCGAGCAGCTGGCTATCTTTGTCCGGCTTCAGCAATGTGATTATCAGCGCCTCCCGCATCGAGTCTGGCAGGGAGCCCGTCTCCTGGGCCTCAGCGAAGACCGAGAGGAGCCTAGGGGCCAGTTCGTCAACATAGGTCTTATAAAAACTAGTGGTCAACCCATCGGGGCCGGGGGCTTTGTGCGCCGGCATGCTCTTAATCACCTGCGCGACATCCTGAACAGTGAACGGGACATCCATATAGCGACGGTGATGGTCATTGAACCAGACAATGGCAATGGAGTCTAGGAAGGCGTCCAGTGATTCCGGGGCTGTAGTTTGCCTGGACGTATAGAGGGCCGAGTAAAACTGAGCGAAAGCAGTCAGAACTGCATCATGTCCTAACCGGAGTTCACCTGACCCATCTCTTATGGACGCTATGAAATCCGATCGCGCACGCGGGGAGATGAGCCTCGCCAGGGTTCTGCTAGGCCTATCACCTTCCCCATATCGACGGGCCTCCGCCTGCCGTCCCAGGAACTTCACTTCGCGCTGCGCCTCCTCGCCGAACTCCAACAGCTTAGCTTTCATCTGAACCGCCAGTGCGGGCGACGGGTCAGTACAGAAACTTGCATCCAAGTCCCGCAACTCTCCCTCCAACCTGCGCAGTGTGCCGCGGATTGCCCCGAGGACCCCCGCTCTCCTAGAGATGCACTGGCCCCGGATCACTGCCTTAAATGCGTCCCAAAGGGCCGCCTTTGTTTCCACCGTACCCGCGTTGATATCGAAATAGCGCACAATATCCTCTCTAATTTCCTCCGTAAATACAGAGTCGGTAAACACGTACGGGGGCAGCCGCCAGGAGAACGCGCGAGCAGGGGCATCAGGTATCCTCACCACCAACAGGCATGGAGCGTGATCAGAAAGTGACCGGGCCTGAATATCCACCCCCTCCGCCCAGGTTGCCACATCCGGCGAGACCAGCCAGTAGTCCAGCCGGGACCAGGCCGCGTGTTGGCTCGTAATACACGTCCCTACAATATCATCCGGATGCCTGACTCTCCATATGTCCGACAGCAACCCCTCTTCCATGATGTCAAGGACTGCCTGTCTCGCTCTGGTGTGTGCGGGACCTCCCGCCCCCCTACGATCCACCGCATCCACCAGTGGTACATTAAAATCCCCTCCGAGGATAATCGTGGAGCAGTCCATTAACAGTATCCGTGCCCATAGATCCCGGAAGAAGTCAGGGTCATCTACATTGGGTCCGTACACCGCCGCCAGCACCATCTCCTTCCCCTGCAACACTCCGTGAGTGATAACGTAGCGCCCCTCTGCGTCCAAATGAGTGCGGTGTTCCTTCCAATCCAGCCCTGCTCTTATGAGGATTGCCACCCCTCTAGCATAATTAGAATAAACGGTGGGATGTACCCACGCCCAGCGTGAGCGCTTCAGTCTAGGGGAGGGGGTGGACCGCACATGCGTCTCCTGCAGGAAGCAGATATCTATTTTGTGTCGGGAGAGGTACCCTTGCATGAGCCGAGCTTTTTTATTGTCCCCGAGACCCCTAATGTTCCACGTTAATATCCTAATTCCTGCTATAACTCCAGCCATTTTGCTTTGAAGTTTCCTCCACCTCCATCTACAAACTGCATCTCTCTCCTAGTGTTTAAACAGGGCCATGCATAAGGGAGCATCATGGTGATCTGCGAACATACACTTCCATCGTACCCGAACCAACATAACTCAAACCAACCCGCCTTCCCCTCCCACCCCCCACCCTCACCAACCCCCCAATCAGGTTGTGACAAATCCCCCCGTGGATCACGCAACGCGTGATTACAACTCAAACTCTCCAACATTGGGATGCACCCCATGGGGCGTGGTGCACCAAGCGTACTCCCCCGTCTGCACAGGGTGGCTGCACTATGTAACCCACCGCTTCACACCAGCTGAGCCCGCCCCACTCGGATCCAAGCTTATACCTAATCGGGAGACCTTGCCAAGAAGGAGCAATTCAGCAAGTGCAGCAGATTTAACATTTGCAGGCCTCTCACATCCCCTTAGCAACCAAAAACTGTAAACCAGGAGCAACCCTAGGCGGAACGGGGCTGGCATCCCACCTGCCAGGTAGAACACCCCACACGGATCTTACACAACTCCCCCTCCCTCCAGGGTCAATCATTGTCACTTAAGCGCCCTTCGTCCACCTCCGCCTGTGGCGGCCTGCGCCTTGACGCAGCCCCCCCAAGTTGCTTGGCGTACTTCAGCGCTGCCTTCGCCTCTGTGAAGTAGTGTGTGGTACCCTCGTGCGTCACCCTCAGTTTCGCTGGGTACAACAGTGCATAAGGGATGGCAGCCTGCAGCAGCAGCTTCTTAGCAGGTAAAAATTCCTTCCGGGCCGCCTGTACCAAGGGAGTGAAGTCCGGATAGAAGGAGATGTTATTCCCTTTGTGTATAATTTTCCCCTTTTCGCGAGCAAGGCGTAAGATGAGGTCCCTGTCTTGGAAATTCAGGATCTTTGCCAGGATAGGACGCGGCGCCGCCCCCACCGGTGGCTTCTTACCGAGCGATCTGTGCGCCCTTTCCACTGTGAACACCGGGGAGAGCGCCGGATCAAAGAGCTCATGGAGTAGTTCTGAGACATACAGTTCCATCTTTCCAATGTTCGTCGTCTCTGGTATGCCCGTGATTCGGATGTTGGATCTTCGGGACCTCGCCTCTAAATCATCCGTTTTGGCCCGGAGGAATTCCAGTTCTTTTTCCACGGCCGTGAGTTGTTTCTTGGTGTCATGTCTGAACTCGCAGCAGTCAGCGTGCCCACTTTCCAGGCTGTCCAATCTAGTTTCGTGCGAGTCAACCCGTTGTTTGACGGAGTCCAACTGGGTAGCCATGGCATCTAGCTTGGTGTCGATGCTCTTGAGACTCGAGCGGACCTCCAGCATCAGCGCTCGGTAGTCTACCTCCGGCTCTGCCCCGTGCGCGGAGGACTCCGCCGCCTCCAGGTCCGCCGCCTGCTGCTTGGCCTGTCGCTTATGCTCAAACGTGAGCCTGGACTGCTTCGCCTCGTTCTTCCCTCCCATGACTATGGGGCAGTGCCAGTCGAATACAGCTAGGCGGCCTCGCGGCCAGAGGACGGCTCTAACGGCCCCGGCCGCTATCCAGGCAGACCAGTCACCCTCTCCCCAGGCTGTCGCTCCCCCGATCTCGGGTCCACAGGGGCACGGGCAATGCCACAAGCGCTGTCGAAGCGGGACAAGAGGACAGGATTCCTAGGCCCTGCCGCAGCTCATCCGTCACGGCCGCCAGTCGGGCCGCTCTAGACCACCCACCGCAGGGCGCCGCACGCACAGTTCTACATGCATCCGTCGATGAGTAGATCAGAGCCCCAAGTCCTCTAGTGTGGCCGTTCCATCACAATGAGGCCAGGTGCGCACCCCGTATGTGCCCTCACAGCTTCGCTTCGGGATCCCGGCACCAGCCGCCCCCTCAAGCTCACCTCATGCAGTCGCTGGGCTCCACAGCAGCGTGCGTGTGGCGGCTCGGGGTCGTCAAGGATCGGATCCAGCAGCCCGCAGCCAGGGAGTGCCGTGTGTCCGCCTCCTGCAGTGGCCACAAAATGGCGGCTCCACCTCTCGCGTCCTCTCTCTCCACGCCAGCGGCAGCCGGGATCAGCAACGGTGCGCCCAGAGCAGCACCCGTAGAACAGCGGCCAGGTCTCCGGGCGGATCCGCTCCACTCGGCGCGTTTTTCGCTCCGACCGCGACCTGCAGTGTGGGGGCCACAGCTTACCCTCTCGCCTCAGGCCCACGCAGCCTCGGTCTCCAGTAGCCGCTCCCAGCCGTCCCCGGCAGCCGCAGCGGCGGCCGCGCGTCACAGGATCTTCACGCGCGGGACGCCAAGGGGCATATTTCAGTCCCCCGGTCTCGGCCAGGCATCAAATTGCAGTAGATGCTTCACTGGGCTTCGCGGCGCCTCCCGGAGTGTGGATCGGGACTCCCAGTGCGGGCGGTGCAGGATTACTTGAAGGATTAATAATGCAGCCGGCGGAGCTCGCTCACAGAGCGGCCATTTCGCTGCCCGGTTGGCCACGCCCCCTGCAACCACTATTTTAAATATTTATTAAAAATCCAATTTACTGGAGAAGTCCGATTTTTGATAAATATTGAGCAAAAGTAACTTTTAACATGTTAGACTCTGTTTTCCTGAACATCTAGTGGGCTAATTAGCATGAACCTCCCAGCATTTGGCCCATGTCAGTGGTTCCCCTAAATGAGATGTGAAAACTGCTCACAGAGCCTCTTTGCAGAAAGACCTGGATTTTGAGCTCTGTAAAAAAGACTGAAGGTCTGATTTTGAGTTTGTCAGGTCGGTTACTCCTCCAAAAACGGGGCAAATATCCATCCAAAATATTACAAGTGCATCATATCCTGTGGCAGTTGTAATAAGGCAGGGGGATATCTGCCATGTTTGTGTTGAAGTAATCCATTCTACTAACTTTAAATCAGCCCTAATTCCGAAGGGAGCACTTTTGACCTTGCGAAGGCATGAAAAATATTTAACCGAACGAGAAGACTTTGGCAGGCATGAGATTTGAATTTTTCTGCTCAGAGCTTTTCCCAACTAAAAGCCAACAGCTTCAATGTAACCTCATCTAACCGTTGTTCAGCTTCAGGAGGACTTCGCTGCATAAAGATTGCCGCCTTGCTCCACTAATGGATTTCGACTTCATTTCAGAGTCTAAGTATACAAGTAAAACAGCACACTTATGTACCCATCTGTGCTCCACCGCAATCAACCTGGAATTCACCCTAAGTCCCAGTGAGTTGTGACTTCAGATTGATGCTTACTTTTTCTTGGCACTTTTTGCACCACAACTTTTTTTAAATCCTATCCTTTGTTCTTCTAGTTGGATTTTAATCATGTTTTGCCATTTTTCTAATGAAAGGTTTCTCTATATTTAGAATTGTGTTGTGATATGACTTTATAATAGTTTTGGTACTGCTAGATACTTCATATGCTTTTACTAAATATAAGTTTGCCTGCTCTGTGCTGTAGACACCTGAGGTTGGGCACAGGTTTAATGATTGAACTTTTGTGTTGGACCTAACATTTAGGCACCTTACTTGGGAATGACTCACATCCTCCCCAACTAATAAAATTCTTACAAAAACGTAATGTAGCCAGTTGGCGAACATGATCACTGACTAGGGGTCATTAAATGGTGCATCTGGCCTGGGTGATGTGATACTTTCTGCCTAGTCCCAATCCCAGTCAAATGTAATAGTTCTACACCATCTGAAAGTGATGTATCTGGTATGCAGAAAGGCTAGATTCTTGTAGAGTTGCAAAGTCAGGACTTGTCTCAAGGTACTGAGTGCATGGAAGTAGTATCCAATGACAGACCCAACATTGGCATTCTTTGAAAGGTCAGACTCGAAATGGAAGTTTATAATTTTCACCTTATTAGAAGCAAGAAGTTGCGGCTGAAGTTTACAGTAGAATGTAAGGAAGACACATTTGGCCAGATTTTAGTCCCTTAAATAATGAGTTCAGTCTTGGAGATGTTCAGTTGGAGAGACATAAATTCCATCCAAGGCACAAGCTCACCCTGCACCTTCTGCAGATCAGCCAGAAATGTGATTTATTGGGATAATTCGACATAGAGTAGCATATAGTCGGCATGACACTGTACCACCATCTGAGTGTTTTTAAATGTAACCAGCATATGGGTTAAAGTAAATATTTAAAAAAGTGAGGACCAAGTGATACTTTCTGAAAGCATTGATTTAAAAAAGACTAGAACCAGTGTAGAATGATTTTGTTTGTATGAGCTACCATGGATCATTTATTCACACGAGTATAGTGGTCCACAGTATCACAAGGCTCTGAAAGATTGAGCATGATGAAAACACTGCTTCCACCTTTGTTTTCAAAGTGTAAGGTGTCATTCCAGAACTCTAGTGGCTCACTTCTTGTCCCAAGTCTGGCCAAAAACACCAGTTGCAAAGGAGAGATACAGATGTTGTTTTCGGGTTGGATAGACACTATGGGCCTCATTTAGGGATAGGTGAACAGATTAAGTACTGTCGCCATCGCGGAGTACTTTACTCCAGCCATGGCCTGCCAAATTTAGAGATGTCTTCTGGCCCAGTGGACATCTCTTACATTTCCAGGAACTGCCGTCATGTGGTTCCTGTAAATGCATTGCAAGTTTGATGGACAGTTTTGTCAATCTGACAGAGCCATATGTCAAACGATCAATTAAAAAAAAAATGTCCCCCAATAATCCAAAGTGGGATTTTGTATTTGAAAATAAAAAAACAATGATCCCTCTTTCGGGAGTGAAAGAAAGAAAAGCCTTATTGATTCAAGCAAGCAATTTATCTACAATGCCACACTGAGGAACTCTATAAATGGAAAACATGGAACTGTTTTCAATAAAGAAGCTTCTCTTAAAATATAATTTTTTACGACATAGCATGAGTGTAAAAATCATTCACACATGAAAGCATCAAGGGTGATCCTAATGTGAACCATGTTTTAAACGCTGCCTGCATCATCATTCGCAGCTCGCAATACTCGCGGGGGGGGCTACTGTTGTGCGGGGGTTATCGCAGGGGGGGAATGAGGGGGATAAAATAAAAACAAACCTTACCTGACTAGGTCCGTGCCTACTCTGTTCCTGGGCCGGGTCCCGCGCCGCCTCTGCTCCTGGGTCGGTCACGCGCAGCCTGTGCTCTTGACCAGGAACAGGCATCCTCCCTCCCCTCCTGTAAGCCAATCACAATGCTGCAATGGCAGCGTTGTGATTGGTGCGGAGTCCCGGACAGCGCCCAGCCGGGCACCAGGTAGGGAGGCCATTTTCTCTATGTAGGCTGCATGCAGCCTACATTGAGAAAATGTAGAGTGCGCATGACAGCTTTGGTCGGCTCCAGGCCCGACCAAACAGTCAGGGTACTCAGAGTGGTGCAAGCCACTCCTCCCCTACCCGCCTGCTACCAACCAGGCATACGCTCGTGCCCGCCCCCAACGAGGCATACTCCTGTCTTCTGCTTTCTCGCAGTGCGAGAAGCAGAAACATAAAATGGTATTTAAAAAATACAATTTTATGTTTCTGCTTCTCGCAATGGGAAAAACCAGTGGGGCGGCGCTCCTCCGCCCTAATGGAGGAACCGCCCCTGGTCCTGGCACATTCTGCTGTGTATGGATTTGGTCCAATCTATCTAAGAAAACGTTTTAGGTTCTATATTCCTGCTAGACATTTGCGGTCAGCTTCTCACTTACATACCTAGTTTTCGTCTCAAGACAATGGGTGGCAGTTCTCTTGCTTTCATGGCTGCCTCGGCCTGGAATTCGCCTCCATTTGCCCTTCGCAGCACCCAGGATCCCATCCTCTTTAAAAAAAGACTGAAACAGTTTCTTTTCATTTAAATCGGTCCTCCTTTACCCTTTCATGGCTTGCGCCAGGACACTCTTTGGAGTATCTGTGCGTGTTACAAGCTTCAATAACATAACATAACATCTTGCTCATTATTTTTTGTCTTTTTTCCTAAATTTGTTTAGGAATGTTATTGCATTGTTTCCTTTACTTTAAAATTGTCGCCACTGCTTGATTGTAGTGCACACTTCTCCGGGTATTGCCTGCTGTTTGTGCCATAGATACCAGAGGTTGAGCAGCAATTGTATCAGAACTGTATTTTGACCTAACTATACCAGATTTATTGAATTGGTAGGGTTACCCTCTTCCAAATTAGCAATTCGGTTTTAAAGTTTAAGAATTTAAAGTACCATTTCAGATAAATAGAAAGAAATTGTGTTTTGAATTTTAATTCCTTTCTTTATTGTCGTAATTTAGATTTTCTTATTTTTCATCACACCTTTGCCCTCGAGTTTTGTGGTAACACAGAGGTGGGTCTATCTACTCTCGCTGGTCTTACTGTGATGGGTAGGAAAGCCATGTACAAGGAAAGAAAGCTAAAGGTATGACATAGAGCCAAGAAGGAAGATTAAGAGAAGACTCTCAGGCCCTGGGGGAAGGCCTGCAAAGCTCACTTTATCTTAGAGGAGAACGATGATGATGATGCTGAGGAGGCACCAGTGCAAGAGGAGGATTTCCCTCAGGAGCAGCATCACCCGTGTGGTAGGGCTGGGAGCAGTGTCCTCTTGCTGTTTATCCCCATGAGAGCCGGAGGACAGGAAAAACTGTGAAGCTGGCCACCCTTGCCCTAGAGGAGAAAAACGTTGCCTTGGCAGAAGCAGCCCTTGCACAGAAGGAGGTGAAATTGGCCTTGTAGGAAAGGAAGGCAATACTGGACTCTGAATGGAATCAGCACTACATGTACTGGAGGTCCTGGAGGGTATCTGGTCCATGCGCCCATGCAAATGAGGGAAGGCCCTCTTGAGAAAATGCTGGTGCTATAAGTGAGCCAGAGCTTTCAGTATTACAGAAGGGGCCTCAGAAGCATCTGCGGCCCCTTCTGTAATACCAACATGCTCAGCGGCGCGTATAGGGGGCGCACATGCCCCTGGGGCACGTTCTCCAATACGGCCCCAGGAAGCCACTCACTAGTGGGCACTCTGCAAGGTTAACCAGCGTACCTCAAGCAGGAGGTGATTCCCTGTAGAAGAAGGTAGAGCAGGCCCTAGTGTCCCTTTGTTGCGTGGTGACCCCGAAGTTAAGGTGGTGATCTAAGAGAGTTCTAGGAATTACTTTGAGAGGGTCACAATGAATGAGGGCCATGCTACTACTTTGCGGCACCACAGTGTCAAAAAAGACACCGCAGGTGACCGCGAGAAGGGTAGTCAAGCATTTGGTTAAACGTGACAATTCCTTAAGGCTCCAAACTTCTGCTAATGGGAAAAAGTCCCATCTCACTTCTGGGAGCAGGGATCTGGGAACCCAGGGGGAAGAAGCCCTTTGAGAGGGGCATGTGCTTTGACTGTCATCAGTATGGCATTCAACTGTACAGTGCTCCACTGCCTTTTGGCTAGGTTTGTGCTATAGAAATACCATATGCTTACATACATACATACTAAGCAAGTTTCCTTGTGCCCCATATTATAGATAAGACTCACTCTTCCTGTTTGTACCACAACGCACCTTAAAGCAGGTGCTCTGGGTGCAAACAGGAAAAGTGAGCCCTATCATTTAGAATATGCCTCTCTCAGGGCAGCCATGGACTTGCTCTGCCCTGAGGGCAGTGCGTTCAGGAGAAATATGGAGCATCTGTTTAAAAGCTGCTCCATGTTACTCTGTGCAGGAGGCAACCCACCTGCACTTTAAAGAGGGATTTGAGATCCACTTGCAAGCAGGTGCAGTGAGTAACTGCACCGTCCTGCAAGGGGATGTCTGGGGAGGTCCATAGGAATCTCCTTCCCCCATCCAGAGGGTTGTCATTAAGGGGTGCACTCACAGTGAGCCACTCACCCATGCAAATGAGGGAAGGACCTCTTGAGAAAATGCTGGTGCTATATGTGAGCCAGAGCTTTCAGTATTACAGAAGGGGCCTCACAAGCATCTGCGGCCCCTTCAGTAATACCACGGGGACGTGTATAGCGGGCGCACCTTCCCCTGGGGAACGTTCTCTAATACGGCCCCAGGAAGCCAATCACTAGTGGGCACTCTGCCCCTCGGAAGCAGCACCATTTTAAAGATAGTCAAGTAACTCATCAGGGAGAGGGGTAAAGTATTCCAAAACCCTATGGAGGACTTAAGTCCCTCTAGAACCTTTCCCACATTAAGGCTGAGCTGTTGTTCAGCTGTATGCGCTACCTTTATGCCCAGGTATCAAAACTGCTCTCCCAAAGGTGGCAATTCTGCTAGCTGGGTCCCCAATAATGAGGCGAGGGGAAACAGTAAGGACTTGGCTCTGATAGGCCTCCGAAGTCGTCCTACATCCGGAGTAACAATGGCACTGAGAATCGGGTGGAGGACACATAGAATAGAGTGTCAGCTGTGTAGAGTGACACCTCCCGGTGGTATGCCCCATGCCTGCATATCCCGGCACCCCAAATCGATAACAGCTTAATTGCGATCGCGTACAGGAGTGGCAAGAGAGGGCAGCCTTGTCTCATCCCCGTCCCAGTGTCCACACTGCTTAAGGAGTACTCCCCACTCTGAGTTTTGCCCTCAGCTTCATCTAAAGGAGGCAAACCCGAGCTGCAGAACTGGTGACCAAAGCCCATAACCCGTAACACCTCTTGCAGGTATCCCCCATACACTGTGTTGAATGCCTTTTCCAAGTCGATGGCGAGAAGCGCCATCTCCTCTTCACAGTCCCTGACCTCATGTAGTATATTGGATAGTTGCCCCATGTTCATTCCAGTATGATATCCTAGTATGAAGCTGCACTGGTATTCATGTACCAGGTGGGTCATGTGTGTTGTTAGACGAGTAGCCAGCAACTTGCGTAACACCTTCAGATCTGCGTTATTTATAGTAATGGGTCTATATGCAGCTCTGTCAGTCTGCTCTCCCACCGGTTTCAGAAGCATACATGTCTCCCCCTCTCTCGTGGTTGTTTATAGTACGCCCTTGTCCCTAGTCTCCAGGAACACCTCTAAAAGTTTCTGTGCTAGTGTCGCAGAGAATGCCTAGCAGAATTCAGGCGGAAGCTATCTCTCCCCGGCACCCTTGAATGCAGGAGCGCTTTTAGAGCTGACCTAAGATCTTCCAGGTTGAGGGGGGCCTCTAAAGCTTCTACTGTCACTGAATTAAGTTTTGGGCTGGCCACAGTGGCGGCTCCTGCAGAGAGTGCTGCGGGGCAGTGGGGTGGGTGGGGGAGGAGCAGGGTGGGGGGGTAGTAAACTCCGGAATACGGCTGAACGGAGTTGAGTAAATAAATAAATAAATAAAACGATTTACATTGCGCGCTGCATCTCTGATTTGGTGTTGCAGCGGGCGCATTGTAATTCGTTTTATTTATTTATTTACTCACCTCCGTTCGGCTGTATTCCGGTGTTTACTACCCCCCACCCTGCCCCTAGCCCGCCCCGCCACACCGCCCCGCAGCACTCCCTCCAGGAGCCACCACTGGATGGCCAGCCCATCTAGAATCCTTAAATATTGCTTTGGTTCAATACCTCAGTCAACAGAATATACACTTGTTGCAGGTGCCGATTGAAGGTTTGCCCTATGTCTGCCCGTTATGTAACTCTCTGACCCTCAGGGGTCATTAAGTGTGTTACCAGTGGTGGGGCAATCTCCCTACGCAGTATCCAGGCTAGGAGATTACCTGTTTTGTCCCCCTCCCAGTGTAATTGCTGTCAGTATTGTTGTAAGGTATACTTATATAGTCTGGTCCAAACGTCTGCAATTCGCCGATAGATGAGATGTTCCCTGTCATATGCCTCAGGGCGGTTAGGGCTTTCTGCCTGTGATTGTACAAGTGCTGCCTCTTTCCTAAGGAGCTCCGACTGCAGTTGTCTGCGCACCTCATAACATGTGCCTCTCAACACCGCCTTAAGAGCCTCCCATTCAGAGTTTAGCAGGCAGATTTGAATAAACAACTATAAAACCCACAGGAAATCATTTTTAATTTTCAGGCAAGGGCTTATCCTTCAACTACTTGATTTATTGTTTTTTAATAACTCATCAGGTATAAATATTGCATGGTGGGATATGGCACACACTTTGATTAAGCTCAGTGGGGAGTGTGTAATTCATTTTTGTAGCTCCTCTTTTTCGTGAAAGCATTACATGAGTCACCTAGAGATATTCCTTCCTTATGTGGCGCTAGGATGAAGAAATAGCAAGCTGGCCCCTATTTACAGGTGAGGCAATTGATTTAGGACCAGTACCTACTTTTTGTCATTTGAAGTCATCTAAAAATGATCACAGTAGATCATTGAGCTCAGCTCTCTTCAGGTGAAGTTTCAAAACTCACTAAATGGGTACAATGCAATCCAAGAGTTCAGCCACCCCTCATTCCCCCAAGTATGGCAAATGATTTAACCATTCAAGAAATTGTATCTCAAGATATATTTCTAATTTTGATATTCTAACACCAACTATAAATATCTGAACATAAGGCTGTGAGACTCTTCAGAATATGGATGAATACGTTTACTTGTTTGCCCTAGTTTAGTAAAATTTTGCAAGTGGAATTCAAAGTAACCAACAACAGTCTTCACGTTAGTTCTACGATACAGCAAGTATTCTCAAGTATGGTACAGTTCTCAGAATCATAGTAAGAGAAAGTGTTAAAAGTGATGGCCTATGCTTGTATTTTTGATAAATATAAGATAGCATATTTTGATTAAATGCTTTTTAAAATGTTGTTTCAATGTTTTACTTAATATTATCAAAGGTTGTCATGTATTTTCCATCTACTGTAGGAATAATATTTTCGTAAGCAGGCTGCGCTTTCAAAATACTTATTATAATATTGTGAAACTGCTCTTAGTTTGGCTTAATATTCTTTTATAATTTTTCCATGGTTCTGGCTTGCCGAACATTACGTGGATCTGTGACAAAGAAGCGTCACACAGCCAAGACGATGAGTCTGTTCCGAGATGCAGTGAGGCTGCTGTGTAAGGACCTGTTGCATCGACGGATCCCATCCACGGGGCTTGCGATGCAAAGTCCGTTGTCAGGGATGCGACACGTAGCCGGGGGTGATACGTAGTTTCGAAGAGCTGCGAGGCTGTGATGTGGAGTTTGGCATCGTTGATGAGGCTGCCGTCAACAAGAGATGCAAGGCCCTGCACAGAGGAAGCGTTGCGCAGCGGTGATTCCAAAGGCGTTACAGGTTGCGGCAGCGGTGCAAGTCTTTGCGAAGGGTCCAATCCACACTGCAGCGGAGATGTGCTGGTCTTGCTCGGGTTTGCGCCGTACAGCAGAGGAGATGTATTAGTTTCTCAGCGTTCTGCAAGCTAGCAGAGCACATTAAGCCCACTTCCAAGGGTACAGGACTGGGGTGGCACCACTTGGCAGAGAAGACTCACGGATAGTACAGTCCATGTGCAGATGCAAGGTTTTTGGAAGTCTGTAATGTCCCTGAGGCTTCAGATCAGTTGGCCACTCAACTAGCACTTGGAATCACTCTGGGTTCAAGAGATGCAGGTCCACTCCTTCTCACCCCGGTAAGAGGGCAGCAGGCCAGCACATCAAAGCAGGAGTCCAGCAGAGTGCAGTTGAGCATAGTGAAAGTCCTACAGCAGCACAGGAGTCCTTCTTCCTGGCAGAGTATCAACAGGTCCAGATGTTTAATGAAGTGGTGGTGTCTGAAGTCCACCTTTTATACCCTGGTGCCCTGGTTCTGGAAGGTGGGAGAAGGTTCTACACAGTGGCTTTGAAGTGCAAAGAATTTCTTGCTTTCCCTGCCATGGCTCCAAGCTGGCTGAAGTGACAATGCAGGGTTGTTAGGCCCTTTGTGTAGAGATAGGACACAGACTATTCAAGTGTAAGTGAGGCGAGGCCCAGCCCCTCCCTCCCATCCTGCCAGTGATGACCCATCCAGTCACACCCGAGCTCCCATTGAGATTGGATGTCTAGAAAGAATACACAAATTCCAACTGCCACCTACGCCCAGTCATGTGATGAGAGACAGGCTGCAGGCACAAATAAGCTAAGGCAAGAAAATGCCAACTTTCTAAAAGTGGCATTCTCAGAATTGCAATTCAAAATCTGTCTGTACCATAAATTAAGATTTTAAATTGTGATTCTAGAGACACCAAACAAGAACCGGATATTTCTTACTATTTGGAAATTCCACTTATAAAATGTAATAAGACAACTCCAGTATTATCCTATGGGAAAAATAGGCCTTGCAGGAATGAAACATGAATGTAATAGTTTTTCGCTACCAGGACATGTAGAACTTAAAAGTACATGTTCTACCTTTTAAATGCATTGCGCCCTTCCCTATGGACTGTCCAGGGCATTCCATAGGGGTGACTTATATGTATTAAAGAGGAAGGTTTGGACCTGGTAAAATGTTTAATTTGCCAGGTCAAAATGGCAGTTTAAAACTGCTAACACAGGCTCTGCAATGGCAGACCTGAGATATGTTTAAAGGGCTACTTAAGTGGGAGGCAGTATCAGTGCTGCAGACCCCCTGGTAACATCTATTTTACAGGCCCTTTGCATGGGTAGTTCCACCTTAATGGGGGCTTATACGTAAATAAATATGCCAATTGGGGTCAGGCCAATATTACTATGTCTAGAGGAGAGAGTACAAGTACTTTAGCAGGTGTTAGCAGTAGTAAAGTGCGCAGAGTCCTAATACCCCCAAAACCGAGGCCAGAAAAAGTGGAGGAGGAAGGCAAAAAGATGGGGGGAAGACCACTCTAAGGCTGACAGGTCTTACGAAAACAAATAAGCACAATTACACAAACTCAAACTCAAGAAAGCAATGTCAATCTCAGTTTGTCAATATGGCGGTGACTAGAAAGAAGGTTTACGTCAGTGCAGCAGAAGTGCATGAGGAGCATACATGAAACCAATGAGTGCTTCACTTCTTTGCAGTTCACTATTAGGCAGCTTCCCAGCTTCTCACGTATGGGGAAACAGCCTTTACAAAGAGGTTTTTTACCATGAATGGTTTTAGAATGCATATTCTTTTACATGCATTCAAGGTAAGATCGGGATGTGGGGGGTCTCCCCCCACAAAGACATTGTTTATATATATAAATATATATATAAATAATGGGTGTTAAAGGCATATGTTGTAAAAGCATATGCGTTCCAAAACAATTGTGGGGTGAAAATTTTGTGGTAAAGGCCCGCAGAGTATTTCCTTGTGTTGTACCATCATACAACCGACCTGTGCGTACGATACTGTTTTTACTTTTGTTTCCCAGGTAGGAAGTACAGTGTTTTTTTGTTTTTTTTTGTATCTTTTATATAGCGCGAACTCGACCCGAAGGTATTGGAGCGCTGTAAATGAGCACCGTATTTACAGTACATATTCAGGCATGGGAAGATTAAGTGATTTGCCCAGAATCACAGGACGTGGACGTGACCTGAGGCTCGAACCCTGGTTCCCAGCACCAAAGTCGGCATTCTAGCCGACGGACCACATCCTCTCTTAACACCCATAAACTTAAATCTTATTCTTACATCGAGCCATCTTGTAAGCACAACATTCTTGACATTTGTTCCATTTTCTAGCAAGACTGAAAATGAATCTGTAGAATTATATAAATATTAGATGAGAATGCTGCTCCGTGCTGCTCTTTGTTGGTGGTGGCAGGGTGAAGCATTCTCTGTCAGCATTCAATAGTTGCTGGGATTGACGTCTGTTGTATTCTTAGAATGTTATAATTCAACTGGGGCTTGCGGTTGAAGCTGTGGTGTTGGTCAGTGGAGTCTCTGCTCCTTTGCTCCTCAACCGTGTAGCCCACCTTAAAACTTCTCCACTTACCTGGACTCCAGCGTCTTCACTACAGAATCCTCAGCAAGTGGAAGGTGAAAAAGTGAGGTGACGCACAAGACTATTCTCTCATGGATCCCTGATTTAGCTCCTCTTTAATGCCCTGAATATTTGTTCTTTATTTTCCTTTAATAAGTCTCATGAATAATACAGGATCTATGCAACAAGCATGTAATTTGCAAAACAGGCTTCTCTGGTGAGTACAGAAACTAATTTGATTTACAGTGCTCTTCAAAGCCTATAATTTCACTGGAGACCTCAAAATATCCTACCACCCTTTTTACTGAGCTATAGAAAAAGCTTCAGGATTTCTTTTTGCTAAGTACTTACTCCTGTACCGAGTGCCTATCATGTTTTTACGTTACTGCTCCTGCACCTTAAATCACTGTCTTGGACGAATAATAATAACCGTCAGAAAAAGAAGAATATTCAAAATGCTCCCTGGAATATGGTTGAGCCCACCCTGGTTTATAGGGACCAGGGTATGACCCGATGATGAAGCATGACAACAATAGAGTGTGTGAGAGTCCATAAAAAATCTGATATGTACTCCCGGGGAAGAAGTTGTAGGTCCTTAATGGAAGCAATCTCCTGAAGCTTATTCTAAAGCTCAGTAAAAAGGGCAGCAGGATACCTTTTTGTTTAACTTACAGAAAGGGAGGCAGTATTCTGTGTTTCCTAACAACATAAATAACCTCTCTCCCCTCCCCGCACATATGTATGGTTTTTTTGAATATAGACTTCAATATTTCAACAACTGTTTGAGTATAGCAGAGTCTTATACCTGATATCTGAATTCTTGATGTGCAATGCATGGCTGACTTTAGCACTGGTGGTGTCTTGTGCAACAATCTTTGTTGCCCCTTCCCCACAAACGATTTCTTTTTCTTTTGAGGTGCATGGTTTCTCAGCCACAAATCAAAGAAATACGGAATAAATTAAGAATTTTAATTTGTTATCCCCGAATAACATAACAGGTGTATTAGTAAAGCACATGATTACCCGTAGGTGTCCTGGCGCTGAATAACAGATGTTTATTGTTACCCAACGGTACTCATTTTATCGACCTCAGATAGATGAAAGGCTGAGTGGGCCGGCCAGGATTTGAACCTGTGACCATGAGGTCGAACACAGGCCCCTGCATTGGCTGCTTTAGTCCACTGTGCCACCAGACCCGTCACACCATATACATGGAATACAGAACATATATGGTGAATTGATAGTAAAATACAATCAGTGAAATAGAAATGTTAGATTCTATTGCCTAAACTAATATGTTTATTAATTTTGTTACATAAATATAGCTGTAAGTCTCCTGCCTTTGGTTATTTAACCATGGTGGATTGCTTCTTATAACAAGTGTTCAACTGCTCTGTTGCCCTCCTTGTCACTTTGTGTCACTCTCTAACGTTTTCTAACAATCAGACTGTGATGAACACTGCAAAATAAGCTACTATTACTAAACAGCAAACTCTTGAAAGTTATATAAACCCGTGCTAAGTGTAATCGGTGTAACAAGTCTCTCCAGATATAAAGGGGGCACCGAGGTAAGCAGAACACCGTGGCTGGGACAGAGTGCAGCATAGAATGGTACTGCAGAAGGTGCCACGTGGTAGCAGGAAGCGATGCAGCATGAAAGGTGTGAAAAGGCCAAGCAGGAAAAGTGGGATGCGGCACAAAATGGAAGCAATTTGAAGAGGATAGCTCAGCGGGGCAGCAAGGGAATGGCACACCATGGCTGGAGTATAGGATGCGGAGTTTAACATAATCACGCATTGCTGGGAACTTGGTATGTGTCTGTTAATGAACAATGTCGCTCAGTGGGTTTGTACAGTGGTGAAACACTCCATACTTTATCAGTCATTGCCAGTTTTTGGCTTGGGAGTCCGACTGGGGCAATTTGGTCAAACAGGTTTTGAAAAGTATGTTACAAGCATGATGCATTACGGAAGTACACAAACTGGGTGCCTGGTTATCTCCAACAAGAGTTCATAATTAGTATTGCCATTAGACTTTACCGGACCCATCTTATGTTAATTTAACGTGGCCATTGCCAATATGGTCTGGTACTTACCCATGTCCCCTACTCTAACGACTGACCCTGTGGTTATGGATGACATTTCCCTCCCCTTCAGTGTAACACTTGTGAGACCACACAGATAGTTTTACTTTTTGGATTAGGGGGGAGTAACCCCCCCCCCGGCCGTATTTATTAACATTTAACAAAACAAATTAAAACATTATATACAGAAACTTTACGCAGAAAGTACAGATACATTTTGATAGTCAGATATTCCACGCCTTAACACAGTCTAATACACAAGACACTCCTACCGTAAATCTATCAATACATGTTATTTACTTTCTGCGTGTCCCATCTAGAGCTTACAGCAAAGTCAATGACTGGCAGCTCCCCCGGTCCCCGTGTACTAATAAGGTTGCGCAGGGGTTACAGCTTATCGGATGAATACTTTCCCCTGGGCCCCCCCTACACCCTGTGCCTTACACTCCATTACGTGGGGGCTGTAGACTTCTGCATAGTGGCGCCTTAATGCGCATGCATGTGCGGGGTGGCCCCAGGCCCACTGGGAAGGATGACTCCCCCGGCCCCCGCACCCTGACAGCCTACCTACCGGCTGTCACTACCCCCTGGAGTTATATGGTGCTGACCGTTGAGGACCAAAGACTATGCTTACCAATCATGACCTTACCGCCACAGGCCAGCGTAGTTGCCCGACTACCTGGTCTCCCCCTCACCCTCTAGGAAGGTCATGCACTGTGCCTTACGCTCTCCACCCAAGCTAGGATGTCCTCTATGAAAGCATGATTCCCTTTATGTGAGAGGTGCACCCCGTCCTGAAGAAAAAATTGCTCCCCCTTGATGTATCTGTGTCCTATGGACCCTAGTCTAGGGGGCCTAAATAGTTTATCAAATTTGTTGTTGATCCGCTTTACCGCGTAATTCAACGCTCTCACTGACTCACCCCCCCTCCAGTGCGACCTGGGAATCATGTGTGACCATGCTATTCTCGACTGAGGACACAGCCTTGCTAGCCATCCAACTTCTGTGAGGAGATCCTCGACCAGCGCTCTCCTGCCTAATCGGGCCAAGTCGTTACCCCCCAAGTGCAGGATCCAGATTGCCGGTGGTCCCGTACTTGCTTTCAAAGCTCGGTTCACCAACTCCCTGAATTGACCTATGCACAAACCACCCTGGCCGAAAAAAGGATAAGTTTATCCCTAGCTGAGTGGCCCTAGTCTTGGCAGCTCCTGAAAAGAAATTCTTCAAACGTCGAACATATAAGTGCCCTAGTCTTGGCGGGGAACAACCTTTACAACGCAACTTTTACAACGCACTACCTTTACAACGCATTTTTTACAACGCATAATCCATTACAACGCATGACATTACAACGCATGACACTACAACGCATTTTTAAAAACTACCTTTACAACGCATTCCATTACAACGCATACTACCATTACAACGCATACCATTACAACGCATAATATTACACTACACTATCCAACACTTACCCTACTGTTGCACCCCCTGGAGTTAGAATAGTAATTTTTACCCCTATACTATCCAACACTTACCCTACTGTTGCACCCCCTGGAGTTAGAATAGTAATTTTTACCCCTATTCTATCCAACACTTACCCTACTGTTGCACCCCCTGGAGTTAGAAAAGTAACTTTTACCCCTATACTATCTAATACTTACCTTAAATGCAATTTAATATTATGCGTTGTAATGGTATGCGTTGTAAAGGTAGTATGCGTTGTAATGGAAATGCGTTGTAAAGGTAGTTTTTAAAAATGCGTTGTAGTGTCATGCGTTGTAATGTCATGCGTTGTAATGGATTATGCGTTGTAAAAAATGCGCTGTAAGTGCATGCGTTGTAAAAGTGTGCGTTGTAACGACATACATCCAGTCTTGGCAGCTCCTGAAAAGAAATTCTTCAAACGTCAAACATATAAGTGCCCTATCATCCACACATGTTGATCCTCCTGGTGCGAAGAGTGAACTTGCGCCACCATGTTTGCTGTTTGTCCGTAACTCGGCGCCCGCCGTACTACTGCTTGCTCTTGCGTTCTGTGAGTGCGAAAGAGTCCAGACTCCTCTCCTGAGTCACAGGATGAAGAAACTGCAACTGATGATGAAACAAACAAAAAGGGGGGGTAAGTGCCTTGCCATGCTGGCATAAAACACACAAAATATGCATCGGCGTCTAGCGCCTGTTCAGCTCACGACACTGAAACAACCCCTTTCCCCGAGTAACAGGGAGAAAAAGGGGGAAAACTCCCTTGTGCACCTAACAGTTGGACAGTCGCACCGTATTAGAGCATGTGCACCCGCACATATCTCTTGAAAGAATTAGAGGACCACCTACCGATCCTTTTGAGCCGCTCGTCCCCCAGCCCTCTTGCTGCTGCCTCGGTGGCTGCTCCTATCCTAAACGAATGAGTCCCGAAATCGGCAGGGTCTAGCCCGCTACTCTTCAACGCTAGGTGCATGACTTTCCTGAACTGAAATACCGTGAGTGGTGTCCCGTCCCCATGTATCAGGAGAGGCCCTCCCTGAGTGCTTTCCCGCTGGGCCATAAAGCCTCAAGCCTGTAAACCGGGCAGCATTGTGTGTTCCCTGCTCTGTGTAATACTATGCTCTCACCCTTACCTTCTTGATCGGTTTTTGATTTCCGGATGGAAATCAGCACGGAATCTTTCTTGATGCTAACGTGTCCCATTTGCAGGCCCCCCAGCCAATCTTCCTTATTCCTGGTGACTAGCTCGCCTACCCTAAAAGAACCGTAAAATGCAATGCAGAATGCAGCTTGAAACAAAATGACTTTGTCTGAGGAAGTGCAAACCCGCTGCAGCGCCCCCAATAGCTTCCCTAGTGTTTCGAAACCTATGGGTCGTCTGACATCCGGCTGCCCTCCCTGCAAGCGTTGCCACCCTTTCAGCGCCTGGCGTACTATTAAATTCTTTGTGGGATCCCCCTTTCCTTTCATTTTTGCAAAAAATGATATGGCTGAGATATGCCTTCTCGCCCCTGCAACCGTTTGCCCCTGTTCTCTCATGTACACCAGGAAGTCAACTACTGATTCATGGTCCTGCCATTTGTGCTCCCACTGTTCCCCCAAGAACAAGCAAAAAGACCCAAACGCCCCTTCGTAGGCACTCCTGGTTCTGGGCGCTATGCTTGCTGCCACGAGGTTCGATACTCTGGGGCACCAAGCTGCCACAGATGTTCTGGGAAAGGTGATGGGTGTGCTGCTGCCTCTGGAATATGTGACCTGAAAGCCTGCATTTTAAAACGAGACAATGCGTCAGCCGCGTGGTTCAGAATACCTGGCACGTGTTTAGCTTTAAAAAGGACATTCAATTCCATGCACTGTAACACAATCTCCTTCACCAACCGCAGTATCATGCTACATTTGGCTGTTTGGCTATTCACACAGTCTACTACTGCTATGTTGTCAGTCCAGAATATCACAAACCGATTTTTGAAAACCTCTTCCCATACAATCAGTGCCACTAGAATTGGAAAAAGCTCTAAGAAACTTATGTTGGTGGTTATTCCAGATTCCCTCCCCCAGTCTGGCCAACGCTGAGCTACCCATTCGCGCCCCAGGATGGCCCCGAAACCCTCGCTACCTGCAGCGTCAGTCATGAGGCCCAACTCCGGGCTGGACTTAGGTGGGCTGGGCCACACCACTTTCCCATTAAAATCGCACAAAAATGTCTTCTAAATCAACATGTCTTGCCTGACCTCGCCGGACAGCCTGGTGTGGTGATGCTTCTCCCTGAGACCTGACATTGCATAGAGCGAGAGAAAGGGCGCGCCATTGGGATTATGCGTAGTGCAAAATTCAATTGCCCCACCACCTGCTGTAGCTAGTGCAATGTAACCTTCTCTTTCCTTAGGCAATGCTGCAACGCCGCCCCGAAATCCTTAACTTTGTCAGCGGGTAACCGCGAGACCCCTTGGACAGAATCTAATTCAATCCCCAAATATTTGATTGTTGTGCTTGGGCCCACTGTTTTGACGGGCGCCAAAGGCACACCGAACTCCTGCATTAATGCACAGAATTTTGACAATGCTGACCCGCACTCCCCAGATTGTGGCGCCCCCAGAAACAGAAAATCGTCCAGGAAGTGTAGCACCCAGCGATGCCCCGACACACGTCTGAATGCCCATTCCAAGAAAGAGCTAAATTTCTCAAAATAGGCGCAGGACACTGAGCAACCCATTGGCATGCATTTGTCCACACATAATACTTCCCCTGGAACTGGAAACCCAGTAAGTGAAAATCTGCGGGGTGCACCGGTAGCAATCTAAATGCCGACTCAATGTCAGCTTTTGCCAGCAAAGCCCCTTGACCCAAAGACCTAAGCATGTCTACCGCTTGGTCGAATGATGCATATTTCACTCTACAAAGTGTGTCAGAGATGGCATAGTTCACTGAACTCCCCCTTGGCGCAGAAAGATTGTGAATCAGCCTGTATTCGCCTGGCGCTTTCTTAGGTACTACCCCTAGAGGGGAACACACAAAATCCTTCATTGGGACATCAGCAAAAGGCCCGGACACCCTAACCAGGCTCACTTCCTTAAGGATTTTTGCTGTTGCTATGCCTACATTGGACCTCACTGGCAGCTGGTTCCGGCAGAGCGCCACCCCGTTGTAACCCAGGGCTAGTATCCTGAAACCTTCTACAAAGCCCTCCCTGATCGTCCTGGCTGCTTCTGGGCAATTGTAAGACTCCAACCAAGGTATCATAGTGCTAATGTTAATAGGAGAAATAGTCTTCCTTAGTAGCAGGTTGCTATTCTTGCTTTTTTCCCCCTCTGCCTCTGGACTTCTTGTGACACCTGGACACTGGGTGGGATGCATTACCACAGTAACCACAGGAATGTTTGAACCTACATGTGCCTGGTGCTCTACTGCAGGTCCGTTTGTTGAAGTCAAAACAGACGCCTTTCTTTCCATTGCTCCCTGGCTTTCCCCTGAACCCCCCCGTGTTACCGGCGGGGCCTGTCTTAAAGGGCTGAGACCGCACCGCATAAGGTACCTGCCCCCACCCATTCTCAACTGTGCCCTGCACCAAATGTCTCAGATGAATAAACATGTCTGTCTGGCTCCATCTTAGGGTTGGATCCTGCGCCTTTGCCCTTCTAAATTCCTTGTCATGCTCTTTCCACCCATCCCCACCTTGTGCAGCATGGGCAACTGTGATCCTATTCTGATAACACGCCATTTCAGATCCAACCTCTGGGAAATGCTCTAACAAGACGGCCATGAATATAGTGAAACCCTGTATCCAATTGGCCAAGTTCTCCTCAACTCTGTATTTCAGGACTATATTGGACCATTCCTTGTAGTGTGTCCATTCCTTGTTCCTTTTCGCCTCTTTCCTGTCTGCCTCATCAATCAAGAGGGAAAACATGCTAACGTACTCCCCTCTCCAGATCCTTTCCTTAGTCTCCTTTGACAGATGCCGCCCCAACTGCTCCCTCCCGGAGCGCAGCTCCCCCAAGCCTAGTGAAGGTAGTGTTGCCTTCGTACCTGCTGGTGCTGCTGCATCAGCCGTCTTGCCTGCGTCTGTATTCTTCGCGTCGCTGTTAATCTCCCGGTCACTTTCACCACTGGGGGCTGGTGCTGTGGGAACGGGTGCTGCCCCCCCCTGCCGGTACTGACAGCACCTCGCCACCGGGGGCTGGTGCTGGGGCGACGGGTACTAAGCCCCCTGCCGGTTCTGCCGGCACCTCGCCTGGCTTTCCCTTTCTTAGTTTAGCCATCAATTTCTTTGCCCTTTCAATGGCATCCCCCCGCCCGTTGTCACCCCTGCGGCGTGAGACCAGTTTCATACCATCTCCAGCCAGGGGAGAACTACCGCTAAGTTGGCAGCTATGTCTGGTTCACCTGGGTGAGCTCCGCCCGCCCCCTCCACCGGGGGAATAGTGGGTTCACCAATGGGGTCCGCTGGCACAGCGTCCCCTGGGCCCCCATTGCCCATGGGGCCGGGCATGTCCACGGGTGCCCCCTTCACCCTTGGGGCTAGTCGCGGGTGCAGGATCACGTCTTGGTGGGACTGCTGCCCCTTTCCCACCTGGCTTGCACCTGTACCTCTTTGGCGGTGGCGGGGAGTAGGGTCTTGGTGGTACAATAGGCTGCCTACCCCTCCCCTCTGGGACCTCAGTACCCTCCACCTTATCCTGCAACCTGTTGAGCGTCTGCCCCATGACCTGGACTTGCTGCATTAAAGCCTCCAAGAGGACGTCCGTGCGCGATCGCTTCTCGTGCCGCCGGACCAGAGGGGTCATGTAAAAAACTTAAATGGGACCTGCCTGTTCGCGTAACCGTAACCCCCGGTAGGTGACTGTGTCACCCCTTAACTGTGGAAGCAGCAGCCACCAGCCAACCTTTGCACCCACGCAACCAGAGCCACGACTTACTGGCTAATCCAGTAAGCTCAGGTGAGCCGCCCGTTCAAACCCTCTGTGGCTCCCAGAAGCAATGAGATGCTGGCTAGCCGGTGCCGCCCAAACGTGTCCCCCCAAATCACCACCAGCGAATTCGTTGGACCTTGATACCGTCTTGTCGTTCACGTAATGCTGGAGCTGCGAAAACACAAATAAACCAGTTGCGCTGCGCGAAGTCCTAGCTAGTTCGCAGACAAACCCTACAGCCCACCGTACACACTGAGTAACAGTGTCTTGGAACTGAAAGGAGGGACTAAGTCCCTACTGCCCGCCCCCCCCTTTTCACACTGGGAAACCAGGGGACTGAGAATGACTTTCAGAGGAAATACTATTGCCTACACCTTTGAGTGAGCACGCGGTAACAGTCCAAGATCAGATACTAGCCACCTGACCCCTTTAATAACCCTCAAACGTACAGAGGAAATACCTTTGTCTACACTTTTGCATGAATACACAGTAGCAGTGCACAATCACAGAATCCCCACTCTTAAATGCCACCACCTTACAGCGGAAATACCAGTCCCGACACTATAGACTAAGCCTTCAGCAACAGGGATTGCACACCTCCCCAGCGTCCTTCCGCCTGGCCTTAAACTAACAAGAATCACTGAGAAATGAAACAGTCGCACGCATGTGTAAGTCTCAAACTTTGACCATTAGGGCACCGTCGCTGTATTGTCCCTGCTTTTGCCCCAAACTTAAGAGATCTACCTGATCAGAATCAATGGGAATTGAACCTGCAACCTTGAGAGTAAGAGCCTCAGACCTTAACCATTAGGCCACATTCACTCCGATTCTCTTAACATGGAGGCCCGGTCCCTGCTTTTGCCCCAAACTTAAGAGATCTACCTGATCAAAATCAATGGGAATTGAACCTGCAAACTTGAGAGTAAGAGTCTCAGACCTTAACCATTAGGCCACATTCACTCCGATTCTCTTAACATGGAGGCCCAGTTACCGATGTTAAATTAATTTGAGCTATTTTTTCTATGTCCTTCCCTATCTGTAGACCCAAATACCTCATCGAGGAGCCCGCTTGTAAGTCTATAGCTTGCCCTTCATGATTCCAAACAAGCATCTCGGTTTTAGTATCATTAATTTCGTAACCGGAAACTTGGCCAAATGAACGAGCAATCCTTAAAATTATAGGGAGTGCAGAGCCAACATCTGAAGTAAGAATAAGCACGTCGTCGGCATATAGGGCTACTTTCCTTACCCACCCTTTATACGAGAAAGGCTTAATAGAGGTCTCCTCCCTCAGTTGTTGTGCAAAGGGTTCGATATAAAAATCAAACAAAAGGGGGGAAAGTGGGCAGCCTTGCCGTGTCCCCCTAGTGATAGTAACTGGATCAGACAAATCTCCATTGACCAAGAGGCGTGCTACAGAATTATGATATAACAAGCCAATTGCCCTACCTAACCCAGCCCCCACGCCAAACTTAGCCAAAGCCCCCGACAGGTATACCCAGTTGACTCTGTCGAAGGCCTTGGTCGCATCTAACGTGAGGGCGGCCAAAGGAAGTGTCCGAGCCGATGCTATATCTATGGCACCTATTAAATCATAGGTTAGCTCGAATAGTTGTCGCCCCTTAACGAAGCCCTTTTGGTCTGGGTGGAGAACCAGAGGCGCAATCACAGCCAACCTTGATGCCAAGATTGTGGTAAAGATCTTGTAATCCACATTCAGGATTGAAATTGGCCTATAAGAACCACAAGCCGTCTTTGGTTTCCCTGGCTTCAGAATAAGGGTGATTGAGGCATTATCCCAGGAATCTGGCGGGAACTGACCTTCCAGTAGGATTTGATTGAAAAGAACGGTGAGGAATGGAACTAATTCTATTTCAAGGGCTCTATAAATTTCTGCCGGCAGACCATCAGGTCCAGCCGCCTTCCTCTTCTTACTTCTTTTAATGGCAGATCTTACCTCATCCTCAGTAATAGCTTTATCTAAAAATTGAGATTGCTCGGCAGATAGCGAAGGTAAATTGATGTCCCTTAACCAACCCTCAACAGAGTCTGGCGAGATCTGCTTATCCTCCTTATAGATCACCTGAAAGTAATCTCTGAAGGCAGCCCTGATGTCCTCGTCTGAAGAGAAGGTGTTGTTATCTACCATTATTGCAGCAATGTTATTCCGCACCAGATCAGTTTTAGTTTTCCAGGCCAGTAATTTCCCGGCACCTTCAGTGTATTCAAAATGGGCCAACTTACTGGCTTCCCATCTTTGTTGAAGTCGAAGATTTAATATCGAGCTCAAACTACCCTTCAAAGTCACTAAGTGATTATGGAGAGTGGGCAGAACTAAACCGGAATCCATACAGTTGGAGTCTATATCTTGTTGTATTTGAGATATCTGATCTTCAATGGAAGTGACTTCCTCTCTATGTAACTTCCTACGGTATGAAACTTTCCCAATGATAACCCCTCTCAAAAAAGCGTTAAACGAATCCCAGATTATTCTAGTCGTAGCTGAGCCACTGTTGGAATTCAAAAAATTATGGGTTTCTGATTTAAGAAAAGTAATATCCTCTAATGATGAGAGAAGAGACCGGTCAAAAGACCATGTGATGGAACTCTTTTTAATCAAACTGGCAAGTTCCATTACTACCGCTGCATGGTCCGACAGATGTGATGGGAGGTAGCTAATACTCTTTACGGAATCCACCAGCCTCAGACTTATTAGGATGAAATCTATTCTGGACTGGTGGTGATATTTATAGTTCCTGAAAGAGACCCCTTGTTGTTGCCCCGACCTCACTCTCCAGATATCAACATACCCATATTGCTTCATGGCACTTTGGAGCAGGGCCCTAGTCTTAGAAAAAACAGAGGATCGATTATTGGGTGATTTGTCCAACAAAGGATCCAGTACGATATTAAAATCGCCTGCCAGGATAATGGGTTCAGGGAAGGTAAGCAAGTGTGAAAATATAGACTCCAGAATGGAGGGGTCGTCCTGATTCGGACCATAATATCCTAAAATTGTACTTTGTTTACCAGACATAACAACTGACACTATGGCCCATCTGCCACCTGGGTCAACTGCCTGTGAGTGATATCAGCCTAGCTTTAGAATGCCGTAGGTTATTGCATTCATGGTCTCATATCCCACTATCTTTAATTGGGAGGGTCAACTTAATCAAGATGTCGATCCTTCCTAAAATTTCGTTTTTGTTTTGTACCATTCCCTTGCACTTTGATTATTCTTGTTTAGTTAAATTACAGTCAGACATAACATCTTTTATTTGGAACAACAAACAGGCAAGGATTTCTTGGAAAAAGCTTAGAAGGCGAAGGGACAAAGGGGGTTGGCAGCCCCGGACTTGAAATTATATGCTTGGGCCTTCCAGTTAACTCATTCCCGTATGTTGTTAAAAATACCTACAGACTACGGGGTGGGTCTAATGTTTTCAGCCATGTTAGAAGGGGAAGATGCTAGTCAATCAGCCTTCCTCTTCAAATTCGGCAACCCTAAGTACTTCAAAAAGATCAAACTGAAGGTATTACAAGGTTTGGCAAAATTATGGGCCGAAGTCACAAGATCTATAAAATTAAGCTATTTTTGTGATAAGACGCCGCTATGGGGGCTTCCTGAAAACCCCGTTTGGCTTGAAGACATTTTAGCGGCTCCTATAAGAGACGCAGGCTTAGAGGTCTGGGGAGATCTTTTTTTTGAAGGGCAGCTGCTCTCATGGGAACATCTTCAGGCTAAGATCGTCCCTAATCTATCAAGGCTCAAATACCTTCAAATACATAGTTGGACTCAGGCCTACAAATCTCAAGCTTTAGAAAGAAACAAGTTTCCACTTGGAGGATATAGCCTGCTCATAAATAACCTGATGAACAATCCCTTGGGAAAAAAGGAGACCTCACAGTGGTATAAACTCCTGCTGGAGGAAACGGATGGAGTTTTCGATCTGCCTGATTCGCTTTGGAGCCCTTCAATCTCTGGCCCAAACTTACAAAATCTTTGGACAGACTCATTCGGCCTTTTGTGTAGCATAGTTAAGCCTTCTTGGTTACGGAGGAACCATTTGTTTACACTGCATAGGGCATATTATTCTCCTCTTAGATTATCTAAATTTTCCGAGGGCAACTCAATTGCTTGTTCTAGATGTGGGTTTCTGGCTGCACCAGACACCCATATGTTTTTTGACTGTCCCAGTTTAGTGTCATACTGGGCAGCTATTAGTAACATTCTAACCAATTCATTGGGTGTTAAAGTAAACATTGACTTACCTCCTGTGATCTTCGGGATTTTGGAAGGAGCTCAAGGTGCAGCCAAAAACTTAGTGTTCTATACGGTTTTGTTGGCAAGAAGGGAGATCTGCAAGAAATGGAAGGACGTGTCCCCTCCTTCCTTCGGCGAATGGCAGGCCTCCGTCATATATACATCACGTATGGACCTGGCTAGGGCTGGTAATCAGAGTAAAAGAGCTATTTGGTATTTGTTGCCATGGGTACACTGAAATACGCGGGTTTTTTTTTTTTTTCCCCGGGTCCGATGATTACCCTATTATGGTGTCCTAGCCATTCGTACCATACCTGGCCCTAGCCCGGGCTGACTTGGCTGCCACTTACACCAAGGTGGTTTATAAGAAGGGAAATGCCTGGTTCTTCGCCTTCCAAGATTGAGACTGCAATAGCTGAGGGATATCTTCTACTCACTTCCTTGGTCATATATCCCTGCCAGTTCTTTTATGAATTGAGACAGCTGACTGTAGGGTAATCTGGTATGGCACTGAAACCATGGTAGTAATGAGGACTAAAAAAAAAAAAAAAAAAAAACATGGAGGCCCAGTAAAAACGCTACAATGCTTTGAAAGAGATCTAACTGAACAGAATCACTGCCAACTGAACCTGTAACCTTGAGAGTTTAAGTCCCCGACCTCTCGCAGCGCTGCCTTCCCTGCCTTTCAACGAACCCCCTCCCGCGACTCTGCCGCGCTTACCGCTACACATAAATGTTTGCAACAGCTGACGACAGGGGCTCCTGCTCGATGCAGATACCGCTGATGCTCCCGCTGCAACAGACGCTGCTTGGAGACCGCTCTCTGCCAAACCCGGAGCTCCTTTTTTAAAACACAGGACTGTCAGAAGTGGGAAAAGAAAGAAAGGTTACGGGCCCGCAGCCGGCGCGGGGACCCTATCTGTGGGGAGCAAGAACAAGAGACTGTTCTGCTCCCCACCACCTCTGTTCAAAGAGGGCGCCCAGGCCGACCGGATGAGACCGGTCAGCCTGGACGCAAGCGGGACGTTTCTGCACCGGAAGCACTGGAGTGCTTCCGGCGCACAAACAACCTATCACCCTATTGGTTGTTGCGGGGGAGGAGTGCCGTGTCACTCGCTGATGCGGCCTCCCCCCCCTTTCTGGGAGGCCGGTGACTGGTGCGACCGCCATAATGGCGGCGCGTCCTAGTCAGCTCGCGCCTTCTCCACACTTTTCTTTGCGAGTGCTCTCGGCAGGAGCAAATACAGTGTGACACTCACCTCTGGTACAGGCCTCTTTGGAAAACACATTTAAATGCTAGGCCAGCTCGGCAAGACTCTGACCGCATGGTGTGACCATGAGGTTTGCTGTCCGACTTTCATTTCCATGAAGATCATTTTCGTGGAAATGAAAGATGGACAATAGGTTTTTGGGAGTAAGACAATGGGAGGGATTTTGGGGGGAAATGGTGCGGTCCAGAGGACGGTGCATCTTTGAGCTACATCCGTTAAAGGATGTAGCCCAAGGCTATCTATTTGGCCATTTCGTGCTTCCACCCACCATTTTCTGGTAGGTGACTCGGTGGCAGCCCTGTAAGCCGTTTAGGAACAGGATTTTGGGAGTTTAGCAGGAGTTTGACTATTGTGAGTATGGCTGATGAAAAAGTACATCAGGCGCTCTGCTTATTGTAGGAAGCGGGTGCTTGGATCTGTTAGTAGGAGGATGCACAGCCTCTGTGATGGTTCATCTGACAAGGCATGCGTCGGGTGGGGTAGCCGCTGCGGTGTTGGCGTTTTCCCCACCCTGAAGCAGTGGGAGTCCAGGAGCCTCGCTAGAGACTTGGGCCGCTCATGGGTGCGCAGAGTGGCCCTGAAGGCAAGGCATGGTTGGGGTGGGACAGGGCGGCCTGGTATAAGGGGTGCTTTTAGGTCTCGTTTGGCGTAGGCTGCGCACATGCGCAGTCTCACCGGCGAGATTCAATGATTTCGGGTATTTGGTGTAAAGGGCTTTAAGCCCCGCCCCTCTTTTCCATTGGCTGGCGTCACCATTTATGCTAAACGGTGCCCAGCCATTGGAAAAGAGCTGGTAGGGACTTTTTTGCTCTGCTTTTTGAGCCGTCCCATTTGGACGGGCTTGTCTGCCTTCCGTGCGTTGTGAAAGCTTTCTTATCTTTATGGGATCATGTGTTTCAAACACATGGCCCCATAAAGACCAGAAAGTTTTCACCAAGAATGAAAGTGAAAGCGGGCCGTGCTTGTTTCACCACTGGCACAAGTACAAGCACTTTTATACAGACTTGTTGATGCGCTTTGCACCTGCGCTCCTGTCTCACAGCTCTCGCTTCCGTGAAGGACATAGCTGCCATTTCAGAGGCTTTCCCCACGTTGCACATTCCACTGAAAGCAGTGGCAGCGGGTTCGATATGTGGTGTCTGAGATCACCTGTGTGCCTTTTATTTATTTTAGTGCGGTTCAAAACTTTGGTAGTTTTGTTCAAGCGTTCCAAAGCAGGTAACAGCAGAAAATCAGAAGTGCCGTCACCGGCAGGTAGAGGAGAGTACCTGAGACTGTAGTGGTGCTGTCCTGGGTGCTGCTGCCGCAGCCTCCGAGGGACGGAAGTGGCGCATCCGGCGGCATCGGCTCTGCTCCTCAGCACATTCACTTGTAACAGCCGACCAAATAGGAGGCGGAGCCTGAGAACGGTACACCGCACAGCGCATTAAAAGGAAGATCCGTCGTCGGATTGGACTGGTACTGACTTAGTCCGCTACCCTCAGCCTATCACAGTGCTGGACTGGTAGTGTTCAGTCTGCTACCGGAAGCCCATCGCATACCTTACAGGTAGGGATTTATTCCTCTTCAGGTAGCCCATCGCATACCTTGACGGCGCTACAGGTAAGTTTGATGGGTACGTTAGCAAAACATAAGACAGGTAAGATTGAAGGGTAAGTTCGACTAAATAAAAGGACGCGGCCCTCCGCTTTAAAAGGCAGACCCAGAGCCGGCGTGAAGAGACTCCAGCGCCTCGGTGAAGGACCCGGACAATTGATGTAATCTTGTGCTTTAACTATTTTATTTACGGTAAAATAAATCTACCTGCGCGCTAGAGCCAAATGTTTATCCAGAGATGGAACAGCCCTCGGAGGTGGCCCTCACCCTGTCTTTAGCCAGAGGGCCCTTGGCAGTGTACGAAGCGGCGGCAGTGCACGTAGAGGAGACCCGGACCCCCGCAGGTGCGCTGGTAGGGCACGGGGCAGTGCCAAAGATGGAAGCAGTGCCCTCCGAAGGGACCCGGCCCCCAGCAGGTGCATGAGTAGGGCATGGGGCAGGACCAGAGACAGCGGCAGAGCCCTCCGTAGAGACCTGGACCCCGGCAGGAGCGCGAGCAGTGCCCGGCGCAGTGCCTTGGACGGCGGCAGGGCCCTCCAAAGAGACCGTGCCCCTCTCGACAGCCACGGTGGAGCTCCAGCCGCCCAGAGAGGAGCCCAAAGCCGGCCTCTGACGCAGCCGGCTTGGGGATCGGAAGACAGGTGAGCTTGGGGTGCCCTCCGTGGTGACTATCACCCTGGCCTCACCAGGGGAGGGAGAAAAGTGTGTGGTGCGGTGCCATATTCGACGGCAGTGCCCTCCAAGGAGAGCCTGCCCCCGGTAGGTGCCCTACTAGGGCACGGGTACCGTAGGTATTTCATCTTATAGCACTGCGTCAGCCGCTCTTCAGCGCTCCCTTCGTCGCGGCCCTGTGAGGCTCAAGGCGGGCCTGGGCTGGAGAAGGACTTTGGGAGTCATTTTGTTCGCTTCGGCTTAATAATCTGTTTCTTCTGCGCACAGAACATAGACTCTATCTATGCCTTCCCCTTGATTTCCTCGATTCTAAGATTTTTGGTCCGGGTCAAGGAGAGGGCTGCCCGGGTCTCACTCCACCGGTCTGGCCGCTCTTGTTGGTAACCTTTCCTTACATCAGTGAGGAGCGAGTTGGAGTGGAAGAAGAAACTTTATTGTTTGATTAAAATCTTTACAATAGAAAACACTATTGAGAAAAAAATCGATGATACAAAAGTTAAACAATTTGACGTTACAATATTGCACACGGCCAAAGACCCAGATTTCAAATTTTCATGATTTTTCAAAACGACATGTGTTATCTATAAAAAGGTGTGTGTCATGGGGCGCAGAAGCCTCATTACGAAAAAGCGAGCGATTCCATTAAAACACAGTAAAAAAAAGACAGACATGGCACATGTCCCGGAAAGTCCATCTGTCAAATCCACTCACTTTAAGGCTCTATCAAGACGGGTGGTGAGCTCTATGTTGTATCTTGCTTATTGTACATTTACATCTATGTTTTATTCACCTCTTGCCCTTCTAGTAGAATGCCTATGTACTGTGATGCACTACGGAATGTTGGGTGCTGGTTGAGAAAAGCTACAGTTATCATGGGGCTGAGCAGCATGCTGGCTGCTCCTGGTGGGGTTCATCTATTGGACTTATGATACTTCCAATAAACACCTCTTAAATATATCTACCAGCTTGGACTTCATTACTACACTCTACTTAAACAAGCATTGGCATAGCCAATAGGTCTCGCCTTTGGGAACTTATAAGTGTTTAGCCATGCAACAGTTGATGTTGTTACAAAAAGGATATTGTGCTGCATAACTAAATACTTATAAGGCCCCAAAGGCGAGACCTATTGGCTATGCCAATGCTAATTTGAAGCTGCACACGTAGTGCAAGCAGTGGCGTAACGAAAGCTGAGGGGGCCCCCCTGCACGGTACACGGAGGGGCCCCCACTCCAGATTTAATCCGCAGTTTTAAGGCCTGAGTACTGGGCTGAGGGAGCCCCCTGCAGCTCGCCCCCCCCGCATCGCGGGGGATGCGGGGGCCTGGGTTACGCCCCTGAGTGCAAGATGCTTCTCCTCCGCTCACGGCCCGCAGGGAAGCAAGTGATAATTAGGCCATGATGGGCGGGCAGGTATGAGATCCTAGAGAGGAGGTCCGGAGCAGAAATGCACACCTTGGGTTGCAGGCAAGATCTTGGTCAGGCCGCACGGTCTGGTTGTGATGGGCACCAGGCCCAAAAACAATACAGGCAGGCAGGAGGACAGCAAGTCTAAGATATCTCTGGGGATGTGGGACTGGCTGAAGAGGGCACCTCAGGCTTACAGGCATAATGGCCGGATGGGGTGACTTTGGTGGGGACACGATAGGGGTGGAAGGCGGAGGTAGATCAAGGGATCCAGGATAGGACATTGTCCTGGCACATACCCCCAAAACAAAACAGGGTCTGAGTTCTGCGTTGTGGCGGAATGGACTGAAGATAAAGGTTAGAATGAGGTTGAAAATGAGGGGGGCACCCAGTAATGACAAACAGGGGAGGCAGATAGGGGTGGTTAAGAGCATACCACAACAGGTGTTCTCCTGGCAGAGATGTAGGGGGTGGAATCATAGGTGCAGGGAGGGCAGTGTGCAGGAGTAAAGGGGCAGAAGAGAGGTAGCAAGCAGGCGCTGTGGGTGGGGGTTCCAGGCCTGGGGGACTGTCAGTGGGAACATGACAGGTAATGAGGAGCTAGGTCAGAAGGGACAGAGTATAGAGGTTCAAGGGTCACGCACACCGAACCTATACTCTTTTTTGCAGGTGACAGTATGTCTTCAGGCAGCAGACTTGGGAGAGCATAGTGCGACTCATTAACCCCACATTGAAGTGAAGGCATGGCGCAGAGCGGTCAGCCGGATTGCATCATGGGACCCGGCGTAGGCTGACACAAGAAGGCCCAGTGAGGCCTGGTCAGGGCTAACAGATGACAAGCAGAGAGCATTTTTGGGAGCATCTTTGGGTGGAAGGACACACAGGTCATGACGGCCCGCGGCAACAGAGCTCCTGGGAGATTGTTACTGCCACCCCGGGGCTTGAGGAGGGTCAGGTTGTGGACAGTGATGTACCAGTGGAAATGGAACAGACGTGGTGGCAGCAAGGGGCAGGACTGTCTGAGGGGGGACTGGTAATCAGTGTATGAGTTGTTGCACAGGCGGCACACATGGTACTGGCAAGATGCACTGACACCTGGTTGACAGGCAAGCGGCATCCACTGGCAAGGCAGCAGGCTACAAATTGGCCGCTGACCTTAATGACAGGTAAGGACGTAGGAGCCACGAGGCGGCCCTGGTGATGGTATCAATTGGGGTGAATCCTTGAACCGAACAGGAGGAGGAGACTACACAGATACAGAAGGGCTCGTATGTGAAAGGCACTGGGGTAGGTAAGGAGGAGTGGAGGTCAGACACAGAGGAAGAGAATAGTACGCAAAAGAAGGATGCTACACAAGGGGAAGGTGGGACTTCCACATGAGCGGGATGTCGGTAGGAGAGCAGCAGAATGAGAAGGTCAAGGCCACTGTAACTGATACTGGGGAAGAAAGAGTGGAATAAACGTTGAGTGGAAGTAGCACAGGGCAAAAAAAGAAAGGAACTAAAAATAACGAAACTCCCCTACATGGGGGGTGACCAAATTGTGGGGGGTGCACCAATTGTTGTCCACAAAAGAAAAGATTTGGAAGGAAGAATATGTGGAAATGTTAAAGCATTACCTAGGAAACTGAGGGACAAGGAAGGGGTCCAAGGAGGAAGAATATATGATGTCCACAGGGTACCAATGACCATTGAAAACTGGACGGCTGCATTTTTAACTTTCAGCTGCGTCTATTGTGAAAAAAATCCTGAACAGAGTGTGGACCTGTTTAAATCCATGAATGTCACACATAAGGCACTAATTATGTATGTGTGGTGCAGTATGAAGATTAATTCAGAGCATGTATGGCCCTTGATGCTGAGGCAAAATGACGGGAGATCGATTCTGATTTCTGGCAACACACGAAGGGTCTGGCAACATATGTAAAGACAATTTCACAGCCGACGGTTTGCCCATAGATTATCGGCCCTTTCAGGCCTGCCCCACCCGGGAAGGGGTGGGTTTCAGGGGCAACTCCTCCATTATGGCATCACCCTACTAGGTGGCAGCAGAGTTAAACGCTTGAAAAATAAAATGCTAAAAAACAATTTTATTATTATTTTATTTCTCTTCTTACCTGCAGCCGGCAGTGAGCGTATCAAAGGGCGGTGAGGGGCTATGCACCATATGTGCAACAACACTGGGGAGGAGGGGTGATGGCACTACTAAGTGTGCATGACGGTTGGCCAGCCGTCTTAGGCCGGCTAAACCATCATGCGCACTTAGCATTTCTCCACCTGGCTGTGTTGTACAGGGTGCTCAGACCAGCCCCAGAGCTTCTTTCATGGTGGGAATAGTATGCCTAGCATGAGAGAAGTCTCAGAAATTGGCATCTGGGAGCCTGTGCAGTGGCAAGCCTGGGTAGAACTCACGGAGTAACTCGAAAACTCAGTTGAATTTCGAGAGTTCCGTGAGCAGGTGAAGCATGCTCGGCCACCCCAATTTACTTGCTTAGCACGTTATTATCATGGTGTACGTGACATTGGTAACAGGGTATATTGTAATCTACAAGAGAGATTGCTCACAAAACACGAATACTATGTGATGGTATAGCATGACAAATCATTAATTTTGTACTCATTCTAGTCTCTGACATTGAATGTTATATTGTATGGGTCCCACTGAGAAGGCTGCAACACCTCGTCAGCGCTAATGCAGTGAAGTATTTCACATTCAGCCACAGACAGTCCCTCCCCAGGACCAGCAGCCATCTTTTGAGGGCTACCTCACTATTGAACCAGCAGGTGGCTTCTTATGAGTACAGGTGGTGAGGGGCTGCGGCGAGGCAGGTGGGGAGTGGCCGTGTCTGCGCCACGCTAATAAAGCATAATGGACGGTCCAGAAGAGGGAGCTGCTAGGCAGAGAGAAAGCAGGTAATGGACGGTACAGAGCTGCAGCCACACTGTGGGATGAGTGGCCGGGAACCATTTTATGATCACTTTCCCTCACTCTGGCCGGGACCTCAACACTCCAGCCGCCCTCGAGCCTCCATCACCCTTCGCACCGTCATTCTGCCTGGGGTTTGCCTGCTTTCTCTGCATTGCTTACACCACCATGATCTTCTTACTGGTGTCACTGTCTAATGCTGCAAGGCTGAGTCACCTCCCTCTCCTCCTCTCCTCCTCCCACCAATGCACCTGGTTTATGACAGTTGTTTATGAATTATGAGCAACATCACCTTCCCTACACCGTCATGTGCCTGCTTTGGAAGCCTGTTGCCAGGGGAGATGTTTGTTTGCGGTGGCTGTGGGACCGAGGAGTTGGACCATGGGAAACTGTCAGGGGTCGGCAACAGTAGTATATCACCCCTCATCAGCCAGGCAAGCTTGAATCCAGTGGCACAAGGAGCAAGGGACTCATGTCTGGGCATACCCATCCCAGTTAGGGTGAAAATTGCTGCGGCAACAAGTGATGGACAGAATACTGAATAAATTAAACATTCTCCTCTAGTCAAGAGATCTGGGTTAATTCCATCATTCTTTTGCTCACTGCACCACCCCAGTTTGGACCCAGCCATGTGCAAATCAGTCTTGGCCTTCTCCTCATGGGAACAGTCCAGCCAAAACTGCCAAACCAGGTCCTCCCTGGACTAGAAACAAACATGCTGAGACTGGTCAACTATTGATTTAAGCCCAGTTCTCTGTACTGGTTTGAATGTTTGTCATTGTTCAGCTTTCTGTCCATCAAATATTCTTTTTGCATTTGTCATCCCGTGTGGGATGGGTTTGCCCAGACGTGGGTCCTGTGCTCTTCAGGCAGTCTGGCTGATGAGGGGTGATGCCCCGAAACTTGCCCCAGGATTCTTGTTTCTGGTCCGGGGAGGAGGCCGACCTGGCAGTTCGGACTGGACTGTTCCCAAGGGGAGCAGGGTCAAGACCGATTTGCATATGTCTGGGTTAAAACTGGAATCCCATGGAGAGCAAAAACATTATGGGTTTAGGCCCAGATCCCTGTACTGGGGTGAATGTTTGACATTATTCAGCATTCTGTCCATCAATTGTTCTTTTGGGGATTTCAGTAAGGGCCTGTGCTCCAGAGAATACTGCAAGTTTAGACATGAATGTTCAAAGTGTGCGGGAAGGCATGCCCTCATACATTGTTTTGGTCCTGCAAGGAGCCAGTAGGGGGTCTATGTGAGGATACTTGGCAAAATGGCAACAGAGTCAAAGGAGCTCATGCGTGCCACAACCTACTTCACAGAGCTATAGGGGAGGAAGAGGGGCACAGGGACCTGGGGGGGGGGGGGGGGGGGGGGAGAAGCTTGCATGCCGGTTAAGCTGACAGACTGGATTTCTTGATGCCGCCCTATGTTAATAAGGTGGACGCGGCTGTCTTGAGGGAGGGTTTTCAATGGAGTTTCTGACTGATGTACGAGGGTCCCACAGTTTGATGATTGGCGGAAAATCTAATTTTGGTCAGAGGGCATCCACAAGTGGCGCAAGACAAATTGCAGACAAAAGTGAGGGAAGCCAGGATGGTGGGTCCTTTTGTTGATTGGCCATTGGAGAACCTGATTGTGTCCCCGATATGGGTGGTTCCTCAAAAAAAGCAGGGCCAGTTTCAGCCGATACAACATTTGTCTTGGTCTGAAGGGTATTCGGTAAATGACTTTATAGCTGAAGATCTGGCTTCAGTGTCTTACTTTTCAGAGGATGTGGCAATGTTACAGGTTGAACGGGCGGGGGTAGGAGCGGAAATGGCAAAGTGTGACATAAAATCAACCTTTTGGTTGTTGCCAGTGCACCCAGAAGACTTTCAATTGCTAGGTATTCTGTCCGATGAACAGTGGTAAGTTGACAAAGCCCTGTCGATGGAATGTTCTATTTTGTGCACTCTGTTCGAGCATTTTAGTTCATTCTTACAATGGATGTTTAAAAGTTACATGGGAGACAAGTGAGCTACCCACTATCTGGATGACGCCTTCTTTGTTAGCCATGCAGGCTCTGTGGACTGCCAGTACATTTTCAAGAGCTTATGGAAGTTATTGTGGTTCCTTTGGCTCCTGAAAAGACTGTGGGCCCAAGGACAAACCTCTCCTTCTTCAGGATAGAACTGAACCTAGGACCATGGAGGCACTTTTGCCACTGGACAAAAAGTTAACAATGTAGCTGTTGTTGAACACGATGATGGAGAAAGATAAGGTTAAGGTCAGAGATGTGAATTTTGCATGTAGGGTTGTATGAGTGGGCAGGACTTTTTATTGGAGGCTGGGAATGGCATTGTCGGGCCTTTCTGAGCAACATCATCATGTGCAATTGCCAGCAGGTGTGAGATGGTGGATTTGTCCCTGTAGCAGATCTTCTTTTTGGACTCGTATTCAGTTGGATATGCAAGAGATTTTTTGGGGGATGTCCAAATTTATTCTGATGTGGCAGGGGGTGTGGGGATTGGTCTGTATTGGCAAGGACATGGTCTGAAGCTTGGAGGCATGGGGGCTAAAGTTGCTATGAGCTTTTGTGCTTGTGTGCTTGAGACATGACATTCTGTTCAGTGCGAAACATATGCCAGGGGTGGACAATGACATTGCGGATGCTTTGTCTTTTTCACAGTGGGAGAGTGTCCATGGGCTGGCCACGGAGGTGGACAGGGACAAGACGTGCTTTCCAACAGAGCCACGGACAGAAGGAGACAGAAGCTGTTCCATCTGGTGGTAGTGTTTTTGGCTGTGTCCATGCAGAAATCATACCCGCAGACGTGGGAGGAGTTTTTGTACACTGGGGTACTCAGGAGAATCGCGAGATGGGAGAGTGTAGAGGATGTAGTGCAGTTTATATTGATGCTGACAGAAAAAGGGCTTTCGTGGGTCACAATTGCTGGAAGGTTAGCAGGCATTGCCTTCATGGAGAAGTTGCTCTGGAGCTAGTGACAAGGATGTTCGAAGGATGGGCCAGGGAGCAGGGTAGTTCAGGGCCCAAGCGGAAGCCCCTTACTTCACAGGTCTTAACGCAGGTGATTTGTTCACTGCCAACTTTTTTTGTAGTACAGACGGGGGAACAATCTTGTTTGCTATGTTGTTGACATGGATGTTTTTTGGTGCCTTTCAGGTGTCAGAATTCTTGGGGGGCATGAAATAGTAGGGGCCTTCTATGGGAAGAATGGGTGTTCAAAGAGTCTGGGGTAGGGTACAGCTGTGATGTTCTAACATGGATCAGAGGTCGACGGCCACCGAAAGTGCACTTGCATCAAACCCCAGATTTTAACCCTGGTGACTCTTTCCAGATTCCCTGTCCAAAGGTGCTTCACTGAAAATCGAAGTATGAAATCAGTGTTTCTAGAAAACCTAGATGCCCCCTGCATCAGTGGTTATAATAATCTTTGTATTTAAAAGCACATCTCTGCTGGACCAGAAAGCTAATCCGTTAAGGATGACTTGTGATTTATTTAGAGGTTCTGACATTCAAAATATTCCTTTTTCTTAAATGGCTGAACATTTCTAAAATTGCCTTACGTTGAGTTTTTTAAATATGAAAATGTAAAGCACACAGTGAAAGCCTGAAACTTGATCTGTCCAGAAACACAAAGTCCTTTTAAGGCATAAATACTCATCCAGAAAATTAAATACATTTATTATGCTCTTTGGAGAGGCTTGACACATCTTGTGTAAGGGCCACACTTTGTGTCAAGAATAGGATATAGATTTGAAAAGGAGGGGGCATGTGAAGTATACATTTCAGAAAATTAATGTACCAATAACTACCTAGAAAGAAGAAAAAGTAGCTAACGTGCCTGTTTTATGTGAATTCAAGAAGCACATCTTGTATTCAGGTTCAGCCGTCTTTATGTGATGCTTTAATGAAAATAACCTATCACTGTCCCAGAGTAAGCCTGATAATATTACATTGCAAGTAGCCTCATGTGTATTTCTAATCTTGTTACTTTTTCATTCTCAGACAAATTCATAATCTCCAAGGTATCATAAGCAACAGTTCTGTGAATTCAAAATATTATTCCTTTGTCCCTTCACTGCGTGTTTGCCCTGTACTGTTATTTCCATTCAAGTTATCTCTCAGATACAGAGGTAGAGAAGGGGCTCAAGGAATGGCAATGTATTCATTCAATTTTAGGACCTTATTCACAAAACTTTCTTTTCAGTCTAAATGACTGCAGGTTGACAGCAGTGTTGTTCCCCTTGGTCCCACACTCCTCGGTTGGGGAGGGGGCTGCATGTAGGTTCGGGGGTGAGCCCAGAAGGAGGAGGAGTGGCAGGAGACCCTTGGAAGAGAGAGCCCATCACGTGCGGTCTCTGCTCCCCTGATGGAAAGGAGCACCCCCCTCCTTCGGTGGGAAAAGGTACTGCAAATGCATCCTGTAACTTCGTCCAGGGCCATTTTAGTGGTCTGGAGGAACCCTTGCTCGCCTCTGAGAGGTGAGAACCTCTGTGGTGGAGGAACTTAGCCCCCGCGGCCTGGCTGCCCTTGACTTAAGCTGCCAGCAGAGCGCTGGGCTGGTCCAAGCACATCTATAAACCTCCAACCCCGAGATCCATCTGCAGCTCCTAGATAGGTTCTTCACCTGGAAACAGAGAGAAGCTTGTGAGTGGCAGAGTGCAGGATGTCAGCCGGGATGCAGTGGTGTGCAGCAGCCTGGGACCTCGGAGGAACCTGACCATGATACTGACAGACCTAGCAGCCACATGGAAGGATATACTACGGTCTTGGATGCCACGACCCCTGACGAGGTTTGTTTGGCTGGTGGAAAGGTATTGTTGGACACACATAAAAAACCACGTATGCACTAGAGTGAGCACAAGAAATGTAGGTAGCACTGATCTGGTGGTGTGAAGAGTGAAGGTTAAACAGTAGCACCAGACGGGGAACTCATGATATTAAGGATCCTGAACTTCCTCCGGATTTCCCGTGTTCCTTCCTGATGGTGCTTGTGGACCATGCTGGGAACCCAGAATTGTGGAAGAGCCAGTGAGGAAGCCCTACAGGAGACATTTAAAGGGCAACATCCATAGGAATGAATGTGTAATTTGACTGCCTGCTCAAACACGCATGTGGTGCTTTGGTAGTTAGTGGCGGGTGGCCTTTGATCCAGTGTCATCTCATAGTTCAACCATGGTCAAACGTAAGGCTGGGAGTGTTTGTGCAGTAATTGCTGCACCTTCCAAAACTACCTCTACTGACCGTCTTCTAAAGAGGGCAATGGGCGGCATCAGCACTGAAATAGCCCTTACCGAAAGAAGGCTATCAATGGGCTTAGGCTCCGCGCCTACTAATGAGATGGCTAGTAATAGCTCCTTTGCTTTGGCATCCCTCCACCTCTTCTATCGTTTTACCAGACTCAAGCCCATCTTTGATGGTAGTCCTGGATCCCTGGTTGCTAAGTGGACTAAACGGCGGGTAAGGTCTTCCAATGTAGAGGAGCCTTCGACTTGGACATCAATTCCATACAATCTGCTTATTGATGATTGCTGTAAAATATTCTCAACAATTCTCCAAGCAACACTATCTCTAATTCTGAACAGATTGAAAGTCATTGAAAGCCAGATCAAGGCCCTCCCTCCACATAATACCGCTGTAATCTCTAGGAATGTTTTGCCAAGTTTAGATCAGGGTCAAGTTTCTGAGTTGGGACGTAATGTTGAGTCTGCTGCTCTTTCACCTAATTCAGGATGATTGGAAAAAGGACTCCCCAGGAAAGCTTTCCCCCCACAGCCTTAGACCTTGGGGGTTGGAATGGACAGCCAGAGAGTGGCTTTTAGCAACGCCGTCCCTTTTTCCATGGCACTTTCATTTATTACTTGCAATGGTTGGGGTGATAGTCGAGTCAGGAGGGCCTAGAAGTACATCTTCTATTGTCAGGGGTTCTGCATCTTCTCCTAAGTTAGATGCTATTAACTTCCCCGTGGCAGCATGTCCTTATGTGGCAATTCTTATAGGCGTCCCACAACTCATACATGGTCAATATGAGACCGGTGAGCAACTTACCAATTAGGTTCTGAACTGGTTGGTTAATTCCAAAGGGCCCTCTTTGCGTGGAGCACCAAATATTATTATGACACTCAGGGTGGGTTGGATCGATGCGTCCCTGAAGAACAATAAGAGATATTGTGTAATTATCAATTTTAGGTACCCAAAACTTGCTCACAGATTACTGGCTAATGATACTGGTTGGGATGACAAAGACAGCAAGATTGTAATGGTCCTGTTAGACTATTTTTATAAACCTCAATTTGTTCTTGGCCATGTTAACTTTTTTGTTTCCCCAGTATCAAGTAGGTCTCTAGTCTTACAGAGCTGTTGCCCCTATTCCAACTCAAAGCCAGTTTCTTCGGTCAGTACTAACAGCGATGCGGTGTTAGTGGGCCTACTCACAGAAGTGTGAGGTTATCCAGTTGTACTCAAACTGACCGACTTCATCTTCCTTCTCCAGAGGTTATAGGTGAGTCTGTTACTCACTCCTCCTGTGTAGAGTTAAAACATTCCGGTACTGAAAGGCGCTTTAGCAAGCCTGCAACCTCTTTTTCATTGATTAGTTGGAATATTCCAGGTATCAGCTCCAAGACTGGCAATCCGGACTGGATGGCGATTATTTGCTGATTTGACATTCACTTTTTCAAGAGAGCTTTTGCATTAAATCCTTTATTGTGTGAGTACTTTGCTTGCTTTTCAGGTGGTGGTACTTCTTCTCCTCAAGGGCAAGCTAAGGGAGGCCTTTTAACCTAGGTTAATCTCTCGCTTAAAATCTCAGTGGTTGTACTGGATACCGGTTGCTCCATCTTTCAGCAGTGTTAATTAAGGATTCTAATAGTTCTTTTTAACGTTATTTGATTAATTTTTGCAACAATGATTTTTCTATGGCACCTTGTAATTTTGCCAAATTATCCTCCTTTTTAGAGGAGTTTAAGGATCCTTGTTATGGACCCAGCGAGGGGGCGTGGCTTACCACGAGCTGAAGATGTCTGCGTTCGTCTGAAGCTCCGGAGAGTTACATGGATGTCAGCGGTGTGGCGGCGGCTCCCCTGCTGTGTTTCTTGCTGTGTGGCCCGTTTATGAAGGGTATGCACAGCGGCCATGGTTTTTTATGCTTTTCATGACGTGGGGCCCATAAGATAGAATAAAAGCGGGCTGCTTCTGTCCCTCAGAGCCAGCCGCCATTTTAGTTGTGAGAGGAATCAGCTTACTCTTCATGAGAAATGATTGGCAGACTCCTCCTTTAGTGGCAGTCCTTACCCTTAAAGGCATTTTCTGCACCGGAGTTGCCTCTACACTTAAAGGCATTTTTGTTCTTTCCTGCAAGAGATGTTTCTTCATTTTAATGGCTTTCTACTGAATTTTAAACAATTCTCTTCAGCTGTTGATACAACTGGAGCATTGCACCAGCACTGAAAATGTTTCTAGCAGCGTTCTTGTGGAAATTTTGTGGAGAATTTCAGCCTATGCTCTGTGTCTCCTTTTTACTGACATACCTGCTTTGGGATTTCTAGCTGCTACATCAGTTTTAGGAGTATTTGTGGTGGAGCAATAATTACCTTGCATTGGTCTCGCTGTTATGCTCATTTTATGTCTCTAATTCATGAGCAGGTCAAAAGCTATCCGCTTTACATTTCAGTCTCCAGTAGGTAAATAACTAAGGCGTTTGTCGACATTGGCTTTTTCTAACGCAATGGAGAATCTCACTTCTAATGCAGGGCCAAATTTGGTCCCTTGTCATATCCCTTGTTAAATCTCATCTGCAGTTTCATCTCAAACCCAAGTCAATAAAACACAAGTTAAGAGGCTTTAAAAAGACCTACCTTTGCCTACAAAATCTGTACCTGGAGATTCTCTTGACCTTTTATTGGAAGAAATTAGAGCTCTGCACCCTTTTATAGAGTACACTAATGCTAAATTGCAAACTCTCAGTGATAAATGGTCACTCATGGAGAAACGTTTCTCTTCGGCGGAGCAACAACTCACGCCACTTAATGATGTATCTCTTAAATGAACTCTCTACAGTTACAGCTTTCTTCTTTACAGAGACAGGTCGCAGACCTTGAAAATCTTAATCGAAGGAATAACCTACGCATTTATAGCCTTCCCGAAGGAGCAGAAGGGGAGGACTCTATCTCTTTATTTAGATCTTTTTACATCAGGTCTTGCAGTTATCAAAAGTTCATCAACTTAACATCCAGAGAGTTCACGGATTAGGTTGTCCTCCTTCGACTGCTTCACCCCCTACAAGACCTAGAGAGTTCATTCTCTACTTTTTGGAGTGTACAGATTTGATGCAAGTTATATCTGCTGCTCGTTGCCTTAAAAGAATTTCCTGGTCAGGGCATGCTTTATATTTTTCTCAGGACTATGCCAAGTCTACTGCAGACAGAGACTTTGAGTATGAGACCTGCCCTTCGCTCTATAGGAGCCCAATTGGGTCTTTTCCATCCCTGTTTTTATAAAAGTCACTCATAATAATAAGACAACAACCTATGAAGATCCATATTGTTTGAAGGATTTTCCTATGTCTTGCAGAGCAGATGTCATGGATGTTGTTCTCTCAACCTCTACAAAGTGACTGTCTTTTGTTGCTGAGTTTGCTTAGTCCATTTTGATCTCTGATCATGCCCCGATATCTGTGCATTTAGACATCATGCCCAAATCTACTCTTCCTACGAGAAGGAGATTTAATAATTCCCTATTATTGAACTCCTCTTTCACCTCTTATTTTGCTGCTTTTTCCCAAGACTTTTCCTCCTTAATTAAACAAAAGATGTTCCCATTCATACTGTACGGGATACATTTAAAGCCTCAGATCGAGATTTTATAATTCATTTTTTATCTAAAAGGAGACATAAATAATAGATTTAACTTTAAGAGTATTCTTGCTATACGTCCCATTCTCAACAGGCTCTAAACCAAGAAATCAAAGTCAAACTTGATTTTGATAAGATAGCCACTGATAACGCTGATTCTTACCTTCTCAAATCTAGCGCTAAGTATTATGGAGGCCAAAATAAATCTGGAAGGTTGCTAGCTAATTATTTTAAAATTAAACAAAATAAATTATTCATTGAATCAACGATACAATAGTGATTCTTCTCATCATAGAGACCAGGATATTCTCGCTCAATTCCAACAATTTTACACAAATCTTTACACGCCGGATTGTCTACCCTCAGATCCTGCGATTTTAAGTTATTTATCCTCTTTTTCAAAGCCGTCTCATTCTCAAGTTGATTTCTCTTCCCTAGAGATGGGTAGCACTGAAACAGAACTTCAGCTCGCATTGCTTTCCCTTAAAATAGACAAGGCTCCAGGGCCGAATTGTTTTACAGCTGAGTTGCTTCTTCCTAAACTTTGTCGATTAATTCATTCTTTTATTAATTCAGCTACCTCTTCTTGCTCGTTCCTTTAGGCCTTAATTTGTTTAATTCCGAAAGTGGGTAAAAATCCACACTTTTGTAAAAATTATCAACCCATTTCTTTAGTTAACTGAGATTAAAACATTTTCTCTAAAGCTTTAGCTTTACAGCTAGAAGTGCTTCTTCCTGATCTCTGAAGAAAAGAACAATCTGGGTTTCTCAAGGGTAGATATCTTTCGGACAATACTTGTTTGTTTTTTTATAATATTTCTAGGTCAGCAAGCTTCCCCAATTCTTTAGCTGCCATTGCCTTGGATGCCGAAAAGGCTTCTGATCGTGTTATTTAGTCTTATTTATTTCAAACTTTAACTTGGTTTGGTTTTGAACCAAAATTTATGGCTTTCATCTCCTCTATACTTCCCTTAAGGCAGCCATTTGTGTTAGTGGTCTGACGTCTTATTATTTTAACTTACACAGAGGGGTTCGTCAAGGCTGCCCCCTTTCCCCCTTCCTTTTTAACTTAGCATTAGAACCATTTTTATCTTGGATCTGCCAGAATATTAATATTCATGGTTTCATCCATGATTCACAACAGGTTAAATTGGCTGAGTATTCTGATGACATTTTATGATTCATATCTAAACCTCATTCTTCACTCCCTGCTTTTGTGTCAGAAGTTGCTTCTTATTCATCTGTCTCGGGTTATAAGCTGAATACCGCCAAATGCAAAATTTTGCCCCTTAATAAAATCACTGTTAGCCGTGACTTTTCTTCTTCCCAATTTACGTGGCAATCTAAACAACTTAAATATCTTGGTCTTCAATTCTCTTCCTCCCTCACCTCTTCTATTTCAATTAGTATGGACAATTGGACTCAGACAATCTCTTCTCTAACTAGTAAATGGCATCCTCTTTACTTGTCTTGGTGGGGTTGTCTCGACACCATTAAGATGAGGCTGATTCCTATTATTCTTTTTTACTCTTTCTAATATTCTCCTCCATGTCCCTCTCAAGCATTACAAGAAACTAAAGTCAATACTATGTGCATTCCTTTGGAATAATAAAAAGCCTTGTATGTCTTTAGCTAAGTTAAAACGGCCTAAAGTTGAAGGTAGAGTACACTGTCCTGATTTCCCCTAAATTCTAAAAAACTTTCTTTTTGCGACAATCTCTTCATTTGATTGACCCTTCCTCGCTATAAATTCCATTACGGGTCAATTTGGAACGAGCTTTTTTATCTCCTTATTCTTTTTTTAGAATTCCTGACCATCATGCGAAAACCTAGAAAAATGTCTACTCCTATTATCAATAATACCTGCAAATTGTTATCTTCGATAATTCCTTACTCTCCCACGGATCTGTGATAATTTCTTAATTCTACTATATGGAATAACCAATTTATTCAGGTAAAGAAACATCCTTTTTATTGACATTTTGGAGAACTATAGTGTGGATTTGGGTTCATAAATTATTTGATCGGGATTCATTCCTTAATTTTCCTCAAGTTCAGAATCTCTTTCAGCGCTGGGATGCCTTCGGGTAGCTACGCACTTAACAAATGTTTTATTTATTCATTCTTTAGCTTTCAACAGAAGAAAAAACGTTAAAGTTTGATCAATTAAAATCTTTAGAACAGAAAAAACACTATAAAAAAAATAGGGTATATAAATAAAAAGTCGATGATACAAAAGTTCAAATATTTGACGTTACAATATTGCACACGACCAAAGATCCCAGATACAAATGTTCATGATTTTTAAAAATTACATGTGTTATCTATAAAAAGGTGTGTGCCAAGGGGCACAGAAGCTTCATTACTAAAAAGGGAGCGATTCCATTAAAACACAGTAAAAAAGACGGACATGGCACAAGTCCCGGGAAGTCCAACTATCGAATCCACTCACTTTAAGGCTCTATCAAGACAGGTGGTGATCTTTGCATAAAAAAGGATATGCTCTCTAGTGTCTCAGGGCATTGCGATGAGGTGAACAGCCAGTAAACCACACAGTGCAGCTGGCAGGTTGAGTCAGAAAAGCAATGGTGACTGACTGTCATTTATGAGAAAGAAACGAGCCAGTGCAGTAAAAAACAAGGCTATGGTTACTGGCACTTTCACTGCGTTAAAGTTTTTAGCACTCTTGTAAGGAGCTTGGTGACCCGGATATTAAGCGTCGGGTTCTCTGGATTCATGGCTGCTATGATGGCGTGGTGGCAGGAGCGAAGGCTGAGTTTATTCTATTCACCTCGTAGCAGCATCCTTTGATCGTTAAGTAAGGCGGGACAAAAACATGCCATGTGCTCAATCGACTCAGAGGTGCACTCACACCTCCTGCACACTATCGCTGTTTGAGCGACGCCAAACTGGTAGATGGTGCAAAAAAGGCCATTCACCCATCCTGAGTGGCAAAAATATGTTTTTCCATGCTACTGCGTAGGTGCATGATAGATGTGGAACAGGGATGCCTAGGTTAAACCCCGATAAAACCGTCCAGGCATATTTGCGTTTTGCCAGTTGTGCCCTGATAGCTAAAAGACTTGGACCGGATTCTTTTTTTGATGTATGTTTTAAGGGTCTTCTGAGGTGAGTTAGTTCCTCAGATTTCGGTTGTGTCAAGCATTTGCATTGAGTTTTCTAGGTAGCGGGGATGTTTTCATCCCACTTGCTGGATGATATTTCTTGCCAGAGCATAGCCTCCAGGCTTCCTTCACTTAAGGTGCGCAGTTTGTTACACAGCTTGATGAAAGCGCTGGCCCCAACCCCTCGATGGTCTAGCTTTCCATCTACTTTCCTAGCCAAATTTCTTCTTTTACAGGGGGCTATAGTACAAGCATATAATTATTTCAAATCTATTCTGTCCCCTGGTACTTCATCATCTGCACAATTGGCTGTTATTTTACCTACATGTCCTAAGGCTTTCCTTATTTATTCGCATTTACTTAAAGCTCCCACTTTGAGATCCAAGTTTAAGACTGAACTTACACGGGAGTGAGATCTCTCCATACCTTTACCTATAACCACCTGGAAACAAATCTGGACTAAAATTAGGAAGTGCAGTGCTCCTGTGCATGCCAGTACTACACAAACACTTTTTTTCATTTATGACGGACTTTTTATGACTCCAGACACCCTTCATAGGATTAATCAAGGTATTCCAGACACTAGTTGGCTTTGTTCTGCACCGCAAGCTGACTTGAAACACTTATTTTTTACTTGTCCCCTAGTCTCTATTTTCTGGTTACAAGTTTGGCGTCCAATTAATCTTATTTTCCAGAGTAATGGTTCTTTCTCTATCTCTAACATATTTTTGGGTAGTGTATTGGAGGTTTTGGTCAATTCTCCTTTTAACATGCAGATACTAGACCTGTTATAAGCACTTGATTTTCAAAAAATAACCCGTAATTGGAAGGATTTTACACTATTGTCTTCTAAGGCGTGGTGGTATGCAGTTTGTCACAATCACTGTCTGGATACTGCATAACTGCGCCCATTATCTCCTGTTTAAAAATGAAAGGCCCTTTGTACACCTGATACTCAATTTCTTGATTATTTCACTATCACAACTGTTCCCCCCCACCTCATCTCCAGGAAGTTCTACAACCTTCCTGAGTTTCCTTTCAAGATTTTAGGACTCATTTATATCAAGTATTCCGTTATATCTCCTCTACAATGTATAGTTGATAAATAATCAGACTGTAATGTGTTATGCATGGTATACCTCTTCTTTTGTTTTTCTTACTTTTTCTTTTCTTTTTTGTATCTCTTGTTTGATTGCTTTGCATCTTAAGCTGAATACATACTAATTTTCAAAACTTAAAAAAAGGTAGCAGCGAGCTATTTTGTCAATATTATTCAGCTCTTTGACAATGGAGGACATTAGTTTAACACAGTCACTAGCAAGTAAGCTGCAGGGTGCTGCTTGTTTGTTGTTATCAATCCCTTAAGTTACCATGGCAAGCAAGCAAAGCACGGGGGCAAGGCACCAAGACCTGACAGTATGCTCATTGATTTGATTGAGTGTAAACCTGACATTTGGGGTGTTTTGCTTACAAATGTGTTTAAACCTTTCTTGAACAATAGGCTATCTAGGTCTTGAGCTTGTACTGATTTTCATGAAGGGAGATCCAAATGTGCCTAGGTGCTGTAGGTCAATTTCTGTGCTCGATAATACAGTGAAGATCATAGGAAGGGTTGTGTTGTCGCACCTTAAATTATTAGCTGTAGAGAATAACACCATAAACCCCTGTCAGTATGGTTTTAGGTTGGGGCTGGGTACAGCGAAGCAGTGCTTGAATTTGCATCTCCTTTTGGGTAAATATAAAATCTAATTTTGGGTAAATATACCCTTACCAAGGGCTGCTTCTGTATGTAACATTTATGGACCTGTCTACAGCCTTTGATTCTGTTAATTGAACCAAATATAAGCTACTTTTGCTGGATTTGGGGGGCGAAGTTTCATTGGTCAGCTTTCTTCACATCCTTCATGCTAGTTTGGCTACCGCAGTCCGGCTAGGAATTTTGGGTAATTGTCTGGCCCTTTTGAACTTTCTCGCGTAGTACACCTAGACTGTATCTTGATCCCGATATTGTTTGCTTTTTACATTAATGATCTTATTCCCTGATAATGAAGGCCTCTGATGATATTCCCATTAAGGGAGCTTCACATGTCCCTGTTTTGCTATACGTGGATGACGCAGTACTAATTGCCCGCAAACAGAATGGCCTCCATAAGTTGGTGGGTTCTTTTGCATCCTTAATGGGTGAATTAGACCTAGTCATGATCTTCATCAAATTATACATCATGGCCTGTGGTCCAGAAAAAATGAACATTTCTAGTTTTCAAATTGGCAGTGACATCTTGACGAGGGTCAGTAGTTTTTGGTATTTCGGACTTCTTTTTGACTCTTCGGGTACTTGACACACCCAGGTTAGAAATGTTCACTTGAATATATCTAGATTCAACTAGTGCAATATTTAACCTGTCTCAGATTCAAGGTGGCACAAAAATGTTGCCTTTACTGTTAATCTACAAAATGCAGTGTGTCCCTGCTGCTTTATATGGGGCAGGTATACGGTATTACGCAAATCCTGCATCACTCCAAAATTGAGGAAAATTGGATGTGGAGGCGCCTCCTTTCTGTTCCACTTGCCAGCTCACAATATATTCCTGCATTCGGAGCTGGCATTGCAGTACATCTCTGACTCAATGTGCCTTACTCATCTGATGCTTTGGGTATCTGTTTAGACCTCTCGGGAAGCAGGAATGAACAGTGAAACCATTCAAGACTGCTTATCCTGTGAGTACACTAGGAAGCTACCATGGTCAGCCTATGTGAAGGATTCTCTAAGTAAGATAGGTTGAATTCTTTGACCCACCGAGTCTCTTTCCAAGATAGATAAGCAGCTGATAAACCTCAAATTCTTAGAGGATTGTCAATTTGAGAAGCTAAGGGAAGAAGTAGCCAAAAGTTCTGTAAAGGATTACATTCAATTTAGGAGGATCAACAACACAGGCCTGTTTCTAGATTTCCCTTTACCTCAGTGGAAAAAGTCCATGCATTTCCAGTTTACTGCGGGGTCAGTTTGGCATTTATTATATTTTCCTCTTGGATCAGGTTTGTATAGTAATAGCTTTCCAAACTATGGGAGCTGAAAAACCTACCTGGTTAGCCTGCAAAACGCCGGAACACGCCATTGCTGTCACCGCCACCGCCAAGAGTCACACCGTGCCAGAGTCAGCGTCGCCGCCCCGGGACTCCATCTCCCGGCAGCACTAGCGGCGGCGCGCTCATTGAACGCAGCGCCAGCGCCTGGAGGCGCACGTAAGATCAGCTGAAGGCGGCAGAGCGGGGGGGAGCTGAAAAACCTACCTGGTTAGCCTGCAAAACGCCGGAACACGCCATTGCTGTCACCGCCACCGCCAAGAGTCACACCGTGCCAGAGTCAGCGTCGCCGCCCCGGGACTCCATCTCCCGGCAGCACTAGCGGCGGCGCGCTCATTGAACGCAGCGCCAGCGCCTGGAGGCGCACATAAGATCAGCTGAAGGCGGCAGAGCGGGGGGGAGCTGAAAAACCTACCTGGTTAGCCTGCAAAACGCCGGAACACGCCATTGCTGTCACCGCCACCGCCAAGAGTCACACCGTGCCAGAGTCAGCGTCGCCGCCCCGGGACTCCATCTCCCGGCAGCACTAGCGGCGGCGCGCTCATTGAACGCAGCGCCAGCGCCTGGAGGCGCACATAAGATCAGCTGAAGGCGGCAGAGCGGGGGGGAGCTGAAAAACCTACCTGGTTAGCCTGCAAAACGCCGGAACACGCCATTGCTGTCACCGCCACCGCCAAGAGTCACACCGTGCCAGAGTCAGCGTCGCCGCCCCGGGACTCCATCTCCCGGCAGCACTAGCGGCGGCGCGCTCATTGAACGCAGCGCCAGCGCCTGGAGGCGCACATAAGATCAGCTGAAGGCCGCGTCGCGGGTTCGCGCGCGGGTCGGCGCCGGGGCTAAGCCCGGGCAAAGGGCGGGCCCTCTGTGGCCCTCAGTGACCGAGGTAGGCCGGGCTGGGCCCGGTCCCTTATTTCTCATTTTTTACATTGTAATTATTTGTTTGCATTTGTGCCCATTTGAGTAGAAGGGTAATTTGATGCAAGTACTGTGATAGCTATACTGCACCCTGGTCCTACCTGCTGTGCCAGGGACTGACTCAACTCCAGACTTTTATTCATTTTATATTGCTACATTTCATTTTAATTACTGTGGAAAATGTCTAAAACTTTACGATCTGGAAGGGTAGTGGGAGAAAAACCTGCCCGGAAATTAACTACTATCCGCACAAGAAACAAGTCAGTAAACAACCCACCTTTGAAAGGACAATGTCAGTTATCTGAACTCTGGGATTTATCTGGTATAAAAAAACCTAAATGTGCGACTCTACATAATCCAGATACTAAAGTCTTGGAAGTACACGTACCAACTACCTCTGTGCCCCGATTTCCCCAGGCCCAGCAGGGGGCCCCCCAAACTATGGCAGGAGGGTCTCCCTTTCGGGACCCTACAGATGGGAAGTTGACGATTATAAGTGAGCCAGTGCACATACCATCGATCCCTCAGTTATCCATGAATGACAGGCCGGGGGATGACCTGTCTGCACTATCCATTGATTTGGAACTATGGGGACGCTACGTAAGCCCTGCTAAAGTGGAATCTCTGGAGCAATTTAAAGTTCAGGGGGGAGCCACCCCATCAGGGTTAATGCTGTATAGTAGCACCCCGTCGCTAAATAGTCATGAAATATCTGACTTGCTAAACTCTTCCAAGAGCCCCGACCTCAATCTCCTGGATAATATCTGCACAGCAGAAGCACGAGAAAAGCCGATCTCTGAGTCCATGATCGCGCTGGAACAACTCCTTGCTTCAATTTTGCTGCTTCTAGGGAAATTTGTAGGCAGCTCGGACTGTATCCTTGAATCAGTTACCCAGATCCTAAAGTTATTGCTGCAGAAAGTGCCGGATGCGAGTAAGGCCTCTCCCCCTAAGTCTGAACAATCTGTATCTGAGGGGAAATTCAAAGCCATTAGAAGCGAACTAGTTAGGAAAAATGAAGAGTCTTCTATGGTCCCTCATAAGGAGTTGCCTTATACTGCAGCCTCTAACTGTATCAAGAATATAGTCCTGGAGATAGAGGAGGAGGATAAAGTCTTGCCAGGCCCCAAAACGGTTCAGGAATTATTTCCTATCTTTGTCCCGGATGACGGAAAAGACCTCCTGGCCGACAAATCTGAGGTCAGTGAAGAAAAGAGAAAATATGGTAAACAAAAAAGTACCAAAGCCAGTAAGAGGAAACCTATTCGAAAGTATAGAAAGAAGAAGCAACGGAGGATCATTTTCCAAAAATGCACAGTGACAAGGGAGAATGAAATAAGGAATGGGGAATCCTTTTCTACTGCTTTAAAAGTGGACATGGGTGTGAATTTATCCTCTTCAACCTCGGTGGAGGAGGAAATTGAACAAGGCAGCCTGCCTTCTCAGGAAGATTTACCACAAATTGGGGGCTCTCTCCCAGGCTCTCCTTCTCGGAGTGCTCTTGGAGGTCCAATTTCTAATCCATCTGGGTTTTTAAACCCTTTGGCCCCCCCCTTTGTGGTAACAATTGACTCTGAAAATTCTCGCCCTCCGGCCCGGCCTGTAAGTACGTCAAAGGCCCCTGTGGATGTGCGTGTACTAGATTTTGTTCCATTATTTGATACTGACCTCTTATTAAATAGAGCCTGGCTCCTCAAGCGTTTCAGTGAGGTTGAATGTCTCTATCACATTCAGTCTAGAGACATTGAACTGGTAACTTTGTTGGGTGGTAGTCGGGTTTTGAGTATTCGGGTGAAATTTTATTCCCCTATCATAACAAATTTGATACTAGAACAGGCTGAAAATTTTCAACGCTTAGGTATTGATATTCTACCTATCCCTACCCCAGGCAAGCCAAACTCTTTCGATAAGCAGGGGTTGAGGGGTGATGAACAAAACGGGGTAACCTCTCCTCTGAGAGACCTGAAAATTTGGGTTTCCAGGGGAAAACGCACAGTATCGCACGTGAAGCCTCTCCCACTAGTTGAGAATTCCATATTCAATGATGACAATAACCGGTGGAATTGGCTCCATAGTGCATTATCAACAAAAAATAAGGATAACCCCAAATTGTTCCACCATCTTTAACCCAGCCTTAAACATAATTTCCTGGAATGCGGCCGGATTCCATAGCAGCCCGGAGAAAATGACCTTTTTATCCACTCTGGAGGCTGATATATTGTGCATCCAGGAAACATGGTGCATAGATAGGTTAACGCCTTTAAAAGATTTTTATGTTTTGGAAGTTCCGGCTGCGCCCTCTAAGAAAGGGCATGCTAGGGGGGGGCTCGCTTGTTTACTGTCAAATAAGTTTCAATGGAGATTTTCCCATTATATTGACTCCAGTAGACTTTTCCACACAATAACATTAGAAAATATGTTCCATGACAATGTAAAATATCCCATGGTAATTTTCAATGTGTATATTCCGCCTGAGGAATGTTTTAATGATAAATTGCAGCGGGTTCTCCAGTATATGGATAAGATAAAAAATTCACCTCCTTTTCCTGTAATTTTGCTTATCGGTGATTTGAATTGTAAAGTTTCAAACGCTAGTCTAAAACTTTTCAGGGATAAAGCTAAGGAGGAAGCACATTGCATCCCCCAGACGCTCTTCCCTGAAAACTTAAAGACAAATAAAAGGGGGAAGATCTTGTTAAAAGAATTAGCGATCGGGGATGGTATTATCTTAAATGGAAGATTTCCATCCGACGTCCCCGCAAATCATACTCACAAATCCCCCTTTGGGTCATCAATTTTGGACTATGCTATCGCCAGCTACAGTCTGTTTCCCCAGATTCTTGACTTAAAGATCACACCCACGACTCTGAGCGACCACAGTATATTGTCACTATCAATTTCGTTAAATTCTATGAATACGGCATCTTGGTCGCTAAATGGCAGGGAGGCTACCTTCCACTCGACATCTGGAAGATGCTTCTGGAATAATGCTGCCATTAATGGGGTGCAGGAGCTACTGACCGATACCCTTAGGGAAATAGAAGAGTGGAACGGAAATGAAATAGTTTGTTTTGAGGAATTCATGGTAAAGATTTTATTGAATGCTAAAAAAACTGTCCCCCCTAAGAAAAAAGGAGAGGTAGTTTCTCTAACTCTCCGTAATCTGAATAGGGAATTAAACAAACTAATCCGTGCACAGTACGTCGAAAGGGTACTGGAACGTGGGAAAGATATCGCTAGGTTAAAAAGAAAGAGAAGCAGACTTAAGCTAAAAGTTAAAAGGGACAGGGAGGATGAAGTATGGATTAAATTAAGGGAATCTGCTGCTTATGGTAACATTAAAGATTTTTGGGCAATAATTGGGAAAGGATGTGGTACTCGCCACTCCCCTACTCCCATAGCTATACCAGAAGATCTATGGTCCTCTCATATCCGAGAATTATATGCAGGGAATGGGACCACAGGTGTGGATAACTTCATGTATGCTGCCCCTGATGACTCGGTCTTCTTTCCCTCTGAGAAGGAAATCGAGTTGGCTATAAAAAATATGCGATCCTCTGGGGCTATGGGACCGGATGAGCTTCCGATGACGGTCCTAAAACAAGACCCTTCAACCTGGAGTAAAATTTTGTACCCCCTGTTTAGGGCATGCCATCTTTCTAAACGTGTCCCTGCATCGTGGAGAGGAAGCATTCTGGTCCCTATCTTCAAAAAGGGAGCAAGGGACAGTCCCAGTAACTATCGCATGATTGCGCTCCTCGACTCCATCGGAAAGGTCTTTGCGAAATGCCTCCTGAGATCTCTTTCTGATTGGGTCGAGGAGCGCAACATCTTGCCGTTGGAACAGACTGGCTTCCGAAGGGAACATGGCACTCTGGACAACCTGACTGCCCTTCAGGTTATTACTGATAAATATGTCCAGGTGAGAGGGGGTGTTGTATACGCCGCCTTCATTGATTTCTCCACAGCGTTCGATAAAGTAGATCGGGGAACGCTGTGGAGAAAATTGGCGAGGATGGGTGTCCCTACTCCCCTGCTGGAATTGGTGCGGGCTCTGCACACTGAGACCTGGTGCAGGGTCTTAATGGGGGGCGAAAGGGGGCTGTCGGCCAAAATACCATCTCAGAATGGCCTTAAACAGGGCTGCTTATTGGCGCCCCTGTTGTTTTCCCTATACACAACTGACCTCCCTGCAGCTGTGTCCCATAGTGAGGGGATCGCACCGTTGATAGGAGGGGTGCCAATAGCCTGTCTGATGTATGCCGATGATGTGTTATTGCTTGACTTAACTCCCGTGGGTCTGGCTAATCGGCTTCAGGCTCTTCAGGACTTTGCTGGGGAGCATCATATGAAGATCAATATTAATAAAAGTAAAGTGATGTGTATTGCTGGTAGGAAGAAATGCCGCTCGACAAATTTTGGTTGGGCTATCGGAGGGCTTAGATTGGAGGTCGTAACTTGTTATACCTTTTTAGGGAAAATATTCTCGGTCAATATGAGCGAGAATTCTCATATAGAGCATTGCTCCCGCAAAGCTCTTGCCCAAGGCAATGGGTTAAAGTCCCTATACCTGGCAACGGGGAAAAGACATTTTTCTAGCCTTCTAGAAGTATTTAGAGCTAAAATCCCCGCAACCATCTTGTATGGTATAGAAATAATTGAGATAAAATACTGGGACTTTTGCCACAAGACTGAGGGAAAACTCCTAAGATCCCTCTCGAATCTTAACAATGCCTGTCCACTGGCTGCTTGCAGGCTGGATTTTGGACTCAGGAGTGCCTGGGTTCAGGGGCTTTGCGCCGTAATAAGATGGGTAGCCAGTTTAGCCAGAGCGAGAGAAGGAACCCTGCGAGTCTTACTCAAAAATGAACTTTTGGGCAATTTTAAGGAGTTCTCTAAACTTGTTAGTAATTTTAGAAGGGCTGTGAAAATCCTTAGACTGGATGAAAGCGCTCTTTTCTCCTATTCTCCCACGCAGTTAAAGCAGGTCCTCAGGGAGGCTTCGTGGGAGTATTGTTTTCTATCTGACAAAAAAACAGTTGGAGATAAAAGGAATGTGGAGCCGCTGATCTCCTCCTATAGGTTGAAACAGCCCCAACCATATGCCCTGTGGAACCTGCCACATGGGATACGTAGGTTTTGGTTTTTATTACGTTATGACTTAATCCCTCTTAACGTGTTGCTGTCTAAATGGCATGGCCCTTCACCGTTGTGCAATCTATGTAAATTAAATAACCAGGACTGTATGCATGTACTTTTGATTTGTCCTATGTTACGTAGCTTGCGCAAGCGATGGCTTAAAGTAATTTGTCTTCGCCTCAGTATTGTCACTTTACAAGATTTTCTTCATGCACTTTATTGCCCACCAAATGAAATGTTCTGTGCTTATGTTTTTAACTTTTTTAAAGGATTTTTAGCTATTTATTAAACTCTCTGGAAGATTGTGCCGGCCCGGCCTTGTGGGACTGATGGCTTGCAGTGTACCTATTACGGTCCGAATACTATGTTTTTATAATTCTTGTACTTGTGATGATTGTGTTGCTTTGTTTGTACATGTTTATGTGGCCCTCTTTGAGAGCCAAAACATAATAAATAAAATTTGATTTGATTAATAGCTTTCCATTTTGGGTAAGAGGTGTGGCGCCGTGGCCAGGGTGACTGACTCTGGAATCTGGGGATCACGGTTCGATCCCCGGCGCCGGTGGCAGATTAGCCCAGCACCTTGTGACTCTGGGCAATAGCTTGCTTAATCTTCCCGATGGCCCCCAGCGCCTAGAGACCCTTACGGGTGATTGTTCGCGCTTTACAAATGTGGATTATTATTATTATTTTGTCCATGTGATGAAGTGTCTTCTCAGTCTTGTACATACTTAGGCTGTATTTTAACTTATATTTGAAGTATTTTTAAAAACATTTTGCGACCAGAGAGTGCCGAGTATCCTTGCTTTATCTACAACTTTTAGATAATGATGAGGTAAATGTTAGGGTTAGCAGCTTTTTAAATACTGCAGTAAGAGCATGTAAATCAATGGAGGGTTAATTTTTATCTTTTTTTATTATATTCTCTTATGAGTCTTACATTGTCATTATTTGTATTTTGCATCTTTGTAACTGTTTTGCAGGCTGTTTCTATTTGCACACTAGGCATGCACTTTTCTATGGCTTTAGGTACTCTATTTGATAATAGTAATTATGATGTGCTTGTAATTGTACTTTTATGATTTAATATGAAATTTAATAACAGTTGTTGGATTGATTGATTGAGTGACGGCAGACTGAAACAAGGAAACTAAAACAATGTGGATAGGTCTGGCCTTAATGTTTTTACACATATAAATATAATTTGCAGCTATACTTGCAGGTGTTTGCATGCATTAACATGTTAAAGCCAGACCTGATGGCTTTGTGCATCGCTGCTATCATTGTGATGCCTTAACTCAACAATGGCAACCTATTACAGTAATGCCATAGTTCTATCACAGGTGCAGAGTAGTGATGTCAAAACTAGAAGGTAAATAATGAAATTATGTAATGTTTTTATGTAAGCATTGTAGAGGTTCCCTTGTGCTACATACCTAGCTCAGTGATTAGAGCTCCTACTGCAGAGAAATGTATGCATTCTCCACTTAACTGGTTTGAAATCCAGGAGGGCTAACGGAGGGCCACAAACATGGTGGAATACTCTGTCTGCTAACTAATGGTCTAACTGACTATTATGAGTGGAACAGACATGGTTCTCATGCAGAGCCAGTGGAAAACTTACACAGATAGCCTGGTGGACTTTGGCCGGCAGTGTAAGTATCTCAGACCATCCCAGCTATTTCTGTTCTGAATAGGAATCAAGAAAAATAGGACACCTTGTGAGAAAACTTACAAAGTCATCCCTCTGCTAGTAGGCTGGCCACCTTTCTCTCAGCAAATGACCGTATCCAACACTGCACTGAAACAACACACTTGAAGGGCTCAATTCTGGACCTTGTTATATCTAAAGCAGACATGCTTACTATTGCTATCCCTATTCATGTAGACTGGTCTAACCACTTCCTCATCCCCTTCTCTCTTCACCTATCATACTCTATAACTCTTGGCCAACCTAAAAGGACTACTACCTGGTTCTGTAACATCAAAAACATTGACCTCGATACTCTCTCTGATTCTGCTATGATATCACTTCCAAGGCTAGACCCGAACTTGGACGTCAATGATCTCACCTCCCAATGTCTCTCAGTCCTTGCAGTCGAAATTGATAATATCACTCCTCTTCAAAGCAAAAGGAAAAGGCCTATTCCCTCAGCACCTTGGTTCAACAAATCCCTTTATGAAGAAAGGAGGAACCTGAGAATCCTGGAGAAACAATGGAGACAAGCTCCATCCACCACTAATCTTGCTACGCTACGTTCAGCAAGATCCAAGTACCACAAACACATCTTTCTTGAAAAAGCATCACAATTCAAAACCCTCCTCGACTCAGCCAAAAACTGACCCAAAAAACTTTTCGATCCTATCAAAAATCCTAACTGCTCTCCCCAACCCTCAATTCGGAGGATTCTCCAAAGAAAGCAGCGGAATTTGCTATATTCTTTGACAAGAAAGTGAAATCATTGGTGGATCAGGTCATTTATCCTACCCCCCAAGAGGAGCACAAATCCTTAGTCCTCTGGCATAACTCTCTGAAGATGCCCTCCTCAAATGCATCCTCGAAACAAAGTCCTCCAACCATTCTCTTGACCCTATTGCTAGTGACATTGCCATTGACTTCTACAACCACACTCTTTCTTATTGGACCGGTCTGGTTAACCTCTCTCGTAGTCAAGGCTCCCTTTCTATTACCTTTAAAACAGGACAGGTTACCCCTCTTCTTAAAAAACCCACCACTGATGCAAACGACCTCAACAACTTCTGCCCCATCACAAACCTCTCTTTTCTTGCAAAAATCACAGAAAGATGTGTAGCGAAACAACTTTACCGTCATATTAAGGACAATGATCTTCTCGAAAACTTTCAGTCTGGTTTCATTCAAAATTGTAGCACTGAAACAGCCCTGCTGCAAGTGATTGATGACATGCTGCGCATGCTCGATTCAGGGGAGTCTTGTCTTTTGATTCTTCTAGACCTTTCTGCAGCCTTTGACACTGTCAATCACAACACTCTCCTTAACACTCTTCAACAGAGAATGGGTTTGGAAGGCACAGTGCTTAAATGGTTTGACTCTTTTCTCTCTGACAGATCCCAAATGATCAAAATAGCAAACAGTCTCTCATCTCCATTGGCGGTAGGTCGAGGCGTCCCTCAAGGCTCTATCCTTGCACCCACTTTGTTCAATCTCTATCTGGAACCATTGGGAAATCTCCTTAGTAAATCTGGTATCCTCTATGCGGATGACACCCAAATCTACCTTAAGGTGTCCTCCACTCACGATATCTTGATCCTCAACTCTACTCTACACTCTATCCAAAACTGGATGTTAACTCAGCAACTCATTCTAAATCACTCCAAAACCAATTTCCTCCTCCTCTCTACCTCACTCTCTCCTCCTCCTATTCAAACTTATTGTTGTCGACAGCGCAAAATCCCTTGTTGTCGTACACGACAAAAGGCTAAATCTTCTCTCCCACATCAATTCCATTGCAAAGAATGCTCGATACCAACTGCACCTTCTGTGGGGGATTCACGCTTCTTCCTGGACCAAGACATTAAAACCCTGGTCCAATCGCTGGTTCTCTCCAGATTGGACTATTGCAATTCTCTTCTTACTGGCCTCCCCAAATCCCACCGTTCCCCTCTTAAATCTGTTCTCCATTCAGCGGCTCGTTTTATTTTTGGGGGCCAAAAGAAGTGACGACATCACACCCTTGTTGTCTTCCCTCTGTTGGCTTCCCATTGAGGCAAGATCAATCAACAACACTGCCTGTATCACCTACAAAGCCTTGCACACTTCGTCCCCTCGCCACCTGGCGAATAAACTGAAAATCTCTGGAGGCTCTAGACCGTCTCGTAATGCGGAAAAACTAGTGCTTGAGCCCCCCACTTTTAAAAGGGAAAGATCGATGGCTCAATCCTTCTGGGGCAATGCGGTGAGAATCTGGAACTCGCTTCCGCCACAGCTCCGTACCACCACCTCTACCTGGACCTTCAAAACTGATCTCAAATCTCTTCTCTTCCAGAGACACTTCCAGAACTAATACATGCCCTTTCAAGTCCCCCAAGGAAGTTCTTTCACTGTTGTAAATGTGTATTCTTTGCCTGTACAAGTGTCATCCTAGTGTGTTTGTGAGTGACTGCCATCTATTGCTGTATTTGACCTCTTCTTGTATCTCGTTTGTTTTTGTAACATGTACTTTTGTAACATTCTTCTTATGTAATGTAACTGGTCCTATTGTAAAGCGCTCTGACACCTTTGTGTAAAGTCCACGCTATATAAAATTGCATAACTAAATAAATAAATAAATAAGTAATTAGTTTTTTGTTTTACAGAAACAAACTCCCACATGCAAAAATGTTTTTCGAGAGGATGCTTGAAACTTCACTACCGTCAGGGGTATCATTTTGCTGTCAGAGATTTTTATATATGGGGGCTGTTTGTCTGCCACGTCAGCTGAGTGGCTCTCTCTGCTGCCCTAGGGGAATGGACTTCAATCCACCAGGGTCTAAATTACCACCTTAGTATTTCATCCTTGTGATGTCATCTAAATAAATTCCATTGAGTTATCCAATAATAACACGTTACTCGGTGTGCCAAGACAAAATTCATTTTCTGGTGTTTGCTTTGTAGATTGCCAAAGCAAAGAGAGAAAGACCTGATGCCAGAAGTTACTGATGTTGCTCAGGTTAGTGTCTATAGCAACAAGGGATGCAAAGTTCAAGGTTACACACAATGTACATTTAAACATGGACAACTATGTAGGAGCAGATTTATAAAAAAAGTATTTATGTTCATTTTGTATGTTTAAAGTTTACATAAGTAGGCTACAAAACTAATTTCCTGGGCCTGTTGTTCTGAATGTTCTAACAGCTGAAAAATGTTGCTTTTATTGGTTGCACAGAGTGAATGCCATTCAGTGTTTTTCCTTTTTTATAAAATAGACAAAAATGTGATCCGTTCCGTGATGTTGTTTATCACCACTGTATCAATTAACGTGCTTTGGATAAAGCCTGCCAGAGACGTTTTACAAGTTGCAGAATTCAAGGCTGTTCCTGCATGCAGCCACAATTGTTTGTCTATTCATTTTAAAAAGTTAATTGTTCAATCACATAATGCCATTTTCCCTTGCATGAAGGTAAAAGGTAGTCATTGCCTATTCATTTGGGACGGTTTATATAAAGTAGCCTGTTTTTATGTAACAACATTTATGCAATATGATTTTCGGAGTTTTGCCCACTTTAGTGGGAAATGCTCAGTAATGCTATGCCTTAAGCACAATACAACTTATTCGCTCTCATTTGTGTCCTTGCCATAACAAGTGAATTGTGTTTTTATGCATTTTTCATCGACCTGAGCTGACTGAGCCTGTCCTCATACTTGTTACCCCTTTAAATTTGAAGAGGTTTGGAACCTTAATTCATTACTTAGGTAGTTAATGAACACTGACTAAAATATTGACACAAGGTATGTATTTCAGTAACCCACTGAACACTTTGTCACTGATTACAAATTATTTGGTGTTTTACGATCCCTGTGTAAACCCCTCCTAGCAAAGGGTCAAAATTATGAGTTGGGTGGTATTTACTGCATCTGGTAAAAGTTGCGGGAATTTAATAGGGGAAAAGTGTACAATATTTACTGTACCATGCGGATTTTGGTGCAGTAAGCACCAAAATAAGCATGTAATGTTCCAGAAACTAGAAATAGGTTATATTTTTTGCATCAGATAAGTAGAGTAGCAGAGTGCTGTTATTTATTGGTTGCGGAAACAAGCACCTGTATTCTGACAAACTTGGACTCAAGGTCTAAGTGTAGACTTAGATTTAGCTATGGTTAAGGTTAGGGAGACTGGCTCGGAATTCTCACATTGTACAATATATCTGTAAGCTCCCCCATACCAAGATATAATTTCTCACTTTGCATGCAGGTTCTACACTTTCTGTTCGGTACCTTAACATGTGGCGATCCTTCGGCATATAAGGAACAGCTAGGAAGAGCAAACAAGCAGGACAGAATACAGGGTAAAATGATTACATTAAAAACTTTTCACACATGAAACATAGTAAACAAAATATACAGCCATACTTTGTACAGAGGTACTGTATAAAATGTACATTTTCTGCATGGTCCTCAAAGATTTTCCACCTTTTTCTAGACCTCATTTTTGCTCGTAGTAGGACTCTGTGCACCATGACACTGTTAATCATGTGCTCTGGGCCTAAAATCGATTGGGTAAAATATTATCACCTAGTTGGTCTATTTAACTTTCCTGTATGTGGTGCAGAAAATGTACTTGTGGCACAGGATCTAATTGTCATATTTGGGCTACCGTGTTATAATTACATCACTTACATATAAGAAAAAGAATATGGCTGCCGGTGCACAGCTGTGCTCTGGCAGGACTTCAGCTTAAAGGGACTGCAGAAACCCATGACAAGAAAAAGTGCCTTCCCATGTAGGAAACCTATTTTTATGTATTAGTGTCATCCCTAAAAGGTATCTTGTAAGCCATGCAATGTGATTCATTTATAAAAACGTGGTCACTATAATTTTAAAAAGTGTGCTCACACAAAGATCGAATTCCTAACACTATTTCACAGGTTTAGCTCAACTTCCATCTGATAGGCCTAGATGTCATTACAATATTTAATTCTATATCTCTGCCTGAGAAAATAGTAGTACAATCATTCAAAGGTACTCCCTACTTAATTTTCCAAACCTGATTTAATGGTGAATACATGTTGATAATTTAGGTAAAAAAATAACTTTAAAAAAATGTACCCTAAGCTGCCTAAGACAGGACTCGCTTAAAACCAGTTCTGGTATCAAAGGAGAATGGATCACTTGTCGTGTGTGGTTACCAGGGTCTGGGGTATTGGCCGTCTTAAAAACCTTCATTCACGTAAAAGGGTACTGTGCCGGTATATTATGATTTGCCTACGTGAAAAGCATCATCATTGGGTCTTTCAGTATGCTTTCACGTTAGGGTATCACGTTATGGTCTTTTTTCTGTTTTCTCTTTCCAGTTTTAGGTACTGGTAGATCTGGGGGTGTCTAGTTGGCAGAGGTAGGTACCTTTGACCAAATAGGGACCCTTGCTTCTAGTCAGGGTAAGGGAGAAACACACCGTAGATAACCCCTGCTCACCCCCTTGGTAGCTTGGCACGAGCAGACAGGCTTATCCCCAAGGCAATGTGTAAAGTATTTGCACTAACACCTACTGTAACACAGTAAAACACCACAAATGGACACCACACAGATTATTTATAAAAAAAATATAAATACCTTTAAGTTTCAGGCAAGACCCAATCAACAAAAATTCCACATACACAATTAATTCTCTTCTTGGAAAGCTCCTTTGGAAAGTTTCTTACTAATCAAAATGTTATTATCAACACAAAACACAGATTTGGTGGGTTTTGTAGGCCTCCTGGAAAATGCAACACTGTCACAGATGTATTATTCTTTGGGCAGGTCTGTGTTGTCTTTGAAAACGTTTTGTCCCCAGTGCCTAGCACTTGTTACCGGTGCGCGCTGCCCCTCGTGGCTTTAAAACTGCTGTGCCTCTTAATCGGCTGACTCTGTGGTCAGTGCTGCCACACTATGCCCCCAAATGCCTTAAACTGAGGTAAATAGCTTCTTTTCAACAGGCCCCGATACCGCAACTCTCCACCGTGCCGGTACGGGCCGAAATCAGGGCAAAACTTACTGTAGGTAAATGCTGGAATATGCCCCCACCGGCCCCGGAAATTAGATTAATGGGCTCTCAACAGCCTGGCCACACAATCAGCTGCCGTCCCTGTCTGAGGCTCAGATTGCTCTCCCACTGTCCCCGGCCAGCCCGCCAACCAGACTCCAGGTTCGGGCAGCTCCACCGACTCCCAACCAGCTCACAGTATCATAGTTAGTAGGAGCGGAGTGTTACCTGGGGAGCTGGTCTTGAGCGGCGGTCCGCGCCTCGGGTGACTTCTGGGACGGAGACCTCCTTCTTCTAGGGCGCTTCACGGGACCACCTTCCCGCACTCGAACACTGCTTCCCTTCAATCCGGCTGACATCCTGCTGGGCAACTCCCTCTGCGACGGCTGCACGTCTTGGGTGAATCCCAGTTGCTAGGCAATGCCTCACAGCCGGGGAACTCAGCACAGTTTGCTTTTCGTTGCGATTACAATCTTGGGCCAACGGCGGTGACGGCATGCACTGTGTCTTGACCGGTCACACTTCTCCCCAAAGTTCCACGCAGACACACGCTGGGCGCTGGACCATGCACTCGGCGACGTAGAGGCGATCTCACCAGTACAGTGCTTCTCAGAAGTGCGGGCTTCACGGGGAATACACGCTGGGCGCAGTTACACGAACACAGCGCTTAAATGGAGGTTGGGAAACTTTTATATCCCTGAGTTTCCGCAACAGGAGGCCAGCTCTCCTCAGGCCCTTGGAGACTGGTTCTTCTGTCAATACACAGCACACAGCAAAGTCCCTAGCAAGTAGGGGGACACAGCACACAGCAATGTCCCTTGTCCTCTCCTCAGTTAAATCAGCAAACTGCAGGCCAGCCCCAGAGCATACAGCAAGGGCAGTACTTCACCTCAGCTTCTTCAGTTGATCTTCTTGGGCAGTGGTTCCTCTTGATTGTAGAAGTAGTCTAATTTTACTGGGGTTTCAGCTCTTACTTTTATACCCCAAAAGTATTTGTTCTTCATGTGTAACCAGTTCTGGGTGCACTCTGCCAGTGCACAACTTATTCCTTTGTGAAGGTGGGCCAGGGTCTTCAGACGCACGGCAGGAGGTGGAACCAGCATTGTGGAAGGCAGGACCATCCTCTTCAGGCCCAAGGTGCTACTCCTCCCACCACTCCAAATGCAGATAGGTCTATTCAGCATAGTGCTGACTCCTGGAGCCACCCCAGCCCCTGTCACTCTCAAACCAAACTATCAATCCATAACCAGGCAGACACACAGGACGATTGAACAAGAAAATAGCCACTTTCTAAAAGTGCTATTTTTAAACACAGAATTTAAAAACCACCTTTACTAAAAGATGTGTTATTAAATTCTGAGTTCAGGGATACCAGACTCCAATGGGCTATCTCACTCCTATGGGTAGATATGCAGGTACACAGGGTACACAGCATTCCCCATTCTATCCTATGGGCAAGATGGCTTCTCAATAGTGAAAAACGAAATTTGGCAGTATTTCACTATCAGGACATACTGCCCGGGGGGGGGGGGGTGCCTTGGGCATACTATAGGGGTGTCCTATGTGCACAGGAAGGGAGAGGTTGGGCTTGGCAAGTGGGTGCAGTTGTCAGGTCAGGATGGCAGTTAGCAACTGCACGCAGGCACTGCTGTGGCAGGCCTGAGACATCTCTTTTAGGGCTACTTAGGTGGGTGGCACAATGAGTGGTTCAGGCCCACTAGTAGCATTTGACTTACCAGCCCTGGCACAATTAGTGCACTTTACTAGGGACCTACTGGTAAAACAAATATGCCAATCATGGACAACCAATCACAATAACAATTTACACAGAGAGCATATGCACTTTAGCACTGATCAGCAGTGGTAAAGTGCTCAGAGTCCTATAGCCAACAACCACAGGTCAGGAAAAACAAAGGAGGAAGCAGCAAAAAGTTTGGGGATAACCCTGCAAAAAGGGCAATTTCCAATAGGTACTATAGACCCATAACATCTGAGAAGAAGGGTAAGTGCATAAGCTTGCCTACGCACACCATAAACTTGGTAACATGCATGACACTGGTCCTGAAGAAAGCACCCTGACCCGCTTGGGCACCGATGGGGCTGAAACATGTCGACCACACATGTCTTTTTTAAAATAGGTGCTATACAACATTAGTCCTTCTTGAAACGCACCGTCCTTAGTTTTTATCCTTCCCCCATCTCCAACAGGATAAAACATGTTGTTGAGAGACGGAGGTAATTTTAAATTCACTTTAATTACTCTTTCACCATCCATCTCTGATCACAACTGTAACCACCAGTAGGTATCCCTCCAGGTGGGGGAAAGCATACTGAAAGACCCAATGATGTTGCTTTTCACGTAGGCAAACAAGCGGAAGATCAAGATATACTGCCACAGTACCATTTACGTGAATGAGGGTTCTTTAAGACAGCTAATACCCCAGACCCTGGTAACAACACAGGACAAGTGATCCATTCTCCTATGATAACTGAACTATCGCTTGGAAGCCGAATGGATCTCAGCTTCTGTCTCCCTTAATTGGTTCAGAAAAAAAAATCAAACCAGTTCTGCCACTCATCCCAATTTCAGAGCTGCAAAATTCATACTTGTCTGAAAGAGTTAGCGACTCTGGCACAGGTGACAATGCTCTGTCTCTGAGTTCTGGAAGGATAGGGTGGTGTTAATTGCTGACCTCTTAGCTAAGATTACATATCTGAGAGTGGACAACAATAGTTTCATGGCAAGACCCGGAGGCCAATATTATGCATATACCTTTATTGCCCTCAAACACAGCAGCAACATCAAAACTAGAATTAGAGCACTTATAAACTCTAGAACACTGAACATGCATATAACATCAGAACAGGCAGCCATCTTCCTCTTTTGTTGCTGCTCAAGCACAGATAAGTCCATTCATATCTCATGAACATTTATTAATGTCTGGGGTATGATTTGAATGAGAGAATATATATTTAAATGGGAGCGAGTTGTTTTGGCTTGTGTGTGAAGTAAAAAGATACAGTTTAAGTTTATAGGTTAGGCGGTTTATTTTAAATATCATTTATTTGTAAGTTTAGAGTTTTTAAATTTAAGATTATTGTATTTTATTTTTAAAAAGTCAAATAGTAATTGCTTCAGCATGATTTAACTTGGCGCGCGTAATGAAATTGACAGGTTTTTCAATGTTTTTAAATTGAATTTACTGATGCATTTTGAAATTGACAGCGCGCTCTTGAGCACGTGCTGGGGATGGCGTATGCGAGGCTGGACTCGAGCCGGTAATACGCGCGAGAGCAGATAAGCATTGTGGTTTTGTTGCTCGAGAGCGTCAGTTCCTTCTGGCGTCTCCCGAGTTTTGGAGCGCGAGGAGAGGATTAGAAAGAGAGTTTTTGGTGGAAGGAGGCTGCCGTACTTACGCTACATACGGCAGCCAGCGTAGACCATTGGGGAAATAGTTATTGTCTGTGTTACACGGTGGTCGGCCATATTTTGGGACAAAATGTCGATTGGAAACTGGCAGAAGTTTCTCAGTTTCTGTCAGAGTTTCATTGACAAAAGCTTGTTCGTTTTGAAAGGGGAGTGATTCTTAGGTATTTTGAGCATATAAGAGTGTTAAGGTGGAATAGGAAGTTTACAGTTTGTTGGTTTCTTTGAGGAGTGTTTAGTGGTGTTTAGAATTTTAAGATTTAAGATTTTAAAATGGAAAATAGAGAAAGTGCAGGTTTTGAGAAGAGGATGAAGCAATATATGGAGAGGATGTTTGGTGAAATGACAGCTACAATTGACAGGAAGATTGAAAGTAGTGTTGAGAAAGGTTTACAAGCAAAGGAGTGTAGAAAGAGGTCTACTGAGGAAGAAAATTTCTGGATAACGGAAGAAGTAGAGATTGTTGCTACTGGTTCTGGTAAAGGAGTTAAAAGGACACAAAAAAGGAAAAATGTGGAGAAAAAGAGGATGGAAAAGGTTGCTGAACGTAAGGTTCAGAAATTTGATGATGCTATAAAGGCAAAGAGTGGCGCTATAAAGGAGCAAAAGAGAGGCCACAGTGTTGTGGCTTGTGATTCGTCCTCTGCCAGTGGGGATGTAGAGTTGACTTGCTCTAAAAGTTTTGATGAATCGTATGAGGAAGAGATTCCTCAAAAAAGAAGGAAGGTGGCAGAAAATAAAATAAAATTAGAGATAGGAAATTTTGTGGATCCTCAGGGTGAAGAGATGTTTGATCCTCTCCTGATTCAACATCCTCTGTCACCTCAATGGACTCCTGCGGAGCATGTTGCTAAATTTGTGAGGTACTGGATTAGACAGGAGATTCCCAAAGAACTGTGGACAGGGTTAAAATCTGAGTGTCCAAGGCCTAGTTTGAATTGTAAGGTGGCGTATACATCTGAATTGGACCCTAAAATGATGCATTTTTAAATAAGTCAGGTAGCGATCCGAGAAGGGGTCTAGATAAAGGTCTGAAGGGATGCCAAGATAGGCTGCTTGATGTGCTTGGTCCTCCTACCAAAATATTTGATTTATGTGAGGAAGCATATTCTAACAATACAGGTGTGGACGTAGTGGAAATGCGTCAATGGGTGCAGAGGGCGATTTGCCTTCTAGGAAATTTTAAATGCAGCCCTTTGTGTGGAGAGACGAAAAAGCATCCTGTTTAAAATAGACCCAAAACTGGCAGATCTGGTTAACAAAGAATTTGAAGAGCAAAGCGAGGGTATGCTCTTCAGAGATGAATTTGTGAAGGACATGTCAAGGTATGTTGGTACCTTTAATTCTTTACAGAAGGCTCAAAAAGATATCCAAAGGGTTTTTGGAATGGCCGGGAGAAAGCGGGGTCGATTCTATGGCCGTGGTCAAGAGATTACCAGAGGATCTTTTGGTAGAGGTTTTACACCCTATGGATCGAATTATGGATATGATTTCACGTGGATGGAACAGGGTAGTTTCTACCCACAGAGGCAAAGATCCAGGTCGAGAGGAATGCGGGCAGAGAGAAAGACAAGAGGTGCATCAGGTAAGATGTTTAACAGACCCTATTTCTATCCATGTAAAATTGGGCGGCAGACTAGTTCAGTTTGTTTCAAGGTGGAAAGAAATAACTCAAGATCCATGGGTCTTGGCAACAGTAGCAGGTTATCATATAGATTTTATACGGATGCCAGTACAAAGGAGGAGTCCTGCTGTTTTACGGTTCTCTAAGGAGATGGAGGATCTTGTAACAAAGGAAGAAGAAGGATTGGAAGCGAACGGGGCGATAGAGGTTGCAAGGATGGTTCCAGGGTGTTTCGTGAGCAATTTGTTTTTAGTGGAAAAAAAGGAGAAGGGTATGAGACCTGTAATAAACCTCAGAGAGTTGAATGATTGGGTGTGCTACAACCATTTCAAAATGGAAGGAATTCATATGTTAAGGGATTTGCTAAGGATAGGGGATTGGTTGACCCAGTTAGATTTGAAGGATGCTTATTTGACTGTTCCGGTATGTGTGGAGCACAGGGATTAAGTTCAGTTCAGATGGAAAGGAGTGCGATGGAGGTTCAAAAGTCTCCCGTTCGGGTTGACATCAGCCCCTTGGTGTTTTACGATGGTAATGAGGCCAATAGTAGCGTGGTTGAGGTCCAGGGGAATTCGATTAATTGTTTATCTGGACAATATTTTAATTATGGCCTAGGAAAGGAGTTTGGCAAAGAGTAGACGGAGTTTGCAATGAAAGTTCTGGAGGATCTGGGCTTTGTGGTGAACAGGGAGAAGTCGTGTGTGGAGCCCAAGCAAGTGATGCAGTTTTTAGGTTTTCAGAGTTAGACATTGGAATGTGTGTTGAGATTACCAATGGAGAAGGTGAAGAAAATTCAGAAAGAGGTAAAGAGAGTGAAGAATGCAGAGTGGCTCACTTTGCGGCAGTTGGCAAGACTTCTGGGTCTATTATCAGCATCTATTCAAGCAATTTTTTCCGCTCCCCTTCATTACAGAGCATTGTAGAGGTTAAAGGCTTTTCATTTGAGGCAGGAGTGAAATGCTCACAGAAAATGAGGATGAATCAGGAGACTCAGGAGGAATTGGATTTGTGGTTAATGAGTCTGAAGGCGTGGAATGGAAGAGCAATGTTTGGAGGAGTTCCGGAGATAGAGTCGGATGTGAGTCTGCAAGGTTGGGGAGCAAGGTGTGGCACCATGTTGACTGGGGGACAGTGGTCCAAGGAGAAAAGGGAGCTTCACATAAATTGCTTGGAGCTTCTGGCAGGTTCATTTGCGATCAAGAGTTTCATGAAGGATCAAGTGAAATGTTGTGTTCTGTTAAAGATGGACAACATTTCCGCGGTGCGTTATGTGAACAAGCTAGGGGGTCATTGATCGAGGGGGCTAGCGGTGTTGGCAAAAGAGTTTTGGAGGTTCTGTTTGGAGAAAGAGATTATGTTTCAGGCCCGTATATTCCAGGGTTGAGCAACGTAGAAGCAGATTGGTAGTCAAGGTATCTCAAGGATGTGAGCAATAGGAAATTGGACAGGGGACTTTTCCAGAGGTTACAGCAGAGGTGGGGTCCTCTGCAGGTGGATTTATTTGTGGACAGATTGAATATGCAGCTGATGGAGTTTTACAGCTGGAGACCGGATCCGGAAGCAAAGGGGATAGATGCTTTCCTTCAGGAGTGGAGTGTGGGGAGGCTTTATGCCTTTCCGCCGTTCTACATGATTCAGAGAGTAATGATGAAAGTAAGGAGGGAGAAGGTGGAGGTAGTTCTGGTGACACCATTTTGGCATGCCCAAGTGTGGTTCCCAGATGGGATGAGTTTGTTCGTGGAGGATCATGTTTTGTTGCCAAATTTCCAAGAAGTAATTTTGGATGCGCAAGGGAACGTGCACAAGTTGGTGGTGTCAGGTCAGTTGAGGCTTATGGCTTGGCTGATTCAAGGAGAGTTTGGCAAGTGCATGGGTTATCAAAGGAGGCTTTCGATCTCATCGCGGGTTCATGGTCTACAGAACCAACAAGGGTCTACAGGTCAGCCTGGAGGAAATGGTGTGGTTGGTGTGTTGAGAGGGGTTTGGATCCCGTATCAACCTCTCTAGTGGAGGTTGTGAATTATTTATCAGATCAGTATAAAAGTGGTTTGGCTTATAATTCAGTGAATTTAAGCAGGTCTGCGATTTCAGCAGGGCATGTTTTGGTGGATGGTGTGCCTATGGGACAGCATGCTTTGGTTAAAAGGTTGGTTAAAACTGTTCGGTTAGAATTGCCACCTAGGGCAAAGTATGATGTTCTTTGGGATATTTCAGTTGTTCTAAAGGAGTTGGACAGATGGGGTGCAAATAATTATTTGAATCTGAAGTTTTTGCCTTGGAAGTTGGCAATGCTTTTGTGTTTGGTCTCTTTTAGGAAGGAGGGTTTCAGATATTAGGGCTTTATAAGTGAATTCTAGAAATTATCAACCAGAGGATGTGTGTTTTGAGTTAAAAAAAGGACGACAACTATGTCTAGGACTATTCTTTATCCTCTTTTAGAAAGGCATAGTAATTTGTGTGTGGTTCGTTGTTTAAGAGAGTATGAGTTAAGAATTATTGGCTTAAGGGAGTGTGGGGAGTGTGGATGATCTCAGTTATTAATTTTTTACAGGAGGCCTTTTAAGGCTGTTTCTGCACCAACCTTGTCTAGGTGGGTGAAGGAGGTTATGTGTAAGGCTGGTGTGGATGTGAGTATTATGGGCTCATTCTGTTAGGGGTGCTATGGCTAGTAAGGCGTTAATGAGAGGTTTTAATTTGAGTGGTATTTTGAGGGCGGCTGATTGGTCAAATGATTCAACTTAAAAAAAAATATATTTTAAACCTGTGGAAAATGTGTTGGAAAGAGTTTTAGATGAACTTTGAACATGCATAATATTGGCCTCCGGGCCTTGCCATAAAATGCAGATTTTCCACAGTTTTAATGGGAAGAAAATCATGAGTTTATTAAAGTCACGGATAGCCTCCGCTCGCCCACCCTTTTAATATTTTTGTACTTTTTTATTTAGGTTAAAGCAGAAGAGATAAATATCGAAGACGCGTCTCTGGAGGACGCCAATGGATTGGACCTTTGGATCAAGAGATGGGAATTTGTCTGGGACTTTGTTTATTTCGCAGCAGTTAAAAGAGGAAGATGGCTGCCTGTTCTGATGTTACCTGCATGTTCAGTGTTCTAGAGTTGATAAGTGTTCTAATTCTAGTTTTGATGTTGCTGCTGTGTTTGAGAGTAATAAAGGTATATCCTTAATATTGGTCTCTGGGCCTTGCCATAAAACTATTCTTGTCCACTCTCAGATATTTAATCTTAGCTAAGAGATCAGCAATTAATGCTACCCTGTCCTTCCAGAACTCAGAGACAGAGCATTGTCACCTGTGACAGAGTCGCTAACTCTTAGCCAAGTATGTATTTTTCAGCTAGAAAATTGTGATGAGTGGCAGAACTGGTTTAAAAAATGTTTTTCTTAATTAATCAAGGGAGACAGAAGCTGAGATCCATTTGGCTTCCAAGCGATAGTTCAGTTATCATAGGAGAATGGATCACTTGTCCTGTGTTGTTACTAGGAAACAATAAATACTAAACAGTGAAGAAGGCATGCACACACCCACACCCACCCGTTCAAGCACAAGGGGCAATTGCATGACATTTCCATAAACAGGAGAAATCCCAATGATGATTATAGTAACGCTCCCACACATAGCCTCATGATACTTTAATGACAAGGGAGTCGCAGCTCCTGGTGAAAGATGAATATCATAGTATCTCACCCCCGTACAGTTTGTGGAATTTGCACGGTCACCCCCTGCTTTTGTACGTGACCTATTCGGACACCAAATATAGGTCCATCCGTCTCTTCCATTCCAGCAGTGTCCTCAGAACATTCCGGTACCAGGGAAAACTCCACCTGAAGAAGACTGATAGAAGAAGAGGAATAATGAAAGGGCTCATAGATTTTGACTTCTTCTGCCACCCAGAGACTACAAGCCAAGAAGGACAAGCCAAGAAGGAGAAAAAAACTTTATTCAGCTGCAGAAAATAGACCAAAAAGTGTGCAACACATAAAATATACATACATAAAAACATTAATTTTCACATTACTAAACAAGATAAAATCGTGCCTACCATACTACCACCCTTCAAATGTCATTATTCACAACAGTACAATTTTCTGATTTTCAAGGCGCTACATTCAAAAACTATTATTGCAAAGCAAATTGTTTCTGTGGCTAGCTATGGTAAAGCGACCATGGCCTGTCTATAGTGATATATATTCAATGTACGAAACAACTGGACTAAAAAACATTTTCTCAGAACAGAGTGGAGCTTACAAAATAAGGTAAATTGTAAAGTGTTTTTTGATGTCATGTTTTTGCAAGGACAACAGGGGAGTTGTGTAGACCAAATACTGCATATGGGGATCCCAACTAAAGAGTGCAGATTATTTAATCTAAAATGTTTCTAGTACTGAGAACTCTTTATAAGAAGTAAGAATGACTCAAATCGTGTGAATGATGCTAAAATAGTGTGATCTTTACTATAAGCTTGACAAATTCCTTGTTTTCTCTATTATTCAGCAGATTATTACAAAACACATTTCTGGTATTATCTTTACTTGAAAAAATGAATACGCTTAGGGCTCATAAACAACTCAGGTACCACCATTTTCTCGAACATTCATTTAACATATGAGAGCTAAGGCATTGCTTTCATTTTGTCAAGTGACTGCTGTTGCAAATCAAAACTCTCAAGAAACGTTTTTCCAGTTTCACCCATCTCGAAATCCATAAAAGCAAGGGGCATATTTTGATTAAGTCATCCAAACAACACACTCCCAATTCAGAATGATGAATGTACAAAGGGAAGACTGAGAGTCTACTGAAAATTTGGTTGTTTGCCCTCTGCAATGGGGTCGGATCTACATTTCCCCAATCTCCCACTCTGTACATACCTTTGCATATATATTTGCTCTTAGAGATTTGTAATATTTCTTTTATCGGTTTATGGCCCAACTTTGAGGCAAACCTGTAGACAGCCTCTATGGATCTGAGGAGTTGTTGCACTCTCACAGTTAGTAGTTTCCCTAAGTGTAGACTCAAAAGAGACACCCAAAAGTGAAAAGGTCTTTACATTCCCAGCGTAGGGCTTGATTTACAAAGGGTCCCCGCACTCATGGTGGAGGCTCCACAGATGTGGAGAGTCTCCACACTGGGGGCGGAATCTATGCAATAAGAATTCTCATTGCGTAGATTCCGCCATGACTGCGGGGCTTCCACCATGAGTTCGGGGACTCTTTGTAAATCAGGCCCTTTTTGTATTTTTGGAGCTACATGTCATAATGAAGAACTTTATCAAATTAGTGTTTACGTCCAAGTCCTTCATGAAGTGATTCAGTTCATTGAATAGGCCTTGTAGCCCATTTGGTCTTATTGACAAGGGACTGCATCATCTGTATATAGGAGGGCAGGTATTGACCTTTTCCCCAATTGCAGCATATGCTTCCCTTTGCTTACAAGTCCTTTTTCTAAACCAATAATGTACAAAATAAAGAGGAAGGGTGTCAGTACACACCACTGGCGAACCCCTCTTTTTGATTTTATTTGGTTTTTCTGGATTCACCATTAAGCCTGAAACGGACACTTCCAAAGGTGTCCTGATATAACTGTCTTAGGAGCTGCCAATAGCTTTTCCGCCCTATATCTAACATTAATCGATAAAGTTTGAGCGATTTATATGTTAAATTCAAAAATTACGTCCATAAACACTATATGTATCTCACCTTTCCTTGCCTTGGCATATTTTTCTGTTAATAAGTATAAATTCAATGATTGACCCACTATTCCTAATCCCAAATGAAGCCTGTACTGGACTTCAGACAGGATAGTATTTACATGAGCCTGTTCCTCTAATCATATCAACAATATTTGCCTAATATTGTAACTGTTAAATCTGATAAGGATATAGAGCTGTAAGAATTTGGCATGTTTCTATAATCCTTTTTAGGTCGCCACCTACCAGACAGCGTAGCTATCTGGCTATGCAACAATACATTTTGGGGTCTTTTAGAAAGTTGACCTGGGAATGCATTCCACCCCTGGCTTGCTATTGGCTTTGGGGTTTGTAACCCACATTTTCTGCCTTTTCATTTGCTGGCTTTATTTGCTTTAGGCTGTGGAGCTGGAGTTCGTACCTCCCCATGCTAATGCTGTGTTTACAGTATTCTTCCACAAACTCGTTTTCTGTAATAAACAGGCCATTAAATCTTGTTCTTATCTCATCACATTTGTTGGGCTTTAAAGACCGAGGTCAAATGTCAAGCTGTGTTTTTGTGGGCGCTTGGTGTTTATTTTACATTTGGCTTTCTTCAGTTGCTCCCAAGCAATTCAATTGTACAGCCCCTGATAGTCTGTCACCACACTGCCCTTCATCCAACAATCCAGTGACTTGCAAAAGGAATAAGTACACTCCACCCATGTCTGTGAACCTAGTTTAGCACTCCCTCTAAACCTCTGTCTATACATCTCTGGGGTAAGACCATATCTCTTGTTCAAGGCTTCCTTCATGGGAGTATACCTCATCTGATCCCCTTTCTCTAGGGCTAGCAAGGTGCTCCTCCCGTCTCCTCTGAAGTGCTTCGACAAGCCTGCTCCCCAATCTTTCTCAGGGAGTCTGTGCGTGCATAGAGAAACTTCATAGGCCTGGAACAAAGAATCTTTTTCTTCCCCCAGTTTAAAATCAGCTACTTCATCCATGGGTATGTTTACCTTTCCTTCCGAGTTCACTGCAGAATTGCTGCCACCATCTGTTCTGGACTTGGCCTTCATATCCAGCTCCTTGAAGCTCAACTCCTGAGCTAGAAGCATCGTTCTCTCCTCCCTGGCCAGGCTATCCTTCTCCATGGCTAGCCTTCCTTTCTCCATCTCCCATTTATGCTTTTCCACGTCCACATTGAGTTTTTCATGCTCCAATTGCAGCTTTCTTTCTTCCTGCCTGTCCTTCAACTTTTGTAGACAGTCCTTTGGAGGAAAAACTGCTCCCTGCCCTGGAGGCCACCTCCCCCAGACAGATACTGGTTATCCAACAAATCACTCTTCAGGCTTCCTTTCTCTATGTCATCCTCAATATCATTCGTACCATGCCCCCTGGCTGCCAACCAGGCCATCAGCGCCTTTTGCAGCTCTTCCTTTTTAGTGAGGCCTTGAACAGGACATTTGAACTCCCTGCAGAACCTTTTGAGCTGAAGCACCGTTTAGGTTTCCAACCTCTCTTGCTCAAACACCAAATCTGTAGGTGCAGCTACTGGCTGTCCAGACTTGGACATGATTGTGCAAATTCAAAGGGTTGCAAAACAATATAGAGAAAGAGAGAAAAAACTGTGTATTGGGAAGTAATGGTCTGCGATATGGAAGTAGTACACACCAATTACTGTATGTAATGTACAAATACGAGTCATATCATCGCTGATCACCAATGTTAGATGGGGTCTCTAGTTGGCAGTGATTTGCACCCTGTGCAAGTAGGGACCCTCATGCTAGTCAGGATAAGTAAGTTATTCCCTTAAAATAACCCCTGCTCACCCCCTTGGTAGGTTGGCAAGAGCAATCAGGCTTATCTCAGAGGCAATGTGTCAAGTATTTGTACACGCCCACAGTAACACAGTGAAAACACCACAAAAGGACTCCACAGTAGTTTAGAAAAATAGCCAAATATTTATCTCATTAAAACAAGACCGAAATGACAAAAATCCAAAATACACAACTAAAGATATGAATTTTCAAAGTTAAATAAAGTTCTAGTTCTTTAGAAATCAATGGGTGCGCTTGACCAGTACAAAGTACCTTAGATGCGTTAGAAATCACAGTCGATGCGTGACGCATAGGGGGTGAGGTATCGAAAAGACGGTGATGCGTTGGTTCCTACTGCTATGCAGGTCTTTGGAACTTTGGCACTCGGGCACAGTGCAGTGCAGAGAGGAGGTGATGCGTCGCTGTAGGCAGTGATGTTGGTTCCTTAAGGAGGTGCAGAGTCATTCAACCACCAACGCCCGGTGACCATGAGTAGCGCTGGGGAAGTGATGCATTGCTTGTGGGCACAATACCTCAGTTCCTTACTGTGGTGCTGTGTCTCTGATGAAATTGGCACCCAGAGATGATGCGTTGGTGATGCGTCGAAGTCAAGTCACACTGAGTCGATTCCACAGCGATGAAGCAGGCACTGAGTAAGAGTCAGAGCGATGTGTGACGGACTTTGGTGACGCGGTGCTCGAGACTCACGCAGCAGTAGTTCTTTGGAGGCGCTGCGGCAAAAAGTCGGGGCTTACGTTGAAAGCCGTGATTGTTGTGTCGAGCGGGGACCATGCTTCGGTGGTGGCAGCGGTGATTGGCAAGTTTTGCATTGATGCAATGGTTCCGAATGACACTGGGAGTGGATGCGTTGATTTCTCTCCCTGTTGTAACAGAACTCACTTTCAAGGGCCCAGGAACTGGATTTGGCACCACTTGTTAAGGCAGGGCTCTCAGCAGAGGAGCCCAGGTGCTGGCAGGTGAACTCTTTGATGACCCTTACACTTCTCAACAGGATGCAAGCTCAGATCAAGCCCTTGGAGAAACTCAGAAAGCAGGGTGTTGAAAGCATAGTCCAGTCCTTGTACTCCCAGGTCAGAAGCAGCAAGCAGCAGGCCAGTACAGCAAAACAAACAGCATGGAGGCAGTCCCTTCTGAAGCAACACAGCTCTTCTTCCTGGCAGAATGTCCTCAATCCAGAAGTGTTCTGAGTATATGGTGTCAGAGGTCCAGTACTTATACCCATTTCAGCCTTTAAAGTAGGCAAACTTCAAATGAAAGTCTTTGTAGTTTACCAGACCCTGGCCTTCTTGGCCCTGGCTCCAGACACACTACAGGGGGTGAAAACGTATTTGTCTGAGGACAGGTGCAGCCCTATTCAGGTGTATGTGTCAACTCCTCCTACCACTCTAGCTCAGGAAGGCTCATCAGACTGGTGATGGGCCATCATGATATGCAGGGCACACCTCAGCTCCCTTTGCGCTACTGTCTAGAGTGCATGCACAAGAGCCCAACTGTCACCCTGACCCAGAGATGTATTCAGATGCAGGCAGAGGCACAGAATGGCTAAAGTAAGAAAATGCCTACTTTCTAAAAGTGGTATTTTCGGACCTGTAACTAAAAAAACATCTTTACTAAATTATGTATTTATAAATTGCGAGCCCAGAGAAACCAAACTCCAATTTTATATCAGCCCCCAATTAGAAGAGACACTTGTAAAGATGTTATAAGGCAGCTCCAATGCTAACCTATAGGAAAGATAGGCCTTGCTGTAGTGAAAAACGAATTTAAAAGTATTTTACTAACAGAACATGTAAAACACATCCAGTACATATCCTACCTTTTAAATAAAATGCACCCTGCCCATGGGGCTGCCTTGGGTTGCCTTACATGTAATAAAAGGGAAGGTTTGGGCCTGGCAAGTGGGTGCACTTGCCAGGTCGAAATGGCAGTTTAAAACTGCACACACAGACACTGCAGTGGCAGGTCTGACACATGCTTGCAGGGCTACTCGGGGTGGCTCAATTGGTGCTGGAGGCCCACTCGTAGCATTTGACTTACAGGCCCTGGGCACACACAATGCACTGTACTAGGGACTTACTAGCAAATCAAATAGGCCAGTCACGGAGAAACCATATACCATTGCATTTTAGACAGGGAGCAATTGCACTTTTGCACTGGTCAGCAGTGGTAAAGTCGTCAGAGTCCTAAAACCAGCAAAAAAACAGGAGGTTAGAAGCAAAAAGACTGGGGAAACCATACCAAAAGAGGCCAGGTCTAACAATTATGATTTGAACAGTGCAGCAGCGGCAGTGACACAGGAGCCAAAAGGTCCAGGAAACCCACTGAACACTGTTTTTTGCTATATTTTACTACTAAACAAGCAGTCAAGTGCATTTACCTTGAAGGCACGAGGTTCATGAAATTGAATGGCGCAGCAGGTGCAGTGGCACAGGGTCTAAAATCTCTAGGAAACCCACTAAACACTGAATACAGCTATATTTTACTACTAAGCAAGCAGTCACAAGTACAGTTACCTTGCAGGCACTAGGGTAATGATTTGAATGGTGCAGCATGTGCAGTGGCGCAGGGACCAAAATGTCTAGGAAACCCACTGAACACCAATTATTGCTATATTTCACTACTAAACAAGCAGTCAGGAGTGCTTTTCTGGTTCTTTTGTAACCATTGAACCCAAAGTAACACAAAGCCTATAGCATCAATATAATAAAATCGTGCCTACCATACTACCACCCTTCACATGTCATTATTCACAACAGTACAATTTTCTGATTTTCAAGGCGCTACATTCAAAAACTATTATTGCAAAGCAAATTGTTTCTGTGGCTAGCTATGGTAAAGCGACCATGGCCTGTCTATAGTGATATATATTCAATGTACGAAACAACTGGACTAAAAAACATTTTCTCAGAACAGAGTGGAGCTTACAAAATAAGGTAAATTGTAAAGTGTTTTTTGATGTCATGTTTTTGCAAGGACAACAGGGGAGTTGTGTAGACCAAATACTGCATATGGGGATCCCAACTAAAGAGTGCAGATTATTTAATCTAAAATGTTTCTAGTACTGAGAACTCTTTATAAGAAGTAAGAATGACTCAAATCGTGTGAATGATGCTAAAATAGTGTGATCTTTACTATAAGCTTGACAAATTCCTTGTTTTCTCTATTATTCAGCAGATTATTACAAAACACATTTCTGGTATTATCTTTACTTGAAAAAATGAATACGCTTAGGGCTCATAAACAACTCAGGTACCACCATTTTCTCGAACATTCATTTAACATATGAGAGCTAAGGCATTGCTTTCATTTTGTCAAGTGACTGCTGTTGCAAATCAAAACTCTCAAGAAACGTTTTTCCAGTTTCACCCATCTCGAAATCCATAAAAGCAAGGGGCATATTTTGATTAAGTCATCCAAACAACACACTCCCAATTCAGAATGATGAGTGTACGAAGGGAAGACTGAGAGTCTACTGAAAATTTGGTTGTTTGCCCTCTGCAATGGGGTCGGATCTACATTTCCCCAATCTCCCACTCTGTACATACCTTTGCATATATATTTGCTCTTAGAGATTTGTAATATTTCTTTTATCGGTTTATGGCCCAACTTTGAGGCAAACCTGTAGACAGCCTCTATGGATCTGAGGAGTTGTTGCACTCTCACAGTTAGTAGTTTCCCTAAGTGTAGACTCAAAAGAGACACCCAAAAGTGAAAAGGTCTTTACATTCCCAGCGTAGGGCTTGATTTACAAAGGGTCCCCGCACTCATGGTGGAGGCTCCACAGATGTGGAGAGTCTCCACACTGGGGGCGGAATCTATGCAATAAGAATTCTCATTGCGTAGATTCCGCCATGACTGCGGGGCTTCCACCATGAGTTCGGGGACTCTTTGTAAATCAGGCCCTTTTATATTTTTGGAGCTACATGTCATAATGAAGAACTTTATCAAATTAGTGTTTACGTCCAAGTCCTTCATGAAGTGATTCAGTTCATTGAATAGGCCTTGTAGCCCATTTGGTCTTTTGACAAGGGACTGCATCATCTGTATATAGGAGGGCAGGTATTGACCTTTTCCCCAATTGCAGCATATGCTTCCCTTTGCTTACAAGTCCTTTTTCTAAACCAATAATGTACAAAATAAAGAGGAAGGGTGTCAGTACACACCACTGGCGAACCCCTCTTTTTGATTTTATTTGTTTTTTCTGGATTCACCATTAAGCCTGAAACGGACACTTCCAAAGGTGTCCTGATATAACTGTCTTAGGAGCTGCCAATAGCTTTTCCGCCCTATATCTAACATTAATCGATAAAGTTTGAGCGATTTATATGTTAAATTAAAAAATTACGTCCATAAACACTATATGTATCTCACCTTTCCTTGCCTTGGCATATTTTTCTGTTAATAAGTATAAATTCAATGATTGACCCACTATTCCTAATCCCAAATGAAGCCTGTACTGGACTTCAGACAGGATAGTATTTACATGAGCCTGTTCCTCTAATCATATCAACAATATTTGCCTAATATTTTAACTGTTAAATCTGATAAGGATATAGAGCTGTAAGAATTTGGCATGTTTCTATAATCCTTTTTAGGTCGCCACCTACCAGACAGCGTAGCTATCTGGCTATGCGACAATACATTTTGGGGTCTTTTAGAAAGTTGACCTGGGAATGCATTCCACCCCTGGCTTGCTATTGGCTTTGGGGTTTGTAACCCACATTTTCTGCCTTTTCATTTGCTGGCTTTATTTGCTTTAGGCTGTGGAGCTGGAGTTCGTACCTCCCCATGCTAATGCTGTGTTTACAGTATTCTTCCACAAACTCGTTTTCTGTAATAAACAGGCCATTAAATCTTGTTCTTATCTCATCACATTTGTTGGGCTTTAAAGACCGAGGTCAAATGTCAAGCTGTGTTTTTGTGGGCGCTTGGTGTTTATTTTACATTTGGCTTTCTTCAGTTGCTCCCAAGCAATTCAATTGTACAGCCCCTGATAGTCTGTCACCACACTGCCCTTCATCCAACAATCCAGTGACTTGCAAAAGGAATAAGTACACTCCACCCATGTCTGTGAACCTAGTTTAGCACTCCCTCTAAACCTCTGTCTATACATCTCTGGGGTAAGACCATATCTCTTGTTCAAGGCTTCCTTCATGGGAGTATACCTCATCTGATCCCCTTTCTCTAGGGCTAGCAAGGTGCTCCTCCCGTCTCCTCTGAAGTGCTTCGACAAGCCTGCTCCCCAATCTTTCTCAGGGAGTCTGTGCGTGCATAGAGAAACTTCATAGGCCTGGAACAAAGAATCTTTTTGTTCCCCCAGTTTAAAATCAGCTACTTCATCCATGGGTATGTTTACCTTTCCTTCCGAGTTCACTGCAGAATTGCTGCCACCATCTGTTCTGGACTTGGCCTTCATATCCAGCTCCTTGAAGCTCAACTCCTGAGCTAGAAGCATCGTTCTCTCCTCCCTGGCCAGGCTATCCTTCTCCATGGCTAGCCTTCCTTTCTCCATCTCCCATTTATGCTTTTCCACGTCCACATTGAGTTTTTCATGCTCCAATTGCAGCTTTCTTTCTTCCTGCCTGTCCTTCAACTTTTGTAGACAGTCCTTTGGAGGAAAAACTGCTCCCTGCCCTGGAGGCCACCTCCCCCAGACAGATACTGGTTATCCAACAAATCACTCTTCAGGCTTCCTTTCTCTATGTCATCCTCAATATCATTCGTACCATGCCCCCTGGCTGCCAACCAGGCCATCAGCGCCTTTTGCAGCTCTTCCTTTTTAGTGAGGCCTTGAACAGGACATTTGAACTCCCTGCAGAACCTTTTGAGCTGAAGCACCGTTTAGGTTTCCAACCTCTCTTGCTCAAACACCAAATCTGTAGGTGCAGCTACTGGCTGTCCAGACTTGGACATGATTGTGCAAATTCAAAGGGTTGCAAAACAATATAGAGAAAGAGAGAAAAAACTGTGTATTGGGAAGTAATGGTCTGCGATATGGAAGTAGTACACACCAATTACTGTATGTAATGTACAAATACAAGTCATATCATCGCTGATCACCAATGTTAGATGGGGTCTCTAGTTGGCAGTGATTTGCACCCTGTGCAAGTAGGGACCCTCATGCTAGTCAGGATAAGTAAGTTATTCCCTTAAAATAACCCCTGCTCACCCCCTTGGTAGGTTGGCAAGAGCAATCAGGCTTATCTCAGAGGCAATGTGTCAAGTATTTGTACACACCCACAGTAACACAGTGAAAACACCACAAAAGGACTCCACAGTAGTTTAGAAAAATAGCCAAATATTTATCTCATTAAAACAAGACCGAAATGACAAAAATCCAAAATACACAACTAAAGATATGAATTTTCAAAGTTAAATAAAGTTCTAGTTCTTTAGAAATCAATGGGTGCGCTTGACCAGTACAAAGTACCTTAGATGCGTTAGAAATCACAGTCGATGCGTGACGCATAGGGGGTGAGGTATCGAAAAGACGGTGATGCGTTGGTTCCTACTGCTATGCAGGTCTTTGGAACTTTGGCACTCGGGCACAGTGCAGTGCAGAGAGGAGGTGATGCGTCGCTGTAGGCAGTGATGTTGGTTCCTTAAGGAGGTGCAGAGTCATTCAACCACCAACGCCCGGTGACCATGAGTAGCGCTGGGGAAGTGATGCATTGCTTGTGGGCACAATACCTCAGTTCCTTACTATGGTGCTGTGTCTTTGATGAAATTGGCACCCAGAGATGATGCGTTGGTGATGCGTCGAAGTCAAGTCACACTGAGTCGATTCCACAGCGATGAAGCAGGCACTGAGTAAGAGTCAGAGCGATGTGTGACGGACTTTGGTGACGCGGTGCTCGAGACTCACGCAGCAATAGTTCTTTGGAGGCGCTGCGGCAAAAAGTCGGGGCTTACGTTGAAAGCCGTGATTGTTGTGTCGAGCGGGGACCATGCTTCGGTGGTGGCAGCGGTGATTGGCAAGTTTTGCATTGATGCAATGGTTCCGAATGACACTGGGAGTGGATGCGTTGATTTCTCTCCCTGTTGTAACAGAACTCACTTTCAAGGGCCCAGGAACTGGATTTGGCACCACTTGTTAAGGCAGGGCTCTCAGCAGAGGAGCCCAGGTGCTGGCAGGTGAACTCTTTGATGACCCTTACACTTCTCAACAGGATGCAAGCTCAGATCAAGCCCTTGGAGAAACTCAGAAAGCAGGGTGTTGAAAGCATAGTCCAGTCCTTGTACTCCCAGGTCAGAAGCAGCAAGCAGCAGGCCAGTACAGCAAAACAAACAGCATGGAGGCAGTCCCTTCTGAAGCAACACAGCTCTTCTTCCTGGCAGAATGTCCTCAATCCAGAAGTGTTCTGAGTATATGGTGTCAGAGGTCCAGTACTTATACCCATTTCAGCCTTTAAAGTAGGCAAACTTCAAATGAAAGTCTTTGTAGTTTACCAGACCCTGGCCTTCTTGGCCCTGGCTCCAGACACACTACAGGGGGTGAAAACGTATTTGTCTGAGGACAGGTGCAGCCCTATTCAGGTGTATGTGTCAACTCCTCCTACCACTCTATCTCAGGAAGGCTCATCAGACTGGTGATGGGCCATCATGATATGCAGGGCACACCTCAGCTCTCTTTGCGCTACTGTCTAGAGTGCATGCACAAGAGCCCAACTGTCACCCTGACCCAGAGATGTATTCAGATGCAGGCAGAGGCACAGAATGGCTAAAGTAAGAAAATGCCTACTTTCTAAAAGTGGTATTTTCGGACCTGTAACTAAAAAAACATCTTTACTAAATTATGTATTTATAAATTGCGAGCCCAGAGAAACCAAACTCCAATTTTATATCAGCCCCCAATTAGAAGAGACACTTGTAAAGATGTTATAAGGCAGCTCCAATGCTAACCTATAGGAAAGATAGGCCTTGCTGTAGTGAAAAACGAATTTAAAAGTATTTTACTAACAGAACATGTAAAACACATCCAGTACATATCCTACCTTTTAAATAAAATGCACCCTGCCCATGGGGCTGCCTTGGGTTGCCTTACATGTAATAAAAGGGAAGGTTTGGGCCTGGCAAGTGGGTGCACTTGCCAGGTCGAAATGGCAGTTTAAAACTGCACACACAGACACTGCAGTGGCAGGTCTGACACATGCTTGCAGGGCTACTCGGGGTGGCTCAATTGGTGCTGGAGGCCCACTCGTAGCATTTGACTTACAGGCCCTGGGCACACACAATGCACTGTACTAGGGACTTACTAGCAAATCAAATAGGCCAGTCACGGAGAAACCATATACCATTGCATTTTAGACAGGGAGCAATTGCACTTTTGCACTGGTCAGCAGTGGTAAAGTCGTCAGAGTCCTAAAACCAGCAAAAAAACAGGAGGTTAGAAGCAAAAAGACTGGGGAAACCATACCAAAAGAGGCCAGGTCTAACAATTATGATTTGAACAGTGCAGCAGCGGCAGTGACACAGGAGCCAAAAGGTCCAGGAAACCCACTGAACACTGTTTTTTGCTATATTTTACTACTAAACAAGCAGTCAAGTGCATTTACCTTGAAGGCACGAGGTTCATGAAATTGAATGGCGCAGCAGGTGCAGTGGCACAGGGTCTAAAATCTCTAGGAAACCCACTAAACACTGAATACAGCTATATTTTACTACTAAGCAAGCAGTCACAAGTACAGTTACCTTGCAGGCACTAGGGTAATGATTTGAATGGTGCAGCATGTGCAGTGGCGCAGGGACCAAAATGTCTAGGAAACCCACTGAACACCAATTATTGCTATATTTCACTACTAAACAAGCAGTCAGGAGTGCTTTTCTGGTTCTTTTGTAACCATTGAACCCAAAGTAACACAAAGCCTATAGCATCAATATAATAAAAGCTGTAACCCATTGTACTTTTCTGTCTACCTACAGCTTACGTTATATTGAGCACATTTGTATGGTACATTTTCACAGTTTTTGTATGGTCCAAAAATGCTTCTGAATCTGGATACTCTAACACATTCGCAAGGGCATTCTCCATTCTATTGCATAAGCACTTCAGTCATTTTAAACACTGTATAAATACTTAAGACTTACCATATGACATTCCATACCAAGCATTGGCAAAGCTAATAGGTCTCACCTATGTGAAATCAATTGACTTAGTCAATGTTCAGTAGTTCAAAATATTTTTATTCGGTCATAATAAATAAACCATAAATGCTTATTAAACAAAACATCATCCAATAAAAACACCTCGAAGGAAGACCATGTTACACAGAAAAGAGTCCCAGTAGTCTGGTTCAAATACAGGACTGCAAAATTCAGGCATCGGTGTTAAAAGGATGACACATGAAATTAAAAACAATTCTATTTGAAAGCTGTGCAGTCAAGATCGGCAAGCTAAATTAAAATGGTCGCACATGATAATACACTAAGGTGCACATGCATCAACATCCCGAAAAGCGAATCCTTATTAGCGAGAAATAAAGAATCGGTAATAAGGAATCGCTTTTCGGAATGCATGAACAGATTCGGCAATTATCAGCGATTCTTTAAAAATCGCTAATAATTACCGATTACACAATAGCGAGTACAGTAAATACCGATTAGCAATTAGCGAGTTCGGTATTACCAAATTTGGTAAAAGCGAATTCGGTCATAGCGAAATCACAAAAAACGGGTCGCTCCAGGAGCGGGCTGATGACATCACTACCAGGAAGTCAAGCTGCCCCACCCTCATTCACTGGCCTGAGGAGCACACAGGAGGAGGCAGAGCATACAGGCTGAGGCAAGAGAATCCCCTCTCTGAAACCATCCACCCTACCCTCATCCAGGATGGACAAGGATGCACCAGGCACTGCAGACACGCCCAGGAATACGAAGAGAAAGTTCTCTGACAGGGAACTGAAGCACTTGATTGAGGGGGTGAGCAGCAAGCACGACAAGCTGTTTGGCAAGCTGTCCCTCAAGGTGCCCGTAGCAGAGAAGAGGAGAATTTGGCTTTGCATCAGGGAGAGGGTGAATGCCGTGGGAGTGACGCACCGCAGCATCGATGACCTAAAGAAGAGGTGGTATGACCTCAGGAAGAGGGCCAAGGAGAGAATTGCAGAAAGGGTCAAGGAGGCAGCTGGCACAGGAGGGGGGCCATACACAGTACCAGGAAACACTGCCCTGGAGGAGCTCGTCGAGGGGACCATTGAGCCATAGGCGGTTGTGGGAGGTACCCAGATGGACACCTCCGGCGCAGCCACCGCTGAACAAGGTAAGATGCATGCCTGCGCCCATACTCTGCATATCGCATACCCATCCCCATCCCCCCAGCTCAATCACAGTGTGCAGGCAGAAGTGCATAACACATATGCCCTCAAATCAATATTGCATCATGGGAGTCGTAGTCATGTCAGCAAAGTGTGCACGTATAGTCATAATAGCAAAAGAAATAGATCAGCAGTACAGGCCCAACATAGAGTCAAATAATGTAATTCATTGTAGGACATAAATGCAGAATGACCAACAGATGTAGTCACTGAAATAACTAACCATGCACTGTTTCATACACAGATGCATCTCCTGGGGATTCGGATGATAGTGAGCGCCTCATCATCTCTGAAACACCGGCTGATTCCGATGGCGACACTCCGCAAAAACAACAAGACGCAGGGCACAAGTCCCCTCCATGCAGGTGATGGATGCATGCCCGAGTCCTGCAACCACAACTGGCCCAAGTCCTACAGGTGTCACACCGCCAGCACCACCACCAGCATGTGGCAGAGTCACGCAGCGGCGCATGTCCCTGCGCAGTACTGCCGAGGGAGCTGAACAGGCAAGGGACATTTATGGTGGAGTAGAGGCTCAGATGCTGCGTGTTCAGCGCCTGCAGGGGAGACACATGGGGACAATGAACCTCAAAATATCACGTCTCGCAAAACACATGTGCACTCTGACTGACGCAGTGCGGCACATGACCACAGTTGTGGCAGAGGGCAATAAGCAAATTAGTGAAAACCTCCAGGAGCTCACCCGTGCCATCCGAGCAGGACAACACAGCGAGCGCCGGAGACATAGACAGAACTTGCTCCGTTCCACAGCAACGACCAGGGCCATCACCAAGCTCTGCAACAGCACTGCTGTGTTGTCCCGCCGCTCCGTGTCACTGCAGGTGGACCTCGGACATTACTGTGGTGACGTGGCGAAGGCCTTAGGCCAGGTGACCACTGCAGTGGAACACTTGCAGTCATGGACATTCAGTGGCAGCAACTTGGGAGGGGAGGATGGCAGTGAGGCTGCTTCAAGTGTAAGCAGCGTCTCGGTGATGGAGACCTGCGCCAGGAGGCGCAGTTCGTGCTGCTCCACAGCCACAGAGACACAGTGTGGTGAGGTGGAGGAGACACGCGATAGGAGGCTGGGCGTTCGTGGGAAGCGCCACTAGACATTCTGTCCTGCATCCCTGACCATGGTGGGGTAACCATGGCCCACTTTGATTTTGCTTTTGCACACCCATGACTCCAACGATCATGTTTTTGCCCACAATGTGTGGGGGAACTCTAATCTGCATTTCTGTGTGACATTACATACATCAGTGCTCCTGTGAATTAAACAGTAGCACTACTAATGATATCGTCATGGCTCATTCTTACCTGGCTCAGAAATGATGTTGTGTGATGTATGTCCGCCTCCTTTGACCCTCAGCTGTGTTTGGAACGTGTGCCTGTCGGTGTTGTGTGGGTGGTTGGTCATCCCGGTAGTTGTCATTCCTGTCCACCTGTATGGGTATCCCCCTTCTGGTTGCAATGTTGTGCAGCATGGCACATACTGCTACAATCCTGCAGCAGGTGTCTGGTTTATATTACAAGGCACCACCAGTCTTATGTAAGATACGGAAGCGACTCTTCAGAATCCCGAATGTCCTCTCAATCACATTTCTGGTGCTTATGTGGGCTGCGTTGTAGCGTTGCTCCTGTGGTGTTGCTGGGTTGATGTAGGGGGTCAGGATATATTCCCGCAGGGCGTATGCACTGTCACCTACAGGATGGAAGCAAAGGTTTAGCGTCAGTCATGATGATACATGTGTGATGCTGATGTTATAAAGAGGTATGTGTACGTACCAAGCAGGAGTCCCTCTCCGAATTCTCCATTGAGCAGACGCCTGTGGATGCCACTGTGTCTGAATATGTAGGAGTCGTGTGTGCCCCCTGGAAATTGTGCCACTATGTCCGTGATGATGTGCTTGGCATCGCACACGACCTGTACGTTGATGGAGTGATAGGACTTCTGGTTACGGAAGATGTACTCATTGGCTGAGGGTGGACAGATGGGGACATGCGTGCAGTCAATGCATCTAATGACATGGGGGAATTGGGCCACCTGGTAGAATTCCTGTTTGGTGTGGTCCAACTGCTGGGGGGTTGTGGGGAAGCTGATGTGGGCATGTGCCAGTATATAGTTATTTCTATTGACAAAACTGGCTCTACCATTTCCTTGTGTAAAGCACCAGCCTCAAGAAAGAGTGCACAGAAATAGCAATCACCTTGGATCCCACAGATTGTAAAAAATGCAAAGCTTTCGTGCAACAACGCAGGGAGTGCCTATTTAAAAAAGGTTTATGAACCACTATGCCCTATGAGCAGCATAAAAAGTGCTAAAAGACATGACACAGAAAGTTCTTTGGACTGACGTGATCGCACGGACAAGGCACTAAATTACACAGCCAGTCATTATATTTAGGAAAGGTGACCAGTGTGAGGAATATATTGAGGCAAAACCTAAGTAGAATAAAGTGCATGCATTAATGCGTATCAAATGATAGGAAGGATTGTATATAACTGGAGGGATCAAGGAGCAAATATTGAGTGACAGAAAACGTCAGTGTCCATTCAGTTTTAGCCATAAGGTACAGCAGCGCTAGCTTCAGTGCAGCATAACTGAAAAAAAGCCGTATTATGCAGACAATGCTGGCTGTGTCTTACAGATTTTTTACATTACTGTCAGCTATTTGCAAAATAGCTAAAAACATTACCAAAGTCAGTAAATCTTACATAGGAAAGACCTATTGGCTTTGCCAATGCTTGTTAAAAAATCGGCACTATAACTGCCTCTGACCACATTAATTGAATATTACTCAAGGTAACTGCTCTACACACATTTGTTAAATCAAATGAGACAGAGACTAGAAGCATTCTCAATGGTCAAGTGGTTGGCATCCGGTTTGTCTACTTCAGGGACACAAAAAGCAGAAGGACCTCTGACACCAAGAGGGACCAGATGACCACTTAGGACAGGGCCCTGCAGGAGACCTGTCTGGAGATGACCAGGTGCCTAGAAGCATGCCCCGAAGAGCTAGGAGTTGCAGCATTGAGCGAAAAGAACTTTCCCAGCATTTGGAGAAATGTGAGAAATTTCGACACCTCTGGAGGCCTGGGACAAGGTGCTGAGATTTGAACAGGAAGATTGCATCCTTGGCATGCAAGAAAACCGGGTTCATCCCGCTGAGGTCTTTTTTTGTGCTGAAAACACATTCAATAATACTTTGCGCTAAAGGTATCCTACCTTGTGGAGCCCTACCTGGCTACAGCTTCCAGCCTTACCCCACTGGAGGATTTTATCTTCCACAAAAGGGACTAAACTTCCGACCTGGGCGAGGTTGCAAATCTATTCAGTTGGATAGGCACCCTTGGCAGCCAGGGAATACAGTTTTGACCTGCTCAGAGTTTTGGTGCCAAAACCATCCTCTTCAGAGGGAGCTTAGTGTGACATGTCTGACTTTGAGGGCCCCTTGCCAACCTTAGCCTTGGACCTTGCCATGCTGGAACATTTTGACTTCCATCCTATAGACTATGTCCAAAGGTAAAAGCTTTCCATCTACATCACGGTCGGTCTGAAATCCCACCTAGCCGATCAGTAGCAACCCCCACCAGCTTGACTAATAGGCAAACCAGTGTTTTATCTCCGTTTTTATGTAAGTCAGTAGCATTACCAAACCTAATTAGCTCTCTTCGTAACAGAGGTAGAGATCTATGTGGATCTCTGAGATAAATCAAAGTATCATCTGCGTACATGAACAGCATATGCTACTCGTTTCCTATCTTATTCCCCCACTCCTATAGCACATCTCACATCTCAGATTCTTATCACCAGTGGTTCAAATGCTAGAGCAAACAACAATGTCGACAAGGGGAAGCCCTGTCAGATTCCTCTTTCTGTCACCCAACTGGTTAATATTATATTACCCAACCTCATTTTAGAAGTGGGTTCGGTGTATAACACCTTGAACCAGCTTATAAAAACCAAACCAAAGCCCATTTGTACAAAAACGTAATCATTACTATTGTCTAATTGCAATTTTTACCAAATTGCAATTAGGAAATTGTAATTCCTAATCTAAGAAAGCTTACAAACCAGAGATAGCAATTCCTAATGGATGAATATTAATGAGGTAGATAGCAATTTGTGACCTATTTGGAATTGCAGCCATCACAGGGATGGTGGCCTGCTGGGGTCAGGAGACCACCATGTCTGCTTTTTAAAAAGGCAAACATTTTTTCTCCTAAATGCAGCCCATTTTCCTTGAAGTAAAACAGGATGTGTTTCACAAAATAAAATTAAACGTTTAAGTTTCATTTTTTAAGAGTAGGTAATGGTTCCTTGGACCACTGCCTGCTGTTAAAAATTATTTGTTTCAACATTCGCAAACAGGAAGGGGTCCCTGGGGACCCCTTTCAATTTGCAAATGGTTACCTCCACCCTTGAGGTTTCGGTACAAAATGAATGCTTTCGACTGTAATTCGATTGCAAAACATTCATGCATAGCACTGCAATTCGGAATTTGGAAGGGACACCCTAAACACGCCCCTCCCAAATACTGAATCAGTAAACACAAATTGCAATTTAATAATGTTACTGAATCACAATTTGTATTTTGTATATATGAAAAAGCATTTTTGCAGTCAGAAACAGCCGCATTCTGCGAATCGGCCCGTTTCTGACTGCAACAAATGATTTTGTACATATGTCCCTAAATCCCATTTTCTGTAACACCTCGAACATGTAGTCCCAGCAGACAGTATTGAAAGCTTTTTTGATATCAAGCACTCTTCCTCTATCGTCATCCGTTGAGTAGCGGGTCGGACATGGGTGAGCCTTCAAATGTTCAGCATTGTACTCGCCCTTGAATTAACCCGCATTGGTCTCTGTCCAGTTGTAGTCTGTAAATTAATACTTTGGCTAAGAGTTTGAAATCAGCCTTAATCATAGAGATGGACTTTGATTACCCCTCTTTAGTAGGGGTCCTGCCTGGTTTCGGCAAAATCACTATCACCGCCTCACTGATAAAGCCTGGTAGTCTCCCTAAAGTTTTGCTTTCGTGAACACCTCTAGCAGTTTATCAGGAATCAGATGTACACGATTGATAGAACGCTGGGGAAAATATCCAGCACCGGTGTCTTGGAATTCTACATATTTTGCATGCTGCCATAAGTTCTTTCTTTGTGATATCTGCCTTTAAGCATTCCAACTCCTGCTCTGTGAGTCTCAGGAGTTTCACAGTAGACAAAACCTCATCCTAGGTGGTATTGTATAACCTCGATGGATGCTTGTAAATCTGCTCCAGATATTGCTATAGTGCAGTTTTAATACCTTTCTGATTAGAAACTGTTGGTCCATCAGGGGTGTTAGACCTTTCATCCTTAGGGTGGTCTTCCCCCAACTTTTTGCCTGCTAGGACTCTGAGCACCATACCACTTCTGACCAGTGCTAAAGTGCGTGTGCTTCTCCCCTAAAACATGGTGACATTGATATATACCTGATTGGTAGATTTAGTTTACTTATAAGTCTTTTGTAAAGTGGTATACCATATACCTAGGGCCTGTAATCTAAATGCTGCTAGTGGGCCTGCAGCACTGATTGTGCCACCCACACAAGCAGACTTTCAGACCTGTCTCGGGCCTGCCATTTCAAGGTCTGTGTATACAGTCTACTGCCACTTCAACTTGGCATTTAAAACTACCTTCCAAGCCTTAGAACCCACCTTTTATTACACATAGGTCACACCTAAGGTAGGCCGTAGGTAACCCTAGGGGCAGGGTGCAATGTAGCTAAAATGGTAGGACATGTACTTTTAAGTTTTACATGTCCTGGTAGTGACAAACACCTAAATTCGTTTTTCACTACTATGAAGCTAGCACTGGGAATTTCTTAAAATTCTTCGAAGCTGTAATTCTGGATTATAAATGAGTAGCTAAATCAGGTTTCATATCTTTGGAATGGTAATGATAATCCTCTTTACTGGTAAAGTTGGATTTGACATTACCATTTTAGAAATGCCATTTTTAGAAAGTTGACATTTCTCTGCTCCTAAATTTACTCTGTGTGCCTGCAGCCTCTCTCCAATATACGTCTAGGCAATGTGACAGCTACACTTGGTGCATTCCCTCTAGACAGTCACAAACAAAGGAAGGTAAGGCACATCTGCATTCTGAGCACTCATCTGCATTCTGATTGGTTGGTTTGTATGACGGATAACATGTGCAACTACCACGAATGCCTTTACTTTGCCGTCAGGACAACTCATGTGTCATTATCAAGACTGCATTTACAATGAACATTTTTACCATGCATAGGGTTTTACCACGCATGCCTTTACAATAAAACTTTTGTTGTAAAGGCATGGTTGGCAAAACATATGCGTAGTAAAAATGTCACTCATGTCACCTCGTGCTGCACGCCAGAGCACTGTCAGTGTTACCGGATCCGAAAAGCAGCACATACCATTTGCCCAAGATAAACAGTGTGACAGGTCAGGTCAGGTCAACCAGGCCGAGAGCCACTAGGAAGCTGTAACAATGTCCGACGTGGAACGGGGAGAGTAGTGTTCTGTATTTTACACCCGCCGGCTCCCAGCAGCGCTCTGTTCCTCGGAGTGTAATAACTTGCGTCGCCTCTGCAGCAGGTCTTGTATGGAGATATGGAGGCAGGTTTGAGAGGCTACAGCTTCCATAAGGGGTAAGGGTCGCCTGAGTAGTCTTCAGTCTTCAAATACATTATTTCGGCCTATAAGGCCAAAGAAAGCAGTAATATACAGTAATATACAATACATGCATCAATAGAATTAAAATACATTCTCCATTGCTCACATTGTCAAATTTATGTACATGTAGTCTATTTACAGTTCGTATTGGATCTAGGTAAGTACCACCTTTTTTCGAGAATATAAAAATTGCCTTGATAACTTGTTCGCTTGTAAAGTGCCCGTGCAATGTTATTGCTAGAAAACACAATTTATTCTATGGTAATGAAAGATTCTTAAAAAGTGCATGTGCATTAGGTGCAAAGTGGTCCAAATTGTTTCACTATACCACAGGACCATCGGCATGAATTGATTTATATCCAAACTATTAAAAAAATCTGCTAAAATTTAATTATTCTTTAAGATCCCATGAGATACCTGTAATAAAAACTATCAAACCTTAAAATCGTTGAATTATTACTAAAAATTTGGAAACTAATACAGTACATGTAGATTTAAGAGACTTAAATTTTTACACCAACACTTCAACTATTTCTTTTTAAGTTTTTCGTTCAATCTTGACCATAATATACAGTTCACGAGTTTTGTCGTAATTGTTTCTGCCAAATTATACAACATTATATCTCAGTAAATACTTTGAATTAACGGCCAGATTTATAAAGTTATAATTTTTGCCCTCCCTTTTTCCTTATAAAATTGATAGCCAGTAAAAATTGGCAGAGACTAAAGACTATTAAGTGGGAGTTGTCAGTTTTTAGTATTCTTAGCATAACATTTATTCTCCTGACACTAAGGCACCTGGCTAACGGTTTTATCCATTTTCTTCTAGCTAGTTTTTGTGCTGAGCAGAAAAACAAGACGTGTGCAATATTTTCATCAACCCCCATTTGACATAAGGCACAATGAGGGTTCCACTCCTTGTTTTGTAGCCTTGACCAACAAAGTTGTTTAGTTGTAAAATTCCATATCTAAATTTCAAATATAAGCACTTTGCCAGTAGCGGTTCTATCTCATCTAAAAATGGCTCAAAATGAGGAGTCGTTTTAAACTCAAGGAATTGTGTAGTTAAGCTTCCAGGTGAACTGCTTTGAGTTACCTTGTCTTTCACAAATTCCCAAAATACCAATTTAATTTCGCTTTTCTGACTCAGGAGTCAGCAGACTTGGGTTCAACCAATATCTGGTAAGTCCTAGATCCAAAAGCCACTTTCTAATGTGGATCAACCAGGGGAACGTGGTTTGAGTGTCGAGTGCCAGGAGTTCGATCAATGATTCTCTGTACATAATTAGCTCCGGTGTTGTCCAGGTTCTGATCCAGAGTGGCAGTGTTCTCCAAATTGCCAGATACTCCAAGCTTTTAATTCCCAGCTCATAGGTCAGGGGAATCAATGGAGTACGTTGGGGAAGGGCAACAAGCAGTCTCAAGATTTAGTTTTCTGTTATTATTAAGGGTATGAGGGTTCCACTTCCCCCAAATCTCCGCACCGTATAGAGCAGCAGATTGGGCTCTGGCCTTGCATACTTCCAGGGCTGGAGTGATAGCTTTGGAGTATGTTGCAGATTGTTTTTTTACAATAAATATGGAGTTCTGTGTTAAAATAGCCTTCGACTTCTGTATTTGTGGCGCCCAAGAAAGTTTTGAGTCTAAGGTGACCCCTAAGTATACGAAATTGGATATTCGTTCTAGTTCTGTACCATTCAGGTATATTCTATTCTTAAAACTTCTGTGTGGCCTTATTGTCATATATTTTGTTTTTGTTGGGTGCACCTCAAGACCTTTTGCTTTACAGTAATCATTTAAGCTGTAAAGGAAGTTCTGCAAGCTGTTAGGTGTTTGGGACAGTAAGATATTGTCGTCCGCAAATGTTAGGGCGCAGATGTGATTACCTCCAAATTTAGGGGAGTCATGTACACAGTTTTGCAGGTGGTTAACCAGGTCGTTTACATACAAGAGGAATAGAGTCTGCGCCAGGACACAGCCCTGGCGCACTCCCCTCTTGACTGGAATCTCATCAGTCAGTTCACCTCCCTTGCCTCATCGCACTTTTGCGTAGTTGTCTTGGTGTAGTCTGATAATTTGGGTTAAAATCTCATCAGGAAAACCCTGTTGGTGTAGGGATTCCCACAACTGTGCCCTGGGGATGGAATCGAATGCCGCCTTTAGGTCAATGAAGGCGACATATAGGTGACTAGATCTTAATCTTGTGTATTTCCAACATGTAATCATCAGTCTAAATATCTGGTCTGGTGTGCTTGTTTTTTGCCTAAATCCTGCCTGGCATGATGATAGTACATTTTCTTTTGTCATCCAATTAGTGAGCCTAGTTAAAATCTGTTTTGCATAAACCTTTTGTAGAACATCTATTAGGCTTATAGGCCTCCCTGCTGCCCATTTTATAAATGGGGACTATCTCAGCTCCCTTCCAGGAAGCTGGCACCGCCTGACCCCTAGCTATTGCGTTTGTTCATTCATTTATGTACGGTACCCATACTTCCTGACTGTGTTTAAAAAGGTCCCACGGAATTCTATCGGGACCTGGTGCCTTTGATGGTTTGATAGCTGCTACAGAAAGGGCAGTCTCCTCCATACTAAACTGTAGTGGTGTTGTTCGGTTTAAAAACAACGTCCCCCAAGGATTAGATGGAGAGTATCTAGCTAGTTCTGGGTCATCAGTAGTATCATAAAGATCTGTAAAATGTCTTTGCCAGGTGGTAGGATCTAAGTAATAGTCAGAAGCCGTCATATCATATCTGCTTCCTTGAGTCATCAGTTTCCAAAACATGGCTCGGTCCCTATTTTTTGCCGCAGTTATAAGCTCTTCCCAGATACTGTCTTCCCAGGTTCTTTGGGCTATCTTTTGCGTTTTCTTATATTTAGCTCTTTCTACTCTAATCTCAGTTCGGTTTTTGTTTTTGAGGGCACTAATAAGCCTAGTTTTGGCCGATCTACATTCTTTGTTATACCAAGGATTAGGTGGCTGGGCCTCTGCATTTGCAGTTCTCCTTTTTATTTGGGGCTTAGTTAGGTTCACTTGTATTTTCTCTACCAGTCTATCATGGATGTCCGTTATCTTAACAATTTCACGATCCTACCAGGGCACTAAAAGTGTTGTAAATACTAATTAGGGGTTCAACTTGGTCTAAAATGGTGGGCTACTAATTGACTTTCAGTTATTTGTTACCAGGGGCTGCCTTAATTCTAGTCCTGGGTCAAGTTCCAGAGTTTCATGGAATGGGAAGTATTTTCCATCTAAATCCAAGTATAGCGGGAGATGGCCGCTCTCCGATCTGTTGTCAACCTTAAAATCCAATGCATATGCCCAGTGTGGTGTACTACTAAGTATGTAATCTATTCTTGACCCACAGTTTCCTCTTACAAAAGTATTTACACAACCAAGATCAGAGGGGAACCAACCATTGCATGCTCTAAACCCTTTTTCAATGGTAAAGTGAAACATTTGAATGGCAGAGGTGGTACACCTCGCTGTATTTTTTGTCTGAAGAAGGGGGATGCCTCTGAGTTGGTCTTCCTCTTCGGACACTACTTCGAGTCCCACCATTGGTTCGTAACAGCAGTTAAAATCACCCCCTAAGATGGTAACATCTTTGGGATCTATAGATCCCAGAACCTCCTTGAAGTGTTCTAACAATGGTGCTTCGTTTGAGCAACCCCTGGGTCTCAGATAGATATTAAAATGGTACAACTGTGTTGCATTAGAAAATCTAAGTTTCAGGCCCAAGATGTCTAATGAGTCTGTAACTACAGTTTCCTTGGTAACATTTAGGTTGCTTTTTACCCATATTATCAGTCCCCCTTATGCCCTCCCTTTTTTTGATTGTACTGCCTCTATGCTGAAGGAGCTGTACCCTAGTTTATACTGTGGTTCTATGGCCCAGGTCTCCTGGAAGAGACAGAGGTCGAATCCTTCTATATAATTCTGCCAGTCCGGTTCCTTAATTTTTTGCTTTAGCCCTGCTACGTTCCAAGATATTATTTTTAGCCGTTTTGGGATCGAGTATGAGTGTGTGGTTGGGATTCCAACTAGTCGGAGACAGGTATTTCCCTCCTCAGTTGAGTATGTATTATCTTCCCCGTCTGGGTGTGTTGCGTGGAGAGTGACATCAGAGCTTAATTGGAGACTAAATGAAAGATTATGGTTTGCATAGTTTGTGTCCTCCCTTTGTCATCCTCTTTTCCCTATATTCCCTTGCAAGTCAATCAACAAGATCTAGGTTCGATGTCTCCTGGGTTTCTTGATGTGAGTTGGCACTAACAATTAGCTCAGGAGTATTGTGGTTAATACAAATCGATGGATCTACTGGGTCTAGATCCATTGACTCCTGGACTACAGGAAGTAAGCTGGGGTTAATGGTTGGTTCAGGAACGTTCTGCTCCTTACTAACCAATGGGTCTACAGAAATTACGCTTGTCTCCTTCTGGATTACTCGTTGTGGATTGATACTAGTAGCTGACTCTGACATATTTTACCTAATACTAATCGATGAAGCAAAAAGAGTGTGTGACCGAATATTCATTTTAATTAAGCTTTCTGCTATGGACCTTGAGTGGAACGTTAACATTATATCTTCCATACTCCCACCATGCTGTTGTAGCCTTTCAGCTCTTGCAATGTCAGATTTTATTACAGAGAGACATTGACGTTTGTGTCTGATCCAGTGGATCGCTTTATTTTTTAAAGAATCCTCATCTTCTCTAGCTCCCCGGCTTAGTCTTGGTAAATTTATCAAGAAGATGTTATGCCTATTGGGTTTGTATGTAGACCTTGTTTGGTTTGATAGGTGGGTATTCTGTATAAGACTTCTACCTCCCTCTTCCTGGGCCGTGTTGGATTTTAACTCTGTGTCATCTCTGTTAGGTGGTTTTAACCTGTATCTATTTGGGGGCACCTGGAGAGGTGTCACACACCTCTCATTGTTCATGGAGTTATATGGAGTTATATGGAAAAGTTAGTTCCTTCTGCTGTGATCTGTGTACATTTGGTTTAGGTAAGTGAGGGAGTGACCTAATTGGGTGTTTATTTTGATCTATTGGATCCTTTGTTTTCTTTTTGGTTAGTTCCACAGGTAGGTGAGTCGATCGCTTGCATGCTCTATTTGTCAGATCGATGTTATCACCAGAGTTCGCAAGGGAGTTTGACATGTTACCATTTTCTTTATAAGCTAGGGGCAGGGTTTTTATCAAGTCTGATAACATTCTCTTAAGCCCTTCTATCTCCTTTTGTGTATAATCCAGCTTTTGGCAGAGATCCCTCCTTGCTTCTTTAGTAACCTCCATGTCTGTTTGGGTCCCTACTTCTCTTGACCCTATTGTAACCTGCAATGTGCTCTCACTCTCCTCTGATTGAACCTCGATATGATCTTCCCGATCGTCCGCTAATATTGCATATCTGTCTGAGCACTCCAAGTTTATGGAGTCCCTAGTTGATATGTTCAGCTCAACCGGGATAGTAGTGGCTTGTGTAAGGGAGTCTTTTTGGAAGGAATCAACTTGTATGATTGAGGGAGTCTCCGGTATACAATGCACGGTTACTATAGGACTTTTCTGCTTCGGGATTAGTTTAATTGAGGTTGTTTTACTTTGCTTACTGAAGTATGATGAGATTTTCTTACAATCACTTGGTCCGGCTTTGTCCCCCTTAGCTAACATAGTTTCAACTTCCTCAATCAGCTCATCTATAACTGCTAAGGTACAATTGTCAGCTGCAGAAGTTGATGTTTTACTAATTTTAGCCATCTTCTTCCTCCCTGTAACAGGATCAATTGCCTTCCTTTTTCCCAAGGAATCTATCACACTTTTTCAATATCCACAAGACAGAGGCAGCAGTTATGGTAGAGGCGAAGTAAGCAAGGTGTTCATTAATTTATTCCAATCAAGATACTCATAGAAGTATGGTCTCCGTAAATCTTCAGGAACAGATGGAGTCAGTGTTCAACCCACTTAAAAGAGATATTTTTGAAATCGTTCAATCAGGGTGCGGCCTGTGCCCTGGCATAAAAATTCACGATAATAGTTCTGAATAAGGCCACTGCATTGATAGGAGGATAGATTGCCATGCAGTTCACTAAGTTCCTTTAAAGTCAAGTGAATAAATGTAATTCTTACCCTGTTATAGCGCGGAGTGGTAAACAGTACAGGGCTCTACGATGCTGCCAAGGGGGGTGCCCCTGCCCTGCCTCTGTTTGCCGCTGACGGGCGCAGACGGGCCCGCCCTTGGCCAGGACTTTGCCCGGGCACCACCCGGGCATGCCCACGCACGTCCCGCACTGCGGGGACCCTGCGATGGCTTTGAGCGCCTCCGGTGCAGCGGGAGTGACGCGGCTGGTGAGCGCCTCTTGGCGCGGGTGTCTCTGGATGTTGGAGTCCCCCTTTGTGGCGGGTGGCAATCCTTACGGGTGTCCCGCGCTGTGGGGGCCCTGCGATGGCTTTGAGCGCCTCCGGCGCAGCGGGAGTGATGCGGCTGGTGAGCGCCTCCTGACGCGAATGTCTCTGGATGTTGGAGTCCCCCTTCGTGGCCAGTGGCAATCCTTACGGCATCCCACGCTGCGAGGGCCCTGCGATGGCTTTGGGCGCCTCCGGCGCAGCAGGAGTGATGCGGCTGGTGAGCGCCTCCTGGCGCGGGTGTCTCTGGATGATGGAGTCCCTCTTCGCGCCCCGTGGCAATCCTTACGGGCGTCCCACGCTGCGGGGGCCCTGCAATGGCTTAGAGCACCTCCGGCGCAGTGGGAGTGACGAGGCTGGTGAGCGCCTCCTGGCACGGATGTCTCTGGATGTTGGAGTCCCCCTTCGCGGCCGGTGGCAATCCTTACGGGTGTCCGCCTGAGTAGTCACTCCCCTGTGTTAAACCTTTGGATACCTCACAGTCACCCTCTGCGCGGTTGTACATCTGCCTGAGGCATCCACACAGACCCCAAGTCTCTCTAATCAGCTGTGAATGTGGGCTTCCTTTTGGCCCTGTATATTTCTATTGCATTCTGGGACTCTGCCCCCTCCCTTCCTGCGCGAGAGCCCTTTGCAGCGCATTACCTCTTCTAGTGCCTGGCACAATCAGCTGCTCTTTCCCAAGGATAGTGGAATGACCCTTTTGTCTGCCTCGGCACCAGGTGCTACACAGCACTAATAAGCGGAACACTGCTCATCCCCAAGGCCTCATAGTCTGGTGCAGAGACAACTGCAGACTGCCCAAATAGGGCTCAGTGGGGCAGGGGCAAAGGCTGGGGGAACGAGTGGGAGGGCGGCGCACAGTGTGGGAGCACACAGATAAGGGAACGGCACCTCTGTGAAAGGGGAAGGGACGAGACCATCATCACAGAACGTTCTCCTCGGCCTGCTGAAGGACCTGCACCGTGCCTTCTGAGACCAAGAGAACACAGTTTGTGATATGCCACGAGGACAGGGGAGAATCGATGAAACAGTCTAGAGCCAGCTGAATTGGAGGCCCGTTGGGGCCGGTGTGCACCACAGAGAGTCAGGTCCAGTCCCGCAGGTGAGGCATCCTTCTATTTCCGGCGATTGGTGACACTCCAGCACAACCACTGTTTGCCCTCGCTGGGTCCAGCCTTCATTACCTGTTCCCTGAGCGGTGCCACATCAGCTGCTCCTGCCGCCTCCTCCCTCCCGCCGCCGCGTTAGCAATCCCGCGGCCGCAGTGCGGAGGGAGGAAGAGACTACACTACCCAGGCTCCCTCATCGTTACCACCCCGGAAGCAGCGCGAAGCCATCTCCCGCGCCCGGAGGCGTTCAAATAACGGACACTATCCCCGCGTCGCGGGCCCGCGCGCGGACGGCGCCGGGCTGAGCCCGGGCAGAGGGCGGGCCGTCTGTGGCCGTCCGGGGCCGAACGAGGCTGGGCTGGGGCCCACTCCCTGAGGTCTGTTGGAGCGTCCTCCCTGATCATCTAGCATTTTGAAGATAAGGTATCTATTCGTACTGTTTAGGAGCCCGACCCGGCTATTGAATTATGGGGAAAAAAACTACTACGAAGAAACGATCTATGGATCTGCAGAACAATCATACTATGGTCCCCTTGCCGAGCTTGACTGCGATTGATAGGATGTTGCAGAAAACTATAGGTGTTGTTGTAACTGCCATAGAGAGCACTGAGAGACGCCTATCACTCCCCCCCAACTTGCGTCTTGCTTCGCTACATCCTATCACTAATGCACTACGAGTAGACTCACCTGGATCTACATTCTTGGACTCTTATGTAGAGCTCCCGGGAGTTGAGGGAAGTAATAATACTCCATCCTTAAAAAGTCCTTCTCCCGTAATGTCTCTTTCTGCATATAGTGCGCCACAAATACCAACTATGCAGCGCCAAGATATATTTGTTGAGACTCGTGCTACAACAACTGATCCAATGGCCACGGAGGATTTGGTCCCCTCCTCCCTGGTGTCATTGAACCAGAGCGGGAGCCTTACTGCTCCAGATAGGTCTCCATCCTTGCTAGTTAATGAAAAAACAAGCTATTTACATCATAGTGACATGACGCCATATAAAGAGACACCTTTAACGAATAAAGCTCCACCGTCTAATACGACCAACCGACACATTGCAAATCGAGTAAGAACTGGTGGGGCTTTGAAGAGGAAAATAACAGAAGCGTTACAAAAAGGGAGGGAACCAAAATTATTTAAAACTCAAGATTTGGTAACCCTCAAACAAGGGCTTCCTATAAAAAGGACACCTGTAAGGCCTGACGACAATCATGGACGATTTATTCAAACTACTACAGGCAGCCTTACTGAAACTATAACTCCTGTTTCTACTGAAGGTGTCTACGGGTCACTGGCACATAGAATACATTGTTAGGTCAATGATTTTGCCAGTCCTCGAAAGGATTAAATTGGTAAATGAAAAGTTGGAGAAATTGGAACAGTCAACTCTGGATAATTTTATTTCCCTAAAAAATTTGATAAAAGTAGAAGTTAGAGGGAGATTGGAGAATATATCACCACCTAATGTTGATTCTGCAAATAATACAAGAGCTGTAAGTGGGGCAGCTATAGTACAATCAACAAAGGTATCGAATCGTAAAGATCTGAATTGCAATAAACAAAAACAAAAACTAGAAAAATGTGCTCAAAGCCCAACAGCTAGTGCAGGGAAGATTATGAAGGAAAGAGCTGTCATACCACAAAGTGCAGAAAAAATAATACATAAGCATGAAGCAAGCATAAAAACTCCTTTGGTAACAATCGACCTACCACCAGAGTCACTACCTTATACAATCGTACTTACTGGCGTCCCAGAACTGAAGAATGGGAAATCAGAATCCTATCAAGAGCTAAAGAACAAGGTGCTATTCTGGTTGAATAGGAACAGGCCGATCCCTAGACATTTAAATGGAGAAATATTGTTTGTTAGAAGGGTTGGCTGGATAGGAAGAAGGTCAAAAGACATACAAGGAGACACGATTATAGTTAATTTTAGGGATAGGAATGTAGTGGCACTAGTCTGCAATGACGAATATTATAATGACAAGGGCCTCATCAGAATTAAAAACCTTAACTATTTCTATAGTGAGAAGGCTATGCGTACACATAGATGTCAGGCAACCACGGCATATGAAGTTATGCCGCGGGGGCCTGACACCTACCCTCAGATACCTATAAATAACCGTTTTTCAGAGTTATATGGGTTAGATGAGACAAACTGACTGGAAGAAACTCATGGTAAAGAGAATGATATAATTGTCGACTCCACTGAGGCAACTATGGATGGGTGTATTATTAGGGAAATAGCCAAACAGGATAATAACCCGATCCTGCAAGATCTACTGGGAAATAAAAATTCATCAGTAATAAGAACTGATGAAGTAATAAACTTAGACCTGAGCCAATCTGATAGTATCGAGAATGCTGTGGTCAAATTAATTTCTTGGAATATTGCTGGTATAAAGAAAAATATGTCTGATCCTGCATGGCATAATTTTATCAGTGATGCGGATCTTATCTTATTCCAAGAAACATGGGGAGTAGAAAATTCTTTTAAAGTAGGCTATAGGTCTTTTTACATAGCAGCATCACATTTAAACAAAGGTAGACCATCCGGTGGTTTGATAATCTGGGCAAGAATTACGCTGGGCATTGACTTCACACAAATGGATTCTAATAGCCCCGATATTTTGGCTATAAAATTTCATGACAATAAATGACGGGCAATCTGTATTATCAATATCTATAACAGACCCCACTCGCCAAATAAAGAATCTGAGACAATAGCCCAACTAGATAGTTTTATCCGTAGTCTAGATCACAAAACTATGTTGATCATAGGGGGAGATTTCAATAGGAGTTTCGAACCAATCACGGGGTTAGATGATATTTATGGAGAAGAAGATAAGGCCAATAACATCCCAAGCATTGATGTAAATTATATAACACCTTGCACAAAAGGTTCACTGCAGGTGCTAAGAATGACTATGGAATATGGCCTACGTTCTTGTAATGGCCGACTTGCTTCTGATTGTCCAAGTAAACCAACCTTTGGAAGAGGTTGTTTCACTAGCCATCTTGATTACATACTGGTCTCCTTAAATCTATGGCCAATGCTTATGGATTTGAACGTGGACAACCGTATTGAAAGTGACCATTTCCCTCTCTCCCTGACTATCATTGGCTCATTGTTCATGCTCCATAAGGCATTGATACCTAGTGATTATAACTCTATTCATGACCCCTTAGAGTCCAATAATCGCAGGTCTTTAAAATGGCCTGCTGTAATGGGTAATGTTGGCACTATTAGGGAAATCTATGAACTCTATGTAAAACTTATGTCGCCTTTAGTCAATACCAATATTGAGGAACATTCGGTAATATCAGTACATGGGAACTTGATGCAGCAACTTAGAAAAATCCTTTCAAAAGGGGCTAATAAAGGTCAACTTTGTCGGAATAACCGGCAAAAGGAGGGACCTTGGTACAACAAAGCCTGTCGGCAGGCTAAACTAGAATTAATAAAAGCTATAAAAGGGAAGCAAATAAATATCTTGAGAGAAAAGAGAACATTTTACAAAAAAACTATTTTATTAGCAAAAAGACTATGGGATGAACAAGTTTGGACAGATTTACTCCAAGCTTGTAAACTAAAAGACCAAACGTTGTTCTGGAATCTTATAGCGAAGGGCACCAAAGAAGGTGCGCAATCCAGGGACAGGTTTCTAGAAGAAAAAGTCTGGGTTAAACATTTCTCCACATTGTATTCATGTGAAGGGGTGGAGGAAGGAAAATAAAATGAATACCTAGGGCAAAACACTTGCGATACAACGTTAACATTCAGCCTGGCAGATACCACACTAGCCATTAATGCAGTCAAACAAGGTAAAGCCCCAGGACCAGACAAAATCCCTGGGGATCTCTGGAAACATGAGAACAACTTGTGGGCCCCTTATATTAATCTACTTAGCAATGATATTGCAAGAGGTGCCCCAATTCCAGAAACCTGGCAGGGCGCAGAAATTGTGACCATTTTTAAGAAGGGGGATAGATCTAACCCATCACATTATAGACCTATCAGTTTGATAGATGTTCTTCAAAAGATCTATGCACGTCAACTTTTTAATAAATTAAACATGTGGATTGAGGATAACTCCATTTTTACAAAATACCAGGCAGGTTTTAGAGCCAGAATTAGTACAATAGACCAGGTATTCAGATTTTCATGTTTAATATGGAAATACATTAATATAAGGAAATCCCATCTATATGTAGCCTTCGTGGACCTCAAAGCGGCGTTTGATTTGGTTCCTAGGGGGCAGCTATGGAAAAGGTTAAGGGATATGGGCGCCCCTGGGGATATTTGCCATCAATTGATTAGGCTACACGAGGGAAATTATGCAAGAGTGAGGTGGGGCCCTAATGGAGAGCTATCGGAGAGAATAGATATAAAGAGAGGCGTCAGACAAGGCTGGGTTCTGGCGCCAACTCTTTTCTCTCTTTATGTAAATGACATCCCTGACACCCTCTTGGGCTGCGAGCATGACTCTCCCAAGTTGTGTGGTCAAGCCGTTCCGGCCTTATTATTTGCGGATGATACGATTTTAATCTCCCAGACGCCTAAAGGACTACAAAATCTCCTGAACAAATTTCTGGCCTATTGCCTGGACAAAAACCTCGAAATTAATGCTTCCAAAACGAAGGTTATGACGATTAGCCCCCACAGAGGGTTTAATAAAGTCTTTGATGTAAATAATGAAAAGATTGAACAAGTGAATAATTTTAAATATTTGGGTATTACCCTCGATACTAAAATGAATTGGAAACCACAAATAGAAAAATCGAGGTTAACATTAATACAAAACCAAGCCCCTATAATTAGGAAGTTTAAAAATAGCCCTACTACAACAATGTCACCTGCTATTGAGCTATTCAAATATAAAGTCCAATCAGCTACCCTATACGGGGCAGAATTATGGGGTTATGTAGTACGAGATTCCTTTTCAGCCCATGAAAACAGTATTTTTAGGCAACTTTTAGCGGTCCCGGGTTGCACCCCCCTTGTTCCGTTATTTTGGGACCTGATTATACGTCGTTTGGACGATCATGCTCATTTACGTCCATTACTGTACTGGGTGCGCCTGTGGTCCACCGATGAGCTTGCAGACTACAGAGATGCATTAAAGGAAATAATTCAAATAAAGAATGCCACCCGGCTGGTTTGGTTAGCGTATATCGAAAACTGGTTTATAAAGCTGGGCTTACGCAATTTTTGGACAGATCCTGATTCTCTTACTAATTCTTCCAAAAAATTGCTGAAGGACACATATTGGGACTATATTTATAATTCTGCACTACATAACCCCAAACTTGGATCATTGACACTTAAATTTTTATATTTTAAATGTGGAAGGAAATTTGAATATTTTATGGATGAAATTGAGCCCCCTTTGGCTAAATCACTGTATTTAAAGTACCGCTATGGTATTTTACAACTTAATTCTAGAACATCGAAGTGGGCGCCCAATAATAATAACAATAAATCTGATTTGTGCCAATTGTGCGATATGGATACTAAGGAGGATGAGACCCATGTCCTATTTATATGCCCTGCATATATGCAGGCAAGGATAAAATGGATTAAACCCATCTGCTTAAATCTGGGTCTTCGGCGTATCCAAGATGGGGAAAGATTATTTAAGGGCGACACGTCACAGAGTATAGTATTTAGCCTGAGTCGTTTTTTATTTAATGTAGCGATAATTAGGAAAAGAAATGGTCAAAAAATTTAATGGTACTGTCATTTATCCCTTGTTCTTAAACTTCTTTTATTCTTATTTTAAATGGTTGATAAACCTATATTGTGCTTAAACTAATATCTAAAGCCTTTTTATATTGTATTTATGTATGGATTATTTGCACCCACTACAAATGCTGCATTTTGATATAATGATTGTTTTTAATACTGTATGGAACTCCTTTATCGTTATTTGTAACCGAAATAAAGAAAGAATTGATTGATTGATTTCCGGCGATTGGCCTGCCCGATTCTGAGCCTCCAACACTCTCATAACCAAGCATTACCATTACCACGCATCCTTTTCTACAAACATGCCTTTACCACGTATGCCGGATTTCGTAGTAAAACTGTAAATATATCCAAATGGGGGAGCCCTATTACTCCAAACGCATCTGGGCACACATACACTTGTAAATACAAAGAACAATACATTGGAACAAATACTGAAGTAATAATTAAATGGATAGGAAAATATCAATTAGTCCTCCCACTGAGACAAATTCTCAAAATTATTTAATATAAATGAATGTCACCAACACAAAATGCAGTTCTCAAAAAAGGATTTTTTTATATATGTATATATTATATCAAAAGTATTTTTTAAATGACATTCATACAATCATACACATCAATTACAGTAAATATATACAAAAAAATAATGAATATATATATATACCTCACTATAAACAAATAATATAGTGGGTAAAAAATACCCTATGTACTTATTTATCCTTTATTACCCAATTCATTAGTACAGATGCTGAACCTATGTATTGTAAGTATTCTGTTTGTTAGAGATCACCCTATATAATTAAAGGAAAGTACATCATGAGAAAAATACATAAGTCCTCTTTAATTAGTGGTACTCACTCTATTCTTTATTCTGTTTCAATTTGTGGTTTTAGTCACAGAGCCGGAACCTGAAGAAATTGTGGTTTCCCTACGTCGTGCCGGATAGAGTGACAGCCACTAGAAATCCCTTGGATAAGAAATAAGAAGATTTAGGATGAGATACTTACTTACCGCTGTGCAGTCATTAGCGTTCCAAACACGCATGAGCGAAACAGTGGCAAATACCTCTACAAAGACCGTCAAATGGTACATTTTTCTGGAAACACTAAGGACCTTTTGAAATGTGTCCTGATTTTACCCCAGTCCTGATGAGGCCCAAGATATGTCTGGCTGAAACGCGTCAACTTCTTGAATTGGAGAAGCCCTAGATAAATTGAAACAGAATAAAGAATAGAGAGTGTACCAATAAAAGTCGATACATCGTCAACATCTGTGCTGGTCATAACCAACGCATCGCCCTTCAACACCGACACAGAGGCTGTTAGACGTCAGCGGATTCACAGCCTGCGCAGTGACGATGACGCTCTGTGTGGCTTGACTATGACGCAGTGCCTTCATCTCTACGGAGCTTGACGATGATGCAGGAACCCACAGCATGAATCGGAACCGATGCATTGTGTTCTTCACATGGACGCTTGCTCCATCCAAGGTGCATTTTCAGCAGGACCTGCGCAAGTCTCATAGCCAGCCTTACCTCCATTGTGGTTGTCCTGAACTTTGGATTTGAACTGGTCTTTCGCGACCTGAAGTAACTGTTTGACTGATAGTGTCTTCTAAGCACTATTTTTGCATTTATTCTTTAATAGTTTACATCAAGACCTCTACTGATAGATTTTTATCCTTTTGTCCTTGTGTTACTCAGATTGTGTTACTATGTGTTGCACAACTACTTTACATGTTGCCTGTTTAGATAAGCCTAACAGCTCTGTGCCAAGCTACCAGAGGGTGAGTGGCGGTTATCTTTTAGCGTGTATCTAGCTTACCCTGACTAGAATTGTGGTAACTATTTGGACTGGGTGCAAACCTCTGCCAACTAGAGACCCAATTTCTAACAAGGCTTAAGATTGTCAACATCTTAGAGTGTGGCACTTCTTTTTTCAATGACCATGCCAGGAGTTTACCTGACCTGTCTCCCTCCCTTTGTAACATTTGTCTATGTTCCTTAAAGGTGTAGGCATCCAAAGCATCATACTTCTCTCTCAATGGTTTCTTGGTCTGTGCTAATTCCACTCTAACTGTAGTATCAGAGGGTTTACTGTTCTGTAAACAGGAATTCTTCTCTTCTTGGATTGTTACCTCTGATTGGAATTGATGTTGTATTCCTCCCTTCTTACTAATACACTCTCTCCTTAGGATGCCTTAAAAAGCCTCCAATTGATGATTGTCGACCCCTAGTTATTTTCAAAATGCCCTCTATCACTTCCTGAATTTCTGACCAAAAGATTGCTTTCTGCAATGTCACAGGCCAGAGTTTCCACAGAGGAATCAGAGGCTCAGCCAGCGTTAGACTATAATCAACAACCAGAGGTGTTTGAGCCAAAGGAAATCCATAGTGGTAGGCAGCTGCACTAATCTTCGCATTTGTGTCCTTTATGACTAGCATACGGTCTAGTGTACTGCCAGGGCCATAGGTTTGTGAGTGACCAGGCTATTTGCAGGTCTTTGAATGGAGTTCTTGCCTTATATCCACACATTGTATTCTCCGCATCAACTCACGTAGTCCTATGTCATTGTTGGTTTCATATGCATTCCAGGTGGATGTCTATCTAGATCACTATCCACTATCCAAAGTACAATTAAAACCACCAGCCCATACAAGTAATAAATTGACAAAGGGCGTCAGTATTGCCATGATATTCCAGGAAAAGTCATTGTCTTGTCACCTATGTTCGGCGGCCGGTACATTAATAAAACAGATTTACGAACCATCTAAAATACCATATATTAATATATCTCTACTCTCAACATCCACCTTGGTATAAGAAGGGGGCCATAGGTGCCAATCAAATCAACACCCCCTGGAAGAGAAGGAATACATAGAGGACTACATCTGCCCTCTCAATTTTATCACGTACTTTATCAGCCTCTGAATCAATTATGTGTGTTTCCTGCTAAAACACTACACTGATAGCCTGTCTTCTGAGACAGGAATGTACCCTATGCCTTTGAACATGATCATTTAAACCCCACACATTCCAAATGTTAATTTTAAGATTCCCTGCCGTGCTGATCAGTCAGTGATGTGCTGGTAATCTGAAAAATCAAGTCGAAAACTATTGATATGGACCATCTTGGGTATTGACCTGGATATATAATGCAATCTATATTGTGTCTGATAACTTTTCCAAACTCCCCTTTCCCTGGGTAAACATGAAACCAGTCAACAACGAGGGGACAGTGGGCTTTTGGGAAGGTCCAGCATAAATGCCCAAGGACAATGGTTTCAACAAGAAGATTATGCTGTTCCTCTACAATGAGAGAGAACACACAAGAGTTTATAAACCAACCAGACTGTTAGGGTTCAAAGTTGGGAATCCATTGTATTGGATTATAATGCCCTCACACACCCTGTCGGGTGTCATGCTTCATCATTGGGCTGCTCCTCGTTGGGTCGGCGGTGCAATACCCGACGGGCTCCCTATAGTAGGGGCACTTTAGCAGAGATCTTTTTCCAACAGCTGTTAGGTGAAGTGCGGGTGGGGGGCCTCGTGTGTGTAGATGTGTAATTATGTTGGAAGTGAAAGTAAAATAGGGTTGGGAGTACCTAAGAAAACAAATTTAATCGAGGGGTCTCCTACCCTAAGTAAAAACAAAAGTATAAGGCGCAAGTCTGAGGTAATGTCTCATATTGTGGCGCTCTTATAAGTAGTAGGTCAGCATTATAATCCAATACAATGGATTCCCAACTTTGAACCCTAGCGGTCAGGTTGGTTTATAAACTCTTGTGTGTTGTCTCTCAGTGTAAAGGAACAGAATAATCTTCTTGTCAAACATGAAACCAACCATGTAGGTGATTCTCCATCATGTTTAACCCAAACTCCTTTAAAGAAAAGCATGCCGAAAAACAACAGTGGCTACACAAATGATCTATTGTGTCTCTCTGCTTATACCAATAAATGCTGAGGTCACAGCTTCCAAGGATCACCTGCCAAAGACTAGTAAGTAATACCTTATTGGCAGGTGCAACACCTGGCAACCCTATACTACAAGGGAAAATACAAAAAAGGAGGTGTGGGAAGGCATAGGGCCTTTACAATTAGCACAATATTGCCATGCCCTGTACCTCCTTAGAAAAATTGAAATACTATTCTATAGTTAACATGTGTATGACTTCTTTTTTACTAATTTAGTTTATATCATCCTTGCTGCTGCTTCTTCCAACATGCCTCAAGCAATCTTGCAGTCCCAAAACACTTACCACACCATGTTGATCAGCCATCTGCTAGTGTACACAGTACCCTCCATAATTAGAGCATTCCAAGCAAATTGCCTACTGTTCCTCATCTAGTTTACTCTCTTTTCTATTGCCATTACGTGTTGGTAAGAACGATCCGAACTCAGGACCATCAAAAGGAGGGCTCTCGTTATTTCGTTCCTTGCCAGGCCTCGGTTAATCCGATGTTGCAATTCTTTGTGTTCCATCTTCTTGCACCGTAACTCTTGTTGGCTGCAGGTCCCTCCTGGGCCACATCTGGGTCCCTCGCATCAATTTGTGGTTCATTTTATTGTCCTTGGGCGGCCAGATTGTGAGTCCTCCGTGGGTTCCTTGGATGTCCTGTTTATTAGGCCAAGTCATTTCCATACCTCTGCTGCATCCATGAAAAAATATGAATGTCTGTCATATACTACTTGCAGCATGGGCAGATACATTGACATGTACTGTAAGCCTATAGTGCTTAGTTTTTTTTTTTTTATTGAGGAGAGCAGAGATAAAAAATAAATAAATAAATAAAAAACAAATACAATCAAAAGAAGTCACTCTTCATATATGTCACATTCATATTCCAAATAAAACATAATTGAAAACTTTTTCTATACTATTAGATATGAAAACAGCTGATAAAACCACAACAACTTCAGGCCATATCAAAATAATCAAAAAACTGCCAGGTCTTCTTAAATTTACTCAATGCTCCCACCCTCATCGCATAAGCTTCTTCAAACGTCCTAGTACGCTTCATTTTATTGAACCATTTCATAAATGAGGGTATCTCAGGTGATCTCCAATTTTGCAAAATTAACGATCGTGCCATCAGTGAACAAATCATAACAAAAGCCTCTTCATATTTAGTCAAACCAGAGATAGTTCTAGAAATTCCAAATAAGGCTATCTTTTCTTGAGGATCTATCGATTTATGGATGGCCTGACTTATGGCTCGAAAAATATTTCGCCAAAATTCATTAAGCTCCGGACAGGTATAGAAAATATGAAGCCAGTTCCCTTCCTCTCCAGCTCGACAACGAAAGCATCTACTTTCTACGTCCGGAAATCGTTTACTCAGGGCCGCAGGGGTAAAATATGCTAGCCATCTACTTAGAAAAGCCATCCGTTTAAAATTAGCCGCTCTCAAAACCTTATGGCCTAGCTGAGCTTGAAGTTGCCATTCTTGACTTGAGAGAGCGCACCCTGTTTCCCGCTGAACCTTGACCAAAAAATTATTCAAGATAGGGAGCTCACTATCCTTCCGTAGAAAAGAATACCATTTTCCTATGCCTTTCACTTTAATTTCATATAAAAGGGAAGACAGATATATCGTCGCGGAAGGAGGGGGGAAATTGGCCGTTTGGAGAAAATGAGCAATCTGAGAGTAATCAAGAAAACTAAGCACACTTTGATCTGGAAATTTGTTTTGAATCTCCTGCCACGAGATAATCCTATTATTCATGAAAAAATGTCGCAATTCCACTAAGCCCATTTCATTCCATTTCAGAATACGTCCTGGATGTAGAGATAATCCTAAAGCCTTGCATTCTTGAAGCTTTAAGTAAAGCCATCCTGGGAAACTATTTTGTTTAAATAAAGATAATAATCTAAAAGAAAAATCCCGTAATGTTTTATACCTAGTTTTTTTTGGCAATTTGATGATTTTCAAAAAAATAGGAAGTTGTACACCTGCCTCCTGAAGCATTTTGTTTAAAAAAAAATGATCTTCTGAGTTATTAGTGTCGAAAAAACAAGCTATTTTATCGAGCATGACTGTCTCATAATAAGTTCGCATTTTTGGAAGGGCGAGCCCCCCATTTTCTACCTCAAGTTGTAGAACCTCAAGTTTAACCCTGGATGCCTTCTTGGCCCATATAAAGTTCCTGAATAAAGAATCGATTTCTTTAAAATAACTCGCATTAATTTTTAAAGGTACATTACTGAAAAGGAACAAAAAAAGCGGGAGAATCATCATTTTAATCTGGGACACCCGACCGATTATAGATAAAGGAAGTACAGACCATTTATCAAGAAGAGTTTTTATTTTAGTCAATGTGGCCTTATAATTCAGAGAGAATAATTGATCTATTGATTTAGAAATAAAAATACCTAGATAACGTACCGGGGCTAACTTAGCAGCTTGGATTTGTAAAGTGGGTGGTAAGAAGGAGTTGTCATTTAGATTTAATATAATGATCTCCGTTTTATTTTGATTAAATTAGTGAATTCCGCCAACAGATGATCTAAATTAGATTTATCCGGATGTAAATAAAGAATAACATCGTCGGCAAATAATTTCAGTTTCTCCATACCACTTATTGGAGGTCTTATTTCGGAATTTTCTCTAATTCTTATTGTCAGAGGCTCTATAAAAAACGTAAACAACAAAGGGGAAAGGGGACAACCCTGTCTGGTCCCACGTTTAATAGATACTGATCCAAGCTGCTCAGCATTCAAAACTACTCTAGCTTCGGCTCCCGAATAAATATTTCTTAACATATGTATTATTGGTAATGGGAATCCGAATTTATTTAGCCCGATAAATAATGCCTCCCAATTTACCAAATCGAAAGCCTTTTCGGCATCTAGCATCATAAACATTGATGGAATTTTATTACAAGTACAATAGTCAAGAGGTTGAATCAAATAATTGGTATTAGATGACATAAAACGACCGGCTATAAAACCTGATTGATTACTGTGTATTATTTCCTGGGCGGCAGGTGTAAAACGCTGAGCCCAGATTTTCATGAATAGTTTATAATCGACGTTAAGCAAACTAATCGGGCGATAAGAGTTTACATCCTTTGGGTTTTTACCTTTTTTAACAAAGCTAACAATCAACGATTCTTTAAAGCTCATGGGAATATCTGAGCCATTTTTGATAACATTAAAGAGCTTAGTCAAAAATGGAGTCAGCTCCTGGGAGAAGGTTTTATATAATTCTGCGGGAAAACCATCCGCTCCGGACGCCTTAGCCCCTGAAATGGATTTTATCGTTTGTGAAACCTCTAACTCAGTAATCTGTTGAATTTTTTATACTAGAAGAGATTAGTCATGCAAAAAACTTCCAGCAGAGGGTGTATGAAGAAAGCCAGATGGTAGGCAAATTACTGGCAGGGACAACTAAATTTAAGCAGGAAGCCGCATCGGTAAATGAGATTACCGACCCCCGAACTGAGAGTATAACGCACGAAAAAGAACAAACAGCCCAGATTTTTATGGATCATTATTCTAATTTATATACCACACAATATCACATATCACAGGAAAGAATAGCTGAATATTTTGACGCGGTTTCATTCCCTCACTTGTCAGAACATCGATGTGAGTTAATTAGCTTAGTTTTTGGATTGTAACATCAAATCACTTTTGGAGACACTGTACACGCTGTGTGTAATCAGGGAAAATCCTTATAGCATGGTCTTTGAAGTTTTAATCCCTCATGTTTCGTGCATGTTGCAGTACTACATCTCTGTCTTAATAGTTTACAAGTCTGACTGTAAGCACAGTTGAGCTCATTCTACTTTAAAAAGAGCAGACAGGCCATCTGAGCTTAAGGTACTATTGATACAATGTTCCCAAAATTGCTTTTTGGCTTTGCCCATCACATGCTCTGGCAATCCCACAAATCTAGGGTTATTTCAACTTCTGTGTCTTTCAGTTTATTATGAAAGCAGTGTGACAAGTCTGACAGAAAGCAGACTGTGATCTTTAAATCAGTCACTTCTGACTGTAGCATGTGCTGACATCTCTGTAGCCAAAGATCTGTCTTTCCCTTTATGTCAATTACTGCATAGGAGATTTACCTTTATTTAAACATTGCTTATCTTACTTTTTAACGTGAGCCTCAACCTCTTTCTGGCTTGCAGAATCTGTGCTCCAGTGGTCCAGTGGAACATTTTGGCATCTTGAGTGTCCTCCTGGTCCTCTGATGCATGTTTACTCTTATGCCCTCCAGTATATAGATCTATTCCAGTTTTCTGGGAAGGCTTCGGGGCCCTGTACGTACTCATTTTAATACTAGAGCAAAAGTGTGTGCCCCAAAGTATCTATGTCCCTGTTCTGTTATTCCAGAAGTAATATGTCAACAGTGGGGGTGGGAGTGGAGGGGCCCAGGCTTCACCCTCAAACACCAGTGTTGGCATTCCAAATAAGGCTTAAGTTTACCTTATAAAAGCGCTTTGCAACAGTGTCAGCCAGGCTCCACTCACAGTTTCAGAACCCCCTTATCAGCCTGTCAGGACTGTTATTCTACTCACACATTTTTAGTGGTGCATGAAAAATGAGCAGTTAGCCCCACTGTACTGAAGGCAAGGGTTAATGTTAGTTATTGTGGTATATTTCGTACATGAGTCAATAGACTTCCAAAGGTTAGGTTAATCATCCAAAGGATAAAGTACTGCCTGCTGAACATTATAAGGCTATTGCAAGTCACAGAGAAGTTCTGTGCCCATATAGTGGAATGAGGCCGAAGGTCAAGTTTATTTATGAGGTGATGGAACTCTGAGGTGACTTGCAATATCCTTTTAATGTACTGCAAAGAGTATTACATTCTATCAATGGATAGTCACACCATCACACTTCCCAATAAACAAATCCTTTGTGTATTGTTCTTTCATTTTCATTGAACATTAGAAAAGTAAAGGAGAATCTGTACTTTGAAATAACCACACCAAAAAGCAGTCATTTTCGCAAAAAGATATTAGAATCAGGTAAAAAATGCATGGCTCAGCTAGGGAAGAATCAAACAGAGATTCTACCTTTCCTGTTATTACTTATAGAATGGAAAAAATAAACATGTTGCCATAAGCATCTCTTTTCTGCTGATCACTTCTTTTTAGAAAAACAAAACACAGGTGAAAGTGAATTCCCATTTTCCTTTTCAGGTCGAGCTTTTGAGACCTCTTGTATATACTTTCTATGTACTTCTTTCTGGGCTTCAAACCCACCCACTGCTTTTCATTTGTTTGTTTCAGTGTCCTTTAAAAATCCTTGCTTTCTAGTGGTCAATCCTTCCTCTTTGTACCTCCCTTTTGTCTTTTGTTTCCTACCATGGAGCAGGGGCAAAGTACTGTATCTTTATGCTTTGGTTTTTTATCTGTTGTTTGGGGGACTATTTTTTGAGTTGTTTCCCGCTCTTGTTACTGTTTGCCAGTGTTCAGCTTCAGCCAACGTAGCTGCCTGCATTTAAATGCAGCATTCGGCCGTCCCATGTCTACATGCCCACCCTCGTACTCCCGCTTCGCTGTTTGTTTTTAAACATTTTCATTACCATGCTGTTTTGCAAGGTTTTTGTGCAGCACATGAGACATTCCAACCCCTCCCACTCCCCTTGTGCCTGGTGCTCCCATCCCCATCCCTCAACCCACCCGCCATGTTTCTTGTTGTCAATTTTCAGTCCGGGATATCACTTCCTGTTTGGATATTGTTGTTTCTGCTCATGATTCTTGCATGTCTGATACCAATGACAGCGCGCTGTGCACCATGGTAAGTGGGGCTGCACCTGGCAGGCAGGGTGTGGGAGATAGGCTGCGGAGTTTGGGCAATTGTGCATGTTGTTCGCGGGACTCTGCGGCGTGAGGTAGAGAAGTTTCCTAGTACCTGAATTATCCAGAGGGAGGATTGCTGCTTACAGGTGTTTTTTAATGATTGACAGGGAGTAATGTGCTCCTGCAGACACCATCTTTTGAATGGGGGATGTATTTTAATCCCCAGGTACTAAGATTGCCGGTGCCTTTTACTAGCACATGAGCATCAAGCGTTTTAGAAAAGTACACAACAGATGTAGCTGAATTGGAACTTTGGCACTGTTGGGGGAGAGCACAGGCTTTCTTCTGTGGTATGGAGAGGGGCGTTTGTTGCTTGAATGTCTAGTATGCCATTTTCACTTTTATTTTTAAACTTGCATGCAAATACGCATTTTCAATCTAAAATAAACTGTTCAGATTTTATACATCTATTAATCCTGGTTTTATGCTGGTCTGTAAATACTTCTAATTTGGTCAACTAAGGAAGTTAGCCTGCTTTGCACAGGATAAAACAGTTCGTTCAAATGAGGACCATTAAAGTAGAACTGAGTTTCTTTGTTCCAGTCAGCCGCTTGTCCTTTAGGTTACACTGCCTCTTAGCTTCGCCTACAGCCTTGTCTCATGAGTGTCGCTGATTCCCGCTTTGTCTGCAGAGTTTTTTCTCGTGATTGTGGTATCTTCCCTTCTGTTACTGCAGTTCCTACTTGCCTGGGCCACCCAATGCTTTTACGTACTCTCAGACTGCTTGTTTATGGCTGTGCGTTGCCTCCCATTCCACCCCTGCCCTGAGAGCAGATGGCCTGTTTGCCTATTGTTTATCTGGGTGATTGATGTGCCAGTCTACCTGGCCCCGGAGATAGGTTAATTTGTGGCCTGGGTGGATAAACACCTCATATTGTTTGCCCATGATACCGATAAACACACATTTTCACTTGAAGGGGGTAATAAAGGTGCAGCGACACATTTCAGCTTTGATTCTGTCTGTTAAGTCTGGTTTGCCGCCTCTGGAACACATGTGTCTTGGGGCACTCTCACCCTGGCCCTGCTCCCTTCGTTTGTGGAATACATTCAAATCACTTTTTTGATTCAAAATGACGACAGGACCTTAAATATGAACTTTGGCTCAAGGTGTGTTTTTCCTATAGGTACCATTTGATGTCTCGGGCGGTGGCAGCTAGCACGGATTGGGTGGCGGGGCAGAGTGTGGGTGTATAAAAAAAATCAACTTACCTTAATGCTGCATCTCTCCTCCGTCGTCTCTTGCATCAGGGTGGAAACATGAAGCACCCATGCTCCCCTAAGCCAATCACAACGCTGCATTGCAGCATTGTGATTGGTCTGAGCAATGTGGTTCGGCGCTCAGCCAGGGAATGGGAGCCTGGGTATGTTCCCAACCCAGGCTGTAATGTAGCCTGGGTGGAGAACATGCAAAGTGCGCATGACTGTTTGGCCGGCCTGAGACGGTCAGCCAAACATTCATGCGCACTCACAGAGTGTGCCCACCACTCCTCCCCCTGTTCTGAGGGCAGAGCAGCCACGTCCCGCAAAGCTGCCGCAGCAGGAAAAATAAAATGATAATACTATTGAGGTATTATCATTTTATTTTTCCTTTTTTACATTACAAAAAGCAATAGGGCAATGCTTCTCCTCCTCAGCAGAAGAGCCGCCACTAGTCTCAGGGCTATACGATAGTATGGTAGGAGGGTAAAGCTTACAATAAAGCAAAAATGTACGTTGCTTTTAGGACACAGCCATTTTGAAAATCATATTTGTGTTTTTTTTGGGCATTTCAGGTTTGCACAGATTAGACTTAGCCCTTTAAGACTAGGCAGTGGTATTCTTAATAGAGACTAGGCGCTTGTAGCGAGTACACCTGATATTAGTGACGTCCTAAATTAGTGGCGGTGCTCAAGGGTAGGGGAGAACCACTAGCCTCCCAAAAGGATTGTGATCAGAGCCACAAAGGTCAACAACAAAGGTACCCAAGCACACGCAAAAATAAAGTTTACAAAAATTAATGCGTTAATTAAAACATGTAATACAATAAGTGAATCTCCGTTTCTTTCTTCAATTTAATATTCATGTTTTCATAGTAAGTTTGCAGTCTTCACAGTGGTATCCAAGCCAACACGTGTTTCGTCGCCTCTAGTATTATTGTACATGCGACTTGTTCACGGCTGAACACTGTTTAGTTATCAATCGTTTATGTATGACGGTAATTCCAGGTCATACAGTATTACATGTTTTAATTAACGCATTAATTTTTGTAAACTTTATTTTTGCGTGTGCTTGGGTACCTTTGTTGTAGACTTAGCCCTTTGACATTCGGTAAAACGTTACTTTGAACCTCACAAACTCCGCTCCTTAGTGCAACATTATCCAGAATTCTTATCTGTCGACTCCCTATTTTGTTTACTTGAAATCACATTTTCTCTATCTGGAACTAAATATTTGACACCTGATATTACCAGCACATAATAGCGTACATTCATATTTTACTCCACTGGTAGAGTTTTTACTCAATCAATTGGGCAGCTGTTGGCATGATGTGATTTAGCTCAGCAGCTTTGTGGGTTTTGGACTCCCTTTAGGGGTGGGATGGAGGAAAGAGTGAAGCCATTTTTAAAGTCATTAGTTATGTTACTGGTCCTGTAATTTGATCACAAAGTAAAAGGAGGGAGCCGGGTTTGAGCTGCTTATTTACTTTCTGAGGTTTTCAGTTCGGTGTTGTCATTTTGAGTGTTTTAAGTGTGTGACACATGTGTGTATGTGTTGTGCACCTATAAAATACGAGAAGATTCCTACACCTGCCGTCCACTCTAACCAAGCCCACTGAGGCCAACATTTAATTCGGAGGCCAATGGAATAACTACTCTCGATCTGGGGACTTCCTTCTAGAAACTAAAGCCCTAGAGATCATTAAGTTATTGGTGTGATTGATAGAAAGCTGGTAGTTTGTATCCCTCATTCAGTGAGTGAGACACAGAAATGGGGCACACTGGGGGTGTTTTGTTTTTTAATTAAGATGTCGGGAACAGAGTAACTGTGTGGAGCATGGTGGTGTGTACTTGTCCCCAATCAGGGCCGGCTTTAGGGCGGTGAAACCGGTGCCACCGCACCGGGTGCTGGCTTCCTGGGGGCGCCATGCTTTCAAGTTTATTATGTTTTTAAAGCGCCTGCTGCTGCGTTCCTTTTCTTCTGCAATTACCAGGCCTCACAAAAATGTAAAGTTAACACTTGTAATTAATGTTCTTCCTGGAGACAGATTGGAGTTTTGTATAGTTGATGTTTTGATTGTTGTGTAGGTAGTGCAGAGGGTTAATATGCCTGCTGCAAAAACATGTACCATGTAGATTAAAGAGTGCATATAATGTAAATAGATCAGCAGGTTACTGCTTTTAAAAGAGACATCATTTTGTTCTTTGCAATTGATAACTTAAAGTCCTAATATTGCACAATGAGTTATTAACTTTCATCATAAAGCTGCATACACACTGCAAAATATACATTAGAGCATAGATTGATGTTGCAAAAAGGGTTACTTTTGGTAGAAATCGATTCTTTTTAGAAAACTCCCAACTATGCTGTTTCTTTTTCGACTCTGAGTTTGTGCTTCTCCACACCAAGCACTCCTAAATTATATGGCCTACTAGTATGGATGACATGTGACTCCTACACTTTTAGTCCCTTGGCTTATGTAACAGTTCCTATAAGCTGATTTACAAACCTTTGTTTAATTGTTTCTGTGTAATGTGTGTGTGATGCAAAGAGCTCTGACACCATTTACTGGTATGAGTGGCGCTATATAACTAATTCAATGAATCTAAGAGAGTGGTTATGAAGGCTTGGTCACTGTTAAAGGGTGCTAGTGAGAGATACCCGTGGTGGAGGTGGTCATTGGGGGGCGCCAACTAACATTGTCACACTGGGTGCCACCAGCGCTAAAGCCGGCCCTGTCCCCAATCAAGTTCGTCACTTGCTGCCAGCTAATCCACATCTGCTTATTTCCCACCTAAATCTGCACACAAAAAAACATGCACTTATAGAATTTAATTTAGCAATACAGAATAGCTCTTCAATCCCTGGCGGCACAGCACTCAGGATAATGTGCTGCATGGCTACATACTTATAAGGTCCAAAATACGAGACCTATTGGTTTTGCCAATGCTTGTTTAAACCGCAGCGGTAATTATGCTCCACTATCTGCCTTTCACCCGCATGCTGGCAGCAGGCATTGCAACGTCAGAATTCATCTTTAATAACTTATTACTGTTCGACTCTAATAAGGAAGTTTAAGACTGGCTTCTAGGCTGGGATTCCAGGATCCCAGGTAATCTGCTCCAGGTTCATTGCATTCTGAACCTAGAAAGTAAGTCTTTCTTCATTTTGAAGGGGTAGGGTTGGATAGACTTTCAAATATGTGGCTGTTTTTTATGACTATGGGCTGGCATTGATTTGGTACAATTTTAGAATATTTCAAAACAAGAACAAAAAATGAAATTAGAAAATCACATGTAAATATAAAACATCGTAAATATTACAACATATTTTTCGCATGTATAAGGGGCCACAAACTATGCAGGGTTACGTCTTTGTTTCATTTACACCCACAAAACAATAAAAGTTGAGGAGTCTGAAATGATTGTCCAGCCTCCACAAAAAAATGTGTTCATGCAAGGAGGAAAGAGAAGGTGTTAGTATAGGTAGCAGCAGCGTTAATGTGATATGCCATATTAGAAGACGTGCTGCACCCTCTGCGGGCTGATTTATAGACGATACCGGTAACCTTGACTTCAAAGAGGTGTACTTTCTTAGCTGTCAAACCTGAGGAAAGATTCCAGTTTCCATAGCGACCACTAGACATGAAAAACACCGAGCTGAAATGCATCTAGGTTAAAGATGTGCACAGGGACAATAAATAGATGGAGAAAAATAGTGCTTGTACGAATGTCAGTGGCTGTATAGATATGGAGGAAACAGAAGGTATAGGATAAGGAAAAAGAACGGGCCGCCAAAACAAGAAGGCGAGAGTGCGCCCACGAATAGGGAATGTGCAGCTGTCGGTTAAAGTCTTGAATGAAAGTCAGAAAGGACAGAGGAAAGAGGGGTCTTGGTGTACAAAAAGACACCTAGAAATGACAGGAGACACAGCAAAAAGCATAAGGGGAAGCTAACATTTGAAAAGATTTAATGCATGTGGGGCAATCAAAGTTAAATCATACTTCATCTCATTATACAAGGTCACATACCCTGACAGTGTTTTGTGGAGCTGAAGCACATCCCGTGAATAAATAGTCTTTGAGGTCATTGAGTGTGTTCAGTTTAGTGAGCCTCCAAGGAGGGCTCAGCTAACCTCAGTGCAAATAGTTTTCAAACATTTTAAAACTTTTTATTTCAGAAAGTTTTTATTAGGATTTTTTGTACAAACAGTAAGATAAAGATGAGAAAAAACAGAGAATGTACACCATAGAGTGGATGGTAACGGCAATCCGTATGAAAACAACAATATATAACCTATAATAAATGGATTTTATGTGGAGGTAGAGGGGAGGTGTAAGTGTAGCTGTATATAAAGATGAAGTAGGGTTGTCTAATGTTTGTATGGTAAGAGAGTGAAGTTGTTTACTGAGGGAGGTGTGTAAGGTACCTTATTTGTGTGCATAGGGGTGAAGAGCGAGAGAGCGGAGACGAGAACAGAGAGGAGAAAAGGACCGGAACAATCAGTAGGAGTTATAATGGAGGGTGGGAGTAGCAGGTGGGTAGGGGATAGGAGGGGATGCAGAGGTGGGGATTAGGTAAGGAGGGAGGAGTGGACTGAATTGGTTATTAGTGCTGCTGTATGGACATGGTTGATATAAAGCTGTCTAATTTGAACCAGATTCTACCACTTCTCAGTGGTGGTGTCTTAAGTGTGTGTGTTCAGTGAGTTAATTAATTTCACCTCTGGTAAATTGGACCCATTCCCACCAGGTATGAGAGGAGAGTTTGGATGAGACTTTCCATTCAGAGAGGATGACTGAGGCTGGTTGTAACAAAAATGTCCCATAGAATTTGTTTGTCTTTGTTCAACGCATATTTTATGTCGGGGAAGAATACCTAGTGTAATGGCCGTTTGGGTAGGAGTCAAATTTATATGAAGGATTTGTGATCTTGTACTGCTGATATCCAGTCAGAACCTCTTAGTGAAGGTACATTCCAGTAGCATGTGTCTCAAGTCTCCTGCTTCCTTCTCTTAACTCCAGCAGGCGTCAGAGGGCCGAAGGCCTAGTTTGCAAAGTTTGCCTGGAGTCCAGTTGGCATATTGGCAATCCAGTATGAACATTGTGCAAGTGATGTGGTTATTTGTTAGAAGTAAGGTTCTCCCATATGGCCGGCCAGTTTGGAAAGTCCTCCTGGGTATAGTTGGAGTCGAAAATTAGGGTTTCCCATTTATCTTGGATTGGTTTGGTAAGCGAGGACTTTGTGGGAGAGAGGAGAGAGTACGGATGCTAGGTGTCCGCATTTGGTATATGATTTCAAAGTGGAGGGTAAGTAGATAGGGCTTGGTACTTTATGTCCGTCTATACGTGATTACATTTTTAGGAAGTGGTAGAAGTCTAGATTATTGAGATCAAAAGTATCTTTGAGCTAGGCGAAGGGTAATAGCGCTGAAGGGGTACCAAGATCTCCTACCAAGAGTATGCCTTTGTGTGCTCATTCCTCTATAAACCACATTCTTTTTTTTACTTTCAGGTTTTTGTTGTGCCATAGAGAAGCTAAGTGTGATTAACACATTTTGTTGGGTAGTTTGTTGTCGACTTTGCACAAGGCTTGTGCTGTGTTTGAGAGAATGTTTGCAGAGCGGTCTGTCTTAATTTTTAGTGATAAGAGATGCAAGAGACTGTGGTTTAGCAAGTTCTTTCTCGATGGTGAGCCAAGAGGAGGAGGCATTAACAGTAGGCAGACACCATTGACTTCCCTGTTTCGCTAGGAAACCATGTTGATATCTCCTGTAGACTGGTAGGTTTAGGCTGTCAAGTTTCTTAGGTAGCCTTAGTTTTTTTAGAGCAATTCTGGGTTTTTGGAACACCATAGGAACTCAGTGAGCATCACATCTATTTTCGTAAAGAAAGTATCTGAAAGGTATATGGGGATATTCTAATTAAAAATTAATTAGGGGAGTGATTATCATTTTGATGTATTCTATTCTTCCCCACCCAGTGATGAATCTGGTGGACCACTTGTCTAGCGTGCCTTTAACTTTGTCAAGTGTCTTTTCTTCGTTAAGGTCCATGGAATATTTGAGGTTTTGGGTGAACCAGATTCCCAAATATTTTATCTTGTTGGGTGTCCATTTGAGGCCATAAGCACTGATAAGAGAGCTGCTGCAGTGCAAATTGGGTGGAAGTACTTCTGTTTGGTCTTTGTTGAGACAGTAACCTGAGACTTCAGAGTACTCATTAATAGTGTACATGATGTTTGGGACACCTGATTCTGCTTGGGTGGTGAAGAGGAGTATGTCGTCAGCAATGCGGCTAGTTTCGGAAGGCCTGCTGAGAAGGGGACTCCAGGGATGAGGGGATTTTCTCTAATTAGTCTGAGCATAGGTTCTAAAGTTAATAAGAACAAAAGGGGTTAGAGAGGGCACTCACCCTTGTCTGGTGGCTTGTTGGAGGCTAAGGGATTGGCCAATTTACTATTGATGTTTAGTCTAGCTTTAGGTTCTTTATGTAAAGTGAGAATAATCCTAAAACTTCTTTATCAAAATGTATTGATATTGTGCACTTCTGCAGATGAATGCCTGGAAAGGTTTTGTTCCCAAGTAACAGGTTTTCATCTAAGCGAAAAATAAAGTCCAATACATGGGGCGCAATTCACCAATATTTTGCTGTCAGTATGTGTGACTTACTCTTGTATGTCTGGCTCATGGAATTCAGGAGTAATCTAGGAGAGTAAGTCACACCAAAACCTTTGAGAATAGGGCCCATGCTCTGTGATGGAGAGTTATTATGAAAGGTAGATTGATGTAGGTAAATATTCATAAGTGAGAGGGCTGTGGGGTCTGGGGGAATTACAGGCAAAGGGAGGTTAAGGATACATAGTTTTTTATGAGTGTAATAAGCTCACATAAATTGAACTTGCAAATGCAAAAATGGTATCTATGACCCGCGATTGTGGGTCCTCCTGATTCACAAATGTTATTAACTGGTGGCATTAATGATTGATTAGGTGACTGGATTTTCCTAATTAATCTGTATAAGGTAGGAGCGGAAAAAGGGTTTTGCCAGAGTGCTACTGGGGTTTGCATTTTAATTACGATGAACACCCACAGATTCCTGGGGTTATAGATATTCAAAACTATTTTTGATAGGGTGATTAGCACTATTTCATGAAATGAAAAGTGACTGAGCTGCCAGGGTCTCCTCATGTTATGTTATGTTATGTTAAGGGGTACTTGTAAAGCGCAAACAATCATCCCAGATAGGATATCACGGCGCTATAGTGGCAGTGAAAAAGTGAATAGGTAGTGAGGGGTGAGTGCATAATGATTAGGATTTAGTCGGGTTTAGGAAAGAGAAATGTTTTTAGCTGCTTCCTGAAGGACAGGTAGTTAGTTGTTAATCTAAGGTTCACAGGCAGATTGTTCCAACTATTTGCCGCCAAGTGGGAGAAGGCTCGCCCACCCATCTTTGCAGTTTTCACGCGTGTAGTTCTGGCTCTAGCAGTGGTTTGGGAACGTAGATTTCTAGATGGGGTATAGAGTATAACTTTGTTTTTTAGAATGCACGGGCCTGTATTATGCAGTGTTTTATGCGTTATGCATGGTAGCTTAAAAATAGCTCTTTGTCTCATTGGCAGCCAGTGCAATTCTCTCATACAGCTCTTGGCTGAGTCGTATTTTCTTTTATTGCATATTGCCTTGGCTGCGGCATTTTGTACAGCCTGTAGTTTAGAGAAGAGATAATCACTCATTCCAACAAACAAAGAGTTTCCATAGTCCAGCCTACTCATTAGTAGAGATTGGACCAGGATCTTTCTGCATTCCAATGGAATCCATGGAAAGACTCTTCTAAGCATTTTCAGTAATGTGAAGCCTTTACCACATATTGTGGATACATGAGTTTTCATACTTAAGATGGTGTCCAATGACACCCCTAGATTCTTGGCCGTTACAGTCAGGCCAGGGGGGGTGCCTAATGTTGTGGGCCACCAGCTGTTGTCCCATAGCTGGGAATGTCTGCCAAATAGCATTATTTCAGATTTGTCTGCATTAAGTTTAAGACAATGACCATGCATTCAAGTGGCTAATTCCGTAAGGCAGTTGAGTAATCTGTCTTTAGGGTCATTCTCCTCGTCCAGTGTGATCATCAGTTGGGTGTCGTCTGCATAAGAACAGATACCGACACCCCATTTTCGTCCTATTTTGGCCAGTGAGGACACAAATACATTGAACAGAGTCGGGCTCAATGAAGCCCCCTGTGGGACCCCATACTTGATGTTCCGGGGAGGAGATAGGAAGTCACCCATCTGTACTGATTGTGTCCTATCTTGGATGAAGGACTGTAGCCACCCTAGGGCTTTTTCCTGAATTCCCTTTGCTGCAAGGATTTCCAGTAGACGATTGTGGGGTACGGTATCGAATGCCGCTGAGAGGTCCAATAATATCAGGGCGACTGTTTTCCCCTGATCTACCTCGGGGTAGGAATTTTGGAGGTTATTTAGTGATTGTAAATTGTGCATTTTTAAACACTCTTCTTGCACCAGTAAACTGGTTAATCTTTATAGACAACTATCAAGGAGGTTTAGAGTTTTTCTCAAGAAATGTTTGAGGGATTAAATGATGAATATTTAAAGACACAGGACCACCACCACTGGGGAAAATGTGGTAACATTTAAATACAAATTTATGAGTATTTGGAGGGGGCTGATGGTCCCCCAATGATTTTACATTGTGAATTAGGTTTTATTAATACATTTAATCCATCGGGTGCTAGTGACGGCTAATTGTCATCATTAATACTACCCATTGTATGCTGCTGATAGCAATTGGTTGGCACCACAAGCAGCATTTGGGGTACCCTCGGTATAGACCCCATGAGTCCCCTCCATAAACTCCCCACCAATTTATTGCTTCCACCACAGATGCCGAGGCCCTGTGCAGATTAATGATGGCAGCAGTAGTCTCTCTAGTTGTAGTTTGAAACAATATGATGTTTATCTGTAGGGCAATACCAAATATAGATTCTCTGAAGGGTTTCATCCACTTTACTGTATCCGTCCTGCGTTTTTGTGCTAACATACAACCTCCTCTCTTATCTACAATAAAAAACATACAGATTTAGTCCCTGGACATTAGTACACTTGATGGACTGTTTCTTTAACTTTAAAATGCTTCCTATTGTTTGAAAGGTTTAGTGTTTTTCCTTTCATTGTCATGAGCCTGGGCCGAGTTCACAGAGTTCCGCGGAACTCCGCGAAGTGCATATAACCCTCAGTTGCGCTACGCGGAGCTTCGCAAGCAGCAGAGTGCGTTAAATAAATGCAGTTTGGGGTGATTTTCAATGCCAGATGCTTGTCCACACTGTGCAATCATTGTGAATGTTACAATGCATAGTGCAAGCCGGAGCTGCGACCTTTCCGCCGCTCAAGTAGATTTTTACTCGAGCGGCAGCTTTCTCAATGCGAACGGACAGTTTCTCGAAGCGAGCAGTCACGAGCATACGCGACCACTCACAATGAGAAAGCTGACCACCCGTGTTGAGAAATCTCACCGGGAGGTTGATTTTCACGCTCGCGCTCGCCAACTTGATGTTGACGATTGCGAATGAGGGAAAATCTCACCGGGAGGTGGATTTTCTTCGCTCGCGCTCGCCAACTTGATGTTGATGAACACGAGCGAGGAAAAAACTCCACTCCGCGAGCTCCGCGTAACGCAGAGTGCGGAAAACTCCGCAAACTCGGCGAGCGGAGCGGAGTTCTCCGCCCGGACTTAGTGTTGTGAAAACTCAATATCTATTCCATTCACAAAGAAAAAGCAACTTTACACCACCGTGGTCCACATTTTGATCTCACCCGTTTTTTGCGACTGACTATTCACAGCTATATAACCCGTTCATAAATCACCAACAATCTTTGAATACTCCATGTGCAGTGCTTAGTTTTTGTGGTGGTTTGTAGGTGGTGAGCAGCAGCCCTTTTTTGTGGGACTGGGGTTTACTTTTTATGGTAAAGATTTGATCCAGAACAAAAGAGTGAAAGCAGAAAATGGAATAAAAGAAGAAAGAGCCAGAAGTTAGGGAAACAGTGACAAATGGAGAAAGGAGGGATGACAAAGAACCTTTGCTAAAAGAGTAACACAAGAACACTAAGCATAGGTTGATGGAAGAAAGAAGTTCGAAGTGAAATCAAAACTAGGCAGTCTTGGCATTCAGTAACCCAGGCATTCGGAATTAGGCTTTGAAGAAAAGCTTTGGGTCCTAAGTTTATTATTATTATTTTTTGTACATTAAGTGCCTAGTCTTTCCTCATTTTGTTCCCTATGCTCATCGCTGGTGGTGACAGACATTATTTGAGGTTTAAATACCCAACCGCATTATAAAAAAATGCTCTCCAAGATATAAGTGATGTGTTTTCTATTTTGCTTCTGTTATTTCTACGTGAACAAAATGTCAATCACCATCTTTCGTCAGATCTTTAACACCAATTATGATATACAATTCACATAATATTGCTTTCCAAAATCCTTCAACTTTGTACATAATGCCTAAATATGAACTTCAGAACCCACTTCTTTACGACTAAAACTAGTAGGGCTGGAATCGCTGTACACCATTCCACACTTGCCGGGTGTGCTGTGCGAAATGTTTTTTCTAGATATTTTGCTAGCATGGCTTCATGTATTAAATATAAAGATTGCTTCCAAATAGCCCACAATCAAGCTCACCAGCAAGCCTCTCTTTCACGTTTTAAGAACATGAATATTATGCAAAATGGTGTGTGACTTTAATAATAAATACTAACAAGAAATGTTGCCCTCAAATTTTAAGGAAAAAATATTTCTTTTCATTTGCCTCAATATTTGAAAATTGTGATGGTGGATGATAAATTATCACCATCAATGGCATTTGCCATGTGATCCCTAACCCCTGGTGGAGATATATGATTAAGAATTTAAAAAATGAACATTATTGGTGGGTCTTGATGGATTGTATTGGCGACATGTACATTATATGAATATAAGTTAACCTTATGAGTATCTGCCATTGCCTTATTCAGCAGTATTAGGTGACAGCTTGCAACTGAGCCTTGTTCCATATGAAGTGTGTGCATCATCTTTCTCCTAAGCTCGTGTAGATATAGGTTCTTAGAATGGGGCTTGATGTCTGGTGAGAGAGGTGATACAAACAGTTCTCATGTTTCTAGAGGTAAATAGTGCCTAGAAACCCACGGTTTATGTCACTCATGGGAGGACATTCCATTGAAAGGGACAATAAGTCCAGTGCTTTATTTGTAATAAAATGAGTGTTGGTGCCCGGGGCTCTGCTAGGAACCCACAGCCGGTGCATTTGGATGTCGGCGTGTCAAATACCAAGTCTGCATAGCCCTATATCCATCTCATACCTCTGTAATCCACTTCCAGACACTCCCTGCCCGTTTTTCCCACTCTTGTAGATTCCTGTTTTCCGTCTCAGTAACGGTTTTTACATCTATCTCTTCCTCTGTCTTTCCGTTTTGCATGGCTTTCCCTCTTTTGCTTTCATAAATGTCTGATGGGGAAAGATAAGTGCTGGTCCCCAAAAATGAGTGCCGGTGGCCCCCACTAGCAGTGACCAGCTCAAATTCAGCACTAGATAAGATGGCCAGCTGACAACCCTGCCCATTAATTCTGGACATTAACTCTATGATGTGTGTGCTTACTATTTCTGATTTAAAGAGAGCCATGAGGGAATTTGATTGTTTACATTTCTATCAAATTGACACAAAGTAATGTCCATGCTCTTGATGGCCCTTAATTAACTGTCAGGAATTTTCTCTCTGTTACATTACTAATATTGGCATGTGGTAAAAATGTACACATTTTTACTGTAATTATCTTTCTTTACTTATGGTATAAGTTCATAAAATGTACATACTTGGGGGTTTCTTTGATTTCTCAGAACAATGTGGGGAATCCCATACATAGCACCTGCATGTTTTCCACGATCTATTGAGCCATAGGCTGGTTATAAGACTCAGAGGACTGAGACAAAACTAACTAGATGAGGCGGATCACCATATATTTTTGGGCTCTCTGTTGAAACATTAACAGTTTGTTGGGTGTATTTTCTCGCAAGATTGAATGGGAGATGGCAGATGATTTTGATTTGGTAAGTGTAAAGATTGAAATTCTATCTACTGAGCATTTCTATTGTCCCCTGTAGGTATATTTGTTGTTTTGTAGTAAGAACCCGAACGTGTAGGGTATGGTTCTCGATGGTGCTGGGGGAACTTGACTGTCTTGTGTTTACTGTCCTACTGTTTAATTTACTCTCTTGACTTATCCTGCTATTATTCTTTCCTGAAGGTTAATGGTGATTCCTCTGCTTTTCTCTTTTCTTTTTCCGATAAAAAACCTAAAACTATACTTGGATATATTCCATTTTCCCCCGAGTTGAAACACAGGTATGCTTAGAAGTGAGATTCCATTTAGGCATCTAGAATGGTCTTGACACAATGGCCTATTCACACCATAATCCTTGCCTTTCCATACCTCTTGGGACTTTTTCTGCTTGAACTTTACTTACACTGTTCTAGAGTTTTCAAAAGCATTTTGCACAATGAACTGACTTAAGAGTCTAGTTTAAGCAAGACTCTCATGTGCTTTACACAGGAGAACCTCCAGGATCCTCTGGAGAGTTGACTGTAGTATAAGTGTGAGTTTAGCAGATGGAAACAATACATGGCCCTCTTCATCCATTGCAGAGTTTTCACTTACGTTATCCATATGCTCCTGAGGAGGCTATGAGTATGTATTGGAGAGGTCACACTGATCGAGCTCACAAACTGTTGCAGCAGGAACTTGGAGTTTTTTTATGGGCTTTTATTAAGCTTTTGCTGCCTGCGGCAATATATCCTTGGGTTACCGCTGTCAGATGCCTGCACAGCCTCAGCACTTGGCCCCTCTGCTGACCCTTCTTCAGATAGCTGGGAGGTGACTGATATTCTGTTCTGTGAGCTCAGACTTCTGCGACCTATGTGAGTCCATTTTGGTACTCATTTATAAGGGAACTGCTGAGATATTTCCTACTTTCAGAACAGGTATTTTGTAAAAAATACTTTGAGTGGAGTCAGATGGGGGTAGAGGTGAGCTCTGGTCATCTCTGAGATGTTAAATCCTGAGACTGTGGCCTTAGGATGCATTATCAAGGCACACGCATATGATAAAGACAAAGAAAAGAAAATAAGATAAGCCGCAATTGCCGTGTTTAAAAAGGCAGAAAGTAAGCAGCAGAAGCCGCTTGCCCTATTTTCTGTACCTATAAACATATACAGACTGCATTAGAATTGCCCGTATTGATTAGAAAAACTTCCTTTGTTTTCCCCACTGCATTTCTCCCCACAGTGTTTGACTACAGGCTACCCTCTCACCCCGGAGGAACCATGATGCGACATTGAAGCATCTTATATGTATGCGATATTTATTGTATACATGTATGTCTTTATTATATTATATGTCTGAGTGCCTTGATAATGCACCCTGAGACCACAGTCTGTGTGATTCAATTAGTTCATTAGAAGTACACAGATGTGCTCACCCTCAATATATGTTTTTATTACACACTTTTCCTTCACCTATAGGGTGCTCAAAACAATGGAATTGAAATTACAAACCAAAAAATGATTATATATACATATAAAACTAACTCTCTCCATTTATATTTCCACAGAAATACAGACAGTGAATGCCTGATAGGTGGTAAATGTATATATTTATTTGGCATGCAAATAGTGTGCTTCCAGTGTGAACTAAGAGGAGTGGTACCAGGGAACTAATTTCCCAAGGTTCCGAAGAAGAGCCAATAGGGGTACGGCTTGAAACATGTTGACCATTAAGAAAGGAGGCAGATAATACCCTCTTTTTTTATTTTCTTCCCCCTTTTTAACCATACCAACTAGAGGTCACAATAAATAGGATACACCCACTAGCCAGGTATTTTTAATTTACACGCCATCACAAAACTACCCCCACTTCAATTTAACACCTTATTAATCATTGCATAAAATCAGAAAGTGCTCCAGTGTATTCCGATCTGCAGCGGAACGGGATGGACCCAATGATGAAGCATGTTACCAAGGAGTAACCCTGGTGGGTGAGGGTTTCAAACAAACACTATGTTTTCTTCAGTGAAGAGTTGGTCTGTGTGACATAGCTAGGTTTCTTTTTGTGAATGAAATCAATGGCATAATGTAACCACACCACTACAAAGATGGCACCCAATTTGAGGATGGGTCAGTCACACACGCCTCACCAGTGTACCATTTCTGGTTTTCGCCCAACTGGAAACTCCCGCTCATCCATGAAAACACGCCTGTACCGGCTGGATGGGGGTAGGTTGGCCGCTAGATGTGTACGCAGACATTCATGAGTAACTTTCCTTTTCATACAGAGAATCTGTTTCATTCTTACCTACTGGCCCACTGTGTTCAGCTCGGCCACGCACTGTGCCTTTATGCCTCCATTTCTTGTTTTTCACCAGGACCTTCGGTATGCCAGTGAGCGTCCAAAACGACTGGGGCTCTCTCTTCCCCCTTTAATTGGTAAGTACCATTGGTTGAATCAAAGAGGCAGTTGCATTCACTTACTGTGCGCTTTATATCAGGGCCTACACTATATGTTATATGTCTGGATCATTGTGTTGTTGTAATTACTGTGGTGGGTGTCTACCAAGCAAGGGTGGTGATGTCTACCTGCTTGTCTCTGTTTGCAATGTGCAGCATGATGATACAGTTTTTAATATCATGTTTATTTTTCACCTCTCTCCTTTTAGGTTCCTCTTTCATTTTCCCTTGAAGGTATACTACATAACAGTGTGATCTATCTAGGGTATGGTATAATTTACATGCACTTGTTTGCTATCCCTACATGAGTAGATTAGGATTTCTGTCCTGACGAAATGCCAAGTTCTTTATGATAGTAATAGGGCATGAAACATGTTGACCTTCTTCTTTTAAAAAAACACCGCCTAGTGCAGGAGTGGATCATTATATCCATCTATAGCCAGACCGTACGTTTTTAACCATAACAAAGGAACCCAGTCACTAAAGAGTATTTTGGGTTCTTTTAGTTATTTTTACTACACATTCTTTTGACCAATCTTTTCATTCACATTTTTCACATCATGCCTTACCCTTCACATTGGCAAAAACAAAAACTCCGGCAAAAAGCCCCGCTACCAGCCAGTTGGGCATTGCAGTGCCAGCCCAACGAGGAGATGCCCAATGATGAAGCATGACACTCCTCGGGTTGCGTGAGAACCCTTGCTCCTAATGGGACAGATACCACCACATGCCTTAGGGTAACCTTTGACCTTCTCTCTTGACAGGAAATGCATACCCTCTGTTGGCACTCATCCAACAGCAACCTTGATCATTCAACATCAAATAACTTCCATTTGAAAGTAATCCAATGACTCGATGAATTGAGGAAACTGGCACTATCCTGTAATAGCAGCCAGATTGGCCATTGAAGCTCTACATTTCATATGAAGTGTTATCTCTTTACGAACTAGTGAGTGGCCAAACGAAGATTCACATTTGTTTACACTAAGGAACACCTCCATTTCCCCACTTACACATTTGTAATCGAAGGGCAAGGACCACATCACAATTCATGGATGAAACTCTCCCCTAAGGACTCATATTTGCCTACTGGAAAATGTTTTAAGCAAGTTGTGAAATGAAACATTAAAATTGGTAATGAGATCACCCCATGTATTAACCATACAGCTAACGGTGTCTCAGCTACTATGAAAGGCAACCTTTCTAATTTTTGAATGTATAACGCTGTTCAGGAGTCCCAGTCCCGTTTGGGACTCCTGAACAGCGTTATCAGGCACGTTATGAAACACGGCAAATTACTCAAACGGTTCCTCACAAACTTTTGACACCTCATTTCAGTGTGATTTCATACCCAAGATTGGATAATATTGACGACTACAGATATTAATGATTTTGAACTGACGTGATTTTTGTTTGTATGCCGTGGAGATTTCTAATTGATTCGATATCTTATCTTCGATATTACTCACTGGAGTCTGGAATTAAACAAACCAACCATTAGCCTTGAGAAAGTCATAGTACTTATCAAGTGCGGACGAAACACGTGTTGGCTGTTTTGGATAATGGATATGGGTCTGAGAACCAATAAAAAGAACATTTTGTATTGAAGCCTTGACGAATATTCATCCTGTCCTGTGGAACTTTGGAATACTTCGCATTCTTTAAGGACTTTTGTGAATTGTTCATCTACTTATTAGTAATACTGGTCCTTATATAAAGAGTTGTGTCTAGGACCTTCTGTACTCTGAATATGGGTATGCGTAACTAGCTGGCTTTTCTTTTGATAATTGTACGGACAAGTTGATTCATCGACTTGCCAACGGCACTTCTGGGTAGTGAGTGCTTACAGCTTTATCGGCACCCCGCTATACTAATAACAATTGTAAACTTAATACGCCATTGACTGGATCTATATGACATTTGTTTATCTTTGATGTGCGGTTTTTCACCCAATTTGGGAACACTACTACCTTTTATGGAAAAGAAATTCAGTAAATCCATGTCCTCCGAAAGGAGAGGAAGATGCTCTTTTACTGCAGACAAAGTGGAATATTGCAACCATTGCTGGCATAACTTACCCACGCTCTAGGTAGCGTTAACCCCTGAGTGTTGACACTGAATGAAACGAGGGCCCAGTGTGCTAGTTTTAAAATCGCGCAGAGAGTTCCAAAATCGTGCATGACAAACATTTGTGTCCACTGGTTACAATAAACACCCATTAGGAACTAAAAGAATAGAATTGCAAACACCGTTTTGCACTATACTATTGAGCTGTTCCTCAGTGCAATTTACCAAGTGTTGCCAATTAACAAAACAGGCAATTGAGGGGAATTCTGGGCAAATTCAGTTCTTTTATTTTGGGTAGAACCAAGCAAGTAGTCTGCTGTACTGTCTTGTTCAAGAAAATCATGTTTTTTGTAATCAAACAGGCTCTAAATAAAGTGTCTGTGCCCTGCACTTGTCAGTGTTGTGTTCCCCAAACTGATATTGAATCAATAGTGTCTTTCTAATAGTCAGAACCATTTAGGGCCAGTTGGGAAATTAATGAATCTGAATAAATACATTTTTGTTTGGTTCAGCATATTTTTCTTTACTTGTGAGGGGGTAAGTCTAAAATAAAAGGAACCTGGGTCTAAAGAATTATGACCACAAAATATGAAAACTTGTCCAGAAATGTTTCGAAGCTACCCACTAGGTTAGCCAGGCAATGTTCCCATTGTGTAAAATTGAAAACTGTACGTGGAACACTTCCTCTGTGTAAATAATGATGTGTATAGTGAAGATAACAAAACATCTCTCCACAATTAGCAGAGTTAAAGTACAGTTCCATTTCAAATACAGTATAATATACAAGTTTTGAGAACATTGAGGTAACTGTTTTTACATCCCAATCATCAAAAATAAAGCCTGGGTTAATCATGTCAGCCATTACAACCTTAAAAACATAAGGCATCTGCCGAGTCTCTGTAGGACCAAAAATATCATATGGGACCATATCCCATACAATTCCATCAAGAACTTGAAAAGCAGAAATGTTCATAAGGGACAGGTCTCTTTGCACTTTGTGTGAAGACAGATGAGGCTTCAACATCTCAAATACCAGTTCTGCAGTAGAACAACCTGGGAGATAATGTCCATTTATTAGCAAGAAGAAAGCAGTCACAAATCCAATTCAAGAAGCAGGAAATGTAATGAGATAGCAATCCAAATGTAAAACCATGGAGATCTCAGATATGTGTGTTTCAGCCAAAGAAGAGAATCACATACACCATGTAGTGAAGTGTGAGTAGAATCAGAGGAAAAGTCATCAACATCAACAAAGTAACAAGAAGCAGTCTGTGCAAAAACAGGGCCCTCAGTTGGCAGAGGAGAACTGGTAGACACCTCCAAAGGTGGTTCATCATAAACAACTTGGTTGTTCGATATAGCAGTAGAAAACTGTAAACTCATATCTGATGTGTGGCTTGTATTTACAGTGGTAACAGGAATCAGCAATAGTTCATTCTCTGCCCTCACCTGCAGGGAGGGGAAACAACATTGGAGTTGCTTAATACTAGTAGAGGTATTTCCTGTAGGGTAGTGAGAGGAGTCAGGGAACTACCCAGGAGTCCTCGTGGCATACCTTGTAGAACTGGCAACATGATGTAATTTTACTTGATCAATTGGTACAAGTCGCTTGTCTTTACAACCAGCAAGCAGTTGCAGAATCATGGTTCTTGTACCTTGAATGCTGAGGATGGGCACCAGTACAAGGTATGACAGGCCAAACTCCTTCTTTACTGCATTCTTCTCTCGAACTAGATCCCCAACTTTTGGAATCCAGCCAGAAGGTGCTGGTTGCTCTTTCAATCCAACAGTGGCAGAATGTTTTGAACATTCGATAAGCACTCATCTCAAAAGTCTTGTAGTCCCTGTGAGACAGCAAAAGGTTAATTAATTTCAAAGGGTGTATCTGCTGCCACAGAGCCAGGACAGTCAAGATTTGGAACGTACATATGGATGGCAAACAGGACCTCATTGGGCGTCCGGCCACTCAAAGATCGTCTAGGCAGATTAGTTACTGCTCTCTGGGCTCCATACAAGTGATGGATACAACTATGATCTGAACCTAATAATCTAGGTGTTAAGGATTGCTTTAAGTCACTGTTCTTCATTTCCACAATCGAATTTCCCTCAGGATGATATGGAGAGGAAAAATGCACAGCAACACGCAGGGTTCCCATAATATCCCTCTAAGCCCTACAGGCAAAAGCAGGGCCATGGTATAAGTGGAATGTAGCTGCTGCATGTGCCCAGACTTGTAAATCTTTAATAACAGTGGGAGCGTCAGCCGATAGTTGTGGTCACACCCATAGGAATCTGGAGCAAGAATCTAAAAGCAAGGGTAATACATTTAAATACACCATCCAAATGTAAAGAACCGCAATGATTGAGGTACACGCATTGGAGCAGTTTATTTAAAACTAAGACAGGTGTCTGTGGTCTGCGTGCAATTGTGGAACTTTTAATTTGTTGGCAAATGTCACATCCAATAACATACTCTCTTTTCTACTTTTACAGACCATATGCTACCAATGGTGCTTCTGTAGCAAAGAAACTGTGGCCACCAAACCAACGTGGGCATTTGCTATATCCTTTTAGGAAGCTATTATTACTTCTAGCCTGCGATCTTGGTAGGAGATCACACGATCAACCACGCCTTGGATGGTAGCAAAGGGACTATATTGGGCACTTAACTGGTAGAAATATTTTCCCTGATATTTTATAGGTAAAGGGGTGCCGTTGTGCGAAGCATTGACAGCAGCCATGATATCTATATCCACCCTCGTATGAGAACGAGTAATCACAGCTGCTGTAGCTGTCTTAACTGTACATTTGATAGCTCCATCAGCCAATGAATTTCCTACAACGTTTATCCCAACACGCTGATGACTCAATATGTGTATCACAGGAGCCAGTGGCAAACTGTCTTTAAGATTTGCCACCTTTCCCCAAAGCAGCTTATGCTTCATAGTATTCCCTTTTATGTTTCTGAATCCATTCAATTACCAGTAATGTAACATTTCATTGAAAAACTGGACACAATAATACAAATTACACACTAGGAGGGTCATTAGGATAGTGGGCGGTGCTCCGCCCGCCAAAAACCACGGCCACATAGCAATTTCCCCCGCCACATTACCATGGCAGGGGGGACCCCGGCAGACGGAAAGACCATCCGCCGTTTTTCCGCCGGTAGGCAATCCGCCCGATTGCCTACCAGGCGGAAAAGCTGTTAATATGGTGGCGGTGTCTGGTAGACACCGCCATCCATATTAGAATGCAGGCGGGGGTTCTCGCCATTGGGGGCCCGTAGCCGTCCCCCAGGGATTCTGTGGGGTGGGGGTGCACATGGGGCACGGTGCCTGCCACATTGTGCATGGAACAGCACGACATGCCTTCTTGGCATTGTGGCGGGCGGTGCTGAGAGCAACGCCCGCCGCAATGTCAAGAATGCAGGATGCGCCCGCCAGTGTGGCGGGCGCATCCTAATGTCACCAACGGGACCCCCACACCAATGGCGGGCGGTCCCATTCTACGATAGGATGGCGGGCAGACAAAGTCCGCCCGCCATCCTAATGGTGCCCTATGAGTGCAGGAAATTCTGGATCCGTATCTTTTAGTGGCAGTATCAAGGCTTTCCATTCAGCCAGATGTACAGTACAGTCCCCTAGGGACTGCGTAAAAGGTTTCTGAGGATAGAAATTTCTATCCATCATGACACCATGTACTGCATGCTGAATATTGTTTTTTTAGACTGAACCATCAGTTTATAGTCTGTGTTTATACTGGTCAAGAGGCAATACATTATAGGAATGGAGTATTCTTGTTCATATTTGAAAAATTCTTGAGTTTGTAAAGTAGGGTCAAAGACATAGTCTAAATCAGTAGCCGTCGGGGAAGTGGTCCATTGTATCCATCTATGGTGGAAGGCTTTCATGCTAGGAATGCTGTTATTTGCAACAGCCTCTAATGCTGGGATGGGAGTAACAACAATTATGTGTTTCCCTTGAGCCAAAGGTCTTTCCTTTATGACAGCCATCTGAACTGCAGTCATAAATTTTTCAATGGATGCAAAACAAATGTCAGCGATAGAATATAGGTGCAATTTATATGCAATCAGCACTTTGTCACCCTGATTGAATGTGACATATGTAAAACCAATGGCACCCATAATTATACGGATTATCAAGTATGTTTTGTTGACACGTGTATGTATGCATCTTGTTGAAAGCATGTCTATCTGTAGTAATCTAAGTGTTTGCATATGTTCCGATGTCCAATGTGTACTACAGAAATCAGGGCAAATTAAATCATATAATGGTTTTATGCCCTGTGAATAACCTGGTATGCATGTTCTGCCAAAATTAAAGAATCCTAACAAGTATTGCAACTTTTTAATGGTGTTTGGAGGTTGTAAACAAGCACATTTCTCTAGAAAATCTGGTGGTACGCTCTTTTTTTGTTTTAACACAGATTTTATTAAGATTGCAGTTTTGGTGAAAATGGCGTTACATTCCAAAGTGTACACATTAGCCAATTAACATCACAAACATCGGGTAATGACAAGTTTTCATGACAGATAATAGGACTACAATGTCTGCATCTTCAAGGTATCCATTTACATATATAGGTCGCAGAAATGAACAAAGCAGAGAAGAAAAAAAATCTTATATGCGTTACACATGTACAATCGATATGTTAACCACAATCATGACTGTACTGTCTATCATCCCACTGTTAAGCAACAAATCTGTTTCGAAGGCAAAGAAACAAGAATAAAGAACTGTGCTAACAAACACTAAGTGTCTGTTCCAATTTCCATCGGGTTGGTCAGGGCAAGGGCACAGGGACCGACGGGTGAGGGGGGAGAGGAGGGGGAGGGAGGGAAGAGGGAGAGAGGGGGGGAGGAGGGAGGAAGGAAGGGAGTAGGCCGTGACTTCAGCATTACATCAGTCATCAGCGATATGTGGTGGCAGGCTCTTACCCTCATTTGAAAACTGGACACTGAAAAAGGTTTTTTTTTTTTTTATTGAATTTGTAGCCTTGTTCAGCAAATCCCAAAATGATGAGATCTACTCTGGCTAAGTGTGTGTTTAAGTCATCATTCATTAGATACATTTCATCAACATAGGACAATGCTTCTGGGTCAAAATCATGTAGAATTGATGTTACTCGGGCAGCAAACAATCCAGGACTGTTCCTATGCTTCTGAAGGAGCTGACAGAAACAGAGTTCACCGCCCAGGCTTAATATTTTATCTGTGTAAAACAAGACGACAAATGATAAAAATCCGTGATACACTTCTTAGAAGTATCAATAAGCAAAAATAGACTTTAATACAGTTCATTGAAGTTGAAGGCTCCATCCGGGGCTATCACAGAGTTGTGAACAACAAATCCAAACAGTTCTGGCTGACTGTGGCATTGTGGGCCAGCTACAGTGCCGAAGAGGACCCGCAAAACAGTACCTTTAGAAACGCAGGGTATCAGGGACCTTGCGGTGAGCTCCGAGGTCAGTCCAGGAGTCGTTGGTCCCTCAAAGTCACACGCTTTGCAGATTGCACTCTGTGCGGTTGAAGTCATGAGCGCTGGCATCAGTGGGCATCAGGGATGCAGTGCGAAGTGCAACAGTGCGGTACCCTAAGGTGGTGGCGCAGGCAGCAGCTTGATGACAGTCATCCAGTGGCATCGGTGAGACCAGGGCTGCGATGCGAAGTGGTGTGGTGCTTGTTGCGGTACTGGCTGTTCACGGTGCAAGCAGTGGTGTCATCGTTGCTGAAGCGTTGTTGTCGGCTGACGTACCAGGGTCAATGGCGCAGGAGTTGGTAGGCAAAGGCTGCAGTGTGGAATGGGCAGTGCATCGTGTAACTTACAAGCGGTGTCCTCCAACCATGGTGCAAGCAGCGGCCCTGCTTCCTGGCAGGAGTTGGAGAAAGCATTGTGTAAGGCAGACCAGGCCTATTCAGGTGGAAGGAAATCTCCTCCCACTATTCTAAATGCAGCTCAGGTCTAGTCAGCCCAGCCCTGACTCATCCAGGACAGGCAGGACACACCTCAGCACCCCCCAGTGGCTGTCTACAGTGAATGCACATCCCCAACCCCTGTCACTTCAAAGACAGACAATCAATCTACAACCCTGCAGAGGCACACAGGATGGTTAAGCAAAAAAATGCCTACTTTCTAAAAGTGGCATTTTCACACAGTTTAAAAAACATCCTAACTAAAAGATGTATTTTAAAATTCTGAGTTCAGGCATGCTAAACTCCATTCTCCTACCCTGTCCCCCTGGACATTTATGCTCATAAGATGTTACAAAGCTACTCCCATTCATTCCTATGGAACAGATAGCCTTTCAATAGTTGAAAACGAAATACAGAATATTTCCCTATGAGGACATATAACACATGCCAGTACATGTCCTACCTTTCACATACACTACACCCTGCCCATGGGGTGCCTTACATGTAAGAAAGGGAAGCTTAGGATCTGGCAAGTGGGTGCACTTGCCAGGTCGACATGGCAGTTAAGACCTGCACGCAGATGCTGCAGTGGGAGGTCTGAGATAGACTTACATGGTTACTTCTGTGGGCTGCACAACCATTGCTGCAGGCCCACTAGTAGCATTTGATTTACAGGCCCTGGGCACACACGGTGCACTATTCTAGGGACTTACAGTAAATCGAATAGCCAATCATGGAAATACCAATACATGACACAATTTACCTTGGGAGCACTTGCACTTTAACATAATTAAGGAGTGAGAAAGGGTGTAGACACACTAAATCAGCAAAAACAGAGTCAAAACCAGGAGGTCGGAAAGCAAAAAGACGGGAAACACGCCAAAAAATGCCAGGTCTAACACAGACCAAAATGAAAAAAATCCAATCAGTGTGTTCTTAAATTTCTAATTTACCGTTAAGCCTAAATGAGAGGCAATTTTTTTTGCTGACCAGGTAATTCCCTAAAACAATACCTTTTCTGGTAGCGTTTCCCACCCAAGGGACGTGGTTTTCCTTACTCCTTTCCTGCCCTTGTGATGGCCTCACATATCAAAGCACTTAGCACGTTATTTTATTTTGCACACTTTATATTCCCCAGAGAAGGCAATTCCTTTGACCTTTATTATTCGGACAGAAAATTAGGACCCAAGAGATGGCCCTGGTTTACTTATTAACTTTAGACATCAGATCTTATATATGCTTTTTTAAATTATATGTTAACTTTATTTAGGGTACACTGTGCATATTAGATGTTCAATATGTTTTCTTTCTAATAGATGTAATATGCATTTATTTATGATTTTAAATAAAAATGTATCCAATTTGTGCAAACTTTTAAGGCTCAAACAGAGCTGAATAAAATATTTTGACTGACTGACTGAATACAAGAAGATTTCATATCCAATCCTATTTCAGAAAGATATATGGATGGTTAGTGTAAACACTGTTCGGGGCTAACAGCGCTAGCGCGTATCCAGCAATCGAAGGTTAATGCTGGAATGCGTCTTTGCCAGAGAACAGGCTATTAAGCAGAAAACAGTGTGTCCTGCACTAGCAGTGCTAGTGCATGTTCAAAAAAAGGAAAAAATGGGCAGACTCTGCACTCCTTTACGAGGGGAGCAGGCCACCCCTTTGCTAACAGTGGGCTGCCAGCTAACAGCGCAAGCACGAACGGTGACACGTCACACTGCATTGAGGATTGTAGCTGGGACGGGGAGGTATAGGGAATTGGTCCAATGACAGCTCAGGCCCGTGATTCCCGAACCTGATACTGGGAGTTGGGGGGGTCCGTGTATGCTCCCTGCAGCACAATGGTTGCACGAGCTGAGGGATCGTTGGCAGCAACTGCACCTGACTATCTTCGGGTGCAGTGGTACTTCCCACAGGCCGGTCCGGGTGTGGTGGAAGGCTTCGGTGATGCCTACAGCTGCAGCTCAAGGCAGAATCATGTAAGGAGGGCGGACGCATTATCAGGAGACACAGAATCACCTGGGCAATGCGGCGGTCACTCACTCTGAATTCTATTGGTGAGGCGGCGGCGTTAGGTGCACAAAAAGTGGCGATTTCAATCAGCGCTTCAGCGTGGTCTTGCTGACATGAAGTTTTGCAGCGCCTCGGGACTAGAAAAGACTTTCTTCTAGTCCTGAGCCTCCGTAACAGGGGGCAGCCAACAAGTCCTGGGAGTTCCTGTTATCACAAGGTTATAGAGGGCAGGGTCAGTCCTCCCTCACTGCAGAGGTAGCAGGCAGCAGGCCAGCCTAGCAGAGCACATTGCAAAGTGGCAGTCCTCCTGGCCTCGCAGTGCAGCTCCTCTTAGTTGCAGTCTCCTCAGGACCCCAAAGTGAACTGGTTTGGGGGTGTTAGAGGTCCAATACTTATATTAACATTTGTCTTTCGAGTGGGGGAGACAGCAAAAAGAGGCCTTTTAACCTCACAAGGTCCTTGCCCTTCCTTGCCTGGCTCCCTGGCTCCAGATTTCCTTTAATACCTCCTTTGGAATAGAAACCAGCTCATACACGGATGATACGCAGCTGATCTCATCGTTGGACAAATCATCCTTTGGTTCAGAGCCTAATTTTAAAAACTGTCTCACCACAATTATCCGGTGGATGTAATCCAATTATTTCAAACATAATACCGATAAAACTGAGATTATGCAGCTTGGCAAGTAAAACTTTTCTGCCCCAGCCAAATGGTGGCTGCATTCGGAAAACCCCCACCCAACACTGTTGAGGTCCTTACAAATCTGAGAGTAAAATTTAATGCAACTCATTCTGTCCACCCATAGGCCCTGGCAGTCACAGGCTTGTGTTTTAATTTAATAAAATCATTGAGAAAATTATTTGACTATCTCCCACTGGCAGCCAGAAAGACAGTGGCTTGCACACGTACAACTTTCAGATTGGACTACTGTAACAGTCTGTATGCTAGATCATCTAAACAGATTGTTCAGAAACTTCAAGTTGTGCAGCACACGGCCGTCAGACTGGCACTAAAACCTTTCAGATGATTGTCTGCTTCAACAACTCTAAAGGCGTTAATAGGACTGGCAGCACATAAGAGGGTGCTCTTTAAAATTCTTTTGCTGACCTTCAGAGCCTACAAATCCATGGGACAGAGGAACTTGTCAGTCATATTTACTCATCACACTACTAAAAGGACCCTAATATCCTCCATGCCAACCTTCTCAAGCCTGTCTCTTTTAGACTCAGAACCTGAGGTGGTAAATCCTTCTCAGCTCTGAGCACCAAAACCTGGAATCAACTTCCCAGCCCTCTAAGAATCATGATACCAAAGCAACTTTCATAAAGCGGTTGAAGACTTGGCTTTTTGTAGTTCCCGGCAAACTATGGACCTAATTACGAAGTCCGTCTGACACTGTTGCGGAAAGGAACCACCGACCTATATCTATGGTCGGATCATGAACAGACGCGCATATCGCAGACAGTAAGTCAGACACCCCCACAAACCAACATCACGAACACGTGAAATTCTACACATACATAGGGGGGTGACATCCCTTCCACCAGCAACAGCAAAACCACAGGGGTAGCATGGTCCTCACTACCAGCAGTCACCATACCTGGGGGGGGTGCCCATCACCACTACCAACCACATTCATAGGGAGCTGGATGCCCTGCACCACTACCATCCCCACACATAGGGGGCTGGATGCCCTGCACCACTACCATCCCCACTCATAGGGGGCTGGATGCCCAGAACCACTACCATCCCCACTCATAGGGGGCTGGATGCCCAGCAATACCAGTACCCCCAACCCATAGGGGGCTGGATGCCCAGCAATACCAGTACCCCCAACTCATAGGGGGCTGGATGCCCTGCACCACTACCATCCCCACTCATAGGGGACTGGATGCTGAAACAGCCAGGGATGACACCCTAATGACCAATAGTTTGTCATGCACCTACATCCCAGAAAAGCCAGGGCAAAGATGTTGGATGAACACAGGCCAACTCAGCCAGTCCACAAAACAGGTACATCTGTCTGGAACACAGGCTGCGTCCAAAAAAGGGAAGCGAACACACACAGACATGCTCACACAACACACACCATGTGCCTAGGCAATGTCACGGAATGACACAATGCCATGAGGGGACTCCACTCCTGGGGAAGGTCAGCTCTGCCAAACGTTGTCTGTGCAGGCTTCTGTCATGCCAGCACAACACTTGCCCAGTGAGCTAACAATTAAAACACAATAAAAGCTCTGGTCACAGAAGCCTGTGTACGGGAGTCTTCCTTCAGTCATCTGCACATACGCAATATACATGTAGAGCAAGTTGGACTGATGACAGAGATGACTTGTGTAACATGGATGCACAAACATGCCTGTCCAGTGGAGATGGTCCTAGTCCGGGAATCTTACTATGTGCCCAAATGTAAGCACAACATATGTGCAACAGTGTATGCAAAAGATGTGAAGTAACAAACCCAAAGAGAAAATCCTGATCACAACATTTTGCCATCATTACACCCTGAAATTGCAACGATGGATGTCATGGATACATATCAGAAAAGTACACATATCCCATGGACCACATGGAGTACATCACATCAACAAATCATTCTGTTATACCTTTAAAACACCTTTACAACAGCAAGTCCATGACACTCATCATCAACCTCATGTACATTTGATGCATCAACACTGGATAACAACAATTGGCTTTATTGAGCACATAACTCTTTGAAACTGTTTAGTCCACAATGTCAAAAGGCCAATGGCCAGTCCATTTCATGAGTCCTCCCAGGGTGAAATGTGACAAGTTGTCACCTATTGCTTGCCTGCACTGCTACGGACAGGGGACATCTCCCCTTGGGGGGGCATACACAAGGGCAGGCCAGGCACCGCAGGGATAGGATCAGGGGACAGCAGAAAGGGGCAGGGGAGGGCTGGTGGGTGCAGAAATGTCACTGGCAACTGCAGTGAAGGTGTCTGACACAGTGGGCGCCGTCACCACGGCAGGGCCCAAATCCAATGTGGTGGGTGCTGTCACCACTGCAGGGCTCAAGTCATACGGGGTTGTTACCGGCCCCACTGCAGTGGGCAGGTCAGATGGTTGGGACGGGGTCTCCCCTGCAGTGCCAAACTCCAAAAGGGTTGTCATGGGGGTCAGGTGAGTTGGGCAGGACAGAGGGGAGGCACGGTCTCCACATCAGTGGCAGGAACAGGCTGAGCGTGTAATGTGGGGGTGGAAGTGCATGTGGTAGGGGGTGAGGGCCTAAGCATTTTGGGGATGTGGTATTGGTGTGTGGGGGAACCAGGGGCAGGGTGTAGCGGGGGACCTGTTGAGTGGTGGCCTTGGGGCTGCAGGATGGAGACTGTGACTTGGAGCTGCGGGATTGTGGGGGGACTTGCTCTTCCTGCTCTGGGGAGACTTGCGGATGGGGGCCCCAGTGTCCGTGCGCCTGGGGGCGGGTGTCTGTGTGGCAGGGGAACTCCCCCATGTGTGGTGACTTCCTCTTCCCCTTGTGCGTCGGAGCAGATGGATCGGTGGGGAAGAGGTCAAGGTCACAGAGGAAGAGCTGCTGGGAAGGGGGAGTTGCAGGTGAGGCAGGGGAATGGGTTTTCAAGGGAGAGGCATCTGAGGTCTGCGGAGTGCTCGTGGATGCCTGTTTGTGCGTCTGTGACCCATCCCCTGTGTGTGTGCCATCAGTCCCCGGAGTGTTCTTGCCTGTGGCTTTTGATTTTGACTTGCGTGGCTGTGTGCTGCTTGTGTCTGTTGTGGTGCGTGCCAGTGCCGGTGTGTGTGTGCGTTGGACAGGTAGGGTAGTGGGGACTGTGGATGTGGCAGAGGTAGGAGGGGTGAGGGGCTGTTGGAGGAGGTACACTGCTGCCGTCTGTGTGGAGGCCATGGACTGAATGGTCCGATGTAGGGCAGACATGTTTGATGAGAAGCCCTCCATGAAGGACACCAGTTGAGTCAACAGAGTGGTGTGGGAATGGAGGACACTCAGCATCGCTCTCTGCCCTACATGGAGCTGCTTCAGTAAGTATACAGACTCCACACCCAGGGCAGCAGGGGAGACAGGGGCAGGGGGTGCAGTGCCTGGACGAAAGGATACATGTTCCCTTACACAGGGGCCTCCACGGACATCTGGGATGGGAGCAGATGGGAAGGTGGAGATGGTGGTGGTGGCGGGGACAGACTCGCTAGGTGTTGTCTGGGGTCTGCTGACACCCGCCTCCACAAGGGATTCCTCACTGGAGAGGCTGTGTTCCTCAGCCGAGGTGGTCGTAGCTGAGGTCTCCTCAGTGTGGCTCCCCTCACCCTCTGTGCCACTGGGTCCCTCCAACTCCTCTGAAGCGGACCCAGTCTGGCTCTGCGGTTCCTCTTGGTTCGTGGAACTGTCTCCTCCAGTAGCCGTAGATGTATCTGCAAACAATCGGGATAAACAGATCCACATCAGTCACCTGTTTCACCTGACACATCACAGTCAGTACAGCACATTACAGCACACCTCAGCTAGCTGCACAAACCAAAATGACAGGAGATCTGTGGGAGAGTAACCAGGATGAAGGAGTGCAAAGATCATGTGAGACATAGTACACAGAAAATGCATGCACTTACCGCCTCCTTGCTGCTGTCTGGCCTTTAACTGCCCATTGAGGTCGGGAAGACCACCGCCAGAATCCGGAGCATGTGGGGGGTCAGTGTCCTTTATACGCCCCTTCTGCGAGGAGGCGACAGATTCAGCTGGACTCGAGCGATCCTCCGGGTCCAGCCACGAAGGTCCTGCCACCTCTTCTGGCAGTTGCGGATGCGGCATCTGTAGACCCCCCCCAGATGGAACAGCCCGGGCAATGGTCAGCCAGATCTCCTGCTTCTGATGGGCATCAACCTGTGAGGATGACAAGAATAAAAGTCCATTACCACACATGCCACATGTTTGTGCATCACATAGTTGGATATACATGTCTTTCTCGCAAGGGCATATGATGTACACAGGTAGTGCAACTATGGTGATTGACAGTTGTCCTGCATTTACAACATGGAAACATTGCCTGAGTATTACAACCGTGTGAAAATGCACTTTTCATGCACAGTACCTGTCCACTACAGGTACCTACACAGATTGGGGGTAACAACTACTCAGTGAACATGCTAGACACTGGTGTACATAATGTCATTAGTGCCAGTCAGACAACATACACAATGAACAAGCATTGGCATAGCCAATAGGTCTCGTTTTTGTGACCTTATAAACGTTTAGTCAGAGCTATTGACTTTGCCAGTGTCTTTAAGCTACGCGGTAGAGAAGTGTGGCTACTGGCTGCTGTGCAGCATGCTGAAAAGTTATAACAAAAAAGTGTCAGAAGCATTTTGTTACCTTATATATGACTAAGGAACGGTATTGACCTGAGTATTTTTAAGCAGCTAATAATGAATATTTATACCTAAATATGAATATAACCATGGGCATTTATTTCATGTAATCCCTCTTTCGATTGTAGCTGGAAATGTCTGTAAATGAAAAGATTCTGTTCACCCTAATGCTGTCTTTGGATCAGACAGAAAGAGCATTAGGGGGCCTCCTTGTGGCAGGTTGCTGCTGACACACTACTCTGGGCCTGTCAATAGTGTATTGTGGGTGAAAGCTAGGGTAGGGTTGTCTGTATCTATTTACTCCCTAGTTGTTCTTGTGAGGGAATCTACTGATTTCCGGGAGTACAACAGGTGAGTTCCTGTATATCTGCTTGACTGAATCCACGGAGTTTCCTTTTTCCAGACATCCTGACAAACTAATGAAGAGCGCAGTTAAAATATGCTTTTTGATTCACTTTAAAAATGAATTCTCACAAATATGTATCAGAACTGAGACCTGGAGGCAAACTGTGATGACTGGTAGGCTGGGAGCATTTCTGAAAGGTCAGTGTCACTGAAAAGCCAGTACTCTGGGGCAGAGTCAGTCATATGCAGACACCCCCTGTCTAGGGCAGATGGAGGGGGTGGGGTGATTCACGCTGGGGGGCCCTCTGACAGGGCGCAAGGGCTGGCACAAATAATGGCAGGTGCACGGCTGACACAGGGGTCACACCAGTCACGTGCCAGGTGTACCGATGAAAGGCCAGTATGTCTACAGCCCCCTCAGTCATGCGTCCGGCATGTCTATGAAAAGCCACTAAAGCTCTAAGAAAGTTAGTAATGCCGCTGGAAGGTTAGTAGGGCTGGGGCAGAGTCACGCACGTTGTTAGTAGGGCACAGGAAGAGGCACTCACCACTAAGTTGGACCTAAGACAGGCCGAAAGGGTACGGAGAAAGTCAGTCAAATTTAATCTGCAGCATTTTCTGGCCATAGAACTGTGGCGATTTTATGTAAGGCAGCTCAGAAAGATAATCAGGCATTTGCAGAGTCTGTTACGCACGAGGCACATCTTTGAAAGATCAGAAGGGCCGGGGCAGAACAAGTCACATGCCAGGCGCCCCCTGTCTGAAACAGAAGGATGGGAGTCACACATGGGAGGGCCCGCTGATCGAGCAGTGGGGCTGCGGCACAGTTAGTAGCACGCCAGTGGTATATCTGACAGGCCTGTGGGCCTCTTTATAATGTCTTGCCGTCGTACTGAGAATTGCTGTTCCTTTTTCATTCAGAGGAGTGGTGCCAAAATGAACAAGCATTGGCAAAAACAATAGGTTTTGCCATATTTACCTGTTGACTTCACCATTGCTTTTTGGCCAATGTTGTAGAGTATCAGCAAGAGGGAAAGTAGTAAAAAAAATATGTGATGACACAACCGGGGCACGAGCTAATGTGCATCGTATGGTGGCGTCATTCACTTCAAAATGCTTCCTCTGAGGCAGTGTGAGTAAGATGTCGGATCCAACAATTACAGAACAGCCCCTGTGCTCAGGTAATAACAGAGCGGGCGCCATGGTGCACAGTGAGCCCCTGTGAGGCAGGAACACTGGATTCATTGCTACTGCAAAGGACTGTTTTCCCTCACCGGGATGGTGTACCTGTTTAACACGTGATTCAGAAATATGAGCGGCTTCAGAGCAACAGACATCAACGTAATAAATGCTTGTGCGTGTGACGTCAATTTATTGTTATTCACATATAATCCCTTGTATTCTTGTATTAATTACACATGACGAACACTGTTCATCCAAACGTTTGTGATTCATAGAAATTACAATCCTTTTGTCTACAGGCTCTTTCTCAAGTCTTGTGCAGGGAATTTGCTAACTGTTGTATGTTTGTACAATACAGCTCTTTCCTATTACAGAAGCCGTCCTTTATAAGAGCACGCAATATAAAATTGTTCTTAATTTTTCCTGGCTGTAAAGGAAGAAAGGGCATGTTTTCAATGATCCCACAAAAAGGGACTTTGAAAATTATGATTGATACACGGTCCGTGCACCACACTTTTAAATTGCGCATGCATACATTGCAGCTTCCAGCGTGCAGTTCTGGCAGGTCTGTTTCACATGGTGCTGCTCTTTGTGTTGCTTGAAGTCCAAAAGCAGGGGGCGCTTTTGTTCATGTAACACGAAACCAGCTCGAGCCAAGAATGTGCTTGGAAGGTTGGCTTTATAACCTGGCGGTTTTGTTTCTGAAAGACAGCAGCCGATGATTATTACCGTCATGAGAGCTTGAGCCTCACTTCACAAGGGTTCTTTAATGCATTTTCAATACAACGTCACGTGCAGCAATGAGGTTTTAAAGCATAGAGCGCCATCAGGGCAATGCTCACTGCCTGTTGGAATGTTTTGTTTTATAATGCGCTTCACGCTGAAAACCACGGAAACATCATCAACATTTTAATGGACGTTCCCCAACTTTATTTTTTCTTCCAATTAATGATAGGAGCCGAAACAAATAACAAGCATTGGCCACGCGGCAGTAAAAGTAAAAGTGATCGCTATCGCGATGACGCGCTAAAGAGTTTTCAAAGCGCTGCTGAAGGCTAGCGGTTCGCGCGTGTACGCTCGTGTGAACGCAAGCGCTAGCCCAGCCAACAGCACTTTGAAAACTCACCTCCAAAATGTCTCTCCGAGCCAGCACATGCGCTGGGCTCAGCGAGACCTAAAAAGGGATGTGGAGTGCACACTCACCTGCTCCCCTGGTTTCCCATACAGCTTGCTGTACTGTGGAAGGAGGCTGTCCAGCAGATCCTTGTTTTCCTCCTCTGTGAAGGCTGGGGCCTTCTCCACACTATGTGCCATTCTTGGAGCCAGAGGATACAGAGACAGCAGCAGTGGTAGCAAAGATGGAAATCTGGAGCATGTAGTGCAGGCAAGTGAGCTCCCAGTGGAACAGACAGCCTTATATCTGTGCTACAGAGGCAGATTCAGTACCATGCATCAAAAGCGATATGTCAGACACGTTTGCATCCTATGAATCTGGCAAATCCATCGCATTGCACACCTCATACACACCTTCTGCATCGTTTGAAAAATGTAAAAGCATTGCACAAACGAGTCTGATACATTGTTGCAGGCAGCCAACGGATTTTCAAGAAGCAGAATCGTACAAGGCTTGAATCCGCATCATTCCCCATGGCAGTCAATGTGCAAGGCGTGCGTGTGACTCCTTCCCTAGGTGTCTGACGCGTCTTTCGAATTGGTCACCCGCGTCAGTCCCCATTGAAGTCAATGTGCATGGCGTGCGTGCGACTCCTGCCCTAGGTGTCCGACGCGTCTTTCAAATTGGTCACCCGCGTCAGCCCCCATTGAAGTCAATGTGCAAGGCGTGCATGCAAGGCGTGTGTGCGACTCCTTCCCTAGGTGACCGACGCGTCTTTCGAATTGGTCCCCCGCGTCAGCCCCCATTGAAGTCAATGTGCAAGGCGTGCGTGCAAGGGGTGTGTGCGACTCCTTCCCTAGGTGTCCGACGCGTCTTTCGAATTGGTCACCCGCGTCAGTCCCCATTGAAGTCAACTTGCAAGGCGTGCATGCAAGGCGACTCCTTCCCTAGGTGTACGACGTGTCTTTCGAATTGGTCACCCGCGTCAGTCGCCATTGCAGTCAATGTGCAAGGCGTGCGTGCGACTCCTTCCCTAAGTGTCCGACGCGTATTTCGAATTGGTCACCTGCGTCAGTCCCCATTGAAGTCAATGTGCAAGGCGTGCGTGCGACTCCTTCCTTAGGTGTCCGACGCGTCTTTCGAATTTGTCACCCGCATCTGTCCCCGTTGCAGCCAATGTGCAAGGCGTGCGTGTGAGGCGTGCATGCGACTCCTTCCCTAGGTGACCGACGCGTCTTTCGAATTGGTCACCCGTGTCAGTCCCCTTTGCAGTCAATGTGCAAGGTGTGCCACACACCATAGCTTGCCATGGACCCATGGGCACAGCAACAACAATACAGTCTGTGACAGTATATCAAAGTGCATGTCAGGCTGCATTACCTGTGTGTGTATGTGGGTAAACATGTGATTTGGTATGTTGCACTTAGTGGCACCCACTCCCAGGTAGGGCAAGGTGTCATGGGGACAGATATCATTGTGGCCTGGACACATAACCACTGTGGTTGACAACTGTACATTTCAGTGCATGAGGCATGTACACAGTTCCCAGTGTACATTGTGTATGTCATGTGACATACACCCTGACTCTTTGGTGGAATGGTATGTGTCTCACAGAGTGTCACAGTGCCACAAATGTGATGTTCATCCACAGTATGTGTGCATTTCCATGCAGAGATGACTCAGATTTCATGTGCTCAATGTCAAACGGTCACAAAATCCATGTACATTGTCAATGTGAGTTGATGTTGCGTCTGTGTGTCAGAGACATCCATGTGGGAGCTGGCAAGAAATCAGGGGGCACTTCATGTGTGTGTCATGTGTGCATTGTGGTGTGTATATGAGATGCTGCATCATGATGGTGTCCTTGTTGCGACACAAGGTCCCTGTGTGTGTCTGTCAAAAACCTGTGATGTGGGGTAGACATCTGTCCTCACTAGTCACTGTGGTGTGTGTTTGGTATGTGACACTCGTACTGATGTACTGTGACAGAGCCCATTGATTGGTCACAGCACAACATGGACCTTGTTGTGTGGACCTGTAGAGCTGAGATGTCAGATGATGGGCATGTATTTGTGCCCATACCCAACAGCACACACATCATGTTCTTGTGTCCTGTAATAGTGTTTCATGTGCTATTTATCATGTACACTGGCACATAGAAAGGGGGAATGACAAACTGCCTTTGCTCATCTATGTACTGCAGGAGACCAGCTGTCCACAGACCGTTCCCTGACATTGCAACCATGGTTGAACATGACTGCATGCGACGGTACCGCTTCACCAGGCCACTGATCGAAGAATTGGCGGAGCAGTTGGCCCCACACTTGCAACTTGGCCGGACATACCCTACAGCGCTGACTCCCACGGTGAAGGTGATGGCAGCCCTACACTTTTTTGCCACCGGTACTTTCCAGCACACTGTCTCTACTGCTGGTGGGGTGTCACAGACTATGTTCAGCCGTGTGCTTCGAGATGTGTTGGAGGCAATGTTGCATTTCCTCAACCAGTACATCCATTTCCCCAAACCACAGCGACGCGCTGACATCAAGGGGGATTTCTATGCCCTGGGAAGGATGCCACATTTCATTGGCTACATTGATGGGACACATGTGGCTTTGGTACCACCACAGGCACATGAGCAGACATACCGGAACAGGAAACATTTCCACTCTATAAATGCTCTGGTGGTTTGTTTGGAGGACATGACCATTTCCCATGTGTGTGCACGGTTCCCGGGGTCAGCGCACAACGCTTACATAATGAGGAGTAGTCGCATCCCAACGATGATATCACAGATGCAGTACCAGTGGTCCTGGCTTGTTGGTGTGTACTGACTGTTTACCATTGTGTGTGTTTGCTAAAGTTGATTAGCACCCTATTTTCGGACTCAACTAATGTGCAATTGTCTCTATGTAGGTGACTCCGGATACCCCAATATGCCATGGTTGCTGACACCCCTCAGGAACCCTGTGACACCGGTGGGGATGCGCTACAATGAGGCACATGGTCGGACCAGGGGAGTGATCGAGGCGGACATTTGGACTCCTGAAAAGCAGATTCCGCTGCCTGGACAACACAGGAGGGGCCCTCCCATATGCACCTGCGAAGGTGTGCAGGATCATCATAGTGTGCTGCATGCTACACAACCTGGCAGTGAGGAAAAAGTTGCCTCTCATCCAAGATGACGATGACCAACCTCCGCCAGCCGTGGAAGATCCTGGCCTGGGGCATGATGCCAGTGATGATGAGGGTAATGGTGATGTTCGGAGCCAGCTGATCCACAACTTCACATGAATGTCAGTATAAAGCTATGTGTTGTCAAAGTATTGTGTTTGCCTGACATATGTTGGTGGTGCCCTGGTGCTGATTGAGTGTGGCTGTGTGCTACTTGTCAGGATGCTTGCTGTGATGTGTCCCTTCTGGTAGTCTGTACTCCCAGTGTTTACCTGATTGTTAGGTTGTGTCTAGGTAGTTAGTGTTTTCTTTTGGGCATGTATATTGCTGTTGTGTGCTGTAAATCTGTGTTTTGATTGTGTTTTCTGTCTGTCCTTCACAGGGTACTTTGGCTGCTGTATGGTGCGGTCTGAACCCCAAGACCCAGATCCTTGTTCCAGAGTGCAAGTACTCGTTGCCCCAACCAATGATGTGCCACACACCCCTGGACTTTCATTGTTCACCACTTGTTTAATTTTTGCTCACTGTCACGTGAGTTTAACTTGCATCAGTTGTGGAATTCTAACGTTGTTAATATTTAATAAACCTGTGCTTTACTTTGGGATGCACTCTGTGTGTGTCCACACATTCGACAGTCATTAGCATCCTGTACCTGTGGGCTGATTGCCACTGACCCAGGATGGGTGTTGTGTATGTGCATTCCACTGTATTTCCTGTTAACAACATTGTTGACGATGAGTTAGATGGCCATGGTGAGTATGTGTTGTGGTGCCATAGTGGTGTGTCTCCCTCATATGTGTCACATTCCCATGACTCATGGTGTTCACATTGCTGGAGTTGTTTGTATGCACAGTGTTCCTTAGCAGATCATCATCGCCATGGCACAAACCAAGTATAAATCACGACAGAGGCAAGTATTGTGTGATTGGGATTTTATTTCCAAGCATGTGTAAGGATGGGGAACGGAATTTGAAGTGCTGTACAATGTGATGGGAATCCAAAGTTTTTTTAAAAACTTTATTTATGGTTGAAATAAAAAACAATACAGAGATCTCAGCGGTGTGTATAATAGACTTCAGTGTGAGAGATACATTACGACAATTCCGTTCCTTAGACCACAAATAACACATAAGCAAAGCTCCGGGCATCCAGGCCCTATCAACCATCACAGCACTTCCACCCCTCGAACCCAAACAGGAATACCCCGGAACAAGGACCCTCCATCCGCCCTGCAGTGCCACCCAGAACTTCAATCTTCATATTTGCAATAGTCCAGCCATGCGCAACCCACGACTCTGGGCCCGAAGCGAGGAGGCCCATAGCGCTGCAACCACCCCACGGCCCACCCGAATATGCAACTCCTCTGTTGTATAACCTATCCAACCCCTGCGGGCACTATCCCCGAGCTGGCGTGTGATTGAGAGGCGCTTGGCAGGTTCGCGATGTATGTTTTATACGGACCCCAGATATCTTTGGGATGGGCCACGGAGGGGAGGAGACTGGAGTAAATCTCGTGTTCGTGCAAAAAGCCATGGCCGTAAGCCGTAAGCCATGCCTTGGCCGTGGGAGCTGCCCTACCACCCCAACGTCGAGCAATTTCCCGCTTGGCTAGTAGAAAGCCCAAAGACACAAGCCTCCGAACTGTCTTGGGGAAATTTGCAGTATAGCCCAGCAATGCAACCTCAGGAGTGGGGACCAATGTAAGCCCTAACATCTCTTCAAGGATCGTGTGCACTTGCGTCCAGAATGAGTGCAATATCGGACATGTCCAGGTCATGTGTGCAAAATCAGCATGAGGTGCAGCGCATTTCCAGCATATATGAGGCCGCGCGGGATCAATGGAGTGGAGTCTGTCCGGGGTCATATAGCTGCGGCGGAAAAACCTATAGTGCAGAAGTTTATGACGACTAATGAGCGATATCGTGCTAGTGACCTTGCAACAAGCTGACCATTGTTCGTCCGTAATAGGCCTACCCAAGTCCGCCTCCCAGGCCGCTCGCAACTGGTCATCCGCACAAGGAACCAGTGCAGCACATGTCTTGTACAGTTTGGAAATAATGTGTGCCCCTGTATCCTTATCAATGAGGAGGGTGAGGGGTTCAAAGGAAGCCGGCTCGAGGGGGAATCCCTTAATTTCTGACCTGACCGTAAAGTAAAGCCGGTTAAGGATGAATTTGCCCATGAAAGTGGCCTCACTGAATCGTGCCTCTTCCGATACCAAAAATATGTGCCCCCCCGGGTATAGATCTCCGACCTTGGTGAGGTTAAACTTCGTTAAAGTGCGTTGCACAAGTTTCTCGCCAGTGCTCGGCAACCAGCCTGCATTGGGAAGCGGGAGAGATGAGGAATATAGAGTGGGCTGGTCTAAGTAGCGAGAAATTCTATTCCAGGCCCAGCTGGTGGTGGACACCGTTTGAATATCCACTGGACTCCGAGGGACCCCCCTGGGCAACACGGCCGCCAAGCGACCCGGGAGAACAAAATCCGCCTCCGGACGAAGAAAAGGAATCCGAGCGTCAGGGTGGTACCAGGCGTAGGCGTGTGCACACTGAGCGACCAGATAGTACAAATACAAATCCGGTACTCCGAAGCCGCCCCTATCATGCGGGAGCGTGAGAATTTTCCAACGGATACGGGGGTGTTTTCCGCCCCAGACCAGTCTAATCAAATGGGACCGCAGGGTGGCAAAAAAGGATTGGGTGAGGGGGATGGGGATATTATTAAAAAGATACAAAAATTTAGGAAGCACTATCATTTTTATAATGGCGATTCTGGCCGCCATGGAGAGCGGAAGTCGCACCCACCCGTCCACCTGCGCCTCCAGCCTCGCTACCGCGCAGCCATAGTTGAGGCGGATGATTTCGTCCACGTTCAGGTGTATATGTATGCCCAAATATCATACCGAGTCGGAGCACCATTCCAGCGGAAACTCACACTGCCAAGGGGAGGTGCCGCTAGTCAGCGGGAATATGATAGACTTATGCCAGTTAATGCCCAACCCCGAATGGCGGCCGAAGCGTAGGATTTCCTGTATCAGGGGGGCAAGGTTTACCTGCGGCTCCCTGACATACAATATGGTATCGTCCGCATAGAGGGAGACCAACAGGGGACCCGTCCGAAACTGGAGGCCCCTGTGGAGATGTCGCTCCTGAAAGTGCCTGATTAAAGTGTCCATGGCGAGTATGAACAATAGTGGCGAGAGCGGAAAGCCCTGGCGCGTGCCGCGGGTGAGAGTGAATGGGCGGGACAGGGTGCCGTTAATACGCAAGCGTGCCGTGGGACGACTATAGAGGAGCCGCGTGGTGGCAATGAAGCCAGCTGGCATGCCCATTCGCTGCATCACGGAAAGAAAAAAAGGCCATTCTAAGGAGTCGAAGGCTTTTTCAGTGTCGAGAAGAATCGCCACCGCGGGCGTGGCAGGGTTTATTCTATGTAATACTGTGAATAGCGTCCGCAAATTTAATGATGTCAAACGATGGGGTATGAAGCCTGATTGAGCGGGTGCTATGATAAATTCCATCAATTGGGAAAGTCTATTGGCCACTATTTTGGCAAGAATCTTATAATCGATGTTTAATAGGGAGAGGGGCCGATAAGATCCACACAACGCCGGGTCCTTGTTTGGCTTCGGAAGTAGAACTATGACTGCCTCACTAAGGGTAGGCGGGAAAATCTCCAGTTGCAAGGCCTCCGCATATACTTCAATGAGTTTGGGCGCCAGAAGGTCAGAAAAGGCCTTGTAAAAATCCCCGGAGAAACCATCAAGGCCCGGGGCCGAGGAGCTCCGAAGTACCTTAATCGCCCCTCGAACCTCCGTCACCGTTATGGGCTCCGCCATGAACTCCTGCATTCCCCTGTCAAGGAAAACCAGCGCGATCTCCGATAAGTAGGCCCCCGTGAAGTCGAGGTTTTACTCTGCTTGGTTTTGTATAACGCCGAGAAGTAGGCCAGGAATTTGTCCCTAATCTCGGCGGGTGTCGTGCGGAGTGTGCCGTCCTCGCCCCTAACCTCCGCTATAAAGGACTTATTATACGGCGGTCGCAGAGCCTGCGCCAACATGCGCCCCGGTCTGTCCCCCTCACCGTATCTGCGTGCGGTATGGTATTTCCCGAGATAGAGGATCTCTCTGTCTGCGGCCTCGCGGTAGTCGGACAGGAGGCGTAATCTCCTAGTGAACACGTCATCCGACGGAGTCCGCCTCGCCTCAGCGTCAATCGAGGCTAGCTGGACCTCCAACTGAGAGATTGTCATGCGCAACGCCTTTAGGACCCCCGCATGTTTAGCTATGCAAACCCCCCTAATGTATGCCTTGAAACCCTCCCAGAGCACTGCCCAAGATTCTACCGAGCCGGTGTTTATCGTGAAGTAATCCTCAATCGCCTCGGAAACCTCGTGGACGAAGAGGTCGTCCAGCAGGGCTCTTCCAGGGAATCGCCACTGCCGCTCAAAACCCTCGGGCCGTGGAACGTCCAAACACAGCAGGACCGGAGAATGATCTGAGTATGTTCTAGGGAAAGTCTGCAGTGTACGGAACCAGGGCGACAGGCCAGGGGAAAGGAGCCAGTAGTCAATCCTGGTCCAAGTGTTGTGCTGCCCCGAGAAGTGGGTGAAGTCAGTGGTACCCGGGTTGCGCCTGCGCCAAATGTCAATCAGGGAAAATTGGTGGCAGAGGTCTAAGAGAGCGCGCCGCGCCCTGGGCTTAGTGTCAGTGGCCTTCGAGGTGCTGTCCAGCCCCACATCGAGCAACAAGTTGAAATCGCCGCCAATTAGGAGCCTGGCCGGTTCAAGGGAAGCGAGCTGGGCGGCTAGCGCATGGAAGAAATCCGGGGAATCGGTGTTAGGAGCATACACACACACAAGAATGACCCGGTGGCCCATCAACACCCCCCTCACTATGCAGTAGCGCCCCTCTCTGTCCCCTATAAACTGCTGGCAATGAAAAGGGACTCTCTTATGAATCAACACTGCAGCCCCTCTAGCATAATTACTGAAATTGGAAAAATACCTGTGTTGGCCCCAGGGTGCCGCGAAGCGGGCATTGGTCGATGAGTGCAAGTGTGTCTCTTGAATAAAGGCAATGTCCACTCGGTGCTGATTTAAGTAATGTATCACCTGCTTACATTTACGCAGGTTGTTCAGGCCCCTGACGTTCCAAGACATTAACGATAGGTTAATGGGGTTTACATTCAAACCTATTTGAGCCATCGAAACCATAGAGCAAATAATCGGAGACGGAAACCAGTCGCATCATCATATATCAGCAAGTTCAACACACACCAAGCAATGACAAAGAAATCAAAATAACCTACCCCAACCCCCCTCCCCCCACCCAGCCAGACCACGAAAACGTGAGGTGACCCCAGACCTGCAAACAAAAAGCAAAGCTCCAAACAGCATCGTATGCAACAACCAAACAGTAACAAGCGGAGCATCGTAGTCAAAAAAAAGGTCCCAAGGGGGGTGACAACGACCCGGCGTCAACCCAGCACAGTCTAACAAGTGTGTGAAAAGTGTCACATAGTCCCCATGTAGCAAGAGTTTAGAAGAAACGCAGCTTGGACGTAGGCGCTGCCTCACCCATCCCCCGAGCCCACAAACAGGTCCTGGCTGATTGCAGCTCCACTGTGTGGGGGAGACTGCCCACCCCATCTCCCCTGGGAGGGCTTTTTTGTGGCCTGTACGTGCGGCAGAATTCCTGTACTTCATTTGGATTGTCAAAAATCCTAACCCGGCCGCCGATCTCAACCCTCAGCCGGGCCGGGTAGAGCATGCCGTACTTTAAGCCGAGATTGCGGAGTGTGGCCTTCGCCCCCACGTACTTCCGTCGGGCCTCCTGGACCATCGCAGTAAAATCCGGGTAGAACGAGAGTCTGGAGCCCTGCCAGGTTATGTCTCCTTTCTCCCTAGCCAGTCGCAGGGCCGTGTCACGGTCCCGGAAGTTCATGATGCGGGCTATTAGAGGGCGAGGCGGGAGCCCCGGATTAGGCCTCGGCCCCAGGGAGCGGTGCGCCCTCTCAACAACAAAGCCCGGTGTAAAGGAGTCTCTACCAAAAATGTCTGACAACAGCTGTTCCACGAATACGTCCAGTCGGCCCGTAGCCGTGGACTCCGGGACCCCAGTAATCCGCACGTTGTTGCACCGGCTGCGCGATTCCAAGTCCTCGTTCTTGATGGCCACTTCTTTCAGGATGCGTTCCATCCTATCCATACGCTTGGTGTCTTGCGCAGCGCCATCCTCTATGGCGGAGATCCTGGCCTCCGCCTCAACCAATCGCTTGTCATGGGCCTGGATTTTAGCCCCCATTGACTCCAGAGTTTTATCTAGAGCGTCGAATCGACCATCAAGGGCTCTGAACCCCGCTCTCATTTCCTGCAACCAGTCTGGGGATGGGGCACGAGCCGCCGGCCCGCCGGACGCGCTCTCTGCTGGAGTCGCCATGACGGGGCGCCTCACCGCCGGTTGCTCAAGAAGCCTTTCGAAAGGCAGCATTTTTTGCTTCGGGTCCTTGCGACCCATGCCCCCAAATGGCCGACTGGACGCAAGCCAGTTCCACTCAGAGCAACGGTGGCCCAAAAGCTGTGAAGCGACAGTTAAGCGAGGTGGCCCACACCTCAGCCGCTCGGCCCAGCTCCAAGGATGGTTCAGTCCCCACAGTGGGGTCAATCCTGTCGCAACTCCGCAGTGTTCCGAGCAGGAGCCGCAGCCGCGATCAGGCCAAGCCGCGTGGCGCCGCCCCCAAGCATCGGATCAGGGAGCATCTGTACGGAGCCTCAGGACCTCGGCAGGGCAGGGGAGCAGTCAACGACGCCGCCTCCAGCCGCTGTGGCGCATCGGCCTCCGCCTGGCAATGAAGGATAGGGTAGAGGAGGGCAGCCAGCCCAGCACGCAGAACACAGGACCCCCCTAGAGTAGGTCATAAGTCAGGGGCTGAAGCAACCCGGGCGCTGGCTCAGACCGGAGGCCCCCCGCCCCCCACCGCCGCCTACAGGCAAACCCGCCTCCCCCCTAGACCCCCAGCCCGAGTTAGCAAGGGGCACGGGGGAGGAGGACGAGCGAGGCCGCACCCGTAGCGCCGGACCAACGCCGGGCACCCGGCCGGACCCAAGCCAGCAGCAGCGCGGGGAGCAAAGCAGACCCCCGCCCGACCCCACCCAGGAGCTCAAAACCCCCTCGCAGCCCCCTCCAAGGTACCTGCCACCGCACTGGCCGCCGCCGCTCCTAGTGCCGCTCCCGATCGCAGATCAAGCCGCCATCTTGGAGCCTCAGGCCGCTGGGTCCCATCCGTCCACTGGCCGCAATCGAGACATCTGCGGCCCCATCGCCGTCGTGGTGTGATCCAGGGGGTCAGGGGGAGCAAGAGCAGCCCTCGTTGTTCAGTGTCCGAGTGAACAGGTCGGGGACATCGGTAAATGTGCTGGGCCAACGGCGGAGCTTCAACGCCGCGCGGCCATCTCAGCCCGCAGCTTGGCCACGCCCCCATGGGAATCCAAAGTTCACAGGTGAGTTGGTAGTCTTGGGAGTTTAAATGTCCAGAGTAGAATCAACAGTCATTTGGTGCATTGTCACAACTTTGACCCTCCATGTCAAGTGGGTGATTTGGATGTAAGTCGACAAGGTTAAATGGTTTGCACACAAAGGACGATATCAAGACCAGGTTTTGGGTACCTGGGGGATATGCATGGCCATCAGTGTATCAATTGCCCTTCTTCGGATGACCCCTCATGTGCAGGCTGCTGCGGTGCCGAGGACTCTCCGCCAGAGTCCTCCTCCCTCCCTGTGGCTGTTGTGGATGTTGTGGCAATAGATGTTGTGGGCTCACAGGGAGGTGTGGTCATGTTGGTGCTGATCTGGCAGAGGCATGTCAGTATGTCCCTATGCACCGCTGTTAGTTCATCCAATTTGTCCCACTTGGACTCCACCCGGGACATGTGGGAGTCCAAGCGGGCATGATGGGCAGCCTGCTGTTCTTTGAGTTCCTTGAGGATCCCCACTACCTGTCCAAACCCCCCGGTGCTTTCCTGGTACGCATCTATGATGCGTTCCAGCTGTGGCTCATCATGCAGACCAGCCCCCTCTGCAGGCCGTGTCCTTCACCTGCCCACCCTCCCACCACCCCTACCCACATGGGCAGGACCTGCCATGGCCAGCACAGGCGACACTGGGCCCCCTTGAGTGTTGGCACCGGTGGTGTTGTCCCTTGCTTCCAGGGTACCTTGTGTACCTGTTCCATTGATGTTCTGTGGCCTTGGCCTGTCCGTGTTGGCAGGGGTACTCTGTCTGGTGTCAGATGTGGCAGGAGTGGTTGCCGGTGGTGCTGATGTTACTGCTGCTGGGGCTGCACGATGACTCACACCGGAGGTGCCAGGTCGTTCAGGGTCGTCGTCCGAAGAGGACAAAGACTCATCCACACTGGGGAGCTCAGGGTCCGCCAGAGTCTGGGACTGAGACTCTTCTTCAGGTCCTGCTGTGTCCCCAGCAGCCCCTGTATTTGGAGGAGACACACAATGTATGTTATGTTTCTACCGACATCAACGTTTCACACACATGACAGTTGCCACTGTACATCATTAAGGGAGTCTGTACATTGCATTGTCCTAAGTTGTGACAGACAGAGGTTGATATTGTTGAAGCACTCTGTAATGGCAACCGGATGCATTTTGATGTGCACGTCAAGCTATGTGCATGACCAGCTCATGTATTGATCAATTGTCTGTAGATGGCCATTGCCACTCAGGTTACATCACATGCGTGACACAGCTGTATTATCCCTGTCCACATTTGTGCTTTAACAATGACATACGTACAATTCCACTTAGGATATGTAGCAAGCTTGGGGCATGTGTTGCGTGATTATTTTCTTTCCTCTGTGCGTCACATTGGTGTGTCTGTGCAACATGGTCACAGTCCGGGATGCCTGAGATCCAATATGAGATACTAATTTGTTGTATGTGTTCCTAGTTCACATCTCATTTCATACAAGTCATGGGGTTAGCGTATCTAATGAAGTTGGTGCTGAGGTTTGTAAGTGCTAACACCTTCTATCTTGTCAATTTCCTCCATAGTGAGAGGGATTGGGCACAGAACCTCTCTTGCTTTTCCATGCTCATGACAGTGATGGGCAGAGGTGTGTGTGTGTTACAGTTCAGCTGCTGTGAGTTGCATGCCTCCTCCGATGCAGTCCAGGTTAGTCATTGTGTTTGGAGTGTCCATGTCAGTGAATGATGTGTTGTGTGAATGATGCGTACAACACAGACCGATGTGGAATTGAAATGCAGCTCACAACTGCACATTTTGTGAATTACACCATGCTACAGTGTCAGCTATATGTGTGTATCCATTCTAGTCACTGTCGGGTGTCCACTGTCAAAGATTTATAGGTGACATTGTGTGTGCTTGGTGCTATGTACTATGTCTACATCTCCCCAATTGTCATCTACGAGACACATCCTTCACAGCCAGGTCAAGGGACACCCCAGGGACACTGCATCTCCAAAGAATGGGAGGATACCTACAGTTCCAATGGCTGTGAGTGTAGATGTGTTTGAGTTGGACAGTGCGTAGGTGTGACTTGCAGCCAATTCATAATCATGACCATGTGTCAGCCAACTTGCCAAGGCATTTACTTTTGGAGTGACTGGTCCCAAGGGTGCACTTTGTTCTGGCTGAGGGGGTATGCTTTGAGGCGCCATTGATGGCATTTGGAGTCATTGCAGGACCTCCTTCACCCACAGAGGCCAGCTAATCCCCCATGTGTCATGCTTCCATTGCAGGGAGTCATAAGTTACGTTCAGTCTGTCAGGCAGTAGTGTCCTGCTGTCAGTTTGAGCCCAAGTCCCAGCAGGGCCTTGTGCTCCCCACAGCAGGGCCTGGTGTCAGCCATCTTGGCAGTACTTTTGCACTCCCTGTGAGGTGAGCATGGTTCATTGCGAGCTTGCTGGGACATGCGGGTGGGGGACTGGTGGCTGTGAATGCAACTCCCATCATGCTTTTGGTTCCACCCACCTTCCCACAATACCTGAGCTTCCTTCCTGTGACTCTGCTTCCATGTGAGGGATTGAGACAGCAATGACAAGATGACTGACAGTGGTATCCTGTTGTTTGTTTGTGCACAATTTCAAAGCAGGGCCTTGTGCTCCCCACAGTGGAGCCCATTGTCAGGGTTCTTGGTAGAGACTTTTTACTGACTCTCTTGTGGAGCATAATCCCAGGTGTGTATTTTGGTGTTGGTGGGAGGGGTGTATGTGACAGGGGCTGCTGGTAGATGTAGTCAGAGCTGGCAGTCCTCCTCCTCCAGTCCAGACATCCCACCATGCAGCATGCTTCCATTGCAGGGAGTAGTAGTTACCTTTCAGGCTGTCAGGCCTTGGTGTCCTGTTGTCAGTTTGGGCCCAAGGCCCAGCAGGGCCTTGTGCTCCCCAAAGCAGGGCCTAGTGTCAGCTATCTTGGCAGTACTTTTGCACTCCCTGTGAGGTGAGCACGGTTCAGTGTGAGCTTGCTGGGACATGTGGGTGGGGGACTGGTGGCTGTGACTGCAACTCCCATCATGCTTTTGGCTCCACCCACCTTCCCACGATACCTGAGCTTCAGTCCTGTGACTCTGCTTCCATGTGGGTGAATGATACAGCAATGGCAAGATGACTGACAGTGGTATCCTGCTGTTTGTTTGTGCACAATTTCCCAGCAGGGCCTTGTGCTCCCCACAGTGGGGCCCATTGTCAATGTTCTTGGTAGAAACTTTTCACTCACTCTCTTGTGGAGCATTATCCCAGGTGTGTATTTTGGTGTTGGTGGGAGGTGTGTGTGTGACAGGGGCTGCTGGTTGCTGTAGTCAGTGCTGGCAGTCCTTCTCCCCCAGTCCAGGTAGCCCACCATGCAGCATGCTTCCATTGCAGGGAGTAGAAGTTATCTTTCAGGCTGTCAGGCATTGGTTTCCTGTTGTTTGTTAGAGCCCAAGTCCCAGCAGGGCCTTGCGCCCCCCACAGCAGGGCCTAGTGTCAGCCATCTTGGCAGTACTTTTGCACTCCCTGTGAGGTGAGCATGGTTCAGTATGAGCTTGCTGGGACATGTGGGTGGGGGCCTGGTGGCTGGGAGTGCAACTCCCATCATGCTTTCTGCTACATGCACATTCCCAGCAGCCAAACCTTCCTTCATTTTGACTCAGCTTTCCTGTGGGGTGGGGTGACAGTGGTGGCAAAATGGATGACAGTGTTTGTTGGTTATTTATGGTAATGCCTTGCTGTATTTGTCGTTAGGTTTGTACATGTTAGGACGTACTTCCATATTACTGTGGGATGGCAGGTGTTGTGTTTGTGTAACTGATATACACGTCACAGGATACTTGCCTTTCCGTTGCTATGGCTTTGCTGGCAGTAATTGGTTTCAAAGTCCCCTTGACAGTGCTATATGTGTTTGCCACACAAATTTGAGTATATTGGTTGTGTACTCACCAGGCTCTGGTATTCCTGTTAATCCATGTATGCTCTCCGGTGGTAGGATGGCCCGCACCTTCTCTTCCCAGGACCTGAAGTGCATTGGTTTGGCAGGAGGGCCACCGCCAGTCTGCCTGCTCAAGGTGTGTTCCCTGTCGATGAGCTTCTTGACCCTCCTGTGCACATCATAGTACCTGTTCTGAATATCGTCCTTTGTGCGCAAAAAGGTGCTTGTGCATTGACCTTGTCGACAATCCTCTCCTACATCTTGGTTTTCTGTGACATGGGGGTCTGTTGGACCAATATGCCAAACAACTGTGGCTCTACCCTGAGTATTTCGTCAATCATGACTTCCAACTCACTATCTGTGAGCTTTGGATTCTTCTTGGGGGGCATGGTGCCGGGGGGTTGTGGGGATTTATGTGTGTGTGGGGGTATATGTGAGTGTGGTGGGTGTGAGTTTGTCCGTGAATATGTGATTTAGTTTTTGAGTGGTGCAAATGGTGTAGTTGTTGTGTGTTGTGTGAGTTGTGGTGTGTCTCTGCTGTGTGGTGGTGGTGTCTGCTGTCCTATACCTGTAGTTTGCAAAGGATCATGGTAGGGATTTCTTGCCTTTATATAGGTGGAGTTGTGGGTGTGTCTTTGTTCCTTTTTTTTTATATATTGGCTTTGTCATTGGTTTTTTGGTGCTTTTTTGGTGTCATTTCCTTTGCTTTTGTTGTGCATGAAAGAGACGTTCGTTTGACCGTGTCGGACGCTGCCAGTGGCTCGCGTGGGGTAACCTGAGTCTGTCACACTGACATTCTGCTGTTTTTTGACGTTGGCGTACGCGTCGGGTGCAAAGGGGTCTGTTGTTTGCTAGTCACAATTTGCTGTGCGTCTTGGTTTTCATGATCGAGCTCCATGCGAGTCGGTCTCATTTCAGACGTATTGCATCGTACTGCGCGGCTCGTGCATCGCGGGTACGTTTCGGTCGTGTCAACTCCTGATACGTGTGGGTCGGTACGATTCCCGGTCATTTTACGGGCGAATCACTGATTTGGGTACGGTTTGGTCGTGCGGCTTGTGTTCCGTACGAGTGGGTTGTAATTCACAGGTGTTGAATCGTACTGCGCGGGTCGTACGGCGCTGGTCCGTGTCGGTCGGTCGGTCTCTGTTCCCGATCCATGTCGGTCGGTACGTTTTACGGCCGGAATAGGAATCGGCCCCTTAGTGTGACTCTTTGGTACTTCTGCCACTTGGTGTCACTCTCTCTTGACATGTGCGCCACCAGGCATACACACATAGCAGTTAAAATGTGGGTCACATTTAACAAGAAGTCATGCAGCGCTGCACAGCATGTCACCTTGCTGTTCAGTGCTGCATGACAGGAAAAGGTCAGGGATGCATCGTACCTAACATTGCATGGACCATTTCTGCCTTTTCCCAGTGCTGGTACATGAAGTGCTGCCTAGTGGTAACACAGACACCCTTGCGACATGGGGCAAAGGTGCTTGCATTGTAAGCAGTTCTGTTTTTGTACTGAAATGGGCGCCTTCCTGCACAAAAACAATTGCCTGAGGCATTTTCCTCTTTCTACTTGAGCTGAAGAATGGTTCACTATGCAGCACAATCTCTCTGTTCCCGAGATGTGTCTAGTGCCCTTCCTTGTGATGTGTCACTGAATCAATAGACCCATAGGGAAGCACTGACACAAACTGGCACACCCATACACCATCGTATGTCCAACGCAGCTAGCAGCGTTGCTGGACTATCAACTCACTCTCCGGGTATTACTCTAAATCTCATGTTTTTGCCAGGCAGCCATGACCTTGCCCACAACGGAGCACAGTGTCCTCCTTGTTATGTTGCAGTGCAGGCACTTCTGCACACCATAGACAATCAGTCCATCAATGTAAAACTGACACAGTCAATGAATATTCTGGGAAATATGCCATACACTAGGAAATAACATAGGAGGAAATCCAACCAAGGTAAGGTATCACAGTGTACTTGGGATCCTAAACTGAAACATCTCATGCTACATCAATGATGTCAGAATCAAGAAATATAAGTACAGAATCACATACAAGGCAAAATCACATACATACATGTGAAAACTGAACGTTTTGTGTACAGGTTTGTAGCATAAAGATATCTATTTTTACATTATGTTGTCCCATATGAAAAAGCCCTACATTGTCATACCTATGTGTCAAACTAAGTTCAGCATGACAACTTGCCATACAAAAAGCATTGGCTGATGTTTGTAAAAAACAAAGTAAATATCCATGTCACATGTTGGACATTGTTTACATTTACTAATTTGTTAGCCATGCTAAATTAAGTAAACAAATCAGAGGTTGTGCTAATGTCATGTAAGCAAGCAAGGACATCATAGGTTACAGGTCTGAATGTATGCAAGAGATAATGATCATAAGTTTGTTACTTTCTAGACATATTGAATGTGAATAACATAGAGCTGTTAAGAATATTCAAAAGTACTTATGATAGTAATCTACCACCTAAATATGAAAGTCAGCATGTAAATGTGCTCTATATTTCACAACATGGACAATATGTGCAGTAACATATATATGTTGATCATACACGTGCAAAGCAATGGTCAACACTACCTAACACATATCTGTTAAAAGTGAAAGAAATGTGTATGAGTTTGCCTGCATAAATAACACACATGGTCAGTTATATCTAAGGAACAATGTACAAAATCCTTGACTTTTGGTATTTTCCACTTTGCACGTGGCCAAGGATGTGGGTTGCAGCCAAGGCTCATGACCCCATTCAACAATCCACAGATGGAGGCTGAAAAAACGACTCTGACAAAGACAAGGAATGTCATAGAGAGGATGGTCCTGGGGTCAACTGAGTCCTAAGTCCTTTGTGGGCCTCAGGGGGTTTCCTTTTAGTTGTCCATGGCGGCCCCAGGGTCCAGCATCGAAGCACAGAAAAACTCCCAGAAAGTGAGAGTCTCCCTCTTGTGCAATAGTTTTTAAAGAGGAGTTGAAGGTTCCAGCGGCCAGGCACCCCTGGCCAATCCTAGGGTGCTACGTCACCACTCCAACCCTATCCCAACCCTCCTGCACACCATGCTGGGTCAGTTCAATGTCATTATCCGGGAGTCAGTATTCACATCTCCTCTGGGGGCCTCTGATCTGCCCCTTCCTGACATCACTGTCAGTTCCTTTCTCACCAAATCTTCAAAGATGAGCATCTACTGTGTTGGCTCCAGAGGTCCAAGCTCCTTCCTTTTTTCAGTGGTTTTGGGCATGGCCTTCCCTGGTACAGTATGACAGCTGATTGATTGATGCAGATCCTTCTGCTCCACCTCTTTCTTCTTCAGCAGATGAGTGGAACACTGTTAATTGCTCCCTTTAAGTGCGGAGGTCTTTGATTTTGCTGCTGGAGAGAAATATAATTCACCTGGCACAGCTGGGGGCAAAAAGACCTGCTCTCTGATCCTGAGCTGAGAAAGAGAGATATGATAATTTTGGATGACCCATAAGTTGTACAGATTATCATTTTGGAACTTGCAGATTTGATTTGCTCTCACAGGTTACACCCCATTTTGACATGTCACTGGACTGTGTAGGTCAAAGGGAAGTGAAACTGCATTCTAAGGCAGTTTTCCCCCTATGTGTATAATAATGTGTCAATACAGACAAAACAGCAAATCACACTAATTTTCCCTCTTTGTGTACACTTACATTATAAGGCCTACCCCAGGTCAATAGATAATCCTGCAGAGTCCCCTCTGTGCCAGGCTACCTGTGTGCAGTTGCCGGGCCACACACAACAGTAATCTCCCACATGCAACCCACACATGTGTGTGCACGTGTTCGCATGTAACCAGCCACGGGCCCCTTGCCCTTGCTGCTGCTCAGTGGCCTTGTCTTAAGGGGCAGACACTGGCAGTGAGCACACACAGTCCATTTGCCAAGTGATTACTTTGGGTGAGATACATGTAGCAAAGCTCATCCACAGTAAAAAGTCCAAAACCAGGTGATCCAAAAAGCAAAAAATCCAGGCGTACTGAATGGGTGGAACCCAATTGCCACACTTGCAGTGTGCTGTATTGGGTCACTGATAATACCAAATTAGTAAACATTCATGTAATTTTGGCTTAACATTTTATTGGGTTATACGTCATTCGTTGATAACACAGGTGATCATTTAACTAGGGTAATACTTTGTCAAAGTAAACTTTTTTGTTCATTATTACATTTCCAGCTTTTCAGCCGACTATGTGAGGATGTCGTAGTCAAGTTGTTGTCAGGTATATTGTTCATAAAGGTAGGTGGAGTAATCTCCCAATGCCCTCCTGCAGTTATTCCACCCTGAATGCTACATAGGTGGAGGACAAATATAGGGGATGGGGGCAGTGGAAGAGGGGGATACTTGACAGCCCGGCAACACACCCTTTTGGTTGGTACCAGTGAAGTAAGGCAAAATGTTAGGGCCTTCCTGAAGAATGCAGCGAAGGACCCATGACACTGCTATATCTGACAGATACTCATAGGCCTTGGGCTCCAAGGGGGCCCGTGAAGGGAGGGGACTTTCCAAGCTTGGTACTGCTATGGACATGTCTGGGCTAGTGAAATCTCTATTAGGACAGGATACTAGCATGTGCAGGTTATTTCTAGTGTGTATCTGGCATGATGAGTACATATGACTGGCATGGTCCCAAACCATCTGCCTAAACTGTGAAGTAGTGGGCTCTAGGCTCACATGCTGAACAAAATAATGACATTGACACTAGTGCGGTGGGTGCACAACTGGCCATGAGCAAGTGTTCCTGGTCCCTTTTATTAGCTGGGCCATCTGACTGGTGATGTCTGTGCTGGATGGGTGTGGGTGGGGTTTTAGTCCTTGTTTGGGTTGCCATGGGACGGCATGTTGTCTGTGCTGGGGCTGTGTGTGTGCCACATCTGGGCCACTACAAGACCACCAAGGATCCACTGCCTAGTCACTCATGCAACCACAGCGATAGATGCTTTCTGGTTAAAATGTACCCTTGCCACCGGGATCAGAATGCAGGCAGGGTGAGCAGGTAGTCACCGGTTGACTGATACTTCACTGTCACTGGTGCTTTTTGTCTGTAGTTATAACAACACTGTTGAACTCAACTCTGGTTTATCGATGCTCCCTGGGAAGCAGTGATGATGCATAAGACATGGACTGGCGTGATGGGGTTGCTAGTCATATGGTGACCCTGTATGACAGGTGATGGTGACTCACCTCGATGTGAAGTAGTGGGCCCTAGGCCTAAATGCTGAGCCAAATAATTTTAACAACACTAGTGTGGTGGATGCATAACCGGCCATAAGCATGTGCACCCAGGCCCTTTTATTAGCAGGGTCACCTCACTGGTGACAGCTTTGTTGGATGGGTATGATGTGGGTGTTAGTACAGCCTGTAGAAAGGGACTGCTACTTGATGTGTCCAACAGGATACTACATAAACATAAGCTGACCCTCAAAAAGCCCAAGGACATTCATAGGCAAAGTGAACACGTCTCACAATGTTGTTGCAAGAGATTTATGCAGTTACTAATACCAGATATACATTAGGTAAAGTCACTTGTGTAGAATCAGATGAAACTGCGTGCATGGTGTAGAACTAGATAGTGATACACAGAGGACACTGGTAGCACAGAAAGTGGAAAATACATGAAACTGGGTGCACAGTGTCTCTTGACAAAGTAGAAATTTATAACACAAAGGGATCACAAATGCAAGGACTTGAAAATAATGAAGAGCTGGGAAAAGCAGGATGTGCAATGTAAATATGGTGACAATGCCAGTGCCAGAAAAGAAAAAAAACTGGGAGATCTTAAAACTGATTGAGAGTGTGGAGAGTCATAGATGTTCTGCAAAATACACATTGACGCTGAGTCATATGCTAACAGGGGTAAGGAAAACCGATGCATCTGCATGGAGAGGATAGCATAATGCAGGAAGTGTTCGATGAGTGTCGAGTCTGTGCTAGCAACTATAGGATTGCTCACTTACATTGAACTGGAGGTCTAGCTACCATGGATGTGGCAGGTGCAGTGGCACAGTGGCCCAGACCCCTAAAGGAGACCCATGAACCTTGATGATAGTGGATTTGGGCACGTGGGAGATACCAAAATATGCCATATTTAGCACTTCGTAGTGAACTCGGTTCTCGTATTCCCCCTTTCAGATGTCACATGTCATTTGCACTCACATGTAGCCAAGGGCTCAATCATGAATTAATGAATGAGCAAATGGTAAAGTGGGAACAAATTCCCAAAGGGGTCAAGGCGCTGAAATTGTACCATGGTCAAAGGGATGGAGGTGTCAACCCTCTAAGAAAATTAAAGGGCAAAGAGCCAGGTCTTTAAAGATTCACGGAAGGGAAGGTGTGACTCGAGACAGGAGATCGATATAGGGAGGGTGTTCAAGAGCTTAGATGCAGCCACAGCAAAGGATCTTCCACCCCACCTTGCTCTCCTAAACCTTGGCACAACCAGCCCATTTGTGTTTGATTCCTACTGGAACTGAGTTATTAAGTGCCCTATGAACCATACAAAGGGCCTTTATCAGAATTTGTTTCTCAGATGAAAGACAATGCAATTTCCGAATGGCAGCAGAAATCAAGTGAAATTTGGGAAGATCCAAAATAAGTCTCGCTGCGGCATTCTTGACAAGTTGCAGCTTATGAATGGATCCCCTGTTAATGTCCAGGTAAAGAGCATTAACGTGATCCAATCTGAACAGAATCAGAGCAACAGCTGCTTGTTTTCATGAAGAGGGAGAGAGAAATGGAAAGATCTTGCTCATGGTCCTAATAACCCAGAAACAGGATGAGACATTACTGGCCACCATGAGTGGGTCCATATAGTTTGTTGGCTGCCAAAGACCGGAACCTCAGTTGTATCCCCATTGAGTCGAAGGTAGTTGTTTACTATCCAGTCCTTGATGCAGCTGTTGAAATTGGCTGCAGAGGCCTCTATATCATTTGTGATGGACACGATTACTTGTGCATCATCAGCATAGAATAAGGCCTCCAACCCAAAGACTCTAATCAACTTAGCCAGCAGGAAAACATATATATTAAATAGAGTAGGACTCAGAGAGGAGCCCTGCAGTACTCCACAGAAGGTAGGAATGGGATCAGAGTAAAATTAGTCCATCTTTACTTTCTGTGACCTATCTGTCAGGAATAAGGACAGGAGTTCCAAGGCTGACACCCCAATTTCCTCCACACAGTCAATCAGCCTTGTCAGGGAGATGGTATCGAAGGCCGCAGATAAGTCCAACAGTATCAACAATGAGGTATGCCCGGCATCTACTTGTATGCTTATGTTATTTACTGCAGCTATTAAAACAGTCTCAGAGCTGTGGCCACTCCTGAATCCATATTGGGAGGAATTGAGCAGTGCTGTTGCTCCAAGCAGGTGCTTTACTGGGCATTTAGATTTTTCTCCAAGATCTAGGTGGGGACAGGTAGCAAGGAAATGGGCCGATAGTTTTTATGTTCCAATGGGTCCAGGTTCGGTTTTAGTAGAGGCTTAACAACTGCTGTTTTCCTGCTAAGAGGATATGACCAGATTGAGAGTTGATGTTAAATGGGGACCAATAATCTCCCTTCCCAGCTTCAGGGAGCAGGGTTCCAGTGGGAAGCCAGATGTAATTCCCCCTAAGAGATGATCAGTCTGTTCATGAGATAGAAGAAGGAAAGCGGACAGACCTGCATCCCTCTTCTCAATATTGAGAGAGCTATAAGGTGAGGAATCAATCTCTTGGCCCGTGATAGAAAGTTCAGAGTTAAGGCTGTCCAGAGAGGAAAGGTTCTCAAGAATTTTAGGGGCAGATTTACAAGCCCCGTGCGCCACTTTTGTGCCGCCATTGCGTCACTTTTGTGACGCAGCGGCAGCGCAAAGCTAGCGCCATGCTGCGACAGATTTACAACGTGACGCATCTAGGGAGATGCGTCATGTTGTAAAGCCCTGCGCCACATTAAACCCGCGTCAGGTTTAATGTATGCAGGGTGGGCGTTACGTCGGAAAAAGCCTAGGAAAAGTGACGCAGTGAAATCTACAAGATTTCACGCAGTCACTTTTCCGACGCTGGTGCGTCAAATCCTTACGCCTGCTTCAAGCAGGCGTAAGGCGTGACGCACCATGTAAGGGATAGGGCAGGTTGGAACAGTGCTGGAGTTGCGTCGTGCTTGCGACAAAACTTCAGCACTGTGCCAACCTTACGCCGGCAGATGCGTCATGCATCTGCTTGTCCTTGCGCCACGATGCACCGCATTGTAAATGCGGCGCATCTGCGGTGGCGCAAGGGCAAACTTGCGTGACGCATCTTCCCTGGCGCATCCCTGCTGATTTGCAGGGATGCGCCAGGGAACGTAAATCTGCCCCTTAGAGTGGAAGTATCTGGCCTTCCTATCCCAAAAATCCTGTGAGCTACCGTTTTATGATGGAGCAGGCAGTGAGGATAAGAGATTATTCACTTTGAATAATTCACTTATTCAGTCTTTCTTCTGAATGTAAAATGACGATTTTTCTAAATTGATGGTTGCTTTATAGTCTGCTAGCTTCCTCTTGTGATTTTCTCTTTCAATCGGATCAAAAAGTCTCCGCCAGATACACTCTCGACTGCGACAGGCTTATCTGAGTTTTCTAATCTTCTCTGAAAACCTACATAATATTCTTCGAGGGGTGGGGCAAGAGAATCAGTAGCTGCCATAAGCCAATTTGAGTACTCAGTGGCTACCAGATTGGGATCATTATGCTCAGTCCAATAATGGTTGCTAAGGGCCCAAGAGAGTGATTCCTTGCTAACGTGTTTAAAATTTCTTTAAAGCACCCTATTGTTTCCCTTATTAACTATTTTATATAATGCTGGAAACTAAAGGATAAAAGGAATGGCCTAATGGCCCAACCAAAAGAGGGGAAGAGTTTCACCCACCGCGAGACAAGGATCATTAGAAAAAATACCGTCCAGTATATATCCTGCATCATGGGTGGTTGTCTTTACTAGTTGCAATAGATCACAGCATGACAAGGTTTCTTTAAGAATCTGAGATACCTTACATGAGGTATTCTCCAACTGAAAGTTAGAGTCTCCCAAGAGAGTTAGATTTTGCTTTCCCAAGTTGGGCTCTATACGATGGGTGAATTCCAAGATAAAAGACGACCTAGGTCCCAGGAGCCGTAAGGTAAAAACTCCAGCACAGGTTTCTGTTGGGAGTACTTTTAGTGAGAAAAGCAGTGCTTCATAGGAGTCTGTGTGAGTAGTTAGTGACTCGGTATAGGAATCCTTGAAAATAATGCCTAGCTCCCCCATTTTTACATATTCTATCAAGTCATGGTAGGGTATATCCCTGAGGGATGGCATCAACCAGGTCAGGGCCAGAAGAGTCCTTTGCCCAGGTTTCCGTGATGAACACCCAGTCAGGCCTTTGATAGGAAACAAAATCAGAAACCTTGATTTTACTTTTAATCAAAGATCTAGCATTGCATTAGGAATCCTGAGAGGGTGTTCTGACATAGGTCGGGGGGGAACCCTGAACAGGCATGGAGCACAGTTTGTAATGGCAAAGCTTAAAATTGCCGACAGGGCAAACAAAGGTGTTATCAGGCAAATCAGCTTCCAACTTTAAGAGGAAGTGACAATCAGTGTTCTCCTGCCCCCGTAAGTCAAGGAGATGATTCTTAGAGTAGACAAGTGAGTCAAGTTTTCCCTGGTATAATGGCCAGGGGTCTTGTCTAAAGGCACAGACCAGTCACGGACAGGCGCAGACGGGCTTGCCTTTGGCACGCCAGCGGCGAGCCTTCTGCGTGCGTCCGGCCCAGCAGCTAACTATATGGTCTGAGCTACTTGGAGCACTGGCTGGCTAACCCAGCCAGAAGTGCTGCAAATGGCCGAGTGAGAGGTTGCCCTTCCCTCCTCACAATTGGCACAAACTGCGGCGCCGGACCGTAGAAGCAAGTAGATAGAAAGTAAAAGAAGTCTAAAGGTAAGAGAGTTCTAAAATATAATTTTAAAAGATTTTAAAATATCAATCTGCACAAACATCAGAGTGAAATAAAATTAAGAAGAGGAGGAGAAACACGCAGCCTACAGACCGGCTATCCGCTTCTTGTCCGGCACAGTATGCTAACTAAACAGGCTGAGCTACTTGGAGCACTGGGCTGCTAACCCAGCACGATGTGCTGCAACAGCTGACTGAGAGGTTCCGCTTACCTCTGCACCATCGTCACGAACTGCAGCGACAGACCGGGGAAGCAAGTGGAGAGAATCTAAAGGAGGTCTAAAGGGAAGAGAGGTCTAAAATATAATTTTAAGATATTTTAAAAACACCAATCTGCGCAAACACCTGAGCGAAATAAAATTAGGAAGAGGAGGACACACACGCAGCCTACTGACTAGCAATCCACACATACACTTCATAAACCACCTGACCACTCACTCATCACTAGGCAGTGATGAGGCCATGTTATACAACCTTCACCAATTGCAATCACTATTTTATATTCCTACCCTCCTGAACAATACAACTAGAGCACATCTCCTATAATCTACAAATGCCACACTTGCTCACACGTGGACTGCACCACCCAATACCCATCTAATTCACATATGCATGATCCTGCAAACCTCTGACGGGGGTGAAGTAACCACACCCCAGAGTAACCTTAAAACACGTTATATAGATGCAATGACAATGGAAAATGGTCTAATATCTTATAGTAAATGATCAGTATTATGGGTATCTTCTGAATCACTCTGTGCCTAATCAGGTGTGGAGGAATTAAAGGTCTTTTCCTGTTTCCTATTCATAGTTCATGAAGATGATTTATGATGGTTGACTATACTCATGTTAATTCTGAACATAGTGTGCAGCGAAGCCTAGGAGTCGTGCAGTCGTCTGACTTTGCCAGCAACATTTTAAGCACACTTTAGAATAAATATACCTTGGGGTCATCGTTCAGCTATCAAGGATGTAGCAATGAATGGTTAATGACAAGCATGGGATCTGTGCTGCTACTTTGAAAGACTAAGAGACTCAAAAAAACCTTCAGTTGTTTACAAATAATTATACAGATATATGTAGAATTTGGAATAGGACTCTGTTGGATTGAGACTGTCCCCTGCATTGTGTACAGTTAAGTTGTCTGCCCTGTGTGCACAATGAACTGTATGCGGTATACTGGTTTCTGGAATTTTTCCTCCCCGGTCTCATGCTAACCTAGCCCTTAGCCTGTATTTGGCCTGCAAATGATTCTGGACTTGTCCTGGACCCAGAGAGGTGCACCAAGCATGCCCTCACTAGTAATAGAGGAGTAATAGAGGAGTATTGTCTCTGCCAGAGATTTCTGCGTCTAGTGAAGTGGTGGTAGCACACTGTGTTTTGTAGTGATCCTGCTGTGACCCGGACTTTGTACCTGCATCATGTGAATAAGAGAATACTGCCCATTTTTTAGAAATTTCCACTGCTAACCTTTAACCTTGAATGCTAGAACTGAGATCCTGAGTACCTGGATGAATGCCTGGGCATATAATGAGCATTTTATACACTAAATGAGTGTCTGAGTGAAGTAGAGTGACACAGACCTGTGTGTTCCATTTTGGAAGACTATGCCTGTTCTTTTTTTTTTTCAACACAAAATTGTATTAAGTTTTACAATTTTGGTAAAAGTACATATCGCTTTACATCCGTGCGTACATAAATTTGTTGAATCATTGAAAAAATAATAGATACTGGATAGATAATGTGCCCAATAATAGAGTTGCGACAGTTATGCCTACAAGGTACCTGTCCACATATAAATGTCGTAGAAAATTAGGCAGTACTATGTATTAACGATAATTTCTAATATGCAACATACATGTAGAAACAATATTTTGATCGCAATCCTGGCTGCATTGTTCATCATCCCATAATGAAATAGCCAGTCTGTATTAAAGATAATAAAACAAAAACATCCCATAACAATAAAGAACTGTGCTACTAAAAATCGAAGTGTCTGTCTCAATTTCCATCGGGGGGCAGGTCATGACAGGAGTATCACTATCCAGGGGCCAGAGGGGGAGGGGGTGGAGGAAGAAAAAGGAGGGAGGGGGAGCAGGTCACGATCCCAGCAACACCTCAGTCATCAGTTACATCCACATCCTGTGATTTGAAATGCTCTACCACCTGAGCCCATTCTAATGATATATATGCCTGTTCATATGTTCAAGATGGAGATGAGGTTGCTCTCCCAGATATTGGAAGTGTATTTCTGACATTTCTGAGAATGGACGGAGGGGACCCATATATTAAAGTGTGGAGAGAGGAAAGACATACTTCCCCTTAGAATTTCAGCTAATTCCTTTCTGATATAGAGGGCTGCTGATTAGTCTTCTTGAAACTGCCATTTGGATGGAAATCAGGTGTAAAGGGTGGGACTGTAGTTTGGGTTTATTAGTGTGAAAAGTGTCTTTTAAAAGGGTAGCATCCCTTTTCTCTTTCTAATTTCTGTCATATGTGGCTGTTGATAGTCAGATGCAGACTATTCACATTTCTTTGTGTCTTGTATATGGGTTTCCCAGCTTGGGAATGACCCTTCTGTGAACATCAGCTGGAAAACAGCCTGAGAGGCACATGTAAAAAGAGAACCAATCAAAATATCCTCTTCTGCCATTTCTGTATAGGAACGAGTGCTGCTGAATCACTTGTTGCTGCATGCAGTTCCAGGTTCTATCTGACCAAGGAGTGGGTGCTCCATAGTGCCTATTGTGCAACCAGAGGTAGTGTCTGCCTCACATCCAGCTTGCCTGAAGTGAGGGGACATCACCTGGAGTTTGATCTGGAGAAAGTAATGCCATTCAATTTGCTAAACATGCAAGAGCTAATACAAATAAAAACAATAAAAATGCATGCACACCGAAAAAAATACAAATAAAACTAGCAATTGTATTTTTCAACGCAATTCAACAAGCAAACTGGTGTGCCTGTCACCGAACCTGACAAGCAAATGGGTGTGCCTAGCACGGTTTCCGCATTGGTACACCAAAGTACACAAAGCCAAGTCAACAAAAAAAACTGGCGTGCCTGTCACTGAACTTGACAAGAAATGAGTGCGCCTGTCACCGTCTCCACCTTGGTACAGCAAAGTACACTAAGCCTATAAGCTGCAACCAGTTAACAGTAAAGCTCCATGTCTCCTTTGTTCTGTATGCACTTCATCCCAAGCATGTAAGATGGCTGCCGACATGACAACGCAAACACTGAGGCCAATTTCTTTGTTATGTGTTATGTTATGTTATATAGCTTGTAGAGCGTGCAGCTGCCCCAGCAAAGGGGCGTCCCGGCGCTAATAACAGTCAAATGGAAAGACCACTAGAAAGGGCTCAGGAACCTACGGTGATGGGAAAAGCTAAGTCTTTATTGCCTTATGGAACGCCAAGAGAGAGAATTCGACAGTTTGGCTGCCAAAGGGCGGAAAGCGTGCCCTCCGGCCCGTACTCTCCTCACCCTCGGAACCACTGCCAGATGTTGGTCCGTAGAACGAAGTTGGCGGGAGGGAATGTAGGGTGAGAGCAAAGTGGCTAAAATGCCAGGCAAAGATGAATTCAAGATTTTAAAATCAAGGCACAGGGACTTGAATTCCACACGTCTGGCCACTGGCAACCAATGTAATTGGTGGATGGCAGCAATGGTGGATCAGTTTCTCGGGAGGCCAATTAGGGTTCTTGCCACCGCATTCCGCACCCTCTGTAATCTCAAGATCTCCTGACTTGTTGGTCCCCAAGTAGAGAGAGCTGGCGTAGTCCAATCTCGACAAAATAGCAGCCTGAATGATAATCTGCCAAGTGGACAGGTCAAAGTATCCTAACAATGCTTTAAGCCCCCGCAAAATGCACATACGGGTCCCTGCAACTTTACCAGTTTGGGCCTGAAAGCCGAATCCACCCACACACCCAGATTCTTTACCAACTGCTTGGGGGTGGGGGCAGCACCCAGAGTTGTGGGCCACCAGTGCTCATTCCACAGTTTTTCATCCCGCCCGACCAACAGAACTTCAGTCTTGCTTGCATTAAGCTGCAGACAGTTGGCGGACATCCACTCTGCAATAGCCAAAAGATCGCTCCGAAACGTGGAGGCATCCTGCGCTGAGTTACCCGAGAGTGCCATTACCAACTGTGTATCGTCGGCATATGATACTATTGTCAGGCCTCTGCTCCTAGCCACCGCTGCAAAATGTTGAACATACATGTTGAACAGCGTAGGGCTCAGTGCTGAGCCCTGTGGCACCCCTTGATGAATAAGATGAGTCCGAGAGCAGAAAGGGGGAACCGTCACCTGAAAGGACCTCTCAGAAAGGAAGGAGGTGAACCAGTCAAGAGCAGAGCCCACAACCCCCCCTTCCTCAAGCCGTTGCAACAGAATCTGGTGGGCGACCGTATCAAACGTGGCACTGAGGTCTAATAAAATCGGTGCCGACGTATGTCCCTCGAGTGCGGACCTCAGATGTTCGAACACTACTAGGAGGGCAGACCCTGTGCTGTGGCCAGGGCGGAAGCCATTCTGAGAGTGGTCTAAGATGTTATTATCTTCCAGAAAGCCTGTCAGAATGGAATTGACATGGGTCTCAGCAATCTTAGATACCCAAGGCAAGAGAGATATGTGACGGAAATTCTCCGGTTTGGCTGCATCCAAGGAAGGTTTTTTTAACAAGGGGATCACCCTTGCTTGCTTCAATGTCCTAGGGACAGATGCCTTGGAGAGGGACATATTAATCACATGGCCCAATGGAGACAGAAGCACGGGTAAAGAGTTCATAAATAGCTCCGGTTTAAGGGGGTCAGCAGGAGAGCCCGATTTCACCTTGCTGCACAGCACCCAAAGCTCATTGTGGGATATTAATGGAAACAATGCAAGAGAGTGGGTGGTGCAGGGACTAGGGGCCGGGCTCAGGGATTGAGCAGCTAGAGGGAAGGAGTTGTAGATGTTCTCCACCTTTTACACAAAATAGGTGGCAAGAGCCTCACATTGTTCATCTGATGCCATGCGGGGCGCAGGAGGTAACCCCGCCCATTTAAGGTCTTTCAGTATGCATTTAGAGGGGTTGGATGATAGAGCTTGTTTTATTTGATGAGGTCGTTGTGCAGACACAAACACTATGGCCTATTTCATTGCAGATAGTGTTTGTTTCCTCACCCAACATGATGCACCTGATCTCCTGTGCTCCGTCAGTGACCTCAGTGAGATGCACAGGAAAATGCGTTCCACCAACCTCCGTACTCCTCCAAAAGCCCTCCAAAAGTGAGCACTTCTTTTCCCAAATGCAACCGGATACTGAGGCCTCGAGTGGAAGATAACAAATCAAGCTTGAAAAGCACACGCCGTCACACCTCTGGTTAAGCAGATGCTCCGCAACACGGAGGACACAATGTTGAGGTGAATTAAGTCACCAGCATCCCATAATTGTTGCCGAATGTAACAAAGATAATATCCACACAGAGGTAGATTCATCAAAGTGTGGGGAGGCTATTTATTTCACCTCATCCATCCGCTGCCACACTCAACTATTGATTACCTTTGAATCCCCCACATTCCAATCCATGAACTTTCTTGGGTAGAGCCTCGTTACAACACATGGGTGCTCCATAGAGTACCAAGAAGTCTATTGTGCAACCAGCGCTGGTGTCTGCCTGACATCTAACTTTCCTGAAGTGAGGGGACATCACCTGGAGTTTGATTTGGAATAAGTAATGCCTCCCTGAGGATTCCTGCTTGAGCGAGTGAGAAAAAGCAAGCTAACCCTGCAGGAATAACTGACTGTTGGTGTGGACAGAAGTAGTAGAATGTGGTGCTATGGTCTGTCCATCAGATTGTCAGAACTCATGTAAATGGCATCCTCTATTCTAGAAGCCAGTCCAGGAACTCCTTAGATGAACTGAGGAACTTCTGAAGCATACCAAAATGGTCTTCCTTGTTATTGCAGTCATCACAGCGGTGGCACGTTCCCAATTGGTCTGCATGCTTGAAGCTGGGATTAACATCCCATTGTACCCACTAGGTGGCAGTGTTTGAGATTAGTGTGATCGCGACTCTATCTGCCCTGTGCCCGAGTGTTCCTTTCCTCCCTAGAAGAAGAAGCCTGCAACCAATGTCACTCATTCCAAGGTATCCCATCAACTTACAGTTACTTCCTTGTCTCCTCGTGTGTTTCCTACCCCCTCCCCACCTCTTCCCTCCTTCATTCTTTGCTTGCCTCCCCTATTCCTTCCCTCTCTCCCCTGAATCTCTCCCCCCTGCCTGATTTGTTTATCCTTGTGCCTATGCTCCGCTTAATCTCCCTCCCAGTTGCCCTTTTACATTACCCACTTACCCTTCTACACACCATGAACCAACGGATGTAACTTGTAATTGATGCACCTTCTGTAATAATGTGTAACTTGTAACCTATTTAACTCTCCTTATGTAAAGCGCTCTGATACCTCCGGGTCTAGCCAGCGCTATATAAAACTCAAGTAAATAAAAATAAAAAACTGCCTGAGTGGCCAACCCAGCACTAATCCAAGGTTTACCACAGACTATGCTGCTCCAAAGTATAAAACTGATGCCTCAAGACACTTTATTCCAAAGTACTACCTGGCTTCCACGGTATGAGACACCTGTGTGCCAGATTATATCAGATTGCCATGCACCAAAGGGTATTGAAGCTGCCACGCTGCCTCTTAGCTCCACATCTTTAGAAGAGAACTACAAAATAACTGCATCCAAGAGAGGTACCAGCGTTACTGCCATTGTGACTCATCAGAGAGGAGGAATCTGACTCACTGAGACCACCAAGTCAACTGTTGCTGACACCGCTGGAGCCCAGATGAGGGCCACCATCAAAAGCCAGGCGCTTCCACAGCTGTTTTCAGACTGAGTGGCCTTTGAGCAAAGGTGTAAGCAGGGCCTACCATGGCACTCTACGAGCCAATGGAGTGAATGCCAGAATATTTTGCTGTCCCAGGCCAGAAAGAGAGTATATGCTAACAGAGGGGGGAGTGCTGCACCTACACTAGAAACTTCTCTACCATGCCCTGGACTCTCAGGGAAGTGTAGGAAGGTAGGGTGCATAGGGGTGCCCACCTTTAAGCATATTGGACCTGTCCCCACTCATCAGGTATCTGGAACATTTTTGTGTTTTGTGCAGAATTATGTCCCACTTTAGAATAAGGTAGTTTTCTCTTGTAAAAGAGAGGCCCTGTACTCAACAATCATGTTATAATACTGTTGGGTACACTGTTGAGTTCAGAACTTGTTGTACTCCCACTTACTAACCTCCATGAGAAACCTGTCACTGTTCTTCATCACTAAAACGAAGTGTGAAGTGCTGAAGGGTTTGTACTTGGCCTAGTTTTGCAGAGCCATAGTAGGAGGGACCCTATGAAAGTAGAAGCAAAAGATTCCGAGCCTGACAGCTGCAGACCAGTAAACCCCTGCATGGTCCATGGTACCCCACATGAGATTTGACAGCTACCATTTTGCTTCCACTTAAAGCCGAGGAGTTAGGGTGGCTACCTTTCCTAGGTTTCTTGGGAGCTATGTAAATGGTACCTCACAAAAAAGTTCAATGGAGCTCCCATCCCTTCTGAAGGGCATTGCCATGTGTGTGGGTGGCAGTGGTCTGCTTCATGTCTGGCCCATGCCACAGGTATTTTTACCACTATGCACACAGGATTAGAAGAAGACTTGAATGACATGATACTGCTTCCATGCCTCATTTAAGGGACATTAATGGAATAGCAGTAAATTCAGGATGGTTACTATAGTGACTACCTGGTGGGCAGGCAAATGACGTCGGGGAGGCACATTAAATGCCACTGTCATAGACTGAGCAGTGTAGGTAAGCAAGCTACACCCTGTTAGCGTAAAGTTCACACAATCCCTGTCCATGATGCTTCAACAATTTTGCAGAACATAATCAGGACTATTTACAAAGGTAACTTACACTTGTGAATCATTTACTTGAAGTAGCTTTGCTAGCTTTGGCAATTCACAAAATACTCACAGTGGAGACTTACACATCTTCACCCCCTCCCCCACCCCCTGGGGAAGTGGATGGAACCAAAGTTACAAGTGTAAGTTACTACTGCAAAAAAGAAACAGTTGTAAGTCCAGCACCACACATGGCCAACCACTGATACTGCAAAACTCCCAAAAATCGAAAATGGGAATATTAGGGAATATTAATGTCCAGTTAAACTGTAACCTGTTTGCACTTTTACTAATAGGTAGGTAGGTAGGTAAAGCTTTATTCGATATAAAATATCATAAAAGCACAACATACAATGATAAAAAGGATCAAGATAGACAATAAAAGCAACAACAATGATCGTGAATACATCTAAAAAAGTTGTACAAAAGGTTAAGAACAGCATATGAGAAGCAAAGACAAAGTGCTTAGTGACTTAGGGTTCGTTAAAGTGCAGATAATGATCGATCACAAAAGTGGATCAATGCGGTTGCGATGAAATTTTTTTCTTACGCAATAGCCAAGCACAGCCCAAATACTTGGCAATGCCGCAGACAATAGTAAGGGACGAAGTATCAGTCTGCAGAATGCGTAGCACAGTACGATAGTCACGGCATCCGAACATTCTACAAATCGGACGCAACCATTTGGCTCTTGGCCTTCGATAATGGTAGCAAGCAAATAAAAAGTGAGGAATGGACTCATTAGGTGCTGTGCAGCTCGGACAACCAGCAGATGAAGGTAAGGATCCCTTCCAGCCAGCAGTCACACAATTAAGGGGGAGGGACCCTAATCTGAAACGTACGTACAGGGATCTGTCCAGTGGAGACTGGATGAAGTCAAGGTATGCCTCCAATTTACAAAAGGGCTTATGTTCGAAGAAAGCCTCACTCAGCTTCCCCGATTTGGGATTGTTCAGATCTCTTGTATTTACCCAACTCCAATAGGCTTCCTTAAGATCCTGTTTCGGAGGGGGTACCTGGGATACCCAAGAGTCTTCATAGCCAATGGATTTCAGTGTTTGCTTTATGTGAGTGATCCATTTTAACCTCCGCCCAGTGTCTGCTGATATGAGATCATTTAAACCTGCTGCATATTTAGCAAGTTCAGGGGTCCGCCGCAGTCTTGCCCAGAATAATAAGGGTCGTAGACGTGCAATGTCCTGAATAGAGTGTCTCCCGAGGTCATACAGCAAAGGTTTTAGGGGGGATGATGTTGGGACAGAGATGAGGTTCCTCATAAATTTGTTCTCCGAGACCACCAATTCGTGAATGTTTTCATGGCCCCAGATTTCAGCCCCATACATAGAGCTAGACAGTGCCTGGGCCTCATATACCACAAGAGCCGGTGCCACAGGTCGACTAGTAGAGAGATATTGTTCTCTTATAATGGCACCGGAAACCCTCTTGTGGCACAGAAGCATCTTAGTCAGATGAGAACTCCACTTCATCCCTTTTGCAATGCGTATCCCTAGATAATCAAAGGAATCTACAATATCTAGGGGAGTGCCATCCAGAGTAAAAGTATAGCTAAAGCGTCTCGGAGGGTTTATAACCATTAGTTTAGTTTTTTCGGTATTAATAATGAGCCCATAGGATTTGCAGAAGGAGGCAAATCTGTCTAGGTTTCTTTGTAGGCCAGCCGGGGATTTTGAAATCAGGAGAGTGTCGTCGGCGAAAAGGAGGGTGTGGATCTTTTCGCCAGCCAGGACTGGCGCATCAGCAGGGACCTCTCTAAGGAAGTCCACCACCCCGTTAATGTATAGAGAAAACAGGGTGGGAGCCAGCACACAGCCCTGGCGTACCCCCCTATTCACCGCGACACTCCCTGTAAGCTGGCCCTGGGCCCCCCATCTAATATTAGCATGATTATTTTCATGTAAAAGCTTTAAAAAGGCAAGAATCTCATGGGGAACACCTAGTTGAAATAAAACCTGCCACAAGCGTTGGCGGGGAATTAAGTCGAAAGCCGACTTTAAATCAATAAAAGCTAAATATAGGGTTCCCTTGCCTAAAACTACTGTTTTCCAATATATCATAAAAAATCTAAAAACTTGATCCATAGTGCCTACCTTTTGTCTAAAACCTGCTTGGAAGTGTGATAAAACATCCCCGTTCTCAATCCAGCATCTCAGTCTCATTAGGAGAACCCTGCCAACCACTTTCTGTATTACGTCAATTAGACTGATGGGTCTATAGTTAGCAGGGTCCTCCTTATTGCCTTTTTTAAAAATTGGTACAACCACCGCGGCTTTCCAGGACTCAGGTACTATAGAACCCTTAGCTATGGCGTTCATGACAACAGCAATAAAAGAGGCCCAGGGAATTGGATCGTGTAGAAGAAGATCACCTGGTATGCCATCAGGCCCAGCCGCCTTACCGGGGGCAATACTTTTAATAGCCAAAATAATTTCGTGGGTCCCAAAGTTAGTCTCCGCTGGGAACTCAACGATAGGTGGCAAATCGTCCGCCACCGGTGTGTCAGAGACAATCTCACCCTCATATATAGCAGAGAAATGGTCGAACCATTGCAGCTCCGCTATATGATTTGGGATGCTTATTGTTTTGGCCCTTTTGGCTCTATTCAAAATGTCCCAGAAGGCTGTAGAATTCCGATTTAGGGCCGCCTCCTTGAGTTCCTGCCAATGATTTTCTTCCCAATCCCGTTTGGCGTCTTTCAAGGATCTTGAATAATCTTGTCTTGCCTTACTAATTAGATTTCTATCCTGTTTCCTTAGGGCTTGGGACAGGGTAACTCTGGCCCTTTTGCAACCTTTAGAGTACCAAGGGTTTCCGCTCCTCGAGGAGTCCACTTTGGGACGGGCTTTCTCCCCCAGAATAAAGAAGTCCCCTATTTTATTGATGGTGTCAAGATAGACAGAAGCTATGAGGTGGGGATCATCCATTTTGGTGCTGGCATCGCAAAGTTCAGTGTGTTTTCTAGCTAAAAGCTCTTTGATCAAAGCGAGCTTCTCCTCATGTTGGGAGATCCCATGCCATTTAAGGCGTCGACAGCACCCTGCCAGTGATACCTCCTTGGTTGCCATTAAGGGGGGTTCGTTGGCCACATTGGGTGTTGTCATCCAGAGGTCTTTAGTTTGTAAACATAGTGGGTTGTGATCGCTATCTATTGTGTTTTTGACAACCATATCTATGATGAGCCCCCAGAAATAAATATCGACAAGGATATAATCGATGCGTGATGGCGAAATTAACCTGTTAAAAGTAAAGGCACCACCCTTGTCAGATATGGATCTGCCATTCACTGCACGTAGATTGAATTCTTGAGTAAGTGCATTCAATTGAATGGCCCTTTGTGACCATTTCTTAATCGGAGCGAGCTCCAAGGGCGGAATTCCCCAAATGAGATCTGAATCACTGGACCCCAGTAGATCTTCTGAGGCTAGGGGTTCAAAAGTGCAGTTAAAATCTCCACAGATGATAACAGTGGAGTTCCGGTCGATATGGGTCAGTTCATGTTCCAAAGCAGCCACTGTCTGAGAGATCTGTCCACCCGTAGAGCCTCTGGCATAAATGTTAAAGAGATCTAGGGTGGGGCCGTCATGTGGACCTTTTATTGTCAAGTGGAGCAGATCGGGGGAAACATTATTATGGCACTGAACCTGCCAGTTGTGCTTGATATTTACCCACACATGTAGTCCCCCCGAAGGGCGACCTTTCCCTGAGCTCAGGGCCGGTAGAAAATATGTGGAATACCCTGATTTATATAGCGGGATTGTACTCCATGTTTCTTGAAATGCACATACATCAAATGCGTCAATAAAATCGTGCCATTCCGGGATCAAAAGCTTTTTGGTGAGCCCCGCAACATTCCATGACACAAAATTAAGAAGGGACATAGGCTTGGCGAGTGTAATGGTGGACTGAATGACAGGGGGCATCTCACGGATCAAGGAGGGCAATAAGAGGGGGGACAAACTTTCAGGGGCTGTGATAATGTGATTAAGAACATCAGTAACCGGCTCCGTAGAACTAGCCTTGGGAGAAGGATTTTGGGCCAGTCAATCAACCCTATTCAAGTTGGAGTCATTACTAAGAATCCTCTGTCTACCCACTGGTGAAGAATTGCTTGGGATCCAAAGCGGAGTACGCCTTATCTGGATACCGGAATGGTCTGGGGCTGAGGTGCGATACTCGAGGAGCACCAAATTCTCGGCCAGGGTGCTATTAGAAAGAGTAAGCTCAATACAGTCAAATTGGCTAGTGTAATGAGACAGTCTTCTGGCCTTGGTAATGTCTTCCCGAATAATAGACCTACAGCCCCTGACATGCCTGACCCAGTGTATAGCTTTGTTAGTGAGGGAATCCACATTTTCGTGAGATTGATTGTTAGTGAGTCTTGGTACCCCAGCCATATAAACTACGGTTGGGTTAGACAACAAACCAGCGGCAATAGGATTAAGTGCGGTGTTGTCTCCGGAACATGGCACAGACCTCTGGCTACTGGGTCTTAAGGATCCAGTTCCTACAGCTAAATGTGGAGTAGGGGTGGTAACTTTATCAGTTCTCTGATTATTGACAGTATCCCTATTTAGTGGTATACTCCGGCTAGTGGAGGGCAGAGTTGGCTTTCTGGTGGAATTAATCGTGTCATAAGGTAGATCATTAGCCCTGTGTGTAATTGGCAAGGGGCCGGTTTTAACGGGGATTAGAGGTACAAGTGGTGTTGGCACCCCAAGGCTGCTATGCGTTGTAGACTGCATAGGAATTAATAAAACCCTCTTGCTCAGTTCCATAACTATGTTCTTCAGGGATACTATCTCGGACAATAGCTGATCAATTTTTTGTTCCAACAAGACCCCATGCGAGCTAGGAGTCTGAGCTATTTTAGAGGGCGAGAAACCAACCACTTGAGATGCAGATGTATCCTCCTCTAAGTCTTCCAGGATAGCAAACCTATTAGAACAAGTGAGGTCGAGCTGGATAATGGAAGAGGGAGATTCGGTGACTGATATGGGGTCCTGTGTAGCCTGTTTATCTTTCTGACAGGGCTCATAATCATGAACTATAGGTGTAAGGGAAGTAGGTGCAATAGGAGGGGCTTCCCTGGCTTTAGTAAACATACTTGGGATCTTGCGAGTGCAGATACTAGGTGACAAATCTTTTGTCAGGTCCCCAGTGATAGAAGAAACAGAACTAGAATCCTCTAATATGACTTGGCAATTGTCAACAATAGCTTCAATCCTGTCTAGAATGCAGTTGCCTGCTGCATGGTTAACTTTTTTTGCTTTCTTTCCCTTTTTCGAGACGTTACCCCCACCTCCTTCCATGGATTTCCTTTTGGCCATGTTGCAAACACAAGGGGGATGAGGGATATCAACAATACCACAAACCTAGGGACAATATAAGATCAAGGGGCAGTATACTACAACAATACTTAGTTCAGGCTCTCACAGTGGGTGGTGCTGCATAATATATTATAGTCACAGTTTTTCTCTGGGGGTAGTAGGGTCACAGCAGTACAGTACCTTAGTGTGCCAGCTGGCACGTACGAGGGGTGGCCCAGCCCTGCCTCCTCCTGCCCCTGACGGCCACAGACGGCCCGCCCTCTGCCCGGGCTCAGCCCGGCGCCGCCCGCGCGCGTCCCGCGACGCGGAGGGAGCCTGTCCTTTTGAAGCGCCTCCGTGCGCGCTGATAAGCGGAAGGCGGAAGTGGTCAGAGCCTGCAATGCCTTGCGGGAGCTGTAGTCTCCACCTGCTGTGGCCGGTGATGGAATGAGGCGGCAGGGAGATCGACAGCGTTAGCGCCCCGTCTCTGAGGCACTACTCCACACCCAGGAACTGCCCGCAATGTCCGCTGTGCTGTGCTGCCAGGTAAGAGACCTTCCCCCGCTCCACCGAGGGAGCCTGTCCTTTTGAAGCGCCTCCGTGCGCGCTAATAGGCGGAAGGCGGAAGTGGTCAGAGCCTGCAATGCCTCACAGGAGCTGTAGTCTCCACCTGCTGTGGCCGGTGATGGAATGAGGCGGCAGGGAGATCGACAGCGTTAGCGCCCGTCTCTGAGGCACTACTCCACACCCAGGAACTGCCCGCAATGTCCGCTGTGCTGTGCTGCCAGGTAAGAGACCTTCCCCCGCTCCACCGAGGGAGCCTGTCCTTTTGAAGCGCCTCCGTGCGCGCTGATAGGCGGAAGGCGGAAGTGGTCAGAGCCTGCAATGCCTCACGGGAGCTGTAGTCTCCACCTGCTGTGGCCGGTGATGGAATGAGGCGGCAGGGAGATCGACAGCGTTAGCGCCCCGTCTCTGAGGCACTACTCCACACCCAGGAACTGCCCGCAATGTCCGCTGTGCTGTGCTGCCAGGTAAGAGACCTTCCCCTCATGAAAAGGAGATTCTCCGGGAATATAGGGCATGGTCCCCAACTAACTCGGATCACTATAGTTTTAAACCAAATGGAACAATGATACCGTTATGTAAATCAAAGTTGTTTCTATTTTTCTGGGGAAGCCATAGGTAGTTTACTCAGTCAGAACATTTCCAAACCTCAGTGCAGTTACAATCATTTCAGGGACCGAATACGGCAAGTGCTGTGGTTACTGTAGATAGTACGGGGGCGACGAGGGGTAGATTGAGTCTGGACTAGTTTTATGGTGTCAGAAATAGATGGACAGATCTGTGTACAGCCAAGGACAGGACGTTATCGGAAAGCGAGAGACGTGTAGCAGAGCGGACTACGCCGGGACAGACAGAACCTCTTTCAGGACTCACTCACCATCAGACCGACAGAACCTCTTTCAGGACTCACTCACCATCAGACCTAATAGGTATTTGGCCATTTTTTATACGAAGTACTAGAGGAGCGGTTATTAACCTTTTGACTTGTGTGGACCACCCATCAACCATTAATGGAATACAGGTATGGAAGGGATAAATGGAAAATGAGGCGAGGAGGCTGAATGGGTTTCTTAATCTTGGCGTGTTTTTTTTTTAAAATCAGATAGTGATCGTTAACAAGAACCGAGGTCTTCTTCCTTGGGTGTTCAATTCTGGTCTTCTTCTCTTCCTCTAGGTCACCATTTTCCTCATCCAGGATGGTGTTACTCCTGAGGCTTGAGAAAAAAAGAAGGTGGTGGTAAGTATGAGTGTAAGGCAGGGTTATACTTAGGAAAGAATCCTTCACCATATCCAAATGGGAATGAGAAACGCTGGTGACTCAAGGTAAGACATCTGTCTTTGTAGATCTGTTGCTTTTTGCCTCTGGTTCCCAAAGCTATGAAGAAGTGCAAGAGAAAAGAAAAATAATAGGTTTCCAAAAAGAAAGTTAAAATATACGTTAAAAAAGATTCCGATAAATACCCTCTTTTGGGGCTGAAACAAAGCAGGATTGGTTTAATTTCAGTAACCAGGCTTTTATTCAAAGCTTACTAAGGACATACCATACACACTGTCCTAGGCTGTGTCTGACTTGTTTACATTCATCAGTCAGGACTAGTTTTGATTCTCTCTTTCCCCCCTTCTCTCTCTCTCAATCTGGGTGGGTGTCCCGAAGAGATATTAGGTAAATAATACAGCACTCAGAGATGTAACGAAGAACCTCTTACTGAAGACAACACAGAGTTCGATATATGTCCCCCTTCTTTCCCACAATATTTAACCCGACTCCCGTACCACATGACCTTTCCCTATAATTCGCTTCCCCGTTTGGATCACGTACCGTGAATGCCGCAACTCTCCTGCGTTGCGGCTGCATGTAAGCGTCCCCCATGGGTGTCCACCACTCCTCACTCCAACTCTCCGGGGCCTCGTCGTCTTCGTTCTCTGCACCTCTCTGGCAAGCTCCTTCAGTATCCGACTGCGCTTCTCCCGACTCGGTACTCTCGGCAGTCTTCCATGTTTCCCCTACTCCGCCTTCTGCTTTCTTGGTTCTCCCCCTGTGGTTGGGTGGTATCTTTTTCCCCCCTGTTATAGCTTCCGGATTCGTTCCAACTCCTTGCAGGTGTGCCTACTTCCTGTGCAGGATAAGGAAGGTCAGTTTTTGTTTTGTTAACCCATTCTCTCTCTTCTTTCCAGGAGCAGCGTCGTCAGCGATCAAAGGAGGAGCGTGGAAACCGCGGTAAAGAAGGTGAGTCAGGGGGTATTCTTTGTGCGGTATCTGTCTCTTCCTCACACTGGGGACTCCCACTAAGACATTATTGGAAGCCGGGGACCCACCAGCCTAAGCAAATTTTGTGATTTGAACCTCAAAACAAAACAAAAAAACAAGTATACACCAAACAGAAGCTCAACTATTGAAATATTTTGTTTATTTCACTATCAAATATAGAAAAGGTTTCAAATGTTCAATTTTGCTTATTTTTATTTACTTTATTCATTCTAATATTACTCTAGTATAACAGTTGCAGACCCCCTGAGTATGTCTCTCGGACCCCCAGGGGTCCTCGGACCATAGGTCAAGAATCACTGTAATAGAGGATTACTACCTCCAGTTCTCAAAAATGCCTTTGTGAATCAGTCCCTGTGTGTTTTATTTGGGTCAAATTTACAAAGGATTTCTAGAAAAAAATGGCGAATCTATGCATCATAGATTTTTGCCTATGATTTGCCAGATTTTGGAGATACACAAAGATCCCCTTGAGTATGTATGAATTACACAAGTCGCCAGTTTCTATGCATAGTCCAGCAGATTGTCAACATTCTAGAATATTAGCCACTGGAATACACCTGATGGAAATGTGTGGAAATGAACGACTCTGGCAGGTTATCTACTGTTTGGAAATTAATTTGCTATTATATAATTCCACATAGTGTGGGTGGATCTGTGAAACAGTATATGGAATTTAGAATCATAAATGCCACACTGATATCACAGGTAAGTGCACAAATACGATATGTACAAAGCACTGCATGCCGGACTCTGTAACGCTTTAAAGTCACGGTGTGACTGCAGTTTTCAGAGTTAATATATCATTGCTGGAAAATTCTAATTTACAGAAACCTCGATGTCTGTTGTAAAGTTTGATGAAAATGCTGCCTGGAATCCAATGATAACTATCCTATAAAATCACAGAAATGTAAGTACAGGGCCGGCTTTAGCGCTGGTGGCACCCTGTGCGACAGTGTTTGTTGTTGCCCCCCCAATGACCACCTCCACCACTGATCCTCTCACTAGCACCCTTTAACAGTGACCAAGTCACCATAACCACACTCTCAGATTCATTGAATTAGTTATATAGCGCCACTCATACCAGTGTACTTTGCATCACAAACACATTACACAGAGACAATCAATCATACGTGTGTAAATCAGTGTAAGAGGTCCGGATGGGCACATCAATGACATTAGAAATTTGGAAAATTGGCATGATACTGCACCTGTGGATCAAACGGGAGTTAAGAGAAAAAATGTGCAAGCGAGTGATTACATGTCTTAAAATATGATCAATTGGTTTCAACATTAACTGAGGATTCAAGGATTAGAGTGCTGTGCCTTTGGATTGGGGCGTATGTCGCCCCAAATTGTTATTCATGTTATTTTAAGTGCCAATGGGCAAGGCACTTTTTTCCGAAGAGCACGCATCAATGCATCATGAGGATTAATTCAAGGATTACTTTGTGAATAGGTGTGCATTCCCTTTTCTGAAATAAGTATAAATCAGTGTATAGGAAATACTACATAAACCAAAGGACTAAAAGTGGAGGAGTCACATGTCATCCATACTGGTAGGCAGTAGTTTAAGAGTGCTTGGTGTGGAGAAGCACAAACTCAGAGTCGAAAAAGAAACAGCATAGTTGGGAGTTTTCTTTAATAATAACCCTTTATGCAACATTTATCAATGTTCTAATGTATACTTTGCAGTGTGTATGCAGTTCTATGATGAAAGCTAACAGCTCACTGTTGAATATTAGGACTTAAAGTTATAAATTGCAAGTAACAAAAGGATGTCTCTTTTACAAGCAGTAACCTGCTGATCTGTTTACATTATATGCACTCTGTAATCTACTTGGTACACGTTCTTTGTAGCAGGCATATTAACCCTCTGCACTAACTTCACATAAGTCAAAACCTTAACTATACAAAACGCTGATCTCTCTCCAGGAAGATAATTAATCATACCAGTTATCTTGAAATTTTTGTGAGGCCTGGCAATTGCTGGAGGAAAGAAACGCTGCAGCAGGTGCTTGAAAAACATACCAAACTTGCAAACAAGGCGCCCCCAGGAAGCCAGCACCCGGTGCGGTGGCACCGTTCGCACCGCCCTAGAGCCGGCCCTGTGTAAGTATCATGTGACTAAGTAACAGCCAAAAAATCGAAAATTCCCTCACCAATTTGCAAATCGTCTTTCGCAGCCTATCAGCTTTTTGTGGCGGTTATCTATATACTATTACTGACAAGGGCCAGCTGGGGTTTCTTGTATTGGTGATAATGCTTCAGCAGCACATCTCCACCGTTCATATAAAAGCAATTTGTGCGTGCAGGCTCTCGCAGGATAAAGAAATGCCTGAGATTATAACTGCCAGGAGCAATCAATTTCTTTTTGGGAGAAAATAACATTTGTCTCGCAATATTAGCATTGTAGGGCTTCGAACAAACAACACAAAAAGAATGAAAAAGATTTGGAATAATTTTTTTTCTGCTTGCATTCTTCCTAAGTGCTATTTGAGCAGACATTTCATGTGTATCCTGCAGTGAAGTTATTACTTTCGCCTCGATTCAGAAAAATGTGTCATTAAACGGCCCTTGAGTCAATAGCCTTTCAATTGATTCTGTCAGTTATTTTCGGCCCATTTTGAATGTCACAATTCAATCTGGAGGGAAAGTTTCCCAGTCATTACCTATTTAAAGGGAAGGTGAACAAGGCTGCATTGTCCCAGGGCCCCTGAATGCAAAAACCATGTCTACTCCACCACTTCCAACTTGATAACAAGGGAGCCGATTCACTAATAAAAAGGAAAACTACAGGTGGAACTTTAGACTCCGGCCTGAACGAACGGACTTATAATTATTTCTCAGAATTGACTCTTATTTCCCGCAGTACGGCAGAAAAGCAGTGCCAGGCACAGGGTTGTGCTGCCATGAATGCCATGTGACAATTATCCTGATATCCTAGTCCTGCTGTGAGAAATTAATTCCTCCCCCATTCCCCCCCAAAGAAAATCTGGGGATGTCCGTTCTCCAGCCAATCCTCGAAAGTGAGCCGATTGTCTGGAGTAAATCTAAAATGATTTGCAGAGTTGAAAGAGATCAGATCAGAGGTTTTGAAAACACACAAACCTACCTCACTTTCCCCCCTTGTATCCATCCCATTGTACAGCGCTCTGTTGGTTTACAACCAGGCTCACAGAGAAACAAGTAAGTGAATTTATGCTCGTATATACAATTGACAATAGGGACACAGTAATATTTAACTTAAGTGCAGGCTTATACACCCAGCACACATGCATCTAAAAGCAACTTTGAGTCCGCCAAGCAGAGATACCCCTTAACAATGTTATGCAAAGGAGTTATTAGATATTGACATAATTGATGAGGTAGAAGGATCCTTCGACTCCTTTCCTGTCTCTCAGGCTACCATTTTATTGTAATCTTTTTATTGAGTTTTTCACATTTTCACAATTTAAAAACATGGAGCATGAACCTGCAAGCACAAAAATAGTTACAGAATGGTTACTGTAGTGTCTTAAGACTATGTGCGCTAGGACCCCATGGTTCTGGGCGAACTCAATGAGAGAATTATGTAACCATTTGGAGAGGTGTTCAGGAGTGGTTATTAATGGTTAGGAGATATTGAGAAGTTTAGTTGAATGTTGTACGCTGATGAATAAAGACGTCAGCTATGAGCTCCGTGTGTGGCATGTTCATTTTGCATGCTCCCGGGCTGGGGAGGATGCTACAACGGAAGACAAGTGTGGGCTCTGTGCCCCGAAGAAATAAAATCGCTCTCCCTGAGAGTTTGCAATGCTACAACAAACTGCTTATGTGTGCCATGTGCGACTCTTCAATGAGAAGCAATTTGAGGTTGGCATGTGTGGAATTGATGCCCCGCTCCAGCCCATATACGCCCCTTGAAGAGATTGAAGGCCCTGCAGAGGAGTGTGCTCAAAAAGACAGTCAGAAGCCACTGGTAAGGCCAATAGTAGAGATACTGCCCCACAGCATAACACAGAGCCATCAGCCACAACCAGGGTATGATGCAAAAAGTTGAAAGAAGAAATGAACAAGTACGAGAGACTAAACCGTCACTTACCATAAAAAAATTAAGATGGCTCCTTACGACCTCCAATCGGGCGTGATGATCCAAGTACAAGCACACACCCTGTGCTTGCAGCAGGTACTGGCCCAGAAGGACAGCTACCGTCACCTGAACAGCATATACTCTCAATGCCAGTAGAAAAGTGTGCAAAGTACGATGCCGCTGTATTTCTGAAACCACCACCACCATTCGACACAGCAAGGAAGCAGAATATTGGTGCCAGATTGACTGCACGGATGAAGATGTTCGATGATTTCATTGATGCCCTAGAAAAAGTAGAAGATCAGAAAATTATTAAGTACCTAAAGAACCTTGCCAGTGAGGGAGTAAAAGAAGTGCTGCAGAAAATATTTCCAGCTGATATAGTATCATACCGTCAAATTAAGGAAGTGTTTGAAGCCAAGTTCAATCCAATGCCAGATGTCACTTTGAAAGGTACATTTTCAATCAAGCGTGGCAACAAGTTGGTGAAACCATGGATGAGTTTGCTCAAAGACTTAATGTGCTAATCAAACATTGTAAATCTAGTGAATTTATTGATGAAGAAGCTATGTGCCTCATGATGGCTATCTTTTGAGCTTGTTCAGAAGATGCATGTTGAGAGAGACACTCAGTTTAGAAAAAGTGCTAATGGCTGCATGGCTGCAAGGAAAAAGCAGACCGGTAAGCTGTCTACAGGGAAGCTGGAACAGCAAAGAGTGAATCAGCACTACGCATGAAGAGCAAATACAAGCACAAAGGGATCGATTCCGATCCGGGTCGGACAGCTCTCGGAGAGCTGTTCATAGCTTTACCTTGGGACCGACACGTACCCGTAGCCGGTCCGTCCTGTTGATGAAGTACGATGTGCATAACTGCCAAAAACCCGACCGACACGTAGGCTGTGATTCAAGCTTCAGTCTCCGTCCGAGCCGTAGCTCCTAACGCCGTACCGAGTCGCCCGGAAGCAGTATCCATAGCAGTTTCCGCCCTGACAAGTACGATGCGTACTTCCTACGCGCCGGACGGGTCGCCACGTACGGCACGTCACAGCATCCGGAAAAGAAGCATATCAGCTACGATTCGCGCCACAACACAATCCACGGCTACGAGACGGACCAGCTTGCAACGGGTAAGAGACGGAGCATCAAGCAGCGTGTACGAGATGAACACATAATGAAACCCATCGCGCAGGTCATACCAGTACTCTACATCTATGACCGGATCACGAACAGACGCGGACGGCGTAGACGGTAAATCAGACACCCACCACAAACCAATGTCAACAACACGTACCCACAAATTGTCACACACACAGGGGATCCATATCCTGCCCACTAACAACAGGCCACCTTAGGGGTTGCATGGCCAGCACCACTACCACCCCCACCCATAGGGCTTATGTTGACCATCACTACTGCCACCCCCAACCATAGGGACTATGTTGCCCAGCACTCCTGTCACCCCCACCCATAGGGGACCTGTTGCCCATCACTACTGCCACCCCCACCCATAGGGCTCATGTTGCCCATCACTACTGCCACCCCCACCCATAGGGGACCTGTTGCCCAGCACTCCTGCCACCCCCACCCATAGGGGACCTGTTGCCCAGCACTCCTGCCACCCCCACCCATAGGGCTCACGTTGCCCATCACTACTGCCACCCCCACCCATAGGGCTCATGTTGCCCATCACTACTGCCACCCCCACCCATAGGGTTTATGTTGCCCAGCACTCCTGCCACTCCCACCCATAGGGACTATGTTGCCCAGCACTCCTGCCACCCCCACCCATAGGGCTCATGTTACCCATCACTACTGCCACCCCCACCCATAGGGCTTATGTTGCCCAGCACTCCTGCCACCCCCACCCATAGGGGACCTGTTGCCCAGCACTACTGCCACCCCCACCCCTAGGGACTATGTTGCCCAGCACTCCTGCCACCCCCACCCATAGGGACTATGTTGCCCAGCACTCCTGCCACCCCCACCCATAGGGCTGATGTTGCCCATCACTACTGCCCCCCACCCATAGGGCTTATGTTGTCAAGCACTCCTGCCACCCCCACCCATAGGGACTATGTTGCCCAGCACTCCTGCCACCCCCACCCATAGGATGTGTGATGCACCACACATCCATCATACACCAACATCATGTAAGTCAGCAAAATACATCCCCCCTAACATCATGACAACAGTGTGTAGTCTGTGACAAATGCCCACAACAGTGATCATGACTTCGAACATACAATGTAACTACCATCACATGTGTGACCAAAAAATGAGTGTGGCCTACACAAGGCAAGCATCACTAGCACTGTGGCAATGTAAAAATAACACCCCCTCACTGTGTAGAACAAAAGTTAAGTGTGGGGTTCCAAACTGCAGCAGATGTTGAACATTGTGATGATGGGGTCTAAAACCCCCCTCATCACAGTGACATCTGGCACAAGCTGGAATGAACACAAACTAACACAGCAAGAGACTGACACACAACAGCACTACCCCAAGGGACCAGACATTGGGGTGACACAAGCATGCATGGCACCTCCGCTGTGCTGACAAAGGTAGATGTACAAACTGAGAAACCCAGACATGTGTCCTGTGCCATCAGCTACGATTCGCGCCACAACACAATCCACGGCTACGAGACGGACCAGCTTGCAACGGGTAAGAGACGGAGCATCAAGCAGCGTGTACGAGATGAACACATAATGAAACCCATCGCGCAGGTCATACCAGTACTCTACATCTATGACCGGATCACGAACAGACGCGGACGGCGTAGACGGTAAATCAGACACCCACCACAAACCAATGTCAACAACACGTACCCACAAATTGTCACACACACAGGGGATCCATATCCTGCCCACTAACAACAGGCCACCTTAGGGGTTGCATGGCCAGCACCACTACCACCCCCACCCATAGGGCTTATGTTGACCATCACTACTGCCACCCCCAACCATAGGGACTATGTTGCCCAGCACTCCTGTCACCCCCACCCATAGGGGACCTGTTGCCCATCACTACTGCCACCCCCACCCATAGGGCTCATGTTGCCCATCACTACTGCCACCCCCACCCATAGGGGACCTGTTGCCCAGCACTCCTGCCACCCCCACCCATAGGGGACCTGTTGCCCAGCACTCCTGCCACCCCCACCCATAGGGCTCACGTTGCCCATCACTACTGCCACCCCCACCCATAGGGCTCATGTTGCCCATCACTACTGCCACCCCCACCCATAGGGTTTATGTTGCCCAGCACTCCTGCCACTCCCACCCATAGGGACTATGTTGCCCAGCACTCCTGCCACCCCCACCCATAGGGCTCATGTTACCCATCACTACTGCCACCCCCACCCATAGGGCTTATGTTGCCCAGCACTCCTGCCACCCCCACCCATAGGGGACCTGTTGCCCAGCACTACTGCCACCCCCACCCCTAGGGACTATGTTGCCCAGCACTCCTGCCACCCCCACCCATAGGGACTATGTTGCCCAGCACTCCTGCCACCCCCACCCATAGGGCTGATGTTGCCCATCACTACTGCCCCCCACCCATAGGGCTTATGTTGTCAAGCACTCCTGCCACCCCCACCCATAGGGACTATGTTGCCCAGCACTCCTGCCACCCCCACCCATAGGATGTGTGATGCACCACACATCCATCATACACCAACATCATGTAAGTCAGCAAAATACATCCCCCCTAACATCATGACAACAGTGTGTAGTCTGTGACAAATGCCCACAACAGTGATCATGACTTCGAACATACAATGTAACTACCATCACATGTGTGACCAAAAAATGAGTGTGGCCTACACAAGGCAAGCATCACTAGCACTGTGGCAATGTAAAAATAACACCCCCTCACTGTGTAGAACAAAAGTTAAGTGTGGGGTTCCAAACTGCAGCAGATGTTGAACATTGTGATGATGGGGTCTAAAACCCCCCTCATCACAGTGACATCTGGCACAAGCTGGAATGAACACAAACTAACACAGCAAGAGACTGACACACAACAGCACTACCCCAAGGGACCAGACATTGGGGTGACACAAGCATGCATGGCACCTCCGCTGTGCTGACAAAGGTAGATGTACAAACTGAGAAACCCAGACATGTGTCCTGTGCCACAAATGTACATCACACCTACACAAACACATATCACTCAGCATGACCCGTCATCCATGGAGAAACGGGAGCTAGGGGCACATCCATGCAAACATTTACATCAGTCCACCCTCAACACCACACACCCTGAACTGCACCAATGTGCATCTGTGAAGCTGATATGGACAGGTGACATTGCACATGCACCCATGACAAACACAGTAATGTTGGGAGGAACTAAGGTGCACAGAATCATCACACAAGGACAGTTTACAACCCTGGTGAATAACAGACATGCTGCAAAGTATGCGGTACATGTCGATGACGTCAAAGCTCACGTAACCTGCGGAATACCTGCCACAGTCCCAGGACAATGCAGAAGCACAAGGCACACATGCTGACACCTGCAAACATTGCAGCCCTGAACGGGACAAGTTGGAGCAGTCACACACACATACACATATCTCAAACACTGAAAGTTACCACCTAGGGACAACTACATGATTTTGCGAACAAACAAGTGCCTTGGGGACCCCTGACTGTGTCCCATCTGCGTCTGACAACATCATCACCACTCAGAACTGACAAATCCCAATGATGAAACCCCAATTAACAGTAGTGTATCATGCACCCACACATCTGGTAGCCCATGACAAAGTTGTGGGATGAACACGGTACCACTCAGCAAGCATCAACAACAGGAACATATCAAGGGAACACTGCCTGTGTATGAAAAGTGATGTGGACACACACACACATGCTCACACAACACACACCATGGGCCCCGGCAACGTCACGGAACAACACACTTACTTGAGGGGACTCAACTCCTGTGGAAGCTCAGCTGTGCCAAACATGTCCCAGCAGGTCTCAGTCATGTCAGCAGAACACTTGGTCAGTCAGTCATAAGTTACCATACAATGAAGCCTCTGGTCACAACAGCCTGGGTACGGGAGTCTCCCTTAAGTCATCTGCACATACTCAACACATATGTCCAGCAAGTTGCACAGAGGACCCAGTTGCTCCTACACCAATGATGCACACACCTGTAGGTCCAGTGGAGATGCGCCCACAGTCAGGGAAATAGACAAATTGGACAATGGGAAGCACATCATATGTGCATGTGTGCAAGCCACAGATGTGACAATGCAAATGAAATGTTCACAGAGATGTTCACAAATTGTTGATCATGGCACACCCAGTTAGCTGCAAAGGATGACATGGATACCGACCAGAATAGGATACATATCTCATGGACCACATGGAGTACCTCACATCAACACCTCAGTATTCAACATTTGAAATCCAGCATTACAACTGGAAGGTCATGGTAAACATCATCAACATAATGTACAGCTAAATCAAATTCACAAGGATAAAGAAAAAAGCTTTATTCAGGAGATGAAAAAATAAACGTCCGTTCAAAACAAAGGCCAATGGCCAGTTCATTATCAAATGACAAGAAGTGAACTTGAGTGACAACTGTCACACGTTGCTTGCCTGCACTGCTAAGGACAGGGGACATCCCCTCGGAGGGGCATACATGGGGACAGGCCAGGCACCGCAGTTACAGGATCAGGGTGCAGCAGAAGGAGGCAGTGAAGGGGTGGTGGATGCAGGAGAGTCACTGGCAACTGCAGTGGAGCTGACTGAAGTAGTGGGTGCAGTCACAACTGTGGGGCACAAGTCAGATGGGGTGGGTGCCAGCACATCTTCAGTGGGCAGATCAGATGGAGTGGATTGGGTCCCCACTGTAGTGCCCAAGTCAGACGGGGTAGTCGTGGACTCCACTGCAGTGCCTAACTTAATGTGAGCGGAATGGGGTTCAGGTGAGGTCAGCAGGACAGAGGGGGGGACACGGTCCCCACATCAGTGGCACGAACCGTCTGACCGGGGGCGGAAGAGCAAGTGGTAGGGGGTGAGGGCCTCAGCATTTTGGGGATGGTGTATCTGTGGGTGAGGGAACCTGGGGCAGGGTGTGGCGGTGGAACCTCTGGAGTGGTGGCCTGGGGGATGGAGGATGGAGACTTTGCCGTGGAGCTGCGGGGGTGGGGTCTTGCTCTTCTTGCTCCGGGGGGACTTGCAGGTGGGGGCCTCAGTCTGACTGCGCCTGGGGTAGGGTGTCCGGGTGTGAGGGGCACTCCCCTCTGTGTGTGGGGACTTCCTCTTCCCCTTGTAATCTGGATCTGCTGGGTCAGTGGGGAAGAGGCCAAGGTCACAGAGGAAGAGCTTCTGTGGAGATGGGGTTGAGGTGAGGTAAGGGAAGGGTACTGGGAGGGAGAGGTATCGGAGGACTGCGGAGTGGTTGTGGATGACTGTGTGTGTCTGCAAACCATCCCCTGTGAGTGTGTTATCAGTCCCTTGCACTTGCTTGTGTGCATGTCTAGACCTTGTTTTGGGTGTTTGTGTGCTGCCCGTGTCTGTGGCTTTGTGAGAATGTGCAGGTGTGTGTGTGCTTGGGACAGGTAGGGTGCTAGGAATCGTGGGTGGTGCAAGGGTAGGAGGGGTGTGGGACTGTTGGAGGAGGGACACTACTGCCGTCAGGGAGGAGGCCTAGGACTGATTGGTCCTCTGTAGGCCAGACATGCCCGATGAAATGCCCTCCATGAACGACACCAGTTGCGTCAACACACTGGTGTGTGCATGGAGGACACTCAGCATTGATGTCTGCCCTACATGCCCATAGACATCTGTCTAAGTAAGTCCACAGACTCCTCACTCATGGCAGCAGGGGACACAGGGGCAGGGGGTGCGGTGCCTGGCACAAAGGAGACATGCTCCCAAACACGGGAGCCTCCACGGACCTCTGGGATGGGAGTCGATGGGAGGGCGGTTGTGGGGACAGCCTCACTAGCTGGGGTTTGGTGGCTGCTGACACCCGCCTCCACAAGGGAGTCATCCTCCGAGCTGCTGTGGCCCTCAGCTGGAGTGGATGGTGCTGAGGACTCCTCGGTGTGGCTACACTCACCCTCCGTGCCACTGGATCCCCTGACGCCTCTCCTTCTGTCCCAGTCAGGCTCTGTGGCTCCTCCTGGTCCGTGGAGCTGTCCCCTCTTGTGGCTGTGGATGTATCTGGATAGAAATAGGAAGAAAGAGAACAACATCAGTCACCTGCACTTACTTCACACACCACAGTGAGTATATCATATCACAGGGCAAGGCCTGGCATCATCAGCTGAACACTGCTCTAAGTGCTCACACTGTTTAGAATAAGCCAATTGTCAGTCTCACCATCAACCATGGCACACATATCCCTCCTGGACTTGCACCCATATGTCTGTTGCAAGTTGGATGCTAATACCCCAATGTGCTAACATGCACCACCCACACACATTTTGGACATGCAAGTGAACATGTAGGAGTATGTCACTATACACACAGCACATCTCTTGCCACTGACTCAGTACAGGTGTCCGGATGAAGGGGTGGCTAGAGACTCATTTCACATGCTTGTGATGCATGCCAGCAACACACACTATGATGTTCTCATGTCCTGATAGTCAATGCCACAATGGGGTGCATGGAGCACACTTGAACACAATGCAGGATCACTCATAGCAAGTTAAATGCCATGGCACTGGCATGCCTGGAAAGTCAGTCAACACTGTCTCCTGTCACAGGGACAGGGCACCCAGACAACAACAGTATGCACTGTGTCACAATCATAGCTCAGGGGTAAAGCAAACTCTGCAGCTGACTAGTGCACTTGCCCATCCCCTGCAAACAACATATCCCGGACCCAGAAGACCTCTCATCATACAAATCAGACATATGAGTCTCTGCGAACACAACTCCCTGTACATCAGCACATCACAGTCTGCTGTGCATGTAACCCAGCTGTCTGAAGTGCACAGTTGCATACACCATTGTGCGCTGTCAAATGATCACACACCTATATGTCCCACAGGTCTTTTCTCTCATAGTCACATCTCAGATGTCCTGCTGACCCTCAAACTCATGAACACCCCAGTTCTATGTAACAGGAAGCCACACCACAATGACACAGAGGCAGACACCTGAAGGCACATGTCACTAAGCACAACCTGTAAATTGATACACAGGAGTGGGATTACAGAGTGTTTGTAAATGCCCTTGAGTAGGCATGACTGCCCAGGTCTACGTGAAACAGTGTGTGGCCCTGGACAGTCAGGTCAGGTGGCTAAGCAAGTGTGACATACCTTATATACGTACTCCTGAGGCCCACAAATTGGAGTCCCCTGCTGCATGGGTTTGTTTGAAATACCCCAGCCACATGTGGTGACTCAGACCAGCAATTGGAACACATATCAAGGGCACACACTGATCACATGTCAGATCTCAGACATTGTCTAAACAAGTGACCCACCCATGAAACACACAACAGAGTCACAGGAACAGATGCTGTCCGGTAGCTGAAGCATAGCTGACTGCAGGGACACAGTGCCCTAGTGACACAAGCAACAGACTGTAGGGGCCACACCTGTGGATCAGACGAGGAGGGTGCATCACACAATTGAGGGAGCTGAGTATTGGACTACAAGACCTACGTAATGTGGAAGTGTGACTAGGCCAAAAGACTGCAATTAGCATGTCAGACATAGTACACAGATTAGGCATAAACTTACCCCTCCTTGCTGCTGTCTGGCCTTCAGCTGCCTATCCAGGTCCGGGAAGACCACTGCCAGTATCCGGAGCATGTGGGGGTCAGGGTCCGGTGTCCGCCCCTCCTGCGAGGAGGTGACAGCTTCAGCTGGACCCTTGCGATCCTCCGGGTCCAGCCCCGAAGGTCCTGCCACCTCTTCTGGCAGTTGCGGATCCGGCGCTTGTAGACCCCCACCGAACGAACTGCCCGGGCGATGGTCAGCCATATCTCCTGCTTCTGGTTAAAAGTACATTAACACACATGTTTAAGCTTGCACAAATGCACTTTAGCTGCAGAACACCTGTTGATTATATGTACCTACACACTTTGGGGCATGAAAGTACTCAGTGAGTATGCTTGCCACTGGTGTACACACTGCTAGTACTGCTAGTCAGACAACATGCACAATTAACCTCTTCAATGCCCATGACGAGCTGGTCTCGTCATGGGCCGCGGTTGCGCTGTGCCCATGACGAGACCAGCTCGTCATAAACCCCGCCCGCTAATGAAACGGCCGGCACAGGGTGGGGAAAGGGGCGGGCACTGAAGGGGTTAAGAAGGCAGTGGACTGCACACTCACCTGCTCCCCTGGTTTCGCACACAGCTTACTGTACTGTGGAAAGAGCCTGTCCAGCAGGGCCTGATTCTCCTCCTCAGTGAAGGCTGGGGCCCTCTCCAGAGTACGTGCCATAGCAGTAGCCAGAGGATGCAGGGACAGCAGCAGTGGTAGCAGGGATGTGGTCCAGTAGCATGTAGTGCAGGCAAGTGAGCTCCCTGGGGTCCAGCCAACCTTATATCTGTGCTGCAGAGGCAGACTCTGTGCCATGTGTCCCCAGTGATAGGTCCAACACGGTTGCATTCTATGAATCTGGCCAATCCATGGAAATGTACGACTCGTACACGTCTTCTGCATCGTTCAAATCTTCACCTTCATAAAACCCTAGTAATTGCAACATTGTTGTAGGCATCCAACTGAATTTCCAGCGCACAACTTGTACAAGTTTTGAATCTGCATCCGTCTCCATGACAGTCCAGAGCCAATGGGTGTGCACGGCTCGTTCAACTGACTGTACAACGCGTATTTTGAAAATGCACATGCAACCGTCTCCATACGATCCAATGGCCAAGGCGTACGCCTGTCTCGGAACATGCCTGCCCGACGTGCATGCATGATAGTCACCCGCGTCGGACCTCATTGCAGTCAATGGCAAAGCGTACACACGGCTCGGTCATGAACCGTGCAATGCGTACGCATTGCCACCCGCATTGGACCTCATTGCAGTCAATGGCAAAGCGAAAGCACGGCTCGGTCATGAACCGTGCAATGCGTACGCATTGTCACCCGCATCGGAGCTCATTGGTGTGACTATTTGACGGCTTCAACAGGGACACATGTGCACACCTACCACACTACAGCATTGGCCACACAGTGTCCCATGGCATGTAAGGCTGCATTCCCTGTGTGTTGGGGGGGCAACATTTGGTTTGTTGTGTGGCACTTTTGTTCAGCCACTCCCAGGCTGTGCACGTGTTCATGGGGGCAGAATCCTTTGAGTGTTGTGCACATTACCACTGTGATGTGCAACTGTACAGTTATGGGCATGAGTCATGGACACAGTTGCAGGTTGGATATGTTTAGGACATGTCACATACACCCTGCTCCCTGGGGGTGATGGCATGTACGTCACAGTGAGACCTGTAGCCACAATTCTGATGTGCACCCACAGTCTATGTGCATGTTGTGTCTCAGATGTGGATGATCAAATGTGCCCATGGGAGACAGTCTCCACATCCATGTGGTATGTGCAGCAACCTTGATGGTGTGTGTGTGTCTAAGAGACGTCCATGTAGGACCTTCAGAGACAACAGAGGCCACTACCTGTGGGACTCACGCTTGCCTTGTGGCGTGTACGTGATACGCCATGTCATACCAGTGTCGATGTGGCAATACAGGGACCCTGGGTATCTGCATGGCAAAGATCTGTGATGCCTGGGAGACTTCCGGCCTCACTTGTCACTGTGGTGTGTCTTTGTAACGTCACAGCAGTACATAGGTAGGGTGACACAGCCCAATGATTGGCCATTGCACTACATGGGACTTATGTGGACATGTGGAATTGAGATGTGAGGTGATGGTCATGTAGGTGGCATATGTGTCCATGCCCCACAGCACACACCTCAGTACATTGTGTAATGTCATGATGTATCATGTGATATTTAGCCTGGTCATGGCCACAAGGGTGGATGAACCGACAATCTTCCTTTGTGCATCTCTGTTCTGTAGGGCACCAGCTGTCCATCGACCGTTCCCAGACCTTGAAACCATGCAGGAACGCGACTGCATCCAACGATACCGCTTCACCAGGCCACTGATTGAGGAGTTGGCAGGGCAGTTGGCGCCACATCTGCTACCTGGCCGGACATACCCTACAGCACTGACCCCAGAGGTGAAGGTGATGGCAGCCCTGCACTTCTTTGCTACTGGTACCTTCCAGTACACTGTGGCTACTGCTGGTGGTATGTCGCAAACTATGTTCAGTCATGTGCTACGTGATGTCTTGGAGGGGATGTTGCATTTCCTTGACCTGTACATCAAGTTCCCTAGCCCAGCTCAACTCCCTGAAATAAAGGATGCCTTTTATACACTGGGGAGGATGCCGAACGTCATCGGATCTATTGATGGGACACATGTGGCCCTGATACCACCACAGGCACATGAGCAGCCATACAGGAACAGGAAACATTTCCACTCGATCAATGCTCTGGTGGTATGCCTTGCAGACATGTGTATCACACATGTGTGTGCACGGTTCCCCGGTTCTGCGCACGATGCCTACATAATGAGGAGTAGTCGCATTGCAACGCTGATGTCACAGATGCCAGACCAGCGTGCCTGGCTTGTCGGTGAATACTGACTGTTTACCATTGTGTGTTTGGGAATGTTGTATTCCGCACTACTACAAAACTCAGCTACCTGTTCATTTTTGTGTGTGTAGGTGACTCCGGATACCACAACATGCCGTGGTTGCTGACACCCCTCAGGAACCCTGTGACACCAGCCGAGATGTGCTACAATGAGGCACATGGTCAGAGAAGAAGGGTGATTGAGCTGACATTTGGCCTCCTGAAAAGCCGCTTTCGCTGCCTGGACAAGACCGGAGGGGCCCTCCCATACGAGCCTGCAAAGGTGTGCAAAATTATCCTTGTATGCTGCATGCTATACAACATGGCAGTGCGGAAGAAGGTGCCTCTCATCCAGGATGACGATGACCGACCTCCGCCACCTGTGGAGGATCCCGGCCTGGGCGACAATGCCAGTGATGATGAAGATGAGGGTGACGTCCGCACACAGCTCATCAACAACTTCTTTACCTGAATGTGAGTTTACAGGGTTGTTATGTCAATGTATGGAGTTAGCCTGAAATGTGTTGTGGCTGCTCGGTTGCTGTCTGAGTGTGTCTGTGTGCCACTTGACTGGATGGGTGCAGTGATGTGTCCATTCAGGTGGTCTGTACTCCACAATAGGGTAGTACTGCTAACTTGTTTCTGTGTAGGTTTCTGGTTACATGTTTTGTGCATGTGTATTGCATTTCTCTCCTGTTCTGCTGTGCTTTTGACTGTGTCTTGTGTCTGTCCTTCCCAGGGTACTTTGCCTGTTGTTTGGTCAACCCTGACCCCCAACACCCAGAATCCAACATCAGTGTGCGAGTAGTCAATTGCCATCAAGTGATGCGCCACACACCCCTGGACTTCAATTCTCAAACACTCTGTGACCATGTGTCCACCGTAACGTACAATTGCCTTGCAACTATTTTAAAATAAACATGTTGCTGATGTGTAATGAACCTGTGCTATGCTTTGTTAGGTGCATTGTCTGTCTTCCCACATCTGAGTGACATTTGCTTACCTCACATGTGGACTTGTTACCACTGACTGTGGATACGTGTTGTGTCTGTGCATACCAATGTGTTTCAGGTCTACATCATTGTGTGGGATGAGTAACATGGCCATGGTGAGTATGTGTTGTGTTGCCATAGTGGTGCGTCTCACTCACATGTGTCACATCACCATAACTCACCTAACGGTGGTCACATTGTTGTAGTATTTGGCATGCACTGTGTTGTTTAGCAGATCAACATCCCCATGACACATGACAAGTTGGAATCACAACATAGGCAAGTATGGTGTACTGGTGAGTTTATTTTTGAACATGTGTGAGGAAAGTGCACAGGATGGTTGGTGCTGTAAATTGGGTTTTGAATCCAAAGTTCCCAGTAGAGTTGGAAGTGTTGGTAGATTAAATGTCCAGAGTAAAGTCCACAGTCATCTGCTACATTGGACCAACATGAACTCTCCATGTCATGTGGGCGAGTTGTGTGCGATTGGACAAGGTGAACGGATTGCACACAAAGAACATTGTCCAGAACAGGTTTAGAGGCCCTGGGGGATGTGCAGGGACATCTGCGTCTCACATGTCCTTCTTCGGATGACCCCTCTTCTTCTTGGGTGGGGGATCCTCAGGTGCAGACCTCTGCGGTGCAGGGGAATCTCTGCCAGAGTCCTCCTCCCTCCCTGTGGCGCTGGCAGATGGTGTGTCAACAGATGTTGTGGCCACACAGGGAAGTGTGGACATGTTTGTGGTGATCTGGCGGAAGCATTGGAGTATGTCCCGATGCACTGCAGTAAGGGCATCCCACTTTGCCTCCATGTGGGCATGGTGGGCAGCCTACTCCTGTTGTATGTCCTTGAGGATCCCCACTACCTGGCTAAATTCTTCGGTGCTATCCTGGTACGCATCTATGATGCGTGCCAGTTGGGGGTCATCATGCAGTTCAGACCCCTCTGCAAGGTGCGCCCTCTGCCTCCCACCCCTCCCAGCACCCCTAGCCACACGGGCAGGACCAGCGGCGGCACGTACAGGTGACACTGGGACCCCTTGGGTGGTGTTGGCTGCAGCTTCCGGGAGGTCCTGTGTCCCTGTGCTGTGGGTGTACTGTGGCCTTGGTCTGTCCGTGTTGGCGGGGGTGCCCTGTCTGTTTCCAGATGCTGGAGGCATGGGTACAGGGGGTGCAGATGTTGGTGCTGCTGGTACTGCATGATGACTCACACCGGAGGTGCCAGGTTGTTCTTCGTCATCCGAAGATGACAGAGACTGAGTCAAACCAGAGAGCTGACTGTCCACCAGAGTCTGAGACTGAGAATCCTCTTCATTTGGTGCTGTGTCCCCAGCACCACCTGTGTTTGGAAGAGACACATAATGTAAGTTATGTTTCTACAGGTATCAATGGTTCACAGACATGACATTTTCTACTGTATGAACTGATACCTGCCTGTACACTGCTTTGTTCCGGGTTGTCACGGACAGAGATTGATATTGTTGTTGCACATTGCCCAGCCAAAATGAAACCTTTCAATGTGCATGTCGAAGTGTGTGCATGCCCAGCTTATGGATAGATTTGTCTGTACATGACCATTACTACTCAAGGGCCATCACGTTGCTGACACAGGTGTGTCATCCCTGTACACATGTGAGATTTAACAAGGACATACGTGCTATTCCACTGGGGATATGTTGTACTATTGGGCCATGTGTGGTAGCAGAGCTTGCTAGTCTTTGTGTGCCACATTGGTGTATTGGTATGACCTGGTCACAGTCCGGTATGCCTGTGATCTCTTTGGAGGAAGTATTTTTTTCCAGTGTTCCTAGTTCCCATCTCATTTAATACAAGTGATGATGTCATCATTGTTAACGAGTCTGGTGCTGAGTTTTGTAAGGATATGTGATTTGACTTGTGCATGTTCTCCATGGTGACATGGATTGGGCAATGTAGCACTCTGGTTTTTCAATGCTCATGACAGTGAGGGCCGGTGGTGTGTGTGTTGCAGTTTGGCTGCTGTGAGTAGCATGTCTCCTTTAATGCTGTGCAGGTTTGACCTTGTATCTTCAGGGCCCGATTCACAGAACAAACTTAAGACTAAATCCTAAACTTAGTACCATTCTGGTATTCACAGAATGCACTTAGTACTTTTGGTATTCACAGAATGAACTTACTACTTTTGCTATTCACAGAATGAACTTAGTACTTTTGCTATTCACAGAATGGATTTACGACTCCTAAACTTACGTCCGCACTCGGGCCGGAAATTCCGGCCCGGAGGCGGAGCTTCCGGGCCGGAGGCGGAGCTTCCGGGCCGGAGGCGGGGCTTCCGGGCCGGAGGCGGAGCTTCCGGCCCGGAGGTGGGGATTCCGGCCGATTTAGCTATGGCTGAAATCTCCACCTCCGGGCCGGAAGCTCCGCCTCCGGCCCGGAAGCTCCGCCTCCGGCCCGGAAGCCCCGCCTCCGGCCCGGAAGCTCCGCCTCCGGCCCGGAAGCTCCGCCTCCGGGCCGGAAGCTCCGCCTCCGGGCCGGAATTTCCGGCCCGAGTGCGGACGTAAGTTTAGGAGTCGTAAATCCATTCTGTGAATAGCAAAAGTACTAAGTTCATTCTGTGAATAGCAAAAGTAGTAAGTTCATTCTGTGAATACCAGAAGTACTAGGTGCATTCTGTGAATACCAGAATGGTACTAAGTTTAGGATTTAGTCTTAAGTTTGTTCTGTGAATCGGGCCCACAGTGTCTATGTCAGTGAGTGGTGTGTTGTGTGAAGGATGCCTATGTTTCAGCACGATGTAGGAGTGGGATGCAGCTCACAACAGCACCGAGTGTGAATGCGAACATGCTATGGTGTCGGCTAGATTGGTATGTCCATTCCATTCACTGAGAGAAAAACAAAGAGGGGAGTAGAGAGGTACCACTCAACGAGTGGTGGAGGTGGATACTTCCTCCCAGTAAAGCGTACATAAACATAAGGATCCACCCACAGGTATAGTAAATCAAGAGTCTCCCGTTTATACAATATGTATCCCACAGTCGTGGAGAATACACATCAGTTGTTAAAATACCCCTCACACACCAAAAGGGCCCTTGGTGTCATGCTTCATCATAGGGGTCTTCCCGCCCCTCTACGGGACGGGGCGTGCTACAACCTACGTATGCGTGGGAGCACTGTTCTTAGTGAGACTACTATGTGTGGTGCAGGGGTGTGCGAGGAAGGGTCAGGAGTGGATGGAGAGTGATTTAAAAAATACCTGTCTCTCTGGTCTAGGAAAATGTATTCTGCCGTCTAAGCTGGTATTAGTAAAAGGTGGGGGGGAGGAGGGTGTATGCCTCAATGAGCTAGGCCTCCTACTGGTGTCGACATGTTTCGAAGCTTCCCCATGCTTCTTCGTCAGGACCTTAAGGATCCCTTCCTACGGCGCACTGTGATGTGTAAAAGATAACAACAAAATAGTGAGTGAAAAAACTCAAAATGGAAGTAAATAGCCTCCAAAAGTTGGTAATGCCCCAATGGGTCTTAGATACTCCTATTAACCTAAAAGGAAAAAGGTACAAAAGAGAGATACACAAGACACTTAATCACGTTGGTAGAAATTCATTCCGTCGTGTTAGAACAGTGATCTGAAAAAGGAGGTGAACGATGGTCGTCTCTTAACGCTATCCATAACGTTATCACGTGATCTGTGATGAAAATACTGAGTGACACATGGACATACTACAAAAAGACATAACACAACAGAAAACACACACTCTCTACTCAGAAAGGAACAAAGTTCCTGCAAGGCAGATATATCAGCGGTTTTTTACATGCCAAACCCAACAGAGCAATAGTAAAACATACTTGCTGAAAAGAGAAAAGTATCCTCATGAGCTCAAATACCGAGTGGTAGGAGTGCCAAATAGGCTGCCTGAATGAAGGGAGAAAGGAGACTGTAGTCCAATCATCAAAAATAAACTACCAGGATATATCCTCGACCTGCCGGCTATGCCGTACTTACGCCTCCAAGGATCAGTGTCCTGCCCAGATAACCACCCCGGTCGGCTCCGTCGATGGAGCTAGACTGGAGGTAGCGGGGTTTAAATACCTGCACCAATCAGGGATTACGCGCCAGTGAGCCAAGCATGATAGGCCAATGGGAAGAGACCCACTGGCACTGTTTAACGGGACCCGGAGGCACTGCTTAACGGGACCCGGAACCGGAAGGTAGAACGGTCGGGTCACCGTGATTGAATGGCGAAGGACCCCAAGAGAAAAGGTGTCTATGTTAGATGCCTGTATTTAAATTCAAGAAAGTTACAAACGAAAGGCTGCTGGGTGATATGTCCGAACCTGCGTGACAGACAAGTTTGCTAAAGGGTAGGCATAGCCTCCTGGATTGAGGGGGGGCATGATCAAAATCAGCTAGAAAAAGGCTCCTCCACCCGATAAAATACATACACACCGGCAGGGCAATGCCTCTAAGTGCATGATGAAAACCAGCTGGTAAACGGTTCAACAAACCAAGAATACATACACACCAGATAGGCAATACCTTCACGTATGAAAAGCCACTAAAGTGGGGGTCCTCCGCCGGGGTCTAGGTAGGGTCTTCCTAGGTGCATGAAAGAGTGAGAAGTAAAAAACAAGGAAAATTAACCACACAGTTGTAACGGGGTGGTGCTACACTGGTTCAGGACAGGTCCTCTGGGGCATATAAAGTAGAAGGGATCACCTCACTAGGTTATGGGAAAAAGTATGCCCATGGAAGAAAGACAGACGGCTGAACAATACTCAGTCAGATGTTATGTTATCAAACATGGAACTGATTCCATGGTATATCCTCGTTTAATCCATGGATATGAGTCTTTAGACGGAAAACCCACCGTTGTTCTTTTTCGAGGAGGCCATGTTCGTTACCCAATTGTTCTATCACTGTCCATTGTAAATCGTCTATGCCATGTCTACTGGAGATATAGTGATTAGACATTTTGGTAGTGCTCCTACCACATCTGACATTGCTGCGATGTTCGCCAATACGTACCTTGATTGGTCTGGATGTCATCCCCACATACTCAAGGCCGCAAGGACAGGTGATTAAATAGACAACATTTTTGCTATTACAGTTGGTGAAACTCCTCTGGTCCCACTCATCGCCATTCCGGAATGTAATGTGTTTACTTTTTTTCGTCAGATGACAGGTGCTACAGTTACCACAGGGGTGATGCCCCTGTACTGGAGGTAGTAGACCAACGGGTCTGGGCCGGGACGTGTTCTTGGGTCTGGTATGAACAAGCATGTCTCTCATGTTACGACCCCTCTTGTGAGCAAACATAGGTTTAGTTATGTTCAAGCCACAGCAATTAAGAAGACACCAGTGTTTATTCACTATCTTAGTGATCTGGTTAGAATGTATATTGTAAGTGGTTACACAAATAGGTCTCTCATCGATCTGGTTAACCACTTTATCTTCCAAAAGGGCATCTCTGTTATTATTCCTCGCTCTCTTCAGGGCCTTATCAACGACTTTCTCAGGGTAATTCCGTTTGATCAGTTTAGTACGTAGTTCAGATGCTTGTTGTTTAAAATCACTTAATTCAGTGCAGTTTCTTCGGAGACGGAGGAACTGACCGTACGGTAAGTTTTCCCTCAGGTGACGGGGATGGAAACTGTCGAACAAAAGTAAACAATTCTTTGCTGTTGCCTTAAAGTGTGTGGTGGTTTTGAGTTTCCCCTGTTCAGGGTAGATATTAAGGTCCAAGAATACCAGGTTTTGTGCTGACACACTATGTGTAAATTTCAGAAATGCGTTCTGTTGATTGAGCCACAGCATGAATGCCTCAGTTGATTCGATGTCGCCTTCCCATACGACCAGGACATCGTCAATATACCTTTTCCAAACTTTGATGTGGGCAAGGTATGGGTTCATCGTATGTAGGATCCTGTTAGTTTCCAGATGGTGTACATACAAACCTGCTAGACTGGGAGCGAAGGTGCTCCCCATGCTGGTACCGTGTCGTTGCTCATATATATCTTCAGCATACATGAAGAAATTACGGGTGAGTGCCAGTGAAACACATTCCATCACTAGATTACGAGGTGTCTGGTATTCCCAAGGGGTAGAGAACAATACCTCCTCAATGATTAGCAATGTTTCGTCGTGTGGGAGACTGGTATATAGGCTCTCCACATCCAGTCCCATGAGCAGGTTTTTAGTGGGGTCAAAATCAATATCCTGCAAAATTTGCAGGACGTTCTTGGTATCACGCAAGTATGTGCTAGTACCTTGAACTAACGGTCGAAGGAACGCATCCGCGAACCTAGACAGAGGTTCCAAAATAGAGTTCACACCAGAGACGATGGGTCTGCCTGGGGGGGAAAGCCAAGTTCTTGTGGATTTTTGTCAATGATGTATAGGTGAGTTCCTGTGTGTGTTGTGTTATGTACCATATATGGGTCTCCACATTTGTCATCTGCAAGACACACCTCCACTGCCCGGCCTGGGGGAACCCCTGGACACTGCATCCCCAGACAATGACTTTGAACATATGGTTGCAATGGCTGTGTGTGCGACTGAGTTTTGTTTGGCCAGTGCATATGTGTGATTGTCAGGCACATCATTTCTCAGGCCCAGTGTCAGACATCTTGTCAGTCGCTTCCCACTCCCTATGAGGCGATCATGGTTCAGTGTGAGCTTGCTGGGCCACATGGCTGGCTGGGGATTGTCTGTGACTGCAACTCCCATCATGCTCCTGGCTACACCCCCTTCCCAGCATACCCATACTTCCTTCCTCTTGACTCTGCTTCCCTGTGAGGGGGTGTGACAGCAATGGCAAGATGTTTGACTGTGAAATACTGGTGTTTGTTTGGCTACAAGTCCAAAGAGAGACCCTGTGCTTCACACAGCAGCACCCAGTGCGGTGTATTTTTTGCTGATATTTTACTGAGGTGTGGGTCAATGCATTCTACCCGGTGAGTTGTGTGGAGTTTGTGTTGAGGGGGGGGGGGTGTCTCCACATGCTGGTAAGTATGGTCAGAGCTGTCAGTCCTCCTTCCCACCCGGCCAGACATCCCACCATGAAACGTGCTTCCATTGGAGGGCGTGCAAGTTGTCTTTTAGGATGTCAGTCAGTGGTGGCCTGCTTCTGATTTGCACACAACCCCTACCAGGGCCTTGTGCTCCCCACAGCAGGACCCTGTCAGTGTCAGCTATCTTTTCAGTCATTTTCCACTCCCTGTGATGTGGGCATGTTTCAGAGAGGTCTTGATGGGCCAATTTTGAGGGGGAGCATTATCTGTGACTACAAACCCCATCATGCTTTTGGATACACTCACTTCACCTGCATACCCACTATTCCTTCCTGTCAGTCAGCTGCACTGTGAGGTAGTGTGTTTGTGGTGGCAAACTGTCTGACAGTGTTTATTAGGCTTTGTGCCACTGCCTTGCTCTATTTGTTGTTATGTAGTGAAGACTGCTATTTATATACGTACGATGCTAAGTTAGCACAACCGCGTTAGATGTTAGAAAGCCATCTTGCCACTTTTGCTGCTTTTGCACACGACACTGTAGTTACATGTTATTAATTGAGAAATGCTTGCTCGCCTTTGCTTCACATGAGAACTGTCTGTTGTTCACATCCCTAACAGTGAGCAGCGACCTTGGTCTGAACATTGCGTAAAGAAACAGTCTGGGTCGCTAGACGGTGCATGTTGTTGGGTTCAGGTTGATCAGCCCACTATTTAGCCATAACACGCACGCAGCTGCAAATACCTGAAAGTCGAGTGCTTTTAATATTGCAGCCTGCATGCTTTAGACACATTCTGAAGAAGAGCTTTCCCAGGAGCAGAGTCTAGCTGATCCTGTGATGTGATTCCACTAAGCTGATCTTTACGGTATGGGGTTCCCCATTCTAGCCTAGAGACCTTTTATTAGTCTAATAATAATAACATTAGTTTACTAGCGAAAGGAAGGTTGCTGTCATCCACTGTCATTTTATTATGATTACTCCTTTCATTTTCTATGGTATTGTAACTATGCTGATGGTTTTGATCTTAATCATTTGTCTGCTTATGTTAGCCAAAGTACTGCATCTTAGGACATGAGGTTTATAAAATAAACTCTTTAAACTTTACCGTGTCTCTGTTTATTCTGTTGTGGACTGATATGAGAATAATTGCGAACAGGTATTTCTGATTCCCACCATTCCTGAGAATACCCTAAGTCGCTTGTTCTGGGTTGTCTATACATTGGGACCGCCGAGATAAAACTCGGATAACGAATGGGACACTGATGCTGGTCGGATAAGGGGTTCTGAGGTGAGTTTTTGGTACACCACAATTCACTGAGGTCCTGGTTTCCTGTGCATAGTTCTATGCATAAGCAGAATCCCTGCAACATGGCGCACCATGGCGCACCTAACGTTTGGTCGATTGATTTGAAACGCCTTAGTAGTGCTTATATTAGTCCAAAGCACCCTCACTCTTGTTTCCGGTTAACGGGAGTTTGTACATGTCATGAAACAGTTCCAAGTCACTGTGAAATAGCAGGTATTGTGTTTGTCTGACTAGCATACACATCTAGGGATGATTATCTATTGGTTACTGTGTCTTTGCTTACGGTGCATGGTTTCACTGTCCCCTTGCCACACAATATTAAGTATGTTGTTTGTGTACTCACCAGGCTCTGGTATGTCTGTTAGACCATGGACGCTCTCTGGTGGTATGATGTCCTGCACCTTCTCCTCCCAGGTCCTGATGTAGACTGGTTTGGCAGGAGGGCCAGTGCGCTGACTCAAGGCGTGATCTTTCTCAATGAGTTTCTTGACTCTCCTGCGCACGTCATACCACCTGTTCTGGATATCGTCCTTTGTGCGCAACGTTGGTGCTTGTGCGTTCACCTTGTCCACAATCCTCTCCCACATCTTGGTTTTCTGTGACACGGGGGTCCTTTGGACCAAAGTATCAAACAAATGTGGCTCTACTCTAATGATCTCGTCTACCAGCACTTCTAACTCATCATGTGTGAGCTTTGGATTCTTCTTTGGGGGCATTGTGATGGGTGGTGGTGGTGAGTGATGTGTGTGTGAGGATGCAAGTGAGGGTGTGTTAGTGTTGGTTTTGCTAGCTGTATGTGTGAGTGCTTTTGGTGAGGTGCTAATGGTGTGTGAGTTGTGTGATGGGTGAGTTGTGAGTGTGTCTGTGGTTGCGGTGTGATGGTGTTTGCTGCTGGCTGTGTCTCCTATTTGCAAAGGATCATGGTAGTGATTGATGTCCTTTATATAGGTGCAGTTCTGGGTGTGTCTTTGTCCCAGGTTTTTTTGGGGGATATTTATTGGCTTTGTCATTGCTTGTTTGGTCCTTTTTTGTCTTTTTGCCTTTGGGTTTTCTAGGCATGAAGGAGATGTGCTTCTGACCGAGACGGACGCTGATGTTGGCTCGTGCGGGCTTCTCCGCCTCATTCATGCTGACTTTCTTCTGTGTTTCATATGCGTCGGTCGCGGAGATCTCTATTACTTGTGGGCCCTGTTTTCTCTGCGTGTCAGTCATGCGGCTTGGGCTCCGTGCGAGTCGGTCTGGGTTTACACGCATTGCATCGTACAGCGCGGATCGGACATCGCGGGTACGTGTCGATCGGGTTCATTCCGGGTTCGTGTCGGTCGGTGCAACTCGCATCGGTTTTCCGGCCGGATCACTATTTTCCGGCTCGGTCGTATGGCTTGTATTCTGTATGTGTTGGTTGTAATTCACACGCGTTGCATCGTACTGCACGGGTCATACGGCGTCGGTCCGTGTTGGTCGGTCTCCGGTCCGGGTCCGTGTCGGTCGGTACATTTTGCGGCCGGAATCGGCCCCAAAGTAGCTACACATAAGTCGACATACTCAAAAGAAGGAAAGCTGTGTTTCCAATGTTTATTTTTATTTCCACTTGAAGGCAAATGTCCAACTGTCAGACAGACATGCAAAGGTGGCTGGAAAGAAAATCACTTCATAACTGTTTGCAAGGGAAAAGAGACACATGTCCGTCATTGCAAGACAACAAAATTGACATCAGCGCCTACAAAGACACAGAGCAACCTCAATTGCGACAGTTGGAAACTTAACAAAGTTGATTGTTATCAAGTTCATCCAACAAAAGTTCTTCAACATCACAATCGAGTGACAGTGAAGAGGGTCTCGCTGCTTGCAACGAAGAAAAACGAATGACAAAAGCAAGTGAGTCAACAAAACAAAAGAATTCATATGGACACTGCTTCAATATCACACTAAAGGCCAACGGTTCTTCTGTAACAATGTGTAACTCGTAACCTATGTAACCCTACCAGCCTGACTCTCTTAAATGGCCCCCATAAGTATGCCCTTGTCCAAAGCACTCCTACTCCCCTTGTTGGGGATGGATCCAGCTTTTTTTTGCCCTGGAGTCTCAGAGACCCTTCTGAGAGAGTCCACAGTGACAAGAGAGTCACACATAGTCGAGGACTGGGATTGTTCCCCTCACCACTGGGAACCGTCTCCTACCCTGCCGGAAGTCAGACACTGTGTTCACGCTGGGTTTTCTACCCCCTCCCCCTCCTCTTTCCACCTTCATTCTTCTAAGTGTGCCCGTGACCAAAGCACTCCTCTTCCCTTGTTGGGGAGGGATCCAGCATCTATGCCCTGGTGTCTTAGCACCCCCGCTGAGAGAGTCCACCGCGACAAGGGAATCACACATAATGGAAGACTGGGAATGATCCCTTTACCGCGGGGAGCCATCTACCACCCAGCCGGACATCTGACACAGTTACTTCCTCGTCTCCTTGCTGTGTCTCCTACCCCCTCCCCCACCTCTTCCCTCTTTCATTCTTTGCTTGCCTCCCCTATTCCTTCCCTCTCTCCCCTGAATCTCTCCCCCCGCCTGCTTTGTTTATCCTTGTGCCTATGCTCCGCTTAATCTCCCTCCCCGTCGCCCTTTTACATTACCCCCTTACCCTTCTACACGCCATGAACCAACGGATGTAACTTGTAATTGATGTACCTTCTGAAACAATGTGTAACTTGTAACCTATTTAACTCTCCTCATGTAAAGCGCTCTAATACCTCTGGGTTCAGCCAGCGCTATATAAAACTCAAGTAGTTAAAAGTAAATAAATAAATAAACGGTTGCCCCATAACCTTTGTAATTGACAGTGGTGCATCAATCAACATCATGCCAGTCGAACAGTCTAACAATTTGTCACCCATACCTCGACTCAACACCTCAAATATGAAGGTTTACACATGGGCTGATTTAAAACCGCTGCGGAGTCAAGGATCATTCATGGCGACCTTACGGTGAGCAGTCAAAATATTGATATTTATATATCGACTAATAAAAATTTCGAGTTTTAAATATCGATGGTATAAAATATCGATGTCCTGAATATCGATGTCAAAAATATTGTTTATTAAGTGTAATGAAAATTATCGAAGTATTTAATATCGATTGTTAAAATATCGTTATGTGAAAATATTGACATAGTATGGTATATGCTTTTTTTTGTGTTTGTAAAAGTATGTTATTTAAATAATGTTAAAATAAAATAATGTGTAGAATATTTTTTAGGAGCCGCATGTTGGGTTTATAGGGGATAAGGGTGGGGAGTGTTTTAAAAATATGGGTAAATATACATTAATAAATTAAAATTTAGAAATTTAATTTTTAAATTTAAATTTTGAATTTTGAAATATTTTTTTAGGAGCCGGATGTTGGGTTTCTAGGGGATAAGGGTGGGGAGTGTTTTAAACATATGTGTTAATATACATTAATAAATTAAAATTTCTAAATTTAATTTGTAATTTTAAATCTCGAATTTAGAAATATTTTTTAGGAGCGGGATGTTGGGTTTATAGGGGATAAGGGTGGGGAGTGTTTTAAAAATATGTGTTAATATAAATAAATAAATTACATTTTAGAAATTTCATTTGAAAATTTAAATTTCGAATTTAGAAATATATTTTTGGGAGTGGTATGTTGGGTTTATAGGGGATAAGGATGGTGAGTGTTTTAAAAATACGTTTTGATATAGATTAATCACTTAAAATTTTGAAATTTAATTTGTAAATTTAAATTTCGAATTTAGAAAAAAAATTTCAGGAGCGGGATGTTGGGTTTATAGGGGATAAGGCTGGGGAGTGTTTTAAAAATATGTTTTGATTTAGATTAATAATTTAAAATTTAGAAATTTAGGGGCGTATTACAATGGCGGGCAGACCATGTCCGCCTGCCACAGTACCGGGAAACTGGACCGGCCGCCACAGGTGCGGCGGTCCCGCCATGGGAATTAGGATGCCACCGACATGGTGGTGGTGCATCCCACATATTTTGCATTGTGGCGGGCGGTGCTGTAAGCAGCACCCGCCACATTGCAATATATGCATGTCGTGCATTTGCATGCACAACGTGGCACATTGTGCATGCAAATGGAGGGGGGGACCTTGGGTACCCCTTAAGTCTGCCCCCAACCCTCCAAACCCTGGGGGCCCACAACGGGCCCCCAAAAGTGAACTCCGCCTGGCTTTCCATGGCGGGGTCTCCCCCATGGAAAGCCCCGCACCGCCGCCCATCCTGATATGGATGGCGGTGTCTTGCAGACACCGCCACCATATTGGAGCGCTTTTCCGCCCGGTCGCCTGTCCGACCGGCGGAAAACCGGCGGACGGCCTTTTCGTCTGCCGGGGTCCCCATGGCCATCGTAATTTGGCGGGGGGGAAATGGTAGGCGGGTGGTGGACAATGGCGGGTGGATCACCACCGCCAGACGGGCGGTGGCGATCCACCTGCCATCCTAATAGACCCCTTAATTTGTAAATTTAAATTTCGAATTTAGAAATAGTTTTTTAGGAGCTTATACGGGATAAGTTTGGGGATTGTTTTAAAAATATGAGTTGATATATATTAATAATTTAGAAAATAATTTCAAAAAATAAATTTTTAAATTTAGAAATATTATATAGGAGTGGGATGTTGGATTTATTGGGGAGTTTTAAAAAATATGTGTAAATATATATTAATAATTTAAAATTTAGAAATGTATTTTTAAAATCTATATTTATAATTTTATGTTTAGGAGCGGGATGTTGGGTATATAGGGGATAAGGGTGGGGAGTGCTCTTAAATAATGATTCAATATTTATGTCAAAGTCATAAATAAGGAATTTAAATTTTAAAGAAAAGATATAATTTAAATTTTACATTTTAATGAGAGTGAAACTGTGTTTAAAGGGGAGAAGGGTGTGTCGTGTTATAAATAAAATATCTTAAATATATTTAAAAAATATGAAAGTAAAATATTTCATTTTGATAAAATATTTACTTTTTTAAGTTATAATTTTTAATATTGGTTTGTTTGTTTTATAGTTATTATGTAATTGAAGTAATTTAAACATTATTAAATTATTATATATCTTTTTTACGTACAGCTTTTGTAGTGTTATATTGTTTCTAGTGTTATTATTCAAGTAATCTAGCATATAGTTTATTATTTATATAATTTATAATTTAAATGTAATGTGATTAGTAAGTTAATTTAATGTAATTAACAAGAACTACTTAATTTGATAGTAGTTGGAGTGAAAATACTCAATGAATTAAGTTTAATATACAGCACCTACTTCAATTTATTACTTAGGGGCCGATTCCGATTCCGGCCGCAAAACGAACCAACCGACACGGACCTGGACCGAATACCGACCGACACGGACCAGCGCAGTACGACCCGTGCAGTACGATGCAACGCGAGTGAATTACAACCGACACGTACGGAATACCAGCCGTACGACCGAGCCGCAGGGAAAATAGTGATCTGGCCGGAAAACCGACGTGATTTTCACCGACCGACACGAACCCGGAATGAACCCGACCGACCCGTACCCGCGATGTACGATGCAATTGCGTGTAAAACCAGACCGACTCGCACGGAGACCACCCGGCACACAATCAATAGAGACCGCCGCGACCGACGCGTACCAAACACAGAAGATAGGCAGCGTGAACGAGGCGGAGAAGCCCGCACGAGTCAACTGCAGCGTCCGTTTCCGTCACATGAACGTCTCCTTCATGCCTTCAAAACCCAAAGGAAAAAAGACAAAAAAAGGAGCAAACAAGCAATGACAAAGCCAATAAATACCAAAGAAAAAAACATGGGACAAAGACACACCCACAACTCCAACTATATAAATGACTACAATCACTACCATCATCCCTTGCAAACAGGAGACACAGCTAGTAGCAAACACCAGTACACAGCAACCACAGACACACTCACAACTCACCCATCACACAACTCCCACACCATCAGTACCTCATATAAAAGCACACACACATACACCCAGCAAAAGCAACACCAAACCACCCTCACTTGCACCCTCACACACATCCCTCACCTCCACCACCACCCATCACCATGCCCCCAAAGAAGAATCCAAAGTTCACAGATAGTGAGTTAGAAGTGCTGGTAGACGAGATCATCAGAGTAGAGACACATTTGTTTGGTACATTGGTCCAAAGGACCCCCATCTCACAGAAATCCAAGATGTGGGCGAGGATTGTGGACAAGGTGAACGCTCAAGCACCAGCAAAGCGCACAAAGGACGATATCCAGAACAGGTGGTATGACGTGCGCAGGAGGGTGAAGAAACTCATCGAAAAAGATCACGCCCTGAGTCAGTGCACCGGCGGTGGCCCTCCTGCCAAACCAGTCTACTTCAGGACCTGGGAGGAGAGCTTCCATGGCCTAACAGACATCCCAGAGCCTGGTGAGTACACAAACAACATACCCAAGAGTGTGTGGCAAGGGGACAGTGAAACCATGCACCGCAAGCAAAGCTACACTAACCAATAGATAATCATACCACGATGTGTATGCCAGTCAGACAAACACAATACCTGCCATCTCATAGTGACTTGGAACTGTGTCATGACATGCAACAACCTACAAACAAATAGAGCAAGCCAGTGGCACAAAGCCAAAAAGACCCTGCCAGACAGTTTGCCACCACAAACACACCACCTCACAGTGCAGCTGACTGTCAGGGGAAGGAATAGTGGGGATGCAGGTGAAGTGAGTGTAACCAAAAGCATGATGGGGCCTGTAGTCACAGATAATGCTCCCTCTCCTGATTGGCCCATCAAGACCTCTCTGAAACATGCCCACATCATAGGGAGTGGAAAATGATCGACAAGATGGCTGACACTGGGTCCTGCTGTGGGGAGCACAAGGCCCTGCTAGGGGTTGTGTGCAAATCAGAAGCAGGACACCACTGACTGTCATCCTGAAAGACAACTTTCATGCCCTACAATGGAAGCACGTTTCATGATGGGAAGGAGGACTGACAGCTCTGACCATACTTACCAGAATGTGGAGACACCCCCTCAACACAAACTCCACACAACTCACCGGGTACAATGCATTGACACACACCTCATTGAAATATCAGCAAAAGATACCCCGTACTGGGTGCTACTGTGTGAAGCACAGGGGCTCACTTTGGACTTGTAGCCAAACAAACACCAGGATTTCACAGTCAGCCATCTTGCCACTGCTGTCACATCCCCTCACAGGGAAGCAGAGTCAAGAGGGAGGAAGTATGGGCATGCTGGGAAGGGGGTGTAGCCAAGAGTATGATGGGAGTCGCAGTCACAGACAATCTACACCCACCCACATGGTCCAGCAAGCTCACACTGAACCATTCTCGCCTCACAGGGAGTGGGAAGGGACTGACAAGATGTCTGACACTGGGCTCTGTCATGGGGAGCACGAGGCCATGCTGGGAAATGGCCAACAACAATATCAAACTCTGTCCGTGACAAGCAGGGAAAAAGCAGTGTACATGCAGGCATCTGTTCGAAAAGTAGAAAATGTAATGTTTGTGAACCATCGATGCATGTAGAAACATAACTCACATTGTGCGTCTCTTCCAAACACAGGTGGTGTTGGGCACCCAGCACCAAATGATGAGGATACCCAGTCCCAGACTCTGGTGGACACTGAGCTCTCTGGTCTGACTTTCTCTCTGTCCTCTTCGGATAACGACGACCAACCTGGCCCCTCCGATGTGAGCCATCATGCAGCATCAGCAGCATCAACATGTGCACCCCCTGTACCCACGCCTCCAGCATCTGGACACCGACAGGGCACCCCCGCCAACACGGACAGACCAAAGCCAATCAACACCCATAGCACAGGGACACAGGATCCCCCGGAAGCTACACCAAACACCACCAGCAACAGCACCCAAAGGGTCCCAGTGTCACCTGTGCGTCCTGCCGCTGGTCCTGCCCGTGTGGAGAGGGGTGCTGGGAGGGGTGGGAGGCACAGGGCACTCCTTGCAGAGGGGTCTGGACTGCATGATAACCCCAACCTGGCACGTATCTTAGATGCGTACCAGGATAGCACCGGAGGATTTGGCCAGGTAGTGGGGATCCTCAAGGACATGCAACACGAGCAGGTCGCCCACCATGCCCGCATGAGGCCAAGTGGGATGACATCGGGACATACTCCAATGCCTCCGCCAGATCAACACCAACCTGTCCACACCCCACTGTGTGGCCACAACATTTGTGGCAACACCATCTGCCAGCGCCACACGGAGGGAGGAGGACTCTGGCGAAGAGTCCCCTGCACCGCAGAGGCCTGCACATGATGACCCCCCCGGAAGAAGAGGGGTCGTCCGAAGAAGGACATGTGAGACGCAAATGAACCAGCACATCCCCCAGGGCCTCTCAACCTGTTCTGGACAATGTCCTTTGTGGGCAACCCGTTCACCTTGTCCAATCGCACACAACTCGCCCACATGACATGGAGGGTTCATGTTGGGCCAATGTAGCAGATGTCTGTGGACTTTACTCTGGACATTTCATCTACCAGCACTTCCAACTCCAATGTGAACTTTGGATTTCCAAACCAATGTACAGCACCCACCATTCTGTGCACTTCCCTGACACATGTTTGTAAATAAACTCACCAGTACACCATACTTGCCTCTGATGTGATTCCAACTTGTCATGTTCAGGGAGATGTCGATCTGCTACACAACACAGTGCATGCCAAATACTGTAATAATGAGACCAACGTAAGGTGGGTCATGGTGATGTGACACATGTGAGGGAGACACACAACTATGGCAACACAAAACATACTCACCATGGCCATGTTACTCATCACACACAATGATGTTGACCTGAAACGCATTGGCATGCACAGACACAACACCAACCCCAGTCAGTGGTAACAAGTCCACAGGTGAGGTAAGGAGATATCACTCAGAAGAGGGAAGACAGACAACGCACATGAGAAAGCGTTGCACAGGTTCATTACACATCAGCAACACGTTTATTCCACAATAGTTGCACGGTAATTCTACGTAACAGTGGACACACGCTCTCAATGTGTTAGAGAATGGAAGTCCAGGGATGTGTGGTACATCAGTTGATGGGAATTGTCAACGTCCACACTGGTGTTGGCTTCTGTGTGTTGGGGGTCAGTGTTGACCACACAACAGGCAAAATACCCTGGGAAGGGCAGACACAAGACACAGTCAAAAGCACAGAAGAACAGGAGAGAAATGCAATACACATGCACAAAACATGTTGCAAGACACCTACACAAACACTAGTTAGCAGTACTACCCTATTATGGAGTACACACCACCTGAATGGACACATCACAGCACGCATCCAGTCAAGTGGCACACAGACACACTCAGACAGCAACAGAGCTGGCACAACATATTCCAGGCTACCTCCATACATTCACATAACAACCCTGGAAACTCACATTCAGGTGAAGAAGTTGTTGATGAGCTGTGAGCGGACGTCACCCTCATCCTCATCATCACTGGCATCTTGGCCCAGGCCGGGATCCTCCACAGGTGGCGGAGGTCTGGAGGAGAGGCACCTCCTTCCGCACTGCCATGTTGTGTAGCATGCAGCAGACAAGGATTATTTTGCACACCTTTGCAGGCTCATATGGGAGGGTCCCTCCGGTCTTGTCCAGGCAGCAAAAGCGGCTTTTCAGGAGGCCGAATGTCCGCTCAATCACCCTCCTGCTCCGACCATGTGCTTCATTGTAGCGCAGCTCGGCTGGTGTCACAGGGTTCCTGAGGGGTGTCAGCAACCATGGCATGTTGGGGTATCCGGAGTCACCTACACACACAAAAATGAACAAGTAGGTGAGTTTTGTAGGAGTGCGGAATACAACAATGACAAACACACACAATAAGAACCAGTCAGTACACACCGACAAGCCAGGCATGCTGAGCTGGCATCTGTGACATCAGCGTTGCAATGCGACTACTCCTCATAATGTAGGCATCGTGCGCAGGACCAGGGAACCGTGCACACACATGTGTGATCGACATGTCAGCAAGACAGACCACCAGAGCATTGATCGAATAGTAGTGCTTCCTGTTACGGTACGCCTGCTCATGTGCCTGTGGTGGTATCAGGGCAACATGTGTCCCATCAATAGATCCAATGACGCTAGGCATCCCCAGTGTATAAAAGGCATCCTTTATTTCAGGGAGTTCCGCTGGGCTCGGGAACTTGATATACAGGTCTAGGAAATGCAACATCCCCTCCAAGACATCGCGTAGCACCCGACTAAACATCGTTTGCGACATCCCACCAGCAGTAGCCACAGTGTACTGGAAGGTACCAGTAGCAAAGAAGTGCAGGGCTGCCATCACCTTCACCTCTGGGGTCAGTACTGTAGGGTATGTCAGGCCAGGTAGCAGGTGTGGCGCCAACTCCTCCGCCAACTCCGCAATCAGTGGCCTGGTGAAGCAGTATTGTCTGATGCAGTCGTGTTCCTGCATGGTTGCAAGGTCTGGGAACGGCCGATGGACAGCTGGTGCCCCGCAGTACAGAGATGCACAAAGGAAGATTGTCAGTTCATCCACCCATGTGGCCATGACCAGGCTCAATATCACATGCTAGATCATGACATTACACAATGTACTGAGGTGTGTGCTGTTGGGCATGGACACATATGTCACCTACATGACCACCACCTCACATCCCAATTCTACATGTCCACATGAGTCCCATGTAGTGCAATGGCCAATCATCTGCTTGGGTCACCCAACCTATGTGCTGCTGCAACGTTCCAAACACACACCACAGTGACTAGTGAGGCCTCATGTCTCCCAGGCATCACAGATCTTTGCCATGCAGAAACCCAGGGTCCCTGTATTGCCACATCGTCACAGCAATGGACATGGCGTATCACGTACACATCACAAGGCAAGCGTACGTCCCACAGGTAGTGGCCACTGTTGTTCCTGCTGGCCCTACATATACGTCTCTTAGACACACACCCCATCAAGGGTGATGCATATACCACATGGATGTGGAGTCTGTCACCCATTGGGCACATTTGATCAGACACATGTGAGACACAACATGCACACTGCCTTGGGTGCACATCAGTATTTTGGCTACAGGTCTCACTGTGACGTACATGCCATCACCCCCAGGACACAGGGTGTATGTGACATGTTCTAAACATATCCAACCTGACACTGTGTCCGTGACTCATGCCCATTACTGTATAATTGCACATCACAGTGGTAATGTGCACAAAACACAAAGGATTCTGCCCCCATGTACACGTGCACAGCCTGGGAGTAGCTGCACAAAGTGCCAGACAAAAAAACAGATGTGGCCCCCCACAAACACCCAGGGAATGCAGCCTATGCCATGGGACACTGTGTGGCCAATGCTGTAGTGTGGTAAGTGTGCACAGGTGTCCCTGGCCAGTAAATGTGTGTTGCATTCGTATGTGCAACATTCCGTCCATCATCTTGTGTGTTTTGCTGTTCACCCTATGTGGGAAGGGTATGCCCAGACGTGGGTCCCGTGCTCACTACGCCACTGGAGTCAAGCTATCCTGGCTGAAGAGGGGTGAAACCCTGAAACCGGTCCTAGGATGCTTGATTCCGGTCCAGGGAAGACATGGCTTGGCAGTTCGGGTTGGACAGTTCCCATGAGGCACAGGGTCAAGACTGATTTGCATACGGCCATGTCTGAACTGGGGTGGCGTGGTGAGCAAAATAACGATGGATTAAACCCAGATCTGTGACTGGGGGTGAATGTTTTGCCAATGTGCAACATTCCGTCCATCATCTTGTGTGTTTTGCATTCATATAATAGTCACACCAATGATATCCGACTCGGGTGACAATGCGTACGCATTGCACGGGTCATGACCGAGCCGTGCGTACGCTTTGTCATTGAATGCAATAAGGTCCGACGCAGGTGACAATGCGTACGCATTGCACGGGTCATGACCGAGCCGTGCGTACGCTTTGTCATTGAATGCAATGAGGTCTGACGCGGGTGACAATGCGTACGCATTGCACGGGTCATGTCCGAGCCGTGCCTACGCTTTGTCATTGAATCGTATGGAGACGGGTGCATGTGTATATTCAAAATACGCATCTTACAGTCAGTTGAACGAGCCGGGTGCACCCATTGGCTCTGGTCTATCATGGAAACGGATGCGGATTCAAAACTTGTACGAGTTGTGCACTGGAAATTCAGTTGGATGCCTACAACAATGTTGCAATTTCAAGTGTTCCATGAAGGTGAAGATTTGAACGATGCGGAAGGCGTGTACGAGTCGTACATTTAAATGGATTGGCCAGATTCCTAGAATGCAACCGTGTTGGATGTATCTCTTGGGACACATGGCACAGAGTCTGCCTCTGCAGCACAGATATAAGGCACGCTGGCCCCCAGGGAGCTCACTTGCCAGCACTACATGCTACTGGACCACATCCCTGCTACCACTGCTGTTGTCTCTGCATCCTCTGGCTCCTGCTATGGCACGTACTCTGGAGAGGGCCCCAGCCTTCACTGAGGAGGAGAACCAGGCCCTGCTGAACGGGCTCCTTTCACAGTACTGCAAGCTCTATGGGAAACCAGGGGAGCAGGTGAGTGTGCAGTCCACTGCCTTCCTAATTATGCATGTTGTCTGACTTGCAGGACTAGCAGTGTGTACACCAGTGGCAAGCATTCTCACGGATTACTTTCATCCCCCAAAGTGTGTAGGTACATGTACTGAATAGGTTTCCTGCTGCTAAAGTGCATTAGTGCAAGCTTAAACTATCCAGGCATTGTTAACATGTCAGACATGCAGGTGATTTGTCCTTCCCCATGGTTGCACTACCTGTGTAATTAATTTCCCTTTGTGATGATGACATGTATATCCAAATGTGTGCTGCACAAATCTGGGGCATGTGTGTTAATGTACTTTTCACTTTGTCATCTTCACAGGTTGATGCCCACCAGAAGCAGGAGATCTGGCTGACCATCGCCCGAGCTGTTCGTTCGGTGGGGGTCTACAAGCGCCGGATTCGCAACTGCCAGAAGAGGTGGCAGGACCTTCAGGGCTGGACCCGAAGGATAGCTAGAGTCCAGCTGAAGCTGTCACCTCCACGCAGGAGGGGCGGACACCGGACCCTGACTCCCCACATGCTTCGGATACTGGCGGTGGTCTTACCGGACCGGGATAGGCAGCTGAAGGCCAGACAGCAGCAAGAAGGGGGTAAGTCCATGCCTGATCTGTGTACTATGTCTGACATGCTAATAGCAGCCTTTTGGCCTGGTCACACTTCCACATTATGTAGATCTTATAGTCCAATACTCATGTCCCTCAATTGTGTGATGCACCCTCCTCATCTGTTCCACAGGTGTGGCCCCTACAGTCTGTTGCTTGTGGCACTGTGTCCCTGCAGTCAGCTATGCTTCAGCTACCGGTCAGCATCTGTTCCCGTGACTCTGTTGTGTGTTTCATGGGTGGGTGAACTGTTTACACAATGCCTGAGATCTGACATGTGATATGTGTGTGCCCTTGAGATGTGTTCCAATTGCTGGTCTGACTCGCAACATGTGGCTGGGGTATTCCAAACAAACCCATGCAGCAGGGGACTCCAATTTTTTGGCATCAGGAGCATGTATATCGAGTATATCACACTTGCTTAGCCACCTGACTACTGTCCAGGGCCAAACACTGTTTCACGTAGACCTTGCCAGTCATGCCTCCTCAAGGGCATTTCGAAACACTCTGTAATCCCACTCCTGTGTATGAAATTGCAGGTTGTGCTTAGTGACATGTGCCCTCAGTTGTCTGCCTCTGTGTCATTAGGGTGTGGCTTGTTGTTACGTAAAACTGGGGTGTCCATTATTCAGAGGGTCAGCATGACATCTGAGATGTGACTGTGAGAGACAAGACCTGTGTGACATATAGGTGTGTGATCATCTGACAGCGCACAATGGTGTATGCAAATGTGTCCTTCAGGCAGCTGGGTTACATGCATGGCAGACTGTGACGTGTTAATGTACAGGGATTTGTGTTTGCAGAGACTCAGATGTCTGATTTGCATGATGTGGGGTCTTCTGGCTCCTGGACATGTTGTTTGCATGGGATGGGCAAGTGCGCCGGTCATCTGCAGAGTTAGCTTTACCCCTGAGCTAGGATTGTGAGTCAGTGCATATTGTTGTTGTCTGGATGCCCTGCCCCTGTGACAGGAGACAGTGTTGATTGAATTTCAGGGCATCCCAGTGCCATGGCATTTAACTTGCTATGGGTGATCCTGCATCGTGTTCAAGTGTGCACCATGAACACCATTGTGGCATTGCCCATCAGGACATGAGAACATCATAGTGTGTGTTGCTGGCATTCATCACAAGCATGTGAAATGAGTCTCTGCCCATCCCTTCATCCGGATACCTGTACTGATTCAGTAGCAAGAGATGTGCTGTGTGTATAGTGACATACTCCCACATGTTCACTTGCATGTACAACTAATGTGTGGGGGTGGATGTTGGCACATTGGGGTGTTAGCATCCAACATGCAACAGACATATGTGTGAAAGTCAAGGAGGGATATGTGTGCCATGGTTGATGTTGAGAATGACAATTGTCTTATCCTAAACAGTGTTGGCACTTTGAGCTGTGCTCAGCTGATGGTTCCAGGGCTTGCCCTGTGATGTCATGTACTCACAGTGGTGTGTGCAGTCGGTGCAGGTGACTGATGTTGTTCTCTTACTTCCTATTCCTATCCAGATACATCCACGGCCACAGGAGGGGACAGCTCCACGGACCAGGAGGAGCCACAGAGCCTTACAGGGACAGAAGGAGAGGAGTCGGTGGACCCAGTGGCACGGATGGCGAGTGGAGCCGAACACAGAGGAGTCGTCAGCACCATCCCACCCAGCTGAGGGCCACAGCAGCTCTGAGGATGACTCCCTTGTGGAGGCGGGTGTCAGCAGCCACCATACCCCAGCTAGTGAGGCTGTCCCCACCACCACCACCCTCCCATTGGCTCCCATCCCAGAGGTCCCTGTGGGTTCGCGTGTTCGTGAGCATGTCTCCTTCATGCCCAGCACCGCACCCCCTGCCCCTGTGTCCCCTGCTGCCCTGAGTGAGGAGTCTGTGGACTTACTTCGACAGATCCATGTAGGGCAGGCGTCAATGCTGAAGGTCCTCCATGCACACACAGGTCTGTTGACACAACTGGTGTCATTCATGGAGGGCATTTCCTCGGGCATGTCTGCCCTACAGAGGACCAATCAGTCCGTGGCCTCCTCCCTGACGGCAGCAGTGTCCCTCCTCCAACAGTCCTGCACCCCTCCTACCCCTGCACCACCCACGATTCCTAGCAGCCTACCTGTCCCGAGCACACAAACACCCAAACCAAGGTCTAGACGTGCACACATGCAAGCGCAGGGGACTGAAGACACACTCACAGGGACTGGTTTGCAGACACACACACAGTCATCCACAACCACTCTGCAGTCCTCCGAGACCTCTCCCTCCCAGCTCCCTTCACTTGCATCACCTGCAACCCCATCTCCCCAGAAGCTCTTCCTCTGTGACCTTGACCTCTTCCCCACTGACCCAGCTGATTACAAGGGGAAGAGGAAGTCCCCACACACAGAGGGGAGTGCCCCTCACACCAGACACCCTCCCCCAGGCGCAGTTAGACAGAGACCCCCACCCGCAAGTCCCCCCGTTGCAAGACAAGCAAGACCCCCCCGCCACCACGCAGCTCCAAGGCAAAGTCTCCGTCCTCCATCCCCCAGGCCACCACTCCAGAGGTTCCCCCACCACTCCCTGTCCAGGGTTCCCCCACCCACAGATACACCATCCCCAAAATGCTAAGGCCTTCCCCCCTGGCACTTGCTCCTCCACACCTGGTCAGACGGTTAGTGCCACTGATGTGGGGACCGTGTCCCCCCCTGCCCTGCCGACCTCACCTGCCCCCCATTCTGCTCCCATGGATGTAGGCACTGCATTGGAGTTCACGACCACCCCGTCTGACTTGGGCACTGCAGTGGTGACCCAATCCACTCCATCTGACCTGCCCACTGGAGTTGTGCTGGCACCCACCCCATCTGACTTGTGCCCCACAGTTGTGACAGCACCCACCACTTCAGTCAGCTCCACTGCAGTTGCAAGTGTCTCGCCTGCATCCACCACCCCTTCTGCTGCGCCCTGATCCTGTCCCTGCGGTGCCTGGCCTGCCCCCATGTATGCCCCTCCAAGGTAATGACCCCGGTCCTTAGCAGTGCAGGCAAGCAAGGTGTGACAGTTGTCACTCTACTTCACTCCTTGGCATTTGGACATGGACTGGCCATTGGCCTTTTGTTTGAACAGACGTTTAACTTTTAATATGCTGAATAAAGCTTTTTTCTTTATCCCTGTAAACTTGATTTAGCTGTACATTATGTTGATGATGTTTAACATGCCCTTGCACCTGTGACGCTTGGTTTCCAATGTTGAATACTTATGTGTTGCTGTGAGGTACTCCCTGTGGTCCATGAGATATGTATCCTATTCTGGTGGGTATCCATGTCATCCTTTGCAGCTACCTGGGTGTGTCAGGATCAACTATTTGTGGACATCTCTGTGAACATTTCATTTGCGTGGTCACATCTCTGGCTTGCACCCATTGTCCAATTTGTCACTTCAACAGACTTTGTGCTACTCAACACTGGACCTACAGGTGTGGGCATCATTGGTATGGGAGCAACTGGGTCCTCTGTGCAACTTGCTAGACATATGTTTTGGGTATGTGCAGATGACTTAGGGGAGACTCCCGTACCCAGGCTGTTGTGACCAGAGCATTCATTGTGTGGTAACTGAAGGTTGACTGACCAAGTGTTCTGCAGACATGAGTGAGACGTGCGGGGAATATGTTTGGCACAGCTGGGCTTCCACAGTAGTTGGGTCCCCTCAAGTAAGTGTGTTGTCCAGTGACATGGCCTGGGCCCATGGTGTGTGTTGTATGAGCATGTGCGTGTGTCCACATCCCTGTTCATACACAGACAGTGTTCCCTTGATATGTACCTGTTGTTGATGCTTGCTGAGTGGTACTGGGTTCATCCCACTACTTTTCCAATGTGCTACCAGATGTGTGGGTGCATGACACACTACTGTTAATTGGTGAATCATCATGGGGATTTGTCAGTTCTGAGTGGTGATGATGTTGTCAGACACAGATGGGACACAGTCAGGGTTCCCCAAGGCACCTGTTTATTTGCTAAATCATGTAGTTGTCCCTAGGTGGAACCTTTCAGTGATTGAGACATTTGTATGTGTGTGTGACTGCTCCCACTTGTCGGGTTCATGGCTGCGATACTGTCAGGTGTCAGCATGTGTGCCTTGTGGTTCTCCTTGGCTTCTGCATTGTCCTGGGACTGTGGCAGGGATTCTGAAGGTTACGTGAGCTTTGAGGTCATGGCCATGTACCGCATACTGTGCAGTATGTCTGTCAGTCCCTGGGGTTGTAAACGTTCCTTGTGTCATGTGTCTGTGCACCTTAGTTCCTCCCAACATTCCTGTGTTTGTCATGGGTGCATGTGCAATGTCACCTGTCCATGTGGGCTTCACAGATACATATTGTTGCAGTTCAGGGTGTGTGGTGTTGAGGGTGGACTGATGTAAATGTTTGCATGGATGGTCCACTAGCTCCCGTTTGTCCATGGATGAGCGGCCATGCTGAGCGATTTGTGTTTGTATATGTGTGATGAATGTTTGTGGCACAGGACACATGTCTGGGTTTTCCAGTTTGTACGACATCTGCCGTTGTCATCACAGTGGAGGTGTCATGCATGCTTGTGTCACCCCAATGTCTGGTCCCTGGGGGTAGTGGTGTTGTGTGTCAGTCTCTTGCTGTGTAAGTTTGTGTTAATTCCAGCTTGTGTCCCATGTGTCTGTTGTGCTCCCTCTCATCTCCCAATGCCTGATTGCCCATTGAGGGTGTCCCAATGATGGTTTACTTTTGTGTGACACTGTGTCCACATCTGTGTCACTGTGGTTCAGCCCCCCTCATGTGTTGTGTAGTTGCCTGGGGATACTGTGACACACACACATATGCTGTGTCAGATGTGCAGTGTGAGGTTGCCTGTTTGTGTTTGTGCATCTGCACCAGTGCATCGGTATTGCTGTTGTGGGCCTTTGTCTGGATGCTGTTCCTGTGATTTTGCCTGCTGTCCCTGTGAGTCATATCACATCATTGTGCACATTCATCCGGGTTGTTAGGTGCCATTGCTGGCATGGAATGTGTGTTTGTGAGCTGACACCTACAGTCTACACATGTTGTTTTGATTAGTGTGTCTATTTTCGAGATGTGTGCATGTTTGGTGATGGTCACTTCTGCTCTTGTGTCATTGTACACTGTATGCATTGTCAGCCCCCATGTGTGGTGCTTGTCTGCACATGGCTGAGAGTGTGTTATGTTTTCACAGCACTGTTAGCCTCACCACATCTCTGTGGGAATGGGACACAACCACTAGTTTGCCCCAGAAGTGTTTAATCTGTTGGGAGCAGGGATCATACATGCTGTTTGTTATTTGCAGCTTTGACCATGATGACACTTACCTTTTGGTCACTGTGATGAGGGGGGATTTAGTCCCCATCACCACAATGCTCAACATCTGCTGCATTTTGGAAGCCCACACTTAACTTCTGTTCTACACAGTGAGGGGGTGATCTTTTTATATTGCCCCAGTGCTATAATGATGCTTGCCTTATGTATGTCACACTCATGTGTTGGTCACACATGTGCTGTTAGTTACATTGTATGTTCGAAGTTATAAACACTGTTGTGGGCATTTGTCACAGACTACACACTGTTGTCATGATGTTAGGGGGGATGTATTTTGCTGACATACCTGATGTTGGAGTATGCTGGATGTGTTGCGCATCACCCATCCTATGGCTGGGGGTGACAGTAGTGATGGGCAACATAAGCCCTATGGCTGGGGGCGGCAGGGGTGATGGGCAACATAGTCCCTATGGCTGGGGGTGGCAGGGGTGATGGGCAACATAGTCCCCATGGGTGGGGGTGGCAGTAGTGATGGGCAACAGGTCCCCTATGGGTGGGGGTGGCAGTAGTGATGGGCAACAGGTCCCCTATGAGTGGTGGTGGCAGTAGTGATGGGCAACATAAGCCCTATGGCTGGGGGTAACAGTAGTGATGGCAACAGGTCCCCTATGGGTGGGGGTGGCAGGGGTGATGGGCAGCAGATGCCCTATGGCTGGGGGTGGCAGTAGTGATGGGCAACAGGTCCCCTATGAGTGGGGGGGTTGCAGTAGTGATGGCCAACAGGTCCCCTATGAGTGGGGGTGGCAGTAGAGCTGGGCAACATACACCCTATGGGTGGGGCTGGCAGTAGTGATGGGCAACAGGTCCCCTATGGGTGTGGGTGGCAGGGGTGATGTGCAACATAAGCCCTATGGCTGGGGGTGGCAGTAGTGATGGGCAACATAAGCCCTATGGCTGGGGGTGGCAGTACTGATGGGCAACAGGTCCCCTATGGGTGTGGGTGGCAGTAGTGATGGGCAACAGGTCCCCTATGAGTGGGGGTGGCAGTAGTGATGGGCAACATAGTCCCTATGGATGTGGGTGGCAGTAGTGATGGGCAACAGGTCCCCTATGGGTGGGAGTGGCAGAGGTGATGGCCAACATAAGCCCTATGGCTGGGGGTGGCAGTAGCGATGGGCAACATACGCACTATGGCTGGGGGTGGCAGGGGTGATGGGCAACATAGTCCCTATGGGTCGGGGTGGCAGTAGTGATGGGCAACATAGTCCCTATGGGTGGGGGTGGCAGTAGTGATGGTCAACATAAGCCCTATGGCTGGGGTGACAGTAGTGATGGGCACCAGGTCCCCAATGAGTGGGGGTGGCAGGGGTGATGGGCAACAAGTCACCTATGAGTGGGGTGGCAGGGGTGATGGGCAACAGGTCCCCTATGGGTGAGGGTGGCAGTAGTGATGGGCAACATATGCCCTATGGCTGGGGGTGGCAGGGGTTATGGGCAACATAAGCTCTATGAGTGGGGGTGGCAGTAGTGATGGGCAACAGGTCCCCTATGGCTGGGGGTGGCCGTAGTGATGGGCACCAGGTCCCCTATGAGTGGGTGTGACAGGGCTGCTGGGGAACATAAGCCCTATGGGAGGAGGTGGTAGTGGTGCTGGCCATACAACCCCTAGGGTGGCCTGTAGTTAGTGGCCAGGATGCGGATCCCCTGTGTGTGTGTGCCATTTTGCGGGTACGTGTCATTTGTTTGTGTGGTAGGTGTCTGACTTACCGTCTGCGCCATCGGCGTCGGTTCCTGATCCGGTCATAGATGTAGAGTACTGGTATGACCTGCACGATGGGATTCATGATGTGTTCGTGTCGTACACGCTGCTTGTTGCTCTGTCTCGTACCCGCTGCAAGCTGGTCCGTCTCGTAGCCATGTATTGAGTTGTGGCGCGAATCGTAGCTGATATGCTTGTTTACCACATGCTGTGACGTCCCGTACGTGGCAACCCGTCCGGCGCGTAGGAAGTACGCATCGTACTTGTCATGCCGGAAACTGCTATGGATACTGCTTCCGGGCGACTCGGTTCAGCGTTAGGAGTTACGGCTCGGACGAGGAATGGAGCTTGAATCACAGCCTACGTGTCGGTCGTGTTTTTGGCAGTTATGCTCATCGTACTTACTCTACAGGACGGACCGGCTCCGGGGACGTGCCGGTCACATGGTAAGGCTACGGACAGCTGTCCGACCGGGTATCGTAATCGGCCCCTTAGTGGAGTGGGAATAGTAAATTAATTGATTTTAGTGTTCAGCACCTATCTCAATTTAATCCTGACTGGAGTTGGAATAGTACATTAATTAAGTTTAGTGTCCAGCACCTACCCCAATTTAATACTGACTGGAGTGGGAATAGTAAATTAATTAAGTTGAGTGTCCAGCACCTACCCCAATTTAATCCTGACTGGAGTGGGAATAGTAAATTAAGTCTAGTGTCCAGCACCTACCCCAATTTAATCCTGACTGGATTGGGAATAGTAAATTATTAAGTTTAGTGTCCAGCACCTACCCCAATTTAATCCTGACTGGAGTGGGAATAGTAAATTAATTAAGTTTAGTGTCCAGCCCCTACCCCAATTTAATACTGACTGGAGTGGGGATAGTAAATTAATTAAGTTTAGTGTCCAGCACCTACCTCAATTTAATCCTGATTGGAGTGGGAATAGTAAATAAATTAAGTTTAGTGTCCAGCACTTACCCCAATGTAATCCTGACTGGGGTGGGAATACTTTAGTGTCCAGCACCTATTTCAATGTAATACTGAGTGGAGTGGGAATAGTAAATCAATTAAGTTTAGTGTCCAACACCTACTCCAATTTAATTTGGACTGGAGTGGGAATAGTAAACTAATTAAGTTCAGTGTCCAGCACCTACCCCAATTTAATTTTGACTGGAGTGGGAATAGTAAATTAATTATTTTTAGTGTTTAGTATGTAAATTGTATTTATTTAAAGAGGAGTTGTTAAAGAAATTTTGGCTGAATTACAATTATAAAATATTAAAAACATTTATATACATTTTTAATTAATATAAACATAAATTTTAAAAAAAATTGTGAATGAAATTAATAAAGAATAACATATAAAGTATGATACATAGTTTAACACATTCTAATTTATATAAATATATATTTAAAAAATTGGATTTATAAAATTTGAAATGGTAGACAATAAAATATAATAATTTTGGGAAATATTTATTATGAAGAAAAATTAGTATGTAAATGTAAGTCATATCTTTTATTACATATAAAAACAATAAATGACATATCATAATTATACTTTATTGCAGAAATAATATAAAAGTATTTTTTCATAAATTATAGAACAAAAATAAATTATACATATTTCAGTACATGACTTCATTTTTTAATTTTTTTTTAAAAGCAGCACACCTTCATTTTTTAATATATTTGTAAATTAATTTTTGATGCAACATCATGTTCATTTACAAAAGTTATATACATTTTTAAATACAACATATTTTTAGAAAATATTGTCAATAATTGTTTTGTTTTATTATTATTTCATATAATCACATATATTGTTAAAATTTTAAGAAAGGACATTTTTAACATTTGTAATGCAATTGAGAGAAGTAAACATCATTTTATTCTTTTTACAATTATATGATACATTTAAATTACTAATATTAATATATTAAATATTAATATTAATAATTATTACATATGTTTAACATTGTCATTTTTTTCGACAATGTATATTTTCATAATAACATAAGAAATGTAGTACAATTTACAAAATATAATAATAATAATTATATGGGGCCGATTCTGATCCGGGTCGGAAAGCACTCCGCCCGAGCCGGATCTGGAGTGTTTTCCGACCGAACCGGAGTCCTGCAGTCCGACCGAGCGAGTACGATGCGGCCGTATGCTGTCGGACTCGGTTCGGTTGGAACTCCCATAGAAGTCAATGGGAGCCGGTCGTACGACGCGTACATGGGCTCCCACTGACTGAATGGGTACGTCGCGGACAAGTGCGCCCCCTACAGTGAGTATGCGTCGGTGCCATCCGCACCGTACATGCCTGTTTTGGAGAGACCAATGGGTCTCCTCTTGTGTCCGAGTCGTAGGGCTGCAGGTGACAGGGGGTCCTACGCAGACCCCCAAAGGCAACCACCTGGCCGATTTGCGAGCCGGACACTCCGACTCGCACAGGCTGTCCGACGCGTGCATCGTACTGGTTCGGTCGTGAATCGCATCCATTGCACGCCACGGTTAGCTTCCGACCGAGACGTACGGAGCGGTTCGGACCTGGAAACGAGTCGGTCAGTGAATGTCATGTAGCTCGCATCGTACTTGCTCGCTCGTACAGCTGTACAAGTCGGGCAGAAAACACGCGAACGGCGCGTAGTTTTTCCGGCCGGATCGCGTTCGGTGCCCTTCAGACCCGGATCGGAATCGGCCCCTATGTGTTATAATATTTATTATTATAATTTTACAAAGTTTTAAAGCAATGCAATACATTTTAAAAAATAATATTTTATTTGTAATTATTAAATTAAATACATTAACATTAAGAATATGTGAAAACTACTTTTTATTAATAAATAGTATTAATGTGCTATGTTTAGAGCTGCCATATTTGTTTGGGTCTTCTATTTTGTAACCGCACACTGTTGTTTTGGGTCATTTGGAAGAGGAGAAGCTCGCGGTTGGAAGCTGCTTCACGTCGAGCAAGGTAAGATTTAATTTCTTTACTTTAACTATATTTTAAAGTTATTTTGAAGGTAGTTAGTCTATTTAGAGTGTTTAGAGATTTGTTATTGATGTTATTATGTTTTCTACGCGATAGTTTGGTATAGACTGTTTATCTCGATTTACGTAATAGAGGCCCAGTCAGAAAGGTAAAAATGAAAGTGTTTAATTTGATAATACAATGTTAGTAGTAATGTTATTAAGTGAATTATGTGTTGTTTTGTGTGGTTGGGAATGTTTTAATGTTTATTTCCTAGGTTTTAATTTAAAGAAGATTCGGCAGCCGGAAGATTGCCTTTTTTTTTATTATGGAAGTGTGTATTAGTTTTACAAACTGATATTTTATATACACTTACATAATTTTCCGGTTTTCCTGGAATGTTTCTTTTTTTAAAATTATTTTCGGGTTTTTGATGGTTTCCAGATTGTGGATTTATCGATAGAGGATTAAATTTTTACAACAGCTGTATTTTTTACATTTTTTATTGGGAAAGATTTTAAGGATATTTTCTTCAAACCTCTCTGGATAATTTTACAAGATGTGGCATTTTGAATCAAAAAAACAATTATGGTAAGTTAAAGAAAATTATTTAATTGTGGGGGGTAAATAATGTTATGTTTTATTGTTGTTATGTTTTATTTTCTCATATGTACTATTTATGTGTGTAAAGATATTATATTTTACTATTAAAAATATGTTACACACATTAATTAAAAGTGTGAGATAATAACTAATAATTTTTACATACTGCTATGAAGTAAAAGAAATGTGTTATTAATGTAATTTTTATGATTATGTAATAGTAGGCTTTTTGCAATCATTTCTAGGTACTCTAGGCCTCTTGTACTAGGATATAGTTTAACCTGCTCTTGAAGGTATTGGTACATTTGTTTTGTTTGTTTAGAAGTTTTTGGTTTTAGTTGTGTGATAGATTGCTCCATTCAGAGTTCCTGATAGCTTTGTTCTTTTTGTAGTGATGTTATTAGTTTGTGTAGTGTTGGTCTGACTCTTCCTGTTGTCTGTTGGAAGGCATTATGCCATTCTTCAAAAGCGTTATTAGTTTTAGCTTGTTGGTTAAGTGTGCTAGTATATACATTCCACCAGGGAATTTGAAATTTGGGTTGTCGCCTATGGCCAGATCTATGTAATCTGCCCACCCAGGTGACCTCAAAATAGTTCAGGAGTGGACTTAATTGTTGATCATGTTGTTGATAAAAAGGGCTTTCTAGTAGTAAATTGTAATGTTCCGCAACATCTGTTACAGGCACATAGGCTAATGCAATTAGTTGTTTAATTTGAAATTGAAAAGTTATGTTAGTTGCATACTCTATACTGAGGGTAACATTTTGGAGGTGCCTCCATAAGCATTGATTAAAATGGTAATAACACTCTTGAATAGAGGTATGTGGGTATGTTTTGAGTAAAGCATTTATCATAGATTGTTCAAAATCTGTAATAATTTTTTGTGGGAAAAAATCATTGGTCTCCTGTTTAATTGTATTCAGGATTTCCATATACGTTGCATTGTGTTTGTTAGGCAGCAAGGCGTAAATAAAGGAAATGTTGCAATTACGATGTATTCCATGGATACTATAGAGTTGAAACAATGGTTTGGGACATATTGAGAAAGTACCATCCATCATCCATACTTCAGCTTGCTGAAGGTTTACTAAATTGAGTGCTGTACCAAACATTATTTTTCTCTTTTCATTACTTTTATTATCATAGAGAATAAATGGTTCCTTATTAGGTAATAGACAGTTTCGGGGTAATTATTACTTCGGGCGAGAAAGCAAAAGACGCACAATTGATGGACGGAATGCAGAACGAATCAAAACATTCACCCCCAGTCAAGAGATCTGGGTTAAATCCATCATGGGTATGCCCAGATGTGGATCCCGGGCTCACTGTGCCACAGGAATCTAGCTATCCTGGCTGAAGAGGGGTGAAACCCCAAAACTGGTCCTAGGATTCTTGTTTCTAGTCCAGGGAGGACCTGGCCTGGCAGTTCGGGCTGGACTGTTCCCATTTTTGCACAGGGTCAAGACTGATTTGCATATGGCTGGGTCCAAACTGGAATGGCATGGTGAGCAAACAAACGATGGATTTAGGCCCAGATCTCTGTACTGGGGTGAATGTATGACATTGTTCTGCATTCTGTCCATCAATTGTTCTTTTTGTAATTATTACTTCATCAAAAGTTTTAGGACTTGATGTGAGAGTTGTTGTTGCCCTTTTTGTACGTTTTATTGTCCTTTATAATGAAGCAATTGATGCCATTTGTCCAGTTGCTTCTTTGGGGATGGTAGGCAGCTGTTCTTTTAGAATTGCACTTGTTGGTCTTTGAGTGCTCGTGCTAGCCTCTTTAATAGTTTCTAGTGCACCCCTTACTTCAATCTCTGTAACATTAGGAGGGTGAATATGCTCCCTGGTGTATAGTACAGTTGCTTCTCAGGTAGTAGCACGCCCATAACATTTAGGGGCCGATTCCGATTCCGGCCGCAAAACGAACCGACCGACACGGACCCGGACCGAATACCGACCGACACGGACCAGCGCCGTACGATCCGTGCAGTACGATGCAACGCAAGTGAATTACAACCGACACGTACGGAATACAAGCCGTACGACTGAGCCGGAGGGAAAATAGTGATCCGGCCAGAAACCCGACACGATTTTCACCGGCCAACACGAACCCGGAATGAGCCCGACCGACCCGTACCCGCGATGTACGATTAGCGCAGTACGATGCAATGCGTGTAAAACCAGACTGACTCGCACGGTGACCAAGCCGCACGACCGACACGCACAGACAACCCGGCACACAAGCAATAGAGACCGCCGCGAACGAGGCGTACCAAACACAGAAGACAGGCAGCGTGAACGAGGCAGAGAAGCCCGCACGAGACAACAGCAGCGTCCGTTTCTGTCACATGAACGTCTCCTTCATGCCTACAAAACACAAAGGAAAAAACAAAAAAAAAGGACCAAGCAAGCAATGACTAAGCCAATAAATACCCCCCAAAAAACCATGGGACAAAGACACACCCACAACTCCAACTATATAAAGCACTACAATCACTACCATCATCCCTTGCAAACAGGAGACACAACCAGCAGCAAACACCAGTACACAGCAACCACAAACACACTCACAACTCACCCATCACACAACTCACACACCATCGGCACCTCATACAAAAGCACACACACATACACCCAGCAAAACCAACACCAACCCAACATCACTTGCACCCTCACACACACATCCCCCACCACCACCATCCATCACCATGCCTCCAAAGAAGAATCAAAAGTTCACAGATAGTGAGTTAGAAGTGCTGGTAGACGAGATCATCAGGGTAGAGCCACATTTGTTTGGTACATTGGTTCAAAGGACCCCCATCTCACAGAAAACCAAGATGTGGGTGAGGATTGTGGACAAGGTGAACGCACAAGCACCAACAATGCGCACAAAGGACGATATCCAGAACCAGTGGTATGACGTGCGCAGGAGGGTCAAGAAACTCATCAAGAAAGATCACGCCCTGAGTCAGCGCACCGGCGGTGGCCCTCCTGCCAAACCAGTCTACTTCAGGACCTGGGAGGAGAAGGTACGGGACATCCTACCACCAGAGAGCGTCCATGGCCTAACTGACGTCCCAGAGCCTGGTGAGTACACAAACAACATAAACAAGATTGTGTGGCAAGGGGACAGTGAAACCATGCACCACAAGCAAAGCTACACTAACCAATATGTGTATGCCAGTCACACAAACACAATACCTGCCATCTCATAGTGACTGGGGACTGTGTCATGACATGCACCAACCTACAAACGAATAGAGCAAGCCAGTGGCACTAAGCCAAATACACCCAGCCAGACAGTTTGCCACCACAAACACACCACCTCACAGTGCAGCTGACTGTCAGGAAGGAATAGTGGGGATGCAGGTGAAGTGAGTGTAGACAAAAGCATGATGGGGCCTGTAGTCACAGATAATGCTCCCCCTCCTGATTGGCCCATCAAGACCTCTCTGAAACATGCCCACATCACAGGGAGTGGAATATGACCGACAAGATGGCTGACACTGGGTCCTGCTGTGGGGAGCACAAGGCCCTGCTAGGGGTTGTGTGCAAATCAGAAGCAGGACACCACTGACTGACATCCTGAAAGACAACTTGCACACCCTACAATGGAAGCACGTTTCATGATGGGAAGGAGGACTGACAGCTCTGACCATACTACTCAGCATGGGGAGACACCCCCCCAACACAAACTCCACACAACTCACCGGGTACAATGCATTGACACACACCTCATTGAAATATCAGCAAAAGATACCCCGTACTGGGTGCTGCTGTGTGAAGCACAGGGGCTCACTTGGGACTTGTAGCCAAACAAACACCAGGATTTCACAGTCAGCCATCATGCCATTGATGTCACACCCCCTCATAGGAAGGCAGAGTCAAGAGGGAGGAACCATGGGCATGCTGGGAAGGGGGGGTGTAGCCAAGAGTATGATGGGACTCGCAGTCACAGGCAACCTACACCCACCCACATGGCCCTGCAAGATCAACCTGAACCATACTCACCCCACAGGGAGTGGGAATGGACTGACAAGATGTCTGACACTGGGCTCTGTTGTGGGTAGCACAAGGCCATGCTGGGACTGGTAGCCAACCAAACACCAGGATTTCACAGTCAACCATCTTGCCATTGATGTCACACCCCCTCACAGGGAAGCAGAGTCAAGAAGAAGGAAGCATGGGCATGCTGGGAAGGGGGGTGTAGCCAAGAGTATGATGGGACTCGTAGTCACAGACAACCTACACCCACCCACATGGCCCTGCACGATCTACCTGAACCATACTCGCCCCACAGGGAGTGGGAAGGGACTTACAAGATGTCTGACACTGGGCACTGTTGTGGGGAGCACAAGGCCATGCTGGGACTGGTAGCCAAACAAACACCAGGATTTCACAGTCAACCATCTTGCCATTGATGTCACACCCCCTCACAGGGAAGCAGAGTCAAGAAGGAAGAAGCATGGGCATGCTGGGAAGGGGGATGTAGCCAAGAGCATGATGGGACTCGCAGTCACAGACAACCTACACCCACCCACATGGCCCTGCAAGATCAACCTGAACCATACTCGCCCCACAGGGAGTGGGAAGGGACTGACAAGATGTCTGACACTGGGCTCTGTTGTGGGGAGCACAAGGCCATGCTGGGACTGGTAGCCAACCAAACACCAGGATTTCACAGTCAGCCATCTTGCCATTGATGTCACACCCCCTCATAGGGAAGCAGAGTCAAGAAGAAGGAAGCATGAGCATGCTGGGAAGGGGGGTGTAGCCAAGAGTATGATGGGACTCGCAGTCACAGACAACCTACACCCACCCACATGGCCCTGCAAGATCAACCTGAACCATACTCGCCCCACAGGGAGTGGGAAGGGACTGACAAGATGTCTGACACTGGGCTCTGTTGTGGGGAGCACAAGGCCATGCTGGGACTGGTAGCCAAACAAACACCAGGATTTCACAGTCAACCATCTTGCCATTGATGTCACACCCCCTCACAGGGAAGCAGAGTCAAGAAGGAAGAAGCATGGGCATGCTGGGAAGGGGGATGTAGCCAAGAGTATGATGGGACTCGCAGTCACAGACAACCTACACCCACCCACATGGCCCTGCAAGATCAACCTGAACCATACTCGCCCCACAGGGAGTGGGAAGGGACTGACAAGATGTCTGACACTGGGCTCTGTTGTGGGGAGCACAAGGCCATGCTGGCAAATGGCCAACAACAAGATCAAACTCTGTCTGTGACAAGCTGGGAAAAAGCAGTGTACAGGCAGGCATCTGTTTGAAAAGTAGAAAATGTCATGTTTGTGAACCAACGATGCATGTAGAAACATAAATCACATTGTGTGACTCTTCCAAACACAGGTCGTGCTGGGCACCCAGCGCCAAATGACGAGGATACCCAGTCCCAGACTCTGGTGGACACTGAGCTCTCTGGTCTGACTCTCTCACTGTCCTCTTCGGATGATGACGACTAACCTGGCCCCTCCGGTGTGAGCCATCATGCAGCAGCAGCAACATCTGCCCCCCCTGTACCCACGCCTCCAGCATCTGGACACTGACAGGGCACCCCGCCAACACGTACAGACCAAGGACAATCAACACCCACAGCACAGGGACACAGGACACCCCAGAAGCTACAGCCAACACCACCAGCAACACCACCCAAGGGGTCCCAGTGTCACCTCTGCGTACTGCCGGTGGTCCTGCCCGTGTGGGAGGGGTGAGAGGCACAGGGCACGCCTTGCAGAGGGGTCTGGACTGCATGATGTCCCCCAACTGGCACGCATCTTAGATGCTTACCAGGATAGCACCGGAGGCTTTGGCCAGGTAGTGGGGATCCTCAAGGACATGCAACACGAGCAGGTCGCCCACCATGCCCACATGGAGGCAAAGTGGGATGCCCTTACTGCGGTGCTTCGGGACATACTACAATGCCTCCGCCAGATCAACACCAACCTGTCTACACCCCCCTGTGTGCCCACAACATCTGTCGCAACACCATCTGCCAGCACCACAGGGAGGGAGGAGGACTCCGGCAGAGAGTCCCCTGCACCGCAGAGGCCTGCACATGAGGATCCCCCCCCCCCCCGGAAGAAGAGGGGTCGTCCGAAGAAGGACATGTGAGAGGCAGATATCCCAGCAGATCCCCCAGGGCCTCCAAACCTGTTCTGGACAATGTTCTTTGTGCGCAACCCGTTCACCTTGTCCAATCGCACACAACTCGCCCACATTACATGGAGGGTTCATGTTGGGCCAATGTAGCAGACGACTGTGGACTTTACTCTGGACATTTCATCTACCAGCACTTCCAACTCCAATGTGAACTTTGGATTCCCAAACCACTGTACAGCACCCACCATCCTGTGTACTTCCCTCACACATGTTTGTAAATAAACTCACCAGTACACCATACTTGCCTCTGTTGTGATTCCAACTTGTCATGTTCAGGGCGAAGTCGATCTGCTACACAACACAGTGCATGCCAAATACTGCAACAATGTGACCAACGTAAGGTGAGTCATGGGGATGTGACACACGTGAGGGAGACACACCACTATGGCAACACAAAACATACTCACCATGGCCATGTTACTCATCCCACACAATGATGTTGACCTGAAACACATTGGCCTGCACAGACACAACACCAAGCACAGTCAGTGGCAACAAGTCCACAGGTGAGGTAAGCAGATGTCACTCAGATGTGGGAAGACAGACAACGCACATAACAAAGCATAGCACAGGTTCATTACATATCAGCAACACGTTTATTCCACACTAGTTGCACGGTAATTCTACGTAACAGTGGACACACGCTCCCAATGTGTTGGAGAATGGAAGTCCAGGGATGTGTGGTACATCAGTTGATGGGAATTGTCAACTTCCACACTGGTGTTGGCTTCTGGGTGTTGGCGGTCAGTGTTGACCACACAACAGGCAAAGGACCCAGGGAAGGACAGACAAGATACAGTCAAAAGCACAGACGAACAGGAGAGAAATGCAATACACATGCACAAAACATGTTGCAAAACACCTACACAAACACTAGTTAGCAGTACTACCCTATTGTGGAGTACACACCACCTGAGTGGACACATCACAGCACGCATCCAGCCAAGTGGCGCACAGACACACTCAGACAGCAACAGAGCTGGCTCAACACATTCCAGGTTACCTCCATACATTCACATAACAACCCTGGAAACTCATATTCAGGTGAAGAAGTTGTTGATGAGCTGGGAGCGGACGTCACCATCATCTTCATCATCACTGGCATCTTGGCCCAGGCCGGGATCCTCCATAGGTGCCGGACGTTGGTCGTCGTCATCGTCATCCTGGATGAGAGGCACCTCCTTCCACACCGCCATGTTGTGTAGCATGCAGCAGACCAGTATTATTTTGCACACCTTTGCAGGCTCATATGGGAGGGCCCCTCCGGTCTTGTCCAGGCAGCGAAAGCAGCTTTTCAGGAGGCCGAATGTCCGCTCAATTACCCTCCTGCTCCGACCATGTGCCTCATTGTAGCGCAGCTCGGCTAGTGTCACAGGCTTCCTGGGGGGTCTCAGCAACCACGGCATGTTGGGGTATCCAGAGTCACCTTCACACACAAAAATGAACAAGGAGCTGAGTTTTGTAGGAGTGCAGAATGCAACACTGACAAACACACACAATGAGAAACAGTCAGTACACACCGACAAGCCAGGCACACTGAGCTGGCATCTGTGACATCAGCTTTGCAATGTGACAACTCCTCATAATGTAGGCATCGTGCGCCGAACCAGGGAACCGTGCACACACATGTGTGATCAACATGTCAGCAAGACAGACCACCAGAGCATTGATCGAATGGTAGTGCTTCCTGTTCCGGTATGCCTTCTCATGTGCCTGTGGTGGTATCAGGGCAACATGTGTCCCGTCAATGGATCCAATGACGTTCAGCATCCTCCCCAGTGTATAAAAGGCATCCTTTATTTCAGGGAGTTGAGCTGGGCTAGGGAACTTGATGTACAGGTCAAGGAAATGCAACATCCCCTCCAAGACATCGCGTAGCACCCGACTAAACATCGTCTGCGACATACCACCCGCAGTAGCCACAGTGTACTGGAAGGTACCGGTAGCAAAGAAGTGCAGGGCTGCCATCACCTTCACCTCTGGGGTCAGTGCTGTAGGGTATGTCCGGCCAGGTAGCAGATGTGGCACCAACTACTCCGCCAACTCCTCAATCAGTGGCCTGGTGAAGCGGTACTGTCTGATGCTGTCGCGTTCCTGCATGGTTGCAAGGTCTGGGACCGGCCGATGGACAGCTGGTGCCCTGCAGTACAGAGATGCACAAAGGAAGATTGTCAGTACATCCACCCATGTGGCCATGACCACGATCACTATCACATGCTAGTTTGTGACATTACACAATGTACTGAGGTGTGTGATGTTGGTCATGGACACATATGTCACCTACAAGACCACCACCTCACATCTCAATTCCACATGTCCACATGAGTGCCATGTAGTGCAATGGGCTAATCATCTGGCTGTGTCACCCAACCTATGTGCTGCTGCAACTTTCAAAATACCCACCCCAGTGACAAATGAGGACTCATGTCTACCAGGCATCACAGATTTTTGGCATGCAGAAACCCAGGCTCCCTGTATTGCCACATCAACACAGCAATGGACATGGCATTGCACGTACACACCACAAGGCAAGCGTAAGTCCCACAGGTAGTGTCCACTGTTGTTCCTGCCGGCCCTACATGTAAGTCTCTTAGACACACACCCCATCAAGGTTGATGCATATACCACATGGATGTGGAGACTGTCACCCATTGGTAACATGTGATCAGACACATCTGAGACACAACATGCACACAGACTGTGGGTGCACATCAGTATTGGGGCTATAGGTCTCACTGTGATGTACATGCCATCACCCCCAGGACTCAGGGTGTATGTGACATGTCTTAAACATATCCAACCTGACACTATGCCCTCCACTCATGCCCATTACTATCCAATTGCACATTGCAGTTCTAATGTGTACAACACACAAAGGACTCTGCCCCCATGTACACGTGCACAGCCTGGGAGTGGCTGCACAAAGTGCCAGACAAAAAAACAGCTGCGGCCCCCTCAAACACCCAGAGAATGCAGCCTCACATGTCATGACCGAGCCGGGGGTACGCCTTGTCATTGCATACAATGAGGTCCGACGCGGGTGACAATGCGTACGCATTGCACGGGTCATGACCGAGCCGTGCGTACGCATTGTCATTGCATACAATGAGGTCCGACGCAGGTGACTATCATGCATACGCGTCGGACAGGCATGGTCCGAGACAGGCGTACGCCTTGGCCATTGAATCGTATGGAGACGGGTGCATGTGTATATTCAAAATACGCGTTGTACAGTCATTTGAACTAGCCGGGCGCACCCATTGGCTCAGGACTGTCATGGAGACGGATGCGGATTCAAAACTTGTACGAGTTGTGCACTGGAAATTCAGTTGGATGACTACAACAATGTTGCTATTTCAAGTGTTCCATGAAGGTGAAGATTTGAACGATGCGGAAGGCGTGTACGAGTCATACTTTTGAATGGATTGGCCAGATTCATATGATGCAACCGTGTTGGACCTATCACTTGGAACACATGGCACAGAGTCTGCCTCTGCAGCACAGATATAAGGCTGGCTGGCCCCCAGGGAGCTCACTTGCCTGCACTACATGCTACTGGACCACATCCCTGCTACCACTGCTGCTGTCTATGCATCCTCTGGCTCCTGCTATGGCACGTACACTGGAGAAGGCCCCAGCCTTCACTGAGGAGGAGAACCAGGCCCTGCTGGACGGGCTTCTTCCAGAGTACAGAAAGCTCTATGGGACACCAGGGGAGCAGGTGAGTGTGCTGTCCACTGCCTTCCTAATTATGCATGTTGTCTGACTAGCAGTACTAGCAGTGTGTACACCAGTGGCAAGCATTCTCACTGACTACTTTCATCCACCAAAGTGTGTAGGTACATGTATTGAATAGTTTTCATGCTGCAAAAGTGCATTATTGCAAACTTAAACTATCCAGGCATTGTTAACATGTCAGACATGCATGTGAGTTTTCATTCCCCATGGGTGCACTACCTGTGTAATTTATTTACCTTTGTGATGATGACATGTATATCCAATAGTGTGCTGCACAAATCTGGGGCATGTGTGTTGATGTACTTTTCACTTTGTCATCCTCACAGGTTGATGCCCACCAGAAGCAGGAGATCTGGCTGACCATCGCCCGGGCTGTTCATTCTGTGGGGGTCTACAAGCGCCGGATCCGCAACCGCCAGAAGAGGTGGCAGGACCTTTGTGGCTGGACCCGGAGGATAGCTAGATTCCAGCTGAAGCTGTCACCTCCACGCAGGAGGGGCGGACACCGGACCCTGACTCCCCACATGCTCCGGATACTGGCGGTGGTCTTCCAGGACCTGGATAGGCAGCTGAAGGTCAGAAAGCAGCAGGAAGGGGGTAAGTCCATGGCTAATCTGTGTACTATGTCTGTCATGCAAATAGCAGTCTTTTGTCCTGGTCATACTTCCACATTACGTAGGTCTTGTAGTCCCAAAATCAGGTCCCTCATTTGTGTGATGCACCCTCCTCATCTGTTCCACAGGTGTGGCCCCTACAGCCTGTTGCTTGTGTCACTAGGGCACTGTGTCCCTGCAGTCAACTATGTTTCAGGTACCAGTCAGCATCAGTTCCCGTGACTCTGTTGTGTGTTTCATGGGTGGGTCAATTGTTTACACAATGTCAGAGATCTGACATGTGAACTGTGTGTGCCCTTGAGATGCGTACCAATTGCTGGTCTGACTCGCAACATGTTTCTGGGGTATTCAAAACAAAACCATGCAGCAGGGGACTCAAAATTTTGGACATCAGGAGTATGTATATCAAGTATGTCACAATTGCTTAGCCACCTGACTACTGTCCGGGGCAATACACTGTTTCACTTAGTCCTGCCCAGTCATGCCCCCTCAAAGGCATTCAGTAACACTCTGTAATCCCACTCCTGTGTATGAAATTGCAGGTTTTGCTTAGTGACATGTGCCCTCAGGTGTGGGCCTCTGTGTCATTAGGGTGTGGCTTGTTGCTACGTGCAACTGGGGTGTCCATGATTCAGAGGGTCAGCATGACATCTGCAATGTGACTGTGGGAGACAAGACCTGTGTGACATATAGGTGTGTGATCATCTGACAGCGCACAATGGTGTATGCAACTGTGTCCCTCATGCAGCTGGGTTATATGCATGGCAGACTGTGATGTGTCAATGTACATGGATTTGTGTTTGCTGAGACTCATATGAATGATTTGCATGATGTGGGGTCTTCTGGGTCCTGGATATGTTGTTTGCATGGGATGGGCAAGTGCGCCAGTCATCTGCAGAGTCAGATTTACCCCTGAGCTAGGATTGTGAGTCAGTGCATATTGTTGTTGTCTGGATGCCCTGCCCCTGTGACAGGAGACAGTGTTGATTGACTTTCAGGGCATCCCAGTGCCATGACATTGAACTTGCTATGAGTGAGCCTGTGTTGTGTTCAAGTGTGCACCATGCACCCCATTGTGGCCTTGCCCATCGGGACATGAGTACATCATAGCGTGTGTTGCTGGCATGCATCTCAAAGATGTGAAATGAGTCTCTGCCCATCCCTTCATCCGGACACCTGTACTGAGTCAGTCGCAAGAGATGTGCTGTGTCCAGTGACATATTCCTACATGTTCACTTGCATGTACAACTAATGTGTGGGTGATGCATGTTGGCACATTGGTGTGTTAGCATCCAACATGCAATGGACATATGTGTGAAAGTCAAGGAGGGATATGTGTGCCATGGTTGATGTTGAGAATGACATTTGTCTCATCCTAAACAGTGTTGGCACTTTGAGCTGTGTTCAGCTGATGATGCCAGGGCTTGCCCTGTGATGTGATGTACTTACTGTGGTGTGTGCAGTTGGTGCAGGTGACTGATGTTGTTCTGTTACTTCCTATTCCTATCCAGATACATCCACGGCCACAGGAGGGGACAGCTCCATGGACCAGGAGGAGCCACAGAGCCTTACAGGGACAGAAGGAGAGGAGTCAGGTGGACCCAGTGGCACGGAGGGCGAGTTGAGCCACACAGAGGAGTCGTCAGCACCATCCCCCCCAGCTGAAGGCCACAGCAGCTCTGAGGATGACTCCCCTGTGGAGGCGGGTGTCAGCAGCCACCAAACACCAGCTAGTGAGGCTGTCTCCGCCACCACCACCACCACCACCACCCTCCCATTGGCTCCCATCCCAGAGGTCCCCGTGGGCTCCCGTGTTTGTGAGCATGTCTCCTTTGTGCCAGGCACCGCACCCCCTGCCCCTGTGTCCCCTGCTGCCCTGAGTGAGGAGTCTGTGGACTTACTTCAACAGATCCATGTAGGGCAGACGTCGATGCTGAAGGTCCTCCATGCACACACAGGTCTGTTGACACAACTGGTGTCATTCATGGAGGGCAATTCCTCGGGCATGTCTGCCCTACAGAGGACCAACCAGTCCGTGGCCTCCTCCCTGATGGCAGCAGTGTCCCTCCTCCAACAGTCTCACACCCCTACTACCCCTGCACCACCCACTATTCCTAGCAGCCTACCTGTCCCAAGCACAGAAACTCCCAAACCAAGGGCTAGACGTGCACACAAGCAAGCGCAGGGGACTGATTCCACACTCACAGGGGCTGGTTTGCTGACACACACACAGTCATCCACAACCACTCCACAGTCCTCCGAGACCTCTCCCTCCCAGCCCCCTTCCCTTGCCTCACCTGCAACCCCATCCCCCCAGAAGCTCTTCCTCTGTGACCTTGGCCTCTTCCCCACTGACCCAGCAGATCCTGATTACAAGGGGAAGATGAAGTCTCCACACACAGAAGGGAGTGCCCCTCACACCCGGACACCCTCCCCCAGGCGCAGTCAGACCGAGACGCCCACCCGCAAGTCCCCCCGGTGCAAGAAGAGCAAGACCCCCCGCCACCACGCAGCTCCAAGGCAAAGTCTCTGTCCTCCATCCCCCAGGCCACCACTCCAGAGGTTCCCCCGCCACTCCCTGCCCCGGTACACCATCCCCAAAATGCTAAGGCCATCCCCCTAGCATTTGCTCCTCCACACCTGGTCAGACAGTTGGTGCCACTGATGTGGGGACCGTGTCCCCCCCTGCCCTGCCGACCTCACCTGTCCCCCATTCCGCTCCCATGGATGTAGGCACGGCTTTGGAGTCCACGACCACCCCGTCTGACTTGGGCACTGCAGTGGTGAGCCAACCCACCCCATCTGACTTGTGCCCCACAGTTGTGACAGCACCCACCACTTCAGTCAGCTCCACTGCAGTTGCAAGTGTCTCGCCTGCATCCCCCACCTCTTCACTGCCTCCTTCTGCTGGGCCCTGATCCTGTCCCTGCGGTGCCTGGTCTGCCCCTATGTATGCCCCTCCGAGGGGATGACCCCGGTCCTTAGCAGTGCAGGCAAGCAAGGTGTGGCAGTTGTCACTCTAGTTCACTCCTTGGCATTTTGACATGGACTGGCCATTGGCCTTTTGGTTGCACAGACGTTTAGCATTTCATATACTGAATTTGTCACTCTAGTTCACTCCTTGCCATTTTGACATGGACTGGCCATTGGCCTTTTGGTTGCACAGACGTTTAGCATTTCATATACTGAATTTGTCAGTCTAGTTCACTCCTTGCCATTTGGACATGGACTGACCATTGGCCTTTTGTTGGAACAGACGTTTCGCTTTTCATATGCTGAATAAAGCTTTTTTCTTTGTCCCTGTGAACTTGATTTAGCTGTACATCATGTTGATGTTGTTTTACATGCCCTTACACCTGTAGTGCTTGGTTTACAATGTTGCATACTGATGTGTTGATGTGAGGTACTCCCTGTGGTCCATGAGATATGTATCCTATTCTGGTGGGTATCCATGTCATCCTTTGCAGCTACCTGGGTGTGTCTGGATCAACTATTTGTGTACATCTCTCTGTGAGCATTTCATTGGCATGGTCACATCTGTGGCTTGCACCCCTGCACATGTGATGTGCTTCCCATTGTCCAAATTGTCACTTCCACATACTTCGTGCTCATCACAACTGGCCCTACAGGTATGTGCATCATTGTAATAGGAGCAACTGGGTCCTCTGTGCAACTTGCTAGACATATGTTTTGGGTATGTGCAGCTGACTTAGGGGAGACTCCCATACCCAGGCTGTTGTGACCAGAGCCTTCATTGTGTAGTAACTGATGGCTGACTGACCAAGTGTTCTACAGGCATGAGTGGGACTTGCGGTGAATATGTTTGGCACAGCTGGGCTCCCACAGGAGTTGTGTCCCCTCAAGTTAGTGTGTTGTCCAGTGACATGGCCTGGGCCCATGGTGTGTGTTGTATGTGCATATGTGTGTGTCCACATCCCTGTTCATACACAGACAGGGTTCCCTTGATATGTTCCTGTTGTTGATGCTTGCTGAGTGGTACTGGGTTCATCCCACTACTTTTCCAATGGGCTACCAGATGTGTGGGTGCATGACACACTACTGTTAATTGGTGTATCATCATTGGGATTTGTCAGTTCTGAGTGGTGATGATGTTGTCAGACACAGATGGGACACAGTCAGGTTTCCTCAAGTCACTTGTTTGTACGCAATATCATGTAGTTGTCCCTAGGTGGTAGTTTTCAGTGATTGAGACATTTGTATGTGTGTGTGACTGCTCCCACTTGTCGGGTTCACGGCAGCGATGCTGGCAGGTGTCAGCATGGGTGCCTTGTGTTCCTCCTTGGCATCTGCATAGTCCTGGGACTGTGGCAGGGATTCTGAAGGTTACATGAGCTTTGAGGTCATGGCCATGTACCGCATACTGTGCAGTGTGTCTGTCATTCCCCTGGGTTGTAAACAGTCCTTGTGTGATGTGTCTGTGCACCTTAGTTCCTGGCCACATTCCTGTGTTTGTCATGGGTGCATGTGTAATGTCACCTGTCCATGTGGACTTCACAGATACACATTGTTGCAGTTCAGGTATGTGGTGTTGATGGTGGACTGATGTGAATGTTTGCATGGATGGTCCCCTAGCTCACGTTTGTCCATGGATGAGGGGCCATGCTGAGTGATTTGTGTTTGTGTATGTGTGATGTACGTTTGTGGCACAGGACACGTGTCTGGGTTTCCCAGTTTGTACGACATCTGCCTTTGTCATCACAGTGGAGGTGTCATGCATGCTTGTGTCACCCCACTGTCTGGTCCCTGGGGGTAGTGGTGTTGTGTGTCAGTCTCTTGCTATGTTAGTTTGTGTTCATTCCAGCTTGTGTCACATGTGTCTGTTGTGCTCCCTCTCATCTCCCAATGCCTGATTGCCCATTGAGGGTGTCCCAATGATGGTTTACTTTTGTATGGCACTGTGTCCACATCTGTGTCACTGTGGTTCAGTCCCCCTCATGTGTTATGTAGTTGCCTGGGGATACTGAGACACACACACGCATGTTGTGTCAGATGTGCAGTGTGAGGTTGCCCGTTTGTGTTTGTGCATCTGCACCAGTGCGTTGGTATTGCTGTTGTGGGCCTTTGTCTGGATGCTGTTTCTGTGATTTTGCCTGCTGTCCCTGTGTGTCATTTCACATCATTGTGCACATTCATCCTGGTTGTTGGGTGCCATTGCTGGCATGGAATGTGAGTTTGTGAGCTGACACCTTCAGTCTACACATGTTGTTTTGATTGGTGTGTCTATTTTCGAGATGTGTGCATTCTTGGTGATGGTCACTTCTGCTGTTGCGGCATTGTACGCTGTATGCATTGTCAGTCCCCATGTGTGGTGCTTGTTTGCACATGGCCGAGAGTGTTATGTTTTCACAGCACTGTAAGCCTCACCACATCTCTGTGTGTATGGGACACAACCACTAGTTTGCCCCAGAAGTGTTTGATGTGTTGGGAGCAGGGATCATACATGCTGTTTGTTATTTGCAGCTTTGACCATGATGGCACTTACCTTTTGGTCACTGTGATGAGGGGGTTTGGTCCCCATCACCACAATGCTCCACATCTGCTGCATTTTGTGAGCCCCCACTTAACTTCTGCTCTACACAGTGAGGGGGTGTTCTTTTTACATTGCCACAGTGCTATGGTGATGCTTGCCTTGTGTATGTCACACTCATGTGTTGGTCACACATGTGCTGTTACTTACATTGTATGCTCATAGCCATAATCACTGTTGTGGGCATTTGTCACAGACTACACACTGTTGTCATGATGACATGGGGGATGTATTTTGCAGACATACCTGATGTTTGCGTATGCTGAATGTGTTGCGTATCACCCATCTTGTGGCTGGGGTGATGGGCAACATAAGCACTATGGTTGTGGGTGGCAGGGGTGATGGGCAACATAGTCCCTATGGGTGACAGTAGTGATGGGCAACAGGTCCCCTGTGAGTGGGGGTGGCAGGGGAGATGGGCAACAGGCCCCCTGTGAGTGGGGGTGACAGGGGTGATGGGCAACAGGTCCCCTATGGGTGTGGGTGGCAGGGGTGATGGGCAACATAAGCCCTATGGCTGGGGGTGGCAGGGGTGATGGGCAACAGGTCCCCTGTGAGTGGGGGTGTCAGGGGTGATGGGCAACAGGTCCCCTATGGGTGTGGATGGCAGGGGTGATAAGCAACATAGTCCCTATGGGTGGGGGTGACAGTAGTGATGGGCAACGGGTCCCCTGTGTGTGGGGGTGGCAGGGGTGATGGGCAACAGGTCCCCTGTGAGTGGGGGTGTCAGGGGTGATGGGCAACATAAGCCCTGTGAGTGGGGGTGGCAGGGGTGATGGGCAACATAGTCCCTATGGGTGTGGGTGGCAGGGGTGATGGGCAACAGGACCCCTAAGGGTGTGGGTGGCAGGGGTGATGGGCAACATAGTCCCTATGGGTGGGGGTGGCAGGGGTGATGGGCAACAGGTCCCCTGTGAGTGGGAGTGTCAGGGGTGGTGGGCAACAGGTCCCCTATGGGTGTGGGTGGCAGGGGTGATGGGCAACAGGTCCCCTGTGAGTGGGGGTGGCAGGGTTGATGGGCAACAGGTCCCCTATGGGTTTGGGTGGCAGGGGTGATGGGCAACATAAGCCCTATGGCTGGGGGTGGCAGGGGTGATGGGCAACAGGTCCCCTATGGGTGTGGGTGGCGGGGGTGATGGGCAGCAGGTCCCCTGTGAGTGGGGGTGTCAGGGGTGATGGGCAACATAAGCCCTGTGAGTGGGGGTGGCAGGGGTGATGGGCAACATAGTCCCTATGGGTGGGGGTGGCAGTAGTGATGGGCAACAGGTCCCCTGTGAGTGGGGGTGGCAGGGGTGATGGGCAACAGGTCCCCTGTGAGTGGGGGTGGCAGGGGTGATGGGCAACAGGTCCCCTATGGGTGTAGGTGGCAGGGGTGATGGGCAACATAAGCCCTATGGGTGGGGGTGGCAGTAGTGATGGGCAACAGGCCCCCTATGGGTGGGGGTGTTAGTGGTGCTGGCCATGCAACCCCTATGGTGGGCTGTTATTAGTGGCCAGGATGTGGATCCCCTGTGTGTGTGTGCCATTTTGCGGGTACGTGTTGTTTGTTTATGTGGTAGGTGTCTGACTTACTGCCTGCGCCATCGGTTCCTGAGCCGGTCATAGATGTAGAGTACTCACCTGCGCGATGGGATTCATAATGGTTCGTGTCGTACACGCTGCTTGTTGCTCCGTCTCGTACCCGCTGCAAGCTGCTCCGTCTCGTAGCCGTGTATTGATTTGTGGCGCGAATCGTAGCTGATATGCTTGTTTTCCGGATGCTGTGAAGTGCCTGTACGTGACGACCAGTCCGGCGCGTAGGAAGTACGCATCGTACTTGTCATGCCGGAAACTGCTATGGATACTGCTTCCGGGCGACACGGTTCCTCTTTAGGAGTTACGGCTCGGACGGAGAATGGGTCTTGATTCACAGGCTACGTGTCGGTCGTGTTTTTGGCAGTTATGCGCATCGTACTTACTCTACAGGACGGACCGGCTCCAGGTACGTGTCGGTCGCAGGGTAAGGCTACAGACAGCTGTCCGACCGGCCATCAGAATCGGCCCCTTAGTGGAATAATATTTAGAACATTTTCAATTCACTTTAAGCCCAGTTTGTTTGTCCTGTGTGTACACATATCCCATATAACACAATAACATTTTGGCTTTTTGTGATGTATTGAATTGTGCACCTTCTGTCATTGTGATGTTGAGAAATGTATAATAAATGCATACAAGAAATATTAAAATTATTGTTATAGATGATAATCTTTAAAAATAAAACATTTTTAATAGTATACTTACAAAGTTTGTAACTAGATGTTAGAAAATTATGTTTTCTTTTCATCTGTGTTAAGTATTCTGAAGTTGTTTTTTACTCTGGGGCATAAATAGCAGATATTAGTATTTGACACACAGCATTTTAAAATGGGGCGGTTTGTGTGTTTTTGGTATGGATTTTGGGTTTGGCTGTTTTTTTTTACAGGTTTACTTAATGCATTTTGCACAATACTTACTTTAGTAGGTAGATTTTTTTAAGGGTATCCTCTAATTTTGTTGTTGTGTTTCAGTCGTCTGTAGGGGAAATATAAAATAGAAAAAGATATAAATTATTTATTTGAGGATGCAAGTTAATTTTTTCAGAACATTACGTTAAGTGTTATTTAGTATATTTTATTTTACTTACTTTTAGTAGATTTTTAGATGTTTTGGGTTGATGATGATCTTGAATTTGGTAGAAAACCAGTAGAGTTTTGCCTTCTTTAGTCTTCTTTGTTTGAGGTGTAAAATAAGAGTAATAATTGGTGCTTTTTATAGTATTTTGTAAATTGTTAGTTTAATTTCATTGGTGGGTATTAATATTGTGTGTTTTCATTGGTTTATTTATATTTTTGTAATTGTTTTGCAATTTGTTTTCCTTATGTGGAAAACGCTAATTAAGAGTCTGTTGTTTTTTAAAATTTCTTTTTCTGTTTACAAATATTTGTTTGTGTGTTATACTATATATGAAGTGGAAGATAATTATTTTATATGTTGAAAGTGTATATGTATTACATTTTTAAATAGTGTATTTTATAGTTTCATTTTTGTTATGTTTTTATTCTTGTAAAAAAATATGTGTTCAATATGTAATGTATGTTTAGGTGTTTATTTGTATTTATGAAGTTTAATTTTGTATGTTATTTCAAGTTTTGGCAAGTCGATAATTACAAAATAACGATATTTTTGCTGTCGATATGCTTGTGGTCGATATTATAGACACAGTGTATGTATTTAAATGATGTTCGATATTTTATAAAACGATAATAATGTGTACGATATTTTTGATGTCGATATAGTTGAAGTACAATATTATGGTTTCGATATTGTTGTTTTTTAAATAAGTATGTTGTGTCGATATTATTGTCATCGATAATTTTGCATCGATAAAAATGTACGTCAATATTGTGTCTGTCGATATTATGTCAGTGATTCGACCTTACAACATAAAAAGACATCTATGCAAGCCTCAATTCAAGTTCTTCAGGGTACTTCATCCAGAGCATGTCTACTTTAGCAACCGCTGCTGACATGAGACTAATATTTATAACATGTTTGCACACTCTGAAATTGTGAGTCATTCCCGTCATTATTTCATGGCCTAGGAAAATTCAAGACAATGAAGGTGCAACTTCACATCAATGAAGACATTCGACCTATTAAACAGTGACACCATAGAATACCATTTCACCTGCAAGAAGTGATCGACAAGGAGCTAGAAATGCAGTTGAAGCCCAACATCATTGAGCGTTCTACTGGTCCCACACCATGGGTATTGCCCATAACAGTAGTGACAAAAAAGGACAGTGTAGGTGCAGTGTACACATGCTTGTATATGCGCCAGGCTAACAAAGAAATAGAGAGAGAGAGACATCTGTGTCTGCACATTGCAGACATAATCATGCAGCTGAAAGGAGCCTAATTTTTATCCTGTGTTGACCTGAACAAGGGATACCATCAACTCGAATTGAAAGAAAACTGTAAGTACATTATCACTTTTTCCGACTCATGTTGGTTTGTTCAGATACAAAACGTTGAGTTTTGGAGGTTCATCTGCTGCAGAAATATTCCAAAATATTTCAAAATGTCATACGTGGAGTAATTCAACCTATTACGCATGCTTTCAATTACAGTGATTACATATTTTTATTTGGACAACATGGAAGAAACATGATAAGGCTCTCAAACAATTATATACACTTAGAGGTCTATTACGATGGCGGGCAGAACGTATCGGCAAATGGGACCGCCAGCCATATGTGCGGCGGTCCCATGATTCAAATTAGGATGCGCCCGCCACAGTGGCGGGCACATCCCGCATTTGTTACATTGGGGGGCGGTGCTGTCAGCAGCACCCGCCGCAATGTAAAGAAGGCATGTAGTGCATTTGCATGCACAACCTGGCAGGCACCGTGCGGTGCCTGCCACCTTATGCATGCAAATGCAGGGGGGTACCATAGGTACCCCCCATGTGCACCCCCCACCCCCCAACATCCTGGGGGCCTGCAACGGGCCCCCAAAAGTGATATCTGCCTCGCTTTCCATGGCGGTATCTCCGCAATGGAAAGCCCTGCACCGACGCACATCATGATATGGATGGCGGTATCTAGCAGACACTGCCACCATATCTGAGATCTTTTCCGCCGGGTCGCCTGTCCGACCGGCGGAAAACCGGCAGATGGTCTTTCCATCCGCCGGCGTCCCCACCGCCATCGTGATTTGGCAGGGAGGAAATGGTAGGCAGGAGGTGGGAATTGGCGGGCGGATCACCACCGCCATACGGGCGTTGGCGATCCGCCAACCTAATCGACCCCAAAGAATCTAAATACTCATCAACAAACCAATAATCAGTAATTACATTTTAATTAATAATCAATTATAATTAATGTAGTTCCCACAATATACCCCCACAAAACAGAACATACTCATAAACTTTACCAGAAAATTATTTACTCAATTAACATAATTAATTATGAATTCATTTAAAATTAATTTACTTCCTACCCCATACCACCAGAAAAACCACTGCCACATCTAAAATGAAAAAAAAATTGCACAATTAACATAAGCAATTATCAATTAAAACATTAAAAATTAAAGAACTAAACATTTTACAAATATATAAAAAAAATAAACAATAATTAAATAAAAAAATTACATCATATGCATTTAAAATATATATTAAAATACATAACAATAATTAAAAAACTATTTTTTAACAACTGTATTTTTGCAAACGATATTAATGATATTACTAACCTTAAAATCGATATCCTTGACATCAATATATTTGCTGACAATATTTCTATGTTACAATATTTTAGACTCAATATTTAGATATAGCGATATTTAAACTCTATATTTTGTCTGTATACCCTTCCTGAGCAGGAAGGGAGGGACCAGCTGACACACCTGAATAGGCGTGGCCTGCCCCATTCAAAGGGTGATTACCCCCTACAGCTAGTCTGGAGCCAGGGCTGGGGAGAAGGGGCTTCTTTTTGAGTGCTGCATCTGTGAAAATCCACGCGAAGACGTTGCATTGATCGGAACAGGCACATCTTCGTTGACGTCGACACATCGCCGCTGCTGCACAGACAGCAAAGCTTGCATCTGAAGGAAGTGGCCCGAATAGGGTCACTCGGGTCACTCACGACCACCTCTCATCCTTCCATACAAATGAAGAGTCGGTCATACAGTAGCGAATACAAACCAATGACAGTTTATTCAAAGTACACTCAGAACGGAGCCCTGTCTGCCCAGTCGCTAGGAGTGCTGCAGAGGGACTGACATCAGCAAGCATAACAATACATTATGTACACTTCGAAACCAATGGTAGCACGCCCACCATGGAATTTTTCAAGGAGGTGCAGCTGGACAGTGAATTACAAAGGAGTTAGTTTCGATTCTGAGGCCGGGCACACATTATCTGCTATTCAAGGTCATTCTGCCTGTGCCCACCGCTAGAAAAGTGGGAGAAGGCCTACATCTAACAAGAAAGGTATGCGCTAATATGAACCGTGCATTCATTAGTATAACGAAACTCAACTCCAAAGAAACATAACTAAGAGAAGATCGTTTCTCAGAAATGGCAAAGGATTAGTTTCAATTACAATTCAAAATGGCGGCCGTACACAAAATGGTGCAGCGAATGCTAACTTAAGTAAAACAATTCTAAGGCATATTTTTCTATTCTAACAAACCCTCCTTTTAGCATGAGCTAATCATCCATATAATTGGAGAGTACATATAACGTCAAAAGGCATAAATGAACCATTTTAAGAGCACTCCATGTCTTCAGCTTCAGGAAGGGAAACAGTAAGGAGGGAAAAAGTCTCGAAAATACCCTCATCTATGTGCATGAGATTGTCTACTTGCTTTTGTATCATAATCGTTGCATAAGTATCATGGATTAATATTGTCTTATGGGTGAAGAGGGTGGTACAATAAGAGCAACAAAAGGGGAGGCACCAGGACACAGCAAGAGATCAAAATCATTATGAAATAAATCAGCTTCTCAAGAATCCACCCCATCTACCAAATAGTGACCAACACCAATTTCCACTTTCCATTCCCATAACATTTTCTAGAATGTCTAAAAAGTGTTGGGTAATATTCCTCTCCATATTGGTGATCCCGACTACACACTGGTCTCCTACTATTGTGCACACAGCACCACTCTTAGCCAGGATAAAATCGACTGCATAGTCTGCTCAGAATATATTTGCATACTTTCCAGTTGGGTGGTGTTGTCACGCAAAGCTGCTACCATGGAGCTAGACAGTATTTGCAGCTTGTATCCAAAATATTCTCTAGCTCTCTCATCCCTAGCCATGGCAGTACCACCAAAGGTACTAATGGAGGAGAGAATATACCCAAAAGTGATACAGTTACTATAATTGTTGACTTTGAGGTCTGTCACTCCTTCACAAAATTCCTTTGTCAGCGTTCTTTTAACCCATCTTACCTTAGGTTTTGTGCACTTACAAGGCACATCCCAAGGGCCACATCATGTGTACCATTATGGACATTTAAATATGTTCCATTGGACAGGAAGAAAAAACCTGGGTGTGCAAAAATTGGTCTAGCATAAAATCTACAGCAGAATACCGGTAATTCCTCCCAAATGTACTTGGGTCCTTTGGATCCACTAAGGAATATGTACACTTACGCAGAATTATTCCTGAGCAGTTGACATACAGAATGAGGTCAGTAAGAGTAACAATTGGACAACATGCGGGGTAATAACCTGCCTCTCGTGGAACCGTCAATTCCTTATAATGCCAACTCACCAGTGTCACATTCTGTTTTTTCATATAAAAATTGTCACAATAAGGGGCCGATTCCGATAGCAAAACGTACCAACCGACACCTACCCGGAATGGAGATCGACCGACACGGACCGGCGCCGTACAACCCATGCAGTACGATGCAACGCGTGTGAATTACAATTACAACCGACACGTACGGAATACAAGCCGTACGACCAAGCCGTAGGGAAAACAGTGATTTGCCCAGAAAACGGACGCGATTAGCACCGACCGACACGCACCAGGAATGAACCCGACCGACGCGTACCCGCAATGTCCGATCCACGCAGTAGGATGCAATGCGTGTAAAACCAGACCAACTCACACGGAGCCCAAGCCACATGACCGACACGCACAGAAAACAGGGACCTGAAGCAATAGAGATCTCTGCGACCGAGGCGTATGAAACACAGAAGAAAGTCAGCGCGAAAGAGCCAGAGAAGCCCGCACGAGCCAACATCAGCATCCGTCTCGGTCAGAAGAACGTCTCCTTCATGCCTAGAAAACCCAAAGGATAAAATACAAAAAAAGGACCAAACAAGCAATGACAAAGTCTATAAATATAAAAAAAAAACTTGGAACAAAGACACACCCACAACTGCACCTATATAAAGGACACCAATCACTACTATGATCCTTTGCAAATTGAATGCATCAGCCAGCAGAAAACACCATCACACAGCAACCACAGACACACTCACAACTCACCCATCACTCAACTTTCACACCATTAGCACCTCACCAAAAGCACCCACACATACAGCTAGCAAAACCGACACTCACCCACCCTCACTTGCACCCTCACACACATATTACTCACCACCACCACCCATCACCATGCCCCCAAAAAGGAATACAAAGTTCACAGATAGTGAGTTAGAAGTGCTGGTAGACGAGATCATCAGAGTAGAGCCACATTTGTTTGGTACATTGGTCCAAAGGACCGTCATGTCACAGAAAACAAAGATGTGGGCGAGGATTGTGGACAAGGTGAACGCACAAGCACCAACGTTGCGCACAAAGGACAATGTCCAGAACAGGTGGTATGACGTGCGCAGGAGGGTCAAGAAACTTATCGAGAAAGATCACGCCTTGAGTCAGCGCACTGGTGGTGGCCCTCCTGCCAAACCAGTATACTTCAGGTCCTGGGAGGAGAAGGTACGGGACATCCTACCACCAGAGAGTGTCCATGGTCTAGCAGACATACCAGAGCCTGGTGAGTACACAACCAACATACTCAATATTGTGTGGCAAGGGGACAGTGAAACCATGCACCGTTAGCAAAGCCACAGTAACCAATGGATAATCATCCCAAGAGTGTATGCTAGTCAGACAAACACAATACCTGCCATCTGATAGTGACTTGTAACTGTGTCATGACATGTACAAACCTACCAACAAATAGAGCACAGCAGTGGCACAAAGCCAAATAAACACTGTCAGACAGTTTGCCACCACAAACACACTACCTCACAGTGCAGCTGACTGACAGGAAGGAATAGTGGGTATGCAGGTTAAGTGAGTTTGTCCAAAAGCATGATGGGGTATGTAGTCACAGATAATGCCCCCCTACAAATTGGCCCATCAAGACCTCTCTGAACCATGCCCACATCACATGGAGTGGAAAATGACTGACAAGATGTCTGACACTGGGCTCTGTTGTGGAGAGCACAAGGCCATGCTGGGAACTGGGCACCAACAAACACCAGGACTGCACAGTCAGCCATCTTGTCATTGCTGCCACACTCCCTCACAGGGAAGCAGAGTCAAAAGGAAGGAAGTATGGGCATGCTGCGAAGGGGGGTGTAGCCAAGAGCATGATGGGTGTTGCAGTGACAGACATTCCCCACCCACATGGCCCAGCAAGCTCACACTGAACCATGCTTACCTCAAAGGGAGTGGGAATGGACTGACAGGATGTCTGACACTGGGCTCTGTTGTGGGGAGCACAAGGCCATGCTGGGAACTGGGCAACAACAAACACCAGGACTGCACTGACTGACATCCTGAAAGTTGACCTGCACCCACTGCAATGGTGGCACGCTTCATGATGGGATAACTGGCCTGGGGGAGAAGGAGGTCCTGACTTGAAAACAAATAACACCAATGCTGGCCATACACACACCTTCTATGCTAAAACACATTGCACACGTGGTACCAGTCACTCATAAAGATGATGCCCGGGCAAGATGTCTGACACGTGGGCCTGAGAAATGATGTGGCTGAAAATCACACATATGCACTGGCCAAACCAAACACGGTCGCACACATAGCCATTGCAACCATATGTTCAAACTCACTGTCTGGGGATGCAGTGTCCAGGGGTGCCCCCTGGCCTGGCTGGGGAGGTGTGTCTTGCAGATGGCAAGTGTGGAGAGCCATATATAGTACATTGCACAAAACACACAGGAACTCACATATACATCATTGACAGGGGACATCTGACAGGGAATGGAATGGGCACACCAATATAGCCGACACCATAGCATGGTCTCATTCACACTCGGTGCTGTTGTGAGCTGCATTCCACTCCTACATCGTGCTGCAACATATGCATCCTTTACACAACACACCACTGACATAGACACTGTAGACACAAGGTCTAACCTGGACTGCATTGGAGGAGACATACTACTCACAGCAGCCAAACTGCAACACACACACCACCGGCTCTCACTGTCATGAGCATTGAAAAGCTAGAGTGCTACCTTGCCCAATCCATGTCACCATGGAGAACATTAACAAGTCAAATCACATATGGGCGTACAAAACTCAGCACCAGACTCATTAACGATGGTGACATCATCACTTGTATGAAATGAGATGGGAACTAGGAACACTGTAAAAAAACACTTTCTCCCAAGAGATCACAGGCAGACTGTGACCATGTCGTACCAATACACCAATGTGACACACAAAGACTAGCAAAATCTGCTACCACACCTACCCCAATCTTACAACATCTCCTCAGTGGAACTGTACGTATGTCCTTGATAAAGCTCAAATGTGTACAGGGATGACACACATGTGTCAGCAACGTGATGGCCCTCGAGTAGTAATGGCCATGTACAGACAAAACTATACATGAGCTGGGCATGCACACACTTCGACATGCACATTGAAAGTTTCATTTTGGCTGGGCAATGTGCCACAACAATATCAATCTCTGTCTGTGACAACCTTGGACAAAGCAGTGTACAGGCACGCATCCTGGCGTACAGCAGAAAATGTCATGTATGTGAACCATCGATGCCTGTAGAAACATAACTTACATTGTGTGTCTCTTCCAAACACAGGTGGAGCTGGGGACACAGCACCAAATGAAGAGGAGTCCCTGTCCCAGACTCTGGTGGACCCTCAGCTCTCTGGTGTGGATCCGTCTCTGTCCTCTTCGGATGATGACGAACAACCTGGCACCTCCGGTTTAAGTCATCATGCAGCACCAGCAGTACCAACATCTGCACCCCCTGTACCCATGCCTCCAGCATCTTGCAACAGACAGGGCACCCCCGCCAACACGGACAGACCAAGGCCACAGAACACCGACAGCACAGGGACACAGGACCCCCAGGAAGCTACAGACAACACCACCAGCAACAACACCCAAGGGGGCCCAGTGTCCCCTGTGCGTGCCGCCGCAGGTCCTGCCCGTGCGGATAGGGGTGCTGGGAGGGGTGGTAGGCAGAGGTTGCGCCTTACAGAGGGGTCTGGACTGCATGATGACCCCCAACTGGCACGCATCATAGATGTGTACCAGGATACCACCGGAGGATTCGGCCAGGTAGTGGGGGTCCTCAAGGACATTCAACAGTAGCATGCTGCCCATCATGCCCGCATGGCGGCAAAGTGGGATGCACTTACTGTGGTGCATCGGGACATACTCCAATGCCTCCGCCAGATAAGCACCAACATGTCCACACCTCCCTGTGTCGCCACAACATCTGTTGCGGCACCATCTGCCAGTGCCACAGGGAGGGAGAATGACTCTGGCGGAGAGTCCCCTGCACCGCAGACGCCTGCACCTGAGGATCCCCCCCCAAGAAGAAGAGGGGTCATCCGAAGAAGGACAAGTGAGACGCAGATGTCCCTACACATCCCCCAGGGCCTCCAAACGTGTTCTGGACAATGTTCTTTGTGCGCACCTTGTTGTATCTAACACAACTCGCCTACATGACATGGAGGGTTCATGTTGGTCCAATGTAGCAGATGACTGTGGACTTTACTCTGGACATTTCATCTACCAACACTTCCAACTCTACTGTGAACTTTGGATTCCAAACCCAATGTACAACACCCACCATCCTGTGCACTATCTTCACACATGTTTGTAAATAAACTCACCAGTACACTATACTTGTCTCTGTTGTGATTCCAACTTGTCATGTGTCATGGAGATTTTGATCTGCTAAACAACAAAGTACATGCCAAATACTACAATAATGTGACCACCATTATGTGAGTCAGGATGATATGACACATGTGAGGGAGACACACCACTATGGCACCACAACACATACTCACCATGTCCATGTAACTCATACCACACAATGATGTTGACCTGAAATACATTGGTATGCACAGACACCACACCTATTCATAGTCAGTGGTAACAAGCCCACAGGTGAGGTAAGCAAATGTCAGACAGATGTGGGAAGACAAACAACGCAACTAACAAAGCGTAGCACAGGTTCATTGCACATCATCAACATGTTTATTCCACAATAGTTGCAAGGTAATTGTGCGTTACAGTGGACACACGGTCACAAAGTGTCGGAGAATTGAAGTCCAGGGGTGTGTGGCACATCACTTGATGGGAATTGACAACTTCAACACTGGTGTTGGATTCTGGGTGTTGGGGGTCAGTGTGTCATGAATGCCGCCGTTCCTGACCTAAGATGGCGGCCGTTGACTGCGCATGCGCGAACAAGCCAGGCAGATTCAAAAGCCTGGTTTCCCCCGGAAGTGGCGCTTTGCGTTCAGGATCTTGAAGCCCCAATAACCCGAAGCTCGTATGTTATCCTGTTTATCCCTGGAACTCGGAGAATCCTGCTCCTCGCTTTCCCCGAACTCTATGACTCGCTTTTCATTCTTTGCACTCGGAGACAAGAACCTGTTTTCCGGATCACGAGTGCTTTCAAGAAACCCCGTTGCGGTACCTCGAGAGGTATCATTTTGTTTGTCCCGACAGTCGAAGTACGGAGGGAGGGGTTCCGCAGTGGAGTAGGGACGGAGGCTGTAGGTTCCGCTTGCTGGCCGGACCTGTGTTCTGCTTTCTGGCTGGACCTGTGTTCCGCTCACGGGCCGGACCTGGGTTCCGCTTGCTGGCCGGGTTGGTTGTTCTCCGTTCTGCTTCCCTGCCGGACGTCCACAACTCTGTGCTCCCGTCACTCGTTTTCCCCCCTTTTGCCTTGCACTTATTACCCCTAAGGCGGGGGTTGCCTTGGCTTCCAGCGACTTATAGTCGGTTCCAACTGTTACCTATCCTGAGGTCGGCTGGTACCATATGCCGAGTGAGACAACCTCCAGATATCCATGCGTTTCTATCCTTGTTTTGTCTCCCTTCTTCCCCAGCTCACCCCTGTAGTATAGAGTCTGATATACTTAGGTGGTGTTTGTGGGAAGTTGCGGATCTTGTCCTCAGTTCCTGGGCGTCTCTGCAGAAACACAGGTGAGAGAAATCACCTTCTTGACAGAACGCAAAGCTCAAAACGAAATAGCCTATTACTTCTGCCCAGGCGCCATGGAACTGAGTCAAGAGATGTTGGCGGATTTGGCTCATATGATAGGAAACCTACAAGTAGAGACTCAGTCTCTAGCAACTAGGGTAGATTCCCTGCAGAGGGACAGGAGAGTAGAAGGCGAAGTAGGCCGACCAGGTTCTAGCGCTTCCCCTTCAGTGATACAGGTGTCCACTCCACAACCTATACCTTTAGCACCCCCTGAGAGGTTTTTTGGGGACTCAGCTAAATTCGCTGTATTCATCAGTCAATGCCAATTACACTTCATGTGCAAGGCTACTTGTTTTCCCACAGAACAAGCCAAGGTAGCTTTTGCTATTTCCTATCTTGGGGGCGTGGCTGCTAATTGGGCCATACCACTCACAGAGAGAGACGATCCCTTATTACATGATTACAACTCCTTTCGAAGAGAGCTTAGGAAGTTATTTGATAAACATACATTCACACACTCAGCTGACACTGAACTCTTGAATTTACGTCAGGGTACCAAAGATTTAGCCAGTTATATCACTTCCTTCCAGAGATTAGTGGCCGAGGCTGGTTGGCCTGAGGAAAAGCGGAGTGCGCTTTTCTATAGAGGATTAAGGGACGATTTAAAGGACGCTTTAGCGCAAGTAGTAGATCCCCCTGATACCTGTCCCGCCTTGATAGATTTAGTGGTGAAAATAGATCATCGCCTCAATGAAAGATAAAGAGAGAAGGGCAAGGGGGACAACAAATCGGTATCCTACCGCGACAAGAAATAGGACACGGAAAAGGGTATTGATGATACAGAACCTATGCAGATAGGGATATTGAAGGGGCCGTTAACCAATGATGAAAGGCAAAGACGGAGAGACAACAAATTATGTTTGTACTGTGGGAAACCTGGGCATTTCCTTAAAGAATGCCCTGTGAGACCGAAACAGAATACACGGTCGGAAAACTAGCAAGCTCGAGACGTAAGGAGACAGGGTTCTCGGGTACTTCAGGGTTAATTGTCTCCTCTTCCGACATGCCTTTAAGTCAGGCACGCCATTTCTTTGTTACGGCTTGTATCTCATGGGATCGGCAACGGGTAGAGGTCCAGGTGATGATCGATTCAGGTGATTTCATTGACCTCCGGTGGGCTAAGAAACCCAATATTGAACGGGTATCCAAGCCCGTTTGGGAGGACGTAACCACTATTGATGGCAGTACCTTAAACTCTGGTCCCGTTACCCACCATACAATACCCCTACGGGTAGACATAGAAATAAAACACTCGGAGATTTTGGTATTTGACCTGATCGGTGCTCCTCAGTTCCCAGTTATATTAGGTTTGCCCTGGTTACACCAACACAACCCTCTAATTAATTGGAGAGACTTAACATTAGAGTTTAGGCCAACCTTCACTCCGGCTCAAGTACCTTCTCTTTCACTACTTGGGAGTGATCAAGTAGTCTCGGTTATGGCTGATGAGGGATCCTTGCCTCCTACGTATCGAGATCTTCGGTCTATTTTTGATGAAAAAGAGGCCACTAGTCTCCCCCCGCATAGAATCTATGACTGTCGGATAGATCTACAGGCCAGAGATCGTATACCGTGCAGTAGAGTGTATAACCTTACTGAAAAAGAAAACATCTATCTTCGGGAATATCTAGACAAAATGTTACATATGGGTTTCATCCGTCCCTCACGCTCACCGGCCTCTTCGTCTCTTTTTTTTATTCCTAAGAGAGAGGGAGGCCTGAGATGTTGCATTGACTACAGAGTGCTAAATCTGGTTACTATAAAAAACAGGTATCCATTGCCTCTGATTTCTGACCTTCTCGATCACGTAATGGGTGTAACAGTGTTCACAAAATTGGATTTACGCGGAGCTTATCATCTCGTCCGTGTCAGGGAGGGGGATGAATGGAAGACGGCATTTTGCACAAAATATGGATTATACGAATATTTAGTGATGCCGTTTGGACTGTGTAATGCCCCTTCGGCATTCCAGTTCTTCATCAACGAAACCCTCAAGGATGATTGATGAGTATGTCATCGTTTATATTGACGACCTGCTGATTTTTTCCTGTTCCATGGCAGAACATGAAAGACATGTAAGAAACGTATTAGAGAGGCTAAGGACGAACAAACTCTACTGTAAACTAGAAAAATGTATCTTTCATGTACAAGAAGTGCCCTTTTTAGGCTTCATAATTTCGCCGCAAGGACTTAGGATGGATCCGATGAAGGTGACAGCTATTCACCGATGGGCGGCTCCTCAGACAGTAAAGGAGACACAGAGCTTCATTGGCTTTGCCAACTTTTATAGAAGATTTATTCGTAACTTCTCCCACTTGGTTTCTCCCATTACTGCGCTCTTGAAAAAAGGTGTGAAATTCCTGTGGACTTCGGAAGCTGAAGAGGCATTTCAAGAGTTAAAGAAGACATTTACCCAAGCCCCCGTGTTAAGGCACCCGAATCCTGCACACACGTTTGTAGTAGAAGCAGACGCCTCCCAAGTGGCAGTTGGGGGGGTCCTCTCACAGTCAGACCTACAGACAGGGATATTGCATCCAGTGGCTTTCTTTTCACGAAAGCTTACCCCTGCTGAAATCAATTACACCATAGGGGACAAGGAATTGTTGGCCATAAAAAAGGCGTTTGAAGAATGGAGGCAATATTTACTAGGCGCCAACCACACCATTACGGTACTAACAGATCATCGTAATTTGCAGTATTTAAAATCAGCGAGAGCCCTTTCCTTGAGGCAATTACGATGGACTCAGTTTTTTAACGAATTCGACTTCCTTATCCGTTATCAGGCAGGAAGGAAGAATGGGAAGGCAGACGCTTTATCCCTCTTAGGCTATGAGCACGAAGGAACCCAACCTGAACCACCCCTTATTATAGCCAAGGATAGGAGGATAGGATAGTAGGGGGAATCTGTTCTGAAGAAGACTTTCTTGAAAAGGTTCAACGCGAACAAACCTCTGTAGATAGGAAGAGCGTAACCGGTTCACATACAGTCACAGAGGAGTCTGGGTGTCTTTATGTAGACGGCGGTCTGGTACTTCCAACTAAGGAGCTACAAAAGCAAGCATTAGAATGGAACCATTTGCATCCTCTTGCAGGACATCCAGGGTACATGAAAACACTAGAGTCCCTACGTAGACAATTCTGGTGGCCAGAAATGAGAAGGGACACTAAGCTCTATATTCAGCAGTGCAACATATGCGCCCAAGGCAAGTCGTCCCACCAGAGACCAGTGGGACTGTTGCTTCCCTTGCCCACACCTCCACGCCCATGGCATACTGTCTCACTAGACTTTATAGTAGACTTACCACGTACAGCAAAGGGACATACTACCTTATTAGTGGTAGTGGACGTGTTCACAAAACTAGCACACTTCATTCTGTTAACCCAACTCCCTACATCACAGACGCTGGCCTCGATATTTTTGCAACAGATAGTCCGCCTACATGGACTCCCTTCAGTTTTAATTTCGGACAGAGGGGCTCAATTCGTGTCTAAATTCTAGAAAGGATTGTGCACCCTGTTACAAATAGACGCCCGTTTGTCATCCAGTCACCATCCTCAAACGGATGGACAAACGGAGAGGGTAAATCAATGCTTTGAGCAGTATATTAGGTGTCAGGTCATGCAGTCCTCTAGCGAATGGGATGAGTTGGTGTGGGTGGCAGAGATAGCTTATAACAACAGCTACCATACATCAATCAAAACCACCCCTTACATGTGCACTTATGGTTATCATCCCAAAACAATCTGCCACCCCGCATACCCCTCTTGTTCTACGCCCAAGGCAATTGAATTGATACAAGAACTTCAAAGGGTTCATCAGACAGTTAGAAATAATCTTGAGCAAGCAAAGATCAGGTATAAGGAAGGGGCAGATGCTCACAGAAGGCCAGGGCCCGAGTATAAACAGGGGGACAAGGTGTGGTTATCTTCGAAGAATGTGGCTTTGAAAGGTTCTTGCAAGTTTAAGCCTAGATACATAGGGCCGTACGAAATACTAAAGGTGGTGAACCCAGTGGCCATGAAATTAGCTCTTCCCATGTCACTAAAGATAAAACCCTGTCTTCCATGTTTCCTTGTTGAAACCTTTAGAGCCAGGAACTCGTCTACCCCTCACTCCTGCACCCGTACTTATTGACAATGAACCAGAATACGAGGTGGAAAGGATCATAGATTCTAGGAGAGTCAGACGCAAATTGCAATACTTGATACACTGGAAAGGGTATGGAATAGAAGAACGCTCGTGGGAACCTGCTAGTAACGTGCATGCACCCCGTTTGCTACGCATCTTCCACAGACGGCATCCCGATAAACCCAGACTAGTGGGAGGGTCGTTGGGAGGAGTGTACTGTCATGAATGCCGCCGTTCCTGACCTAAGATGGCGGCTGTTAACTGCGCATGCGCGAACAAGCCAGGCAGAGTCAAAAGCCTGGTTTCCCCCGGAAGTGGCGCTTTGCGTTCAGGATCTTGAAGTCCCAATAACCCGAAGCTCGTATGTTATCCTGTTTATCCCTGGAACTCGGAGAATCCTGCTCCTCGCTTTCCCCGAACTCTATGACTCGCTTTTCATTCTTTGCTGGCCTGGCTGGTTGTTCTCCGTTCAGCTTCCCTGCCGGACGTCCACAACTCTGTGCTCCCGTCACTCGTTTTTCCCCCTTTTGCTTTGCACTTATTACCCCTAATGCGGGGGTTGCCTTGGCTTCCAGCGACTTATAGTCGGTTCCAAGTGTTACCTATCCTGAGGTCGGCTGGTACCATATGCCGAGTGAGACAACCTCCAGATATCCATGCGTTTCTCCTGTGAATGCACCGGACTTCGGATGAACGAACAAAGAAATCCTGAAAACTGGTAACTGTGAGAAGGGCGCTACTTTATTTCTTTTTTCTTAATGGCTGTTCTAATTTACATGAGAAGAAACTGAAGTGACACGTATAGCTCTGACTTATCAGATAATGGGTCCTGTATTTCTACCTCAGCAGTGAGGAACTAAGTGGTGAGCACGAGTATAGCTATTTATGATTATTCATCTCCTTTAGAAATACATTCAGTGTAACGTTCCTGTTTTCTGTGTTACTTATTTTCAAAGCCTCCTCGGCGTCCCGCTTTATTGTGTTGTCAGTTCAAGATAGGAAGAAGTGAGAATTAAGGTATTGCACTGAGTTGTGAGGGTTAGACAGGTAATTAGTGTATAATCTGTTAGCTAACCCCTCCTTCTTTCTTTTAGTTACTTTGAGATGAATCGTCTGGATGCTGTGACGGTGCCTGAGGTTCTTCCCCTTTTTTCTATCCTTGTTTTGTCTCCCTTCTTCCCCAGCTCACCCCTGTAGTATAGAGTCTGATATACTTAGGTGGTGTTTGTGGGAAGTTGCGGATCTTGTCCTCAGTTCCTCGGCGTCTCTCAGAAACACAGGTGAGAGAAATCACCAGCTTGACACAGTGTTGACCAAACAACAGGCAAAGTACCCTGGGAAGGACAGACACAAGACACAGTCAAAAGCACAGCAGAACAGGAGAGAAATGCAATACACATGCACAAAACATGTCAAAAGAAACCTACACAGAAACAAGTTAGCAGTTCGACACTATTGTGGAGTACAGACCACCTGAAAGGACACATCACTGCACGCATCCAGTCAAGTGGCACACAGACACACTCAAACAGCAACAGAGCAGCCCCAACACATTTCAGGCTAACTAAATACATTGACATTACATCCCTGTAAACTCACATTCAGGTGAAGAAGTTGTTGAAGAGCTGCGTGCGGACGTCACCCTCATCATCATCATCACTGGCATCGTGGCCCAGGCCTGGATCCTCCACAGGTGGCGGAGGTAGGTCATCGTCATCCTGGATGAGAGGCAACTTCTTCCGCACGTTGTGTAGCATGCAGCATACAAGGATAATTTTGCAAACCTTTGCAGGGTCATATGAGAGGGCCCCTCCGGTCTTGTCCAGGCAGCGGCATTTCAGGAGACCAAATGTCTGCTCAATCACCCTCCTGCTCCGGCCATGAGCCTCATTGTAGCGCATCTCGGCTGGTGTCACAGGTTTCCTGAGGGGTGTCAGCAACCACGGCATGTTGGGGTATCCGGAGTCACCTACATACAAACAGTTGAACAATTAGCTGAGTTCTGAAAGAGGGTGGAATACAACATTGCCAAACACACACAATGGTGAACAGTCAGTACACACCGACAAGCCAGGCATGCTGGTCTGACATCTGTGACATCAGCGTTGCAATGTGACTACTCCTCATGATGTAGGCATCGTGCGCAGAACCGGGGAAACGTGCACACACAAGTGGAAATGTTCCTGTTCCGGTGTGCCTGCTCATGTGCCTGTGGTGGTACCAGGGCTACATGTGTACCATCAATAGATCCGATGACGTTCGGCATCCTCCCCAGTGTATAAAAAGCATCCTTTATTTCAGTGAGTTGACCTGGGCTAGGAAACTTGATGTACAGGTCAAGGAAACGCAACATCCCCTTCAAGACATCGTGTAGCACACGACTGAACATAGTTTGCGACATACCACCAGCAGTAGCCACAGTGTACTGGAAGGTACCAGTAGCAAAGATGTGCAGGGCTGCCATCACTTTCACCTCTGGGGTCAGTGCTGTAGGGTATGTCCGGCCAGGTAGCAGATGTGGCGCCAACTGCTCCGCCAACTCCTCAATCAGTGACCTGGTGAAGCGGTACCGTCGGATGCAGTCGCGTTCCTGCGTGGTTTCAAGGTCTGGGAACGGTCTATGGACAGCTGGTGCCCTGCAATACAGAGATGAACAGAGGAAGATTGTCAATTCATCCACCCATGTGGCTATGACCAAGCCAAATATCACATGATACAGCATGACAATACACAATGTACTGAGGTGTGTGCAGTTGGGTATGAAAATATATGTCACCTACATGCCTATCACCTCACATCTCAAGTCCACATGTCTACATAAGTCCCATGTAGTGCAATGGCCAATCATTGGGCTGTGTCACAGTATCTATGTACTGCTGTCACGTTACCAACACACACCACAGTGACAAGTGAGGCCTGATGTCTCCCAGGCATCACAGATCTTTGACATGCAGATTCCCAGGGTCCCTGTATTGCCACATGGACACTGGCATGACATGGTGTATCATATACACGCCACAAGACAACCGTGAGTCCCAGCAGTGGACAGACATGGGGGTGGGTGCAGAGGACTCCCAGCAGTGGACAGAGACATGGGGGTGGGTGCATATCACTACCACCAGTGGACAGACATATGTGTGTGGGTGCAGAGGTCTCCCAGCAGTGGACAGAGACATGGGGGTGGGTGGATATCACTACCACCAGTGGACAGACATGTGAGGGGTGGGTGCAGAGGACTCCCATCAGTGGACAGACATATGTGGGTGGGTGCATATCACTCCCACCAGTGGACAGAAATGTGAGGGGTGGGTGCAGAGGACTCCCAGCAGTGGACAAACATATGTGGGTGGGTGCATATCACTCCCAGCAGTGGACAGACATGTGAGGGGTGGGTGTATATGACTCCCAGCAGTGGCCTGCAATATGAGGGGTGGGTACAGAGGACTCCCAGCAGTGGACAGAGACATGGGGGTGGGTGCATATCAACACCAGCAGTGGACAGACATGTGAGGGGTGGCTGCAGAGGACTTCCAGCAGTGGACAGAGACATGGGGGTATACATCATTATCAGATGACCACAACTCCATGGGTGTATGTACGCATCCCTAACTTTGGACAATGATAATAGTGCCATAACAACACATCACTCACAGCAGTGTCCCACTCCCAGGAGGATGGATGTCTTTCCCCCACTGCATGACACACTACATGTGGGTGTGAGGACAAATAACACATGCATACCCACCCCTGGCGGATGCAGCACAATACACACACTGAGATCATGCCACAAGACTGTATAGTCATGTCACTGCCAACTAAACTAAGAGAGCCACACACTGTCACGCACATCCCAGGACTGATAGGAATGTACAGATGCTGGGCCAGCCACCAAGATGTTGTCTCTCATGGAAGGAATAGGGTGGAGTTCCCACAGATACGATACCCACAATTGTGAGTCAGGTGCCCAAATACCCTGCAGAACAAGTACCATATGTGTGCTAGGCCGGGAGTACACACATGCATAGTGCTGAAAAGGGAGAATTTCTCCATGAAGGCATTTCAACATACTCAATACACAAGTACAGTGACTAGCAAGGATGGCACAGACGATGCAGCCGGAGAAATTGCTGAGCAGGCATGGCCATAGTTGAAGGGATCCGTCACCAACAAAGGAAATGTAGACACAGGTCAGCACAACAATTGTGCAACTCTTTGCAGGGAAGATGTCAGGTGCCACAGAGGAAGGAACACTCCTTGGGACAATGTCTCAAAACCAAAATAACACACACTACCAATGATTATTTGCAGAGACCTTGTGATGGCACGCAGAGACCATGGTCCACCTCATGACCATCAGACTAGAACATTTCTCAGCACCATAACACATTACCACAACACCAACTCCTGGAGCCTCAGCACCAACATCAATACCTGAAATGCGATAGTGTTCAAAGTAAAAATAAAATGCTTTATTCAGCTGTTGGACCCGGCCCTCGTAACATAGTCACACCTGACCCCTGCACCTCACACCAGCCCCGAGCCCCTGGCCTAGCCGATCCTTCCCACCAGAACACACGCACCCGACCCGGACTTCCCCCGTCCATAGGCCTTCCTCCTTCGGCCACCCCGGGCCCGCGTGCCCACTGTATGCACCAAGATGGCCACCCGGCCCCAGCGCGACCCTAGCCTACAGGCGCCACTCCGGCTGGAGGACATCGCGCCCCCCCTTGGGATGAGAGAGGGAGGAGCAGTTTCCATCACACCTCTGCGCTTCCCTGGGACGGTGGGTTTCGATCGACCTGCCGGCCTCCCTGAGGGCTGGCTCCACGCCTGCTGGGTGTCTGGGGCTCCTCCCGACCCGGCCCTGAAAGGATCAAAGGACAATGGCAGGAAACCCCCAACAAGCGACCCCCAGGTGACAAGACCCCTGCCTGCACAGACTCCGGACATCAAAGAGGAGTCGCCCTATAACAAGGGGTGCTCTGGGACTGTCCGGCAGATTCGCCTTGGAACCACCTGAGCCCTGCTGAGTGACTCGCGGCTCCCTGAAAGATCGTAAGACCTCCGAACTTGTGCTTGAGCCCTGCTGAGTGACTCGCGGCTCCCTGAAGATCGTAAGACCTCCAAACTCGTGCTTGAGCCCTGCTGAGTGACTCGCGGCTCCCTGAAGATCGTAAGACCTCCGAACTCGTGCTTGAGCCCTGCTGAGTGACTCGCGGCTCCCTGAAGATCGTAAGACCTCCGAACTTGTGCTTGAGCCCTGCTGAGTGACCCGCGGCTCCCTGAAGATCGTAAGACCTCCGAACTTGTGCTTGAGCCCTGCTGAGTGACTCGCGGCTCCCTGAAGATCGTAAGACCTCCGAACTTGTGCTTGAGCCCTGCTGAGTGACTCGCGGCTCCCTGAAGATCGTAAGACCTCCGAACTTATACTCGAGCCTGCTGAGTATCTCGCAGTGCCCACAGACTCCCTTGGTCCCGCCGGACCCCACGACGACAAGCGTATCCCCCAGCTCGAGGATTGTGAGCTGTGCGCCGGATACGCTCCTGCATTTGATCCATTCCCCCTAAAGACTGTCCCGCTACCTCCGAACCCCCCTCCAAAACTTTGTGAGCCCGCGCTCCACTTGTATATATATTGCCTTGCGGATCATAAAGATCTTACCACTCCGATCTGATAAAGATTTGCTCTTAAGAACTCTCGGTGTTGTGTCTTTTTGTCGTGTGGTGCAGAGTGTACGATCCTAGATACGAGATTCCTCCCCTGAGGAGTCTCCCGCCAGTGCCCGGTTACGATACCTCGAGGGTTGGTCTCAGGCCAGTCAGGGCCCCCTCCGGGCCCCTCTGAGGTCGCCTTCTAACATTGGTGGCAAGCGACGGGATTCGGGCCCATAATCTAGAGATCGTACCGTGAACGGCTGACGCACTACCGACAAAGATGGCAGAAGGGAGCGCCGTGGTTCTCGTAGAAGACGACGCCAGCACCGTGTTCCAGGTGGAACAGCTGGAAGAGTACACTCACAGAGAACTAAAGCAATTCTGTAAGGAACTCAGAATCGCTACCACTGGTCTCAACACCAAAGAAGATATGCAAAAGGCACTGAAAGCTTGGGTGGATTCTGGAGCCTCCCGCCCAGAAGGAGCGGTGGAGCCCCACGACGAAGCAGGACCCTCCCAAGGAGAACGCGGCAGCAACCAGGTGCGAGGCTTCGTACCAGACGGGGGCCTATCCCCGGAGGAACTCGCAGACAGAGAAAAAAGTCGCCATCACGAGCTCGAATTAGCCAAACTCAAAATTGAGGGCGAATTGAAATTAGCCGAGAAAAAGCTAGCAGTAGAACAGTTGCGAGTGCAAGGAGAACTGGAGGAGAAGAAACTTCAACGAGAACACGAGGGAAGGAGACTTCAACTAGAACATGAACGCAGCTTGAAGGAGATAGAACTGAAAGCAAGAAGCGAAGAAGCGCGGCCCCCGGGGAACCGGGAGGCGGCCGCCCCGACGGAACAGAAGGTCCACATCCCCAAGGATGTGGTCAAGGAATATTACAAGAATGATGACATTCAGCAGTGGTTTCGGGCCTACGAGGTCGCCATGACCTCCCATCGGGTCCCGCAGAAGGATTGGGGGGCTGGGCTATGGGGACGGTTCCTGAGCGAAGGGAGAGACACCCTGCTCGACCTACCCACCTCCATGCAGACCTCCTATGAACACATGAAAGCGGCCCTCCTCACAAGGTACGGCCTCACCCCGGAGATGTACCGCCAGCAGTTCCGGGACTGCAGGAAGATCCCGGGTACCACCTGGGTGGAATATGTGAATTTCTTCAGCCGTGCCTTCGATGGGTGGATCAAGGGCAGCAAGGTAACCACCCTGGAAGAACTAACTGAACTTATGTTATGGGAACACCTGGCTGCCAACTGCTTTGTGGAACTACGCCAGCATCTGCTCGACAGCAAGCTCACGGACCCGAGAAAGCTGGCTGTCGAGGCGGATCGCTGGACCAACACCCGGGTCTCCTGGGGCCCTGTAGGAGAGTACCCCCGAGCCAGTCAGGGACCACCCCGCCAGAGAGGGGGGGGAAACCAGGGAGGGCAGAGAGAGCCCCAGACTAGTCCCCCGAAGTCCCAACCTCTGCCTTTCCCGGCACCCCCACCAGCTGTATCCGGCCCCCCCTGAGACGGGGGCACCGGGTAACCATCACTTGTTTCCGTTGCCAGAAGCCCGGGCATTACGCCAATGACCCTGAATGCCCCATGGCCCCACGCACCAACCAGGCAGCACCCCCCGCTAGACAGATAGCCAATGTAGCCCTGGGGGAGGAGGTTGAGGAGGCCGAGGAGTGGGAACCAGCCGCTATGGCCCTAGTGTCCTTAGGGGATAGGGAGATGGTCCCTGGGAGCCTCCTGCCCTCTAACACAAAGAAATATGGCCAGCTCGTCACGATCAATGGCCACCAAGTAGAAGCCCTCCGCGACAACGGGGCCAGCATCACTGGGGTCCTCAGCCATTTAGTCCACGAGGACCAGGTCCTCCCCAACGTATTTTGCCCTGTCATTTCAGCCGACAACACAGAAAGCCTATGTAAGGTAGCCCTGGTGCCCTTCGAGTGGGGAGGGGTGGTCGGTAAACTGAAGGTCGCAGTGAGAACATCCCAGCCCTTCGACTGTCTCCTGGGGAACGACCTGGAAAGTTCCCCCTGGGGGCAAGTTGAGCGCAAGACCCACCTAGGGATGATGGGCCTCCCGGAGTGGGTGTGCGCCACCGCTCGATCCATGGCGGCTCGACTGACCCCCCTGAGGAACGTCGACGACGCCCCGACCCCTGAAGATGGGATGGTCCCAGCCGAGGGCCCCCACATCCCCCAACCGGAAGAGTCGCTCGCCAGTAACGACCCGCCGCCTTCCAACTCCACCTCAGACACCGAGTTAGGCAATCTGCCCGAATTAGCACAGTGGTGCCACGAAGGGGGCCCCTCCCGAGAGGAGGTCTGCCGAGAGCAGGCTACCTGTCCCTCCCTGGTCGGGCCCCGGCAACAGGCAGAGGCCCAGGCCGCAGGCGACCAGACGGGGACGCACCGGGTCTATTGGGAGAATGACCTTCTGTACAGCGAACAGAAGTCGGTGGAGCTAGGGTCCGGCCGGGTGCTGGTGGTACCACTACGCTTCCGAAACCTCCTCCTGGGCTTGGCCCACGACGTCCCCCTCGCAGGCCACTTGGGTCAGGACAAAACATACAGTCGCCTCGTGACTCACTTCTACTGGCCTAGAATGAAAGCAGATGTAGAAGCCCACTGCAAGTCTTGTCCCACGTGCCAGGCCAGTGGGAAGAGTGGAGGGAAGCGCAAGGCTCCCCTCCAGCCCCTCCCTGTCATCAGTACCCCTTTTGAGCGGGTCGGGATCGACATTGTGGGACCTCTGGACCCCCCAACTTCCCAGGGGCACCGGTTCATCCTCGTCCTGGTGGACCATGCCACTCGTTACCCTGAGGCCATTCCCCTGCGCACCGTCACGGCCCCCATGGTGGGCCGGGCGCTGATGGGGATCTTCTCCCGCATGGGTTTTCCCCGCGAGGTCGTGAGCGATCGCGGGACCAACTTTATCTCCCGATACATGAGGTCCTTATGGCAACAGTGTGGGGTGTCCTACAAGTTCACCACCCCGTACCACCCCCAAGGAAACGGCCTGGTAGAGCGGTTTAACCGGACTCTGAAGGGGATGATCGCGGGCCTAGAAGAGCCCCTCCGGCGTAAGTGGGACCTCCTGCTCCCCTGCCTCCTATTCGCATACCGAGAAGTTCCCCAGAAATCCTTGGGTTTCAGCCCCTTCGAGTTACTCTACGGGCACCCCGTCAGGGGGCCCCTCAGCCTGGTCAAAGAAGAGTGGGAGGCGGCGCCCCGAGGCACCCCCCGAGACGTGTTCCGTTACGTCCTGACCCTCCGCAATCAGACTAGGAGGTTCCGGGAGTTGGCAGAGGCCAATCTGGAGGCGAGTCAGGAGGAGATGAAGCGCTGGTACGACCAGAACGCCGCACTAGTAGAGTTTCAGCCGGGCCAGCTGGTGTGGGTCATGGCCCCCGTGAAACCCTGCGCTCTCCAGGATAAATGGACCGGGCCCTTCAAAGTAGTTGAGCGAAAGAGCCCGGTCACGTACTTGGTAGACGTCCAGTCACCCCGGGACCCCCTCCGGGTCCTCCACGTGAACCGCCTCAAGCCCCACTTTGTGCGGACAGAGCTGAGCCTCCTACTGGCCACTGACGACAGGTCCGAAGAAGAGTCGGATCCTCTCCCGGATCTTCTATGCACCAAGGAGAGGGACGGCTCCGTAGAAGGAGTGAACCTCTCCCTGTCTCTCACGCCCCAACAACGTGAGGATTGCCGCCAGCTCCTAGGGCAGTTTCCGGACCTTTTCTCCCTGGTCCCCAAGGTCACCGACTGGTGTGTCCATGACGTGGATACCGGAGACAGCCCACCAGTGAGACACCGAGCCTACCGAGTCCCCGATCGGGTCCGGTCCTGTATCCAAGCCGAAGTCTCGAAAATGTTGACCCTAGGCGTGATCGAACCCTCAGACAGCCCCTGGGCCAGCCCCGTGGTCCTGGTCCCAAAAGCAGCCGCCCCCGGGGTCGCCCCGGAACTCCGCTTTTGCGTGGACTACCGGGGACTCAATGAGGTCACCCGAGCCGATGCCCACCCCATTCCCCGAGCCGACGAGCTCATTGACCGGCTCGGAGCTGCACGGTTCCTCAGCACCTTCGATCTCACCTGCGGCTACTGGCAAATTGCGCTCACAGAGGGAGCCAAGGAGCGGTCCGCCTTCTCCACCCCGGATGGGCACTATCGCTTTCGCGTAATGCCCTTCGGGATGAAAAATGCCCCGGCCACCTTCCAGCGACTGGTAAATAGAGTCCTGGCCGGGCTGGAAAAATTCAGCGCTGCATATCTCGACGATATCGCAGTTTTTAGTTCCGAATGGAGTGAGCACCTCCAACACCTCCGGAGGGTGCTAACCGCCCTACGCCAGGCGGGCCTCACCGTGAAAGCCAGCAAATGCCAGATTGGGCAAGGTTCGGTAACCTACCTGGGGCACCAGGTCGGAAGCGGGCAGGTCGCCCCTCTACAGCCCAAAATTGACGCCATCCTAGCCTGGGAGCCCCCCACCACCCAAACAGAGGTCCGAGCCTTTCTGGGCCTCACGGGCTACTATCGGAGATTCATCCGGAATTACGGCAGCCTGGTCGGTCCCCTCACGGGACTCACGTCCAAGAAGCAGCCCAAGAAGATACAGTGGTCCCCTGCCTGCCAAGAGGCGTTCAATGCCCTGAAAACGGCCATGTGTACGGCCCCCGTCCTCCAGGCCCCCGACTACTCCAAAGAGTTTGTGGTACAAACTGATGCCTCCGAGCATGGCATCGGGGCCGTCCTCTCCCGAGTAAATGACCAGGGTCTGGACCAGCCCGTGGCCTTCCTCAGCCGAAGGCTGTTGCCCCGGGAACAGAGATGGAGTACCATCGAGCGCGAGGCGTTCGCAGTAGTCTGGGCCCTCAAGAAGCTACGCCCTTACCTGTTCGGCACCCATTTCAGGGTCCAGACCGACCATCGCCCCTTGCGATGGCTCATGCAGATGCGAGGAGAAAACCCCAAGCTTCTGCGGTGGTCAATCTCCCTCCAGGGGATGGATTTCACCGTGGAACATCGCCCTGGTACGGACCACGCCAACGCCGATGGCCTCTCCCGATTCTGCCGCCTCAGCGAAGAGAACCCCCAAGAAGATGGGTAGTTCTCTCCGGCTTTCAGCTGGGGGGGACGCGTGTTGGACCCGGCCCTCGTAACATAGTCAGACCTGACCCCTGCACCTCACACCAGCCCCGAGCCCCTGGCCTAGCCGATCCTTCCCACCAGAACACACGCACCCGACCCGGACTTCCCCCGTCCATAGGCCTTCCTCCTTCGGCCACCCCGGGCCCGCGTGCCCACTGTATGCACCAAGATGGCTGCCCGGCCCCAGCGCGACCCTAGCCTACAGGCGCAACTCCGGCTGGAGGACATCGCGCCCCCTCTTGGGATGAGAGAGGGAGGAGCAGTTTCCATCACACCTCTGCGCTTCCCTGGGACGGTGGGTTTCGATCGACCTGCCGGCCTCCCTGAGGGCTGGCTCCACGCCTGCTGGGTGTCTGGGGCTCCTCCCGCCCGGCCCTGAAAGGATCAAAGGACAATGGTAGGAAACCCCCAACAAGCGACCCCCAGGTGACAAGACCCCTGCCTGCACAGACTCCGGACATCAAAGAGGAGTCGCCCTATAACAAGGGGTGCTCTGGGACTGTCCGGCAGATTCGCCTTGGAACCACCTGAGCCCTGCTGAGTGACTCGCGGCTCCCTGAAAGATCGTAAGACCTCCGAACTTGTGCTTGAGCCCTGCTGAGTGACTCGCGGATCCCTGAAGATCGTAAGACCTCCGAACTCGTGCTTGAGCCCTGCTGAGTGACTCGCGGCTCCCTGAAGATCGTAAGACCTCCGAACTTGTGCTTGAGCCCTGCTGAGTGACCCGCGGCTCCCTGAAGATCGTAAGACCTCCGAACTTGTGCTTGAGCCCTGCTGAGTGACTCGCGGCTCCCTGAAGATCGTAAGACCTCCGAACTTGTGCTTGAGCCCTGCTGAGTGACTCGCGGCTCCCTGAAGATCGTAAGACCTCCGAACTTGTACTCGAGCCTGCTGAGTATCTCGCAGTGCCCACAGACTCCCTTGGTCCCGCCGGACCCCACGACGACAAGCGTATCCCCCAGCTCGAGGATTGTGAGCTGTGCGCCGGATACGCTCCTGCATTTGATCCATTCCCCCCAAAGACTGTCCCGCTACCTCCGAACCCCCCTCCAAAACTTTGTGAGCTCGCGCTCCACTTGTATATATATTGCCTTGCGGATCATAAAGATCTTACCACTCCGATCTGATAAAGATTTGCTCTTAAGAACTCTCGGTGTTGTGTCTCTTTGTCGTGTGGTGCCGAGTGTACGATCCTAGATATGAGATTCCTCCCCTGAGGAGTCTCCCGCCAGTGCCCGGCTACGATACCTCGAGGGTTGGTCTCAGGCCAGTCAGGGCCCCCTCCGGGCCCCTCTGAGGTCGCCTTCTAACATCAGCATAAAAAACAAATTATGAAATCACAGTATATACAAAGGCCAATGGCCAGTCCATAATAGAAGTCCTTGGGGGGACACATGGGCACGCGTCTCCCCTAGCTTGCCTGCACAGTGGAACCCTCAGGTTCGTTGACCGGGGGGGGGGACATGTGGGGAAGGACCAGGCACCGCAGGGACAGGAGGGGGTAGGTGAGGTGGGTGCAGGGGTGGACGTCTCCACCACAGGGGGTGGGGCAGCGCCAAAGGTGGAGGTGACCTTGGCGCTGCACACTTCTGCCAGGGCGTCCAGAGTAACCCCTGCACCAGAAGAAACCCCAGGGCCAACGGAGGGGGGGGCCAAGGGATGGGGTGCAGCGCTCTTGGGGGAGGGGGTGGACATGGGGGGGACTCAACTACCCTGCCCGTGGAATTCCTCGCCCGCTTGCGGGGTGGTGTCACAGTGGGGGTGAGGGCCAGCTCACCCATGTCGACCTCTTTGGGTGACAGTTTGGCAGGGGAGCCAAGGGGAGAGCTTTTGGAGGGACTGGGTTGTGAGGCCTGCGGACTCAGACTGTGGCTGCGTGTATGTCTTTTTGCCCCAGAACCAGTGGGTTTGCCTACATCCCCCTGAGTGTGCGTGCCAGGAGGTGTGTGCTTAACCTTACTTGGTGCTGTGCTGCCTGTGTCTGGTGGGGTGCGTGCTTGGGAATGTCTGGGTGTGCATGGGACAGGTATGGGAGAGGGAAGTGTGGATGGGGCTGGGGTAGGGCGGGACGAAACGCTGCAGGAGAGTCACTGCTGCTGTCAGGGAAGAGTCCATGGACCTCAAAAACCTGCGTTGTTCAGACATCATTGAGAAGCTAGTGTCTGGGAACAGGTGAGCACAGCAATACAATGAAGTCATGCCACCTCTTGTTTACCCAGAAAGAAACAGTAGTGGTGCACCCAAGGCAAACTAACACACCTCAATACTAAAGGTGTCCCCACAATCAGAGACCTGTAAGTACTTTGGAACACAAAACAAAAACATTTTGGTCCCTTGGGAATCACAATACTTTACACAATCGACATGTTCAGAATGTGGGAATGTGCCATTTTGTGAACAGAACACACATGTGCCTTCATAAAAGATGGCTCCCAAGGAGGTGCACACTAAACTACATTTACCCAGTCATTGAAGAAGCTGGCAGCCTTATTTAAAGAAGCCACTGTTAGAAAGAAATGGTGTTGCAGAAAGTACATATACATGGGCCCACGGAGGTCTTGATGACTTGACACTCGTAAGTTGGTATCACCAACAACCAAGGACTTACCCAAATTCCACAACACTGTGGGAACATGATCTGAAAAACAGTCTTATTAGAACAGTGCCTTCTTTTAAAATGTGCCAGCGTGTTCCCTGAAAGTGTAAAGGTGGTTTGTTGAGCACTTCCTTGGGAGACATCTGTCATGCAGGCACATTATTGTTCTTAACAACAAAACATCAAACTAAAACATTTAAAACATGAAGACCTGTTGACAAGTGTTGTGAGTGCCAAGGTACAATACTTTTTGACTAACAACTTGAATTATGTCAGTTGTCACATGGCCATCCGTTACCTGATGATACAGTTGGCAACACATCTGACCCACTGCCTGTCATGTGGAGTGGCACACATGTCCAAACCCAGGACAATGCATAAGCTAATGGGCCTGCAATTGTGTTGTAAAAAGGCATACCTGCACTGAGGAGACACCCTCATGGCAAGCCAGAATGTCCACACAGATGTCAGCACACAAAGACCAAACTACGTAGCATCTGGACCACACACTGGTGCAAAAAATGTATGAGCAGGAATCATGTATTTAAACAATTAACACATGCTGCAAAGCACAAACATTAAACCCTGCACAACATCACTGGGTCACTGCACGTTGAGTCTCTGTCCAGCCAATTATCACACACAGGTCATACCTGGCAAGGAGACATAAGGTTTGGCCATGTAGGCCTCGCCCGCACAAATCCCCCATACCTGAGACAATGTGATTGAGACAGATCAAGAAGTGACACCTCTTAATCAGGGTTTACAAAAATGTGCTGCAAGAATTCCCAAATATACTCCACATCACCTTGTGAGGCTGGCAACACATATTTGTGACAAACAACCATCAACAGATAGTTGTGAATAGACACACAGGCACTGCCCAGTGTGAGTATGCACAAGCCAAATGGGGTCTCCCTGTCCAGTGGACATATGCAGCACACTTTGGATAAATACAAATGAGGCCAGGGAACAATGCCACAGAGGCAAACCTGTGCTGAACACACTGAGAATGGGCACAGTGTTGGAAGACACACATGATCACGAGGCAAGGGTGTCTCAGGGGACTGTAGTGGGCACACTGCTCCTTGTTCCTGGAACGATCTGACTGTAACATGAACAACCGTCCTGGCACTATGCATATCTCCCACTCATGCACATCATGTCTGAGGCCACAACATTGGCCATGCATGCTGCAAGTGTGTTCATTTGAAACCTCACACTCCTATGTTGAGACTCATCATCAGTGCCAACCAATATGGACCCCCAACAGAGTGAACAGGACAGGGCACAGGCAAGGTACCAACACATGTCACAGACCACCCTCCCACATGATGCAGAAAGCAATGTGCACTTGGATTAACTGGCAGCCTAGATGACCATGTGCAATTGTGATTACACACAGACCAGGGGACACATGTCAAGGAGGGGAAGGGATGAATAAGAGCACCGGTTGACTTTGGGGAACAGAATATGCACTGCACATATAAACCCTGGCAGTGTATCCAGGCTACAGAGCACTTCCAAAAGCTGGTGACACACAACACAACAAACAGACATGTACCTACCCCCTCCTTGCTGCTGTCTCTCCTGTAACTGCCTATCCAGGTCAGGGAAGACCACCACCAGGACACGCGTCATGTGGGTGGTCAGTCGTCGGCGCCCGCCGTGGGTGCGTGGAGGTGAGAGCCCCAGCTGGACCGGGGCGATCCGCCGGGTCCAGCACCGGATGTCCTGCCACCGTTTTTGGACTTGGGCTAGGTGCTGACTGCGACCCCCCGCCGATCTCACGGCCCTGACGATCTCCTTCCAGATCCCCCTTCTCGTAGGCAGTTATCTGTGAGGATGACAAAGTGAGACAACATCACTACACCTGCTCCATGTCACAGAGACACACATTTGAACATCTTTGATATGTTGAACAGGGCATAGGATGCTGCCAAGGAATTGCATCTTTCTCATATAGACATTGGCCTCTGTGGAAGCCCCAATGCACTACATGGCATTGAAAGTACACAGGTGGCAGGAGGGGTGCGACACACTCCCTGATCATGGCACACACTGTGCATCACATGCAACACCAGGCTGATGGACAGCACCTCAAAGCAGTTACATGCCCCAGGCCGCTGACGCAACCTCAGCAGAGTACACAGACACACACAGGCACAGATCAATCGCTTGCCATTGGCAACAGCGGATACAAACCTCACTCTGCACATGTGCCACTTGCCTGTGGGGTGTCACAGGTATCGGGCTAGCTCAGCAAGTCAGACACACAGCACGGCTTACTTCTCACATCAGATGGGTAGAGCTGTTGCCCCCTCCATGCAGCTGTGGTGCAACACTTCACATAGACACTCACCCACATGACAAGAAACATTCACACACATCAATGTCCAGGAGGGAGTAAACATCACTTGGACACTCTCACCACTGGTCCACTCAACTAATACACATCTGTGGGTACAGTCACCTGTCACAACGGGGGGACCACTGAATCACCTCAGGACAAGAGCCAAAAAATGCCACCAAGGATTTGCCAGGCTGAATATGTCATGCACTATGCAGTGAATGTCACAGTAAGCACAATGCAAGTGAGGAGTGCACGCAGGAACTACATCATGCTCTGCATGAGAGACATAAGCCTTTCCCCCCCGGGACCCACTCTAAACAACATTGCATGTCTGTCACACCTGGACACAATGCCAGAAGTGACAGTCACAAAAAAGGTGCACAGTCAAAGGTAGTGAAGTCAGCACTCACCTGCTCCCCTGGTCTCCCATACAGCTTGGGGTACTGTGGGAGGAGGACATCCAGCAATGCCTCATTCTCCTCAAGTGTGAATGGCTGGGCCCTCTCCAAAGTACGCGACATGGTGCCAGAGGAAGCACAGACAGCAGCAGTGTGGTCGACAGGAAAGTTGTGCAGGCAAGTGCCCTCTCATGGGTTCTGGCTGACTTATATCTGTCTTGCTGGGGGCTTTCATTTACAGGAGTACAGAGTGATTGGTCAGACTCATTTGCATCCTATGTTTTCTCCAATCCCTTTAAACATACACCAATGACACAAATTTGCATGGTTCAAATTTTGAGCATCATAGCAAAGCAAACACCACTTTGCAACATTGTAATTTTTGGGCCAACTGACTTTTCAAGCCCACATGATGGCCACATTGCAACTGAAATCTCTGTATCCATGACAACCAGCATGCATTTTGGGCCTAATACTTGTCCCCTATGTAATTTTTGATTCCATAAAAACATGTACGATGCGTTTCATACTTACCCGTACATGTACAGCACCACTACAATAGTGATATGCACCGTACTCACACATCCATAGCGTGGGTATGGTGCGTATCACTATTGTAGTGGTGCCGTAGGGATACGCGTGGTATGGGCCGTACACACGCTCTGAGAGCGTGTGTACGGTCCGTACCGCGCGTACTCCTACGGCACAACTACTATAGTGATACGGGCCATACACATGCTCTCAGAGCGTGTGTACGGTCCGTACCACGCGTACTCCTACGGCACCACTACTATAGTGATACGGGCCGTACACACACTCTGAGAGCGTGTGTACGGTCCGTACCACGCGTCCTCCTACGGCACCACTACTATAGTGATACGGGCCGTACACACACTCTGAAAGCGTGTGTACGGCCCGTATCACTATAGTAGTGGTGCCTTAGGAGTACGCGTGTTACGGACCGTACACACACTCTCAGAGCGTGTGTACGGTCCGTACCACGTGTACTCCTGTGATGTCTCTGGCTGTTCACTCAGACTGGCCCCCAGCTCGTTTCAGGGCATGTCATGTAGACTTGCCAATCAACGGGTGTATCTGGCTTTTCGTAGGAGTATCACCAAGCTGTCATACGTGTCCTGGATGTATTGCACAGACCAGACTCTGTATTTAGCTGATGTGTAGTAGCAGTTTAGCATGTGCTCTGTTCATTGACATTGATGTTGTTATGCTCTGAATCTTCGTTATTCAATACAATTTTCTGCAGGGCACCGCCTGTCCCCCGACCATTGCCAGACTTGGGTGCCATGAGGGAACGTGCCTGCATCTGACGTTACAGATTCACTCAACAGTTGATTGAGGACTTGACCGACAAGCTGGCACCACACCTCCAACCGCGACACAGTTATCCTCCTGTGCTGACCCCCAAGATGAAGGTGATGGCAGCCCTACATTTTTTTGCCACAGGTACGTTTCAATTCACCATAGATGATGTTGGTGGCATGTCACAGTCAATGTTCAGCCGTGTCCTACGTAATGTTTTGGCAGCCATGTTGGAGCACCTTGATGAATTCATCCATTTTCCTACTCCTGAGGAGTTGACAGGTGTCAAGGGTGATTTCTATGCCCTGGGAGGGATGTCCCATGTCATTGGGTCCATTGATGGGACACATGTGGCTTTGGTACCACCACAGGCACAGGAGGTAGCCTATCACAACCGTAAACATTACCACTCTATTAATGCCCTTGTGGTGTGTCTTGCTAACATGCTGATTTCCCATGTCTGTGCACATTTTCCAAGGTCAGCACACGATGCCTACATCATGAGGAGTAGGAGGGTGCCACAAATGATGCTGCAGCTGCACAACGAACGAGCATGTCTTGTGGGCGGGTATACTCTGTTTGTCCTGTGTGTTGCGGTATCTTTGGCTCTTACGGCATCTCCTGACCCACTTATTTACATGATGTTTCCATGTAGGGGACTCTAGCTATCCCAACATGCCATGGCTGATGACACCTCTCCGCAACTCAAGATCAGCTGCAGATCACCGGTTCAACAATGCACACGAGCAGACCAGGCGAGTGATTGAGAGGACGTTTGGCCTCCTGAAGAGCCGATTCAGGTGCCTTCACAAGACAGGCGGGTCCCTCCCATATGCACCGGAGAAGGTCTGCAAAATCTTCCTCGTGTGCTGCATGCTGCACAACATGGCAGTGGAGAAGGCAGTGCCACTCATCCTGGAGCAGGATGAGCAGGAATATCCACCCTTGGAGGATGAAGGGCTTGGTCACGAGGCAAGTGAGGAGGAGGAGTATATCCGGAGTCAGCTCATACGCAACTTCTTCTCATAATGGTGGTCACTGGGTCTGAGTGTGCACGCTTGTAGCCTTGGGTGGCATGTGTTGCAATGTGTGTGTCCAGCTGACTGTATGCTAAGTGACTTAGATGTGTGTTCTGATGTGTCACTCGAGTGATGATGTCATTCCACACATTTTAGCAGAGACACTTTCTTTTAAATTAGCATGGGGACAACATTGTTCATGTTTAGTAAATGACCATGTATGCGGAGAAAAATCTTTTAGCTGACTTCTTTTGTGTCTGTCATTCCCAGGTTCTTGCGCATGTTGTCTGCTCGTGTCATCGTTGTCCTCCTGCTATTCCTCATGAGTATTGCAATATGTGCTGAATCAGCGTTCCATGCACGGACATGGGGAAATGTCATTTTGGGTAAGGATTGCAGCAAGGCATTTTGGGGGTGGTACGTGTTTGGAATGTGTGGGGACTGCTTCTGTGCATGTTGTGTCACCATGCATACATGTCTACTCACCATGGGGCACATAACAAGTAGCATGACTCCCATGAATTGATAGTCACCCTTTGTGACAGTTATCTGTAATGGATTTTGGATTCTGATGAAGGCATCAATGTGTGTAAAACTTCCCTCTGAAACATACGGGATGCTACGGGTGGACATAGTGTGGTACATCCCCATAACACGCTCAATGGGAAATTGCAGCCTCTCCGTGTGCAGCAGGAGGTGTTTGGCTCATCCCCTTAACTTGTGTGCCAGTTCATTTGGATTTACAATATCCGTGTTGTGAAGGGGGTGTCCAGCGTAGGCCCCACATGTTCAGTCAAATGACCTGTGAGTCTGTTCATATTGATGCATTTCCTTAGTGTGAGTTTGAGTAACAAAGGTGTTCTTCACCCTCCAAAGTGCCTCATGTCTGTCAATGCAGGTCTCTTGCCACTTTGCATGCGTCATCTCTGGCATAGTTGTCAAAGATTGTCCATATGAGTGTATGTGTAGTTCGGCAACATGCAAGCAGTTCTTCATGGCTAATAATCTCTATTGTGCATGAAGTCCATGGTTGTGTATGTATTTGGGCAGGTTGCTCCCCCCAACGGGCCGTCAACGCCTGCTGAGGGTGTGTCTCCTGTGCGCAGCTCAGCCTTCTGTTTCCTGATCCTGTGTCAGTCATCTTTGGTGATTGTTCATCCATTTTCTCTGGGTGAGCCATGAGTAACCTGACACTCCTTCCTTTACGTACGCCTGTTGCAGTTGTCCTTTCTGACATCCTTGTCTTTGTGTGCTACTTCGGCCTAGTTTACAGTACATGCCGCCTGCTGCTGCGGCCCCTGCAGCGAGGGCCCACCAAGTTCCCGGATTCTGCAACCCACACACCTCCAAGATGCTCCTCCCTTCCTCCCTCCACCCATTTATTAGGCTGTCATCAGCTTGTCTGTGCCACTGTTGCAGCCACGCCGTGCCAAAGGCAGGACCGTCAGCGCATGCAACGTGCACATTGCACGACCCTCATGTCCTTGCATGACCCACATCACACAACAGTATCATGTTGCAGCCACCCTCCAAGCAATGTCCAACCGAAAATCAACCGCCTGCTCTCAGGCATACCCTAAGCGCACACACGACACCTTCACCTGCTGAGTGTGCAAATCCAACTGCCTACACAGCGCTGCCCCGCCTTCCAGGCCCTGTCACACCAACCAGGTCATGTCCCTCCTACTCCACACCGGCTCCGTCCAACAGCACGCCATTGCACTCTGTTACCTCCTCAACACAACAGGCCTACATATCACCTTCATGACAGTGACCTGGATAAAAGCATCCTCAGCACACAACTTCTTCATTGCCATCTCAGACGGATACAAGAGCACCCGCAGGGATGGCACTAACAATCCCGGAGGATAAATTGATATCTATTCACAAGTACGCACTCAGGGTCACAAATCCGGTTTGGCACAAACCCCCTGCAACCCCTCAGAGTAACACTCATCTACAGATCTCCAGGCCTACATCCACAATTCCGCAAAGCCATCAACACGTCCATCTTCACGCACGCCCTCACATCCACAGGATACATGTGGCTGTGGGCCAGGAACTTCTGGCTGGATGAGAACCACACCAGCATCCATCATTGGTCCATCCACATTAGCATCCACGTCTCCGACAAGCAACACACTTGATGTAAGTCAACACAGACATGCTGTGTGGGACACTGGAACCAACACCACCGCCACACCCTGCTACCTCACACACTGGATCAGCAACTGATCCAACAATCTAGCCACGTTGACGGACTTTCCTGTGACGCACAACAATAATTACACAGCTATCACCATATCATCAGCAAGGACAATTGGAGATCCCTCAAATGGGGCCGAGGCAAAAAAACGCACGACGTCAAGGAGCTCATCAGCATTGTGAGTGCACTGACATCAGCTCTCCATCCAAAAGACACCCCAGCCATGCAAGGCTGAGCCAATCCCTTGCAACTTTCTACCACTGCAAGCTCATGGACATACACACAAGCCTTGGCACACAGAGGCAGAACGCACTATTATACGGGGGACCACCCCCCCTCAGGTTTTGGACTTCCATCATCAGGAGATACAACACCCGGCTCATGTGCAACATCCCCTGGGGATCTCCATCAGGCCCCTTTCCACACAACATCTCAACCACATCATTCCCCATCCTTGTAGCCCCCGTCCAGCACGTCATGTATGTATCATTGGAGTTAGCCACATTCCATGGTAGATAGAGGCATGCAGTGACCCAGGCCCTTCTTAGACAATGGACGGCAGGAACGCAGGATCTCAAGGAACATCACCGGGCTTCCCTAGCCAGCAAATGTCATCAGGAAGACAGTCAACAAGCAACTGACAAACTTCCTCCACGCAAAGAGCTCCAGGCAACCTGCACAAGACCATCTTCCACAGTAATCACCCCACTGCAACCGTCATCATTGCCACCAATACCGACAACTTTGCCCTGCTCAACAATGGTGAGGCCACCCCCCTTGACCTCTCCACAGCATTATACACGATGTGCTCACACACTGTCAGCTCACACATCTCCAACAGTGGTATCCAGGGGATGGACCAGGATGAACTCTCCAAGTAGCTCACCAGCAAGGCCATGGGAGTGGGACTCAAGCCTTAAGCATGTAGTACAGTGGCGTTATCTGGCACTTGGCCCAGGGCTCATCTCTCAGCAAGTCAATCTTCAATGTGTCCATGACCCCCCTCTCCACCATCACATGCGCACACAACCTCATCATCATCTCGTATGCCATTGACAGCCATCTGCTCCTCACCCTCACCAAAGACACAGCCATTGCCAGTTCCAACCTTCAAGAAGGCATGAGGTCCGTTGATGAATGGCTGAACATCAGCCATCTGAGGCTGGACTTGGCCAGGACTGAGGTAATCATCTGAGGATTGTCCCCTTACAGCTGGGTCAACTCCTTGTGTCCCACCCGCCAGGGCACTGCACCAGCACCCAGTGGCCAAGCACACAAGATGGTGTGCATCATGGACTCGTCGCTCACAATTGCCATGCAACTCACCAGCATCTGCACCTCATGCTGCAAAACCCTCCGCATGATGCACATGATCCACAGATAGATCCACTCCAAGGCAAGATAGACCGTCCCCCAGTGCCACGACACCAGCCGTGTCAACTACAGCCCCGCCCTCTACGGAGCAAGAACAGCCAAACTCCCGGAGAACTTATCCACATCCAGGGTGCATCTGCACACCTCAGCTTCAACATCCCGCGCCCCAGCCATATCACCGTCCACCTGAGATAGCTGAAATGGATCACTGTCTGCTGCAGGATGACCTTCACACTCCTCACCCACACTCAGGAGGCAGTCCACAACCCCAGACCCCAAACCAACCTTGGACGTCTGTCATCCAAGACCCCGTTGGGCCAACTCCATACATCAAACCTTGCCCTGGCCACCATTCTTCACATCCACCGAACTCCAGCATGCAGGAGATAGTTTTCCCACCTGTCCAAACATACCTGGGACTCCCTCCCCGGGAACCTCCACATGAGCCATGACCTCTACGCCTTAATGATACTCTTCCAAATTGGTCTGTCCGCACAGTATTGCAAGCCCCCCCTCAGCAGCTTGAGGCCATCACGGGTGAGTATTGTGCTCCATGTCTGTATTGGATGATACATTGTGACCCATGTGTGTCCTGTACCAGACTCAGATCCCAGGGTATGGATGGCTGGAGTTAGTTCAACACTGAGGTATAGTTTGACATTTCCCCACACGTATGTTGTGGACTCATGCAAAATGACTGCAACATCTAATTAAAGAAATTTAGTTTTATTCTCGGTGGGGGGCGTGTTTTGTGGGAAAAATAGGTGCTATACAGTGTGCCTAGAATCCAAAGTTCACAGGGGGAAATGGGATCCTTGGCATTTGAAGTCATCAGAGTCCAGAACACAGTGTTTGTCATCATTGGTCAGACTGTGACCAGCAAGTCCATGTAGCAGAGAATGTCAGTGAATGAGGTGATGCTGTTGCGCATGAAGGCCAGGTGCCAGGCCTAGTGACCTGGGAGATGTGGATGGTCCGCTGCCTCTCACGGTCTTTTCAGCGGACGACCCACCTTCCTTGCGGGACCCTCAGATGCAGACCTTGACGATGTTTGGGACTCTCCGTCGGACGAATCCTCCTCCTCCTCCCTCCCTGTGGCTGGTGGTGGTCTTCGCCTGGTGGCACAGGGAGGGTTGCCCATGTTGTCGGCGATCCGACGAAGTGAACGGCTTATGTCCGTTTGCACTGCCAGGAGCTCAGCCAGTCTTGCCTCCATCCGTCCTTGGTGTTCTTGTTGACTGGCGTGTTGCTCGGCCTGCTGGTTCTTAATCTCTGTGAGGGTCAACACTAACTGGCTGAACTCCCTGGTGTCACGCCGGTATGCGTCCATGATGTTGCGTATGTGTGACATACCGGTCCCTTCAGCTGGCTGGTCAGGTTCTCGCCTCCGCCTGCCTCCACCCCCACCACCCCTGCCCACACGAGCCAGGCCTGCCGTTGTGGGCACATCGGGTCTACGGGACCCCTGAGGGATGGCAGTTGCAGGGTTGTCTGCCTCCTCCTGGGTGCCCAGTGAACCTTGTCCCTCCAGGTCAGACTGGCTCAGTTGTTCAGTGCAGGCAGGGCTCCTGGGTGTCTCCTGGGATGTGGCAGGAATGGAGGTGGTGGTTGGCACAGATGTTCCTGAAGCAGGTGCTGCAGTGGCTTGGACACCAGAGGGTCCAGGTGGGTTGGAGTCATCCGCGGAGTGTTGAGAGGCATCGCTGCCGGTGGGCTCAGGTTCCTCCCGAGCCTGGGACTGTGATTCTTCACCCCCATTGTTGGAGGGAGATCCATCAGGTTGCCCTGTGTGTGAGAGAGAGACAATGTTAATGCTGTTTCATGCGACATCCATGTTTCATACATATTCAAGTTGGCACAGTTCCTCCAGGTAGTTGTATGTGCCTAGCATTCTCCTCAATGTTCACTTGTGGATGGGTATGTTGCGAGGGACAGATTGATATGTTCTCCAGAGTGTTTGACATGTAGATTTTTGGCTTGGATGCTTCTTTGGCTATTTATTGATCTTGTTGTGTCACATGTCCATTGTGAGAGTGGGTAAATCCATTGCCTGCCCCGGGTGTGTGTGCATGTGTAAGGGGTGTGTGTGACAGGGCCTGCTGGTGGGTGTAGTGTGATTTGGCAGTGGGTCTCCCAGGTGATGTATCTGTCCCCCCATGGAGCATGCTGCCATGACAGTGAGCGTGAGTTCCTGTCCTAGATATCTGAGCTTGTTGTGTTGGTGTTTGAGTTTGCAGTGGTCACAGGAGGGCCTTGTGCTGCCTACAGCAGGGCCAAGTGTCAGCTACCTTGTCAGTACTTTGCCAGTCCCTGTGCATTGAGCATGGTGCATGGGTATGTACCTGGGCCATATGGGCTGAGGGCAATGGTGTCTGATTCAGAGTTGAACAATGTGTTTTGTGAGCCCCACCCTCCCAGCATCCCGGACATCCAGTCTTGGGTTGGTGCTTCGTGTAGCCTGGGACATGGCATGGCCTTGCTTTGTGAATGGGGCATACACATGTTAGTGGCATGAGCGTTGTTTTTGAGTGTGGTTGTGTCCGGTGAGGGCTTGGGGGTAGTTGCGTGCATTTTGTGTAGTTGGGGTGTGGATGCCATTCCCCCCATGTTCCATGAGTTGTTTGTGTACTCACCAGGCTCTGGAAGTCCTTGAAGTCCGTGTACTCCCACTGGCGGAAGCGGGGCCATCACCTTCTCCTCCCAGAGATGGTAATGTATTGGTCTGCGGGGCAGCCCACCTCCAGTGATGTTGCTCTGGGCGTAGTCCTCGTTCATTTTCTGCTTGACTGCCCTCCGCAGATCGTACCACCTGGCTTGGCATTCATTCCTGGACCTTCTGATGGGTGCAACAGCATTCACCCTATCGACGATCCTCTGCCACGGGTGTGATTTTTCGGCTATGCTGGTCTGTCTGACCAATGTTCCAAAGAGCTGTGGCTCGACTCTGATGACTTCGTTGACAAGGATGTCCAGCTCCTCCCTTGTGAACTTTGGATTCTTGTCTGTGGGCATGGTGTGGGGTGAGGGTGTGAATGGTTGTGGGTGTGTGGGTGTGAATGTGAAGGTGTGTGTGGGAATGTGAAGAGGGGGTATCTGTGAAGGAGTTTGTGTGAAGGTGTATATGTTAAGGTGTATGGGTGCAGTTGTTGGGGTGTGCTCTGTAGCTGCAGTGAGTCTGTTGCAAAGGCTCATGGTTTGTGTGTGTGGGCCCTTTTTGTTGGTCCATTTGTGGGTGTGCCTGAGTTTGAAATTTTGGTGGGTGTGTTATAAGAGGTGGTTGTGAGTTTGGGCCTCTGTTTGCCTGTTTGGATGTGCCAGGTCAGTCATTTTGATGTTTTTTCTACTGTAGACGTGTTTCGTGGTGTTGTGCGAGTCGAATTGACCCTCCTTGTGCTGTTTTACAGTGTCCTGGTTCAGTACGAGTTGTTTTCGCGTATGTAAGGTGCATACATACGCGATGTTGTACCGTGCTCGTATACGCAATGTTGTTGTAAGGTCCGTACATACGCGATGCTGGGGGACGGGGCTGGGGTACGGTGCATCCAAGTACGGGGCTGGGGTACGGTGCGTCCAAGTACGGGGCTGGGGTAAGGTGCGTCCAAGTACGGGGCTGGGGTACGGTGCTGGGGTATGGTGCGTACGAGTAAGGGGCTGGGGTACGGTGCGTCCAAGTACGGGGCTGGGGTACGGTGCTGGGGTACGGTGCGTACAAGTACGGGGCTGGGGTACGGTGCGTACCAGTGCGGGGCTGGGGTATGGTGTGTACAGGTACGGGGCTGGGGTACGGTGCTGGGGTACGGTGCGTCCAAGTACAGGGCTGGGGTACGGTGCTGGGGTACGGTGCGTACAAGTACGGGGCTGGGGTACGGTGGGTCCAAGTATGGGGTTGGGGTACAGTGCGGACATGGGGGGTACGGTGCTGACATACGGGGGTACGTGTGGACATACACGGGGGGAGGGGGGGCTGTACGACTCGTATCCCGGGCACAAGTTTACCCGGGATACGAGTGGTACAGAGTTCGCTACGTACGGGATGTTTTACATATGCTTGTGTATTCGGAAGGGCGGTACGGATCGTACTTGTGCGCTCGGACTTCAGTTTTACGATTTGTACGTAAAAATGTCCGGGTACGTCTCGTAGACCTTTTCCCGATACGATTCGTATGAAGTTTTCACGTACGAATCGTACTTCACCGGTGGGACGGGACTTGTACGATTCGTACGTAAAAATATACGGATACGAGTCGTACGGGAAATATTTTTACCCGATCGGAATCGGCACCTTTATGTTAATTATTTGCTTGTTTTTATAGTGTTTGCTTAATTAGTTAGAGTTTTCTAGTGGTTTATGTTTGTGTGTTTTAAATTTATTTATTGTGATAGCTTTTTTGAATTTCTTAGCTGAAACCTTGTGTAATTTTTTTATATTTATTCTCTTTATTTATTGTATGTTTTTATTTTGTTTATTGTTGTTATTTAATTTTATATGTTTATAAATGTTTTATATATTTTATAATATTTATGTTTGTTTATTTTTGTTACTTTTGATTTATTTTTTATATTACATTGCTTGTTTATTAATTTTTTTTGTATATTTAATTTATTTATGTACATTAATTTGGTTAATTCGTAATTAATTTGATTGTTTATTGAAATAAATTGGTATATTTTATCTTAGTATATTATCGTAAATAGTATTTTTTATGTTAAAATTCTATTTTCGATATAGTTAATATGTATTTTATCGATGTTTGGTTTATCGACATTGTTTGTATCGATATTTTTGATGTGTTTCATTTTATTTTAATGTTATAGATATTTTTGTGTTCCAAATTTTTGTTGTCGATATTTTTGTCATCAAGATTTATTTAAACAATATTTTTGATCGATATGTGTTATTTCTATTTTGTGTATTGTGTGTCAATATTTTTGTTTAGGATAGTGTTGACTCGATCTTTCTGTATTTCGATGTTACGAGAGTCCATGTTGTATCAGTGATCCAAAAAATACTAAGCTTAGACTGACTTAAACCATTTCCCCTAATTGTATATGTGCTGCACAGTGTAGCACACGTACAAAGTCGGAAAGGGAAGCAGAAATGAAAGCATTTCGCCTTCCTTGGGCCTACTTCAAAAGGGAGTCGTTTTCTGACTCTCAATCTTGTCTACTTTATTTAGGAAATTGGGTTTAGCATCCTGCATGGGAATGTCCATGAACCACCCATGGTACGCCCCCTTTGTGCTAAGTAATGTCAAGTAGTGCCATGCTCTGCTTTGCCTTACTTTCATGTTATTTCTGTGCTAAACAAGTTTAGCCCTGGAAAGTAAATCGGAAAAAAAAGATTTTGCACCAATTTGCGTAACTTTTGTGATGGAAACACGGTGTAAAATCTTAGTAAATCTCCCCATAATTCTGTCATATTCGATGCCGGAGAAAGCGGACCTCCAAATCTGAAATATCATGTTAGCTGCCATCCCTCACTCATATTGCTCACACTGGTGCTTCCGGGCCATCTAGCTGTAAGCTATAGCCTTCGCACAAGTTTGCTTGGTAGATGGCCCGGATCCTGGGCTAACTTCAGACACAGCTACAGTGATGGATGTGACAAAAAAGTAGTATATCAAGGTCTTACACATGTTTTCCTCTCTCTGTCTGGCCATTTGTTCCCCTCTTATAACTATAGTCCAGACATGTTTGTTTTATATACCTTTCACCATTAAATAGTGTTAAGCAGTAGTGTTCCTTATGGGGTTGTGTAGCATCTTGCAGAATCTAACAATACTGTACATCTATGGCCGGATCAGGAACCGACGCGGACAGTGCAGACGGTAAGTCAGACACCCACCACACAAACAAACGACACGTACCCGCAAAATGTCACACACACACAGGGTATCCATATCCTTCCCACTAGCAACAGGCCACCATAGGGGTTGCATGGACAGCACCACTACTACCCCCACTCATAGGGCTTATGTTGCCCATCACTACTGCCACCCCCACCCATAGGGGACCTGTTGCCCATCACTACTACCACCCCCACCCATAGGGCTTATGTTGCCCATCACTACTGCCAACCCCACCCATAGGGGACCTGTTGCCCATCACGACTGCCACCCCCACCCATAGGGGACCTGTTGCCCATCACTCTTGCCACCCCCACCCATAGGGCTTATGTTGCCCATCACTAATGCCACCCCCACCCATAGGGCTTATGTTGCCCATCACTACTAGGATGGGTGATGCGCCACACATCCATCATACACCAACATTAGGTATGTCAGCAAAATACATCCCCCCTAACATCATGAGAACAGTGTGTAGTCTGTAACAAATGCCCACAACAGTGATTATGACTTCGAACATACAATGTAACTACCATCACATGTGTGACCAAAAACTGAGTGTGGCCTACGCAAGGCAAGCATCACTAGCACTGTGCCAATGTAAAAATAACACCCCCTCACTGTGTAGAACAAAAGTTAAGTGTGTGGTTCCAAACTGCAGCAAATTTTGAGCATTGTGGTGATGGGATCGAAAACCCCCCTCATCACAGTGACCAAAAGGTAAGTGTCATCATGGTCAAAGCTGCAAATGTCAAACAGCATGTATGATTTCTGGTCCCAACACATGAAACACTTTTGGGGCAAAGTAGTGGTTGTGTCCCATACCCCCAGAGATGTGGTGAGGCTAACAGTGCTGTGAAATACAAACATACTCTCGGCCATGTGCAGACAGCACCACCCATGGGGGGCTGACAATGCATACAGTGTACAATGACACAAAAGCAGAAGTGACCATCAAAAAGCATACACACATCTCGAAAATAGACACACAAATCAAAACAAACTGTAGACTGTAGGTGTCAGGTCACAAACTCCCATTCCATGCCAGCAATGGGACCTAACAACCAGGATGAATGTGCAAAATGATGTGATATGACTCACAGGGACAGCAGGGTAAATCACAAAAACAACATCCAGACAATGGCCCACAACAGCAATACCAATGCACTGGTGCAGATGCACAAACACAAACAGGCAACCTCACACTGCACATCTGACACAACATGTGTGTGTGTCTCAGTATCCCCAGGCAACTACACAACACATGACGGGGGCTGAACCACAGTGAGACAGATGTGGACACAGTGCCATACAAAAGTAAACCATCAATGGTCCCCCCTTAGTGGGCAATCAGGCATTGTGAGATGAGAGGGAGCACAACAGACACATGTGACGCAAGCTGAAATGGACAGCAACTAACACAGCAAGAGACTGACACACAACAGCACTACCCTCAGGGACCAGACATTGGGGTGACACAAGCATGCATGACACGTCCACTGTGCTGACAAAGGTAGATGTCGTACAAACTGTGAAACCCAGACATGTGTCCTGTGCCACAAACGTACATCACACCTACACAAACACAAATCACTCAGCATGGCCCGTCATCCATGGACAAACGGGAGCTAGGGGTCCATCCATGCAAACATTTACATAAGTCCACCCTCAACACCACACACCCTGAACTGCACCAATGTGCATCTGTGAAGCCCACATGGACAGGTGACATTGCACATGCCCCCATGACAAATACAGTAATGTTGGGAGGAACTAAGGTGCACAGACTCATCACACAAGGACAGTTTACAGCCCTGATGAATGACAGACATACTGCACAGCATGCGGTACATGACCATGACGTCAAAGCTCACGTAACCTTCCGAATACCTGCCACAGTCCCAGGACAATGCAGAAGCCAAGGAGAACCACAAGGCACACATGCTGACACCTGCAAACATTGCAGCCCTGAACCGGACAAGTGGGATCAGTCACACACACATACACATGTCTCAATCACTGAAAGGTACCACCTAGGGACAACTACATGATATTGCGAACAAACAAGTGCCTTGGGGACCCCTGACTGTGTCCCATCTGTGTCTGACCACATCATCACCACTCAGAACAGACAAATCCCAATGATGAAACAACAATTAACAGTAGTGTGTCATGCACCCACACATCTGGTAGCCCATGGCAAAGTTGTGGGATGAACACAGTACCACTCAGCAAGCATAAACAACAGGAACATATCAAGTGAACACTGCCTGTGTATGAAAAGGGATGTGGACACACACACACATGCCTACACAACACACAACATGGGCCGAGCCAATGTCACGGAACAACACACTTACTTGAGGCGACTCAACTCCTGTGGAAGCTCAGCTGTGCCAAACATAGTCCCAGCGGGTCTCATTCATGTCAGCAGAACACTTGGTCAGTCAGCCATCAGTTACCACACAATGAAGGCTCTGGTCACAAGAGCCTGGGTACGGGAGTCTCCCTTAAGTCATCTGCACATACTCAATACATATGTCCAGCAAGTTGCACAGAGGACCCAGTTGCTCCTACACCAGTGATGCCCACACTTACATGTCCAGTGGAGATGCGCCCACAGCCAGGAAAATAGACAAATTGGACAATGGGAAGCACATCATATGTGCATGTGTGCAAGCCACAGATGTGACCATGCAAATGAAATGTTTACAGAGATGTCCACAAATTGTTAATCATGACACACCAATTTAGCTGCAAAGGATGATATGGAAAATGACCAGAATAGGATACATATCTCATGGACCACATGGAGTACCTCACATCAACACCTCAGTATTCAAAATTTGAAATCCAGCATTACAACTGCAAGGTCATGCTAAACATCATCAACATAATGTACAGCTAAATCAAATTCACAAGGATAAAGAAAGAAACTTTATTCAGCAATTTTAAGATGCAAAGTCCTTTCAAAACAAAGGCCAATGGCCAGTCCATATCCAAATGACAAAACGTTAACTTGAGTGACAACTGTCACACGTTGCTGCCTGCACTGGTAAGGACAGGGGACATCCCCTCGGAGGGGCATACAACGGGGCAGGCCAGGCACCGCAGGGACAGGATCAGGGTGCAGCAGAAGGAGGTAGTGAAGGGGTGGTGGATGCAGGAGAGTCACTGGCAACTGCAGTGGAGCTGACTGAAGTAGTGGGTGCAGTCACATCTGTGGGGCACAATTCAGATGGGGTGTGTGCCGGCACAACTGCAGTGGGCAGGTCAGATGGAGTGGACTGGGTCCCCACTGCAGTGCCCAAGTCAGTCAGGGTGGTCATGGACTCCACTGCAGTGCACTCAATGGGAGTGGAATGGGGTTCAGGTGAGGTCGGCAGGACAGAGGGGGGGCACGGTCCCCACATCAGTGGCACAAACTGTCTGACCGGGGGTATAAGAGCAAGTGGTAGGGGGGAGGGCCTCAGCATTTTGGGGATGGTGTATCTGTGGGTGGGGAACCTGGGGCAGGGTGTGGCACGGGAAGCTCTTGAGTGGTGGCCTGGGGGATGGAGGACGGAGACTTTTTCGTGGCGCTGCGGGGCAGGGGTGGGGTCTTGCTCTTCCGGCTTCGGGGGAACTTGCGGGTGGGGGCCTCAGTCTGACTGCGCCTGCGGGAGGGTGTCTGGGTGTGAGGGGCACTCCCCTCTGTGTGTGGGGACTTCCTCTTTCCCTTGTAAGATGGATCTGCTGGGTCGGTGGGGAAGAGGCCAAGGTCACAGAGGAAGAGCTTCTGTGGAGATGGGGTTGCACGTGAGGCACGGGAAGGGGGCTGGAAGGGAGAGGTATCGGAGGACTGCGGAGTGGTTGTGGATGATTGTGTGTGTGTGTGTTTGTCTGCAAACCATCCCCAGTGAGTGTGGTATCAGTTCCCTGTGCTTGCTTGTGTGCAAGTCTAGCCCTTGGTTTGGGTGTTTGGGTGCTGCCCGTGTCTGTGGGTTTTGTGAGAATGTGCAGGTGTGTGTGTGCTTGGGACAGGTAGGGTGCTAGGAATCGTGGGTGGTGCAGAGGGTAGGAGGGGTGCGGGACTGTTGGAGGAGGGACACTGTTGCCATCAGGGAGGAGGCCACAGACTGATTGGTGCTCTGTAGGGCAGACATGCCCGATGAAATGTCCTCCATGAACGACACCAGTTGTGTCAACAGACTGGTGTGTGCATGGAGGACATTCAGCATTGATGTCTGCCCTAAATGAATCTGTTGAAGCAAGTCCACAGACTCCTCACTCAGGGCAGCAGGGGACACAAGGACAGGGGGTGCGGTGCCTGGCACATGCTCCCAAACACGATAGCCTCCACGGACCTCTGGGATGGGAGCCGATGGGAGGGTGGTGATGGTGGTGTGGGCAGTGGCGGGGACAGCCTCCCTAGCTGGGGTTTGGAGGCTGCTGACACCCGCCTCCACAAGGGAGTCATCCTCCGAGCTGCTGTGGCCCTCAACTGGGGTGGATGTTGCTGAGGACTCCTCGGTGTGGCTCCACTCGCCCTCCGTGCCACTGGGTCCCTCCGACTCCTTGCCTTCTGTCCAAGTCAGGCTCTGTGGCTCCTCCTGGTCCGTGGAGCTGTCCCCTCCTGTGGCCGTGGATGTATCTGAATAGAATTAAGAAAAAAGAGAACAACATCAGTCACCTGCACTGACTGCACACACCACATTGAGTACATCACATCACAGGGCACGCCCTGGCATCATCAGCTGAACACTTCTCAAAGTGCTCACACTGTTTAGAATAAGCCAATTGTCAGTCTCACCATCAACCATGGCACTCTTATCCCTCCTGGACTTGCACCCATATGTCTGTTGCATGTTGGATGCTAATACCCCAATGTGCTGACATGCACCACCTACACATTTGTTGGACATGCAAGTGAACATGTAGGAGTATGTCACTATACACACATCACATCTCTTGCCACTGACTCAGTACAGGTGTCAGGATGAAGGGATAGGCAGAGTGTTATTTCACATGCTTGTGATGCATGCCAGCAACACACACTATGATGTTCTCATGTCCTGATAGTCAATGCCACAATGGGGTGCATAGAGTACATTTGAACACAATGCAGGATCACTCATAGCAAGTTAAATGCCATGGCACTGGCATGCCTGGAAAGTCAGTCAACACTGTCTCCTGTCACAGGGGCAGGGCATCCAGACAACAACAGTATGCACTGTGTCACAATCATAGCTCATGGGTAAAGCAAACTCTTCAGCTGACAACTGCACTTGCCCATCCCCTGCAAACAACATATCCCGTATCCAGAAGACCCCACATCATACAAAACAGACATATGAGTCTCTGCGAACACAACTCCCTGAACATTAGCACATCACAGTCTGCTGTGCATGTAACACAGCTGCTTGAAGTGCACAGTTGCATACACCATTGTGCACTGTCAAGTGATCACACACCTATATGTCACACAGGTCTTGTCTCTCATAGTCACATCTCAGATGTCCTGCTGACCCTCAAACTTATGAACACCACAGTTGTACGTAAAAGGAAGCCACACCACAATGACACAGAGCCAGACACCTGAAGGCACATGTCACTAAGCACAACCTGTGAGTTGTATCACAGGAGTGGGATTACAGAGTGTTTCTAAATGCCCTTGAGTAGGCATGACTGCCCAGGTCTACGTGACACATTGTTTAGCCCTGAACAGTAGTCAGGTGGCTAAGCAAGTGTGACACACTTGATATACATACTCCTGCGGCACACAAATTGGAGTACCCTGCTGCATGTGTTTGTTTGAAATACCCCAGCCACATGTGGCGAGTCAGACCTGCAATTGTAACACATATCAAGGGCGCACACAGATCACATGTCAGATCTCAGGCATTGTCTAAACAATTGACCCACCCATGAAACACACAACAGAGTCACGGTAACATATGCTGTCCGGAAGCTGAAGCATAGCTGACTGCAGGGACACAGTGCCCTAGTGACACAAGCAACAGACTGTAGGGTCCACACCTGTGGATCAGATCAGGAGGGTGCATCACACAATTGAGGGACATGAGTATTGGACTACAAGACCTACGTAATGTGGAAGTGTGACCAGGCCAAAAGACTGCAATTAGCATGTCAGACATAGTACACAGATTAGGCATGGACTTACCCCCTCCTTGCTGCTGTCTGGCCTTCAGCTGCCCATCAAGGTCCGGGAAGACCACTGCCAGGATCCTGTGCATGTGGGGGGTCAGGGTCTGGTGTCCGCCCCTCCTGCAAGGAGCGACAGCTTCAGCTGGACCCTTGCGATCCTCCGGGTCCAGCCCCGAAGGTCCTGCCACCTCTTCTGGCAGTTGCGGATCCGGCGCTTGTAGACCCCCACCGATCGAACTGCCCAGGAGATGGTCAGCTAAATCTCCTGCTTCTGGTGGACATCAACCTGTGAGGATGACAGAGTTAAAAGTCCATTAACACACATGCCCCATATTCGTGCTGCACACAGTTGGATATACATGTCATCACAAAGGAAAATGAGATACACAGGTAGTGCACCCATGGAAAAGGACAAATGCCCTGCATGTCTGACATGTTAACAATGCCTGGGAAGTTGAAGCTTGCACAAATGCACTTTAGCTGCAGAACACCTGTTCATTACATGCACCTACACCATCTGGGGGATGAAAGTACTCAGTGAGTATGCTTGCCACTGGTGTACACACTGCTAGTACTGCTAGTCAGACAACATGCACAATTAGGAAGGCAGTGGACTGCACACTCACCTGCTCCCCTGGTTTTCCATACAACTTGCTGTACTGTGGAAGGAGCCTGTCCAGCAGGGCCTGGTTCTCCTCCTCAGTGAAGGCTGGGGCCCTCTTCAGAGTACGTGCCATAGCAGTAACCAGAGGATGCCGAGACAGCAGCAGTGGTAGCAGGGATGTGGTCCAGTAGCATGTAGTGCAGGCAAGTGCGCTCCCTGGGGGCCAGCCAGCCTTATATCTGTGCTGCAGAGGCAGACTCTGTGCCATGTGTCCCAAGTGATAGGTCCAACACGGTAGCATTCTATGAATCTGTCCAATCCATAGAAATATACGACTCATACACGTCTTCCGCATCGTTCAAATCTTCACCTTCATAAAACCCTAGTAATTACAACATTGTTGTAGGCATCCAACTGAATTTCTAGCGCACGACTCGTACAAGTTTTAAATCTGCATCCGTCTCCATGACAGTCCAGAGCCAATTGGTGCGCCCGGCTCGGTCAACTGACTGTACAACGGGTAGTTTGAAAATACACATGCACCCGTCTCCATACGATTCAATGGCCATGGTGTATGCCGGTCTCGGACCATGCCTGCCCGACGCGTATGCATGATAGTCACCCGCGTCGGACCTCATTGTAGTCAATGGCTAAGCGTATGCACGGCTCGGTCCTGAACTGTGCAATGCGTACGCATAGTCACCCGCATCGGACCTCATTGCAGTCAATGGCTAAGCGTACTCACGGCATGGTCCTGAACTGTGCAATGCGTACGCATAGTCACCCGCGTTGGGCCTCATGTGATCTCTTTGGAGGAAGTGTTCTTTTACAGTGTTCCTAGTTCCCATCTAATTTCATACAAGTGATGATGTCACCATCGTTAATGAGTCTGGTGCTGAGTTTTGTACATGCATAAGTGATTTGACTTGTCAATGTTCTCCATGGTGACATGGATTGGGCTTTTCAATGCTCGTGACAGTGAGGGCCGGTGGTGTGTGTGTTGCAGTTTGGCTGCTGTGAGTAGCATGTCTCCTCCAATGCAGTCCAGGTTAGACCTTGTGTCTACAGTGTCTATGTCAGTGAGTGGTGTGTTGTGTGAAGGATGCATATGTTTCAGCATGATGTAGGAGTGGAATGCAGCTCACAATAACACAGAGTGTGAATGAGACCATGCTATGGTGTCGGCTATATTGGTGTGTCCATTCCATTCACTGTCAGATGTCCCCTGTCAATGATGTATATGTGAGTTCCTGTGTGTTTTGTGCAATGTACCATATATGTCTCTCCACACTTGTCATCTGCAAGACACACCTCCCTAGCCCGTCCAGGGGGGCACCCCTGGACACTGCATCCCCAGACAATGAGTTTGAACATATGGTTGCAATGGCTGTGTATGCCACCGTGTTTTGTTTGGCCAGTGCATATGTGTGATTGTCAGCAACATCATTTCTCAGGCCCAGTGTCAGACATCTTGTCAGTCCTTTCCCACTTCCTGTGAGGCGAGCATGGTTCAGTGTGAGCTTGATGGGCCATGTGGGTGGGTGGGGATTGTCTGTGACTGCAACTCCCATCATGCTCTTGGCTACACCCCCCTTCCCAGCATGCCCATACTTCCTTCCTTTTGACTCTGCTTCCCTGTGAGGGGGTGTGACAGCAATGGCAAGATGGCTGACTGTGAAGTCCTTGTGTTTGTTTGGCTACAAGTCCAAAGAGCCCCTGTGCTTCACACAGCAGCACCCAGTACGGTGTATCTTTGGCTGATATTTCACTACGGTGTGAGTCAATGCATTCTACACGGTGAGTTGTGTGGAGTTTGTGTTGAGGGGTGTGTGTGTCTCCACATGCTGGTAAGTATGGTCAGAGATGTCAGTCCTCCTTCCCACCCGGCCAGACATCCCACCATGAAACTTGCTTCAATTGGAGGGCGTGCAATTTGTCTTTCAGGATGTCAGTTAGTGGTGTCCTGCTTCTGATTGGCACACAAGCCCTACCAGGGCCTTGTGCTCCCCACAGTAGGACCCAGTGTCAGCCATCTTGTCAGTCATTTTCCACTCCCTGTGATGTGGGCATGGTTCAGAGAGGTCTTGATGGGCCAATTTGGAGGGGGAGCATTATCTGTGACTACAAACCCCATCATGCTTTTGGATACACTCACTTCACCTGCATACCCAATATTCCTTCCTGTCAGTCAGCTGCACTGTGAGGTAGTGTGTTTGTGGTGGCAAACTGTCTGGCATTGTTTAGTTGGCTTTATGCCACTGCCTTGCTCTATTTGTTTGTCGGTTGGTACATGTCATGACACAGTTCCAAGTCACTATGAGATGGCAGGTATTGTGTTTGTCTGACTAGCATACACATCTTGGGATGATTATCTATTGGTTACTGTTGCTTTGCTAACGGTGCATGGTTTCACTGTCCCCTTGCCACACAATATTGAGTATGTTGTTTGTGTACTTATCAGGCTCCGGTATGTCTGCTAGACCATGGACGCTCTCTGGTGGTAGAATGTCCCGCACCTTCTCCTCCCAGGACCTGAAGAATACTGGTTTGGCAGGAGGGCCACCTCCAGTGAGCTGACTCAAGGCGTGATCTTTCTCGATGAGTTTCTTGACACTCCTGCGCACGCCATACCACCTGTTCTGGATATCGTCCTTTGTGCGCAACGTTGATGCTTGTGCATTCACCTTGTCCACAATTCTCGCCCACATCTATGTTTTCTGTGACATGGGGGTCCTTTGGACCAGTGTACCAAACAAATGTGGCTCTACTCTGATGATCTCGTCTACCAGCACTTCTAAGTCATCATCTGTGAACTTTGGATTCTTCTTTGGGGGCATGGTGATGGGTGGTGGTGGTGAGTGATGTGTGTGAGGGTGCAAGTGAGGGTGGGTTAGTGTTGGTTTTGCTAGCTGTATGTGTGTGTGCTTTTGGTGAGGTGCTAATGGAGTGAAAGTTGTGTGATGGGTGAGTTGTGAGTGTGTCTGTGGTTGCTGTGTGATGGTATTTTCTGCTGGCTGTTGTCTCCTATTTGCAAAGGATCATGGTAGTGATTGAAGTCCTTTATATAGGTGGAGTTGTGGGTGTGTCTTTGTTCCAGGTTTATTGACTTTGTCATTCCTTGTTTGGTCCTTTTTTTGTATTTTTTCCTTTGGGTTTTTTAGGCATGAAGGAGACGTTCTTCTGAGCTCGACGGACGCTGATGTTGGCTCGTGCGGGCTTCTCCAGCTCGTTCACGCTGACTTTCTTCTGTGTTTCAAACGCGTCGGTCGCGGAGATCTCTATTGTTTGAGGTCCCTGTTTTCTGTGCGCGTCGGTCATGCGGCTTGGGCTCTGTGCGAATTGGTCTGGGTTTACACGCATTGCATCGTACTGCGTGGATCGGACATCGCGGGTACAAGTCGGTCGGATTCATTCATGCTACGTGACGGTCGGTGCAACTCGCATCGGTTTTCCGGGCGACTCACTGTTTTCCCTACGGCTCGGTCGTACGACTTGTATTCCGTACGTGTCGGTTGTAATTCCTACATGTTGCATCGTACTGCACGGGTCGTACGGCGCCGGTCCATGTCGGTCGATCTCAGTTCCGGGTCCATGTCGGTCGGTACATTTTGCGGCCGGAATCGGAATCGGCCCCATAATGTTGTGAAAACAGCTTTCAGAAACATTTCTGAAAACATTCATGAAAAACTTGCTATGCAAATGATATTTCTCCCCAGACTGTGATATTTCTCCCTAGACTTTGATGCACTTGACCTTGTTTTTCAAATTTTATGAACCTTTCAGGCAGTGGCATAGCTAGACCTTTTGCCGTCTGTGGCGGTCCCTGCTTTTGCTGCCCGGCGGCCATGGGTAAGAGTGGAGGGAGTGATTCCTGTTTGCTGCCACACGATGGCCGCAGGTAAGAGCCCGCCCTCAAAACTAGTGCCGCTCGGAGCGGACCACGTGTTTGTACAGCATCCATTGAGCTCGCTACAGCTGGGCCCCTTTACTGTCTCCTGTATGGATAGGGGAACTGTGTGGCATGTGATGTTCATCAAGTAGTGTGCTTTACGCAGTGGCGTAGCTAGACCTTTTGTCCCTGCATTTGCCGCCCAGTGGCTGCGGGTAAGGGTGAAGGGGTGCTGGCAATTACTGTTTGCTGCCCCGCGTGGACCACAGGTAAGAGTGAGTGGGGAAGAGGGTGCCACTCCAAAACTCATGGCACCCGGGGCAGACTGCCCTCCTATCCCCCTGCTATACCCATGCTTTCAGGCGAAGATTTTTATCACCTATTTTAAAAAAGCAGGTCTACTGTGTAGACCAACGTTTTATATTCTTCTCATGGTAGCAGATGCCACAGTGTGTATTTCTGTGGAAGCTTTTATTAAATATGCAATATATTGGTGCAATTCTGTGGATTTTTAAAGCTTTATGTATTTATGAGTCTGTTTTTATTGATCATATATTTTATGTAATGTTTTTTATCTGTTCTTTTATGGTTATTCTCAAATAACCAAATAAAGATAAAGATTGATTTTATACAAACATTTTTCTGGCACCAGTCGAGAAGCACAAGAAGCAAGTATTGTCAGTGTACCAAAAGATGCCAAACACAACCATCAATAGCTCGATTGTAGCATAGAAAAAGCGAATGTTTTTAATTATTGTAGTCCTAAACAAACAGTGGCTCATGCATATCTACATATATCACAAACACAGTCAGAAATCCTAGTCTTATAAATACTTGGTCATGGACAGCAACTGCATCAACATATCCTAATAGAGATTGCTATTGTGACTTGCATGTGTGTCAATCATGCTAGATCAAAATAGAGAACAGTTCCAACTCTAAGGGGTAATATATGACACTATGGGGCAGGGTGATCTATCACATCAATATTGAAATATGAGGATCAGTAGGCAGCCTGCATTCACACAGACACTAGGGGGTCGATTCCGATCCTGTAAAAAGGCCCTACGAATCGTCGTACCGAGCGTTTTCTCCGTACTACTCGCACCCGGTAAACTGTCCCTACAACCTAGGAAGTACGATTCGTACAGAAAACCTATTTCCGTACGAATCGTACACAAGACCGTACATGGAAAAAATACCTACGATTCTGATCCGGAACAGCTTGTACGCGACGTCCGGACGTATTCAGGCAGCGGTTTCCGGCCCAGCAAGTACGATTCGTTCCTACGTCACTCCGTATGGCCCTTTTTTTACGGGAGTCAAACACAGCCGGAAAAGCAGAGTTCGACGCGAACCGCTACACAACGGAGCCCCGGTACGTGACGTACACGCCATGAACCCCATCGTACGTGTCATCCCGGTCCTCTTGGCCTCCGACCTGGTGCACCGCACCCGACGCACACGCCACAGAAGTACAATGAGACGCTCCGTCTGCACAAATCAAAGTGCAAGAAATTAGAACGCTTATGGAGGAAAGACTACTCATTTACATCGGGTACCGCTTACAAAACTGAGCTGAAATACTATCATAAGGCGTGTGCTACCACCAGAGCCATCCACGTCAATAAATCCATAAACGAAGCAATAAATAAATCTAAAACCCTATTTAACGTGGTGAAAGAGCTCGCTGGTTCACAGACCACGGCAACACCTCCCCAATTGTCCAACATGCAATGCGATGAGCTTGCCCAGTACTTTATTTCTAAAATTACAAACATACATCAGGACATTCTCGCTCAAAGCAAAACCCAAGTTCCCTTCATTTCCCCTCAGACTAGTAACGCGTCCATGAACTCTTCTGGGTCACTTCCACCGCTACTATTAGCCTGGCCTGATCTCTGTCCGTTAACTCTTTCAGAAACATTGAGCAAAATCAAGTCAGGATCCCCGCTGGACCCTCTGCCCGCCCCGATTTTACGCTCTCTAAACTCCTCGCATTTAGCCACCATCTGCAAAATGCTAAACAACTCATTGGATACTGCTTTGTTCCTAGCTGTTGGAAACATGCCATGGTCACCCCGCTTTTGAAGAAGCCACTAGCCGATCCCAAAATATCCGCCAATTACCGTCCCATTTCTTTACTAACGTCACATCCATGCCCATCTTTCAAAATTTGTAATTGACAATAACCTGTTACATCCTTCCCAATCGGGATTTCGCCCCGGTTTCTCCACAGAGACGACCCTATTGGGCGTCACGGACAACCTGCGTCTGCTCTTGGATCGAGGAGAAACAGTTGCGCTGATCTTACTCGATCTCAGCGCAGCTTTTGATACTGTGCTACACAGTATCCTTCTCAAATCCCTCGCGGCCATTGGCATTGGAAACAAAGCATTGGACTGGCTCGCATCCTTTCTGTCTGACCGCATGTTAGAAAAGGTAGACGGACCGGGAGGGCCGGCCGGGGTCAGGGGGAGAGGTCTCCGGGGAGAGCCGTCTCCAGCGATCGTACAGACAAGTAACTTCCCCCCCCACAGACAGGTATCACACACGGATAAGGTTCAGTGTTCTTTATAAGCACTTATTTAAGATACGGTGGAATGGTACAAGGAGGTCTGGACTCAGGGGTCCCCTCGATTAGAGTCTCGCAAGGTAGGGAAGGGGGTAGCGTGACAGTCTATTTACCAATCAGGTAGTTCGGATGAGATGATGACGAGCTCACAATCCTCGAGCTTGGTGGTTAGGTGGTACGGACCGCGGCAGCGCCAGCAGGTCCCGGTGCGGGTGGTCGATACAACGGGCCGCGGCAGCGCCAGCAGGTCCCCGGAAGATGTACGGTCCGCGGCAGCGCCAGCAGGTCCCGGTGCGGATGGTCGTTACAACGGGCCGCGGCAGCGCCAGCAGGTCCCAGGAAGATGAAGGTTGCAGAAGGCCGCGGCAGCGCCAGCAGGCAGGACGATGGTTCACAAGAGCGGCTACGGCAGCGCCAGTAGACCGTCAAGGTTGAGTTCACTCGGTGTCTCTCGACTCCAGGATACAACTGCCTTCCTGCTCCGGAGCTGCCTCAGTTATAGGGCTGGTGCCCTTTGATGTCCGGACCCTCGCACTGGGAGGTCGGAGGGTCCGGGATGAAGGTGTCCAGACACCCAGCAGGGGGTGGAGCCAGTGCCTGGGGGAGCTGGGGGCGATCGGCACCTGGCGGGGGAGAGTCCTTGATACTTCGTTCTCCCATTGACCTGCCAAGTGGTCCGCTCACCTCCTGGGTGGATGGTGGTGCCGGGATGTCGGGGCCGGCCAGGCCCGGGGTTAGGGTCGAGGTGAGGCCATGCGGCCGCGTGGTGCAGGGCCCAAGAGGGCGGCTTGACTCGGCCGGGGAAGCCGGTGGGGCTGGGCCCCGTGATGAGTAGGGGTCCGAGGGCAGAGGGTCCGTCGGGAGACGGAGTACGGGTGCTTGTCGCGGGGATATGCCAGGTGGGCCGGAGTTCGGGCCCTGTCGTGCGGGGGGGGAGCAAGCCGTCTGTGAGGCCTGTCCAACATGCGTCCCCCCCAGCTGAAGGCGGGGAGAGTCACCCATCTCCTTGGGGACTCTCTTCGTCGAGGCGGAAAAAGCGGGACAGGCCATCCGCGTTGGCGTGGTCTTGGCCTGGTCGGTGCTCCACGGTGAAGTCCATTCCCTGCAGGGAAATGGACCAGCGCAAGAGTTTCGGGTTCTCCCCCCGCATCTGCATCAGCCATTGCAGGGGTCGATGGTCGGTTTGTACCCGGAAGTGGGTACCGAAGAGATAGGGTCGGAGCTTTTTGAGGGCCCACACTACTGCAAATGCCTCCCTCTCGATGGTGCTCCAACGCTGCTCTCGGGCCAGGAGACGTCGACTGATGAAGGCCACCGGCTGGTCATGACCTTCGGGGTTCAACTGAGAGAGGACGGCTCCGATGCCGTGGTCGGAGGCGTCGGTCTGCACCACAAATTCCCGACTGTAATCGGGGGCCTGGAGCACAGGGGCGGTGCACAGGGCGGCCTTCAGCTCCTCGAAGGCCGCTTGACAATCAGGAGTCCAATTGACCCGCTTCGGTTGGTTCTTGGATGTGAGACCCGTGAGGGGCCCCACGATGCTGCCGTAGTCCTTCACGAACCGCCGGTAGTAGCCGGTGAGCCCCAAGAAGGCTCGGACCTCAGTCTGGGTGACGGGGGGCAGCCAGGACTGGATGGCCGCAATCTTAAGTTGTAGTGGGGCCACCAGTCCGCTTCCCACTTGGTGCCCAAGGTAGGTCACAGACCCTTGGCCAATTTGGCACTTGCCGGCCTTAATGGTGAGGCCGGCCCGCTGGAGGGCTTGTAGGACCTCTTGGAGGTGACGGAGGTGGTCGGACCAGTGGCGGCTGTATACAGCGATATCGTCCAGGTAGGCGGCGCTGAATTCTTCGAGCCCCGCCAAGACCTGGTTCACAAGGCGTTGGAACGTGGCGGGGGCATTCTTCATGCCAAAGGGCATGACCTTAAATTGATAGTGTCCATCGGGGGTGGAGAAGGCTGACCGTTCCTGAGCCCTGGGGGTGAGGCCGATCTGCCAGTAGCCCGCCGTTAGGTCGAAGATACTAAGGTAGCGGGCGGCCCCCAGCCGGTCGATCAGCTCGTCTGCTCGGGGGATGGGATGAGCGTCGGTCCGGGTGACAGCGTTCAAGCCCCGGTAGTCGACGCAGAATCTCAGTTCAGGTGCGGTGCCGGGGGCAGCGGCCTTGGGAACTAATACAACCGGACTGGCCCAGGGACTGTCTGAGGGCTCGATGACCCCGATCGTGAGCATCTTGGCCACTTCCTCCTGTATGCAGGCCCGTACCCGATCTGGTACGCGGTAGGCCCGGTGCCGGACAGGGGGACTGTCCCCGGTGTCTACGTCGTGCAAACACCAAGGGGTGACCCCGGGGGTGAGGGAGAACAGGGCAGCGAACTGCAGCAGGAGGTCCCGGCAGTCCTGGCGTTGCTCCGAAGTGAGGGCGTCAGAGAGCCGGACCCCGTCCACGGAGCCGTCCTTCTCCTGAGTCTTCAGGAGATCCGGGAGGGGCTCGGAGTCTTCTTCTGTACCACTGTCTGTAGCCATCAAGAGGCTTAGTTCGGAGCGCACAAAGTGTGGTTTGAGCCGGTTGGTGTGGAGGACCCGAAGGGGGTTCCGGGAGGACCCCATGTCGATGAGGTAAGTGACGGGGCTTTTACGCTCGACCACTTTGAAGGGCCCCGTCCACTTATCTTGCAGGGCACATGGTCCGGTGGGGGACATCACCCATACTTGCTGCCCAGGCTCGAATTCAACGGAGGAGGCATTGTGGTCATACCACCTCTTCATGTCCTCCTGGCTGGCCTCGAGGTTCGCCTTGGCCATCTCCCGGAAGCGCCGGGTCTGGTTTCGTAAGGCCAGGATGTATTTGAAGACGTCTGGAGGGGTCGTTAAGGGGGCCATCTCCCAACCTTCCTTGACTAGGCTGAGGGGCCCTCGCACAGGGTGCCCGTACAGGAGTTCGACGGGGCTAAAACCGAGGGACTTCTGGGGAACTTCCCGGTAGGCGAAGAGGAGGCACGGGAGCAGTACATCCCACTGGCGACGGAGAGGCTCTTCCAATCCCCCAATCATCCCCTTGAGAGTGCGGTTAAAACGCTCCACTAGTCCGTTCCCTTGGGGGTGATAGGGGGTCGTGAATCTGTAGGTGACCCCGCATTGTTGCCAGAGGGACTTCATGTATTTAGATATGAAATTCGTACCTCGGTCGCTGACGACTTCTCGGGGGAAGCCTACCCGGGAGAAGATCCCCATCAGGGCCCGGCCAACCACCGGAGCTGTCACTGTCCGTAGGGGCACCGCCTCGGGGTAGCGGGTGGCATGGTCCACTAGTACCAAGATGAACCTGTGTCCTTGTGCCGTGCGGGGGTCCAGAGGCCCCACAATGTCTATCCCCACCCTCTCGAACGGGGTGGTGACCACCGGGAAGGGTTGCAGAGGGGCCTTCAGCTTCCGACCACTCTTCCCGCTGGCTTGGCATGTGGGGCAAGATCGGCAGTGGTTCAGGACGTCATTCCTCATTTTCGGCCAGAAAAAGTGGGTCACCAGGCGACTGTACGTTTTGTCCTGGCCCAGGTGTCCAGCCAGGGGGACATCGTGGGCCAGGTGGAGCAGAAAGTCTCGGAAGCGGAGCGGTACCACCAGAACTCGACCGGCCCCCAGCTCGGCGATTCTTTGCTCGCTGTAGAGCAGGTCGTTATCCCAGTAGACCCAGTGGGTTCCGGTGGTGTCCCCGGCGTTTTGGGTACTGGCTTGTTGGCGGAGTCCCTCGAGGGAGGGACAGGTCTTTTGTTCCTGGCGGAACTGTTCTTGGGTGCGCCCCCCTTCTTGACGCCACTGGGCCAGATCTGGAAGGTCCTGGGGTTGCGCGTCTTCCTCGGTAGTCGGGTCCGGGAGGTCGGACTCGCCGTTGTCCTCTACGGGGGCAACCGGGGGCGGAGGTGCTGGCCATTCGGTTTCTTCTGATCGGGGGGCGGCCCGGGCGGCCATGGATCGGGTGGTTATGCAGGCCCAGTCCGGGAGGCCCAGCATCCCCAGGTGCTCTCTTTTCTCGACGGTGGCCCACGGGGAACTCTCGAGGTCATTCCCCAGGAGGCAGTCCACGGGGGCATCGTCCCGGACCGTCACCTTCAGTAGGCCGGAGACCCCTCCCCATTCAAACGGGACGCAGGCCATCTTACACATACTCTCAGAGTTATCTGCCGAGCGGACGGGGCAGAGAATGTTCGGCAGGATCTGCTCGGGCTTCACCAGATGACAGCGGACGGCCGTCACGCTGGCGCCGGTGTCACGCAAGGCCTCGGCTCTCTGTCCATTAATGGTCACCCACTGACCGTATTTTCTGGTGTTGGCGGGTAGGGGAGCCCGCGGAACCATGTCTCTTCCCCCTAAGCACGCCAGGACCATGGCGGCCGGTTCCCACCCTTGCTGGGCCGGCTCGTACTCTTCGGGTCCCTCCGATGATTGCTCTTCCCCTAGGGCAGCGGCAGCTACCTGGCGGGGCTTGGGTGTTTGGTTTAGCGGGCAGTTCGGGTCATTGGCGTAGTGGCCGAGTCGCTGGCATCGGTGGCACGTGACGTTGGCTCGGTAACCAGGCCGCAACGGGGGGTTGCCCCGGCCGGCCGGAGGCGGGGTGCTGGCCACGGGTGTTGCTGGCAAGGCGTCTCTCCCTCGCCCCTGGCCCCCTCCTCCTCCCCGAGGACGGTGCTGGCCTTGGTTGCTTCTGTTCTGGTCGTGTGGCCCTCTCCGGCCCACTCGGGTGCTTTCCCACCGGTCAGCTTCGGCGGCGAGCTGCCGGGGGTCAGTTAGCTTACTGTCGAGTAGGTGCTGCCTGAGCTCGACGAAACAGTTGTTTGACAGGTGCTCCCATACCATAAGGTTGAAGAGTTGTTCGTAGGTGGTGACCTGACTTCCCTTGATCCAACCCTCGAAGGCCCGGCTGAAATAGTTCACGTATTCTACCCAAGTTGTACCTGGGATCCGGGTGCAATCTCTGAACCTCTGGCGGTACATCTCGGGCGTGAGGCCGTAGCGGGTGAGGAGGGCAGCCTTCATGTGGTCGTAGGACGACATTTGGTGATCGGGGAGCTGCAGCAGGGCATCGCGACCCTCGTTGATAAATCTCCCCCAAAGTCCGGCTCCCCAATCACTCCGGTCGATCCGGTGGGAGGTCATTGCGATCTCATAGGCTTTAAACCACTGTTGTATGTCGTCTTCTCGGACATATTCGCGGACAACATCCTTGGGGATGTGAACTTTTTTCTCACTTGGCCCCGGGGTGTGTGGTCGCTCAGGCACCCCCAGTTCCTTATTCTGTTTGCGCAGTTCTATTTCCGCTAGTCGGCGCTCGTGCTCGAGCGTTATTTTCTTCTCTTCCAGCTCTCTCTGTCTCTGCTTTTCTTCTCGTTCCTCTCGAAGCCGCATATGCTCGAGGTTGAGTTTCTGTTCAGCTAACTTGAGTTCCCCATCCATCTTGAGTCGTGCCATCTCCAACTCGTGTAATCTGACTCTGTCTCTTTCTCGGATCTCCTCTTGCGAGAGGCCCGTTCCCCGCTCCTCGGGAGCCGTGGCGTTCCCTTCTGGTGTGCTGCTGTTTTGGTCTGGTGTGACGCTGCTTTGGTCGGAGGGCCCTGTGACCCCAGTTTCTGTCCATGACTCAAGAGCGCGCTTTAGATCATCCTTGGTACTCAGGCCGGTGGTAGCAATGCCAAGTTCTATGCAAAATTGTCTCAGTTCGCGGTGGTTGTATTCTTCTAATTTCTCCATTTGGAATTTCTCGGTGGAGCTGCTATCTTTGGTCGACATCGTGCTTATGTCGTGGGGTGAGCTACTCTCTGTACGATTACGCGTTGATTCGGATCGCGCCGCTGGCCACCAATGTTAGAAAAGGTAGACGGACCGGGAGGGCCGGCCGGGGTCAGGGGGAGAGGTCTCCGGGGAGAGCCGTCTCCAGCGATCGTACAGACAAGTAACTTCCCCCCCCACAGACAGGTATCACACACGGATAAGGTTCAGTGTTCTTTATAAGCACTTATTTAAGATACGGTGGAATGGTACAAGGAGGTCTGGACTCAGGGGTCCCCTCGATTAGAGTCTCGCAAGGTAGGGAAGGGGGTAGCGTGACAGTCTATTTACCAATCAGGTAGTTCGGATGAGATGATGACGAGCTCACAATCCTCGAGCTTGGTGGTTAGGTGGTACGGACCGCGGCAGCGCCAGCAGGTCCCGGTGCGGGTGGTCGATACAACGGGCCGCGGCAGCGCCAGCAGGTCCCCGGAAGATGTACGGTCCGCGGCAGCGCCAGCAGGTCCCGGTGCGGATGGTCGTTACAACGGGCCGCGGCAGCGCCAGCAGGTCCCAGGAAGATGAAGGTTGCAGAAGGCCGCGGCAGCGCCAGCAGGCAGGACGATGGTTCACAAGAGCGGCTACGGCAGCGCCAGTAGACCGTCAAGGTTGAGTTCACTCGGTGTCTCTCGACTCCAGGATACAACTGCCTTCCTGCTCCGGAGCTGCCTCAGTTATAGGGCTGGTGCCCTTTGATGTCCGGACCCTCGCACTGGGAGGTCGGAGGGTCCGGGATGAAGGTGTCCAGACACCCAGCAGGGGGTGGAGCCAGTGCCTGGGGGAGCTGGGGGCGATCGGCACCTGGCGGGGGAGAGTCCTTGATACTTCGTTCTCCCATTGACCTGCCAAGTGGTCCGCTCACCTCCTGGGTGGATGGTGGTGCCGGGATGTCGGGGCCGGCCAGGCCCGGGGTTAGGGTCGAGGTGAGGCCATGCGGCCGCGTGGTGCAGGGCCCAAGAGGGCGGCTTGACTCGGCCGGGGAAGCCGGTGGGGCTGGGCCCCGTGATGAGTAGGGGTCCGAGGGCAGAGGGTCCGTCGGGAGACGGAGTACGGGTGCTTGTCGCGGGGATATGCCAGGTGGGCCGGAGTTCGGGCCCTGTCGTGCGGGGGGGGAGCAAGCCGTCTGTGAGGCCTGTCCAACACCGCACTTTTCAAATTTTCTCCAAGTCCTCGTCCTCTAAGAGTTATCCCGCCCCCCATGGGGTACCCCAAGGATCTATCCTTAGCCCTCTCCTTTTTAATTTATATGTCACACCTTTGGCTTATGTTGCACAAAGTTCTGGTTTAAATCTTTATTCTTATGCTGATGACTCACAAATTGTTTTTTCACTGTCTCAAATTCATCCCACAACCCCCTCCCCGTTGCAAACTGGACTCAGCAAAATATCTAGATGGATGAGCAATAACTTACTCAAGCTAAATGGCGGAAAGACGGAGGAGATTTTGGGCAACAAACCTGATCTCTGGAACCTGAGTCACTGGCCCACTACCATGGGTCCTCTTCCAACTCCATCTGAACAAGTGCGCAACCTGGGTGTAATTATCGACAAGGGACTTTCCATGAAAGATCAGGTTAACAGAGTCACAGCCACCTGTTTCACCATTCTACGATGGCTGCGTAAAATCCTCTGGATGCTCCCCAAAAACACCCAGAGATCTGTCGTGAATGCCTTGGTGACCTCCAGATTGGATTACGGCAACGTGCTCTATCTGGGGTCCTCAAAGACCGTCACACGGCGCCTTCAGCTGGTACAAAATGCTGCAGCTCGGCTTCTCTGTGGCTGTCCTAAACGTGACCACATCACAGAACGCCTGAGAGAGCTGCATTGGCTCCGTGTTGAAAACCGGATAAAATTTAAAGCTTTGAGCTTTATGCATAAGATCAAGACCCAATCAGCACCCCTCTATCTTCAGTCCCTTGTCAGCCCCTATCTTCCTACTCGGGCTCTCCGTTCTTCATCCCATCATCTTTTTAAGGTACCTAAGTTCAAACTTACCAGAATGGGCGGTAGTAGCTTTGCGAACTTAGGACCCAGACTGTGGAATTCTCTTCCACTGGCGCTACGGATGGAAAACTGTCACATGCGATTTCGCCGAGCAGTGAAGACCTGGCTCTTCGATCTCTGAATCTTCTGCCTGATGTTGTCAATCTGTCTCTTAGCGCCGGGAAACCCTTAGGGGTAGCTGTTCGCGCTCAACAAATTCAATTAATAAATAAAATACCCAGGGGCCGGGGGGGGGGTGAGGGGCAGGAAACATACCCCATACACAAACCCAAAGTTATAATATGTAGGCCATACAATACCACCAGGCTCTGGTCACTTGGGGGGGCTTGTCCAGCAACACCTGCGTACCGCAACAACGGAAGTGGACGTGTACGGTGCGTACCACACGTACCCCTACGGCACCATGACAACTCAGGTATAGACCGTACCCACGCATGAATGCGTGGGTACGGTTCGTACCACATGTACCCCTATGGCACCATGACAACTCAGGTACGGACCGTACCCACGCATTCATGCGTGGGTACAGTGCATACCACACGTACCCCTACGGCACCATTACAACAGTGGTACGGACCGTACCCATGCATTCATGCATGGGTACGGTGCGTACCACACGTACCCCTACGGCACCATGACAACTCAGGTACGGACCGTACCCACGCATGAATGCATGGGTACGGTGCGTTCCACACGTACCCCTACGGCATCAGTACATTTGGGATACGAGGCGTACACACGCCATGAATGCGGGCTTACAGGACTGGCCCTGCATGTTAACATCATATTGGTGTGTGTGTAGGTCCAGACCAGCAGTGTACAGCTCCAAGGGGGTGCGTGGGTGGGTGCATATGACTCCCAGCAGTGTCCAGACATATGAGGGGTGGGTGCATATGACTCCCAGCAGTGGACAGACATATGAGGGGTGGGTGCATTTCACTACCAGCAGTGGACAGACATATGGGGGGTGGGTGCATATCACTACCAGCAGTGGACAGACATATGAGGGGTGGGTGCAGAGGACTCCCAGCAGTGGACAGACATATGGGGGTGGGTGCATATCACTACCAGCAGTGTCCAGACATATGAGGGGTGGGTGCATATGACTCCCAGCAGTGGACAGACATATGAGGGGTAGGTGCATATCACTACCAGCAGTGGCCAGACATATGGGGGTGGGTGCATATGACTCCCAGCAGTGGACAGACATATGGGGGTGGGTGCAGAGGACTCCCAGCAATGTCACACTCCCAGGAGGATGGATGTCTTTCACACACTGCATGACACACCACATGTGGGTGTGAAGACATATAACACATGCATACCCACCCATGGCAGATGCAGCTCAATACACACCCTGATTTCATGCCAACAGACTGTATAGTCATGTAACTGCATACAAAACTAAGATAGCCAAAGGGAACACACACTGTCACGCACATCCCAGGACTGATAGGAATGTCCAGGTGCTGGTCCAGCCACCAAGATGCTGTCTCTCATGGAAGAAATAAGGTTCAATGCCACTAGATACAATGCCCACAATTGTGAGTCAGGTGCCCAAATACCCAGCATAAAATGTACCATTTGTGTGTTAGGCCGTGATTACACACATGCATAGTGCTGAAAAGGGACAATTTGTCCCTGATGCCATTCCTACATACCCAAAACACAAGTACAGTGACTAACAAGGATGGCACAGATGATTCAGCAGGAGACATCGGTGAGCGGGCATGGCCATTGTTGAAGGGATCCGTCACCAACAAAGGAAATGTGGACACAGGTCAGCACAACAATTCTGCAACTGTTTGCAGGGATGATGTCAGGTGCCACAGAGGAAGGAACACTCCTTGGGACAATGTCTCCAAAGGAAATGAACACACACTACCAATGATTATTTGCACAGACATTGTGATGGCACACAGATACCATGGTCCACCTCATGACCATCATACAAAAACATATCTCAGAACCCTAACACATTACCAGAACACCAACTTCATGAACCTCATCACCAACATCAAGTACCTGAAATGCAATAGTGTTGAAAGTAAAAGAAAAGGCTTTATTCAGCACAGAAAAATAATAAATTAATAAAACTATGTACAAAGGACAATGGCCAGTCCATTTCTCGAGCCCAAGGGTGGACGTAGGGGACCGCGTCCACCCCTACCTTACCTGCACAAACGAACCTCAAGGTTTGTCGACCGGGGGGGGCATCATCTGTGGCAGGACCAGGCACCGCAGGGACAGGAGGGGGTTGGGTAGGTGTGGTGGGTGCAGGGGTGGATGTCTCCACCACAGGGGGTGGGGCAGCGCCAAAGGTGGAGGTGAACACGGCGCTGCACACTTCTGCTAGGGCCTCCATCCTAACCCCTGCACCTGAAGATACCCCAGGGCCAACGGAGGGTGTGGCGGCCGAGGGATGGGGTGCAGTGCTCTTTGGGGAGGGGGTGGACATGGGGAGGACTCAACTCCCCTGCCCGGGGACTTCCTCGAACGCTTATGGGGTGGTGTCACAGTGGGGCTGAGGGCCAGACCAGCCATGTAGCTGTCCTTGGGTGACAGTTTGGCTGGGGAGCTAAGGGGAGTGGTTTTGGAGGAACTGGGTTGTGAGGACTGCGGACTATGACTGTGGCTGCATGTCTGTCGTCTTCCCCCAGATCCTGTGGGTGTGCCTACATCCCCCTGAGTGTGCGTGCCACGATGTGTGCACTGTGCCTTACTTGTGGGTGTGCTGGATGTGTCTGTTGGGGTGTGTGCCCGTGACTGTCTGGGTGTGCGTTGGGCAGGCATGGGAGAGGGCAGTGTGGGTGAGTCCGGGGTAGGGGGGGACGGAGCCCTGCAGGGCAGTAACTGCTGCCGTCAGTGAAGATTCCATGGACCGCAGAATCCTGCGTTGGTCAGACATCGTTGCTGACATGCACTCCATGAACGACACCACCTGTGTGAGCTGTCTAGTGTGGTCATGGAGGACATTCAGCATCGATGCCTGCCCAACCTGCAACTCCCGCAGTATGTCCACAGACTCTTCACTGAGGGCAGCAGGGGTGACAGGGGCGGGGGGTGCGGTGCCTGGCACGAAGGAGACACGGTGGAACGCTGCACGGACAGGAGGGACAGGAGCAACTGGGAGGGCGGAGATGGGAATGGAGGAGGCGGGGACAGATGTGGGGATGCTGCCAGTTGGTGTTGCAGCCTCCGCCTCCTCAGGGAGTTCAGCCTCGGACCTGTCGGCATCGTAGCTGCTCTCGCCTCCAGACAGGTCCTTCAACTGACTCCCCTCGCCCTCCGTGCCACTGGCTCCTGCTGACTCCACAGCACTGGCGGCACTGTCGCAGGGTCCCTCCTCTAGGTCCATGCAGGTGTCTCCCTCGTTTTTGGTTGATGATGCTGTGGGCAAGGATAAGAAACCAAAATGCATCAGTCACCTGTAGACATCTGACACATGAGCACAAAACAATTGGTCACAGTGCATGTCCGGCAATGCATCATGAGTAACAGCTACATTACTCGGCACATATGTATGCCCTGTACTGCCCAGTTGGTAGACCCACTATGCCACTTGGACACAATGAAAAAAAGAACACACCAGGCCACAACTTGAATGAGAAATACACTGAGAAGCTAGTGTCTGTGAACCGGTGAGCACCGCAATACAATGAAGTCATGCCACCTCTTGTTTACCCTGAAAGAAAAAGTAGTGGTGCACCCAAGGTAACCTAACACACCTCAATACTCAAGGTGTCACCACACTCAGAGACCTGTAAGTACTTTGGAACACAAAACAAAAAAATGTGGTTACCTTGGGACTCACAACACTTTACACAATCGACATGTTTTGAATGTGGAAATTCGCCATCTCGTGAAAAGAACACTCATGTGCCTGGATGAAATATGTCGCACAAGGCAGTGCACACAAAAGTACATTTACCCTGTCATTGAAGAAGCTGACACCTTTTCTAAGAAGCCACAGTTAGAAATAAATGGTGTCGCAGAAAGTACATATACATGTGCCCACGGAGGTCTTGATGTCTTGACACTCGTTAGTTTGTATCACCAACAACAAAGGAGTCTCACAAAATCCAGACCACAGTGGGAACATGTATATGGAGAATCTGCAACACCAATTAATTCTAACAGTGGCTTCTTTGAAAAGGTGCCAGTGTGTTCAATGAAAGTGGAAATGCTGTTTGGTGTGCACTTCCTTGGGAGATATCTTTTATGCAGGCACATCATTGTTCTTAACACAAATCATCAAATTACCACATTTAAAACATCAAGAACTGTTGACAAGTGCTGTGAGTGCCAAGGTACAATTTATTTAGAGTAACAACTTGAATTATGTCATTTGTCACATGGCTATCCGTCACCTGATTACACAGTTGGCTACACATATGACCTACTGCCTGTCATCTGGAGTGGCACACATGTCCACAACTAGGACAATGCATAAGCTAATGGGCCTGCAATTGGTTTGTACTGTGGGGACACCCTCATGGCAAGCCAGAATGTACACACAGATATCAGCACACAAAGTCAAAACTGCGTTGCATCTGAACAACACAGGTGCCAAAAATGTATGAGCACGATACATGTTTGTAAAAAACTGACACAGGCTGCAAAGCACGAACTTTAAGCACTGGCCACCATCACAGGGACACTGCACGTTGATTTTCTGTACAGCCAATTCTCACACACAAGTCAGACCTGGCAATGAAAAATCAGGGTTGCACATGTATGCCCCTCCCGGACCCCCCACCCCAATGTGACTCATACAGATCAAGAAGTGACACCTCTTATTTAGGGTTACAATAACTGTGCTTGAAAACTTGCTTCATTAACACAACATCACCTCGTGGGGCTGGCAACACATATTTGTGACAAACAACCATCAACAGATTGTTGTGAATAGCCACACAGGCACTGCCCAGTGTGAGTATGCACAAGGCACATGGTGTATCCCTGTCCAGTGGACACATGTAGCACACATTTGAAAAATACAAACTAGGCCAGGTAACAATGCCACAGAGGCAGACCTATGCTGAACCCACAGTGAATGTGCACAGTGTTGGATGACACACATGATTAGGAGGCCAGGGTGTCTCAGGGGACTGTAGTGGGCACACTGCTCCGTGGTCCTGGAATGAGCTGACTGTACCATGTTCTACCGTCATGGCACTATGCATATCTCCCACTCATGCACATCATGTCTGAGGCCACAACATTGGTCATGCATGCTGCAAGGGGGTTCAGTTGAAAGCTCACACTCCTATGTTGAGAATCATCATCAGTGACAACAAATATGGACCCCCAACATAGTGAACAGGTCATGGCACAGGCAAGGTACCAACACAAGTCACAGACCACCCTCCAACATGATGCAGAAAGCTATGTGCACTTAGATTCACTGGCACCCTAGATGACCATGTGCAAATGTGATTACACACAGACCAGGGGACACATGTCAAGGAGGGGAAGGGATGAAAAAGAGCCCCAGGTGACAATGGGGAACAGAAAATGCACTGCACATATCAACTCTGGGAATGTATTCATGCGAAAGAGCACTTTCAAAAGCAGGCGACACATAACACGACCAAAAGCCATGTACCTACCCCCTCCTTGCTGCAGTCTCTCCTGTAACTGCCTATCGAGGTCAGGGAAGACCACCGCCAGGACACGTCTCATGTGGGGAGTCAGGCGTCGGCGGCCACCGTGGGGGCGAGGACTGACGAGCCCCAGCTGGACCCGGGCGATCCGCCGGGTCCAGCACCGGATGTCCTGCCACCTCTTGCGCACCTGGGGCAGCTGCCGACTATGCTCCCCCGCAGATCTCACGGCCCTGACGACGTTGTTCCAGATCACCCCCTTCTCGTAGGCAGTTACCTGTCAGGATGACAAAGTGACACTACATCAATACACCTGCTCCATGTCCCAGAGACACACATTAGAACATCTTTGAAATGTTGAACAGGGCATAGGATGCTGACATGAATTGCCTCATTCACAACAAGAAATAGCCCTGTGTGCAATTGAAAGTCAACAGGTGGCATGAGGGTTGCAACACACTCACTGATCATGCCACACACTGTGCAGCACATGCAACAGCAGGCTGATGGCCAGCACGTGCCAAGCAGTCACATGTCCCACTCCACTGACGCACCCTCAGCAGACTAGACAGACACACCCAGGCACAGATCACTCGCCTGTCATTGACAACAGCGGCTACAACCCTCACTCTGCACATGTGCCATTTGCCAGTGGGGAGTCACAGGTGTCGTGCTAGCTCTGCAAGTCAGACACAAAGCACGGCTTACTTGTCACATCAGATGGGTAGATCTGTTGCCTCCACCATGCAGCTGTGGTGCAGCACTTCACATAGACACTCACCCACATGACAAGGAACATTCACACACATCAATGTCCATGAGGCCGTACACATCATTTGGACACTCTCACCACAGGTCCACTCAACTCATACACATGTGTGGGTACAGTCACCTGTCACACTGGGGGGACCACTGAATTACCTCAGGACAACAGGAAAAAAAGCCACCAAGGATTTGCCAGGCTGAATGTGTCATGCACTATGCAGTGAAAGTCACTGTAAGCACTATGCAAGTGAGGAGTGCACACAGGAACCACATCATGCTCTGCATGTGAGCCATAAGTATGACCCCCCCGGGACACACTCTAAACAACATTGCATGTGTGTCCCACCTGGACACTATATTGACTGTCACACAACAGGTGCATAGGTAAAGGTAGTGGAGTCAGCACTCACCTGCTCCCCAGGTCTCCCATACAGGCTGGTGTACTGCGGGAGGAGGACGTCCAGCAAGGCCTCATTCTCCTCCAGGGTGAATGGCTGGGCCCTCTCCACAGCACGTGACATGGCCAGAGGAAGCAGAGACAGCAGCAGTGTTGTCGACTCTTGAGTTGTGCAGGCAAGTGCCCTCTCATGGGTTCTGGCTGCCTTATATCTGTCTTGCTGAGGGGCATTCATTTTGAGGAGTACATAGTGATTGGTCTGAATCATTCGCATCGTACGTTTACTCCAATCCCTTTAAACATACACCAGTGACAGCATTTGCATCGTTCAAAATTTGAGCATCATGTCAAGTCAACAACCACTTTGCAACTTTGTATTTTGTGGCCAACTGACTTTTAAAGGACACCTGATGGACACATTTCAACTGAAAACTCGGTATTCATGACAACCAGCATGCATTTATGGCCTAACACTTGTCCCTTATGTGTCCCCTATGTACTTTTTAAATCCACACACAGGTACTGTGCGTTTCACACGTACCCCTACGGCACCTGTTGTACAGTGTGTTTGACACGTACGTGTATGCACTAGTAGTACACATACGTGTACTACTATTGCGATCCCCTTACGGGTACACACTAGTAGTACACGTACGTGTACTACTAGGGCGTACCCGTAAGCGGATCGCAATAGTAGTACACGTACCTGTACGCACTAGTAGTACACGTACTAGTGTGTACCCGTAAGGGGATCGCACTAGTAGTACACGTACGTGTACTACTAGTGCGATCCTCTTACGGGTACGCACTAGTACGTGTACTACTAGTGCATACCCGTAAGGGGATCGCACTAGTAGTACACGTATGTGTACTACTAGTGCGTATAGGTACATGTACTACTAGTGCGATCCCCTTACGGGTACGCACTAGTAGTACACGTACGTGTACTACTAGTGCGTACCCGTAAGGGGATCGCACTAGTAGTACACGTACGTGTACTACTAGTGCGATCCCCTTACGGGTACGCACTAGTACGTGTACTACTAGTGCATACCCGTAAGGGGATCGCACTAGTAGTACACGTATGTGTACTACTAGTGCGATCCCCTTACGGGTACGCACTAGTACGTGTACTACTAGTGCGTACAGGTACGTGTACTACTAGTGCGTACCCGTAAGGGGATCGCAATAGTAGTACACGTACGTGTACTACTAGTGCGTACACGTACGGGTACGCATTTCACATGCTTACGATGGTAATACAGGCGACACATGCCAGGAATGGTGGGCTACCAGTCGCACAAGGATGTCCATCAAGTACTTGTCATTGCATACTTTCATGGGCAGGCCCTAGGTGTGTTGGCCAGTGATATTGATGCTCACAAAAAGTACCGTAATGGAAAATGTTAAAGACGAAATTCAGAGTGTACAGAAAAAACTTTTAAGTTTAAACACGAGAACCCTCACTCACCATGACGGTGACATGCTTCATCATTGGGTTCCCTCTTGCACACAGTGTCCGCAAGGTACACTGTGCGGGCTACAACTCTCCCTTCGGAGAGGAGCTTGAGGTGTTCTACACTCCAATGTGAATCTGTGAATGAGGGGCAGAGTGCAAAATAATATCAAAAGTGTATTAAAACCATCGCTAGACGGAGAAAAATTATTTATTAACTCTCCCTTCTGGATGGATCTAAAATAAGTAGTGTGACGATAGGAGTAAAGATATTTCCTATCTGACTAGGTCAGGTCAACATGTTTCTGCCAATTGATATAAATTCATGGCATTCATCAGGACCATTGTCTTGTCGCTCTGCTTAAAAATAATAAACAAAAAACCATACTTATATTATGTAGGTGTCGTGAATGACCAACTTCAGTTTGGTCTTCTTACTGTAACACATGAAAAAACAATCTTTAATATATCACATTCATAATTTGTCAAAAGTGCCTATTGCCAAAGTGTCTGTGGAATTTGTGCCAACCAACACCATAGTGAAGTACACGAAAATGAAACATGGTTCTCACCAGAAAGCAGATCAATACCTGCCAATATCTTTCATTGGTCCTTTACGTATATAAGCGGGTGCCTAAAGGTAAAATACGAATCAATACACACATTATAATAAAACACCAGTCAGGATCAACATACCAAAATGCGTAAATAAAATGCAACAAAAATGAGTCATCACACCACTGCAACCGTCAGCATTGCCACCACCAACGACAACTTTGCCATGCTCAACAATGGTGAGGCCACCACCCTTGACCTCTCAATGGCATTCTACACCATGTGCTACCACACTATCAGCTCACACATCTCCAACACTGCTATTCAGAGGAGGGCCCAGGGTTAAATCAGAAAGTCGCTCACCAGCAAGGCCCAGGGAGTCTGCCTCCACCCTGCAACATGTAGTACACTGGGGTCATCTGGCCCATGCCACAGGGCTCTTCTCTCAGCGTGACGATCTTCAATGTCTCCATGACCCCCCTCTCCACCATCACATGCGCACACGACCTCATCATCTCGTATGCCATTGACACCCAGCTGCTCCTCAAACTCACCACAGACCCAGCCATTGCCAGATCCAAACTTCAAGAAGGCATGAGATCCGTTGAGGAATGGCTGAACATCAGCCCCCTGAGGCTGGACTTGGACAGGACAGAGGTCATCATCTGAGGATTGTGCCCTTACAGCTGGCTCAACTCCTTGTGTCCCACTGGTCTGTGCACCACACCAGCACCCAGTGGCCACGCACGCAAGCTGGTGTTCATCATGGACCCATCGCTCACAATTACCATGCAACTCACCACCATCTGTACCTCATGCTGCAACACCCTCCACATGCTGCAAATGACCCACAGATGGATCCACTCCAAGGCAAGACAGACCGTCCCCCTGGGCCACGACACCAGCTGGCTCAACTACAGCACCGACCTCTACGGAGAACAACAGCAAATCTGCAGGAGAAGTTGTCCACATCCAGGGTGCATCCGCATACCTCATCTGCAACATCCCCCGCCCCAGCCACATCACCGTCCACCTGAGATAGGTACAATGGCTCACTGTGTGCTGCAGGATCCCCTTCAGACTCCTCAACCACACTCAGGAGGCAGTCCACAACCCCAGACCCAACACCGACCTTGGATGTCTGTCATCCAACACCCCGTTGGCCCAACTCCATGCAGCCCACCTTGCCCTGGCCACCATTCATCACATCCACAGAAAAACTGCATGCAGGAGATAGTTCTCCCACCTCGCCAAACAGACCTGGGACTCCCTCCCCGGGTACATCAACATGACCCATGACCTCTACACCTTCATGATACTCTTCCAAATTGGTCTGTCTGAGCAGTATTGCAAGCAACCCCTCAGCAGCTTGAGGCCATCACGGGTGAGTATTGGGCTCCATGTCTGTACTTTGTGAAACATTGTGACCCATGTGTGTCCTCGACCGGACTCAGATCCAAGTGTATGGATGGCTGGAGTTTGTTCCACACTCAGGCATACTTCGACACATCCCCACACGTATGTTGTGGACTCATGCTAAATGACTGCAACATAAAATTTCATGTCTTAATTTTTTATTTATCGTTCTGGGGCGTGATTTGTGCACAGAAAAAGGTGCTATGCAGGGACCATAGAATCCAAAGTTCACAGGGGGAGATGGGATACTTGGCATTTGAAGTCATCAGAGTCCAGACCACAGTGTTTGGCATCATTGGCCAGACTGTGACCAGCAAGTCCATGTGGCAGATGATGTCAGTCAATGAGGTGATGCTGTCGCACATGAAGGCCAGGTGCCAGGCCAGGTGACCTGGGAGATGTGGATGGGCCGCTGCCTCTCATGGTCTTTTCCGTGGACGACCCACCTTCCTCGCGGGACCCTCAGATGCAGGCCTTGACGATGCTTGGGATGCTCCGTCGGACGAATCCTCCTCCTCCTCCCTCCCTGTGGCTGGTGGTGGTCTGCGCCTGGTGGCACAGGGAGGGTTGTCCAAGTTGTCGGCGATCTGACAGAGTGAATGGCTTATGTCCCTTTGCACCGCCAGGAGCTCAGCCAGTCTTGCCTCCATCCGTCCTTGGTGGTCTTGTTGACTGGTGTGTTGCTCGGCCTGCTGGTTCTTGATATCTGTGAGGGTCACCACTAACTGGCTGAACTACCTGGTGTCACGCTGGTATGCCTCCATGATGTTGTGGATGTGTGACATACCGGTCTCTTCAGCTGGCTGGTCAGGTTCTCGCCTCCACTGTCCTCCACTCCCACCACCCCTGCCCACACGAGCATGGCCAGCCGTTGGTGGCACATCGGGTCTACGGGACCCCTGAGGGATGGCAGTGGCGGTGTTGTCTGCCTCCTCCTGGGTGCCCACCGCTCCTTGTCCCTCCTGGTCAGACTGGCTCAGTTGTTCACTGCGGGCAGGGCTCCTCGGTGTCTCCTGGGATGTGGCAGGAATGGGGGTGGTGGTTGGCACAGATGTTCCTGAACCAGGTTCTGCAGGGTCTTGGACACCAGAGGGTCCAGGTCGGTCGGGTTCATCCGCGGACTGTTGAGAGGCGTCGCTGCCGGTGGGATCAAGTTCCTCCCGAGCCTGTGACTGTGATTCTTCCCCCCCATTGTTGGGGGGCTATTCATCACATTACCCTGTGTGTGAGAGACAGACAATGTTAATGCTGTTCATGCAACATGCATGTTTCATACACATTGAAGTTGGCACTGTTCCTCCAGGTAGTTGTATGTGCCTAGCATTCTCCTCAATGTTCACTTGTGGATGGGTATGTTGCGGGGGACAGATTGATATGTTCTCCTGAGTCTTTGACATATCGATTTGTGGCTTGGATGCTTCTTCGGCTATGTATTGGTCTTGTGTTGCATGTCCATTGTGACAGTGGGTAAATCCATTGCCTGTCCTGGTGGTGTCTGCTTGTGTAAGGGGTGTGTGTGACAGGGCCTGCTGGTGGGTGTAGTGTGATTTGGCCCTGGTTCTCCCAGGTGATGTAGCTGTCCCCCCATGGAGCATGCTGCCATGACAGTGAGTGTGAGTTCCTGTCCTAGATATCTGACCTTGTTGTCTTGGTGTTTGTGTTTGCACTGGTCACAGGAGGGCCTTGTGCTGCCTACACCAGGGCCAAGTGTGAGCTATCTTGTCAGTATTTTCCCAATCCCTGTGCATTGCGCATGGTGCATGGGTATGTAATGTAAAAATGTAATGTAAAAAGAACTTGTAAAGCGCGGCTAACACCAGAAGGTTTCTTGGCGCTGAGGACAGAGAGACAGAAAACAAAACAGTCCAGGGGGCTAAGGAGATTCTAATTGTAGGCTATACGGAATAGATAGGTTTTCAGAAGAGACCTAAAATGGGTTAAAGGGGAAGCCAGTCTCAGGCTTAATGGAAGGACATTCCAAAAGGAAGGGGCAAGAAATGAGAACCTTAGTCCTCCATGTTTTTTACGATTGAACTTAGGGATTTGAAGAAGAGCCAGGGAGGAAGAACGAAGGGTACGGGAAGGGACATATGGGTGCAGAAGTGAAGAAATAAACAGAGGTCCTGTACCGGCAAGGGATTTAAAAATAATGCAGCCCAGTTTAAATTTACACCGCTCAGTGATGGGGAGCCAGTGGAGGGATTTCAGAAGAGGGCGTACGTGCTGGTATTTGGGTTGGTGGTAAATGAGCCGTGCTGCCTGGTTCTGGACCAGTTGGAGCCTCTTTAATTGGTAGATGGGTAAACCAACATAGAGAGAGTTGGCATAATCCAACCTGGAGATGACAAGTGCCAGTAATACCAGGGTAAGGGCCTCGGTGGTCAGGAAGCGGGCGATCTTACAAATTTTTCTCAATTGAAAGAAGCTGGAGGACACCACTGCACTGATCTGTGGTTTCATTGAGAGATCGTTACTGATGGTGATCCCTAGGCTCTTCACTGAGCTGACTGGGATGGGGGGTGTGCCCAGCCTGGAGGGCCAGAAGGTGGGATTCCAAGGGTTGGCTATGCCCCCGACAAGCAGAAGTTCAGTCTTGTCGGGGTTAAGCTTCAGATGGTTCGCCCCCATCCAGTCACTGATATGACAAAGGGTGGATTGAAAATTGTCAATGGACTGGGCCGTGGGATTAATGTTGAAGACCAGCTGGATGTCATCCGCGTAATTAAACGCGGTGACACTACTGCCTTGTAGCGAGCGAATGAGGGGGGTGAGATATAAATTAAAAAGGAGAGGAGATAAGGAGGATCCCTGCGGAACACCACAGGTTAGTTTAACTTCATCCGCGGAGAACTGAGAGAGCCGGACCGCCTGATGGCGGTCGCTCAAAAAGGAGCGGATCCAGGCTAACGCGGGGCCCTGGATGCCGGCCTCCCCGACACGGCTGATCAAAATATCATGGTCGACCGTGTCGAAGGCGGCCGACAAATCGAGGAGCACTAGGGCATGACTGATGTTAGAGTCCGCCCCTCTCCGTAGTTCCTCCATTACTGAAAGTATGACAGATTCTGTGGAGTGATTGGGTCTAAATCCAGCCTGTTGATGGTCGAGGAACTGAGAGTCCTCGATAAAAGTACTCAAAGTGTTGGTCACTTGAGCCTCAAGGACCTTGCTAAGATAAGGAAGGAGGGAGATGGGTCAAAAGTTGCTCATGGTTGTGGGGTCTGCCGTGGGTTTTTTAAGGATAGGTGTGACCTCAGCTCGTTTGAATGACCCAGGAACGGTGCCAGAGGAGAGAGAGTTATTCAGCAATGCCAAAGGGGGCGAAGGGCAAGCTGTAAAGGCCTCACGGAGGACTGAGGGAGGGCAGCAGTCAGTGGGGGATCCTGACGCAACCTTTTTAAGAAGGGCTAAGAATTCTGTCTCAGAGATTGGAGGGATCTGGGTCAGCTGCCTGGAGTGGAAAAAAGGCAGAGGGGACTCAGGCCCATGATGGTGAGAGAGGGCTGAGGATAGGATACTCTTCTTGATGTTAGCTATCTTTTCAATAAAGAAAAGGTTTAGAGAGTCACAGAGTGCCCGAGATGGAAGGGGTTTAGGGGTGATCCTATCTGGGTTTGATAGCTCCTCGACAATAAGGAAGATGTCCTTGGTTTTAGTGGCAGGGCCGACAATCTTATTTGAAAAATACATAGATTTAGTTTGCAAGACTGCTAGTTTATAATCTTTGAGCAGGGTGGCGAAGTGCAGTTTCTTGTCGGGGGCATAGTCTCGTCGCCACTGACGCTCAGCCTGCCTAAGGCCCAGCTTCAAGGCTTTAAGATCGTCCGTAAACCATTTTTGGGCATCATGAGGGCGTTTAAGTTTTAATTGTCTACGAGGGGCCACAATGTCGCTGGCTGACTCCAGCCAGTGTGTAAGAGCAGAGGCTTGGGTGTCGATAGATCCCAGACTGGAGGGGGTGGAGATTTTAAGTAAAGTGGCAAAGTCATTAAGATTAGCCCAGTTCCAATTCCGGGCTGAGAGATTTCCTTCCTTAGGTCTACTAGGAATGGGGATGACTATGATAGAGAAGGAAATTATAAAATGGTCTGACCAAAGGCAGGGAAAAATGAGGGGAGTGGAAATATCCAGGTTGGATGTCCAAACCTGATCCAGAATATGGCCCTTGGTATGAGTAGCTGTTTTTATGTGTGGAATACAGTTCATGCTGGACAGGAGCTCAGTAAATGATATGGAGCAGGTGTTCTCCTTGGCATGAGAGGGCCAGTAATTAAAGTCACCCAAGACCAGAATTCTTGAATTGTTGATAATGAGTTGAGACAACACATCACCAAACAACAAAGGGAAATTCTGCATAGGTTGGGGAGGGCAATAGACTAACACACAGACAAGTGGGGTGATGGGGGATTCCAGTCTGGCCGTAAGAAATTCGACTGAAGGAATGGCGATTAAGGTCAAGGCAGAGAACCGAATGGAATTTTTAATGATTGCTGCTACCCCACCTCCCGGCCTACCAGAGACTCTGTTTACATGGAGGATGTAGTAACCTGTAGGGATTGCTGCAAGTAAGTCAGGAGCGGAGTCATCATTCAACCAGGTCTCTGTGAGCAAGAGTATATCCGGCTGCTCAGAGTCTAACAAAGCAAAGATTTCCAGCTGGTGCTTTACTAGTGATCGTGTGTTGAGGTAGATCACGGTCAGATGATTAGATGAAGTTTGATCATTAGATAGAAAAGGAGTGTTAGGAGTGTTGGGAAGAGGGGCTAGGGGTGAACCTATTATCTCGGGGAAAATATCTCTGGTGCAAAGAAGTCCCAGTGGCTCACATTTAGACAGAATAGGGGGGGGGGGAGCCCTGTGTGAATGAAGTCGGATCAAGTCTATGGAGGAGTATTTCCTCAAACCAACAGGGGGATGGGCCCCAGGTCCCAGTCGGTCGCGGACGGGCGCAGACGGGCTCGCCTTAGGCGCGCCTTCGGCGCGCCCGCTGCGCTCGTCCGCTGCGCGTCCTTTATGGCAGTGAGAGGGGGGGTGTGGCCTCGCAATGGTGGGCGTGGCCTCGCTTCCGGCTATGGCGGCGAAGGCGAGGTGTGTCCCGCGACAGCGTTGGTCAGCTGTGCGGCGGGATCTCGAGCAAGTATTCCAAGGGGGGAAGAGTGCCCAAGGAAGTAGCAGCGGTAAGTGGTGCCACGAAGTAAAGAAAAAAGACAACAGTGATAATTTTAAAATGCGCTAAGCTATCTCCCGGCTTCCGCCTCAGGAGCTATTTGTTGCAGTCTCAAAGTATCTAGGAGAGATATCGCGCGCCTAAAATGCTTTCCGGGGGGGCGTGGCCTCGCAATGGTGGGCGTGGCCTCGCTTCCGGCTATGGCGGCGAAGGCGAGGTGTGTCCCGCGACAGCGTTGGTCAGCTGTGCGGCGGGATCTCGAGCAAGTATTCCAAGGGGGGAGAGTGCCCAAGGAAGTAGCAGCGGTAAGTGGAGCCACGAAGTAAAGAAAAAAGACAACGGTGATAATTTTAAAATGCGCTAAGCTATCTCCCGGCTTCCGCCTCAGGAGCTATTTGTTGCAGTCTCAAAGTATCTAGGAGAGATATCGCGCGCCTAAAATGCTTTCCGGGGGGGCGTGGCCTCGCAATGGTGGGCGTGGCCTCGCTTCCGGCTATGGCGGCGAAGGCGAGGTGTGTCCCGCGACAGCGTTGGTCAGCTGTGCAGCGGGATCTCGAGCAAGTATTCCAAGGGGGGAGAGTGCCCAAGGAAGTAGCAGCGGTAAGTGGAGCCACGAAGTAAAGAAAAAAGACAACAGTGATAATTTTAAAATGCGCTAAGCTATCTCCCGGCTTCCGCCTCAGGAGCTATTTGTTGCAGTCTCAAAGATAGGGTATGTATCTAGGTCATATGGGATGAGGGCAATTGTGTCTGATTTATGATTCAAACATGCGTTTTGTGCCACCCACCCTCCCAGCATACCGGACATCCATTCTTGGGTTGGTGCTTCATGTAGCATGGGACATAGCATGGCCTTGCTTTCTCAATGGGGTATACACATGTTATTGGCATTAGCATAGTTTTTGACTGTGGTTCTGGCCGGTGATGGCTTGGGGGTAGTTGCGTGCATTTGGTGTAGTTGGGGTGTGGATGCCATTACCCCCATGTTACGTAAGTTGTTTGTGTACTCACCAGGCTCTGCAACTCCTTGGAGTCCATGTACTCCCACCGGCGGAAGCATGGCCATCACCTTCTCCTCCCAGGGATGGTAATGTACTGGTCTGCGGGGCGCACCACCTCCAGTGATGTTGCTCTGGGCGTAGTCCTCATTCATTTTGCGCTTGACCGCCCTCCGCAGATCGTACCATCTGGCTTGGCATTCATTCCTGGTCCTTCTGATGGGTGCAACAGCATTCACCCTATCGACAATCCTCTGCCACAGGCGTGATTTTTCAGCTATGCTGGTCTGTCTGACCAATGTTCCAAACAGCTGTGGCTCGACTCTGATGACTTCATTGACAAGGATCTCCAGCTCCTCCCTTGTGAACTTTGGATTCTTGTCTGTGGGCATGGTGTAGGGTGAGGGTGTGGATGGTTGTGGGTGTGTGGGTCTGAATGTGACGGTGTGGGTGTGAATGTGTAGATGGGGTATGTGTGAAGGAGGTTGTGTGAAGGTGTATATGTTAAGGTGGATGGGTGCTATTGTTGTTGTGCTCTGTAGCTACAGTGAGTCTGTTGCAAAGGCTCATGGTTTGTGTGTGTGGGCCCTTTTTATTGGTCCATTTGTGGGTGTGGCTCAGTTTGAATTGTTGGTGGGTGTGTTATAAGGGGTGGTTGTGAGTTTGCCCCTCTGTTTGCCTGTTTCGATGTGTCCAGGTCAGTCCTTTCCATTTTTTGTGCAGTGTAGACGTGTTTTGTGGTGTTGTGCGAGTCGAATAGACCCTCCTTGTGCTGTTTTACAGTGTCCGTGGTTCAGTACGGTACAGGGGTATGAGTTGTACAGACACACCCCCCCATGCGTTGTGTATGTATGGTGCGTACACCGCCATTGCTATTTACGCTGCGTACACCGCCATTGCTATGTACAGTGCGAACACCCCATTGCTATGTTCCGTGCGTACACCGCCATCGCTTATGTACGGTGCATACACCGCCATCGCTATGTACGGTGCATACACCGCCATTGCTTATGTACGGTGCGAACACCCCCATCGCTATGTACGGTGCGTACACCCCCATTGCTATGTACGGTGCGTACACCGCCATAGCTTATGTACGGTGCGTACACCCCCATTGCTATGTACGGTGCGTACACCGCCATCGCTTATGTACGGTGCGTACACCGCCATTGCTGTGTACAGTGCGTACACCGCCATCGCTTATGTACGGTGTGTACACCGCCATTGCTATGTACGGTGCGTACACCGCCATCGCTTATGTACGGTGTGAACACCCCCATCGCTATGTACGGTGCGTACACCCCCATTGCTATGTACGGTGCGTACACCGCCATTGCTTATGTACGGTGCGTACACCGCCATTGCTATGTACGGTGCGTACACCGCCATCGCTTATGTACGGTGCGAACACCCCCATCGCTATGTACGGTGCGTACACCCCCATGGCTATGTATGGTACGTACAACCCCATCGCTTATGTACGGTGCGTACACCAACATTGCTACTGTACGGTGCGTACACAGACATTGCATATGTGCAAGTCATTCCCCGTGTACAGGACGGACGTTTTCCGTACAAATCGTAAATCGGAAAGCCGGTCCGGATCGTACTAGTACGGTCGGACTGCATTTTTACGATTTGTACGGAAAAGTGTCCGGGTACGTCTCGTACAACTTTTCCCGATCTGATTCGTACGGATAGGGCTGATCCGTATGTACTTTTTCCCATACGAATCGTACTTCACGGGTCGGACGTGACTTGTACGATTTGTACGGAAAAAAATACGGATACGAGTCGTACGGGAAGATAAAATACAGGATCGGAATCGGCTCCTTGATTGTGTGCATATTCCCTTCCTCTGTCACCCTGGTCTGGGCTTGCAACATCAGGCTGAAGTTTTAGTCAACCTGAGATAAAATTCAGCGTGGCTCCAACTGCTTACTGTCCTCTTGTGGAAACCTGTGCCTGGTCCTTTTTATCAGTACCACAGACCAACTCTGTGTTCTGCAAGAGAGATCACTGTTGATATTTCTACTTGCTGTACCAGACACCAGACACTCATCTCCTCTTAATTAGGCACCAAGACTTATGTGCCTAGTTCTTTCTTCATGTTCAACCAATGTACTAAGGCCTTGCTCACAGTGTTCAGATACCTCGTTGAATAGACACTTACTGTGGTGGTAGTCTAGTAGCATTGTGATTAGGAAGCTTCAACCACAGAACAGCCCTCCCCATATTGCCTTTTTTCCACTCTTGATCTTGACTCTCAGTTCTGCAGTCGCTGATGCAATTTCTCTGTAGGCATTAAAAGGTTTCTGCACTAATCTTTCACTAATTTCAGGTCACAAGCCCACATACATAAAATCCTCATGGCCCTGCCTCAGAGCAGTGAACGGGCACTGTGGGTATGCTTCTGACATGCCAAAAGTTTACCAAAGACAGATCACCTATGCCAGTCCAATCCTAGCTGGGTACAGACAACTTGATGCCCAAAGAATTGCACATATAGTTAAGATGACATTCTGGCATTGATATTAACATCTGCTACAATGGTAAGACCTGTGTTTCAGACTTGCAACTCGGGGCGTCCTACGGCTAATTTTAGTGCCAGCACACCTTCTTCTCTTACCTGCAGTTCCACCAAAAACATCCAAGATAATACTACTATTGGGATGGAAAAATCCCCTGCCCTGAGCCCCAGATGCAGTAATATCTGGATCCTTGCCACCGATTTTCATCATGGCCAAACACACATCATGCGTATGTTCCTTGACTTAGGCCTGTCGCATGGACTGCAGTCTTGTTAGACTGGGAGGGGCACATAAAGAGAGAGTTACCCTGGTAGTGGTAAAGAGCTACTGAACATATCTGATCAATAAATATAATAAGAAATACAACATTACATGCATGTTGGTATTTGGAAAGTTTCTTTAATTTCATGACACAAATAATGAAGGTTAAATACAACATGGGATCTAATGGGAAGCTCTGACAGCACACATGAATGGACACCACTCTCAAAACTCGGGCTGTTAGGTGATTACACAATAATACTCTTACTGCCTGTATGCTGCTCACATTCTTCCAGCTAAGCATGAAGAGTGGGCCAGGCTGCTGTCATGACCCTCTACAGTGGTGTATTTTGTGGGTCCTTAGAATGTGACTGGTGGGACACACCCAGAATGTCCCGGGCCTTAATCTGGACCCAGCATTAAAGATCCTCCCAGTGCTTCCAAAATTCCTTCTCCTGCTTGGTGCAGACAGCCACTGCAGGGCAGCTCATGCCAATGTCCCTCAAAAAGTGAGCAAAATTAGAGCCTGTGCTGCATTGCTCAGCTGGGTCTCTGAACCCCCATAAAGCTGTGGGTACCTTTGGAGAACACCATTACAAATTATGTCTAATTTTGATTCAGTAAATGGGGGCCCTCTCCTTTGTCCCTTAGCCATGATGGGGATTTGGCTAAAAAAAAAAGGAGCAGCAGGCTGGAAGAGGATGATGTCTGCTATCTATATATATTTTCTTGGCTGTTGTGATAGATGATATCTCTACTCTGGAAAGCTCTAGATGTCTGCATAGGGACAGCACTTCACATATCAGAGAACTATTTTCGCATGTGGAAGAAAACCCCATAAGCAGTAGGGATATCCTTGCATATACAGAAATCCTACAAAAATCATAGGATCCCAAAAACTATAATAGAGATTTTTTAGGTTTATCATTTATTTGTCAAAAGTAAGTTTTGGAGTATAAATGTTCTACTGCATGAGTGTACTAAATAACAGCTTGTTTTTTACTGTCTTAATTGAAAAATGTTTGAATGAAATAGCAAATAAAGTGTCAATTAAGATTTTTATTAAGTAAAGCATGTTTGTTGATGAGATTATGTCAATTAAACACAGTTGTCTCAGGAGGTTATACATGGACAGAGCAGTAGTTCACTATTCGTCACAGACAAGAGACTGTCCTAAAACATAAATGAAGCAACCAAACTCGCAACTCAAGAAAATAATTTGTTAATGTGTCGATTCTGCATCCATGTATCCTGAGCTTTATTTCTTTGCCCCACTTTGGGTACATGGAAATGGGCGTAGATCAGGGTAAGGTATATATACAAGCCCTGTCGCTTGGCAATGATGTACAACACACAACAGGCTACAAGAGTATTGCACACAACTTCTGGGGAGTGAAACAGCACCCTTGTGAATGACCAAGTCATCTGAATTGTGACTTAAGGATCCCAAAAGTACATGCACAATGGCTCTTCTATTTGTGTTTGCCTTATTGTACCTCTGTTGAGGTAGTGTGGATGAACATTTGTAGAGTTTTTAGGAAGCGCGGGGAGCGAGCATACCAAGAGTCACCTGTAACAAAGACATAACATTGCTTAGGAGCTCTGTTCTAAATGTGATACATCATATCTACATACATACATTAGTTATCAGGGTAATGTGTGTGTATTATGTTAAAGTGATTGATGAGTATGTTTGAGATGCCATCCACTCAGGTGCATATGTAGCCGAAATTCCTAGCAACCAAGCAGCATGTAAGAGGTCATTGACATAAGATGAAGCTGTTGTGTGTGAGTCTATGAAAGGCAACATAAGCATCAGTGAAACAGCCTCAAGCATTGCAGACCCGTACGTTGATGGAGTGTCAGCGGTGTCTGTTGCAGAAAAGGTGCGCTGTGTGGTGAGGTGGCTGGAGGGCCATCTGGGTGAAGTGAATAGCATCTACCACTCAAGAGAAGTGGGTAAATACACAAAATTCCCTTGCCACCCTTCGCCTTTCTGCCCCAGTAAATGTGAATAGTGATAAAATGATGCACTCTTCTGTTGATGCATCTCCATACCTCAGTGGCATAACTCAAAATGTTTGGCCCCCATTGCAGAATGTGCAGAGGTTTCCCATATCTCACAGATATTTATTGGTCTTGAGCTAAATGGGGCCCCCTGAAGAGTTGAGGGGCCCCTGAGGTCATGGGGCCTAACTGCCCTGCAGGGGCCGCAGAGACCTGTTGTATGCCCAAGCCTGTGAATGCCCATATTTTCAGAGATAAAAATGTCACGTGGCCATGAAATAGATGGCAACCAGTATTTTGACATGATCTTGGAAGCCTGGGTGCAGGCTGTAGGTGAATAAAGCTTCTGCTCCCAGTCTGCAATGATGTCAAGGATCACTTCAGGTTATGCAGAGTGTCTGGCAATGATTGCTTCCCTGGACACTCCAAAGATGTTGATCCTTTGCCTCTAAACTCCTTTTGCGTCAAATAAAGTAAATAAACATACACATTCACCAACATAGGGACCGATTACGATCTCGTCCGGAAAGCTTTCCGACCGATTGGTTCTGGAATGCTTTCTGGACGACTCGGATCGCAGGAGTCCGACCGAGCGATTTGGATGCATCCGGATGCTTCCAGATATGATTTGGCCGGAATCCCATTGACTTTAATGGGAACCTGTTTTCTGAACGAGAACACAGGCTCCCACTGAAAAAAGGGGTGGCTGGGGAAAATCGTGCACCCTGTGGCAGGCACCCCTTGGGGCCTACCACACTGTGCATGGTTGGGAAGAGGGGACCCATGGGTACCCCCAAGGGCCTGATTCGGAGGGCCCCGGGTGAAGGGGGGCCTCAACAGGCCCCCAAAGACAGATTCTGACAGCTGTTTCATTTCAGGCTAACCAATTCGGAACAGATGTCCGAATCAGTCATCGTAATCGCTCGCTCGTAAACCATGTCCATAGAGCTGTACGAATCGGCTTCGAAAGGCTCGACCTGTCCGAATACCTTTTGGAACCAATTCAGACAGGCCTAATGGTTTCCGTGCATCGTAATCGGTCGTTCGGAACTGGGTACGATTTAGTTGGAAACAAGGGCTCTGAATCAGATTCGGCAAACCCGAATCCGATTCGGAGCCCTTCCAAACGTTTTCGTAAGTCTAAATATATTTTTAGTGTGTGGGGTAATTTCTTATTTCCACAGCCTTGATGTGATTTGTTGGAATTGAAATATGTTTAACCTGCAGATGGAAGTTGAAGTTCAACACAACCATTCCTGGCATTAGCAAGTGTGTTGCAATTGTTGTAAGTCTTGGTATAAATTCAACAGAATTAGATTCATAGAAACAATATATTGGACTGAAAAAAACATTAAACAGGATTTGCTTAAAAGTTAAAAAGTTCATTGCTTGAGTCCTTTTTGGCTGTAGTACCTTTTGAAGTGCAGTTTGTGAATGACAATTGGCATACTCTTGTGTGGGTGGATTTTTGTCTCTTCCTAACCCCCATACTTCCCTTTATCCCTCCTTATGACTCACTAAACCCCTCCTTTTTTGTAGTATCAAGTCCTCATTTTCCAGTCACTCCCCTGTATTCCTGCTACATTTACTACAGAAATGTATGCATACAGGTGGTGGAGATCTTCATAACCAGGCAGCGGTGTCTGCACTGAAAAGGCAGAAGTATAGGGGTCAGAGACATCTACACGTAGATTTGTGAATAGCATTTTGTAGTATGTGAGTAGTACTATTGTACTACAAAACTTAACACAAAGTGCAGTTTGGGAATAGGCCCCACACATGAGTAAATATCCACATGTATGTTTACCTTTCTGAAAAGGCACCTCAATAGTTAGTGCTTAAGTCACTGAGCAATGTTACTAGTTACTCCTGGAACGTGAAGCCCACTGTTAATATGGAAGAGCTCTAACATAGAACATATCCATATTCTATTTATTTTACTGCCTGCTATGAGAGGTGCTAATGAGTGAAAGGTTTACATTAGCAGGAACCATCATAAAATGCTAGTATACTTTAAAGTTGTCGCAAATACTTTTCATATCTGAGAATATGAAAAAGATATTCAAAGCCACATACTCCCATTGAAGAACCCATGCAGGGTAATGTTATTTTTAAATACATATTTGATATTCATATAATATCCAGGTTTCTGGTCACCACTGATGAGCGACAGATGAATTTATGATTTGCACTTTACATTGCGGTACAGTGGGAACACAAACAAATGGATACACGTTGTGAAATTGTCCATAATTGAAACATATCACGCCTATTCTTCTACAAAATTATGTTTTTTCTCTTTTCTTTTATGGAGGAGTGCATTGACAGCTCCTCGCAGTGTGATATTATTTTGGTATGGTTAATTAGATTCTGGCAGCCTACCTATTGTGCAAAAGCATAATAGCATCAGTATGAAAAAAGAAAATATATGGCACTGTATCTATTGAGCAGATCACTGGAGTAATTTTTTTAAAATTGCAATGCACCTTGCAATTCCATCAATCAGATCGCGTCAGAAGAACAATGAAGGCCCTGCTGTAGATACCCTGTGGAATATCAATAAAGCCCCTAATTTTAGCAGTGCTGTGGTCACAAAATCTATTGCTTTTCAGATGGTGTTAGAAGGTCATTCAAACAAATGATTCCCTTCCACACAGTGACAACAGTAGAAAACACGAATTCAATACAAACTGCTGATTTTCTCTGGTAGGCCCACTAGCATGTCTAATGAGGGGCCAAATGGGGACTGTACCCATCTCTGTTTTTCCTTGGTCCTCACAGTTCCCCATCACCAGAGCTGCTAAATGTACCAGGAGGCGACACTGAAAAAACTAACAGACACTGTACTGTTATCTTTCTACAAACAATAATTGTCCAACCATCCATCATTGCAATGCAGTGTTATTTGCTTAAAATATTTAAACCTTACTTTGTATGTATGCAAATATATCTCTATTTAAATATAAATATATGCAAATGTCTTGTCTTCAGAATTCAAAACAAGAAGAGAACAGCAGTCCAAATAGTGGATCCCAAGGAAGTTTATTTCAGGAAAGAGAAAAAGTCAAAGGATTTTGGTTGTCCAATTACAACCTTCCTCAGGCAAGATATACAAATATAAAGTCAGATTTGAAACAATATATAATATATATATATATATAAAACTATTACTATAACTTAGAAGTTTACAATACACTATACACTAACGTTACCATCTCCCATTGCATCAGTTATGCCATGTGAAAACATATCATTTAAAAAAACCTTTATAATATTTGAAATGACATCATTTGTGAGAACTCAGTGTATGGTATAATAGCGAGTTATAGTTTGGTTTCTGAGTAAAAAAATCATTGTGTATGGAGTTGTGTTAGTTATAATCGTGTTAGGGGCCTCGAGATATGTCCCCTCATATTGCTCCTGTCGGCATTGTGAAGAACTTAAGGGTCAATCTAGACACTACCCTAACAATGAAATCCCAAATCCAGACCGTGGTGGGCTCATGCTTCAGCATGTTGAAAATGTTTCAAATCTTCTTCCTTTGCTATCGGTCGAGTACCGGAAGACAGTAGTGCAAGCCTTGATTACATCCAGGTTGGACTATGTTAATATCTTGTACCTGCGCCTTCCTGAGTATTTATTCAATCGTCTGCAGGTGGCTCAAAATGCAGCGGATAGAGCCATTTTTATGGTAGGTCCCATAGCACACATGACAATCCACCTGAGGGCATTACATTGGCTTCCGGTACATAAGAGGATCCAGTTTAAAGCGCTGGTTGTAGCTTTTCGGGCCTTTCATGGCACAGGGGTGGTGTATCTTAGGGGAAGGGTCCAACCCTATGTGCCGCAATCAGTCATTAATGCACATTCCCAAGCTTGCCCGCTCTCGTATAGGCGGTCACTCTTTTTCAAGTGCTGACCGCCTGCTCGTGGAACAGACTGCCTCCCTCTCTTAGGCAGGTCCAGGACCTGATGACCTTTAGAAGACAGCTTAAAGCCTGGCTTTTCCAGCAGTAATTCTTTGTTCGGCCGTGGCTTGTTTCGTGAGCTCTGTTTCCTGTCTTTCGGAGATTCATTGTCAGCGACAGGTCACTCTGTGGAGTAGCCGTGCACTTTACAAGTACCCATTTTCATTTCATTTAATTTCATAATAATGTTAAGGAGTTGTATCAATTTTAAATGGGTGCTAAAACTATAACTAATCAATGTCAATTCTTTGTGTAGTTTAACTTATTGTTTTTTATTGAAATAAAAAACTTATGTTTTCTTAACTATAACTAAGCTGGAATCTTTGTTTTTTTCATGAATTGCCTTGGTTTTGTTATTATGTAAAACAAAGTATATTTTGCCTCAATAAAGAAGTTGGAAACTTACCTGGTGTGGAGTGCGGTCCTACAGCTGGGGAACTTTGTGGTAAATATTTAAACGCGGCGCTGCCAGGCCGCGGGGACAACACATCGCCCGAGAGCAACAAGGGTTCCTGTGGCGTGTAATGTCACATCTTGATGGACACATCAAGTTAACAAATCAGGCACACAAAGTCTCTTCCTGCAGCCCACTGGAGGGCTGTGAAAAGGCATCCCAAAGTAAGTGCGGCAGACAAACCCACTGGAGGGTATAATTGGAGACAAAAAAACTACAAATCCCAGCATGCATGAACTGAATAATTATCATCATGGAGGCACACCGGAGGCCATTTAATTAATCCAAGCACACAGAGGGGATGTGGTGAGCCTTGATTGAGTGTTTGCCCGACACGGCCTCTGAAGAGAAGCAACATCGCTTCGAAACGCGTCAGGCCAGGGGTCTAATAGGGAAGTGAAGTTGTATGCCTCAATAAAGAAGTTGGAAACGTACCTGGTGTGGAGTGCAGTCCTACAACTGGGGAACTTTGTGGTAAATATTTCAACGTGGCGCTGCCAGGCCGTGGGGGCGACACACCGCCCGAGAGCAACGAGAGTTCCTGTGGTGTGTAATGTCACATCTTGATGGACACATCAAGTTAACAAATCAGGCACACAAAGTCTCTTCCTGCAGCCCACTGGAGGGCTGTGAAAAGGCATCCCAAAGTAGGTGTGGCAGACAAACCCACTGGAGGGTATAATTGGTGGCAAAAAGACTACAAATCCCAGCATGCATGAACTGAATAATTATCATCACGGAGGCACACCGGAGGCCATTTAATTAATGCAAGCACGCAGAGGGGATGTGGTGCGCCTTGATTGAGTGTCTGCCCAATACGGGCTCTGAAGAGAAGCAACATCGCTTTGAAACGCGTCAGGCCGGGGATCTAATGGGGAAGTGAATTTGTTTGCCTCAATAAGGAAGTTGGAAACTTACCTGGTGTGGAGTGCGGTCCTACAGCTGGGGAACTTTGTGGTAAACATATATATATATATATATATATATATATATATATATATATATTCACTGAAAAAACCATAGGTTTCACACATGTTATAGTTAGCGGAAATTTTACTGATAAAAAACCAATGAAATTCCCCCGTTATAGTTAGTGCAGGCAACTATAACTCACGCGACCGCAATCTTCTGCTGATGCTAATACTGTATTTAGACACTTATTTGCCCATGTCTTCTTCCATACATTTTTAGCTATACATATATTACAAATATTTTTTTTCCATAAAGACACATATGTCATCAGCAGAAGATTGCGGTCGTGTGAGTTATAGTTGCCTGCACTAACTATAACGGGGGAATTTCATTGGTTTTTTATCAGTAAAATTTCCGCTAACTATAACATGTGTGAAACCTATGGTTTTTTCAGTGAATTTGCAAGGTTTTTTAAATGCTAATTCCTAACTATAACGTGTGTGAAACCTATGGTTTTTTCAGTGAATTTGTACGGTTTTTTAAATGCTAAGTTACTTTACGCCATTCGTGGCGTGCGCACCCACTTAACGCAGTTCGTTCCGTGCGCGCACGGTGCGCTTCGCACACCGTGCGCGCACAGTGAGCACGCGGTGCGCTTTGCGCACCGCGCGCCCACTTTACGCAGTTAGTGCCGTGCACGCACGGTGGGCACGTTACGCTAGATGGGCAATGTACGCACGATGCGCTTCGCGCACCGTGCGCACATGGAGGACATATGATGCACTTCGTTTTGAAAGGTAATATTTTAATTTTTCGTATATTTTATAAGCCATGCACAAATGGTGCCCTTCGGGCACCATTTGCACACGGGGTGAAGAGAGTGTGGATAATTTTTTTTTTTATTATTTTTTTTTAAAATATTTTAGTTTATCTCAGGTGTAATAAGCCATGCACAATTGGTGCCCTTCGGACACCAATTGCACACGGGGTGGAGAGAGTGTGGATAATTTTTTTTTTTTTTTAAATTTTTTACCGTACGCGTACGGTAAGCGTAATCGGCGAAATTACCGAAAAAATAAAAATTCCGTTTTTGGCCTTGGGGGATCTTTGGGGACTCCCTCAACATGGCTATGTGTGTGGGAGCTGTCTAAACAGCCCCTTTACATGTTTTTGGGATTTATATTTTAAAAATCACTCTCAGTGCGAGAGAGAAAATGGCGGCCGCCGCTTCCTGGTTTCGGCCGATTCGAATGTTTACTTAGATCTAAGAGCCAATCAGAATCGCGCTCGCGCACGCCACCGTACGCGTACGGTAAGCGTACCGTAAGCGCACCGTAAGCTGGCTCAGATATATATATTGATTTAAAGGCTATTTTCTCAGAATGTACTGAACAGATTTACACCAAACCTACAAAAGGCACTTCCTTGACCTGAGGACTACCTCTCTGCCAAATTTCTAGTAATTCTGTTCAGCCGTTCGGGCTGTAGCCCTGTCTAAAGGTCCTATGGAAAAATGCATGGGAAAAACGCGTTTTGGGACCCCCCTTTTATCTCAGCCCCCGCTTGACGAATCCCCCCGAGACTTTCAGGGTAGGAGCGGAGCGTAGCGCCCCACCTATTTTGAAAAATTCGCGAGGATTCGTCGACCGGCGCCAAAGTTATTCAAAATAGAATGTTGCGGATTTCCTATGGAAACGTGGTCCTAACTATAACTACCTACTGGCGACCGCCAGTAGGTAATATATATATATGTATGTCCTTTCCTGTACATGTGGCCTGAATTACATTGGGAGCACCAAGCTACAGGCCCATGTAAGAATTTTACAGCATTTAAGGGCCATTGTAAACAATGACTCGAACTACCCCGTAGCACGGCATTTCAGAAAACTACACAATAATGATCTGAATTGTCTGAAATATTTCATTGTTGATGGTGTCCCCGCACAGCGAAGAGGGGGCAACAGAGAAAAAGCCCTCAGACAACTCGAAACAAATTACATACTCGAGTTTGATAGCAAAGTGCCTATGGGCCTTAACACCAACGAAGATCTACATAATTTTATCTGATTAATGGCAGACCGTAGGGAATTTCTTTTGCTCTCCCTCATTTTAAGATTAGCTTTTAGCGTTCTTGATTGTTTTCTGCAGTGCATATAATATCAATTCCCCATGTTCGTAGTTATCCCACTGTTTGACTTACCTTGTTTACCTTACCTGTATCCTCGCCAATTATATGAATACCAGTTTGGAACAGAACTGTTACCCAGTCGTTTGGACTAATTTGCTCCTTTTATATTTTTCCCCTACTTTTGTCTTTCCAATTTTAAAGGAGTGAGGCGACAGACAAGAAAACTATGAGTATCTACTGTTACCTCCTCTTAACGATGTGTTCCAGTTTTCCAAACATGAGGAGACTGCCACCTGAGTTCCCTTCTTCAACTGGGTACCACACCACCAAGTTACAAGCAGTGTTAGGGACCCATGTTAACTCAGGACTCACGTTTGTTCACATCCATGTTTTTGGTTGACATTATGTATCTGTCATGCTAGAATTTCATCAATAGTACTTTGGAATGTTCCTCTTACCTACCTCCTTGCTGCATTCCCGCTGACTTTTTATCAATATTTCATTAGTTGTGCACTTTACTCACTTTTAGATTGGTTTTAGGATCTTTTACATTGATTATTGATTTTAACAGCTATTTTGGGTCGCTCATTTAGATTTTTTCAACGGATATTCCTCTCAAATATGTTATTATGTGGTAATGAATTCGGATTGTGGATAATTTTAAGGACAGTATCTATGGTCTCTATATGCATTAATATGCATCTATTTGCAGTTTGCACTACCTTTGCGTATTTTGCACACTTGCATCTTGTTGCACATTGATAGCACCTTTTTGCACTTTAGATATCAGCTTTTGCACATGTTATTGCGTATTTGCACAACGTAGCACTGTACCTTGAACCCATGCAGAATAACCTGTAGTTTCCAGGTTGTGATTTTACTATTCACATCAAAGAGCATTCTTTAAACAGGTTTACCGTTTTTTTAAAACCATTTAATGTCTCCGACCCATGCTGGCTTATTTATCAATGTATCTGTATTTGCTATATGTTTTCCATCACCATATTATAAACTCAAAAACCAATGTATTTTTTCCATGTCTATGGACACAAGCATCACGAGATTTTAGAGTGCTTTTGGATTATAAAAACACAATGTTTCAGCAGTTACTTCATGTGATCAAGGCCATCTGGTGGCCGAAACGCGTAATGGCGTGCTGTGTGGGTGCTGATCTACATTAAAACCTTTGAAGCACGATTTGGTGTCCGTGTGCTTCTTCCTCGCCGGTTGGAGGTGGGAGACAGCTGTTTGGATTTCTATATATATATATATATTCACTGAAAAAAACATAGGTTTCAGGCACGTTATAGTTAAGAATTAGCATTTAAAAAACCTTAGAAATTCACTGAAAAAAACATAGGTTTCAGGGGCGTTATAATTCGTTGGACATTTCACTCGCACAAAACCATAGAAATTCCCCTGTTATAGTTAGTTCAGCTAACTATAACTCGCGCGCCCACAATGCACTGCTGATGATGTCACATATTACATCACTCATGACATGGTCAGTGACATCACTCATGACATCACTGATGACATCTCAAATGACATCACTGATGACATCACTGATGACATCATCCAGTGAATGTGTGTTTTTCTGAAAATTAAATATGTTTTATATATGTATATCTCAAGGTCGATGGAAGAATAAATGGGTATATAAGTCTCTAAATTGATGATTTTTATTTGAAAAATTGATGGTATAACTGACTGATTAAATGTATCTTAGTGAATACATGGCTTTGTGAGTAATGTTTTAATATGTAAATATCTGTATCAGTCTCTCACTTTGTGTATAAGTAGCAGCATGGGTTGGTGAGTAGCTACATGAGTGTCTATATAGGTTATTATTTGGTTTTTTTGAGTATCAGTATGAGTGTCTGAGTGTCCGTATGGTTCGGTGGGGGTATTACGTAGTGCATAGATGCATGATTGAGTGACTCACTGATTGTATGTGTTGAAGACAGCATGTGTGCAGGACTGTATGGGTGGATGAGTGTGTGTATGGGTGTGGTAGTGAGTCTCAATAGTGTCTTAATGAGTAACTACATATGTTTTAAACTAGTATATGTGACTATTGGTGTATACAAGTGAGTATATGTGAGAGTGAGAGATTGGAAGAGTACCTGTATGAATATGTATGAGTTTCTATGAGTGATTGTTTAAAAGACTAAGTATGTGTAAGTTTCTGTAAAAGTAAGTGTGGTGGTGTGTGTATAACTGTTTATGCAAGTAAATGGATGTTTGATTCTTTATTAGCACGAGTGACTATGTGTGTGAGTAACTCTATGGATGAGTGGCTTTGTGTAACAGGATGTATAGGTGTATGAGTACATATGATGAGTGAGTACATGTATGAGTGACTGTATAGGACTGTTGGTGAATGAGTGGATGTGTATGTGGATCTTAGAATTACTGAATAGGTTGTTGTCACTGGTATTGGTATGTCCATTGTTTTGAAAATGTTAGTTTCTGTTTTTGAATGTGTGCAGCAAAGGTTATATTAGGGTGAGAGGAGGTCTGCCACTCTATCACAAGGATGATCTCATCAGTGATATCATTTGAGATGTCATCAGTGATGTCATGAGTGATGTCACTGACCATGTCATGAGTGATGTAATATGTGACGTCATCAGCAGTGCATTGCGGGTGCGCGAGTTATAGTTAGCTGAACTAACTATAACAGGGGAATTTCAATGGTTTTGCACGAGTGAAAAGTCCAGCTAAGTATAACGCCCCTGAAACCTATTGTTTTTTCAGTGAATTTCTAAGGTTTTTTAAATGCTAATTCCTAACTATAACGTGCCTGAAACCTATGGTTTTTTCAGTGAATTTCAAAGGTTTTTTAAATGCTAATTTCTAACTATGACTGCATAGATAGGACATGTGAAGAAAGAAGAAAAAACGCACAGAAAGAAAAAAAAGAAATGCAGAAAGAAGCAACAGAAGTCTTCAAAGATGAAGAAAAGTGCAGGAAGATGGATAACGTGCAGAAAGAACAAACAAAAGAGCATAAAGAAGCCTTGTTGCAAAATCATCCTGTACCCTCAAATTTTTCAGACGGATACTGGTGGTAACTGAGTCTGACTAACCAGTCCTAGAGCCAGTGCTATGTGAAAAGACACTTAGAATACAGTGAAAACACCTACATACACTAGGGAACACTATGCGTTGGGGTCCCCCTGTGATTAGCATGACCTCCTCTGTAAGCCCCTAGTATATAATAGGGCAGGGGGATTAAAACTACCTCTTAAAATGCGCCACAGGGCATGTTTGCACACGTCACCTCAGGCCCCGTCCCCTCCCTTCCCCACTGTGTAAACACGCCCTGTGGCCGTTTTAAGTTGGGAGATTAAGTCCCCTTGAATCCTGAGGGTCCCTAGGGTCCAACTAGCCCACTAGGTACCTCCAGTAAGCACCATTGCAGAGTGGCGCTTACTGGAAGCAACTGGTGGGCTAGTTGGCCCCCAGGGTCCCTCAGGATTGAAAGGGAATTATTTCCCCAACTTAAAACGTGCCACAGGGCGTGTTTGCACACGTCACCTCAGGCCCCGTCCCCTCTCTTCACTACTGTGTAAACGTGCCTTGTGGCCGTTCTAAGTTGAGAGATTAAGTCCCCTTGAATCCTAAGGGTCCCTAGGGTCAAACTAGCCCACTAGGTACCTCCAGTAAGCGCCACAGAGCTGCGTTGCAGAGAGGTGTAAAAAGGGATGTGGCCTCAGAACACCTGTCTAAAACGCAGCTCCCTGGTGCATACTGGCGATAACTGTTGGGCTACTTGGCCCTCAGGGACACTCAGTATTGAAGGGGAATTAATTCCCCAACTTACAACTCGCCAGGGGGCGCGTTTGCAGAGTGGTGCAAGGAGGGGGCGTGGCCTCCAGCACGATGCCGGTCTTTTTTTTTTTTTTTTTTAAGACGGGGCAGTGTGGCCCCCCTTCTTTTTCTAATTTATGGGCCCTGGTGACCCCATCCCCCAGAGCCTGCCCCCTAATTTTTTTTTTTTTTTAATTTGGAAGGGGGCCGCGTGGCCCCCCTCCCGAGGCCTTAATCAGCCCCGGGGACCCCAACCCCCGGGGCATGGCCTTTTTTTTTTTTATTCTTTAGCAGGGGGGCTGCATTGCACCCCTCCTCAGGCCACTTATGGCCCCCAGGGACCCCATCCCCCGGGGCCGGCCTTTATTTTTTATTATTTTTTTTTTAAATATTTATAGAAACACCTAGGACATGCTGGACAAACCCTACGTACCTATCACCATGACGATTTGCGTGATATTCATTAAAAAGGCGACTATGCATACAATGAATCCACGTGGAATTTATTTACACTGCTAGTGAAGCTCTGATGTGTCTGATGCCCTACTGTGCCTAATCCCGGCGCCCCCGCCGGTGGGTACTCTCCAAGTAGACACCCTTGTCATTTATTTATACAAACATGGGTAGCTATTGACGGGCACATTTAATACACACGCACACCAAGCCATTCAAAGGGGATTCAACAAAAATTTGACCAAAACTATGCAAGAAACCCCCCTCACGGTTAATAAAACACACATCCAACGCCGGATGTGTAATACTTTTTATTTTACTCTCTGGAAAGGAGACGAACCTCACTTGAGAGTCACAGCGCGCTCCTGGCTGAGCCCAATGCTGTGTTACACCCACCAGTGTCTGCCGAGTGCCACACATCTCTGTATTGTATTCCACCAGCTAGTGCGTATGCTATGACACTCTCTAGCCCATGTGCACTGTAACACCACCCCGTGAATATGTCATGTCACACTTGCCTTCGCACGGGTTATATTGCCCCATCTAACGTGCCTTCCTCGATGCCTATGTTATAACGCACAGCGCTATGCCATACATATTACAATCTGGGATCCATAACTTTGTCACAGTGCATATGAAACATTACACTCCCCAGCACATATTTTATATTACAACTTTAGAGACTAGTTAGGTTACACAACACTCCCCTGTGCATATTACACTCCAAGGTGCATATCGCATAGCACGCGCTAGTGCCTGTGCTATCTCACGCTCTCCAATGAATCTGTCATTGCGCACAATGTATTGCATATTATATTTCACACTTTTTGGTGCATAGTTTATACCATACACTATATCTAGTTTTCATTTTCAATCGTGCTCTCAGGACTATATTCTATATAACACTGCGTTCACCTACCCTTTTCACGGGCATTACATTTTGCGATGGGGGTGGAGAGTCAGGGGTGTTTCTGCCAAGTGAGCCCGGAGTCACAGTCACAAATGTCCTCTTCTTCCTGAATAAACGTGAGATTATGCTGCATACTTGTTCATATTTTAAGTAGTTCGCACAGACACACATTTTAAAAACAGTAAAGTCCTAATACCCACCTTCTCTGAACAGTTAGCTTGCTGCCCCATCCACCTTCTCCCTGTTCTCTGTTGTCTGAATCCCTGGACCTCCTCCCTCCTGCCATGCATGGTCTGATGTGCTGCCACAGTCCTTCATTTAGCATGATGTACCAGTCCACTCCTCCTGCCCTCCATTGCCCAATTCTATGCCTCTTCATTGACCTCCTGCTTAGCCTCTGTGCTTAGCTTGCTGCCCCTATTCTCCTTCCCCCTGCCCTCCGATGTCTTTGTGCATGCCCCTGCTCCATCCTTTTTGCCCACCATGTTCCATAGACCTGCTACTCCTATCTACTCTGAGTGTTCTGTTGAGCTGCCACTCCCCTCCCACCTGCCTAGCATTGTCAGATGACTGTAACCTGTCCATGCCACCTCCACCCTGCCTGTCCACATTCAATGCCCCTATCGCCTTCCTCCTGTCCTCCATGGTCCATTTTACTGCCACACCCTTCTGCCCTCCCTGGTCTGTTGTGCTGCAACTGCTCCTCCTGCCTGCCCCGCATGGTCTGTTGTGAGGCCCCTTCCCCTGAACTCTCTTGTATGTGCCCAGGTCCTGACCCTCCCGTCTATCCTCCATGGTCCTTTGTGCATGCCCCTGCACCCTCCTTCTTGCCCATCATAGCCATTGTGCTGCCACTAACCCTCCCGCTTTCCATGCATGGTCTTCTGTGCTGCCACGGCCCCTCCCACCTTCCCTCTGTGGTCAGCTAGCAGCCCCTGACCCCCTCCCACCTTTCCTCCATGGTCAGTGTATATGCCATAATAGTCTCACTGTTGCTCTCCATGGTGCCCATCCTGCCTGACCTCCATGGTCATCTTGCTGCTCCTGCCCTGCCCCCTTGCCCCCAGCCCTCTGTTTCCATGTGCAGACCCCTATTCCCTCCCTCCTGGCTTGTCTGTTCCATTGTAATGCCCCTGATCCGTCCCTCCTGCCCTTTATGGTCTGTTATGCTGCAGCTTTCTCTCCTGTCTGTCCATTATGGTCAGCTAGCTACCATTGCCTCTTTCCCCACTGTTCTCTGTTGTCCATGTGCATGGTCCTGTCCCCTCCCTATTGCTTTCTATGGATTGTTGTGCTGCACTCCCATCCCGCATGCCCTGTGTGGTGTATTGTGCTGCTGCAAACCCTGATGCCTGCCCTGTAGGGTCAGTTGGGTGCACCTCTCCATGTCCCTCCTGCCCTCTGTTATCCGAGTCCATGTCCCTACCCCAATTCCTCCTGCCTTCCATGATCCAATGTACCATACTTGTGAACATTTTGAACTTGGTAAGAGGGAGATTTTGAAAAAAAACTGGGGTATTGATTTTCCCCTTTGAGTTACTTTGAAAAATAGGAGATTGTAGACAGGAGACAGATCAAATAAAGCCCATTTGAGTTTAAAAACATTGGACGTTTCCTGGCTGAATCAGGTCTGCTGGCATGTATGGTTGTACTACCACTGCCTCTTCCTTCTGCCCACAATGGTCTATTATATTGCCACAGCCTCTCTTGCCAGTCCTGTATTGTTGGTTTGTTGCCCCAGCCCCCCTTCCACTGCCCTCCATAGTCTGTTGGGCTGCCACTGCCCTTCCTGCCTGCCCAGTGTGGTCAAATTGTTGCCTCTGCACCCTCCTACCTGCCTTCATTTTTCAGAGTCCGTGCCCCTGGCCTCTGCCTCTCAACAGTATCCTAATGATCAACTAGATTGCTAACATTCTATATTTATTACAAAAGTGTGGCATGCCTGACGTCATCTTGATGTAATCAAAACTTTAATACCTAGAGCATTTCCTTTAGAAATTACATATATGAGAGGGTCTTATTTGCATCAAAATTATGGTTACTGCTCTAAAAAACTAAAATGAGGACATATTTTCTGAGTTTTCAAATAGCGACAAAGCACTTTTAAACTATTTGTTATCTTTATGTTTTTTTATCCACTTGACCACTTGATTAAATGTTGCACTTAGGGGAGAGGATGTGGTGTTACTTCCAGAGCTGCAGACTTTGCAACTGGGGAACCAGTTTGGAGTTTCTGCTTCAGCTCGACATTCTGTGATTCTGGTCAAATCACTTAATCTCCCCATGTCTACAACCAAAATGAATTTGTTCTTGTGTGATGTAACCAATGCTCATGTAAAGCACTCCAATACCTGGCAAGTCTACACTATAGAAAACTGCAAAAACACTTCTGTCATTGGGCTACATGTGGGCTACATCTGGGTGATATTTGTGCTACATTTGGGCTCTTTTGTCTCTGGTGGCCATCTTGGGAGACTTATTTGTTATGAAGTTTCCTAATTTCCGCATTTACTACAGTCTCCTCAGTAGGAAATACTTTCAGTTTTTTACTTTGATTCCATCAAGAAGGCATTCAGATGTGTCACACAGTTGCCATAAATTCAGAATGTTAGCACTCTAGTTGCTCATTAGATCACTGTAGTAAAGCTACTGCTCACCAGGGAAGTCTGCTGCTGGTATTGAAAGTGCATGTTTCAGTCTGCATGTCAGGATTTTTTAATGAAATACAAGAGGATTTGAGAAGTCACTCAAAATGTGCCCTAATTTTTCTTTCTTCAGCACTAATCATACTTTCTATGGCAAAATGAACCCCCTCATTTTGTTCCTTTTTAAATTAAATGTTTTAAGAGTTACCACTTTATTCCAATCAAGATGGCTTCAGGTGTGCAATACGTTTGTCATAAGTAGGACTGTTAGTACTCTAGTTGTTCTTTAGAACACTCTGGGAAGCTGCAGTAGAACACAAAGGAATCAACTGACAGTCTCTGCCCTTGTTGGATGTGCATGTTTTACTGAGAATGTCATACTTCATTCTCACATGACTGAGAAAGATAATGTGAATTTACAGAAAATATGCTCTCAGTTTAGCTTATAGATCACCTTCCAAACCTCTGTGGGAAAAGCATGAGAAAATAGTTTTCTCTCAAACATGATTTATGATATCCCAGCAGAAGGCTTTTTCACATGGGAAAATCACCTTAGAACACACCACAATTCCTAAAATGAGTATGGTACCATCAACAAATGATTTATAATGTAACTAAAGTCTTAAAACCTTCTATTGACTGCAATGCTTTTTAATGAGGTGCTATCATGTATATTGGTCGCCAAGATGGCTGCCAGCACTTCTTGAATGAAGTGCTGACAGCCAATCAGATCTCACGATGAGATGTGTGGTTAGGCTCCGCCCAGATATATATGTGATTTTACTTTTGTTTTTCTCAGGAACTACTGAACGTATTTACACCATTTAACCAAAAGGTATGACTCTGAACCAAGGACTACCTTTTTGCCAAATTTGGTGTAATTCCGTTCAGCAATTCGGGCTGTAGCTGCGATTAAAGGTTCCTATGGAAAATTGCATGGGGAATACACGTTTTGGGACCCCCCTTTTTTCTCAGCCCCCGCTTGACGAATCACCCTGATACTTTCAGGATAGGAGCGGACCGGAGCTCCCCACCAGTTTTGAAAATTTCGCGAAGATTCGTCAACCGGCGCCAAAGTTATTCCAAATAGAATGTTGCCTATTTCCTATGGATAATAGGTCCTAACTATAACTACCTACTTGCGACTGCCAGTAGGCAAGATATATATACATATATATATATATATATATATATCCGTTCCAAACTTGCTTCTGCAACCCACCACCTCCTGAACGCAAGGCGCGTCGGCGTTAACGGACCTCCGAAGCCCGGTCCAACACTATGATTCAATTTCCAGAAAAACAGAATGTCGACGCCGTGTCGTTTGGAAAGTTGTTTTAATGTCAGCTGAAAAGAGTCAGACGCGTTTTGCCTGCCCAGCAGGCTTGTTCACCAACAACTCCAATAAAGTTTTTACCACCATTTAAGCTTGTGCATACGCTCCGTGTCACATGATAAACTACAACAATGAAAAGTGAAGACATACTCGTAGTTCTTTGGTCACAGCATATGCCGATCTCATTTACGCTATTACATATGAGGTTAAAACTTTGTTGAATAGTGGGATATGAAATTGTTAACAACAATAGACACTTTTGGTAACATTCAAAATGGCCTATTTCATGGCCATAACAATAATCATTATTTACCATCATTGATATCTCTAGTGAGACTAATCACTGCGCTCGTGTCACAAAATCCAAGTCAATATTACATCTCGGTCCAAATGCATCAATGTTCTTTGACATGCAATGCCCCAGTGGGCCTTCATATCATTTATCCAAACCCATTCCTATTCTTATAATTTTTTATTACATCTTATATACTACCGCGCCCGTGCGCAAAACCTCTCTGATTATCTTTTCTCTATCCTAGGTATATACTATTATATGTCATGTTGCATCATACCGGGTTGTCTTCACTTTTTTAAGTGCAAGTGAAAATTAAACAACAAAAACACAGAAAAAATTATTTAAAAAAATGATTAAAAAAATATATAATTGGATCATGAGGATGATTCATAAATATGTGTACAGGTCTTCTTCCATATTTAACCCCATAGGGGTTTTTGTATTAAGCCTGATAATGTAGCTTGATTCCAGTCTCCCTAGGGTTTTCTGACAATCACCCCCTCTAATGTTGACTGGTACAGCATCTATAACAAAGTATGTCAAACCACTCACATCTTTGTTATGGATTTGGTTAAAATGACGGGCAACCGAATATGATTGGTCCGGATTCTTTATGGCTCGCAGATGTTGCAGCACCCGCTTATGTACTTGTAGGATTGTGCTGCCTACGTATCTCAGGCCACAAGGGCACTGAAGCACATAGACAGCAAACTCTGTTTTGCATGAAAACTGCCCTTTGATTTTCTGTTCCTTCTTTGTAAAGCCAGATAAATAACTGTTGGTATTTTTGCCTAAAGTACAGGCCTTACATTTTGTGCATCTGATAAACCCATCTTTCCAGGTTAACCATGTTCTATTAACATTAGATATTCTGTCAATTGGTAGCATATTGCTTACCAATGCTTGTTTTAATGAACGTGCCCTTCTAAAAGTGATGAGAGGTTTTCTTTGAACACACTGTTTTAGAATTGGATCACTCCAAATGATGTGCCAATGTTTTTGTAGAATGAGACGTAGATCCTTGTGCTAGTTGTTAAACGTGGTAATCATTCTACACTGGGAATTCCCCATTTTATTCTTAACCTCCTTTTTACTTGAATTGAAGAGTAATTCTTCTCTTGACCGTTTTGTCGCTCTATACACAGATGTTGCAATGCATTCCTCTGAGTATCCTCTGGCAGAAAATCTGTTTTTGAGACATTCAATTTCTGCCTCCAGATCTTCCTTGATACTGCAATTCCTCATAGCTCGAAGACACTCTCCATAGGGAATGCTTCTCACAGTTTTGATACTTATAATACCCAGTTGCTTGAGTGGCAAAGACAAGGCTTAATTAATAAGGATGAGTATGCTTATTTTAAAATATCTAATCCCACCACACCAGTATTTTATGGAGGGTAAGAATAAAATGGGGAATTCCCATACATTGTAGTACAGCCATTTACTTTCTGCTGTGCCAGACAATGGTAGTTGCCAGCAAGAAGGACGGCAACATTCTTTGCCAGTTACTTATCGTTCACTGATGTCCTCTCCCACATCCCTAGTTTTTTTCCCTCCCTTCCTTTAAATCCTGTATGCTCGCCACCTTGTTTTATTTTTATTGGTCCTGTTGACCTATTAGGACACAAACTATAAAATTACAGTTAAAAGTTTATGAAAAGAAGAAAAATGTGGTTCTTTTTAGAACTACCCAAATATTTTCAATAATAAAGAGCTAGTGTTAATATTGACCATATGTTCACAGGAAACAGCAAACTATAATTCTACAGCATATAGTAAGCAAAGGTAAGTGTGTTTGAGTTTAATGGTGTGGCGTGCAGTAGACTACAGTGTTATATTGATAATTGGTCTTCAGTTGAGTGATGTTTAATTGCACATCATTGAGTGACGTGTTATTTAGTTGAGTGGCTTTTACAACAATATCAATAAGAGTAATAAAGGAAGGAATGTTTGTGGGAGTACACTAAAGTATAAATAAAGTCTTGTGTTGTTTTTTTCAACACAGCTGACAACAAACACACACGCAATAGCAAATATTATTACATTTGTACCACAGTGATATAGAAACGTGAAGACATCTTATAAACAGAAGTACAGGTCAATCCACATTTGCTTTTCATTTTTCTCTATTTCTCAAACATACCTAACATAATTGTTAAACAGGTATGTCATCATTTAGAATCTTAATAGGGTACGATGATCATATTGTCATAGTCATCATGAAACGCTGGGGAAAAACAAATCAATTGGATTGTGAAAGCAGCCCATAGATGCAGTGCATGTTCAACTTTTTCCGTATCTATGACAGTAATCTCATATATGTGAAAGCCAAAAACACAATTATACTTACAAATGATTTCTTCAAATTTCATCAACTATGCAAGGCGACATAATAACATATCTACTGAATTATATAACCCCTAGTCTAAATTTTCTTTGTATCTTAGTTGAAATTGGAATGTTACAACTCAGAATTTAGGATGCAATTTTAACAGGTAACTGTCTTGTAAATGTTTGGGCAGCCTGTGCTTAAAATAAAATGTGTTATCATCACAGTAGATGGTATAGTGTTCTGATGCTGCCGTCTGTTCATAATGGAAAATGAAAGCAGTAAAGTTAGAAATGTAGGTACTGATTTTTCTGTTATTCACAGTGCCTCTTTGAATCCTCATAATTAGATATTCTGATACTATTCTTAAAGTGTTGACACAAGTTCTGATTTACAATTTGGACGGACGTTTGAATGCACAGCCTACATATTAAAATGTTCAATTAAATTGATTTGCTATCTGAGATTGACATGTTTACAAATCTTTCAAGATTAGTAACAGTGGAGCTTGAATGTAAGCAATGGAAGCTTTCATGTTCCCAAGATAGGGAAGTCGGATCTGCTTCTTATGGTTACCCCCACTTTTTGCTTGATGCTACACTGTTTTTGACTAGTCTGACTGGGATCCTGCTAATCAGGACCCCAGTCTATCTGCTTTCTCCCTAAAATGTAATGACATGTACATAGATACACATCAGATTGGATACTGGGGAACCCTTATAAGTACCTAGTATATGGTACCCATGGGGATAGGTACCCCAGAGGCCTCCCATGGTCTGAAGCATGTATTATGCCACCCATGAGAGGCCATGCAAAATGGGACTACAGATCTGCCATTGCAGCCTGTGTAAGCTGGTGCAGGCACCACTTACGATAATTATAGGTTTACCATATTTATGGGTCACTACACCTAAAAACTATAAGCCACCCCTATAGCAGGCCTTAACAATCCTAAAGGCAGGGTGCTGGGTTTTACGTGAGAGGGTGTCCCTGCATGAGCAGAGCCCCTCTGCAGCCTTCGGAGACTATTCTCTCGGGTTGTCTGTGACACAGCCTGACATATAGTTAGAGGTGCATTATAACCTTGCGGTAAATGCTTTCTCGAAAACGGCTGAAACAAAACATGTTGTGTTTGGTATCAAACACTTTGGAATTATACCTCCACACCGGAGGTATGATTCCACCCTTCTGAAGCAAGCTTCATGGGTCCGTGGTTTTCCCGGTACCAGCCTTCTTGACCCTGACAGCACAAAATGGTTGCTGGCGACCATAGACACATTTCTGCCCTCCTGCTGCTGAGCCAAGCTCGAGCAGGGAAAGGCAGCACAATAGGCATCCTGTCACAGGGAGGACAGGATTTTGGGCCAGATGTACAACATGCAAATAGCGCCACGCAAATTGCAGCTAATTTGCGACTCGCAATTTGCGAGGCGCTATTTGGCATGTACAACAGTGTGTTTAACACTGTTTGTGATTCCCAATGGGGTTGCAAATTGCTGTGCTCCTGAATATTAATGAGCCTCTCACAATTTGCGAGCCCTTTGGGAATGACAGGCCCTCCCAGGGATGGTGGCCTGCTGGGCTCAGCAGACCACCATGTCTGGGACTAGTTTTAAATGAAGCAGTTTTCTTTTTAAAGCAGCCTGTTTTCCTTGAAGGAAAACGGGATGCATTTTTTAAAAAAGAATTAAACGTTTTCGTTTGATTTTTTAAGGGCAGGTAGTGGTCGCTGGGATCACTGCCTGCCCTTAAAATATCTTTTTAGAGACAGTCACAAAGTGGAAGGGGTCCCCTGGGGACCCCTTCCAAATTGCGACTGCATTACCGCCCTTTTGAAGAGGGTGGTAATTTGCGAGTGTTTTGCGACCGCAATTGAATGAATGAATGAATGAATGAATGAATTGAATTCTTGTTGAGCGCAGCTGCCACCCCAAGGGTATCCTGGCGCTTGACCTTCAATAATTCATCAGATCTAATGCACTACATTGGTTTTGAAAAGAGAAAGGTCTTCAACTCTTTTTTAAAGGAGGTTAGTTGTTGCTTACTCCTTAGCAGCAAAGGAAGAGTGTTCCACAACTTAGCTGCTGCATAGCCAAAGGCGCGTCCGCCCATCCTCACTCTGGCGATTTTAGGAACTTTTATCAAAAAAGCCGAGGAGGATCTTAAGGGTCTGGCAGCCTGATACCAAATGAAAAGGTTTTGGAGTGGCAGAGGTCCTAGACCGTGCAATGCCCTGAACACAATACAAGCGGCCTTAAAGAGAATACGCTGCTGGACAGGCAACCAATGGAGATCAGATAAAGCTGCTGAAGACGACGCGGAGCGTGGTCGGGTTAGTGCCAGTTTGGCTGCCATGTTTTGGATCCTCTGCAACCTAGACACCAAAGACTTAGGAGCCCCCAGAAGCAGTGCGTTACAGTAGTCTAGTCTACTGAGTATAGTACTACGCACCACCTCTGCTCGAGCTTCCAAGGGAAGCAACGGCAAGATTTTATGTAGGGCTCGGAGTAAGCCCATGCACGTTGCTCTGGTCTTATTTACTGAGGTGTCTAGCTGCAGACTAGGTTCAAACATGATCCCCAAGTTACGAGCCGACTCAGCAGCTGTCACAGTACCCATAATGGAAGCCGGCCAGAAATCCTCTGGTAACGGGCGGGAGGGCCGGTCCAAGGAGCAATGAAGCACCTCGGTCTTTACCCCATTTAATTGGAGTGAATTAAGCCGAAGCCATTCTGCTGTTTCCGACATACACTGATGGAAAGTGTCCCTCGAAACCGCCTCCTTACCCTCAAAGGAGAAGATCAGTTGCGTATCGTCGGCATAGTTGATGACTGAGATGCCGAAAGATTTTATCAAACTGATTAAGGGTCGGAGGTAAAGATTAAAAAGAATCGGACTGATCGCAGACCCCTGTGGCACACCCTGTTTCACCTGACGTATGGCTGAACGAAAAGGTGGTAGTGCAACCGCTTGTTGCCTATTATCAAGATACGATTTTAGCCAGTCCAGCGCCAAACCAACAACACCCGCTTTCTGGAGACGATCCAAAAAGACACCATGATCCACCGTGTCGAACGCGGCCGACATGTCCAGCAGCACTAAAAAAGCTGCCTTACCCATGTCGACACGCGTTCGCAGATCATCTAGCACGGTGATCAGGGCAGTCTCAGTCCCATGTGCTGGCCTAAATCCGAATTGGACTGCGTCCAGACATGAGTTAGATTCCAAAAAGTTGGATAGGGTTCTTGTGACCAGCCTCTCTAGAATTTTTATAGGAAATGGTAACAACGAGATAGGCCTATAGCTAGCTGGACATAGCGGGTCTAAAGAAGCCTTTTTTAACAGAGGTGTCACTATTGCTAATTTCCAGCTATCGGGTACCAAGGCTGTAGCCAATGACTGGCAGCAGATGGTGTACAACGGAGGTAGCAATTCTGTCTTGTGGGTCTTCCATATTTTGGGCGGCAGCGGGTCAAGTGGGGAGCCTGAAGATATACCATTAGCCAGTGTATAGAATTCCTCCAAGGAAGGGGTGGGAAAGCAAAATAGTTGCTGTTGCTCCCCTTTAACCTCCTCATCACCTGGGAAGTGAAGGGGTTTCAAAGGAGGAAGCTCTGTCACGGCCATGTGGCCCGGGATCAAAAGGCCACTCAAAATTAGCCTAATTTTATCCTCGAATGCAGCAGCCAAAGAGTTACACAGTTCCTGAGATGCTACGGTGACTGGTGCTGCACAGGTAGGGTTTGCCAAATTGTTTACCAGTTTAAAAAGGGTCTGTGATTTGTTGGTGGCTTTGGCCAGGGAGTCTTCCAGAAACTTCGCCTTAGCCAACCTTAAGTGAACTTTATATTCCCGCAAGGCCTGCCTATATGCCACACGGTCCAGTTCCCCGTAACCTCTCCTCCAGGCGCGTTCCGCCTGTTTACAGCGGAGTTTCTGTTGACTAAGGTCGCTAGTAAACCAGGCGTTAACTCTCCGGGGTTTAGTCTTCACCCTCTTTAGAGGGATCAGTTCATCTAGTGATGTCAAGATTTGTTTACTAAAAGCAGCGTAGCTTTTATCCACGGTTTCCTCCACCGCGAAGATTGTAGGCAGCAGTGAAGGTGGGCTTGACCCCCTTAACAAACGGGACCACTGTCTACTAAACTTATACCTAACCAGGCCATTTTCACTACGCTGTTGTCCTGACACAAAAATAGACATAAGGATCAGAGCATGATCTGTCCAGCATTGATCCAAGACCTCATTAATATCGACCAGCTTATTATCGGCAAAGACCAAGTCCAAGGTGTGCCCCGTTACATGCGTAGAACCCTGCACAAGCTGCTCCAACTGAATATTACTGCATGCTTGGCAGATTTCTCTAAAGGCTAGTTCTTGTGAGCCTGAGGGTCGTAAATTGAAATTGCCCAACACTATAAAGTTAGAGTGTGAGTTAGCTAGGTCGTAGACAAGGTCAATGAAATGCTGGAAAGAGGAAGCCGTTCCAGAGGGCGGTCTATAGCACAAAAGTCCTGCTAATACAGTGCCACCGTGAGCCATCAGGGAGAAGCCCATGAGTTCGAAACCTATCACCTGTTTCACTGCGAACTGTAAGAGGGAGAGTGTATCCTTACAAATAACTCCCACTCCACCACCCCTTCCCGTAGTCCGGGGGATATGTCTTATGAAATATCCCAGAGGACAAGCCCAACCCAACTCTGCTCCACTATCTGTTCTAGTCCAAGTCTCTGTTAGGAACAAGATATCCAACTTAGCCGACTCAACTAGCAGAGAGATTTCTGCATAATGCTTTACAAAGGAGCGAACATTAAGAAGGCCACAGGATATAATGGGCGGGGTAGATGAGCGCATGGTGTGTCCTTTCCTATGGGCCGTATGGTGATTCAAAGCACACAGTTCTTTTCGGGAGTATACTAAGTGTGGAATACTGGAGCCCGTAGAACCGGAAGCAACCGGGACGCGAACGGGCGCAAACGGGCTTACCTCTGGCGCACCTCCGGAGCGCCCACGGCGCTCCCGCTGTGCGCTAACGCTGCGCGCTAACGCTGCACGCTAACGCTGCGCACCTGTTCCTCCATTCTAATTTATGTATTATGCCATGCGGGATCCACCTACTATGGCGTCCGACCCACCCAAGATGGTGCCTACAATGGCCAAGCCTTCCCTGACCCACCCAAGATGGCGGTCAAGCGCTACAGACCCGGAGCCCCGCTAACTAAGTCCCGCCGAATGCGGGTGACACCACAATTTAACGTGCAGGTAAGCCTGACTGTCTCCCCAATATAGACGGCAACGCAGTGTGGCAGCAAGTTTTAAAAACAAATTCCAGTAGCGTATTTTAAAATGATGCAATGCGCGCGATGAACGAGGTCTGCCTTACCGTGTCAGAGAAGCCATTAATATAGCTCTCCAATACGCGGGATCCGCCTACTATGGCGTCCGACCCACCCAAGATGGCGCCTACAATGGCCAAGCCTTCCCTGACCCACCCAGGATGGCGGTCAATCGCTACAGACCCAGAGCCCCGCTAACTAAGTCCCGTCGAATGCGGGTGACACCACAATTTAACGTGCAGGTAAGCCTGACTGTCTCCCCAATATAGACGGCAACGCAGTGTGGCAGCAAGTTTTAAAAACAAATTCCAGTAGCGATATTTTAAAATGATGCAATGCGCGCGATGAACGAGGTCTGCCTCACCGTGTCAGAGAAGCCATTAATATAGCTCTCCAATACGCGGGATCCGCCTACTATGGCGTCCGACCCACCCAAGATGGCGCCTACAATGGTCAAGCCTTCCCTGACCCACCCAAGATGGCGGTCAAGCGCTACAGACCCGGAGCCCCGCTAACTAAGTCCCGCCGAATGCGGGTGACACCACAATTTAACGTGCAGGTAAGCCTGACTGTCTCCCCAATATAGACGGCAACGCAGTGTGGCAGCAAGTTTTAAAAACAAATTCCAGTAGCGATATTTTAAAATGATGCAATGCGCGCGATGAACGAGGTCTTGTTGCAAAACATTCATACATGGGGTTGCGGTTGCTATTAGGCAGGGAACTCCCCTTCCTAATAACGACTCGCAATTCCTAAATAGCGAGTCGCAAATAAATTGCGACTCGCTGTTTAGGAATTGTACATAGCCCTTTCACATCTTGCATGCGCACATGGGTAGGAAACCCGTTTGCGCATGCAAAATACGGTCGTACATCTGGCCCTTAGTGTTTTGGAGCTGGGTGGGTACACTTCCAAAGTACCTGAAAGTTTGCATGAGGGGCACATTTGGTGTGCATAGTCCAGCTCAAAGCAGTTCTGGGAGCAGTTGGCTCCTGCTCTGGCGCGAAACTTGACAAAGGACATGGGTGTAACCAACCCCCTGTCCTGACCTTCACCTGGGAGGGAAATCTGTCCAACCCTCTCCTGTGACTACAAAAGGGCTTACCTGGTTGTAGGACCCTAGATTCGATACGGACAAGATTCTGAACAAGAAACCACTGACCTTCGACCGTCTGCACTTCAACTGGGCCCGACTTTGACTCCCTCTTCGTCCAAAGCATCCTCTGTGCCCATGCACCATACAGGCTCCGTGCAGGACCTGTGGAGCATCAAGGACAACTGAAGTATCTCCCTTGGGGTGAAGGAGTCACTCCCCTGCATTTGCAGGCACTGTAACGCAACTGACTGGCCTGCTGATCCTAAGCTCCTGCAAACTCCGAAGGCTCCGGCAAAACAGGAGGTGGGTACCTATGTTTCGGGAGGTCGAGCTGCCCTCTCACCCAGTTTGAGGCCAGTATCCCTCATGGGGACCGTATAACCTGAACCCCTGTGCACGGCGTACATTTGCAAGTTCATATGCTTGTTGGTGTTCCCCAACTTCGTTCATTGGGCTGTCGATAGCCCCAGCCTCTGCACACATTTCGTACCAAGGACTTTGGCCTCCTCGCACTCTGTGCTCTGCAAGCTGTTGTTTGGTGAAACTGCTAGAGGTCCCCTTGCCAGTCCGGTGCCTTCGGCCTGTGGGTCCCTTTGAGGGACAATCCTGATTTTCTTGGGCTCCCCTGGTTGCTCTAGGCCTGCCCTGACTCCCCTTGCTGTGGTGAGTCCTCTGGTCTTTGCTGGACCAGACCGTAACCTTTCTTGACCTTCTTCGTGGGTTGCCGTTGCCAAGGCTTGTTGGGGCTCTTGCTGGACACCGACCCCTCAGCACTATACATCCTTCGTGAGACAGCTCGTATGTGACTCCTGGTTGTCCTCGACGTCTCCTGGCCCCTGCAGCTGTAGAGTATATGACATACTAACTAATATAACCTGCAGTACCAAATATGTCATTTATATAATTCAATGTAAATGTACCAAAATATATGTAGGAAGTACTATATGAAAGTTAAAAGAACGTATGAGTGAATATTTAAGAGCAATTAAACAGAATGACATACGGTATCCCATGACAGAGCACGTACACAATTGCATAACCCAGGATGACAGAAAAAGTTTTAGATTCTTTGGAATTGAGCATATTAAAACTGACCCACGGGGTGGAAATAGAGAACTCATGTTGCGGAGGCACGAGGCAAGGTGGATCATGTGTTTAAGAGCCGTAGAAGATGGCTTAAACTACGATCAGGAACTACAAGACTTTTTGGGAGACTGAATAAGGTCGGTTATGAATAATGACATTAAACAGATTACACATTGATTCTGGTGACATTGAGACTTACCCTCTAATTAGCAGAATTTATAGAATACCTAATAAGTGTGCTACTGCATGGCGGTTTAAACAATCTGATAAATAATGAGCATTATAATAGGGGAGCCTTTGATTGTGTAATGTGATCAACGCACGATTTGTTTGGAATCAATGAGTAGAAGATGTAAAAAGTTATATGGCGGTATGCGAGGTGAAACTATGGCTTTTGATTATAAAATATTGAATATGCTGCCCATTTTCTGAATTGGTTGTAGAGAATTTATGATCGTTTGTAAGTGAGGTGGAGTTACCTACAATTATGTAACTGGTCGCAGATAATTTGTGATCATTGGGTCATGAGGTGAAGTTACCCATAATTAAGGATCCCTAGAAATGTTGTTATCAAACATCTTTATATATATAAAAAGATTTATTTAGAATGAGGAACCAATTAATATTATAATGGTTCTAATGGAATTGTCTACAGACTGCCATGAATTCGTTTTAACACTAGGTTAAGATGGCGCTGAAAACAAATGGAGGCTGGATGAGTCCGTTTTTAGTTTCTGATAAAGATTATTTTACCGTGAACACGGAAGATGGCTGGTCCTCGCCTGTACTCGGGTGCAGAGATACAGAGACATGGAGAGGTAAGAGGAAAAGAGGGGTTCCTCAACTCTTTTTCTTCAGTTGCATTTTAATTCCTTAATATGATACCGGAACGGTAACTTGACCTTTCGGCATCTATTCTTCCCGCTAGGAGTCGGGAGAGAAAGCGACGGTGGCTTGACATTTCACTGGGCTGTATTGGGTCTTGAAATAAAACGGTAGGGATACTTCCACCTTTAACTATGAAATACATTGCCTTACGTTAATTAGTGAGGGCAGCTTCCAAAATCTGTTGCTTTGGGTTTATGTTTCAGATTTTGAACAATATTTATAAGCGGACTGGAGATTACAGCAATTTTGGTCGATGAGACACTTACATAGCGGACTTGGGATCAACTTACGCCGTAACTATTAATTTTGGACGGTATGGGAATGGCGATTTGACAGTCTGACTGACTATAATTTCGGCTAGTAAGGTTTGAAATTTAAGGCACTAAACAGAACGTTACTTGTTTATCTAGATTTGGAGCTTGTTCTTATAACGGAAAATTTCGATTTTAAAAGGAATAAAGTAATTGGAGGTAAGATGGACATATGCCCTTACTGAGGTAGGCGTTATTGTTGAAAACGTGGGGGTTATTGATTAAGTATTATGCACTGATAAACCTTTGCCTCGCGCACTCTGGAATAACAAGAGACTTTATTTTGCTCTGATTTAACAGAAACATATTTGAGAAACTCTAAGGTACCGGCGTCATTTGATGTGTTCTTATATATTACTCACGTGGGCTATATAGACATAAAAACACTTTGGTTTAGTCAAGGGACCTAATAGTATGACCACAAAATCACAATGAACTAGATGTAAGGAATAAGTGAAATGCTGAACTTCTTGTTATGTTTCAAAGGTGACTTTAAATTATGTGTTAAAATAAGGAAGGCACAACCATTTTAATTTGGGCTTGTGTAGAAATTTGTTGCACTGGCTGTAGGCTTGAATAGTCCTTTGCTCGAGGTTCTCAAAATATGGGCTTTTTGGCACCTATGTAAAGCGCTACAGGATGTGTTTACAAATGCTTACTTTGTATTATTTCCAGCCCTGAGGAAGCCGTAGGTTATCCCTACCACGGCGAAATGCGTTGGCGTAAGGGATGGGAATTTGATAACATTAAAGAAGAGAACAACAAGAGCCCAACTGAATTTTGTTGATTTTTGTTTCTTACATACATAATTGAATCATAGAAGTGCATGTGTGCTCCAAAAACATTGTTAAAGTATTGTTCAATTGTTTGATTGAGTTTAGGGAAGTAGGGTGTTTTCTTGGGCTCCCCTGGTTGCTCCAGGCCTGCCCTGACTCCCCTTGCTGTGGTGAGTCCTCTGGTCTTTGCTGGACCAGACCGTAACCTTTCTTGACCTTCTTCGTGTGTTGCCGTTGCCAAGGCTTGATGGTGCTCCTGCTGGACACCGACCCCTCAGCACTACACATCCTTCATGAGACAGCTCGTATGTGGCTCCTGGTTGTCCTTGATGTCTCCTGGTCCCTGCAGCTGTAGAGTCAAGGTCTCCTTCTTCTCTCCTGAAGCACCTGACATCGGTGAGCATTCATCTCCTGAGTGACCCAGACTCTGTCCCCTTTGCTTTCAGATTCCTTCCATCAAGAATCCACCAGCGGATTCCACTGGACACTTTTCTTCTTTCCAGCAGTGGCATTTCTTTGAAGACTCACATTTTGAACGACGGCGGTTTCCGACACCACTTCAGTCCTATTCACCCAGCTTTCCTGAGATAGGTAACTCTGGTGCTTTGGTATCCACGTGTGGGGTGGCTCTCCAACCTTCTATGTTCCAAAGGGTTTTCTTGTAATCCACTGATAAGGATCCTTAAACTTTAAAATAGCAACTGCGACTCTCCCATTGAATTGTACATAGCACGTGATCGTGTTCTCACACTGCACCCATCCTCCGTGGGGTCCCTACTTACTCACCTTAGGTGGTTCCTTGGGGTCACAGCGATTCTACACATTCTAGACATTGTCTTGACTCAAGTTGTATTTTTTTACCACTATTGTAGTATATGGTTTGGTCTCCCCCGGGAGCCCACTGTGTATTAGTGCTACTTGCGATTGTTTCTGTGCTATAGTATTGTGTGCTTTGTGTATATGCGTATAGCAGATGCTGTGAGGTATTTAAGGTGTTATAATAATAAATATATATTCTTATAACTACTGTGTAATTCTCTTTTCATTTAACCAATACAATAAGATTGCATTCTGGTAAAACAAGTAGCTTAACATTCCTTCAAGACTAAGCCTGAAGGCTGCTCTCCACAGCGACCACTTGTATAGCTTTCTAAGGTTATCTTTGACCTCTTAAATCACATCAAGGCTTGTTTGGACTGGTGCATGGTGCCCCCTTTAATTAGTGGACATCAAATACCAGACCAACTTCTCACAGGTGTCTTTACACATAACTACCTTATCTCTAATGCCACTTGTAGTGCGGCATATGTGGTTGCCTGATACATTTTTTCATGAAGATATAGGAAGGTCTTGCAGAAAAGCTGACCTACATTTTGCTGTATTAGTTCTTTGACTGACTCTATGCCGTAAAAGTAGATTAACAATCACATTAATATAGCAATTAATGCCATTTTGCTGATATTCTGTAATTTCTGTGTTTTGTTTTTAGGTTGTTCCAAATATCTACCCATATGAGGAGCGTATGTCTTTCAAAAACAATTGTATAGATTGACACGGCTACTGTCTGTATTAATCCTTGTGTCATCCAAATTAATAAAATATAGTCCTGTTATTGTTTTAACATGAGAAAGAGCAATGTATGCCATTCCCAATTTGAATACTGTATAGGGAATGTTAATTATTGTGTAAGTTATGTTTAATCCTGGTGATTTGTGGATTGTAGCCGCATAAGCCAAATAAACAGGAAACTGATCTCTTTGAATATATACATTTTGATAATGTAAGAATCTTGCTGTACACTGCAAAATGTTTATTACTGTTTAATGTGGTCACATTTTATCACAATAAATTCAATGTCTTCATTATTTTCAGACATCGAAAAGTCAACTACAAATCCCATGACTGCATTTACAAGTCTTTCTTCTACCTGTAAAATTCGATGTAAAATAACACAACAGTTTTTACAGAGACATACATTTTTCTCCAATCCTGCTGAATGAGATACTGTTTTCTCCATATGTTGTAGTTTTGTAGCTAAACATTTGCTACTAGGTATATTTACTCAGTGGCTCTCTACTTTATCTTTACGAATGAGATGTATAATTTCCTGTTTTCCAGATGTAACATTTCATTACTGATTTGAACAAATTCTTCAAAAGTTGGCATTAAACAAACTAAGGGTTGTGATTGTGAAAAAAGATAATGCATTACTTTAGCAGGAGAATGAAGGTTAGGAAACAATGTACTTATACTTTGTTGCTTTAAGATAATCCTTGCTTCTTTAGTGAGAACGTCAAGGAGAATTGTTCTGTTCTATTTTGTATATACTTATCCTGGTACTGTGATGCTGTTTCCAGGCAAAATGGATGCTTCCACTTCTAGAATCCAGTGTGTTTGTGGATGGTTGCCTGTGGACAGTTACCAGGGATCAAGGAGATACCAGGGATCATTGTATCCTGCTGAATAAACTTCAAATGTATCTTAATTTCTTGGTCCTGATGGAGCAGGGTTTTCTGTAAATAAAACCTGCTCGCATTAAACCTTCCATTGTGTGAAAATCATTAACAAAGTTTTGAAATTACCCGAAAAAGTATTATTAACCTTTAGTTTCAGAAAAGAAAATAAGAAAGGTGTGGGAAAATGGCAATGGGTTTAAGTAGGCCACAAATGATTCCTGCACGAAAAGACAGCAAAGAAGGAGCAAATATTATTTTCATGAGCAAATGTGGAATGAAAACGCATTTCGCGTTTTTTGTTTATCATTTGATGAAGCAAATATTAATTACATAGAATAATAGTATAAAATGATTGCATTTATATTAGACTAATGAAAGATGTATTTCATTTATTTGTTTATTTGAGTGAAAGACTGAAATGAATTATGAAATGGAGCTTTTATTTTGAGCAAATAACTGAATCTGTTTATTTCTCCCAGAGAAAACTGCACGCTTTACAAAGAAGGACCCAAAGCTGACATTAGGGTTAATTTTGCTTTAAAATGTAGAAATGCAGAAAAATGTGTTTTATTCTTCATAGATGACTATTGTGTTCTTTCACATCGATGGCTGCTACGTGTTCGAAGTATCAGCAGAACTTCCTATTGTCCGGGGAAATAATTAGTTTTGTGGATAGCTGTGCTAGTAAAAAGTTACAACTTTTGTTTGAATGCGAGTGTGTCGAGGAAGGGGAAGATTCTGGTTTTTTTTTTGCTGAAGGACGATGGTGACAGCATGAATCTAAACAAAGAACTTTTGAAAGAGAAGAGCGACGGAAGTGGTGTGACTTACCACCCCATGCTTCTAGACCAATGAGGAGAGGGACTTTCCCGGATTTCGATACAAGAGTAGGGATGAACTTTTAACTTTAGGGTATAACTATTAGTGATAGAATCCATGCTTTTTTGGAATGAGACAACTAGAGGGAGACTTCTGTGCGAGGCGTTCGTGTGAGTTGTTTCTTTGACATCTTTTAGCTGATGCTTTCTGTAAGCTGACTCCTTAACTTTACCCCTCATAAATTTGTGGTGATTGCCCCAGCTTTCCCTACCGGCCGGAGGGTTAGTATTTCCAGATATTAGCACGCTGTGCTATAGTTTTCTTAGGTTCTTATGAAATTCTGTTTTTGCATTATTCTTGCTATAATGCACTTTTTTCTCTTACTCTATCCACTCAAACTCATGCTCCTTAAATGAGATGTTATTGTGAATTACTGAATTTGTATTCTCTTGTGTGATGGTTCTAATTCAATACAGTACCTTTGTTTGACCATTCCCTATGTTTTCAAAGAAAACAGATAAATGCAAAGTAATAGAGAAACTGAGGCAGTCGTTATTGATTATTGTAAACAATGAGACATATATAAATAGTTGTATATAGTGTGGTTTGTAGAATATTCCCTTTGTTCTAGGTCCTCATGAGGGGGATATCCATCTAAATCTTTTGCCAAATCCCTGTCAACTCTCTGGTCCGTCGGAGGACCTAATGTTGATATGGGCCAAAATTCAGTCTTATAAAATAGAGATTTTTAGACTGATTCAGTGCGTGGTGTGAATATTACACACTCTGCCTTAGTTAGCCCAAAGCCCTTTTCCCACTGTGCCACGCGCTATCAGTTTTTGGCAGAAGGATTAGGATGGTTAGTGTAGATTGATTATACTGGCAATTGATAAAGATGAGAATTATTGTTTGTATTAATCTTTCGTATTTTTTTGTTACATGTAGTAGTGGTACTGGTTTTGACATTAAAGGAATGGTAGCGGGTCCAAAGAGGCCTAATGTCCTGGGATAAGCCCAAGTAGTTTTGCGTTGTCTGCTGTTGATGCAAGTATTGAGCAATAGTCTTATTGGCAGTATTGCACAGGGAACTTTGGAGTTAGTATAGTAGAGATTTTATTTGGGTACCTTTGAAAAGCACATCTGGAGAAGTCCCGAAGGTCTTTACTTGAATGAGAGTATAATCCCGCTGGTCGGAGATTTTACTAGTAGCGAGAGCATTCTTGGAGAGTTTGTATCCATCTTCTTTTAGTGGAGCAGACAAGCTGGAATGTCTATGTATTTTAACTCTGTTTGTCTAAAAAGTTTGGAAATAGTTGCTGATAATTTTTGTAAAGGGAGAGTCAGTTGCAGTAGTTATACTGATGTCACAGGAAGCCGCGCTACAATTGGTTAGCTAGTGTGAGTCATCACAGAGAACTGCTCTGCTATTGGATAGCTAGTGTGAATGGTCATAAAGAACGATATGCTGCTATTGGTTGATTGGTATGAATCATGCTGGTATTGGACATCGAAAAAACAATTGGATTTGTTAGAAATATGGAAGGAGTTCTTGAATAGAGTTTTTAGGGATTGATCAAAACAAAAATGAAGTTATTAAAATTGTTAAAAACCTTGTTTAGAAAAGATGAGCCTATACCCATTAGAGAGTGAATTTCTGTACCTCCGGGGGGTATTCCTGATTCTTTTATGTTGTTAGAAAGGGATTATCATACGTGTACATGGTTGGAAAATTGGGTGAAGTATACAGAGAGAGATGGTAATATGGCATTTCCAGAGTATAGTACTTTAAACACTAGGATTTTAGAGAACTTGAGATATCAATGAATGAGGTGAAACCAAGTCTGAGACCTATGCAGTATGAAGCGCTTGAAGAGGGGGAACACCAATACCAAAGAGATAAGGATAGAATTGAGAACAAAAACAGAAACACTGTGAGTAGATACTCAGTGGCAAAATGGGATACACAGATGAAAAAATGGAGGAGAGATGTAATGGCAATAGCTAAAGGAATGTATTCAGTGGTATTAGTGGAGAATAATGAAGGAGGAAAATATAAAGAAAAGAAGAAGAATATTTTAGAGACAGAATCAGATCCAAATGAGGTAGATGATGAGTTGTTTGTTAAGTTATTAATGAATACACCTCCACCGTATCAGGAAGAACAAGAGAGACCACCACCAAGTGCTCCAATGATTCAGATAGAAAATTCCCAGAGGAACAATACAAGTGTAGTAAGTCAGGCAAAAGGAGATTTAACCAAACAATAAATCAATTGAGTTTGAATGCAGATGCTTTGTTGGTTCTAGTAACTATTGGTTCCATTATATATAATAATGAACTAAATGTTTCATAGGTGCATGCTCTAATAGTTCCTAAAGTTCTAAATGACAGAACTAGCAGTGTAGCAAGTGAATAAGAATCATTGATTGATATTTCTGAAAGATCAGTAGAAACTCCAAAACGTGGTGTACAGATTGATCCAAGGAGATTGTTATAGAACACAAAGGGAGGGACAGTGACACCTACATTAGGAAGGTCTTTAGGGCCTTCACCGGAGTGGATTAGAGCGATGACATCTAATAAAGTAAATATGGATGCAGGCAGATTAAAAGCGGATTTGGAAGAAATGTTATTGGGTGCAATTAGTCCAGAGAGATTGAGTAGGTATCAGGAAGAAGAGTTGTTATTCTTATGTAAAAATATCACAATGACAGCAAGAAGTCTTCTTGGGAAATTGGCTGAAGTTGCACAAACATATGGAGTGGATATAGAAAAGATAAAAGCCTTACAAAAAACATACAGATTGAATTTCTGTGACAAAGATCTCGAGAGTTTGAATGCTTCAGGAAAGCGATTGCAGATTAAGGAGTTAATTAACACATTGGGACGATGGAGTGTATTAGATCGTTTGAAAAGATGATGGGCTAAGAAGAAGGAAGAAACAGCTGTAAATACATGTGCTTTATCAATTTTTACAGTGAGAGAAACAGGCACAGAAGCGACTGAAATGATATATCCCATGAGAGAGGTACCAGGAGAAGGATATGTTCATGTCCCGTGGTCAAGACAGGATATTTGTCTTTTACAAATGAATTTCCCAGATTGAGAAAAACCAGTGGACTGGTACAAGCAAGTAGAGACATTTGTGAAAGTTTCAAAAGTTTTGTAGAAAGACTTAGATGGTTTGTTTGATATTGTGATCCCATCTGATTTGTGGATTGAGTGTAAAATTGCAGTAGACTGGCCAAAAGAAGAATACCCAAGAGATGTAAAAACTGGAGTACCATCTGATAAAGTGATGAAAATGTATAATCAGGTCATTACCTATTTGAAGGGGAAGATTTCGCTAAAAGAGAGATTGGGTTAAAATAGATAGGACTACACAATAAACTAAAGTAACAGTGCATGCTTACTATGAAATGCTTTTTCAAGTGTTTAAACAGTATAGTGGCATTGAGAATATCCTGACAAGGACATGGGTCATTTTGTATATAGGTTTGTGTTTGGATTGAGACCAGAGATTAGTACGATGATTCAACAGCATTCAATTTTTGGCAAAACAATTCTGTTGATGAGATATTGCGCTATGCAAAATACTGTAGGGATGATATTGAAATGAGACATGCAAAGTTGAAAGAGAAACTAATGTGGGCTCAGATGAAAGCAGTACAGAAATGTGGATTTGTGGATTTTGCTCAATTAGGTTTTCAAGGCAAAGATCATGTTGTTCAAGATTCTCAGAATGCTACTGCTACTAAATGTGGTGGTGCAAGAGGTAGAAATAATAAAGAGGATATCAAGAAGAAATAATCGTGTCATGCTTGCGGTAAATTTGGACATTGGAAACGTGAGTGTAGGAGCTTGTTGACAAATACAGGTGGTGGTACAGGTGTTAATGATATGAATCATAAACAGTTTAATCAGATGCAAAACCACATGCAATATCAGAATTTACAAATACCAGATGGGAGAGGACAAGGTTTACAAATACCTCAACCTCAAATACCTCAAGCTCCTATGCCATCTAAGAATATGAATCGTCAAGTACAGAGATACAGTGAGAGTATGGGTTTTTACACGGATGAAACAGCAAAGCTAAATGTACAAGTGGCTTCACAATATTGGTTGCAGTCCCAAGGGAGTGATTAAGATACATCTCAATGACGGTGCCTGAGGGGGGAGGAGTACGTGCTTGGCGCATCTCTAGATGTAGATTAGTCTGGTCCTTTTGTGGATGGAGGGGTAGAAGGTAATGTGTTTTCATTCCTTGTAGAAACTGGTGCTACCTGTTCCACTGTGAGAACTGTGGAAATTCCTAACCTATCCCTCTCAGGAGTTAATATCCAAGTTGTAGATGTTTCAAATTAATTGATCAAAACTCCAGTAACAAAACCAATGAAAGTGCAAATTGGAGTTTTCAGAGATTTACATTAATTTGTGGTGTGTGATACAAGTCCAGTTAACCTTTTGGGTTGAGACTTGTTGTGCAAAATGAATTTCACCATCTACTGTACACCAGATGGAATAGCATTCCATACAAGGAACGAAGATGTTGTTTTTAAAATGATAAGGCAAGGGACAGAGGTTAATGATTTATATCCTTTATTTACAGCAAAGGATTTGCCTGTTGAATTGAGAAAAACTATGTTGACTGATGTGTGGGATTTTTCAGGGAAAGATATTGGATTTATGAGAGAAGTTGAACCTATTCAAATTACAGTCAAACAAGGTGCAGAATTTCCAAAAACACCACCTTACAAAATGAGTCCTGAAACAATTGCAGGAGTAATGCCTGTGATTGAAATGATTGAACAAGGTATTTTAAAAGAGATACTAAGCAGTCCTTGTAATTCGCCTATTATGGGAATTAAGAAACCAAGCGGGAAATGTCAGATAGTCCAGGATTTAAGGAAAATCAATCAGATAGTAGTACCTTGTTGCCCAATAGTGCCAAATCCAGCAGTAATTCTAGATCGAATTCCATGTGACGCAGAGTGGTTCACAGCAATCAATTTGTGTCAAGCACTTTTCTCGATCCCATTTGCGTTCTGGTTCGGAGACTGTGTCTTGGCATGGTGCCGAGTTCCTCAAGGGTATACTGAAAGCCCCTCAATCTTCAATCAGATTTTGAAGAGGTGCTTAGAATAATTGGTAATGCCTAATTGCTCAGTGCTAGTCCACTACATCGATGATATGCTTGTTGCATCAAACAGGAGAGAAGCTTGTGTGACAGATACGATTGCTCTACCGAACCATTTGGCAGTAGGTGAGCATAAAGTGTTACCAGCAAAATTGCAATTTTGCCAAAAAATAAGTTCCTTATTTGGGGCTCAAAATTGAAAAAGGAGTCAGGAAAATGTCACAGGATCAAATAAATGCGATCTTGCAAATGAAACCACCCAAAGACACGGACAGAAATTTGAATATTTTGGGGTATGGTTAGATACTTCAGACTGTGGATAAATAGATTTTCATTGACAGCTAAGCCAGTAAAGAAACTGACTCACAAAGATGTGTCAGATCCGATTTAATTGGATGAAGAAAGCATGAGGGCATTTGTTGAGTTGAGAGACAGCCTTTGTCGTGCACCAGTCTTAGGAATGCCAGATTTCAACAAGGATTTTGCATTGTTCTGTTATGAGAGAGATGGTTGTGCACTTGCAGTTCTAATGCAAATGCATGGAACAGCATGTCGCCCTGTGGCATATATTTCAGCAACACTTAGGGGTCCATTATGATGTCGGGCGGATCTCCACCGCCCGACCAGCGGTGGCGATCCATCCGACATCTATCCCCGCACGCCCTCCAATTACCCCCGCCATATAACAATGACGGGGTCGCAGCGGCAGATGGAAAGACCGTCCACCGCATCTCTGATGGCAGGCAATCCCTCCGATTGCCTGCTGGGCGGATCTTTGGCCTAATATGGTGGCAGTGTCTGGAAGACACCGCCATCCATATCAGGATACCTGACGGAGGGGGCCTTTCCATGGCGGCACATCGCCACCATGGAAAGGCATGTGGTCTTTTGTATTGGGTGCCAGTTGCGGGCCCCCAAGGTGTTGGGGGGGGTGGGGGGGGCACTTGGGGGGTACCCATGGTACCCCCTACATTTGCATGCACAAGGTGGCAGGCACTGTGCGGTGCCTGTCACACTGTGCATGCAAATGCACAACATGCATTTTTTACATCCCGGCGGGTGCTGCTTACAGCACAGCCCGCCGAAATGTGAATAAGGCAGGATGCGACCGTCATGGTGGCGGTCGCATCCTGATTGGCATGGCGGGACTGCCACACCTATGGCGGGTGTTCCCTTTTGCCGTCGCAGTGGCGGGCAGACAATCCTAATGATGCCCTTGATTGTGTAGCTGCAGCTTTACGAGGTTGTTTGAAAGCAGTTGCTGCTACTTGTGTGAGTTTGGAACAGAGTGAAGCAATTGTGATGGGACATCCATTAAGGATGTATGTACCACATTCTGTTGAGATTTTGTTGACTTGAATTCGAACACAGCATCTTACGAGTAGTTGATTGACAAAATATGAACATGTGATACTGGGAGCTGAGAATGTAACAGTGACGTACTATGATACTATCACCATTCTTTTAGATTCCTTTCGATTACTTTTAGTTAGTAATTTATCTCGAGTTTTTTGGTGACACCGCGTTTTAGCTTGTTCCAGTATGGGAATTGGGTAACCTCTTGCTTTAAATCTTAATTGCATCTCTTCAACTCGTTTGATAGCAGTGGTTGGAAGGAATCTAAAAGAATGGTGATAGTATCTAGATTCTCCGCCCAAGCCCGTGCCACAACTGTAATAACTGTAACTGCATTATTCCAGGCCAAATGGTGACACACCACGCAAAGGCAATAATATTAAATTGAGGGTTACAGCTACATGTGACACAATGAACGCTATCTACTTACTTAAATGTCCATGCGGACAAGCATATGTTGGAAAAACGGAACGAAAAATCAAAACTGAATAAATGAACATAAATCCAACATACGAAATAACAACATGAAATCGGTGGTGGCTAACCATTTTTTGAAAATCACCATAATGTCAGTCAGTTGAAATTTCAAATCTTGGAATCAATTACCAAAGAAGAGGGTCGGGACAATAATAAATATCTCTTACAAAGAGAAAATGTTTGGATAAAAAAATTGGAGACTTTAAAACCTTTTGGCATGAATGGTGGAATTTTCATGTTACCTGTAACTGATTGAACACTCGTTTCGCTTATACTAGACAGTTCTCTGTTTGTTTATGTATAATCTGGTTAAAGTTGTGGAAAACTGTATTTCATTATGGAGTCCATTAAGTACTAAACGTAACGCATTTATTTTTAAAAAAAACATATATTTTAATGAAGTATTAATTGTAATGCATGAATATTTTTAAATGCGCTTTACACTGCATGTGAATAATCACAACTGTTTTGCTTTGATGAGCACACTCATTGTTTTAATATGGCCACTCTTATTTCGATCACGAATACACGCACTATAGTATCCAAAATGGCCGCCACGCTCAGAAACATAGTCCTATGTTTAGCTTTACTATTAACAAAAAGCCATTTAACAAACAATTCACGAACCGAACGTAATACTGGACTTGCTACCGCAATGCTACCTGACTGAATTCATAAGTCGCTTGAATCCTTAAGTGGAGCTTGCCATCTATATTTTCTATATTTGTTTATAATCTCACGTTCGTATATTGTTATCGTGCACATGCTTGCTAAAGTCTTTTTTAACATGGTTCTATACTCGGCCACACATTTTACTAACAATTCATGAACTGGGCGTACAAACATTGGATCTATCACAGCAGCGCTAACCGAACGAATACACATTTGTTTGCTCTTGAACACATTTTTGTGGATTTAGGCCCAGATCTCTGTACTGGGGTGAATGTATGACATTGTTCTGCATTCTGTCCATCAATAGTTCTTTTTGCATTTGTCACCCGAGTGGGACGGGTATGCTCAGACGTGAGTCCCGTGCTCTCCATGCCACTGGAATCAAGCTATCCTGGCTGAAGAGGGGTGAAACCCTGAAACCGATCCTAGGATGCTTGTTTCCAGTCCAGGGAGGACCTGACCTGGCAGTACAGGCTGGACTGTTTCCATTGGGCACAGGGTCAAGACTGATTTGCATATGGCTGGGTCCAAACTGGAATGGCATGGTGATCAAAAAAACGATGGATTTAGGCCCAGATCTCTGTACTAGGGTGAATGTATGACATTGTTCTTCAATCTGTCCATCAATAGTTTTTTTTGCATTTGTCACCCCGAGTGGGACGGGTATGCTCAGACGTGAGTCCCGTGCTCTCCATGCCACTGGAATCAAGCTATCCTGGCTGAAGAGGGGTGAAACCCCGAAACCGGTCCTAGGATGCTTGTTTCCAGTCCAGGGAGGACCTGGCTTGGCAGTTCGGGCTGGACAGTTCCCATGAGGCAGAGGGTCATGACTGATTTGCATATGGCCAGGTCTAAACTGGGTGGCATGGTGAGCAAAAGAATGATGGATTTAACCCAGAACTCTTGACTGGGGGTGAATGTTTTGATTTGTTCTGCATTCCGTCCATCAATTGTGTGTCTTTTGCTTTCTCGCCCCAAGTGCACCAGGTATGCTCAGACGTGAGTCCTGGGCTCACTGTGCCACTGGAATCAAGCTATCCTGGCTGAAGAGGGGTGAAACCCCGAAACCGGTCCTAGGATGCTTGTTTATGGTCCAGGGAGGACAATGCTTGGCAGTTCGGGCTGGACTGTTCCCATGAGTGCAAAGGGTCAAGACTGATTTGCATATGGCCAGGTCTAAACTGGGGTGGCATGGTGAGCAAAAGAATGATGGATTTAACCCAGATCGCTTGACTGGGGGTGAATGTTTTGATTTGTTCTGCATTCCGTCCATCAATTGTGTATCTTTTGCTTTCTCGCTCCAAGTGCGCCAGGTATGCTCAGACGTGAGTCCTGGGCTCACTGTGCCACTGGAATCAAGCTATCCTGGCTGAAGAGGGGTGAAACCCCGAAACCGGTCCCAGGATGCTTGTTTCCGGTCCAGGTAGGACCTGGCTTGACAGTTCGGGCTGGACTGTTCCCATGAGGCACAGGGTCAAGACTGATTTCCATATAGCCTGGTCTAAACTGGGGTGGCATGTTGAGCAAAAGAATGATGGATTTAACCCAGATCTCTTGAATGGGGGTGAATGTTTTGATTTGTTCTGCATTCCGTCCATCAATTGTGTGTCTTTTGCTTTCTCGCCCCAAGTGCGCCAGGTATGCTCAGACATGAGTCCTGGGCTCACTGTGCCACTGAAATCAAGCTATCCTAGCTGAAGAGGGGTGAAACCCCAAAACCAGTCCTAGGATGCTTGTTTCCGGTCTAGGGAGGACCTGGCTTGGCAGTTCGGGCTGGACTGTTCCCATGAGGCACAGGGTCAAGACTGATTTGCATATAGCCAGGTCTCAACTAGGGTGGCATGGTGAGTTAAAGAATGATGGATTCAACCCAGATCTCTTGATTGGGGGTGAATGTTTTGATTTGTTCTGCATTCCGTCCATAAATTATGTGTCTTTTGCTTTCTCGCCCCAAGTGCGCCAGGTATGCTCAGATGTGAGTACTGGGCTCACTGTGCCACTGGAATCAAGCTATCCTGGCTGAAGAGGGGCGAAACCCCGCAACCGGTCTTACAATGCTTGTTTCCGGTCCAGGGAGGACCTGGCTTGGCAGTTTGGGCTGGACTGTTCTCATGAGGCACAGGGTCAAGACTGATTTGCATATAGCCAGGTCTAAACTGGGGTGGCATGGTGAGCAAAAGAATGATGTATTTAACCCAGATCTCTTGACTGGGGGTGAATGTTTTGATTTGTTCTGCATTCTGTCCATCAATTGTGTGTCTTTTGTAAAAAAAACAACAAAGCCTTGGCTCATGTAGGAGTCGATGGAGGGGGGACACACTGTGTTTCTGGTGAAGGTGGTGGAAGGCGCCTTGAGCGTTCCATGATCATTGTTGCGGCCTGTTTGATGACTGCGTAGCAATGCTATGAAGGAGAGTGCATCCCGATATAACCTTGTGAGGCTCAACCCTGTATCCTGGGCAACCCTGACGCCGGCACATTGGTGTGAAAGATGTACCACCATTTTGGATCGGGTTGAAAAAAAGTGGAGCTTGCCATCTATATTTTCTATATTTGTTTATAATCTCACGTTCGTATATTGTTATCGTGCACATGCTTGCTAAAGTCTTTTTTAACATGGTTCTATACTCGGCCACACATTTTACTAACAATTCATGAACTGGGCGTACAAACATTGGATCTATCACAGCAGCGCTAACCGAACGAATACACATTTGTTTGCTCTTGAACACATTCTTGTGGATTTAGGCCCAGATCTCTGTACTGGGGTGAATGTATGACATTGTTCTGCATTCTGTCCATCAATAGTTCTTTTTGCATTTGTCACCCGAGTGGGACGGGTATGCTCAGACGTGAGTCCCGTGCTCTCCATGCCACTGGAATCAAGCTATCCTGGCTGAAGAGGGGTGAAACCCTGAAACCGATCCTAGGATGCTTGTTTCCAGTCCAGGGAGGACCTGACCTGGCAGTACAGGCTGGACTGTTTCCATTGGGCACAGGGTCAAGACTGATTTGCATATGGCTGGGTCCAAACTGGAATGGCATGGTGATCAAAAAAACGATGGATTTAGGCCCAGATCTCTGTACTAGGGTGAATGTATGACATTGTTCTGCAATCTGTCCATCAATAGTTCTTTTTGCATTTGTCACCCCGAGTGGGACGGGTATGCTCAGACGTGAGTCCCGTGCTCTCCATGCCACTGGAATCAAGCTATCCTGGCTGAAGAGGGGTGAAACCCCGAAACCGGTCCTAGGATGCTTGTTTCCAGTCCAGGGAGGACCTGGCTTGGCAGTTCGGGCTGGACTGTTCCCATGAGGCAGAGGGTCAAGACTGATTTGCATATGGCCAGGTCTAAACTGGGGTGGCATGGTGAGCAAAAGAATGATGGATTTAACCCAGAACTCTTGACTGGGGGTGAATGTTTTGATTTGTTCTGCATTCCGTCCATCAATTGTGTGTCTTTTGCTTTCTCGCCCCAAGTGCACCAGGTATGCTCAGACGTGAGTCCTGGGCTCACTGTGCCACTGGAATCAAGCTATCCTGGCTGAAGAGGGGTGAAACCCCGAAACCGGTCCTAGGATGCTTGTTTATGGTCCAGGGAGGACAATGCTTGGCAGTTCGGGCTGGACTGTTCCCATGAGTGCAAAGGGTCAAGACTGATTTGCATATGGCCAGGTCTAAACTGGGGTGGCATGGTGAGCAAAAGAATGATGGATTTAACCCAGATCGCTTGACTGGGGGTGAATGTTTTGATTTGTTCTGAATTCCGTCCATCAATTGTGTATCTTTTGCTTTCTCGCTCCAAGTGCGCCAGGTATGCTCAGACGTGAGTCCTGGGCTCACTGTGCCAATGGAATCAAGCTATCCTGGCTGAAGAGGGGTGAAACCCCGAAACCGGTCCCAGGATGCTTGTTTCCGGTCCAGGTAGGACCTGGCTTGACAGTTTGGGCTGGACTGTTCCCATGAGGCACAGGGTCAAGACTGATTTCCATATAGCCTGGTCTAAACTGGGGTGGCATGTTGAGCAAAAGAATGATGGATTTAACCCAGATCTCTTGACTGGGGGTGAATGTTTTGATTTGTTCTGCATTCCGTCCATCAATTGTGTGTCTTTTGCTTTCTCGCCCCAAGTGCGCCAGGTATGCTCAGACATGAGTCCTGGGCTCACTGTGCCACTGGAATAAAGCTATCCTAGCTGAAGAGGGGTGAAACCCCAAAACCGGTCCTAGGATGCTTGTTTCCGGTCTAGGGAGGACCTGGCTTGGCAGTTCGGGCTGGACTGTTCCCATGAGGCACAGGGTCAAGACTGATTTGCATATAGCCAGGTCTCAACTGGGGTGGCATGGTGAGTTAAAGAATGATGGATTCAACCCAGATCTCTTGATTGGGGGTGAATGTTTTGATTTGTTCTGCATTCCGTCCATAAATTATGTGTCTTTTGCTTTCTCGCCCCAAGTGCGCCAGGTATGCTCAGATGTGAGTACTGGGCTCACTGTGCCACTGGAATCAAGCTATCCTGGCTGAAGAGGGGCGAAACCCCGCAACCGGTCTTAGGATGCTTGTTTCCGGTCCAGGGAGGACCTGGCTTGGCAGTTTGGGCTGGACTGTTCTCATGAGGCACAGGGTCAAGACTGATTTGCATATAGCCAGGTCTAAACTGGGGTGGCATGGTGAGCAAAAGAATGATGTATTTAACCCAGATCTCTTGACTGGGGGTGAATGTTTTGATTTGTTCTGCATTCTGTCCATCAATTGTGTGTCTTTTGTAAAAAAAACAACAAAGCCTTGGCTCATGTAGGAGTCGATGGAGGGGGGACACACTGTGTTTCTGGTGAAGGTGGTGGAAGGCGTCTTGAGCGTTCCTTGATCATTGTTGCGGCCTGTTTGATGACTGCGTAGCAATGCTATGAAGGAGAGTGCATCCCTATATAACCTTGTGAGGCTCAACCCTGTATCCTGGGCAACCCTGACGCCGGCACATTGGTGTGAAAGATGTACCACCATTTTGGATCGGGTTGAAAAATCTAACACTACAGAGCTTGTACGCGGGGAGGTGGCAGCGGTTTGCATTAGTTCCTGCAGTGACCAGCACAGCTTGTGCTGATCAAGCGAGTGGGTGCAACGATTAGGTGGTACATCGGTAAAGGTGCTTTGTTTTTACAGTTTATATGTACGGTGGAGCGTACACCTTAGTGCATGTGTGTGAGTACATACTCTTACAGTGATGCACACACCTTTTGGAAAAATGCATGGGAGCAAACCTGGATTTGTGAATTCTTTGCAGAATTATCAGGATTAGGCACCTGTTTTCAGTGACAAGCACATTGTTTGTAACCCTGCCCACCTCATTTAAACCACATCCAGGAACATTGTCGGATTCATCGCCTGCCTGTGATTTCTGGGTTGGAAACAACTTTGAAGGGTGGAGTTTTCGGGTGAAGCTAAAAAAGTCATTGTAGTGTTCTGTGTCTAATACTAAGAGAATATTTATGACATTGCAGTCAATCGTCATGCCACCATTGGTTTTACAAAACCCAGGTCAGCCATGTATGGGTTGGGAGGACTGGAAAGAAACCTTTGAGACTTATTTAGAAGCCATAGGTGGGGATGCATATAGCAAGAAGAAAATCAGCAATACTTAAACACTGTTTAGGTCTAGAAGGGAGGAACATGTTGAAAACCTTGCCTATGACAACATTGGAGGGGAGGAATGTTGATGCAGGGTCTGATAATGAAGGTGAGGATGTATATGAAGCTGCTCTTAAACCATTAGAGGAGAATGTTGAGAAGAAAATGAGTTTAGTGGTTGAAAGACAGACATTTTTTTACCGGGCCCAGATGCAAGGGGAGTTGGTGGACATGCTGTGACATGTACGTTCAAAGATCTTAGGGACGAGATTATAAGGTATCAGATGAGAAATAGGATGTACAATGTAAAGATTCAGGAGAAATTACTTGGTCTGAAGAATACCACTTTGGACAAAACTATAGAGGTGGCAAGACGGATGGAAAATACCTCCCTCTATGTGAAAGAGTTGGGTGGTGCTGGGGCACAAATAGAGGATCATGAAGAAAGTGTGACTGACATAAGTGTGATAACAAGGGTAGTTAAGGAAACTGAGGATAAAACAGTGAGAAAGGTCAAGAAGGAATGAAGATTAAGACTTGTTTTAGGTGAGGAAGCATGAGGCACACAGCAGAGGCTAATCATTGTTCCGCCGCTAAGAGCAGATGCTACAAATGTAAGAATGTGGGGCATTTTTTGAGAGTTTGTAAAATGACTGCAATACCAAAGTACAAAGAAACAGTGAATTTAGAGGACAAGGATGTGACTGCAGACTGTGAGTGTATTTCATGTGAAAGTGAAGAAGAGGATATTAGAGGTGCTAGTGGTGAGTGGTATGGAGACATTTATGAGTGAAGAAAGCAAAGAGAGGGGTGACAGTTATCGTCCTTGAAGTGTGTAGTCAAGGTGAATGGGAGCACGTATAGGTATGAGCGGATTCCTGTTACCCGTTTACTCTCATTGACAAGCTCACACGGGAGAGTCTGGGGATGTGCGAATTGTGTCCCATTGATGTAGAACCGGAAGGGTATTATGGTAGCAAGTTGCCAATTCTGGGTTATAAAGTGGCATGATTGGGATTCCAGGATGGAATGACTGAAGGTAAGGTTGCGGAGAAAGGGAGGTCCTTGTTACGATGGAAGGAGCAAAGTGCTTTGGATATCATTCTTGACTCAAACCATCCTAAGCAGGTGCTGTTATCAACATCACGAGAAGCAGAGGAATGGTTCACCAAGTTTCCAGCTCTATTCAAGGAAGAGTTAGGTTGTTTAAAGAAGTTTAAACACCGTGTTGTTATGAGGAAAGGTGCAGTGCCGAAAGTGCACAAAGTGCGTAATATTGTGCTTGCCTTGAGGGACAAGTTGAAGGTGGAATTGCAAAGATTGTGCAAGAAAGGGGCAATTGAAGCCATTGAAGTGTCTGAATGGTTGAGTCCTATAGTTATCGCTTGGAAACCTAATGGATATATTCAGATGTGAGTTGATTTGAGAGATCTGAATGACGATATCTGTATATCTGGATTGACCGTCATCCCCTTTCCCAATCAGTGAAATGCTGGCAAGTGTGAAAGGGGGGATGTTATTTACCATCCTAGATTTGTCCGGTGCTTATCATCAGGTGTAACTGCAGGAGTAATCTCTCTGGAAGTATTATGCTGAGTGTGTTTATCACTTTACTGAGAATTTTCAGGTTTTGCAGGCATTAATGAATAAGTGTATGAAGTTTGGGTGGTCGAAAGATTGGCAGCGATCTTTTGAAGAGGTGAAAAGGTCTATAACCAGTGCAGTTACTTCGAAGCCTGTTCGAATCTGAGGAAAAAGCAGTGATAGTGATTGATGCTAGTAATCATTGGCTAGGAACTGTACTGGTGCAAGTGCATGAGGGAAAAAAGGGTGTGGTGACTTGTGCACCACGCACATTGAAAGGGACAGAAAATTCTTATTCCACGGTTGAGATGGAAGCACTGGCATGCTGGTGGGGGGTGCAGCACTTCTGAATTTCTGTATGGGGTATAAGAGTTGAACTTTGCACAGATCATAAGCCATTGGTGGATCTCTTTACCATAACTGGTGCTGGGGAAGCTGTACCCTGCTTAGCGAAGTGGAGTATATGTTTGATGTGAAGTATGTGCCAGGCGTAGAAAACATCAATGCAGATTGTTTGTCCAGGTTGCCATTGGAAGAAAATGATCGGTAGGAGGAAGATGAATGGATGGTGGCGGAAGTGACAGAGGTATTTGGAGCGGTTGGTAAAAATGAATGGAAGTTGGGACTCTCAGACGATCAGCTATTTGTGAGATTTGTGAGATTGATAGATGCATTGCCGAGGACACAGGGTTGGAAATTGGATAAGACTTGGATTTGTTCAAGTTTGTTTAGATGGAGTTGTTTGCAGCAGATGGTGTTGTGATGAGAGTTGAAAGACTAATAGTTCCAACTGTAATGAGGAAGAGGTTGTTGAAACTTCTTCACAAGGGTCATTGTGGAATGTCTCTCATGAAAAGGAAAGCTCAAGTGGACTTCTGGTAGCCAGACATGGACAGGCAGATTGTGAAATACGTTTGTGATTGTATTTCGTGTGCATGCATTGACAAATCACATGTAACCCAGGAGACGACTATAAGTCCTGTGGTGTTGCCCAAACGTTGGTCGGAGAAGATTGACATCAATATTTGTGGTCCTTTTGATGGGTTGAACGTGAGTGATGAATTTCTATGGTAATGAAGGACTATTTTTCAATGTGACCTGAGGTTGCATTTGTAAAAGATGTAAAGTCTGGTAGTGTGATTGCGTTTTGAGAAGACATCTTTTAAGGGAGGGGTGTTCAGCAGAAATATTGACGGACGATGGTCCCCAGTTTGTATCGGAGAAGTTCCACTCTTTTTTGAGAATCAAGCACAATAAAACCCCTGTATATCCTAGGGGAAATTACTTCATTGAGTGTTTTAACCGCATGCTAAGGAGCGACCCTTGACCCTGTTTTCAGGCAGGTCGCTCCCCCACGCCGCACAGCTCCACCAGTAGGTTGCTGTGTCTCTGCTGCCTTGTACCGCCGCTGCCGCAGGTTTGAGGCCCCTCTGCCTCGGTGGGCCGGCGCTGCTGTCTTTTTGTGTTGCTGCCTGTGTAAATTGTGTTGCTACCCTGTGTACTTTTTTGTCTCCTTTGTTTCTCCTCTGACACCTCTGCGCCCCCTTTTCTTTTGCCTTCTGTAACCCCGGTGCTCTTGCCTTCACCCGTTTTTCCCGCCGCTGTGTCCCCTGCGGCCCTGCCACCCTGCTCCCCCATTCGTCAACACACTCCCGCCTCCCAGCTGCTCCTCCCTCCCAACTCCCCTTATATGGTGGCTGCGCGCCTAAGGCAAGCCTGTCTGCACCCGGACCGCGCCCAGCGCCAGACTCCCTGGCCATGACAATAACCAACACCACTACGACGCCAGCACCCTCCACGCTTTCAACACCGGACGATCACACACCTGCTTCCTGGCTGCCCCGAAGCACACCCAAGGACCCTTCTCCTGCAGGAGCTGCAGCTTCACCAGCCTCCGAGCCACCAAACCGCCCACCGAGAAAGGACACAACCACCTCAGATGCATTCTACTCTACACCCGCTCCGCACGCAAACACGCCGTCGAAATCTGGGACCTGCTTGACACATCCTCCCCGGACATCGCCTTCCTGACAGAGACCTGGATGAATGCCTCCTCGGCACCCGACATCGCCATAGCCATCCCGGACAGCTACAAGATTACCCACAGGGACCGCACCAATGGAGTAGGAGGTGGAATCGCCATCATCCACAAGAACACCCTCAGGGTCACGACCAGCCCCGATGACACCCTCAGCACCGCCGAACACCTACACTTCCAGATCCACACTGATCCCAACACCACTCTCAGAGGAACCCTCGTCTACAGACCACCCGGCCCCTGGCCAAAGTTCAGCGACTCCAGCGCGACTTTGTCAGCATGCACGTCCTTGCCTCCACAGACTACATCCTCCTCGGGGACCTGAACTTCCACCTCGAGAACAACAACGACTCCAACTCCACTACCCTGATTGACAACCTCGCCAACCTCAGACTTAGACAGCTCGACACAACACCCACCCACTCCGCCGGCCACACGCTTGACCCCATCTTCTCCGCAAGCTCCCATGTCACTTTCAGCCACACCACTGAACTGACCATCTCTGCATCCGCTTCACCTTCTGGACACCCACCACGCACCACCGCACTCAACAGATCCCCCACCACAGCTGGAGCAAAGTCATCGAAGACCAGCTAAACACCACCCTTGCCCAAAGCCCACCCGTCGACCCTACCGACGCCGACACCGCTACCCGCAACCTCAGACAGTGGCTCGACGACTGAACCAACACTCTCGTCCTGATCCAGAAACCCTCTAACAATCGCACCAACAAAAAAGCCAGCAGGTTCACCATGGACCTCCAGGCCTCCAAGCACACCTGCAGAAAATTAGTGAAGAAATGGCACCGCAACCAGACGCCAGACAACTACGCAGCCCTCAAGAACACCATCTGCAGACATCATCGCCTCATCAGATCCGCCAAAAGGGCCTCCTTAAAGGACCGCCTAGACAACAACACGCACAACAGCAAAGAGCTCTTCAACATCGTGAAGGAACTCTCCAACCTCAGCTCCAACACCAACGGCATCCCACCATCGCAAGACCTGTGTCCCTTGCCACCTTCTTCCATCGCAAGATCGCAGACATCCACGACAGCTTCAACACCATGACCGCCCAACAGCAACTGTGATCTCCGACCCCACGGCCGTCACCCACATCGATCCCCTGCTCACCTGGACCACCATAAACAACGACGACACCATCAAGATTGTGAACACCATCCACTCCGGCTCTCCGTCAGACCCATGCCCGCACCACATATTCAACAAAGCCTGCGCCACCATCGCACCCCATCTCCGCAAGGCCATCAACATCTCCTTCGAGACCACGACCTTCCCGGAGAGCTGGAAGCACGCTGAGATCAACGCCTTACTCAAGAAACCCAAGGCGGATCCGAGGGACCTCAAGCACTTCCTGCCCATCTCCCTGCTCCCGTTCCCGGTGAAGGTCATCGAGAAGACCGTCAACAGACAACTGACCCGCTACCTCGAGAACAGCATCCTGGACCCATCCCAGTCTGGGTTCCGCAGCAACCACAGTCATGACACCGATGACATCAGGGCCCTGCTGGACAGCTGCAAAACCGCGGCCCTCATCCTCCTGGACCTATCAGCCGCCTTCGACACTGTCTGCCACCGCACCCTACGCACATGCCTCCACAACGCAGGGATCCAAGACATGGCTCTGGAATGGACCACCTCCTTCCTCTCCGGCAGAACCCAGTGCGTCCGCCTCCCCCTTTCCATTCCGAAGCCATCGAGATTATCTGCGGCGTACCCCAAGGATCATCCCTCAGCCCAACACTGTTCAACGTCTACATGGCACTGCTCGCACACGTCGCCCGACTGCACGACCTCAACATCATCTCTTACGCCAACGACACCCAACTGATCCTCTCCCTCACCAAGGACCCCCTCACCGCCAAAACCAACCTCCACGAAGGAATGAAAGCCGTCGCCGAGTGGATGAAGAACAGCCGTCTGAAGCTAAACTCAGACAAGACGGAGGTCCTCATCCTCGGCTCCACCCCCTTGGCCTGGAACGACTCCTGGTGGCCAACCGCACTTGGAGCAGCACCGACACCCACCGACCACGCACGCAACCTAGGGTTCATCCTTGACTCAACACTCTCCATGACCAAGCAAGTCAACGCGTCTCATCCTCCTGCTTCAACACCCTCCGGATGCTCCGCAAGATCTACAGGGGGATCCCCACCGAAATGAGAAGAACAGTCACCCAGGCCCTTGTCAGCAGCAGGCTGGACTACGGAAACGCCCTCTACGCAGGCGCCTCGGCCAAACTCCTGAAACGACTCCAACGCATACAGATCGCCTCTGCACGCTTGATCCTCAACATCGTTCACTACAGCCACATCACACCCCACCTGAGAGACCTGTACTGGCTTCCTGTCAACAAGAGGATCACCTTCAAGCTCCTCACCCACTCACACAAGGCACTCCATAACACTGGACCGGCATACCTCAACAGATGACTCACCTACACTCCGAACCGCCAGCTCCGCTCCGCTGACCTCGCCCTCACCACCATCCCCCGCATCTGAAGAGCGACCACCGGTGGCAGATCGTTCTCCCACCTCGCCGCCAAAACCTGGAACACCATCCCCATCCTCCTACGGCAGACCCAGGTCCTAATTACCTTCATGAGGCTACAGCATATCATGAATGGAAACATAGATATTAGAGCAGCATAACATGAATAGAAACATAGACATTTGAGTACATCGACTAGTACCTAGAATACTGGAGGTCACATAGATCGAGGTTATTGGCCAGATGCAGAGAGATGACGGTTGAGGAGAAATTCTTTTAGTTGTCTCTTGAAGATCGTGAAGAAGGGATTAGTCCTGATGTGGGTAGGGAGAGAGTTCCAGATTTTAGGGGCATTCCCAGAGTAAGAGCGTGAGAGGTCTTTTTGTTTATGTCTTTTTGGGGGATTAAGAGGAGCGAGTTGGAGCTTCTTAGGTTTCATGATTGACCTGCTTTTGGGAGTTTGGCTGCAAGGTAGTCCGGTTTGCCTGTGCGTAGGGCTTTATGGGGGAGACTGGCAGTTTTGAAAGCGTAGCGAGCTTCGATTGGAAGCCATTTTAGGTCCTGTAATGCAGGGGTGATGTTTACGGTGGATCTCAGGGGGGCCAGGTGTGTTTTAGCTGTCCCAGTTAGTGTGGCATTTCCATAGTCCAGTCTGGAGAGAACTAGAGATTGGGTTGTGATTTTTAGGTCATTGAGGGGTATGAAAGGTTTAATTTTGTTGAGGAGTCTTAGGTTGTAGAGGGCGCCTTTTGCTGTGGAGTTAATGTGGGAGCTCATGTTGAGACTTGGGTCTAGAGAGATTCCTAGGGATTTGACTGAGATTACTGGAGTAAGTTTACAGTTTAGAGATTAAAGGTTGTTTATCCATTCTTGGATTTGAGGTGGTTGTTCATGATTGGAGAAAACAAGGATTTCGTTTTTTTCTTGGTTGAGTTTGAGGTGGTTGAGTGTTAGCCAATTTTCTACTTTTGATAGTGTGGAGTTGAGTCGTAGGATGTCATTGAGTGAGGCGATCTCGAGGTATAGCTGGGTGTCGTCATCATAGAGTTGATAGTCGATGTTTGTTTGTTTTAGAATGGTAGTGAGTGGTTCCATGTAAATGTTGAAGAGTGTGGGGGAGAGGACTGAGCCGTGGGGGACACCTCGAGTTGAGGGGGAGGTGTCGGACATTGTATTCTTGATTTTGATGAATTGGGAACGGTTATGAAGAAAAGAGGAAAACCATTTAAGGACATTACCATCTGCTCTGATGCGTTTTTGTAGGGTGTCTAAGAGTGGTTTGTGGTCTGCCGTGTCAAAGGCAGTTGATAGGTCGAGGAGGACAAGTAGGCAACATCTGTTTGAGTCAAGGGAGTTATGAATGTCATCGGTTATGTTCAGTATCGCGGTTTCTGTGCTGCATCCCTTACTGAATCCGGATTGGTGTGAGTCAAGTAGGTTGTTGGATTCCAGGTGTTGGTTCAGTTGGGCGACAACACATTTCTCCAGGATTTTGGCTCGGAAGGGATGGTTGGTGATGGGCCTGAAGTTTTTTAGGTCATTTAGGTCGGCATCTGTTTTTTTTTAGTAGGGCAGTGACTTGGCCTTGTTTGAGCAGTCAGGCATCAGTCCGTTGCGTAGGGAGCGGTTGATGATCTTTGTCCACAGTGGGCTTAGGGCGAGGTTGAGGTTCTTAGCCAGGGAGGCGGGTAGAGGGTCAGCATAGTGGTTGGAAGGTTTGGAGTTGGTAATCACATTGGAGATGTCCTCTTCAGAGAGAGGTTTGAAGTCTTTCCAACACTTGGGGAAAGATGGGGGTTTAGAGTGAAGGTTTATTTTTGTGGTTGATAGAGGAGGGGTCTCGTCTTCTGAGAGTGTGTCATAAACTGGGGTTGAGTTAGGTTTGGTTGTGGGTGAGGATTTGCTGTGTTGGGAATGAGGGCGCCGGTCAAGGGAGAGCTCGATATTGGAGATTGTGTCATCGTAGAATTTGGCTAGGTTGTTACACTGAAATTTGGAGGCAGGGGGGTTTGCTTTGGTGGGCTTGGAGGTCTGTTTCTGGATGATGTTAAAAAGTTCTTTGGCATGGTTCTTGGCTGTGTCCAGTACACTCCAGAATAAGGAGGCTTTTTCCTTGATTATGTGTTTTTGTAATTGCTGCGTTCTTTTCTGAGCTGGGAGAGGTTGGTTGTGGATGGGTCCCCTCTCCAGAGTCTCTCTGCGGCGCTTACCTTTCTTCTTTCTGAGTCGAGGTCTTTGTTGAACCAGGCTCTGGAGGGGGTGTCTCTGACCCTTTTCAGTTTCAGGGGGCTAGTTGGTCAAGAGCAGTTGTCATTGTCCTGTGGTACAGTGTCATGAGCTCGACCGTGTTGAGGTTGTCTGTGGAGGGAGGGAGAAGTGAGGTTATTGTTTCTTCGAGGACAGGACGGGGATGGTTTCTGCTCCTTTGATGGTTAGTTTGAGTTTTGGCTGGAGGACTAGAAGTTTGATTGATATGGAATATAATGATGTGATGGTCTTACCAGTCGATTGGTAGGATGTTATTGATGGTTATTGTTTCGTTTTTGGCTATGATTGCATCAAGGGTAGCACCCTTGTTGTGGGTTTGACCCTTGCAGTGTTAGGTGAGCTTAATTGTGAGAAGGAGTTCATTTAGAGACTAAATGATAGTGTCCTTTTCGTTATTCCAGGGGAGGTTGAAGCCAACCAGGATGCTGTTGTCGGGGTTGGCTAGGGAGCAGTGTGTGAGTAGGTCTGATATTTGTTCTCCGAATGCAGCAGAGTTTCCTGGGGGGTGGTAGATGAGATGGCATTTTGTTACTTTGCTGTTTTTGCGAGTTATGATGTGTGTTTCGAGGTATTCAAAGGTAGAGAAGGAGTGGGTTTTGACTTCAACAAGATTGATGTTGTTCTTATGGATGATGGCAATGCCACCACCTCGTTGGTCAATTCTGTTTTTTTATGATGATGAAGAAAATAGGGGGGACTAGAAGGTCAAGGAGCGGATTGGATGTTTCATTTAGCCAGGTTTCAGTGAGGAACGTGATGTCAATGTCATGATTCAGTATGGCATCAGCCAGCTCTATTGCATGCTGGACTGCGGAGCTGCAGTTTATAAGCATGCAGTTTGTCTTGCCGCTGTTAGAAAGGTTTTGGGAGGAGCGGGGAGCTTGGGGAATGGTTTAGCATTGGGGAGGAGGGGATTGGGTAGTTGTGGGTTCGTAGGTATTGGCCAGGGACGCTGCTTCTTTCAAAGACATCTCAGGAACCGCTCTTCTTGTTCTGAGAGATTGGGTGATTCTAGGGGTGGAGCGACAGCTGGTCATCTGGTGCTTGGGTAGTTGAGGTGGCTCATTGATGTTTATGAGGGAGGGGAGTATTAGTTGTTGGATGGGGAGGGGGGTTTTGGTGTTGAGAAGGATTGTGTTTACGCTTTGCGAGATTGAGTTGATTTGGTTATGGAGAAGGGATACGTTTTCGGTTATAGTCATGAGGAGCTTAGGGGTCATTGGGAAGAGGGTGTTGAGTTGTGCTTCAATGTGTGTGAGGCATTCAGTTAATTCTGCCATGGACTCTAGGTTTGGGGTAGTGGAGAGGAGGGGTTGGGGGGCATACAGACTGAGGATGAAGATTGGGGCAGGAGGGTTGGGGGTTGGTAGGGTTAGGGGGAGGGGAGGTGAGGTAATGGGGGAGAGGTGCAGCTGAGGGTGTAGGTTTGGACAGGAGGGTTGGGGATTGGTGGGGCTATGGGGAGGGGAGGGTACTGTAGCGGTTCCAGCATGGATGGCCAGGTTGGGTCAGCTGAATATTAACTACCGGCAGTTGCGCGAGAATTGAAAAGTATCAGGCTATATATGGTAAAAAACACAATGAAAGGATAAAGAAAAGTGGCAAGACTTTTGTGTGAGGAATGCCAATGAGAGGGTCCCAGGGAAATTGGGCAAGAAAGGGTTGCTCCAAGTTATCTTCTCTGAAGGAAGTGATGGAGGTGAAGGGCAACAATCTCATATTGTTTGATGGTGAGAGGTGGAATTTAAGACGAGTATCCACCTGCAGTGAAGCAGAGCAACAGGAGTGGATGAGGTCTGGTGGTGACCTGGCATTGGCAGAAGGTGACGTTGAGGAAAGTGGTATGTCAGTAAAAAGGGAGCACAGTGCGTGTGTAAAGCCAAAGCCCCAGCTGTTAGAAGATTACGGTTGTATATAGGTGGTAATAGATGTTCAATATTTTAGTTTGGAAATGTTTCTTTAAGGAAGGGAAATATTACATGTTCTATTTTGTATATTCTTACCCTGGTACTGTGATGCTGTTTCCAGGCAACATGGATGCTTCCACTTCTGGAATCCAGTGTATTTGTTGATTCTCAAAAGCTGTGAAGCAGATGGTTGCTAGGGATCAAATCTCAAATGTATGTTATTTTCTGAGACCTGTCTTCCAAAAATAATCTCTTATAATATTTTAGCACATTCTTCATCATTAGCTTGCCTCATATTCTGTGTTAGTTCTCTGTATGTTTAAAATTCTACCAAATGTTGACATTCCCCATACTTCTTAATCAACAATTCTGAATTTGCACCTGCAAATGTTTTTAAAATTGGTTCACCTTGTGCAGGTGTACTTTATAATACGTCTTCAAAAGCAATTACATGATTCCATCCAGACTTTCATTAAATGTTTCTCAGTACTTCCATCCGCAAATGAGTCAACATTAAGGGCTCGATTACGAGTTCGCAGTGCCCATCAGATAATGATTTTCCTCATGTCTGGCAGGCTGTTTTTAATGGTACCATGGCGGTGCCTCATAAAATGGGCACCGCAATGGGAATACCAAAAACAGCTCCTGCATGGCATGGACTGAAAAGTCCATGCCATGAAGGAACTGGGGTGCATTCACGCATGGGGGCACAACATGTATCCCCATGCACATGGGCAAGGGACCTGCAGGGCCCCCTTTGTTTCAGGACCGCCAGCCTTTTCATGGAGGAAGGACCTCCATGAGTCCGCTGGTGGTCCTGTAACTTGTAATATGCATGGCGAGGCTGCAGTGGCACCATTAGCAAATTACTGAGGCCCTGACCGCCATGCAACTGCAAAGGAATGGTGGTTCCCTGGCAGCTGCAGGGGTGCAATGGCTGTCCAACCGTCTCACTTGTAATGAAGCCGTTAGACTACTGGTGCAGTGGTGGCTGGTCTGTTAACGACGTGCCCGCAAGTTTGGCAGTCCTGAGATGCCAGACTCGTAATTAGGCTCTAAGTAGGAAACCATCCTGACTTCACCTATGATCCAAACTTTTATTATTTTTAGAACGCTTCCAAGTTTTTCACATGTATCAGTATTTCCTTTGAAGAATTTCAATTTGTTATCATGCTCCACAGGCAGTAACAGTGGACAATGTAACGTAATTTATTTAAATGATGTGCTCCTATTTCAGTGAGAGCAGTAACTAAGCATGATCAATTTGAATTTGTAGCTTTATGCACACAAGCAGTAATTACATTGATAAGAAAAATTTTTCCAGTACATTCACAGAATCCATTTCATGTTCAAGTCTATGATCGACTGAGTGCTTAATGTTATTTTCTATTTGTATTTGTTCACAATTTAATTGTGATACTGAGAAATCTAAAATCACCACTTTCTTTTTTACCTCGTCTATTGCATGTTGAACGTTGTCCACTGCAACCATGCCTTCATTATCAATTATTGGTTGTCCAAGTGGGTCACCAGTCTTAAATGTGGACGTATTCATTATTTTTGCAGTATACCTTCAGATATTTGTTGTTCAAACATTTCTAAATATGTGTGAAATTGAGATACTGCAATCACATTCTTATATGCATTAAATGCATTGTCATAGAATCCAAAGAGTCCTATCATCTTTTCTTCTTTCTTCCTTGGTTTAAATAGTTGTAGAAGTGCTAAATGGTAGCATTATTATTTTTCTCCTATGCCATAACTGAGTTTGTGATGATTAATGAGAATAGATTTTGAATGACTTATTGAACATCTATGGCTGCCTTGCACTCAATGTTTTCCAGGGCTGATATCTTCTGCTATGTTATTTCATATGTGTAGAAATGAGCAACTTGATAGAGAAGTAGGTTTTCTAGCAAAGGACTTCTCTGTGGGTAATAGGTGTCCAACATGTTGGTTTTCAAAATGTTTTAGTAGTCAGATCAAAGTGTGCAAGATATTCAATTTCAGGTAGGCTCTAGAGAACTCTTCTATAGGATAACCAGAACCCTAAGTTATGCCACAGAACTGCCTGGGATTTGACACATAAGCTTGAAGAACTCAAATGGTTACATGCTTTATAGCTACTGACTTCTTAGTGAGTAAGCCTTTGAAGGCTAAATTGGTATACATTTTACTTAAAGACTGCTCTGCAGATATTTCTTCCCATACTTCCTTCATATCAGGTTTTTCAGCCTTTGTAATATAGGAAGTAACGTAACATGCATCTGCTAGAGAGTGATCTGCAACAAATTGCGTATTCATGTTAGCATCCCACATATGTAGTATTTAAGGGTTGTAGTCATTGAACCGTTTTGATGCCGGTGTTCTTCTAAGATTGTGAGCATTTTGGGGTGATTTTCCAATTACTGCATGTCTAACAGATGACATTAAATTGTTTCCTCTTCTTTACTGTAAAATTGGTCCTAGAAATCCAAAGCAACATTTAGAGTAATGTTTCAATATTGTAATAAGCAGTATTCACCACACTTATGTGATTGAAAGGATAAAACTTGTTCAAATTTTTCTTGTTTTACTCTTTATTTGGGAGACGTCACAAGTAACATAACATTCCAAAAAATGTAGAACTGATATATCAGAGCCAAATCCAAACTTAGGTACATCTTTAATACACAAAAGCATATTAAAGTGTGGTGCTCCTCTTGCTTGATATTCTTTTGTCCAAAATGAATCAATCACCTCTCCAACTGGATTGTTCTTATTGTTGGTTAAGTATTGAAGCATGGTTTGAAATTTGTGGTTGAAATATCGGCAAACATTAACAGGGTCCCAGGAACATAATTCAGTTGTTGTTTTGCGGGTAATGTCTGCAATATTAGCATTTCCTTTAAGTATAAATTGATATAAGTCATCCCATAGATACTCAGCACAACTTAAAGCAATAAATCAAGTTGGTGGTCCTATATTTCTGAACATACATATCAATTCTCCATGTCTTCAAAACCAATATTCATTTGTCCCTCGCTGACATTCCATAATGTTGATCAAGGTATATTCTATGTTCTCATCTATGTTATGTACCTTTTGTACAAAATCCTGTGCTGTTAAAATAGTGAAAAAAGTTCCACTCTGCATCACATGTACAACAGCATAACAAGTGACTGAAAGTGGGATGTGGGGTAGTTTGATTCTGATATTTTTTTTGTATAAAGGGGTAGATGTCGTATGGTTTACCCTATTTTATATCCTTCATCTTTTTACAACAATTGTTTTATAATATAAGACTAAGATGAATCATGGTTTAATACTTATTTTAATTGTATCATTGTGTCTGCTACATCAATGCTACTTTGCTATGACTCAATCATTTTAACTAAAGAATTCTTTTTTAACTGTTAAATTTTAATAGATGCAATGTCTTTTATGGTTTTATAATCGAAATAAAGACTTTATGAACTGAACTGACTGAAAGTTCACTTTTGTACAACAGTGTGAAAATATAAGGAATGTCTTGAGGAAAAATTGCATTCTTTGAATCTTATCTTGTTGCTCGGTACTCCAATGCAGAAATTCCTTACAGAACGATCATCATATCGTCCACCTTTTTCAGTGGGGAACATAAGTGGATAACATTTTGCTTCCAGAGTTTGTTCCCAGACACTAATTGGCTCTCCTCTGGTTCCCCTCATCTGATATTCTAAAGCATCACCTGTCACATCTCTTGAGTGTGGCAGGTGTATACTGTAATGTTCATAGATTTCTTCAACTTGCTCCCGATTGATCTTTTGCTATTGTCCTGCAGCATTTTTTTTTACAAATGATAAGTAAGTGGATGACTTGTGCTGGATCTGAGTGAAGTGGAGCAGTATTGAGTTGTTCTAATTCCAAGGATGGCGCTTTGACAAAGTATAATGTGCCAACAACTTTTCTCATAGATGAATAATATGTGGAGAGCATCTTTTTGTGATCGAAGGTGGAGTCAAACATGCAATTTTTAAGGCCACATAAAGAATGTCCCTATATGATAGTAATGGTCTGAACTGGACAGGGGTCTAATTTCTGTACTCATTTAATTTTCTTAACGTTTTGATGATTCTTCCCACCTGTAAATCATATAGTTTGTTGTTTTACAATTTTTTCTATCCCTACTACCATGTAACACTGTGTTTTGAATGTTTCCCAGCACACTACATACCAACGTTCTTCACATGTGTCAGAAAGGACACAATTGGTGTGTTGATGGTAAGCCTCTTATTGAAAGTATGGTTCACTACTAGAGGTATGTCTCCAATTTCCCTGGAAAAGTTTGAGGAAGTTTAGTCTTTTGTTTTTTTACAGCATAGTTTATGTATTTTATAGGTTAAAATTAAACGGTCCGCCTTTAATCTGATTCATGATGAAACTAAACAGTTTTCTTTTCACATTAAATGCTTTTTCAACAATATGGGGAACATATTGTTTTGGTGCATGTTTGTCTGTCCTTTTCCTTATGAAAGGAAATGTTTGTAGTAGATTTGTGAGAGCACACATTTTAGAGTGCTTTGCAGTAATGTTCCTAATTTAGTCCTTTCTTGTCAGAGTTAACAGCTATTAGGAGTAGTCAGGATTTTTGATGTTGTAATGGGTAAGTTGCAATTTTGTTCTCTTTGACAATTGTTAGGAATTAAGCTTTTCATCCTAGGGTCTCTGTAAACAGTCTTAACATGTGTAATAGTCTTACCAGCAGTTTAAACGTCTACCTTCTAACCCTGCATTTTGTTTTTGTCTTATCTCTCTGCTGTAAACCTCATTTGTTGCATCTTCTGGTAATGTATTGTAGGCAATTTATAAAACGTCTGCAAATCTGGTGGTTAAAAAACATAATACATGAATAGTTTCACTCTTGAACAGCCATATCCCGATTACCCTGTTTTCTCAGTATAAAAGCGTACTTATTTTTTCTATGAGTATGACATAGGAATATTTACCTATTGTATGTAGAATTTTGTAGATGATCAGGTAAACTGTGCAATAGCTAATGAATTTATTTGAAGAAAAAATAGAGTTCTTTCAGTTTCCAACAGTTATCAGAGTGGCTATAGTTGTACCAGCTACTTAGTAGTATTTGGCTATGTTGCCTAGTTAGTGTCATAGACCAATGGGATTGGAGCTTACTTCTTCATTGTATTAGTTAGCTACTCTTACTTTTCCATTTGTTTCATCATGATATGATCAGTAATATTTGTTTAGTACTATTAGGGCATGTTTCTTGTCCTCTTTGTGTGATCATCTATTTACATTGTGCTTCATTTGTGTATTGCACTTCTTATGGATTTGTTTATGGGTGTTTCTCTTGTCTATTATTACTGAAACTTTAAATGTGCAGTCTAGTTTATTTTTATTTTTTCACATCATTGCTGGTTTTGGTAGTTTTGTGCTACATTTGCAGCCCAAAATGAATGTAAGTCAATGACTGTAGTTTTTTTAAAAAGTGTCAAAGTTAAGTATTTTGAAATTTTCCAGTCACTAATTTCTGCACATATTTGTTTCTGTGGGTTACCATTGCTCCTTCTTGTATGTGAGTGCATGACGAAGATGATTCATATTTGGCTTGTTGGATACAGTTTTTTGGGCCAGAGAGCATGCAACGAAACCATCTTTGGAAGCTAATTTGGGTTTTGAAAGGAGTAGAGATTACATGGATTGGTGAAAGACATTTGAGATGGAATCAGTTACTTCCTCTACTTTCTTCTGTTAGTGTATGTGACCATCCAAACTTTAGGATAATCAACTGTGAATTTAATAATGTAGGTCATTTAATAGAGTTAAACTTGAAATTGAGATAAAAGACACATTTTGCCAATTAATATATGTTTCCAAAGACACATTTTTTTCTCCAACATTTGCCAGAGACAAAAGTGAAAATGGTTTACTTTAACTACTACAAAGTTTGAAAAAACTTGCTGACATGTTTACAAGACTGTGTCAGCATTCATTAGAGATCATGGCATGTCTTCCATTTTTCTTTTAGAGATTAAATATTCAAATCCAGTCCCGAATTTCCAGATGGTGTGCATTTTACCAGCTATGGCAACCATGTTTTTCTCTTCAACATTAAAAATTGGCTTAGTGAACATATTTAACTATGTTTACTTTACTATAAACAAATGGTTCTTTTAAGAGCCACCCTATATTTTATGTATATATTAATGCTACTTTTCCCAAAAATGTTTTTCCATTTTTTAAGTACTTCCTAGATACTTATTCAATGGTACCGCAGTACACCATAAAATGTGTTTAAAAGTTAATTCCCCCACCACTACTAAGCTATCTAATGTACCTTGATCTTTCCTATACTACATAACATCAGCAAACGCTTGTATTTCTGAGTAAAACACATAACACAGCATAACTGTGTTTCAAACAAAATGGCTGCCTTTTCAGTGTAGAAACTATGGGGGTCATTACGATGGCGGTCGGACTTTTGACCGACCATCATCGTTGCAGTAGTGGGGCCTACCCACCAACTGCATTATGATGCGACCACCACCACGGTGGTCACAGGCCCTATTGTTTGCACTGTGGTGGGGATGCAGTCAGCAGCTCCCTCCTTCTATGCAAAAAAAGAGACACTTGCATATCCCTGCACTACGTGGCAGGCATCATTGGTGCCTGCCACATGGTACAGGGATATGTAGGGGGGCACCACAGGTGCCCCCCAGTGCCCTTGCCCCAGCCTCAGGGATTGTGGGGGGCCTGCTAGTGGCCCCCAAATCCATTTCCGACAGCCGTTGTGTGGCGGGTTGACCGCCACAGAACGACCGGCGGAAAGGGATATTATAATGCCTTGCTGGCACCGCCATAATGCTGGCCATCCGGGGAGGTCTGACAGGCGGTCGGAGACAGACCGCCTGTCGGGACCATGGCGGTCGGTCTTTCTGACCACCACCTGTCTGCCAGCCATAGTTATCTGGCAGGTGGAAAACCTCATTCAGATGGCGGAGGGACCGCCACCGACACGCTGTCGGTGGCGGGCCCTCCGCCATCGTAAAGAGGCCCTATGTCATTAGCCAACCAGATTTTGTGTTGTCATCACCTTGTACCTCTGACATACCACAGTAGTACAGTAGTACTAATGCGTCAACGAATTTCACACACATTTAGTGTCTTACAACTTCATAACCACCAAATCAATTCACTTGAGATAACAAAAAGGATCATCTAGACACTATAGTGTATATTCTTGCCATAATAAATTGGAATGTGTGCAGCCATTTTTTCCACTATGACAAATGCAAAGGTCTATGGAAACTACATTGGTGGAAGAAACTTTTTGGGGACAACCCCTTTATACATGCCCCCTGTTAGAAATGTTGTCTCTAGTTGACAGAGGTATGCACCCTGTCCAAGTAGAGACCACAATCCTAGTCAGGGTAAGCTAGATGCACACTAAACGATAGCCTGTGCTCACCCTCTGGCAGCTTAGCACAGAACACGCAGGCTTGTGCATTTGTGCTACACACAAACACACAGTAACACAATGACGACACCACAAAAATACTCCACACAGTTTAAAACAATAGAGACTAATTTTATAAATAAAACAAGACCAAAACAACAAAAGTCTCATCAATAGAACCGCAGTTTTGAATTTTTAAAGAATAGAATAAAAAATTAGTGCTTAGAGTCAAATAGCACTTAGGGATTACTTAGGGGTTGCCTTGGACCAGTAAATCTTTGATGGTCCTGGGACTTTAGAACAGGGGCCAAGCCAGCAAACCTTTGGAGTCACACTGGGTTCAGGTGAGATGGGTCTAGTTCTTGTCCTACGCAGGGCAGAGATCAACAGGCAGCAGGGCAGCTCAGCAAAGCAGAAATCATTTCCTCCAGAGCAGTAGCCAGACAGAGTGGCAATCCTTGTAGCACAGTAGTCTGTACTCCTGGCAGACTTCTTCACAGGTCTGGTAGTGTACTGTCTTGTCCTCAGTACTTATACCCAAATGTGCCTTTGAAGTGGGGGTAATCAGCCTTTTGTGTGAAAGCATGTAAGTGTCAGCTTCCTCTCTATCTTTCTGCCCAGGAAGAGCTATCAGAATGCAGAGGAATGTAAATGAATTCTCTGTAGCACCCACCATTTCTCTGTTTGTAGCTGTCTAGAGGGATTTAAAAAAGTGTATCCATCACCCACCTCAGGCGTGTTCTGGAGACAGGCTGCAGGAATACAAAGCTAAGTGAAGAGCAGAGAAATATCCACTTTCTGAAAGTGGTATTTCTAAAAGAGTAATGTTAAATGTATCTGTAATACTAAAGAGGATTACTCATTACTATTCCAAAGATATGAAACATGATGCAGCTACTCCTTTCTAATCAGGAATTACAGATTAAAGGTGTATTAAGGAATTCCCAATACTGGCGTATGAGAGGAGTAGGCCTCACAGTAGTGAAAAATGAATTTAGCTTTTAGTTACTACTAGGACATGTAAAACTTCAAATACGTGTCCCACCTTTTACTTACACAGCACCCTGCCCTTGAGACTAGCTAAGCCCGACATATGGGGTGACTTATGTGTAATAAAAGGGAGTTTAAGGCTTAGCAAGTAGTTTTAAATGCCAAGTTGAAGTGGTAGTAAACTGCACACACAGGCATTTCAATGGCAGGCCTGAGAAAGGTTTGAAAGACTACTTGTGTGGGTGACAAAACCAGTGCTGCAGGCCCACTGTTAGCATTTAGATTATAGGCCCTAGTTATATGGTATGCTACTTACGAAGGGACTTAAAAATAAACTAAATATGCCAATCATGTATACACCAATGCTCCATGTTTAGAGGAGAGCATATGTACTTTAGCAATGGTCAACAGTGGAAAAGTGGTCAGAGTCCTAAAGCCAACAAAATGAAGGTGAGAAATAGAGGAGGAAGGCAAAAAGTTTGGGCTGACCCTTCAGAGAACGCCATTTTCAACACCCCCCTTAACGATTCACCACCAAAGCTTTCCATCATTAGCCAATCTAGACAAAGGATATAGGTCTGGAAAGGTTTGTGGAGATTCGTCAAATGGGTGTCAAATTATTAGGAAACACAAATCTGAGAAATTCCTCTCTCTGGGAATCCTTGCTATAATTATAGATTGGCTTCCACCAATCTGCAATACATACATACATATATATATATATATATATATATATATATATATGTATATATATATTCACTGAAAAAACCATAGGTTTCACACACGTTATAGTTAGGAATTAGCATTTAAAAAACCTTGCAAATTCACTTAAAAAACCATAGGTTTCACACATGTTATAGTTAGCTGGACATTTCACTCGTGAAAAACCATTGAAATTCCCCCGTTATAGTTAGTGCAGGCAACTATAACTCACGCGAACGCAATCCTCTGCTGATGACGTCAGATATTACATCACTGTATTTAGACACCTATTTACCCCTGTTTTCTTCCATTAATCTTTAGCTATACATATATTACAAATATTTTTTTTTCAGAAAGACACATATGTCATCAGTGATGTAATATCTGACGTCATCAGCAGAGGATTGTGGTATTTGTATCTCTATAGATTTCAAAACTTTAGTTTGTATTTTTCAATGTGTGTATCAAAGTTTATATTAGGATAAGAGGAGGTCTGCCACTCTTACACAAGGATGATGTCATCAGTGATGTCATCAGTGATGTCATTTGAGATGTCATCAGTGATGTCATGAGTGATGTCCCTGACCATGTCATGAGTGATGTAATATGTGACGTCATCAGCAGTGGATTGCGGGCACGCGAGTTATAGTTAGCTGAACTAACTATAATGGGGGAATTTCAATGGTTTTGTACGAGTGAAATGTCCAGCTAACTATAACATGCGTGAAACCTATGGTTTTTTCAGTAAAGTTGAACAGCATAGTTAATATCTTCTATAAACTTATAAACACTTTACAATTGTTTTTTTTTAAGGGTTTTTGACCATGCGCGCATGGTGCGCGCATGCGTACGTGCTCCATGTGGGCATGCGTACGTGCTCCACGTGCGCATGCGTACGTTGTGCGTGCTCCATACGCGCGTGCTCTGTAAGCACATGCACGCGTGCTCCGTACGCGCATTCGCGCGTGCTCCGTACGTGCGTGCTCCGTACGCTCATGCGCGCGTGCTCTGTGCGCGCAAGTCATGTGATTTAGAAACAACACTTTTCATTGTTTTATAGTAGTTTCAGGTCATGTGATTAAGAAACAACACTTTTCATTGGTTTATAGTAGTTTCAGGTCCAGAAACTTCCAACACCACACCCACTCCCCTCATTATTTCTTCTGATTCCCTGGGAGAAGGAGCTGAGCAGCTTTTCCAGTACTCCAGTACTTGAGAATGGCAGAGCAGCAGTCATCTTCTGGGAGTGAGCAGGAGACCCTTGTGCTACAGAGACAGAGGAAACAGAAAGGCTCTTTTATATGGCAATTTTTTACATTTCCAGAGGGGCAGAAGAAGGTGAATGCTCCAAAAGTCACCTGAACTATTTGTGGTGTTGTCTTATCAAGAGGAGATCCTAAAAAGAAATACTCTTTTAGTATTTTCACTATGATCATGCACGTTAAAGGAGTACATCCTGTGGCTTTTGCTCGAGCTGCTAGAGACAACCCTCCAGCAGCTCAGCCGAGCACATCCGCAGCAGATCAGCCGAGCACATCATCGGCAGCTCAGCTGAGCACTTCATCTGCGGCGGCAGCTTCACCTGCTTCTGTTCCTCTGGATATACACCCTCTGTTCAAGAGGGTGCATATACGGTGCAATGCGTGCAATGCTCTTCTCTCTTATGGTGACACCAGCATTCCCCTAATAGAGAGCAAGATACAGCAGCACACATTTGGCACTCCATAATTTTTTTCATTTTTTTGTTCCTCTGTTCCTCAATTAACACAACGGCTCTTTTAAGAGCCACCTAATATCTAAACACTTACATTTGATTTTTAATTCTATTTTTTTAATGATTTTTTTCCGCCGTGCGCGCACCGTGCGCGGAAAAAAAAATATATATGTTTTTTTCACCCTTCTGGGTCCTTCAGGGACCCCCTGACAACAGCTAGGGGGCCAGGAACTCTGTACCCTGCCCCCTTTTCACATTCTCCACCTTTCTTTTTCACTGTCACACACAAAATGGCGGACAACACTTCCTGATTTCGACCGATTCGAATGTTGACTGACATGTAACCACCAATCACAATTACGCTCGCGCACGTTATGGTGCGCGCACGGTGCACGCACGGTGCGCGCACCGTGCGCGCTTATAGATATTTATGTACTTTTAACTGCAATTTTCTCAGGAACTACTGAACAGAATGACACCATATATTCAAAAGGCACATCCCTGACCTGAGGACTACCTCTTTGCCAAATTTCAAGTAATTCTGTTCAGCCGTTCGGGCTGTACCTTCGACTGAAGGTCCTATGGGAAAACGCGTTTTGGGACCCCCCTTTTTTCTCAGCCCCCGCTTGACGAATCGCCCCGAGACTTCCAGGGTAGGAGCTGAGCGGAGCGCCCCATTAGTTTTGAAAATTTTGCGAGGATCCGTCAACCGGCGCCAAAGTTATTCAAAATAGAATTTTCAGATTTCCTATGGAAACACGGTCCTAACTATAACTATCTACTGGCGACCGCCAGTAGATAATATATATATATATATTACCTACTGGCGGTCGCCAGTAGGTAGTTATAGTTAGGACCACGTTTCCATAGGAAATCCGCAACATTCTATTTTGAATAACTTTGGCGCCGGTTGACGAATCCTCGCAAATTTTTCAAAATAGGTGGGGCGCTACGCTCCGCTCCTACCCTGAAAGTCTCGGGGGGATTCGTCAAGCGGGGGCTGAGATAAAAGGGGGGTCCCAAAACGCGTTTTTCCCATGCATTTTTCCATAGGACCTTTAGACACAGCTACAGCCCGAACGGCTGAACAGAATTACTTGAAATTTGGCAGAGAGGTAGTCCTCAAGTCAAGGAAGTGCCTTTTGTAGGTTTGGTGTAAATCTGTTCAGTAGATTCTGAGAAAATAGCCTTTAAATCAATATATATATCTGAGCCAGCTTACGGTGCGCTTACGGTGCGCTTACCGTACGCGTACGGTGACGTGCGCGAGCGCGATTCTGATTGGCCCTTAGATCTTAGTAAACATTCGAATCGGTCGAAACCAGGAAGCGGCGGCCGCCATTTTCTCTCTCGCACTCTGACAGGGGGTGGAAAAACAAAGCCCAAAACATGTAAAGGGGCTGTTTAGACAGCTCCCAAGCACCTAGCCATGTCCATGGAGTCCCCAACGACCCCCCAAGGGAAAAAAGGCAATTTTAATTTTTTCGAAAATTTTGCCGATTACGCTTACGGTAAAAAATAATAAAATAAAAAAAAAAAATATCCACACTCTCCCCACCCCATGTGCAAAAGGTGCCCGAAGGGCACCTTTTGTGCATGGCTTATTAGAGATAAAAATAACACATATTGTAAATATCACAGCGATGCTCATCATATTTTCACCATGTGCGCACGGTGCGCGAAGCGCATCGTGCGTTCATGGCCCATGTAGCGTAACGTGGGCACGCGGTGCGCGAAGCGCACCGTGCGCGCACGGAACGAACTGCGTTAAGTGGGCGCGCACGCCACAAATGGCGTAAAGTAACTTAGCATTTAAAAAAACGTACAAATTCACTGAAAAAACCATAGGTTTCACACACGTTATAGTTAGGAATTAGCATTTAAAAAACCTTGCAAATTCACTGAAAAAACCATAGGTTTCACACATGTTATAGTTAGCTGGACATTTTACTGATAAAAAACCAATGAAATTCCCCCGTTATAGTTACTGTAGGCAACTATAACTCACGCAACCGTAATCCTCTGCTGATGACATATGTGTCTTTATGAAAAAAAAATATTTGTAATATATGTATAGCTAAAATTTAATGGAAGAAGACATGGGCAAATAAGTGTCTAAATACAGTATTAGCATCAGCAGAGGATTGCGGTCGCGTGAGTTATAGTTGCCTACAGTAACTATAACGGGGGAATTTCATTGGTTTTTTATCAGTAAAATGTCCAGCTAACTATAACATGTGTGAAACCTATGGTTTTTTCAGTGAATATATATATATATATATATATATATATATATATATATATATATATATATATATATATATATATATATTCCAGCTCAGGCTTGGTTTCCGTCTCGTGGGAAGCACTCGAACAGCGTCGCAGGGCTCCAAGCATCAGCCCTGTATCATAGGTATGAGAACGCCAGGCAGCCGAGTCAGTTACAGTCCTGTTGCCACATACGCCCTACGCGTTTCGAAAATCTTTCTTCTTCAGGGGCTGGTGGTATAGGAAGCACTTGTGTTCATTCTACAACTCCTTTTGTACACGTAGTGACGTGCCCTGGATGGGCGGCTCTGAATGAGACTCCGCTGTGCCTTATGGGAGTCGTAGTCTGACTGGACATTGTGGCGTTCTAATTACAAGTGCAGACAGTAACCTGTTCAAAGCTCGGAATGAGCCTCAGCTGTCATCTGTTCTCTCAATCCAACGACGTTGTCCCACATCGAGGGACTCGCAGGATGCTTTCCCTCGTGGCCCCCAGGTTCTCGGGGTGGTGCTTTCCCGGCGGCACGGACGCCGCCAAATATTCCAGCTCAGGCTTGGTTTCCGTCTCGTGGGAAGCACTCGAACAGCGTCGCAGGGCTCCAAGCATCAGCCCTGTATCATAGGTATGAGAACGCCAGGCAGCCGAGTCAGTTACAGTCCTGTTGCCACATACGCCCTACGCGTTTCGAAAATCTTTCTTCTTCAGGGGCTGGTGGTATAGGAAGCACTTGTGTTCATTCTACAACTCCTTTTGTACACGTAGTGACGTGCCCTGGATGGGCGGCTCTGAATGAGACTCCGCTGTGCCTTATGGGAGTCGTAGTCTGACTGGACATTGTGGCGTTCTAATTACAAGTGCAGACAGTAACCTGTTCAAAGCTCGGAATGAGCCTCAGCTGTCATCTGTTCTCTCAATCCAACGACGTTGTCCCACATCGAGGGGCTCGCAGGATGCTTTCCCTCGTGGCCCCCAGGTTCTCGGGGTGGTGCTTTCCCGGCGGCACGGACGCCGCCAAATATTCCAGCTCAGGCTTGGTTTCCGTCTCGTGGGAAGCACTCGAACAGCGTCGCAGGGCTCCAAGCATCAGCCCTGTATCATAGGTATGAGAACGCCAGGCAGCCGAGTCAGTTACAGTCCTGTTGCCACATACGCCCTACGCGTTTCGAAAATCTTTCTTCTTCAGGGGCTGGTGGTATAGGAAGCACTTGTGTTCATTCTACAACTCCTTTTGTACACGTAGTGACGTGCCCTGGATGGGCGGCTCTGAATGAGACTCCGCTGTGCCTTATGGGAGTCGTAGTCTGACTGGACATTGTGGCGTTCTAATTACAAGTGCAGACAGTAACCTGTTCAAAGCTCGGAATGAGCCTCAGCTGTCATCTGTTCTCTCAATCCAACGACGTTGTCCCACATCGAGGGGCTCGCAGGATGCTTTCCCTCGTGGCCCCCAGGTTCTCGGGGTGGTGCTTTCCCGGCGGCACGGACGCCGCCAAATATTCCAGCTCAGGCTTGGTTTCCGTCTCGTGGGAAGCACTCGAACAGCGTCGCAGGGCTCCAAGCATCAGCCCTGTATCATAGGTATGAGAACGCCAGGCAGCCGAGTCAGTTACAGTCCTGTTGCCACATACGCCCTACGCGTTTCGAAAATCTTTCTTCTTCAGGGGCTGGTGGTATAGGAAGCACTTGTGTTCATTCTACAACTCCTTTTGTACACGTAGTGACGTGCCCTGGATGGGCGGCTCTGAATGAGACTCCGCTGTGCCTTATGGGAGTCGTAGTCTGACTGGACATTGTGGCGTTCTAATTACAAGTGCAGACAGTAACCTGTTCAAAGCTCGGAATGAGCCTCAGCTGTCATCTGTTCTCTCAATCCAACGACGTTGTCCCACATCGAGGGGCTCGCAGGATGCTTTCCCTCGTGGCCCCCAGGTTCTCGGGGTGGTGCTTTCCCGGCGGCACGGACGCCGCCAAATATTCCAGCTCAGGCTTGGTTTCCGTCTCGTGGGAAGCCCTCGAACAGCGTCGCAGGGCTCCAAGCATCAGCCCTGTATCATAGGTATGAGAACGCCAGGCAGCCGAGTCAGTTACAGTCCTGTTGCCACATACGCCCTACGCGTTTCGAAAATCTTTCTTCTTCAGGGGCTGGTGGCAACAGGACTGTAACTGACTCGGCTGCCTGGCGCTCTCATACCTATGATACAGGGCTGATGCTTGGAGCCCTGCGACGCTGTTCGAGTGCTTCCCACGAGACGGAAACCAAGCCTGAGCTGGAATATTTGGCGGCGTCCGTGCCGCCGGGAAAGCACCACCCCGAGAACCTGGGGGCCACGAGGGAAAGCATCCTGCGAGCCCCTCGATGTGGGACAACGTCGTTGGATTGAGAGAACAGATGACAGCTGAGGCTCATTCCGAGCTTTGAACAGGTTACTGTCTGCACTTGTAATTAGAACGCCACAATGTCCAGTCAGACTACGACTCCCATAAGGCACAGCGGAGTCTCATTCAGAGCCGCCCATCCAGGGCACGTCACTACGTGTACAAAAGGAGTTGTAGAATGAACACAAGTGCTTCCTATACCACCAGCCCCTGAAGAAGAAAGATTTTCGAAACGCGTAGGGCGTATGTGGCAACAGGACTGTAACTGACTCGGCTGCCTGGCGTTCTCATACCTATGATACAGGGCTGATGCTTGGAGCCCTGCGACGCTGTTCGAGTGCTTCCCACGAGACGGAAACCAAGCCTGAGCTGGAATATTTGGCGGCGTCCGTGCCGCCGGGAAAGCACCACCCCGAGAACCTGGGGGCCACGAGGGAAAGCATCCTGCGAGCCCCTCGATGTGGGACAACGTCGTTGGATTGAGAGAACAGATGACAGCTGAGGCTCATTCCGAGCTTTGAACAGGTTACTGTCTGCACTTGTAATTAGAACGCCACAATGTCCAGTCAGACTACGACTCCCATAAGGCACAGCGGAGTCTCATTCAGAGCCGCCCATCCAGGGCACGTCACTACGTGTACAAAAGGAGTTGTAGAATGAACACAAGTGCTTCCTATACCACCAGCCCCTGAAGAAGAAAGATTTTCGAAACGCGTAGGGCGTATGTGGCAACAGGACTGTAACTGACTCGGCTGCCTGGCGTTCTCATACCTATGATACAGGGCTGATGCTTGGAGCCCTGCGACGCTGTTCGAGTGCTTCCCACGAGACTGAAACCAAGCCTGAGCTGGAATATTTGGCGGCGTCCGTGCCGCCGGGAAAGCACCACCCCGAGAACCTGGGGGCCACGAGGGAAAGCATCCTGCGAGCCCCTCGATGTGGGACAACGTCGTTGGATTGAGAGAACAGATGACAGCTGAGGCTCATTCCGAGCTTTGAACAGGTTACTGTCTGCACTTGTAATTAGAACGCCACAATGTCCAGTCAGACTACGACTCCCATAAGGCACAGCGGAGTCTCATTCAGAGCCGCCCATCCAGGGCACGTCACTACGTGTACAAAAGGAGTTGTAGAATGAACACAAGTGCTTCCTATACCACCAGCCCCTGAAGAAGAAAGATTTTCGAAACGCGTAGGGCGTATGTGGCAACAGGACTGTAACTGACTCGGCTGCCTGGCGTTCTCATACCTATGATACAGGGCTGATGCTTGGAGCCCTGCGACGCTGTTCGAGTGCTTCCCACGAGACGGAAACCAAGCCTGAGCTGGAATATTTGGCGGCGTCCGTGCCGCCGGGAAAGCACCACCCCGAGAACCTGGGGGCCACGAGGGAAAGCATCCTGCGAGCCCCTCGATGTGGGACAACGTCGTTGGATTGAGAGAACAGATGACAGCTGAGGCTCATTCCGAGCTTTGAACAGGTTACTGTCTGCACTTGTAATTAGAACGCCACAATGTCCAGTCAGACTACGACTCCCATAAGGCACAGCGGAGTCTCATTCAGAGCCGCCCATCCAGGGCACGTCACTACGTGTACAAAAGGAGTTGTAGAATGAACACAAGTGCTTCCTATACCACCAGCCCCTGAAGAAGAAAGATTTTCGAAACGCGTAGGGCGTATGTGGCAACAGGACTGTAACTGACTCGGCTGCCTGGCGTTCTCATACCTATGATACAGGGCTGATGCTTGGAGCCCTGCGACGCTGTTCGAGTGCTTCCCACGAGACGGAAACCAAGCCTGAGCTGGAATATTTGGCGGCGTCCGTGCCGCCGGGAAAGCACCACCCCGAGAACCTGGGGGCCACGAGGGAAAGCATCCTGCGAGCCCCTCGATGTGGGACAACGTCGTTGGATTGAGAGAACAGATGACAGCTGAGGCTCATTCCGAGCTTTGAACAGGTTACTGTCTGCACTTGTAATTAGAACGCCACAATGTCCAGTCAGACTACGACTCCCATAAGGCACAGCGGAGTCTCATTCAGAGCCGCCCATCCAGGGCACGTCACTACGTGTACAAAAGGAGTTGTAGAATGAACACAAGTGCTTCCTATACCACCAGCCCCTGAAGAAGAAAGATTTTCGAAACGCGTAGGGCGTATGTGGCAACAGGACTGTAACTGACTCGGCTGCCTGGCGTTCTCATACCTATGATACAGGGCTGATGCTTGGAGCCCTGCGACGCTGTTCGAGTGCTTCCCACGAGACGGAAACCAAGCCTGAGCTGGAATATTTGGCGGCGTCCGTGCCGCCGGGAAAGCACCACCCCGAGAACCTGGGGGCCACGAGGGAAAGCATCCTGCGAGCCCCTCGATGTGGGACAACGTCGTTGGATTGAGAGAACAGATGACAGCTGAGGCTCATTCCGAGCTTTGAACAGGTTACTGTCTGCACTTGTAATTAGAACGCCACAATGTCCAGTCAGACTACGACTCCCATAAGGCACAGCGGAGTCTCATTCAGAGCCGCCCATCCAGGGCACGTCACTACGTGTACAAAAGGAGTTGTAGAATGAACACAAGTGCTTCCTATACCACCAGCCCCTGAAGAAGAAAGATTTTCGAAACGCGTAGGGCGTATGTGGCAACAGGACTGTAACTGACTCGGCTGCCTGGCGTTCTCATACCTATGATACAGGGCTGATGCTTGGAGCCCTGCGACGCTGTTCGAGTGCTTCCCACGAGACGGAAACCAAGCCTGAGCTGGAATATATATATATATATATATATATTATCTACTGGCGGTCGCCAGTAGATAGTTATAGTTAGGACCTATTTTCCATAGGAAATCCGCAACATTCTATTCCCAATAAGTCTGGCGCTGGTTGATGAATCCTCGCAAAACTTTCCAAACTTTTGGCCAGCTCCGCTCCGCTCCTACTCTGAAAGTTTTGTGGCGATTCGTCAAGCGGGGGCCGAGAAAAAAGGGGGGTCCCAAAACACGTTTTCCCCATGCAGTTTCCCATAGGATCTGTTGTCGCAGCTACAGCCTGAACCGCTGAACGGAATGACACCAAATTTGGCAAAGAGGTAGTCCTCCATTCAGACTTGTGCCTTTTGCATAAATGGTGTGAATCCGTTCAGTAGTTCCTGAGAAAATGAAGAGTTAAAAGTACATATATATCGATGGCCGGGGAGGATCCGCGGACCCTACCCGCACCGTAAGCGCACCCTCCCCGAACCGAACGTGCAGTCTCCCGATCGCGCGCTGAATGCTAATTGGCTATCGAGTGTCTGTCTACATTCGAAACCGGGAACTGTTGGCGGCCATTTTCTGCCTTGGTAGAAGCGAGGCTGAAGAAGGAAGGGGAATAAGTGTGTAAAACCTATAAAGGGGGCAGAGTGGAAATACTCTGACCCTCTAGAGGTGCTTAGGGGGTCCCAGAAGGACCCCCTGGGGCCCCCTTTTTTTAAAAACGGCAAAATGCGCGCAGGGTGCACGCATCCTATTGCGTTGGGTGCGCGGATCCAAGGAAAAAAAATTTGAAAAAAGACAAGAAATCATTGGTTGTATTACAACTTCCTACACTGAAAGGTAGGGTGTACATTTCTGTTTGTTAAAGGCATGATTCTTATTGGTTAACAAAAACAGTTTGTAAGGAACATTATATATGATAAGCTGATATGTTGAAAAGTCAAGCACACTTGCTGTCTTGTTTAGCAACATTGTGTGCTGAACTTGTGACCTGTGTGCTCAGTGCAGTGTTCCATGACCTGTTTCTATGGTGACAGGCAGAAGGCAGATTGGGGGAAGGGTTGAAATGTATTTCATTTGGTAAGGGTTGAAATGTTTAACCAATAGAAATGTGTGTTTGCTTTTGAATTTATGTGTGAAGGATTGTGACTTGATGTTTACATGTATATGTGTGGAAAATGAAAGGGAAACTTTTCCATTCTTTGTTTTTGCTGAGAGGTGCACAGTGCAGAGATTCTGTAAAAGAAAATCTGGTGTGTGACTGATATACTTCTTAATCTACAAAAAGGTGAGTTATTTAATTGTGAGGGGATGTATGTAGACTATTTTGATTTTAATCAGACTAATGTATTTCTCCTGCTAAAGTGTAGGGAGTACTTTTTTTCTCTACAATCTTATTGACACTGTGTGTGCATGTAGAAACCATTCTGTGATAAGCATTTGTGTTTTTCATGTGTTTGCAGACAGATAACTGTGCTGTTTTTATATTTTGGTAGAATTAGAAACCAGTCATTGTTTATGAATTTGTGAAATGAGTTATGTTTCTATACTCAAATGTAGTACTCCTTCTAGATGAAGAAATGTGTTTTGGTATAGTGCAAGGGATAGTGTTGTTTGTCTAGAATCACACTGTGAGTCTGTGTGCATTTGGGAACCACTGTGAGAGAAGCACTTGGTAACATCGTGTATTTGCTGACAGATAACTGTTTTAAAACCTGTCATGTTGTCAACTTCAGAAGCCAGTCTTTGGTTATACATTGATAAAATGAGTCAGGGTTTGACACAAAAGTGCAGTCCTGAAATATGTACATTGTGTGCAGTTCCCTTACCACTTCCACAGTAGTGAATGAGTTTTGGTAAACTCCTAGGGATAATGGTTGTTGTCTAGAATCACACAAAGAGTCTGTGTGCATTTGGGAACCTCTGTGAGAGAAGCATTTGGTAACATTGTGTGTTTGCTGACAGATAACTGTTTTAAAACCTGTCATGTTGTCAAGTTTTAGTAGCATTAGAAGCCAGTCTTTGGTTATGCATTGATAAAATAAGTCATGCTTTGACACTAATGTGCTGTACTTTAATATATAGATTGTGTGTAGTCTCCTTACCCCTTGCACAGTAGTGAATGAGTTTTGGTTAGCTGCTAGGGATAGTGTTGCTTGTCTAGAATCACACTGTGAGTCTGTGTGCATTTGGGAACCACTGTGAGAGAAGTATTTGGTAACATCGTGTTTTTGCTGACAGATAACTGTTTTAAAACCTGTCTTGTTGTCAAGTTTTAGTAGCATTAGAAGGCAGTTTTCGCTTATGCTTTGATTAAATGAGTCAGGCTTTGACACAAAAGTGCAGTCCTGAAATGTGTAGATTGTGTGCACTTCCCTTACCACTTCTACTGTAGTGAATGAGTTTTGGTGCTTGTCTAGAATCACACTGTGAGTCTGTGTGCATTTGGGAACCACTGTGAGAGAAGCATTTGGTAACATCGTGTATTTGCTGACAGATAAATGTTTTAAAACCTGTCATGTTGTCAAGTTTTAGTAGCATTAGAAGACAGTTATGGCTTATGCTTTGATTAAATGAATCAGGCATTTACACTAAAGTGCAGTCCTGAAATATGTAGATTGTGTGCAGTTTCCTTACCACTTCCACTCTAGTGAATTCGTTTTGGTAAACTCCTAGGGATAGTGGTGCTTGTCTCTGCAGTCCTCTATTGACCCATTCAGTACCAAGTACTAATCTATTCACTGTGTCAAAACCCAAACACTTATAAATTCACCAAGACACTCTCTTTGCAGTACTCTAATCATTCAGTCGGTGCCTAAGTATTCATGCACTGAGCCAGGCCTTAGCACATGGACTGCTTCAAACCCCTATCCACTATGCATGCAGTCTTCTAACCACCTAGACACTTGTCTTTTACACCTTCAATTCCCTAGTCAGTATCCATACAGTCCAGCAAACATCCTGTCACTCCCTTTGCAGTCCTCTAGTAACCCATTCAGTACCAAGTACTAATCCATTCCCTGCGCCTAGAGCCTACCACTTATAAATTCACCCAGGCACTCTCCTTGCTGTACTCTAATCATTCAGTCAGTACCCAAGTATTCATGCAGTGAGCCAGGCCTTATGACATAGACTGCTTCAAACGCCTATTCACTGTGCATGCAGGCCTCTAACCACCTACACAGTTGTCTTTCACACCTTCAATTCCCCAGTCAGTATTTATACACTTCTAGCAAACACCCTGTTACTCACCCAGTGTGTCTCCTTATAGTACTGTAATCATTCAGTCAGTTAGCATGTAGTCTTTTAGTGAGGTAGGCTTTAGGGCATGAACTGCTTCAAAGTAGTGTGCACTATGCATGTAGTGTTTTAACGATCGTCACACTTGTGGTTCAGGGCTATAGTTTCTTAGTCAGTTTTTATATAAAATGTGTTTGTACAGTAATGGAATAGTTTGAAAGTTATTAATATACATTTATTTGTGATTCTTTGTTTACAGATACAGAACAGGAGTGTTTCTCATCTGTTTGCACTCTTCTCGTGCAAGATTGTTTGGATGAAGGGTCCTTCGGTGTTTCATCATACTTGCCGTGCCGTACGAGTATTTCTTGTTAGGATCCCCTTGCTTCAGAACTCTTTTGCAAATCTTGCACGTGACCAAGGTGGCATTGATCTTTGTTTGCCCCTCGGGAAAAGTAAAAAAAAATCCACACCACTGAAGAAAAACGTTGTGGGCGTGGTGTGTCCTCCAAAAATTTATCCTTAGATTCGGTGAATATTTTAAAGCGACAACATTTACAGTTTTTGTAAGTTAAACTTATAAAATTTTGTTGGCTGTAAGCATTTTATATATCTGTGATTTGCATCTTGTGGTATTTTGTTGAGAATAGCATGTTGTTGTTTTTTTAACAATCTTTTTGATTGTTTTTTTTTGCCCGCTGTTAAGTGATGAGTACGATTGAAATCACCATTTTTAGTGAAATTTAATATATTCTGAGAACAGCAAAAAAGGCAAACAAATTACTTTGTGGAAATTATGCTGTGTTGTTAAAAATGTATTATTACATGTTATAATTTTTTTTTCCTTTTCTTTCACAGATCCAAATTTTAAAATAAGCAATTTATATGAATTTAGATTGCAATGAAAATCTGAAAAAAATGTATACCATTTTTTATTCCTATTACTGTGAAGGTAAGTTTAACTAAGTATCAATATGCAGAATGAGGAGGTCTGGAAGAAGCTACAAAGTTGAAACACGTTTCCAAAAAGACTCTGTTTATACCTATGTAGTTTTGAAATCTGATAATCAGATATCATGTGACCTGCATAAAAAGAGATTTGAGGGGTTCATAATATTTCCCATTGTAGCTATTGAAGGACCGCAATCATTTCAATCATTCTTCTTTCAACATCTTTGCAGACAAAACTCTGTGGTTTCCTTCTATCATTCGCAAGGAATTTTAAAACCGGAAATATGTCACTTTTTGTAACATAGTTATTGTGCAAGACACTCTTTCATATTTACAAAGAGAGGAAAAGGCACTCTGTGTACTTTTTATACTCCATGTAAATACAACCTCATTATGCACACCACTTTGCGTTGAAAGGGTGTTCTATAAGTGTTGTTGTGCATGATTGCACTGAATACTCATAGAACAAGACACGTCTAGATTTATCAGAAATCATGAATCTCGATATGTGTGTGAATGCTGCACCATTCTAAAATTGGTGTAGGAAAGCACAACAAGGAGAATTGTTTTCATTTCTCCACATTTTTATATCTTCAATGCATGCTGAAATGTTCAGCATACATTGAAGGAGAAAAATGCATTTTCTCATTGTTTTTGTGCAGGAAGGTGAGTCTTCCTGCAAAAAGAAAAACAGCACATGACACAGATATCCTTGCACTATGGTGCAAGTGTACCTGTGTCACCACATGGCTGCAGTTTAAGCAGCCGTGCAGAGAGAAGCATAGATTTGCAACATATTTCCGTACATATGTTGCATCCCTGTGCTTCGGAAGTACTACAGCACACTGCAGTTAAAGAGGTTACTGTGTGATGCTGCAGCACTTCCTCATAGTTCTGCACTTATACATTCACCATACGCTACTAATGCATTCATTCAGTCAATTGCATACTACACATACATTCATCTAAACTTTCACACACTAACAAAGAAATGTAGCTCTTTTTTTAAACCAGGAAAGTTAGTTCTTACAAGAACTTTTTTTTCTTCTTTTTTGTTTTTTTATTTTTTGGGGGGTTTTCTGAACAATTTTTAAATTTTGGGGGTTTTTCTGCAAAAAAAAAAACAAACAACAAAACAGGATGAACCAAACAATGAACTTCAGGGAACAATTAAAAAAAACAAAAAAAAACTAGCAAATGTGACTTTCTTGCCGGCGGCAGATCAGATCGATCGACTGCTCACCGTAGCACAAAGTCGCACTGCACTTAGAGTGCAGAGCACTTTTAAAAATTGAAATTGAGGACGGATGTCCAAATTTTGGGCTGATGGATGCACTCTTGAAGTGCTCGGCTGCGATGAGGTGGAAGGCGCAGGAGCAGGAGTGTTTCTCATCCGTTTGCACTCATCGTGCAAGATTTTTTGGATGAAGGTTCCTCAGGTGCTTCATCATACTAGCCGTGCCGAATGAGTATTTCTTGTTAGGATCCCCTCGCAACAGCACTCTTTTGCAAATATTGCACATGACCAAGGTGGCATTGGTCTTATTCTGCCCCTCGGGAAAAGTAAAAAATTTACACACCACTGAAGAAAAACGTTCTTTGGGTGGTGCCTCCACCAAAAATTCATCCTCAGATGAGTGAGGAGATGCAGGTGATGCCTGCTGCCCTGAAGCCATTTTTAGTAGAAAAAAGTTAGAGCTAAGTGTAAACTTAGTCTAAAAAATCTTCTTCTCTGCAAAGAGATGCTCCTCCAAAGAAGGTGAAAGAAGAATGATTGAATTGGGTGGGGTCTTTCAATAGTTAGAACAGGAAGTGTAATGAACCAATCAAATCTCTTTTTTTGCAGGTCACATGGGATCCGCACACCGTGCGCTTATGCATCACGCACCCAACGCGCATCCGTGAAATTGAATTAAAAAAATGTATAGGATTAGATGTAAAAATATATTACTTTTAAGACTAGTTTAGAGTTTGTCTTCAATTAATATTCACATGAAATACATATATATGTTTTTTTTAAATGTTAAATATTTCGCGGGATCCGCGCACCTACCATGTCATAGACGCAGATGATGCATCGCGGAAGCGTGTAAACATCGCGTTACGTACATCAAACGTGGCGCGTATAGGCTGGGAGTCGCGTACCGGTCGTATTGCGATCGCGCACTAAACACGTACCCAACGCATACCATGCGCGGATGCTATCGCGTAGGGATCGAGAACGGTGCGCATAGGGTGCGCGGATCCAAAAACATGGAAAAAATATTTATAAAATAAAGTTTTGAGCATATAGTAAAAAACTATTTTGAAAAATATAAAAAAATATGTTTGAAAAACCCATTAAATTCAAATATTATTTTTAAATTTTTTAAAGAATTAATTGCAAAAATAAGTTTAAAAAATGGTGATAAAAAAGTATTTTAATAAAAACATGGTCAATGAAATTGACACACTGAATTTGAAAAATATAGAAATCCAATCAAAATCATTAAACATGATATCTTGAGAGATAAGTTAAAGATAGGAATTAGCATTTAAAAAACCTTTGAAATTCACTGAAAAAACCATAGGTTTCATGCACGTTATAGTTAGGAATTGGCATTTAAAAAACCTTAGAAATTCACTGAAAAAAACAAAGGTTTAATGGGCGTTATAGTTAGGAATTGGCATTTAAAAAACCTTAGAAATTCACTGAAAAAACCATAGGTTTCAGGGGCGTTATAGTTAGCTGGACATTTCCCTCATACAAAACCCTAGAAATTCCCCTGTTATAGTTAGTTCAGCTAACTATAACTTGCGCCCCCGCAATGCACTGCTGATGACATCACATATTACATCACTCATGACATGGTCAGTGACATCACTGATGACATCACTGATGACATCTCAAATGGCATTACTGATGACATCACTGATGACATTATCCAGTGAGTATGTGTTTCTGTACAGTTTTAATATGTTTAATATATATAGGGAAAGGTCTGTTGAAGAATGAGTGGGTGTACAAGTGTATGAATGGATGATTTTCTAGGTGCGTAACTGACTCTGCAAGTGAGTCATTAAATGTATCTTACTGCAGACTAGTGACTAAACTGTGTGAATGTCTGTATGTGTCTGTGTGTAGGTGTATAAGTGACTGCATGGTTTTGTGAATAGCTATATGAGTTTCTATATGGGTTATTTATTTATTTTTTTAAAAACCCTTTATTTACACATCAAATAGTCACAGTCATGGGCCTACAACCGCCTGGGCCGGCCGCTAACATAGAAAAAAAGGGGGAGGACAACAATAATACAGCAATCATGAGAGCAGGAGCGAACCGCACGCGTAACGGCTGCAGCCGCCCACAACTGAACCCAGCACTACAGAAAGGTTTCTTATTAACTGTTTTGTAAATAAAAACAACAAAAGGAAACTTAGACCAGGCAGAAGAACTCCATTAGCAGGGACTTGCTCTCTCATGAGCGGGGGACAACAGCGACAATGCAGCCCATTACACAGTAACTCGCGTTAAGAAGGGCAGGGGGGGGGGCAGGGAAAAGACCAGTCACCAATCCTGCAAAGCGAAAGGGAAAAAGACCAGGAACATCAAAGTCAAGGGGACATCGTTACGTCTGGTGTGACCACCAAGGGGGGGTGCATATACCCCCACGGTAGGAATTCCAGGGACCCCACATCTTACTCCATTTCTTAGGTTTGCCTCTGGCCACGTAAACAGTCTTCTCTCGTAACATGCACCAATCCATATTCTCTTTCCACTTCGTAACTGTGGGAGGCCTACCGGAACCCCAGAGCTGTGCAATGTCTCTTTTAGCGACCATGTTGCCCAAAGTCACCCAGCGTTCTTGTGCCACATCGCAGTCAGTCGGTTCCCACACATTCAACACACATCGCCGAGCCTCAGGGTCTATATGGGTTATTGATTGGTTGTCTGAGTATCTGTATGGGTGCCTGAGTGTTTGTGTGGGTAGGGTGTGTATGACTCTATGCATAGATGTGTGAGTGTGTGATTCTATGGATGCAGGGTTTTAAGAGTGCATCTGTGATGGACTGTATGGTTGGGTGAGTGTATGTATGGGTGTGTTAGGGATTGAATGTATATCTCAGTGGTACATGTGTGACTAACTACATATGTGAAAGGCAGTATATATGTGTGTAAGAGTATATAAGTGGGTATATGTGAGAGTGTGTGATTGTGAGAGTGGCTGTATGGATGAGTGTGTGCTTGTATCAATGATTGTATAAGAGCGTAAGAATGTGGTACTATTTTTATGATTAAGTGAACTTGAGTGTGTTTAACTGTATAGGTGAGTAAATGGGACTGTGTTTAATTACTGACACGACTGACTAGGTGTGTCAGTACCTCAATGGATGATTGGCGGTGTGTGACTGTCTTTAACCCCTTCAGTGCCACGCCCTTTCCCCCTCCTGTGCCGGGCGTTGCACTAGTGGGTGGGGTTCATGACGAGATAGTCTCGTCATGGGCACAGCGCAACCGTGCTCCATGACGAGACTATCTCGTCATGGGCACTGAAGAGGATATAGGTGTATAAATGCATATGATAGTCTTGTACGGAGTGACTGTAAGTATGAGTGACTGTACAGGTGAGTGAGTGGAGGTGTATGTAGACCTAAGAGTTAATGAGTGGGTATGTAGTTATTAGTATTGGAGTATCTATGGTTTTCAAAATGATCGTCTGAAATTTTGAGTTGGTGTATCAAAGGTTATATTAGGGTGTGAGAAGATGCACTAATTTATCACATGGATGATGTCATCAGTGATGTCATCAGTGATGTCATTTGAGATGTCATCAGTGATGTCATCAGTGATGTCACTGACCATGTCATGAGTGATGTAATATGTGACGTCATCAGCAGTGCATTACGGGGGCGCGAGTTATAGTTAGCTGAACTAACTATAACAGGGGAATCTCTAGGGTTTTGTACGAGGGAAATGTCCAGCTAACTATAATGCCCCTGAAACCTATGGTCTTTTCAGTGAATATATATATATATATATATATATATATATATATATATATAAGCATACAGCGTCTTCTTCACAGAAGGACTCGCACTCAGGAGGGAGAATTGACTGTTTATTTAGTCACTCGTAATGCGTTTCGTCAGTGAAACTGACTTGATCACACGAAGTGTACACAAAATGGGAGGTGTATACATAGCTGGGAAAATAAACGACAGACAAAAGTTTGTCTAGTGGTGCCTGTAACATTGGCGGCCATTTCTAAATGTCGAAAAAATGCCAGATTATACAATTTCATGACTGTATAGCTGGTTACATGCTATGTTAATAAAATCATAGTAAACCTTAATTGTCAAAGGTAAATATACAAAACTGTATCAACATGATGAACTTTACATAGCTGGGAGAATAACCGACAGACAAAAGTTTGTCTAGTAGTGCCTGTAACTTTGGCGGCCATTTCTAGATGTCGAAAAAATTATGCCAGATTATATAATTTCATTGCTATATAGCTGGTTACATGCTATGCCAACAAAATCATTGTAAACCTCAGTGTTCAAAGATAAATATACAATAGTGTATCAACATGATGGGCTGGAAACCAGCTATTTGTAGACATTATGGTTGGCATAGTGCCATGCATTCGACACGCTGTCAATTGTAGTTCTATTACTGATAGCATAAATTAGCAAGTGTTACAAATTGAAATTAAATCCACAAATAGTGTGTCCTCGCTAGTATTCTGCATCATTAATCGGCAAATACGTAGAGGCAATTAATCTGGTGCACAGAAATTACCCCATATTGGGAAGCACGGGTGGCCACATGAGGTGCTTTATAATTGTATATACATGTCATTACCTTACATAATGATACACATAAACATGTATAGTACTCTAGGATTATATATACATATTTAGGAAAGGAAAAGGAAACATATACGGCATAGTGCCCATTGTATATTGTACACCTCAAACTTCTGGTTGTTGCAATGTCAATTGCCTCTAGGATCAGACAAAGTTCTAAAACCACCAGCACTGTACCACCTTCATTGCAAAATAGTGCTCAAAATAAATCATGAAATCACCAATAAAAGAAGTATAAAGAAAGAATATAGAAATAGAGTTCTTTCCTTACTGTACCCACAGAACCGGGAAGAAAAGGGTAGGGTAACCGGTACGGATGAGAATAATCCGATGAGATGGCGACCCTTCCTTTCCTCCTGTGCAACAAAAGAGAGAAAAAAAGAGAGGGGAGAATTATGCCCAACATCCTAAGAAAAAAGCATAAGTTAAAATTGCACATATTCGTACTATTGCGTCATAGTATCTATAAATGGCTAAAAACACTCATATTTCAACAACCAGCAATCGGATATGCCTAACCCCAAAGGGGTTGTGCTAACGGAAAAACAGAAGGCACATATGAAACAGTAATCATTCTTCATGTAGGTGTACACTCAGTTCTTCGTCCAAATTGTGTCCCTTAGGGAACTTAGTTTCCAATACAATTATCCATTTGGATTCACGTTTGCGGAGTAATAAAGTTCTATTACCCCCTCTTGGGCCAAGATGGATTTATAGAATTACCGGGAGATCTGCTCGGTTCTTACTCGCCACCTGCCTATGGGACACGGATTCCGGAAAACAAGGTAGTTTTGTGAGAAATATATATATATATATATATATATATATATATATATATATATATTTATTTATGTATTTATTAGTTATAGATCGGACCTAGTTTCCATCGGAAAAGCGTTTTTTGATGTGCCAATTTCTTTGGTGCCGTTTGACTAGTCTTTCCAAATGCTTAAAAACTAATGGGGCATCCCGGTCAGCTCCTGTCTTGAAAGTTTCGGGGTGGATTTGGGAACTAGCATCTCTGTTCCTGTGTAGTAGCGTACTGAAACTAGAGTCTGACACCCGGGGAGGTGGTGGTCCCCGGGGCCCGGGGATCCCCAACGGACCCGCAAATTTAGATATTCCATACCCTGGGGAGGTGGTGGTCCCCGGAGCTTGGGGGGGCCCGTGAGACCCCACATCCTAAAAAGCAAATGCCCCGTGGAGGTGGCGGTCCCCGGGGCAGTGTGGGGGGGGCAGGAGCCCCGCTATGAATTGTTTTTAAAAAGCCCCGGGGAGGTGGAGGTCCCTGGGGCTGAGGGAGGAGCCGCATGTCCCTGCATATAATTATATAAGCCCCAGGGAGGTGGCGGTCCTCGGGGCTGCAGGGCCCCTGCAGGCCCCCACTAAATATTTTGGCATTGCCCCCGGGTGCTTGTAGGAAACGAAGAGCAGGAGTCTGCGCCTCGGTTTTTTTTTCTGACGGATTCTGCTGATTTTCTTTTTTAAAATGCTTTTTTTGGCCCTGGGGGTCCTTGTGGGACCCCTGAGCAGACTACATATACCATCATGCCCTGTTTTGCTGATGCCTATGTGGGCGGGACTATTTACCTTAATAAATGTTGTTTCCACTCTAAACTGCAGTCCTTGGTGCATTGTAAAGAGCCAGTGAACCAGAGCATTACATGCTCGAAACGCGTATGGCAGTCACCAATTGGGGAATGACGGGCTGGCTGAAGGTCTCTGCTGCTGTCTGCTGTGTGCGATACCCCTTCTGGTGTGATCTCCTCATCCAGGGCAACCTGTATTTTCTTTGTGTAGCGGCGTGCCTAGCCGCGAGGAGGTCCCGCCCCTGCTGTGCGGCTCCTTGGCGTTCGAATTTGCCGAGCGCTGCCTGGATTGAAGGGGGCCTGGTTTGCGGGTCTATTGGCAGGAGTGGAAGCGGTCCTATTATTCTTCAAACCCACTTGGGTAAGACATTTAAAGTGAACTTTGCAATTGGGCAAGCGGTACCCAACCGGGTTTTTGATGGAACTGTGTCCAAGCTACGATGGGCTTCACTACATATACCATCATGCCCTGTTTTGCTGACGCCTATGTGGGCGGAACTATTTACCTTAATAAATGTTGTTTCCACTCTAAACTGCAGTCCTTGGTGCATTGTAAAGAGCCAGTGAACAAGAGCATTACATGCTCGAAACGCGTATGGCAGTCACCAATTGGGGAATGAAGGGCTGGCTGAAGGTCTCTGCTGCCGTCTGCTGTGTGCGATACCCCTTCAGGTGTGATCTCCTCATCCAGGGCAACCTGTATTTTATATATATATATATATATATATATATATATATATATATATATATATATATATATATATATATATATATATATATATATATATATATATATATATGTATATATATATATATATATATATATGCCACAAGGAATCGCCTCAACAATAGCACAACGTGTATGCGCAAGAGACGAACACGGACCCAGAAATAAGTGCTAGTGGTTTTTATTCAATCCAAAACCCAATAGCCGCCATGACGCGTTTCGGCCTACCAGAGGCCTTTATCACATGACGCTGTCTCGGGAAGCCTGAGCTTTTAAAGTGCAAGTGCAAAGGTTGATCATGACATCATCACAATGAACATAGAAGACAGAATAAAACATCATGTAAAATACATATGTGCAAATTACGCAAACAATTGTAAACATTGTTTCGTTCTTCCTCTAATTAACTTTTTATGCCATCTAATGAGTGTAAAATACAGAATCATGTAAAACAGCAAAAAAAGGTTAAGGGAGGAAAAGAAAACGGGCCATTGAGGTGTTAAGATATATAAAATATATAAAAAATTCATTAGGTCAGGAATATTAGGACAATATGTACAGTGTAAGCAGTCCATGAAGAAAACCAACAATTTTTGTGAATGCCCATGCCAAAGATCCATATAAATAAATAAATAAAAAAAACATGGACCCCAAAATTTTGTGTACACACGACAAAGGCATGAATAAAGAGGCCTACAGTGGATCACTCCATCAATAATATAAAAGTCGAAACGTGTGGTTTGCAAAGGCATCCTTGATTATCTACTGCCTGCACAAGTAGACATATATAGCTGGATAAATCCGGTTATGACTCTACTCAATCATACCTAATACCAATTTAGCCAAAAAGAATTTGCGAGGCAATGTACGCGTAATTATGTTCAAAGTGTCAGTGCGATCATAATAATAAAATAAAAAAATATATATTCTTATGTGACATAGTGGTGACTTGTGTAAGGAGGAAGCATAAAAGTAAAACGAACAAGATATATAACATATGAAATAAAGATGGATGTTGCTATCATTGTAACCAAAGACTCAGGAGGGATATTTCTTATTCATATTAACAATTGAAGATTACAGAACATGTAAGTAACAAAAATGAAATCAGAGCCAGGTATAGAAGTCCTCACTCGAGTTTAACCCATTAGGTACCTTAGAGTCAAGCTCAAGAATGTACCTTGTCTCCAATCTTCTGAGCATAGCTTCCCTATCACCTCCACGTCTAAGTGGAGGTATTGTGTCGATGACAAAGTAGCTAAGGTCCTCTAGGTTACTGTTGTGTTTGTCACCGAAGTGCCTGGCTACTGGGTATGCTGCGTCGTGATTTATAATAGCTCTCATGTGCTGGAGTATACGTTTGTGCGCCTGCAATTTGGTACTCCCAACGTATTGCAGGCCACACGTACACTCCAGCACATATACTGCAAAATCGGTCCTGCATGTGAGTTTCTTAAGGATTTTGAAGGGAGTGCTGGAGAATGGAGAAATGTAGGTAGTCATACTTTTACCTAGGGAACAAACCTTGCAAGCGGAGCATTTAATGAATCCCTTGCTGGCTTGCAGCCAATTACCTGTGTTGCTCTTTAGTTCAGGACTGCTCTTAACCAGCATGTTGCTCATAGAGCCAGCCTTCCGGAAAGTTATGGTGGGGTTGTTTGCTACACTATTGCCAATCACGGGGTCAAGGCGAATCAACGACCAAATTTTCTTGATGATTTTGCGCAAGTTGTTGTGCTGGCGACTATAAGTTACAATTAGTCTGGGTGTATCATCTTGAATGGGTACCGAATTGGGAGTGATCTCAGAGATGGAACTAATAGTGTTGAGACCCAAAATCTGATCCCTGACTAGAGCCCTAGTCCGGGACATAGCTTTCTCAATAATCGTTAGAGAATAACCCCTGGCAAGGAACCTGAGCTTGCTATGTTCCTGTACTACAAATCCGTCTTATGCGCAGCATCTCCCCGTAGGGGATGCTGCGTATGAGGTGGTCAGGGTGATGACTGTGTGCGTGCAACACGGTGTTACCCGCAGTTGCTTTGCGGAACAGTTTGGTGTGTAGCTTACCCTCGGAAATGAAGACCTCCACATCTAGAAAGTTAACTCGAGTTTGACTCAACTCGGCTGTGAATTGTAGGTTCAGCTGATTAACATTAATGGCTTGAATGAAATCGGAGGCTGATGTTTTTGACCCATTCCAGACCACGAAAAGGTCATCTATATAGCGATGCCAGGCAATGATGTTGTTAGTCATGACATCGCTATATTCTTTATGGAGGACTTGCTCCTCCCACATGCCCATGTGTAAGCACGCGTAGCTTGGGGAAAAGCAAGCCCTCATTGCCACGCCTCTTAGTTGCTGGAATACAACATTCTGGAATAAAAAAAAGTTGTTGTTGAGGCAGATGTTAATCATGGCCGATATCATTTTACAGTGGTCCATCATGTAAATGGGTTCAGTTTTGAAAAAGTGTTCCACCGCCTTGATGCCATCATGGTGATGGATACTGGTATACAGTGCGGTTACATCCAAAGTGATTAACCAGTATTCATCCTGCCACTCAATATCACTGATCTTCCTCAAAAAATCGTTAGTGTCTTGTATATAAGAAGGTAGTCTCTTCACGTACTTTTGTAGGAAAAAATCAATGTATAGTGAGGTCTTTTCCAAAATACTACCCCTGGCCGAAATGATTGGTCTCCCAGGCGGTTTAACTGCGTTCTTGTGTATTTTGGGGATCAGGTAGAAAACCGGCATGATAGGATGATTCACCTTCAAAAATTTCAATTTCTCAATACTGAGGAGACCTGCACTCTTCCAAGCCAATAACATGTTGTAAAAGTCACTCCAAGCTGCTTTCACCACTTTCCACTCGCTTCTCTTATAGCACATTCTGTTATTCAAGTGTAACAAGGCCTCTTCCACATACAACTGTCTCGGCCACAACACAACGTTTCCTCCTTTATCCGATTGTCGGACGATGATGTTATCATCATTTTGAATCTTCTTCATCAGTTGCCCATAGCCATGGTTCCAATGCTGTGTGGTCTGCCGGGCACCTTTGACTGATTTGTGCAAGGATTTCAATTGGCAAGTTATCCTCTCATTGAAAATTTCTATATTGTCATGGACCATGATGGGGTTGAAAGTGGACTTAGGTTTAAATGGTGTTATACCTGGTTTGTTGGTGATAGGCACAAAGTCACTTTGAGATGAATCATGTGTTCGGCCCTCTTCATGTAGCTGATGAAGGTCACAAAGAAGATTAAAATCCCCCACAGTTCCTACTGGAGGACTAGAGGAAATGGTTTCACTTTGCGTGGTACATATTTTGTTTTTGTTGAGTTCGAAAAACTTACGAAGTTTTAATTTGCGTGTAAATTTGTAAACATCTATGCGAGTTTGCGCATAGTTGAAATTATCAGCTGGACAGAATGAGAGGCCGAGGGCGAGAATCTTCTCTTCATTGGTACTTAGTTGAATGTCTGTGAGGTTGATGACAGTGAGGGGTGGGACAGCCGTAATCATTGCTTGCGAGTCCATTGCTTCTGCCCTCTTTTGTTGTTCTGTGATTTTTGACCGCTGCTGGATCTTGCGGTGTTGCCTGCGTTCCCTTCGTTTGATGTTGTTGCGTCTCCTGCCGCTCTTGTGTTCTGTGCGCGTGGTCTTAGTGTGTGGCGTCTGTCCTGCTGCAAGCAATCCACCTCTTGTGCCAGGGTAAGCCTTGTAAACCCCAACTCCTTACTTGTAGAGGTTTGCTCATTTTCTGACTCGCTACCCGGAATAGAGCTTAAGTCTGAAAGGGAGGATGACGAATGTCCCACGGGATTGCTTGTTGCGGGCATCGTGACAGACTGATGCACTTTCTGTTTAACCCCTTCAGTGCCCGCCCCTTTCCCCGCCCTGTGCCGCGCCTTTCATTAGCGGGCGGGGTCTATGACGAGCTGGACTCGTCATGGGCACAGCGCAACCGCGGCCCATGACGAGTCCAGCTCGTCATGGGCACTGAAGGGGTTAAAGGTGACAAATTTCCTTGCGAATGTAAATATTTGGCCGTTTTGATTGTCAGTTTTGTCCCTTTGAAACTTGAAAGCCTTGTGTTTCTTAATAGACTCTTCTTCCTTGGCTAAAAGAGTATGCATCTCTTCACGGTGCCTTTTCTCCGCTTCAGAGGGACCCAGCTTGCTGATTTGTTCATTTAAATCCTCTATGGTAGTTCGTATTTTTAAACGATCACTTTCAGCATATCTCACCAAAATTCTTAGTAAGTTGGCAGAAGACTGTAGATTGCATTCCGCCCAATTTACCAACATTTGAGGGTCAGGATTTTCGTAGCTGGGTGCCAGCATAATGCGTAAACCTCGCGGTATACGCCCGACTTCCAAATAACGCGACAGAGAACGGTGCTCCCACCATTTTGAGGTTTCAATTCGCATGGCTTTCTCCAATTTTCTAAAAAGTTCTTTTAAATCCACATTGCCCGTTCTGGGGACCTCCTGAGTACTGATTGTTACAGATTCTGTAACTGGTGAGTCGTCAAACATTTCCAATGCCGCCTCCTCGCGGCTTCTCCCAGCGCCGGCAGCCATTGTGGTTGGGTTGGGGATAGTTTGTAAACAATACCTTCACTGCAGCTAAACACGCTGAATAGCGGTATTAGCGTGGGTGAGTCAGCACACTTCTTCACCGGTTCCCAATGCCAAAACCTCCTACCTTGGCAGTTTTCACGGCCGCTTGCTCACGAGCCGGCTGGCCTCTGGCTTGCGGTAGGGGTCGTAGTCTGCTGACCGGGGGCACTCGCATCTGCTCCGGCTAGGAGCTCGTAGAACTTCCGGATGACCAGAAGGGTGCTTCCTGTTGCTCGGCCCAAACGAAGAAGGGGTCCGTGACACTCCGTAGAAGAAAAAACGGAGAAACGATAACTGCCACAAGGGATCGCCTCAACAATAGCACAACGTGTATGCGCAAGAGACGAACACGGACCCAGAAATAAGTGCTAGTGGTTTTTATTCAATCCAAAACCCAATAGCCGCCATGACGCGTTTCGGCCTACCAGAGGCCTTGATCACATGACGGTGTCTCGGGAAGCCTGAGCTTTTAAAGTGCAAGTGCAAAGGTTGATCATGACATCATCACAATGAACATAGAAGACAGAATAAAACATCATGTAAAATATATATGTGCAAATTACGCAAACAATTGTAAACATTGTTTCGTTCTTCCTCTAATTAACTTTCTATGCCATCTAATGAGTCTAAAATACAGAATCATGTAAAACAGCAAAATAAGGTTAAGGGAGGAAAACAAAACGGGCCATTGAGGTGTTAAGATATATAAAATATATAAAAAATTAATTAGGTCAGGAATATTAGGACAATATGTACAGTGTAAGCAGTCCATGAAGAAAACCAACAATTTTTGTGAATGCCCATGCCAAAGATCCATATAAATAAATAAATAAAACATGGACCCCAAAATTTTGTGTACACACGACAAAGGCATGAATAAAGAGGCCTACAGTGGATCACTCCATCAATAATATAAAAGTCGAAACGTGTGGTTTGCAAAGGCATCCTTGATTATCTACTGCCTGCACAAGTAGACATATATAGACATATATCTATATCTATATATATATATAACCCGAACCCCAAATTGCTGGAGGAATGGGCAGAGCACACAGCTGCCTCCTCGAAGGGCATGTTACTGATATTGATTAAGTTCGCCTGGAGCGACAGAGACACCACGCTACAGGAGATTACAATATTGGAAGGGGAGATTGAAACACAATGCGACAAAAGTAAAATGGAGGAGTTCAAGGAGGGCATGAAAAAACGCTTAACAACTTATGAACTCAAAATCAGGCAAAGGAAACAAAGCAAGTTTGAACGCGACGAGCGGGATTATGAACAAGGGCGCGTCTTGACCTTTGCCAAAAGGTATGATTTACCGAGAAGACAATTACTCAGTCGCAGAGGCAAAACAATAATTGAGCAACGTGATACATCAGAATCAGAAGTCACGGATGCCGAATTGAGTAGTGACGAGAGAGAAGCAAGGCATGCTGAGGAAGCAGTGGCGACACCTTTTCACGAGGAATTTCGCATTATCCGGGAAACATGGAGCCGAGGTGGAAGAGGCAAACCAATGCCACAAAGGAAAAAAGCAGACGTAGAACAAGGAGGGGCGGCTGGAGCAAGCAGCAGCACCGCATCGCCTCGGATCACCCGGAGCAGGAGAGGGGCGAGACGGTAACATCAGAGTCTCTTACAGTGGTAAATTTAACACCAAGAATACTAACGGAGGCGGAATTAAAAGTTTTACAATATGGATTAAGTTTCTGCCCCTCAAGGAGATCTGAATACACGCAAAATAAAATTGATCTGTTCCGATTTGCGCGGAAAATGAAACTCGCAAAATATTTTCAGGGCAAAAAATCTACAAAAGAGAAAGAAACAACACCTATCAGTGAAATGGAAAACCTTACAGCTGGTGATCTAGAAACGTTGGCAGTCATGGAAGATTTGCAACATGAGGGAGACCCTAGACAACTCATTGCAAAGAGAGGTGTGGATCAATCGGAGATTATTCAAATAAATCCAGGTAGCCCATTCAAACCAACGTCCAAATTCGTGCCGATGATGCCAGCTGACTCCATAGATATATTCACTGAGGCAGTGACACAGGATTTGATTAAACTAAGAGGAAGCAACATGAACAACAGAAGGAGGGGCAATATTACTGCAGAACAAAAACAAGCAATTAAGGACTTACAAAATGACAAATCAATTATCTGCAAACCGTCCGACAAAGGGGGGAATGTTGTCTTGATGACCTTTGACTATTATCAGAAGGAAGCACTGAACCAACTTAATGACACATCTAGTTACATGAAGATAACACGCAAAGAATTTGAAAGCAGTGCAACAGCTTACAGGAATCTTCTGAATAGGTGGTACCATAAGGGGATGTTATCTAAAGAAGAATATGGTTTTTTGGAGTGCAGATATCCTAAAATTCCAACATTTTACCACTTACCAAAGCTACATAAAGACGCTGTTAACCCCCCCGGACGCCCAATTGTCTCCTCTTTGGGAAGTTTAACTGAGCACATGTCCCAATATGTGGATTTCTTTTTGTCTGAACCGGTCACCAAACTCACCTCCTACATCAAAGACACCAAGGATTTTTTAAAACGAGTAGAAAATATACACTGGGAGAATGACTTTGTAATGATGACTCTCGACATATCTAGTCTATACACGAGTATCAATCATGATCAAGGAATGCAGGCGATTCAACACTTTTTGAATGATCGGCCAATTAATTTGGCAGAACACAATGCAATGATAATTGAGTTTGTGACATTCTGCCTGCACAATAACATTTTTTTATTTCAGGATGTCTTGTTTAAACAGATACGCGGTACCGCGATGGGGACCTGCTTCGCCCCCAGCTACGCGAACTTGTTCGTGGGCTGGTGGGAGGAGCAGGTGGCCTGGGCGGAGACCAATGCATGTTGGACTCATAGAGTCATTTGTTGGACAAGATATATTGATGATTTGTTCATCGTTTTTAATGGAACTGAACAAATGGCAAATGATTATGTCGAAGTACTTAACAACAATGACCTTAACCTTAGGTTCACAGGAGATATCAGTAACAAATGTGTGAACTACTTGGACCTAGTGGTGTTCCCTGTGGAAGGTAGACTGTGCACTCGTCTGCATAGAAAGCCGACCGCAGGGAATTCCGTATTGCATGCCCGGAGTTGCCATTTCGAGAAGACCATAAGTAGCATACCCTATGGTGAACTTCTTAGAATCAAACGGAATTGCTCCCTAGATAGTGACTACCAAGCAGCAGCGAAAGAAAGCATGAATAGGTTCAAGCAAAGAGGTTATCATCAGGACATCCTTGATGAGGCTGTCAGGAAAGCAGAAACAAAGTCTAGACTTGATTTGATTGAAAGTGAGGATCACATTACCAGACCAGGAAGTAAGATTGACAACAAATTCAGGATAATTATAGATTATTCTGAGGATGCTCAGGTCATCAGAAACATACTAAGAAAGAACTGGTACATCCTAAAAACGGATTCAGTTTTAGGAAAAGAGATACCAAAGGCACCACCATTAACATTCAGAAGAGCTAGAACGTTACGTGATGACCTAGTACAAAGCCACTGTAACAAAGAGAGGATAACACCACCCTTTGGGAGAATAACTGGTTTTTATCCGTGTTTAAAGTGCAGGGCTTGTAGAAATAGCAAGAAAATAACACACTATAAAGTCCCTGGTCTTAAGTCTCCCAGAAAGATCAATAAACTGATGAATTGCAACACCAGTTTTACAGTTTACTGCCTGGTTTGCCCCTGTGGTTTATATTACATAGGGAGCACCATTCACCCAACTAAGGTACGCATTTTGGAACATATGAGGGCTATTCATAATAAGGATGTGTCATATCCAGTGGCGAGACACTTTGAATCCCTCCACCAGAGCAATAGGGATCTATTGAGTTTTTTCTGCCTGGATCATGTGCCACTAAATGTTAGAGGGGGTGACAGACAGTTACAATTAAGGAAACTCGAATCCAGATATATCATTGATGTACAGACCAAAATGCCACTTGGTCTGAATAGTGGGGAGGAGTTGGCTGTCCACCTGTAGTTTAAGGTATCTATGTATGGATTTTGATTATGCTGTATATAATTTTTAATTATTTTGAAAGAAACTGTTTTTTCAACATATGACAGAACAAAAACCCATCCAGGGTGTGATCTTTTGAAAGGCCCATTCAGGGCAGAATAGTATTGCAACAGAGAACTGTATTTGCATGTTCAGTAATGGCCGCCAATGTGGACTGAAGTAAGTCCTATGTTGTTGTCTATGTAAAGGGAGTATTTATGTCCACTGAAAAGTTGTTGCCTCTAGCAATTGACGAAGGCGATAGCTGAAACGCGTTTTGCTGTAAGCTGGTCCAATAAAGAATAATTGGATAACTGTTCCCGTGAGTGCTGGTGCTTTTGTACCCGGAGCTTTGACTGAGTGCGGTGTCCGTCGCCGCAGAGAAAGCACCCGACCGCGAGTGAAGGGGCGTGACGGAAAAGTGAGCCGGATATATATATATATATATATATATTATCTACCGGCGGTCGCCAGTAGATAGTTATAGTTAGGACCGAGTTCCCATAGGAGATCTGAAAATTCTATTTTGTTTTGAATAACTTTGGCGCTGGTTGACTTATCTTCGTGAAATTTTCAAAACTAATGGTGCGCTCCGCTCAGCTCCTACCCTGAAAGTCTCGGGGTGATTCGTCAAGCGGAGCTGAGAAAAAAGGGGGGTCCCAAAACGCGTTTTTCCCATGCATTTTCCCATAGGACCTTTAGTCGAAGGTACAGCCCGAACGGCTGAACAGAATTACTTGAAATTTGGCAAAGAGGTAGTCCTCAGGTCAGGCATGTGCCTTTTGCATATATGGTGTCAATCTGTTCAGTAGTTCCTGAGAAAATCAAAAGTAAAATCACATGTATATCTGGGCAGAGCCTAACCACACATCTCATCGTGAGATCTGATTGGCTGTCAGCACTTCATCCAAGAAGTGTTGGCAGCCATCTTGGGACCAATATACATGATAGCACCTCATTACAAAGCACTGCAGTTAATAGAAGGTTTTAAGACTTTTAGTTACATTATAAATCATTTGTTGATGGTACCATACCCATTTTAGGAATTGTGGTGTGTTGTAAGGTGATTTTACCATGTGAAAAAGCCTTCTGCTGTGATATCATGAATCATGTTTGAGAGAAAACTATTTTCTCATGCTTTTCCCACAGAGGTTTGGAAGGTGATCTATAAGCTAAACTGAGAGCATATTTTCTGTAAATTCACATTATCTTTCTCAGTCATGTGAGAATGAAGTCTGACATTCTCAGTAAAACATGTACATCCAACAAGGGCAGAGACTGTCAGTTGATTCCTTTGTGTTCTACTGCAGCTTCCCAGAGTGTTCTAAAGAACAACTAGAGCGCTAACAGTCCTACTTATGACAAACGTATGGCACACCTGAAGCCATCTTGGTTGGAATAAAGTGGTAACTCTTAAAACATTTAATTTAAATAGGAACAAAATGAGGGGGTTCATTTTGCCATAGAAAGTATGATTATTGCTGCAGAAAGAACAATTAGGGCACATTTTGAGTGACTTCTCAAATCCTCTTCTATTTCATAAAAAAATTCTGACATGCAGACTGAAACATGCACTTTCAATACCAGCAGCAGACTTCCCAGGTGAGCAGTAGCTTTACTACAGTGATCTAATAAGCAACTAGAGTGCTAACATTCTGAATTTATGGCAAATGTGTAACACATCTGAATGCCTTCTTGATGGAATCAAAGTAAAAAACTGAAAGTATTTCCTACTGAGGAGACTGTAGTAAATGAGGAAATTAGGAAACATCATAACAAATAAGTCTCCCAAAATGGCCACCAGAGACAAAAGAGCCCAAATGTAGCCCAAATATCACCCAGATGTAGCCCAAGTATAGCCCAATGACAGAATGTCCCAGAGTGTTCTAACAAACAACTAGAGTCCTAACAGTCTTACTTATGACAAAAGTATGGCACAACTGAAGCCATTTTGATTGGAATAAAGTGGTAACACTTAAAACATTTAATTTACAAAGGAACAAAATGAGGGGGTTCATTTTGCCATAGAAATTATAATTAGTGCTGCAGAAAGAAAAATTAGGGCACATTTTGACTTCTCAAATCCTCTTCTATTTCATAAAAAAATTCTGACATGCAGACTGAAACATGCACTTTGAATACCAGTAGCGGACTTCCCTGGTGAGCAGTAGCTTTACTACAGTGATCTAATGAGCAACTAGAGTGCTAACATTCAGAATTTATGGCAAATGTGTGACACATCTGAATGCCTTCTTGATGGAACCAAAGTAAAAAACTGAAAGTATTTCCTACTGAGGAGACTGCAGTAAATGAGGAAATTAGGAAACTTCATAACAAATAAATCTCCCAAGATGGCCACCAGAGACAAAAGAGCCCAAATGTAGCCCAAATATCACCCAGATGTAGCCCAAGTAAAGCCCAATGACAGAAGTGTGCAAAACACTTATTTTTTCTGTATTTGCAGTTTTATATAGTGCAGACTTGTCAGGTATTGGAGTGCTTTACATGAGCATTGGTTACATCACACAAGATCAAATTAATTTTGGTTGTAGACATGGGGAGATTAAGTGATTTGAACAGAATCACAGAATGTTGAGCTGAAGCAGAAACTCCAACCTGGTTCCCCAGTTGCAAAGTCTGCAGCTCTGGAAGTAACACCACATCCTCTCCCCTAGGTACAACATTTAATCAAGTGGTCAACTGGATAAAAAAACATAAAGATTATAAATAATTTAAAAGTTCTTTGTCGCTATTTGAAAACTCCGAAAATATGTCCTCATTTTAGTTTTTTGGAGCACTAACCATAATTTTGATGCAAATAGGACCCTCTCATATAGGAAATACTCTAGGTATTACAGTTTTGATTACATCAAGATGACGTCAGGCGTGCCACACTTTTGTAATAAATATAGAATGTTAGCAATCTAGTTGTTCATTGGGATACTGTTGAGAGGCAGAGGCCAGGGGCACAGACTCTGAAAATTGAAGGCAGGTAGGAGAGTGCAGATGCAACAATTTGACCACACTGGGAAGGCAGGAAGGGCAGTGGCAGCACAACAGACTATGGAGGGCAGTGGAAAGGGGGGCAGGGGCAACAAACCAACAATACAGGACTGGCAAGAGAGGCTGTGGCAATATAATAGACCATTGTGGGCAGAAGGAAGAGGCAGTGGTAGTACAACCATACATGCCAACAGACCAGTTTCAGCCAGGAAACGTCCAATGTTTTTAACCTCAAATCGGCTTTATTTGATCTGTCTACTATCTACAATCTCCTCTTTTTCAATGTAACTCAAAGGGGAAAATCAATACCCCAATTTCTTTTTTAAATCTCCCTCTTACCAAGTTCAAAATGTTCGCAAGTATGGTACATTGGATCATGTTAGGCACGAGGAATTGGGGTAGGGACATGGACTCGGATAAAAGAGGACAGGAGGGACATGGAGAGGTGCACCAAACTGACCCCACAGGGCAGGCATCAGGGTTTGCAGCAGCACAATACACCACACAGCGCATGCAGGAGAGGAGTGCAGCACAACAATCCATAGAAAGCAATAGGGAGGGGACAGGACCATGCACATGGACAACAGGGAACAGAGGGGAAAGAGGCAATGGTAGCTAGCTGACCATAATGGACAGACAGGAGAGAAAGCTGCAGCATATTAGACCATAAAGAGCAGGAGGGATGGATCAGGGGCATTACAATGGAACAGACAAGCCAGGAGGGAGGAAATAGGGGTCTGCACATGGAAACAGAGGGCTGGGGGCAAGGGGGCAGGGCAGGAGCAGCAAGATGACCATGGAGGTCAGGCAGGATGGGCACTAGAAACAAGACACACCATGGAGAGCAACAATGAGACTATGATGGCATACACACAGACCATGGAGGGAAGGTGGGAGGGGGTCAGGGGCAGCTAGCTGACCACACAGGGAAGGTGGGAGGGGCCATGGCAGCACAGAAGACCATGCATGGCAAGCAGGAGGGTTAGTGGCAGCACAATGGCTATGATGGGCAAGAAGGAGGGTGCAGGGGCATGCACAAAGGACCATGGAGGATAGAAGGGAGTGTCAGGACCTGGGCACAGACAAGAGAGTTCAGGGGAAGGGGCCTCACAACAGACCGTGCGGGGCAGGCAGGAGGAGCAGTTGCAGCACAACAGACCAGGGAGGGCAGAAGGGTGTGGCAGTAAAATGGACCATGGAGGACAGGAGGAAGGGTATAGGGGCATGGCATGTGGACAGGCAGTGTGGAGGTGGCAGGGACAGGTTACAGTCATCTGACAATGCTAGGCAGGTGGGAGGGGAGTGGCAGCTCAACAGAACACTCAGAGTAGATAGGAGTGGCAGGTCCATGGAACATGGTGGGCAAAAAGGATGGAGCAGGGGCATGCACAAAGACATCGGAGAGCAGGGGGAAGGAGAATAGGGGCAGCAAGCTAAGCACAGAGGCTAAGCAGGAGGTCAATGATGGGCCATAGAATTGGGCAATGGAGGGCAGGAGTGGACTGGTACATCATGCTAAATGGAGGGCAGTGGCAGCACATCAGACCATGCATGGCAGGAGGGAGGAGGCTAGTCCATGGATTCAGACAACAGAGGATAGGGAGGAGGTGGATGGGGCAGCAGGCTAACTGTTCAGAGAAGGTGGGTATTAGGAACTTTATTGTTTTTAAAATGTGTGTCTGTGCAAACTACTTAAAATAAGAACAAGTATGCAGCATAATCTCACTTTTATTCAGGAAGAAGAGGATGTTTGTGACTGTGACTCCAGGCTCACTTGGCAGAAACACCCCCTGACCCTCCACCCCCATCGCAAAATGTAATGCCCATGAATAGGGTAGGTGGACGCCGTGTTATATAGAACATAGTCCTGAGAGCACGATTGAAAATGAAAACTAGATATAGTATATGGTATAAACTATGCACCAAAAAGTGTGACATAAGATGAACCGGGGCGTGAAATATAATATGCAATACATTGTGCGCAATGACAGATTCATTGGAGAGCGCGAGATAGCACAGGCACTAGCGCGTGCTATGCGATATGCGCCTTGGAGTGTAATATGCACAGGGCAGTGTTGTGTAACCTAACTAGTCTCTAAAGTTGTAATATAAAATATGTGCTGGGGAGTGTAACGTTGCATATGCACTGTGACAAAGATATGGATCCCAGAGAGGTGGTCGAGGCCGTGCCACTTTTTACACCTCTCTGCAACGCAGCTCTGTGGCACTTACTGGAGGTACCTAGTGGGCTAGTTGGACCCTAGGGACCCTCAGGATTCAAATGAACTTAATCTCCCAACTAAAAAAGGCCACAGGGCTTGTTTACACAGTGGTGAAGGGAGGGGACGGGGCCTGAGTTAACGTGTGCAATCAAGCCCTGTGGCGCGTTTTAAGTTGGGGAAATAATTCCCCTTCAATCCTGAGGGACCCTGGGGGCCAACTAGCCCACCAGGTGCTTCCAGTAAGCGCCACTGCGCTGCGTTGCAGAGAGGTGGTCTAGGCCGTGACCCTTTTTACATCTCTCTGCAAAGCAGCTCTGTGGCACTTACTGGAGGTACCTAGTGGTCTAGTTGGACCCTAGGGACCCTTAGGATTCAAGGGGACTTAATCACCCAACTTAAAACGGCCACAGGGCGTCTTTACACAGTAGGGAAGTGAGGGGACGGGGCCTGAGGTGACGTGTGCAAACACGCCCTGTGGTGCATTTTAAGAGGTAGTTTTAATCCCCTGCCCTGTAATATACTAGGGGCTTACAGAGGAGTTCATGCTGATCACAGGGGGACACCAACGCATAGTGTTCCCTAGTGTATGTAGGCGTTTTCACTGTATTCTGAGTGCCTTTTAACATAGCACTGGCTCTAGGACTGGTTAGTCAGACTCAGTTACCACCAGTATCCGTCTGAAAAAGTTGAGGGTACAGGATGATTTTGCAACAAGGCTTCTTTCTGCTCTTCTGTTTGTTCTTTCTGCACGTTATCCTTCATCCTGCACTTTTCTTCGTCTTTGAGGACTTCTGTTTCTTCTTTCTGCATTTCTTTTTTTTCTTTCAGTGCGTTTTTTCTTCTTTCTTCACATGTCCTATCTCTGTAGGCATAGTTAGAAATTAGCATTTAAAAAAACCTTTGAAATTCACTGAAAAAACCATAAGTTTCAGGCACGTTATAGTTAGGAATTAGCATTTAAAAAACCTTAGAAATTCACTGAAAAAACCATAGGTTTCAGGGGTGTTATAGTTAGCTGGACTTTTCACTCGTACAAAACCATTGAAATTCCCCCGTTATAGTTAGTTCAGCTAACTATAACTCGCGCGCCCGCAATGCACTGCTGATGACGTCACATATTACATCACTCATGACATGGTCAGTGACATCACTCATGACATCACTGATGACATCTCAAATGACATCACTGATGACATCATCCTTGTGATAGAGTGGCAGACCTCCTCTCCCCCTAATATAACCTTTGATACACACATTCAAAAATAGAAACTAAAATTTTCAAACCAATGGACATACCAATATCAGTTACAACAACCTATTCAGTAATTCTAAGATCCACATACACATCCACTCATTCACCAACAGTCCTATACAGTCACTCATACATGTACTCACTCATCATATGTACTCATACACCTATACATCCTGTTACACAACGCCATTCATCCATAGAGTTACTCACACACATAGTCACTCATGCTAATAAAGAATCAAACATCCATTTACTTGCATATACAGTTATACACACACCACCACACTTACTTCTACAGAAACTTACACATACTTAGTCTTTTAAACAATCACTTATAGAAACACATACTTATTCATACAGGAACTCTTTCAATCTCTCACTCTCACATATACTCACTTATATACACCAATAGTCACATATACTAGTTTAAAACATATGTAGTTACTCATAAAGACACTATTGAGACAGCCATTCACTCACTAACACACCCATGCACACACTCATCCACCCATACAGTCCTGCACCCATGCTGTCTTCAACACATACAAACAGTGAGTCACTCTTTCATGCACCTATGCACTACGTAATACCCCCCACCGAACCATACAGACACTCAGACACTCATACTGATACTCAAAAACCAACCAATAACCAATATAGACACTCAAGTAGCTACTCACCAACCCATGCAGCCACTTATACACCTTGAGCCCGATTCACAGAACTAACTTAAGACAAAATCCTAAACTTACTACCATTTTAGTATTCACAGAAGGCACTTACTCATTTTGGTATTCACAGAAGGCACTTACTCATTTCGGTATTCACAGAAGTTAGGAGTCCTAACTTTAGGACTCCTAAATGCCTTCTGTGAATACCGAAAGTCTTAAAATTAGGATTTTTCGCAGTTTAGTAATAGTATAGTTAGGACTCCTAACTTTAGGACTCCTAAATGCCTTCTGTGAATACCGAAATTCTTAAAATTAGGATTTTTCTCAATTTAGTAGTCCTAAGTTTAGACTTAGGACTACTAAATTGAGAAAAATCCTAATTTTAAGAATTTCGGTATTCACAGAAGGCATTTAGGAGTCCTAAAGTTAGGAGTCCTAACTATTCTACTACTTAACTGAGAAAAATCCTAATTTTAAGGCTTTCGGTAGTCACAGAAGGCATTTAGGAGTCCTAAAGTTAGGAGTCCTAAACTTAGGACTACTAAATTGAGAAAAATCCTAATTTTAAGAATTTCGGTATTCACAGAAGGCATTTAGGAGTCCTAAAGTTAGGAGTCCTAACTATACTACTACTAAACTGAGAAAAATCCAAATTTTAAGACTTTCGGTATTCACAGAAGGCATTTAGGAGTCCTAAAGTTAGGACTCCTAACTTCTGTGAATACCGAAATGAGTAAGTGCCTTCTGTGAATACCAAAATGAGTAAGTGCCTTCTGTGAATACCAAAAGGGTAGTAAGTTTAGGATTTTGTCTTAAGTTAGTTCTGTGAATCGGGCCCAAAGTGAGAGACTGATACAGATATTTACATATTTAAACATTACTCACTAAGCCATGTATTCACTAAGATACACTTAATCATTCAGTTATACAATCAATTTAAAAAACAAATCATCCATTTAGACACTTATATACCCATTTATTCTTCCATCGACCTTGAGATATACATATATAAAACATATGTAATTTTCAGAAAAACACACATTCACTGAATGATGTCATCAGTGATGTCATTTGAGATGTCATCAGTGATGTCATGAGTGATGTCACTGACCATGTCATGAGTGATGTAATATGTGACGTCATCAGCAGTGCATTGCGGGGGCGCGAGTTATAGTTAGCTGAACTAACTATAACGGGGGAGTTTCTAGGGTTTTGTACGAGGAAAATGTCCAGCTAACTATAACGCCCCTGAAACCTATGGTTTTTTCAGTGAATATATATATATACACACACACACACACACACACACACACACACACACACACACACACGCACGCACGCACGCACACACACACACACACACACACGCACGCGCGCACACACACACACACACACACACACACACACACACACACACACACCTAGTCTCTATTTATCTATCTATCTATCTATCTATCTATCTATCTATCTATCTATCTATCTATCTATCTATCTATCTATCTATCTATCTATCTATCTATCTATCTATCTATCTATCTATCTATCTATCTATCTATCTATCTATCTATCTATCTATCTATCTATATATATCTATTACCTACTGGCGGTAGATGTAAGGGCAGGGCAGGGATACCTTGACCCCCTAGGTTGTATGCTGGGAATCCATAAGGACTCCACTGGGTTCAAAGAGAAATAATGCGACGAGCGCAAGGTAAGTGATTTTATTTATTTGTTTATTTTACTTTCCCTATCCTGTCCTCTGTCAACTACCCCTCCCCCGCACCACCACTGTTCCCTGTGCCAGCCACACCTGTATAAAACATTGCCGTAGAAAGGGCAAAAGACTTCTTCTTTTCTAGCTCAGCATGAATGGCACTGCGCTAATCCTATGCTTGAAAACTTTGCTAGATAAACAGACATTTGAGGTGACCAAATTCAGAATGTCGTTGGTGTTATAGGGTGCCGTATACAGGAGCTGCTCTCCATGTAAACTTGGGAACCACCCAGAGTTCTTTGCTTCTTTTGTTTTGCCAATAATTTGATGCCACTTGATGAATCTTCCTGAAATTTTTCTAAATCTTCCCCTTTTTGGTTCAGCTTCTGTCTTTAAAGTTTCAAGGTGATCCATTAAGTGTGGGCTGAGAAAAAAGGGGGGTCCCAAAATGCATTTTCCCCATGTTATGTTTCTTCTTTTCTACCAGACTACAGCCCGAACCGCAGGATTACAACAAATGTGGCAAAAAGCTAGATGTTGGTCCAGAAAGCTCACTTATTGTTATTTGGTGTAAATCCATTCAGTAGTTTCAGAGGTATTTAAGTTTAAAAAATATAGATATCTGGGGACGCAAGTCCTTTCAGTGGACTTGCGGATCCTACTGAAATTTGATTGGCTGCCAACACTTCAACCAGGAAGTGTTGGCAACCATCTTGGGACTCAGCTTGAAGTGGAATACCACAGAAAATGAAAATAAAAATGAAAAGGGGGAAGGGTATAAATACCCTGACTCCCTGGTGCTAAAAAAGCATTATTTAAAAAATATTTGGAGGGATCTGCAGATTCGAATTACATTTTTTTTTAAATGAAATGCAGACTACTGCACCTTGTTTAGAATAAGCTCCCAGGTGGGCAAGGTCCTGGGGGCATTGTAATAAAGGAGGGGGTGCATGCCCCCATCCTGGGGCTAATTGATGCCCCAGGGACCACCACCTCCCTGGGGGCTTAGTTATTTAACAATGGGGGCCTCTTGGACCCTCTGGTCCCAGAAACAGCCACCAATTTAAAGAAATTGGGGGGGCGCACAGACATAGCCGCAGTCCCTGGGGCCGCCACCTTCCTGGGGCTTTAATTTTAAGTAATCTGGGGGATGTGCAGCCCCCCTGCACCGCAGTGACCGCCTCCTCCCTGAGACTTTTCTAAAATGTAATGCGCAGGGGCATTTGGCCCCCCCACAGCCCCAGAGACCACAAGCTCCTTGGGGAGAAATTGAAGAAGGGAGGGGGGCCATGCGGCTCACCTGCTGGAGCTATAGATGGCCCTGGGGACTGGCCACCCCCAAGGGTTGGCTCCTGCTATGTCCCGGGATGCCTACCCCTCGGACATAGCAGTTAGCAATGGCTTGGTGGGACCTTTACCGCATCTGCCAACCCATAACAAACTGTGCTCTGCTTTGAACAAGAAAGAGCAGTTTGCTCTTGCTTGCTCAAAGTAGAGCACAATTGCTTTTACACACAGGGAGCTACATGTTAGCAGCTCCCTATATGTAAAACCAATACACGCTTCTGCAGGAGGCGGGGAGCTGGCAGGGACCGTGGGGGCCTTCAAGCTCCACGCGTGATCGCCATCTTTAGCGAGTTGGGGCCCTGGGTGAGAGGGGCACCCACTGACTAAAAATTAAAAACACATTTAAAAAAAGGCTGGGCCCTGGGGGATGGGGTCCCCAGAGACCAATTCAGCCCAGCGAAGGGGGGCACATTGCCCTCCTCCTTTCTCCACTACTCTGCAAACACACCTCCTGGCACACTGCTGGTTGGGGAATGAAGTCCCCTTGGTTTCTGAGAGTCTTTGGGGGCCAGAAACCTCTTCTGTTACCTCCAGTAAGTCCCTGACAGCGGGATTGCTGAGAGGACTTTGGAGGCCACACCCCCTTTCTCCACCACTCTGCAAACGCGCCTCCTGGAGAACTGCTGGTTGGGTAATGAAGTCCCCTTCACTCCAGAGGGTCCATCAGGGCCAACAAGACCTCCACTTACCTCCAGTAAGTCCCACACAGCGGGATTGCTGAGAGATCTTCTGATGCCACGCCCCTTTCTCCACCTCTTTGCAAACGCACCTCCTGGTGCACTACTTGTTGGTGAATGAAGTCCCCTTGCCTCCTGAGGGTCCTTGGGGGCCAGAAAGCCCTCCTGTTACCTCCAGTAAATCCCACACAGCGGGATTGCTTAGAGGTCATTGGATGCCACGCCCCCTTTCTTCACCAGTCTAGAAATACACCTCCTGGTGCACTACTGGTTTGGGGATGAAGTCTCCTTGGCTGCTGAGGGTCCTTTGGGGCCAACAAGCCCTCCTGTTACCTCCAGTAAATCTCACACAGCGGGATTGCTAAAAGGTCTTCGGAGGCCTTGTCCCCTTTCTCTACCAATCTTCAAACACACCTTCTGGTGTACTACTGGTTGGGGGATGAAGTCCTCTTGGAAGCTAAGGGTCCTTAGGGGCCAAGAAGCCCTCCTGTTACCTCTAGTAAGTGAAACAGCAGGATTCATGCAAGCTGGTTGGAGGCCCGCCGCCTTTCTCAACCACTCTACAAATGCGACTACTAGTTAAGAAACCAGAGAAATTCACTGAAAAAACAAAGGTTACTGGAATGTTATAGCTAGGAAATAGAATTAAAAAAAGTTAGAAATTCCCTGAAAAAACCAAAGGTTACAGGGATGTTATAGTTAGACTGACATTTCCTTTCTATAGAACCAGAGAAATTCAGCAGTTATAGTTAGCTGAGCTAACTAAATCTTACATCCCTCAGTGCACTGCTTATGACCTCACATTGCATCACTCATGACATGGTTAGTGACATCACTCGTGACATCACTGATGACATCCCAAATGACATCACTGATGACATCTCAAATGACATTACTCATAACATCACTGATGACATTGTCCACACTCACACACCTATTCATTGATTTATAGAGCCGCTCACACATAAATTCACCCATACATCCACTAATGCAACCACTAGCTCACATGCACAGCCACTTGTGAACCTACACAGTGACAAATACAGCGACTTACACATCAAGTCATACAGATATACAGACACTTACACACCCACTCATGCACCCATACAGCCATTCTCATACTCAATCACCTATACAAATACTCACATACCTACTCACTTACACATACCGTCACTCACACATCCACTCACTCACTCATACAGTCACTCACCCATGCAGTTACTCATAGATATACTAACACATCTACTTACTCATCTATACAGTCATTGAGACAATTACATACTCTCCCACATAACCTCTCTCACACTCACTTACTCACTGATACAACCACTCACATACCCATTCACTCACTCATACAACTACTCACACACCCACTCACTCACCCAGACACCTACTTACAGACCCATTCATGCAGCCATACAGTCGCGTATGTATCCTGTCACTCATCCATACAGACATTAATGTACCTGCTCAGTCACCCATTCAGCCACTCATGCACTCTCTCATTCACCATTTACAGCCACTGACATGCCTGCACCCTCACCCATACATCCAATCATTCAGCCTATTATTCACCATAACACCCACTTAAACAGCAACTCACTCATCCATACAGCTACTCACAAAGCCACTCACTTACTCATACACCCACTGACAAACCCATTCTTTCACATACCCACTCCTTCTTGTATACACCACTTACATACCCACTCACTTACCCATATAGAAACTCCCACAGCCTTTACCTTAGTATTTATGGTTAACACTCAGTAACTTTTAGAAAACACTCACAATCACTGGATGATGTCATTTGAGATTTCATGAGTGATGTCATGAGAGATGTCACTGACCAAGTCATGAGTGATGTAATATATGAGGTCATAAGCAGTGCATTGCGGGGGGCATAAGTTATAGTTAGCTCAGTTAACTATAAATGCTAATTTCTTTGGTTTTGTATGAGGGAAATGTCAGCCCAACTATAACATCCTGTAATCTTCATTTTTTGAGAATTTCTATGTTTTTTTATATTCTATTTCCTAACAATAACATCCCTGTAATCTTTGCTTTTTTTGTGTAAAATATCAAAATAAAAATAAAATATATATACATGCCGGTAACCTTCAAAGGGACATTTTACAGAGAGTGTTTGGGATAATTAAAAAGTTCTCTGGGACCACATGTGGAAGGGCAAGAGTAACATCTTCGATGTCTTGCAGATTACACTACGGTTCTGCCCTATATGAAATTGATTTCCTTTGAGGCAACCTAAGTATAATTATTTGTAAAAGCAGCAGATGGAGCCATGAACTGTGATTTGTGTACTAAAGTGAAAAAATTCATGATGGACAAATACGAGAGTTGATGCATTATGGTCTGAGCAAGTTAAAGAGGGTTTAAACACGTAGAAAAAAACTGTTTTGGTGCCAACTTCTGGCTACCATTGCGTGAATATGGGAAATAGAACTAGTCTACTAATCATCACAGTATTCTAAAACACGGTCTACTATAGTGCTAACATGAGAATGGGACTGAAAGTCATCCATAGTCCATCTTCAGTGTTTAAGGCTTGTGGATTTAAAAGAAGACCAACTGACCACATCACATGATGCATATGATTAAGACCCAGAGGGGGTTGAAACGAGTTATGCAGAAACTTACTGCAAATGCAAAAAGAACTGTTGATGGACAGAATGCAGAACAATGTCATACATTCACCCCAGTACAGAGATCTGAGCCTAAATCCACCATTTTTTTGCTCACCATGTCATTCCAGTTTGGACCCAGCCATATGCAAATCAGTCTTGACTCTGTGCCCTATGGGAACAGTCCAGCCCGAACTGCCAGGCCAGGTCCTCCCTGGACTGGAAATAAGCATCCTAGGACCGGTTTCGGGGTTTCACCCCTCTTCAGCCAGGATAGCTTGATTCCAGTGGCATGGAGAGCACGGGACTCACGTCTGAGCAAACGTGAGTCCCGTGCTCTCCATGCCACTGGAATCAAGCTATCAAGGATGACAGCGCAACGTGTGAGTTTTTTTCTTTAAATCCACTTTATTCACTGGCCAACATCAAACGTGTTTTGGCTGCGAACATGGACTTGTTCAGTGATGGCGAGTTGCCATGCCATTTTTTGGATGCTTTTAAAGTCTAGTGTTTACTTATGTGCAGGTAAGTGAAAACAGACTATTCAAACTCTGTGCCTCGCTTAACATATCTCATTACAGTTCTTATACATTTCATCTTTTACACATTTTACAATTTGTAATTGGCACAAACACTTTATCATACCAACAACAGCTTCTATTGTTCCATTGAAAAGATTCTTGCTGTTTTATGTAAACTACATACGTCAATTTCTTTGTATGTTATTTTAGCCTCTCCAGTGTTGTACGCAGATACATAATATTCTCCTATTGAACTACGGCACAATTTCATCATTGTATCAACAACACATTTTCTTTTGTTAAAACAATACAGCCATTGTTACTTCCATCCTTTCGTGGATTGTGACCCTCGGCTGCCAAACAGCTCTCTGTGCAGCCGAACAGACCTATGTACATATATGAAATCTTATGAAGATTTCCCTAAAAGAGTAGATTTCTATCACTGTAGGGATCGTTCATATATATTTCTATACAGAGAACAACATTGATGCATTTGATTGCCAAACGTTTCACACCTATCCTGTGCTACATATATACCTCCTTTCTTGGTATACATTCCATACCTCAGCAAGCGTGCCCCGGTGGGCTAACACAATCTCATTGGGTATATTCATTACAATATTATATAGCACTCCTACTTAGGTCCATTTTAAATTTAATGTCATCGATTCAACAGGAAGTATTGTTCCTGTTGAATCTCTTTCTATCACGCCCATTGGGCTCTCACACGGCCACTGTGATCTACTATTCTAATCTTGTACATCGTGTTCACAGGAGTTCCAAGCAGAGTCTTAAAAACTGTGCTGATTACGAGCAGTGACCCCAAATTCCCAACTATATACCTAAACATTTAAAATTTCTAAAACCAGAACTGAAAAGGTATATTCTTCATGGAGCTGGGGGCAAAATTATCTTTAGTACTTTATATCATATCTAAAGAAGTGTATGCAGGTCTTCTTCTGTATTCAGGCCCCATAGTACTTTCGTAATCATTTCTTTTATGTATCTCGACTCCTCCCCAAATGTTGGTTGGGATAGAGCCGAGTACAGAATAAGTCAAACCTGATGTCTCACTTCTGTGGAGTTCCCCAAAGTGGCGAGCCACTGGGTATGATCTGTCTGTCTGGCATCTACCATTGTCTACCATTGGAATGAATATATATGTGTATATATATATATATATATTCACTGAAAAAACCATAGGTTTCAGGGGTGTTATAGTTAGCTGGACTTTTCACTTGTACAAAACCATTGAAATTCCCCCGTTATAGTTAGTTCAGCTAACTATAACTCGCGCGCCCGCAATGCACTGCTGATGACGTCACATATTACATCACTCATGACATGGTCAGTGACATCACTCATGACATCACTGATGACATCTCAAATGACATCACTGATGACATCACTGATTACATCATTCAAAGAATATGTGTTTTTCTGAAAATTAAATATGTTTTATATATGTATATCTCAAGGTCGATGGAAGAATAAATGGGTATATAAGTGTCTAAATGGATGATTTGTTTTTGAAAAATTGATTATGTAACTGACTGATTAAGTGTATCATAGTGAATACATGGCTTAGTGAGTAATGTTTAAATATGTAAATATCTGTATCAGTCTCTCACTTTGTGTGTAAGTGGCTGCATGGGTTGGTGAGTAGCTACATGGGTGTCTATATAGGTTATTAGTTGGTTTTTTGAGTATCAGTCTGAGTGTCTGCATGGTTCGGTGGGGGGTATTACGTAGTGCATAGGTGCATGAATGAGTGACTCACTGTTTGTATGTGTTGAACACAGCATGTGTGCAGGACTGAATGGGTGGATGAGTGTGTGTATGGGTGTGTTAGTGAGTGAATGACTGTCTCAATAGTGTCTTTATGAGGAACTACATATGTTTTAAACTAGTATATGTGACTATTGGTGTATATATGTGAGTATATGTGAGAGTGAGAGATTGAAAAAGTTCCTGTATGAATAAGTATGTGTTTCTATACGTGATTGTTTAAAAGACTAAGTATGTGTAAGTTTCCGTAGAAGTAAGTGTGGTGGTGTGTGTATAACTGTATATGCAAGTAAATGTATGTTTGATTCTTTATTAGCATGAGTGACTATGTGTGTGAGTAACTCTATGGATGAGTGGCATTGTGTAACAGGATGTATAGGTGTATGAGTACATATGATGAGTGAATACATGTATAAGTGACTGTATAGGACTGTTGGCGAATGAGTGGATGTGTATGTGGATCTTAGAATTACTGAAGAGGTTGTTGTAACTGGTATTGGTATGTCCATTATTTTGAAAATTTTAGTCTCTATTTTTAAATGTGTGTATCAAAGGTTATATTAGGGTGAGAGGAGGTCTGCCACTCTATCACAAGGATGATGTCATCAGTGATGTCATTTGAGATCTCATCAGTGATGTCATGAGTGATGTCACTGACCATGTCATGAGTGATGTAATATGTGACGTCATCAGCAGTGCATTGCGGGCGCGCGAGTTATAGTTAGCTGAACTAACTATAACGGGGGAATTTCAATGGTTTTGTACAAGTGAAAAGTCCAGCTAACTATAACACCCCTGAAACCTATGGTTTTTTCAGTGAATTTCTGAGGTTTTTTAAATGCTAATTCCTAACTATAACGTGCCTGAAACCTATGGTTTTTTCTGTGAATTTCAAAGGTTTTTTAAATGATAATTTCTAACTATGCCTACAGAGATAGGACATGTGAAGAAAGAAGAAAAAATGCACAGAAAGAAACAAAAGAAGTGCAGAAAGAAGCAACAGATGTCCTCAAATACGAAGATAAGTGCAGGAAGAAGGATAACGTGCAGAAAGAACAAAAAGAAGAGCAGAAAGAAGCCTTGTTGCAAAATCATCCTGTACCCTCAACTTTTTCAGACGGATACTGGTGGTAACTGAGTCTGACTAACCAGTCCTAGAGCCAGTGCTATGTTAAAAGACACTTAGAATACAGTGAAAACACCTACATACACTAGGGAACATTATGCGTTGGGGTCCCCCTGTGATTAGCATGACCTCCTCTGTAAGCCCCTAGTATATTATAGGGCATGGGGATTAAAACTACCTCTTAAAACAGGCCACAGGGCGTTTTTGCACGCGTTAACTCAGGCCCGTCCCCTCCCTTCACCACTGTGTAAACACGCCCTGTGTCCATTTTTAGTTGGGAGATTAAGTTCATTTGAATCCTGAGGGTCCCTAGGGTCCAACTAGCCCACTAGGTACCTCCAGTAAGTGCCACAGAGCTGCGTTGCAGAGAGGTGTAAAAAGTGGCACGGCCTGGACCACCTCTCTGCAATGCAGCTCAGTGGCGCTTACTGGAAGCACTTGGTGGGCTAGTTAGCCCCCAGGGGCCCTCAGTATTGAAGGGAAATTATATCCCCAATTTAAAACGTGCCATAGTGCGTGTTTGCACACGTCACCTCAGGCCCCGTCCCCTCCCTTCATCACTGTGTAAACGCGCCCTGTGGCTGTTCTAAGTTGAGAGATTAAGTCCCCTTGAATCCTAAGGGTCCCTAGGGTCAAACTAGACCACTAGGTACCTCCAGTAAGCGCCACAGAGCTGCGTTGCAGAGAGGTGTAAAAAGGGGCTTGGCCTCAGAACACCTGTCTGCAGCGCAGCTCCCTGGCGCACACTGGAGATGCCTGTTGGGGGCGCGTTTGCAGAGTGCTGCACGGAGGGGTCATGGCCTCCGGCACGATGCCAGCCTTTTATTTATTTTAATTTTTTAAGAAGGGGGGCTGTGTGGTTCCCCTTCTTATTCTAATGTATTGGCCCTGATGACCCCATCCCCCAGGGCCTGTCTCCTAATTATATTTTTTTGACCCCAATCCCCAGGGCTGGCCACTGTTTTTTATTATTTTAAAAAAATATATATTTATAGACACACCTAGGACATGCTGGACAAACCGTACGTACCTATCACCATGACGATTTGCGTGATATTCATTAAAAGGCGACTATGCATGCAATGAATCCACGTGGAATGTATTTACACCACTAGTGAAGCTCTGACATGTCTGATGCCCTACCGTGCCTAATCCCGGCAGACACCCTTGTCGTTTATTTATACAAACATGGGTAGCTATTGACGGGCACATTTAATACACATGCACACCAAGCCATTCAAAGGGGATTCAACAAAAATTCGACCAAATCTATGCAAGAAACCCCCCTCACGGTTAATAAAACACACATCCACTGCTGGATGTGTAATACTTTTTATTTTACTCTCTGGAAAGGGGACGAACATCACTTGAGAGTCACAGCGCGCTCCTGACAGAGCCCAATGCTGTGTTACACCCACCATTGCCTGCCGAGTGCCACACACCTCTGTGTTGTATTCCACTAGCTAGTGCATATGCTATGACACTCTCTAGCCCATGTGCACTGTAACACCACCCCGTGAATATGTCATACCACACTTGTCTTCGCACGGGTTATATTGCCCCATCTAACGTGCCTTCCTCGATGCCTATGTTATAACGCACAGTGCTATGCCATACATATTACAATCTGGGATCCATATCTTTGTCACAGTGCATATGCAACGTTACACTCCCCAGCACATATTTTATATTACAACTTTAGAGACTAGTTAGGTTACACAACACTGCCCTGTGCATATTACATTCCAAGGCGCATATCGCATAGCACGCGCTAGTGCCTGTGCTATCTCGCGCTCTCCAATGAATCTGTCATTGCGCACAATGTATTGCATATTATATTTCACGCCCGGTTCATCTTATATCACACTTTTTGGTGCATAGTTTATACCATACACTATATCTAGTTTTCATTTTCAATCGTGCTCTCAGGACTATGTTCTATATAACACTGTGTTCACCTACCCTTTTCACGGGCATTACATTTTGCGATAGGGGGTGGAGGGTTAGGGGGTGTTTCTGCCAAGTGAGCCCGGAGTCATAGTCACAAACGTCCTCTTCTTCCTGAATAAAAGTGAGATTATGCTGCATACTTGTTCATATTTTAAGTAGTTCGCACAGACACAATGTTTTAAAAACAATAAAGTTCCTAATACCCGCCTTCTCTGAACAGTTAGCTTGCTGCCCCATCCCCCTCCTCCCTATCCTCTGTTGTGTGATTCCATGGACTAGCCTCCTCCCTCCTGCCATGCATGGTCTGATGTGCTGCCACTGCCCTCAATTTAGTATGATGTACCAGTCCACTCCTCCTGCCCTCCATTGCCCAATTCTATGCCCCATCATTGACCTCCTGCTTAAAATCTGTGCTCAGCTTGCTGCCCCTATTCTCCTTCCCCCTGCCCTCCGATGTCGTTGTGCATGCCCCTGCTCCATCCTTTTTGCCCACCATGTCCCATGGACCTGCCACTCCTATCTACTCTGAGTGTTCTGTTGAGCTGCCACTCCCCTCCCACCTGCCTAGCATTGTCAGATGACTGTAACCTGTCCCTGCCACCTCCACCCTGCCTGTCCACAAGCCATGCCCCTATCCTCTTCCTCCTGTCCTACATGGTCCATTGTACTGCCACACCCTTCTGCCCTCCCTGGTCTGTTGTGCTGCAACTGCTCCTCCTGCCTGCCCCGTGTGGTCTGTTGTGAGGTCCCTTCCCCTGAACTTTCTTGTCTGTGCACAGGTCCTGAACCTCCCTTCTATCCTCCATCGTCCTTTGTGCATGCCCCTGAACCCTCCTTCTTGCCCATCATAGCCATTGTGCTGCCACTAACCCTCCCACTTGCCATGCATGGTCTTCTGTGCTGCCATGGCCCCTCCCACCTTCCCTGTGTGGTCAGTTAGCTGCCCCTGACCCCCTCCCACCTTCCCTCCATGGTCTGTCTGTATGCCATCACAGTCTCACTGTTGCTCTTCATGGCGTGTCTTGCTTCTAGTGGCCATCCTGCCTGACCTTCATGGCTATCTTGCTGCTCCTGCCCTGCCCCCTTGCCCCCAGCCCTCTGTTTACATGTGCAGACCCCTACTCCCTCCCTCCTGGCTTGTCTGTTCCATTGTAATGCCCCTGATCCGTCCCTCCTGCCCATTATGGTCTGTTATGCTGCAGCTTTCTCTCCTCTCTGTCCATTATGGTCAGCTAGCTACCATTGCCTCTTGCCCCTCTGTTCTCTGTTGTCCATGTGCATGGTCCTGTCCCCTCCCTCTTGCTTTCTATGGATTTTTGTGATGCACTCCCGTCCTGCATGCCCTGTGTGGTGTATTGTGCTGCTGCAAACCCTGATGCCTGCCCTGCAGGGTCAGTTTGGTGCACCTCTCCATGTCCCTCCTGTCCTCTGTTATCCAAGTCTATGTCCCTATCCCATTTCCTTCCATGATCCAATGTACCATACTTGCGAACATTTTGAACTTGGTAAGAGGGAGATTTTGAAAAAAAACTGGGGTATTGATTTTCCCCTTTGAGTTACATTGAAAAAGAGGATATTGTACACAGGAGACAGATCAAATAAAGCCCATTTGAGCTTAAAAACATTGGACGTTTCCTGGCTGAATCGGGTCTGTTGGCATGTATGGTTGTACTACCATTGCCTCTTCCTTCTGCCCACAATGGTCTATTACATTGCCAAAGCCTTGAAGGAGGGTAGATTTTGTATCACAGGGGGCCCCTGGCCCGTTCTGTCCACACCTGAAGTATGAGACCCTTGTCCTTGCCCTGCCAGCCGCATTTGTAGGCCGTATTAAATTGACCAGCGGGTCCTGTGTTGCTATATAATTATCCTGAGACATCCTTACCACTCAGCCAGCATAAAACCCCTGTGTAGGCCCTTCTGTTCAATATGTAGGCCTCTTTGTTAAATTGACCATAGCTCTGCAATTTTAGTGTATAGCAGTCTGAAGGCAGGTCTGCGAGGCCTTCTGCTCCAAACTAGTAGCCCCCACCCTACCCGAGTGCTCCGTGCTCGGTATCAAAGTTCAACATCCCCCTGAAGCTGTCGACATACAGTAGGCTGCATCCTGGACTGGTACTTGCTTCCTGGGCAGGTTTCCCGCTTTTAAGGAAGTGGCAACCACAGAGCGTCAAGTTAGGAGAACTGAGGAGATTTTATACATGAATATATTGAATTCCCGTACAATACCCATTATTTTCTGCTTGCTCTATGGAACTTACGATAAGCGATTAGCCTGAGAGACTGACCTTTTCACCCAGTCCATTGTCAGCATTAAGTGGGTAAATGACGAAATGTCTGGTAAAATCTGCAGACAAAGCTTTTGGGTAGCATACGTAGGTAGATGTAGCGTGCAAAGGAGCCCACAAAATGATATAAAAAGGAAGCACCCACAGATATCGACGGACTACCTCGCCGTCTGTATGTAGGTTAACAGGCTGTGCAGGTTTTCCCCAAGAGCTGGGAGGTCTTGTCTTCCTTTGCTTAAAATGTCTTGCTCTGCTTTGCTTGAAGTATCTTATTCTATTTTACCTATATGAAATGTCATGTTATGTTTAACCATTGTTCTCTTTACTTTTGCATTTAAAAGATTTTGTATTGTAATTGCAGGAATGCTTGCTCTAAGAGTAAACGTGAGTGTTCCTAGGTAACATTTTCCTTGGTGTAACTTGTTTCTCATGATGCATTTATAGATGTGTTTTCTCTCTCTCTCTGTCAGTACATTAATTGAGATACAGAGAATATCATGACAGCTGTATGATTATCTGGATTCTGTATTTTGTACTTTATGTCTCTATTCTGCGGTTTCTTTGAAGTTGCATATTCTCATTAAACTGCCATTGTATTCTGCCTCCAATTCCATGTCTCATATGTCTGTTTTCTTCATTTTTGGAGAAAGCGTTCCTAGGCACCCCGGCTCAAATTAAGGTGCCCCTTTTGTCCCTGACTCACTCTCCTGCTCAGTTCTGTGGTGGCTCCCGGGGCTCTGGGGACCGCCCCTAGCTTCCTTGACCCGTAATAGATCTTCCCTCCAACAGCCTCTCTTGCAAGTCCTGTATTGTTGGTTTGTTGCCCCTGCCCCCCTTTCCACTGCCCTCCATAGTCTGTTGTGCTTCCATGGCCATTCCTGCCTGCTCAGTGTGGTTAAATTGTTGCCTTTGCACCCTCCTACCTGCCTTCAATTTTCAGAGTCCGTGCCCCTTGCCTCTGCCTCTCAACAGTAGCCTAATGAACAACTAGATTGCTAACATTCTATATTTATTACAAAAGTGTGGAACGCCTGACATGATCTTGATGTAATCAAAACTGTAATACCTAGAGCATTTCCTTTAGAAATTACATATATGAGAGGGTCTTATTGGCATCAAAATTATGGTTAGTGCTTTAAAAGACTAAAATAAGGACATATTTTCTGAGTTTTCAAATAGCGACAAAGCACTTTTAAATTATTTGTTATCTTTATGTTTTTTTATCCAGTTGAACACTTGATTAAATGTTGCACTTAGGGGAGAGGATGTGGTGTTACTTCCAGAACTGCAGACTTTGCAACTGGGGAACCAGGTTGAAGTTTCTGCTTCAGCTCGACATTCTGTGATTCTGGTCAAATCACTTAGTCTCCCCATGTCTACAACCAAAATGAATTTGTTCTTGTGTGATGTAACCAATGCTCATGTAAAGCACTCCAATACCTGACAAGTCTGCACTATATAACACTGCAAAAACACAAAATAATAAGTGTTTTGCACACTTCTGTCATTGGGCTATATTTGGGCTACATCTGGGTGATTTTGGGCTACATTTGGGCTCTTTTGTCTCCGGTGGCCATCTTGGGAGATTTATTTGTTATGAAGTTTCCTAATTTCCTCATGTACTGCAGTCTCCTCAGTAGGAAATGCTTTCAGTTTTTTACTTTTATTCCCTCATGAAGGTATTCAGATATGTCACACATTTGCCATAAATTCTTAATGTTAGCACTCTAGTTGCTCATTAGATCACTGTAGTAAAACTACTGTTCACCATGGAAGTCTGCTCCTGGTATTAAAAGTGCATGTTTCAGTCTGCATGTCAGAATTTTTTAATGAAATAGAAGAGGATTTGAGAAGTCACTCAAAATGTGCTCTCATTTTCTTTCTTCAGCATCAATCATAATTTCTATGGCAAAATGAACCCCCTCATTGTGTTCCTTTTTAAATTAAATGTTTTAAGTGTTACCAGTTTATTCCAATCAAGATGGCTTCAGGTGTGCCATACTTTTGTCATAATGAAGACAGTAAGCGCTCTAGTTGTTTTTAAGAACATTCTGGGACATTCTGTCATTAGGCTATACTTGGGCTACATCTGGGTGATATTTGGGCTACATTTGGGCTCTTTTGTCTCTGGTGGCCATCTTGGGAGACTTATTTGTTATGAAGTTTCCTAATTTCCTCATTTACTGCAGTCTCCTCAGTAGGAAATACTTTCAGTTTTTTACTTTGATTCCATCAAGAAGGCATTCAGATGTGTCACACATTTGCCATAAATTCAGAATGTTAGCACTCTTTTTGCTCATTAGATCACTGTAGTAAAGCTACTGCTCACCAGGGAAAACTGCTGCTGGTATTGAAAGTGCATGTTTCAGTCTGCATGTCAGAATGTTTTAATGAAATAGAAGAGGATTTGAGAAGTCACTCAAAATGTGCCCTAATTTTTCTTTCTGCAGCACTAATCATACTTTTTATGGAAAAATGATCCCCCTCATTTTGTTCCTTTTTAAATTAAATGTTTTAAGAGTTACCACTTTAATCCAAGCAAGATGGCTTCAGGTGTGCCATACGTTTATCATAAGTAGGACTGTTAGCGCTCTAGTAGTTCTTTGGAACACTCTGGGAAGCTGCAGTAGAACACAAAGGAATCAACTGACAGTCTCTGCCCTTGTTGGATGTATATGTTTTACTGAGAATGTCAGACTTCATTCTCACATGACTGAGAAAGATAATGTGAATTTACAGAAAATAAGCTCTCAGTTTAGCTTATAGATCACCTTCCAAACCTCTGTGGTAAAAGCATGAGAAAATATTTTTCTCTCAATCATGATATCCCAGCAGAAGGCTTTTTCACATGGTGAAATCACCTTAGAACATACCACAATTCCTAAAATGAGTATGGTACCATCAACAAATGATTTATAATGTAACTAAAGTCTTAAAACCTTCTATTAACTGCAATGCTTTTTAATGAGGTGCTATCATGTATATTGGTCCCAAGATGGCTGCCAACACTTCTTGGATGAAGTGCTGACAGCCAATCAGATCTCAGGATGAGATGTGTGGTTAGGCTCCGCCCACATATATATATGCTTTTAAATGCTATTTTCTCAGGACATACTGAACAGATTTACACCAGACCTACAAAAGGCACTTCCTTGACCTGTAGACTACCTCTCTGCCAAATTTCAAGTAACTCTGTTCGGCCGTTCGGGCTGTAGCTGTGTCTAAAGGTCCTATGGAAAACTGCACGGGAAAAACGCGTTTTGGGACCCCCCTTTTTTCTCAGCCCCCGCTTGACGAATCCCCCCGAAACTTTCAGGGTAGGAGCGCAGCGTAGCGCCCCACCTATTTTGAACATTTCGCGAGGATTCGTCGACCGGCGCCAAAGTTATTCCAAATAGAATGTTGCGGATTTCCTATGGAAACAGGGTCCTAACTATAACTATCTACTGGCGACCGCCAGTAGATAATATATATATATATATATATATTCACTGAAAAAAACATAGGTTTTACAGACGTTATAGTTAGGAATTAGCAATTAAAAAACCTTAGAAATTCACTGAAAAAACCATAGGTTTCAGGGACGTTATAGTTAGTTGGACATTTAACTCATATAAAACCAGAGAAATTCGACAGTTATAGTTAGTTGAGCTAACTATAACTTGCGTACCCGCAATGCACTAGTGATGACGTCACATATTACATCACTCATGACATGGTCAGTGACATCACTGATGACATCACTGGTGACATCTCAAATGTCATCACTGATGACATCATCCAGTGAATGTGTGTTTCTGTAAAGTTTAAATATTTTTCATATATATCTATGCCAAGGTGTATTGAAGAAAGAGTGAATTTACAAGTCCCTGAATGGATTATTTAGTAGGTGCGTGTCTGACTGTATAAGTGAGTGATTGAACATGTGTTACTGAATGTATGGGTTAGTAACTAAACTGTGTGAAAGTCTGTATTAGTGTCTCAGTTGGTGCATAAGCGGCAGCATGGGTTGGTGAGTAGCTACATGAGTGTCTATATGGGTTATTGATTTTCTGTATGAGTGCCTGAGTGTCTGTGTGGGTGGGTGGGAGGGTGTGACTCTGTACATACATGTCTGAGTGGGTGATTCACTGGTTGTATGGATCTAAAACTACATCTGGGAAGGGCTGTATGGGTGAGTTAGTTTGTGTATGGGTGTGTTGGTGAGTGAATGAATGTCTCACTGGTATATGTGTGAGTAACTACCTATGTTTTAAGGCAGTATATGTGACTGTTGGAGTATATAAATGACTATACGTCAGAGTAAGTTATTTGAAGGAGTGGGTGTATAAAAGAGTGTCTGCTTGTATCAGTGATTGTATAAGACAGTAAGTATGTGTTAGTACCTGCATAAATAAGTGATGTGGTGTGTGTCAGTTGGTGTGTATAACTGTATACATGAGTAAATGGGTATGTGATTGATTCTTTGCATGACTTACTAGGTGTGTGAGTAACTCTATGGATGAATGGCGGACTAAGACAGTATGTATAGGTGTACGAGTGCATATTATAGTACTGTATTGATGAGTAACTGCATGTATAAGTGAGTGGATGTGAGTGTAGACCTAGGAAATAGTGGGTGGTATGTAGTATCTGGTATTGTTGTGTGTATGGATTCAAAAATAGTAGTCTGTATTTTAGAGTGTGTGTATCAAAGTTTATATTAGGCCATCCGTATGTGCATCAGATTATCAGGTGGATAATGTCATCAGTGATGTCATTTGAGATGTCATCAGTGATGTCACTGACCATGTCATGAGAGATGTAATATGTGACGTCATCACCAGTGCATTGCGGGTGCGAGAGTTATAGTTAGCTCAACTAATTATAACGGGCGAATTTCTCTGGTTCTATATGAGTCAAATGTCTAACTAACTATAACGTCCCTGAAACCTATGGTTTTTTCGGTGAATTTCTAAGGTTTTTTAAATGCTAATTCCTAACTATAACGTCTGTAAAACCTATGGTTTTTTCAGTGAATTTCAAAGGTTTTTTTAAATGTTAATTTCATATTTTATTATTTAAAAAACCTATATTTTTTCTATTTTTTTATAATATTTTGGAACTCTATTATCCTTTTTGTTTATGCAAAAAATATGTAATGTTTATTGTCTTAAAAAAAAAGTATGTATATCATGTTTTTTTTTCTTTTTTTTTTAGAAAACTGAAGTCCCATACCGGTAGTGTACCAAGCTCTATCAGCACGCGAATCCTATCTGCCATATTGCTAAACTCATAAAGGATGCGCATGTCGTATCCGACAGGTTCGTGGCTCCGCGTCCCGCGTAACATCATATACGTATGTGGTCGCGCCAGCTGCTACTTTGGTATGCGACGGGTACGCAGTACCAAGCCGCACCTTATGTCATGTACGTATGGGGTAATGCCCGCTGCGCGTTGCGTATGCGATGAGTACACGCTGCCAGGCCCTGTGTTACATCATAGACGTATGGTGTCGTGCCGGGAACACCATTCTCTCATTTTTTTTGTCTCAAAACTATATCTAAATAAGTTTAAAGTGTATATGAGAACAAGCGATAATCTAAAATATTTTAAACATTTATATATTTCTAACTGTAATAAACTTATATTATAGTAAATATATTTTCTCAAAATCACGTCGGGTGCGGCCTCCTTGTGCGCTCGGTGCTCGATTGCCATGTGACCTTAAAGAAAAGCATTTCATTGGTTCATGACATTTCCCATTGTAACAGTTGGAGGACCCCACCCATTTTAGTAATTCTCTCTACAGCATTTGAGAGACTCCTCTTATGCTTACAGAGCTTTTGTGAAAACTTTTTGCTATGTACACATATCTGACACTACACACAACATGCAACCATCATCTTCATCAATATTCATGCTCTGTAAAGTAGCCTTCCACCTGTGATAGCCATGCATCTAAAAGCTACATAACAGAACTTTTCCCCACTGCCAGAAGTAACATGGTTGCATACGCTGTCCACAGCACAATGTAATGTGATATGGCCCAGGGGCAGTATCATGCATGGATAATGAACACACGGACACAGATAAATAGTGGAAGTGGGTACGGGCACGTGCGCTTGACTCCTTTTTATTACCAGGGTCACATATCCAGTGATGTCTGTGCTGAATGCGTGTGGGGTGAGTGTAAACCAGCCCTCAGGGAATGGTTGCTGCTAGCAATAAACTACAACAGTAATCATTGGATCACACACAGAGATTTAATAATAAAAGGGACAATAGTTTGTGCTGCAGTAACGTAGGGACACTAGATGTGAAATAATACAGAAAAGATTCTATCGTAAAAGAACCATAACTTATGGTATACTGAGATACAGGCAGTAGATCTGAAATAGTACACAAAAAGATTGTATCATAAAGGGTCCTTCAGGTCTAGTGCACTTAGATAGCCACATCAAAAGCATTCAGCATGTGCACAGCCAGCGATGATGCGTGCTGCGGGCGGGCTGTACTAGGAGCAATGTCTGTTGCCTACAACACTACATCATCTGCAATAGCGACTCGATCAGAATTGTAAACACTGCTGTCTGCATTGCAGGCCAGAGTGCGGTCAGCAAGGGCCCACAATCACGTGGCGTTGACTTGAGTTGTCCTGTTTGCCGTTACCGAAGCAACAAAAACCGTATGCGGACCCTGTGATGATGCGTATGCGTGGGGCGGACACAGCGCACTGAAGCAATGTCTGTTGCCTACAACACTACATCATCTGCAATAGCGACTCGATCAGAATTGTAAACACTGCTGTCTGCAGTGTAGGCCAGAGAGCGGTCAGCAAGGGCCCACAACCACGTGGCGTCGACTTGAGCTGCCCAGTTTGCTGTATGCGAAGCAACAAAAACAATGTGCGGACCCTGTAATGATGCGTATGCGTGGTGAGGACAGAGCGCACTGGAGCAATGTCTTTTGCCTACAGGACTGCGTCACCTGCTGTAGCGCGGTGTACTCCACCGACTGGTGTCAACCAAGCACAATAATCATGTGCAGCACTTTTCACCTGTGAGAAAAACTTTGGTATCCTCTTTAAGACAGCGATATGTAAATGGGAGAAACCACTGCTCGTGAATAAACGCGCTACCTTATATAAACACATCCAACATGACAAGCAACATGTACACCTAGCAGACACAACAACACTACGTACTGTGGGAACCGTGGCTAGCCATGGACACAAACCAAACATGGCATGGCATCTCTGCCACACAATGCAGAATGCGGGGAGAGATGGGAGCAAAGTATGTGCGAAGGTGGCAAAGGATTCTCGATTATAAAAGTATACAATGCAAAGTGTTGAGGGGATGTGCGTATGCAGAGCACAGACATGTACATGTCAACATACACTGATGGTCTAGTGAGTGAAGTCGACAGTGGATGCAACCATTATAGTACAGTCAGTAGGGAAGATTACGAAAACATAGCGCGTACATGCCCCCTCCCCCCCAAAATCTTTAGCGTAGTGGGCTGGCTAGGCGTACGCAAGGCTAGCGTAGGGGTATGAATAAAAGGCACGTTTCTCTGGGTGTGATTCTCTTCCGGAATGGCGAACATGTCTGTTAGGTCTGCGCAGCTTACACCGCCATGAGGCTGACGCTGTGAGCGAAGGTGGCTGCGGGAATAATGCTCTCAGCCTGCTTGTACCCAGAAACCGTCATAGCCGCTGCGACGCACATATGCCTCACAGTTCACTTTTCGACACCGCCGTATGTGAAAGAGGGCCGACCACGTGCCGGCGGAAGCTCCTGGGCCGAGGTCTGCGAGCTGGGACGGCTCCTGAGATCAACGCTGGTTACCGTGACACAGGCAGACAGCGCCCAGCCTGAGGCCCAGCACCATGGAGTGCTCTGTATACTACTAACACAGTAGTCCAACAGGTACCAACAGTGGAACGGTGTCTTAATTCCACAATGGATGATGTTAGAACTGCATCTGAGAGTGCAGATGAAGGTACTCCTTTTGACCAGCTAACCAACTCTAGGTCCCAACAGTAGAATGGTGTCTTGATCCCACAATGGACAATGTTAGAACTGCATCTGAGAATGCAGATGAAGGTACTCCCTTCGACCAGGTGTAACCAACTCTAGGTTCCAACAGTGTAACAGTGTCTTGGTCCCAAAATGGACGATGTACGATACTATGTGCTGCTTGGTTTTCCCAGAACTCCCTCCGTTGAGGTGCATCAGACTCTGTGCTTCCGTATCTAACTGCTGCACATGATTATTGGGGTTGGCTGACTGCAGTCGGTGGAGTACACCGCGGTACAGCAGGTTCGAACAGTGAAACATGGTCTTGATTCCACAATGGACGATGTTAGAACTGTATGTGAGAGTGGAGATGAAGGTACTCCCTTCGACCAGGTGCAATCAACTCTAGGTCCCAACAGTGGAACGGTGTCTTGATCCCAAAATGGACGATATTACCTGCTGCTTGTTGTTTTTTACAGAACTCCCTCCGTTATGGTGCATCGGACTCTGGGCTTCCGTAGCTAACTGCTGCACATGATTATTGTGCTTGGTTGACACCAGTCGGTGGAGTACACCGCGGTACAGCAGGTCGGAACAGTGAAACGAGGTCTTGATTCTGTGATTGAGGATGTCAGAAGTTAAAGTTTGTGATGATTTCTGTGTACCCCCCCCGATCAGGTGCAACCAACTGCGTGCTTCCGAATCCAACGGCACGTGGCTGTGAGGCGTTAATGACCACTGCCTCTGGCCTACACTGTGGTCAGCAGGGCTCACAATTCAGATCGAGTGGTGATTGTTTAATTACAGAATCCAGTAGGCAACTAACTACAACGTCTATTGAATATAGCCTTTTTTTTTTTATTCTATATAGCCTTTTAGTGTACTTGCTTGAATAAGTTTTTTAAGATGACTTATAGGTCTAGTACAATGACCAAATTCTTCTTGGTAGTGGTAAAGAACACTGAATAACAGTGTACACAGTGGACAGCAGAGATCACAATTTGAATTGTTTTGATTTATTTATTGCAGAGTTTTGTGTAATTTATGTTGTTGTATTTTGTGAAGAGGAAGTGAGAAAAAGTATTCATGGAAGACTGTGCTCACTACTGCCTTCAATTTACACTGCAGACAGCAGTGTTCACAATTCAGATCGAGTTGTTATTGTAGATGACGCAGTCCTGTAGGCAAAAGACATTGCTCCAGTGCGCTCTGTCTGCACCACGCATACGCATCATTACAGGGTCCACATATGGTTTTTGTTGCTTCGGTAACGGCAAACAGGACAGCTCAAGTCAACGCCACGTGGTTGTGGGCCCTTGCTGACCGCTCTCTGGACTACAATGTAGACAGCAGTGTTTACAATTCTGATCGAGTCGCTATTGCAGATGATGTAGTGTTGTAAGCATCAAGCATTGCTCCTAGTACAGCCCGCCCGCAGCACGCATCATCGCTGGCTGTGCACATGCTGAATACTTTGGATGTGGCTATCTAAGTGCACTAGACCTGATGGACCCTTTATGATAAAATCTTTTTGTGGGTTCATTATCTATGCAAGATACTGCCCCTGGGCTGTACCACATTACATTGTGCTGTGGACAGGGTATGCAACCATGTTACCTCTGGCAGTGGGGAAAAGTTCTGTTGTATAGCTTTTAGATGCATGGCTATCACAGGTGGCTACTTTACAGAGAATGAATATCGATGAAGATGATGGTTGCATGTTGCGTGTAGTGTCAGATATCTGTACATAGCAAAAAGTTTTCACAAAAGCTCTGTAAGCAGAAGAGGAGTCTCTCATCAAACGCTGTAGAGAGAATGACTAAAATGGGTGGGGTCCTCCAACTGTTACAATGGGAAATGTTATGAACCAATGAAATGCTTTTCTTTAAGGTCACATGGCAATCGTGCATCGAGCGCGCAAGGAGGCCTCACCCGACGCGATTTTGAGAAAATATATTTACCATGATATAAGTTTATTACAGTTAGAAATATATAAATGTTTAAAATATTTGAGATTATCGCTTGTTCTCATATACACTTTAAACTTATTTAGATATAGTTTTGAGATGGAAAAAAATGAGGGAATGGTGTTCGCGGCGTGACACCATACATCTATGACATAACACAGGGCCTGGCAGCGTGCACTCGTCGCATACGCAACGCGCACTGGGCGTGACCCCATACGTACATGAAATAAGGTGAGGCTTTGTACTGCGTACCTGTCGCATATCAAAGTAGCAGCTGGCGCGACCTCATACGTATATGATGTTACACGGGACGCAGTGCCACGAACCCGTTGGATACGAAATGCGCATCCTTTACGAGTTTCGCAATACGGGGGATAGGATTCGCGTGCTGATAGAGCTTGGTACACTACTGGTACAGGACTTCAGTTTTCTAAAAAAAAAAAAAGATATACATACTTTTTTGGGAAGATATAAAACATTACATATTTTTTAAATTAAAAAAAAGGATGATAGAGTTCCAAAATATTACAAAAATTAGAAAGAAGATAGGTTTTATAAATATTAAAATATGAAATTAACATTTAAAAAACCTTTGAAATTCACTGAAAAAACCATAGGTTTTACAGACGTTATAGTTAGGAATTAGCATTGAAAAAACCTTAGAAATTCACTGAAAAAAACCATAGGTTTAAGGGACGTTATATTTAGTTGGACATTTGACTCCTATAAAACCAGAGAAATTTGCCCGTTATAGTTAGTTGAGCTAACTATAACTCGCGCGCCCGCAATGCACTGGTGATGACGTCACACATTACATCACTCATGACATGGTCAGTGACATCACTCATGACATCACTGTTGACATCTCAAATTACATCACTGATGACATCATCCACCTGATAATCTGATGCACATACTGATGGCCTAATATAAACTTTGATACACGCACTCTAAAATACAGACTACTATTTTTGAAACCATACACACAACAATGCCAGATACTATATACCACCCACTATTTCCTAGGTCTACACTCACATCCACTCACTCATACATGCAGTTACTCATCAATACAGTACTATAATATGCACTCGTACACCTATACATACAGTCATAGTCCGCCATTCATCCATAGAGTTACTCACACACCTAGTAAGTCATGCAAAGAATCAATCACATACCCATTTACTCATGTATACAGTTATACAGACCAACTGACACACATCACATCACTTATTTATGCAGGTACTAACACATACTTACTGTCCTATACAATTATTGATACAAGCAGACACTCTTTTATACACCCACTCCTTCAAATAACTTACTCTGACGTATAGTCATTTATATACTCCAACAGTCACATATACTGCCTTAAAACATAGGTAGTTACTCACACATATACCAGTGAGACATTCATTCACTCACTAACACACCCATACACACACTAACTCACCCATACAGCCCTTCCCAGATGTAGTTTTAGATCCATACAAGCAGTGAATCACCCACTCAGACATGTATGCACAAAGTCACACCCTCCCACCCACCCACACAGACACTCAGGCACTCATACAGAAAATCAATAACCCATATAGACACTCATGTAGCTACTCACCAACCCATGATGCCGCTTATACACTAACTGAGACACTAATACAGACTTTCACACAGTTTAGTTACTAACCCATACATTCAGTAACACATGTTCAATCACTCACTTATACAGTCAGTCACACACCTACTAAATAATCCATTCAGGGACTTGTAAATTCACTCTTTCTTCAATACACCTTGGCATAGATATATATGAAAAATATTTAAACTTTACAGAAACACACATTCACTGGATGATGTCATCAGGGATGTCATTTGGGATGTCATCAGTGATGTCATCAGTGATGTCACTGACCATGTTATGAGTGATGTAATATGTGACGTCATCACCAGTGCATTGCGGGGGCGTGAGTTATAGTTACATCAACTAACTATAACGGGCGAATTTCTCTGGTTTTATTTGAGCCAAATGTCCAACTAACTATAACGTCCCTGAAACCTATGTTTTTTTCAGTGAATATACATATATATATATATATATATATATATATATATATCATACTTCGTGTGAGCTTGCCGCCTACTCAGGGGACAAGCACGAGCTTCTTTTGGGACACTAAGCGGCAGGGTGAGGGAGAAGGCGAACTGCAATTCTGCCGACTTGAAAGGACTCGGTGTGCATTGGGGAGATGGGAGCGGACACCGCCCACTGGGGCCAGTACTGACGAACGATGCCTGCTCCGCGTGAATCCAGTCCTGGGTTTGCACCTTTCCCACTGCTCGCACACCAGGGATGCCTAACCAATTGGAGCAAGGTATCCTATTTAAAAGATGGCGGGAGAAGCACTGGCTTTTTCTTTGGCGGCATCTGAGGAAGTTTAACATAAACGAAACGCGTCATGCATACGCCTAATTAAAGAAAGAAATCTGCAGTCTGCCTGAAGTCCCGTGTGTGCTTACTTCCTCGCAACGGTGGGGGAGAGTGGTTTTGATGTTTGGGGATGCAGCCACGAGCATCCCAATGAGCGCCCGCCCTATCTGAGTCCGGCGATTCTGGTGGCAACTTTGGACTCACTACAAACTCTGTGGTAGCGCCTGGACACCCGCTTACCTGTAACCAGCTCAGTCACTACACAGTGAACCACGACTTCGTGTGAGCTTGCCGCCTACTCAGGGGACAAGCACGAGCTTCTTTTGGGACACTAAGCGGCAGGGTGAGGGAGAAGGCGAACTGCAATTCTGCCGACTTGAAAGGACTCGGTGTGCATTGGGGAGATGGGAGCGGACACCGCCCACTGGGGCCAGTACTGACGAACGATGCCTGCTCCGCGTGAATCCAGTCCTGGGTTTGCACCTTTCCCACTGCTCGCACACCAGGGATGCCTAACCAATTGGAGCAAGGTATCCTATTTAAAAGATGGCGGGAGAAGCACTGGCTTTTTCTTTGGCGGCATCTGAGGAAGTTTAGCATAAACGAAACGCGTCATGCATACGCCTAATTAAAGAAAGAAATCTGCAGTCTGCCTGAAGTCCCGTGTGTGCTTACTTCCTCGCAACGGTGGGGGAGAGTGGTTTTGATGTTTGGGGATGCAGCCACGAGCATCCCAATGAGCGCCCGCCCTATCTGAGTCCGGCGATTCTGGTGGCAACTTTGGACTCACTACAAACTCTGTGGTAGCGCCTGGACACCCGCTTACCTGTAACCAGCTCAGTCACTACACAGTGAACCACGACTTCGTGTGAGCTTGCCGCCTACTCAGGGGACAAGCACGAGCTTCTTTTGGGACACTAAGCGGCAGGGTGAGGGAGAAGGCGAACTGCAATTCTGCCGACTTGAAAGGACTCGGTGTGCATTGGGGAGATGGGAGCGGACACCGCCCACTGGGGCCAGTACTGACGAACGATGCCTGCTCCGCGTGAATCCAGTCCTGGGTTTGCACCTTTCCCACTGCTCGCACACCAGGGATGCCTAACCAATTGGAGCAAGGTATCCTATTTAAAAGATGGCGGGAGAAGCACTGGCTTTTTCTTTGGCGGCATCTGAGGAAGTTTAACATAAACGAAACGCGTCATGCATACGCCTAATTAAAGAAAGAAATCTGCAGTCTGCCTGAAGTCCCGTGTGTGCTTACTTCCTCGCAACGGTGGGGGAGAGTGGTTTTGATATATATATATATATATACATATATACAGACAGTAGCTATAGGTAGGACCATATTTCCATAGGAAAATATTTTTTTGTTTTGCATATAAAACTTTGGCATAATTTGATGAATCTTCGCAAACCTTTCCAAAAAAAGTCTCCGCAACGTCAACTCTTTCATGGAAAGTTTTGGGTGATTTGTGAAGCAGGAGAGAAAAAGATGAGGGAGTCCCAAATGCTTTTTTCCTATTCATTTTTTCATGGGAAAATTTAACAGTGAAAACACAAAGACTGCTGAACGAAGTTGCATTAAATTTGGCAGACAGCTAGATCTTGGTCAGGAAAGCATGCCTTATGTGATTTTTTTAAAATTCATTCAGTAGCTTTTGAAAAATGAGGGTTCAAAAAGTTTGTATATTTTATGCTGTGTAGGATCTGTCGAGCCTGCAGATCTGTAGAAAAGATCTGATTGGCTGTCATACACAAAAGAAAAGATGTGATGGCAGCCATTTTAGGACTTGGGGACTCAGTCCCCTGTTCTGTGAAAAAAAAATGTAAAAAGCATATAGAGGGCAGGGTAGGGCTGCCCTGCCCCCAAGGCCAGGTGGGGGTTCTCAGAGGGGCCCCAACCTAGGGCAGAAACATATATTTATCCACTGCCATGGATCTGTGGACGATCCATGGATGAGCAGCTCCAATAAAAAGAAAATGGGGAAGGGTCCAAGACTCGTGTGGTTGAAGTACTTTCATTTATAGAGAAGGGGGAATCCAACTCCCTCCCTGAGCCTCTTTGAAACCCCAGGGACACCATCACTGGGGCTGTTTATATTAATATGGGAGGGGATGCTCAGATAGCTCCCCAGGCCTCAATGAGGTCCCAGGGACCCATTCCTTGGGCTGTTTCTATTATTAGGGCAGGAACAAAAGGAGTGAGTTTGCTCCCGGCTGCACCACTATTTATTTACTGTATTTATACAGTGCAACACTCATCCTTAAAAGGATATCACCAATATGGGTGCCGGTCTAATAGCCAGCATTGGCAGTGGGGGTCTCATTGCTCACCCCGCAGACCCTATTGTGTAGCCAGATGTGAATACTCCAGGTGGGCACCCACTTTAAAAACAAATACCAGCAAAAAATACTGGATCCTCCCGCCACCTGGGATGCATGGGGGCCTGGGAGCAGTATTGGGCTGCGGGGGCCCTGAGGCCCCCGCAGATGTGATGTGAATGCACCAGGTGGGCACCCACTGTGATGTGAATACACCAGGTGGGCACCCACTTTAAAAACAAATACCAGCAAAAAATACTGGATCCTCCCGCCACCTGGTATGCGTGCTGGCCTGGGAGCGGTATGGGGCTGCGGGGACCCTGAGGCTCCCTCTACTGCCCTCAACCTTTTTGTTGTTGTGGGTGCACCGGTTGGTCAAATAAAAAATAATTAACCCCTTCGATGCTGCGCAGATTCCGCCGCTGTGCTGGCGGAATCTTGCGCGGGCGGGGTCATGACGGAATGGTTCCGTCATGAGCACAGCTCAACCGTGGGTCATGACGGAACCATTCCGTCATGAGCATCGAAGGGGTTAAAAAGAAAAATGAATGAGCAGCAGAAGCTGCTCATTTATTATTCACTACTCTATTGAAGGAGCGCCCCATAATGCCTGAAGGGCATTTTTCACTAATATTTGTTATTCCTGTGGTGCCCCTAGAAGCGGCGGTGGCACCAGCAACCTTTTTATTTTAATGATGTGCAAGAGGTGCAGCGGCTCCCAGCAACATTACAAATACATGGTAAGTCTCCTGGGTCATCAAATCCATGACCCCCGGAGAGTTTTGCAATTTTTTTTAAAGCACTCCTACCTGGAGCTGTATGGCCTTCAGCTGGAGTGTCAGGGCTTTGTGTTTTGTTCGAAGGTTACAGTTTGTGACTTGAAAAAAGTTAGCAAAAGACTCAAACATGGTTGATGTTATTATTAAAAATAATCTGACAGAACCTCCATTATTAAACATTGCAATGTGTTAATTTGTAACATATACATTTAATTATAGTTATTAGTGATTTTGACACCCCCAAAAGGTCTGCTTTGTATATGTGGATATGCTGACCTCTTTATAAAGCCAATAGGCCCACAGCTTTTTGTATTTTGTCCCAAAGCCAGCAAGTCTGCCTTACTTAAAATGACACGCTTTATATTATTAAACCACCTAGACAGCAGTGCATGACAGCAGGGGGGTTGCCACGGTGCATGACCACAAGCCAGGCCCTGCACCCAAACCCATGCTGTGCATGGTGATGGACATCTTACTTTACTATTGTAAAAACATGGAAATCCATTGAAAAACGATGGGTAATGTGTTATAGTTAGGATTGTAATTATATCTTACTTCTGTATTTTTTTAATTCAGAAATTCACTGAAATAAACAAAGCTTAAAAGGATGTTATAGTTAGTTGAAAATGTCAGTTAAATCATACTATTTTAAAATAACAAAACCACTGAAATTCACCAGTTATAATTATCTCAAGTAACTGTAAGTCGTGCCCTAAAGTAACTGTAACTTGTGCCCTGTGCATGCTAATTATCTCTCATATTACAGCACACATGACATGTTCTGTGACATCATTGATAACATCACTGCAGCATCTGAATTGACATTATTGATGACATCACTGTGCATGGTGGTTGTTGGAGTTGTAGTTACTATAGGGCATGACTTATAGTTACCTAAGATATGATATCTTGGGAATTTCAGTGTCATGTTTTAACTGCCATTTTCACCTAACTATAATGTCCCTTTAACCTTTGTTTTTACAAGTAAATTCCTACGGTTTTTTACATATTTGTAAACCCTTTGAAGGCAGCTACACCAGTATTCTATATGATGTTGTGGCCCAAACACCAAAACCCTCCATAAAAACAGCTCCATTAACTCACCCCACTCTGTCTGCAATCTAACACCAAAACTTCAATGATTCAGTATTTCAATGCAAGTTTGAGGCAATGATGTTGAACTATTTTAGAAACAGCAAGGAACGTTGGATTGCCAGCCCATTCACAAAGAATGAATATCTTTATCAGACATTTACGGATTTGCGTTTTTGAACTGACAACTATATCTGAAATTATGAGCGATTTGGATATATATTTAGGAACAATGAGTTATTTGCAGTGCTGGGTGTTGTGAATTACTGGGCTTTTAAGATTTGTCTATCACTGAGATGAAGGGATTTTTATTAAAGTGAGCCTAAAATCCCTTGACAGAAACTGACAGACAAGTTGAAAGGAGAGGGGAATAAAAATAGAAAACCAGAGTTAGCCATGGGGAATGGCTGGTCATAAAAACTGGCTAAGATGGAGGAATAGTAGCAGATCTCCCTCACGTCTGCCCCATGCCAAGCAGACAAAAGGACTAATTTAGGGGGTAGCAGGTCCCACACAGACACATATGGTAATCATGTCATACCAAAGGCACTATTGCACATGTGGGACCCATAAAGGCAATGGTGACCTTGGGGAAAGTGAAAGATGTAGTTGCTTCTGCCACATCTCATCTACTTCTAGGTTGTGACCAGGCTTAGTAGAGTGAGTTGTGCCTGGAACTATGTGAGGAATGCACGTCCCTCAGTGTCTAACTCTGTCCTGAGCACCTCATTAGAGCCCAGATGGTTCTCTGGGGAGTGCCTTAGCTGTTTTGTCTACTCCCCTGTCCGCCCACTCAGTGCTCTGAGAACAGCTGCTAATAGAACTGCTCTCAGGAGGGGCATCGGAGCTGGCAGTGTCTTATGCATACAGTTCAAGCCATGCCTATTAGAGAAGAAGGGGGAGCTTGAATTTTTATAATAGATATAATTTAGCGGAGGGTTTTCCATCTTACCCAACTATGGTGACTAGGCGTTCACACAAATTTGTGCTAACCAGACTAAGATTTGGGATGGCACATTGTTTAGTAGCCCATCCAAACATGAAGAAACACCCGATCGGGCCATGTAGGTGCGATGATGTATCTACACAGAGCACTGTGCACCTTCTACTGTTCTGTAAACTGTACACGAGCTTTCGTATAGTATTTTTGAAACCTTTGTTTGTTAAATACGGAGTACGTACAGTCAAACATGCTATGGCTTTAATTTTTAATTTGCAATCAGCAGATATTTGTTTTTATACTGCCACATTTTTAAATCAGTGCATCAATTCCAGGAAAAGTATGAGTTTTATTGAATTTTGATTATTAATCTAACATATTTATGTAGATAATATGCATTGTCTAATGAGTCATTGACTATAACTATCAATTGTAAATTTTAGCTGTAATGTCTTTTTTTTTTAAATGTATGTTGTTTTTTGTTTATGCTTTTATGGTCATTTACATGTGCCGAATAAAGCTTCATGAATTGAATTGAATTGAGAAGAAGGGGGAGCTTGAATGTAGCACTAAGTTTCCACAGTGGGGATAGGCTGACTGGTGTGAGGAGGGCACACATTGCCTACAATGAGTGAGGTGAGTAGTAATCTGCAGATCTTTAGTTGGAATATCTGGACCATGTGAGGAAAGCCCAGGCACCATACTACAGAAGGTTAAAAGATACTGCAATACTGCGTCTGTGAAAAAATAATTTTCAGTCTGCTACTAGCGATGTCTGAATTTGCAACTTTGGGATGGTGCACGGGTGTACTGGAAGGTACCAACATCAAAATATGACCCTGGATCAATCTGTTGCAGGGGCTTTATGTTCACTAAATTCTTCCATTAGTGAATAATAGCTTTATGAGTCACTGTGCAATGTGAGGGGGGTTACAACCATTGTTTGAGCGATCTATGGGTTAATATTGGAGTAGTTGATTATACAAGACTATAATACGATACAGCAACTTAAGTGCACTGATTGGTGGCAACACAGGAGGCAATAATACTAAACAAAGACTGTTTTTTACTCCATTGAGAAAATCTTTGTTCTGGGGGCTTCTGGGAGCCAGATGAACACGGTAGAATAGATATCAGCAAGAAGATGTGACTATTGCGCTTAACATCAGGCAGGGCATGGAAAGGTTCAGAGTAGAGACTACAGGTGGAAGAGGATTTCTTATCAGTTCAAACATACAGCAGCATTGAGGCACTGCAATTAGAGCTCCAGAGACTGATATAAAAATGTAATGATTTAGAAAAGTGCCCTCAAAGGAACAATGGTCACCTTTTGGATGTCAAAGAGGATCTGAAATTGAGTGCATCGTTGACTTTTTGGAATATTTCTTATTCAGGCTAGCATCGAGGTGGACAGAGCACACCTATTGTGTCACTATATCGTCTTGGTTGGCTGCTTAACTCTGTTACGTTAAAAGTTTATAATGTTTTCCTCATTGTGGGCAGTCTCATTGTTTTGCAGAATCTTGGTTGTGTTGTAATGCAATATGCTGACTTTATATTTAAGAATAATAAGCCATGATACAATGTTGTACGTTGTAGTGAGTTTATGAAAGACCGAACAGCTCCTTGTGTTTCAACGATTTTATATGTTGTCTTTTATTTTTTCCACTGAATCCTCTTGCCAGAAACTGGATTTCTAGACGTTGAGGGTTGGATCAACCGTCTGGCTATGTGATGCTGCTACAAAGGAGAGGGTTTTCGTGGACAGGAAGTAGTGGCGCTCAGCCTATATTCACGTATTGATATTTGAACAGAAGTGATTTGGTATGGTGCTAACAGGGAAGGGGAGACCCTAAAACCCCTTAATCTGTGAAGGAGAATCCTAACACATGTACATCTAACAACAATCCCGTGCATACAATATTACAATACATCGTGTAAACGTGTTTCGAAAGCGAATGGAAACAATCCAACGTTGAAGTCTTTAATTTCTTTAATTGGTCATCATGTGAAAAGCACACAGCCAGCCGACATGTGCTTCATCAGAGAAACAGTAATCTCTGACTCTTCAGGGCTGGGAATGATACAAAAAATAACCTAAGAACAAGGCATCAAATGACAATGTCTCAAAACCACATCTTCCCACAGTATGGAAAGTAAGTATCACCCAACACTCATGGAAACCAAGAAAGAATTAAAATTACAAAGAAACCCACAACATTTGGTGCAATGAGGAACCCTTGTACAGTTAACAACCAATACAAAAACATCCATCCAAGAGTAAGTGAAAAGAAGAAAGGAAAATTCCAACATCCTCATCTAGGCAAGAATTTTACCATTAGTGAATAAAAGTGCACAACAAAAATAAAACTACACGAAAACAACTCTGCCTAATTGTAACAGTCAATCTAAAATAAAGCAAGACAAAATCATAAAGATGTCAATTACATATGAGGAATAACGAGTCAAACAATCTATCTAGCAGAATAGACCAAGTAAGTCCAGGAATAAGGAGATACCTTAATAGCTGGATCCAAGATCAGTAGCATCTAAGGCAGAGAAGAAGAAAAAGATGGAGGGGGAAGTGTTGAAGTATAAATGACAGCCCAGGGAAACCAAAGCAACTCAAAGAAAGAAAAAATAAATAAAAGAGAGGCAAATAAGGCAATAACATATAATCTTATCCCAAAACCGGTCATAATTCCAACCCGGTAGGGTATGATAAATCAATTAGTAACTACGAGAAGGTGAAGAATTCAACGATCAATCTTGTCAGTAATATGAAACTTGAGCTACGGTATTATCCCAATAATCTAAAACACAAAGAGTACCGATGTGAATGATAGTCAACAACTGCTCCAGCATTAAAATCAAAAACAAATTACCTAAGTTAACGAAAATCATCTAAAAAAAATATATATAAACCTCACCTATTCAAAATGTTGATAACGGTCTAGACGCCAGTACGGATCCACAAAGGGGAAATCCTCCCAAATTCAACAATTACCTAATAGGTGTGACAAGAAAAGTGAAGCGAAAACTATTGAGTTAGTGCACATGTGTAGCGTGTAACCAAAATTCATGTGTTACACGGTAAGGGTAGAGACTTACGTATCCAAAAGGTAATGCTCCATATTAATCCTGTCGAAACACGTGTGTGTGCTTCGCGATAGTCTGTAAAGTTAGGCAAATGGCAAAAGAAAAAATAGAGTATCACCGCAGAGACCAACGGTGTTTAAAGGCGTCCTAGCAGGTCAAATGCCGGGGTGTTAAGCCCATAAAACATAATATAGAACTTGCTTTATTCAGAGGCGATTCTGGCATCCTGGCAGCTACGATTCAAACCGGGAGTGAGAATGCAACCACCCGGAATTTAATAGAGGAAGTACGTCATTAAAACCACTAGACCGCGACTACTGCAAAGTCTGCTAGCGTATTGCCTAAAGTGAGGAAAATGCTAGTAAAGCGTCACCACGGTATTGCGCACGGCAAAAATCAAATACCCTCACAATCCACTGTCAGAAGTGACTGAATAAAAAACAAATGCCACTCGGAGCTGATAATTCTAAATAAAGCCCTACTGGCACACGTAAAACAAGGCAAACCGGAGCAACTGAAAAAACGCAAAAGTGTGCATACACACATTGCACCAGTGTGCTGCGAACTATTCGGGAAGTTAATTCAGTAGAAACCAGTTCAAGGACTAACAACCAACCCAATGCCAACCAGAATGAGAATGTAGTGAAATACAAAACTATATCATACTGACATCCGGATCCATACTCTGAAATAGTCCCGGAGAAAGATGCGTGCTCACCTATATTCAAAGCAAAAGCACACATGGTCAAATGGGCCTCAAGTCAAAGCACGGAGACATGTACAATCCCACACCACCATAAAGACAAGCAAAGAGAGAAAGGAGAAGAAGTAAAAAGAAAAAAGAAAAAATCAGGTGAAGACAGTGGACCACAATGTAGATACACTCAAAATTCCAGTCAAATAGTCAGTTAATAAGTAATAATATCAAGCAAATCTAAATACAGTATAAATCTAGAAAATTACAATATATTCAAAGAACAAACACAAGGACATGAGTATCTATTAGGATAAAGGAGCAACATGGATAGTCAGACAAAAAGAGAGGTGAAGTGCGACACAAAATAAATATATGGCACAATATGTCCACCACACACTTATACAATGATACTATTGTTAAAAGTTCAAGAACATTGAAGTGACATGATCAGAAGGCATAACTGTGCCATTATAAATACAAAATAATTGTTATGACCAAATCAGAGGCATAACAGTACATGATCAAGTTCATTATGTCACAGAGTCAAATGACATGATTAAAAGCAAACAACAATATACGGATTCACAGCATATGCTCAATAATATGGTAGTAGGAAGCAAGTAGTATAAGACCCATAATCTTAAGTGTTAATGCAAATGTGGTCCTATGTAATATGATCAGATGGCAGCATTGTAAAGTATTATACTCAAGTTCATTATATGTGTCAAAATAAGATGGTATAATTACAAATAATAGTCAGTATAGATATTCACAGCATATACCCCACACTGCACAGGCTGGAAATAAGCAGTGTCTGACAAATACTATTAAATGACCTTATGTAGACACGATATGGCTCCAACTGTTCGAACATATGGCAATGCCAAGAAATATACTTGAGTGAAATCATAGAGCAACCACATATGCGCCCAATGTTCAGAGTACCTAATCCCCCCAAAAATATTGCATCTCTGAATCACAGTTAAGACCATTTGACTTTGTGTGCTTTTCCTTTGAATATAGGTGAGCACGCATCTTTCTCCGGTACTATTTCATAGTATGGATCCGGATGTCAGTATGATATAATTTTGTATTTCACTACATTCTCATTCTGGTTGGCATTGGGTTGGTTGTTAGTCCTTGAACTGGTTTCTACTGAATTTACTTCCCGAATAGTTCGCAGCACACTGGTGCAATGTGTGTATGCACGCTTTTGCATTTTTTCAGTTTCTCCGGTTTGCCTTGTTTTGCGTGTGCCAGTAGGGCTTTATTTTGAATTATCAGCTTCGAGTGGCATTTGTTTTTTATTCAGTCACTTCTTACAGTAGATTGTGAGGGTATTTGATTTTTGCCGTGCGCAATACCGTGGTGACGCTTTACTAGCATTTTCCTCACTTTAGGCCTTACGCTAGAAGACTTTGCAGTAGTCGCAGTCTAGTGGTTTTAATGACGTACTTCCTTTATTAACTTCTGGGTGGTTGCATTCTCACTCCCGGTTTGAATTGTAGCTGCCAGGATCGCCTCTGAGTGAAGTAAGTTCTATATTATCTTTTATGGGCTTGACACCCCGGCATTTGACCTGCTAGGACGCCGTTAAACACCGTCGGTCTCTGTGGTGATACCCTATTTTTTCTTTTGCCATTTGCATAACTTTACAGAATATCGCGAAGCACGCACACGTGTTTCCACAGGATTAAGATGAAGCATTACCTTTTGGATACGTAAGTCTCTACCCTTACCGTGTAACACATGAATTTTGGTTACACGCTACACATGTGCACTAACTCAATAGTTTTCGCTTCACTTTTCTTGTCACACCTATTAGGTCATTGTTGAATTCGGGAGAATCCCTTTGTGGGTCCGTACTGGCGTCTAGACCGTTATCAACATTTTGAATAGGTGAGGTTTATATATATTTTTTTCGATGATTTTCGTTAACTTAGGTAATTCGTTTTTGATTTTAATGCTGGAGCAGTTGTTGACTATCATTCACATCGGTACTCTTTGTGTTTTAGATTATTGGGATAATACCGCAGCTCAAGTTTCTTATTACTGACAAGATTGATAGTTGAATTCTTCACCTTCTCGTACTTACTAATTGGTTTATCATACCCTACCGGGTTGGAATTATCACCGGCTTTGGGGCAAGATTATATGTTATTGCCTTTCTTGCCTCTCTTTTATTATTATTTTTCTTTCTTTGAGTTGCTTTGGTTTCCCTGGGCTGTCATTTATACTTCAACACTTCCCCCTCCATCTTTTTCTTCTTCTCTGCCTTAGACGCTACTGATCTTGGATCCAGCTATTATGGTATCTCCTTATTCCTGGACTTACTTGGTCTATTCTGCTAGATAGATTGTTTGGCTCGTTATTCCTGCATATGTAATTGACATCTTTCCGATTTTGCCTTGCTTTATTTTAGATTGACTGTTACGATTAGGCAGAGTTGTTTTCGTGTAGTTTTATTTTTGTTGTGCACTTTTATTCACTAATGGTAAAATTCTCGTCTAGATGAGGATGTTGGAATTTTCCTTTCTTCTTCTCACTTACTCTTGGATGGATGTTTTTGTATTGGTTGTTAACTGTACAAGGGTTCCTCATTGCACCAAATGTTGTGGGTTTCTTTGTAATTTTAATTCTTTCTTGGTTTCCACGAGTGTTGGGTGATGCTTACTTTCCATATTGTGGGTAGATGTGGTTTTGAGAAATTGTCATTTGATGCCTTGTTCTCAGGTTATTTTTTGTATCATTCCCAGCCCTGAAGAGTCAGAGATTACTGTTTCTCTGATGAAACACGTGTCGGCTGGCTGTGTGCTTTTCACATGATGACCAATTAAAGAAATTAAAGACTTCAACGTTGGATTGTTTCCATTCGCTTTTGAGACACGTTTACACGATGTATTGTAATATTGTATGAGTGCACAGGATTGTTGTTATATGTGATGCTGATACAATGTGCCTTGCAAGCATGTACTTGAAGAGAAGAATTTCAGGATGGAGCAGTTGCTCATTCTGCTAACAAATGTTTCACTTTCGAGATAAATCATCAATTTGCTAATAATGGCTTCCAAAAGCAGAGGCAGCATCTCCTGTGCACTAGCGATACTGTTACACTTCACATGGACCACAACCATCTGCACTTCCTAGGCCTTTTGGGCTAACAGCCATACAGTTACTTTGGACTGTTTTCTTTTCCTATTAAGGAAAATGCTATTTGTCCTGGAACATTTAGTCAGAAAGCTGATTTTTGTCCTGCCACTTGTAAGAGGAAACGGCTGGCAAAGCGATCCCTTTGGAATGTCTCATTGGCTTCACTGCCATTGATAGTTCACAGAAAGACATTGCAGAGGCCATGGCAATGGTCAACATCATACTTTGGTTTATGCAAAATCGTGCATGAACTACCTTTAATGGTCTTGCTTTGCATATGATAGCTACATTTACTCAATGCCAAATACCAGCTCCATGACTCTTAAATGGTAGGAGCACCTTGGGCAGGCTAAAATTCTTTTGCATAAACATTAAAGGTAGCTGAGTATGGCTTTAAGTAATAGAAAATGCATACAGAATTGCAAGGTGTGCATTGCAAACATGGCTGACCATTGATGATTCCAGGTTTGCTATTGGTCGTACCCACACTAACCAATAAAAGGACATAATGTGTCCATTTATATGATTAGTGATCTCTTTAAGCTGCAAGAGTAGTGAGCACGGTTAATTAATTATGAAAGCTTACTTACTGTATTCTAACTACACTATTCTCATCCATAAAACACTTTTCATCCATTACCAGCCACAGTCTGATGATCAGATTGAACAAATAAATCAAGCTCTGAAGAAGTGTTTTCCCTGTAACAAATCTGAGGAATCCTAATGTGGCTGGATCTCTTCAGAGTTGCATAATTTTCTTCAATCCTAACCACGCTTTCACTTGCATGTCACTATTTGATTCTACTGCAAGTTTTAGTATGAAATTTAAAAATCTGACATTCTGACATTGCCAATTGTACTCTGGCTAAAGCTATCATGTTAACAGTTGACATTTTCTGCAGGTGGTACACTAACAGTTCTTCAGAACCAAGGAGAATGTGAGCAGACAAAAAAGATCTGGAGTACAAGATCAGTGTTAAGGTGTGGCCCCCGTTGCTCTTGATGGTTTGACTAATTTTTAAACATGGTTGTTGTACCCTTGTATCTTATGAGTCAGTGTTGTACCATATTAACTGTGTTTGTACATGGCTGTCTCAGATAATGAATATTTATTTATTTCACAGATCCCTGGTGAAGTCTGTCTCCACCTCTATCTGTTCTAGAAAACTGCTGAAAACATAAATCCAGGTTCAAACAATTCTGGAATCCAAATTAGTCTGGGTAGTCATGTGAGACCTTTTATACTGGTGGGGCGAAAATCCAGTGAACAGGTGTTGTGCACCTGATTTGCAGATTTGTAATGAGTATCTGGTCAGCTCCTTGCGTTTTACTGATATTTTGGGTTTGTTTTTATTGTATTCAACTGCATACCATTTTCCAAGAACCATAACTTAACTGCAACTCCAAACATTTAAGATGATGAAGATTTAATTGTCTACTTTTTTCTAGGGTACCTTTCAGACCCCGCCCTCACAATCCCCCCCGCAAGCAACACATAATGCTAGCAAACAACACACACTTAAGGGTGGGTGGTGCAGAGCTGCAAATATGCAGCATTTACCTGAACTTCTGATTCAGACACTTACACGTGGTGGATGTGTAGTCATGCATCAGATGTCCCCTAAGTTGTTTCACCCTGTAGTGCTTAGGAATTTCTATGCTTCCTGCAGTAATTTCTCTACAACCTGCGTAAGACTTGGTAGGTGATGTTAATGCTGGACGGTGTTTACGTTGTTCTTCACTGCACTTATTCTATTAGGAAGTGTATTAAGTCATGTTGCACTCTTCCATTTAGTACTGATGTGATCTGTAAGACATGGAACTAGATAGCTCCTTGGGTTTCAGTGCTATCATAGCTGCTCTTTGATTGATACCAAGTAACTACAACTCGCAGCCTTTTAGGTGGTGAACGCTCTGTTGGCCATTTTATTATGGGGGTTCTTTATAAGCCATAACTCTCAATCAGCACACATTTGCTGTAAAAAACTTGTTGCGGAATAGGTCTGCAGACCTGTGGACTAGATTTGATCCTCTGGTTTTCAGGACAAGCCATAGAAGGAATCGAAACACAATGACAATGTAATTGGTTTCAATCATTGTGGTTCAACTACGCCCCACTTCTGGGGAATCACCTGCCAGTTTTAGAGGTGTGAAATTGAAATTTAAACAATTGGTTGGCCATTAGTTGACCATTTTGGTTTGAAAAGGAAACAGAATTTAATGTGTAATAAAAATATGCATGCAATTTCATGAAAACACAGTGTGGGACTTAATTCAACTGATTTGTTTATGAGAAAAATCTCTTGATATCATGATTCCACAAAAGTGAAGCACTTTATTGTATGATATAATATTATGTTCTGCAGTTAGTCCTATAAATGGGGAGGCGGAGGCACTGGATGCATAGTCTAAAGGTAAGTTGGTAGAGTGTGTACAATTAAGCTTTTTAGATGTAGCAGACATAAAGTGATAATTTGTAGCTCACGTCACGAAAGTTGCAATAAGGATTGTCAGGACCTCAAAGTGCAGCAGGATTTGACTGCTGTATTGATCAGCACGGTTTTTGCTTAGCAGGAATCATTTGTTTAGTCATACTGAATGTCCTGTTTTAAGAGGGAAGTGGTCTGAACCTTTCACTCTTGTATTTTTCATATTTCACTCCAGGTTCTATATACTCCAGTCCTCTCTTTAATCCCTTATGTACCCTGCATTTACCATGTGCATTCTACCCTCAGAAATTCAGCTGAAGGTGGTCAGCAGCCATTATGAATATCACGTGTTGGAGTGACACTACCTTCACATCACAGCCGCAAGCTCCTCTGTTACTTCCTTACACATCGAAGATGACGTTGGAGGGACACAGGGAAAAAGTTATATTGTTCTTTGAGGTGAGGATAACGATTTACCCATATCAAAACATTCCTCAGTATATACATTGGAAAGATCAAAATTGCATGCATTGGAGTCGACACCCAAGACTAAAGTCAAAATCAGCGAACACAAAATTGCTATTGAAACACGTAACAATTAATCACTGGTTCAGGGACACTTAATGAGTTTACCCACACAGTGATCCCAACAGTGTTAAACATCTGCATCAGACACTTTGTCATTATTTTTGGTTGCGTGACGAACCACAGATCCAAATACACACATCCTTTACACTGGCCCTTTCAAGCTAAACCATCTAGCAGTGCCAGGGTGCCAAATAGGACAGTTCAGCACAGGGCCCAAATAAAACTGTTAATTTTGGGAGAAATCTGAAAAATCTGAGTGTGATAGAAGTCTAAAACTCGAAAGGAGAAAAACATATTAGACCCATGAACCAGCAAATCTCGTATCATTTAGGTTAAGCAGAGCATTTAACCTATGGTAGTATTTAGAATAAAGATAGCAGCAATAGTTGATGTTTTTGATTCTGTGGAAACTAAGGTTATTTTCAGTATGGAAGAGGGGTTATCAAACCATTTGGGCAGTGGAGTCTTGCCTCCACTAGCCCATAGGTGACCAGCCCACAAGATTGAGAGTTCCTCACCAGATAGAAACATTTCGCCAAACGTTCTCCAACCAGCACAGTGTGAGTAATTTGGGCAAAATCGAAAGGTCTGGTGAGGCGTTTATGTCCTGATGACCTGCTCTTTTTTTATTTTTAAGACACAAACTTCCAAAGCAAAATATATTTAGTGAAATAGAGATATCCCTATTTTCTCCGCCAGCTGAGGCTCTGCAGTTAGAAACTAAGTGGTTGTAGCACCATAATACAGGGGCCACATGGTTTACAGAGTGGAACATCTGATGTTTTATGGCAGATGTTATGCATATGACAAACCGCAACTATATAATATGTTAGCTTTTGTGAGTAGTTTTCTGAAGCTACCCATGTGGGAAACATTGGTATACAATGCATGTTTATTTCTACCAATCTGTGAACCAATGTGAAATGGGCAGTGGGAAGGATAGGATGATAACAGTTCTCATTGATTTATGCAGATTGCGTACATCAATTCGAGACTAAACCAGGGTTGAGGTTGGTATATTGGATTGTTTATATATCTTGCAGCAATGAAACTGTGTATTCAGGCCTAAAATTCTTGTGTGGGGACAGTTCCTTAGGAATCAACATTTGTTTTGTGTTTTCAAACACTAACCGTGACTGGCTAAGTTGTACAAATTGATGCATGAAATGTTGTATGACGTTTATACATTTAAAGGATTGATGTTTCACCAATAGAAAAGCATTATAAAATCTAATTTAAAAAAAGAAATGTTGAGAAGGACCTCTCAAATAATTATTTAGAAACAATTGAAGGGAAATCAAATTAAATGATTGTGTAGCCTTGTCTTTGAGCAAGGAGACACGATATGGGCCAACAGTGTAACAATGCATGTGTTGAATTGGTTTATCTCCATTTTTGCAACAGCTGGGCTGGAAATTAGGGGACAGCTAGGCACTGCCAAATGAATTAATAAGACTTAAGGAACTCCTTTTATTCCTGTCTTACTCTCCTAGACTGACTGTGCTTTTTGTTGTTGAGCCCAGTATTGCCAGGTGATTGAAGGAGAACCATGACAGCACGCTCTCTCATTGCTCTACTTTGAGACTGGCTGTTTTGTCACACTAGATGATTGCAGGGATCCCTCTGTGGATGTTGCCAATCCAGTCCTTGCCAAATGCCAAATGTGGAGTGTATGTTACAATGAATGAGGTTGCTGTGTTTGTTGGTCGAGTGAATCCAAGCCACGATCTACTCTACTATGATAATTCTGGGAAGCATTTGAGGACATGGTAAGGGAAGTATGCATCACAACCTCCTGCTGGAAAAGGAAATTTCTGATCCAAATACTAACTTCACTGCAGAACACATCTTGGGACTCAGAGAGAGATAGCAGCAGTTGCAACTCTGACATAGCATCTCGCTGTAAGCAGCCTACAACATGAAGAATGCTCTGGTAATTTGAGGAAGCATCAACATGGTCTATATGTTAAGAGGAAACACAAAAGTAGATGAATCAGGAAGGCTGTAGTGTGGTGGCAGCCAAGAACAGCCAGTGATGGACATTTTATATTTTATCAAAAAACTGTTTATTTCGGCTACCAAACCTTGAAGAGGTCCTTCCAGATTGATATTTCCCAGATTTGTCACAGAGGAAGGACTTCTTCAGAGTGTGATTTATTCCTTCCATCGGATCATCAGACTATCGCTGTTAACTAAATGCCAAACACATCGACATGCCAATTTGTGTCCGGAATGCTGAACAGAGTCTAGTTGACAACTGTTAGCCTCAGGCAGCTCTTTGAATAGAAGACAATCTGTGTACATGTACAATATCCTGCATAAACAGGAAAGCCAATTGCTATATGGATGAAGTAGTTTAGTTGGAATAAAGTGAGCAAGCATTCATAATTAAGCCCTTGTGATTGCTGGAATGGTGGTATACTATTGTAGCTTAAAGAGATCAATAATGTTATTAATGGGCACAGTATGCCCTTGTAGATTTGATGTGGGTGAGATAAATACCAAACCTGGCATAGCATCTTGAACGTTCAACCTTGTTCCTAATGAACACCTTGCAAACATGTATACATGTTGTATTACTTAAAGTCATACTCATCTACCATAATTGTTTAGGCAAAAGAATCTTGGCCTGCCCAAAAAAAACATTAAGAGCCATCAAACTAGTGTTTGGAAGTGGGTAAATACAGATACTTTGTATGGAAAGTTATTCTTTTACTAGATAATTGAAAATAATGCAGGAGTCTTCCCAAAAACCATTCAACTTCGAGATAATTTTCCCTAAATTTAGAATTAATGAAATGATACATTCATGACAGGCCTTATCCAGTTTTGCACTGTTAACGAGTTCAATAAATTAGTTCCTATACAGGTTCAGGAATTTATAGGAATAAAGGTGTTCAGCAGTTTCAACAGAAAAAGTACAGTCTGATTAATCATGATGGATTAGGCTTCCCACACGAACCAGCAATGTTCTCACACAGTGGTGACTGGATGCTCCTGAGCAAAGTATAAATATGTGTAAGAAGTGGGGACAATGCAATATAATTATAGGACCTCTCTCACTTGTTTAGCTCAAGATAGCAATGATAGAATTACTTTCTGGACAGGTATCTTAAACCTTGTAGTAGAAAATGCTTCTGTGCAATGAGAATTTATCAATTGTTTAAAATTGGTTTTGCTTAATTGCCTGTATCCCTAAGAGATAACCTATCCAGCGAGATACATACTTTAGATAAAACTCCTATTTTAGATACGTCATCACAGAATATGATGAGGAGTATATTCAAGTTTATATTTCTAATGCCAGAAAGCAGGCCAGGTAAGTATTATGAATGTAGTTGAACTGAGTATATATGAACCTGGTATTTCTGAAGAATGTGTGTGTGCATTCTAGTATTGAGTCTAACTTTTTATCTCTACATTACGTAGCCCCTGCTAGTTTTTTTTTTTTAACAATGATAGGTTAGCCTTGGTCAAAGAAAGCATTGACATATAAATCCAGGATATTAGTTTGTGACCCACCTACCCTAAATGTAAGGATGATCGACAGAACCTCCTGCATCTGTGGCTCTGCTTGGTCTTACATTGACTCGAAGTCTGATATATTAGATTCAACCAGTCAATCTCTTCACTTACTAAAACTGCCTAAAAGCTTGTACATACAGCTCTGTCCTTTGACATCTTTTTGAAAATCTTCCTCGCATCTAATCTTGTTTATAGATGATTCAGTTAATCATTTTTCAATTTATAAAGTTCTTAGACTTTTTGTTTATCATTCTCCGGTTCTCAGTTTGGTTGATTGTTTTTCTTTTAAGACTTGGAATTGAGTTATATTCTTGCTTTCCATTCTAATAAGGGTTTAATCGTGTTAAAACAGAGCATAGTGACTGAAGATGTTTAATAATAAACATAATTGACTGGGCAAATTTGCCTTGAGAAGCAAGTTGTGGAGCTACCTTGTACATTTCACAATTGGACTAAAGGGCCAGACTGGCCTTTCATCTCAAGGGGCAATTCCCATGTGGGGTAGAGTGTCTAGAGGCTGTTTTGTTAAAACGCCCATGGGCTACTGCAGCGGCCTGTGTCACTTTATTGCAGGAGAAACCCCCGAGAGGCATAAGAAAAGTGAAAGAGAGGGGAAGGAGAGAAGTCAGAGAGAGAAAAAGAAGGAGAGAGAAAATCCAGGTGTGGAAACAGAGAGAGTGGTGAAGAAGAAAGGAGTCTGTTTTGAACATTTTTGACAGGGCTGCTGTTGGTCCCATTCAGCCCTGATGAGACTACATTTTCTGCCAGGAGGATTGGCTAGTGCTGTAAGCTCGAGCTGGTAGATAGCTCAGAGAACATTGTGAAGAGCTGTGGAGTGCATGTGAGAGAGAGAGAGTTTAGGCTGAGTGACCTACACATTGCTTTCCCTTCTGGCTGCGTGAGCCATGAGAGCGTCCGGAGCAGCAAAGATGGTGTCTTGAAGAGAAATTGAAAAATGTCCGGGGACAGGTCATGGCAAGAACAGTACAAGAAGAGGGAGGTCGAGTGATTTGGTAGCAGTAAGAACCTGATCAGTACATACAATTATGGCATGGAGATATGATGGAGCACCTGGTCTTAAAGGACAGAGTTACTTCTATTTGAGCCTAGAGAGGGCCATCAACCTCTTCCAAACGGCCGAACAATATGGGAGAATTTGCTATGACTATGGTGGCCATCATGGAGTTGGACTTGTCACTGCAGAGCCTGTTATAAACTACTTGGTAATGCAGCAAACCCTAATTGTACCTCCCTATTGAGCCAACAACACTATCACAACCCCTTTGCAACTTGCTCCTTTGGCCTAACAGAAGTGTTGTGAATAAGGTAAAGAAGGGGACAAAACTACAAAAATTTGAAAACAACTCAATGGTGGTGCAGTATTAACACACCCTTCTCCCCCTTTTCAAATTTGATGTAAATATAACCAAGGTTAGGAATAAAGAAATTAAACCTTTTAAGAGCCCAATGAAGATGTATGAAATATGTGAAGTTCGATGCTCATTGCTGGCAAAGTTTAAACCTGAAACAGAAAATTGGAGTATCTGGAGCTGTTGCTAAGAAAGATCTGAGAAACCAAAGAAAAGCATCTAATATACTAAAAATCATATTATGTTTATCCTTAAGAAAAATTGAAACCTAGACATGAGAATGTACAACTTGGAGACTAAAGTAGCTGAGAACACAGAAAAGCTGGCCGCTGCAACACCAGCTGAACTGGCTGAGCTGAACTATAGAAACTGCCAGTATAATTTATATATTGAGTCTGTAGTGAGATGACAATAAGGCTTACATAGAAAAAATTATCATGAATCACCTTTTGTTAGGTTCTCCCAGAGTTATGCATACTGCACATGCAGTATACTGGAAACCAAGGGGCATATGTATCAAAACCCGAATTTGCGAATCTCAAATAGAAATTTTTTGAGAATCGCTATTTGAGAATCGCAAAATGGGATGTATTTAAAATATCGCTAATATTTAGCGATTTCTTAAAATTCCTTAATTGCGATTAGCAAATTGCGAAATCGCAATTAAGGAATACCTTCCCATTCATTCCTATGGGCCAGGAGACCCATAGGAATGAATGGGAAGTAATTCTCAAATTGCGATTCGCAATTTGCTAATCGCAATTTGGGAATAATTTCAAAGGTGCAAGGGTGTCAAGATGACACCCTGATGCACCCCTGAAATCAGCATGTGTGGACATATGGCGCACATACATGCCCTAAGGGCATGTGTTAGACCTGACATCTTTGGCGTGGGTTTTTCCCCTATCCTTTGCCTCTGCTACATGGATTTTCGATGCTGTGCTGGATTCCGTTTTGCTGGTTTAGATGCTTTGGACACTCTGCCACTGCTAATCAGTGCCAGAGTGTAAGTGCTCCCTGCGTAAAATATCGTATTGATTGGATATACCTGATTGGCATATCTGTATCACCATGAAGTCCCTAGTAAAGTGCACTGTGTGTGCCAGGGCTGGTGATGACAGATGCTACTAGTGGGTCTGCAGCGCTGATTACGCCACCCACCTGTGTAGCCCTAAAACAGTGTCTCAGGCCTGCCGCCGCAGGCCTGCCTGCAGTCCCCGGACTGCCATGTCCCCCTGGCCAGTGTCCACACTGGCCGGGCCTAACCCTTCCCTTTTCATACACGTCAGTCATCCCTATGGAAGGCCCAAGGTACCCCCCTGGGCAGGGTGCAGTGTATGGAGAAGGTAGAGCATGTACTAGTTCTGATGGGTTGTCAAGGCAAGATTAGTGTATTCTGATTCTTGGAGGAAAAAATTCCAATTCAAAGCAAGTTGATTTAAACGTGAGCTAGTCCTTTATTTGCACTCATACATAGGGGTGGGTATGAGAAAAAACCAAGGGGTGGCACAGCCAACACGTGTTTCGCCCCCTACATGGCCTATAGGCCTGGGGCTTCTTCAGGGCTGTTCATTTTAAGGGTAGGTAAAAAACATTTGGGATATGCGAATGCATATGACATGTTAAGCACAAGAGTTAAAGAGAAAACAGGCCAGTGAGTCAAAATGTAAGAACGTTAATGGGAGAAGAAAACAGAAAGAACAATAAGATACACATTTAGGAGTAATGTTTAACAACGGAGAATTAGTAGGGAAAAGGATAGTGCGTTTTATAGAAGAAAGCCAAAGGAAAAAAGAAGGGGGGTTTGTTTTAATTATTTGGAGAGGTCACGTGAGGGTTAGTGTGGACGGTACAGTAGGTATCAAGAATAAGTAAGTTAAAGGTACAGTGTGTGACATATTATAGGATACAATACAATATTGTGCATGTCCATATTAGAGAAAGAAGAATCACAGGACGTAATGGAGGTCATCAAGACCAAAGAAGTCAAAGGTTCCATATGCCACAGATCATTCGAGTGTATACACAGAAACATTGTCATATATCGAGAAAAATACGTTATTTGTATCAATTTACAGGGTAAATGTAATGTGATCCACATACGCGTAACGGTATGAAATTTTCGACAAGTCATAGAGTATGGAACACGAGAGTGAATAAATAACAGTGCCAAAAAAGTATACATTGGTGAAGAACGGCAATGACGAAACGTATATATGACACATTGTGGGCCAACAAAACATTAAAGTTTGGTGTGTAAATAAGTAAAAGTTATATATTTACAGGTTTGTACCGGGTCATGGGCATCAGGGTGATGAGTTGATATTGCGTCGGTAGGGTTTGTCACGAGAGAGAGGATTTAAATTAGTCTTTATAATGGAACTGGTCGTAGCGCATGCAAGGCGAGTATGGTGATATCTCAATTATAGACGAGAAAAGTGAGAAGGCTTAAAGCCAAGTGGTCGTGATTCAGTGATCAGGTAAAATCAGGTGGCGTGGTTGTTGTGTAATAAAATGCTCGAGGTGAGTATCTTGGTTGGTTGTACGCGAGATCGTGAATAGGGTAATCAAGGAGGGAATTTACAGGCGTCTGAATCATTCGAAAGAGTTCATTAACGTGCACTAGGTATTTCATGCGTGAACTTATAAATCGGCCGTTGTGCTCCTATTGGTTAGAGGTTCAGTTGAGAAAGTTTCCTCAATCCTTGTTGAACGTTGTGCTCGTCGGTCTTGGCACGATGCCATGGGTTCTGTATTTGATGTATTTTACAAGTTTTCCGATGTCAACTCAACTAAATCCTTATAATTTTTCTTACTAGAAACTTTATTTGTCCTTGACTACTAACATGACATCTAAACGGCCAATCTACCTCCCCCGTCCCCTTCCCTATCCAAAATGGCGCTCCCGCACGAACCAGGCCACTTCCGGGTCCCGACCCGGATGTCCTTCCATGAGCCCCGCTATTTACGCTGCCTCCGCTAAGCGCACAAACAGAACTGAATGAAACAGAACACTCGTACCGGGCATTAGCCAAGATTTGAGGTAAGCATTGCAACGAAGCAGTTACTCCCGTCGGCTTTACCTCCTTCTTTGAACTAAGGATTTCTTTTCTCCTTTTTGATCCCCTCCCCTTAGAATCCGACTATATCTTTCTAGCACATCGTGGAAACGTCCATTTTCAGTAATACCCGGTAAGCTCTACTCTGCCCTTCCTTGCCTCTAACGCTTAAATACCTCACTCGTCACGAATACCATCACTGTAAAATATAAATCTGCACGACCACAATACTCGTATTTTGTTATACTTTTAAATTTAAAATTAAACACGCACAGTGAAAACGCCTCTCTGATCACGTCTTGCTGTAATCACGTCAAGTCTTGTCACCACTGTATTATCAGTTTCTACTTAACTTCATCATTCAAGAGCACGCTCAACCTTTTACATATGCCCTCACAATACCGCGCCACGTAAATATAAATACGTCTATCCCGTTTGGGACCACAATTTGCCGTGCTGCCGACCTCGACTTTTTGACGGCCGATTTATAAGTTCACGCATGAAATACCTAGTGCACGTTAATGAACTCTTTCGAATGATTCAGACGCCTGTAAATTCCCTCCTTGATTACCCTATTCACGATCTCGCGTACAACCAACCAAGATACTCACCTCGAGCATTTTATTACACAACAACCACGCCACCTGATTTTACCTGATCACTGAATCACGACCACTTGGCTTTAAGCCTTCTCACTTTTCTCGTCTATAATTGAGATATCACCATACTCGCCTTGCATGCGCTACGACCAGTTCCATTATAAAGACTAATTTAAATCCTCTCTCTCGTGACAAACCCTACCGACGCAATATCAACTCATCACCCTGATGCCCATGACCCGGTACAAACCTGTAAATATATAACTTTTACTTATTTACACACCAAACTTTAATGTTTTGTTGGCCCACAATGTGTCATATATACGTTTCGTCATTGCCGTTCTTCACCAATGTATACTTTTTTGGCACTGTTATTTATTCACTCTCGTGTTCCATACTCTATGACTTGTCGAAAATTTCATACCGTTACGCGTATGTGGATCACATTACATTTACCCTGTAAATTGATACAAATAACGTATTTTTCTCGATATATGACAATGTTTCTGTGTATACACTCGAATGATCTGTGGCATATGGAACCTTTGACTTCTTTGGTCTTGATGACCTCCATTACGTCCTGTGATTCTTCTTTCTCTAATATGGACATGCACAATATTGTATTGTATCCTATAATATGTCACACACTGTACCTTTAACTTACTTATTCTTGATACCTACTGTACCGTCCACACTAACCCTCACGTGACCTCTCCAAATAATTAAAACAAACCCCCCTTCTTTTTTCCTTTGGCTTTCTTCTATAAAACGCACTATCCTTTTCCCTACTAATTCTCCGTTGTTAAACATTACTCCTAAATGTGTATCTTATTGTTCTTTCTGTTTTCTTCTCCCATTAACGTTCTTACATTTTGACTCACTGGCCTGTTTTCTCTTTAACTCTTGTGCTTAACATGTCATATGCATTCGCATATCCCAAATGTTTTTTACCTACCCTTAAAATGAACAGCCCTGAAGAAGCCCCAGGCCTATAGGCCATGTAGGGGGCGAAACACGTGTTGGCTGTGCCACCCCTTGGTTTTTTCTCATACCCACCCCTATGTATGAGTGCAAATAAAGGACTAGCTCACGTTTAAATCAACTTGCTTTGAATTGGAATTTTTTCCTCCAAGAATCAGAATACACTAATCTTGCCTTGACAACCCATCAGAACTTTTGCTAAAACTAGGGGGATAGGGGTTTCCCCCTGTCATTGGGCAAGAACCAGTACCTCTCGACTAACGCTTATTACCTGGCGAGTAAGGGATAGGGGCCTTTCTCCCCTCTTCCGAAGAAAAACTAGAGCATGTACTAGTGCAGGTAACATGTTCTGGTAGTGAACACCGGCCATTTTGTGTGTCCACTACTGCAAGGTTATCTTGTTCCATAGGCTAACATGAGGGAGGCGGGTGCCAATGGCTATCCGCCTATCTCCTCATACGAACAAGATAAGACATGAGTGTTTGATATCCCTGAGCTCAGCATTTAATAACACATCTTTTAGGAGAGATTGTTTTTAAATCCTGAGTTGGAGAACAGTACTTTTTAGAGAGTCGCTGTTCTCTTGTCTGACCCTTCTGTGTGCCTGGGCGCGCTTGTGGATTGACTGTCTGGTTCGAGAGTGACAGGGGTGGGGATCCCCCGGGAGGTTGGCTGAGTCAGCCCTCTGCTGAATAGCGACGATCGCAAGGAGAGTGGAGGGAGGAGATAGCACCTGGGATTGAATAGGGCTGTGCCTGCCTGCCACTCTGCTGGCTCCACCACCTGCTGGGCGGCTGACGACCTTGCCCCTCGCTCTGAAAAGAATGTAGGAGCCAGGAAAACAAAGTGCTCCAGCAACACCCAGAACTGGATCAGACCGGGCTCAGGACCCACTTGCACAAAGACTTCAAAGACTTCTAGGGGTATAAGTACAAGACCCCTGACAACAGATTTTTAGATTCGACCATCAAGAGGAACCTCTGCTGAAAGACGGACCGCTGAAGAACTAAAGGAAGATTGCCGTGCTGTGTGCTCTAAAGGCTGACCTGTTCTGCTGTGCAACTGAAGCTGAGGAGGAGAAGGGGTCTTGCTGTGTGCTGACCCTATCCACTTGACCAAACAAGACTTTGCTGTGTGCTGTGTCTTCAACTGAATCTCCAAGGGCCTGAGAAGAGCTGGCCTCCTGTTTCGCAACCCAGGGATAGAAAGGTTGCCAAGAACTCAAGACTCTGCTGTGTCCCACCTGCGCTGCTGTGTGCCGCAGGGACCGTGGACTGTTCTACCAAGCTTCTCAACATCTGCCTGTTAGGTGGGCTGGCTGCTCTCTGTCTTGCTGGAGAGTACCGCACCGAGCCGGGCCTGACACCGGTTGCCGCATCAAGAAGATCGACGTGCTCATCGGCACGTGCCTTGCCGCGACCCGGAGGCCTGAAGCAGACCGAGAGTCGTACTTCCCTGCTCTACGAAGCCGCGCAGTGAGTGGCTGACTCCAGTGACGTCGACATCGTCACTGGGGGCTCGTCGAGGGAGTGGTGGAATCCTTGCATCGAACAGCCCGAGGAGCGCTCGTGCCACGAGCGCAGTGACACCGCCGGAGCAACGTAGCTGCCTAAAACATCGAGGGCCTACAAAGTGATTCATTCTCCGTGAGTATCGAATCACTCAAGAGACTAGAGACTATCGTCTGACGATCCCGACCAACCAAGAAAGCGATTGTTGTGTAAACCTGTGATGCTTGATTTCAACTGCGGAAACTAGATAAAGATATATTATTTTTGATATAACTCACCTGTGTGGTCTAAGTTTGTGGTGTGCGGAGGGGGGATCATTGTGGTGTCTACGTGCAAATACCTTACACCTTGCCTTGGGGATAAGCCTGTCTGCTCGAGCCAAGCTACCTAGAGGGTGAGCAGGGGTTATCTACCGTGTGTGTCCCTGTACCCTGACTAGAAGCAAGGGTCCCTATTTGGTCTAAGGTGAATACCTCTGCCAACTAGAGACCCCCAGATCTAACATTGGTGGCAGCGGTGGGATTAGAACCAGTATTTGCACTTGACCTGCAGTGATTCTTCGTACATCACTAATCTAGTAAGCAGTTGCATCGCACGAAGTTAGCGAAGACTATTCTTGGAGGATCGACGAAGCATCATGTCTCTGAATGGAGTAGGTGAGGAGTCGGAATTGCAATTTGAAGTAGAGAAGTTGCTCACGTACAAGAAGGAGCACCTAAAGCAATTCTGCAAGCAGCTTGGATGCCCAGCGAAGGGCAGCGCCAACAGGACGGAGCTACAGAAAGCTCTAAGGGCCTGGTGGGAGGCCAAGAATGGCGCAACCGAGGAAACTACTGAAGGGGATGGCACACCGGAGCACGGATTTGGATCCGATGACCTGCCAGTGAATAGGCCAGCGTCGAGGGCTGGCAGCGCCCATTCCAGTAGGAGCCTCTCTCCAGAGGAGCTGGAGGAAAACCAGAGGGTTAGAGCCCACGAGATTGAACTTTTTAAGCTCAAAGCTCAAGCGGAAGAAAGGAAACTGCGCCTTGACAGTGAGAAAGAGGCGGAGGAGAGGAGGAATGCTCTTGCTTTGGAAGAGAAGAAACTCCAGTTGGCTCATGAGTTGAGCATGAGGGAGCTGGACATTAAAGCCAAACAGGTGGCGTCCAGTCCGAATGGTGGCAGCGCACAACCAGTACAGGCGGGTAAGGTATACATACCGAAAGATTTGGTGCAGAATTATCAGAAGGGTGAGGATATCTATGCGTGGTTTAGATCCTATGAGCTTGCCTTGAAGATGAATGAAGTGCCTGAGAAAAGTTGGGGAGCAGGATTGTGGAAGCATTTTGAGGCCTCTGGGAGGGATGTTTTAGCACCCTTAGAAACAGCAGGGACCTTAACCTACCCCACGATGAAGGAGGCCTTATGCCTCAGGTATGGGCTTACACCAGAACAGTACCGACAGAAGTTTAGGAACTTCAAGAAACTTGATTCGAGTACGTGGGTGGAGTGTGTGAGTATGTACACGCGTGCACTGGAAGGTTGGATAAAGGGCAGCAAAGTTACTGATTATGTGGGGTTGTGTCACTTGATTAGTTGGGAGCACTTGAGTAGTCTATGTGTTCCAGAGCTGCGCCAGCATCTTTTAGACAGCAAGTTAACTGATCCCAGTGAGCTTGCTAAAGAGGCCGACCGCTGGACTAGCACCAGGGTCAACAAAGGGGTGGTAAGTATGCCAGCCAAGGGTGGACAGGGTCCCCAGCAGAAAGGTGGGGAGGACAAGGGCAACAGTAAGGAGTTCTCTAAAGGGCCCCAAAACAATTCCCAGGAGAAGGAGTCCCAAGCCCCCAAGCCGAAGAGGTCCTGGCCCCCTAAGGGCAACAGACCACCGCCTACTTGCTATGCTTGTAGGGAAGTGGGGCACATCGCCCCTAAATGTCCCAACAAACCCCCAGCACCAGCTGCTGCTCCAGTCCCAGGGTTAGCTAGTGTAGCTTTGGGAGGGGATTTGATTTCCAGTGGGGAAGAGGGATTAGCTATGATGACCCTTGTCTCGTTAGGAGACCAAGAGATGGTCCGGGATGCCTTGATACCCGCTAACACTAAGAAATACGGGCAAAAGGTGACCATCAATGGGAGGGAGGTAGAGGCTCTGAGAGACACCGGGGCTAGTGTGACATCTGTCAGGTGTCAGTGGGTGTCTGAAGAGCAAGTAATTCCCAATGTGCTCCGCCCAGTAGTGGCAGCTGACACTTCAGTTCGCCTCTGCAAGATGGCGCGTGTTCCCTTTACATGGGGGGGAGTCTCTGGTACCTTGGAAGTCTGTGTCAGTGATGCCTTGCCGGTAGATTGTCTGTTGGGTAACGACCTGGAGAGTTCTCCATGGAAGGACGTAGAGCGCAGAACTCACTTGGAAATGTTAGGACTGCCAGCGTGGATCTGTGTATCCACCCGTGCCATGACAACCAGTAAGGGTGGATTAGTAGAACTGGAGCCTGGAACAAGGGCCCAGGAACCTGCCAGGAGAGGAAGGGGCAGAGGGCGCGGGAAACCAGCCCCCACTGTTCCCACGGTCCAGGAGGAAGCAGAACCTGAGGGGGATGCCCTGGAACCTACAGGGGAGCAGGTGGCCGAACTGGGGGAGTTGCCTGAGCTGACCCATTGGCAGCAAGAGGGTGGCCCCTCCAGGGAGGAATTCTGCCAGGCTCAGAAGGAGTGCCCTTCTCTCATTGGTGTGCGGCAGCAGGCTGCAGACCAGGCAGCAGGCCTAGGGTCCAAGGAACATTTGATCTACTGGGAAGATGACTTACTGTATAGTGAGCCTAAGTTCGCTGAGCCCGGTGCAGCCCGTGTGCTGGTGGTACCCGAGCGCTTCAGGAACTTCTTACTGGGTCTGGCTCACGACGTGCCTCTCGCAGGACATCTGGGGCAAGACAAGACCTATCACAGGCTTGTCACCCACTTCTACTGGCCCCAGATGAAGAAGCACGTCGGTACCTTTTGTAAGTCATGCCAAACTTGTCAAGCCAGTGGTAAGAGCGGAGGGAAGTGCGTGGCGCCCCTCCAGCCGTTTCCTGTAGTGAGCACCCCTTTCGAGCGGGTGGGCATTGATATCGTAGGGCCCCTGGATCCCAAGACCGCCTTAGGCAACAGGTTTATCCTGGTCTTGGTGGATCACGCCACTCGGTACCCGGAAGCAGTCCCTCTCAGGACAATCACAGCACCCGTGGTGGGCCGTGCATTGATGGGGATCTTTTCCCGTGTGGGGTTCCCCCGAGAGGTGGTCTCCGACCGGGGTACCAACTTCATCTCTAGGTATATGAAGTCTCTGTGGGAGGAGTGTGGAGTAACGTATAAGTTCACCACTCCTTACCACCCTCAAGGAAACGGGTTGGTTGAAAGGTTCAACCGCACCCTGAAAGGTATGATTATGGGCCTAGCGGAGCCCATGAGACGGAAGTGGGACGTCTTGTTACCATGCCTGTTGTTTGCCTACAGGGAGGTGCCCCAGAAGTCCTTAGGGTTCAGCCCCTTTGAACTGCTGTATGGCCACCCTGTTAGAGGACCTCTCACACTGGTGAAGGAGGGGTGGGAGAAATCCCGTGGGAAGACCCCCCAGGACGTGTTCAGCTATGTGCTGGCCATCCGCAACCAAACGCAGCGCTTCCGGAAGCTCGCTCAGGAGAATCTAGAAGCCAGCCAGGAGGAGATGAAAAGATGGTACGACCAGAATGCCACTCTGGTAGAATTTCATCCCGGGCAAAAAGTGTGGGTGATGGCGCCGGTGGAGCCTTGTGCGCTCCGTGACAAGTGGACCGGGCCATATGAGGTGGTAGAGCGCAAGAGTGAGGTGACCTACCTGATCAACATGAAGACTCCTAGGCAGCCCCTTAGAGTCTTGCATGTAAACCGCCTCAAACCCCACTTCGAGAGGTCTGAAGTGACGATGCTCATGGCTACAGATGACGGTGGGGAGGAGGATAGTGATCCTCTCCCTGACCTCCTGGCAACCAAGGAGCAAGACGGGTCAGTAGATGGTGTGGTCCTCTCGCCCACACTGACCCCAGAGCAGCAGAGAGACTGTCGCCAGGTGTTGGGTCAGTTTGCCTCCCTGTTCTCCCTGACACCAGGTGTCACCAATTGGTGCGTCCATGATGTGGACACTGGAGATAGCCTGCCTGTGAAACAGAAGTTTTACAGAGTAGCTGACAAGGTCAGGGCCAGCATAAAGGAAGAAGTTTCCAAGATGTTGGCGTTAGGGGTAATTGAGCCCTCTAGCAGTCCCTGGGCTAGCCCAGTGGTCCTCGTTCCCAAGAAATCTGCTACACCCGGTGGCCCGTCAGAACTTCGGTTTTGCGTGGACTACCGCGGGCTCAATGCGGTCACCAAGACTGACGCGCACCCCATCCCCAGAGCTGATGAGCTCGTGGATCGGTTAGGAGCTGCCCGGTACCTCAGCACCTTCGATTTGACTTCGGGGTACTGGCAGATTGCCTTAACTGACGGGGCAAAGGAGAGGTCGGCATTTTCAACGCCAGAGGGGCACTTCCAGTTTCGAGTCATGCCCTTTGGATTGAAAAATGCCCCTGCCACCTTCCAGAGACTGGTCAACCGGGTACTGACCGGGCTGGAGCAATTCAGCGCCGCGTACTTGGACGACATTGCTGTGTTCAGCTCCACTTGGGAAGAACACTTGCAACACCTCTGTGAAGTGTTGAGGGCGCTGCAGAAGGCAGGCCTCACTATCAAGGCTAGTAAGTGCCAGATAGGGCAGGGATCAGTGGTGTATTTGGGACACCAGGTGGGGAGCGGCCAGGTGGCGCCCCTACAGGCGAAGATCGATACCATTCTGGCTTGGGAACCCCCCAAGACGCAGACAGAGGTGAGAGCCTTTCTAGGACTCACCGGGTATTACAGACGGTTCATCAAGGGATACGGCACCATTGTTGCCCCCTTAACGGAACTAACCTCTAGGAATCAGCCCAGGAAAGTGAATTGGACCGAGGCCTGTCAAACTGCTTTTGATGCCCTGAAAACGGCAATGTGCACAGCACCGGTGCTTAAGGCGCCTGACTTTTCGAGTGAGTTCGTAGTGCAGACAGACGCTTCAGAGCAAGGCGTGGGAGCAGTACTCTCACAGATGGACGACGAGGGCGGGGACCAACCCGTAGCTTTCATTAGTAGGAGGCTACTTCCCAGGGAACAGAGGTGGAGCGCTATTGAGAGAGAAGCATTTGCTGTGGTCTGGGCCCTGAAGAAGCTGAGGCCCTACCTGTTTGGGACTCACTTCCGTGTTCAGACCGACCACAGGCCCCTCAGATGGTTAATGCAGATGAGGGGTGAGAATCCAAAACTGTTGAGGTGGTCCATCTCCCTACAGGGAATGGACTTTACGGTGGAACACCGTCCCGGTACACAGCACGCCAATGCTGATGGTCTGTCCAGGTTTTTCCGCCTTAGCGATGAGAACTCCCAAGAGGGTGGGTAGTTCTCCCCGCTTTCAGCTGGAGGGGACACGTGTTAGACCTGACATCTTTGGCGTGGGTTTTTCCCCTATCCTTTGCCTCTGCTACATGGATTTTCGATGCTGTGCTGGATTCCGTTTTGCTGGTTTAGATGCTTTGGACACTCTGCCACTGCTAATCAGTGCCAGAGTGTAAGTGCTCCCTGCGTAAAATATCGTATTGATTGGATATACCTGATTGGCATATCTGTATCACCATGAAGTCCCTAGTAAAGTGCACTGTGTGTGCCAGGGCTGGTGATGACAGATGCTACTAGTGGGTCTGCAGCGCTGATTACGCCACCCACCTGTGTAGCCCTAAAACAGTGTCTCAGGCCTGCCGCCGCAGGCCTGCCTGCAGTCCCCGGACTGCCATGTCCCCCTGGCCAGTGTCCACACTGGCCGGGCCTAACCCTTCCCTTTTCATACACGTCAGTCATCCCTATGGAAGGCCCAAGGTACCCCCCTGGGCAGGGTGCAGTGTATGGAGAAGGTAGAGCATGTACTAGTGCAGGTAACATGTTCTGGTAGTGAACACCGGCCATTTTGTGTGTCCACTACTGCAAGGTTATCTTGTTCCATAGGCTAACATGAGGGAGGCGGGTGCCAATGGCTATCCGCCTATCTTCTCATACGAACAAGATAAGACATGAGTGTTTGATATCCCTGAGCTCAGCATTTAATAACACATCTTTTAGGAGAGATTGTTTTTAAATCCTGAGTTGGAGAACAGTACTTTTTAGAGAGTCGCTGTTCTCTTGTCTGACCCTTCTGTGTGCCTGGGCGCGCTTGTGGATTGACTGTCTGGTTCGAGAGTGACAGGGGTGGGGATCCCCCGGGAGGTTGGCTGAGTCAGCCCTCTGCTGAATAGCGACGATCGCAAGGAGAGTGGAGGGAGGAGATAGCACCTGGGATTGAATAGGGCTGTGCCTGCCTGCCACTCTGCTGGCTCCACCACCTGCTGGGCGGCTGACGACCTTGCCCCTCGCTCTGAAAAGAATGTAGGAGCCAGGAAAACAAAGTGCTCCAGCAACACCCAGAACTGGATCAGACCGGGCTCAGGACCCACTTGCACAAAGACTTCAAAGACTTCTAGGGGTATAAGTACAAGACCCCTGACAACAGATTTTTAGATTCGACCATCAAGAGGAACCTCTGCTGAAAGACGGACCGCTGAAGAACTAAAGGAAGATTGCCGTGCTGTGTGCTCTAAAGGCTGACCTGTTCTGCTGTGCAACTGAAGCTGAGGAGGAGAAGGGGTCTTGCTGTGTGCTGACCCTATCCACTTGACCAAACAAGACTTTGCTGTGTGCTGTGTCTTCAACTGAATCTCCAAGGGCCTGAGAAGAGCTGGCCTCCTGTTTCGCAACCCAGGGATAGAAAGGTTGCCAAGAACTCAAGACTCTGCTGTGTCCCACCTGCGCTGCTGTGTGCCGCAGGGACCGTGGACTGTTCTACCAAGCTTCTCAACATCTGCCTGTGAGGTGGGCTGGCTGCTCTCTGTCTGGCTGGAGAGTACCGCACCGAGCCGGGCCTGACACCGGTTGCCGCATCAAGAAGATCGACGTGCTCATCGGCACGTGCCTTGCCGCGACCCGGAGGCCTGAAGCAGACCGAGAGTCGTACTTCCCTGCTCTACGAAGCCGCGCAGTGAGTGGCTGACTCCAGTGACGTCGACATCGTCACTGGGGGCTCGTCGAGGGAGTGGTGGAATCCTTGCATCGAACAGCCCGAGGAGCGCTCGTGCCACGAGCGCAGTGACACCGCCGGAGCAACGTAGCTGCCTAAAACATCGAGGGCCTACAAAGTGATTCATTCTCCGTGAGTATCGAATCACTCAAGAGACTAGAGACTATCGTCTGACGATCCCGACCAACCAAGAAAGCGATTGTTGTGTAAACCTGTGATGCTTGATGTCAACTGCGGAAACTAGATAAAGATATATTATTTTTGATATAACTCACCTGTGTGGTCTAAGTTTGTGGTGTGCGGAGGGGGGATCATTGTGGTGTCTACGTGCAAATACCTTACACCTTGCCTTGGGGATAAGCCTGTCTGCTCGAGCCAAGCTACCTAGAGGGTGAGCAGGGGTTATCTACCGTGTGTGTCCCTGTACCCTGACTAGAAGCAAGGGTCCCTATTTGGTCTAAGGTGAATACCTCTGCCAACTAGAGACCCCCAGATCTAACATTGTATGTGCGCCACGTGGCACTTATCAAAATTTAAAATAGTGCATTTTTAAAAGAATTTGCAAATTACCACCAACTAGAAGTTGGTGGTAATTTGCGATTTCTTAAGGATTTTTCGCAAAACTTTGTTGCCTGTTACATTTCATTTAAGAAATCGCAATTTGCGATTTCTTAAATGCTTACGAAAAGTTAGGAAATCGCAAAATTAGCGATTCCTTAAATTTGCGCTGAAAAATGGCTCATACATACCGATTAGCGATTTTTTATTCGCAAACGCTGTTTTTTGCGAATCGCAGCGTTTGCGAGTAAAAAATCGCTTGATACATATGCCCCCAAGTGAAGTCATATTTGTTAACAATTTCATCTCCTTCCTCTTGTAGAATTAAAGACCAACAAGCTGCTCTCCTGGTAAAACTAATGTTGAATACCTAGTTAGTAGTTGCTGGCATGAATACCAAACTGCCTGCCAATCAAATTAAGTCTTCTTATACTCATCTACTTCACTACCACCTGAAATGTTTACTTCTCATGCCATGTTCCCTGTTATTTAAATGAAAGAGCACGACATTCAGTTGAGCAAAGGTTACATTGACTGCTTAGGGATATGTTTTACCAACCTGCATAATAAAGTGAGACTAATAATCTTAAAGATACTCTGCAAAGCCTCACTAAAATCATTGCAATATTCTACTTTGCACCTAATATGGACAGGAAGAATAAAGATAAACAAAATTATATAAGCCCTGCATTGTACTAAATAGCAGTCTTGCACACTCTTGCGCTTCTACCTGTTTTTCAAGGCCATTGATAATATTGTCAAATTTCTGTGCTGGGTAAATGTTCTTTAGTAAGAGTGACTTAATTAAAGGTAAGAAAAACAAATGCGATGGTGCAACCAAAGGAGAAAGTTCAAAACATCCAGATTTATGTATCGTCATTATTTTTCTTCTTTTAATCCATATGCCATAATAAACAACTGAAAAAAAGAGCCCAACTCATTTATTAACAAATCTTTCTAAACATCGTACTCACATCGTAAGGCATTTAACACCCCGCCTGGAATGTAAAGGGGGCCCCCGTTTGTAACATGTTCGAATACAAAGGGGCCGATTCTGATCCTGGAAAAATATTCCCCGTACGAATCGTATCTGGATTTTTTTCCATACGAATCGTACAAGTCCCGTACAAACTGGCAAGTACGATTCGTATGTGAAAAAGTCCATACAAATCGCATTGGGTAAATTCCCCGACACGTCCTCGGGTCGGGAAAAGTGTCCGACACGTCCCCGGACAGTTTTACGTATGATTCGGAAAACTGAAGTCCAAGCGCGCAAGTACGATCCATACCGTCCGTCCGAATGTACAAACGTATGGAAAAAAGACCGTCCAGAGCGAACTCCTATAGCAACCATGGAGACGTCCAAACAGGTGCCCTGTACGCGCCGTACCTCCCCCAGCCCCCCGTATGTATGCACCGTCCCCCCCCAGCTCCCCCGTATGTATGTGCCGTCCCCCCAGCCCCCCGTATGTACGCGCTGTCCCCCCCAGCCCCCCGTATGTACGGCGCGTACCCCCACCCCCGTATGTACGGCACGTACCCCCACCCCCATATGTACGTACCCCCACCCCCGTATGTACGGCGCGTACATCCACCCCGTATGTAAGGCGCGTACCCCCACCCCCGTATGTACATACGGGGGTGGGGGTACGCGCCGTACATACGGGGGTGGGGGTACACGCCGTACATTCGGGGGTGGGGGTACGCGCCGTACATACGGGAGTGGGGGTACGCGCCGTACATACGGGGGTGGGGGTACGTGCCGTACATACACGGGTGGGGGTACGCGCCGTACATACGGGGGTGGGGGTACGCACCATACATACGGGGGTGAGGGTACGCGCCGTACATACGGGGGTGGGGGTACGCGCCGTACATACACGGGTGGGGGTACGCGCCGTACATACTGGGGTGGGGGTACGCGCTGTACATACGGGGTTGGGGGTACGTGCCGTACATACACGGGTGGGGGTACCTGCCGTACATACGGGGGTGGGGGTACGCGCCGTACATACGGGGGTGGGGGTACGCGCCGTACATATGGGGGTGGGGGTACGTGCCATACATACACGGGTGGGGGTATGCGCCGTACATACACGGGTGGGGGTACGCGCCGTACATACGGGGGTGGGGGTACGTGCCATACATACACGGGTGGGGGTACGCGCCGTACATACAGGGGGCGGGGGGACGGCGCATACATACGGGGGGCTGGGGGGGGATGGCGCGTACATATGGGGGGTTGGGGGGGATGGCGCGTACCGGGCCCCCTATTGCGCTCGCATCGCGGCGTACTTTGCTTTTCCGGCACTTTTTGGGTGCCGTAAAAATATTGACGTCCGGACTGCTGTCGGTACGAATCGTACTTGCTGGTACGTAAAAACATGCCAAACTCCGTCCGGACGCCACGTCTGCGGTGTCCCGGATCACATTCGTATGTATTTTGCTGTCGGTCGGTGTTTTTTCCGACTCGTACGGAAATGGTGTTTCCGTACGAATCGTACTTGCAAGTTTGTAGGGTTTTTTTCCAGGATCGGAATCAGCCCCAAAGTTGCTGTTGCACTGTTTGGAAACTGCAGCCCTCACCAAAGCACCCCAAATATAGGGGCCCATTAGGATGTTGGGCAGACTTTAGTCCGCCCGCCATCCTCGCGGTGCTGGGACCGGCTGCCAGATGTGCGGCCGTCCTGCACCGCTAATTAGGATGTGACCGCCACCCTGGCGGCCGCATTCCACATATTCCACATATGCTTACAGCAGCACCCGCCGCAATGCCTTCCACCTTGTGCATGGGAATAGAGGGGGGTACCATGGGTGCCCCCCAAGTGCACCCCCCAACCTCCCCTGTGGGCCCGCAACAGGCCCCCAAAGCACATCCCCTGAAGTCCAAGCGCGCAAGTACGATCCGTACCGTCCGTCCGAATGTACAAACGTATGGAAAAAAGACCGTCCAGAGCGAACTCCTATAGCAACCATGGAGACGTCCAAACAGGTGCCCTGTACGTGCCGTACCTCCCCCAGCCCCCCGTATGTACGCACCGTCCCCCCCCAGCCCCCCGTATGTACGCGCCGTCCCCCCAGCCCCCCGTATGTACGCGCTGTCCCCCCCAGCCCCCCGTATGTACGGCGTGTACCCCCACCCCCGTATGTACGGCGCGTACCCCCACCCCCATATGTACGTACCCCCACCCCCGTATGTACGACGCGTACCCCCACCCCGTATGTACGGCGCGTACCCCCACCCCGTATGTACGTCCCGTACCCACGCCTTAAGAGCATGGGTACGAGTCGTACCACGCCCACACCTACATCACCCCAACAATGGCGGGACGGCTCGTACCCACATGGCAAAGGCCTGGGTACGGGCCGCACAAGCATCTCATAGCGTGGGGACGGATATGTACGGACCGTACCCCCACCCCGTATGCATGGAGCGTACCCCCAACCCCAACAGTGTAAGTACAACACGTACCCCCACCCGCGTATGCAAGGAGCGTACCCCCATGCCAACATTGTACGTACGACCCGTACCCTCACCCGCGGACGTATGGAGCGTACCCCCCACCCCAACAGTGTAAGTACGACCCGTACCCCCACCCGCGTATGCAAGGAGCGTACCCCCCATGCCAACAGTGTAAGTACGACACGTACCCCCACCCGCGTATGCAAGGAGCGTACCCCCAACCCCAACAGTGTAAGTACGACACGTACCCCCACCCGCGTATGCATGGAGCGTACCCCCATGCCAACATTGTACGTACGACCCGTACCCTCACCCGCGGACGTATGGAGCGTACCCCCCACCCCAACAGTGTACGTATGACCCGTACCCCCACCCGCGAATGCAAGGAGCGTACCCCCCATGCCAACAGTGTAAGTACGACACGTACCCCCACCCGCGTATGCAAGGAGCGTACCCCCCATGCCAACATTGTACGTACAACATGTACCCCCACCCACGTATGCAAGGAGCGTACCCCCAACCCCAACAGTGTACGTACGACCCGTACCCCCACCCGCGTATTCAAGGAGCGTACCCCCCATGCCAACAGTGTAAGTACAACATGTACCCCACCCGCGTATGCAAGGAGCGTACCCCCCATGCCAACAGTGTAAGTACGACACGTACCCCCACCTCGAATGCATGGAGCGTACCCACATCCGTGTATGTCATGAGCGTACATATTGTGAAATAGGAGAGGTGGGTGCAGAGTCCTCCCAGCAGTGCCCTGAGACAGGAGGGGTGGGTGCAGAGTCCTCCCAGCAGTGCCCAGAGACAGGAGGGGTGGGTGCAGAGTCCTCCCAGCAGTGCCCAGACATGAGAAGGGTGTGTGCAGAGTCCTCCCAGCAGTGCGCAGAGACAGGAGGGGTGGGTGCAGAGTCCTCCCAGCAGTGCCCAGACATGAGAGGGGTGTGTGCAGAGTCCTCCCAGCAGTGCCCAGACACAGGAGGGGGGGTGCAGAGTCCTCCCAGCAGTGCCCAGACATGAGAGGGGTGTGTGCAGAGTCCTCCCAGCAGTGCCCAGAGACAGGAGGGGTGGGGGCCTATCACTCTCAGCAGTGCCCTGAGACAGGACAGGTGGGTGCCTATCACTCCCAGCAGTGCCCTGAGACAGGAGGGGTGTGTGCAGAGTCCTCCCAGCAGTGCCCTGAGACAGGAGGGGTGTGTGCAGAGTCCTCCCAGCAGTGCCCAGACACAGGAGGGGTGGGGGCCTATCACTCCCAGCAGTGCCCTGAGACAGGAGGGGTGGGTGCAGAGTCCTCCCAGCAGTGCCCTGAGACAGGAGGGGTGGGTGCAGAGTCCTCCCAGCAGTGCCCTGAGACAGGAGGGGTGGGTGCAGAGTCCTCCCAGCAGTGCCCTGAGACAGGAGGGGTGGGTGCCTAACACTCCCAGCAGTGCCCTGAGACAGGAGGGGTGGATGCCTAACACTCCCAGCAGTGCCCAGAGACAGGAGGGGTGGGTGCAGAGTCCTCCCAGCAGTGCCCTGAGACAGGAGGGGTGGGTGCCTAACACTCCCAGCAGTGCCCTGAGACAGGAGGGGTGGGTGCCTAACACTCCCAGCAGTGCCCTGAGACAGGAGGGGTGGGTGCAGAGTCCTCCCAGCAGTGCCCTGAGACAGGAGGGGTGGGGGCCTATCACTCCCAGCAGTGCCCTGAGACAGGAGGGGTGGGTGCAGAGTCCTCCCAGCAGTGCCCAGAGACAGGAGGGGTGGGTGCAGAGTCCTCCCAGCAGTGCCCTGAGACAGGAGGGGTGGGTGCCTAACACTCCCAGCAGTGCCCATGGAACGCAAAGGGTGGAGTAGCCACAGATACCATGCCCACAAATGTCAGTCAGGTGCACAAAGACCCTGCAGTACATGTACCACATGTGTGCGAGGCTGGGAGTATACGCATGCATAGGGCCAAAAAGAAAACATGTACACATGAAGTCATGTCAATAGTCCACATACACAAGTACAATGACTACCAAGGATGCCACGAATGATGCAGGTGGAGAATGGCTCAGCATGCATGTGCAAAGTTGAAGGACTCCGTCACACACCCAGCTAATGTACACACAGCTCGGCGCTAAATATTGGGAACACCCTGCAGGGAAGAAGTCAGGGTACACAGAGGAAGGAAAACACCTTGGGACAATTGCAACATGCAGCAACTGCTTACATGAATTGAGAAAGCTAGCTAACACCGTGTGATGGCACACAGATCCCATGGTCCCCCCTATGAGCAGCACACTACTACATTTCCCACACACCCACCCACAACCATGTAGCAGCCCCACCGACAGCAATGCCAGCAAAGCAGGAGTGTTCCAAGGGCAAAAAATAAATAGCTTTATTCAGCATGATCCAAAAACTGGTATGTAGTAAGTTCAATATTTACAAAGCCCATAGGGCAGTCCAGGAGTCACAGCTGGATGGGGGACACAGTGGGATGCGTGTCCCTTAGCTTGCCTGCACAGTTACAAGCTGTTGTCTTCCACAGGGGTGAGGGCATCAAGTGGGGGGGAAGGAACAGGCACCGCAGGGACAGGAGGGCGAAGGGTAGGCGACGTGGGTGCAGGGATGGAGGACTCCACCACAGGGGGTGGGGCAGGGCCAAAGGTGGATTCTAGGAGCGCGCTGCACACCTCGGCAAGGTCCTCCAGGGACTCCCCTGCACCCGAAGGAACCACAGGCCCCAAGGAGGGGGGGGGTCAGAGGGATGGGTCGCAGCGCCACTGGGGGAGGGTGTGGACAGGGGGGGGGACTCAACCAGCACAGTTACCTGCCTGCCCTTGCTGAGTCCAGCCTCGAATCTTTGCTCCTCCGTGTGGTGCCATACTTGCTGCGCCTGCCGCCTCCTCCCTCCCGCCGCCGCGTTTGCAATCTTGTGGCCGCAGTGTGGAGGGAGGAAGAGACTACATTACCCAGGCTCCCTGCTCGTCACCACCCCGGAAGCACCGCGATCCCATCTCCCGCGCCCGGAGGCGTTTAAATAACGGACACTCTCCCGGTGGAGCGGGTGTCATTCCAGCACAGTTACCTGCCTGCCCTTGCTGAGTCCAGCCTCGAATCTTTGCTCCTCCGTGTGGTGCCATACTTGCTGCGCCTGCCGCCTCCTCCCTCCCGCCGCCGCGTTTGCAATCTTGTGGCCGCAGTGTGGAGGGAGGAAGAGACTACATTACCCAGGCTCCCTGCTCGTCACCACCCCGGAAGCACCGCGATCCCATCTCCCGCGCCCGGAGGCGTTTAAATAACGGACACTCTCCCGGTGGAGCGGGTGTCATTCCAGCACAGTTACCTGCCTGCCCTTGCTGAGTCCAGCCTCGAATCTTTGCTCCTCCGTGTGGTGCCATACTTGCTGCGCCTGCCGCCTCCTCCCTCCCGCCGCCGCGTTTGCAATCTTGTGGCCGCAGTGTGGAGGGAGGAAGAGACTACATTACCCAGGCTCCCTGCTCGTCACCACCCCGGAAGCACCGCGATCCCATCTCCCGCGCCCGGAGGCGTTTAAATAACGGACACTCTCCCGGTGGAGCGGGTGTCATTCCAGCACAGTTACCTGCCTGCCCTTGCTGAGTCCAGCCTCGAATCTTTGCTCCTCCGTGTGGTGCCATACTTGCTGCGCCTGCCGCCTCCTCCCTCCCGCTGCCGCGTTTGCAATCTTGTGGCCGCAGTGTGGAGGAAGGAAGAGACTACATTACCCAGGCTCCCTGCTCGTCACCACCCCGGAAGCACCGCGATCCCATCTTCCGCGCCCGGAGGCGTTTAAATAACGGACACTCTCCCGGTGGAGCGGGTGTCATTCCAGCACAGTTACCTGCCTGCCCTTGCTGAGTCCAGCCTCGAATCTTTGCTCCTCCGTGTGGTGCCATACTTGCTGCGCCTGCCGCCTCCTCCCTCCCGCCGCCGCGTTTGCAATCTTGTGGCCGCAGTGTGGAGGGAGGAAGAGACTACATTACCCAGGCTCCCTGCTCGTCACCACCCCGGAAGCACCGCGATCCCATCTCCCGCGCCCGGAGGCGTTTAAATAACAGACACTCTCCCCGCGTCGCGGGACCGTGCGCGGGCGGCGCCGGGCTGAGCCCGGGCAGAGGGCGGGCCGTCTGTGGCCGTCCGGGGCCGAGGGACGCCGGGCCGGGCCATCCCTCGTGGCTACACGAAACTAATATTGAATACAAGACTAAGTGTAAGATATTTAAGTTTCTGTATCATTAATAATACTTAATAGTGGAATTACCTTGTATATAGATTGTGTTTAATTCTCCCCTCCAGCTAATTGTGTGCCAATAATGTCTGTTACGTCGCCAGTAAAATCAATTAAAAGCAAGAATACATCAATGGGAGGCCCACGCAAAGGGACATTAGATCAGTTCCTGGCCAAAGCAGTTTCGAAGCTAGATCACCAAATAGCGGACACTGAACGCCGCCTGTCTTCTGGCCTATTTTCCAACAAACGCTCATCTTTGGGCCTTATTCAAACGATCCCCTCCCCCACACCAGAACTCATGGCTAACATGCCTATTCAAACTAGTGACCCGGGCATCCCTTTACTACTACAAGATCAGTCGTTGATAATGGATACCCCAAGGGAACTTGCGACTAATAACACTAACATGGACCCTTCCTCACATTCCATCTTGGAAGAGGTCCCACCAAATAGGTTACCTAAAGCAAAACCAAAGCTTAAGAAAAATAGCAAACCCTATATAAATTCAAGACCTGGGGCCACAGTCAAGAGAAAACAGGGGGGTGAGGACACGAAAAGCAGCCGCCCAAAAACACCAAGATTACATTCTAGCCCAATACAAGATAAAAATGCCCAATCATCCATTGTGCCTGATCCAACGGACGGTTTAACTCAGAGAATTGAACATTTAGTTAAAACCCTATTATTACCGTTATCTGAGAGAATTAAAAGGCTAAGCGAACAATTAGATACCTTAGCAGCAGTATCTACTTCGAACACTATACTACTGAAAGATCTGGTCAGTCTTCAAACTACCGAAAGTCAGAAATCTTCTGGCACCAGCTCTTTAGGTGATCCTCTACTACCATCTAAAGTCAATACACAGCTTCCGCCTAAACCTGTTAGCGTGCTAACTCCCACAGGAGAGGGGAAAAAGTTAGCCCCATCTAACATCTCAGGATATAAAACTACAAATAACATCAGGGCACTCTCTCCGAATAATGCCTTGAAAGGAATGGTTGAGCACATTGATCTACCACCTGAGGCGGCACCCTATGTTGTCATACTCACAGGAGTACCAGAATTGACCTCAGGAAAGAAAGAGGGGTTTACAGAACTTAAAAATAAAGTAATCTAAGTAAGAATAGACCTTTACCTGCTAATATTAACGGTGAGATTTTATTTGTGAGAAGGCTGTCTTGGTTAGGGTGTAGGCCTAAGGACATAGAGGGTGATATTGTAACTATTAATTTCAAAGACCGGAGAGTAGTTACTCATATAGCGGATTGGTTTCTTGAGAGAGGAGGGGAGGGAATATCTACTCGTCTCTTGAGTTATTTCTACCCCCAAGCTCTCCTCATCCCCTGTAACAACAGACCCACTCGTAAAACATCTAGAAATGCCAGACATCTTCCATTGCCTCAACATCCTAGTACATTCAGTCGTCGGATCGACTTCCTCCCTCTTCCATCCCTCCTAGACGGGCCTCACTACTACCAACAGAAACACACATACAACATACCTCAGTACTCACCATGGTCTGTCCCTGTTACAAATCGCTTTGAGGCATTGACAGACCTAGATGATCTGGATTGACAGACGGAAATTAACCCGGAAGACCATCCTCATGAATTCCCTATTGTGGTACCTAATTCTTATATTAAAATTGTAACTCCTGGTATTGCCGCTTACAACTACTGCGATCAGGGAACCCCAATCGATGAGGCAACCAATAACCAGGTTTATATTAATTTTGATAAATCCCATATTGGACCCCTCCCCCAATCTGATTTCCTTACTGATCTTAGTCCCCTTCCTACCTTAAATTCCATACGTAGAGACAAAATCACCGATGATCTCCCAATAAGGAAGACATTAGTTGCCCAAAATATTATTTCATGGAATGTTGCAGGCCTTCTTAATAAAATATCGCATCAACCCTGGTTAGACATAGTAACTAATTATAGTATCATCTGCCTTCAAGAAACGTGGGCCGTAGATGAACTACATATACCAGGCTATCAGACTTTTCATGCACCTGCACAAATAAGCCCACAGGGGAGAAACAAAGGAGGCTTGACCATATATGTCTCTATAACACAGGGCATAAAAGTTATAAGACATCTATTTACTGAGTAGTACCAGATCTTAGCCATTAGTTGGGGTCATGTAAAATTTCTGACCCTCATTAATTTTTATAATAACATTCCAAGCAACAGCCTAGAAAGCCAGATCGATAAACTCATGCAGAGTGTTGACACTTTTAAGTCCCAGAAAGAGGATGAGCTGGCTCTGATTTGGTTGGGTGATTTTAACTGTACAATTTGCCCACATGGCTCCAAAGGCATTTGCGGCCTTGGTGAACATAAAGATGATAACCCAACCCATTTCGTCCACTCTAATCTGGGAAATTCTTTTAATAATATGCTTTTTTATTTTAATGTGTCTTACATCAATGAATCATGCACCCCAATTATCCCCTTCCAGCCAACTTTCCATGGGCGGGGTTGCAGCTCAACCATAGATTTCACCCTTATATCCTCATCCAGTGCAGGGTTAGTTTCTAATTGGGAAACACATGATGTTTTTTTCCTTAGCGATCACTACCCAATTTCTTTCAACCTGAAAATTCAAAATAACCATCAGACTTTTATAGATAAGTTTAATTACCATCCTAACATTAACTTAGCCACAAAAAATGGCTATTCTATAAAATGGGACCGGGTAAATCCCCCAGATTTTATACAGAATTTATTGGAAATCTCCCAACCCGATATATTTGTCTGTTTAACAGAAACTGAGGAGTCTTCAGAAATCATGACTTCCTTTTTAAAAATTCAACGTGACCTTAAAAAACTGTTAACTAGAGAGCATCGATCCAACTCGAAAAATAACCCAGGTTGGTTCGACAAAAGCTGCACTAAAGCACTCCAAGCTCTCAAAAGGGCATTGCACGAAACTCCAAAATCTCCAGCTGAGATTCGCAAAACCAGAAAATCTTATAATTTGGCTGTAAAAATGAGGAAACAAACACTAAGGAAAGAGGCCTGGCTGGCCCTAATTGAAGCCTCTAAATCTAAGAACAATACAGCCTTCTGGAAAGCGGTTAATGCCCCTTATTTACAGAATAATCAAACAGACATTATAGATACAGCCATAAGTGGGGAAACCTGGGTGAAGCATTTTAGAAATCTATATGATAAAGCTGAAAATTCCAACTATGGTAACTCTTTGCTGGATGGGGTATTTATTCAGCAGCCTACAATCTTATTGAATTTATTCCCGTTAGGCATAACTTTCTCCTGCCTGGAGATTAAAAAGGCAATCAAAGACAGCCCCTCAGGCAAAGCACCTGGACCGGATGGTGTTCCGACAGATGTATATAAAGCTGAGATCGATCTCTGGGCTCCTCTGTTAACTAATGTTTTAAATCATTCTAATCGACATGGGTTTCTACCGTCCTGGTCTGAAGCCATAGTCGTTCCAATTTTTAAAAAAGGAGACAGAAACGACCCCACCTGCTACCGGCCAATATCACTTTTAGACGCATTAATGAAGGTAGCAGCCCGGGCAATTTTAAATAGAATACAACTCTGGGCAGAAGAAAATAAGGTAGTATCACACCTACAATATGGATTTAGCCCTGGTAAAGGCACCATAGAACAGAGCCTAAACTTGGCCTTAGTCCTATCAAAATATACCCAGGCAAAAAAGGGAAAACTATTCATTACTTTTGTGGACCCGAGTTCCGCTTTTGATTGCGTGAACCATGAGACATTATGGTCTATTTTGCGTGAGATGGGCATAGATTTTAACATTCTTCAATTTGTAAAAGCATTGTATAGGGACGTAGGAGCTCGGGTACGCTTTGGAAATAAGGGGGAGTATTCCGATAAATTTTCCATTAAGAGAGGGGTGCGGCAGGGGTGCATTTTAGCGCCCCTGCTTTTCACCCTATATATAAACTCTATTGGCAAACACCTAACGGAATCACAGTATGATTATCCGATGATTCGGGGAACTACGGCCCCACTACTCCTCTACGCTGATGATGCGGCCATCATGTCTCGAACTAAGATTGGCCTTCAGAGGGCTGTCCTGAAATTTGCAAATTATATGGAAGAACGAGGGCTAAAAATTAACATCTTAAAAACATATACCGTGGCCTGTGGTCCCGGAACAAAGAAAGTCCCTTGCTCAATCTTCTTAGACAACAAGAGGATCGAGACCACAGATCAATTTTCCTATCTTGGAATAAACTTCGATAGGAAGGGAAACTGGCACGTAGCTATTAATGCCAGAAATCTAGCCTTCATTCGAGAAATAGGCGCCCTGAAAAAGTTCTCAGCTAAATTAGGTGGTAGACCAGTAAAAGAGCTGACTGAAATTTATAAAGCTAAATGCATCTCTACCGCCATCTATGGAGCTGGTCTCTGGGGCATTGAAAACTCACATCTGATACAAAAATCAGAAAATCAGTTCCTACGTTATCTATTAGGTGTATCTAAAACAACAGCAACATATTTTATACATATTGAATTGGGCTTGCCGTATATCTCAGATGTTATTAAAATTGCGCCTATACTTTTGTGGCATAAAATCTGGGTTACGCCCGAGACTTCATTAAACAGAGACTTAATCATAGATTGTCTCAGCCTCGATGGATTAACCAACATTAAATGGCTCACCTAAGTAAAAAATATGCTGACTGATCTTGGTCACCCTGAGTTCTTTGTGAGGCCATCAGGTTTGGAAATGGTGCCCAGAAAAACGCTAAGAGAAATGGCTCTCAACCATCTAACAACCAAAAGATGGAATCTGGAAAAAATTAAAACAACAGTAACCGATTTCCAAAAAATAACCATGCATGAAGGCCTCCAAAGGTACCTCTTAATCCAGCCAAATTGCTATGCACGAATGCTATTGACCCGTCTCAGATTTGGTAACTTCTTCCGCATGATTACCTTTCCTGCCTGTAATACTTGGTCTAATGAAATCTTACTATGTCCCTGTGATGACACTTCTGCTCAATCAAATATTCATTGTATTTTATTTTGTAAATTTTATCAGTTGCCCAGGAGAGCCTTTCTGAAACCAATCTTAAAGGCTTGGGGAATCCGCACTTGCAAACTAGCCATGATTAGGCTATTACAACTAGAAAATGAACATATTATTTTTGCAGTAACCAGCTTTTTAAAATTGGTCATCAAGTTTCGGAACTCCATGCAACCATCCTAAAATGCACTATGTCTTTGACCATTTTAATGTTTTTTACCTGTTTTAACTTGTATTAAATATGCACTGTATTTTCTTAAATGTACGCTTTTATGATTTTACTCTGAAAATCGAATAAAGCTTTCTTGACTGACTGACTGACTGACTGACTCATCCACCCTGACCGAGGACTTCCTTGACCGCTTGCGTGGTGGCGTCACTGTGGGGCTCAGGGACAGAGCGGCCATGAAGGAGTCTTTGGGGGAGATGTGGCCAGGAGAGCTGAGGGGAGGGGATTTGGTGGGAGTGGATTGGGTGGAATGCGGACTCCCACTCTGGCTGCGTGTCACACGTTTGCCCCCCGACCCAGTGGGTGTGCCTACTTCACCCTGTGTGTGCGTGTCAGGAGGTGTGCGGCGGACCTTCCCTGCTGGTGTGGTGCCTGTGTCTGTTGTGGTGGGTGCATGCTTACGTCTGTGTGTATGTGGGACAGGCATGGGAGTGGGAATTGTGGAAGGAGCAGGGGTAGGGGGTGGGACGTAGCGCTGCAGGAGACCCACTGCTGCAGTCAGTGTGGAGTCTATGGACCTCAGCAAGTTGCGTTGGTCAGCCTGCGATGAATGAATGCCCTCCAAGTATGCCTCCATGTTGTTGAGGACCTGGCTGTGGGCATGGAGGACATTAAGGATCGCAGTCTGACCAATCTGCAACTGCCGCTGGATGTCCACAGACTCAGCATTGGCGGCAGCAGTGGAGACAGGGGCAGGGGGTGTGGTGCCTGGCAGGAAGGAGACATGTGGTGACCGGGCACGTTGGGAAGGGACACGAGCAAGTGGGAGGCGGCTGATGCCAATGGAGGGGGCGGTGCGAGATGTAGGGCTGCTGTCAGATGGTGGTGCAGCCACCGCCCACTCGGAGAGATCATCCTCGGACCCGTCAGCTTCATACTCTGTTGTGCCAGTCGACAGGTCCCCGGGTTCACTCTCCTCCGCCTCTGTCCCACTCGAAGTGCCAGGCACGATGCCACCGCTGACACTGGTGCTCGGTCCCTCCGCACCGTCTGTGTCCATGTCTCCCTCCGTGTCCCCCGACGATGCTGTGGGCAGGGTGAAGAGACAGAAATAAATCATACACCTGTATACATATGTCACATGAGTCTAATCTACTTAGGTCACAGTGCATAGCCTGAAACAAAGGAAGAGTTACAACTACAAAACAAGGTACATATGTAGGCCCTGCAAGACACAGTTGTGTGACCCACCATGCCATGGATAAACTATGGAGAGCATGACACAATAGCAAATGAGATGACATGGAATTGTGACTGAGGAGCAAGGCCCTGGGGACAATCCAGCACTGCATCTGCACCACACAGCGTGGCAGGCAATAGGGATGAGCAGGGACCACATCTAGGAACTAGAGGCACATGCAGCATAGGTAATATTGATAACATGCCCACCCTGACTGGCACAATGCACCTTGAGTGTATGTCCAGACAAACATCACACACTGGCCAGTCCTAGCAAGGAGATGACAGGTCTTGACATGTAGGCCATGCCCGCACCACCCACCCCCTACATGAGACTAATCTGTGGAGACACAGGAAGCACTTACATCTCTTAGTCAGGGTGAAATACACATGGGATGCAAAACTTCAATATTGCACACAAACTACCCAAGGTGCGGCTGTCCAAATAATCATGTACAAATGGGCATCATCAGATGATTGCAACAAGACACAAAGGCAATGGCCACCGTGAGTATGTAATTGGAAAATCAGGTCAGGCTGGACAGTGGACACTTGTAATACATCTCACGTCAATATACATGGTGCCAGGGGACAATGGCACAGAGCACAACCTATGCTGTAGACACAGAGATTGTCGACATTCTCGGATTACACACATGATACCTAGGAAAAGATGCCCCTGGGGACAGTAGTGGCCACACAACTCCATGCTCCTGAATGGGAATGACTGCAACAAACGCTAACATCCCTGCACTATGCGTAACGCACAATCATGCACATCATGTCACAGGCCACCACATGGGACATGCCTGCTGGAAGGCCTCGCACTCGAGAGATTAACTCCCATGTCTGGAATCAGCATTAGTGCCAACTGACATGGAACCCACAAGTCCAGAACTGGACAGGGCACAGGCAAGGTCACCAAACCTGTTACACACCACCCCCACACATGATGCTGCAGGCATTGTACACTTGGAGAAGGTGTCAGGCTACATAACCTTGTGATGGAGTGACTACACACAGACCAGGGAACACATTGCAAGGAGGGGAAGGGAGGCAGGAGAGCCCTGCAACACTGTGGGTAACATGATCTGCACAGCACCATAAACCCTGGAAGTGTATCCATGGAACAGTGCAATAACAAATGCTGGTGAAACACAACAAACACACACATGTACCTACCCCCTTCCGGCTGCTGCATCTCCTGTAGGCGCCTGTCCAAGTCAGGAAAGACCACCGCCAGCACACGTTTCTGGATGTGGGAGAGACGGCGGCGCCCGCGGTTCTTATGGCTCTCAGATGAGTCCCCCAGCAGGACCTGTGCGATCCTCCGCGTCCAGCACCGGATATCCTGCCAGCGTTTCATCACCTGGGACAGGCGCCGCTTCCAACCATCCGCACTCCTCACGGCGCTGACGGCGTCCAGCCATATCTTCTCCTTGGCAGAGGCGTCTACCTGTGAGGATGGACAAGTGACACTACATCAATACACCTGGCACATATCACAGGGACACAGATTAGAACACATTTGCAGTTTACAACAAGGCATAGTATGCATCCAATGCATTGCACCTTTGTCATAGGGACATGATCCTCTAGGGGAAGGCCAAAAGCAGCACGTGCCATTGAAAGGACACAGGTGGAATGAGGGCAACTACACAATCAATGATCCAGGCTCACACTGTGCATCACACCCACCCCTCCTGTCTCAGGGCACTGCTGGGAGTGTTAGGCCCCCACCCCTCCTGTCTCAGGGCACTGCTGGGAGTGTTAGGCACCCACCCCTCCTGTCTCAGGGCACTGCTGGGAGGACTCTGCACACACCCCTCCTGTCTCAGGGCACTGCTGGGAGGACTCTGCACACACCCCTCCTGTCTCAGGGCACTGCTGGGAGTGTTAGGCACCCACCCCTCCTGTCTCAGGGCACTGCTGGGAGTGTTAGGCACCCACCCCTCCTGTCTCAGGGTACTGCTGGGAGGACTCTGCACCCACCCCTCCTGTCTCAGGGCACTGCTGGGAGGACTCTGCACACACCCCTCCTGTCTTAGGGCACTGCTGGGAGTGTTAGGCACCCACCCCTCCTGTCTCGGGGCACTGCTGGGAGGACTCTGCACACACCCCTCCTGTCTCTGGGCACTGCTGGGAGGACTCTGCACACACCTCTCCTGTCTCTGGGCACTGCTGGGAGACATCAGGCATCCCCCCCCTGGACCCCCCCTACAGTACATAGCATGTGTGTCACACCTGGACACAATGGCAGAAGTCACAGTCACAAAAAAGGGACAGAGTCTGTGCCAGTGGACACTGCACTCACCTGATAACCTGGTCGCCCATACAGCATGGGGTACCGTGGGAGGATCACATCAACCAAAGCCATGTTCTCCTCCAGGGTGAATGGCTGTGACCTCTCCACAGCCCTTGACATGGTTCCAGGGAATCAGTAGCAGCAGCTGGGTCGTGGAATACAGAGATGTGCAGCCAAGTGCTCCCTCATGGGACCTGGCTGCCTTATATCTGCCTTGCTGGCCCATCTCATGCACAGGAGTACAGAGTGATTGGTCACTCACATTTGCATCCTATGTTTCCTCCAATCCCTTCAAACCTAGCAGTCTGTGTGTTCTCAATCTGTTTTTTTCTCCTGCATGATGTCAGCCCCACAAACACATTGCAACAAAGTAGATTCATTCCAACTGACTTCTGCCGTGCAGCTTCCTGAACAAATTCAAAATTTGAACTTGGTCTCCATGACAACCAGCATGCATGTAGGCCTTAATACTTGTCCCTCATGTGTCCCCTATGGAATTTGGAGCTTCACACACAGGTACGGTGCGTTCCGGGGCCCTAGGGCACCCCAAATGCATAGCAACGGCCCGTACACACGCCTGTACGTTCCCTATCACTATGGGTGTCCTCGCGTATGCGTACTCGTAGTGGTACGGGCCGTACACGCGCCTGTACGCTCCCTATCACTACGTGTACGCATACGCGAGAACACCCATAGTGATATGGAGCGTACAGGCGTGTGTACGGTCCGTACCACTACGAGTACGCATACGCAAGAACACCCATAGTGGTAGGGCCGTACACGCGCCTGTACGCTCCCTATCACTATGGGTGTCCTCGCGTATGCGTACTCATAGTGGTACGGGCCGTACACGCGCCTGTACGCTCCCTATCACTATGGGTGTCCTCGCGTATGCGTACTCGTAGTGGTACGGGCCGTACACGCGCCTGTACGCTCCCTATCACTATGGGTGTCCTCGCGTATGCGTACTCGTAGTGGTACGGCCCGTACACGCGCCTGTACGCTCACTATCACTCTGGGTGTCCTCGCGTATGCGTACTCGTAGTGGTACGGCCCGTACACGCGCCTGTACGCTCACTATCACTACGAGTACGCATACGCGAGGACACCCATACTGATAGGGAGCGTACAGGCGCGTGTACGGCTCGTACCACTACGAGTACGCATAAGTGAGGACACCCATACTGATAGGGAGCGTACAGGCGCGTGTACGGCCCTACCACATTGCGTATGCGTACTCGTAGTGGTACGGACCGTAAACATGCCTGTACGCTCACCATCACGATGGGTACACATACGGCAGCACTCCCATAGTGATATTGGAACGTACACAGGCCCTCTTAGCAGCAGTACGGCGGTTTTCACACATCACAGTGGTGACAGGCAGCACACAGGAAGGAATAGGGCGGACATACTTGGCCATGGATGGACATCAAGGCATTGTCTGGGCATTACTACATGTGTGGGGCACAGGTGTGACAGGCTGTGATGTGGAACATTACTCCTGAGTCGAGAAGGCACCAGATGTATGATGAGATGTGTACAGATGTAATGTGTGACGGTGCAATGTGTGCCAGGCATGCCCTTGACTCCTTTGACATGTGTGCATGTCGTACTGCACACTTGGGATGAGCGTCACTGGCATGGCACGGACACCAACACACGGAAGTGTCCCCTGATGCCCGGTACAGGGGTTACCACACCTGACTTGTCACTACCCACGGTGCACGATGTGACTATGTCATGTATGTGTGGGGGCTTCCCATTAGGTTGATGTTGGAGCACCCTCAAAAGCTGCAGCTGTTGCAGCAACCAACATGTGTATGTGTGTAGATTGACATTGGACACTGTTCCGCACACCATGCCACATGTGGTTTCGGATGTGAGGTGCGTATGTATGCATGGGACACGGAGTAGCGTGACAAGGACATGTCTGCATCCTCTCAATTAATGTGTGGTGAGTCATGACATGTGCACCTTCATGGCAAGGTGTGTGGGCTGTCCTAGTGTAATGTCATGTGACCTGTGGCTCTAGTGTTCCGCTACCAGTTTCTGCAATCGACATCCTACTTCTGCTGATGTGTGGGTGTATGTCACTCCTGTGTTGCGTCTGGCTGGTCACTTGCACTGGGACACAGCTAATCCCATGGCATGGCATGTGGAGGTTCTCAATCTCCGTGTGTAGCTGGGTCTTGGTAGGAGTGTCAGCTGCCAGCCATACGTGTCCAGGGCATGTGGCACATACCTGACTCCGTATGTAGCATATGTGTATAGACAGATTAACATGTGCTCAGTACAAATTATTTGTTGTTGTGGGGCACTCACTCTTCCTTGTCACTTCCAAATTACTGCAGAGCGCCGCCTCTTCCCTGAGCAATTCCGGACTTGGCTGCCATGCGGGAGAATGATCGTATCCGGTGCTACCGCTTCCCCCAACGGTTGATTCTGGAGTTGACGGCGAGACTGGCACCACACCTGCAACCGCTGCACAGTTATCCTACGGCACTGACACCCAAGCTGAAGGTAATGGCAGCCCTACATTTTCTAGCCACGGGTACCTTTCAAAATACCATAGCTCATGTTGGTGGCATGTCCCAGAGCATGTTCTGCCGTGTGCTGCATGATTTCTTAGAGGCCATGTTGATTCACTTGGATGACTTCATCAAGTTCCCAACCCCTGAACAGTTGACTGGGGTCAAGCGTGGATTCTATGCCCTGGGAGGGATGCCCCATGTCATTGGGTCCATAGATGGGACACATGTTGCTTTGGTACCACCACACGCACAGGAGGTAGCGTACCGCAATCGGAAGCACTACCACTCCATCATTGCCCTTGTGGTGTGTCTGTCCAACATGGTGATTTCACATGTCTGTGCTCGTTTTCCAGGATCAGCACACAATGCCTACATCATGAGGCGTAGCAGGGTGCCTGAAATGATGATGCAGCTGCGCAACGAACGAGCATGTGTTGTTGGTGGGTACAGTCTGTCTGTCCTGTATTTTGCATAGCCTACCAGCATGACCGCTCCACCAGTTCTAACGATGTCCATGTGCTTCCCATGTAGGGGACGCTGGCTATCCCAACATGCCATGGCTGCTCACACCTCTCCGCAACCCCATCACGCCGGCCCAGCTCCACTACAACACCGCCCATGGCCGGACAAGGCGAGTGATAGAGAGGACGTTTGGCCTGCTGAAGAGCCGATTTAGGTGCCTCCACAAGACCGGCGGCGCGCTCCCATATGCCCCTGCGAAGGTCTGCAAAATCTTCATGGTCTGCTGCATGCTGCACAACATGGCAGTTGAGAAAGCTGTGCCACTCATCCTGGATCAAGATGACGAGGACCATCCACCCGTGGAGGACGAAGGGCTGGGCAATGGGGCTAGTGATGTGGAGGATGTGGAGACGCAAGAGGACATCCGGACTCGGCTCATACGCGACTTCTTTGCTTAGTGGTGAGTACCAGTGTCTGAGTGTGCACACATTGCTCCCCGTGTGGCATGTGTTGTGATGTGTGTCTCCACCTGCATGTATGGCACGTGAGTCAGAGGTGTGTGTGGGTGTGTCACTGGAGTGATGGTGCCAGTGATGGTTGTATTTCCCCAGTCATAATTGTGAACTAGCATGTTGTCATCCATACATGTGTCGAGTACATGCACATGCAAGTGGCTGTGCTTATTGTGGCTGACTTCTTGTGTGTCTCTCATCCCCAGGTACTTGTGCATGCCGTCTGCTGGTTGCATTGTTGTGGCACTGCTATTCCTCATGGACACGTCATCGTGGGCTGACTCAGCGTTACACGGACGGACAAGTTTGGAAGTCTCCTTAGGGTAAGGGATGCATCAGGGGTGTATTGGGTGTGGCAGTTGTTCACGATGTATGCACACTGCCCCTGTTGATGTTTGGTTCCTCTGCAGCCATGTAGCATCACCATGGGACACGACATGCAGCTGTGTACACCTGAATAGATGGTCTGACTGGTTGACAGTCATCAGTGATGGGATAGTGGATTGTGATGATGGCATCAATGTGTGTAACACTGCCCTCGGACACATACGGTTTGCATTGGCTTGACATGGTGTGGGACTTCTACATCAGCGGATCAATGGTGTATGGCAGTCTCTCCGTGAGCAGCTGTGGGTGTTTAGCTGTTGGCCGACAATTGTGTGCCAGTTCCATGGCTATCACGCATTTGTGCTGCAGAAGGGGGGTGCCAGTGTTGGATCCACATGTTACTCCACATGAAGTGTTCATGTGTACTTCAAGTTGCCTCTGCAATCCCGAAAACATGACTAATAAAGGTGTCCCTATGCCTCCAAGGTGCCTCTTCTCAGTCAATGCTGGTGTGTTGCCACGGTGCATCCGGCATGTCTGGCATGGTTGTCCCTGATAGTGGCTATGTGTCTATGTGTCGAGTAGCAAGATGCATGCTGTGTGTGTGGGCTGAGACTGTGTATTGTGCATCATGTCCATGACTGTGTGGGTATTGTGACATGTGCCATCCCCATGCATCCAACGTTGGCCAGGCCCCCATTCTCAGCATCCACCGGACTCAAGCTTGCAGGACATGGTTCTGCCACCTGTCTACACATACCTGGGTGCCCCCCAGGACACTGGACTGGATCCCTGACCTCTGCGCATGACTGTTGCTGTACTCAATGTGTCTGTCAGCACGGTTGTGCGGCCACCCCCTCAGCTGGTTGGGCCCATCACGGGTGTGTATGGTGCTCCATGTCTGTCTTGCCTAATACACTGTGACCCGTGTGTCCTGTGCCAGAATCAGGCCCCAGGGTGTGGATGGTTGAAGTCAAAAGAGAACTCAGGCATGTTTAGACTTTACAAGACACATGTAAGGTAATAATGCAACCAGCAGGCATCTTCTCTTCATGGTGTGAATTTTTATTTTTGTGGGGGGGTGGGGGGGGTATGACGTGAGGGGCTTTCCGGGAGTTTGGAATCCAAAGTTCAGTAGGGAAGTTGGTGTCCTTGCCATTGGAAATCCTCAGAGTCCATGCCACAGTCTTTGTCAACATTGGTCAGACAGTGACCAGCAAGGCCATGTGGCAGAGAATGTCTCTTGATGCTGTGATGCTGTTGCTCCAGTGGGCCAGGTGCCAGGCCAGGTGTCCTGGGAGATGGTGATGTAGCGCCGACCCTCACGGTCCTTTCCGTGGACGACCCGGCCTCCTGCGGGGACCCTCAGAAGCAGGCCGTGACGATGTTTGGGATGCTCCATCGGATGTTTCCTCCTCCTCCTGATCCCTCCCTGTGGGTGGTGATGTTCTCCGCCTTCTGGCACAGGGAGGGTTGCCCATGTTGTCGGCCATCCGACGGAGTGTATCGTGAATTCCCGTGTACACCGTCACGAGCTCAGCCTGTCCGTCCTCCATCCTCCGTTGGTGTTGCAGTAGACAGGCATGTTGCTCCGCATGTTGCTGGGCCTGCTGGGTCTTTATCTCATCGAGGGTCCCCTTGATCTCATTGAGGGTGGACACAACCTGGGCCATGCCCGTGGTGTCCTGCCGGTATGTGTCCAGGATGTTACGGACATGGGAATATACCGGTTCCCCAGCCAACTGGTCAGGCTGGCGCCTCCGCCGTCCTCCACTCCCACCACCCCTGCCCACTTGCACCTGGCCTGCCCTTGTGGGCCCATCGGGTCTCCGGGACCCCTGAGGGGTGGCATTGGCGTTGTCGCCTGCCTCCTCCTGGGTGCCCGGGACACCGTGTCCCTCCTGGCCAGCCTGGCTGCTTTGTGGTGGTGGGGCAGGGATCCTGGGTGTCTCCTGGGATGTGGCAGGAGTGGGGGTGGTGGTTGGCCCCGTTGTACCTGACGCAGGTGCTGCAGGTGGTTGGACACCAGAGGGGCCAGGTTGGTCGGGGTCGTCTACAGAGTGGTGAGAGTCGTCGCTGCCGGTGGAATCGGCCTCCCGCAGATCCGGTTCCTGTGAGTCTTCCCCCCCAGTGTTGGGGGGTGAACCACGAGGTTGACCTGTGTGTGAGTGAGACAATGTTAATTTTGGTCCATGCAACATCCATGTTTCATCAGTTTCAAAGTTGGCACATTTCCTCTTGGACTTAGGATCTGTCTTTCATTTCACTCACAGTGCACTTGTGCATGGGTGTATCCCTTGGGCACCACTTTGGCCCCTTTCACTATGTGTGGCACAGTCTTACTTGCTGCGTCAAGTGTGACTGCAGTCAGCAGTGGAGTGGGCAAGTGTGGCGAGCCATGCATTGGCGCCTTCCGTGTAGCACTGTACATGTGCACATGGAGTGGATCCACACACTTATATAATGCAGGTAGCTGTCGTTGTGCTCGTGAACAGGTTGTGACATGGCCCTGAGTTTTGCCATGGAGAAGAGGGGGGGTTCTGGCACTGGCCACCCTTGGCTACATGCACGCAGTCTACCTGCTGATGAGCAGACATTCCCACACACCACACGGCTGATTTGCTCTCCCTGTGTCTCCCTCCCTCTCTGTCCCCCTCTCCCTCCCTCCATGTGTCAGCCTCCTCCCTCTGTCCGTGTCCCTGTGTCTCCCTCCCTCTCCGTCCCCCTCTCCCTCCCTCCGTGTGTCAGCCTCCTCCCTCTGTCCGTGTCCCTGTGTCTCCCTCCCTCTCCGTCCCCCTCTCCCTCCCTCCGTGTGTCAGCCTCCTCCCTCTGTCTGTGTCCCTGTGTCTCCCTCCCTCTCCGTCCCCCTCTCCCTCCCTCCGTGTGTCAGCCTCCTCCCTCTGTCCGTGTCCCTGTGTCTCCCACCCTCTCCGTCCCCCTCTCCCTCCCTCCGTGTGTCAGCCTCCTCCCTCTGTCCGTGTCCCTGTGTCTCCCTCCCTCTCTGTCCCCCTCTCCCTCCCTCCGTGTGTCAGCCTCCTCCCTCTGTCCGTCTCCCTGTGTCTCCCTCCCTCTCTGTCCCCCTCTCCCTCCCTCCGTGTGTCAGCCTCCTCCCTCTGTCCGTGTCCCTGTGTCTCCCTCCATCTCCGTCCCCCTCTCCCTGCCTCCATGTGTCAGCCTCCTCCCTCTGTCCGTGTCCCTGAGTCTCCCTCCCTCTCTGTCCCCCTCTCCCTCCCTCCGTGTGTCAGCCTCCTCCCTCTGTCCGTGTCCCTGTGTCTCCCTCCCTCTCTGTCCCCCTCTCCCTCCCTCCGTGTGTCAGCCTCCTCCCTCTGTCCGTGTCCCTGTGTCTCCCTCCCTCTCTGTGCCCCTCTCCCTCCCTCCGTGTGTCAGCCTCCTCCCTCTGTCCGTGTCCCTGTGTCTCCCTCCCTCTCTGTCCCCCTCTCCCTCCCTCCGTGTGTCAGCCTCCTCCCTCTGTCCGTGTCCCTGTGTCTCCCTCCCTCTCTGTCCCCCTCTCCCTCCCTCCGTGTGTCAGCCTCCTCCCTCTGTCCATGTCCCTGTGTCTCCCTCCCTCTCTGTCCCCCTCTCCCTCCCTCCGTGTGTCAGCCTCCTCCCTCTGTCCGTGTCCCTGTGTCTCCCTCCCTCTCCGTCCCCCTCTCCCTCCCTCCGTGTGTCAGCCTCCTCCCTCGGTCCGTCTCCCTGTGTCTCCCTCCCTCTCTGTCCCCCTCTCCCTCCCTCCGTGTGTCAGCCTCCTCCCTCTGTCCGTCTCCCTGTGTCTCCCTCCCTCTCTGTCCCCTTCTCCCTCCCTCTCTATCCCCCTCTCCCTCCCTCTGTGTGTCACCCTCTGTCACCTCAGCCCAGCTTCCTGGGCACACACTGTTAGCAGATCTTTGAATGGCCCTTGGCTTGTTGATGTGAGTTTGTTTCTGATCTCCAGGCACCCATTGGGTGTAGTGTGTGTCTCTGCACTGCTGCTGTGGTGGTGTGTGCTGCCACTCTTTCACAATGTTGGCTGTTCATTAGCTGCTGTCATGTGCAAAACAGTGCCTTCACCCCCATGTGTTGATGCAAGGCGTCCGCCATTTGCTGGCGAGTCTTTCCTGTGTGGGGACACACTGTTTGTCTGGCTGTGACCTAGGCCATATGGGCAGAGGGCATTGTTGTCTGCTTCTGAGTTGCACTATGTGAATTTTGGGGCCCACCCTCCCGCCATCCGGGTTACCGTGTCATGTGTTGGTGTCTTCTGTGGCCTGTGACTTGACATTGTCCAGCTGGGTGCATGGGGCATGGTGGCGGCAGTGGCATGTGCGTGTTCATGGAGTGTGGTTGAGTCATGCGATAGCTTGGGGTGGTTGCGTGCCTGTTTGTGATTTTGGTTGTGGATGACGTTCCCCCATGTGAGGTGCGTTGTTTGTGTACTCACCCGGGTCTCGGAGTCCTCCTAATCCTTCGACTGCCTCCACCGGCAGTATGGCCATCACCCTCTCCTCCCAGGGATGGTAGTGTACGGGTCTGCGGGAGGGCCCTCCTCCAGTGAGGTTTGCCTGGTTGTGTTCATCCAGCATCTTGGCTCGGACCCTCCTCCGCAGATCGTACCACCTGGCTTGGCATTCCTGCTTGTTCCTTCTGGTGTCCGCAACAGCATTCACAGCATCGACGATGGTCTGCCACATGGCTGTTTTTGCTGCCATGCTGGTCTGTCTGGACCAATGTTCCAAAGAGCTGTGGCTCGACTCTGAGGATTTGATCGACAAGGACCTCCAACTCTCGGTTACTGAACTTTGGATTCTTGTTAGTGGGCATGGTGAGGGGTGTGGATGGTGGGGGGTGTGTGTGGATGGTTGTGGGTGTGTGGGTGTGGTTGTGCAGGTGTGTGTGTGTGTGAATGTGATGAGGGGGTGTTTGTGAAGGTGGTTGTGTGAAGGTGTGCAAGTGTAAGGTGTGGTGAAGCTTGTAGTATGGTGCTGTAGGTTGTCTGTGGTGTCTGGCAGCAGTGAGTCTGTTGCAAAGGCTCATGGTTTGTGTGTGTGGGCCCGTTTTATTGGTCCATTGGTGGGTGTGGCTGTGTTTGAACTTTGGGTGGGTGTGTTATAAGGAGTGGTGGTGTTTTGGGCCTCTGTTTGTTTTTGGCAGTTGCAGGTCAGTGAATGTGTTTTTTTAGTGGTTGTTGGACATGTTTTGTGGCTTTGTGCCACTCGAATGGTGTATTCTTGTGTTGTTTTGATTTGTCCTGGTTGTGTACGTGCGTTTTTAGCGTGTGTACGGTGTGTACATGGGCCATTTGGTTGTACAGTGCTGTCCTTGTGTGTGGCTTGGTACGACTCGTACATGCGGTTGTGATGTTGGGGCCTGGGGTGCGCTCCGTACTTAGGAGGTTGTGGTGGGGGTGCGACTCTGACGTACACGGGTGTACATACAGGGGGGTACGACACGTACAGGGGTGTACATCCCCGGGGTACGACACGTACAGGGGTGGGGGTACGACTCGAACGTACAGGGGTGTACATACACGGGGGTACGACACGTACAGGGGTGGGGGTAGGACTCGAACGTACAGGGGTGTACATACACGGGGGTACGACACGTACACGGGTGGGGGTAGGACTTGAACGTACAGGGGTGTACATACACGGTGGTACGACACGTACAGGGGTGGGGGTAGGACTCGAACGTACAGGGGTGTACATACACGGTGGTACAACACGTACAGGGGTAGGGGTACGACTCGAACGTACAGGGGTGTACATACACGGGGGTACGACACGTACAGGGGTGGGGGTAGGACTCGAACGTACAGGGGTGTACATACACGGTGGTACGACCCGTACAGGGGTGGGGGTAGGACTCGAACGTACAGGGGTGTACATACACGGTGGTACGACACGTACCGGGGTAGGGGTAGGACTCGAACGTACAGGGGTGTACATACACGGGGGTACGACACGTACAGGGGTGGGGGTAGGACACGAACGTACAGGGGTGTACATACACGGTGGTACGACACGTACAGGGGTGGGGGTAGGACTCGAACGTACAGGGGTGTACATACACGGTGGTACGACACGTACAGGGGTAGGGGTACGACTCGAACGTACAGGGGTGTACATACACGGGGGTACGACACGTACAGGGGTGGGGGTACGACTCGAACGTACAGGGGTGTACATACACGGGGGTACGACACGTACACGGGTGTACATACATGGGGGTAGGACACGTACAGGGGTAGGGGTACGACTCGAACGTACAGCGGTGTACATACACGGGGGTACGACAAGTACAGGGGTGGGGGTACGACTCGAACGTACAGGGGTGTACATACACGGGGGTAGGACACGTACAGGGGTGGGGGTACGACTCGAACGTACAGGGGTGTACATACACGGGTGGGGGTGTACATACACGGGGGGTACGTCTCAGACGTACGGGGGCTGGGGGGAGTGTTGGGCGCGTATGCGGGCACATGTCTCCATGGTTGCTATGGGAGTTCGGTGCAGACGGTGTTTTTTCCATACGGTTGTAACTTCGGACGCACGGGATGGATCGTGATTCCTCGGTCGGACTTGACTTTTCACATTTGTACGGTAAATCGTCCGAGGACGTGTCGGACACATTTTCCGACCCGAGGACGTGTGGGGAATAATTCCCAATGCGGTTCGTATGGACTTTTTACCGTGCGAATCGTGATTGGCAGTTTGTACGGCACTTGTACGATTCGTACGGTAAAAAGACCGGATACGAGTCGGACGGGGTATTTTTTTACCGGATCGTAATTGGCACCATTGTGTCCACTTTAAATATGCAGGCCCTGGTTAGGATGTCGGGTAGGACACTGCTGTGGGAAAGAACTGCCCGACCATGAGTTGGCGATTCCGCAATCCCAATTAGGATGCAACCGCACATAGTGCTGTCGGAAACCTAAATGTTTCAATGGGAGCTTGTGCAGCGGGCTGAAAACACCCGCAGCACAAGCTCCCATTGAAAAAAGGAAGTTTGTAAACATGCCTGCACCGTGTGGAAGATTCCTCACGGTGCCTGCCACATGGTGCAGGGATGTTGAGAGGGGTACCATAGGTGCCGCCCAGTGCAGTATGTGGAGGACCAGTGGGAAGGGGCCCTCTTTAGGGGCCCCAATGTCGCTTTCAAATAGCCTTTCCATGTCAGAAAACACCTATCACAAACAGCAAAATGATATATCAAAGTAAGTTTATATACATTATTAGAAAATATAAACTCACCCCAATAGCGAGTAAAAATAAACCTAACAATCTCTAAAAACTACCAACAAATAAACATTTAAAATGAAACTGAGGTTTTTTTTCTTAAAACAGAAAAGAAACCACATGCTCCACATTGGAAAACCCCAAAAGGAAAAGCTGCAAAACTGAGTGAAACATCGAAAAAGAACATACATGTAAGTATAAAAAATAGAACAGGTGCATAATTTAATAAATAAATAACAAACGTATAAACTGTAAAAAAATTATTTATTTATTCTATTACACTACTTTCAGATGCAATGACAGAGAGAGCAAAATACATAACATCCCTGAAAGGAAAGTAATTACAAAGTCACATGGGTTAAACCTACAACCAAGAAAGTGCATAAGCCACTACAAAAGATGATGTTGTAATTCATGCAAGAGAGCACGACCACCCCGAAATGTGAAAGAAATAGAAGTAAGGGAGGTATTGCAGGAAATAAGAGAGGCAAGCACTAGCTCCCAGGAGCCCACAACCAAAATCCTAAAAGCTATCCTTCCTAAAGTCCCTGAACACATCACAGGTGAACTTCGATCTCTACCCATGTTAAAACATTTTATTGCACGAGCTAAAAAGCCACCAATGATACTCCTCCTTCTCCTAGAAGATACCAAGACATAGAAATACCTGAACATTTAACAATGACACAAACTGATGAACTTTTCATTTTATATGACAACCAAAACAATGATAAATGAATCCTAAAATTCTCTACAGCAGATAACATACTTAGGCAATGTCACACCTCGATGATGGAAGACACCTTTGAAATGTGTCCTAAACCATTCACTCAGAAATACACCATACATGGTGAATATCAAAACACAAATATCCCTTTTATATATGCCCTACTGAAAGGAGCACTTACTACGACCATATCTTAAACCACATTAAACATGACACCAATGAGTACTATCCACAAAACATAGTACTAAACTTTAAAAAGCCATCATTCAAACCATTTTAACTATGTGCCCCACACAGCCATACAAGGCCGCTACTATCATTTCAATCAAAGCATGTGGAGACACCTTCAATAACATACTATGCAACAAACAGCCGATTTGCCTTTGAAATATAAGAATGATAGCACTAGCCTAGGGGCCCGATTCACAGAACTAATTTAAGACAAAATCCTAAACTTACTACTTTTGGTATTCACAGAAGTTAGGATTTTGTCTTAAGTTTGTCTTAAGACAAACTTAAGACAGACTTAAGACAGACTTAAGACAGACTTAAGACAAACTTAAGACAGACTTAAGACAAACTTAAGACAATCTTAAGACAGACTTAAGACAGACTTAAGACAGACTTAAGTTAGGATTTTGTCTTAAGTCTGTCATAAGTCTGTCTTAAGTTTGTCTTAAGTTTGTCTTAAGTCTATCTTAAGTCTGTCTTAAGTCTGTCTTAAGTTTGTCTTAAGACAAATTTAAAACAAAATCCTAAATTCTGTGAATACCAAAAGTAGTATGTTTAGGATTTTGTCTTAAGTTAGTTCTGTGAATCGACCCCTATGTCTCTGTCACAGAATTAAATGGTTCAGTGACTTAATATCGAGAGACAAAATATCGACTACACAAAATATCGACGCCAAAATATAGAAGGACAGAATATCGACTCCCTATCTACAAACAGGTAAGTACTAAAATATCGATTCCAAAATATAGAGGTGCCGATTACGATCCGGTAAAAAAATTCCCCGTGCGACTCGTATCCGGTCTTTTTACCGTACGAATCGTACAAGTGCCGTACGAACTGGCAATCACGATTCGCATGGTAAAAAGTCCATACGAACCGCATCGGGAATGATTTCCCACACGTCTTCGGGTCGGAAAATGTGTCCGACACGTCCTCGGACGATTTACCGTACAAATGTGAAAGGTGAAGTCCGACCGAGGAATCACGATCCATCCCGTGCGTCCGATGTCACAACCGTATGGAAAAAACACCGTCCGCACCGAACTCCCATAGCAACCATGGAGACATGTGCCAGCATACGTGCCCAACACTCCCCCCCGCCCCCGTACGTCCGAGACGTACCCCCCGTGTATGTACACCCCCACCCGTGTATGTACACCGCAGTACGTTCGATTCGTACCCCCACCCCTGTACGTGTCCGACCCCCATGTATGTACACCCCAGTACGTTCGAGTCGAACCCCCACCCCTGTACGTGTCGTACCACCGTCTATGTACACCCCAGTACGTTCGAGTCGTACCCCCACCCCTGTACGTGTCGTACCACCGTCTATGTACACCCCAGTACGTTCGAGTCGTACCCCCACCCCTGTACGTGTCGTACCACCGTCTATGTACACCCCAGTACGTTCCCGTCACACCCCCAACACAACCTCCTAAGTACAGAGCGCACCCCAGGCCCCAACATCACAACCGCATGTACGAGTCGTACCAAGCCACACACAAGGACAGCACCGTACAACCAAATGGCCCATGTACACACCGTACACACGCTCAAAACGCACGTACACAACCAGGACAAAACAAAACAACACAAGAATACACTATTCGAATGGCACAAAGCCACTAAACATGGCCAACAAACACTACAAAATACACATTCACTGACCTGCAACTGCCAAAAACAAACAGAGGCCCAAAACACCACCACTCCTTATAACACACCCACCCAAACTTCAAACACAGCCACACCCACCCATGGACCAATAAAAAGGGCCCACACACACAAACCATGAGCCTTTGCAACAGACTCACTGCTGCCAGACACCACAGAACCATACTACAAGCCTCACCACACCTTACACTTGCACACCTTCACACAACCACCTCCACAAACACCCCCTCATCACATTCACACACACACACCTGCACAACCACACCCACACACCCACAACCATCCACACCCCCCCCCACCATCCACACCCACACCCCTCACCATGCCCACTAACAAGAATCCAAAGTTCAGTAACCGAGAGTTGGAGGTCCTTGTTGATGAAATCCTCAGAGTCGAGCCACAGCTCTTTGGAACATTGGTCACACAGACCAGCATTGCAGCAAAAACAGCCATGTGGCAGACCATCATCGATGCTGTGAATGCTGTTGGGGACACCAGAAGGACCAGGCAGGAATGCCAATCCAGGTGGTACGATCTGCGGAGGAGGGTCCGAGCCAAGATGCAGGAGGAACACAACCAGGCCAACGCCACTGGAGGAGGGCCCTCCCGCAGACCCGTACACTACCAGCCCTGGGAGGAGAGGGTGATGGCCATACTGCCGGTGGAGGCAGTCGAAGGATTAGGAGGACTCCGACAACCGGGTGAGTACACAAACAACGCACCTCACATGGGGGGAACGTCATCCACAACCAAAATCACAAACAGGCACGCAACCACCCCAAGCTATCGCATGACTCAACCACACTCCATGAACACGCACATGCCACTGCCGCCACCGTGCCCCATGCACCCAGCTGGACAATGTCAAGTCACAGGCCACACAAGACACCAACACATGACACGGTAACCCGGATGGCGGGAGGGTGGGCCCCAAAAATCACATAGTGCAACTCAGAAGCAGACAACAATGCCCTCTGCCTATATGGCCCAGGTCACAGCCAGACAAACAGTGTGTCCCCACACAGGAAAGACTCGCCAGCAAATGGCGGACGCCTTGCATCAACACATGGGGGTGAAGGCACTGTTTTGCACATGACAGCAGCTAATGAACAGCCAACACTGTGAAAGAGTGGCAGCACACACAACCACAGCAGCAGCGCACACACAGACACTACACCCAATGGGTGCCTGGAGATCAGAAACAAACTCACAGCAACAAGCCAAGGGCCATTCAAAGGACTGGAAAAAGTGTGTGTCTAGGAAGCTGGGCTGAGGTGACAGAGGGTGACACACAGAGGGAGGGAGAGGGGGACAGAGAGGGAGGGAGAGGGGGACAGAGAGGGAGGGAGAGGGAGACAGAGAGGGAGGGAGAGGGGGACAGAGAGGGAGGGAGACACAGGGACACGGACAGAGGGAGGAGGCTGACACACGGAGGGAGGGAGAGGGGGACAGAGAGGGAGGGAGAGGGGGACAGAGAGGGAGGGAGACACAGGGACACGGGCAGAGGGAGGAGGCTGACACACGGAGGGAGGGAGAGGGGGACAGAGAGGGAGGGAGACACAGGAAGACGGACAGAGGGAGGAGGCTGACACACAGAGGGAGGGAGAGGAGGACAGAGAGGGAGGGAGAGGGGGACAGAGAGGGAGGGAGACACAGGGACACGGACAGAGGGAGGAGGCTGACACACGGAGGGAGGGAGAGGGGGACAGAGAGGGAGGGAGACACAGGAAGACGGACAGAGGGAGGAGGCTGACACACAGAGGGAGGGAGAGGGGGACAGAGAGGGAGGGAGAGGGGGACAGAGAGGGAGGGAGACACAGGGACACGGACAGAGGGAGGAGGCTGACACACGGAGGGAGGGAGAGGGGGACAGAGAGGGAGGGAGACACAGGAAGACGGACAGAGGGAGGAGGCTGACACACAGAGGGAGGGAGAGGGGGACAGAGAGGGAGGGAGAGGGGGACAGAGAGGGAGGGAGAGGGGGACAGAGAGGGAGGGAGACACAGGGAGAGCAAATCAGCCGTGTGGTGTGTGGGAATGTCTGCTCATCAGCAGGTAGACTGCGTGCATGTAGCCAAGGGTGGCCAGTGCCAGAACCCCCCGTCTTCACCATGGCAAAACACAGGGCCATGTCACAACCTGTTTACGAGCACAACGACAGCTACCTGCATTATATAAGTGTGTGGATCCACTCCATGTGCACATGTACAGTGCTACACGGAAGGCGCCAATGCATGGCTCGCCACACCTGCCCACTCCACTGCTGACTGCAGTCACACTTGACGCAGCAAGTAAGACTGTGCCACACATAGTTAAAGGGGCCAAAGTGGTGCCCAAGGGACACACCCATGCACAAGTGCACTGTGAGTGGAATGCAAGACAGATCCTAATTCCAAGAGGAAAAGTGCCAACTTTGAAACTGATGAAACATGGATGTTGCATGGACCAAAATTAACATTGTCTCTCTCACACACAGGTCAATGTCGTGGTTCACCCCCCAACACTGGGGGGGAAGGCTCACAGGACCCGGATCTGCGGGAGCCCGATCCCACCGGCAGCGACGACTCTCACCACTCTGTGGACGACCCCGACCGACCTGGCCCCTCTGGTGTCCAACCACCTGCAGCACCTGCGTCAGGTACAACGGGGCCAACCACCACCCCCACTCCTGCCACATCCCAGGAGACACCCAGGATCCCTGCCCCACCACCACAATGCAGCCAGGCCGGCCAGGAGGGACACGGTGTCCCGGGCACCCAGGAGGAGGCAGGCGACAACGCCAATGCCACCCCTCAGGGGTCCCGGAGACCCGATGTACCCACAAGGGCAGGCCAGGTGCAAGTGGGCAGGGGTGGTGGGAGTGGAGGACGGCGGAGGCGCGAGCCTGACCAGTTGGCTGGGGAACCGGTATTTGCCCATGTCCGTAACATCATGGACACATACCGGCAGGACACCACGGGCATGGGCCAGGTTGTGTCCATCCTCGAGGGGATCAAGACCCAGCAGGCCCAGCAACATGCCTGTCTACTGCAACACCAACGGAGGATGGAGGACAGACAGGCTGAGCAAGTGACGGTGTTCCAGGGGATTCACGATACACTCCGTCGGATGGCAGACAACATGGGCAACCCTCCCTGTGCCAGACGGCGTAGAACATCACCACCCACAGGGAGGGATCAGGAGGAGGAGGAGACATCCGACGGAGCATCCCAAACATCGTCACGGCCTGCTGCTGAGGGTCCCCGCAGGAGGCCGGGTCGTCCACGGAAAGGACCGTGAGGGTCGGCGCTACATCACCATCTCCCAGGACACCTGGCCTGGCACCTGGCCCACTGGAGCAACAGCATCACAGCATCAAGAGACATTCTCTGCCACATGGCCCTGCTGGTCACTGTCTGACCAATGTTGACAAAGACTGTGGCATGGACTATGAGGATTTCCAATGGCAAGGACACCAACTCCCCTACTGAACTTTGGATTCCAAACTCCCGGAAAGCCCCTCACTTTATCAACCCCCCCCCCCCCCAAAATAAAAATTCACACCATGAAGAGAAGATGCCTGCTGGTTGCATTATTACCTTACATGTGTGTTGTAAAGTCTAAACATGCCTGAGCTCTCTTTTGACTCCAACCATCCACACCCTGGGGCCTGAGTCTGGCACAGGACACACGGGTCACAGTGTATTAGGCAAGACAGACATGGAGCACCATACACACCCGTGATGGGCCCAACCAGCTGAGGGGGTGGCCGCACAACCGTGCTGACAGACACATTGAGTACAGCAACAGTCATGCGGAGAGGTCAGGGATCATGTCCAGTGTCCTGGGGGGCACCCAGGTATGTGTAGACAGGTGGCAGAACCATGTCCTGCAAGCTTGAGTCCGGTGGATGCAGAGAATGGGGGCCTGGCCAACATTGGATGCATGGGGATGGCACATGTCACAATACCCACACAGTCATGGACATCATGCCCAATACACAGTCTCAGCCCACACACACAGCTTGCATCTTGCTACTCGACACATCGACACATAGCCACTATCAGGGAAAACCATGCCAGACATGCTGGATGCACCGTGGCAACACACCAGCATTGACTGAGAAGAGGCACCTTGGAGGCATAGGGACACCTTTATTAGTCATGTTTTCGGGATTGCAGAGGCAACTTGAAGTACACATGAACACATCTTGTGGAGTAACATGTGGGTCCAACACTGGCACCCCCCTTCTGCAGCACAAATGCGTGTTAGCCATGGAACTGGAACACAATTGTCGGCTAACAGCTAAACACCCACAGCTGCGCACGGAGAGACTGCCATACACCATTGATCCGCTGATGTGGAAGTCCCACACCATGTCAAGCCAATGCTAACCGTATGTGTCCGAGGGCAGTGTCACACACATTGATGCCATCATCACAATCCACTATCCCATCACTGATGACTGTCAACCAGGCAGACCATCTATTCAGGTGTACACAGCTGCATGTCGTGTCCCATGGTGATGCTACATGGCTGCAGAGGAACCAAACATCGACAGGGGCAGTGTGCATACATCGTGAACAACTGCCACACCCAATACACCCCTGATGCATCCCTTACCCTATGGAGACTTCCAAACGTGTCCGTGCCTGTAACGCTGAGTCAGCCCACGATGATGTGTCCATGAGGAATAGCAGTGCCACAACAATGCAACCAGCAGACGGCATGCGCAAGTACCTGGGGAAGAGAGACACACAAAAAGTCAGCCACAAAAAGCACAGCCACTTGCATGTGCATTTACTCGACACATGTATGGATGACAACATGCTAGGTCACAATTATGACTGGGGAAATACAACCATCACTGCCACCATCACTCCAGTGACACACCCACACACACCTCAGACTCACGTGCCATACATGCAGGTGGAGACACACATCACAACACATGCCACACGGGGACCAATGCGTGCACACTCAGACACTGGTACTCACCACTAAGCAAAGAAGTCGCGTATGAGCCGAGTCCGGATGTCCTCTTGCGGCTCCACATCCTCCACATCACTAGCCCCATTGCCAAGCCCTTCGTCCTCCACTGGTGGATGGTCCTCGTCATGTTGATCCAGGATGAGTGGCACAGCTTTCTCAACTGCCATGTTGTGCAGCATGCAGCAGACCATGGAGATTTTGCAGACCTTCACAGGGGCATATCGGAGCGCGCCGCCGGTCTTGTGGAGGCACCGAAATCGGCTCTTCAGCAGGCCAAACGTCCTCTCTATCACTCGCCTTGTCCGGCGATGGGCGGTGTTGTAGCGGAGCTGGGCCGGCATGATGGGGTTGCGGAGAGGTGTGAGCAGCCATGGCATGTTGGGATAGCCAGCGTCCCCTACATGGGAAGCACATGGACATCGTTAGAACTGGTGAAGCGTTCTTGCTGGTAGGCTATGCAAAATACAGGACAGACAGACTGTACCCACCAACAGCACATGCTCTTTCGTTGCGCAGCTGCATCATCATTTCAGGCATCCTGCTACGCCTCATGATGTAGGCATCGTGTGCTGATCCTGGAAAATGAGCACAGACATGTGAAATCACCATGTTGGACTGACACACCACAAGGGCATTGATGGAGTGGTAGTGCTTCCGATTGCGGTACGCCACCTCCCGTGCGTGTGGTGGTACCAAAGCTACATGTGTCCCATCTATGGACCCAATGACATGGGGCATCCCTCCCAGGGCATAGAATCCACGCTTGACCGCAGTCAACTGTTCAGGGGTTGGGAACTTGATGAAGTCATCCAGGTGAATCAACATGGCCTCTAAGAAATCATGCAGCACACGGCAGAACATGCTCTGGGACATGCCACCAACATGAGCTATGGTATATTGAAAGGTACCCGTGGCAAGAAAATGTAGGGCAGCCATTACCTTCAGCTGGGGTGTCAGTGCCGTAGGATACCTGTGCTGCGGTTGCAGGTGTGGTGCCAGTCTCGCCGTCAACTCCAGAATCAACGGTTGGGGGAAGCGGTAGCACTGGATGCTGTCATTCCCCAGCCAAGTCCGGAATTGGTCGGGCAAGAGGCGGCGCTCTGCAGTAATTTGGAAGTGACAAGGAAGAGTGAGTGCACTACGACAACAATTCATATGTACTGAGCACATGTTAATCTGTCAATACACATATGCTACATAGGGAGTCAGGTATGTGCTACATGCCCAGGACACGTATGGATGCAAGGTGACACTCCTACCAAGACCCAGCTACACACGGAGATTGAGAACCTCCCCATGCCATGCCATGGGAATAGCTGTGTCCCAGTGCAAGTGAACAGCCAGACGCAAGACAGGAGTGACATACGCCCACACATCAGCAGAAGTAGGATGCCGATTGCAGAGACTGGTAGCGGAACACTAGAGCCACAGGTCACATGACATTACACTAGGACAGCCCACACACCTTGCCATGAAGGTGCACATGTCATGAATCACCACACATTCATTGTGAGGATGCAGACATGTCCTTGTCACGCTACTCCGTGTCCCATGCATACATGTGCACCTCACATCCGATACCACATGTGGCATGGTGTGCGGAACAGTGTGCAATGTCAATCTACACACAGACACATGTTGGTTGCTGCAACAGCTGCAGCTTTTGAGGGTGCTCCAACATCAACCTCATGGGAAGCCCCCACACATACATGACATAGTCACATTGTGCACCGTGGGTAGTGACAAGTCAGGTGTGGTAACCCCTGTACCGGGCATCAGGGGACACTTCCGTGTGTTGGTGTCCGTGCCATGCCAGTGACGCTCACCCCAAGTGTGCAGTACGACATGCACACATGTCAAAGGAGTCAAGGGCATGCCTGGCACACATTGCACCGTCACACAGTACATCTGTACACATCTCATCATACATCTGGTGCCTTCTCGACTCAGGAGTAATGTTCCACATCACAGCCCGTCACACCTGTGCCCCACACATGTAGTAATGCACAGACGATGCCTTGATGTCCATTCATGGACAAGTATGTCCATCCATGGACAAGTATGTCCATCCATGGACAAGTATGTCCGCCCTATCCCTACCTGTGTGCCGCCTGTCACCACTGTGATGTGTGAAAACCGCCATACTGCTGCTAAGAGGGCCTCTGTACGTTCCCATATCACTATGGGAGTGCTGCCGTATGTGTACCCATCGTGATGGCGAGCGTACAGGCATGTGTACGGCCCGTACCACTACGAGTACGCATACGCAAGAACACCCATAGTGGTAGGGAGCGTGCAGGCATGTGTACGGCCCGTACCACTACGAGTACGCATACGCAAGAACACCCATAGTGGTATGGCCGTACGCACGCCTGTACGCTCCCTATCACTATGGGTGTCCTCGCGTATGCGTACTCGTAGTGGTACGGGCCGTACACACGCCTGTACGCTCCCTATCACTATGGGTGTCCTCGCGTATGCGTACTCGTAGTGGTACGGGCCGTACACACGCCTGTACGCTCCCTATCACTATGGGTGTCCTCGCGTATGCGTACTCGTAGTGGTACGGGCCGTACACACGCCTGTACGCTCCCTATCACTATGGGTGTCCTCGCGTATGCGTACTCGTAGTGGTACGGGCCGTACACACGCCTGTACGCTCCCTATCACTATGGGTGTCCTCACGTATGCGTACTCGTAGTGGTACGGGCCGTACACACGCCTGTACGCTCACTATCACTACGTGTACGCATACGCGAGGACACCCATAGTGATAGGGAGCTTACAGGCATGTGTACGGCCCGTACCACTACGAGTACGCATACGCAAGAACACCCATAGTGGTATGGCCGTACGCACGCCTGTACGCTCCCTATCACTATGGGTGTCCTCGCGTATGCGTACTCGTAGTGGTACGGGCCGTACACACGCCTGTACGCTCCCTTTTACTATGGGTGTCCTCGCGTATGCGTACTCGTAGTGGTACGGGCCGTACACACGCCTGTACGCTCCCTATCACTATGGGTATCCTCGCGTATGCGTACTCGTAGTGGTACGGGCCGTACACACGCCTGTACGCTCACTATCACTACGTGTACACATACGCCAGGACACCCATAGTGATAGTGAACGTAGGCACGCGTGTACGGGCCGTTGCAATGCATTTGGGGTGCCCTAGGGCCCCGGAACGCACCGTACCTGTGTGTGAAGCTCCAAATTACATAGGGGACACATGAGGGACAAGTATTAAGGCCTACATGCATGCTGGTTGTCATGGAGACCAAGTTCAAATTTTGCATTTGTTCTGGAAGGTGCACAGCAGAAGTCAGTTGGAATTAATCTACTTTGTTGCAATGTGTTTGTGGGGCTGACATCATGCAGGAGAATAAAACCGATAGAGAACCCACATGTTAGAAAGGGTAGATGGACCGGGAGGGTCGGCCGGGGTCAGGAGGAGAGGTCTCCGGGGAGAGCCGTCTCCAGCGATCGTACAGACAAGTAACTTCCCCCCCACAGACAGATACCACACACGGATAAGGTTCAGTGTTCTTTATAAGCACTTCTTAAGGTACGGTTGAATGGTACAAGGAGGTCTGGACTCAGGGGTCCCCTCGATTCAAGTCTCTCAAAGTAGGGTAGGGGGTAGCGGGACAGTCTGTTTACCAGTCAGGTAGTTCGGATGAGATGATGACTAGCTCACAATCCTCGAGCTTGGTGGTTTAGTTGGTACGGGCCGCGGCAGCGCCAGCAGGTCCCGGTCGAGATGGTCGGTACACGGTCCGCGGCAGCGCCAGCAGGTCCCGGAAAGATGGTCGATGTACGGTCCGCGGCAGCGCCAGCAGGTCCCGGTGAGGATGGTCGTTACAACGGGCCGCGGCAGCGCCAGCAGGTCCCGACGAGGATGGTCGTTACAACGGGCCGCGGCAGCGCCAGCAGGTCCCGACGAGGATGGATGTTGCAGAAGGCCGCGGCAGCGCCAGCAGGCAGGACGATGGTTCACAAGAGCGGGCTACGGCAGCGCCAGTAGTCCGTCAAGGCTGAGTTCTCTCGGTGTCTCTCGACTCCAGGATACAACTGCCTTCCTGCTCCGGAGTTGCCCCAGTTATAGGGCAGGCGCCCTTTGATGTCCGGACCCTCGCACTTGGAGGTCGGAGGGCCCGGGATGAAGGTGTCCAGACACCCAGCAGGGGGTGGAGCCAGCGCCTGGGGGAGCTGGAGGCGATCGGCACCTGGCGGGGGAAGAGCTCTTGACACTTCGTTCTCCCATTGACCTGCCAAGTGGTCCGCTCACCTCCTGGGTGGAGGGTGGTGCTGGGATGTCGGGGCCGGCCAGGCCCGGGGTTAGGGTCGGGCCGAGGCCACGCGGCCTCGTGGTGCAGGGCCCAAGATGGCGGCTTGAACCGGCCGGGGGAGCCGGTGGGGCTGGGCCCCGTGATGAGTAGAGGTCCGAGGGCAGAAGATCCGTCGGGAGACGGGGTACAGGTGCTTTTCGTGGGTTATGCCTGGTGGGCCGGAGCTCGGGCCCTGTCGTGCGGGGAGGGAGCAAGCCCTTCGTGTGGCCTGTCCAACATGCGTCCCCCCCAGCTGAAGGCGGGGAGAGTCACCCATCTCCTTGGGGACTCTCCTCGTCGAGGCGGAAAAAGCGGGACAGGCCATCCGCGTTGGCGTGGTCTTGGCCTGGTCGGTGCTCCACAGTGAAGTCCATTCCCTGCAGGGAAATGGACCAGCGCAAGAGTTTTGGGTTCTCCCCCCGCATCTGCATCAGCCACTGCAGGGGTCGATGGTCGGTTTGTACCCGGAAGTGGGTACCGAAGAGATAGGGCCGGAGCTTTTTGAGGGCCCACACCACTGCGAAGGCCTCCCTCTCGATGGTGCTCCAGCGCTGTTCTCGGGCCAGGAGACGTCGACTGATGAAGGCCACCGGCTGGTCATGACCTTCGGGGTTTAACTGAGAAAGGACGGCTCTGATGCCGTGGTCGGAGGCGTCGGTCTGTACCACGAATTCCCGACTGTAATCGGGGGCCTGGAGCACAGGGGCGGTGCACAGGGCGGCCTTCAGCTTCTCGAAGGCCGCTTGACAATCGGGGGTCCAGTTAATCCGCTTCGGCTGGTTCTTGGACGTGAGACCCGTGAGGGGCCCCACGATGCTGCCGTAGTCCTTCACGAACCGCCGGTAGTAGCCGGTGAGCCCCAAGAAGGCTCGGACCTCGGTCTGGGTGACGGGGGGCTGCCAGGACTGGATGGCAGCAATCTTAAGTTGTAGCGGGGCCACCAGCCCGCTTCCCACTTGGTGCCCAAGGTAGGTCACAGACCCTTGGCCAATTTGGCACTTGCCGGCCTTAATTGTGAGGCCGGCCCGCTGGAGGGCCTGTAGGACCTCTTGGAGGTGACGGAGGTGGTCGGGCCAGTGGCGGCTGTATACAGCGATATCGTCCAGGTAGGCAGCGCTGAACTCTTCGAGCCCCGCCAAGACCTGGTTCACGAGGCGTTGAAACGTGGCGGGGGCATTCTTCATGCCGAAGGGCATGACCTTGAATTGGTAGTGGCCATCGGGGGTAGAGAAGGCTGACCGTTCCTGAGCCCTGGGTGTGAGGCCGATCTGCCAGTAGCCCGCTGTTAGGTCGAAGATACTAAGGTAGCGGGCGGCCCCCAGCCGGTCGATCAGCTCGTCTGCTCGGGGGATCGGATGAGCGTCGGTCCGGGTGACAGCGTTCAAGCCCCGGTAGTCGACGCAGAATCTCAGTTCAGGTGCGGTGCCGGGGGCAGCGGCTTTGGGAACCAATACAACCGGACTGGCCCAGGGACTGTCCGAGGGCTCGATGACCCCGATGGTGAGCATCTTGGCCACTTCCTCCTGTATGCAGGCCCGTACCCGATCTGGTACGCGGTAGGCCCGGTGTCGGACAGGGGGACTGTCCCCGGTGTCCACGTCGTGCAAACACCAAGGGGTGACCCCGGGGGTGAGGGAGAACAGGGTAGCGAACTGCAGCAGGAGGTTCCGGCAGCCCTGGCGTTGCTCCGAAGTGAGGGCGTCAGAGAGCCGGACCCCGTCCACGGAGCCGTCATTCTCCTGAGTCTTCAGAAGATCCGGGAGGGGTTCGGAGTCTTCCTCTGCCCCACTGTCCGTAGCCATCAAGAGGCTGAGTTCTGAGCGCACAAAGTGTGGTTTGAGTCGGTTGGTGTGGAGGACCCGAAGGGGGTTCCGGGAGGTCCCCAGGTCGATGAGGTAAGTGACGGGGCTTTTGCGCTCGACCACTTTGAAGGGCCCCGTCCACTTATCTTGCAAGGCACATGGTTCGGTGGGGGACATCACCCATACTTGTTGTCCAGGCTCGAACTCAACGGAGGAGGCATTGTGATCATACCACCTCTTCATGTCCTCCTGGCTGGCCTCGAGGTTCGCCTTGGCCATCTCACTGAAGCGCCGGGTCTGATTGCGTAGGGCCAGGATGTATTTGAAGACGTCTGGTGGGGTCTTTAGGGGGGCCATCTCCCAACCTTCTTTTACTAGGCTGAGGGGCCCTCGCACTGGGTGCCCGTACAGGAGTTCGAAAGGGCTAAAACCAAGGGACTTCTGGGGAACTTCTCGGTAGGCGAAGATGAGGCACGGGAGTAGTACATCCCACTGGCAACGGAGGGGCTCTTCCAATCCCCCAATCATCCCCTTGAGAGTGCGGTTAAAACGCTCCACTAGTCCGTTCCCTTGGGGGTGATAGGGGGTCGTGAATCTGTAGGTGACCCCGCATTGTTGCCAGAGGGACTTCATGTATTTGGATATAAAGTTCGTGCCTCGGTCGCTGACGACTTCTCGGGGGAAGCCTACCCGGGAGAAGATCCCCATTAGGGCCCGGCCAACCACCGGAGCTGTCACGGTCCGTAGGGGCACCGCCTCGGGGTAGCGGGTGGCATGGTCCACCAGTACTAAGATGAACCTGTGTCCTTGTGCCGTGCGGGGGTCCAGAGGCCCCACAATGTCTATCCCCACCCTCTCGAACGGGGTGGTGACCACAGGGAAGGGTTGCAGAGGGGCTTTCAGCTTCCGACCACTCTTCCCGCTGGCTTGGCATGTGGGGCAAGATCGGCAGTGGTTCAGGACGTTGTTCCTCATTTTCGGCCAGAAAAAGTGGGTCACTAGGCGGCTGTACGTTTTGTCCTGGCCCAGGTGTCCAGCCAGGGGGACATCGTGGGCCAGGTTGAGCAGAAAGTCTCTGAAGCGGAGAGGTACCACCAGTACTCGACCGGCCCCCAGCTCGGCGATTCTTTGCTCGCTGTATAGCAGGTCGTTATCCCAGTAGACCCAGTGAGTTCCGGTGGAGTCCCCTGCGTTCTGGGCGCTGGCTTGTTGGCGGAGTCCCTCGAGGGAGGGACAGGTCTTTTGTTCCTGGCGGAACTGTTCTTGGGTGGGCCCCCCTTCTTGACGCCACTGAGCCAGGTCAGGAAGGTCCTGGGGAGGCGCGTCCCCTTCGGTCGTCGGGTCTGGGAGGCTGGCCTCGTCGTTGTCTTCTACTGGGGCGACCGGGGGCGGAGGTGCTGGCCATTCCGGTTCTTCTGATCGGGGGACGGCACGGGCGGCCATGGACCGGGTGGTTATGCAGGCCCAGTCCGGGAGGCCCAGCATCCCCAGGTGCTCTCTTCTCTCAACGGTGGCCCACGGGGAACTCTCGAGGTCATTCCCCAGGAGGCAGTCCACGGGGGCATCGTCCCGGACCGTCACCTTCAACAGGCCGGAGACCCCTCCCCATTCGAATGGGACGCAGGCCATTTGACACATACTCTCAGAGTTGTCGGCCGAGCGGACGGGGCAGAGAATGTTCGGCAGGATCTGCTCGGGCTTCACCAGGTGACAGCGGACGGCCGTCACACTGGCGCCTGTGTCACGCAAGGCCTCGGCTCGCTGTCCATTAATGGTCACCCACTGACCGTATTTCCTGGTGTTAGCGGGTAGGGGAGCCCGCGGGACCATGTCTCTTCCCCCTAAGCACGCCAGGACCATGGCGGCCGGTTCCCACTCTTGCTGGGCCGGCTCATACTCTTCAGGTTCCTCCGATAATCGCTCTTTCCCCAGGGCAGCGGCAGCTACCTGGCGGGGCTTGGGTGTTTGGTTCTGCGGGCAGCTCGGGTCATTGGCGTAGTGGCCGACTCGCTGGCATCGGTGGCACGTGACGTTGGCTCGGACCCCAGGACGCCACGGGGGGTTGCCCCGGCCGGCCGGAGGCGGGGTGCTGGCCACGGGTGTTGCTGGCAAGGCGTCTCTCCCTCGCCCCTGGCCCCCTCCTCCTCCCCGAGGACGGTGCTGGCCTTGGTTGCTTCTGTTCTGTTCGTGTGGCCCCCTCCGGCCCACTCGGGTGCTTTCCCATCGGTCAGCTTCGGCGGCGAGCTGCCGGGGGTCAGTCAGCTTACTGTCGAGGAGGTGCTGCCTGAGCTCGACGAAACAGTTGTTCGACAGGTGCTCCCATACCATAAGGTTAAAGAGTTGTTCGTAGGTGGTGACATGGCTCCCCTTGATCCAACCCTCGAAGGCACGGCTGAAATAGTTCACGTATTCTACCCAAGTTGTACCGGGGATCCGGGTGCAATCTCTGAACCTCTGGCGGTACATCTCGGGTGTGAGGCCGTAGCGGGTGAGGAGGGCAGCCTTCATGTGGTCGTAGGACGACATTTGGTGATCTGGGAGCTGCAGTAGGGCATCGCGACCCTCGTTGATAAACCTCCCCCAAAGTCCGGCTCCCCAATCACTCCGGTCGATCCGGTGGGAGGTCATGGCGATCTCGTAGGCTTTAAACCACTGTTGTATGTCGTCTTCTCGGACATACTCGCGGACAACATCCTTGGGGATGTGGACTTTTTTCTCGATTGGCCCCGGGGTGTGTGGTCGCTCAGGCACCCCCAGTTCTTTATTCTGTTTCCGAAGTTCTATCTCCGCTAGTTGGCGCTCGTGCTCGAGCGTTATTTTCTTCTCCTCCAGCTCTCTCTGTCTCTGCTTCTCTTCTCGTTCTTCTCGGAGCCGCATATGCTCGAGGTTGAGTTTCTGTTCAGCTAACTTGAGTTCCCCATCCATCTTGAGTCGTGCCATTTCCAACTCGTGCAATCTGGTTCTTTCTCTTTCTCGGATCTCCTCCTGCGAGAGGCCCGTTCCCCGCTCCTCGGGAGCCGTGGCGTTCCCCTCTGGTGTGGTGCTGCTTTGGTCGGAGGGTCCGGCGACCCCAGTTTCTGTCCACGACTCTAGGGCGTGCTTTAGATCATCCTTGGTACTCAGGCCGGTGGTAGCAATGCCAAGTTCTATGCAGAATTGTCTCAGTTCGCGGTGGTTATATTCTTCTAACTTATCCATTTGGAATTTCTCGGTGGAGCTGCTATCTCTGGCTGACATCGTGTTTTTGTCGTGGGGTGAGCTACCCTCTGTACGATTACGCGTTGATTCGGATCGCGCCGCTGGCCACCAATGTTAGAAAGGGTAGATGGACCGGGAGGGTCGGCCGGGGTCAGGAGGAGAGGTCTCCGGGGAGAGCCGTCTCCAGCGATCGTACAGACAAGTAACTTCCCCCCCACAGACAGATACCACACACGGATAAGGTTCAGTGTTCTTTATAAGCACTTCTTAAGGTACGGTTGAATGGTACAAGGAGGTCTGGACTCAGGGGTCCCCTCGATTCAAGTCTCTCAAAGTAGGGTAGGGGGTAGCGGGACAGTCTGTTTACCAGTCAGGTAGTTCGGATGAGATGATGACTAGCTCACAATCCTCGAGCTTGGTGGTTTAGTTGGTACGGGCCGCGGCAGCGCCAGCAGGTCCCGGTCGAGATGGTCGGTACACGGTCCGCGGCAGCGCCAGCAGGTCCCGGAAAGATGGTCGATGTACGGTCCGCGGCAGCGCCAGCAGGTCCCGGTGAGGATGGTCGTTACAACGGGCCGCGGCAGCGCCAGCAGGTCCCGACGAGGATGGTCGTTACAACGGGCCGCGGTAGCGCCAGCAGGTCCCGACGAGGATGGATGTTGCAGAAGGCCGCGGCAGCGCCAGCAGGCAGGACGATGGTTCACAAGAGCGGGCTACGGCAGCGCCAGTAGTCCGTCAAGGCTGAGTTCTCTCGGTGTCTCTCGACTCCAGGATACAACTGCCTTCCTGCTCCGGAGTTGCCCCAGTTATAGGGCAGGCGCCCTTTGATGTCCGGACCCTCGCACTTGGAGGTCGGAGGGCCCGGGATGAAGGTGTCCAGACACCCAGCAGGGGGTGGAGCCAGCACCTGGGGGAGCTGGAGGCGATCGGCACCTGGCGGGGGAAGAGCTCTTGACACTTCGTTCTCCCATTGACCTGCCAAGTGGTCCGCTCACCTCCTGGGTGGAGGGTGGTGCCGGGATGTCGGGGCCGGCCAGGCCCGGGGTTAGGGTCGGGCCGAGGCCACGTGGCCTCGTGGTGCAGGGCCCAAGATGGCGGCTTGAACCGGCCGGGGGAGCCGGTGGGGCTGGGCCCCGTGATGAGTAGAGGTCCGAGGGCAGAAGATCCGTCGGGAGACGGGGTACAGGTGCTTTTCGTGGGTTATGCCTGGTGGGCCGGAGCTCGGGCCCTGTCGTGCGGGGAGGGAGCAAGCCCTTCGTGTGGCCTGTCCAACACCACAGACTGCTAGGTTTGAAGGGATTGGAGGAAACATAGGATGCAAATGTGAGTGACCAATCACTCTGTACTCCTGTGCATGAGATGGGCCAGCAAGGCAGATATAAGGCAGCCAGGTCCCATGAGGGAGCACTTGCCTGCACATCTTTGTATTCCACGACCCAGCTGCTGCTACTGATTCCCTGGAACCATGTCAAGGGCTGTGGAGAGGTCACAGCCATTCACCCTGGAGGAGAACATGGCTTTGGTGGATGTGATCCTCCCACGGTACCCCATGCTGTATGGGCGACCAGGTTATCAGGTGAGTGCAGTGTCCACTGGCACAGACTGTGTCCCTTTTTAGTGACTGTGACTTCTGCCATTGTGTCCAGGTGTGACACACATGTACTGTAGGGGGTGTCCCAGGGGGGGGAATGCCTGATGTCTCCCAGCAGTGCCCTGAGACAGGAGGGGTGGGGGCCTATCACTCCCAGCAGTGCCCTGAGACAGGAGGGGTGGGTGCCTATCACTACCAGCAGTGCCCTGAGACAGGAGGGGTGGGTGCCTATCACTCCCAGCAGTGCCCTGAGACAGTAGGGGTGGGGGCCTATCACTCCCAGCAGTGCCCAGAGACAGGAGGGGTGTGTGCAGAGTCCTCCCAGCAGTGCCCTGAGACAGGAGGGGTGGGGGCCTATCACTCCCAGCAGTGCCCTGAGACAGGAGGGGTGGGGGCCTCTCACTCCCAGCAGTGCCCTGAGACAGGAGGGGTGGGTGCAGAGTCCTCCCAGCAGTGCCCTGAGACAGGAGGGGTGGGTGTGATGCACAGTGTGAGCCTGGCTCATTGATTGTGTAGTTGCCCTCATTCCACCTGCGTCCTTTCAATGGCAGGTACTGCTTATGGCCTTCCCCCACAGGATCATGTCCCTATGACAAAGTTGCAATGCGTTGGATGCACACTATGCCTTGTTGTAAGCAGCAAATGTGTTCTAATCTGTGTCCCCGTGACATGTGCAAGGTGTATTGATGTAGTGTCACTTGTTCATCCTCACAGGTAGACGCCTCTGCCAAGGAGCAGATATGGCTGGACGCCGTCAGCGCCGTGAGGAGTGCGGATGGTCGGAGGCGGCACCTGTCCCAGGTGAGGAAACGCTGGCAGGATATCCGGTGCTGGACGCGGAGGATCGCACGGGTCCTGCTGGGGGACTCACCTGAGAGCCACAAGAACCGCGGGCGCCGCCGTCTCTCCCACATCCAGAAACGTGTGCTGGCGGTGGTCTTTCCTGACTTGGACAGGCGTCTACAGGACATGCAGCAGCCGGAAGGGGGTAGGTACATGTGTGTGTTTGTTGTGTTTCACCAGCATTTGTAAGTGCACTGTTCCATGGATACACTTCCAGGGTTTATAGTGCTGTGCAGATCCTGTTCCCCACAGTATTGCAGTGCTCTCCTGCCTCCCTTCCCCTCCTTGCAATGTGTTCCCTGGTCTGTGTGTAGTCACTCCATCACAAGGTTATGTGGCCTGACACCTTCTCCAAGTGTACAATGCCTGCAGCATCATGTGTGGGGGTGGTGTGTAACAGGTTTTGTGACCTTGCCTGTGCCCTCTCCAGTTCTGGACTTGTGGGTTCCATGTCAGTTGGCACTAATGCTGAGTCCAGACATGGGAGTTAATTTCTCGAGTGCCAGGCCTTCCAGCAGGCATGTCCCATGTGGTGGCCTGTGACATGATGTGCATGAGTGTGCGTTAGGCATAGTGCAGGGATGTTAGCGTGTGTTGCAGTCATTCCCATTCAGGAGCATGGAGTTGTGTGGCCACTACTGTCCCCAGGGGCATCTTTTCCTAGGTATCATGTGTGTAATCCGAGATTGTCGACAATCTCTGTGTCTACAGCATAGGTTGTGCTCTGTGCCATTGTCCCCTGGCACCATGTTTCTTGACGTGAGATGTATTACAAGTGTCCACTGTCCAGCCTGACCTGATTTTCAAAGTACATACTCACGGTGGCCATTGCCTGTGTGTCTTGTTGCAATCATCTGATGATGCCCATTTGTAGATTATTATTAGGACAGGCGCACCTTGGGTTTTTGGTGTGCAATCTTGAATTGTTGCATCCCATGTGTATTTCACCCAGACTAAGAGATGTAAGTGCTTCCTGTGTCTCCACAGATTTGTCTCATGTAGGGGGTGGGTGGGGCGGGCATGGCCTACATGTCAAGAACTGTCATCTCCTTGCTCGGACTGGCCAGTGTGTGATGTTTGTCTGGACATACACTCAAGGTGCAGCGTGCCAGTCAGGGTGGGCATGTTCTCAGTATTACCAATGCTGCATGTGCCTCTAGTTCCTGGCTTTGGTCCCTGCTCATCCCAATTTCCTGCCACGCTGTGTGGTGCAGATGCAGTGCTGTATTGTCCCCAGGGCCTTGCTCCTCAGTCAGAATACCATGTCATCTCATTTGCTATTGTGTCATGCTCTCCATAGTTTTTCCATGGCATGGTGGGTCACACAACTGTGTCTTGCAGGGCCTACGTATGTACCTTGTTTTGTAGTTGTAACTCATCCTTTGTTTCAGGCAATGCACTGTAACCTACGTAGATTTGACTCATGTGACATATGTATACAGGTGTATGATTAATTTCTGTCTCTTCACCCTGCCCACAGCATCGTCGGGGGACACGGAGGGAGACATGGACACAGACGGCGCGGAGGGACCGAGCACCAATGCCAGCGGTGACATCGGGGCTGGCACTTCGAGTGGGACTGAGGCGGAGGAGAGTGAACCCGGGGACCTGTCGACTGGCACAACAGAGTATGAAGCTGACGGGTCCGAGGATGATCTCTCCGAGTGGGCGGTGGCTGCACCACCATCTGACAGCAGCCCTACATCTGGCACCGCCCCCTCCATTGGCATCAGCCGCCTCCCACGTGCTCGTGTCCCTTCCCAACGTGCCCGGTCACCACATGTCTCCTTCCTGCCAGGCACCGCACCCCCTGCCCCTGTCTTCGCTGCTGCCGCCAATGCTGAGTCTGTGGACATCCAGCGGCAGTTGCAGATTGGTCAGACTGCGATCCTTAATGTCCTCCATGCCCACAGCCAGGTCCTCAACAACATGGAGGCATACTTGGAGGGCATTCATTCATCGCAGGCTGACCAACGCAACTTGCTGAGGTCCATAGACTCCACACTGACTGCAGCAGTGGGTCTCCTGCAGCGCTACGTCCCACCCCCTACCCCTGCTCCTTCCACAATTCCCACTCCCATGCCTGTCCTACATACACCCAGACGTAAGCATGCACCCACCACAACAGACACAGGCACCACACCAGCAGGGAAGGTCCGCCGCACACCTCCTGACACGCACACACAGGGTGCAGTAGGCACACCCACTGGGTTGGGAGGCAAACGTGTGACACGCAGCCAGAGTGGGAGTCCGCATTCCACCCAATCCACTCCCTCCAAATCCCCTCCCCTCAGCTCTCCTGGCCACATCTCCCCCAAAGACTCCTTCATGGCCGCTCTATCCCTGAGCCCCACAGTGACGCAACCACGCAAGCGGTCAAGGAAGTCCTCGGTCAGGGTGGTTGAGTCCCCCCCCTGTCCACACCCTCCCCCAGTGGTGCTGCGACCCATCCCTCTGACCCCCCCCCTCCTTGGGGCCTGTGGTTCCTTCGGGTGCAGGGGAGTCCCTGGAGGACCTTGCTAAGGTGTGCAGCGAGATCCTGGCCTCCGCCTTTGGCCCTGCCCCACCCCCTGTGGTGGAGTCCTCCATCCCTGCACCCACAACGCCTACCCTTCACCCTCCTGTCCCTGCGGTGCCTGTTTCTTCCCCCCCACATGATGCCCTCACCCCTGTGGAAGACAACGGATTGTAACTGTGCAGGCAAGCTAGGGGACACGCATCCCACTGTGTCCCCCATCCAGCTGGGACTCCTGGACTGCCCTATGGCCTTTGTTAATATTGGACTTACGTCATACTAGTTTTTTGCTCATGCTGAATAAAGCTATTTATTTTTTGCCCTTGGAACACTCCTGCATTGCTGGCATTGCTGTTGGTGGGGCTGCTACATGGTTGTGGGTGTTGGTCATGTGTTGGGTGTGTGGGAAATGCAGTAGTGTGCTGCTCATAGGGGGGACCCTGGGATCTGTGTGCCATCACACGGTGTTAGCTACCTTTCTCCATTCATGTAAGCAGTTGCTGCATGTTGCAATTGTCCCAAGGTGTATTCCTTCCTCTGTGTACCCTGACTTCTTCCCTGCAGGGTGTCCCCTGACTTTGGCACAGAGCTGTGTGTCCATTAGCTGGGTGTGTGACATAGTCCTTCACCTTTGCACATGCATGCTGAGCGATGTCTCCACCTGCATCATTCGTGGCATCCTTGGTAGTCATTGTACTTGTGTATGTGGCCTATTGACATGACTTCATGTGTACATGTTTTCTTTTCTGCGCTATGCATGCGTATACTCCCAGCCTCGCACACATGTGGTACATGTGCTGCAGGGTCTTTGTGCACCTGACTGACATTTGTGGGCATGGTATCTGTGACTACTCCACCCTTTGCGTTCCATGGGCACTGCTGGGAGTGATGGGCACCCACCCCTCCTGTCTCTGGGCACTGCTGGGAGTGATAGGCCCCCACCCCTCCTGTCTCAGGGCACTGCTGGGAGGACTCTGCACCCACCCCTCCTGTCTCAGGGCACTGCTGGGAGGACTCTGCACACACCCCTCCTGTGTCTGGGCACTGCTGGGAGGACTCTGCACACACCACTCTTGTGACTGGGCACTGCTGGGTGGACTCTGCAACCACCCCTCCTGTCTCTGGGCACTGCTGGGAGGACTCTGCACACACCCCTCCTGCCTCTGGGCACTGCTGGGAGGACCCTGCACCCACCCCTCCTGTCTCTGGGCACTGCTGGGAGGACTCTGCACACACCCCTCCTGCCTTTGGGCACTGCTGGGAGGACTCTGCACACACCCCTCCTGTGTCTGGGCACTGCTGGGAGGACTCTGCACACACCCCTCCTGCCTCTGGGCACTGCTGGGAGGACTCTGCACACACCCCTCCTGTGTCTGGGCACTGCTGGGAGGACTCTGCACACACCCCTCCTGCCTCTGTGCACTGCTGGGAGGACTCTGCACCCACCCCTCCTGTCTCTGGGCACTGCTGGGAGGACTCTGCACACACCCCTCCTGCCTCTGGGCACTGCTGGGAGGACTCTGCACACACCCCTCCTGTCTCTGGGCACTGCTGGGAGTGATAGGACCCCACCCCTACTGTCTCAGGGCACTGCTGGGAGTGATAGGCACCCACCCCTCCTGTCTCAGGGCACTGCTGGGAGTGATAGGCCCCCACCCCTCCTGTCTCAGGGCACTGCTGGGAGGACTCTGCACCCACCCCTCCTGTCTCAGGGCACTGCTGGGAGGACTCTGCACACACCCCTCCTGCCTCTGGGCACTGCTGGGAGGACTCTGCACACACCCCTCCTGTGTCTGGGCACTGCTGGGAGGACTCTGCACACACCCCTCCTGCCTCTGGGCACTGCTGGGAGGACTCTGCACACACCCCTCCTGTGTCTGGGCACTGCTGGGAGGACTCTGCACACACCCCTCCTGCCTCTGGGCACTGCTGGGAGGACTCTGCACACACCCCTCCTGTGTCTGGGCACTGCTGGGAGTGATAGACCCCACCCCTCCTGTGTCTGGGCACTGCTGGGAGGACTCTGCACCCACCCCTCCTGTGTCTGGGCACTGCTGGGAGTGATAGGCCCCCACCCCTCCTGTGTCTGGGCACTGCTGGGAGGACTCTGCACCCACCCCTCTTGTCTCAGGGCACTGCTGGGAGGACTCTGCACCCACCTCTCCAATTTCACAATATGTACGCTCATGACATACACGGATGTGGGTACGCTCCATGCATTCGAGGTGGGGGTACGTGTCGTACTTACACTGTTGGGGTGGGGCTACGCTCCATGCATTCGAGGTGAGGGTACGTGTCTTACTTACACTGTTGGGGTGGGGGTACGCTCCATACGTACGCGGGTGTGGGTACGGGTCGTACTTACACTGTTGGGGTGGGGGTACGCTCCATACGTACGCGGGTGGGGGTACGGGTCGTACTTACACTGTTGGGGTGGGGGTACGCTCCATACGTACGCGGGTGGGGGTACGGGTCGTACTTACACTGTTGGGGTGGGGGTACGCTCCATACATACGCGGGTGTGGGTACGGGTCGTACTTACACTGTTGGGGTGGGGGTACGCTCCATACGTACGCGGGTGGGGGTACGGGTCGTACTTACACTGTTGGGGTGGGGGTACGCTCCATACGTACGCGGGTGGGGGTACGGGTCGTACTTACACTGTTGGGGTGGGGGTACACTCCATACGTACGCGGGTGTGGGTACGGGTCGTACTTACACTGTTGGGGTGGGGGTACGCTCCATGCATACGGGGTGGGGGTAGGGTCCGTACATATCCATCCCCACGCTATGTGATGCTTGTGCGGCCCGTACCCAGGCCTTTGCCACGTGGGTACGAGCCGTCCCGCCATTGTTGGGGTGACGTGGGTGTGGGCGTGGTACGACTCGTACCCACGCTCTTCAGGCGTGGGTACGGGACGTACCTGTCTGGTTGTGTTGCCGGTTCGCGTCGTGACGGACTTCCGTTGTGGCGGTCGCTGGCTTAGCTGGACACGCCCCCACCCCCTCCTAGTGACCAGGGCATGGGAGTCAGGTATGTCCAGGGCATGTGTGCTGTGTGACTTTGGTGGGGGGGTTTGTGGCCTGCCCTGGTCCTGCCACCCCCACCCCACCCCACTTTCCCCCCTCCCTTAGTTGTTCTGACCTTCTGCGGTGTCTGCGTCCGAACCTGTAGAGGAGGTCGACTGCTATGAGGGCCGGGATGACACGTAGGTTCGGGTCCATGTCTGTCCGTCGCGTACGGGTCCTCCTTGTTCGCGTCGTCCTGTCTGTCCGTCGCGTACTGGTCCTCCTTGATCGCGTCGTCCTGTCTGTCCGTTGCGTACTGGGACTCCTTGTTCGCGTTGTCCTGTCTGTCCGTCGCGTACAGGTCCTCCTTGTTCGCTTCGTCCTGTCTGTCCGTCGCGTACTGGTAGTCCTTGTTCGCGTCGTCCTGATTTCCCGGCAGTTTTTGGCAGCCGGAAAATATTCACCGTGCGGGATGACGTCGGTGCGAATCGTAATTCCTGGTTCGTGAATGGCAGGCTGCGAGCGTCCCGACGTCAGGTCGGCGCTTTCCCGGATCGCATTTGTAGGTTTATTTTGTTCGGTCGGGTTTTTTTACGATTCGTACGGAAATGGTGTTCCCGTGCGAATCGTAATTCCATGTTTGTAAATTTTGACGACCGGGTACGCGTCGGACGGAGAATATGCTCCGTTCGACGGTTCGTACCCGGTTTTTACAGGATCGTAATTGGCACCAGAATGTTAAAATATAGTTAGCTAAAGTATCGAATTTTTTGAATGTATTAAAAATAATATAAAAGTAATTAAATATTAAAAACAATTAAATAAAACATACATAATATAATATAAAAAAGCTTAAAATGTAAACATAATACAAGTAATGTAAAAAAATTAGAGATTTTGTTGGATAGTGAGAGCATAAAAATTACTATTCCCACTCCAGTGAGTGCAACAGTAGGGAAAGCGTTGGATAGCGTAGGGGTAAAAATTACTATGCCCACTCCAAAGAGTGCAACAGTAGGGAAAGCATTGGATAGAGGGAGGATAAAATGTACTATTCCCATTCCAGAGAGTGCGACAGTAGGGAAAGCGTTGGATAGCAAGAAGGGAAAAATTAGTATTCCCACTCCAGTGAGTGCAACAGTAGGGAAAGCGTTGAATAGCGTAGGGGTACAAATTACTATTCCCACTCCAGTGAATGCAACAGTAGGGAAAACGCTGGATAGTGTAGGGGTAAAAATTACTATTCCTACTCCAAAGAGTGTTACAGTAGGGAAAGCGTTGGATAGCAGGAGGGTAAAATTTACTATTCCCACTCCAGTGAGTGCAACAGTAGGGAAAGAGTTGGATAGCGGGAGGGTAAAAAATACTATTCCCACTCCTGAGAGTGCAAAAGTAGGGAAAGTAATGATTTATTTTTAAAATAGGATTACATTAATTATCAATACCAATAAAAAGTTAATTAAAAAGATTTACCAATTAATAACAATTAATTACCATTGCAAAAAACTTAATTAGCAATTAATAAACATTATTTACTTTATTACAATTAATTTACTTCCCACCCAATTCCCCTGTAAACCCACAACCCACTCCCAATAATAAAAATTACAATTAACATTATTATCAATTAATCAATTAATAAAAATAATTTTGCAATTAATAAAAATTAATTAGCAATTCATACAAATTATTTACCCATTAATACAAATTCATTACCAATTAATAATTAATTAGCAAATAATTAGCAATACACATATCTAAAAAAATAATTATTTACTCTATTACAGTTAAATTACTTCCCACCCAATTCCCCTACAAACCCACAACCCGCTCCTAATAATAGAAAATACAATTAACATAATTATCAATTATTCAATTAATATAAATTGATTACCAATTAATAACAATTAATTACCAATTAATAATTAATTATCAATCAATTAATTATCAAAACATATAAAGATAATTAATATTTAATTAACCATAATAAAATTACTTCCCACCCTATTCCTCTATAAACCCACAACCCGCTATGGAATTAAATTACGCAAAAATTAAATAACATAACATTCATTAGTTTAAATAAATTAAACATACATTACAAAAATAATACATATTTTTAACACATATACTACCATACATAACACTAATTTTTTTTCGATATTATAGATATCTATATTTTTAAATTCAATATTCTGGTAATCTATATTTTAACATTCTATATTATGGAAATCGATATTTCGTACCCCAATTTCGATATTCTGACCACTCTATATTTTAACTTCGATATTCTGGCCAGTCGATATTTTGGAATCGATATTTAGGGTGTTCACCGAATTGGTTAACCACTACCATGTACTAATAGAAAGCCTTTTCTACCAATAGAATGAAGACAAATTAAGCCCCCTAGTGTATTATATTGAAGACACTTGGGTTGACAGACTGCATCGCTCTGGAAACAGACACAAACCAAATTCAAAATAGCATTGTGGAATGTCTCTGACAGCACCTTGGCACTGGAAACCAAAACAAGCCACGCAGTGGAAGGATGGCACAATGCCTTCCAATCCACACTAGACAGGACCAAACCTACACTCTACAAATTTACAGAAGCATTACAAAAATAGCAAAGCTACCAACAACTACGACTGGAGCAATCTGTAACCAAAATTGCACCTAGACTTAGCATACAAACCAAATCAATATACGACATGCTACAATGCAAAGTCAAAATCTTCATAAAAAACAAAGGACTAGATTACTTAGAAATAATAGCCTGAAGCATATTATAAAATGAATAATAACCTACAAAATCTCAAACAAACTGTCACAAAATCTAAACCAACATGACAAATCATTTTTTATATAAATACTAAACATTATTTTGTATTACATCAGTCTAAACGTTAATTAAAACTCCAATGTTAAATAAGACTGATATAATAAAATAATATATACATTATGAGCTACCTATAACTTACGCCCCAATGCACTGATTATGACCTCACATATTACATCACTCATGACATCACTCATGACATCTCAAATGACATTACTCATGACATCATCCAGTGAGTGTGTGTTTCAAAAATCTTTCGGAGACTTAAAGGTATATACTAAGCTACTGCATAAGTTAAATTACTATTCTTTATGTGCTACTAATGAGTGATTCTGTTTCTAACATATGTCATCTGAGTGGCTGTGTGACTGCATCAGTGTGGGAGTGGCTGTGGGAGTAGCTGTATGGGCATGTGAGTGGGTGTGTAAGTGGCTGTATGAGTGAATAAGTGTATGTGTGACTAGCTGTATGGGTGAGTGAGTAGCTGCATTGGTGAGTGAGTGGATGTGTGAGTGACTGTATGGGTGGGTGAATAGAGGGTTTACTGTAGAGGCGTGAATCATGGTTAAGAATTTGGGTAATGTATGCAATTTTTCCAGTGTCCTAAAAAGATAGCCCCTCTCCACTTGATTAAAGGCCTTTCAGCATCAAAGTAGAGGTCCACCCATTCATCTGTTGCATTTCGAGAGAGCCATAGTAAGAGTGCTAGTGTTTGTATATGGTTTTGTGATGAATGATTTGGAATAAATCCATCCTGTGTCTCAAGCATCATCACATTAACAACTTTTTGTCTGACTTTGTAGGATTCTGGATAATATTGTAATGCCACTATTTGGTGACCAAAATGGGTCTGCAAATGGAGTGTGTTCTTTCCTGGTTTATGAATTAAGGGTATACTTGCCTTATGAAATTTTGTCGGCAGTGTTCCTTCAAGCATAACTGCTCGGAATAAGTTTTGTAGTGATGGAGATATTTTTGGTGCTGTCATCTTATAAAATTTCAAAGGGAATCCATCCTCCCCTGGGGCCTTTCCAGTGGGTAGTAATTTGATGACATTAGCCACTTCTTCATCTGTTATTTCTTTTCCATCTCTGTTCTGTTTTCTGGTGTCACTTTAGGGATTGCTAGACATTGGGAGAATTACGTTTCTGCTGCTTGCATGGTGGGTGCCTCTGAGCTATACAGTTTGTTGTAGAAAGATACAAATTACATAGTTATGTTCATAGAATTTTTTGTAAAACACTGTCTGTTCTGTATACATCTGAAATGAATGATATTGCAGTTCTTTGGGCCCGATTCACAGAACTAACTTAAGACAAAATCCTAAACTTACTACCATTTTGGTATTCACAGAAGGCACTTACTCATTTTGGTATTCACAGAAGGCACTTACTCATTTCGGTATTCACAGAAGTTAGGAGTCCTAACTTTAGGACTCCTAAATGCCTTCTGTGAATACCGAAAGTCTTAAAATTACGATTTTTCTCAGTTTAGTAGTAGTATAGTTAGGACTCCTAACTTTAGGACTCCTAAATGCCTTCTGTGAATACCGAAAGTCTTAAAATTAGGATTTTTCTCAATTTAGTAGTCCTAAGTCTAAACTTAGGACTACTAAATTGAGAAAAATCCTAATTTTAAGACTTTCGGTATTCACAGAAGGCATTTAGGAGTCCTAAAGTTAGGAGTCCTAACTATACTACTACTAAACTGAGAAAAATCCTAATTTTAAGGCTTTCGGTATTCACAGAAGGCATTTAGGAGTCCTAAAGTTAGGAGTCCTAAACTTAGGACTACTAAATTGAGAAAAATCCTAATTTTAAGACTTTCGGTATTCACAGAAGGCATTTAGGAGCCCTAAAGTTAGGAGTCCTAACTATACTACTACTAAACTGAGAAAAATCCTAATTTTAAGACTTTCGGTATTCACAGAAGGCATTTAGGAGTCCTAAAGTTAGGACTCCTAACTTCTGTGAATACCGAAATGAGCAAGTGCCTTCTGTGAATACCAAAATGAGTAAGTGCCTTCTGTGAATACCAAAATGGTAGTAAGTTTAGGATTTTGTCTTAAGTTAGTTCTGTGAATCGGGCCCAATGTGTTTGCTGGTGAGCTAAGACTTTACCTCCTTTTTCACTGTGTTCATAATGACGACTTTTAAGGCAATGATGGGCCTTCTCTACTTGTGCTGTCAATAATGGATCGATTTATTATTTCTTATATCTCAAACTACACAGAATCATGTCAGATGGCTTCCCTCTGTACTGTCGGGTAAGGGTAGCAATGTCGATTTTGAAAGTTTGTTTGATATATTCGTTCTTCTTTCTGGCTGTTGCTATAAGCATATCCCCTTTTAAATTATATCCTTGCCGCCCAGAAGGGAATGTCACTGAGTTTGCATTAATGGATACAAAGCCATTAAGGAGGTTTCACAACTTTTTATTTTTCTCTGGTATTTTGGATCTATTAGTGTCCATTCTCCAAATTTTAGATTTAGGAGTTATCAATCGGTTGTCAATGCCCTTATGCAATAGGGGCATGATTGAAAAATTCCCGCCACACCAATGGTACTATCGCTAAGTCCTGAAGTAAGGGCCAATGATATAAAAAAATAAGCAATCCTAGATTCCACATGATCATGAAAGGAAGGTATATTCTTGCTCAGTGGGGTGAAGAATTATCCAGGGATCTATTAGTTTATGATCTGACATGAGATCATAGAGAAAACCACTATCATTATTGTTCCAAGAATCTGGTCATCCTGAGCAGTCTAAGATCGAATCAGGAGTGAGATTCCATTCCCCCCTATCACTAAATTTGTAGAACCCAGTTCTGTTACTACCCTGTTAAGACCCTGTTAAGACCAGAGAAAATTATTCTTTAGGCTACATTCAGGGCAAATACAAATACATAGGTACACCATGAAGAAGACGTTGGCAAGGACATAGCGACCTTCAGGATCATGCCAAGTCTGTAGGATTTTATGTTGTAGATTGTTTCGAAAAAGAATGGCCACCCCACTTTTCCTGTAGGGGAGCATACAGGATTGTGAATGATCTTGGTTTACATTTAAACCGGAAGCTGCTACTACAGATACTACACATTCACAGTTCAGTTTTTCTGTCTATAGTTGCAACAGGTGGGTTTCTTGGATCAATACCAAATGTGGACATTTAGAAAATAGATGGGTAAGTATTTTTTTCCTTGTGACATAACAGTTAAGTCCATTGACACTGAGGGCCCCATTAGTATGGCGGGTGGACTTTGTCTGCCCGCCATACCCTCAGGAAACGGTGCAGGGAGCACCGCCCGCCGCAATGCCACAAAGGCAGGTAGTGCGTTTCAATGCACAACGTGACAGGCACCGTGTGGTGCCTGCCACGTTGTTCATTGAAAGGCAGGGGGGTACCAGAGGTACCCCCATGTGCACCCCCCACCCCCCAGAATCCCTGGGGGCCCACTACGGGCCCCCAATGGCAAAAACCGCCTGCATTTCCGTGGCAGCGTTGCCGCCACGGAAAGGCAACACCCCGCCTGCATAGTAATATGGATGGTGGTGTCTACCAGATACCGCCACCATATAAACTGCTTTTCCGCCCGGTAGGCAATCAGGCGGATTGCCTACTGCTGGAAAACCGGCGGACAGTCTTCCCATCCGCCGGGGTCCCCCCCACCATGGTAATGTGGCGGGGGGCAATATGCAGCGGGCAGAGGTTTTTGGCAGGCAGATCGCCACCGCCATACGGGCGGTGGCGATCCGCCCATTATTCTAATGGACCTCTGAGTGTCCAGATTGACAGGGGTTATATATTGGACATGTCAAGTGAATGCACTGAAACACAAGTAGTATAGGTAAAACTATGGAAATTCTGTGTGATGGGCATAATGGAATCTTTACAAGAAGTGTGTATCCTTATTCTAGGTTAGATAAATAAGACTGACAATAGATTTTATACATATAAAAAGAAAAGTTTAATAGAAAGCTATCAATAATATCTTTATAAGAGTGAGTGAATTCAAACAACAGCTGGCTGTCACTCCTGTTTAAAACAAATCAAAAGAAGAGATCCATAGAGACATGAATTAGAGTTTGAGTTAGATACAAGATATAGGAATTATTTCTCATGTGCAAGTTTAAGAGTGTTAAGTACTGAATTAGAGTTTGAGTGGTGATCTTGACTTATCTCTGCCATGTTGCAGTTGAGGGCTAGGAATGCTGTTGTGGATCATGATATTCCTCCCTCTCGGATTGCATATCAGAGCCAATTGTATGTAGTGGTGTAGATGGGGCTTCAGAGGAGACAGCATCATGGTATAGAGGTGTTACATCCATTTGAGCATTTTCAAAACTGCCACAGTTGAACCAACTTTAACGGTGGCTGTCAAAGAACTAAAATCAATGTGAGCAGAAATGCCTATGATTCGTCATTAACTTGCATTTACAGATATTAGACTATCTGATTTAGAAAACAAGAGTCAACAGATTGAGGGACAGATATTTGGGGGTTCTAATGTATTGTAGTTCCTGCATTTACATATCTAGATCTATGGAATTCATTTCTTGTCTGGTGGTTTACTTTGTTTTTTTTATCTTTGTCTTTGGTAGTATTTGGACCTGCCTACAAAAGCAAATGCTTACAGGATCTTGGTCCGTACATGTGTATAATGTTGCTTGAGGATATCAGACAGCCTTAAAAGCTATCATAAGTAGAAAGTAGGGTGGCCTTTAATTTTATGCAAAATTGTATAATACAGTCACAGATATAATACAGATGCACGGTTTCAGTTAAGGCGTAGCCCCAATCTAATATGGTCACCATGTTTGGAATTATATGGAGATGATCTGGTGTAGTTTGCTGTATTAAGGTAAGTGCCCTTACAACAATTTTGTTGTACTGGTTTTTCTTTTTACTCCAAATTCTTTGTTGAGTGATGGGGCCTTAGTTACATACAAATGAGGAGTCCCTAATCTATAAAGGCTGCATTGGCAGAGAATACATCACTCTGTGCACAAGGCAATCAAACATCAGGGAATTAATCTGCAATACAAGTTCTCGAGTCTGAAATATTACCAGCATGACTAGTTCTACACCAACAGTATTGTTTTAACCTACTGTCGAGGCGGCCCATCAAAGCGTCAGGTGGCACCAGTACCTCTTCAGTATTTGTTTCAGGTAAGTTTCAAGCAAGTTGTAATGTTGCAGATAATTTCCAAGAAAAGAAAGTAAAAAGAAAAAGTAAAGAAAAACCTTCGTCCAGCCACAATCATTCAGCAGTACCTGCGTATACGGTCTATCTCCGGTAAATGGGGCCAGCGAGCTCTTTGTCTCATGTACCAGATCAGGTTCATGTCTTCGTGAGGGCAGCTTGTCAGGGCAAGAAGTTGCCAACAGCACCAGCACCCTTGCCAAGATAGGTATCAGAGAGCTAGGACCTGATTATCAGGAGTCGTGGAGGTCCTGTCAGCATCTTCCTCCTACGTTGTATCATTAATAATGGACGCCAATTGGTCCCACCATGTCGGCTGCAAAGGTGCAATCTCAAAGTCAATGTCTTCAAATACACATCAGGAGAATGCTGATGCTCACCTGGGCTACACTCACCTTTCAGGATTTAATGATCCAAATTAAGTGGGATAACAAACAAAACAGGAGCATCTCCGGCTGGACTCTTCTAGGAAGTGGCCATCTTACTCCGAGGCCAAGCTCTGCCCCAGGAACATTTCTATAGTTCTCAAACCTCCAGCAGTTGTTTGATGTCTTTGTCCTATAGTAATACTTGATAATCTGCCAAATCTTTAACAGATTGCTTTTGGTGGAACGACATTCTGTCTACGTATTTTCTATTGTTGTCAATGTTCAGTTTAGAGCAATTCTGACAATTTAAAATCTTATGGTACTCTCTGGTCCATGAGTGGTATTGTGCTTCGGTTTCTCTCTACCTGGAACTTCAATTTTTGAGCCAAGACTTTGGGTATTAATATTTCAATTCAAACGTTACATAATTTGATTGCTCCTCATAATTTAATTTGATAAGGCTATCATAGAATTGGCGCTACCCATGCAGACAGGGATAGTAACCATTTTTGTAGGAGACTCCTGTTCATATGTCCATTTTACATCAATAAAACAGTGTCTTGTATATATACTTTTGATACCCACCATTCAGTCCCAACCTTCTTCGATGCATCTGATTTCTGCAGTCAATCATTTGTTATTTGCTAATATGTAACATCACAGACAACTCTGTAGCTTGTAAAGGACAATCCAAATAAAAGAAACGGGGCATAATAACAACAACAAAATTGAACATCAGTACCCATTCTATTAGGGTGGTGGTGGAGCAAACCAGGCATTCTGCCTACGGCACGTCATATACCCTTAAATTGCAACTCCAGTACAAAAAAATTATTTGTGGCCCTGGTAAAGGTTTTTTAGACATCAAAAGCTACAAGGAGCCTCATCCAGAGTTTAAACAGGAGACCTATAAACATCATTATATCAATTGGATGGTACACTGACAAAATATCAACACTCAAAATATCCCCATACAAAAAATATTGTAACCAAAATATCAATGTAAAAAAATACCTACATCCTATAATTATAATGGTAAGTACAAAAATATTGGGGAAAAATATCTATGTCATAAATATAATTGTACAAAATATTGTTTTTTATATGCATATATATCTAATAAATTAATAAATATTAAACAACAAAATTAATTTAAATATAAATTAGATTTAATATAAATTTTAACAAATATAAAAAAATAAACTTAATTTAAAAAAGTTAAACACACATAATAATATATATATATTTACTTTAAAACAATTATTAAACTAGTAATTCTAATCTTTATTATAATTCTAAAATGATATAAAAATGTAACAAATACATACGTATGTATATACATATACCAATAACATAAAAACTATTTTTATAAAACATTCTATTAAAAAAGAAAACATTAAACTATTTAAAAATCTTTAAACTTAAATTTCCCACTCCAGTGATGGATAGCAGAGGTGGGAAAATTACTATTCCCACTCCAGTGAGGGCAACAGCAGGGAAAGTGTTGGATAGCGGAGGGGTACAAATTACCATTCTCACTCCAGGGAGTGCAACAGTAGGGAAAGTGTTTGTTAATGGAGGGATACAATTTACTATTCCCACTCCAGTCAGTGCAACAGTAGGGAAAGTGTCGGATAGCGGAGGGGTAAAAATTACTATTCCCACTCTAATGAGTGCAACAGTGGGGACAGTGTTGGATAGTGGAGGGTTAAAAATTACTATTACCACTCTAGTGAGTGCAACAGTGGAAAATGTTAGATAGAGGAGGGATAAAATGTAGTATCCTCACTCCAGTCAGTGCATCTATAGGGGAAGTGTTGGATTGCGGAAGGTAAAATTTACTATTCTCACTCCAGTCAGTTCAAAATTAAAAACAAACAAAAAATCATCAACAGAATAAAAATATTTATGAAAAAAGTAAGTAAAAAAATATTTAAATATATAAAAAAACATATTTAATATTATCATGTTAAATACATATCACAAATACCTACAAATATTATATTAAATAAAATAAATAAATATTTTGTAAACAAATAAATACATATTTTTATTTAGAAAATATATATTAACAAAACATTAATTATTACATACATTTAGTCTATTTACTTCCTAGCCTATAACACCACACAACTCACAACCCACACTGAAGAAAAAAAATATTTACGTTATTAACATAATTAATTATCAATTAAACAGATAATATTAATTACAAAACGGATTAAAACACATAAAATGTAATTAACTTCTCACCCTTTACACCTATACTCCCCACAACTCACACCTAAAATAAAACTGTAAAAGAATGATTTACACAATTAAAAAGGAATTCCAATTAAATAACTAATAGTATTTACCAAGTAAATATAAAGTAAGTAAAATTAATTTACTCCCCACCCTTCACACCTTTAAATGCAAAACCCAAACACAAAAAAATGAACACTTACCCTAATTAATTATCAATTAATTAATTAAAATCAATTAACAACTCATTGTAAAATAATCTAAAATAAAGTCTAATTTTACACCCAGTTATGCTCTCTTGTCAACTAGATACTTTTGGCTCCTTTGCCCAGCCAAGATTCCTAGCTTCGGACTTAGGTGTTCATTTACAAGCCCCTTGCGCCCCCGGTGCGTCACTTTTTCTCATATTAAACGTGACACACCAGCGCGCTAGGGGCTTGTAAATAAGCCCCTTTGTTTTTGGGGGGCTCGGATTGTACCTGGGATAGGCCTGCCACGAGGTTTCACTTAACAGGATTTTAATGCAGCAAACAGCTTTGAGCAGATTGACTTGGGTGGTTGGTCCCAGTCATGCATAGGTCTGGAAGTCCAAATTCTTTCAAAGTCCAATTTTTTCAGATATTTCAGAAACAGTTATTTTGGTTACCACTAAAGCACCCAGGGCCCACGGAGCAGCACCTAGGGGTCAAGGCTCACTTCAGTAAAGGCCAGCAGCAGAGTCCAGTCCTCATCCAGTTGCAGTAGGTCGCTTGAGGAGAAAGGCCACTTGCAGCTTTGGATGTCCTGGTAGCAACGCAGAAGGTCCCCCAACTGACCCTTGTAATCCATGTTTTTGCCCTGGGTGGTAGTGGGAGTAGGGTGGGAATGACTTGTAGATACTCCCTAACGAAATTTCAAGATTTAAAGATGCCAAAACAGATGGCGGCCACCTTAGTAATCTGATTACTGAAGCCACACTCCCAGTTTCTTCACAACCAGCACTGGAATAGGGGAACTTCTCATTGCCAAAGGCCATAAATGGGAACTCCAAGGGGCAAGGGGATTACCCAAGAGCAGAACCTCGGTTTTATCACCATTTAATTTCAGTGAGTAGATGCACATCCATAATGAGACTTGGGTACGGAAAGAGTTAAGGACCTTCACATTCTGAATGGCCTTAGCTGACAGAGACATCACAATTTGTGTATAAAAAAAAATGGAGTCCATAATTGTCCACAACTTCTGCCAGTGGTCTAACATAATGGGTGAAAAAGAAAATGGCTCACAGTAGAGCCCTGGGGCACACCTGACACTAGCGGATGAGAGTTTGACCTATGGTGGCTAGTGTGCACCTGGAAGGTGCGGTCATGCAGGAAGGATCTCAACCAGGCAAGGGTCATGTCCTGTATTCCTATACCCTCTAATCTTTGTAGGATTTGCCATACTTTACCATGCCAAATGCTGCACTGAGATCTAATAAAATCAGTGCAGTGGCTCTGCCATTGTCCAATTTATGTCTCAGGAAATCTGTAGCACCTAGAAGAGCTGATTTAGTGCTATGGCCTGCGCAAAACCTAATTTGCGAAGAGTGGAGTAAACCATTAAGTTCTGATTCCACTGTAAGTTGTTGGTTAACATGTTTCTCCAACACCTTAACAAAAATGGGTAACAAAGATATGGGTCGATAATTAAACCAGGTAAGAAGGTCCAGGTTGGGATTTTTCAGTAAAGTGTGGACCAAAGCCGACTTCCAAGTTTTAGGAACCATGCCCCCCAGCAGAGATAAGTTCAATAATTGGGCATGCTGTTCCAGAACAGGATAGGACAGAATTGCTGGGGGACAGTGGCACATTGGGGCTTCTGATAATGGATGCAAGGATGGCCTTAAAGCAAGGCACATCCAAGAGCTGAAACCTATCCATTATACTGTCTACTTTGGGGAGGGCTGTTTGACTACTCACCTCACCCACAGTAGGGAAGGCCGCCTGAATATCTGCCACTTTTATAATGAAAAAGTCAGCTATTTTTTCACATTTCAGTTGTTATAAGGGAGTGATAGGTGCTGTTCTAGTGGGGTCAGAAAGAGTTTTAATAGCATGAAAAGGGCAGTTTTGGGATGTGGCAATCTTGCTCGTATAAAACATGGCCTTAACCTCACAACAGGTTTTCTGGTAGGATTTTAAAGCAGTTTTATGGATGTCCTTATCTTCATTACTATGGTACACATGCACCAACATAAGGAATTGCGATTCCTAAATATCAATTTTTAAGGAATAGCTATTTAGGAATCGCAATTCCTTATGATTGTAGGAATCGCAAAATAAATTGCGATTCCTAAACATTACCTAATTGCGATTCACAAATTGCGAATCGCTATTAGGTAATGTCAGTCCATTAATTCCTATAGGACCATAGGAATGAATGGGAATTCATTCGCAAATTGCGATTACCAAATTGGTAATCGCAAATCCTATTCCAAGGGTGCCAGGGGCCTAAGGCCCCCCTGATGCACCCCCCTAAAAAGGTAAGTGTGCACATGTGGCGCATACACATGCCCTAAGGGCATGTGTGTGCGCCACATGTCACTTTGAAAAATGCACTTTTGTGCATTTTTCAAAGAATTTGCAAATTCCAGCAACTTGAAGTTGATGGTAATTAGCGTTTCCTAAATGCACAGTTTGCATTTAGGAAAGACTTGATGCATCGCCTTTAAGGAATCGCAACTTGCGATTCCCTAAATGCATTTGCAATTTAGGTAATCGCAAAAAATTGCGATTACCCAATTTGCGAATAGAAATGGGTTCATGAATCAGAAAATGGCTTTTTCCTGTCGCAAATGGGCCTATTCTGTGAATCGGCCCGTTTGCGACCGGAATAAAACTTGATGCATGTGGCCCTATAAGTTTTGCGCGATACCCTCTCAAGGTGTTTGCATGACTTTTTCTTTGCGTACAAGGAATGATTGTACCATGGAGCTGGAGAAAGAATTTTATGATGCTTTTTGTCAGAGATGGAAAGTACAGTATCCAATGCAGACCTGACACAATAATCTTTTGTGGAATTATCTACACCACTGAATTGCACAGCAGAGGGGGATTAGCTTCAAGCACAGAATTCCATGAGGGAACATCAAATTGTGGCCAGCTCCTGCTAGAGGAGACTGGAGGATTCTCATTGATCTTTGGATTTGTGTCGGAAGACACACGAACAAGGGACCGCAACATCAAACAGGGCGCACCCTAAGGTGCCGATCACGATCCGGTAAAAAAATTCCCCGTACGACTCGTATCCGGTCTTTTTACCGTACGAATCGTACAAGTGTCGTACAAACTGGCAATTACGATTCGCATGGAAAAAAGTCCATACGAATCGCATTGGGAATCATTCCCCACACGTCCTCGGGTCGGAAAATGTGTCCGACACGTCCTCGGACGATTTACCGTACAAACGTGAAAAGTCAAGTCCGACCGAGGAATCACGATCCCACCCGTGCGTCCGAACTCACAACCGTATGGTAAAAACACCGTCCGCACCGAACTCCCATTGCAACCATGGAGATATGTGCCCGCATACGCGCCAAACACTCCCCCCAGCACCCATACGTTCGAGTCGTACCCCCGTTCAATGTACACCCCCCCCTGGATGTACACCCGTGTACGTGTCGAACCCCCACCCGTGTATGTACACCCCAGTACGTGCGAGTCGTACCCCCACCCCTGTACGTGTCGTACCACCGTGTACCCACACCCCAGTACGTTCGAGTCCTACCCCCACCCCTGTACGTGTCGTACCACCGTGTACCCACACCCCAGTACGTTCGAGTCCTACCCCCACCCCTGTACGTGTCTGACCACCGTGTACCCACACCCCAGTACGTTCGAGTCCTACCCCCGTTCAATGTACACCCCCCCCCCCTGGATGTACACCCGTGTACGTGTCGAACCCCCACCCGTGTATGTACACCCCAGTACGTGCGAGTCGTACCCCCACCCCTGTACGTGTCGTACCACCGTGTACCCACACCCCAGTACGTTCGAGTCCTACCCCCACCCCTGTAAGTGTCGTACCACCGTGTACCCACACCCCAGTACGTTCGAGTCCTACCCCCACCCCTGTACGTGTCGTACCACCGTGTACCCACACCCCAGTACGTTCAAGTCCTACCCCCGTTCAATGTACACCCCCCCCTGGATGTACAACCTTGTACGCGTCGAACCCCCACCCGTGTATGTACACCCCAGTACGTGCGAGTCGTACCCCCACCCCTGTACGCGTCGTACCACCGTGTACCCACACCCCAGTACGTTCGAGTCCTACCCCCACCCCTGTACGTGTCGTACCACCGTGTACCCACACCCCAGTACGTTCGAGTCCTACCCCCACCCCTGTACGTGTCGTACCACCGTGTACCCACACCCCAGTACGTTCGAGTCCTACCCCTGTTCAATGTACACCCCCCCTGGATGTACACCCGTGTACGTGTCGAACCCCCACCCGTGTATGTACACCCCAGTACGTGCGAGTCCTACCCCCACCCCTGTACGTGTCGTACCACCGTGTACCCACACCCCAGTACGTTCGAGTCCTACCCCCACCCCTGTACGTGTCGTACCACCGTGTACCCACACCCCAGTACGTTCGAGTCCTACCCCTGTTCAATGTACACCCCCCCTGGATGTACACCCGTGTACGTGTCGAACCCCCACCCATGTATGTACACCCCAGTACGTTCGAGTCCTACCCCCACCCCTGTACGTGTCATACCACCGTGTACCCACACCCCAGTACGTTCGGGTCCTACCCCCGTTCAATGTACACCCCCCCCTGGATGCACACCCGTGTACGTGTCGAACCCCCACCCGTGTATGTACACCCCAGTACGTGTGAGTCGTACCCCCACCCCTGTACGTGTCGTACCACCGTGTACCCACACCCCAGTACGTTCGAGTCCTACCCCCACCCCTGTACGTGTCATACCACCGTGTACCCACACCCCAGTACGTTCGAGTCATACCCCCACCCCTGTACGTGTCGTACCACCGTGTACCCACACCCCAGTACGTTCGAGTCCCACCCCCACCCCTGTACGTGTCGTACCACCGTGTACCCACACCCCAGTACGTTCGAGTCCTACCCCCACCCCTGTACGTGTCGTACCACCGTGTACCCACACCCCAGTACGTTCGAGTCCTACCCCCACCCCTGTACGTGTCGTACCACCTTGTACCCACACCCCAGTATGTTCGAGTCCTACCCCCGTTCAATGTACACCCCCCCCTGGATGTACACCCATGTACGTGTCGAACCCCCACCCGTGTATGTACACCCCAGTACGTTCGAGTCGTACCCCCACCCCTGTACGTGTCGTACCACCGTGTACCCACACCCCAGTACGTTCGAGTCGTACCCCCACCCCTGTACGTGTCGTACCACCGTGTACCCACACCCCAGTACGTTCGAGTCCTACCCCCACCCCTGTACGTGTCGTACCACCGTCAATGTACACCCCAGTACGTTCCGGTCCTACCCCCAACACAACCTCCTAAGTACAGAGCGCACCCCAGGCCCCAACATCACAACCGCATGTACGAGTCGTACCAACCCACACTCAAGGACAGCACCGTACAACCAAATGGCCCATGTACACACCGTACACACGCTCAAAACGCACGTACACAACCAGGACAAAACAAAACAACACAATAATACACTATACGAATGGCACAAAGCCACTAAACATGGCCAACAAACACTACAAAAACACCTTCACTGACCTGCAACTGCCAAAGACCCAAAACACCACCACTACCTATAACACACCCACCCAAACTTCAAACACTGCCACACCCACCCATGGACCAATAAAAAGGGCCCACACACACAAACCATGAGCCTTTGCAACAGACTCACTGCTGCCAGACACCACAGCACCATACTACAAGCTTCACCACACCTTACACTTGCACACCTTCACACAGCCACCTTCACAAACACACCCTCATCACATTCACACACACACACCCACAACCATCCACACACCCCCCCAACATCCCCCCACCCCCCCCCACCATCCACACCCACACCCCTCACCATGCCCACTACCAAGAATCCAAAGTTCAGTAACCGAGAGTTGGAGGTCCTTGTTGATGAAATCCTCAGAGTCGAGCCACAGATCTTTGGAACATTGGTCAGAAACACCAGCATGGCAGCAAAAACAGCCATGTGGCAGACCATCGTCGATGCTGTGAATGCTGTTGCGGACACCAGAAGGACCAGGCAGGAATGCCAGAACAGGTGGTACGATCTGCGGAGGAGGGTCCAAGCCAAGAGGCAGGAGGAACACGACCAGGCCAACGTCACAGGAGGAGGGCCCTCCCGCAGACCCGTACACTACCAGCCCTGGGAGGAGAGGGTGATGGCCATACTGCCGGTGGAGGCAGTCGAAGGATTAGAGGGACTCCGAGACCCGGGTGAGTACACAAACAACGCACCTCACATGGGGGGAACGGCATCCACAACCAAAATCACTAACAGGCACGCAACCACCACAAGCCATCGCATGACTCAACCACACTCCATGAGCACGCACATGCCACTGCTGCCACCATGCCCCATGCACCCAGCTGGACAATGTCAAGTCACAGGCCACAGAAGACACCAACACATGACACGGTAACCCGGATGGCGGGAGGCTGGGCCACAAAAATCACTAAGTGCAACTCAGAAGCAGACAACAATGCCCTCTGCCCATATGGCCTAGGTCACAGCCAGACAAACAGTGTGTCCCAACACAGGAATGACTTGCCAGCAAATGGCGGACGCCTTGCATCAACACATGGGGGTGAAGGCACTGTTTTGCACATGACAGCAGCTAATGAACAGCCAACATTGTGAAAGAGTGGCAGCACACACCACCACAGTAGCAGCGCACAGACACACATCACACCCAATGGGTGCCTGGAGATCAGAAACAAACTCACATCAACAAGCCAAGGGCCACTCAAAGATCTGCTAACAGTGTGTGCCCAGGAAGCTGGGCTGAGGTGACAGAGGGTGACACACAGAGGGAGGGAGAGGGGGACAGAGAGGGAGGGAGAGGGGGACAGAGAGGGAGGGAGAGGGGGACAGAGAGGGAGGGAGAGGGGGACAGAGAGAGAGGGAGGGAGACGGACAGAGGGAGGAGGCTGACACATGGAGGGAGGGAGAGGGGGACACAGAGGGAGGGAGAGGGGGACAGAGAGGGAGGGAGAGGGGGACAGAGAGGGAGGCAGAGGGGGACAGAGAGGGAGGGAGACGGACAGAGGGAGGAGGCTGACACACAGAGGGAGGGAGAGGGGGACAGAGAGGGAGGGAGAGGGGGACAGAGAGGGAGGGAGACGGACAGAGGGAGGAGGCTGACACACGGAGGGAGGGAGAGGGGGACACAGAGGGAGGGAGAGGGGGACAGAGAGGGAGGGAGAGGGGGACAGAGAGGGAGGGAGAGGAGGACAGAGAGGGAGGGAGACGGACAGAGGGAGGATGCTGACACACAGAGGGAGGGAGAGGGGGACAGAGAGGGAGGGAGAGGGGGACAGAGAGGGAGGGAGATGGACAGAGGGAGGAGGCTGACACACGGAGGGAGGGAGAGGGGGACAGAGAGGGAGGGAGAGGGGGACAGAGAGGGAGGGAGAGGGGGACAGAGAGGGAGGGAGAGGGGGACAGAGAGGGAGGGAGACGGACAGAGGGAGGAGGCTGACACACGGAGGGAGGGAGAGGGGGACACAGAGGGAGCGAGACACAGGGAGAGCAAATCAGCCGTGTGGCGTGTGCGAATGTCTGCTCGTCAGCAGGTAGACTGCGTGCATGTAGACAAGGGTGGCCAGTCCCAGAACCCCCCCTCTTCACCATGGCAAAACACAGGGCCATGTCATAACCTGTTCACGAGCACAACGACAGCTACCTGGATCATATAAGTGTGTGGATCCACTCCATGTGCACATGTACAGTGCTACACGGAAGGCGCCAATGCATGGCTCGCCACACCTGCCCACTCCACTGCTGACTGCAGTCACACTTGACGCAGCAAGTAAGACCGTGCCACACATAGTGAAAAGGGCAAAAGTGGTGCACAAGGGACACACCCATGCACAAGTGCACTGTGAGTGGAATGCAAGACAGATCCCAATTCCAAGAGGAAAAGTGCCAACTTTGACACTGATGAAACATGGATGTTGCATGGACCAAAATTAACATTGTCTCTCTCACACACAGGTCAACGTCGTGGTGCACCCCCCAACACTGGGGGGGAAGACTCACAGGACCCGGATCTGCAGGAGCCCGATCCTACCGGCAGCGACCACTCTCACCACTCTGTGGACGACCCCGACCGACCTGGCCCCTCTGGTGTCCAACCACCTGCAGCACCTGTGTCAGGTACAACTGTGCCAACCACCACCCCCACTCCTGCCACATCCCAGGAGACACCCAGGATCCCTGCCCCAACACCACAATGCAGCCAGGCTCGCCAGGAGGGACACGGTGTCCCGGGCACCCAGGAGGAGGCAGGCGACAACGCCAATGCCACCCCTCAGGGGTCCCGGAGACCCGATGTGCCCACAAGGGCAGGCCAGGCGCAAGTGGGCAGGGGTGGTGGGAGTGGAGGACGGCGGAGGCGCGAGCCTGACCAGTTGGCTGGGGATCCGGTATTTTCCCATGTCCGTAACATCCTGGACTCATACCGGCAGGACACCACGGGCATGGCCCAGGTTGTGTCCGTCCTCGAGGGGATCAAGGCCCAGCAGGCCCAGCAACATGCGGAGTCTACTGCAACACCAACGGAGGATGGAGGACAGACAGGCTGAGCAAGTGACGGCATTCCAGGGGATTCACGCTACACTCCGTCGGATGGCCGACAACATGGCCGACCCTCCCTGTGCCAGAAGGCGGAGAACATCACCACCCACAGGGAGGGATCAGGAGGAGGAGGAGGAAACATCCGATGGAGCATCCCAGACGTCGTCACGGCCTGCTGCTGAGGTTCCCCGCAGGAGGGCGGGTCGTCCACGGAAAGGACCGTGAGGGTCGGCGCTACATCACCATCTCCCAGGACACCTGGCCTGGCACCTGGCCCACTGGAGCAACAGCATCACAGCATCAAGAGACATTCTCTGCCACATGGCCCTGCTGGTCACTGGCTGACCAATGTTGACAAAGACTGTGGCATGGACTCTGAGGATTTCCAATGGCAAGGACACCAACTCCCCTACTGAACTTTGGATTCCAAAATCCCGGAAAGCCCCTCACTTTGTCCCCCCCCCCCCAATAATAAATCACACTATGAAGAGTAGATGCCTGCTGGTAGCATTATTACCTAACATGTGTCTTGTAAAGTCAAAACATGCCTGAGTCCTCTTTTGTCTTCAACCATCCACACCCTGGGGCCTGAGTCTGGCACAGGACACATGGGTCACAGTGTATTAGGCAAGACAGACATGGAGCACCATACACACCCGTGATGGGCCCAACCAGCTGAGGGGGTTGCCGAACAACCATGCTGACACACACATTGAGTACAGCAACAGTCATGCGCAGAGGTCAGGGATCCAGTCCAGTGTCCTGGGGGGCACCTAGGTATGTGTAGACAGGTGGCAGAACCATGTCCTGCAAGCTTGAGTCCGGTGGATGCAGAGAATGGGGGCCTGGCCAACGTTGGATGCATGGGGATGGCACATGTCACAATACCCACACAGTCATGGACATCATGCCCAATACACAGTCTCAGCCCACACACACAGCTTGCATCTTGCTACTCGACACATTGACACATAGCCACAATCAGGGAATACCATGCCAGACATGCTGGATGCACCGTGGCAACACACCAGCATTGACTGAGAAGAGGCACCTTGGAGGCATAGGGACACCTTTATTAGTCATGTATTCGGGATTGCAGAGGCAACTCGAAGTACACATGAACACGTCATGTGGAGTAACATGTGGGTCCAACACTGGCACCCCCCTTCTGCAGCACAAATGCGTGTTCGCCATGGAACTGGCACACAAGCGTGGGCTAACAGCTAAATACCCACAGCTGCACACGGAGAGCCTGCCATACACCATAGATCCGCTGATGTCGAAGTCCCACACCATGTCAAGCCAATGCTAACCGTATGTGGCCGAGGGCAGTGTCACACACATTGATGCCATCATCACAATCCCCTATCCCATCACTGATGACTGTCAACCAGGCAGACCATCTATTCAGGTGTACACAGCTGCATGTCCTGTCCCATGGGGATGCGACATGGCTGCAGAGGAACCAAACATCGACAGGGGCAGTGTGCATACATCGTGAACAACTGCCACACCCAATACACCCCAGATGCATCCCTTACCCCATGGAGACTTCCAAACGTGTCCGTGCCTGTAACGCTGAGTCAGCCCACGATGTCATGTCCATGAGGAATAGCAGTGCCACAACAATGCAAGCAGCAGATGGCATGCGCAAGTACCTGGGGAAGAGAGACACACAAGAAGTCAGCCACAAAAAGCACAGCCACTTGCATGTGCATTTACTCGACACATGTATGGATGACAACATGCTAGGTCACAATTATGACTGGGGAAGTACAACCATCACTGGCACCATCACTCCAGTGACACACCCACACACACCTCTGACTCACGTGCCATACATGCAGGTGGAGACACACATCACAACACATGCCACACGGGGACCAATGCGTGCACACTCAGACACTGGTACTCACCACTAAGCAAAGGAGTCGCGTATGAGCCGAGTCCGGATGTCCTCTTGCGGCTCCACATCCTCCACATCACTGGCCCCATTGCCAAGCCCTTCGTCCTCCACGGGTGGATGGTCCTCGTCATGTTGATCCAGGATGAGTGGCACAGCTCTTTCAACTGCCATGTTGTGCAGCATGCAGCAGACCATGAAGATCTTGCAGACCTTCGCCGGGGCATATGGGAGTGCGCCGCCGGTCTTGTGGAGGCACCTGAATCGGCTCTTCAGCATGCCAAACGTCCTCTCTATCACTCGCCTTGTCCGGCCATGGGCGGTGTTGTAGCGGAGCTGGGCCGGCGTGATGGGGTTGCGGAGAGGTGTCAGCAGCCAAGGCATGTTGGGATAGCCAGCGTCCCCTACATGGGAAGCACATGGACATCGTTAGAAGTGGTGAAGCGGTCGTGCTGGTAGGCTATATAGAATACAGGACAGACAGACTGTACCCACCAACAACACATGCCCGTTCGTTGCGCAGCTGCATCATCATATCAGGCATCCCGCTACGCCTCATGATGTAGGCATCGTGTGCTGATCCTGGAAAACGAGCACAGACATGTGAAATCACCATGTTGGACTGACACACCACAAGGGCATTGATGGAGTGGTAGTGCTTTCGATTGCGGTACGCCACCTCCCGTGCGTGTGGTGGTACCAAAGCTACATGTGTCCCATCTATGGACCCAATGACATGGGGCATCCCTCCCAGGGCATAGAATCCACGCTTGACCGCAGTCATCTGTTCAGGGGTTGGGAACTTGATGAAGTCATCCAGGTGAATCAACATGGCCTCTAAGAAATCATGCAGCACACGGCAGAACATGCTCTGGGACATGCCACCGACATTAGCTATGGTATATTGAAAGGTACCCGTGGCAAGAAAATGCAGGGCAGCCATTACCTTCAGCTGGGGTGTCAGTGCCGTAGGATACCTGTGCTGCGGTTGCAGGTGTGGTGCCAGTCTCGCCGTCAACTCCAGAATCAACGGTTGGGTGAAGCGGTAGAGCCGGATGCTGTCATTCTCCTGCATGGCAGCCAAGTCCGGAATTCTTCGGGCAAGAGGCGGCGCTCTGCAGTAATTTGGAAGTGACAAGGAAGAGTGAGTGCAGTACGACAACAAATCATGTGTACTGAGCACATGTTAATCTGTCAATACACACATGCTACATAGGGAGTCAGGTATGTGCTACATGGCCAGGACACGTATGGATGCAAGGTGACACTCCTACCAAGACCCAGCTACACACGGAGATTGAGAACCTCCCCATGCCACGCCATGGGAATAGCTGTGTCCCAGTGCAAGTGAACAGCCAGACGCAAGACAGGAGTGACATACGCCCACACATCAGCAGCAGTAGGATGCCGATTGCAGAGACTGGTAGCGGAACACTGGAGCCACAGGTCACATGACATTACACTAGGACAGCCCACACACCTTGCCATGAAGGTGCACATGTCATGACTCACCACACATTCCTTGTGAGGATGCTGACATGTCCTTGTCACGTTACTCCGTGTCCCATGCATACATGTGCACCTCACATCCGATACCACATGTGGCATGGTGTGCGGAACTGTGTGCAATGACAATCTACACACAGACACATGTTGGTTGCTGCAACGGCTGCAGCTTTTGAGGGTGCTCCAACATCAACCTGATGGGAAGCCCCCACACATACATGACATAGTCACATTGTGCACCGTGGGTAGTGACAAGTCAGGTGTCATAACCCCTGTACCGGGCATCAGGGGACACTTCCGTGTGTTGGTGTCCGTGCCATGCCAGTGACGCTCACCCCAAGTGCGCAGTACGACATGCACACATGTCAAAGGAGTCAAGGGCATGCCTGGCACACATAGCACCATCACACAGTACATCTGTACACATCTCATCATACATCTGGTGCCTTCTCGACTCAGGAGTAATGTTCCACATCACAGGCCGTCACACCTGTGTCCCACACATGTAGTGATGCACAGACGATGCCTTGATGTCAATTAATGGACAAGTATGTCCATCCATGGACAAGTATGTCCGCCCTATCCCTACCTGTGTGCCGCCTGTCACCACTGTGATGTGTGAAAACCGCTGTACTGCTGCGAAGAGGGCCTGTGTACGTTCCCATATCACTATGGGAGTGCTGCCGTATGTGTACCCATCGTGATGGCGAGCGTACAGGCATGTGTACGGCCCGTACCACTACGAGCACGCATACGCGAGGACACCCATAGTGGTACGGGCCGTACACACGCCTGTACGCTCCCTATCACTATGGGTGTCCTCACGTATGCGTACTCGTAGTGATAGGGAGCGTACAGGCGTGTGTACGGCCCGTACCACTACGAGTACGCATACGCGAGGCCACCCATAGTGATAGTGAACGTAGGCACGCGTGTACGGGCCGTTGCAATGCATTTGGGGTGCCCTAGGGCCCCGGAACGCACCGTACCTGTGTGTGAAGCTCCAAATTACATAGGGGACACATGAGGGACAAGTATTAAGGCCTACATGCATGCTGGTTGTCATGGTGACCACGTTCAAAATTCGAATTTCTTCTGGAAGGTGCACAGCAGAAGTCAGTTGGAATTAATCTACTTTGTTGCAATGTGTTTGTGGAGCTGACATCATGCAGGAGAATGAAACCGATAGAGTACACACAGACTGCTAGGTTTGAAGGGATTGGTGGAAACATAGGATGCAAATGTGAGTGACCAATCACTCTGTACTCCTGTGCATGAGACAGGGCAGAAAGGCACATATAAGGCAGCCAGGTCCCATGAGGGAGTACTTGCCTGCACATCTTTGAATTCGTCGACCCAGCTGCTGCTACTGATTCCCTGGAACCATGTCAAGGGCTGTGGAGAGGACACAGCCATTCACCCCGGAGGAGAACATGGCATTGCTGGATGTGATCCTCCCACAGTACCCCATGCTGTATGGGCGACCAGGGTATCAGGTGAGTGCATAGGCCACTGGCACAGACTGTCCCTATGTTGTGACTGTGACTTCTGGCATTGTGTCCTGGTGTGACACACATGCCATGTACTGTAGGGGGGGTCCCAGGGGGGGATGCCTGATGTCTCCCAGCCAGAGCATGCTGTGGTGCATGTCTGCTCTCCTCACTTGCATTGTGTTTACTGTGACATTCACTGCATGTGGCATTACACATTGTGCCTGTCTAATCCTCCAGGGTATGGGGCTACTACAGTCCTCCTGTGATTCTGTGGTTACCCCAGTGTGACAGTTGACTGTGCCTACAGATGTGTTTTGTCCACTGTACCTATGCTGAGAGTGTCCACATGATGTGTTCGTCCCCTGGACATCTGTGTGTGTAAGTCCAATGTCATTTGTGTGGGTGCATATGTGTAGTGGACCACCCCAGATGCATGAGGCCCGGATATGCCCTTCACATCTCATGTGAGCAGGGAGCAGTGCTGTGTGTCTGACGTGCAGAGACAGCCCCACACCTGTGAGCCCCCCCGATCTAGTGGCACATGTGCAGTGAGGTTTGTATCTGCATTTGGCAATGGCAGGTGAATGTCCTGTGCCTGTGTGTGTCTGTGTACTCTGCTGAGGTGGCGTCAGTGGCCTGTGGCATGTGACTGCTTTGAGGTGCTGGCCAGACACAGGAGGTGTGTGTGCAGAGTCCTCCCAGCAGTGCCCTGAGACAGGAGGGGTGGGTACAGAGTGCTCCCAGCAGTGCCCTGAGACAGGAGGGGTGTGTGCCTATCACTACCAGCAGTGCCCTGAGACAGGAGGGGTGTGTGCCTATCACTACCAGCAGTGCCCTGAGACAGGAGGGGTGTGTGCCTATCACTACCAGCAGTGCCCTGAGACAGGAGGGGTGGGTGCGGAGTCCTCCCAGCAGTGCCCTGAGACAGGAGGGGTGGGTGTGGAGTCCTCCCAGCAGTGCCCTGAGACAGGAGGGGTGGATGCAGAGTCCTCACAGCAGTGCCCTGAGACAGGAGGGGTGGGTGTGATGCACAGTGTGAGCCTTGATCATTGATTGTGACATTGCCATCATTCCACCTGTGTACCCACAATGGCACGTACTGCTTTTTCCCTCACCAGAGGATCATGTCCCTATGACAAAGGTGCAATGCGTTGGCTGCATGACATGCCTTGTTGTAACCAGCTAATTTGTTCTCATATGTCTCTCTGTGACATGTGGCTGGTGTATTGATGTGGTGTCACTTGTTCTTCCTCACAGGTAGGCGCCACTGCCAAGGAGCAGATCTGGCTGACCGCCGTCAGTGCCGTGAGGGGTGTGGATGGTCGGAGGCGGAGCCTGTCCCAGGTGAGGAAACGCTGGCAGGATATCCGGTGCTGGATGCGTAGGATTGCACGGGTCCTGCTGGGGGACTCACCTGAGAGCCACAAGAACCGCGGGCGCCGCCGTCTGAGCCACCTCCACAGGCGTGTGCTGCCGGTGGTCTTTCCAGACTTGGAGAGGCGCTTACAGGAGATGCAGCAGCCGGAAGGGGGTAGGTGCATGTGTGTTTGTTGTGTGTCACCGGCATTTGTAAGGGCACAGTAGCATGAATTCACTGCCAGGGTTTAAAGGTGCTGTGCAGATCCAGTTTGCCCCAGTATAGCGCTGCGCTCCTGCCACCCTTCCCCTCCTTGCAATGTGTTCCCTGGTCTGTGTGTAGTCACTCCTTCACAAGGTAATGTAGGCTGGCGCTTTGGCCACGAGAACTATGCCTGTAGCATCATGTGTGGGGGTGGTGTGTAACAGGTTTTGGGACCTTGGCTGTGCCCTGTCCAGTTCACTGCATGTGGGTTCCATGTCAGTTGGCACTGATGCTGAGTCCAGACATGGGAGTTAGTCTCTCAAGTGTCATGCCTTACAGCGCGCATGTCCTATGTAGTGGCCTGTGACATGATGTGCATGAGTGTGCGATACGCATAGTGCAGGGATGGTGGCGTGTGTTGCAGTCATTACCATTCAGGAGCATGGAGTTGCGTGGCCACTACTGTCCCCTGGGGCACCTTTTCCTCAGTGTTGTATGTGTCATCACAAAACGTGGACACTCTCAGTGTCTACAGCGTAGGTTGTGCTCTGTGCCATTGTCCCCTGGCACCATGTATATAGACGTGCAATTTTGTACAGGTGTCCACTGTGCAGCCTGACCTGAATGTCCTTCTTCATACTCACAGTTGCCAGTGCCTGTGTGTCTTGTTATACTCATCTGAGGATGGGCACTGGTACCTCATTATTTGTACAGGCGCACCTTGGGTGTTTGGCATCCAATCTTGCATTTTGCCTGCCCCTGTGTTTATCACCCAGACTATGAGATGTTGGTGCCACCTGTGTCTCAACAATTTGCCTCGTGTAGGGGGTGGTTGGGGCGGGCAAAGCCTATATGTCAAATCCTGATTTCTACTTGCTGGGTCTGGGCAGTGTGTGATGTTTGTCTGGACACACACGCAAGGTGCAGTGACCCAGTCATGTTGGGCATGTTTTCAGCATTACCTATGCAGCATGTGTCTCAAGTTCATGGATATGGTCCCTGGTCATCCGTATTTTCGCCAACGCTGTGTGGTGCAGATGCAGTGCTGGATTGTCCCCAGGGCCTGGGTGCTATGTCAGACTCCGTTTCCTGTCTTTTGCTATTGTCTCATGCTCTCCATGGTATTTCAGTGGCATGGTGGCTCAACCAACTGTGTGTTTCATGCCCTACATCGGTACCTTGTTTAGTAGATGTTAGGGATCTTTCTTTTCAGGCTATGCAATGTTACCTATGTAGATTGGACTCATGTGACAGATGTGTACAGGTGTCTGATTAATTTCTGTCTCTCCACCCTGCCCACAGCATCGTCGGGGGACACAGAGGGAGACATGGACACAGACCAGGCGGAGGGACCGAGCACCAGTGCCAGCCGTGACATCGGGGCTGGCACATCGAGTGGGACAGAGGCGGAGGATAGTGCGGCCGAGGACCTGTCGACTGGCACGTCAGAATACGAAGCTGACAGGTCCGAGGAGGATGTCTCCGAGTGGGCGGAGGCTGCACCAGCAGCTGACAGCGGAACAACACCTCGCACAGCCCCCTCAGTTCCCATCAGCCGCCTCCCACTTGCTCGTGTCCCTTCCCAGCGTGCCCGGTCACCGCATGTCTCCTTCATGCCAGGCACCGCACCCCCTGCTCCTGTCTCCACTGCTGCCGCCAATGCCGAGTCTGTGGACATCCAGCGGCAGCTGCAGGTTGGTCAGGCTGCGATCCTTAATGTCCTCCATGCCCACGGCCAAACCCTCACCAACATCGAGGCATACTTGGAGGGCATTCATTCATCGCAGGCTGACCAACGCAACTTGCTGAGGTCCATAGACTCCACACTGACTGCAGCAGTGGGTCTCCTGCAGCGGACCTCCCCCCACCTACCCCTGCCCCATCCACACTTCCCACTCCCATGCCTGTCCCACGTACACCCAGACGTCGGCATGCACCCACATCAACAGACACAGGCACCACACCAGCAGGGAAGGTCCACCGCACTCCTCCTGACACGCACACACAGGGTGAGGTAGGCACACCCACTGGGTCGGGGGGCAAACGTGTGACACGCAGCCATAGTGGGAGTCCGCATTCCACCCAGTCCACTCCCTCCAAATCCCCTCCCCTCAGCTCTCCTGGCCACATCTCCCCCAAGGACTCCTTCATGGCCGCTCTGTCCCTGAGCCCCACAGTGACACCACCACGCAAGCGGTCAAGGAAGTCCTCGGTCAGGGTGGTTGATTCTCCCCCCCTGTCTCCACCCTCCCCCGGTGGCGCTGCGACCCATCCCTCTGACCCCCGCCCCCTCCTTGGGGCCTGTGGTTCCTTCGGGTGCAGGGGACTCCCTGGAGGACCTTGCAAAGGTGTGTAGTGCCATCCTGGCCTCCGCCTTTGGCCCTGCCCCACCCCCTGTGGTGGAGTCCTCCATCCCTGCACCCACAACGCCTCCCCTTTGCCCTGATGTCCCTGCGGTGCCTGGTGCTTCCCCCCCCATGATGCCATCACCCCTGTGGAAGACGAAGGCATGTAACTGTGCAGGCAAGGTAGGGGACACGCATCCCACTGTGTCCCCCATCCAGCTGAGACTCATTGACTGCCCTATGGGCTTTGTGAATATTGGACTGCCTGCGATCCACGGACATTGTGCTCATGCTGAATAAAGCTTAATTTTTTTTTCATCATAACACTACTGCTATGCTGGTATTGGTGTTGGTGGGGCTGTTACATGGTTTTGGGTGGTGTTTATGTGTTGGGTGTGTGGGATATGTAGTAGTGTGCTGCTCATTGGGGGGACCCTGGGATCTGTGTGCCATCACAAGGTGTTAGCTAACTTTCTTTGTTCATGTAAGCAGTTACTGCATGGTGCAATTGTCCCAGGGTGTATTCCTTCCTCTGTGTACCCTGATATCTTCCCTGCAGGGTGTTCCCAATGTTTAGCGCAGAGCTGTGTCTACATGAGCTGTGTGTGTGACGGAGCCCTTCTACTTTGGCCATGCATGCAGGGCCATGTCTCCACCTGCAACATTCGTGGCATCCTTGGTGATCACTGTACTTGTGTATGGAGTCTGTTGACATGAGTTCATGGGGACATGTTCCCTTGTAGGCAGTATGCATGTGTGTACTTCCAGCCTCACACACATGTGTTACACCCCTCCTGTCTCAGGGCACTGCTGGGGGGACTCCACACCCACCCCTCCTGTCTCAGGGCACTGCTGTTATGACTCCACACCCACCTCTCCTGTCTCAGGGCACTGCTGTGAGGACTCCACACCCACTCCTCCTGTCTCATGGCACTGCTGTGAGGACTCCACACCCACCCCTCCTGTCTCAGGGCACTGCTGTGAGGACTCCACACCCACCCCTCCTGTCTCAGGGCACTGCTGGGAGTGATAGGCACACACCCCTTCTGTCTCAGGGCACTGCTGGTAGTGATAGGCACACACCCCTCCTGTCTCAGGGCACTGCTGGGAGGACTCCACACCCACCCCTCCTGTCTCAGGGCACTGCTGGGAGGACTCTGCACACACACCTCCTATTTCTGGAAATGTACGCTTGGAACATACACGGTGGGGGTACGCTCCATGCATTCGAGGTGAGGGTACGAGTCGTACTTACACTGGTGGGGTGGGGGTAGGCTCCATGCATACGGGGGTGGGGGTACGTGTCGTACTTACACTGGTGGGGTGGGGGTACGGTCCGTACGTCCGCGGGTGTGGGTACGAGTCGTACTTACACTGTTGGGGTGGGGGTACGCTCCATGCATACGGGGTGAGGGTACGAGTCGTACTTACACTGGTGGGGTGGGGGTAGGCTCCATGCATACGGGGGTGGGGGTACGAGTCGTACTTACACTGGTGGGGGTGGGGGTATGGTCCGTACATCTGCGGGTGTGGGTACGAGTCGTACTTACACTGTTGGGGTGGGGGTACGCTCCATGCATACGGGGTGAGGGTACGAGTCGTACTTACACTGGTGGGGTGGGGGTAGGCTCCATGCATACGGGGGTGGGGGTACGAGTCGTACTTACACTGGTGGGGGTGGGTGTACGGTCCGTATGTCCGCGGGTGAGGGTACGAGTCGTACTTACACTGGTGGGGTGGGGGTAGGCTCCATGCATACGCGGGTGAGGGTACGAGTCGTACTTACACTGGTGTGGTGGGGGTACGGTCCGTACGTCCGCGGGTGAGGGTACGAGTCATACTTACACTGTTGGAGTGGGGGTACGCTCCATGCATACGGGGTGAGGGTACGAGTCGTACTTACACTGGTGGGGGTGGGGGTACGGTCCGTACGTCCGCGGGTGAGGGTACGAGTCGTACTTACACTGGTGTGGTGGGGGTACGGTCCGTACGTCCGCGGGTGAGGGTACGAGTCGTACTTACACTGTTGGGGTGGGGGTACGCTCCATGCATACGCGGGTGAGGGTACGAGTCGTACTTACACTGGTGGGGTGGGGGTACGGTCCGTACGTCCGCGGGTGAGGGTACGAGTCGTACTTACACTGTTGGGGTGGGGGTACGCTCCATGCATACGGGGTGAGGGTACGAGTCGTACTTACACGGGTGGGGGTACGGTCCGTACATCCGCGGGTGCGGGTACGAGTCGTACTTACACTGGTGGGGTGGGTGTACGCTCCATACGTACGCGGGTGGGGGTAGGGTCCGTACATATCCGTCCCCACGCTATGTGATGCTTGTGCGGGCCGTACCCAGGCCTTTGCCACGTGGGTACGATCCGTCCCGCCATTGTTGGGGTGACGTGGGTGTGGGCGTGGTACGTCTCGTACCCACGCTCTTCAGGCGTGGGTACGGGACGTACCGGTCTGGTTGTGTTGCCGGTTCGCGTGGTGACGGACTTCCGTAGTGGCGGTCGCTGGCTTAGCTGGACACGCCCCCACCCCCTTGTGGTGACCAGGGCATGGGTGTCAGGTATGTCCTGGGCATGTGTGGTGTGTGACTTTGGTGGGGGTTTTGTGGCCTGCCCTGGTCCTGCCACCCCCACCCCACCCCACTTTCCCCCCTCCCTTAGTTATTCTGACCTTCTGCGGCATCTGCGTCGGAACCTGTAGAGGAGGTCGACTGCTATGAGGGCCGGGATGACACGTAGGTTCGGGTCCATGTCTGTCCGTCGCGTACGGGTCCTCCTTGTTTGCGTCGTCCTGTGTGTCCGTCGCGTACTGGTCCTCCTTGATCGCGTCGTCCTGTCTGTCCGTCGCGTACTGGTACTCCTTGATCGCGTCGTCCTGTCGCGTACTGGTCCTCCTTGTTCGCGTCGTCCTGTCTGTCCGTCGCGTACTGGTGGTCCTTGTTCGCGTCGTCCTGATTTCCCGGCAGTTTTTGGCAGCCGGAAAATATTCACCGTGCGGGATGACGTCGGTGCGAATCGTAATTCCTGGGTCGTGAATGGCTGGCTGCGAGCGTCCCGACGTCAGGTCGGCGCTTTCCCGGATCGCATTTGTAGGTTTATTTTGTTCGGTCGGGCTTTTTTACGAATAGTACGGAAATGGTGTTCCCGTGCGAATCGTAATTCCTTGTTTGTAAATTTTGACGACCGGGTACGCGTCGGACGGAGAATATGCTCCGTCCGACGGTTCGTGCCCGGTTTTTACCGGATCGTGATCGGCACCTAAGTCTTTTTGTGGCAGATGGAACTTGGGACAGACTGTACCAATGAGAAGGGTCCTCTCCGGTTCTCTGAACACAAGAGGGTGTTGGGGTCCTCACAGTGGTTGGAGTTCGTATTGTCACTGGGAGGTGAAGAGACCTGCTGCTGACAGCATGGGAAAGCCCAAATGCAGGCAGAATGTGTACACATTCATGAATACTTCAATGTAGGAAAGGAAACAACACGCAACAGGTACCATAGAGAAAAGTGCTTTGGGTCAGCAGCCATTGGCTTGTTTGATTGAGCAGTCTTAAGTCTCTGGCTTTCTGCTTTGCCCATCACGCTTTGATATAATTCTAGGGCATTTTGCAGATGTAAACATCTTCTGCAGCATGCGCTGGTCATGGGGTAAAAAGTATTCCTATTTTAGTTTTTCTTTTTGGAGTTGGAGGCATGATTTATATATGTATTTTTTAAGGTAGTCCCCAACCACTCCTGACCAATTCAGAGCACTTGGTGGGTCCCCATTGTGGCTCCCTAATATCACTGATGGGCAACCCTTTCACCTATCACTGGCCCGCTCCTGACCAACGCAGAGCATGCGGTGAACACACTGAATCGCCTCTCCCGCTGGCCACCCTTGTGCACTGCCATCATTGTGCTCTCCCCCCCACACTGATGTGTCATAGCACACTGCCCTCACACACACTGTTGTTTGCCGAGGCAGCTCCCAGCCAGACAACTGGTTTAGCTTAAATCCTATTAAGGGAAATATTTGAATCCTTGAAAAAACATATCCCAATCCTAGAATTATGCTGGAAAATTGTGCCAGTCTTACTTTCCATCAAGCATTTTAGGAATAGGCTAGCACTCCGGGCATTGTCAAAATGAAAAGCATACATCGTGGACGCAATATAATTGCCCTGTTCAGTTTTTCCAAAGGAATATTTGGTGTAAAAGAATGGCCCTGAACAAGACAATGTTTGCGCAATGTTGATGTCATACAAGAGAAGAGTGAAGACTGACAAGCTAGACGAAGTTATTTAAGTTATTAGTTCCATGTTTCCCAGGAGATGCGAAATGGTTGAGAATAGCCACCTGAATTTATATTTTTTTCTTGACCTTCAGAGCAGATTTAAATCAAAAATGCTGACAGCCCAGATAGAACTTACAAACGACACACGGCTGAACCACTCTTGTGACAGTCAAGTCGCTGTGCTTGGCAGATTCACTGTAATGCCTTTTGGCCGGTAAATGATGATGTGAGCTGCGCGAACAGACACTCCGATTCACTTCAACAAGGTCAGCTGCACCCCTGCTCCAGACATTGAGATTCCATGTCGAGTTGTGCCACTGTCACGTCGCCCACCTCGACCCTCGCCTTGTATGTGCTATTTGATCCTTTGCTGGAACGGAAGTTGTGCCTCGTTTATGCACGTGCGTCAGCTGAGCAATCTCGCGGACAGCGAGATCTCGTATGGTAAATGAAAACATAACATCTCAGCAGGTGAGTTTGAACAGATACACGATAGAGAGCTACGAAACAGCAAAGCTGGGATACCAAGCGCTGTAGAAAAGTACAGGTTATTATTAAACCTAATAATGGACAGTCGAAACAATTAAAGAACGGTTCCCATCTGGCAAAATTCAATGGTTCTAAATAATTTCTCTCGCTGCCTTACCACTTGAGCTCTCTACATCAAAAGGTAAAAAGCCTAAAATAAATATTTTAAGAATCGTTCCTATTGTCTGGGAGACGTTTTGAGAATTCTTAAACACAGCTAAGAAAAATTCTCAGCAATGGAATACTCACCCTAATGCATACTTTCAGGTAGAGAGATGAAATACCAGATTGAACAACCAAAATTGCATTGAATATAATTCATTTATTCATTTATTTATCTTTATTTCGGTCTCTCGGACCATAAAAGAATACAGAAAAATACAATAAAATCATGACAGTATAAATGTATTCATATTTCATTGAAAAAAATAGGGAATTACTCAATTTAAAATAAATCATCAAGTTAGTTCATCTGCTGAAGTAATTTAAGATGACGCAATCGGATAAACCACATAGACGTTAAAAATTTAGCAACAGCAAAGGCTATTGAAACCGAAAGATCTGTCTTCAATATTCTAAAGGCAGGGAAATACTGTCTAAAGCCCAGATTTCTAAGCAAAGGGCGAATATAATTGCTTATAGGGACAGTCAATATAATCTGCTGTTAAGGTACAGCAAGCAAAACCGAAATATGTGGTGTTTTAGTATGTTTTCCTCATCCCTTAAAAGGTCTCTGATCGCCTGCATATTGACAACTGTCAACTGCAAAAGTAGTGGGTGGATTCGGTGGAGGGTTGCCTTGGTCCTGCCAAAAGTACAAACATTCTGCACAAAGTAATAATATAATTAAAGCAATCATTCGAAAGGAAATAAGTGGAATACAACTCCATGTTTGTCGAATAATACAAACGGGTTGGTGTCAAGAGAGTATAATGAAATACTGAAAATCCATGAAGAACTATGGCTTGAGGGTACAAGCTGAATGGTATGTATGGAAACATGGAAGTCCTTATGAAGGAAAGTGGTAGAGTCTTGTCACTTCTGCACCTCACATCACTCAGGGACTTTACAAACATACATCTCTTTCTCTTTTTTACATCACACAATTGTGTTAAAGTGATAGTTATGTGTTTATACAGAATGTATTTATTTTATTTTTGGTACGTAGAAGCAGATAGCTCGCCAGAAGCTGAAATACCATCTCAATCAATTAAAACTCACTCAACTAAGATAAAAATGATTTAAAACATAACTAAGTTTAAAACATACATGGGCAGTCTCTATATTGTACAAAATCCAATAATATTTGGCCGCAAAACTACAGTTCCTCAATAACAAAAGAGGACGTAGCAATCACATTCCAGTTTCTCGAATTGCAAAGCATACTCTGCACAGGTTCTGGATCCAACTAAAACATCTCTTAGGATGTTCTGTCTAGCTTCTGAATTCCATTTAATTTTTAGTCTGAATCTGAATTCCATTTAATTTTTAGTCCCTGATTCCTGATCTAGAGCGAGCATATACTCATTTCACGTTGTAGGAATTCTTTGAGGTATATTGCAGTTGGAAGGGGTGGGAGCACACTACTTCACCTCCCAGCACAGTTCGCCCCTTAGTATTCTGGTCAATGCAGTTCATGGTACATGCTTACTTCAAATTTCGCTGAAGTATTCCACCAAAGCTGGTGCAGGTTAGTGCTGTAAATCTGTAGACACGTGTTTCTGGATATCATCTGTCATCAGTACAGATAAAAACTAATTTAATTTGGGGTTGCTGAGCAGGCTGCCACGATCTTTTCAGGTCTCAGTACCTCTCACAGGCGCACAGGTGCATCTCCACAAGCTATATTGGAGTTGATGAAAAGTAGAACATAAACAAGATAAATCATAGAGATGGGAATGTCACCGCATCAAGACAATCATAGCCCCAATTAAACAGGTTTGAGCAAATCCAATGCTTAGGTTCCGATTGAGAAGACATTTCCCTGAAACAAAAAAATTATTATGGCCCAATTGCACACTCAATTAGTTGTGAGGTAAAAAAAAACAATATATATTTTTCCATTTAACAATTCCTGTGGTATGTAAAATATTGATGATTTAGAATTAATATATAATCTAGTAATACTAGTTGTACCTATTAGGTGCAATGTACATGTTAGTGATTATTATCTATTTTAGCAGATTCAAAATTTTATCGGAAGTAGTTTTCATCACACTATGCATGCTATTTAGTAGAGGTACCAAAATGTCAACTAGCCAATTCATCTTCAATCCCATTAGCACTGTCAAGCCCCCATTAAACATGGCCCTTATCTGATGTTTCAGTAGAAGCTTGAAAATTTGAAAAAAGGGCTTTATCGTTGCTTCAATGTACCATGTCTCCTGAAGACATATAGCAGTCTTATACTCAATTTGATCATATTAGTTATTATCTACTGAATCACTCAGACCATCAATGTTTCCACTAGTGATTGTGAGAACAAGTGTTAAAAGAACAATTTTGGGTTCTTCCTTTGAAACTTCACTTGGATTATTGCTGTGATCCCACCCGAATTTCTACTGTGAAACTCAATAGGAGAATTTAGAATATGGCCACTTTTGGGCCTGAAAGCACCTTTGCTTGTCTCTGTTCAATCTACTTTGGTCGGATCACTTCCTGGTCCCCTTTCAGTTATAACTGAAAGCTAGGGCCAGGATCACCTCTCTCCCTAAGGAATTGTGGAGGAACTGGAATAGGGTCTCCCCTGAGTCCCTAACCCTTCTTCTTAAGGATTCTGAGCCCCTCCTCTCGAATAATCTTGATGACAGCATTGTAAACTTGAATGCCTGGTTTATGAAGGCCCTGGATAAAATTGCACCACAGAAGCTTTTTAGCTCTTTTAGAGTATCCCCCTCCACTCCTTGGTTCACTGAGGACATTAGAGCTAAAAAAAAAGTGACTGTAAAAGACTGGAGCATAAGTGGAGAAAATCATATGCTACGGAGGATAAAATTGGGTATAGAGTGGCATTGAAAGAATTCCGCAAACTTCCCATCATCAAGAGAAGAGATTTCCTGGCAGATCAGATTGCCAGCACTAGGAATTCCTCCAGGGGCGTTTTTAAGGTCATGAAATCCTTCACCAACCCCTCGGCACTTCTGCACCCTGTGGTTCCTTCTTTGGAGATGTGCAACAATCTTTCAAATTTCTTTGAGGAGAAAATATCACAGATCTATGCCTCGTTCCCTGCAGTGGGGAGGACGCAATCTGTGGCCACAGCCAGAACCGGCCGGTGTTTTCTCAGTTCGCGATGATTCTCTTTGAGGCCTCCTTGGCCGAACTTCAGAAATGCAAATGCGGGTCACCTAGTGACCCCTGGCCAGCTAGAAGTTATAGCTTGCTGGCAGAATAGCTTAACCCACCATTAGTGCCATCTGGAAATCCTCACTCAAGCTAGGGAGTTTTCCATCTGTCTGGAAACATGCGTTCCTCCTCTCCATATTGAAGAAACCCAACGCTGACCCAGAAATCGACAGCAATTTCAGGCCCATCTCTCTTCTCTTGGCCCCCTCAAAAATCTTAGAGAAATTAGTGCATCAGCAGCTGGCTACCTTTATTGAATCTAACACGCTTCTGCATGACTCTCAGACCGGCTTTCGCCCTGGTTACAGCACCGAATCCGCACTGATTGAGATGGCTGATTCCATTTGCTGGATGGTATATGGGGGTGCTGTGACCATACTGGTACTTCTCGACCTGTCAGGGGCGTTTGACACGGTGTCTCACTCCATCTTGCTTGATCGTCTTAAGCGAATTGGCATCCGTGGGATGGCGCTGGACTGGATCACCTCTTACCTTCATGGCCGAGACCAACACATCTTTCTCCACCCTTTTTTCTCCGCTGCTAAACCTCTAAGATGGGGGCTGCCTCAGGGCTCGGCCCTGAGCCCACTTCTTTTCAATATCTATCTGGCAACATTGGCGGAACTCATCGCTTGCACAGGGATCAAGATGACACCCAACTGATGTTTTTCTTCAGTGAAGTGTCGGCATCTGTCTTTGACTCTTTCAGAGAGTGCCTGCAAAGCATTTCCGTCTGGATGAGTAGCAACTTTCTAAAGCTCAATGCCGACAAGACGGAGGTTCTGTTTTAACTGAGCAGCCCCACACCCTGTGGCCTTGTGGTGGCCGGTAGAACTGGGAACGGCTCCTATACCTAAGGACTCGGTCAAGAGTCTTGGAGTCCGTTGGGACAATGACTTATCCCTTTCCGCCAATATCCAGCATGTATCTGCGGTCTGCTTTGGTAAGATGAAAATAATTAGAAAATTCATCGACTTCCTGCCAGAGATAGCTCGTAAAACTGTAGTGCATGCATTAGTCACCTCCCATCGCGACTACGCCAACGGACTCTATCTGGGTCTGCCCAGCGGCTTGATCTGTAGGCTGCAGATAGTGCAAAACGCGGAAGCTAGGCTGGTCCACAAGGTCCCTCTCTGACACCATATCTCCCCCCACCTCAGACACCTCCATTGGCTCCCTGGGACCAAGAGAGTTGAATTTAAGGCCCTCGCATTTGCTTTCTGGGCCTACCAGGGAAGAGGCCCCAATTATCTGAGGAAGAGACTTCGCCCTTACCAGCAGGGCAGATCGCTTAGGTCCAGCCTGAAACGCTACCTCTTCATCCCCCGCTTTGCTAAAGCAAGAATGGGGGGGCAGAACTTTCGAGGTAGGAACCTCCAAATGCTGGAATGACCTGCCCCTCCAACCACGTATGATGCACTCTGAGCAGGAGTTTAGAAAGGCCTTGAAGACCTGGCTGTTCAGCCGTAGAGACTAGATCTTTCCTAGCATGGCCACGTTGTTATCCACTTTAGCGCCGGGAGACCTCAGTCGAGGTAGCTGCACGCTCTGTAAATGCCTTTATTATTATTATTATTATTACATGCTTTTCAGTGGAGAATACACGGTCAAATCTGAATAAACACACTGCTGCTTAACTTTGCAAAGACAACAAGGTGATGGAAGAAATGCTTGAATTATTCTCAGCCACTGAAAATTGCTCGGGCACATTCCATACCATAGATTTTCATCCACAGTACCATTCTAGAGAAAGATCCATCCTATGCAAATCAGTTTTGATCCTGCTGCATTATGATCAGTCCAGCCCAAAATGCCAGGTCAGGTCTCCTCCAGATGGGAGCGCAAGCAATGACAGGCCAATATTAACATACTTAGGTCTTGTCACTGAGGTATACCTTGAGTCTTTTAGAACTGGGATGGGCTGCACCCGACTGGCCAAAACTGGTCTTGGGTTGCTTATAATCTGGTTCAGAGAGGACCGGCCTGGCAGTGTGAGCAGGACTATTTCTATGGGAGTAGGACCGAGGCAGATTTGCATACGGTTGGCTCTTATCTGTGTTGTATAAAAACAGGCGGGGATGCAGCCCCAATTAATTACTAGCGACATAGATTACTCCAAGCAGTCCATCCTTCACTTTTTTGTATTTTCCGCTGCTTAGTATTGGGTATTTCTTGACATCTCACCATCATATTTGGTCATAGTAGGTTTGCTCCGGTGGTATGGCTTGGCTTTGTTAAAAATATGTTCCTGCTATCTGCAGTATTACGCATTGAGCAAAAATCGATTGGTAAACTTCGAATTAATTACCTAGTACTTGGGCAAAATGATTTTGAGTATTCCTTCACCCCTTTTGTATAAATTGTACTCGTAAAGTGCTGTGCAATAAGAGAACCTTCAGTGATGGAACAGTGTTCAAAAACTGAAGGAACCTAGATCAACCGAGATATGTAAAATCCCTTGGAGGGAATAATTCCGTGAATAGCAGGAGGCATGGGTATTGGCCACGGGAAGCACTTCCCAAGAAGGTATGGGTTTCTTTGCTACAATGGTCTACTGCTCGTTTTCTTTTGGAGGAGTTTCCTCTTCACTCATAGCACCGAAATACAGCCTTTCTGGATTTAAAATGACAGCACCAGCAGGAGCTTCAGATTTTATGTTACATCCAATTCCCACATTCCCCAACTCTCCTGTCGGGTTCGATTTGCGTCCTCTTTTTCTATAATATTGTTCAGGCTTGATATTATCTGTTGATTATTCCATTATATTTATTCTATTATAAAATGCTTTGCCATTTGTAGTGCAGTGGATGGAGCCCAATAGAGGCCCGCAGCACACCTGCAGCTTCTAAATGGGTTCACTATAAAGAGGAATAACAGCAGTGACTACAACCGGTGCTGTAATGGGCTGGGACCCATCAGTTCTAAGTACAGTGCCTTTGGGAATGTTCACTCTTGAGTACCTTCTCTTCTCCTTGGCCAATGAGAGTGCTACTGATAGAGATCAGGATGTATATAATATACTCACTTCCACGGATAGAGTAATTTCACAGTTACACGCACATACACTCATCATACACTAGGGCCCATTTCACTACCATACGCTCAAATACTCTACCAGCACTGAACCTGTGGAAAGAAAACTCCTAAACACCCCGCATCTATATCGAGGTCGATAAGACCTAGTTATTGTGACTGTCCTGAAACATAGCCTTAAACAATCTATACAACAATAATCAAAATAGAGTACTCAATAATTGACAAGAAATAATAACCAACACCGTATTCAAAAGTATGGTACTTTATCTAAATTAGTCAAAGAAAGTAAATCAGAATAAATCATCATTCTCATAATTACCTATTCTAGCTAAATGTCAGAACGGGTCAGGACAAGTCTCTCGGTAAAGTCTCTCAAGACGTAGTCTTGAGAGTGCTTTTAAACTCAAACTCCTCTCAGCAACGATCCTCACCAACGCAGATTCGGGAAGGAAAGGCAAATGGCAAGTGGCAAAAACCCTCTCTAGGCTAATAATTTTTATAGGGATTCAAACAAAGGGAAGATACAAAAATGTTCATCTCATCCGCTGATTCTCCGAGCAAAAGCGAGAAGGAAAGGATGTAGTTTCGTTACATTTGGAAAAATCTCCGCTCAGAAAAATCACAAAAATAAAAAGACAGAACAGGAACTAAACATCTCAAAAGTATCTTCTTAACTTCCACACGTTTCCTCCGATGAGCTCAGAACTCAGAGTCTTTCTTTAAAGCTCCTTTGTTTTCCAAGGCTACCAAGGCTGTCGTCCCAGAGCATTTGGAGACAAGCCCAGAACTGCTGCTGTCCTCATGGAAAGTTTTAAACCAGGCAAGGACTATGGACAGATGACTTGCATCCATTTTCAGCAAGGCCTTTTCATTTCAACCGCTCACTCGACACCAGGCTCTAGATGTCGACCATCTTTTACTAGGCCTCAATAGGCCACAATAGACCATCTTAATTTAAAGAGACAAAAACAACGTTACCACAGCATAGTGATTAAACAGTGTTAACCCCACTAATACCCTTATGTGTATGTAATTATCTAGCCTCAGCAACATAGAAAAGCATTAATTCGAAAGCGTTTCGTGCTTTAAAAATAAACAGCACTCAGCAACATTTAAACATGAAAACATGCACGTTATTGTTAATAAGCACACATATGCGTTCCCACGTGTAATTCTCTCGTGTTAAAACATACAGGTTGATCAGTATAAAACACTTACACAAAACAAATGATTAATAATTAACAATTAATAATTAATATGACAAATAGACAAACCAGAGCTTCAAAAACCAATGAATTTTCAAACAGAAAACTCTGCTCTAGCAATCCCCCCTTTGGTGATTTTATCACCAAATAACCCAAAAAAAAAAAAAAATTTGTGAAAATTTAGTCCCATTTTAGGAGAAATTGGAAATGTCTTTTTCTCCTTACACAACACTACACACCAGTCACTCTTTCATCATCCCTCTTTGTTTCTAAGTAGACACTCTCCCTCAATTCTTCTAATTCAATTTCTTGTGGTTCCCTTTTAAAAATTTTACTTCTCTTTTCAGGTTCTCTTTTAAATTTCTTTTTCCCTCCCCTGTTTTTACAACACAAACACACCAATCTTAGTATTAATAGAGCAACAATTATACAAGTTAAAGGAAACAATATCTTACCTATAATGGTACTACCTATTTTTGCAATAAAACTCTTAACAGCTATCACCTTATTAGCTAATTTAGTCCAGATACTTTCAGCTTCAAGCGGTACTAATTCTTCATGCAAATCAGTAATGTTTTTGATATAGACCTTCAGGTCTTTGCTTTCGTCAGGAATGTAAGTGCAACAATGTTGAACTTTCAGCATTCCACAGACTCCACCCTCCTTGGCCAATAGAATATCAAGGGCAAGTCGATTTTGCATAGACATGGCACGTACGGCAATCAATTCCGTATTCACCAAATGAAACCCTCCAGCGGTATTTGTCGATAAGCGATCAACCACTGTTGATAGTTTCCGAATTCCATAAGCATTCAAAGAAATTCCCACTGCTGGAATTAAAGCACCAAAAATGTCACCTACAATTTCAGACCAAGTTTCTCTCTTGAAACGCGTTAGTAAATTAATATGTTCTACATCTTCTATTTTATCTATATGAAAGATCTTTGGAAAAACCAGGCCCACATAACACGTGCCATACCAATGGTCAGGCAACTTGTAATAAGCCTTGTTCCCACAAACATAGTACACTCCTGGAAAAACTGTATCTTCTCCACCTCTGAAACCCCATCCTGTTGCAATGAAGTATGTATCATGACACTCACTAGTCCCAACAAAGTATGTATCATATTGGGATTTCCTTCTTGTAATGCACAGCTTACCCTTCTGTGGTGCATCTAGAGCTAAAGTTGGACTAGCCCCATTTCTCAACTCTTTTCCCATCTCAATGTCCCAAATTGTCTCATTCACTTTATATTTCTCTGCTTTTTCATGCATGTTCAATCTCCTTTCCTCTACCATATTTAGGTAAGCTTTCTCCTCTTCTTTCAGACTGCAAGTTAAATTATTCTTAAAAATGTAATCTAATGTTAATCCTTCTTTCTCAATAAAAATCTCACCAAACATGTTAGCTTCTTTAGCTGGATTCAGCTTTTTGTTCATTGGCAAGTGCCCAAAAATACTATCTCTGTTAGACATCTTATAATCTATTTTCCCTATCAAATAAAAAACACTACTTAAAACACTACAAGAAATCCCATACGTAGCTGGTAAATGGTGATAAGTAACACCCTCTGAAACTGATGCAGGTAATTGCATACAGACGTAGCAATCCCTGACTTCCATTGTTTTCACATATTCGTATAACAGCTTTGAAAAAACATTACTAGAAAAATCATTAATTGACCTATCTTTATGTACATAAGTATTACTAATTCTAGTCGGAACTACTTTTTGTGAACTCTTCTCTGCAAAAGTCACATTCTCAGTGTGTATTCCTAAAGTGTCTAATGTAACCCTAAAGGTAACTAATAAAGCTTAAACACCCCATAATAGCATTAATAATCCAGTACAGCAGCAGCACATTCTACACCATCTTTTAAAGAAGGCACATCTACTTTGATTATTCTCTGTGTTAGCCATTTTACTACTTTGACCGTGTCTTTTGACTTAGCCTCTTCTACTCCACTACTTGAGACTCTAAGATTTGGATTACTTCAAACAATTAATTCAGCTTCTTCTTCTTTTCACTTTCTCCAAGGGATTTCTTTTGTTCACTCAGTTTGGATATTCATCATTTTTCACTCCAACTTCTTCGACATCAAATTGTATTAGATCTCCAACAATATTATCCTCAGTATCCGACTTTTCATCAATGTCAGTCAAGATTACTTTCAGGATTTCACCGGTATCTTCCTCAACCACTTCTCGTACGGTCTCCTCTGGATTTCTTTGACTTTCTGCCTCTTCACCTTCAGACAGCGCCACGTACGTCCATTCCGGCGACATATACTTCTGGTTAGGTTTTCTTATTCTCTTGATCTCTTCTGGTTCTTTTGACACTTTTCTCTTTTCTCCTCTTGCTTGATTTTGAGTCGTCACCTCATTCACTTGTTCAGCTTTCGAGTCATTTGCTCTTATCACTCTGTATCTCAGCCTCTTTATTCTGTTGTTAGGCCAAAGATCTCCTCTCACAACCTTTTTCGGTCTTGTTCCTGTATTGTTTCTTTCTCCAATCCAAGTTCTTTTTCTCAGAACTCGACCCTCTGATTTCTCATTTTCACTTTCATCCGATTCTGTTTCAAATGCCTCTGATTCTTCAGCAGTTTTCTTTTGCTCCACAGTCTTTTCCACCACTGTTTGAGACTTCCCTACTTCTGTCCCTCCTCGGGTCTCCGACTCGCAATCTTCTTGCTGTCTACTTGTCCCTTCACCTAGCTTGTCAAGAATGTTCCCTACACCTCCTCGGGGGTCTTCCGCAATCTGTCCCTCTCTATCTTCTTCTGACCCTACTTCTTCAAGTGTAATCTCAAGTGGTTCTTCAATCTGCTCCTCTTCTGATTCAGGAGTAGTCTCTGTGGAATTTCCTTTTCTTTTTCCTTCACTGCTTTTCAGAACTTCAGGCTTTCTCACAGAATCTAATCTCTTCTCTGATACTCTCAGTGGTTCACTTGAAGCTTTTTCTGCTTCTTTCCTCACTGGTTCTGTATCTTCATCATCACTGGAATCTGACTCTTCAAAATACTCCTTACCAGTTCCGTCTTTCGGTATTGGAACTCTCAGAGTATGACTCGCATGTACCCAGTTTTTCACTCCAGCACACTTTACTGCAGTTGTCGTAGTCAGAATAACTTGTCTTGGCCTTCCCCACCTTGGAACCAAGCAATTTCTTCTTCTGTGCACCTTAATCCTCACCCAGTCCCCTGGACTCAGATCATGAGCTTGCTTTTTCTCAAGTGTGGTAGCTTCTTCTCCAACCTGGTGAAACACAGAATGAACTGCGTCAGCCAGGCCTTTACAGTAATCCAAAATCATGTCATCAGTTATTGTCATCAACTTATTGACAGGTACAAATGCATGTCGCATTGCACGTCCCATGATTATCTTGTGCGGACTTAAACCAGTAGTTCTATCTGGAGTAGATCTGATAGTCATCAGCACTAGAGGCAAAACATCGGGCCATTTCATACCAGTGGCTAAACACATCTTACCAATCCTGTTCTTGATCGTGCCATTAATTTGCTCAACCACACCAGAAGCCTCTGGTCGGTATGCACAATGTAGCTTCTGCTGTATGCTTAATGCTTCACAAATCAAACTCATGAGTTCATAATAGAAGTGTCCACCTCTATCAGACTCAATCGTTACTGGAAACCCGTACCTAGGAATCAACTCTCTTAACAGTAATTTTGCCACTGTTATTCCATCATTTCTCCTAGTCGGATAGGCCTCCACCCATCTTGAAAACAAACAGACTACCACTAGAACATACCTCAGTCTGTTCACTTGGGGCATTTCAATGAAATCAATCTGCATTCTTGTAAAAGGACCTCCTTCTCTGCCTATTGTTCCCAGACTCACCACTGTCTTTTTCCCAGTGTTAAATTGCTGACAGATCAAACATCTTTGACAGATGCTCTCTGCAATTGTCCTGAACTTTGCATTGTACCAGGTCTGCTTGAACGACCTGATCATCGCGTCCCTCCCCAAATGTCCCTGGCCATGATACATTCTTGCCATTGACGACAGTATGGAGTTCGGCATTACTGGTCTGCCATCTCTATAGACCCAAACATTGTCTGTTTCTCTTGGGGCACAACCTGCCTTAATCCAATCTTTTTTCTCTTCCTCTCCTGCCTCATCCTGCAACTGTTTCACTTCATCCCATGTCTCTAAGACATTAGTAAACATCACAGAACAAAAAGACATTTCACTTTCTCGTTCCCGATTAATGGACTGGTTGGTTTTTGCACAGTATTGCGCAATGTCATTGGCATACCTATTGCCAACTGTCACAAAATCCTTCCCTTGTCCATGAGCAGCACACTTTACAACTGCTAACTCTTTAGGTAACTGTATTGCCTCAAGTAATTTCCCAATCATTTCAGCATTCTTTATTGGAGTCCCACTCGACGTCAAGAAACCTCTTTGTAGCCAAAGTTGGCCAAAATCATGCACAACTCCAAATCCATACTGACTATCAGTCATCACAGTCGTTCTCAAATCTTTCCCAATTTCACAAGCTTTTGTTAACGCCACCAATTCAGCAACTTGCGCAGATTTCACTCCTTTTAATGGTGATGCTTCCATAACCTCTGAAACCTTGCACACCGCATATGCTGCACATAGCACACCCTCATCATTCCTCAGGCATGATCCATCCACAAACAACACATGATCACTCTCATGTAAGGGAAGATCCCTTATGTCTGGTCTCGGTTTTGTACAGTATTCAAGCACATCCAAACAATTATGATCATCTTCTGTTTTCACACCCACATTTTCAATATCCGGCAACAATGTCACTGGATTCACATTCACACATCTCTCAAGAGTCACATTTGATGCTCCCAGAATCACTTTTTCATATTTAGTCAGCCGACTATGTGACATGTACTGGGTTCTGCTTCTTGTCAAAAGAATTGCCACATTGTGAGGTACGAATACCCTTACAGGATATCCCATTATGATTCCCTCACTCTGTTCCAGGCTTCTGCATGTTGCAGCCACAGATTTCAAACAACCCGGTAAACCTACAGCTACAGGGTCAAGTGTCGATGAGAAGTACGCAACAGGCCTCCTCAGCTGTCCATGCTTCTGAATTAACACTGAAAGTGCACATCCATTCCTCTCACTGCAGTACAACTCAAACTCCTTTTCGTAGTCTGGCATACCCAAAGCTGGAGCCTCACACATTCTACTTTTCAGCTCTTCAAATGCTGCCATTTGTTCTGCATCTAGTTCCAATGGGTCTGTCATCTCACTTTTTGTCAGCTTAATCAGTGGCTTTGCTATCAGGGAAAAATTAATTATCCACTGACGACAATAACCCACCATACCCAGGAACATTCTCACTTCTCTCTGGGTTTTCGGGGCCTTCATTCCCCTGATGATTTTGATCCTGTCATCAGTCACTTTTCTCAGACCTTTTTCAATATTGTATCCAAGATAATGCACCTCTTTCTTGCAGAATTGCAATTTGGCTGGAGATACCTTTAACCCTCCATCCGCCAGATGATTCAGTAAAGCTATGGTATCCACCTCACAAGCTTCACGCGTCTTTGATGCCACAAGCAGGTCATCAATATACTGCACTAGTACTGAGTTTTCAGGCATGATCAAGCTCTCTAATGACTTTTTCAATAACTGATTGAATATCGAAGGACTCTCTGTATATCCCTGTGGGATACGACACCATGCTAAAATACGCTGGCCAAACCTAAATGCAAAAATCGGCTGGCTGTCATGATGCAATGGAATTGAAAAGAACGCATGACACAAATCAATCACTGTATACCACTCAGCATCATGTGGAATCTGATACAAAATCACTGATGGATTTGGCACAATAGGACAACATGCCACCACAATTTGATTAATTTTTCTCAAATCCTGTACAATTCTAAATTTCCCATTAGGCTTCTTTAGCCCCATTATCGGTGAATTACACGGGCTACTCAGTAGTTCTCTCAGAACTCCCTGCTGAATCATTTTCTCAATTATAGGAGTTATTCCTTCAATTATTTCTGGTGTCATTTTCTACTGAGGAATGTTAGGATACGTAATTCCCTCTTTCACTGAAATTTTCACAGGATCTACATTATTCATCAATCCTACATCCTCTCCAGTAAAATCCCAAACTGTTCTTTTCACTGTGTCTCTCAGCTCTTGAGGCAGATCCTCCGGATCAAACACTGCAAATGCACCAATTAACTCACTTTCTCTATTTTCTAGAGTCACTCGGTACAAAACATCCTCATCTGTTGTCTCAAAGGCTATTCCATCCGGTGTACAGAAAATTGTACAATTCATCTTGCACAATAGGTCCCTACCTAACAGGTTCACTGGACTAGTGTCACAAACAATAAACCTGTGCATGTCTGAAAATTTCCCTATCTGTACTCTTACTGGTTCAGTAAGACGGGTTCTGATTTGTGTATTGGCTACACCAACTACTTGGATTGCTTCATCCGAGAGAGGAAGATTTCTAATATCTGTTGACCTGACAGTTGATCTTGTCGCACCTGTGTCTACTAAAACAGTAACACTTTCCTCATTTATTTTCCCATCTACAAATGGTCCTGCCTGGTCTATTTCTAGAGTTGCACCAAGTATGCACTCTTCCTCCTCTCTTCGGCACCGTCAATAATCACCCTCAGACTCACTCCCTTCATTCTTTAACAAGTACTGTTGTACCTGGTTAGAACGCCTTGGTTTGTTTACCTGTTCATCATTGTAGAATCCTGAATCCTGATTATACTTTTGTGACCCTCTATTCTGCGGCAAGGGCGGTTTCGGCTCTTGACTCTGCTGTCTCACAACTTTCTGTTGTTGCTGCTGTTGATTATTTCCTTTGTTCTGCACCTGTTGATTTAAGGGTTTACCCTCATTATTCACTAATGGTGGATTAGTGCATTCAGACCTCCAATGTCCCAGTTGGCCACAGTTGTGACACGGGAACTTCTTCTTTGCCTCTTCAAGATTCCCCTTTCCCCTTTCCTTTTCCTACATATCTAGGTCTATTCCCTGCATTATTTCCTGCATTATTCGCTTGTTCCACCAACTGTGCTTCCTGTCTTTCCGCAACCTTCACTTGTGCCCACATTGCTTTCTCTTTCAGCTTTCTCTGCTTTGCTTTGCTTCAATTTCATCACTGAAGTATTTTGCATGTCTCAGAATCTCATCTATTTTCTTACTCTGCCAATCCACTGTGTGTTCACGAATTCTCTCACTAATCTCAGGTCTCAGGCCATATACAAATCTGTATACAAAATGACTCAAATCTTTGTCACCCAGGTGCTCATCTCCACTGAATTGTTTAAATGCCAGTATCAGCCTCTCGTAAAAAGCATGAACTGATTCTTTTGCTTCCTGTTGTGTTCGATCTATTTTAACCCAGTCTGTCTCTTTTGCAGGTACTTTACTCTTCAGGTAAACTATCACCTGATCATACTTTCTCATTTCCTCTGGATCTGGTGCTCCTGTTCTTGGATCTCTTGGATATTCCTCAGTAGGCCAACTCACAACTATTTTACACTCAGTCCACAAGTCTGCTGGAACAATTATATCAAACAGACTATTCAGGTCAATCCACAGCACTTTTGACAATTTCACAAACCTATCTACCTGCCTATACCACTCGACGGGCTTTTCTCTCAATCGAGGGAAATCATTCGTAAATGATAAAATATCCTGTCTGGTCCATGGAACATGTACATATCCTCCTCCAGGTATTTCTCTCATAGGATAATTATCCACTGGTTTCTCCTTTTCTCTCACTGGAAATGCTGAATAAGTTCTATCTCCAGATTCTTCTCTTTTCTTGTACCACCTATCCTTCCACTTTTCTACATCTCCCCATCTTCGCAATAATGCGACCATTTCCTTAATCTGTCCTGTTCTACCAGTACCATTCAGATTCTCTATGTCCTTGTCTGTAAAGTCCATCCTGTAAGTTTTCTGCAAAGCCTTCACTTTGTCAATATCAACTCCCTGTTCATTCGCTATTGCTCTTAACCTGTCATGTGTATTTCTCGCTCTCCAGGTAATATTCTTGCACATGAATAACAACTCATCTTCAGGACGATTTTTAAGAATCTCTGTTGGAACTGTCCCTACTACAAGCTCTTCCAATTCCACACGTAACCTAGCCACATCAACCACTTGTGAATCTTTATCCTTCTTCTGGAGAACCTTCATCCATTCATTCAAATCTTCAGCTGTGATTTCTGTAGTTTTTCTCACTGAAACCACTTTCTTTTGTGCCTCTAAAATCGGCATCCCTGAACAACTAGCTTCACTAGCATCCAGTCCTTCACTACATGTGTCATGTCTGGATTGTCTCAGATCACTATTTTCTGTCCTTCTTCCTGAATCTCCTGAGGGACCAGCTGAACTTGTTAACTTATTCCCAACATATGGAATTACCAAACCGTTTTCACCTGTTCTCTGGTTATCAAACACAGGCATTATCGGACCTATAGTTACAGGTACCGTAACAGCTTCCAGATTCTTTGTTAACTCCCTAATCTTTTCAGTCAGCTCTGTTGTAGTTCTGGCTAGTTCTCTTGTATTTCCGTCAGCACCTTGATTCTCTCTCTCCCTGAAAGGATTACCACTTCTTAACTCAGGTGTCACATTTTCAATGTTACTCACTATATCTCTTATCGGAGAAACAATTGGTGTACTCTCATCTGGTTCTGGTCTATATGGAGGTGGTCTCTTGTAAATCATGTCATTCAAGACCTCATCCTCATATTCATTAACTCCATATCTTCTCACTTCTGACTCAGGAACCCTTTCTGCTCCCCCTTCAACTGTTCTCATCGGATATAATCCCTCTGACATACTAGCATCTCGCCATCTTTTCATTCGATCATGATGAGTTTCACGATCATGTCTCCTCCCGAACATATACCTATAATGTCCTCCAGACCTCTGCTTTTCTCGCTCATGTACTTCCTCTTCCCATTCCACTAAAGCCTCAAACTGTGTCGGCCTTGGTTTTGGGTCAAGACATAACATCTTTCCCCGTAAATTTCTCAACACGGCCAGATTAAATGAACCATGTTCTGGAAATGCTAGAACACCATCCTCTTTGGTATACCTAACCCAGTTCTCCAACCATATACAGGTATGATACCCATATTTCGCAGCCATGAAGGATGCAGGTGTTTTCGCTGGAGGTAACAATTCACCCTCTCTTGTCTTAACATCTTTATCCTTGTCAAACCACCTTTTAATTCTTCCAAAGAATGTCTTCTTCTTTTTCTCTTCTTGGTAATACATTTTAGCGTTTACCAAAACTTTCTAATCCCTTTCGTATTACAAATATACAATACGAATTTTCAAGCCAATAACAGCGCGACTCACACTAACGCACCAATCCTGGAGCGTCTACGTCACTTGAATAGCTCTTCCAATCCTTACGCGGCTCACACCAACGCACCAATCCCAGCGCGAGCACTATTCTGATCCACTATCCAATCAGAGCGCGGTCTCTATGACGTCAGCAGCCGCTGCAGTCGCCTGTCTCCTGTCACTCGTCTACCCCTCCTTTACAAAATCTTCAGTAGACTTCGTGTCAAAATTTCTACAAAATCTATTAGTTACAACATAAAAACATCTCCATTGTCTGCTTCGCTAACCACAGAATAGTAAAGAGAAATCTATTTCACAAGAACAACGGACTTTCATACATCCCTTAACTGTTTCCTCTAGGACTTGTCCAAAGAGTCTTACAATCAATTAAATGTATATGCATTCACGCACATTCATACAAGAAAATATAGTACATGCACACAGAATCCTGCTTCCCGAGAACAGTAAACAATCTGTCCCACTACAGAATTATAACACACATTAACCAAGCAGCTTACCTCTGCCCAGTTTCTCAAACAAGCTCAGAGAATACCTATTACTTCTCCCGCGATAAGCTTTAACGGCGAACCTTACGGATCCCTGGGACTTAAGACCAGAGTTTCACAGATAACCTTCACTACCATACGCACTCCTTATATACCAGAAATATCTAACAGTAACATACGACAATGTCACTAATTCCGAACCCAGACAATGTGACGCGCAACTTCAATTGTCACACGTTTTTTTTCCTTACAATCCCGTCTTTCCCGAGAGCAGCATATATACTTCCCTCTGCCCTACTACGGAACTGCTACTAGCTCCCAAATTCCAGAAGCACTACATATAACTCAACATGACGACTCCAACATATAGTATTAGTACATATACCAACATCAATCAATAATCAATAATCAATAAGCTAATGTACAAGCAATCTAATCAGATCAAGACAATCATCAATAACCATCACAACTCTGCTACCAGGAAATTGATAGAGATCAGGATGTATATAATATACTCACTTCCACGGATAGAGTAATTTCACAGTTACACGCACATACACTCATCATACACTAGGGCCCATTTCACTAACATACGCTCAAATACTCTACCAGCACTGAACCTGTGGAAAGAAAACTCCTAAACACCCCGCATCTACATCGAGGTCGATAAGACCTAGTTATTGTGACTGTCCTGAAACATAGCCTTAAACAATCTATACAACAATAATCAAAATAGAGTACTCAATAATTGACAAGAAATAATAACCAACACCGTATTCAAAAGTATGGTACTTTATCTAAATTAGTCAAAGAAAGTAAATCAGAATAAATCATCATTCTCATAATTACCTATTCTAGCTAAATGTCAGAACGGGTCAGGACAAGTCTCTCGGTAAAGTCTCTCAAGACGTAGTCCTCTCAGCAACGATCCTCACCAACGCAGATTCGGGAAGGAAAGGCAAATGGCAAGTGGCAAAAACCCTCTCTAGGCTAATAATTTTTATAGGGATTCAAACAAAGGAAAGATACAAAAATGTTCATCTCATCCGTTGAGTCTCCGAGCAAAAGCGAGAAGGAAAGGATGTAGTTTTGTTACATTTGGAAAAATCTCCGCTCGGAAAAATCACAAAAATAAAAAGACAGAACAGGAACTAAACATCTCAAAAGTATCTTCTTAACTTCCACACGTTTCCTCCGATGAGCTCAGAACTCAGAGTCTTTCTTTAAAGCTCCTTTGTTTTCCAAGGCTACCAAGGCTGTCGTCCCAGAGCATTTGGAGACAAGCCCAGAACTGCTGCTGTCCTCACGGAAAGTTTTAAACCAGGCAAGGACTATGGACAGATGACTCGCATCCACTTTCAGCAAGGCCTTTTCATTTCAACCGCTCACTCGACACCAGGCTCTAGATGTCGACCATCTTTTACTAGGCCTCAATAGGCCACAATAGACCATCTTAATTTAAAGAGACAAAAACAACGTTACCACAGCATAGTGATTAAACAGTGTTAACCCCACTAATACCCTTATATGTATGTCATTATCTAGCCTCAGCAACATAGAAAAGCATGAATTCGAAAGCGTTTCGTGCTTTAAAAATAAACAGCACTCAGCAACATTTAAACATGAAAACATGCACGTTATTGTTAATAAGCACACATATGCGTTCCCACGTGTAATTCTCTCGTGTTAAAACATACAGGTTGATCAGTATAAAACACTTACACAAAACAAATGATTAATAATTAACAATTAATAATTAATATGACAAATAGACAAACCAGAGCTTCAAAAACCAATGAATTTTCAAACAGAAAACTCTGCTCTAGCACTACTGCAAGGCAGGATCTGTCCGCTGCTGAGGACGAGGCTGTCAGATTGGAGCATGTCTGTGCATCACTCTGACAGCGAGCACCAGTTTCTGGCCAGACAGGCCTTTAAGTTCTCCTTGCATTTTCCCGGTGGGCTGGAGCCCTTGGCGGACAGTTTTGAAATCCCAGGGCCGCCCCTGGTGCCACTGTCTCTTTCCCCAGCTCCATTAAGTGAATTGCGATTCTTCAAGATAGAGAGGGAGGGAAGGGGAAGCCAGAGAGAAAACGATCAAAGAGAAAAGAGAGAGAGAAAGAGAGAGAAAGAATAGATGGATGGAAAGAGAGAGATTGTGCAAGGAGAAGAAGGGAGACGGACTGGTATGAGCATTTTTGCCAGGGCTGATATTAGTTCCTCAGCCCGGCCCCGGCCTGTTTAGGCCTGCAGCTCCTTCCCATTTTGTCGGAGGACAGGGAGATCCAACGTCACACAGTGTTCTAAGGCAAAGAGCCTGTTGCCTGCCATTTCAGGTGCATGGTGGGAAATCAGGCCAGAGTAAGACACCCACCTTATGGAGGAAATTGTTATGGGAGCAGAAGGTATTATTACAAAATAAGTTTGGAATGCTGGGTGTGGGCATTTGTGTGTGATTGCATTAGTGTTGTGTACACCTCCAGTGGTGGCTCCTCTGCAATGGCGGAGGGGTGTTGCCTTGCTTCCTGGTTCAGAACCAGCAAATGTAAAATAAAATGATGTTCTTCCAGCGTTTTATTTTGCAGTTTGCCGGCTCTGAGCCAGCTGTGTTAAGAGGGGTGGGGCCAAGGCATGGGAGGGGGGGGAGGAGGAGTGCTATGTGCACTTCACTCCCTAAGCGCAAATATGAGTTTTGGCCAGCTGTCTCAGGCTGACTAAAAGACACCAGCCGCGGCCCGTTTTGCGATGCAGGTCGCACAACGAAATTCGTTTTATTTATTTAATTGTTTACTTACCTTCAATTATCCATATTCCGGTTTTTAGTACCCCCCACCCTGCCCCTTCCCCGCCCTGCCTTTCCGCCTCACGGAACTCCATCCACGGGCTGCGGCTGAAAGGCACATACGCACTTAGGTTTTCTCCAGCTCAGCTGCATTGAGCAGCCGGGCTGGAGAAACTCCACAAACTCCCTGGTCTGAGCAGGGCGCCTTTCCTGCCTGCTCAGATCAATCGGGTTTGGACAGGGAGTCTGTCCCAAGGGCTGCTGGGACAAGTAGGCAGGAAGAGAAGAGGCTGCACGAGGAGAGACGATGCTGGAGGCAGCTGGCGGCAAAGGGTACATTTTCTTTTTTTAAATATAAATAATGTATTCCCCCCACAGCGCAACCACTGCAGCACGACACCCTCCCCACCCCCCGCCGCCCACCACCCTCTGTTTATTGCGGCAGCCACTGCCCGCCTCTGGTAAAACTCTGCCTGGCGAAAAACTGTTTGTAAGGTCCAAACAACTAAGGAAAGGAAAAGTTGGGCATCCTGAACTTTGTGTTGCAACTATCATATAACCTGAAAACCTCAGTTGTAAAGGACTTAAATATTTGTGTTAGTATTAATGGGGTTATCCTGCAACTGTAATAAATAAAGCGTCTATATTTTCAATTCGTTGCTGTCAGGAGTGATGACGAAGCATTTTTTTGTTTTGTATTTTAATTGGACATTGATATTTCCGGTCATGTTTCAGTACAATTATCAAACCCCTGCAGAAGACATTAATCTTGTATTCCAAATGGAATGTGCAGAGTGACTTTCCTTAAACATTGTGTCAGCGATTCCGATAGATAAGATACGAAATGCTATGGCCGAATGCCCTCTCCTGGCGTCAGCCAGATACTGGGGAAAAGCACACAATGCCAGCTCAAGATCACAGGGCGGGGGCAAGACTAGCCATTCTGGAGAGAAGGTCATGGTACCTGAGTCAAGGTCACATTGAACCAAGCCACGATCACACATTGCTGGTTAGATATTACCCGGTCCTAGCCCAAAATTGTCAAACATGTCACAGGCATGCTGGCCTAGTATCAAGCAGAGCTGGCGAGGACCAAAGAACATTTTGCCAAAGTCACTCAATCCAGGCCCAGTACAACACAGTGCTCATCTTTCTTGTAGCTCAAACCCCGGCCAGTTTGTACTGATGATCCTGAGATAACAACGGACAAACATGTTTCTTTAATCGCAATGAACTCTGCACCTACTTTAGAGCGTCAGACCAACAAATTGATCATTACTTGACTACAAATTAAGTTGAGGTCTTTCAAATATCAGTTATTTGAACATTGGTGCAGAAGAGGAGGGTCAGGCCGTCCTCATACCCGTTGTCTTGGGGCTCCCATATTTAAAAGTTCAGGTGAAATGCATCGTTTACTGGTGAGCACTTTTAATTGAGGGTGACTGTCCTAAAAATTGCGGATGAGTTGGAAGGTCGAAGAATGCAAAGGCAGCAGCAGGTGATGCAGGGCGGTCCGATGTTTATGGTTTTCCCTCCCTGCCAATCATCTTCCACATGAAGTCCTGTGTCACATCTATCCTACTCCGCAACCGATCCCTTAATTTGTGGCTCTGCTCTGTATTGGTGTCTGCAGTTTCAGACTTCGTGCAGGTGACCAGGTAGCCTCATTGCGATTCAATTATGCTAAACATTTTTACCTTCTTCCTGCTGGATCCAAAAATGTTCGAGTTCTTTGCAGTTGATCCGCCAATCGTCCTACAGACTAACTGACTTTTATGAAAGTTTAAATATTTTTATGTGACATTTACAGGATGAACCATATCATTTCCATATGTAAATAGCAGTTATGTTAAATAACGAAAAGCACGGCGATCAAAAATATAGCGCAAAGCCTGTGTGGTTTACTTTGCACAACTTTACCCATCCTGTCCGTGGCTGTTTGTTCCAGAATGAAAAGGGAACAGTAATTCAGAATATGGGCCACCAAGGGATGGAAAGTTTTGCAGAAATGAACCACCTGCGGGGCTTAATGAAAGGTCTGTTTCCAGAGACACAAACAATGTTTTGTGCTACTGAAGTAGATTGACTAGAATGAGTGTGGCCAGCCATTTCAACTACGCAGGAAACCAATTTTACTCTGTTGTAAGCTTTAAGGTTTGCTCAAGCTTCTAAAGGAAAGAAACTATGTAAACCACCACACTGGTTGGGGGCACCTTTTTTGTGAGTATATTGGATTTTTGTTTCAAGCCATCAGTAGAATAGAGATGTTTTCCTTAATGTCTGGGAGACTTTTGATAGATTTCTGTTGGGGCCACAAACATCCATCAAACCTTCAGCACCATTTACCTTTTTATTGCTGCTGGTGTATACCAGTAATTTGAAACTACCTTGTTTCCACTATAAAATTAGAATTGTTATCGGAATAGATCTTATTTCTTCTCTTGTTTTATAATGAGTTATCTAGAATTGCAAGTCATAGCATGAATAAATCACCCGCTCCCCTACGGCTGAAGGAAAGAAGAATCCACAGATGATAAACAGGCGAAGTCTGCAGGGCCGGACTGGTAACAGAAACCGGCCCTGGCAAACTGCTGAGCCGCCCCCCCCCCCTCTGGGGTAAGGGGGAGTGCTGCCGAGCAGTTTGCGAGGGACGGTTTCGGCTGATTTTGTTACCGGGGGTCGCGATTGCCGACCCCCGGTAACAAAAACGGCCCCCAACCTAGCGGCCTACCGGGGATACGCCCGGTGCCCGCTATGGCCAGTCCGGCCCTGGAAGTCTGTAGGGATTTGCAAATCCTTGTACCAGAAAAGGATGATGATATGCTTCTACTGGTCTGCGTCTTACATTTCCCACAATACATTTCATCGTGGTAATCTGAAAAATAAAAACTATTGGATACCCCCAAATGTGCAGAGGCAATCAACACATATGTATAATTTGTCAGAGAGCATTACATGCACGATTTCAAGCACGATTTAGTAAAAAGAATATAGATGGTCAAAATGTCTCTGTATCATCATGTCTGTCGCTAAGTCCACTCGTAACACCAATGTTAGCCCCGTTCTTCCCTCGCCCTCAATTCAGTGAGTACCTTCATTACTTTTTCTCATCTAATCACTGACTGCAGCTGTAAACAAAGTAAAGAGAACATCTGTCAAAATGGTAAGAACAACAGCATCAACAACAGCTTTCACCACAGCAGGTACCCCAGCAGTAAATGCAGATACCAGTATAGTACGATCCCAGAAGCAACCGCTGCTATGGCATCAGCAGGGATTGGACAAGCTACCACATCTGCTATTAGAGCAGAGACAAAAAAGACAGCAACAGCAGCTATCACAAGAGAAGCAACCGCAGTCCCCAACTGCTGTGACCAGAGCAGCGACACAGCTGTGACCACAGCTACCACTAGAGAAGGTCCAAAAAGTAAAAAAAAGCTTGCATTTCTTATTTGTATACATCCTGGCCCTATGTGTGAATCTGTTAACCCTAGTCTGCTTTCCTTTGTGGGTTCTGCTCATTCATTATTGCTGGTCTCTAAGTGGCAGGTATGTTTTAAGGAGTTATTCCATGAGTAAGAGAGAAGGTAAAAGCACCCGGTTAGTCCTTTTGGGGGTGAGAGTAGCATACTGATTCTGGAGAACCTGTAATTCCATCAAGTCTGTAGATTGACGACATCTCTGCCTCTCAAAAACATAAACGGTCCTTGCAGGTAGTTCTGGAGTGTTTACCCTCTGAATTGATATTTACTACTGATGCTTTTATGGAGGAAACAATTTCAGTTCGAATTACCATAACTAAGGATTTTTCAAAGAATGAATGTATTTAATATATTATGTTGTCTATATTCATAACTTTTTTTGCTCATTCACAATTGCCACATTTGTTTTAATATCTGCTATTGTATATTTACACACGTTTTACTTGGAACTATACTTCAAAATTCTTATATGTGTGTGCTCTATTGAAGAAAAGGAAAAAGGAAACCCACCAGAATCCCTGCAACCCTGACAAGTGCACTTGTATTAATGTTCAGTTCCGAACCCAAATCCTATTACTGTAAGTTCATTAGATACTCATGGGACCCTGCCTGTCTGTTTTCCTGCTTACCCTGGTATGTTGCTATACTTGTGCTTGCCCTGGGAAAAGGGAAATCGATTGCGTGTGGCGAGGATTGACCTTTGACAGGTAATTCATTGAAATGTTTCATCAGTCTTTCCAATGTGAGTAACCTATAGCTTGTTATTGCTTAAAATTGGAAAATTGTGCCATAAAATGTACTGTTTGACACAATTTTTACAAAAATACTTGAAATGGCACCCTTCCACATAACCTTTCCAATAAATGGTCAGGCTTGCTTACTACATTTGCCTGATGCAGTACGGGCTTACTATTACTAGCCTCCACTGGGTGATGTTCGTTGCTTGATTTGCTTTCGGTACTGGTTGTCCCAGTTGCTGACAGCTGGTCTGGGGTCCCTCTATATTGTTTTTACCTTTAATACAGTTTCAGTTTGAGCTTTACTCTATTCACTGAATTTCCTTTTTAAGTTGAGGATTTGATCAAAATAGCCAACGTCATAAGTGGTAGGAAACCAACCCCCGCCAGCTGTGCAAGCATCCTGTGGGCCCTCCCGCCATTCCTTCGTTCCCAAAAATTATTTACATCAAGACCTCTGTGGCATTAGAACGACCACAATTTATTTACATCATACGTTAGTACACACTTTTCATGATGGCGTTGGTCATCAATATGCTCATTTTGGCATATCTCGGATTACAACCTAAGCCACTTCATACAGGTTATACAGGATACCGCTTATACTTTATTCCATTTTAGCGACCAGAACTTGCCTAATCCTGCAGTGCATCAACCTTGCAGTCATGATGTCTCTTCCAGGTTGTCATGAATTGCTTCCAACTGCTGTGACAGCTCTACTTCTGTCACTTGGTACAGCGGGTCGCAGCTTTGAGCCTTCAATTTGCTACCAATTTCTTCTGGATACAAATCTGGGGACTGCTTGTCCTGGTAACCTTTTTGGCTGCGCTTGTGACCACGCCCTCCCTCCTTGATTGCGTCCTTTGAACCCAAACTCTCCATGTCATTAGTGGACCCTTTTCTTTATTGGCCCTCTCTTGCGCCCTGTTGCTTTCTCTAGGGACTGCTGTCTAGTGGTGGGCGGAATTTGCGAAATCCACTTTCGCAAATTATCGCGAAAATGTTAAAAATTATCGCAAACAGGCGGAAATATCGCGAAGATGCGGAAGTTTTTTTCCCGCATGTTCGCGAGATTTTCTGCATGGTTGCGGCTCGCCAACGTACCCATGTGGTTGCTCGCGGGCGCGGCCATCTTGTTTTCAGTTGTCTCGCGGTGCATGATCGCAAGAAGAAAGACGTGATCGCGCGATACATGACGTCACTGCGGGCGCGAACTGTCGCGAGACAGCGCAAATGGCTAAAAACAATACAACATCTCATGGAGAACGCGACCGGATCAAGAAAACTTGTTGGCGAACGCAGGGATTCAGGTAAGGCAATCGCGCGCACGCGAGAATGTATTATTTTACAGCGCGCTTTCCGCGGAACGCAAAAATGTCAAATTATCGCAATTTCCGCGAACGGAACGAAATTTTAGCCCAGACCTACTGCTGTCCCTCTCAGTCGGCGGAAAACTTGAGTCATCACTGAGTGATAACGGAGCACAGCTCTTTCGTTCTGAATGCATTACCTTTCTCTTTATCAAAATAAAGTGCGTGAGAAGCAGTACAAAAATCAATTCTGATTAAAATGATGAGAGAAGAAATGTAATGTCTAAAGAACTGACCTGGTTTGACTAGGCGCGACACAAACTGATGAATACAATTCTGACATTAACATTCGAAGGGCACAGCAGTCTTCGAACGCACTGCATTGTAACTTTGTAAGCTTCTATCTAGGAAGAGATGTATGTGGGACAAAAAGAAACATTACATTTTCATGTCCAATGTGTATAATGCTGCCTTATACTATAATCTTAGTATAATACTATATTATATATTATACTATATACTATAATAATAGTCAAAGTCGATATTTTTTTCATATACAGTTCGGAATTAGAGTTTTACAAAATAGTGCAACATGAGTGTTTCACCAAACTGATGAAGAATAATTAAGGCAATTTACTAAAAAATTATCCTGCATATATTAAAAAGTTCAAGATGCAAAATTAAAAATTGTTTGTACATTTATGTTATAAAACTATCGCCCATCTATGAAAAAAAGAAAAAAAGATAGAGTTCTTCTTCTGATGGATTTATAGTGTAACCGAGAAGGAAACAAATTACAAAACTCGAGAAGAACAATAACAGGGGTTCACAGCAACCCAAATCCCAGCCTAGCACCCTTTTGTTTTTCCAATAACACTTCGAACCAAAAACGTTGTCATCAAACATGCATATTATGGTCTCCTTTATTGGTTGATACCAACTGTTTTGTAGATTTGAGATTTCAACTAATATTTGACAACATTCTCAGCAATAGGCGTTCTATAATTCGTACTATACTCTTTATGTCATTTTGCTGCCAATATGCTTTCAGATACCCTTTAAATACACAATGAGATACTTCCGGATTGAAGAAGCTCGCAATTTGAATTATCCAAACAGAAAGACCGGCTCTGTAGGTGATTCTGCGTCTTGTGCTTTTATCACCTTCAATAAAATAATTTTAGGGAAAAACTAGACTCCTTTTTTCCAAATCTTAGCCAATGCAAGACCTAGAAATAAATTAATCTTGTTATGGTTGAACGTCTAGAGTATTCCTAGGTCTGCTACCGAGTTAACCTATAAACTCTGAAAACTTTTCTTGAAAAGATTCCGTCTACATTTTCCCTACTGGGCATGGTTCTCTCTTGGCCAGTGGTAGAAGCTTAATATGTTGTTTGTAACCTTGCGCCATGCCCTTGAATGAAGCTGATCGACAAGCGATACAGAACAATGCCTAATGCTGATCTTTGCAATGTTGTCCTAGGTTGCCTCTGTGGATTGTAGATGGAGGCAGGCAAGATAATGAATAGGGAGATACAATTCCGAGCTGAGTAAGAGCTGAGCCATACCTTTTCTTGTCACTATGCGACAAAGCATAAGCCATGCCATCAAAGGAATTGTTACCTACAAAGTGAAACCAGTCACATGTAAGCACGGTGAGGCGGTGGAGCGGGGCGGGGGGAAGTCAACAGATTACAGAAAAGGTTTTATTTATTTATTAAATTTGACCTATTCCATCGTCTGCCGACTTTACCCCCTCCAATCCTGCCCCACCCCCACCCCGCCGTCTCACCACGCTTAGCTTTGCAGGCTGCCACTGGGTGAAACTGGTGTCATGTAAAAAAGGATATGACTTCTAAAATTAAAAATTATATATTTATTTTTATTTTACTACATTATTATAACCATAGTGATATTTTTATTCAAATTAAATATTTCTAAACATCAACTCAGATATGCTGCCTCCGAATACCTTGAGACTGCCATGGGTGAACCAATATATAATTGAGATTGTCATATGCATGTGGGACCAATACTCTTACTGTATTTGGAGAAAGATAGTACTTTGCTCATAGTTGGGTGAAGCTTTTATATTGTGCATAAACTCATTTACTTCACTGTGGTCCTAAGTTTGAAAGTCAAGGGAAATGAGGCACAGTGAAGTAAAGGGAATTGTTTGTGATCACACAATTTGCTCAAGTAAGAAAGGTGAGACTGCAGTCTATGTTTTGTGTGGTAACTGGACTTCACCACGCTCCCGGTTACATGTATGCCTCTGGAATCCTAAGGACCCAGGGTTCTGGGAGATGACAGTTGGGACGTGGTGACTGGGGTGCTTCTCTTGACATATTCATAACTTTAAAAAGTATACAATTCCTTCTTCATCTTGTCAGCACAGCTTTATTACATTGACAACGACCTGAAGGACCGTAAGCGTAGCTGCGATGAAGGAGAGAGCACCTCAACATACGAAAGCGAAGAGGTGCGGTTATGCTGATCAATGTATCCACATGAAGTTACCATCGCAAAGCTACTGTATTGAACCAATAATTCGATAAGTGAAAACCTTTCAACTTAAATCAGTACGCGAGGAAACCGTGAGTACCCAATGTGCCTTCACGCATAACTGTAATTTCTTTTACCTTATGAGAGACCGTCTCCCGCGTGACTGGAACGAGTGCAAAATTCACAAGCATGATCTGGTTGATAAGAGTTCTCGTGCACGCTGCGTGGCTGTCAGCGTGCGTCAAAGTGTTCCCTTGATTTCCTGCAAAAACTCACGTCGTTGTTCTACGTTGGCGACCATCTTGTGTGGTTGTGCAGATTGTGACCCGACTCACTTCAAGTCTCTACGGCAAACCACTCTTCAACACATTATTGGTAATTGAGGTGCTGTGCCAATTTTCCTGCATTTCCTGGACTTTGTTGTTTTATATGCGAGCAAATGTCTAAGTGCGTGCAGCATCAGCTATACACATGCTCATGCACTGCGTGCTTGCTTCTCCACATTTACTCATCATTTACATATTACATGCTGGTTTCAAGTGGTATAGTTTGGCTCCACATTCTTTCAGTGAAAGGCACGCTTGGAGTTCCTCCTGTGCTTATTATCTTCAGTGATACACACACCTTTCAAAACAATATGTGAGTGGATATGCTTAACCAAGGTGTACATCTTCACTCTTTTCGGCGATACGCACGCTTGAAGTTTCTCCAGTGCTTATCATCTTCAGCAATACGTTTGTAAAGCAAAACTCGTTTTTGACTTTTAATATGTCGTCTTGTTGTTAGTGCATCTTGTTCTAACACATATACACTGAACTTATTTGTCCTCTAATTTTGGACATTTTACATCATGCAGAATGTACCAGCTCCTCTGTTTTTTAATCTTTGCCAGGTGAACCTATGATTAAATGGAACAAATGGAAGACATTTTTAATGTTATGCTAGAGTGTGTGGGGCGTCTTTAAGTTTTGAACGTAAATCAGTGTTGCTGTTACATTGCTTGGGCTCTGAGGGTCAAGAGGTTTTTGACCATTTGCCTCCTCTTCCTGATGATGCAGCGTGTGACATGAATGAATATGACATTTCTATTAGAAAGTTAGATGTTCATCACTTACCCAAGGTCAGTACGATTTTAGAGAGGTACCACTTTGGTAGGAGGGTACAGAAAGATGGTGAAAGTGTAGAAAACGATGTGACTGACTTACATAAAATGGCTTCGTCATGCAAGTTTGCAGGTACTTCTTCAGAGAGGATTAGAGACCAATTCATGCTCGGATGCAATACTGAGAAGGTCAGGGAGGAACTAAGGTTAAAGGATAATCCATCTTTGGAGGATGTGTTGGAAATTGCGAAAAAGATCGAACACTCTTTGAAATGTGTGGAGGTCATCAAGAATGTACAACTCATCAAAGATAGAGCGGATGCAGCAAAGAAGAAACTGATTGTTCCATCAGGGAGAAAGGTGGAAAAAGGGTTTGATGGCAGTTTAAAATCAAGAGACGGAAGGAAATATTTTAGGTGTGGAAGTGCCACACACTTGGCATTTTACAAAGAGCATCCTGCCCTTAAGGTGGTGTGTCGAGGTTGTGGAAAGTTGGGGCATTTTTTCAGTGGGTGGATGTCAAGGTGAGGATGTGGATTTTGAGGTGGGCAGAGAGTACTGCAGGTGAATGACATAACATGCTAGGGTCCTATTGATGACATATTGGTCAATGGTAAATCTACCAAAATGTTATTCGATTCAGGTCCAAAATTCATTTTGGTCTCAAATAGTTTTTTTGAAGAAAATTAAAAAAATTTGGTGAATTTGCGCAAACCTGACATTAGACCACTAGCTTATGGAGGTGAACCCATTAAATTGAGAGGCTATTTCATGGGGACCATTGAGTATAATGACAGAGTGATTCTAGGCAAGATATATTATCCATGCGTGGAGATAATATTCTAAGTTGGTTTCATTAGGGAGACATTGGCGTAATGCTTGACCCCAACAGCGATCCCCTGATAATTGTGAAGAGGGTGGTACAAGCTATTTTACAAGAGGATGGTCGATTTGGCCCGAAGACTTTGCCCTAAAATTTGTTGTTCAATTTCTGTAATTTTTCATGACTGAGTCGGGGTGTCTCAAGGATTACAGCAACAAAAGTAAGTTGAGGGAGGCATGTCCAAGCCGCGAACCAAAATGGCCTCGCGACTCTGAAGTTCCGCCAGCCTTTCCAGCAACGCAATCAATATCCCCCACTGAAACGGGGCAAACTGCCATGATTTCGCCACCGCTAGCCCCGTGATCGATCCCTGAGCCCAGCGACCTTTGTAAATTGCAACTCAGAGCTGACGTGTCTGAGATCTCCGACCTGGGAGGCGACGGTCGCGATCCACAAAATGGCGGCGGCGCCTGCCTGCAGCATCTGAGCGTGGACGCGGAGCGCGAGCCCTACAACTCCACCAGACCTGGACTTTGCAGCAGGAGAACGGTGAGTGTGCTGGGTGCAGGGACAGTTAACCTTCCGGCTTCCCCACGCTGATCTCAGCTCAGACTGCGCGGCAGCCCGTTCGACCATCCGCACACTGAAGAGTGAGTTCCTCCCCACATTACGCTGGGCTCTGCGGGGACAGGGCCCGCGTGTGTCCTCCAGTTGCGGCCTTCGGCCCAGAAGTGGGCTCGCGGCAAATGGTCTCTGGGGGTAGCGTCATAGCCGTATTTGGCCCGTGCCAGGTTGCCTCCCCCCTCCCCCTGGGGCTTTTGCTTCAGGTTGGTCGTGCTGCCACCGCCTCTGGGCCCATGGAGCTGCTGTAATCTTCACGCCATGATTATTTTGCATTGCGGCCTCACCTCACCTGCCCAGTGACAAGTGCAATCTGCTACCCTCTGCAAATGGGCTCTGACTCGTCGCGACAGCTGCCGACTCGCATCCTGCGACCGTGTCACGCTCTCTAGCTTGGCTTCATAGCGGCTGCTTCCTCCATTGGCGTCTGTTACGGCCTATCCCATAGGGCTACTACTGTGCACGTAGACCATCAGTGCTCTCGATACTCCCCATGGCTGGAAGACTGTCTCTCACTACCAGTCGGCCTGTGCTGCCCACCCTCTGGATGTGATAGTGAACTTGCCTCCCCTCCGGTCCTGGGTCCAACCCGTGGGGTGCTTGCTCTGGTCTCCGCCTTCCGATTGAGTCTCTCCCCTGGGCTCTCCTGCTGTCACTCATCTCTTGCACTGGAAAGCGGCATGGGCCGCAAAGACCCTAAACAGGATCCTCCTTTCGAGAAACTGGCTGAGACTGCCCCTGAGAGTAATTCGAGTATGGCAGAGGGCAGACAAGGAGCAGAGCATCTGGACGGCTCCACGGGTCAGGCCAGCTCACTGCTGCAGGAGATGAGAGCGGGATTCAAGGCTCTCGATGGTAGATTTGATGCCCTAGATAAAAATCTCACAGAATTTTGGAGCTAAAATCCAGGTGCATGACAGACGTCTCGAAGTTGCAGAAGCCCGCATATCCGTCATTAAAGATGGGACGGCGCAATCCCTCAAATGGCTTTAACACGTGGAACGTATTCTCAAAGACGTGGCCATCAAGAACAAAGACTTGGAGGTGCGCAGTCGGCGAAACAACATATGCATTTTGGGAGTACCAGAATCCACTACCACAGGCCGTATGGACGTCTTTGAGACACTGCTGGCTGACATGTTCCGGACGGACTTTTTCACCCCTGGCTTCGTGGTGAAATGCACCCTTCGTACGCTGGGCCCCAGACCCAACTCTGGTTGTCCACCTAGGCCCATCATTGCACGTGTCATGAACTTTAGGGGCTGAGACAGAGCTCTACGCCTCGCATGTGAACTTGGAGATACCATATGGTAGGGCTCTAAACTGTCACTCTACCCGGATTTCACCATTATGGTCCAGGAGGCCCGCCGCAAGAATAATGGTGCCAAAGCCACACTCAGAAACCTCGGCCTAAAGTATAGCATGCTCTATCCCGCACGACTGCGTGTGGAAATCAACGGCCGGGCCCACGTCTTTGACAGCCCCACGGAGGTGCAGGAATTCTGCCGCACTCACAAGCACAACACTCAGACAGTTGCAGATGGCGCCAGACCCTCTCCGCCACACCACGGCTCGGATACCAGTATGGAACATTTCTCTGGGACTGGCTCTGGCTGATCTCACCCTGGTGCCCCTTTCTTCTACTGATCCATGAGAAAATTGGGATATCTCACTACACCACTCACCATTCCAGATTGCTGGTTGGCTGGAATGGCGTTGCCACTCCGTGCTGGTGTACACCGTGGTTTTGTTTTTGAGTTTACAGCTGTACCTTTTTTGAGCTTTTTGCATTTTCATGTTACAGCGATTGGTATTTTGGGTATATTTGACACTGTTAGTTGTGCCTTACTCGTTGGGTAGTGAGGTTGGGTGTTGGGACTGGTGGGGACAATTGCTAATATTTAGTCACGCTTGATTACTTATATGTTTGATCACAGTAAAATCCACGTTGAAGTGCTACGACATGCATTTATCATTCTAGTTCTGACCCCCAAATGGCCCAGCTAGGTAGCATTGATGGACCCTCCGACCTGTCCTTGATGTCATGGAACGTCCGGGGCCTTAATGATAACCGCAAGAAACACCACGTCCTACACTATTTAAGGGCCATTAAGTGGACATTGCCTTTCTACAGGAGACACACTTGCCCACATCTGACCCTGCTCGCTTCACTTCTAGTTGGGGCGGGCACAGATATTTTGCCAACTTTAGCAACTACGCTAGAGGCACTGCCATTTTTATACACAAAGGGGTCCCTTTCAGACTTCGCTCGATTGTACGCGACAACGAAGGCAGATATACCATTGTAGTTGGGACATTGATGGGACATGGGGTTGCATTGGTGTGCGTATATGGCCCGAACACTGACTCCCCTGAATTCTTTCACTCTCTGCTCATTCAGCTCCTAAAGCTTGGCCCGTGGCATTCCTAGTAGGAGGGGACTTCAACATTATCCCTGACCTGACCCTAGATAGCACCTCCGTCGCCTCAGATTCCAAACCCCGTGCGTGCCGTGTGTTCATGTCCTTATGCAAACAACTATCTTTGCTTGAAATATGGCGCACACGCAATCCCTCGCACACGGACTACACTCACTACACAGGTTACCACAACACCTGGACCAGAATTGATTTCTGGTTACTATCCCCATGCATCTCCAGTTGGTGTCACTCAATCCTGACTTTCCCGAGGATATATTCCAACCATTCTCCTTTGTTGTTGCTTCTCGGGATCCCCGTCCTGAGGGGTTTGAGAGGCAATGGCGCTTCCCAGGCCCCGCCCGCGAGGATGACTTGTTTCAACATGAAATTCAGGAAGCAATTGAAGATTACTTTGCCATAAACACCGGCTCTGTAGATACAATGGCTGCTCTCTGGGAGGGATTCAAGGCGTACATACGAGATGTTTGTATTGCTAAACATGCTGGGGTGCTCCGCGATTTACGCACCACACAATCCCAATAAGAGCACGAGCTAGCTGGCTTAGACGTTTCCCTAATGCAAACGCGTAACCCAGACACTGAAAGAAAGCGCCCGGCCCTGATCGCGGACTATAGAGACACTGCATAACGGGAGATTCTTTTCATGGGGAAATACCAAACTGCAAAACAGTACGGGGAGGGCGAGTGACCGGGGAGGGTTCTCGCACAAATGCTCCGGCCTCCATACAGTTAGGCTTACGTTGCTGAGTTACAGACTTCTACAGGCCAGTTGCTTACCGACACTACGGAAATTCGTGATGAATTTCTGTCCTACTTCAAAACTTTATATACCTCCAGAATAGGGAGTGATCACTCCGAACAGGAATCCTACCTGTCTGAGGTGGCGCTAGTCTACCTTGAGAAACATATGCAGGACTTCCTGGCGGAACCCATCTCTGAACCTGACGTACTTGGAGTCATTGACTCCCTATGGTCAACTTCTGCCCCTGGGCTGGACGGGTTCACGGGCGACTTCTACAAGGCATGTAAAGACTTATTGGTGCCGCAACTTATCGAGGTCTACGCTGAGGCCCTTGAGAGACAAATACTGCCTCCCACCCTTCGCGAAGCGTTCATAATTCTTCTCCCAAAACCTGGTAAAGACCCACAGCTCTGTGGTTTATACAGGCCCCTGTCGTTATTACATTTGGACTATAAAATCTTTGCTAAAATTGTCGCTGGGCGGTTATCTCAATTAATGGAATTCATCATCTCACATGCCCAAACTGGCTTTGTCCCCCACCGTTCCACATCGTTTAATCTCAGAATGCTATTTTCCGTCCTACGCAGGATAAATCCGGAAGTACCAGCGGCCGCAATTCTACTTCACACAGAAAAGGCCTTCGATTCACTAGAGCGGCCCTTCTTCATGTCAATCATGCGCCGTATGAGGATGCCTATGGGTTTCATGGCAACCACGGTGCTGCTATATCGCCTACCAATGGCTCGGCTCCGGTTAAACGGCACGCTATCCAGACCCTTTTCACTGTCCCTGGGCACGCAACAATGCTGCCCGCTGTCGCCTTTATTATTTATTCTTGCTATGGACTCCCTATTCTGACACTTCCAAGAAGAACATCTACAAAGAGGCCTGCAATTCAATACGGGTCCCCTACTAGTCTCACTTTATGCAGACAACACGATCCTTTACATTTGGGACCCACAGGTTAATCTAGATCCCCTCATACATGAGATACTCCATTTTGGTTAGCACTCAAGCCTTGGCATCAACTGACACAAGTCCGGGATTTTCCCCCTAACACCCAGCACGATTTCTTTGGAGCTCGAGATTCCACTGGAATGGTGTGAGGATTCTGTCAAATATTTGGGCATACACGTCCACTTAGACACAGAGCAGATCATTCGTCTCAATTATGGACAGGCTCGAGACACAAATTGACAGTTGGCTTAGATTGCCGCTGTCTATTGCAGGCCGGGTAGCCATCATTAAGATGGTAGTCCTCTCTAAGTTTTTATATCTTTTCAACAACATTCCCGTACCCCTTCCAAACACTTTTTTCTTGACGCTCCGATCACACTTAATACGATTGGTCTGGGGTGATAAACAGACCCAAGTCCGCTGGCAAGTCCTGACTCTCCCCTATGAAAGAGGCGGCTACGGGGTGCCTGATCTCAATTTGTATTATTTAGTAGCTCAGTGTAGGTACGCATATGCTTGGTATCACCCAGACGCCAGGATCCCTTTTCTGTGCCCAGAGGCTGACCTTGTTCTCCTGAACAATTATCCGCTGTCCTCCCCAAAGGCCTTCCCCGAGACCCAAACGACATTCAGACGGTCTCCACAACTAGTTGGGCCTGGGAAAAACTTCTGCGGGTCACCAACATGGCCACCCTGTACTCAACCGCCTTATCACTCCCTAATGCCCGCTGGCTGCCAGTTACGGGTGATCGAGTGGTACAACGCACCTTAACCAAATTTGCCATCACAAAAACTGGTGACTTGTTCCCGGACGGTCACACCTTTGCGGTGCGTGACGACACCCGCTTCCCTAACACTACTTTTATGGACAAGTTTGTGCTTAGGCGAATTCAATCAGCTATGCGCGTCACACTGAACGGCTTTCCCCTTGAACTAGAATCGTTCGCCCCCTTATCACTTGTTACTGAAAGCGAACGGGGTGTCCACCTCATCTCCAAATTATAAAAAGCATGTGCGAGTCTTGTCCCCGTCAATGATGACAAGATCCGCAGGGACTGGGAGGGAGATCTGGGTAACCCGATAACAGACGACCAATGGGCAGCCTGCTGTGCAGTCACGAAAGATGTTTCCCTCAACAGCCGACACAAGCGAATTCACTTCAAATTTATACGCAGAATATACATTACACCTGCCAGAGTCCACAAACTAGACCCGTCCAGACCCCATTCCTGCCGCAAATGTGATGCCTCCAAGAAGACTTCGCACACCTAGCGTGGACCTGCCCTCGCTTACAATCATTCTGGGAAGTCATACCTATTACCGAAATTGCCCTCTTGGGCTACGTGGCTAACTTTCCCAAAAAGGTCAGAAAGCTTGTAGCCCTTAGTCTTTTGCTGGCCAAGAGAGAGGTAGCTATACACTGGGGCAGCAGGTCAGCACCTACAGTTCAGGGCTGGTTGGGTAGCTTGGCTTCTTGCAACACAAAGAGCGAGATGTATTCCACTACAGTGCCCTCTTCATCACATCCCAGGGACATATGGGGCCCTTTCAGAACCTACCTCACATCTCGACAGCGCGACTCGGCCTCACAGCTGGAGCAAGGCATAGTCCCCACCGGGGTTGGGTAGCGGGCTTCTAGCTCACAACCCAAACACTGCAATGATTGTCTACCTGACTGCCCTGATGTATCCTTTACCGAATTTACAGTATTTATGCACTTTATTTTCGGCCGTGGCAATTTCACACTGTGTTGAGGTGTTGCATGTCGCGGAGGGTATGGAGTGCTAAGCACTAAATATTGCATCAACACTGGGCGGAACCTTTTCGTTGTTTATGTTCGAACCATGCACATCTATGTATGTACAAGCTCCTTTATCGACTACTGATGATGACTGTGTACACTAATGCATATTATGTTGCCACTGTGACAAAATGATAAATAAAGTTTAAAAATAAAAATAAAAAGTACGTTGAGAAACCCAAGTGCTGTAAGGCAGTGGTTCCCAAACTTTTTTGACTCATGGCTCCCTTTATCTATTGGCAGTTGTCCGCGGCTCCCCATTATGTCATTTTATTTTTCGGGTGGCGGGGATGTAAGCCCGGCCTCTGGAGTACTTCCATTTTTCTCCTCTTTTGTCCGGTGGTTGGTCACTTGCTTACCAAGACATCCAATGGTTGTTAAAAAAACACAGGGGGGTATGCATAACAAACAGACTGTGCTAAAGTGGCACGTACACAAAAACCCCAAAGTAAATAAACAAGCCAGTTAGGGTTGTCACCTGACCAGTTTTCTACCAGCACCACGGGTATTTTTAAGTCCCAGCTGGTCCAAAAATAAACAACACCACCCTAAGTTGGTATTTTTATAGCCCTTATGATCTGTATATTCGTCAAACAGCAAATATAATTTGAGATCACTTTTAAATGTATTCTTAAGCTGTGTTGATGATAAGTGACTAATAATTAAAGTAAGCACCTTCATGCAAAGTGCTGATGTCTGTTGAGTCCTGTAGCTGACACTGGAGCAGGCCTTGGTCACAAACATTCCCAGTGTGAACAGTGGAACCATCAGTGCTGTGAACTCACCTCCAAACGGACTTGTGCTGATTCGTGAGTCACAGGTGTAAGCGTATTTTACTTTAGATGAGTAGGTGTTTATGAGCACACGTGTGCTACCACGTTCCAAAAGTTTTACAGAGTGGTGAATATTTGAAAGATTGGGGAGGGAGCGTAAGAAGGTTGTTGTCTTCATTTTTGAAGATAAGCCAACTGACAACGTGGTATTTTGTTTGTATTGGCAGGAAAGATAACAACACACACAGCATAGTGTCATCTCAAACACCCCCATACTTTCACAAACACTCACAGCTGAGCGTGATAAAACCCCAATAGTTTCGGTTAGGAAAATATCTCTAATTTCTCAGCCATGCCAGCTCAAGGCTTCTCAAAGTACTCTTAGCTTCCAAGTGCAACAGAGAAGCAGCTGCAAGGGCTTGGAAATGTTACCCAAATATCTTGAATTATAATGGTTTTTGTGCGCAAGTAAAAAAGAATATACAGTACACATGTGATGTACTTACCTATCTGCTAAGCACCACCATAATTTTATTTTATTTCATTTTATTGTTGAGCTGATTACTGGATCCAGACCATAGAAAATGGGTGCTATTCTGTGGCTCTTATCAGAGCAGGGAGTTAATTCATATTTAATTGTGTTTTGTTTCTTTCTTGGCAGAAAGTGGCAGGTCCGGTGCTCGGTTTCAAGGGGGGGGGGGGGGGCACTGCATGCCATGAACCTGAATGAACCGCACTGCCTTCAGTGATCTGCAAATCAGCAGCACACATGAGTAGGATATTATTATCGTGTATTCAGAGGAACGTTTCATAAGAATTTGCAACTGCGCCCCTCTTCCAAGGCCTCTCTTTCCTTACATTCGACATTCTTTGGACACGAGTCACCTTCGCTCATTGGATGTCTTCGGATACACACGAAGGACACGTTGTGGGAGTGAAGGGGCAATGAAGATATTAGCTAAGCTGGTAAATATACAAAAAGTTGTAATTAAACAATCTCACATCTATAATGATTACCCGATTTTCCTGGTAGACGCCACTACAAGAGTCACTGCAGAGCACAAGCAGCAATAATGCTCAGCATCATGGTCATGATTGTTTACGCCTGCCCTGCAACACGTCATACGCTGGTCCAAAACATTCCAGAGGCTGACAGGTGCGGCTTCCGATACTACCCCGCAAGACATGTTTACTCAGGCCGCAAGTGCACATTTCAAATATGCAACTAACCTGTTTTAGAACTGAGGCATAGTTATAGAAAACGTGCTTCCTTTCACACTTTCCCAAGAAGCGTGCGGCGCCCCTGGCAAGTTCTAGTGGCGCACCGGGGTGTCACGGGCACAGTTTGGGAACCAATGGCTGTAAGGTGTGTAATGTTCCTTTTTCAGTCAAAGATGGTATGAAGTTGGAGTTGGAGAACTTGTTGAGTGACCTTGTGATTGAAGAGGTGGAAGCGATTGATTGGTTGGCCCCAGTGGTGATCGCTAAAAAGGCTAATGGTGAATTACACTTATGTGGGGACTCGCGTGAACTTAATAAAGGCGTAGTTGTCGATAAGTGTCCTATCCCCAACATCACTGAGATGTTGGCATCATTGGGGAGTGCGGAAGTGCTCACAATGAATAATTTGAAATCTGCTTACCATTAGATTGAGTTGGAGGTTGAGTCTAGAGTTACACTGTTTGGGATATACTGGTTCAAAAGGATGCTTTTGGGCTGGTTTCTGCAGCCTCTGTTTTTCAGAGAGTCATGGAGAAAGTGTTGCAAGATGTGGACAGTATAACAAACTATTAAGATGACATCTTAATCTTTGGTCCTGATAACTAGTGTACATGATGAAAGGGTGAGGATGGTTGTTGAGAGGTTGGAACGTGTAAATTTGACCAATAAGATGGAAAAATATAAATTCAGGCAGTCATTCATTGAATATTTGGGTCATGAAGTGTCTAAGGATGGTGTAAGCCAAAATTAAGTTTGGTCAAGACCATAAGGGAGTTAGCATCTCCGTATAGAAAGGATGAGTTGTTGAGGCTATGGCGGAGTACTATAGTAAGTTTATTGATAACTTTGCTTCCAAGTGTTCTAAAATGAAACCCCTACCCTTTTTCATCATGAAATCAGGAGTTATAGTGCCTTGGCCCTCCACAATCTTAATATAAAGCCAACCATTACCTGTCAACACTCGTGGAATGTAGCTGATAGGCACAATGCCTGTCCTCACTGCGGGTTCCACTTTCAAACAAAAGTGTTTTCATCTGGCCCCTCCCTAAAAAACATGCAGCGAAGCAATTATCTTCTAAACTGTAAATCTCTTCCCAAGCACTCTACCGAAATTGCCCTGCTTTTAGAAGAATTTAAACCTGATGTTCTCCTCTTAACAGAGACCTGGCTTAAAACGGACTCTCAACCAGATATCATCCTAGCCTTACCCCAGGGATACCACAGTGAGGACCGTAAGATAGGTAAAGGCGGAGGCCTAGCGATCATTCTTAAGGAGTCTCTTAACTGCCGCTGCACCTCCGATCCAGTTCCAGATTGCAAAAGTCTCTCCTCCGCAATCGATTTCTCCCCTACTAATACCTTTTCTTGGACACTCATTTACCGGCCACCCGGGGCCCTAGGGCAGTTTCTTAACACCCTTCCAACTATCACAGCCAACTTAGCCTTCATCCCAGCTGATTTCTCAGTACTAGGTGATCTTAATATTCATCTGGATAACGCCTCTGACCACAGTGCTAGGGAACTAACCGCGAGCTTGGTGGCATTACAACTGAAACAGTTAATTTTAGAAGCCACTCATGCTAAAGGCCATCTACTCGACCCGGTCTTCAGCAACTGCTTACAACTCTCAGCAGGAACCCCCCGCCCGCTCCCTTGGACAGATCACTTTCTGATCTCCCTTTCCTGGGCTATCCCTAATCTGCTGCCTCCTTCCATCCCAAACACCCGTAAAGAACGTAATTGGTCCAAACTCCCTCTGGAACTCTGGCTCCCAGCCCTTGCAGCCTCCAGACCTCCTACCAACCCTGACCCCATCAAAGCAAACAATGAATATAATAGGTGGATATACAGCTCCCTAGATGCAGTGCTCCCCCTGCAACGCTCCCAAGCCAAACGCAGCAGCCCATCCTCTCCCTGGTACACCTCCAAACTTCGGGAACTGAAACGCAATTGTAAGAAGTTGGAGAGGAAATGGTGAACCGATTACTCCCCACTCAGTAAAACCATGTACAGGGAAGCAATTAAAATATACAAGGACGAAATCAAAGCATCCCAAGCAACATTTTATGAAGATAAAATCAAAGCCGCTGCCTCTGCCCCGAAGGAAATCTATTGTGTCGCTAAAACTTTGCTTCAACTTCCCCAGAAACCTCCTAACACAAAAGACGCCAAAACATGTTGTAATAATTTGGCAGAATTTTTCTTACACAAAATACAAAGTATCTATACCTCCTTCCCCCTCTCTCAGTGTGTCCTGGTCCCAGCGTCCCCCACCAGCTCTGGACCAGCACTATCAGCTAACCTGGACTCCTTCCCCCCTCTTGACCCCAGCACGCTAATGTCCCTCATGCACAAGGTCAAATCCGGTTCCCCTCTGGACCCAGCTCCTCCGCGAGCCTTGCTGCTGGCTATAGATAGCATTCTTCCAATTGTCTTGGATCTGCTAAATGCCTCCATCTCATCGGGCACTGTACCCCCTTCATGGAAGCATGCTATGGTCAGGGAAATCTTAAAGAAGCCCATTCTCGACCAAGATAATCCCAGCAACTATAGGCCAATCTCCCTGTTACCCTTGGAGAAGCACATTAACACGACACTGGTTGAATTTCTGGAGACCAACCATCTACTCGATCTTTCCCAAACAGGGTTCCGTCCGAAGCACGGTACCGAGACTGCCCTTCTCGCAGTAATGGAGGAGGCCAGATGAATTCTTGACCAGGGAGGTAACGCGGCGATTATACTTTTAGACCTAAGTGCCGCGTTCGACACTGTAAACCACAATATATTGCTTCACCGACATACCAACATAGGTGTCTCAGGAAAAGCCATTACTTGGCTTCGGTCCTTTTTAGCAGATCGCTCCTTCCAGGTCTTTGAGGCCGACTCCGTTTCCTCCAGCCTCCTGCTCAGATGTGGCATTCCCCAGGGCTCCTCCCTGAGCCCCACTCTATTCAACGTATATATGAGCTTCCTAGCTGAGATCGTCCGTTCCTTTGGCATAAAAATCAGCACCTATGCCGACGACACTCAGCTAGTGGTGGCTCTCAACCAGCCAAACGCTGCATCATCTAATCTGAGCAGCTGTCTCGAGGAGGTGGCTAATTGGATTACTCGTTCCTGCTTAAAACTGAACGGAGAAAAAAATGAGCTTATGCTCCTGGGACACACTCCTTCGTTCAATAGCAATTTACTATGGCCTGCCTGTCTAGATCATTCAAAACTGTGCCACCCGAACCCTTCTTCAAATTCCCCGACGACTATCTACCAAACCTGGACTGAAAAACCTTCACAGGCTCCCAGTCAAGGAACGAATTCAGATCAAGGCCCTGTGCATCGCTCACAGAACCCTCTGGAAAACCGGCCCGGACATCTGCCATTCACTGATCTCCCCCTATCAGCCTCCCAGACAGCTCCGATCAGCTACAGCCCATCTCGCCCTCGTCCCGAAAGTCAAGAGAGCTAGATTTGGGGGCAGCTCCTTTTCCCTCAATTCAGCTAAGTAGTTCGAACTCTCTTCCCCTCCCACTGCGAGTGAAGTCCAGTCTGCTGTCTTTTTGCAAACTCCTAAAAAACCTTCCTTTTAACTTAAATCTCCACACTCTGCATTTTCCTTGCACACGTTTTGTCTACAGCGCTGGGACACCTCAGGGTAGCTATCACGCTGTACAAATATTATTTTCATTTCATTTCTTTTGTGGGGGGGAGTGCAAGGGAGGAGTGTTCCCACACATTTATTCATCTGAAAAAGGATTCACTCTTCCACATAACTGGAGGGGTATTATGACAGAATATCAGAAACAAAACAGGACCATATGGAACTTTCCTACATGCTTTCAGTAGCACTGCTGAAGCACTACCAACCTTACCATCTACTAGTGGGGCCTCCTTTTAGGGGTTAAGCTGCAGCAACTTGGCTGCTGGGCATCACAAGTCCCATCAACCGCTCCTGCAGCATCACTTCCTGCATTCGGAGAGCGCTACTAAAGCGCGGCGTGGTCCTGCTGTTTTGAGGGCTGTTGGACTTGAAAGGCAAGTTGGCCTTTGAGCACCTGAGGTGCTGGTAGGGTGCAAGGCCCTAATGTGGTGCATAATGTGTTTATACCTAATGTGTTTAATGTGTAATGTGTTTATGCCTAATGCTAACAGCAGTAGTCATTGGTTGTTTTATTTTCACTACTTGTCATTCTCATGGTGCTGACAGTGGCCTGATTGGCCCTGTCCTGTATATAATCCCCTGTAAAGTACTGCCTAGTGCCAGTGTGCACAGTGTATATTTGTGATTATGATTCTAATGTGTTTTATGGATAATACAAAGGCTATTTTTACATAACCTTGTGTGGAGTTTCTTTTGTGGTGTGCCTAGTGTGTTGCTGCTGTGTGAGTGTGTTGCACAAACGCTTTACACATTGCCTCCGGGATAAGCCTGACTGCTCGTGCCGAGCTACCAAGGGGGTGAGCAGGGGATTATCTTCAGCGTGTAATTCCCTTGCCCTGACTAGAGTGGTGGTTTCTGCCTGGCTTAGGCGCTTGACCTGGCCAACCAGAAATCCCATTTCTAACAGGGCTGTTTAGAACTTTCCTACATGCTGTCAGTAGTGCTGCTGGAGCACGCTACCAAACTTACCATCTACTCAGTGGGGCCTCTTTGTAGGGCTTAAGCTGCCGCAAATCGGCCGCTGGGGACCACAAGTCCCATCAAACCCTCCTGCAGCGTCACTTCCTGCATCCAAAGAGCGTTACTAAAGCACGGTGTGGTCCCGCTGCACGAGACGGAAAACAACCTTAACACAGATTTTACACTGTGATCCGATCACAACGCGGTCATTAAAACACAGTACCATTACAACGCAAGTCGTTACAATGATTTGCGCTAGATGGCGCTCTAGACTAAGGAATAGTATGATTTACTATTCCAGCACCTTCCCTACTGTTACACACACTGGAGTTGGAATAGTAAATCATACTATTCCTAAGTCCAGCACACCGTCTAGTGCAAGTTATTGTAACGACTTGTGTTGTAATGGCACTGCATTGTAACAACGTAGTCGTTGTAATTACCGCGCTGTGATTGTATTGCGGTGTAAAATCTGCGATGTTATGTACTATATTCCACAAGACATGCGTGGGCCACACCCAGGCGAAGCCCAGGCAAATGCGTGGGCCTATCCACACCTGTCAGAGTCAGGAGGAGGCTGGGAAGCCCTTTTCAATCAATCAATCAATCAATCAATCAATCAATCAATCAAGGGTTTATATAGCACGCTACTAACCCGTGAGGGTCTCGAGGCCCTTTTAATGTCCTCACTTGTATATTTAATGGCACTGTCCATTGGCTTTATTCATTGGGACTGCTACGTCCTCTTTAAGACTGACTAATATTTTTGAGCCTGATTCAGGTGAAAGGGGGTTGTCCATGAAGCATTATCCATTGTATATCTATTTGCAATTGGGTTGGGCAAAAGTCTTGCGGGTGGGCTTCATCTGCTATCTCTTACTCATTTGTGCTGTCTTACCATGGGCAAAAAAGGCAGTGGAGGGGACGGGGGGGGGCCTCACAAAAACAAAGATATCTAAAAACGTTTTGAAAACGGCAGGGGACAATTGCGTTATTGACTGGATTAATGGTATTTTGGTTGAGTGGGAGGAGTTTTTAAGTACTGATTCAAATTATCCCCCCGTTTCACCCCCTCTGGGCCCCCCTTGCTCTGATGGTCATCAAAAACGTACCCCCAGAATGTTTGGTAAGTTGTTGAACAGACCGCTATCCCAACCCTCCACAGGTGCTCTAGTTAGTATCCCTGATGTGCCTATAGCTTCTCCATCTAGCTTGACGCCCCTTGATGAAGTTCTTTAATGCACCTATCGGTTTCTTCCATTGCTCGAGCTGCAAAAGGAGCCCTTAAACTCTCCTACTTCTGTTGATTTTGCTCCTCCAGCTGCTCCGATAACTGTGGCCAGTTGTACCTCACTGATCATGGAGTTAAAGACCGACGTGGAGGAACTCAAAACCATTATTTGTCAGCTGACAAGTGTAGTAAACCAACACTTAGGAGCCAAAGGCACCCACGAGTCCATTAGTTGGACGGATACCCAGACACAAGTTGGTTATGTTCCTGTGCGAAAACAAAAATTCCCTTTGGACTCCACTCACCCATGCCCAGCCATGGGTCAAGGCCATGGTCTCCAGAGAGACCCTAGTGGCCACTGTCAGAAGTCTACTCCGCTATTTGTTCCAAATCGCAATAACTCTTTGGCCAATACCTGCCCAGACAGCCACCTAGTACTGTTCAAACTGTCAACCCATTTGGATGTAGGCTACCAGGCGAGGGTATCAAAAACCAGCTGGAAGTTGTGATCAAGGGCATAACTAGCTTGACTAAGGTCCCAAAACTACCCCCATATGTGAGGTATGAAGCAGAGGACTCTCTCATTAATAAAGTGATCCACTGAATAAGGTATGTCAGGGGCTGTCGTTTGGTCAATCGCGATGTCATCCTCATGGCCAGAAGGGTTCCTGTTACTACCCACGATATGATTGAGATAACCCTAAGAACTAAGGAGTAGGTGATAACTTGGTAGCACTTGATAGGAGAACTAGTCCCATAAATAAGTATAACATTCAGTTTAAATTCTGTTGGCCAGACAATGATCCAAATCTTACTACGCAGCCCACAGGAGTTTGTCATCAACTTTGAAAAAATCTCAACGGGCAGTCTTCGGCTGTATGTGCTCAATCATCAGTATCTTCACCTCACTGATGCCCCCATGAGGTTCTGCTGGGTACAGTGTGGTAAATATTCTTTTTACCGAAACTGAATTTCATACGGAATCTTTAAAATAAAGTAAAATAGCTCAGAATAACAAGAGGCAGAATCCGTGGTATAAGAGGTTTTCTAAATGGGCTTTATTCCATCCAAAATGGCCGACTCGAGTCGCGGCCTTCAGGTTCCGTCACCACGAGGGTTCAGGAAGTGAAGTACAATACTTTATTGACAAGAAGTAACTTTTATAGGTCATACATTTACAATGAAACAAGTGCAAAAAGGCGTAACAATTGATAAGATAAATTAACATAGTGATACGTAATTGAAACTAGGCGTAATAAGGAGCAAAAAGAAACATGATTGGCTCTCATTATCTTACATAGGTGGATCTATACGATAATACTTAACATGGATGCGTGCGCAGCAGCATGACGTGTGATTGACGTGCAACTAGGGGGTGAAGGGGACTTGACATTTAGCTCTACATGTGGAGACGAGAAGTCTAGGGGGTCATGTCAACCTAATCCCAAATCATATCTAACATCCTATGTTTAGAGAACTATGTTATCCACAAGGAAGGACTCTCGGACAGAATCTATTCTATACTAACTGTATGTGCGTGTACAAGCGTCTAAGTGTCTATATGAGAAGCGAGGGGCAGAAAACTTTCCATGGCAACAGGGCTATGAATCACTTGCAGGAGGACGGAAAGGCTGAGTCCTTTGCTTGTGAGCTAAAGGAAATGTTTACCTAAATCACTAGACAGGAATGCATCGGCTGAAGAGCAAACTAGATAATTCGAAGGTGAAATACAGCTTCTTGGCAGGCAGGCGAAAACTGGCCGAGGCAGGCACCGTTAGCTGCACAGGGAGTAGGACAAAGTTCATGGATACAGATGCGAGCTCAAGCTGAAACTGTCAGAGACAGAGAGCAGGGAAAGGCTTTGAGGAAAGAATCGGGCCTACTTGCCTGAACTGTAAAAATGGAGTACCTTAGCCATATAAAGTCGGTGGCTTTTCATACTTAGGAATTGAATATCCAGCCCATTGATGGCGGATCTGACAGAGAACATGTCGACGGTAGACACACATATGTTTGCGTCTTGGAAACTGGAACTGGAGGGAACATACATGTACTTGTGACATGCACATAGAATCGTTGGGGTCCAAGATAGGGGACATAACTGATCAGGAAAATCCACATTTCCACATTCCCTCCTTGTCCCCTACTTGCCCTTCAAGAGATATCAATCTTCATTATTCCATCGATTTGCTCATGGAGCATCATTTCTTCTTCCTTCTTTTTCCGGCATTTTGAACGAGAACTTTGATATGGAATGCATGATGTGGCACACAGACCACAAATCGCTGGTCCACATTGTAGGCATAAACAACAACTGAAGAGCATAAAAAGGCCAATACCTAGGAAAGATAGAACTCTCCATCCCCAGGCTGATATCACACTCCAAAACCACCCGGACCACGTCCAAGTGCCTGGATTCTCGTGTATCTGGCTTACAATCTTATGAAGGCGTGTTATAGCTTTATATACAGATGGCGAATTTTCTGGTATGAATATGCAGCAGCTGGATCCGATGACCCTGCAAGCTCCGCCCCTATCGGCCAGGATGACGTCAAGGACAAGACGATTCTGGAGAACAACAATTCTCATCACTGATTGTTCCTCTGTCAGATTGCCTAGGGCGGCTATAGTCTCGTTTACTACAGCTTCAAGAGTCTTGGTGAGTCTGCGTATCAGCTTACTATTTGATATTGTACCTATATAGGGAAAGATACCTTTATTGAAATCTACATACTTGTCCCATGCCGTCTCAGTATAATCGACAACTGGGAGATCTCTACGCTCTCTTTTGTGTACTAAATGAACATTTCGATAATAATCAGGGGGAGCTAGGAAAACAGGTGGCAAAAGGAATGCTATGTAACAGGTACCATCCCAATCTAGAGGCAGACGCATATATGCCGTCTGACCACATATAAAGTAAGAATGGCGAGAAGTTCTAAATGAAGATTTCCCTTGATCACTATATTCTACTGTAGTAACGCATTTGCTATGGCCCATGTGTATGGAACCAACTTTTCTCACACATAATTCACCCTTAACTGGAAATACTGACATAGTGGGCAGAATTAATTCAACTTCGGATTTGACGTTCAAAATCATGAGGTTAGGCGTAAAATTACCTAATTTATACACTTCATTTTCTAAATCAGTTCCTGTTCTACTGGGGTGACCCTCCTTATTAGGGTGACAGACTTTGAATAAAATTAGATTCAGATTTCCCCATATCCAATGTTGTTGATAAACTGCTGTGTCTGGGTCTATGGAATTTAGTAAACTAAACCATGCTCCACAGGAGCCATTGTGTGTGAACGGATGTGGAAAGAAAGGCAGAACTCCTTTGTTATTCTGATAGGGAGGGAGTCGGCCACACACCCAACAATTGGTGGCATTACTAGTCTGATGGGAATGATGTAACATACTAATGAAGGTGTTATTGCGCAGCGCAAGTCTATAAGATAATTCATGTGGCGGTAGGTCACTAAAAGAATGTTCAGCAGTAATATTATAAACATGTCTAGAAATAGGATGATATATGTGCAAAATCACACTCGTAATGATTATTAAAACACTCAATAAAAACAGAATTAATAATGTCCTCACACAGTAGCTACGCAGTGATTTACAATACGCCTGTCGTTTCAACATTTCTCTGGTATTTTCTCTACTCAGGTCCAAGGGATACATGTCAGAGACAATTCAACCGCTTCACCTTGGAGAGGACTTAAACAATCAAATTGCTCGACTGTTTGGGCCTAAGTTTTAATTTATAGTTCTGAGAGTCATTCCTTTCAACAAAGGGAAGTTTTGAATCAGTCTGTGAGGGAGTGCAGGGCACAGTGTCTATATCCGAGGATAGTCCATGAAATTTCTTAACATGGCTGGAATGTATCCATCCTTTGCGGCCCTCCACTTTCACGGCTGTTCTTGTGGTCAGCAGGACTAGCTTCGGTGTTTTCCACCTGGGCTCCAATTGGGTTTTCCGATCGAAATTCCTCACAAACACCAGATCCCCCGGAGCAACGTCATGGGGTTTCACCTCAGTGTTGTCAGGAAAAGCTGCAGCTACCTGTGAACGACAAGATTGTAGTGCAGACATCAAGGAAGCCAGGTAATCTGTCAGCATATTACAATTAACATCAGTTATTTTACGTGGTACAGGCGTCCCCCACATATTTGGTGGCCTTCCGAAGATCACCTCATACGGGGATAGCCCTGTTCGAGAGTGTGCTACCATTCTTATGTAAAATAGTGCAACTGGTAAGGCTACTATCCAGTCAACACCTTTCTCCTTACATATTTTAGACAATCTGATTTTCAAAATTTGATTATGTCGTTCCACAAGACCTGCTGCCTCGGGGTGTCGGACACAGTGGAATTTCCACTGATATCCCAACAAAAGTGAGACATGTTTCATTAATTCGGATGAGAAAGGCTGGCCGTTATCTGAATATACAACACGTGGTAGCCCGTACCGTGGGAAGAATTCTCGAACTAACTGTTTGGCAGTAGTCGGGGCCGTGTAATCTGATACTGGGTACGCCTCAGTCCATCGGGAGAGAGCGCAGACAACTACAAGAACATATTTGAATCCTCGACATCGTTCCATCTGGATATAATCCATTTGGAGCACTTCAAAAGGATGATCAGGAGTCTGGAATCCACCCTGTTCTACGGGAACACTTTTTCCCGGGTTGAACTGACAACATATCATACAGGTACGGACCTTTTGTTTAGCTGCTGCTCGTAAATGTTTATTGAACCAAATGTGTTGAATGCTATCTAGCATAGCTTTTTCTCCTAAATGCGCCGGGCTGTGAATTGTAGCTATAATGGCTTGGACCATAGAGTCAGGAAGAAACCATACAGATTTCTCCTTCGTCATCCATCCCTGATCTGTCTGGATCCCTCCTAGTTCAGTCCATTTCTTTAATTCTTCTGCAGTAGCATGTGTCTGTATGTCAATTACGTCAAGTGCGGGATCCTTAATTGTCATACACTGTGTTGGTGTCTGAACTATTGGCTTTGTCATGTCTAATGTGCGATTCTGAGCAGTCTGTTTAGCTGTTCTGTCAGCTAAATCATTGCCTTGAGAAATGATATCAGTAACCTTCGTGTGTGCTTTACATTTCATAATCGATATGGCAGTTGGTAGATGTATTGCGTCTAACAAGGCATGAATGAGGGGTCCGTGCTGAATGTGGGCACCATGGGAGGTTAAATAACCTCTCTCTCGCCACAGTACGCCGAAGTCGTGTACAACTCCGAATGCATAACGTGAGTCAGTGTATACATTAACTTTCTTATTTGTGGCTTGAATACAGGCTTGTGTTAGAGCAATAAGTTCTGCTGCTTGGGCTGACAAAGTATCTATACAATTTGTCTCAATAACTTCAGTGTCTGTTGTGACTGCATACGCGGCCACTAAATCTCCTGTACTTGTTCTCATGCACGATCCGTCTACATACAACGTCAGGTCTGGATCTAACAATGGAACGTCTGTCAAGTCTTGTCTAGGTTTCGTCTTTATTTCAATGATTTCAACACAATCATGAGCTAGTGGGTCTGTTCCAATTACAGGTAATAGTGTAGCAGGATTCAATGTATTACACCGTCGGATCTCTATGTGTGGTTGAAACAATGTCAGTTCATAACCGGTAAGTCTTGCTATGGTCAAGTGTTGTGTTTGTGTTCGGTTCACAAGAACCTCTACTGCATGTGGTACTTGTACTGTCAATGGATGTCCTAATACTATGGCATCGCTTTGTCTGATTGCTAAAGCTGTCGCCGCCACTGATTTCAGGCATGCAGGCAAAGCCTGAGCTACGGGATCTAATGTACTGGAAAAATAAGCACATGGCTTGCGTGATCCTGCTTGATCCTGAGTGAGTACTGACAAGGCAGTACCTTCACGTTCTGTAACAAAGAGTGTAAAATGTTTGCTATAACATGGTGTTGCTAAAACAGGTGCTTGACATAAAGCTTCCTTTAGGCTTTCAAAAGCTTGTGTATGTTCCTGAGTCCAAGGGAGAACAGTCGATGTGGCTGCCTCCTGTGTGGTTAGCTGAATGAGTGGTTTTGCTAGAAATGCGTACTGAGGGATCCACTGCCTACAATATGAAGTGAGGCCTATAAAAGCCCGCACTTCCTTTTGTGTCTGGGGTATTGACATGTTAGCAATTAACTGGATGCGATCTGGTGTAAGCTGCCTTCCCTCCTTGGACAGCGAGTGACCAAGATAAATAACTCGCTGGACACAGAATTGCAGCTTAGAAGGAGACACCTTGTGCCCCTTGTCGGCTAGAAAATGTAAAACTGTCAGAGAAGCCTTTTCACATTCAGGTTCGCTTCTCGCGGTGATCAGCAGATCATCGACATATTGAAGCAGTGCAGTATTGACTGGCATGTGGATACTGTCAAGTTCTCGTTTCAGTGCTTGGCTGTAGATGCTGGGGCTTTCTGTGAATCCTTGGGGAGCGCGTGAGAATTTAAAGCTGCGCCCATTTAAACTGAATCCGAACAAATATTGGCTTTCCGGATCTATTGGGACGCTGAAAAAGGCATTCTTGAGATCAATTACAGTAAAGAATGTTGCTTCGGAATCAATTGCTGTCAATAATGATGATATATCAGGGACCACAGGAAATTGTGGTACAATGCACTTGTTTAGTTCACGCAAATCAATAACCAATCGGTATACTGGTGGGGCAGTAGGATCAGTTCGTTTAAGAATCGGAATTATCGGTGAATTACATACATTGGAGTCTGTTTCTACAACTACTCCCTGGGCAATTAGCTCATCAATGATTTTCAGCAAAGCCACTACAGCATCATGCGGTAACTTGTATTGTCGCATTCGTGGTAGTACCACTCCTGCTTTCAATGTGACTCGGTATGGTGTAATGTTCATGCAGCCAACATCCGTAGGGCCTTGTGCCCATAGATGTACTGGTAAAGTCTGTAGTCGGGGATCCATGTCCCTAGACACATAGTGACCTTTAAAATCACGTAGAAACAACCTTACTCCTTCCGGAGAACAACATATTACGGCTCCTAGTGCTTTCAGAGTTTTAATTCCTAACAGATTTTCTGGGCATGATTTAGTAAGCAATAAATCTGTAGTTCGTGTCAAAGGTCCTATCGTAAGTGGGAGAGGCTGTGATACTTCATTAACAATAGGTTTTCCTGAAAAACCAAGGGAAACATTTTGAGAGCCTGAGAGGGGTGCCCCTGGAACTTCACTACGTTTTATAGTTGTTCGACTTGCCCCTGTATCGAGTAAGAATTTTCTATCTTGACCTAACAATTCACTATGTACATACGGTCCTTCTTGATCTACAGGAATCTCGATGAGCGGTAAGTCAACTTCCCTCTCTAGGCTTGTTCATGCGTAACGCTGATACTCAGGATATTCATATTGTGCAGTCTGATACATTTGTCGTGTTGTGGTTTGTGTGGCAGTAGCAGGCAACGGTGGTGCAGCTGGCACAAACTGTATGGACTGCTGTGAGGCTGGCATGGACTGTTGCTGAACTGGCATGGACTGTTGCTGAACTGGCATGGACTGTCCATGCTGCATAGCTCCTTGTTCATTCTGATCTTGTCTAACTAATCGTGGTCTCTCTTTTGCAATACCTGTAGCTATATTACGTTTCAGGACTGGACAATCGTGTACATAATGGCCTAGTTGCTTACAGTAATTGCAGGTTCCTTTTACAGGAGCTGCAGAATCACCAGAATGTGTCACACCCTTTTTGTGACCCTCTGCTGGTACTGTCTGAGAAACTAGCATTTTCATTTTTGTATCCTTCATGCGTCTATGCTCGTGTTCTTGTTCATCCCTAATTCTATTGTGATGATACTGTAACATTTGTAGCATTTGTGACGGAGTGTTACTTTGCCAGGTACTCTCGAATTTCAATATTCTATTCTTCACTGGAGGCAATGCATTTTCCACTAATTTTGTCACAAATAAATGTGGATATGAGTCACTACTTGCTTTTATACCACTGTTTATACCAAAACATTTTTCAAATCGAGCATAATAATCGCTTGTGTCTTCATCTTGCTTTTGTTTGCAGGCTGTGATTGCACCCCAATCTTCCTTTTTTGTAGTTAATAGACGTGGCAGTACCTGTACTAGTAAACCTGGTAACAGTTTAACTTTATCCCCGAGCCCTGAACCTGCAGTTCGGGCCCTTTCTTCCTCTGCTAATGCTGTCCAGTCTATCTTTTGGTCTCCCACTTCCCACTCTTTTTCTTTCAGTTTTTCATAGATGCCAGCAGGCAAAAGCACCTTTAATATCGTCATAATATCAGGAAAGGTGTACTCTCCCATTAGTAACATGTCTTTAATTTCTCGGTGGAAACCCGCTGGGTCTTTGTCATGACTAGGTACTACTTTCTTCATTTCTAATAATTCCATTTTTGATATGGGTGTGTAAACAAATACACGGTGAAACTCATTGTCTTCGCCTTTTATTGGGTGCACTTCTCGTAAAGGATTTTGTCTATCCATATAGTACGGCGTTCTTTCTCTGTGGGGCAGCGAGAGAGAATCCGGATTTACAAAAAGGACATACTGTTTACGTGACACTAATATCTCTTTAATTAGCTTGTTACTAGAACCTCTCCATCTGTTCGTGAGTAGTTCCGTTAATATATCAGGTAAAGGACCAGGGTCAGCATGTTGGCTCTTATATAATATAAGGAGTTGCTGAATCATATAGATTCCAGCTAAACGTTGTTCGTCTGCACTGAGATTAAAAAACGTGTGTGCTACGGTCTCATCACCGTATTTTTCAGGACTGTCAATCCAGTGAACAGCTGATCTGGCTAATTCTTGCTCATCCATGGAATCGAGGAGGTGGTAACCCCTTCGTTCTCGTAGTATTTTATCTGCGGCTTGAAACAAATGTTCAGGAGACTTCAGATTTATTACAGGCGTCGGATACGTTCTGCTATTATTTGGGCATACAGAGTGTATGGGATCAGAAAAACATCTAGCATTATCACAGGATCTTCCTCTGCCTACATAGGCTATGGTCTCTGACTGTCTTGCGGAATTCCCTGATTCGGACACTTCATCTTGCTCGAACTCGTCTGTTCCCAATCTTTCTTCATGAATACGCTCTATTTCTCTACGGATTTTTCGGCACATGGCTATTATACAATTTTGCTTATCGTGTCTCCCTTCTGATATATTCTGGCTCCATCTTGTAAGAATAAGCATTGCATTCGGGTCTACCCCCGGACGGTCTTGATTTCTGATCACACTGTTTATGAGGAAACGTAACAGTTCCCCCTGTATCTCTACTTTCTGGAATTCCATAGCTCTGTTAATACATCCTGGATCTCGTCCTGTTTGAACAAAATGGTATATGTTATCTAGATGCGTAGTCATTCCTGGTAACCTTGCTAAATACTCTGCGGCTCGCCTGATGCGTAATGATGCCAGGACCATTTCGTCCTCTTTACCAACCACCGGGTCATATCTACAATTTACAAGGAGTTCCTTAAGCGTACGTTCACTTACGAATTTAGGTGTACGTGAATGCGCTGATTCTTGAAAGACAAGTTTATTTATTCTGGGTGGTGTAAAGGTATTGCTAGCACCTCCCGTGGCCCCATCTGGGGCGTCGGGTGTGAATGGGTTCGTTGAACGTGACACAGCAACTATGGGTGTCGATACCACTGTAGAATCGACTGCGGGGACAGATGTGCTTGCCGAAGCTTGTATCGGGACTTGCTGTTGCACGGGGTCGGATACCTGATCCTGACGTTGAACCCCTCTGCCAGACGGTCTATGTAGTGTGGCGTTAGCATACTCGGGAGCTGTGTCGTCTAGATATGAGGAAAGAAAAACATCTTCTGCGGTTCTGGGATGCCCTTTTTGGTGTACCTTAATTGGAAATAACGGGGGTGGCAAGTCTTTTGGCATCCCTGGAACAGCCTTTGGTAGTCCTTCGGCTAGAAGGGGATACATACCATTCATAAGAGCATTTCTTTGTCTATTTACTTGTTCTGACTTCACTCGGATACCTTCCTCAATTAATAGATTTTCTTGAACTTTATTTGAACTTTCTTTACTCCTCTCTTCTTGTCTACGTGCTTTTTCTGTACGTCTATGAGATTCTTTACGCCATAACTCAACAGCGTCTTTCTGTGACTGTCTGACCTTTCTTTTCCATAACTCTTCCTCCACTTTCATGATGCACTCTGCATCCCAGGTTCCCGCTGCGGGCCACCTTTGACTTTCCGGCAATCCCTTGGTATAATCTACCCATAGATCAAGAAACAATATGGCATCTAAGCCATGCTTGTGGTACATAAAATGCCCTGGAGTGTCCCTAGGAGGAATAGGAACTGCTTCTTCAAGCACCCCTTTTCTGGTAGTAATCTGTCTTAACTTCGAGAAGAGCGGCATATTGACAACTGATCTGATACTTACTCTTGAATTCACTTAATACGAAAAACACAATAATGAACAGCGAACAAAGAACAATCATTCATACCACAATATGCAAGACATTTGAACACTTTAAACATTGAACATTAAACATTTTAACAATAACCGACAATGATGACAGTCTGCCTAACTAATCACCACGCTGAATTCTTGACAATAACTGAATACTTCGGAATACTTGATATACTGCTAAACAGTACATATACACTGCTAAACAGTGCAGACCGGATTTGTGTACCCAAATCCGTCTTGACCGGCACAACCTATGTGTGCGTCAACACGCCTCCTCGGCGATGGTACTCACCGAGTAGCTCCTTGAAACGGAAGGCCTCAGAGAATGGACAGGACTCGATGACTGCGGACAGCGGACCCTCTGGACATCGGGATTTCGGAAAACCTGGTGGGCTTCTGTATACCTCGGATCTTGCTCTCTCAGCTAGGCTCTGGTCGGGATACTTCGCACTTCTCACCGCCTCGTCTGGGTTGATCGCAGCCTCAGTCGCCCCCGCTTGACCGGAGGGAGCTTACAGGAAATCCTGCTGGTACGCGTTTATGGTCCGTCCAGCTGTGGCAGGAGACCGGGCCTGCAACGCACCGCCGGCGCGTGAGATGAGAAAGTGTCCCTGTTCGGGCGCCATTATGTGGTAAATATTCTTTTTACCGAAACTGAATTTCATACGGAATCTTTAAAATAAAGTAAAATAGCTCAGAATAACAAGAGGCAGAATCCGTGGTATAAGAGGTTTTCTAAATGGGCTTTATTCCATCCAAAATGGCCGACTCGAGTCGCGGCCTTCAGGTTCCGTCACCACGAGGGTTCAGGAAGTGAAGTACAATACTTTATTGACAAGAAGTAACTTTTATAGGTCATACATTTACAATGAAACAAGTGCAAAAAGGCGTAACAATTGATAAGATAAATTAACATAGTGATACGTAATTGAAACTAGGCGTAATAAGGAGCAAAAAGAAACATGATTGGCTCTCATTATCTTACATAGGTGGATCTATACGATAATACTTAACATGGATGCGTGCGCAGCAGCATGACGTGTGATTGACGTGCAACTAGGGGGTGAAGGGGACTTGACATTTAGCTCTACATGTGGAGACGAGAAGTCTAGGGGGTCATGTCAACCTAATCCCAAATCATATCTAACATCCTATGTTTAGAGAACTATGTTATCCACAAGGAAGGACTCTCGGACAGAATCTATTCTATACTAACTGTATGTGCGTGTACAAGCGTCTAAGTGTCTATATGAGAAGCGAGGGGCAGAAAACTTTCCATGGCAACAGGGCTATGAATCACTTGCAGGAGGACGGAAAGGCTGAGTCCTTTGCTTGTGAGCTAAAGGAAATGTTTACCTAAATCACTAGACAGGAATGCATCGGCTGAAGAGCAAACTAGATAATTCGAAGGTGAAATACAGCTTCTTGGCAGGCAGGCGAAAACTGGCCGAGGCAGGCACCGTTAGCTGCACAGGGAGTAGGACAAAGTTCATGGATACAGATGCGAGCTCAAGCTGAAACTGTCAGAGACAGAGAGCAGGGAAAGGCTTTGAGGAAAGAATCGGGCCTACTTGCCTGAACTGTAAAAATGGAGTACCTTAGCCATATAAAGTCGGTGGCTTTTCATACTTAGGAATTGAATATCCAGCCCATTGATGGCGGATCTGACAGAGAACATGTCGACGGTAGACACACATATGTTTGCGTCTTGGAAACTGGAACTGGAGGGAACATACATGTACTTGTGACATGCACATAGAATCGTTGGGGTCCAAGATAGGGGACATAACTGATCAGGAAAATCCACATTTCCACAACAGGATCACCTAATAGTCATTAACTAGTGGATGATTCTAGTTCCACTTCACCTTCTGATTCATGCTCTCCAGAAGTTATGCTCAATGCTGATTTAGATAGCAGCTGCCAATCTCCAGGTAAGTCCAGTACCACTTCCCCTTTACCTGGACCATCCACCTTTCATGAGCATATTTTAAGCAAACACGCCAAGGTTTTGGGGGCTGCTCTGACTAAGTTGTTGTCTTGGAATGTGGTCCGCCTTAGGTCAAAATTGGTCCAACTTGACTGGAACATATTCATTAAGGAGGATGATATATGCTTGGTCCAAGAAACATGTTGCACCGATCCCATGTACACATCTTGGTTTTTAAAGTTTCATACTTCAGCCATATAGAGTAAAGTCAGAAGAGTCTCGGGGGGGGGGGTAACTATTTGTGTGCAAGCTTCCCTTGCCTGCAAAATCACTCGACTGGATATAGACTCTCCAGATATACTGGGGATTCTGTTCCATTTTTAAATAAGAGTGCACAGGCTGCTATGTTTAATATCCAAGCAAAAGGAGAGAAGGGAGGTCTTGCATCAAAAACCGTGAAAGCTCTTGAGGACTAGCTTGATGACTGGCATCCCCAACACAAACTTAATTTGGCAGGGGATTTTAATACCACCTTTGAGCCCCTCGACTACGATGTCATTCAACTTACCCATGAAGAGTACAAGCTCTGAGGTGTCCGCCACCTGGAAATTGCCCCAATAAAAAAATTTGGGCTCAGGCTGCTATTCAATTGAAGGGTCTCACAATTGAACTTGGGTTAGAGCAACTAATCAGATCTTAGAGGTGCAATAACATTTAATAAACCCAATTATACCAGTCATAGCAACTACATTCTGGTCAACATTAGACTGTGGTCATCTGTCAAAGATCTGATTATCACGCATATAGCGAGAGCAACCACACACTGCTATACCTCTCCTTGCTAGTCCTCTGTATCAGTGACAATTCTGGACACTATCCCCAAATATTACATGAGATCTTGAAACTACATCTAATATGCATCACTTGAAATGGCGGTAAATAGTCGCCCATCCGGACATTCTGCCTGATATAGATCAGGAGCTGCAAGGCTTGATAGACATAATTCACCAAGAAGCGCTTACAAAAGTGAGTAATAAGGCCCTTGGCACCTTACACATCAACTTCTTTGATCATATTTTAGCTTATTTCAAAACCAGAAACTCCAAAAGTATAGTTCACAAGTCTAACACCTGGTACATGTGAGGGACTTAAAAGCTCACTGATGCTGGCCATTAAGGCTAAAGACGTAGCTCAAATTCATATTTGTAGGAAAATGTACAAAGGTTATTTGGGCATTGCTAAAAGGGTTTGGGATGAGCAGAGGTGGCAGTAATTTAAAGATGCCTCCTCAGTCCAAGATTGTACAAAATTTTGAGCACTTGGAACCAACTAATCATGTTTCTCCACTGGAGTGGCTTGATCACTTTAAAAATCTTTATTATGATGGCACCCCAAGTACAGTTAAGGATACTGCAGCGGGTCCCTCCTCTCCAAGTAGCGCTGTGCCTCTGTTTAAAATCATGGATGTACTAAATTTACTCAAAGCAGTGACACATGGCTGGGCTGCTGGCTCGGATGGCATCCCAGCTGATAACTTCTAACATGACACTGAAGCCTGGTCTAAATATATCCTCTTTTTAGCAAATGCTATTGCATGGGGAACCCTGATACTAGACTCCTGGAGGGGGACTATAGTGTTATCAATCTACAAAAAGGATGATAGATCCCAGTCTTGCAACTACAGGACGATTTGCCTTATAGCTCATATCCAAAGGTTTTTTAGTCAATGTGTATTAGTTAAGATTCAGGAATGGGTATACACAAATAACATTCTAAGCTTCTTACAGGCTGGATTCAGGAAAAGGGCGTCCATTATTGATCAAGATTTTTACTTTTTACTAATTTACTGGAAAACTGTTGTAATCGGCAAGGGCCACCTCTATGTTGCTTTTATTGATTTGAAATTGACTTTTGATCTGGTGCCTCAGCCCAAACAATGGCAAGTACTTAGGGATATAGTATGCCCCACAACATTCTGTCTATCATAGTCTTCTTACATGATATGAACTATGCAAGAATTTGCTGGGGTTGCAAAGCTAGATGACAGAGAGGATCCCAAGATCCAGAGACGTACGACAGAGCTGTATGCTGGCCCCCATCCTGTTTCCGTTGTTTTTAAATGATATAGTACGCTGTCTAACTTTACCCCACATGGATACTACTCCATGGCCAACACATAAACCCTTATTTTATTGTTTGCTAAAGATACCTTGTTAATTTCCAAAATCTGTGCGGACTTCAAAAGCTTCCGAACCACTTTGGCGAGCTCTGTCACTCCTGGGGAATGGAAATCAACACCCCAAAGACAAAACTGATGTTTTTAGCCCACACAAATCATATAAAGGTAGATTGGTATTTGATGATGTGCCTTTGGAGATAGTGGACTCTTTTGCGTACTTGGGAGTTACTCTGGCTGAAACTATGTCTTGGAAGCCTCATGTTAGCAAGGCAGTTTTACATCATAAACAAATAGCGGGGACCATTTCCAAAGAGTACTGGGCCTTCTGAAGTAAACCAATAGAACCAGCCCTCCAGATTTATGAGGTGAGAGCACTGGGTTCTGCCATATATGGAACTGAATTGCAGGGCTTTGTAAACATCGATGAGCTTATCAGATCAGAGAATAAATCCCTGAGAAATATTACCCATTTACCACCCAGCACCCCCTCTTACCCTCTGACCCTGGATATGGGTGTAAAAATGGTAGAGGGTAATTGCAGATTGTGTCTGCTGCTGTTTCAGGAGGCGCCTCTGGTCTACCCCTGAGTTAGCCCATTGCTCCGCTTCCCTTCAGGATGTAATTAAACCAGTTTCCACAAAATAAATTGGCTTTCTAACATCCAGAGGTTACTTTGCTCCATAGGGCTAGGTTACCTGTGGGAAAACCCTTCTGGAGCTCCCATCCCTTCCAAGGAATCCCTGAAAAAGCTTCAGTGAGCAAAAGCAGTGTGTGACAAAGGCCAGAAGGTCACAAGCACCTCTTTGACAAGTGATTTCCTTGATTGTAAACCATTCTGTGCATATGAACGGTGTTCTGGTACTCCATTACAGTGCCACTGGACCGAAAACTATATTTCCAGTTTCGAGCAGTCACCCTACTGCTGAAATCTTTTACTTTTAGATGGGTCCCACCTGAATCTCCAGTTTGTGTCACATGTAATCACTTGATGGAAACTGTAGCCCATATCTTTTTTGCTTGTCCTGCCTATGCCCGTGTCGCTCCATTTGGCGTTCACCCCTATGTAAAGAGGGAGGCTCAAGTAGTCACAGCACCACTCTCCAGCTGCCGGCCTTTATATGCATGTGCTATAGCCAAATTTCTGGGTGCTATGTGGTTGGCCCGCAGGCGGGCCCTTTCCTTGTACATGTGGATACTTATTTTTATTTGTTAATGCAATATGTGTTTTATCCATTTCTAGTTTTTATGTGTGCCAGCACTTTGATGGTCATTCTATGAATTGTCAAACTTGACTTTTTAATTACCACTTGTGTCCATTTTCATCATGGACTGTCTTGTAGGTACTTTATGGCTTTGACAGCAGAAATAAAGTTTTTGATGATGAAACCGAAATATCGTGGACCAAAATAATGTGTCAAGAATATCAACGACACAAATATCATCAAGGTAAGTTTTGATAGGAAAGCAAAGTTTTATTATGTAATAACTCCACATATATGTACCTTGATGATATGTATCTCTTCAAGTTATGTAGATGTGAAGTTAAGAATAGTAAATCTATACTTACCTATTTTCACTTACCTTCTCGATATTTTGGTCCTCGATATTTTGACACAATATTCTGTCCACACAAAATTTCTGTTTCCAATATTCTGTCAGTGATTCACTAGATGAACTCAATTTTCAGGTTGGAAATTTCTTACAAAATTGTGTGTTTGTTGCTGTTACAAACGCTTACAGGGGTGTCCACCCAGAACTGCCCGCAATATGCTCCTCTGAAGAAATTCACCCTGTGGTAAAATTATGCCATATGGTTTTAGTTTTTTAATTTTGCAAGTGTAAATTCCTGTTTTTTGAAAAACAAAGTTGAATTTTCACTAATGCTGCTACTTGTGCTCGAAACCATCGCATGTGCAAATAGCTTTCATCCCTCAAAACTAGACATTTAATGTGTGATTAAAGACAAGGACTTATATAGGGTAATTTGATATAATGAAAGAGACAAATTTGTGAACTGCTTAAGATACTTTTGCAAATAGCAAGGTACAAGTATTTCTGGAGGATCAATGTTCATTCCGAAGACGAAATTGTAGCTAGACAAAGTCAATTTCAGCATAGGCAATTGGAAGGTTGCAAGGTCAGATGTTGTTCACTGGTGTTCACTGGTCAAGGATCATGTGGGCAAGGTATTTTCATAAGGAAGAGCCTAATAAATGATCGTCATCCATTGCATAGAAAGTGGTCTGTGTCACTCCACAGTAGGCGACCGTTCCGCAGTGCAGTATAGAATCGTCCAAAATAAGGGCGTTCACCTTTTATGAAATTCTATCTATCAGACCTCTATATTTGTGAAATTTTTGAAATGCATTTTTGCCTTCCATATGGTGATCCCTGTAATTTCTAACAGACAGGTTTTGCTTACGAGTTAGTTGAAAGCATACCTCCGCCCAAAAGTAACTACATTATTGAAATTTCAAGGTAGCCTTCCTGTGGTCCCAGAACTTACTATGTCAAATTTAGGATCTAAGGGCAGAAGAAGGCAGGACAATGGGTTAATCGTCTGATAAAATCTAACTGTGGTCAACTCAACAGATGTGTGATGACACTCGTATAATAACATCCATAAAAGACACAATAATAAAACAAAGTCAAGCCTTAAAACACTTCATCGTTCAGATCCATAGAAAAAAAACTAAAATATTTACATAAAAGTACAAAATGTAGGGTATCCTGTGGGGCCCTATTGTCGAAAACCACAAGGGCCTCTCATCTCAACATGTAAAACAAAACAAGCCGGCTGAGCTAAGAGATGGTGAAGCTGGTTAGATCTAAAATGAGATATTAAAAGTCTATCAGAGGCATTTCTCAACCTGCATAGGTATTTCTCCACGCCCTGTACTGATTTTAGTAAAGCATGTCCTCTCACCGCTGGCTTGGTTAGCTAGATATTTTCACGGGTGGCCGTGGTGTGTTTTAAAAACAGCTCCTTCACTATGCTCATGTCCTGGGGCTTCACTGAGTCAGGCTTAAAAAAATATTAGCCCTTCCCAAAGCTGCGAACGTCTCTTTAATATAGTGGAGCCAGGGGATTTTTAGTGCATGGTCTAGTGATAAGCAATCTGATACAATTAGTTGATTTAAGGCCAACACGTTATTAGATTTTCACCCAACAGGTCAAGGGTTTTACTGCCACCATGTCCGCTATGTAATTTACCCCTAGTTCCTCATGCACGGATAACAATGGGATGCCTTGTGGGACCTTCAATATACGTTTCAGGAACTTCTTTTCTGTCATATGGAGTTTGTTGGCTGCTATATAACAACCACACTTCACTTCCGTACAAGGCTTTGGATACATAAATGACTGATAAAGCTTTATCATCACACCCGGGGTCCATGTACCTAATCTGTGGGCATAGCTAGCAATGTCTCCTATTGATTTATTCATATTGCCTACATTCGCCTCTAGCAAATGTTTCCAGTTCAATTTCTCGTCAAATAGGATTCCTAAACAATAAAAAAGGGGCCTTAGTTAAAGTGTGGGCATCCGCTTAGAATGATTTAGAGCCTGTCCCCTGGGGGCCAACTTTCAAAACATACGAATTTGTGAAGTTGGCCAACAGGTCCAGCCTGCTCATAAAAGCTACAAATCCATGACATGCCATTAGGACTGCATCATCTCTGTATAAAAGAACTGGGAGTGCTTTCCTACCCGCTCGAGGACAGTCTGTCTCCAAAGATGTCAGGGCCACCTCTAGGACGTTAATGTATGGAGTAAATAGAAAAGGGTCTAAGATGCACCCCTGGTGAACCCCCCTGGTGCAATTAAAATAATAAGTGTCCCCCCCTTGTGAGTATCTAGCTGCGGCTGTAGTGTGGGCATGGAGGGTCCTCAGTAAATTTACAATTGCAGGCTCGATCCCCAGGGAATCAAGTAGGGCCCATAATGTTTGTGGTTCACCCTGTCAAATGCTGCGGTCAGATCCATGAAACTCAGAAAAAGGGCACCAGGTTGAGCAACCGTGTATTTAGCAATTGTCAAATACAGATTAAAATATTGCTCCGTGGTTGATTTCTCCTTTCGGAAGCCATACTGTGCATCAGAGATGATGTTATTTAAGTCGGCCCACTCAGAGAGACTGTTAAGTAAGACCCGCCCCAGAACTTTAACTGTAGAATTGATAAGAGAGATAGGGCGGTAACAATGGGGATTATTCTCATCGCCCTTCTTGAAGATAGGCACGATCGTGGCAGTAGACCATGACTGTGGTAACCTGTTCCTTACTGCTGCATTTAAAACCCTCCTGAAAACCGAGGCACATACATCAGTGTTATCCTGGAAAAAATCTGGTGGAACTCTGCCTGGACCCAGGGCACTGGTATAACCAAATCTAATAATGACAAAGGGGACGCGGAAGCAACAATTCCATTTAGAGACAGAAGTGGCAATCAAAGTTAGACCTGCAAGTTCATGCAATAAATGCACGTACATTATTTACTTACAACAACAGTCCAAAGCCATTCAGCGAACAATATTTATTATGGCAAAAGGTAAGAGTAGCCAGCAATATGCCGGAAGGTGCATAAAGTGCTTGGTGTTTGAAAGGGTGGTTTGATTCAGCAGATGGCTCATGTGAAACAAGAGAAATCACGTGACCAGAAAACACATCTTCTGTTTTTTAAACTGTGGTAACTGTTCCCAAACAGATAAATCATAAAATGTACCAATGCTGCATTGTAGATGGGCTAAAGGGTCATAATCAGAACATGGGGTTTGAAAGCCCGAAATGATTACTGAAAGACAACAGAAATGGAGTGTGAAGCCATTCTAGGGTTGGAGTAGGGACTGTTTGGAGTACATGGGGAGTTTGTGAGGGTAAATGATGGTCTAAACATGAAAGGAAAGAATAATAATTCATAAGGAGTTAAGTAGAAGCACACTAGTGAGAGATGTCACATGCTAGAAGGGGGTAGTTACAAGCCAAGGAGCTCATGAAGAATTTAAACACAATGAGAGTATGAACAGAATCCGGAATATGGCCAATGGGGCTAAGACATACCAATGTGGTGGTGGGCGAGGGGTTACCAGGTAGAAATTTGGAAGTCAGAGCCCCACCACTGTCCTAAGTTGGCAGAAATCACCTGGGCTCAAGGAACAGCCATGGTGGTGCCCGCAAAGGAAAAGCGAGTAGATAACTATGCTTGCGCGGAATCAAGGAGGCAGAGCGGGTGTGTCTGTCTGTCGGGTCGTTACAAGACTGGAGGACGTGTGAAAGCCAAATTGCAAATAAGGTACTAGAGGGTGTAAGATAGTGCAGCCTAGGAGATGGCAGAAACAGAGGAAATGCATAGGATAGACAGGCTGCCACAAAAGGGAAGTTATAATGGACTAGTCCTCAAAGCTACCAGTGAACCTAAATAATGCTTAATTGCACAGAATATGCATAATCAAAATGCACAATAATACTTTCAAAGTACAGCTAGAGTAAAAAAAATTGAAAAAAGTATTTTGTACATTACCGTATTTATGCACAATCGATGTGGCCTCTGTTGTAATAATCAGTCTATGTACAGTCTGTGAGACCTCGGAGGATGGTTGTTATAAAATAATCTCAAAAAGTTATAAATAGATTAATAGTCCAGTGTGATAGATTTAAAGGTATTCTAGAGATCAAACTTTGGCCAATGCTTAAAATAGTTAGTGCCATTGAGGGCCTTTTACCCACATTTATCCAAACATTCACTAGTTATGGGGCTCTTGCTGATAGAAGAAATTCAACCATCCATTCAGCCATCATATACAAAGAAAGCTTTAAAAAAAGTAATTGACCCCATTGTCTCCTTCGCACCTAATGCCTTGCTTGAAGCTGTGATGACTTGCGATAGTGATCGCGGGGCACAGCCACCTGGGTGTGGGAAAGGTGCTACAGAATTAGAAAAGCCTTTAACTCACCCCCTTTATCATGAAGTGACCCCTTTAATGAAATTACCCCGGCCGCCAGCCCTTATGTTGTAATTTTGGCCAATGTTCCCAGTGGTTAATTTGTAAAAACCATAAATGCTTGGGCTCTTGTCAGGAGGCAGCTTGCACAAGCCCATTACTCATGTTAGCGCTGCCTAAAAAAGAACCAACTACTAACCATGAAAGTGGGGAGAGGATGTGGTGTAATGGCCATAGCTGCTGACTTTGGAGCGTGGGAACCAGTTTCGAGTCTCAGGGTGGGCTCAAAATCCTGTGAGTCCGGGCAAATTATTTTATTTCCATGTGCCTATCATAAATGAATGTGTCCTTAACTGGTGCTCATGAAAAGTGCTGAGGTTGATGATTAAGTGCCTGTGCTGAGCACCGGAAACCACCGGCTCAAATTAAGCACAGAATGTTCCATGAAGAGAGGAGGGGACTGTTGAAACCGCTGCAGAACTAAAGTATAAGGCAACACACTGGCTGGTTAACAACACCAGATTCCATACAGGCAGCTATAATAGGAATTTAACGGTGCAGCAGTGAATTGGTTTGGGCTCTTGGTGGTAGTCGACAGACACGACTTGCTCAGCTCCACTGCATCAAAAAAGAGTGCTGCCCAGGGGGACGCCCCACCCCCATAGCTATGCCACTGCTGCCTTTAATTTGGGAAATAACAATTGACAGCCAATGAAGGAGTTAATAATTGAACTCCTTCATTTGGGCACTTATGATAACCCTAATGTACATGGGGATAACCCTAGGGTTGAGATTTCGTGGCAGTACAAGACTGTAAGCAAAAATATTATTTCATGGAACATAACTGGAATGTTATCTGAAATAACTAGGCCAAACTGGCTTCATTTTATACACTTGCATGTTATTATCATGCTGCAGGAGACCTAGACAACAGGGGAAGCTTGTTGTGATGCTATCTATGCCACTCCCAGGTAGCACTGCCCTCTACGTCTGGCAGAGCAGGGTTAACCACCTGGTTTAGTTAAAGTGGCATGGAAATGTCTGTTTCTTCCTAATCAATTTTCATAACGACGATTTGTCCTGTGCTGACAATCCCAACTTCATAAGGCTTTTTGAGGTGATCAATGAATTGAGAAACCAGTGCACCCATGTGTCAACAGGATTCGAACTGCTGGTCGGAGAAGACTACAATGTTGAATTGTAAATAGTCTTTTACGGCAGAAATCCTTTATAGTTGAAGACCCTCTAATCGATGATGGTACTGTGGATAAGAGAGGCAAGATTCTGTTTAATTATTTATCTGCATATGATATGTAGAATGTGAATTTGTTCACAGGGCCCAAGAAGTATGAGACACCGACCTTTGTTGGAAGAGGTTGTAGTTCCATCATTGAATATTTTCTTTTTAAGAAACCTTGGCCCATATATCATGGGTGGTGATATGATTGTAAGACGTGATAGTGATCATAATCTTCTTGTGGTTGCTATTGTAGTGCGTATCTGATGGCCAAGTTTTACGGGAGGTCCTCTATATAGCTACAAAAGTTTATGGGCAAAGGCTTGTTTGGAAAAATGCCAATCTACAAAGTTTGTTGGCAAACCTATTAGGAAAAACCGGGATGATACATCTTGCATTTATGGATTTACGAATTGCATTAAAAAATGTTAATGGATGCAAACTTTGGAGGGTGCGTACAAACATGAGCCTGGATAGGGCTTTGGTGGATTTTCTTTGTGCCCTTCACTGTGGTCGGACATCCTCAGTGCATTACAAGAAAGTAGGTGAGTGCACCAACCCTTTTAAGCTAGAAAGAGGCATGCACCAAGATTGTGTGTTAACACCCCTTTTTTTACCCTATATATTAATGGTCTTAATGGCACTTTGAGAAGGGAGAGACTATGCCCTTGGTGGAGAAAAATCCTGTATCTGCTTTGTTGTTTGCTGATGACAGAGTATTGCTGGCTTGTACCTCTAGCGGCCTAAAAAGACTTATTAATGCCTTCATAATATTTATGGGAAGCTTGGATAAAACGTTTATTATGGCATGTGGACCTAAAGTCAAATCACGGTTGGTATAGAGTGCGGGGTCAGCTGGTTCACAAGGTTAGCTAGTTTCCTCACATGTGGGTAACCCTTGGCTCAGCTAGTAATTGGATTCTTCATCTTGCTCAAAGGAATCTGTGTTTCTCCAAGGCAGTAGGTACACTCTTTAACTTTGCATCTAATTTTGGTTAAAAAACAATTTCTCCCCTTCTATAAGTTTATAACAGAAGATGCATCCCAATTTTCACTTATAAAATTGAACTCTGGGGTTATCGGGATGTACATAGCATAATAATGGAGAAAAATAGCTTTTGTAAGCGCTTGTTGGCACTCCCTCCAAGTATTCCAAATTATTCTGCACATGATCTGGGGATGGAATATGTGGAGAATTCAATTAAATGAACTCTTTTCTTGCTTTGGTTTGCAATATGGAGTATTCAGCAATGAGCATACATCACTTAACCAAGAAATAACCGAGGATTGCTTATCCTGTTGCTCGGCCCAAAAATACCCTGGCTCCATTATATCAAGATCACCACAGCAAAATTAGGCAAACCCTCACTGGTCACCTCGCCAGGTTCAATTACTATTAAAGATAAACTATGGTTGACTGAGTCTTTCTGGAATGCCATGAAGTCTGAGAGGGACCCTGTAGAACTTCAGAAGCCCCTTATAAGAGGCTAGGACATGAATTAGACTACCCTGGGGCTGGAACTCTGTATTAATGGTGTGATACATGTGTGGGAAAAATCATTGCTAACTAAATGTAGACTTGGCTCCATTTGTTGCTATTTGTCGTTTCCCTTTGGCCAACATGATACTTCCTCAAAGTTTGTTTGCCCTTGTAATGAAACAGCCCTACAAACTCGTTAACACTTTGCTTTTTTTGCAAATTTTACAAGACCCTTACTAGCCAATATCTGGTAACTCTCTTGAAAAAATGTAGGCTTTGAAAGATGTAGGCCAGCCCTACGTTATTATTTTCAAACTGCTATCATCACCTGAGGTGTGTTTTACAGTTAGCTGCTTTTTTTAATGTTTGCCATTTGGCTTCACAAAATTATGATATTTTAGTAAGCACACATTTCAGATGACAAATTTTATAGTAATCTTGTGATTATTGTATTGTTTAAAAAACCAGGAGTTTTATGAATGTTATGAATTGATTTTACTTATCGTGTTTTATGACTTGGTATTTTTATGTTCTTTTATGATTATTATTTCAATATAATCGAATAAAAATGATTGATTGATTAAATGATTAACTGGTCTATTTTATATAAATGAGACTTCAGGTTCACCAGATGCTGTAAATGACTTTTTGAGAGTTACAGTTAGAGAACGTTTGTAAATTGACACAAGTGCCAGAATGTCTACATTATTTGGCCTGAAAGGTGAAAGGACAGACACTGCACTATCCTCTCTTAAAATACCAGAGAATGAGGGAAAGGCCTCAGCTTAAAGTGAGAGTTGTTATATTATAATCCATATTTGTCAGGTGCAAACATATCACCCCTTAAGGTTCAAGGCGCTGGGAGCCGTTGGGGAGATGAAGGGGCATATTATCAAGCGGCAGCGATAATTATCGCTGGCCGCACTTAGAGCGAATTTTCTTCGCGCTGGCTATTGCTGTAATTTATCGCCATGCTAGCGCTGTATTAACAACGCATAGCGCAATGGCGATAAATATTCCAGCGATAGCGGGGGAAATGGGCCAACACTGCTGAAAAAACAGCGATGTTGCCTGAAAAATGGCGATAACCTTGCTGATACGACCCTGTGGTCGTATCACCATAATCCACCCCCATGTAATGTGTACATAAGTCATGATTTTTGCAGCGTTAATGCACTGTAAGCGTGAATATGATTATCGCTTAGCCGAACGGGGCCTCGTTGTAAATATCGCGATGCCCCATTAGCGATATTATTCCATGATGTTTTGTGAGCCACACCTCCTTTGCATCTCATATGCGATGCGAGGCGTGCCGTAAATGGGTGCTAAGTCATTGAAACACGCGCTAGCGTGTCCTTGTAAATAATACGATAAAATTATCGCCGCTTTTCGCCCGAAAACGGACGCTAAAGCGGCGAAAATTGGATCGATGGCCCTTGATAATATGCCCCTAAGTGAGCTAATGCCCAAAGTCACATGGTGCTGAGCTGAGCTTCCTCCGGCGATCGAATCGTGAACCTCATGTTACAGAGTCCGCCGCTCTGGCTGCTGCACCACACCTCTCCCTCATATGTTATGAGTTTTGCAGAGCGCAGCTGATGCCACTCGGGCGTCCTAGTGCTAAGGAACATCATTACACAGTGATACCATCAATAGATCATCAAAGATGGAGAAAAGCTAGCAGAGTAGCCATGTTTTACGCTTTTTCCTTAATTTGAGTGGACAATATAAGTATCTTAGATGGTTGAGGAGATCATCCCAGAGTTGGATGATGAGAGAAAAGAGGAGAGAAGGGTGCACAAATGACAGTATGTAGAAACTTTGTCTAAGCTGAATCTGTCCTGCTTCGTGTAAAGGTCTTTGAGCCCGGCACACAGATTTAAAGATGGTGCGTTGCAATGCAGCTCCTGAAGATGTAATTTCACAGAAGCTCTTGGAGGAAGATTCGAGACTAAACGTGTTGCTGCATTTTGGATCATTTGAAGACAGTGTGGACGATAGTCTGGTAAGCAGAGATACAGCTTTTGTCATAGTCCAATGTGGATAATATCAAGGTTTTGGCCACAGTTCGCTGACAGAAAAGTTTACTGAGGGTTTTGAAAAATGCAAAGCAGCCTGATGAGAGAGAAGGCATTTGTTTCACAAAGAACATGTTATCGTCTAACATAAATTCATGATTTCTGGCCGAGCTAACAGGAGTTGGGGCAGTTCCTAGTTCGGGACACCACCACTCTGGTGGCCATGATAAAGGGGGTCTGCCCAAAAACATAAAGTATGTTATCTCTGCATTAAACTTTAAGTAGTTTTCTGTCTTCTAGGTGTTTACTGCAGCCATGCATCTGGAAAACTGCAATTGTGTGGTAAGAGGGTTATCAGAAAGTGCTATGATAATCTGCATATCATTCACATACAACACAGGTTCAATTAGAGACTTTAGTGGAAAAGCATAGGTATTACATTGTGTGGAGCCAAAGGAGGAGACCTGATGCACCCTACAATTTAGGGAAGTGTGACTAGAGTGAATCAGTTGCATAAAAACTGATTGCGCTCTAGATCTAAAAAAACAGTGCCAATTAAGAGCTTGTTTGAAGGTCCCCAAGTCAAAGAACCTAGATGTCAAGATTGAGTGTGACACTGTGTTGAACATGGCCAAAAAGTTCTGTAAGATCAGAGTGGCAGAGCAAACCTGGTCCAACACCATCCTTATAGTGTAATTGGCTAGAAGGTGAGATGTCTCACTATTAAGGGAATGACATAAATCAGAATCACAATGATCAACCACTCTGTCTTCTAGAAACCTTTACAGCTGTTAATTTACAGTATTTTTAGAAAAATGAAAGTAAAATGGAAGGTATGAAATGTGACAGTAGTTGCTGCTAACGTTAACGTCTGCAGAGGGTTTTGTCAACAAGGAATGACTTGTCCATGTTTCAATGCAGCAGGTACAGAAACTGCAGAGGGTTAGTATGGTACTTGCAGAAGTGTGGCAGACAAAGGTTTCTTCAGCTAGACATGTACCAAATAGTCTTGTAAACTGTGTTTTTAAAGGACAAAGTGGGAAGATCCAGAGCAATGTCCCCTGGTTGTAAAACAGTGTAATGCTTGTTGATACATTTAGCCAGCCATTTGGAGAAGGGCCTGTTGGTAGCTATACAGATCAAATTGGCACTTTGAACTGTTGGTTTGGGAGAGAATACATTTTCTCTAGGACAATAACATTCTCTTTGCTTAGCTCTGTGGATGAGGTGCCTACAAAACCTGTTAGCTTCCTTAAAATGATTCTTTTTAAACTTGCAATTGGATCTGATACTTAAAACTGTGCCATAGGATAAATGTTCCCTGACTGCTCTGAGATGGTGATTAGAGTACTGTAAAAGAGTATTCCTGTCCAAACTATTTTTAAAGAGAGCAGCCGATATCACACCTTTAGTAACTTTTATTTTTAGGTCTAAGAATTTGGTTCTACAGTTAATTTGCTGCAAGACTGCTATGCAAATTTCAGAACATGGCTATTGGCATTTAGCCAAAAAGTAAAGGTGAATAAGTGCATTTCAGTACCAGTCTACATCATAAAGAAATCATTGGTGTACCTTACTGTACTTTGATATGTTGTACAAATGGATTATGAGTGGAGGGAATCAATGTTGGTCAACAATCAACACAGCAAAATTAGTGGAAAATAGTTGCCATCGAAGTCCCTTTGGTTTGTAAATAATATTTACTATAAAACTGGAAATAATGTTTGTTAAGTACAAAGCATATAAGAGAGATAATGAAGCTGGTGAGTATGTGCACTGGGCCTGCTGAGGTTATTTAAAGTCACTCTGATGTCCTCCTCCTGCTGAATATTAGTGTAAAATGACTTAATGTGAAGAATGACAAGAAATTCGTTATTGGAATCAATGGGGAGGTCCTCAACCAGGTTTATGAAGTGCATGATGTATGTAGCTGTGGTTGGGAAGAAACCTTTGATAAAAAAGTAAACATATCTTTCTAATGGTTCTAACGCTGAACCACATCTCATACAATAGGTCAACATCAGGGGCTGTAAGGGTCCTTATGTAATTAGGCAGGCATGTATTTGACAGGTGCTATAGGGTTTTTTTGTATTTACAGAAAGGAGTTTGTTAGAGCAATGGGAACGCACTTCTTTGGCTCACATGGTGAATAGTTGTTTGTAATTCCCTAATAGAGCTGGAGCCTAATTGGATGTCATGGTCATGAAATAAAAGAACTTTTCTTAAACTTACCACATGAGCCAAAGAAGAGGGGTGACTTCAAGAATACTTGTTTTCCTTCCTAAAACACACACATTTTTTTTTATTGCAATCCAATATTTAAGTACATACAAATGTATGTCATAGATGATATATATATCAGAAAATCTCCATATTTCTTCCAGAGGTTAATACAAATTCATTAGACATAACAACCGGATAAAACCCTATGAGCAAAATACAAAACCCAGATATATAAATAACTTCATATTAATCCTTCATATGCTTGATCACAGGCCCCCAGATTAATAACCCTTGTTTCTGTTTCGTGTCCCCTTGAGAGCATATAAACGATGTTCCAGATGAAAGATGACATAAAATCTAGCTCTCCAGTTTTCAAATGTAGGTGTTTCCTTTTGCAAGCACATGGAGGCTATACAGAGACAAGCTACAGCAACTGAAAAAAAAATCAAATATCGGAATTCAAAAGCTGGGTGTTCCTTGGTCATATCATCCCCTATACCCATCAATATAGTGGACGATGTGATATTTATTTCGACTCCAGTGATTTCTGAGAGAAACATTTCTATATGACCCACAAACTGAACTAATTTCCTACACATATAAAAAATGTGTACAATATCAGTCGAATCTGGACTACACCGAAAACATTTCCCGTCATTAAGTCCCCCCATTTCAACATTTTTGCATGGGTATGATATAAATTAAATATAGTTTTAAAGTGCTGTGTTCTTAGGTTAGCAAATATAAAAACTCTCCCTGCCATATCAATTGATTGTTCTATATATATATCTTGACATCTCAATGGGTTCCTCCATCTTATGTTTTGGGCCTTTAGATCATCTCTCTGAGATGGTGATTATAGTACTGTAAAAGGGTATTCCTGTCCAAACTATTTTTAAAGAGAGCAGCCGATATCACACCTTTAGTAACTTTTATTTTTAGGTCTAAGGATTTGGTTCTACAGTTAATTTGCTGCAAAGCTGCAATGCAAATGTCAGAACATGGCTATTGACATTTAACCAAAAAGTAAAGGTGAATAAGTGCATTTCAGTACCAGTCTACATCATAAAGATATCATTGGTGTACCTTACTGTACTTTGATATGTTGTACAAATGGATTATGAGTGGAGAAAATCAATGTTGGTCAACAATCAACACAGCAAAATTAGTGGAAAATAGCTGCCATTGAAGTCCCATTGGTTTGTAAATAATATTTACCATAAAACTGGAAATAATGTTTGTTTATTACCAAGCATATACAAGAGATAATGAAGCTGGTGAGTATGTGCACTGGGCCTGCTGAGGTTATTTACAGTCACTCTGATGTCCTCCTCCTGCTGAATATTAGTGTAAAATGACTTAATGTCAAGAATGACAAGAAATTCGTTATTGGAATCAATGGAGAGGTCCTCAACCAGGTTTATGAAGTGCATGATGTATGTAGCTGTGGTTGGGAAGAAACCTTTGATAAAAAAGTAAAAATATCTTCCTAATGGTTCTAACGCTGAACCACATCTCATAAAATAGGTCAACATCGGGAGCTGTAAGGGTCCTTATGTAATTAAGCAAGCATGTATTTGACAGGTGCTATAGGGTTTTTTGTATTTACAAAAAGTAGTTTGTTAGAGCAATGGGAACACACTTCTTTGGCTCACATGGTAAATAGTTGTTTGTAATTCCCTAATAGAGCTGGAGCCTAATTGGATGTAATGGTCATGAAATAAAAGAACTATTCTTAAACTTACCACATGACCCAAAGAAGAGGGATGACTTCAAGAATACTAGTTTTCCTTCCTAAAACACACATATTTTTTTTCTTATTTTTTATTGCAATCCAATATTTAAGTACATACAAATTCATGTCATAGATGGGATATACATCATAAAATTTCCATATTTCTTTCAGAGAGGTTAATGCAAATTCATTAGACATAAAAACCGGATAAAACCCTATGAGCAAAATACAAAACCCAGATATATAAATAACTTCATATAAATCCTTCATATGCTTGATCACAGGCCCCCAGATTAATAACCCTAGTTTCTGTTTTGTGTCCCCTTGAGAGCATATAAACTATTTTCCAGATGGAAGATGACATAAAATCCAGCTCTCCAGTTTTCAAATGTAGGGGTTTCCTTTTGCAACCACATGGAGGCTATATAGAGACGAGCTACAGCAACTGCAACAAAAATCAAATATCGGAATTCAAAAGCTGGGTGTCCCTTGGTCATATTATTCCCTATACCCATTAACATAGTGGACGATGTGATATTTATTTCGACTCCAGTGATTTCTGAGAGAAACTTTTCTATATAACCCAAAAACTGAGCTAATTTCCTACACATATAAAAAATGGGCACAATATCAGCCGAATCTGCACTACACCGAAACCATTTCCCGTCATTAAGTCCCCCCCCCCCCCATTTCAACATTTTCGCAGGGGTATGATATAAATTAAATATAGTTTTAAAGTGCTGTGTTCTTAGGTTAGCAGATATTAAAATTCTTCCTGCCATATCAATTGATTGTTCTATATATATATCTTGACATCTCAATTGGTTCCTCCAGCTTATGTTTTGGGCCTCTAGATCATCTCTCTGTGTGTCTAATAAACAATTGTATATCACACCAATCCGCTGTTTACGTCTGATGGCCTCAACTAACACATACGGCTCAATTATCCTTTGTCTTTTCTTCAAGAAATTCCTCATCTGTAGGAATTTTAAAAATTCTTTTTTCGGGAGTTTGTATTTATTGGCTACTGTCAAGAAAGAGAGCAGATCTCCGTCCTTATATAGATTGCCTATACATGTAATCCCATTATATTTCCACTTATGAACCACCCTATCGGAAAAGACAGCAGGTAGCAAAATGGGTGTATTTATAGCTCTCGATTTGTAGCTTTCTCTGTACTACCTTCCATACCTTATAAGCTGCAGTTACCACCTTGAAACAAGTTCTTTTATAGCAATCAAATTCCAATATTCTAAATAAGCAATTCCTCACCTCCGCCCCGAGTAACATCTGATATATAGATGGGAGCTCTGCAGGATTGACTACTTACTCCCCAGTACGCATTATCCAGATGTTTTGTAGGATGTATGCATAATAAGAAAATGTAAAATCTGGTACAGCCCAACCGTCATTCTCTCGGGGTAGTGACATGAAACGCATTGCTCTCCGTTGTTCACCTTGAGACCATATAAATCTAGTACAGCATGATTACAGCTGCTGCAGCTATCCCCTAGATAGTTCCAGTGGTACAGATCTGAAAAAATACAAGACTTTAGGTAAAATTACCATTTTTAATAGGATGGATGACGTAACAACGCGAGTCATTACAACACGTGCAGTTACAACGCGGTCGTTACAACGACTGCGATGTTACCACGCTATGCCATTACAACGCAAGTCTTTACATCGACTTGCGCTAGATGGCGTGCTAACATTAGAAAAGTGTAATTTACTATTCCAACTCCAGTCCACTTAACAGTAGGGAAGGTGTTGGGATAGTAAACTACACTATTTGTAATGTTAGCACGCCATCTAGCGCAAGTCGATGTAAAGACTTGCGTTGTAATGGCATAGCGTTGTAACATCGCATGCGTTGTAACGCATGCGATGTAATGGCTACGCGTGGTAAAAACCGCGTTGTAATGGCTGTTCCCCTTTTTAATACGTTGCATCTCCCCACCATAGAAAAATGGAGGCATTCCATTCTATCTAGTTGGCTCTTCACGCTTGTGAGAATAGCATTCCAGTTAACTTCTACTAATTCATTTAAGTTTTAAAGAAAATTTTATTGAAATTTAAATACAACAGAATTATAATAAAACAGCATGGTTAAGTTCAACTAAAAAGGGGTATTGTTCTACAGGAGGAGAGGAAAGGAAGAAATAAGGGAGGGGAATAAAAAGGAAAAAGAGATTGTCAAATAGTAGAACAAAATAGATACGCAAAAAGCATAATTATTACTGTATAAAACGCATGCATAGGAAGTATAAAGATACAATTGGGTATAGAAAGACTTTTCCAGTAACAATGTATGAAATATTTAGAAATACAAAACATTTTATATGTATAGATGCTTAAATTCAACAGAAATATGTTCAAGGAGGGTTGGGAACTTCTTCCATACGAGGATTGTGTAGGGGTAGAGAACGTGCAACTTCATTTAAAAAGTTCGTGATTGGTACCCATAATATATCACGTTTAATAGCAAGTGTAATGGGATATACATAGGCCCTATCTAATCTATGGTGGTAACAAACCCCATACCACCAAGCTTGAAAAGAAACATTTGAGGCATCCTTCCAAGACTTAGTGATTTGTTGAAACGCCACAGCTATAAGTAAATCAATAATGGAAGTATCTGTAGTGGAGAAGGACCATATGTCGGAGAGACTGCCTAAGAAAATATGTGAAAGAGTAAAGGGGAAATGTGTTGAAAAGATTTTGTTGATCTGCCGCCACACGTCATTCCAAAATTTGTAAATCACTGGGCATGTAAATAACATATGTTTAAGGTCTGCCAGTGAGGCTGAACAAGTCCAACAGGTAGGAGGCACGGAAGGGTCAATCATGTTCAATTTAGCAGGAGTAATTAAAAGTCTATTATAGATAAAAAATAATGTTTGAGTTGTATTAGCTGCTCTAGACGACTTCCTTATTTTGATCCAAATTTTCTGTCCTCTAAATCTGACTCCCAATCAGGTTCTACTTTGGATTTATCCTGAGTAGCAGGAACCTCTCTCAACTTTCTATAGATTTGGGAGGCAGAAGAAGAAGCAAATAAGTAAGGGAGAGGAAGAGGAGGAGGGTGAGTGTGAGTGATAGATGAGGAGAGGGAATCATAGCTACTCTGTGCAGCCACACGTAGTAGATTATATTTAGGTTCAAAGGAAACTGGTAAAGAAAAACGAGATTGAAGAGTACTGAAGGAGACACAAGTACCTTCATGAAAAAGCTGATAAGTCCAGTTAAGACCAAGATCTCTCCAGTCCTTCCAAAAAAGCATCCTATTTTTTAATTTAATAAGGGGATTATACCATAGGGGGGAGTGCAAGAAACGTGAGCGATCATCAGAACCATCCACAAAAAGAGGAGAAAACGTTTTCCGAGAATTTTTAAGAATGGGAAGGGAAAAGCCCTTGGGAATGCGGGACAATGACACAAATTCTTCAAAGGTGAAAGGATGAAAGAAAGAGGACTCAATGTCGTCTACCCACAGAGGTTGAGAAAGGATATCAGATTTATGTTCAGATAAAAGGGAAACAGAGTGCTGAAGAAAAAATGAGGTATGATAAGTAGCAAAATCCGGAAAATTAACTCCACCTAATTGCTTAGGGCATTTAAGTCTGGCAAAAGACATCCTAGGTTTCTTATGATGCCATAGGAATTTTGATAAGATGGAGTAAATATTTTTATAGGAGGATTTAGGTATATTAATTGGAAGATTAGAAAGATAGAACAAAATTATCGGAACTAACATCATTTTAATAGAATCTAATCTACCCCACCAAGATAAAAACAGAGGATGCCACCGAGCTGTAGAATCTTTTAGAGTTGCTAATAAGTTTTTAAGATTAAGTGCGACAGTGTCTTTAATAGAGGGTTTAAACCACAAACCTAAGTATTTAATCTGCGTCGGGCTCCAGTGAAAAGATGAGGCCAAAAAATCTACATGGAAACAAAATTTATTTAGCGGAAGGATTTCACATTTGTCCACATTTAATTTATAACCCGATACCTTCGCAAACCCAGAAACTTCAGATAAAAAGGATGGAATAGAGGATTTAGGATTAGAAATGAATAAAAGTATGTCGTCCGGATAGGCCGAAAGTTTCAAATACTTATCCCTATATGGAAAGCCGGTGATACTGTTATTTTCTCGGAGCTTTGTCAAAAAAGGTTCTAATGCTAAAATAAAAAGAAGAGGAGAAAGGGGACAACCTTGTCGGACACCTCTAAATAGGGGAAACGAAGAAGACACAAGGCCATTAGCTAATATAAAGGATCTAGGAAAGGAGTATAATAAAGAGATGTATGCAAGAAATTTCGGACCAAAACCAAACCAAGCAAGAACTGCAAACATAAATTGCCAATTAACCCTATCGAAAGCTTTTTCGGCGTCCAGTGCAATAGCAGCTAAAGAGTGTGGGTAGGAATGAGACTTACTTAATAGGTTAAAAAAGAGTCGAGTATTATCAGAGAGGTGACGGCCTTTAACGAAACCACATTGTTCCTTACCAATCAAGTGAGGTAAAATTTTATCGAGACGGAGCGCTAGAATTTTTGCAAAGATTTTGTAATCCAGATTAATTAGAGAGATGGGTCTATAATTCTTACATAGGGTATGATCCTTATTCTCTTTAGGAAGGAGGCAAATTAAGGCTTCCTGAAAGGAGCCTTCAGATTTTTTGGAAGATATAAAGAATGAGAACAGTTGATGAAGCTTAGGAACAAGCAACTTGGAAAAATGTAAGTAGAATTCGATCGTAAAACCATCTGGCCCAGGAGCTTTGCCTTTTTTAAGCACTTGAATGGAATCCTGAATGTCTTTAGGACTTATATCAGCTTCCAAGGGGGCAAAGTCGATGTCTGGAAAAGAAGGGGAGGGAATAGAGGATAAGTATTGATCTATATCAGTTGACAAGGGAGGAGATTCCGGAGTATAAAGCTTTTGATAAAAATTTGTAAATTCCATCAGAATATCTTCATCTTTATGGAGTGTGACGTTAGATGAGGAAATAATAGATTCAATTCTTGTGCGCTCTCTCTTAACTTTAAGGTATTTGGCAAGAAGATTGCCAGCTTTATTCTGAGCAGTATAAAATTTGGCACTAGATTTAAGTAAACATAAATTTGCAGATTCAGTAGAGACTTTATTAAACGAAAATTTAGCCTTGAGAAGCTTGTCCAAATCAGAGGGGGATTTAGTCAAGTAATAGGAGTGTTCCAATTGTTTGATTTGTAGGTTAATCGATTGCAAAAACTGGGAAGCGACACGCCTTTTATGAGAGACAAAAGAAATAATGAAATCCCTAGAGGCAGCTTTAAAAGTGTCCCATAACACTTGAGGAGAAATCATAGGAGATTCATTTTCGGTAAAAAACAAGGATGAGAACTCAAGAAAAGCTGGGGTAAATTTAGGATCTAATAAAAGAGAGTTGTTAAACCGCCATCTCCTAGTACCTTTTATGGGTGGGAGTAAATCTAAGTGCAAGGAAACTGGAGCGTGATCAGAGATTAAGATAGAACCTATTTCAGAATGGGTAATATGCTGAATCAAGGCTTTAGAAATAAAAATGTAGTCGATCCGGGATTGGGAGGAGTGGGCTGGTGAGTAGTATGTGTATTCCCTAAGTGTAGGATGGCAGAGTCTCCAGGAATCAACAAGAGACCGTTGGGAAATAGTAGAAGTGAATTGAGTGTGCATCAGAGAGGGAGAGAAATGGCAATTGGGGCGACGATCAATAAGAGGGTCCACAATTGTGTTACAGTCCCCTCCCAGAATGAGATAGTCATCAGAGGATTGCATCAATGAGGTGAGCATCTGTGGCCAAAAGAGCTTGTCCTGTGTGGTAGGAGCATACACATTAAAAATAGTTATAGGGATGTTATCAATTAACAAAGATGCATTCACCCATCTACCATCAGAGTCATTGGCTTGGTGCATAACTTTGATATTTAAGCGTTTATGACAAAGAATAGCAACACCATTACGTTTTCCTGAACCAGGAGATGCAAAAACATGACCCACCCAATTACGACGTAGTTTGGCAATTTCAACCTCTTTTATATGAATCTCCTGTAATAACACAATATCCCCTCTCAAACTTGCTAAATGGGATAACACACGTTGCCGTTTAATGGGAGAACCCAATCCTTTAACATTCCATGTAAGTATATTTAACGACATTTAAAAATACAATTTATACCAAAGAAGTTGTGTGGAAGTTAAATATATACATAAGTGATAAAATACAAAGCATCTTGTAAAAATTGGAGAAAAAATGGCATTGCGTCTAGAGGAGTAGCTAAGAAATAAGGAGAAAAAATATGAAATAAGAGAAAGACTTGGAGAAGATAGATTAAAAGTAGAAAGGTATGAAACGAAAAGATTGAGGATCAAATATAAACAAGAGGAAAAACAACTGGAGGAGAGATATGACCAGAGAGAAAAGCAAAGAAAGTAAAAAGAAAAGGAGAAAGAGGAGAAAAAGCAGTTATTACAAAAAACAAAGGTATAAAACGACAGACAAGAACAATGAAAAAATAGAAGAACAAATAGACATACCACCAAAAATAATGAAGAACGGGGTTGGTGAAGCCACATGAGGAAGATGGGACACTAAAACGGGAGACTCTACAGCGACGATGAGGAAGGGACATCCGCTAGGCAAGCTGAGGAGAACAAGGAACGATGAAGAACCACAAAATCGCTACCTGAGAAGGAGAAGAAAAGGGGGAACACGTTAGCACAACATAACGATACAAAATACAAGAGGGGAGAATTAAATATCATTAATGGTGAGACAAACAGACACCGCTAAAATGAAAAGGTCCATCATGACTGAGGTACTTCCATGGACTCCGTTCTGCAGCTGTTCAGGAATTGCTGGAGCAGTGCAGGGTCTTCATAACTGGTAGTTTTGTTATTATAAGTTACTTTAAAGAGGCATGGATGGAATAAACCATAGCGTGCGTTTATACTGCGTAGTGCAGGTCTCATGTCTAGGAATTTCTTCCGACGGTCAGCAGTTGGTTTAGCATAATCCTGGGCAAAGAAAAGAGCAGAACCATTCCAAGTAATTTTTCCCCGTTGCTTGGCAGCCTGCAGGACTCTGAGTAGATCCGTATACTCCAGAAAGTATAAGATGACTCCTCTCGGTTTAGTAGACGATGATGAAGGAGAGCGAGCTAAGGGACCTAAACGATGCGCCCTTTGAATATTTAATGAGGGATTTTCTGGAAGACCCAAAAGAGTTGGCAAAAAGGATTTGAAAAATGAGATTGGATTGGCACCTTCAAGACCTTCAGTCAATCCATAAATGCGCAGATTATTGCGCCTATTACGATTTTCTAACATTTCAACCTGTTGTTTAAGTTGAGCCACCTCCTGAGATATGAGAGGAACTTGAGCTGTGATGTTTTGAACAGAGTCAACACGTAATTCCAGGTCTCCAACTCTCTTCTCAGTGAGAGACCAGTTAGCTTCCAGATTCTGAAGCCTGGCATTAGTTTCCTCCATATGTGGTTTGAGGGCACGAATTTCATCAAGAAGGAGTTCCATAGAAATCGGGGACGATGAACTAGTGGGAGAAGGCGGGTTAGCCTTCACCCTTTTGCCAGAAGTAGACGGTGACGCAGAGGGTATCTTGGTATTTTGTTTAGAACTTGAGCGAGGAGTAGACGGAGTAATAGACTTGGCGCCAACATAGTCTTTGGTATTATCGTCAGTATGTTCTTGTAAAACATCAAAAGGGTTAAAGACCTCTAAATTGCCCTCGGTGGAGGAACGGGCGGCATTACAACTGCCGCGAGGCATGATGTTCTGAGAAAAAATATACTAAGAGTCCTTCAAAAGAAAGCAGAGTCAAAATTGGAGGATAGTAGCCCAGCAAAGACGAAGAAATATTGTTGAGCAGTAACTGCAGGCACACCATCAATCAAGTAATATAGATGCTGCTTAAAAAGGACGAAAGAAACGTAATACTAGCAAAAAAGGCAGCCAAATATGGATCAGCACCGTCATACAGCCGCAGGCAGGGAGCAAAGGATCGTTGAAAAAACAAAATGGCGGCCGCGACGGTGAGGTAACAGGAAAAACATTAAAATAAACTTTCCAGCCTCACCCTATGAAAAAATAAAGGTATCATTCTGGAGAGTGGCAGTTCCGATTGTCAAAATGAACAATTTCGGCGATTTCGACGAAGAAATGCTGCCTGCAGAGGTCGCATTCCTTCACGGCTCGCCGGAGCTCCCGGGAATAGCGGCCATCTTCTAAGGCTCCGAAGCCACGCCCCCCTACTAATTCATTTAAGCATGCCCTAATCCTGACCCCCAGATACATCACTTCGTTGGTCACCCTAGGGTCTCTAATATAGGTCTAATTAGTGCATAGAATTTGTGTCTTAGATGCGTTGAGTTTATATTAAGACACAGATCCTAACTTGTGTGCCGTTCGTTCTATCTCGGGTTTTGCTACCGCCGGATCAGCTGTACGACCGCAATGTCGTCTGTATACGCTAGCACTCGGAGCTCTTCCTGTCCACAGTCTACAGATTTCATTCTCGGGTTCCTTTCTAACATAGTTAAAAATGGGTTTATATATAATGTGAATAGCAGTGGTGAGCACAGGCAGCCCTGCCTCGTACCTCTTGATATGTATACCGGTCCCGATTCTAAGCCATTAATACAAATTCAAGCTTTGGGGGTCTTGTACACAGCTTGAATTGCTTTGATAAACCCAGGGTCAAACCCCAAGGAACGTAGTGTCCCCCATAAAAAATTGTACGAGACACGGTCAAACGCCTGCTCGGCATCTAACAAAACCAGGCCTAGGGTGATGCCCTGCACACTAGCTGTATCCAACAAGGCTTACACCCTATTAATATGGTTGACAGTGTCCCTATTGGGTAAAAACCCATGCTGTCTCATTGATACAAGCGTGGTAATGACTTTAGCCAGCCGGCAAGCTGGGCTTTTAGTGCAGATCTTCCCATCGCAGTTTACCAAAGAAATAGGCCGATAGAACACAGGGAGCTCTGCTAATTTATCTTTTTTTTTTTTTTTTTTTTTTAAAGCAACAATATTTGCTTCTTCCCATAATGGGCGAACCCCACCTTGCGCTTGTTGCAGGGTGGTCAATAGCTCCAATTTTAATTCCTGGAAGAACATTCTATAAACCTCCAGAGGAAATTTGTCTGGACCATTACTCAAGTTGTTTGTTGCCTCTTCTAGTTCTTTCATGGTAATAGGATTATCAAGAATAGCTGCTTCAGCCCAGCCCACCTTTTCGCAATCTATGCTCCTAAGAAACGTCTTGACCCCCTCCTCCTCGTGGCTGTCCTCAGTATATAGAGTTTTTTTTAAAGTATGAAATGCTTCCATATCTCCTGCGGGGTTTCCACTAGTTTACCCTGTATATCCTTTATGTTTTTGATTCTCTGTGCAGCTTCTTTGGAGCGAAGTCTTTGTGGCAAACATCGCCCAGCGGCTTCCCCGAACTCGTATATTTCTTCTTTACACAGATTGTACTTAATAGCAATCTCTTTGCTCCAGTATAAATTAAACTTGGCTTTGCTACGAGCACCCTCTGATTGGAAAAAAACAACATCTCCTCCCTTCAGTATCTCTCGCATCAGTTCTTCTTGCGCTAGCCTGAGTTTCCCATATAGATCTTGGATCTCAACTCTCAGTTGTTTCTGTCTGTGAAGACCATAACTCAGATCCTCTCCCCTAAATCCTGCCTTTAGGGCGTCCCAGACATAGGCCTGTCAGGTCAATTTGTGGTTAACTTCCAGAAATTGCCGGATCCAACTATTCATACGATTTATAAAGTTACAATCTTTTAAACGTTTCCGGTCAAACGAGAAGAACCTCCGAGAAGGAAAGTTATTATTACTGCTGATTGGGATGTCTATCACTAATGGGCCATGGTCTGATGTAATTCTTAGATAGACTTGTATTCTAGCGCCCGATAGCAATGCTGATGACACAAAGAAGTAATCCAACCGGACCAGCTTATTATGAGGATAGGAGTAAAAAGTGACACCCGGGTCTGAACTCTGTAATGTAGACCATGCATATATCAGACCATGATCCTCCACCAAGTGCTGTAATGCCCTAAAGACTCTAGGTTTCCTGCCATTATAGAACTTCCACCCCTTGACTCTTGACTGCCTAAATGAATATTAAAAACCCACAAAGAATCAACGGGGTAGGCCATGATGCTAATTCTAGATTAAGGCCATCCAATACTCCTGCTGTGTCCAGATTGGACCCATACACAGAACACAAAGTAAACGTAGATGCCCCGCTTGCACATTCAATAACCACTCAACGACCCTGATTGTCCACCAATGTCCTACCAGTACCTTGTATCCCATTTTTAGCCAAGATGGCTACTCCTCGATTCATGGTAGACTGTTGTTTGCAGGCCAATAATACATACCCTATCTCATTTAAAAGCCCCCGCTTATTCCATGTTATGTGAGTTTCTTGAAGACATACCAAGTCGGGTTGTATCACCCGCAATATAGCTGCAACCTACTGCCGTTTTGCAATATTATTTATCCCACATACATTAAATGAGCATAAGCACAGACTGGATTGTGCCCTTTTATCCCCCATCATAGACTGTTGTATCTCTCTGGTTTATAGCCTTATCTCCTGGTTTCATATACCTCCATGTCCTTATCTTCAACTTGCTATGGATTGCATTTTCTTTTTCACCCCCTCCCTCTCTCCCAACCACCCCTCATGCACCCCAAACCCCCCTCTAGGCCCACCCCCATCCCCCTTCTCCCCCTTTCGAAGTCAACAGCCTGACTCCAACCCACCCCACTCCCATCCTGTAGTGAGGCTTTAGGACCAATGGTCCCGGTGATAGATAGCTAACCCCTCCCAGAGGCTCCCCTTGCATATCTAGCTTGTTTAGACAGCACATCCACAAAAGTGCAAGATAGCGACCGCAAGTCGGCCGATCGGCTAGCATTCCCGGATCTCTCTCACCCTCGCGGCAGCCTGAATACGGCAGATGCCCTCCCCAGCAGCCCGTGTTCGCGGAAGGACATACCGGAGGCCCCTGACGGCATGCTCTTGTTGTTGACGATCATCCGGGCTACAGCACTGAGATTCCTCTGCTTGGGCTGGTGGCTCACTCGACCTCGGCTGCAATGCGAGGCAGCTACAGTGTTGGTGGTGGAGCCAATAGCTCCAGACTCTTCGCGTTGATGCCTCCGAAGGCAGTTTGAGGGAGAACGCGCACCCCGATGCATTAAGCAGGTACGGGGAGAGCTGGCCAACCGCAGTGGAGTGGAAAGAATGGCACTGCAAAGAAAAGTGGAGAGTTGGGGGTAAAAGGACGTGAAAAGAGACACGAGCTAAACAACGTGGATGGCGGTAAGCGCAGCATACCTGTCGCGGAAGAACCACACTCCACGCTGTTACTTGAAGTGTAAAAGGCCATTTTATTAGGACATGGTTGCAATCATTTAGACTTTATCTGACAGTACATAAATGCAATAAATATACTTTCCCCAACCCATACCGACTCATTCTCCTTTCATCCATTCTCAAAACCATCTCACCTGTTAGACTCTTCCCCCATTCACTCGGTGACCTCCTTCCTCTCCCCATCACTTGCCCTCCAAGCATCCTCAGTGTAATTTCCTTCATTGGTCATTGCTTCCCGCGCCCGCTATCAGTCACCTGTGTACCGTTCTCCCCCCCCCCCCGAGGAGTGGATCCGCCCGTATGTGACTACCCACCCCTCCAAAGTACCGTGACGCCTCTACTCTGCAACCTGCCCTAAACTGGCACGCTCAGCCCAAAATCTATCCCAACCCTTCGCCTAATGTCTGTAGGGTGGGCGGGTGGACAAACTTTTTTCTCCCCCGGTGGTGCTCAGGTGTCAGGAAGAGGCCGGATACTCCTCTCCTGACACCTATATACCCTCCCAACTCCCGCCCCTCTCCTTCCTACGATCCCACCCCCACCATGTCCTTCCGGTCGTTGCGCGAATTCCCCGGGGGAAGACTGGTCTGCGACCCTCACTTCCCCCGGGGCCCGCATTCTGTTTCTATCTAGTAGAGGGAAAAAACAACGCATTTCCAATTGTATGGGGGGACAACAGGGGAGATCTGTAAGGGGGTGAGTTCCACCCCAAATGCTCTGCAAGGCGAGACCTACAAAGATGACCAATGTAAAGATCAAACACATAAAGTTGGAGATACCTCCCTAAGCATCTTAGCCGCCGGGGTAACAGGGAACTCGCTCGCTGCCGAGGACCTCGCGCTGCAGACAAAGGAATATATAATGCCTAACAGGATAAGAAGGTAACCCTTGGGCAAAGAAATACAGAAGGATAGTATGTTGAATGTGGACGAATTACGTGAAGAGGCGGGGGATGATAAGACTACGCAAACTACGATCAAAGAGATCGACTCTGGCGACTACTTTTTTCCCTCTCAGACCCCTCAAATTTATCGGGAGATAAAAGTGACTTAAACCTCTGGTCAGGATACATAGGGATGTCCCCGAGCAGTGGGCACAGTGATAAAAGCAGTATACAAACTACCCCTCGAACAGTCCGAAAGAACCAGGGCAATAGTGAAAGAGCGATCTCGGATGGGGGAGCGAGGTTCTGACTTGCAACTACTCTTTCTCTGCTGGGACAGGGGTCAATGAAGGTGCGGTGACTAAGGAGCTGATGGAACGGCAACAGAGAAACCTGAAGAGATATCGCTGACTATGATCTATGAGACTATCATGGCTCAAAGAGAAGAAAACCGCACAGAAAGTCAACGAACCAAGAGGGCATGACATAAATTTCAAAATATAATACGGCGCATCACGAAGTCCTGCTCCTAGTTCGCAGAGGGAATTACAGAGGCAGAAACACAGACATCTAATCTGGAAGATTAACTTGCAGCACGAAAACAATAACGGAATCACTATGAAATATTTAGATATAGCATTTCGCTTTTGTGGGTTGTTCATCTCTTCTTTCTCTTTCTCTTTTTCTTCTTTTGTGGTTTGGGGAGGGTGATAAAAGTGTAACTGTATGAATCATAGAGCGATAGGAGATACAAAGTTTTTGTTTCAGTTTGGCTGTGCAGTTTTATATTACTTCAGGCTATTATGCACTAAAACACACATCTTAATATACATTTCACTCGAGTCATTTTAGATTAAAATCCCTCGCCATCACCTGCCAATCAACCTCCGACACTCACCACTCAGAGGAGGTTGCAAATATCTGCTATAAGGACAAAAAATAAATAAAAGGTATTCCAATCCTGTGGACTTTAACTCATGATCCCAGTTACCTTAGGGAGACATACTGTCTGCAGTCATTAATTCTTGTATTGGTATCTCTTCATCAAGATAACCGGGAACTCGTATTTGGGACCTCTGTGTCATGACTATTGGAAGAAGCACCCTTGAGCTGTACTTAGGGGTCCCCTGCCATATTGTGTGGAGGTCCAGCCTGAGGATGGCCTCCACATGACTCAGATTCAGATAGTCTGAAAAGGGCCTGAGTAGTCCTAGTATGTGTCCTTGTGCCTTTGAACTTACATCCCAATTCTTCCTGTAGGTTGGGCAACTGTCTGCAACACAGCAGTACACCAATTCACCCCTACTCCAGATGTAGTGCATTTGAAATAGAGACAATCATTCTTTTAGGTATTGGAAAAACCTAACCACAGACTGGGGTACAAGCTTATTTTCTGACTCTGCATGTTTTTGTTGTGATCATTGAGAATCTTGATTCTACTGTTAGAAGCATCAAGTAGACTTGAGAGGACAACTTCTCACTTCAATTCAATAGACAGAGAACTTCTGTTGCTAGTTTGACACTGCCACTACAAGGATCAAGGAAAAGGTCTGACAAGCCGTGTCTTTCATCTTTGATCCAATGTGTGCGCTAACTTACATAGCCACCTGAAGCCATGTTCATGACAATTTGTGTGCATGATTATTTTCCTCAAACACACAAAGGATGGGGAGGGAGGCTTTCAACTTGTCTAACCACTGGCAATCGCTTGTGGTATCTTTCCAAATCATTATTCTATTGTCCATCATATCCCCTCTGATTAGACCCCGCCATATGCACAATCATCCTAGTTCCTGTTCCAATAGAAACAGTCCAGACCCAACTTCCAAGTCAGGTCCTCTCCAAACCAAAACACAAGCAGCTCAAGACCGGTTTCGGCCCATTGGGCACTTCAGTTGGTTATAGCTTGGTTCCAGTGGCACAGTGAGCAAGTGACCCACATCTGGGCATACACTTGGCCAAATAGGACATCACATCAAATAGACTAAAAGATGATGATCCTATGCCCCAGTGATCCCTTGATCACTGGGCCATAGAATCCAAGTTATACTTTACCGACAGGGCCTGAGTAGAATGAAACTAGTCTAGTCTTCTATGTGTATCAGGATTGTTTACCACCTTCTCCCACCTCAATTTCTGTAGTTTCACTAAAAAATGCTAATTTGCATTGTCCATGATGAATAATGATCGTTTTACAGCAAAAATGAAATGCAAAAAGCAAGTTGGCTATTTCATTTTCAGCATTTTAACGATATAAGGGAATGCACTATATGCGTGACCTGTGTGGTGTCATGGAAGGTATTTACTTTCAGAGGGGGGCCTTCTGTAAATCGCTTTGATGGCAACAATAAGCAACTCACCATACCCCATTCTGTCAGGAACCTGGTAGCCTGCTGGGCTTTCCTCCTTCGACATTTGTATCTGTGCATGCTTGCTGCCCTGCACTTCAATTTTAGGCTGCAATCAGTGCAAATCATGAGAGACTGTACAAGCTTCACAATTTCCCATTCTGCTTGCATAAAGGTTGGCCCTTTGTGGCAAGCAGAAGGTAGATTGTAAAGCTTGTACAGTCTCTGATAATTTGCACAGCATCTAAAACTTCTTACCCATCCTAATGAAGAGGACAGGACATCTAGGTGGCGATTCCGATCCGTTAAAAATATTCCCCGTACGAATCGTATCAGGATTTTTTTACGTACGAATCGTACAAGTCCCGTACAAACTGGCAAGTACGATTCGTATGTAAAAAAATCCATACGAATCGCATTGGGAAAATTCCCCGACACGTCCTCGGGTCGGAAAAAGTGTCCGACACGTCCCCGGACAGTTTTACGTACGAATCGGGAAACTGAAGTCCGAGCGCGCAAGTACGATCCGTCCCGTCCGTCCGAATGCACAACCGTATGGAAAAAACACCGTACGGTGCGAACTCCAATAGCAACCATGGTGAAGAATACAGGCCCCAGCTAGGCCCGCAGAATACAAGGGTTCGCTCTCCTGTAACAAAAGTTAGAAGGAAGTTGGCACGGAAGCTGCAAATACAAAGACAAAGTTTATTAATCCTTAAGGGTGGTCCTACAACCTATACAACACTCTTCAGTATTGCATAGAGTAGCACAAAGAACTTGCGTACACGGTCCCCTTTTATACACAACAGAGGGGCTCATAAGTGGGTGGATACAACATGAGGCAAAGTTCTTTACCTTTTATGGACATTTTTGATACAGAATCAATATGTGGGCGGGGACAGCAATTTCCTGAGCCCGCGAAAACATGGTCAAGCAAGGACTAACTGATAACAGATGTGGTCAAGTCTGGGCATTCGCCAGACGGACAAAGGAGCTATTTATAGACTGTTACTAGGCAGATTACAAGAACAACTAACAAGAAGGAAGGACTCTTCTCGTGCGAAGCACGTGGAGACATGACAATACAAAATGGAGTCCAGACATTAGTCAACATAAGACAAAGAACATGTTCTAAGGAAGGAGAATTCATGTCTTTAGTAAATGCTTAATCATATCGCTATTTTAGTTTTCAACAGACGACCCTTTCAGCATTTACTGAAGACATTCGGCTTATTAGGATAATCATCATATATGTCAATTTTCATCATCTCTTCCTCCTCTTTGGTTAAATGTTTCTGATGGGTGACATCGGCAATAGCTTTCTTATCAGGAATACAAAATGACACACATAGAGAACAGAGTAAAGGACCACACTGGACACAGATGCAACAGGAAAACAGGACTGCTACAATAATGCAGAGACCAGTTAAAACCTTCCATCCCCATGTAGTGATCAATGCCCAAAACCATCCAGAAAAGGACCAAGTGCCATTTTCTGTATGAATCTCAGCTGCGATTTTATGCAATTTATTAATAGCGTTATAAACTGATGGCGTACGATCAGGAATAAACACATGCTCCACCTCTATCAGCTAACATAACATCTAATACCATACGATTCTGTAATGCAACAATTCTAGTAATTTGTAATTCTTCCGTAAGATTCCCAAGAGCAGCAGCGGTTTGATTCATCACAGCCTCTACGACTCTTGTCAATCTTCGAACCTTCCTACTATTTAGGGCAGCTCCAACAAAGAAAAACAATACTAAGTTAAAATCAACATACTGCTGTAGGCTAGTATCAGTTTGATCAACATCATCAATGGATAGAGTACGTTTATACCTATTTACAGTCACATTATTCAACAACTTCAAATCTTTATGATAGGATGCGGGTGCTAAGAATACAGGAGGTAATAAAAACGCTACATAACATACTCCGGACCAGCCGGCTGGTAAACGATAATAACCCTTATTCCCACATACGAAGTATGTATTATGGGAGGCTAAGAAAGTACTATTATTTAGTCCATCTATATTCAGAACAATAATACAATCACTAACACCAACAGGAATATGACCCACACTCTGGACACACAGGTCCGCTTGAGCTTGTGCCACTTGAATCACAAAGCGCTCTTTCCCTGAAGTGTCTCTGGTGTTCGTGAAAATGTAGGGAATCGATTCATTGTCTGGTCGATATTCTTCCCATTCCCATATTGTCCCATTCGCTTGTGGATAGCCATCTTTATCTTGATGACATTCCCTATTAAGTCTGAAAAGTAATCGTCCCACTGTAGGTTTCCGTGCGGCAAAAAGCAAAGTATACCATGCTCTACAAGAGCCATTATGAGAGAAAGGAAGAGGTATGAATGGCGTTCCTCCTTTCTTCTGATGAGCTGGCATCATACCACATATCCAACAGTTCGTGGCATTCGTAGCAACATGGGTATGATGCAGCATCTGGATGAAAGTGTTATTCAAATAAGACTGACGATGCTTCAATTCTTGATACGGAAGGGTATAAAAGTAGTGTTCTTCAGGCACTGGAGTGGTCAAAACAAGCAACTCACGGGCAGGAGTCACATCCTCAACAAACCATGTGGTTATACCAACAATAGCTACAATGAGAATAAAGCTTGTCGCACAAAGAATCTTCTTCTTTTCCATTTTGCAGTAAAAGGTCAATATCTTCCTGAAACTAAAAGGTTGTCAGAACTCTTCCCCTTAGGCAGCCGTTGATTTCTTCACCAGCGGGACAAGACGGGTGTCGCTACACTAATGCAGGGCTGATCCCCCCCCCCCCTTGCCTCATTGGCTCTCCGTTTCACTAACCTAAGGGGTTAACGTATCTGGGTACAGAAAAAGAAAAATCACTTCCTCGGTCGAAGATGATATCTCCCTCCTCCAGGGATCGCTTGGTCCGGGAAGAGCTCCTCAGTGTCGTTCGGTTCCACAGCACGGCCTTTCTCCGCAGTCAGGATTTCTCGATGGTCGGTCAGCACAGCAGGGTCCACCAATCCAGACGGCACTTTACGACAGTGCAAGGAGTGGATCCAGTTCTTCCGATTGGAAACTCGCACAGCTGTCCTCGTTGCGAGCAAGACCTGCTCAGGACCAACCCATCTCGGCTCCAGACTGTTCGTCCTTTCGAACACCTTAATCATGACCTGATCGCCAGGTCGGAGGTTATGACCTTCACCTGTGGACCGATCAGGGAGCGCTTCTCGAACCTGTTGATGAATAGAAACCAAATTATCCGTTAACTGTGCCAGATAATCACTCATCATTACACAAGGTACATCATACACTAACTGCGGTTTTGGTGGACCCCAAATATTCATTGGGCGTCCAAACACGATCTCGTAGGGTGTGAGACCGGTCCGAGAATGCGGTATCGATCTAATTGACAATAATGCCAGCGGTAAAGCATCTGGCCAAGTCAAAGAAGTTGAAGCTTGGATCTTCGCAATCTTAAGCTTCAAAGTACCGTTATATTTCTCAACCAGTCCCGCAGACTGTGGGTGAAACACAGCATGGAACTTCTAGGCCTTTCAGGACATACTTGATAACGTCTGCTATAAAATGAGGTCCGTTATCACTCCACAACAATCTGCAAACACCATATCGAGGGAAAAACTCCTTCAATAGCATCTTGGCTGTAGTCATTGCAGTATTGTCTTTCGTAGGGTATGCCTCCACCCATTTACTGAAGGCACAAACCACTACTAGAACATACTTCAGATTGTTACAGCGCTCAAGCTGAATGTATTCCATCTGCAAAACCTCGAAGGGTGCAGTAGGTATTGCAAATCCTCCTGCTGGAGTTCGTGTACCCTTTCCTGGGATGTACCTTAGGCAAATCATACAGGTCTGCACTACCCTTTTTGCCGTACTAGCGATCTCCGGATGCTCCCAAACTCGTGTGAGTAATTTGACAATTGCGGAAGCTCCGACATGCGCTAGTCCATGTGCCATCTGAACCATAGGTTGTACGAAGGCTGTGGGTAACTTCCATTTATCCCTTTGCTTACTTCTCCAACACCCTTCATCATCTAATTCTCCATCATTGGACCATTGCTCCCGTTCCTTATCGGAAGCGGTCCTCTGTATCTCCAACACTTCTCTCCTGGCATCATGCCATTTTCCTATCTGCAATTTCACAACATACATTGCAGTAGCACCAGGCTGCATCGCAGTCTCTCGTGCCACCCGGTCTGCTAAAGCATTCCCTTCTCCCACTTTATCAACCACCTTCTTATGGGCACTACATTTAACTATAGCAATCTTCTTTGGATATGTTAATGTTATGTTATGTTATGTTATGTTATGTTAAAAATTATTTCTAGAGCGCACGTACACCCAAAGGTTTCATGGCGCTATGGCAATGGTGCACTAGATCAGGAGGTTACTGGTAAGCTTGGATAAAAAGAAAGGTTTTGAGAAGAGATCTGAAGTGCGGCAAGGAGGTTTCAAGTCTGAGATCCAAAGGAAGGGAGTTCCACATCTGTGGTGCCAGAAAGGAAAAAGATAGTCCGCCGTGTTTTTTTCGATTGAAACGAGAGGGAGTGAGAAAGTTGGAGTGTGACGATCGGAGTGCACGGGTGGGAGAGTAGCGAGAGATTAAGGAAGAAATGAAAGCAGGCGCCTTGCAGGTAAGGGTTTTGAAGATAGTGCAGCCCAGTTTAAACAGACAACGTTTGTCAACCGGGAGCCAATGAAGAAGTTTCAGCAGAGGACGGACGTGTTGGGTACGTGATTGGTGAGTGATGAGACGGGCAGCCTGATTCTGGACCAGCTGGAGTCGGTGAAGTTGATAAAGGGGGATGCCAACATAAAAGGAGTTGGCATAGTCTATCCGTGAAATGACCAGGGCCAAGAGAACTACAGTAAGGGCCTCGGTGGTAAGAAATCTAGCAATCTTACGAATTCTGCGTAAGTGAAAGAAGCATGAAGATGTAACTGCTCCAATCTGGGGCTTCATGGACAGATCGCTGCTGATAATCACTCCAAGGCTTTTGACCGATTTAGAGGGTAAAGGAGGATTTCCTAGCGAGGGGTGCCAAAAATTGTTGTTCCAGGGATTTGAGGGGCTGGTCAAAACAAGCTCGGTCTTATCAGGGTTGAGCTTGAGTTGACTGATATTCATCCAATCCCTGATGAAGCATAGAGTAGCCTGAAAGCTGGAAATGGACACAGTAGAGGAGTTAATATTGAAGACCAGTTGAAGGTCGTCTGCATAGTTGAAGCAAACCACTTCGAAATTGCGGAGCGAGTGGATAAGAGGGACCATGTATAGGTTAAAAAGTAAGGGTGAGAGAGACGAACCCTGTGGGACACCACAGGTTAGTGGGGTCTTCATGGCAGAAAAGGTGGCCAAGCGAACAGCCTGCGAGCGGTCTCCCAAAAAGGAAGAGATCCATTTTAAGGCCGTGCCCTGAATGCCAGCATCACGGACACGGTCGATCGATTAATGCAGTCAAAAGGTTGTGAACTAACTCCCCATACATTATCTGGGTTCCATGTGACGTTAGAAACCCTCTCTCCTTCCAGAGTAGGCCGAAATCGTGCGCTACTCCGAAGGCATAGCGGCTATCTGTATAAACATTCACACACAATCCTGCACTGAGCTCACATGCTCGTGTTAATGCTATCAGTTCCGCTGCTTGAGCTGATTTCTGCGGTATGTGTGCTGTCTCCACTATTGTTTGTAATGTGGTAATTGCATACGCTGCTGAAGTCGTACCATCTGGTAGCTTCAGGCATGATCCGTCCACCCACAGTTCTCCATCTACATCTGTAAAGGGCGTATCCTGGAGATCAATACGACCCTTTGTCTGTTCCTCAGTCACAAGAATACAATCATGTGCTTTCCGTGCTTCAGACTGAGTTTCCGGGAACGGCAACAATGTGGCTGGATTTAACGTTGCACACCTCTTTAACGTAATATGAGGAGCAAAAAGCGTCAACTCATATCCCGTTAAACGAGCACTGGTCAAATGCTGCGTCTTTGTCTGATTAAGCAGGGCATCCACAGCATGGGGAACTAATACCAACAGCTTGTGAGATAACACAATTCCCTCGCTTTGGCGTATTGACACAGCTGTCGCCGCAACCGAGCGAAAACACCCTGGTAATGTTCGGGCAACAGGATCAAGTACAGCCAAAAAATATGCACAAGGGCGCTGCTTGTCGCCGTGCATCTGCACTAAAACTGATAATGCACATCCATCTTTCTCATGCACATACAGTGAAAAGGGCTTCGTATAATCAGGGGTACCTAACACTGGTGCTGAACAAAGGGCTTGCCGTAATTGCTGGAAAGCAAGTTCACACTCATTTGACCAGGGAAGAGGAATCGGAGTGTCTTTTGTCAAAAGTGCTAACAATGGCTTAGCTATGTGTGAGAACCCCAATATCCATTGCCTACAGAAAGAGGCAAGACCCAAGAATGCACGCACATCCTTCTGTGTGGAAGGTACTGGCGTGTCCAAAATTGCTTGAATACGATCTGGTGTGAGTGCCCGCCCCTCCTCAGACAAAAGGTGACCCAAATAAGTCACCTTTGGTCTACAGAATTGCAATTTCTTCCTCGACACTTTGTGATTGTGAGATGCCAAAAAGGAAAGCAAAGATAACGTAGTTTGCTCACACAGCTCAGGAGTGTCGGCCGCCAACAAGATGTCATCGACATATTGTATGAGGGCGACACCCTCAGGCAGAACAAAGGAATCCAATTGCCTTTTCAATGCTTGACTGTAAATACTAGGGCTCTCTGTATAACCCTGAGGGACTCTACAAAATCTATAAGACCTATTGTTCAAAGTGAAGCCGAAAAGATATCGGCTATCAGGATGAATAGGAATCGAAAAGAAAGCATTTTTCAAATCAATGACTGAAAACGTGGTCGCCGTTGGCGGGACCAAAGTGAGTAACGCCGTGATATCAGAAACCACTGGATACTGAGGTATCACTATCTTATTCACTTCCCTTAAGTCAATGATAAAACGATAAACCCTGGTATCGGTATCTTTCTTCAAAATGGGTAAAATAGGACTGTTGCAAACATTATAGGGAACTTCCTCCACTACTCCCACCTTAATCAAATCCTGCACAATCTGTATGAGTGCCTCCTCCCCCTCCTGGGAAATACGATACTGAGGGAGGCGAGGTAACACCGCACCCTCCTGGACACTAATGTGGACAGGCGGAATCACCATCTGTCCCACATCAGTATCCGAAGTGGCCCACAAAGAATGAGGGAGGGAAGCTAATGCAGTATCCTCCGCAACCACACACATCCGGTCTGTCAGTGGGTGATTATCGTTTAAGATCACACGTACTCCAGTAGGGGAGCAGCGGATTGTTGCTCTGAAGTGCTTGAGCATATCAAGACCCATAATGTTGTCGGGCGTGTTCGGAGCGAGCAAAAACGGACAGGGTGCAGAAAAGTGGTCAACATGGAAGGCAAGGGGTCGAGAAAGAGGGCTGCGAGAGAGTGTACCATCAAACCCTACCGATGTAACCATTAAGCCAGATGGGGGAGCCCTCGGAACCAATTGTTTGGACAGTGCACTGCGAGTAGCTCCGGTATCAACTAGGAACCGATCAGTAGAACCCAAAACGCTTGCTGAAACATAAGGACCCTTCTGATAAACTGGTACTTCAACTGATTCCAACCCCCATCCAACGCAATCCTATGCATGCTGCGAATCATAGTACCCAGGGCGGTCATTCCCAGACATTTGATACTGATTTTGTCGATCAAATACATTAGGTCTATCTCGTTGCTGCACGCTAGAGTCAAATCGAGCACGATCATTGGAATTCCCTCTGAAATTCGAAAAGCCCCCTCTACCTCTCGGTGGTCCCTGACCACGTCCCTGACGAGATGCATATAATACCGGACAATCTCTAGCCCAATGACCCGACTGTTTACAATACGCACATTGATTTCTATTAACATCTGACCGAACGGAAGGGGGGCCATAGGATCCTCCTCTACCTCTGTCGACACCCCGACGAGATGGACCATACACTCGTGCTAACATCACCTTAGTTTTCAAATCTTTCGATTTCTTCTCCTCATGCCCCTTCGCTTCTTGTTCCTGACGCTCATAATACTGAGCTATAGTCAGGAGGGATGCTGGAGACGAGGTAGACCAAGAACTTTCACTCGCTTTTAAACGAGCTGCTATTCCCGGTAATAAATTCGCCACATATTTATCGACAAAAAGATGTCGACCTGTATCATCCGTAAGTGACTGACCACTGAAATCATGAAATGTCTCCTCAAAACGTGTAAAGAAGTCTGAAACTGATTCGTCAACCTTCTGTTTACACGAGGCTAACATATTCCAATCAATCTTTTTAGGGGGGATAATTGTTTTCAATTTAGTCAAAATAGCAGTGGGAAGATCTAAAATAAGCTGGGGTGGTTTTTGCGCGGGTTTTCTCTCCCTATCCACATCCTCAATCTCAGACCATTTGGCCTTAAAAGCGGCTCGATCATCCACCTTCCGCACAGATCGCCACATATCCGGTGGTAAAATAAGCCCAAAGAACAAATCTATATCCGCTAAAGTCATAGTACAAGAATTCAAAGCCCCTTCGACCTCTTCGTAAAAGGCCGCTGGATTCTTGCGGGGGTCAGGCAATGCATTCTTTAATGCCATAACATCAGCCCTATGCCAGGGAGTATAAACCCAATTATACACAAAATATCCCCTAGCATCAGGGGAAGACATGTCTGAACTAGTTCCTGCTCCTTTAGGAGGAACATACAAAGGTGCCGCCTCTCGCATCGGTTTAACATGCACTAGTTCACTCTTATCTGAATGGGAGGTAGATGATTGGTCGCCGCCGGCACGTGAATCCGATTGCTCCGTCTCCCCTGCCTTTAGGCGCGCTCTCCCTTTAAGTTCAGATGCCGCGTCCCGCAATGCAAACAGCCGACGGACCGCATCGGGTACCTTAGAGGGAGAAAAATCACCGTTACGTAATGCTTTAGCATCTAAAACTACAGCATCAGGCTCGAAAACATCAGAATATTTCCGAAAGGCAGTAATCACTTCATCAGAAAAAACTGTCACAAAAAACAACTTCTCTCTATCCCGCCAACTGTCCAAAGATTCCAACACTTCAGCAAGGGATAACTTGCCTTTAAGCGCACGCAAAGAAATTTTCCGAAGCTCACCCATACGCTCAACTGATAACATGGACCGCGTGTCTACCTTATCCGATACCGATCCAGAATCCTGCGATCTCAGGGCGGACGCGCCAACATAAGGGGGCGGAGAGCGATCTAATAAATAAAAATCATCTTCAAGATTAGTAAGGACAGGATAAAGTGGCTGGCGGACAGCATATTGACCCGAGACTTGCAACCGACGCTCTTTCTCTTGTCTCTCCGCCAGTTCTCTTTCTTCCCGACGCTTCGCTTCCTGCGCTCTCACATGATCATTTTTCCGTTGCTCTTTATCAAACAGCACTTTCTCACGTTTCTCTCGTTCACGCACTTCCTTTACCCATAGCCGTACACATTCAAACATGTCTTGCCGAGCACGCCGTTTACACATGCACTGTTCCACATACTCAATCTTACGCACATCAAACGATCCATATAAAGGCCATCGTAACTCAGGATCCTTTTTGGTGTATTTCCTCCACACTGTGCTGTACATTATAGAGGAAAGACCATGCTTCACATACATATCCCTATTAGGAGTCCCCTCTGGGGGGGCTGGAGCAGATTCCTCGAGATTTAACCGGTTTCCAAAACAGCAGCACCACTTACGGAGTGCGCTAAAAGCAGGCATGCTCAAAAATAATGCAAAATATGCAGTATTATCAAAAAATGGCACTTAAACTTTGCGCCGTTCAGATTTACACAACTCCGGAGAAATATCTCCACATTACCTGCCTATATGTGTTGCAACGCATATATTCTCACAGTAATCAATACAAAATATGACCGGTCATCACAAATCAAACTCAAATAGCCAACCCAGGCTTCAAAACTCGGAGCAAGTACCGTACAACGGTTCTTACCAATCAAGAGTGTCCAGATTCCAACTGCCAAGTTCCAAAATTCGCCCAAACGGCTGTCGCGGCAAACCGTCAGAAGAGGTCTCAGTCGAGGACCGGCGCCACCCAGAAGGTCAGTTCGGAAGGGAAGGAAGAAACCTCGGGATGCCAGGACTAAAAATGCCGCTGGCAGTGATCACATCCCCGGCCAAATTCCTCACCTTCGTCACGACCAGTCCTTCGAGCATCCGAGTCGCCGATGAGCCCCACGTGACGGGCGCCAATTGAAGAATACAGGCCCCAGCTAGGCCCGCAGAATACAAGGGTTCGCTCTCCTGTAACAAAAGTTAGAAGGAAGTTGGCACGGAAGCGCAAATACAAAGACAAAGTTTATTAACCCTTAAGGGTGGTCCGACAACCTATACAACACTCTTCAGTATTGCATAGAGTAGCACAAAGAACTTGCGTACACGGTCCCCTTTTATACACAACAGAGGGGCTCATAAGTGGGTGGATACAACATGAGGCAAAGTTCTTTACCTTTTATGGACATTTTCGATACAGAATCAATATGTGGGCGGGGACACCAATTTCCTGAGCCCGCGAAAACATGGTCAAGCAAGGACTAACTGATAACAGATGTGGTCAAGTCTGGGCATGCGCCAGACTGACAAAGGAGCTATTTATAGACTGTTACTAGGCAGATTACAAGAACAACTAACAAGAAGGAAGGACTCTTCTCGTGCGAAGCACGTGGAGACATGACAATACAAAATGGAGTCCAGACATTAGTCAACATAAGACAAAGAACATGTTCTAAGGAAGGAGAATTCATGTCTTTAGTAAATGCTTAATCATATCGCTATTTTAGTTTTCAACAATGGAGACGTCCAAACATGTGCCCGCATACTCGCCATACCCCCAGCCCACCCCGTAGGTACGCGCCGTACCCCCAGCCCACCCCCCCATGTACGTGCTGTACCCCCAGCCCACCCCCGTAGGTACGGTGCGGACCCCCACCCCCGTAGGTACGGAGCGTGCCCCCACCCCTATAGGTACGGAGCGTACCCCCACCCCCGTAGGTACGGAGCGTACCCCCACAGGTACGGTGCGTACCCCACCCCCGTAGGTACGGTGCGGACCCCCACCCCCGTAGGTCCGCACCGTACCTATGGGGGTGGGCTGGGGGTACGGTGCGTACATGGGGGGGTGGGCTGGGGGTACGGCACGTACCTACAGGGGTGGGCTGGGGGTACAGCACGTACATGGGCGGTGGGCTGGGGGTACGGCGCGTACCTACGGGGGTGGGCTGGGGGTACGGTGCGTACCTATGGGGGTGGGATGGGGGTACGCTCCGGACGTACGGGGGGCTGGGGGTATAGTGCGGACGTGTAGGGATGGGGGTACGGTGCGTACCGGGCCCCCTTTTCGTCATGCATCGCGGCGTACTTAGCTTTGCTGGCACTTTTTGGGTCCCGTAAAAAGGTTGCCGTGCGAAGTGCTGTGGGTACGAATCGTACTTGCTGATCCGTAAAACGCTGCCTGACTCCGTGCGAATGTCGCGTACGCGGTGTCCCGGATCCGATTTGTATGTATTTTTTTGCCGGTCGGTGTTTTTTACGATTCGTACGGAAATGGTGTTTCCGTACGAATCGTACTTGCGTGTTTGTAAGGTATTTTTCCCGGGTACGAGTCGGACGGAGAAAACGCTCCGTCCGACGATTCGTACCAGGTTTTTCCAGGATCGGAATTGGCCCCTTAATGGAATGGAATGGAAGGTACATTTATATAGCGCAGCTATCACTCCAGGGAGCATCTTGGCGCTAGGTGTCAACATAGATTGAACATGTTGGCTTACTGATGTAGTTCGAGGGATCCTGTACATATTATACTAGGGCTTTGTATGCAGTGTCTGTAAGGGAGAAAACCCAAGTCTTCAGGGCTTTCCTGAAGAGTTTTTCTGTTGATATTTGACGAAGCTGAGGTGGCAGTTTGTTCCACGCTCTGGAGCCAATTACAGCAAGGGATTTCCCACCCTTACTGGAGAGTCTGAATTTAGGGGTCACTAGGAGGTTTTGATTAGAGGACCTTAGGCTGCGGGCAGGATGATAGCGCCTAAAGCTGTTCGACAAATACCTGGGTCCTTGTGAGTGAAAGGCTCTAAAAGTGATAACCAGGATTTTGAATAGGATACGCTTATGTATTGGTAACCAGTGGAGAGTAGTGAGGGCTGCCGATGCCGATGACTTTCTAGGCCAGCCAAGGACCAAATGGGCGGTTGAATGCTGGACCATCTGTAGTCGGTGGAGCACAGATTTATTTGCTCCTGCATACAGGCTGTTACAGTAGTCCAGTCTAGATGTTATCAGTGCAACCGCTACCGTTTTCCTTGCTGGAAGGGGAAGGAGGTAAAAAAACTTTCTGAGGGTTCTGATGATGTGAAAGCAAGTGCCTGCCACGGCCACTGCTTGTTGCTTAAATGATAAAGCATCATCGAACTTAATGCCTGGGTTACGGGCAGAGGAGATGGTATTTGGGGGGACTTCGGCGTCTTCAGGCCACCATTGTTTGGGTGAAACAAATTTTGTGGGCCGAAAGGCAAGATTTCGGTTTTCCCCGAATTGCATTTGAGATGGTTACACTTCATCCACTTGAAAGTTGCAGTGAGGCAGTTTCTAAGGTTCTCTTCAGCTCCAGGCAGCTCTCTGTCCAGCACCAGAATGAGCTGAGTATCATCGGCGTACAATATTGTGCTGATCTGATAGGAGGAAATGAGCTCAATCAGGGGAATCATATATAGATTGAAAAGTACAGGGCTAAGACTAGAGCCCTGTGGGACCCCTGCACTGATATGTTTTTCCTCAGAGCTGAATTCCCCTAGCACTGTAACTTGACGTCTATGGCCAAGAAAGTTTTTGAACCAAGTCAGCGCAACCTCTCTTATTCCTGAGTTAAAAAGACGATCACTCAGGATAGAGTGCGAGACCGTGTCGAAGGCTGCCGACAGATCAAGTAAGATCAGGACAGCCTTCTTCCCTTGGTCCAGAGCCGTTCGCAGGGTCTCTGCCGTGAATAGAAGGGCAGATTCAGTTGAATGTTTAGCCCTAAAGCCAGATTGGTTGGCATGCATGATGTTATTTTTTTCCAGAAATTCTGTGAGTTGTTTATTGACAAATGCTTCGGTCAATTTAAACAACAACGGAAGCAGCGAAATGGGACGGAGATTAGAGAGGATAGTCGGATCAGACAGGGGTTTCTTTTGGAGGGGCTTGACAGCTGCTAACTTCCATTCGCTAGGGATTTCAGCCGAGGAACATGAGGAATTAATAATACTGTTAATGATAGGGTTCACCTCGTTAACCAAAACTTGTAGGAACGAGGGGGGGCAGGGATCAAAAGGAGATCCAGATTTACTCAGGAGAATAGCCTGGTGAGACTCTTCTAAAGGGATGGGTTCAAATACATTAAGGCAGGGCGTATTTATATTTTCCTGGATTAGCTCACTCATTCCAGTTTCTAAGGCGGTCAGAATAGGTTTTGGAAAGTCCTTGACCAGGTCTTGGATTTTCTTTTCAAAATAGTTGGCAATGGAGTTACAGAGGGGCAGGGATGGTGGAATTTCCTGTGAGAGGGCCTTGGAGTTGGTGAAGCTGTTGACAATCCTAAAAATTGCTTTCTGCCCATTGTCTGAGGAGGAGATTGCCTCTAGGTAGTAGGCTTTTTTTGCCCGCTTGATTGAAGTAAGGTACTTTCTCCGTGCTGTTTTATAGGTGAGACAATCGTTAACCTCATAGTTTCTGCGCCACCTACGTTCCAGCGATCTAACTTTGTCTAGTTCCAATTTTAATGCATGTGAGAACCATGGGGCACTCTTTTTGTTTTTTGTAGCTCGAAGATTATTATTTGAGCTTGTTGGACCAGAAGATTTACTAAGTAATATGATCCATTCACAGAACAACTGATTGTCTGTTGAGGTGTGGCCAGTTAGTGAGGGTTTGCTATTTGTTACTTTCTCTAGGAGATCAGGCTGGGTAAGTGTTTTTTTCCAGTCAAGTTTGGAGCTCCTGGTAATTTTCCTAGCGATTGTGCTAGAAGCATTGTTTCTCAGTGACAAATCAAATGGGACAAATTTATGGTCTGACCAGGTTTGAGTGCTCGGGGGTTTAATTGTCATAGCATCAGAGTTAGAACAGATACAGTCCAATATATGTCCTGCAGTATGAGTAGGTTCCCGTGTCAACAGTTTCAGGCCAAGGATGTTGATTATGTCCATGAAACAGGCTACCCCTGGTCCTTCCGGGGAGTCCAGATGGAGATTAAGATCTCTCAGTAGCGTAAAGTGAGCGAATCTGAGCGTAAGCTCGCTCAGAACGTCACCAATGCTATCCAGGAAATCATTGGGTTGTCCCAGAGGACGATATCCCAGGGCACCAGAGAATGTGAAAGAATCATGGATATTTAAACAGAAAGCCATGGCCTCTGCACCCTTAATATCTGGTAACTCAAACGTAGTACATTTCATGGTATCACGATGGATGATGGCCAGGCCCCCTCCCCGTTTATTCTGTCTGTCCAGATGTTGAATAAGAAAACCTTGCGGGACAGCCAGTGCTATATCAGGATTACACCATGCCTTTAGCCAGGTTTCTGTGATGAGGAGCCAATCTAAGTCCCCCTCTATGATTAAGTCATGAATGTGTAGGGCATTCTTACACAGTGACCTAGCGTAAATGAGCCCCCCTTGCAGGAGAGAAGGCCGTGAGTTAACATTAGGTACTGGTTCCGGGGCGCATATAGCTTTACAGTACTGACAGCCGAATGGGCCTACCCATGCGTCGGGATTCAGAACGTTGTTGCAGAGTATAGAGTGTTTGTTAAAAGCAAGTACGCGTTCCCTTGACATACCTGGGTGTATTTGTTGGCGAGTGGTATACCTGTGCCCTGGCGCCTTCCTGGCGCTGACGGGCGCAGACGGGCAGGACTCTGGCACGACTCCGGCGCGGACCCGGCGTGACCGCTGCTCGCGTCCGCTGCGCGGAAGCATGTCCTTTCTCTTTTATACTGTCCACTGGGGAGCGTCTGATGCTTTCCCCAACCTAAAATGGCCGCCGCGGTTTCGATCACGCCCGGGGATGGAGAGTGTCCTCGGCGCCTAAGTCGGCTGGGACGGACCAGGCAAGCGTGCAAGTGAAGGTGAGGAGGTGCTGAGACCGCGCTAAGAGGTCCAAGCAGGGTGGGGGATAACAGAATATATAAGGTGCAAAGTAAAAAGGCTTTGTAACTCAAGCCAATCGTTACACACAGCAATATTAAAAACAGGGAGCACACAATTGTTCTAAACAGCACAGCTACCTCCCGGCTTCCGCCTCAGGAGGGAATCGAACCCACAGTGGAGAAGGCCCAACTCGGGTGCCTCTTTTATACTGTCCACTGGGGAGCGTCTGACGCTTTCCCCAACCTAAAATGGCCGCCACGGTTTCGATCACGCCCGGGGATGGAGAGTGTCCTCAGCGCCTAAGTCGGCTGGGACGGACCCGGCAAGCGTGCAAATGTGAAGGTGAGGAGGTGCTGAGACCGCGCTAAGAGGTCCAAGCAGGGTGGGGGATAACAGAATATATAAGGTGCAAAGTAAAAAGGCTTTGTAACTCAAGCCAATCGTTACACACAGCAATATTAAAAACAGGGAGCACACAATTGTTCTAAACAGCACAGCTACCTCCCGGCTTCCGCCTCAGGAGGGAATCGAACGCACAGTGGAGAAGGCCCAACTCGGGTGCCTCTTTTATACTGTCCACTGGGAAGCGTCTGGCGCTTTCCCCAACCTAAAATGGCCGCCACAGTTTCGATCACGCCCGGGGATGGAGAGTGTCCTCAGCTCCTAAGTCGGCTGGGACGGACCCGGCAAGCGTGCAAATGTGAAGGTGAGGAGGTGCTGAGACCGCGCTAAGAGGTCCAAGCAGGGTGGGGGATAACAGAATATATAAGGTGCAAAGTAAAAAGGCTTTGTAACTCAAGCCAATCGTTACACACAGCAATATTAAAAACAGGGAGCACACAATTGTTCTAAACAGCACAGCTACCTCCCGGCTTCCGCCTCAGGAGGGAATTGAACGCACAGTGGAGAAGGCCCAACTCGGGTGCCTCTTTTATACTGTCCACTGGGGAGCGTCTGACGCTTTCCCCAACCTAAAATGGCCCCCGCGGTTTCGATCACGCCCGGGGATGAAGAGTGTCCTCAGCGCCTAAGTCGGCTGGGACGGACCCGGCAAGCGTGCAAATGTGAAGGTGAGGAGGTGCTGAGACCGCGCTAAGAGGTCCAAGCAGGGTGGGGGATAACAGAATATATAAGGTGCAAAGTAAAAAGGCTTTGTAACTCAAGCCAATCGTTACACACAGCAATATTAAAAACAGGGAGCACACAATTGTTCTAAACAGCACAGCTACCTCCCGGCTTCTGCCTCAGGAGGGAATCGAACGCACAATGTGGGATGAATCCCTAGATCCTAGAGACTGCTGAACTCCTGAGCACTGAGCACAGCTACTTTCAATTTCCTGCTGCAACACTTCTTTACAGTTTGTGGTTGCTGGCAGGGGCAGCCATTCATCTCTGCCCACTAGCCTGACACCTACTGGGGGGATGCTGCCCAGGTTGCATCAGCAACCACTGTGAAGTAATTTCTGTTATGAATATTGCTACTGCAGGGGTTTCAACCCCTACATTTCTGATAATGTTTCATGGCACTATTTTCTTCCCTATGTTCCAAACTCTGCATCAAAAGACCTAGAAATGTGGTTAGTGTGCACTCTAGGTTAGGGCTAAGTAGTTTAAATCCCTATGTGACTATTACATTGTTAATTTTGTTGTGTGGTATCTTCCTATCTATTTCCCCATTATGTGTGGTATCTTCCATTGTATTTCTCCATTATACTCCCCCCTCCTACTCACTATGAATAATGGGATGTTCCGCATCACTAGAATTCTATCCGCTGTCAACTGTCAGCGGGTGCTCTCTTCTGTCAGCTGTGTCTGGGTTGTTAATAATAAAGCTTGTGATCTTTACACATTGGGTTCCTGTGGTGCTTTTACCAACCTCTTACACTGACGGCGAGGATGGGATCATGCTGAATGACACCCCAACATGCTGGTCATAGTCCATAGCCCCTTTGCAAATTTGGGGTTGTCGTCACTTCAGCTTTGATGCAGTGAGAACGGATGCAGAGCAGTTGCGAAAAGGACTTCAAGAGATAGCATCTGACACGTTCCTGGTGAGATCACATCTGTCTTAAGCCCCAAGGCTTTTCCTCATTTAAATAAGAGTATAATACCCTGTTGGATTCAAGAAGACTGGCCGTTGGGGTCTGCAAGACTTTGCCAGTTCAGAAATATTTTTCAGGGTAGAGTGACTGGCACTTCCACGCTTTCAGGGGTTGTGAAAGCAATTGTGTGTTGACGGGGTAATCACCTACCGGGTACAGTGTATAGCCTGAGAAACCAGCAAGATTTCCTCTGTGCCTCCCCCCCAGTCTGACTATTGCTGAAATAAGGAAATGGGTGATTAGGAAACTTTTGTGCTGTAAATATTGAAGAGACTGGTTGAATCTTATTTATTCTACCAAATTCAGCTCTTCGCTGCTTTGACCAGTTTCCGTGAGGAGAACTTAATCTCTTTACAGTGAACGGCGCACTTGCCTCCTCATGAGATTTGTGAAATTCCATCTGAGGCTCACAAGTCACCCTGCAGCCTTAACTGTAGCGCTCATGTGCTCGTGAGAGGACTCGCGCTTCCTCACGCTGGATTTTGCACTTCACAGCCGCAGCCGCAAGTCTAATTAAAGAAAAAACATTTGAGAAAAAACACCGTGGAAAATAGGACACTTACCTTCCTTCAGCCCCATACTTCCTGGGTCTGCCACAGAGGTTGCTCGCTATTTTCATCATCCCTGTATGCCTGTTTCCTTTTCATGTTGCTTCCAAAGAAACTACTCTAATCCTCACCACAGCATATCAGTAGTGCACCACCTACAGAAGGAAATCCACATAACCTTTTCGACTATTCTAGTCATCTCTCTGCATATAAAAAGTAATGAAGTTTCTCCTTTCAATCAGTGGTTCACACACTTACAGTGGGTCCTCAGACAGAACCAGTGATCCACACACTGTTGTGCCCTATTTAAATGGAAGCACCTTAAATGGGGGCTACGTGGGGCAAGTAATCTATTCCAATGTGCACTTTTGCAATATTAAGCAATGTCATTTTGTACTGATCATTATTGTTGTGGATTCAGCACTTACCACCACTGCATTTTCACATTTTACTGAGCCACACTTTCACATTTTACTGAATTTTACATCAAACCTGCATGTCACCTCTCACACTGCATGCAAAACATTACACCACCACCATTATTCATGAGTAATCCTGGGGAACCATCAATGATGTGGAGTAAATGGAAAAACATTTTCAATAACTATGTCATGGTTTGTGGCTCATATCTGTGTATTGAAAGAAAAGTAGCACAATTGTTACATTGCTTAGGTGCTGAGGGCCAAGAGATCCTAGAACACCTACCTCAGTTAACCGATGGAGTTAAATGATTTTAAAATTTGTATACAAAATTGGATAATTGTTTTTACTTAGAATAAGCACTGTGTTAGAGAGATACCATTTTGTAAGGAGGGTGCAGAAGGAAGGGGAAAGTATAGAGGATTTTTTTTCTGACTTGAGAAAATTGGCGGCAACATGCAAGTTTGATGCATCCTTTAATGAATGTATACGTGACCAGTTTTTGTTAAAATGTAACACCGATAGAATAAGGGAAGAGCTATGGCCCAAGGAGAATCACCCTTTAAATGAGGTCCTCAGTGTTTCCAAGCAAGTAAAACACATGTTGATGTGTGTAAAAGAACTGAAGGTTGAAGCTAAGTGTAACACACATGATGAAAAGGGAGTGGTAAATGAATTAAAGGAAAAAAAGAGATTCATTTAAACCAATTGATCAGACATTCAAGGGCAATGTTACAGATGTGGGATGACATGCCATATGGCTAATTGGAGAGAATGCCCTGCTTGGAGGGCCATTTTCAATGGCTGTGGTAAGAAGGGACACCTTATTGCAAATTGTAAAAAATAAGAAGTATGAAAAAGGAAACAAAAGATCTAAGGTATCAGAAATATGCGATGAAAAAGTGTTACAGGTGGGAGATTCATATGATGGCAGTCCTAAAGATTTACTGAGAATAGAAGAGGTAAATGTGGAGACAATGTTTGACTTGTGGTCCAGGTTAACCATCATTTCTGAGAAATTCTTAAATCAACAATTCAAGAATCGAACCTCACTGAATAAAATGGGCATACAGTATGGTGGATATGGGGAACAACCTATAGACCTTTCTGGGGAGAGTTTGTGCCAAGGGAGAGAAACCCAAACAAAAGTGTATGCATCTGAAAATGGTGATAACATCTTAGGATAGCCTGTCCAAAAGAGTTTGGGGATATACCTAGACCCTTATGCTTGTCCTCAAATTCAAATACAAACGAGCCAAGAAAGCATTAGTTTTATAAATAGATTACCAGAAGTCTTTAGTGAAAATTTGTAGTGCCTCAAAATATATATGCAAAAGATGAAATAAAAACAATGCAAATCCTGTGGCATAAATCCAAGGTCCATAGGCTTCCAGTGAATGTGCTTAAGGCAGTAAAGAATGAATTGGAAAAGTTGTGTGAGCAAGATATAATAGAACCAGTTGAAAACACTGAATGGCTGGCACACATTGTGGTAGCACACAAGTGAGACTTTGCGTGGACCTCAGGGACCTCAACTAAGAGGTATGGGTGGATAGACTCTCTTTGCCCACCATTTCTGAAATGTTTACAGCACTTAATGGGGCCTAGATTTTCTCCTCTCTAGACTTAGCATCAGCCTATTTCCAAGTATGTCTGCAACCCTAGTCACAGGACCTAACCGCTTTTATTACACCCATAGGTGCCTACAAATTCAAGTGTATGCCCTTTGAGTTAGTATCCACTGCCTCTGTGTTTCAAATAGCCATGCCCTACTTAGTATACAACATTTCAGGAGTCTTCTACTACCAAGACGATGTATTGGTGTGTGTGGCCATGAAAACTGAACACTAAGGATGGGCGTAGTTCGCGAAGCTACGCAAAGTGAAGTTCGCACTACGCGAGCTACGTGTAGCACTTCGCGAACTGCGAAGTAACATGTTCGCACTGTACAAGATGTTGTTTTCAATGATTGCACAGTGCGGACAAGCAACCGGCACTGTGCAATCATTGAAAATGGCATCTTGCACAGTGCGAGCTGTAGTTTTCTGCTGCTCGAGTAGATTTTTACTCGAGCGGCAGCTTTCTCAACGCGAACTGGTAGTTTCTCATCGCGAGCGGTCGCGAGTATACGCGACCACTCGCAATGAGAAACCTGACCTCCTCGCGTTGGGAATCTTGCCGGGAGGTTTATTTTCCATGCTCGCGATCGCCAACTTGATGTTGCTGATCGCGAACAAGGAAAAAGTCTCACCGGGATGTCATTTTGCTTGCTCGCGGTCGCCAACTTGACGTTGAGGACCGCGAGCAAGCAAAAAATGACGGCAGCACTACGCAACACTTCGCCCAGGCTTACTGAACACGATAATAGAGTGGAGAAGGTACTGGGAAAGTTCAAAGAATTTGGATTAGCAGTAAAAGCTGACAAGTGCAGGTTTGCGTGTGAAGAAAGAACGTACTTGGGGCACAAAATCCCCAGCAATGGAATAGAACTAAGAGAAGAACTTGTAAATTCCAGTTTGAAGCTGGCATCTCCAAAGAACAAAGATGAGCTTAATTCCTTTCTTGGATGACTGAATTATTCTACAGAAAATTTGTACTGCATTTCGCACGAAGGACTTTTCAGATGAGAACACTAATAAAGCCAGAGCAGATTTAATTTGTGATGACAAATGTGAGAAGGAATTTCATAATGTCAATCACACCCCCAAGTTGAGTTCCTTCGCACAAGGCAGGAAAGTGATAATAACTATGGATGCAAGTACAAAAGGTCTGGGTGCTCCTCTTTCATGAGTAACGAATGGAGGCGAGGGAACCATTACTGTCACGTCAAGATCATTATGTGGGTTGGAAACAAACTGCTCAGTGATAGAAAAGGAAGCCCTAGCTGTGTTCAGGGGTCTACACAGATTTAAGAATTTAATTTGGGAGACTGTAGTCAAGGTCAGATCTGACCATAAACCATTGAAAGAGATCTTTGTAAAAAAGGGATTGGACTCCATTTCCAGCCGTATCAGAAGATGGACTGTCAATCTTCAGGAGTTCACATTTTCCATGGAATACATTCCAGGAATAAAAAACAAAGAAGCCGACTATCTGTTCAAGGTAATTGTCAATGGTGAGTGCTTAGAAGACGATGAAATACCAAAAGATGATGAGGAATGTGCAGCATACAATGTTTGCATGATAACTGATGGAGTGATTGCAAAAAATTAATGGAATGAAAAATTGGGAGTTGATGAAATTCTAAGTAATGTAAGACTGTATATTAATGAGGAGTGGCCTTACAAGAACATGATTAAGAGTGAAATCAAAGCATATTGGTATGTAAAATACGGGCTGTTAGAAATGGAAGGCTGGTATTTAGAACCATCAAGCAAATTCCCCCTGTCGGGAGATGGGAGAAACTCATATGCATGGAGCATGAAGGCCACGTTGGTATCTCAAAGAGACAAAAGAAAGTTTGAGGATGGACTTCTGGTTGCCAGGCATGGACATCCAAATAGAAAAGTCCATAAAAGAGTGCATGATGTGCAACAAAAGTGACAAAATCCTAATCGTGAGAAAGCCTCCCATGCATATGTGCAAGCTCCCGGAGAAGCCATGGAATGATCTGGCTGTGGACATAATAGGTCCTTTACCTGGAGAAATTTCTACTCCATATGCGGTGGCTTTAAGTCATCTTTATTCAAGATGGCCCTAAATTAAGTTCGTATCTCACACCAGCTCAAAAGACATCATAAAATTCCTAACAGAAAATTTTGCAAGAGAGGAATTGCCCTCAACGATCCTGGCAAACAATGAAGTTCAATTTTGCTTGAGGGAAATACAAGTGTTCCAGAAACAAAACGGCATCACTCAGCAATGTTTTGTATCACACTAAACCTAATGGAAACTGTTGAATGATTTAATAAAACCCTAAAGGAAGAAATCCAACTAGGCTAACAACGTGTGCTGGAAAGGGAATGTATTTAAAAGAGTTAGAGCTTTCCTTTTTACACAGCACCAAAGCACCCTAAAATCTCCTTTTGAACTGTTAAAAGGAAGATAGCCTCACTCACTACTTGTCCTGGCCTGGATGAAGTGACAAAAGGGTTGGGTTGATGTCCATAAATAACAGCACTGGAGACAGTGTGCAAAGAGGCTGCAGAAAAATGGAAGGAAAGATATGACCAAGATAGCCACTTCAAAGAGTCTGGTATTCAAGTGGGAGAGTGGGTGAAACTAAGATGTCCAGGGGTGTTTGTCAAATGGACGAAAATTCTCCAAAGGCCTGAGAGTCACAAAGTTGTTTTGAAAAACAGTTAAAACTGAAGATGGCAGGATATGGAACTTAGGGAGGGTAGGGAAGCTTGACCATTACGCAGCTCAGGATAATATGACCCGACCACTAGGTAATATGAGCAATACCAATAATAAAAAGCTACGAGATGAGACCCATGTGCTGAATAGAGGAACAGACAAGCATCTATTAAATAAAACCCCTTACAGAGTGAGGGCACGTCCAATTAGACCACCTAGGTACTTGAATGACTATGCCAGGGAGTGAAGCTCTTAGGCATGCCACACCATCACTGTTTTAGTTAAGTTTCTTAGAAAAGTGATAGTTTGTTAGCCATTGTTCTCTTTTCCCCATCCTAGCTTCATCCTTACATTGTCAATTGGTCATTGTGCGCTCATTATACTCATGCTAATTTTAATGCAAAGTATACTGCAATTAATATTTATGTCAAGAAATTTCACCTATTATCTCCATATGTCGAGAGTTTATCCTTCTCCCCCACCCTTCTTTTTACTGTGACATCCTCCCCTGCTCGTCACTTCTTTTTTGTGAAGAAAGGGGGGGGGGTGTGGTATCTTTCATTGTATTTCTCCATACTGCTCCTCCCCTCCTCACTATGTCTAATGGAATGGTTTGCATCACTAGAATTCTATCATCTGTCAACAGTCAGTGAGTGCACTCTTCTGTCGTCTGTGGCTCGCATATTTGTAATAAAGCTTGTGATATTTACACTTTGAGTTCCTGCTGTTCTTCCAACCCACCTTGTTACACCTATGTTCCTAACTCCACATCAACCGAGCTAGAAATTTGGTTAGTCCGCACTCTAGGTTAGGGGTAAGTAGTCTGAGTTCTGTTTTGACAATTACATTGTTAGTTTGTGTTTACTTACAACAATCTTGCTTTCATCAGGGAAAGGTAATAACACGATTTCGATATCTCTTGGTTCATAGAGTTCCAATATTGACTTCCTAACTCAGGCCACTCTATACCTCACTGGGCCAGTCAAGCTTAAGCAAGTTGATGAGTGTAAATAACTATTTGTCTTCCTACTTTACTGCCAAGTCCTAAATACCTGCTACAAGATAATTCAGCTTTCATGTGAATATATGGACACAAAAAAAATACAGGCTACAAAAAGTAAAGAGTCAAAATTGTAGTCTTCAAAAAGGATGGCCATAAAAAAGGTCCCTCAAAAACGTTTTGCCTTTGAAAAATTCCAAAATTCAGCCAACCTCATTTATCATCTATTTTAGAACGGAACTGAATGACTATTTTACCTTTGTGGGACTATCTTTTCTCCATATGTAGATGTAACTCCACCATGCTGTGCATGATTCCAGCCTGTGTAATGTTCCATTGATCTTTGGGCAATCCACAGTTCGGGAGGCTTGGAAGGAAGCTCAATATTGTATGCCTACTAAGTAATAAAGGATGGTTTAGACAAGCGGGCCAAAATTGAATCCAAGATAACTGACTTGGACTGGTGTGATACAATTTGTGTTTTCTATAAGAGTGTATTTTTATGTGAAAATCTAGAAGTTTTTGGAGAAGTTAATTGGGATCTGATCTCTGAGGAAACAGGAGTGAGGTGTTCACTGGGCACTGCCTGTGGGGATTGCCTCATAGGCCTTAACCTTGCAATGTCCAGTTTAGGTGGAAAGGAGCAAAGAATAGCTTCTTGTTGGGGGACCTGTGGAAAAGGTGTGGTCAATTCCTGGAGGATGGAGTAGATTCTACTTCATCCAGATGCTGGAGTAGGACTTGGGACTCTGGCCCTAAGCCAGGCAGAGCCACCAGTGGTGAGATTGCTTGGGGCAGTTGATAATGAAGTGCATTCTCGGCAGGCATGAGGAAGGTGGATGGAGATTGTTTGCAAAAACCAGACCCTCTAATTGCTCTGGTTGCATGTCATTTATGACCCATTGCGAGACACCACTTTAGGGTTACCTACTGAAGTTGTTGAGTTTAGGTATTCAGAGTGCATCCCACTTTGATCTTAAAGGGATAGAGATTGCTCTGGACTTCTACTGATATGCACCTTCTAGTTCCTGGAAGGGACATTAAGGCATTAGCTAATGTGACTTGCAAGGGACTGACGGCACTCCTGCTTTCATGTAGTTCTTGCTACCTTATCATTGATTGTTCCTCTGCCCCAGACTAGTTATAGGATACTTCTGGGTACTTACCACCAGGGAGAAAGAAAGTGCCCTTACCAGTAATGAAGCAGATTTGGTAGTGTTCCATCACATGTGAGTGTGTTTATGTGAGTGAGTCATAAGGGCTTATGTGTCAGAGGTGTGTAGAATGAGCGATCAAGTTTGTATGTGACCTAGTTTTCAGGAGAACTATGAACTATGTATAGGTGTATTCATGCCCTGCTGCTATAGGTGTACATAATCATATGGAGGGTTTCTTAGACCCTGCTGACCAGTATTGAGGCACTAAGATGTTCTTTACTATGCATTAAATGTTGGCTGCCAAAAGTCCAAGATTGTGCGCTTGTCCCTACAGAGTTTAGCACCAAACCATGCAAATGCCATCAGAGATTATTTGAGGATATTCGGGGGCAAGTGCATAATGGGTAGATTAGCCACATTGCTATATTTTTGTTGGTGTATCTTTGATTATGATCTTTATTTTTGCAGTCTATTTTGGGGGTCTTTATTAATGTTATATGTATACACTCCATTAAGTGTAATGAAGAGTAGGCACCTAGACAGCTGTGGGTCATGGTTTTATTGCAGTAGCTCAATTCATTCTCTTTGGCTGCTAATAGCCTTTGTCGCGATTAAGTTTCACTTTCCTTTCCACCTTCATTTTCTATTTATGATTTTCTATGTATACAATACTTCTTCTAAGTCCATGCAGGAAGAACATTTTCTATGTCATTGTAAACAAAAACTACGCTGTGGTACATGCACAATCACTTTAAATTCCTTTTGTGGGGAAGATGGAACTCAATCAAGATCAAGGCCGTTGTCAGCTGTGGCAGGTTTACTGAGCCACTGCAAAAAAAGTCACTTACAGTAGCTGACCGCATGCCGACTTTTCATTGCACTTAATGGAGTATGCTTTGTCGAATTACATGGGGTTGGTAACCCTAAATACAATCCCCCCACAAAATAATAACTTCATAGTATACATAGTAGGAGAATAGATGGTCTCAGGTATCAAAATGTATCTATAATTTCACTCACTCTCTTAACTTCCTTTGTGCAAAACATAAACTGAATTGTAGAAAATTATAATGTAACTATATAATGTCGGAAATGACATTCCATTAATCGATAGCAACCACTAATACGAAAAAAGTCAGTGGGGCTCCATACATTTTACCTATGCCAATACAATTTTTCAACAACATTCCATAATTAGATTGTCCTGGTGCTTGTGTAGTTTTGGTGGTGGTAGTGCAAATGTTGATTTTACTCTTGACAGCTGGTGAATATGCCTGTGAAAAATGTCTAACTGCAATCTAATAAACAATGTGATTCTACCCTATCTAAATAAAGACTATTTAGTATTTTTAGTTGTTTTATTGATGTTAAATGAGGTGTGTTTAGTGATCCATGAGATGTCATGGAAAAGCACCCCTATGACCCCTATGATGAAGCATGACACTATGGGATTCATAGTGTGTGAGGGGTAAACACTTAGTGCTTTTCCATGACAACTCATGGATCACTAAACACACCTCATTTAACATCAATAAAAAAACAAAAAAACAAAAAATACTAAATAGTCTTTATTTAGATAGGGTAGAAACACAATGTTTATAAGAAGTTGTACAGGAGGTAGATTCTATCCAGATCCCTCTCTACTCCCTCCCCCCTTTTAGGTACTTTTTCTGATTATTGACAGCGTGCAGCTGTGGGAGTTTTCTGCGACCTAACTACATTAAGTTAAGGCGTTTTACCTCTGCAAACACCTTCTTGAGCTTTTGTGTTTAATTTCTCTCTCATTTGAGAATTCAAGTACATACCCATTTTAGTTAGACAAGACAACACCACACACACACACACACACACACTATGGCGGAAAACACAGGTCTGACATTCACAGATGAAGAAATAGAGAATATCATGTCATCATTGGGAACCTTTGAAGGACTTAACACAGCGGAACCCTCTGTTAGTAACAATGATTGGGACGAAATAGAAGAACTAAGACGTACCCAAATAAAGACTGCCCTACATGGTCTACTCATGTCAGAATACCTTAAAGCCAACGCAGCACCACAAGGTCTAATTGTTCGCAACGAACCTTACATTTTCCAACATGACATCAGGTTTAAAAAAGACTGGTCACAGATATCGTGGCATTGCACGAGAGATTGGATTGTACTACTAATACAAAACGGCAAGTAGACTGGCACAAGAACTAAAAATAGAAATTCAAACAATAGAAGTACGACTCAGAAGTTACGAATCATCAAGTAACTTGAAAAAACATCTAGAGGAACTTAACAATACCTTGAATGATTTTGAAGCTACATTGAAACAGAGCAAATACAACAAACTAAAGAAGGACACCAGTAGGTTTAGCCACGAAAAAACATACCCGTACATCAAAGATGACTACAAACCTCACCAACAAGAAACAACAGATGATGATTCTTCTGACAAAGGTTCCAACAGTTCAGGGTCCAGCCGTGGTAAAAGTCCTAGATACCCAGGATCAAGAAATAATTATAAACGCCCTAACCAACAAGGACCCAGGGGATGGGGGAATTTCCAAGGACCAACCATGTATCCACCACAGTTCTTTGGACCATCCCCTTTCTCACATCCCCAAGGGGCATACCCACCATGGAGCTATCCTCCTCAGGAATACGCCTACTTTGATCAGCCTCATTTTTTAGGATAACGCCAAGGAAGAAACAGAGGAAGGAACTGGAGAGGGAACAGTGTCCACTGACCACCAAGAGAAGAGGAACAAGTGAGAGTATCAACCAGGAGCATGACAAAAGCATCAACAAGCCAGACCCGAACCCACGCTTCTATATTTCCCGCCCATCACGGACAAAGAAGTGATAAGTCGCCTACAAAAAATTAAATCAGGCTCCCCTCATGATCCCTGCCCCACAACAGTTATTAAACTTGCACCAGACGCAATTGCTAGGGCTCTTACTCCCCTCTTCAATTTGATGCTGGAGATAGGGGAATATCCCTCTAGTTGGAAGCAAGCTTCCATCTTACCCTTGCTAAAAAAAAACAATCTTGACATCACGGAGATGAACAATTATCGCCCGATTGCCAGACTCCCACTCCCGGCCAAAATAATAGAAGGTTACCTGAACACACATCTTAGTGCCTTCCTTAAATCGGCGGATGTACTGGACTCTTCCCAACACGGCTTCCGAGAAGGGCACAGTACGGAATCCGCCCTGATCAAATCTATGGAAGATATCAGGCAGGTGATGGATACAGGGGGCAGAGCAGCTCTGATCCTATTAGACCTCTCGGCAGCCTTCGATACGGTCCACCATAAGCTTCTGGTGGACCGGTTGAGGGCCTGTGGAATTCAGGGGAAGGCTTTGAAAATTTTACAAGCATTCCTGTCTGACAGATCTCAGACAGTGGCGCTGGGCGGCCACGAATCTCACTCCTTTGTGCTTCCTTGCGGAGTTCCCCAGGGGTCTTCGTTGAGCCCAACCCTTTTTAATGTATATGTGTCCACCCTCGCCCCGGTGATTCGATCATTCGGCTTTCAACTTACGGCGTATGCCGATGATACACAGATCGTGGTGTCCCTCCTTCCCGGAAATACAGAAAATACCACTGACAGATTCAGAAACTGCATGCTTGAAGTTGGCCGCTGGATGGCACAAAGCTGCCTTAAGCTGAACTCCTCAAAAACCGAGGTTCTGCTCTTTGGTGACAGAGACAACTTTTGGTCCCTGAGATGGTGGCCAGACGAACTGGGACCTCTCCCAGATCCGGTGGACAAAGTGAAAAATCTCGGTATTCTGGTGGATACCTCCCTGACCTTTAAAGCCCAGGTGAATGCTCTTTCCTCCTCCCTCCATTTCATACTCAAAACCATCAGGAAAATACTACCCTATCTTGAGAAGAAACACAGGAAAACAATAGTTACGGGTCTAGTGCTTTCACGCCTAGACTACTGTAACAGCCTGATGTTAAACGCCCAGCAGAGCGTATTAAGTAAACTCCAGCTTCTGCAAAATGCAGCCGCTCGTCTTATTACTGACACACCCAAATTTGCCTCGGTTTCTCAGGAGCTGGGTAAGCTTCATTGGTTGCCGGTCCGTAAAAGAATCATTTTCAAGGCAGTCTGTATGGTCTTTAAGGCCCTCCATGATTCGGGACCTCGGCACTTGAAATCCCTTTTCCGCTGGCACAAACCAGCAAGAACTCTGAGGTCAGGACAACTGGCGCTGGTCACGGTCCCCAGAATTAAAAGAGCTCGCTGGGGAGGCAGGAGTTTCTCTCTTGGGGCCGCAGAGGCCTGGAATAAACTTCCCCTTGCGCTTAGACAAATCCAGAATCTGATGGCCTTTAGAAAAGCTCTAAAAACATGGCTCTTCACTCAGTAAGCACGCTTCAACACACCAGTCTATCTTTCTAGCGCCAGGACACCTCCGGGTATCAGAGCGCTCTACAAATGTGCAAAATAAATAAAAATAAATAAACAAGCAGGAAATGAACTTGATAGGGAACCTCACCAATGAACCACTCACAGTGGCCCAGATCACAGTTTTGGAAAAAGGACTAGGATTTGTGCCGACAGCGAACATGGACAAATTCCTACTATGCAAAGAAATACAGGAATTCATAAGAAGATTGAAATTACAAATCTTCTTCAAGGATAAGGAAACAACCAAAACACAAGAAGGTGACACAGGTCTAAAACCTAAATCAAGCTTCACACCATTAGACTCCACTCTCCCTATAGAATTGCTCACCTTCGAGAAAGCAGTGATGAAGGATTTAGAGAATCTAAACCCCACTACTAACCAAGTATTCCAGAACATAACAAATGATGAAAGACAAGCAATACGAGAGCTAAGCAACAATCCCAAATTGGTGATAAAACCTGCAGACAAAGGAGTGGCGATTGTTATACAATCAAAGGACCAGTATGACATAGAATGTAGACGCCTCCTCCAAGATCAAAGAAACTATGAAGTTCTAGATCAGGATCCAACAGAAAGGATAAAGATAAAAATAATGAGCATGGTAGAAGAAGCCCTTGCTCATGGATGGATAACGAAAAAAGAGGGAGATTTCGTGATTCAAGATTCCCCCATAACACCTTACCTATATACCATTCCCAAGATACATAAAAAACTGGAAAACCCTCCAGGCCGTCCGATCGTGTCCGGAATAGGATCTATCATGGAACCAGTCTCAAAATTTGCAGATACATACTTGAGACCGATGGTTCAAAAAACATCAACTTATCTGAAAGATACCAAAGACATCCTCGTACTACTAGAAGATCTCTCATTTGACCCCCAACACCAACTCCTAATCAGTTGTGATGTGGAAAGCCTGTACACCAGTCTCCCCCACACTGAGACCTTAAACATCATTGAAGAAGTCCTCTTTGACACCGAATGGGAGTATCAAACCCCTAGAAATGTCATCATGGAATGTTGCAATTTAGCACTAAGATAGAATTTCTTTGAATACAACCAAACCCTATATCCCCAGAAGCACGGGACCAGCATGGGGAGCACCTTTGCTCCCAGCATAGCTGGGCTCTATGTACACCATTTGGAGACAATGAAAATTCTCCATCCAAACAACCCTTTTCACAGTCACATCAACACCTGGAAAAGATATATAGATGATATATTGATCATCTGGTATGGTGATGAGGACACTGCAAATCGTTTCATCACTTGGCTCAACTACCAAGATGAATTTCTAAACTTCGCCAGCACCATTTTTAATAAAGAACTAGTCTTCCTTGATCTAAATATATCACCCAAAGATGGGAGACTCATGACCACAACACATTTTAAAACCACATCTAAAAACTGCCTCCTAATGTATCAAAGTTTTCACCCCAAACACCTGCGGGATAACCTCCCCTATGGACAATTTTTACGTTTAAGATGAAATTGCACAGAAGTTAACAATTTTAAAATCCAATCAGAAGATCTTAAAGCAAAACTTGAAAAAAGACAATACCCGAAACAGGTCATAGAAAAGGCTTACAAAAGGGCGCGTAACAACTGCAGAGAGAGCCTTCTTGAACCTGCCAACCCCAAACCAGATGAGAGACGGCCATTCTGTATTACAACATACAACACCAATTCTAACCAAGTAACTAAAATTGTTAATAAACACTGGCGGATCCTTAATAGTGGAGGTCCGAATCTCCCAAAACCAGTTTTCTCGCACAGAAGAGGAAAAAGCATTCGCGACATGATTATTCACACAAGACTTCGCAGGAATGAACCCACAGGCCAATCAACAGCTATGGCCAACATACATGGACATCATTCATGTGGGAAATGCAAAGTCTGCCCACTCACTAAGAAAAGCAAAGAAATCACCTTCCTTAACGGCACTAAATGGGAACAGAAAAAATGTACCACTTGTAACAGTGGCAATGTGGTATACCTCGTCACCTGTCCATGCCTATTGGAATATATAGGGATGACAACACGACCAGTGAAAACAAGGATAGGAGAACATAAAAGCAACATCAGGTGCAAAAAAAGCACAACAAAAATGGCATCGCATTTCATAGAACTTGGCCATACACCAGAAGATATATCCTGGACAGTGATCAAACAAGTCCCAAACGAAAGGTACCTTTTTGAAAAAGAACAAAGCTGGGTGTTTTCCGTCTAAAGACAAATATCACATGCCTGAACGATGAAATTCCATGGGGTCAGCTATGACCATACTATGAACCAGACACTTTCACTCTATGCTGAACATAATGTTACCCCCAACGAGAGACTACCATATATCCTCTCACCAATTGTATGTTTCCAGAATGTCAGACAACCCTGTGGAAGGGCATCCACACATATCAGACAGCCAAGTGCCATGGCCTATTTCAGAACAACAGATCAACAATTAAAAGGGTCTTCATAAAAACATAAGTCTTATTTTTAAGACAAAAAACTTTTAAATTCATTTATTATTCTCCTTTTATTTCAAGTATAATTTCACAGGTACAATGATTATTTCTAATCTTCCCTTACAAGAACAACCAGGAAGTCACCCTTCCTATTTTTGGCAGTGAAACGACCATTCTTAACAATCCAAGGTTTTTGTTTATATAAATCTTCCTCGGCCATTGCTCCGCCCACATCTCCAAGGCAACGCCTTGTGTTCATTTTTTCTTTTTTCTTGTTTCTATTTCCCTGTCTCACGCGCAACACCAGGAAGTATTTTTCTGGTTCCGAATACTGGTACATAATGAACATCCTTTTTTAAGTAATCTCTCGCTTCATGCCCTTATTTTCGTTTCATCACGGTCATCGCAATACCAGGAAGTGATGTCTCTCAAATCCACACCTTGGCACAAAAACAGGTAGCCATTTTGAAGTAGCTCTACGCTCTAGTTAATCAGAGAGGAGCGTTTTCCAGCTGCATCCTGTTTTACAAACCAGTTAAATACTCAGCACTCACTTCCGTATTGCAATCCACGGAGCGGCACGGAGGCATACAGAGGCGAGGAAAGATCCTGTATCATGTGAGTAAGACTATGCCAAGTCTTTAAACTAGGCACGCTTACCCCATGCACTGACAGTTTTGCGATCCCACCGAAAAGACACGGCGCGATCGCTTAAAGCTAACACACTGTACTTTCCTACTTTACCAACAGTGTTTATTCAGGGCATCCTTCCCTCCAGTGCAAGCTCATGAAGCCCGAGTATCACTCCAAATAGTGTATGTACAAAACGATTTCACGTAATGATGCTTTTGTATAACTAATAACGGGCAATAACGATCTCATATCTACCGGTATGTCTGTTTTTTACGGATGAATAATTGATTACTTTTACGAACCAAAACAGAGTGTTTTTGATGAATATGTGTGATTGTCGTTTTTTGTCTAATGAAGTATACGTTTTTAACAAACCTGCCATAATACTCTGCAATCAATGGGCAGTAGTTCAGTGGTTTTAGAACAAAAAAAACCTACGCTGCCATAAAGAGAAAAATATATCAAAAACATTATATCACGAGAATTAATCCAATCAGGACATTCCACAGTATGGTGATGTGTTAATGAAACAATCAAAAGGTTGTCTGCATTGTTTTCTCTTATCTTTTCAGATACCAAGTTGGTTATAAAACACAGGGGTCAATGTACCCTTAGAAAACTTTCTCCAGACCCACACATTTTTTGTGGTTTGGCTTTTTGAATAATAGGCATATTAAGCATATAAACTAGTTTGATATTCTGAGTGTAGTAGGGATCACATTCGGTCCTGATGAGTAAAGCAGTGGGGACTGCTTACGAAACATGTTGACCCAGTAGGGGGTAACGCATTAAGACACACCCCCTACACATCCCTTTTTTTAATGTTCCCAGCCGGAGAAATGAATACAATTGTTTTTTCTACTAGCCAGGGAATTTTTAATTAATTCTTGTAATCTTCACTAACCCTACCACTCTCACTCCCTCACCACACATAGCCTATTCTTTCATACCAACAGTGCTCCCCCGTATTCGCAGGTTGTAGCACGCCCCGCCCCTGAGAGGGACAGGAAGACCCCTATGATGAAGCATGACACTATGGGATTCACAGTGTGTGAGGGGTATTTTAAAAACACTTAGTGCTTTTACATGACATCTCATGGATCACTAAACACACCTCATTTAACATCAATAAAAAATCAAAAAACACTAAATAGTCTTTATTTAGATACGGTAGAATCACATTGTTTATAAGAAGTTATACAGGAGGTAGTGTCATGGCCTGTATTTCTCGCGGCTGTCGGACAACCGGTTACAAAACTACATTTCCCACAGCGCCCCGTTTCGCTAGTTCTCGGCTTATGAAACCGCGCGTTTGCTGATTGGGCGGCTATATAAGCCCCGCCCAGTCCAGGAAGCGGGGCTTGACAATCCTATTCCGTTCCAGCACGCCAGGCGGACGGTGCTTCCCCGCCGGAGGTCGGGCGTGAAAACTACGTTCCAGATTCACCCTGCGATCAAGCTGCTTCCAGAGAATTCGTTCAGTCCAGGATAGCGCCGGGCGGAAGGTGTTTCCCCGCCGGAGGTCGGGCGCTTGCTTCACTCATGACGACATCTCGATAGGAACAGGTAGGGCTCCTCGGGAGCACGAGACCCTTGGTTCCTCTCCTGTAAGCTTCCCTTGGGAGAACAGAGCGTGCTCGATCTTGTTACTAGGTACTTAGGCCCTTAACGCGTGCTTGAAAACGCGTAGTACAGCTTCCCAAACACTTCGTCAGTAGGAGCTGCACATTTCACGCTGTGCCGATAACAGCGTTGACTCATTTGGAAACCGAGATGCACGCTGTGGATTGAACAGCGTACAAGCTAGGAAAGACTTCATTGGAGGACTACACGTCTGGGCTCGCACCCGTACCAGGTCACTCCCATCACTTAACTATTACACTTCCTTGAGTACATTGGTGTCCAAGGAACTACAACATCCTTTCCCCCACTCCTTGAGGTAAGCTGCGTGGGGAACTGATTGGGGTCCTTCCGAAAGAGGGTAGTAGGCATTGCAGGCCGGGGGACGTATACTGTCTCTGATGCCTGCCTGTGCTCCCTTCTAGTTGGTGCTACCCTTCCCCGATGCCCCGGGACATCAGAGGCTCGTCGAAAGATTCCATTGCACTGTCTTCAAGACCAGTCTCTTCACTCCCTTCTCTCCCGGTGGGGCGCCAGTTCCCAGAGTAGTTGTCTCCTCTCTGGGGGAAGCCGCGCTATCGGGGAGAAGGACCTTTTCTTCGAACATCGTCCCTGCTGTCTTCTAGTCAGGTTAGTGGTTTTCAGGTAAGCTGCTAACACAGTCACGACAGATTGTCAAGCCCAAGTAGCTTAGATAGCCCGGGCGATGGATACCAATATAGTCCTACATTCATTACTGGAGACCCTCGCAGCCCTCCAGCAAGAGGTCCATACTTCCCGCCTAGAAAGCCAAGAACTGAAAAAGGAACTGGGAACGTTGCGCAGGGAAGTGGCAGGCATTTCCCGACAGGAGAAAGGGAAAAGGTCGTATATCAAGGATTGGACTCTTCCCCCCCCACAAACCACCACGTCACCAGCATTAGGGGGTGGGGCACAGGGTCCTGGACCCTTCGCAATGCCGACCACACCAGCTACCCATGATGGCACAGCTCCCACTGTGCATGTAGTACAGACTCAAAGCATCCCCCTTGCTCCTCCTGAGCGATTCTTCGGGGATCCGAAAAAATTTGAAATCTTTCTAAACCAGAGTAGACTTCACTTCTTATGCAAACCATCACTATTCCAGGACGAGGAGGCGAAAACCTCCTTTATGATGTCGTACATGGGAGGAAGTGCCGCCAGTTGGACCATTCCATTAATGGAACGCAACGATCCAGTGCTCCATAATTTCCAGGACTTTTGCAAGGAAATGAGGAAATTATTTGACCGCAAATCACACATGATGACACTTGATAAAGAACACCTCACCCTGCGACAGGGATCACAGGATTTGCTCACCTATATCACTACATTTAATCGCCTCGTGGTAGAAACCGATTGGCCCCCAGAAAAAAGGACGACGTTATTCTTTCAAGGCTTAAGGGGCGAATTAAAAGATGTCCTGTCCCAGGTTGTCCAGCTGCCGAATACCTGTGAGGAACTAATCGAGCTGACGGTACAGTTAGACCATCGTGTACAAGAGCGGAAAGGAGAAAAAGGAAGAACCGAGATTCGTTTTCCGCCGCTGCGTACCAAGGCCTCCACGGACCTACCCCCAAAACCAACCGAGGGGACAGAACCGATGCAAATAGGGGGGCTTCGAGGGCCCTTAACTTTAGAAGAGAAGGAGAAACGCCGGCAACAAAAGCTCTGCTTATATTGCGGGAAGAGCGGGCATTTTATCCGCGAGTGCCGGGCACGAGCCAACGCATCTGAAAGGCCAACCCCTTCTCTTAAACAAGCAGCGGCTCTTCTTCCACCGACGGAAAACTAGAAGACCCAAGACTGAAGGAGACCTCTACCTTGGGTCCAGAGACAGAAAAGGTCTCGGCCTCTCTTGCCAATACTATCCAGCCGTCTGTAGCACATCTGAATGTATGTATCACCTTATGGACCGGACCCACCACCACCGTGGAAGTGGCAGCCTTCTTGGATTCTGGAGCCACAGGGAATTTAATCGATCAGACCTATGCCCAAGCCATAGGAGTACATACAATACGGAAGAAAGCCCCTGAGGTTGTAAAAGCGGTGGATGGGACACCCCTTACCTCAGGGCCGGTGCAATACCATACCGTTCCCCTCCGGATGAGGGTGGGAAGGAACCACCATGAAAGCATACAGTTCGACCTTATTGATGCTCCCCACTTCCGTCTCATCTTGGGAATGCCATGGCTCACCCTGCATGACCCCGTTATCCGATGGTCGGAAAGGTCCGTATCCCTTACTTCGGAGTATTGCCAAGCACATTGTCTGGCAGAACCGGACCTCACAGTGAGAGAGACCCGTCCTGTGGCGGGGTTGTTGGCGGAGGGATGTGAAGACACCTTCTGCTGCAGTACCACACTACCAGAAGAATACCAAGAGTATAGCCATGTCTTTGACATAGAGAAAGCCACGTGACTGCCCCCCCATAGGTCGTACGATTGTCGTATTGACCTCCAAGCAGGAGCCAACATACCCTGTAGTAGGGTGTACGCCCTCACTGAGCCAGAAACGCGGTACCTGAAGAATTACCTAGATGAAAACCTTGCCTCCGGATTTATCAGGCACTCCTCATCCCCTGCTTCTTCCCCCCTTTTTTTATATCCAAGAAGGACTGCGACGAATTGAGAACCTGTTTCGATTATCGGGCAATCAACAGTATTACGATAAAAAATCGATATCCATTACCCCTCATACCTGTTCTCTTGGACCAATTAAAAGGAGCTCGTGTGTTTATGAAATTGGATCTTCGAGGAGCATACCACCTGGTAAGGGTCCGAACAGGGGATGAGTGGAAGACAGCCTTCAGGACAAAATTTGGACTATACGAGTACCAGGTAATGCCGTTTGGGCTATGCAATGCCCCCGCAGCCTTCCAATACTTCATGGACGACGTACTGCGGGGGTTGTTAGACACCATCTGCATAGTCTATATCGATGACATTCTCATCTATTCTACAACCCTACAAGAACACGTGGAGCATGTCAAGGTAGTATTGGACAGACTCAGGCAACATTCATTGTACGCCAAACTGGAAAAGTGCCTTTTTCACGTGAACGAAATAGCATTCCTGGGATATGTCATCAATGCCCAAGGATTTCAGATGGATGCGGGAAAGGTGGAGGCCATCGCTCTTTGGAAGGCTCCCAAGAATATCAAGGCAATTCAAAGCTTTCTTGGCTTCGCCAATTATTATAGGCGGTTCATTAAGAACTTCTCCAAGGTGATCCACCCCATCACACGCCTCCTCCGCAAAAACACCCCCTTCATATGGGATAAAGAAGCAGAACAAGCATTTCAAGAGCTGAAGAATCGATTCACCCAAGCTCCCATCCTTCGACACCCAGATCCCAGTCTACCGTATATCGTAGAGACCGATGCATCTCAATTCGCGTTGGGAGGTATCCTCTCCCAAAGACACCCAGAAACAGGACAAATACATCCAGTGGCATATTACTCCAAAAAACTTACACCTTGCGAAATAAACTATTCCATAACAGACAAGGAACTCCTCGCCATAAAAAGAGCCTGTGAAGAATGGCGACACTACCTCCAGGGAGCCAGACATACAGTCGAGATCTACACAGATCACAGAAACCTTCTATTTCTAAAGTCAGCAAAGGCCCTCACGCCCAGACAACTCCGATGGTCCTTATTCTTCTCAGACTACGACTTTATGATTAGATACAAACCCGGAACACGAAATGGGAAAGCTGATGCACTGTCACGCATTCCCTTCCCAACAGAAAACAAGCCAGAAGGAACCCCAGAGGGACCACCCATTCTCCCGATGGAAGCATTTCATCCCAAAACCCTAGCAACAACCTTTTCGGACTCCTTTTTGGAGGACCTACGAGAGACACTCAAACAAGTCGACCCGCAACAGTGGATTGACGACGATCCCGACATTCGTTCCTCAGAAAAGGAATTTCTCTATCACAACCGAAGGTTATACCTTCCAGACAAACCTCAGCAGCGACAAGCCATCTCTTGGGCGCATGACACAACCTTAGGAGGACACCTGGGAGAACACAAGACCATCGCATCCTTAGAACGTTCCTTTTGGTGGTCCACGATGAAGAACGACACCAAGGAGTATATCCAAAACTGCTTTGTGTGTGCCCAGAGCAAAACCAGCCATGCACGACCTACGGGGCTACTTCGCCCCATTCCGATACCCGCACTCCCGTGGCACACAGTATCAATGGACTTCATTGTGGAAATGCCCCCATGTGACGGCTTTACTACCATCTTGGTGGTGGTGGATCATCTCACCAAAATGGGACACTTCATCCCCTTGAAGCGATTACCTACGTCAGCGGAACTAGCAGTGGCCTTCCTCCAACACGTAGTGAAGGCCCATGGACTTCCCAGGGTTCTTATCACCGACAGAGGCTCCCAATTTACTTCTCGGTTTTGGAAATCGCTATGTACAACCATGGGAGTGGATGCAAGACTGTCAACCAGTTATCATCCCCAAACCGACGGGAAGACGGAACGTCTTAACCAAACACTTGAACAATATCTCCGCTGCTTTTCGCTACAGAATACTATGGACTGGGTTCCTTTAATATGGCTAGCCGAGTTCTCTTACAATAATGCTGACCATGCCACTCTAGGTTGTTCCCCATTTTTCTGTTTATACGGGTTTCACCCTTACATGCTTCCATTTGAATGGCCCGCAGAATCCAAGCACCCCACGATACAAGAACACCACGACCATCTCCGAACAGTGCTTAAAGAAGCAAGAAAGCAGCTACAAAACACACAAACCACACATAAACACTACGCTGATAAGAAAAGAAGTCAGGAACCTAGCTATCAGGTAGGAGACAGGGTATGGTTGGCCACTAAATACTTGCGGCTAAAAGGGATGGGTAAACTGGGCCCTAAATACATCGGCCCGTACTGCATAGAACGGTTAGTGAATCCAGTAGCCATAAAATTGTCTCTTCCCCAGGCCTGGAAAATCCACCCGGTGTTCCATGTATCCCTACTTAAACCATGTCCCCAGGATATGAGACTACCAGCGCTCCCTCCACCAGTAGAAATAGACGGACAAGAGGAGTATGAAGTCAAAGAACTCCTGGATTCCCGAATAGTGAGGGGTAGGGTGCAATATCTGGTAGACTGGAAAGGATACGGGGTGGAGGACCGAACATGGGAACCCTTAGACAACTTACATTGCCCTCGATTACTGAGGCACTTCCATGCCACTCATCCAGGAAAACCAGGACAACCACCGAGACGGCGGTCCTCCAGAGGGGGTACTGTCATGGCCTGTATTTCTCGCGGCTGTCGGACAACCGGTTACAAAACTACATTTCCCACAGCGCCCCGTTTCGCTAGTTCTCGGCTTATGAAACCGCGCGTTTGCTGATTGGGCGGCTATATAAGCCCCGCCCAGTCCAGGAAGCGGGGCTTGACAATCCTATTCCGTTCCAGCACGCCAGGCGGACGGTGCTTCCCCGCCGGAGGTCGGGCGTGAAAACTACGTTCCAGATTCACCCTGCGATCAAGCTGCTTCCAGAGAATTCGTTCAGTCCAGGATAGCGCCGGGCGGAAGGTGTTTCCCCGCCGGAGGTCGGGCGCTTGCTTCACTCATGACGACATCTTGATAGGAACAGGTAGGGCTCCTCGGGAGCACGAGACCCTTGGTTCCTCTCCTGTAAGCTTCCCTTGGGAGAACAGAGCGTGCTCGATCTTGTTACTAGGTACTTAGGCCCTTAACGCGTGCTTGAAAACGCGTAGTACAGCTTCCCAAACACTTCGTCAGTAGGAGCTGCACATTTCACGCTGTGCCGATAACAGCGTTGACTCATTTGGAAACCGAGATGCACGCTGTGGATTGAACAGCGTACAAGCTAGGAAAGACTTCAGTGGAGGACTACACGTCTGGGCTCGCACCCGTACCAGGTCACTCCCATCACTTAACTATTACACTTCCTTGAGTACATTGGTGTCCAAGGAACTACAACATCCTTTCCCCCACTCCTTGAGGTAAGCTGCGTGGGGAACTGATTGGGGTCCTTCCGAAAGAGGGTAGTAGGCATTGCAGGCCGGGGGAGTATACTGTCTCTGATGCCTGCCTGTGCTCCCTTCTAGTTGGTGCTACCCTTCCCCGATGCCCCGGCACATCAGAGGCTCGTCGAAAGATTCCATCGCACTGTCTTCAAGACCAGTCTCTTCACTCCCTTCTCTCCCGGTGGGGCGCCAGTTCCCAGAGTAGTTGTCTCCTCTCTGGGGGAAGCCGCGCTATCGGGGAGAAGGACCTTTTCTTCGAACATCGTCCCTGCTGTCTTCTAGTCAGGTTAGTGGTTTTCAGGTAAGCTGCTAACACAGTCACGACAGGTAGATTCTATCCAGATCCCTCTCTACTCTCTCCCCCCTTTTTGGTACTTTTTCTAACTGCAATCTAATACAACGGCTCTACCACCCAACCATGCCAAGTACCACGCATCAGGCGTTAGACTAATGCATTTCAGTGTGGTGCTCGGCGTCAGCGCACTGAAATGCATTGTTACGCATAGTGCCTCAGCTGTCACTTAAGCTAGAGCTGCCTAGAACTAAACTGGAGTGCAGCTGGAAGCGTGCCAAGGCTTGTGTGCGCTGCTCCAACAAGCCTGGGGCTCTGGCTGAGCTAGCAGCAGATGCTGCAGGCAGTGCTATAATGTATTTCATGAAAAAATAAAGATTCCCGCCGCGGCGCGGGTGACGTCACATCCTGCTACCGGAGTTATGGGAGGCTCAGGCTGGTTAGTGGTATTTGCGGCAAATTATGGCGCTCGCAGCAGCAGCGCTGCTTGCTTGCACCGGCCGCTGAGTCTTGGCTCAGCTGTCAGCAAAAATTAAAATCCATGACCTCTCGTCCGTCGCGGCAAAATTCATTTGCTGGGGGGGACCGCCCTCACCACCGAGAGGCGAGACAGGCCTGTGATCTCTCTTCATGTAATCTCCTGCACAAGTCCACCACCGCCACTATAATTCACGAAATCTGTCCCAAGGTGGCCTGTTTGATTACAAATAGATCACTCAGCCCATCAGTGACAACTGTTTACTCTTGTTTTTGGTGTTCATAAGAATAGGAGTTATTCGATAATTTTCCACTGGGTAAGATATTTCACAAATCTACTGTAAGAAAACTAAGGGCTGCGCTAGGCGTGCATTCTTTCTTCCATTTCTATCCCCCGAAATTGAAATCCTCTGCAGCACACCACGAACACAAACTATTCTTCTTCTCTGCCCACTGTGTCCTGAGAGAATGGCCTTCATAATAAAGTGCAGATTGGTAAATGTATCCCCGGGCTTTCAATCGACCTCCCAAGAGGATGCCCGTTGGAATATAAATGTTAAACTGACAGCAGCAGCCCGCCAAGCAAATCATACAAGAAGGCGGAAGATACAGTTTCAAGTGAGACAGACTTATAACTGCCTTCTTTCATGGCATCATGAGCTGCTTCAAGGAGATGGCTCTCCCACAGCTGTAAACTCCACTATCCCTACATGTAAGCACTCCTATATGCACATTACTCATTTAATGATACAAGTAGTATCCGATTGAAAGAGACAACTGATATTTATTTCGCCAATGGATGACATACTGGATGGCACAAGCATTTGGGGCTATTTGTGTATTTGT